>NC_064638.1:491364666-496807166 GCF_023864345.2 Schistocerca serialis cubense
CCGAGACTCTGAACTCTGGGCCTTTACTCAGTAATACTCAGTTGGTAGAGCACTTGCCCACGAAAGGCAAAGGACCCGAGTTCGAGTCTCAGTCCGGCATACAGTTTTAATCTGCCAGGAAGTTTCATACCAGTGCACACTCCACTGCAGAGTGAAAATCTCACTCTGGTTATTTTGTTACGTTAGAAATAAGTAGGTGTACCAGAAAATTAATAACTGGTTTTTTACAATCCTAGCAATCTGTTTTTCTTAACAAACCACATTTTAATGGCTTACATGCTTAACATGTGAGCAGACCATTATACATTGTATTTTAACAAAATTATCTCATTAGAAAACTGAACATGAGTCCCGGTTTGGAGTAGATGAAATTTCATGTAATCAAGATTTTTGTTCACCTAACTTCAATAAAAAAAGTTTATCACATGTCAAAAATTCAGGAACATCACAAGAAAATTCCTTTTGTACACTGTTTTAATAATGTGTTGCTGCACATAAAAGTAAAATTGAAACATAGTGCAACTCTTCCAGAAAACACTGATGCCAGTTGCACAGTTGTAACTGAATACTTTGCCTGTTAGTGTGTTGAATCAAGTGTAACATTACACATGCATCTTCTGCCATACACGGCAGACACACCCAAGAACTTTCTCAAGGAGGAGGGGAGGCAGTGAGAAAGATATCTCGTCAGAGAAAAGGTTTCAATTTTTTTTTATTTATAAGAAATTCAGAACTTTCGCAGACAATGTTTGTTTGCTTTGAGAATCTTCTCCAGTAAATGTTCTCTTTTTATTCATAAGACCAATTAATTTCCTTTCAGTGTTTATTTAGGTTTAAATCACTGCTTGCTGAATAACATGAATATGCTACAAAAACCCTAGGCCACTTCACACCCACTGCTTCCCAAAAGCAGTGTCTAAATCTGTAAGTGTAGATATGCCTTTTTATCACCCTATCTGAAGCCTTTGACTGTTTAATAACTTGTGTTGCTCTGCTGCTCCCCATTTGCCGAGTTAAAAATGTGGCCTCCAGATTTTCCTTGAGCACTGTTGGTGAGTCAACTCAGCTGCCTTTGTACCGCTGAAGAGTAAATCTATACCGGATTTTCGGCTCCGTAACTAGATTTACACATCTCTGGCTGCTGTTTTATTCAGGTACTTTGTTGTAAAGTGAAGCCAACTGCATCTTACTTTCCATCAGGACTGGTATCAATTTCTTTTTATCAAATATTCTAGATAAAGCAGAAATCATTGAGATGTGAAGAATAGTAAGGAAAAACTAATGTCAAAATAAGCAATAATGCCTCCAATGACAACGTGAAAGTCTTTTACAATAAAGTCAACAGCATTCTTACATTACAACAAGATAATTGATGGCTCACCAGAACCTGAAAAATCTGGAACTGATACTGAAACACTTAGGATGAAGGCTCAGTTTAATTACAAATTTGATTGGGAAGAAACTTAACTGTCCACTTAACCACACACTACTTGCCTCTGAAAACTCAACTAGGAAACAATCCAACAATTATGTCATTCTTATAAGTAATTAGGTTTGTGCATAAAGTTTTAGTGTTTTGTTTCGTATGGTGGTGTTCCAGTTGCTATGTTTATTTACCAATTGTCATTTTTTACTTATAGTTCTGTTTTTTTATTTTACATGCTGTTATATGGAGATAATGAGTGGGGCTGTGGACACTAGAAAGTGGAGTGCCAAGAAGACAAATCTGAACATTTCCAACATTCTTCTGTTCAATAGAGGGATGACAGCAGCAGATGCAGCCACAAACAATTGCACCATATGTGCAGAAAATGCCACTGGACAGAGCACACCAAGAAAATGGTTTTCTTGTTTTGAGGAGGATTGTTTTGATATTAGTGACACTCCATGTTCAGGAAGACTTTCAGCAATGGTAAAGGTAATTCAAACACATTAATCCACAATGATCTCCATCAATGTACTCAAGAACTGGCAAATGTGACTGACTGGTCATCCCACAATCGTGCGACATTTGTATGCAATAGGAAAGGTTCAAAGATTGGGTGTATGGGTACCACATGCTTTAAGCCAAATCACAAGGCATCTCTGCATGCTCATCAACTGGCTAGTGAAAAAACACCAACCATTCCTATCCAGTATTATTACTGGTGACAAAGCATCTTTATGTAAAAATAAGGAAAATAATGGCTGAGCCCAACCAAACCAACAACTCACTGTACAAAGACTTGTGCGCATCCACAAGAAATGTCATCGATTAATTGATTAACTGAGAGGGGTTATGGGACCAAATGGCGAGGTCCTCAGTCCCACAATGTCTAAGTCATAGGAGAAAGAGGGTCTGCGAAAAGTAGACAGATCCAGTCAGGGTAGTCAAATTATAAAATAATAAACATTAAACACACACAGGAAAAGACATAAAAGGTGAGAATCTAAAAACTGGAAAAAGGAGGAGACGGTCATGGGGTCACAGACCGAGAAGACTTTTTTTAAGTCCGAGCCACAACCAAACTGCCCCTGCTCCAAGAATAAAATAGGAGAAGAATCATGAGTCCTCCATGGGCTCAAGTACCTTCAACAGAGGGGAGATCAAACCAGACGGACTGAAAATGGGGGAGAACAAAGCGGTCATGGGGACGCAGCTTTGTTTCCTGAAGACAGAAGATGACCAGCGAGCAGGATCTTAAGAAGATCGACAATACATCCCGATTGGCTCGAATGCCGCGGATATTCCAGTGGATAATGGACATAGGGTGAACAGAAAATGGAGGAATGTGACCAAGGTTGCCGTCAACGACTGCTCAGAGCTTGCGACCGACAGCATGGAATGGCATTCAGCCGAAGGCAGAAGATCCTGATCCATAGGTTGTTCAGGAGCAGCTCCTGCCACCAGCGATCGGCCGGTTGATCGGCATCCAGCAGTGCACCTCGGCGACACAGAAGACGGCCTAGGGCGATTTCCGCCAGGTGGTGCTGTAGATGGGACACGCCTCGGCAGAGGAGGAGATGAACTGAATTTCTTAGTAGCCTTCATGGAAATATGATGTTTAGATGAAGGAGGAACCGATGGTTGTGAAGTGGTTGGGGTACGTAAAAAAATCTTCATGAGTATGCTCTTTTTTCGAAGTCTTGGTGTCTGACTTTTGGGCTCGAGATTTAGCAGAACCCGCCATAGAGTGTGCAGGCGAGAGTGGTGAGGTTGAACGGGCGATCTTTGCACTGGCCGATCTGACAGCCGTTGCACTAAAGGTGACGTCGCAAGTCTGCGTGGCCGCCTCCTTTGTTGGCCGAGGAAAAGCAAGGACAGTGCTGTATTTTCCTGTCTGAGGCACGGTGGGCTGTCGACTGGCGAATAATTTTCGAGTAGCGAAGGTCAACACCTTTTCCTTCACTCTGATTTCCTGGATGAGCTTTTCGTCTTTAAAAACGGGGCAATCTTGAGAGGAAGCAGCGTGGTCACCCATACAGTTGATGCAGCGAGGGGATGGAGGTGGACAAGCACCCTCATGGGCATCCTTGCCACACGTAACACATTTGGCCGGATTGGAACAGGACTGGCTGGTGTGATTGAACCGCTGACACCGATAGCAATGCGTAGGGTTTGGGACGTAAGGGCGAACGGAAATTCTCATAGCCTGCTTTGATTTTCGATGGGAGTCGAACTTTGTCAAATGTCAAGAAGACAGTGTGGGTTGGAATGATGTTCGTGTCAACCCTTTTCATAACTATGAACAGCCGTTACGCCCTGGTCAGACAGGTAGTGCTGAATTTCTTCGTCAGACAATCCATCAAGGGAGTGTGTATAAACGACTCCACGCGAGGAATTTAAAGTGCAACCCGGACAGGGAAGGTGTGGAGCAGTGAAGTACACAGCAATTTTTGTGCCTGGAGGGCACTGACTGTTTCTAACAACAAGGTGCCATTCCGTAATCTGGAACAAGACTTTACAGGAGCTGCAATTGCGTCGACACCTTTCTGAATAATGAAAGAGTTGACCGTGGAGAAGTCGTGACCTTCGTCAGACCGAGAAACAACAAGGAACTGTGGCAACGATGGAAGAACTGTCTGTGGCTGAGACTCAGTGAACTTACACTTGTGAGCAGACATAGTGGAAGGTGAGGAAACCATTGCGGAAGAATCCCCCATGATTACCGTCGTCTCTGATGGTGCGCTCCTCCCTTGCGGGTGCCCTCTCTGAGGGCACTCCCGCCTTAGGTGATTGTTCACACCTCAGGTCACACCTCCCGACAAACGGACAGAGGGACCAATCGGCACTTTCGGAAGGTATCAGCTCGGGTAATCACCCCTCCCTGGGCCTGGCCGTTACCAGGGGGTACGTACATGTCCTACCTGTCTACCCGGGGCGGGGAATTACGCGTTACCCCGTCACCGGCTATGCACAAAAATGCGTGGGTCGGCCTTCAGACACGCACAGGGAGGAAGAAAGAGAAAGGTAAAAACAAAGAAAGGGAAAGGAAAGGAAAGGAAAGGAAAGGAGAGAGGTCTCAAACGCCGCAGCGGAGAAAAGGGTAAAGAGAAGAGGGAAGGAAAAGAGGGGCAGAAAGGATGAAGACATACAAGCAGAGAAGGCGAAGAATGCGTTACATTTACGAGCGTCCGTCTCTGGACGTAGGCACAAACCATACTCCCAGAGGGGGAGAAAGGGAAGGAAAGAGCCACAGGTGAGGGGAGGAGGGGTGAAGATGGGGGATAGGGAAGGGTGCGGAAAGGGAAGGTATGC
Organism: Schistocerca serialis cubense; assembly: GCF_023864345.2. Lineage (NCBI taxonomy): Eukaryota > Metazoa > Arthropoda > Insecta > Orthoptera > Acrididae > Schistocerca > Schistocerca serialis. The sequence goes on from NC_064638.1 coordinate 491,369,405, forward strand.
AGCCCGGAAAGGAAGGAAGGAAGGCCACATTAGCTCGGGGTCCCGTGCTCGCTACGCATGTATCCACGAAAGAGTTGTGGACCCCCTGGGGGGAAATGTGTGAATGGCAATTGTGTAAGAGAGTGTCTCCATTGGAGGTGTACACGGTGAATCCCCACTTTTGTGAGACTATCAACAGGACTAGTGCGAAAGGCACCAATAGCCAGATACACCCCACAATGCTGGACAGGGTCAAGGAGTTTCATAGTGGAAGAAGCTACTGAGCCATAAACCTGACTACCATAATCTAGTCTGGACAAGACCAGAGCATGGTAATGATGGAGAAGAGTGGAATGGTCTGCACCCCAAGATGTGTTGGCCAGAAGGCGGAGAGCATTAACTTCCGCATACATGTACTCTTGAGGTGGCTAAAGTGAAGCAGCCACGTCAGCTTGTTATCAAAAAGAAATCCAAAGAAACAGGACTGGACTACAACATTGAGGAGCTGGTTGCCTAAATAAAATTCTGGATTGGGGGGTGTACTGTGGGTCGACAACAAAGATGCATAATTAGCATTTTGGAGGAAGAAAACGAAGCCGTGGGCGGTGGCCCACACAGAGGCCGGTGGACCTTGGAGCTGGCGCTCAGCAGATCCTACGGAGTGGGAGCTGCACCAGATGCAAACTCATCGACATACAATGCCAGGGTAACCAGAGGCCCAACAGAGGTCACAAGCCCATTGATGGCAACGAGAAAGAGTGGGACACTAAGCACAGAACCCTGTGGGATACCATTCTCCTGGTTCTCAGGGGCACTGCGTGAAGTGTCAACTTGAACCCATAAAAGCCAGTGAGAGAAAAACATGCAGATAAAAATCAGAAGGGGACCATTTTTTTTTTTTTTTTTTTGGTAGGGTTTAAGGGCGCTCAACTGCTGAGGTCATTAGCGCCCAGTCACTGGTGTTAGAGCACAAGGAACCTGCTAAAACTCAAGGGGATGGGGGGACATCAAAAGGACCGGACAAAGAAGCAGATGAAATAAGTAAAAGGTTAAATGTCTTTGGTCAAGCCAGTTAAAGTTATAAAACGCAGAAGACGAGCAGCTGCTCGAGCGTCATCAGCTAAAACATCCGGTAAGGTAGATGGCAGGGACAGGACAACACGAAATTGACTAAAACGGGGACACGACAATAAAACATGGCGCACCGTTAATGCCTGACCACAAGGGCACTGTGGGGCTGGGTCACCAGAGAGCAGGTAGCGGTGGCTAAACCGGCAATGCCCAATCCGCAACCTGGTCAGAAGGACCTCCTCGCGCCGAGATGGTCGGGAGGAAGTTGTCCAAGCAGTTGGGAGCGGTTTTACTGCCCGGAGCTTGTTTCCTTGGAGGGATGACCAAGCATCCCACCACAAGGACACAAGCCTCCTACATACATCCCCACAAACGTCAGATGACGGGACACAATGGGAGGCTGGGCGAGGCTGGAGGACTGCAGCCTTGGCTGCAGCATCCGCAGCCTCATTCCCAGGCACTCCTACATGTCCGGGGACCCACAGAAGGCTGACAGAACCGCCATTATCAGCGAAACAATGGAGGGACTGCCGTATTCGGTGAATCAAGGGATGGACCGGATAGGGAGCCCCAAGGCTCTGAAGAGCACTGAGTGAGTCAGTGCAGAGGACATACGATGAATGGCGGTGGCGGCGGGCATACTGAATGGCCTGATGGAGAGCAAAAAGCTCGGCCGTAAAGCTGGAACATTGGTCAAGGAGCCGGTATTTAAAGGTGGCGGTCCCGACGACAAAGGCACAGCCGACACCATCGTCAGTTTTGGAGCCATCGGTGTAAATAAAGGTGTGACCAGCAAGTCGAGCACGAAGTTCGACAAACCGTGAGCAATACACAGCAGCCGGAGTACCCTCCTTCGGGAGTGAGCTGAGGTCGAGATAAATACGAACCGGAGCCTGGAGCCAAGGTGGTGTCGGGCTCTCACCCTCTCTGAAGGTGGTAGGGAGGGCAAAATCCAATTGTCGAAGCAGGCGACGAAAGCGGACTCCGGGGGGCAGCAGGGCAGACACATATAACCCGTACTGACGGTCGAGAGAATCAGCGAAGAAGGACTTGTAAGAGGGGTGGTCGGGCATAGACAACAGCCGGCAGGCATACCGACACAGCAGTATGTCGCGCCGGTAGGTCAACGGTAACTCGGCAGCTTCAGCGTAAAGACTCTCGACAGGACTAGTGTAGAAGGCTCCGGTCGCAAGACGTATCCCCCGATGGTGGATGGAGTTGAGCCGGCGTAAGAGGGATGGCCGAGCGGACGAGTAGACGAAGCTCCCATAATCCAGCTTCGATCGGACTATGGACCGATACAAGCGAAGCAGGACAGTGCGATCCGCTCCCCAAGATGAACCGCTAAGAACTCTGAGGACATTAAGGGAACGTGTACAACGGGCCGCCAAATAAGAGACATGTGGAGACCAACACAGTTTCCGGTCCAACGTGAGCCCTAGAAACTTAGTTGTGTCCACGAATGGGAGAACAACGGGACCAAGATGTAAGGATGGCGGAAGGAACGCTTTATATCGCCAAAAGTTGATACAAACCGTCTTCTCCTCAGAGAACCGGAAGCCATTTGCCACGCTCCATGAGTAGAGGCTGTCTAGACAACGCTGGAGGCAGCGCTCCAGGAGGCATGTTCTCTGGGCACTGCAGTAGATCGCGAAGTCATCGACAAAGAGAGAGCCTGAGACATTAGGTGGAATGCAATCCATAATTGGATTGATCGCGATGGCAAAAAGGGCTACGCTCAAGACGGAGCCCTGAGGCACTCCGTTCTCCTGGAGGAAGACGTCGGACAATACGGAACCCACACGTACCCTAAACTTTCGATCCGTTAAAAAGGAATCAATAAAAAGGGGCAGACGACCGCGTAGGCCCCACTTGTGCATAGTGCGGAGGATACCTCCTCTCCAACAGGTATCATAAGCCTTCTCCAAGTCGAAGAACACGGCGACCGTTTGGCGCCTTCGCAAAAAGTTGTTCATGATGAATGTCGACAAGGTCACAAGGTGGTCAACAGCGGAGCGGCGGCGACGAAAGCCGCATTGGACATTAGTAAGTAGTCGTCGAGATTCAAGAATCCAAACTAACCGAGCATTAACCATGCGCTCCATCACCTTACAGACACAGCTTGTAAGAGAAATGGGGCGGTAACTAGAAGGAAGGTGTCTATCCTTCCCGGGTTTGGGTATAGGAACAACAACGGCGTCACGCCAACGCATGGGGACCTGACCTTCGGTCCAGACGCGATTGTAGGTACGAAGAAGGAAGCTTTTGCCCGCCGGAGAAAGGTGGGCCAGCATCTGAACGTGAATGGCATCTGGCCCCGGAGCAGAGGACCGGGACAGTGCAAGCGCACGTTCGAGTTCCCGCATGGTAAAGGGGGCATTGTAAGTCTCCAGATTCAGCGAGTGGAAGGAAGGTCGCCGAGCCTCGTCTGCCTCTTTCCTGGGAAGGAAGGCAGGATGGTAATGGGCGGAGCTTGAAACCTCCGCGAAAAAGCGGCCAAAGGCGTTGGAGACAGCCACAGGATCAACAAGGACCTCATTACCTGAGGTCAGGCCAGGTACTGAGGAGTGGGCCTTAATGCCCGACAGCCGGCGCAGGCTACCCCAAACAACGGAAGAGGGAGTAAAACTGGTAAAGGAGCTCGTGAAAGAGGCCCAGCAAGCTTTTTTGCTGTCTTTGATGACTCTACGGCATTGCGCACGGAGTCGTTTGTATTCAATACAATTCGCCAACGTAGGATGGCGGCGAAAGGTGCGTAAAGCACGTCGTCGAGCACGGATAGCGTCCCTACAAGCCTCGTTCCACCAGGGGACGGAAACGCGACGGGAAGAAGAAGTAGTACGAGGTATGGAACGTTCGGCAGCATTGATGATAACAGCCGTGAGGTATTCGACCTGACTGTCACAACTGGAAAAATCGCGGTCCGGAAAGGTCGCCAGGGAGGAGTAAAGTCCCCAGTCAGCTTTCAGTATGTTCCAGCGCGAAGGACGTGGGGATGGGGTGTGGTGCAGGAGACGAACGACACAGGGGAAGTGGTCGCTCGAATAGGTGTCAGAAAGGACATACCACTCGAACCGACGGGCAAGAGTGGTAGAACAGATCGAGAGGTCCAAGTGGGAGTAGGTATGAGTAGAGTCCGAGAGGAAAGTCGGGGCGCCGGTATTGAGGCAGACAAGATTGAGATGGTTGAAGACATCCGCCAAGAGTGAGCCTCTTTGACAGGATGCAGGAGAGCCCCAAAGGGGATGATGGGCATTGAAGTCGCCAAACAATAAGAACGGCGGGGGAAGCTGATCGATCAGGTCAGCCCGACTAACAGCAGATGACGGTGGAGTGTAGACGGTACAAACGGAAAAAGTAAAAGCAGAAAGAGTAATGCGGATAGCTATTGCTTGGAGTGGGGTGGTCAATGGGATGGGATGGTAATATACATCGTCTCGAACGAGCAACATGACCCCACCATGAGCTGGGATACCGTCCACAGGGGCGAGGTCATACCGCTCCGAGGTATAGTGGGAAAAGGCAATACGGTCAGTCGGGCGCAACTTTGTTTCCTGGAGACCAAGGACGAGCGGACAGTGCAGGCGGAGGAGCAGTTGTAATTCCTCCCGATTAGATCGAATACCCCTTATGTTCCAATGAAACAACGCCATTGCTAGTCAAAAAGTTGGGGGAACGAGACTGGGAAGAGCTGGTCACCTCAGAAGGGGACCATGGAAGCCCCAGTCATGGAAGGTAACTAAAAAATGATGGCATAAAGCCATGTCATGTGCCTTATCAAAGAAGACCGCAACAAGGTGCCAGCAGTGAGTAAAAGCCTGTCGGATAGCTGATTCCGATCGGAGAAAGAACAGTTGGAGATCGCCCTGCCCAGAAGCCACACAGACAGGGACAAAAGGCCCCAAGGTTTGAATACCCAATATAATCTGAAGCTGACCATCCATTTGAGCAATTTACAAAGCACATTCATCATGCTAATTGGGCAGTAGCTGTCTAGTCGTTGGGTTTTTCCCCGGCTGAAGGACATGGATAACTATACTGTCTCACCATTGTGACAGGAAAGCATCCGTGAGCCAGATGTGGTTGAAAACCCTGAGGAGCTGTTGCCTCTGGGGAACATCTAAGTGTTTGATCATCTGGTTGTGGATGGAACCTGGACCCTATTCTGTATACCGATTGGTGCAGTAGGTTAGCCTCGGTTAGTGACATTTTCGGGTCTTTATCCAAAGTTCCTGTTCAGTAAGCTTCTGAGACCTGTTACCAATCGGTCCTCCTGACAAATTTTCAACAACTACAGGGAGGTTTTGAATTTCGGTATGGCTCTCTTTCAGTTTGGTTTGGTTTATTTACACCTGGAATTTGTTATTTTAAACATATTGAGCCGTTTTAGCTCCGGATTTAGTGATTGTGTTACTAGGGTGTATACATGGACAAGAAAAAAATTCCCGGATTTTTCTCAGATTTCCCGGTTAAAAATACACTTTCTCCCAGGTCACAGTATATTTTCCTTTATCAATCCTTTGAATGGTTATGGTTTTATACAAGAGCGTACAATTTCCCAGCACTTTAGAAAACTAAACTCACTCAGGGAAAAAGACATGCTTTGGAAATATCTTTGATGTGCAGCAACATGTACACTGCGTATTTTCGTATTACGAAAGCATACTCCATTCCATCAAACACCGCATGCTACTTTCTGAATCACTGAAATACAGATTTCGATGCGCTTTTGTAAGCCATTCATAGCTCATGTCACATGATCTCTCCAGCTGATGACAGCGGATATTCTGAGCACAGGACACGTGATGTAGTCAGCCAACAGCAACATCACTTAAGTAGCATAAACACACAAACAGGGAAAATCAGTAGTTTAAATTAATATACATAGTGTTGCTACAAGAAAAGCAAAGCTTTCGCATATAATATTGATCAAGCTGCAAGAGAAGGTAAGCTTTCGCATATATCACAACACAAATAAGCCAGTAAAATTTTTAATAATGACAAATGCCTGATCTTCAGGGTTCAAAATTCTTCTAAATGGCTCGTCATCAAAGACTTGATTTTTAAATGAGAGTCAAACTCTCTGATTTAATAAATTCATGGTACATTCTTGCACATAGCTCAACTTATCTAAAAGGATATTTTCTTTGAAATTAACGCTTTTCAAACCACCATTCGCAATATTTTCCCGCAACCTGTTAAAAGTAGGTTCGTTTCAGCAATTGCCAAAGAGCGCAGATAACAAGCGACACAGTGCTTGGGTAGCTATCAAAATGTAGGAAGCCCGTATGTATGTGTAAAACATTGAAAGATCATAATTTATATCATAAAAGAAAAACATCACAGAGGATACTGCAAGAGCATCGGAATTTCGTGAACCATATTAAAATGTGCACATTTTAAGTGCATACTTAAAAGGCACATTCGTGTATCCAGATTCCCAATGAAGTAGACCTCAACCTGATATTAAGCTTTCCCGTGTGGTTTTTGGGATGTAAATTTTCTTGGAGCACCAGTACTGTATTATATCATGTTTGGTTCTTTATTATGGCCTATGTGCTAGAAAATGAAAACGTGCACTTGAAATGCAGCGAACAGTTGAAACTAGCCAGTACTGTGGAATTAAACATTTGGTTTCAAATACATTGACTGCCTCTGCGGAAAAGGTTAACAAAAATCAAATTTCTTTAGCAAACAGACAAAAATAACTTCATTGTACCGCAAGGCAATTAATGCTTGACTGTCAGAAAGGTGGAAATAAAATTTAAAAAAATGGCTCTGAGCACTATGGGACTTAACTTCTGAGGTCATCAGTCCCCTAGAGCTTACAACTACTTGAACCGAACTAACTTAAGGACATCTCACAGATCCATGCCCGAGGCAGGATTCGAACCTGCGACCGTAGTAGTCGCACGGTTCCAGACTGAAGCACCTAGAACCACTCGGCCACACCAGCCGGCGAAATAAAATAAAATCTGAAACTAATGACATATTTCAGCCATCCGCAATTATGTGAATGTGTTTTAATTCACCTGATAGCTCACGGTCACAGATATCCTTTTTGTTTTCATTTGATGTGAGAGTAAACGAAGGGGAAACAGCAAAGTCACTAAATGTAAACACGGGTCACGTGGAGACTACTCACTATAACTCAAGACTGCTCAGCGCATCAATCCCAAATCTACAATGTTTGTGAACCGGGTCAATACTAAAATAATCGAATTTTCAAAATATGTTAATGTTGTAGAGCGCAACTTTCTGGAGAGTCAAACATAAAACATATGTATTCGAGGAAATGTAAGACATTATTTGGTTTTAAGTATGCCAAACTGCAGTGCCACACCTCTTCATAAAACATTTTTCTACCGCACGTCCAAACTATATTCAGGAATGAATGAGATTTTCACTCCGCAGCGGAGTGTGCGCTGATATGAAACTTCCTGGCAGATTAAAACTGTGTGCCCGACCGAGACTCGAACTCGGGACCTTTGCCTTTCGCGGGCAAGAGCTCTACCATCTGAGATACCGAAGCACGACTCACGACCGGTACCCACAACTTTACTTCTGCCAGTACCTCGTCTCCTACCTTCCAAACTTTACAGAAGCTCTCCTGCGAACCTTGCAGAAAGGCAAAGGTCCCGAGTTCGAGTCTCGGTCGGGCACACAGTTTTAATCTGCCAGGAAGTTTTATATTCAGGAGCGTGGAAATTGAAATGTCCTGTGGTGCCTCTCCTGCTCCCAGTCGGCCAGTTTGACAGCCTGCTCCTCTTTAAAAAATCTCGCAATTAATAGCGGATGGGATTATTTGTAATCGAGAGAGAACAAGAACTCTTTAGAAAATCTGAACTGTTTATTGCCTATTAGTTAATAACTTGCTGTTTTGTGTGACATACAATTAAATATACAATAATACAACTAATACTGACAAGAGATAAGCAAGAAATTACACATTTCTCAAACCTTAGCTCCTAGCATTTTTTTCTCTCTCTAATCTTGCTACAGCTTTACATGGCGTGCTTTCCTTTCTGCGAAAGGATCTATTACCTCAAAGTTCATCAAACGTTTTGCTACATGAAAAATAGAAATGTTGTAACATAATACTGAAAAAGCTGTTAATACAAATAATACCCAAGACTGGTGTGGTTTCACAATCTGATTACGTCTATTTTGTCACTGTCTGCTAGATAAAACAAAATAGGCCTTTCTAATATGGCAGCAATTTTGTAACACACCAAATAAAGGAGACTTTTGGCACAAATGGCCATTTTTTATAACACGACAGAATACAATCCAATAAGTACCAATATCAAATGCCTATTAGGCCCACTACAAGAATAAATCTGTATGTTAGGAAATAGTTTCACATTTCATCCATACGCACCAGCTTATCAAGCACGAGATCAAAAAGTAGTATTACGAAATTTTTATATAAATTTGGAATCATCTTATTCTGCCATAATTTGTGTGATGTCCACGTTTCTTCTCCTTCCTCGTGCTAACAATCTTTTCATGAATTCTGTAGCTATTGCTGCCACTGTCAAAAATTTGTTCGCCAATTAACTTCACTAACCCTGCCAGAATCCCACGATTATTTTCCGGTTAGGCATTATTACGTGTTCAAACAACATGTTTTCTGTGTTACTTCCAAAATAGAACTTCCGCGGCTGCTAGCCGGGGACTGGACTACTACTGGTCCTTACTAGTGTAGCGATCTGGTCAAAAATTGTCAAAATTTCTTTTTCTTGGATACACTGAGAAGATCTTTTTCACCCGTTATTCCTGTCAGTTGTTTATTTCCATCCTGGTAGTCTGAATCTACGGATTTCCCTAGTAATTATAACAACGCTGATCATTCGCAAACCCAATCAAACACATAGACAGCGATTGGCATTCATCCATTCGGCTTTACTCCCCAGCTCGTATAGCCCCATCCCTTTTTGTCTGCGGAAAGTTTATTGCTAAATGCGACGAGGATTCTCCTGACAGACACCACGCACGCTATGCATGCATTCAAAAGTCAACTTATGATTCATTCAGAAATGAACTTAAAATGTGTTCAAAAATGTTCAAAAACCAACAGGGAAGCGTTTCAAAATCATATGAATAATCAATAGATAAACATGTGCTGGATGCTTTGGCAAAAGAAGTTTTTTCCTTAAGAATACGAATTTGGCGCCCCCTTTTTGCGGTAGCATCTAGCTGCGACTGCTTGCCCAGCCAACATCCACATTCCTGTTGCCAGAAGCGGAAGAATCTACTGCTCAAACATGACAACTGCGTATGAACCCGCACATAACTGCTAAAACAAATCTAATGCAATTGCGACTTCACGCTCATTGGAGGCAATTTGTTGTTATGAAGCACTGCATAGTCCTCCTAAAGCCTTTGACAAGTTTCAATTGGCAGGCGCTTGCATGAGCACTGTGTCGTCGTCGTATATGGTGCATTTCGTTTGCAATTAAGTTATTTTCATTTTTTCTCTTGTTTATGTTTTATTGTTGGAGTATTATTCTGCAGTAGCGGGATACAGTAATATCGTTTAAGAGTATCGGTTCTCACCAGTCAAAATTACAAAAATTTAACTGAAAACTAAAGCAATGAAAAATTCCTGGAATTTTAAAAATATCCCGCGTTTTTCCCGGTTTTCTCCCAGATGAAAAAATTCCCAGGTTTTTTCCGGATCTCACAGGTCGTATACACCCTGGTTACTGAAGAATCTCCGGGATGCAACTGGGTGAAAAGTGAGTACATAATAGACTTTTTCCTTTGTTAGAACTATGATTTGTATTGTTATTGGGATCGACAAACAGTTTAAATCAATATTCTCACTAAATACCTGTTATGTAATTACATGATTAAAAATTCATTAAATTTCCTATATAACTCTGCGTACTTTTTTCCACAAATGGTCAAGTTAATGATTATCGAAATGTGTTTAAAACTTTTATGTAACAATGCGAAGGAATTTTGTGAAGCCTGATCAAGGAAACCTTCCAAAATTTTGTGCATTTATGGCTCATGCCCGCATCATTCAGCAACAGTCAGCCTGCATCTCTCTCAACTGGAAATACACGGAATAAAGTGCTGGAGACAAGCAGGTTGTTGTAGCACAGTGGGTAAGGCAACGAAGTGCCATGTCAAAAGCCATAGGTTCGCATATCTCTGAGTATCAACATATTTTTTCTCCTCTTCGGATTTGAAACACATTCTGAGACTTCATTATTTGTTAAAGTAAAGCATTTTTCTGATATATTCATTATTTACACCTAAGAGCGCACTTTCTCAGTAATGAGAGTCTTGGATTTCTCGACTTCCATTATGTTTAAGAAAAGAAAGAAGAAACTGCTGGGTGTGAAATAAATGACAGTGACATACTTTTTCCCGTCAAAAATCACAATTTTTTTCTGAATATGTAGCAATTTCCAAGTGTGAGGTCAGACAGGAATCTAAGAGCACAACTTAAATTACTGTGAATGAAACTAGCAGCTATTGTCTTTATACTATGGCCTGTCACAAGTATTTATATATGATCAAATCCTGAACAACAGTAGACGAATCCTTAACAGTAGACAGAGATGAAAGATTCCTGCCACAATATTTTTAGACTATACCATATATGAAACATTCATTAAATGCAAGTTATAAACTACAATGAACTTCTATAGCCGCACTCGCCACACACTCTCAAAAAGACTTTTCAATTTTGTTTTTACGAACCAAATCAATAATATATCATATGGGGAAGCAGGCTACTTCATCATCTGAATTTCTAGGAGTGGGGTACAACCACATTCTATGCATGTTCTTAATTCTTTGACACTAACAATTTTTCAGGTTCGTGGACATGTGTTCCATCTATGCAACTAACTGAAGGCAGTTTATTGTCATACGCAATTCGCTTCTTTTATTTGTGAAGCATCTTCACAAATAAAAGAAGCAAAATGGGTTTGGCAATAAAGAAACTGCCTTCTAATTAGTTGCATAGACGAACAAGACCTCCACGAATTTTGAAACAACCACGGAACGACAAAAAACAGAAAAAATGAAGAATTCTTAGAGTTTCTATAAATGTATTTGTACAATGTGGTACTACACTCCATTCTTAAGTCATATCACAAAACAGAAAATCCAAAACAAGATGATGTGAATGAGAGTAAAATGACAATATGACATTTTCAAGAACACCGTCAATATATCGTTATCATGCATTCATGGAAGCACGTGGTCAGTGAAATTTATACAGCATTAAACCACACTTTTTGGTACTGTGAAGAATAGCATGCCTGTATCAGCTGCTAGCCACTTCGGGTTCGTGCCACTGTCACGCTGCAGTGCACATGCACGTGTCTTGAGGCAGATTACTTTTGATTGGTTGGCACCAGGAGAACTAACAACAGCGTTTCAGTTCCCTAGGACCATTCGGTATTCTTACCAAATGCTTACAGAATAATGTTGGGGCTCTCCTTCGAAAACAATACTTTTCGGTGCACTGGAGTACCAAACCAATCGGCAAAATGGTGGAAAAATACAGAATAGGCCTTTGTCTATTGAAGTGCTAAGAGCTTGCAACAATTCCCATTCAGTGAAGGATGCATTATTGGGTTTAATGTGGTACGAGATGAAACAGGGGGGGGGGGGGGGGGGGTCTGCTGGAGAAAGGTATTAAGGTAGGAAGAGGATGATGATGCCACCGCAAAGTGTGTCACGAAGTGTTCCGCAGAGACCGATGGATCAGTGCACAGGGCACCCTGAAGGTTTAGGCCCCGAACAGTCAACTGTTGCTGGCAGCCCAGAATGTTACGGAGTTTGGCCCATACCTGCGATGAAGAGACATACGTCCCAGGGAGGAAACATAGCACTCTCAGCATTCCTTTTTACGCTGCTTAATAAGGCAATGAGCCTTAGCACGGGGACACTTAAACGTCAGCAAGGTGGCCTGTGAAGGGTGCCACAAATCATTGCAGCACCTGTCGGCAGTCCTGGACAGCAAATACAACTTCCTTGGTCCACCACGGTACCGGTCTACAGGGACAGCAATACCAGCAGCATGAAGAATAGTGGCAGAGATGCCTTGCAGTGTCAAAGTGGACAGCAGACATATATGAAGGCCAAATTGGCCCTGCAGAATGCCCAATGTAGGGGGTCTGTGCCTGGTGGCAGCAGGGGAATGATAGTATCACCAGAAATTGGTCACTGTCACAGAGGTCATCATGGGACAAAAAGGAAGACCTATCAGAATGTGTACTTATCACATCAGGGCAGTGACTGAGTAAGGGATGTTTGTGTGAACCAACAACCGTAGAGCTGCCTGTCAACCAACTAATGGCAATAGGGCAATCCCATGGCCAATCGGAGCGCATGGCACCAAGTTTCCGTAGTTTGAAAATGGTGCGCTGTCAACCTACACAACATTAGTAATTTTGGTTCCTACTGGCATCAGCTATCCGGAATTAAAATTTCATGACAATTTTTCTCCATCCTGTATGATTGATGACTAAAGTATCTTATGTGTATCTGTGGTGTTTATTAAACTTATGGAAAAATGCTACAAATGTATGCGCCAATCCGGAATTTTTCACAGAAGTTAATGTGCTGACAAATAAAAAGAAATGTATGTCTACAGTATTGTGAAGTACATAAAAGTAAAAATACAGCATACATAGCATCAGATCTCAGAAATAATAAATTATCCGTTACCTACACTACTTCTCTACAAGCCATCTCTGTGTGTGGCAGAGGATACTTTGTGTATCAGTGACACTTCCCCTTTCCTTCTGACACTTCCAGGAACATATGATCTTGGAACTTCAATAATAGATCACACTGATGCATAAGGTCGTCCTTGCAACACGTCTCACAAGCTGTGACACTGTCGCGAATAAAACAGCGACCTGTATATGCAATAAGTTTTATTTAATTTACATCTATGGTCACAAACTTTTTGTTAACAGATTATCGGTTTCGGTCTATAATGACCATCATCAGATCTGTTTTATAAAACGAAGTCCTAATGTATTGCAGTCATAGTGGCATAGTCAATTGATTTAACATTTGACAATGCCACTATAGCTTCAGTACATCAGGACTGTTTTTATAAAACAGATCTGATGATGGTCATTATAGACCGAAACCTGTAAACTGTTAACAAAAAGTTTGTGGCCATAGATGTAAATTAAAGGAAACTTGCAGCATGTATCACTGGAATTGGCTCTCTGATGCTTTTGTGCTCACCAATGTACCTGTAATGAAATGTGACCTGCTCTTTGGATCTTCTCTATGTTCTGTATCAATCTGGTACGGTACAGATCCCTGATTGACAATCAACATTCTGAGTATTAAACAAGTGTTTTGTAAGCTACTTCCTTTGTTGATTGACTATTTCCTGAGGATTCCTCCAATGAATGTCAGTCTGGCATCTGTCCTGCCCACAAGTAATTTTATGTGGTCATTCCACTTTCAATTACTCCCTACATATTTTGTGGAAGTAACTGCTTCCAGTGATTGTTATGCAATTGGGTAATCGCACAATGAAGGGTCCATCTGTCTATGAAGAAAATGTTATTTATCTATATTTAAGATTAATTGCCACTCCATTTCAATCCTCCAGTACTGATGTGTCCGCATACAACAGGATCACCTGCAAAAAGACTCGTGGAACTTCCAGCGTTACCTTTAAGGTAATTTACATATATTGTGAAATGTAATGGTGCTGTGACACTGCTGGGAAACAACCAGAGTTATACTTTCAACTCTGGAGGCTTCTCTCCTTTGAGAATGAAATACTGTGTTCTGTTTGCTAAAAAGTATTCAGTCACATCAGTCGTCTAATATTCTATACACTCATTTTGTTCATTAGGCAGCAGTGTTTAATTTTATTGAATGCCTTCCTGTAATCAATGAAACCAGTATCTACCTGTTTGCCTGTATCTATTGCTTTCTGAGTCTCATGGGCAACCAGAGCGAACTGGGTTTCACACAATCATTTTCCAAGACTATGTTCATTCCTAAAAATGATTTTCAGCCTCCAGAAACATAACACACAAGCAAAAATATGTTTCAAAATTCCACAACACACTGTCATCAAGAGACATTAGCCTATAGTTTTGTGCACCTGTTCAATGCTCCTCCTTGGAAACTGGAATAACCCATGCTTTTTTACCAATCATTAGGAACATTTCTCTTCTGCAGAGACCTACAATACACTAAAGTTAGTAGATGGTCACGTTTTTCATAAACTCTATGTAGAACTGAACCAATACACGACAAACAGTTCAGTAACACTCATCAGCACCTACCTTTTGTGGAATTGGAATTATCCCATTATTGAAATCTGACACTGTCATTTTGCAAACAGATGGAATAGTTGTCATGGCTGGCTTTGTCAAGAATTTCAACAATTTTCTGGGAATATCATCATACCAGGTGCCTAGTTCCAACAAAGGTCTTTCAGTGCCCCACCAAATTCTCGCTGTATCACCTCAAATGACCCATTACCTCTTCCCTTTCTGTAACACTAAGTTTCTTTTGTTTAACAGACTTCTTTCAGCATTCCCTTCTTTGCTTAGCACCAATTTTCTAAGCTCTTGATATTCACATCTCAAGAATCTTGAAAGATCCTCAATAAGAAAATCCAATATTCAGAAGTTAACTAAAAGTACTTTTGAAAGTTTTCAAGAAAAACCCTACGACTTTGATGAAAGTGGCAGAAATAATCCTTACAGTAATAAATTAGTATTAAAAGATTGTTTTAAGAAACATTGGTGTAGCCTGTTTCAAACAATTTGTATTACAGTAAATACCAATCACTAACCGTACTGAATGGTTTGTTGATGTTCCTTTTCTTCAGGAGATACGCATTGTTGTTCCGGATGATCATCCATGATAAATGAGACGACATTTTACTTCACCTGAAAAGAATTTTAAGTTACACATGTTCAGAATGTTGTAACAGGTAATATGCAGCCATTTCACAATAATTAAAATTACCCCACCATTAAGATGGCAACAAATTTTGTTCAACGCGAATGTTCTATTTTGAGCATCAACACTTTCAAATAGTTTTTATAAATGCATGAATTGTAATTTTAAATTACATGAATATTTCTGGTACATGAGTTATGAAGGTGAAATGTAAATACGATAAAGGATGACAGCCAAAAACAGTTGCAGGATAAAAATTTATTAAAATTTCTTGACCAAGGTTTCCGTACATATAAATATACCTTCATCAGAAGTAAAAAATCCTGAACAGGAAGACACTTTCATTAGAAAAGCCATAGCATCGGAAGTGAAAAACAAAAAGCTTAAGTAACAGTGAAATTACCGAAGTAATACAGGCACAAAATCTTTAGCTACTTACTGAAATTACATTATGTAATGGAGATTAATAAAACAATTATGCCAAAGGCGTCATCAATAATTGAGACATCTTCTCCATTTGTACAACATGAGTATGGGCACAGGGTCAAAGCAAACAGTTTAGCACCATTACTTCGCCTATGAACTATCGAGACAAGAGTGTGAAAGCACTAGGGCAGATGGTTTCGCCAAGAGAGGGCACTTGTATGTGCCAGACACTCGCGTATATTAAAATCCATGAATACATACATAAGCGCATCAAAAATTATTAAAAGTTGTGTTAATTCCAACTTTCTGTCATAATAAATAAAACGTATCAGGCCATTTAAAAACATTTATGTAAAATAGGAAATATAGAACCAATTTACCTGTGTCCTAGTGTCAAACAGATAAAGCTTGCACTATGGAACATCTAACGAGAGAGGGCACTAGTGTAATGCACGAGAATCTCGCGTAACGTAGGCGGTGAAATACATACTAGCGAAAACAACCAAAATGTTATAATAAAACGATACCATCTGTCGTCGTGAATTAGTAATTTTTTATGCGCTTATGTATGTATTCATGGATTTTAATATGCGCGAGTGTCTGGCACATACAAGTGCCCTCTCTCGGCGAAACCATCTGCCCTAGTGCTTTCACACTCTTGTCTCGATAGTTCATAGGCGAAGTAATGGTGCTAAACTGTTTGCTTTGACCCTGTGCCCATAGTCATGTTGTACAAATGGAGATGATGTCTCAATTATTGACGACGCCTTTGGCATAATTGTTTTATTAAACTCCATTACATGATGTAATTTCAGTAAGTAACTAAAGATTTTGTGCCTGTATTACTTTGGTAATTTCACTGTTACTTAAGCTTTTGTTTCTCACTTCCAATGCTATGGCTTTTCTAATGAAAGTGTCTTCCTGTTCAGGATTTTTTTTACTTCTGATGAAGGTATATTTATATGTACCGAAACCTTGGTCAAGAAATTTTAATAAATTTTTATCCTGCAACTGTTTTTGGCTGTCATCCTTTATCGTGAAGAAATTCAACAGTTGCTGTTGCAGCCATGTTTAAAGTCTTGAAATGTAAATACATTCAGGCAGGAGAGATTAAGTCCCCCCCCCCCCCCCCCAAAAAAAACACAGTTCCACAATACAAATGCAGTACAGTGAAGTTAAAAAGAGGGGAATAGACATTCAATTTACAGAGGAATTACCTTGCTTAATGTAACCTGTACGATTCTCCCTAATATTAACTACAACAGGCTAGTTTCGTACACGAAAGATTCTGGGAGAATTTCAGGATGGATTTCGGCCTAATAGGTCAATAACAGATCAAATATTTGTGCTGAGGCAAATACATGAAAAGCTGTACGAGTATAATATTCATCTTCATAACCTGTACGTACACTTCAAGTGGGCCTTCAACAGTCTTGATAGGGCAGAAAAGCTAAATGATTTGCTAGTACTTAATATACCATCTAAGTATGTTTCCCCTTATCCAAGCAACATTAGCTGGTCCACAGCTGCAGCACAGGTGGATGGCAAATTCAGTAAATGACTGGTAATATAAGCACAAAGTCAACCCACAAATGTGCATATGCTGATGTAGCAATATTAGAGGAGTTTCACTAGAGAGAATAAGTGCTGAAAGAAGTCACCCTATCCAGGTCTTGTTATTAATGGAATGAAGACCAAGTACGTGGATTTCATCAGGAAGTAAAATAATGATTTGGATAAACTATCAGCTGCTGGTTTCAATTTTTAACATATGCAGATCTGACTGGGATCTAATATTAATAGGGCAAATTCCATGTCAAACGAAAACGTCACATAAGTGGTAATAGATATTTCTGCACATTTAACTTGTTGGTATTTACTACTTCAATTTTGCATGGTTATAATCAGGCCAGTTGTAACCTACAGATGTGAAACATTGACAAGTACTGATGAACAGCAGCTCAGGATATTTGAATGCTGGCTTCTGCACAAGATATATGTGAAGTTCAGGATAATGGTTTCTGGAGTTTCAGAACAATGAGCTGGATCACTTAATACAAGATGACATTTTTTAAGACTAATAAAAAGTTGGAGAAGACCCTAGCATGGACATGCCCTTAGCATGGATACTGGACGAACTAAAGTTTCTGAATGAAGGCCACCTGGAAGACAGAAATGCCACAAAAGAAGTGGACACACAATAAGGAAAGACATAAAATCCCTTCAAGCTTCAAAGGATGGCAGAGAACTGCACTAGAGGGCAAAACATATGAAACTTTAAGAGGCAAAGACCCATGCAGGGTTGTATTGCCATGAAAATTAGATTAATAAGGCAAGTTCAGTTCATGAAAATATACAGAAAAAGTGAAGCTGTCATCAATTTGAAGGCTGCTCTGAACACCACAGTGCCTTTATTAGACATGGTTCTATTACAAAGGGTAGGCAGTTAATTTACTCCAACTCACTTCACCAGGCAATTACAACAGTTTAATGGGAATTGCAAAATAACATGGAGATAACACCATGTTTTCTGGTGCATATTACATACCCAACTGTTCATGTAAAATGAAACTAGAGAGGTACAGGGTATACACTAAAATCATCTTATACTGCAATAAGGAAAGCCAGTTTCTTTCACAGAATGGGAAATCACAGGTGTGAGCTGTGGTTATTTTATAAACAGGTCGTAAGAGGTATATAGAGAAACTTCTAAAGAGTCCAGCCAACAAATTCATTCAAAAATATAAAATCATAACTTACATGTGGGTCCAGAGCAACAACAGCATAGACTTTTCCAGGCACACAGATCTCACAACAGAAACGATGCTTTTTATCACAAGTTATTCAAATTTCACTTATCTCAGCCTATAGTACAGCATATTAAACCATATTTCCTTGACACGGTAGCCATCTGAAAATGTCTTTATATCCCACATAATACCAATGACAACTCAACCACAGTTCTTTTCTACAGCATCGGACAAAGAATTTAAATCTGAACGTAAACGTCTGAGTTCACTTCCATTACATAACAGTTTTGTTCGAATGAAGAAAATACTATTGTTCATCTACTGCATATTTTCAAATTCATATTCAGAATAATTTACTCCAAGATCTCATTGTGCAGTTAAGACTAATACTGTTGCCAGTTTGGCAAGGATTACTTTCACATACTGTAGCTGCCAAATATACCATGGGTCAACAGAAGCATCCCATTCCACCCGTCTGCTTTGAGGCCTGATGTTAGGGTGTTGTGGTGTGACATTACGGTGCGGAGATTATGATTTGGTTGAATTTGTAGATCTCATCTTGTGTTTGATGGCGCCGTGTGTGTGTGTGTGTGTGTGTGTGTGTGTGTGTGTGTGTGTGTGTGAGAGAGAGAGAGAGAGAGAGAGAGAGAGAGAGAGAGAGAGAGAGAGATATGGCCGACATACTTTTCTGTGCTGACAGCACTTCTTGGTGGTAAATAATTGCTTTTGGGTCTATTTTTCTCGAGTTGTACCGTCTTGTGTATTGAATGTGTTTTAATTTATTTACTGGTAACACTTTTGCAGACAAGATCACACCATTCCTCCATCTGGTGGGAAAAAAAGCAATTGTGTGTGTGTGAATAACTATATACCCACTAGTCTAAGATAGGTTGGGAAGTGACAATTCAGATAAAAGTTGGCAAAGCCACAATTTTTTAGCACAAATGTAAAAACACTGATCACAAGTACAGCTAAATGCATGTGTCTAGAGACTACTGAACAAATTTTTTGAAATTCAAGTGTATGTTTGGGGGGTGGGGTGGAAAAGTAACTCAACTAAACTATTTGCACTATAAAACTTATGCACTGCAGACTACAGTTTTGAAAATACATGTCAACATAGTCTGGTAAATGGAGCATCATATCAGGCAAGGTGACATGGTAAAGAACGTGCCATACTATATCTACTGGACATTACAGTTTGCAACACATTCAACACTCTACGAGGTAATTCATGCATTGAATAAGAAAATTGGGACTAATTAACAGAAATGGAAAGGTTCTAATCGCAGCAGAAACACGTTTACATTTAATATACACTTTCTGGCATCATACAGAAAACATGTCTGATAGCACTAGCCACCAGAAATAATTTTCCAACAGTGGATATTGGCACTCTGTTGGCAATAGCGTCACATGGAGATTTCCATTCTGTGCGCGTACTCACCCACAGAGAGGGGCTCATGTTCAATAATACAAACAGTCTTCGATTAGTTAATCTGTTTCGCATATTCAGGAACACTGCATTACATAAGCCGTATTCGAAAAGTCTTAAAAAACAATTATAAAATTACGAAATTAATGTTATGCTTTGTTGTGTTTCTCCTTCAGTTTAAACAGAAAGCCTGTAAACCGCAACAAGATTTTAAACAATTTCCGACATTTACCGATCAAAACCTAGATCACAAGGTTTTTAAAATTATACCCATTATCATCTTATAATAATCATGAATTAACAGATGTCACACCATGAGCCTGCACTAACCTGACTCGAGAAACTTACAATTACTGCAAGAGACGGTTTTCCCAACCCAATTATGATGAATAAGCATAAGAGAAATTATATAGGGGCAATAAAATAAGTACATAAGTAATTATTAAAGCGGGGGGGGGGGGGGGGAGCGTCGGTTAATTTATAATTAACACGACGAAAGGCCGGGGGGGGGGTGGGTGGGGGGGGGGAGGTGGATCGTCGGGTAATATATAATTAACAGGACGAATGGCTACACGTAAGAGGAACTTACGTTCACAAATATACTAACTAAAGCAATTTAAAAGTGTCAACAGTACCTGCAACCAGAGGCTTTCGAACAAACAACGGCTAAGTGCACACCAAAATTATGAATAAAATTAAGACAATAGATTACAAAGCTACAGTATAAATGATAAGATATGGACACACTTTGTACCAACTCCGAGTAAAACAAATAAGTAGAGCAATGTGTAACTAAATATTTCTCACACATGTATAAAAATTGCTACCGCATTTTATATACACACACGTGATTAAATCCCTATTACACGAAAAATAGCATGTGGTTATATATCACGTACTATTACAATCAAACTTCTTTACAACTAATTACTTATAAAATTTGTATCTACATAAATATACCACATGCATAAATACTTACCTCACCACCACACTCCCTAACGGAAACGGAAGAACAATATGCCGCAACATCGCAGTGGTCGTCAAAATTCACTTTGGCCAAAGACAACACAACCAGCACGAAATGCAATGACGTGTCCCAATGATCTTCAATTGGTGTTTCCACCAGTTCATAGGCGTTCAACAATATTGTCAAACTCTCAATACATTGACAGTCTGAGGGCATGTATTGGCTTCTTGTCAGTACCAGAAATATTGATGAGCAGTATTGATGGACTTAAAAATAAACTCAGTACTGAACGTGCGAGGTCAAATATTAACGGTTCGACAATATTCTTCATTCGGATGTTGACAGAGCTTCAGGAACCAGCCACACGATGTTAGTGTGGACGGTTTATTTTTTTTCAGTTCGCAGTTGTATATGTCATACATCGGATACCATTTTTAAGCAGTCTTTTAACAAAAAAGAATTTTGTTAGGGCTATGCAAGAGTAATAATAGTATATGCACTTTGGGATGGTTAAAGGAGGATTCTCTACTAGAGTCCTTGCTTCATTCATTGGTAAATATTAAACATATTGTTGTGTTACGTTGCGGTTTTGAAAAACGGCCTCTTTTCGAAAAATATATATGCAGTGACAAGTATGACGCCTGCGAAATGCGTGTCAGTTTCACCAAATTATCACAAAGCATAAAAATGAGTTTTACGCTGATTCCCTGAACAGGTCCTTGCCAGGCAGATATAGCTGCTTCATACGTTTCCACAGAAATTGATTAAATGTGCTTGCTGATATTACAGAACTAAACTTCTCGCATTAATTGGCCTTGTCTATCGCCAGACATTTCGAAGTTAATCCTAATATCTTATAGAATGCGACTGCCTCTCTCATTAATGTATTTTGTTTCTGTTTAAACTCGTATCGATACTGGTAACTTGTCATACGGTGCAGAACTCACCGGAAAATAACTTATGAAATCTTTCTCATCCGTGATTACGCTTTCAGTCGGCAAATTAACATGTGACCAGATGCTCATTCTTTCAACCAATTTCGGACCCATTTTCTCTCGTTTTCTGTTGCTTAGAAGTTATCTGCTGTAGGTTCAAATCATATCTGCACAGACGTGTTGGAGGATGTGAAGAGGACATCGCCGCAAATCTGGCGCTAAAACATGTTTGAGTCAGCTGTTTATTCAGTCAGGTGTTTCTCGTATGTGGGTGTAGGGAGAATTTTAAAATAACAGATGCACACCAGTGTTCTAGATAGTTCTTTGTCGAATTTATCGAAAACTATAGGAGTCCTACATGTTTGTGGAAAATTAAACACAAGGAATATAGCAATAGGGATAAAAATGCAACTCCTTCTAATATGCTTTAACAAGGAAATTACGAGAGGTTCACCATACGACAAACAGGGAAACGATATATAACAATGGTTAATAAACAAAAAATCGTTGCAGACTGTTTACTGAAAACACCTTAGCATAATAACGAAATCCATTCGATCTGTTGCAGGTAGGTTGCTAGCTCACTTTCACTCAGTACTGTCCTACATCATAATGTAATGTGAGTAGTGACAGTGTAGGACAAAAGTAGACCTTATTTGTTCTACAGACCTTAGTTATTATTATTATATTTCCTTTACTTCCTAGTATAATTTGTGGTTTATACCAAGAGTGATTTAGAGATGAATTGTAGATTTCCCTACTGCAGTACCACAAGTAGAACTTTCGATATATGAGTCCCTGTCTAAAGTTCAGAATGGAACTAAGTACTTTTTGTATTATACTAGGAGCTATGAGTGTCAAAAGATAATTATATGTTTGTAAATTTCATTCCCAAATAATTAAACCAGTCTTTGAGCGCGCCCTGCAACTCCTAAAGTAAATTTAGGTGAGAAAACTGCCTTTGCTTAAGCAGCCTCTGTTTGGACAAATTTTGCCTGCCTTTCTGCTTCTGACATTTTGTTTGTTCTTTGCAGCGCAAGTTGTGAAACCAGGCTGTCATAGAGTTACCTCCATTTCTGAATAAATAAAAAGGCTTTAAGGTTACTATACGAGAGTACAGTCGCTTGCCACCAAAATTTCTTTTCTGCGCTGATTGGTAGCGGGCTAGCAGTAGATTGGATCACGTGTCAAATGAACATACCACATTTGCAGCGATATATTGCATGCACAGACATTTTCGAAGATATCTGTGCAGACAGATATTGCATGTGGGAAGGCCTTTAGGGACAGCTCGGTCCGAAATTTAAGGAACCAATGGCAATCCAGGGTAGCCAATATAACTGCTCCATTTCAGGTGGACTTCTGTGCAGTCTGTCATAGGCTCTATTTCATATTTATATTTTCATATTTATTTGCCTGTAGAAAACTGTTGTGTTGTATAGGCCTCGTCAGATGGTTATACAAATGATTATACATAACGTCACTAGTTACATAGTTATACAGGTTGTGGTACAAATGATTACACAAAAGTTAACATACGTTATATGATTATACAAAAGGTCAGTATGGTTGTACGACATAAATTACAGTTTGTTTGTTCACAATCCCATTTATAATAATAGAGTATCATATTTTTTATTATGTAGGAATTCACTTACACTATAGAATGCTTTCTCTCTCAACCATGTCTCTAAAAGTATATATAGACTGGGACCTGTAAGAATTTTGTGCTCAATGAAGTACTGTCTGCAAGAAGTTAAATTGCTCACACTAAAAATACATCTAATGGCTTTCCTCTGCCAGAGAAAAACATCTTTTGCCCCAGCAGAGTTTCCCCAAAGAAGTATTCCATAATGCAGATGAGTATGAAAAAAGGCATGGTATGCCATAAGTATGTATTCCTTACTGACACAATCCTTCAGTTTCCTAAGGAGATATAGAACTCTTGCCAACTTACTGCACAGCTTTTCTGTCTGGGTATTCCATCACAATTTAGTAAAAGGTTAAATGCCTAGCAATTTTACTGAATGTCTGAGTTCATTAGGTCCATCATTAATATCTCTAAGGGAAAAGAGAATATGTTCAGTTTTATTTTTATTTAATGACAGCCTATTTTCATGGAACCAGTGAGCTGCCTTTTCCATCATGGATTTGTTCATTTGTTTGACAACATACACATCATTATGTGACGTGATAAAAGTTGTATCGTCAGCATACATTACAGATTTATGTGGCAATGTGTTGGGCAGGTCATTCACATACACAGTGAATAAGAAAGGTCCCAGTACAGATCCTTGTGGGATTCCATATTTTACCTTGAGGAGGTCAGATTTGTAGTTTGAATTTATATAGACCATTTGGTTTCTGTTTGTCAAATATGATTTCAGCAGTACTAGTTCTGTTTCAGTTATTCCATATTTTTCTAGTTTCTTAATTAAAATGCTATGTGAGACAGTGTCAAATGCCTTGGTTAAATCAACTAAAGTTGTATAGGTATGTTCCCTACTTTAAAAACCTTTTAATATTGATAAGACAACTTCCTGAACTGCTTTTATTGTTGATAGCCCAGTTCGGAATCCATACTGAGCCTTATTGAGAAGGTTGTGATACTCAAAAAAATCGTTTAATTGGTGTTTCATTAATTTTTCAATAATTTTAGATTATATTGGTACTATTGCTATAGGTTTGTAATTTTGGGGCGAATTTTTGTCTCTCTTTTTGTATATGGGCAATACTATTGTCAGTTTAAGGCAGTCTGGAAATGTTCCCTCTGTAAACATCCTACTGGTTAAGTAAGACATAACGAAAGCTTAATGTTTACATCTGAAACGTAATGAGAACAATTTGTCAGCAATTCATTCATGGAATAGTATATTTTGTCACTGGAGCTATTTTGTGAAATAGGACACGGAAATGAAACTTGGTGCATATTTTCAACACGTCAGCACATGTGTTGCTGGGATCTGCTTCTGGAACACTGCTGTGTTGTAAAGATTCATTGAAAACATTTTGTGATCTGTAGCGCAACTTGTATTGAATTGTTGTCTTGGCAAATAGTGTTGCTTGCTACAGTTAAGTATGTATTTCGTTTTTAATTAATTATTTAGCGAGATGTAAAATGTCAAGTATGGAGATTATGGTAAAAATGACATTCAGATACCATAACATCAACGTCGATTCTCTATTTTGCACAGAGTTCACTATTACTCACCATGTAGTGTGATCTTTGTTTTGACTGCTGAATTTACAAAAGTGTTGTTAACGATTTGATCGCAGCTAAGCTTTTGTGACGAACACGAATATAAACACGACCCATTGGAGACAAATGAATGGTCTTATCAAAATAATTTTTTGGAATTGTAGGATCTTTTTAGGTCTGTATTGAGTTGATGAAAGAAACAATGTAATGTCTAGTCAGTACATGTTTGATCTTCGATGCACGCCCCTGTCAGCAGCCTCTAGGCTTTTACGCAGTAACTACTGGTGTCTCTTCACACCAGTTGTCTAATGTCTATGTCCATCCAATGTGGTTTATTTACTGATGCTGAGTCAACACAGTGCCGCTTTGATCATCACTGCACAGGCAGTTTTTGTACATAGGCTATCACCTGCATTGTCATACTTATGATATGGCAAGCAGCTAGTAAGTCAACTTGTAAAACTAAATAACCATGACAAATTTTTATATCTTACATACAGGGTGTCCCAGCTATCTTGTCCACCCAAAATATCTCTGGAACAATAACAGCTATTGGAAAACGACTTTCACCAGTATCAATGTAGGGCTGGGTCCCATGAATGTACATATTTGGAAACATTCTAAAACAAATGCATATGTGTTTTTTAACACATATTTATGTTTTTTTTTAAATTGACCTCCTATATTTTTTCTTCAGCAATCCATAGCATGACAAAGCACATACACAATGGCATTGATTGCATCGCAATATTCCGATTACATCCCGAGATATTGAGACGCGAAGTTGACGCTTGAAACACCCGACATGCGCTGCTAGCACACGTCCTGAGGCTCAGGCGTGAACACCATGCTGCCCGTAATCGCGATGTGATTGACATGCATAATCACACTTCCATACTTATCAAGAGCTCCGAAACGAATAATACGGTCTGCTGCCATCCTGCATTAATGTTGTACATTCCAGCAGGTATTTATCCCATAGGCTACCGCAACATTAGTCACAAAGTTAACTTCGCTTATCGTTAATTCGTTACAAAAAAGGTAATGCCGTTCAACGTTTGGGTGGACAAGATAGCTGGGACACCCTGTATATATTAGTGTACTATAATTGTATTGCATATATGTGTCATGTTTGTATAAAATTGTCATGTCAATTGTAAATTTTCTTGTAGGATGGTTTGAAAATGGACACAGGTGTCCAAACCTAGTATCATCACGAAATAAAGAAAGTAAAATAAAAAAGGTACATCCAAATGTGACTTATGATGCAGATACAAACACTTATTGCACGAATGTAAATGTATTTGCCACTTCTTCCAATTGTGTGAATTTAAGATGTTCTCTTAGGTTTCTGCCTACCCACACCCTCAGCAAAATTCGATTCACACTGGCCGTCATGGCACCATCACATCACGGCACCATCATATGAAGGTGTATTCACACTGTACATCACGTAACATCACGTCAAGTCAATTCATGTCACATTATCTCAACTCGTATGGCTGTCAAATGTTTTTCGCCGGAATTGCGATGTTTGTAAGATGATCTTCAACTGTTTTTCACGTGAAGAACTCATACACAACATGGTGGTTTCTAAAAGTGTATGCTGAAGACCACATTTGTATGAAAATGACACTTATCGGACTCAAATGGTTTGCAGTTTGCAGGGATAGATTGTATATTAGAGAAGGAAGAAAGAAGTGCAACTCAACACAAAATGGAGTGTGAACAGGAATTTCACACACTACACAAGAAGCTCAAGAAAGGTGAATCTGCATTTTTTAAGTCTTTTAGAAAGTGGAAGTACCAGTTTTTTTCATTTGCTATGTCAAACTGCAAGTAGAATTCCTAGAAGGAACACAGTGGTTTGAGCTGCCTTCACATCCCATGAACAATTGACTTGTTTATAATTATGTTTAGTTTCCAGACCAGTGCAAATTTTTGTGCAATAGTCATATCTCCCTAGCATCTTTCCCTTCAAGATTTATATGTTTTCTTTATATCCTGTATTTGGTTTTTAACTGTTCAAATGCCAAATTTGTACTGGGATTTGCTAGTGAAATCAAGTAAATATTGACCACTGATGCTTGCAAAACTGTTTCACAAAGAATCCAGAGAACAACTTAACAATAACCAAGCCTGTCACAAATACATACTTAAACAAGCAACTCTAACACATTACTTCATATGTACTCCATCAGCAAAGCATTTTGCCACTGTAACAGTACATTACTTAATCTATACATCACAAACAGAACATTTTGCCCCTGATGTAGTCTGTGAAGGTTTCAGTCCATTTGTTCATGAAACATGACAAATTCCTGACAACTTACAAATAATTTCCACTTACTAACCAACCTGATTCTACCCACAGTAACTTTTTCGGTTCAAATTGGAGCCATATTGCAATCCATTTCATTGCAAAATATTAAATACATTATTTTATAAAAGTAGTAGATGGCGAATAATTTAGCACACACTTGTACAGTTCAGGTTGCTGCTTCACTGCTTCAACTAATCTTTCATCACTTACTACCAAATTATAAATTTTGACAAAAGAAATAACGAAACAAAAAATTTATAACAAATAAGAAACATAGCGATCAACAACAGAAACCACGTCAAAACGAAATATGGAGATGTGTGTAGAGCCATATGTTGGAAGAAAATGAGACTGAGGGTCACGTGATCAACAATGGATGGATGACATCAGCCATCAAAACTTTCTTCCTGAGAAACATTGATGGTGCCACGATATGATAAAACGTGACATGATGTGACAGGTTGGTCAGTGTGGATGGAGCCATTTGAAATGCAGATTGTTTTGGTAGAATATGATGTTCAAATGGCTCTGAGCATTACGGGACTTAACATCTGAGGTCATCAGTCCCCTGATGTGATGTGGTGTGATGGGAAGTGTGTATTGGCCTTGAAGATCAAAGAATTCATAACAAGCTAGAATACAAATATCATTAGCTGATGGTTTCACTTTAAGTAGCCCTATCTTCCGTCTTTTAATCAGACAGAAGAAATAGCATCGAAGAACCTTGTTCTAGAGAGACCATGCTCTTATATGTAAATAATACCGAACATTGAAGAATATAGAATGAGATTTTCACTCTGCAGTGGAGTGTGCACTGATATGAAACTTCCTGGCAGATTAAAACTGCGTGCTGGACCAAGACTCGAACTCGGGACCTTTGGCTTTCGTGGGCAAGTGCTCTACCAACTGAGCTACCCAAGCACGACTCACGCCCCGCCCTCACAGCTTTACTTCTGCCAGTACCTCGTCTCCTAACTTCCAAACTTTACAGAAGCTCTCCTGTGAATCTTCATATCAACGCACACTCTGCTGCAGAGTGAAAATCTCATTCTGGAAGCATCCCCCAGGCTGTGGCTAAGCCGTGTCTCTGCAATATCCTTTCTTTCAGGGCTGCTAGTTCTGCAAGGTTCGCAGGAGAGCTTCTGTAAAGTAGGAGACGAGGTTCTGGCAGAAGTAAAGCTGTGAGGACGGGACGTGAGTTGTGCTTGGGTAGCTCAATTGGTAGAGCACTTGCCCACGAAAGGTAAAGGTCCCAATTTCGAGTCTCTGTCTGAGACACAGTTTCAATCTGCCAGGAAGTTTCATTGCAGAATATACATAACTAAGAAAAAGCCATATTGTATTACAAATGTGAAAATGGGGAAAAATACTTTAATGTAGCAGGACGCAATTCTGCTTCCTACAACATCACACCCACATGTGTCTAACCATGAGATGATGATGTTTAGAGAGAAATCTTGGCCTGAATATTGTTTATTACAGGATATCTGCTGATTTGTCCTTAAATTACTTTTAATTCTAATGAACAGTACCAAGAATGACATTTGTAAAAACTCTTTGATGCGCCATTGCCTTCAGATGGCATACTGACATGCAAAAAAACAGAATACAACGAAATCCAGTAGGGTCTTTGCAGTAGCAAGCAGTGTCATCATGTGATCTGATGCGAATATTGTGAAATGCTATTGGTTATTGATGTATGGGACAAGTGGCACCTAATGATAAGGGTTTCAACTAGAGGAAAAGTGAGTTCAATGTCACTTCATTTATCCCACTGATGAAAGGTGAATCTAAAGTTAGGTAGCTAATTACTTGTTCCATAGATCATATTAACAACAACTATATAAATGAAAAAATACTGCCCACTTCCGTAATTTGTATGTGTAGATGACATAAATTACTTTTTTGTTTCAGTAATTCAAGAAACATCTTTAATCTACATTAGAAAACATTTCTACTATATCTTAGAAATGTCATTTCCACAGGTAGATTTTCAGAATTTTATAGCTGTATATTTCACTATACATCTCTGCCAAAGTTAATTCATTAACCCTAGAACACTAACGATATGTAATATGTACATGTAGCAGTACATAGCAGGGTATAGTCTGGATGCTTCAACCATGCAGTAAGGAAGTGGAATCCAGCAGGAACGAATGTGGCTAATCAGTAGAGTGTCAAGAACAGAGCAGAAAGGCAAGTTCACTATGAAAATTTGTGTATGGTTAGTGCTCACAGAAAATTTGTCTACATAAAGAAGATGTATTATTAACGTAAATGTGTGCTAGACATTAATACATTGCTGGGGTGTTTTAGCATTTACATTCACTAAATAAATTTGTGGAAAAAAATTTCAGTGTAAATGTGTACTGTACGAAACGAACGCACCACACAATATTTGTAAACATTGAGTTGAGTGAGCTAAGTGTTACTGTACTTTCAGTGTAATGATGATGAAGACAGAAAATGTCAGATTGCGAATGAATTCGAGTTAGAGGATTGGAGAATGGAGGACATAAGATGAGGAAGAATATTGAAAAATTTTAGAATTCCGATGGCATTCAAAGGAATCCTGATTTTTTCCCCAAAAGAGAAAGAAAACTATGAAGATGAAAATCCATTACATTGACTCTAAGATACTGAAAGTGGGAACAACAAAAGAAAGAGAGATTCATCTGTAGGAACCAATAACCAAAGAAGGAGAAGTGGCTCAAGAAATGCCTTTCTTACATTTTCTAATGAAGGACAAGCGCATCTACTTTTCTTTTAGTAACTGAGAATAACGAATTCTTTGGGAAAACTGCTGGAAAACACAACCAGTTAGGAAGAGCAGGAAAATACCGATGAAAAATATACTACATTTAAGATCTGCACATGAAGTGCACACACACAATGTGATAGTTCATATATGTAGGTCTGGAATCCACATCCATACGAAATTGATATTTATTGGGAGTGCAAAACAACACAAAAAAGAGTGTGAATCCGAAAAATCCCATTATGTGGCACAGAAGGGAAATTTCACACATTACACAAGGAGTTCGCGGAAGAGGAATCTTCAATTTATATTTTAGCAAGTAGAACAATCAATTTTATTCATTTGTTACGTTAAACTGAAACCAGAATTACCAAAAGGAATACAGTGTTACCAACTGCAATGGCATGCCATGAAAAATTGGTTTGTTTGAGGTTAAGATTAGTGGCTGGTCTAGTGCAAATGCAAATACCTCCTTCAATACTTTTCCCTTCAAGATTTATAGGTTACCTTTACATCTTATATTTGGCTTTGAATAGTTCAAGTGCCTTATTTGACAGGGGTTAGGCAGTGAAACCACATAAATGTTCACCACTGGCGTTTGCTAAGCTGTTTTACATGATCCAGAGATCTACTTAACAATAAATAAGCCTGCTGCAAACATATATTTACAGAAACAACTTACAGTGGCTAAAAATTTGAGTCGGTTTCTTTATGAAACAGTACAAATGCCTGACAACATATGAATAAATTCAAGATATGAATCAATCTGATTATACACACAGTACTTTTTTCCACTTCAAGTTGGAACCATACTGCAATGCACTTCATTGTAAGATATTAAATACTGTACCAGTATGTATAAAACTCCACTTTACAGATACACTTGAGGGAAAGCAATTTATTAGGCTCACATCATACAATTCAGACTGCTGCCTCATTGCTTCAATTAATCTTTCGTCATTTATTATGGAATTATAAATATCAACAAAAGAAATAACGAAACGAAACAATTTATATAAAATAATGAACAAAATATAACTGATATTAATAACGAAAACCACAACAAATCGAAATATGGAGATCTGTACATGGCCATGTATCAAGAGGAAATGAGCTTGCAGGCCACGGGATCAGCAGTGGACGAATGATGTCAGCTGCCAAAATCTTCTTCACGTGGAACCTTGATGGTGCTGTGAAGTGACATGATGGTTTGGGGCGGCCAGTGTAGTTGCCGCCATTTGAAATGCATTGCAGAATCTTTTATGGAATTGGACTTGATATGACGTGACAGCCAATACCAACAAATATTCCCTGAAACTAGTCATGATTTATGATAATGCTACTACCTACATGATAAAGGCCATTCAGTACCTTGCGAAAGGAGAAACTCGATGTGCAGTGGCAACAGCAGACCAATTTTTATAACAATTGTTTGATGAAATGAAGGTTTTGCACACAAATATTACTATGGACAACTAGCTCATGATTGAGCCTCTTCAAAGGAAACTAAAGGCTGATTATGGTTTGTGAGTTGCAGAGACAACAAAGAAGAATCAGAAAGAGCTTCAACTGAATTTGTGGACTTGAAATACTGCAGCAGGGGAGTCACTACAGGTTTTTCACTTTTTCCCAGAGGTATGACAGCTGTCTCCTAACTCCAGTTTCAAGCATGCATGACGACTCATCTATTCAGATCACATAAAAAAACAGAAATAGTACTCACATATAACCAGACCAAGAAAGCTGTCGATACTCTGGATCAGATTTGGCAGGACATGAACTGTACTCTGGAAACAGGGAGGTGGCCAATGTGTTGGTTTTACAACAATTTGAATATTTCATCAATAAATTCATATTTTGTATATGCCTATTTATACTTCAAATGGCTCCAGGAACAACTTTGTTGACAGTAATGAACTCAACGGTACACTTGTATCAAGAACTTACTTGTCCCTGGCTGATCCAACTAGATTCTCAAATCTGGGCAAGAAGCTAATAATTGCAACAAAAAGAATATTACAGATTCATGTGTAATAGCAGCAAGGACCTCTTTTGCATCATGGCCGGAGGAAGTACTTTTCTTACTCCCTTACTACAAGAAACACATGACAACTCTTTACTTTGCAGCTTATAACAAGCCAATATCAACTAACCCCAGAAAAAAGGTGTGTGTTGATTGCCTACAATACTGCATCGTCTAATTTTATCTTTATATATATAAACTGTGATTCCCAATACTAAGTCATTTTATATCAAAATGACAGTTTGCTCACAATGTGTTCCCCATTTTCGGCTTCAAACCAATAACAAGCTTCTGATTATAATATGTCATTAATCTATTTAAAGAATTACATATAAGTTTTTAGTATTGTTAGTATTCAATATAGATAAAGAGGAGTTAGTTTTATAAGGTTAAGTGATAATGCAGATAATTTTTCCTTTTAATATTATATCTGGATTTTTTATAAGAAATTTAATATGTGAATAAATGCATTGTGAGGCTGTGATTAATATTTCCAGCAGCTTGAAGAGATGCATAATTCTGTGGCCAGTTCATACCGGCTATGACACTACAGCACAGTCACACCAAGCTGCATTCACGCTGTCCACCACGTCACGTCACATGAATAAGCTTAGCCCTGTACTGAATGGCAAAAGCAAACTTATGAGTTACCATATCTGATACAAAAAGTTGGAGTATAATATCAGAATCGAGGAAGTAACAGCAATTAAGTTTAGTAATAGCCAAAGCAAACTTTACAATGTAAATTCTTCATCAGTTTTTTGTGGTAAAGTGCTGAGAAATGAAACAACATATTAAAACATCGACATTTGTTTCCTACCGAAAATATGTACAATACATACTAATACAGGAAAAACAATATTTATAGAGGAATAAATGGAGCCTGCTTATCTAATTAGTTATGTTATGCGTCCATTACCCAGAGTGCCATGTCACTTTGTATTAGTGATACAGTGAATTGAATTCTTGGCCTTTCCTTCCATCCCCGCGGAAAAATATTACGGAAGCTTTTAATGAAAACAATTGGGTGTCATAGTTGAATGGTTGAAACTGCCTATGTTTAACAACATTATCCTCTTTATGGAACAGTGAATTAAAACCGTCCATTTCCATCCTTATATCTGGTGGTGAACAGCAAGGCTTTCCGCACTGTGAATTGCTGTTGTCAACAGGTGGTCCATGCGCATAAGTGCTTTGCATATTGTTTACGTTATTGCTCATTTCCAACCCAGGAATCTGACTGGCTACTGGTCTTCGACTGTCAGCTTGCTTTTCCAGTTCGGTTAATCTCCAAGCGACGTCTCTTTGCCAAACGAATAATTCCACTGGTACACGTGACTCTAGCTGAACTAATTATGCTTGAATTGTGGCATCGGTGACGTCGGTTTTCGCGCTCAGATCCGCTGTTACTTGTTCAACAGCTAATTTTATGCGTACTTCGATCTTTGCTGAGATTTCGCGATCCTTTACGGATAGTTACTCATCAAAGTCTTTTTCGACCTTTAGTGCTTGGACATCTAGATGTTTGTCTATATTCTGATGTGCCTCAAGCGCTACATTTTTGACATGACTTGCCAAGTTTTGAACTTCGTCCTTAAGGCTAGTGTGAGCTATTTGTAAATTTTGTATCTGACTAGTTACGTTTTGGACTATTTCTTTTCATACATCATGCATTTCCACAAGGGCGGAATGTATGTTACTCAGTTTTTTCTCTAAAATTTCTTCTCTTTGTTCATGTTTCTGATCGAGTCTTCGAAAAATTCTGCAGAGGGGTCGGCAATTGGTGAACACGCCGGTATTCCACACGTCCTAACATTTGACTCTCCCCCCAGCACATGCAGGAGAGTTATATGTATCACTTGTTCATTACCCTGTGGTGCATTATTTGGTATTCACAGAGCCTCTTTTCTACTCAAATATCTAGCAAATTGTGGTCGTCAGATACAGATGACTTTGCCTGACCTACTTTACCCACCTGGATTTAATTTGGCATAAGTAAATGTTCGAACACTAACGCAAATCTACATATATACCCTCCAAAATAAAACACACAAATAAATACACATATGCACTCACTATACTGTTAGCACTGCTTACCACTTTTACTGAGGATTAATCATGTGCATATGACCTTGATATTTCGCACGAATTTTTCCAGGACTCTTGCACTTTAAGCCTTACCTTTTTGTTATACAGGTTTTGCTGTTTCAATTCCTTTCTCAAGAACATCTTCTTTCTTCCATCTCAGGGTGTTGGATGTTGTGCATGAAAGAAAATTTTTACATAGACATTAATACCACACAATGATTATATAAGTACATAACTCACATACATATACTATATAAATTTTCACCTGACGAAGTTGGGCGCCAAATGAAGTGACTGTTCTACAGGAGTATATTTATTTTATTTATTTGTTCAGTGTGTGTAAAAACCACACATAAATATAATTGTGTGGTCCAATATACAAGAATTATTAAGTTATTTTTTTTTACTCAAGAATGAAAATATAACAGTATTATAATTAGCCTCGGCGTATTTGTACTTTAAGAGTATGGACTCAAATATTCAATTGGACCCATACAACACTCGAAGAATACCCCTCTTACCATCATATCCTGGCTCTCGGCGTAAGCTGAAAAGTAAAATCTTAAAACTAATGTTGCTCTCCGCTGCTGCTCATTGCTGTGAAAAAATGTTTGTTAAATATTAAAGCGGGCGATCTCTGCACTTCCGCTATGATTTCGCTTTTTGCATCGATGCATAATGGCGTCCATTGAAGCATCGGCCACAATTATTGTGGAGCTGCAAACGACTTAGGAAAAATTAATCCAATGCAAGCAAATAACAGAGGGCTCACTGTACCTAGGAATAACTCACATACAAACTTTAACTTACTATATTAACAAGGCCAACAGCATAAATGTTTACATTAGTTTTGTGCTACAGGATGACTGCTTCCTATCACCAGAAACAAGAGAAGAAAGAGGAAGAGAAGAACAATCTAGGAATGTTCTTCTCCCTTATTAATATCATGGTACTTATTACAGAAATAGTTTATTCCTTGATACCTACGATTATTTTATGGCGCCTGTGTGGTTGGTGAAACACACAAGATTCGTGTACATTTGTTCCTTCGTGAAATACACTTCTCGTTCCAAGTTTTTTGTTTGTTTTAAGTGTCTTTATGACACAATTGTCGCTGGGATGGGACAACTTACAACAAGTAAGTAGCCTGTGTGCAGCCTCTGCTTTTGTTCATACTTTGTTTTATTTGCAGTAAACAATATGTACAAAATATATGTATATTATACATAACATTATTTGCATATATATTGTATTGCCTTCTTAGTCTAATAACTAGTGAGAAGGCCATTGATATTCTGTTTTTCACATCTTTCCATGCACAACTTGGCTGTGTTGTTTTCACGTATGGATGGTCGGTAATAACACACACTAAATATCTAATATGCATTTATTAATCACTGAGACATAACGAACAAACATGGCAGAAGAGCAATTTATGCACCAAGAGTGAACTAGAACAAAGCAGACCAAAGAAGAAACAGTCAAAGATAGGGCGCGCTGCGCTAGAGACACCACTGGGCCCCGCCCCGCTCCCCCACCCCCTCCCACCCCCCCGGTATAGCGCGGAGCACTGCGGAGGGAAGCTTCATCACACGAATTCATAATCTTCGTGCCAGAGCGGCTGTTGTAGGCAGTGGCCAGCCCGTGAAGTACGAACGTCGGAATCTGCGGTGCAAGGGTCCCATGGTCCCAACGACTGCACAGGCAGAGAGACATCAGCCAAAGGCAGGTCAGCAGTGTTGGAAGACAGGTCAGTGAGTGACCACGACAGTTCCAGTCAATTAACAGACACAGTCTATGGTCGTGTGTGTGGGTGAATGACGAACGTGTTCATACCATGACGTAGCAAGTGGTGAGGGCCAAATAAGGCAGTTCCAAGGCTGCTCACACAGTGTGGTCCCACAGCATCAAAAAGTTGCATGAAGCAAGGACCTTGTGGATGAACACAGGTGGGGTGGAGTGATAGCGTGGTAGGGGGATGTGGAGGCGTGCAGCATATGTACGAACCAATTCAGCCAGAGTAGGAAGATCCACAGTAGTGGCTGATGGTGAATCCTCAAGAAACTCGGGGGGGGGGGGGGGGGGGGAAGGAGGAGGAGTTCGCTGTATAGAATCTCGGCAAGGGAGGCATTCAAGTCTTCTTTATGGGCCGAGCGAACATCCAGAAGGACCCACAGGAGGGCCTTGGACCACAGGCCACTGTGGCATGTAAGAATGGCCTTGAGTATGCTGAGCTACTGTTTGACCCGGCCGTTCACCTGCAGGTGGTAAGCCATGGTGTGAAATTCGGCAATTTGTAGAGAGAGGATGGACTCAAACTGGCATCCCTGGATGGTCGTGAGAGACAGCGGACAGCCGAAATGAGAACCCAGGCCAAGATGGCTGATACTCGCGTAGGAGGGTCGGCAATAAGAGTCAAGGCAGCTATCTGAAGGTAACGTCGGTTTACTGACCTTGGTGAACTGGGGCGGCATAGGCGGGGCGTCGGCTGTAGCCGGCGATGGAAGACGCCATGCAGGTGCGAAGCACGCAGATGCATCTCGTAGATTCTTCTGCGGTGGTAAGAAAACAACAGCAGATGGTGGAATGCTCGACATAGGAGCAGATTGGTGAGAAGATGCTGTAGAGGCATGTGGTGGACCCTCTCGCTGCAGGCGATGTGTGGTATGCTGTGTATGTGACAATTCAATGGGGGCAGAGGCAATGCGGGTGTCTAAGGCATCGTTCTGGGTGCGAAGATCGTCGATTTGTGAGCACATGTGCGACAGATCAGTGAGCCATGTAGTAATGAGCTTGACCAGTGACGCACATGTGGGAAGTGTAGCCAAGGACACAGAGAGCAAAGTCGTGCTGCACTCGTGTGAGCATGGAACGGTAGAGCCAGGTTCATGGCAGAGTGCAGGGGCCTGCAGGTCTGGTGAAAGTTCATAATGATGTAGAAAATCCAACCCAATCACAGGTTCATCCACGTCGGAAAAGTGAAAGGTCCAAGGGTATGTGTGAACTGGTGATAGGTGAAGCTACATCTTGATGGAGCCTTGGACCGCAATTAGAGAATAATTGGCGGCGATCAAAGGTGACAGTGCGTCGGCGGTTGCTTGGCCAGGATTACTCTAACGTTGGTGCCAGTGTCAACGAGAAAGCGGGTGCCCATTGACATGTCTGTGGCATAGACGCATCGCACCACTGAAGCGCCGTGAAGGAACGTGGTGGGATGTGGCGCCTAAACGTGCCCGCCGGTCTCGGAAGGCGCAAAGCGCGTGGCAGTTGTGGGTGACGTCCCTGTAAGCAGCGTGGAACCTGCACAGCAGTTAGGCCAATTGGCGAGATGGTGCAGTGTGGAAGGGGGGCCGCGCCTGTCTGCGTCAGGGCCGGTAGACGGTCGAGTTGTGCTTGGGTGGGGTCGGCGGCTATGGAGAGCCTGCTGGCAGTACATTCTGTAGGCTGTTAGGTGGCAGCTCCTGACTGGCAGCTGAGGCGCCGAGCGCTCTGGCCTCTACCAGTGGGCGCGAAACTGGAGGTGCAGGCGTGCCAACTGATGGTAATGGAGATGTCGTTCGCGACAGGTAGTGTCGGTGATAAATGATAGTGTAAGCCTGATCCGCCATGCTTAAACGAACCTCTAGTGAGTAGGAGACATGAGACAGTAGATGAAGTTGCAGATCCAAAGGCAATTTGACGATCCACATCTTCCAAAGGGTGTTGTCAGGTAATGCTTGATTGTCGATTAAAGCACATAGGCGCTGCCAAACTTGCGAAGGGGTGCCGTCATCAAGATGCTCCTTGCGAATAATTTGATGGAAATCCTCCGCCAGAGAGCGGGATATGCGCTCGATAAGCAGTGATTTGGCTGTTGAATATTTGTGCGAGGTGGGTGGAGAGAGGAGCAAGTCGCTGATGAGGTCCGCATGTATGTGGAGCAGGTTCATGAGGCAGACAAAACGAACTCTATCGTCGGAAATGCCGTGGATGTGCAGGAGGTGGTCCACTAAGGCGAACCAAGTATTTGGATTGTCTTTTTGCAAAGCAGGTAGCTTAGGGAACCTACCAGGTAACATGCTGAGGCAGCACCAGCAGACAGAGATCAGTGCAAGCACAGCAGGACGCCTCCAACTCCGGAAGTGCGGTAGTGATGAATGGTGTGTCGCCCGAGGTCTGAATGGGGCAGTGGCCACATGCAGGACACGGTCCGGTGGGAGCTGGCATATAAGTCAGTATGGTGTGTCCAATCTGCAAGTTTGACGAAGAACACGGCGTGTGTGTAACGGCCGGTGCCATTGCAACAGCGGGTGGGAGGCAGTCTCGGTGAAGTCACAGGGGGCCAACCCAGTAACCGGCGTGGGTGGAACGGCCGGCGCCGTCACGAAAACGGGTGGAAGGTGGTCGTGGTGCAACCACTGTGTGACAGTCGTAGAAACCATCATGGTCGAGGCGACTGCCGTCGCCGGAACGGCGTGCGTGGTGGTGGGAGGGGGAGAGGGTTCTGTGACACTATGTAAATTAGAATGTGCTATCCTATGCATAGAAATGTTCGTTCTGCAGTTATGGAACCGTCCCACAGGTAATGGCGTAGATGAAGGATAAACCACAATGTCTTTAACGGGAAGATCATCCACATTGTCGTTAGGTGGCTTGCACTGTCCATGTTATGGCTGTTGGTTGCCATGCTGGGCGGTGGTCAAGTTGTGCTGGTTAAGGTTAGGTGGCCGCCAGTGTGGTCAGGCGTAAATAATTGTTCACTTTTAACCAAATTCGAAGTAGGTACACTTGCCCATTCGTGGTCGCAAGTATAATTAATAGCGCCCATTACACCTGCTCCGAAGGACACAGGTAGATCCATTGTGGCGGTAACAATGTGAATTGGCACACGAAGCCTGTAACTTACGAAAACAAGCACAAAATAGCTTGCGATCAGACGACGATAGTGTTGGGGTGACCACTGTGGTTATGACGTGTGGTTGGTCGGAAATAACATGCACTAAGTATCGAATATGCATTTATTAATCACTGAGTCATAATGAACAACCATGACAGAAGAAAAAGTTGCGCGCTGAGAGTGAACTAGAACAAACCTCTCCAAAGGAAAAAGAGTCAAAGATAGGACACACTGCGCCAGAGGAATCACAGCTGCATTTCATGGCTAATTCCCTCACCAATTTTTTTAGAAGCTGTCGCTTCTTCTTAATCTGTTTCCATATTCTGGATGCAGAAAGTTATACAGGGTTTAATCCACTCCACACGTTTCCCTCAAGCATGTTATTGATGAAACTCGCCAAGAAAACTTTTCAGCAGTCATGTTGTCAAAACACTGCATCAAACCAAGGGGTTTCGATTTCTCCCTGCTGTAACCAGAATGCAAACGCTTTCTTTGATCAAATCTAAACAAAATGTTAGATTTTATCAAATAAATTTGATGAAAGGCAGCAGTTGACAAAAGTTCTCCATTAAACTATATGAAATATATTCGACATATCAACTTTGTGAAAAAAATTTGACAGTGTAATACTGGCCTAAGTGAGGAGTTGCCACAGAATATTAGACCATGAAAGTACTAGTGTTTTCTATGTAAGTTTGTATGTTAATAATCTTTGAAGGTTGTGATTTTTTATTATAGCAAATCTTGATTTGTTGTTTGTTCTTGGTGCATATTGCATTATTGATTTGGTTGTAAGCATTATTGTACTTCTGATGCTAAAAACAAATTTTTTATGGTATCAGAACATGATTGGTTTGCCAGAAATATTCGAGTTTTGTGATCATTGAGTGCAACAGTGGAATCGACATCCCATGATAGCTCATGGTTATAGAAATGCAAAATATATGACAATGTTAGATGAAAATCAACACATAGAAAAACTGACTGCCAAGGATAATTGAACAACCACCCAGAGAATTTCAGGATATTCTGAAGATAAACATGAGTTAAACTAGAATAAAAGCTCAGAATTAGGATAGTCATCAAGCCAATTTTGTTGAAATACAATCTAACCTTTTTAAATTAAAAAAGCCAATCAACAATGATGAGCTTTGGGCATACTTTTTGCAAATTTTGATCAAAGACTTCGATCGTATTTTTGATACATGATATAACTTATCTCCTTAAGATAAAATATGAAATAAGTTACAAAAAGATCGTTAAATTCTTAGTTGAGACTAACAGTAGTGATGATTTGGTAAGTGGTACATCTATGGCAAATATTTTCATTTTGTATTTTGTGAAAAAGTGCAAAAACCCAACAAAGCAGGAGAATTAACTTAGATATTTGCAGACAAATACAAGAAGATCATCTGCAGAGTTGCCAGTACTTTTCTGTTTATAAGGTTAACGTTT
Organism: Schistocerca serialis cubense; assembly: GCF_023864345.2. NCBI lineage: Eukaryota > Metazoa > Arthropoda > Insecta > Orthoptera > Acrididae > Schistocerca > Schistocerca serialis. Next base: position 491,409,610 of record NC_064638.1, read on the forward strand.
CCAATTTTGGGGTAAAATACCTTTAGTGTTACAAAGATGAAATTAACGAAAAGTTATCACTGTTCAATAAATTGATAAATACCCAAGCTGAAGTTACTATTAAAGCAGCACAAATAGATGGTGGAAAGGAACTCCATAATAAAGATGCTTATAGGTTTGCTGACCCAGTTAAACTGGAAGTTTCAATTACTGCATAATGTACTCAGCAGGATGGAATTGCAAAGTGAGAAAATAGTATCCTATGTGAGGTACAACGTAATTCACTACACTCTGCTGAACATTTTCCAAAAGCATTGTAGGGTAAGCAGATATTGCTGCAACATATAATATGAATCGAACCAGCCACATGAAACTAAGAGGTAAAATTCCAATTGAAATATCCTTGAAGAATAAAGGTTATTTTGATGAATTGGTAATATGTGGAATGGAATGCTACACATAGACTGCCATGCAAAAACAGAAGAACTTTGATGCTAATTCTCAAAAGTATATGTGATTGGTTATGATTATTGTGGGTGTTTATATTCCTGAAAAAAGTCGTGTTGGTATATGCAGCGATTAAAAATTTTACTGCAAAAAACAAATAGAAAATGAACTAATTCCCCAGCAGGAAAACAAAACACAAAATAGCATAGCTGAGCTGTGTGTTTGTGTGTGTGTGTGTGTGTGTGTGTGTGTGTGTGTGTGTGTGTGTGTCTGTGTGTGTGTTTGTTATTTTGTGTTATTTTACAACAAAATAAAGTCAACACTATCTCCACAGCAATCTATGTATGTACATATACTTTTGCATTGTCCTTGGCAGTTAGTATTATCTGGATTAACATTTGGGAGAAGTATAGCTTGAAGATACTCTGGCTGTGTTGGCATTCTGTAACACAGTGGTGCAAAAAATAGCAGTCCACAAGTGGTACTGTAAGCAGTATACACTTCCACATTTATGTATAGAATACGGAAAATATGAAAGAAATATGTAAAAAACTGCAAAAACGGTAAAAAATATGATAAATATGGAAAAAAATGGAAACATAATATCTGTATTTATACAGAGAAAGTAGACAAAATTTATGGTATAAGCATTACGACAAAGCTACAAGTTTTTGTACCAGGGAACAGAACACTTAGAATCACAGTACCACAGCACCATTTGCAGCCAAAATGACTGAAAGACTGAGAGAGATCTATGCCGTAGGTTAAGAGGGCTCGCAAACCACTTGAAATATGTATACATGTGTGTGTGTGTGTGTGTGTGTGTGTGTGTGTGTGTGTGTGTGTGTGTCTGTGTGTGTGTGTGTGTGTGTGTGTCACATCTCTCATACGTTATCCATTGATATCACATAATACACTGCAAAATAAAAAGCATTAACAGATGGAGAAATCAGAATGTGGAGTAGAGAGGTGCTATATGTCTTTAATGTGATGAATATATATAGGTGAGGGGATGACACTGCATGTGCTTTAGTAGTGGAAAGATGGTGAATTCTAGAGAGGTAGTGACAAGATGGAATTGTCATATTCCTACCAGTTCTGCATGCATGAGAAAATAATCATGTTATTTCCAGTCCACGTTATAACTATGACACACCGCATTTTTCAATTTACCTAGTAGAAATTTTTACAGTAGGTTCCCAGCTATAAGATTCTATTGGTCCACCACCATAGCTGAGTGTTCAGCGTAGATGGCTGCCATGCAGAGAGTCCAGGCTCGATTCCTGGTAGTGCTAAGAATTTTTCTTTGCTGCGAGGAGTGGTATAGGGTGCACTCAGCCTCATGTGCTAACTGAGGTTCCACTGTCTGGAAAGTTTCCAAAACGGCTGGGAGTGCAGTGTGCTGGCCATACGCGCCACCATACCACATCTGCATGCAGTCGCAAGATAGAGGATGAAGTGGCGGCCAGTAAATATCCTTCTGGTCTTCATGGCCCAGCGAGAAGCTCGTGTTTATAATCTTCTATTGTGGTATAAATTGGTAGTCATCCATGTGGTTGCTTAATTGCTAGTTCTATACACATGAATATAGAAGGAAAAAAGTTGCTGACATGCACTGAGACCTCTTACTTTATTACTGTGGAGTGTGATTTTTAAGATATCCTTTATTTCGATTCTGAATGCTGTGACATTCTCCCAGTATATGTGAGATGCCCCCCCCATGAAACATGGACCTTGCCGATTGGTGGGGAGGCTTGCATGCCTCAGCAATACAGATAGCCGTACCGCAGGTGCAACCACAACGGAGGGGTATCAGTTGAGAGGCCAGACAAACGTGTGGTTCCTGAAGAGGGGCAGCAGCCTTTTCAGTAGTTGCAAGGGCAACAGCCTGGATGATTGACTGATCTGGCCTTGTAACACTAACCAAAACGGCCTTGCTGTGCTGGTACTGCGAACGGCTGAAAGCAAGTGGAAACTACAGCCGTAATTTTTCCGGAGGCCATGCAGCGTTACTGTAGGGTTAAATGATGATGGCGTCCTCTTGGGTAAAATATTCCGGAGGTAAAATAGTCCCCCATTCGGATCTCCGGGCAGGGACTACTCAAGAGGATGTCGTTATCAGGAGAAAGAAAACTGGCGTTCTACAGATCGGAGAATGGAATGTCAGATCCCTTAATCGGGCAGGTAGGTTAGAAAATTTAAAAAGGGAAATGGATAGGTTAAAGTTAGATATAGTGGAATTAGTGAAATTCAGTGGCAGGAGGTACAAGACTTCTGGTCAGGTGACTACAGGTTTATAAACACAAAATCAAACAGGGGTAATGCAGGAGTAGGTTTAATTATGAATAGGAAAATAGGAATGCAGGTAAACTACTTCAAACAGCATAGTGAACGCATTATTGTGGCCAAGATAGATACGAAGCCCACGCCTACCACAGTAGTCAAGTTTATATGCCAACTAGCTCTGCAGATGACGAAGAAATTGAAGAAATGTATGATGAAATAAGAGAAATTATTCAGATAGCGAAGGGTAATGAAAATTTAATAGTCATGGGTGACTGGAATTCGGTAGTAGGAAAAGGGAGAGAAGGAAACGTAGTAGGTGAATATGGATTAGGGCTAAGAAATGAAAGAGGTAGCCGCCTGGTAGAATTTTGCGCAGAGCGCAACTTAATCATAGCTAACACTTGGTTCAAGAATCATAAAAGAAGGCTGTATACATGTAAGAAGCCTGGAGATACTGACAGGTTTCAGATAGATTGTCTAATGGTAAGACAGAGATTAGGAACCAGGTTTTAAATTTTAAGACATTTCTGGGGCAGATGTGGACTCTGATCACAATCTATTGGTTATGACCTGTAGATTAAAACTGAAGAAACTGCAAAAAGGTGGGAATTTAAGGAGATGGGATCTGGATAAACTGAAAGAACCAGAGGTTGTACAGGGTTTCAGGGAGAGCATAAGGGAACAATTGACAGGAATGGGGGAAAGAAATACAGTAGAAGACGAATGGGTAGCTTTGCGGGATGCAGAGGATCAAGTAGGTAAAAAGAGGAGGGCTAGTAGAAATCCTTGGGTAACAGAAGATATATTGAATTTAACTGATGAAAGGAGAAAATATAAAAATGCAGTAAATGAAGCAGGCAAAAAGGAATACAAACGTCTGAAAAATGAAATCGACAGGAAGTGCAAAATGGCTAAGCAGGGATGGCTAGAGGACAATTGTAAGGATGTAGAAGCTTATCTCACTAGGGGTAAGATAGATACTGCCTACAGGAAGATTAAAGAGACCTTTGGAGATAAGAAAACCACTTGTATGAACATCAAGAGCTCAGATGGAAACCCACTTCTAAGCAAAGAAGGGAAAGCAGAAAGGTGGAAGGAGTATATAGAAGGTCTATACAAGGGCGATGTACTTGAGGATAATACTACGGAAATGGAAGAGGATGTAGATGAAGATGAAATGGGAGATACGATACTCCGTGAAGAGTTTGACAGAGCACTGAAAGACCTGAGTCGAAACAAGGCCCCCGGAGTAGACAACATTCCATTGGAACTACTGACGGCCTTGGGAGAGCCAGACCTGACAAAACTCTACCATCTGGTGAGCAAGATGTACGAAACAGGCGAAATACCCTCAGACTTCAAGAAGAATATAATAATTCCAACCCCAAAGAAAGCAAGTGTTGACAGATGTGAAAATTACCGAACTATCAGCTTAATAAGTCACAGCTGCAAAATACTAACGCGAATTCTTTACAGCAGAATGGAAAAACTAGTAGAAGCCGACCTCGGGGAAGATCAGTTTGGATTCCGTAGAAATGTTGGAACACATGAGACAATACTGACCCTACGACTTATCTTAGAAGCTAGATTAAGGAAGGGCAAACCTACGTTTCTAGTATTTGTAAACTTAGAGAAATCTTTTGACAATGTTGACTGGAATACTCTCTTTCAAATTCTGAAGGTGGCAGGGGTAAAATACAGGGAGCGAAAGGCTATTTACAATTTGTACAGAAACCAGATGGCAGTTATAAGAATCGAGGGGCATGAAAGGGAAGCAGTGGTTGGAAAGGGAGTGAGACAGGGCTGTAGCCTATCCCTGATATTATTCAATCTGTACATTGAGCAAGCAGTGAAGGAAACAAAAGAAAAATTCGGAGTAGGTATTAAAATCCATGGAGAAGAAATAAAAACTTTGAGGTTCGCCGATGACATTGTAATTCTGTCAAAGACGGCAAAGGACCTGGAAGAGCAGCTGAACGGAACATACAGTGTCTTGAAAGGAGGATATAAGATGAACAACAACAAAAGCAAGACGAGGATAATGGAATGTAGTCGAATTAAATCGGGTGATGCTGAGAGTATTAGATTAGGAAATGAGACACTTAAAGTAATAAAGGAGTTTTGCTATTTGGGGAGCAAAATAACTGATGATGGTCGAAGTAGAGAGGATATGAAATGTAGACTGGCAATGGCAAGGAAAGCGTTTCTGAAGAAGAGAAATTTGTTAACATCGAGTATAGATTTAAGTGCCAGGAAGTCATTTCTGAAAGTATTTGTATAGAGTGTAGCCTTGTACGGAAGTGAAACATGGACGATAAATAGTTTGGACAAGAAGAGAATAGAAGCTTTCGAAATGTGGTGCTACAGAAGAATGTTGAAGATTAGGTGGGTAGATCACATAACTAATGAGGAGGTATTGAATAGGATTGGGGAGAAGAGAAGTTTGTGGCACAACTTGACTAGAAGAAGGGATCGGTTGGTAGGACATGTTCTGAGGCATCAAGGGATCACCAATTTAGTATTGGAGGGCAGTGTGGAGAGTAAAAATCGTAGAGGGAGACCACGAGATGAATACACTAAGCAGATTCGGAAGGATGTAGGTTGTGGTAGGTACTTGGAGCTGAAGAGGCATGCACAGGATAGAGTAGCACAGAGAGCTGCATCAAACTAGTCTCAGGCCTAAAGACCACAACAACAACATGTGAGATGCAAATCATATGAATTTTGAATCGTAAAATATTTAGATGCAGTGTAAAGTGCCAACATTACACAAAAGAGAAGCGATACTATTAGATTGCACTCTGGCACTTCTACCGATGATATCACGACAAGTTCACTGATAGAGGATAAAAGGACTCTGCGCACAACACAGGTAACATACATTTTGTCTGAGTGACTTAGATTTAAATTAATGCTATTGCTCAGTGTTTGTCTCACTTTTTGAGTCATTTGCCATAATTTTAAACATTTTTCGGTTGTTTTCTGTGTAAATATTAGAGATGGAAAATTTATGGCTTTCGATACATGAGCAACTGACTGTTTTGGAGGAAAGTTAACGTGCACAGGGGAGATATGGCCAGCACTGTGGTCAGCGCAAATACCATTCAAACATTACGTAATATTTAACAAAAATATACCCTTTCAAAGACTTTAAATACTAAAAGAATATTACTGTGCTATATACAAACAAATAAACATTCTCTAAATAATCGCTACATTACTAGTGTGCGTGATATCACAGGGTCTGTGTTAAAAAGAATATATCTTCCTATTTGTAGAAACAACGACGTCACGTAATATTAAGTAAATATTAAGGAAATTCATGACATCATATGCAAATTCTGAGCTTTACCTATATCCAAGATGCATTTAAATATGATATATACCTCCTTCATCTGCAGCACGAGCTGTACTAGTCGAACACGATAAGTGAACTGCTTGTATCATATCAGCACTGAATGCTGACCTGTAGGGAGCTTCGAGTCTGTCCATGACTGACCTAGGATCGCTAGCCGCTCAGGATTGGTGGACAAATTTACAATATTTTAACAATGTATGTATAATCATTTCCGCCACAACTGACCTGGTTGATGACAGAAAAGACACTGGTACGAAAGCTGGCATTCAGGGAGAGCCATCCTTTTCATGTGGATATCGGCAAATAGGTCCTGACACATGAAATATCAGTAACATGTGCGCAGAATTAGCAAGTGTCTCACTCTGATAGTTATTGGGAGCTATGCATACCTAAATCCTCGACTGGCTTTCCATCTCCACAGTAAAAATACCTTCTGTGGAGGAGCTGGAACATAGTTCATGTGAAACTCTACTCGATAACATTTTAGGAAACATATGTTTGAAATAGCTTGCATGGTAATTATACACAGAAGCGCCAAAGAAACTGGTACAGGCATGTGTATTCAAATACAGAGATATGTAAACTGGCGGAATACGGCGCTGCGGTCGACTACGTCTATGTAGGACAACAAGTGTCTTGCGCAGATGTTAGATCGGTTAATGCTGCTACAATGATAGGTTATCAAGATAGAAGTAAGGTTGAACATGGTGTTACAGTCGGCGATGGGACACTGCATCTCCAAGGTCGCAATGAAGTAGGTATTTTCTTGTAACACATTTCACGAGTTTACCATGAGTTATCAGGAATCTGGTAAAACATCAAATCTCCAACGTCGCTGTGTCCAGAAAACAATGCTGCATGAACAGGACCAACGACGACTGACGAGAATGGTTCAACGTGACAGAACTGCAACCTTTCCGCAAATTGCTGCGGATTTCAATGCTGGGCCATCAACAAGCGTCAGCGTGCGAACCATTCAGTGTAACGTCATCGATACAGGATTTCGGAGCAGAAAACCTACTCATGTATGCTTGGTGACTGCTCAGCATAAAGCTTTATGTCTCGCCTGGACGCATCAACACCGACATTGGACTGTTGATTACTGGAAATATGTCTTATTTCAAATTGTATAGAGCAGATAGACATGCTTGGGTATGGAAACAACCACATGAACTCATACATCGCACACATCAGCAGGGGACTGTTCAAGCTAGTGAAGGCTGTGTAGTGGTGTGAGGTGTGTGCCACTGGAATGATGTGGGACCCTGATACATCTAGATACGACTCTGACAGAGGACATGTACATAAGCATCCTGTTTGATCACCTGCATCTATTCATGTCCATTGTGCATTCTGATGGACTTGGGCAATTGCACCAGGACAATGCTACAACCCACACATCTAATGCTACAACAGGAAAATTGTATCTGGAAGTGCATCACAGCTCCATCACGCTACACTAATGTCAATATTCTGTCATAAAATACTCGTGATTACCCATCATAACAGATCACTAGATTTTTCCATACTCTTAATAATAGCAAAAATCTCTGCAGCTTTTGCTAACCATGGTTGCGATTGCGTACCTGTAAATAATAAACTTGTTTCCCAGTACCATCACCTTACCTAATCTTAGTTCTGTAGCGTGCATGCAACCCCAGTAATTTGTTTGACAAATAGATTTCCAGGAAGGGTAACAGCTAGTCATCTAGCCCCACCTCCCATTAATAAACGTTCAGTTAAATCCACATTATTGTAATGCATATGCATTCCATGTTGATTCTGAAATGTAATTTGTATACAACAAATAGACACTCATCCAGATGTGCTGCATAGAATTCCAGCAAGATGTAATCTATGGTAGAACTGTCAGCATCGCTGTTTGGTAGTCTGTGTAATAAATTTCCACATTAAATAATTAAAACTATAGACATGCAGACAATAGTATTTTAACCAGATACTGGTCCTGATTGCCTGGAATGTGTGTATTTCCACACAAGTCAGCTGCCAACCTGTAAGTATTTACTTTAATTCTCTGGAAGTGACTGGTTTAGATCACACATAAGTCAGTATTATTATTTTTATATTTGTAGGACAAACACTGGAATGCATTTTATCATAGCAATACGATCACAATGTCTACAAACAGCAAATGCTTTTTGGTATTGACTATTATTTGCACTTCTAGCAAATACCAATGAGTAACAAGCACAATGACAACACATCTCATCACATGATTTTCGATATGTACCTTCCAAACTTGATGGTTCTTGCATTCCAGTTGTAAACTCCTAGCCTGGTGACACTATTTTGTGTGCACTGGGATGTGTGTGCTCCAGGGTCAGGGTTAGGATGGGGAAGTGGATCCAGCAACAATAAGCAGCATGAATGTGTTTCTTGTATGGATAGTGTTACTCTGCACATCTTTCCTCATACCAAAGGACTAACTGGATCAGAATACATTATTATATAAGTGAATGCCAACAGCAGTACAAGTTTATGTAATCAGTTTCCACATTAAATAATTAAAATTATAATCAGGCAAATAATAGTCCACATTAGATAATCTCTTAAAAATCACAGTTTAATTATACACAATAATTACTTTATGAACGATGGTGTCGTGAATAGAGGGCCTAAAAATATATTTCACCAGGTTTTTAATAATAATATGGCGCTTATGGATAATATGTGAGTTATCCAAATGAAGCCATTACAATATTCAATTAGAACAATTTTTTTAATGTTGATGAGTTTCACTTTATAGCATTACTTAATTTGTTAATGTAAAAAATAATAATGCTTGATTTTAAAACGTTAAACCTGAAAACTATATGATGGCAACAAGCATTCATAGGTTGCCAAATAACATTGACAGATGGCCCTAATACCAAAAGAAACTAACTGAGTAAGCACTTTTTTAGGGAGGAGCACACCGTTTTGAGCAGGTCTATGGTGCATTGTATCACTTAAAGAACAAATTTTCGTAATATTTAAAAAGGCCTTAGCGATGCCTGAAATATGCATGTAACCCAGGCCAGAGTCAGTGTTGGGCAATGTTCCAACCACAAAGATAACTGGAATATGCAATACGCAATTTATGTATAAAAAATTATCAGATACAAAAAGGTTTCAGGTACAAAACACACAGACTGCTTATTGTAGACACAAGCATAATTACAGATCTCTGATCGTTAAATAAATTTCGATTTTTGCACCAAAATAAAACTGTTTGTCACTATATGTAATACCTTGAGTACAAAACTCACGTGCGACTGAGGTCATAACTTAACTGTTGAAACAGGATGCACAGGCATCACATATTAACACTACTGAGATTTAACTAACAGGTTAAGCTGCACTTGTCACAGACTGATGTTCGATATCTGTACCATACTTTGCAAACCACGACGGACCCTCAAATTAAATACTTCCATATCTAAAATACACATAGCTCATTTACTGTCACTGCTGATATAACGTACAGTTTAGTTGACAAGCTTAATTTGACCTTTAAATCACACATTAAAGGAATGAAATGTGGCTGTGGTATCAAATCACATTAAAATTATTCTATTATTTATATGCAATACATATGACATTATTAATGACCTAACTTTCAGGTTAGAGCATACTTATCTATGAGATGAGTGTGATCTTTGTATGAAAGTAAGCAATGTTATTTCCACGTCATTTTTTTGTCAAAACCTCGTCTTAGTTTAACTGAAACCGCTATCATAGTCAGTCAGAGATTATAGAGACACCATGCTACAGTAAAAATTTTATCTTGCCATACAAAACATTAGCAATGCTCTGCTGATAATGTCACCTTATACTACCTCACACTGGATTTTACATGACACTTTGTCCCACATATCATCATTTACCGGCAATATTGTAACAATTTACTTCACACAGAGCTATGTCCCATTGAACTTGTAATAAATTATCTCATACATCGACGTTTATTAGTAAAATTGTAATAAATTGCCTATATTGCAACAAAATTGTAACATACTGCTCCATGCATTATTACATTACATTAAAACTGTAACAGATTGCATCATGTACAATATCAACAGATTAGCACAAAAGCATCAACAGTTTTGTACTGCATCCCTATTGGGAGTAGCTTTCGAGATTGTACTGATGCCTTGCCCAACAACAGAGGAAGCAAGCACATTTGCTGTGTTCTTTCGCTTTTCTGTTATGATGCTGGGTTAAAGAGGCCACATCAACGTTCTTGAAATGTTAGCGCCTAATCACGACCACCCAGCTACATTGCATCCCTGACAGAATGGAACAAGCTTTTCTTCGCGAAAGTATTTGTGCAACATGGAGGGAATTGGCCAGGACTGATGAGCTGCTTTTGGACATTTTCTATCAACTAAGTGGCGGCATGCATAGAGACGTCGACTGGGATAAGATCGACAGCATCACTCTCAGAAGTAAGCAAAATGAACTCAACACCTGCACGAAGTGACAGAAGAAAAAGTTTGCAAGATCGACAAATCGATTCCCAACATTCACGCACATTGATCAACCTAAGTGAACGACTATTGACCTCAGAGGGAAACTCTGTCCTTCAGAAAGAAGGAAGTTTCGTGATCATCCCCAGAACCTTGCCTAAGGATGTATAAGGATGTATCATTCTAACACCAAAGGTCTAATCAAACCCTTTTTTGTGAAAAAGCTGAGGAAATATGCACTGACACCATAAGTGTACTGTGCTGTGCAAAACAACCAGCTTGCACACTGAAAGAGAAGAGTTACAAACTATCAAAAGCTTCAACGCTGACAAGAGTATGTGTATTCATACTACCTGCTAACAAAGGAAATACAACGTTCTGACAAAGGTCCACGGCTATGAGTAGAAGATTTGGGACGTATTAAATCTGATGAAGCACCAAAAGCTAACGGCAGAGACGATGCCGCACAACACAGAAGCCCTACCACCTCGACTGCATGGATTATCAAAAGTCTGTGAATGTAATTTACCATTAAAACTATCCATAGTTGTCCTGGATCGCTAATACATAAAATGTCGAAACACTTGCCCTTCCTCCTGCAGCTGCATGTGGGTAAAATCTGATACATACATAAAGGATTTGGGGCATTTTACTGAGAAGCTGAAGAAACTGAAGGTTGGACGAAACAATATTCTTGTAAGCTTTCACGTTATTTCTTTATTTACCAAGATGTCACACAATGATCCTCTGGAGCATATCAGTTCCATTTCCAACATGATATCATCACCTTTTTCATGCATGTTTTATCACAAGCTATTTCCTGTAGACTGGCGATTTTTATGAAGAGCCATTTGCAGTCCACAAATAGCAATGGTGGCCAATTTCTTCATGAGGGTTTCAGAAGATAGACGCTGGCCTTGGCAGCTTGTAAACCTAAAGTTGGTACAGGTACACTGACGACATCTTCATCATATGGAGTCAAGGTGAGGAGCTGTTCAGTGACTTCTTAAGGTATGTAAACAGTCTCCATGCCAACATAAAATTTACTATGGAGGTAGAAAAGGAAGAAATATCTACACTTCTAGATGTTCTGATTATGATAAATGATGAGAACCTGGGGCGCAGATGGTACTCAAAACTGGCACCCAGAGCAGTAACTATACAAACTGTCAAATCATCACCCAATCCAGAAAAGATGAACGATTAATATGCTTATAATGGATACAAGATGAATACTTGAGCTGCAGCACCCTGGACCCGAGATGCAACACCTGGAAAGCGTTCTGAGTAGGAATGAATACTCCACCACCTGCATAACAAGTGTGGAGTAACGCTCAGCGAAGCAACACTTCAGAAGAAGCAATATCTGGTATGGCTTTTCTTCCATACATACCCAGTGTGACAAACAGAATATAAGTAAACATTAATTACAAGAGGATCAAGAGGCTCAAAGTGTGTCTCATATTGAAGAAGCTCAGAAGGGACCCAGCTGCAATGTCAGGAATACGCCACATAACCTGTAAATGTGGAAAAGTCTATTTGAAGGTGACAGGACGATCCATCAGAGAACATACTAAGGTGTTGCACATTGGGGCAGGTGGAGAAACGAGGAGGAGGAGGATGTTAGGGTTCAACATCCCATCAACAACAAGGTCATTAGGGATGGAGCACAAGTTCGTATTAGGGAAGGATGGCGAAGGAAATCGGCTGTGCTGTTTCAAAGGAACCATCCCAGCATTTCCCTGAAGCGAATCAGGGAAATGATAGAAAACATAACTTGCGATGGCTGGGCGCAGGTTTGAATGTTGAGAAACGAGCCATTGCAGAGCATGCACTGTGTGAGACTGACCACATAATAAAATTCATCAATGTGGACATTCTCACTGCAGAGAGGAACTATCATCATCTGTTGCCCAGGGAAACCATATTAACCTACAAACATAACGATAACTTCAACAAGAAAGAGGAAAGCCTCAGACAAAACGCATTCCGGATTCCTTTGCTACAGTGAACAACCATTGCAAGTAGCAAGGAGACAACCCGGCCAGTAATGACAGGGAAGAGCACTCAGACATTGATATGTCAGATAAATACAATCTCCAGTTGTGGAGTCGACCCCAGTCCGCCTCCAGCTATGGAAGGTGAAGATTGGCCAATGCATCTAATTTTGCTGGAGAAATTAAAAAAAAAAAATCGTTGAAGATGACCAAAGCACCCGTGAGAGAAACCAACAGGCAATATGTCAACAGAAAGTCTGTTTTTATTCACAACATATGATTGTGAAATAATAATAAATCTATTACAAGCTAAGAGTGCAACAGGTCTTGATGAGACATCTTCTGGTATAATAAAATACTGTGATCAATACATAAGAGAGCCATTGAGTTTCTTGATAAACTATCTTTTTAAGAACGAATGCATAAAAGAGAATAAAGCAATTATATTACATAATAGGAATACAAAGTGGTTACATTGAATTACAAAGCCATAATCATTATTTCTGTTTTGTGAAAAACAATGGAAAATTATAAAAGGCACATTAGTGAACACTTTCAAGAAGGCACCTGAGTCTCGCTCAGGCACTGCCCACTGCCAGAGCCCATGTGAGATTTGGGTGCTATCTCGAAAGTGTTAAGTATGTAGACAGGCACAGTACTGTTCCATAAAATTTCTGGCGTGCAGCCGAATAAATTCAGCTTCTTCTTCTTCTTGTTCTAATATTTCGGCTGAATACCATCCAGCTATCTTCAGAGTGAACCGAGCTGACTAACGCTCCTGCACTTGCTCCCTCCTTTTAAACCCGAGGACTGAACATTAGCGAATATGGCCAAAGATCCGCAAGGCGCTAGAGACGTTGATAGGCAGCAAAGAGGTGTAACACATGGATGGAAATTAAATCTATGGCTGCGCCGTCGATCCAAATGGTGATAACGATGTGTCACAGAGAGGTGCACCATTGCGACGTCTTTGTGATTTCATTACAGAAATTGCTGGATTCCATGATTTATCCAAGCTGAAGCCGCTATCTCTATTAATTTAATTTGTCGCCAACAGAATTTCAATTGCTTCTTTCACTACTGAGTCCCACTACTGGGCACACTTTGGCATATGATAATGTCAAAATTTTAGCCTTGACTTGTGTATCTTTGACTGCAAACACAGTGGTTCGGTCCTCAGGTTTAAAAGAACGGTGCAAGTGCTGGAGCGTTAGTCACCTCGGCTCACTCTGAAGATGATTGGAGGGTATTCAGATGAAATATTAGAAGAAGAAGCTGAATTTATGCTGCTGCACACCCGAAATTTTATGGAACAATCTTTGTGCCGTGAAATCATGAAGACGCACAGGAACAGTACTGTACTTGAAGGCACTACATGGTTTCAGGAAGCAGGTCAACTACAAAAGGAGCTGCAAACTTTGTAAGATACATTTAAAAGATGTTAGATGAAAAAAAGAAAGTTTGTGATTTGTTTCTTGGCCTTCTTGTGGCTTATGATTGTGTATGTCACTATATTAATTCGGAAACACCGTTACAGTGTGAGAGAAAAGACTACTGACCTCATAAAATCTTTTGTGCAGTAAAAAGAACAGTGCACTGAGATAAAATGTAAAATGGATGGCAATGTTGTCAATACCTGCTCTAGGTTCCTTGAAGTCAAGTTCAGGGTACCTCAGGCTTTAGTAATTGGACTATTACTTACCAGTCAGTACATAATGGCCTAAATGCTGTAGAAGGAGACTAAGCCATCATATATGTTGATGAATCTTCTCTTATTGCTAACCGTGAGACTGTTGATGAACTTCCAAAACAACTCTCTCTGAGTACTAAATATGCAAACACATACTTCAACAGAAACAGTATGTTTATAAATGTGAGTAAAACAATGTGCAAATGGATACACATCAGTAGAATAGCCCATACTCAGAGCATTAGGCATAGGCATTGAAACTTATATCTACAGGAGAAAAACACTTATAAATTCCTGGATGTGGCGTGGACAGTTGTATAACATGGGAAAATCATGTGCATAAGATCTGTTCACGAATAAGCTATAAAATTTTTCTTACCAGCAAAACGTCTATTACTAACAATGGAGGCACTTTATTAAATATGTACTGTGGTCACATATAACCAAAGTTAGTCTGTGCCATTTCTGCAAATGTAGATATATAAAAGTTGTTAACGATTCAAAACCAAGCCATTATATTTATAGCAAAAATTCTCCTAGAAATTCTTGCAAAAATAATTTTAAAAATTTCAAGATGTTAACCTTCCCAGCAATGTAAGTATATGAAGTTTCAGTTCAGTCATTTTCAACATATACATACATGACTGGAACAATAAAAATTGGAAAAGGTTGTTACATAGAAAGTAAGCAACTAAAAGTAATATATAAAAACCGAGCAACTGCAGATAGTATGTTTTCCAATATGCTTCCGCATAGTGCAAACAATATTAAAGTGTTGTCAGCTTTCAACATTAATACAAAGCAGTATCAGACTATGGTTTACCTATACATCTCTATAGAATATCCAAATTTAAATTCATGATTGTAGACAATATTTACATAGTGTAGGTTATAATAATGTTTGCTGCTGCTATTTTCTGCTTCATTTTTCGTATAAACTGGTACATATGCTATTATAATGTATTGCTACAATCATTAACAGTTGTACCAATATATTTTACTTTAATACATTTAGACAATTTAATGCAATGCTTGTATTGTGGTATAGTACTATATAGGCTTCACTTTCTAAGCTTCTACAGATTGTTATATAAATATACATATTTCTGTTTTAACATCAACTATGTACCATATGGTCATTGGTAAAGCGACTCTGTCCCCTGAGCTAGGTGCAGTTCCAAGATGTTAACTCTCCAAAACAGCAGTTCACTAAAAAAAATATCCTACCATATACCTTTCCACATTTTTCAGTCAACTTTCATAACATAAAATAGAACAAAAACTGAATTGCTTAACAATGGAAACGAATTCTAGAAAATTACGACTTATGTAAAATGCATCTAACCCAGTTTTCGAAAACAAATGATTTTTTCTTTATCACAAATAATGTTCTCTTACAGTCTATTCGATTTTGAGGACATGTCGTTGCAACATTTCCTAATTAATTATCATTGAAATTAGCCAATTAGACCATTGCACACACAAATTCAAACAGCCTGCTGGAGACAGTGTCGCCAAATATGTTCTTTGTTTGGTTTCTTAAAACTGAACTAGAGAGCAATACAATAATCTGACATGGGATGGCAGTAAGCATAGAACCCAGATGAAGGCTCAGGGGTCTCGCGAAGTATTATCTATGCTATGAGAACAACTGAAAATAATTACATCCTATGGGTAACTTGAATTTTTGCACACAATGGCCTGATTGGCTAACTTCAATGATAATTTACTTGGAAATGGCACAATGTATCGAACTTATTTCTCATCTGTCATTTCTCAGGACAATCTACTCTGCAACACTCTTAAAAGCTTTTCCACTGTTTCTGACCACTCTGTATAGGTAATTCATCTGCAGGTTTTCATAATTGAGATTGTGAGTATCAAAATATGGGATGTATACTGACGTATGTTTTGATTGCATTAACTTACAAAGGAAGTCTTATGTTACGCTATTCAGCGGATCAAACTTCAATAGCTTCTGTTGGACTCTGTCGGTTTCAGTAAAATATTGAACAACTAAAGGAAACATTTTCTCGGCCTTGTGGTTCTATGCATCGGCGCCTACCCCGTAAAATGACACTTCTTTCAATTGTTTTATGCATTTGGACATGGAGTGCGGTGCGTGAATATTTTTAACAATAGCTGTAGCTTTCGTCCTGACTGTAGACTGTTTTGCGGCGACTGTGATGTCGGGATACATTGCGCCGTTCAGTTTTATGGTACAGTTAAGAGAACTGAACGATTGATGATGCTAAACAACTTTACAAGCTGTTGTTAGTTTTGCAGCAACAACAAGCAATTCTTCATGGGTGTATTCTTTAGTTATGAATCTAGAAAGAAACTACCACGTGGCTAATTGTATGATTCTTGGTAGAAATGTGATGCCTCGCATCTGCCTTAACTCCATGAGTTACTGAGATGAAGCAGCTACAAACCTCACAAACACTTTCCAATCTGCATGTCCTTTCTTGACAAAAGGCCACTCTTTTGTGTAATTATCCGAAAAGTAAAGCTTTGTCTTTCCATCCTTAGGTTATTCATAACCTATATTAGATGGTAAACAGTCGACAAGAACAGTTTAGTTGGTGGGTTGGTTGATATGGGGGGGGGGACCAAACAGCGAGCTCATCATAACAGATTAGTCATCTAAGTACTCTTCACTATACACTTCACACCCTATAAACCTGCAGCAGACACTTCAGACAATACTAACTTTTGTAAGTATGCTGTTTAGGTTTTTATATTGGTAACGCCACGTAGCGCTCAGTATGAAAATCACTGGCTGTGCTGTATGCAGTTTGTGGCTGGTTTGCATTGTTGTTGGCTATTGCGGTGTTGGGCAGTTGACTGTTAACAGTGGGTAGCGTTGCGCAGTTGGAGGTTAGCCGCCAGCAGTGGTGGATGTGGGGAGAGAGAGGGCAGAATTTTCAGAGTGGACGATCTGGACGTGTGTCCATCAGAAAGAGTAAATTTGTAATATTGGATATCATGGACTGATGTATATATTATCACTTTTGAACACTATTAAGGCAAATACATTGTTTGTTCTCTATCAAAATCTTTCATTTGCTAACTATGCCTTACAGTAGTTAGTGCCTTCAGTAGTTTGAATCTTTTATTTAGCTGGCAGTTGTGGCGCTCACTATATTGCAGTAGTTCGAGTAATGAAGATTTTAGTGAGGTAAGTAGGTTAATGTTAGTCAGGGCCATTCTTTCGTAGGGATTTTTGGAAGTCAGATTGCGTTGCGCTAAAAATATTGTGTGTCAGTTTAGTGTTGATCAGAATAAGTAAAGAGAGTAATGTCTGAGTACGTTCAGTTTTGCTCAGCTGTTTGAAAATCAAATAATGTAAGAGGTTTATCAGCACAGTAATTCATTAATTTTTCTAAGGGGACGTTACACTTGCACTAGTTGTTCGTATTACGATTAGAAAGAATAGTCTTATCAGACCACTATTGAAATGGGAACGATCCGATTCCTCTGCGTGGTGCTGCTTAAATAGTTCCATCCCCGTACTACTGAAGAAGTTTCGTATTTTCTCGAATGATGGCGCTAGATGTAGAAAATACAACACGCAACATCATCCGTGAAACGACCTTGTCAACATAAATTGTTGACATAAATAAAGCTAATTGAGACAGCATTTACCCGTTGCGCTAACAGATGGAGTTATTTCAGTATTTGAGCCAAACTCGTAGCAGTATTTTGCAAAATCGGGAGAAAATTGGTTTCAGGTGCATGTCGGGACGAGAAGGTCCATAACGGTGATGGTCCCGATGTGTTGGGATGGATGGCAACTCTACTCTAACTGTCCATGAGGAAAAGGTCTTCTAACTGTCAGATAGGCAGACAGACTGACAGATGGACAACAAACTGATCCTATAAGGGTTCTGTTTTTTACCAAATGAGGTACAGAACTCTGCAAGTGGATTCTATTATTTCAACGAGCAGCTACATCTCAAAGGTCAAGGACAGAACCAAGATCCAAGGGATGACCTGACCAGTTTACTTACTTAACGTGAGAACAACTTCGAAGCAACTTTGACGTCAATCTCAAAGGAGGCCTGGAAGTGGTAAGAAAAGGAAGAATGGCGAAAAGCAATGAAGAAAACATTCTCAACTCTAATTCATAATGACACATTTGAAGAGATAGAGTTACCAACGCTACACAAAGCTCTGAAGACTATGTGGGTGTTACAGAAAAAGCCTGGGACTTACAGCACACCAGAAACACATGTGAAACGTCCGGTTGTAAAAGGGCACTCACAAGTTCAAGATATTAATTATCAGGATACGTTCACAGTGATAATCTAGCTTGAGTCCATCAGATTCTTCTTATGTATGGCAGCTTGAGAAATACCTGGACAACGACCTTGTTGATATAATCACAACTTATCTCTATGGATACCTAAATGTAGAAATTATATCATCACCAGAAAATTTTGCAGTTCCTGGAAAAGTATAGAGGCTGAAGAAATCTGTTTATGGTCATCAACAGGCTGGTAGGTAAGGAAATAAAGAAATTGATAAGTTGATAAGAAAACTGAAAGTGATCACATAAAATGCTGACCCAAGTATCTCTTTTACTAGAGATGGCACCAAATTATTCATGTAGCTTTACATCTTGATAATGTGCTGTTATTTTCAAGAGATATAAGTTTTGAATCACACCAAAATTTCTTTGAAGAAATTTTTTGAGATAAAAGATGTAGGACCAGTGTGCCAATCCAAGGTGCAGAAATTACACGAAATCTCAACGAAAATTAACCTATGTATACGAGCCTTGATAACAACTGGTGAATGTGTATGATAGTTTTAGTTTCAAGTGCAACAATTTACGAATTCATGATATTTTTACTACCTATTCTATATGTTCATAGTATTATACGTTTTTTGTGTTCATCTGAAATAAATTTCTATGTTAATTTCTAGCAATGCTGGAATTTTATCAGTATTCGTTTTTCTCCCAGCATTTTCCTCCACTACTAAATGTCTTATCCATTATTCTGCCACTTCCTCTCCACTCTGTTGAAAAATGTATTGGCTCCATAAGACCGTAAAAACTGAGGAAGCTGTATAAAATATTTTTCTGAAATAAACATGTGGCAGTTTTCTTTATTAATTTGTCTACAACCATTTAAACATTAGTATGAGATGCACCAAAACTATTCTAAAAATATGCTTGCACATGTGAGTAAAGAAAAATATAGTTGCAGAAAAGAGAACAAAGCACAATATAAAAGCATGTGGAAGTAAAACTCCATCATGACCTGTTCAAAGAAACCATCCTGACGTTGCCTCAGCTATTAGGGAGAACCATGGAAGAATTGTTAAACAATAATGTAAAGTCTCCTCATCACAACTACATTTTAGAGTCAGGCATTGTTTCATCAAAATCGTTGCCAGCACTGATGTGTATTACACTTGTTATTGGAGTAATTACTTGAACTTGGTTTGGTATTTGAGGCAGTGGCAGCAACTGACATCAAAGAACTTTTCAGGAGGCAACAGGAAGTTGTCTATGTCTATCCCAAAAATCTCCAAATATGACATATGCTTCACTGTCAGTTTCCTTAGTAGCTGTCATCACTGTTTGAAAAAAAAGCCATTAGTTGTCAGTAAAAATAGTATTTATATATTCAAGGGAACTATAGAGTAGAATTTTCTGCAGATAGCCATAGAGAAATAATACACATCAGTGATACAGACTGAGTAAATAAAATTTATGGCAGTTTGGGGGAAAACCAAGGCATTATCAGAAAACTGTCAATATTTTTTATATATTCTAGTAAGTACCATTAAACTGATATCGATATACAGTGTGAAATTCATATATAAACAGACATGCCCTAATTTATTTCACAAGGCCATATTTTCTTACTCATGTTTCGCATCTAGCATTACTTATTGGCTTTGTGACATTATCAGTTAATGTTTCTTTAGAAGGCAGATGTTCAATATTAATAACACCTGACTCTACGTGCATTTTTATAAAATGACTGGCACACTTTGCCTTGAAAATGCAGAATAAGTTCCCTATGTGGAATAAAAAATAGTTGGTGAAAACGAAAAAGATAAACTAAAGTATAAAACACGATAATATCCTCAAAACGCAGCAAAATAATTTAAGATAATAATTAACAAGGTACATTAAGGTGTGCTGCATAAGCAATATTTATAATTTTAGAATAGACAATGCAAGATCAAATTAATAATGGTTGTTGTCCTAAGCCTAGTTGTAATGACGACATGGGGCAGAAGAGGAAACCGAAATGGATGATCATTCCTGTTGTTAGTACTTTCCACCACCAAAAGAAAATCTAGCTATTGTCAAATGCAATTTTCTCACCATCCATTCCCTTCCACAATATTACTGGATTTGTATTCAACTGCAATCAGTGAGTTCTACTATGGCTACACATATGATTAGTGGATTAGTAATCGATACTCCCAACTACCCCTGTGTTCAGATCATTTTGGTCAGTTGTGTGGAATGGTAAGGGCACACATCGGTACACTCCATTGGCTATCGGCTCTTCAACTGGAAACTAGGACCAAAACAGATACCCAGAAATGCAAATTTATGAAAAAAACATAACAAGACATAGACCTTGTGAGACACTTTGTACACCTTGTTCACTCGAATTCCATCACTGACAAATCACATATCTACAGTTCATACTTTACCTTCAGTTAGAACATTAATTACTTTACCATGATTATGATGGGTCGCCTTATTTTCACTTGAATGAGTTTGACGTCTTTACTGTGAGCACCTCCTATGGCCAACTGTGTTGGAGAACTCATCATTATTGCACTCATTTTCTGTTTCTCATAGAATATCAACCACTCGTGGTCTGACTCATGGATCTTTGGCAAGAAGAATCATTGTTCCATAAATAATTACAGACTAACTTTGAGCGCTCCTCAGTATGAACTCTTAAGTTCTATTTAACCCCTTACTTGCAATACCATCTCACCTTCACATTAGTTTTCCTTGGGCTTGCAATAACACAATTGCCATGTCACTTTATCCAGCAGCCTTCAACACAAAAAAATCTCGTCAACCAGGCTCACATCATTGTGCGTGGGCACAATAAATAAAACTCTCAATATCATCATCGTCATCCTTCGACCTTTTTACTTCCTTAAGATCCTGAAACATTCTGAAAAATATCGTGCTACACAAAAGGCATTTATTTTCTTCAGCCATCGTCCAGAAAAAAGCAGTCTAATCAGACTGCTACATATATTTCTCATAGTAACCACAATCATGCATCACTTAGTTGTGTAGAAATTGTAGCACACGACGAAACCCAAATGACACAAGTAAGAAAAATCACACCAACTAGAACACCTGTAAAAGCATCACTCAAATAGACACTAGACAAAATACCTATGCAAATTCAAAAAATAAGTTCATAAGTCACATAAAATCAAAGGTCTCGCCACATGTTCCTGGCACATGTTTACTCTACATAGAGCTTTATGTTCGATACGTGATGTATCCCTTTTGATTGGTTTCATCGTAGGGTTTCCAGTTCTGCCACAAATACTTTTATTTCTTCAGCAGCCAGTGCACTTTCATTCTTCTGTCTTTAACAATACAAACAATTCACTGCCCTCAAAACATTTATTTCCACTAGATCCTAACTCTGTAGATTCATTCACAATCAGTAAATTAAAAAAAATCTTCAAGGCTCCAGTGTTATTCTCTAACTACGTTTTTTTTTGCAATTCCTTTCGTCAACAAAATGGTTGGTTCCGAATGCAAGATGTTATCTTAGTGCCCGGAATGACATGTAACCTTGTGCCCCATGTTGAACCGATTTCACCTCCTAATATACCATTCGTTCCAGGGATATGATCCCATTTTGTTGTTCGAAGCCTTTATCTGCGCTAGCAATCGCTTCTCGCCTTTTCCTCCACCTCACCATACCAGACTGATGAAGTTCATGCAGTGCAGATCCGAGCAGAACTGCCGCAAATTACTTCCTTGAGTTACAGCAGCACTCCCACTTCTTCAGTGCCATACTACCTCCTTGTTGGAAATCTCGTAGCTCATCCTCCTCTGTTTTTTGCCGCTTACTCGTTACTGCCTTGCTATCTGTGTCTTGGGAGCTGTGAGGGACCATGTCGCGTAACACTCGCGATTCTTCGCTATTGCCTACTGCTGCAGGCAGCCTGCAGTCGGAATCTCGATCATATGTAAGTACATTCGTTCCAGTCTTGTCGTAAGGACCTCAAGTTTCTCGGATACCTAACGGAGATCGTGCTCCCGTTTTCGAAGTGCGGTTTCCTGTTGCGAGACTCGCTCAATAGTGTTTTCTAAAACTTTTCCTTGTTCTTCACAAACTTCCGCCAATACTATTTTTATTATGGTGCTATCCACAGTGACTCCTTCAGAATGCTGATTAGCGTTGTTTTGTAGGGCACTGAATCTGGCATCTATGTGTCTATTCATTTCACTCCAATTTTTGCACATCACCTCTGTTTTATCAGTTACTTCCGTTTTCCACATGGATATCGCTTCTACTTCGGCCCTAACCTCGCTGATTTCTTCTCGTGTTGAGTACATGGTAATTTGGTTTTCCTTCACTATGTCGTTAATCAGCTTTTTTCTGATCAGTCGTGTTTTGAACCCCTCGCTTATTTGATCGAACCTTTCATTCAGATTCCTCATTTCTGTCTTCCTTTTCTCACTTTGTTTTCTGCCTTGTTCTTCAAGCAGTGCTTTAAGAGCATTGAAAACAAGGGTTACATCGTTGACCTCGGTTCAGGAGTTGCTGCAATAGCCAATGGTGCCTCAGGCAGTGTAGCCTGGTCTGGTTCCCTAACTACATTTATGCATTCTGCATTTGGAGGTAATGGTATTTCCCAATCGACTACATCACTTACGACTCATTTATGTAATTTTGTGATTCGCCCTGAGGTAAATCTGCCTCCTTCGGGTCGAATACGTTCACGCCACTATCATGTGGCTTACTATCCATTGTTTCGTACCCCCAGGTACTCATTGTCACACGATTTTCAATATAACCACATGGTCACACTCATAACAAATTCACAACTACTAAAGAAATTTTACCCACATAATACACGTCCCCAGTCAACATCTTCACACACAAAATTTCAAAGATTCACATGCATATCCCTTACAAAAAATAATGTGAACACTCTTACATTGAAACACAGCTCAATAAATAAACCACAAAAAAGCGAAAGCGGAAAAACGAAACATATCGCAATGCTCATTCACAAAACAACGCCAGTTGTAAGACACATATGGAAATGTGTAACTAACCATTGTAGAAGAACAGAAATGTATTATACAATCTGGCACCTGACTATTTTTAACGAAATTCTCAAAGGAAACGAATCCTGGAAGAGTCACCACATGGTAGGTTGATGTACATGCCCTGAGATTAAACTGAACGCCTAATTGTGGAATGTCAGCACTGTCCTACTTTGATTTCATTATATTTGTGACCAAAACTGTCTAAGATCGCATTCTTTGCATTTATGTACACCAAATTCACTTTCCACGCGTATTCTGCAGAGACTGCTGTCTAGAAACTAAAGGCTTGGTCCAATAAAAAATGTGAAATCATCATTAATATCTTATTTAATTAAGCAGTGGATAGTAATTCTACAGTGACAGGAGACAGACTAAGGGCCACATGGTTGGCTGAAGGCCTCAGTACCAAAGATGTGGATCACAAGGAAAACTATTTAAAATTACGAAAATCTACACAGAAACTGCATATCATCATGCTTGTTGTAACACACGAAATCATTTTGTAATCGTTCTTCAGCGGAGGAGACAGACTAAGGACCACTGAAGACCACAGTATCAAAGATGTGGACAATAAAAATTATGATTATGAAGTTCCACACACATTTCTACACGAAATATATTGTAACCTATGCAATTGTTAAAAACCTTACATGACCCCTACCAAAATCAAGGTGAACAGGTATCAACAGAACTCCACAATGCTTACAAAAACTATGGTTCGCCCGTGGCATCAGGTTACTTTCTTTGGTTCCAGCATTGCCTTCCTGAAGTTTGAGCTGGCTCTACTACATTAAACCATAACAAACTACCAAACAAACTGACTGTGCAGGAGCGAGTTCTGAACTGCTCTCATTTGCTCGTTTTCTCCTTCATAAGCTCTCTGAGACTGCAGATGTGTGTGCAATTTGCGTTTATGTGAGTGTGTGTGTGTGGGTGTGCGAATGAGTGTGTGTCTGTGTGCCTACTGCTAACAAAGGCCTTAATGCCCGAAAGCTTTAATCTTTTTATTGTGCCTATCACGACTCAGCCTCTCCGCTATATGGTGAGTGGCAACTTTTCTTCTCTGGTACTGTTTCATTCCATCCTGGATTTTCCATTGTTTGATTTTTGTCGTCAGAGATTCACAGTGCCATATAAATATTCCGTGCAGTGGCAGCTTCAAACTATATTAATGTACTTGTTCTTCATTTTACTTTTCTGTTAGTCATTCCATGCTTTACATTGAGCAAACATTTGCGTATGTATAACTATAAGCTATTATCGAGTATTTGTGGGAATAAATATCTTGTTTTCTCCATTACCCACAAGGTGATCCAGTCTTTTGGGCTACAAAATCAGCAGTCTTCCTTCACATGACTTTTGTTTGTTGGATTACTTGAAGAGTGAAGTTTACAGTGAAATGCCAACAATGTGTGGTAACATGCATGATTCGGTGTTTCACTAATACATGTCAGCACATCGAAACACTTCTCAGGTGTGTCAAACCATTCCATGTGCAGATAAATAAGTGCATTGAAGTGGGCAGCTACGTTTTTGAGGCCTCACTGTGAAATAATTCTTACAAACAAGCATCCTCTTGGTGAGTCATGAGAGGATACACCTTGAATGAGCAGTGTATTGCTGAGAGGAGATGCCTCAAACAAGCTTTTTCAGAATTACTGGAAATATCTAAATTTCTGTTTTTGGTCCAATACATTTTTCTCAGATAATACCGTTTTGGAGCTCTATTCTGTTATTTGTCGAGCACAGAGCCATTTGTCATCCAACAACAAGAGTGTTACATAAAAAAAAGTTGCGTATTTTTGCCTGTGGAATCTGAATCTGCAATAAAAATGGCATGTTCATATTTAAGTATTCGAAGTCGTCCTCACCAAATAACATTTTTAAAGATATTGAACACATATTTTCCCATCTTTTAATCTGATGCATGTTTTTGGGTATATAGTTGTTTAAAAATAAAAAAACCGCACACTATGTGTATTTTACCAAATGAAATTCGTCATAAGTAATCCATTAACTCTGGAGAAAAACAGAGATGTCCACACTCACGAATCTAGAGGAAAAAAATCGCCTTTATTACTTATTATTAAAGATTTCATTAGCACAGAAAGGATTTCAGTATGTGCAAACAAAAATTTTTGATCATCTGTCCAGTAACACTAAGTGTCTGACAGGTAATAAAGCAAGTTTTAAATCAAACCTACAACCACTGCTTTACGACAACTGATTCTATTCCATAGACGATTTTTTATCTAAACCTGGTAACTTGGAAGAAACTTAGATTGATGTGTAAGTACATTAGTTTATCTGAAAGATATTATGTTCATAAATTTTAAATTAGGCCACTGTGGAATTTATAAAATTGTAAATGGCCAGGCATAGCCATTTACCAAAAAGTAATCATGTATACATCTCCTTTAAACTGACTTCCATATCATTTCAATAAAAAATAAATCGTTCAAATTTTTTGTGGAACATATAATTAACTGAGAGAGATTTGTTGTGGTTCTTGCATACATAATTATTGTTAGCACTTTTTGAGAATCAGGGGAGTAATGAGACCTATTGATAGTTATTAATGTCCATCTTACTGTTCATGCTATTGAAGAAAAGAGCTGCAATAGGCACAAACGAAGTTCTTGCAAGGTAGTTCCGCATGAGCAGCAACAATATTTGGGTAGATGCAAAAGCAGTATTGTGGGTGAAAGATCCATAGGGCAATACACGTTACTGAGCACATTAACAGGTTGTGTATATCACGAATTCCTACATGACAAATTGCCCATGTTACTGTAGAAGTTTACCATTGCAGAAAGATGATGGTTGTGGTTTATGCACAATGGAGCACCAGCTTATTTACTACACCTCATACGAGAGATAAAGGTACTGAGCAATGAATAGATTGAAGAGACCCATAGCATGACCTCCCCATGTGCTTTACCTTGGTCTCATAGATATATGGCTATGGCAACAAATCAAGGCTATGCTGTATTTCACATCTATTGACAATGTGCTTACAATAGAGGAACAAATGTCCAATGCAAGTGGTAAAATCTGAGGATCCCCAGTTGTGTTTGCATATGTTTTTGAATCTTTGAGGTAACCTGGAGCATGTGTAGGAACAAGTGGTTATCATATGGAGAATCTTCTACAGTGTCAGCAGATAGTTAGTTATCTCAGATGGCAAATCTCAACATGTGTTTGTTTCTAGACATATGTGTACAGAACTCCTTTTTCCAATGTCGACCAACTCTATCCCCTGTAAGGATATTGAAGACTTGCTTCTGTATAAATAAAATCATATAAAACCAATGATGTGAATATTGAATGAATTCAAAGCACAGATTAGACAAGAATTAGAGAAGTGAAACTTTTTCCATTATATTTCATGAAAGTACCTTTCTAGGATGGATAGTGTCACATTTTTAATGCAGTACACTGAAGATGCAAATTAAGAGTGTCATTTAACTGCAGTCATCTGGACATACACAGTTTAAAATCTTTGCACATGTCAATGTGCAGTTATCTTTTGGAATGGGACTGACAGCTTCCATTTGCAGTTTCTGATTCAAATGGAGCCATCAATGAACTTACTAAAATAGTCATTCACACCAGACATGGGCCATATAATAATGATTTAGTGAACAATTGTCTGACAAAATCGTTCATAGCCACCATTTTTGACAACGTATCAGAAACAATGAGGGAGAATGCAGTATTTGCTAATTTCTCACTGCCAAGTGGTGGTATATTCACCTTCATAGGTCCCCACATGTCAAATTTGGCACCTCGGGCTCTGGTAATAGAGAGTGGCTGCTGTGTTGAGGTGGTACTGCTGTTTGTCCATTGACAGTCAGTATGAACTGTTTACTTTTCTGGGTACTTTGAGAGGTGTTGCTAGCCCTGTGTTGTCTAATGATGCCCATAACACCAACTGCTTTTTGTGACATGTGAGCTTCCTCCATTCAGTGATTGTGATGAACTCTGCTATCCTGTTTGATGAACTTCAACACTCTGCATTCGCCATGGAATGTATGTAGCTGAATGTGGTAAGCCCAGATTTGGGAGACGTTGTCGTATCACAAGCATTTGCTAGGCTCTTTTTAACTGGTAAATTTGGTTCAGGTGTCACCTACATTGGCAGATAATTGATGATGATATCATCATCAAGCTCTGAATTTGGCTTTTGACTGTCCTGACTAGCTCTCAACCTCTGTTTTGATGCTGGACTGAATGGAGTCGTGGTCAAGTGTTTCAGTGGCTGAAGCTGTAGAAAGCTATGGGCCAATGTGTCAGACTATGGTGTGTGGTATCCCTTACATGGTAAGTAACTTCTCCGGCGACTGGATAATAGCTTGTAATAAGGTGGCTGTCATCCAAGCAGCATACTGAAAGTCAGAGAGTACATCTACAATTGTCAACCACACTACTTTCACAAATGGGCCTGCAAGGTACAGGTATATAGACATCCACTTCTATAGGCATTCTAGTGTGTGTCCTGGAAAGTACAACGATAGTGGCGACTCCTGTTTTCAGGCAGAAGAAGTGCAATTCAGGACTACCTGCTATTCGTAAAAGTCCATTTGTGGCCAATAATCGTGTCACCTTGAGAGGACCTTCATACAACACATCCCCCACATTGCTGTTAGAGCAACTGGAGCATCTGCTATAGGAGATCGTTGGGAAAGTACACCTTGCATTTCGACTTCTGTCGACAACAGGGTGACACTGATACCAAGAACCGGACGTTGGTAGAGTGACAAATGTTTGTGAGTGCTGGGATGTTCCTGCAGCAAACTCTCGGTTCCCAAGGCTTGACATTTTCCACTACTGCTATCCCATCATCAATTCTAGGCATTTTCTTTTGTATCTTGAAGATTCAGTTCACTCAGTGTTTCTTCAATACCTAAAATTTGCCCACACAACTGAGTACTCAATCTATTTGACCAACTTTGACGATAGAGATTTCATCTCTGACAATAGAGATGTCCCATGGATATGTATTTGTTGATCAATAAACTTGTTCTGGTGTTATCAGATTACTATATTACTTCCTGAATGAAGTGTAAGCATTACTTTATTATAAACAATGGACTAATTACTTATTAGTACCAATTCACACTGGCTATCACGTCACATCGAAATATTCCACAATGCATTTCAAATAGTGGCATTTACGAACCAATAGGTCACGTCACGTCACGTCATGTCACGTTATGTCACGTCGCGATTTCTCGGGACATTGTCTGCTGAGATCGAAGGTTAACCTTTTTTCGCCCAGATCACCCAAGTTTTAGTTGTTGATTTCTGTTTTCGTGTCTTCTTAGTTTTTATTTTTTATTATTGTGCTTTTTTTCATGGCAAACAGCAATTGTCCCGTAACTACTGGGATATTTTTCCACTGAGTGTTCTTCCGCAATATAGGTCAGATCTGCAAGCGAAAATTATTATGTATTCTCAGTAACATAACACAGCTGTTGGTCCTACTGTATATAAGTAAGAAGAAAAATTGACGAATCGATTTTTGAAATAACATTTTAAGTGAAAAAGTTAGATCTAATGAAGGAGGAATGTACAGTTGTTTATTGTGTTATTAATTTCACAACAAAACAACATGATGGATAAAATAAACAGACTCTACGTATTCTAAATATTGTTTCATGTTTTTGTGTGTATATACAGGGTGATTATAATTAAAGTTAAACTTCCAAACCGCTGTAGAAATAACACAGCTGGTCAAATGACGTCAAATTGCAATGGAATATTATCGGAGAAGGAGGAAAACGTATAACAGAAGAAAAAAAATACTGTGAAAACTGATCAATAGATGGCACTGTATGTGTCGAATATGTAAATAAAAACACCTGTCATGTGCACGACCCCTTGAAGTTGGTATGAACACGTCTGGTTTACTGCTTTTCCTCCTTTCTCGTGTGCAACGTTTTCCCTGACTGTCTCAATGCAGGATCGCCCTCTGCTTGTAAAGCTGTGTTACAAGAATGCCGACTGTGCACACGTCGCTCTGCAGAAGTTCTGGACACTGAATGGTTTGAAAAAAGGCTTGGTCCGATGAATGCAGTGAGTCTGGAGAAAAAGATTTGGAAATTCGAAACGATGGGTTCTTTTGGTGTGCAACATCATAGAGGGAGGAAACGAATTGATTCGACGTCAGTGGAAGCAGTGACCACAGCAATGTAGGAGGAGACAAGTGGTGGTGTGCAAACGTGTAGTGAGTGGAGAATTGAACAAACACTGGACATACCCATGAGCATGGTACATAAAATCCTATGAAGCATTCTTCCTTCCTATCCATTAAAAATTACCCATGTTCACGAGCTGCTTCCTGTTGACCTGCCAGCAAGAGAGACCTTTGAATTAGAATTTCTTGCTCAAATGGAAGTGGACAATGATTGGCCATGGAAGATTTTGTGGACAGACAAAGCCCACTGCCATGAGACAGGATATACCAGTACACAGAATTGTCGAATATGGGCACAGAAAATCCACACACAAAACAACCAGTACCACACTGTTTGGTGTGGGTTTATGGCATCATAGGGCCATGTTTTTTCGAAGAGACAGGTGCGTCCAGTCCTGTTACCTGTTCTGCCACTGGTAAGCACTATGAGTGTCTTTTGCGCAACCAAGTCATTCCAGCTCTCTAACAGCGTGATTGTGTGGATGGGATCATTTTTAAGCAAGATCGCACACCTCCGCAAATTGCAAATCCAGTTAAGCATCTGCTGAAGCGCCATTTCGGAAATGCTAGAATTATCAGCCACCATTTCCCTGCAGCCAGGCTGTCCCAATCACCTGATCTTAATCTGTGTGACTTCTGGTTGTGGTGCTATCTGAAAAATGTTGTGTTCAGTGTTACAATGGCAAACTTAGCTGCATTGAAGGCACACATTCTGAACGTGACACCCAAAACTTTTCGATCAGTTGTGGAACATGCTGTTTCTCGAGAATGCAGGCTTTCTCGGCGAATCTTGATGATGAAATCTTCTCAGGTTTCTGTTTCTCGATTTCAACTAGTTGCAGAAAACGGTGGACAACATATTTCACATGTCTTGCGCCAGTCACATGGAAATTAATAATCCGATTTGATTTTGACTGATACTTTTTATACGGTTTTTAGCCTCAGGACAATTAAAAACCGGTGTGAGTGATGCCTTTTATGCGGTTTTTGGTCTCAAGACAATTAAAAACTGATTTCTCCCATCCGATGTGATATGACCTTGCTATGGTGGCTGGGCTTACTTAGCTAACAGTATCAAACCTGTACATCCGTGCACACTGAGTACTGCAGTTTGTTTAATGTCAAGCGTACACGTTAGGCATTGTTGTATGATTCATTTGTCGGCCACTATTAAATTATGATGCTTACAGCGCCATCTGTTGTTACATTTTGTAACTATTTATTTTTCTTCTGCCATACGTTTTCCCTCTTCTCCGATAATATTCCGTTGACTGGTGGTGTTATTTCTACAGCGGTTTGAAAGTTTAACTTTAATTAATAATCATCCTGTACTTTCGATGGCAATTAAAGATCGAAGTTTTGAAGTGAAGTAAGAATATGCATTAAGCCGGGTTCACACAGGCAACAAATGTGTCGCCACAGCGAGTGGCATATTGGGGTTGCATTGCAGTTGCATGTGTGAGCTCCCAGGTTTTAGTGGTGCAACTTCAGAGACACAACTTTTGTCATTACACAAAAAGTTAAGCTTGGTTGAACTTTGATGCGCCACTTTCCTAACGGCACTGTTCCCTGGTGACAGTATTTCTAGACAGGAGTATTCTGTCGAAGTTATCGTGGTGTAATTGCTGTTGCACACCATTCGATTTCAATGTTTTTATTTATTTCTAAAAAAAAGTGAAAACAATGGTTGGCAGGTACACATTTGCAGCTTCTAGAACTTCACGATTGGCAACCTATGTCTGATTTTCAGCAGCAGCAGTGTGTGTGTGTGTGTGTGTGTGTGTGTGTGTGTGTGTGTGTGTGTGTGTGTGTGTGTGTGCAAATAAATTACATAACCCATAGTCTTAAAAGATGAATAAGGAAACTTAATATATTTAACCATAAAAGCGTGTCGTATAAACTTCGTAATTTGTGAGACCAAGCATTGTATAAATTTTGCATTATACGCAGGAAATAGTTCCAGAGTGTGATGTGGTAGTTGTGATACTAAAGTGCCTATATCAATGGATATAATAAGGATCTAAAGTCTTGGAAGACTGGCGTGTCTGCCGATGATACCTGCCAGCTGTCGGTTATTTTGCCATTGCAGACAGCATTTTCTTCTCTGAATATTATTTTGTTATAAATGTGTTTGTTTTCTCTGATTTATTCCTGAGCGAAATCTATTTTCGGATCTAACATTTAGGTTTCGTCTTCCTTGTATTTAACAGTCATCCTAGCTCTAAGGGCATAACCTCCACTACAACATTCATACTCGCTCATTTGATTTCAGTTGACACCACCCGCAGAATTTGTTGCGTCCCATGTAGACGGTAGCTTACGATGCCACTACAGCAAGTCACAAGCTGTGTCGCCACGTTAGATGCGTGTGTGAACAAAGCTTTATGAAGTTTGCTTTTTCCATTAATAAACTTTATCGTTGTTAGTTCCATAATTTCGATACTATACTCCGGATTTTGTATCCCGTGTGGCAATCTACACGTTGAATTTCACCGTTCAGTAGTAGGCTAAGCGAACTGACGTGATGGACAGCGTGAATACACCCTGACGTGGCGCTTCCGTGGCTGATAGCCAGTGTGAATTTTTCCACTTTTTTCCTCTAGTGGAAAACACAGCTGGGGGCCCTCAACCATTTATATCTTTGCTACCGACTGCATATACATAATCTTTAGCGCATAGTGATGGTATGTCAGCGCTCAGCATAGAAATGTTTGGTTATGTTTACGGAGGACGGAAACTGTGTGTTGCGTAGAATAAACCGCGGAGTCTAACGTCCAGACATGGTATGAGTAAAAGGACACATCATCATTTAGTAGTGTTATGTACAAGATTCGATAATAGCTCCAAAAAAACTGAATTTGTGGCTTGTCAAATGAATGTTCTTCCCGTGCTTGAAACTAGGAAAGTATTGTTAAATCATCTTGCAGCGAAAGTATGGCCTTTGTGTCATTCTAAATCATTAGGCAGAGAAATTGCATCTCGTATAGCTTTCAGCTTAACAGATAACGAAATTTTGCACCTTCTCGAAAATGAAAGACAGCTTGAAGAAGCCGTTGGAAGGTCACTGACATCCGTGTAAGTAAAATAATAGAGTTCATTGTACAAGATACATTCTCCACAGAGGTTTAGTGTGTTCAAAAATTTTCTAATATGTCATCTTTCCATGTTCAGCTGTCCAGAAGACAAGAAACACGTACTCGGAGAAAAACTGTTTGCTGCTGTTGCAAGTGTAGAAACAGAACTATGTGCACAAGTCACAGGGATGCTTCTAGAGCTAGATTTCAAAACCGTAGAGTTTCTCCTGAATGAACCAGATGCCTTGACAGCAGCTGTAAAGAAAGCAAGGAATGAATATTTGCTGTACACTCAGGTGATCTAGCTATGAATAGAATTCAGTATGTTTTAGGTTATTAATACTACAGTTCCTTGGATACACCTTTTAGTTTCTCAACAATCAATTTATTTAGTGCACTGCTTGCACTAGAAAGTAAAATTACAGAGAAACAAATTTGACTAACTAGTATTTACCTGCAGGAAGCAAAATTCCGTTACTTCAGATAGACACCTTTGGGAATGAAAACATTGATTTTAGTTTTTGGAACTATTAGTTCCTGCCTCACGGAGGAAAGATGAATAGGTTATGGACAGGAAAAACGGGCAGATCACTCAGCTTCCAGGATGAGAGGATCCCACAACCTGCTGTGTTAGACACTCTCACCTCCCCCTTAAGCTTTGTTTCTATTCCACCTCACGGTGGGTTAGTATCCCACACCCTACATTCCTAGTGATATAGTGTTGCTTTCTAAGTTTCTCATCTTTCATCCCTGCTGAGTGAACTAGGATTAGTGTTCTCCTTTTTAATTGTGTCTATTGACAGGGCTGGAATTTTGCCTCTTGAAAGTAATTCCTGGCTGGCCATTTTATGGTTTTTGAAATTTGAGGCTTCTAAACTGAATTTTGTTTTTGATGCAGTTAAAGTAACCAGTGTATTATGTACAATTTACAGGAAGGAAGAGTGAATGTTTTCGATCAGCAAATGTCATTGGCCTGAGCTGGTGATGGTGTCTTGTTGGTGCTACCTCCTTGACATTCACATAGTCTCAATCAATCCTTGAATCTCTCTGCTTACCAGAACTTACTATTAACAATATATTTATCAGTAATGTTCTAGTTAGATTCTATTAGTAATACACACATCACAAAAAGTTTTGCACCACCTCAGTTCCGAGAGTTCCGGAACCTGTACTGAAAATTGGAATAGAGGTCAACATAAACATCATTTCCGCCCTTTTTATTGCTCGTGAAAACCACACATTGCATGTTGTACCACCATTCAGTGAGACCTTCAGAGGTGGTGGTACGTCTAATACCCAGTAGCACATCCTCTTGCATTGATGCATGTCTTTATTCGTCATGGCGTACTATCAACAAGTTCATCAAGGCACTGTTGGTCCAGATTGTCCCACTCCTCAACGGCAATTCGGCGTAGATCCCTCAGTGGGTTGGTGAGTCACGTCGCCCATAAATAGCCCTTGTCAATCTATCCCAGGCATGTTCAGTAAGGTTCATGTCTGGAGAGCATGGTGGCCTCTCTAGGCAAGCGATGCCATTATCCTGAAGGAAGTCCTTCACAAGATGTGGACTATGGGGTTGTGAATTGTCATTCATGAAGACGAATGCCTCATCAATATGCTGCCAATATGGTTGCAGTATCTGTCGGAAGATGGCATTCAAGTATCGTACAGCCATTACAGCGCCTTCCATGGCCACCAGTGGCGTATGTCGGCCCCACCTAATGCCACCTCAAAACAGCAGGGAACCTCCACTTTGCTGCACTTGTGGACAATGTGTTTAAGGCGTCCAGCCTGACGGGGTTGCCTCCAAACACTTCTCCGACGATTGTCTGGTTGAAGGCATATGCGACACTTGTCTGTGAAAAGAATGTGAGGCCAATCCTGAGAGTCTGTACCGCGCAGCATGGTGTCGTGGCTGCTAAGATGGACCTCGCCATGGACGTTGGGAGTGAAGTTGCGCATCATGCTGCCTATTGCGCACAGTTTGAGTTGTAACATGACGTCCTCTGGTTGCACGAAGAGCATTATTCAACATGGTGGCGTTGCTGTCAGGGTTCCTCCGAGCCATAATCCATAGGTAGCGGTCATCCACTGCAGTAGTAGCCCTTGGGCAGCTTGAGCGAGGCATGTCATTGACAGTTCCTGTCACTCTGTATCTCCTCCATGTCCGAACAACATTGCTTTGGTTCAGTCTTAGATGCCTGGACACTTCCCTTCTTCAGTGCCCTTCCTGGCACAAAGTAACAATGCTGTATTTGACCGTCTAGGCATGGTTGAACTACAGACAACAAAACCCAAGTACCTCTTTCCTGGTGGAATGACTGGAATTGATCGGCTGTTGGACCCCCTCCATCTAATATGTGCTGCTTATGCATGGTTGTTTACATCTTTGGGCGGGTTTAGTGACATCTCTGAACAGTCAAAGGGACTGTGTCTGTGATACAATATCCACAGTCAATGTCTATCTTCAGGAGTTCTGGGAACCAGGGTGATGCAAAACTTTTTTTTATATGTGTATTTTGAAAGTGCAGTAATACATTCCATTCTGTGATTTTGTTGTGACTGTGAGAGTGTAAATCACAAACTGGTTAGCTAGCTATAATGTGAGCTGTTAACAGAAGACATGGTTGGTGCAGTATGATGTGGATATGGTGCTTTTTGTATTTCAAAAGATAGTTAAGAAAATAGAGTGACTGTGACAAGCAACATCAGACTAAGCTAATGCAGTGATAGAAACAACTTTACAGAGGAAATTGCTTGGAGGCCATGATGTTGATAAAGGCGTGAAAATACAAAAAACACGATGAAACAATTACATATACAGGAAAAGTGTGGCGTCTCTTGCCCAGTAGTGAAACATTTGAAAAAAAAATTATGTATTTTGTAGGACACTCTGAACAGTTTGAATAGCTGTCACTATCCATCTACCCGTAACACCATGTCACTTTCTTGCAACCAACATACTCTGAAGTTTGGTGTCTACCTGTCTGCTTTGACCAGTGACGTAACTGTGTTGTCTTGTGTGACATCTTGGTGGTGCGGTGAATCTGAAATGGATTGTGTTTGCAGAGAGCATGTCGGAGTCTGTAGTGGTGATCTCTTGTGTGGGATGTTTATGTTTCTAAATGCTTTTGTGAGTGCCATTTATGGTTCATTGGACTTCGCAAGTGGGATAAAGTGTGTTAATGGACTCTTTGGATATTTTGATTGTGGTGGTAAACTGACCTGTAATGCAGCCAGAGGCCTAGGTTAGGTTGGACAATGACAGTTTGTTTGTGAGTTGACATAGTTAATGAATGTGAAAGTGGAAAATCTGGTTATAGCAACAAATTGACCTGTAGCAAGGCTTAAAGTTTATGCCCACACTATAGTGGAAGATTTTTGTATGGGTTTATTAATCGATTATTTGGGTCAATGGAAGTGTCCGATTCCACCCGTCTGCTTTGACCCACGATGTAAGGGTGTTGTGGTATCTGATGTCATTATGATGCAGAGTTTGAGTTGGTTGTGTTTCTAGATGTCGTCTTGTTATGTTTGATGGCGTCCTCTCTCTCTCTCTCTCTCTCTCTCTCTCTCTCTCTCTCTCTCTCTCTCTCTCTCTCTCTCTCTCTCTGTGTGTGTGTGTGTGTGTGTGTGTGTGTGTGTGTGTGTGTGTGTGTGTGAGAGAGAGAGATATGGACGGCCGAAATTTGTTGGTGGTAAGTAATTGTTTTTTTGGGTCTATTTTTCTTGAGTTGTAATGTTTTGTGTATTTATTGTGTACTGAATATGTTTTAATTTACGTAGGGATGTTTGAGTTTTTAATTTTTGAGGTGTTGTGGTTTTGTTTTTGTTTTTCGTAGTTGTAGGTGTTGGTTTTGTCGTACCAGTAATTATAGTTGACCTATATAGGTCACGGGAAATGACCGATTCCAATTTTCGTATTTTTATATGTAGGTATAGGTGTTTTGGTACCATCAGTAGTGGTCAAGGGAAATGTCTGATTCTAATTTCCTGTTTTTTGCTGTAGGCATTGATGTTTTGGTATCGTCAGCTGCCGTTGACCTCTATAGGTCAAGGGAAGTGTCCGATTCCTGTAAATTTATTTATTTTGTATTTATTTTATTTTATTTATTATTATTATTTTTTTTTTTAATCGTGGTGTGTGTGTTTTTACAGGGGTAAAGTGAAATTTCTGAGACCAGATTTGTTTCTCCAGATTTCTTGTTATTGTTGTTTTGTTGGTAGTGTTTGCTTTATTTTTTGCATTACTATTTGCTTGTGTTGTCTTCATTGTTAGGACTGCCATACGTACTCATTTTACAGGTGTCCTTGCACTACTTCTCTGATGGGTTCATAGTTTGATTAATTCGCTCTTGCTACACTCCACTGTTAGCAATTCCCCAACACCAACTCTTCTCGCTACAAGCTTTCATCATTTAACACTTGTTTCATTACAGCTGTACAAATCTCTGTCTCTCAGTTCATTACTCATAGAGGATAATCATTTTAAAAATGAAACACACTGATCCACCAATAATTTTTGATAATTGCTCTTGCCTTCATCTTCTGAGACCTTTCTTTCAATAGTAATTGCTGTGATTTTTCAAGATTGAAATGATGAAAAGCTTTTACTAAACAAATTTAAATAATTTAGAAGTGAAGGAGACCACTTACACCAGCACCACTACACTGTGCCAGCTGTACACATATTGCATGGGTTGCTTTTTGGTGGGTAAACTAGGATGGGGTTGGGGCACTGGAAGATGAGTTGGCTCAAAGGAGGCAGCAGATTTGCAGCCCTGGTATTATTATTATTATTATTTATTTATTTATTTATTTTTTTACTCTAGCTTGACAGAGGATGTATTCCAAAAGCTAGCTAGTTTCTTTTTCTTTTTCATGTTCCTGTTGATGACTCGAATTCTGGTATTCAGTGAGTAGTCTCCTCTACTCCTAAATTAATTACATTCTACCAGAACTCTCCTAACATTTTATTACACTTGTGTATTCATGTCAGAAACGTATTCATGGTTTGTGAAGTGGAACTGTCAGCTACTTCAAACACTTTTACTTTCATTACTGGGAGAATACCTTTGTTGCATAATTAGTTAACAATTTGTTATTTTTATTATCTCCTTTTCTCGGTGACTATTAACTTCATTTTAATTTCAATTTCTGCATCATCAAAATAAGTGCTACATATAATCGGCACATATGCGACAGCATGCTTACCAATATGTTCCAAAATGCCACACATAAAAACAGGATTTTCTGGTGTTCATACCTCAGGGTCTGTTGGTGATAGAAAGGTAGGGGTCAAGTGTTTTGGATTTGGGCTAGGGACCATTCACATACTCAACACTAGGATTGTCTTAGTGTCGCTATCCTAGAGTACAAGGTCGAAGTATGAATATTACACACTTCCTCCTTCTTAGGTATTGAAGCAAATTGGTTGGTTCTTTTTGCATTTGATGTGATAACGGTGGGCTTGATGGGACTTATCGAGGTAGCATTAGTTCATGGATGGTTCCTCAGAAAATCCCCCCCCCCCCCAAAAAAAGGATTTGTTTACTACATTTTCACCATCATCAGTGGACCAAAACCCAGCTGAGGATTCGAAACTGGCTATGCACAGCCAGTGGTTGAAATTTTTGTGGTATACTCCCAAGGTCCTAATCTTTAACACCCTTCAAAATTTTCTTGCTATATTTATTCCTTTCCCACATACAGGGCTTCAAAGTTACGCAGCTCATACACACAAAATATACCTATAGAAATTAAATAGATTATTGATGACGGGTATACCCACTATAAACATATTCTCAATTTGAATATAATGAATTTTCTTGAGACCAAGAAGCTTTCATCCGTGAATTAGCATTGTTTTAGAGAGCATTGCTCGTGTGAAACTCAGCTTTCTCTTTTCTCACCTGACATACTGCAAACTATGGATGAAGGGCAACAAGCAACTTCCACATTTCTAGATTTCTGGAAAGCATTTGACACAGGGCCCTGTTACAGGCTCTTAAAGATGGTACGATAATATGGAACAGGTTCACAGATATGTGAGTGGACTGAAGACTTCTTAAGTTATAGAACCTAGTATGTTGTTCTCGACAGTGAGTGTTCATCAGAGATAAGAGTATCATCAGGAGTGCCCCAGGCAAGTGTGATAGGAACGCTATTATCTCAATATAAATAAATGATTTTCTGGACAGGGTGGGCAGCAATCTGCAGTTGTTTGCTGATGGTGCTGTGACATACGGTAAAGTGTTGAAATTGACTGACTGTAGGAGGATACAAGATGACTTAAATAAAATTTCTAGTTGGCGAGGTGAATGACAGATATCTCTAAATGGAGAAAAAAACAGTAACTTAACGTGTAGAAGTAGGAAAAACAAACCCTTAATGTTCGGCTACAGCATTAGTAGTGTCCTGCTTGACACATCATTTAAATATCTGGGTGCAATGTTTGTAAAGTGATATGAAATGGAATGAGCAGGTGCGGAGTGTGACAGGAAAGGTGAGTGGTTGACTTTGGTTTATTGGGAGAACTTAAGGAAAGTGTGGTTCATCTATAAAGGAGACTGCATGTAGGATGCTAATGCGACCTATTCTTGAGTACTGCTCAAGTGTTTGTGATCTGTACCAGGTCAGATAAAGGAAGACACTGAAGCTATTCAGAGGTGGGCTGCTAGATTTGTTACTGGTAGGTTCGAATAACACACAAGTGTTTGGAGATGCTTCAGGAAATCAACTGTGAAGGCCTCATTCTTTTTTAGGAACACTATTGAGAAAATTTAGAAAAGTGGCTTTTGAAGCCAACTGCAGAACGATTCTTTTGCCTCCAGCACACATTGTGTGTAAGGACCACGAAGATATGATATGAGAAATTAGGACTTATATGGGGGCATGTAGATAGTAGTTTCTCCCTTGTTCTGTGTATGAGTGGAACAGGAAAGGAAATGACTGGTAGCGGTATGGGATACCCTCTGCTATGCACCATAAGGTGGATTGCGAGGTATCGATGTAGATGTAGAAACTTGAGTTAATGTAATTGATGTGCATACAAGTGAATAAATGAATGATGCATTTTCATACTTTCACGGGTAGTTCCGGAGAAATTTTCACAATTTTTCAACATTAGCTGCAACCACATCCCACTCGTGTATTCCAAGATGGCTATGAATAGCAAATGGCTCTAATTTTTACGTTATATTCCTAAGATTCCAGTCTCAAACCATCGTGGAAATTTTGTAGATATGTTTATCCATTTGGGAGATGCCGAGTTTGAGTTACCCTATGTGTGCACGTACAATCTTGACAGTGACAACGAGTGAAAGAGGGATAATGACAGTGAGAAGAGACAGCAGCAGTGGAAGGAATGAATGAGATAGTAACTGTAAGAGAGAACAAGAGGGAGACAGTAACAGTGAGAGGAGGCATTATTATTATTATTATTATTATTATTATTATTATTATTAGTAGTAGTAGTAGTAGTAGTAGTAGTAAGACAGAATGAACATGACTGGGTGTCAGACAGGAGATAGTAACAGCTGGAGCACAAAAAGAAATAATGAGTTGGGTCGAATGAATGAGTAACAATGAGCAACTGGGAGTGGTTGGGCAGGAGAGACTTACAGCAATGGACTAGTGGGTGTGAGCGAGTTATAGTTATGGCAGCTTGTGAGAGTGAGAGGTGAGTTACATGTTAAGAATAACTCGAATATGTTGGGCATGACAATATTTTTGCAAAAATTTTTAAAGGCAGTGAGGAAGGTAGAATGAGGCAGCTGGTACCCACTTTTCAAAGCCTATGAATAAAGAGTAGCATTATCACCTTTTTTGTGCTCCGATAGCATTATTCTGCTGGTCATTACGTATGTGTGTGTTATATGCATATGCAAATTATTTGTAATATGTTTGATGCACTTGATATTTGTTGTTTTTGGGATGAGTAAAAATCATTTTATTATTTTTTGTTTCATTTTCAGAGCACAGGACCAGTTAATGATGATAATAAAAGTGATGAAATAGGAGAAGCCTTATATGATCTGGTAATCAAGGACTATCCAGATGAAGTGCTGGCAGCACGCTTAACAGGGATGATACTTGAGCTTGATGTTAAATATGTGAGACAACTTGTTAGAAATCCTGATGATTTAAGAGAGAAGCTCTTGGTGGCACATAAAGCTTTGGAAAAAGCAGAAGAAAGTATAACTGCTTAGGGTGCACAATGGCATCACCAGAACATCAGGAACTGGCTCTTTTTATTAAATCAGTACATCATTCTCTCAGAAGGCAATGCAGAAAATTAGGTCATGAACAAGCATGGAAGTACCACTGTAATCAGAAGAATATTTTAAAAAAATATGCATCAGTTATGCATACACTAGCTACCAAATTTTGGGAGCAGTCAAATGACCCACTTGTGAATGGTTCCAGCAACAGGATCCAATGGGTTGTTACAATGTGCATGAACTATTTTCTGAATGGTGGCAGGGTGGAAGAATTTATCAAAGAGGTTAAAAAACAAAGTTGTTATACAGAAAATACATCAAAATCATCATTAATATGCAAAAGCTCAGTTTTCAATGTTTCACCTGAAAAAAGCATGGAGAAACTGAAGTTATTGGATGTAGGAAGCTGCTATAACCCATTTAGTCAGTTCTCAGTGTTTCAAGTTGTCCCTATTGATCTGGCACCGGCCACCCCTGATGTATGGCAATGTGACTTCTTGAATGCAAAGATTTCTGATTACGGTCACAAATCTCTAACAGTTCAACAAATCTTAACTCAAGGAGAAATACCAGCAAATTTTTTTGATGTTGTAGTTTTCTCCTTATTCTTAGAATACATACCTTGTCCGCAGGAGAGATATAAATGTTGTCAGAAAGCATACACAGCACTTCGACCTGAAGGCCTGCTCTTTATTATTACGCCAGATTCAAGGCATGCAACAGCAAATGCACCTATAATGAAACATTGGAGAATTGTTTTGGGCAAAATGGGGTTTCATAGAATATATTATGAAAAACTGACCCATTTGCACTGTATGGCCTATAGAAAAAGCATTGATCACAATATTCCACTGAAGTGGGCTCAGAAAGTTGCAGTGAAACTGCCAGATTCTCTTCCTATTGAAGATAATGTCTTGTATATTCCTCAAGACAATAACTCTTATGAATCTGAAGAAAGTGATAATTCTGATGAGACTCTTCCTCAGTTAGAGAGAAATGACCAAGACAATGCACTAATGGCAGAAATGTTTTCAGAATTGCCGAGTTATGAAACTTAGAATTCTGAAATTTTAATAGTGACTGTAAATGGAAGAATAAAGAATGAAGAGCTTGAATATTTTTGTCTTTGTAGTTTCACATTTGGAAGCAATATGGAAGACTGGAATGTGTGCCTCCCATTCTGTTCTTTCTGAAATTGTTTTGTATAAATACAATAGTTTCATTAATAGTATGAATGTCTCAGGCATATTTTGTGTCTTTGTATTAAAGCATATTGTTTCAGAGTTCATAAAAACCGTTTTTGAAATGATAATTTTATTCTTTTAAAAACATGTTGTTGTTATATACAAAGACTTATTAAAATATGTTTGCCATAATTATGAGCTTTCCATATCATTTGACTGTAAGAAAGACTGCTATTGACACTTCTTCCATACATCTACAAACTAAACAAGAGTAATCAAAAAGTAATGGAAATATTTGTTTTCATAAAGAATCTTTATTTATTCATCAGAATCAACTTTGTCCCCATCAAAGTAATCCCTTTAGGAAGGAACTCATAATGCACTGTCCCATTGTAATCAAAGAAAACAGTGAGGAGAACCTTCACATGTCATTGATCTTGTAAAATTTTTTCGGTCTCGGCTCTTCAGGCAATTTCCATTGGGACAATTGGGCCTTGGTTTCGACATCATACCCATGTTTTATCACCTGTTATGATCTTCTTTAGAAGTTGTGGATCATTGTCGATGTTGTTCATAAATCCCCAGCAACGTCTATGTGACATTGCTTTTAGTCAAAATCAATAATTTTGGAACAAACGTTTGCTGCACTTTATTCCATTTTTCATGCAAAAGTTAATGCAAATTGTTTGATCCGTCTTAAAATTCGCCAAGTATTCGAAAATACATGTTGACTGTCAACAATTAATTAAATATTCAAAACAGATGAAAATGCAAACACATGTCACGAACATGTGAAAAAAAAACACCTGAAAATTGGATGTATAAAGCCCACAAAACAAAAAATTCCCATTACTTTTCAATCACACCTCCTACAAGGGCTCATGCAAATTTCTTTTAAGAGCTACTGTATTGGATGAACTGCTAAACATAAATACAGCAACAACTCAAAAAAATAGCTATTATTTGTTATGACACAATGTTATTACAGGTGTTCACTGATATTAGTGAAAACTGCAATGCCAAGGAGGATACATGCTTAATACCACAAAAAATTATACAAATGATCATGATTACAAAACTGTACACGATTTGTTGTTGAGAATTCAATCCATGTCTCACAATCAGAATTCTGAGACATCATAATATGGAAAGAAAGAGAGCCTATATATGTTCCTAAGGACTCATCCTCACCAAAGTTTATATTTAAATCCATAAAACATCAACTATGGTTGTTGAAGGAATGTGAATATTAAATTATTATTCTGCTCTATTCAGCTCACAATTTGATACTGCATTCTTTGACTTCCTGCATGCATACTCTGCAAACCCTGAGAATTGCATGGCAGATGGTACTTAACATGTTAGGGATTATTTCTGTTCCAATTGCACATGAAGAGCGAAGAGTGACTGCTTAAAAGCCTCCTTTTGTGTTGTAATAAGTCTACTGTTATATTCACTTTCTGTTTGGGAGCAATATGTAGGAGGATGAATTTCTGTAGATTCTTCACTTAATACTGGTTCTTGAAACACTGTATGTAGGCTTTTGTGGGATAATTGGCATCTGTCTTCAATATCGGTCAATACAAGGTTTTCAACATTTCCGTGATACTCTCCCAAAAGCCAAACAAAAGTGTGACCATTTTTGCTGCCTTTCTTTGTAAATGTCGAATAGCACTGTTAGTCCAGCACAACAGGACAAGACACTAAGATAGGAAACACATGTGGCTCGTAAGCAGTCTCCTTTATGAATTTCATTTTCCCAGCATCCTGCCAATGGACTGAAGACTGCCACCTGCCTTACCTATGGCTCAGCCTGAGAGACCATTCCATTTCATATCCCTA
The DNA here is from genome assembly GCF_023864345.2 of Schistocerca serialis cubense. Classification (NCBI taxonomy): domain Eukaryota; kingdom Metazoa; phylum Arthropoda; class Insecta; order Orthoptera; family Acrididae; genus Schistocerca; species Schistocerca serialis. Next base: position 491,453,655 of record NC_064638.1, read on the forward strand.
CAAATCTTACACCCAGCTATTATTTACTTATTCTGATCCTAGCTCATTGATGTTGTAGTTGTAAGGTAATATTGTTCTTCATTTTATGAATTCCACAATTTCACATTTCTCAATATTTAAAACAAGCTGCCAAACTGTTCACCACTTTGAAATCTCCCTGGATAGTTGTGCAGTTTTTTTTCCAGCAAGGACATCATTATAGACAACTGCATCGTCAGCAAAAAGTCTGAGGTGACTACTACTGTTGTCTGCAAGGCTATTAATATACAACATTAACAGCTAGGGTCCCAACACACTTCTGTGGGGCATGCCTGAAGTTACTTCTTCCTCTGCCGATGACATATCATCCAAGATAACATGCTGTATGCTCCCAACCAAGAAATGTAGCTACTTCATCGAAACATCATGAAATTTTGGTATCTTCATGGAAGGTTGTTCAGTGGGCCATTTTTAGTGGCCAAATAACCGAAACATATCACCACATGTTAAGATAGGAACTTTACATTCAGAATTTTATTCTTAACTTTGATGCTTGACGAACGAGATCTGGGTTTTTATTTCGTAATAACTTGACACATTTTGCTTCCAACTTTTCTTTTCTTCAGGCACAAGACAAAGTTACAGACAGCTTCACAGCCATAGCTAGTCTCAACCACACACAAAATGAGACCCAGTTATCGATAATAATTACTATGACTCCATGTCCTACCTATTTATAAGATCTGCCTCTCAGCTTATTATGGTATATTGTTGTTTGGATTAAACACGCTTGCGTTTTTTTATTTTTTCACCAAATTACTGTATTTACTATATCATAAGACATCTAGCTTCTTGAATGAAATTTTCAGTCTGCAGCAGTGTGTAAGCTGATATGAAACTTCCTGACAGATTAAAACTGAGACTCAAACTCAAGACCCTTGCCAGATGAGATACTGGCAGCAGCAAAACTGTGAGGATGGGTCGTAAGGCATGCTTGGGTAACTCAGTCAATAGAGCACTTGCCTGCGAAAGGCTAAGGTCTCAAGTTCGATTCTCAGTTTGGCATACAGCTTTTATCTGCCAGGAAGTTTTATATCGGCACACACTTTGCTGCAAAGTGAAAATTTCATTCTGGAAACAACCCCCAGACTATGGCTAGGAGTGCTAGTCCTGCAACTTTCGCGAAAGAGCTGGGTGGTTTGGAAGGTAGGAGATAAGGTACTGGCGGAAGTAAAGCTGTGTGGATGGGTCATGAGTCATGCTTGGATAGCTTGGTTGGTAGAGCAAAATGCAAAGGTCTCATGTTTGAATTCGATCTGGCACACAGTTTTAATCTGTCAGGAAATTTCATCTATTTTTTTGTTTTTTGGTTATAATTAATATTTTGTTGTGATAAACATTATTATTAAATTTATTACATTTTTTTGAAAAGATATGAAGTATTTTATTAATACCATTCTTTGACAGTCACCCAAATGATTTCAATTATATAACATTGATTAGAATACAAAATTAATTTTGCTTTTCATGTTATTATTAGTTAACTTAAAATTGTTTCATAGTAAGACTTGGTATGGCATGAAAGGAAAGAAATACTGCATCCATGTAGTTGGTGTGATGCATAGCTTTCATGATTTTGTCTGAGAAAACCACAAGTTGGGTTTTGTGTGATTGAAGTTTTCAAAATTCTTGCTGGTTGGCATGGAGGAGGTCATTGAATCTGAGATTACATTTTAACTCGGAATGAGGTTGCAGCCATGGAGGTAGCGGGCATACTGGATGCTGTGTTCAAATCTTTGTCTGCACAATCCAGATATGTCTTGAGTGCTGTATGGTGCTGTGCACATTCATGTCATATTGCCACTAGCATCGTATTCCATGCTGAACTGAGTTCATGTACTTTCTCCCTGTTGCGGAGTTTCTTGTGAATTCATATTTGTATGGAATAATGTTGGGATGGATGGTTGCTCAGCATAGTGCCTTGGTGTTCTGAGTCAAAAGTGTGGTCTTCCTTTAAGGTATGCTCTGGTACCTCTGATTACTCCAAAGACCCAGTCATACATGCCCTTTGTACTCCTCAGCGTTTCAAGGTACAGCACTACATTTGCCTGACATACTGGTAGCCACATTCAAGAGAGATGCTTTATATCCCAGGTAAGTTCAGTTTCAGTGGATTTTTGCAGAGCTGAGATACTCTTTCATTTTAGGCAGTGGTCAGAAGATGGTTATTATGGTACGTTTTATTTTTCGAGCAGTCCCACCGTTTTGGTTGAGAGCAGTCCCAAGCAAGAAAGGAAACTGAATGTCGTGTCTATTTCCTTCTCATCTCAGTTTGCTGCATCTTTTCTTTTCTTGAACTCCCTACTAATCTATGCTTCACTGGACACATTTTAATGAAACACTTTGTGAAGGTGCTCAGTTCATCTCAGAGGATTTCCTTGTTCAGATGATACATAATCTATGTACCAGGATGATTAGCACTGTCTGCAATTGTTATGGATGGTGGCATATCACTGCATGCAGGTACAGGTCACTGTGGGTCTCCGTCCTAAATAGTGTATGGCCTGATATACCATCTCCCTTCTCATTTATTAGTATATCCACAAAGGGGAGATAACTATTCTTCTCTGTTCCCATAGTGAATGCAATGTTTTGATGGATGCCATTAAGGTGGTCCAGAAACTCAACCAAAACCTGTCTGCCATGCTCTCACACCACTTAACTATCATTGACATATAGGAAGTAGTGTTTGAGTTTTTGACAAGTGTTCCATGTAGAGACCTGAAATCATAGGAGCCACTTGGGATCAAATGGCTACACCATCCATCTCTTCACAAAAGTGTCCATTGTACTTGAAGTAAATTGTTGTCAGTGCATATTCAAAATGTTTAACTATTTGCAGATCAAAATGTTGAATAAGAGGTGCCAAGGAGTCGTGTAGATGTACTTTCATGAAGAGTGATGTAACATTATAGATTGCAAGCAGGTCATCCATTTGGAACAATATAATGAAAAGGATACCTGGTGTAGAAGTACAAAACCAGAATTTCTCTATAAATGGTGCTAGCTTTCAGTATAGGGCCCGTGAGACCACGTCTGCAGTGCCATCTGCTTCCCGTGATGGCTGATGACGAATATCAGTGCACAGTAACTCAAGTTCCATACATTGGTATCTGTTTCAAACCTGTAAACATGTCGAGTTTTATGCCTGTGAACTACGATTTGCAGACAGCATTGGTTTTTTGTCATCAGTTGAATAAAACTGTTGCAGAATCGCATCAAATGCTTGTCAAAGCTTTCGGTGAACATATTCTTGAGAAAACAGTGTTTCGAGTGGTTCAAAAAATTCAAAAGTGGTGATTTTGATGTGAGAAATGACGAGTGCAGGAAACAAACAAAAAAAGTTTGAAGACAATGAATTGCAGACCTTATTGGATGAAGATGATCCTCAAACTCAACAGGAACTCACAGAACAATCAAATGTGACACAGAAAGCCATTTCTCTTTGGTTGGAAGCTGTGGGAAAATGAATGAATGACAGCAAGCAACTTGAAAGACCACTTGTGAAATGCTGCTCGCTAGATACAAAAGAAAGTCACTTTTCCATCAAATAGTGACAGGTGATGAAAAATGGATCCTAAACATTGTAAATCATGGATGAATCCAAGCAAACCATCGACATCCACTGCAAGACCAAATCACTTTGGAAAGAAGACAATGCTCTCTGTTCGGTCGGGTCAGAAGGGTGTCATCTGTTATGAGTTGCTAAAACCTGGTGAAACCATTTACACTGATTGCTACCAACAGTAAATGATCAATTTAAATCAAGCATTACGAGAAAAATGACCAGAATATGGAGAAAGGTAACACAAAGTCATATTACTCGATGATAAGGCCCCATCATCACACACAGCGAAACGGGTCAGGGAAATGATCCAGGCATTCAGTTCGGAAATGTTAGGGCATGCAGTTTATTCTCCTCACTTGGCTCCGTCCAATTATCATCTACTTGCATCACTGGGAAACGCTCTCGCTGAACAATGCTTTAATTCACATGAAAATGTACAAAAATGTCTCACTGACTGATTTGCTTCAAAAGAAGAATTTTTTTTTTTTTGCTTGGCGTTCACAGCCTGCTGGAGAGGTGGGAGAAGTGTATAAACAGCAATGGAGATTATTGTGAATAAAATATTGTTTATCAGTTTCAAACAAAAGATGTCTAATTATTGCAACCAAATTCCGGTTTCATACTTCTACACCTGGTAGTTGCTACTCACCGTATAGCAGAGAGACTGAGTCACAGAAAGGCACAGCAAAAAGACTGTTGGAAAGTTATTCTGACTCCAGCTGCTAGAGACTGTGTGTGTGTGTGTGTGTGTGTGTGTGTGTGTGTGTGTGTCGCGCGTGCGGTCTATTTTTGACAAGGCCTTGTTGGCTCAAAGCTAACTTTGTAACAGCCTTTTTGTTGTGCTTTTCTGAGACTCGGCAAATCCACTATATGGTGAGTAGCAGCTATCCTTTTCGTTATATTGTTACATTCCATTCTGGATTTTCCACTGTTTGATTTCATCCATTTGTAGTCACATATCGTTAGTACTTGCCTGAAATCAGCCAATTTCTTCGTGTAGTGAGCGCAATGTCCCACAAGAGATTTCAGAAGTATCACCTGATATTTGGCCAGTCCATAAGTGTCGAGACAGTGGTGTCAAGTATTCATTACAAACAGATCACTTTCTTGTGGACTTTGGGAAGTCCTTACAGGTATGGTGTCACTGGCACCCTAGGATACAGGAGCTTCTTAACTTCCTCTGGTACTGGCTCTTTAACAGAGCACCATTTTCCAGGTCATTATTAAGGTTGGATCCTTTGTGTGGAATTACCACACCCAGTGAAATCGAAGATCAACCAGATATTATGATGAGCAGGCATGATCAAAGCGAAGGAGCATATATGCTTCACAGGGAAAGAGGTGGACAAAAATGTGTGTGTCTTATATGCCACCTGCATATGACAAGGGCATGACAAGCACACATTTGGGTTGGACTGAACCCCTTACAACAGAGCAAGGTTCACAAATGATGTGCTGCTGCAAAACAGCTTTGCAAATTTGATAGACTGTCAGGAGCTCCCCTGAATAATAAGGATGCAAATAACACTAGAGCTACTGTAAATTTGACAGAGGAAATACTAGGTTGAGCTATTACTTCAGCCCATGAAGAGGGGTGTTCTTGGCACCCATCTCAAGGACCATACTCAAATCCGACATTGTTGGGGGGCATGGAGAAAGCTGTTCAAGGTCCACCAAAGGAAGAGCCAGAGGAGATCAGGTAGGAAACCTGCAGGGTCGTTGGCAAGTCCCAACTTCAGACATCCAAAAGTGAACATGACTGCTGTGGAATGGGAGGCTCTCCGAATACTGAGGGATGATGCTGACACTAAGGTCCTTCCAGCAGAGAAAGGGAAAGCAACAATACTGACATGTATCAACTACTACCACCATAAAACTGGCTCAGTTTTGCTGCAGCACCCAGCTTACAAGAAGCTCAACAAGGACCCGACTTGTATGATGACCAGGAAAATGGTTGCTCTATTGAAGAGCTCAAATCTACCAGAGGAACTGAAAAGGTGGCTGTATCCCAGGGTGCCAGTGCACACCTGTACGGACTTCCGAAAGTCCACAATGAAGGTGTGCCTCTGTAGCCAATACTTGACACCTTTAAATCACATTATTATGGACTCGCCAAACATCCTGTTGCATTTCTAAAACCCTTCTGGAACACTGCAGTCACCATGTGAAGAAATTGTCCAATATCACGAAAGTACTTGCAGACATGTGACTACAAAGGGATGACCTGCTTGTGATCTGCAATATTTCACTCTTTATGAAAGTACCTCTTAAACACTCCTTGGTTCTCCTTACTCAACATTTAGTGCCCTAAGTAGTTGAAGTTCTTGAACATGCACTGACAACCTTCTACTTCAACTGCTATGGAGAGCATTATGAACAGATGGGTGTAGTGACCTTGGGATCTCCACTGTCTCCTGGGATTTAAAATCTCTACATGAAACACTCTGAGGGGGTGGCTCTTCAAACTGCTTGTCAAAAACTTGAGCACTTCTTCAGCTACATCGATGATACTTTTGTGGTGTTGGAACATGACAGATAGGTGTAGGATGAGTTTCTGGACCACCCTAAAAGCATCAATCAAAACATCAAATTCCCTATGGATATAGAGGAGGATGGTTCATTCCTGTTCTCCAATACTAACAAAGGAGGAGGCAGATGGAACACTAGCCAATGCACCATATAGAAAAAAGATTCACAAAGACATGTACCTCCATGCAACAAGAGGCCAACTTCCAGTGCAATGGCAGAAAGTGTTCACCATGTCGGTGCATAGAATGCGTATGATCTGCAATAAAAAAACAATCCCATTCTAACTACAACACTAAAGGAAGGGGTACATGAAAATGTGTATAGTGAAGCAGAGATTACTAAGGTATTCAAGCGAAAAGATATAGCAAATTGTGAAGAGAAGGAAAAAGAGAAGAGACTTTTCTTCTTTACTCTGGACAGCTCTGGGATACAAAGCATCCACATGAATGCATCGCATTTGAGCGTGATTTCCCAAAGGTAAATGTTTTCTGTGCCTTGTCACATAGAAAACTGTACAGGCCATTCTTCTTCACCAAGAGCACTGTCACTGGATATTCCTACTTGACATGTTGCAGCAATGGCTAATGCCTCAAATACAATTGGACTCTCCGTTCGTCTTTCAGCAGGATGGGATTCCACCCCATTTTCATCGTGAAGTTTGTGGGTACCTGAACATGGAGCTGCCACATTGATGGATCGGCTGTGCTACAGAAGGGGTCAGCTGTTTCATGAAATGCCCTCCCCGATCACCAGATCTCATTCCATGTGACTTTTTTCTGTGGGGACACATTAAAGATCTGGTGTATTTACCGCCTCTACCATGTACTAGAGCTCTGGGAGAGAATACAAGAAGCGACCGCCACAGTGAACACTGCCATGCTGGGATGGGTATGGCAAAAATTTGATTACCGTGTTGATGTCTGCTGGGTCACTCATGGTTCGCTTATCAAATGTTTGTAAAAAAAACTTTCAGAGTTTCTCTTCAAAATGCAATATGTATGACATCTGTACAATGTTTAGTTCTTGTTCAATAAATAATTGAAAGTGTTCCCAGACTTTATGTACACCCTGTATAACATGAAAGTCATTTTCTGGCAACCAACTGAGATGAAAAAGTACTTCAGCTCTGCATAATGAAATCAAATGAAAGAGTCTCTGGTTTTGGGTTGTAATTAAGTCTTCACTTCTCCTTCAATCTGTCACCTTGATGCTTTATGTGATCACCTTTAGCTTTCTTGAACTACTTCTGGCTATGTGACTTCGTTTCCATTTGCAGATGGTTGAAGGCTGTAAGGGAGCTCAGATCTATGCCAGCTCTTTATGAAAGAATGAAATAGTATATCATTAACTCTTCTGTATTTTATGTTACCTCTATATACAAGTTCAATGACAATGCCAGGTGAACAGATCTCCGACAGTTTTTTTGACATGCATACATCTTCCTTTGATGTCAGCCAACAGTTTCTGAATAAGTGACATTTCTTAAAACCAATTTCATTTATTTTCCACTTGTTTACATTTTTGGGTGTGTGTGTCTGTTCTTTGACTTCCAAGGCACTTCAAGCAGTGACATCCAAAGAAGAAGTGCTCCACCACAGCATGTGGAGAGGTTTATTCACTGTCATGCCTTACCAATGTCCGGAGATGTCGTGACTTACACGTTGCCTACAAAGACATAAAAATGAGAGAATGCACAGTGGGATGTTTTACCCTTACCAACTATCTAAACTAAGTTTTCAGCTCTCAAGAACATCTTTCATCAGCCTAAGAGGATAAGAGTGGAAAATATTATTCTGAAGTGTGGTTTCATACAAAAAAAAAAAGGGTGCGAAAGCAAGGTTGGCACCTCAAAGCAAAACCACAGACATGTAAAGTTGGTGAATGCCATATTGATAGATGAGTAATGCTGGCATAGCCATGCCTTCTAGAGCTTCACTACACCACTGCAACTGAGGTGTAATTATGGTTGAGCAGAGGAATGCTCGTCCCAGTTTGCATTCAATGATCAAGATGACATTATCATCTTGGATAGATTACCAGTGTATTAAATGTCTTATGCAGAACATTATATGAACATTCTGTCAGGTGGGTTTCATGTGAAGAGTCTTGTAAAATTGTCAGTATCAGCATCTTGTAAAATTGTGTATATCACGTGATGATTAAATATTCAGAAACAGTTGTAAATACTCAGAATACAGTTGTAAATACTCAGAATACAGTTGTAAATACTCAGAAGAGGGCCTTCGGAAATTCTCATTACAAACTTCTAGAATGTGTAGAGGGAAGAGAGAAGATAATATTCTGAGTTGGAACCTGTATCCAGAAACGTACCATTCTGTGCTACAATTATTTGAAACTATGTTGGTAGTGCAACCACATTTACAAGTAATTGATTAGGTGTGGCACAGTACATCACTTGTTTTACAATTCCACTAATTAATAGCCAAAGAAATCACTCATGTACTTGTTGATAGGTTCTCTTCAATGTGACGCTGTACAGCCTCTTCCAATTCAGTTGTGTGGCATATCCTTGGAGCACCACAGTCATGCTTGCTGACGGTGAGGTATCCTTTCTCGAAGCCAATGGGTAATTGTGGCAAAAAGGGTATGCGATGGAGTTGAACACTGTTAAGGCGACGAGCAGCTCTTCCATTACTGTGAGCTTCATGAATCAGATGAATCATGTTGGTGTATTATGCAAATGTGCACTCAGCCACATTGTTCTAACACTCACAGACACATGAATGAGGCTCGAACCAGATCAGTGACATAAGATAGACGTTAAATGACATCAATCTGACATAACTCTGCCCCTCCCCGAATTTATGACTACCTTGTTGCGTATCTAGCTAGGAAACATGTTTTCAAATAGATGTAGCATGGAAACATCGTTTCTGGACATGGGTTCCTATTCAAAATATTATGTACTCACTCCTTTCTAAAAGTACTAGAATTTTGTAACGGGGATTTCCAGACACCCTATATATTATAGTAAAGTGAACTAATATTGTGTATGTTACAGTTCCACTCCATATCCTTCCAGAGCAAATCAAAAAATCCACAGTCGTGCTGGCGAGTGTGTTTCTGTACAGCAGAACGTGAATATTATGAAAAGGATAGTTGCAACTTACCGTATAGCGGAGATGCTGAGTCACAGATAGGCACAAGACTACAAGCAGCAGCAGCAGCAGTAGTGCATGTTGGGAGAGGCAACTGGGTGGGGGTAAAGAGGAGGCTGAAGCGGGGAGGGGAGGGATGGCATGGTAGGGGTGGGGGACAGTGAAATGCTGCTGGGAAGTATGCAGGGACGAGGTGGAGAGAGGGTAAGGCAGCTAGGTGCAGTTGATAGGTTAGATGGAGGGGGGGGGGGGGGGGATAAAGGAGAGAAGTAAAAAGACTGTGGATGCGTTGGTAGAAATGAAGGCTGCTTAGTTCTGAAATGGGAACAGAGAAAGGCTAGATGGGTGAGGATAATGACTGACTAAGCTTGAGGTCAGAAGGATTATGGGAACATAGGATATATTGCAGGTTGAGTTCCCACCTGTGCAATTCAGAAGAGCTGGTATTGGTGGGAAGGAGCCATATGGCACAGGCTATGAAGCAGTCATTGAAATGAAGGATATAGTGTTGAGCAGCATGCTCAGCAACAGGCTGGTGCAGTTGTTTCTTGGCCACAGTTTGTCGGTGGCCATTCTTGCGGACAGACAACTTGTTGGTTTTCATTCCCACATACAATAGAGCACAATGGTTGCAGCTTAGCTCATTGATCACATGACTTTGGTGGGATAGGTGATGTCTGTGACTGGAATGGAGTGGGTGGTGGTGGGAGGATGTATGGAACAGATGCTGCATTTAGGTCAATTACAGAGATATGAGGCATGAGGTAAGAGGTTGGGAGCAGGGATTATGTAGACTAAGGTTCGGTGGACAGCAGAATACCACTATGGGAGGCGTGAGAAGGATAGTAGGCAGGTCATTACTCACTTCAAGGCATGATGAGAGGTAGTTGAAACCCTGGCGGAGAATGCAATTCAATTGCTCCAGTCCTGGGTGGTACTGAGTTGCGAGGGGAATGCTGATCTGTGGCCAGATGGTGAGATGTAGGGAGGTAGTGGGTGATGGGAAAAGATAAGGCAAGGGAGATTTCTTTTTGTACATGGTTGGGAGGATAATTACGGTCTGTAAATGTCTCAGTGAGACCCTCGGTATATTTCGAGAGGAACTGCTTGTCAATACAGATGCGATGACAGCAGGTGGCTAGGCTGTATGGAAGGGCACCTGTCGAAGTGGAGGTATTGCTGGTGGTTAGTAGGTTTGATATAGACAGAGGTGCTGATGTCACCATTTTTGAGGTGCAGTTAAACATCTAGAAAGGTTGCTTGCTTGGTTGTGTAGGATGTGGTGAAGCAAATGGGGGAAAAGGTGTTGAGGTTCTGGAGGAATGTGGGTAGGATGTCCTCACGCTCGATCCAGATCGCAAAGATGTCATCAATGAATCTGAACCAGGTAAGGGTTTTAGGAATCCGAGTGTTTAGGTGGGATTCCTCTAGATGGCCCATGAGTAGGTTGGCATAGGATGGTGCTATGCAGGTTCCCATAGCTGTACCCCGGATTTGTTTGTATGTAATGCCTTCAAAGGAGAAGTAATTGTGGCTGAGGAAATAGTTGGTCATGGTGACTAGGAAGGACGTTGTTGGTTTGGAATCAGTTGGGCATTGGGAAAGGTAGTGTTCAATAGTGGTAAGGGGGCACCAAGTAAAGGAACAGAAACTGTGGAGAGTCAGTAGAGGAAATGGTTGGTATCTTTTATGTAGGAGGGAAGGTTCCAGGTAATGAGCTGAATGTGGTGTTCTACAAGAGCAGAGATTCTTTCAATGGGGGCACAGTAACTGGCCACAAGGGGGTGTCTTGGGTGGTTGCATTTATGGACTTTAGGAAGCACATAGAAGGTAGGAGTGCGGGGAGCGGTAGGGGTGAGGAGAGAGATGGACCCCGGGAGTTGAGGAGAGACTGGAGATCCTGCTGGATTTTTGGAATGTGGTCACTGTGGCAGGGTTTGTAGGTGGCTGTATCTGACAGCTGGTGGAGTCCTTCTGCCAGGTAATCCTTGCAGTTCAAAATACCAGTGGTGGTGCCTTTCTCCACAGGTAGAATTATAAGGTTGGGATCAGCTTTAAGTGATGGACTGCTGTTCTTTCTGCAGATGTAAGGTTAGTTTGCATGTTGAGGGGTTTGTGGAATGATGGTGAGGGCCAAGGATTGGTGGAATCTGAACAGATGATGAAAGTGTGGAAGGAAAGATGGCAGCCAAAGATGGCTAATTTGATGGTAAGGCCATTTGAGGGGGATTTCATGAGCCAAACAACAACGCAGGAACAGTATGTGGGACTGGGTTCTGGCAAAGGGATAAGGAAACTATTCTGTATTCATGCAGATGGAAGGAACAAGTATTCATGGTGGTGGAAAAAATGCAAAAATTACATAAGTAACATAGAATTATGTCTGAAAAATTTTGCAAAAATACACACAAATATGTGTGAAAATTCACAAAAAGGATGCAAAAGGGGGAAACATGATGAAATCTGAGGGAGTCGACGACAGTGAAAGGTGAAGACCCACTAAAATTGGTGTGAAGTCACATTGGGATCAAAGTAAAGATAGGTAAAAATAAAAAAAATAAATAAAAGAAATTACTGCGAGTTGCAGGTCTGAGACTGGATAAGTGTGAAGGAGGACAGCAGATGTGACTGGATGAGGTGAAATTAGTAGGTGTGAATTGGCACAGAACAGAGGAGGAGTGGGGGGGGGGGGGGGAGGAGGGATTGGTAGGATGAGATACAAGATAGAGTGACACAGGGAGAGTGATCAAATTGAAGTTTTAGGATTAACGATATCAGTGAGAGTAATGTGGGACATAAGATGCTGCACCAACAATCAGCATGCTCTTGTAGCCGTGTGTTGTGCGGAATCTCGTGTTACACTACAATAAAACCCCCTAAAACTGAACATATCTGTTATGTACAATATCTTTTGTGAATTTGGCCAGCAATACATTGGGCAAATGCAACAGTGTACCTTAAAATATGTGAGGAGCACATCAGGCAAGTATGACTAGGTCACACGCAAAAATCAATGAGTGCACAGCATGGCACACATGTCGGCCACACACTAATTTCAAAACAGCAAGACACTATGCCAAGCAATTGGCTGTTTGGGTCAACACTACAAAGGAATCCATAGAAATAAGGGTCAAAATGGATGAATGATACTGACTTATTTAGACACAAAATGCTGTGCTAATGCCAATGCAGCACACAAGACACATCTGAAATACACAAACGAGATCTGCGCACAATGTCCCAACACCTCTGCTACTCCTCATCACATGCCCAGCTCCCCACCTGCTAACCAGACAGTATCAAACTGCCAGCAGTCAGACGGAGAAGGGCGGACTGCTAGTATAAATATCAAAACATCCACAGAAGCTAGACACTTCACCAGACGATGACGAGCATGACACTCTTCAAAATACCGTGGTAATTTAACACTGTCACATGGCTGGCAACCTGAGAGCTTTTCATCAAAGGATCTATGGTTTATTATGTTTACAATGGGAGCTAACTCAGCTGCAAAATATCAGTGGAAACTGACAGATTCTGCCACAAGCTCTGGAGCATTGCTCAGTTTCAGCAATTTCAATAGTGGTGCAAAAACCAAGCAGAGACGATACTTCTGTATCTCTCTTTATAAAGGAATATTTGGAAACTTTTTCTTTGCTACCCTCACTTTTGGTTCCTACGTCAGCTGCAAGTGTTTGAAAAGTAAATTTTATGTCACTGAGAGCCTTTCATATGATCAGGAATTTCTCTGGATTTTTGAGAGAGCTTTTGATAATATTCTGCTACTGTAGTCACTAAAGGCTTCACATAATGCTCATTTGACAACTAAATGTCTTTTGTTCAGTACCTCCCTATCCACAACCCTATATTTTGTTTTACAAATATCATACAGAAGTTGCTATTTCTTTATAAGTTTCTTTACAGGGACTGTATACCATGGATGGTCCTTCCCAACATGAACTGTTTTACTTGGTGCATATCTACCAAAGTCAACTATTCTTCTGAACTTGAGCCACAGTTCTTCTACATGCTCCAGTTCAGAGAAAAATGTTTTTGAGTTTGTCTTCAAGAATGACACAACTGCCTCTTTATCTAGTTTAATAAATATGCAAAACTTTCCCCATTTTTAGCTGCACTTTGTACTTTAGTAATCATTTTTGCTACAACTGTAGCATGGTCATTGATAATGGTTTCATTATTGACTGTCACATAGATGTCAGGTCTCTTTGTTGCTGGAAGGTCCAACATATTTCCATCATGAGCAGGTTTCTGAACTATCTGATCTTGGTTCTTCTCAGCGAAAACATTTTGTAGGGTGTCTTGTCATTATCACCATTACAAAACTTTAACTATCTATCCCAATCAATATGGTAAAGTCCCATATGTAATATAATTATTGGAAGTTAACAGCTAAACGTTTATTAGAATGGTCACTAGGCACATAAACAAGACTAGTACAATGCCAGCACAATGTAGCCATGTAGGACAAAACAGTGCTGGTAAATGTAGTTTGTGGAGACAATGTAGCTGTGCGGGTGTTTCCTGTAGATAGCTCTGAAGAATGCTCAGGAATATTTTCGATCTTGTTTTGTACCTATCAACCTCTCAACACCCCTACTATATAGTGAGTCAATACCTTTACTCCTTCTCTTATTTATAATCTTTGACATCTATAAGTCATATTGGCATTTGATTTTCACATTTCCATTTCAATTGACTTTTCACTCACGAGCTTGGCATAACATTTTTCATTCATATAAGAAAGGATGCTGCTGGGCCTACATGTATGCAATTTATCCACAATCTTTATCAATAATTGTTGGTACATTGTTCTATACATTCTACAAATATGAATTCATATGGGCAATTCTTGCTGGATGTTTCAATTTTGACAAACGTGTATTTTTGTATGCTGATTTACTCAAAATTTTCACTGTACGAAAACATGTTCCAAATTGGTAAAAATAGGCTCTGCTCTTCGTAATATTCAAGTGGGTTCTATTAATAGCGTGTTTTTCACAAAACAAAACAATACAGATCTTGCGCTTTCTTTTATCTCATTCAAAGCTGATGTTTGTTGTTGGTAAACTGGCGAATGAGAATGAAGCTAATAATCCTACATGGGTAAAGTTTATGTGCAATACTGTTCAACTGCAGATGGATTAAGTGGCAAATAACAATATATGAACACAGAATTTTGTGTTTGTGAAAGTAAAATGTTCAGTTATCAGTTTGCTGAAAAGATAGAACGAAAATGTTGCAGGTGTTACTGATATATACAAAATCTTCAGTGATAATTTATTGTATAATGTGGGTAAACTGAATCAAAACTTCCTGCACAGCACCAGTTACATGGGTGTTTTACAGAGCACTTTTTTGAACTACAGGAAGAAAATTTAGGGGATAAAGTCTTTGAGTGGGAAGTTTTATATGGTTATGATCAACTACCACATAAGATAGTAAAGATTTTGTGCACCCTACATTAACAGTATACTTAGTTGTTTTATTGACTAACATTGTATATGTACAGGGTGAGGCAAAAGTCTGGATACACCACTCTAAAAGTAGAACAATGTGAGGAATCATAATGGTGTCTGGTATGGGGTGTTTTTAGGTGGGGGACAATGTATAGGAGCTATGACGACAGTGGCGACCATCTTGAAGTCCACCATAGCCATACATGATTCAAATGGGAAGGAGGATCATGTGGCACATCATTTTGAGCTGCTTCTGTCTCAAGAATACACACGTGAACTCTGTTTTAAGGTATCTTTATTTGTGTGGGAAAGACCTATTAAAGTTTGAAATTGCAAGGAGATGATGAATCTCATTTATTGTTGCAGGTGATACACAATGGCACTTATACAAAAGGAATGAATGCATTGACACAATGTTAATGAGTGGTGGATGAAGTACCAGAGTGATTGATGCTGACTTCAGTGCCCGGCATCCTGAGAGAAACAACATTTCACATATGACAGTATCCAAGTTATTGGACAAATTTCGAGCAACACATTCTGTGCTGGACAAGCCACACATTGGACATCCAAGAACAGCCACCAATGAGGAGATTGCAACAGCAATTGTGGAATTGTCTATAAAAAGTCCACATTGCAGCACACGCTGGTTATCAGCGATATCTGGTGTCAGCCAGTGTTCAATCCCGCTTGTGTTGCACTCAAATCAGTGGCACCCATACAAGTTACAGCATCATCATCATCTCTCGGAGGGTGACCCTGACCGGCAGGTGCAGTTTACAGAATAGGCTCTGAATCAGTGTACTAGGAATCAAAACTTCATACGAAAGGTGTTGTTTAGTGATGAAGCTAATTTTCAAGTGCAAGGGGAAATAAACAAACAGAATCACCATTACTGCTCAGATGCAAACCCCCTGGGTGGATCCCTTAAAGGCACTGGTGGTGTGGGATTTGAGACACAAGCATCATGGGTCTAGTGTATATTGTGCAATCTTGAATGGGGAAGGTTTCTTAATATGCTCCAGGATTATGTACTCCCACGCTGTTGGTAACGACACTGCTAGCCAACTGGAAAATGATTTAAATCCAAATAGAGGTGTTTTGCAGGATATGCTTCCTGCAACCACCCTAGAAGGAAAACAAAGACAGAGGATGAGATGGTCAGATGAAGTTAATCGACACCTCATGTTCTGTTATTACCAAGCAACAAACCTGGGAACCAACACAACTGGATACAGATCACAAGTATACACAACATTTATTACCAGATACCCAGAATTAAAATTTTTAACAGAACAACAACTAGCTAATCAGATCCGTGTAATAATAAAAAATAACAGGATACCCCAGTCAGAATTAGAAAACATCAAACAACAAGTACAACAAATACTGGAACAAAATAATGTGCAATCAGAAGAAGAGGAAAATACAGTAATGGACTCAAACATCCCAGAGCAAACAAACAAAGAACAACACGCACCAATTAAACAATCAGAGGAAAACGAAATCTTAAGACAGCCACCAGAACAAGCACAAATAGAACACGAAGTGACACAGATGTTAGATATAGAAGAAAAATTTCAGCTAACATATATAGAATACAAAGACACAAATACAGACATTAGACCATTCTTGCATAGACCACCAAATAACCCACAAGTCGAAACAACAATAAAAACTATCAACACAATCATACGCAACAAAATAAATGAAAACACAACTATGGAAGAGTTACAACTACTGGTTTATATAGGAGCACTCACTACACTAAATATACACACTAGGCAGAGATCAGAACCAACCAACACACAGAAGAAACCCACAAAACCAGCATGGCAACACAGACTACAGATCAAAATAGAAAAACTGAGAAAAGACATCGGACAGCTAACACAATTTATAAGAAATGAAATCTCGGGAAAAAAACGAAAAAGGTTAGGTAAAATCTCACAACAAGAAGCGACAGAGCAATTAGACGAAAAGAAGCAGAAATTACAAGCATTAGCCAAACGACTCAGAAGATACAAAAAAAGTGAAAATAGAAGGAAACAAAACCAAACATTCAACACAAACCAAAAGAAATTTTACCAGACAATAGATAACACACACATTAAAATAAACAATCCACCAAACATAACAGACGTGGAACACTTCTGGAGCAACATATGGTCAAACCCGGTACAACATAACAGGCATGCACGGTGGATACAAGCAGAAACAGACACATACAAGATGATACCACAAATGCCTGAAGTGATAATTTTGCAACATGAAGTCACCCAAGCAATTAATTCTACTCACAGTTGGAAAGCCCCTGGAAATGATAAAATAGCAAATTTCTGGTTAAAGAAGTTCACCTCAACACATTCACATCTAACTAAATTATTTAACAGTTACATTGCAGACCCATAAACATTCCCTGATACACTTACACACAGAATAACATATCTGAAACCTAAAGATCAAGCAGACACAGCGAACCCAGCTAAATATCGTCCCATAACATGCCTACCAACAATATACAAAATATTAACTTCAGTCATTAGACAGAAATTAATGACACATACAACACAGAACAAAATTATAAATGAAGAACAAAAAGGCTGTTGCAAAGGAGCACGAGGATGTAAAGAGCAACTGATAATAGATGCAGAGGTGACATATCAAGCTAAAACTAAACAAAGGTCGCTACACTACGCATACATTGATTATCAAAAAGCTTTTGATAGTGTACCCCACTCATGGTTACTAAAAATATTGGAAATATACAAAGTAGATCCTAAATTGATACAGTTCCTAAACATAGTAATGAAAAATTGGAAAACCACACTTAATATCCAAACAAATTCAAATAATATCACATCACAGCCAATACAGATTAAGCGTGGAATATACCAAGGAGACTCATTAAGTCCTTTCTGGTTCTGCCTTGCTCTGAACCCACTATCCAACATGCTAAATAATACAAATTATGGATACAATATTACTGGAACATACCCACACAAAATCACACATTTGCTATACATGGATGATCTAAAACTACTGGCAGCAACAAATCAACAACTCAACCAATTACTAAAGATAACAGAAGGATTCAGCAATGATATAAGTATGGCTTTTGGAACAGACAAATGTAAGAAAAATAGCATAGTCAAGGGAAAACACACTAAACAAGAAGATTACATATTGGATAACCACAGCGACTGCATAGAAGCGATGGAAAAAACGGATGCCTATAAATATCTAGGATACAGACAAAAAATAGGAATAGATAATACAAATATTAAAGAAGAACTAAAAGAAAAATATAGACAAAGACTAACAAAAATACTGAAAACAGAATTGACAGCAAGAAACAAGACAATAACTAGAAATACTTATGCTATACCAATATTTACCTACTCATTTGGAGTCGTGAAATGGAGTAACACAGACCTAGAAGCACTCAATACACTTACACGATCACAATGCCACAAATATAGAATACATCACATACATTCAGCAACAGAAAGATTCATATTAAGCAGAAAGGAAGGAGGAAGGGGATTTATCGACATAAAAAACCTACATTATGGACAGGTAGACAATTTAAGAAAATTCTTTCTAGAACAAGCAGAAACGAGCAAAATACACAAAGCAATCACTCATATAAATACATTGGCTACACCACTGCAATTTCATAACCACTTCTACAACCCTTTAGATCACATAACATCAACAGATACAAAGAAAGTAAATTGGAAAAAGGAAACACTACATGGCAAGCACCCGTATCATCTAACACTGCCACACATCGATCAAGACGCATCCAACACATGGCTAAGAAAATGCAATATACACAGTGAGACGGAAGGATTCATGATTGCAATACAGGATCAAACAATAAACACCAGATATTACAGCAAGCATATTATTAAATATCCCAATACCACAACAGATAAATGCAGACTTTGCAAACAACAAATAGAAACAGTAGATCACATCACAAGCGGATGTACAATACTAGCAAATACAGAATACCCCAGAAGACATGACAATGTAGCAAAAATAATACATCAACAACTTGCCATACAACATAAACTAATAAAACAACGCATTCCCACATACAAGTATGCACCACAAAATGTACTGGAGAATGATGAATACAAATTATACTGGAACAGAACCATTATAACAGATAAGACAACACCACATAACAAACCTGACATCATACTCACCAATAAAAAGAAGAAATTAACACAACTAATCGAAATATCCATACCCAATACAACAAATATACAGAAGAAAACAGGAGAAAAAATTGAAAAATACATCCAACTGGCTGAGGAAGTCAAGGACATGTGGCATCACGATAAAGTTGACATTATACCAATTATACTATCAACTACAGGAGTCATACCACACAATATCCACCAGTACATCAACGCAATACAGCTACATCCAAACGTATAAATACAACTACAGAAATCTGTAATTATTGATACATGTTCAATTACCCGAAAGTTCCTAGATGCAATGTAACACATACCGTACAGTTAAAAGGAAGTCACGCTTGATCAAGGTCCGCGTCACTTTCCATTTTTAACCAGACATATAGTCTGAGAAAGGAAAGAATAATAATAATAATAATAATAATAATAAAATGGTGGTTTCAGGCAGGAACCACAGTACTCCAAAGTTTCAGAAACTTTTTATGTAGGCTTTTCTGGTATAGATGCAAACTATATTCAAGCACCAGCCAGTTCAGTTCTTTCAACATCTTCATGACACACTCTCACATGTCAAACAAACCTGTTGACCATATGTGCTGCCCTTGTTTATATCCATTCAATATCCCCTCTAAGTCCTATTTGGTACAGATCTACACATTTGAGCAATATTCTAGGGTGGACTACATGAGTAGTTTATATGCAATATCCCTTGTGGGCTAATTGCATTTCCTTAGTATTTTACCAATGAACTGGAGTCTGTCACAAACTTTACCTGCTACTAAGACTATGTGATTGTTCCATTTCACATTCCTATATATTTTTATGCCTAGGTATTTGTATCGGTTAACTCATTATGACTGTGACTCACTGATACTGTTGTCATACAACATTACATTTTTTTTCACTTTGTAAAGTACACAATTTTACTTTTCTGAACATTTAAAGCAAGTTGACAACCTTTGGACCACTACAAGTTTTATCAAAATTTGACTGCATATTGTGTTGCTCTTTTCAGACAGTACTTCATTACTGGTAATTTCATCATCTACAAAAAGTCTGAGGTTATTGTTAACATTGTCTACAAAGTCATTAATATACAAAATGAACAGCAAGGGTTCCAACATAGTTCCATTTGGCACCTGAGTTACTTCTAGGAGGTATATCCAGAGGATAAGTACCATTTTGGAAAAAAACATAAATACATTTTTTTCAAACTAAAATTTATTTTTACAAGAAAAAGCATTTTTCTACATAGTCACCACCACAGTTCAGACCTATGTCATAGCAGGAAGTCAAATTTTCTATGCCCTCTTCATAGAAAAATGTTGACAGTGATAACAGCCACTGCTGAACACCATTTTCTTTGTGTCATCATCGCTGTCGAAGCATCTTCCTCCAAAATCATGCTTCAAGTTCAAGGACAAGTGGTAGTCAGAAGGTGCGAGACTGGGACTGTACAGCAGGTGATCAAACTGCTCCCAATCAGATGGTTGAATAAGGTTTTGAATGACACTAGAAAAATGGAGATGTGGCGCCGATGAGGTCGACACCAGTATCGATATACGTTTGTCTCTAGACTCCGAGCATCGTCTTTGAACACTAAGCTAAGATTATCTTTGCTCTCTTCCGCCATGTCCAGTTCTTTGTAAGCCTTTGATGTGTTTAGGTGAATAAACGAACTACTGCAAAATGGGAGTGTTGTTTGGTGTAACCGACCCGAATTTCCTCCTCACTGGTGACCCTGAGTTGTAACGTCTTCCGTTTTCGCCGTTTTACTGTGTCTGCGACCTCCATGTCAGTTATTTTCGCTTGTATTACATTGACACAGCATTCAAACAATGACTTAGGCCCAATGCCTAACGCCGGATTTTGTGATCGACATGCATTGTGTTGCGCGTGATGTACATCCGCCAGGACTGCAACACGATGCCTCTTACTCGACGATTACGCCGATTTCGCTGGACGTTTTCGAGCCTGCAACAATAAGTGAAGTTAGGAGTATGCATGACTCCGGCTATCAAATGCCTTTGTTCCCACCACATGTGCCCTCTCTCATCGACTGAGCAGTTACCTCTTACGGATCTCCGTGCAGTGCAGCACCAACGCCGATTTCTGCAGATGCTTCGTTGGACAACCTACCACCGCCAGGACAACGATTTGCCACGCCACAATCCGTAACGTATCACGCGAATACCTGCCACGTGACCGGAACTGCTTCGTTCACAGGTCAACCTACTCAGCATCTGACCACGCCCGCGCCTCGGTTCAGCATCAGCACTTGCATTCCTACTTTGATACCTCGACCTGCAACAGGAACAATAACCTGTCCATTATGATTATCCGGGCTGTTATGCCGTGGTCGGTTGATGAATTTTGTCTCAATTTACTGTGTCCGCGACAAAATTCATCAACTGATGACAGCATAACAGCCCAGATAATCATAATGGACACGACATTTCCGGCCGTGAAAGTCTACATTTTAGTATCGGAACAATAACTTGTTATCTGTGCCAGACATCCACCTCCGTCCGATTGCTACGCCTCAGTGTTTTGCGCCATGACATTCACTTTATCTGCACACCGTTTTGAGTGGAGTGGCAATGAACAGTGAACTTTCACACATTCTGTCCCACGTTCGACATCATTTCCCACACTGTGCTCCTGGACAGCCTGCACCTCCGCAGCCGCCCTGTAACACATGTGGCGCCGGCTCTAATCATACGTCGAGCTTTCCACGGACTAACACGCGTTCTCAAACTTTGAACTTTTTCTCACCTGTTGCCCACATGCCGGCTCCAGTCAACTTCCGCTACCATTCTAGGCACTTCTCAGTGCCTCATCCGCATCGGTCTTCCGCGACGTGTCAATTCGAACACACCCGCAACTTGTTGAGCTTCTGCATCTGCAATCGACACATTATGGTCTCTCACCCACGTTCGCCTTCCGCATTGCGGCGGATCGCGCTCAACCACAACGTGTCATCTTCACGCTGCCTCCTGAAAAGCCATCGTTGCCACATCCCCTGGAGGCACACTCACCTGGAATACTACAGCAACAACAGCTCGTTTCCGGCAGTGCCCCGACGAACTCAACTCAACCTGTTCTTCCGAGCATTCTACAACACTTACCAACGCTGCCGCCATTTAATCCCAACAGAACTACAACCTGGTTCAAAATTGCAGAGGAAGTGGTCGACCATTACAAACTCGACGAGTCAACCGGATTTCTGTGCCTCATCACCCACCTGCACAACCAGGAGGACTTGATTGCTGACGTGGTCGATGCCCCGGACTCATCTACCCGGTACACTCTAGCCAAAGAGACAGTTCTACGTCACGCTCAACTGAGGCAGCAATACGACAAGTGCTCCACATCGAGCAACTAGGCAGCGACAAACCTTCCCAGCTCTGGAGACAGCTATGTGCCCCGGTCAGCGCCGATCTATTCTCTGACACAGTTCTCCTCGCCATTTGGCCAGATAAACTACCTCCTCACATCTGCTTTGCTCTAGCACAAAGGCCTCCTGAACCTGTCGAGCAAAGAATGACGATTGCTAACAAGCTACACAGTGCATCACTGCTCCACTTCACCAGCCATTGCCTACCTGACAAGTCTCAGGTTCAGGCTCATCGCCCTGCGGCCAGGGCTGTACTGTGCCGACCATTCCACTCACTCCAGGAAGCAGTAAACAAGCAACTGGGACGTCTCCGGCTCTTCCCGCGGTCACGCCCCCTCTTGTAACCAAACCTGCTGCGGCCACCGCCACTGGCAACTAACTTTCCGCAGGAAATGCAACTGCACTACCCGTACTGTTACTTCCACACACGGTTTGGTGAGGCGGCTCGGAACTGCAGACCACCTTGCTACTTCCCAAATGCCAATCGCAGGTAGGTTCGGGTCCTGCCTACTGCGCACAACATGACAGGCACCCTCCAGTGCTCCATTCTGTCAGGGAACGAGTGGATAATTGTGGACGACTTTACATTAAAGACATTTCGTCGGGATACCTTTTCCTAGTGGACACAGGCACCTATGTTTCACTGCTGCCCATGTCCTTAGCGTCATCGAACTTCCGCCCTCATCATACTTCACTTCAAGCCGTGAATTTAACTAAACTACAATGCTTGGGTTCAACTTCACACGTCGTCTCACTCTCCGCAAACTGCAAACTCGAGTGAACTTTTTTAGTGTGCAAAATAGACGAACCTATACTAGGCATTGACTTCTTGCGACACCACAAACTTTCCACAGGCCTAGTGCGAAACACCGTGTTGCACCATCTGTCCAAGACTCACTTCCCCTGTGCTCCGTCGACCAACCCCCCACGTGACACATCGGTCCGGGCTCATCTCATCCGTACATGCTTGTCTCCGTCAACGACGTTACAAGAAACCACGCATAAATGCCTTGTCAAGCTAACCACGTATAAATGCCTTGTCGAGCTCGAACATGTCGCTTGCCTATGCAAGAAAAACTTCGAGCTCTCCCTCTGGCTCCACAAAACACAGCTCCAGCTCTCCGATGCAGCAAAGGAATTACAGACACTACAGCAAGGACAAAGCAAGGTCAGTAAGTGCGCTGAATCTGCTTGCAATCCCAGCAATCGAGCCTCCATGTGTTTACCTCCCGCTACCCCTCGCAACTGTGCTATCAAGATTGCCATAACATGTACTGACAGCTCCATAGAGTCACACCCTCCTAACACGGCAGCGTTTGACACTCGGCCGGACACAAGTGTGCATGCATGATGAGTGTCATGTGTTCCCAAACTGACGGCTCCTACCCCGCCCCTCGTGGACAGCACCTCAAACTACACAACTTCAGCTCCTGCGCCCCGTCGTGTGACCGCCACTGATAACACAAACAGTGCACTTGCGCCTAGCACTTCGCCCACGGCCGTGCTGCCACAGGCCGTACCCTCGGACAATGGACTCACTAACAGCTCACGAGCTCTACCGAGCTCACCTGACTTTGGTGCCACTGCTTCAGGCCGCCTCGGATCCGTCGAGTGGCTCCGAACACCACGACCACGCCTCACCTGCCCCACCCGCCACACATTGTAAACAAACCGCCTCCCGTGCCGCCGGCAACATTTCCGTCGTCACCAATGGCACGGTTCACAAACTTCGCCTCACGCCAGGTCTCCCAATCTCCAGTACACTATGTCGACTTCGTCCCGAGCGCCTCTCCGACCTTAAAAAACAGATTTCTGAACTACTAAGCTCCAGTGTCATTGAACCCTTTGCCAGTAGCTGGTATATGCCCATACATATGACACCCAAGAAAGACGGGTCCTGGTGATTGTGCGGAGACTGCCGTCGACTAAACGCATGAACAATTATGGACACCTACTCCATACCCAACATTGCCGACTTTACTAGTTCCCTCGCAGATGCGATCACGTTCTCTGTCACTGATTGCAAACAAGCCTACCACCAGATCTCCATTGCACCTGAAGACATCGAGAAGACAGCAATCACCACCCCGATCGGGTTATTTCAGTTTTGATTCATGCCCTTCGGTCTGAAAAATGCAACCCAGACCTGGCAACGCTTCATCAACGAAGTCCTATTCGACCTAAAATTCTGCTTTGCATATCTTGATGACATTCTTGTGTTCAGCTCCTCCGTCGAGGACAACATTCGACATGTGAAAACTGTTATGAACACTCTCACAGTAGCAGGCATCGAGACCAACCAGGACAAATTGCAGCTACATCAACCTGCTGTCATTTTTCTTGGTTTTCGGGTTTCAGCCGACGGCATTTCACCACCCCCTGAGAAAGTACAAACAATACTAAACCTACCCAGATCTGCATCATTCAAAGAGCTCCGGCGCTTTCCTTAATCATTATCGCCAACATCTACCTCGGGCTGCAGAGATTCAGGCTCCACTGATGGACGCCTTGGCAGGCACCCACACTTCTGGATCTCGGCCCGTTCCATGGACCCCTGCTATGAGTGACTCTTTCACTGCCCTCAAAAATCTTCTTGCTGATGCCTGCACCATCGCGAATCCTCATCCTAATGCACAACTTTTCATCACCACAGACGCGAGCGATACTGCCATCGACGCTGTCCTTAGCCAATCGACGGCCAGACTTTGCCTCTGCAGTTCTTCTCGCGCAAGCTCACCAATGCACAACGGAAATATTTCGCGTTTGACAGGGAATTGCTCGCGGTCTACGAAGCGATCAAGCATTTTAAGACTGACATTGAGGGACGCCCTTTCTCTGTTTTAACAGACCACAAACCCCTGGCTGCGGCCATTACAAATCCACCAGCTGACCCGCCTCCTCGCCGCTTCAGATACATGGACTTCATATCTCAGTTCACCACCGATGTCAGACACATAAAGGGTGCTGACAATATAGTTGCTGATTTCCTTTCACAAGTCGACGCCGTTCATTCGCTGTTAGACCTCTCTGAACTGCCTAACTTCCAACCCGCCGACGAGGACACACAAAACCTGATTTCAGACTCTACCTCTTCACTACACTTCGTCCGCACCACCTTCCCTGGCATTTCTGGTGAGATCTGGTGCGACGACAGTACGGGCAAGTTACGCCCCCTCATCCCAACCACGCTCCGTCGAGCTGTCTTCAACGCACTGCAGAATTTAGCCCATCCCGGTGTTCGTGTGTCCGCCCGCCTCGTTGTGGAGCGCTTTATGTGGAGAAATGTCAACAAGGAGTGCCAGCAATGGGCACACTCCTGCGTCACATGCCAATGCTGCAAAGTACACAAGCACATTTCACCCCCCCCCCCCTCGGAGCCTTTTCAATCCCTCCTGGACGTTTCCAGCATATTCGTATTGACATTGTCGGCCCTCTCCCCCCCCCCCCCCCCATCTAACAGCTTTCGTTATGTTCTCTCGTCTATCAACTGAAAAACTCGCTGGATCAAGGGTGTCCCCCTCCCCAATATTATGGCAGAAACTGTTTCTCGAGCTTTCGTCGAGTCATGGGTATCGCATTTCGGATGTCCAGCTATCATCACGACTGACCAGGGCAGACAATTTGAGTCGGCCCTGTTCAACGATATTTGTAACATCTGTGGCATCCGGCGCATCTATACCACAGCATATCATCTGCAAAGTAACGGGCTAGTTGAGCACTGGCACTGCACTTTCAAGGTGGCTCTTCGATGCCATGACACTCTATGGACGGATGCCCTTCCCCTTGTGCTACTCGGCATTTGTGCGATCTATAAGGAAGACCTCAAAGGCACAATAGCCGAGTTCGTATACGGCCAGAACATTGTTCTCCCTGGCGAACTTGTGAGCCCTTCTGCTTCTCTCCCTCAGTCTGACTTACCTTCCTTTTGTGAAGCGTGTCAGACGCCACTTCATCACCCTCCATATCCCTCTGCCTGCCAGCCACTCCCGCCCTAAGGTTCACGTCCCGAAATCTCTGGACAATTGCGAATGCGTCATGCTCCGAGATGACACCAACCGTGCTCCCCTCCAATCTCCATATACCAGCCCGTACCGAGTTCTCCGGCGCTCAGCCAACACCTATGACATCCAGATAAAAGATTCAGTTGTCACAGTCTCTCTCAATACACTTAAGCCTGCTCATGTTGAGCCCGCTTCTACCCCCCTTCAGGCCACGACCACACCAATCACTGTTGTGGCTCACGACGCTCCGACCACTCCCTCCACATCAGACTTACACACTCGGTCAAGTGACTTCCAGCTCCAATCGTCGAGCTCTTCTCCGACCTCGGCCCTCTACTCCACTCTCACGCACTCGGTCGAGTGGTCACATGCTCCCCATGTTGAGCTTACCTACAATCACCCCCTCGCCGCCCGGCCCTTCGTAGGTCCCTTCGACCTCTCCCCCGTCGCCTGCCTTGCCCTGTCGAGGTTTCTCATGGCCCCCCCATCTTGAATGTGCCCTCGCTCAAGGTCTTTGTGCCTGTCCCCCCGGACATAATCCACGACATCTTTATATTACTACGTGATGATACACTGTTCGTCATGTGTTTCCCTTCATCCGGTGCTCATGACACAACCTGGTGAAATGTGTTCCCCTCTCGCCCGATGTCGACCTGGACACGCTTCGTGTGTTCGCAACACCCACCAGAGACATCGTACTCATCGCTCCATTCCACCTGCAAACCGCTGGCCTCCCTGTCACCACACGACCAGTACGACACCCGGTGTGCTTCAATGACTTCCACGTCCGGTGGCTGAACCTTCCTTCATGACATCTACCTACGCAGCTCCCCGACGACACTGTCGAGCTGACCGTGGTCCGTCTCCCGCAGACCACCCCTGCCGACGCCTTGTCACCCCCTCCCTGGCCTCTCAACAGTTCTCCATAAGGGGGGGGGGGGGGGGGGGGCTATGTGGCGCCGATGAGGTCGACACCAGCATTGATATACATTTGTCACTAGACTCCGAGCATCGTCTTTGAACGCTAAGCTAAGATTATCTTTGCTCTCTTCCGCCATGTCCAGTTCTTTGTAAGCCTTTGATGTGTTTAGGTGAATAAATGAACTACTGCAAAATGGGAGTGGTGTTTGGTGTAACCGACCCGAACTTCCTCCTCAGAGATAATGTCATGTAGGCAGCACAAGGCCTTGACTGAGTAACCCACAAATTTTATTTGGAATTGCCCCAATCTCACACCTTCTGACTACCACTTGTTCTTGAATTTGAAGTTGCCAGATCTTCCTATGACGATGGCATAGAAACGTTGGTTACCCGCTAAGAAAAATGTCTGAACAATGGTGCCAACAATGTAGAAAAACACTTACAGAAATGCTCTTTCTTGCAAAAAATCAATTTTTGGTTTGGCATGAAAAAAAATGTTTTTGCGAGTTTTTTCCAAAACGGTACTTACTTTCTGTACATGCCTCATACATCTGTCCAAGTAAAATAGAGGCCATAGGGGCGCAGAACCGCCAGAAAAAGTACACGCAGTGGTTTGCATGGTGCAAGTTACAGGCAGAAGGGGCCCATTGGCCAACCCAAGTGCTATGAGTATGTGACGCAGAGCGGCACGTTCAAGGAAACAGAGGCACACAGCCACATATAAATAGGTGCTGGTTCACTAACAAAGCATTGAAGTGTGACAGCTCTCCTGGATGGCAGGGCATGTCACAGCACCGGCTACATGCAGCAGCAGATGGGGCACCAGCATTCCAGTCCATGGCGGGTTGCTGGTTCGACCCTCTGAGGGCAACATGGTGTCAGCAGCCAGCCAGCGGCAGGCCATGCCACGGCTCACTACTGCGGGCAGTCTCGTTGGCTCCCAACACACGCCGCAGGCATCCCAAGGTGAGGGCTGCATATTCAGTCATCGGATCGCAGGCGCTTGTTGTTGCCCGCAATCTGAACCACAATGACGAAGAAGTGTGCAGCAGGACACCTGCGGCTCCTGGCGAGCGGTGCTGAGGCGGCAGGGGCAAAGATCACTGAGTCGACTGCCAGTGCATCCTGACATAGCAGCTGTACAAGGCCAACACACAGCAGTGTGTGCACGGTTCGCTGAGGCAGCCATTCTGCGCCAAGCCATTTGCAGTCAGCGAAGTGGTGTCCTCAGCATTGTGGGACTTGGTGATGCAGACCGAGGGGAACGCAGCACTGTAGCTGGAAACAATAAATCACTTGGAAACCTCGGATGAGCCTTACTATGGTGCCTTCTACCTCTTCCCACTACATATGGTGTTGCTGTTACATTCAGTTTCAGAAGTTGCTACTACACTATTCAAATTTCGTCTCCTTTAACTATTTGAATAATTTCTTTTATCTCATCATACAATTCTTCAAGCTCTTCATTATCTGTGGAGCTAGTTGGCATATAAACTTCTACTACTGTGGTGGATGTGGGCTTCATATCTACCTTGGCTACAATAAAGTGTTCACTATGCCCTTCATGGTGGCTTATCCACATTCCTATTTTCTTATTCGTTACTAAACCTAGACCTGCATTACACCTATTTGATTTTGTATTTATAACTCTGTATTCACCTCATCGTGACAATGAGAGATGGTTAAAACGAAGTCTTCGTTCTAATCATTGACACCCACAAGGGTGGGGGGTGGGGAGTTGCCCCCTCCTGGAATCTAAGGTACAGACTTTTAATCCAGAACAGAATTCTTATAATTTCAGGAAATAATTATCTATGATTTTGTTAAATTGCATATTTAGCTTTGCTGAGAACAATGTCTTTGTAAACCACTGTATACTTATGTTTGCTTGTGTGTCAGTCTGTTAACAAGAAATGTCACTATTTCCTTCACATGATGGCACTTTTGATGTGATGTTGCAGTCAAGGATACTGAGAACATTCACAAAACAGTGGTGAAGTAGGGTTCCCCTTATATTCTCTGATTTTTCCTCGTACAGCCCCTGCCAAATAGCAGAAAAGCACTGAACTACGTGTAGTATACCTGGCAGATATCCATTCCCAATTCTCACAAAGACACTCTCCATCTAATAGCTGCACAGCTTAATGACAATAGTCCAGCTTCTCTTACAAGAAAGACCTATGGTGCTTTGGGAGACTACATTTAGTTTTACATGGCAGAGTGATTTTACTGCACACTGAAGAACAGCACTGCTTTATACTGGGAGTGTGCTCATCGGTGCTTCATGTGTAGATCCAAAAGCAACAGCTGGAAAGATAAATAGCCATTTTATGTGCTATGAAAGAAAAGGAAAGTGAGACATTTCAGGGCTGAAAATGATGGCCGCTGCACTTGAATGATATGGAGTGCAACATAGGGAAACATGCTGCCGTACTGTTATGGTATCTGTTGTACTGTTATGGTTTCTATAACATTGATGGGACAGCTGCACAATAATGTGTGGAACTGGTGAGATAAGGATTGTCTTGGTACCTTGTGGCACATATGGTTAAAAACTTATAGGATGTGTGATGCATGTTTTGATTTACTCGTTAAGATATTTTATCATCTGATTATGAATTCTGTCCAGTCATGGAGACGTTTCAGCATTGATTAGCACACTAAGCAGCTCCCATTTCCTGCAGGCATCATTATATTGCTCCTCAAGTTTTGTACCAAAGATAGGTTGGCAAACTCTGCAGTGTGCACATGAAACAGGAATGCTCGGTGGCATCTGCTGAATACCCTCATTATTTTGATTGTAATCAGTTTAGACATGGACACATGCTTGTTGGCATCCCTGATGGCAGCTGTTTTGTTTTGTTTTAGGATACAAAAAACAACTGAGGTCATACACGCCCAAGTCAAAACTATAGAACACAAACACAGAGATGAGGGAAATGATTATATCTCAGTCCCAATGGCCAGAATAGGAGACATCTAAACAAGGCATGTGGAAAAAGGGCTAAAAAAACATACAAAAATGGAGATCCAAAACTAAAAATTAGATGGCTTTCGCCATATTGCTTAGATGGATAAAAAGAAAAACGCGGGCGGCAGCCCACGTGTCATCAGCTAAAACGGCTGATAAATCAGATGGCAAACCCAATATGGAACATAAATTGGTAAAAAATGGCTGTCCAGCAGGTAGTGGCAGACAGTTAAAATTTGGGTGCAATGCATACAAAGTAGTGGGGCAGTGCCACTGAGCAAATGATGATGGCTGAAAAGGCATTGCCCAATACGCAGCCAAGTTAAAATAATCTCCTCCTGGTGGGAGGGTTGAGAGGAGGTCGTCCAGCGCGTCAGGAAAGGCTTAATAAGCTGTAGCTTATTCCCGTGAAGGGAGGACCATTGGTGATGCTAAATGGACACCACCTCCTGACAGATGGCAATGCAGAGATCATCGGAGGGAATAGAGGTACTTGCGGGCTGAGGTACAAGGACTGCAGCCTTGGCAGCAGCGTCAGCAGCCTTGTTTCCTGGCAGACTGACCTGACCAGGGACCCACAGACATATGACATTAGCTCCACCAAGAGTGAACAAGTTAAAATTTTCCTGGACCCACTGCACTAAAGTACGGGCGAAGTACAGCACACACAGACTTCGAAGGGCGCTAAGTGAGTCTGAGCAGAGAACACAATTGAAAAGGCTGTGTCGCCAGATGTACTGCGAGGCCTGATACAGGGCAAAGAGCTCGGCTGTAAATACTGAGCAGTGTGCCGGAAGCCAGTATCGAAACATACAGGTGCCAATGACAAAGGCACACCCGACACCATGGTCAGTCTGAGAGCTATCAGTGTTTACAAAGGTACTAGCGCTAAGTTCCATGCGAAGGTCAAGAAACTGAAGGCTATACACCGAGGCTGGAGTAGTGTCCTTAGGAAGTGAATGAAGGCCAAGGTTAACATGGGCCTCTTCACGAAGCCAAGGCGGTGAAGTGTTCACACCCACTGGGAAAGTTGCAGGTAGTGTGAAGTTAAGCCACCATAGCAAGTGCCGAAAGTGGACTCAACGAGGTATCAGGTAAAAGGGACTGGCGATCAAAGGAATCATCGAAGAAGGAGGCATAGGGTGTGTGGCCACGCTTGGCAGATAAACAGCATGCATACCTGCCGAGGAGAACATCATGGCTGTAGGACAGTGGTAGTTTAACAGCTTCGGAATACAGATTCTCAACCAGGCTAGTGTAAAAGGTGCCAGTGGTCAAACGGATGCCACGATAGTGGACAGTGTAGAGATGGCGTAAGAGGGATGGATGTGCAGATGCATAAACAAAACACCCATAGTCAATTTTCGAACGGACAAGAGACTGGTACAAATGGAGAAGGGTGGTTCAATTGGCACCCCAAAAAGTACAATTGAGGACACATAGGACATTGAGGAAATGCGTACAGCAGGCTGCCAGGCAAGACACATGGGAGGATCAAGTGAGTTTCCAATTGAGAATGAGTCCCAGAAATTTCGTAGTTTTAACGAACAGAAGGGTAAAGATGGTGGGAGAAACCAATAGTGTCACCAGAAATTCATGCAGATGGTTTTGTCAGTGGAAAAGCGAAAACTATTGTCGATACTCTAAGAATAAAGATGATCAAGACGTTGCTGAAGATGCCACTTAATGAGACAGGTCCATGGAGAACTGCAGTAGACGGCAAAATCGTCAACAAAATGGGAGCTGGAGATGCCGGGTGGGTGACAGGCCATTATAGGATTAATGGTGATAGCAAAGAGGATGATGCTTAGGATGGAACATGGCAGGTGGCCAAGAAGGCCCATGTTTAAAAAGTACTGGGGATGCCAAGTTCTCCAGCAGGTGTCATAGGCCTTCTCCAAATCGAAAAACAGTCTGGTATTTCCACAGAAAACCATTCATGACATGGGTGGATAAGGTAACGAGATGGTCAACTGCAGAACACCGTGCTCAAAATCACCACTGTGCATTCGTCAGTAAATTGCGAGACTCAAGCCACCATACCAGCCGGGCATGAATCATATGTTTCATCATCTTGCAAACACAGCTGGTGAGAGAGATGGGGTAGTAGCCAGAAGGAAAGTTTTTGTCCTTACTGGGCTTAAGCATGGGTATGATGGTGGCTTCATGCCAGGAAACGTGTCCTCTGCCCAGATGCAATTGTACATGTTAAGCAGGAAGTGCTTTCCCACAAGAGAAAGGTGGTGCAACATCTGAGGGTGGACAGCGTCTGGCCCCAGGGCAGAGGATCGGGATGAACTGAGAGCATTTGCTCTAGCTCCCTCATAGTAAAGGCGGCATTGTAGCAGTCCCGATTCGGAGAAGAGAAGGTTAACGCTCAAGCTTCCTCCGCTCGTTTCTGATGGAGGAAGGCAGGGTGATAGTGGGAAGAGCTCAAAATGTCCGCAAAATGGCGGCCAAAGGAGTTGGAGATAGTGATAATGTCCATGATGACATTGCTACTGCCAGGCCACAAATTGGGGCATGGCTCTTGGTTCCAGAGAGTCACTGAAAGTTGGCCCACACAACAGAGGAAGGGGTGGAACTGTTAAAAGAACTAGTGAATGAAATCCAGCTAGCTCTTTTGCTATCCCAAAGAATGCAATGACACTTTGCACGCATGTGTTTATAATGAAGGCAGTTTATCTTCATAGGATGACTGTTAAAAACGTGGAGAGCACATCTCCGTGGACAAATTGTGTTGTGGCATTCCTCAACCCACCTAAGGACTGGGACACAATGTGGTAAAGAGGAAGTGCGAGGAATGGAATGTTCTGCAGCAGTAATGATAACTTTTGTGAGATATTCCACCTGGTCAAACTGGGGAAATCTTGTTGTTCAAAGGTCGCCAGGGAGGAGTAAAGCTGCCAGTCAGTCTTAGTAAGGTGCCATTTGGGTGTGCACGCAGATGGGGTAGGAACCAGCAAACGGATAGTACACGGGAAATGGTTGCTCGAGCAGGTGTCAGAAAGAATGGACCACTTAGGATGATGGGCAGCCAGAAGGATAGGTCTGAATGGGAATAGGTGAGTGGGGAGTCGGAAAGGAAAGTGGGTGCTCCAATGTTAGGGTAGAAGAGGTTAAGTTGGTTAAGAAGGTCAGCCAAGAGGGCATCTCTCTGACAGATCCTGGGAGAACCCTAAAGGCTATGAAGCACATTAAAGTGACCAAATAGCAAAAATGGGGGAGGTAGCTGCCCAATAATATGAAGGAAGTCTGCCATGGTGACATCAAATGATGGATGGATATAAATGGTACAGAGGGAAAACATCAGGTGCAGAAGGAAAAGGCAAAATGCAACAGCGTGAAGATTGGTTAGTCAGGGAGATGGATTGACTATGAATGTCATCCTGTATGAGCAGCATGATGCCCCCATGGGATGGGGTGCCGACCTCAGGGGGAAGGTCAAAACGAACCGGTAAGAAATGTGAAAGCTCCAAGCACTTGTGGGGGCACAATTTCGTTTCCTGAAGGCAGAGTACAAGGGTGTGTTGTGATGCTAAAAGCAGCCGTAAATCCTCTTTGTGGGACCGAAGTCCGTGAACGTTCCATTTGAGGAGAGTCAAGATGAGGAAGATATGTAGGGGTGTCACCTCGGCTGCTGCCGAGTGAGAGCCTTGGAAGAGTCACTACTACAGGGCACATGCAATGCTGAAAAAAGGTTGGTGGTGCACACCACGACACAGAGGGTGGGCGGGCTAAGGTATATCATGTGGCGACACCCTCGAAAAGGAACTTCGAGTCGGCGAAGAAGAAGACCATTTGCCTTTGGTGGACTTCTTCGAGCCTTTCCAGTTAGGGGAAGACTAAGGTGTCAGTTGGCTGGAGGGACACAGCAAGTCTTCACAGGAGTCCTTCCTTCTGTCCTTTCTGACCTACCGGTTGCCTAGCTGGTGGCTTCACCCCTTAAGGTGAGAATTTTATGGCTTGTTGCACAGCTGGATGGGGGATTGCAATGCTACCTTGACACTGGGTGATTTCACAACCTCAGAGCTGAATTGGAGGCCGCATGTCTATGTGGCCATGTCCTTCATGGAGTGAGGGATAACAAGAAGAGAACTATAGGTGCCAGACGGGAGAATGCAGGGTTTGCGACTAGCCAATAACTTGCGAGCAACTGGGTAAGGCACTTTTTCCTTTACCCGGATCTCTTGGACAGCCCACTCATCAAGATGAATGGGACAATCCCAAGAGGAGGCAACACAGCTGCCATTGCAGTTGATACTGTGGGGAGAAGGAGGAAGACAATCGCCCTTGTGTAAACCCCCCCCCCAGCGCAGGTTACACATTTGGCTGGGTGTCGACAAGACGTTCTAGTGTGGTTGAAACAATGACACTGGTAGCAGCACATCAGGTTCAGAATGTACAGCCGGACTCTGATAATTTCATAGCCTGCTTTGAACTTGGATGGAAGCACCACTCTATCAAAGGTGAGAAAAAGTGAGCAGATGGGCACCAAGGAGGAATCTACCTTTTTAATTACACGATAGATGGCAATGATACCCTGATTTTGGGCTTGGTTAGGCTATCGAGCAGCCTAGTGTAAATAACACCACAGGAAGAATTCAAAGTTCTATGGGCCTTGACACGAACAGGGTAGCCATGGAGAAACAAGGAGGCAAGCAGTTGTGCTTGGAAATCAGAAGTCATCTCCAAAAGTAAAGTGCCATTCAA
This sequence comes from Schistocerca serialis cubense, assembly GCF_023864345.2. Classification (NCBI taxonomy): domain Eukaryota; kingdom Metazoa; phylum Arthropoda; class Insecta; order Orthoptera; family Acrididae; genus Schistocerca; species Schistocerca serialis. The sequence continues at coordinate 491,488,601 of NC_064638.1, forward strand.
TAAATGAGAGCAGGATTTCACAGGGCTGGCAACTGCAACAACAGCTTTCTGAATAATAAACAATTTACCCTGGCGAAGGACTGACTATCTTCAGTACATGAGGAACCGTGATGCAGCGGGAAGGGACTTTGAAGCAATAGCCTCATTAAGTTTATGTTTTGTAGATGTTGATTGTGAAGATGATTAACTCACTGCAAGAAAATACCCAATGACTGCCAGCGTCAAGGTGGAGGTCTGTTGTGTTTTCTGATGAAAGCTGATTCTGCCACTGTACCAATAATGACTGTGTGTTGGTTAGGAGGAGGTCGGTTGAGGACCTGCACCCATACTGTCTGCACGCTAGACACACTGGACATACACCTAGAGTTATGGTCTGAGGTGTGATTTCATATGAGAGCAGGGGCACTCTCATGGTTTTTCCCATGCACCCTGAATGCAATATTGCATGACAGTCTGGTGATTTCTCTTCTTGTGCTGCCATTCATGAACAGCATTCCATGGGGTGTTTCCCAACAGCATAACACTTGCCCACATACCACTGTTGTAAGCCAACAGGGTCTACATTGTGTCAACATGTTACTTTGGCCTGCTCAATCACCAGATCTGTTTCCAATCGAGCACATCCTCGGATGACAACTCCAGTCATCCACAAACAGCATTAACTGCCCTGAATTGATTGACCAAGTGCAACAGGCATGGGACTCCATCTCACAAACTGACATCCGGCACCTGTACAACACAACGCATATATGCATATGAGCATACTTGCATTCAACATTCTGACGGTTCCATCAGCTATTAATGTTCGAGGCGTGTTTGGAAAGTTCTCGGAATCACCACGAGAGGTCAGCGCTAGCACAACTAATTGTTCACGTGATATTCAACGGACTGTTGCCATCACGTGCCATGTCAGTGCTCTTGGAAGACAGCTGTGGCAGTGATTGTTCCCGTGTAGTGATTTGTGTGTGTAAGGGGGGGGGGGGGGAAGGGGGGAGAAGAGGTCGAGATTCATGAAGTAATTAAGTACTTCATAAAAGAAGTTATGAAAGCAAAGGACATTCATGCTGATTTCCAGAATACACTGGGGGACTCTGCTCCTTCATATTCAACTGTTGCCAAGTGGAAAAATGAATCTAAATTTCATGACGAGTGCTTAGGTGATGATCTGTGCGGTGGTCGGCTAAGATGTGTCATTACTCCAGAAATCATTGCAAAAGTGCGTGAAATTGCTCATGCTTGCCAGATGTTATCTGAAAGGGTATATCACATTTTAACTGATGAATTACAAAGGAAAAGTTATCTGCAAGATGGGTGCCATGACTTCACGCTGGATGATAAATGCGTGAGAATGGACATATCAGAACAAAGTTTGGCCTGTTTTAGGAGAAACGAACAAGATTTTTTGCGCCAATTTGTGACCACAGATGAAACTTGGGTGCACTACTATACCCCAATTACAAAATAACAGTCAAAGCAGTGGAAACTGTGGTGTCATCGCCGGACACCACAGTTGCTAGGTGGTAGCCTTTAAATCAGCCGCGGTCCGGTAGTATACGTCGGACCCACATGTCGCCACTGTCAGTGATTGCAGACCGAGCGTCGCCACACGGCAGGTCTAGAGAGACTTCCTAGCACTCGCCCCAGTTGTACAGCCAACTTTGCTCGCGATGGTTCACTGACAAATTACGCTCTCATTTGCCGAGACAATAGTTAGCATAGCCTTCAGCTACGTCATTTGCTACGACCTAGCAAGGTGCCATTATCATTTGCTATTTATCTTGTGATGCATGTACCGTACTGATGTTCACCAATTATGGATTTAAGTTAAGTATTCCAGCAGCTATGTACCTTTTTTACTAGACTCAACTCCTTTAACTGTTCCAGACCTCACGCCAGCCTGCGTGAGCTTAAACGCGTGCCTTTTGGCTACCTCGTAGTGGCTTGGCTGTCTCGCCAAGTCACAACAATTTGGCGACGAGGATGGGATTGCGTTTGTCCCATTTCTGCCCTGATTTACTTGTGTAATGGCTTCGCCACAATCTCCAGATGTACTGTCCGAATTTTATCGCTTGCAGAATCAGCAGACGCAGGCCTTATTGGATGCCCTTGGACAGCTCGTCCAGGGTCAACGTGCAATGCAAAACGATGCGGCAGCCGCTCCACCGCTACCCCAGCCACAACACGCAGTTGCACCATCTTTTCGTCCTTTTGATGCTGTACTGGAAAGCTGGACGGAGTGGTCACGCCAATTTGGATTCCATCTCGCCGCCTACAGAATTCAAGGTAATGAGCGGCAGCCTTTTTTCCTTTCCGCTGTAGGCGTCCAGACGTACCGTGTGATAGTGAAATTATTTCCCTGACGCGACGTAGCAACTCTGTCCTACGACGAAATTTTGTCTGCATTGGATGCTTATTTCAAAGAATCAGTCAATGTAGTTGCAAAAAGGTATACCTTCTTTCGTACAAAACGTACGGCAGGTCAGACTAATAGGGAGTGGGTTGCAACTTTGCAAGGCCTTACTAGGGACTGTGCTTTTGAGTGTGAATGTGGACTCCCTTATTCAGATACTATGGTACGTGATGCAATTGCACAGAACGTTTCTGATGTTTGTATACGGGAACAGATTTTAAAACTAGTCAATCCCTCTCTTCAACAAGTGATGGACATATTGGATCGGCAGGACACACTTGACTTTGCTCAGAAATCATTTGAAACTTCGTCACCCGTGTGTCAGGTTAACCGGCCCGCCGGGCGAGCTGCACGGAACAGTAAACAGTCCTTGCGCCCGGCCGCGCCAAAGCCGCCAAGACCTCAGCCACGTGTGCCGCACAAGCAAGCAAATGCAGTGCTAAAATCATGCCCGCAGTGTGATACTAGACATTCGCGTGAGAATTGCCCGTCACGCCAAGCTATTTGCTTTTTCTGTAATAAAAAAGGGCATATTCAAAGTGGTTGCCAGAAAAAGCTCCGATCGGAAGCTCAAAACCATTCCAGGCCCTTTGCTTCGCGCCGGAATTGGAATCGGACCAAGAATACTCAGGCTCGTGAACCTTCGCCCATGCAAATTCATGTTGTTCGTTCCACTCCGCCCAGTGCCAATCTCTCTAACAGTGACTGTGTTCGTCCCACAAATAGTGTGCGTCGACGTCGCCGGAAATCACATCAAGTCACAAGTGATTCTGTACCAGTGTCAGTTCACGTTGCACGAGACAGTCGCTCTTGTCATCAGCAGGACAATAAACTTTTTGTAGACTTGGGCATTAATGGCAATGTGATACCATTCCAGATCGATACTGGAGCTGCAGTTTCCTTGATAAATCAAGACACGTACAAACAGCTGGGCACACCTCCGTTGCGTGCCGCAAATGTTAAGCTCAGTAGTTATTCAGGACAAGCAATCCCTGTGTTAGGACAGTGCAGCCTTCTTGCAACATACAAGGGACAAACAAAACTTGTGTCATTGTACGTCCTGCGTTCTTCTTCTGCAGTGAACTTGTTTGGTTTCGATTTGTTTCAGTTGTTTAACTTGTCTATAGTCAATCAGGTCCTATCAGTGAACCAGACAGTGCCTTCAGACAGTGTTTCTCGTCTATGTGAAGAGTTTGCAGACATTTTTGCACCGGGTCTTGGTTGCGCTAAGAACTATACAGCACATTTGGAACTGAAAGCAAACACGCAACCGAAATTTTTAAGAGCGCGCAATGTTCCCCATGCATTGCGTGATGAGGTCGCACGAACATTACATGATTTGGAATCACAAGGTGTGATTGAACGTGTGCAGGCTTCTCTCCGGGCATCACCCTTAGTAATTTTGCAAAAACCTTTCGGAAAATTGAGACTTCAAGGCAACAGTGAATCCCCAACTAGTGACTGCAACTTTTCCTTTACCCCGCCCGGAAGATCTTTTTGACAAACTGTGCCCGGGTACATATTTTTCGAAGTTGGACCTAGACGATGCGTACTTGCAAATACCGGTGGACGAAGAATCCCAGCGCATTATGGTGGTTAACACGCATCTTGGTTTGTATCAATTCAAACGACTGCCCTTTGGGTGTGCATCCGCCCCTGCATTGTTTCAGCAATATTTACAAACTGTTTGTGCGTCGGTCCCTACTGCAGCAAACTATCTGGACGATATTGTGATCTCCGGAAAGACGGAAGACGAACATTTAGCCAATCTCAGAACATTATTTCAGGTCTTGCGACAAAATGGTCTTCGCTTGCGGAAGGACAAATGTGTGTTTTTGCTCGCGACTTACCCTATCTGGAACATGTAATCAATGCCCAAGGCATACATCCCAGTCCAGAGCACCCCCGTGCCATACAAGACTTACCTTCGCTGCAGAATTTGAAGCAGCTACAGAGTGTGCTGGAAAAATCAATTACTACCATAAATATGTGCGCCACGCCTCTTTCATTTCAGCTCCGCTTCATCGCTTAAGCCGTAAAGGTGTTCCGTTCATCTGGACGACGGAATGCGAACGCGCCTTTCGCCAGTTGAAATTGGCGTTGCTTTCCAATACTTGCCTTACGCCATTCGATCCCAGGAAACCCCTTTTGTTGATGGTAGATGCATCGGATTTCGGGATCAGGGCTGTGCTTGCGCACAAAGATGGTTCGCACGATCGCCCTATTGCCTTTGCGTCCAAATTGCTCTCGTCTGCGCAAAGAAATTATTCACAGATCGAGAAAGAAGCTTTGGCTCTCGTATTTGGTGTTACTATGTTTCATGATTTCTTGTATGGTCGTCGCTTTACCATCATCACAGACCACAAACCTTTGACATTGCTTTTTCATTCGACCAAGCCTGTACCTCCACGTACAGCGCAGAAATTCATTCGCTGGTCTATTTTCCTCTCGCAGTACCGCTACGATATCTTGTATCGGTCCAATGCTAAGCACAGAAACGCCGATGCGTTGTCCCGTTTGCCTCTTGCTGAGGATAGAGCATTCGATTCTTCCGAACTTGCTTGCATGTTCATTGATGCGGAAACCGATGACGTGGTTGAATCGTTTCCGATTGATTTTCGTCGTGTAGCTACAGCCACAGCTGCCGACCCTGTCCTTGCTACCGTTCTGCGTTTTGTTGCTACACAATGGCCCTTGTCAAAGTCACGGATCGAGGATCCGTTGGTTCGCCGATTTTTTGCTCACAAGGAGAGACTTTTTGTACGACGTGGTGTTTTGCTGGTGCGTTCTGATAATGATCAGTCCAGGGTCGTGGTTCCACGTTCGTTACAGTCCTCTGTCTTACGGCTTCTCCACCAAGGACATTGGGGTATAGTGAGAACGAAACAACTTGCTCGTCAGCACTGTATTTGGTTCGGAATCGATGCTGCGATTACGCATATGTGCTCTTCTTGCATGGCGTGTGCCGAACAACAATCCGCACCACCGCGGAAATTCTTTGCATGGCCGAAAGCCACTACCCCTTGGCAACGCTTACACATCGATTTTGCTGGTCCATTCTGGAATGCTCGATGGTTGGTTCAGGTGGATTCATTCAGTAATTTTCCTTTTGTTGTCCGGATGTCTTCCACGATGTCATCTGCCACCATCCAAGCGTTATCTGCTATCTTTTGTATTGAAGGTCTTCCACAGACTGTTTCCGGCAATAGCCCACAATTCATGTCCGCAGAATTTCAGTCATTCTGCACGGCCAATGGTATTCAACATCTGACATCCGCGCCATTTTCGCCACACTCAAATGGTGCCGCTGAACGATTGGTCCGGACTTTCAAGTCCCAGATGTTGAAGTTGAAAGAGTCGCATTCTCGGGAGGACGCCTTATTGCTTTTTTTGTCCTCGTATCGCTCTCAGCCTTGAGATGGTCGTTCGCCGGCTGAGTTACTTCACGGTCGCCCTCATCGCACCTTGATGTCTTTGCTACATCTGCTACATCAGGTTCCTGTGCAGCGGCAGACACCTGATTTTGCCCCAGGCGACGTTGTCTACTACCGCAACTATCGAGGTTCATGGCATTGGCTCGCAGGGCTCATTCTTCGCTGCCTCGGCCGCGCTATGTATCTGGTTTTGGGGGCCTCTGGTGAGGTGCGTCGGCATCTCAATCAGCTGCGCCTCTGTCGTCGCACGGGTTCTGCCGCTCCCCGTCTGCTTTCAGCGACAGTGCCGTCCGGTCAGTGCCCTGGGGACCCATCTACTGGCTCGCCTCAGCCCCAGGTGTTACCGACGATGCCTTCCATTTTGCCCCATGGCGACGCGCTGCCGCCTGTTCTTCCGCCGGCGACGCCCGCAGTGGACACATTGCTGCAACCGCCGGGTGCCTCCCTGGGTCACGTGCCGCCGATCGCTTCCCGTGACCAGCTGTCCTCCAACATGGAACTCTTGCCCGCTCCGGACCACATGGCGTCTTCACCCGTCGGGTGCCCCGACCCGATGGAGGTCGACCCTTCGGCCCCTCCTGTCTCTCTACGGCCACATACACTGCATGTTGGTGTGCACCCTGGACTAGGTTTTCAGGCGTTTCCTAGCTCCCCTCGGACCGAATGGCAGGGTGCGGGTGGCACAGCCTCGCCTGTTGTTAGGCTCCCCACCTCGTCGCATACGTCAACATGGGGTCCTCCCCACGACGGGCGGAAGCCTTATAACACAACCATACGCCGATTTGTGGGGGAGGAATGTGGTGTCACCGCCGGACACCACACTTGCTAGGTGGTAGCCTTTAAATCGGCCGCGGTCCGGTAGTATACGTCGGACCCGCGTGTCACCACTGTCAGTGATTGCAGACCGAGCGCAGCCACACGGCAGGTCTAGAGAGACTTCCTAGCACTCGCCCCAGTTGTACAGCCGACTTTGCTAGCGATGGTTCACTGACAAATTACGCTCTCATTTGCCGAGCCAATAGTTAGCATAGCCTTCAGCTACGTCATTTGCTACGACCTAGCAAGGCGCCATTATCACTTGCTATTTATCTTTTGATGCATGTACCGTCCGACTGATGTTCACCAATTATGGATTAAAGTTAAGTATTCCAGCAGCTATGTACCTTTTTTACTAGACTCAACTCCTTTAACTGTTCCAGACCTCACGCCAGCCTGCGTGAGCTTAAATGCGTGCCTTTCGGCTACCTCGTAGTGGCTTGGCTGTCTCGCCAAGTCACAACAGAAACATGCTGATTCTCCACCACCAAAGAAAGCAAAGACAATTCTTTCGGCCCGAATGGCCATGGAATCAGTGTTCGGGGATAGGAAGGGGATTCTGTTTGTAGATTATCTGCCCACTGGGCAAACAATTACTTGAGAATACTACGCTAACCTCCTGGACAAATTGCAACAAAAGGTACGCGAAAAAGGTCAGATTTAGAAAGGAAGAAAGTCATCTTCCATCAAGATAACACATGCCCGCACAAAAGTGCCATCGTCATGGCAAAATTACACGAACTAAAGTATGATGTTGCCACACCCACCTTATTCACCTGATATGGCTCCGTCAGACTTCCATCTCTTTCCAAAAAAGGAAATTTATCTTGGTGGACGAAGATTCACTTTAAACAAAGAATTGATAGCCGGAGTTGACAACTATTTTGCAGATCTGAAGGGAACTCATTTTCGACATGGGATCAAGGCACTGGACCATCACTGGAGCAAGTGCATTCATCTACAAGGAGATGACATTGAAAAATAAAAATGTTTCAGTGATGTAAGTACTTTTTTCTATTCTGTTCTGAGAATTTTTGAAACCACCCTCGTACCAGCATTTAATATATGCAATGGCTTATCTCGCACTAATGTTAACCTGTTAGCTTGCAATGTTAAATCACTTGAGCATGTTATCTAGAAAATGTAATCCTATAATTTCATTACCTACAATAATTATTTCTTGGTTTTGCATTCCCCCCCCCCCCCTCCCCCATCAGTGTATATATAAAAGAGACATTTTCCTTGCTTCAATGTCTCAAACTTTATTATTTCAGGACCAGTAGTTATCTACATTCATCAAAGATTTGATATCACTACAAGAAATGAAAGGAGAAAGAATGATACATTCACTGCTATCAGAGCTATTGTCAATCACTGCTTGTTAATTACAATCCTCTTTCACATCTTACAGGAGATGAACATTTTGCTTCTTTTTGGGGGCATTGTCCATTTGCTGTTTATATGGAGTCAAAACCCTTTTAAGTACAGGGTGAAAGGATGGGCTTGTTTGATGCCAAATAAAATTATGCACTAAGCTTACAAGTGTATGACAGAAAAGAAGGAAATGCTCCAGAAAAAAAAGACAAATAGCAGTGCTGGATCTAATTGGCTCTCTTACAGGAGGATAAGGCACCACCACTGATAATTTTTTTACATCTCTTCCACTTGCACTTGGACTTTACAAGAGAAATTTGACTCTTTGTGGAACAAAGAGGAAGAATAAGCAAGAAACACCTAATTTTCTGTTGTCGAATACAGTAATGTTGTCTGTCTCGTAATGAGGTTACCTTTGAATCTTTGTGAGATTATGCTTAGCACCGACAAATGTAAGTGGTGATACTTAAAGCTACAAACCAGATATCATTTTGCATTATAACATCACCAAAGTTGGTGTTGATACTATGGACAACACGGTCAATGAATGTTCTGTGAAAAGAACAAGAAGAAGATGGTGTTATGTCTAACATATCAACTTTGTTGACATAGGGTGTTTGAATGCTTCTGTCTTACAGAAGACACTAAAATCATCATCTTCCATCAAGTACTACGCATGGAATGATAAACTTTCTGCTAAATCTCTGCAAGGAGTTAATTGTACCCCAAGTCAAACGACGACTTTAATGACCCAGAGGACTTACAAAGATAGTGGTAATTGCAAAATGGAAAATCTTGTTCCAGAACAAGGGTTATGTGAAGAGAAAATGATGAATCTCCTGCTCAAGTCCAGCTTTGAAAAAGAAGCTGGTATCAGTGGTGTCCAAGAAATTTTGTCGAAATGTAGCATATCCTGTGAGATGTGCAAAAATGTATATGCACAAAACATTTCAAGAAAATTTTGTGTTCCATGCAGTGACAACATGAAGTAGACACATACTTGGAAATCTGAAGATTTGTTTTGTTTCATTAGGGATAGTTTAACTAGAATAACATTTTTCTGAAGATTAATTCAATTTTTGTGTGTGTAGAGAGGAGAGAGAGAGAGAGAGAGAGAGAGAGAGAGAGAGAGAGAGAGAGAGAGAGAGAGAGAGAGAGAGAGAGAGGGGGGGGGGGGGAGAGGGGGAGAGGGGGGGGGGGAGAGAGAGAGAGAGAGAGAGAGAGAGAGAGAGAGAGAGAGAGAGAGAGAGAGAGAGAGAGAGAGAGAGAGAGGGGGGGGGGGGGAGGGAGAGAGGGGGGGGGGGAGAGAGGGAGAGAGGGGGGGGGAGAGAGAGAGAGAGAGAGAGAACAGGCATTATTTTAAAACTTCGTAACCACATCATTGTAGCCTTAATTAATTGTTTAAATGTGTTACATTAACAAATAAAGTATATTCATCAGTTACTAAACATATTTTGTTCCATTTAACATTCATTTCTGTTCAAAGATCATTATAGTGTGAAGTCCCATTTCACCCCTCTAGTTAGTTGCTGTTGATGCTGGAAAGTGTTAGTCTGGGGGTTAAAGTAATACCCCCCCCTTTCCCCCTCCCCCCCCTCTCTCCCTCATATACACACACAAAAATTGAATTAATCTTCAGAAAAGGAGCAAAATGAAAGGGGACATATACACAAAATTAGGAAGAGTGAATGCCAGATTTAAATTTCTTGGGAGGGCTCAGGAAAAGATCAGTTATTTGTAAAGAAAACCACGTAGAAAACGCCTTTGGACCACGTAGAAAACGCCTTTGGATCAATTCTATTCTATAGCTCCAGTGTTTGGTATCATTTCAAGTAGGCATGACAGCACACGTTGAACAAATTCCGAGATGTGCTGCTAAGACCTTAACAGGTATTCCCTATGAAAGTGTGTCAGAGAAGCTCAATTAACTTTAGTGGGAAGATCTGGAAAAAGACTATGTAGTTTTCGTGGAACTTACCAAGTTAATTTACAGAACCGATATTTGAGGAAGACTGTATGACAATACTGTTGACACCATAGTCAGAGAGAGGTCATGAAAATAAGATAAAAAGAGATTATGGCAAGTGCAGAAAAATACAGCCCTTCCCCCCATCCCCTCACTCAATGCAGGGAAAGAAAAGGACAGAACATTGCCGATACTGGCACAAAGTATTTCTTTGCTATGCATTAAACAGAGCCTTGCAGCATGTATTATGTAGATGTAGAAGCTTGCAATTTAGTTAAATTAAATTTGCAGTATATTCAAAACACAAGACCCAGGTCTGAATCCCAGTTCGGCATAAATTTCAACTTGCTCCATTGATATAAATGAATGCCCACTGGCAGCTAGTCTCTGATTCCTTTGTTGTCGCAGCTCTAGTAGCATGTTTACTATAAATTGGTGACCCCATTCGGTAGTGCTGCCCCGGCAGTGATGTTCTGTTTTCATCTAAGCTTTCACCCCACCATCTAGTCCATCCTGGATTAGCCAGATCTAGGGCATTAGCTAAGGGGCACGCGGTTAAGGGGCACGCGCTCCAGGGTCTTGTTCATGTTAGGGTTACCTACGCGTGCAGAGGCAAAGGTCAGTGGCTAGGATCCCCTACAGGGTGCATTTTAACTCCAGTTTTTCCTTTGTTTTGTTGGACATGGATCCATATTCCATAACCAATTGTAATTTGTTGGTCTGCAACTTATGAGTGTATCCAAACAACGGAATCAGGACTTAGTTTTAAAATTATGATGACAAACGGCTCAGAACCAACAACCAATCAGATGGCAAATGCCAATGCTGACACCATAGATCCTGGGTTGGCCAAACCACCATATTATCCAATGGCAGACGATGCTTTTCAAACCAAATAAAAAAAAGATGCAATGTAAATAAAAAGCAAGAAATACCAAATAATTCTGATCTGCCTACACAAGTTGAATCGAAGAAGACTACCAACTGGAAGACACAAGAAACAGATGTGAAAACAAAATGGACTTTGACAAAACCCAATTAAAAAGAAGGTATTTACTTGTAACTGAAGAGTTCATAGACAAAGAGAACATCTTAATAACTCCAACTGGAAGGGAGGTTGCCTTGTATATAAGTTACTTGGAAAATGAAGAAAACCAGAGAACTTTGACTCTGCATTTAAGAGATTTGGAGTGTCAAACTATATCCATAGCTTTAACTTTCAGAGACAGACAGATCTGCCAAAGTAATAAGTTACTATCCAGACATTTTAACCAGACTTAAAAAATTCCTATAAAACTGACGAGTGGAAGCTAAAGTTACACCATCAAGATTATAACAAGCCCGCAATCAAGATGAAAAAACTAAGAAATACCTGCCTATTTATATGTACTCATTAAAAATGTTGATCTGGACATTAATCCCAAAGAAATAGTGGAGGTTCTAAGAAGTAACTCTATTTTGAGCAAACTGAATGCAGTAAGGGTAAAATCTAGATTAACTAACAAAGAACAAAGAATGTGTTGGGTATTTCCACATGAGAAATCTACAGCAAATTATTTACTCAAGAACCACCTTAAATTTTTGAGATAAATTCATAAAGTTGAACCAACCCACTTCCCCTTTCCACAACACAGATCCTGCACTGATGTACTAGATGTTATGAATTTATCACCTAATGGAAAACTGTAAAAATAATGTCCGATGTAGTAAATGCTCTGGAGACTATTTTTCTTGTAGGTGCAATTCAGAAATAAAGCAATCTGTATATGCCAATTGCCAGGGAAATCACCACTCAACAAATGTAAAATGTCCAAAATACCCCAAGCCTGCAAGCATTGAAACTGCAGCTGCTATTAAATGTGTTGATTCCCCAGCGGTTCCAGAGCCCAAAATAAAACCAGAAGACATATTTCAACATACTGATGTTTTATTGTGTGCAATTACTACTGCTCTTGTCAACTTCTTTCCAGATAGTAAGGAAAAAGTTCTTACGGCCATGAATCAAGTTGCGAACATCCTCTTTAATAGAAAAATCCATGGCATCCAGTCTGGTATTATTATATAAACAAAGCAAGACCAGAAAAATTTCAAACTCAAGGATTCCAAAGACCAACATAGAGTTCTAGAGAATGGTCTGCTCTCTCCTAAGGAAAACTAACGTAACTATAGGCTTTGTTAATGCAAATGGCCATCGAAGCAAACAACTCATAATGGAGTATGTTGCTGATAAATAAAAAGCAAAAATTTCTGGTGTCACAGAAAATACCGCAGAAGACCTCCCTATTGCACTAAAAGATTTGTCACTGCAAAAATTCGCAAAATCATGCTGGATGCATAGCAATTTTTCAAGACAAAACAATACCAGCTATCAGAATTATGTCTTCTGAAGAATATAGTGATATTCCATTATTAATTTAAAGATTAGTACAAAACAATTAACAATTTATACACTTGGTACTAATATATAATCCCCCAAGAGATCAAATAAACGCAGAATACATAAAGTATTTAGTAACATTGGACCTAGTAATAATTATGGGAGACTTTGATACCAGATCTACAGTCTTTGGTGATGCAATCTCAGATAGGAATGGCAACTTGCTTGAAGAGTTAGTATGAGAAAACTACCTCTTCAGATTTCACAACAATAAACTTACTTTTATTGGACCAATGGGTAGTACCATACATGACCATGTTATATGGTCAAATGAAATTAGAAAGCAATGTAGTGAAATGTGGATAGGAGATGGAATAGGTAATGATCATCTCCAAATCTTTTTTAATACTTCCCTGGTCAAAGTCAACATCTAACATTAAGAAGTAAAGCAAGTTCCAAAAACTACTTATGACTTCAATAGGCTGGACTCGTTAAGATTTAAACAAACATTAGTAATGTCTCTTCAGGAGGTTGAACAGTCGATAAGCAAAGAAGATATAAATGAATAAAATGACAGAATTGTGAATGATATAAATAGTGCTATGCATCATTGTTCTCCACATATGAACATTATTCCTGGAAGACAATGAATTCCCAGATATATTTTGAATAATATAAAAAAAAATCAAATGGAAAATGTATAATCTTTATAAACAAACAGCCAACCCAGTTTATAGGACTGAGTGGAATAGAGTGTACACATTGATCAGAAACCAGCTCAGGCAATTTCGGTCGCATAAGTGGATTGAGATCACATGTAAACTGGACCACAAGAATTCATCTCTCTTTTGGAAAACTTTAAAAAAAAAAAAAAAAAGAAAGAAAGAAAAAAACTGGCAATACAATGAAAGAGAGTCCCGCCATTATTGCATGAGGGAAACATTGTAGCAAAAAAGCTGAAATTTTTAAAAATGTGTTAGAGAAAATCCATCAACATCCAGAAGATGAAAGTTTCGAATCAAATTTCGAGAAACAAGTAAAAGAAGAGATGCAGGCCCCTAATGCACGAGGACACTAAACTAGATGAAGATCAAACAATTATTAGCCGACATAACTAAGCAAGAAATTACGACTGCCATTAACAATGGAACAAATAAGGCACCAGGTACCGATGGAATAACCAGAAATATACTAAGAAAACACCAACAGTTCAAGTAATACAATCCTTACATATCTATTCAACGAAGTTATAGGACAACAGAAAATCCCTTTACTATGGAAGACAGCTGAAGTCTTATTGATTTTGAAGCCAGGAAAGCCATCAAACAACCCCATCATATTGCCAATAACTTTATTGTCAGTTATTGGCAAAACATTCTATGCAGGTCTAAGATCCAGACTGCAAAAGTTCATTGACAAAAAACAACTAATACCATCAATACAAGAAAGTTTCTGTCAAGGGCACTCAACAATGGATCCAATATTTAGAAAAACTAGTAACATTATGCAGGCCCTAAATTTTGGGGATTGTGCTTTAGCACTAATGCTGGATATAGAGTGAGCCTATGATAAAGTGTGTCACTCTGGGCTACACTACAAATTAACAAAGATGAGATTTCCACATAAATTTGTTTTGAATCACGTTCACACTTTTACTTATAAAATACTTTATTAAAATATACATATGTTCACTTTACAAAAGACACACGAAGACTATCTATTGCGCCTCATCACTCACGCATATATCCACAAACATAGCTGTCACAACAATCGATACTTCTCGAACATACTCGATATAACTTATTCTAGAACGATGTTCTGGAACTTTCTCATATCCGATATAAATGTATTACATAATTCCAACACACCTCCTTACATTTATATCGCGATGTTTAACATATTCCTAATTTTAATGAATTTTTCTTTACATAACGACTTTGTGAATATATCTGCAACATTTTCATTTGAATCTACTTTAACAATATCAATGAGTCCCTGTAAATAATACTCATTCACAAAATGGTAATGCACTTCTATGTATTTTGAATTCTTTGTAAAATTACCAAACTTCGCTATATTTAATCCTCCTGAATTATCTTCATATATGACAATAGGTTTTTCAAATTTAACATTAAAAATGTCTAAAATATCATGTACAAGTTTCACCTCGCTTACAGCTTCAGACAATGCTACATAGTCTGCGAAAGTTGAAGCCTTTGTAACACTCGCTTGTTTTCTTGACTTCCAAAATACAACATTACCAAATAATCTAATTACATAACCAGAAGTTGACTTTCTATCCACACTATCACCTGCCCAATCTGAATCCACAAAAAATCTAATATCTTAGCACTTTCACTCCTACAATAGTTTAATTTCAAATCTTTAGTTAAATATAAATATTTCAAAATTCTCAAAGCATATTTAAAATGAGTACTACTGTAACAACTTTGGAATCTGCTCAAGTAATTCACACTATAGCTAATATCTGGTCTAGTACCCGAACTTACGTACAAGAGTGCACCTATCAAGTTTCTACACTCCTGGAAATGGAAAAAAGAACACATTGACACCGGTGTGTCAGACCCACCATACTTGCTCCGGACACTGCGAGAGGGCTGTACAAGCAATTATCACACGCACGGCACAGCGGACACACCAGGAACCGCGGTGTTGGCTGTCGAATGGCGCTAGCTGCGCAGCATTTGTGCACCGCCGCCGTCAGTGTCTTCCAGTTTGCTGTGGCATATGGAGCTCCATCGCAGTCTTTAACACTGGTAGCATGCCGCGACAGCGTGGACGTGAACCGTATGTGCAGTTGACGGACTTTGAGCGAGGGCGTATAGTGGGCATGCGGGAGGCCGGGTGGACGTACCGCCGAATTGCTCAACACGTGGGGCGTGAGGTCTCCACAGTACATCGATGTTGTCGCCAGTGGTCGGCGGAAGGTGCACGTGCCCGTCGACCTGGGACCGGACCGCAGAGATGCACGGATGCACGCCAAGACCGTAGGATCCTACGCAGTGCTGCAGGGGACCGCACCGCCACTTCCCAGCAAATTAGGGACACTGTTGCTCCTGGGGTATCGGCGAGGACCATTCGCAACCGTCTCCATGAAGCTGGGCTACGGTCCCGCACACCGTTAGGCCGTCTTCCGCTCACGTCCCAACATCGTGCAGCCCGCCTCCAGTGGCGTCGCGACAGGCGTGAATGGAGGGACGAATGGAGACGTGTCGTCTTCAGCGATGAGAGTCGCTTCTGCCTTGGTGCCAATGATGGTCGTATGCGTGTTTGGCGCCGTGCAGGTGAGCGCCACAATCAGGACTGCATACGACCGAGGCACACAGGGCCAACACCCGGCATCATGGTGCGGGGAGCGATCTCCTACACTGGCCGTACACCACTGGTGGTCGTCGAGGGGACACTGAATAGTGCACGGTACATCCAAACCGTCATCGAACCCATCGTTCTACCATTCCTAGACCGGCAAGGGAACTTGCTGTTCCAACAGGACAATGCACGTCCGCATGTATCCCGTGCCACCCAACGTGCTCTAGAAGGTGTAAGTCAACTACTCTGGCCAGCAAGATCTCCGGATCTGTCCCCCATTGAGCATGTTTGGGACTGGATGAAGCGTCGTCTCACGCGGCCTGCACGTCCAGCACGAACGCTGGTCCAACTGAGGCGCCAGGTGGAAATGGCATGGCAAGCTGTTCCACAGGACTACATCCAGCATCTCTACGATCGTCTCCATGGGAGAATAGCAGCCTGCATTGCTGCGAAAGGTGGATATACACTGTACTAGTGCCGACATTGTGCATGCTCTGTTGCCTGTGTCTATGTGCCTGTGGTTCTGTCAGTGTGATCATGTGATGTATCTGACCCCAGGAATGTGTCAATAAAGTTTCCCCTTCCTGGGACAATGAATTCGCGGTGTTCTTATTTCAATTTCCAGGAGTGTATATCTAACGTCATTACAACCTTCATACGCTGGTTCTAACTTTAAATTTACTTCCATTGGAGTTTTGTACGAGACCGAATCTTCAATTTTATATTTCGCAGCTAACGAATCAATATATTTTTCTTGACTCAAACTCATAACTCTTGTTTCACAATCATAATTAATATCGATGCCAGGATATCTTTTTTTTTTTTTTTGTTTTTGTGGTCTTCAGTCCTGAGACTGGTTTGATGCAGCTCTCCATGCTACTCTATCCTGTGCAAGCTTTTTCATCTCCCAGTACCTACTGCAACCTACATCCTTCTGAATCTGCTTAGTGTATTCATCTCTTGGTCTCCCTCTACGATTTTTACCCTCCACGCTGCCCTCCAATACTAAATTGGTGATCCCTTGATGCCTCAGAACATGTCCTACCAACCGATCCCTTCTTCTGGTCAAGTTGTGCCACAAACTTCTCTTCTCCCCAATCCTATTCAATACTTCCTCATTAGTTATGTGATCTACCCATCTAATCTTTTACCTCACCTAAATCTTTCATATTAAATCGTTTTGACAATAAGTTCTTAATATTAACAATTTTTTCTTTTCTCACACAGCAAATGAGCAAATCGTCGACAAAAATAATCAAATAAATCAAGACATCTCCATCTCGCAATACATAAAGACAATAATCATATTTGCTCCTTTTAAAACCTAAACTTCTTAAAAACTAGTCAAGACAATTGTACCAAGCTCGTGAGCTTTCTCGCAAGCCATACAATGCTTTACACAATTTACAGACTCTATCCGTACCATCATCATATCCTCTTGGCTGCTTTACATAAACGTCAGATAAAACTTTACAATTTAGAAACACAGTCTCTACGTCCATTTGTTCTATAACCAAACCTTCTTGACAACAGTATGACAACAAAATCTTTAATGTTTGCATATTGGTTACTGGAAAATAAATATCCTCAATGACTTCTTTTTGTTGAACCCCCCTGACAACTAATCTTGCTTTGTAAACACTTTCTGATTTCTTTGTAAAAACCCACTTTACATCAATGGCTTCTTTATCAACATGTTTATCTACTAATTCCCATGTTTTGTTTTTGTTCAAACAATCAATTTTCTTATTCATCGCTTTTTCCCAATAATTTGATTCGGCGCTGTTAATCGCCTCCTCAAAGCTTTCCGGACTATTTGCACTGCAAAAGTTTACATAAATAAAATTGCTGTAAACATAATCATTTAATATTTTTGGTTTTCTTTCTCTAGATGATCTCCTCAACTCAAGTACTTTCTCTGGTTCATGATTATCAGAAAGCTTTTCATTTTTCTCAATTTCCTTCTGTTTTTCTATTAGTTCAGTTTCATTTTCTATACTTTCGTGTTCAGAATCACTAGAATATTCACTTACTGAATCATAATCTTTAAACCCAATACATTTAACACCACTTTCAACAATGTCCACATGTCGAGCAACAACTATCTTATTATTTATTAGCACTCTGTAGCCCACTTCACAATAACCCATTAAAACCCCCAAATCGGCTTTCCTATCCCATTTCGACTTCCTCAGTTGCTCAGGTACTCTTACAAAAACTCTACTCCCATACAACTTCAAATGATTAACATTAGGTCTTTTCCCCAGTAATATCTCATAAGGAGTTTTCTTTTCAATGGTGTTAGCTAAAGTTCTATTTTTGAGGTACGCTGCTGCACAAACCACTTCAGGCCAAAATCTTGTGTCTACTTGCGCTTCGGCTAGCAGACACCGAGACATGTCCGTGATGGATCTGTTATACCTTTCAGCAGTACCATTAAGCTGATGCACATAAGGTGGACAAGCATTCAATACAATTCCTTTTTGTCTCACAAATTCATAGACATTTTCATTTAAATATTCCTTCCCATTGTCACATCTTATCTTTTTAACAGTTTTCCCAGTGAGATTCTCAACTTCATTAATATACTCTACAAAACAATTGTATACTTGATCTTTAGATTTTATGGTGTAAACACGAGCTGCCTTACTGTAATCATCAATGAAAGAAAGAAAATATATTTCCCCATGCATTCCAGTAGTTGAGTGAGGCCCATTTAGATCTGTGTGAACAATTTCTAAGATTTCTTTTGCTTTGGTTCTATTATTTTTAAAAGGAACATTATGCATTTTGTTTTCGATACAGATTTTACATTTCATAAATTCTGATTCTAGTTCTGAAGGAACCCCATCTAACAATTGATGTTTACATAAAGTATTTAGATAATTGAAATTAACATGTCCCAAAATGAGGTGTCATTTTTCCTTTGTTGTCATATTATTGTCTTTACTCATAACATTAACTTCTCCTTTATTAATAGTACTACTCATTTTATACAACCAACTCTCTTTCCATGCAATCGCAATCAATCCATTAGCTTTATCAAAAATTTTAGCATTATTCCCTACCGATACAATTTTGTGATTATCTGTAATTTTGGCATAACTGATCAAGTTTTTGTCTATGTCTTTTACAAAGAAAACATCTCGCATATTAATTGGAACCATTTGATCATAGACAGGAAAATTACTAATTACATTACCAACTTTAGTAGCTTGCAAAATTTTTCCATCAGCAATTTTTACATTTATAGGTTGTTTTAAAGTTATACTCTTAGAAAAATATTCCTCATTATTAATAACATGATCAGTACAGCCACTGTCTAATAACCAATTGATTTGAATTTGATTGTTGTTACTTGACTCTACTGTTCTATTTTGACCTATCATAGAATTAACCTCTGTTATAAAACTACTCATACCATGATCACTCTGATGGTAACCTTGCTTGCTGTGATGCCGACCGCTGCTAAAACCATGCTGCTCTCCTCGACCACGTTGCCTGCTGCCATAACCTCCACGCTGCATGTTGCTGTAATTTCCACGCTGTACATTGCTATAGCCTCCACGCTGCATATTTCCATTACCTCTGTCGCTACTTTGGAAATGTACTCCACGATGCCATGTGCCTCTGTTACTTGTTCTTCCCTGGTTACAATCACGTTTGAAGTGACCTGCTTTGCCGCATCGATAACATACTTGCTCCTGATTTCTTGAATTCAATTTTCTTTCTGTGTGAAATGCATTTGATTTTACCTCTTCATTTCCAGTTTTTGCATTCAATAATTGAATCTTACTTTTAACGTATTCAACTGTCTGGTCCTCTTCCTTCAAGACGTCCACTAAGTCCCCAATATAGCTCATTGACTCTGGTAACGTTCGCAGCATATAATTTAACTTCTCCTTTTCCGTTACTTTAGCGCCTGCAGATTTCAGCTCATTTACAGTTTTTTCAAATGCACTGAAAAATGTCCCCGTATCACTGTAATCACTTAACCTCAATTTGTCCAACTTGTTTCTGCATAATATTTGAAGGGCTGTAGACTCTTTCGAATATAATTCATCAAATTTCTTCATGATCTCGAAAGCACTTTCTCTGTCACTCACGAATTCTAGTTGCTTATTTGTGATTGCACCATAAATATAGTTGATAGCCTTCAAGTCCTCTTCATCCCACGTTTCGTTGTCTGAGCTCACTTTTGCCCTCGTAGTCACTGTATGGCATTTCTTCATTTTTAGGTACATGATTATCCGCTGCTTCCAGTTCCCATAGTCCTCGCCATCAAATACAGGAATAGTTATATTAGCCATGTCGAACTTTCTGAATAACACGCGACGGCCACAATATAATATTTAACTTCTACTTTTCTTTTCAATAACCACGCTCTGCTACCATGTTTTGAATCATGTTCACACTTTTACTTATAAAATACTTTATTAAAATATACATATGTTCACTTTACAAAAGACACACGAAGACTATCTATTGCGCCTCATCACTCACGCATATATACACAAACATAGCTGTCACCACAATCGATACTTCTCAAACATACTCGATATAACTTATTCTAGAACAATGTTCTGGAACTTTCTCATATCCGATATAAATGTATTACATAATTCCAACAAAATTAATAAAATTGATATAAATTGTCTGGATGATCAGCCAACTGTTGTACATATAAATATAGTAAATCAACACCTTTTTCTGAAAGTGGGAGTACCACATGATGCTATACTTTCATCAATATTGTATTCTTTGTACACTGTGGATATCCCACTCCCTGGAAAGTGGAATGAGGAAATTGCTTTATATGCAGATGATACTGCATATTGGTGTCATTCACCCAAAGCCAAAGGCCTACATTGATTTAATTCTAACTGTGTTAGCATCCTGGAACCCTGGTTATCCAGAAAGAGAATTAGAACAAATGCAGAGAAAAGTCAGCTTATAGCCTTCCACCACAAAAATTTAAATCCATATAAATTACAAAAAACAGAAGATCTATATATTGAATTAACAAGGGAAAAGGTGAGTATCTTGGATTAACATTGGATTCTACTTTGACCTATAGACAAGCTATAAACAAACTTATATTGAAGGCAAGGAAAGGACTAGGACTACTCAAATTAATAAAAGGGAAATTCAGTGGAGCTATGTCATGCATTAACTTATGCATATTGTAGTTTCATGCGACCGACACCTGATTATGCGGCACTAATATGGCATATGTCAAGAACACATACGCCAAAACTTTGTAGTACTGAAAAACGAATACTAGGGATAGCTGTAAGAACAAGCCTTAGCACCAGTAGGAGTGATCTATACCATTTAGCCAATATTCAGCCAATAGAATACAGATTAATACAATTAACAGCTAATTGTGGATTGTCAAGAATTGCTCCAGAAACTAAAACAACAGAACTTTTCAGACAACCACAAATACATCTAGATTTTCCAAGATACAAATACTGTATCCTCCAAGTGTTATCGCGAGAGTGATAGAAATACTAATCCAGGATTGCAGCACAATTTAGAGGAAATTCAACAAGAATAAAATATATTGCAGCATCTGCAAGATCACAATTAACAAGAAGAGTAATAAATATATAAAGGATACAATTTAAGTCTACTAAGGATTTTCGGGGAGGTTTTGTACCTCAGTAAGAGAGAAAATTTAAAGTTTTAACTAATTCACCTTCCAGCCATGGTGGAATATTATGAATAATAAGTAAAATAGCCCAAGTTGCAAATTAAGCAGGCACATGGTCTGAGGGACCTTGCCGTGGTTCGCGCGGCTTTCACGTTGTGAATTTGAGTACTCTCTCAGGTGTGTGTGTGTGTGTGTGTGTGTGTGTGTGTGTGTTTTGTCCTTAGCGTTAAGTTAGATTAAAGAGTGTGTAAGCTTAGGGACTGATGACCTCAGGAGTTTGGTCCCATAGGAACTCACCGCCATTTGGTTCAAATGAACCCATTTGTTTGATAATGAGCCCACCATTCCCATAAGCAATGGAATAAAGACACACACACAGACAGAGAGAGAGAGAGAGAGAGAGAGAGAGAGAGAGAGAGAGAGAGAGAGAGAGAGAGAGTGTGTGTGTGTGTGTGTGTGTGTGTGTGTGTGTGTGTGTGTCGTGATTCATAGTGGCTGCAGGATCAAAAAGGCGTCTGTTCTTTTGGACATGTCTGAAACAACAGAAACCACATACTTAAAATAATGATTCTGTGAAAGCGTACTTCTCCTTCTTTGCCAAATCTGATTACTGCATGCTTTATTGCTGACATTTTCTCATCATGGTTTAAAAAAATATATTATTATGTGACCGACACCTGTTGAACAAAAGACAGCTGGAACCAAAAATAACTGATCAACCAGTGTTGCACTAGATCCTCCTTTTGATGGAAAGTCATTGAGTGAAAAAGAAGTGATTTCTGGTGTTCCCCAAGGTAGTGTTACATGCCCTTATGCTGTTCCCTCTCTATATCAACAATTTAGGAGACATTCTGAGTAGCCATCTTAGGCTGTTTGCAGATAATGCTGTCATTTATTGTCAAGTTATCAAAAGATCAAAATAAATTCCAAAACGATCTAGAAAAGATCAGTATGGAGCAAAAATTGGCAATTGAGCCTAAATAATGGAAAGTGTGAGGTCATCTATAAGAGTGCTAGAAGGAATCTGAGTCATTCCATGTCAAGTGACCCAATTTAGAAGATGCTCCTAGCTTGCCCATCTTCAATTTTTATGAATTTTGTACAGTGTGTATCTGAACTTAAACAAAGTTTCATGCTCACCTGTAACTTGGTTGAAGCGCTAGAACCACTTTTGTGAAGACTACTTTTACTGAGACCGAAAAGTCAGTAAGAAATCTTCAAGTTTGGCATTCCACTGTTCCTAATGTAAAAGAGCAAGACTCTTGCTTCTGGGTACAGTGGTAAAACTTTTTGTGCTCTACACACAAATGATGGATGTAGAGTTGAGAAAGCAATGCATTCAAAGTGGGCAACAAATCATGTCGCAAGAAATTTGTCCCATACAACGGGCATAAGTAGTAGAGAAAGTTGCAGAAGAGGGAGGACTTGATCCCAGTAACTGGAGCAACCATCCACAAGCAAGCAATGCTTGACTTTTCCAGATTACAGTCAGCTTATCCAAGAATTGAAAGACAAATTACATATATCAAATCATAATGAAAAAATTCAAATTTTGACCTTACTTCCCCAAAGCTGGTCTATCAAAAAGACAATGGAAAACTTTTGTGTTTCAGAATGAATGATAAGGAAGGTGAGAAAGTTAAAAGCTGAACAGGGAATATTGGTGCAGCCCAAAGGTAAATATGAGAAAAATCTTTCTGGGGCTGTGAAGGCAAGGGTCATAGAACATTTTTATGATGAAGAATTTAGTCGGATTTGTACAGGAAAAAAAGACTGTATTACTGTTTGGATTGAATTAGAAACTTAATCTTTGTTGTGTACCGCAATAAAAATGAACCGGAAATTGGATTTTCCAAATTTTGTGACTTAAGGTCAAAGTGGTGTGTGACTGTAGGCACAGCTGGTTCACATTCAGTTTGTGTCTGCACAATACATCAAAATGTGAAACTAATGTTGGCATATAGCCCAATAAAAGAAGATTACAAAATCTTACCGAGCAAAATTGTCTGTAATTTGGAAACAAAGGATTGCATGCTTCATCGCTGTGAAGTATGTCCAGGAACAACAACTCTACAGGAATATTTGGAAAGCACTTTTGCAGATACTGATCGTGAGGATACAATTCAGTTAAACAATGGACTTACACTGACAGAGATACATTTGAAACCAGAGAAATGACAGCTGAAGAATTCACTGAACTATTAGTTACAAAACTTTTGACTCTTTTTACTCACCATTACATTGCAAAGCATCAGAGCAAGCATCTCCAGTTGACTAAAGGTGGTCTCAAACCAGGAGAACTGATTACATTAATGGATTTCGCTGAAAATAACTCCTTTATTGTCCAAGATGCAGTTCAAGGATTGCATTGGGAAAATAGTCACGCTAGAATACGTCCATTTGTCATTTACTACAAAGACAATGAAGACTTAAAAAGCATCAACTACTGCATAATCAGTGATTGCTTCCGACATGACACAGTTGCAGTGCATGTGTTTTTAACATACTTTATCATATCCCTGAATTGCATTTTTAAAGAAAATAAGCATATTCATTATTTTAGTGATGGTTCTGCTGCACAGTACCAAAATTTTATGAGCTTCCGAAATCTTTGCCATCACAAAAAAGATTTTGGCATTACTGCATAATGGAAAGAGCCATGGGCAATCATGTGACGGAATTGGGGGCACAGTTAAGCGTTTAGCAGCAAGAGCAGCAGTACCCAATTGACAACCAAATCTTAAAACCAATTGATCTGTTTAAATATTGCCGAAAACATGTGCATGGCACTGAATTTATCTATATTAAAAAAGAAATTATTGAAGATGCAAAAATTGATCAAGAAAAACATTTTGAGGATGGATGTACAGTGTCTGGTACAAGAGACCATCACCATTTTGTGCCAATTGATGAAAAGTGACTTCACATTCATAGAGTATCAAATGATACGCTGTCCTTTTTAGAAAAGTGTTAATCGATATGCTAAAGTTGCTACTAAACATCTTGCCATTACTGAACTACAGCCTGGCCAGTATGTCGCTTGTGTTTATGATGGAAAATGGAGGATAGGAAATATCTGTGAACTTTCATGTGAAGAAAAAGATACCTTGATTAATTTCATGCATCCTCATGGAGATGCACAATCATTTCACTGGCCAGCTAGAAGAGACATGCGCTAGATTCCACAACAAAAGATAATTGCAGTTATACTAGTTCCAGCTGCTTTAATGATGGGGCGGCAATACAGTTTGTCGGAAGCAATAGTTTTGGACATCAACAATAAATTTAAAGCATACTCACATTCAGGCTAAGGAACCTGTTAGATACTCACATTGTGGCTTGGGAACCTGCAGTAAAGAAACCCACCCATGGCTAACCTTGCATGGCTATCGGGCGTGGCCCCCTGGCGAAGCGGCTACCAGTCACTGAGATGGTAGTGGCACAGCCACCATTGACCTATGAAGGATTTTTCTCCAATTACAAAAAAATTCAATAGCTTAGGTGCAATTTTTGCACCTTACCCAAAAAGACACTAAAATGAAAATAAGTTTTTCTAATAGAATGAAATGTGCTCTGTTGAATGGTTTTAATGAATGTAATGTGGTAAGTGCCCATTTTGAGATTTCAACTTTGAACATGGGTATATTTTGATGCAGTCATGTTTTTTAGCAAAGTTACGGGATGGTAGCACAGTAATTAAACACACAAGCCAGGCCAAAATTTGTGATATACTAAACACCCAGACAGACAGTAGTTTGGCAAACTACCGGGTCAATAGCGCACTTTCTCCACTACTTATGCCTCATTAAAGTATGCGACAAATTTCTCGCAACATGATTTGTTGCCCACTTTGAACTAAGATTATGCCAAATCCATTGCTTTCTGAACTCTACTTCCATTATTTGTGTGTAGAACACAAAAAGTTGTACCACTATACCCAGAAGCATTAGGAACAGTGGAATGCCAAACTTGAAGATGTCTTCGCAACTTTTCAGTCTTGGTAAAAGTGGTGTTCACAAAAGTGGCTCTAGCGCCTGAACCAAGTTACAGGAGCGTGGAACTTTGCATAAGTTCATGTAGGGTCCTCAACTACATACTGTACAAAATCCATCAAAGTTAAGGATGGCTGAGCTGGGAGCCCTAGGACACTTCACGTGGAATGACCCATCTGTTAAACTTCAGTTACATGATAAGTCAGTCTAATCTAAAGCTTGTAAATTCAACTAAATACCTAGGAATTATGATTACAAGCAACTTAAATTCAAAAGAAATGTTGTGGGGTAGGCAAACCAATGGCTGTGTTTTACTGGCAGAACACTTACAAAATGTAACAGATCTACTGACGAGACTGCCTACATTACACTTGTCTGTCCTCTTAGAGTAATGCTGCATGGTCTCAACAAAGAGCAGTATGTTTCGTATCATCACAAAACAGGAGAGAGTGTGTCACTGACATGATACAAGATTTGGGGGGGATATAACTAAAACAAAGGCATTTTTTGCTGCGGTGGAATCTTCTCACGCAATTTCAATCAACAACTTTCTCCTCCACATATGAAAACATTTCGTTGATGCTGACCTACACAGGGAGAAACGACCATTGTAATCAAATAAGGACAATCAGTGCTTGCACAAAAAGATATAGGTGTTCATTTTTTCCGTGTGTTGTTCAAGATCAGAATAATAGAGAATTATTGTGAAGGCGGTTCGATAAATCCTCTGTCAGGCACTTAAGTGTGATTTGCGGAGTATCCATGTAGATGTAGAAGTTTAAAATGCTCCCTGTTGGGAATCTACACTCTGTCAGAACACTGGTATTTTTATATTTCAAAGTTGTTACTGAAGAACAACACTCAAAGAGCTGTTTGATGCAGTACCCATTAAAGTCTATGGCATGGGCCATTATTCCACTCTCTGAGATCCTGTGATCAGGAGAATTGCCAATAATTGTATGTAAGAAGTATAATAACCCTCTCAAGTTGACAGAATGATCTGTCAAAATGAGGAAAGAAGGAGAAAGGCCTTCATAATAACTAGAGGACTGAAAGAAGGATACTGTCAGCTGCCCATACTCTTAAGATGTATGTGTAGAAGGTAATGGATCACTGGTGTAGAAAGTGCTTGGGGACTGAAGTACGGAAGCAGTGTAAATATGCACAATGTATGCTGATGATAATTTCTTTGCAATAAATGAAGAAGAGGATATATCTTACATGCTTAGAAAATTGTTGGAAGACTATAAAGAAGTGTGGTCTGAAAATGAATTTTGAGATGGAATATCTGTCTGGCAGAGAGCAGCTATCCAGAAATTAAATCCTGTACTTTGGACCTCAAATATGAGTTTAAAGATTAAAATGTGGTTATACAAATGCACCTTGGAACCTATAAAAAGCTGTGTATGTGTGCGTTGGAAACTCGCAGAAAGAAATAGAGAGACTTAGAGCTTTGGAAATGGACCATGTGAAGAGAGCATGAAGAATTTGCTGACTTGACTGCACAAGAAATGAGTAAATAAGAAAAAGGATGCAGACCTACTAAAGTATTGCAGACAGAATAGAAGAAAGACAGCCTGGACGATTGGGGTGTGTCAGAAGAAGTAAAGAACATAGATGGCCAAAGATATCACTTTCATGGCAACTTCCTTGAAGAAGAATGAGAGGAAGACCATGAAAAGGGTGGCTAAGTGGTATATAAAACGTGGCATGGGAAGTGGAGGAGATGAGGACAAGGAGGAACGGCGAGATCTAGGCATTTGACGAAAGAGATGCGGCAGACCGTTGTATGACCCCCACAATAGGGCAGTGCCCCAGATATACACTCCTCTTTCCCTTGTATTATGCCTATAGTTGTACCATACTAACTTACAACCACGTAAGTGAATCTCATTAATTTCTGTAACTTTCAAACAATATTTTGTTATGCATAGTACTAGGGAGTGTGTGTCACTTTTAGAGAAGCAATAAACTGTGGATGAAATATTCTGTTGAATTCACAGCTACAGTATCCACTCAACAAAGTGATCTAAGTGTCATTCCTCACAATGTCGTATGACATTTATTGCCTAGTCTCACTCTTTTGAAGTAGCCCTACCCCTGATGTTACTCAGTCTGTACAATGGTCAAGCTGCAGAGTAAACTGAGGGGATATTTGGCCAAGGACTTACAGTTCAAGAAAAAGAAATTCAAACTTTGAAGTTTGTCAATAACATTGTAATTCGAGATGGTACAGGACTTTGAATAGCAGCTGAATGGAACATATAGTGTCTGGAAAAGAGAATAGCAATTAACATCAACAAAAGCAATATAGTCCAAGCCAGATTCTGCTAAGTAAGTTAGATTAGGATGTAAACCAACACAGCAGACGAGTTTTGATACTTGGGCACCAAAATAACCAAATTTGCCGAAGTAGAAAGGATAGAAGATGCAGACTGGCAACAGTAAAAAGTGCATTTCCAAGAAATGAGAAATTTGTTAAAGTCAAATATAAATTAAAATGTTAGGAAATCTAATATCTCTCTCTCTCTCCCCCCCCCCCCCCCCCCCCCTGAAAGTAGGTTGCACCTGGCAGCAGTCTTATGTCAGGTGAGTACATGCAGCACTACTATGGTACCGTACTAAGTGGTATGTGCTTCAAGTCACATGTAGATTAAACGCAGCTGATTTGTTACACGAAAGCTTCATTAAAATGCAGAAACTATCTGACGGAATCAAAACGTGTTTTAACAAATCTTGCATTATCGTTTACAAAATGTTGAAACATATTTCTCAATCTGCGATACAGTTACATGTATATTCATATGTGGACTATAAAGTCCCTCGCTGCCTTTTCAAGTACATGGTTGGTTTGTGGGAATTAAAGAACTAAGGGTATTTAATATGGAGTTAGTGACACCAGCCAGAATTTTATCGAACTTTGAAGTACCTTGCATCTTATAAACGCCCATAGTTTTTGTATTCACTGTTCAGTGCTGTTTAGAACAGTAGGTAATGACGGAAGATAGGGTTTTGATCTTAACTTACAAAAGAACATGTAATATGTTGGAACATACTGACACTGTGTAAAGCCACAACCTAAGTTCTAGAGTCGACTTCCTTCCATTGGGCCCCGAAACCTTAAGTAACAGACAAATTTTGAAACTTTTTATTTCACTATGTTCTATACATGCGAATTATTATTGTGTTGTAAACTTGTTCATTTCCTATGCGTAGGCTTACATATCGCACCACAGAAGACACTTTTAGCATCGTTTAGAGGATACTTAACGAATGCTACTTGTTTTAAGTACTTTCATTGGCAGTTGTAAGGAACATTAAAGTCAATTCGGAATGAGGTCTCGTAAAAAAGATCTTATTTATTTCTCACAATCAACTGGATAGAGTTTTAATACTTTTACACCACATGAAGACGAAAATCTTCCGCATAAACAACCACATTGATAAATATAACACGCGTACACGCACTCAGTAAACCAGTCGCACTTCTGCCGTTTCCAGTGATCGACATTTCTTTTTTAAATCAAAGATAGTTGATTTTAGTATTTCATATTGTTTAGCAGGTGCTGCCATCTTGGATGATGAACTTGTATTTGTTGCAAGTTTGTGTGGATTTGAAATTAAAATAAGTGATTATTGATAGTGTCCGTTGTTATTCTATTTCTGTTTGCTAAAGGTAAATATTGAACAGATATTGAATTTTCGTAGTAGTGTATTAATTTGGAATATTTCAATCCTACAGCCTTCTTTATTTACAGGGAAATCATGGGAAGGGCAACCAGTGCGTCATACCGCGAATGTTGAAATTGCTGGAAAACCTAATGTGACAATGTCTAGCTAAAGTGTTAAAATATTTGAGTAATTGTGGGAATATTAATATAGAATGTGTACGTTATCTTGTGTGTGACCCTTTATTACAATGAATATCAGAAGAAGTAAATTTTAATAGCGTGTTGTCGACGTACACAATTTGGTATACGCGGACTGTAAATGCAATACACAAAATTATCCCTGTAAATACCTCTACAGTTAACCATTGAAGAGGGGGGCACGCGCATGAATTAAGCCAAGTAACTTTCAGGAATCAGTCTTGTTATTGTTCGTTCTGGCAATAAGTGTGTGGGTCTTCGGTAATTGTTTGGCCATGGTTGTTTAGTTTCACCGTAGTTAGAAATTTTTTTATCATTCTCGTATCACTGTAGAAGAAGTGATGTTAGCTTATGTACTGACTCATGGATGTCATCCTTCTTATGAAACTTGGTTTTGGTAGGCGTAATGGCTGCATCAACGGAGAAATCGAGTATCGCAGGGCACGAAGACAGGATGAGATGTTTTGTTTGCGATGGAGCAGCGACTGGAAGATACTATATTCTTGCTACTTGCAGAACACAGACATCCAGGATAAGATTAATTGAAAAGTTGGGTCAGCTTGTCGGTGAAAGGTATGTTGTAACTAATTGCAAATTGTTGTGATGTTATATCAGTCCTGGTTGACGTAGTATTGTTGGTTTTATAAGAGTGAAAAATATCAAAGCACATATTCCATAAGCGTGAAAGAACTGCTTATAACATAGGATAACTCATGCAGTTCATGTCCAAACGGCTTTTGTAACAATTTGTTAGCAGACCACGAATTATGCTGAACTGATTTACCACTTGTAATTGTGCATGGGTCAGTTGAGAAGTTGTGACTCGTACGAGAAATTGTCAGGGTCAGTGTGTGCTGTGGCTATCCTTTGTGTTGACTGCTTTATTATGTTCCTCTGTATATTATCCAACACTTAGTTTGTTTTTAATAATAAAATCCGTGTGAACATTTGTTCATGTATAACAGAAAAGGAAAATATTAAAGCTGCAATACAGTGGCAGTAATATGTTTGTTTTTAAATTGTGAGGCAGGTCTGACTAGACTGAAACTACCTTCCAAATTTTCAGGTATAGTTGATAGTACCTTGCCAATGTACACAATCCCAGTAACCTTGGAATGTGTTAAGCTTCTGAATCATCAACAATTGTGTGATGAGAACCAGAATGACACAGTGAAAATACTAACATGTGCTTGTGCTCAATACACACTTTGCACCTCATGTTCATAAACAGAAACGTAATTTTCAGCAAAACCAATATGCAGCATTGCAAACTCTGTAGAATCTTGGCTCAGAACAGTTTCCTTTTGCTGATGTTAAGATGCAGACTGAGCTCTATTTGTACAGCAATGAACAAGAAACTGAGGAATTACGGAAATTCTGGATTTCACTGTATCAGCTATAGAGCTTTCTTCTTTGACTTTAATAATTTTAGAGTTGATTTGTTCCATCTTTCAAACATATCACTATAAATTCAAAATTTCCAGTTCATCAGCTTTATCGGCTTCTTTGAAACCTCTACTGTTTTGACGTTTTACATTCATTCCACCAACAAAGCTCACTGGGTGGCTGGCATATCATGGTTTAAGCAAATTTGTTGCTGTAAAAACTGGAATATTACAATGTTTCCTATGAAGCCTACTGATAGCATTTATGAAATTTTTGTGATACGTGCACAAACATATGTTATGAGGTAGTTTGCTGCTTAATTGAACATGTGGGCATTCTTCTGTAAACTCTGATGTCCCAATTTTAATTTCAGGGTGCTCCTATTTGAATACCTCGCATGTTTCCATGAATTGGATGTGACTAAGTTATGAATGTAAACTGTCTTTTTCTCATTATTTTCTCAAATCACTATTCTGTCTTCCCTGCCTGGTGGCTGGCAACTGACGACACTACAGTAGAAACCAGTTACCATGTCTCAAGTTTCAGAACCAAGGCCTGTATTTTGTGGAATTCTACAATTACTGTGTCTTTCAGACTTTCCAATCTGATGAATTTCCACGCAAGTCACTGAAGAGCTCATGAACATCTACAACTTCAACTCGAGCCGTGGCATTACCTAGAGCACTATATGACTTATATTGTGATAAACCAGCTTTACTAGGTTGCATCTTACATTACACTGTGTGTTCTAACTCTGTCCCTAGTTTAGCTCTTCTTTCTTCTAATAAGTCATTGTTTATGTGGACTCAAATGCAGAAACTTTTGTTTCCGCTTCTGTTGACTTTTTCTAGCTTCTTCCTGATGCTTCTTCTTATTTTTCTTCACTCTTTAACTTTTCCTACCTCCTTTTCTTTCTTTCTTTCTGCTGCTATTAATTTCTGTCTTTCTGCTGCTATTAAGGGCATCCCATTCTTTTAACCTTAGAAAAATATAACTGTAACTCAGATTATGTGACTTGGGTTACACATTTAATTTTCTGTTTTTACAGTATTGGTTGAAATTGGAAAATTTTTAATAGTGATATTAGTTACACATGCACACAAAGAAGTAAATTGCTGAACAAGATGAAGTTAGCCCTAACATTCCTCTTAATATAAAACCTTAATTAGGCTCCATGAAAGTGGCTCGTGTTACGTAAAAATGTATGGCCTTATAAAAAGGGCTACAAATGATGGAGGGAAAACAATAATAGGCAATAGACATTGTTATCATGCAGTAAAAAGTCCAGCCTTTTCAAGCAATTTATAAAAAGTATCAAATTTTACACTTTTAAAAATGATAAGTGTGCCCTACTTTACATGGAATATCCCATAAATGCCGGGATGGTTCCTTTGAAAGGGCACAGCCGACTTCCTACCTTAATTTGATGGGACCGATGACCTCACTGTTTGGTCCCAAATAAATCAACCAACCAACATGGATTCAGAAAACATAGAGCATGTGACAACCAACTCTCAAATGACATCCTGCAAGCCATGGAACAAGGGAGGCAGGTAGATGCTGTATTCCTTGACATATGAAGAGCATTTGACACAGTATTATGACAATGTTTGTTAATGAAAGTATGATCCTATGGGATATCATGCAAAATTTGTGACTGGGTTGAGGATTTCCTGGTAGCGAGAGTACAGCATGTTATGTTAAATAGAGTGTGATCGACAGATTTAGAAAGATTTAGAAATCACTTCAAGTGGGCTGTTGCTGATCTTGCGGTATATTGATGACATCACAGAAAATAATTTCAGATTTTTTGCAGGTGATGCAGTTAGCTAAGGCTAGGAAAAAATTTTACCTCCATAGTCTTGGATGTTATTGAATTTAGCATATGTTAAAATGAAGGACTAAGTGAGGAACACAATTTTTTTTTTTTTTTTGTTTTCCCCCAAAAAAATTCTGCTCTGAGATACAGCCCACCAAAGATGACACTGCACATACCATTTTGAAGATGCAAACTTTGGAAAAAATTTTAAAATGCTGTATCTCTGGAACAAAGATCATTGCTTTATGATAATAAAGAAATCTTCCATTTGGACTTAACCTGTCAAAGTTCATTCTGAACTTTTTTATAATTTACAATTTTTTTTTCCAAAAATGCCAATCCACAAAAGTTTTGATTTTTTTTCTGTTGATTAGTACCATAAAGTTCTACATCTCCTGAAAAGGAGAGCTTTCACATTTAGATTGAACAGGTTTTATAAACAATTGAAGTTTTTGGCATACATAAAACCTGTTTTATTACCACATTATCACGTAACAGGCAATAAAAATCAGAACCTGTGCTTATTTAACCTAATTTTAGTTTTGAAAGATGAGTAAGAAACTCATTTTTCAAGCATTTTAAATGGTTCCAAAATGCACGTGAAAGGTTCAAAGACTTTAAGGTTTCAATTTATACAACTTCTGTGCACTCTGTTTTGTACTGAAAGTAACCAGTCTGTGAAGTAAGAATGTGTTCCATTGCTTCAGTATCTCCCTCTGATATAGAGTGATGCCTTCCTGTTGAACAAATACGAACTGGAGCACTACAATCTTCCAAAACATCATGAACAGGAAGTGAGCACTGATGGCATTGTTGCTGTCCTTCAGCAACTGCTGTATCCAGCAGCTGGTCCATGTGGGAGCATAAAGTTCACTAAAATTTCGACCATCACAAGGACCCTTCTCATGACTAGTAGCACTGTATACCCATTCAGTTTGCACAGGCAACTTTACTAGATTCAAACAGCTGTTAAAGATTTTTAAAATGACGAGGAGCACCATCAGAAATGATGATGATCTTCTCTGCCCCTGTTTGCAGTTGAAGAATTTTGCACATTGCTAGCAAAGCATGTGCTAAGTCGTGTCCTGTGTCATCACTTATAACTGCAACACTTGTGGTCTTGTTTTGAAAATGTGTCACTCCTGTAAAAATTGAAACCTGGTCATTACTCCAATGATACCCTAGTACTTCTTGTGGGAGAAGCTTCTGTAATGTGTTGTTGTTGCAATTTCTTCAGATGCTGGAGTGTTACTGCTTTCACAGACCATTTACCAAGTTCATCAGTGAAACTGTCAAAGGCAACATTTTTCTTAATTAGTTTATTTTCCTCCAGTGTCACAATGTAATTTCTGCAGAGTTATCTGCTACATATTCCCTGTACAGGGCAGTAACTACATTCTTCAAACAAACCAGTCTCTCGCTTTATGTCACAGACTACTAATGACTTCACACGTTCAACCAAGGTGTCATATGTCATGCCCCAGTAAGTTCTTCAAAGTTACCACACACAGTTCAAAATTCACGCAGTACATGCATAGACAGACATCTCTTGGTGGGTGTGGAACTACACTCTTAGGTCGTATTGCATAAAAATTTGATCTTCCAATATGTGAAGTTGTATAGTTGCTCTTATAAATTGCAAAAATTTCTTTAATACTGTGAGTCATATACCTATTCACTTTCACAATATTTTGACCTTCAACTGTTAGAGTTATAGCGTCTTTTTTTGGTGGCACTTTGGAACAGTTCAGTTAATCTTCCAGCTAAAATGACTGCACTATTTGAATTTCGGCTGCTTCTACAGGATGACCATGATAAGGATCCAGCTTCCCAAAGACTCCTTTTACAGAACTCACCTTTCTTGATTTCTCTAACTCCTACTTAGATACCAGTGGAATGTGCTTCAAAATTGGTTTCTTTGAAAATGTCTCTGGAATAATAGTTAAAACTTGCACATTTTCACTGTAGGATACACAATATTCAACAGCTGTAAAAAAAAAAAAAAATCCTGGCAAGAGATGCAAGAGTGCTTTGGTTCATTTCTTCTGAAGATGAAATTTCTACTTTGGTTGGTTGGTTGGTTGCAAAAGCTAGAATTTTGTGTGTATGTTTGTGTGTCTATCGACCTGCCAGCGCTCTTTTATGGATATGCAAATAGTCGGCACACTTCACTCCCTGTGGCCCCAGTCAGAAGACATTTCAAGCAGTCTTTTTCACAAAATACTCTGCGACTGTGTCAACTGGCAAATTCTTCACGAAAACACAGAACTCGCTGAATGGTCTTAGATTTCTTAGAAGTCTCTTCAGTAAACGGCTTAGCACTGAACAACTACAATACAGAAACCAGCAGTGAACAATCATGACGAAGAAACCGACAAGAAACAACAACGAAATGTAAGAAAGATCGGCAACAATGAAAATGGAAAGAAGTAACTGCAACAAAGAGTGTGATAAGAAATAACTGCAACAAAGACAATAGAAATCAACATTGTAACAAGGAAATTAGTAAGAAACAACTTCAGTGAAGACATACATTACCCTTGAAAGTTAAAAAAATGATTTTTTAAAATAAAACCTGTCCACCTTAAAAGTGGAAGTTCTCCTTTACAGAGAATATGGTACTACGTGGTACTAATCAACATGGGGGGAAAAAGCTAACTTTGATGGATTGTCGTTTTTGAAAAAAAAATTTTTTTTCTGTAAATTATAAAAAAATTCAAAAGGTGACAGTAAAAGAACTTTTGACAGATATGTCCAAACGAAGGATACCATTGTAACTATAAAACAATTATTTTTCAAATGTAAAAAACTCTTAACAATATATCTAGAACTGTTATAGAGATAAAGTTTTAAAATTAAATTCCAAAATTTTCATCTTCAAAATTGTGTTCGCTGTGTCATCTTTGGAGGCCTGTATCTCGGAACAGGAATTTTTTTGGAGAAAACAAAAAAAATACGCATTTCTTACTTCCTCCTGAATTTTAACATATGCTACATCCAATAACATCTGAGATTATGAAGGTAACCACCCAGCCTGAAGTGATACGGATTATGCCATCTGCACAGATATCGTCAGATCGTGATAAGATCTCAGACTGATGGAAAGATTGGCAACTTGATTTAAATGTTCAGAACTGTAGAATAATGTATTAAACAGAACAAAAGGTATTGTATGCCTATGGTATCAATAAATCACAAGTGGAGTCAGTCAGCTTATACAAATGCTCTGCCATGCAGGTCACATAGGGGGTAATCGGGACCAACTGACCACCTATCATCCTCAGCCAATGATGTCATTAGGCTATGGTATGGAGGGATGTAGTGTCAGCACATTAGACTCCCAGCCGTTAATGGCTTTGCAACTGTGCAACTACTATGTCTCATACAAATAACTCCTCAATTGGCAGCTAATATAGATGCCTGGTTGTTATTTGTAGGGATGTGAAATTCATCCATAACTAAAGGAGGTGGCAAACTTCAATTAATTGTTAGAATACTAGAGAAATGCAGTCTGCCTATAAAGGAGATGGCTTATGTAAGCCTCGTTTATGTTAAGATATGTAAATTTATATCGACAGTTGTTTTGTTTACTCCATTGTGTTATAATTACTCATTCTGTTCTGGGGGTGTGTAGTTGTTATGCATGTACTGATTAATTAATAAAATATTGTTTTGGAAAGCTTTCATGTGTGTAGTAAAAAATACTGAACAAAAGGTTATTGTCCCAGGTACATACGCTTGTGCCAATCATTCATATTGCTACAAATGAGTGGAACAGCCTCAACTGGACTTCCAGTGGTTGAAAAGTTGATCGGGCGTGGAAATTACTCAACATGGAAATTTGCCATGAAGGTGTATTTGGTTCATGACGAACTGTGGGATGTTGTTGAAAACACTCCTTGAGATCTGATGAAATGGGATGATTCTTGGAAGAAGAGAGACAAAAAGACACATTTGTGGGTTATACTTTTCGTTGACAACATTAATTATTCCCATATAAGGAACATACAAACGGCAGCAGAAGCCTGGTCGGCCTTGGAAGAGGCGTTTGAAGACTCAGGACTCACATAGAGTGGGCTTTAGATCATTAATCACTACCAAATTAGATAAATGCAAGTCAGTAGACGACTACTGTGTTCGAAGAATAACAACCGTGTTTGAGTTAAATGAAATGAGGTTTGCCGTGAGTGAAGAGTGGGTAGGAACTTCGCTTCTGGCTGGATTACCTGATCATTATCAGCCTATGATCGTGACACTCGAATCTCCCATGACGTGTGTGCCACTGTTTTCTATTACAGTTAAACTGCTACAAGGTGTCAAACGCGAAAATGCAAATGGAAATAAAGAACCTGTTCTATATACAGATAAGAAGAGGCCTATAAAACATATTATTAAATGCTACAAGTGCAATAAACCGAATAATATTGTTAAATGTTGTTCTAGCAAGGACGAAAAAGGAGGAAGCTTGTCAAAAAATTACGATGGCGGATATGTATTTAGGAAACAGACACGACAAAACAAAGCTTTTCTTGCTGCTGCTGTTAAACAATCTCACAAAAAGGATATGTGGTCCTGTGCCTTGGCTCACATTACTAATGATGAAAAGAAGCTTCATAATGTCAAGCCATGTAATAGTTCGGTGACTAGCATGAGGGATAATGGGTTAGTAGCACAGACTAGTGGAAGCGCTGATCTGACCTTCTATACTGGTGATTAAACAGTAGAAGCATCCAGTGTTATTCATATCCCAAACTCAGCTGTAAATTTGCTCTCAGTTAGTAAAATTGTAAGCAAAGGACATAAAGTGACTTGAGGTGGACTCGTCTAAGATGCAGAAGGTGAACTAATTGCCAGAACATTGCCAAGAATGGCATCTATTGTTTAAATAAAAATGAGATGAAAGAGTGCTACTGTACAAAAGATAGTGGATTCTTATGGCATCGCAGGCTAGGACATAAGAATTGCAGAAGTATGGTGAAGTTGTCAAAGGTTTCAACGGGACTAAATGAAGATATTGTGGCCAAGGATCCCTGTGAGTTGTGCATCATGGGAAAACAGTCACGTCTTTCATTCAAACTTAGCAAAAGGTATTCTAAACACATCTTAGACTTAGTACATTCTGATTTGTGTGGGCAAATGGAGACAGAATCTGTTGGTGGAAGTCATTATTTCCTCACATTTATTGATGATTTTTCGAGATTCAAATTTGTTCATTTCTTGAAGGAAAAAATCTGAGGTAATAAGAATATTTGAAAACTTCAAAGCCATGGTGGAAAAGCTGACAGGCAGAAATATCAAGAAGTTGTGGTCTGACAGTGGAGAGGGGTATGTCAGTGATGATCGAAAAGGATTTCTGGCTTTTGAGGGTATCATCCATCATATTATCATCATCATGGTGTTGTCGAGAGAGCTAATAGAACTTTGGTCGAAAAGGCTCGTACTATGATATTCAATGCTAACTACCAAAGGAGTATTGGGCTGAAGCTGTGTCTACAGCTGCAAACCTATCAAATTGTTCACCGTCTATCACACTGCCCATTCTCCATATCTTGGGCGAGGACACCTTCCTGGGTGCATTTTCCACCATGCGCTATGCAGTATCGATTTCTGCATCGCCAAGGGGTGTTTATCTGACACGTTCCACACCCAGGAAGATTCCCTCTTTTATGAGTCTATGGAATGAATAATTAATCTAATCTAAGATGCCCACCCCACTGGGGCATCGGGCCTCCCGGCAATGGCCATCCTGCCAGGTGGCCTTTGCTGCGGCTGGGTGGCACCCGTGGGGAGGGTCCCTGGTTGGAGTGGGTGGCATCAGGGTGGATGACACGTGACAAAGCGGTGAAACACAAGCAGTCTCTAAGCAATCACAAGCTCAATTCAACGCACAGAAGTACGACCCCAAATCATTCCCCTCCCTGACCACACCATGGGAGGAACGTCAGGCTAAGGATGGCAGCGGATCTTATTCGCCCAGGTACCTTGTATGTTCGAGAGCTGATGGGGAATCTTTCATGACAATGAAGCCTCAGTTTTTTGTTGAGCATTTAGAGAACAAGTGTTGGGAGGTGGAGGGCTTGTCCAAAATGAGATTTGGGTCAGTCTTAATCAAAACAGCATCCTCTGCCCAGTCATGGGAGTTACTCGCTTGTGACAAGCTGGGGGATCTTTCTGTAACCATCATGCCCCATAAGAGCTTAAATATGGTTCAGGGTATCATATTTCATAGAGACCTCCTTTTGCAGTCCGATGATGAGCTGCATGCCAGTTTAGAGTGGCGAGGTGTACATTTTGTCCAGCGTGTCCAACGGGGTCCAAAGGATAATCAGGTTGCCACCGGTGCCTTTGTCTTGGCCTTTGAGGGTGATGCATTGCCCGAGAAGGTCAAGGTGATGGTCTACCGGTGTGATGTAAAGCCTTATATCCCTCCCCCGATGTGGTGCTTTAAGTGCTGGAAGTCCGGTCATATGTCTTCCCGCTGTACTTCCAGCGTCACATGCCGAGATTGTGGATGCCCATCACATCCCAATACTCCATGTGCACTGCCCCCCATCTGTGTCAACTGCGGAGAGCACCATTCGCCTTGCTCGCGTGACTGCAGGATTCTCCAGAAAGAAAGGAAAAATCATGGAGTACAAGACCCTGGACAGACTGAGGCTAAGAGAAAATTTTGAACGCTTGCATCCTGTGCGTACGACATTGTCTTACGCCGCCTCTACAACAGTTCTGGCACCATCGGCTCTGCCAACACAGGTCACCTCTCAGAGCCAGAAGACTACACCTGCACCCTTGATGGTGGGGGCATTTCCCTTCCTGTTGCTCCTGCAGCACCTACTTCGTGAGGAACACCACCGATACCACACACTTGCAATGCTACCATGCAAGTGAACCCCATAAGCCACATAACAAGCTACCCATAAACATACCACCAGAGAGAACCACCGACCGCAACAGTACGCCACCTTTAAACATGCCACACACGCAAACTAAACCAAAAACATCACCTAACACACAACTTATAAACACATCACCAGAGAGCAGCACTGATCACATCAAAACGACTTCTACAAACACGCCACTCTCACAAAGTAAACTCCGCACCGTTGAGACGTCGCACACCGCGACAGCCTTACGTCACGGGTCAACGCCAACAGGTGGAATCGGATGCTTCCCTCGACCCTTCTCCAGAACTTTATTGCATAGGATTTCTGGGAGATCCAAATTTTTCCTTTATCATGATCCCCTAATTTCCTGACAGTACTACGAGGTCATCGGTCCCTTGTTCCTAATAAAACAATGCCACCAGTGTGAGAATAAAATGGACGAAACATATAACTCAAAACGGAAATAAAGGAAAAGCCACAAGAACGAAGGGAAGGCAATGAGCACTAAAAGGAACAAAAGAGGACAAGAAAACAACAGAGAGACACTAGAAACAGAAGACAGTAAAACATGAAAGCAGATTACAGTGGCTTGCCAACCACGAGAATAAAAAGGGAAAGCCAGCCATCTGCAACACATTAAAACCTCCATAACAGGTCAAGGGAAGTGTTCGATTGCAATTTTGATTTTCTTGGTGTTTTTTTTTTTTTTGTGGTAGGATTAAGTTTGGTGGTGGTG
Organism: Schistocerca serialis cubense; assembly: GCF_023864345.2. Lineage (NCBI taxonomy): Eukaryota > Metazoa > Arthropoda > Insecta > Orthoptera > Acrididae > Schistocerca > Schistocerca serialis. The sequence goes on from NC_064638.1 coordinate 491,528,650, forward strand.
GTGAAAGTTTTGAGATTTATAGTGTGGTATTGGTTGTTTCTGTTGACCTATATAGGTCAAGGGAAGTGTTCGATTCCAGTGGATTTTGTGTGTAGTGGAATTTGGGAAGGTTGTGGGGTCTTGTTATTTTAGAGTTTTTTGTCATTTGGTGTAGTGGCGAGTGTTTACCTTTAGTTTGTCCCCATCCAGAAACCCTCAATTTCCCACGCTTGTCCCGTTAGTTTGATTAGGTTTTTTGTGGAAGGTGTGTGTGTGTGTGTGTGTGTGTGTGTGTGTGTGTGTGTGTGTGTGTGTGTGTTGGTTTTTCGATGTATTTATGTGTTTGTTGTCACGTTTACGTAATGACGTCATAGGCGCCATTGGATGGTCGTTTCCGCTATATTTGTGACGTGGGTCAAAGCAGACGGGTGGAATCAGACACTTCCGTATTTCACTGGAGAAATTTGGAACGAGTGAAGCCAAGCCGGTGTCAACACCATTTGAACTTGGTTTGCACTTTGAAGCAGTCGTGATACCAAAGTACCATATGAAGAAGCAATAAGAAGTCTATATCTAACCCAAATCGCACTGTAAATCTCCTTAGCAGATATAACTACTGCTTTAAAAAGATTCATTGGTTGTAAAAAGATTGCTTAGATATTTAAAAGGAACCATGGACTACAGGCTAGAATTTTCTAGAGATGACAGAAATAATGGCCTTCAGTGTCACAGATTGGGGAAATAAAATCAGTGACAGACATCCTGTTACTGGTTCATGCATAAAATTGCAAAACTCTTTTAATTTCATGATCTAGTAGAAAACAAAAAACTTCTACTTGTGATGCTGAATATATGGCCTTGGCATCAACTGTTCAAGATTTACTGTGGTTGGGACAACTTATGTCTGAGGTAGATCCAAGCAGTCTCATAAAGTCACTTACAGTATATTGTGATAATAAAAGTCATTCAGCTGGCCAAGAATCTAGTGACCAACTCTGGATCAAGATATAAAGTATCATTTTATGAGAAGGCATTTTGAGTCAGGTGTTATTAATGTTGAACATCTGCCTTCTGAAGAAATGTTAGACAATGCTTCACAAAACCACTTAGCAATGCCAGACATGAAACGTGTGTAAGAAACTGTGGCCTTGTAAAATAAGTGAAGGAGTGACTGTACATTCATACTGTGTGTCGATGTCAATTTAAAGAGACATGTTAAGATATGTAAATTGATATCGATAATTTCTTTGTTTACTCTGTCATGTTGTAATTACCAGGTTTTCATTATGTGTTCTGGAGTGTGTAGTTGTTGTTATGCATGTACTGATTAATTAATAAAACATTGTTTCGGAAAGCTTTCACGTGTGTATTAAATAATGCTCAACAGTTCAGCCCATCCTAGAATATTACGCAGATATGTGGGACCTGTACCATGTAGGATTAACAGGATACTGAACAAAGGGCAGTGCAAATGGTCACAAGTTTTCTTAGCCCATGAGAAATTGTCACGGAGATGGTGGAAAAACTAACTGACATTCGTTTGAAGATAGATGCTAACTATTCTGTGAATGCCTAACTGACAAAATTTCAAGAATCACCTTACAAGTGACGAATCTAGAAATATACTACACCCCCATACGTATTGATCCTGTAGACATGACAAGGCCAAAATTAAACCATACTCTGTGCAAAATTACTTTATAATTCACAGTTGTGCAGGAACAAGTGGGTGTGTGGGGCATAGTTAGCACATCCCATATGGAATTCAGCATAATCTTAAATTTCATTTGACTTGCTAAAACTCACAATCTACTCACTTTATAACTGTGGAACTTGCGTCAATGTGTTCTGGAAGAACTGTACTGTTTTCATTTCAGTTTTACTTGCACCAACAAATTATTAAGAAAATGCAATTTCTGACAATGTTACCAAATTTTTGACTTATCTTAAATAGGGCAATCAGTATTGGGAGAAAGAATAAAAGAAATACAAAAAACATTACTTCAGCACTTTGAAACAGTAATGGTTATTGCATGTGGTATGAACTTAATTCCTGAGATGGAGTGTGTTTGATGTTAGTTGCTGATGAGGCCTTATTATTGAAATGTAAAAATTTGTGAAATTATAGTTTTTTTTTTTATGTAACTACTTTCCATTGCAAATTGCACACTTCAAATGTGCAGCTGAATCTGCCTGTATTTGATTTCTATTGTGACTGTGGAAAAATCCACTGACATCACTCGTCATTTCAGTGGTGCTTGAAATATCGTGGTAACTGTCACCATTATTATGTAATGAAATAATTGTCTCCTTCACTGATGCTCTGTTTATGTTTGTTGGCCTTCTTTCAGTCTTCAGACATTATGTTCCTAACATTTTCTTTTGTGAGTGCTTAAGCCGGCAGAATGGGCATTTAATTGTTGTTATTATTATTGTTATTATTATTATTATTATTATTACTAACGTAAACTTTTAATTTTGGTCTGTATTAATTCTGTTTGGTTGAAGTGGTAGCTTGAAGATTTTGTCTCCATATGTTTTCATCAGCTCGTAGATTTTGTTTATGAGGAACTGTGTTTTATGGAGAGAGATCAGTTCCATAAACTCTAGCTTTCTAAGGTTACCGCTTACATCAGTGTTATGATGCTGAAGCCAATTAATCATTCCTTCTTTCTCTTTACCGTGATAGATGTCTTGTCAACAACTCACAGTAAGAAGCATTACCTAGAACAATTTTTGAGTATTTTCCCAGATTCTGAATTACTGATTCTGTGAACCAGTTTGTAAACGTAATGTTCTTAATTTCTTGATGATAATCTCTCGTCTCCTTTGATTTAAATAACAAGAGACCTTTTGAGAGAGAATCTTGTGAGGTGCCTGCATGACAAAAAATAAGTCTATCTCCCTTGCTGGAAGGTGTTGCCATTGTTTCTTTACTATTTCACCTATCGAGCCCTGCTTTTCAACATGCCCAGCATTGACACAACGGGGTCAGATACATCACATGATCACACTGACAGAACCACAGGCACATAGACACAGGCAACAGAGCATGCACAATGTCGACACTAGTACAGTGTATATCCACCTTTCGCAGCAATGCAGGCTGCTATTCTCTCATGGAGACCATCGTAGAGATGCTGGATGTAGTCCTGTGGAACGGCTTGCCATGCCATTTCCACCTGGCGCCTCAGTTGGACCAGCGTTCGTGCTGGACGTGCAGACCGCGTGAGACGACGCTTCATCCAGTCCCAAACATGCTCAATGGGGGACAGATCTGGAGATCTTGCTGGCCAGGGTAGTTGACTTACACCTTCTAGAGCACGTTGGGTGGCACGGGATACATGCGGACGTGCATTGTCCTGTTGGAACAGCAAGTTCCCTTGCCGGTCTAGGAATGGTAGAACGATGGGTTCGATGACGGTTTGGATGTACTGTGCACTATTCAGTGTCCCCTCGACGATCACCAGTGGTGTACGGCCAGTGTAGGAGATCGCTCCCCACACCATGATGCCGGGTGTTGGCCCTGTGTGCCTCGGTCGTATGCAGTCCTGATTGTGGCGCTCACCTGCACGGCGCCAAACACGCATACGACCATCATTGGCACCAAGGCAGAAGCGACTCTCATCGCTGAAGACGACACGTCTCCATTCGTCCCTCCATTCACGCCTGTCGCGACACCACTGGAGGCGGGCTGCACGATGTTGGGGCATGAGCGGAAGACGGCCTAACGGTGTGCGGGACCGTAGCCCAGCTTCATGGAGACGGTTGCGAATGGTCCTCGCCGATACCCCAGGAGCAACAGTGTCCCTAATTTGCTGGGAAGTGGCGGTGCGGTCCCCTACGGCACTGCGTAGGATCCTACGGTCTTGGCGTGCATCCGTGCGTCGCTGCGGTCCGGTCCCAGGTCGACGGGCACGTGCACCTTCCGCCGACCACTGGCGACAACATCGATGTACTGTGGAGACCTCACGCCCCACGTGTTGAGCAATTCGGCGGTACGTCCACCCGGCCTCCCGCATGCCCACTATACGCCCTCGCTTAAAGTCCGTCAACTGCACATACGGTTCACGTCCACGCTGTCGCGGCATGCTACCAGTGTTAAAGACTGCGATGGAGCTCCGTATGCCACGGCAAACTGGCTGACACTGACGGCGGCGGTGCATAAATGCTGCGCAGCTAGCGCCATTTGACGGCCAACACCGCGGTTCCTGGTGTGTCCGCTGTGCCGTGCGTGTGATCATTGCTTGGACAGCCCTCTCGCAGTGTCCGGAGCAAGTATGGTGGGTCTGACACACCGGTGTCAATGTGTTCTTTTTTCCATTTCCAGGAGTGTATAACATGATCTTTGCAAAAATTCGTAGTAGTGAAAGAATAGTGCTTTGTGGTGAAAGTGCACCTGGGCTTAGGTTGATTTGGCTGCTGCTGCTTCTGCTATTGTAAAGCATTTAGATTTTGTGCATAATTCGTGGCTTGCAAATAGTTAACACGTGCAAAGCTGAAAGATTTTCATTGGTCTTCCTTTACCTCCATATCACAGATTAATCCTGTTGTATGAAAAGTGCCATTAATTCATTCAAGCTCCCCTAATGCAGGGCTTTAACTTGTCTTGGAATTCTGAACTCATTGTATAGAATGATTCAGTAAAACAGTTGATCTGTAAGGCAACAATGCTCAATGCATATAAAGGAATCAGGTTGAATGTATTCATAAAATCCTAAAATTTAAGCTAATTGAAATTACACCAAAATAAAAATAGGTGAATGCTGTTCTCAAACACAGGATGATTTGGTTGACGTTCGTAAGCAGATGGAAATTGCCCTGACTACTGTTAAACAATTGGCAGCTGCTACAAATCAGTGTGTTTGAAGAGCTCCCAAGAGTTGTGTGCCTATGATACCTATACCAGAGGTACCTCAAGTACTAACTCCTCCTTTGGTCCTGTCTTGTCTGCAGAAAGTACAGGATATGTCATTAACCATCCACTTCACTGCAAGTTGCATGTCAGTGGTAGAACTAGGCATCCTGCACAGGGTGGATGGGGACCAGGGAGGACTCAGGGTGTTGTACCAATCCCCCTAACCAACAAGTTTGAGGTGCTAGGTGCTGTCTTTCGCTAAATTAGAAATTGAGCCAGTGGGACTTATTTCACATGTTTTGGGGAAACCTGTTTTGTCCAGTGTCAGGAGGAAGCAATCACAAAATGGTAAGGGTCTAACAATCGTTGGCAGTTCAAACGTATGGCGAGTGATGGTACCCCTTAGGGAAATGGCAGCAAGGGACTGGTAAGGACGCCAGGTGCACTCTGTGTGTATGCTCGGGACCCTCTTTCAGCACATTGAAGAGGCTATTCTGGCAGCTATTGAGGGAACAAGGTGCAACCAACTGCAGATTGTGGCACAGATTGAAACAAATGATGCCTGTCGTCTGGGCTCCGAGGTCATTCGTGGATCATTCTGGCAACTGGCAGAGAAGGTTCAGAAGGCCGGCCTTGCACATGGAATTTCAATGAAGCTCACAATTTGCAGCATAGTTCCCAGAACTGATCGTGGCCCTTTGGTTCTGAGTCAAGTGGAAGGAGTGCAACAGAGGCTTCCAGAGTTCTGTGAGAAGCTAGGCTGTGACTTCCTGGACTTGCGCCGTAGGGTTGAGAACTGTAGAGTTCCCCTGAATAGGTCGGCTATGCACTACACACCAGAGGCTGCTACTTAGGTAGCTGACTTGTATGTGGGGTGCACACAAGGTGTTTTTTAGATGAGGCGACTTTCCATCCAATCCAGATAAAGACAGCTGTTGAAAATCAAAAAGTATCAGTGTAAGATCGAAAGAGGTGCCTCTCACAGGTGAAGAGTATTAAATTCCTAATGGTAAACAGCCAAAGCACTCACAACAAAATGCCAGAATTTGAAGCGCTCACGAAAAGCAGGAGGCTCATATAATAGTAGGTACAGGAAGCTGTTAAAACTGAAATTGATAGCAGTGAGATATTTGGGGAAAATTTAAGTGTATATCAGAAGGATAGGCAAATGGAAATTGTAGGTGGTATCTTTGTCGCAGACAAGAAACTGTGATCCACTGATGTAGAAACTGAAGCTGCATGCTAGATTATTTGGGCAACACTCAGTATGGTAGGGGGAGGGGGGGGGCAAGGTGGGCATAAAATGATTTCTGGACCCTTCCATAGCCTGCCAGACTTGTCTCCTGATGTAACCGGAAACTTTTGATGAAACCTCAGTTCACTTTATATAAGTTCCCCCATCATACTTCAGTCATCAGTGGAGACAGGAATCATCCAACAACTAATTGGGAAAATTAAAGTTTTGTTAGTGTGGGTGCAGTAAGACAGCCTTTGAAACATTACTAAATGCCTTCTCTGAAAAGTACCTAGAACAGACAGTTAGAAACCCCACTCATGAAGGAAATACCGGGTGATCAAAAAGTCAGAATAAATTTGAAAACTGAATAAATCACGGAAAACTGTAGATAGAGAGGTACAAATTGACACACATGCTTGGAATGACACGGGATTTTATTAGAACCAAAAAAATACAAACGTTCAAAAAGTGTCAGACAGATGGCGCTTCATCTGATCAGAATAGCAATAATTAGCATAACAAAGTAAGACAAAGCAAAGATGATGATCTTTACAGGAAATGCTCAATATGCCCACCATCATTCCTCAACAATAGCTGTAGTCGAGGAATTATGTTGTGAACAGCACTGTAAAGCACGTCCGGAGTTATGGTGAGGCATTGGTGCCGGATGTTGTCTTTCAGTATCCCTAGAGATGTCGGTCGATCACGATACGCTTACGACTTCAGGTAATCCCAAAGCCAATAATCGCACGGACTGAGGTCTGGGGACCTGGGAGGCCAAGTATGGGGAAAGTGGCGGCTGAACACACGATCATCACCAAACGATGCGCGCAAGAGATCTTTCACCCCAATATGGGGTGGAGCGCCATCCTGCATAAAAATCGTACGTTCCAGCAGGTGTTTATCAGCCAGGCTGGGGATGATGCGATTCTGTAACATATCGGCGTACCTCTCACCTGTCATGGTAGCAGTTTTGCTGTCCAGCGCCACCTGTCGGACATTTTGTGAACTTTGTTTCTTTTTGGTTCTAATAAAACCCCATGTCATTCCAAGCACGTGCGTCAATTTTTACCTCTCTATCTACATTATTCCGTGGTTTATTAAGTTTTCAAATTTGTACTGACTTTTTGATCACCCTGTATATCGGCTCTAATGGTAACAAATAGACCTGACCTTTTTGAAGGTGTCCACATCGAAACTGGTATTAGTGACCAAGATGCGATTGTGGCAGCTGTGATTACCAAACTACACAGCACAGGCAGGAGCATGTAGAGTGACTTTTGGCTCTAGTTTAAAAGAGTAGTTGACCATGCCCTGGATATGTATGTACCCCGTAGATAAATTCATAATGGGAGGGAACCTCTATGGTATACAGTCACTGTAAAGAAACTTATAAAGAAACAGAGATTACTGAATAATAGGTGTAAAGCAAAGTATATAGATAAAAAGATGATGAATGTAACACATTTGGCTGAAAAAGAGAGCCCTTCTATGGCTACAGCAGAATATTGTCAGGTGATCTTTCACAGACCCCCAAAAAATTCTGGGCATATGTAAAGGCTGTTAATGACACCAAAGTTTGTATCCAATCTCTACTAAATGAGACAGGAACTTAAATTGGGGGTAGCAAAGCAAAAGCTGAAATGTTTAACTCCATTTTCAAATGTTTCTTTGCGAAGGGAAACCCAGGAGAAGTGCCCCAATTTAATTCCTGTGCCACTGAAAAGATGAATAAAATAAGTATTAGTATCAGTGGTGTTGGGAAACAGCTGAAATCATTGAAATTGAACAAAGCTCCAGGCCACGATGGAATTCTGTCAGATTCTATACTAAATTTGTGGCAGAATTAGCCCGTCTCCAACTGTAATGTACCGTAGATCCCGTGAACAAAAAACCATGCCCAGTTCTTGGAAAAGGGCACAGGTCACACCCATCTACAGCAAGGGTAGTAGAAGTGATCTATAAAGCTACCGTCCAATATCCTTGATGTTGATTTGTTGTAGAATCTTGGAACATGTTCTAACACAACAAGATATCTTGAACAGAATTTAATTTGTTGAGTATGATATACAAAGTCAATAGATTGGAGCAACCGTGTTGATGCTTCATTCCTTGACTTCTGGAAAAAGTCGGTTAATACAACTCCACACAGTCTTTTAGTGCACAAGACATCAGCGTAGAAGAAATGTAATGAGCTTTGTAATTGGATTCAGTAGTTCCTAACACTTAGAACTCAACATGACATTCTTAGTGGAGCAATGTTTAAAAGTTAAATTTGTACATACTCCAAGGGTATATTGCCGGAATATTACGAGTGACAATACATGTAAATCATCCAGTGGATAACATTTGAAGATCATTGAGGGAGTTAGCTGATTACACTGTTATCTATAGGAAAGTGGAATTTTGAAAAATTCTGCTGAAATGCAGGGAACCATGCAGGTGACTTGGTGCAGAGACTGGCACCTGACTTACACAGAATGGAAAAGCAAAGTGTGAAAGTGTGGCGTTACCTGAAGTACTTTGCGCCACTCACTATTAAAAAAAAAAATGGAGGGGGGGGGGGGCAGGTGTGAGTAGGACTTGCCCATTTAAGAGTTCTGTACAAACTTAATTACGTATATCAGCAGTTCTCCATTCATGCTGACTGGATTGCAGTGCTAAAAGTTGAATATGGGGCAAGGAATGATCTTATTGCTCATATGATGTGTTTCAGAAATTATCCATTATTAGATATCTAGGAGTGATTACTGCACATAGCTATGGCATTTCAAGTTATATGTGAAGCAAACATTTGCAGACTCGGAGCGATTACTGCACATAGATAAGACCTTTCATGTTGTATGTGAAACAGACATTCACAGAGTAGTTTGTGAATGTTTATTTCACATACAATTTGAAACGCCATATTTATGTGCAGTAATCACTCCCGAATATCTGGTGGTGGATAAATTCTGAAACGTGTTATATGAGCAATAAAGTCATTCCTTGCCTGATGTTTGACTTTTACCATTGCGATTCAGTCAGCCTGAATGCAGAGCTACTTATTGTTTTAATTTAAAGTTCGGTGTCAGATAACAAACAACAAAAGAAAATATATTTTTCATACCACGTATTTACAAATTAACAATTTTCGAATTGTTTTCTATGACTTGTACTGTGGAACCTTGTTTCTTGCAAAATTTCATGATTCTCTGTCAACGGGAAGTACCTTTTATTACAGTTTTTTTTTTTTTAAACTTCTGTAGATGTTATGAATGTGAAGCTTGTTTTTCATTCCAGTTTTATTGTGGTGTGTCAGAAATATGTTCAATTGTTTTAGAGTATTGATTTCTCCAGTAGTAGCACTATCTATGTTGTTGCAGTATAGTGAAGTCCAGTTGGAAATCTAACTGACATTGCAATGTTTGGGATATGTTCAGCAGTTTTCGTGCAGATAGAAAAGATGCAGTTAGTATTCTAGAATATAGAATAGTTTTGAAATAGTTTTATTAATATGAATTTTCACAAGGCATTTGATTTTGATAGAATAGTGAGTTTTCTGTTGCACAGTTGGGAGGATGGGAAAAAATGACAGGTGTTATATATGGTCAGCAGTATTGTTCTATTCTCATAATTGTGTCTTTTATAGACAAGCAGTTGATAACCAGAAAGAAATCATACATCGTGCCTTATTTAAGCTGCTGGGCTTATTTCAACTTATTTAATACATTGAATTGTGTAGTTTCTCTGTTTCAATCAGCCAAGTTGAGAGCTAACAATATAGCAGTTGTTGAAGTGAGTTGTTGTCTTGATACACCCCCCCCCCCTCTCTCTCTCTCTCTCTCTCTCTCTCTCTCTCTCTCTCTCTCTCCGCCCCCCCCCCCCCCCCCCCCTTTCCCTTCCTCACCATCATCTGCACAGATTGTTGGTGTTCAAATTTTGTAATGAACGTAAGAGTGAAACATGTCATACAAAGACAAAGCTGACCTCTGGATCGAAACCTAGAATACTGTCTACAGAATCTCCCAAATGTGAAATGTTTACAGTCTGTTTTTACAGGTACATGGTAGTAATATCTGAGGATGATGTCATCTGCCGTAGTTGCGCAAACCTCATGAATACTCTGGATCGTTTGGAAACTGAGATGGGATCTGTTCGTAATGTTGTACTTCGATTTTTGGAGAAGAAATATGCTTTAGATGAGGGAGAATTGCTGAACAATAAGACATCAGGGGTACCGTTGCCTCAAGTATCGTCAGGTACGTACTTAATCAATAAATATGGTGGTCATTTGAAAGCATAATCTAAATATGGACCTCCTATTCAAATAACAAAATGTAAAACTGCAGCTTTAGAGAACATGATAATGAAAAGTCCTGTCATTTTCTTGTTGTTGCTCAAGGCTTTAGGATTACAAAATTTTAAGAAGAAAACACAGTATTTGTGTAGACTTATGTGGAGAGGCTCCAGTGATCAGTTGCATCAGCGACTATCTGTTAGAGGCCTTGTTTATGACGAATGCCTCTTATCATGCATTTGAATTTTGCAGGAGCCTGGTCTGGGGAAGCTGGTCTATGATGATGCAGTAAACATATTTATTCTAATTGTACTGGCATTCGGGAAGTCCTTGTTTGTTTTGCAGATTAGGATAAAATTCAGGCTGTCAGAACTAGTGTGGCAGATATATCGAACAGCCACTGGCAAAAAAAGTTTCCAGGAAACATTGCAGATGATTTAGGTGTTCATTTTGTTCACATGTTATTTGAGAGTGAAACGGTAGAGAAATGTTAGTTTCTACATATTTAGAGAGACAGAGAAATCTTCAGTAATGGTTTTTGTGCGCAATCTACCAAAATGGGAATTGCAAAGTAACTGTTTATATTCAGATGTAGAAGAACAATTCCACTTTCTAAGTCAACTTAAATCTTTTTTGCAACTCAAATTTACCTAGTCCTTGTCCAAATCCAAAGTGACCTTCATTGACTTTGACATTGGTGAAGGCCACCTCCTAACCTCAGTCTCATTAAACTGACCAATAAACAACAATAGTTGCCATACCTTCCACATCAAACACTCCGTTCTCTACGTTGTTGGCATCCTCAGCAAACATATCTGTTCCACCATTGAATCCCTCAAACACCTACTCCAACAACCTTTCCCAGGCTTTCCTTTCTTACAGTTACCCCACAGATCTTATTTGTAGGCAAGTCTTCTGAACTTTATCCTCCTTCCACTTCATTTCCAGAAAGCTCAGAAGCACCCAGGACCACCCAGGTATTGAATGCCTCAATGCAATACTCTGACAAGGCTTACTTTCTCAAGTTAAGCTCTGAAGTAAGATCCTCACCTCCTCATATCCTCCCCATATCACCCATCCATTTCCATTGCCCTCCTAACTTCCATAATGTAGTAGTCTAACCATATGACAAATCCAAATCATTTTCTGTACCTCAGAGTTCCAACCCGTATAATCGTTGTCAAAAGTAAAATCTGCCCCATTTAATCAACCACTGCAGTCTGCGCCAGGCTCCAACTCCACCACAGGTAAGTATTGAGGTATCAAAAGGAAGAATAACTTGTAAAAAAAACCACACATTTCATTCGTCAACTAACTTGTGCCCAGCACACAGCATTTTATGTAGGAACAGTCACCACTAAACTATCTGAGTGGTTGAATGGGCATAGAGCAAATGACCAGTTACGGGCAAGCTTTACATTTCTGGAGTATTGTCTACAGCATGATTTAAGGGACCTGAATTTCTGCCACACTGCAGGGGACCCACCTGAAACTAGTTTCCCAAATTTCAGATATGGGAACCTGCTCTCTAATACATCTGTATATCTAGACACCCTCGTAGACTTAAACTTTGTTAACATTTTCGTCCTCTCTTTCTTATATGTTTTTGTGTATTAATTGACTTTTTTGAAGGGGCATATGTCATACTGATTTAATTTTTCGGGGAACACTAAAAACAGTGCCACGACTAAGATAAGAAATTCTGGGTAGTTATTATTGAAGTGCAACTACTCACAGAAATCCACTTGGGCTATAATTATCATATGACAGTAAAACTTGTGGATATTCTAATGTGTTAACATGGAACCAATATTTACTGGGGAAAAAAAAAAATTTAGCTCCTAATTTTAGCCACCGGATGCAAATCTGGTGCTGTACACTGTTTGTATGATATGACACCTGCCCTGTCATTTGATAACCTGTAATGCGATTGAACAATGTGGCTATTTAGAAGATGGACAGCGTCCTGTTAGTGAAACTGTTTTATGTGAATGGTAACAATTATAGCACTGCTTTGAAAGAGTATCATCAACTGAAAGGTCTGAGGAGAGGCCTAATGTCATAAAATGGATTAAAGAAAATGATAATGAAATTCAAAAACATGGGTAAGCTGGTGTGGCACCTGGAAGAGGAAGGCTTCCTATCCTGGTGGAAGTTATTGAAGAGATCGCTGTTGCTGTAAATAACACTGCAGGACATGCCATGGGTAGAACTAGTGTCTGTGGACTCCTGAGAATTGTCTATCCCACGGCCAAGTTTTGCGGTCTATTGTAAATGGGTATCTGATCAGCAGTGGGTGCTGAAGACTTCCAGCATAAGAAGTCACCCCCATTCTGCCAGTGACCTTGTCAAAGAGGGTGGAGGAGCGGACAGTGGTACAGTGCCCTCTCTTGCCCTTGGGGTGGGAAACTGCCCCTAAAAGGCGGAAGAATCAGCATTGATCAAGGGGACTGCCAAGGGGGAGGTGACCATGAGGAAAAGATTAAATAACCAACAAAGGAATAACATTCAAAGGGTCGGAGCATGGAATGTCAGAAGCTTGAACATGGTAGGAGAGCTAGAAAATCTGAAAAGGGAAATGCTAAGGTTTAATCTAACTATAGCTGGGAGCAATGAAGTGAAATGAAATGAAGACAAGGATTTCTGATATGAGGTGTATAGAGTAATATCAACAGCAGCAGAAAATGGTATAGTGGGAGTAGGATTAATTATGAATTGAAAAGTAGGGCATAGAATGTGTTAATGTAAAAAAGTTCAGTGACATGGTTCTTCTCATCAGAGTTGATAACAAACGGACTCCGACAACAGTAGTTCAGATATACAAGCCGATGTCACAAGCAGCGGATGAAGAGAGAGAAAGTATATGAGGATACCGGACGGGTAATTCAGTTTGTAAAGGGAGATGAAAATCTAATAGTTGTGGGTGATTGGGAGGAAGAAGTAGAAGGAAGGGTTATGGGAGAATGTGGGCTTTGAACAAGGAATGAGAGAGGAGAAAGGTTAATTGAGTACTGTAATAAATTTCAGCTAGTAATAGTGAGTACTCTGCTCAAAAATCACAAAGAGGTGGTGGTATACTTGGAAAAGACCGTGTGATATGGGAAAGAGATTCTGAAATCAGTTATTGGATTGGAAGGTGTATCCAGAAGCAGATACACAATTTAGTAATGATGAAGAGTAGCCTGAAGCGTAAGAGGCTGGTCAGAAATAATCAGTGTGCAAAGAAGTGGGATATGGAAGTACTGAGGAATGAAGAGGTGCAATTGAAATTCTGTGAGGCTATAGATACAGTTATAATTAATACGTCTTTAGGCAGTTCAGCTGAAGAGGAATGGACGTCTCTAAAATAAAAAAGGCATTGACAAAGAAATGATTGTCGAAAGGACTGACTCAGTGTGTAGAAAAATCAAAACAACCTTCAGTGAAATTAAAAGCAAGGGTGTAATGTTAAATCCACTGTCAAATGCAGAGGAGAGAGCAGATAGGTGGAAAAACTACATTGAAGGCCTCTATGAAGAGGTGGTCTTCTCTGATGACAATAGGAGAAGAAACAGGATCCAGTATTAGAATCAGAATTTAAAAGAGCATAGGAAGACTTAAAATGAAATAAGGCAGGAGGGATAAATAACATTTCACTAGAACTCTTAAAATTACTGGAGGAAGTGACAACAAAACGACTATTCACGTTTATGTAGAATGTATGAGACTGGTAATGTACCACCAGTTCTGAAGATTTCAGTGCCAACAAGTGTGAGAATTTTTGCACAATCAGCTTAACAGCTCATTCAATCGAGTTGCTAACAAGAATAATATAAAGAAGAATGGAAAAAAAAAACCTGAGGATTGGGTAGATGACAATCAGTTTGGCATTAGGAAAGGTAAAGCACCAGAGAGGCAATTCTGATGATGTTGTGTTTGATGATGGAAACAAGACTAAACAGAAATCAAGACACATTCATAGGATTTGTCGAACTGGACAAAGTGTTCGACAGTGTCAAATGGTGCAAGATGTGTTTGAAATTTGGAGGAAAAGTAGGGGTAAGCTATAGGGAAAAACAGGTAATATACAATATGTGCAAGAACTAAGAGGACAATAGGAGTGCAAGACCAAGAACAAGTACTCATATTAAAAAGGATGTAAGACAGCTATGTAGTCTTTTGCCCCTATTGTTCAGTTTATACAACAAAGAAGCAATGATGGAAAGAACAGAGAGAGACAAGAGAGGGATTAAAATTCAGGGTGAAGGGTATTAGTGGTAAGATTCACTCACGACACTGCTATCTTCAGTGCAAGTGAAGAAAAATTACAGGCTATGTTGAATGGAATGAACAGTTTAATGGGTATAGAATATTGATTGAGAGGAAATTGAAGAAAGATGAAAGTAACAAAAAGTAGTAGAAATGAGAACAGCAAGAAACTTAACTTCAATATTAGTGATCATGAAATAGAAAAAGTTAAGGAATTCCACTATCTAGGCAGCAAAATAACCCATGACGGACAGAGCAAAGATGACATAAAAAGTAGACAAATTAGCAATGGCACAAAGGCATTCCTGGCCAAGTGGAGTCTACTGGTATCAAACATAGACCCTAATTCCAGGAAGAAACTTCTGAGGATGTACATTTGGAGCACAGCGTTGTATGGTGTTAAAACGAACTGTAGGAAAACTGGGAAAGAATAGAATTGAAGCATTTGAGATGTGGTGCTACAGAAGAATGTTGAAAATTATCTGGACTGATAAGGTAGGGGAAAATGGAAATGAGCGTTTAGCGTCATTGGCCAGGAGGCCCCTTGTGGGGCAGGTCTGGCCGCCTTAGTGCAGGTTTTATTACATTTGATGCCACATTGGGCGAACTGCGCTCCGGATGGGGATGAAATGATGATGAAGACATCACGACACCCAGTCCCTGAGCGGAGAAAATCCCCAACCCAGCTGGGAATCGAACCCGGGCCCGTAGGATGGCAATCCGTCACGCTGACCTCTCAGCTATTGGGGCGGACTGATAAGGTAGAGAATGAGGAGCTTCTCTGCAGAATTGGTAAGGAAAGGAATGTATGGAAAACACTGACAAGAAGAAGGGGCATGATGGCGGGACCTCTGTTACAGCATCAGGGAATGACTTCCATGGTACTAGAGGGAGCTGTAGAGCTTAAAAAGATAGAACAACACCGATATTGGAATACATCCTGCAAATAATTGCGAAGGACATCGCACGCAGACGCTACTCTGAGATGAACATTTGGCACAGGAGAGGACTTTGTGGGAGGGGAGCATCAAACCAGTCAGAAGACTGGTAATTAGAAAAAAGTACAAGATCCAGATGCTGCAGCAACTGAAACCTCATGATCCACAGCAACTTTCTGAACTTGCTGTTCGGTCTCTGGCATGGATCAAATTTGATGACATGGCCAGGCAATATTCTATGGAATGACAAGGCACATTTTACATGACAGGTTATAGTGAATACACAAAACTGATGAATTTGGGCTACTGTTAAATCACATGTTGTGCAAGAAGTGCCACACACATGCCCTGTGTTACTGTGTGGTGTGGAATAATGAGCATCTTTATTCCCAGTCCATTCTTCTTTTAAGACAGTACACTCAGATGGCTTGTCAGGCCGATTGTGATGTCTGTATAGCATGTTTTGCAAGAGCACAACTGTGTGAAAACCACTGTTTTCGTGCTGGGTGACACCCCATGTTGCTCACTCAGTGAAAGATCTGCTTGATGTAACCTTCCACGAACATGTTGTCTCCAGACGTGTTGCTGATGCTTGACCGGCAGGATCATCTGACATGAATCCATGTGACTTTTGGCTTTGGGGATATTTAAAAGAACATATTTACCAGGGACATATTCGGTCTCTGACTAATGTGAAGGCCAGTATACAACAACACATTGCTCAGATTCTGCTGGAACTGCTGTGATCAACTGTTGATCATATCATTTCAGAGTTGCAGCATTGGTCATTGTTTCTGGTGCTCATATTGAACAAATAGTGCAAGTGGCAGCTAATAATTTCTCATATGTTTGACCTTTTCTGTGACGTCCCTTGTTCAATCACTTGCATATGGAAAAATGTTTTCTGTATGTCTTTTTTGCATTCATAGCGCCAAATCTGTATGTGGTGGCCAAAGCTGGAACTAATTTTTTTCCAGCGTAAATTGGTTTCCCATTAACACTTACCATATGTACCAAGTTTCACTGCTATACAATAATTACGGCCCACACCGGACCTCCGTGAGTAGCTGCACTTTAATTATAACCACCTGGTAAATATGCATTTTGATGGTTTTGTGTGTTTGGTAAGTTAGAATTTGATATAAAACAGATATTTACCTTAAGTAATAATGCTATATTTTATTGAACTATAAACTTCTTTTAAAAAAAGTACAACCTAAATCAAAGAGTTAAGATCAGAATTAGCTGAACTTTGCTTTTTTATTTTATTTTGTTTTATTTATTTTTGTAATTTAATGCTTTTGGTAATGCATACAAAAAATTTTAACAGCCATAGCTTGTTTCAAATTGCAATAATTAATAAATAATACAACATCAGTATGTTAACAATTACATTAAATGTTTTCAATGTTTTTATTCAGTGTTATTTTCACATTCAGTTGCCCAAGTGGAAATCTTAAATCCTTGTACTCTTGAGGAGTGTATGTTTAGATTTTCATCAGGTCTTCAGTTTTTGCTCTTTTAGTGGGCTTATTTCCAGAAGGGTATGATGGTTATAATGGCAGTGCAGGTGTCTTTGAAGTAAGACCCATGAAGGAGTTGTGGCAGACGAGACCATTTATTGTCTAATACCCTTTTACATAATCCTTTCTTTCGTGGGAGCGGACGAACTGGTAAACATTACAGACTGAAATTTTAATTATTTTGAATCTGGGTTTGCTTTATGTCTCTTCAGAGATGGCAAACCTTTTGTAGTGCAGTTTTCATCAGATTTTAAAATCCAGAATGTATCTGGTTGCAGCTTCTTTCCTGGTACAGAACTTTTCTATAATATGATAAGTAACCTCATCAATTGAACAGATTCTGTGATTTTTTTTTGTTAATGATGGTTCCAAAATTTCCATCAAGATGTATGAAACTAGGATCTCTCACAGGATTTATTATTGTTATTTTCTTAAATCAACCTGTGTCTGTGAGTGAGAGAAGAAACCAAAGAGAAATTTGGGGAAGGAATTGAAATTCAGGAAGAAGAAATAAAAACTTCGAGGTTTGCCAATGACATAATAATTTGTAGAGACAGCAAATGATGTGGAAGAACAGTTAAATGGAATGAACAGTGGCTTGAAAGGAGCATGTAAGATGAACAACAACAAAACCAAAAGAAGAGTAATGAAATGGGATCGAATTAAACAGGCAGTGCAGAGGGAAGTATATACGGAAATGGAACACTGAAAGAAGTAGTTAAATTTTGCTGCTCAGGGAGTAAAATGACTGATGATAGTCAAAGGAGAGAGGATATAAAATGAATACTAGCTGTAGCAAGGAAGGCCGGCCGCTGTGGCTGAGCAGTTCTAGGCACTTCAGTCTGGAACCGCGCAACCGCTATGGTCACAGGTTCTAATCCTGCCTCGGACATTGATGTGTGTGATGTCCTTAGGTTAGTTAGGTTTAAGTAGTTCTAAGTTCTAGGGGCTGATTACCTCAGATGTTACGTCCCATAGTGCTCAGAGCCATTTTGGTAGCAAGGAAAACATATCCGAATGAGAGGAATTTGTTAACATTCACATAAATTAAAATGTTATTAAGTTTTTTTATGAAAGTAGTAGTCTGGAGTATAGCCTTGTGTGGAAATGAAATGAGAGAAGAAAATAGAAGCTTTTGAAATCTGTTGCTTCAGAGGAATGTTTAAGATTAGATGGGCAGGGCACGTAATTCAGGATGAAGTACTGAATATGATGGCGGAAGAAAGAAATTTATGGCATGATTTAAATAGAAAAGAGATCAGGTGACAGGACACATTTTGAGACATCAAAGAATCATCAGTTTTTTTTGGAGGGAAGTGTGAGTGCTAAAAGTTGTAGAGCGAGACCAAGAGAACAGTATAATAAGCAGATTCAAATGGAGATAGGT
This sequence comes from Schistocerca serialis cubense, assembly GCF_023864345.2. Classification (NCBI taxonomy): domain Eukaryota; kingdom Metazoa; phylum Arthropoda; class Insecta; order Orthoptera; family Acrididae; genus Schistocerca; species Schistocerca serialis. Next base: position 491,547,099 of record NC_064638.1, read on the forward strand.
TGGAGTATTTGTTCAGAGGTGAAGAGGCTTGCACAGGATAGACTCGTGTTGAGTGCTGCATCAAATCGGTCTTCAGACTGAAGAAGAAGAAGAAGAAGAAGACGATGACAATGTACTACCCACTATGCCCCCTACCCCTGCACTTTTGCTCAGTTTCTGAAGACCTCACTTTTGATGGGAGATTAAACCCTACTCTTCCTTCTCTTTACCCCCATCGTTACAGAATTGGCAGTTCTACGAAGTAGCAAGACATAAGTGTCTTCTCATGTGTGTGCAACGATTCAAAAACTAACTTGATGGCAGAATGTAAACAAGTGTTTATCTATGGTGTTCTGGTGGGGACCTTGTGACACAGTTGTTGTATTTCATAACACCACTTAAATCTAATTTTTCCAGCTCGCGTTATGATTTATGAATTCGATAAATACCTAGGATGAAGTTGACATAGTACAAACAAATTCAGTAACTCACATGCCTTGTTAATGTAAATTCCACAGCATGGACATGCAAGTACGCCTATAAACTGTGCAGCTAAATAAGTCAAATAATTTAATCTGAATGCAATTGGCCTGAATGTGATCAAGATTGACAATGAGATAATCAAGCTATATAGATATTCTAAGTAGACACACAGAAAAATAATATGCTGTACTCCTGATTCTTTGTGGTAATGTAGGAGAGAAGAGGCACAAATAATTAGAGATATTTTCAACCTTGTATTCTTTGTTTGAAAGTTTATCCATATTCTGTTCAGAAGTGCTGTAGGCTGTTTTCTTAAAATAGTCTGTGATGTTGATATGCTTCTGAGAGGAGCTGACTTCTTTTGCACTGCATTTAGAATTTTTCTTGAAGCAGTAATATCACCATACTAAAACCCCCTCTGGCCCACATAATGAGAGTATTAACTAATGTCAATGTGGTACAGTGACTAAACGTCGCTGTCTTCATCCCACTTTCACATTTGCTGTCTTTTTGTTTCTTTTGTTATGAAGAAGTGGTCTAATTTTGGCACCGATCATGTGCTGGAGCCACATTCATGTCCATGTCTACATTTACGTTCTGGAAAGCACTGTTAGGTGCGTGGCAGAAGGTATTTCCCATTGCCCCATTTATTAGGGTTTCTTCCTGTTCCATTCATGTATGGACTGTGGGAAGGATGATGTTTGAATGCCTCTGTGCATGCAGTAATTATTCTAATCTTATCCTCACAATCCTTACGTGAGGATACGTAGGTGGTTGTAGTATATCCTTAGAATAATCATTTAAAGCTGGTTCTTGAAAATTTGTTTACAGATTTTCTCAGGGTAGTGTACACCTGTCTTCAAGAGTCTGCCTATACAGTTACTTCAGTATCTCTATTACACTCTCCCACAGATTAAACAAACCTCTGACAAATCTTGCTACCCTTCCCTTATACATTAAGTATCCTCTGTATCCTATCTGGTATGGGTCCCACACACTTGAGCAATATTCTAGAACTGGCTGCAAGAGTGATTTGTAAGAAATCTCTTTTGTAGACTGATTGCTCTTCCCCACTATTCTACCAATAAACCGAAGTCTACCACCTGCTTTACGCTCGACTGAAACTATATGGTTATAAAGTGTTAAACCCAGCTGTTCGCACGAGTTTGCCGATTCCAACAGTGACTCATTGATATTATAGTCACAGGGTACTATGTTTTTTCATTTTGTGAAGTGCACAATTTTACTTTTCTGAACATTTAGAGCAAGTTGCCAATCCTGCACCACACTCAAATCTTATCAAGATCTGATTGAAAATGCCTGATTTTACTATTAATATTGTCTGCAAGGACAGTAATATACAACCTGAATGGAAAGAGTCCCAAAAGTTACTTCTACATCTGACGATGTCTCTCCATCCGAGATAACATGCTTTGTCCTCCCTACCAACAAGTACTCAATCGAGTCACAAATTTCACTTGATACCCCATATGATTGTACTTCTGACAATAAGTGTAGGTGAGGTACTGAGTCAAATGCTTTTCGGAAATCAAGAAATACTGCATCTAACTGGTTGCCATGATCCGAAGCTTTCACTATGTCATGCGAGAAAAGTGCGAGTTGGGTTTCACATGAATGATATTTTCGAAATCCGCTCTGGTTGGCATTGAGGGGGTCATTCTGTTCAACATAGCTCATTACGTTTGAGCTCGGACTATGTTCTAAGATTGTAAAACAAATCGATGGCAAGGATATTGAATGTTACCATTCTTGTAGACGTGTGTGACCTGTGCCTTTTTGCAAGAACAGGACATGGCTTTTTGTTCGGGGGCTCGACAATAGATTATAGTTTGAAGAGGGACTAACCTAGCTGCAAATTCATTATAGAATCTGACAGTGATTCCATTGGGACTTGGAGCTTGTTCAATTTTAATGATCTCAGCTGTTTCTCAGCACCACTGACACTAATACTTATTTCATTCATCTTTTCAGTGATACGAGGATGACGTTGGGGCATGTCTCCTGGGTTTTCTTTTGTAAAGGAACATTTGAAAACAGAGTTAAGCATTTCAGCTTTTGCTTTGCTACCCTCAATTTCAGTTGCTGTCTCATTTAGTAGTGATTGGATACTTACTTCGGTGTCATTAACAGCCTTTACACATGGCCAGAATGTCTTTGGGGTCTGTGAAAGATCGCTTGACAATATTCTACTACAGTAGTTGTTGAAGGCATATCTCATTGCTAGGGACAGGAAAAAATCGGTGTTATTTTATGGCCAAAATCGGAGTTATTTTTTGCACTTTTCGGCGTTATTTGTCGGTGTTATTTTCTGGCAAGCTTTTTCTATTATCACTTATCTAGTTTTGTCATATTTAACCATTTTTCAATGTTATGTTGAAAATGGAACTATTCCTAAGATAGGGTGGGCCAAACATGAGACGTGTAGAGATAAATTATTTTAAGAAAATTTTTTGACACAAATAATTATTTAAAAAGAAACACCAAAGGTAAGAATGAAAATAACAGTATGATGCAGATATTTTATTGATGACATGTTTCCCACTTCTTCATATCGTTCTTGAGCCGTGGAGACCACAGAAACCTGTCTCCGCGGCTCAAGAATGATATGAAGATCTGCTAGGAGTGTGAAATGTGTCACCATTAAAGTATGTGCAACAGAGACTGTTATTTAAATTTTTAAAGTTTGTATATACTGTTGCTGCGCTTGGCCGCAATGGTGTGGAGTGATACATGTATTTTAAATACTGGGAAAAAATTATTTATCAATGGTGTATCCAGCAGATTAAAAAATATATAGAACTTCCCCTTTTTTCAGGTTTGCAGTCAACACACGATAATTTTTCTCATCGACTTAAATATTCATGTTAAATGGTTGAAATTTCTTATGGAATAGCAATAATGAAACTTAGAAGAAAATCTTTTAATTTAAAGAAAAATCTCTGCCTTTGCAATGCTATTCAATAAATAAAATGTCTTGGCTGCATACCCGGGAGATTTTTCTGTACGAATATCACCAAGAAAGCTTGAAGGTTATTTTTTTAAGTATTCCTAACTAACAAAATTCTTATAAATGTTTGCAAAAGGTATTTAACTTCGGTGAAAAATAAGAAATTTTTTTTTTTTTAAATGTTCACACAGATGTAGCTTGGAAACAAAGTTTATGATATGTTTCAGTACAAGTTTTGAGTTTTAAATTCCGTTTTCCATCAGTCTTCAGTAGAAAAATACTTTCTTTTAACGTAGGTTTTTTTTCTCCCACCCACATATATACAACTGCTAGTAAGACTTATTTATGCACTGCATTTTCAGCTGTTTTTACCAAGATCTGGACAAAGGGGTGAAAACATGCAAAATATCTGATATGCTTACTTCACTATTAACAATGAAGTGTAACGGAAATATCCGAACGTGGGAACTGCAATAGCTTCGAAACGATTGAAAAACGTGCCACAAACAAAACACAAGTCAAGTGAAGTGTACCCCCACTCTAACTCAAACAGCTATGCGCATCCACAAATCCACAAATCTGCCAGCTTGGCAGCTTCAGAAAAAATTTTCCGGGTAGATGCTGGCTGCTTTCTCTCACTGTTTATACGTCAAACACCCACACTCTCAAGTAGCCAGAAGCAGGAGTAGGCACTGCTTATATGCGATTTCAGCTCTGCGCATGTTCAGCAAGCTGCTTAAATGAACCTTATTTCAATGAAATTTGAAAACCATTGTATGGATATTAATTAAAATTTTTGTAAGTTAATACATGCAGGAAAATACGCACTCATTCATAAGGGTTGGCAGCGAGCATGCGCAAAACAGTTGTCCTGCCAATGAATGGTCTCTGAAAACTTGACTAATGGCTTAAGCACAATCATGCACAATATTAACGTGGTTTGCGTACTATCACGGAGTACACCTTTTTCTTTGTTTGGATGATTTGAGAAGGGGTTCTGATATGTGAAACTGATTATCAATTAGACAAAAGTAACTGAATTTTGCAACTTTGGCTGTTTTCTGCATCAAACTGATTAACTCAAGTTGCTGTCCTGTAATTAATCCAGCGTGCTGGAAATCCAAAAAGATGAAACTGATTACCTCAAGTTGCTGTCCTGTTATTAATCCATCATGCTGGAAATTCAAAAAGATGAATTTTATAGCTGCTCATTTCCGTCCTAGAAATGAACACTGTCCTGTAAGATATCTGCCTCGCCAGCCATTCGGAAGTCATCACATATTCGGAAATAAACACCCAAATATTTATTTCATTCTTTGAACTCTAATCAGATGGAAATGCATCATTTATTGCAGAACATGCTTGTATTACACTTTCAGATTTTTTCCTGTACTTTTACTGTGAAAAGTGGTAGAGTTGTAACCTCAATGATTATGACGGTGTTGGTAGTGTTCGCACTCACCCTCCTTCCATATACTTGCATTACATTCATAACAAAAGACCCAGACTGTGTCAACAATGCTACAATGGAAAAATATATATATTTGCATGCAGTGGAACACAAACTTACATCCATTCATATCGTAAACCACGAAACAATCCGTTACGTCATGGCTTACTCATTCGGCTACTGTCTCGTCTCAGTGATAACTTTTCTTCAAGCTTTATATCATTGCTGCATTATTAACCGCATTTAATAAACATTGGAGATGAGTTTGTGATAAATTTTCATTGCGCCATTGCTTTGAAATGGCACACTGCGGCACATGCACTGCAAAAGAAATAAATAATCAAAAAACACAGTGGTTGTTCGTACGTGCTCGCAAAAGTTGAGCTGCGCGGTATGAGGCATCTTGTCACGGTCTGCCCGGCTCCCCCTGTCTGAGGTTCGAGTCCTCCAGGCATGGGTGTGTATGTTGTCCATAGCAAAAGTTAGTTTAATTTGGATTAAGTAGTGTGTAAGGTTACGGACCAATGACCTAAGCAGTTTGGTCCCATAAGATCTTACCACAAATTTGCAAATTTTTTTACGCAAAAGTCGATAGTTGAAAGGCCACTAGTTACGTCACGACTGCAAAAGGTTGTGTGACAGTTGAACATAGAACATTTCAACATGAAACGTCACTAGATTTACGACACTTCTTACGAGGACACAGAGAAATTTTGTTGAAAAACTCCCAATTTTGCGTTACTTCCTTAAAAATCGCAGAATTCGTGTTACCTCTGTAAAAACAGCTGTATTTGCGATATTTCCTTAAAAACCACCAGATTTGCGTTATTCGTCGTGTTATCATTTAAAAGAATTTTTCCTGTCCCTACTCATTGCTCTCTTGTCAGCCAAACATGTTTCATTCAACATCCCTCTATCTACAGCCCAATGCTTTGTTTTACACCTATTATTCAGTGATCTCTGTTTCTTTTGAAGTCCCTTTACAGTGGCTGTTTACCACAGAGGTTCCCTGCCTTTAAGAACTATTCCACAGGGTAATATACATCCAGTGCATGGTCAACTATTACTTTAAATTATAGCCAGATATCCTCTACATGCCCCCGCCCTGTGCTGAAAGTTTCAAGTTCCTCATTGAGATATGACACTACTGATTTTTCATACAATTTACTGAACGCATATATATCTTGCTGCTTCGTTTAGTTGTCCTTCTGTATTTTAGTTATCATTGTTGCCATAACTGCGTCATGGTCACTGATACTAGTTTCAATGTGCCCATCCTCTGATGGGTCAGGGGTCCTTCATGAGTGGTGTTCCTAACTATCCGTTCTTGGTAGTTTCCTGAGAAAGCATTTAGCAAAATTTCACAGGATGTCTTATCACGCCCACCACTAAACAAATTGTAATTTTCCTAATTAATTGTTGGATGATTAAAGTCTCCAAGCATGATTACAGTATGATTGGGGAACTTACCCACAAGTGAACTGAGGTTTTCTCTACAGTTTTCAGTTACGTCAGATGAGTCTGGTAGGCGATAGGAGGATTTTTATGCCCCTCCCCACTCGGTACTGAGTCTTGCCCAATCTCACATTCAGCTTCAATTTCTATCTTTGTGGATTTGAGTTTCTTGTCTACTGCAACAAATACACCACCTCCAGTTCCCATTTGGGGATTATGGAAGTGTCATATTCCACCCATCTGCTTTGATCCATGACATCATCAATATGGCAGAAATGGCTATTCTAAGTGTGTCCAATATGGTGCCTATGATATCACTACATACACATGGCAACAAACACGAAAATACATATAAGACAATTACATCTCCCTCCAACCCTGGGAAATTGTGGGTTTTAGGGAGGGGCCAAGCTAAAAAAAAAAAAAAAAAAAACAAACCCCATGCAATCCCAAAACACACAAAACGATGAACGAAAAACAATAATTACAAAAATTTACAGGAATTGGACACTTCCCTTGGTCAACCATAACTATTGATATGAAAAAATCTAACAACTGCAACTACGAAAACCGAAACCAAAAGCACAACACCTCAAAAAGTCAGAAGTCAAACATTGCTACGTAAATAATACACAATAAATACACAAAACATTACAACTTGAGAAAAATAGACAAAAAAAAAAAAAACAATAACTTACAACCAACAAATTTTGGCACTGCAAAGTAGGTCGGCCATCCCAAACACACACACACACACACACACACACACACACACACACACACACACACAGAGGAAGGGGCGGGGGGGGGGGGGGGGGGGGGGTTGTCATCAAACACAACAAGACGACATCTGCAAACACAACCAACTCATAAACTCCACGCTGTAATGATGTCACACACCACAACACCCATACGTCATGGAGACGGGTGGAATCTGACACTTCTGTTCACCCCCCATTTGCCTATTCTTTGGATGAGCTCCACTGCTTTTCATCGGCGCTTCAAACTCTTTGACATTTTGTTGCGTTTGCTTTGGCAGTTCACCATTAGGATTTTAATACTCTTCAACTGTGGGAGGCATCTCTTTCAATCTTACACTGATACTTCTTTGTTTCCTATAGCTATCTTTATTTGGATTGGATGGAGAGTCACCTAATTTAAAAAACCTCACACAGTCAGCTACCTAAGTAGCAGCCTCTGATGTGTAGTGGACAACTGACCTGTGTAGGGGAACTATACAGTTCTCAACCCCCAATGGCGCAAGTCCAGGAAGTCACAGCCTAGCTTGTCACAGAACTTTGGAAGTCTCTGATCCAGTCCTTCTACTTGACTCAGAATGAAAGCACCATGATCTGTTGTGGGGACAATGCTGCAAATCGTGAGGTTTGTTGAAACTCCACTTGCAAGACTGGCCTTCTGAATCTTTACTGCCAGTTGCCAGAATGACCCAAGAACGACCTCTGGAGAGCTCTTCCAACACACCAACTCACAACAGCTGCCAGTTGTTTGACAGTAGTCAGGGCGATTCCAGCTGTTTATGAACGTTAATCAACTCATCTGGTGTTTGAGAAGAGCATGCACTGTGGGGCTTCATTTTGGCTGGTGCAATGTATTTCAAGACAGCGAACAAATAACTTTAAATTAAGCCCACTGATTATATTTTACTATTCAGTGCAGGGGTGGTTATTTTATGAACATCACAAAAGAATTTAAATAAATAAAATTAAGTTAATTGTTTTTTTTTTACCCTTTGATAACAACAAACCTTTTAAAGTTTTAAAGATAAGTAAGTAGGATCCAGTATCTGGAAATATAGACTGTTGTATTTGTTGTGAAAAGTCATACTTACTACTATTACTGAAATAGTTAGGTTAAGTTTAACTGGATGAAATTAAAACAGTTATTGAATCTGGTAGAAGATATAATTAAAAAGCATTAGGTACCTTCCCACCCGTGCCATCTTGGTATAGTCAGGGTTAATGAAACTAGAACAGAAAACAGGGACTGACAGTATAATTAAAAATACTTCAGTTAGGTTAAGAATTTACTAATTGTCATTGAGTTAACATAAACGTTTTCTGAGTATTATACTGTGTCATAATATAAAAAAATATATTGGAGAACGCACATTTCGGCCACGGTTACAGTGGCCTTCTTCTGGGTCTACTGATTTGATTATGACATGGTACGATTCTCAAAAAAAGGTTTGTGTCAACTGATTCTGGCCACGGAGGCCTATGCAGTTATATTTCTTTGAGTTGTTTAATTATCAAGTATCATAAGCAACCAAATTTACTAACAATCTTTAATTTTGTTTTCCATACAGCCTCATCTTCGAGGAAAACAGCCCCAACTACAGAAAATTTTATGGTATGTACATCAGTAACCAAATTTGCAAAACATTTAAGGTCATTGAATTATCAACAGATAAATTTTATGTGATTTTTACTTCCAGTATTGTCCTGCTAGTACTTCATTTTTCTTGAGCATAATTGGCAAGTGTGTGTGTGTTTTGAAGGGTTTGTTTTTAAGAATCATGTCCTTGGCACGGTGTAGTGTTCTAGAAAGTTGTTCACTCCGGCACTGAGAATTGGATTTCTAGCTGTATTCTTGGTTCCCCTCATCTGCCGGCACTGCTTTTCCAGTTTCTTGCTATTGGACGGTGGTTGTATTCATTCAAATGCCCTAGGCTACTTCGTAATATGTTGACTTTAGTGTTTTGAAAGTGGCGTATGCCCATTTCTTTAAAGGCAATAGATTACATAAAATAATGTTATGCTAGATTGATAACACATTGTTCTCTCTCTCTCTCTCTCTCTCTCTCTCTCTCTCTTTCTCTCTCTTTTTTCCTCCCTCCATTAAGTTCTCTCACACAGTATTGTATTAACAGCTGTTTGTTGCACCTGTCTAATAAATAATACATCAAAACACTGTTGTATTGCTGGTAGAGTATGTGCAGAATATCATGACTGGTAGATGTGCATTCGGCAGAGCAACCATAGGGAGAGTGATGGGACCGGGGGTGATGGGCAGGTGGTCAACACACTGTAGGGGAAATGCCAAGCACTGGAGGGGAAGTTCTAAAAAAAAAAAACTAGTTGTCACCTCTATATTGGTTACTATGTAAAAAGAATTCTGCAGAAGATGCAACGAAAGCAGCAATTCAGTTTTGCGAGACTTGTTAACAACTTACAACTTTCAGATAAGCATCATGAGGGGCCAATTTTGATTAAAACCTACATAAACCTACATTGCTCTTGTTGCCATATAAAAATTTGCTTCTTTTTGTCAATACACAGCAGAGTTTACACGATGTCACCTCACTGACACAGTGTGCAGACACAATTTTGAAAGAATTCTGAAACAGTATTTTGTTAAGTGAGGAACTGGGGACAAGTATGGTCAGTAGCTTATGAAAAAGTGCATCATCTGTACAAGAATAAACATGTAATTTCTTCACTTATGTTGTTCCAAAACCCACACTATTTTGTATTTCACTCTTAAAAATTACGTTTGTTCATCAAAAGGTATGTAGTTAATGATGTAGATAATGAAGTTTAATGATGTAGATAATGAAGTTTTGCGTAATAACCGTATGGAAAAAATACTGTCCTCTTTGCAGGCCGCCATTTGCCAAAATCTTGTTTCAGTATCTCAAACTGTTTATGGAATATGAGGAATGTTATGGATATTTCATTCTGGCTTTATTGCTGGTGCGCACAATTGCAAATCAGTGTGCTATGTGAGATCAAATTTCTTGAAACTGGTGACAGACAGAGATCTCCACCCAGTCTAAATAAAAATTCAGTATGTTACCTACATTTCATATGCAGCAACATATTATGTAATATGCACCAAATTCAAAATCAAAGTGACCCCTATTTTTCATTGCGAACCTTTTCGAATTTTGTGCTCTGTCTTACTTATTTGCAAATATCGCAATAACTATGACCATTAATGAAATTATGGGCACATCACCATGGAACTGACATGATAAAGCTGTAATTAAGGCAAAAAGATTTCTTTTTTACTGGATAGTTTCTGTAAAATCTTTTGAGAAAGTTTGCAGGATGTGTGCCTCGATTCTGTCATCGCAGTGAGACGCCACCCGGCCAAAAGCAGGCAAACAATATTGATATTCCCTTCTGAACAAACAAATGAGCTTGCCCAGTGCTTCAGATGAAAGTTTGTCACTGCATGGCAGCCACCATATCCTGCATGGTCTCTAGCAGAATTGGTAGTTGAGTGCCAGCCACCAATGGTACACACCGTATGATGGGAAGCTTGAGCCACTGGTGGTACACACTGCCCTATGGGAGGATCTAGTGTGAGCCACCAACAGCACATGCCAGTGTTGAAAGTGTTCAACAATATTACTTTATTTCAATATCGCTTGCAGGACTCTTGTGATGTTCCTCTTCCTTTTCAACTCCCTCATCTCCCCTTGATAATCATCATCATCATCATCATCATCATCATTTAAGACTGATTATACCTTTCAGCTTTCAGTCTGGAGCATAGCCCCCTTATAAAATTCCTCCACGATCCCCTATTCAGTGCTAACATTGGTGCCTCTTCTGATGATAAACCTATTACTTCAAAATCATTCTTAACCGAATCCAGGTACCTTCTCCTTGGTCTTCCTAGACTTCTCCTACCCTCTACTGCTGAACCCATGAGTCTCTTGGGTAATCTTGCTTCTCCCATGCATGTAACATGACCCCACCATCTAAGCCTGTTCGCCCTGACTGCTACATCTATAGAGTTCATTCCCAGTTTTTCTTTGATTTCCTCATTGTGGTCACCCTCCTGCCATTGTTCCCATCTACTAGTACCTGCAATCATCCTAGCTACTTTCATATCCGTAACCTCAACCTTGTTGATAAGGTAACCTGAATCCACCCAGCTTTCGCTCCCATACAACAAAGTTGGTCGAAAGATTGAACGGTGCACAGATAACTTAGTCTTGGTACTGACTTCCTTCTTGCAGAAGAGAGTAGATCGTAGCTGAGCGCTCACTGCGTTAGCTTTGCTACACCTCGCTTCCAGTTCTTTCACTATGTTGCCATCCTGTGAGAATATGCATCCTAAGTACTTGAAACCGTCCACCTGTTCTAACTTTGTTCCTCCTATTTGGCACTCAATCTGTTTATATTTCTTTCCCACTGACATTACTTTCGTTTTGGAGATGCTAATCTTCATTCCATAGCCCTTACATTTCTGACCTAGCTCTGAAATATTACTTTGCAAACTTTCAATCGAATCTGGCATCACAACTAATCTTCATACCATAGTCCTTACATTTCTGATCTAGCTCTGAAATATTACTTTGCAAATTTTCAATCGAATTTGCCATCACAACTAAGTCATCCGCATATTCAAGACTGCTTATTTTGTGTTCACATATCTTAATCTCATCCAGCCAGTCTATTGTTTTCAACATATGATCCATAAATAATATGAACAACAGTGGAGACAGGTTGCAGCCTTGTCTTACCCCTGAAACTACTCTGAACCATGAACTCACTTTACCGTCAACTCTAACTGCTGCCTGACTATCCATGTAAAGACCTTCAATTGCTTGCAAAAGTTTGCCTCCTATTCCATAATCTCGTAGAACAGACAATAACTTCCTCCTAGGAACCCGGTCATATGCCTTTTCTAGATCTATAAAGCATTGATACAATTGCCTGTTCCACTCATAACACTTCTCCATTATTTGCCGTAAGCTAAAGATCTGGTCCTGACAACCTCTAAGTGGCCTAAACCCACACTGATTTTCATCCAATTGGTCCTCAGCTAATACTCGCACTTTCCTTTCAACAATACCTGAGATGATTTTACCCACAACGCTGATTAAAGAGATACCTCTGTAGTTGTTACAATCTTTTCTGTTTCCATGTTTAAAGATTGGTGTAATGACTGCTTTTGTCCAGTCTGATGGAACCTGTCCCAACTCCCAGGCCATTTCAATTATCCTGTGTAGCCATTTAAGACCTGACATTCCACTGTATTTGATGAGTTCCGACTTAATTTCATCCACCCCAGCTGCTTTATTGCACTGCAATCTATTGACCATTTTCTCCACTTCCTCAAATGTGATCCTATTTCCATCATCATTCCTATCCCATTCTACCTCGAAATCTGAAACATTACTGATCGTATTTTCACCTACATTGAGCAACTCTTCAAAATATTCCCTCCATCTGCCCAAGGCATCCACAGGATTCACCAGCAGTTTTCCTGACTTGTCCAAAATACTTGTCATTTCCTTCTTACCTCCCTTTCGGAGACTGCTAATTACACTCCAGAATGGCTTTCCAGCAGCTTGACCCATAGTCTCCAACCTGTTTCCAAAGTCTTCCCAAGATTTCTTCTTGGATGCTGCATTTATCTGTTTGGCTTTGTTTCTTTCTTCAACATAACGTTCTCTGTCTACCTGAGTTCTAGTATGTAGCATATTTTTGATATGCCTTCTTTTTCCTTTTACAGGCTGCCTTGACTGTGTCATTCCACCAAGCTGTTTGCTTCATCCTACTTTTACATACTACTGTTCCAAGACATTCTTTAGCCACTTCTAGTACTGTGACCCTGTACCTTGTCCATTGCTTTTCCAATGACTGTAATTGACTACATTCAACTAACTGGTACCTTTCTGAGATCGCTGTTATGTACTTGTGCCTGATTGCCTTATCCTGAAGTTTCTCCACTCTTATCCTCCTACTTATGGACCTGACCTCCTGCACTTTCGGCCTCACAATCCCAATTTCACTGCAGATTAAATAATGATCAGTGTCATCAAAGAATCCCCTGAATACACGTGTGTCCCTCACAGCCTTCCTGAATTCCTGATCTGTTATTATATAGTCAATGACAGATCTAGTTCCCTTGCCTTCCTAAGTATACCGGTGAATATTCTTGTGTTTAAAAAAGGAGTTAGTGATTACTAAGCCCATACTGGCACAGAAATCCAAGAGTTGTTTCCCATTCCTGTTGGGCTCCATATCCTCTCCAAATTTACCCGTAACCTTTTCATACCCTTCTGTTCGATTTCCAGTCCTGGCGTTAAAATCACCCATGAGCAGAACACCGTCCTTGTCCTTTACTCTAACAACTACATCACTGAGTGCCTCATAAAAACTATCCATCTTATCTTGATACAGTGCGAATATACTGACACAATCCTAATTTTCTTGCTAGACACTGTCAAATCTATCCACATCAGTCGTTCGTTTACATACCTTATTGCAACTCCCCTTGTTTCTTTTTGGAAATTACCATGTTTACCCAAGTATAAGGCACCACTGATTATGAGAATATCCCCTTGTTTCCAAGAAGCTTTCTGAGAAAAATTTATTTTTAACATATATTAAAAACAAAGATTCCATGACTTACCAAACGGGAAAGCGCTGGTAGATAGGCACAATAAAAAAACACACAAACACACACACAAAATTTCAAGCTTTCGCAACAAACGGTTGCTTCATCAGGAAAGAGGGAAGGAGAGGGAAAGACGAAAGGATGTGGGTTTTAAGGGAGAGGGTAAGGAGGCATTCCAATCCCAGGAGTGGAAAGACTTACCTTAAGGGGAAAAAAGGACAGGTATACACTCGCGTGCGCGCGCGCGCTCACACACACACACACACACACACACACACACACACACAGATCCATCCGCACATACACAGACACAAGCAGACATTTTTAAAGGCAAAGAGTTTGGGCAGAGATGTCAGTTGAGGCAGAAGTACAGAGGCATCTCTGCCCAAACTCCCTGTCAAACTCTTTGCCCCCACAAACGTCCGCCCGCGTGGCCCCCCCCCCCCCCTCCCCCTCCGATGAAGCAACCGTCTGCTGCGAAAGCTCGAACCCCGCGTGCATGTTTGTGCCTGCCCGCGCGTACACTGAGCCGCCAGCACCCTCGCCTGGTAAGTCACGTCATCTTTGTTTTTAGATTTATTTTTCCCATGTGGAATGTTATACCATATGAAAGTGCTGGCAGGCCGACAGACACACAAACAAACACAAACACACACACACACACACACACACACACACAAAATTCAAGCCTTTGCAACAAATGGCCGCCCCACCAGGAAAGAGGGAAAGACGAAAGGATGCGGGTCCCAAGGGAGAGGGCAAGGAGCCACTCCAATCCTGGGAGTGGAAAGACCCACCCTAGGGGGAAAAAAGGACAGGTGCACACTCTCTCGCGCGCGCGCTCACACACACACACACACACACACACACACACACACACACACACACACATCCACCCGCACACACACAGACACAAGCAGACACCTGTAAAGGCCGTTACAAATGTCTGCTTGTGTCTGTGCACAGCGCTTTCCCGTTTGGTAAGTCATGGAATCTTTGTTTTTAATATAATTTTCCCCTGTGGAATGTTTCTTTCTATTTTATTTATTTTTAACATATTTTGACTTGTCAAAATTACAAACTTCCTGATAAGTTAACATTATAAATATTCTAAATTTATGCAATTTATTGATTGTCTACATTTTGATAATACATGGAGAAATAAAATAAATGAAAAGAAGTGGATTACATTAATTTGCAAACCATTTTATTTTCTACATTTTTTTGCTTACTAACCCTGTCGTCTAAGGTTTCACTATCATCATCCTAATAACAGAACAGTGAAATTTTTCTCTTCGTTGTCATAAATATTGGGCTGTTTTTTCGGATTGCCAACTAGCTCTGCAGATGACGAAGAAATTGAAGAAATGTATGATGAGATAAAAGAAATTATTCAGGTAGTGAAGGGAAACGAAAATTTAATAGTCATGGGTGACTGGAATTCGACAGTAGGAAAAGGGAGAGAAGGAAACATAGTAGGTGAATATGGATTGGGGCTAAGAGATGAAAGAGGAAGCCGTCTGGTAGAATTTTGCACAGAGCATAACTTAATCATAGCTAACACTTGGTTCAAGAATCATAAAAGAAGGTTGTATACATGGAAGAATCCTGGAGATACTAAAAGGTATCAGATGGATTATATAATGGTAAGACAGAGATTTAGGAACCAGGTTTTAAATTGTAAGACATTACCAGGGGCAGATGTGGACTCTGACCACAGTCTATTGGTTATGAACTGTAGATTAAAACTGAAGAAACTGCAAAAAGGTGGGAATTTAAGGATATGGGACCTGGATAAACTGAAAGAACCAGAGGTTGTACAGAGTTTCAAGGAGAGCGTAAGGGAACAATTGACAGGAATGGCGGAAAGAAATACAGTAGAAGACGAATGGGTAGCTCTGAGGGATGAAGTAGTGAAGGCGGGAGAGGATCAAGTTGGTAAAATGACGAGGGCTAGTAGAAATCCTTGGGTAACAGAAGAAATATTGAATTTAATTGATGAAAGGAGAGAATATAAAAATGCAGTAAATGAAGCAGGCAAAAAGGAATACAAAAATGAGATCGACAGGAAGTGCAAAATGGCTAAGCAGGCATGGCTAGAGGACAAATGTAAGGATGTAGAGGCTTATCTCACTAGGGGTAAGATAGATACAGCCTACAGGAAAATTAAAGAGACCCTTGGAGGAAAGAGAGCCAATTGTATGAATATCAAGAACTCAGATGGAAACCCAAGGTGGAAGGAGTATATAGAGGGTCTATACAAGGACGATGTACCTGAGGACAATATTATGGAAATGGAAGAGGATGTAGATGAAGATGAAATGGGAGATATGATACTGCGTGAAGAGTTTGACAGAGCAATGAAAGACCTGAGTCGGAACAAGGCCCCGGGAGTAGACAACATTCCATTAGAACTACTGACGGCCTTGGGAGAGCCAGTCTTGACAAAACTCTACCATCTGGTGAGCAAGATGTACGAGACAGGCGAAATACCCTCAGACTTCAAGAAGAATGTAATAATTCCAATCCCAAAGAAAGCAGGTGTTGACAGATGTGAAAATTATCGAACTATCAGTTTAATAAGTCACAGCTGCAAAATACTAACGCGAATTCTTTACAGACGAATGGAAAAACTGGTAGAAGCCGACCTCGGGGAAGATCAGTTTGGATTCCGTAGAAATGTTGGAACACGTGAGGCAATACTGACCTTACGACTTATCTTAGAAGGAAGATTAAGGAAAGGTAAACCTACATT
This sequence comes from Schistocerca serialis cubense, assembly GCF_023864345.2. Classification (NCBI taxonomy): domain Eukaryota; kingdom Metazoa; phylum Arthropoda; class Insecta; order Orthoptera; family Acrididae; genus Schistocerca; species Schistocerca serialis. Next base: position 491,563,569 of record NC_064638.1, read on the forward strand.
TCTAGCATTTGTAGACTTAGAGAAAGCTTTTGACAATGAATACTCTCTTCAAATTCTAAAGGTGGCAGGGGTAAAATACAGGGAGCGAAAGGCTATTTACAATTTGTACAGAAACCAGATGGCAGTTACAAGAGTCGGGGGGGGGGGGGGGGGGGCATGAAACGGAAGCAGTGGTTGGGAAGGGAGTGAGACAGGGTTGTAGCCTCTCCCTGATGTTATTCAATCTGTATATTGAGCAAGCAGTAAAGGAGAGAAAAGAAAAATTTGGAGTGGGTATTAAAATCCAGGGAAAAGAAATAAAAACTTTGAGGTTCACCGATGACATTGTAATTCTGTCAGAGACAGCAAAGGACTTGGAAGAGCAGTTGATCAGAATGGAGAGTGTCTTGAAAGGAGGATATAAGATGAACATCAACAAAAGCAAACCAAGGATAATGGAATGTAGTCTAATTAAGTTGGGTGATGCTGAGGGAATTAGATTAGGAAATGAGACACTTAAAGTAGTGAAGGAGTTTTGCTATTTGGGGAGCAAGATAACTGATGATGGTCGAAGTAGAGAGGATATAAAATGTAGACTGGCAATGGGAAGAAAAGCATTTCTGAAGAAGAGAAATTTGTTAACATCGAGTATAGATTTGTGTGTCAGAAAGTCGTTTCTGAAAGTATTTGTATGGAGTGTAGCCATGTATGGATGTGAAACATGGACAATAAATAGTTTGGACAAGAAGAGAATAGAAGCTTTTGAAATGTGGTGCTATAGAAGATTGTTGAAGATTAGGTGGGTAGATCACATATCTAATGAGGAGGTATTGAAATAGGATTGGGGAGAAGAGAAGTTTGTGGCACAACTTGACTAGAAGAAGGGATCGGTTGGTAGGACATGTCCTGAGGCATCAAGGGATCACAAATTTAGCATTGGAGTGCAGTGTGGAAGGTAAAAATCGTAGAGGGAGACCAAGAGATGGATACACTAAGCAGATTCAGAAGGATGTAGGTCGCAGTAGGTACTGGGAGATGAAGGAGCTTGCACAGGATAGATTAGCATGGAGAGCTGCATCAAACCAGTCTCAGGACTGAAGACAACAACAACAACAACAACAACATTGAGATTTCTGAGACTGTGGTTACCATGGGACCTGAGAACACAGCTGTTTTTATCCAAATACATTTCGGGCTGCACTTCTATACTGGCGTGAGAATGTTACAATGTGTCTTGCTTCCAAATATATTGTCTGGCCGCAGCTCTCTTATTGGGTTTGTAGGACCAGCAACTGACACACCCCCTTTTGTTCCCATCATGTGCCAGTGAGCATCAACAACATTGCAGCACAAAATAAATAAGTACACCACTGGCCTGTATCCAGACTTCTCCTTCAGTATTTGTCCAATTTGAAGTTATTTCAATTGCAACTACAGATGGATTCAGGCAAACTGTTGTTTAAACTTGGCAGATGTCCCAAAAAAAAAAAGAAAGCTGGAGTATACATTATAGCTTTCCATGGTTGGTGATATGACATTATTTGCTGCCCTCTCATTATTCCCATCCTTGCATTCTTCTAGTTCTCAGCCAAGATAGTACCATTGTTCCCCCTCCAACATTTCAATAGTCCTGTGCTGGAGCAACTGTGAGATACAAACTGCAATACCTTCTAGTGAAGGTCCAATTCTCAAACTTCGCTCGTCCTGCCATCTACTGACATCCATTGGTACTATCTTCATGACTGGTCTTGCAGCTGTAATTTATTCTCGCAACAACTACTACAGTGTAATATGATTTATTTCGTTACGTATTGCATACTGGATTACTTTTCCATCTTGTTTCAGCTGAATGTTGCTATCATGTTCTAAAGCTGATTAAAAGCTGGCAGTCTTTTTATCTGGTAGTCTAATAAGTGAACAGCAACTTTCTCATTTGCAATCCACTTAGTAAATTATTACAGTCTCTTGTAATCAAATAAAATATTGATCTGGGTTCAGAATCAAGTACTATTTTTTGAAGGCCGCTTTTGAACGTTGGCTTTACTTAAAAAGCAGCATTACTGTAATGTTTGTACATGGACCCATACGTGTTTGAGAACTTTCATTGCAAATCTGTTCAAATACAACAATAATTTGTAAGATGTTAGAATTTATTGCCATTTCCTCCTGTGTTTCACAGAATTGTCCAATTTTAACCAGAGAAATACGTTGTTGTAGTGGTTAGTTCATGGTTTCTTGCGCATGTCTTGCACTAGCGCTGTGCGACTCAAATGTGAAGCGACTGTTCAAGCAACATTGGTATTGTATCAAGCATTTTGGTGTATTAGGAAATCGTGATCCTTTTCCAAAACGATTATCGTTTGCGTAGCCCATCTGTTCGGAGTTCTTCATAATAAATCTGTCTGCATGTGATCTGAACAGGTAAAGCTTCATCTGTAAATGTAAAGACAACCCCTATATATTGTATTAAACAACATAAAAATGTTAACCTCAGCTGTGATAGTTTTGATCTGCAAATATAAGATGATACTGTATTTTTCGAATGACGAATTTGGGGGGAAAACCATGGTTAAATTGGTTAAATGGTGATTATTTCACAATGAGTGTACAAATTCCCTCTGAGATTGCAGCAAGCCTGTGACGGTATCTTGAAGTTCTTTGTCAGAGTCAAAAAGTTGGAATCGAAGCCACTTCTTTGAGTGCGTTTTGAAATGAAAATTACTTGGCGCCCAGTCGGGACTGTGGGACATATGTCCTAAAATTTCCTGTTAGAACTGATGCATTAATTCTTGTGTTTGTGATTAAGCATTTGTTGTGCGAAAATAAGAAACTCGTAGGTAAGAGACCACATTGCTTATTTTGAATGGCCCTTCTCAGATTTGCTTATGTTCCACATTTGACTTCAGAATAATTATCCTGCATTCCATGCAGTCCACAAACGAGGTTCCTATTTAACTTATCCATAACTGTCCTAGTTGTCACAATTTGATCTGCTTTTTGTTATTGGAAGGGTGACTGCTGTCTTGGCTCTGCTTTTGCATAGGAACCAATACTTTGACAACAGTCATGATTAAGTTTGGACTTAAGTTTCTGCATCATAAAAAAAAGAAAGATAGCCCAGAAAAGCAATCATCTGTTGAGTTTTGAGGTCCTCAGAAGAGTATTTTGGAATGCAGTGAACACATAGCTTGTGGTTAAGAGCATGCATGTGATAGCTTGCATTTGGAGGGGGGGGGGGGGGGGTGTTGGAAGACAAATGGTCACTTTTATGTAGCCATTGAGAGCTAGGGGTGCAGGAGGAGGGCTTTGGTGGAATGGTTGCCCTTTCTTGTGTTTAGTAACATTCTTGTGCGAAACATTCTGATAAATGTATGAAACGTTGTTTGCAATTGAAACATTGTTAAATGTCTGTTTTTGTGACTTTTGTGTCAATTTCCTGTGTTAGTATGTTGCTGACTTCCAGTGCTCATCCATGTCTGTCATTATCATGTAGAATAATTTCTAAACAAGTGACAGCATTGATGTACAACTATTCTTCATATCTGCTTGTTTACGGCACAAATTTTGTGATTAGTGTTAACAGCTTTGAGATTTTTTGCCAGTAACATCAAATTACAGAATATATTTCACATTTGGTGGGACTTTCAATTGCAATGCTGAAATCTGTAGTCCAATAATAAATATTTAGTTTTAACAAAACTATTAATTCTCTTCTCTTCCATGTGGATATTGTTAAGAGTGCTTAATTAATAAGTAATTAACCTATAAGCTCCGTTCTTGCACATTCAGCGAGTCAGTTCTAATAGTTTCCGCACCCCACCAGCTACAGTCCTTTGAAGCATATGAGTTGCTAACAGTGATACTTGATATTATCCAAGCTCTGTGTTATTAGTCACCATAAAGTTTCAGTAAAACGATGCAAATCTAGGATTTTCAAAAAGCCCATCTTTCAGCCTTTTGATAATACCGTCCATCAATTAGCATACAGCAATTTGTCGTCTGAAGCCACTTAGTGAAAATGGCAAAATTGTTAAGGATTTTTTCAGAGGTACACACATTTGCATCTTGTGATTTTAGACAATACATGTGGCGAGTTTTGATGTTTTTGCAAACAGAAATAAATTTTTGGCTAACGTGCAGGTGGACACTGTATCTTGGGTAATTTCCGAAAACTTGCTATATTGTATGGCAATTTATCAATTTGCAGTTACTGCTTTAGCCTCTTCACACAGTGTCAATAAAGAAGTTACACACAAACTTTCGTGTTTTCTCCAAGTTCTCTTCACTTTTACTGAACAAGTATTATCGAGAATATCTGGGTGTATTAGTGGCACTTTATTTTTCAGCCAAAATCATATTGTTGCATATTGTTACTCACACAGAACATTCTGTTTGAAACTTCTAGGATTTAACACATGGTCTAGGGAAAGCTCTTAGACTAGCAATCAGAACATCCAGGGTCCTGAGATAACCTCCCAACTGCTTAAATATTGAATAAAATTCTTCAGCAGCCAAAGACTTACAGTATAAGAAGTCACCCTTGTTCTTCCAACAGCCTTGATAAAAAGGACAGAGGAGAGGACAGAGGTTCGGGGAGTGTGTTGCTCTTTGAAAGGGAATCAGCCATTTAAAGATGGAAGAATGAGCAATGATCTGTGGCATGAGGATGCAGAAGGAAATAGAAACCATTGCATTAGAGGCACATAATGGGTATCCATAGGGCATGGAGCCTGTTATTGAAAAAGTGACAAGATGATCTTTCCATCAGCTTAGTTCCTCATTTGGGTCTGGAGGAGGGGACTTCCAAGGGAGAGGTGACCATTAGAAAAAGGTAGAATAACAAAGGATTCTATGAATTGGAGTATGGAACGTCAGAAGTTTGAAAGTAGTAGGAAAGCTAGAAAATCTGAAAACGGAAATGCAAAGGCTCGATCTAGATGTAGTGGGAGTCAGTGAAGTGAAATGGAAAGAATATAAGGATTTCTGCTCAGATGAATGTAGGGTAATATCAACAGCAGCAGAAAATGCTATAGAAGAGTAGCATTCATTATGAATACAAAAGTAGGGCATGTGAGCTACAGTGAACTATTCAGTGATTTGGTTGTTCTCATCAGATTCAATAGTAAAGCAACACTAACATTGCTTGCCCCTGCTCCAATATAGATCCACATCACAATTTAACAATGATGAAGAGTAGACTGAAATTCAAGAGAATCGTCCAGATGCATCAGTGTGGATGAAAGTGGGATACTGAAGTACTGAGGAATGATGATATTTGTTTGAAGTTAACTGACAATGTGGAACTGATTTGCTGAATGTGCAAGAAGGTACAAAGCTCATTAGTTAAGCACCGTTTACAATATCCATCTGTAGAGAAGGGAATTAAATTAACAATTATGTTAAACCTAAATACTTAGTAGTGGGTCATAAATTTGAGCACTGCAATTGAAAATCCCAGAAAATGTGAAATATATTTTTTAATTTGATTTTATTGTCAAAGAATCTCAAAGTTATTAACATTCATCACAAAATTTGTGTTGTGAATAAACAGATACACTGAGAGAAAGTGTTGTTCATCAATGTATTCATTTGTTAAAGAACTATTCTACATGATGATGATGATGGTGATGATGATGATGATGATGATGATGATGATGATGATGGAAGTGGCTGTTGCAGTCAGCAACATACTAACACAGAAAATTGATGAAACATTCATGAAAGCACACATACTAGAGTAGGCAGTTGAAGAGGAGAGGACATTTCTAAAAAGGGAAACTACAGGTGGTGAACAGACAAACATAAGCACAAAGAAGGTAACAGTGAAGACACCTTGGGTAACCAAACAAGTACCTCAGTTGAACAATGAAAGAAGGAGATACAAAAATATTCATGAAAAGACAGGAATACAGCAGCATAAATCTGTTGGGAATTGAGCCAAGATGGAATGGCTACAAGAAAGATGTGAAGAAATCGAAAAAGAAATGGTCGTCGGGAGGACTGACTCAGCACATAGAAAAATCAGAACAACCTTTGGTAAAATGAAAAGCAAGGGTGTAACATTAAGAGTGCAATAGGAATTCCACTGTTGAACACAGTACATCTACATCTACATTGATACTCCGCAAGCCACCCAACGGTGTGTGGCGGAGGGGGAAGACAGGTGGAAAGAGTACACCGAAGCCTTCTGTGAGGGGGAGGATTTGTCTGATGATGTGATAGAAGAAGGAATTGTAGTCGATGTGGAAGATACAGGGAATCCCCTATTAATCAGTGCCTTGGAAGAATTAAGATGAAATAAGGCAGCAGGAATAAATAACATTCCATCCTAAAATCATTGGGGAAAATTGCAACCAAATTACTATTAAAGTTGGTGTGTAGAATCTATGAGACTGACACTGTACCATCCACACAATTCCGAAGATAGCAAAGGTAGATAAGTGTGAGAACTATTGCCCTATCAACTTAACAATGTATGGAAGTGAAACATGGACGATAACTAGTATGGACAAGAAGAGAATAGAAGCTTTCGAAATGTGGTGCTACAGAAGAATGCTGAAGATAAGGTGGGTAGATCACGTAACTAATGAGGAGGTATTGAATAGAATTGGGGAGAAGAGAAGTTTGTGGCACAACTTGACTAGAAGAAGGGATCGGTTGGTAGGGCATGTTTTGAGGCATCAAGGGATCACAAATTTAGCATTGGAGGGCAGCGTGGAGGGTAAAAATCGTAGAGGGAGACCAAGAGATGAATACAATAAGCAGATTCAGAAGGATGTAGGTTGCAGTAGGTACTGGGAGATGAAGAAGCTTGCACAGGATAGAGTAGCATGGAGAGCTGCATCAAACCAGTCTCAGGACTGAAGACAACAACAACAACATCAACTTAACAATTCATGCATCCCAAGTTGCTGACAAGAATAATATACATAAGAATAGAAAAGAACATTGAGGATTTTTTGGAGGTTCAGATCATTGTGGCTTTAGGAAAGGTAAAGACACCAGAGGTGCAGTTCTGACAGTGTGCTTGATAATGGAAGCAACACTGAAGAAAAATCAAGACACATTCATAGGATTTGTCAACGTGGAAAAAATGATTGTTAATTTAAAATGGTGTAAGATGTTCAAAATTCTGAGAAAAACAGAAGTAAGTTACAGGGAAAGACAGGTGATATACAATATGTGCAAGAACCAAGAGGGAACAATAAGAGTGGAAGACCAAGAATGAAGTGCTCAGATTAAAAAGAGTGTAAGACAGGGATGCAGTCCTCTGCCCCTACTGTCCAATCTTTACACTGAAGAAGCAGTGAAGGAAATAAAATAAAGGTTCAAGAATAGGTGAAAGGATATCAGTGATAAGATTCACTTATGACATTACAATCCTCAGGGAAAGTGAAGAAGAATTGCAGGACAGTTGAATGGAATATACATTCTAATGAGTATAGAATATGGTTCGTGAGTAAACCAGAAAAATTAAAAAGGTAATGAGAACTTAACAGAAATGAGATGAGGAAGAAACTTAAACATTAAATTGGTGATCACAAAGTAGATAAAGTTAAAGAATTCTGTAACCTTGGAAGCAAAATAACCCACAACAGATCAAGCAAGGAGAATGTAAAATCACATTAGCACACACAAAGATGCCTTTGCTGGCCAAGTGAAGTCCACTGGTATCAAACATAGGCCTTAACGTGAGGAAGAAATTTCTGAGAATGTCTGTTTGGCGCACAGCTTTGTATAGTAGTGAATCATGGTCAGTAGGAAAACCATAACAGAAGAGACTCTAAAACCATTTTAGATGTATTTCTGCAGGAGAATGATGAAAATTAGGTGGACTGATAAAAGTAAGGAATGAATTCTATTCAGAATAGGTGAAGGGAGAAACACAAGGAAAACACTGACAAGGAGGAGGACAGGATGATCAGACATTTGTCTTAGACACCAGGGAATAACCTCCAAGGATCTAAAGAAGGAAGCAGAGTGTAAAAGCTACAGCCAACAAATAATTGAGGCTGTACAATGCAAATGATACCCTGCGATGAAGGGATTGCGCTAGAGAGGAATTTATGGTGGGCCACATCAACCAGTCAGAAGACTAATGACTCAAAAAGTGGCAGCTGGAGAGGCAAGTGTAGAAGGCACACACTTCACCTTTTTGTTGTGCTTCCCACACTTCTGTACTCACAGGACACTTCAGTTGCCACAAGCTGAAAACCTTCAGCCAGCATGTGTCAAGCCTAATGGCAGACTATGCAGTTACACAATGCTGTCTGGCATGTGTATGGGCAATGCATCACAAGGTACTCACTTGATATAACACCTGAAAGTGGCAGATAGCACGCTGCAATAAAGCTTTTATAACCAGAAGTGGACAATGACTTCTTAAACAATGTATTAGGGCTGCAAAACCATGTCAAAAACGTTTAGTAAATACTGCAGTGAAACAGGAGCCTTTCCGTATTAATGTATTCTTGACAGTATTATGAAAAGGACAGATCGCTACTCGCCATAAAGTGGAGGTTATGAGTCGCAGATAGGCACAAGAAAAAGACTGTCAGACAAGTAAGCTTCCATGCAAAGGGGCATTCATCGGAATTAAAAAATATACATGCACACACTCGCAGATGCAGCTCACACACAGATGACTAGTCTCTGGCTGCCAGGGCTAGACTTTGAGCAGTAGCGCATGATGAGAGAAGCAATTTGGGTTGTAGCAATTTGGGTTGTGGGGGCGAGGAGGAGTCTGGGGCGGGGAGGGGGAGGGGGAGGGATGACAAGGTACTAAACAGCCATTCTTGGTGTTGAGGCTGCATATTTTATACACAAATTGTATTGGTTTACCCCGAATATATTGCTTGCAACCATGGTGGCCAAAATATTCAACCATGAATTTGTCATATTCCAAATGCTCTTCAGGTACAGAATTACCTGTACACAGGTTCTTTAGCATTTCAATAACAGGACGGATTTTCCAAGCCTTATCATTAGGGTCAGTGTTGGTGTTATCAGCACAGTGCAAAAATAGACAGATTTGTAGAAATCTATCTTGCCTCATGGAGTTGCACACAACTCGCCCATTTAGGATCAAAGAAATGTAACTCCAAAAACTGTTTTGAGATAATTCGATTTAAAGATTTTGTCCAAAAAAACTGAATATTTTCTAATAGTTTTTCACAAACCTTTCTATGGTAAAGAAAGAGTATACTTTATTGACTGTTGTTTTCTACTAGATGTTACATATTCTAGTCACTATGTGGACACTAATAAAATATTTTATGAAATTATACACGTAGTTATGTTTGTCCGATCCTTAACTTAGTGGCTTCTGCTGTATAACATATGAGTGTCAAACAAATAATATGCAACTTTAAGCAATATTATCATATTAAAGACTACTGCAGTTGTGTTAGTAATGTCTTTATAAATACAGATTACACAGAATAAGCTATGGGAATGTGTGTCAGTGATATTCAATGAGTACTACAAGCAAGAGAATAAAAGTCATTATTATTTTCACTTTGCATTATTTGTATGCAGTAACATAGAAATAATTTACAGGTAACAGAAATAATATTCTTGTTTTTAAATCTTCACATAACAAACATAGGAAAACTCATTTTAACGAAACACATTGCTTCCTCACACCTGTTTTTCTGTTTGTGGAGTATTGTTTCAAAAATAATACAACACAGACATTTAAATGAGCCAAAATTGGTGGTTTACATGAAATAGCTAAGGTGATGAACTAGCAAGAGTAATAAAGGAGACAAAAAACAAACAAACAGACAAACATGAAATATATTCCCATGATTCTTCCATGTTTTCCTTATTTTCTGAATCGTTAGCTGCATTGAGTCCTTGATACAATGTGTGATGCCTAGGAGGTATAATACACTTATTAAATAAATCTATAATATCTTTTCTTTTCTTTACTTACGCAGACAGGACTGTCACGTGGTAGGCGCAGAATATTGTCTTCAGGTCCTGAATTCGAAGAATTTTGTAGGCCAGGTCTTTTCTTGATGTGCAAGCCTTGAAAGTCACGATCATCGTACGAATACTTGAAAAACGTCATGTCAGGCTGATCTTTCCTATATTGCATCCAAACAATCTTAAGCCATTTCACAGTTTCTCCATTCTCAGCTGTTTTCCTATTCCGAATTATTTTCTTCTGAAGCTGGTTGAAATCTTAAAATTTGAGCGTTATCCATTTCTTTTACTCTGTACCTGTTGGTCATTCTTACAATTGTGTACCAGCCAATGGGATCAAAAACATCCACATGTTTACCTTTTCTTTCGATGCTCGCATGCACTGAGTTTACTTTCCATTTATGAATGTCCAGGCTCAAAAAACCATTACTCGATAGTTGGAATGTCCAGTGTATTGGCATTCCTGTTCTGGCCCCCACATGTATCAGAAAACAAGGTTATCGGTTTTCCTGTTGCATGAATTTTCAAAAAAATCCCACTGACATGAAGTCACCCGTATGGATCCTCTTTTTGCTGTTGTCTCGTCCCACATGTGACAATTGGTTTTGTTTTCTCCTACATTAAGAACTGTAGATTGTAGACGGAGGTCATTCTTTTATAGAATACTGCATTCACTTTAAGCAGTAAAGCGCAGCTTGTAAGTCAAATTCAGCTAGCACTTTCTTTCTTAATGTTCTTAAATTCCCTTGTAATTTTGTTCCTTTTCAAATGCTCTTCCTGTTCCCTTTTAAAATCTCTGTCTTCCATTTCCTCAGCCAAAATGTGTGAAAACTTTAAACACTTATCACACATATATATTCGTGGCCTGTGGAATTTCAGATTAAAATCCTTTGTCAATATCTTCCTGTACAGGTATAATTTCTGGACTGTCTTTCCTTCCTCATAGCATTGTTCTTGATATAACTCACACATTATCTTAATACTCATATCGGCAGGTAAATAATCTACTGTACATTCTTTCCTCTTGTAATGAGAAAGAAGGGTAGGAAAACTATAGCATCTTTACTTTACTTTCTTCTGGTCTCTTTATACCTGGCTCACGACATCCTCTTCGCCCTTTCTTAATTACAGGACACACATCTCTTTTTCAATAGTATTTCTTACAAAGGTTTTGGAAATGTCAGATGGCTTGAGAAAAAATTGCCTACGCACTTGAATATTATCATATCCCTTTATTAGAAAGAATTCCTTGGTCCTCTTCTATGGTGAGTTACCTGATTTTGTCCTCACACTTTGTTTGTCTTCTTCTCCCACTAGCTTATTTAGATACTTCCGTCGTAGCTCAACTGATCCAAGATCCCAGTAGGCTCTATGGATATTTTGTCTGTCTTGCTCAGTAAACTGTTGTTGACATTTAGAGCAATCTTTTGGCTTCATATTTTGTTGCAGGAACTTCAGAATTCTTCGTAGAAATATATGCCCTACCATGCTGTCAGTTGATTTTTCTTTGATTTCTTTTCCATTCCTCTTTAACTGCTACTCTTTTTAGTTTTCGTGTTTTGTTATTATTCTCAGTACCAACATTGTCATCGGCAATTTCCCCATCCTGATTGTGATGATTTTCTTGTGCAGTAATTGCATCCTCAGCAGTTTTTGTGACATTCTTTACAAGGGACGTTCCATGTCCAACACCGCTGTCTGTAACAATAACATGACAGGTTTTCAGAGGAAGGGAAAAGAAAATTAACTGGAATTGCTATAGTGTCTGGTAACTGGTTGGCTACTCACCAGTATCTGTAGTGTTGTCCGGTTCATAGGAAGAAGGATCATCATCTGTCTTCAGGCACATTTTCACCATCCTTCTTCGTCTGGGCTCCATAGTGCTCCTACTTGCTTGTAAACACATTCACACCTGAAACAATATTTATCTTCCTTGCCAGGAAGTCACAATCCATTGTTGTCACAGAGAGACGGCAACAATGAGTCTAAAGAGAAGTAGGGGAAAAAGCAACTTCTAACAGTTCTGTTAGGATCAGAGAAACTTAAGAGCTGTTCCGTTTCACAAATTAACGCTGTGTCCTGTGGTCTAAAAACGGATCAGCTATTCCATGTGTCTGGTCCTTACCATTTCTCGTAAAATGTAGATATGTTGGCAACTAAAATGGAAACTACATGAGATAGTTATGCTTCTCTGATCGTAATGTAGGTCTTGTTTCCGTGTACCTTATGGTATTAACAACTCAAAAGTGGCAAAAATGCAGTTACGTCTGTCTGATCCTAAATGGGTGAACTCAATCCTTAATGGCATCATCATCACTATCCCAGTAATCCCTTTCAGATTGCAGAATATTGTGTACATTAACAAACAAAATCCTAATGAAGCATTTAATCCTGTCAGCTGTTATATTTGGATGTGGACAGTTAATAGATAATGCATAATGTCGTGTTTCATCAACTAAATGCTCAATTATCTCTTTGCTGTAAACCTTTCAAAATCTCGAAAGCAGACATACTTTTGTAGTTAGAATAATCAGCTTCAGGAAATGAAGTATAGTGTTCAGTGTCAAAATCTGCTCTATGTACCCCCTGTGAAGGACCTGCTTCTCTTTCATTGCTCCATTTTGCTATCTTTGACAATGAAGGGATTGGTATAGTACTATCAGTGGTTGAGGGTAGAATTGAATGTGAAGCTGGATCTGACAAAAGTGTGAAGATCCTGACAATGAAGTGGCTGTGTCATAATCAATACCTGTTCTTTCGTTATTGGGAAGTTCGACTTCTACACTAGCCCTTAAAAGCCTAGATGATAAATTAGCAAGTAGCCTCTAATGATACATTTAACACTGGTAAGTGGTATAAAATATTAACTGCAAAATTGTGACGTGTATGGGAAATAACATTTATGCACGCTAGTTCTCACTTGCTGAATCCTCATCTTTTCAGCATTGTTCAAACTAAGAAGTTCTGGTCATTATTTACTCAGATTACTAAATACTGTAAGATCATATCTGGCACCAGCACATAATATGTTAAAAAAGAAAAAAGTGTACCGTTACCCTATGGAAATGTGAGGTGTTAATGGGTTAATGATTTTTCTCCCTCCAAATTATCTTCCAAAAAATAATGTATTTTTGTTATTAATGAAAAACATATAATGAATGTCATTACTTATAGATAGCTTTTAAATCCAAAATAATGAGTTACAAAATTTTGGAGATTGCCAGTAATAAAAACTTGAGTATTCTCGTGTAGTGGACTTTTGACTAAAATATCCCGAAACTTGGAGTGACTTTCTAGTTTCTGTCTAGCTGTGAAGTCTAACCAAGTATTTCACAATGGTTTCCTATGAACATCTTGGAGGAGCTGGCTGGAGCACAGTGGATGTGTTTATCTTGTCCCACTGACGACCACATTGCTCATCTTACGTACTGTCATTACGTTTAGTCTCTAATGAAGTAACTTCACAGTCTTCTTCATTTTCTGAGTTGTTAATTTCAAAGTCAAGCTTAGGATCTCAATACCATCCTTTTTAGAAAGCGTTGCCTAAACAATAATCCAGGAGAGATTCTGAAAGTGCACATCCAGAGTTGCACACAGTAAAGATGACATCTAATGGCAACCAGCTCAACCAATACGTGACAGCCAGTCAACAGAAGTAACACTGGGTACTCCCAAGCAGCCAACTTTTAACTATCAGTGCTGAAACGGATATAAGCAGGGTTTTATTTTTTCAAAGGTATGCTCTTAAGTTGCCCTGAGTGCACTCTGATTTTAAGTTTCTTTCAAAATAATGAGATAACTCTGTGTTTTAAGTTAAAGCATTAAAAAATAATCATTAATCAGTCTTTCCTTCTCATCCCACCTGGCAAGTCTGCCATGACCCAGTGTTCTGGGCTACCCTTCAAAACTCTCCATTTCTTAAACTTAGCCAGTCCTTTTTCTTCATCCCTCTTTGTTACTCTTCAGCTCATGCGCCAGAAGAAAGAGCCACTGGCTCCAAAAATGTGGAAATTTTCTTAACTGTGTGTGTGTGTGTGTGTGTGTGTGTGTGTGTGTGTGTGTATTCTCTCCTTTGCCACTTGGTGTAGATTTTTTCTTCAGAAATTGATTGTTTTCATTGATAAAATACTTGTTGTTTGTCGGACTGTTGGTCTATTACTCTCTGAGGAATACCATATCCAGAGCAGCCTGAAATGCTGTGGAGACATCAGAAGTGGCGCATCTCTCTTGAGAACAGCAATTGCAGCTGCAGCTTCAGTGCATGGTGGTGGTGTTATATCTTAATATTCCTCCTCAGAAGATGACTGTAAATCATTATCATTCTTGAATGAAATTTCCACTCTACAGTGGAGTGTGCACTGATATGAAACTTCCTGGCAGATTGAAACTCTGTGCCGGACCAAGACTTGAACTCGGGACCTTTGCCTTTCTCGGGCAAGTGCTCTACCAACTGCGCTACCCAAGCCTCCGCATCTTCCTGTTCCAGTCTTGAATAATGTGGGAATAAAGATTGCCAATGTTGCCCTGGATGCAACCAGGAATCAGGTTTATCTAATTTTGCCCTTGGTGTCTTTATTTGTTACACAAATTGGATGGTATTGTATGTTTCTAATATTATGTTGGAATGTGGACTCTTGGAATATTGAGAGTAGGTCCCCTTTCATGTGCAAGGCTGTGCACTTAAATGCAAGGATCATCCATTTCCTGTGGCCATTCTTTGGCACACAGTGCCAAAGTCCCACTCACTGTAGTTCAGATGGCACATGGTAACTTGGTGTGTCTGAGAGGTTAAATGACTTGGGGCCGATTGTATAAGACAGTTGACTTTCGACTAATACAGAAAATTACTTCAGATCCGGCTGAACTTAAAGATGTGTGTTCTATAAATGTCAGTCTTGGTTATATTGCCATGAAGGAGGGCCTTTCATTGGTGACTAAATTTTAAAAACAAGCCAAGTTAATCTACACTCCTCAGTTCAGAACATAGTAATATTACAAAGCAATTCTTTTGTTGTCGCAAATATGAGTTAAAGGGAAATAAACAATAAAGAAGTTCTTACTAAAACAAAAAATGTTGGATAAACATGTTAATATTCCACTCTCACACTGCTGTAGCACAATCCTCCTCTTCCTCCCCCTCTTGGTCTGTAAAGCTGGATTAAGGAAATGATTGACGATTTAAGTAATGTGTACAGGTAATAATTGATCTTACAATCCTTGGGGATTGCTTGTATTAATGTAAATATTTTAGGGCATTTTATAAGTACTTAATGACAGGGTATGAAAGGTAAATCCAAAACATTTGCAATGAAAAGTTAACCCTCCATTGCATGTTGTTGCCATTTGGCAACACACAGTCTGGCTGCACAAGATAGACTGTGTTTACTTTCAGAATGTTGTAAGAAACTGTCGTTAATCAATAATCTTTGCTGAAGCTCGATTGTATGTAAATGCATGCGTAAGCAGTAGATGCAGTGATCTTTTGCAAGTGATAATTGCTGCATTCGGTTACTTGCTTTGACACCACCACACACAATTGATTTTTCAAGCAATTTCAACTAGTATTACAAGTGGCACTACGTCGAGAAATTTTGCTATGGAAAATGAACTACTGTGTCTAGCCCCATGAGCTTTTGCAAAAAATAGATAGAATAGAAATTGTAATATTTTAAACCTTTTTATTTATTTTTTTATTTTTAGAAGTCTGTGTCACTTTATAGAATACATTAAAATTTTCATTGGTGCCAAGTGACTTTCATACAGCTTCCCAGAGCACTAATACAATTCATTTCTCGTTTATTAGCCCTGAATTCCTTTTTTATTCATTAACCTTATAGTTTGATTGCAAGTATTTGCACAGCTTGTTTTGCACTCTTTGTGTGTGTATAGAAATGTTGCCAATAACAGCACTGCTGATTGCCGTAACACTTGTGATAGATTATATGAGGAAGAGTTATATATGAAATTACAAGGGGCTTGAGTATAGCTATATAACAAATTTGTTCTGAACAATAAAATATGAAATTACAAGGGGCTTGAGTATAGCTGTATAACAAATTTGTTCTGAACAATAAAATTAAAATGTCCACGTAATATTACAGTATGTCATTCTGTTTAGAAGTTAAAACTTTAATAATGCACATAGTTGTTTCATAAATAACTGTACAAAATTGTCAGATGCTGCCAATGTTTTGTGTTCATTACTGTGAATATCCCATCAATTCTAATTCTACCGAAAAGCTTCAAAGTGCTAATTACTGCAAGATCAGAGGGTGCATTTCATATTACTTCTTATTGTAAATGGCAACTCCAGCCTAAACTTTTCACTTAAGAGACTGGTTCATGGTCCCTGAATAACTATACATCATAACGCAGAGTTCTTACTCAACCTGGATAAAATGAAACTCAACTGAGCTATACAACCACCCTTAATAATTAAATACACGAGTCACAGCAAGCCAACTGTATTGCCACGTACCAAATCCGATCAAGTGGATTGCCATGTGATCAGTGACCAATTGTAGTGGTTTGCCCACACACAGGCTGTCTACAAAGTGATTGCATGTTTGTACAATGGATTAGTGTGATACAATGTTCATGTGCAGGAAAAGGGGGGGGGGGGCCTCTTTAAGAGTGAATTATTTCAGCAACTTGGATCATACCTGAAGAAATTAAGTTTTTAAGGTATGTAAAATGATGCTTAATGGTAGCAAAAATCATGTTTCTCCGTCCTTTTAAATGAATGATAAATCAAGAATCACTATTTTCAGTTTGTTGCCATATGGCAGGAAAGCCTGAGGAAAATCTAAACTTGGGTACAGTAGGAAGAAATGCTGGAAAGAGTGATATGAAGTGGTACATTGACAAACTTTCTCATGCACGTAGTGCGAAAGGATATTTTAGTCAGGGGCAAAATGCATGTGTCGGAGTACAAAATGTGTGAATATGTTCCTCTTTAAAAGAATCTGACAGGAAAGTGGGGAACCAGCTGCCTTAATCCTCATTCTTCTGTCTTCTGCCCCAAAAGTTTTGCCCTATGAATGTATTTATGCTCTTTTAACCCAAAACTTTCTAAATCCTTTTACCCAGTCTCTCTTCTTGGTTAAGCTTCATATTTAGCATCAACCAATCACTGCTAACCCCCCCCCCCCCCCCCCCCCCCCAACACCGGCACTATGTCCTCTCTCTTCCACTGTCACTGTCCCTATATGTTCACATGCCAGAATTTTTCATGGGGGAGATGGAGTGGTGATTGAGGCAGCTAGTTCCCCACTTTTCTGTCAGATCTCTGCTGATATCTTTGGGTCAGAGAAAATATATGTATTTATCACCCTTGCTAAAACTTAATGTGTTACACTGGTGTTCCTCGGGTCAGTATGACTCAAGGGCTTAATAATTCACAGAATGGATAAATGTCCGTCAAGTTTTGTTTCAAAATGCCTGAGGTATATGCACAACAATTTTTTATGACAAAGTAAATATCTTATTCTTCATTGTCGAAACGTCCGAAGTTATGCAACAATACAAGTCTCTGATGACTTTCAGATCATTGTAGCACTGTTGTGTACAGAGACAGTTCGTGTATCTATCATAGTAATTTCTATGTGGCTATGATGGTGAAATGAATTCTTTCCGATGAGCAATTGGAAGCATTAGTAAAAGTATCTGACAACAAGCAGAATATTTCTGAAGAAGAAAATCGCACCAGTGATGGACAACACACATTCTTCACATGATTCTCAAGACATTTCAGATATTGATACCTCAAATGACAATGTGCAAGCTGTTCAACTGATTCAGACTAAAGACAAAAATAGACATGAAGCTTAGAACCGTTTTTGCAGACTGGAAGAGCATCTAATGCAAACATCATGAAACTCGCTCCTGGTCCGACAAGATGCACTGTCGCCAGATGAGTGATATAAAATTGTCTTTTTGTGTAATGATGAATGATAATATTCAAAGTATTGTGGTGGAAGTAGCTAATATTCTGGGTAGAGTTTATGGGGATAGCTGGGAAGCATTAGATGAAATTACACCAGAAGCCAATATTAGCCTGTTATTGCTGGCTGGTGTGTATGAATAATATGGTGAATCAACAAAGAATCTGTGGGATCCAGAAACAGGTAGAACCATCTTTCCTCTTGTAATGCCACTGAAACTGAAACTGTTCTGTTCATCTCACACATTTAGATGACAAGTCTGATCATAGAGCACGAAGAGTAAATGACAGGTTGACACCTGTAAGAGTTCTGTGGGATAAATGTGTGGAAATATTTTCAAAAGTTTATAATCCTGGCACAAATGTATCTGCAGATGAACAACTGGTGGCTTTCTGAGGACATTGTCCATTCTGACAAGATATATTTAGCAGATCCTCAAAACATGGGTAAAAAATGGACATTGTGTGGGAGTGCTGCTTCTTATGTTTTGAAGAGACAAAATTACACAGGAAAATCACTTGGACAAGCACCTAAGAAAAATAAAGGTATGAGGGTTGTCATGGATCAGACACATGAGCGAAAAAGACAAAATGTCACATGTGACAGTTTTTTCACATCATATGCATTAGGCTAAGGACTTCTCAGAAGATATCGTACAATGCTGGGGATGATGAGAAAAAATAAGCCTCAACTCCCTAATCATATATCAACCAAAGATACGTGTGATCTGAGGTTTTTCCAGTGTACGGAAATCTTGAAAATTTCTTGGGTATTCAGTTGGGTGGTGTCATCCAACAGGCGCGATATTTCAACAAGCCAACTTCTTGCCATCTTCAGGTATTCCTGGAGTCTGATTGATCTCTGATGGATGACAACTTCATATATTCTTTACCCCCCTTCCTGCAGCCTCCGTCTTGGGTACTTCTGTGTGGTTTGTGGCTGGTGGTGGGGGAAGCGTGGGCTCTCAGGACAGATCATGGACCACAGGCCTTCCTCGGCCATGCCCGTGTGTGGAACTCTGCCACCTGGTGACAATACATCTTCTTCTTCAGGTGTCCTGTTGGAGGTGGATTTCCTTGTAGACTGTCATTGCGTTTTAATCATACTCAAGGCTGGATACCAGGCCTTGCTTAATGGGAAACCACTGTCTTTATTTATTAGCTCCTCATGCAGCTGGTTCTCCACTGCCTCTTTGAGGATGCAGCCCCAGAAGATGTTTGATAGCTGTAACACGTTTGTGCCATTGTAGTTCATGTCATGTCCATGTGAGATGCAGTGCTGTGCCACAGCGGACTTGGTCGGCTTTGCGTTGTCTGTGTGGCGTTTATGTTCATTGCATCTCTCCTGTTCTGTCTGGATTGTCTGGTCTACATACACTTTCCCGCACTGGCAAGACATGCACTAAACTCCCAGTTTCTGGAGTCCTAAGTCATCCTTGACTGACCCTAATAATGTGTCCATTTTGGATGGAGGCCAAAACATGCACTTGACATGGTATTTTAGGAGTATTTGCCGATGTGTTCCCAGCATACGGTATAAACACCATGGCAACCGATTTGTCCTTGGAAGGCTGTGGGCTTGGCTTCTTCTGTCTTAAGGCGCATTTTATCTGGTGGTTGTTGTAACTGTTCACGCAGAATACGGCCTATAGGTGCTACAATTCAGCTTTTAGGCTGTCGTCCAAGATTTCATGTGGTCTGTGCAACAGTGTGCTCAGGACACCCTTTCGCTGTGAAGGAGCATGACAGCTGTAGGCATGCAGGTACACATCTGTATGTGTCGGCTTACAGTAGACACTGTGTCCCAGTGTGCCATCTGGTCTTCGTTTGACGAGCACATCTAGAAGTGGAAGCTGGTTGTTTTCTTCTACCTCCATTGTGAACTTTATATTCTGGTGCAGTGAGTTCAGATGCTGCAGGAAAGGTATAATGAAGTCAGAATCCATCAGAGATCAATCAGACTTCAGGAATGGCTGAAGATGGCAGTAAGTGGCTTGCCGAAATATTGCACCTGTTGGATACTGCCACCTGGCTGAATGCCCAAGAAATTTTCAAGAACCAAAGATATGTTCACACTTCAAAGTTCTTTTTTTTACTAAGGATACCTTGGTTGTATCTTACATTCCAAGGGAGAACAAAAATTTTGTCCTGATAAGCACAATGCACTGCAGTGAGGAAATAAGCAATAGAGAAGACAAGAAACCAGAAATAATATTGGACTACAATGCAAATAAGGGAGCAGTAGACACATTGGATCAGCTTATTGGCGTCTAGACATGCAAGAGAAAAACCAACTGCTACCCAATGACCATCTTCTATAATGTTATTGATACTTCCGCCTAAAATGCTTTTGTGCTGTGCTGAGACATAAATCCATTGTAGGAAAAACATTATTTAGTGTCTGAAGCAGACTTACTTCATGTTTATGTAAGATGATGAAACTGCTAAAGTTGATGAAACTGCTAACGTTGATGAAACTGCTAAAGTTTAAACAATAAGGACCCTACCTAGACAGTATGAAGATAAAAACATTGTTTCAAATGAAGTAAAAAGTGTGTGGTCATATTAACTAGAAAATAGTTTTTAAGTGTGACGTGTGTGAGCAGCAATTGTAAGTGTAGTGCATGTAAATGGCAAGGAAAACACAATAATGTTCTGTTTCGGATTGACGTGAAATTTTGTAATTGTCATTTGGTTTTCATATGAGAGAGTAGTCAAGTCGTTTCACAAATAATTTACAGTGTTCCATTGGGTTAGATTTGAACCAGTGACCTATGTACACCGTCTTAATAAAATTTCACAGTTTACTGCTCTAACAACTGAGCTACCAATAATTGAGATGTAGTTATGTAAAAAGACAATTTTCACTTGGAGTTTACTTTTGCTGAATGGCACTATCCTTCGTTGAACAGTGGGAAAGCGTATCTTGGATATCTCAGGAATCTGTTAACATTAACTTCACAGTACAACACATTTTAAATTAAGTCATCACTTGTGCATTTATCTGGTGGCAATTTTCCAGTATAGTGCAAAACATTTTATGTATCTTCTCATTATCTGGAAAACTCGAAAACAACTTTTCAGGAGTTTTTGTAGATGTATTTGTACAGTATGGTGCTGCACACCATTTTTAACTCATTTTCCAAAACGTAATTCCAAAACAAGACATCACTGAGAGAATTAGTATTATGACAGTAGCAGCAGCAAGCTGCCCAGTAACATCACAAGCATCACACGACTCGAACAGAGCTGTTTATTGGGTGTTCAAAATATTTGAATTGCGTTTCCTTTTTAATACAAGAATACTGAAATTCAAGAGGAGAGAAGGCATGTTAGAGCATAAATTATTTAAGACAATTTGCAGAAAGCAGTCAAAACCCTATTCTGAAACTAGTTTCCATTGTAGCTGATGGAAAGAGTGTAAATCACATTCAACAAATAAAATGTAACATACATTTTGCTGGTAATACAAGAATAATGCCCAAAGGTGAGTCAGGATATGAAATGATGTAGAAAATTAGAAACCTTATTGGTTACACTAAGTGTTAAAGTTCTTCTGAAGCCAGAAAAAATCACTCCAGATGAAAAGATTATATTATTCAAAGGGCATCATTCAGTGAAATGGTACAGTCCAAAATAGCCAAGATGAGGCTACAAAATGTTTGTACTGCATGTTGTGAATGGCTTAGTCTACAACTCTGAACTGTATACTGGCAGGAGTAACCAAAACAAACATATTTCTAGCAGGAACCACTGGAAATAGTGGTATAAGACTTACTAATGTGATGCCAGAGCACAAAAATTGTAAAATATTCTTTGACAGCTGAGTCTGTAATTCTGATCTGCAAATGGAACTAACAGAAAGAGTAATCTACAGTCTAAGTAGGTACTGTTCGATCCAACTGTCTGAAGTAATGTTTGATTGATCTGATGGTAGTGAATGCTTGCTTTCTTTACACAAGAGATGCACTATCAAGTGGAATTCCTTGGAAAAGCAGACTTGTATTAGCTGACTTGCTCTATCAACTGGAATGCATTGGAAAAGCACACCTATATTAGTTGATTCAATACAAGTTGTTGTTCCAGTGGAAAAACGAGACAAGAAAGCAAGGAAGACCTAGAAGTAATTCAATTGAGAGCGCCTGTATTGCAGAGTAAAAGGAGGGACCAACTGCAGTATTGCCTGAAAAACTCATGCGACTGGATGACAAAGACTCTTGCCTATTAAGGATATGGAAGTAACTTCCATTAAGAAAGGGAATAATGAGAGTGAAGAATGTGAAATGCAAGGTGCATTTACGTTTCATTGTAAATAAGAACTATTTCTTGAAATTCCACTCTGTGATGACATGAGGTATCAAATTGTTCAAGAATACAACAGAAATGCTTGAAAAATAATAAACTGTTCTTTCACATTAAAATATTCAAGATTTTGTTTAGGAGCATGTTTATACGGGATGAATTGCCCTAACACGTACACTGCAAATATTTCAGACATGAAAGGCTCTATATATATGCAGCTTTCACACAGTTGAATTGTAGGCAAGGGTGTGCGTATTTGCAGCCAATACAAAGATTTTTGAGACATTGTCAAAAGGGCAGTTTTATACAAAAGCTAAATTTTTTTTAAATGGGACGATGCCTATTGGCAGTAAAATCCTAAACTTAGCTGCATATACACACTATGTGAAATTCACGTTCATTTGTATGAAAACATGGAACAAATTACGATATCTCGGAAACTGTGCACTAGGTTCCTATAAAAAACACCACTGACATTCTAATTTAGTCTACTTTTATTGTGGTACTGTTAATAGGCATTTTCCCATTAAAATATTTGTACCTTCTTAAAATAAATACAAATTTGAAACTCTGTTTATGGGTTGCATGAGCGGGTCCGTGCCTACCATTCCAATCTGTGAAATCCACATATCAGTGGTGCCTTCTGTTATCAAAATATTTGTGGTGCATGTTTTAGGTGATTCACCCTTTGTATCTTTCTTCAATCAGTTTATTCATGTAAGTAAATAAAAATATTGTAAGTATTCTGTGATATAAGCATGATGTTGCCATATGGCAACAAACATCAAATACTGAGTACATACAAGTTAAATTCAAAAGTCTATGTTTAACATGCTATATAGTATTTTGTTTGTCAGACACTACCTTAGATATTTTTTCCATCAAATTGGTTTCCTAAAAACAAGCTCTGCAATAGAGGGTTAAGAACATTGAGTTTGACAGCAGCCAATAACAACTGAACACCAGTTACAAAAATGTTCTCTAGGCTTGAGTAGCAATAACTACACAGTGTGTATTAAATTTTTAACTATAATAAAAGTGCTGTGGTAATTGCATGCACATTGATGAAGAAATGTGGTAGCAAAACATATGTAAATCTGTCAGTATCGGGTGGTGGCTCAGTAGTTGCATTCTGCAATACAGTCCAGAGGATATCAGATTCGGTCTCAGGTCAGATCTGGGAATTTTCCCACTTTCCGCCTTTTTTTGCATCTGGTAATCTTTGTTGATATGCAAAATGCTAAGATGTTTGAGTTTAGGATTTAAGTTATATCACACAACATTATTATAGCTGCAACATTTGACTTGTTCAATACGACATAGACATCAGTGCATTGGATGAGGAATTTAAAAGCAGATGGTACTGTGTTTGTTAGAAGAGTCTACAAAGAAATTTCAGTACAGTCGGAAAATACAGTTAACAGGAGCCACAGTGTAATGAAGGTGGCTTTACTGAATATATTTACATAAAACACACACATAATTGGGATAAATTGGCAAAAGTCTCAGTTTGAAAGCCTGATTTTCTTTTCATTTCTTTTTGGTCAAGTTCTCTACCTGTTTTCAGTATTAAACTGAACTGAACTCCATCTGAACAGGACTCAGAAGACCCTAACCGTTCTGACCAACAGCAGTGTCATCCTCAGCCTTTATGCGTCACTGGATGCTGATCTGGATGGGTGTGTGGTTAGCACACCGGTCTCCCAGCTGTTGTCAGCTTTCGTGGCTAGAGTTGTTACTTCTCAACCAAGTAGCTCCTAAATTTGCCTCACAAGGGTTGAGTGTACCCCGCTTGTCGAAAGTGCTCAGCAGACTGGATGGTGACCCATCCAAGTGCTAGCCAAGCCTGACAGTGCTTAACTTCAGTGATCTGACGGGAAATGGTGCTACTACTGTGGCAAGGCTGTTGGCGTTTTCAGCATTGTCATTCTTATTTCATATTCTACAGGCATGTAGTGTACTTCTATTTCACATTCATGCTAGACGCACTGCAATCTTCTTTTGTAAATCTGGCACTTCACATCAAGAATATTTTCTGTATTTTGTTTTGTTTCTGGGATCTGATTCTATAATAGAATCCTGGCATGTGTGTTGTGTATTTGCCTGTAATTAGAGGTTATTTTTTAGTTCAAAATATATGTATCAGAACAAGAAACGAACAAGTATGTTAGAAATAATATTGTAAACTACCCCTTACAAATCAAATTTGGTTCAGAAATTTTATCTGAGTGTGTTAAAATGTACACAAAGTACAGTATATAACTTCGGGATGAAAATCTCCATTGTTTTGTTGGGGTTGGCAATAGGAATAAATTTGGGCTTCAGGGCTGCAAGTAGCTTCTGTCTACTTTCCAAAACAGTAGACTTGGGCATTTCAGCGTTTAAACATTTTGACACTTTTTTTGCTCCCATTTACATGGCACATGTAATAATGTAATGATGAAAAGTAATAATAATGAAATGTGTTTTAAAATTGTACCTTGTCATGCGTGAATGATTTCTTGGTCCTTCTCATAATACTGTCATAACACATTTTCAGGCTTTTCAAGTCACAATTTTTTTGTACGCCGCTCCCCACCCGCAGCCCGCTCTTCCTCCCTAGAGGCTCTTAACTCCTTTGCGAGTACATGCGTGGCAAGCATGGGGCTCAAAGACAGTGCAGTACTTCTTTCTTTCCTGTCATTTAAAGTTCATCTCTGATTACAGGGCTACTACCAATGATATTTATTTTCGCAGTTCTAAATTTTCCAAAGTATTACATGTACAAATATGATTGATGCCTGAATAGAACTGTAAACTACCAGTGTTTGCATTATTCCCACCAGTTGGCGTTAAGAGTGCAGTGCATAGATAAAATGGCAACAAAGCAAGAAAACAGCTTTTGTGTGATCGAAAATGCGAGACGTTTATCTGTTGCAACAGTGCAATGTGTATTTAGAAGGAATTATGGAAAAGAACGGTCTTGTGAGCATAGCACTATGCATTGGTATCGACAGTTTAGGGACATTAGTTGTACCTGTAAACAAAAAGGACTTGTCTACCAAGAATGTTAGATGCAACTGTGAAGAGTGTAAGAGCAAGTTTCATATGCAGTAAAAAAGAGAGAGTGAGAGAGAAAAGAAAATCAGGGGTTCATGCAAGCTACGGGCTTGGAATAGTACAGCAAAGACCTTGCGACAGCAGTTACACATCATACGGTACTATCTACAGCTCGTACAGCAATTAAAACCAAAAAATTATAGCTGGTGCCTTCAGTTTTGCCTCACAGTGCAGGAAGCACTTGAGGATGAACAGTTCACCTCCAAGCTGGTATTCAGTTACAAAGCAACCTTCTATATCTGAAAAGGTTAATCGCCACATTGTAAGTGTGAGGCACTGTAAATCTTCGTGAAATTCTAGTGCATGAATGAGATATGCCGAAAGTTAATGTTTTCTGTGCATAGTCAGGGACAAATCTGCATGGGCTATTTTTCTTCTGTAAATGACAAATTTCCACATTACTGAGTTGGGTGTAGTGGTGAAGATGATGAGTGCTCTTGCTCAATAGTCCCATGGGGAGAGGCCCCAACCGGAGTAGGCGATATCATAGTGGATACCTTGCACAGCAAAAAGAAACAATGAGGTTCTGCCAAACTCTTCAAATGGACCTGAATCCTTCAGTGCAAATCATTATAACCCCAAGAACATTTTCTGCTTGACTGTGTCATGGGAGGAAATAAAATCAAACCAACTGCACAGGTGTGTCCCTCTCAGTCCCTGGTTTGTGCCCAAACTGATGGGAGGGTACTCTCTATCTACTAAGCTTTCGTTTTAGTTAATATTAAAAATGTATTTGGTTAGATCTGTCCCCTCAGTAAACTACGAAGTGGTTTTGTCTTAATTAAAACATCAGCCCTACCCAATCCCAAGCATTACTGTCGTGTGAGATACTTTGTGATGTACCTGGTGCTGTAACACTCCACAAGATTGTGAACATTTCACAGGTTCAATTTTTGATCGTGACTTACTACAGCAAATAGGTGAGGGATTACACAAAATCATGGAGAAAGGAGAGGTCCACTTTGTACACTGTGTATGTCAAGGCTTGCCAGACAATAGGGTTGACAATGGAACTTAAATCTTCAGTTTTGAGGGGAATTCATTTCATGGTAATGTTAAAATCTTGGTCTACTGTTGTTATTTCCTACCCTCCTATGTGTTTTAAATGCCAACAGTTTGGTCACATCTTCCCTTTGTACAGACAACCCAGTTTGTGGAGACTGTGGTCACCCACTTCATGAAAACACACCATATGAGGAACTACCATGGTGTGTTAACTGTGGAGCCAGTCATGCTTTCCAATTTCTGAAGTGTACTACCCCCTCGCCCCCTTTCTTTGGGGGGTGGGGGTGGTTGGTGGGAGGCAGTCCTCAGTCTTCTGAATGGTTTGTGGCCCACCATTAATTTCTCACTTGTGTCAAACTGTTCATCTAAGAATAACACTTGCATCCTACAGCCTCAAGTTATTTTTGAGATTTATTCTAGTCTCAGTATTCCCTACAGTTTTCGCCCTTTTCGGCATCATATAGTACCATGAAAGTTATTCTCTGATGTCTTAATACCCTGAAGCACCAAAGAAACTGGTGTAGGCATGCATATTGAAATACAGAGATGTGTAAACAGACAGAATATGGTGCTGGGGTTGGCAACACCTATATAAGACAAAAAGTAACAAGTTTATGTGACCACCTCTGCAGCAAGCACAGAAATACTTGTTTTGTAAATAAAACCGCCTTTTCTCGCTGCAACTTAACTTATTTTTCCCAGACGCGTTTCGCCTTTTCCTAGCTCTAAGGCCTCATCAGTGGATCGATAATGATACAGTTTCGTTATTTTTAATTATCAAACAGTTCACAGTGTGAATTTTTATGTAAATAAGTAATTGCTTACAGTTTGCTGTGATCTGTTTCCTTTCCTCTGGTCTTGAGGTTACACTACCACTTTATTACCAATACATGAGCACAATTTTGTATTTTGAATTTTTTCCCACAGTTCCCCAAGTTTCTCATCCTTTTTTTGTGGTGTACTATTATTATTTTGCCATTTGATTTAGCTACTTATTCAAACACTGTGATTTTAACAACGTAAGTATTGTAATTTCATTATGTGTTTCCTTCTCTTTGGTTTGTTTACCTACATGTTGCCACCATAACAAAGTATATGTTCAAGACCAGCTTCTATTCATGTTGTTTTGATGTTTGTATTTTGTGTGTGTGTGTGTGTGTGTGTGTGTGTGTGTGTGAGAGAGAGAGTGAGAGAGGGGGGGGGGGGGGGGAAGAGCTGAAGAGTGTGTGCGTGGGGAAGGGGTTTGAGTGCAGTGTGTCAAAAATGAATGTACTAGCTGTTAATGACTGACTGAATGCTTTGGTGACGGCTGATTTGACCTTTCGTTTCAATGCTCTGTGGAGGATTTCGTGGAGTGAGTGTAAAGGTGTTGGGTGATATTATTATATTAATCCTCTTCAGGAGCATCATTCTATTATTTTATCTATTAGTGTAAACAATGAATTGTTTGGCATGTGTACTTGATCATTGAACAGGGTTTTCCTTTCTGCTTTGGTTATCTGTATGTGGTAATTTTCTTGCAGGGTTAGATGGTATGGTGTTGATTCTAATTATTTTCATGTATTTTTCTCTAATGGTTGGCTTGTGGTAATGTTCTGTTATATGTTCTGCAAATGTGGAGTGGTTTCCCATATTTCCAGGCTCTCATGTATATCTGACTTCAAAAGTTATACATGTTTGTCCTGTGTATCAGCCTTCGTAAGTGTTACACTGTGGTTGATATATACCTGCTTTCTGCTGTATGTCTGTTTTTTGTCGCTGTATGTCTGTTTTTTGTCAGTTTTGGGGTGTATTTTCGTATAGAATTACCTGCTGTGTATGCTATATTTCTTGTAAATAAAATTCATTATCTTTTGGAAATGTTGGTGATTTTATGTGTGAGTTTGTGTTTGTATGTCATTGTCTACCATCTTGTGTTTTCTTTCATATTTTGCTGATTGTTCTGCATAGTTGCTGTGGGACAGCAAGTTTGTGTTTGGTTCTGTTGTGGTGTTTGTGGTTTGTTGCTTTCTGCTTTTATTTTACTTTTAGTTTTGTTCTTTAGCTTAGTGAGAATGTTACTATTGTAACCATTGTTTTGTGCTATCTGCATCATTATGTCTAGTTCCTTTTGATAGTTTTCTTAGGTGAGTGGCACTGTGTTGAGTCTATGGAGCATGTGTCGAAGTGCTGCTTGCTGTTGTGAGTATGGGTGGGTCGAAGATTTGGAAATGATAATGTCCGTTGCTGTGAGAATATAGTAAATTTCAAACATATGCTTATTATTTTGTTTTTTTATTGTTATATCCGGAGAGTTAATTTGATTATTCTGCTCTCTTTCAACTGTAAATTTTACATTTTTATGTACCTTGTTGATGTCAACATGTAGTTTTTCAGTCTTTGTTTGTGGTTTGTCTATTAAGCAAAGGATGTAATCCATATACCTGAACCACTATAATTTATTGTACTCTTTTGCTACTATTTTTGTGAAAATGACTTGTTCAGTGTGGTTTACAAAAATATTTGCTAAGCTCCTGAAACGGGGGACCACATTGGTAATTCATCTTCTTGTAAATAAAATTCATTATTGAATTGGAAGTAATTTTGTTTTGTTATGAGCTTTATTTGTGAGAGTATTTCTTTAATCTGTTCATTCGGGAGTTGACTGCAAGTTTTCAGGTTCTTATCTATGATCTCTATTGTACGTCTTTTATGTTGGAATAAATGTTTTCTGTATTAAATGAGAGGATTGTTGCTGTGTCTGGGATTTTTATATCTTTTATTTGTTGTATGAGCTGTGTAGTGTTTTTAATGGTCTGTCTTCTTGTACTTTGAATTTTTCATACAGCAGTTTTAGTATGTATCCCGCAAGCTTGTAAGTGGGGATTTCCTGAAATCCAGTATTCGGTTTGTGGATCTTTGGTTGGTTTCAGAGGACAGGTGCAGTGGGATTAATCTGTGTCGACTTCCTTTTCTTCATGTTATCCAGTACAATGTCTATATTTTTCAGTGTGTGTTTTACTTTTGTCTGGAATCTGTTTATTGGGTCTGATTTTATTTTTGTAATGTTATTTTGTGAGATGAATGTTTGTGTTTTTTCAATATATTTTTTTTGTCTGTCAGTACAATTGTGTTCCCTTTGTCTGCTTTTGGAATGATACCATTTCCATTTTGAAGTTTCCTCCAAAGTTTTCGGAGTGTTGTAGATTCTGTGTTTTTATAGTTTTTGTGTTTTTATACTGTTTATTGTATTACGGGTTGTTTTTTATTCCAGTGTTGACGTGGGTGTTTTTATTCCTATCTTCCCTAGTCAAAACACTTGCTGCTTCTATAACTAGATTTTCTATGCAACATTCATCTATTTCTGAATTTACATTGTATTTTAATCCTTTCTCCAGCAGCTGCCTTTCTTTACAGTTCAGTTGCACGTCTGTAAGGTTCACTAATCTTGGGTAGAGTTTTTGTGTTTGTTTTTCTTGGTTGCTTGTAAAGGTATGGTGTTGTGACTGGAGTTTTTTTGAGTTGATTGATCTTTTTTCTATGAACTGCTTTAATTCTTTGTACAGCTGTTTTTGTATGCTTTTTGACCTTGTTGACCAGATGAGAGAAAACTGTCATATTATTAATGGTGCATGCAAGTTTTAAATGTGTCTTAACTCATAATTTAGTGCTTGTTTTTTAGAGTATAGGGGTCTGATTTCGTATTTTAACCGCATTTTCTGAGCAGCATACAATGCTTTTTGGATACTGGGTGAACTGTTTTTGATTTATTTAGGTACAAGATCGTTACATTTGCATATGTTTAATTTTATGTGTTGTATGGTTTTATGAATGTTCAGATGAAGTCTTCTGAATTTCTGGTATAGACCACATGGAAATGCCTGGCGTGGCGCGAATAACAAGTTTGTTTGTGTGGTCATCCTCTGCAGCAAGCACAAAAATACTTGTTTTGTAAATAAAACCATCTTCTCAAGCTGCAACTTAATTTACTTTTCCCAGACGCGTTTTGCCTTTTCCTTGCTCTAAGGCATTACCAGTGGGATCTATAACAATACAGTTTTGTTTTAATATGATCATAATGTCACTCAACATGTGGTGGTTCACCCTAATTTATTTCTTCGTTTGTTGTCCTCGGTGTTGACATACTGTGTTGTGATGGTGATACTGGCTGAGAAATGGGGCGTGGAAGTACAACACTGACTACTTTAAATAATGTAGCCGACAGATGCAGAGTTGCGTTCCACAGTAGTTTACTTTCACTGTTCACAACCCCGCAATACTACACAGTTATATATGGCCAGTACACTATTGTTTTAACTTTCCATAAGTCTCATTAATAGTTTGCAGACAAACCTCCACATACTGCTACAATAGTTTACTATTGAACATCTACGAGCAGTAAAAACCTAACCACAAAGTTCACAGTTCTTGAAGAACAGAAAGGTATGTACGGAACACGCAATGCCATTGTTTTAACACATGGCCTAATTGTGTTACACTTATTTCACAGTTAATTTGATACGTTGTTGTTGTTCTAACCAACACAGGTTCTTGTCTGAAACTCGGCCGTGGACTGACTGTCTCGTGACCAAGAACCAGGCCCTTATATATCTTTACAATAATAGGTATTGAAATTACACATTGTTTGATGTTTAATTTACAGAAATTACGTTTAAAACTTAACTCGTTAAATCAACTGAATACATCGAAAAATTCGTTCTTTTTAACAGTTTCTTCTACTACAAGGGTTAGGCCGAATTATTTGTTTAAACGATGAAATTAACAGATATCATTACGTAAACAATACTTTTGACAAAACTGTTAATTATTTTGTAGTTAATTAAGGGCTGTCTTTGCTAACATGTTTTTGGATAGAACCAAATAGATTCTTTTAAGAACACTATTAGTTGTACTTCCAAATGTTTATAATTAGCACAGAATTTGTATTAGTATAAAAGTCAACAGTAGACTTTAAGTTACGAAACAATAACTGATTTCACCCTATAACAGAAGATACTAACTAGGAATAGTCGATATAAATTAGAAAATCAGTCACATACATAAACATTTGTATAGAAACCAAATGACAGTTATAAGAGTTGAGGGGCATGAAAGGGAAGCAGTGGTTGGGAAGGGAGTGAGACAGGGTTGTAGCCTCTCCCCGATGTTATTCAATATGTATATTGAGCAAGCAGTGAAGGAAACAAAACAAAAATTCGGAGTAGGTATTAAAATCCATGGAGAAGAAATAAAAACTTTGAGGTTCACCGATGACATTGTAATTCTGTCAGAGACAGCAAAGGACTTGGAAGATCAGTTGAATGGAATGGATAGTGTCTTGAAGGAGGATATAAGATGAACATCAACAAAAGCAAAACGAGGATAATGGGATGTAGTTGAATTAAGTCGGATAATGCTGAGGGAATTAGATTAGGAAATGAGACACTTAAAGTAGTGAGGGAGTTTTGCTATTTGGGGAGCAAAATAACTGATGATGGTAGATCACATAACTAATTAGGAGGTGTTGAAGAGGATTGGGGAGAAGAGAAGTTTGTGTCACAACTTGACTAGAAGAAGGGACCGGTTGGTAGGACATGCTCTGCGGCATCAAGGGATCACAAATTTAGCATTGGAGGGCAGCGTGGAGGGTAAAAATTGTAGAGGGAGACCAAGAGATGAATACACTAAGCAGATTCAGAAGGATGTAGGTTGCAGTAGGTACTGGGAGATGAAGAAGCTTGCACAGGATAGAGTAGCATGGAAGCTGCATCAAACCAGTCTCAGGACTGAAGACAACAACAACAACAACAACAACAACATAAAACTAAGCACAAAATTAGATCTGGCATTATATTCTTTAAACCCGAGGGCCAACCTTTCTCTTTTATGAAAATGCGGATTATACTCACATATGTTAATGGTAGTTAGTCAGACACGAAAAAATGAATTTTAAGGAGGCAGATGGCACAACAAGAGAGGAAGTAAAAAAGTCCCAGCTTGCTTTGCCACAAACATCTTTACACTCACTTATCCATGAACCCCTCCACAGAGCATTGGAACGAAAGGTCAAATCAGCCGTCACCAAAGCTTTCAGTCAGTCATTAACAGCTAGTGCATTCATATGTGACACACTGCACTCAAACCCCTTGCCCATGCACACACTCATTAGCTCTCTCTCTCTCTCTCTCTCTCTCTCTCTCTCTCTCTCTCTCTCTCTCTCTCTCACACACACACACACACACACACACACACACACACACACACACACACACACACGTGCGCGTGCAATAGCGATACAAACATCATGAATAGAAGTTGGTTTTGAACATATACTTCGTTAGGTTGGCAAGATGTAGGTAAACAAACCAAAGAGGATGAAACGTCTAATGAAGTTACAATATTTATGTTGTTAAAAGCACAGTGTCCAAAGAAATAGCTATATCGAGTGGCAAAAGAATAATAGGCCACCACAAAAAAGGAGGAGAAACATGGTGAACAGTGTGAATAAGTTTGGAATACAAAATTGTGCTTATGTGTCGGTAATAAAGTGGTAGTGTGACCTCCAGGCTATATGAGAGGAAATGCAGATCATAGCAAACCATAAGTAATTACTTATTTACATAAAAAGTTGTGATGTGAACTGTTTGATAATCTAAAAATAACATAACTGTATCGTTGCAGATCCCACTGATGATACCTTAGAGCAAGAAAAAGGCGAAATACATTCCTCTTCGGTCTTGAGTCTCATGTTTCCACTCTCCCTTTTTTATCCACCTTGGGGTTTGACGTCCCTTTCTAAATTGCTTATGTAGTGTGAACTATTAGGGAAAGAAATCTCCTCCTAGCGTCCCTGGCATGGGTTTCTCTGCCCCCAACCCTCTATTCCCTCCCAACTTGGGTCACCAGCAAGTGAAGCCAGTATTGATCTGGCTGAGTACCCTGACAACAGAGGCAACACACTTCTGGTACCTAAGCTGTCATCACCTCATGTATGCCTGGGAGTGGTTGGTCGCCTTTTTGGTGCATCAGAACTCTCGGCAAAACCGCCTTGCCTGGCAGCCCTTGCCTTGGCTGGGTAGTGCCCACGAGGTGAGCCCCTCATCAGAGTGAGTGGTAGCCACTCTTCAGCAGTCGTTTTGTCAGACAGGAACAATGGTCCCTCTGCTCCTACTTTTACATTTTCAGATTCTTCCCAGCTTGTGGTGAAACCAAAGGGTTTCACCACAAGGGTTCCAGGACAGACTGTCCTGTGGATCTCCTCTATTTCCTCTATCAGTCCTATCTGGTATGGATCTCATACTGACAAGCAGTATTATTGTATTGGCCAAACAAGTGTTTTGTAAGCTAGTTTCTTTGGTGATGAATTAAATTTCTTTGGATTTTTCCAGTGAAACTGTCTGGCATCTGCCATACTCATGATTAATTTTATGTGGTTACTCAACTTCAAATTGCTTAATACTCATGCTCTTAGGTATTTTATGGAAGTACCTGTTTCCAGTGATTTTACTTTCATTTTGTAATCGTACGATCCTCAGCAGTCTTTCCTGCATTTCACTAAAATTTTCTGCTGTTGCGACTTCTCTTTGTACAACACCAGCAGTATACCAAATACCTGTTAGCTCTTTTAACACTGTCCTCTTCTCACTCGGTACATGGCTATGAATTGGCACATTTCTGGGTTGCTCTCAAATCATATATCATTAATAAAATTGTGGCATTCAGTAACAATTTTTAAAAATATTGAAGAGTAGACTTTGCAGCCATGAATTCCTGCAAAATTATTTGTAAAAGTCTATACATATTCATAAAAGGAATGGTTAAGGCTCTAGCTGTTATACAGCCTATTGTGTGGTAAGTAACAGATTTCTCATCATTTTGATTAAGATCACCAAACATCCCTCTCACAGTTTCCAGTGTTCAGTGTTTTTTAGTTGTCTTCCTCTTTTTATTTTAATGGTCCAGTTAACGTATGGACATTTCTTTGATGTAAGTTGTGTTTACTTTTGAACTAATATTAATGTGCCAAGAACATCTAGTACATAGAATGTAGCCGAGACATTAACACTATAGCATTTGTCACCAGTTCCAGTCAAAATTAGTGGAGAGGATTTGTGTCTTGTCCTAGTCTGAAGCAATGCAGGCATTTGTTTGAAAGCTGTAGATGTTATGATTGTGTGCTAATAATGTTTTTTTTATGTTTTTCAGTCACGCAAAAGAAAAGCAGCTCTAGCTGAACTAGAAAGTGAACGTGAGAATTCTATAGATGCTTTAACAGGCAAAAGAATGAAGAATGACCCTAAAAAAGATATTTGGATGCAGTGTGACAAGTGCAAATATACCACAAACTTAAATTCTTTTATGATAAATCACATTCGACAACATGTGAGGAAGAAGCAGCCAGACCTTTGTGAGTTCTGTGGCGGTGAAATCAAAGCAGGGTCATGTTCAAATAATTGTTCTCTCAAGAAAAGGACGGAAATGCCACAAAGCAGCACTTCTGGTACATCAGTTGTTGTACAGAATTCTAGGCCTGTATCAGCAAGTAGCAGCAACTTTTCCAGACAGGCAACAAAGCCATTTTCTGACAATATGAATCGTCCATCAGATTCAGATGCAGAAACAGTTCAAATGATAGCTGCTGAAATAAATGAATATATAACTGCTAGAAGTGCTGCTGCTGCTGCAGCAGCAGCAGAAGCAGTTGTCACTTCTGCTGCCTCTGGTACACCCCAGCTGTCAGCCCATAAACTGGATTCTGTACAGCAAACATTGCAAGATATTCCTCATGCGCCAGATGGTTCATCACAGATCTCTGTTGGTAATGTCTCAGAGATGCAAAGAATTGAGACAACTCTCAACACTGTG
The DNA here is from genome assembly GCF_023864345.2 of Schistocerca serialis cubense. Lineage (NCBI taxonomy): Eukaryota > Metazoa > Arthropoda > Insecta > Orthoptera > Acrididae > Schistocerca > Schistocerca serialis. Next base: position 491,598,670 of record NC_064638.1, read on the forward strand.
GCAATGAATGGTGGTGATAGTTTACGAATGGACACTGCAAGTTTAACACAGAACCATGGAATTTCTGTGCCTGGGGAACATATGCAAAATGGAAATGGTGGAAATGCAGCTCCAACAGCCATATGTGTTATGAACATGTCCGAACAAAATTCTGCCGTTGAACAGACATTGCTAGTGCAGAATATGAATGACGATAATAATGCTGTATATGTGCAGGTAGTGGAAGTGGGGAAGGGTGATGAAGTGCATGACACATCAAATATGCCAAAGCAGGTTCTGACTGTTGCAGATGATGGGACAGTGGAGATGGTGGAAGTCATGTGGAATGAAATGGTTTCTTCACACGTTTCTTCAGGCCAAGATGTTCAGTTCTAGGTGGAATGAGTTGAGTTGATGTCAGACACATTTTATCAATTGTTGATAGCTTATTGGCCATTGTGTTCATTAGTGTCCCAATATAAAAAAAAGTTACTTGATCAGTTCTTGTTTTAATTTAGTAATGTTATTGATTGAAATGTTTTGTTTATTTATTATAAACAGAAGAAATGAAATGAAGTTATGTTCAAGGCGAGTGAAGCTGTGTGTGTGTGTGTGTGTGTGTGTGTGTGTGTGTGTGTGTGTATGTATATATACAATTATATATTGGCAGCAACAGCGGGTATACAATTGTTTACCAAGTAAACTTCACATTCCTTTTGTGGATGTTCACCACTGTGGTTCCCTGTGTTTGTATTATTGATTGTTGTGGACACTTAAGACAAGTACAAGTATTTGATTCTTGATGACAACTGCACAATTTTTGCTTGATATATTTCCAGAAAGAGCAGTGAGCCCAAAGCACTGTTGTGCAGTTAAGACTTCATCTTAACCTTGTCATTACAGGTTTGCTCTCATTGTGATATTGACTGTTTTCTTTAATAAATAAATTGATTATATTTTGTAAATATTCAGTGAATGTTACTGCAAAAAATGAATATATTAAAATACTATTTCAATTTGTCTTATAACTGACCATTTGACAATAATATATTGCATATTTTTATGTTTTGATATTGTGTAATATATTCACCAGAATTCGGGAGACATGACATTCAGCACTATGTTCCACAAACATAATTAAGAAGTTATGTTGAGCACACCCATCATATTATTTTTCGCTTCTGATCTATTATTGATGTTTGAGAAAGCACTGTGTCAGAATTGTTGGTTTCCACTCTGCATTAATCTGATGTTAGTAATTAATTGCACTTAATATGTTTAAACAGAAGAGAAGTTCCATATAATCTGTAGACTTTTGCTATAGATTTTCTCCTGTCATATTTACCAACATGCTGAGATTCTTTTTTTTAAACATCAATTCCACTTTTTAATTCAAAACATATGTTGACTTATCTGTGAATGATACAAGTGATAAAATTCCCTGTGTTGAACATTTGATTGCCAGAAACCACCAGTCACTTTTTTATTACTGCACAAAGGTTGTCGTATATTTCTTCCCCAGGAACAAGAATCTGTGTGTTTCCACCTGAAAAAACAGTGGTTTTAGTTTCTTGGGAGAAGGGGGATAACACATCATTGGTCCAAATATAAGCTGCGCCCTTCATTTAGGAGTGAAGAAAGTGAAAAACTCAATGGGGGTGGGGTGGAGGGGGGGGGGGGGGGATGAACATAGTACATTACCCATTTACAAAAACCATTCACAATATGTCATTCTGAATCACATTTATTTAATGTTGTTGTGTAGACAAGCACCATTACCATTCATTTACGGGCAATAATGACTGAAGGGTATGGGGACATACTGATCATATGTTCCACCATCAGGTTGCCCTTCGTACTGCCTAATGGGCAGCAGTAAGAACAGGCTTAAGGCATAACTTGTGAGTGGTGATTACACTTTTTAACTTACGTAGAACATCACCAGCTTGTGAATAACTAAAAAAGGTAACCCCATGATAAGGCTCTGAAGGCCATGTGCTGTAGTTGTCTGCAGTGTCGTTCTCTGAATATGGCAGGCCTGGCCAACATATGCACTCCTGGAGCAGGCTGGCAATCCATCAGTGCAGTTGAATCTGCTGAGCTCTGCCTTCCCCCACCATTGCACTATTGTGAGCAGTGTGAGTAAGACGGCTACATGCCGAAGGCTACACAGGCGGAATTTTAGGAAGACATTTTACAACACAGTGCAGCTGATATGAATATTGCGGTGCACTTTTACAAGCAGGTGTTTATCTCATGTCTAATTTAGCTGCCAAAGCAGTTATTTTTATTACTTGATATAAATAATTACATTATATAGCGCTAATACAGTGAGCAGAATTACAAAAAGCATTACATACAGGCATTTAACATTATGGTGTGATGTTTATGAACTTGTACTACACATTTTAATTTTAGAATTTGTAATAATTCTGGAACTATGATTTGTGATATAGTCAGACACGTGGAGTTACAGATATTGTAATCTGTTAAACCCAAACATTAGTGGGACTTTGTCTTTTTCGCAAGGAAGAAAGACAAAAAGAAAAAAGTTAACACACATTGTTGGACCAAACATTAAACTAACTTAAGCGGCTTGGCATTGCAGTTGGGGATATTGCTCTTGTGGCAACATTTTATAAAAGTCTTGTAAATTCCTGGATTGGACAAACAGGTCATTGAGCTGAGTTTGTCTTTCACATCAAGTCGAAAGTAATGAGGTACATTAACAGTAAAAAGTGAAAATGATCTGACACACAAATCGAAATCCATCTTCAGTCATGCAGCTTCTTTGAGAACTTTGGATGAAATGTTTCAATTACTGAAATGTATTCAATCATGTCTGGTCCCCAAAAGACTGCCTTGAGTTATGGTAAATGTTTCAGGTCATGAACTTGAGATGATTTTTCCTCAGGATTAATTTTTGTTTGATAGCATCAGTCTTCTCCACCACATCTTCTTACCAAATGATTCTTCCCTTGCTTTAAGACACTTAGAGTATTCAAATAATTTGTGATGTCAACAGTAAAAGATATATCATGACTCTACATACAATTAACTAAGTTTTATTCCTTAATGGTCACTTTCCTTACTACAGCCTCCATTCACTGTCGTTTGTCAGAAAACAAGTGCATCATATCACCTTTGGGGTTGGTGTTACGACATTCTATCTCATAATAGTGTGATGGCATGTTAATCTCTTTGCTTGGCCTTTATAAACAATATGAAAAGTAAGGCAATTCCCTTTCGGCATTGAATGAGTGTCTTATTCCCCTTTTCTTTTTTGGTCAAGTGCATGGGCGCTGTAGTACTCCTAAAGAAGAACATAAATCTAATTTAATGCAAGTAGTACGGTTGGCGAACTGACTGGCGTTTGGCTCTACCCTTCCTTTTCCTGTCACTCCTTGCTCTTCAGCCTCACCAGCTGCTGCACTTGGAGCAGTAGGCAGTAGCACAGGCAGAGAGCTAACAGATCACTGTTCGGCGAGGCCTGGCATATGGTAATCATTGGATGTGGCATGGAGGAGTATTTGATCAATATACTGCTTTCCAAGCCATTGCTGATGACATGGGAACTGCTACTCATTCAAATAACTCCTCAATTGGACTGACAAGGGTGGTTGCACTATGTTTCAGTTCTCTATGCGAGATTCCTGGCAGTATTGGGAATCAAGCCTAGGTGCTCTGCATTGCTCTTAGATGCGCTGACAGCAGAGCTGTGCTGGCGACTCTGAAAGAACTAGGTTCACTAACTTGTTCCACTTGGTGTGAATGCACGATTTAGTGACGGGGGAAAAATTACCTTGCTAATTTGTTTCCTCTATCTAATAATTAATTAAATAATAATTCATGGTAGTTTCTCTGTTAGAAATTTAAACAAAACTGTGGCACTCATTTACACCTTTAGCTATTCATTTTAGCTATTGCTACACAGTCACATTGATCTATTGGAATTAACGAACAATGATAATGTTTGTGGTTACAATACCAAGTGTAAATAAGTGACATTTACTCTGCAGTGAAACTAATTTTTACTCAGAAAAGTGCTCATTTTGCCGAAGAAAAAATTTTTCGCTTACAAAAAGTTGTAACATGCTGTTCAAAGAGGGGATCTAATTTTGAAAACACACTTAACAGTTTTGAGTTCTGGAATGTTACCTAGGTAGCCTGGCTGCTTTTCTCTTCCCCGCCTCCCTAATGTTCCAAAGTATAGTAAGTCTTTATAAAGTTTGTAGTATAGTAGTCACATTTACATGGTAGACATTTTAATTCAACGTGGTATGTACAAGAGCTGTTCAAAAAGTATCTGCCTTTTTTTACGAACAAGGGGATTGGAGTGTGTGCGTTGTATTGTGGAAAAAAATGAGTGGAACAACGTTATTGCATCAAATTTTGTATTAAACTACAGATAAAGGAGTGGTGCAACTGCTTCAAAGATCGCCACTCATCAGTGAAGAGTGAGGCACTTTCAGGTAGGTTCTCATCAACCACAAGTGAGGTGGTTGTTGGTCGTGTAAGGACCCTGGTGATGCAGGATGGACAAATTAAAACCAGAGAACTTGCAGATGAGGTTAAAATTAGTGGTGGATCCATTCATTCTATTTTAAAGGAACAGTTGCACCCCAAGAGGCTTTCAGCAAAATTTGTGCCACAGCTGCTGACAAGTGTGAGCAGAAGCAACTTTGATCGCACAGGACAAGCTGGATACTGTGAAAAATAATCCCAGCTTTTTAACACAGTTATCACCAGTGATGAGTCCTGGATTTATGGGTACACCCCAGAAGATACTGATGTCACTAAGAAGTACCATCAAGAGGTTCTGCATTGCTTTCTTGAAGCATTGAGTCACAAATGGCCGGACATGGAGGCAGCAGTCAGTTGGTACCTTCCTCATGACAATACACCCGCTCATCATTCTCAGTTAAGTCAGAAATTTTTGGCCAAACACAACATCGTTATGGTTTGCCAGTCTCCCTATTCCCCTGACCTAGCACTGAGTGATTTCCGGCTTTTCCTTGTACTGAAAAAGACTCTGAAAAGGACCAGATTTCAGAATAGAGAAGACTTTATGGAAAATTTGATGGAACAGATGTGCACCATACTAAAAAGAGGCTTTCCAGGGATGCTTTCAGCAGGAGCTGCAGTGAGAGAGAAATGTGTAGAAGCTGAAGGGAACTGCTTTGAAGGTGGCTAGAGGCAAACAGTTGTATCTGAATAAAGACTGATTTTATAAATAAAAATCATATAAATTTTGAACAACCCTCATGGTACTTGAAGTAATGTATACTGCCATAAACTTTCCAGTTTTTCAAAAAGGAAAAATTGTTCAAGAGCACATTCACCAAGTTTTATAGAAACCAACAGGATTCTTTACATATGTTATATCATAAATTATGTATTCCACATGGTAGAGGACATGGTTATGTTGGCAACAAGTGTAGAAATAACTTCAGGAGTGCCGTAGGGAAGTTTGTTGAGATCCTTGCTGTTTGTATTGTATACAGGGTGTTCCAGGAGAAATGGTGAATACTCAGGGACTTCATTCAGCATTGAAATGCAGCAAAAACATTCATATGGGCATGTGGCCTATTCTGAATGGTTTCAGAAACACATGTAATTTACATTTATCTTTGGGCTAGTGGTGTGTCAGATATGTGTTACCCACCCTGTCTCTGATGTTTTATTTTAGCCCAACATACCTCATTGCTTTCAGCTGTTTGCTCAAGATGTCTTCCTGTCATTAATTTAGTCCGTTCAGTGTGCAGTTGTCCATGCTGTGTTGTTAGTGAATTAGTATGAGGTATTGAGAATGTATTAGAGAGAAGCATTGGTTAACGGTCTTTGTACATGTACTGTACTAATTAATACACAGATACGGTTTCTACGGTGGTAGTTCTTCTGCTGATATCGAAGACTACCACTGGCACTTTTTGACACTGTTGGCAGTTTCCAACATGTTGAATTCCTGATCATAGAGAGTTTACCAGCGTTTTCAGCACATTGTACTTGTGGTTGGGCAAGTAGCCTTCCCAAGAAGAACAGGTATGCTTCCAAGTTCCCACTTTACTCCTGAAAATGTAGTTCACAGTGTGTGCAGGAACAGCAACACATTGTTGAAATGGTGCAGCATTGTTCTACTACCAAAACACGGCAACTTTCTGTGGGTATCACTGTCCCACGAACACAAGTATAAACATCACATGTGGAAAACATGTACTCATGTCACATGATGTGCCCACAATCTAACAGTAGCAAAAGTGTCACAGGACTTTTGTCATTGGCTAAATAACAGACATCATTTGCTTCCATTAACACTTTTTACTGATGGTGCTATGTTTACATGGAATGAATCAACAACACATGTAATAATAATCGATTGTTGCAGGAAAATCTACATGTTACAGTGGAAACCAGTTTCCAAGTTAATTTTTTGATCAGCGTTTGGATGTGGCATGATTGGTAACATATTGATAGGTTAGGTCATTTTATAAGAGCGAATGGAGACAGAATTACTGGCATTTTTTGGAAAATTCATTTGTTGAACACCTTGAGGACATTCCTTTGACTCTACAGTCTGCAATGTACTTCCAGCACGATGTAGTCCCTCCACTTTTTATCACACAAGTCAGGAAACGTACATCTCAACCACACTTACTCTGTATGTATGGTTCTCAGGCGAGAACGTCGGATGTCATAGTGAAAACTCCACAATATTTCGTCAGCGCAACTGGCCGACAGCTTCAGGTGCGACGAACACACTGCTAAGGCAGCACCAGGGCCCCCTATTTATGCCAGTTTTAGGCAGGAAGTGTGCATGCGTGGAGGCGCCAAATTTGATGGCCAATAGCGACGATATCAACTGATAGCTGGAAGGACAGTAACGCCACCTACAGGATGAAGGACCAAATACTTCGGCGCACCCACGGAGGCTGCCGACGCTGCTCTGCGCTGCCATCGGCCGCCCCAGCGACCTCTGTCGGAAGCCGCAAGGGCGGAGGCTGCCGCTGTTACTCTGCGCTGCCATCGGCCGCTCCAGCGACCTCTGTCGGAAGCCGCAAGCAAAACTGCACGTCCACGTTGGCGCCTTGATTATCTTCCCGTTGTCAACGAAATATTTATATTGCTGGCGGATCGTCGTCCGTCTTATGACCAATAGTATTCCTCTCTGCTCGAAGCGACTTCAATATGGCCAGTGCAGGATCCCATGCTGAACTAAGCTGAAAGCCCGTGTATCTGTTTACAAGATTCGTCGAGCTACGTATTTCCACTGCTTCCTTAATAACACTGTCCCAGTACGAACTTGTCAATGCGAGAATTTTTGTATGTTGATAATTCATAGAATGTCCTGTACTGAGACAATGCTCGGCCACTGCAGACTTTTCTGGTTGCTCCAGACGAGTGTAGCGTCGGTGTTCAGTGCATCTCTCTTCTACAGTGCGACAAGTTTGTTCGATGTACGACATGCCGCAGCTACAAGGAATCTCGTAAACACCGGGTCTTCTCAGGCCAAGGCTGTCCTTAGATGAGCCCAAGAGAGCTCTGAGTTTTGCTGGCGGACGAGAAACACATTTAACTTTATGCCTCTTCAATAGTCTTCCTATTTTTGAAGAGACACCGCCGATGTATGGCAAGATGACCATTCCCCTTTGTTCTTCGCCTTCTTCCACTTCCTCACGTTGGGCAACCCGCTTTGGTTGTAAGGCACGGCAAATCTCCCGTTCGGAGTATCCATTTTGTTGGAAAATGGTACGCAGATGGAGTAGCTCATTGGATAAGCTGTCTTGAGTCTGATATGGCTCGTGCTCTGTGGACCAACGTCCTCAGTACGCAACTTCGTTGCGAAGGATGGTGACAGCTGGTGGCCTGTAAGTATAAGTCCATGTGCATTGGTTTACGGTACACTGCGTGACCTAATGTGGAGTTTTCACTATGACATCCGACGTCTCGCCCGAGAACCATACATACAACATGTCCGTCGGGAAAGCCTCAAGCAACACATCCGATACCTGTACGGGGAGGAGATGGTAAAAGAAGTTAACAGTTTTGATAAACTACGGAATAAGAAGAGCCGACTGCTATGTGCCCTTATGTTTTTATTAAGATGCCGAGATCATCGAGTTATTCCGACGTTCGCTAAGGTGACGCACTTCATAAGCCCTGCAGCCGCTAAAAGGATAAAAAATCGAGCAAGCCACGCACTGGTAAGAGAAAGGATTCACCATACTCGACGAGAACTGGACTTTGTATCCAGAGAGCTCTTGGCACTTCATTTGAAGATATCGTCAAGACTGTCCGCTGATTCTTGGACGTGGGTTGACAGCGCTACTTGGGCGGCCTCAGACTGGAAACAACAACAAGACGCAGCACGTCAAATTGATAAGTTTCATCGCTTCAGGGACCATTTACCACAAGAAGAGAACAACGAAGTTCGTAGACGAACTGTATACAATCTGGCGGACAAACCTTTGCCTGACGCGGCGGTATCGGTCCTGGAGAAAGGATTGAACTTCGCACCCGTTCCGAGGACACCACCTGTTCTGGACATCATTAGCTCCATCGAACAAGGCATCCTAAAACTTCCCAGGGAATCTGCCGAGGAGATCCAGCGGGAGACTTGCCGTGCTCTGACACGGGCTCAAGTGCCTAGGAACAATCTGACAGCTGCAGAGAGGTCAGTGGTTCGATCCCTACGAGAAGATCCTGATATTGTGATTTTGCCGGCGCATAAGGGAAATGCGACTGTTATTCTCTCCACGTCGATGTATCTGAGCAAGATGCACCAGCTTCTGGACGACTCTGCATATCGCACACTAAATAGGGACCCCACAGCAAAAATTCAGCGAAAAACTTTGGAGCTCCTGAAAAACAGCACGATCTCCGATGTGGTTGCTAAGAGACTACGTACACAGGCGCCCGTACCTCCCAGGCTATACGGATTGCCCAAAATTCACATGGATAATGTGCCACTGCGGCCTATTGTGAGTAATATCGGGGCACCAACGTATAATCTCGCGAAACATCTGGCAGCACAATTGAGCCCTTTAGTAGGAAAGTGTGAGCATCATATCCGTAACCTACAAGACTTTATTCGTCGGCTCAAGAAGTTACGACTCGCACCATCAGATATACTCGTGAGTTTGATGTAGTCTCACTTTTTACTCGAGTACCATTGCAGGAATCGTTGTTGCTCATTAGCGAGAAGCTGGATGGGGAATTTTTAGACTTTTTCCAACATGTGCTCACCTCGACATACTTTTTATTTAATGACAATACTTTGAACAGACTGACGGCGTCGCAATGGGTAGTCCCCTGTCATCCATTGTGGCTAATCTTTTCATGGAAGACTTCGAGGAGAGAGTGCTCTAGACGTCGGATTTGAAACCTACGTGTTTTTGGCGATAAGTGGACGACACCTTTGTTATCTGGCCTCATGGCATTGCATCGCTGAATGTTTTTCTTGAGCATCTTAACTCGCTTCATCCCAACATCAAGTTCACGATGGAGATGGAGAAAAACGGCGAACTTCCATTCCTGGACGTGTTGGTACGGAGAAAAGAAGATGGCACATTAGGTCACGCAGTGTACCGTAAACCAACGCACACGGACTTATACTTACAGGCCACAAGATGTCACCATCATTCGCAACGAAGTGGCGTACTGAGGACGTTGGTCCACAGAGCACGAGCCATATCAGACTCGGACAGCTTATCCAATGAGCTACTCCATCTGCGTACCATTTTCCAACAAAATGGATACTCCGAACGGGAGATTCGCTGTGCCTTACAATCAAAGCGGGTTACCCAACGTGAGGAAGTGGAAGAAGGCGAAGAACAAAGGGGAATGGTCATCTTGCCATACATCGGCGGTGTCTCTTCAAAAATAGGAAGACTATTGAAGAGGCATAAAGTTAAATGTGTTTCTCGTCCGCCAGCAAAACTCAGAGCTCTCTTGGGCTCATCTAAGGACAGCCTTGGCCTAAGAAGACCCGGTGTTTACGAGATTCCTTGTAGCTGCGGCATGTCGTACACCGGACAAACTTGTCGCACTGTAGAAGAGAGATGCACTGAACACCGACGCTACACTCGTCTGGAGCAACCAGAAAAGTCTGCAGTGGCCGAGCATTGTCTCAGTACAGGACATTCTATGAATTATCAACATACAAAAATTCTCGCATCGCTGAGTTCGTATTGGGACAGTGTTATTAAGGAAGCGGTGGAAACACGTAGCTCGACGAATCTTGTGAACAGACACACGGGCTTTCAGCTTAGTTCAGCATGGGATCCTGCACTGGCCATATTGAAGTCGCTTCGAGCAGAGAGGAATACTATTGGTCATAAGACGGACGACGATTCGCCAGCAACATAAATATTCCGTTGACAACGGGAGGATAATCAAGGCGCCTACGTGGACGCGCAGTTTTGCTTGTGTCTTCCGACAGAGGTCGCTGGGGCGGCCGATGGCAGCGCAGAGTAACAGCGGCAGCCTCCGCCCTTGCGGCTTCCGACAGAGGTCGCTGGGGCTGCCGATGGCAGCGCAGAGCAGCGTCGGCAGCCTCCGCGCGTGCGCCGAAGTATTTGGTCCTTCATCCTGTAAGTGGCGTTACTGTCCTTCCAGCTGTCAGATGATATCGTCGCTATTGGCCATCGAATTTGGCGCCTCCACGCACGCGCACTTCCTGCCTAAAACTGGCATAAATAGGGGGCCCTGGTGCTGCCTTAGCAGTGTGTTCGTCGCACCTGAAGATGTCGGCCAGTTGCGCTGATGAAATTTTATGGAGTTTTCACTATGACATCCGACGTCTCGCCCGAGAACCATACATACATGTCCGTCGGGAAAGCCTCAAGCAACACACACTTACTCTAATTGTTGGAGATTGGTTGTGGTAGTATAATTAGCTGCCCACCAAGATTGGCAGACCTCATGCTATTAGATTTTTGATTCTGGGTTTGGATGAGGTCTAAGGTGCACAAATGAAAGGTTGAACATATGGGATGAACTAGTTGGACACATTATAGACGCTGTTACCCTCATTAGGGTACGTGCACAGGAACTTGGACAAGCAACACAACATGTTCTCCCAAGAATGCACAAATATATTGATGTTGATGATGACATATCCAAATATTTATTGTGTACTTTAAAACAGCTGTAATGTGAAGTGCAATAATACTTTGAGGAATGTGTTTTTATATGTACAAGGTGCTACTAAAAACTTCGTGTCGTCTTAACACTAAATACAATTAAATCATACAAGATTTTTATTCATCTTCATCACTTTCAAAATAGTCTCTCATACACCAAACCAAGCATGTCTGCTTTCTGAAATTCTTAAATTTGGTGTGTTAAGCACCACTTGCAATTCCACATGAATTTCCTCTGTTGTGTCAAATCTTTGTCCCTTCAACTTAATTTTAATTTGGGAGTAAAGTGGGTGGGTAATAATTGCAGTGGTTTTTTTTCCCAAAAATCACTTGTTAAACCAATTGCAGCATTATGTGGCTGGTGACAGAGGAAAAATACTACAGCTTTAGCAATTGCTGTAAAACACATTTGTTTGGTTGTCATAACGTTCATGGAAAATTATACCCCTTCTTTCAGTGCAGATGTGTTTTTGCATTGCTTTAAATGCAAAGCAGATGCAAGGTTTTACAGGACAGTTCTGAAATACAGCACTCTCAAAGTAATCCCTCAATTATATGAGTGAATAGGTTAGTACTAGTCATGATTTGTTGTTAACGTACTTCACAGAAACAGCCTAGAGTAGTTACTTCAGCATGTTATTATGTGACTCATTCTATATCCTGGTTTCCTTCATGATAGGATATTTGAAACACTGTGTGTGAATTACTATATGAATTCGAGGGTTACATATTCTTAAATGCAAGGATTGTACAAAAATTACATAAGTAAACTCACCAAGAGAGAAAAATTCTGAGTTTAAATTTTTCTTGTTTCATTTTGTAGAAAATGTCACTCAACATTACATTGCATGTCATTTATAGGGAAAGATATCTCCCAAATTTGTTTCCAAAATAATCCTTCAACCATGGGCTATCACTTGAGAAAATAAAATTAGCGAGTTTTTGTACCTTAAGGTATTTATCTAGTTATGAGAATCTTTGATCAGTTTTGATTCGGTCATTTTACAAGGTCTAATAGTGTTCAAACAAATGTAAAATTAACTTTTTAGATTTTTTAATAATCAGTATTGTTATCCTTTCAACAAATAGTATTGTGTTTAAAAATCAAGGAATGAATCGCAACAGGTGTGTTTTATGACTAAGCTTGAATAATGGCAACCACGTGAAGAACTGTCACTAGGCAAATATCCTCTTGTTTGGGCCAATTGAAAGACGGTAATTATCCTGAAGTCTGCTTACACTGAACATTAACACAATTTTTTTTTTTGTGCGTACTTCAGCGATATTAATGATGTTCCACAACTTGGAATCTTTACAAGCTACATATCTAGTTGGGATTCAACTCTCACAAATAATTTCAATTTAGTTCTTAAATTGTATTTACAGTTGATTTCCACATTACTACTCATCTTACTTGCTACTAACTTTCCTAATCAATTAATGGCTTACACTTCGAGAAACTACTGGAACCTAGCAGTGTTTGAAGACTGCAAAATTTTCCGCAAGGTATGAATGTGTCTGTCATATAGATTTTGCAAAAATAAGATAGAAATTAACTTTGATGATGATAACTTTACAAAACTGAAACAAGTCTGATGCAGATGATATTTGACTTTGTAGAGGTCTTTGTAAAACTTTTTTCGGTGTGGCCAAGCGGTTCTAGGCGCTTCAGTCTGGAACCGTGCGACTGCTACAGTCGCAGGTTCGAATCCTGCCTTGGGCATGGATGTATGTGATGTCCTTAGGTTAGTTAGGTTTAAGTAGTTCTAAGTTCTAGGGGACTAATGACCTCAGCAGTTAAGTCCCATAGTGCTCAGAGCCATTTGAACCTTTTTTTTTTTTTTTTCAACTGTCTCTCCCATGGCACCACACTGTTTCTCCACTGCTAGTTGCAAAGAATAACCACAACTAACACTAACCTCAGAATCTTTTTGATTTAGACACAAATTTATAATATTAATTTATTTTTGTATTGGCTTGCACAGCCATCACAATAGCAATTTTTTTTTTTTGGACATGCAGGTTATCAAAGCAACATAAGATAAAACTTGCACCAAATGGCCAAACTCCCCAGAAGGGGGCTCCCAGCAACAAATGCTATACACGAATTTCATTCATGAAATCTGTCACAAATTTTGAATTATGTAGACCATACAGATATCATTACTCATGTCAGTCGGTATGGTACAAAAAGATGAACTAGTCTTTCACCCTGTGTGTTTTTGAGGGCAAGTGCAAGAAGCAGTTTTCAGTGGTATGTGAATTTCATCCAGGAGAGTCCCATCGATACTGTGGCAATGTTTACATCAGGTAAGTCTTTTAAGTGCGTTACTATATTTTGACTGAGACCTTGCAACTTAAAAGAGTGTGGAACATATTTTTCCAAGCCACTGAGCAAATTCAGTGGTTTCATCTTCATCACACTTTTCAAATACTTTCTCCCTAACAAAATTATAAGTTTTTCTTTTGGAGCATATTCATTAAAATGTTGCAATATATACTGTAGGAGTTAGAAGGCCATTAACTGAAAAGCAGAAGTGCTGTGTTGTCACAGGCACACACAGAAAAGAAGAAAACTTGCTAGGTTTCAAGCTAAACTTGAAGGAGGATTACTCTGAAAGCTAGCAAGTTTTCTTCCTTTTTTTTTTTTGTGTGCGTGTACCTGCCAATGACTCGGCACTTCTGCTTTTCAGTACGTCTCCTTTTCAGTGGGTTGTCTCCTTTACTCCAAAGTATTTACATTTTACCAGAACTTTCCTACAAAAACGTGTTGCAGTATAAATGCACGGGTTGAGTTTTTACATAGCAACATGTCTGAAATTTATAGTTGTCTTTAAATGGCAATCATTAATACTAAAATCCTGTTCTCATAAATTGTTCTGAGACATACACTGTGTGATCAAAAGTATCTGGACACCTGCAAAAACATACATTTTTCATATTAGGTGCATTGTACTGCCACCTACTGCTAGGTACTCCCTATCAGCAACCTCAGTGTTCAGACGTCTTGCGAGAGCAGAATGGGGTGCACTGCAGAACTCATGGACTTCGAAAGTGGTCAGGTGGTTGGGTGTCACTTGTGTCATACGTCTGTAAGCGAGATTTCCACACTTCTAAGCATCCCTTCGTCAACTGTTTCAGTAAGCAAGATTTCCACACTCTTAAACATCCCTAGGTCAACTGTTTCTGATGTGATAGTGAAGTGGAAATGTGAAGGGACAAGTACAGTACAAAAGCATACAGGCTGACCTCGCTTGTTGACTGATAAAGACCGCTTACAGTTGAAGAGAGTCGTAATGTGTAATAGGCAGACATCTATCCAGACCGTCACACAGGAATTCCACACTGCATCAGGATCCGATGCAAGTACTATGACAATTAGGGGGGAAGTGAGAAAGCTTGGATTTCATGGTTGAGTGGCTGCTCATAAGCCACACATCACGCGGGTAAATACCGAATGACGCCTCGCTTGGTATAAGGAGCGTAAACAATGGATGATTGAACAGTGGAAAAATGTTGTGTGGAGTGACGAATCACGGTACGCAGTGTGGTGTTCCGATGGCAGGGTATGTGTATGGCGAATACCCGGTGAACGTCACTTGCCTGCGTGTGTAGTGCCAACAGTAAAACCCTTGTTATTTTATGTGGCACTATCACAGCACGGGCCTACACTGATGTTTTAAAGCACCTTCTTGCTTCCCACTATTGAACAATTCAGGGATGGCGATTGTATCTTTCAACACAATGGAACACCTGTTCATAATCATGGCCTGTTGCAGAGTGGTTACACAACAATAACACCCCTGTAATGAACTGGCCTGCACAGAGCCCTGACTTATCCTATAGAACACCTTTGGGATGTTTGGAACTCCCGACTTAACATCAAGCCTCACCAAACGACATTGATACCTCTCCTCAGTGCAGCACTCCGTGAAGAATGGGCTGCCATTCCCCAAGAAACATTCTAGCACCCGATTGAACATATGCCTGGGAGATTGGAAGCTGTCATCAAGGCTAAGGATGGGCATTACCGAATTCCAGCATTACCGATGGTGGGCACCATGAACTTGTACATCATTTTCAGCCAAGTGTCCTGATACTTTTGATCACATATTGTACTTTGTTGGTACCATTAGCACCTGTTACTATACACAATTTGGAACAGAGTGAACAAAATTTAGAAAAAATTACTTTAGCTTCAGGGTACTCAATTTTAAAATTTGAGTATGTTTCATGCAAACTGCACAAAATCAATTAGGCTATTTTCTTTCCTTCTGTTGTTTCTCTGTGAGTACCATATGATTTACACCTAGCATAAGTCTCGACTGTTCAATATGCTGATAAAAATCCATTACTATACTCTGACTAGAATAACTTCATGATTGGCAGATTGCAGTGGCAGACGGGGGGGGGGGGGGGGGGCATCTTATCAAGTAGAATGTCCATATCAACAATCTTTTCTTCTACATTATTTTCTGGCACTTCCACATTTACATTTACCCCTAATTTTCAGAGTTTAAATTTTTTGTATCCCTTTTAACAGTTCTCATTAAGTGCCTGTAATTTCAAAGGTAAGTTGTTTACTTCTGAAATAAAGTCCATAGATCAGAAAATACTCTAAGGTGAGAAGTCATGGGATACCTGCTAATCTGTAGCACTACCTTTTGCTTGGCATAGTGCAGCAACTTGGTATGGCATGGACTCACAAGCCTTTGGAAGTCACCTGCACTGTACCGAGCCATACTGCCTCTACAGTCGTTCATAATTGCCAAAGCGTCACCATGCGGGATTTTGTGCACAATTATGTCCCATAAATGTCTGATAGAATTAATTTAGGGTTGTCTGGGTGGCCAAATTGTTCGCTTGAATTGTCCAGAACATTCTTGAAACAAATCGCATGCAATTGTGGCCCGTGACATATTTAGGAACATGAAGGCCATGAATGGCTGAACATGACTATGTCCACTCAATGATCTGCTCAGCTAGACCAGAGGACCCAGGACATTCCATTTAAGCACAGCCCACACCATTATGGACCACCTCTACCATGCACAGTGCCTTGTTGACAACCTGGGTCCATCGCTTTGTGTGGTCTGCACCACACTCGAACCCTACCATCAGCTCTTATCAATTGAAATCGGGACTCATCTGAACAGGCTACAGTTTTCCAGTCATCTAGGATCGAACCAATATGGTCACGAGCCCAGGAGACGCGCTGTCAGCAATGTCATGCTGTTAGCAAATACACTTGCGCCGGTTGTCTGCTGCCTTAGCCCACGAACACCAAATTTTGACGCACTGTCCTAACAGATGCATTTGTCATACATGCCACATTGATTTTTGCAGTTATTAATGCACTGTTGCTGGTCTGTTAGACTGACAACTCTACACAAATACTGCTGCTGCTGGTTGGTAAATGAAAGCCATCTGGCACTGCATTGTCTATGGCGAGAGGTAATGCCTGAAATATTGAATTCCCTATCAACTTCCGAAATGGAATGTCCCATGTGTCTACCTCCAACTACCATTCCAGTTTCAAGTCTGCTAATTCATGCTGTGCGACCATAGTCACTTTGGAAACCTTTTCACATGAATCACCTGAGTACAAAGGACAGCTCTGGCAATGCACTGCCCTTTTATACCTTATGTAAGTGATACTACTGCCACCTGTATACTTGCAAATTGCGATTCCATGACATTTGTCACCTCAGTGTGTGTCTACTGACATACACTTATTTGAAGGTTTTCACTCGAACTATACACCTTATGTTAACACTATTTCTTTGGTTTCCACACAAAATTGCTTTCATTAACAATAATAACACTTAAAATACAAAAAGGTTCTAAATAATTATTTTTCTGAATATTTGATATTACAGGAAAAAAAAACTGACCTGTAATTTCCAATTTAGTGCTATGAAAGTATTTCCTTATAGACACACTTTTTATTTCCTGTATTTATGTTCAATTTCAAGACAATTATTGCATTTTTGGGTACCTATGCAACACATATTACACACACCTGATGATCCACATCATATCCATTTTGCAGTGCAGATATGGATTTGTGTAAAGTTGTCAGTTGCATAAAATCCTACTTATGGGCTAGCAGAGTGTCTAGGCACATACATATACACAAAATGTGACACATTATTCAAATAAAATAGCTTTGAGTTTTGCATAAAGCACTGCCCATTCTATAAAATCTTATTTATGTGATATCTATATATATCTCTCAAAGTATAACAAACAAATGCATCTAAGAGTTTACAGAATTATTAGGAGGGGTTCTAAATGAAAGCCAATCAAAATAGTGCAGTACATTCTTATATACCACCAGTCTTATGAAAGATAGGAAGGGGGAGTAGTGGCTGAGTATGGAATCCTACTGCTTAGAACCAGTGGAAATGTGTATGTACGTACGTTATTCTGACGAATGTAAGCGCAAGTGGCTATCTAGTAATGGAATTAACAATTAAAGCTGTTTGTGAAGCAATTAAGCCAAAATTTAGTAATTTTGAAGTACATAGTGCCTCAAACATATGAGTTAAATTCACCTTGAGCACTAAATGAATCGAAGGGTAAACTTAACATTCTATGGCTTATGACATCAGCTAATATGGTACCACTACAATGAATCTACTGTAAATGGTAACCTCCATGCACTCATCTAACACTTGTACAATATAGGAGATCCCTATGTATACATTTCCACTGGTTCTAAGCAGTACAGTTCCAAAATTAAGTCTCCTCCATCTCTCTCTAATAAGTACAGTGGTATATGACACACTGTGGCATTTTGATTGGAAATTTCAATTACAAGGATCGTTCAACAAATAATGTTCGTTTTTATTTTTACACTCATTTATATAGGAAAATATCCTTCTAGCACCTTCAAATTTGATGTTTCACTTGCATGTGTGCAAAGCCTCAAACAATTCCAACAGATGGAAGAAACACAATGAAGCATCAAATTGGCATCTATGCAAGACAGTCATTTCAAGCAATGTGCAGT
Source organism: Schistocerca serialis cubense (assembly GCF_023864345.2). Classification (NCBI taxonomy): domain Eukaryota; kingdom Metazoa; phylum Arthropoda; class Insecta; order Orthoptera; family Acrididae; genus Schistocerca; species Schistocerca serialis. Next base: position 491,616,805 of record NC_064638.1, read on the forward strand.
AATTGAGTTCTTGGCTGTGCAAAAAGAAACCATGGTGGATGCCCATAAACATTTCTGTGCAGTATATGATAATGATGCATTTGATGTGAGTACTGTCGGATGATGGATAGAGTTAAGTATCTGAAAGTGCAGATACTGAGCTCCATCATCTGCCTCATTCAGAATGTTCTGGAGCAACCTTTGCTCCCTGGTAGTGAATAATGCGTATGCCCTTATTCATGCAGACTGATGCATCAAAATTGACTTTTCAGCTATTGTGAGCATTGGAAATGAGTATACAATGATTTGAGATGCTTGGGCATTCAAATGCCTGCTCAAGATGGTTTCCATGAATGCTCACAGCACATCACAAGATTGAAGGAAAAACCGTTTCTTCTGAATTTCCACTTAGGGATTTTCAATATGGGACAACTTTGAGGATGAGGTGAGCTAGATTCATGCAGTGAATACATGGCAATGAGCATGGGACAAGGCTTTCTCCAATGGGGAATACATGCTCTTATGCAATGCTGGCATAAGGCCACAGAATGTAATGGAGACTGTGTCAAAAAATAGTACATGTAGAAGACATTGTTGATATTGTCACTAAATTCCAACTCTTAAGAACAAATATGACCTGAGAAAAATTGTGGGGCAATGTTTATTTAACAACCATCATAGAATATCTATATATAATTACATGCATTTGTCGGTGATCTGATTACACTTCGATATCCTGAAAATAGAATTTTATAGAACTGACAATATTTTTTGCAAATCCCACAGCTACTGTTTTCTGTAATTATTTTGAATGCTGATAATTTTTAATTAATATCTTCAGATGCAAAATGAACGTAATGCAGGTGATCACGAGTGCTTTGTGTTCTGCAGGCAATTGAAGATAGACTGTATTGTCTCGAAGTCAATTAAACGTACATAAAAAAAAAAAAAAAAAACACAGCCACAAGGAAATCGACTTTCATTGGAGTAAATACGTAACAGCTGAACCTCATATAAAGATTCAGTTTTTCCATTGGTAGCCCATGCCTTGGGGATTATTTTGGAAAGAGAATTATGGGGTTAATCCCCTTCCATTCAGGTGACACAAATTGCAACCTAAGCCATGTTTGTTTACAAATTGATACACAAGAATAGATAGTAGGCCTATATATATTTTTATGGCCTTCGTGAGTTTACTTAGAGGTATAAGGTAATTTTGTTTACAATCCTTATCATTTAGAGCTTATAACAACCAAATTTTACACAGACTGAATGATAAAGAAAAAATGTAATTTATTTTCAGAGCGACAGCAAGTCTCATTTTGTGCCAGTCCAGAACTTCTACATTCTGAATTGCCTGAAGATGAAAATTGAGAGAAAAAATTCTAAAATTTGGTGTTTTCCTTTCTTTGTAGGGGAACCAGATAAGGGGCGAGGAAATACTTTTACATTAGATTGAATCATCATGGAACGCTCCATAATCAGTGTTGAGCAATATGTGCCAGCCCCTCCTATTGAAAGAATTGATGGGTGACTGGTATGTAAGCCACTATAAATACAAAAATGGAAATGCAGGCAGTAGCTTTCAGATTAGTCTCAAATATTACATGCTTATGAATGAAATCAAAGAAAAATGGGTGTACACATTTATATGAACTGTATCACAGGTATATTTCTTATGGAACTAAACTTAAAATTACATCATCTCCTAAATTCACAAATGCCAAGTCATTATGGAGTGTAAAAAAACTGGAAATAAACAGAAACTGATATGTTATTCACATCATTTCATTTTAAATGCAGTAAATATTTCAACAGTTGGAGGAAAATCACTGCAGTACTTCATGATACAACATCCAAAAACTTGTAGATAACACTATCATCAAAATGGTAAGCCAATTCATACACTTCGACATTTAAAAAATTGAAGAATCACAGTTATTGAAGTATGCCACGTGGTTTCTTAAATAAGTTACAACAAAGGCAGAAATATCCAATAGTTTCCATTTTTGCACCTTGTACAATAAATACTTCTGCAATGCACTTTGCACTTGCAAGCTGCTTCTCTCAGCGGCTAAAAGTTTTAATTACGTTCCAATAATTTAAACTGAAATAGCTTATGCCTCAGGGCATCACAAGATACACCTTCTCTGATTATTTTAAAACTACCATGTTCACTTAAATCTACAACTGTAGAGCCAGTGCGGATTTCTTGTGGAATTTTGCCAGCATCGAAAACTGCATCTACATATTGCCACAAGTGAGAGAATTCTTCTACTTCAATTGCACTCTGTTCTCCACTGCTATTTGCACTAGTAAGAGCAATAGGTTCTCCGAACTTTTTAACAACTTCAACTATAAATCTGTCTTGTGGAATGCGTATACCAACGTTCGGGATTCCAGGATTAAATTTAGCATTTAAAGTTTTTGATCTTTTGAGGACGATTGTAAAAGGTCCTGGAAGAATACACTGTAAGAGGGCAGGAGGAAGAATGCTTGTGTCTGCCCACTTTTCCATTTCGCTGATAGAACTAACACAGATCGCAATTGGTTTCGCTGCATCCCGACCTTTTATTTTGTACAGTTTTGCAACAGCATCTTCACTCTGAACAGCACCTGCTAGACCGTAAACTGTGTCAGTAGGTACCGCTATCACACAGTCTTGCATTAATAAACGGACTGCTTGCTCAGCATAGGCTTCCAATTTTTTATGGTTTATCGTCACTCTATTATAAAGTCCATTGTCCACAAAAGACTTACGAACACTGCCAAGAGCTTTATAATCACGGTTAATGGATTGCAGAGCCATTTTACGAAGTAACTCCACCGTTTCGTAATGGATTTTGCTGTTACAGTGCCGGAGACAAATTGTCGTTCCAAACACAGTTATCTTAATCATTGCTTTAGGCATGGACATTTATCAATGTACACACATAATTCGTGTGTCTTCCACGTAAACACATCCACAAATGTGCAAGTGTCACTATCACACGATCAACGTATCACATGGTACCCTTCGTTCCACAAACAAACGCGGTGTACACACTGGCAAAGATGCTCATATATATGATCATATGACGCAATCAATGATCACTGGATGCTATGTAGTTAGCTGCTGCTTCGACGGGAAAAAGAAAACTTGCACATGCATCATTATAAAACATCGCCTACTGAGGCTACTAGGAGTTTCCATACGCGCTGTAGAAATTTGTACTAGTACTGGTTTTCCAGATGCCGTCAACTGAAGTATTGGCGTGGGTGGTTTAACTGGCTGTGCGGATTTTAGCTCAAGAACTTACGTTAACGAAGAGAAAACGGAACCCCCTCTCATCCTGTCACAAATACAGGATACAAAAAATAGATTCACCATAGAAAGCATCTGTGGGTGTCAATCCCGCTAATAAAAGAGTTATCTGCGGGGCCTGTGATCGTTTGATATGTATGTATGTTCTGAGCTGTGTTTCTAATTCTACACAAACGTTACGTCACGTAAGCGAGATGGCATAACAAGAAGCGTCTCGCGGGCCCCGAGGCTTCATGACGTCATATCATGGCATGACGTCGTCTCTCATGCTAGCCAATATCGCTGGTAGTTTTCGAAACGCGGATTTTCTTTGAACATGACGTGCTGATGCCTTGTGGATTTGTGTATAATGGCGGGATTTGTATGCGTTAAAGCTTTTCAATCACGGAAAAAATTGATAATACTTGCTGCAAAAGCACATGTTCGCAGAGGAGAAAGGATAGTTTATATTCCAGACAATGGACGGTAAGTAACTTCCGTTAGTAATCTTATCATGCGCAAGAAAAGTAAAATGTATGGTAAATCTACAGAAATTTCATTCTTTGTGCAGATAGTATTCTGATGCATTATGTTGCCCAGTAAAGTTTCTTTCAATGCATCTATGTGGATTATTTGTGGTAACGGCGTATTCTCATAACGAATGGCTTCGGTATTTTTTCCTGATCAAAAATTGTTTAGTAACTGTATTCTAACTTCAGTAAACTGCACATTTGGAAACTTTTGAATGTTCACAATTAATCATTGATCAGAGTCAGTATTTTTGACAGTAAAATAGATATGAATTGCAGTGACTGAATCCAGATTTGTGAGTGGTGTAATGTGTTTTTGTAATGGATGTTTCAGAGTTTCTGAAGTGAAAGTCCAAGGAAGAGAAGACAACGAGAAGTAGCCTTTTTGTCTGTTTCATGGTTTATAGGCGTACTGGGGAAACTCGCCATGTAAAAAAACGAGTAACGCATCCAGCTTGGTACCTCTATGGTGATGTGGAAATCCAAGTATTGTTAATAAAGAAATTAATTCTGTGTGTGTCTTTCTTTTCATTCCTTTATCATGTTGCTTATAGTAGAGCAAATTTAATTAAAATACCCAGGTGATAATTTCAACATAAATTGGACTATGTGCATAGCTGCTTCTCACAGGCAAAGTATAAATATTCACCATCCTCTGGCATGCGTGTTCACTATTCAGTTATGGCAAAAGAAATCACTGACTCAAAGCATAATTTGCTTGGTAGACATAATTGGAAATGGCCTTTGTAGTTATAATTTTACATTATTAGATTATAGTACTCCCTGAGAGATTATCTTCTGCATTTCTTGGCCGTGACATGATTAGTAATGGATGTTTCACTACCAGGTCTGGCATACAGCATTAAGTGTGCTGCTCTGCTGTCAGCAGCATGGTAGTCAATGTGTTAAGCAGTTATTTAGGAACTAGTGTGAAGTATATGCATCTGTACAGCCTTGGCTAAAAAGATACAGCTAGATTGCTAATTACTGTTTCAGGAATTATCCATTACACAGTTAAATATCTTATGTTAAATATGTATCTAAAACTGAATTCATGAATAACTTTATAGTCATTTAATCATTTGGTTTTGTAAGATATTTAAATAAAAATACCGCAAACCGAAAAATCGTCTGGAAATGGTAAGGGATATCAAATATAAGTAAATGTTTTTCCTCACTAAGATTAAAGTGTAAAATTGCTGATACTTGGTTGTTACCTTGAGATCACTGCTGGCCCCAGCAGAGCAATCTGCTGTGACCACCAGCACATTCATCCCAGCCTACGGGTTAATACGCAAAACAGGGCAGTGCAAGACTTGGTCCATAATTGTCATTGGTTGAAGCAACTAAAATTAAATTTCTGAGGCATGCTGGAACTGTGTTATTGGTATATTCCCCAGCATGATTTAAAATTTTTGCATTGAAATGGCACTGACAGTGTGTAATATATTTTGCAACTGAGAATAGATACTTAAAAATTTTTGTGGGAATATATTTCAAGAAACCCTTTCAAACAAAACCTGACAATTATATTGACACACAAGTAAACCTACCTGAATGGCACACTGGGTTACACAAGCATTAGCTGTAGGTGTAGAATAGGTAATTTACACAGAAAACTTTTCATACAAATTTTATTGTCAAGCACACTAAAGTTAATGGAAAGATGCAATGCCTAGATGAGATAAACATGGACACACAATAACTCGTTTTGCTCAGATATATGAAAAATTAACTGTAGTATTATATGATGTACAACATATATATGACATATAACACATCTGAGGTGCAAATTTGTGGAGAGGAGAGATTGCATTGAACCTGTTGTGTATGGTGCACATTTTGTTGCAGTGCTGGGATGATATCCAGATTTCAAAATTAGGGGTCTTGTAATGAAACTGTCATCAGTTTTAATATTTAAAAATAAACACGCCTGAAAAAGGAAGCTGAATAGGACTTTAAATTAAATTGCAAAAATTTTCTTGTTTTGCACATTCACTGCGGCTGACACTTAAAAACTCGTGGCTAGTAGTTCTTATTGACCTTTGTGTCAGCCACAGTGAGCATGTTGAAGATTTTAAAGTAACAAAGTAGTTGTTGACATTTTGGTATTAATGGATGGCAGCAGGAGAAACAGCAATGAAATAATGTGAATTACTTAAACCAGGAATTAAACAAGTCTACATAGCTTTGAACACAGTCAAAAAATGGTTGGTTCAAATGGCTCTGAGCACTATTGGATTTAACTTCTGAGGTCATCAGTCCCCTAGAATTTAGAACTACGTAAACCTAACTATCCTAAGGGCATCACACACATACATGCCCAAGGCGGGATTCGAACCTGTGACCATAGTGGTAGTGCGGTTCCAGACTGTAGCGCCTAGAACCGCTCGGCCACCCCGGCCGGCGAACGCAGTCATTTCACACTTCTTATTCACTGCATATTTGTGAGCTGTATCTAATACAGTAACCTTTTATTTTCGCATCTTTGATCTGGAACACGTGTCACATCTTACTTGTTTTCCTAGAGCAACTCCAGGTTTACAAGATCCACATTTCAGAATTCTGCTAATTGCTAGTCCTACCTCATGCTGAAAGTGTGGTTTGATAGCTGCCTCTTCAGATATGATCTCATCAACTGCCATTTCAGAAACTTGAAGCAAAAATGTGATTATTCAATTTTCTGTCAGTGACGAAGATATCACTAATGTATAGGTATGTTCATGATGGCATAGAACAGTGCAGGGTCATCTTCTGGAACACCTGCTGGGTAGGCTAAACTGTGCACTTCACATCCAGTGCATCAATTTCTTCATAGATCTAACATTACTGATAGGTAATACAGGGTACCCAGGACTTTGTACTGGGATAATTTCTTTTGTTGTTTTGTGTAAATGACAAAATACTGCTCCTCAAATTCAAGGATCGTTCTGTATGCTGATGCTACACCCATTGTATGCAAGTGTAAAGATCATGAGCAACTACAAAATCTATGAAACTGTATTAAAATGAAATAATTCAGTATTTCTATGAAAGTAATCTCCTTGTCAGCACAAGATAGCAGCAATAACAGATTTTCACCCCACAAGAGAAATTTTGAAATTCAGTTGTGCACTGGAACTGATATTGTCATCAAAGAAAACTACTGCTTGGTTACAGTTAAACTTTCTATATTTAACATGTTATAACATGGAAACTAATTACCGTACAAGAACATAATTTGGTAGCATTAATGACAAGGACATGGGGAAGAGAAATAATGCAGAATCAATTCAATTGAAACACTTTTAATGGGCTGCTACAGTACACCATACCATTACATACCAGTACCATTACTGGTGACGGTGATGGAGGCTGTTATGAAAAGCTAGCAATATCATTCAAATCTGATATGGCAAGTTAACAGAACTTTTGATCCATGTGAGTAAAATTATAGTGTAAAATCGATAGTGCAGCTTCTTACAGAAGTCTCTTCAGGGCCTTCGGAGTCTTTCATTTACATGTCAACATATTTACTCCCTAATAGTATTTGTTGTTCATAATAGGGGTAATTTTACTCTGTTCAGTGAAATGAATTGGCAAAATACTGGAAGGAAAAACAGTGTCCATGTAGACTATACATCCCTGCCTAAGATTCAGAATGGAATTTCAAATTCTGATCAAAAGTCTTTAACAGGTTGCTGCTAGACATCAGGCAGATAACTGAAAATCCTAAGATATTAAAAAAATACAGAGTAAAATAATTATTTTATTAGCCTCTCCTCAAGGATGCATATGATAGTTAACACTAAGGTTCAAATTAACAGTGTTTTAATGTTACCATTATATGTTGGGCTGTCAGTACTCATTGTAAAATTCTGAAACGCTTTGTACGAAGTATGAGAGAAAAACAGCACTTGAATAAAAAAACCATTTCTAGCTTTCAGGGTCATTACTTCCTTCCTCTGGGAAGATGAATATGTTTTGTGACTGGAAATGAGGGGAAGATCACTTAGACCACCCGTATAGAGCACTTATGTGACACATTCATGATTACTGCTCCAAAAATTTGAGATCCAGGTCAGATTTAAGCAACACATTGAAGCAACTCAGAGACTGGATGATAGATAGGTTACCAGTAGTTTCAAACTGTGTGCGAGTATTATTTTGTGTAACACTATTGAGAAAATTTAGAAGGCATGAGAAATCAGGGCTCAGATGATAGACAGCCTTTCTTCCCTCTCTCTATTTGCGAGTGGGACGGGAATGAAAATGATTTGTAGTGGTACAAGTTACTCTCCACCAGGTACCATTTGGTTGCTTGTGTAGTATGTACATGCACAAAAATACAGAAGAAAATTGTGACTGCCTACTACATTAAGAAGTAATAGTTGAACTAACCTAAAGCTTTGTGATTTACTTCAAATGTTTTGTCCCACTGACACACACTGACAATCAGTGACTTGCATCTATAGCAGTCTTAGAATTTGGAAATGTAAGTATTGCTTCGATCTATTAATATTCCCTCATTGAGCTCTTTTTATCTTAAGATAACATAAACTGGATTTTTGAGAAACTACATACAGGAAGATGTGATTGGCATATAGCTGTTTGTTTACAGGAAAACAACGATCAAAATTTAAGCATATCGGTAACACACACATGGCAAGAGCACATATGTGGGCTAGAGCACTATACTGGATTTCGCCCCCTCCCCCCCTTTTCCCTAGAAACCTTGACTGGAGTAATAACTTTATTTGTAGCATAGTCTGAGGTCTACATTAGGTTGAAAAGCGATAATTTCGTTGGTAGTTGTGGAACACAGCGAATGAGAAATAAAGGTTGTGGTAACAGACAGATGTGTGTCTTTGCCTAATATTTGTTTGCGGTGTATTTAAATGCACTTTCCCACATTTAATGCATTTCTCATAATAAAAACATAAAACTACTGGGTCATCTCCAAAAAACATATATTAGAAAATGATCAGTCATCCGACGTGTTTTGATGCATATTACTTACAGATATCGTACACAAACTGGAAAAATGCAATGGGCGTTCCACTACGTATCCTTTACCATATTTGATTTGTTTTTCAGCATTTGCTACTGCTGGTATGGGTTCAAAGACAAATCCGTGCTGCAAACGTCTCAGTGGTAGTTAGCCTACATTGGTAAGCTGCAGTTAATGCGTTAAAAACATTTATACACATTGTCCGCAATGCGTAATATGTGTTATGCTATAAATCACTCTGCCTTTCAACCAATAATTTGTTATCAGTTGGCTTCAATCAATCACGTAAGACTCTAATGTGTAACTTTGACTACGCTGCGGATTATTATGTCACCATAATCCAGATTATTCGCATTCAAACCTTCTTTCTACATTTAATTCTGTTAATGGAAGCTTCATTCAAACAATCTGGATTGATTTGACTTTCCAAAACAATAGCTGATGGCAACTGGCAAGTCTGTATAATCGCTGTGGCCAACGTGTGACGTCACTTACGTCAACAGAGTTGTTTACAGGTCTAGTCACCAGGCAGCGCTGTCACGTTTTCAGCCTTACTGATGACGTCATGAAGCGATTCCTCGGGGCCCGCGAGACGCACGTAGGCATAACACGTCGCGTTAAGTTATAAGTAAAGCGTAGGTACCTGGCAACTGGAGGTGCTCTTACCACAAATGTTGCAGTTCTAAAAGTACTATTTCTTGTTTTTATCTGAAATGATGATTTCTACTCATAATATCATGATGGTACATCGGAAAGTGAAGCTCTTATCTCAACAGTTCTGACTTGTTTTTGTTCATGGTTAGGTTTCTGAGAAATCGTGGTGCTGTAAATATAAATAACTACTAATCTGTATAGGCAATCTTTTAACCATTTTGCAGAACCAATCACTGTTCAAAAACCGTACTAGCAAGAACACTGTTGTGTTGGAATCGGATTTTACATTAGGTCAAGAGTAGTGACGGTTCTTGCAGGGAATTGCTGCCCGACTCTTGCTTCAAGTATTCTACACTTAGGAGGAATAAGCTCAAGAACGGAAGACAGATGTTATTGATTATAATACATAAGCCTACTTCCCACATTGTAAATCAAGGATAACTTTACTGAAGCGTTAACCTCTTCACAGAATTGCAGTTTTAATCAGAAAGTACGCTTGAAAACTTCGTAGCACGAAGTCAGAGAGTAGTCGAACAAAACAAAAACAGAGACAAATTTAACCCAAGAGTAACCGTGGGCATGGAAAAACGAATTGCATGGGCATCGCAGCGCTCATGGTGGCCAAGTGCGGAACTACTCGATTGTGATTCCTTGCTGTGCACACACGACACTGCACTATTACCATTTATTAGCAGGTCTTCGTCGTTCACCAGCCATGATTGGACAGACTGCGTCAAAGTAACAATCAAGTGATTTAAAATATAATGAATAACAGAATAACATCAAATACAGGTAATGTATACAGTCTATGTCATGTTCACTATGTCCATTCACATTCTTCACAGTCAAAGAATTCTCGGACCGAGTATTGTATTGTTTTAGACCTTCAGCAATTTGTTTCTTGAAGTTGTCCAGCGGCAGGGTCTGCAGTTCAACAGGTAGTTTGTTGAACATCCTCACAGCGATCACTGGAAAACTGTCTCTTGTTTTGGACAGTCGGCAGGTTGGTAGAATTATGTCTTCTTTGCTGCGGGTATTACGTTTGTGGATGTTATGCCTCTTGCTGTAGGTGTCTAGGTTTTCCCTTATGTGGATGAGGCATAATAATACAGAGTGGCTATAAACAGTCATTATTTCCAATGTTCTGAATAACTGTCTGCAGTGTTCCTGGGTGCTGCTCGATGTAATAATTCTTATTGCCTTCTTTTCCAGTAGTAGCACATCGTTGCAGCCTGCCGAATGACTCCATCACTGTAATCCACACAAAGTGGGGCTATGGAACAAAGCATAGTAGGCAGTTATCAGAAACTGTAATCACTTTTTTTAATCTTCATAGGAGGTATATTACACGAGAGAGTTTCTTGCATACGTATACAATGTGTCCATTCCATGAGAGTTTGTGGTCTATTGTGAAGCCTAACAGTTTCACAGATTCTGTATGGTCAGAGCATGTGTTTTTTCTAAGGCTGCATACCATGCGCTGGTTTTTTTCTTTGTTTACTTTCATCTTGTTGGTGGTGAACCATTTTTTGGCGTTATCAAACTTTCATCAGACTTCATGACTACTTGGGCAGAATTTTCCCTTGTTGTCCGCAAATTGTATTGTCTCACCAAATTCACTTAGATCATTTACAAAAATGAGGAATAGGAGTGGGGCTATGACCAAACCTTGATGCACACTGTGTTCTACCTTCTGTTCCTGGGATGTTGCTCCTTGGATTGAAATAATTTGGCTTCTGTTTTCCAAGTAAGACTGAAGTGTAGCTTGGGCTGTAGCTCCCACTCCATAGCATTTTAGTTTTTTGAGCAAGATCTTGTGGGGAATGTAGTTGAAAGCTTTGCTTAGATCGCTCAGTGTGAGTGCCACAAACTCTCTCTCTTCGAATCCCTGAATTACTTTTCTTAACAAGTCTAATGCTGCAGTGGTACAGGACTTTCCCTTCCGGAACCCATGTCGTGCATCTTTGAAGAGATTGTTTTCTTCAAAATAAGTCAGGATCTGGTCTTTCATGATGGATTCAATCAATTTTGCTAGTATAGAAATGATTGATATTGGCCTAAAACTTGACACATTATCTGGGTTTCATTTTTTGTAAACTGATACTGTCATTGCAAGTTTCAAGAAACCTGGGAAAACTCACACAGGTAGGAAGTTGTTTATAGCTGTAGCTAATGGGTGTGCTTCTTCCCCAATAATTTTCTTTAGGGCAGTACAGGACATCCCGTAGATATCTTGACTCTCCAAAGTTTTGTAAGATTTTACTATTTTCACTATGTCCTTTGAATGTACTTTTTTCCATGTGTCAAATTTACTGTGAGTTTTATTTGGTAAGTAAACAGCAGGATCTATAACCGAATCTGGGATTTCACCAACAGTGTTTTCTATAACTTTGATAAAGTAGTCATTGAAGTCATCAGGACTGCAGGCATTAGAAGAGGATGTAGGCTTCTTCCTATGTTCATTTACTGGAGTCCAGGTTGCTTTACGTGGATTATAGGCTTCTCTTATGAATCTGTCATTCCCTCTCCCTTTAGCTTCTTCTACTTTTTTTCTGTAAAATCTCTTGGCCTCTAAGTAATTGCTGTATAATAATTGTTTACTATTTGGATCTGTGGCTGCTTTGGCACAGTCATTCCACATTAGGACAATGTTTTTTAGATTGGCTAGCTCAGGTGTGTACCATGTTTTAGCAATTACTATTTTCTGTTTTCCTTGTGCTTCACCTGTGTGGCATTTCCTTGGTATCATTGGGAACATCTCATCAGATTTGGTTTATAATGTCTGGAAAAGAACATTTAAGGCATCATTGGGTTTTGCTTCTGTAATTAATTGCTGCCAGTTTATACTGGACAGTTGAAAAGTCTTGTTTTTCTTCTGGCTCGACTCTTCTGTGAAACACATAATTTAATTGCCATGTATTTGTTTGTTGGTTACCCAGAGTCTTTGTTCGTAGTTTCATGACTGATGCACTGTGGTCTGCTATCATTGCATCAACTACATTTATTTTGTAACTCCAGGTATCTAAATTTGTAATAATGGTGTTCAGGTAGGCATTACCCCTAGTTGGAAGTCTGCTATAAAGAGACCACAACTATTTACTAAATTCAAGAATGCTCTCTCTTTTGTACTATTTTCACCTCTGTGCACATTAAGATCGACACACATTGCAATTTTTGGTTTGAGGTGTGTTATGTGATGTAAACAACTTTCCAAGTTAGTGATAAAGTTTTCGAAATTTCCATTTGGTGAACGGTACACTGAAACAATAATCATATTTGTATTTTCTAGTTGTAAGCCAGCCAGTTCTAAATCCACATCTGAGCAGTAATTTCTCAGGTCCACATCAATAATGTTGAAATTTTTATTGGCATACACAGACACGCCTCCATGAATGGTAGTTTCTCGATACCATGAGCTCACCATCTTTAGGTATTCAATGCATCTGTAATTTTAACCCTCTTCTTTGTCGACCCAGTGCTCACAAACACATATTCTACATTCTTAGGCCATACAGAATTGTTCATTACTTTTTCCTTTAGTTCACAGTCAACACCAATTTTGAAACTGCTGTTTAGATCTTTTGTAGCTAGTTTTTCTACTCCAAAATTATTGAACTCAGGGAAGGTTTTACATAGGAAACTGATTGCGTTTTCAGTTGTTGTGCTGTTTTTAAGATTGCTCAGGTGAAATCAAGCCTTTTTTTCTCTGTACAGTTCTTCTTGTTTTTCGCCTGTGCCTGTTATGCCTGTTTACCTGTTTGTAACATTGAAATTTCTAGCTGGTGGTGTAGCAGATATTTGAAGAATGGGTATTTCGAGATTTTCATTTTGTCTAGAGCTCTGAGGTGTGGTTTCATAAGGCTGTTTGTACTCTGTAGATGGATTTATTTGATTAGTTGTTATGGGTGGATTGTTTGAGTCACAGAAGCGTACTTTCTTTCCTTTTTTGTGATGAACTTGTTGCCAGTCATTCTGGATATCACAAGAATGTTCGTTTACTGGAGATTTCTCTGTGTTTCCCACAACGTTTTTATTGTTTGTTTTATGTTGCATTATTTCGCTGATGCTCCATGAGTTTCTAGGCTCACTCAGTGTTTTCCCAGTAACTTCTTTTTCGGTATGCAGCGTTTGTTTGTTGCGTATTTTTTCTCTGTGTGTTGCAGTATGAAACCTGGTAGTCAAGCGAAGGAAGCATTCAGTTACGATTGTGGATGGGGCTGTAATCAGTTACTATTGGTTGCCTTTCCTTTTACAGTTACAATTTATTTTAAACAGTAATTCCAGACTCAACAATAAATAAAAATACCACACGTTATTAATGAAGGAATAAACAACTGTGTAAATAATAGTGTTTTCAGTGAGTTACAATTTAGCAAATCACCATTAAATACAGATACAGCAGATAATGTTTTAAAAGCAAGCCACTGTGATCTGGGCAGAAGGCCTTACACACCAGGAATGGCAATAAATTAAGAATTGTTTAAAACTCGCTGCCACTTACTATTACAGGTATTGAAACATTAATGGCAAGTCCCCAAAAACACAGCAGAAGGCATCATACGTCAGGAATGGCAGTAAATCAGGTTTTAAAGGCTTACTGCTAAAATACAAATACCAAATTAGGATTTTAAGACAAGTGAGTCCGCCCCTCGTGGTCTCGCGGTAGCGTTCTCGCTTCCCGAGCACGGGGTCCCGGGTTAGATTCTCGGCGGGGTCAGGGATTTTTCCTGCCTTGAGATGACTGGGTGTTGTTGTGTCATCTTCATCATCATCATTCATCCCCATTACGGTCGGAGGAAGGCAACGGCAAACCACCTCCATTAGGACCTTGCCTAGTAAGGCGGTGCGGGTCTCCTGCATCGTTCCCCTACGCTCTGTAAAGAAGCATGGGACTTCATTTCCAAGACAAGTGACCGCAATCATGGCTGAAGGCCTTACGTGCCAAGAATGGCAATAAATTAAGAACTGTTTAAGAACTCACTGCAATTTACAACTTACATGTATTGAACTATTAAAGGTAAGTCGCCATACACACAGCAGAAGGCATGAGACACCAGGAATGGCAGTTAAATAAGGTTTCAAGGCTTACTGCTAAAATACAACTACCAAATTAGAATTGTAAGGCAAATGACCACAATCATGGCTGAAGGCCTTACATGCCAGGAATGGAAATAATATAAAAAAATTAGAAACCTACTGTAAAACAGCAAATACAAGAGCAGGGTTAATTAAAAAAAAACAAGCAACTGATCAAATGGGTGAAATAAGATGATGGCAAACTTGTTAACACAACCCTTAATATCCAAGGAACACTACACTGCTAGATTTATTACAGAAGGCGACCAGAACTATTAACTAGACATATATAACCTTTAATGTAGGCATTACAAGGTATTGTGATAAATAATACAATAACAAAACACAAGGACCAGTACATAAGTTCCTTAAAGGGCACTGAGGCAGATTATAACCGCAGAAGGCGTGGGCTGAAGGAGCGTTATATTGAACTACTGGTCATCAGACCTCCTTTTAGAACAAACATGTCTTACAAGAACCAAGGGGCCACAGACGGTGTTCCAGGAATCGACCTCTGAGAAGGTCCAGCAACTTTCGCGATCTTCACAAGATGGTAACTCAAACTAGGGCAGTCTAACGAATGACTAATCTTGCTGAAGCTACCTGATTCCCGATAAACCAAATGCAATGATGGAACAATATGCCAAAGCTGGAGCCAGCGGTCTGCACTACGCCCCCAGAATACTGTGTTTAGAGCACCCAGAACAAGAAAGGAACCACTACCACCAGAGTAGAAGAATCACCCACCGGTCTACAATCAATAAAGCTGTCAAAACTACACACCTTACCGGACAGCAGCGGCAAGGCAAGGCAAGGAAACGTACACTGCCGTTACATACACTAACCCCCAGGGCAGGTAACTGGGGCGTTAGCAGCTACCAGGCAAGAAAAATTACCGCTGGTTGAACTTAACAAATTGTAACAAGTTGAAAGCAGTATATAGTCAAGGAAAGCTAATCAGATCCGTCTGCCCCAAGCACTCCACTCGCTGCTCTTCGCCTCAGTGACGCTACGAGCAGCAAGACGAACCAAAGTCACTGGAGAACCGCGAGGTTTCTCTACTTGGATTGAAATGCACTCATCTTAAAGCTTGCTGGATTCGGTTTACGACGAGGTCGTGCACCCTCGTGACGACAGCCCTTCCATACGGCAGTCCATGCGTGCCACCAGCAGTCCCAGCGTGTTCTGGCACTGCACGGACCTGGCTCCTCCTGAGATCCCAACCGAACTAGCCCACTCACACGACCTGGAAAAACAACGACGTCGCCCCAGAGATAGGACAACACTTACTACATTAACCACTGCTGCTGCCACTAGCGGACAGGCAACGCCTACGAAACCGAGTGGCGCCAGTCAACACGAGAAGATGACAAACACCTGCAACCATGCCAACTTAACAATACCGTCTGGCCTCAAACAGAGGGCGAAACCTACAAACAGCACAAACGGAGCGTCAGCACGGCTCACAGTAGAGGCTCATTGCGATTTGTGCTTTTCTAAACTGCAAATTACGTCATTTGTCACGGGTTCACCGAGTGCCTATGCAATTTGTTCCTTTTCTGAGGTCATTAACTGCTTGTTCTGTTTATTTTCACTGGATATTCCTGGGTTATAAGCAGATTTTGATTGGTCTTTTCCTAACCTAGAATTTTTAGCATATTGTATTTTATTGAGTTTTTCTTTTATTTCAGCGTTGTCTTTTGTGACTTTATTCACTAGTTTTAATATAGCTCCTACTGATTCACTTAAATTTACAGTGTTCCGTATTTTTTGCCTCAAGAAAAGGACATAATGTTTGCATTTGTTTGACTGGATTGCAGGATAGTTTCTGTGAAACTATCGATTTATCTCTATTTTCATGTTTATAATATGGTTTGGAATCTCCACATACCTCTGCAATTTTGGTTTTGCCTTGTCCATTTGAGCACTGTGTAGCTTCTAGATCCATTGTAGGAGGTACTTCTTTTGTTGTTTCGGTCTGTAGTGTGAGCTGACATGTTTCACAACAGAACATGAATCTATATTTTGAGCTTTTCACAATGCGAGCTTCGCTGCTACTTAGGCCGACAGAGTTACTGTGAAACTGTTTTTGACATCACAGTCCACAAATCACTATCACTCCATAACACTGCAAGCACTTTGCACAAGTGCTTGGTGGCTAACACGGAGGGTACTACAGTAGCATTAAATCTCCAAAGGCACAAATAAATCTTTTATAATGAAGAACAACCGCCTTCAATCACAATCACGATTTTATTTCAAAGCACGATGCATTTTGAGACCTAGAGCACATCTTAAGGTGCTTTGAGCGGCTACATCGATTATTTTTTCCAAATTAAGGTTAATTCTGGTAATGGTGAGATTACAATGTATTACAGAGCGGCCAAATTATGAAAATAATTTTACAAAACTATTATAAATCGAAAAACAACTTACTGTTTCCAGTGATGGATGGACAGTTTTTGAAGCACTGTATCAGTAAACATGTTCAGGTACCATGGCCAGCTCTAGGGGGAGGGGGGGTGGTGGCAAACTGTGCCATCGCCCAGAGGGGCCGATATCGATATTTGGGGGCGACAAATTCACTTTGCATAAATAAAGAAATGCGAGAAAAAGTTGGAAATACAAATTAGTCATAAAATCAAGGGTCTTATTGAAAATTGTCTATGGTACAGAAACAGTGTGTTCCGATTTACGAAAGAAACGTTGACTCCCACAAAAAATTGGAAATATTTATTGCTGAACACACTGATATAGACAATAGCTTTATTGATATATTTGATTTTGATTTATTGATCCATTTTTCATCTACAGCTGCACAATGTGCAAGAGATATTTGGATTCTTGTGTTAATATTATCAATTTTATATATAATTATACCTTTGTACATAAAATAACATATATTAATGTACCAATTAATGACGAATACTTAAATAACTGTTGTTATGTTGTATATAAGGAGATAATATACAAATTTTCTTCTATATGAGGCTACATTGGGTTAACATAGAAAGATTTAATTTATTAGATGTTCATTTACTGTGTAAAAGCAGTGATCAACCAAGTACGACTTCAATTTAGATTTGAAGTTACCACTGTTCTGTATGTGTTTAATGGTATCTGGTAATGTATTATACAGTTTGGTACTAGGATGGATAACACTGTTTTGAAGTAACTTGGTGCTGGCACTTTTAACATGTACATTCAGTTTTTATCTTGTATCATAGCTATGTATTGTGTGATTTTGAGTGATGAGTGGTCTGTCTGTGTTTAAGTTTTGTTTTAAATACATTATATTTTCAAGTTTATATATATACACAAGTAAGGGGCAGGACATCCTTTTTGAAACAATGATGTCTACGTCATCCACGATTATCTACCCTTTCCACTGTTCTTATAATTTTTTTTGGAATTTTGAATGTTTTAATTAATGAATTTCCCCAGAACATAATGCCGTACTGGAGGTGAGATTGTATGACTGCATAATATACACACTGAAGAGTGTTGTAAGTGGTACAATTTATTAATGTCTGTAACATAAAATAAACAGTACTTAATTGTTTGTTTATCAGCTCAAGATGTACTTTACATTTCAAGTTGTCTTGTAGATGAAGTCCAAGAAATTTGGTGCAGTTTGTTTTGGTAATGGTCTGTCCGTACAGCTCTAGGTTGGGTGATATCAGACTTTTCATTTTTGCTGTGTGTGTATCCATAGCTACAGTTTTTCCAGTATTTATTATCAAGTATTGTTATCCAAGTAACATGTTAGCCCATCAGTGGCTTCTCTTAAGTTTTTTACAGGGATTTTTTCTGAGTTCCTGTAACTAGAACGCTTGTATCATCAGCAAATTGAAATATTTTACTGCTGTCGTTGCTTATGTTTATGGCATTTACATAGAGTAAGAACAGAACAGGATCAATTACTGATCCTTGTGGCACATCATAATTAACAGTCAGTAGCTTGGAATTATATTTTCTAACGACATTATCCATTTTCTTGATCTATTTCCACATATTGTTCCCTGTTCTTAAGATAAGAGCTGAGCCAGTCGTTAGTTGTTCATCTGATGCCAAGATTTTCTAACTTGTATAGCAATTTATCTTGATTTATGGCATCAAATGACTTGGAAAAAACTAAAAATTGCCCTCAGTAAGTTCTTTGTTGTCACATGCTAACAGCACCTGAAATAGAAAGAAGTGAACGGCTGATTCGGTTGAACGGTTTGCTCTAAATCCATGTTGAGATTCTGGCAGAATGCCATTACCCTCTAAATTGTCTGTTAGTCACTTATTGGGAATATTATCTTTGTTTCCTTTCTTGCACAATGGCTTTACAGTATTATTACCTCTATTTTTGTCAGATTGGTTTTCTTTCTTTACAACTTGCCAGATCGATCTGGTTCCATTTGAAGCATTTTCTATGTATTTGTCACTGCCTCATTCCTTTACTCCTCCATAATTTTACTTAAGATAGATTTATATTTTTCAAAGTAACTATCAAACTCCAGAGTTGTGTTGCAATTTCTTGCAATGTTGTGTAGGTACTATTTTCTAGCACAAGTTTTCCGTACACCACTATTAACCCAATTGTTGCATTTAGTGGTTTGTGTTGTTTTGGCTTTCGGTGGAACAACTAGATTAAAATATTATTTAAATACATTCATAAATGTCTGAAACATATCAGAAATATTTTCTGTACTAGACACTAGCTCCCATGGTTCTTGTTGGAGATAATTCTGGAATGTTTGTACTGCAGCATTGCTGACAGTTCTGCCCGTGTATGTAGTCTTCCTCATAGAATTATAAGATGTATTAATGTTTAGACAAAAGCTTATAGCATGTACATGATGGTTTGCCAGGCCAGCTTTAATTACCACTGATTTATATTATGTTTCAGAGCTAATTATTATTTGGTCTATAGTAGTACTAGAACTATTCTTTTCATTTGTAGGGGAGTGGATTGTAATCTCCAAATTATTGGCTGTTAATATGTTCATCAACTCAGATTCTGAGTTGCTTGGCTTGTTAATGTCTATGTTCAGGTCTCCATATATAAGAACTGTTTTTCTGTTTGTTACTACTTAATTAGGGAAGTATCAAGATGAGTGTTGAATTTTTTAAGTGGATATCTGGAGGTGCACATAAACATATTAAATGAACTTGAATGCTGGAATCTGTATGCCCGATATTTCAAAATCTTTCTCAGTGTTTAAGGACTCAACATTGCCTAAATTGTTGATTTGATTTCTTTTTGATTTCTTTGTGTATGTGCAATTTCATCCATGTGTAAACTGATGGCTACATGTTTGTGCAGCTGATACATAATTCATTATTTTCACTGTCCTTAACTCATTTTCTTTCTGCCAGTGTTCAGTTAGGCAAAGTATATTTATATATTTGAGTTCACTTGATAGCAAGATTTCCAGTTCTATTACTTTATTCCTAAGTGACTATATGTTCTGATGAATAAAAGTGACCTGGCGAAATTTTAGTTTTGTTCTGGTTTTACTTCGTTGACCACTTACCTTTATTCCTAAATTTAAATTATGTGGGAAATCTTCCTTTCCATCTTGAAGTATGAGTTGGTTTTCTCCGTTGGCTATGAGAAAACGACCTGATGGTGAAAAGCGGCAGTTCTCTATCACTTTGGTCGTCCTTCTTGTGTTGTGGAAGCTGATGTGGTTTCTGTTTTTGCTGCAAGGATGGCTACTGGAGGTGTTGTTCATAAGTGCACTATTTATCCTAATTTGGTCTTCAGGCCCATCAGGAATAAAAAATCTTGCAGACGACAAGTTCGCCTCACCTTTCTTTTCACTGGAATTGCTGGATTACTCCTGTTGCTGGGGTGGTTGCATTTGATGGTGTTGTTACTGCTGTTGAGGGTGTGACTTTTAGTCTTGTAGGTGATGTTGATGGGGGATACTTGTTGCTGGTAAACTTTCAGCTAGTGGTGAATTTTCAATTGCTACTGCTGTTGTTCGATTTGTTGAGATTTGTTTTGTGTATGTAAAATAAAAAGATGCGTATGTAACCGTATGAAGACATGGGGGAGAAACCGTTACAGCGAAAAACAATTTTTAAGCTTTGAAACCTTTTTTTTGCGAACATTCATATATTAGTTCAAATTAAGTTGTGGTTAGCATGAAGTCTGCTAAAGAGACTACTTACACTACGCTTTTCCGTCCTCTTCTGGAGTATTGCTGTCAAGTGTGGGACCCACTGCAAATAGGACTGATCGAAAAACTCATGGAAGGGCAGCTCATTTCGTATTTTCGCGAAGCAGAGGAGAGACTGCCACGGATATGATTCAGCAACTGGGCTGGCAATCATCAAAAGCACGAAGTTTTTCGTTATGGCAGAATTTTCTCATGAAATTTCAGTCACCAGCTTTCTCCTCAGAGTGTGGAAATACTTGATTGGCACCCACCTACATAGGGAGGAATGACCATCATAATAAAATAAGAGGAATTATACCTCACACGGAAAGATTAAAGGGTTCTTGTTTCCTGTGCACTGTTCCGAGAGGGGAACGATAGAGAAATAGATTGAAGATGGTTCTATGAACGCTCTGCCAAGCACTTAATTGTGAATTACAGAGTAGTCGTGTAGATGTACAGGTAGATGCACATGCTTCACAAGGGGTCGGGGAGATCCCGCATTTGTAATTTCTTCAAATGTGAATCTGAAAACGATACTTCAATTTTTGACATTTTGAAGACCCAAAAACGAACTGCAGAAGCACGTGTCGACAAGAGAACTGCATAAAGAATAGTAAACAAAAGCGTCGGAGGTGGAGACATCTCAGAAAATTTATTTTCGAGTCGCCTGAAAATCATCGAAATCGCAAGAAACCTGTAACACAAATAGATGGTTTTGACAACTCTGTTTTAAAGCGCTCCGTGTTTGAAATGTATATAAGAAGGGAATACCCAGCATCACAAAAACTACCCAACATCACAAAACCTTGTTACAGTTATGTCTGAGCAAATTGGCTTCAAAAGTAACTCTTCGTCAATGCAAAGAATTTTAAAATACATTAGTTTCAAATACGTTAAGAAGAGAATTTTTAATTGGAAGAAGTGACATAGAATCAGCACAGACCACACTCGTTATTAAGATGCACGATACAAGAAGAGGAGGTAGTTCTAAGTGTATTACCTTCATGAAACATGAGTAAGTCAGAATCATTCCATGAATACCTGCTGGAAAATAAGTGATGGTACTCGCAGTTTTGAAGTTCCCTTGGAAAAATGTTCTCGGATACTTATTCTGCATGCTGTCTCTTCTTCTGATTTAGGTTTAAGAAAAACAATAGTGACTACCATTCGGAAATGAATGCTGTTACTTTCAAGAAGTGATTCACTGGACGATTCTTGCCATACCCAGGTTCGAAGTCGGTCATTGTAATTACAGTGCCAATTACCATTCAGCTGTTACATAAAAATGACCAAGTACGAGCACCTGGGAAGGGGATATTGTATTTCGACACGTAAATGCACGTCATTTTCATGGCAAGAATTTGAAAATGCTTTAAAATGAAAGGGAAGGTTACCTGTCGATATGTCGGTAGTTTTTGACGTTATCGGACAGCATTCCTTCGAGTTATTTACAGTAGATGGTTGTCAGCTTGTTCAGTGGTACGTAAGTGTCGAACAAGTTAGTTTAAACTCACAATGCCTGTTGACATCGAAAAATATGATAACATACTGACAGTTTTTACGATAGTCTTTTGCACTAGTGTTTATTATCAATAATTCTTTTTCACGCGTAGTGATTCACATTGAACTGGCGTGAAACACACTCACATGTGCGCACTATACACATTTAAAATATTATATGAAGTAGAAGCAGCTGTCAAACAAATATAATGATTTCGGTTTGCGTTTGAAGTTTATTTCGTTATGTATTACATTTTTACTTATAATATTGTCCAAATCGCAGTAAATGGCCATTATTACAACTATTTTTGATAATATTATCGTTTTGAGAAAAATTGTACTTGACGTCTTCACAAAGCTGTGTCAGCTGTTCTCGCCTTCCGACATCACACAGGCAATTGCTATGGAGCAGTAAACAAAACCTCACAGCTCACACGTAAGATTGCCCTCATGTACAAAAAGTGGTTCAAATGGCTTTGAGCACTATGGGACTTAACTTCTGAGGTCATAAGTCCCCTAGAACTTAGAACTACTTAAACCTAACTAGCCGAAGGACAGCACACACATCCATGCCCAAGGCAGGATTCGAACCTGCGACCGTAGCGGTCGCGCGGTTCTACACTGTAGCGCCTAGAACCGCGCCCTCATGTACACAAATGACCGAAATCGATTTTAAAACGTATTATTCCCTCTTATATTCGAACGTATAATATGATGTACCGAAGGCAAATGAAGCTAATTGTTGTCCGCAGCAACACAGTTCGGCAACACGGACTTCGTTTGCCCGCTCTCTGCCGCCACGCATGCGCAAACCTCATCCCCTCCACGCTTCTCTATTTCTCCGCCCCTATGCGCGGAAGCACCGTCCTAGGTGAAGCGAGCTATTGTGACAGGACAATATCAATTTGGTACTGATCTTCACAAGAACTTTGTTCTGTGCAGATTCGCAGCAAATAAAACCATTTCATTCCGAATAAAGTCGCTCACGCACGGCAGTAGTAAGTGGTGGAAGTAAGCCACAAAATTTCTAAACTGACGTTAATCAGTAAAACAGGAAACATGAAGAACATAAATGAAACTGTTAATCTGATTGTACTTAACGGGAAACATTCGATTGAACAAAAGGGACCGCTGGCAGCGGAACCCACTGTTGAGGAACTGGCGGCTAGCATCACAGACACTACATCTACATCTATACTCTGCAAATTACCGCGAGGTACGTGGCCGAGGGAACGTCCCATTGTACCAGTTATTAGGGTTTCTTCCTGTTCCAGTCACGTATGGAGCCCGGGAAGATTGATTGATTGAATGCCTCTGTGCGTGCAGTACTTAATCTTATTCTCACGATCCCTATGTGAGCTATAGAGGTTTGTAGTACATCCCTAGAGCAATCATTTAAAAGCGATTCTTGGAACTTTGATAATAGAGTTTTTCAGGATAGTTTCATCTTTGTTCATGAGTCTACCAGTTCAATTCCTTCAGCACCTCTGTGACACTTTCCCATAGATTACACAGCCTTACGACCATTCGTGCTGCCCTTCTCTGTGTACGTTCAATAGCCCCTGTTAGTCCTAGTTCGTGCTGCCCTTCTCAGTGTACATTCAGTAGCCCCTGTTAGTCCTAAAAACACAGGAACTAACAAAAATGGAATTCGTGGCATTTGCAGATGCTACGGAATTCGGAATAAAATTCAAAACCGAATACATTGTCGATGGATACGAGGAAAGCATTAAGAAAGAACCAGAGTTAAGTTTCAAAACGATACGAGGAAAGCATTAAGAAAGAACCAGAGTTAGTTTCAAAACCAGTAATATCTCGAAATATAGACGGTTTGTTGAGCATTCAGTAAAATTAATGCTCAGTCCGTATCAATAAAAGCTCAATCCGAAGCAAATAAACAGTAAAACTGATGCACAATTAAGTAAAATTGATGAGCAGAAGAATAGCAAACAAGACTGTTAACAATAATATTGGAGTTGTTATCTCAAAAGTAGTTGAAATCAAGAAAGAAATAGTTGTAAAGAATACCGAAATCGGTATTTTTAATCAGGATATGACAAACGTACATTCAAATAGCAAACAGAAATAGTTGTTTTGAGATGGTAGTAAAGAGGATCGAACAGAAACTGCAATAGACTGTTGATCCTATAATTGAAAATAAAGTAATCGAAAACGTAGATTTAGCGCGAAAAGACGATAGGGAAAAGGTTACGAACTTGCAAACTTTAGTATCCGACATAGATACTAGAGTGATAAAGATAAGAGGGAAGTGGAAACGTTAGCGACGACCACTTACCAAGTAGTTACAAAAGTAAACGAACTAGAAAAGAGATTAGACGAAAAACAGCACTATGTGTCATGCCACGCACATAATACTGAAATCTTAGCGAAGGAGGAGGGTTTCGATCTCCTCGAAAAGCAGGGGGATTTCACGCTAACTTCATTAAAATTGCAGAACGGTGTTGACTGAATCGTGGACGGATAAGAGGAAAAGCAACGCTGAAATCAACGTGCTAACGGGGGAGGCTAAGCGGTGGGGCTTAAACCTCGATGGTTGCGGACTTGAGAATGCGTTCAAGAATTTGAGAATGCATTCGTGAAGGAATATTAGTCAGAGCAGAAGTAGTAGAGTGTATGGCGCGATTTCGTAATGTCAAAATCCTACGATGCATACTTGCTGGGCTCAATGAAAGAATTTTGCGAAAACTGGATCAGCAAATTGGAATATTTGCGTGATTGACGGACTGAATCAGTGTCAGTAGTGACAGAACAATCACTGCATTTTTAGAAAAGGTCGAAGGTGAAGATAATTGGCGGAATAACCGCGAAAATTTTAAGAGGTGTGGTAATAGAAACAATTGCCACAACAGTATCAACCATAATAACAGTAACCATGGCAATAATGGTAACCATCACCATGGTAATAAGTGATAATTCACATGGACCATAAGACGATCACTTATCTCAAAGGCTGTTGTTTCCTGCAACGAAAGACTGGCAAAATGGTCTATTTGTCTCCGGCAGTTTAATTATATGTTATGTAAAAGGTACAGCTAACTGCATAGCGGATGCGCTGTCGTGTTTACTTGAAACAGACCAGCGAATAGTGGAAGACGAATCCGCAGGTGTACTGAAATTGTGCTACTTTCAAGACGTAGAAGGACGAAAGAAGATAGAGAGTATTTGTAAAAATATGCGTCGTCATCAAAGCGAGGACGAATGCTTAAAAACAGTGAAGACCAAGCATGAAGAAAAGATAAAAGAGGGAGAAAAATTGAGAAAGTGTACAACAATATCCTGTATATACGCAAAGATGAGGATAGCGACACTTGGCAGGTGTGATAGCCCACCAAGTCCACCACCGAAATAGCAGTCTGTTATCATTTAGCCTATAGTCATTGCAGACTAAAGAAATGTATAGATAAAATTGCTGAAGTTGTGAATTTTAACAACATATTCAAGAGAATAACGGATAAGATAAAGACTTGCGATAAGTATCAGAGGGTGAAAGTGACCAACAGCACAAATCGTGGTCCTATGCGGAGCGTAAGACCCGACGGACCACTATGGCCCCCGGTCAAAGACCTCGGCTAATTTCGCCTACGCATTAGTAGTGCTGGAATCCTTTTCGAAGTTCATTAGTTATATCCAATAAGAAAAGTGATAGCTAAAGCGGTTTGTACCAAACTTGCAAACGATTACTTTGTGCATATCGGCTAACCAAAAGCTGTTTTGTCCGATAATGGGGCAGAGTTTATTTCAAAACTATGGAATGAAGGTATGGAACAATGTGGTTAAAGTGATAACAACTCGGCCTATTGCCCGGCCGGAAACCCAGTGGAACGGTACTTGCGTGAGATGGGGCGACTTTGCCGAACTTATTGTCACTACAATCACATGGCGTGTGGCATATATATGAACGATTTTGAAAAGGTTATGAATGCTTTGACGTACGAATCTACAGGATTCGCTCCGGAGAAAATGCTACTAGATCATAGGTCAAAGAGTTTGTTGGAAGACATAATTGATTTCCCACCGCTAGTTAGTATTGACACTGAAGTCATGAAAGAACGTTTACGGGAGAAACCAGAGTTGCGAATACTGCGTCATGAAGCAAAAGCGTGGTTTGGTACATTTGCAGTTGATGACCTCGTTCTCATTAAAGCGAACTGAAAATCGAGCGAGACTGATAATGAGATTTCAAAGTTTAAATTCATTTATAATGGACCACTCAAAACTGTATTCATACCTCACACTAACGGTTACTGTTTAGCTTTTTCTATTTCTGGAAAGCTGTTAGGTGTACGTAACGTTGTTGACTTGCAATTGTATCAATCAAGAATTGATTAACCTGAGAAAGAATTTCCGACAAAAACTTAATAATTATTGTAATTTTCAAAACTTATTCAAAATTTATTTTTTGGGTCAGATGAATACCAACGAATTTGCAAAAGTGTAACGAGAAATTTAGCTTAAAAAGTAAATGTTCTGAAAGCAACTGAAATGAAAGTAAACCCAAGCCACGACCAATACGTATAAACGTGTCTCTGGTATATTTATCATCTGTAATTTTATAAATAATAGGTTGTAAAATTCTTTTGTACTATAAGTGAATACCGATGCACTCAAACAATGTGTAAACTTCGGGTCTGTATATGCGTGTGAATATGGAGAATGTTGGGTTATCCACTGTGATAGAAATACAAGGACTCCTTGAGATTAATTGGCAGTATATTTTCAAAGAATGCGAGGCAGGCGGACATCCTGGAAGGCCACTGCATAGAGAGAACAAGCGTGCCGCTGTGGCACACGCAACACTTCCACGTCTGGACTGAGCCGCTGCAGACTCTAAGAATGCTACGGAATCCTTTGTAAATGTGTGGAACGTGATGTTTTTTTCTTCAGCACAGCCAGTTTTGATGTAAACACTTAAGTTTTATCTAGACGCATGTTTGAAACCCGTGAACTCTCATAATGAGAAATGCAGTCTCCTAATATTTGTGATATTTATGAAAAACTAGTGATTTCTTATCTTGTTTATTATCCTTTTACTTATTGCTTTGTGTAACTTTAACTGTATTACTTACGTTTTCTTGTACAGTACTCACATGAGCTTTTCTTAACACATGAACCATTTTCAATGTAATGATATTTTGAAAGATGTAATTTTTTTGTTTAAAGTATGTTATGGCACACTATGATGTTTTGAATTATAATGATACAGCATTGTTAAGGTAATTACATGCCCATACATGATTGTGATAAGTAATAAGAAGCTTAATGAGTGAGTAATAAAATTTATGTAAACGAAAGTCTTTATGTATCTGCATTTCCGTTTGTATTTCTTCAGACGTTCTCTAATTCTGTTCCTCTTCAGGAAAAACTTCTGGAATGTTGGGAGCATGTAACGTTGAAAATGCAGATAAAATACCTTCTGCACCATCCCAAATTTTTTGCCATTTAATATATGTTGATAACTTGTGATATACTGCTATTTCTCAATCTGTAAGCTTTGTGACAGAAACGATATTTAATATGTAATGGATGTAAGAGTGTATTTATTTATGGAGGTACCACACATGGGAGGGTCCTTTCGCCGGAGCAGGAAGCCATGCGTCACAGGACTGTGGCCTATCCGAGGCAGAGTGAGGAGAACCTCGTCCCGTCATGTGGCTGGAAGGAAGTACACCACACACGCGTTATGGGCTTGACTGAACGGAGCTTATTGTCAGTCATTTCCAGCCACTCATCCTCCCACTGACGCATGACTGATGAGCTCAACAGCGAGGTGAGTGCCTGCAGGGGGATGGCGCACTGAAATACTTGCGGATCGAGACACGCCTCCTTGGCTGCGAGATCTGCCCTTTCGTGCCCAGCAATGCCGACGTGCCCTGGAACACAGCAGAAAGCCACCTCCTTCACCCAGTCGTGGTAGTTGGAGGAGGGCATCGTGGATGGTCTGGACTGTTTTATCTTCTGGATACAAATGCTGCAGTGAATGAAGGACACTTATTGAATTGGAGCAGACAAGAAATGTAGGACGGGAAGAGCGTCTCATCTGCTCCAGTGTCCGCAAGATAGCAGACAATTCTGCATCGAAGACAGTGAGCGCTTGAGGCAGTCGGATCTCGAGGGCACGAGCCGGAAAAAGAACAGAGCAACCAACGAAATCCCCCTGTTTCGATCCATCCGTAAAAACTGCTACATGGTCGTGATGCTCAGATAAAATGGCAGATAACTCTTAACTGACAAAGTGTAACTAATATTGCACAGACGTTACTCAGTGGCACTTCTTTAACAAACTTAATGACTAACTTTCTTGATAAGAACCCGCAATAGTTAAAACTTGTAAGGCACCTGTGTTGTCATTGTCCTCAGACATTATTACCGAGCAGGGTCACTTTCCTTTCCATGCACTCTGCGCGTGTTGTAAAGATCAGAAAATTCATTAACTGTGTACTGCCAGTTTTGTTTTTTTGCTAATGCCAGTTTCAGTCTAAATTTTGCTGGCTCCGTAACTGTTCACTCTCGTGCTGCATAATAGAGGCTTAAATAATTTGAAATTTTGAGTATTAACTTCACTTACTTAAAGTAACGTAAAATGTCACTGGAAATACTAATAACTAAAGATACAGCCAAACTAAGAGTGCGAAATTTTATTTATTCTGTATTTAGCTTAGTGTGTGACTTCTGCTGGCTTGGTATGTATTTTACTGTTCTTAAGTTAAAAGTAAATCAGTTGCTCATTTATTGAAAGTAAATTCAGTTTAATCTTTCAGTAATTAAAAGTAAATTGGTGCCTTTCTTCAAATTTTGCATTACGTTGCACTGAGGTTACTGAAACTAATTTTTTACATAACAAAGTTCGTTACAGTCATCATTTATTTAATCAGCGCCCTCATTTAACTTTGCTTTCAAAATTTAGTATTTTCTCATGAAATGCTGTGGTGTGGAAAAGCATGGCAACATTCTGTTTCCATGCCAGTGATTATTTGCTTAATTTTCTTAGCCATTACCTTTCTTATGGTATTGGGTATTCATTGCCCTAGTGGGCTGATGACCATTTAATGATCTCTTTTTTGCTAATCAATATTTATTGCATTAAATATTATGTGGTAACCCTTCCCCTCTGTGTGGTTTGTGATAAGTAACATAGCACCTTGCAGTATGGATGCACTGCAGTGGATATCAGTTGGAATAATTAATGACTCCAGGACAAACGTTTTTAAGAATAGTTTACAGGATATGACATGGGGTGTAATTTATAATGAACAAACGCTAACATATATTTTAATCTATTACATGATGAATTCATATCATTATTTGGAAACAGCTTTCCGCATGAGCTAGACAGATACGACACTAAACAGCCAGGTAAAAAAACCATGGATTACTAGAGGGATTAAAGTATCTTGTGAAAGGAAAAGGCAAATGTATCTTTTGACAAGAACAAGTTGGGATCCTGCAGAAGTTACATACTATGAAAAATACTCAAAATAACTAAGAAAGATTATTAAAAAATAAAAGAACATGCATATAATGTCAGAAATCAGTACTTGTGACTACAGACTTCAGGCAATATGAAATGTAGTGAAGTGAGATACAGGACAACCAGCCACAGAACAACACCACAGCACTACTGAAGTGAATAGAAGGGCTATAAATGATGAGTTACAGGTAGCAAATGCATTTAATTAACATTTCTTAAATATAGTAGAAAGCATAGGGGCAAACAGTTCACGAGCAAAATCACAGCAGTATGTTGAAACTGTAGCTTCCATAAAATCCAGTCATATGAATGAATCACCAACTTCTCTTTCTGAAATTAAGAGGATTCTACATTCTCTCAAAAATAAAAGCTCATCTGATTTCTAATGGAGTACTAAAAATTTGTTCCCATGTAATAAGTCCAGTCTTATCCGGAATATGCAATGCCATCAATAACGCAAGGCACTTTTCCAAAGAGACTGAAATACGCCACGCCGGCCGGGGTGGCGAAGCGGTTAAAGGCGCTTCAGTCTGGAGCTGCGCGACCGCTATGGTCGCAGGTTCGAATCCTGCCTCGGGCATGGAAGTGTGTGATGTCCTTAGGTTAGGTAGGTTTAAGTAGTTCTAAGTTCTAGGGGACTGATGACCTCAGATGTTAAGTCCCATAGTGCTCAGAGCCATTTGAACCATTTGAAATACGCCAGTGTTAAACCTCTCATTAAGAATGGTGATAAGATAGATGTCAATAATTACTGATCTGTTTCACTGCTGACATCATTCTCCAAAATTTCTGAGAAGGTGATGTATTCTAGAGAAATAACAATAGTATCCTTAGCGAATCATAGTTTCGGTTTCAGAAAGATTGCTCTACTAGTATGCCATTTACATGGTCACTCACGAGATTTTACAAGCATTAACTAATATAAATATCACCGGCTGGTATTTCCTGCGACCTCGCCTAGGCATTTGACTATGGAAATCCCAGTATTCTCCTAGATAAATTAACATTCTATAGGATTGATGGTACAGACAGTCAGTGGATAATGTCATATCTAACCAAAAGAATGCAGGAAGTTTTACTTAATATGTCAACCAATATAGTCCAGAGCACAATTATAACTGGGAAGAAATCACGTATGGGGTTCCCCAAGGTTCAATCTTAGGTCCATTACTGTTTCTCATATACACTCCTGGAAATGGAAAAAAGAACACATTGACACCGGTGTGTCAGACCCACCATACTTGCTCCGGACACTGCGAGAGGGCTGTACAAGCAATGATCACACGCACGGCACCGCGGACACACCAGGAACCGCGGTGTTGGCCGTCGAATGGCGCTAGCTGCGCAGCATTTGTGCACCGCCGCCGTCAGTGTCAGCCAGTTTGCCGCGGCATACGGAGCTCCATCGCAGTCTTTAACACTGGTAGCATGCCGCGACAGCGTGGACGTGAACCGTATGTGCAGTTGACGGACTTTGAGCGAGGGCGTATAGTGGGCATGCGGGAGGCCGGGTGGACGTACCGCCGAATTGCTCAACACGTGGGGCGTGAGGTCTCCACAGTACATCGATGTTGTCGCCAGTGGTCGGCGGAAGGTGCACGTGCCCGTCGACCTGGGACTGGACCGCAGCGACGCACGGATGCACGCCAAGACCGTAGGATCCTACGCAGTGCCGTAGAGCACCGCACCGCCACTTCCCAGCAAATTAGGGACACTGTTGCTCCTGGGGTATCGGCGAGGACCATTCGCAACCGTCTCCATGAAGCTGGGCTACGGTCCCGCACACCGTTAGGCCGTCTTCTGCTCACGCCCCAACATCGTGCAGCCCGCCTCCAGTGGTGTCGCGACAGGCGTGAATGGAGGGACGAATGGAGACGTGTCGTCTTCAGCGATGAGAGCCGCTTCTGCCTTG
Source organism: Schistocerca serialis cubense (assembly GCF_023864345.2). Classification (NCBI taxonomy): domain Eukaryota; kingdom Metazoa; phylum Arthropoda; class Insecta; order Orthoptera; family Acrididae; genus Schistocerca; species Schistocerca serialis. The sequence goes on from NC_064638.1 coordinate 491,648,376, forward strand.
GTGCCAATGATGGTCGTATGCGTGTTTGGCGCCGTGCAGGTGAGCGCCACAATCAGGACTGCATACGACCGACGCACACAGGGCCAACACCCGGCATCATGGTGTGGGGAGCGATCTCCTACACTGGCCGTACACCACTGGTGATCGTCGAGGGGACACTGAATAGTGCACGGTACATCCAAACCGTCATCGAACCCATCGTTCTACCATTCCTAGACCGGCAAGGGAACTTGCTGTTCCAACAGGACAATGCACGTCCGCATGTATCCCTTGCCACCCAACGTGCTCTAGAAGGTGTACGTCAACTACCCTGGCCAGCAAGATCTCCGGATCTGTCCCCATTGAGCATGTTTGGGACTGGATGAAGCGTCGTCTCACGCGGTCTGCACGTCCAGCACGAACGCTGGTCCAGCTGAGGCGCCAGGTGGAAATGGCATGGCAAGCCGTTCCACAGGACTACATCCAGCATCTCTACGATCGTCTCCATGGGAGAATAGCAGCCTGCATTGCTGCGAAAGGTGGATATACACTGTACTAGTGCCGACATTGTGCATGCTCTGTTGCCTGTGTCTATGTGCCTGTGGTTCTGTCAGTGTGATCATGTGATGTATCTGACCCCAGGAATGTGTCAATAAAGTTTCCCCTTCCTGGGACAATGAATTCACGGTGTTCTTATTTCAATTTCCAGGAGTGTATTTAAACGAACTTCTGTCCAGCATACAACAATCAGAATTAATTCTTTTTTGTAGCTCACACTAGTACTGTAATCAATCCAAGCATACATGCATAATGGTCTCGTCTTCAGTTTTAAAAAGGCCTAACATATTCATTCCCGCACATATGGAGGTACTACAGCAATGGTGAGTGTGACACAAGGTGTGAAAATAATAAATAGAGTGAGAACTTCAAAATTCTTAGGGGTTCATTTTGGTGAGAATTTAAATTGGAAACCCACATTTAGGAACTCACAAAATAACTTAGTTCAGCCACATTTGCGCTTAGAAAGTCGAAAGTAGGAAGATACAAGACGACTTAGACCAAATTTCCAGATGGTGTGATGAATGGCAACTAGCCCTAAATCTCGAAAAATGTAAGTTAATGCGGGTGAGTAGAAAGATCAGACCTGTAATGTTTGGATATAATATTATTAGTGTCCTGCTTGACATAGTCAAGTCATTTAAATATCTGGAAGAACGTTGCAAAACGATATGAGATGGAACAAACATACCAGAACTGTGGTAGGGAAGGCGAATAGTCGACTTTGGTTTAATGGGAGAATTTCAGGAAAAGTGGTTCATCTGTAAAGGAGACCGCATGTAGGACGCTGGTGTGACCTATTCTTGAGCACTGCTCGAGTGTTTGGGATCCATACCAGGTCGAATTCAAGGAAGACATCGAAGCAGTTCAAAGGTGGGCTGCTAGATTTGTTACCAGTAGGTTCGAACAACACGTGAGTGTTACGGAGATGCTTCGGGAAATCAAATGGGAATCGCTGGAGGGAATACGTCGTTCTTTTCGAGAGAAAGTATTGATAAAATTTTGAGAATCGGCTTGTGAAGCTGACTATCGAACGATTCTACTCCTTCCAACATATAGGGAGCCTAAGGACCACAAAGATAAGATACGAGAAATTAGAGCTAATTCGGAGGCATACAGATAGTCGTTTTTCCCTCGCTCTATTTGCGAGTGGAATAGGAAAGAAAATAAGTAGCGGTACAGGGTACCCTCCGCCACGCATCGTACGATGGCTTGCGGAGTATCTATGTAGATGCAAATGTAGATGTAGAATCATTACAGATCAGTAATTTGACATATTTTGCGTATTTTCATTCAGTAATGTCATATGGAATAATGTTCTGGGATAACTCATCTTTAAGAAGGAAAGTCTCCATTGCGCAAAAAAGGTACTGTGAGAATAATATGTTGTGCCCGCCATGATCATCTTGTTGACATTTGCTTAAGGAGCTGGGCATTCTGACTATTGTTTCACAGTATATTTATTGCCTCACGAACTTTGTAGTAAACAATCCACTGCAGTTCAAGAGGAACAATGTGGTACGTAATTATAATACCAGAAGGAAGAATGATAGTCATTACTCCTCATTAAGGTTGTCTTTAGCACAAGAAGGGGTGCACAATGCTGCAATAATTTTTTTATCATTTACCTGTGGCATAATATGTCTCACAAACAGCAAAGTAAAATTTGATTACCAATTAAAACAGTTTCTGATTGACAACTCTTTCTATGTCGTAGAACAATTTCTATTCTTGTAATGTGTAGAAGGTGGTGGGTACAAATTACGAACTCACAGCTGAATATATATTTTTTCTTTATGTAAAAAAAAAAATGAAAATTAGAAATGTTCGCGATGTGACTGGATGCACAATTTAATTTGTGATGTGTTGTGTAATGACTGGTTCCATATCATTACCATCTACCATGCAAAATTATCCATGGAACATGTTACTTGCTAGCTAATTAACTAAGTTAGTGACTGCACTAAATTCCGCCCACTTAAGAATTATTATTAGCATCTAGGTTAGGTATAAAATAGATTCCTCCTTTAGAAGGATGTGCTGTACACTTTCCTCCTACTAACTGCCAATATTTTCCTTCGATAACGATAGCCTTACTCATAGTAAGATTTCATTAGTCATATGCGATCCGGTCGTTATATAGCAATCTAATAGGTCGCTTACGAAGGGGTAAGTTACACGTTGCCAAACATAACAGAAAGTCTCGACAACTTGGGTTAGTGTAACTATGCCTGCGTAAAGGATTTATAGAGCGGATATCACCAAACAGATGTAGCAGCAGAGAAACGTCCAAAGACAGTTTTTTCCGTCGCGGGAGGTCATTTCCAACATCTTAGAGTGCCATTCGGACTCAAGAACGCACTTGCCACGTTTCAGAGATGTTGGGTGGTGTACTTAGGGGGTGGAAACCAAAACAATGTTTGATCTCTCGGGATGACCTAACAGTATTTTCAGAGGACGTGGAAGAGCATGTAAATCGGCTGGAAGAGGCATTAAAAGACTGACAACAGCACGTCTAACGCTTAGTATCGAAAAATATGATTTTGTAGCATATCTTGGGCATATATTTAGGAAGGAAGGTATGAGAACCGGCCTACGTTTGATCTCAGCAGTTCAGAATTTTTCGCCACCGAAGATAGTCAGTCAGTTGCAAAGTTTCATCGGTCTCTGTAATTATTATCGTGGATTCTTAAAGGATTTCGCTGAAGTTGACAGAACTTTAAATCGTTTGTTACGGAAAGGAGCAAAGTTTGAATGGTCTACCGAATGTCAGATGGCGTTCGATACTTTAAAGCGAAAACTGACATCAGACTAAGTTTTGATATTCCCTGGTTTTGAAAAAGAATTCATTCTGTTTGTGGTACAAGTGATATGGCTCTTGGATGGGTCTTAGGACAGAATATAGATGATATACAGCGTCCAGTGGCGTACGCATCGCACAGTTGAACAAAGCACAGCAAAATTATTCCACAACTGAGAAGGAGATGCTGACAGTAATCTGTGGGATTATATACTTCCACTGCTATTTATATGTATATGGCCAAGAGTTTAAGGTAGTGACAGATCACGCTGCTCTCAAATCGTTAATGGTACCGAAGGACCCTTGCAGCAGATTAATAAGGTGGACACTCCGTTTGAGTGAATTTGATTACGAGATGATATACAAACCAGGAAAAAGGCATGCTATCGCCGACAGAGTAAGTAGAAAAATTTTAGTTCTAGAAACACTGGGCAGGAGCGTTGCCGAATGGCGAAAGGCTCAAACTAATGATGCTGGTTGTCTACAATTCAAGTCACAACCTCAGTTTGTGATGCACGACATCTTGCTGTTCAGAAAACAAAGTGCAGATTACTAGTGGTAGTACCTCAAGCTTTCTGGAACGAAGTCTTGCACACGCACATGACCATATGTTACCAGGCCATGGTGGATGAAGAGCAAATGATAGACGAATTTCCGAAAAATTTTGGAGGAAGACAAGAATACGAGTTGTCGAGCAATATGTAAGGAACAGCATACCTTGTGCTCAACGAGCTGATATTAGCCACGACTGATTCCATTATGAAGTCTACTGGAACCGTCTAAACAGCTTGAATTTCTTGGAATGGACATTTTACATCCATTTAATAAAACACCAGCAGGAAATAAATGTATACTGACCGTAACTGACCATTTCTCGCGTTATATAGTGATGGTTGCAATCCCTGACGGAAAAGCGTGTACAGTTACTCAAGCGTTAGTAAATAATTCATTGCTCATATTTTACAGTGCACTGACTTTAATTTAGAACAGAGGTAGGTTACACAAATCGCAATCAGAACCACGATGGAGTTGGTAGGTGTCATACTTATACTAGTGATACTTTGATGATGTCTATCACAGCATTCCTGTATGCGCTAGAACATTTGTTCAGCTGTACTTCTTCCTTTTTGTAGTGACACTGGGTCGTCTAGTGAGCGTAGAATGTCTGGATTCAGGGTATTATTTAGGAAGGTTAGCGGATTCTCGGGCCAGTACAACATAAGTTGTTTCTGGTTAAGTGTGGTCTGCCAGTGATCGTAGCTATTAGACAAAATGTCACGCTTACTAAGTCACAAGTCGTACCATTTATTATTAATACTCTATTTATATCTGTTGGTTTCCATGTTCATAGTAATTTACTGTGACTACTTGCGATGAAAAATGTGAACAGACACAACAGATGCCTACCCTCTGAAAATGTGGATGCGATGTTAACACTTCCGACATTCACTAGTTTCGGTTTTTCCCCCGGGAATAACTGGACATCATATACCTGTACGCCAGTCTGTATCATCCTGCTAGGGCAAATCGTAACATTTTCAGTCTGCATCTCCGTAGGTCTTCCAACGACATTAGACTGTAACCATCTCTTTACTCTGAAATAATTATTACAGTTTTGGTCCTTACCTGTACTCATTTTGGTATGCGACCTCAGAGAAAGGAACCTTCATCACTAGCTCCTCCTCCCTTCAGAAGGGGTGATTACCAGGAGAAAAATACACCCCTAGATACAAAAACAACATTGTATCTCTTCCACGATAAAGAAAAATAAAAAATTAAGGTTTGGCTTAATCACTTCGAAAGGTGAATGCATTTTTCTACCATATATTATCTCATATGGCGAAAGACTAGTAACCGCATGGACTTCAGAGTTGTTTGCAGCGGTTACAAAATTTAAGTCTAAGTGCCAATTTTCATGGTTACTGCTAATGCAATAACTCAACATCTTCGAAATCGTGTGATAAACTCTCTCTGTACTTCCATTGGCTTGAGGGTTGAAGAGGCTTGTTCGCAGCCAGCGAATTCCGGACAATCGACACAATTGCTTTCTACACTGAAGAACAAAAGAAATCCACACACCTGCCTAATATCATTTATGACTCGCGAGAGCACGCAAAAGTGCCACAACACGACATGGCATTGACTCGACTAATGTCTGAAGTAGTGCTGGAGGGCTCGAATGGCTCAAATGGCTCTCAGCACTATGGGACTTAACATCTGAGATCATCAGTCCCCTAGAACTTAGAACTACTTAAACCTAACTAACCTATGGACATCACACACATTCATGGCTGAGGCAGGTAGCGCGGTCCCAGACTGAAGCGCCTAGAACCGCACGGCCACACCGGCCAGCCAGTGCTGGAGGGAACTGACACCATGAATCCTACAGGGCTGTCCAAAAATCCGTAAGAGTACGAGGGGGTGGAGATGTCTTCTGACCAGCACATTGCAAGGCATCCTAGATATACTCAATAATACTCTTGTCTGGGCAGTCTGGTGGCCAGCGGAAGTTTTTAAACTCAGAACAGTATTACTGGAGTCACTCTGTAGCAACTGTAGCAATTCTAGACGTGTGGGGTGTCGCATTGTCCTGCTGGAAATGCCCAAGTCCGACGGATTGCAGAACGGACATAAATGGATGGAGGTGATCAGACAGGATGCTTACGTATGTGTCATCTGTCAGAGTCGTATCTGGACGTATCAGGGGTCCCATATCACTCCAACAACATACGCCCTCACCGTTACAGAGCCTCCACTAGCTCAAACAGTCCCCTGCTGACATGCAGGGTCCATGAATTCATGAAGTTGTCTCCATACCCGTACACATCCATCCGCTCGATACAATTTGAAACGAGACTCGTCCAACCAGGGAACATGTTTCCTGTCATCAACAGTCCAATGTCTGTGTTGATGGGCCCAAGTGAGACGTAAAGTTTTATATCGTGCAGTCATAAAAGGTACACGAGTGGGCCTTCGGCTTCTACCAGCCCGGCTGAGGTGCAGTACTTTTGAAGACAAACCTGTATTTCTGCCTAATAAACGCGTTATTGACAGTGATGTTTTCTTGGCGCTCTCAAGCGTAATTAGGATCTCACGATCGCATTTCGCCTGGCTCTCTCCTGACGGCTGCAGGAGTCTGGGACTGGACTCCCGCAGCACGTACATTTAATTACTTGCGGGAAGAGCTCATACAGTGGTATAAAATGCAAATAAACATGACGTTTTATTGTGGTCAATTAAGTATTTCACGAAGAGGCATACTAAATCAGTAGATGGTTTTGCAAACAGAATACGCAAGATTAATTTACAAACGTACAAGTTGGGGGACAGAGACAAATAAGATTACGCTTCAAGAAGCTGAACACAGGGCCCATTGGCCATCAGCTAGTTGCTGCTGTGTACCACACGCCACCCTCATCACGTGCTGAGAGGGGATGTGGCTGCCTCACAGTGACACTACGAGTGAAGTCACTTTTGCTATGGTTTATCTGAGCTGCTATTGGCCTGCGCCGTCTCCAGGAACTATTACAACACCCGAGACCTGCAAAGAAGTGTCCCCCCCTTCCCACCCTTTCACATGGCTCACAACGGTGTTGATCCAGTGCAGGTCATGACGCTGCAGGAAATCCACAAAACTCACACTTTCATTCTCCTCCTGCATAAAATACAAAAAATTAGAGACGAGTGTGCAAAACTTTTTGAACGCCCTTTGTACTTACTTGTTAGTGTCAGACTCTTTTCTTGCTAATCATTTTTGTTACTGGTCTACACATAATTTCTTTGCTAAAGGTCTACTGCATCCTGTTATGACCCTAGTCTTCTTTTACTTCACGTAACATGTCAGACTTATTGGGTGCTGGGTTCTCAAATGTAGTTGAAGGAAAGCCCCATCAGTTCGCCGTTCAATTCCTCACTATTATCGAACCAACGGATTTCCAATCCAAACTTAGGAACATTGTGTTATTGTTTTTTGTGCTAATAATCGCTACGCAGATTTTACTCGATACGACATTAATTGTAGAAACGATACAAAACAGGCAGGATTAGTTTACATGGTGAGCTTGTTGATTTTGACGAAGCAAGCAAAATAATGTAGGAAAAGAATGCAAGCCAAGGTGTATGAATTTGTATGCAAGCGTGAAATGCTTGGTGCATTATTGAATGGCAGCTGTAGGATTTCTTAGCATTGTTCCAAAATTTTACACATTACTCGGTTGATACTTGTTGGTTTCTCATTATAAATGAGGGATAAATTTAAAAGCTCAACTGTAGTAACTGAAAAGCAATACAACCACAAGAAAGGCTAGCATTTCCCCTTTGGTTATTAGGAACTGAAGCCATTTACGTTAAAATTATTTCGCATTTGAATAGCTATTGTACCTCAAATACTTCCTGATGTGTGGAGTGACATATGCGAAGCACTACTAGTATTTTATTGTACATGTGAATATACACACAATTTGTCACATAAACTACTTGATAAAATTAGCTATAAAGTTAGTATAATCATCGCAAAAAGACTTTTATTAATTCGGTTACTACACTGAAAATCTCTAAAGTCACAATGACACACCAACCACGTAATTACAGCTACAATGAACATGAACAACGAGAATGATCAGTTTTTTTTATATTTTTAGTTTTAATCAGCGTGATAGTTACGTATACATACTTGATTACCTTTTAGGAAATGTGCTATGCTGTTACCGTTTAATAAAAATACATTCCGTTCCCACCCGATGGAAAACTCTAATTAATTTATCATCTTACTCACGTCTGCAGTTGGGCTCTGAGTGCAGTGGCAATTTTTTACTAATCATATTTCTTTCTGTCAGGAATTTCGAGTGTGGGTCTGAGAATCATCTAAGACATCTATATTCGGCTATCAGAAATGTTACTACTTCATCGATTACTTCATCGCTTACAGAACTAAAGTCAACAACAAAATTTCGCTAGCAAAACAGCAGACCGCAGAACATCAAAATAAAAGTTGTGTTAGAACTTTTGTTTGCTTGGCAAGCTTTGACTCTACACCGAAAGATTCGAGAGTAGTTTGAACATCACACATTTATTACAATTTCAATTTATGCTTTACAACATGTGACACAAAACAGTATTCCGCGTTTAGCAAAAGACAAAGAACTAGAAAACTAAAGATATCATGGACTGAAACAGATGTCACTGTTTACAACTCATGCGTCGACTGCTGAGACCGCTACACCAAGGCCTCCTTGCCCGTTTGAAACCAGGAAGACTGGGAATGCAAAAGAACTGATGTTTCACCAGTCTGCAGGCTTGTGTGATCACCACTGGTCACAGAGATGATGGTGGGTGTGGCCTCCACCGATCCAGTGGAGTGCTTGAAGCTGCTTCCTGCTCTTCTGAGTCTGAGGGCAAGTGAAAAGGAGACAGATATGTGCTCTCCACGTTGGTGGACGTTGAAACTGTGGCTTTGGGTGGCTGGATCGTATGTGACTCCTCTATGTGTGCTGGTTTGTGATGTTCGAGCGAACCGTCTCTTTTCTTGCCATTCTGTTCTCTGGAGAACGTTGTAGCTTCCATTATATGATGGCCTCAAGGGAGGCCGTATACCGTCGTCTCTCAACCAGACTTGCGATGTCGTCTAAGATCGTTTTATCTCTGTGATTCTATGGTACCGTGGGATGTACTTCTGCCGTCCTTCTTTGTAGCTGCTGATTGGACTCAGTCGTGGCCTCTGTAATTGGAAGTCGCCGTGGCTAAGTAGGTATGAGTTTGGTGGGAAGTCGTGATTGTTCCCCATACACCAGTTGTACTGCAGAGCAGTGCAGGCTCTCTTTAACAGCTGTACTTAGCCCTAATAGCACTAGCGGTAGTGGTTCGGCCCACTGGCCATTGTTGCGCATGAGAGCTGCTCTGCAGGTTCTGTGGAACTTTTCTACGACCCATTTGGTGGTAGCTGGTGGTTCTGATATGGCTGCAGCCACACTGACATAGCAGCTCTTGGAACAACTGACACTCGAATTGACTCCAATGATAAGTTGTTGTAGTTTGAAACATCTCAAACCTCGCCATCCAGTTTGTGATCAGGGCTCTAGCCTTTGTTTTTGATGCCATGTCTGTTTTTGATGCCTGTCTATAACAGTCAATAAGTAATTGTGCTGGTCAGAGCTCAGTAGCTCAGTAGCAGTCCTACCAGGTCCACATTCAGATGTATGTAAAGCGCCGTTGGTGTCGATGGCACCTAACGGTGACGAGATGTGCTTGCCAGTCTTGCTATAGTAACTGTTGTCGCAGGACTGCGCCCATTGACGGCAATCCTTCGGCTGCCCAGTGAAATCATCTTCTTAAAGACCAATTTGACTGTCGCCTTGATACCAGGATTTGTTGGCAGGCCTCGAATATCTCAAGTCGAAACTCTTGTGGTATATGTAGGCTGCATGTTGTGGGCCGTGTCACACCACAACGTTGCTCGTAGTTCGGACACGTAAATTTGTTATGCACTAAGTGCGGAATTTTGCTGGATCAAAAATGGTTCAAATGGCTCTGAGCACTATGGGACTTAACATCTGAGGTCATCAGTCCCCTAGAACTTAGAACTACTTAAACCGAACTAACCTAAGGACATCACACACATCCATTCCCCTAGGCGGGATTCGAAACTGTGACCGTAGCAGTCGCGCGGTTCCAGACTGAAGCGCCTAGAACCGCTTGGCCACAACAGCCGGCCAGTTTTGCTGGTCAAGGAGTTGTTGCACGTTGATCTCTGCCTGTTGCCGCTCAGCAATTTGCTTCCATCGAACAACTTGTACGCTAACACAGCAGCGCGAGAAGTCCACCTTGGCGTTGTGATTACCACCGATGTATCTCCCGTCGCTAGTGAACTACGAGATGTACTCTGCCTGTCGACGCTAGTTCGATAAGCTGTGGTGCGTGACGTATGTAAAAATGCTGTTAAAGGTATGTGATCGGTGTTGACTATGAAATGTTTTCCTTCTAGTAAGCCTAGGTAAGAGGACGAGGGCTACTAGAAATCCTTGGATAACAGAATAGATACTGAATTCAATTGATGAAATGAGAAAATATAAAAATGCAGTAAATGAAGCCGGCAATAAGGAATACAAATGTTTCAAAAATGAGAACGACAGGAAGAGCAAAATGGCCAAGCATGGATGGCTAGAGGATAAATGTAAGGATGTAGAGGCATATGTCACTAGAGGTAAGATTGATACTGTCTACATGAAAATTAAAGAGACTTTTGGAGAAAAGAGGACCACTTGTATGAATATCAAGAGCTCAAATGGAAAACCAGTTCTAAGCAAAGAAGGAAAAGCAGAAAGGTGGAAAGAGTATATAGAGGGTGATGAATTCTTCTCGGGTTATCAACCGAGCGGTGGCGTCGTCTTGTAGCAACGTTTCAATGAGTTTCGTACCCATCATCTTCGGCTGATAATCCGAAAAGAATTCGTCAGTGGAATACGCCGAGAAAGACTGAAATCGCAAGTATATAGAGGGTCTATACAAGGGCGATTTACTTGAGGGTAATATTGTGGAAGTAGAAGAGGACGTTGGTGAAGATGAAATGGAAGATATGATACTGCGGGAAGAATTTGACAGAGCGTCGAAACGAGGCCATGGGAGCAGACAACATTCCGTTAGAACTACTGATAGTCTTGGGAGAGTCAGCCCTGACAAAACTCTACCGTCTGGTGAGCAAGATGTATGAGACAGGCGAAATACCCCCAGACGTCAAGAAGAATATAATAATTCCAGTCCCAATGAAAGTAGGTGTTGATAGATGTGAAAACTACCGAACTATCAGTTTAATAAGTCACGGCTGCAAAATACTAACACGAATTCTTTACAGACGAATGGAAAAACTGGCGGAAGCCGACCTCAGGGAAGATCAATTTGGATTCTGTAGAAATGTTATAACACGTGAGGATAGAAGATAGATTTAGGAAAGGCAAACCTACGTTTCTAGCATTTGTAGACTTAGAGAAAGCTTTTGACAATGTTTACTGGAATACTCTCTTTCAAATTCTGAAGGTGGCAGGAGTCAAATACAGGGAGCGAAAGACTATTTACAATTTGTACAGAACCCAGACGGCAGTTATAAGAGTCGAGGGGCATGAAAGGGAAGTAGTGGTTGGGAATGGAGTGAGACAAGGTTGTAGCCTTTCCACGATGTTATTCAATCTGTATATTGAGCAAGCAGTGAAGGAAACAAAAGAAAAGGAATTAAAATCCATGGAGAAGAAATAAAAACTTTGAGGTTTGCCGATGACATTGTAATTCTGTCAGAGACAGCAAATGACCTGGAAGAGCATTTGAACGGAATGGACAGTGTCTTGAAAGAAGGTTAGAAGATGAAAATCAACAAAAGCAAAACGAGGATAATGGAATGTAGTCTAACTAAATCAGGTGATACTGAGGAAATTAGATTAGGAAATGAGACACTTAAAGTAGTAGATGAGTTTTACCATTTGGGGAGCAAAATAACTGCTGATGGTCGAAGTAGGGAGGATATAAAATGTCAGGAAGTCTTTTCTCAAAGTATATGGAGTGTAGCCATGTATGGATATGAAACGTGGACGATAAACAGTTTAGACAAGAAGAGAATAGAAGCTTTCGAAATGTGGTGCTACAGAATGTTGAAGATTAGATAGGCAGATCATGTAACTAATGAGGAGGTGCTGAATAGAATTGGGGTGAAGAGGAATTTGTGACACAAATTGAACAGAAGAAGGGATCGGTTGGATATTCTGAGGCATCAAGGAATCACCAATTTAGTATTGGTGGGCAGCGTGGAGGGTAATAATCGTAGAGGGAGACCAAGAGATGAATACACTAAGCAGATTCGGAAGGATGTTTGGTGCAGTAGTTACTTGGAAATGAAGAAGCTTACACAGGACAGAGTAGCATTGAGAGCTGCATCAAACCAGTCTCTGGACCGAAGACCACAGCATCAAGCCTCTGAAGTGTGGTAGCACTACACAAGTCGCACACAGCTCCTGTCGCACTCCACTTTTCCTGTGCCTGACTGAGTATTGGTGAAGAAAATGCCAGTAATTGTTAGGTTCCTGTGACCAGTTGATGCAGTCCTGCGCTAGTGGAATTCAGGCTTGCGTCTGCAATTAATGCTAATGGTGCATCATGGCAAGAGCGCTGAAGAGGTACGGCGTGAGTTGCATATTCTTTGAGTTTATGGAACACTTCTAACTGCTTCGGTGTTCACTTACCGTCTTCCAGACGAATATTTACTTCTTAAAATGTCTGTCAGTGGTGATCTAGTTCCGCGGTTTTGAGCGTGTCCGATGGTAGTACTACAGCATTCCTAAAAAAGCAGAACTGGCTTGTTTTGAACGCTTGTCTCTCTCTGGCAATGGCGAGATGACTGCTGCTAATACTCTATCACCAAAAAAGTGCAATTCCTCTCTGCCTACACAGCGTTTGTTTATGTTTATGGCTATATTGTAATGGCTTGTTGTTGAAAGAGCTGATTGAAGTATAAGTCGTGTTGTTCCTGTGAAATGGAGAACACTAAGATCTCATCCTTATAACAGGACACAAGCTTCAAGCTTTTAATAGCTTGAAGGATTACTCGTTGCCAGGATTGAGCTGTGTAAGGTGTGTATCGGTACAGCCCACGCGGAATAATGACGGTGTAACCTCCCAGCAAAAATATTAATTAAATGAACCATGTGTAACCTCCCACGAAAAATTAGTTAAATGAATTTTTAAATAGTGTAACCTCTGAACAAAATTTGTTCCCTTTTATTATCTCCGTTCAGAAATGCATTCACATTTGATGTACCCACAAAATTCTTTTCTCATTTAATGCTAAGTTCGAAACAGAAAAATTCCAAAAACCCCGAAATAAAAAATATTCAGTAACCTGGTAAATTTTATGACGACAGCGGCGCTGCGCCACGGCCCTGTACTCTGAATAAAAAAAAGGAAAAATTCTTACCTCAATAAAAACTGCGAATATATCTGCTCTTACCTACAAAATTTTCGGCACAGCTCCGTGCAATGCTGGCCTATGCTTTGTGACTCGTGAAAGGAATTAATTATTCATTGGATAAAATCTTTAAATTGAAATGAACGCTTTTTTTAAATAAAATTACTTTATATTATAAAAATTATTATTGGGGCATTTTTTAAAAGAAATTGGATGACAGTTAACATACATTACTAGATATGCGCAAGGCTGCTTCTTTACCTTCTACAATAATACTCATCCTCCAGAGCCCCGACCAGAGCAGACTGCCGACACCCGCCGACTGCTGTCGACTACTGCCGACTCACGCAGACTACTCAAGACTACTGAAGATTAGCACAGACTAATGCCGACTAGCGACAAGCAACAACTAACTACATACTGCTCTCTGGTCAAAGACTCTCCTATGCCTTGCCTATTGCAGGCAGCGCATATAGCGCATACCTCTTACATAACCCTCCACTGGGGGGGGGGGGGGGGGGGCAAAAATTTGGCAGCGATGGTAAGTCAATTGGACTTGCCATGAGCAACAAATTTTTCTTAATTAACTAAGTTTACAATCACAGAATATATACATGTATATAAGTGCAGAACATGAAATAAAATATAGTGCACATGCACTGAATACAGAACGTATCAAGCAAAGACAAAATGTGTACACAATGAGTACAAAACATATTAACAGATGGCATAAGTACACACGCTCTGTAGTACAGAACATATCAGTAAATCACAAAATGTATATGCAATGAGTACAAATCATATTAACAAATGACATAAGTGCACACGCACTGTAGTGCAGAATATCAGGAAACCAGAAAAAGTATACGCAATGAGTACAAATCATATTAACAAATGACATAAAGTGCACACGCACTGTAGTTTTTTTATACTATTTTACAAGAACTCGGATAGGAAAGGAAAGGATTGCATCATGGTTGTAGCACATTAGGTTGCATGCAGCTGCACTGAAAGTCCATATCTTTCTACAGAAGCACAACACCAAGTGAGACAATCTGAAGTTCTTTTCCCTGAAGTATTAATCAGCGTAGCCAAGACACTGAAATGTCGTAGTAATATTCCATGTTATCATTTTGGTAGTACATTAGGTACACCAAACAGTGCGACCATAATAACATCTCCATCGCTCAAGGTGGTGGACAGAATGTCGTGTCAACAACACGTTCTTGTAAGGTACACCAACGTAGAATTAGTGCAAAAACCAAATATAGTGCTCCATGAGCATGAGGATAGACAGCACAAACAGATATTGCAGTAATTTCTGGTAATTAGGTCAGAAGGTGAAGGACATTAAGTCTTATGCCAGTCATCATTGATAATTACTAGTCTATCAACTGAGTTGATTAATTAGTGGCACTCATCGCCCAGTTACTGAACATTTCTGTACCATGTATGAAGTATTACAGAATAATGTTCATAAGTTATCTGTTTACAGAGAACATTGGCACTCATTCACCAGTTACAAACTATCAGAAGTCATCATTCAAAACAGGAGCTAATGACTGTAGCATCAAGCTACTGGTATTCATATATATAGCATAAAAGTGACATAATACAAATTTAAAGTATAAGAAACAGTGGCATTCGTTGGTCAGCAAGTATTGAATATTACAAAACATTTTTCATCATTCAAGTGACATATGAAAAATTTAAAAATAATTATTGGCACTCAGTGGCCAGTTACAAAACATCAGAAGTCATCAATCAAAACAGGAGCTAATGAGTGTAGCATCAAGCTACTGGTATTCATATATATAGCATGAAAGTGACATAATACAAAAATGTAAGAAACAGTGGCATTCATTGGCCAGCAAGTATTGAATATTAAAAAACATTTTTCATCATTCAAGTGACATATGACATATTTAAAAATAATTATTGGCACTCATTGACCAGTTACAAATCATCAGAAGTCATCAGTCAAAACAGGAGTTAATGAGTGTAGAGCATGCATGCATTATTACAAAATATCATTCACTATTACTCAGAACTCATCATTCAAGTGACACAAGACAAAATTAAAATGCAAAACTCTGTAATTATTACTCAAAGTCTGTGATTAGAAAAAATCATTCAGCATTACTCATAACTCTTTTAAATTGGTAGCATTATGTGGGGCTGGTAATACATTTTTTTTGGTGCTAGCAATGCATTGCGTTGGGATCGATAATTAATTACTGGGTCATAATAATATTTGCATTTGACTTATTGCTGCAAATGAAGATGTGTAACGTCATTCGTCATGAGTCAGCTGTAGCAAGGTTATGAAACAAATAGAGTATATGTGATCACATTCATGAATGACACAGGTTTAATGACCAACTGCTTATAGCACATTAATTTCATGAATAATTTCTCCTGCAAAAAATACAAAATGGATTATTAAACTGAAAGAAGAAACGCATATTATGCTTAAAAGTAGTGAACTTCGAATTAAGAGGTAATGAAATGTGTATTAAATATATATGTTCTCTACCTGTCCTTTCCAAAACCTTCAGTCATCATACCGTGCGGCATAAGACATACTGTCAAAACGAACTGCAACAAATACTTAAATAACTACATATCATTTCTTAACTAACAGTAAATATATAAACTTCATCTGCAAAGAAAAACTTCATTATCATCACTATCATCACCTGCAAAGAAAAACTTCATTATCCATAGTAGCATATTCTTCATCACTATTCATCATCATTCATTATCATCTGCAAAAAAGTCACTTCATTATTCATTATACAACTATTCATAGTATAGAGTTCCTTATTTCTAGCATATTTCATCACTAACACTAAGATGTGTAGTTCTGTCTGACAGTCTGCATCAATCGCCACGTATTCTGAAAGAAAAAATTAGTTAAGACTGCTATCATACAATGTGTATAGTATATTCTTGTTAATGCTTGTTAATTCTGATACATTTTCTCTTTGTGACGAGGTATTGCATCTTCTTTCGTTCATTGCGAAGGTGAAATTCCCATAATTTATTTCTTTTACACGTTATTTCTTTCTGAAAATGATAAACAATGATTAATGTCTTGCGTTTAAATCATATACCCATTAAATAAAAGCTGGTTTCTAGTGATATAATTGAGCATACAGCATAGCATGACAGAAAACGTAATATGTCAAAAACATAGACAGTGTTCAGATGCAAAAATGTACACAGAATATCACAATGTAGCAGCAAAGGAATATAAAATAGTCACGATGTTGAGATATCATAAGGCAGAATGTCAAAGTCAACTGGTGTTTGTTATACACTCCTGGAAATTGAAATAAGAACACCGTGAATTCATTGTCCCAGGAAGGGGAAACTTTATTGACACATTCCTGGGGTCAGATACATCACATGATCACACTGACAGAACCACAGGCACATAGACACAGGCAACAGAGCATGCACAATGTCGGCACTAGTACAGTGTATATCCACCTTTCGCAGCAATGCAGGCTGCTATTCTCCCATGGAGACGATCGTAGAGATGCTGGATGTAGTCCTGTGGAACGGCTTGCCATGCCATTTCCACCTGGCGCCTCAGTTGGACCAGCGTTCGTGCTGGACGTGCAGACCGCGTGAGACGACGCTTCATCCAGTCCCAAACATGCTCAATGGGGGACAGATCCGGAGATCTTGCTGGCCAGGGTAGTTGACTTACACCTTCTAGAGCACGTTGGGTGGCACGGGATACATGCGGACGTGCATTGTCCTGTTGGAACAGCAAGTTCCCTTGCCGGTCTAGGAATGGTAGAACGATGGGTTCGATGACGGTTTGGATGTACCGTGCACTATTCAGTGTCCCCTCGACGATCACCAGTGGTGTACGGCCAGTGTAGGAGATCGCTCCCCACACCATGATGCCGGGTGTTGGCCCTGTGTGCCTCGGTCGTATGCAGTCCTGATTGTGGCGCTCACCTGCACGGCGCCAAACACGCATACGACCATCATTGGCACCAAGGCAGAAGCGACTCTCATCGCTGAAGACGACACATCTCCATTCGTCCCTCCATTCACGCCTGTCGCGACACCACTGGAGGCGGGCTGCACGATGTTGGGGCGTGAGCGGAAGACGGCCTAACGGTGTGCGGGACCGTAGCCCAGCTTCATGGAGACGGTTGCGAATGGTCCTCGCCGATACCCCAGTAGCAACAGTGTCCCTAATTTGCTGGGAAGTGGCGGTGCGGTCCCCTACGGCACTGCGTAGGATCCTACGGTCTTGGCGTGCATCCGTGCGTCGCTGCGGTCCGGTCCCAGGTCGACGGGCACGTGTACCTTCCGCCGACCACTGGCGACAACATCGATGTACTGTGGAGACCTCACGCCCCACGTGTTGAGCAATTCGGCGGTACGTCCACCCGGCCTCCCGCATGCCCACTATACGCCCTCGCTCAAAGTCCGTCAACTGCACATACGGTTCACGTCCACGCTGTCGCGGCATGCTACCAGTGTTAAAGACTGCGATGGAGCTCCGTATGCCACGGCAAACTGGCTGACACTGACGGCGGCGGTGCACAAATGCTGCGCAGCTAGCGCCATTCGACGGCCAACACCGCGGTTCCTGGTGTGTCCGCTGTGCCGTGCGTGTGATCATTGCTTGTACAGCCCTCTCGCAGTGTCCGGAGCAAGTATGGTGGGTCTGACACACCGGTGTCAATGTGTTCTTTTTTCCATTTCCAGGAGTGTATCTTAAATATTTCATAGTGCATACAAACAAAACAGGAAAACAATCACACATACATGAAAAATGGAAAATGTGCACAGTCTGATGTGTAACGACAAGAAAAGCGACCTGCTAACCTTACCTTGCCGGGCACTTGCCAAGAAAAAATACGATAATCATCAGTAAGTGTTAATGTGAATATAATTGAATAAGTGGTCATAAAAAAAATCAAGAAATGGCATTGCAGTGTGATAAATCATAAAGTATGTTCATTCAATAAAGGGTTTGATGTTGGAGATATGGTGATTCCCTTTGGTTTTTCTGGTTCTCAAAGTTTCGACGTGTACTACATTGGGGTGAGGAATGCTGCGAATTCGATATGGACCTGCATATAGAAGTTCAAATTTACTACATCTACTTTTTCCTCTATTAGATAAATAATGTGTGCGTACTAATATCTTCTGTCCGATGTGAAAGTCACGGCGTGTACAAACCTGTTTTTGCTGTCTTCTCCGGCGCTCTGCGGCACGTTTGATGTTGTTCAGCGTAATGTCAATCATTTCACGGTGTCGTAGTCGAGAGATGTATGAAAGGTTACTATAATTTTGTTAGGTGGTTCAACATCTTTCAGTATAACAGACGGAGATAGCATAGTAGATTCATTTGGTATGGAATTAATTACATCCTGGAATGAAAGTATGTGTGTGTCCCAATCAATATGTTTTTTATGGCAGTATATTCTACACAGTTTACCAATTTCTTTCATTAATCGTTCACAAGGGTTCGAAGAAGCATGGCACCTGGATATATAGATCGGAGAAATGTTTCTAGCTTGTAACATACGTGTCCATATACCAGATCGAAACTGTGGTCCATTGTCGGAAATTACTTTCAGTACATGCCCTACATGAAATAGAAAATGTTTTACAAATGCTTTCGAAACAGTTTTAGCAGTAGCTTTGCGTAACGGAGTGAAGGTAACAAATTTTGAAGTGAGTTCAACAGCGACAAAGATGTAGCAAAAACCTCTATTAGTTCTGGGAATCGGACCAAAAATGTCTACAGCGGTCATGTGTCTCAATTTAACAGGTACAATGAATGGGATGTAATGGAGGAATATGTGAAGTCGTATTTGACTTAGCTTTCTGGAAGATTTTACATGACGCTAAAACTCGTCGAATACGTTTCTCCATGTTGGTAAAATAACAGTTCTGTCTCAGTATAAGAAAACATTTTCTGGCTCCGTAATGTGCGTAACTTAAATGAGTATACCAAATCAATTTGTTAACAAGCTCGCCAGGAATGCATAATAACCAATTGTTGCTGTCAGGGTGACAGCGGCGAAACAGAATGTTATTGCGTACAGTGTAATGGTTTCTAATGGTAACATTATTCCTATCTTGCCAAAGGTGTTTAATTTCTTTCCATACGTTGTCTTTACTCTGCTCTTGTGCTATGTCTTGTAATGACGACGAAATAAAATTCTCAAATGCAACTTGTTGAATGTACATGACGCTGAAATTTGCTTTGCAGAAGTTGGTTGCGATGTCTTGCTGATTGTTGCTGAGAGAACGGGATAGTGCGTCTACTACAATATTTTGTGTACCGGGAATGTGAACAATTGTAAAATTAAATTCTTGTAAATAAAGCTTCCATCTACTCAATCCGTCGTGTGTAAATTTAGCGGAAAGCAAAAACTGCACCGCTCTATGATCTGTGTAAACGGTCGTATGTCTTCCATAAAGAAAATGCCGAAATCTCGTAAATGCCCATACAACACATAGTGTTTCAAGTTCTGTAACAGAATAATTGCGTTCAGCAGGTGACAGAATACGACTCGAAAAGGCTATGTTTTTAATTACTGTAGTGCCACCTTCTTCAATTTCCTGAAAAATGTGTACGCCTAAAGCAGTGTTAGAACTGTCGGTGGCAATGGAAAAATTTCTAGTAAGATCTGGATGTAATAAAAGTGGTACATTCAACAAAGCATGTTTCAAATAACATTTTCGTGAACAAGATTCTGCATGTCAAAAGTGTTGCTTGCGTTACTGGAAGATGCAACCTGTACTGTATTTAGTCAAATTCTATCTGACTTGCGATCATTTTCGGGAGGATGCTGTGGCATATTAACTATTTGAACTGTTCTGTTATTACTTCCTGACGTATTACGTTCGGGATGATACCTACTGTCTGGTTCATTCATGATAATCTGTTGTTGTGGATGATTCTGCTGCTGATAAGACCGACTGTTATTAAACGTACGCTGAAAATTGTGCTCATTACTTTTACGTCTGTCATGATAGTCATTTCTATACGGTGCATTGCGCTAAGAATTGAAATAGTGTGTTTTCTGTACGTACTGATTCCTTGTTGCTGTGCGTTACTATTTGTTGGAGCTGATGCTATACGTGCACGCGGCGAAACATTAAAGCTTGGTTGACCTTGTACATTACATTGTTGGTTACGTATGCTAACCGGTTGGTTTTGTTGCTGTTGCGGAGAAAAACCTCTATTGTTATCAAAACGTGGTTTCTGTTGCTAATAAGCTTATACATACTGATGATTAAATTTTTTTCTGTTATTAAAGTTCTCGTGGTTGTCATTTCTGGAGCGTCTAATGAAACTGTCACTTTCAGTATAACTTGTCTTATCGGGTTTTCTTTACTCATTCTTAATCCTAGATAGATCGATAGTTGAAGAGCTGTTTTAATAGATATAAAGGATAGTAGAAGAGAAGGCAGCAGTGCAGAAAACTAAAGATGAAATAGCACTACTACGGCTCGGGGCCATGTGCACGCTACGGCATATATTCATCTAAGTGTAATGAATCTCCTGAGGTCAATTACGCGCTGCAAATAAATTTTAGCTTTTGCGTTACAGGCAATGGCGGTAAAAATTCAAAAGTAAATTGTTGTATCCAGGCCAGTTCTAGTTTCTGCATTACAGGCAATGCTGATGAAATTACAAAAATAAATCGACGTACCCAGTTCAAAGCGTGTACCTGTGCTCTGTCATTTTTAAATACCTTAGATTTTTTTTACGGATAAAAGTTGCTCGTAATCAACGTTATCGTCTCTGAATGTGCGAACAGGTTCAGGATTACATGAGAATCTGTTTGTCTGTGTCTTTTCGGATTTTAAGTCGCGTAGTCTCTGTAAATTACTTAAGTTATACTGGCTGTGTGAGTGTGACAAATGTTCGGAATGTGCCGTATGCTGTGATGTGTTAGTGACTGAAACATTTTTCATTTCTGTCACTTTAATACGTTCGTCAATTTGTCTGATCTGTTGTTCAAATTTCTTATCGACTTCCATATCAAATGGTTCAAATGGCTCTGAGCACTATGGGACTTAACATCTATGGTCATCAGTCCCCTAGAACTTAGAACTACTTAAACCTAACTAACCTAAGGACATCACACAACACCCAGTCATCACGAGGCAGAGAAAATCCCTGACCCCGCCGGGAATCGAACCCAGGAAGACTTCCATATCCAGAGTGCGTGAAAGTTCTGGTGACATTAAATTAAACTCGTCACGTATCTGTATTGCGTTTTCTGAACATTGTTCAGTGACTGCATTTATTTCATCTCTAACTGATTCTGTTATGCCTGCATGTCTATTACCTAATTCTTGTGCAACAGATCTAATTTCTTCACTACTGTTACTAGCAGAAGCCTTAATTTCGTCGCGTAATTGTACTTTAGTATCATGACGTTGCACGGTAACAGCTGTAATCTGTTCACTAAGTTGTTTGTTCTGTTCGTTAAGGTTGTCGTGTTTTTCATTTGACAGTTTGAAACTTTCATTAAGTTGTTTGCGCGATTCAGTAGGTTGTTTGAAATGGTTATCTAGTATTTCATTCCGCTGTTTAAGACTTTCACGAATTTGTTTGTTCGATTCATTGAGTCGTTTGTAATTGTCGTCTTGTTTTTTATTGTTTTCATTAATTTGTTGTTTGAGAAGGTCGTCTTGTTCTTTCTTCAATTGTAGTAATAATGCTATAACTTGATCCCACCCAATATTACCTACTCTATTCTCTGTGCTATGTGATGGTGTATCCGCTTTTGTCGCGTTTTGTGTAACCAGTTGGTCATTCTCTGATTTTTGAAAAGCTTCGCCACTTGGATGTGCACTGTTATTCACTACACCGGAATTAAATTAATCTGACGTATTCTGATTACACTGTTCATTTTCGTTAGAAAAATTTTGTCTGTTCGTTACGTAAATTTTGCAAACTGGGTGTGTCAAACTGGGCAGCGTTCATTGCGTCATCAATTGTCGTTAAATTAACAGAGGACACAATTGAATTTGTTTGTTCCTCATTAGCATTAGAATCATTACTAGTGGACGGTACGCACAGATTGTCTGTATTTGAATGATTGTCATCGTATTTTTCATTGAGTTGTTTGCACGATTCATTAAGTTGTTTAATTTGGTTGTCGTGTTTTTCATTCAACTGTTTGGAATTTTCATTAAGGTTGTCTTGTTTTTTATAATTTGTTTGAAATTGTTGTTTAGTTTTTCATTCCACTGTCCGAGATTTTCATTACGTTGTTTGTACGATTCATGAATTCGTTTGAGTTTTTCATCAAGTTGTTTGTACTCAGTGTCTATTTTTTTATTGAGTTGTTGTAATAATGTCATAACTTTATCCCAGCCAAAATCATCGGCTCTATTCTCTGTACTGTGTAATGGTGTATCTGCATTTGTCACGTTTTCTGTAACCATTTGGTTATTCTGTGATTCACAAAAAGGTTTGCCCATCGGATGTGCACTATTGGTCGCTAAATCGGAATCAAATAAATTTGACGTACTTTGAGTACATTGTTCATTTTCGTTAGAAAAATTTGTCTGTTCATTACGTAAATTTTGCAAATCGGGTGTGTTAAACTGGGCAGCGTTCATTGTAACAGAACGTCCCGCGTCATCAACTGTCGTTAAATTAACAGAGAACTCAACTGAATTTGTTTGCTCATCATTAGCATTAAAATCATTACTTGTGGTCGGTAGGCACTGATTGTCGGTAAATGGAGGACTATCATTAAGACACTGAGTGTCGCAAGTATAATCGGTCAAATTATTCGAGTCGGCTATTTCACTCATTGTACATCGCAATGTACTGTTAACAGTTTCTCGCGGCATTTTTCACAAATCAAAATTAAGCACAAATGAAACAAAGACAATGCAAAAACGCAACAAACACAATTGCAAGAAAGAGCAACAAATTGCCGATGATCTGTGAAAGAAAGAGTGGCAAATTAGTAAATGCGTTGCGCCAGATGCAAACTACATTTAAGTAAATAAGAGCAGATATATGACTACTTCTCAGAAGATTCACAAAGAAATACGATCCTGGCCGGATGTCGCCAAGTGTAACCTCCCCAGAAAAAATATAAAAATGAAAATGAACCAAGTGTAACCTGCCCGCAAAAATATTAATTAAATGAACCATGTGTAACCTCCCCACGAAAAATTAATTAAATGAATTTTTAAATAGTGTAACCTCTGAACAAAATTTGTTCCCTTTTATTATCTCCGTTCAGAAATACATTCACATTTTATGTACCCACAAAATTCTTTTCTCATTTAATGCTAAGTTCGAAACAGAAAAATTCCAAAAACCCCGAAATAAAAAATATTCAGTAACCTGGTAAATTTTATGACGACAGCAGCGCTGCGCCACGGCCCTGTACTCTGAATAAAAAAAAGCAAAAATTCTTACCTCAATAAAAACTGCGAATATATCTGCTCTTACCTACAAAATTTTCGGCACAGCTCCGTGCAATGCTGGCCTATGCTTTGTGACTCGTGAAAGGAATTAATTATTCATTGGATAAAATCTTTAAATTGAAATGAACGCTTTTTTTTTTAAATAAAATTACTTTATATTATAAAAATTATTATTGGGGCATTTTTTAAAAGAAATTGGATGACAGTTAACATACATTACTAGATATGCGCAAGGCTGCTTCTTTACCTTCTACAACAATACTCATCCTCCAGAGTCCCGACCAGAGCAGACTGCCGACACCCGCCGACTGCTGTCGACTACTGCCGACTCACGCAGACTACTCAAGACTACTGAAGACAAGCACAGACTAATGCCGACTAGCGACAAGCAACAACTAACTACATACTGCTCTCTGGTCAGAGACTCTCCTATGCCTTGCCTATTGCAGGCAGCGCATATAGCGCATACCTCTTACAACGGCTGTTTTTTGACATCTTCTTGGGCGGCCAGTACTTGTGAGTAAGCTCATAGTCAATGCCACTAAATATCAGGGCGTTTGTAATTGAGTTATTGAATTCTGTTACTTACGGAATCGGGCATCTGTCCGGCGCAGTCCTTGCATTGGGTGCCCTGTAGTCAGCACAGAAGTGCCGCGTATTGTTTTTCTTTAAAATTACGTGGAGCGGCGAGGCCCACTTACTGTCCGACAGTGCCATTATGCCAGTCCGTATTTGATAATTTCTGTCTTCTAAGCTCCTAAACTTCTTGGGCGAGAGCCAGCAAGGCTTTGCTCCTACTGGCAGACCGGGCGACGTTCAAACACAATACACAGAGTCGTGTTTGCATGTCCTCACAGCCTTTGTGGTGGATGAGAGCTTAGGGAGTTTCTTAAAGAGTACTGAAAAGGAAGATTTATTTGCACTAGTGCCACCTCTGCTAACTCAGAAGCTTCCTACAGCAAGGTGAAAGTTGTGGAGGAAATTGGCCCCTATAACTGGCTCTATGGCGTCTGCTACTATGATGCGCCATCGAAAAACCTTCTGCATATTGAGAGAAATGTAGTTCCCAATACAATGTCCCTCAACCAGTCGGTGTGAGCATCTCCCTTCCGCATGTGTGAAACCGATTCTGTGCTACTTGTATACCGACTGCAGTTTTGTCGCTAACGTACCAACCGAGTCTTCATAACGGAGTTCTTCCAAGCTTTTGTTCTCATGGTGGTACTCATTCATAAAAATGACACAGTGGTGCCTAATTTTTGTAGATTGGGTTGCTCCACCTTTCATCAGTGACAGGAGTAAACTTTATCGTGACAGTTCCAGTATATGTAGTCCAACTGCCAAACCCTGAACTGTGAAGGTGTTTTCAGTCGATGCAGGTTGTGAACAGAGTCTGGGCTGTCACTGTCCAAACAACTCACCCGCTGTAGTGCCCGTTGATGTTCCAAGCCAATAAGCGCTGATAGTTTATTCTGACAAAATGCAGACGATTGCGTAGTGTCTATGTCTCCTGTCGTGACGACTTGAGCAAAGGGGAGATGTTGTTCCGAAGAATAATCTGCAGATATCTTCTTACATGGTGCAACCGGTTACGTTTCGGCAGGCGTGGACTGAAATGAATTTGCCCTGTAAACCCGGAGCGGTAGTCACGATTGGTGGTAAGGTTGGCGGGAGGGGGGTGATGAAAGGGGGGGGGGTGAGGCGGCTATTTCAGTGCTCTTGATGATCACTGGTGTCCCTTAGTGGCCATCTTGGCGTTTAGGTGCCGGCAAGATTTTACAAATTTGTGTGCCTTCCATTCGAATTGTTGATGATACTAGCACCAGTTAACAATCTTCCTGATCTTCACTGTCCGATTCTTGCGGGAAAGGTTGTTGCTGTGTCTTGCAAGTGTTTTAGCATCGCTAGCTGTGCGCACTGCCTGCCAGCTGAACTTGTGTTGCTGTCTGTGCTGTAGTACTTATGAGCGGCTCAGGTCCAGTGAGCTGCTACGCTTCCATCTTGTGTGCTCTGAGTCTGTGCTTCTGTGCTGTTTCACAGGCTGTTTGCAATGGATTCAACTTTATCCCAAGAACGATTAAAAGCATCTGTCTTTGCCGAAAAAACTGTTTGAATGTTTGACAATATACAGGTATGAATAGAATTCTAAGGCAGCAACTCTTTTGCAATCTGTGTCTTAAACTTTCTGAGGGATTTGTCCCCTAACTGTTCATCACCGAGTTACTTTTGAAGACATAGCTCAGATATCAGCGTGAATTATCGGATTGGACATTTAACGCTACGTAGCACTGATTTGGTTCAAGTGGCTCCGAGCACAATGGGACTTAACATCTGATGTCATCAGTCCCCTAGAACTTAGAAGTACTTAAACCTAACTAACCTAAGGACATCACACACATTTATGCCCGAGGCAGGATTCGAACCTGCGACCGTAGCAGTCGCGCGGTTTCAGACTGAAGCGCCTAGAACCGCTCGGCCACAACGGCCGGCAGCACTGACTTGGCAACACTTATTTAGCTTGGACAATTTGAGTTTTGTTTAAGTGAGCTGCTGTGCAATGAAATTTGTCAACATTATCTCTGATGTTGTGCTGTTAGAAAATGCTTTTGGCTGGCAAGAACCACAAATGCAGTCTCGTCAGCCAGAATCGTGGCAATTTTATGTGGCTGCCAAGTCTTAACTTGCTTTGCTGCTTGAAGCTGTCAGTGGTCCTTCGAGTGATCATTTGTCGAATTATATTTGGTGTGCTGTATGTTTGGCATCCTCTTACTTCAGTCGCTTGCAAGGGGGGGGGGGGGTTGTTTGAGTCATTGGTGCAACACTGCTGAACGTTTAGAATCAATATCATGCTCGCATCACGTTGGGGTCACCATTATAAGAGATTTGTTTCCTTGGTGAGGTGAGCTACGACTCTACAGTGATTGATACGAGAGCAGTGTGAACTTCACACATTTATTGCAGTTTAATTTATATTTTACAACATGTGACACAAAGAACAGTTCCGTGATCAGCACAACAAGACAAAGAAATGAAAAACTAAATGTGTGATACACTGAATCATATTTCAATGTTCACAGGCGGTATGTCCACTGCCGAGGTTGCTACAAGTGCATTACCCATGTTGCTATACAGATGCAGAGAAAGACAGAAGCGATCCTAGTAGCCTGGCAGTGAGCTTTGCATATGTGAAATCTGTATTCTCCCTTTTCGAAATACACGTATTAAGTGAGAATAGTTTTCAGTTATATTTTATGGGAGGACCTCACAGTACAGTGGTAAAGTGTGTGCCTGGAAACGTTTTCGTGGCCTTGCAAAGTGTCAATCAAAAACTTAGATTCATATGATGTACATGGCTGGAGCAGCAACCATAGAATGAAATCTTCTGGTAAAAATAGGAAAGAGTAAATCAGTTGCAAATTGGAAGGTTTATTAAAACCCCTTTACCATGATTTCACCGTTTATAAAAACGTTGTCTTCAGAAGGAAATGTAGACAACTGGATTATATGGCCGGCCGAAGTGGCCGTGCGGTTAAAGGCGCTGCAGTCTGGAAACGCAAGACCGCTACGGTCGCAGGTTCGAATCCTGCCTCTGGCATGGATGTTTGTGATGTCCTTAGGTTAGTTAGGTTTAACTAGTTCTAAGTTGTAGGGGACTAATGACCTCAGCAGTTGAGTCCCATAGTGCTCAGAGCCATTTGAACCATTTGGATTATATGTTGTCGCAGAGGTACCTTAAAATATAGCCAAATGGCTTCAATCAGATATAAAATTACACCTCCATAATAAAATAAAACATGCACAACATCATCATCAATGTACAGCTAGTGCTGTACACATTACACCTCCATAATAAAATAAAACATGCACAACTTCATCACCAGTGTACAGCTAGTGCTGCGCATGTTTTAATTTATTATGGAGGTGAAATTTTATATCTGATTCACGCCTTTCGGCTATATTTTAACGTATCTCTGCCACAACAGGTAAATCCAGTTGTCCATATTTTCTTCTGAAGAAGGTGTTTTTATAAACATGGAAACCATGGTAAAGGGGTTTTAACAAATCTTTTAATTTGGCACTGATTGGCTGTTTACTATTTCTACACGAACCCATGCGTATATGTCAGATGTTTTTAAGGATTTGACATGTGCTAAACCACAATTATTTCTTCTTGATAATTGTTACAGTGGCTTGTACGAAATAATAATTTTCCAGTCAAAAGGTGACCATGACGTCATTTACAAAAAGTAAGAGTAACTGATGTGCTCTAATGTCTACTAAAATCGATTTATTTTAATTTACATTAATTAATTTTTATGAAAATTTGATCACTTGTATTTGTCATTGTCTACAGTAACTTCCGAACAAATTAAATTTGCAAAACGCACAAAATATTCCTTTGATGGACCGAAAAACAAGTTGGGGGTTGGGAAAGCAAACACTGCAAGAGAATTGTCAGTTTCTTTTGGTGATAAAATCCCTGGATAGCTCAGTTGGTAGAGCACTTACCTGCAAAAGGCAGTTGGAGGTAAGCCGCCAGCAGTGGTGGATGTGGGGAGACAGATGGCAGAGTTTTGAGAGCGGACGATCTGGACGTGTGTCCATCAGAAAGAGTAAATTTGTAATACTGTATATCATGAACTGATATATATATGATGACTTTTGAATATTATTAAGGTAAATACATCGTTTGTTCTCTATCAAAATCTTTCATTTGCTAACTATGCCTATCAGAAGTTAGTGCCTTCAGTAGTTTGAATCTTTTATTTAGCTGGCAGTATTGGCGCTCGCTGTATTGCAGTAGTTCGAGTAACAAAGATTTTTGTGAGGTTAGTGATTCATGAAAGGTATAGGTTGTTGTTAGTCATGGCCATTCTTTTGTAGTGATTGCTGAAAGTCAGATTGCGTTGCGCTAAAAATATTGTGTGTCAGTTTAGTGTTGATCACAAAAAGCAAAGAGAGAAATGTCTGAGTACGTTTAGTTCTGCTTAGCTGTTTGAAAATCAAATAATGTAAGAGGTTTAACAGCACAGTAATTCATTAATTTTTCCAAGGGGACGTTTCAGACCTTACCAGCTGGAGTGATGGTCTGACGTGCCATTTCTTTGTTTTCATTCACGGTACCCTTGCAGCACAGCGGTACGTCGACGATATTCGACGCCCCCTCATAGCAAGCCACCCTTTGCCTATATTTCAGCAAGATAATATCCGCCTGCAAGCGCGAGAGTTTCAACTACTTGTCTTCTCGCTTTCCAAACCCGACCTTGGTCAGCGCGGTAGCTGGATCTGTCCCCAGTTGAGAACGTTTGGCGCACTATGGGCAGGGTCCACAAACCGTCTCGGAATTTTGACGATCTGACGCTCTAATTGGACACAATTTGGCATGTTATCCCTCAGGAGGACATCCTACAACTGCATCAATTAATACCGAGCAGAGTAAGTGCTTGCATAAGGGCCAGAGGTGAACCAATGCATTACTGACTTGCTCAGAATTTTAAGCTCTTTCTCTTAAATAAATCATCCATTTTTCTGGAATTGTAATAATTTGTTTCTCTGTATGTGTAAATCACATTTACTGATTAGCATCCCATTCGGATAATTCCTTCATGGTGCGCCGTTTTTTTCATTGCCCTAGAGTATATCTTCAAACACATAATAATTGCTACAGTTAATGTCTTCAGCTATCGTCGCAAATTAATTACCAATTTCATTGTTTGACTCTTTGATGTAGCTGGGAGTTAAGAGAAGTGTCTATTTTGACCTTTTATGTCTACGTTTAGGTTGAAATATAGCCACTTCTGTACGCAGGAAACGTACGTGAGTATTTCAGACTCCACTTCCCTAGAATTTCATTCAAACTAAAAACTATGAAAGAAAAAAGAAAGAAAAAAACGGTTCAGCTCACATGAATGATAAACTAGCTTCACATCGACTTTTCTGTAGTAAACCTTCGTAAATCAATTTAAATTTTGTTGAAATGTTGTGACTGTTCTATTTTGTTTGCTCTTACAAAAGGTAACACTCTCTTCAGATACAACAATACTTAAAATACGTTAACCACCCTCTGTTCAGACCTTATAGAGACATTTCTTTTTGTGCGCACAGAAAAAATATTTCAGCGTAAGGATATCGTGTTCTTTGAGATGGAGGAAATGTTATGCGGAGTATTTTACGGAGCGAGGGTGAGTTGAGGAGAATATCTACTAAATATCTAACCGAGAACACGAACTCAGTTGCAGATTGAAATTACAATGAAATCCAGACCATTAGCTGCTTACAGGCGTTGATAAATATCAACGGCGACTGTTGAAAATGTATGCCCCGACCGGGATCTCCTGCTTACATGGCAGACGCTCTATCCGACTGAGCCATCGAGGACACAGAGGATAGTGCAACTGCAGGGACTTATCTCTGTCACGCTCCCCGTGAGACCCACGTTTCCATCTTGCTGTCCACACACTTCGTTTTTAGTGCCCCTGCCCACTATACTCATTACTCGCGGCAGTCAATCTACCGATTCCCGTTAGAGTTTGAGCAATGTGAGTGCATCTGCACTGAAGAAGATCGTTGGCCTGTAAGTCTTATCTATACGAAGATGGTATCTGTTCCTTCGGACATGTCCGAAAGAACAGATACCATCTTCATATATATGAGTTGCAGGTTGCCTACCTAATAGTTTCCAAGGGCAACAAAAAACTGATTTTCAATATTTCATACACGACTGAACCAAACGAAAAATTTACATCTACATCCACATGGATATTCTGCAAATCACACTTAACTGCCTGGCAGACGGTTCGTCGAATCACCTTCACACTAATATTCTATTATTCCACTCTCAAACAGCGTGCGGAAGAA
Organism: Schistocerca serialis cubense; assembly: GCF_023864345.2. NCBI lineage: Eukaryota > Metazoa > Arthropoda > Insecta > Orthoptera > Acrididae > Schistocerca > Schistocerca serialis. The sequence continues at coordinate 491,678,966 of NC_064638.1, forward strand.
AAGAATACCACCTTTCTGTACGAACTCTAATCTCCCTTATTTTGTTATGATGATTGGTTTTCCCTATGTAGGTCGGTGTCAACAAAATATTTTCGCATTCGGAGGAGAAATTTGGTGGCTGAAATTTCGTGAGAAGATCCAGTCACAACAAACAACGCCTTTGTTTTAATTATTTCCACCGCAAATCCTATATCATGTTCGTGACACTCTCTCCCCTCTTTCTCGATGATACAAAATGTGGTGCCCTTCTTTGAACTTTCTCCATATGCTCCGTTTATCCTATCTGGTAAGGATTCCTCGTCGCGCAACAGTACTCTAAAAGAGGACAGACAAGAGTAGTGTAGACAGTCTCTTTAGTAGTGCATTTTCTAAGTGTTCTGCCAATAAAACACAGTCTTTGGTTCGCCTTCTCACAACATTTTCTACGTGTTCTTTTCAGTTTAAGTTGTTTGTAATTGTAGTTCCTAGGCATTTAGTTGAATTTACGGCCTTTAGATTTGATTGATTTATCGTGTAATAGAAGTTTAACGGATTCCTTTTAACACTCGTGTTGATGACCTCACATTTCTCCTTATTTAGGGTCAACTGCCAATTTTTGCATCATACAGATATCTAAAGCCGGCCGGAGTGGCCGAGCGGTTCTAGACGCTCAAGTCTGGAGCCGCGCGACCGCTACGGTCGCAGGTTCGAATCCTGCCTCGGGCATGGATGTGTGTGATGTCCTTAGGTTAGTTAGGTTTAAGTAGTTCTAAGTTCTAGGGGACTGATGACCTTAGAAGTTAAGTCCCATAGTGCTCAGAGCCATTTGAACCATCTTATCTAAATCGTTCCGCAATTGGTTCTGATCTTCTAATGATTTTACTACACGATAAAGGACTGCATCATCTGCAAACAACCTAAGACGGGTGCTCAGTGTCTCTTAAGTCGTCTATAAAGACAAGTAAGAGCAGAGGGCTTATAATACAACCTTGGGGATCGCCAGGAATCACTACTGTTTTACTCGATGACTTTCTGTCAGCTACTACAAATTGTGACCTCTCTGACAACAGGTCAAGAATACTGTCGCATTATTTAAATTTCAGTCATGGTCTACTCACTAGGAGCCATAATCTTATGTTAAAAGTATAACACAATAAGTTAGGTATTACCATTACAAACTGTGTATATACCTTGTGGCAGCGTAAGTCATGGTGAATAAATTACCGAGGATACATTCATACAGAATGTGAGAATGAGAGCACCTAGTGACATCCAAAGACTTTACACCTAATTTCAAATAGATCCGAACTCTTCTCGATGAACCCCTCTCCCCCTCTTGCCCTCTCACCGCACAAAATGATGAAAGGAAAGCAGTTACCGTTTATTGCATTTTTGCTGGCCACGCACTAAAACTGCGGCATCAGGTATAACGTTTTAAAGTAGAGGAAGAGATACAAATGGGACTGGCGGTAGTTAAATGAAATACTATGGATTCTCGCTTTGTAAGTGCTGTATCCTGTGAGGTGCTTGAAAACTACGTTCAGCAACTGTACACTGCTTTGAGCTGTATTTATACTGCAGTTGGCAGCCATTGCGAGCGAGTGAAGATGTTGTAACGGACTTATTAGGAGCAATAATTGTTGCAGATTGCTGGTTTTCAGTTTCATTCTTGTCACAATACATAAATTATTAATATATTTTCTAAACAGACGTTTAGCTAATATATTAAGCTGCAAAATTTCATGTTTGTTGCCTATATAAATTTAATTTCTCGATTTTATTTGAGTTTCTGAATTTCAAGACGGCTGTGTGTCACTAATATAGAATACTACGGCCTGGCGCAGATAAAAGCAGCCCGTATAAGTGCAAAGGAAATAAAGTGAAATTTCGGAAACGAAGAGCTGAGATGAACTTAGCATTTATTTCCAATGCAAAATACAGTGAAAAATACATTTATAGATGTTGAGAGTGACCCCTTGCAACATCGATACAGAGCCGTGCATGCCTATGCATAATCAGATACACCCGGCTTATCGAGGGCGGTGACTTCAGGGCTGATGTTATCTTTCTGTTCATGTATTGTGTATGGATTTGTTTCATAGACCTTGCTCTTCAAGTATCCCCACAGGAAAAAATCACATGTTATTAGATACGGCGAACGTAGTGGCCATAAATGTTTGCTTACAGTTCGTTCCTCAGAGAAGATATCACGGATGCCAGGGATACCTTAGACGTGTAGCAAGTTGCTCCATCTTGCTGGAAAAAGAAGTATTGTTTTTCAAATCCAATGCGTTGAGCACAAAATGTATCAAAAAACGTTAAAAGATATCGGTGTTACACCACATCAAACGCCGATTTTTTCATTGTGTAGTAGTTGCTGACACACAGTATTAGCATTTTCATTTGCCCAGTACCTCGTGTTCTCTGAATTCACACGACCTGAAAGATGAAACCATGCTTCATCACCCATGATGTAATGGAAAGCGTCTAACAAACCATCGTTGATGTTATTCAAAAGCCCTAGTAAATGCTGCACAACTGTCATGTGATATGCATTCATATTAAGACTTTTCAATATCCACTGGCAACTCCTCCTACTTACATGCTTTTGTTGGGCCACTTTCCGTGTAAACTTCTTTGGGCTCTGAATAGTTCTTCGGCGAATGTCTACTATAAATTCTAGTGTGCGAATTGAAGGAATTCTTTGTCGTTTTACATTTTGTCCAAATCGGAAGGTGGGCCCATTTTGTACAGATACTGTGTTGCTCTCATTACTGGTAATCTTCTATCCGGATACTTGACTCCGAAAATTTCGCGAGTTTCTTTAATCGAACCTGTTTTCACAGCTCTTTCTTCTATCGAGAAAGACGTTCAGCAGACCCCAAAGGGAAATGTCTAACTTCACTGATGAAATAAACTGAAATGGCGATAGAAGAATGCTAACAATCGATTGCAGCATAAAACTCTCCACTGTCGTAGCTTTTTATTTCAGAACTCGAAATATTACATTTGCATACAAAGGAGAGACGGGATATTTTTAACTGCACTACGCTGTAGTATTTAATATTTGCACCCTAGTATTCCATATTTGTACCGTACTTTCACGACGTTTTGTTTTCGGGTATTGCTTCAGAAATGACATCACGAGCTCAGAAACAGTGGGATGAGTCTGCTATGCAAACGGCAATTTAAAATGTTGGAGAAAAGAAGATGGGCTTCCTGAAAGAGGGAAAAAATTTCCAAGTTCCCTTGGCCATTCCATTTGCGCTAATAAAATCAGATTTACGAGTTGATCTAGCCCCAAAGAAATACTTGGGCGGAAAAAAATGTTCTACCTCCCGAACAACAGCTGATTGAATATAGCATGAAAATGGAAAGTAAATTTTTTAGACTTGCCCGAAAGCATCTCCAATAGGCGACATTTCAGGTCCGCCCATAATCTCCAGAGTCCAGTTTTGGGTGAACAGGCTGAAAGAGGGTGGTTGCGCCTTTTCTAGAAGCGGTACAAAAAGGGAATATTTCGAATCGAAAACCCACAGTAACCTCATTTAATAGACCTCTAGTTTTCACAAGAGAAAATGTGGCAATATTTTTCTCTCTACTTTTACAAGAGATGGAGAACAACAGCTGTCCACCGGACACAACATACTGTGTAGACGAAACTGGGCCAAGTGTTGTATAGAACAACGTTCCCCACGTCTTTCAAGAAAGAGAAAGCAACAAGTAGCAGCCATCTCTTCTCAGTTGTGACCCTTGTCACCTGAATGAGTGTTACAGGAAATTTTGTCCCGCCCATGACGATATTCCCTCGTAAGAAACGCAGAAGCCAGCTAATCAGAGGTGCCTCACCTGGGTCTGTTCTTGCTTGCCATCCCTCTGGATGGATTCTCAGCCAGCACTTCACTGATTGGTTTCAGCATTTACTCAGAAAGATGCAGCCAACAGCAATATCACCGGTGTTCCGAGCTTCGATGGGCATCACAGCCACACCAGAAATACGGATTTTATAAATCTCACACCTGAAAGCCATGTTAATATCTTGCGTCTGCCTCCTCATGCCTCTCACAAGATGCAATCACTGGATAGAACTTTCATGAGTCCTTTGAAAGCCCATTACTCTGAGCTGTTACGCGTATAGATGAGGGAAAATGCACGTCGAGTAAAAAACGCGGACATCTCGAAATTTCCAGACAGAAAAGATAATGGTAAATGTGTTTGGGGTGATAGGAACATACCCGTTAAAGAGTCATATTTTCACGGATGCAGATTTTATTGCCAGCAGTGAAGGAATAACTGATGATTTACCCAATGATCAAAACAGTGTACGACCGCAGCTCGTGGTCGTGCGGTAGCGTTCTCGCTTCCCGCGCCCGGGTTCCCGGGTTCGATTCCCGGCGGGGTCAGGGATTTTCTCTGCCTCGTGATGACTGGGTGTTGTGTGATGTCCTTAGGTTAGTTAGGTTTAAGTAGTTCTAAGTTCTAGGGGACTGATGACCATAGCTGTTAAGTCCCATAGTGCTCAGAGCCATTAGAACCATTTTTTTGAAATCAGTGTACTATCTGCAGGAGCTGTGGCTTCTAAAAATGGAGAGACTAATGTTGAATTCGATGCAGGAATATCTTCCATCACATCTGGAATTACACCTTGTCAAATCTTACCCGTTTCACAAATAAAAGAGAGGTCATGTACCTGGAGAAGAAAAGCAGGTTCTTCAGCATTCCTAACCTCGTCTCCATACAAGAGATTGACGACATCAAACAAATAAACCGAAGACAAAGACGCAAAGGGCACAAAAGCCTAGGAACCTTCAGATTCTGAGGATGATGTTTTTAGTGTGAGAGATTATTCTTCCACCCTCACTATCGTTGCGGACAACAGGGTATCCACCAGTGAAGGTGCCAATTGTCTTTTTTGCTCAGTAAATTTTTACAGGAAAAGACACGGGAATAATGGGTAATGTATCTAAAGTGCGATATGTGGGCGCTCACTGAAGTGCAGGTTACGATGTGTGTGACTTTTGCAGTTGAAATTACTTAGATTAAGGAATTTAGTAACTTCAAATCGTATATCTCGTGTGTATTTTTATTGTGTTATTGTTTTATAGTGTTTGCTCTGACAATGAACTATTAGATTTTCAATTATTTCTTTTAAATCTAACCCACTTGAAACGAATAGAATATTCCATATTTGTTTTCCAACATCAGAAGAGCCGAAAATGTCGAACTTTATATTAAGCCTAATTTAGATATGTATTTAGACTGTATTTAGAATGTATTCGAAAATATAGGAGGCATTAAAACACATCCCAAAATATGTGCTACAGATATTTTGTTTGCTTAATGAGAAAACCTGGAAAATTTATGAACCAAACACAAGATGGTATTCCATACTTGTATCACTTCCTATATTATTGTCTACTAGTAACTTTATTTGCAACAAATTTTGCAGAAAAATCTACAAATGCAACTAAATGTGCTTGCAAAAATACATCATTGTACAATACAGAGTTTAGGAGATACAACGTTTTATACAGGGGAGTTAGATTCTATGAGGAAAAGGGGGGGGGCGATGGTGGGGGGGGGGGGGGGCACGGTTACTGGTGAGCAAGATTCTGATACATTTTAAAGTGATAAATTTTAGTAACAATGGAGGGTAGTAAAGAAGAGATAGTGGAGAAAGTGGTTCTGCTTTTATTTTATGGAGCTGTGTTTTAACAGTGATGGGACGTGCAACTCACCTGTACTGACGTAGACTGGGTATTGTTACCAAGTAGGCCAACAGTATATAATTTTGGTGATGTGCTACTTCTACAAAGTAAGAAGCAAAGTAATGTTTTTTTTCTAATTTGTACTGCATATTGTGTATTCCGCTACTCATTACAGCATGCGCATACTCCCACTACATTTACTGTTACTGTAAATTGTTCCACAACAGATCTGTACTGCAAATGTTTTGAACATGCCTGTACAGTGTAGTTGTGTAACATTGCTAACTATGCAATTTAAGCAATTGTCACTAGATATTATGTTAAAGGCCAAATACAGCTATGCATTATGATAAATAATGAGTGCTGTAAATTTTTATTAAACCATCCTACTACATTATGCTGAGCATTACAGTGACAGAAGATTTCTGCTGTACTGAATGTTACCACAATAATATGTGTGAATAACATTCTAATTGAAGGATATGCTTTGTGTGACTTCCCAACAGAGATTAAGGAGTTGCTGACTTGTTATATGAGAATACAATCTCTGACAAAAACGTTCGAGACAAAACTCTGGGCCTACATGTAATAACAAGCGGCGGAGTTCACTATACAACAGGACAAACAGAACATTCTTCCTCACAAATGCTAAAAATGTAACAATAGCTATGCAAACGTGATCACATGTTATTAACAGGTAGTACAAAGAATAAATTTTAGCAGAAACCATTGTACTAGAATTATCCTCCCACACCAATAAAAATTTTGAACACACCACTCTCATGCTTGCATCATTGGATGTACCAGTGAATTCTGTACAACTAGAGCTTGCTAAGTGCAATAACACTTAGTACGGTTGAGGTACATCCATAATATACCATACAGTCCCATGTACAGTCGACAAAACGAAACTGCTCACGCGTCTTGATAAGCGTGGTACCTTCGGTTGTGTACAGCTCACATCAGTGGGAGTGCAACACACACTGCCAGTGGCGACAGCTCCACGTGAAGCACACTTTTAGCACTGTATTTGTTCCCTTCTTATTGTACCGATTTCATTCACAGACTTTTTGATTTTTTTGTGATGGCATATCAACTGTGTGATGTTTTATACAGGGTGGTCCATTGATTGTGACAGGGCCAAATACCTCACGAAATAAGTGTCAAACGAAGAAACTACAAAGAACGAAACTTGTATTGCTCGAATGGGGAATCCAGATGGCGCTATGGTTGGCCCACTAGATGGCGCTGCCATAGGTCAAACGGATATCAAACGGAAAACTGCGCTTTTTTAAAATAGGAACCCCCATTTTTTATTACATATTCGTGTAGTACCTAAAGAAAAATGAATGTTTTAGTTGGACCACTTTTTTCGCTTTGTGGTAGATGGCGCTGTAATAGCCACAAACATATGGCTCACAATTTTAGACGAACAGCTGGTAACAGGTAGGTTTTTTAAATTAAAATACAGAACGTAGGTACGTTTCAACATCTTATTTCGGTTGTTCCAATGTGATACATGTACCTTTGTGAACTTATCATTTCTGAGAACGCACGTTGTTACAGCGTGATTGCCTGTAAATATCACATTAATACAATGAATGCTCAAAATGATGTCCGTCAACCTCAATGCATTTGGCAGTACGTGTAGCGACTTTCCTCTCAACAGCGAGTTGTTCGCTTTCCGTAATGTTCGCACATGCATTGACAATACGCTGACGCATGTTGTCAGGCGTTGTCGGTGGATCACGATAGCAAATATCCTCCAACTTTCCCCACAGAAAGAAATCGGGGGACGTCAGATCCGGTGAACGTGCGGGCCATGTTATGGTGCTTCGACGACTAATCCACCAGTCATGAAATGTGTGATTCAGTACCGCTTCAACCGCACGCGAGTTATGTGCCGGACATCCATCATGTTGGAAGTACATCGCCATTCTGTGATTCAGTGAAACATCTTGTAGTAACATCGGTAGAACATTACACACGAAATCAGCATACATTGCACCATTTAGATTGCCATCAATAAAACAGGGGCCAATTATCCTTCCTCCCATAATGCCGCACCATACATTAACCCGCCAAGGTCGCTGATGTTCCACTTGTTGCAGCCATCGTGGATTTTCCGTTGCCCAATAGTGCATATTATGCCGGTTTACATTACCGCTGTTGGTGAATGACGCTTCGTCGCTAAATAGAACGCGTGCAAAAAATCTGTCATCGTCCCGTAATTTCTCTTGTGCCCAGTGGCAGAACTGTACACGACGGTCAAAGTCGTCGCCAGGCAATTCCTGGTGCATAGAAATATGGTACGGGTGAAACAGATGTTGATGTAGCATTCACAACACCGACGTTTTTGAGATTCCCGATTCTCGCGCAATTAGTCTGCTACTGATGTGCGGATTAACCGCGACAGCAGCTAAAACACCTACTTGGGCATCATAATTTGTTGCAGGTCGTGGTTGACGTTTTACAAGTGGCTGAACACTTCCTGTTTCCTTAAATAACGTAACTATCCGGCGAACGGTCCGGACACTTGGATGATGTCGTCCAGGATACCGAGCAGCATACATAGCACACGCCCGTTGGGCATTTTGATCACAACAGCCATACATCAACACGATATCGACCTTTTCCGCAGTTGGTAAACGGTCCATTTTAACACTGGTAATGTACCACGAAGCAAATACCGTCCGCACTGGCGGAATGTAACGTGATACCACGTACTTATAAGCTTCTGACTTTTACAGCGCCATCTATCACAAAGCGAAAAAAGTGGTCCAACTAAAACATTCGTATTTCTTTACGTACTACACGAATATGTAATAAAAAATAGGGGTTCCTATTTAGAAAAACGCAGTTGATATCCGTTTGATCTATGGCAGCGCCATATAGCGGGCCAACCATAGCGCTATCTGGTTTTCCCCTTCAAGCTAGACGAGTTTCGTTCTTCGTAGTTTTTTCGTTTGATGCTTATTTCGCGAGGTATTTGGCCTGGTCACTATCAATGGACCACCCTGTATATACGCTATGACACTGACTTTTCCTATTTGAAACGCCGATATGTTTCTGCCTTGAATATTCAAGCAAGAGTCGAACCGAAAAGCTATGACTCGATGTTAAATCCTGTTAGCGGGGGTTGCATACATTCAGGGCAAACTTGATTGATTTATGACCACATTACCCTCCTCTAAACCTATTGTTCTGTTAATTTATTGAGTACGTCCTGGGGGCTGTTTTAGGACTCCCGGGGATAACCTAACCTTCTGAGACACCCTGCACCCTTCCCCACCTCCTTCCCCACCACACCCCCTCGTCTATACAATCACACTTTTGATAGCAAATTAATTTACTAGTTAATTAAATCGATCAATTTACTTACCCCTCTCCTCCCATCCTCTACCCCCTCCCCCTCCACGTCCGGAAATTGGCGGGAAAAGGGCTCAGTCTGTGCTGAAGAGGATCTCACGACACGAAATTCAAGTCAGTGTGAATAATATATAGATTTATGTTCTTTATTTAATCAGTTTGTGGGAAACCGGTCACCCACACTTGGGTAGAGCTCATGTCTGGACCCGCTACCATACTTGCATCCTATGATGCCGTAACTGCAAGCACAGAGGAATGGAATGAAGTGCGGTATAGTATTCATGGGTCTTCCGCGTGTGTCTATTGTCTGGGCGTGGCCACAGAGGTCAAAAACTACCCAGTGTCCTAATTACAGATCATGATACTAAATACCATCGACCACGGACTGGATATCGCCCTCCTTTGATCTCAAGGCCCCAAACATAGCATCAAGTGGTGACATTCTGTTGATCGGGAAATTCAAGAGTCACTTACTGTCTCTGTCTCTCTCAAGCGGCTACCTCCTGTTTATCTGTGTGAACCAACGTATCCAAGCACGCAGATGGAGGTCTTCATCTCTCCTCAGAATGCCGTGTTCCTATCGGCTAAAGCCGGCCAAAGTGGCCGTGTGGTTAAAGGCGCTGCAGTCTGGAACCGCAAGACCGCTACGGTCGCAGGTTCGAATCCTGCCTCGGGCATGGATGTTTGTGATGTCCTTAGGTTAGTTAGGTTTAACTAGTGCTAAGTTCTAGGGGACTAATGACCTCAGCAGTTGAGTCCCATAGTGCTCAGAGCCATTTGAACCATTGAACCTATCGGCTAATGCTAGGGAGAAAGGGAGAGCTGACGTAATTTCGACGTCAAAAGTAGAGGGAAATAGTCCATTTGTGCTACTGTATCAAATTAATTGTTTAACGATTTACAGGAGTCAAATAGATTGCTTAAAACACTCACCACTGCCCTACGATAGACCTTCTTCATAATAAAAACATATTTTCAACAAGTAAGTACCACACACAAACATTATACAAATCAAGTAATTAAATTTCGCCACAAATACGTCGTAGCGGTAAACATATCTGAGGTTCTGTATGCACCGACGTTTGTGAACACATGCATCCTTCTCCACCGTAACGTTTCCAATGAGCCAAACGGTCACACACACTCGCGACTGCAAAGAGCGCACCATCCGCCGACTGCCGGGAGCGGCGGTAGTGCCGTCTGCCGTCGTGCGCCACTCAGGAGAGACCTGCACACGTATCGGCTATACCGGCAGCTGCACGCCCGTACCCGGCATCCACACGCCAGCCCTACAGCACGCTCAGAGGTTGGAGAGACTGTCACCAAGCAGTCAACCATTCAATTTACATGGGGAGAATACTTGTCCAGTGCAAACACCCATCATACTGAATTTTCTCATGCTACACACACGTCCGCTTCCGTCTCCGCTCACCCAGCACACTGGTCACTTCGCTAGCCCCAGCTGCGGCGGGCAAGGGCAGAGCGGTCGGCGCATTCTTTGAAACTAGCCGCCTGCCACAGGCTGAGCTGATCTAAAACTTCCGGCGCCGACTCCTCATGACGAGTTCTCCTGCCGGCCTCGACACACTGCGAGTCATGCAGCAGCTGGTTTGATGTCTACATTAGTTCTTACCAATTCCACCCCAGCATAGACACCTCAATTTAAAAAACCCAATGTTAAAAAAATATCAGCTCAACCACTTGTTTGTAGTGTAAAACAATAAGATTGACGCGTTTCGGAAGTCAAGCTTCCACCATCAGAATAATAAAAAGTAAAAGAACCTGTTGAAACTCGTTAAATTGGAACATGCACCAGGCACACATCTGGAACCATGCAGACATCTCTATGTATATCATTTGGAAAAAAGGCTCCTCGTTAACCTGCAACATCCCGTGGATAAAGTTGTATATTACAAATGCTATGTAGATAATACGCTGCTTCTTATTGATGGACAAAAAAAAGAAGTTGCAGAAATAGTAAATAAATTTAACGAGTTACACGGTAAAATTGAATTGACTGTGGAAGAAGAGAAAAATGGTGAACTGCAATTTCTCGACCTAAGTATTAGGAAACAAAATGGTAGGCATGTTTTTAAAATATTTAGGAAACAAACCACAACTGATGTGTTGATACAAAATAATTCCTGCCATCCTAATAGCCAGAAACTTCTGCTTTTAGATCTTTGATAGATAGAGCCTTTAGAATCCCTATGAATGAAGAAGACAGAATGACTGAGCTGAACATCCTGAAACAACTAGCCAGAGCTAACGGATATCACCAAAACGTTGTCAATAAATTAATACTACAGAAACAGCGCGCGAATGCAAGGAAGAATACCGCAAATAATATTACGAGAGTCACAATACCATACTTCGGCGATATTTCGCAAAAAGTGGCTAACATTTTCCAACCTTTTAGAGTCGATACCGCTTTTTAGACCAATAATACGCTGTGGTTTAAACTAAGAAATAAATTACAGCAGGAAAGCGATAAATATGAGAGGGCTGGGGTCTATAAAATTCAGTGTAACACGTGCAGGGCAAGCTATGTAGGCCTAACTGGTAGGTCCTTTAAAGTACGTTACAAAGAACATAGCGATGCTTTCCGGCTTAATAATTTCGAAAAGTCAGCTGTAGCCACCCATATTTGGGAAACGGGACACCTCATGTTGGGAATAGATCAGGATCTCGTTATTTGACATAGACAGGACAAAGGCAAAAAGCTGGAACTACTAGAACAGCTGGAAATTATGATACGTAGCGTGGATAATCAGAACACACTGAATGAACAGCTAATTGGTGATACAAAAAACTTTTTCAAACATTTCACTGGTTTCTTTTTGTAACTACATTTTTAGCAATTGGCAGGATACCATCATTTCATGAGGTCCTCGGTACATGTATACGTTATCTGTTTGTATAGACATCTCTGTGACTTCCTTGTTTACTTGCGCGTGTGTGGTATCAACGAAGACGCACGGGGGGTTTACGACGATAGAGGAGAGAGCCGTGTGGTTAGATGTTGAACACCATAGGCGACACCATTTTAGAGTTCTTTATATTTTGACGACTACGTGGAGATGCACCTTGGAAGACACGGCTGCAACAAGGGAAATAGCCACGATGTTTTAATTTTATTATCAATTTTATTGTGCCTGGTTCATGTTCAATTTTAGCGAGTTTTAAAAGGTTCTTTTACTTTTTATTATTCTGATGATGGAAGCTTGACTTCCGAAACGCGTCAATCTTCGTGTTTTACACTATAAACAAGTGGCTGAGTCGATATATTTTTTAACATTGATATTCACAACAACGACCTCTCATCCAGTATGGATAAAATTAAAAAATCCACTTTAGCCAGCTCGAGACAGGGGTGTTGTTGACCATACATCTCGAATTTCTCACTCGAAATGATCGAGGGTTGCCCAGAAAGTAAAGCATCGAATTTTTTTGTTAAACAATTCTTTATTGAAAGCTACACACATGAAAGAATGGTGATATATCTACACACCCTATTTTTCCACATAGTCTCCACACCTTCTATGGCATTCCTCCCTCGCAAAACAAGGGCATGTATGCCCTGTCGGTATCAATCCTTGTCCTAGTTGCAGAGCCAGTGCTTCACTGTGTGTCTCACCATCTCATCGTCCTCAAAATGTCTTCCAGGAATGGGATCCTTTAATGACCCAGACAAGTGGAAGTCCCAGGGGGCTATACTGTGGACGGCGTGAACTGCCCAACCCTGTTGTGCGATGTGTTCAACAGTTCTCAGACTTGTTTGGGGCCGAGGGTTACTGTCTTGTAGCAGAAAATCTCCTGGGTTGCTGTGGCGCCGAAGTCGCCGCAAGCGCGCCTTGAGTTTTGTTAATGTGTTGACATATGCTTCTGAATCAATGGTACCGCCTCTTGGCATCACATCAACGAGAATCGCACGTTCATAGTCCCAGAACACGGTGATCATGACCTTATCGGCGGAAGCAGTTGCTTTGGCTTTGAAGTTTTTCTTCTGTGGGGAGTGGCACCAGTCCATCGACTGTCGTTTTGTTTCGGGCTCAAAATGGTGAACCCAGATTTCTGCCAACGGTGTTGCAGCTGCCAACCGACCGCGTGGTGAAGTGATGCCGCGGCTGGACTTCAGTTAAGTAGTTTTAATTCGACATGGTACCACGGTACTATAGGTTTTAATTTTTAATTTTGACTGTGCTTTACTCTGGCATGTTATAGTAATTTCATGCTTCTGAAGAAGGCTAGGTTATTCTAGCCGAAACCCGGGTAAAGTCCAGAAAATTTTCGCAACTGAGGCGGATTTTTCAATATATTTATCTAAAAAGAATTATTGTCTTGAATTTTCTGCTTGTTAAAGAAGAACAAACATTAAACAATTTGTCTCTAGTAACAATGAGCAGCATTTGATATTTCTTGTCTGTCAGGCTATAGGGAGGAACAATTGCTGTTTCACACTTGTCTCCAATTGTGGCTAAGGTATTTGATTATCTACTGTGGGAATGATTTGCTAGCAAAGCACTCGTCTCAAATAGCGAAAGGTAAAATTCGGGAACAGGAGTTGCCAGAAAGGCCCAACATACAGCTTGACAGGATGTACTCCTTGATTTGCGACGGTATATAGCCATTGTAAGACAACTCTCCGAATAAGATTAAGCTGTTGGGAAAATAAATTGTTTTTGAAATGAATCTTTAAGTGTTTGGACCCTTCCTATGAATCACAACTCAATTCGAGAATCACCTCTGCTAAGCAACCTAAGAGACTTACCCCTCACACTCCATTAAAGGTGAGTTGGTAGACAACACATGATAAAAATACTGTCGTCAACGTCCTGATTGTGCTACGCAGATTACATCATTACGCCAGCTGGTGACAGAACATGTATCGGGATGCAATAACGAGCGCTGACGGAGTGTCATCACATCGTCCCATCGTCACCGTAGTACCAGAGGATTCGGTGCTCGGTCCTATCCTCTAAACGTTGTACACAGCAGACATCCCACAGGAACATGGGAGAAGGTGGCCTTAAGTGCTGCTGACACAGCCTTGTGCACCAATAGTCTTAATGCTCGAAAACTGCGACGGACACTTCAGATGGCGATAAATCAGCTCGGCCACTGAATGATAAAATGGCAGCTGGTTTTCAACCCCAACAAGACTCAGATCATCATCGTTAAGAAGAGACCGGAGCCAGAAGCTCCGTCACCTCTGAAGGTGTCCGCCCCTGGTAGCTGAGTGGTCAGCGCGACAGAATGTCAATCCTAAGGGCCCGGGTTCGATTCCCGGCTGAGTTGGAGATTTTCTCCGCTCAGGGACTGGGTGTTGTGTTGTCCTAATCATCATCATTTCATCCCCATCGACGCGCAGGTCGCCGAAGTGGCGTCAAACCGAAAGACTTGCACCAGGCGAACGGCCTACCCGACGGGAGGCGTTCGTCACACGACATTTCATTTACCTCTGAAGGTCAAATGAACAGCCATGAACTAGGCACTACATGCCTGATACCCTCACATGGTGCTGTAGAGACGTCTAACGTGGTGCCAATACATAGAAGTATGTGGCAGGGTCCTTGTTCGACTCAGGGACCTGTAATCAGTTCTCAACCCACACTCTACACTGCCCACCTACGCTGGTCTTTCTCTCTACAAATGCGGCATACGACCTCTCCTCGAGTATTCAGCAATTGCTTGGGCCAACTTTGCATACACACGCGTCCCATAGCTGCAACGAATTCAATACAGGGCTCTGCGACTGGCTCTCCATCTTCCCTGGAACTATCAGTCACAAGAACTGCTCCTTCTAGCTGAAGTAGAACGACTGAAGCAACAATATCGAGAAACAGTAGGGAGTTCTACCAATAGACTGCTAGCTCTGCAAATTTACATACGAGCAACTTGAGCAATAAAGCCCAGGACCGGCTCACTCTACGATAGCTACAACATATTCAGGACTAATAAGGTTCGATAATTAAAAAATAGAAACAAAAATCAATAAATAAAATAAAATACTACAAAACTGGTACTTAGGTAGCAGAAAGATGTTGCACTAAATCTGCTACAAGTTATCGCAGCACAAGAAGGTTGAAGGTAAAATACAAACTTCGTATTAAACTGAAAGATAAGAATTTCCAGTACTGAAGCCCGTGTCGCCGTCGTTGTATTGTCAGGAGAAAGAAGCAGTAACACAAGGATGGGTTGGTCAGGACAGCCCAGTGACTTGGAATGTAGACTACTCTTTCGATGTCACCTGAGCAACAATTCCAACAGGTAGATTTCAACGTTTCTGAAGCTGTCCAAGTCGACTGTTGGTGATGTGACTGTGAAGTGTAAACACGATAGAGCAATCACAGATACATCAAGACCAGGCCGACTTCACTTACTGACAGGCAGGGACCATCGAGCACTGTGGAGGATGGTTGCAAAAAATCGCTTGGAATTAGGGAAAGGAATCACTTTAGAATTCTGATGAGCATAGGGAGTTAAAATGAATGGCGCACAAAGATCGAGTAGCTTCTCATAATCTACATGTTTCTGTAGTCTGTGGTGAGCAACTATTGAGGTGGTGTAAAAAGTACCGCTACTGGACAGTGGATGACTGGAAACAAGTGATCTGGAGTGATGAATCACGCTATACCCTGTGGCAATCCGATGAAAGGGTTTGAGTTCGTCAAATGTCTGGGGAACACTAGCTGCCATCACGTGCCTAGAGTAGAGATGTTACCGTATGGGGCTGGTGTTCACGGTTAGGATATGGCCCCATAATTGCGCTTACGAAAATATTAAATGCGGAAGGGTATGGACATATTGTAACGCATGCAGTAAAGGAACAGTGTGGAAACGATGATTCTATTATCATGACAGTGCACCCTGTCATAAAGCAGCATATGTGGACGATAACGCCAGCCGGAGTGGCCGAGCGGTTCTAGGCGGTACAGTCTGGAACCGCGCGACAACTACGGTCGCAGTTTCGAATCCTGCTTCAGGCACGGATGTGTGTGATGTCCTTGGGTTAGTTAGGTTTAAGTAGTTCTAAGTTCTAGGGGACTGACGACCTCAGTAGTTAAGTCCCACAGTCCCATGTGAACCATTTTTTTTTGGACGATAACATTCCTGAAGCAGATTGGCCTACCCAAAGGCCCGATCTCAACCCAATGTGTGGGATGTGTTAGAACGTCGATTTCGCTCCATATCCCACCTTCCGTCACTATCTTTCTGGATTCCGGCTACAAGTCTTCACAGACATTCAGACACCTCATTGAAAGTGTACACTGCAGAGTTTAAGGCGACATAAGTATGAAGAGTGGACACGTTAATTTTCATTCATGGTTGGCTGGACAGTTTTGGTCAGATAGTATACTTGTTTATTTAGGAAAAGAGGTAATGGCGGTCATTGAATGGCATTCTGCACGGTAATAGTCAGAGCACTATAGTAATATTGAATATTTCTACACTGCCTGTGAAGAGAGTGAAATATACAAAAGAAATTTCAAAATCAGGTTATACTTACGTTATTGTGAAGTCTAGAAGATGCCTTATAACATATCGACAGGTTTGAGGAGAATGGATTAGACGTGATGTACAGGGTGAGTTGAGTAAGCTGTAACAGCTCTTTTATGTCTTGAACTGTTCAGGATATCGACACTATGTTTTCGACAAATGGTGGTACGCAGAGGAGCACGTAACTGTGTTACTTGTTTAATACTCTCAACTCTAGCATCAACCAATATGTTAAAGTAAGTGCGTTTACTTTAAACAGAACGATATTATTATTGTTAATTATATGGCCTTCATTGGATCAGTTTAGTCAGTTATACAAAGGTTTATACAAGTTGTTGTTATTCAATAACAAAATTCAGTTTAACAATTCAATAATACAGTAGTCATACAAGAATTGTTATAATCTATTATAATATGAAGAGTGTTTTGCTCTTTTATCTGAGCAGTATTCCTTCATTCTTTCAGGTATTTTCTTTCTTTATTCCTCTGAGATCACTCTTCCTGTAGTCCTTTTACTGATCTTCGTTTGTAGTCTGGTTTGTGTGCCTTGCAGTATTCTCGTTTTCCCCGTTTTGTTTCGCAGGTTATCTGCTGTAATTTGGAGTTCTCTTATACCTTCCTTGATTTCTGTGACCTGTTTAATGTTGCTCTTACCATTCCACAATTTTTCTATTGTTCTCTTACTAATTATGTTTACAAGTATTCTCATCCGATATCCAGAAAATGAGATGGGTTTCTTCCCGATCGTGCTCATTACTGGTTCTATTTTCTTGTATACTGTTTCAGTCGAAGCTATTCTGGAATGCCCATTTACTTGAGATTTTTTGTTTATACATGTCCTAATTCTTCTTCTTTCTGTAATTAGCGTTTGCCAATTTCTACTGTATTAGCTGTTTTGAGGATGGAACGATGTGCTTTAATTAACGGCTTTTGAAAACTCTTGAAAAGACGAGTACAGTGATATAACGCTTGTTAATGTTGACATTGAAACTTTTCGCTAAAGTATCAGAGAAATGAGCTAAAACTGAAAGCTGTGTAGGTTCTTTAAATGGGCTACACATATAAATATAATATTTGTAATTATTCTTATTCGCGCAATTCCCGTGCGACAAAGATATCAAGGGTGATGTGATTATATAAGGTAACAGAAAACTGATAGCTAAAATGGCGATTATTTTGTGTATCTCATTTGTTTTTTCACTGATCTCGGTGTCTGTTGGTCTTTTGAGGTGGTGTGATAAAGACGTACGTAATTGCGCTCTCCAATATTACGTTAAGTAAAAGTTATAATATGTAGAAGTAGCAAGTTTTCATTCTGCTACCGAACAACGTCCGAATTTCAACCTCCCGATGCGACAAGGACTTACGTTTTTAAATAGACCTTTTCGGAGAAGAAGTCAAAATAATGAGAGAATAGCCGCAGCAGCCACACTGGCATTGTTGTACATCGTTGGGGAGGCAAGATAGATATTAAGCCGCACACCAAAACTCAGAGGGATTAATTTAATTCTATCCATATTCTGCAGCCGCAAATGTGATTGTATTCAATACACTGGAAGTATGAATTAAAAGACGCCTTCAGTCACAAATTTTCGTGTTTTATTAACTACACGATGAATTTCAACTCCTTCAAGAGCAAAAATAAATCATGTATTAAGACAACTTTCATCTGAGATCCACAGGGTCCGAAATAAATCGTATAATTAATAAAACAGGAAAATTTGTGGCTGCAGGCGTCTTTTAATTCACACTTTCAAAGGAATTAACATTGAATAAATGTTCCAGAACTGCCACAGCGCTCGTACCACGCACGCATCCATACCTGCGCGCGTCTCTGTCACACAATTTCTGGTGCGGCTAAACGATAATTACTCCAGCTCTGAACGATTCACATTTTCTCTCTTCTGAACCACTATAAAGCCAAAGAGCCGAAATCGGCTACTGTGCAAACGGCGCCTACTGCCCCTCTTATGGTAGGCTCCGTCACTGTGTCAAGCTTTCGTCTGTTTTCTAGTTTACAGAAATATGGATACGTGCACACATTTGAAACAGTTTCCTTATCCCCTTTTTTATAAACTAGAATTTAGCATATATTTCCATTGCCAACTATCTTAGCCGACACTGTACTATGTGGTGTGAAGTAGAGCCGAGAGGAAACACGTATCCTCGTCGTATACAACGATCGCACCTGGCATCAGAGCTTCACTTCACCGTTGTAACGTACTTCGGCCCCCTTACCTTTCAATTTTGGCACATTTCTCTGACACTTCTGAGCAAATTTTCAGCACTAATATTAACAAGCGTTATTTCATAGTACTCGTGTTTTAAGGGCTTGCGAAGCCCGTTAAAAAGGTATACCATTCCGTTACAAAACCATACATAAAATGTGTGTGTGAAATCTTAAGGGACTTAACTGCTAAGGTCATCAGTGCCTAAACTTACACACCACTTAACCTAAATTATCCTGAGGACAAACACACACACCCATGCCCGAGGGAGGATTCGAACCTCCGCCGGGACCAAAAACCATACATACTTCAGTATCTCTGTTTATACGAAAGTTACGAATATTAACCATGAAACAAATTTACGTGACTCTCTCAGAGCTGATAGCTTAAAGTTCCTGATCGCCAGAATTTCCCCCAGTGTCCTGTATTAAATTCCAAATCTCTGCGCAGTGTCTCGTGACGTGGAGACATGAGGCATTGTTGATGGTATCCCACCCATTGGCTGTCGACGTCAAATCTGGCAACCCCTCAGTGTCGTGCAAAAAGAGTAGGTTATGTTTCGTTAGTGGCTTTCAATGTCACTCTTCCCTCATCATCATACAACACTGAACTGACACCACATTACCCGCTGGTCACACACACTTAACAAATGCATGTAAGACACAGCTGTCGCACGACACATGGAATGGGGCTATTCTGTGTGATGGAATAAAGATTTTTCCGATTAGGTGGATGGACGATCTCTGGGAGTCTCACAGCCACCAACAGTACGTGACTTTCTGTTTTGTTTTTGATGTATGCGCAGAACTAAATGGTAATCTGATGGTTAGCACATGACTTAGGCGTGTGGTTGATGTCTAAGTTGTGGGCGATATTTGGTGTGGTATAACAAAGCGGGTAAGGACAGAACGATTTCATTCAATAACGTTGCCCAAGTGAGCTAACACGAAAAGGCATTCAAACTATGACACTATTCCGTTTCTATCATCCGTCAAAGTTTGTATAGCTTACTGTTTTTTTTATGAAAACCATGGAACAGTATCTTTTTATGTTAGCGTTGCTTATTCTCAAAGGGATATTGCATCAACTTCCTCGGTACAGTGCTGCTGAGAAGCGGCCTCTGTTGCTCCACAATTTGACCTGACGCTACCCGCAAAGCATGGCGCAAGGGCGCAGGGCTTAACCGGTACCGCTCCGGAACCCCTCTGACCGCATCAACAAGTTTGCGGCTGGCGGGCTCCGGAATCTGCATATTCATGAGGCGGCGGGCCTTCAACCTTCTTTGTGAATTTAACGCCGCCGTACACGATTAGTACCAGGCGGGCGTTTCGATCGGGCGCCGTGAGATGGCAGCAGCAGTAGCACTGGCAGCGTGTTTCGCTCTGGTGGTGAGATACATCGTCGCGTTAACGCTGATAGCTTTTCAACTACGTTACTTTAGCTTAGGTGGTGGGTGGAAAGAAATCATTTCTGATAATTCAGAAGAGGCGGGGCGAAACTAATTCAGGTTGGCCGTGTGGATGTTCGAGTTCGCTCGGATTAATTAATTAGACCGTGATCACGTGTTCCTAATCGACTAGAATAAGGTATCGATTCCGAAGTACTTTAAGCGAGAAGACTGGAAAAAAGTATACTTCTAATCACCTTTCTTTGCAAAATCTGCGTTAAAGAAATCGTAAATACAGGGCAATTACACTGAAACCGATTGACTGGAAATACACTGACCAGTACTCGTATTTAAGTGAAAAGATAATGACAAAAGTATACAAAAGTACACGTCCGTCAGTCCTAAAAGCGGACAACATGCATATGGACTAAGTAGTTACGATTATAATTGAATTCATGAAACATTCTTGTAATAAACAGAATGTTAAATAAATCGGTAACTGCTGTGGGTAGCACGTTAATAATAATGCTGCATAACATCATTGTAATGGATTCTGTCAAACGTTCTTTTAGATATGCCTTTTCAACTATCAAAAATTACTTTTTGTGTTCATCCACTAAAATATTAATTTTCTCATATAAACAACACAAAACCATTGCAACGCTGGAATACAGCAGCCATTTAATCAAGAGCATCAGAATCGAAATGAGATTAAATTCCCAATATTATGGTCTTTTAAATGGCACTTGCAAACATTAATTTCAAAACCACTATAGTTATTGTTATTCAAACTCCGATTAATAAGTTAACTACTTCGAAACAATTTGAACTTTCATTCTGAGAAAATTTTAAAATTATGTTTCGCTTTCTGGCAATGTAATTTAACATCTTTTATAGTTTAAATAATCAGTAGTACCAGGACACTCGCAATAAAAGATAGATTGACTAGGATCCTCTTCCATGTAACTTGGGAAAATGATCACCAGTGTCTACAGCTGGCCGGCCGCTGTAGCCGAGCGGTCGTAGGCGCTTCAGTCCGGAACCGCGCTGCTGCTACGGTCGCAAGTTCGAGTCCTTCCTCGGGCATGGATGTGTGTGATGTCCTTAGGTTAGTTAGGTTTAAGTAGTTCTAAGTGTAGGGAACTGATGACCTCAGATGTTAAGTCCCATGGTGCTTAGAGCCATTTGAACCATTTTTGTGTACAGCTACAGTTCATACAAAATTGTATTATTTGTTCATATAACGAAACACTCTACTAAGCATATTACACAGCTTGTAGTATGTAGTGGTTTGACGTGACAATTTTAGTTTCTACAATCGGATGCGAACTTTTCAAGTACTTGCTTTGGACAAGAAATTCGTTTTGTCTGTACCCTTCCACCTAGACAACCTGGAGCCTTTCAGTTAATAGCCAATATATTAAGGGACTCTTACCTTGCAGCGCGACTTTCAGCCAACAGTGTACACTGCTCTCCACTCTGGCACGCCAAAGACACCGACTTCAGCGTCCTTTCTACTAGCCTCGCTTGCCTCGACGACCCAATCTTATATTGGGGAATCGAGACGAAACCACGATAAGTGACGTATTACAGTAGTGTTCATCGAACAGACTTCGCAAATATTCTCTGGTGCAATAAGCACACGACTTCTCACGAACCTGGAATAATATCCCTAGTGTTGGGAAATAAGAAAAGGACAATTAATTATCGACGATTACGTAACTACCCTGAAAACTGAGCTAGTTACTGAGTGCTTATACACGTCGGGCTAAACTAAACAACATATTACACTGTTAATAATATTCCTACATTAGTTATTTCTCTTTAATGCTGAGCCATTGCATTAACGTGTGTTTCTTTATTATATAAGTCACGGGTCATATTTTATTTTATTACATTACACTAATAGTAAAATAAATAAAATTTTTATTTTATTACATTACAAATCTCTATAGACCTGTTATGACCTCTCCTACAACTTTTTAGAAAACCGCTCCAGCATATGGAGATCTCAAGGGTGTAAGTGTGGTGGCAGAAGAGAGAGTAGTAGGTGCCAGTGAGGGTGAGTAGTTGGCGTCAGCAGGTGCTTTTCTTAGTAGTTCCACTCAACTGAACACTTTCTGCGGCGTCAAATCTTGCTGTGATGCGACGGATGGAAGATCGGAGTGTGACGTCCTGCCGCCAGTGTGGTCGTTAGAGACAACAGGGTTGAAGAAAGAACTAGGCTTGGTCTAACCCAAAAAGCCAGTCTAGCATTCACTTGACCATTGAAGAAAAACTTTTAAGTGTTTAATGAGAAATGAAAGAAGGAAATTAGCGTTTAATGCTCCGCCGACCACGAGTTTATTAAATTTGGGCACAAGCTCCGACTGACGGAGTATCGTACAGAAGATCGACCGTGCACTTTCAAAGGAATAATAGCGGCCTGTGTGTAAGTGATTCAAGGAAACATCGGAAAACCTAAATCTGAATGGCCGGAGGGGGGATTTGAACCGCTGTTCTCCAGAAAATGAATCCAGTGCCTTACCGCTTTGCTCGGCCATGTACGTCGAAGTAGTATTACATCTATTTCTCCCGATTGTGAGTTCAGTATCTTGAGGACTACACTGCTTCACCTCACACGTGCTGACTGGGCGTGTCTCATAAACATAGACACTTTATGTCGCTTACTTGACTGTTCAACTGTAGAACATTATTCCTCGCATTAGAAATGATACAGTGCAAACACGATAAGGAAATGTTTTTATCAGCTATTTGCATTCTGTCAATAGCGAGGTCATCAAAGATGAAGGGGGCTAAAGGGAGATTTTCTGTTTGGCGACCTGTCGATGTCGGTATTATTAGACACAGAAGACGCTACGGTACTGGACAAGCGTCAAGTTGAAAATCGAGCGTAATGTATTCGGAGAGATTATCCGGGCATTCACCTAAGGTAAACGGGAAATTTAGAAAAGTACAGAGCTTGATGGCTCCATAGCGATTTGAGCCCCGTTCCTCTTCACGCAAGTCCATTGTTTGTAACTCTCTGTGACACCTCGCTCGCTATTATTTTGTTGGCTGGCTGCTCAGAAAATTTAATTCGCCACACTAAACATTTTGGGCTACCTGTCACAACCATGACGCACAAGCAAAAATTATAGCTAATTCTGTTTAGTCTCATTTGATAATGTCTCGTTGAGTCATATGGGACCATACAGGTAATGAAAACAAATAATTCCACAAATCCCAGCAATAACAACGTTGCGTAAATTACATAACTGCATATATTGCACGGTCCACCTCAAATATCATAGCATTTTTGAACTGACGTTCCAGAACATCTATCACTGATATTTGCAGTTAATAATAAAAATAAATTTACACAACCGTAAAGCAAGGCAACAGATTCATTTCCATGAACAATTTTTGTGGGTTCGAAGTATTCTAGAGGAAAGCTCTTTCGTGAGGAGCTCTCACACACAACACAGTTTCTTGGTAATACCTGATAGTATCGTTATTCTTAGTCAGTAGCATGCATTGCAGGCTACATCGCTACTTATGAATTACTTAGGCAGCCGCGAACAAATGACAGTTTAATTCGGAAAAGCAATACAGAAAAGTGGAACTGAATTTCACTGTTATTATGAGCTTGATTAGGTCTAGTCATTATTAGAAAGTGTGTTACTTACAAACTCATTAAACGAAGTTAATGGCAGTGTAGCGCAACAGATTAATCACTAGGTCATAGCTCATGTACCTTATGAAACTGCGAAGTCTGAATTATCTGAACTGGCAAACGAAGTAAGTGTGTACTGTACGGAGGTAAATGGGTGCGTGAGTAGCAACAGGGCTGATATTGATTTAGGTGCAGCAGTGTCAACGGCACTGTGTGGTAATGGTTGTTGTTTTGAGGTTGAGGAGCCTGGGCCAGATGTATAGGGGAAATCATGTGCCACGGATTTTTTCGTCCTGCAGAGAGGAACTGCAGACGGCTGTTTTAAGGTGGATACTATGGTGAATGCACAAGAAGCTCGTGATGATGTTAGTTGCATTGCGAATGTTGTGGATAATGAAGTCGTACAGATACATTTCTTTCTGAAGGACGCCGTCACCACTTGGGGTGACGTCGCCTTTTCCAAGGGGAGGGCCAGGGGGTGGGGGGAGAGGAGCGAGCAAAAATGCTTTCATGGCTAAGGATCGAGCAGACAAGTCCGAATCCCTTCAGGAACGTATGCCTGAGGATGAGGGGAAGTTTAACGATATTTGCAATGTTACAGGCAACGTGGGCGAGAGAAAAACTCGTGTAAATGTTCTTAAAAGCACAATCAAAATCGAGGAGACTTTGTTTCAGCTGAAGTAGACAGCTGCAAGTGAGGCAATGTCGCAAAGGTCTATTATGATGAAAACGGAACGACTTAAAAGGCGTATGACAACACTAAGATTCAATGCAGACAGTAAACTGTAGAACAGTAGAAGAGTACAAGGTAATCGGTGTTCAGAAGGGAAGGTAGAAGGAAGCATAGCACTGCAAGGCGTAGTCAATCTATGAGTAGCTGTAAAATGAGAGAAGTAACTGGAGCTGAAGACCACTTGGTTGTATGTGGTAGTACCACAAGTAGTTGTTATTTGACCATAGACGATGTCCCGAAACAGCGCGTTAGGAAACAACCCTTTAGGCTGTAAGATGTTAACACGAAAATAACAATAATCAGAGGCAAAATTCGGGATGAACTTTTTGAGGAGTGTTGCGAATCAAAAATTTTTTATTGTAGGTGTTTAAAATTTTTAAAAGTTGTAACAGGCGAACTACGGACAAAGTAGGTTAATGCTGGCCTGGTGTGCCAATCGATATATCAACAAAGTGTACCGCCTATGCAACAGACACCGCAACCAGACAGGCAGAAACGTAAACACAGCTGTGATATTTAACAATGCGCTGTGAGGTAACGCTATGTAACTTCAACGCCCGAGTGCCAATATAAGATAAAACATAGACAGGAAAGAACCGAGCTCGGCGACCCAGAATTATTACTAATCATCACAGCAAAGAAAGAGCACTGACTGGTCCGATAAATGACAAATGCACTCTTACACTCAGAGCCACTGCGTCATAGGCCGCGACTCAGCCCTTTAAACAGAGAGTCTTTCGGAGCTCAGGAACACATTCTGTCATGCTGCCATTTTGTCCATATCGCAAGAAACAAAGAGAATGACGGTCTATTGAGTTTCAGTGAAACCACGAAAAGCTGACTCATCATGGCCATCCCGCTACTTGCTTGCCCATTTCAACACTGAGAGGTAGCCAACTTGATGCATATCACTGCCGTAATCTGCCACTGCTGCCTACCGGGTCTTCGCTGCCACCTTCGCACCGACAGGAGGAGGCGCCTCCACGCAGCCTCCTGGCCGACTCTTGAGCATCTGCTGCAGTCTCTGTCGATCCATGGTGGTTGACCAGTCTTCGCAATAACCGTCATCCTGGACCACAGCCGGCAGTATCCACCTGAGTGCATGACGGACTGTCTTTGAGAGTGCTGAGGTGGGAGCTGTACTAGGTGACCTGAACAGGATCAGGTTGTACCAAAGTATGTTCTCTCTCTCTTAACCATCCCTTACCCATATCCGATCGCCGCTTGAATATTGTTTCAATTAAGAACCAGCAAAAATATAGGGAGAGGGAGATAAAAACAGCTAGCGCAATTCGCATGAATTACGAGCCAGTGATTGGTGGCCGCTAAGCTGGCGCCAGATAGCATCCAAGATGTGTTTCGTCGGGTTCAGATCAGACGAATTTGGTGTCCACGACATCATCATGAGTTCGGGGTCATACTCGTCTAACTATAGACATTGTGAGACGATCTTACTGAATGATGTCTTCGCCGACAGGGAAGTAATCTAGTATGAAGGGATGCAGGTGGTCTACAATAATGATCAATTAGTCCACAGCTATTACTGCTATAAATACAACGGAAGCCAGGCGAATTCCCCCCATAGCATGATACTGCTCCCACCTGAATGTGTGCATGCCGCAGTGGACGTTTCGGGCGTTGTTTCTTGACACGATCATCGATATGGTACGACAATAAACGTGATCCATACGAGCAGCCGACATGGTTTTCGTTTATTCACGGCCCAATCTTGATAGTGCCCTACCCATTGCAATCGTAACTGACGATGTCAACGTGGGAATACCTAAGTGTCGTCTGCTGTGGAGCCCCATCTTCAACAATGTGTGCCGAACAAAATATGTTCCGAAATGCTTGTGGCCTGCCACAGATCGCCTCCTATCATGGTGTAGGCAAGTTTCCGGACTCCATGTTCTGTAATCAAGCGTAGATGTCTAACACGTTGTCGCCTACTCCTGATACCAGGGTACTTCAGTCATTTTCTATAGAAGCTCACAACAGTAGCATGTGAAGAGCCGGGGAGATTCGCAAACTCCGAGATGCTAGTTCCCAGGTGCCGTACCACAACAGTCAGTCCCTTTGACAAAGACGCTGATGTCAGTCAATTCGCGGCTCATATCGTCACTAAAGTGATTTCTCGTTCGTCTCTGCTGTGCTTATACAAGGTGACGTGTTGCACAGTGTATTTAGGACCGACGAATGATAATCGTCAACTACTGAAGAAAATATACTTAATGTAGTTTCGAAGGTAGAACACGCGATTTGAGCGTAGGGTTTCTCTGTATGTGCATGTGAATTGAATGCCAATGGAGACGGTGTTGCTACAGGACAGGGCGACTGTGGCAGTGGTTTCTTTGGCCGCACTTACTGTTCTTAACGTGTTCTCCGTGTAGCTGATCGGCGCCTCGGAGTTGCACCTACATACATGGAAGAACACGACCATGACAGTGCATGAAAAACTCACGCAACAAAAGACCGATTTAGCAGGGTCTGCAACGAACTATGATTCTGACCGTTGCTAATGTATTTCAAGGCAGGCTGCTGTGGCCGAGCGGTTCTAGGCGCTTCATTCCGGAACCGCGCTGCTGCTACGGTTGCAGGTTCGAATCCTGCTTCAGGCATGGATGTGTGTGATGTCCTTAGTTTAGTTGGGTTTAAGTAGTTCTAGGTCTAGGGGACTGATGACCTTAGATGTTAAGTCCCATAGTGCTTAGAGGCATTTAATGCATTTCAGGCGCTGTTCTCAAACAAAAGAAAATTTTTTGAAGTTGTTTACCGAGTGTAAAAAGTTGTTATAATATACGTGGTTTGCGAAAGAAGAAAATACGCTCATTTTGTAGTGTGGAAAGAAATAATTCTCGAGTTTTGAGCACTCAGCACCACGTCAGAAAGGAGAAGTCACCGATACGAGATATGTACAGCATAGCTCGACTCTGAATTGGAGAGAGAGAGAGAGAGAGAGAGAGAGAGAGAGAGAGAGAGAGATTTTCAAGTCAAGGCGCACGAAGCGAGAAAAAACGCGTTTTGACATAGGAACTCTACGCTGCAGTTAACATATTGCGTTACTCGCCAAAACCGTCAAGGAGATACCCAGGTAACATTTCAGTAGACAGGCCTTGTTTCGGACACAGGTTTCCACCCGCAGTTTTCCTTCTGAACTCACTAAAATGTTCAGTGTTTCTCCGTATACAGGAGAAAAATAAACGGGAAATCCGTGTCCGAGTGTGTCATCCAGCGAGGCATTAGAGTGTCGTATTTACGGGAGACAGGTTTTGTTTATGCAGCAGCTAGTTCCATCTTCGCCACTGTCGAACTGGTGATTAGTCGCGATCAGTGAATAACAAAGACATTGCGAGACATTCGGCCTATGATCCGTCAGCGTACAAAGTCACGTTTGTTGCCGAAAGTGTGGCTTAGCAGGAGGAACCGACGCCTACAAATTCGACGCTCTGTAGCGTAGCTAGTTGGCGTTTCTGGACAGGGGTTCCTATCTTCTATTTGTTACTCAAGACTGTTTCTACAGCCCTTCGAAGTTTGTCGGCACCGTTTTGTAACACATTATATATGTTTCTTATCACGTCACATGCCTGCAGTGCCATCAGGTGGCATTCATTCTCTTCCTCTTCTTCCTAGTCTAAAGCCTGCCTCCTTCACTATGTCTTAGTCTATCTTGAAGTTGTCAGTCCACCTTTTTCTTAGATAGCCTGCATTTCATTTACCAAGCGGTGATTTATTATTCACTGTCGCAGCAGGCAATGGTCATAATGATTTGCCTCATCAGTAGATATGCTTCAGATGATGTTATCAGATCAGATTTCTGCCCTGGATTTCACGAATTCGAATTATTAATGAAACATGACTTTTTTATTGTAATTTTTATCCTCCTTTTGTATTTTAGGTTTTTCGATGTATTGTCATTAAGATCTGAAAATCAACGATATGACATCATTAAATGTCTACAGTAAGTGCAATGTCTTTAAAACATTATTGTTCTTTGCCCCTGTCCAACTGACATGACAATGTTACTAATCATTATCCTGCCCAGTTCATTTGTATCTCTCTTTTTAACGTCTTTTCTGAATGATGTTAAGGTTCGTCCTCCCAATCAATCTGCACGTCGGCAAGTTAAAACTGTCAGAGGTATTGAAAGCAGTTTGCTCCTGAGCTGCTCTTGTCATCGGAAATAGCAGTTGCTTATAAAACAGATAATTTTCTCTTGATCTTTTGTTCAAGAACCACTCGTCTGCTCCTCGTGCTGTATTCCTACCCACACTCTGACTGGACTGCAACCACATGCACACTTGCGTACCGTAAGTAGCCTAGCCTCAGGCGTCGCCCGCATCCCGCTCAGTCGTCTACAGGCCAGCTATGGCCAGAAAAAGTCAGTACAACAACAATAACAGTAACGACGCGGCATGTTATCGTTGGGAACTCAGGACGCCACCATTGAAGGCGCTACTCTTGCCGACATATGGTGTCCCAATCGATGACATGAGGCGCAGCCAGTGAGGGACTATTTCTCTCCGCAAGTTACGTGCCTGATAATGGTCCACGCCTTATACCTCTGGCTCGGTATTACATAGGCCAGCATGCGGCTTCCAACCAGCCAGTCACCGTCAGGAGATATTCCGAGCAATTACACCAAGCCCCCTGTGGTGCCTAATGCGGAAGATACTGACGACTAACTCCGACAATTGCTGAGGCTGGACGGACCTTATTGTAGTGGAAACCGACTTGCAGACCTAGGTCTCAGGCTTATGCTTAATGTGCTAGGACTTTCATCACGAAGCGTTTCACGGAGTTACTCGATAATGTAATCTCTCCCTGTGACTAACATCACAGTTGCAGTGAAAACTGTACTATTATTTTTTCCTGAAATTTTTCCTAAATAAACAATCATAATTTCTGGTCCACTTGACTGCTATCTTATTATTATATACCGAACACTGTCCATAACAGCTTCTTTAATTTCCTGTGTCATTCGTCGAGATATTCTGACGTTTCTGTAGTTGTTCACAAGCAAAATCCCTCAAAACGACTTATTGATTGCGAGATTTACGAATCTTGCACAGATAGAAGTGTGAAAAGCTTTCTCCACTGAAAGTCATTGGCTCTATAGTGAGAAACCGATGCTGTATCCTCCAGACAGGCTGCCAGCTTTTCCGAGATTACTCGTGGAAGAGCTAATACGAAGCAATCTATCACTACTGAGATGGTAAACCTAGCAACGTGGTAGACTATGTAAATTCTCTTCGTGGACCATGGCCCAAAGAGCACATCCCCTGGGCAGGTATCGAATACCGCCTGTCTAAGGTACACAATGGAGTGTGATTGTCAGAACTGAGAGCTCTTTTCCCGATGTCGAAATTCTATAGGATACACATCCGAGAAACGAGAACTGGTATCACTATAGCAGGCTGCGTAGCAGAAACAGTACGATGTTTACAGAGTCTCTGCGCCCATTACAAAAATGGCTCTGAGCATTATGCGACTTAACTTCTGAGGTCATCAGACGCCTAGAACTTAGAACTAATTAAACCTAACTAACCTAGGGACATCTCACACATCCATGCCCGAGGCAGGATTCGAACCTGCGACCGTAGCGGTCGTTCGGCTCCAGACTGCAGCGCCTAGAACCGCACGCCCACTCCGGCCGGCTGCGCCCATTACAATCCGAGGCTTGTGGGTTACCATACTTCGTAGACTCTTGTCCAAATGTTCATGACGGGCAGGTGATGAGCACTAGATCTGGCGAGATTTTTGCTTCACTTGACTCTCAGTAAAGTTTTACAATCAGTTTAAACGCTCACGGTCGAAAATGCCCGTTGTGGTGCTACAAACGACGATGACATCCCACCAGAGGTCTAGGAAGTTTCTATTACACACAAATGAAACTTTCTGCGTTTGTCACTTTATTATACTGCACGATTTAGTGATTCACACCATCATCTTCAGATGGACAGTTACGCAGTTACGTTGTGACATTAGTGAGGAACACACGCGCCCTTTAATCGCACCAGGCTAGATAAAAAAATCGATTTTTTTCATATTTTTGGGCAAAGGAGAAACAGGTACTGCATACTGTTAGTAGTTGTTTGTACTCTTTACCTTCATGTGCATGTGTGGAAAAAAAGTGTACCTGCGTTTTTCTTAATCAGAAATTAATATTTCTGTAATATCTTCTTACAGAGAGTTTGCCAGCATACACCTGTGACGGCGGGTCATGAGTTGCGTTTGAATAGCTGACTTGGCAGAGCACTCTTTTGTGAAAGGAAAAGGGTCCAGGTTCGAGCTCCAGCCCAGCACACAGTTTTAATCTCTGGGGAATTTTGCATTCACTGCACACTCATTGAAAATATAATTCTAGAATCTTTTGTTTGTGTGTTGGTATTTGTCTGAAGTTCTCGTCGTAGTACACTCTTCACCTCGAACGCTAATATGCATAAACTATACTTAGCAGCAGCCAAAGACAATAATTAACATTCCGCAAGGAAAGAGATGCGAACTCGGTCTTTTATCGCTGCCGCTATTTCAACTATTGTCGACAATCTTTCTCTCTCTGTTTTAGCTGCGATAGAATATAGACGTGCTTTTGTGCTTTTCCTTGATTATCTGTGTGAAATAATGTTTCTATTACATGGCATTGAAAAATCGGCCATGGTTAGCAGCTTCTATATAAAGACTGATACGTTCATTAAGAGAGTAAAATTTCTATTAAAATGAAAAGACAAAATTCTACGTCCAAGTTTTATTATTACAATCATTATTGAAAAGTCATTTATTAAAAAAATGTTATACACTTAAGCGCGAAGAAACTGGTATGGGGCATGTGTATTCAAATGCAGTGATATGTAAACAAGCAGAATACAGCGCTGCGACCGGCAACGCCAATATAAGAAAACAAATGTCTGGTGCAGTTGTTAGATCGGTTACTGCTGCTAGAATGGCAGGTTATCAAGATTTAAGTGAGTTTGAACGTGGTGTTATTGTCGGCGCACGAGCGACAGGACACAGCATCTCCAAGGTAGCGATGAAGTGGGGACCATTTCAAGAATGCACCGTGAATATCAGGAATCCGGTAAAACATCAAATCCCCAACATCGCTGCGGCCGGAAAGAGATCCTGCAAGAATGGGACCAATGACGACTGAGGAAAATCGTTAAACGTGACAGAAGTGCAACCCTTCCGGAAATTGCTGAAGGTTTCAATGCTGGGCCACCAACAAGAGTCAGCGTGCAAACCATTCAACGAAACATCATCGATATCGGCTTTCGGAGTCGAAGGTCCACTCGTGTACCCTTGATGACTGCACGACACAGCTTTAAGCCTCGTCTGGGCTCGTCAACACCGACGTTGGAATGTTGATGACTGGAAGCATGTACGCTGGTCGGACGAGTCTATTTCAAATTGTATCGAGCGGATGGACGTGAACTGATATGGAGACAACCTCATGAATCTATAGACTCTGCATGTCAGCAGGGGACTGTTCAAGCTGGTGGGGGCTCCGTAATAGTGCGCGGCGTGTGCAGTTGGAGTGATATGGGACCCCTGAGACATCTAGATGCGACTCTGACAGGTCGCACGTACGTGAGTATCCTGTCTGATCACCTGCATCCATTCATATACATTGTGAATTCCAACGGACTTGGGCCATTCCAGCAGGACAATGCGACACCCCACACGTCCAGAATTGCTACACAGTGGCTCCCGGAACACTCTTATGAGTTTAAACATTTCCGCTGGCCACCAAACTCCCCAGACAGGAACATTATTGAGTATATCGGGGCTGCCTTGCAACGTGCTGTTCAGAACAGGTCTCCACCCCCCTTGTACTATTATGAATTCATGGACAGCCCTGCAGTATTCATGGCGTCAGTTCCATAGAGCACTACTTCAGACATTAGTTGAGTTCATGCCACGTCGTGCTGCGACACTTCTGCGTGCTCGCGGCGGTCCTACACGATATTAGGCAGGTGTACCAGTTTCTTTGACTCTTCAGCGTATGTTTCTACGATCAACAAAAGTTAAGATTTGAACCTGCATCCATGATATTAGATCCATACCAATCTCGGCATGCAGAAAAATATTTAATTACATAAAAGTACCTATACAATTGCTGTAAGTAAAAAGTTACGATACTACAATGGTGACATTGTTTTCTTGTTGTAGGAAATACTTATTATATACATTTTCAAATACTGTATTATTGTATTTTTTCATAAACTAATGCTATATTGTTTTTATGTTACATGAGCAATGGGTGGTACACTCATATAAAAGAAAATCTTAATCAGAGACGAGAAAGACGTCAAGGGAATCACGTGCTAGACACAGAATAAAAAGTCGTTACAAAAATCAACATGACGTCCATCGAGGGACCTCAACAAAAAAGTCAGTCCATTTCTTATACTAGTTCATGCATAGGCTTAAGCTTGCATCAGTTTCAGCATTCTTTGCAGTAAAGAAAGTGTGAATGAATTTTCGTTCAAAATGTATCCTTCACATATGGAATTCAGTCTTTGGATTACTAAATTAGCTACAATTTTTTATGCTTCCTTTACTGACGTAGATACAGCAGATGGGAGTTTGTCTTACTGAATCTCCTCTCTGATTCTTTTTTTTCTTTTTCAGTCATCAGTCTTCTAACTGGTTGATGCAGCCCTACACGAATTCCTCTCCTGTGCCAATGTCAGAGTAGTACTTGCAACCTACGTCCTCAATTATTTGCTGTCTTCCTCTACAGCTTTTGCTCTCTACAGCTCCCTCTAGTACTAATGTCTTAACAGATGTCCTAACATCCTGTCCCTTCTCCTTGTCGGTGTTTTCCACGCATCCCTTTCCTCTCTGATTCTGTGCAGAAGCACCTAATTCCTTACTTTATCAATCCACCTAATTTTCAAAAAATGGTTCAAATAGCTCTAAGCACTATAGGACTTAACATCTGAGGTCATCAGTCCCTTAGAACTACTTAAATCTAACTAAACTAAGGACATCACACACATCCATGCCTGAGGCTGGATTCGAACCTGCGACCGTAGCAGCAGCGCACTTAATTTTCAACATTCGTGTGTATGACCACATATCATATGTTTCGATTTTCTTCTGTTCCGGTTTTCCCACAGTCCATGTTTCACTACCATATAATGCTGTGCTCCAAACGTACATTCTCAGAAATTTCTTCCTCAAATTACGATGTATATTTGATACTAGTAGCCTTCTCTTTGCCAAAAACGACCCTTCTTTGAAATGCTAGTCTACTTTGGATGTCCTTCTTGCTCCGTCCGTCATGTTTATTTTGGGTAGTAGAATTCCTTAACTTCATCTACTTCGTGACCGTGAATCCTGATGTTAAGTTTCTCGCTGTTCTCGTTTCTGCTACATCTCATTAGTTTGTTCTTTCTTCGATTTACTCTCAATCAGTAGTCTGTACCCATTGGACTGATCATTCCATTCACCAGATCATATAATTCTCCTTCACTTTCACTCAGGATAGCAATCTCATCAGCGAATTTTATCACTGATATGCTTTCAGCTTGAATTTCAATTCCATTCCGGAACTTTCTGTTATTTCCATGATTGCTTTTGGATGTACAGACTGAACAGTAGGGGCAAAAGACTACGCCCTATCTTACACCCTTTTTAATCCGAGCACTTCGTTCTTGGTCGTTCACTCTTGTTATTCCCTCTTGGCTCGTATACATATCGTATATTACTTGTCTCTCCCTATAGCGTGCCCCTATTTTACTTAGAATTTCGAACATCTTGCACTATTTTGTCGAACACTTTATCCAAGTCGGCAAATTCTATGAATGTGTCCTGATTTTTCTTTAGTCTTGCAACCTCAATTACCTTTTCCAATCTTCTGTGTATTATTCTTCTTAGTAACTGGGTGCATGAGATGTCAAGCTGATTGTGCGATAATTCTCGCACTTGACAGCTCTTGCAATCTTCGGAATTGTGTGGATGGTATTTTTCCGAAAGTGAGATGGTATATCGCAAGACTCATACATTCTACACACCAACGTAAATAATCGTTTTGTTGCCAGTTCCCCCAATCATTTTAGAAATTCTGATGTAATGTTATCCATCCCTCCTGCCTTATTTGATCTTAAGTGCTCCAAAGCTCTCTTAAATTCTGATTCTAATATTAGATCCTTTATCTTTTCTAAATCGACTCCTGCTTTTTCTTCTATCTCATAAGACAGGTCCTCCCTCTACAGGCTTAAAAAAATTATATGTGACCCTCAACTACGTATGCTCAGACTCAAGAGTTGAAATATTAAAGATTTTGGCTGGTTTCATTGTCTAGGGGCTGGGATAC
This sequence comes from Schistocerca serialis cubense, assembly GCF_023864345.2. Taxonomy (NCBI): domain Eukaryota; kingdom Metazoa; phylum Arthropoda; class Insecta; order Orthoptera; family Acrididae; genus Schistocerca; species Schistocerca serialis. The sequence continues at coordinate 491,713,843 of NC_064638.1, forward strand.
GTAGTTGCCGCATTACAAGCGCCAAATACTGCTGAGTCTACAGTATACAATATGAATATACACGTTGATCGAATGGTCGAATGTTACCATCACTTGGCAATTGCGAATTTTGAATGTACACAGAAATTTATAAATGAAAAATTGCAATTAAATAAAATCTGCAGGTACTATGCTTAACGACTTTAAATGATGAGTACGAGAGCAGAAGTACCTATAAGAATGCCGTTTATTACTGCAAAACACTTGTTGGTGTCGATGGTCCAGCAATTAAATAACATTTAAGTTGAATAACAGGGAAACAATAGATTCCTACTTCATGTAATTAGTTATGAACAACAACATAGCTCGCGAGATATTCACTTCTAAACGCATATTACGTCTTCACTGCAGAAGCCACAGAAATCTCACAAGTGCACAAGTCGGCACTACGAAATATTTCTATCCCCCGCGACTACGCGCAAACTGCTCAACACTCTCCAAGTATTTCCTGCGACCGTCCGTCGCGCCTTCCCGTCCAGCACTCCCCGGTGTCCCGTGCGACCCGATGCTCCTTCTCCACCTCCATACAGTCTCCCCATTCTTCGGTAGTCGCCTACCGTAGTAACGAGCGCTGTGATTGGCTAGAGCGCTCCTGCCATGTCTCCAAGCCAACGCACACTCACAAACATACTGAAACACACACGGAATATTTGATTTACATTTAAATAACTTGAAATTAAATATATATTCCTACAGCTGGACCATAAACGCGCTCTAGCACACATTATTAAATACATAAACAAATTAAATAAACATATATCAAAGGAATAGAACCAATAGTAGGCCACTAGCCCAATGTCTCTGTGCTTTCTAAAACACAGTAAATATTTGAGCAATTTCTTCATGAATAGTATATATCGGATATAAACAATGACATTGATGAAGAAATATATTTATAAGCATGCTGCTACCGTTTTTTCGTGTAACTGTGGGGTACTTATGGCCTGACGCGATCAACAGTAATCGACCAATTTGACCTCCAATACCTCATGTACTATTCAAGTTACATGCCTGTAATTCATACCAATTTAGGTTTACACTAATAGCTTTCTAAAGACACATCGATCGACAAAATCGGATGAACCATTTAGATTTTGGAAATTCGTTGCTGGGTGTTACTTGTATAATTTACAGTCAGATACTAAACTTTAAACTAATAAAGATATTTAAAATCTGATTACACGTCAGAAACGTCGTGCAAATAATAGTAATGTGTGTGTTTCTTTCTGAGGTATCATGATTCCTCTGGCTACTACTCATTTCTGCATGAACTGTGAAATGTCTGCCATTACGGTTTCGCAAAGTCCGCCATCTTTGGCACTCCCCTCATACGAATCTTCTTCATCGACACAAAGCACAGTCCTCGACACAGCGTCAACGTGGTATTCCAAGCCACGCGGTCGGCCTCTTCCCCTCTTGCTCCAGCTGATGTTCGGCACCACGCGATTGCTGAGGAGCCCCAGCTTGCTGAGCGGCCCGTGGGGCTACGCCAACTCCGAGTTTAGAATATTTCCAGAGCGCCACGACTTGCCAGTTACCTGCACCGCTCACAGAGGCCTTCAATATACCCTTTCCACATGTGCGCTGTCTCATCTGCATTGAACAGGGGAATTCCCGTTGCACTCTTAATGTTACCAACCTTGCTTTTAATGTCAGCAAAGGTTGTTTTGACTTTCCTGTCTGGTGAGTCAGTCCTTCTGACAATAATTTCTTTTTCGATTTGTTCACGTTTTATATGCAGATGTTTCAATTTAGCTTCCTTGCACTTCCTATTTATTTCATTCCTCAGTGACTTGTATATCTGTATTCCTTTATTTGCGTGAACATTTTTGTACTTCCTTCTTTCATCGAGCCACTGAAGTATTTCTTCTATTACCCATGGTTTCTTCACAGTTATCTTCTTTGTACCTATGTTTTTCTTTCCAGCTTCTGTGATTGTCCTTTTTAGAGATGTCCATTCCTCTTCAGCTGTACTGCCTACTGTGCTGTTCCTTATTGCTGCACCAATACCCTTAGAGAACTTCAAGCGTGTCTCGTCATTTCTTAGTACTTCTTTGCATATTGATTCTTCCTGACTAATCTCTTACATTTCAGCCTACTCTTTATCACTACTGCATTGTGATCTGAGTCTATATCTGCTACTGGGTACGACTTACAATCTATTATCTGATTTCGGAATCTCTGTCTGACCGTGATGTAACCTGACTGAAATCTTCTCGTATCACCCGGTCTTTTCCAAGTACACCTCATTCTCTTGTGATTCTTGAACAGTACTGTATTAGGCTTTCAGTTTCCTCATATACTTACTCTTTCTCTACATCTTCAGATTTCGATGTCAGCATATGTAGCTGTCCTATGGTTGTCGTGTCGGTTTTCTGTTCATTCCGATAAAAACAATCCTATCACTGAAATGTTCAGAGTAATATAATGTCTGCCCTACCTTTCTATTTACAACCAATCCTACTCCCGTTGTACCATTTTCTGCTGCTGCTGCTGCTATGTTAATTTGACCAGAAATGCTCGCCTTCTTACCATTTCACTTCACTGTCTCCAACTACATCTAGATAGAGCGTTTGCATTTCCCTTTTTAGATTTTCTAGCTTCTTACCACCTTCAAGCTTCTGACACCCCACGCCCTGACTCGTAGAACGTTATCTTTTCGTTGGTTATTCAGTCTTTTCCTCATGGTCACCTCTCCTTTGGCAGCCCCCTCCCGAAGATCCGAGAGGTAATCAAGACCCTTTTTGAATTACAAGTCACATATCCTGTGGATACATATTGTGTGTCTTTAGTGCAGTGGTTTCTGTCGCCTTCTGTATCCTCACACCATTGATCATTTCTGTTTCTTCCGGCTTGACGGGCAATTTCCCACCCGAATGACAAGAGTGCCCTGAACCCTCTGTCCGCTCTTCCGCCCTCCTTAATAAGGCCGTTGACAGAATGATGGTGACTTCTCTTGCCGGAAGTCTTCGGCCGCCATTGCCGATTATTAACCAATATTTAAGCCGTGGCGGGCTTCGAACGCGGGACTGAAGATGTTTTTATTAGTAAACACAAAGTCTACGTCCAGACCACCGGTTTACCATACCGCTACACGTTTCGAATATTATACCGGTACTATTTGAGAAACTTGCTCGTTTAAAAATGCGTTTAGTATTATTAGTGCAACATAATATTTATAAACTGTGTGGTGACTGTTCTAATGCGTTCATTATCTTAAGTTATTACTTAAATAATTATTTTGTACTATCATGTGGCAACAGAGAGGTTTTAAGTGCAGTACAGATAAATTGCATACAGCATTAGCAATATGCCTAAATGGGGATCATGGATTAAACGAATGTGCACTAATATCAACTTATCCTAAATAAAAACGTATTAGTGGACCATATTCTTACTTTTGAAGAGATGATATTCGTTTAAAGTATGTCACTTTCGATACTAATGAAGGAAACGGATTGCTCAACAATTTCAATGCAGAAGAACCCATGTTATGCAAAAAGTGGGAAGAAGGTGTCCATCAAAAAAACATCGTCTAATTCGAGGGAAAGGACAAAAACTCCAAACGAAACTCATTCGCAAAGTAGACGAATGGTCTAGCGAGTTGTGCGAGTAAGATCGAATGGAAGAAATGATCAGTTGCATGACATGCAAATCGTGGACTCATGTAAATTGTGAATTGGTGGGGCAAGGAGGAAAAAAGTTATAGCCTGCAGATAGCGGTATAATAACTAAAAGTGTGAAACATTTTCTTAAACTTACATTACATTACATTAGTAAATGTCTTTAAACAGAAGGGCGTAATTTATAAGGGTGATACAATATATACACCCACCGGTGGAAATATGGAAACTACATTCTCAATTTTTATTACTTGCAGATGTTTGGAAAATTAAGTATTGTGTAATTCATGAAAAAAATATTGTGTGTCAGTTTAGTGTTGATCAGAATAAGTAAAGAGAGTAATGTCTGAGTACGTTCTGTTTTGCTCTGCTGTTTGAAAATCAAATAACGTAAGGGGTTTACTAGCACAGTAATTCATGAATTCATGAACCGATGAATTCATGAATTACTGTGCTGGTAAACCCCTTACGTTATTTGATTTTCAAACAGCTGAGCAAAACAGAACGTACTCAGACATTACTCTCTTTACTTATTGTGATCAACACTAAACTGACACACAATATTTTTAGCGCAACGCAATCTGACTTTCAAAAATCCCTACAAAAGAATGGCCCTGACTAACAATAACCTATACCTTTCATGAATCACTTACCTCACAAAAATCTTCGTTACTCAAACTACTGCAATACAGCGAGCGCCAATACTGCCAGCTAAATAAAAGATTCTGACTACTGAAGGCACTAACTACTGATAGGCATAGTCAGCAAATGAAAGATTTTGATAGAGAACAAACAATGTACTTTCCTTAATAATGTTCAAAAGTCATTATATATATATATATATATATATATATATATATATATATATATATATATATATGTGTATATATTAGTTCATAGTATCCAGTATTACAAATTTACTCTTTCTGGCGGACACACGTCCAGATCGTCCGCTCTTAAAATTCTGCATCTCTCTCCCCACATCCACCACTGCTGGCGTCTCACCTCCAACTGCGCAACGCTACGCGCTGTTCACATACAGCTGCCCAACACTACAATAGCAAATATTCCAACAATGCAAACCAGCCACAGACTTCACACAGCACAGTCAGTGATTTTCATACAGAGCGCTACGTGGCATTACCAACATAAAAACCTAAACAGCCTACTTACATATGTTCCAACAATTAAGAAAAGCTACGATTTGAAGCAGCATTCATGATACGAGATCAGTGCCTATTCTGGCACACAGCAAATAATTAGATAAAAGTATCTATAAAACTGTAGTAAGTAAAAAACTGAAATACTACATCGTACACAATGAAATCCCCAGAGTAACGTAGAATGCCACTATAAAATGATAAAGTGGAGGCGGGCTGCACTATTTGGCTAACGCCATTGGTGTATGTACCAGTTCTGTAGACGAGTACCTACAACCAAACAAAGAAACATTAGTTACGAAATTTTAGTTTTTTTCGTAGTGATAATTCAGATATTATGAATACCCCTCGTTCTAAAGCATCGTGTTGTTGTAACCAACCTTTAGACCATCTTCTCCCTGAACCATGGGGTGTCTTGGCACCTATAGCAGGTCACGTTGGAGATGGTGGTTATCTCTGAAACAAAAGGTTTTCGGTTATACCGGTTTTATTCGTCTCCAGTTTAACATGGCTGTTAGAGCCGCTCTAAACAGCCAATTTCTAAAATAACCGATTTTCGGTATTTTGTTGCTATTATTTGTACAAATAAACGTACATCGAACAAAGATTGAAAAATTCTGAGACGACCTTGGCCTTTCGCATTATGTGGTCCAAGATACATAGAATCAAATTATCCAAATAGATAAATAAAAGAAAACTTCGCCCGTCAACTGTTTGTTCTGTTTCTCGGGTTGAAAACTACAGAACATTCACAAGTGTTTTCCTACCGATTCTATCTTTTAAAATCCCAGCCCAAAAATCATATTGTAACTGGGCACCGTAACACTATTTGAGAATGAAGAATAATCAGTGTTGAAGGAAGAAAACTGAAGTTTGAGGACCCCGTTTTATTGTTAAGTTGACACAACGAGCTGTTCAGCTACTTTCTATTTTTACTAAAACAGTCAATGAATCGTTAAGGTGTTAATTTATTACTGTTAATATAACTTCCTTTCTCTTTTGTTATTTCATAGAATGGATAGACAGTTAACAAGCTTTTTAGTAGTATTTGTAGTGTTCTTTTATTAATTATTTCGAATGAAATATCTGTTTATTAGTGAAATATATTTGTTTACTTATGAATGAGAACTTGAATACGATTGATTTTTATTTACAAAACCAAAAATGCTCTTTCAAAGCCTCCAACTGAACAATTTAAGTAATAGACAAAATACAGCATTTACCAGGAACAACAGCATAACAATAGTTAAAACTTCGATAAGGAGTTAATTAATTAGTCAATATTTACTGTCCAATGTGTTCATAAATACTCTTCCTGCAATGTATTGATCTGTAAGCTGACTCCCTTAATCAATATTATTCAAAGACAATACCAATCTTTTAGAAGCCTCAGAACTTCCTACTGTAATCATTTTTAAAAACAAGTTTTATTTAAAAACTAAAAGTTTTAGCGTTACTGTTATGGAAAATTGATGCATCAGTTTTAGAGCCGGTTATTATTAAAAAATAAAAATACCTGTTATAACTGACCAACGGCTTTGCTGCAGTGGTAACATCGGTTCCCCTCAGATCACCGAACTTGGATGGATGACCATCCGGTCTGCCGAGCGCTGTTGGAAAGCGGGGTGCACTCAGCCCTTGTGAGGCAAACTGAAGAGCTACTTGACTGAGAAGTAGCGGCTCCGATCTCGTAAACTGAAATACGGTCGGGAGAGTGGTGTGCTGACCACACGCCCCTTCATATCGGCAGCCATGGCGGCCGGTCGGTGCCTTTGGGACTTCCAAGGCCTGTTCGGACGGAGTTTAGTTTAATTTAGTTGTTATAATTGACATAAATACCGAAAAACCGGTTATTTGAACTAAAATACCGTTATTGATTTTAACTGGTCTGTTTTTCCCATTCCTAGGTCGCGCATGTTGGGTCAGTGGCATAGTTAGAGAATTTGACACCAGATGTGGTATCTCAACTTGTCATCCTCTCTCCACCCCCACCAACCCCGCAAAAATATCAAATAATATTTTTGGGTGAAGAATTCTACAGGAATTAGCAAGTTTTGTCACCCCTACGGAACTGGTAGCCGGTGCGGACCACAACCTGCGTAACCCGCCAGAAATGCCATTGCGTACAGTACGCCCTGCCATCGCGAAATTTCAGTGGCACGGGGTGGAATATCTCAGATCTCGCGCTCCCCGGACAGCTTTCCCAATTCGAGTAAACAAATCGCGAGCGTGTTACCGCCATTTCTTTTGAAGTCGAACGGAATGGCGTCGTCGGCGAATGTTTCGGCTGGCAGTGGTCCCGGCGCCGCTGCCGCTTTTGCAGACTTTGTGCGAGAGTCGTCGGGGCAGCTGTCGCGGCTGGATCCGCCCTTTTGGAGAGGCCAAGACGGGGCCTGGTAAACGCGCCCGACTTAAAAGAACAGCGGCGACAAAGTCAAAGGCCAGGCTGGATAGGGCGAGACCGGCGCTCCAGCCGCCGCCGCCGCCGCTGCCGCCGCTGCCGCCGCCACCTGCAGCGCCAATTTCGCGCCGGGCGCTGCCGCGGCTGCACATCAAAGGCGCCGACGCGGCCGCTCGCCGCCCCCGCCACCCCCTCTTCCCCCACTCGACCCCTACTCCTCCGGCCAACCGACGCTGCCCTTATTAACTCTGCGGCCCGCCGTTATTCGCGGTCTGCTCTCCCTGCCAGCTAGCAGCCGAAATGCTAAGGCGCACGATTCCAGGAGCATTCGTGTGTAGCCCTGCATTTTAAGTTGCGCCCGGCTAAGCACTGTATTTAAAATGAAACACAGATATGCACAAACTTTCTATCGCGTGGCGGTAAGGAATGATAGGTCAAGGCAACTAGTGTTTTGGAGCCCTGAGGACATTCGTGGCCGCAGATTTGCGTCCGACGAAGAGCTACATGCCCTGATGTAGCAACAGTAAACATTTGTACATGACGGCTTTGGCCATCTTGTCTCACAGTGACATATTTGTATTAACATTTAACATGGCAATTACTTCTGAAATAACAAACACTTTATTAACTTTTTTCCATCTGCCTCATCTCCATTTGACTACCCCTTATAGTTATACGGCTAGTTTGAACTCTGCAAATGACTTTTCTGTTGCTAGATGCACAGTGTCCAATCCATCATATGTTCATGTTGTTGTTGTGGTCTTCAGTCCAGAGACTGATTTGATGCAGCTCTCCATGCTACTCTACCCTGTTCAAGCTTCTTCATCTCCCAGTACCTACTGCAACCTACATCCTTCTGAATCTGCTTGGTGTATTCATCTCTTGGTCTCCCCCTACGATTTTTACCCTCCACGCTGCCCTACAATACTAAATTGGTGATCCCTTGATGCCTCAGAATATGTCCTACCAACCGATCTCTTCTTCTAGTCAAGTTGTGCCACAAATTTCTCTTCTCCCCAATTCTATTCAATACCTCCTCATTATTTATCTAATCTTCAGCATTCTTCTGTAGCACTTCATTTCGAAAGCTTCTATTCTCTTCTTGTCTAAACTATTTATCGTCCACGTCTCACTTCACTCCATACAAATACTTTCAGAAAATACTTCCTGACACTTAAATGTATACTCGATGTTAACAAATTTCTCTTCTTCAGAAACACTTTTCTTGCCATTGCCGTCCGCAGCTCGTGGTCGTGCGGTAGCGTTCTCGCTTCCCACGTCCGGGTTCCCGGGTTCGATTCCCGGCGGGGTCAGGGATTTCCTCTGCCTCGTGATGACTGGGTGTTGTGTGCTGTCCTTAGGATGGTTAAGTTTAAGTAGTTCTAAGTTCTAGGGGACTGATGACCATAGATGTTAAGTCCCATAGTGCTCAGAGCCCTTGCCATTGCCAATCTACATTTTACATCCTCTCTACTTCGACCATTATCACCTGGAAAGGAGGTCTGTATACAGATTTTCCACAAAGCCTCTTACATACTGTAAAGATCATAGATGATACTCTTCCAGTCATATCATCATGACATAACTTCTCATCACATCTTCCAATTTTAATTTTTCATGCATTTGGAATAAAATTGCAACTCTGAGCCCAGAGAAAGAGAGAAGGTGGGAGAGAGAGAGAGAGAGAGAGAGAGAGAGAAAGTGTGTGTGTGTATGTGTGTGTGTGTGTGAGAGAGAGAGAGAGAGAGAGGGGGGGGGCAGTGCACACAAGAAGCTGTACTTGAAAGTCTGTCTCTTAGACCATTCTGTTCTTGACTATACACATACATATTGATGACCTCCCACGTGTTGCCAAGGTTGTTACGAGCACACTGCAGAAGTTCCGCTGGGAAGCCCTTACTCTTCCTCCGTTCAGCCCGATCTCTCCCCATGATTTCCATGTAATACGTTTGTAGCCTGACGAAAGACTACTGTGGGCGTCGATTTGCTTCGGTCAAAGAGGTGCACACCTGGGTACAATCATCGCTCAGTAAGCAACCACAAACATTTTTCCACGAAGGCAATGAGCGTCTTGTTTCAACGCGACTACTTTTCAAATAATAAATAGTTCACTTTTTTCTATCTGTCTCGTTCTCATTTGACTCCCCCTTTTACATTTAAACACCATTCGTTACAAAAGTGGTAAAAACTTGAAGTTACATGTACGAATTCAGCTTGCTTTATTGTTGACGTTATGGTTTTCAGTCTGAAGAGTGTTTTGATGCACACCTCCTCGGTATTCTCAGCAAGTCCACTGTTCATCTCTACGTAACTACCACAACTTACACTGAGTTCACCTTGCTTGCTATAGACAAGCCTTGGTCTATGGTCCCCAGTGGCTTATTACAAAGTAATATCGTAGTTACGATTTATTCCCTTTTGTGTCCACAGTCACCTATTTTCGGTAGGGAAGCCAGTAATATGTACAATGCAAAACACATAGTGATCTAACAACCTTAGAATGAAAATGTTCGATGATGAGGTTTGCTGTCTCAGCTCTCACTTGCAGAGTGACGGAGTCGACGAAATAAGTATATTTGGATCTACATTGTACATGTTGAATGGTAGGGAAGCACGACTGCATTCTTGTCTTACTCCTTTTCATGTGAGGACTTCCTTCTTGGAATTACCTTCATAGGGCTCATCACAGGTTCGTTTACATGTTGTTTGTTACTTGTTTATTACCCATCTTTCCCTATAGCCTATACTTAATTTTCTTAGAATTTCAAATATATAGTCCCAATTCCAATGGAAATACTAAAAAAAACCGATTTTGGCACAAAATTTGGTGATTTCAGTACAAAATATCGAGTAAAATTGGATGATTTCAACACAAAATTGATTGATTTCAACAAAAAATTCTCTGGTTTCCATGCAAAATTCGCTGATGAACACAGAATTGACTGATTTGGACACAAAATTGAATAATTTCGACCTAAATTTCAATGACTTCAGCACAAAATTCAATGATTTAAACAGAAAATTCAAACCCATCTTTTCCTGTAGCCTTGGCTTATTTTTCTTAGAATTTAAAACATCTGTTCCTATTCCACCAAAATCCTATCTTCGTGACAACCGAATGAATGGGAACTCTCCCCACCACTGCAGGAATGTAATGCAACAGTCGTGGGAATTATTTCTAGCTCTGAATAGCTAGCAGTACTTCTAGTGCGCAAACATTGAACTGGTAAACCCTGCCTGATCGTCCGATTTCTCCGTGTAATTTTATCAGATTTCTCCAAAGTGGTGGAACTAGACCACTTGTCCTAAGTTTGAAATGAAGGGAAAGGTTTGGTGTACCCCCTTCGTCCGATACCACAGCTCACTGGCTCAGTCTGCTTGTTTGCTATGCTTCTGTCTTTTCTCAGTAAATAAACATTTGAAGAAAAAGTTCAGCTTTTGTCCTTGTACTTCGTGCATTGTCCTATTGGCAGCCAAACATTTTTTCAATCAGCATCACTCTAGGTATAGTCTTATACTTTTACGTCTATTATACAGCAGGCTTTGTTTCTTTTAACTTTGCTTTGCAATAAACTGTTCTACTAGGTACAGTCATCATCATCAGTTATCTGCTATATTAGCAGGTCCTTTGCCTCTCCATTTTCTGCGATCCATTGCTTCCTTCTTAAAGCTGCTGTATGTTGTACCGTCCATCATGTCATCCAGTATCTGGAATCTCTTCCTTCCTCGCTTCCTTTTCCCTTCTACATAACCTTCTAAAACTGTTTTTATCAGTCCGTCATTCTTTCTTAATATATGCCCAATCCAATTTCTTTTTCTTCTCTTTATTACATCTAGTAACTGCCTTTTCTCTCCCACTCTTCTCAGTACCTCTTCATTTTTTACTCTGTCCATCCAACTTATTCCTTCCATCTTCCGCCATGTCCAGATCTCAAAAGCCTCCAGCCTTTCTCTGTCTTTTTTCCTCATAGTCCATGTTTCAGCGCCATATAGAAGAACACTCCATACAAGACATTTTATGAGTCTCTTTCTGAGTTCTCTGTCCAGACCGCTGCAGAAGATTCTCCTTTTCTTATAAAACGCCTCTTTTGCCATTGCTATCCTTGTTTTAATTTCTGTGGTGCACTTCCAGTCGGTGTCTATCTTGCTTCCAAGATTCTTAAAATTTTGCACCTGTTCTAGTTTTTCTCCATTCAGCACAATTTTTAGTTCCTTATTTCCTCCTATTGCCAATACTTTTGTTTTATTTGTGTTAATTTTCATTCCATATTTTTTTCCGTTAGTTGCAATGGTGTCCACCAAATCCTGTAATTCTTTTTCCCCTGTGGCTAGAAGGACCATGTCATCAGCAAATCTCAAGCACCCTACTCTTCTTCCTCCAATTTCTACTCCTTTGTCATCTAATGAGCATTGGTCAATCATATTTTCCAAGTACAGGTTGAAAAGAGTAGGTGATAAACAGCATCCTTGTCTTACTCCTTTCCCTAGTCTGATCCAGTTTGTACTTTCTCCTCTCACTTTAACTGAAACTTTTTGATTAAGGTACAATGAGTTTATAAGTCTTCTGGTTTTCCAGTCCACTCTCTTTTCCCTCATAATAGTCGCCAGCTTGTCCCAAACCACATTGTCAAATGCCTTTTCTAAATCGATGAAGCACATATATAGATCTCTTCCTTTTTCAATAAACCTTTCTCCTAAGATTCGTAGGAGCCCTATTGCATCTCTGGTGCCCGTATTCCGTCTAAAGCCAAACTGCTCCTCGCCGAGATTCTCCTCTATTACTTTTTCAAGTCTTTTATTAATTATTCTTAACATCACTTTGGCTGCATGTGAAATGAGGCTGATTGTCCTGTGCTCGCTGCATTTCTTGGTTCCTTGTTTTTTCGGCAATGGAATCATTACTGTTGTCAAAAAGTCCTCAGGCCATTCACCACTGTCATATATTTTATTACATAACCTCAATATTTCTCTTATTCCATTGTGGTTCAAGCATTTTAGTATTTCTCCCGGTATTGTATCTGTACCTACTGCTTTGCCATTTTTCATTGCAGCAATAGCAGACTTTACTTCTTCCATTATGATGGTCGGTCCTTTCTCTTCATCACTTACACTGTTGTGTGATTCAAGTTCCAGAGTTTCTGGTTTGCTATTTGTGTCATATAGCTCTTTTATATATTCTTCAGGTACAGTATATAATCAACTATTTGTTTAAACGTGCACTGATGACGGTACGGTCAGGAAAACACAAATACTAAAAAACCGACGTTTTGTGTTACATCTGGCAGGTGCACTTTGACATAGCTTGAATTGCAAATAATACACATATCATCACAACAAACTGATGTATAAAAACTTCGTATTTCGTTTCAATGACGTATACTTGTGGAATGTGATTGTAGTTATCTCAGAAAAAAGAAGAAAAGGAACAGTAGGATCCATGGACGTTTATTACACTACGAAAACTCACTATATGCAAAAGGAAATGTTCCGTCTAATTCACTGACTAATCATCGCCCAGCCCAAACCTCTGAGAATACGGACTTGAAATGTAGAGACGGTGTTATGCTGCAGAGGTCGTGTAAGTAGGGATTTTTCGAAAGAGTATGAAAGGTTTCTTGAAAAGATATCCATATTTAGGCAGTTTTGAAGGTAGTACTACGAAAATTGGTATTTGGTTTCTCAGTCTGAAATTAAAAATTACGTATTTCAGCATTTTTAGAAATTCAGCTTCTAAGTGGGTGAAATAGTGGTTTAAATTTCTTTTTGAAATAAACCATTATTAAAGAACTACTGAAGCATTTTTAAAGATAAATCTATGGAAATTATATTTGGCTTCTTTGTTACAAATTAAAAAAATACGGTTTTTGGAAATTCAGTCTCTAAGGGGCTGAAATAGGGGATGAAAAATTTTACGAAATATTTCATTATGAAAACATTTTTAAAGCTAAATCTACGAAAATTTGTACTTGGCTTCGCGGTTAGAGATAGTCTTTGTAAAGTCAAGCTATAAGGGGTGAAACAGGGGATGAAAGTTTTTATGGAAATGTTTCAATATGAAAGCATTTATGAAGCTAAACCTACGAAAATTTCTGTTTAGTTTCTCGGTTAGAAATAAAAAGGACATGTTTAACTGTTTTTGGAAATTCAACCCCTACAGGGTGAAATAGTGGATGAAAATTTTTGTGGAAATATTTAGTTATATTAAGATATTTTTAAAGCTAAATCTATAGAAACTGATATTTGACTTCTCGGTAAGGAACAAAGAAATATGCGTTAGGCGGTGAAAGTTCTTATGGAAATATCGCCCTAGGAACTGAAAAAGCAGTATTCCAGCTATCAGAATCTGTTTTTGATCAGAAATACATTCGGAAAAGGCCATACTTCTATGACTTTAATTATCGAGAAAGTTTAGAAGATGTTGCAGTTTGTGAATTAAATCGAAGAAAGATGTTTAACAGTGACCATGACAAATTGGCTTTGTCAGAATTGCATAGAAAAAGATGCGGATCTAATACATTAATTTTTGAGCAGGCCTGATATATGTTTATAAAATTATTTTTGTTGTAATTACTACGCAAACTAAGGACTACTGATGGAAAAATAGTTTCCACGTTTAAATGCCATTCCGTGTACAAGAATATCTTTTTGAGATGAGAAAATTCAGTACCGGGTGGAAAGACTGGCGCTAACAACTATAAAACTACACATCCGATTTGTTTCTTCCCTTCCTTAACTCGCTATATGAAATGAAATTAAAACCGTTGAAACACTTTATCTATGAAAATACTGGCAGCCATGCAAAGGGACACTAACTGTATAAGAGAGTAGATTCTTTTGTTTGCACGGGTTGATCTGTGTGAGCGAAGCAGTGAACGCTAAGGTAGTGTTTTTATAAATCTCCATTCCAATTTTGATCTGCTTTAACAGAGTTTGTCATATTGTATCTAAATGAGGTTGTCTCGACATTGTGCATCTAGTAAGAAAGAAAAACCTTTCACAGAATTCAAAAACTAATGGAATAACAGTTTTATACGAAAATTCTGTTATTATTTATATAACATGGGGAATATTTACCGGAAAACATGGACAGTCTTGTTACTGAATGAATGTATGCCTTTTGTAGTTTCTGTCTCACTGTTTTCGTTGACATCGTTCTGTAAACGCTTATGATGCCTAGCCGTCTCCCTGTGGCGCCTTCAATAAAAGAAAAATAGTGATATTACAAAAAAATTGTAAAGTATCTGTTAAACGTCTTTAGAAAAGAAATATTAAGTAGCTGGTATAAATTAAGTCAATGCCTAATTGAACCACTTACATTCCACTGCAATGTTATAAGTAAAGACCGTATAATGTTGGAGGCACGTTTAAGATTCCAACAGTGCAGTCTGCGAGTGAGTTTTAAATGTCCAGCCTTTTACGTTACCGTTTCGTTCTCGCAGGTGCGTAATGATGTAGATCGCGAGTCACCACAACTTAAAGGAAAACACTTAAACGGAAAGATCTGATTTCTGAGATAAGTTTATGTCGCGTTACAAAAGAATAACTCAAAAATTGAAGTTTACCTTTTTTTGAAATGTTTTCTTAAAGTTTAGTAACGTGCATGAAATGTTACATTGAACACTACGCCTCCTGGCCGTCAAAAGTAATAGTATTCATGTGATGATGAATGCCACGGTCAGGAAGAGTAAAGAGGAAAGTCCAAAGTTCGAAAGTATTGTAAGAGAAAAGAAGCTTGGAAATCGATCAGCAATGTCTTACCATCTACTCAATCGCAGTATAAATAAGAGCTATAATAATATTCAAGAAAATACTAACTTATGATTTTGATACTACAATGTTTTCGGAATAGATCAGGTGTAATGTTCATTAAAGTAATTCTGTGTGTATAATTAAGATGAGTTCTTCTTCCAGCATTACATTTAACGGATAAAGTGCTGCTGTAGCACCTGATACAGTATTTCTATATGCCTCTGGTAGATTTGCGGCAGTTGTTTCCTTTTTACTGGCGACTTGCTCTCATTCATGGTTCGTTACTTCCGATATAACAGTTTATTAACATTACCATAACGGCAGCAGATACACTGACAACTGACGAAAGTCATAGGAACTGCACTTGACAGGTTATCATAAATTATACTCCAGAGAAGTCGATAAACTATGAGAAGTTGTACCAGAAAATCTATCTCTCTGACGTATCGTTTCGTGACCATGCATATACATTTAGGTAATAGCAAATTTTGAGATTTCTCTAGATGAAGATACATAATACCACTGGAATCACGGAGGAAGAACAATAAAATTTCATAAATAGTAAAATTCGTTGTGGGTATGCGCTATACTGTGTGCGACCATTTTCTTTTAGGTACTAGTAGATACTTGTACAGTTCATGTTTTTCTTGCAACCTGATATTCAGTCCCCTTCATGCTTGATATCTTCCAGCAGGATAGCTGCCTGTGCTACAAGGACCGAATCGTAGTAAAATGGTTTGTCAGTACACATAGTTCACAGCAACGACGTGTATGTTCCAACACAATGTATAGTCATGGAGCTTCTACTTGTTACCCGATATGCTAACAGCTTGCCAGTAGATGTACGGTGCATCAGTCATGTATAGATGGAAAGACATGTGGAGAATAGACTACTGTTAAGAGTTGTAACAAACCAGTCTTCGGACTGAAGACCACAACAACAAATGTAAGAATAGTAAAAGTGTAGTGCAATAATGAAGTTAGAAGAATAACATATACTCATAGCTGCTAGCAGAAGCAATATTGTGTGAGAGGCAGTTGCCAAACGAGGCTGGAGAAAGACGTGTGAATCAAGCTGCGTTCCCCATTGACGTAAGAATTTTCTTAAGCCTCCTCACTGGTGTACTGTGCAGACTGACCGACTCCTGAAAGCTCTGACGCTGCAGACATTAATAGCTAGTACATGCGACAGGTATTAGGTGATAAGCATCGGCCCACTTTTCATACTGCATGGGTAGTGGGGATGTCTACGCTTGTGCCCAATGCGGTGAGCTATTGAGTCATACCTCAGCAGTCAACTCAAGTGGAAGGCGGTACATCAGCTGCCACGTGAGGTCACTTGGTTCCATAGCTGCGTGACGTGACATGCATGTACTTAGTGGCTGACTGATTGACTAGTGAAAGTTATGGTGTTGTAGCTTTAGCAGCCGTGTATCAGTTCGATCAGTATGTGAGTGACGTGGAACTTGCGCAGACGTGACATGTTCTGTTCAGACGTTACTTGTAATGTGCAAAGGCTGCTGGAAGTGCGGGGACTCTGGAGCGGCAGCACAACCCTGTGGCTACGGCTCATATGGCCAGCACATGGTAGCCTTGTGTCAGTTTGTAAACGTTTAAACAAACAAAGTGCTCATGCATTTGTTTCAATAAATTAACGTTCTCATCCTACCATACTACACACACCGTGAGGGGTGGGGGTAATCGTTTAAACACAGTAGGTCACAAGCTACATCATTTTAAACTTAGCACAAGTGGTATTTTTCTGATTGCCGACCATTTTTACACTTAGAGTTACTTTCTCACACTTCTCTACTTAGAGCAATTGGGCTAGTTGTGATGTTAGAGGAGTAGGGGAGAGTGAAGGGGAGGAGTGGGAGGAAATCTGCCAATGCTCCATGATGTCATCACAGAAAGAAGGTTATCAGAAACCTGACAAAAATACAACCTGGCTCCAAACTTCCCTTTCCCCTCCACTCAAACGAATGCTTGAGAAAAGAGAACGACACACAATACATTAATTTACTCACCGAAATACAGTGTCTCTTTTGACTTATGAAGAATTGTTAATGATGTCGTGGGACATAACGGAGAAAGAAAAAATGGTAATTAGAGAGGAAATTCCATTTGAGTAAAATGAAATTTCTGGCGACAGGAAGGTCTTTTGATTGATGTTTAATCTTGTAACAGCAGCAAACACCAGAAGTACAACTGTCATGAAAGGCAGCAGAGAAGTTATATTTGTCGTGCAGTAAGGTTTTTTGGTTGATTATAGAAAAGTTAAGAAACCTTTTTTTGTTTTTATCACTATTATTTTGTGTGGCATGCAGTTCAGTCCTGCTGTAAAGTAACACGTAAATGTAAACAAAAGTGGATGAAGATTTAGTTTTTAATCACCATGTAACTAAGTATTGTTATATCTTGATGTTTAAATTCCTTAATAATATGTGATAGTTTCTTGAAGTTGACACGTATTTTATAAAATACCAGTTATCGTATAAATAAGATGCACTGTTCAAAGTGGAAGCAGTTTTTCCATAACTGCTATGTGGAATATTGTTACGATGCGAGTTACAAACTAAAACTGTACTTAAATACTTAAAATGAAAGCAATGTCTACTGACGTTTGAATATGCACAAATTGCTGTTCCGTGACTTTTATCACCTCGCTTATATACCCTCCACTGCTAGTGCTACCACCCGCTGTCTGTCAGCGCTTATTCCATGTTGACGTCGAACGTAAGCGATGGGGAGATTAATGTGTCTGAAGCGTGTATCTTCCATGAAGTCTTGAAAACCATTACAGTATTCATCATATAATAATTATTTCAGTCTTCTTATTAAAGTCGGAAGCTCTACTGCAATGTTCTGAACTCAAAATGAGCTTTGACAGTTCAGAATGACAGATTAGAATACATATTAACTGATTTATTTTGAAGAGATTATCTCCATCGTTCTCTTCCTGCGTTTATTCTGGGACAAAATGCTTCTTTAGTTTTGGCCAGTGATTCACACTGCTTATTGGATGCATCTCACCCACGCAGTTACTGCAGTCGCCATCCCATCTTGAAGATACGCTTCATCCCTCAACATAGCTCGACAGATGGAAATAAAAGAAACTACCCCACACAACAGTTGTACCTTGTGAGGTAACGGGCGAGTTGTGGCGCCTGGAAATTCTATATGTTCGGAGTTGGTGCGGCCGCAGGGGCCTCTCGGCCAGCCGGGGCCCGGCAGCACACACGTGGTGCGGAACGTTAGCCCCACGGAGTTTTTTCATCATCTCAACTTCATCCATGGGAATATTCGATTTACTATGGAACTAGAGAAAGATGGCTTCCTTCCATTCCTGGATATTTTGGTTAAACGGAAGAGTGACGGCTCGGTGGGACATTCTGTTTATCGTAAGCCCACTCACACTGATTTGTACTTGCATTCTTCAATTGCCATCACCCATCCCAGACCACGAGTGTACTTAAAACCCTAGTACACAGGGCACACACAGTGTCGGATGCAGAGAATTTGCCTAAGGAAGTGGCACATTTGAGGACGGTGTTCAGAGACAATGGGTACTCGACCCAGCAAATAAACAGGGCCTTCTCAACTAGAGCCAGGAACCGGGAAGTGGATAAAGAGGAGGACGCGCCAGCCAAGTCCCTAGCTTTTCTTCCCTTTGTCGGAAATACCTCCTTCAAGATAACCAGGATTCTTAATCGTTTTAATGTGAAAGTGGTTTTTCGTCCGCCTTCTAAGATTTCGGATTTGCTGGGATCGGTGAAGGTTGATTTGTTACTGCGGAAGGCGGGAATTTACAAAATACCGTGTCAGTGTGGTACGGCCTATATAGGACAGACAACGCGTACAGTGGAAGAGCGTTGTACGGAACATCAACGTTGCACTCGCCTACTGCAACCCAGTAAGTCTGCAGTTGGGGAACATTGTATTTCTAACGGACATTCAACGGAGTACGACAAAACTTCGATTTTGGCCACTGCAAAACCTTTTTGGGACTCCATTATCAAAGAATCCGTTGAAATACGCATTGAGGGAAATCTAATGAACCGTGACAGTGGTTACCAATTGAATAACGCACGGAATCCCGTCATCTTCGAAATTTGCTCGAGACGAAGACGCCAGAAGACTTCGATAGTTGCGACCAGCGACAGTGCCGACGGCAGCTGACTACTGCAGTTCCAGCAGCGAGGGCGCTGCCGCTTGGCGGTGTGGCCCTTCTGTCTCCGCGACTGCAACGCATGCGCGGCAGTACTATCAGCGCACTATATAAGACGGAGCAGAGAACGTCTCCGTTATCCTCCGGTCCAAACGCAGCACGGCTCCTGGTCACGACTGTGTCACCTACCGCCACCTTCGAGAAAGCCCCTATTCCTTCCTGACTGTCCTCGCCCATCTCTATAATGTCATCCTCTCTACTGGCTTCTACCCTGACCTGTGGCAGACCTCCCGCATCCTCTTATTCCTCAAACCCAACAAACCCCCTTCTCCCGCCTCTTCCTATCGTCCCATCTGCCTCACCTCCGTCTTCAGTAAGGTCTTTGAATCCATCCTCTCCCACCGTATCCATCAGCACCTTGCTCAACACCACATCCTCCCCCTTACCCAGTGTGGCTTCCGACCCTCCTTCTCTGCTGAAGACCAACTCCTCAACCTCGTTCACCTTCTGTCCCTCCGCCATTTTTGTTTCCCTTGACCTCCAAAATGCCTATGACCATGTATGGCATTCTGGTCTCCTCTTTAAACTCCAAACCTACGCCCTGCCTATCAATTTTATCCGTCTGGTCGCTTCCTTCCTCTCGCACCGTCCTTCCTATGTCACCCTCCACAACACCAACTCCTGTATCTTTTATCCCACGGCTGGCGTCTCCCAGGGTCAGTCATCTCCCCTCTCCTTTATCTCTTGTATATGGCTGATATACCCAAGCCACCCCCACCAGTTCACCTTCTCCAGTATGCTGATGACACCACCTTCCTGGATCTCTATCCAACCCTTCAAAGGTCTCAATGCACCCTCCAAATCCACCTTAACCAGTTCACCACTTGGTGTAACCAGTGGTTCCTCCGTCTCAACCCCTCCAAAACCCAGGCAATCATCATAGGCCGCACCACTCGCTCCTTTCGCCTCCATGATTTCTACCTCACCCTTTATGGTCATCTCATCCAGCTCACCCCCACCCTGAAATACCTTGGCGTCACCCTCGACCGACACCTCACCTGGACCCCTCATCTCCAGACCGTCCAGCAGAAAGCCCATTCCCGCCTCTGCCTTCTAAAACTCCTGACCGGACATGGGGATTGCATCCTTCTACAATCCTCCACACCTACAAATCCCTCATCCGGCCTATCCTCTGTTATGCCAGTGTTGCCTGGATCTCTGCCCCCACCTGCTTTTACAATGCCCTCCAAATCCTTGAACGCCATGCGCTCCGCCTTGCCTTCCATATCTGCCTTCCTTCCCCCACACGGCTCCTGTATGAACTGATTCCCTTGCCCCACCTCCTCCTGTTCCTCCAACATCTCTGCATCCTTTCCATTGTCCACAGGCTTGATCCCCCCCACCCTCTGGTTTCCTCCTTCCTCTCCACCCCCCGCCCGTTGCCGCGCCTCTATCGCTGTGTCCCTCCCTCTCTCCACCTCCACACCCTCCATCTCCTTCATCAGGGCAATTTCCAACGC
Organism: Schistocerca serialis cubense; assembly: GCF_023864345.2. Classification (NCBI taxonomy): domain Eukaryota; kingdom Metazoa; phylum Arthropoda; class Insecta; order Orthoptera; family Acrididae; genus Schistocerca; species Schistocerca serialis. The sequence continues at coordinate 491,734,503 of NC_064638.1, forward strand.
CTCCCCCTCCCAGATGACGAACTTCGCCGTGACATTACCCTTCCTTCCAACTATAACCTGGCCTTGTTCCCCCCACTCCCCAGGGCCCCCTTTTTCCTCTTCCCTCCTTCTCCCAGAGCGGATTTTCCTCCTTTCCCCATCCCCTGAGACCCTGCACCCCATACTTGCCTCTTTCCTTCCCACATACCTCCTTACCTGGCCCTCTTCAGCGCGCCCCCCGCTCATCTCCCCCATCTCTTCCCCTCCATCCCTTCTTCCGGTCTCCCTCATCTCCTTGCGCCTGGCAGATCCTCCGTTTTGATCATCGTCAATGTGCCACATCAGTGTTGTGTTCAGTGCTGTTTCTCCTGTGCCCCAAGAGGTGTGATTTTGTATACTGCCCTGAGTTTCGCCGTCAGTGTTAGTTATGTGCTACGCCATCCGTCGATACCTTTTATGCTCCAGTCATACTGTGCCTTGTGTTGTTTTAATTGTCGCAGTGTGTGGCTTTAGTGTGTGCTACTTTTAAACAGTTTTTTATCTCCATTTTACAGTCACCCCGTTTTTTGTCTATTGCCTTCCATGATGTTCCCCCCTTTTTATATCTATGTTCACCATATTCTCTCCTTTGTTATTTTTAAATGTCTTCTATTGTTTGTTCTATGTCTTTCGGCTGAAGGGCAGCGCATATGCTGCTGCCAGCCCGCCCCGATGGATGGGGAATTGAAATACAATAAAACGTCTCCGTCAGTCCTCGTTCGGCTGACCTGAAGGTGGCTGGCAGTTGTCTAGCCGAAAAAGCGTGCACTGAAGTTTACAACAACAACTGCAAGCCCGAAATCTTTTTGAACAGTTGATTCGCCGGGAAAATTTCAAATTTTACAGATGATAGCTGCATTGGTAGCAGCTCATCCACATAGCGTAGGAATACTGCAATGTGTGTTGTAGTGGCACTGGAGGTCTTGGAGGTGGTGACGATTGATGTATTTGCTGCAGTGCTTTGATGCCTAATGGTTGCTGTTGACTGTGATGGCCGACCAAACCACTCGACACTTTCATCAGCAGAATGATGTGGTGGTTCTGGGTGACGGTGGTTCAATGTTCCACCCCTCATCACTTACAGAACGCTGTGGTGGAAGCAAATCTCTCATAAGTACTACCGCGCGCGCGCGCGTGTGTGTGTGTGTTTTACACATCTATCACAGATCACTGGGCTAATTTCAACTATATGGAGTAAGAACCACCAGCCTACCATAGTTCAGGAGATACGACGTCATGAACAATGAGATTTGTGTAAAACTGCCATATCGTGCATTACATTTAAATTTATTATTTATGTGCTACTAACTGTATTCGCCATATGTTTTGCTGATGTTTCTACCTATGCTGTTAACTGTACGTACATAATATTTCAAAGTACGACGTATGGTTCAAAAGATATCAAGTCGTAAACACTGACATGCATGAAAAAATGTTGCATGACGAATGTCGTTTTAATTTATTACTTCTTTACTACTAACTATATTCACAACACATTTCACGGACAGTATCCAAATATAACAGTTAATGTACCTGCGAAATATCTTTGTATGCGACATTGTTAAGATGATATGACATCATAAAGTCGGAGCTGTATGGAAACGAAACTGCATAGCGAAATTCGCTACAGATACAGGTTAAATATGTGTACAAATATGTGCAAAATATGTTCAAATGGCTCTGAGCACTATGGAACTTAACATCTGAGGTCATCAGTGTCCTAGAACTTAGAACTACTTAAACCTCTAACATAAGGACATCACACTCATCCATGCCCGAGGCAGATTAGAACCTGCGACCGTAGCGGTCACGCGGTTCCAGACTGAAGCGCCTAGAACCGCTCAGCCACACCGGCCTGCTGCAAAATATGTTAAATATTTGTGAAATTTCATGTCATATTTGCCTATTCCGTCAAAGCCACAGGAAAAAGCTTTTCCTAAACTGCTGTATAAATTTTAACCAAATTTGGCAGACACATTACTTACTATCTGGAAAGAAATCATGTCAAGGAAGAACCACCAGCCTGCTATTGGGTTGGGGATGATAACTTCGAGAAAGAAGATGGGGAGGAGGAGATAGATGAAGAGGAGGAAGGAGGAAGGAGAAGGTGGACTCAGATAGAGGGAAAAGGAGATGTACGAAGAGGGTAATGGAGGAAAATAGAAAGAGGATGAGATGGAGGGAAAGAGCGAGGAGGAAGACATGGACAGGGAGAGTGGGTAGGAACAGATAGAGAGGGGGGTATGGAGAGACAAACAGGGAGGGAAGGAGGAAATGGACTAATAAGATTGGAATACATACCTGGGCAAGACCAGGTATATATATCACATGTCAGGGGAGCCTTTGTGGATAGATCGACATTCAGTGTCACATCCAAGACACATGGGATTACCTGCTGAACCAGCACTTCCAACATTAGTTGCTCTGTACTGCCTTGCCTCGTGATGTGGTCCAGCTTGTGAGGAAGTGAGGCATGCAGACCCCAGTGAGTGCCCAATATACACTCAAGACCATTTGCACATATTCTGTGTGAGAGGAAGGGTGCACTAGGCAGCTGACGTGAACAATTCTACATGGATACGGTATCAGAGAATGTAAGAACAGCATTTATGGTCACAGATAACACCCAAAATTCAATATCTCCGATACTTTTCACAACACCATACCCTTACAGGGTTAATCATATCACACATCGAGTTTACGATGCTTATTTTCGCATTGCAATACCCTTTCACATACGTTATTGGTGAAAAACCTAATGCAGGAGCTATTATTACGAACGCAAAACAGAGCTAGACGGATACAATGTCAGGAACATGTGTAAAAGCATGGAGACGTATAGGACCTAAAATGCAGTATGTCCAACACAATTTTAACATCACAGCACCCCTTTTAGATCAACCACATCGTAAATGGAGTTTATAGTGGTCATTTTCGCATCCTTTTCATATATTACCGATGGAAAACGCAGTGCAGGAATTATTATTATTTGAGACATGATTCAATAGGTCTCAGTTGTCTGCAGTTGGATGGCAGGACCTTGTGCTGAATAGGTGAAGCAGCAACAGCAGTCTCTGGAACGTAATTTCTGATTACTTTCTCTATTAAAGTACACATATGCGGTCTCATCTACCTGTTATGTCTAGTGCTTACATTAAAACCTCTCAGCTTCTGTTGCACATTCCGATTACATCCTTTGTGTACTGCTTTGTCTAATGGTATCTATAAATGAGTGTAATAGTACTGAAGTGGTAATTGCAAAGGATTGTGATATGTGTATAAGCAACGAATTGTAATTACTACGTTATGAATTTTTTGTATTTTAACTAATAGGATAATTTCCACGGTGTACATCCCACACCTGTTTCAAATCGATGCCTTGTTAGTGGAGTGTACAAGCTGGTTTTTTCCGATATGCTTTATCTTCTCAATATCTGAATAAATTTATACCTTAAAGAAAAAATAAAGATCATTTTTTAGCCAGTAGCGACGTGTTGCACAGTACATAAAGTCAAATCACACGTTTTAAGACATGTTTTACTTGTCAGGTATAACTGGGTAAGTCGCATATTGGCAACAACTAGCACTTGAAAAAAATGAGCATTAACAACACTCCATTTCGTAAAAGATTTTTATTTGACATCTTTATTATACATTGATAGGATTAACAAGATTAAAAATAAAAATATGTGGTGGCATATATTTAAAATAATTATGTATAATACAATGTGACTTTGTTTGTGAAATTCTCAGAAACAGTTTATTGTTTTGTTTAGATACAGATGAGCGTTACACTTACTACACATGAATATTGCCTGTATTTCACAATTTAGTCTTGTGACTGAAACTGTTTTTGTACGAACCTGGTGCTTCTTGCAAGCTGGTTCTGCTTCTATAGTGGCTGAAGGCCAATCTCTCTTTTTATTTCTCATCTCTTTACTATCCTTGTAGAGCGCCTCTGGTATTCTGGATTTGAATTCTAGTAAATCGTTTTGTTTATTCTGAGGAACTCCCTCTTCACAGGTGGTACAAGACATCTGAAATTTCCCATTGCACTTCATGAAGAATAAAGCCTCGAAGATCCATTGCCAATGAAATAAAATCTTTAGAATAATTAGAATTTACAGATCACAATAACAGTGAAATGAATTGAGTCAAAACAGTGTTGAGGTCAGATGTTCATATGAACGATTGGACTGTTGTAATAAATTGCAAGTGCCGAAAAAGGTACACGAACGACTAATGCTGTGTATTTTCTAAAAACAGAATTTTCGAATTAACTTTTAGGTGCAAATATCAAAATGTGATTTACGTCACGTCACAGATACTATAAAGGAAACAATAATTTTCAGAACTTACTTACCTCTCATCCAGCTTTAGTTGTTCAAACAGTGATGATAACTTCCCGTGTCTGCGCCGTGAACAAAGGGATGGACGGTAAGGCGCTCCTTTTCTTTAGTCATCAGTCTTCTGTCTGGTTTAATGTAGCCAGCCACAAATTTCTCTAATGTGAAAACCTTTTCATCGCAGAGTAACACTTGCAACCTATGTCCTTAATTATTTGCCAGATGTAATCCAATCTCTGTTGTCTCAACAGTTTTTATCCTCTACAGTCTCTGCAGTGTAATGGAAATTATTCCCTGATGTCTTAACGGATGACCTATCATCCTGTTCTTTTACCTGTTGGTGTTCCACACATATTCCTTCACACGCCGATTCTCTGGTGAACCTCTTCATTCCTTAAATTATCAGCCCATCTAATTTTCAACATTCGACTGTAGTACCAAGTCTCAAATGCTTCGATTTTCTTTTCCGGCTTTCCCTTTGTCTATGTCTCATTGCCATACGATCCTATGCTCCAAACGTACATTCTCAGAAATTTCTTCCTCAAATTATGCCCTATGTTTGATAGTAGTAGATTTCTCTTGGGCAGGAATGCCCTTTCAGAGAATGCTAGTCTACTTTTGATGTCCTCCTTGCTCCGTCCGCCATGGGTTATTTTGGTGTCTAGGTAGCAGAATTCCTTAACTTTATCTATTTTACGATCACGAATCCTGGTAAGTTCCTCGTTGTTCTAATTTCCGCTACTTCTTATTACTTTCGTCTTTCTTCGATTTACTCTCAATCCATATTGTGTACTCATTAGACTCTTCATTTCATTCAACCGGTCGTGTTATTCTTGTTTACTTTCACTCAGGATAGCAACGTCATCAGCGAATTTTAACACTGGTATCCTTCCACCTCGAATTTTAACCGCACTCTTGAACCTTTCTTTTATGTGCGTCGTCGCTTCTTCGACGTATGTGTTGAACAGCAGGGACGAAAGGCTACTTCCCTGTCCTACACCTTTTTAATTCGTGCACTTAGTTCTTGGCTTTCTACTCTCATTGTTCCCCCTTGCTTGTTGTACGTATAGTATATTATTCGTCTTTCTATATAGCTTACCCCTATATTTCTACAGATTTCGAACGTCTTGCTCCATTTGGGTACATTGTCGAACGCTTTTCCCAGGTCGACAATCGTATAAACATGTCTTTAGTTTTATTCAGTCTTGGTTCCCTAACAAATCGCATCGTCATAACTACCTCCCTAGTGCCGTTACTTTTCCTAATGCCGAACTGATCGTTTCTTTTTAACAAAGTGTCAATTTTCTTTTCCATTCTTCTGTATATTATTCTTGTCAGCAACTTGGATGCACGAGCTGTTAAGCTGATTCTGCTGTAATTCTTGAACTTGTCACCTCTTCCAGACTCCAGAATTGTATGGATGATATTTTTCCGAAAGTCAGATGGTATATCGTCAGACTCCTACATTCTACACACCAGCGTGAACAGTTGTTTCGATGGCACTTTCCCCATTGATTTTAGAAATTCTGATGGAATATTGTCTATAATTTCTGCCTTATTTAATCTTAAGTCTTCCAAAGCTCTTTTAACTTCGGATTCTAATACTGGATTCCCTACCTCTCGCCTATCGACTTCAGTTTCTTGTTCTACGACGTCATCAGACAAGTCCTCCCCCTCACAGGAGCCGTCAATGTACTCTTTCCAACTATCCGCTCTCTCCTCCGCATTTAACAAATGGAACTGTCATTGCACCCAATGTTACCGCTCTTGCTTTCAATTTCACCGAATGTTGTTTTGACTTTTCTGTATACTGAGTCAGTCCCTTCGACAAACATTTCTTTTTCGATTTCTTCACATTTTCCATGTAGCCACTTCACCTTGGCATCTCCACACTCCGTTCTTATTTCTTTCCTAAGTGGCTTCTATTTCTGTATTCCTGAATTTCCCTGAAAATTTGCGTACGTCCTTCTTTCGTCTATCAGTTGAAGTATTTCTTCTGTTACCCGTCGTTTCTTCGCAGTTACCTTCTTTGTACCTACGTTTTACCTTGCATCTTCTGTGATCGCTCTTTTTAGAGATGTAAATTCCTCTTCAACTGAACTTTCTACTGAGCTATTCCTTATTGCAGTACTTACAGCCTCAGAGAACTTCAAGCGTATCTCTTCATTCCGCGCATTAATTCCTCTTGACTAGTCTCTTAAATTTCAGCCTACTGGTCATCTTTACTAAATTGTGATCTGAGTCTATATCTACTCCTGGATGTGCCTCAAAGTCCAATATCTAATTTCGGAATCCCTGCTGTGATGTAATCGCCTCTCCAGGTGTTTTCCAAGCATACCTCCTCCTCTTGGTGAATCCTGAACCGAGTAAATTTATTACAGAACTCAATTAGTTTTTCTCCTTTCTCATTCCTGCTATTAAGTTCTTCAGTAGCGCTTTCTTTCGCTCCTTCTCCTACAACCGCATTTCAGTCCCTCATGACTATTACATTTTCACCTGCCTTCACGTACAGAATTACGCTTTCAATATCCTCATATAATTTCTCTATCTCTTCACCTTCTGCATGAGACCTGGGTTTGTATATACGAACTGTTGTTGGTGGTGGTTGTTTGTTATCGATTCTGATGAAAACAACGTTATCACTGAACTATTTACAATAACTCATTTCTGCCCTGCCTTCTTGTTCATAACGAATCCTACTCCCGTTATACCATTTTCTGCTGCTGTTGATATTACCCCATACTCATGTCACCTGAAATTCTTGTCTTCTTTCGTTCTCATTTCACTTAGCCCCACTGTATCTAGATTGAGCCTTAGCATTTCCCTTCTAAGACATTTACCTTCTAAGATTTTATAGGTTCCCTACCATGCTAAAACTTCTCACATTCCACGTGCCTACTCGTAGAACGTTATCGTTTCGCTGGTTATTCAATCTTTTTCTCGTGGTCACCTCCGCCACGGTAGTCCCTTCCCGGAGATCCGAATGTGGGAGTATTCCGGTATCTTTTGCCAGTGGGGAGAGCATCCGCACACTTTTTGAATTACAAGCCACATGTCCTGTGGATTCACAGTGTGTCTTTATGCTGTGGTGTCCATTGCTTTCTGCATATTCATGTCATTCGTCATTGCTTATTCTTCCGCTTTCTGGGGGCAGTTTCCGACCGCGAGGCCAAGAGAGTGCCCTGAACCTCTGTTCGCTCCACCGTCCCCTTTGACAAGGCCGTTGACAGATTGAGGGTCACTCTTACGCCGGAAGGCTTCGGCCACCATTCCTGACGAATGTTACTCAAAATTTAAGCAATGGTGTGGTTCTAACCCGGAACTAGGATGTTTTGATTTTTTGTTTCAACGAGCCATTTCGAACACGAGATGTTGGATTTAGACGAGTCGCTATTTATTGCTTTTGTTCTTAATTTTGTTAGTCATTGTTCTCGCCTTTTGGTCTGCATGACACCCCTTCAAGTTGATCGTTATACAACTCACCCAACGTTGTTTGATTTCAGTGGGTAGCCGGCCCTCTGATCGAGCACGCTGAGCTTTCGCGCTGGCAGCCATAGACCACAGGTCGCTCTAGACGTACCCAAAACACTCAGGAGACGGAATCAAGTGTCAGAGGTTGTAAGTAGGCTGTTTAGGTTTTTTTATTGGTAACGCCACGTAGCGCTCTATATGAAAATCACTGACTGTGCTGAGTGCAGTCTGAGGCTGGTCGGCATTGTTGCAATAGTCGCTATTGTAGTGTTGGGCAGTTTGCTGTTAACAGCGCGTAGCGTTGCGCAGTTGGAGGTGGGCCGTCAGCAGTGGTGGATGTGGGGAAGTGCGATGGCGGATTTTTGAGAGCGGATGATCTGGACGTGTGCCCATCAGAAACAGTACATTTGTAAGAATGGATGTCATGAACTGCTATATATATTATGACTTTTGAACATTATTAAGGTAAATACATTGTTTGTTCTCTATCAAAATCTTTCATTTGCTTACTATGCCTATCAGTAGTTAGTGCCTTCAGTAGTTTGAATCTTTTATTTAGCTGGCAGTAGTGGCACTCGCTGTATTGCAGTAGTTCGAGTAACGAAGATTTTTGTTAGGTAAGTGATTTGTGAAACGTATAGGTTAATGTTAGTCAGGGCCATTCTTTTGTAGGGATTTTTGAAAGTCAGACTGCGTTGCGCAAAAATATTGTGTGTCAGTTTAAGCACAGTCATGTATAATTGTTCAAAGGGGACGTTTCAAGGTGTTGGTGTCTTCATGTAGAGTCTGCGCCTACGATCACTGACACTGAGAAACAATTACCCCTCCATTTGTAACCTCCCCCTCCCTTATCGACCTTAATGACAGTGAAAAATTAAACCGCGTATACCTAATGGAAATTTGGGAAAAGCAATCGTCACTGAAGTTAATCTGTCGGTAAAGAGGGAGGAAGGGTTATATCTAAATGAAAGGAAAAATGCAAATGAAATTGGTAGAAATTAATTTTGAAAAAGGGCAAAGTTAATAAAGAAAGTATATGTGCGGTCGTTACGATAACAATTAACTGGCGTTAATTAGATGTTTGAGATTTGGGGAAAATTACGATCGCCAGTCCTATAATAACTGAAAAAGAAAGGTTAATGCACATATAATTAGCACTAAAAGCGTGGGAACTGAAGGTTGACACGTATTGTGTGAAAACTGAATGTTTGTCAGAAGTAATAAATTTCGCTACACTCTGACTTAATTTAGCAAAAGAATTAATAAAACCGGAAAATTGAAAGTTAATTTAGTGACTGAACTTAATAGTGAACTTTGTTTCTGAAGCACTACGAAATAAAATAAAATAAGGTTAGTCTTGAGCTAAGTCAACAATAATCTCAAAAGCAACTTGAATCTACGCAATTTAGAAATAAGAGATTTAACTTTGAACTTGAATTAAATGATTTTCAACAATTAACAATAGTAAAATTTAGTACGTACCAAGCTGAGCTGCAGTTACAGGTAAGCTAAAATATGGTAACAAAACTCGCAATCTTAATGTGTGCTTGTGTAAACTAAATATAGTTCTGTTTTGTTATTGTAGCCAGCTATGAATACTTTAACTGAACTTTGAAATTAAAGCAGTGAAATGGAATGATATTACTTTAATGCTGGCGTTTGAATTTCAACTACACTCGGGTTCATTTCAGAAAAGGAAAGGACCCTGCTTGGTAATGCAATTGGGACAATGAGCAACAAAGGTTCATGCTAAGTTGCTGTGTTTTAGCGATGCACATGGAACAGTTTGAAAAGCTAAGGTCTGCCATACAGTTCCAAAATTTACGTGCTTTCAGTCTTCCTTGTTGGTTGATTGAAGGTTTGAAGTCGTTTTTGGTCGAGGAGGTGGCGACAATCACTCATTGTCGGCCGTAGCTGTTGCAGAAGCTGGATGTTAGCTCGCCTTCTGCTCGACTCGGTCACCAGGCGAAACGGGCTCTTGATGTGTGCCAGCTAATGCTTCTCGTCCGCGACCCCGTGCCAGAAACTATAATAGCAAGTCGAGCGCAATTACATGCCGCCAAACCCCGAAAGCGCGGCAACTCGCGGGAGCGTCACTCAACACACCTGCTCCACCGACCTACTCCAGCCAGACTCTGCTCTGCCCGCGCTCCAAGCGGCAGAGATAACACTACCTAAGGTCCTAAACGCCTTGGTTTTCCACACGACCTATCGATGTAGGCGTTCGATAGCATAGTTTTCCTTAGGCAAGACCCAGCGTAAAAATACAAATAATATTTAAAAAACAAACCAATTATACATCGACATATATATATATATATATATATATATATATATATATATATATATATATAAATTGTAAAACAATTACAATATATAAAGACACAGAAATGTCATTTCTTCAGGTAACAAAATAAGGAAAAAAATTATAGTACAATAGATGGAAATAGGAGGATATGCATTTCTGGCGTTACATGTTTAGAGTTGCTTTGGAATAGCGAGAATTTGTGGCATACAGAATGAAGAAGTTAAATGGATTCTGAATTGTGTGCAAGTCCCACATCACAAAACACTTGCTAATAGGTGTAAGGAACTGCGTAGCACAGACATAAATGTACACTCCTGGAAATGGAAAAAAGAACACATTGACACCGGTGTGTCAGACCCACCATACTTGCTCCGGACACTGCGAGAGGGCTGTACAAGCAATGATCACACGCACGGCACAGCGGACACACCAGAAACCGCGGTGTTGGTCGTCGAATGGCGATAGCTGCGCAGCATTTGTGCACCGCCGCCGTTAGTGTCAGCCAGTTTGCCGTGGCATACGGAGCTCCATCGCAGTCTTTAACACTGGTAGCATGCCGCGACAGCGTGGAAGTGAACCGTATGTGCAGTTGACGGACTTTGAGCGAGGGCGTATAGTGGGCATGCGGGAGGCCGGGTGGACGTACCGCCGAATTGCTCAACACGTGGGGCGTGAGGTCTCCATAGTACATCGATGTTGTCGCCAGTGGTCGGCGGAAGGTGCACGTGCCCGTCGACCTGGGACCGGACCGCAGCGACGCACGGATGCACGCCAAGACCGTAGGATCCCACGCAGTGTCGTTGGGGACCGCACCGCCACTTCCCAGCAAATTAGGGACACTGTTGCTCCTGGGGTATCGGCGAGGACCATTCGCAACCGTCTCCATGAAGCTGGGCTATGGTCCCGCACACCGTTAGGCCGTCTTCCGCTCACGCCCCAACATCGTGCAGCCCGCCTCCAGTGGTGTCGCGACAGGCGTGAATGGAGGGACGAATGGAGACGTGTCGTCTTCAGCGATGAGAGTCGCTTCTGCCTTGGTGCCAATGATGGTCGTATGCGTGTTTGGCGCCGTGCAGGTGAGCGCCACAATCAGGACTGCATACGACCAAGGCACACAGGGCCAACACCCGGCATCATGGTGTGGGGAGCGATCTCCTACACTGGCCGTACACCACTGGTGATCGTCGAGGGGACACTGAATAGTGCACGGTACATCCAAACCGTCATCGAACCCATCGTTCTACCATTCCTAGACCGGCAAGGGAACTTGCTGTTCCAACAGGACAATGCACGTCCGCATGTATCCCGTGCCACCCAACGTGCTCTAGAAGGTGTAAATCAACTACCCTGGCCAGCAAGATCTCCGGATCTGTCCCCCATTGAGCATGTTTGGGACTGGATGAAGCGTCGTCTCACGCGGTCTGCACGTCCAGCACGAATGCTGGTCCAACTGAGGCGCCAGGTGGAAATGGCATGGCAAGCCGTTCCACAGGACTACATCCAGCATCTCTACGATCGCCTCCATGGGAGAATAGCAGCCTGCATTGCTGCGAAAGGTGGATATACACTGTACTAGTGGCGACATTGTGCATGCTCTGTTGCCTGTGTCTATCTGCCTGTGGTTCTGTCAGTGTGATCATGTGATGTATCTGACCCCAGGAATGTGTCAATAAAGTTTCCCCTTCCTGGGACAATGAATTCACGGTGTTCTTATTTCAATTTCCAGGAGTGTAGTATTTTGCTAACTCTATCGTATGTTCTTTTGGCGGTGCGTCTCTGATGTGACGTAAGTTATGCAGAATATCCAAAATGTCTAGTTAACCTGTATGTCTCATATCCAAAGTATCATGTAAACTAATGTGTGTTGCTGTGTCACGGTAGTGCTGCATTTTATTATTGGGATACTTAGAAGATGTAACAAAGCTACTAAAGAGACTGCAAACACTACGTTGGCCAGTAACCAAGAGCATTTGTGGATTTTAATTCTTCCTTCTATTTCCTGCACTTTTAAGCGGATTCAATTGGGAATGGAGATTTATAAATCGATTTTTTTCACCTATCCTCTAATACTGTCAACGCCCTTATACCAATTATTTTCATGAAGTACACAAATGTATACTTCATGTATTTACAGAAAATGCTGACACTTCGGATTCCCTATTATTATCCACATTTTCCCACATACTGAGTTTAAAGTATTTTGTAAGACTTGCTCACGTATCAGTAATGGCATGTTCATTTTTGCGTAGCAGTTCGTAGTCTTCTTTCACGGCAGGTATTGTCGCCAAGTATAGTAGTTTCCCATTTTTAAGTCCGCCCCCGTTAGCTGAGTGGTCAGCGCGGTGAAATGCCAAGCCAAGAGGCCCGGGTCCGATTCCCAGCTGGGGAAGGAGATTATCTCCGCTCAGGGACTGGGTATTGTGTTGTCATCATCATTTCATCTCCATCGCAAGTCGCCCAATGTGGCGTCGAATGCAATAAGTACTTGTCCTCGGCGGCCGTGCTTCCCCGAATGGGGTACTCCCGGCCCACAATGCCGTCCGTACGCTCATTTCCAGTTCCCATTTTTAAACGTGGATCTCTTCCTTTTTCATTTATTCACATTAACTGCCCTTAAATCAGTAATTTCTTTAAAAGAGCCCGACTTATTTGTGTTTGATACATTGGTTCTGTTTTTAAAGACCTGTGTAATGACGTTGTTTGTGGGAACAGTAACAGTTCATGGTGTTGTTTTCCTAAGACCTGCGGAATAACAAGATGCATATTGCCCGGGACGCTAAACAGACTGAAATGAGAGTGGAGATTTGTAAACAGATGTTTCACATATCCCCTCAATTTTGTGAGAATGTACTAGTGTGTGACCGCTTTCCATTAGTATTTGCAGTAAATGCAGATGTCCTATATTCTCAATTCATGACAGAATTTTTCCCGTGATTCACGTATAAATATATAATTATATAGTAATTAGTAAAGATTTTGTACAAGAATATTTTTTTTCTTATTCACTATCCTACAAGGTGTGGCTTGGTTTCTTTACATCCAACAGTGATTCGAATTCCCCAACTCAGCTAGAGCATCTACAAACTACGTGCAGGAGCACTTCTTGTTCTTGTTGTTGTCCTTCCAAGCCAGAAAAATTTCCATCAACACACTGTCCGCTGTCAAAGCTACCCCATTTACAATAAAACATATGAAATGTGGTGTAGGTCGCATACGTAACAATGTTATTTTGTACAGTGTAGGTGAGTGGGTTGACTTCAGCCATCTTAAATACAGCTTTATGTTTCATAATTCTCACAAAATCTTACTCTATGACCACCTAAGAAAGGTGACATCCATTTTCACTTCCTTGTATGCCGATAACACGAAATGATCAACTGTAGCTATCGAGATATGGAACACATCCGATTCTGTTACCACGGATACTATGTGTAACACACTAATTGCAGTTCGTTGCTACATCCATATGTCAGAACCCTTTACGATTCCCACTTCAGTAACATAGTCATCGCTGAAGGAGTTCTGTTCGCGATTGTGAACCTAGGTTATGTTGTGTCTTGCAGAATATCGTATGATTTATTGCCAGCAGTTCATAAACTATTTTGGTGTTTCGTTTCTGAGTCCCGCCCGGCAGAGCGCAAGAATTATGTGGCAAATACTGACGCAGTGCTATTTTATACGAGAGTAACTGTTTTGTTGAAAGTAACAGGGCCTCCACAGCGGAGAGTAGTATCCGGTCGCGCAATCCCCCTGACTTTTGACAAGCGCACTTGTAACTTTGCGTAACTGTTTAACGCATGTACACCACCTAAACTGGACGTGAACACTATATTAAGATTTTACCAGATTAGTGTATTCTTAATTTGATGGTGTACCAACCTGTCCCATTTGTTGTGTTAAAATAATGGGAAGCAATTTCACATACGGAACGCAGCCTATGAACAACTGCGTAACACGTAGGGGCAGTGAAGGTTAACAGGTCGAGTGTGGGCAGCTGAACTTCGACCACACAACGCCCCAAGGTAAGTGTGTGTGTGTGTGTGTGTGTGCGGTCACTCAGTCACACACCCCTTTTAGTCCTCCACTTAACGGTGTCTGGCAGTTTGTACTATAGTACGTTGCAGGTTAGGGTTTTACTATCTGGTTAAACTGATAAGCGCGTAAGTCAGAAATAACTAGTCGGCGAACCGTTGACTGTTGCCGCTCTTATTCCGATTGGCATAAAAAATGCTAAATCGAATTAAATTCAGTCTCGTGACGGCAAGTAACATGTTCCAACTGTTCTCCTTGTAGATCACGACAAATGAACGCGCTCCTCACGTAAGGTTGATCAGTTACTTTCAACCTGTCAGCTAATACTGTAATCACAACAGGCCACTGCATTAGCACGGTTGTTGTGAATATGTTGTTGATGTTTCACTCTTGGGGAACAAATTGATCTTGCGTGAAATGTGTAGCTGAGAAGAGAAACTTCTAAGTGCTGGTTCGTGCAATGACCTGAATTGTGTGGGTGCAGTTACTACGCAGTTGTCAGGTTCTTGCTTCAGTAGAGAAATGATAAGTAGTTGAAAGAAGCTTCTGCAACTTGGTTCCCTTAAAAAAGCCCCACAGAGTTTGGATTTTCCGCAACATAAATTTTGCCGTCAGGAGCTGACACCTAACACGCGTTTTGTTCCAAAGATAAGTGAGTGCTTGCGGATACGGATTATGTAGATACTTTTATCCTGAAAATGTTGTCTCATGGCGAGGGGAAGAGAATGTTTGCTGAAATGTGGTGCGCTGGAAGATCACAACTATGACTTCATATGCAGTCTACTAGTCTACATTAAAGGAAAGGCGGACAATGGCAGACCTATGACAGTAGCCAAAATATCAAGCGACAGGGTGACAGAAATAGTGGACAGCTCTGCAGCCACAGTGAAAGTAATGACAACCCTGAAAGGCACTGCAGACTGTGCTGGAAGCTGTGCACTTGCCGCCTGGAATGTCATGGAAGAGGTCGGTCGGACTGTGACGGGTATAAAACTGCCACTAAGCGAGTGTACAGGTTATTTCACCTAAACTGATAATCTCAAATATTTCCAGGATCATTGAAAACACAGCAATTCTGTTTTAGTTCAGATGAACTGTAAGAAATTTTTCACTGAGCGACATATACTCCCTTAGCACTGCAGTATCAATAAATGAGATGTCGGAATCAATTCCATTTATATTCCTAATGAATTGTAGGAATTTCCGCCGTTACCATCGTAGATACTGTAGTACTCAGAACTTAGGGTTCTCTGTTTTGTATGTCAGACTGATTGGTATATTATGTAGAAGTTCGTAATTTAATACTCAAGTAAGGAAATCCGGTGCTTCGAATAAAGAGGAAATGGAATGTTGTACTGGCATCATACCGATATAAACGAGGCAGGAAGGACGAGTAGTTGTGTATTCTGTCTGCCAATTATTTCGAATTTGGAATTAGTCCGCTTAGCTGCCTCAAACTTTAGCGACAGTCTCGTATGGTTCCACGAACATCCGCACAAAACAGCAATCAATTCAAGTTCGAATCAAACATATGCTCCCTGTCTCTCTCTCTTTCCGTAATTTTAGTAATAATAACATACATACATATGGTGCTGATGGTATCGTGCGTTCTGATATATTTTTAGCATTTTCCACGGTGTACTGTTTCTCCTGGGTGGACTTGGGTTTAAAAAAATGTAAACTAAATCTTACGACAAATTTTATGAATAATCGACAAGTACACCAAAGAAGAGGAGATAGAACTACAATGGACATGTTATTCCATGGACTCTTGCGCTTCTATGCATGAACTATCGTTCCTTTGTCATTCGCTTATCTTATATGCTTGGATTCGGACTTAAGAGGATGTTCTTGTGTAAAGCTCATCTTGCTGTACCAGCTGATAATGTAAGTTGTACTTAAAAACAGAAAAATATAATGGTTATTTTGACAAAAGAATTTGTGTATGTGGTCAATCTATTGTAAACCTGATACCTTTATTGTCTTAAGTAGATATGGGCCTTAACAAAGAATTTTCATTAATAGGCGCCATCTTAGGAAATCTTTAACATTTTTATTTTAGCTCATCTACGAGACGTGCCGTCGGTTAGGGCATTTAAATTTATTTCGTATCCCACGAGACCGGAGGCAGCTACTAATAATTTAACAATTTTATTTACAGATTTTCTTTATATAACGAGATGACATCCCAGGCAGAAAAGGTCTGGTCACAGGATTCCAGTTCCATTACAGGATTTCATTTGTAAATGCTACTCTTGTTATCTTATATGAATCGAGACGAAACCACGATGTATCGACGATTACGTAACTACCCTGAGAACTGAGCTAGTTTACTGAGTGCTTATACACGTCGGGCTGAATTAAACAACGTATTACACTGTTAATAATATTCCTACATTAGTTATTTCTATTTTCTGCTGAGCCATTGCATTAATGTGTGTTTCTTTTTATAAGTCATGGCTCATATTCTATTTTATTACATTACATTAATAGTCACAAAATAATAATTTTTTTAAATTTTATTACGTTGCAACAGGCACCACGACTGTTTCAGTTTGTCAAACCATAACAGCAAATCATGGCTGCCATTTCCGGTGCAAAACAATAGGATTCCATTATGCTGATTGCTGTTGGTCTTTCGTAATAGCAAAGAGTTTGCAGTAGTAGGAGAGACGTGTCTCACAGTAACGAAGGTGTGCAAATGCGCGTAACTCTTATGGTGTGCACTTTAGGGACCAAAAGAATGTGGCTTAGAGTATTGGCCACTTACCACTGTGCTGTCAGGATGTCACAGATGACAACCAGAGGGATCCTGCAAAGAAAAGAAATGACACCCCACATAATCACTCGTGGTTGTCAGGCAGTATGTCGGGCGACAGACAGATAAGTATCCCACTGTTGTCTGGGGCGTCTCTAGACACCTTTTTGCTGGTCCTCGGGACTCACTTCAAATCGGGAATTTTTACTCGAGACAATCCTACTCCAGTCAACGACATTCCACATCTACATTCTTACGTCCTTCTGTATTTGCTTCCCTTATTCATCTCTCGGTCTCTCTCTACGCTTCTCCTTCACTTCCCTCCATTACTAAACTGGTGATGCCTTGAGGTCTCAGAATGTGTTCTACGTATTGATCCCTTCTTTTATTTAGTTTGTGCCACAAAGTTCTTGTCTCCCCAATTCTATACAGCACCTCCTCATGAGTTGCCTGGACCACCCACCTAATAGCATTCCTCTTTAGTACAATATTTCGAAAGCCTCTATTCTTTTCTTGTCTAAACTGTTCCTCGACCATGTTTCACTTCCATAAACGTCTACACCCCAGACGAATACCTCTAGAAAAGACTTCCTAACACTTAAATCTGTATTCGATGTTAACAAATTTCTCTTCTTCAGAAATGTTTTTCGTGCCATTGCAAGTCTACATGTTATATCCCCTCTGCTTCAGCCATCATCGATTATTTTGCTCCCAGATAACAAAATACATCTACTACTTTTACTGTCTCGTTTCCTAATCTAATTCCCTCGCATCGCCAGATTTAATTCTGCTACATTCCATTACAGTCCCTTGGTTCCTGTCCACTCCGTTCAACATTCTTCCAAGTCCTTTGCTGTGTCTGAAAGAGTTATAATGTTACCAGCAAACCTCAAACTTTTTATTTCTTCTGCCTGAACTTTAATTCCTACTCCAAATTTTTCTTTGGTTTCCTTTACAGCTTTTTCAGAGTGCAGTCTGAATAACACCGGGCCTAGACTGCAACCCTGTCTAATTCCCTTGTCAGCCACTGCTTCCCTTTCATGCCCTCTGTAATATTTATCGCTTTGCAGCCATCATATTCAGGTTTGGTATGGGTATCGTGAGAAAGACCACCTAAATTGTGAACCTTCTCCGCAAGTGGCTGTACCGATGACAGATGGTTTGTTTGGTATGGGTATCGTGAGAAAGACCACCTAAATTGTGATCCTTCTCCGCAATTGGCTGCTTCGTTCGGAAGTTGATTGCCAAAATGGTAATCTTCTGTTATTAATATTTGAAAAATTAAACAGCGTATTTACTTGACTTTCAAATTAGAGCATCTCTCAATAGCGTTCCATCATTCCATTATTTCACAAGTATTAATAACCAGCATAATGATAAACAACTGCAAAACAAAAAAGCAGACAAAGCACTTCGGTGATCTTCGGATCGCTCCTAACTTGGATGGTGGGCGAAGTGGTTCGGCTATAAGATCAGAGCTCGTTCGGCAGTCTCGGAGGACGGACATGTTGTCGGCCGCGGTATCAGTTAAAACTTAATTTGCAACTTCTAGTCTGTGAATATAAGAGCTCGTTTGGCAGTCTAGGAGAACGGACATGTCCGCCGCGGTATCAGTTAAGACTTAGTTAGCAGTGTCTAGCGTATAAATCACAGCTGGTTCGGCAGTGTCGAAGACGGACATGTAGTCTGCCGCCGTCAGTGTTAGTTAAGACTTTATTAGCAATGTATGGTTATTTAGACATATGGTTGAGAACAGTGTGATACTAACTACGGAAATATGCAGTTCTTTAATTTGCTGAAGAATAAAAATCATTTGTGACTCTAAAAGGGAATGTAATTGTGCAGTTTCTCGTGTTCTGCTAATAAAAAGCGAGTGGCATCCCGTATAAACGAACTGATTGGGAATTTAATCATTTATAAAACAACTGTTCCTCAGAGTTTCTTAGATTACGGATTGACAACCTACTTGCAGTTTTCTGCGCAGGGGACAATAACTGTAGAAGATAGCAGGTTTGTGAACATTTGCTAGAACTTAAGCATTTCACTCAGGGCGGTGGAAGCAAATAGGGAACTCACGTGCACTGCAATCTTAGTACAAATGAGATCGGTGACACGTCATCTGTAGTAACACAGAGGAGGTATGAAGAAGAGAAATATTTTTGAGGGGGGGAGTTTATCATATATATACATATTACTCCTTTCTCTCATTCCCTCTTTTTTCAACTTACCGTACCTCGACTTTTACAATAGCCGTCTGGTTTCTGTACACATTGAAATAGCCTTTCGCTCCCTGTGTTTTACCCCTGCTATTTCCAGAATTTCAAAGAGAGTGTTCCGGTCAACATTGTCAAAAACCTTCTCTAAGTCTATATGTGATATAAACCTAGGTTTGCCTTTCATTAACCTATCTTCTAAGAGATTTTCGTGGAATCAGTATTGCCTTACTTGTTCCTACATTTTACTATAAAAATGTGGAATAAACTGCTGCAAATTCTAGAAATGTTAAATAATTTACAATGAATTTACTTTAACATGCGAGGAAGAATTTTCTGCACCTGTGGTCTAGGGATAGCGTCTGATTAGTAATCAAAAAGACCTCAGTCCCGGGTTCGAACCCAACCACCGCTTAAATTTTGAATAATAATAAGCACTGGTGGCAGAAGACTTCTGGCATAAGAAGTCATTCCGTGAACGCCCTTGTAAAAGAGAGCGGGAGACCGGACAAAGGGGAAACTGCCCCTAAAGGCGGAAGAATCAGCAATGATCAACGGCATAATGATACAGAAGCCAATGGAAACCACTGCGTAAAGACACATAATGTATATCCACAGGAATTTTTTTTGGGTCATCAGTCTTCTGATTGGTTTCATGCGGCTCGCCAAGAATTCCTCTCCTGCGCCGACCTCTTCATCCTAGAGCAGTACTTGCAAACTACGTCCTCAAGAATGAGCTGGATGTATTCCAATCTCCGTCTTCCTCTACATTTTTTGCCCTCTACAGCTCTCTTTAGTACCATGGAAGTCATTCCTTCACGTCTTAATAGATGTCTTATCGTACTGTCCCTTCTCCTTGTCTGTGTTTTCCACATATTTCTCTCCTATCAGTCCACCCAATTTTCAACATTCGTCTGTAGCACCACATCTCAAATGCTTCGATTCTCTTCTGTTCCGCTTTTACCACAGTTCATGTTTCACCACCATATAACGCTGTACTCCAGACGTACATTCTCAGAAATTTCGTCCTCATGTTAACCATATGTTTGATACAAGAAGACTTCTCTTGGTCAGGAAAGCCCTTTTTGCCAGCGCTAATCTGCTTTTGATGTCTTCGTTGCTCCGTCCGTCACTGGCTATTTTGCTGCCTAGGTAGCGGAAGTCCTTAACTGCATCTAATTCGTGAGCATCCATCCCGATGTTAAGTTTCTCGCTGTTCTCATTTCTGCTACTTCTCATTACTTTTGCCTTTCTTCGATTTACTCTCAGCCCATATTCTGTGCTCATTACATTGTTCATTACATTCAACAGATCATGTAATTCTTCTTCATTTTCACTTACGATAGCAATGTGTGAGCGTACAAGCTGTGGGCTGAGATTAGAGCGGCAGTTCCCCGCCGCAGAGCACGTGGCTGGCGGCTGCTACGGGGCCGTGGCGAGCGACTAGCGTTACGCGGCCTTGGAAAAACCCGAGCGCTTGGCAACGGGCTTGTATGGCCGTGTTTTCGAGCTTGGAGAAATTTATATGCCACAGAAAAATTGATAAAAACAGAACTAAGAGTGATACGGAGGTGCGAGTTGGCACTCATGGACAGAAAAAAATGTAAAGCCAAATTATCTAGACGCGCCACTAAAATATGTAATAATTTAAAAGTTATTGTTCTCTTAAAAATTGTAAATTTATGAAAGTTCGAAAGCTAATATTTTGGCAATGTTTTGGCCGAGTAATATAAACGAAGTGTCTACCGATGCGGCTAGTAGAGCTGCACCTAACAACCATACCCGATTTAGCATAATCTGTACCATTTTTGAATGAGAGGTCGGAATATGGGATTCGACTGAGAGAAATTGTGTTTTTGGTAATAAATAAATTTAAAGAGTTGAAACTGTAAGTAGGCTGTTTATGTTTTCTTATTGGTAACGCCACGTAGCGCTCTATATGAAAAATCGCTGGCTGTGCTGTGTGCAGTCTGTGGGTAGTTTGCATTGTTGTCTGCCATTGTAGTGTTGGGCAGCGGCAGCTGGATGTGAACAGCGCGTAGCGTTTCGCAGTTGGAGGTGAGCCGCCAGCAGTGGTGGATGTGGGGAGAGAGATGGCGGAGTTTTGTAATTTGTCATGAACTGCTACATATATTATGACTATTAAGGTAAATACATTGTTTGTTCTCTATTAATATCTTTCATTTGCTAGCTATCCCTATCAGTAGTTAGTGCCTTCCGTAGTTCGAATCTTTTATTTAGCTGGCAGTAGTGGCGCTCGCTGTATTGCAGTAGTTCTAGTAATGAAGATTTTTGTGAGGTAAGTGATTTCTGGAAGGTATAGTTTAATGTTAGTCAGGGCCATTCTTTTGTAGGGATTTTTGAAAGTCAGATTGCGTTGCACTAAAAATATTGTGTGTCAGGTTAAGCACAGTCGTGTATAAATTGTTCAAAGGGGACGTTTCATATGTCGACCCTTAGCCGAGGATACCTCACCGGAATCTTCTGATTTTTTCTTGTAGTTTGTGTAATTAGTGTAGCTTTTGTTTATTGCTAGCGCGTAATTATAGAGAGAGTTTCCATTGTAGTTGTAGTTTTTCATTGTTGTACAGTAAAACAGTTGTGGCATGCATGCAGCTGCGCTTGCAATTAAGTAGACATTATTTCCATTGCTATGTTATTTTATTTTGCTCTTCAAATTGTGCTTTTCTGTGTTATCGTGTGAAATATTGTGACAATAATGGCGTGTGAAAAACGTAATACTAGGCTCCACAGTAAACTGAGAAATGACAGTGAAAACGAAAGCAGTGTGTTAGCGCCACCGAGTAATGAATTAACTGATGTTCAGAGTAGTAATTTGGTAATTGTGCATAGGGAAAAGGAGCGGGCTGCAAACAATGGTGTAGACAGTGAAACAATTAGTGAACAGGGAAGCATTATCGATCGATCGGTCGGCAACAGCTCGCCTCAGGAATCCGAAATGACAGAACACAATATTGCAAATACCGTAGACTTAGGTTTTGCGTCCTCACAGTTTTCTCAAATAAGTCAAGACACATTTTCAGCTTGTCAAAATGTGAATGTTGCCGGTGCAAATGCACGGCCGAAAAGCGTAGAGGAACAGATTCCAGACACTAACGCATTGTTATTACAACTAATGCAACAAATGGAACAAAATCAGAGACAAACACAGCAAAAGCTTCAAAAGTTAGACACAATGGAACAAAATCTTCAAAAGTTAGACACAATGGAACAACATCAGAGACAAACACAGCAACAGTTAGACGCAATGGAACAAAATCTTCACACCACACTTGAACAAACACGTGAAGATTTGACTACTGAGTTACATAAAATAGAATCGAAATGTCAAAAAGCCTGTAATGACGTAAAAACACAAATTTGTGAGCATTTCCAACCTATTTTTTCGCGTCATGAAAATGCATTACAGAATCACGAAGCAGCCATAAAAGAACTGCATACTATTGTTCATGAAAATCATGAGACCTTGCAAGCTAAAATTGACTCAGTTGCATCTAACGATTCGGTTACGCAACTTGCAAAAACTCAGGAAAACTTAAAGGACACAGTAGAAAGACACATGGAGGAAATTAGTTCATTATCAGAGAAACTAGTTGAACTTTCGGATCAGCTAAATAATTTATCTATGAAGGTAGATGATAATCTGAATGACACAAAACTGGTAGTCTTTAATAACACAGAAGAGAGCGAACAAATTAGGAAACTGAAACAAAATCTGAATCAAATTGATACGCAACACCAAAGAGAAATCCGGGAAGTACAATATCAGCTAACACAGGTAATACAAGAATTACGTATTTCAGAGGACACTCGCGCCCCAATAAGGGAAGAGGGACATAGAAATATAGAACAGCCACAAAATAATAACATAGGGCATTTCGGAAGTTATGAAAGAAATTGGCAATGTGCACCGAATTTTGAGTTGGAACCGCCGAAGCGACGTAACAATGACCGACATGCGACTCGCCGACATGATGATTTTGACTATAAGCTGTTCATTACTACACGTAAATTCAAAACATTTAAGAATTCTGGCAACGACATTCATCCACAAGCATGGCTCCATCAATTCTCTCATTGTTTTCCTCCCAACTGGTCGTTAGAACACAGATTAGAATTTATGTGTGGCTACTTAGAGAATGAACCAGCTGTAAGAATGCGATCGGTCATTCACGATTGCCACAGTGAAGGAGAATTTTACCATGCCTTCCTCTCAGCATATTGGTCTCAAGCCACACAAGACCGAGTAAAACATGGCATCATAATGATGAAACATTTCGAACAACTTGAATTTTCCACTCTTGTGAAATATTTTGAAGACATGTTGCATAAGAATCAGTATCTTTCAAACCCATACAGCCCCTCAGAACTCATCTGCATTTGCTTAATCAAATTACCTGAACATTTACGGCATATTATTTTGGCAGGACGTTGCAAAGACGACATTGAGGCTTTTCAGGGACTGTTACAAGAACTGGAAATTGACACTGACAATCGGGGAATGCGGAAACAGGAGCACAACAATTACAGGTCACATCTGTCACAATTCCGCGATGAAAGAAATAATAACTGGACACGACAAGGCTATTCTCACAACACATATCATGACCAAAACAGACACCACCCGTATGACAACCGTTGGCAGAGTAGTAATAATTACAGGGAAAGATCACCTCTCTGCGGTAGTGACTATCACAGAGACAATCAGAGAAACAGACAATATGGGAACCAAAACAATTATTACCAGGGGAGACAGAATAACTTCAGACGCAACAGTTCAGCGCGGAGTTACGATTCAGGGAGAAATTCTCCACCATGTGACCGACAAGGAAGAAACTACGGAATCTACCGACATGACGACAGACGATATAATAATAACGACAGACGTCAATTTCATCAGAACTGGCGGGATTCTAACACGGCTGGGCCCTCTCGGCGAGGCGAATTTGTAGAAGTTAGGTCTCCTAATCCCAATAACGACGCGCGCCAACAAAGAGACAGACAATGACTCGCACAGCAGGCAGCCGCGTGCCCCAGGTGGCTCAGAGAAAAATAACATAGACGCTAACCTTGAGAAAAATTCCAGTATTCTTTACCGACGTATACCACTTGATAATTGCATTAAAGCTGAAACTCTGCGTACTAGGAAGAGCAAAGGGTTACACCACATTTCTCATGTAAAACCATTTATTGAGAGATAATCTGCTTTTTAACTTAGTCTTTCGTATAAAACTTTTCACTTCACATTTCTAGTATGCTTTGTCAGACTTAAGAAACTGTTAACATACAACAATGTTTGAAGTTAAATATCCAATCAAGAACCAGGAGAACTTATTTCAACAGAAATGACGAATGCATTGTTATAGTGAACAGACGTCACAGTGTTATTGTGTGTGTACATTCTTGCTTGTTAGTTGCACGATTATGGAACGACTATAAGGCTTACATACTTAGAACATTTACCAGTACTGCTACTGAGATTTTAATGCAACATTTTGGTTTACTTGAAAATATATTCTGGATTTAAAGTACTTTCAGTGAGATACCAGATGACACAGTGGTTAGTTTATGTGACGGCTACACGATTTTTTCACGATGCTACTAATGAGTGACAATTTACAATGTTGCTTTTGCAGTGTTTCTGTTTTATATCTGCACAGTTTTCTGTTTTATTCTGGAAAGTAAAACATGTTTTAGTAGTAATTTTTGTGGTATAGCTACAATGAGACTGCCTTTTCCGTAGCACAACAATACGTTACAGCACAGTACTTTCTTCATCATGGCAATAAGCGTAATAACTAAGATATCTATACGTAATGCATTTCACTTTTGTTTATCATGAGGTAAGTACATTGACTTCTGCAGAACTTAGCTTTCGGAGGACGATAACTACGACACTTCCACAGAGATCATCTTACAGCAAGACGCACATTTTGCGCTACAGGACACGTATTTGAGTGATCAATTTTGCACTTAAAACATGCATTTTTAAAGATATTTGAAGTACAATGGTACAAAGGATTTTCGGGATATATTTCATTCCATTGCTGTACTCTGTAACACCTGAGGGTATAATTACATTAATCCTCAGGGGGGTACACGCTCACTTTGTGTACCATGTGTTTGGCAAGCACAAGGAGCCCTAGCTAATATGGTATTTGCTTATACAACTTTACACATCGGTACCATATTTCTCTAACACACAAATTACATAGCTATCTGATCATTTAACTGAGAGATAAACATTTTTTTACTACATCAGTGACACATGTTTACGCAATTACACAGTTGGGTAACTTCACACTTATGAAATTGTATTTTGTCTGTACTTTGTGAACTGTTCATATTTTTTCGGAACCATTGCGATACTATGAGAGCTTTGAATGATGTATTTGGTATGAGATCATGATTTTTAAAGTACGTTTGAGGCAGCTGACACTTTTGACATGAGCAGAGAATTTTTTTTAGGCTTAGAAATTATTGGAGGAAGTTACGACGATTTTGAGAGTTGACTGAGGTGTTATGATGTTATTATTACGATGACTAAGTGTATTATGCTGTTGCGGTATGGTTATGATCAATAAGCTGATGCTATATGAGTTATTTGAATATGCTATGCATCTGTTATGATGAAATATTGAAGAAGTGTCGACGAATAAGGTAAGAAATAATGAGTAGTGGTTAGGGACACTGATTTGTGAAAAAGGATGTTGGAAACCAAGCATCGTACTTTAAGAGTTATGAAATGTGTGTAATGTGTGTAAATGCGTGAATGTATCACAATGCCGGCAAAGATTTTTTGGACAATGTTATATTTACAGGATTTTGTTTCTACATTTGTAACGCAAATTCACGACCTATGAAATTTTTATATGAGACTGTCACTGTAGCGGAAACTGCTGTCGTAAATATTTCGTTAAGTAAGGTAAGTGACCTTGGCGTAATGCTTTTTTGGCGCCCAGCTGAAAGATAGGTCTCTGTAAGCACCCAGCTGCGTGACAGACGCCTGGAAAAAAAAAAAGCCATTAGTGTGTGCCAGAGGCGCAGGTGGAGAAGAAAAAAAAGAAAGGGACGCCATTATCTTCGCTATTGACATTCCTTTGTAGAAAGCATCGGAAAAACGACAGGGTCGAACTTGATAACATATGATTACACTGTGGAGCTCTTAATTTATGATTTACTGAAATGACTAATGAAATGACGAGAAATATTTTTATGTGTATACACCTGATTATGACTACTGTCTCTCTAGTTGAGAGATTTTTCTACTAACTTATGAAATGCCTAATGACTACTGAATGATGTTCTTATGCTTTACTTTGTACATAGTTGCTTATTTCATTTGATATCTAGTTTCTAGCTGCACTGCAGCATTGGTTAAAATAAAATTTTATAGATGTACTAATATAAATATTTTCTGTCTACAGATCGAGTAAATAATAATTATTTTTCAAAAAAAAAAATGAGGGAGCACAAAACGACATTTATCTTCACAGGAACTACATTCATAATTTTCCTTTCAAGTACTTGGTAATTTCTTTTGTAGAATAAATTGTGATGCATCACTCTAGTATTAAGATGTGACATAGGTATTAGACATGGCCATTTTTAGTGTACTATTTTTTCTGCTTGAGCTTTGTCCTGTTTAGGTACTAGTTATATCATTTGCTTCTGCTGTTTGCCAGGCATAGGGCTACTGAATTTTAATTTGTGTTACTCTGCTAAGCCAGTTTTACTACTCATTTATTTTTCTTGTTGCTGCACATTGGCTCATATTAGTTGTAATGTTGCATTGCTTGGTAATTTAGATTTACTGTAGCTTGCTTTGCAATTTTCCATTTTTTTGGTCATTGCTGTTTGTGTTACTTATTTTGTGCTGTTGCATTGCCTCGTCCCTTAGTTTAGCATCTGAGCTCAGTAGATTTAAGTTCTTATGAGGGGGTAGCCTCTAAGAGAATGAGTTGCGATGAATTGGAAGAAATTCATTGAGAAGTTATACGAAAAAAAGTACAGAAAACAGGTTTAGGTAGGATTTTCTTGGAAATAAATGTTGAGGTAAGAAATGTGTGAACATATAAATACAGAAAGCATGCTTAGATAGAATTTTTTTGGTGGAAACAAAGGATGAAATAAGACGAAAGGTATATGAAGTTTTGGGTTGGACTGCAGTACCAAATGTTACACTGAAAACGAACCCTGTCCTTTCCTATTGGTGTTATCCCACTATGTGTTTGTGTACCCTTGTGTATTTGTTTTCTTCCTGTCTCTGTGTAGTTTCATAGAATTTTTTCTTCTTTTAATATTAAGCTACATTCACTATGATGAGGAATACTGTTATCCTCGAATATAATTGGCATTAATAATATGTTATTTACTTTGTAAAGATGTTAGACATTATTAATTCCGTTCTGTTTAATGCTCATATGTGAAGTTGATGTTTCAAAAGTTATTGTGATCTTTTATGTATGTACTCATGTCATAATTCCACTGATGTATATGTTAGTTTGATTCTTTTGTAAAGCCTGTACTACAAATGTTATCTGTATTGTTATGTTTTTAATGATGTATTTTGTACCTTTGTTATTGTATTCTTATGTTATAAAATTGTAATTGTGACCAGTTCATGATATTATTAACTTGTTAGTTACATTTCACTGCACACGTTTCTGTTGGTCATAGTATATGGACAATATGTGAGAAGTTGGGACTGTTAGTGTTTGCACGTGTGTTACTAATTCAGCAAGGGACTGGATAACAGCATTGCTGGTTCTAAGGACAATTCCAAAAACTTTGTGAGTGCACAAGTGGTGGTTTATGGACTTGCTATATTCTCCGCAAGACTCTTCGATGGTGAATGTGCACCTGCACAATCGCAACAGATGGCTGTGGCCATCTCTACAAGGACTACAGTGGGTCTGCACCTCTGGTGGCCCACCAATACCATTATCTCTACAAGGACTATAGTGGGTCTGCATCTATGATGACCCACCAACGCCATTATTTCCACAAGGACTACAGTGGGTCTGCATCTTTGATGACCCACCAATACCATTATTTCTACAAGGACTGCAGTGGGTCTGCACCTCTGGTGGCCCACCAATACCACAATCTCTACCAGGACTCCAGTGGGTCTGCTCTGTGATGACCTACCTACCAATATTCTTCAAAACTTCGAATGACTCTGCTGTGGGTTTGCTCCATTGTGGCCCATTACCTGTCAGCATGTCAAGAGTCAGCACTGTCTGTTCGTTGGAAGGACAACACTACTTCTTCAAGACTGCATGGAAATCCACTACTTCTGTGTGCAATTTCTTTTACTAATGAGACTTTGTGAAAAAAAACTGTAATTACTATTATGATGAATGATCAGGACTGTCTTTATGGACTGTGAGAAAATTTTAGCTTTTGACCAACATTGTATCAGTAAGTGTGTGCATTTGATATCTTTGTTATTGTAATTATGAAAAATTTTTTCAAATCTGTATTAGCCACTGCCCAAACCAATTTGTAAAATTTTTTATGGGGAGAATGGGGGCTATGTAAGTAGGCTGTTTATGTTTTCTTATTGGTAACGCCACGTAGCGCTCTATATGAAAAATCGCTGGCTGTGCTGTGTGCAGTCTGTGGGTAGTTTGCATTGTTGTCTGCCATTGTAGTGTTGGGCAGCGGCAGCTGGATGTGAACAGCGCGTAGCGTTTCGCAGTTGGAGGTGAGCCGCCAGCAGTGGTGGATGTGGGGAGAGAGATGGCGGAGTTTTGTAATTTGACATGAACTGCTACATATATTATGACTATTAAGGTAAATACTTTGTTTGTTCTCTATTAATATCTTTCATTTGCTAGCTATCCCTATCAGTAGTTAGTGCCTTCCGTAGTTCGAATCTTTTATTTAGCTGGCAGTAGTGGCGCTCGCTGTATTGCAGTAGTTCTAGTAATGAAGATTTTTGTGAGGTAAGTGATTTCTGGAAGGTATAGTTTAATGTTAGTCAGGGCCATTCTTTTGTAGGTATTTTTGAAAGTCAGATTGCGTTGCGCTAAAAATATTGTGTGTCAGGTTAAGCACAGTCGTGTATAAATTGTTCAAAGGGGACGTTTCAAAACTAGCGGCAGCATTCTAAAGTTTAAAGAGGTAGGTGAGTAATTAAGTATGTATTTTTATTTGCTAATAATGTTTGATACTAAACATAAGTTTAGTATCAAAAATCTGGGAAAAATCAATAACACGCCACAAGAACATTATTTGTGAAGAAAAGGTGGCAGATACAGAAAATTGGACTTTAAATTGTTATTGGCCGTAAAATTTACATATTTTTCAACATATGGGCTTTTGTGTTTAATTTTAGAATATTCGTAATTTTTGTCAAACATTGTTTTGAGTTAGGCAGTTGTTTCGAGGGTTGGATAGGGCGGCCATCTTTGAATGGTGGGAGTTGAGTTTGAGCGCGAGGCTAAGAGCTGGACGTGCCGCCCGTCTGGGGGAGTATTGGGTTGGTAGCCACTTTCGGGGACAAGTATGTACGTTGCGACTTTCGAAAGCGATCAAGTGGAGCGCAATATAGTGGTTTAGGACAGCAGACAAGAGTGTATTTTCTGAATTGTATGCAGACTGTCGAGTGCCGTGATCGCGACATACGAATTTTATGGCTAAGTCTTGTAGCATCAGTTATTAACGACAGCCCTTACGTATGAGCCGCTGAGAATGCATTTTAAGTGTTTAGTGAAAATACTGAAGAAAAATAAACTACTTGCTCTAATTATAAATCAAAGTCAGTGACTCAATATTTTAAATTTCACCGCAATACCTGCCTGCATTGTCTTGTTATATTTTATTTCAGCTTAAAGATTGAGTTTACGACAGGTGTGAGCTGGCACCCTATGACGAAACATGTAACCAAACATTGAGACCAGACACATTTCTGGGCCACTTAATTAAGCTGGTGTAACAAACATGTATTTTTTCGTGCCATAGCACGTGGGGGCTCGAGCCAAACTATTCGAACTTCAATGTGTAGTGCCCAGTACAGTCGTAGATGTCATCAGCGAATCGTATCATTGATATCCTGTAGTCGATCCTGTAGTGGATGCAATCTTAAAAACAGAAGAGAATTCTGGGAGAACTGAGATCAAATAAGGTAACAGGGATTAATAATGCTGTACCATAATTTCTAAAATCGATGGTGGAATTGACAACAAAACCACTAGAATGCGTAGAACGTATGAGTATGGCCATATACCATTTGACTTTCGGAAAAATTTCATCCACACAATTCCGAAGACTGCAAAAGCTGACACGTGCAAGAACTACCGCATAATCAGCTTAACAATCCAAAGTCGAAGACAAGACTAATATACAGAAGAATGGAAAACAAGAATTGTGGATGTGTTAGATGACGATTAGTTTGGCTTTATGAAATGTAAAGGCAGCAGAGAGGACGTTGCGGTTGGTAAGGAAGCAAGACTAAAGAAAAATAGGTCGACAGGAAGGGTAAAGGCATCAGAGAGAGAATTGTAACGTTGCTGTTAATAATGGAAGCAAATTTAAAGATCATGTAGTCGTCCCGGAAAAGGCGATCGACAATGTCAGATGGTATAAGATGTTCAAAACTCCGAGGAAAATAAAGGTAAGCTATAGGGAGAGACAGGTGGTAAGAGCCAAGAGGGATAATAAGAGGAAGACCAAGAACGAAGTACGCGGATTAAAAACGGTGTAAACAGGGATGTAGCCTTTCCCCCTTGCTGTTCAATCTGTACATCGAAGAAGCAATGATATACATAAAGGAAAGGTTCTGGAGCGCAATTAAAATTCAACGTGAAAGGATGTCAATGATGCGATTCGCTCATGACATTGCTATCCCCAGTAAAAGTGAAGAAGAATTACATGCTCTGGTGAATCGAATGAACGGTATAATGAGTACGGAATATGGACTGCGAGTAAATCGAAGAAAGACGAAAGTCGACATAAAAGTTTTGTGGTTATGGAACCGCATCATATTATATAGAACTACTGCTAGAAAAAGCCAACGTTTCGGTTACGGTTGCAGCAGTAGACCCAGAAGAAGGCCGCAGCAACCGTGGCCGAAACGTTGGTTTTCTCCAGCAGTAGTTTTATACAATATGACGCGGTTCCATACTCAGAAAACTTTTATGTAGACTGACTTTGGCCGCGGAAGCCTGCGCAATTATATAAGATGAAAGAAATGAGAAATAGCAGGAATGAGAACACTACTAGCATCAAACATAGGGCATAATTTTAAGAAGAAGCGTTTGAGAATGTATGTTTGGAGCACAGCACTGTATCATAGTGAAACATGGACTGTGGGAAAACCTGAACAGAAAAGAATCAATGCATTTGAGATGTGGTGCTAGAGACGAATGTTGAAAATTAGGTGGACTGATAAGGTGAGAAATGAGGAGATCCTGCTCTGGATCAGAGAGGAAGGGAATATGTGGAAAACACAGACAAGGAGAATTGACAGGATGATAGGACATCTATTAAGGCATCAGGGAATGACTTCCATGGTGCTGGAGGGAGCTGTAGAGGGTAAAAACTGTAGAGGTTGCCAATAATTAGAATACATACAGCAAATAATTAAGGACTGAGTTTGTAATTGTTACTCTGAGATGAGGAGGTTGCTGCAGGAGAGGACTTCGTGGCCAGCCGCATCAAACCAATCAGAAGACAGATGACTCTCAAAAAATAAATAATTTTCACTTTGCAGCGGACTGTGGCAGATGAAAAGTGTGTTGCGAACAGAGACATGAACTGGAGACCTTTTGCGTTTCGTGGGCAAGTACTCTAACGACTGAGCTAACCATACACAGCGTACACACCGCCCTCACAGCTTCACTTCATATCGGTACCTCTTCTTACATCTTTTCCTAATTTCACAGAACTTCTCCTGCATACCAAGGGAGACTTGCACTACTGGAAGAAAGGTAAAGGGTAAAACCGCAGCATTACAGTCCAGTTGATAAAACAGAATTACTTTACAAGATGATATTACTTGGCAGGTATCAAATTAAAAACCTAAGCAAAATGCTGAGGGAAACTCTAGGACGAAAATATGAAAATGGAATTTGAATGAAGAAATCAATGGAAATTTGTTAAGTTAAAGATATGGTCACGAAACGACGATTAGACTATTATAACCACTTACGTTCAAGCATAACAACTGCCTCATACAGAAAATTACAGACTCAGATTTATGGATGAAACAAAAAGGTGTTCATACATGCAGAAATATTTCAATACACAAAAAAACCGAATCGTAGTTAACAAAGTGTATTTTAGAGTGTACTTTCTAACAATAACTTTAATTAAATACCTGTTTTTCAGTGGCATCACAGACGTTTTGTGATGCTCCACCCCTTTGTTTAAGCGCTTAAATGAAGAAATTAACGTTCAGCTGTCTCTTTCTGTCCCCACCAATACTAACTGAAATTAATTGGGTCGCAGCCCCACTGTTAAAGCTCCACCCCGTGAGATAGGGATAATTTTATAAATATGAATCGTCCGGGCACTTTGACTGTCTCCAAGACCCAGAATTTGATAATAAGATGGGCGAACAGTACGGATATCAACATTATAATATTGACGACAATACATCAAACTAGACGGAAACTATTTCCGTCCACTTACATCATCAAAAAATATTACGACGCACCCAAGAAAACCAGTGACGACACAAAATGTCTGAACTTTCAAAGAGGAACGCGCCAACATAAATTAAAAATGGGACTTTTTTTATTATCTCAGAAAACTACGTGTCCTGCACTCTTCTACCGTACAGAAGTCATTGCTACCGGCCGTAAATAAACTATATTGAGTTCGCTTCCGCACTTTACCTTTCGTTGCGAACACTGCGCCTCTCCGCTGTCCACTGCTCCAGACCCTCCTCTCGCCGCAGTCCGAATTCACCATTCACGTCAATGGCTGCCAGTACCCGTCTGAACACCGACTACACGTAGGTAAGTCTGCCTTCTGTTTTCACCATGTCGCTTCACAATGCATACTTTTCACTGGGGATCATTAGCCAGTGCGCTGTTATTCTCCCTGTGACCGAGTTGAGGCTGCACTCCACAGTAGGTTTTCCCCATTTGCTTTTAACCGAAGAATGACAGACAGTGAGTTACACATTCTGATAAGGGCCTCTTAAATGTACCATTATCAATTTGTGAAACATAAGCTAGTGTCTACTTTGCAACTGAAGAACAGCTTTGCAGATCTATCAGATCTACACTCCTGGAAATTGAAATAAGAACACCGTGAATTCATTGTCCCAGGAAGGGGAAACTTTATTGACACATTCCTGGGGTCAGATACATCACATGATCACACTGACAGAACCACAGGCACATAGACACAGGCAACAGAGCATGCACAATGTCGCCACTAGTACAGTGTATATCCACCTTTTGCAGCAATGCAGGCTGCTATTCTCCCATGGAGACGATCGTAGAGATGCTGGATGTAGTCCTGTGGAACGGCTTGCCATGCCATTTCCACCTGGCGCCTCAGTTGGACCAGCGTTCGTGCTGGACGTGCAGACCGCGTGAGACGACGCTTCATCCAGTCCCAAACATGCTCAATGGGGGACAGATCCGGAGATCTTGCTGGCCAGGGTAGTTGATTTACACCTTCTAGAGCACGTTGGGTGGCACGGGATACATGCGGACGTGCATTGTCCTGTTGGAACAGCAAGTTCCCTTGCCGGTCTAGGAATGGTAGAACGATGGGTTCGATGACGGTTTGGATGTACCGTGCACTATTCAGTGTCCCCTCGACGATCACCAGTGGTGTACGGCCAGTGTAGGAGATCGCTCCCCACACCATGATGCCGGGTGTTGGCCCTGTGTGCCTTGGTCGTATGCAGTCCTGATTGTGGCGCTCACCTGCACGGCGCCAAACACGCATACGACCATCATTGGCACCAAGGCAGAAGCGACTCTCATCGCTGAAGACGACACGTCTCCATTCGTCCCTCCATTCACGCCTGTCGCGACACCACTGGAGGCGGGCTGCACGATGTTGGGGCGTGAGCGGAAGACGGCCTAACGGTGTGCGGGACCGTAGCCCAGCTTCATGGACCCGGCCTCCCGCATGCCCACTGTACGCCCTCGCTCAAAGTCCGTCAACTGCACATACGGTTCACGTCCACGCTGTCGCGGCATGCTACCAGTGTTAAAGACTGCGATGGAGCTCCGTATGCCACGGCAAACTGGTTGACACTGACGGCGGCGGTGCACAAATGCTACGCAGCTAGCGCCATTCGACGGCCAACACCGCGGTTTCTGGTGTGTCCGCTGTGCCATGCGTGTGATCATTGCTTGTACAGCCCTCTCGCAGTGTCCGGAGCAAGTATGGTGGGTCTGACACACCGGTGTCAATGTGTTCTTTTTTCCATTTCCAGGAGTGTATTTTATATGACAAGAGTAACAGACATTTAACAGAAAAACAGTGACTTAGCTGATTCTTCTGGAGCAAGCTTAAAGGCTGATAAATAACTGATTGATTACTGACTGCGCAAGCACGGCTACTGACTATAAATCGAAAGAAGAAAGTGTTTGATGCATTTATCTAATACCCGGTGAGAGATATGAATGAAATTTTGGATGGGTCTGCTGGAAAGGAAGAGGAGGATGAAATGACCGTAATTTTATCGAAGGAGTAAGTCTGTCTACTTATACACATAGACCCTTTACCTACACTGTGACTTACGTCATGGGATGCCTCCTAATGTCGTGTCTGACCTCCTTTTGCCCCTAACAGCGCGGCACCTCGACATACATGGTCTCAAAAGGTCGTTGGAGGTCCCATGTAGAAATACTGGGCCATGCTGCGTCTATAGTCGTCCATAGTTGCAAAAGTGTTACCGGTGCAGGATGTTTTACACGAACTAACCTCTCGATTATGTCCCATAAATTTTCTGTGGGATTCAAGTTGGTCGATCGGGGTGGCCAAATCATTCGCTCGAACTGTCCATAATGATCTTCAAACCAATCGCGAACAATTGTGGCCCGTTCACATGGTAGATTGTCATCCACAAAAATTCCATCGTTGTTTGAGGACACGAAGTCCACGAATGGCTGCAAATGGTCTCCATGTAGCCGAAAATAGCCATTTATAGTTAATGATCTGTTCAGTTGGACCAGAGGACCCAGTCCATTCCACGTAAACGCAGCCCACACCATTAGGGGGCCACCACCAGCTTACACAGTGCCATGTTGACAACGTGGTTCCGAAGCTTCGTGGGTTCTGTGTCACACTCTAATTCTGCCGCCAGCTCTTACCAACTGAAATCGAGATTCATTAGACCAGACCACGGTTTTCCAGTCGTTTAGGGCGCAGGCAATATTGTCACGAGTCCAGGAAAGGCGCTGCAAGCGATATCGTACCGTTAACAAAAGCATTCGCGTCTTATACCATAGCCCATTAACGCCAAATTTCGGCGCGCTGTCCTAACGGATATATTCGCCGTACTTCCCAAATTGATTTCTGCGGTTATTTCACGCAATGATGCTTGTATGTTAGCACAGACATCTTTACGCAGACGCCACTGCTCTCGGTCGTTTAGTGAATGTGCCAGCCACTGCGTTGCCCGTGGTGAGGGGTAATGCCTGAAATTTGGTATTCTTGGCACACTCTTGACACTGTCGATCTCGGAATATTGATATCCCTAACGATTTCCGAAATGGAATGTCCCATGCGTCTAGTTCCAATAACCCTTCCGGGTTGAGAGTCTGTTACTCCCCATCGTGCGGCCATAGTCACGTCGGAAACCTTTTCACATGAATCACCTGAGTAGAAATGACAGTTCCGCCTATGCACTTATACCTCGTGTAAGCGATTCTATCACCATTGGTATATGTGCATATCGCTATCCCGTGGCTTTTGACACCTCAGTGTAGTTTCCTTCTAATGACCGCGCTACAGAATTGAACAATAGGCCTGGCTGGGAGACCCGAGTCGCCTTGTTGGAAAGCGTTTGCTCCCTCCGTACACAGCGGCCCCTTTACTTGCGGATAGGCGAGAATGGTGTCTTACGTGTAG
Source organism: Schistocerca serialis cubense (assembly GCF_023864345.2). Taxonomy (NCBI): domain Eukaryota; kingdom Metazoa; phylum Arthropoda; class Insecta; order Orthoptera; family Acrididae; genus Schistocerca; species Schistocerca serialis. The sequence continues at coordinate 491,770,719 of NC_064638.1, forward strand.
AATATAGGTGAGTGTATTGGGTGTGTGTAATGTGTCGTTATGTGTGTATGGTTATCGTGATGATGAGGGAAGACGAATGTTGAAAATTAGGTGGACTGATAAGGTAAGGAATGAGGAGATTCTGCACAGAATCGGAGAGGAAAGGAATATGTGGAAAAACTGACAAGGAGAAGGATGATAGGAGATATGCTTAGACATCAGGGACTGACTTCGATGGTACTAGAGGGAGTTATAGAGAGCAAAAACTGTAGAGGAAGACAGAGATTGGAATACATCCAGTAGATAATTGAGGACATTGTTTGGAAGCGCTACTTTGAGATGAAGAGGTTGACACAGGACAGACATTCGTGGAGGGCCATATCAAACAAGTCAGAAGATTGATGAATCAAACAAGAAGAGGAGAGAAGACAGAATGTGAAAAAATGGCTCTAAGCACTATGGGACTTAACATCTGAGGTCATCAGTCCTCTAGACTTAGAACTACTTAAACCTAACTAACCTAAGGACATCACACACTTCCATGCCCGAGGCAGGATTCGAACTTGCGACCGTAGCAGAAGCGCGGTTCCGGACTGAAGAGACTAGAACCGCTCGGCCACAGTGGGCGGCTACAGAATGTGAAACCCAGTGCCGGCTCATAACCTACTGCTCTCGAATAGAATCATGTGGGCCCGACAGTCATCATCAACAGTCATGTGCCCTCACTTCGTGAGACATTTCGGAGATGTGTGGAATTCAGTAAAGGACACTGGCGCGAAGTCTGGTGACCAGGAACTCTACGCCAGCACCTCTCCTTCCCTTGCCGGCCAAATACCAGGAGAGAAAATGTCAGCCACCAACAGGATTCGCCTACGGCGGTGGGTAGTCACTTCTTCTCTTCTTCTTCTTCTTCTTCTTCTTCTTCTTTTTCTTAACTATCGCTTGTGCCTTGGAGACCACACGCGTTCTCTACATTCCTCTTCCAGTGCTCTCCGTTGCTGGCTTTTGTAGTCCATTCTCCTGTACTCAGGCGCATTGCCACCGCGTCCTCGTCGATGTCATCCATCTGGTTGTTGGCCTTCCCCGCTTCCATCTGCCCCGTATGGATCCAGAGAATGCTACTTGAGGTAGTCGTTCCTCTTCCAGCACAATTAGATGTCAAGCCAACATCAGTGTAGTTGCTACATTTATCACAATTTATATCCTACACGCAGCACGTCTAAGGCGAGTGTATGTCATTATCCTTGCGGAGGTGGGTGTCTACGATCTGTTACCAGGTACACCACTGCCTGGAACTTCCTGCAATTAATGTAAGAAAAAAATACAGACAAAAACCAACTTATGTCATACCGCTGTTAAACAGCCACAAAAAAAAAAAAATACAATAAAAATTCTTTAAGTGTTTTTCGCTCTACATTGACCATATAAAAATATTTTTTTGGTTGGAGGTCGAGTGGAAAACATAGACATGTCACGAGGTGACGCAGTGATTAATGCAATGGACTCGAATTCGGTAGGACGACGGTTCAAACCCGCGTCCATTCATCCAGAATTAGGTTTTCCGTGACTTCCTCAAATCGCTCCAGGCAAACGCCGAGATAGTGCCGTGGAAAGGGCAAGGCCGTTTTCGTTCCCTAACCTTGAAACAAAAACAATCCGAGTTTGCATTCCGTCTTTAATCTCGTTGTCGATGGGACGTTAAATCTACTCTCCCATCCGCCCTTCCTTCCTTCTACATCTCGATATAAAGTGGAGGCTCCAGCGCTATCCCTCCGACTCATTGCCTTCCTGTCTCCGTTATGTCTCACAGGCGCCATTTCACACGGTGGCCAGGACCATCTCTGTTCGGCAGAATCGTTGTCGTCCGCCTTTAACTTTTCTCAGTATTTCTCGTTTAATAAAGGCCACTATTTTATCAGACAGTGTGGAGCTCTTCTGCACTTTATTATCAGTCTATACTTTTCACTACTCCTGCGGAGCGTAACTGTCCGTAATGAGATTTTCACTCTGCAGCGGAGTGTGCGCTGCTATGAAACCGTCTGGCAGATTAAAATTGTGTGCCGGACCGAGACTCGAACTCGGGATCTTTGCCTTTCGCGGGCAGGAGAACTTCTGTGAAGTTTGGAAGGTAGGAGACGAGGTACTGGCGGAAAAAAAGCCGTGAGGACACGTCGTGGGTCGTGCTTGGGTAACTCAGTTGGTACCGGCACGGTAGCTCAACGTGTTCGGTGAGTGAATGGATCAACAATGAACTTGAACAAGCGCCATTGGATGTCCGCCCCGACGAAATACAACGACCAACAACGAACAAATTGAGACTTAAAAAAAAGTTAGTAGACCACTTGCCATCGAAAGGCAAAGGTCCCTAGTTCGAGTCTCGGCCAGACACACAGTTTTAATCTACCAGTAAGTTTCATTTTGTCCGTAGTTTTAGTAAAGAATTTTATTTATATTTTTTAAAAAGATTTATTTTCCAACATCATCACATATAATTTCAATAAGAAATTACGTTTCACCTATCACTGGCCATCTTCAGATCATGAGACGGAATCAGTAATTCAGTCCTAATACCACACTGATTCGAAATGGCCAGTAATAGACGAAACAGGTAATTTATGGTTGAAATTATATAAATGGTGGAAAATAAACCATTTTAAGAATGTACGCTACTGGCCAATAAAATTGCTACATCAAGAAGAAATGCAGATGATAAACGGTTATTCATTGGACAAATATATTATACTAGAACTGACATGTGATTACATTTTCACGCAATTTGGGTGCATAGATCCCGAGAAATCTGGACCCAGAACAACCACCTCTGGCCGTAATAACGGCCTTGATACGCCTGGGCATTGAGTCAAACAGAGCGTCGATGGCGTGTACAGGTACAGCTGCCCATGCAGTTTCAACACGATACCACAGTTCATCAAGAGTAGTGAATGGCGTATTGTGACGAGCCAGTTGCTCGGCCACCATTGACCAGACGTTTTCAGTTGGTGAGACATCTGGAGAATGTGCTGGCGAGGGAAGCAGTCGAACATTTTCTGTGTCCAGAATGGCCGTAGAGGGCCTGCAACATGCGGTCGTGCATTATCCTGCTGAAATGTAGGGTTTCGCAGGGATCGAATGAAGGGTAGAGCCACGGGTTGTAACACATCTGTAATGTAACGTCCACTGTTCAAAGTGCCGTCAATGCGAACAATAGGTGACCGAGACGTGTAACCAGTGGTACCCCATACCATTACGCCGGGTGATATGCCAGTGGCGATGACGAATACACGCTTCCAGTGTGCGTTCACCGCGATGTCGCCAAACACGGATGCGACCATCATGATGCTGTAAACAGAATCTGGATTCATCCGAAAAAATTACGTTTTGCCATTCGTGCACCCAGGTTCGTCGTTGAGTAGACCATCGCAGGCGCTCCTGTCTGTGATGCAGCGTGAAGGGTAACGGCAGCCACGGTCTCTGAGCTGATACTCTATGCTGCTGCAAACGTCGTTGAAATGTTCTGGCAGATGGTTGTTGTCTTGCAAACTTCCCCATATGTTGACTCAGGGATCGAGGCGTGGCTGCACGATCCGTTACAGCCATGCGGATAAGATGCAGTAATACGAGGCCGTTGGAATCCAGCACGGCGTTCCATATTACCCTCCTGAACCCACCAATCCATATTCTGCTAACAGTCATTGGATCTCGACCAACGCGAGCAACAATGTCGCGATACGATAAACCGCTATCGCGATAGGCTACAATCCGACCTTATCAAAGTCGGAAACGTGATGGTACGCATTTCTCCTCCTTACACGAGGCATCACATCAACGTTTCACCAGGCAACGCCGGTCAACTGTTGTTTGTGTATGAGAAATCGGTTGGAAACTTTCCTCATGTCAACACGTTGTAGGTGTCGCCACCGGGGCCAACCTTGTGTGAATGCTCTGAAAAGCTAATCATTTGCATATCACAGCATCTTCTTCCTGTCGGTTAAATTTCGCGTCTGTGGCACGTCATCTTCGTGGTGTAGCAATTGTAATGGCTAGTAGTGTATTTCAACATGCACTGTCGTCTCCTCACGACAGAACATTGATTTGTTTCTGGTATTTCAGCGTATGTGTCAGTAGACGAGTTATTAATGACTGTCTCTTTTTTGAGGTAAACTGTGCATGAGTTGCACACTGAAACACAATGTGACTGAGCGCCACTTCTGTCTCACGGCAGGTACACTAGGCGTTCGGCCTTCTCAACTTCAGATATTTAGGAAAACGATTGAAAACCTAGTAATGGACGACTCGACTGCAATTTGCACCTCCCTAGGGAGAATTAGTTGCTTTAACCACTGCGCCATTGCGCTCGCAAACACTCGTTGACAATCGAGTGCTGTTCGGCACAGTGCTATGACGGCGAGGGAGGATATTCTTCGAAAGTTAACTGATGAGGCGTACTTTCTTCTGAACAGGACCAAAATAAGCTGCTGAAATTCTAGTTAGGATATTTTCAAGCTACTAGTCGTTTAATTTCACTGGCAATTTTGTCATTTAATTTCAGATGAACGAGGTATCCAAATCAATGGTATCGGATTTTGCTGAGTTTTCCATGTTCATTCTTGCAACAATTCGACTGCGCCTAAGTTTATCTTCATACATTATATAATTTTTAAACAGTTCAGCTCTAAAATTATGGAAACTGGTGCATTTCTTTCACTCGTCGTCTTATGTATCTCTGTTCCACATGAAGCTTAACAGTCAGTTAAGGGCGGAAGTTCGGGAATGTCGCCAGAAGGCGCATTAAAGAATGTTAAAATGGAAGCTGATTTGTAAAATGAATTTACATATGGGATTCAGAAAAAGCTGGCGCTGGGACTGTTATGGAAATAATCAGCATAATATTTTCATCTTTGCTCTCTCTTTTCCGCCCAGGTCTGAAAAAGTGTTTCATTATTTTAAAGTGGTAATAGAACGAGATGGGAGCTAAGTTCGACAAGACACATGGATATTAATATTACTTTTAATTTCAGATAGTGGCTGAAAGCAATACTTGCAGTCCTGTGGGTTGGATTCAGTGCCTAAGAGAGGGATGCCGAGCCTTATACGTAATACCTCTTGCCAAACGTACCCAGACACCTACCTGTAACACCACTATGGGATGCGGAATTGACCACTAGATGTCAAGAGAGGCAGTCCACCCAGTATAAAAGTAACCGCGGAGTACTGTTAGCAAAATGGTTCAAATGGCTCTCAGCACTATGGGACTTAACATCTATGGTCATCAGTCCCCTAGAACTTAGAACTACTTAAACCTAACTAACCTAAGGACATCACACACATCCATGCCCGAGGCAGGATTCGAACCTGCGACCGTAGCATACTGTTAGCATTTGATCTGCATGGAAGGTAATAAATACGATGAGATAGTTCCATGTAATTATTGGATTTCTGTAATTAATCAACATATTAAGCCCTTTTCTGATAAATGAGGCCACTTTTGTGGTATAAGGTATGATGCTAGAAGTAGTAGGGAGGTGGTACGAAATTGATATGCAAATTAATTGAATTGATCAATTAATCAACCCCTGCCCCCCCTCTCCTACCACCCTATCCACAGATGACGTCATGTGTTTTTCTCAGCCTGCGCGTGGGCCTCTTCCGCTATCCCAATTGCGCAACATACCCTTTTGGCGCGAATTTCGAATTTTGGGGGGCATTTCTTTATCCCAGGAATGTGCTGACATCCCACCCCATCCCCACCCAGGAATTGGCAGGAAATTAAAATTGGATGGAAAGTCCAAGTGCACCCACCTAACACAATTATACCGCTAGAGGAGCTTGGAAGTGGTGGGAATTTAAAATTGGCAGTGCCCTTTCTGAGACTCGAACCCAAGTGCACGCCCCAACACATGGAAACTGTCCAGATGCAGCAGCGGAAGGTGGGGTTAGCGGGAAATTGAAGTAAAGATGAGTCCTAATTATGTAATTAATCATAAAGATTGGGCCTAATTACACAACTATATGTATGGCGCCACACAAGGACGGCCTAAAATCGCAATAGAACTCAAAAATTGATGATACCATACAACTGGTGTTATCCTGCTGGGAAAAGATTTCGCAACACCACCCGAAACTAGTGACAGATACACATAAACTCTACCCTTCACCTACAATCTGGCGGGAAAAAGGCAGTGGTGTAAGGTATTATCTTTATAATTTTTCGTGGAAAACACGCTCAACTGATGAGATGGTGGTATTGGACAGAGAGGAGTTTAAAAAGTAAGCACACAGTATCTATCGTTGTTTGACGTCGAGTTTGGTACAGACGCCTGCTCAAAAACCACCCTACAGCTTGGGCAATCGAAGCCAATACACGCTATCACAACTGATGGAAAAAATGCGCCACAGCTCTAATTACACTTCAAAAATGTCGTGAAAAAAAATCCAGCACTTGGTATGAACAGGTCATAATGCAGTACACGTACTGGGGAAAAATCATCGTCCTGAAAAACTGTAAACGGGCGGTAGTTGAACTTGTGTTTCCCTCCATGTACAATCAGAAACTGCCAAAAATCGAGTCCCTCCTCCTCACACCTCCTTCCATCCACCTATGAGGAGGACACATGCTTCTTCAAATGGCCAGCTGTTTTGCAGAGCGTCTTTTTCTGCAGCCCCCCCTCCCCCCCCCCCCTTCCCACTGCTGTCTGTGGCCACTGGCCGCACTCAGACTGCCGCGGTCACTCGCGATACGTGGCATGCCTTGAGGCGGCTGTCTAGATAACACGAAGGGGAAGTTAATTAGCACAACCCCGGCCATCTGGCGAACACTCCAGATGGCTTTTTCAAACGTCAGCTGCTTGCAAAACAGGAAGACCCTTCCGCCTAAAAAGAGTGCAGTCTGACTCCCAAGTACCTTCAGTACAAAGCACTATGCCGGCATCCCTTAGAACAAAATCGTGATAAATGGGTGCTATCCCCCGCCCATGAACCATGGACCTTGCCGTTGGTAGGGAGGCTTGCATGCCTCAACGATACAGATAGCCGTACCGTAGGAGCAACCACACCGGAGGGGTATCTGTTGAGAGGCCAGACAAACGTGTGGTTCCTGAAGAGTGGCAACAGCCTTTTCAGTAGTTGCAGGAGCAACAGTCTGGATGATTGACTGACCTGGCCTTGTAACACTAACCAAAACGGCCTTGCTATGCTGGTACTGCAAACGGCTGAAAGCAAGGGGAAACTACAGCCGTAATTTTTTCCGAGGGCTTGCAGCTTTACTGTATGGTTAAATGATGATGACGTCCTCTTGGGTAAAATATTCCGGAGGTAAAATAGTCCCCAATTCGGATTTCCAGGCGGGGACTACACATGAGGACGTCGTTATCAGGAGTAAGAAAACTGGCGTTCTACGGATCGGAGCGTGGAATATCAGATCCCTTAATCGGGCGGGTAGGTTAGAAAATTTAAAAAGGGAAATGGATAGGTTAAAGTTAGATATAGTGGGAATTAGTGATCTTCGGTGACAGGAGGAATAAGACTTTTGGTCAGGTAATGCAGGAGTGGGTTTAATAATGAATAAAAAAATAGGAGTGCGGGTAAGCTACTACAAACAGCATAGTGAACGCATTATTGTGGCCAAGATAGACACGAAGCCCACGCCTACTACAGTAGTACAAGTTTATATGCCAACTAGCTCTGCAGATGATGAAGAAATTGATGAAATGTATGATGAGATAAAAGAAATTATTCAGGTAGTGAAGGGAGACGAAAATTTAATAGTCATGGATGACTGGAATTCGACATTAGGAAAAGGAAGAGAAGGGAACGTAGTAGGTGAATATGGATTCGGGCTAAGAAATGCAAGGGGAAGCCGCCTGGTAGAATTGTGCACAGAACATAACTTAATCATAGCTAACACTTGGTCCAAGAGTCATGAAAGGAGGTTGTATACTTGGAAGAACCCTGGAGATACTAGAAAGTTTCAGATAGATTATATAATGGTAAGACAGAGATTTAGGAACCAGATTTTAAACTGTAAGACATTTCCAGGGGCAGATGTGGATTCTGACCACTATCTATTGGTTAGGAACTGTAGATTAAAACTGAAGAAACTGCAAAAAGGTGGGAATTTAAGGAGATGGGACCTGGATAAACTGAAAGAACCAGAGGTTGTACAGAGTTTCAGGGAGAGCATAAGGGAACAATTGACAGGAATGGGGGAAAGAAATACATTAGAAGAAGAATGGGTAGCTTTGAGGAACGAAATAGTGAAGGCAGCAGAGGATCAAGTAGGTAAAAAGACAAGGGCTAGTAGAAATCCTTGGGTAACAGAAGAGATACTGAATTTAATTGACGAAAGGAGAAAATACAAAAATGCAACAAGTGAAGCAGGCAAAAAGGAATACAAATGTAAGGATGTAGAGGCTTATCTCACTAGGGGTAAGATAGATACCGCCTACAGGAAAATTAAAGAGACCTTTGGAGAAAAGAGAACCACTAGCAGGAATATCAAGAGCTCAGATGGAAACCCAGTTCTACGCAAAGAAGGGAAAGCAGAAAGGTGGAAGGAGTATATAGAGGTTCTATACAGGGGCGATTATCTTGAGGACAATATTATGGAAATGGAAGAGGAGGTAGATGAAGATGAAATGGGAGATATGATACTGCGTGAAGAGTTTGACAGAGCACTGAAAGACCTAAGTCAAAACAAGGCACCGAGAGTAGACAACATTCCATTACAACAATTGACAGCCTTGGTAGAGCCAGTCCTGACAAAAGTCTACCATCTGGTGAGCAAGATGTATGAGACAGGCGAAATTACCTCAGACTTCAAGAAGAATACAATAATTCCAGTCCCAAAGAAAGCAGGTGTTGACAGATGTGAAAATTACCGAACTATTAGTTTAATAAGTCACAGCTGCAAAATACTAAATTCTCTACAGACGAATGGAAAAACTGGTAGAAGCCGACCTCGGGGAAGATCAGTTTGGATTCCGTAGACAAACTCCCGTGCGGAGAAAGGTAGGAACCCTCACTAGCAATGATAATCTCAGAAACAGGTATAGTACGGTAAGCTAAGATTTCCCTAGTTTCAAAGGATTCCAAACCTCGTCTACCTGCATTGTTACAAGCAACGAAAGCGAGAGTTAGCCATCCGTTACCCAAACTAGAGGAAGAAGAAACTTTCATTAAAGAAAAATTTAACCTCGCACCACAAAATAAAGTAGGTCCATTAATAAGAACAAATTGAGTAGTTTTACCAACTCCTCTCGTTTCGTTCTTTTTACCCTTCGCAGAAGATGTCGAAGCACCTAGAGTGCCGTCCACGTTGATAAGTGATTTGTAAATAAGCATTCGCCGTTTGTTGAGAACTACTACTTTCAATGATTATATAAAGTACAATCACCCACAATGCGACAATCTTCCAAAGAAGCAGGACCACTTGCCTTCACCCACAAGTGAACGCTACAGTCAGAATTTATCTTTTTCCGCACGGGAGTTTGTCTTTGTCTTGTCGTAGACGTTGTAAGATAAATTCTGACTGTAGCGTTCACTTGTGGGTGAAGGCAAGTGGTCCTTCTTCTTTGGAAGATTGTCGCATTGTGGGTGATTGTACTTTATACACTCCTGGAAATTGAAATAAGAACACCGTGAATTCATTGTCCCAGGAAAGGGAAACTTTATTGACACATTCCTGGGGTCAGATACATCACATGATCACACTGACAGAACCACAAGCACATAGACACAGGCAACAGAGCATGCACAATGTCGGCACTAGTACAGTGTATATCCACCTTTTGCAGCAATGCAGGCTGCTATTCTCCCATGGAGACGATCGTAGAGATGCTGGATGTAGTCCTGTGGAACGGCTTGCCATGCCATTTCCACCTGGCGCCTCAGTTGGACCAGCGTTCGTGCTGGACGTGCAGACCGCGTGAGACGACGCTTCATCCAGTCCCAAACATGCTCAATGGGGGACAGATCCGGAGATCTTGCTGGCCAGGGTAGTTGACTTACACCTTCTAGAGCACGTTGGGTGGCACGGGATACATGCGGACGTGCATTGTCCTGTTGGAACAGCAAGTTCCCTTGCCGGTCTAGGAATGGTAGAACGATGGGTTCGATGACGGTTTGGATGTACCGTGCACTATTCAGTGTCCCCTCGACGATCACCAGTGGTGTACGGCCAGTGTAGGAGATCGCTCCCCACACCATGATGCCGGGTGTTGGCCCTGTGTGCCTCAGTCGTATGCAGTCCTGATTGTGGCGCTCACCTGCACGGCGCCAAACACGCATACGACCATCATTGGCACCAAGGCAGAAGCGACTCTCATCGCTGAAGACGACACGTCTCCATTCGTCCCTCCATTCACGCCTGTCGCGACACCACTGGAGGCGGGCTGCACGATGTTGGGGCGTGAGCGGAAGACGGCCTAACGGTGTGCGGGACCGTAGCCCAGCTTCATGGAGACGGTTGCGAATGGTCCTCGCCGATACCCCAGGAGCAACAGTGTCCCTAATTTGCTGGGAAGTGGCGGTGCGGTCCCCTACGGCACTGCGTAGGATCCTACGGTCTTGGCGTGCATCCGTGCGTCGCTGCGGTCCGGTTCCAGGTCGACGGGCACGTGCACCTTCCGCCGACCACTGGCGACAACATCGATGTACTGTGGAGACCTCACGCCCCACGTGTTGAGCAATTCAGCGGTACGTCCACCCGGCCTCCCGCATGCCCACTGTACGCCCTCGCTCAAAGTCCGTCAACTGCACATACGGTTCACGTCCACGCTGTCGCGGCATGCTACCAGTGTTAAAGACTGCGATGGAGCTCCGTATGCCACGGCAAACTGGCTGACACTGACGGCGGCGGTGCACAAATGCTGCGCAGCTAGCGCCATTCGACGGCCAACACCGCGGTTCCTGGTGTGTCCGCTGTGCCGTGCGTGTGATCATTGCTTGTACAGCCCTCTCGCAGTGTCCGGAGCAAGTATGGTGGGTCTGACACACCGGTGTCAATGTGTTCTTTTTTCCATTTCCAGGAGTGTATAATCATTGAAAGTAGTAGTTCTCAACAAACGGCCCTTTTAAGGGCCACAAATACTACACATTGATCTTGCCAAAAGCCGAGAAGCGATTCTTCTTGGTGTTGTAGCTCCCTGGGGCACTCTGGGATGCTCTCTGGCGCACTCTGGGATGCTCTCTGGGATGCTCAATAGATGTCGAGCACAGTCTCTGATTGGCTGTCGTGTTTTTGGCGCGCGATTCAAATTGGTCTGAGCTTTCTCTACTTAGAGAAAGCTTTTGACAATGTTGACTGGAATACTCTCTTTCAAATTCTGCAGGTGGCAGGGGTAAAATACAGGGAGTGAAAGGCTATTTACAATTTGTACAGAAAGCAGATGGCAGTTATAAGAGTCGAGGGACATGAAAGGGAAGCAGTAGTAGGGAAGGGAGTGAGACAGGTTTGTAGCCTCTCACCGATACTCTTCAATCTGTATATTGGACAAGCAGTAAATGAAACAAAAGAAAAGTTCGGAGTAGGTATTAAAATCCAGGGAGAAGAAATAAAAACTTTTAAGTTCGCCGATGACATTGTAATTCCGTCAGAGACAGCAAAGGACTTGGAGGAGTAGTTGAACGGAATGAACAGTGTCTTGAAAGGAGGGTATAAGAAGAAATCAACAAAAGCAAAACAAGGATAATGGAATGTAGTCGAATTAAGCCGGTGATGCTGAGGGAATTAGATTAGGAAGTGAGACAGCTAAAGTAGTAAAGGAGTGTTGTTATTTGGGAAGCAAAATAACTGATGATGGTCGAAGTAGAGAGGATATAAAATGTAGACTGACAATGGCAAGGAAAGCGTTTCTGAAGAAGAGAAATTTGTTAACATCCAGTGTAGATTAAGTGTCAGGAAGTCGTTTCTGAAAGTGTTTGTATGGAGTGTAGCCATGTATGGAAGTGAAACATGGACGATAAATAGTTTAGACAAGAAGAGAATAGAAGCTTTCGAAATGTGGTGCTACAGAAGAATACTGAAGATTAGATGGGTAGATCACATAACTAATGAGGAGGTATTGAATAGAATTGGGGAGAAGAGGAGTTTGTGGCACAACTCACAACTTGACCAGAAGAAGGGATCGGTTGGTAGGACATGTTCAGAGGCGTCAAGGGATCACCAATATAGCACTGGAGGGCAGCGTGTAGGGTAAAAGTCGTAGAGGGAGGTGAATACACTAAGCAGACTCAGAAGGATGTAAGCTGCAGTAGGTACTGGGAGATGAAGAAGCTTGCACTGGATAGAGTAGCATGGAGAGCTGCATCAAACCAGTCTCAGGACTGAAGACAACAACAACGACAATCCCAACTGAGGGTTGTTTGTGTAAAGGGCTAGTCGCGACCTCTTACGGAACTCCCACCACGCCCTTCCGAGCAGTGGACTATTTAACATCAAGACGACTTCTATAATAAAAAAAGCACTCCGTCTTCAGGCCACAAGTGGCCCATCGGGACCACCCGACCGCCGCGTCATCCTTAGCTGAGGATGTGGATAGGATGGGCGTGTGGTCGGCACACTGCTCTCCCAGTCGTTATGATGGTTTTCTGTGACCGGAGTCGCTACTATTCGGTCGAGTAGCTCCACAAGTGGCATCATGAGGCTGTGTACACCCCAAAAAACGACAACAGCGCATGGCGGCCCGGATGGTCACCCATCCGAGTTCTGGCCACACCCGACAGCGCTTAACTTCGGTGATCTGACGGGAACAGGTGTATCCACTGCGGCAAGGCCGTTGCACTCCTACAATAAAGCAACTATTAAAAAAAAGGAAAACACAATCACTATGATAATAAATGTTGTCTTTACACAAAAATAGACAAAGTCCATTTTCATTTAGTTTTATGAGCAAAATCGGTGTAGGTTTTACATTCCAATGCAGGATACAATTCGCTTCTCATTATTTTGCGACATCCAACGAAGTGCACAGCCGTCGATTTCAAATGATCAGCAGAGACATGTCCATCATGCATAAAATCAGCAAAAAACTTCGAGTATTTTACTGCAAAAACTACCAATCACCACAGACTGTCCTCGTTATTCGAAACCACCATCAGAGTAAAGAAAAAGCGAGAACTTAAATCTAGAAGAAGAAAAAGTCTATATTAAGCAATTTTTTTCAGCTTTTTGAACAAATTACACCGAGTGCGTCTCTCGCGTTAGTGTCTGCAAATAAACTGTCATGCATGTGTGAATTACAAACGTTTCAGAAACTCTTTCATGCCATTGGCTTACATGTTGGGAAAAAACACATTCATTTTACGTTCGACAACAACAATCTATAATTCAAGAGAACATCGCTGTTTTGTACACTATGACAGATCCCCATTTACCAATGCAATGCTATATCAATCTAGAATTTACGAAAGAAATCATGAGAGCCTGTCTCGCCCTGTGTATGTGGGAGATTGAAATGTCGTTAAAAGATATCGCCACAACTAAAAAAGAAATGCCTGTCAAGAGTCATTCCGTGGTGCCCTATCCATCTTCTCTGCCCACCCGTTGGCAAGTCATTGATATCAATTTGAAAGGCTAAGTAATTAAATTGATCATGAAAGTCAGTTCGCATGGTGAGTAATTTTTTTTCAGTAGTCGGATTACACTCTCCAGGTATGTGAAATGGGAATCCACGGAGGAAAGGCGATGTTCTTTTCAAGGAACACTATTGAGAACTGACATTTGAAGCTGACCTCAAAGGGATTCTACAGCCCACACCATACATTTCGCGTAAGAACTGCGCTATTAAAAACATGATCGTAGTGACTGTGTTACTGTCACCCTGCATAAAAAGCGGTCTTGAGTCTACAGGCACACACATGAGTCACTGATAGCTTTATGCTTTCGGGTAGAAATGGTGTCTGTGATTTTGAATCATGAAACAAATACAGTCTGCTTTCCAGCATTGAAAATACATGGTGATGCTATTAAATATACATGTATTGGTTCATGATCGAAGTCACTTCCACAGACTGGTGTAAAGTACATCACATGTACTGTAGGAGGACCACACTCAACTGACTATCAGTCACACGAGAGGGTTGCTGTATTGTTCCTTCACAAGCAGTTTAGTACATTGTTTTTTCACTTGTAACACACCCAGTCATTGTACACAGCCATACACTGTTTCTAATACCATAACTTAGAGATCCGAGTCAGCTGCTGCTAAACTGACATTAACATATCTAAGTCCTCTGGTTCTCACAGAAAGCTGAACATCGCATGGCATAAACTATGCAGCGAGTGACCACGGATGACTAAGTGCGGTCAGTGGCCACAGATGGGGGGCGCAGAAGAACTAAGAGACCCTCTGCGGTGCAGCTGGCCGTTTGAAGAAGCATGTGTCTTCTCCGTAGGTGGATGGAGGGAGGCGTGAGGAAGAGGGGCTCGATTTTCGGGAGTTTGTGATGGTACACGTTCAACTACCGCCCCCTTTGCAGTCTTTTAGGATGACGATTTTCCTCAGTACACGTGTTTTTTCGAAGTGTAATTAGAGCTGTGATGCATTTTTTCCATCAGTTGTGATAGCGTGTATTGGATTCGATTACCCAAGCTGTAGGGTGGTTTTTGAGCAGGCGTCTGTAGCGAACTCTGGCATCAAACAATGATAGATACTGTATGCTTGCAGGTAATACACTTTTTAAGCTCCTCTCTGTCCAGCATCAGCTTCGCATCAGTTGATCGTATTTCCCACCAAAAAGAGTAAGGATAGTACCTTACACCCCTGCCTTTTTCCCGCCATCATGTATGTGAAGGTTAGATATTGTGTGTGTGGTTTCGAGTGGTGTTGCGAAATTTTTTCCCAGCAGGATAACACCAGTTGTATGGTATCGTCAATTTTTGAGTTCTATTGCGATTTTAGGCCGTCCTTGTGTAGCGTCATGCATATAGTTGTGTAATTAGGCCCGATCTTTATGATTAATTACATAATTAAACCCTATCTTTAGTTCATATTCCCAACCAAAATAAATAAAGTACGCTAACCTAACCTTCCTCTGCTGTATCTGGGCAGTTTACATGTGTTGGGGGTTGTACTTGAGCTTTCCGTCTAGGAGGACCAGAGTTCATGTCCCAGAAAGGGTACTGCCAGTTTTAATTTCCCGCCAATTCCTAGGGGGGGGGGGGTGGGAGGTGGGACTTGCAGCACAGCCCTGAGACAAATTCCCGCCAAAATTCGAAATTCCCGCCAAAATTCGAAATTCCCGCCATAATTCTACATTCTCGCCAAAAGCATAGATTGGTGGACGATGAGGTTGGAGAGAGGAGGAGGGGGCTGGGGCCGACGTGCAGGCTGAAAAACACATGTGACGTCATCTGGGGGGTGGAGGTGGCCGTGGTCTGTGGCGGTGGTTGTCGAGGACAGGGGGTGATTAATTGATCAATTTAACTTGCATATCAATTTGATATCAAAAGTGAAGTGACGCCCAATCTCCCTACTACTGCTAACAGGGTCAAGGCTGCGGGGAATGAAAAGATCAAGTCCATAGAGCATTCACAACACCAAGCTTTATTTACCAGGCATTGAAAGAACCAACACTGGTAATAGCACAGAGACAGTATGATATTACAACTTAATATTTGTTCAAATAATATATAAAGTCAAAAATTCAGAAAACTCTTGCAAAACAACAAGCTTAACTTTAAGAATATATATTTTAATTTAAGACAAATGATAGTGACTTCGTTCAATAGAAGATTTTTTTAAAAAACTTGGAACATATGTTTTTGCTTGTGACAAAATTTAATTGCACGATACAGTTTTCTTCCATAAAAAAAACAGTAAGCTTTAAGAAAAGACCTTACAGATATTATATTTGTTCAATGCATTAATTTAGACAGAAGTTATAATTGCTTAGGCTACCACGGCCAGAGTCAGTCGACATAAAAGTTCTCTGGTCATGGTACCCTGTCATACTTTATGAAACTACTGCTGGAGAAAACGAACCTTCCGGCCACGGTTGCAGCGGCCTTCTTCTGGGTCTACTGGTCAGTTCTACCTATGCAGTGGTTCAAATGGCTCTGAGCATTATGGGACTTAACATCTGAGGTCATCAGTCCCCTAGAACGTAGAACTACTTAAACCTAACTAACCTAAGGACATCACACACATCCATACCCGAGGCAGGATTCGAACCTGCGACCGTAGCATTCAAGCAGTTCCGGACTGAAGCGCCCTAACCGCACGGCCACCGCGGCCGGCATCTATGCAGTGTCCCTTGTATTTTGTTATTGCTGTTCATTGAGCATGCCATTACGTCATGATTTTAAAAGGATAGTTCATTTGATTGGTCACTTAAGGAAGAGGGAGAGGGAACTTTATTTTAATAGGTTACTGCGGTGGAGGGAGTGTAACCTCTGTTGTCTATTGGCTCTTGTATTATGTGCCATGTTTAGTAGTCACCGGAGAATGAAAAGTTGGTCACCGTTTACCAAGTGCTGGACGTCGCCAGCGCGACGGCAGTTACTCGCCTGTAGTGCTCGCGCCTCGTGTTGACAGTGCGGTCCGTTGGGCTCTGATTGCTGGCAGCCGAAATGGGGCAAGCCTGAGTCCATCCTCTGCGAAGCGTGTGTCTTGGCCAAGCAGCCGCTTATGACGAAATGGAAAATCAGATGGACCATCGAAATACTTAAACACACTAAGAACATGAATAGAGAGGATGGCTTAGTTGTACTGATCACGCGGTAACACATAAGGCGCAGTCCAGCCGGCTTAGTTAAGAAAACAAGTTCCTTCTAAAACGCACCTAACAAACTATTAGAACACGGTTCGCTGTAGGCCAACTGCGAAGCTAGCCAACCTTTTGCATGCAAGATGTTAAATCAGATATTAACATACAGTCTTGCAAACAGTCAGTAAGCCCGAAGCTCTTAAGGCAAATTGCAATACTTTAGAGCACGTTAAGACATTTCCACTGCAACTTTAACCATCAATTGATTTAAGAAGGAGGTTTGTTGAAATACTCTAGCGGTGCATGCACCATGCAGTAAAAACACAGCCCAATATAGCGTTAAGATAAGATTACACCTTTCAAATTACAACTAAAGAGATAACCAGCACGTAATCAAGTACTGCAAGGGCAACCGTTACCAGTCAATTGACTGACTCACAATTAAGACTACACACGCTGCTATTCAATACAACATACTTCAAACAAAACAACAGACTCCGCCACAGTCGCGCTGATAGAACTTGCCAGGGATTGGGTTTTAAATAAAAAGATATTAGTCCTGCAAAATTTCCCGGACGTAGTTAGATCCAGTAAATTAGTCAATAGACACAGGTAGTGCTTGTAAGCAGATGGCACCTAGAGGGCGAGGAACTCCCACACACAAAATACAGCAGCACATTCGAGGTGTCATAGCTCAACCCGAAAATCGCATAGGGCCATCCAACAGTTAATAGTACAATAACGATCCTGGATGAGAAAACCGATTACCCACCAGAATTAACACAGCTGAAAGTGGTAACGGCAGACAGAAGTCTTGGCTCGGTAATAGGACGCAGGCGGTTGTATTCAACCTCTGCACGGCTACGCTATCCTCCAGACGTATTGAGGTCTCAGGTCTGTTACTAGCGTGAAGTCTCACTCCACGTCGTCCACTCACGCTAGTTGCTTCCGTACTCGGTCGCAGGTTTGAATCCTGGCTCGGGCATGGATGTGTGTGATGTCCTTAGGTTAGTTAGGTTTAAGTAGTTCTAAGTCTAGGGGACTGATGACCTCAGATGTTAAGTCCCGTAGTGCTTAGAGCCATTTGAACCATCCGTACTCGGCCAAAACAATCTCCGAGCTCGCACGGCCCATCACCACCACGGCAAGACCAGAACTGCAACGACGACGACCGGCGGGGTCACTGGCATCTCTCGGTAACCGGTGTAACTTCGCCGCATGTCGCTGCTGCGCCGACTCTTCTTCGAATCTTTCCGCGCGCGCCTAAACAAGCGATCGCGACCAATCGCACAGCGGCAAAGCGCGGGCACTAGAAAGAGCCGATACACTAACCGCTCCAGAAATAAATTACGGCTCAGTGTGGTATTAGTTGCCGACTCATTTTCAATCGCCACCTGACGGTGTGTGGCGGAGGGTAATTTGAGTACCTCTATCGGTTCTCCCTTCTATTCCAGTCTCATATTGTTCGTGGAAAGAAAGATTGTCGGTATGTCTCTGTGTGGACTCTATCCCTCTGATTTTATCCTCATGGTCTCTTCGCGAGATATACGTAGGAGGGAGCAATATACTGCTTGACTCCTCGGTGAAGTTATGTTCTCGAAACTTCAACAAAAGCCCGTTCCGAGCCACTGAGCGTCTCTCTTGCAGAGTCTTCCACTGGAGTTTATCTATCATCTCCGTAACGCTTTCGCGATTACTAAATGATCCTGTAACGAAGCGCGCTGCTCTCCGTTGGATCTTCTCTATCTGTTCTATCAACCCTATCTGGTACGGATCTCTCACTAGGGAGCAGTATTCAAGCAGTGTGCGAACAAGTGTACAGTAACCTACTTCCTTTGTTTTCGGATTGTATTTCCTTAGGATTCTTCCAATGAATCTCAATCTGGCATCTGCTTTACCGACGATTAATTTTGTATGGTCATTCCATTTTAAATCAACAGGTAATTTATGGAATTAACTGCTTCCAGTTGCTGACTTGCTATATTGTAGCTAAATGATAAAGGATCTTTCTTTCTGTGTATTCGCAGCACATTACGCTTGTCTACGTTGAGATTCACTTGTCCCGCATTTGACAGAGATTGTTTGACTGGATCTTAGACCCTAGGTTGTGAAATATTTTAAATGTAAACAAAAATGAACAACCACAACTAAGTCAAGACCACGCAGACCTCATGTATTGACGGACAGAGAGATTCTAGCATTGCGAAGGGTGGCTGTAAGAAATCGCATGAAATCAAGGGAAGGAATCGATCGCTGCCAGCAGTCCAGCTAGCGTTATAAATGCACACAGGTAGTTAAAGAGAATGGGGGGCAGTGGTCGAGTGGCTCGTATGCCATACATTTCTGTAGTCTGTGATAAGCAACACTCGAAATGATGTGGCGCTACAGGACAGTGGATGACGGGAAACGAGTGATTTGGAGTAGGGATTGTTGAAACAATCGGTTTTCGGTTCTTTTCGTCTTCAGTTCAAGCTATCTGTTAAAACGGCTTTCAAATAACCGGTTTCCAAAATAATCAGTTTTTCGGTTTTTCGTTGCTGTTACTTGCAGTAATAATGATGAATTTAGAACAAACATTGAAAACTTCTAATTAACGTTAAGGAGTAGGAGATCACGGTCGATACTGGGTTGAGACTAGGGCAGAAATCGGTCTCATTCTCTCCAGCAAAGATTCCGAAGCGGAAGGAGACGGGCGCGGCGACAGCGACAGTGAAAGGTCACAATATGACCGCCACTCTGCAGCATTACTTTAGTATGGGGTCAGTTTTACACCCCAAAGCAACCATAAAATTAACGTTTTAATTATTATCCCAAATAAATCAATAAAATTATGTTGTTGTTGTTGTTGTTGTGGTCTAGAGTCCTGAGACTGGTTTGATGGAGCTCTCCATGCTATTCTATCCTGTGCAAGCTTCTTCATCTCCCAGTACCTACTGCAACCTACATCCTTCTGAATCTGCGTAGTGTATTCATCTCTTGTTCTCCCTCTACGATTTTTACCCTCCACGCTGCCCTCCAATACTAAATTGGTGATCCATTGATGCCTCAGAACATGTCCTACCAACCGATCCCTTCTTCTAGTCAAGTTGTGCCACAAACTGCTCTTCTCCCCAATCCTATTCAGTACCTCCTCATTAGTTATGTGATCTACCCATCTAATCTTCAGCATTCTTCTGTAGCACCTCATTTCGAAAGCTTCTATTCTCTTCTTGTCTGAACTATTTATCGTCCTGTTTCACTTCCATACATGGCTACACTCCATACAAATACTTTCAGAAACGACTTCCTGACACTTAAATCTATACTCGATGTTATCAAAATTCTCTTCTTCAGAAACGCTTTCCCTGCCATTGCCAGTCTACATTTTATATCCTGTCTACTTCGACCATCATCAGTTATTTTGCTCCCCAAATAGCAAAACTCGTTTACTACTTTAAGTGTCTCATTTCTTAATCTAATTCCCTCAGCATCACCCGACTTAATTCGAAAAAAAATGGTTCAAATGGCTCTGAGCACTATGGGACTTAACATCTATGGTCATCAGTCCCCTAGAACTTAGAACTACTTAAACCTAACTAACCTAAGGACATCACACAACACCCAGTCATCGCGAGGCAGAGAAAATCCCACTTAATTCGACTACATTCCATTATCCTCGTTTTGCTTTTGTTGACGTTCATCTTATATCCTCCTTTCAAGACACTGTCCATTCCGTTCAACTGCTGTTCCAAGTCCTTTGCTGTCTCTGACAGACTTACAATGTCATCGGCGAACTTCAAAGTTATTATTTCTTCTCCATGGATTTTAATACCTACTCCGAAAATTATAGTTATATCAATCAAATGTGCTACTTATATGATGTCGCAAGTTTGTTGTGCCTCTTCCAGTTTTTAATCTTTTACAGTAAGTGGAACATTGTACTTTATCGCTACCGCGCCTCGTAAAATGGTACCATTCTGCAATACAACTGATGTCCGAGCCGGTGACAACAGCAACGAACGGCCGCATAGACCAGATGCGAGCATGTATTACGTAACGGACGTATACTCATACCGTCTAACAGGCCACGTGACACGACGGCAACTACATTATTTCTCTCTGCAATGCGGTACAGTTTCTTGTGCCATGCGTCTAGCGGTAGTTTCTAACTGTAGCCACTATTATTAAAATAGTTCTCATTGTTTTTCCCAATTTCTATAACAATCCAATATTTCAAAGTAATGGAAATTTTACGAAGAAACATTACTCACTTTTAAAAAAGTTTAAAAATCAAAAGTTTTTCCACTGCTACTATGACAAATTGATACGCCAATATTTTTAACCAGCTATTAGCAAAAAATGAAAAAAATCCTGTTATAACTGAGACGAAACAAATGCCGAAAAATACCGGTAATTCGGAACTAAAATACTGGTACCAGTTTTAACCAGTCGGATTCTCCCATCCCTAATTTAGGTCATGTATCTCGCTATACCCTGTGGCAATCCGATGGAAGAGTTTGAGTTCTGCGAATGCCTGAAGAATTTTACCTGCCATCAATAGTGATGGAGGAACAACTGGTGTTAAGATATGGGATAATTTTTCCTGGTTACAGCGTAGAACCCCTATTGCGCTTAAGAATGCGGAGGAATATGAACACATTTTATAGCAATGTGTACTACGTGCAATAGAGGAACAGTTTGGAGACAATGATTGAATGTATTAGCATGACAGTGCATACTGTCATAAAGCAGCATGTGTGAGGCAGTGCTTTATGGACAACAACATTCCTGATATGGACGGGCCTGCCTATAGCCCCGACGTGAAGCCAATAGAACATCGTTGGGATAAATTAGAACGTCGATTTCGCTCCATACCCCCAGCGCCCAATATATCTACTCTCTCTGATTTCGGCCATTCCTCCGCAGATGTTCAGAAAACTCATTGAAACTTTACCCACCAGTTTAGGCCGTCATGTCCACTAACAGGTGTCCGGATACTTTTGGTCAGATAGTGTAATTTCTTCTGCTGAGCAACCATAAAATAACTTCATAAATTGAGTATGACTGTAGCAGACAAAATTTTTCCTTGTGCCATCGGATTTTTTTACTATGGAGACTCGGGTCTAACTTTTAATTACAAGCGAAACATTAGGCCTATCCCAAAATGAGTTATACCAATATTTTTCTTGTTTTATTTTGCGTTAGGCTATGTGGAGCAATTTGTTTTTAGAGTTCAACGTATACTTTTGTTTTAGATTGTAGTAAGCACTATCCTGTTTCCTGTATCCTCGCTACGAACTGCTCACTTCAAAACTATGTAGGGTAATACGTATTTCTTCGATGTTAATGAAATTTTAATAGTTTGTAGGCACGTATATCGGTAGTGGAAATCTCATGTTACAGTTATACAAAAAAAGTTCTTATGATTTTTTTAAAGTAACTTTTTCTCAGCGCACGATAAACATAATAAAAGTGTGGGTTTGGTTTGAAGATCTGTTTTATAGTTGTAAGAAGGTAAAAACGTACAGTGTGATACAGATTTTATAAAGAGCAATATTTACGACATATTCTGTACGTGCTGGACATTTTCACAACCAAGCGCGTTGTTAATCGCGAGATCTAGCACGCAGAAAACCAGTTATTCTTTATAAAACCCGTATCATACTGTACGGTTACAGTGATTGTAGCTTCTCATAACCACGAAAGAGATCTTCGAAACAAACCCATGCTTTCTGTTATTTGTTTATCCTGGGCTGAGAAGAAATTGCTTTAGAAAACTCATAAGTACTTTTTTATGGGTGATTGAAAAATTCTGTAACTTGAGATTTCCACTACCAAAATATGTTCGGATAACCTATTAAACTTTCGTTAACATCAGGCAAACACAACTGAAACTATAAAGTTTTGAAGTAAGCAGGTCGTAGCGAAGACGCCGAAAACAGGACGATTCTTACTACAATCTAAAATAAAAAATATACACTCCTGGAAATGGAAAAAAGAACACATTGACACCGGTGTGTCAGACCCACCATACTTGCTCCGGACACTGCGAGAGGGCTGTACAAGCAATGATCACACTCATGGCACAGCGGACACATCAGGAACCGCGGTGTTGGCCGTCGAATGGCGCTAGCTGCGCAGCATTTGTGCACCGCCGCCGTCAGTGTCAGCCAGTTTGCCGTGGCATACGGAGCTCCATCGCAGTCTTTAACACTGGTAGCATGCCGCGACAGCGTGGACGTGAACCGTATGTGCAGTTGACGGACTTTGAGCGAGGGCGTATAGTGGGCATGCGGGAGACCGGGTGGACGTACCGCCGAATTGCTCAACACGTGGGGCGTGAGGTCTCCACAGTACATCGATGTTGTCGCCAGTGGTCGGCGGAAGGTGCACGTGCCCGTCGACCTGGGACCGGACCGCAGCGACGCACGGATGCACGCCAAGACCGTAGGATCCTACGCAGTGCCGTAGGGGACCGCACCGCCACTTCCCAGCAAATTAGGGACACTGTTGCTCCTGGGGTATCGGCGAGGACCATTCGCAACCGTATCCATGAAGCTGGGCTACGGTCCCGCACACCGTTAGGCCGTCTTCCGCTCACGCCCCAACATCGTGCAGCCTGCCTCCAGTGGTGTCGCGACAGGCGTGAATGGAGGGACGAATGGAGACGTGTCGTCTTCAGCGATGAGAGTCGCTTCTGCCTTGGTGCCAATGATGGTCGTATTCGTGTTTGGCGCCGTGCAGGTGAGCGCCACAAACAGGACTGCATACGACCGAGGCACACAGGGCCAACACGCGGCATCATGGTGTGGGGAGCGATCTCCTACACTGGCCGTACACCACTGGTGATCGTCGAGGGGACACTGAATAGTGCACGGTACATCCAAACCGTCATCGAACCCATCGTTCTACCATTCCTAGACCGGCAAGGGAACTTGCTGTTCCAACAGGACAATGCACGTCCGCATGTATCCCGTGCCACCCAACGTGCTCTAGAAGGTGTAAGTCAACTACCCTGGCCAGCAAGATCTCCGGATCTGTCCCCCACTGAGCATGTTTGGGACTGGATGAAGCGTCGTCTCACGCGGTCTGCACGTCCAGCACGAACGCTGGTCCAACTGAGGCGCCAGGTGGAAATGGCATGGCAAGCCGTTCCACAGGACTACATCCAGCATATCTACGATCGTCTCCATGGGAGAATAGCAGCCTGCATTGCTGCGAAAGGTGGATATACACTGTACTAGTGGCGACATTGTGCATGCTCTGTTGCCTGTGTCTATGTGCCTGTGGTTCTGTCAGTGTGATCATGTGATGTATCTGACCCCAGGAATGTGTCAATAAAGTTTCCCCTTCCTGGGACAATGAATTCACGGTGTTCTTATTTCAATTTCCAGGAGTGTATATTGAAATTAAACAACTAATTGCTCCATATAGCCTAACGCAGAATAAAACAAGAAAAATATAGGTATAGCTCAATTTGCTATAGGCCTATTGGTTTGCTTGTAGTTAAAGCTTAACCTCGAGTCTCCACAATAAAAAATGTTCAACGAACGGAAAATGTGGCTATTTTCTGATACAAGGACGTTTGTAAACAAGAAGCTAACAGAAGGCGAAGATCGAAATATGATAATGGTGTTGTTGTTGTTGCAGTCTTCAGTCCTGAGACTGGTTTGATGCAGCTCTCCATGCTACTCTATCCTGTGCAATCATCTTCATCTGCTAGTACTTATTGCAACCTACATCGTTCTGAATCTGCTTAGTGTATTCATCTCTTGGTCTCCCTCTACGATTTTTACCCTCCACGTTGCCCTCCAATACTAAACTGGTTATCCCTTGATGCCTCAGAACATGTCCTATCAACCGATCCCTTCTCCTTGTCAAGTTGTGCCACAAACTCCTCTTCTCCCCAATTCTATTCAATACCTCCTCATTAGTTATGTGATCTGCCCATGCAATCTTCAGCATTCTTCTGTAGCACCACGTTTCGTAAGCTTCTGTTCTCTTCTTGTCTAAACTATTTATCGCCCATGTTTCACTTCCATACATGGCTACACTCCATACAAGTACTTTAGAAACGACTTCCTGACACTTACATCTACACTCGATGTTAATAAATTTCTTTTCTTCAGAAACGCCTTCCTTGCCATTGCCAGTCTACATTTTATATCCTGTCTACTTGACCCATCATCAGTTATTTTGCTCCCCAAATAGCAAAACTCCTTTACTACTTTGAGTGACTCCTTTCCTAATCTAATTCCGCCAGCGTCACCCGAATTAATTCGACTACATTCCATTATCCTCGTCTTGCTTTTGTTGATACTCATCTTATATCCTCCTTTCAAGACATTGTCCATTCCGTTCAACTGCTCTTCCAAGTCCTTTGCTGTCTCTGACAGAATTACAATGTCATCGGCGAACCTCAAAGTTTTTATTTCTTCTCCATGGATTTTAATACCTACTCCGAATTTTTCTTTTGTATCCTTTACTGCTGGCTCAATATACAGATTGAATAACATCGAGGCGAGGCTACAACCCTGTCTCACCCCCTTCCCGACCGCTGCTTCCCTTTCATGTCCCTCGACTCTTATAACTGCCATCTGGTTTCTGTACAAATTGTACGAGTATATAGCCTTTCGCTCCCTGTATTTTACGCCTGCCACCTTTAGAATTTGAAAGAGAGTATTCCAGTCAACATTGTCAAAAGCTTTCTCTAAGTCTACAAATGCTAGAAACGTAGGTTTGCCTTTCCTTAATAAGTCGTAGGTCAGTATTGCCTCACGTGTTCCAACATTCTACGGAGTCCAAATTGATCTTCCCCGAGGTCGTGTTCTACCAGTTTTTCTATTCGTCTGTAAAGAATTCGCGTTAGTATTTTGCAGCTGTGACTTATTAAACTGATAGTTCGGTAATTTTCACATCTGTCAACACCTGCTTTCTTTGGGATTGGAATTATTATATTCTTCTTGAAGTGTGAGGGTATTTCGCCTGTCTCATACATCTTGCTCACCAGATGGTAGAGTTTTGTCAGGACTGGCTCTCCCACGGCCGTCAGTAGTTCCAATGGAATGTTGTCTACCCCTGGGGCCTTGTTTCGACTCAGGTGTTTCAGTGCTCTTCAAACACTTCACGCAGTATCGTATCTCCCATTTCATCTTCATTTACATCCTCTTCCATTTCCATAATATTGTCCTCAAGTACATCGTCCTTGTGTAGACCCTCCATATACTCCTTCCACCTTTCTGCTTTCCCTTCTTGGCTTAGAACTGGGTTTCCATCTGAGCTCCTGATATTCATACAAGTGGCTCTCTTTTCTCCAAAGGTCTCTTTATGTATAGACCCTCCTTATACTCTTCCACCTTTCTGCTTTCCCTTCTTGGCTTAGAACTGGGTTTCCATCTGAGCTCCTGATATTCATACAAGTGGCTCTCTTTTCTCTAAAGGTCTCTTTAATTTTCCCTTAGGCATATGGTGACATAACGAAAATGCCAATGTGTGTTATCATGCATGCAGTTTTCATTGCAGACTATCAATTATCACGTTTCCCCGATTCCCCTTCCTCTACGAGTATGCTGAGTCCCCATCCTCACAACTGAACGCTTGTAATCGAGGCGCGAGTTTCTCGGTGCTCTACTCTCGACCAGCTGCCAATATCACGAGCAACGAGCGAGCTTCATTTGCTCGGTTACTGCCTCTAGATAGTTGGAGGACCCGTCTTGGCCTGATAATGACTGTATTATTGGCCTGGAGGTACGTTGGCAACATTGCCAGGAATACGGAGCGTTTCCCGCGTTACTGCGTGGCACTAGCCTCGACTGAAAGAGGGGGTTCCCCGCAGCGGCAGCGTGCGAAGTAGGCAGGCAGGCTGGCAGGCACGAGGCGGGGTAGTCGGCCGCGCCGGCGCGGCTCTGCCGTCGCCCGCGCACTCGCCTTTGCCTTTGAATAACCTCTGGCTGCAGCTGGGCCGGAGGTGGAGTCACTCGTTAACGCGCCGCGCAGCGCCGGCTGCCGAGCCCGGGCTCCCTAACGAAGCGCGCTGCTGCCGCGTTTGCAGACGGGGCTGAGCAAACAGCAGGCGCCGTCCTTTCAGCAGCCGTGTCCCGGATATATATAACTTATATTCGGTAATTGGGATGTGAAAGTTTGAAAGGCGCACCCATTGTGCCGGGCCCGTTTATCGGTCGGCGGCCCATTGTGCCGAAATTCGGCGGACCCGCTCCCCGGCCGACTAATGCGTGCCGCCGTCTTGCCCGTTCCCGCAGAGGCCGCGAATTCTCCGCGCAATTGCACCCGGAGCCAGTGTCTGCGGAGCTTGTACCGCATTTGTCCAGTTCAACGGCGTTCGCTGTATTTCTAACTTTCTAGAAAATGGTGAAGTTCTGTTTACGTACAGTCCCGCAACTGTGCAGTTTGGTTTGCGATTACCGTTCTCCAGCGCCTACTCTGCGGCTATTATTTGATTCAGACTATGAAGATGTAAAAGAATTCATATAAAGAGTGGATAGTATATACTCTGGCAACCGATTTAGGTTTATTTGTAATGAACAATTTTAATAAACATTTTTGGAACAGTGATCAAAAATTTTTTAAAATTTTTCTTTCAAAAATTCAGTCTTGATATCGCACCACGTATACTTCGAGAACATAGGTGACCGGTTTCGGTCGTACCACATGACCATCATCAGACCTGTAATTTAATTTAGAAAGTAGTAGAAACCTTACTAGATTGACAGTAAAATATGACAAAATGCTTATAAGGATAAAATACAATAAGACTTGTTATACCCATGGCAACCTTCGAAGATGGTAGGTGGAGCACTCTTCTCAGCTGCTGTCATATCAACTTGTGCCAGCAAGTGACGGGCATACGCTTAAATACGAATATGCTTCGCCTACCTCTTCTCCCTCTACCTCACGTCAACCAATCAGTGTAAAACGGGTTCACATAATCGTCAAAACGTAAAAAGCAAAGTACAGTAATAACATAAAATAGTTATATATAAAATATCTCTTTACAAGCATGGAACTACTTAAATATTGTATAAAATATCAATTAAAAGCTTTAAAAATAGATGTATACTTGTAGTCAAGTCACAACTCACATATCGATAAGATGCCACAATGCCAAAGACCTTCACAACATCGTTGACTTTGAAACAATTGTGGTAGTATCACCTTAGCCCATAGAGGGCACACTGAGTGTATATAGTCTATACAGTTATGGTTGTAAAGAGATATTTTATACGTAACTATTTTTATTTTATTATTGTACTTTTTTTCTTTTTTTTACGTTTAGACGATTAGGTGAACCCGTTTTACACTGACTGGTTGACGTGAGGTAGAGGGAGAAGAGGTAGGCGGAGTATCTTCGTATTTAAGCATATACCCGTCACTTGCTGGCACCAGCAGCTGAGAAGGGTGCTGCACCTACCATCTTCGAAGGTTGCCATGGGTATAACAAGCCTTATTGTATTTTATCCTTACAAGCATTTTGTCATATTTTACTGTCAATCTAGTAAGGTTTCTATTACTTTCTAAATTAAATTACAGGTCTAATGATGGTCTGTGATATGACCGAAACCGGTCACCTATGTTCTTGAAACATACGTGGTGTGATCATGACTGAATTTTTGAAAGGAAATTTTTTATTTGTAATGCACTTTCGGGAAACATTCCTCACATGGAGAGGTAGAAAGTAAATTGGGGGAATAAACTCATAACACCGAAAATAATGAATGTAGAGTGCCTACTGTCTGATTCGGTCGCAATTCACTATTTAATTTTTTTATTTATTTTGTAATCCAGAAAGTTTACACTACTTGCAGCAAGATATTTTGGATTTCTTGTTTCATATCTTGTAATTCTCATGTTCTAAGCATTTGACGGTTGAGAAATGTTTTAAGACACTTTGTTAAGATCTTTGCAGACTTCATCAGTTTCCATTGTTACGTTAATAGATTTAAGTTTCAGTGTTGTGTCCATGTTCCAGTAAATATGCAGCTGCTTTCTCTGTCATAGCCGTTAGCTCACTTTACAGTTTCGAGGCCACAATGACGAATTTCTACCATTCGGCATAAAAGAATTAGATTAGGTCTATTTATGATTGTCTGTTGCTACAAGCTGACAATTGAACGATGACAATCGTATGGAGCTGTCGATATATCGATATTTGACATGGTAAAAGACTAGAATTTTTTCTAATAGATATGAGAGTTCAAAAACCAATGGTGGCGAACACGTACACTTTGTACAGCCCTCAAAATGTGAGACTTGTCAGACTTGCACATGTCACTTACAGCCGTAACAGTTAGTTAAACTCGTATAAGAACGGGCTTTAGGCAGAGCGTGCCTCGGTCATTGTTAGCTGGTGATTAACGGCTGTGTGACTGCTGGCCTCGTCTTCATATACAATCAATCGAACACGTAATCTTTTTTAAAGCTTCTGACTAGTTTGATGCGGCCCGCCAAAATTCCTGTCTTGTGCCAACCTCTTTATCTCAGAGTAGCACTTTGTAACCTACGTTCTCAACTATTTGCTGGATGTATTCGAATCTCAGGCTTCCTTTACACTTTTTGCTATCTACCGCTTCTATACTCTGACAGTTATTCCCTGATGCCTTAACAAATGCCCCCTCATCTTGTTCCGTCTTCTTGTCAGCATTTTCTATACACTCCTCCCCTCACCGATTCTCTGGTGAACTTCCTCATTCCCTACCTTATCATCCACCACAATTTCAACATTCTTCCGCATCACCACATCTCAAATGCTTCGATTCTCTTGTTCCGGTTTTCCCACAGTTCATGTTTCACTGTCATACAATGCTATGCTCCGAACCTACATTCTCAGAAATGTCTTCCTCAAATTAAGCCCTATGTTTGATACCAGTAGACTTTTCTTGGCCAAGATTGCTCTTTTTGCCAATGCTAATCTGCTTTTTATGCCTTCCTTGTTCCGCCCATCATGGGTTATTTTGCTGCCTAGGTATCAGAATTTCTTAACTTCAACTACTTCGTCATCACCAGTCTTGTTGTAAAGTTTCTCACTGTTCTCATATCTGCTACTTCTCACTCTTCTCCACGGTGTAATGATTTGCAAACCGCCGTCTTTATTTTATCGCGCTACTCTAGAAACCGTGAGCCCTCGTGATGAAAGAGCTTTCATCGAAAGCTATATTTGGTCGACTTTACAAAGAATGTTCATCTACCACCGGTTTTGAATGAGAAATCTTCTTTGTTAACATGTACGCATTAATGTGTATATGCATTTTATTAAGTCTCCAAATTAATTATGGAAAATATTCCTTTTGAGGTTGCGACAAACTGTTGGATTGTATTTTATTTTTCACATGTGTAAACATTGTCTAGGTTGTAATTATAATATGATCTGAAAATATTATTCAGAATCTGAGATAATGCTATGCCCAATTTAGGTATAAATTTTATCTATGTAAAATGTTGTCAAGATTGAGGAGATTTAGTTGCTGTAACAAAAGAACACGAGGCTTCATTTTGGAAGGTGGTCACGCGAGTGTATGTAGACACGCAAGTGTAAATTTTAAAATAGTTGTGAGATATTTTGGTAACATGTTTCAAACTGGATTACGAGTGGTTTCGAAAGTGGTCCTGCAGAGACCATCTGAGTGTACTTGACTAGGGTGTGGCGACGTGGAGGCTGTGAACAGTAATTTCATACGCCACGTTATTATGCAAGTCGGGGTTATTACTGTATTCAGCCTGAAGATTACACTTATGAATTTCAACTGTGAGAGATGTTCTAAATCCCTGACTACTGTTGTGAAAGTATTAGTAATCAGCTGCATAGGTGAATTATCAACATGCATATTATATGTACGCCACATTTATTGCACTGAATATCATAACAGTAGCGGTGGTAGAAAACGGAGAAAAAGATCATTTCAACTTATCTTGTTGCGGCGCACGGTGGGCTAATTCTCTACAAAACCTAGACAGAACGGAAAAAAAATATTAGTACCACAAAATCTTGTGTAGGCTGTACTGGTGCGTGCTCATCCAATACTGGGGTGTCATTCCAGTCTCAAGTCTATATGATACATGCCGTGAGAGTTTACAGCAAACAGTGAATCGGACAATGACACATTTTTCAGATATTGTTTGAGTGGCCTACAAAATTTCCTCTGCGTAACTCAACTTTTTGTACATGGCTCTCCTGCTGCTTTAATAGTATAGTAAACAAGTTCAAATGTATTTTCGTGCACATATCTGCACGTTTTTAGTGGATGGCCATTTTTCTACAATGTGGCAGTGCCACGCGGTAAAAATGGATCCCTCACTATTGCATTTATCTCATAAACTATTATCTGCACAAAAATGTTATCATGGGTTACCATAGAATTCCAGGGAAACCATTTTGAATTCTTATCATAATTTTTTTGACAAATTGGTAAATACGTGATTTTTTGCGAAGTACTGCGAAACTATTTAAATTTTATTCAGAGAACTCTAGAACTAAAACGGGCGCAGCCCCGAAACCAGGTAGGTAAGCAGGTAACAGGGCCGAATCCTCCCAAACTGACACATTGTATGTTGTATTATAGACAATAATGTGATTATCTCTGCCGT
The DNA here is from genome assembly GCF_023864345.2 of Schistocerca serialis cubense. Lineage (NCBI taxonomy): Eukaryota > Metazoa > Arthropoda > Insecta > Orthoptera > Acrididae > Schistocerca > Schistocerca serialis. The sequence continues at coordinate 491,801,979 of NC_064638.1, forward strand.
GCTCCTTATCTCCTTCCCCTATCCGTCCCATGTTTTAAACAAAAAATATTGATTCACTTGTGCACACTTTGCGTGTGACCTTGAGCGGGCGTTGTTCCGGCTAGACTTTATCTCAGTACGATGAAAGATAAAACTTTTAAACATACAATACACGCGAAAATGTTTTTACATCTTCTACTGTAATTTCATATGCTTTCCTTTGCCTGCCTGGAGTATTCATAACGTTTAGAACTGCTACCTGTTTTAAACGGGAGGATTCGGTCCCATCGTTTTTCAGACCCTTGCGGGCTTGGGAGGATTCGGTACCATTTTTCTGACCGCGGGAGGATTCAGGGCTGCGCTCACTAAAACACATCTATCGCGACCTCTGAAAGTCGAAATAAGTTCAGGACATACCCTATCCTGGATGGTGTTCTGCATGTTCGCAACAAACATCAGAGGCATGTACTTTCCTAGTTCCAGATTGGAGATTGCACTGCCATAATTTTGCACGATGGACAGGCATACATATGCTCTGGTTGCGGAGAAGAGAGTCATCTACAGTCAGATGTGCCGCCCACAGAAACCACGACTGTCCTCCACAACGACGCCAACTTCCAGTCCGTCACATGGTCACCTCGACCAGCACCATGTGTATACCCACCATCACTCAGACGTCGTTGCTGTCACACAACGAGGATACCACCTTATGGCTCTCCCCCCCCCCCCCCCCAACTCACAACGAAATTAGGGACTCCACCTCATTGTTGCTCGATGCTGTCATTGTGTCTATGGAGGTCTTCTGCCGTCTGATACAGAGGAACACGTTTGTAAAAAATGATCACCACATCAATACAAACATCACTGTCGGTCACTCTTGGGGCCTAACGACATTCCTCCATACAGCGGCTGATGACTGGCTTGAGATCACAGTCTCCCGCAGTCGTCACGCTACCCCCCCCCCCCCCCCCTCCCCTCCGTTCTTCAGAGAAGATCGTACGGTTACAGCACAGTCCACCCACATTGGGACAAGGGGTAACAACGTCGAGGACGGGCCAGCACTTCCCCTGAAGTTGCCGCCACGGTCCTGCACTGATACGCAATAGAGCTCCCATTCGTGCTGTGGAAAACTGGGTGGTAACCGCCCTCCACCGCTTCTGACGATAGTAATTCACTCCCAGCATCACCATGCCACACATACAAATTCGCAGTGCTCAATATGGTCAGCAACATGGGCAAGTTCCAACTCCTCCACGACATACTCAGCACGTCAAATGTTAACATTGTCCATTCACAGGAGGTATGTCTTGCTGCTACTCCGACTCTTTGCGAGTTCGAGTTGTTTCCTCAGCTGGAAGTCACACGGGGTGTGATATGGCGCTCTATGTCCATGAAGATATTCAGTCATAGGTATGGTTGTCCCTCCCATTACGGTGGGGTATGGCCTGTATCAACACAGTGATTTCAACGAGCTACGTTCTGGGCAGAAGAAATAGAACCCTTATTTTCGGGACGATACGACTGTTATGTCTTAGGAGACGATTTCAGTTGTGTCCTCCATCTGAAGGACCACTCCCGGGTACTCACCATGTCCAGCCTTATGTATGTTGGTGGATACTAGTCATCTTTTGACGAATGGGCTACAGTCATGTTTACACCCACAATACAAGTCATTCAGCAAGCCGACTTGATCAGATCTACGTTTCTGCAATGCTTTGTGCGCGTACGTCCTCCAAAGAAATGCGGTCTCTTGCCTTTTGCAAACATTGCGCTTTCATCTGCACTCTTCACCTGCCGCTGCAATACGTTTGTGTGGTCGTTGTCGCTAGAAACTCAATACTTGTTTCCTTCATGACCGGTCTGTCGACAACGCATCGCCACTACATGGGCGTCCTGCGAACAACATCTTCCTTAATACCCCTCGAGACGCCGCTGTGGTGGGTTACTTGCGTGATCAGGAGGGAGTTCATCTAAAGTGGCAGGGATGCGGCGACGTGGCATCAGGACACTATGGCCTCAGGACACTACACACTGTTATTACACCATTTTACGTGACGTTGATGCCCTCCTACCATCGTCCTCCGTGCATTGCGGATTCCAACATATCAATGTAAAACTTCTTTCCCATCAACGCAACAAACTACAAGGCGTGGTGTTGCGTTCACGCCGTCAGATACCATGTGACATCCGACCTCCGTCGTCGAAGACGTTCTCTCGTATCTACTATTATAATCCAGGATGGCAACTGTGTCAACACTCAGGTGGCAGTCGTCTCAGCCTTCGCTGATTAATGGTTCAAATGGCTCTGAGCACTATGGGATTTAACATCTGAGGTCACCAGTCCCCTAGAACTTAGAACTACTTAAACCTAACCAACCTAATGACATCACACACATCCATGCCCGAGGTAGGATTCGAACCTACAACCGTAGCAGTCGCACGGTTCCGGACTGAAGCGCCTAGAACCGCTCGGCCACAGCGGCCGGCTTCATTTAAGGGATCATTTCCATTTGAAACGTATGTGTTCACGTGGAGAACTGAGTAGAGTGTGAATGCTAGTTGTGTGCTTGAGTACACTGCGTTTTCATGAACGTGGCTTGTAATCAGCCTGAACATTGTGTGCTCATGTAAGCCAATCTGTTGCAGAAATTTGTTTAGGCGATGTGACGCCATAACACATGTGGGATCATAGATAATTGTAACAGCAATCTTCAACGGCTTTCAAATTGTGAACGTTGACTATATTTATACAGATCACATCCAGTTATGATTCCCGAATAAGTATATCAGTATTTATTTTACTGGTTAATTCTGAAAATTTTATATTTACCTGTTTACAATAAACATGTTGTATTTTGACTGGCACCAAGGCTCAGTCAATCGCTCCAGCCTTTTCTAAGTTCTAGCATCTTGCCACACAGTTCCAGAAAATTTGAATGGTTTATTAAAGAGAAAGAGCTTCACAAATTGGCCAAGCAGCAACGCTTTCGTCCACCTCTGGCCGTGATCCCAGCAGTTATTCGAGTAAGTATTGATCGACAGAGTTGTTGGATGTCCTCCTGAGGGATATCGCGCCACATTCTGACAAATCGGCGCGTTGGTTCGTCAGAGTGCTGAGCTGGTTGGAGGTCCCAGCCCGTAATGCTCCAAACGTTCTCAGTTTGGGAGAGATTCGGTGACCTCACTGGCAAAGATAGTTTGGCAAGCAGTTGAAGCTCTCGCTGTGTGCGAGTGCACATTACCTTTCCGAAATGTAATCCCGGGATGGCTTGCCATGAAGGCCACACATTGAGATACCAGTGTGCTATAAGGGTGCCGCGTATGACAACGAAAGCGGTCCTGCTATGAAATGAAATGAGACCCCATAGGGACTCAGTTCGAAGAGCAACTCATGTCAGAAGACGATTCCACTCCAGTCAACGACATTCCATGCCGAAGTCGAGCCTGGAGACGCCCCAAACAGCTGTGAGATACTAATCCGATTGTCGCCAGCCGTATGGCCTGACAAGCAGGAGTAATGGTCTGGGATGCCATTTCATTTCCACATCTACATGTACATACATCCTTCGCAATCCACCATACGGTGCATGGTGGAGGGTACCTCGTACCACAAGTAGCATCTTCTCTCCATGTTCCACTCCCAAACAGAACGAGGGAAAAATGACTGCCTATATGTCTCTGTACTAGCCCTAATCTCTCTTATCTCATCTTTTTGGTCTTTCCGCGAAATATAAGTTGGCAGCAGTAAAATTTTACTGCAATCAGCCTCAAATGCTGGTTGTCTAAATTTCCTCAGTAGCGATTCACGAAAAGAACGCCTCCTTTCCTCTAGAGACTCCCACCCGAGTTCCTGAGGCATTTCCGTAACACTTGCGTGGTGATCAAACCTACCAGTAACAAATCTAGCAGCCCGCCTCTGAATTGCTTCTAGGTCCTCCCTCGATCCCACCTGATAGGGATCGCAAACGCTCGAGCAGTACTCAAGAACAGGTCGTATTAGTGTTTTATAAGCGTTTACAGATGAACCACATCTTCCCAAAATTGTACCAATGAACCGAAGACGAGTATCCGCCTTCCCCACAACTGCCATTACGTGCTTGTCCCACTTCATATCGCTCTGCAATGTTACGCCCAAATATTTAATCGACGTGACTGTGTCAAGCGCTACACTACTAATGGAGTATTCAAACATTACGGGATTCTTTTTCCTATTCATCTGCATGATTTACATTTATCTATATTTAGAGTTAGCTGTCATTCTTTACACCAATCACAAAGCCTGTCCAAGTCATCTTGTATCCTCCTACAGTCACTCAACGACGACACCTTCGCGTACACCACAGTATCATCAGCAAACAGCCGCGCATTGCTATCCACCCAATATAAAAGATCATTTATATAGATAGAAAACAACAGCGGACCTACCACACTTCCATGGGGCACTCCAGATGATACCCTCACCTCCGATGAACACTCACCATCGAGGACAATGTACTGGGTTCTATTACTTAAGAAGTCTTCGAGCCACTCACATACTTGGGAACCAATCCCATATGCTCGTACCTTAGTTAGGAGTCTGCAGTGAGGCACCGAGTCAAACGCTTTCCGGAAGTCAAGGAATATGGCATCCGTCTGATACCCTTCATCCATGGTTCGCAAGATATGTGAAAAGACGGCGAGTTGCGTTTCGCAGGAGCGATGCTTTCTAAAGCCGTGCTGATGCATGCACGGCAACTTCTCTGTCTCAAGGAAATTCATTATGTTCGAACTGAGAATATGTTCGAGAATCCTGCAACAATCCGACGTTAAGGATATTGGTCTGTAATTTTGAGGATCCGTCCTTCTACCCTTCTTACGTACAGGCGTCACCTGCGCTTTTTTCCAGTCGCTCGGGACTTTACGTTGGGCAAGAGATTCGCGATAAATGCAAGCTAAGTAAGAAGCCAATGTAGCAGGGCCGCTTTGGCAGTCATCCGCGGCACCCTTGCAGAACAGCGGTATTCTACGTCCTGTTTTGTTGCCCTTCATGGCAAGCCAGCCCGAGCTTATATTTCAACAAGAGTTTCTGCAGCATGTCTTCATGCTTGACAAACCCTACCTCGGTCAGCAAAGTCGTCAGATCCTCTAAAATTTTGAAGATCTAACGCGGCATTTGGACAGTATTTGGCAAGATATCCGTCAGGAGAAGGACATCCAACAACTCTATGAATTAATGCTAAGCCGTATAATTGCTTACATAAGGGCCAGAGGAGAACAACGCACTACTGACTTGCCCAATTTGAGAAGCTTTTTCTCTTGAATAAATCATTTAAATTTTCTGAAATTGTAATCATTAATTTCCTGTACATGTAGATCACATCTACCCATTTCCGTCCCATGCAGATGATTCCTCCTTGATGCGTCGTTTGTAAGTAGGCGCCGGCCGAAGTGGCCGTGCGGTTAAAGGCGCTGCAGTCTGGAACCGCAAGACCGCTACGGTCGCAGGTTCGAATCCTGCCTCGGGCATGGATGTTTGCGATGTCCTTAGGTTAGTTCGGTTTAACTAGTTCTAAGTTCTAGGGGACTAATGACCTCAGCAGTTGAGTCCCATAGTGCTCAGAGCCATTTGAACCATTTTGTAAGTAGGCTGTTTAGGTTTTTTTATTGGTAACGCCACGTAGCGCTCTGTATGAAAATCACTGGCTGTACTGTGTGCAGTCTGTGGCTGGTTTGCATTGTTGTTTGCTATTGTAGTGTTGGGCATCTGGATGTGAACAGCGCGTAGCGTTGTGCAGTTGGAGGTGAGCCGCCATCAGTGGTGGATGTGGGGAGAGAGATGGCGGAGTTTTGAGAGCGGATGATCTGGACGCGTGTCCATCAGAGACAGTAAATTTGTAAGACTGGATGTCATGAACTGATATATATATATACGACTTTTGAACACTATTAAGGTAAATACATTGTTTGTTCTCAATTAAAATCTTTCATTTGTTTAGTATGCATATCAGTAGTTAGTGCCTTCAGTAGTTTGAATCTTTTATTTAGCTGGCAATAGTGGCGCTCGCTGCATTCCAGTAGTTCGAGTAACGAAGATTTTTGTGAGGTAAGTGATTTCTGAAAGGTATAGGTTAATGTTCTTCAGGGCCATTCTTTTGTAGGGATTTTTCAAAGCCAGATTGCGTTGCGCTAAAAATATTGTGTGTCAATTTCGTGATGATCAGAATAAGTAAAGTGAGTAATGTCTGAGTACGTTCAGTTTTGCTCAGCTGTTTGAAAAGCAAATAATGTAAGAGGTTTATCAGCACAGTCATTCATTAATTTTTCAAAGGGGACGTTTCACGTTTGTTTTGTCTTAGAGTGCATCACTTACAGAGGGTGGACAAAAGCATGGAAACGCCAAAAACGCAACACTTCACCTTGCCTAAAATGGGGTAGGAAAGCCGTTGGCATTGAAAACAGTTCACAGTCGTCCCGGAATGGATAAATGCAGATGCTGTACTGTTTTCAAGGAAATCTTATACCCTTCTATGCGTTGGGAAATAGTCGTAGTAGGGTTCTCGAGCGACCCAGGAATCATTTACTGTATTTTACTAGAAATCCATTTACGGACAACAGTGGTTATCAATCAGGTTATTCATTTCGGTCAGCGATGACTATCTTCAGACTTGAGTAAATGCAATTCGTATCATTTCTTATTTTGATGACACCTTCGCAATAATTGTCCATAACACCCCGAGTACCATGTCATTACGCCATGCATGATGACTGTTTAAGGACACGAAGTATACGGCCATGCAGCGACGAGTACTCAAAATTTGTAATTTTGCAACGAAGCTTATACGGCTAATTAATGTGACTGTACCATCAGCATTCTCAATGAAACGAACTGGATTGTATACTGAAAAATTTGTTATTTTGCAGCGAAGCTTATATGGCTAATTAAGGTGAATGTACCGCCAACATTCTCAGTTACACGAACTGTATCGTACACTGCATTTTCTCAGGTCTGAAGACGATCATCGTTGACAGAAATTAATAACATGATCGATAAACATTGTAGCCCGTGACTGGATCTGTAATAAAATAAAATAACTTACATCATTCTTCCTACAAAATACACTACTGGCTATTAAAATTGCTACACCAACAAGAAATGCAGATGATAAACGGGTATTCATTGGACAAATATATTATACTAGAACTGACATGTGATCACATTTTCACGCAATTTGGGTGCATAGATCCTGAGAAATCAGTACCCAGAACAACCACCTCTGGCCGTAATAACGGCCTTGATACGCCTGGGCATTGAGTCAAACAGAGCTTGGATGTCGCGTACAGTTACAGCTGCCCATGCAGCTTCCACACGATACCACAGTTCATCAAGAGTAGTGACTGGCGTATTGTGACGAGCCAGTTGCTCGGCCACCATTGACCAGACGTTTTCAATTGGTGAGAGATCTGGAGAATGTACTGGCCAGGGCAGCAGTCGAACATTTTCTGTATCCAGAAAGGCCCGTACAGGACCTGCAACATGCGGTCGTGCATAATCATGCTGAAATGTAGGGGTTCGCAGGGATCGAATGAAGGGTAGAGCCACGGGTCATAACACAACTGAAATGTAACGTCCACTGTTCAAAGTGCCGTCAATGCGAACAAGAGGTGACCGAGACGTGTAAACAATGGCACCCCATACCATCACGCTGGGTGATACTCCAATATGGCGAAGATGAATACACGCTTCCAATGTGCGTTTACCGCGATGTCGCCAAACACGGATGCGACCATCATGATGCTGTAAACAGAAGCTGAATTCATCTGAAAAAATGACGTTTTGCCATTCGTGCACCCAGGTTCGTCGTTGGGTACACCACCGCAGGCGCTCCTGCCTGTGATGCAACGTCAACGGTAACTGCAGCCAAGGTCTCCGAGCTGATAGTCCATGCTGCTGCAAAGGTCGTCGAACTGTTCGTGCGGATGGTTGTTGTCTTGCAAACGTCCCCATATGTTGACTCAGGAATCGAGACGTGGCTGCACGATCCGCTACAGCTATGCGGATAAGGTGCCTGTTATCTCGACTGCAAGTGATACGAGGCCGTTGGGATCCAGCACGGCGTTCCGTATTCCCCTCCTGAACCCACCGATTCCATATTCTGCTAACAGTCATTGGATCTCGACTAACGCGAGCAGCAATGTCGCGATACGATAAACCGCAATCGCGATAGGCTACAATCCGACCTTTATAAAAGGTCGGAAACGTGATGGTACGCATTTCTTCTCATTACATGAGGCATCACAACGACGTTTCACCAGGCAACGCCGGTCAACTACTGTTTGTGTATCAGAAATCGGTTGGAAACTTTCCTCATGTCAGCACATTGTAGGTGTCACCACCGGCGCCAACCTCGTGTGAATGCTCTGAAAAGCTAATCATTTGCATATCACAGCATCTTCTTCCTGTCGGTTAAATTTCGCGTCTGTAGCACGTCATGTTCGTGGTGTAGCAATTTTAATGGCCAGTAGTCTACCTTTAAGTTCAGGTAACGATGATGGAGGTGGGTAGCGATCACGCACCATCATCTTCGTTGACTGGGCAATATTGAGTACGATTATATCAAATGACGTACGTGTCTAGTATGAAATCTTTTGATGTTGAAATTACTGTAGACCTCTGTAGCATGCAGGTTGTCGTGTGTACATATAATAGCCGTCAAACGTTAAACGGCCACACTTCTTAATAATACTCATATTAGAGACTACTATCGCGGGATGAAAACATGCAACTGACCATTCTCTATAAACTCCTTATGAATTTTGAAACCGTTATGCGGCTCACATTGCCACTCACTTACGTTATTGCGACCTGCAGTACCGTGGTGGCCAGGGGAAACGCGACAATTTGTCCTCGTGCTCAGAAACCAAGATCCAAGCTGTGCGAACAGCCATCCTGTCGTTTTGGAAAACAGCTTCATCATTAGGGAAAAAAGATTGTACTTTGGGATAGATCTCATCAACCAAAGTGGTGAAATCTTGTTAGCAATGCGACGTTGCTGAGTAACCAGGAACGGAACGGCACGATATGGCTGCGCAAATTATTACCGAACCCCTGCAGTGTTTCAGTTTAGGGACGTAAACGTGGCTAGAATTTGGAAACAGTGTGAGCCAAGACTCATCCGACCAAACGACTTTTTTTCATTACTTCATACTCCAGGTTTTATGGCTTCGGCACCGTATTTCCCTGTTACTGCATCACTGACTTGTGATTTTGGAATTCCAGCGCACCCTGCAGTTCCCAGCTTATGGAGTACCCTACGTGTTGTTTTGACGCTGACGTAACTCACGAGTGTGAAATTCACTTCTGCGGTGACTTTTGCAGCTGTCGTCCTCTTTCTCTTATTTTTTGTCACGGTCCTCTTCAGTGACCATGTATCACAACTGCTTAACGAACTTTCGTCCGCCTTGCGACTTAAGAGATGATGATCTTCCCTGTACGCAGTGTACATCAGATACAGTGCCCCATGCGATACCAAACATTGAGTCTACTTTGTTTACGTAAGCACTCACCATACGAACACCAACAATTTGCTCACATTCGAATTCATTTACCTCTGACATAATGCACTCACAACTATACAGAACACAGCTATGACCACGACTGATTTTAGGAACATAATTAGGACATTTCACAGGTGCTGTTCGTGGTGAAATACAATACTTAGGTATACTATCTTATCCAAACTATCCGGACACCTGGCTGAAAATGACTTACAAGTTCGTGGCGCCCTCCATCGGTAATGCCGGAATTCAATATGGTGTTGGCCCACCCCTGGCTATGATGACAGCTTCCACTCTCGCAGGAATACGTTCAATCAAGAACTGCCAGTTTTCTTGGAGAATGGCAGCCCAATCTTCACGGAGTACTGCACTGAGGAAAGGTATCGATGTTGGTCGGTGAGGTCTGGCACGAAGTCGGCGTTCCAAAACATCAAAAAATGGTTCAAATGGCTCTGAGCACTATGGGACTTAACTTCGGATGTCATCAGTCCCCTAGAAGTTAGAACTACTTAAACCTAACTAACCTAAGGACAACACACACATCCATGCCCGAGGCAGGATTCGAACCTGCGACCGTAGCGGTCGGGCGCCTAGAACCGCTCGGCCACCTCGGCCGGCTCCAAAACATCCCAAAGGTGTTCTATAGGATTCAGGTCAGAACTCTGAGCAGGCCAGTCCATTACAGGGATGTTATTATCGTGTAACCACTCCGCCACAGGCCGTGCGTTATGAATAGGTGGTCCATCATGTTGAAAGATGCAATCGTCATCCCCGAATTGCTCTTCAACAGTGGGAAGCAAGAAGGTGCTTAAAATATCAATATAGGCCAGTGATGTGATAAAACCATGCAAAACAACAAAGGGTGCGTGCCCCCTCCATGAAGAACACGACCACACCATAACACCACCGCCTCCGAATTTTACAATTGGCACTACACACGCTGGCGGATGACGTTCACCGGGCATTCGCCACATCCACACCCTGCCATCGGATCGCCACATTGTGTACCGTGATTCGTCACTCCACACAACGTTTTTCCACTGTTCAACCGTCAAATGTTTACGCTCCTTACACCAAGCGAGGCGTTGATGGGCATTTACCGGCGTGATGTGTGGCTTATGAGCAGCCGCTCCATCATGAAATTCAAGTTTTCTCACCTCCCGCCTAACTGTCATAGTACTTGCAGTGGATCCCGACGCAGTTTGGAATTCCTGTGTGATGGTCATGGATAGATGTCTGCCTATTACACGTTATGACCGTCTTCAACTGTCGGCGATCTCTGTCAGTCAACACACGAGGTCGGCCTGTTCGCTTTTGTGCTGTACGTGTCCCTTCACCTTTCCACTTCACTATCACATCGGAAACTGTGGACCTACAGATGTTTAGTACTGTGAAAATCTCGCGTACAGATGTATGACACAAGTGACACCCGATCACCTGACCACGTTGGAAGTCCGCGAGTTCCACGGAACGCCCCATTCTGCTCTCTCACGATGTTTAATGTCTACTTAGGCCGCTGATATGGAGTACCTGGCAGTAGGTGGCAGCACAGTGACCTAATATGAAAAACATATGTTTTCGGGGGTGTCCGGATACTTTTGATCACTTTGTGTAGTATCTATATTTATGTCGAAGCATGCGTTTCTGCCGGTGTTCCCATATTTTTGTCCGACCCCTGTAGTTCTTTCAACAGAAGTGACTCGATATATTCTCGAGAACTCTCCAGAACGTGAAATATTGACAATGCTAACGATGAATTTTATAAAGGACCCCACACGAGCGACGGAACGATGGCGACATCTGCAGTAGGTCACTCGCTTCGACCCGGCCACATACGAACGTTTTATCAAGCAATTTCAACCAGTTTTTCGAAAGCTATTGTCTCGCGGAGTTCCGCTGTGGAAAATGAGCTATTAAGTTCAACAGCAGTGGTAGTTGATCTCCGTATATATACTAATACTTGTAAAACATAATAAATAAAGAAAATAATTGAGATTTGTGAAACTTCTTTTAAAACGCTTCCTTTGCGAATTGTTGTCTTTGTTACGGAATACATTATATTTTCCTTTGACATTCTATATGTCGTTACATCTAATTTTCCATTCCGCAAATGCGGATCAATTCGTTTTTCATTCATTAATCTTGTAGGTTTAACTGTAAATATTTACACAGTGGTTTTGCAGCCTAGGTGGAAATGTTATCAATAGTAGGACAAATGGTTTCCGTAACTAATTGTAAATTGTTTGCACGACAGGTAGTTGTATGATACGACAAGGAACTTGAGTACAGATGTAGAATAGGTACGATGTAAGCATTTAAATTAACATTTTTTATTGATACTATCCCAATCGGTGTAGGTGTTATAAACTTTAATAACCGGTATGACTGTTCCATAAGCACTATACTTCAGAATCTACAGTTGCGTCCCAGTGCTTCGTTATTAAATGTTGATGAATGCAAAACTTAAGGGTGCCGATGCTTTTACATTTATATTCTTAACGTAAGTGGCAACATGGGCTGCGGATTAACTTTTCAGATCGGTTCGTGTTCCCTAAATGACTGTACTTTCTAACGTAAGGTTTCTACTCCATGTGCTCATAGCAAAACGAAACAAAACTAAACAACCATGCTCAATAAATAGAGGACGAATTACATCCAAGCACCCATGTCGCCGCATGCGGCCGACTCGTCGCATGCGATTTATCAGATTGTACGGAAATTCCGAGTGATCAGTGATCGATCTCTGCGATCTGCTATTTGCCGACACTCACGTGAGCTGCGAGACAGATCCGCCGCTAGTGTGGGGCCTAGTTAATTGTTTCTGCTGTTGTTGTCATTGTTGTTGTTTCAAATACTGTGTATACAGACGTTAATTATCACCCTCCATGCTGGAGAGGTATATTTGAAACTAAAATACATTTAAATTAATTACACACGGTTTCGACAGTTTAATGCAACCAGCAGATTTCTATTAATTAAAATAGTTTTAAACAGACTAGAAAAATGTACATGGAGGGGGTAAAACAAAACAGTTTTAAATCTGAAATGACGTTAAATGCGCAAACTGTATCTCAAAAGTGTACATAAAATATCGGAATAAAAAATTAAATATATGGAACCTACTGAACTGGTTTGTCAACGTTTTGTGTGGTACCTAACGTTCTTGAAATGTTGCTTAATTGATCTGTTTCTTAGCCAATAAAGAAAGTTCATCTCGAGACCAACACCATCTGCTAGAAAATAATATTTGTAATAGAAATCCGTAGAAGGCTATCTACAATACAAGTCTTCCTGTTGTGTCACCAGATACACAACGGCGGTTGACCATAGCAATTTTTATTCATCTCCAACCTCTATTTATTAAAAGTAAATTCTTTCACTACGTTGCCCCTGTTAAACTCAGGATAAATCTAATCATTACCATTGACTGCGAATATTCTTCAGAAGTTGGGGATCATAGACAGCAATCACCAATATTTTATCGCGGTCTTCCAGTTCTTCTGATGTTTGTGCAGTATTTATGCCCACATCATTAGCGAATCGTTTTCGCCCAACAATTTTTTATCGAAGCATATTTTACACAACTGCAACGGCAATAAAGAAAATTGTTGACTAGTTGTTTATTCTTTTGAAATATGTTTGCGTTTGAGACCCTTGGTGACGATCATGTCACGCTGCTTCAAAGCAGATGCTTTGAGGAAAGATAAATGCCTTTTTTGCGATCCTCGCAATCGTCAACGAAGATAATTTTCTCTCTTACCACACATTTTATCCTCTAGTTAATGCAAACAGAGAGAGAGAGAGAGAGAGAGAGAGAGAGGTACATTTTCCCTTTGCGTCTCCAAATTTATGCTACGAGCTTATGTCATCAAACAGAAATCCATACGTGAGTCAAATGTTTCAGTTGCACAGTGTGATAATGATGGCTACTAAATTCACTCTTTAAATTCCTTTCCTAGCACATTGCTGACGTTTTGAAGAAACTGCAATGTTAAGACGTTGGACAGAGTAAAATATAATTTAAATAGGAAACGAATGTATCTTATGTTTCATTCTTCGCATTAAGAAATTGGAGACTGTACAGTGAAAAAATCTGTGTATTTTCGCAACCTCTGTTTACTTCATCTCAAACGATATCTTGAATTGCAACACATTTGTACAGCTCGTTAATGTGATTATGAAAACACAACCTATATCGAAAAAAATGTCTGTCCTGTCGCATAGAGGGCTATATTACTCTTCTTCACTGTCAAACTGTTGCGTTGCGTGATTTTCACAGACAGAGGTATTGTTTACAGCGGTAAACACGTCACCAGCACGACATGGTTTGAATCACACCTTCTGATTCTACTATGTTATGAAAAATCCCGTATCGTAATAGTGAGGAACTATTTTGACATCGGGAGAGAGATGCACTGAACTATTCTTTTAACGGCTATCGTTCAGTCGAACGACATACCGTATTGGGCTATTAAGGTTAAATGCCGGACCAAATATTATCCAAAGCGGTTCATCGCAATATCGATAATCGTTAAATCGATATTTCTGTGTATTTCAATGATATTGTTTCTCTCCTTGAGCAAAATCCATACGCTGCAATGCAATCGAAAGTAGTTTAAATGTTCAGAATAACGTGCGATAGATGTGTGTTGAGTCTTTCAATTATGCCCGAACATTAAAGCAGTTGTGAGTAACAGACTTGTTAAAACTAAGACGGCGAATGTGTCCACAATGTAAATATACAGGGTGTAAATTTTAAGTTGACAAACCAGAAGAACTCGGAAAATAAGCTTCACACGAAAAAATCTGTAGAATCCAAAGTTGATTATTTTCGACGGGAACATCTGCTGATGCTAAAATTAGCCCGCCACTCCAGCCCCCCGGGGGCTGTGTGTTAACAATGGTCTAACGTCCGACTGTCGTCGTCAAAGAACGTGGGGGCCGCCAGATCGAAGTGCAGTTGTAAGTATGCAGTTCCCCGGCTTCAGAATGAGAATAGCGGGTCATGTTTTGGACTGTCATAGTGTAAGGCGTACCCAGGAGCAGATACAGACTCAGATCACAATTTAATAGTGATGAAGAGTGGGCTAAGAGACTAGTCAGGAAGAATCAGTGTGCAAAGAAGTGGGACACGGAAGTACCAAGGAATGAAGAGATGCGCTAGGAGTTATCTGAGACTATAAATACTGCAATAAGGAGTAGCTCAGAAGGCAGTTTAGTTGAAGAGGAAAGGTCTAAAAAGAAGGTAACTGCATAGAAACCAGAGGTAGAAGGAAGTACAAACTTGTTCAGGGAAATTTTAAATACAGAAATACAAGTCACTTAGGAATGAAATAAATGGGAAGCGCAAAGATGCTGAGGCGAAATGGCTGCGTAAAAAATGTGAAGAAATCGAAAAGGAAATGATTGTAGGCAGGACTGACTCACCATATAGAAAATTCAGCCTTCAGTGAAATTAAAAGCAGGCGTGGTAGCATTAAGACTGCAATGGGAATTCCACATTTAAATGCAGACGAGAAAGCGGATAGGTAGAAAGAGTACACTGAAAGCCACTATGAGGGGAAGACTTATCTGATGATGTGATAGAGCATGAAACAGGAGCCAATATAGAAGAGTTAGGAGACCCAATATTAGAATCAGATTTTAAAAGAGCGTTGAAAGACTTACGATCGGTTAAACCAAAAGGGATAGACAACATCCAACTGAATTTCTAAATCACTGGGGAAAGTGAAAACAAAGTGATTATTCACGTGTGTAGGATGCATGAGTTTGCGATATACCACCTCACTTTCGGAAAAAATAACATCCAGACCATTCCGAAGATTGCACGGACCGAGAAGTGAGGAAATTATCGCACTATCAGCACAGAGGCTCATACATCGAAGTTGCTGACAAGAATAATATACGGAATAATGGAAAAGAAGTGAGGAAGTGAGGAAGATTTAAATGACGTTCAGTCTGCCTTTAAGAAGTTAATGGCGTAAGAGAGGCAGTTCTGACGTTGCAGGTGACAATGGAAGCAAGACTGAGGGAAAATTAAAACAAATTCACAGGATTTGTCGTCCTGGAAAAAGCGTTCAACAATATCGAACGATGAAAGATGTTAGAAATTATGAGTAAAATAGGGGTAAGCTTTGGGGAAAGACGGGTAATATACAATATGTACAAGAGCACAAGAGCAAGAGCGAATAATAACAGTGGATAACGGGAACGAAGTGCTCGGATTAAATAGCGTCTAAGACAGGGATGTAGTCTTTCGCCCCTACTGGTCAATCTGTACATCGAAAAAGCAATGACGGAAATAAAAGAAAGCTGCAAGGGTGAAATCAAAATTCAAGGGGAAAGAATATCAATAATGTGATTCGCTGATGACGCTGCCATCCTCAGTGAAAGTGAAGAGGAACTACAGGATGTGCTGAATAGAATGAACAGTGTAATGAGTACAAAATACGGACTGAGAGAAAATCTAAGAAAGACGTAAGTAATGAGAAGTAGCAGAAATGAAAGCAGCGAGAAACGTAAAGTCATGACTGATGGTCACAAAGTAGACAAAGTTACGGAATTTTGCTACTTACGCAGCAAAATAAACCATGACGGAAGGAGCAAGGACATCAAAAGTAGACTAGCACTGGGAAAAAGGGCATTCCTGCCCAAGAGATGTCTATTAGTATCAAAAATTTGAGCAATAAATTTCTCAGAATGTACGTTTGGAGCACAGAATTGTATATAGTGAAATAGGACTGTGGAAAAATCGGAACAGAAGATACTCTAAGCATTTGAGACGCGATGTTACAGAAGAATGTTGAAAAATAGGTTGACTGAAAGTAAGGAATGAGGAGGTTCTCCGGAGATTCGACGAGGAAAGGCGTACATGGAAAACACTGACAAGAAGAAGAGACAGGACGGTAGGACACCAGATATGAGAGAATAACTTCCACGATACTAGGCGGAGTTGTAAGGTAAGAAAGTGTAGAAGGAGACAGAGATTGGACCACATCAAGCAAATAATTGATGACGTAGGTTGTAATTGCTACTCTGAGATGAAGAGGGTGGCACAGAAGAGGAATTCATTGTTGCCAAATCAAACAAGCCAGAATACTGATAACTAAAAAGAAAAAGCATTCGAAAGTCGAGCGCCTTTCGTTGCTGTCGGGGGTAATTTGAGGCCTGCGCAGTGTCGGGCCAAGTTAATCCACACTGCGCTATCTTGTGAACGCCGTCGTGCAGGAGGCATCTACAGTGCTGGAAAAACAATTAGTACACCCTTTCAGTGGTTTCCAATTCACTCAAAATTTATTGCTGCAACTATGGGTACGGAGTACACGAAATGACCACATTTACAGATCAATAGCACATGTGATTCTGAAATACTAGGTATCAGCCCATGCTGAAAAACCGATATTAGTATGTGGTGTAGCCTCCAAGGACTGTAGTGCAAGCGGTGTGTCCGGTATCCAGTCGATCATACAGATGGCGAATAGTGTCCAGTACCACGTTACGCCATACGTGCTCGATCTGCTACATAGTTCTGTAAGAGTTGTTGGTCGATGAGTCGCATGAGTTAGCTCTCGTCACTTCATTCCCCATACATGGTCGATTGGAGACAAGTCCAGAGATCACAATGGCCATAAAAGTTGCTGTTCGTCTTGCAGAGCACGTTCAAGTTCCCGGCAGTGTGTGGACGAGCGCACATTGGAAGCATGTATTCGTGATCGCCATACTGGCGCATCAGCCGCCGTGATGGTATGGGGTGCCATTGGTCACAGGTCTCGGTCACCTCTTGTTCGCATTGACGGCACTTTGAACAGCGGACGTTAGATTTCAGATGTGTTACGACCTGTGGCTCTACCTTTCATTCGATCCCTGCGAAACCCTACATTTCAACAGGATAATGCACGACCGTGTGTTGCAGGTCCTGTACGGGCCTTCCTGGATACAGAAAATGTTCGACTGCTGCCCTGGCCAGTACATTCTCCAGATCTCTCACCAATTGGAAACGTCTGGTCAATGGTGGCCGAGCAACTGGCTCGTCACAATATGCCAGTCACTACTCTTGATAAACTGTGGTCTCGTGTTGAAGCTGCATGGGCAGCTGTACCAGTACACGCCATCCAAGCTCTGTTTGACTCAATGCCTAGGCGTATCAAGGCCGTTATTACGGCCAAAGGTGGTTGTTCTGTGTACTGATTTCTCAGGATCTATGCACTCAAACTGCATGAAAATGTAATCACATGTCAGTTCTAGTATAATATATTTGTCGAATGAAAACCCGTTTATCATCTGCATTTCTTCTTGGTGTACCAATTTTAATGGCCAGTAGTGTAAGTTTGTAAAATCTATCTCTCGTAGTCACCCCATATCAAAACAATATATTGGTGTACTTTGAACGTTTGCTTTTTAGCATGTACGGAAAAAATCGCATGTGGGAGTGTCATGAAAATTTGAAACGTAGATTCGTGCGCCCCAAAGGAAAAAAGATTGAGAAACGCTGGTTTAGGCCGATTCCAGAGCGATCTCGCCGTACTGACAGGCCTTCTTGTTGAAAAGGAACGGCGGTTGCACGGTCTAAGCTGTGAATGATAGTTCTAGGCATGGGCAGACTGACGGTTGTTCACAATCCCGTTGTCCCGTTCAAGACTGGAGACAGGACGCGCTCTTCTGAACTTCACTGATAACGGAGGGTGACATCTAGTTTACAAAGGGCAACGTCTGTCCCCTGGACTGTTCGCGACGATTGCTGTTTCGGTCTGTTAAAACATTTTAAAGTGTCAACCTCCTACGAAAAGCATCTGTGCGCATCGTTCCTTTTAATGAGTAGGGAAGGCGGTGATCGCTGAAACAGTCAGTTTTCCGTTATACCGGCCTTTCCATCTCCATTTTTAACCTGTCTGTTGAAACCGCTCAAAGTAACTACTTTCTGAAGTAAATCATTTTCCGTTCTTTATTACTATTATTTTCAGCAATAAATGCACACATCGAACAAAGACTGAAAAATTCTAACATATCCTCAGACTTGTGCATTATGTGTTTCAGTATACGTAGACACAAAATATCAAATAAAACAGGTAAATGAAGGAAACTTATTACTCCTTCCATATTCGCTGCTTCTCTCGAATTCAAAGAAAAAAAAGAAAAAATACCAGTATTCTCCTACTGACATAATTTTTTTAAAACTTCGCTCAAAAATCATGCTGTAATCGCGGGTCGTACCACTATTTGGGCATCACGTTTAATCAGTGCTGAAGTATGAAAGCTGAAGTTGGAGAGCTCTATTTTTCGTGTTAAATCATTGGCCAATATTAACTGTCCAATCTGTTCACACCTATTCTATAATGTGTTGATGTGTAATTTTGTAAGTTGACTCCTTTCATAAGAAACAGTTCTCAATGACGATACAAATCATTCATACGCTACAGAACTTCCTAACAAACTAGTTTTTTAAAAAGTTTATTTTGAAAACAAAAACGGTAGGACCGCTGTTATAATAAACTCACACACCTGTTTTATATTCGGTTGTCCGCAAAAAATAAAAATACGTTTTAACCGAAAATACTGATTATTTGGAACTAAAATAGCGGTATGTGTTTTTACCGGTAGGTTTTTCCCACCCCTGTTAAGAGGACGCTGTTAACGTTTCAACCGTGTTTACGTTTTCAATGTCTATAATAAGACAAGAGTCCTCGTCATTTATATGTATGAACTTAGCACTTCTTGTAACAATTACTATCGACTTCACGTCCTGGTAGACGCACAACGAAATTTATTTGTGCAAATGGCTTCGATTAGGTAGTAATTAGCACATGAGTTTATACGATCTGTTGTATAAATGACGAAGACTGCTGTCTTATTATACACATAGAATATCTGAACGTGGTTGAGACGAGAACAATGTCCTCTTGAAAGAAACTATAGGCGCTGAAACTCTACAGTTTTAGAACATACCAGTAAACCACCCCTCCAAGGTTCTCAAGGAACCCGAATTCCCGTGTAAAAACAGATTAAAACGCCTAGTTACTTTTCAAACGAGTTAATGTGTTACATATGTGACGTTAGCATGTAGGCGAGAAAAAGTTTGGAAAAGTTTTGAAATTATGTGTGAAATTTGTTTGAGGTCGCTTAGTGCCCTCATTCTGAAATACTGGATGCATAGAGTCTGGGTAATTTGTGCGCGGTGAGTTGCGCTGCCTCAGGGTATACACACAGTTTCTGTACTTCTCTCACTGTGGAAATCTTAAATGTATACCTCTTTACGAGTAGATTAGAGCATTTTAAATTTTTAATTTCGATCAGTGATTATATGATATATAGAGGATTAAATTTTTGTTGCCTTTGTAAGCTAAGCTATGCAACCTGCAACTGGATCCGTGCATCGTGTTAACAGTTTCGTCATATAAATAATAGGCTGAAATCGCTATAGTGGTGAATAAATACATGTAATAACGGCCCCGGAGACCAGCTAAGAAGACTGTCTTTGTAAAATATTGCACCGTAGAATATTGTACCGTTCAATGGAGCCGCGCGGGGTAGCCGCGCGGTCTAGGGCGCCTTGCCGCGTTCCGCGCGGCTGCCCCCGTCGGAGGTTCTAGTCCTCCCTGGGGCATGGGTGTGTGTGTTGCCCTTAGAGTAAGTTAGTTTAAGCTAGATAAAGTGGTGTGGAAGCCTAGGGACCGATGACCTCAGCAGTTTGGTCCCATGAGAACTTACCACAAATTTCCAAATTTTCGAATTTCGTTCAGTAGAGCAAGCGCTTATACCGCGAAGTTACCGCTAAAATATAATTGGGCAGCAGCTGCGAAAGGAACATAGTTATGTAACACGTCATGCTTAATTTAATACGTCGCCTTCAGTCACAATATTTTATTTTCCGGTTTCATTCAACGCGTTTCGTCGCTACAATTCCGTTCCCTTGGATTGCATAGAAGGTTTTTGGGCGTTACGTCTGTTTCCGTTTATCACCTGGTAGTGAAAGAGCAACATAGTCGTTACTACATGAATAAATTATGGACTACATAAACGAAATAAATAATTATTACTGATTGCTTTCGTTAGGGGATTTTCATAATTAATATTGCAATCGTGTGGCAAACCTAAGTTTTTGGTAAACATTATGAAAAAAGGGAAGGAGCATGCGGAAAATTCAGTTCTCATCTACAATGTTGAGTGTTACTTAAGTAAATAAATTAGTGAAATCAAAGTGAACTAGAAATTAGAATATAAATGGAAAACTTGGTTTAGTTTAGAGAGTTACATACTGGCATTCAGCGGGCAGAACAGAAGAGACAATGACCATATGAAGTCAGCAAGTTCCACATAAGCGGGCGCTGTCGATTCAGCCGTCAGGGCATCGCCCGACCGGCTCACGTGTTTCTCAGTCGTCACATGCGATCAGAGGCCCTCGCCTACATTCCAAGAGCCAATGACCGAGGTCAAGAAGATTCTTCGAGAAGCTTTTCAACGTGACGGAAGAGGCAATGGCCGTGAAGTCGTTCACCTCCAGTGAACTGAAGTGAATAAATACACGAGACGCGGTGGGCCCGACAGATGAAGACGGATGAAGACAGATGAAGACAGATGAAGACAGACGGAGACGAAGACGAGAGACGAAGGAAGAAAAGAAGAGTAGCAGTGGTTTTTAGTCAGTTTCGGTGCTGAAGACCGTCATGCAAGAAGAGACTACATCATGCACAGTCGCACCAAGTCCGCCGCTGTAATGGAATAGCAAGCAGCAGCCGCGGCGCCAGAAGACAGAAGTTAAAAGGTATTGGAAGTCTGATTTTTACGTACCCGGGTGACTCGTGAGGACGGGAAGGAGACGGCCTCACCTCAGCAGTCACCTGTGAGCTGGGATAAAGACCTGACAGCCGAAGACTGGCAAGTGGGAGTCCGTGGTTCGAGTTCGGGACACTGGCCTTGCCCCGCCGCGCCGCTCCGCTGGTCGACGCACAACACACGCGGCCGCTTAGAGAAGAGAAACACTGGGACGCCACATTCAAGGTATCACCATCCGATGCACGACGTCGCTCGCAATAATTAAACGGGCCACCTCGCGCTGCGCGTCTCCGGTCAACTGGGCGAGACGGCGACACGAGATACACACCGCTACGCGTAATCAGACGCCGCCGCCGCCGCCGCCGCCGCCGCTGCCGCAGCAGAACGCTACGCTAACGACACGGCTGCCGCTCTCCGAACCAGAACGTCCCAGTAAGATACAGTTGTACGAAACTTTCAATAAAAGTTATCTTATGTAAAAATGATGTTCCATTCGACCTCATACCCGAGCCAAGGGAGAACCCACCCTGCCCACATGTTGTAAGAGAGAAAAGTTAATTTATTTAATATTTTCGCCCTGACAGTATGCTTTAGAATGCTCATCCTGACAATTGACAGCATCAAACGAGAAAACCTAGTTACATTGAGTGACAGAACTGTCACATTTAGTAACACAACTGTTACATTTGATGTCAGAAGCCGTTATAGTTGTTACATTTGGTGTCAGAGAAAAAACCCTTGGCTCAATATGAGGTGTGAATGACAGTCACTAAAGGTCCCCAGTTATTATTTTTTAATGTGTGAAGGGATAGAGGTTTGCATAGCAGTCGTAATATTTTCTTTATTTAGAAGTGTATTTTCTCTCATGATTTTAAGAGTTTGTCGGAAATATTTAAACATCTTTTAAATTCAGTATAGGAAGATTGTGTAACTAACAGTTTGTAAAATGATGACACGAAATCGTACAAAGTCAGAGTCAGCACCACAAGCGGTTTCTACTGAGGAAGCTATTCAGAGCTTAGTTAATCAAATAGCACAGCTTAAAAATGATAATAATGCATTATTTAAGCAGTTGTGTGAGGTTAGACAAACCAGTTCAATCCCTCCCAAGACGTTGAGGGAGAAAGGAAAGTACCGGTACATATTGACAATTTCGGAGTGGAGGACAAAGAGTTGCACAAGGGAATATTAGTAGCTACAGTCAGTACTTTTGAAGAGGAAGATTTCATTTGGTCAGATATTAATGATGGTCAGAAACCAGACGCCTATAAAACCGCATTGCGCCAGAAGATTGAGCATTTGAAAGGAAAGGATAGAGACACGATAGAAGCAGTTTTAGTTGAGTTCCAAAATTTATTTAATGCAGAAGGTCCATTGCCAGCAACAGACATCACACAGCATAGGATCCCAACAGGAAATAGCCCCCCAGTTTATAGGAAGCCTTATAGAGTTCCGCATCACTTACAGCCAGTACTGGATGAATTTATAGAACAGCATCTAAAAGATGGAATTATAGAATATTCTGATTCGCCTTATAATTCAAATATCGTAATTATTCCAAAGAAGTCTCCCGACGGTACGAAACGATATAGATTTTGTTGTGACTACAGACACCTTAACAAACAAACTATCTCAGATGTTTATCCTCTTCCAAACATTACAGATATCATTGACAGTTTGGGTAACAGTAAATACTTTTCAACAATCGATTTACGTAGTGGATATCATCAATTGGAAGTTGCACCTGAAGATAGGCATAAAACAGCATTTTCTACCCCTGGAGGCCACTGGCAATTTAAAAGAATGCCTTTCGGTTTGAATAATGCACCAGCAACTTTTCAAAGACTGCTCGATGGAGTATTGCGAGGACTCAAAACTCAGCAATGTTGTGTATATCTAGACGATATTATTGTATTTTCCAGAGACATTAATGAACATGCTGTGCGTCTGCGTAATGTTTTTCAGAGACTTAGAAAAGCTAAATTAACATTAAATATGGAAAAATGTAGTTTTGCATTGACAGAGGTTACATACCTAGGGCATGTCATTAGTGAAAAAGGAATTAAAACAGAACCTCGATTAATTTCGGCAGTTAAGGACTTCCCAACACCACAACGCGTTAAGGAAGTACAAAGTTTCATTGGTCTCGCATCGTATTACCGAAAATATGTTCAAAATTTTGCTGAAATTGCCCGATCCTTAACCCAATTGTTGAAAAAGGATGCAAAATGTCATTGGTCTGAAGATTGTGAATCAGCATTTCAAACCCTTAAAGATAAGTTAACACACAGTCCAGTATTAGCCTACCCAGATTATAATAAAGAATTTATTTTATCCTGTGACGCAAGTGGTCATTCAGTAGGAGTTGTTTTGAGTCAGAATATTAATGGCGCGGAACACCCCATAGCCTACGCTTCGAGACAACTAACAACGGCAGAAAGAAATTATTCCACAACGGAGAAAGAATTGTTAAGTGTTATTTATGGTATCAAATACTTTAAATGCTACTTGTATGGTAGAAAATTCAAGGTCATTACAGACCACGCAGCTTTAAAATGGTTGCTTGGATTAAAGGATCCATCTAGTCGTCTTACCCGTTGGGCCCTATGTCTTTCCGAAATGGATTTCGAAGTGATCCATAAACCAGGCAAAAAACACACGAATGCAGATTGCCTAAGTCGGAAAATAGCACTTTTGGAAGCAACAGGCCGAGATACTGAGGACTGGAGAAAGGCACAAGATGAGGATACAGAATGTAAAAAATACGCAACTCAAAAACAATTTTGCTTTGAAGATGGTGTATTATGCCGTAAAACAAAACTTGGACCGCGAATTGTTGTTCCCCAACACCTTAGACAAGAAATAATGGCAGAGGCCCACGATCATATCCTTGCAGGACACGGTGGACAGCGGACAACCGAAAGACGTGTAGCAGAGCGATTTTGGTGGCAAACCAGAAAGCAGGATGTTGCGCAGTACGTTCGTAATTGCATTGCGTGCGCACAACGAGCTGAACTTTCTCGTTCAAAAATACCCTTACAGAGGCTCCCCGAGGCTTCATGTCCATTTCAAATCTGCGGAGTCGATCTCTACGGGCCATAAGCTATTATCACAGATCAGGGATCTAATTTTATGTCTGAATTAATGAAACAGCTATGCCACTTATTAAAAATACGCAAATTACGCACAACTCCGTTACACCCCCAGTGCAACGGGCGCACAGAAAGAGTTCATCGGACAATTGCCAAGATGCTTAGTTATTATATTAACGAACAACATTCTAATTGGGATACGTATTTACCAATAATCGTGTCGGTATACAACGCCAAAACGTATGAAGCAACTGGCATGTCACCTTATGAAATGGTCTATGGAAAAAAAATGCCGTCCCCTTTTGATGTAATCAGGCAGAAAAACGGAAAAGTCGGAGAAACAGTAAGAGATTTCAGTCGAATGATGAAGGATGTATGGAAAAAGGTTCAAAAATCTAATACAAAGGCTTTGGAACGACAGGAAAGATTAGGTAATACCCAAGCTAAAAATCCAAATTACAAAATCGGTCAGTGGGTTATGCTTTCAACTCCTTACATAGCTAAAGGAAAAACGAAGAAATTTGTAACAAACTACAGAGGTCCTTATCAAATTATTGAGATCACGTCACCAGTCAACGTTAAATTGCAATTGCCCACCCGAACTACCATTGTCCATGCAAGTCGTTTAAAACCTTTTAAGGGCGCTCCAGATGTAATTCCTTCAACAATAGTGTCTGCTTTTCCGAAGGGTGGAGGAAGTTCCCGTAAAGGAAAAAGAGTGGCCACGCCAGCACAACATACAGACATGGCACCATACAATCTTCGTTCAAGGGTGCGAATGTCCTAGTTGAATCTTAGTAGACTGTGGACAGTATACAAATGTAAATAATTAATAAATTATAATGGTTTATTTTTTAAGAAAGAAAAGTTGAATGTAGAAACATGTAGATCCTGTAGTTAACAATGTATTCCTTCTTTTCTTTGTTTTTGTTTTAACTAGGTTTGTAGGTTCATAACCATGTTGTTTGCTTTTTTCAGAAAACGCCATGCAAGCATTTCCTACACAAAACCTATCCTACCTCAATTACTCCCTTGACAGTTCCCTTCTGAAGTCATTAGATATGTTCATAAACTCGCAGCAAGGCAAAATTGATGCCAATGTTATGATAAAACATGTCTTACAATTAAAAGGTGAACACAAAACTAAAATTATAATGCTGGGAACGGGTATATCTGGAACCTTTGTGTTGATATTTCTGCTTTGTACAGTTTTCTTTTATTTACGACAAAAAAATAAGCCAAATAATAATATACCACTTCATCAAATCCCTGTTAACTGGATACCACACTCTTAACTGGTGTACTTCAGCAGTTACTTTTGAGCATTAGTGTATTAATTTTGTTTATTGTACTTCATTCTTTATTAAACAGTCTCTTGTTAAAATAAACAACACTGCAGAATAGATGTTCTTGCATTAGTATAGGATAGATTAAACAGCTGTTGCTCTGTAATTTTCTAAGTGCAAAATCTATTTTTTGTTTATTCATTGTCATCAAGATTTGTTACACTTATTACAACCATTTATGTAAGAACTATGTGATTCATGACCGTACAGTGCTTTTGTAAAGTGATAAAGTATTTTCCACATACTTAATGTGAAGCGTGTGTAATCTTCTAAGTCGAGAGTTTTCAGTGTTTGTGCTTTTGCCGTGTGAAGAGTGGAGGAATGTTGAGTGGTAAATTCGAGGGCGAATTTCTCCGAAGGGTGGAGGAATGTTGAGTGTTACTTAAGTAAATAAATTAGTGAAATCAAAGTGAACTAGAAATTAGAATATAAATGGAAAACTTGGTTTAGTTTAGAGAGTTACATACTGGCATTCAGCGGGCAGAACAGAAGAGACAATGACCATATGAAGTCAGCAAGTTCCACATAAGCGGGCGCTGTCGATTCAGCCGTCAGGGCATCGCCCGACCGGCTCACGTGTTTCTCAGTCGTCACATGCGATCAGAGGCCCTCGCCTACATTCCAAGAGCCAATGACCGAGGTCAAGAAGATTCTTCGAGAAGCTTTTCAACGTGACGGAAGAGGCAATGGCCGTGAAGTCGTTCACCTCCAGTGAACTGAAGTGAATAAATACACGAGACGCGGTGGGCCCGACAGATGAAGACGGATGAAGACAGATGAAGACAGATGAAGACAGACGGAGACGAAGACGAGAGACGAAGGAAGAAAAGAAGAGTAGCAGTAGTTTTCAGTCAGTTTCGGTGCTGAAGACCGTCATGCAAGAAGAGACTACATCATGCACAGTCGCACCAAGTCCGCCGCTGTAATGGAATAGCAAGCAGCAGCCGCGGCGCCAGAAGACAGAAGTTAAAAGGTATTGGAAGTCTGATTTTTACGTACCCGGGTGACTCGTGAGGACGGGAAGGAGACGGCCTCACCTCAGCAGTCACCTGTGAGCTGGGATAAAGACCTGACAGCCGAAGACTGGCAAGCGGGAGTCCGTGGTTCGAGTTCGGGACACTGGCCTTGCCCCGCCGCGCCGCTCCGCTGGTCGACGCACAACACACGCGGCCGCTTAGAGAAGAGAAACACTGGGACGCCACATTCAAGGTATCACCATCCGATGCACGACGTCGCTCGCAATAATTAAACGGGCCACCTCGCGCTGCGCGTCTCCGGTCAGCTGGGCGAGACGGCGACACGAGATACACACCGCTACGCGTAATCAGACGCCGCCGCCGCCGCCGCCGCCGCCGCCGCCGCGCCGCCGCTGCCGCAGCAGAAGGTTACGCAAACGACACGGCTGCCGCTCTCCGAACCAGAACGTCCCAGTAAGATACAGTTGTACGAAACTTTCAATAAAAGTTGTTGTTGTTGTGGTCTTCAGTCCTGAGACTGGTTTGATGCAGCTCTCCATGCTACTCTATCCTGTGCAAGCTTTTTCATCTCCCAGTACCTACTGCAACCTACATCCTTCTGAATCTGCTTAGTGTATTCATCTCTTGGTCTCCCTCTACGATTTTTACCCTCCACGCTGCCCTCCAATACTAAATTGGTGATCCCTTGATGCCTCAGAACATGTCCTACCAACCGATCCCTTCTTCTGGTCAAGTTGTGCCACAAACTTCTCTTCTCCCCAATCCTATTCAATACTTCCTCATTAGTTATGTGATCTACCCATCTAATCTTTAGCATTCTTCTGTAGCACCACATTTCGAAAGCTTCTATTCTCTTCTTGTCCAAACTATTTATCGTCCATGTTTCACTTCCATACATGGCTACACTCCATACGAATACTTTCAGAAATGACTTCCTGACACTTAAATCAATACTGGATGTCAACAAATTTCTCTTCTTCAGAAATGCTTTCCTTGCCATTGCCAACCTACATTTTATATCCTCTCTGCTTCGACCATCATCAGTTATTTTGCTCCCCAAATAGCAAAACTCCTTTACTACTTTAAGTGCCTCATTTCCTAATCTAATTCCCTCAGCATCACCCGACTTAATTAGACTACATTCCATTATCCTTGTTTTGCTTTTGTTGATGTTCATCTTATATCCTCCTTTGAAGACACTGTCCATTCCATTCAACTGCTCTTCCAAGTCCTTTGCTGTCTCTGACAGAATTACAATGTCATCGGCGAACCTCAAAGTTTTTATTTCTTCTCCATGAATTTTAATACCTACTCCGAATTTTTCTTTTGTTTCCTTTACTGCTTGCTCAATATACAGATTGAACAACATCGGGGAGAGGCTACAACCCTGTCTTACTCCCTTCCCAACCATTGCTTCCCTTTCATGCCCCTCGACTCTTATAACTGCCATCTGGTTTCTGTACAAATTGTAAATAGCCTTTCGCTCCCTGTATTTTACCCCTGCCACCTTTAGAATTTGAAAGAGGGTATTCCAGTCAACATTGTCAAAAGCTTTCTCTAAGTCTACAAATGCTAGAAACGTAGGTTTGCCTTTCCTTAATCTTTCTTCTAAGATAAGTCGTAAGGTCAGTATTGCCACACGTGTTCCAGTGTTTCTACGGAATCCAAACTGATCTTCCCCGAGGTTGGCTTCTACTAGTTTTTCCATTCGTCTGTAAAGAATTCGTGTTAGTATTTTGCAGCTGTGACTTATTAAGCTGATAGTTCGGTAATTTTCACATCTGTCAACACCTGCTTTCTTTGGGATTGGAATTATTATATTCTTCTTGAAGTCTGAGGGTATTTCGCCTGTTTCATACATCTTGCTCACCAGATGGTAGAGTTTTGTCAGGACTGGCTCTCCCACGGCCGTCAGTAGTTCCAATGGAATATTGTCTACTCCGGGGGCCTTGTTTCGACTCAGGTGTTTCAGTGCTCTGTCAAACACTTCACGCAGTATCATATCTCCCATTTCATCTTCATCTACATCCTCTTCCATTTCCATAATATTTCCTCAAGTACATCGCCCTTGTATAGACCCTCTATATACTCCTTCCACCTTTCTGCTTTCCCTTCTTTGCTTAGAACTGGGTTTCCATCTGAGCTCTTGATATTCATACAAGTCGTTCTCTTATCTCCAAAGGTCTCTTTAATTTTCCTGTAGGCGGTATCTATCTTACACCTAGTGAGATAGGCCTCTACATCCTTACATTTGTCCTCTAGCCATCCCTGCTTAGCCATTTTGCACTTCCTGTCGATCTCATTTTTGAGACGTTTGTATTCCTTTTTGCCTGTTTCACTTACTGCATTTTTATATTTTCTCCTTTCATCAATTAAATTCAATATTTCTTCTGTTACCCAAGGATTTCTAGTAGCCCTCGTCTTTTTACCTACTTGATCCTCTGCTGCTGTCACTACTTCATCTCTCAAAGCTACCCATTCTTCTTCTACTGTATTTAATTCCCCCATTCCAGTCAATTGCTCCCTTATGCTCTCCCTGAATCTCTGTACAACCTCTGGTTCTTTTAGTTTATCCAGGTCCCATCTCCTTAAATTCCCACCTTTTTGCAGTTTCTTCAGTTTTAATCTACAGGTCATAACCAATAGATTGTGGTCAGAGTCCACATCTGCCCCTGGAAATGTCTTACAATTTAAAACCTGGTTCCTAAATCTCTGTCTTACCATTATATAATCTATCTGATACCTTTTAGTATCTCCAGGGTTCTTCCATGTATACAACCTTCTTTCATGATTCTTAAACCAAGTGTTAGCTATGATTATGTTGTGCTCTGTGCAAAATTCTACCAGGCGGCTTCCTCTTTCATTTCTGTCCCCCAATCCATATTCACCTACTATGTTTCCTTCTCTCCCTTTTCCTACACTCGAATTCCAGTCACCCATGACTATTAAATTTTCGTCTCCCTTCACAATCTGAATAATTTCTTTTATTTCATCATACATTTCTTCAATTTCTTCGTCATCTGCAGAGCTAGTTGGCATATAAACTTGTACTACTGTAGTAGGTGTGGGCTTCGTATCTATCTTGGCCACAATAATGCGTTCACTATGCTGTTTGTAGTAGCTTACCCGCATTCCTATTTTCCTATTCATTATTAAACCTACTCCTGCATTACCCCTATTTGATTTTGTGTTTATAACCCTGTAGTCACCTGACCAGAAGTCTTGTTCCTCCTGCCACCGAACTTCACTAATTCCCACTATATCTAACTTCAACCTTTCCATTTCCCTTTTTAAATTTTCTAACCTACCTGCCCGATTAAGGGATCTGACATTCCACGCTCCGATCCGTAGAACGCCAGTTTTCTTTCTCCTGATAACGACATCCTCTTGAGTAGTCCCCGCCCGGAGATCCGAATGGGGGACTATTTTACCTCCGGAATATTTTACCCAAGAGGACGCCATCATCATGTAATCATACAGTAAAGCTGCATGCCCTCGGGAAAAATTACGGCTGTAGTTTCCCCTTGCTTTCAGCCGTTCGCAGTACCAGCACAGCAAGGCCGTAAAAGTTATCTTATGTAAAAATGATGTTTCATTCGACCTCATACCCGAGCCAAGGGAGAACCCACCCTGCCCACATGTTGTAGGAGAGAAAAGTTAATTTATTTAATATTTTCACCCTGACAGAATGCTTTAGAATGCTCATCCTGACAATTGACAGCATCAAACGAGAAAACCCAGTTACATTGAGTGACAGAACTGTTACATTTAGTAACACAACTGTTACATTTGATGTCAGAAGCCGTTATAGTTGTTACAACAAATACACGGTATAAGATTATAAAAAATTACGTGTATTGTCTTTCATAAACATGAGAAGCAAAAATTAAGAAATCTGATCTACCATTCCTTGCCTTATTACAGTTGAAAAAAGGCAAGCGGCTTCCACTAAGCAGTTTTGCACCATCTTTAGAATCTACAAAGCAAACCGTGTCCCAGTTAAACAAAATTACTGTGTGGTTTCCAAATAGTAGGTGTCCCATCGTATTTTATCTTGGCCTTCCATCATCAGACGTGGATCCAGTAGTATAAAAACTTTCGAGGCTGGGCTAGTAAAAAATAGACAAACTTGAGTTGATGGTTTTTAGTACTTCAGGTGTTCTGCATAGTCTCTCCTTACTTTAGTACAACGCACAATCACAGAACGTTCATACAACCATGTGAAACTGTCAGAAAAGTCCTTCTTTGGTTTGTTGTTCAACTCTTCTTCTAAGATAACAACAGCCGTTTTCACAGGCCTGCACACACACGTTCCTGGTTCGACGAAAGTTCAGGTACTCTATCGCATCTCGACTAGTCCGCTAAATCATCGGATCCTTATCCATCAGAAAATATCTAGGGCTATTTGGAACCGTGGGTGAAATGTAACAGTTAACGTTCGTGAAATCTGGTACCTCTGTGCGGTCTAATCAGCAATAGTTGGCTTCATCTGGATATGACGTATCTAAAGAAATTTGTGCACTCTCTTCCTCGCCGAAAAGAGGCTTCTAGTAATTCCTTGACTCTTTAAAGGATCGAACTTCGACGTATAAAACAGCTTCAAATTACTGAGTGCTTTGCAAAGGAATTAGCGTGTTACATATTGACGATATGCATGCAAGCAAGAAAAATTTACAAAACATTTTAAATTACGTTTATAGTTTGTCGAAAGTTACTAAATGCTCTGCTTATCAAACACTGGATATTTGTGCGCGATGAATTACGCTGCCACAAGATTTGTACACAGTTTATAGCTGTATTACTAGTTTAACTGTGTCAAACCTTTGAAAAAGAGTATAATTCTTAATGAACAGATTATGACTCCATTTTAAATTTTTAAATTCGCTCAATAATTATATTAAACTAGCGACGTAGCATCTAGAGCCGAACAACATGTTTATAATACACTCTAAGGGGAAAAAAGAAACCGATGCACCACGAATGAATTATCCGAATTGGACAGAAATCGGTAGATGAGTTGCAAATGTACAGACAAGCAAGTGTTTACAATTGAAGAAAAACTGGATGATTTATTCCAGAGAAAGAGCTTCACAAACGGAGCAAGTCATTAACGTGTTGAACGACACCTGGCCCTTACGCAAGCAGTTATTCAGCTTGGAGCTGATTGACCGAGCTGTTGACCATCAGGGTTCAATTCGAGGTGGGAGTCACCACTGAAGACAATTCCAGGCCAAAGACGCAGATGGAGACACCCTGGACACCGGTGGGATCTCAGGCTGTCTGTCACCAACCATACGGCCCGACACACAGGAATGATGGTTTGGGGTGCCATTTCATTTCATAGCAGGTCACCCTTACAGCACAGCGGTACTTCGACGATATTATCCTCCCAGTTTTGTTGCCCTTCATCGCAAGTGACCCTGGGCTTACATTTCTGCAAGAGAATGCCTGCCCTCACACGATGAGAATTTCTTCTTCTTGTCTGCATCCTTGCAAAACCCTACCTTCGCAGCAAGGTTGCCGGATCTCTCCCCAACTGAGAACGTTTGGAGATTTATTGGCAGGGCCCTCCAGTCATCACGGGATTCTGAAGATCTAACTTGCCAATGGGTCAGATTTTAGAATTATGTGCGGCAGGAGGACATCCAACAACTCTCTCACCAATGCCAAGCCGAATAACTGCTTGCTTAAGGGCCAGAGATGGACCACTGCGTTATTGAGTTGCTCAATTTGTGAAGCTCTTTCCTGGAACAAATGATCCAGTTGTTCCGAAACTGTAATCCTTTGTTTGTCTGTACACGTACATTGAATATACCACATATACCGAATTCAGTCCTATTCTGGTAATCTTTTCGTGGTGCGTCATTTTATTTTACCTTAGAGCGTGTATATAGATGCATACAAACACTCCTTACGAATTACTCTACCTCTTAGTGACAACCGTATCACAAGCGCTACAGTAGTACATTAGCCCGAACACACAGACAGAAGCTGCGGTGGTGGCCTTTAATTTATAATATGTATAGAAGGTGATAAGAAATTAAATTTCGGCTGCCTCTGGAAACCGTCAGGTAGGCAACCAACAGCTACAACTGGATGTCATGAAACGTGTTAGCCGATTAGTATTATAGACCGCAAAGCTATAGGTCGTATGATATGGCATTCCTGTGATATTTTATGATAGTGAGAAGTGTTTTAGTGCGATGCTCTCTCTCTCTCTCTCTCCTCTCTCTCTCTCTCTCTCTCTCTCTCTCTCTGTGTGTGGTGTCCACTTTCGACCCTGCAGCCGTACAGATACATGATGAAATAAAATAAATTCTGACATTGGCCGCAACTGTGCATTGTACTGAATTCAATGGTGACAAGTGAAAGTTTGTGCTGGACCGGGAATCGAACCCTGATATCCAGCTTCACACAAGTGGCTGCCTTAAACGCTTCGGCTATATGAGCATGCTTAGCATCTGACCAAAATTCACAATTTTATTTTCATTTCATCATATTCTTAAGTGTGGTCAGCGTTGTTACGTCACAGGCTACACATAGTGGCTATATTTGTGCTGAAAAGCCGGCCGCGGTAGCCGTGCGGTTCTAGGCGCTACAGTCCGGAACCGGGGACTGCTACGGTCGCAGGTTCGAATCCTGCCTCGGGCATGGATGTGTGTGATGTCCTTAGGTTAGTTAGGTTTAAGTAGTTCTAAGTTCTAGGGGACTGATGACCTAAGATGTTGAGTCCCATAGTACTCAGAGCCATTTGAACCATTTTTTGTGCTGAAAAGATTACTGAGACAAAGTCAGAAGTTGACTGTACTGCAGCTGTAGAACGACGTGCTTGTGTGTTACTCGTGCCACTTTCCTATTGTTCTCATTAGTGATGCGAAATATGTTTTTAAGTTAAGTATTTCTGGTGCTATGGAGATAATATTCATAAGAATTTTGGATCATGTTATGGTATGTGTAATGAAACTATTATAGTATAATTTAAAATGAATTAAGAATAAGACAGCGTTCCTTAGTTAATGAAACTTATCTACACATGTATCTCAACAGCAGTAAGTCTATGTAAAGTTCTAGGGGAAGAACTTTTATAATCTCTATTTTTTTTCTTTAACATTAATACTGTATAACATGTTATATGTCCTAATTTTCTGTAGACACTGAAATTTGTTGAATCTGAGTATGCCTGGTTAGGTGTAAGAGAGGGCCTGAAGGCCCTAATCTTGCCAGGTAAAATAAATGCATAAATAAAATAAATAAATAAATAAAGTTATCTTGTTGGCCACAGCCTTCGACAGTACGCTCGTGCCCAACCCCTGCTATATAATTAGTTCTACAGTTGAACATACTGAGGCTGTTTGTCGTTTTTCAAGGATTGTTGTCAGAACAGCAGTTTGAAAAAAAAAATGCGACTAGGAGATGGTGAAAAAAGCTGTCGATGGCGTATTAGCTAGAGAATTCAGCACCAGGGAAGCAGCAGGTCATTCTTGGGACGGACTTAAAAACAATTTCAGTGAGAACTGGAATATAAGCTAAGCATTCAGATAACTGCTTTTTGCTCCTAAACGAAACATAATATTTAAAATTGGTTTCGATTTAGCGCAACATTTGAAGTTGCCACATCAGTTCAACCGGAAGAAGAAAGCTGCAGGCCGTAAATTTATCCGGGGTTTCATGATGCGATATTCGGAATTTTTCTTATTGTTTGCCCAATATACCAGCTTGTAACGAACACAAGATTTTAATAGAGGGCAACAAAATGTTATTTTGAAAGTCTATTGAAATTCTAATGTTACTGTTGTATTTAACCTTATTTTGTGTTATCATTGTTATCATTTTATCCAGCGATGAAACAGTTAGTTGAAGCACATCATTTGACAAACTTCCTTCAAATGTAATTACTTATGTTAAAACGACTTAATTTTTATTTATTTTTGGGAGTTTTAATGTTAATGTCGTGTTATTTCACCATGAACCAGCTCTATTGTAAATAGTTCATACGCTTCATATACACAAGTAAAAAGGCTTGTGTGCTCACCTCTGGAATAACTTTCCCTAGCCGGAGTGGCAGAGCGGTTCTAAGCGCTACAGTCTGGAACCACGCGACCGCTACGGTCGCAGGTTCGAATCCTGCCTCGGGCATGGATGTGTGTGATGTCCTTAGGTTAGTTAGCTTTAAGTAGTTCTTAGTTCTAGGGGACTGATGACCTCAGAAGTTAAGTCCCTTAGTGCTCAGAACCATTTTGAACTTTCCCTATATATAAGTTATGCCTGTAATGAGGGAGTTGCAAAGCTCTTTTTTTTTTAGCTGTTTGCAAATAAAATATCAGTAGTGGTAATGAGCAACAAATTACTCACCTTTATCTAACTGTGGCCTCTTATTGCATGGTGAAATAAACTTGAGGCTTCCAGTGTTTGTTGTTAATTATTATTAAGCGCCTACTTCAAATGAAACAACTGAATCGGCTTGTGCAAAGTGCCGCAAGCAGCTGTGCTATGCTCATGGGCATCCACAGCAATTTTCTCAAGAACAAAATCTGAGAAGTAGTACATAAAAGTTACTGTAGCTCTTACAGACAATAGGTGTCTTAGTATGTTGTTAAGTGGCAGTTGTTTCCAAAACTGTCTCGTAAGCTGTTTAACAATTCAGTACTCAGATCTGGTTAGTAAATCAAATCAAATCAGTAATGCTGCTTGAGAGCTGCAGGCGATAATAACAAATGCCCATGACTATAAATCTAATTAGCTCTGTCTCTTTCACTTTTGTTACGGTGACAGATTCTTCTAACGTGCTACAGCCTGGGGCTCTTAGTTGGCTGGTGAAAGGTGAGAATCATGAGTGGAACCACATGGATCGTAAAAATATCTTTGCTTAAAGCCATTTCTTGGCCAGGTACATAACGAAAGCGCTCTGCTGTTCAAATACAGTAGGGTGAAGGTGAAGGCAGCCCAGCCCATCACAAACCCCACGTGAACTGCAAAGAATGCCTTTTAGCAAAGAGAAGATCAAAAGGATAGGAGAAAATACAGAACTGCTAGTGTAGGCCCCAGCTGTTAGGCCCACAGGATGCCAGCTGGAATTTTTGTTCAAAATATGTGAGGAGGTGAATGGTTGGTTCATAGCAGTTGTTTTGGTAATGGAGGAGAGAAGTAGCACATGGGTACATGCACGCCTTCTCATACGCTATAACTAGAAATCCATGAAATAGTAGGAGACACTTCCTGCCTTCTAGCCCTTTCCAACAGAGAAACGTACACTCATGCTCTTAAATTAAGGATAACTGCAGAATGTGGTGCCACACAACATAGCACTACACAAAACTGGCGCAATAGCATAGGAACTTTGGGAACACACACAACACATATCTGTAAGTCCACGGTGTTGGTGATAAGTTGAGAAAACCGTCCCGAAACACATGTGCTATAAAACGTCACTGTTTCCTGCGCATGTACCCCGACGTGTTACAAAATGCCACTGTTTCCTGCGCATGTGCCCCGACATAAATATGGGATATAATCACCATGCACACCTACACAGGCCGCACAACAGGTTGGCATACTCTGGATAAGATGATCGAGCAGCTGCTGGGGTATAGCCTCCCATTCTTGCATCAGTGCCTGTCAGAGCTCCTGAAGTGTCCTAGGGGTTTGAAGACGTGCAGCGATTCGCCTCGACCGAGAGCATCCCAGACGTGTTCGATGGGGTTTAGGTCTGGAGAACAGGCAGGCCGCTCTATTCGCCTGGTACCTTCTGTTTAAGGTACTCCTCCACGATGGCAGCTCGGTGGGGCCGTGCGTTATCATCCGTCAGGAGGAAGGTGGGACCCACTGAACCCCTGAAAAGGCAGACGTACTGGTGCAAAATGACGTCGCAATACACCTGACCAGTTACGGTTCCTCTGTCAAAGACATACAGGGGTGTACGTGCACCAATCATAATCCAACCCCACACCGTCAAACCACGACCTCCATACAGGTCCCTTTCAAGGACATGAAGGGGTTGGTATCTGGTTCGTCGTTCACGCTAGATGAAAACCCGTCTAGAATCACTGTTCAGACTATACCTGGACTCGGCCGTGAACATAACCTGGGACCACTGTTCCAGTGACCATGTACAGTGTTCTTGACACCAGGCTTTACGGGATTTCCTGTGACCAGGGGTCAGTGGAATGCACCTTGCAGGTCTCCGGGCGAATAAACCATGTCTGTTCAGTCGTCTGTACACTGTGTGTCTGGAGACAACTGTTCCAGCGGCTGCGGTAAGGTCCCGAGCAATGCTATATGCAGTATTCCGTGGTCGTCTGCGGGCACTGATGGTGGATATCGGTCTTTTTGTGGTGTTGTACACTGTGGAGGTCCCGTACTGTAGCGCCTGGACACGTTTCCTGTCTGCTGGAATCGTTGCCATAATCTTGAGATCACACTTTGTGTTTCGAACTGCTGTGTTTGACCAGTCTCCAGCCGCCCTAGTATTCTACCCCGCATAACGTCATTAATATGTGTTCTTTGAGCCATTTTCAATACACAGTCTCCATTAGCATGTCTGAAAACGTCTGCACACTTAATCGCTGCACCGTACTCTGACATACACGAACACATCTCTGGGTATGTGGACTGCTGCCAGCGCCACCGTACGACGACCGCAGGTCAAATGCACCGCATGGTCATACCCCGAGGTGATTTAAACCCGTAAACCGCCCACCAGAGCGTTGTTTCACCATGTAGCAGCCTTATCCTTAATTTATGAGCATGGGCATAGTTCATTGGCTAATCACAGCAGAATCCGCTCGGAAATTGGTTAGCATCTTTATTAAATTATCATCAGTTGGAATTCACAGGCCTGTTGCAATTGGCTGGTGAAATTCTGATGCTGATAGAACCAACTAAGTTTTGTTGAGGAGACTAAGAGATCGCTTGTCCCATGGGCTCCATAGAGAATGCTTCACCTTAGGCATCATAGAGAAGAATTTTCGACAGGGTTTGAGGCTGTATGCTACAGATTAGAGTAGCATATTGAGATGTCTCTAATCTAGAGCAGGACTTACAGGCTGAACTTAGGAATCTCAGGCATTACTGCAGCCTTCTACTGCACCCATGCATCACTAGAGCGGTAAGCATGGTCCATATTTGAATTCATCGAGATGAGGCGAGTACAAGGTCATTTATCTTGTGTAAAGGTTTAGTTTTGCTGATCTATTTTTCACAGCTAGTTAGTTGCACCCATGATGCACTTTGGCGAGAGTAATGGTATTTGTTCATGCTTTTCCAGGACTTTTCTTTAGCTCGTTAACTTCTTCAATAATCATCAGTCACTTCTGCGAACAAAGTTTTTTATATCATTTCTATCATGCATCCATCCTCTTATGCTGAGGCTATCCTACATGTTTTCAATCCCCTGTTCCCTCGATAAATGACCGTATTATTGATTCAGCAGATGAAACATTTTTGATATCTTTTAGTATTAAATCAGACTGTTATAGTGACCCTTAGTAACTTTTCACAGTTTGATTGATCCTATTATCAATAAGTCTATGTGAGACGCAGTATCCATATTTCATGTCTGCTTGGGGCCCCCTGCTAATTTAATGAGATAAACTGTTTTCCATTCCTTGACTGTTTCCTCTCAATTCAAATGTCGCTATGCAGAGATATCATCGTACCTCACTGCGGATTGGTTGGGTAGCATCTCAGGAACACCGTAAATACTCAGTCGACACCTCACAATGTTTCTGCTATGATTATTTATTTGTGTCAAGGTGTCGGACCGGTCCCTTTCTGCAGTTTGATAAGTACTGTACTAGCGAATGACAGCGAAACGATTGAGGACGCTAATTCAGCAACGTTCTGCAAACGTTCGTAACAATTTGGACTGCAGAAGGGCACCG
Organism: Schistocerca serialis cubense; assembly: GCF_023864345.2. NCBI lineage: Eukaryota > Metazoa > Arthropoda > Insecta > Orthoptera > Acrididae > Schistocerca > Schistocerca serialis. The sequence continues at coordinate 491,840,555 of NC_064638.1, forward strand.
AAACCGCCATCGTAACAAGGAATCAGCAAAATTTTCCTAGGAGAAAGTGTCAACCACAGAAACGTAAGGCATAGAAAGATTGTAAACGTCAAAAGTTCTATCCAGTCTCACATTTCTCTGGAGAATCAAACATCAGTGTATTTCATTTTGTACATAATTTATTTGTATGCAAAAAATTTAGAAGATATTCTGACACCACAGAATCATACCGCTCATCTCACTACTACAAGAAAGTCATGACACAAGTAGAAAATAAATAGTTTCTTAAGAACTTTCTGGGTGCCATGCCACGATTCTAAGTGCCAACAAGAAAGTTTCTGTTTCTAGAACCATTGACTTTGAGGTACCACGTTTTATTTGTCATAATAGTAGTACAGAAACACAGCTGTAGTGCTTTAACTAATAGAACTGATCTATGAAAACCATTCCTCATATGTTACCAATTTCATACAAGAGAAGAGCAAAATTAAATTCTAGGGAAAAAAACCTCTCAATATCGACTTCTGTTTCTTGCACAACATAATTCTTGGGATCAAACATTGTCAGGTCTGCTGTATTATTCCCTGTGCTGTTGAGGAAGAAACTGCAGCATCGCGAGCAGGTCTTTCTGTTTTGCGGGTGATAAACACGACTGGTCTTTCAAATAAAGTACGGCATGTGGGAATGACAGGGTGTTCTCCTGCCGAAATATCGGCGGTGGTCGACGACGTCACCCGGCAGCAAACCGGTAAATTATTTGAACAAAGTACGGCATGGCACAAATCAGCCTCAGATTTTCCTCTATTGAATACGAGGATATTTTTCCATTCTTCTGTTTCAGAGTGAGATTTTTTTGACAGCCGTTTGATGCTGGTGAGTATGAGGCACTTCGATCATACAGCATTTGGAGATCTTACACGCCTACAATGTCAACAACATATCAGCACCATTTTTACCATCAAAGAAATCAGTCGTATGCGTTGGAATAAAATGAAATGGGTTCATAGCTTCAATTGATGCAAAAGTCTTCTGTAAATCTTGCGGAACAAAGGCCTTTCTTACCTTTCTTCTTTTCTTCATAACTGCGAAATCTGTGTGGCTTCACAAAAAGATGCGCCTACTCACCAAAAAATTGAGTGTTACTCGTCCAAATCGCCCCACACTTACCAGAAACGTTATTGTAGACACAAGTCTGATATTTTTATTTTGGGCAGCACTGTGGTCTGACCAGACCACGAGTTTATTATGCGAAAGTGGTTCCAAACTGAAGGTTTCACATAAACATGAAGCAATCTCACAGCCACCTAGTGCAACAAGACATTAATCCCACATACACATTAAAGCAATATTGTTATCACTGACATGAATAGCTAAACTACAGCGCTTTATCTGCCTGCTTTAATAGATAATGGAATGTATGAATGTTGGTACCGGTAATACTTGTTGCATGTTAATAGACATAACTGTAGTTGCGTTTGGGGAATCTGGACTCGGCTGCGTCAATCCCCAATCAATACATAACACTTTAGTAATTTTTAAGAGGACTCTCCTGTTCAATTTTGGCTGTGGTTGTGGTATCCTTATTATGTCGGACGTGGAAGCATAATGTATCACAAAACCTGCATGTGTCCATATCAGGCCTGTAACTAGACATGCGTGGAAAATCTCTCTTAAGAACTGACATGTAGCCAAATAGAAGTCAGTGCATACGTTGCCTTATATAAAACGTAAATTCTTGATACATTTTAATCTGGGCTCTCTAATCTCTCTACTCGATCCGGAATGACGATAGTTGCTTTCATTAAATGGGAAGCTGCTTACGTGATCTTCAACTTCTTGTCTAAAATCTTCAGACTGCAGTCTTCCACTATCACTGAACTTCTTACGAACTGTAGCCTTATTGCAGCTGCCTGTATACGTAGATATTATTGTGTCTGTAGCCTGAAGATTTGCCAAAGATGTGTATTTGAGCCCAAATCTTTCCTGCAAAGCTGTTTTGTAAACTTGCCTAGTGCCACCATCACTATCGGGTAAGTAATACGCTGGGCATTGACGGTGACTGCTTGCTGGATTATCGTACGTACCGTGTCTGGTCGTCTGAATAAGACGATTTGCAATAAACTCAATAAATAAATTCATTGTTCATTTCCATAATAACTGTTGAAAAGTAGAGTTTCCAGTGAAGGGGTGCGCCGTTGCACTTATAGCTGCACTTGCAGAAAGCCCAAATCAATAAAATAATCTAAACTGTGTAAACTGCTCTAGGTAATTCACAATGATAAATGAGTTAAAAAATTGAAAGCATGTTCAAGCATATTATTTTAAATGTATTAGGTGAGTGAAACAAACAAATAGAATTTCTGCCCTTGAATCACTAATAAGACTTACTAACATCATTGTTCGACGGCTGTTTGTCAGGAAATGTACCCCTTATCTTTTCCAGGCATACATTGTTTTGTTTGTTCTCGTCTGCAGCTTTCTTTACTATTTTTGAATCCAAATTATCTCATTCCGTAACAAAGACGTTAAGTTGGTGCAAGCAAAAGCTTACATGCACTCTTGATTACCATGCAAACTGTACGTTAACTAGTCGGGGGAGAACTTGACACATGTTATTTGAAAGACAGAGAAACACACTACTTGGCACAAAGACCACGCGCCATCTGCTAATGAAAGTTTGAAACATTTTCTCGATAATGTAGATCTTGGAACATATCCAGGGGCATGCAACACAGTACAAGAACGTAATAACACTTAAAGTGCGTTTTTTGAGTACATGATTCTTAGCTCTTTTAAGAGTTTGAATATGGCCGCGCTTCAGCAACTGTGCATGTTGTTGTTGTTGTGGTCTTCAGTCCTGAGACTGGTTTGATGCAGCTCTCCATGCTACTCTATCCTGTGCAAGATTCTTCATCTCCCAGTACCTACTGCAGCCTACACCCTTCTGAATCTGCTTAGTGTATTCATCTCTTGGTCTCCCTCTACGATTTTTACCCTCCACGCTGCCCTCCAGCACTAAATTGGTGATCCCTTGATGCCTCAGAATATGTCCCACCAACCGATCCCTACTTCTAGTCAAATTGTGCCACAAACTCGTCTTTTCCCCAGTTCTATTCAAGACCTCCTCATTAGTTATGTGATCTACCCATCTAATCTTTAGCATTCTTAGTAGCACCATCTTTCGAAAGCTTCTATTCTCTTCTTGTCTAAATTATTTATCGTTCATGTTTCACTTCCATACATGGCTACACTCCATACAAATACTTTCAGAAACGACTTCCTGACACTTAAATCTGTACTCGATGTTAACAAATTTCTCTTCTTCAGAAACGCTTTCCTTGCCATTGCCAGTCTACATTTTATATCCTGTCTACTTCGACCATCATCAGTTATTTTGCTCCCCAAATAGCAAAACTCCTTTACTACTGTAAGTGTCTCATTTCCTAATCTAATTCCCTCAGCATCACCCGACTTAATTCGACTACATTCCATTATACTCGTTTTGCTTTTGTTGATGTTCATCTTATACCCTTCTTTCAGGACACTGTCCATTCTGTTCAACTGCTCTTCCAAATCCTCTGCTGCCTCTGACAGAATTACAATGTCATCGGCGAACCTCAAAGTTTTTATTTCTTCTCAATGGATTTTAATACCTACTCCGAACTTTTCTTTTGTTTCCTTTACTGCCTGCTCAATATACAGATTGAATAGCATCGGGGAGAGGCTACAACCCTGTCTCACTCCCTTCCCAACCACTGCTTCCCTTTCATGACCCTCGACTCTTATAACTGCCATCTGCTTTCTGTACAAATTGTAAATAGACTTTCGCTCCCTGTATTTTACCCCTACCACCTTCAGAGTTTGAAAGAGAGTATTCCAGTCAACATTGTCATAACCTTTCTCCAAGTCTACGAATGCTAGAAACGTAGGTTTGCCTTTCCTTAGTCTTTCTTCTAAGATAGGTCGTAGGGTTATTATTGCCTCACGTGTTCCAACATTTCTGTGGAATCCAAAGTGATTTTCCCCGAGGTCGGCTTCTACCAGTTTTTCCATTCGTCTGTAAAGAATTCGCGTTAGTATTTTGTAGCTGTGACTTATGAAACTGATAGTTTGGTAATTTTCACATCTGTCAACACCTGCTTTCTTTGGGATTGGAATTATTATATTCTTCTTGAAGTCGGAGGGAATTTCGCCCATCTCATACATCTTGCTCACCAGATGGTAGAGTTTTGTCAGGACTGCCTCTCCCAAGGCTGTCAGTAGTTCTAATGGAATGTTGTCTACTCCCGGAGCCTCGTTTCGACTTAAGTGTTTCAGTGCTCTGTCAAACTCTTCACGCAGTATCATATCTCCCATTTCATCTTCATCTACATCCTCTTCCATTTCCATAATATTGTCCTCAAGAACATCGCCCCTGTATAGACACTCTACATACTCTTTCCACCTTTCTGTTTTCCATTCTTTACATAGAACTGGGTTTCCATCTGAGCTCTTAATATTCAAGCAAGTGGTTCTCTTTTCTCCAAAGGTCTCTTTAATTTTCCTGTAGGCAATATCTATCTTATCCCTCGTGAGACAAGCCTCTACATCCTTACATTTGTCCTCTAGCCATCCCTGCTTAGCCATTTTGCCCTTCCTGTCGATCTCATTTTTGAGACGTTTGTATTTGTTTTCGCCTGATTCACTTCCTGCATTTTTGTGTTTTCTCCTTTAATCAATTAAATTCAATATCTCTTCTGTTACCCAGGGATTTCTACTAGCCCTCGTCTTTTAACCTACTTGATCCTCTGCTGCCTTCTCTCTTTCATTCCTCAAAGCTACCCATTCTTCTTCTACTGAATTTCTTTCCCCCATTCCTGTGAATTGTTCCCTTATGCTCTTCCTGAAACTCTATACAACCTCTGGTTTAGTCAGTTTATTCAGGTCCCATCTCCTTAAATTCCCACCTTTTTGCAGTTTCTTCAGTTTTAATCTACAGGTCATAACCAATAGGTTGTGGTGAGAGTCCACATCTGCCCCTGAAAATGTCTTACTGTTTAAAACCTGGTTCCTAAATCTCTGTCTTACCATTATATAATCTATCTGAAACCTGTCAGTATCTCCAGGATTCTTCCATGTATACAGCCTTCTTTTATGATTCTTGAACCAAGTGTTAGCTATGATTAAGTTATGCTCTGTGCAGAATTCTACCAGGTGGCTCCCTCTTTCATTTCTTAGCCCCAATCCATATTCACCTACTACGTTTCCTTCTCTTCCTTTTCCTACTGTCGAATTCCAGTCACCGATGACTATTAAATTTTCGTCTCCCTTCACTACCTGAATAATTTCTTTTATCTCATCATACATTTCATCAATTTCCTCATCATCTGCAGAGCTAGTTGGCATATAAATTTGTACTACTGTAGTAGGCGGGGACTTCGTGTCTATTTTGGCTAGAATAATGCGTTCACTATGCTGTTTGTAGTAGCTTACCCGCACTCCTACTTTTTTATTCATTATTAAACCTACTCCTGCATTACCCCTACCTGATTTTGTATTTATAACCCTGTATTCACTTGACCAAAAGTCTTGTTCCTCCTGCCACCGAACTTCACTAATTCCCACTATATCTAACTTTAGCCTATCCATTCCCTTTTTAAATTTTCTAACCTACGAGCCCGATCAAGGGATCTGACATTCCACGCTCCGATGCGTAGAACGCCAGTTTTATTTCTCATGATAACGACGTCGTCTTGAGTAGTCCCCGCCCGGAGATCCGAATGGGGGACTATTTTACCTCCGTAATATTTTACCCAAGAGGACGCCATCATCATTTAATCATACAGTAAAGCTGCATGCCCTCGGGAAAAATTACGGCTGTAGTTTCCCCTTGCTTTCAGCCATTCTCAGTACCACAACAGCAAGGCCGTTTTGGTTAGTGTTACAAGGCCAGATCAGTCAATCATCCAGACTTGTCCCTGCAACTACTGAAAAGGCTGCTGCCCCTCTTCAGGAACCACACGTTTGTCTGGCCTCTCAATAGATACCCCTCCGTTGTGGTTGCACCTACGGTACGGCTATCTGTATCGTTGAGGCACGCAAGGCTCCCCACCAACGGCAAGGTCCATTGTTCATGGGTGGGACTGTGCATGTAAGCACTTCAATAATGGCCAACCAATGGCAAAATACAGGTTCAATAAACCTTGACCATGGTTTCGAGAGTTTGAAAACTGCTACTGCTTTTAAATCAAGTGTCTTAAAGGGTGATTAAGTGTATGACACGTACATGTACTAGACATTGACACCGACTCCCACATTAGAGATAAAGTGATTCTACGAAGAAGAAGATTATTTTTAAACCATGGTAAAGCTTTATTAAACCAATGTTTTGCAAATGATTGGCTGTTTTTTCCAATCCAGTCTGAAATTTACGCTTTTCTTATAGTACGGTATTGCAGTGTCTGTGCTTTTAAGGAGTACGATGCACTGCGGCAGCTACAGCCGTCATGAAATATATAAACTGTATTCACAATTGTGAATATGAACAACCTTCAGCTGTTTGATGGAGTGACGACAGTGAAACGTTTTGGCGAACCGGGACTGGAACCCGGATTTGCCACCTTACGCGAGCGGTCTCCTTCGCTATCAGTACACGACTCGCAATTATATATTGTGTGTACGAGTATAGATTGTAACGCAGGAACGACAATATATACAAGTTTGGATCTTACGGTGAACCATGCATGGATAGCCAGAGTGGCTAAGGCGACCACTCACGTAAAACAGGAAATTCGGGTTCGGGTTCGGCACAAATTTTCACTGTCGTCACTCCCATATAAAGATGATGCTTGTCTGTATTCACAATGGCGAATACATTTCATTCATCTTTTTTTGAAAATTTGTGATAATGTTCTATGGACCAAACTGTTGAGGGCATCGGTCTCTAGGCTTACACAGTAATTAAACTAACTTATGCTAACGACAACACAAACACCCAAGCCCGAGGGAGGACTCGAACCTCCGACGGGGGAGCCGCGCGATCCGCGACAAGGCGCCTCTGACCGCACGGATACCTCCGCGGCTTTTATCCTCATACACTGTTTTCTGAAGTTACTGTACTTCCTCTCGCGCTTGTCAGTGTTAAATATGCAGCTTAGTAAGAGTCGCAGGAAAACATTGCTATAAAGTAGTAAGAATTGTGTAATGAATTAAGCGCCTGTTTTCTGGGCAAATTCCTCCTCGTACTACCCGTATCCTCCTCCCCCTCCCCCCCTCCCCGACCCATGCCTTTGCGAACGCCTATGGCTTTGCCGTACGTTCGCCGCAGCTGATATTTTCCACACTACAAAAACCGTCTCGCTGTCGGGTTGGTGCCGCGTGGATGGGCTTTTGTTATTCGCTGGGCCGTTCGCCACGGAAGTGCGGGGGATGTAAAACGGAGGGGCGCGCACCTGGAGCGTGGCTAGCCGCCATTCGAGACAAGTGAAGCGCGCTCTGACTGCCTCTGCGACTGCGAGCTATCGACGAGACGCGAAGCCGCTTAGTACTGTAAAAAACCGGCGCTGTTTGGTAACGCATCACGGAATTTTTCCCTGCATGGGTAACTACAGGCAATCGTCCCGCCATTCACACGTAATGAGTTCTGGTATTCCTATTCCATCATCTCTTTCGTTAACATGCTTACACTGCACTTTGCTTTCTGTCTGTTTAACGTCCCGTCGACGACGAGGTCATTAGGCACGTATCGCTAACTCCAGTTTGAAGCTGGACGCATACCGAATCTTCAAACAAAAAGGCTACATCGTTCCGTTGTTCAGTCGCTGTTATAATTCGGTCGCTTTATGCGACGTTCAGTCATTTCATTCTGAGTACATTGGTGAGAATATCCATTGCATATTAAATATTGTTACGACTTAAATTTCTCTAAGGCAGAAGAGCACTTTTAAAATTATTGCACCGTCTCCAACATCTCTCACACACTTTCTTTTTATTTTTGTAGCGCCACTGAGCTCATGATTTATCATGTGGTGGTTAAGGTAAACAAGCCAACTTATTAAAATCCTTCTGAGTGTGTTCCCGTGTAATCTTATAAAATACTTTAAGAAATGCATGAGTCTATATCCTGAAGGTCGCTGCTGCAAGACTGCCGAAACGTTGGTTATTTTATTACCTAACCATTTTAAGTATTTTATAGCATGGGCAGAAGGCTTTTAATGAGGCAAACTTCCTTGGAGAGGTATTTACATTTTAAGACGGTTCTTACTACTTGGTACGTTCAAATGAATCAGTTACCTATTTTCTATGCCCATTATAAATACATAATTAGTAATATTTCCTAAACGGTGCTGCACCGCTGTACCGTGGTGGTGCCGTGGATGGCAATCAGAGGGGTCCTACTATGTAAAGAAATGGCACCACAGACCATTACTCCTTGTTGTCGTGCCGTATGGCGGGCGACAGTCACATTGGTATGACATCGCCGTCTGGGGCGTTTTCAGACATGTCTTCGGCTTGGAAACTCATTGACTGGAGTAAAATTGTCGTCAGTGTTGAGTCCTGCTTCGAACTGAGCCCCAATGGCCAGCAAAGAGTGTCTAGAGACGTCCCCGACATTGGTTGGATACCTCTGATTCTCGTCTGCCATCTGGCCGAACAACCAGGAGTGATGGTCTGGTGGGCCATTTCTTTTCATAGTAGGACCCATTTGGTTGTCATCCGTTGCACCCTTATAGCACAGCGTTATGTAGACGATATTTTGTTGCACTTTATGGCAAGCCATCTTGGGCTTACATTTCAGCAAGAAAATACCCGCTGGCACACGGCAAGACTTTCTACTGCTTATCTTCGTGGTTGCCAAATCCTACCTTGGTCAGCAAGGCCGCCAGATCTCTCCTCAACTGAGAAAGTTTGGAACATTATGCCTCAAACCAGCTCGGCATTTTGATGATCTAGCGCGCCAATTGGACAGAATTTGGCACGATATCCTTTTAGAGGACGTCCAACAACTGTATCTGTCAATGCCAAGCCGAATAACTACTTTTATTTGGGTCAGATGTGGACCAACGCATTATTGACTTGCTCAATTTGTGAAGCTCTTTCTCTTGAATAAATCATCCAATGTTTCTGAATTTTTTAATCATTTGCTTGTTCGTACATATGCATCACATCTTCCGATTTCTGTCCAATTCGGATAATTCTTTCATGATGGGTCGTTTTTGTGTTTTAGACTGTATGTAGACCGCATGTTGTCACTAGGATCCCGATATATCGACATAATGTGATTTCTGGTTTGTGCGTCTGCATTTGTCATCACTGGGTGTTGCCTGTCGTCGATTACCGATGCACTGTCTAGGCCATACCTTACTGCAAGGAATGTGACAAAGAAATTCCCAATTCCAGTGGTTTTCAAATTTTTCGGGCACACACATCCACTGACCTGAACATAAATCCGCATAGCTTCTTTCGCACATAGCATCGACTCGAAGTGTGGAGTAAATAAACGTAAGTTTAGTAAAAAAGGAATAAGACACATATTAATCAACTATTAATGTTATTACAGTCTATTCTTGTACCGTATCGAAATCAATGGGAAGGACTCCTCTTTATCATCAGTTCTTCAATTCTCTGCACAAGGCTGTAAATTGTAATTCTCATCCCTTTTTCCACATTTATATGCCATTTATATTTCGTGTTAATGGCTGCCAGTAATGAAAAGCCTACCTCATATGAAAATGATGTAAAAGCTGTCAAAATTCGTAGGGTCTTGTTACCCTCTTGCAGTTACTCCTGCTTCAGCAAGCACCAAAACTCAAGCAGTGATGAGGGAAACCAAAACTCAAGCAGTGATGAGGAAACGAACTTCGATTAATTGTATCTGAAGAAATATCAATTCTTGTTCTTCAGAGGTAGTTGTTGATGGAACTTCTGCAGCAAGCGGATATTTGATGCAGTTGGTTGATCAACTTGTTCTGGAAAGGTCTTGAGAAAATAATCACAGAATTCAATTTAATGATAAAGAAACACAGACTTCAGTTCTTCTTTCGATGAAACTTATCTTCAAACTGATTGTTACTGAATAGAAACAAGTGAGCCACGTCTGCCATCTACAACGCTGCCATACTAACAGCACTAGACGTCATTACTAGCAGACAAGTTGTCCCTTTAATCACAAGGCAAAAATTACTATTTTTAAGAAACCACAGCGACGCTCCTACTGTAAGATCGTGACGCCCCTCGGAACGGCAACGCACAGTTTGAAGACCGCTGTCCCAGTGCATCTATTGACAGTTAGTCAGGCTATATGTCCAAAGATATCCATTTCAATTTCCTAGCGGGCATTGTGACAAATTTAACTCGTATCTTTTCTTTCACACCTTCTATTTCCTTCATGTCGCTCTTCATTATTCACAATGTGTTGCTTTCCGTTGCTAAATGAGCAAATTTCATCGTCGGACGTTTCATGTATTTGAAGTCCAGGTTCCATTGTTACAAGTTATAACAGACAGTTTTCTCTCTCAAATTATGAGTACTGATCGGCCAGATAAAAAATTGCATTCCGGTTGCATGTTTATTAAAAACTTGGAGCTTTTTGTCAATACAGACTCGGTATGCGTTAGTACACTGACACACACATATATATTGTTGTTTCTAAGGTCTTTTCGATCGTACTTTATATGAACACATGCTAACGTACATTAACAGTCAATTTCAAATCCACGCTCAGATCTTTAAGAGGCAGCGACGCTATCTCTAGAGATCATTAATGCGAATGGATCCTCTAGTTTCATCCATCAGTCCCGTTTTCATGTACATTTCTGTCGTGGGTGCACTGAAATCCATCCAGAAATCAGCCGTGCCCAGTCAAGGACAGCCTAACAATGTCGACGCTGTTATTAATATTTTCTTTCCTAGCGAAAGCTATAAGCGTAAACACTGTCACAAGGACCTTACTGGAACCGTTTATTTGAGTCAAACTTGTGGGTTTAACCACAAAACAAGGGTATTAGGTTATTTACAAATGCCATTGTCAATGATGTAATTTTTTGTGATTTTAACCACCACACAAACGTCACACATAGAGCTATAATATGAAGTTTTGCTAAACAATCTTCAATTGTTATGGATAAGGCTCAATATGGCAGTATCTGTCACACGCGGGACGGTGTCGCCAGTAGCATCACTACAAACATCGCAGTTATTTTTATATTGCAATTAACTTTTTTTTTATCTTGGCGAAGATTCGTTTTGTTCAGAAGAGAGCTGCAAGATTTTTCTTGACTTTTAAAATTTGTGATTCGTAATAGTTGAATAGTTGAACAACTTACATCGGACTATCTAAAGTCGATTACAGTCTTTGCCAGAGATAATAATTTTTCAGTATTTTTCGCGCTTTTTTATAGAATGAATAGAAACTTATTTTGAGCATTGCTTTTCTTTTCCCAACCACGGCACATTAGTAGGCTGCATAATCTTGAATAAGTCAGCACGAGGTTATCTATACTAATAAGAAAACTGTGAAACTTTCGTTTAAATCTGTTTCTCTTTGATCACGTTATCTGGAAAAGTACTGACGGATTTCTATGGGTTTCACTGGTAATTTAGTGTAGCTTGCTGGAACGTACAGCCAATCGGATCACGAAAAAAATATCATAATTAAATAGTTTACTGAAGTCTGTCTGTCTGAACATGTTAGTCTCCACAATTACAAGATGACTTTTGATATTGTCTTCACAGATAGCTTGAGTATAGCTTTGCACACTGTGTATACTTTATTTAATCAAAATTGGGCCACGGCAAAATGGTCCAAATGGCTCTGAGCATTATGGGACTTAAGTGCTGTGGTCATCAGTCCCCTAGAACTTAAAACTACTTAAACCTAACCAACTTAAGGACATCACAAACATCCATGCTCGAGGCAGGATTCGAACCTGCGACCGTAGCGGTCGCGCGGTCCCAGACTGTAGCGCCTAGAGCCGCTCGGCCACTCTGGCCGGCGGCCACGGCAAAAAAAAAGGTATCCATACTTATTATAAAAATGTATGTATGTATGTATGCATGGGTGTTCCACATCTCCTCCTCAATCACTGAATAGATTTCAACCAAATATGGTACACACATCAATGTCTGGAAAGAATCACTCTGGGCGCAAAAGCTACCTACGTATCAAAGGAGTGGGGATGGGGGTGAAAAAGAAGCGTAGGTCGCGACATGCGAATACACAGATTTTGTTGATCCAATATTTGAGAAGAAGAGCACTCATTGACTTGCAACAAACTTTACACATAATTTCAAACTCTTATGAAATTTTTTCCCGTTGACACCCCTAACAAAATGAGAAAAGGATAAAAGTTGAACGCTAACTACATTTTCGCTGTTAATTTTCGCATTAGACATAACGTTTTAATTTATTATTTCTTTGCTACTAAGTGCAAACTATATCAATGTACGACACAGTTCAGGAGATACAACGTCATTGAACGCTGAGATGCCTGAAAAACTGTGACATCGTGCACGACGTTTAAATTTGTGGGAATAGCGACGAGCGCACGGACAATCTTCTTTACTCTTTGATTTTTATGGCTATTCTTTCTATTGACTTCCACTTTTTAGTTGATTGGTGTTTGAACAAAAAAAATAAAATAAAAAGTTATTGCCTGACTGCTTCGTTGGATCTCTTTAGCAGACAGAGATAAGCCGTGTAGTTGTCTAAAGCGGTGATCCCGTGAACTGAATTCCGTTGTAGACGCGCAAATGCAGCACCATTCAGTGTCGGCTACCACGGAGTCGGCGCGTCCGCGAGACACACTGGGTGCTATGGATTTGCCCGACGCACATCGAAGATTTGCGACGCGTCACTGAAAACCAGGAAAATGCTGCGTTCAACATTTTATTGTATCAAGGAACGGCCGTTACGCGGATAACAGCAGCAAGAAGAAGATACGTCCACAGCAGTTCAAAAATGGTTCAAATGGCTCTGAGCACTATGGGACTTAACTTCTGAGGTCATCAGTCCCCTAGAAATTAGAACTACTTAAACATAACTAACCTAAGGACATCACACACATCCATGCCCGAGGCAGGATTCGAACCTGTGACCGTAGCTGTCGCGCGGTTCCAGACTGAAGCGCCTAGAACCGCACGGCCACAGCAGCCGGCCCCACAGCAGTTCATTTCTGATAAACCTGAGTTATGGCTTTCCAGCACCACGGCATTGTAAACGAAGATACAAAATTTATGATCGCCGTTAGTGCGCTCGACAATGAAAAAGCAACGATCAGCGCAGATATAATTCTCCGTCCGATCGCCACTCAGAGGTATACACATTTTAAACGGTTACTCCTTGAACGGCTACGTCGGCCGGTGGGACAACGTATGCAACAAGCACTACATGGTGAAGAGAGAAGAGATACGTCGCCTTCGGAATTTTGGCGGAACATGCGAAGCTTAGTCGACGACTCCGAGTTGCCAGATACGACACATGTATTGCGCGTACAGTTGCCAGAGGGAGTTAGAATGGCTGTGGCACTTTCCGACGCACGCGATATTTCATCGTTGCTCTCAATAGCAATGAAGGTCTATGTGTGTTAGATGCAGAGCATAGATCGTCTGTGACGTTCGAACACTGCAGTACAGACCTTCAGGAAGCTGCAGCGATAAACGACGCCAACAAACGGACGTTACTCAAGAATATTGGATTTCACATTGACGACGTTTGCTCGGAGGCAAGACAGGCACATACAAGAAAAGCAAGGAAGATAGAAACGTGTCTAAGGAGCGTATCTGCTGGTACCACCTCCGCTTCGGAAACAAGGCGACGCGGTAACCAATGGCGACAGCGGCCGGCGATAGGCGCCACCAGTCGCGAGTTCGAGTACCGGCAGCTGCTACTGCGGGGTGAGAGCGATGACGGGCGACTAATGGCGAGTAACCTTTCTTCTTTGCCCTCTCTGTCCTATCGACTTTTTGTCACAGACGTTAAATCCGGCCGCGCTTATCTAACCGACACAGGTTCGGAAGTCAGTGCATTGCCTGTTAGAAGGTGCGATGTGAAGCTCCCTCCATGTCATTCAAAGCTCAAAACAGCAAACCAGACTTCAATAATGACGTATGGAAATTTCCAGATAGATGTAGGCCTTGATTTCGAATAACGTTTACCACGGGCTTTCGTGATTGCCGATGTGTGAGACGCAATAATGGATGTGGATTTCTCGTTTCATTATGCAGTTGAAGTAGCTATTGGCTCGTCGAGCATCCGCCAGGCTACGCAGTGCATTAAAGGCACCCTAGGACGAGACGAGGTTATCTGCCTACGTTCGATGACAGACAGGGGGTGACGCTACACGTAGCAAACTGCAAATCCGTGCCGCCTGCGCAGGTAGTTAAGCGCAACACGGTACATCACATCGGGATTGCGCCGGTTAGTTCCTGGTCGTTCCTCCTCAACGAAAGCATAATTCGAACAACTATTGCACTCGGGATTTGTACGTAGATGCGACAGCCCATGGTCATTACCACTTCATTTAGTAAAGAAGAATGACGAGACCTGGAGACCATGTAGAGCCTACCGGACACTCAGTACCTGTACAATTCCCGATCGTTATCCGATACCACATATTAGGGATATTACGCACGCACTGGCAGGTGCGATCATTGATTTGCCGGAAGGCATATCGCCTGATACCAGTCACACCTGCTGATTTATCGAAGACGGCTATCACGACGCCATTCGGCTTATTCGAATACCTCCGTATGCCATTTGGTTTGAAAAATGCGGGACAGACTTGGCAACCGTTTGTCGAGGAAGTACTGGGAGGATTACCGTATTGCTTCGTATACCTCGATGACATCCTGGTCTTTTCGGCGTTTCAGAAATTGCATTAACTGCATCTAAATGCTGTCTACCAATGCACTGATGCATACAGCATTTCGGTCAATGAATCAAAGCTTTTACTTCGACGACGTCAGGTGCCATTCTTGGGATACTCAGTGACAGCAGCCGGCATCAGCCCACTGCAAGAGAAACTTGCATTATTTAAGAGATGCCTCGCCCCGTGGATCATCACCAACTACGCCGGTTCCCTGGACCAGTTAATATCTAATGCGGCGGCCATCTAGGCACCTTTGACGTCTGCACTAGCTGGCAAGGACACAGTGGGCAAACCACCTTTGCAGTGGAAACCAGAGATGTTGGTAGCATTCGATAAGATCAAGGCGTGTCTACGTCGGGCAATCAAGTTGGCACACCCGGTTCCTCAGGCTCCACTTGCAGTTGTTGCGGATGCTAGCCTGCAAGCCACTGGCGCAGCTCTACACCAGCACGCCCTTGGACTTCTTCTCCCGTAAGCTTACGTCGTCACAAGTTAAATGGAGCGCTTACGAAGGGAACTGCTGGCAATTTACGATGCTGTCAGATACATCGGGTCACAAGTGGAAGCCAGACAATTCATGGTTTTCACGGACCATAAGCCGATTTCTATCGCCTTCGGTAGGATCAAGGATAGCTGCTCACCGCGATAATTTAGGCAGCATGAATACATTGTCCAATCGTCGTGGCGAATTTCCTGTCTCGGTTGGAATTCATCTCTCAGGCTGTTGAGTACGAGGAGTTAGCTCCTGCGCAACAGACACAGCAACACTCGCCCAATTCCGTTGCGACAGTACATCCTGGTTACGTCTGCGTTTCGGAGTTTGGTGCATCGTATCACTGGGCAAACCGAGACCTTTCGTACCTGAGAAATTGCGTCGGCAGTTACTTGACAGCATCCATGAGCTGGCTCATCCGGGAATAACCACCAGCGTCCAACTGATGACTGACAGATTCGTGTGGCCCCACATATAAAAGGACTGCCATAGCTGGGCAAAAACCGTGCTTCGATTTTCAGAAAAGGAAGGTTGGACGACACGCGCACAATGCGGTAGCAGACTTCCCACTTACGGCGCAACGTTTCACACAAGTTCACCTGGTCTTTGGGGGACCTCTATTACCGCCGGAAGGATACCCTTACCTCCTCACTGCAGTGGACCGCTTCACCAGATGGGTGGAGGCGATTCATCTATCGGACATATCCGCGGAAACGGTGGCACGGGTATTTCTTTCTTGCAGCTTTCTTTGCAGCTGTCCTTTACATGTCACCACAGACCAGGTGCACCAATTCGAATTGACGCTTTTCTCAGAATTGACCAACCACTGGGGTTTCCACCATCAAAATACCACTCAACAAGCAATGGAATGGTGGAACGCTGGCATAGAATGTTAAAAGCCGCGTTAATGTGCCACACGGAATCTGGTTTAGTTGGGCCTTCGTACAGCATTAAAAACGAATTTAGGAGCATCAACTGCAGAGTTGGTTTGTGGTGAACCCTTACGACTGTCCGGAGGATTCTTCGCTGTTCACACCGGGGTACGACGGACCGAATGCATGTATTGGAAACGGTGCGCGAGCATATGGCCAGACTTCACCCATCGGCTGTCTCGAGACAAGGTGTGGTAACTACGTCCGTGCACAAACATCTAGTCATGTACACATGTGATACTACGCTGCAGCCCCCGTTTTCTGGGCCCTACAGAATGCTCTCCCGAGACGAACATCCCTTGCATATGGATCAAAATGGGAAGAACCAGTGCTATTGTTGGAACGGGTCAAACCTGCACGTATGTTACCGACTAAGAGGACGTACACGCTGAACACAAAGTGTCACACGAACGACACTTTCTCCGCCCACACGTGGAAGTGGTACGGTGACTGCCTTCAGTACACACGAGAGCTGGGCGTAGGGTGAAATACAAATACTACAAATACCCCCAGAATTACGGAGCTCTGTTCTAGCGAGGGGGGGGGGGATCTGTGGGGGGGATCTGTGTGGAAGTCGCCGGAAGAACATTTGTGAACGCACAGTGAAGCGCGGTATTATTCCATGGCGATGCACGGACAATCTGCTGCACTCTTTGATTTTTATGACTGTTATTTGTATTGATGCGGTTTTTCGATTGATTGGTGTTTGCGCTAAAACAAAAGTTATTGCCTGACTACTTCGTTGGACCTCATTAACAGACAGAGACAAGCTGTAGTTGGTTAAAATTGGTTATTACTAACACGCTGCACCGATTTCGATGAAATATGGTAACGAGATAGCTTAAGCCCTCAGGAAGAACGTAGGCTGCGTTAGGATATTTATAGTACAAGATGCTTATTGATTTGAAAAATGTTACGTGAATGAGTTAAAAATATTTACTCTTTGAAAAAGCTGTTCACTCTTTGGTTTACGAAATTTATCATATTTGTGAAAACGCTTTTGTTGGTTGATACGTGCTGTAAGATACGATTCACAGTAATGAATACAATGCTTATACAATCTTCAATGCGTTTAACCCATATTTCCACGCTATTTGTTGCATACTGTAATGGACACATGGTGTAATTTTTGGACTATTATTCACGCTCTCCAGTAATTGAAAACGAGAACACTTAAAGGCGTGCAACAAACGTAACACATAATTTCAAACCCTGACGAAACTTTTTCCCGACTACAGCTCCCACAAAATGATGAAAGGAAAGAGAGTTTATCACCTACTACGTTGGCGCTGTTCATCCCCTTCATGATTTCATGAAGTTCAAATTTTTTAATTCGTTGCTACTAATTCTATTCGCAACACATTTAGCAGACAGTAATTAGGTATAACACTGACTTTACCAACAAAATTATGTTATTGTGCGACACGAAGAGAGGAGGAGGAGATGGACAAAAAGAGCAGGGAATAGCAGATGGTCGGAGAGAGGGGTGGGAGAAGTGGACAGAGAGTGGGGGGTGGAGGAGGCGAACATAGAGAACGGGGGATTGGGAGATGAACACAGAGGGGGGCAGAGGAGAAGGACAGAGAGAGAGGGTAAGGAGGAGACGGAATACTAGAACTGAAATAAATGTATATCCGGGCAACGCCGCATGCTCTGTTAGTAGGGCAATGAAAATCCAAGTCAAAAAATTTTTTTTTCACCCACTTAATACTTTTTCTCTTCGCGATTTATTTACAAAATTGTCTTCACATGACATACAATAACTTCAAAACAACTCGTTGAAAGACTTGATGGTAACTAGTTACCACATCATACAAAAGAAGACTGCTCCTCACATTTTATTCAGAAAAGTATTTCGTTACAGTATAATAACGTATGTCGACATTCTTGACAATGCGATCGCGGACATCTCCAGACCGCTGGCCTCTTGTTGTGACATGCACCGCCGCACACTTCGTCCGTAGATAACCAGTGGACACGACGTGTAAATTATAGGAAAATACGTACTTTTCTTTACATCTGGGAAGAACGTAATCGATCACACGTTTGCTCTAAGAGCCTTTTCCATTTCTTTCTATCGAGCGAGCTGTTTGTCCTTTCAGTGTTGATGTTCACCCTAGCTTTGTTCTACTGGATGTAATCTCCCCACCTAATTCTGCGTTTTCCTCTTCCTCTCACTCCATCTAATATTCTGCACAACTTTATTCTAGGTAGTCTATTCTTCATTATTCTTGCTATATGGCCTGCCCAGTTCAACTTTCTCGTCTTTAACACTTCGACAATGTTACGGTGCTTGTACATCAAATCCTAACAATAATATAGATAAAAAACATGAAATTAAAGAAATTGCCTAAACTCATTCCAACCACGAATCCCGATAGTGGAAACCCCATTTTTTTATTTTATAAGTCACTTACCTCACAGAAAATCTTCATAACACGAACTGCAGCAATTACCGATAGAGGTACTCAAAGTACCCTCCGCCACACACCGTCAGGTGGCTTGCGGAGAATGGATGTAGATGTAGATGTAGATACAGCTAGCAGTAACCACAGCCAGCTAAATAAAAAGATTCTAACTGCTATAGACTCTGACTCCTAGGAGGCATACGGTTAGCAAACAAAAGATTTTATTGAAGAGAAAACAATGTATTTAGAAAATTTTACCTTATTCATCCAGTTCCAAAAAATTATGCAGTTGTCAATAACTACACTGCCCAAATATTACCAATCAGACATTCGTCATCATAAATTTCCTTGCGTCTCACTTTACAATGCATGTCCTATCAACACAGAGTTTCCACTAAGAAAAAACATGTCCATACACTTCCCTATCCACTCGCTAACTGCTGGTCCGTCCAACCACAGAATCTCTTGCCGAGGGCGCAGAGCGCTGTCAGCGTTATTAGCACTGTCTATAGCGCTGCCAACATACGAACAGGCTACTTATAAAATAGTTTCGGGAACCACAACGAGCGTAGCTTAGATTCTTGTACCAAATTAATTTATTAACCAACTCTTCTAGGGATGTATAATAACTAACTGTCGCTGTCAGGGCGAGAACGGCGAAACAGAATATTATTACGAACTATGCAGTTGTTCCAGATTGTTGCGTTATTTCTGTCTTGCCAAAGGAGTTTGATTTCTTTCCAAATACAATCTTTGTCGTATTCCTTGGCTCTATCCAGGATGTGTATGCAGACAAGGAAGAAAAATTCCCAGATTTTTCCCGGACCTCTCGATTGTCCCAGGTCGTATATACTTTAATGAAGAAAGGAGAAAATTTTCAAATGCTAGCTGGTGCATATATAAGAGACTGAAATTAGTTTGAAAAAAGTTGGTTACAATGACTTGCTGTCTGCTGGAAAGAGAACGGGACAATGTGCCGGCTACAATATTCTGTGCGCCAGGAATATGTATAATGGTGAAATCAAATTCTTGGAGGTACAATTTCCATCTGCTAACGCGATCGTGCGTGTATTTAGCTGAAAGTTAGAACTGAATCGCTCTGTGATCTGTGTAAACAATAGTGTGTCTGCCATACAGAAAGTGTCCAAATTTTTAAAATCCAGACAAGACACAAAGTCTCTTATTGAGTAATGGAGTAGTTATGTTCTGCTGGAGATAAAATGTGACAAGCAAATGCAATGTTCTTGATTACTGTCTTATCATCTTCTCGTATTTCTTGAAAAATCTGTGCGACGGGTGCTGTCTTGGAACTACAGTGTCTGTGGCAACTGTAAAATTTTTTTGTAGGGTCTGGATGTGGAAAAATCGGTGCTGCAAGCGAATTATGTTTGAGGTTCGCGAATTCAGAAAGTGCTTGCTTCTCCCATGACTAAACAGTGTTTTTGCCAGTCAGCTGCACAACATTGGAGTATCCAAAGCAGAACAGTGGATAAATTTACGAAAAAAATTTTTATAAGACCGAGAAAACAGCGAAGTTGTTATTAGTAGGTACTGTGATGTAACGTATAGCCGGAAGTTTTCAGGATAGGGCACAATGCCGTCGGCCGAAATAATATGTCCAAGAGACTTGATTGATGATTGACCGATCTTGAGATTTTCTAAGATTGACTGTTAAACCTAGTTTTTCAAATATTTGCAGCAATATGTGAAGAATGTTGTTGGGTTCAGACCAACTGGGTTCAGAAATAAGTATGTCATCAACATACATTGTGATTCTATCTTTCAATTCTTGTGTAATTATTGTATTCATGGCTCGAATGAATGCAACGGGAGAAATCGTCAATCCAATTGGTAATTTACAGAAATGGTAACAATTGACAAAGCAAAGGAATACTGTATACTTTCTGCAGTTAGGCTGCAACTGAATCTGCCAAAAACCAGATTTCAGATCTAAACTAGACTATATAGACATACTATGAAATTTCTGTAAAAGTTTTTCTAACGTCTGTGGACTATCAGTTTCAGTGATGACGACAGCATTAACTTGGCGTGAATCCTGAACAAGTCCTAGTTAGTCGTCTTTTTTATTAACAATGTGTAATGATATACTCGCTACCAGCTGGCTCGATAATGCCCTGTTCAAGCATCACTTGAAGCTCTTCTTTTCCTGTTGTCTGTATGTGAAAGGAATGGACTAATGCTTAGGTTTAAATATGTCATACGGCTTTACTTCAAACTTATCCACATATGCAGTCATTCTTCTGGGAACATTATCGAATACCTGAGAGTGTTGCAGTAAGATATCATGTAATTGTTGTCTGTCATCATCCATAGTAGCTTGGCTTTGACTTACCTTTTCATTAATTGTTTGTGCTACATCGTAGTCGAAATCATCTGGTAGATCATTATTACTGTGAAAATACGTATCCGTAACAAACGTCGTTTACGAAGTGCTGTTTTTGGATGCAGAAATGAGCTCAGTACAGTTAATGTCTTGTTCTTCTGACGAAAGCGTGTTTTTAAACTCCAGAGCGAGGTGTGTGTTGCCATTCTTAAACATCACATATGAGTTCTTAAAATCAAGAATCGCACCATGTGTAACTAGGAAATCCATGCCTATCATTACATGAGTGGTGAGGAGGGGAACAATCCAGAAATTCGAGTAGAATGTGATACCTGCAATTGAAAATGGTAAATGTGTTTGTTGCTTGACATCGACTCCTTTGCCGGAAACAGCTCCTCTTACTTTAGTTTTGCTTAGCGGAAACGTTGCGCAAGAATTGTCATGGTTGCATTTATTAAAGGCTGTTTCAGTAATCACTGAGACAGGTGAACCGGAACCAATAACTGCAGTAAACAAGTGTCTTCCCGTTAGAATCTCGATTACAGGATGAGAAATGGTTTTCTGCGTTTGGTGTTTCTCGTATAACAACGCGTCTCTTTGGTCGTCACATGGTATTACGTTGTATGAAGAGGTTGTGAATTGTGTCCTACGTTTCCGGAAGATGCAATGGGTCTATTTTCTAGTCATATTCTGTTTGGCTGTAAATCACAGTTGGGACCCTGTTGCGGTATCACAACTATCTCTACTGTTCTGTAATTCTGATCGTGTATAGTTTTGTTGCGGATGAAAGCGAACATTGGGTGTAGGGACTGTGGTTGTTGTGAGCGGACGCAAGGAGAATTGGCCACTCTTCGGGGGCAGGTGGAGGCTTTGTCTGTTAGGCTCATCGAGCTCGAGGCGCAGGCGTCGGCTCGTAGTGGCGTTGGGGCAACTGTGGTGAGACCTGTGCCTACTTCGGTGGCCTTGGAATCACATGGAACCCCTGATGTCGCTGCGTCTTCCGGCAGTGAGCATCTTACCGGTCAGCCATCACTCCAGGGTGAATGGCGGACAGTGGTGGGCTCGCGCGTGCCTGGCCGAAAGGCGAAGGTGGGATCTGGCCGCGTGGCAGCTGCCTTACCCCTTTCCAACAGGTACGGGGTGCTTCCTAGTGGTGATGACATCGTTTCCGAGCCACCACAGGATGCCTCGCCTTTTGGGCCAGTGGCCGATTCTCCGGCAAGGTCCCGACAGTCACAGAGGGCGGGCCTATTAGTTATAGGGAGCTCCAACGTTAGGCGGGTTATGGAGCCCCTCAGGAAAATAGCGGGTAGGTCGGGGAAGAATGCCAGTGTGCACTCGGTGTGCTTGCCGGGGGGTCTCGTCCGTAATGTGGAGGAGGCTCTTCCGGCAGCTATTGAACGCACTGGGTGTGACCGGCTGCAGATAGTAGCACATGTCGGAACGAATGACGCCTGCCGCTTGGGTTCTGAGGCCATCCTTGGTTCCTTCCGGCGGCTGGCTGATTTGGTGAAGACAACCAGCATCGCACGCGGAGTGCAAGCTGAGCTTAATATCTGCAGCATAGTGCCCAGAGTCGATCGCGGTCCTCTGGTTTGGAGCCGTGTGGAGGGTCTAAACCAGAGGCTCAGACGACTCTGCGACTATAATGGTTGCAAATTCATCGACCTCCGT
This sequence comes from Schistocerca serialis cubense, assembly GCF_023864345.2. Classification (NCBI taxonomy): domain Eukaryota; kingdom Metazoa; phylum Arthropoda; class Insecta; order Orthoptera; family Acrididae; genus Schistocerca; species Schistocerca serialis. Next base: position 491,863,231 of record NC_064638.1, read on the forward strand.
TATTGGGTGGAGAACTGTAGGGCCCCCCTAGACAGGTCAGGCGTGCACTACACACCGGAAGCAGCTACTAGGGTAGCAGAGTACGTGTGGCGTGCACACGGGGGTTTTTTTAGGTTAGAGGGACCCCCCCTTGGGCGAAACGATAAAATACCTGACGGCTTACCAGAGAGGACATTATCATCGTTGATAAAGAACGTCCGTCCTCAGAGACCAAAAACAGGAAAAGTTAACGTAATATTGGTAAACTGCAGGAGTATCCAGGGCAAGGTTCCTGAATTAGTATCTCTTATTGAAGGAAATAGTGCGCATATAGTATTAGGAACGGAAAGTTGGTTAAAACCGGAAGTGAACAGTAACGAAATCCTAGACACAGAATGGAATATATACCGCAAGGATAGGATAAACGCCAATGGTGGAGGAGTATTTATAGCAGTAAAGAATTCAATAATATCCAGTGAAGTTATTAGCGAATGCGAATGTGAAATAATCTGGGTTAAGTTAAGTATCACAGGTGGGTCAAATATGATAGTCGGATGCTTCTATAGACCACCTGCATCAGCAACCGTAGTAGTTGAGCGCCTCAGAGAGAACCTGCAGAACGTCGTGAAGAAGTTTCGTGATCATACTATTGTAATAGGGGGAGACTTCAATCTACCAGGTATAGAATGGGATAGTCACACAATCAGAACTGGAGCCAGGGACAGAGACTCTTGTGACATTATCCTGACTGCCTTGTCCGAGAATTACTTCGAGCAGATAGTTAGAGAACCAACTCGTGAAGCTAACGTTTTAGACCTCATAGCAACAAATAGACCGGAACTTTTCGACTCCATGAATGTAGAAGAGGGTATCAGTTATCATAAGTCAGTGGTTGCATCAATGACTACAAGTGTAATAAGAAATGCCAAGAAAGGAAGGAAAATATATTTGCTTAACAAGAGTGATAGGGCACAAATCGCAGAATATCTGAGTGACCACCATCAAACGTTCATTTCTGAGGAAGAGGATGTGGAACAAAAATGGAAAAAATTCAGAAACATCGTCCAGTACGCCTTAGATAAGTTCGTACCGACTAAGGTCCAAAGCGAGGGGAAAGATCCACCGTGGTATAACAATCATGTACGAAAGGTACTACGGAAACAAAGAAAGCTTCATCATAGGTTTAAGAGTAGTCGAATCATAGCTGATAAGGAAAAGCTGAACGAAGCGAAAAAGAGCGTAAAGAGAGCAATGAGAGAAGCATTCAACGAATTCGAACATAAAACATTGGCAAACAATCTAAACAAGAACCCTAAAAAGTTTTGGTCATATGTAAAATCGGTAAGCGGATCTAAATCCCCTATTCAGTCACTCGTTGACCACGATGGCACCGAAACAGAGGACGATCGAAGAAAGGCAGAAATACTGAATTCAGTGTTCCGAAACTGTTTCACTGCGGAAAATCGTAACACGGTCCCTGACTTCAGCCGTCGCACGGACGCCAAAATGGAAAATATTGAAATAAACGATATCGGAATTGAAAAACAACTGCTATCACTTAGTAGCGGAAAAGCATCCGGACCAGACGAGATACCCTTAAGATTCTACAGTGATTATGCTAAAGAACTTGCCCCCTTTCTATCAGCAATTTATCGTAGATCGCTGGAAGAACGTAAAGTACCTAGCGACTGGAAGAAAGCGCAGGTCGTTCCCATTTTCAAGAAGGGTCATAAATCAGATGCGAATAATTATAGGCCTATTTCGCTTACGTCAATCTGTTGTAGAATAATGGAACATGTTTTGTGTTCTCGTATTATGACGTTCTTAGATAATACAAATCTCCTTCATCATAACCAACATGGATTCCGCAAACAGAGATCATGTGAAACTCAGCTCGCCCTATTTGCCCAAGAAATTCACAGTGCCGTAGACACTGGCGAGCAGATTGATGCCGTATTCCTGGACTTCAGGAAGGCATTTGATACGGTTCCGCACTTACGTTTAGTGAAAAAAATACGAGCTTACGGAATATCGGACCAGGTTTGTGATTGGATTCAGGATTTCCTAGAAGAAAGAACACAACATGTCATTCTTAACGGTTCAAAATCTGCAGATGTAGAGGTAATTTCGGGAGTACCGCAGGGAAGCGTGATAGGACCTTTATTGTTTACAATATACATAAATGACTTAGTTGACAACATCGGTAGCTCCGTGAGGCTATTTGCAGATGACACGGTTGTCTACAAGAAAGTAGCAACATCAGAAGACTCGTACGTACTCCAGGAGGACCTGCAGAGGATTAATGCATGGTGCGACAGCTGGCAGCTTTCCCTAAACGTAGATAAATGTAATATAATGCGCATACATAGGGGCAGAAATCCATTCCAGTACGATTATGCCATAGGTGGTAAATCATTGGAAGCGGTAACGACCGTAAAATACTTAGGAGTTACTATCCGGAGCGATCTGAAGTGGCATGATCACATAAAACAAATAGTGGGAAAAGCAGGCGCCAGGTTGAGATTCATAGGAAGAATTCTAAGAAAATGTGACTCATCGACGAAAGAAGTAGCTTACAAAACGCTTGTTCGTCCGATTCTTGAGTATTGCTCATCAGTATGGGACCCTTACCAGGTTGGATTAATAGAAGAGATAGACATGATCCAGCGAAAAGCAGCGCGATTCGTCATGGGGACATTTAGTCAGCACGAGAGCGTTACGGAGATGCTGAACAAGCTCCAGTGGCGGATACTTCAAGAAAGGCGTTACGCAATACGGAGAGGTTTATTATCGAAATTACGAGAGAGCACATTCCGGGAAGAGATGGGAAACATATTACTACCGCCCACATATATCTCGCGTAATGATCACAACGAAAAGATCCGAGAAATTAGAGCAAATACGGAGACTTACAAGCAGTCGTTCTTCCCACGCACAATTCGTGAATGGAACAGGGAAGGGGGGATCAGATCGTGGTACAATAAGTACCCTCCGCCACACACCGTAAGGTGGCTCGCGGAGTATAGATGTAGATGTAGATGTAGATTTAAAAAGAAATTACTGATCCTGAGGCTTACCTTGGTTTTGAAAGAAATTACTGTTTCCATAATTGCGTTGAAAATTCTGATTTCGATTTTTGCTTTTATTATTGTGAAATCTGCTCTGATACGGCGCATCGCGGTGCGAGTACGTCGACTGATTTCTCTGCACGAAATCAATGCTTTTCGTCGGCGTGTAAGTGCCGTGCTGTGGTGTGGATACAAAATTTGGCGGTGTAACGCTGAAGTCAGGTTGTTGCTGTACATGAGGCCGCAAACTTTGATTGTTATTACGACGTTGGTACTATTGCTGATATGGCTGGAATTTATTGTCGTAATGACGCTGTTTCAGGAAATTTCCTTGAGAATTACTGTCGTTAAGAAAACGCTTATTACCTCTGTTATTAAAGTAGTCTGGTTGATGGTTCAAATGGCTCTGAGCATTTTGGGACTCAACTTCTGAGGTCATTAGTCCCCTAGAACTTAGAACTAGTTAAACCTAACTAACCTAAGGACATCACACACATCCATGCCCGAGGCAGGATTCGAACCTGCGACCGTAGCGGTCTCGCGGTTCCAGACTGCAGCGCCTAGAACCGCACGGCCACTTCGGCCGGCCAGTCTGGTTGCTAATTACTTCCGTTCATACTATTATTGTCATTACCCTGAGAAAAATTCTTATTAGCGAATGAATAATCCGGATGCTGAATTTCAAGTAGCTGTAGCAAATCGTGAAACTCGGAAATGCTTTCCTTTGGTTGACTAGTTAAAAGTGATATTGGTTCAAATGGCTCTGAGCACTATGGGACCTAACTGCTGTGTTCATCAGTCCCCTAGAACTTAGAACTACTTCAACCTAACTAACCTAAGGACATCACACACATCCATGCCAGAGGCAGGATTCGAACCTGCGACCGTAGCGGTCGCGCGATTCCAGACTGTAGCGCTTAGAACCGCTCGGTCACTCCGGCCGGCTAAAAGTGATATTCTAAGAGATCATGGCAATTTAGAGATGCAAAGTTGTATGAATGCAGATTGGCTGTAAGGTTTTGTATGGTGCTGATTTTGTTGAACCATATGTTCAACGAATTGCGTTATTGTCGAAAAGTTGGAACTTTTAAAATTGGGCATACTAATTAATTGGTCTTTCATGCCTCTTTGCGTTGTCTCAGACCAGTATGTGGATAAATCGCGTTCTGGAACTCTTCTACTAAATAACATTGTCTAGCGATTGCGAGAGGCTGGCTCGCTTTCCAAAAAACTGCAGATAAGTTCTAATTTATGGATGTCAGGCCAATTAGGCGGTAATGAAAGTGAGAACTGCTGTATCCAGTGTAATAGATATATTTCTGATTTATTGTTTCTGAAGACCTTAAATTTTCGAACAGTGAAAATGCTTATACTCAAAACCATCTTCTCTTAGATGTTGTACAGCTTCTCTACTGTTAAAGTGCTTACTTGTGGATGTGTGTTCAGTGTCTACTTCTCTGACACGCCGTAATCTACCAGTATTATGTGCCAAAGAGGAATTACCAAAATAGTGTGTTTGTTCCGACTGTGAGTTACTAATAATAATAATAATGGCGAGAGTTACTGTTCCTTTGAATGAACGTCGCGAAATTCTTAATCAAAGCAACATCGTGATGTAAATTGTTAATTTTCTCCTGTAACTTGCTGTTGTGTGTGCCAAGCTGATTAATGACTTGTTGCCTTGATTGATATTCTTGTTAACCGTTAAATGGTATAGGTGAAGTGTCATCAGATTTAGCATCACTGTGATTTTCCATAGCTTCGACTCTTGTAGCCAGGTCGTCATATTTGTCACTGAGCGATTGCATCTTAGCTGTACTGTCGGAATCAATAGTGTCAATTTGGTTTTGTAGCTTACGTGTGCTCTTTGTAAGTTTCTTAATGTCAGATTTAAATGCATCGTAATCCTTTTAGAGTTCTAGCGGCTCGATTCTGTTTGATGGTCTCTGAATCTTTTGTGTGTTTGTCTTCCGTGTGAACTGCTACCCCTGAAGAAACGTTCTTACCGGCCAGTGTTCAACAGAAGATCCTAAAGAGGATGGCAATAGATAATCACTTTAGAGTACAACATCAATTCTGACGAAAACAGCACACCACTTCTGAGCTGTGGCTGCCTGACTGACGTATCTGAACATTCCGGTGAAGATATCAAGAGAAGATACTGACAGGGTATAACACCATAAATTGCCTACACTACCCGACTAGCGTATCAAACAGATTTTCAAAGAATAGTGTCAACAGGCAATCACAACATAATACAATCTACCTTCTTACTTGTGGAATCAGTAGAAACGGTTAGCGGTGTTAAAATATATTGATGTACAGTTGTGAGCTCTCAAGATCAATATCGTAAATCAATCCTCAATATATAAGAAAACTTCTGAGTACACTACAGAGAATCTTTAGAGATGGATTCTCTAAACTAATGTATGTTCGTTGGGCCTATACTTTGGTAACAACAACTTCCTTCAGTAATGTAACACCACAGTTTTATTTAGGCCGTTAATGTTGAAAATATCAGGCAACCTGTACGCGTACGTTATATGCAACAAAATTTATCTGACACCGACAGCCGGCCGGAGTGGCTGAGTGGTTCTAGGCGCAACAGTCTGGAACCGCGTGACCGCTGCGGTCGCAGGTGCGAATCCTGCCTCGGGCGTGGATGTGTGTGATGTCCTTAGGTTAGTTAGGTTTAAGTAGTTCTAAGTTCTAGGGCACTGATGACCTCAGAAGTTAAGTCCCATAGTGCTCAGAGCCATTTGGACCATTCTGGACACCGACACAGTGGATAAATAGTTTTTTTTTTCTTTTCAGAAGATGTCCAGCTCCGCCTCAATTCAACACCCAAATAAAATCTCATAACGTTGTAATTCCAAGTCGGCAATTCACAAATTCACAAATTACTGCCCTACTTATAACTTCCGCTCAAATAAATGCCAACATAGATACTAGTGGGACTCTCAGTGCATAGACGCGCAAAATATTACGTATCCGAGTATTGCAATCTGTAAGTCATGTTTGCTTACGATAAAACAATCCTATGTCTGTGCCCTGTATTTGAAGAGGATTAATATAAAAAGGTATTTCTTTAGGTAATAAAAGAAATCGTTATTTCCATCAGATTGTTAAATCGACGTTAAAGAAAATTAACGACACAAAAACGGCTATTTGCTATCAGCTGATCTGATAGACAAATGACTACTGTTTGCGTATTGTTTCGATGTGATAAAATATATTTTTTCTATAGAGGCAGTTAACTTCTCTGACAGCTTAAACTTTATATCGTAACTGTCAAAATTCAGTCTCATGCTTTTCGTCTCACTTTAGAGAAAAACATTACTAAATATTTCTCTTTAGAATTATTTGTATTATTATTTCTGCATTTAAAATGCTCAGAGGCATTGACACAAGAATATAAGTAGTATTAACTAACTACACAATAAGTTCGGACACCAGTGGAACTTTGATTTTAATTCAACGATGAACGTTAATTTTTGTCCTTGAGGAACGTTACACAATATGTCAGTCTTTTATGTTTCAAAAATTTCAGTTGATATATAATCCTTTGCTGGAAAAGATTTTAAAAAATCCCTATTTTCGGTATTGAATGATAAATCAAAAATAAAGAAAAACATATCACTAAGCTCCACCGCCACTTTTGTCCCTGTATGAAATAATCTACAAGACTCAACCTCTTCAGGCGTTCGACATTCGCGGTTACTAACCCTTTTTAAAATATCTTTTTCCAACAATGTAGAATAAGACCTTTTTTTTTAGTATGTTCGGTAATTGTTCACTTTACTTACTATCCAATAGTAATGTCATCACCGTAAGTGCTCACAGTTATTGAACTCGCAAGTGCTTATTTCAGTATGAAACGTGAAGAACAACTATTACTATAGTATAAATTCTTCATGTGAAATGACCAGGATTTAATCACATAATCGTTTACACTTCCCACAGGGGTTAGTAGTCACAACCACCAACATATACCGACACCTATCATCAAAATAAAACACTATACGACAGAGGCTTAACTTACGCTTGTCGTCACTTTCTCATCAATTGATAGGTTCGCGTGTTTTACAATACAGAACTACTACCCCGAAGACAAGGAAAATTCAACCAAAATCACCTGCGTCACTTTTCAACGCAAACAAAATTTATTCGGAAATTAACTTCAGATACTACACTGAACCTCTGTTCAACTTTCTAGGACAGCTCAGTCCTTACTTTATAAACCATTTGGAAGCATCTAGCTTCAAAACTTCCCATTTCAATCAACATAAGAAAAATCTCCGACCGACAATTATTCCCTTTTCTACAACGAACTTTATGTGGTTGTTCACTCACTTTAAGTGAAAACAGACTTATCTTCTCCAGAATGAAACGAAAACATGAGCCTTACGTAAGTGATGACAAATTTCAAACTTTCCAATCAGTATAGAATCCAATATTATCTTGCTATTTTCCTTTCTTTACGTATCGAAGTAAATACTAAGTCAGGTCATAAATTCTCCCACTGCAAGATATAAAATTAATTAAGCGTCAAACACCGAACTAGTGTCCTAACCATGAACAAACGACGAACTCTGTGTCTACTTCAGACTTACTTCGAACATACTACTAAAATTCTTATTCTTTTACATCATTGTTGTTTTAAATGATTAACTCTTCTTTGGCTTTCTGTATTGCTTTTTCTTTAGACGCCAGGTCGCTGTTGTACCTGTTGTACCGCATTCGGCAGCTAAGCCCACCACTTTGTCGTGCGCTCTATAACATACACTCCTGGAAATGGAAAAAAGAACACATTGACACCGGTGTGTCAGACCCACCATACTTGCTCCAGACACTGCGAGAGGGCTGTACAAGCAATGATCACACGCACGGCACAGCGGACACACCAGGAACCGCGGTGTTGGCCGTCGAATGGCGCTAGCTGCGCAGCATTTGTGCACCGCCGCCGTCAGTGTCAGCCAGTTTGCCGTGGCATACGGAGCTCCATCGCAGTCTTTAACACTGGTAGCATGCCGCGACAGCGTGGACGTGAACCGTATGTGCAGTTGACGGACTTTGAGCGAGGGCGTATAGTGGGCATGCGGGAGGCCGGGTGGGCGTACCGCCGAATTGCTCAACACGTGGGACGTGAGGTCTCCACAGTACATCGGTGTTGTCGCCAGTGGTCGGCGGAAGGTGCACGTGCCCGTCGACCTGGGACCGGACCGCAGCGACGCACGGATGCACGCCAAGACCGTAGGATCCTACGCAGTGCCGTAGGGGACCGCACCGCCACTTCCCAGCAAATTAGGGACACTGTTTCTCCTGGGGTATCGGCGAGGACCATTCGCAACCGTCTCCATGAAGCTGGGCTACGGTCCCGCACACCGTTAGGCCGTCTTCCGCTCACGCCCCAACATCGTGCAGCCCGCCTCCAGTGGTGTCGCGACAGGCGTGAATGGAGGGACGAATGGAGACGTGTCGTCTTCAGCGATGAGAGTCGCTTCTGCCTTGGTGCCAATGATGGTCGTATGCGTGTTTGGCGCCGTGCAGGTGAGCGCCACAATCAGGACTGCATACGACCGAGGCACACAGGGCCAACACCCGGCATCATGGTGTGGGGAGCGATCTCCTACACTGGCCGTACACCACTGGTGATCGTCGAGGGGACACTGAATAGTGCACGGTACATCCAAACCGTCATCGAACCCATCGTTCTACCATTCCTAGACCGGCAAGGGAACTTGCTGTTCCAACAGGACAATGCACGTCCGCATGTATCCCGTGCCACCCAACGTGCTCTAGAAGGTGTAAGTCAACTACCCTGGCCAGCAAGATCTCCGGATCTGTCCCCCATTGAGCATGTTTGGGACTGGATGAAGCGTCGTCTCACGCGGTCTGCACGTCCAGCACGAACGCTGGTCCAACTGAGGCGCCAGGTGGAAATGGCATGGCAAGCCGTTCCACAGGACTACATCCAGCATCTCTACGATCGTCTCCATGGGAGAATAGCAGCCTGCATTGCTGCGAAAGGTGGATATACACTGTACTAGTGCCGACATTGTGCATGCTCTGTTGCCTGTGTCTATGTGCCTGTGGTTCTGTCAGTGTGATCATGTGATGTATCTGACCCCAGGAATGTGTCAATAAAGTTTCCCCTTCCTGGGACAATGAATTCACGGTGTTCTTATTTCAATTTCCAGGAGTGTATAAAATAATTCCTTTTAACAAATAAAATTTATATATTTATTATCCAACCACTTTGCGTATTTTGAGCCTACGTACATTTTGTGCTGATAAAACATGAGCGAATTTTTACTCAGGGGCAGCACACGTGCTTTGAAGATGAGTATTGGTTTCTTTTTTGTGTCCACTTAGATCAGCTCGGATCTGTGTGTTCGTATCTTGCACGGTTTTAGGTTCCCTGGAAACTGCGTTTATTTTGTTATCTACATAAGTTTAAACCTGTTCAAAAAGTTTCTTATAATATTCCTGTCATTCTGTACTTAATATTTGACTAAGTTGACAGTATCGTCCAGTTGATGTGTAAACTGCTGGTAACGAGTGCGACATGCTTCAGTGTGTTGCATCAAGACCTCATTAAGTTTATTTTATTTTTCTGTGAAACGTTCATTCATTTGTTGTGAGATGGTTTGAATATCGTCAGATAATTGTTTGGTGGTGTCACTGCTTTGCTGAGCGACTGATTTAATTTCGTCACTTAACTGATTTGATATGTTGTCTTGTGTCTCAGATATTTGATTGAAACGTTCATTCATACTATTATTCAGTTGTTGAAGAATCATAGAGGAGATCTTTTCTTGTCTGAACTTCACTGAGTGATGCTCTTTGAATATTTTGTCGCACGAGCGATGATTCGTTCATAGTCATAGAAACATCATTACTTAACTTTGGATTAGAATCTGATGTAATGTGTCCGAAATCTACTGTGTTTAAACTTGTATCTTGTGTTGTGTGCGCAACTGTGTCGCCTGTGGACACCTGTGTTGCACTTTCATTCGTCTTACAGTTGACACTATCTGTGTGTGTTTGTTCAGAATCTAGATTTTGCACACTTGAAATGTTTGTTTCAGCGGCTTCCGCTTCAGCGGAATGTGCCGTCTATCAATCGCATTATTGGGCGATGTCACATTAGAGAAAATCTGTTCATTAGGCACTAACGATGTTCGTTCATTGTCTGCTGTACGCTGCACAACGAGCAATGAAGCATTATCAATATCTATTTCCATAGCAGTAAAGTTATTCTGTGCATTCCACATATTATTAGTTTTTGTTAAATTAGCATGCGACTGACTGTTCACTGTTCAAAATAACTGTTCAAAATAACTGTTCAAAATAACTGTTCAAAATAACTGTTACTAATTTATCAATTTGAACTACCGAGCATATAATATTACAAAACTAATTAAAGTAATCAGAAAAACTAATAACAATAAAGTGGGCGAAGAAAGAATGGAAACAAGAGTGGCAAAGAACACAGCAAGACAAAACACTATTTTGGGACAAATCTCAAAGAATTGTGGAGGTGAAACTTCCTGGAAGATTGAAACTGTGTGCCGAACCGAGACACAAGCTCGGGACCTTTGCCTTTCTCATACAACTGCTCTACCAACTGACCTAACCAAGTACGACTCACGACCCGTCTTCACAGCTTTTCCTGCTTTCGACACCTACCTTCCAAACTTGGAGTCCCGGTCCGGCACACAGTTTTAATCTGCAAGGAAGTTTCATATCACCGCACACTCCGCTGCAGAGTGAAAATATCATTCTAGAAATTGTAAAGACCATAGGCTGAATGGATGAACAGCAATATAAATATTCACAGTGGTCACAATTTCTTTTCTCTCATGTTTACACAACTTAATTCTTTGTACACATTTAAGTAACCATTAAGTGTAAATAAAATGCTAAATAATTGTGTTGCCAACAGTAACAACATTTGTAAGTTTAACAATTTACTTATTATTACAATCTCATATGTGTAAGATGTGTATGTACGTGTGTGTGTGTGTGTGTGTTTGTGTGTGTGTGTGTGTGTGTGTGCGCGTGTGTGTGTGTGTGTGTGTGTGCAAATTTAGTAATGTAGGTTTCTGTTGAAAACAGAGGTGATACTATTGTAAATGTTGTCAATTTTGTCATTTAAGGTAGGCTAGGTTATCTTCTTTGGTGTTTATACATCTGGAGTGCTTCAAGGATGTCTAGATTTTTACCGTTAGGTTAGATACGCTGATACTTCTGTTATTAACATGGGGATTAATTTTACGCAAGTTAGCGGCTATTGTTGATTTGTGGTCATTTTTGTATCTTAGTGCTGCCATGTGTCGCCGTATAAACTACGTAGAAACTCCCACAGTCAAAACATTCAGTTTTTTAGGTCCCTGTAAAGCGTGGTGTGTTTCTTGACTTGTTGCTATGGGCAATTTCTTCCCAGTTTTTCGTTTAAAGACATTGGAAATCCGTTACGTTGTTTCAACCAGGAATAAGATTGTGTGCAATATCTTATTCTTTGAATGTTTTTGCGTTGTGAATATCCGCCATTTTTGAGTGCTTCAGTAAATCTCCTGCGGAGTTGCTGTAGCCAGCTGCAGTGGCTGTTTGTTTTATTATCTCCAGTTCTTGCTTTTACTTAACTTTGACGAGTGGTAATTGGAGTACTGTGTTGACGATATACCAGAACGCTATCATGTTGCGCGCTATGTGGGGACAAATAAATTGTGACCGATAACAATAAGCTTGTTGTTTCGTTCATTGTCAATAACAGGTACGGTAGAGCATAACCTAAAATCTTCGCATCTATCTCGAATGGTATGCAAGGGGTAAACGATAACTGTTTGAAAAGTACCACAGTGGTGTATATGAAGTGAACAAACTGATACTGGACGCTTGTGGTCCATCAAGCCGGGAAACAGCCTCAAAATGGCCTAAAAAAGCCACCTAAAGCTATTCTCACATGGGACGTGTTTCTCATTGCAGGGCACGTGGTGTCCGTCTTGGTTACTGTGCGTTCTGGAAGGGACTGCCACATCTCGCGTAACGTGCTCCTTCCTCGTCGTGGTTTACAAGCAAAGCGCTTTCCAGCGGCAGTTCTCGGCTGCATCTAACGCGCATATCATTCAGTTTCTTTACGAAAATGGACGCGTGCAATGCAGCTGCGTTAACGCTATTAGTGACTGTCGAACAAGAGCAGAGAAAGTTACAAAGAAGAATCTAGACTCTTCGATGGCTTGAACAACTAGTTGCTGTTAGAGGAACACTAGATAACGCTTTCCTACAACTACATGAAGTACATTGGCTACTAGTAGAAATTCGTTAGTTGAATGTCCATTTCATTTTCTGTTAAAATTGATTATAATTTAAGTATAGTGTCTAATCTGAGTCTGCGCATGCATAGTATCCATTTGGAAATTTGGAAATTTGTGGTAAGCTTCTATGGGACCAAACTGCTGAGCTCATCGGTCCCTAGACTTACACACTACTTAATCTACATCTACATCTACATCCATAATCCGCAAGCCACCTGACGGTGTGTGGCGGAGGGTACTTTGAGAACCTCTATCGGTTCTCTCTTCTATTCCAGTCTCGTATTGTTCGTGGAAAGACTTAAACTACCTTACGCTAAGGACAACACACACACCCATGCCCGAGGGAGGACTCGAACCTCCGACGGGGAGTGCCGCACGACCCGTGACCAGGCGCCCTAGACCGTGCGGCAACCGCATACTCTCGATGTTGTATTGACTACCATCGCTCTGAAGTTGCGTACTTCATCACACAGGTTTCATAATCCGGATTCGTTTCGCAATTTGACTGGCTGCTCACCATAATTGAAAAAGATATTTGCCAATAACATACAAAAGTAAGGCAGTCCATAAAAAATGACTCTGAGCACTACGGGACTCAACTTCTGAGGTCATTAGTCCCCTAGAACTTAGAACTAGTTAAACCTAACTAACCTAAGGACATCACACACATCCATGCCCGAGGCAAGGCAGTCCATAAATCCAAGATATGTGTAGCAGTCATGTTAAGATTTCTGACGTAAACATTCCAGTCGTTGGCCTATATAACAGGAACTGCAGCAATACATTATTTATAATAAATAACATTGGCTACTGCAGATAACACTTCTATGAAATTAATAAATCAGACCCAGAAACCTCTCTCTTTGAAGTGAACGACACTATCAACTATGCTACACCTTCTTAATGACAGTGGCGCCACAGTTATATGGTAATATGTAACAGCTGCATCTACAAATGTCATTATTTGATATTTAACCAAGAAAAATTCCTCCAAAAGAGGTGCATTTGATAGATCTATATTTTCCCGCAGCATTGAAAGAGTATGCCTTCATAGCACCCGAGTTATGACTCTAAAACAATCAAATATGGGAAGCTTTTAACTACTGATATGTAGTTACCTATCATTTTATCGCAACAAATCGTACCTGAAACGACGAGTTTTCGAGACATCCTCAGTGTGCTGATGTTTCAAAACAGATTGTATTCATACAACATACTCTATAATAAAACAACCACCATTTGCGGAGTTTTAACTTCATATAATATGGCGTCACCTAAGTTCTGCTTCTGACATAAAATCGACGCCGTACCTCATTGGCCACGTTCCTCTCCATGAGACAAAAATCTGACACTTCAGATTCTTCATTTAACGGTTATAAACGTAGAGGAAGGTGGAATTCCACGCTTTGACGTCACCAGCTACTTGTCCACGTACGTTTCCACATCCCGTTAAGAGGACGACTTAAGGTACAGTGCATGCGCGACGTCCGTGATTTTGGTGAAAATCGCCCTTGCATATTAAAAACCCTTTGTTCTTGCACTTACAGGATGTAACACTGATGTTTGGGTAAATTTAACCTCAAAATATTGTGAAACCTGACAGCATAAAATTAACGATTAAATTACGTCTGGCCTTCTTACTACGAAATGACTGTGCTTGCAAGGGTTAGGTCTAGATCGAACTGTCAACATAATTAGTTTTTGCATAAAGTTTAGGAAAGCATTTTATCTTTCATTACTCTCAAGAGAAAATTTAAATTAATAATATTAACGGAACAGCAACTAAACCGGCGGCCTAAGAGAGATAGAGGATGTTGAAAACTCTCGCGTCGCCCATGCTCTGTAGCTTAGGCCAATTTGAGGTCATTTCCTGCCCTGATAGACTACAGGAATGCTACATGAAACTGTTCGTCTTGACTTCCCCTATACGACTGTGGTACACTACAAGCAATTATCTTTTACGCTCTGTAGCTGACACATAGGTCAATTCGCCTTTCTTCCGTCTCAGCATTTTAGTTAGTTTTTCGATGGAGACAGAGATGTACGAGGAACGCTCAATAAGTAAGGTAACAATTTTTTCTGAAAGGAGGTTGGTTTTATTTAGGATCCCAATACATCATATTATTCCGCATCCCTCTGGCAACAAAACCCTATTTTTCAACGTAATCTCTGTTCAATAGGATGGCCTTAAGCCGCGTTACTGTGAGGGTGTGTATGCCAGCCTGATACCAGTCTACCGGTCGAAGTCGGCGCCAACGTCTTGTTGCATCTATAACTTCGCCATCATCCATGTACTGCTTCCTGCGTATTGCATCTTTCGTTGCAACAAACAGATGGAAGTCTTCTGTTAGGCGGCAAGGAACACCCTAAGCAAGCACATTTGAGTATCTCGACTGGTGGGCGAGTGTGTGAGCACTGTCAACAGAGATGTCCAGTTACGAAGTGTTTTATTGTGGTCAGTTGATCACTTCGAATGAGAATGTCCACACGTTCCAACGCTGCAGGAGCGACAGCTGTCCGCAGGGGGGGGGGGAGGTAAGGCAGGTGTGTACAACCTTGCTGCGATGAAGGCAGGCGCATCGCCCAACGACTCTACATCTACATCTACATGACTACTCTGCAATTCACATTTAAGTGCTTGGCAGAGGGTTCATCGAACCACAATCATACTATCTCTCTACCATTCCACTCCCGAACAGCGCGCGGGAAAAACGAATACCTAAACCTTTCTGTTCGAGCTCTGATTTCTCTTATTTTATTTTGATGATCATTCCTACCTACGTAGGGTGGGCTCAAAAAAATATTTTCGCATTCGGGAGAGAAAGTTGGTGACTGAAATTTCGTAAATAGATCTCGCCGCGACGAAAAACGTCTTTGCTTTAATGACTTCCATCCCAACTCGCTTATCATATCTGCCACACTCTCTCCCCTATTACGTGATAATACAAAGCGAGCTGCCCTTTTTTGCACCCTTTCGATGTCCTCCGTCAATCCCACCTGGTAAGGATCCCATAGCGCGCAGCAATATTCTAACAGAGGACGAACGAGTGTAGTGTAAGCTGTCCCTTTAGTGGACTTGTTGCATCTTCTAAGTGTCCTGCCAATGAAACGCAACCTTTGGCTCACCTTCCCCACAATATTATCTATGTGGTCTTTCCAGCTGAAGTTGTTCGTGATTTTAACACCCAGGTACTTAGTTGAATTGACAGCCTTGAGGATTGTACTATTTATCGAGTAATCGAATTCCAACGGATTTCTTTTGGAACTCATGTGGATCACCTCACACTTTTCGTTATTTAGCGTCAACTGCCACCTGTCACACCATATAGCAACCTTCTCTAAATCGCTTTGCAACTGATACTGGTCTTCGGATGACCTTACTAGACGGTAAATTACAGCATCATCTGCGAACTACCTAAGAGAACTGCTCAGATTGTCACCCAGGTCATTTATATAGATCAGGAACACTAGAGGTCCCAGGACGCTTCCCTGGGGAACACCTGATATCACTTCACTTTTACTCGATGATTTGCCGTCTATTACTACGAACTGCGACCTTCCTGACACGAAATCACGAATCCAGTCGCACAACTGAGACGATACCCCATAGGCCCGCAGCTTGATTAGAAGTCGCTTGTGAGGAACGGTGTCAAAAGCTTTCCGGAAATCCAGAAATACGGAATCAGCCTGAGATCCCCTGTCGATAGCGGCCATTACTTCGTGCGAATAAAGAGCTAGCTGCGTTGCACAAGAACGATGTTTTCTGAAACCATGCTGATTACGTATCAATAGATCGTTCCCTTCTAGGTGATTCATAATGTTTGAATACAGTATATGCTCCAAAACCCTACTGCAAACTGACGTCAAAGATATGGGTCTGTAGTTCGATGGATTACTCCTACTACCCTTCTTAAACACTGGTGCGACCTGCGCAATTTTCCAATCTGTAGGTACAGATCTATCGGTGAGCGAGCGGTTGTATATGATTGCTAAGTAGGAAGCTATTGTATCAGCGTAATCTGAAAGGAACGTAATCGGTATACAATCTGGACCTGAAGACTTGCCCGTATCAAGCGATTTGAGTTGCTTCGCAACCCCTAAGGTATCTACTTCTAAGAAACCCATGCTAGCAGCTGTTCGTGTTTCAAATTCTGGAATATTCCATTCGTCTTCCCTGGTGAAGGAATTTCGGAGAACTGCGTTCAATAACTCCGCTTTAGCGGCACAGTCGTCGGTAACATTGCCATCGGCACTGCGCAGCGAAGGTATTGACTGCGTCTTGCCGCTTGTGTACTTTACATACGACCAGAATTTCTTCGGATTTTCTACCAAATTTCGAGACAATGTTTCGTTGTGGAACCTATTAAAGCTATCTCGCATTGAAGTCCATGCCAAATTTCGCGCGTCTGTAAATTTTAGCCACCTTTTGTTCACTCCAGGTCTCCGTAGACATACTGCAAGCGTCTATCAATACCTGCGGTATTCTGTTTCTCCACCATGAGAAACTCAATAACAGCTCTCTGCTCGGAATGCACCTCCGTTACACGCGCCATTTTGAACACTACGTTCAGCGGCGCCACCTACTGGAAATTCAAGAAACTATAGGCGCTGAATCGGGAATATCGCATGATTTCGCACAACAAATTCCGCAAATTTTCTACCGAAACTGGGAGAGAAAAAATGTGTGGCATTATTTATTGAGCGCCCCTCGTAGATAACTTGTGATTGTTCGATATGCTATGGGAAAAACGTTACGCTGCGGCCGCGGTGCAGACTCCGGAGGGTCGGTCAGCGGCTGTCCCTGGCAGGTGGGCGTCAGCTGCACGCGTCTTCCCTGCCGACCACCGCAGGCTGGGCAGGAGGAGATGAGCGCACTGCGGCAGTTTCCGGGTGGGCCGCGTTTCTCGGCGAGGCGGAGGCAAATTGCCAATTGCCGTGACGCGCTTCATCGGAAAATACCGAGCCCATCCGCCGGCCGCTGTTGGTGGTGAGGGGGCACCGGCACAGATGGGCCCCAGACGTCGCGGAATGGGCGCTGCGTGAGTGCGGTGGGGTTGGGGGTTGGGGTTGGGGAGGCGGAGGGTGTGGCCGGGGAATCACCGAGCCGTGCCGTGCGGCGGCGCTGACGCAAGGAGCGGCCGAGACGGCGCGGCGCCGCGGCCAAATGTAATCCCGCCCGTTCGTCCACCATCCCTCGGCTCGTTTACATTTCATTCCGCGGCCAAATTTGCCGTATCAGAATGGAATAATATGGCGAAGAGGCTTTCGTATAAGCTGTCTCGGCGGCTCGTACCGCGAAATTGTTACGGCCCGCAGACGTGGGTCGAAAATGCGGTCCTCATGATCCGGGCCGGGAAAAATAAACGATGACGCTCGCAATTTTTTTCTCTGCAAGGCAGGAACGAAATGAGACTGAGTCGCATACATGTTTGGATTAATATGACGGCCAATTTACTGAAAGAATACTCGAGATTTGTCTGTACAATACCGCTGACAAGCGCACTTTTTCTAGGCACGAAGAGTACTTCTGACACAGGATTGAGGTCTCGTGCTGACTTGACCAACCTCGAACTGCTTTTGCAGTCAGTACACTATGCAACGAGTACGTTTTGTCTAGGATGTGTCTCACTGTTCTTAAATATTTAAAGAAAGTTACTACCTTGCAGTTTGCTAAAACACAAACATACCCATAGACAGCAATTTAATAAGCGACAGTACCCCCCGATGTGAAACGAACGTTTTGAACAACTACAACACGCAAACCATACAGCGATAAGATGTAAATACAAAAAAAGCAAATAATGTTAAAATTGTATGTATCGGGTGATCAAAAAGTCAGTATAAATTGGAAACTTAATAAACCACGGAATAATGTAGACAGAGAGGTAAAAATTAACACACATGCTTGGAATGACATGGGGTTTTATTAGAACAAAAAAATGTCCGACAGATGCGCGTCGTTTGGTTATGATGCTGTGCTCAGCCGCCACTTTCGTCATGCTTGACCTCCCAGGTCCCCAGACCTCTGTGCGATAATTGGCTTTGGGGTTACCTGAAGTCGCAAGTGTGTCGTGATCGACCGACATCTCTAGGGATGCTGAAAGACAACATCCGACGCCAATGCCTCACCATAACTGCGGACATGCTTTACAGTGCTGTTCACAACATTATTCCTCGACTACAGCTATTGTTGAGGAATGATGGTGGACGTATTGAGCATTTCTTGTAAAGAAGATCATCTTTGCTTTGTCTTACTTTGTTATGCTAATTATTGCTATTCTGATCAGATGAAGTGCCATCTGTCGGACATTTCTTGAACTTTTGTAATTTTTTGGTTCTAATAAAACCCCATGTCATTCCAAGCATGTGTGTCAATTTGTACCTCTATATACATTATTCCGTGATTTATTCAGTTTCCAAATTTATACTGACTTTTTGATCACCCGGTATTATTCGCAGATAACTTTACTATGGAAATTATAGCCGAAATAGGACCACTGCAGTAAAGAAATTCAGTTGAATCAGAGGACGTAGATTCATATTAATAATGTCATTACGGGACTTATATTACACTGCGGGCCAAGAAGTACGTAAAAGTTATTACCGTTAGCTGCTAATAAGCAAACGTCTGTTTGCTACCATTTTAAGTATATCTGATCATCATTAGAAAACAGGAGTTGTGTTATCTGATGATCAGATAAGTTAAAATAACGCTTTGGTTATTTGCAACTTACGCAACTCGTGTTGTTATATCAATGTTTTTTCTTCTTTTTTTTCTTTTTTTTTAAGTGCAGTAATTTTGACCCATTCAAAAAAATGGTGATGGGCAAATCATCTCTAATTACAGTCCCAATTGACATCTACTTTTCGAAAAAAATTAAAAAATGCTGATAGTAGAAAACTGAATTTTTCTTTTCTTTTAATAGAACTAGTTAAAAACCTCTAACTGTTCCTTCTGGAAGGAGTTTTCTACAGAGAAGGCCATATGTGACAAAACCGATTAAGACAGGGCAGTGCTGACAAGTACAATACTGATATATTATGTGACCCGAAAGGCCTTTGAAAATATAATAAAATGGTATTATCTCGACCAATGAGTTTTAACAATAGAAAGCAGAGTCGCATTGACCAACTGCACCTTGGGAGTAAAATTAAACGTGGTGATGGAACATCAAAATCTCGAAAGGATTTGTAATGAGTCCACACCTATTATTAGATATTCAACAATTTAGAAGACCTCTCCTGAATGTGTAATGTTCGACGATTACAAAACCCTGCTAAGCAGTGCCCATACACTGCTACAGCTGATGCAGTGCACATGACGCATGGGCAGGCTTACAACCGGTTCATTGTAGACTTGAAGACCCATATAAAACATTTTCAGGAAAAGAAAACTGACTTACTTGTATCGCAAAGAGAAATTACTATTAATTATGAACAAAAGACTATACCTGGAATCCCTCGACTAACAGCAGAATAAGAAGCAAGAACTGAATCAGTACACTTAAAAGCATTTACATAATACTAAGTTTAAGGGCTGTAGCTTATTTTGCACGCTTTCATGCCTATTTTATCGGGCATGTTAGGAAGTATGTACTTTGTAAACATGAGCAGTTAAGTACGCTATTTGAAGCATTTGAGCACATACCTCGCAGATGAATGTGTAACCAATGCAGGATTGTGGCAGCACGCAGTACGCTTACTCCTTAACAATATTTATGGCTATAACAAAAAAATTAATTTCAAATGAACTCTAAACGACACAGCCGCAATGAAAGATATATAAATCATTTCGATGTACACATTGGCCGCAGAACAGAGCTTTTTAATCTGGTTCAAAGACCTTGAACATGCTACCTGTAGGTATTAGGTGAGGTATCTTGAATCTAGGCAGATAGAAAGAAAATGAAAATTGTCTACAGTTACCCATTCCTAGAAGTTATTACGAAGGTTGAAGAATTGGAAACATTTCTGAAGAAACAACTATGTAAATTTGAATTTGCATTTGTTCTTAAAACTGTAGACAGCTGTAATTCTTTCATATTAATTTCCTAAATTAGCTTACGGGTAGAAAATTATTTGCGGTCATAACAATGTATAACTGTTCACACAAAAGACGGAAGGACAAAAATCACAAGTGACAAAGAAGTAGTCAGAGTTATTATGCATTCGATTGCATCCTGGGTGACAGTGAAGAAATCGGATTGTTGACTAGAGTTTTAATTTATAGAGCATTCTGCTGTGACGTGGTATATGGTTTGTCCATTGACACCACATTGATTTGACGGTAAGCTGCTTTTCCTCCTCAATGTAATGGGTCCGCACATCAGCCCTGATTTGTTCTTATCCAGTTGAGGAAAGTCCTTAGTTTCGGACGTAACTGTTTTTCAGGGTCGTAGGCAATTATTGGCGAGGACTCTTCCCCACCTGTCCGCAGCACGTGGTCGTGAGGTAGCGTTCTCGCTTCCCGCGCCCGGGTTCCCGGGTTCGATTCCCGGCGGGTTCGGGGATTTTCTCTGCCTCGTGATGACTGGGTGTTGTGTGATGTCCTTAGGGTAGTTAGGTTTAAGTGTTTCTAAGTTCTAGGGGACTGATGACCATAGATGATAAGTCCCATAGTGCTCAGAGTCATTTTTAAGAAACCCCACCTATTTTGCTGCGCTTCGGTGATATTAAAATTGTCGGCAAGTTGCTCCCTGGCTGCTGAGGGCAGTCTATTGTTTTTCACACCTTCGGACAGATACTGATTCGGAGTAAAGAAGTACTATGTATTCTCCGACAATATTAAAAAAGCACTACCGCATAAACGATATTTAAGTACTGCAACTGAGTAAGCACCTGTTAAATTTTGCTATGTTAATTGTTAGTAAAGCGTACAAATTTGTCACTGCAATATTAATAGCTTTGTTTCTTCGTTAATTCATACCTTGACTCTTTCCAGATCCATAACGACTCTTTTTAGTGATATGGTGCATATAAGACTATAAATGAATGGAAAGACAAAGCATGAAAGACTGTTTCGCATTTTTGTGGAACGTTTTTTAAATGTTTCCACGTAGATTTAGCCCATGCCGAAAGCCTGATACTGGAGTTATATAAGTTCAGCATTACTTCGGTATTCTGCCAGGAGAATGCTTAAGGCAACAGTACTCGTACAACTTCCCGTAGCTGGGAAATTATGCTAGCGTAACTTCACTGAGGGCTCGAGAAAGGGCTAAAGCCGAGTACTGACTCTTCCTTCACCAAATGGCTTCTGCCGTTCCTGCGTATCTGAGCAGGTGAGATAGAGCAGTACCTGAGAGCAGTTATGTAAAATACTGTCAAAACAATGAGGAGAATACAGAGCGGATTTCACATCCAGTGTTTTCGTCTCATGTGCTCAGCTGATAACAGTGACAAATTTTTATCATCTGTTTCATTATCCAGTACACAGTACATCTCCAATGACCTTAGTGCTGCAAAAAGCATGATAGGATGATCTGGAGGCACTATGATAAAAGCCGGCCGGTGTGGCCGTGCGGTTAAAGGCGCTTCAGTCTGGAACCGCGTGACCGCTACGGTCGCAGGTTCGAATCCTGCCTCGGGCATGGATGTGTGTGATGTCCTTAGGTTAGTTAGGTTTAAGTAGTTCTAAGTTCTAGGGGACTTATGACCACAGATGTTGAGTCCCATAGTGCTCAGAGCCATTTGAACCATTTGAACCATTTGAACCACTATGATAAAAATTTTCCAACTTTTGTGTATAAAGAAAAATGGGTCGGGCCGGCCGACGAACGTGTGTTACTCCATAACGTTACCATAACTTATCTAATGTGAATTATGTTTCATTCATATTAAAGTAAATCATTTTAATTTTTTATAGACGTTCTAAAATGACACTGATTGATTGCAAAAAAGCCTTTGCTTTTATAGGAACAGTTTTGATAATACAGACCCGTCTGAAAAATATACTATCACTCGTTGTTAAAAATAAGTGTCAAAGAATAAAAGAACAGAGAATACGTGTTTGTTAAAGGAAAAAGTTAGAAAAGATGTACTAAACTCCGAAAGAGGTTTATTGGTGCCCAATATTGGTGGAGGATTGGGGAGTAAATTACTTAAACAAAGTCTGGAACAGAGCATTGTATTTGAGCTAAACGTGGGCACTGGAAAGCAAGAAAAGTACAATCCCAAAAATGAAATCGTACAACGTTACGAAACCACTCTATAATCAGACGGAATTTTTTTTATCGGTCACTATATCTTTCTTAGATTTTATTTCCCCTTCATGTGACAATCTTACATTTTAACTAATCAGTACAACTATCCACACGTTTTCTGAAAGGAGCAGCAGATAATATGCTTTAAGTTTGGGTTTCGCGATAGTAGTTGTTGTTATCTTTGGTACCACTATTGCTGTTATTCTAGTAGATTAGTGAACTTACAAGAACAAGAGCTTAGTCTATTGTCCTAAAAGAAAATTAGTACAACTTTTCAAAGGTTTCCAATTCACTCAAGGATTTATTGTTACAACAGTGCAGGTCGTGTACATGAAATGATTACTTTTACAAATAAATAGCAGAAGGTGTTCTAAGGTATGAATCAACGCTGAAACGCCCATACTAGTACGCGGTGCAGTCCCAACGGGCGGGCCGGCCGAGGTGGCCGAGCGGTTCTAGGCGCTACAGTCTGGAACCACGCGATCGCTACGGTCGCAGGTTCGAATCCTGCCTCGTGCATGGATGTGTGTGATGTCGTTAGGTTAGTTAGGTTTAAGTAGTTCTAAGTTCTAGGGGACTGATGACCTCAGAAGTTAAGTCCCATAGTACTCACAGCCATTTGAACCCAACGGGCGGCAATGCAGACTTGGGGTCCAATCGATCGTACAGTTGGCGAATACTGTCTTGAGATACGTTGTTCCACGCCTGCTCGACACGTTCAAGTAGTAGAGTTGTTGGTTGTTGGTGATGAGTCCCACGAGTCACTTCTCTTTCCATCATATTCCACATGTGCTCTGTTGGGGGAATTTCGGAGATCGTGTTGGCCAGGGAAGTTGCTGTACGTCTTGCGGATCACGTTGAGTTTCACAGGCAGTGCGTGGGCGAACACTGTCCTGTCGGAATAACACATCAACTTCCTGATGCAAGAACGGCAAAAGAACGGGTCTAACAACGTTCTTTACCTATCGGACGGCCGTGAGTGGCCGAGCGGTTCTAGGCGCTACAGTCAGGAACCGCGCGACCGCTACGGTCGCAGGTTCGACTCCTGCCTCGGGCATGGATGTGTGTGATGTCGTTAGGTTAGTTAGGTTTAAGTAGTTCTAAGTTCTAGGGGACTGATGACCTCAGTAGTTAAGTCCCATAGTGCTCAGAGCCATTTGAACCATTTTTTTGCACCTATCGAGCTGTGGTAAGCGTTCCTCGAAAAACACCAAAGGTTAACGAGAGTTGTAGTTTATCGCACCCCTGACCATAAGGTCTACCTCGTACCCGCAAACGACCATGACTTGAGTGCAGACCGAGTCTGGTTTCCTCGATGAAGACCAAGGCGCGCCATTCCGTCTTCCGGTGACCTTCTGAGGGCACCAGTCGAATCGTGCACGTCGATGCTGTGGCGTGAGAGGAAGACAGGCTGCCCGTAGACACACTGATAATAATCTGTCCGCAACAGTTCGTGTTGACACGTCTGGGCTTACAAGCCGTCTTATGTGAGCTGTGTTAGCTGTATGATCTACCACTGCTCCATTTATGATATGACGGTCATGACGGGAGTCTGCGCTGTGTGGAATTCCAGAACCTCGTCTACGGGTGTCGGAAGGTTCACGTGATCACTGATACCAGTATCGTTGAACAACTACGCACAACGTCCAAAATGTGTGGCAATTCTCCGGAAGGACCATCCCGCCATTTGGAAGGCCACAATTTGACCCTATTCAGAATCACTCAGTTGGCCGTAGGAAGCAAGAGTGCATTTCCGTGGCATGGTTGCTTGCTTGCTTCACACGTTTGCACCACAGTGAGCCTGCTAGCTGTGAGCTTTCCCCGTTAAAGTATAGACGCAGATGGCGCTCTGGTAGCTACGCCACTACTCTATCTGTTGACGGACGACGTTGAAATCATTGTCAGTACTTCCATTATCTTCACGTGGCATATGCCAACAGCGGATCAAAATCGAAGTCACCTTTCCAGGTGTATTAATTTTTTCCCGGCAGCGTATTTCGACATCAATGTGATGGCAACAACCGCAAAAAGTAGAAAATCACTAACAGAACAAGTCCACATCTTGAATTTCGTTTATAAATAACATTCCACCAGGTTTAATAACAAAGCTGTTGCTCCCTCGACAATGTCCCAGCCTTGCCAGCAGGCAGCGGGCGAGTCGTGTGGTAAACCAGACTCGCTTTAGTGCCACGGTGAACTGTTCGGTCATATCAGTTGGCTCATTCAACTTCCGCTTATTTGACTGCAGGTTCCAGGTGTCAATCTGAAAGGCAGTGGCGCAAGACGCATTCCCTCCTTGGAAGGTCCTAAGATAAGAACTTAACTGTGAACGAGTAGGAAATTTCGGGAGAACATTGAGCTAAAACCAAAGCCCTTGAGAGCCAAGAAGGAGTGGAACAACGCAACGCCATAGTAGAACATAGTATGGCTGATGTTGCCAAGCCTACATACCACAAATCCTACGACTTCGCCAGTGAATACTAGACTAGATTAGTGAATGCGCTACCACCGTAAGCATGTGAAACGTATTTATTCTTTTACAGGCGCACAAGATTCATTTTCACTTGTTTAGATCGCTCTGCAAAGAAGGGGAGGAGGTGAAAGGAACAAGGAGAAACCAGATGAACCCATAGTAACTGCATATGCGAGTTCGTATGCTTTAGCGTCACGAAAATAGTAGATGTTCTATGAGTTTTATTATTATGTAGTGTACCACTGAAACTACTTTTTTTGGGAGGGGGAGATCTGATCCGTATATTTTGACATATTTTAGGAGTTATTTTAAGAATTAAAAAATTGTGGGCTGCCCTGAAGTGTAGCGATTTTTATGGTTGTGCCATATATGTAATTTGGCTTTATGACAATATTCAACGTTGAAGATACAAACTTACAGGAGAAAGTAGAGACACGGAAATATATTAATCTGAGATAACGAACCCTGGTGCAGATACGACTGAGTGGAATTTATATTTGCTGTGGGAAATCGCTGGAAGTGCAGTAAGAAAAACTACAAATCGCTGTTAATACTATGTACTAAAATGATTTAATTAGTTGTGGCATAGTGCTAAAAAAAGCCACCGTGACCCAGGAAAGGTTTGCTTTTCATTAATTCCATATATGGTAATGAATCATGGATTGTAGGAAAACCGTAACACAAGAGAATCGAAGCATTTGAGATGTGGTACTACAGAAGAATGCTGAAAATTAGGTGGACTGATAAGGTAAGGAATGAGGAGGTTCTCCACAGAATCGACTAGGAAAGGAATATATGAAAAACATTGACAAGAAGAAGGCACAGGATGATAAGACACCAGTTAAAACATCATGGAATACTTCCATGGTACTAGAGGGAGTTGTAGAGGGTAAAAACTGTAGAGGAAGACAGAGATTTGAATACATCCAGCAAATATTTGAGGACGTAGGTTGCAAGTTATACTCTGAGATGAAGAGGTTGGCACAGAAGAGGAGGTCGTGACGGGCCGCAACAAATCAGTCAGATGAAAAGTTTGTACACAGGTCTGACGGTTGTCATCACAGACGAAAATAATTACCTCATGTAAAATACAGGGTGAATCACTAACTATTGCCACCTAGAATAACTCCGAAAGTATGATAGTACCTGAAAAGTTTGTGGGACAAATGTCGCAAGGGGACAACGGGGGGCCATAATATGACGTTAGTTTTTTGTTGCTATGTGGGGTCGCGTCATAGATAGGAAGGTCTTTTTTTTTTTTAATGGGATGCTATAGTTTGGTACTTATTTTCTGATAGCTGCTATCGAGACGAATCCAATGATGGGTAACATTAAGGCCTTTGAAGATCAACGAAGGTCAAAAAGTGGCGTGAACATCCATTTACAGAAGTTATTAGAAGTGATGACCACTGCTATCAATGCAATGCTGCAATCTTCTTACCATGAATTGAGTGGTATCCTTATCACTTCGGCACTTATCGAAGCACATGTTCTGACAGTTCTCTCTCGTGTATCGTGCCAATAGTAAATATTCACCGAATACGGCGTATACATCTAACGTGCCATTGACATGTAAACACCATTCGACGGTTTCGCAATACAACACTAATAGGAACGGTAAGACTAGTTTCATCGAATCAAGCGAATGTGAAAGATGTATTCCTTCGAAGAACAAGCCGATATGCTTCTCATTTACGGAGAATGCCAACATAATTCAGTAAGAGCTAGAGACTTATACACTAAAAGATATCCTCAACTTACTCACCTTACACGTTGTACATTTAAATATGTGTAGATAAATTGAGAACAAGTCGATCTTTAACGCATCGGAAACATATAACACAAAGGAAAGTTACTAAAGAGGAAACGGAAATTGGTACTCTTGCCACTGTGGTTCATGATCCTTGTGTTAGTTTGCGTCACATAGCAAGGGAATGTGTCATGAGCCAGAGTAGTGTTGTTCATGTCCTGCATCGCCATAAATATCATCCTCACAATATCAGTCTCCACCAAGAATTAACAGGGTACGGACTGTATGCATCGCACTGAATTCTGTCGATGGGCTCAACTTCAGATTGCCGGCTGTTGTGGCCGCGCGGTTCCAGGCGCTTCAGTCTGGAACCGCGCGACCGCTACGGTCGCAGGTTCGAATCCTGCCTCGGGCATGGATGTGTGTGATGTCCTTAGGTTAGTTAGGTTTAAGTAGTTCTAAGTTCTAGAGGACTGATGACCTCAGATGTTAAGTCCCATAGTGCTTAGAGCCATTTGAACCATTTTTTTTCAACTTCAGATTCAGAGGGATGACACACTTATTAATTTGATTTTATTTACTAACGAGGCTACATTCACGAACCACGGAAATGTTAATTTGCATAATATGCATTATTGGGCAAATGAAAATCGGTGTTGGCTGCGGCAAGTTGTACACCAAACACTGTGACCGGTGAATGTATGGTGTGGGATTTTGAAGGACAGAATTACAGGCCCCTATTTCATGGAAGGAAGTCTTACTGGTAGGAAGTACACCACATTCCTGCAAGAAACATTAGATCTGTTATTGGAAGAAATACCTTTAGGAAGAAGGAACAGAATGTGCTATCAACACGATGGGTGTCCGGCACATTTTCGCTGATTGCTAGAAATGAGTTGCAGAGACAATTCCCAAATCGTTGGATTGGACGAGAAGATGTGCCGTCGCCGGCTCGTTCCCAAGACTTGATGCCTCTGGATTTTTTCTTGTGGGGATTCGTAAAAGACATTGTTTATAGAGACGTTTCAATTAAAGCTGAAGATATGTGATAGAGAATTGTCAGAGCATGTGCTTAGATAAGTGCCGATGTGATAAGGAATACCACTCAATCCGTGATAAGAAAATTGCAGCACTGCATTGATGCCAATGGTCATCACTTCAAACACCTTCTGCAAATGGGCGTTCATTCCACCTTTGTGACCTTCATTGTCCTTCAAACGCCTTACTGTTACACATCATTGGATTCGTCTCGATAGCCTCTATCAGAAACTAAGTAGAAACTATAGCATCCCATTTAAAAAAACAAATTTGACCTTCATATCTCTGACGCGACCCCACCTAGCAGCCGGCCGGAGTGGCCGAGCAGTTCTAGGCGCTACAGTCTGGAACCGCGCCACCGCTACGGTCGCAGGTTCGAATCCTGCCTCGGGCATGGTTGTGTGTGATGTCCTTCGGTTAGTTAGGTTTAAGTAGTTCTAAGTTCTAGGGGACTGATGTCCGCAGCAATTAAGTCCCATAGTGGTCAGAGCCATTTGATCCTTCCTAGCAACAAAAAACCGTCATATTATGGTCCCCGTTGTCCAATGCAACATTTGTCCCACAAACCTTTCAGCTCCTGTCATACTTTCGGAGTTATTCTTGGTGGCAATAGTTAGTGACTCACTCTGTATATTACACGCTCGACTTTCCTGCTTCGCTGACACGAGTTTCAACCATCTGCCGCTAGAGAGCTGCGAACTGCAACGTATAGCTGGCGGTGTGTAATGTAACTATGTCGGTGTCCTGCGAGACCCTCAGAAAACTGAAAGCACGAATTCGAAGAGTTCTTACTCACATGGTGCACGATCTTGCGTCACATATTTTTGCAGTCTATCCAAAGCGACGTTTGAGGTGGTGGTAAACAGTATCGCTAATGGACAATGTGGCAATCTAATGGAGAGGTTTGGATTTGTCGAATGCCTTGAGAACATTATCTGCCATCATGTGTCGTGCCAGCAGAGAAGTACGGAGGAGTGGTTATACGGTATAGCGATGTTTTTCTGGCTAAAATCGGAAGGATATAATCACATTTTGCAGCATTGTGTACTGCATGCAGTAGAGGAGCAGTTCAGAGACGATGGTCGTTAGTATCAGCATGACAATGCATTATGTCATGAAACAGCATCTGTGAGGCAAAGATTTGAGCACAACAACATTTCTGAAATGGACTGGTCTGCCCGGAGTCCCGACCTGAACATAATGGAACACCTTTAGGATGAGTAAGAGTGCCGATTTCGCTCCAGACAACAGTGTCCAACTACCTAGTGTGTTTCTTATTTACTTTTTTATTTTCCAACACAATTAGTTTTACAGATGACAGATGTCAATCGTCTCAAATGGCGTTGTTCAGATCCTGATGCTGCACAGAAGGGCTGTAAGATTTTTATCGCCACTGAGAAGTATCGGCAGCGCCTCATCGATCAAAACACTTTAATCATGTAGCATTTTTGCACGGAACATGTGATCTGTTGGTTGTAAATGAGAACATTTTAGGTTACGGCTTCCAGTCATGTTTATGTCAGTTATAATAACAAGTGTACTGTAGTGCCGGCCGGTGTGGCCGAGCGGTTCTAGGCGCTTCAGTCTGGAGCCGCGAATCCTGCCTCGGACATGGATGTGTGTGATGTCCTTAGGTTAGTTAGGTTTAAGTAGTTCTAAGTTCTAGGGGACTGATGACCTCGGATGTTAAGTCTCATAGTGCTCAGAGTCATTTGAACCATTTTTTTTGTACTGTAGCACCAGTAAAAATTTCAGAGGCTTAAATCGCCGTCATAGGGTGGATTGATGTGAATTATACGACACGTACGTGCTGTTTTTATGACTCCGTGGTTGTAACATACCTCCTCACTTACACTCCTATCCAAGTCGAGCGAGCTGTTGTTTTACGAACGTTTTGACAGTGATTGATTTAGTAATAGGTAGCCGGACTTTAAGTTAACTATTCTTCTCCAAAACATACCACAATAAATGAACAAAACAGTGCCGATTCCAAATCGTTTCTGCTAGGTCACACAAATCTGTAATTCTGTGTTGTAGAAACGTAAAAATACGTATTGGATATACTTTCAATCAGTAAAGTAGCTGCAATAACTAAGAACAAAAATTTCAGTTAATAATTGATTGCCTGCATTAATTGTTTCATGAGAAAGCTATTGAACTACCTTTTCACATAATATTGATTATTTATTTGCGACTGCACTGTTGTGTGCTATAACCCTGCGTCACCAAATGGTTATTAGGATGCTTTGCGACGTTCAGATGTGGCGATGCTCTTCACATACACACACACACACACACACACACACACACACACACACACACACACACACACACACGCCAACGCCAACGCCAACGCCAACACCAAGCGATAAGAATGTTTACATAACAAAACTGTTGCATCCTTGAGCCTCCGGTTCTAGATGTACCCTTGTCCGGTTAGCGGCTGACGCTACAGATCTTTATTTATGGAAATATAAAGTACAATCAGCTACAAATTTTACATATTCACCTTTAACCCAAAAAATACAGACTCATTTTGATTGATTTTTCTTTTGCTACGAGCATACGAAACAAGTGGAGAGATTGAGTCATAATCAGATTTACCAAAATCTTTACTACCAATTTCAAACATATGATAAGTACGATAGGCAATTACATCTCTATCATTAAAACTTTCAAGACCAGGTACACCAGAAACTCCGCTACCACCTCTTACTATGGCAACGGTGAACCATCCATTTCCATGTAAGAAAGTATCGTTTATATCCAAGCTGAAATTAAGAGAACATCCAAGAATTACACAGGGTCCATCGACGAGAGTGTGGGCTGCAACACTCTTGACTGGAATGCGATTTTTCTTGTCTCCTGATGTTGTTGTAAGTTCAATGTTTTCTATCGTTTTGTAGACTGTTGTGCGGGTAGACTGCTGCCAACATGCCCTACAGGACGACACTTTCTCACATGGAAATGGATGGTTTACCGTTGCCATAGTAAGAGATGGTAGCGGAGTTTCTAGTGTACCTGGTCTTGAAAAATTTAATGATCGAGATATAATTGCCTATCGTACTTATCATATGTTTGAAATTGGTAGTAAAGATTTTGGTAAATCTGCTTATGACTCAACCTCTCCACTTGTTTTGTATACTCATAGCAAAAGAAAAATCAATCAAAATGAGTCTGTATTTATTTGGGTTAAAGGTAAAGGTGTATGTGAATATGTAAAATTTGTAGCTAATTGTACCTTATATTCCCGTAAGTAAAGATCTGTAGCGTCAGCCGCTAACCGGACAAGGACAAATCTAGAACTGGAGGCTCAAGGATGCAACAGTTTTGTTATGTAAACACTCTTATCGCTTGGCACAACAGTCTACACAACGATAGAAAACACTGAACTTACAATAACATCAGGAGACAAGAAAAATCGCATTCCAGTCAAGAGTGTTGGAACCCCTCGTTCTCGTCGATGGACCCTGTGTATTTCTTATATGTTCTCTTAATTTCAGCTTGGATATAAACGACACTTTCTCGCATGGAAATGGATGGTTCACCGTTGCCATAGTAAGAGGTGGTAGCGGAGTTTCTAGTGTCCCTTGTCTTGAAAGTTTTAATGATAGAGATGTAATTGCCTATCGTACTTATCATATGTTTGAAATTGGTAGTAAAGATTTTGGTAAATCTGCTTATGACTCAACCTCTTCACTTGTTTTGTATACTTTGTATGCACACACACACACACACACACACACACATACACACACACACACATAGAGAGAGAGACAGAGAGAGAGAGAGAGAGAGAGAGAGAGAGAGAGAGAGAGAGAGAAATGCAAGAGTGTATTTGAAGTATTAGCTTGATGTTGTCTTTGGATCGAGCCCTGCATCGTCTGCCTACATGTCCAGCAGGTAAACTCGCTGCAAATTGCTTTAACTCGCCATCCTGCAGTCTACATTATCTAAGTTTTGGCGAGTTATCTGAAGTTAAATAAAACACAGACTGAAATCAACGAAATATTAATGAAATGAAAGAAAAGTTGTCTTTAGCACCTCTAAACTCGCATAATCATGAGTAACCAGTAACAGTTCCAAAACTGTAGCCGAATAATTCAAATACCAACGCTGCCCATTGCCAAACACTCACGAAATATTTCAGACCCAACTGACTCACTATATCTAAGCCCCATTCAGCTCGGAATTATTCTAAATGCAAACAATTTTTAAGACACTCATGCGGCCACTTTCTATCCTTAGTCTATCATTTTACAGGTTACAACGACACTAACAGCTCACCAACACGCAAGTTACCGCCTGAAACGGAATGACTGCTCGAGGCAGAATGATCCGGATCAGCAGTTTTGCGCGGAATTATAAGCCTTCGGAAAGCCCGTCAAATTTTACCACGATCACAAAAGTACTAAATGTACTACCATTTGAAATAAATACAATTCACAAATACAACACTTATGTTAAAGGAAGCATCTTCCTCT
Organism: Schistocerca serialis cubense; assembly: GCF_023864345.2. Classification (NCBI taxonomy): domain Eukaryota; kingdom Metazoa; phylum Arthropoda; class Insecta; order Orthoptera; family Acrididae; genus Schistocerca; species Schistocerca serialis. The sequence continues at coordinate 491,895,542 of NC_064638.1, forward strand.
GCCGGCGTCCTTCACACCATACACAATATCCCGTGCCTAAAGTTTCATCCACAATTAATTGAAATATGAAATTTGTGTACATTGCTCAGTTTCAATGAGAAAGGAATTGTTGTTAATATATGATAAACAGTAAAGAAGGCTGCGCAAATGAAAAGGTCACTGCGCTATGTATAACGGTGGTTTTAAATTTTATGGTCATGTTAGCACTTTCAAATGAGGAATGTGTCTGTTATAGGAATTTCACATTTAATTAATTAGATACGAAATCACTTAATGAACTTCACATATTATACATGGTTACACAGAGAAAGGTGTAAGGCATCTCACAATGGATTTATTTTCTGTGTAAGTGTGGAGGATATAATGCTCTGACACTTTTTCATAGTTAAGAAAATATAAAGCTCTGAACAACTCAATAAATAAAGCATATAAAAACATGTTACTTGCAGTGATTTTACCTAGTATTCTTAGCTGTCATCCAACACCTTGATCACAAGGATCGCAAGAAACTTTAAAAAATTACATAATTTATTTGTTTGATATTATTCTACATCTACATCTACATTGATACTCCGCAAGCCACCCAACGGTGTGTGGCGGAGGGCACTTTACGTGCCACTGTCATTACCTCCCTTTCCTGTTCCAGTCGCGTATGGTTCGCGGGAAGAACGACTGTCTGAAAGCCTCCGTGCGCGCTCTAATCTCTCTAATTTTACATTCGTGATCTCCTCGGGAAGTATAAGTAGGGGGAAGCAATATATTCGATACCTCATCCAGAAACGCACCCTCTCGAAACCTGGCGAGCAAGCTACACCGCGATGCAGAGCGCCTCTCTTGCAGAGTCTGCCACTTGAGTTTATTAAACATCTCCGTAACGCTATCACGGTTACCAAATAACCCGGTGACGAAACAGAACATTTTCAGGTTGCATAATATCACTGATAATGAAGTCTAAATACGCACGCCTCAGTGTCGTGATTACGTCGAAATGATTGGTTTTGCGACGCTGAATAAACGGCTAACCGACTCCCCAAACCCCAAATGCCTGGAGAAAACTACCCATTTCCTGTCGTTGCTCGCTTGCCGGTAACTTTGCGACTTGCTAGCTACTTTGGTAAACCCTCGGATCAAACCCAGCCGTGCCAACACTTACGATTTTACGTACTATGACCCACTGACAGCTCTTCAGCATAGGCGGTAACTCATAAGACTTCTACTTTTTGCGGTATTTACGAGGAGAACACACATAGTACTTTAACCTAATTTCCCAGAAACTGCGATCAGTGGAAGAGGGGTCAAAATAAGCGAAAAGTTGTCTGGGATTAGCCGTAGATAATCGACCGTTTCTGAAAAAAAAACGACGCTCAAAGTTTTCGAGGTATTTATGTGCCTTTTACCGCGCGATATAAAAAGATGAAATGTTGGCGCAATGCTTAGCCGCGCAGCGTCTTACTTTCTGCGACCCATGTTTGAAATCCTATTATTACTTTTATTTTTGTTTCTCATTTATATACCCATGTCTGTTGCAGATTACTGCACGAATGTTTTCCAGTGTACTTTGATATAACTTTGTCCTTATTTATCTACTAATTGCACGTCAGATCAATGAAAAAAATGAGAAAATTATTTGATATATTTCGGGTCAAATTCCGTAGTTTATCTTGATTCATAACCAGTTCCAAGCACCAGTTCTCGGAGAAGTGATCCGTTATGCATGGCATGCGTCGAAATTATTGCCAAAGCGCAAAATCTTCACTTATATTAAAGACATTTCTTTCTCGAGTGGGATTCATATGAAGAAATGACACTGTGACAAATCTGCCTTCGTGTGACGCTCATGGTGTTCGAAATATCTGTCTCAAGAATATTTCTGCGATCGATATCATCAAACAGAATGTACTAAATCACCCTGTAGAAATTGATATATAAATATATGTTGTTGTTTTTGTTGTGGTCTTCAGTCCTGAGACTGGTTTGATGCAGCTCTCCATGCTACTCTATCCTGTGCAAGCTTCTTCATCTCCCAGTACCTACTGCAACCTACATCCTTCTGAATCTGCTTAGTGTATTCATCTCTTGTTCTCCCTCTACGATTTTTAGCCTCCACGCTGCCCTCCAATGCTAAATTTGTGATCCCTTGATGCCTCAAAACATGTCCTACCAACCGATCCCTTCTTCTAGTCAAGTTGTGCCACAAACTTCTCTTCTCCCCAATCCTATTCAATACCTCCTCATTAGTTACGTGATCTACCCACCTTATCTTCAGCATTCTTCTGTAGCACCACATTTCGAAAGCTTCTATTCTCTTCTTGTCCAAACTGGTTATCGTCCATGTTTCACTTCCATACATGGCTACACTCCATACAAATACTTTCAGAAACGACTTCCTGACACTTAAATCTATACTCGATGTTAACAAATTTCTCTTCTTCAGAAACGATTTCCTTGCCATTGCCAGTCTACATTTTATATCCTCTCTACTTCGACCATCATCAGTTATTTTACTCCCTAAATAGCAAAACTCCTTTACTACTTTAAGTGTCTCATTTCCTAATCTAATCCCCTCAGCATCACCCGATTTAATTTGACTACTTTCCATTATCCTCGTTTTGCTTTTGTTGATGTTCATCTTATATCCTCCTTTCAAGACACTGTCCATTCCGTTCAACTGCTCTTCCAAGTCCTTTGCTGTCTCTGACAGAATTACAATGTCATCGGCGAACCTCAAAGTTTTTACTTTATGTGCCTTTATAACTTTATAACTTTACAAAGTTATATAAATATATATGAGAATGAAATATCAGAATATGAAAATTTAAGAAGATTGTAACTCCTAAACATATCATAAACACATATATTATATAACAAATGTGTGACACATATAGTGAAATCCAGTCACAATTAATTTAACGCCATTGTGTCCTCTAATTCGATAAGAAACATTCGTATAGTGATGACATGGTTAGATAAATGAATGCAATAAAAATAAAATAAAAAAATAACTAAAAGTGATAATCGGGCTTCGAAACTAGGCGCATAATTGATAAAGCGTGACGTTAACCACTGGGCCACCATTTTATATTTGGAGATCACGTGGTAAAAGGCACATAAAGTATCCTGAAAACACTTCGCAAATTTAGACCGTCGTTTTTTCAGAGACGGTCAGGTACCTACGGATATACCAAGACACGTGTTCGCGTATTTTATCTCCTCTTAGATTGAGTGAAGGTCCTGGGAAACGGCAGTTGTCGTGTTCTCCTCGTTAGCTTGTTGATTGCCACATAAATTAGTTCCAAAATTTAACTTAATTATGTACATAAGATAACGTATCTTTCATCAGTGTCAGAACAATACTGTTAACAACTTTTTGTAGTGTATGAGCTAGAATGAATTATATGGGACATACCACGTACACAATTTAACAAAGCAAGGCATAATATATCAAATATTACGAAAAAATATCAGGAAACCTGACATGTAAACTAAATTGCAGACAAATACACAAGAAATTCAGTATTAAAGAAAAATATAGTATGTATCACATTAAAAATTGAGTATTTTGCGTTGCTGCTCTTATTTTAAATGTTAGCATTCGCTCTGAGTGTGGACTTTAACAACATTTATCAGTAATTTAAACAGGGCGCAGTAATGTTTGTCTGTTGTATTAAACTTCATTTAGTTTGTTCGAGCAACGTTTCGCATGATTATACTACACAATTGTGACGTTTTTGCCAATTGTGACGGTTTACAGTATTGCTCTTCTGCCAGATGCCTCCGGCGATTTCATGGTTCCAACAGCCACGTAACACGCTCACATATATGCAGATTCGCAGCACCGCCAGGATGGAAATACGTACTTTATCAAAATACTCCTGTGGTAGAGTCTCCAATAAATAAACGTCGTCGTGAATCGCCATGGGTCAGGTTATGAACACCCTTCCCAGTGGAATTTGTACAGTCACAAGACAAAAGCAATGCAAAACTGATTTACAGCTTTAGCAAAACACACTCAATTGAGTTTGGAAGTTCTCCTAACATTTCTTGCATGTTCTCACAAGAAAACATGGCTTTAGTGGTAGCTGAATTCATTCAATTAGGTGAACAGCAAATTTTTGTTGATCGCTATTATTTGCGTAAGCCCAGATCATTAAATTAAAAACTCTTTACACATTTCTGCCCTCTAAACCGTCTCACAGCAGCAGACGAACTTCAATACACAAACGTTCAAAATAAGTTCTCTCTTACAAATTATACACAGTACTGTTAACACAGCAATCATAAAATAACTTAAATATGAACAAGATTTAAAATTCGTCCAAAATAAATTCCCCAATAGAATTCTTCCACAAAATTAATTATTACTCCGGACTGTGTTAAACTTTCTTTCATAAAAACACATCGCTATCTATCGACCTCCATTCGGCAAATTTATAACACGTTTTCCACCTCTAAGCACAAATATTATACTCTCATCTCCGCCTCTACACATCGAAAATGTGCCTTCCGATTCCTTCTGTGCATGATGATAACGTCAGTACGTACAGTACCTCGCGAAACGTAAAATGTGACACCAAAATCTTACATACCTCACGCGAAACTCACACATATTAAGAAAAGGTATGTATGTGTGTTCCACTTCTCCTCATAAACTACTGGATCCACACCAACCAAACTCGATTCACATACCACGTCTTACTGTGTGGGGAGAAGCGCTGTGGGGTTAAGAACCACCTCTTCAGCAAAGGGGTGGTGGTGGGGATGAAACAGAAGCGTAGCCCATGACGTGCAAATACCCAGATTTTTCACGTGCATTTGAGAATGAGAACACTTAGTCACTTGTAAAAAACGTTATGCATATTTCAAACCTTTACGAAACTGAAACTTCCTGGCAGATTAAAAGTGTGTGCCGGACCGAGACTCGTATTCGGGACCTTTGCCCTTCGCGAGCACATCTGAGCTATCCAAGTACGACTCTCGCCGCGTCCTCACAGCTTTACTTCTGCCAGTATCTCGTCTCCTACCTTCCAAACTTCACAGAAGCTCTCCTGCGAAAGGCAAAGGTCCCGAGTTCGAGTCTCGGTCCGGCACACAGTTTTAATCTGCCAGGAAGTTTCAGATCAGCACACAATCTCATTCTTTACGAACCCCCGCAAAATGCTAAAAGGAAAAGAAATTTCGATGTTATGAAGTAAAACTGCCGCATCAGACCTGACGTTTTATCTTATTACTTCTTCACTACTATGTTCGCGACAAATTATGCAAACATTATTCAAATGTATTACTGAATGTGTATGCAAAATTAAATCACTGGACGACACATAGTTCAGGAGAAATGACGTCATAAAGTTTGAGATACTGACGAAGTACATTAAATATATGCGCAATATACGTCACATGTGGGTTCATGGTTGAAACTGCAGGTAAGAATCTCCTCCAAAGCTCCTGGATCAATTTCAACCACATTGTGTACACATGTCACTTACTATTTGGAGCGAAATACTGTGGGGGTAAGGACCAACAACCTCCTACCGGAGTGAGGATGATAGACAAGGAAGTGTGGGAGGGAGGTGAGAGGGGAAAGGAGTAGATGGAGAGACAGAGAAGGGGAAGTAGAAGATAGAGAGACAGAGAGGCCGTGAGGGGTAAGGAGGAGATAAGCAGAGGTGGAAAGGGGCAGGAGCTGATAGACAGAGAGATAGGGGAGAAGGAGTTGGACACAGAGTGGGGGATGAGGAAATAGACAGAGGGAGAGGAGAAGAAGCTGAACAGAGAATGAGAGGAGGAGAGAAGCGCAGGAGTAAGAGATGGACCGAGAGAGAAGGAAGGAGGAGAACAGAGACAGAAGAAAGATGACGGAGAGAGGGGGAAGGAGGAGACTGGTTAAATAATAAATAAATATCCCGGCAACGTCGAATACTCACCTACTACATTTCTATACAAATACATAAGTTTACACGCATATAATAGAAATGCAACTGTGTGACCATTACCTTCTGAAGCACTTTTTTCTCCCGTGCAAGTCTATTTTGAATTTCACTGTTCTTCAGTTTTTCTCCTACTCAAATACGGGGCTGTTATCCTCCTAGATGAATGGAATCATGGTTTTGTTTCAAAAATTTTTAGGTACCGTTGGAACATTACTTTTACAGTAGAATTCTCCTTCCTGAAAAACATCAATCTCCGAAATGGCTGGCTGTGTAATATTAATCTCTTCCCACTCCATACATTTCTCTCCTAACACATCAACTACATTATCCTTGTCTTATCTGGCACGTGTATTAACTATGAACATAACCTGAATAGTTGTGAGCTAACTACATTATCCTTGTCTTATCTGGCACGTGTATTAACTATGAACATAACCTGAATAATTGTGAGCTAAGCAACATCTAACGTAAGCAAGGAAGTTAATTCACAGCCCTTCTTTCTTTATGTGATGTCCCCTAAACGCAAGTACATATAAATGTACATACACTTACTGCACTTTGCAAGCTATGAAGTACAACAAGTTATTGTTTATTCTGGATGTGTGTTGAATAATATTTTTCGAATTAAGTAACCTTTAGATTATTGATTGGCATTTGATGAAAATCTGATTCTTTTACAACATTAATATGCAGAAAGTGTAGGAAACACGCGGCAGTCCTCAGCAGTTAGGGAGCCTAAGTCAGTTGCAAATTCTAACAGAAAGAAGAAGGTTCTGCTGATAGGTAGTTTGCACGGCGGAGGTGTGGGCTGGCAGTTGCAGGAAGTGTTTGGGAGTGAGTACCAGATCGCCAGCATTGTGAAGCCGAATGCAGAGTTGGCTGAGGTGACTGTTAACATAGCGGTATTATGTAGGAATCTTACAAACGAGGATCAGGTAGTGATAGTGGGCGGAGCTGGGGATAGCATTGATACGGACAGGGAGATGTGATGTAGGTGGTGACCTCGTAAAGATAGCTGCTCAAACTCGTGGCACTGAGGTGCACTTTGTGCAACTGTTTCAGCGTCATGATCGGCCTCATCTTAATACTGCTGTAAGGCATGTTAATATGGGGCTGGAGAAGGCAATGGGGGCAGAAAGCAAGGCTCACATTGTAGTGGTGACAGTTGAGTCTATCAATAGATTTGGTTTCACTAGGCATGGCCTGCACCTCAGTAGGTATGGGAAGGGGAGGCTGACGAAGCTTATAAGTGACAGTGTGGTAGGCAGTGGTGGAATCACTCATGGTAAAATTACTGTAGTAGATGGTGTTAGAGGTGCATCTTTTTTTAGACTGAAGTCAGCTTATGGGTATCCCCGCTTAAAGGAAATCCCTCTAACAGAGCAATCACCTTCAAAGGAGGTCAGGTATTCAAGTAGTGAAGGAATTAGCACATTTAATCAAAATATAATAGGTATTAAAGATAAAGTTAATGAACTGCTTATAGTGTTGACTCTGACAATATTGGTATATCAGGGCACCACTTAAATAATTTGACAATTCAGAGGCTTCCTTTATCAGGATATTGATCAGCTGGCTGTTTTTCAGTGAGTTCTTTGGGATGTGGAGGAGTGGCCATCTACATAAAAAAAAGTATTCCATTTGAGTCTGTAGACGTATCACAGCACTATACTGAATAGGCATTTGAATGTTGTGCAAGGATAGTTGAATTTAGTGAAACTAATATTCTAATTGTTATTTATAAGTCCCCTAACTCTGACTTCAGAGCATTTGTACTCAAGCTAGAGAGGGTTCTTGGTTCACTTTATAGGAAGTGCCAAAAATTAGTTATACATGGTGACCTCAATATTAATTTTGTATGTGATTGTGTAAGAAAAAGGATATTGTAAGATCTCCTAAATTCATATGACCTTATGCAAACTATGTTTCTTCCAGCAAGCTTACAGGGAAACAGTAGCGCAACCACAGACATATTTTTATTCATTCTTCATTGCTAGATACGCATTCTGTTAGTAAGATGCTTTTCAGACCATGATGTACAATTTTTAACACCAAAAGCTTTCTGCACTCAATCAAGTGTTATATATCATTACAAACTACGTAGAAAAACTAATCCAATGGCAATACAGAGTTTCTTAAACCTCGTTAACGAACAAGAGTAACAGAGTGTTTGTAGTACTGATAACACAGATGGCAAATGTAATGATTTCCTTAACACATTTCTTAAGCTCTTTGAAAGATTCCTTCCATTAGAACGGCAGCTTGGGTCGCTGACTAGTGGGATATGTATATCATGTAAAACAAAGTGGGAATTACATCAAAATGTTAGAAGTAGTCAAAATCGAGCTACAGTGGCCCATTAGAAACAGTATTGCAAGGTGCTTAAAATGTCATTAGGAAGGCAAAGAACATATGGTGCGCAAATAGAATAGCTAAGTCATAGGATGAAATTAAGACCATGTGGTCAGTCGTGAAGAAGGTGATGGTCAGCATCACAAGGTCGATGACATAAAGTCAGTTTGTAGTTGAAACATCTCTGTTACTGATATGTCGGATACATGTACAGTATATAACAATCACTTTCTGAGGATTGCTGATGAATTTAACAAAAACTTAAGTTTCTGCAGGGAATCATGTAATTCTCTTTGAAAATGCATTTGCGAGACTGATGTCTGAAATACTCCTCTGTGATACCGACAAGGATGAGATTGAGTCAATAATTAAATCACTGAAGACTCAGGGTTCTCATTGATATGATGGAGCCTCTAGCAAACTTACTGTGTGGCACATGGTAGCCCTGTATTTAGCCATAATTGTAAATTTCTCTTTAAGAATGGCCTGTTTCCTGAACAGTTGGAGTACTCAATAGTAACGCCATTTTGTAAAAAGGAGGAAAGGGTTAATGTATACAATTTTAGACCTATTTATATGCCATCAGTGTTTGTTAAAGGTATTGAAAATACTGTGTATGTAAGGATAATTGTCGTTGTTGTGTCTTCAGACCATGAGACTGGTAGTTCGGTAATTTTCACACCTGTTAACACCTCCTTTCTTTGGGATTGGAATTATTATACTCTTCTTGAAGTCATAGGGTATTTCACCTGTCTCATACATCTTGCTCACCAGATGGTAGAGTTTTGTCATAGCTGGCTCTCCCAAGGCTATCAGTAGTGCTAATGGAGTGTTATCTACAATTAACCATTTTATTTAACATAATTTGCTACCTGATGTAGAGTTCGGTTTTAGAAGTGGTTTAACAACTGAAAACGCTATATTCTCTTTTCTGCGTGAGGCACTGGATGCACTGAATAAAAGGTTTCGAACGCCAGGCATCTTTTTTTTTTCATTTAACTAAGGTTTTTGATTGTGTTGATCACAAAATATTGTTTCATTAGTTGCACCATTGTGAAACACAGGGAGTAGCTCACAACTGGTTCTCCACTTACTTTAACAACAGATAGAAAACGGTGATTCTCCACAGTGTTGAGAATGAGTATGATGTGGGATCTGAGTAGGCCAGGGTTAAATGTGGGGTGCCTCAGGGATCAGTGCTAAGGCCATTCCTGTTCCTTTTTTGTATAAATGACATGCTCTCTAGTATTACAGGTAATTCTGAAATATTTGTTTGCTGATGACACTAGCTTGGTAGTAAAGGATGTTGTGTGCAACATTGGCACTGCTTCAAATATTGCAGTTCAAGGCATAACTTCATGGCTTGCAGAAAATAAACTAATGCTAAATCAGAGTAAGACTCAATTTTTACAGTTTCTAAGGTAAAATTCAACAAAAGCCAATTTAATTTGATAGAATGGGCATATTATTAGTGAAACTGAATAGTTCACATTTCTAGGTGTTCAGATAGATAGTAAACTGACGTGGAAAGCCCACATTCAGGATCTTGTTGAAAGACTTAATGCTGCCATTTATACTATTCGAACGGTATCTGAAGTAAGTGATGGTTCGACGTGAAAAATAGTCCACTTTGCTTATTTTCATTCGCTTATGAGGTATGGTACTATATTCTGGGGTAACTTTTCTCATTCTCAAGGAAACTTTTGGCTCGGAAACGGGCGGTTCAGGCAATAAATGATGTAAGTTCACGAACCTCTTCTCACCCCTGTTCATTAGTCTGGGTATTCTAACATTGGCCACTCAACATGTATGTTATGTACTGTAGTTTCTTGTTACAACATGGGCTTATTCCCAAGAATTAGCAGCTTTCACTCAGTTAATACTAGACAGAAATCCAATATGCATTTGGATTGCTCTTCCTTGACTCTTGTGCAGAAAGACGTGCAGTATACTGCTGCATCCATTTTCAATAAGTTACCACAAGAATACAAAAATCTTAGCAGTAATCCATGCGTTTTCGCATCGAAACTGAAGAGTTTCCTCATGTGTCACTCCTGTTCTGTCGAAGAGTTTCTCTACAAATTAAGCTGAGTCCTGTGTTATATTGTTGATTGCGTTTACATAAACTTACTGATTGTCTTTTTTGGGTTCACAAACATTTTATTTTAACTGTTACTACTTTCATGTTGTAATTTCATGAACTGTCACGTTCCATGACCTTGGAGATCGGCTCCTCAATTTATTCCTATGAAACTAGACGTATAAAATAAGAAAAAAGAATAAAATTAGGTAAGTGTCAGATTTGTGACGCTTTTCAGCTAAACGGAATCATGCTGTGGTTCTTTAGTATAAGATAAATTTCTGGTAGTCTTTTTTTTAGGAATACAGTATTTGGGTTAAAATGAACATGGTAATGTAACTTTTAGGATTTGAGGCTGGAAACTACCATAATCAGTACGGTTTGATAACAGTCATATTGACACGTAAATTAAACTTGATTGATAAAGCATATTACTATGTGACTTCCAGTCCTGACGAAAAGAGTGCGTTGCCTGGACGTGACGACGGGGAGCAGTACATCGGCTTTGTCGAATACTGTGTAGTTCCAGTCCCAGCAATTACAAGACACACACCTAACTCTTGTTCGAATTAACAATTGCCAAGGAGCACTGTTCAGACATTCCATATCTTTACTGCAGGAGCCCACCACCATCCATGCAATATGAAGATGGTATCTGTTCTTTCTTCATCTTCATAGTTAAGGCTAACTGACCATTGACCTTATTCTGTGTGGTTGCACACGCATTGCCCGAACTCTTATGGGACCCGGTAAGATTGTCTATCGCAAGTTATTAGTGTAATGGGCTGGGGGACTACGAATGTAGTGTGTGGACATTAAGTTGAGAATGTGCGTCTCACGGGGAGCGTGCAAGGGATAAATCCCTGCAGTCACACTATCCACTGTGCCCTCGGTGGCTCTATGTGACTGTTGCATGGAGGGTCGTGATGCCAACTGAGGAGCTACTCGACCGAATAGTAGTGGCTCCGGTCAAAGAAAACCATCATAACGACCAGGAGAGCGGTGTGCTGACCAGACGCTCCTCCTATCCGCATCCTCATCAGAGGATGGCACAGCGGTTGGATGGTCCCGATGGGCCACTTGGGCCTGAAGATGGAGTGCTTCTTTTTTCCTTCTTAACACTGAAGTTGATAGGTGTCATGTATAGTTTTGGTATCTGAATCGATTGTGAGCGAGCAGCGATGTTCTAAAGCTGTATCCCAGAAGTTAGGTTATTACCTTTGGTGTGCCCGAATGTGCAGTAGCAGATAATGTTAGGCTGTGTTAGAGTGAGAAAGCAATGTTTTGTTTCAAATGTAAAGTCTCAATGTGTTCAATAAACATAATTGTATCAAGATTGTAACGGAAACTGATCTGAAGGGTATGGGGAAAGACAATGGTGACCTTCTAATTTGAATTTTTCAAACCAAGTACAGTAAGACAATGGTAACCCTGATCTACGCTAGGTGGTGTAACGAGTTCATCTTACTGGTGACAGATGGCAGCACAATGTTGATTTGTTTCTGTGGGAACCCACATATGGTGGTCAGAAACAATGGTAACCCACAAATTCAAAATGGAGGCAGCAGCAGATTGCAGTGAGGAAAGTTGTGATATTTTTGTAATTTTAAGTGAATTGTGTGGTGATTCTGACTGTTATGATGATGACATTAATGATACAATTTTCAGTTTAAACGAAGGCATGGAAGATTCTACTTATATTAATTCTACAGCAAGTCAAGTAAGTTTTGTTTTCTACATCATGTAGTTATTTGCTGGTTACCATTATCTTTGTTCTAGCTGGTTAGGCTACGTATTTTATTTCCATATTCAGCTTTTTTACAAGATCTTGATATGAAGATAGGGTCAACACGTCTTTTAAGGGGGGTACATACGTCCTATACCCACAGTGTTAAATCTGCAATATTGATGACCCATTATCTCAGAACCTGTGACAGATAGAGATCTGAAATTTTTGGGATGTATAGTATCACTTCTTTTCTGATTACTGAACCAGAATCAAAATGTACAGAGAAATAATTAACTAGTTATGATTCTTTAAAAAAGTTGTTCAATATTTTCTTTTAAAAGTCCACTTTTTCTTCCGTAAGTAAAAATCCGTTAGGGGTAGAGATGTTTTGGGAGGTTCAGTAGCTGCAGTATACTAAGTGGTAACACAGTGTAAAATTAGAGATATGTATCCGCAATAGTTCCTGAGATAATGGGTCAAATAATTTTAAAAATGTCATTTCCGGCAAATCAAGTTCAAACATTTTATTGATATTAACTTACACATGGAGGCATACCAGCTTCTAGAAACAGCCAGGCCCATAATCAATATTATCTGGATCCTGTTCTTGACTATCCTGTAAACCTAGAAGCTTCCTTCTTTTCCTGCCTCTTGCTTCTATAGTCATTTCCTCTGCTGCATGCTGGGCTTTCATGATCCTAAGTCGATCCATTCGCTGAAAGGCTTGCAGTGTGTTGGCACCTGGAGCGATACCAAGTTCCTCTAGTAACCCAATTCTTCCCTTTATACCCTCATTAAACGTTATCACAGCATCACAAACACCCAAGCATAGAGTTTTCCTTCCTACAAAGACATTTTTTGGTATGCGGGTCCAAATTACATTATTGAAAGACTCATTCACGTTTTGTGGTTGACCATTGAGACATTTGGAAAGAAGGTCAGGATGAGCTAATTCTCTTTATATTGGTTTAATAGCTTCCATCACTGCTGATGGTATGCTATTTTTGTGCCTAAATTGTTCCTCGCTACCCACTGCCTGAGTTTTTCGGTACTTGCACCATGAATCAGCACCAGGTGAACAAAGACCATGTTTAGGTGTATCATCAGTGGAAGATTTGTGGAAGAATGTAGCCCACACTGCTCGTTTCATCCCTTGTAGGTCATGTGTATTGTTTGTTATTGCCATTCCATAATAATGATGGAGTTCATCAAAGTTTTTGTCTGTAAGCCTTCTTTTACCATTTAGAATCTTTCCATCTGATAACTTCTCTTTTCCTTTTGCCTGCTTCAATTTTCGGAGGCGTGTTCAAATGGTTCAAATGGCTCTGAGCACTATGGGACTCAACTTCTGAGGTCATTAGTCCCCTAGAACTTAGAACTAGTTAAACCTAACTAACCTAAGGACACCACACACATCCATGCCCGAGGCAGGATTCGAACTTGCGACCGTAGTGGTCTCGCGGTTCCAGACTGCAGCGCCTAGAACAGCACGGCCACTTCGGCCGGTGAGGCGTGTTCCCATCCGTTTTTGAACGTGGCCCACACATTCAATCTTAACAATCTGCTTATTACCATAAGGTTGGCTTTCCACTACTGATTTGCAAGCTTTTGAATCACCGTCCCCCAAGTACTCAGTGTAACACACACCTCTCTCCTGTTGTGAAAGTCTGAACATAGAAACAACTGCAGTAGCCCCTATGCCCCAACTAGTTCCCTCATAATTCTTAGCACAAATTGTTTTATGGCTTTCACTTGTTTCATCAACTGATTTACACTGATGACAGTATTTAGTTAGCACTTCAGTGTCTAAAACTTTACCTGTGTCATGCATTCTTAGATGTGTGACCTCTCTTCTGCCATGTGCCATCAACTGCCATAGATAAGTCTGTTGTGTTATTTAATTCTACTGCTTCTTTAGCAGCAGCTTTCAGAGAAGCAACAACAACAGATTTGACACATTCACCAATTACTTCTGTGTACTTAGTTGGTGTGGTTGGTGGGTTTGGCAAGTTCAGCGTTGCACATATTACTTCAGCTGCAGTCAATACTTTCCCAGTACACCTCATTCCATACAGGAATCTAACGTTGCTCTCAAACAAGTCATTCTTGCACTTTTCAGAAGTCCAAAATGATGTCGGGAGCCTGCAAACTTCGCACTGAATATCAAGTTTGTTAGCCAGTCCAGTCTTTGCAGATGAGTCCTCAGAGATGCTAATTTGCCCACCACAAACCTTACATGACACAGCATCTTGCAAAACTTGTCCTTATACACTCAAATCTAAAAGAACATAACCTAAACTATTTTGCTCTTTGCCAATAAATAAATCCTCATGGTCTCCAAGTTTCCTTTTCGAAGCACTAGTAGGCGTGTCCTTATGACGGGTGTGTGAGAAATCTATTTCAGGATCAACACTGGATTCAGATTTTGTGATATGCTGATTTCCATGGAAACGTCGCTTCTTAAGACAACCCTTTCTTTTCGTCATGTTGAAAAGAGGTTGTTGTTTGTTGTGGTCTTCAGTCCTGAGACTGGTTTGATGCAGCTCTCCATGCTACTCTATCCTGTGCAAGCTTTTTCATCTCCCAGTACCTACTGCAACCTACATCCTTCTGAATCTGCTTAGTGTATTCATCTTGAAAAGAGGTATAAGAGCTTATAATAACACACAAAACCACTACATTTTCAGTTCAAAACTTGCGAAACACGACAAACACTAAGTAAATAAACAAAATGCATGTGCTATACTGCCATTTCTGTTTACACAGTGCATTCAACCTCTTAACACGAACATTAACATGATTTCAAGGAATAAATAGCTCAAAACCACAGCCTTCTAGATTGAATAGTTCAAGAGATAGAGATACTTAGGCAAGTCAGTGCAGAACGACTGGATAATTTTACATACGCACTATTAACTTTGAAATGATAAAAACTACACTTCCAATTGGAATTTTTCGACAAATAATGCATCAAATTATTCAGGAGAGATCAAATATTAATAAGAAATAATAATCCGAAAAGGGCACTTTTTGACCAATTCCACCATACGTACTCTCTTTAATGCAACTACACTGTCCTCTGTAAACCATGGGATGTTTACAAAAAGAAATATTCTCATATTTGTGGGTTACAATGTTATTCATTTTATCACTGATGAGGTTACCATTTTATTGGGTAACAGAACTTTTTTAATATTACACTATCCATACAAAAATATTTTTTAATAGGATGAAGAGGATCGCAACAGAACTGACCCTGGGAATAAAGACGTCACAGTGAAAACATGGAGAAAAAGAAAAAAAAACTAGTGAACAAACAGCAATAGAAGAGACTTGCAAGGAATAGCGGACTTGAATATACTAAAAATAAAGGTACAGTGTTCCAGGCGAGAAATTTAGTTGGAGGTTGCTGTAAAAGTTCTAAAAAGTGTTTTGAACGGATTGAGGAGAAGCTTATACAGAGTATGAACAAGTCATTCTGGAACATTGGGGATTTCAATAGACAAGATGCTTATTTGTATGGTTCCATGCGGCTAGAACCCATAAAAAGAAGATACACTGACAATGAAATTAACAGGCGTAACAACACTGTGTGATACAGTGTTAGAAAACGTGGCAGAAGCACTGATTTCTGGAAAGTTGCATTTTTAAGCATCCGTGGTTTGCCGCACAACAGAGATAGAGTAGAAAACATACAATCCAAAATGCGAACAGGGGCTACTACTCCCCCAGAAGATAGAAGAGGCAAACACAAGAATAGACCACATGCCTGATCAGAAGAAGACGTGCAATTAGTCAAAAAACATATAGAAGGTATACCAAAATACAAAAACCACAACAGTAGAAAAAATAATGCTGAAAAATTCTGTGTGTCGATGGAATATTCCATACAAAGTTGTTACAACCATTATAAAGGTGAATACTGTCCCGATGTCAAAGCGAAGCCTGTTATCTTTTGATAAGTATCACCGCATTTTAATTCAAGATTTCAGTATTTCATTTAAACTGCCAAAATCAGATACTTTCCCAACATGCGATTCAAATGAAATTCAACTGACAAAAGCAAAAAACTACCTGGAAAAATTAAGAGAAGGACATTCATGTAATAACTTTCGATTTACAACAGGCATTTCCCACTCCTAAACTTTCTACACGTCCAATGGTCTATAAGAGGAAACTGTAATTCGTCACCATGTCATTTCTTTGTTTGGGATGAAACGGTAGCGTCAAGGGGTTCAGAGGAAATAGGCAGCTGCTTACTGAAGTATTTCGAAGATCACAATATACGAGGGAATAAGTCGATAGCAATTTCAGACAACTGCTCTGGGCAAAACAAAAACTGGAACATTATGTTTGTTTAGCTGCTGCTTATAGCAAAAGGGAGATTTTCTACCATTTAGCACCACTTCCCACTTCCTGGACATTCCATGTTGCCAAGCGATCAAAATTTTCTGTTGTGGAGCAGTGTCCGCCGACATGTGCAGACTAGGTGGACACTTGAAGAAGTGTGGCTAAAAGCGACCATTTTGTGCCCATGTTATGTCATCAGAAGACTTGTATGCATCAGTGACATGAGATCTATCTACATTTAGTCAAAAGAATATTTCAGTAGAAGGGCACAAGGTGTTATTGCGAGATGCTGTACGGCTCCTCCTCGATGCAGATAACCCAGTAACCTTGTTCGTATCAAATAAATTTCATGGGGAGGACTGGCAGAAAGTCATCTACTCAAACGAGGTCGCCCTACAACCTTAGACGGAACCAATCTTCAAAAGAAGTATTCTGGGTCAGTTCCAATTGACCTGAAGAAGAAAGAAGACCTCATATCTGCACGGAACTGGATACCACCTATTTATCACAAATTCTACAAAGCTATAAAAACTAAGAAGACATCTACAAATGAGTATGAGGATGTAGATGCATCTGCAGACGAAATGTGAGGATTTTCAGCTTTCCTGTGTTTGTTGCACGAAAACAATGGTATGCCAGATAATATGTTCGCCACAGCTAGGAAAAGATAGAGTTTTGGACATTATTAACTCAAAGTTTGTATTTTTTCCATTGATTTGTGTGCTTAACATGTCGTACAGTGACTACCAGTTGCATAAACAATAAAATATTAATAACTTGTGCATGAAATATTTTTTATAGTTTTCCAGTTGAATATCTCCATTCATAGCTAATGTGGGTTACCATTATATTTCCCCATACCCTTCATTTTTTCGGATTATTATTTCTTATTAATATTTGATCTCTCCTAAATAATTTGATGCATTATTTGTCGAAAACTTAGTGTTGTCAATTAGGTCCATATTTCATTTTTCATTTACATCTACCTCTACATCTACATGGCTACTCTACAAATCACATTTAAGTGTCTGGCAGAGGGTTCATCGAACCACCATCACAATTCTCTATTATTCCAATCTCGTAAGGTGCGCGGAAAGAATGAACACCTATATCTTTCCTTACAAGATCTGATTTCCCTTATTTTATAGCGGTGATAGTGTCAACAAAATATTTTCTCATTCGGAGGAGAAAGTTGGTGATTGGAATTACATGAGCAGATTCCGTCGCAACGAAAAACGCGTTTCTTTTAATGACGTCCAGCCCAAATCCTATATCATTTCTGTGACACTCTCTCCCATATTTCGCTATAATACAAAACGTGCTACCTTTCTTTGAACTTTTTCGATGTACTCCGTCAGTCCTATCTGGCAAGGATCCCACACCACGCAGCAGTATCCTAAAAGAGGACGGTCAGGTGTAATGTACGCAGTCTCCTTAGTAGGTCTGTTACATTTTCTAAGTGTCCTGCCAATAAAACGCAGTCTTTGGTTAGCCTTCCCCACAACATTTTCTATGTGCTCCTTCCAATTTAAGTTGTTCGTAATTGTAATACCTAGGTATTTAGTTGAATTTACGGCCTTTAGATTAGACTGATTTATCGTGTAACCGAAGTTTAACGAGTTCCTTCTAGCACTCATGTGGATGACCTCACACTTTTCGTTATTTAGGGTCAACTGCCACTTTTCGCACCATTCATATATCTTTTCTAAATCGTTTTGATCTTCTGATGACGCAAACAACAGAAGACGGCCACTCAGATTGTCTCCCAAATCATTTATATAGATAAGGAACAGCAAAGGGCCTATAGCACTACCTTTCTCTTACAATTTGTAATTGATCATGTTTTTTTCCAAAAGTATACATCGATATGCAGCTAACAGAGAACTCATTGAACCTCTCGAGAGTCTGCATATATATAGTAATTTGTAGGTGTAGAAGACAGAGCAGTACTGCAAAGCTTTATCCAGATTTGCGCAGAATAGCGGTAATGACTAAATATTTTGATTTTTTTTATTCAATCAGGGCCAACTTATGTCGTTCAGAGACAGTTAGATTTTCTGTACTGTGCATCACTTTTAGTTCTGGGATTTGGGAGCAGTTTTGCAAAACTAATTATCGTGGGTTTTGTGTCAAAGTTCTTTGTTGAGGCAGTTTATACTGAACAAAATTCCTACATTCAGATTGCTAACTTCTGTAGATGAAAGACTTCCCTATACATTACGGCAACTAATAATTATTACAATGCAGCTTTGCTTTCACATTACAACAGTACGAGTTTCATTATCTCATTATAACAGCTCAGATCTTACTATCAGAAACAGTACGTCAGTCATATTTTTATTATTTAAAGAGAACTTTCAAGGTACTTCCCTCGTGCTTTCCTTATTATGCAATTCTGTCAACTGTACACATGAAGCATTAACATACACTCCTGGAAATGGAAAAAAGAACACATTGACACCGGTGTGTCAGACCCACCATACTTGCTCCGGACACTGCGAGAGGGCTGTACAAGCAATGATCACACGCACGGCACAGCGGACACACCAGGAACCGCGGTGTTGGCCGCCGAATGGCGCTAGCTACGCTGCATTTGTGCACCGCCGCCGTCAGTGTCAGCCAGTTTGCCGTGGCATACGGAGCTCCATCGCAGTCTTTAACACTGGTAGCATGCCGCGACAGCGTGGACGTGAACCGTATGTGCAGTTGACGGACTTTGAGCGAGGGCGTATAGTGGGCATGCGGGAGGCCGGGTGGACGTACCGCCGAATTGCTCAACACGTGGGGCGTGAGGTCTCCACAGTACATCGATGTTGTCGCCAGTGGTCGGCGGAAGGTGCACGTGCCCGTCGACCTGGGACCGGACCGCAGCGACGCACGGATGCACGCCAAGACCGTAGGATCCTACGCAGTGCCGTAGGGGACCGCACCGCCACTTCCCAGCAAATTAGGGACACTGTTGCTCCTGGGGTATCGGCGAGGACCATTCGCAACCGTCTCCATGAAGATGGGCTACGGTCCCGCACACCATTAGGCCGTCTTCCGCTCACGCCCCAACATCGTGCAGCCCGCCTCCAGTGGTGTCGCGACAGGCGTGAATGGAGGGACGAATGGAGACGTGTCGTCTTCAGCGATGAGAGTCGCTTCTGCCTTGGTGCCAATGATGGTCGTATGCGTGTTTGACGCCGTGCAGGTGAGCGCCACAATCAGGACTGCATACGACCAAGGCACACAGGGCCAACACCCGGCGTCATGGTGTGGGGAGCGATCTCCTACACTGGCCGTACACCACTGGTGATCGTCGAGGGGACACTGAATAGTGCACGGTACATCCAAACCGTCATCGAACCCATCGTTCTACCATTCCTAGACCGGCAAGGGAACTTGCTGTTCCAACAGGACAATGCACGACCGCATGTATCCCGTGCCACTCAACGTGCTCTAGAAGGTGTAAGTCAACTACCCTGGCCAGCAAGATCTCCGGATCCGTCCCCCATTGAGCATGTTTGGGACTGGTTGAAGCGTCGTCTCACGCGGTCTGCACGTCCAGCACGAACGCTGGTCCAACTGAGGCGCCAGGTGGAAATGGCATGGCAAGCCGTTCCACAGGACTACATCCAGCATCTCTACGATCGTCTCCATGGGAGAATAGCAGCCTGCATTGCTGCGAAAGGTGGATATACACTGTACTAGTGCCGACATTGTGCATGCTCTGTTGCCTGTGTCTATGTGCCTGTGGTTCTGTCAGTGTGATCATGTGATGTATCTGACCCCAGGAATGTGTCAATAAAGTTTCCCCTTCCTGGGACAATGAATTCACGGTGTTCTTATTTCAATTTCCAGGAGTGTATTTTCACACATTACATTACATGTACAGAAATGGTTCGCATTTAGTATGAAATCGGAAATAAATATTAATAGTGACAGAATATTTTATGTGATGTAACAAGACACCAAAAGAACCCTGCGATTAATGAAAACAGCCCCACAAGTTACCCCACGTCGTAAACACAACACATAGGATTATTAATTCCCATAAATCCATGTGGTGAAGGAGGTTTAAATCTCTGAAACGCATAGTGGAAGTAAGATAAATTGTAACTGGTAACAGTACTCTTTGTGATTTAGTCGTTAATAATTTCCATCTTCAACACGCCTGCAATAAGCGAACGACCAGTATTTCATATGAAGCTAAGTAGTCCAGACTAAAAAGGCCGATTAGGGGGAAAAATCGTGCAGTCGGAAGTTTTTGGACAGTACTGGGAGGTAGTGTCCTGAGAAACACACTAAAAATCCTGTCCGTTGGTGTGTGAGCGTTTGGGGGGGAGGAGGGAGGGGCGTCTAAAGGTCACGTTCCTTTTGTTTTTCTCGAGTAAGTGGAAACGCGCTGAGTCTAGCGAAAATGTTTCAGTGCAAAACTAAACTACATTACATTTCCTACAAAAAATATTCTATTAATTCTTTTGACTAGGAGTAATAATCCCCGCGTTCCAGGGGACGAAAAAAATCTCAGAGTATTAAAAATATGGTTTTAACAGTATAAGATTGACGTTTATAGTGAAATTAAGTGGACTGAGAACAAATATTAAATGTATGTACCACATGTTAAGTCCAGTAGAGCCTTATTAAGGGATGAACTAGGTTCTGGGGGTGCAACAAGGTGAAGAGCTAAGGTAGTTCTCCGGACTGTGTTCATGCACTTCACACCTTCATAGGTCTGCAAATTGAAGATCGAGCAAGTGATTCTCAAACTATCTATCCTACTACGTCACAAGAAGAAACTATGTGGTGTCACACAAAGTTACTACGACCCTTATAATCACTGGCGACGCAGTACGCAGACATTTTTCACAAAATGCGTTAACACTACGTGGAATGCAGATATGAGTTAATACTAACAGAAGAAACGCATATGGACAGAATCTGCGTAAATCTCTGCACACTGCTCTACACTCCTCGAGGGGAAATCGATTCTGTCAGCTGTAGCTTTCTTTCCAGGAAGGGAAATTCTCCCACCATGAGCGCTGTTCGCTTTTCATTTTGCACACAGACTATACCTCCCCGGAATTTCCTGCCCACTTATCTTACATGAGTGAGCAAAATAACTTCACTGAGTGTGCGTTTGTTCAGTGGTGATTTTGCAGTTCCTTGAGTGCGTAGTTATTTGCAGTTGTTATGGGAGCTAATATGTAAAAAAGCTCAACAGCTGGAGCTGTCAGGTGTCTGCCACAATGAAGAACTTGTCTCAACTGTAATGCGCAGTCAGTATGTATTCGAGAATGTTGATCTAATTGTCTCAGCTATAACTGTCTGAAATGCTTTTCACAGCATGAGGGGCATCAAATTTATCACCTAAACCTCAGATCTCACAGCATCTGAAGAGACCCAATCGATCAGTCCCATTCGGACCCGTCTTGCAAGATACAATGTCGATGTGTGGTATGTGGCTCCATTCAGTGCAGCACACTATACAAATGACAGCATTTCCTGAACAGAAAGGATTTATGCAACCTATCAGTAACGTAATCAATGCCGAGAAAAGCGCAGTAACTTTCTGGTCACTCATTAATTCACCGCCAAGTCACTACAACATAGTTGCATTATTTTGCAGTACGCTGTCGGAGGTACACAGCAACAACGTGTCACATTTACCAATCCAATCCCTTTCACTTACGTCATCATACTTACAAATCAAACACATTTTTCAGACATTGTCCCGTATTTTACGTAATAGCTCATTTAACATCTGCAAAATGTACTCATTCAGTAAACTGAAAACTCCACTATGTAAACACGAGCTCAGTGAATTAACGTCTATTCACATAAGAGGAAATGCTGGGGCGGTACACTTAGGTAACGAAAGTCATGGGATAGCGATATGCACATATATAGGTAGCAGTAGTATTGCTTACATAGGATATAAAAGGCTTTTGCGGAGCTTTGTACTCAAGCGATTCATGTGAAGAGGTTTCTGACGTGATTATGACCACACGAAGGGATTTTCCGGCTTTGAACGAGGAACGTTAATTGGAGCTTCCTTCTCGGAAATCGTTGGATAATTCAACTTTCTGAGAGCCACAGTGTCAAGAGTGTACCGAGAATACCAGATTTCAGATAATACCTTTCACCATGGACAACGCAGTGGCCGGCGGTCTTCACTTAACGATTAAGAGTACCGGCATTTGCGAGGGTAGTCAGTGGTAACAGACAAGCGCCACTGCTTGAAATAAACGTAGAAAACACTGCGAGACTTACGACGAACGTATCCGTTAGGGTAATGTGCTGAAATTTGGCGTTAATGGGTTATGGCGGCAGACTACCGACACGAGTGCCTTTGCTAACAGCACAACATCGCCTGCAGCGCCTCTCATTGACTCGTGACCACATCGGTTGGACCCTGGACGATTGGTAAAACGTAGCCTGGTCGGATGAGTCCCGATTTCAGCGGTTGGTGGCTTCATAGTGGTGTGTGTCGTGATTACATGGAATATTGGGTCCTCTGGTCCAACTGAACCGTTTGTGTTCGGCTACTTGGAGAGCCACGCATGGACTTCATGTTCCCAAACAACAGTGCGCCATGTCACCGGACCATAATTGTTCGCGACTGGTTTGAAGAACATTCTGAACAATTCGAGCGAATGATTTGGCCATCCAGGTCGGCTGACACGAAAGTCATGGAGTATTCTTGGAACATTATCGAGAGGTAACTTCGTGCACAAAATTCTGAACAGGTAACACTTTCGCAGTTACGGACGACTATAAAGGAGTGTGGTTCAATATTTCTGCAGGGGTCTTGCAAAGACTTCTTGAGACCATGCCATGTCGTGTTGATGCTCTACGCCAAGCACTCTGTAGCAGAGTAGAAAAACGTGCAGAGATTTACGTAGATTCTGTAGATGTACGTTACTTGTGTTACTATTATTAATATATATCTGTATTTCGTGTAGTGTTAACGTATTTTGTGGGAAATAAGCAGCCCTCGGCATGTCTTCACACTGCTCCGCCAGTGCTTCTTAGGGAGTGCGGTGGACAGTCGTAGCGCGGGATTAGCTGAGCGGTCTTAGGCGCTGTAAAAAATGGCTCTGAGCACTATGGGACTTAACTTCTAACGTCATCAGTCCCCTAGAACTTAGAACTACTTAAACCTAACTAACCTAAGGACAACACACACATCCATGCCGCCGGCCGAAGTGGCCGCGCGGTTCTGGCGCTGCAGTCTGGAACCGCGAGACCGCTACGGTCGCAGGTTCGAATCCTGCCTCGGGCATGGATGTGTGTGATGTCCTTAGGTTAGTTAGGTTTAACTAGTTCTAAGTTCTAGGGGACTAATGACCTCAGCAGTTGAGTCCCATAGTGCTCAGAGCCATTTGAACCATTGAACCACATCCATGCCCGAAGTAGGATTCGAACCTCCGACCGTAGCGGTCGCGCAGTTCTAGACTGTAGCGCCTAGAACCGCTCGGCCACCTAGGCCGGCTCTAAGGCGCTGCAGACATGGACTTTGCGGCTGGTCCCGGCGGACGTTCGAGTCCTCCCTCGGCCATGGGTGTGTGTGTGTTTGTCCTTAGGATAATTTAGGTTGAGCAGTATGTAAGCTTACGGACTGATGACCTTAGCAGTTAAGTCCCATAAGATTTCACACACATTTGAACATTTTTTGTGGACGGTTGATGTGACTGTGTGACACGCTTCTTGCTTCTTGTAACCTACTGGTGTAGAGAGAGTGAGGAATCAACTGCTTGCTCTTCATTTTGTATACCTCTGAAGGAAGAAAGTGTATGACTTGACACATCCCTCCTTTCAACCTCTTGCACTCCTTGGATACAATTTATCCCTTAATGCGGGTCAGCTGAACTTAGACGTGGTACACACATTTAATATTAGTTTTTAGCCCACTTCATTTAAAGATAAACATTAGTTTTATACCGCTGAAACAATATTTTTGATAATCTGCGGTTTTTCAATCCCCTACAACGCGGCAACTGTTAGACCGAGAGAAAAAATGAATAGGAACTTTTTTGCATGGAAAGTGCGGTTTTCGAGTTATCCGAGAAAAACCTAAAAAAGTGATCTTTAAACGCCGCTCTCCCCTCTTCCCCCACGCTCACGCGCTCTCTCCTAGCACCGTGCAAAAAGTGCAACTGCACATTCTTTGCCCTAATTTTCCTTCGTTGGCTGGACTAAAACCTCGTTTTGCTATGCCAAGACCAGTGTAACGCAACCAGTGTAGCGTCGTCTTGGAAGCTCCTGCGTGTACCTCGATGGCTGCTGCAGCGCCCGCAGCCCGTGACGGCGGATCCCCAGCGCATAATAATGGGATTTGGTGCTCAGCCGGACGTGAGGGGTAACTTTCTCCACTTTACTTATCTCGATGTACCCGGGGGAGGGCCCCGCCTGCGTGGCGTGCGTTTCCCTTTCTCTACCGCGAAATGAAATTACGAGGGGACCCACCGCTCCGCCCTTCATTTGCCGCTCATTAATCAATCATACCGACAGGAGCACTCTTTTTTTGCAACTGTCGACCTCCGATAAAGTCTAAGGAGGAAGGGGGACGGGGAAGACTTTGTGATTTCTGAGGAAGTTCCCATAACTTCCTGTCTGCATACGGTTAACATTCACCAAGATACAGAGGCAGATTGTAAGGGGTGGAAAAACCCGGGACTGAATTAATGGTTCGTCCTGGCTAAATCCTGAACCAAGAACGTTACGTGTGCATTAGAAATATTGGAGGTAACAGCAATATAGAAGTAGTCATATAAAAATAGTCATCTAGTGTCCTGATATAATATTTTTTCAGTGAGGAACTTGAGGTATTTGCTAAGGATAATGGGAGGTAACTGCATTCAGAGTTAGCATCTTCTCATGAACAGTGTATTAAAATCTATATCGGTGACTGCATTATCCTACTAATATTTAAAAAAAAAAGCATTTGTCAGTGCCAGTACTTCTACACTGTTAAAGGTGAATAGTAAACTATATTTCTACTACTACTACTACTACTACTACTACTTTAACTTGACACCTGTTTTCATTTAAGTTTCCAAAAGTAGTAGGAACATATGGAATACAATAAGAAGAAGAAGGGACAGGATGGTAGGACATGTGTTGAGACATAGCAACTTCCGTATGCTAGAGGGAATTGTACAGGAGAGATAGAGGTTTGAATAAATGCAACAGATAATTGAGGATGTAGGTTGAAAGTGCTACCTTGAGATGAAGCGTTTGGCAAAGAGAGGAATTCGTGGCGGGCAGCATCAAATCAGCCAGAAGACTGACCACTCGAAAATTCCGGTGAATCTATACCTCCGAGAATATCGAAAGTATTTTCGGTTGAAAAATTGTAGTGTAGCGTCACTAGGATGCTAACAAATTACCTATAGCGGTGGGGGCCATTTTCAGACATTGGATTCGCGAAAAAATCAAAGAAATTAGATCTCACAAGCAAGTTTGGGGTCTAGGGGTGGCTAATGAAAGTGTTCTGGATCCAGGACGCAATACCGGCCACTGCTTAAATTCTGAATAAAATTACCAGATATGGCTGCCGAAGACTTTCGGCAAAAAGAATCATCGACCTTCTTCCAACGGTTTCGTGAAAGAGGCAAGGGGAGTGGACAGAGAATCGGGGTGCAATCTTGCTCTTGGGATGAAGACTGCTCAGAAAAAAACGTAAGAATAAATAAATACCAATGGCATGAGGATATACCAGGCAAAAGAAACCACTACACTGGAGACACATGGTGTGTATCCACAGGTCACGCAGCCTGTGATTGAAAAAGAGTGTCATTACGATCTCTCAATTGGCAAAAGATTCCGCATTAGTTCCCCATTCGGATAACCGGTTGGGCACTGCCAATAAATTAAAAGTGGTAATAGCAAACAATTTTTGTTCAAAAATTACAGGAAGTGTAGGTATACTTGGAAAATCCTTGGAAACGGGGAGACTCCGTCTGGATTACATCATGGCGAGAGAAAGATTTCGAAATCAGATATTGTATTGTAAGACGTACTAAAAATCGGATATAGACTCAGATCACAATTCAGCTATGATGAAGCGTAGACTGGAGCTTAAAAGAATCGTCTGAAAGCATCATTGTGGAATGAAGTGGGATACTGAAACACTAAGAAATGATGCGTTTGAAGTTCTTTTAGACTGTAGATACTGCGATAGTGAATACCACTCTGGACAGTCAATTGAAGAGGAAGAACATACCTAAAACGGGTAATCACAGAATTTGCACAGACAAACATAGGTACAAGAAACGTAACTGCGAAGAAATCCTGGATAACATAAATACTTCAGTTGGACGAAAGAAAGTAGTAAAAAAGAGTCCAGGGCTAGACAGGAGCGTAGCAATATAAATCACATAGAAATGAAACAAATAGGAAGTGCATGGAAGCCGAAACGAAATGGCTTCACGAAAAATGCTAATAATTCGAAAAAAGTATGGTTGCCGGAAGGACTCATTCAACGTGTATTGTGTTCGGAAATTCCCCTTACAAACGTCTAGGATTTGCAGAAGGGAATAAGAATGTAATATTCTGAATAGGAACCCATGTCCGCAAACGTACCGTTTCTGTGCTCCAACCATTTGAAAACATGTTGGTAAAGCGACCAATTTTACACGTAATTTTCCATTTACTCTACCGGACAGTGCTGGGAGCAACATCCATTCCCCACACAACTGCTCGTGTACTGGTTGACGGCTACTCTCCAACGTGATGCAACAGCCTCTTCCAATTTGGGTGTGCGGCGTCTCCTTGGAACATCCCAGTCACGCCTACTGGCGAAAGTGGTACCCCTTTGTTGAAGCCGTTGTTTAATTGTGGCGAAAAGGGTATGTGAAGGAATCGGACGTTGTTGATAACGATCTTTATAAAGACGACGAGCAACTGTTTCATTACCATGAGCTTGACCGTATAGAAGGGTTACGTCTGTGCAAACGTGTACTCAGCCATGCTCTAACGCACACAGACACGTAAATGAGGCTCGAAGCAGGTCAAAGAAGTAGAATAGACGCCGAATAACATCAGCTGATTCCACGTAAGTACATCCCCCACCATGACTATCCTGTTTCATACTTACCTAGCAAGCATTTTTTCAAACGGCTGTAGCAGGAAAACGTACATTTCCGGACAAGCGTTATCTATTCAAAACATTATGTACTCACTCCCCTTTATACGTCTTAGAAGTTTGTAACGGGAAATTCCAAACACCCCGTACAGAAAAGTCAAAACTATCTTCTGCGAAATTAAAAACAACTGCCCCAGCATTGAGAGTGCAAGAGAAATTCTACTATTAAACGCACACGAGAGACAAGATGGGTGGAAAGAAGACAATAAGGACCTCTACAGCTGGAGGAAGTGTCTGATGAAGTGATAGAAAGAGAAAGGGGAGCCTTGATGGAAGACATAGTGGAACAGTACTACCGTTTAGAGGAGCTTTATAGTGCCTGCTGTCAGTTAAGGCGAAAGACACATATAAAATTCCTTAATTGAAGGTGATGTATAGAATGTACGAATCTGACTTATAGCACAGTCAGCTTAAAAGCTTGATAATAAAAGCAAGAGTTAAGAAACGTAAATACTAGTTCATAGAATTTGTCGACTACAGAAACTGTAAAATGGTGCAAGATGTTCCACGTTCTCGGGACAAAAGGAGTAAGCTATAGGGAAAGACGGGCAACATACAATATGCACGAGATCCAAAGGGGAAAAATAAGTACAAAAGAGCAAAGAACGAAGAGCTCGGTTTGGAAAAGATATAATACAGGGATGCAATCTTTCATCCCTATTGTTCAACCTTTACGTTGAAGAAGCAGTGACGGAAATAAAACAAAGTTTCAGAAGTGAGATTAAAATTCAGGATGAATGGATATCAGTGATAAG
The DNA here is from genome assembly GCF_023864345.2 of Schistocerca serialis cubense. Lineage (NCBI taxonomy): Eukaryota > Metazoa > Arthropoda > Insecta > Orthoptera > Acrididae > Schistocerca > Schistocerca serialis. The sequence continues at coordinate 491,923,866 of NC_064638.1, forward strand.
ATTCGCTGATGACAATACTGTCCTCGTTGATAATGAGGAAAACGTGCAGGCTCTGTTGAATAGAATGAACAGTCTAATGAGCACGTACGAGTGATTGAGCGAAAACCAAGAAAGAAGAAAGTATTGAGGACTAGCAAAAATAAGATTAGAACAAAACTGGGACCTGGAAGTAGACAAAGTGTAGCACTTGTGCTACCCTGGACTCAAAATAACACGTGATGGATGAAACACCTAGGACAATGCTGGCCAAAAGAAATATGGTAGCATCAAATATCGGTCTTAATCTGAGGATAATGTACTCTGGAGCTGCTAACTCGCATTGTTTATTTGGGGTTAAAAACAGATCGTGCCACACCTCCCACGTGGTTCGCGCAAGGAGGATGCTGAAAATTAGATGGACTGGTAAGAAATGAGGGTGTTCCCCGCATAACCGTCTAAGAAAGGAACATATGAAAGAAATAGACAAGAGGAAGAGACATGGGTTAACTTCCATAACACCAGAGGGAAGTGTAGAGAGTAAAAACTTAATCGGAGGAGTTTGGAATATATCCTACAAATAATTGAGGATGTCAGGTGTAAGTTCTACGTTGAGACGAAGAGGTTGACACAGCAGAGGACGTCGTAGCAGCCACATCGAGCGTCAGAAGACTTGGTGAACCCCGTCCTCGTTTCTCCGCCTCTTTCACATACACACACACATATGCACACAAGCCTCTGGAATGTCACATTCTGTGTAAGTCGTTAGAGACCCACCCTGTCATACTGGGGCATGAGTGAGTTACAGTTGTGGTTTTGCTACTACAACCAAGAATAAACTAGGCTTATTTCCAAGGCCGCTGCTAACTCGCATTGTTTATTTGGGGTTAAAAACAGATCGTGCCACACCTCCCACGTGGTTCGCGCAAGGAGCCTATGCTTTGTATGTGGAAATACTCTCATGTTCAGAAAAAAAACAGAACACGCTGAACGACTAGAGATAGGACGTTTGTATTCACACGACATGTATGTCCTGCAGAAATGATTCAGTCAGCTCGGTTCAGCATGTGTCCTCTGACCTAGTAAGCACAGGTTCAGCCATCGGCCCTGATAACTTGTTCCATGCGTGATGGTATCGATGCGTATAAGGCGCGAATGGCGTCCTGTGGTACAGCCATCCGTGCTGTACTGACCTGGTTTCAAAGTTCATTTGTGGTGGTTGGCACTGGGTCACAACGCTGCATCTGTCGCTCCACCATATTCCACACATTTTCGATTAGCAAAAAGTGATCTGGCAGGCCACGGCAAAAGGCTGACATCCTGTGACACCAAAAAGTACGTGTTCGTGCAGCAACATGTGATCGTGCATTGTCTTGCTGAAAAATGGCGTCTGGGGTGTTGCGCAGAAACGATGTGGCTAGGGCTCGCAGGATGTCATTCGCGTGGGTCACACAGGTTACAATGCCCTGGACACGCCACAATTGTGATTTGTGGTTGCACCCAATAGTGCTACACACCATAAAGACCTTGAGTTGGCGCTGTATGTTTTGTGCTAATGCAGTCATCGTGATGCCGCTCACCCTGTCTGCGGTGAACTAAATTACGGCAATCATTTTGAAACAAACAGAACTTGGATTCATCTGAAAACACTATCTGATGCCATTCCTGTCCCCAGTGACGTCGTTGCGCATGCCAATGCCGTCTATCATGTCAAAGGCAGGCGGAGAAGTGGACGACGCGCATCGATGGGCTGTCACCCCTGTTAGTGTAAGATGTGTTACACTATTGCACCAGAGCCGAGGAGGACGCAGATCTGTCCTGCAATGCAATTCGAATGAGGTGTCGATCTTCTCTGGGAGTGCTGCGACCTGACCCATCTCGTCGTGTTCTGCGGCCTTCCGTGAACTATTCACCACGCATTTTTTGCACTGCCGAAGCACTTCGTCCTACACGAGCAGCAATTTCGCAGATGGAATTCATCATATTCTCTCATGCAAATATTGCGTCCTCTTCCAAAAAAGGAGTGGTTCACGTGGCTCTGGGCACTATGGGGCTTAGCAGCTGAAGTCACCAGTCCCCTAGAACTTCGAGCCGCTTAAGTCTAACTAACCTAAGTGTTGCGCACGCATCCATGCCCGGGGCAGGATTCGGGCCTGCGGCCGTGACGGTCGCGCGGCCCCTGAAGCGCCTAGAGCCACTCGGGGCTGGGTTCGGGCCTGCGGCCGTGACGGTCGCGCGGCCCCTGAAGCGCCTAGAACCACTCGGCCATTCTGACCGACGTTCTCTTTCAAACTCATTAATTTAACTGTACGGTTGGCACATACGTCTGCGAGTCACACTGATCCATTACCTTCGGTTTATAGCGACAACGAGAGCGCAGGCGCATTTTACCGGCTGGTAGTATTGGGCTGCGATATCGATGTTGACCTTGAACCCGCGAGCCGACATGGTTCAAATGCTAAACATTTCTGTAAAACATACTAATACACAAATCCTGTGAGTATGAATGTCCTATCTCTAGTCGTCCAAGATGTTAAGTTTTTTTTTTGAAAGTGAGTTGTACTTAGCCCAGTAGCGTGCCACACTGATGGTATGAACCGTGATTGTTCTGAGAATTGATCTGTGTTCTACAGAAGGACTTGTACTGTTTTCAAACTTTCTGGCGGATTATAACCATGTGGTTTTGAAATAGTGTAGTTAGAAGGAAGCGTATCGCAGAGTCTGCCTTAACCACAGCCTTCAGAAAGTAGGAGAGAGGACGGCTCGTGGCTCGCTCCTGTACAGGAATGCTTCACTTTTCATCGGTAGGATTTATATCTCAGAACAAGTTGTAAATCGCATTTAGTTTAAAGATTTTGCTAGGTGTAATGTCGAACATAAAAAACGATGCAACGGTGGAACCCTGAATTTTGAGTCTCTCAGTCGTTTCGCTATGACTTTTCTTACTAAAGTTTCGAGGGCACTGATTAAAACTGTGAGCGCAGTTTTACGGAGACGGCAAGTGGTGCACACTATACGGCTGTTATGCCCACAGCTCGTGGTCTAGTGGCTAGCGTTGTTGCCTCTCGATGACGGACACCGGGTTCGATTCCCGGCCGGGTTGGGGACTTTCTCTGCCCGGGGGCTGGGTGCTTGTGTTGTCCTCACCATTTCATCACCATTTGTGAAAGTGACTAGATTGGACTCTCGATGACGGACACCGGGTTCGATTCCCGGCCGGGTTGGGGACTTTCTCTGCCCGGGGGCTGGGTGTTTGTGTTGCCCTCACCATTTCATCACCATTTGTGAAAGTGACTAGATTGGACTGTGTAAAGATTGGGACTTTTTACGGGTGCTGACGAACACGCACTTGAGCCTCCACAAACCAAACATCATCATTATATAGCTGTTATGAAAATTCTCTAAATGCAAGCAATTAGTTTCAGGACTGAACTTCATCGGCAGAGACACATCAACTGTTCTGCGGGTCAAGTCGAATTTAACGAGCCATATAATAACGATGCTATTGATATAGTAATGAAGAACGATTTCTTTGTCGACTGTAAAGTGTAACGTAATTAATTTATGTGTGTTCGCTCTATCACACTAACTGAACCGATGGAAGCGATGATTTTTTAACACGCTATAAGTACAAACACTTCAAGGCACTCACGAATGATTTGTTAATGAGACTGTGTGAAGAAGTCATGCAGAAATTAAATGATTAGTATACAGCAAGGAGAGCTGAAGGAGATTATGTTACCGGATGGCTGGAGATGTAGAGGGTGGGGTTAATAAAAGTGGCCTGGAGATCAGAATTCTAGTGTACCGTACAAAGAAACACAGCAGACAAACGTACAAACTAGACTACAGCAGATGCTGAAAGTGACCACTATTCATCTCTTTGCACATTTTCTGGTGTGCTGGCACGTTTTAGAAGATTTTTTGACTTATTCAAAACATATCATGCCTGACGCCATTTCCGGACTAAGCACTCCATGCAGGCACTTTGTCACCATTAAACTTTTCGGCAAACAACGGACCACATCGCTTCCGCTACTTTGTTGTCACGTAACTCTCCAAAACGAACACCCACTGCTCCACTGTGAGTATCATCTTCTCCCTCGCACTGCTCCACTCACACTGACACGGCTCGTACTACCCTCTGAGCCGGTGTGGATCACTTAGCGGTCGTACACATGGTGTGTGCGTCACGGGGTCGTATCCAGTCGTCCAGACTACTTTTATTTGACCAACTCTATACAAAGAAGAGAGGATACCTCTACGCGTTTCAAAATTATTACAGTACACAACTTGTTTAAACTAGCTTAAAACGAAATCTGTCAGATCACCAGAACTTTATAGTGTCCCTAAAAACCTGCTATTGTATAACGCTATTGATTTCTGTCACTACTCATTTCTACTCTTGTGTATTTTTTTACGGCACTGCTTAATTCAGTAGCTGCTTAGGCACTTATGTTTCCAGAGCATTCATACCATGATAGCGTGCCAAAAACATTGCACGCCTGTGCTAAGTGTTAATGTACGTTGTGATTGGCTTAGGGAATCCCGTATTTGAAGTATGGACCGTTTGTTAGCGACGGAATACGGCTATAGGAAGAACTCGCTTTGTCAGCTGTGTACTTGTTTGGGAAGCTCAGAGCTCCATTAGGATCGGACGCCCGCTGGTGGTATCGGAAAACTGCGTAATTGGTGGTGCGAGAGATTGGAACTTGTCGTTCTGCTGCACGTGCCATTCCCTCGTCCAACAGGGATCAAATTTATCCGATTAATGTGTGTACTCCGTCGATGCGCTGTAATTCTACCACAGATCATTAGATTCTGTTTGCTGCGCGCTAAAATCTGCAGCCCGCAAAGTGAGCAACTAGTAACAAGACGCGGCTCACAGGTGCTCCTTTGAGATATCACCTCGTTTGTAGTGGAATTGGGCCATAGTAGAGGAACTGACTCCTTTGTTGACACTGTTACAGTATCTGGACAGCGATTGACGCAGCCGCTCATTCTAATCCTCCGTCCCAGCTCCAAGACTGTCTCTGCTTCGTCAGTGGGAAGCAACAGTGTCACTCAACTGAAAATATTGCTTTTCCCTGCTTGAGTATAAAGTTTCGATTTGGGTCAAAGGACAAAAACTGTGCGATCGTTCAATAAAAGGAGAGAATGGGATAGAAAGGCAGTTGACATTTTTGAACGGAGGAAAGGACATTCAGTATGACAGGATACCAATACGATTTGACATAGAGTGCGCGAAAGAACTTGCTCCTCTGCTAGCCGCAGTGTACCATAGGCCTCAGGAGAAGTGAAGCGTTCCCAATGACTAGAAAAAAGTGCAAGTCATTCCCGTTTTGAAGAAGGATCGTCGAAATGACGCACAAAACTATAAGCTTCCCTCTCTGACGTCGGTCTGTTGTAAAATTTTGGAACATGGTTTATGCTCGTGTACTTTGTCATTTTTAAGAATCAACATGTGTTCCAAAAACGACGATCGTGTGAAACCGAGCTCGATCTGTTCGCCCATGAGATCCAGAAAGCAGAGGATAACGCACTCCCGGAAGGCGTTCGATTCAGTACCTACCTGTCGCGTGGTGAACAAAATACGGGCGTATGGAATATTAGACCAACTGTGTGACTGGACTGAAGAATTTCTAGCAAAACAGAACAAAAAATGGTTCCAATGGCTCTGAGCACTATGGGACTTCACATCTGAGGTCATCAGTCCCCTAGAACTTAGAACTACTTAAACCTAACTAACCTAAGGACATCACACACATCCATGCCCGAGGCAGGATTCGAACCTGCGACCGTAGAGGTCGCGCGGTTCCAGACTGAAGCGCCTAGCACCGCTCGGCCAAACCGGCCAGCCAAACAGAACACAGCCTGTCATTCTCAATGGAAGGAAGTAAAAATTTGGAAATTTGTGTTAAGTTCTATTGGACCAAACTGCTGAGGTCATCTGTCCCTAGGCTTACACACTACTTAAGCTAACTTAAACTAACTGACGCTAAGGACAAAAAACACACACACACACACACACACACACACACACACACACACACACACACACTCATGCCCAACGTACGACTCGAACCTCCGACGGGGAGAGCCACGAGAGCCATGGCAAGCCGCCTCGGACCGCACGGCTACCCCGCGCAGCAATGGAAGGAAGTCTTCAGATGTAAGTGTAAATACCATGTACCCCAGTGCATGTTATACCGCCATTATTTATCAAAGTATAATTATGCCCACAATTCCAATATCCGGCTTATTCCTTTTCTGGAAATTTTTCAGGAAACAAAGAAACGTTTCTTGCTAGCCTTCAGTATAATAAATGTATTTGTTTACTATATCGAGGTACGTACATGCATTGATATATCTGAGAGTTGCATATAACTCGGGAAATGTAAGGAACATATTCACAAATAAAGATTGTATAAGGAGTGTTCTGGAACCTAACATTGGATAAGGAGGGTTTTGGAACTGTCATCATGGATAAGGGCTGGTTTTGCAAACGTAGCTAAAAGTTAATAATGATAATTTTCGTCATTAATTGGAATTATTATCGACGTTCTTTCATTCTTTACGTTATTTGAAATCACAAAATAGTTCTGTCATAGTGTATAAAAATATATATAAAAATATAAAATGCCAATAATTAAACTCAATATCAACTCCGCCATAGCCGGTCCCAAGCACGGTTGAAAAAGGAGGAGGGGGAGGAGTAACACCTCATAAAAGAACCTTGGTTCACCTGGCCCGGGTGATAGTACCTCGTGAGGGCCCCTTGCCAGGGACACGGTGAAGACCTCAACGAAAGTGAAGGCGGAGATGAAGATCATCGGTACGGCGGAACTGGCGGAAGAGGCAACCTTGGTTTTTGGGATACTATAAAAGCTATCGTCCAAGGTTATTTGGACAAAGAGCACGACGGTTCCACAGGTTAGTGGCGGTAACCCTACAGCGTCTGTTCCACATGTTAGTGGCGGCTGATCTACAAAACTCAGAAGTGGAACTCTGAGCTTAACCAGACTGAAATCTCAATTTCAGTCACAAACTCAGTCCAATTAAATCAACATGGATACAGCACCTTCAAAGACAAATTACCCCAGTGGGTCAAATCCCACGGTTGAAAAACCGCAAGTGGGCTATTCGGATTCTGGGGAGACCACAGAAGTGTGCATGGAGGTAAATCGGAGTACCTCAAAACCCCGTAATAACAAAATCAAACCAAAATCTAGAATTTGGCTAATGACATTTAATGTAAATTCTCTCTTAAAAATGGGAAAACTAAAAAACATCCTGGACAAATCCAGAGAACGTAAAATCAAAATTATTGCATTTCAGGAATCACGATATACAGATGAAAATCCTTTTGATTCGGAAGGATACAGGATATACAAAGGAAAACCTGGAAAACGAGCCATGGCAAACTGTCCACAATTTGGAACTGGATTTATAGTAGATACGTCAATACTTGATTCAGTCGCAACTTTCAACACAGACCAACCGGAATGGCATGCGACTCATTGAAATCTGCAAAAACCATGACCTATTTTTCAAATCAACATTTTTCAAGAAAAGAGCCTCGAAAACGAAAACTTGGATCTCACCTAATCCATTACTAGGTGAATATCAGTTGGATCATGTAATGATCTCCCGCGTAAATACAGTAGAAATCATGAAACTTAAAGTCCTTAATGGACTATACCTAGATTCCGACCATTACCCAACAAAATTCTCCCTAGATGTCATTCCAGAAAAAAGAAAATTCACTAAGAAATCTCCACACCGTAAATATGATGTACAAAAGATAAATGGCAATGAACAATTTACAAAAGAAACGCAAAATTTAAAACCACAAAATTGGCAACAACTGCAAGCAGGACTTTTAAATGCAGCTGAAACTGTAGCACCGCAAACAAGAACACGTAAACACCCATGGTGGACAGATGAATGTGACCAACTGATAAATCTCAGACAACAGGCGTGGCAAAATTGGTTGTGCAACAAAAATCAAAAGACCCTGAAGATCTCAAAGATACCAGGAAAACAGTCACAAAAGCAATACGAACAGTCCGTAAACAACACGAAGACAAAAAATTGCAAGACATAGAAAATGATTTCAAGAAAAACAATTCCCGAAATTTCTACAGAGTATTCAAACAAAAATTAACAGAGTACTCTCCTCCATCACTCCAGTTCAAAAATGACCATGGGGAAATCGCTCATACCAACATCGAAAACTGTGAAATTCTTGCAAAATACTTTTCTAAATTACTGAATTGTGAAAAGCCTGCAGAAAAATTTGAGTTCCATGGTACACAACGAAACCCAGACTCAAAGCCACCAAGTTTACAAGAGATTAAAGAGATAATTCAGCCACTGAAAAATAACAAAGCATCAGGAGAAGACCAAATCATCGCAGAATTATGGAAAAATGCAGGAGAAAATCTCATTGCAAAACTCAAAGAAATTATACATGAAATCTGGAAAACTGAAAAAATCCCTACAGATTGGAAGACTGCAATCATACATCCTCTGTACAAAAAAGGCAGTAAAACAGACCCCAAAAACTATCGTGGAATCTCTTTATTGTCAATAACATACAAAATTCTGTCTAAAGCCCTACTAAACCGCGCAGAACCTCAGCTGGATTCAAAACTAGGCGAATACCAAGGAGGGTTCAGAAAAGGTCGATCTTGCATAGAACAAATACTTAACTTGAAAAACTCAATGAAATATTTACACAGTACTTCAAACAAAAGTTATGTCATCACGTTTGTCGACTTTAAAAAAGCATATGACGGTATAGACCGAGAATCCCTTTTTGAAGTATTAGCAGAATTTGGACTAGATCAAAAGACAACAAACATCATAAAAGAAACATTCACGGAGACCAAATCCAAAGTAAAATTTATGGGAGAATTGAGCACAGAATTTGAAATAGACACAGGAGTACGACAAGGGGATGTACTGTCCCCAGTGCTCTTCAATTGTGCTCTTGAAAAAGTTGTTAGAGAATGGAAAAAAGCAGGTGCACCAGCACACAGACTGGGACCAAGACATAAGGGCATAGAATTACACTGTTTAGCATTTGCTGATGACATGGCACTGATCGCACAAGACATTACCGATGCACAGAAACAGCTAGAATTATTACAGGAACAGGCAGCTAAAATAGGATTACAAATTTCATTTGAAAAAACAAAATTTATGACTGACGTCCAAGATGCACCTTCTGATCTCAAAATTGGTAATAACTATATCTCTCGAGTAAAAGAATTTAAATATTTAGGTGAATGGATTGCAGAAAATTGTAATGAAAAGAAATCTGTCAGATCAAGAGTCCAAAAAATGGAGACGGCGTTTCAGTTAACAAAAAACATTTACAACAAAAAGAGTCTCTCGTGGAACTGCAAAATACACAACAGTAATTAGGCCCGAAGCTCTCTACGCATCTGAGACACTAAACCTTCAACACAGAACACTAAAAGAGGAATTAGAAGTGAAAGAACGTAAGATAATGAGGAAAATCCTAGGACCAAGAACTAAAGATGGGGTACATTATCCAAAACCCAATGCAGAAATATATAAAAATATCTCCAAAATAACAGACGCAATGCGCATGAGAAGAATCCAATTCATGGGACACTTGGAAAGAATGGACTCAAACAGGTTAACGCACAAAATCCATACATTTTTTAAGAACAAAACTACAAGACCAAACTGGTACGAACAGACGGAAGAAGACCTGACAGAATTAGGGTCTCCAAATCTACATGATAGAAATGAAATCAGAAAAATCACAAACACACGGGGTTTTGAGGAAGAAGAGAGAAAAACTAACCGACATACATGGTCTACGCAACGGAAGCTAGCCCATTCGTTGTTTGTGAAGGAATACTGGGCGAAAAGGAAGGCCAACAAATGTTGATTACGCGTGGTCCTAAGTGATCCATCCGCGAAGAAGAAGAAGAAGAAACTCAATATCAATCATAAGGTAGCAAAATTTTCCAAAAATCACAAGTAAATGTTGCACGATACACATTACTTTCCTACATATTTTTAAAAGTGTGATAATGTGTATCTAGAAAATAATGTAAGTGCTGATTTAATAGCAAATCATTCATATTCTGAAGTCAGTGTCTTCTTCATCACCACATTCATTTTCCCCTTCGTCTAGCTGTTCAGCGAAATCTTCATTCTCTGCATGTTCCTTTTTCATCAGACTGGAATACAAGATGAGGTCCTCATTACTTTGCCAAGATTTGCCAAGCAGTTTCGAGAGCAGTTTATCGATATCCTTTAATTTTTCCGCTTTTAGTGGCACACCTTTCGGTAGAGTACTTAAGGAGATATTGTCAATTTCCTGACGTTTCCTCAAGAGAGAACGGAAAAAACCAATGTCACATCTATAATTAGGCTCACCTCCAACCATAACTGCAGACTTGCCTTTCTTGAAGATAATTCTTTTACACTGGTGAAGTCGGAAATGCCATCCATTGGGAGGTTTATTTATTTGAGATACATCATGTTTCCAGTTTTGTATGGGGAAATCACTTCCAAGACTTAGAACAGTACATTCTTTCTCAAATAGTTCAACATATGCTCCAGGATCCACAGTGACATTTTTTTCTGCTCACCTTCTTCTCTATTCTTCCAAATATACGGTCTGGAGGCAGGAAAGAATGGCCAACAACAGGAAACGTTAGATGTATTTCCTGAATGTTACTGGGATAGTGAAGCTGCAACCAATAACACAGCAATACCGCCATTGCAGAATTCTTATTTTGGCAGGGCATTCATTCTGCATACAATTCAACAGTTGTAGCTTCCCATAGAATGGTTCAGGTGGTAGTGTAAAGCGGAAACAATTTCATTGCACCCTTTCGAGCATTCATGTTGGAGCCAGTTATAGATCGTATTCATTTCTTTGTTCTGAGATTTTGACCCACCTCTGCAGAGTGTAAGGTTATATGAATATAAGTGCCTGGAGTAATATGACGCTTGATCTTGTAGCTTTGGTAAGATCATATTCTTCAGACGATGGAAAGAAAATTTGATCACCGCCGACTCTTCTTTCTGTGACAGGGCTTTAAAAGCAGCCGCTTTGAGCTTATGCACACGAAATTATGTCATTGCAGATAACGTTTCTTTCGGTGATAGGTGGGCTGACTTCATTTGCAGGGGGAGGAACTGACATTCAGAACATACATCAGTAGCTGGAGTCTTGAAAGTAATATTATAATCAGTCACAAAAATTGTTCTGAAATAATTGTACTACAATTTCATTTCCGGGAGATCTCTTAAATTATAGCTTCGCCATAATTTGCGAATAGTTAGTTCCGTAGGCAAGTACAATCTCGTAGATTTGCGTCTACAGTAGTGAGAATCGATTGGCTTTAGGTTTTCAATGAAGACTTTAACCTCTTCTCGTATTTTGAGATACTTTGGGGATATCGTGTCACCTCCTCTATTCTCCTTTGGTGACAGACCTGTGGTGAATGATTTCTTACACAGTCCTTTCACTCTGTCCTTTCCTATGCCCAGTATTGATAAAAAGGTTTTCTGACAGTGTACACTGTGTACACAGTGTACACTGCTTACCTTGACTCTGATGAAATACTTGACAGACATGCATTTGCTGGAACTGTTCGGCTTCACAGCTCTGTCTTTCAGGCGCTTCTTGAGTTGTGTATCTCGGAATAAATTCATCTTGTCTCACCTTGTCACTAAGCTCATGATACCCGTGATGAAAGTGCCTTACATCTTGCATTTTAAGTTCAGTGCACTGGAAGACAGTTTTCGCGTGTTTACAAGTGGTCATTGTTGACAGGCGTTTTGAAACAGACCTGAAACGAAGGATTAAGAGTAAGGCGGTGCCATGGTTTAAAAAATAAATCTAACCAACTTCAACAGTTTTTAAAAGGAAAGACTGATGTAGATAAAAGGTTATGTTGAAGCAAAATATAGGTAAGCGTGTTTACTTGTTTCTTTCAGCTGTATTCTTTTTCCATCTTGAAGGATCTCTTGTCTTGTTCCTATGTATATGACTGATCTCCAATACGCTTCCTTTTACCATTATTACCACAGAAAATAAGGTACACTTTTTTACTGAAACACGAAACACCACTAGTATGTCTTACAAACACGTGCGTGAGAGAAACTGGCGCGAAATAATCGGGAACAGTATTGCCAGCTGTTTCAAAGAATACACAGTGAACTCGGGACTTCATGAATAGCGTACTAACGTTTACTTCATACAGTATTATTTGAGATACATCCCAGTTGCAGTATCACATGTTTGGATAAGATGGAGTTTGGAAACAACATCTTAGGATAAACCGGGTTTTGGAAACGTCACCTGAATTTGTACTATATTTACATGGGGAAAAAGTGGGTTTAGGAATAGTTTTCTCGTTGGAAAAGATGTCAAATAACATGAGCTATAGAGATAAAGCAATAACTCACTTTTCCATGAAAAATGGATAAGGTGGATTTTGGAACCGTGCGCCATGTATATATATAAGTTTCATGAGGCTTTTCGCGGCTAATTGATGCTGGTATGTGGGGAGAACTCGCATCGCTAGAAAACTGTGGCGGAATGCAGGAAGACCTGCAGTGGATCGGCGCTTGGATCAGAGTAGCAACTGACCATCAACATAAACGAACCAGTAAAGCCCCGATTCTTTAAAGAATAGAACCCATTTATAAAACAAGTTCACGTTTCTGGTTAGTACTTTACCAATGAATTAATATGCTAAATATTTTACTTTAACCTTGTGATGCACATGTCCACATTGTAACGTCTCCTGGAAAAACACATATGTGGTAAAAAAAAAGGAAAAAAATAAATTGAACTTGATGATTATAATTTTATTTCTGCATGGACAATGACTGTGTGAACTTTATGTAATAAAGAGAAACCATTATGTGTCATGCTTTATACTTGTATAGAATTATGTATCGATTTTTTAAAGATAATATCTGTGTCGGCGAGTACTGAAATCGCCACAGACGATACTTATTAAATATCAAACAAAGATGTAAATATATTACACCGAGTATAACTAGTAGTGACCGATCATTAATTTCTCTGTCATCTTTTTGGAGTTACGTGAGTAGGGAGAGCCTGTGACGCTATATTGTATGCTTGTGTAGCATTCTTTTGTCAAGATTGAGAGAAGGACGCCATTAAGCATTGATTTGTAAAGGCGTGTAAGAATTTAATCTGTCTAAATGTTTTGAATAGATTTACTTAATGAAAACTTGCATTATGATTTGTAATACGCTTACCTGGTATTTTATTCCATCCTTTTAAGACATTTTCAGCTATTTAAATATTATCGTTGTGCAGAGCTGCGCTACGAACGAACGAGCAGCTGCCGCGGCGCATTCAGACTGCATTAAATGAAACCAATCATACCGCAAAGAAGCGGACAGGTAATAGTGAACTAAAATTATTTCTTTCAGCTTTCGGGATTGGAGGGCACAGCAGCAGATTTTATGATGTGTTTTACAGGTGGACGCGGGCTGCGGATGATGTCATATTATTACCAGTGCAAAAAGAAAATTTACCATCATGACATAAAAGAAAGTAAGAAAGATATGTTGAACTTGATAGCGAGTTACAGTAACGAAACAATGTTTCTTTTATAGAAAGCCAGATCCACAATAATAAGAACATAATATATTTTGTTTTGTTGAAAATTAATGATCCAAAGAAAGTTACAGCACAGCACTCCTAAAAAGTGTTTCAGGGCTCTTTTCGTCGCAACATATTTTATCTCATTCATTTATCAATATATTAGTTGTTACGTGAGCAATAACAAGGAGAGCGAAAACATGTCCGCTGCAGTGGACACTCCCTACTGGTGCCTCGCCTTACGTCCATTTCCAGTCAGGACTGATCGAAAACGCCAAAGAAGCGACCATTAACAACTATCCTGTGTCGTGGACATGTGAATCGCAGGGTTAAGCGTGTAAGAGGGAAACGTTCTGGAAAAGGTTTTGAAGTTATGTTTAAAGGTTATAGGAAGACGCTGAATGCTTTCATTATCAAAGGCTGGATGAATGCAGTCTGGTTAGTCTGGGCTCCGTTTTAAGAAAAAGCTCATTTTTCACACATCTCAATGTTCATAACGCTGTATGATATAATTTTGCAGGTACATTCATTCGTATAAATGGATAGTGCCTGCAAAATGTGTTATTAAGAGAATTAGTAGTAAAGAAATAATAAATTAAAATGTATTTTCTGGTGCGCCACTTTTACTACATGAACAGCGAAAACGCAATAAGCAATGAAGACTTTACTTTCATCATTTGATGTTTGGTGGTGGGGGAGGGGATGAGGGGTGGGGGGAGAAAGTCAGCGAGAAAAAGTTTCATAAAGGTTTGAAATAATGTGTAAAGTTCGTTCCAATTCACTAAGTGCTCTCATTCTCAAATGCTGGATGAATAAAGTCTGGGTATTTGCGCGCAGTGAGTTATGTTGCCTCAAGATTACACGTAGTTTGTAAATTAATACCTGTCTTACTATGCTAAACATTTAACCTAAGCTGCTACTTCTTAATGAGTAGATCATGACAGGTTTTTAAATTCTTAACCTCAGCTAATAATTACCGGAAATACTGGTAACGAAGTTTTTGTTGCCCTTGGAAACCATCAGATGGGCAACCTGCAACTCTGGCGTGCATCGTGCACCGTTTCGTAATAGAGGCGCTCGCTGCGTAATGGCGTTCACGAATTGGCGCAGTGCGGATTAACTTGCGCTAGCAATGCGCAGGCCACAAATAACATTCTAATTTTTTAAATTCATTGCGTAATTATGTGAACTATCAAAAATCAAATTTTTGTTGCTCCTGAAAGCCCACACATAGCTTCAGGTGCTATGAACCGGCTTAGTCGTTTCGTAATACAGATGTAATCTCTTGCTCATAATTAGGCAGAAAGTACCATGATTGTAACATTACAGGATTGCAGAACAATCACTGAAAGTAGTTACTTCCGTGAAGTATCTAGCAGTTTGCGTACGGAATGATTTAAAGGGAACGACCACATAAACCATCACAGGTAAGGCAGATGTCAGACAGGTTGACTGGAAGAATCATCAGAAAGTGTGATTTACAGTTAAAGTTTCGAGTGCGTACTTTTTTAGGAGTCAGCTAAGACATTGCTTCCTCCTACGTATATCTCGCGAAAAGATCATGAAGGTAAAATTAGAGAGATTCATATCCACGTGTAGGTTTGCCAGCAATCTACCTTCCCGCGAATACTTCACGACTGGAACAGGACAAGTGACACTGGTTGAGAAACTACCCTCTCACACTGTAAGGTGGCGTGCAGAGTATAGATGTAGATGTTGATGTCGACGCTTTGCTTAATAACTCTGACAATGGTGGATCAATATAAAATTTCACACTGATATTAGTCATTTTTTCCCCCGTGAACCATGGACCTTGCCGTTGGTGGGGAGGCTTGCGTGCCTCAGCGATACAGATAGCCGAACCGTAGGTTCAACCACAACGGAGGGGAATCTGTTGAGAGGCCAGACAAACGTGTGGTTCCTGAAGAGGGGCAGCAGCCTTTTCAGTAGTTGCAGGGGCAACAGTCTGGATAATTGACTGATCTGGCCTAGTAAGACTAACCAAAACGAGCTTGTTGTGCTGGTACTGCGAACGGCTGAAATCAAGGGGAAACTACAGCCGTAATTTTTCCCGAGGGCATGCAGCTTTACTATATGATTACATGATGATGGCGTCCTCTTGGGTAAAATATTCCGGAGGTAAAATAGTCCCCCATTCCGATCTCCGGGCGGGGACTACTCAAGAGGACGTCGTTATCAGGAGAAAGAAAACTGGCGTTCTACGGATCGGAGCGTGGAATGTCAGATCCCTTAATCGGGCAGGTAGGTTAGCAAATTTAGAAAGGGAAATGGATAGGTTAAAGTTAGATATAGTGGGAATTAGTGAAGTTCGGTGGCAGGAGGAACAAGACTTTTGGTCAGGCGAATACAGGATTATAAATACAAAATCAAATAGGGATAATGCAGGAGTAGGTTTAATAATGAATAAAAAAATAGGAGTGCGAGTAAGCGATTACAAACAGCATAGTGAACGCATTATTGTGGGCAAGATATACACGAAGCCTACGCCTGCTACAGTAGTACAAGTTTATATGCCAACTAGCTCTGCAGATGACGAAGAAATTGAAGAAATGTATGATGAAATGAAAGAAATTACTCAGATAGTGAAGGGAGACGAAAATTTAATAGTCATGGGTGACTTGAATTCGGTAGTAGGAAAAGGGAGAGAAGGAAACGTAGTAGGTGAATATGGATTGGGGCTAAGAAATGAAAGAGGAAGCCGCCTCGTAGAATTTTGCACAGAGCACAACTTAATCATAGCTAACACTTGGTTCAAGAATCATAAAAGAAGGCTGTATACATGGAAGAATCCTGGAGATACTGACAGGTTTCAGATAGATTATATAATGGTAAGACAGAGATTTAGGAACCAGGTTTTAAATTGTAAGACATTTCCAGGGGCAGATGTGGACTCTGACCACAATCTATTGGTTATGAACTGTAGATTAAAACTGAAGAAACTGCAAAAAGGTGGGAATTTAAGGAGATGGGACCTGGATAAACTGAAAGAACGAGAGGTTGTAGAGAGTTTCAGGGAGAGCATAAGGGAACAATTGACAGGAATGAGGGAAAGAAATACAGTAGAAGAAGAATAGGTAGCTGTGAGGGATGAAGTAGTGAAGGGAGCAGAGGATCAAGTAGGTAAAAAGACGAGGTTTAGTAGAACTCCTTGGGTAACAGAAGAAATATTGAATTTAACTGATGAAAGGAGAAAGTATAAAAATGCAGTAAATGAAGCAGACAAAAAGAAATACAAACGTCTCAAAAATGAGATCGACAGGAAGTGCAAAATGGCTAAGCAGCGATGGCTAGAGGACGAATGTAAGGATGTAGAGGCTTATCTCACTAGTGGTAGGATACGAGGGCTATTCTGAAAGTTAAGGTCCGATGGGCCGTGAAATGGAAACGACAGTGAAAATCCGATTCAGCTTTGCGCAGATGTGTTGAACAGTGTCTCTAGTATGCCTGTCGATGGCATCACGTCGCTCTTTTCAGTTGTGAGCACACAGCGAACATGAAAATTTGCCTAGAACAATAGTGTCTACCGCCAAGTATGAATGCCCGCTGCAAGGTTTCGCCTGACTTCATGCAACCCCACATACGTAACTGTCACACATTTCCTTGTTCATGACAATTCTTCGCCGCACATTGCAGGGGCAATGAGGATGCCCCTGCAACTGTTTCGACGGGAATTGTTTGATCACCCACATACAGCCCGGACTTGTCTCCTTCTGATGTTCACAGCTGCCCACATGAGCCACTGGCTGTGGAGACAATGTTTTGTCACAGACAACGAACTGCAGACCAGCGCAGAGAAGTGGCGTAAAGCACAGACGGCAGCCTTCTATGAAGAGGATGTCGCAAAGTTGGTAAAACGCTACGACAAATGTCTAAGTCGGAGCGGGAACTATGTGGAGAAGTAGCTGAAAAGTGCAGCAAACTGTTGCAAATAAAACACTTTTGATTTTCACTGAGGCTTCCATTTCGCGACCTATCGGACCTTACTTTCCGAATAGACCTCGTAGATACTGCCTACAGGAAAATTAAAGAGACCTTTGGAGAAAAGAGAACCACTTGTATGAATATCAAGAGCTCAGATGGAAACCCAGTTCTAAGCAAAGAAGGGAAAGCAGAAAGGTGGAAGGAGTATATAGAGGGTCTATACAAGGGCGATGTACTTGAGGACAATATTATGGAAATGTAAGAGAATTTAGATGAAGATGAAATGGGAGATATGATACTGCGTGAAGAGTTTGACAGAGCACTGAAAGACCTAAGTCGATACAAGGCCCCAGGAGTAGACAACATTCCATTAGAACTACTGACACCCTTGGGAGAGCCAGTCCTGACAAAATAATAATTCCAATCCCAAAGAAAGCAGGTGTTGACAGATGTGAAAATTACCGAACAATCAGTTTAATAAGCCACAGCTGAAAAATACTAACGCGAATTCTTTACAGACGAATGCAAAAACTGGTAGAAGCCGACCTCGGGAAAGATCAGTTTGGATTCCGTAGAAATGTTGGAACACGTGAGGCAATACTGACCCTACAACTTATCTTAGAAGCTGGATTAAGGAAAGGCAAACCTACGTTTCTAGCATTTGTGGACTTAGACAAAGCTTTTGACAATGTTGACTGGAACACTCTCTTTCAAATTCTGAAGGTGGCAGGGGTAAAACACAGGGAGCGAAAGGCTATTTACAATTTGTACAGAAACCAGATGGCAGTTATAAGAGTCGAGGGGCATGAAAGGGAAGCAGTGATTGGGAAGGGAGTGAGACAGGGTTGTAGCCTTTCCCCGATGTTATTCAATCTGTATATTGAGCAAGCAGTGAAGGAAACAAAAGAAAAATTCGGAGTAGGAATTAAAATCCATGGAGAAGAAATAAAAACTTTGAGGTTCGCCGATGACATTGTAATTCTGTCAGAGACAGCAGAGGACTTGGAAGAGCAGTTGATCGGAATGGATAGTGTCTTGAAAGGAGGATATAAGATGAACATCAACAAAAGCAAAACGAGGATAATGGAATGTAGTAGAATTAAGGCAGGTGATGCTGAGGGAATTAGACTAGGAAATGAGACACTTAAAGTAGTAAAGGAGTTTTGCTATTTGGGGAGCAAAATAACTGATGATGGTCGAAGTAGAGAGGATGTAAAATGTAGACTGGCAATGGCAAGGAAAGCGTTTCTGAAGAAGAGAAATTTGTTAACATCGAGTATAGATTTAACATTAGTCATTATAAAAAATCTGCTCGTGTTTCGACTTTTATGTTATTACTGCGTAATGTACAAGAAGTGGTATGGGACTGTTGCCTGGAAGACCGCAAAGATCAGATTGCGCAGCGTAGACGGAGGGGTTTTCTTCCTCAACACGTAGTGGCCCCTTCCCTCTCGGTGTGTGAGAGCTGTGTCTTGAGTGTATCTGTTGAGTGTTGGTGACTATAATGCAAGTGCGTACAGTGAGTTGTCAAGTCTACTTTGTTTGACGATGGGGGAGCAGGGAGGGGGTGAAACCTGTTCCGGCACATTACGTACTTCTCTCGAACAGCACCAACAGGGCCGCTGAGTTTAAGGTCCCCATCCGACGTACGGATCATCAATAGTGTAACACTCCATCTTTCCATTCGGAGCGGTTTGGAATTTCATTCAGGACATTTCCGCAAAGTTTACGCCACCACTTCCCTTCTTCTTCCCAGCCAGATAATGAGGATGAAAATGCCTGCCACTACCAGGTTTCGAACGGACTATCACCGAAACGAGGGTCACCGTACAGCGGCCTCGTAGGTGGGTATTACTCTACAGACTGTTGAGTAAGATAATCAACACCGAAGATTTTAGTGTTGTCTAAACTCTAATAACTATATCCAATTGCCGGTCGCGTCATATTCGTACTTTGGATATGCGAGCTCGGAAATACTTTCCCCGCCGACACTGACAAAACTTTTCCTTACGTAAAGTGTAGTTTTTCTGCAAAACAATAAGCGTTTCATTATTATAGACAGTCTTGTCGATTTAATATAAAAAGCAGTCGATGCAGATTATTCTTTCGTAGCGGATGCTAGTGTGCCTGCTATTTTTACGACGTTTTTCATCCGAACGATTGCGAAATGCGTCGGTATAAGCGAAAATTAGTTTCATATCAAGGAAATAATGCAGTTTACGTTTATTGTGATATACAAATTCAGATTTATTAACACACGTATTGGTGGAATAAAATAAATATTAACTGCTAAAGAAGTGAAAACGCGAAGTGCGTTACTATTCATGAGTTACTGAATATGAAACGAATTAACCTATTTATAATACTTAAACGATGATTTTTATGGAAAAATGTATTTTACACATGAAATATTTCGTTAGAATCGGCAGGCGGGCATTATCATGAGTTCGCAGAATCAGACTTTGACGTTTTCACCAATGGTCGACGTGACCAACTAGCCAATCAGTTGCAATTATTAGGACTTAAGCAGTCGTAAAAACTTTGCCGGCGAGTTTCTGAGAAAGATAAGGTGTACAGCCAAAAGCCGAAATAGCATTCGATTTTTTTAATGGCGGACATTTGCGAGAAATTTAACTCAAATCCGTTACTCGCAATAATCAACTGTCTTCCTTCTGAGGAATTTTGCGACGAAACGCTGGAAATAATTGCCTCACCTCTATCAAGTGATAAAATACGTTGTGTGCGTCGTTATCCGTCGTCGACTCATTTCCTTCTTCAGTTGTGTTATGCTTATGTAAAATGCAGTGGCACGCTTATATAATAACAACTTTGTTTAATACAGGGGGTTGTCGATTAACCAACTTCGTCAATCTGGTTAATGCAGCCACTTTAAATATTCAGGTTAGCTGTTTTGTTCCACAGAATTAAGCACAGCTAACAGTTCCCGTCTGCTTCGGGTAACTTAAATTACCGAAAGTTTGTTAACCTGGAAACTGGTCCAATTTATTCAACGCCTGAAAACAGAAGTGAAGAACCCAGATGTTCTGGTCGGATGTGAATGTAACTTCGTGTACGTACACCTGAACGGCGGGTATGTAAATGATTAGAGCTTCTCTGTGACAGGTAGTACGGCCACGGTGTTTGATGTTAACAGGCTTGTTAGGGTATGTAAGGCACGAGAAATGCATCAGATGTCGAGTGATCGCTATCAAGGACACGGAGATGCCGCGTACTGTTACGATGACAGATTTTGAAAGTGGCCTCACTGTGGAGCTCCGTCTGCTCGGCTAGTCGAATCGTGCAACATCCGGATATATGGGGCATTCAGATGTGACAGTGGCCCTATGTTGGACTGTATGGGAACGTGAGGGTCAAGATTCCGATCTACTACGTCCGACCGCCTGAAGGGAGGCTCGCCATACACACTGGTAGCACCTTCACATCTGCGTCTTCTATCCGAGATCAGTGTAACACGCTGTGCCACCCCGCATCGTTATTCAGCGACCAGCAACAGCCAGACTAGGGAACTACAGTCTTATATGAAGGCTGCCGCTACTACCACACGGCGAACAGCTGTGTTTGCAGTGACGCAGTGAACGGGGAGCATGGACTGCTTTGATTGTCCTTACACTGTGTTCAGTCGATCATCCTCAGCGAATACGATGGTGACCCGGAGAGGGGTACCATTCTTCCAATGTGTTGGAGAGGTGTAGCGGTGTTACTCCTGACGTCGAAGTGCGGGGGAACCATCTGGTATCACTTGAGGTCACGTATGATAGTGACTGAGGGAACCATGACGAACATCATGTGTCCTATGTCACTTGTCATGCTACATAGTTCTGGCACGTCTTTTTTTCAACACGTCAATGCTCGTCCAACGTGGCAGGTGTCTCTATGGACTGTTACGTGACTTTGACGTACTTGCCTCAGGAGATCAGGAGATGATACATCAGCCTTACAGCACCCTTCCCAACATAACCGGTGCCTGCATCCAGACCAGAGAAGCTATAACTGGGATGACACTTCCATGTGCTTTGTAAATTTAATTGTACTTTTGAATTAGTGAAGTAGCATCACATACTCTCTCAACCCATGAGATTTCATTTACTTTCGTCCTCCAATTCTGCGTGCTTCACATTTTTAGTCGCTTTGAATTATTTTTGTTTTTGTGGTCGTTTGACCTCGGATTTCGCCGAGTTTGATGTCACTGTCCCTTTACGAAGTGCTTGTAACAGGAAATAATACGTTACTCGACTCTTCTCGAAACACGCCCTCACAGAATTCTAATAGCAAAACCCCCAGTAATTCAAAACTAGTCTCTTGCAGCATCTGCATCTGAAATTAGAACTTCATGTATGTCGGTCTTTATTGTATGCCGGCCGGTGTAGCCGAGCGGTTCTAGGCGCTTCAGTCTGGAACTGCGCGACCGATACGGTCGCAGGTTCGAATCCTGCCTTGGGCATGGATGTGTGTTATATTCTTAGGTTAGTTAGGTTTAAGTGGCTCTAAGTTCTAGGGAACTGATGACCACAGATGTTAAGTCCCATAGTGCTCAGAGCCTTTTTTTTAAAATTGTATTTTCAGCACCTCGTCTATAGGTACTAAGTGTTAAGTGTCCTCCACTTTCGAGTACTCAATAATCCGTCGAAGAGACATTTTTAAGGTAATTGTTTCATGGGTGAATTACATTTCCTTAGGATTTTTCGAGTCAGTCCCAGTCTGTCATGTGCGTTTCTTATTGATGTTGTACTTTCGCTTTCAGTTACTACGTACATGTTGTGTTGTGGTCTTCAGTCCAGAGACTGGTTTGACGCAGCCCTCAATGTTACTCTATCCTGCGCAAGCTTCTTCATATCCAAGTAACTATTGCAACCTACTAGCTTCTGAATCTGCTTAGTGTATTCATCTCTTGGTCTCCCTCTACGATTTTTAACCTCCACGCTGCCCTCCAATTCTAAATTGCTGATCCTTTGATGGCTCAGAACACGTCCTAACAATCGATCCCTTCTTCTAGTCAAGTTGTGCCACAAATTCCTCTTCTCCCTAATTCTGTTCAGTACCTCCTCATTAGTTACGTGATCTACCCATCAAATCTTCAACATACTTCTGTAGCAGCACGTTTCGAAAGCTTCTATTCTCTTCTTGTCTAAACTAGTTATCGTGTATGTTTCACTTCCATATGTAGCTACACTCCATGCAAATACTTTCAGAAAAGACTTCCTGATACTTAAATCTATAGTTGATGTTAACAAATTTCTCTTCTTCAAAAACGCTCTCCTTGTCTTCGCCAGTCTACATTTTATATCCTCTCTACTTTGACCATCATCAGTTATTTTGCTCCTCAAATAGCAAAATTCATCTACTACCTTAAGTGTCCCATTTCCTAATCTAATTCCCTCCGTACATACAGACCGAAAATATTTAATCATGTCAATACTTCCACTAATTGGAACAGTAATGGATCTTCCCATCTGATAATTGTTGTGTAACAATGCTCAGTGCTGACTGTGCAGAGCAGGGACGCACTAAATCAATTCCGTGCCTGTGCACTCGTCAAATGTACAGGGTGACAGTTATTGAAGTATATGAAAAAATGTAAAGTAGTTGCAAACTACTGCACTCACACACTTTATCTGACATGTAGACGTCAGTACAGACATTCGTATTTAGGTTATGACGTGTCCGATATGCCTGCCATCCTTGGCGATGTGTGGCGCAGAGGAATAGCGCAATTCAGGATGACCCACTAAAATGTTGGAAGATCGATGCTGTCGATGACGTGAATGGTTGGTTTCAGCTCATCAATGGTCTTGGGGATATTGCTGTACACATTGTCTTTAATATAGCCCCACAAACGACAGCGTCATCTGCAAACAACCTAAGACGGCTGCTCAGATTGTCTCCCAAATCGTTTATATAGATAAGGAACAGCTAAGGGCCTATAACACTATCCTGGTGAATGCCAGAAATCACTTCTGTTTTACTCGATGGCTTTCCGTCAGTTACTACGAACTGTGACCTTTCTGACAGGAAGTCACAAATCCAGTCACATAACTGAGACGATATTCCATAAGCACGCAATTTCACTACAAGCCGCTTGTGTGGTACAGTGTCATAAGCCTTCCGGAAATCCAGAAATACGGAATCGATCTGAAGTCCCGTGTCAATAGCACTCAACACTTCTCTCAAATAAAGAGCTAGTTGTGTTTCACAAGAACGATGTTTTCTAAACCCATGTTGACTGTGTGTCAATATACCGTTTTCTTCGAGGTAATTTTTAATATTCGAACACAATATATGTTCCAGAATCCTACTGCATATCGAAGTCGAAATCAACGTCACTTTGGATAATGGGGATGAAATCATCTTTCAAAACTGTCACGTACCGCTGGGTAGTCACCGTGGCATCAACGAATATCACACCCATTATTCTGTGACTGGACTTTGCACACCACATAGTCATCTGCTGAGGGCGAAATGCGGATTCTCAGTCCCCCAAATGCGCCAATTTTGCTTATTGACAATCTCCTCCAAATGAACGTGGGCTTCGTCGCTAAACCAAACCACATGCGCGTAATAATTCCCATCATGCCTTGCGGCCAACCGTGCCGTTTGAAAGTCCTAACTCAAATCATCTAGAAGGTATGACGGTTTTATTTCATATAGTTCAATAACTGTCACCCTACATCAGCGATGTTAAAAATGTAATGGCAGAGGCCGTTTCATTAATCGCACGTGGTGTAATTTTACTGTTTTAAATACCGGTGAAAGTTTGTAGTGTTACAAGAAAATAGAGAAATTTATTAATTAACATGTTGGTCACTGTCAATGGTAACCATACTCGGTTCTATCTGATACCGATCCACTAACCCGACGACGAGGTTCCTTTCCGATCCGGAATGCAATAATTCTTAAATGTGCGAACGTGAGGAAAGAACGATCAAAAGTAATGGAAGCTTTCATTGCCTATGTTTGGCCAGTGTCATGCATTCTCTGATGATGAACATAAACTGCTTAACACTGCAACAAAGCGTCAAACCTTCTCGCAGGTCTCTTTGAATTATGCTTCGATTTTCTTGTGGTCGCTGTAAGAAAAAACCTCGTCCGCGAACTGAGTTATGCAACTTTTGACGTTTTGCACCAGATCATTTATACTAGTATCTTTTGTGAACAGTATTTGTTCTGTAGCAGTACCTCGGAGATTGCTTGAATCTACTTCACAACTGACTGTTTCTCGCGTTTAAGAACGATGTACTGAGTTCCACGTGCCTAAATGCTGTCAATCAGACACCAATAAGAACACATAATGCAACACCAGTCGACGTCTGTAGAATCGTAACTACACTACCTCGGTTTGCTCCCGGACCCAATTGCCCCTCCACCCCTTCAGTCGTACCGGCGTCAGTATGACGGTAATAGCGCGCTGCAATGGAGGTTTGCTGTTTATTTGTGCGATTTTCAAATACGTGACAAAATTAATGACCTCAAGTACAAGATTCGTTTTGTAATATTCAAAATGAGTCCGCTCTTTCGAAATCCACGGACAGACAACCGAAGTTTATGGAAAGGTGTTGGATGTCCAGTCTGATAACATTTGCGAGAACCTCCGCCTCGTTATGCTCAACTGCACAGCTCTCCTGTCTCTTACATAACATAACATGCATGGAGACGAAGTGCTCCTAACTATACTGCTGCTGATTAATTCCTCTCTTATGTTTATCTGCTGTGTTCAATAAATTCACGAAAAAACACAGTTAAGAAAAAATATTTTTAATAAATCAAAATGTCCCAAATTGTCACGAAATAGCAGTGTAATTGGCACTATCAGTTTCAAAGCGATCTGTGGTTACGTTCAGTCCAGTTACACTGAAGTAGCACTACAGAAGGGACTACCATATTAATAAGTGTGCATTCCTCAAGTTTTTCACCTTTAGATCTGTAGAGATCAGAATCAGCTTATTGGGGTGAAGTTCTCTTAAGATTTCTTTACTGACTGTCGATCTGCTAGCTAGTGACTCTTTTACAGACGAGGTAAAAATCTTGTTTCCAGCCTGGTTAGGACCGGAAACTAACGCATTCTTCCCCTTGAAGAGCGAATTCCTTACTGCTAAGTTAGCATACATCTGTAGGATACATCACTCCCATGTAATCCCGGTGGCGGCTAAGACATACTGTATATATGAATTAGGCTGCTGTTTCTGTTGGAACGTGCTTCCTGGACTCAAAAACATCAATTTTCTACCTCTGTGTCATCCATTGAGTGAGAATCTTTCAGAGTATTTAATGCAAATGACAAAAAAATATCGAGTGAGTTTAATGTATAGCTCCGAACCACTCCAGGAAGTAAATCTATGGTCATTTAGTTGCTAAACGTGTACTCAAATGTTGCCATTTCTCTACTAGATTAGTGACAGGCAGACTTCGTTTGCTGAGCCGACGTGTTGCTTGAGCTGTCTAGTACTAGGCAAGCTCGCGCATCAAAGACGCGCCGGCACCAGCTATCCTCACGTTGACTGGAAGCAGAAGTGCTTAATACGGGACTACGAGTTTAATTCACATTTCTATAATAATGATTTGGGTCCAAAGCGTAGTTATGAGTAATATACAGATGCACCGACTGCAGCTCGAACATCATAAATAAAGAGCGGGAGAAATTATTTGGGAAGCTTTCCTCCTCAGTAGCTGTCATAGATATTTTTATTTTTCTGTCTTACGTGAACTACAAACTAATAAACTTAATTTCGGGAAGCGATTCGCGTTTTTTTGTATTACCGGGTGCTATTAACATTATGAATAAATAACATTCATTATAACATTATATACTTGAATACAGTTTTCCTTACGAATGCTTTCTTTGTCTTCACCTCTAATATATGATAATACAAATGAAAAGACAACACAACACTGATTACAAAACGTGAACATCCAGTAACAAATTTCACAAGCCGTGAATAAAACGTAGTTTCAAACCAGGAAAGCAAACAGTGCAAGAAAATATTTCATAATGATCGAAAAATTGAACAAGTTGAGGACTGTGGTGCAAGTTCAGTTCCAGCTTGTGATAAAATGAAAGGAGGAGCAGTTGTGATGAGAATGTGAAACAAGAAACAAAAAGTGCCAACAGTAGTGTCTAGAATATGTCTTTTTTAAGCATAACTGTCATTCGTTCCATAAAAACAAAAAGGATGAAAAGCATCGTCTACGCCTAACGATTACATACAACGGCTGGCGATGCTTTGTCAATAACTGCAAAAAACGTCTGCCAAATGAACTGTTCCATTTCCAGGCAACTTAAGACAGAGGGGCACCGAAGTAACAAGACAAGGCTACTCTAGGTAAGTGCCGGATGGGATTTCTATGCAGCAGTACCCGGTTGCTTCACACTAGCGTTAATGAGATTTATCGAAGTATAATTGTCAAAACGGAGTGTTTTGTTAAATACTGTGGAACTTGCGGCGAAATCCGACTCAGTGGATAACGCTAATTGTGACTTCATTTCATCTTGGATTCTATTGGAAAGGCTTAATAATGCTTTTAAGACAGATGCTGGGCACATCAACTTGTCTGCTGATGCACTGCCCATCGATTCTTGCTAAGCTAAAAGTTGAGGGTCACATAAATAGGGCAAAACCAGAAAGACAAATAGACACAGAGACTGGACACCTCACTCTTTATATCACTTTGGAATAAGCTGAAAACGTTGGACACTGGCAAGCCAACGAATTTGGATGAAATGAGGTTGATGGAATAAATGCAACATTCCGAGATCAAACCTAAATTTTTGCTCCCGTAAGTATTCTTCATTGCGAAATTGCCCTTACACAACTAACAAAGCCAAGTACATGTCACTGAAGATTTCATTTAGTCGTCTTAGACACTTACTTTAATAACCTGAGGTAAGAGTGAGTAGTGTCATCCAACCGATACTATGGTTGTAGTCAGACATGGGTGAACTCCTTCGCCTTGATACTGACGAAATAGTTCAGGTAATTCCCACCAGTCTCACCTCAGTCCGCGAAGTAAGGAGTCATCAGTTCTATACCACCGTCATCTCTGCAGCAGTTGGATTAGCTTTACATACGATGCAAATTTTTACTACTGAAATTGGAAAATACACCGTTTTCAATCTCCACTTAACCCTCAACTAAACCCTGCAACTTCATCGAAAAGCGCGTTTACCAAAGGCAACCCACTATAGGTCGCTCTCTAACACAGTCGAAACTTCGCTCAGTGAAAGAAGGATAAAAACAAAGGGACATCAATTTTGTCTTTTAGCTGCCAAAATTCAATGATTTCCACGATAGTGGCGAAAGTTTGATGCTGCTTCATCAGTTGATCCGCGAAGAATTAAAAGAAATGAGTTAGCAGTATAGTGGCTAAGAGCATATTGTTGTTGTTGTTTTTGGGGAAGGAGACCAGACAGCGAGGTCATCGGTCTCATCGGATTAGGGAAGGCTGCCCTTTCAGAGGAACCATCCCGGCATTTGCCTGGAGTGATTTAGGGAAATCACGGAAAACCTAAATCAGGATGGCCGGACGCGGGATTGAACCGTCGTCCTCCAGAATGCGAGTCCTGCGTCTAACCACTGCGCCACCTCGCTCGGCTGCTAAGAGCATAGCTTCGAATTTTTGCGCTCCGTGTCCAAATCTATTTTTCTTTTTTTTGCTTTTGTTGTCACGAAAATAGACACACCCATGCTTCTCAGTGCAGATGCAGGTGTGTTTCATTACCAACTAGTAAAATAAAAAATCATAAAAATAAATGAAAAAATTAACTTTCTTGGTAATCAGAAAAGTTCCTAGTAATGACACCTGTTTTACACAGGAACGCTGGCACGGCAAGTGCACAATTACGTCGTATAGAACTGACTGGTGATATTTAGTAAGAGAAAAACAATCGCATCATCAGATAGTTGTAGGACAAAAAAATTATAATATCCTTTCAGTTTAACCTTCAACTTATTGAGCCTTAAAAATGGTTCTCAGATAAAGGTAAATTACAGTGACAATTAACTATGTTAAGAACAAACGTTAATGAATGTGAAATCACAAAAAGAATTACATTAATAAGTAGTGAGACAAAATTCCTGTCTACTTGTAAACCATTGTATAAATGCCGAAGGCACACAATGCTATGTGGAAGACTCTTACTCTACAAGCAAATGAATATTCAAACTCTGAGGAGCTCGCAAGTGCAATAACACTGGGTGGCTAGACTCATGATCCCAGTGCAACAAAAAATTGCTGTTAAAATGGAACTCACATTACGGAATAAACTCGCAAGCTGTGTGCGGCACGGAGAAAAAGCAGCGCAAATGCTAATTGGGCTGCACACATCTCCTCGTCTCCACAAAAAAACGTCGCCCCTGCGGTCCCAAACAGTGAACACCACGTGTCTTCCACCCCGCTCCTAATCATCAGCGATTGGAGGATTCGCGAATTTTGCCACCGTGACAATGCGTGGGAAGCCCGTAAAATGTTCTCCACAAGCGCTTGTTGTTATTTCCGTAAATTGACCCGAAGTTGGCACTCCACAGGCTCTCATGCTGCTAGTTTCCGCGTTGTGTACGATAAAATGGCGGTGGTTCATTATCTGCATATGCTTCTAGGAACGTGCAGGACCATTACTGGTTACCGCTCCAGGACCACTCCAGCTCGGGAGCACCGGCGGCCTTCTCACACGACTCTACCACCCTCGGTGAAATTTGGGGAAACCTCCCTAAAATCTAGTCTTCGACCACCTAATGCCTAAAATACGCACCTGGTCTTTCCCACCACGTTCCACCAATGGGGAATTTAATCAGCTCATACTGCACTCTTAACACGGCCTGTTTCTCCCTCCAGAAAATTTAGGATAATACAACAGTACGAATTTATCATCGCTTGGCTACATGTGAATAATAGTTAGGTCAGTTCATGAGAATCAATGCATTCACCAGAGTGATATGTAGGTGTATCGTAATTAACGGAATAAACGGATACAACTGAAAGTATACGATACTAGAAGCAAAAAAAGTCTCAGTAAACATGGCCTCTAAATCGCATACCTATGAGCACTAAAATAACCATTTTAGAACCCGTGTTACTGAGACCATTTTCCATCTAGTATCACACACATTCAACTACATGAGTTCACGCCATTAATCTTGATACAACCTGTATATAATACAAATGTTCAAAGCACAAAAGTTCATACCTCCATGAGCAATGTATGAAGGCACATACGCGACTGTTACAGTTTTTAGTGTGAATGATGTTGTTGTGGTCTTCAGTCCAGAGATTGGTTTGATGCAGCTCTCCATGCTACTCTATCCTGTGCAAGCTTCTTCATCTCCGAGTACCTACTGCAACCTACATCCTTCTGAATCTGTTTAGTATATTCATCTCTTGGTGTCCCTCTATGATTTTTACCCTCCACGCTACCCTCCAATACTAAATTGGTGATCCGTTGATGCTTCAGAATATGTCCTACCAACCGATCCCTTCTTCTAGTCAATTTGTGCCACAAATTTCTCTTCTCGCCAATTCTATTCAATACCTCCTCATTAGTTATGTGATCTACCCATTTAATCTTCAGCATTCTTATGTAGCACCACACTTCGAAAGCTTCTATTCTCTTCTTGTCTAAACTATTTATCGTCCACGTTTCACTTCCATACATGGCTACGCTCCATACATATACTTTCAGAAACGACTTCGTGACACATAAATCTATACGCTATGTTAACAAATTTCTCTTCTTCAGAAACGCTTTTCTTGCCATTGCTAGTCTACATTTTATATCCTCTCTACTTCGACCATCATCAGTTATTTTGCTCCCCAAATAGCAAAACTCATTTACTACTTTAAGCGTCTCATTTCCTAATCTATTCCCGCAGCATCACCCGATTTAATTCGACTACATTCCATATCCTCGTTTTGCTTTTGTTTATGTTCATCTTATATCCTCCTTTCAAGACACGGTCCATTCCGTTCAGCTGCTCTTCCAGGCCCTTTGCTGTCTCTGACAGAATTACAATGTCATCGGCGAACCCCTAAGTTTTATTTTGTCTCCATCGATTTTAATTCCTGCTCCGAATTTTTCTTTTGTTTCCTTTACTGCTTGCTCAATATACAGATTGAATAACATCGGGGATAGGCTGCAACCCTGTCTCACTCCCTTACCAACCGCTGCTTCCCTTTCATGTCCCTCGACTCTTATAACTGCCATCTGGTTTCTGTACAAATTGTAAATACCTTTCGCTCCCTGTATTTGACCCCTGCCACCTTCAGAATTTGAAAGCGAGTATTTCAGTGAGAATTATCAAAAGTTTTCTCTAAGTCTACAAATACTAGAAACGTAGGTTTGCCTTTCCTTAATCTATCGTAGGGTCAGTATTGCCTCATGTGTTCCAACATTTCTACAGAATACAAACTGGTCTTCCCCGAGGTCGGCTTTTACCAGTTTTTCCATTCGTCTGTAAAGAATTCTTGTACGTATTTTGGTGCCGTGGCTTATTAAACTGATAGTTCGATAATTTTCACATCTGTCAACACCTGCTTTCTTTGGGATTGGAATTATTACATTCTTCTTGAAGTCTGAGGGTATTTCGCCTGTCTCATACATCTTTGTCACTA
The DNA here is from genome assembly GCF_023864345.2 of Schistocerca serialis cubense. NCBI lineage: Eukaryota > Metazoa > Arthropoda > Insecta > Orthoptera > Acrididae > Schistocerca > Schistocerca serialis. The sequence continues at coordinate 491,955,040 of NC_064638.1, forward strand.
GATGGTAGAGTTTTGTTAGACCTGGCTCTCCCAAGGCTGTCAGTAGTTCTAACGGGATGTTGTCTACTCCCGGGGCCTTCTTTCGACTTAGGTCTTTCAGTGCTCTGTCAAACTCTTCACGCAGTATCATATCTCCTATTTCATCTTCATCTACACTCTCTTCCATTTCTATAATATTGACCTCAAGAACATCGCCCTTGTATAGACACTCTATTTACTCAAAAAATGGTTCAAATGGCTCTAAGCACTATGGGACTTAACATCTATGGTCATCAGTCCCCTAGAACTTAGAACTACTTAAACCTAACTAAACTAAGGACAGCACACAACACCCAGTCATCACGAGGCAGAGAAAATCCCTGACCCCGCCGGGAATCGAACACGGGAACCCCGGCGCGGAAAGCGAGAAAGCTACCGCAAGACCACGAGCTGCGGACACCTCTATTTACTCCTTCCACCTTTCTGCTTTCCCTTCTTTGCTTAGAACTGGGTTTCCATCAGAGCCCTTGATATTCATGCAAAAGGTTCTCTTTCCTCCAAAGGTCTCTTTAATTTTCCTGTAGGCAGTATCTATCTTACCCCTAGTGATATGCGCCTCTATATCCTTACATTTGTCCTCTAGTCATCCCTGCTTAGCTGTTTTGCACTTCCTGTCGATCTCATTTTTGAGACGTTTGTATTCTTTTTTGCCTGCTTCATTTACTGCGTTTTTATATTGTCTCCTTTCATCAATTAAATTCAATATCTCTTCTGTTACAGAAGGATTTCTAATTAGCCCTCACCGTTTTACCTACTTGATCCTCTGCTACCTTCAGGATTTCGTCTCTCAAAACTACCCATTCTTCTTCTACTGTATTTCTTTCCCCCAATCGTGTCAATCGTTCCCTAATGCTCTCCCTGAAGCTCTCTACAACCTCTCGTTGTTTTAGTTTATCCAGGTCCCGTCTCCTGAAATTCCCACCTTTTTACAGTTTCTTCAGTTTTTATCTGCAGGACATAACCAATAGATTGTGGTCAGAGTCCACATTTGCACTTGGAAATGTCTTACATTTTAAAACCTGGTTCCTGAATCTCTGTCTTACCATTATATAATATATCTGAGACCTTCCAGTATCCCCAGGCTTCTTCCATGTATACAGCCTTCTTTTATGATTCTTGAACCAAGTGTTAGCTATGATTAAGTTATGCTTTGTGCAAAATTCTACTAGGCGGCTTCCTCTTTCATTCCTTACTCCCATTCCATATTCACCTACTACGTTTCCTTCTCTTCCTTTTCCTACTATCGAGTTCCAGTCACACATGACTATTAAATTTTCGTCTCCCTTCACTATCTGAATAATTTATTTTATTTCATCATACATATCATCAAACTCTTCATCATCTGCAGAGCTAGTTGGCATATAAACTTGTTCTACTGTGGCAGGCGTGGGCTTCGTATCTATCTTGGCCACAAACCTACTCCTGCATTACCCCTATTTGATTTTGTATTTATAAACCTGTATTCACCAGACCAGAAGTCTTGTTCCTCCTGCCACAGAACTTCCCTAATTCCCACTATATCTAAATTTAACCTATCCATTTCCCTTTCTAAATTTTCTAACCTACTTGCCCGATTAAGGGATATGACATTCCACGCTCCGTTCCGTAGAACGCCAGTTTTCTTTCTCCTGACAACAACGTCCTCCTGAGTAGTCCTCGCCTGGAGATCCGAATGGGGGACTATTTTACCTCTGGAATATTTTACCAAAGAGGACGCCATCATCATTTAACCATACGTTAAAGCTGCATGCCATCGGGAAAAATTACGGCTGTCATTTCCCCTTGCTTTCAGCCGTTCGCAGTACCAGCACAGCAAGGTCGTTTTGGTTAGTCTTACAAGGCCAGATCAGTTAATCATCCAGACTGTTGCCCCTGCAACTACTGAAAAGCCTGCTGCCCCTCTTCAGGAACTACACGTTTGTCTGGCCTGTCAACAGATACCGCTCCGTTGTGGTTGCACCTGCAGTACGGCTATCTGTATCGCTGAGGCACGCAAGCCTCCCCACCAACGGCAAAGTCCATTGTTCATGGGGGGTTAGTGTGAATACCATGACGAAAAACAACCTTGTTAACGCTGCGTAGGTGGAAAAAGACATACCACGAAGGAATTATCCAAAGAGGAAGCAAATTGGTATATGTGACATACATGACAAGTCAAACAAAAATTTGGATTATGTACTCCAGAAAAATGGAAATGAGCGCTTGGCGTCATTGGCCGGGAGGCCCCTTGCGCGGCAGGTCCGGCCGCCTTGGTGCAGGTCTTATTACATTCGACGCCACATTGGGCGACCTGCACACCGGATATGGATGAAATGATGATGAAGACAACACAACACCTAGTCCCTGAGCGGAGAAAAATCTCCGACCGAGCTGGGAATAGAACCGGTGCCCGTAAGACGGCAATCCGTCACGCTGACCACTCAGCCATCGGGGCGGACCATGTACTCCAGAGAAAGAGCTTCACAAATTGTGCAAGTCAGTAATGCATTGCTGCAACCCTGGCCTTTATGCAAGTAGTTATTCGGCTTGGCATTGCTTAACAGAGTTGTTGGATGTTTTCGTGAGGTATATCGTGTCAAATTCTGTCCATTTGGCCCAGTATATCGTCAGAACCCGGAGCTGACTGGGGTGCCCTGCCTATAATGTTCCATACGTTTTGAAGTGCGAAGAGATCTGGCGACCTTGCAGGGCAAGGTAGGGTTTGGCAAGCACGAAGACAAGCAGTATAAAGGCTCGCCGCGTGTGTGCGGAAAAAATCTTGCTGAAATGAAAGTCCAAGATGGCTTGCAATGAAAGACAACGAAATGGGGCGTAACGTCCGCCTGAAGTCTGCAGCGTTCCAATGATTTACTTCGGTAGTTTAATGGGAAGTTTTTGAATATCCGCCTTATAGCCCACACTTGAGCCAGAGTTATCACTAACTTTTTCAGAAACTGAATGACTTTTTGACCAGAAAGCACTATGGGAATGACAGCGAACTGAAAGAGAGTGTTAGCAACTTGTCCAAGAAGTAGGCGTCATCTAAGTATGCAGAAGGCATAGGAACGTTAGTTGAGTGCTGCAACAAATGTTTGTTTGAATGTCAACCTAACAGAGAAGATAACAAAATATGTTGTAAAATAAGGTTACCTTCATTATCTTGAGTAAAAATGTCTGGACAAACAGACGCTCTTCACATTTAGAATAACCTTCTTAGCACGAAAAAAGTCTCGGAACCCCTTGCTGATCACGGGGAGCCCCACCTTTCATTAACTTTTCCACAGATGGCAGACGTATGTTTCTACGACACGCCGAACTATTAGTGCGTTTAAAGGCATAGTGGTGTAAATTCTCTCATTTTGATGAACTGGAGCTCATACTACATCTAATAAAATAATAGATGACATTTATTTTCTAAGTTAAGTAAAACATAATATCATTCCGTATGGTAATAAACAATATGTCATAGGTTATTTTAATGAATCCACTAAATGATCCACTTTTTCCCGCCCGCATCTCGTGGTCGTGCGGTAGCGTTCTCGCTTCCCACGCCCGGGTTCCCGGGTTCGATTCCCGGCGGCGTCAGGGATTTTCTCTGCCTCGTGATGGCTGGGTGTTGTGTGCTGTCCTTAGGTTAGTTAGGTTTAAGTAGTTCTAAGTTCTAGGGGACTTATGACCACAGCAGTTGAGTCCCATAGTGCTCAGAGCCATTTGAACCACTTTTTCCAAATACAAAAACTGTGAGTTATACCACTGTGACTCCAAACCTTTCCAAATAAGTGACATTCCGGTATTCTAAATTCGTACATAATGATTTTTGGATTGATGGTGGACTCAAATAGCACAAGATATGAACAGTAGAAAACGAGAATAAACGAGCAAACTACATAAACGTAAAAAATAATTTTTAAACAGGGCAAATGGTCCATTATCAGATTAAATGCTGAAGAAAAGAACAGACTTCATTAGTTCACCTTGAGTGTTGCCATAGGCGTGCACCATGTCTCTCTTCGTTTCACCCGACGTCATTACTTCTGTCTGGAACACTATTTTTCAAAATTACCAAAAGCAAACAAATCATTGACGTGAGATCAGGAGAGCGCACTTGCGACACCGCCTTCCATACAAAGCCCCAGCTACGTTCGATACACTGGATCACCTCCGTTCTGAAGCAGAATGGGCAGGACAACTATTACGCGGAAATGAAATGTTCTGGTAATTCACTAGAGGGATAGCTTCAACAATTGCTGGAAAAATATTTTGAAGAAAATAGCGTCTAATCGGTCTGGTACTGTGTTTGCTGTAATTCAGGGTCCAGCTATGACTTCACCGAGGATTCCACACCATACATTTGTGCTGCACTGTTACTGAAATTCAACTCGACGGAGCCAGTGAGGATTCTGCATCATCCCCTAACGCATATTGCGTAAATTTACTTGTCCATAGTTTCTGAATGTATTCCCACCCGTAAAAAAGATCTTGTTCGAAACAGATCTTACGCCTCCTACGTGCATCAAAATGAATATACCAAAAAAGATCCACTGCTGGAAGTTACCTTCGTGCAAGTGCTGATGGTGGTTAAGATGGAAAGGAAGAAACTTATATTGGTGCTGTATTCAAAAGATAAAGGATTGGCTGATTGAACTGTTGGTCTCAGTATCGTGCAAACTGGCTTAGGGGTCTTTGTCCGTTATTGTTTCGCACGTAGTGGTCGTTTTCTCTATTTACCACTCCAATCAGCTCATGATAATAAATTTTTACAAATTCTTGCCATTGGTTTCCTCGCTTGCTTAGCATTTTACCATGGTCGCCATGAAAATCATCCTTCACGCAATTTCACAAAGTCACAGACACCAGCGTACAAAATAGTAATGCCGCGCGGGATTAGCCGGGCGGTCTCAGGCGCTGCAGTCATGGACTGTGCTCCTGGTCCCGGCGGAGGTTCGAGTCCTCCCTCGGGCATGAGTGTATCTGTTTGTCCTTAGGCTAATTTAGGTTAAGTAGTGTGTAAGCTTAGGGACTGATGACCTTAGCAGTTAAGTCCCATAAGATTTCATACACACACACACACACACACACACAAAATAGTAATAACTGTTGAGCACCGTTTCCAAAACAGATACAGATCTGCCACTACAACAAATAACTTGTTCTTTAGCCTACTATCATTTGCCGGAAACTTTGCTTCGACAACTAGAACCATTTAATAAACATTCATGGACCTGTCAACGATCGATTTAGTGACAGTTGACAGATATATTATTCTGGGGAGAAAAAGGTCTGGTATGAAGTATCACACAAAATAATCATGATTAGGAATCTGTGTACTTGCCAAATGCGTTCCATTAATGATGGTCAGCTTCAGCATAGATCAGTTTCAGCCCACACATGTCTGCTTGCATTTCTTTCGCACAGTACTACACTCAAGAGGTGTGTAACAGGTTGAATGAGGCATGTGTAGCGGGTGAGTTGCTGCTCAGAGAGGTTAACCTTTTACTTATCAGTATCAGCTGTGGCATTGGTGTTGAGGGCGCACGTGTGTCCAGTCTATGGCAGCAGCAGGTAGGCATCTGGACTATTGACAGACCAGAGATGGGGCAGCAGATGACAAACAGTTGCTGTTGTTGAAGACAGACCTCCAGCAGCAGTTGTCAGTGTTGTGCCAAGTGTCCAGAGACGTCAATCGCTTGGTCTGTTGACCTCTAGTCCCTCCTTTCTGGTCGGGATCATTTACATTCAGGTCGGGTCCCTCGAGACTCTTGCGTCAAACAACAGTGGTCCCAGGTGGTCGCGTGACTCCAGGGGCGATCCTCAGTTACCTGGCTGCAGGCGAGACACCCCTGCAGATGGTTCGGCTCTCCACTGACATGAGTGAAAGAGACGAGCAGGATTCAGTTCACACACCTGTTCCTCTTGAACTGCCCCAAAGTCATCACATCAGCCGGCTGCCTGCCCTGTCGCCTTAGAGTCGGGGGACGGGCACCTGCAGCTGACCGCTGCCGATGTGGCCATGTGGTGACATCGCCCTGGGCGGTCGCGCCTGCCTTTACGTCACGGTGGCAGCCGCACGCAAGATCTCACTAGCACACGCGGCAGTCTCGGCAGCTGCGTTGCGATATGGGCGCCTGCCCTACGCCGAGACACGTCCAGCCACGGTCTGCTACTCGCTCGCCATTGATCACTGAATCATCATTCAGCGCTCTGAAATTATTAGTTAAGTCACTGTTAAGGGAGAATGAAGACTGCAGGGCGTTGGTGTTTTCAAAGTCTACTAAGTCCAGTCGTCCTAGATACCAAAATAAGTCACGATGCTGCATCTGGAAGACCACAGATTCAGAGAGGAGGAGGGTGTTGACACATATTAAATATTCAAGTGGCTTAAATCTAGTAATGAGGTTCTTGAAATCGATAAAAGTCTTATGGATTAATGCTATAGTTTGAACACAAGTGACTACTAACTGTTTCCCAAACAAATAATACCAGTTTTAGGTAGCATTATGCAAATTTCTACAGGTAACACCGGTGTTTCAGAGTAATTTATTTCTAAGTATGAATATTCTAATAAGCATTTTCAATCGGACGGGGGTGTCAGTTTGACGGCCCATCTTTCATTAAACGGTGTTGTGAAGTCTGTAAAATGGAGCAAATAAAGTAGTTGGTACAGTAAAAGGTTTATACGTGTTCTTTTTTCTTTCATGTAGATATGAGTCGTCGTTATACGTCAGCCAATTGGTAATGGGGACACTCAATTTTTTGTGTGCAAGTAAACTCTTTAACATGAAACCTAGCCGACAGGCGGCCGCTGCAGAGGCGAAGTCTGTGCCGACTGTGACATGGGACAAATAGCCTGGCCACCTCGATGTATTTCTCAGTCCACCTATCTGCACAATCTGACAACACTGTAGGCTGAGACTGTTCCTGGAGGAAGTAGTCTTCTGTTCAAGCTGTCCTCCCATGTCTACTCCGACTTCTGCTCCCGCGGCCTACCGGCAGACTGTGTGTAGTCTGAAAGCGACATCTGGCAGTTCAGACCATTCGCTGCCTGAATTTTTATAGCGCTTTTCGTCTGAATGCTGAAGTCGTAAATGTAACGGTAGTGCGGATATAGTAACAGTTCCGTCCAATGACATTTTCGAGACAGATTTTCTGCCTCTCAATGGCTAGTACTCTCAATGGCTAGTACTGCGGTGGTGGCGGCGGTTGTGGTGCAACCCGTCGCCCTTTACCGCAAGCGCTCATTGCTTTGGATAATATGAAGTACCTTATTGTTTCTGAGTCATGCTCCACAAAAAAGTCCACGATTTGAATTTTACTCTCGTCAGCAACGGAGATAGACGACCTGTTCTAATATGATGAGTATTATTTTACACTAATATGCAAGACATGAGTATGGCTTAAAATTAATTTTGTAGTTGTGATCGAGTTAAAATACCACACTATGTTGTTTAATATTATTATTAATGTTTTGTATCTCGTTTCTTTTCCTTTGAGAGGATATTTTTCATGTAATACTTTGACAAGAATTCGCATGTTTTCGTCAAGCTACAGTAACTGTGATGTGATTGATGCTAATTAGTATGGTAACTGTCCGCCTGCTTAGCTGGGTGGTCTAAGGTGCTCGCATCCCATGCAAGCGGGCCCGGGATCGATTCCCGGCCGGATTGGAGATTTTCTCCGCTCGGGGACTGGGTGTTGTGTTGTCCTCATCATCATTTCATCCTCATCACCGGCGTGCATTTCGCCCTCTGTGGCGTCGACTGAAATAAGACTTGCACTTGGCGGCCGAAATTCTCCGGATGGTGCCTCCCGGCCAACGATGTCATTCACTCATTTCATTTCAGTATGGTAACTTCATAACTATCCCCCTGACTTGATGGTCCTATGTGATGAACAAAACTCAAATTTTTGTCATCGGTAGAGCCTATTAAAGAGGAGAGCTCCAACCTGAGCATTGTTCCACTGATTCTCCTTATTTCCGTTCTGCAGCAGAGTGTGCTGTTTATATAAAACGAATTCTATTGGTGTTTGACAGTTTATTTATAAACTTCGGCACACTTATATACTTTGCCACATACAAACAACAAATAATGTAAAGTTAACACAAAATCGTTTGATTTACATGTCTCTGAATACTTTGGACATCGATTACGATTCGTCGAAAACGCCCAGCTTATGTTTTGTTAGATAAAAGAATAAAAATGTTATTAGAAGTTTTTTTCAGAAGTTGAAGTCTTTCCAGTGGTACATAATTCTTGCTTCATTGTAAGTTCTTTTCAGGCATATTTATGCTTTTTTACCCCATTTTTTTGTCACTACGGTACCACTTCGGGCATATTTGAATATCTGACAAAAAATCAGCATATAGCTAATAAAAGTTTCAAGCAATGATAGGCTGCGTCCATTATTACAGTTCAGAACATACCTAAAATGCAAGTACATCTTGAACAGAAATGTGCCTTAAAATGGTTAATTGCATTTGGGATTTCACTGAAGGTGCACCTAATTTTAAAAAGTGAACTACTCAGAACGCACCAAAACTGGTTCAAATGGCTCTAAGCACTATGGGACTTAACATATGAGGTCATCAGTCCCATAGACTTAGAACTACTTAAACCTAAATAACCTAAGGAAATCACATAGTCCATGCCCGAGGCACTATTCGAACCTGCGACCGTAGCAGCAACGCGGTTCTGTGCTGAAGCGCCTACAACAGCTCGGTCACAGTTGCCGGCAGAACGTACCACTTTCAGAATCGAGCCATGTCAAGCATTTAAATGTTTTCGAGTCCAGTTCACCTCAGAACACTCACTATAACCCGAAAACCCTTGCCACTGCTTACTAGCAGTTAAAACTACATTTACGCCATTAAAACTACATTTATGCCACAGTCCAGGTATTAAAAGCATATTTTATGCGCATAAGTACGCTAACTTTGAACCTGTTGATCTCTGTAGCGGATAATGATACCGAAAAAAGTTTCAAGTTTAGCCGAAGACATAATCTTAAGAACATACGGTAAAAATGTCGACGATTTGCCCTGAACAGGAAAGTGGCCACGGCCGCAACTGGTACTTTTGTTATCCAAAAATAATGGTTTTTGACAGTATCCTTATGAAAGACAAAGATTTTCTAAAACGGGAAAATGGTGTTTCCTAGGTAAACGTTTAAAGAACATGCAGTTAAAATTTGAGCCATTTGCTATGGTTAGTTATTTAGAGAACTACGACCCAAGGTGCTGTTTTCTCAGGAACCGCCCATGAAGAAATGGTGCTTTAGTAAGCCAATCGAGGCCCATCCTAGACCACATCTAATGCAAAAGAGCCAACCGATTTGGTCAACTGCCGGGGCTGGAGAAGTGTGTAATGTTTAAATTTGACTCTGTACTGTAGGACAGTTAGTTCTTTCGATAAATACACAAACGGTTGCTAGACCAAGGTCTATTCAATACATGTGACCCCTTATCGCTGTGATAAGGGAAGACCCTCTGAGAAATCTTATTTTAGCACGAAAGTTTTTGGAACATATTGGTACCATGCACAGTCGTGCATACACCGATAGGCTGGTCGTTCAGTTAACACAATGTAAAGATTTTCTTAGCATATTGTTGCTAATTTCCCTTCTGGCTGTTTGCATAGAAAAAAGACAAAACTGAAGCGATACACATCGTTAGTCGAACGGGACATGAATCAGAAACTAGTCTTACCTTAGATAATAAGACTGTGATACTGCTGTGTTCAACTTTCTCCCATTGTTTTGGTGGTAGTTAATGCTGACAGTTCACAACGCGATATACAAGACCATTTTCAATTTAAACATATCGTGATCTTCCTAGGATCGAAAAATTAAATTTACGATCTCGATATCCTACATCCGGATTATTTCATCAATACGAAAATATAATATTGCGACGATTTAGGGGGATCACTCAGCACCAGTCTCGACAGTAAGTTAACGATAACAAAGATGCCAACCATCGTCAGCAACATTGCCAAGCCGCAACTGTAATAACTAGAGACCGGATTATATGTATTTGCATGTTGCATATGCATTTGCATATCTGGATCCTTTTCACCGGTTATTGCATATTTTAACTAAAATCTACTGACGTTGCATATTTTCGTTCTACGTTTACAATGTTTTAAAAATTTAGACTGGCGGTCTCTAGCTCGATCCAGTTTTGATGTCTCACAACTGCATACAATCGCTAATCGAGAGGCCACTGCCAAGCGAAGTCATTACAGAAGAGGAACAGGAACGGGCAGACAGAGTCAAAGCTCCTGCGCCCGCGCCCCCCGGTGAATCCCCTCCACTGTCACACCGTACGTGTCAGCAACAATTTAAACTACGCAAGCTTTTAGTAGCACGTCCATCATTTCAGTTTAGCTTTCTATTTACTTGTACACAGTTGAACGTGTTTGCTACGTGTAGTGTGTAACGTGTTGTGCGCCATGCCTCCCGAAAAAAAGAAACGTCGTTTCGTGGATAGCTGACCTTCCTGGAACAATTACGTATGACGGAATTGGTTCATAGTGTCGAGTTGGCGAGAAAAATGTTTCGTGCAAACAAAAAAAAAAAAAAAAAGTTCGAAATAGACCATCACTCAAGACAAGTGTTCATGTCGCAGGGCTGCGGAAGAAAGGACCACGACAACAACTTCTGACAACAACTTCTGACAACAGCAAGTTGCAGTAGCAGGGGTTTGTCCAAAGGTAACCAAAAAAGTAGGTTTAATATGGATCTATGTGAAGCATTCATTGCAAGCAATATTCGTATTCAGTGACTTACAAAGCCGATCCTCAAAGGCTTCCTGCGTAAAAATTGCTTAAATCAAAATATACCGGATGAATCAACATTGCGTAAAAATTACATACCGACAATTTACGTAAATTTTCTGGAAGAAATACGCAATGAATACAAGCACAGCATTATCTGGATTTCAGTTGACGAAACTAGAGGCACTTGTGGCCATTACATTTGAAATTTAATTGTTAGTGCTTTGAAAGAAGAGTCTTCTTCTTTATATTTAGTGGCCTGCAAAGAACTTGAAAAAGTGAATCATTCTATGATCGCCAGATTTGTGAATGAGGTGAATATTTGCAGAATCTTCTGCAGATGAAAGACTGTTTGTGTTTATTTCAGATGCTGCTCCCTATATCATCAAAGCAGGAAAACCCCTCCGTGTATTTTATTCCAATTTGATTCATGCGACGTGCCTTGCTCATGGAGTACATCGCAAGTACGATCCACGTTTGTGAATGAAAAAGTTGTTTCTAAAGCTCCTGCTCGCATCAAGACCTACAAAGAGATTCCGGTATTAAAAAAGAAATTGCTGTGATAAGCACTCATTTCTTCCATATACCTGCAAGTATTAAAAAGCTTGAAATTCAAAGTTTGGCGTTGAATGAATCTATTCAGTTAATGAATAAAATCATTCTAGTGAACTCCTCATTGCCAGAGAAATTCTCAAGAAAACTTAAAGAAAAGTTTGAAAATATTTTAAACAATAAACCAGGCTTTGAACCCTTGAGCCAAATTGATAGTTTTATTAATGGGGTGGTTGGTCTTTTACCAGAAACAATAAGTGCCAACATAGTGCCCAAATTCAAATACTGTCCAGTTATCCCAGGGGATGCAGAACGGTCTTTTTCTGCTTATAAAATGTTTTAACTGATCGAAGACACAATCTTACTACCGAACATTTGGAACGTTAACGGGTCGTTTGTGTTTACAATAGCAAAAAAGTGTAAAATAAATTGGAAATGATGCTTTGGTCCAGTAGCATTAATTCAAATTTAATGCTGTTCAAAAAAATTCATGATTGTATATTGTTTTTTAATAAAATATTACTGGGGCCCCTTAGGGAAATGGCAGCAAGAGAGGGGAAGAAAACCAATGTGCACTCCGTGTGCATACCGGGGGGAGTCATTCCAGATGTGGAAAGGGTCCTTCCGGATGCCATGAAGGGTACAGGGTGCACCCATCTGCAGGTGGTCGCTCATGTCGGCACCAATGATGTGTGTCGCTATGGATCGGAGGAAATCCTCTCTGGCTTCCGGCGGATATCTGATTTGGTGAAGACTGCCAGTCTCGCTAGCGGGATGAAAGCAGAGCTCACCATCTGCAGCATCGTCGACAGGACTGACTGCGGACCTTTGGTACAGAGCCGAGTGGAGGGTCTGAATCAGAGGCTGAGACGGTTCTGCGACCGTGTGGGCTGCAGATTCCTCGACTTGCGCCATAGGGTGGTGGGGTTTCGGGTTCCGCTGGATAGGTCAGGAGTCCACTACACGCAACAAGCGGCTACAAGGGTAGCAGGGGTTGTGTGGCGTGGGTTGGGCGGTTTTTTAGGTTAGATGGCCTTGGGCAAGTACAGAAAGGGCAACAGCCTCAACGGGTGCGGGGCAAAGTCAGGACATGCGGGGACCAAGCAGCAATCGGTATTGTAATTGTCAACTGTCGAAGCTGCGTTGGTAAAGTACCGGAACTTCAAGCGCTGATAGAAAGCACCGAAGCTGAAATCGTTATAGGTACAGAAAGCTGGCTTAAGCCAGAGATAAATTCTGCCGAAATTTTTACAAAGGTACAGACGGTGTTTAGAAAGGATAGATTGCATGCAACCGGTGGTGGAGTGTTCGTCGCTGTTAGTAGTAGTTCATCCTGTAGTGAAGTAGAAGTGGATAGTTCCTGTGAATTATTATGGGTGGAAGTTACACTAAACAACCGAACTAGGTTAATAATTGGCTCCTTTTACCGACCTCCCGACTCAGCAGCATTAGTGGCAGAACAACTGAGAGAAAATTTGGAATACATTTCACATAAATTTTCTCAGCATGTTATAGTCTTAGGTGGAGATTTCAATTTACCAGATATAGACTGGGACACTCAGATGTTTAGGACGGGTGGTAGGGACAGAGCATCGAGTGACATTATACTGAGTGCACTATCCGAAAATTACCTCGAGCAATTAAACAGAGAACCGACTCGTGGAGATAACATCTTGGACCTACTGATAACAAACAGACCCGAACTTTTCGACTCTGTATGTACAGAACAGGGAATCAGTGATCATAAGGCCGTTGCAGCATCCCTGAATATGGAAGTTAATAGGAATATAAAAAAAGGGAGGAAGGTTTATCTGTTTAGCAAGAGTAATAGAAGGCAGATTACAGACTACCTAACAGATCAAAACGAAAATTTCTGTTCCGACACTGACAATGTTGAGTGTTTATGGAAAAAGTTCAAGGCAATCGTAAAATGCGTTTTAGACAGGTACGTGCCGAGTAAAGCTGTGAGGGACGGGAGAAACCCACCGTGGTACAACAACAAAGTTAGGAAACTACTGCGAAAGCAAAGAGAGCTCCACTCCAAGTTTAAACGCAGCCAAAACCTCTCAGACAAACAGAAGCTAAACGATGTCAAAGTTAGCGTAAGGAGGGCTATGCGTGAAGCGTTCATTGAATTCGAAAGTAAAATTCTATGTACCGACTTGACAGAAAATCCTAGGAAGTTCTGGTCTTACGTTAAATCAGTAAGTGGCTCGAAACAGCATATCCAGACACTACGGGATGATGATGGCATTGAAACAGAGGATGACACGCGTAAAGCTGAAATACTAAACACCTTTTTCCAAAGCTGTTTCACAGAGGAAGACCGCACTGCAGTTCCTTCTCTAAATCCTCGCACAAACGAAAAAATGGCTGACATCGAAATAAGTGTCCAAGGAATAGAAAAGCAACTGGAATCACTCAATAGAGGAAAGTCCACTGGACCTGACAGGATACCAATTCGATTCTACACAGAGTACGCGAAAGAACTTGCCCCCCTTCTAACAGCCGTGTACCGCAAGTCTCTAGAGGAACGGAGGGTTCCAAATGATTGGAAAAGAGTACAGATAGTCCCAGTTTTCAAGAAGGGTCGTCGAGCAGATGCGCAAAACTATAGGCCTATATCTCTTACGTCGATCTCTTGTAGAATTTTAGAACATGTTTTTTGCTCGCGTATCATGTCATTTCTGGAAACCCAGAATCTACTATGTAGGAATCAACATGGATTCCGGAAACAGCGATCGTGTGAGACCCAACTCGCCTTATTTGTTCATGAGACCCAGAAAATATTAGGTACAGGCTCCCAGGTAGATGCTATTTTTCTTGACTTCCGGAAGGCGTTCGATACAGTTCCGCACTGTCGCCTGATAAACAAAGTAAGAGCCTACGGAATATCAGACCAGCTGTGTGGCTGGATTGAAGAGTTTTTAGCAAACAGAACACAGCTTGTTGTTATCAATGGAGAGACGTCTACAGACGTTAAAGTAACCTCTGGCGTGCCACAGGGGAGTGTTATGGGATCATTGCTTTTCACAATATATATAAATGACCTAGTAGATAGTGTCGGAAGTTCCATGCGGCTTTTCGCGGATGATGCCGTAGTATACAGAGAAGTTGCCGCATTAGAAAATTGTAGCGAAGTGCAGGAAGATCTGCAGCGGATAGGCACTTGGTGCAGGGAGTGGCAACTGACCCTTAACATAGACAAATGTAATGTATTGCGAATACATAGAAAGAAGGATCCTTTATTGTATGATTATATGATAGCGGAACAAACACTGGTAGCAGTTACGTCTGTAAAATATCTGGGAGTATTCGTGCGGAACGATTTGAAGTGGAATGATCATATAAAATTAATTGTTGGTAAGGCGGGTACCAGGTTGAGATTCATTGGGAGAGTGCTTAGAAAATGTAGTCCATCAACAAAGGAGGTGGCTTACAAAACACTCGTTCGACCTATACTTGAGTATTGCTCATCAGTGTGGGATCCGTACCAGGTCGGGTTGACGGAGGAGATAGAGAAGATCCAAAGAAGAGCGGCGCGTTTCGTCACCGGGTTATTTGGTAACCGTGATAGCGTTACGGAGATGTTTAATAAACTCAAGTGGCAGACTCTGCAAGAGAGGCGCTCTGCATCGCGGTGTAGCTTGCTCGCCCGGTTTCGAGAGGGTGCGTTTCTGGATGAGGTATCGAATATATTGCTTCCCCCTACTTATACCTCCCGAGGAGATCACGAATGTAAAATTAGAGAGATTAGAGCGCGCACGGAGACTTTCAGACAGTCGTTCTTCCCGCGAACCATATACGACTGGAACAGGAAAGGGAGGTAATGACAGTGGCACGTAAAGTGCCCTCCGCCACACACCGTTGGGTGGCTTGCGGAGTATCAATGTAGATGTAGATGTAGATGTAGTTTTTGAGCGTGGTCCTCTCCGTGCGATGTATCTCGAAGTTGGTCCTGTACATATCTGTTGTCTCACTGTGACTCACTCTCATAGCATCCGCTTGTTACGACAACAAAAGCAAAGAACGAAGAATTCTTGAAACACTGTATGCGTCCTCATTTTACAAATTTTTAGAAAATAATCCCAGAAAGGCCCCCCTCCCTAATCTCTACCAGAAAGTTTCAGAAAACGATATCAGCGTTCTAAATGTACTGATTTTTCACGTGGCCGGCGATCCTCCTCGTAGCTGATATGCACATGGGTTCGACTATGAGATATAATGCACACAGTAACTACCATATTTTTTTATTATTTGATCTTGCATATTTCGACACTTTTCATGTATTTTTAAGCATTTTTCATGCATATTTGCTTGCATGTTTTAAGTTTTTTTGTGACGCATATAATCTGATCTCGTAATAACAATATGAACAACCTCTTGGACAGCTCTCAACGTTTTCGCTGCTATCCACAGCCAGCGCTCGGAGTAACTGCGCTACCATACGCCGATCTAAGGGAGCGCTTTAGACTGACACCACATTACAGCATTGGAAGATAGAATTGCATTGCACATTTATAATGGTTGGTTTACGGTGAAAGCGTATTTAACAGAACTAAATATGAGTGGAAAACGACTTTGTCCAAAGCAAGGAACAGTAAGATATTATGCACTGTTGACCTCAAACGGACTATACCTACACTCCTGGAAATGGAAAAAAGAACACATTGACACCGGTGTGTCAGACCCACCATACTTGCTCCGGACACTGCGAGAGGGCTGTACAAGCAATGATCACACGCACGGCACAGCGGACACACCAGGAACCGCGGTGTTGGCCGTCGGATGGCGCTAGCTGCGCAGCATTTGTGCACCGCCGCCGTCAGTGTCAGCCAGTTTGCCGTGGCATACGGAGCTCCATCGCAGTCTTTAACACTGGTAGCATGCCGCGACAGCGTGGACGTGAACCGTATGTGCAGTTGACGGACTTTGAACGAGGGCGTATAGTGGGCATGCGGGAGGCCGGGTGGACGTACCGCCGAATTGCTCAACACGTGGGGTGTGAGGTCTCCACAGTACATCGATGTTGTCGTCAGTGGTCGGCGGAAGGTGCACGTGCCCGTCGACCTGGGACCGGACCGCATCGACGCACGGATGCACGCCAAGACCGTAGGATCCTACGCAGTGCCGTAGGGGACCGCACCGCCACTTCCCAGCAAATTAGGGACACTGTTGCTCCTGGGGTATCGGCGAGGACTATTCGCTACCGTCTCCATGAAGCTGGGCTACGGTCCCGCACACCGTTAGGCCGTCTTCCGCTCACGCCCCAACATCGTGCAGCCCGCCTCCAGTGGTGTCGCGACAGGCGTGAATGGAGGGACGAATGGAGACGTGTCGTCTTCAGCGATGAGAGTCGCTTCTGCCTTGGTGCCAATGATGGTCGTATGCGTGTTTGGCGCCGTGCAGGTGAGCGCCACAATCAGGACTGCATACGACCGAGGCACACAGGGCCAACAGCCGGCATCATGGTGTGGGGAGCGATCTCCTACACTGGCCGTACACCACTGGTGATCGTCGAGGGGACACTGAATAGTGCACGGTACATCCAAACCGTCATCGAACCCATCGTTCTACCATTCCTAGACCGGCAATGGAACTTGCTGTTCCAACAGAACAATGCACGTCCGCATGTATCCCGTGCCACCCAACGTGCTCTAGAAGGTGTAAGTCAACTACCCTGGCCAGCAAGATCTCCGGATCTGTCCCCCATTGAGCATGTTTGGGACTGGATGAAGCGTCGTCTCACGCGGTCTGCACGTCCAGCACGAACGCTGGTCCAACTGAGGCGCCAGGTGGAAATGGCATGGCAAGCCGTTCCACAGGACTACATCCAGCATCTCTACGATCGTCTCCATGGGAGAATAGCAGCCTGCATTGCTGCGAAAGGTGGATATACACTGTACTAGTGCCGACATTGTGCATGCTCTGTTGCCTGTGTCTATGTGCCTGTGGTTCTGTCAGTGTGATTATGTGATGTATCTGACCCCAGGAATGTGTCAATAAAGTTTCCCCTTCCTGGGACAATGAATTCACGGTGTTCTTATTTCAATTTCCAGGAGTGTATGTCCAGTCTAGTTTCATACATAACTAGAATGTCACGAATGTCACCATAATGAAAATGTTCGATTCAAAACTGTATTTATTACTATTGAAGCAGAAACAAAACAGAAGAAATAAGTAAATGTGTAGTTGCACACTTTCAGGCTCTTTTAACCTCCTGATCTACCAAAGGTAGGTAATGCACACTAATAAACTAGTTCATTGCTCCTGTAATTTCCCCTCGCTGTACCACCCCCCCCCCCCCCTTTCCCGTCTTGCTTGACACTATGTTATGAATAAAATACATATTCGTGTCATTGCAGTTGCTTCGAACCTTTTCAGAGACTGTAACTTGGTACTCATGAAGCAGACTACTATGGCAACTCCTTCGAGGTTGCTAGGACATATAGACTGAAGCGCCAAAAAACACGTGTAGGCATGTGTATTCAAATACAGATATACGTAGACAGGCAAAATATGGCGCTGAGGTCGGCAATGCCTATATAAGACAACAAGTGTCTGGCGCAATTGTTAGATCGATTACCGTGCTGCAATGGCGGGTTATCAAGATTTTAGCGAGTTTGAACGTGGTCTTATAGACGGCGCACGAACGATGGGACACAGTACCTCCGAAGTAGCGATTAAGTGGGGATTTTCCCATACGACCCTTTCACGATTGTACCGTAAATGCCAGGAATCCGGCAAAACTTCAAATCTCTGACATCACTGCGGCCAGAAAAAGATCCTGCAAGAGCGGGACCAACGACGACTGAAGAGACTCGTTCAACGTGACGGAAGTGCAATCCTTCCGCAAATTGCTGCAGATTTCAATGCTGAGCCATCAACAAGTATCAGCCTGCGAAGCATTCAACGAAACATCATCGATATGGGCTATCGGAGCCAAAGGACCACTCATGTACACTTGATGACAGCACGAAAAAAAGCTTTACGCTTCACCTGGGCCCATCAACACTGACATTTCACTGTTGATGACTGTTGATGATGACGGGAAACATGTTGCCTGCTCGGACGAGTCTCGTTTCAAATCGTATCGAGCGGATGGACTTGTAAAGGTATGGCGACAGCCTCATGAATCATGAATCCTGCAGGTCAACAGGGGACTGTTGAAGTTGGTGGAGGCTCTGTAATGGTATGGGGCTTCTGCAGTTGGAGCGATATGCGACCCCTGATATGTTCAAATGGTTCAAATGGCTCTGAGCACTATGGGATTTAACTTCTGAGGTCATCAGTACCCTAGAACTTAGAACTACTTAAACCTAACTAACCTAATGACATCACACACATCCATGCCAGAGGCAGGATTGGAACCTGCGACCGTAGCGGTCACGCGGTTCCAGACTGTAGAGCCTAGAACCGCTCTGCCACTCCGGCCGGCCCCTGATATGTCTTGATATGACTCTGGCAGGTGACACGTATGTAAGCATCGTGTCTGATCACTTGTATCGATTCATGTACATTTTGCATTCCGACTGGGGCATTCCCAGCAGGACAATTCGACACTCCACACGTCCAGAATTGCCACAGAGTGGCTCCAGGAACTTTCTTCCGAGTTTAAACACTTCTGCGGGCCACCAAACTCCCAGACATGAACATTATTGAACCTATCTGTGACGCCTTTCAACGTGCTGTTCAGAAGAGATCTCCACCCCCTCGTATTCTTACGGATTTATGGACAGCCCTGCAGGATTCATGATGTCAGTTCCCTCCAGCACTACTTCAGACATTAGTCAAATCCATGACACGTCATTTTGCGCCCTTCTGCGTGCTCACGGGAGCCCTACAAAATATTAGGCAGCTGTACCAGTTTCTTTGGCTATCCAGTGTATGACATGGAGGGTTAAGACTCTTCACTTGTACGTGACCATTGACATCTCAATTAAAGTAGTAGCCAAAGGGATTAATAAGATGCTGGCTATACAGCGAACCTCGAACTGATTTCGAAAGTAGCTACCGTTTTAGATAGTGAGCAATTTACAACAATGTCACAGGGGATTGCGGCAGTAAACACTTTCTCATTGCAATAAGTGTAGCTGATCTAGATAGCTCGTAACGTGAAAGGTTAGAGCAGGGGAGGCTTATGCGTAACAGGAATTTCTTGGGTTAAAAAATGATTTGTTTACTAACTCAGTGTGACTTCTTAAAGGGAAATTATTCAGGACAGGAAAGGGGACAGGAAAGGGGAATTTAGCAGTATAAACCAGTCCCACACCGGAAAATCACTGTGACAACAGCGCTGAAAAACAATCTCTTCGATGTTGGAGAGTCTTGATTACACTAGTGGGAAGAAGAATGCATTTCCGGAGCTGGAGTCCCTCATAAGTGGATTCGCACATCCAATCCAGTGTGGGACACTGTGCTGTCCAAGTTTCAGATAAGCGGTGTGGACACGTGCCTGAAAAAGAGTAGAAAACTGAATAATACCTCATTGAGTGTTATTCACATTTCTGTGGCTCCGATAATAAGTAAAGCCAGGTTAGGGCTAATGCTCATGTGTACTGATAAAAACCTACACCATTAACTACAAGCAATCCTGTCGGAGGAACATCCGCAACTGAGCATTATACTAAAGGTTGAAAATACCGCTACAGTTGTAAATTCTTTCATTTAATACACACGACCGGTTTCCGGCTCTTATACGCCCATCTTCAGGTGTTGCAACTTGGTGCTATCGTGCACAAGACACGGTGTGCTACCAACGAGCGCACAGCACGGAGTCTCGCCCTCTACTCTCGTTGGTAGCACACCGCATCTTATACAAGTCCACCACGGCTCTCGGGGTCATAGCAACAAATTACGACACCTGGAGATGGGCGTATGAGAGCCGGAAACCTCGTTGTGTGTCAAATGATAGAACCTTACAACTGTAGCGGTATTTTCAACTTTGCTACACCATTAAACAGCAGCAGGAGGATCGACACATATTTCCATAAACGAGTTCGTAACACCCAAGTTTATCTTCGATGTTAGAACATGCAGATTTTCAGAAAAGGTGTTCTTACTAAATGCCAGTCTACATTTTGTATCCATCTTACTTCTGCTGCTGTCAGATATTTTGCTGCCCACACGGCAAAAATCCTCTACCACTTTCAGCGTCTCATTACGTAACCTAATTCCCTTAGAATCGCCTGACTTAATCAGACTAAAGTTTATTACTCTTCTATTTATTCTATACGTTAAAAGAACGAAAAGTTGGCAGTGAGTGGGTTGACACAAGACGTAAAGGGCTTACGGTGTCTGCCACGGACATGATCTGTAAATGCAGCACACTAAGCGACCGAGATTATGTAAAGTTTGCTTAGAAAATATCCCCGTAAAAGTAACGCTGTATAATTTTTGTATCTTTGAGAGTGGAAGAGAGAAAAAGGAATAGGAAAGTAAAGGCTAGCTGTTATTTTAATTAGACAAAACAGATTAGCGTTTGTAGCCACGAAACACGAGTCTAAAAGTAATCCAGTGGACTTCTCCTCTGCTTATAGAAACATAGACTAACGCATTCCGATCCCAGCAAATATAAAAAGTAAAAGATTACACGACTTTTATAGAACCCGAGATCCCAAAGAGCCCAGCCTAACAGCAGACATACTTAACTACCTGACGATTATAAAACCTGATGCCATTTTAAATTAATCTCGTTCGCTTTCAGAAGACGATATATCCTGAACGAAGGCGTGAGATTCTTGACACCTTAAATTAAATCGCCAATCATTCTGTACTCTGATCTCCATCTCCGAAATCGCTTCCGTCCCTTCTGAATGTGAGTTTTTTTCTGCACCAATCGAAGTATCGTGGAATTTGAAACCTCTTTTCCTAATATGACTTTTAAACCTCTAGTTTAGACGACAGTGCCATTGCAGAAGTGGTATTTTTTCACAGTATATAAATTAGTAATACTAGTCAAAAATATATTCTTTCAAAATTAACAGATGGTAACTTTTTTTACAGGACCATTGACTCATTCATTGCAGCCATTTAGATTTGTTTCCAACACCATCCTCGAACAAGGCTTCTTTCCGTCGTTCCTAAGTAACCACACCTCAACCCCGCTGGAAACATGTGGGCAGAGGTTACGAGGTCGGTACCACATGGAGCAACGACTACAGAGAATACATGGCAGGAGATAAGAAAATATCAGTACAATCTGTGTCGGCCTTAAGCATTGCTAGTGCTCAGGCGCTTTCAACCTATCATACGAGGGATAATGGGTCGTTCAAAACACTGAAGCAGCAAATATTCATGTTAACACTGTTCGTTTAAATGCAAAGAGTGTTCTGTCAAGTTTGAGTATGTTTCCGCACGTTACTTCTACACCTAGACTATCTGGAACAGTTGATCCATCGTGTGTACGGGACAGCGGATGGTCAAATACTTCCCAAAGAAAAATCGCCAAACAGCCGCATGTCTTCTGAAGTTATTTTGTTTAGACGAGGAGTTGCGGAATCTCATTAGCGCCATCTTCAGGGCCCTATGTACTCCAAGTATTGACAATCAGATGTATCGATACTTGCATGACTGGTTTGCGTGAATTCGTTTTTGGAGTGTTTACTTTGAAGGTTTGTCAAAAACGAATTCATGGAATCTAGATACTGATGGCTCCAGTTAGGCAAGTATCGATAAATGTGATTGGCTATTCTTGGAGTGCATGGGGCCTGAAGATGGCAATAACGAAACGCCGAAACTGTTCGTCTAAATAAATTAGCTTCTGAAAACATATGGCTCTTTGACAATTTTTCTTTGGTAAAAGAAGATATGAAACAGAGCCGGTCGAAATGAAATCTGACAGTGAGCACAGACCACTTCTAGATATGGAACCAGCCAAGACAGACTAATTAAGTGGCGTTAAAAGCACTAATCAAGAGAAAAAACTACTGATTGGTTACTTGCAATCTGAACTGAAACGAGGTGGCACTAACAGTGTTACAAAATTTGAGCTGAAAGGAAAAGTACTTTGAAAATCTTCCTCTCTCCTGGAATGGTCAAAAGGCTATCAGATATACAGTAAATCATTCAGAGGAGAATCATACTACTGAGTAATTTACTCGTAATTTTGAAACAAAACAGATCTCAGACGGAACTCAAAGGAGGCTCAGGCTAGAATAACTGGGCCCATGTGTGTACAAGGACAGCTGGAAAGGCTGTAGGAATTTCTTTGAATGGCATTTAAATGAAGCCACGCACCTTCATACCTTGGCGAAGCGATAAATGAAACGCATCTTATCAAGTTACTAATTAGTCTTTTACCTGACAGTGAACTGAAGTGAAATGGAAAGGAGACAAGAATTTCTGGTTAGACGAGTATAGGGTAATATCAGCAGCAAGAGAAAATAGTGTAACGGCAGTAGGATTTGTTATGAGTTGGAAGGTAGGACAGAGAGTGAGTTACTGTGAACAGTTCAGTGACTGAGTTTTTTTCTTCAGAATCGACAGCAAACCAGCATCGACAACAATAGTTCAGATATACATGTTGACGTCACAAAAGTGGCTGAAGAAATAGAGAAACTGTATCAGGATATTCAAGGGTAATTCAGTAAGTAAAGGGAGACGAAAATCTAGTAGTCATGAGGATTTGAACGCTGTTGTAGGAGAGAGAGTAGAAGAAAGAGTTAAGGGAGAATATGGACTTGGTAATAGTAATGAGAGAGAGAGAGAGAGAGAGGAAACACTAATTTAGTTCTACAATAAATGTCAGTTAGTAATAGCGAATACTCTGTTCAAGAATCACAAGAGGAGGAGGTATACTTGGAGAAGGCCAGGCGATACAGGAAGACTCAAGTTAGATTACATCATGATCAGACAGAGATTCCGAAATCAGCCATGGAACTGTAAGGCGCACCAAGGAGCAGATATAGACTCCGATCACAATGATGAAGGGTAGGCTAAAGCTAAAGATACGACTGGGAAGAATCAACGCACAAATAAGTGGGCTACGGAAGTACTAAGGAATGAAGAAACATGCTTGAAGTTCTCTGAGGCTATAGATACTGCGATTATAAACAGCTCTGTGGACAGTTGAACTGAAGAGTAATGGGCACATTTAAAAACTGTAGGCAACCCAAGTTGGATTGAAAAACATAAGTACAATTAAAGTAGATGCGAAAAAACCGTGGGTAACAGAAAAACTACTTCAGTTGATCTATGTTTGAAGGAAGTAGAAAAGTGGTCAAGGAAATTCAGGAATACAGAAATATAAGTCACCTAGGTATAAAATAAGCTGGTCGTACAGGGGAGCTAAGAAGAAATGTGTACATGAAAAAGTGAGGAAATCGAAAAAGAAATTATTGTCGGAAGGAAAAATTGGAAATTTGTGGTAAGATCTTATGGGACCAAACTGCTGAGGTCATCGGTCCCTAAGCTTACACACTGTTTAGTCTAACTTAAACTAACTTGCGCTTAGGACAACAAACACACCCATGCCCGAGGGAGAACTCGAACCTCCGACGGAGGGAGCCGCGTGGACCGTGACAAGGCGCCAGGACTGGCTCAGCAATAGAAAAGTCAGACCAACCTTCGATGGGAAGTTCAATGGGAATTACACTGCTAAATGCAATGGAGAGAGCGGGTTAGTGGAAAGAGCACACTGACGGCTTCTATGAGGGGGGGGGGGGGGGGTGGGATTTGTCTGATGACATGACTGAAGAATAAACGGGAATGAGCAAGGAAGAGATATGGGATCCAGTTCTAGAATAAGAATTCATTCCATTAAAATTTCTAATACCATAGAGTGAAGTGGCAACACAACGACTACTCACATTGATGTGGTGTAGGATGTATGGATGTATGACACTGGCGATATAGCTTCAGATTTTCGTAAAAATATCATTCACACAATTCCGAAGACAACATGGATAGACAAGTTGGAGAATTATCACGCAGTCAAGTGAACAGATCATGAATTCAAGTTGCTGACAAGAAAAATATACAGAAGGATGGAAAAGAAAATTGACGATCTGTTAGATGGCGATTAGTTTGGCTTGAAAATAAAGCCACAAGAGAGGCGGATCTCACGTTGCGATTGATAATAGTAGCAAGACTGAGAAAAATAAAGGCAAATTCGCAGGATTTGTTTACCTGGAAAAAGCATTCCACAATGTAAAATGGTGCAAGATGTTCGAAATTATGAGAAAAATAGGGGTAAGCTATAGTCAGAGACAGGTAATATGTAATACGTACAAGAGCCAAGAGGGAATAATAAGCATGGACGACCAAGAACGAAGTTCTCTGATTATAAAGTGTGTGTGACAGGGATATAGTCTTTCGCCTCTACCGCTCAATCTATACAGCGAACAGTTAATGACGTAAGTAAAAGAAACGTTCATGAGTTGGATTAAAAGTCGATGTGAAATGACATCAGTGATAAGATTCGCTGATGACCTTGCTATCCTGTGTGAAACTGAAGATGAATTACAGGATGTGTTAAATAGAATGAACAGTCTAATGAGTACAGAAAATGTATTGAAAGTCAATCGAAGAAAAACGAAGGTAATGCGAAATAGCAGAAATGAGAATAGGGAGAGTCAGGGTGACAATTATTGAACTTTATGAAATAGAATCGTCATAACTTCTGAACGGTTTGAGTTAGAACGCCCAAACTGCCCTGTTGCCCTCGCGCATAATGGGAATTAGTATGCGCTGTACGGTTTGGTTTAGTGACGAAGCTCACTTTCGTTTGGATGGGTTCGTCAATAAGCAAAATTGGCGCATTTGGGGGACTGAGAATCTGCATTTCGCGATCGAGAAGTATCTTCATCCTCAACGGTTGACTACCTGATGTGCAGTGTCCAATCACGGAATAATCGGTGCGATATTCCTTAATGGAATGGTGACAACCGAACGGTACGTGAAGGTTTTGGAAGATGGTTTTATACCCGTTATCCAAAGTGACCCTGATTTTGACAAGATGTGGTTCGTGCAAGATGTGGCTCGACCCCATCTAAGCAGGAGAGTGATGTCCTGGAGCAGCACTTTGGGGACCGCGTTCTGGCTCTGGGGTGCCCAGAGGCCACTCACATGGGCCTCGATTGACCGCCATATTCTCTAGTGTGAACGCATGCGACTCATTTTTGTGGGGTTATATTAAAGACAGGATGTACAGCAATAACACCAAAACCGTTCCTGAGTCGAAAACAGCGATTCAGAAGGTCATCGACAGCATCGATGTTGCGACACTTTAGCGGTTCATGCAGAATTTCGCTATTCCTCTGCGCCACATGATCACTAATGATGGCAGGCATAGTGACGTTTACATATTGAATAAAGTGTGTGCACACCGTAGTTTGTAATTATTTTACTTTATTTTCATATTGTTCAATGATTGTCACCCCGTGCTTAACATCAGAATTGGTGATCACGTAGTAAACGAAGTTAAGGAATTCTGCTACCTAAAATGCAAAATACTACACGGTGCATGGAGGAAGGAGGACATAAAAAGGAGACAGAAAGGGTATTCTTGATCAAGAGAAATATACTAGTATCTACTACTGAGAAAGGAATTTCTGGGAATCTACGTTTCGAGCACATTATCGTTTGGCAGTGAAACATGGACTGTGGGAAACGCGGAGCAGAAGAGGACTGAAGCATTTGAGAGTGTTGCAAATTAGGTGGACTGATAAGGTAAGAAATGAGCCGATTCTCCGCAGAATCGGCGAGGAAATGAATATATGGAAAACACTGACAAGACTAAGGAACCTTCGCCAGGATGATAGAACATCAGGGAATAACTTGGATAGTACATGAGGGAGCTGTAGAGGGTAAAACCATAAATGAAGACAGCGACTGGAAAACATCCAGTAAATAATTGAGGACGTAGGCTGCAAGCGTTACTCTGAGTTGAAGAGGTTGGCACAGGAGAGTAATTCGTGGTGGGCCGCATCGTACCAGTCAGAAGACTGATCACTCAAAAAGGAAATCCGACAGAGCAAGAGAAAAAGGGTAGTCGGTGAGAGGTGGTCGCAACTATGAGAACTACTGGTGTTGCTGGAACAGCCTGATTACAGACAGGCTTTAGGAAAAACTGGAACACAGTTGTGTACCCTGAAACCAGAGATGAAAATCGAAAGTAAGCCTGTATAAGAAAGAGGAAGTGGTGGTGAGTTAATGGAAAGAGGAGCTGAAAGAAAATTTAATGAACGCGAGGCAACTAGAGGAAGTTCACTGGTTTCAAAACATAAATACGAAAGTAACTTTACCGTGATGCGTCACTGCCAAGTAACATACACTACTGGCCATTAAAATTGCTACACCAATAAGAAATGCAGATGATAAACGGGAATTCATTGGACAAATATATCATACTAGAACTGGCATGTGACTACATTTTCACGCAGTTTGGGTGCATAGATCATGAGAAATCCGTACCCAGAACAACCACCTCTAGCCGTAATAACGGCCTTGATACGCCTGGGAATTGAGTCAGAGCTTGGATGGCGTGTACAGGTACAGCTGCCCATGCAGCTTTAACACGATACCACAGTTCATCAAGAGTAGTGACTGGCGTATTGTGACGAGCCAGTTGCACAGCCACCATTGACCAGACGTTTTCAATTGATGAAAAATCTGGAGAATGTGCTGGCGAGGCAGCAGTCGAACATTTTCTGTATTCAGAAAGGCCCGTACAGGACCTGCAATATGCGGTCGTGCATTATCCTGCTGAAATGTAGGGTTTCGCAGGGATCGAATGAAGGGTAGAGCCACGGGTCGTAACACATCTGAAATGTATCGTTCACTGTTCAAAGTGCCGTCAGTGCGAACAAGAGGTTACCGAGACGTGTAACCAACAGCACCCGATACCATCACGCAGGGTGATACGCCAGTATGGCGATGACGAATACACGCTTCCAATGTGCGTTCACCGCGATGTCACCAAACACGGATGGGACCATCATGATGCTGTAAACAGAACCTGGAATCATCCGAAAAAATGAAGTTTTGCCATTCGTGCATCCAGGTTCGTCGTTCAGTACACCATCACTGGCGCTCCTGTCTGTGATGGAGCGTCAAGAGTAACCGCAGCCGTGGTCTCCGAGCTGATAGTCCATGCTTCTGCAAACGTCGTCAAACTGTTCGTGCAGATGGTTGTTGTCTTGCAAACGTCCCCATCTGTTGACTCAGGGATCGATTGCTAGTGATACGAGGCCGTTGGGATCCAGCACGGCGTTCCGTATTACCCTCCTGAACCCACCGATTCCATATTCTGCTAACAGTCATTGGATCTCGACCAACGCGAGCAGCAATGTCGCGATACGATAAACCGTAATCGCGATAGGCTACAATCCGACCTTAATCAAAGTCGGAAACGTGATGGTATGCATTTCTCCTCCTTACACGAGGCATCACAACAACGTTTCACCAGGCAACGCCGGTCAACTGCTGTTTGTGTATGAGAAGTCGGTTGGAAACTCTCCTCATGTCAGCACGTTGTAGGTGTCGCCACCGGCGCCAACGTTGTGTGAATGCTCTGGAAAGCTAATCATTTGCATATCACAGCATCTTCTTCCTGTCGGTTAAATTTCGCGTCTGTAGCACGTCATCTTCGTGGTGTAGCGATTTTAATGGCCAGTAGTGTAGCTTGATGAAACTTGGGCGTTAGATAGAAAGAACAGCTACGGTATAGCTCAGAAGGTAACTTACAGACGAAGAGAATTGACACTTTTAATGAAAGACAATAATTACACTGAACTCGCCGCGATTTATGATACTCCCCTGGAATTTGCAAAACATGGGATACTGTTCTTAATGGGGTGAACACCAAGGACAACAATGTATGCTCTGCAACGTGACCCCATGCTGGCTACAAATTTGGTAAGGAGTTTATGTGCTGGGGCGTTCCACTCTCCCGCCAGTTCGGTTGGGAATTGCTGAATGTTCGTTAGTGTGTGTGAACGTGCTGCAATGCGTCTCCGCAACACACACAACGTGTGCTCGATAGAATTTAATTCAAGGAAATAGCCGTTTGTCACTATGTGTTTTCGATGGCTAAATTGAGTACACACTCAAAGGCCAAAAAAAAAAAAAAAAAAAAAAAATGTCCTCTCGTTCCAAGAGCTCCCCCACCTGCCCTGTTCGATGTGTTTCTGCATTATCATCCATAAAAAAAGAAATCAAGGCCGACTACTGTCCTGAAAAGATACATGCGGGAAAGAAATAGTGTCAACGATGTTGTTTTCGAATATTTGAAGATCAGTGTGCCCTCCCCACACACTAACAGCTGGACCACCATTTTCGACAATGTTGCTAAGCGCATTGCGTGTCCACACTTCCCGGCATATCAGGGCACGTCCAGTATCCTGGAGTACTTCTTTCCTGAAACCTGCCCATGATGGATTCGAAGTTTTTTGAACTTCAAAAGGGGGTCATTAATTTATTCAGTTCATTCTTAAAACTGGAATGGCTCTGTTGTTATTGGGTGCTTGATTGACAGAACATCCTAGTAAGAATCAGAATTCACGTACAGAGTCTTACGAACGTCACTAAATCTCCGAAAAATAAAATGATCTCCTGAAAATCTCCGGGAATTAACAACAGGATAATGTAGCTAGAAATTAATATGCGTGTTTCGAATTAGGAATAATTATAGAAAGTTTGTTGTAAAATTTATCTACAAGGTTGTAAGATATGTAATACAAGATGCAAATTTCTACTTTTGGATTTTTCGTAGCCTTATCTGACATCGGTTTCATACACTGAAGACCAGCTAGGCACGGTCAAATTCGCTCTTCAAACAATACACGCCTGTCACTGCTCGCAAACTACTTTCTGCGAGCGCTCGATGAAAAGTGACCCCAGAATTAAATTAAATGAATCCATTCAAAGAAGCAAGCAAAGACACATGCAGACGTCGCTTGGGTCACTGCTCACTGCATATTACAGATTTTAATTAAGATTTTCTTACGCTTTCTGCGGCCACGTCTCTCAAATTACAGAAATGCTGCGAGGCAAAACGTTTTGTCATGCGTACACAAAACACAGATTTTTAATTACGTTGTATTTCGAAAATTTCAACTGAAAATTCCAATTGCAAGAATGTACGACAACAGGTCTTGGATATTCATGGCACTGGTAGAAATACGAAATTCAGAACTCGCACATAAATGGTATCCCCCGCCCATCCCTACAAAAGCATGGTTTCCACTTATTAACGGTTTACCAAATTATGAAACCATATTGATATGAATTTTTAAAATTATTTATTCTACAATCCGTGAATCACTTACTCTTCGCACTGCTCAAAAAGCTTCTTTCCCGAAACAATTTCTTGGCGCTCGACAATCCTACGTAGCGTGCCTCTAAAGAAACTTATTTATGGCAAATCACGTACCTTCTTCGTCAAGTCTTCATTTATGGAAATAAGTAAAGTACCACGAGAAAATAGTCACTTAACGAACATGAAACTAGTAGGATGCAAGTAGAGAAATAGTTAGAGGCTTGAACATCGTCGGTGTGATAGAATTTACTGATGGTTCTCGATCTTGTACAGATAGTTATCTGTGTGGTTGTGGGCAATCTCTATTCTCCTTTCTCACTTCCTAATAGCAGTAGTGCTTAGAATGATAATGTTATTAGTGATATAGATTTGTGAATTGTTTCATGTCTACTTCAAACAACTAAACGATATTGACGTCTGAAGATACAGATCACCAAGCTAGTCTATCCGGTGCAATTCTGTTCATCTCTGCATGACTGCTGCGCCCTGCACCCATTGTAAATTATTGTAATGAAGTCCTGGCCTTCCACTACAACTTTAACCCCAAAAAATTCCCTACATTACCAAACTGACAATATCTCAATAATTCACGATGAACCCTGTCAATTGATATCTTCTTTGTGTCAGTATCGTACATACACGGTCCAGTCACACTAGTGCCTCCAGCACCTGTGTTCGACGTCAGCGTGCCGTAACCACTCAGACGACAGTGGAAAAGAGGGCAGTCATTGCCTTGATGTGGAAACGGAAAGATCTATCTGACGCTCAAAAGGTTATGATCATTGACGTTCGGGCCAAGGAAGGAAACATTTCCAAAATGGCTAAGTTTATAAATTGTTCTCGTGCCGTCGTGGCTAAAAATATACAGTGCATGGCAAAATGGCGCTATCCAAAACCGGCACAGAGACAGCAGTGGCGCACCATGGGCCGTAGACGACTGTGGTGAATGACCGCTGCTGAGATATGTAAGGGCGAATAGACGTGCAACTGAACCAAGGGGCCAGCAACGGTGTCTCTCCAAGGACCATACAGCGACCAATGCTGCGTTTTGGCATCAGCAGAAGGCGCATGGTTCACGCACCCATGCTGACTGCTGTTCATCGCAGACGTGACTGAAAATCGTTGTAAATGCATGCGACCATTATAACCACAAGAATAGAAATGGCTTTAAAATGACTGGTTGGTTGCGAAGTAATAGTCACATGATATTTCTGGACCCTTTCTTAATTCGTTATGATTTTCGGGCTCTGCTCATTTTCAGAGGACATGGTGAGAAACATATCTTTTTTACAATCTTGCAAAAACACTCACGTGAATAGATAGAGCCCCTATACTAAACCAACATATAGCAACAATAAGTTTAAGACGTAATACTTAGCCTTTGGGACAAAGCGAACGTCATTACAAAAAGAAATAATACTATCAGTTACAGAATTTATACAATTTTGCATGAAGAGTAAATATTTTATTTAAAGAGTCAGGCACCATGAGAACAGAGACATGGTTTTTCGTTAAGCGTGTTTGTGTAAACGTTATATAATAAAAAGAACGATCGGACTATAACCTGTGTCATGAGACAAAAAATACAGAATGAACAATAACGTGTACAAATTTTTTGGAAATTTGTGGTAAGGTCTTATGTGACCAAACTGTTTACGCACTAACTTACGCTAAGGACGACACACACACCCATGCCCGAGGGAGGACTCGAACCTCCGACGGGGGTAGCCGCACGGACCATGACGAGACGCCCTAGACCGCGGCTACCCCGCGCGGCAATAATGCGTACAGATAGGCACTACCGTCACGGCTGATGCGTCATTACAAATAGCAACAATATTATTAATTACAAAATGGAGCATCGGACAGATGAATGGCATGAAATGTATGGAAACAAACACACTACAACAATCACCTAATGGGTCGAGGACGGAGGAGGGAGCATTATGGTCTGAGGATTGTCTCCGTGGCGTTCCCTGGTTCCTTGGGAGTCGTGTCCACCCCCCACATGTAGTTTTTTTGCCCTCGGAACAATGGAACAATGAAATCTACCAGCAGGACAATGCAGTGTGTCACACAGCTCGCAATGTACGAGTGTGGTTCGAAGAACACCTGGGTGAGTTAACCGTACTCTCGTGGCACCAAACTCCCCAGATTTAACCCAATCGAGAATCTGTGGGACCACTTCGATCGAGCTGTTCACGCCGTGGATCTTGGATTCTCAACTGCGAAACATAGTGCTGCTGGTCATGACACTGGAATTGGCATGACCCCACATCCCTGTCGACACTTCTAGAAAATCACTGACCCTCTTCCTGCACGTCCGTGCTGCAAAAGATGGTTAATAAGGCTCTTGGCAGATGATCACGTAATGTGACTGGGCCGTGTAAATTTCTTTTCTTCTCACTTAGAGTTAGTAACTTTCCATTAGTTTCGGGGCCAAGAGCCGCCCCGATCAGGAGCAGGGTGACCTCTTAGTATGTTGACCTTTCTCCGAAGTGTTCCACAGAGACGCCATCGAGCAGCGACTTCAACGAGGGAATTGTGTCCCAGGGAGAAATAGCACGTGTTTTAATATCCCATGGGAAGAACGCACAACGTAAAACTCATATCAGCATCTATCATTCGGACCTAAATTGCACCATACATGGAATTACGTAGCAACAAAGAATAACGATGTTAGTATTCTGTCGTCTTATTGGGTTTACGAACGGTTCACACAGAATGATTGCCTTTATTCTTCGTTCTCCACTTCGTTTTCTCTTTGTCTTTCGCCATTTTTTTTCGTTCTCTCACTTGTTTTGAGTCATCAGTCTGAGTAGTTCGCTGCGGCCCGCCACGTACTCCTCTCTTGCGCCACTCTCTTCATCTCATAGTAACGTTTACGTCTTATGTCCTCGATTGTTTGTTGGATGTATTCCAATCTTTGTCTACCTTCACAGTCTTTACCCTCTACAGCTTCTCCCTCAGGTACCATGGAAGTAGTTTCTTGACGTCTTAACATGTGTCTCATAATCCTATCCCTTCTCCTTGTCAGTAATTTATATATGTTACCTTCTTACCCGATTCTGCGGAGAACATTCCCATTCCTTATCTTATTAGTCCACCTACTTTTTAACATCCTTCTATAGCAGCACATCTCAATCACTTTGCTTCTCTTCTCCTCTATTTTCGCACAGTCCATGACTCACAACCATACAATGCTGTGCTCTAAAAGTACGTTTTAAGAATTTTCGTCCACAAACTAACGCCGATGTTTGATAACAGTAGACTTCTTTGGGTTAGGAATACGCTCTTTTCCTGTGCTAGTCTGCTTTTCATGCCCTCCTTTCTATGCAGTCATGTGTTATTACGCTTCCAAGAGATTAGAATCCCTTACCTTCACCTTAGGTGGACTGATAATGTAAGGAATGAGGAGCTTCTGCGCAGAATCGGAGAGGAAAGGAATATATGGAAAACACTGATAAGGAGATGATTCAAATGGCTCCAAGAACTATGGGACTTTACAACTAAGGTCGTCAGTCCCTAGAATTAGAACTACTTAAACCTAACTAAACTAAGGAAATCACACACATCCGTGCCCGAGGCAGGATTCGAACTTGCGACCGTAGCAGCCACGCGGTTCCGGACTGAGCGCCTAGAACCGCACGACCACCGCGGCCGGCGTTCTCGTAATCATTGGACAGCTTTTAATTCTTCTGTTTATTATTCTTATCAGTAACTTGGATGCGTGAACTGCTACGCTGAATTTTGATTGTGCGGTAGTTCACGCACTTACCTGCTCGGAACTGCGTGGATCTCTTCCCGCTTCTGATCTCTGTGGTTCTCTTTCTTTCCTAATTCATACTATCAAACCTATATTCTTCCGTAGCGCTTTCGTCTAATCGCTTCTACCACAGCGTTCCAGTCCCCCACGATTATTAGATTTTCAGCTCTCGTTGCGTACTGAATTACCCGTTCAATATACTCATACACTACCTCTGTCTCCTTATCTTCCACTTGTGAGGTGGTAATTTATACTTGTAGTACTGTTGTTGGCGTTGGTTTGCTGTCGATTCTCATGAGAATGAGAACTGTTCGCAGAAACTCACTCTCTGCCATGCTTTGTGATAACGGACTCCACTACAGTGGAAAGGTTGAACATTGCCTTTCTGCCAAGTAACAAGCATCTCTTTATTTCGTGGCTGCAGTCGTCAGCAACAGAAATGTGGGAGCCGAGATTACTGAACACGGAAACTACCTCCATTTGTTCTAATCCTGTATGCCAGGAATTGATAGGCGTCGTTGCCATAATGTTACAGTGCCAGGAAGTGAGCGGTGAGGGGGATGGCGGTTGCAAACATGTAGAGACTGTGAAAAAAATCTGGAAGTGATATTAGACTACAAGAACTCAGAGAGTTCTCTTAGGTTCTTTCAACTTAATTTTCCAACTTTCTGGCTACACAAGGTGCCACTGCTAAGTCGAAAAACAAAGTGGAAGTTTCGGTAACCAACCCCAGCGGAAAACTGAGTCGGTGATTAGACAGGCTTTAGAAGTCAGTGGAAGGCAGCGGCAAACCACCACTGAAATTGAGCCGGAGTTTCAAGTTCCCCTTTCGGATCTCCGGGGGCAGCAGGTTGAGAAAAGCTTCACGAATAGTCTTCAATGCAGTGGTGTCCATTCCAAACAGCATCTTAATCAAATAAACAATAGGCAAAAGCGATAAAACATCAGTGACAATTCGCCACTTCATCCTTGTTTAGTGTTGACAAAAAAAGGGAGAGAAATCACCCCAATAGCTTGTTATGATAAAATTTTATACATGAAAATTGAAACAGCCGACAGTTTACGAACTCAGAAATCTTAAGCATGTCGTCTACACATTTATCAACTTATTTTTTCAGTGTAGATGTCTTAAATAAAGAAAATAACAAAGAAAAATTACTTTCCCAGAGGGAGAGGAATACACGACTTTTTAAATTGACAAACTAATAACGATTTCTCATCGATGTGACACAAGTAAAGCATCTATTTTTATAGTCAGCTACCGGCCGCAGGAGACAATGTGGGCAGGGGCCGTTGAATCCCCAGGCTTGGCCACAAGGCCTGCCCCCTTCCATCGCTGAGCTGCACCCTCACACGGCTCTTTTTTTCCACATACATGAGATACGCAGCCATTTTGAAAGAAGACTATTATTGTTAAGGTCTCAGAGCACCATGCGAAATATACAGGTATAAGAATTCAGTCGCAATTTGTTACTATATTCTTATATGGAAACAGTTAAGACAGCTTTAGGATACGAAAAAAATATCGGCTATTTCCACAAGAAATGAAGCTATAACATCCAGGAGCAAAAGCTAATAAACCTTAGCAACAAACTTATTTATTTCCAAGTGATAGAGAGTGACGCACTGAATTGGAGTTATCTCGTAACACATGAAAGACTGCGTTAAATTTTTGTGAATTAATTTATCTTAAGTTAAGTTTTGAGTTTATTTTGAGGTCTATTTATGTACTGAATTTTTATCTTTGCTTTTGTATCCCTGCTTTCTGTGTCAGTTCGGAATGTTTACGCTGCTTTCTTGCAGGTAACCCTAAAACTTAGTTTGTCAAATCCAGTTAATAATCTTCAGACGAAAATGAACTGAGCACATACGGGCAGTTTCCATATTCACTTTGTCCGTGCATTTGCATCAAACTATCCATTCACATTGCTAGTGCCCCTCTTTAGGAAAACATTGATAAATAACGTTTGTCGTATTTCAAGCAATATTAATGCATTGTGCTAAAGCGTGAGTACAGTAACCGTTGTTGATGATTGATACGAAACGAGTTAATTTGTTTGGATGCACACCACGGCTTCCGTGTTATGCCGGATGCACAGCCAAGCGAGCCCTCTAAGTGACATCAAGGAGCGCAAGGGTGTCTGGGATGTTTTTGCTCGCCAGGGGCTGTAACGGCCTTCCTCCTTTTTCTATATACCTTGGTACTGACCTCCATATCTCTGAGCACGATACTCTCACCGGTCAACGTTACTGTTGTAATATTGCTACATGAATTGTGCTATGCTGAAATCGGGTGCTAATAGTAGAATAAAAGCGGGTTAAAAGCTGTGAGCTGTCTGGGGAGGTTAATCTTGTATTACTAAGCAACTGTTTCATCAGGTATCTAGTCTAAGTTTACCAAATTCCCAAACAGACTAACATTGATTATAATCTTTTACAGTCATACAACAACCGGTAATATATCTATATATAAAAAGGAGAATTTAAATAAAAAGAAAGAAATCAGTTTATATTTGGAAATTTATTTTAAAATTGTTCATTGAAATTTCAGCATATTATACGTGAGTTATAACTGAGCTGGTGCCTTGTTTAAGGATTGTAAAAATGTGAGATTTTAATCTTACGGAACACATCAAATATGGAGCCAAGATTGGGAGACTGCATGCAACCCTGCATTCACAAAACAACACCCAAAGAACGTTGAAACATAAGCAAGGAGAAATTAACCACAACCAACAGATTCAGTTTTCACCCAAAGAAATTACGTTCGTAAGACAATCCTGTCCGTCATGTAATTACCACACACTGGTATACTAAATTCATATTAACTCTTTGTAAAATCTTCCCAAAAGGAATAGCTGAAGGCTACTTTGATGATTACACCACATGCTCCACGTGGTCAACTTGGTTTACAGAAAGCGTATAACTCCACAGTAATTTTGATAATTAAAATAAATTCGATCGAAAAGCAATTGACAAAAGAAAAACCTTGAACTGGTTACTAACGTCTTATTATTAACCTGATGGGTCAAACAGTTATATAAGCACGTGGTACTGGTCTCGCAAAGTACACTCCACGTGGGTTGAACATAAAGAAAAGCATAAAGAAAAGTTGTTATATTGTAAAATATTGTCAAGACGAGACGTTATAATCACACAAGCATTCACATTTAAGATTGATGAACTTAGTTAGAGTTACTGATCAACACGTGGTTCCACTTTACTCACAAAGTAGTAACAAAGCAACAACCGGAAACTAATATGAACTTCACACGAGAATTACACTACGCTGCAATTTAAGATAACCTTAGATATTTTAGAGCTAAACCCGAAATAAAGATGATTAAATTTTCAGTTAGGCTGAACTTAACAAATCCATTGTCCTATGGACTTAGCAGACACGCGCTTAGCCGGAGATCTTACCACTTCAGACGCTCGCCACCGCCAGACTGCAACTGCCTACTGCCGAGCGTGCTTCCTGAGGGTGGCTCACAAAGACAAACGGAAGTGGCCAGAGGGGCAGCTTCCTATACCAACATGACAACGGACGGACAGAACCATACTAAGGATAGAAACCTCTCTGCTTTAAGAAAGCGTAGCTACCTGTTCCGACGTTGGTCCTACTGTTCTCTAGCAGACAGCCTTGTCTGCTACCCTCAAGCATGCAACTACAAACACATTTGATCATTCATTCTCTCACACAGAAGGGAAGTGGGATGACAGTATCTTATCATATACAGTATATAACAGAAAGCAGATGTAGGTTCCGTATGAGACTGTGTGACATGAATTACATATAAACTGTGTTTTAAAGTGTAGTAGTGTGACAGATCGTCCTTGTTTACGTGTAAAAGTAACACGTTCCACTACTCAGTCTCCTCCCAGATAGTCAGAAACGCCACAGTAAATTTAGAAGATGAATTTATTCCATAAATGACAACAGATTTAAGAAATCAAACATGAAAGGAATCCAAGAGAGACCTTTCACTGTAATGCTGTACTTCTTCCTCATGCGCATCTTTTCAGGTATGCGTTTGGCCCTGACTTCATGTTTATGGATGACACAGTGCTACCGCAACGAACAGCACAGGTGAAGAAGCTCACGGAACGAGAGGATATTCGGCGACTGGACTGGACTGCCCGCGCCCCCGACTCAAATACGTCCACGAGCACCATCGACCACGCAGCACCTGTCAACCGCTCTGGTGGAGAAATGGAACGCCCTACCACAGGAACTCCCTACAAACCTCAGGACAAGTATGGGATCACGTCACAGAGCATACATTGCTGATCGTCGTGTTCACACACCCTATTAAGAACCATCTGCCGCTAGGGAACCCTCACAAATCGCATTGTAATTATCGCCTTCCGGTAAAAACATCGTGGCAGATGTAGTCTGGACACACATGTTAAGCCGGCCGCTGTGGCCGAGCGGTTCTAGGCGCTTCAGTCTGGAATCACGCGACCGCTACGGTCGCGGGTTCGAATCCTGCCTCTGGCATGGACGTGTGTGATATCCTTAGGTTAGTTAGGTTTAAGTAGTTCTAAGTTCTAGAGTACTGATTACCTCAGATGTTAAGTCCCATAGTGCTCAGAGCCATTTGAACTGTTTTTAGTAAAAATGTCATTTGTGTTCGTCTCATTCCACATTTCTTTGAGCTATCTTCTGTACTACACTTCAGCAGTTCTTTCTATGTATCACCCAAATTTCATCGAACTATGTTACTTAAGAGTGACACTTCAGGCGAAAGTTATTATCGGCCTTGATTTTTGCCCACCAATGTACTTCGCTGAAAAAAAAAGTAGGTTGCCCTTCCCTTTTGCTTTTAGTACGGTAGCCTCTAAGATGTATATGACCATCATTGTAGAACGGTTTGCAGCAGATATTGTCTGAAAACACCAAATTTTGGCACTCAGGGCGGCAGTGAGGATGTCCACATGTGTCTACTGCCTTCTGGCAATGTAAATCAATGTCCCACGATTTTAATTTGCAGCACACTGAATCTAACCGCCACACGCTCTTTGCAGTGCTACAGTGTCATACCAGCACTAAACATAACGAAACATCCATTTATCACTTTTGCACATTTGTTTGTATTAACGCTTAAACGTTACGTGTTTACATGATTCCAAAACAAAAAGGAACTTAGCATACTGTAAGTACAGAACAGTGCTGATGCCTAGGGACATGAGCAGTGTTGTCACAGACATTGTACCTACGTAGCATTTTCTGGTATACACTCTCCATTCCACCTGCTGTCTCTTAAATTTCTAGTGCATCGGCCAGAACTTATGCTAACAGTTTTCCTCTGTCTCTACATCTCTATAGGAGTCTCGTATATTAAACTTTGCGTGCGGCATCAGGTGGCTGTCTGACGGAGTACACGCCATACTGTTTACCCTATTGCATACAAGGACAAGCAACTCTGAGACTTTTGTTTTTCCCTCAGCAGACGTGGACACGTTGCACATCTGAATTTAAAGCGTAGTAGAACGGAAATGGTACGATTTCGGACATAGGTTCCTGTTCAGAATGTTGCATACTTAATCCCCTCTACAAGTCCTAGAAGTATTTAATGGGAGTATCCGAGCACCCTGTATATAAACGTTTTTCCAGGACCAGGAGCATTATAAGATTATTCGATCACGACGCTGTTGCTTGCAGGAAATTATTGTCGTTGCATAGCTGTAATCAAACGCAGAGGAACTTCAACAAAGTTTCCACTTGGTGCAAAAAATCACAGCTGTCTTTCAATACGTATAAATGCAAGACATATGGACTTCAAGACTGGAGCTCAAATCTTTAGCACGTCACATCCTACAAGTGGTGGTAATACTAAAAAGCAGTATGAAGTAGCACCATCCCTTGAAACAGTACTAGGGATTAAAGAAAGACTTAATTTCTTTGAAAGTTACAGGACCTACAGTGCAACTTCTTGCGCAAAGGGTGGTAAACTGGCCCTAACAGGTGGAAGACTCAGCAATGAAGATCGCAATGCAAACGACTGCATTAATTAGTTATTTAATTAATGTAGGAATAATAGAAGTAAATTCATTCCTTGGGGATCTGAAAGTCGTGCATAATGCTGCGAAGCAAAAAGTTTCCAAAAACGAGCTTTCAAGATTGTAGAAACTGTATCATACAAAAAAAAAAAAAAAAAAAAAGTCGACCACTTCTAAGCTAATGATACTGTTCATGATATCAGTGGAATAGTGAACAAGGATTCAGATATTAAGAAATTGAGGGATGAGGTTGAATTCATAATAAAACTAAATACAGAAAAGAAGCAGATCTAAAGAGAAGTGATATAGCCTTATGAAGCAAAACAAATGCTCTTCGCTGCGGACGAAAAGGTCATCTGACGAGAAAGATAAAACCGAATTATAAAGAATGTGAGCAATGTGTTGTTAAAATGTTTTACATCGGTATAGATACAACGTCTGTCGAACGAAAGCAATAGAATCAAGTGGAATTCAGAGGACGTTGCCCATTCCTTGACTTTAGGAGCTCTATCGTCAGAAGCAGATGCTTATTTGCGAAAGCGAAACGTGGTTTTTCTCTGCAGGGCAACAGTTCAGAAACGGACGAAGGAATTTAAATACAGACCGGGTACTCTCGAAGATGTCCTATGTTTGTTGAAAGCGAAGTCGAACACTTTTACTACCCAAGAGCGACTAACAATTGACATTTGTCGAAATCAATGTCGATGCTATCGTATGTTACGTTTCGTCGGAGGACATAGTAGTCGGTCTACATTTCAGTGTTCAAGTCAGCATGATCCGTAGGCTGCGTAAGCAGTAGAAGCAACACGTTTATCACGACTTCGGCACATTTGTTACTAATATTTTGCTTCAGAGCATTATTAACATAATTAAAGAATAAGGAACAAATGTTGTAGCTGTGATATGTGATACAGGTGGGAAAAAATTAGGAGTTTAGAAGGAATTGTGCATCAATACAGATAAAACATATTTTGCAGATGCAGTACACGATGACAAGACTGCATGGGTTTCCTTCGATGTATCACATCTTTTAAAGTTATTGAGGAACTATTTCATTACACTACCTAATAGGTTTAAAATAACTAAGGCAGCTATACGAGAACTTTTTAAACATAAAAAAGCGACATAGTAGTAACATATCGCATTACCGAAGCACACTTAAATGTAATCGGAGGAGCGCACGTCTGTTTTCACGACGATCAGCTTATGCTTTGAAGTATATTCTTCACAAACACGCTGAAAGTAATTTTATTTAATCCGGTTACTACGTCTTTGATGTCTTGAACTCTAGAGTTCCAAAAGGTGAATCTTCATGCGGAATGAATCACAATTCCGGAGAATTCACTAAAGAGATTCCCAGACAGTTGTTTGGCAGTGTGAGCTGTGATAGACTGTAACGTTTCCAAAAAGGTTTCACTAAGTCAAAAAATCTCTCTTTGGTCTTCTCGAAAGACTGAAACCTACGAAAGTCAGCTGCATGTTTACTACCAGACTAATCAAGGTTGCCTGAATTTTTTTTTCTAGGTTACGATGATTAGGTACATTTTATAACAATGATACGCCATTTGAGGTAAGAAACGGGGTGCGTCCCCTTATATTGGTGGGTAATGCAAGTGTTTTCTTTTTTCTCTGGAAACACTCCGGTTACTGAAGAATTAAACGTAGAACGTTCTCAGTGTGACGTCTCCGATTCGGTACCCCTAATTTTCATTATGTTTATTACCAGTGACCTCTGTATTGTTGATGACTCACCAGTAAGCGAAATTCCAGAAACTGTGAATACCGAAGATGAGTTATTAACCGATGTATTAACGGTGTCTGATGATTCTGTAATCTCAGATGTTCTTCCAAATGCAGTGAAATACATTGCAGGCTATATTACATTTAAGTGGCGAAACACTGATAAATTATTACTTATTCCAGCACGAATATTTGAAGTAGGGTGCCTAATGCAGATATAAGTTGTACCACATGGTGACATTTATCTCCAAGGCCAGCATGGACGAAAAAAGTATAATGGTTTGAAGAAGAATTTGCTGCTTTTTATGGAAACGGATTGTGCACACAAAGAAATTTAAAGTCCCTGTGCTCTAGTTTGAAGCAAAAGTTTCCTCTGGCTCATGACACAGTTATTGCTCTTACTGTAAGAATAAGAACATTTATAAGGATTAGGTATCTGAATCAAGAAGCAAAGGTGGAAGCCATGAAGAAATGTGTCATCAGGAGGAAGCAACTACAGCTTGCATCTTCACCTACTAAACAGCAATGAAAAGCTGGAACACACAACATTAATATTTGCTCCATTAAGTTTCGGGAATGTAACCGCATAAATTCTGCTTCTTCTTCTAATATTTCGGCTGTATACCTTTCAGCCATCTTCAGAGAGAACCGTACGACTGACGCTCCAGCGCTCGCTCCATCCTTTTAAACTCGTGGACCGTGCCACTGCGCATGCGGCCACAGATAAACAAGGCGCCAGTGATGTTGATCGGCGGCAAAGACGTGGAATATGCATGAGTTACGTCTGTGGCTGCGCATTCGATCCATGCTGGGAGGTCGATATATTACTGGGAGCTGAACTGTAGCGACGTCTTTGTAAGTTCAATATTGAAAGTGCCGGATTCCATGATTTATCTAATGTGAAACCGCTGTCTCTATTAATTAATATTTGCTTCTCCATCAAACGACTGATCTATTTCTCATATTAGTTATCATTTATTTGGTCCTAAGGTGTTATACATCTGTTGATTTATCCAGCTGACAAGGGAACCTCCCCATCGCACCCCCCTCAGATTTAGTTATAATTTGGCACAGTGGATAGGCCTTGAAAAACTGAACACAGATCAGTCGAGAAAACAGGAAGAAGGTGTGTGGAACTATGAAAAAATAAGAAAAATATACAAACTGAGTAGTCCATGGGCAACATAGGCAACATCAAGGATGCTCTGGGCTCAGGAGCGCTGTGGTCCCGTGGTTAGCGTGAGCAGCTGCGGAACAAGAGGTCCTTGCTTCAAGCCCTCCCTCCAGTAAAAATTTTAAAGTATTATTTTCAGACAATTATCAGAGTTCAAGCACTCACACATAATCAATTTCGCTCTCCAAAATTCCAGAACATGTTCTGATTTGCTTGCACATTTTCAGGATTTGACGGTCTACACACGG
Source organism: Schistocerca serialis cubense (assembly GCF_023864345.2). NCBI lineage: Eukaryota > Metazoa > Arthropoda > Insecta > Orthoptera > Acrididae > Schistocerca > Schistocerca serialis. The sequence continues at coordinate 491,997,572 of NC_064638.1, forward strand.
AAGAAATTTGAAAACGTTAAAAACGTATGTTTTGACAGAGCACAGAGAAAACTGTGCGACTGTGAAACTGTTGCATTCATTTGTTGCAATTTATGTGACACACTCTTATGTTTTCATCACTTTTTTGGGAGTGATTATCACATCCACAAGAAAACCTAAATCGGGCAAGGTATAAGAATCTTTTTACCCATTTGCCAAGTGTGCAAGTTAGGTGGGTCGACAACATATTCCTGTCATGTGACGCACATGCCGTCACCAGTGTCGTTTAGAATATATCAGACGTGTTTTTCTGGATCAAATGTTTTCGGTTCCCATTGGAGAGGCACGTCCTTTCGTCTACTAATCGCACGGTTTTGCGATGCGGTCGCAAAACACAGACACTAAACTTATTACAGTGGACAGAGACGTCAATGAACGAACGGACAGATCATAACTTGCAAAAATAAAGAAACTTTTTGCTCGAGGGTAGACTTAAACCAAGGACCTCTCGCTCCGCATCTGCTCACGCTAACCACGGGACCACGGCGCTCCTGTGCCCACAGCCTCCTTGATGTTGCCTATGTTGCCCATGGACTACTCAGTTTGTATATTTTGCTTATTTTTCATAGTTCCACACAACTTCTTCCTGTTTTCTCGACTGATCTGTGTTCAGTTTTTCAAGGCCTATCCACTGTGCCAAATTATAACTAAATCTGAGGGGGGTACGATGGGGAGGTTACCTTGTGAGCATCATCCCAAACCGAAAGTAACATGGACGAGCAACACGCCACATCGTCTGCGGTGCGGCGCATTTGCCTCAGCGTGACGTCAGAGGGCTCAAACCGAGGCCCACGAGGAAGACAGGCCGCGGCGAGTACGTCACGAAGGTAGGCCTGAACTCCCTCGCTCGCTCAGTTCATCAGACAATGTGCGTTTCTAAACTTATTAACTCGCAATTGGGCGTGTATATACTAACGAGAATAGCATCTTCTACTGAAATCTGCTATTAAGAAGTATTACTGATTAACAGTATTACAATAAAATTTAATTTAAGATCAACACTCGATATAAATGGTATAACTGCTTGTTTATAGCATTTAGTCTCTTCTGCTTAACAGTCCTCATTTCATACAAGAAGTTGTGCCTTATGCAACTGATAATCATTTTGGCATGATTTTAATTTTATTGTACCACAGTACAACCGTAACAAATTATAAGCATGCCTATGGGCTTCCGATCATTGTTGTACTAATAACAGCAAGACTCCATAACAGAGGATCCCAGAAGAAGATGCGATTCTCGTTTTTACGTACAAACCTAGTTACCAGTTAACAAGTGTAGAGACGTAGTTTGCCTGCTGAGTTGAGCGAGTGAGAAAGCCTTGGTCTACCTTTGTGACGTACATGCTGCAGACTGTCTTTCTCATAGACCTCGGCTCAAGCCAACAGCAAGCGTTTCTGCTCACATACCCCCACCCGTCCTCTGGGTCAGTACGCCCTTGCAACATTATGTCTCCCCACACAATATCACATGGACCACCAAAACAATCACGTTCGACAATGTTCTTGGGTGCATTATACGTTCCTACCTGCGATGATACGCCCAGAATCGTTACTCAGACTCGGTCTGCTCTCATCCGAGAAGAGCACGCGACCCCACTAGTTGTCGTTCCAGTCCCTGTGCTCTTCGCTCCATCGCAGATGATGTCGACGGAACATAACGTACTGGTCGTTGGGCAAGGAGACCATCCCAATCCATTTTCTGTGGTGTGAGGCCTGAGACTGCGTGTCTGGCAGTCCTGTTAAATGTGGTTGCAGCTGCACCTGCTGTTTGATGTGGGTCCCATGTTGCTGCAGCGGTCATCTGCTGCGGTAATTGATCGTGGTCGACCATCTCGTCTCCTTCGGGCAGCAGTGCTCTCGGTGCCCGTGAAACGATGCTTTAAGCAATGCCGTACTTGTGTTCTACACTCGTCACGCTTCGTCCTTGTTCCTGTTTCCCGGTGATTCTTCTCCGTGTGAAGTCATCCAGGCGATGATGAAATGAGTAATACCACCAGAGTGCACTGTAACTGCTCACTGATCGACACACATTTTCTTTCCCGTTCCTTCAACTACCTCGTGTTGTTGGGACAGTCCCATTTGGCGCTCTACTAACGCTGATCTCACACCATGCGACATACAGCTTTCTGCGCACCACTAGGAGACCTCTGGTAACACGCTGCCGCACTTTCATTCATTTCCACCTAGTTATAAATATGTTATGCTGGTTTACAGAGTAGTCTAGAAAATCTTGGGTGTGATGATATGAATCCCTAATGTAGATGGCAAACGATCTAGAATCGTATTTAACGAGAGAATTCTGAACTGCAATCTGTCGTCAGTGAGGTTTAGAGTGCGACGTATAGCCCATCTTTTGGTAACTCTAAATGACATATTCTAGCTGGACAACATCTGGGCACATGTTGCAGGTATGTACATGACTTCTTCGAAGAGCGATAGTACCACTGGTCTGAAATTTCGCCGGGCCAGTCGCCTATGGAACGTGTCTAGCATGTGGATAGCCGGCAACTTGATCGTAGCGGTTCTCCAGTAAACACTGTTGGCGATCATTGACTGCATGGAAGGATGTTCCCCTGGAACATATATGAAGTTTTTTCGTGATTCAGTGGTTGTAATTTGAAAACGTCCTGGCTGCACACACGTCAACATGCAATCATAATCGTTTTAGCCATTATCATGTTTCTAATCTCCTACATAGTTGTTATAGTAATACCAGACTTACTTATCCGCGGATCACTTTTACAAGTATGGTAGATTTGCTTTGGTATCAGGTTACAACAACAAAAACTATTCAGAATGAAAATTTCACTCTGCAGCGGAGTGTGCGCTGATATGAAACTTCCTGGCTGATTAAAATTGTGTGCCGGACCGAGACTAACTCGGCACCTTTGCCTTTCGCGGGCATGTGCTCTACCAACTTTTTTTTTTTTTTTTTTAAATCTCATTTTGTTCGTTGTATCTGCTCGGGGCGGACGTCGCAAGACACCCGTTTCAGTTCGTCGTTGATCCATTAACTCAGTTTTTTTTTTATTACAGAGGGCAGCTAACCCTCTGACCGAACACGCTGAGTTACCGTGCCGGCGTTCAACTGACCTACCCAAGCACGACTCACACAACTCACGCCCCGTCCTCACAGCTTTACTTCCGCCAGTAACTCGTCTCCTACCTTCCAATCTTTACAGAAGCTCTCCTGCGAACCTGCAGAACTAGCACTCCTGAAAGAAAGGATATTGCGGAGACATGGCTTAGCCACAGCCTAGGGGATGTTTCCAGAATGAGATTTTCACTCTGCAGCGGAATGTGCGCAGATATGAAACTTCCTGGCATATTAAAACTGTGTGCCGGACCGAGACTCGAACTCGTGACCATTCTAGAAACATCCCCCAGGCTGTGTCTAAGCCATGTCTCCACAACATCCTTTCTTTCAGGAGTGCTAGTTCTGCAGGTTCGCAGGAGAGCTTCTGTAAAGTTTGGAAGGTAGGAGACGAGGTACTGGCGGAAGTAAAGCTGTGAGGACGGGGCGTGAGTCGTGCTTGGGTAGCTTAGTTGGTAGAGCACTTGCCCGCGAAAGGTAAAGGTCCCGAGTTCGAGTCTCGGTCCGGCACACAGTTTTAATCTGCCAGGAAGTTTCAACAAAAAATATAACTTCTATGTACAGTAATTGATATATAGGTCTTGTTTGACGAAGATGGCGCATGTGTCCTTATAGTAGGAGCCGTCCAGGCATTTGTTTGGGGAAATCGCAGGAAAACTAAATGTCCGCGACCAGATAGGGATTGCAGCTACCGTCCTGTGTACAGGCCAGTCTCCTAACAACACCATAACCACATTCAGTTTATCCTTAGCGTACAATATTTTTTCATTTTACGAAGGAGTTATTTCTTAATGTAAACTGGTAGTGCCACATTTCTCGGAACCAATCACTGCACAGACTACACATGCTATAGAAACACTATCAGTTAACACCAGGACCACGACAACGTTGTTTCCAATTTGTGCAACGCAACTTCCCTTTGCCTGCTTGAAACAGTGAGTCAGCATCTCTTAATAACGAGTGACATGCTGAGTTCGCAAAGTGGATAAGATTTTAGTATTATCAATTTCGCAGCTTTGATGCAAAGTAATAAAAGGAAATGGGTTTTTAAATGGCAAAGCCGTTGATTATTGTTTACTTGCTTAAAATTTTAATTTCTCTAATTTCTTTACACAATTTCTTGCACAATTTTACTATAGAATGGTTTCCTTGCGGTAAATGTAAGATCGGTCTGGATAGTGTTCCATGGTGGTGAACAAACGTGTTTGAGCAGCAGTTATGAACTTTGATTTTGATGTGCGTAACTGATTAGTAGATGTACTTATATGGTTTTATTTCTCAACAGATCTGTAGAATAAGCCCGAATGCTGATTTTGTTTATTATTCTTATGTCTCTTTTCCGTGATTTCAAAACTGTGCTCATATTTCGTATGTTTCTTCCTCCAGAAAGGAATTCTATAGCTAATAACTGAGTGTATGCACGAATAGTAAGTAACTAAAAGGCCGTATTACAGGACTGAAATTGACAATGAATACAAATCTGTAAAAAATTCATTGTTTGTTTCTCACAGTCTATAGAGATTCTGTCAATATTTTATCTGGCAGTTTCATTTTACCACTTCAAACTGAAATCCATACCATTTATTTTATTTGTATTCAGTGTAACATCTGTTGCACAGCAAACCTGTTCCCGAGTACACTAATAAATTCTCAAAGCTACTGCTCGACACAATAAAGGAAGCGAGTTCGACTCAGACAGTGTTTCACACTCATAATATAGAACAAGCGAAGAGTGCGAGTATCGCAAAAGCAGGCCTACCCTGATAACTCATTGCCACAAAGCGAGCAGAGCCATAGCAACGAGCGCAAACGGTGCAATGTGACAGCAGCAAGAACGTTGTTCCGCAAACTTTTCGATATGGAGCAACAGCATACAACATACGAGCTCGGGCCTCTCCAAGGCGTTCTAGTCCTGATGAGAAATGCAGAGGCAGGGAAAATCGCTCGTAATTGAGACACCACTGCGTTAAACATGGCCACTGACTCCTCTGATTATCCTGCTACAATGACGTGATTTCTGGCTTTAAATTCCCCTGTTTAGACTTCCTGAGCGAGCAGCGCAGCCCCTGTCCTGTGGGGCGGGAAAGGCAATATTCATAGTAGCAGTCACTTTAATAAAGTATTATTATACGTAACACTTTGTCACTGACATATTCGGGGGAAGGACTGGAACACTCACCAGCCCTCGGCCTCCAAGACTTGTTACGTCACTGCCTCATCAGTCCAACCTCGTGGCCCGACGTGCTGACAATTCAAACGGTGTACAGAAGCAGGCTTATCAACATCCATCATGGAGTATAGAAGCGGGTTTCTCAATGCCAGTCATGGTGTAGAGAAGTTGGCCTCTCAACAGCCCTCACTCTCCCAGATGGTTGTCGGAAGTGCTCTTCGCGATATCCGACGTCGTCACAACTTATCGACACATTGACATTGCTGGTATGAGCTACGCTTGTCTTGTAGTCGGCGCTTCAGGCTAAGGGTGGTAAGTGAAAGTTGTTTTGTTGCCTTGTAGCTGACCTCTTGCTTTATTGTAAAATCTGATTGCCACGATATGCGCAGAGACGCTCATTTGAATCTGAAAGCTACTCTGATGCTGCATTGTAAAGCTCCTGACCTCTCCGACTTCAGATGCGTTTGTCGCGAAATGTATTTGACAGCTCTCCGGTGTGTATTTTTTAATCTTTCTGAGCACGATGTGCCCTGCACCAAGGGTGTGACAGGCAGATGTTTTACTTGCCGACGAAGGGATCATTTGGCACGGGATTGTAATGAATGTTGATGGGCTATTGTACACCATAAGAGTGAGCGCAACTCCTTTTTTGTTGTACACTTTATAAATTGGACCTTGTGTTCGCTTCCCCTGTAGTGTATACTCCTTTGGTTAGGCTGCAGTAGAGTACGCAACATGCCGACGGAAAAGTGTTAATTCGAATACTTCTCTTGCCGTTATGGCGGAACAAATCGTTAGATTACAAGCTGTAATTGAGCAGAGAAGTGGGGAATTAGAACATTGCAGAAGCCAGGCAGAAGCACTGCGGGCGGCAAGGAGTGGCTACAGGGACACTTTCAGGAAGTTGGAATAACGCAGTGTACCCTCTCCCTCTATCAATCCAACAATATCAAATTTAGTGACACCTTCTTCTGGCAGAGCGAAAGAGGATGTCTGAGTTTCAGCTAAGCTGACTGGTTGGTGGGCCGGCCGGGGTGGCCGAGCGGTTCTAGACGCTACAGTCTGGAACCGCGCGACCGCTACGGTCGCAGGTTCGAATCCTGCCTCGGGCATGGATGTGTGTGATGTCCTTAAGTTAGTTAGGTTTAAGTAGTTCTAACGTCAACGGGACTGATGATCTCAGAAGTTAAGTCCCATAGTGATCAGAGCCGTTTTTGACTGGTTGGTGACGAAACATGCCTTCGTATGGCCAGTTTACGACTGATTATGAAACCAAAACGTATGTCACCTACCATGAACAGTTGACTGAAGATTTAGGGTAGAGGTATCACAACCAGAATAGTACTCGCATCTTTAGGGAATGTTAAACATGTTTACTCAGAAGCACAACGAGTCGGGAGAGTCATTCTTCGCTGGGATCTGAAGACTCACTGATCGGACACACTGAAGCGCCAAAGAACTGGTGTAGGCATGCGTATTCAAATACAGAGATATGTAAACAGACAGAACACGGCCCTGCGGTCGGCAACGCCTATATAAGACAAGTGTCTAGTGCAGTTGGTAAATCGGTTACTGCTGCTACAATGGAAGGTTATCAAGACTGAAGTGAGTTTGAACGTGGTCTTATAGTAGGCGCACGAACGATGGGACACAGCACCTCAGAGGTACAAATGAAGTGTGGATTTTCTCGTACTTCCATTTCACAAGAGTATCTTGAATATCAGGAATCCGGTAAAACATCAAATCTCCGACATCGCTGCGGCCGAAAAAGATCCTGCAAGAACGGGACCAACGACGACTGAGGAGAATCGTTCAACGTGACAGAGGTGCAGCCCTTCCGCAAATTGTTGCAGATTTCAGTGCTGGGCCATCAACAAGTGTCAGCGTGCGACTCATTCAACGAAACATCATCGATACGGGATTTCGGACCAGAAGGCTCACTTGTATACCCTTGATGACTGCACGACACAACGCTTTACGCCTCGCTTGGGCCCGGCAACACGACATTGGACTGTCGATGACTGGAAACATGTTGGCTGTTCGAACGAGTCTCGTTTCAAATTGTATCGAGCGGATGGGCGTGTATTGGTATGGAGACAACCTCGTGAATCCATGGTCTTTCGTAGCAGCAGGAGACTGTTAAAGCTGGAGGAGGCTTTGTAATGGTGTGGGCCGCGTGCAGTTGGAGAGATATTGGAACCCATGATACGTCTAGATACGACTCTGACAGGTTACACGTACGTAAGTATCCTGTCTGATCATCTGCATCCATTCATGTCTGTTGTGCATTCCGACGAACATGGGAAACTACAGCAGGACAATGCACACACACACGTCCAGAACTGCTACAGAGTGCTCCAGGAACACTCTTCTGAATTTAAGCACTTCCGCTGGTGACCAGACTCCCCAGACATGAACAATATTGAGCATATCTGGGATGCCTCGCAACGAGGTGTTCAGAAGAGATCTCTCTATCCCCCCCCCCCCCCTCCGCCCCCCCTTATACTCTCACGGATTTATGGACAGCCCTGCAGGCGTCATGGTGTCAGTTCCTTCCAGCACTACTTCAGACGGTAGTCGAGCCCTTGTCACGTCGTGTTACGGCACTTCTGCGTGCTCGCGGAGGCCCTACACGATGTTAGGCAGGTGGACCAGTTTCTTTGGCTCTTCGGCGTACGAACTGACACGGAACAAAGAAGTGAATATGGTGTTAAGCCAGGCAGCTGCAAGTAGAGATCCCGATGTCTTTTTGGGGGGCATTCCTGTTGAAATGTCGTGTAGGTTAGAATGGAGAATCCTTCATATTTGGCCGCATCTGTCAGAGTAGCCATGCACTCAGAGCAGATAGATGTAGCGAAAAACGTCGTGCTGACGGTCGTATGTTTGTTTCGTTAGTAAAGTGTCACAGGCGTGGGCGTGATGGGGTACGAATGTGGGCAAGTGGACCACAAAGCATTTGAGTGCAGTTCTTGGAAACGAGAGAATCGGTTACGGGAAAAACGGTTTGTTAAACATTCCTAATAAAATGCCACACTGCGTAGTTAGAAGCAGAGACAGACAGCTGCTTGTAAGGTTTCATTGGTGGCTAGGAACATAGATTTTTAATGGATACAATTATTGTAATGGATACAATGGCCCATGTGTAGGTTGTTCCACTTGATGTCTTGGGCAGATGGAGACTAGGAGCTCCTCGTTGTACATTATATACACACATTGATACACACACATTGGGGACAACATACTTCAATTTGAATGTTGGGGCTAAGGCTTTTCCTGAACATGCGGCGGTGTTGCCATAAGTGGGCAAGGACAGTCTGTGATTTTCGTGGTTGATTTCCTTACTGAACATTATGCCAAAATCAATCTTTAGAAGCAAACTAATGAACTTGGAGGAACTTTGTTTCAGATGGGTGCTATTGCTGTAAGAGAGGCAATGTCGCAAGGTACACTAATCATAGAGGTGTAAGACGATTCTCATTTATTGTTCATTCTCAGTTGCCTATTTTCAATTACGTTACATGTTTTTATCACTCAGGATCATCTTCAGATCTAAAACAATATGAAACAAAATATGTACCCTCCAGTATTTTACAATAAGTAAAAAAAACGTACATAAATGTAGAATTTACTTAAGTATTTAATTCAACAACCCATGTTGTCTTTTTAGAACTAAATATCAGAGTATCGTGTTTTGCAACTGAGGTCAGTGTTTCAAATAGGTGCCGAAAATGTTGGTGGTATGGCAGAGGGGGGAAGTGGAAGGGGAAATGGAATGAGGGTGATAGGGGGAGGGAAAAGGAAGCACGGATGGTGGGGTGGTGAGATGAGTTTAACAAGAGCGGTCGAGTGGTCTTTCTAAAATTGTAGAACATATAATTATGTAAAAAATATCATTAAAATACTAATAGAGTACAACAGCGATTGTATGAAAAGTCGAACTGATACAATTCTAAAATTATGAAATTGAGAAAGGGGGTTTTGTGAGCAGGGAAACGAAAAAAGGTAGGTGTACGGATAGTGGCAGGGATGGTGTGAGTTTAACAAGAGAGGGCCACACTGAAACTTCAAAAAGTCCAATGCTTGATTTGTGACGGTATGCACTGGTACCCTGTACCGGTACCTCTGACGTGAAAAATCAGAAGCGCAGTTTTTGTGATGTGGTACGACATAACTTTATTTGTTACCAGCACAAAAGTTGTATTCTCATCTTTAAAATGCGCAGAAAAGCGATGAAATAACGTTTTAAGAAGCTTCAATTTCAAAAATTTCCCTCAAGGTCACAGCACTGAAACGTATTTTTTTACAAATCAAGTACTGAAAAAGCCAGTTACATAAAAAAGCCTTCTGTTAGGGTACCAGAGGTGTAGGCCATTGGAAATGTGTAACTTGAAAGGGATGAAATAGCAGATTATATTGTTGGAAATAAAGTAGCTAAAACTGAATTAGTGCCTCATAATATTAAAAGCATGAAACTTTGAAAGTATAATATCATAAGATCTAACTGTGAAAGAAAAAAATAAAATTGTATAAAATTTTCGTTAAAATATTAAAAGTATAGACCCGGAACAATGGATGTATAACTAGTCAAAAACATAAAGAGTGTAAAATTACAGAAACTGAATTCTGTAGAGGACTGCATGAAGTGACATTAAATATTAAAAATTTTAAAACACTGAAATTATAAAAGCGTAAAAAGTAATATGTAACATGTAGTTTCAACACTATCCACGGAGAAGGTATTCATGGGAGGGCCCCTGGAGATGAAAAGAGATATCAGATCGTTATAGTTAGACAAATATTCCAGAATAAAATAAGAAACTGTAGAAGCTACCCAGGCGCAGACTTTGGTAGTGACCATAACACAGTGATAGGAGAATGCGATCTGAAATTCAGAAAGAAAAGAACTTGTGGGAAATGGGACGCGAATAGACTAAAGGATGATACGGTTAGGTCGACATACAAGGAATGAAGAACATGGATACAGTAATGAACAACACCAGAAATGTCAAAGAAACATGGGAGTTCTTGAAAAGTAATATCAGAGGGGCAGAAAATTAAGTAGTTGGGAGATAAAAGGCAAAACATGAAAGGGAATGGTTTATAGGAAGCATAATAGCAAATATAAACTTAAGAGATGAAACAAGACAACGCTGTGGAAGGAGAAAGGCAATACAGAGGACTGAGGAATGAACTCAACCGAGACTCAAAAAAGGCTAAGAAACAGTTCTTAGAGGACCAGTGAAAAGAGGTGATAGAAAATATCAAGTTAGGAATGCTAGCATGTGCCTACAAATCAATTAAACAGTTATTTTGAGACAGACAAATAAAATGCAATGGAGTCCAAAATGGAATGGTATTATATGAGCAGAAAGACATAATAGAAAGGTGGAAACATTACTTTGAATTGTAGAACGCTGAGGAACTTCATAAGGAAGAAGAGGATGACTGTATCTTGTACGATGAATTTGACGTTGCAGTGAGGCACTTTGGACAGGCACTGGAGTTGGCGGTATACCAGCAGAACTCATCAAGGTTGCTGGAAACAGATACATGAAGAACTGTCGTATCTCATAGAAGTTATTTACGAAACCGGGGGGCTCCCAAGAAACTTTAAAAATTTATCCCAATGGCAGTGCCAAAGGAAGCATCTACAAACTGATGTGAACAATACAGCACCCTGAGTTTGACAACACACATCTCGAAGATCTTGAAATCTGTGATTCTCAAGCTGATCCAAGGCAGAATATATGCAAAGATCATGGACGACCAGTTTGGTTTCGAAGAGGTGCAACCACACGAGAAGCAATACTCGGCTTACGATTAATTCTGGAGAAAAGACCAAACAAGGCTGAAGACATATATATTGACTTCATCGCTTTATAAAAACTATTTGACAGACTGGCTACATTTTTTTAAGATACTGAGACAGACTGGTATAAAGCATGAGGACAGAAAAGTAGTGCAGAGACTGTATAGATAAGAAATGGCTATGATTAAATGCGCAGAATATCAACATGAAGCAATTATTAAGTAGGGTGTACTACAGGGCTGTTCATTATCTCCTGTCTTGTTCAGTGGATACAGTCAGAAGGCAATAGACGGAGCTAGTGGAAACTAGGAGCTATAGAAGGAAATAAAATTCATGGTAAGAAAATAGACTAGCTGAGATTTGCAGACGACATTGCTGTGTTAAGTGAAGTTGCAGAAGAATTAGAAGCGATGCTGGCCGACATGGGAACCACCGTCAGCTCTTCCTATAATAAGAAAATTAATAAAGCTGAAACAAAAATCTTAGTGGTGAGTAGATAGATACTCTTGCCCAATACTCAATAATGAGAGATTAGACACGCCCGAATCTTCTGCCTGCCTAGGTAGTAAAATTACATCACACGGAAGGTTAAGGAAGGACGCTACAAGCAGAATCCACTAAATCAAAGCTGCTTTTAATAACAGAAGAAACCGTTTCACATCCATCAGACTAAATAAACATCTCAGGAAAGACTTCATAAACACCTTTATTTGGAGTGAAATGAAACATGGACACTCGAGGAAGCAGAAAAACTTAAAGTAATACCTTCTGAGATGTGGTGCTACCGGAGAATGCTCAAGATTTCCGGGATAGACAAGATCTCAATTGAAGAGATGCTCTTTGGGCTGGAAGAATCGAAGTCTTGTCTCCTGAAGCTCATCAAACACAGAAGGGCCTTCTGCTGAGACTTGATGGAATCATCAAAAATATCACTGAGGAGCAGTAAAAGCGAAGAATGCCATAGGCAGACCGAGACTGGAATACATCAACCAGATCATGGAGGATACGAGATGCAGCACATAACTCTCAAGAGGATGGCCAAATACAAAAATGCATTGCGAGCTGCTGCTAATCAACTTGGTGACTGAAGACTGAAGAGAGAATTACGGATCGAAAATATGCTGTATTTATTCCTTCAGGGCGCCAAGACTTGACGTCAATGTATGCACATGTCAGTTTTCTGTACATGCTAAAATGGTGTTCACCTGCCTTTCTTATAACCACAATGTCTACAGTTTTAGCAAGACCCTCTCGTTAAACTCATGAAATCCGTACCAACCCATTCCTGCTTCCTTTCCCCTCCCGCAATCAATGTTACTCCATTTCCCCCCCTCTCCCTCTCTCCAGCCTCCAGCATATACTGCCTTAAAACATTGACTGCAGTTGCAAAACGCAGTGCTCTGATACGTTGTTTGAACAGACAGAACCAATCGCTGAGCCAGTTACTTAGGTAAATTATATATGCCTCTTTTTTCTACTTATTCCAAAATATTAAATGGTACATATTTAGTTTTACTTTGGTTCGGATCTGAAGACGATCCTCAGTGATCTAAACATGTAATGTAATTACAAATATGTAACTGAGACTCGACAATGAAGGAGAATTGTCTTAAATGTCAAAACAATTGCTTATTCTCACGAGACGAAATTGTCAGATGTAGTGAAAATCATAGATTTGTTGCTGACCACACTGCACACCACATGCTGAAGGTACGCTACTGGCCATTAAAATTGTTATGCCAAGAAGAAATGCAGATGATAAATGCGTATTCATTGGACAAATATATTATACTAGAACTGACATTTTCACACAATTTCGATGCTTTGATCCTGAGAAATCAGTACCCAGAACAACCACCTCTGGCCGCAATAACAGCCTTGATACGCCTGGACATTGAGTCAAACAGAGCTTGGATGGCGTGTACAGGTACAGCTGCCCATGCAGCTTCAATACGATACCACAGTTCATCAAGAGTAGTGACTGGTGTATTGTGACGAGCCAGTTGCTTGGCCACCATTGACCAGACGTTTTCAGTTGGTGAGAGATCTAGAAAATGTGCTGACCAGGGCAGCAGTCGAACATTTTCTGTATCTAGAAAGGCCCGTACAGGACCTGCAATATGCGGTCGTGCATTATCCTGTTGAAATATAGGGTTTCGCAGGGATCGAATGAAGGGTAGAGCCACGGGTCGTAACACATCTGAAATGTATCGTTCACTGTTCAAAGTGCCGTCAGTGCGAACAAGAGGTTACCGAGACGTGTAACCAGTACCACCCGATACCATCACGCAGGGTGATACGCCAGTATGGCGATGACGAATACACGCTTCCAATGTGCGTTCACCGCGATGTCGCCAAACACGGATGTGACCATCATGATGCTGTAAACAGAACCTGGATTCATCCGAAAAAATGACGTTTTGCCATTCGTGCACCCAGGTTCGTCGTTGAGTACACCATCGCAGGCGCTCCTGTCTGTGATGGAGCGTCAAGGGTAACCGCAGCCATGGTCTCCGAGCTGATAGTCCATGCTGCTGCAAACGTCGTCGAACTGTTCGTGCAGATGGTTATTGTCTTGCAAACGTCCCCATCAGTTGACCCGGGGATCGAGACGTGGCTGCACGATCCGTTACAGCCAAGCGGATAAGATGCCTGTCATCTCGACTGCTAGCGATACGTGGCCGTTGGGATCCAGCACGGCGGTCCGTATTACCCTCCTGAACCCACCGATTCCATATTCTGCTAACAGTCATTGGATCTCGACCAACGCGAGCAGCAATGTCGCGATACGATAAAGCGCAAACACGATAGGCTACAATCCGACCTTTATCCAAGTCGGAAACGTGATGGTACGCATTTCTTCTCCTTACACGAGGCATCACAACAACGTTTCACCAGGCATGCTGGTCAACTGCTGTTTGTCTATGAGAAATCGGTTGGAAACTCTCCTCATGTCAGCACGTTGTAGGTTTCGTTACCGGCGTCAACATTGTGTGAATGCTCTGAAAAGCTAATCATTTGCATATCACAGCATCTTCTTCCTGTCGGTTAAATTTCGCGTCTGTAGCGCGTCATCTTCGTGGTGTAGCATTTTTAATGGCCAGTAGTGTAGCTTCTCATGAACGTGTCATCAGGCACAGGAAACTTAGTTAGATATCCTTAGGTACAGACTTACCGCAGGAAATTATGTGTGGTTGAACCACTGGGGAATAACAACCATTTGGATACAATGCACTGTTTTGTGTGCAGAAGTTTATCTCCTATGAGGAATACATAGTTCTGATTAGCCTGGATAACTTAGGAATGGATGACACAAGTCTACCAGAGGGCTTAATGATTGCCAAATAGGATAGTTTAGTGGAAGAGGATACAGATACAGTAGGTCATACACCGACCACAACCCGATTTGTTGAATGTGCAGGGTCCATTACCCACAACTCCTATTACCCAACATCGCATACAACAGGGAGTAATACTCTCATTAATAAGGAGCCATACGGCGTACAGAAGCATTTACAACCGCTCCTGGAAGAATTTTTCGACCGACAACTGGCAGAAGGTATTACAGAAACCAGAGATAGAACATGAGGAGCATCTGTCTTGATCCTGAAAAAGTCAGTGGATGACACCAAGAAATATCGCTTTTGTTGTAACTGCAGACATCTGAACTGACAACTACCACTGATGCCTATCCAATACCAATTATCACAGTATCACTTGACAATTTAGCCAGGTGCAAGTACGTCCCTAGAATGGATCTGCAAAACGAGGACCATCAGATGTAGGTAATACCAAAAGGTAGAACTAAAACAGCTTTTACAGTTCTATGGGATCATTTTCAATATTGCCGGATGCCATTTGGGGGTGAAAATACGCCAGCCACACTTCAAAGATTGCTAGATGGAGTTTTGCATCGCCTGAAACCTGGAAACTGCATGGAGTATCTCAATGAAATACAGTTCTTTCGGAAGATGTGGATGGACATGTGAAATGGTTGGGGGTGGTATTCGATAGACAAAGAGCAGTGCATCTTACGTTTAGTATTGAACTCAGGTCAAGTACTTGACCATGACATTAATGAGGAGGGTGTATGAACCAAACCCCTTTTACTATCAGCAGTTTATGAGTTTGAAACTTCACAAACAACAAAATAATTCAATTTTTCTGGGCCTCTGTAATTATTATTGAAAATTTATTAGAGACAGTACACAAATAATGCGGATATTGAACCATTTGTTAGGCAAATGGATTAAATGTGAATTTTCAGCAGAGTATGAGTGTGCTTTTCAAGCATTACAGAAACAATTTAAAAAAAAACCAGATCTGGTGTTTCCAGATTTTGACTAGCAATTTATCCTTTCCGGCGCTACTAGAAACACTATTTGTGGTTGTGCCGATAGGTAAAGAGCACCCCATGGCATGTGCTTCTCAACAGGTAAATAGAATGGAATGCAATTACTCTACCACAGAGAAAGAAAGCAGTGATGTGCGGGATCATGTACTTTAGATGATCATGTTTCCTTAAAGTGGCTATTAGGCTTGAAGGATCCTCTAGGAAATTAACCATGTGGGACATTAAGTACAGTGAATTTAGTTACACGGTTGATCACAGACAGTGAGAAGACATAACTCGCAGATACTTTGAGCCACAAGATGGCAGTATTGCATACGCTTGGGAAAGGTCTGAGTGACCGGCAGCGAGAAAACGCAGCTGATATCGACTGTCAGGAATGTAGGTCACAGCCAAAATTCACAACACACAAAGGCTTGTTCAGCAGGTCTTCAAAAAGTATCCTGCATGCTTTGGTTCTGTTGTCACAAGGAACAACGTGTTACCTTTTTAAACGATGCAGTTTGATATTTTGGGTTCATTAAATAAAACCCCAGCTGGTAATAAATACATATTAACAATCATTGACCATTTTTCTAGGTTTGTATCTATGACAGAATTTCTTGACTGTCAAGCTGCTTCCGTTTCTACAGTGTTAGTGAATAAGTGGATTCTTAAATATGCTGTGCTGGAAAACTTACAACCTTACCAGGATACTTACTTCATACCTGATTTGATAAAACACCTATGCTGAGTACATCGTGTTCACAAGCTTTAGATGAGCCCATTTCATCTTAAAGGAAACTGACGTATGGAACATGTTCACAGAACAATGTTAAAGATGGTGAGTCACTACTTTAACAGCCACTAAGCAGACTGGGACACATAACTTCGTTACATTATCAGTAGTACCATTCTAAAGTCCATACTAGTACTGATCTCATGCACTAGGAGGTGGTCTACAGAAGGAAAATACCGTCTCATTTTGGTATACTAACCACATACTAAAACTGAAGTTAGTATCTGACACTGAGTCAGCTAAGAAATTTGGAAAAGAATACGTGCGGTATGGCAATGTGTTTGACAAGGCAATAGAAAGGCACTGGAAAGGCAAGAACATATGGGACAGCAAGCAAATCAGCTTCCAAGTTTCTGAGTTGGATAATGAATGTTGATTACAAATTCTTACAGGCTAAAAGGGAAAATCAAGGAATTTTTTACGAAGTATAATGGTCCATATCAGATTAGAGAGATGATCTCTCTGGACAGTGTTAAGATCCAGTTACATAGCAAAACTTACATTATTCGCATGAGTAAAATAAACTCATGCTTTACTATATATTCTGGTAACAGTACCACAGCAAACCAGAAACCGAGGAAGGTTAAGTAGAATGTGCTACCAGATACTCGTGCTACACATAGGTACTGTACGAACTTATATCAAGGAACAAGTTTACAGTGCACTTTTCAATGTTATTTTATCTTTTCTTCTTTGTGTTTGTAGTATTATATTTGTACTATGTGTTAGGGGTTCATAAGATATTTGTATGAGTCATTAGTCATTTTTGTTATGTGAACTCTCGTTTCGAAGAAGGGAAAGGAATTGACGAGCATTCCTTTCCACCATGTGATATAACAGCACGAACACTCGAGAGAATAACTGTATTCGTGACACATTACGCGTCATCAGAGAAGTGATAAGTGCAATTCTGAACCAATCATTGATCTCCGGAATGTTGTTTTCCGAACAGGCAGATCTACTGAACACTAGGACTAGGTTTCGAGGTTTGGAAGGTTAGAAACGAGATTCACAGGGTACGAAAGATATTCAGGGAACCACGCAAGGAAGCGCAGAAAGAAGCCGTTGTCTTAGCGGTAAACGACGAATACCAGGAGCTGCAGCTTTCGTATTGCAAGTTTAGGTGCACAGATGATGCAACTGATGGATGTAGTGCCTCAGACACCTATACGTAGAAAGAGGGGATGGATCAACGCAGGTGCGACCTCGTTAAAAACCTTATTTGGCACAACAAACGAAGAAAATATGCAAGAACTAATACGATGATAAGTCAGGTGCAAGGTCCAGTAGAAGGTGCGCAAACCACAGTAGAGTGGCGTACTATTCATTTAATGAACTTGGAGTGTCATGTACTGAACGGTACTGGAGTGATACTGGGAGCAGCGAAAGAACTCACGGAGTGTATGCACAATGCAGTAGCAACAACCAATAATAATAACCTGGCAGTCATTCAGAGACCACTGACTACCTTAGATGAGAGGACAGTATTAACGACGCAATATTCGAAGTAGTACGAATGCAAGAAGACGTACATCATGCAGTATGTGGGCAGTAAGTTCGGTGTTGATGGAATTTCGACATTTGTTGAAAGGATTATGTCAAGCGCAGAGAGATTTTCCGACAGAACTTCCGCATGTAATCGAACTGACACAGAGAAATTTAGCGCTGTTATATAGCGGAGGTATCGGCGAGGTTACGACAGATAAGGCGAGATTACTCATATCGATACGATTTCCGGCAGTAAATCGAAACGAAAGTTGTCAATGCTACACAATTTATCCATACCCGATAAATGATGATGTTGGGTTTGTGGAGCGCTCAACTGCGCGTTTATCAGCCCCGTACAAATTCCCAACCTTTGCTCAGTCCAAACTCGCCACATTAATGAATGGTGATGAAATGATAAGGACAACACAAACACCCAGTAATCTCGAGGCAGACGAAAATCTCTAAACCCGCCGGGAATCGAACCCGGGACCCCGTGCTCGGGAAGCGAGAACGCGACCGCGAGACCACAAGCTGCGGACTCGTATTCGATAAAGTGGGAAACCATGAGTAAATGGGTGCAGCTACGGACCGAATAGGTCTTAATAAGTACGGAACGAGGTCATGCACATACTTTCCTGACGATTAACGATTGCAGGACTGTAAAACAAGGTTGTCATTATTTGTCCATCTAGGACGGATGATCGGATACATGTTCGTGTGAGGTAGAACTGTTCAGAGGTGAACGTGGCCGAAAACAGTGTTACAGAGAGATTCAGGAACCTAAACCACGTTTTCATAAAATAGGAGCCTACTGGATTTACGCAGTCTGTTCACCGGAAACTGCAATTATCAGCTGTTAAGAGGACGAGAAATCTAGGGCCATGGAAAGTATGGGACTACAGAATAGATCGTGAGCTTCCTGGGATGGCGGCACACTTTGTAATCTGTGGAGCAGAGGCCGGAAAGCCGCCTTTTTGAACCGCAATGGCTGGCTGGATGTTTTGTGTATAGCGACGACAGAATTCAAGATAATACAGTTCATAGCATACTGAAATGGATATGACGCTGCGTTTATTGGTAAAATTAAAAAAAAAAGTTTCACAAAAGTTGATTGCGGAGCGTAATACTGCTCATACTCCAGTGGTTTCTGGAGCTTTGACCTTCCTTGCCCCAGCAAATAGCAGGTCATTCCCTGAAAATAAATTCAATAGAATACCATTCTGTGGTAATATTTCCAGCATAATCGACATATGCTTGACTGCGAAAAATATGCCTCCAGATGTTTAGATCCCAAAGAATAATGGCCAAAAATTCAGGCATCGGAAGACTGCAACACTGGATAATTTTAATTCATCAGCGATACGTAGTACCACTTGTGAAGACTGTAATGCTAAATACACTCATCTCCACAAGAAAGTGTACGCCACAACTTTAAATGTAACGTCCGCAGCGACATCTCTGGTAATGGTCTCGTATCTATAATCAATACGCTTATGCACAGTGTATACATGAACAGTGTGAGAGTTGAATGTTTTGTTTTGTCGGTTCCAGTTTAAAATGAGTGCAAAAATCTGAAGCATCGCGAGGACTTGTTCCTTGTAAATCATGCAAAGGACCAAAGCTTTCACAGGGAGCTGCTGCTAAAATTCTTATAAAGTCAAAGACATTCGTTGCGAAGTGGGTCAAACGATATTTATAGGTTGGAAATGTGAATGATTTACCGTAGAAAGGGCTAAGGTACCACATTGTAATCGATAATAGCGGAGATTGGATTAGCTGTTAGGTAACTGTGCAATTAGTAATAACATCTATGTTCTTGTAAAAATATAATTTATAATAGTGACTTTTATTTCATACAGATAGCGGCGTACACTTTCTCGTGGAACTGACTGTATATACGTCAGACGGGAAGAAACTTCGAAACCCGCTTTAGAGTGCACGTCAACGATTCCAGCTCAGAGACGGCCCCAAGCGCGCAGTTTCGCGGAACTGTTCACTTTATCACCGGCATGAGAAAGAATATGCTGGTATTACATTTCGAAAGCAATGGCGGCATTCGTGATACTTTATCAGAAGGCGAGAATTACCGTTCAGTTCATATGCTCCTTGCTGGGGCAAGGAAGGTCAAAGCTCCAGAAACCACTGGAGTATGAGCAGTATTACGCTCCGCAATCAATGATTCCCTGAGTCTGTCTTGAATGCGCAGACATATATGCGACACAGGGATCTTTTCGTAATTTTTGACAGTCTAAACAGAAAGGTATTACTCCTATAGCCAACTATTTTATTACACTGAAGAGCCAAAGAAACTGGTACACCAGCCTAATATCGAGCAAGCAGTAGTGCCGCAACACAACGTGGCATGGACTCGACTAATGCCTAAAGTAGTGTTGGAGGGAACTGACACCATGAATCCTGCAGGGCTGCTCATAAAGCAGTAAGAGTACGAGCGGGCGGAGATCTCTTCTTAGCAGAACGTTGGAAGGCATCCCATATATGCTCAATATTTTTTATGTCTGGGGAGTTTGGTGGTCAGCGAAAGTGTTCAGATTCAGAAGAGTGTTCCTGGAGCCTTTCTGTAACAATTCTGGAGATGTGGAGTGTCGCATGGTGCTGCTGGAATAGCCCAAGTTCGTCGGAATGCACAATGGACATAAATGGATGCAGGTGATCAGACAGGATGCTTACGTACGTGTCACCTGTCAGAGTCATATCTCTCCAACTGCACGCGCCCCACACCATTACAGAGCCCCCACCAGCTTGAACAGTCCCCTGTTGACATGGCAGGGCCAATGGATTCACGAGGCTGTCTCCATACCCGTACATGCCCATCCGCTCGATACAATTTGAAACGAGACTCGTTCGACCAGCCAACATGTTTCCGGTCATCAAACAGTCCAATGTCATGTTGCCGGACCAGAGATAGGCGTAAAGCTTTGTGTCGTGCAGTCATCAAGGGTATACAAGTGAGCCTTCTGGTCCGAAATCCCATATCGATGATGTTTCGTTGAATGAGTCGCACGCTGACACTTGTTGATGGCCCAGCACTGAAATCTGCAACAATTTGCGGAAGGATTGCACTTCTGTCACGTTGAACGATTCTTCTCAGTCGTCGTTGGTCCCGTTCTTGGAGGATCTTTTTCGGCCGCAGCGATGTCGGAGATCTGATGTTTTACCGGAATCCTGATATTCAAGGTACTCTCGTGAAATTGTAGTACGGGAAAACCCTACTTCATCTCTACGTCGGAAGTGCTGTGTCCAATCGTCCGTGCGCCGACTATAAGACCACGTTCAAACTCACTTAAATCTTGATAACGTGCCCTTGTAGCAGCAGTAACCGATTTACCAACTGCACTAGACACTTGTCTTACATAGTCGCTGCCGACCGCCTGTTTACATATCTCTGTATTTGAATACGCATGCCTACACCAGTTCTTTGGCGCTTCAGTGTGTGCCCGATCAATGAGTCTGCAGATCCTAGCCGAGAATGACACTACCGACTCGTTGTGATTCGCAGACTAGCCCTTTGCTTTTGTGGTTCAGATACGGTACTGCGGTTGTGAAAGAAAGTTCTGTGCTAGCATTTGGGCTTTTTAATGTTTTACATTTCAGTTGTCCACTTTCCATTTTTTTCTAAATTGCATTTGTGGAACAGGGAATTTATATTACCACTCACCATTTATTAACACAGTATGTTGCATTTCAACTGTCACTTTTAGTATTTTTGTAAGTAGGTCTCAACCTTTTAGCACATGATCTGCCGTCCCCACCATTTGCCCCTTCTATAGTGTCGGTTTTGTTCCTATCGCCTCTGACGCCACTTGCAAACTACTTCCCCACTGCATAGCGGTCAGTACTGCTTTGCCTGCTGCCTGTCAACCACCTTGCTGCCTGTGATGCGGTATGGCTCTTATCGTTTACTGGGTTCAGACTTTGTCCCGGTGGATTACTTGTCTAAAGCTTAGTTAGGACCATACAGTTTTTTCCAGATTTTATTTTTATAGATTCTGTTAACCCCTTCGCGTTTAGCGCTCTGTTTGTTTACAACTTGACGTGAGTGATATACAGTGACTCTAAAGGTGAATATAGACTACTCTGACGTGACGTGGGAACACGTGGGTTCCCGTCACATTGCAACACAGGGTTTTGTGTGCATACGTTTATATTGAGCTGACGTGACGTGGTAATGCTTTGGATGATGCAATCTGACGTAACACGCTTTATGACGCGTGGGAAGAATAACAAAGATCTAGATTTTTCGTCAGTAATGCGAAGACGTCATAAAAGTCAAGTCGTTTTTCCGGTACCGTTTCCAATTATTATTTGAAGATGGAGGAGATTTTGATTGAGTACGTTCGGCCAAATCCGGTGCCGTATGACCGTACAAGCCTCGAATATCGTAGCCAGCATTCAAGGAAAGATGCTTGGGACGAAATAGGAAAATACTTGGCGCTCCAGGTCAGTGAAAACAATTATTTTTTCCATATATTTTGTTAGTTTGTTCTTTTTTTTACGATTTGTAATAGTTCAGTAGGCGTTATATTTGATGTCGATAGGAAACAAGTATCAATCAATATCAAATAAAACCAGATATGAATACAACATATATTTATGATATAAATTAGGTTGCATGAATTTATAGCCGGCCGGGGTGGCCGAGCGGTTCTAGGCGCTACAGTCTGGAACTGCGGGACCGCTACGGTCGCAGGCTCGAATCCTGCCTCGGGCATGGATGTGTGTGATGTCCTTAGGTTAGTTAGGTTTAGGTAGTTCTAAGTTCTAGGGGACTGATGACCTCAGATGTTAAGCCCCGTAGTCCTCAGAGCCATTTGAACAATTTGAATTTATAACTAAAAATAACGCCCAAAAGTGATGTTGAATCTAGGTTATATTGAGTTTCAAACGATCGCTTATAACGAATTCGCCTATTAAATAAATAATACTGGATGTATCAGGGAGCAACTATACCCTTTCGAATGGAGTTCCATTGCCAAGGACAACTTGCTGAACTACGATCAGAAACGAAGTCTTTTTGAGCTTATCTCTGGTATACGCCGCTTCTCTCACGAAATTTCTACGAATGGGTTCGAGGTTGGCTACGTCATGAATGTGTTCACCTTTCATTCGGATTTGTTTCTCGAAAGGGAAAATATTGGTTGATGTGTTCCGAAGCATGTCGTGTAGACAGGTGGAAGCTAAAATTATTATATCTGCAGTTTCTGGTTTAGTTTCAATAGGCTTTAGAAATGTTCTCCAGCGCCCGGCTAGAATTCCGAACGCATTTTCTACAGTCCTTCGAGCCCTTGAATGTCAGTAGCTGTAAACCTGCTCTTCGTCTCTTTCAATGGCTGCTTTGCTGTATGGACGCATCAAATAGGTTTTAAGAGGGAAGGCTTCACCTGCAACAATTATACAACGAAACTTCTCCATTGCTAGTAGTAGCTCTATGTCCTGTGGAACGGCGTATTTCTTGCTTTCAAATCTGTTCCCCATCTCAGATCGCTCAAAAGTTCCTCCATCGCTTCTTTTACTGTAAGCTACAGCGTTAACAATTGTGAATTTGTAATTTCATCTACCAAAGCCAATAAAACACTGGAATATGTGCCTTAGTAGTTACAGCACAATGAACCAGCACCAGATGGACATCGGATTTGAACTTGCTTGCTGTCCAAATTCCAATTCTCATCATAATCCTTGGCGATCTGTTTTCATTCATCTTTGTTTGATTCTGGCACGTAAATCGGTTGTAGAGTTCTCCAAATTACCTCACAATACTCTTTACCTATTTCTCCAATTGCTGAAAATCCAATCCGAAAAGAAAAACCCAATGTTCTGTAAGAATTTCCAGTTGCCAAGTACCTGTGAACAGTGAAGGAAAGCCCAATTATTGAAATATTACTCTTTACGTTGTCCTTTGACCACTAGGCGACCTTTAATTGTCTTTGGGCGCCAAAGGAGAATAAATGAATAACTAATAGATAACTAAAGACAAACCTACAATTCTAAACTAATTTCTCCGTTCTAGGCAATGAATGTAAAGACAAGTGGAATGAACTGCGGAAAGCGTAGATCCAGGCAAATCACCGTTGAGCCACAAGATCAGGTCAGGCAGCAAAGAGTTTGAAAAAATGGAAATTTGAAGATGAATTGGCTTTTTTGAATCCATCTCTCGTAACAAGAAAAACTCGAGGCAGAAGAGAGCCCCAATAATGAAGATTATGATGGGACACGGGAAGAGATTGGCTTATGTCCGATTGATGAAACAGACTCACAAGTGGTCTCGTCAGAAAGTTCCCAGTCCAGCCCACCAAGAAACGCCCTATTGCGAAGAGCAATCCCTACAATGGTCGAGGCCATCGACAGTCCCACGGACAATGTGTCAGATTCTCCAACAACTTTTACTCAACCTTCAGCGAAGCCCGTAAGAGCTTATGTTGAAAAAAAAAAGTTTGTTGTCAGATGATGGCTCTGAGCACTATGGGACTTAACATCTGAGGTCATAAGTCCCCTAGAACTTAGACCTACTTAAACCTAACTAACCTAAGGACATTACACACATCCATGCCCGTTGCAGGATTCGAACCTGCGACCGTAGCGATCGCACGGTTCCAGACTGAAGCGCCTAGAACCGCTCGGCCACACCGGCCGGCGTTTGTTGTAATCCGTACAAGAAATGGTTACAATTATGAAAGACAACCAACGCTTGCGCTCCCAAGTACTTCTTCAAAGTGCACCCGCTGCATCAAGTAACAACGTGGACGATGAATGTGAACTTTTTCTCCTCAGCGTGGCAAAAGTGTGAAAATATTGCCTCCTGATGAGCAAATAAAAGTGAAGATGAAAGTGAGCAACATTGTTTTGGGGACAGCGTTGCAAGCTGCACGTGGGAGCTCATTTCAGGTGAACCCTGCTTACCGCAATACTCTTAATACAGATCTATCATCATTCCAACAGTTCTCCTCAACACAATCTCCTCAGCAATCTGAATATATCTTGGGCTTCTGAACGGACTCAACGTTCTCTTACACTTGGCAAGAGAAACAGCAAGAAAACTTTACTAATTTATAATTACTTTTCTGATGTATAACAAAACACTCTTTGTGAGAAGAAAATCAATAAAAATTTCAAAATGTCACTATGATAATTTTTTTCTCTCAAAGATATACATATAAAAAAAATAATGTGTTGCGACTTGTCTCAAGGAAACTGCAATACGTATCTCAGCTGGAATGCTTTCCCTGAGTTGAGTGGAGTGTTTATTATCGGACCAACCAACCTCAGGAGATGGTAGGATTCAGTTTTTGTCACTTTGTAATACCACTTAAAACGCTCTTCATCTTCTGTTAGTTGAGGCGTTAAATTCTTTAACTCCCCGAATTCGTCTCGCACCATATTGAAAGGATGCACCCATTCTCTAGACTAGTAAATGGATGCAAAACACAGAGCAGCCATTTATACTTCTTCTTCTTCCAGCATATCAAAAACACGGAGTACATTCATGGTTGCAGGTTCAAAATAAACTGTCGGGAAATACAATGCACATGAAGTAGTTGTTTCATGTTGCTATACGTCAGGTCAATGTGAACACCGCTTTATGACTGACGTGGTCCCACGGTGCCTGACGTGACGTGGAACGTGTCACGTCAGAGAAGTCTGTTTTCACCCTGAGATTTCATTTCAGGTGAACCCTCTCGGCGATAACTTATTAAAAAGAATCTTCGTGAGTACTCTTCAAGCACAAACCTATAATACTACTTTTCAGTATGCCTTTATTCTTTACGCCATTTTATTAACGATTCTTAGTAAAAAAATATTTCCTTATTATTGTAAAGACTACTGAGGATGCATCTTCTAATGGCGCGAAACCGGTCACGACTTTTAATGAAAAGTATTCAACAGCCAGTGCGGATTTAGCTGTGGTTTCTCCCAATTTAAAATAACTATACGGTTTCGTTCGGCCTGTTTTCTCGTTCTCACTTTGCGTTGTAGCGGAGGACAGGCCCATGTAGTGTTAATTGTAATGTCGTCCTCTCTCTGTATTTCCAAATGACCTGATGATGCCCTACCAGGGCGAAACATGGCGCTCTATAGTTAACAAAGGACACTGTGCAACTTACGACTGTTTTCAATATTAGGTGTGATAAGATTGCTGTATCACCACGTCACGATCGAGGGGAATGATTTTCACACCATTCCTATGTTTTGATTCTCAGTTCGGAAGAATGAAGATTTCAATCTTGTTTCTTCCCTTTGTGTAACTCTTTTTTTTCGTAAAGGCAAAGCGAAAAGCAACAGGTTAATGCTCATATTGATTAACGATGGAGCTGTCAATACCTTAACGGTAAATGTAGAACTTATTATTATCCTGTTAATTTACTCGAAACTTGAGACATAGGAACAGTGTTACCCACACAACAAAATTAACGTTGACTCTTCAACGTCTACGAAATAAACTTAACAGAAATATAAGCTGGAACATTATCATAGCCCGTTTAAAGTACCGGCCTGATTTCGTTGTTTACCATATTACTGGACTACACGCTTCCGTAAGCAAAGCCGGCCGAAGTGGCCGTGCGGTTAAAGGCGCTGCAGTCTGGAACCGCAAGACCGCTACGGTCGCAGGTTCGAATCCTGCCTCGGGCATGGATGTTTGTGATGTCCTTAGGTTAGTTAGGTTTAACTAGTTCTAAGTTCTAGGGGACTAATGACCTCAGCAGTTGGGTCCCATAGTGCTCAGAGCCATTTGAACCTTAAGCAAAGCGAAGCGTTTTATGTTCTTTAATTAAAACAAACATAAGGAGAGCAACATCCGAAATGAGGTTCAGTTGGAAGATTAATTATGCCGTTAATAAGTCCATGAAAACAGTTAGCGTAATTAATGTCAGATGGAAGAAATTTTCTGCTCTTTAGGATGAATAATAGTTGCATAACAAACACCTGCCGTACAACGTTCCATCTACGGTACCTCTCTTCTTGTGGAAAGACGAAAAAAAAAAGTGTTCGTGATTTTTACGGAGATTACGGTGACGGCGAAAGAAGTGTGAGAGCCATCCGCCTGGAGAAATTAAGCCCTGAGGTACCTCGGCTGGAAATATCAAATAAGTTAATTGAGTTTTTAATGAATTATTCACTGAATTGGTCCTGTGTCAGAGAGCGTTCTGAATTGTCGATAATCAGAACTCCCTCCTTTGGAGAGCCATTAGAGCAGAACAATTTTCGTTTTCCACTCCCTTTCAGAGCCAGAGGAAACGAAAACAAAGAACAAGTAAACTCTTTAAAAGATAATAAAATCAGGATGCTTCTTTTGTAACGATTTGTTCATTGCAAGAAGTTGTTTTTTGGTTCAGTGAACAGAAGCATCCTACGTCGACGGATAATTTTCTAGTCAGCATTACAACGAAGAATCCACTTAATTTGTGCACGGATCATCGGGGACCTTGAATCGGAATTTTATTAAAATTAATGTCGGCTTGGAAGCACTTATAATGGGAAGTTTATGAAACTATAATTTTATTTCGAGGTTTATCTTTTTATGGAAACAGTTCCTTGTTAAACAATTAACATATGAAGTTAACTGTTGAAAATAAAAAAAAACAGTTATAACTTTTTTAATTATTTACATATAATCCCCTAATGCTTCGTTCATTCCATAATTATAGTTTTAATCAAACGCATTATATGGACGTTTTTCAAGATCTCGCGAGATACGATAGTGACTTCTGTCGATAAAACCACAGTTAACATCACTCAGATACTAACAATCGAAAGTGGAAACATCACAGTCACATCTGTGTCCCTTCCATGAGAAACATTCACTTTCTCACTGCCAAAAAATTTTAACAACCAAAAAACAAATTTCGTAGGAAGAGACTTCAAGTGCTACAGCATGAAACAGATGAAAACGGACAGCTACTGGAGGAGTGGGCAATCACAAGCGGTCTCTCCTTCATGACCCAAACCTACCCTGCTCCCTTACGACTAAAATATGGAAGTGTGGCGACAACACGAATAACTGTATCACCAACTCTAACATACAAGACAGCTATATTAAAACTGAATATCAGCCCATTCCTCGAAACTGGTATAGGACAATTGGGCTACAGGAGTATGCAGCAGTTAAGACCGCTAGGGTGCTATTGCACGAAAGATTTCACTTCAGAAAGGCTAACTGGACATATTTTCAGGAGGAACTTGACAAAGCCGTCGCGAAACTTATTCCTAAATCTACATTACCAGGCATCTGTAAAAATATTACAAAGAATCTGGAGACAAAGCATACAACGAGGCTGCAGACATTAATTCATCGCAGACTTACACATAGGAATCAGAAACTCCTCGCCAAATATGAGAAACCATACCTGAAAGATCCTTTTAATGAAGAAACTATAATATGTGGTACAGCACTGATGGAAGTGCGGAACAGCATTGAGGAAGCGAGGCAAAATACATGGGTTGGGTTAGGTTGTTTGGGGGAGGAGACCAAACAGCGAGGTCATCGGTCTCATCTGATTAGGAAAGGATGGGGAAGGAAGTCGGCCGTGCCCTTTCAAAAGAACCACGACATAGATGGCTCGTGACCTTGCGGATGGTGGATATGACACACAGCAGAAAAATAGCCAGGAATCTTATCAAAAAGCTCCCCGATGATCAAAAGGGCGCCGTTAATTCCAGTTGAATGGTCCGATATGAAACGCAAAATGAAGGTCAACAGGTTGCTACAATCTGAAATCCTTATGTTCTCAGTACCTATCACAATGAAAGAACTCAGCCGAGGCCTCAATACTATGACAGACAGTTAAGTGCCGGGTTGGACGATATGTGCACGGAGCAGATCAAAAAGTTTGGTTTGGGCGCCAATATGTAGATCCTGCAGCTCTTAAAACATCCGCAAGATGTGGAGAAAGACATGTATAGTGGCGCTGCTGAAGGCTGGGAAGAAACCAGGCTCTTTGAAGGACTACCGGCCTGTATCACTTCTTTGTCAGATGCACAGATTGTCTGAGAGACTCATTTTGAACAGTATGGCAGCCCTCAATAAGATTACTTTAGACAAGGAAAATCTTGCACAAGCGAAAATCTGTACCTAACCCAACATGTAGAAGGAGGGTTTGAAAATGAGATTATAGGGACGACCTCTGATCTGCATACGATATAGTCAACCGTAGGTCGCTCTTACAGAAACTCTATAACGGGATCAGGGTTTACCATTTTGTCAAGATCGTTGAGTCTGTCTTGCAAAATAGGCAACATTAGGTCGTTCTTGAGGGACAGAAAATCTGATGGAGAAACCAAAGAAATGGACTGGCCCAGGGAAGAATTCTGGCCCATCCCTTTTTAACATATACGCTGACGACCAGCGAATTCCTAAACACACTGAGCATTACTCATATGTAGATTACGTGGCAATCACAACACAGAGCAGGATATTCGTGGACGTAAAGCAGACGCTAGAGAATGCACACAGAGTCTTGTCAGAATATGATCAAAATAACTCCCTCAAACCGAATTCTTAGAGGACACAAGTAGGAGCATTCTATCTTCGATCTCGGCAAGCAAAGCGAAAGCTCATTGTGTCCTCGACTAACACCACACAGGAACACACAGCTAAACCAATCTATCTGACATATAGGCACCACTGTGAAAAGATCCATCAAAAGGTGGCTTCCAGAAATAACGTTTTGCAGAAATTCGTAAACAGCAGCATATGGAAAACAAAACATACTCTCCTGAGAACCGCCACACAAGCACTATGTTTTTCTGCAGCTGAATACGTCTGCGTGGTATGGACCATGTCGAATAGCAACAGGATTTATGAAACCCGCACCCCTACCAAAGCTATATGTGGCTAGTAATCTTGCAATTCCCAGCTCCAGAAGAACATCTCACGAATTCACAGGGATGCTCACACAAACTATTGATGATAGACATCCCCTCTTTGGCACTGAGTGCGGGCCTGGACGGATTCTGTAAAATGTTCTAAAACCCGGCCGTTGAAGAACAAAGACGTGGCTGTCCACCCACACAAGTAGTGCCTGGCGGCTCCATCCTGAACCACATAAGAACAGGGATGGACCCGGCGAAAACAAGCATGATCAGGTGGGATCATGGTAACGTGGGTGACGAGTGCGTTTGTGGTGTTGTGCAAGGCAGGGAACAGCTCGTGGTCTGTAAAAACTGTCCCTGCAGGTGAGATGTGGACAATTCATGGCTGGACAAGAAAGATGCCCTGAGTATGGCCCAGTACTGAGCTAAAAATCTGTGATTGGTTTCCGGACACGAAAAAGTAAGTAAAGTTTCAAGATTTTATGAAGACTACACAGTTTCAAATACGAAGCCCTTGCAATAAGTAATGCAAAACATTTTTTTCTGGAACTGGGTTAGTTTTATTCAGGATTTCAATACAATATATTATTCCCCACTCTTTTGGCTACAAACCATATTTTGCAACAATGTGACGGTCTTACGCCACCTAACTGGAAGGGCCTGTATGTCTGCATGATACTGATCGACGTCAGACCCAACGTTTTGCTGCATCAATAATCTCCCCATCATCCACGTGCTGTCCCTGAGTAGTGTATACTGCATTGACCCAAACTGATGGTAGTCGGAAGGTGCGAGATCCGGGCTGGACATCAAACAGAATAACCCCGCAGAGTCCCAGAAAACTGTCGCTATGACTTTACTGGCTTTGAACATTTTCTTCAGAGAAGAGATGATGTAGCGTCACTACATAGACTGCCGTTTTGTTTCCGGCTCGAAGTGATGAACTCATGTTTCATTGCCTGTCACGATTTTCGACAAAAATTATCACGATGAACCTCTAAACGCGCAAGCAACTGCACACCGATGGTCCTTCGTTGCTCTTTATGGTCTTCTGTTAGATGGTGACGAGCCCAGCGGGCGCACAACTTTGAGTACCCCAACCAGTGGACGAGTGTGTCAGCAGTACCAACAGAGACGTCCAGTTAAGCAGCGAGGCGTCTGATTCTGATTCGTCGATCACCTCGAATGAGAGTGTCCGCACGTTACAACATTGCAGGAGTCACAGTTGTGTGTGGTCGGCTGGCACGAGGGAGATCGGATCGATGGTAATAGACGTCTCGTCCAACGACTCACCGTGCTTTTGTTCATTGTTAGATTTTTGTAGACATTCTACAGGCGGCTACGAATATCTGTGATGCTTGGTTTTCTGACAAAAGAAACTCTATGACAGCTCTCTGCTTGGAATGCACTTCCGTTACATACACCTTTTTGAAGGCTACGTATAGCGGCTTTATGAAACTAATGAGCCGAAGCAGGAATGTTATACGATGTTCCACAACAAAAAATGGTTCAAATGGCTCTGAGCACTATGGTACTTAACATCTGAGGTCACCAGTCCCCTAGATTTAGAACTACTTAAACCTAACTAACCCAAGGACATCACACAAAGCCATGCCCGAGGCAGGATTCGAACCTACGACCATAGCAGCAGTGCGGTTCCGGACTGAAGCGCCGAGAACCGCTCGCCCACAACGGCCGGCTCCACTACAATTTTCTGCAAATTTTCTGCAATTTTTCAGCTGAAACTGGCTGAGAAAAACATGCATTATGTGACTTACTGATCGCCCCTCTTATGAATATATCGTGAATCAATAATTGGTTTCTCACTTTAAAGCATTTACTAAAATATGGGGTTGCTGCACACCATTTCGTCCAACATGACCGAGGCTGTCACTGTCTGACTTTTACGACAGAAGGGAGGGATAAGGAGTAAGGTTTAACGTACCATCTGGACGGGCCTCAAACTCAGATTCAATGGCTCTGAGCACTATGGGACTTAACATCTGAGGTCATCAGTCCCCTAGAACTAGAACTACTTAAACCTAATTAACCTAAGGACATCACACACATCCATGCCCAAGGCAGGATTCGAAACTGCGACCGTAGCGGTCGCGCGGTTCCAGTCTGAAGCGCCTAGAACCGCTCGGCCACCAGCGGCCGGCTAAACTCGGATTGAAGAAGAGTAGGGAAGAACATCGATCATGTCCTTTTCAAATGAGCAGTTTCAGAAGACTCCGTACCTGATTCTGAGATATCAGCGAAAAGGCAGGTAGCTAGGGGCAGAGGGGTATCTGCAATGCTGTCTTCTCAAATGCGAGTCTAGTGTCTTACAACTGAGGCATCTGACTCCATGACTGTATAGGAAAGATGTGCGAGTAACGATGGTTTTTGAAATACTTCTCATTGTATTTGTAGTAATGACCAGATTTCCTAGCTAGCTGTCGCTAAAAATTCAGTATCTATAAGTAAAACAAAAGACTTCAGCTCGCCTGTTTAACGCTCCTTCTATATTCCGTCTTGTGCGAAATTCTTCAAACATCACGCCTATTTCGAAGCACATTCGCTGCAGCAAATATGTATGTAGCATGAGCGTCAGTGTCAGTTAACGTCGTTTTAATTGGTATCAACAGGGACATCAATCATAGGATAAAATATAAAGAAAACTATGTGTTACCGTGGATGCGCATGTGTAGCAGTGGTTCTGTTATGATGGGTGATAGTGAGTAAGTAAGCTAGTAATTTATAAATATGTGAGTATAGGCCTATCGTAGTGTATGTGTGCTTATTAATGTATTTAATATCGGTATACGGATACGTAATGAACGTGTATCTATTATTGTAGCGTAAGTGGAATCTTAATTCAAAATATTAAAAATTACAAATAAATTTCTTTCTTATCAGTTATTTATTGCTCGATCTTAATTCAACGCAATTCCATACAGAACATTTTCGAACTTGCTTTCCTTTGCAAGGATAGTCAGATTTTGTGTGTCGGATATATGTGAGCACGCCACATATAGTTGTCAGTGAGGAGAAGCAGTTTTCTAAATTCACACCCGCAACTGAGTGTTTGCCTTGGGTTTTATTTATGGTCATTCCAAAAGCAATTTTTAGTGGGAATTGCAATCTTTCAGACTGAAAAGGCAATTCTGTCTGTATGATTGGGATTCGTCGAATCAAAATACTTTCACTTTTAGTTGTGCCGCGAATTTCAATGGGCCCAACAGTATATCGGCCCAAGTGTTTAAGCTGTTATACGACTACCCAACTTAAAAAAGATGGAGAGAATTTTTAAAAACTGAAAACGTTTTATGAACTGAAGAAGAAGAAAATGTTGTCTTAGAAACAAAGGCACAACTAAGTTCTGAACAACTACTCAATTTAACAGCACTTTTGTAGAATTATAAGAAAAATAACTTTGCTTAATTAATTTATTAACGATTACTTTAAAAATTGGTCAAGTGTGAGTAGGACTCGAGCTCTGAAGGTGTTTTAGAAACTTGATTATGTATATAGACAGTTCATTCATCCCTGGAGGCGAGAATCTCAACAATTCTTGCTTTTTATCGACATTGATACTGGCAAGATTTCCCTCCTGGTAATTCCAAGGCTTTCGAGAATATTTTAATTTTATGTTTGTAGTCCGTATAACTAATGATAAAAGAAATTTGTTTTATGTGATATAATTAAAAATTAACAATGTTCTGATTTTTTCGTTTAGTTGTACTGTGGAATCTTGCGTATTGCCAAATTTCACGATTCTAGGTCAATGGAAACTACCGTATAGCTTTTAATGGACGATTTTGTATCAATATATGTGACATAAATGGCTGTATCTTGACTGCATTGTCTTAGAAGCTTCAATATTGTACACCACCAAAGGACCATAGATCTTTGTATGTGATATAAATTTCAACTTGATATGTCTGCTCATTCCTGAGAAAAAGGATTTTTAACACTTGGACAGATACACAGACAGACAGATGACAGATGGACAAGAAAGTGATATAAAAGTTCAGTTTTTACAGAAGACTAAAAATCAGTAGAAAATAATCGTAGCGGAAAGGAACACGAAAAAAAATCCACAATAAATTGCTAAACGTCTGTTTAATTTGTGACTGCATTATCAAAACCAATTTGAATACAAAATTGAAAATTACAAAATATCTATTATCTACTGCAAAATGGACGCCTGTTTCTAGGAATCAAGTTTGGCGCTAAAATAAAATGTGAACATTCTCTAAAATTATTAAATAACATTAAAGTGCTGAGAAAACAAAATAAATACGAGTAATCTGTAGATGGGTGCAGTGCAGCTGGCTTCATGTGTCTGCCAGTCCGGGAAAGCATAGCTCATGATTTGCATCCCTTCCTTCCCCGCCCCCCCCCCCCCACCCTCCCCCTGCTGCCTCAAAGCAGGACGAAGGACGAAGTGGCTTGTGCAGTGTCACTTTCGAGACGAGACGAGTACTTGGAGGAGCACGGGCATGACCGCGCTTCTATGCACTGTGCTTCCCTACTTTACCCTCTTAGGTTTCGATTTTTTTCTTTCAAAAGTAGCCTATGTACTTCCTCTGAGTTCAAGCTATCTCTATACCAAATTCTTGAAAGTCGGTTCAACGGTTTGGTCGTTAAAGCATAGCAGATAGAGTGTCTTAGTATGAATACCGAGGCCGGCCGGTGTGGCCGTGCGGTTCTAGGCGCTTCAGTCTGGAACCGCGTGACCGCTACGGTCGCAGGTTCGAATCCTGCCTCGGGCATGGATGTGTATGATGTCCTTAGGTTAGTTAGGTTTAAGTAGTTCTGAGTTCTAGGGGACTGATGACCACAGATGTTAAGTCCCATAGTTCTCAGAGCCATTTATGAATACCTAGACATATCTTGATATAGACTGTGCCAGTTATGGTATTAATCTAATGAATTACTAATGTCAAAGCTTTTACGTAAAAGCAGCTGTTAGTTCAGCTTCACCACCTAACGCTAGCATTCCTATTATTTAATAGACTGCTGTCCTTGACACAGAACTGTTAGCGCCGGGTGTCATTCATGAGACTCGTTGAACAACATTTTGTCTGATGTTCTTCTTTTTTCTTTATGTAGACGGCGTAAGACTATACAGACACTGTGCATGTATTGTTTCATACGACGATCAGAGTTAGTGGAAAATCTGTGTTTGATTCTGATCACAGATAAAATGATTTTTAAAGTGGAATCATAAGTACACATTCGACAGAGTAATTCAAAAGCAGTGTAGTGCGATATTCGGCTAAATGGTATTCATTAACAGGAACAGAAAAACACGAAAGGGATGCAGTAATGTAGCAGTGACAGAGTAGCTCTGCTTTGGCGACAGAAGATCGACAATGCCGTGCAGAATGGCACAACAAGAGATACGATGCCACTACCCAGTCATTGCTAGATAACAGATGATTTTTCTTGGTTCACTGTCTCTGTTACTGGGTATTATTGAACCGAATATCACACTAGACTAATTCTGAACCTCTACGTTGAATGGGCACATAAAATTCCTCTCTACGACTCTGTTTGCTTGTAATGAGTAACAAATCGACATTTCCCGTTGACAATGTCGCATGAAACACCTGATTAATATTTTTTGTGCAGACTCCACCTACAAAGTGCAAAAAAGTAAAATTGCGAATATTTGCTGAAACGTCAGATACCTGATGATTCGTAGAAGAAACACATGGGGTATACAATCAGGCTTCCAAGAACAAATGCTACCACTAAATACGTGGTCAAGCCACTCCTGTTGCGGTGAATATGAGTGAGAAAAGTAGCATTTACGGGATGTTAAAGGAGCATTAAACGGCGAAAATGAATTCATTTTCTTTACATTTAAAGAAATACGGTTGTGGCACCATGAAACAGACCATACTGAGTCATTACCTGTTAAAAAGTTTGTAAGATATGTTTTTTTTATTTGAATGTGAACTTCACAAGTTTAATTTTTTGAATTACTTACAGTGATGTGTATAGCTTTCTATTTCCGATTTCGAGAATTAAGCACTTATCATGAATTCTCTACAAATTGAAAATTTCGGTCACTGTTGGCTGTTAGTACTTTTTGTGCTGACAGTTGCATATCAGGAATTAAGTAAGACTATTTCACCCTTTGAAGAACTTGCACCACGAATTAATGGTAATATAGAAGGATTTGCCAAGTCATTTATGAACTTTCTGTCAAAACACTGAGAGCACAAAATTGTTTATTTGTAGAAATTACTTGCGTCTGCTCACGAAAAACTAGCGTGACACTCTAGTGTCATCGATTTCTATATAGTTTAACAAATGAGCGCGTTTTTTACGCGTAATGCACACAACTATTATATCTCTACTTCGAAGACACGCAGTCACAATTGTGTTTGCAATTTTACCTCGATACTCCGTTTACGACAACATTAAAAAGAATTATGTGCATAAAATGAATTTGGTCTTTAAAATCAAAATTGAATGTGTGTCTAAAACGCTCGGTGAATTAATCGAGTTCTGAATGGCATTATGCATCAATTCCAGCATGCACACGTACATGAAAATACAAAGAAGCGCTGCAAACATGCTAAGCTGACTTGTGTGTTGTAATCAGTCGGGTTTAGTGCGTGTGAAAAGTCTGATCGTTCTGCCAAGAAGAAATGTGTGAAGTTACGATACATGGTGGAGATGGAGACATATACCATATCGGTGAAAGTATGCAGAACGTAAGATGTGGGCAGAAACTAGAATTATGTCTACTTTCTGTTCTGACCGGCAGACAGATACCCATAATACCAGTAATAACATGGGAACAGTGGCAACCAAATGATTATTCATATTAGTCTGTCGAATGTATGAGTCTGCAGACATACCATTAGACTTTAAGCAAAGTATCATCCACCCAGCCAGAAGCTGGCAAGGACCGATAAGTATGAGGATTATCGTGCAATCTTAACAGCGTATGCATTAAGGTTGCCAACAAGAATATAAGTTGATTCAAATTGAATGCGTCAAAAGCAAAATGTACCTGTGATAACAGAAATGAATTTATTTCAGAAATTCATATACAACTGAAAGGTTAACTTTCGCAGCTGCTATGAACATTCAGAGATGTTCGATGTGGGTTCCATTTATGACACGGCACGTGTTTATTGGTTACTGCATTTCCTGCCAGACTCATTCCGCTGTAGTCCGATCAGTGGCTTAACTGCTTACATGGTAGTAAGTCCTACGAAGTGGCAGTATGTAAACCAAGTCCTTCACACACCCTCAAAAGAAAAAATCCGTTGGTGTAAAGTTAGGCGACCTGTGAGGGGGGGAGGGGGGGGGGGGGAGAGCACAACTTGAATGGCATGTCATTCGAACCAGCACGACCCCAACCATAGATGTGGAAGATTTTTGTTGAGGTGACAATTTATGAGGTTATGCCAAATGTGGCCGTCCTGCTACAAAATGAAGGCGTGTCCCTAATTGTCATCTGAAGCGACAACCAGAGAGAAAGCACGATGTAATAAGTTACGCCTGTAACAGTAAAATCTGTGAGAAAGGAAGGACCAAAGACGATGCAGTTGATTATGGCACAGAAAACATTAAATTTCGGAGAGTCAATTTCATGTTCGAGAGAGGCATGCGGGTTTTCTGTATCTCATATCATAAAATTATGCTTGTTCACTTCGTCACTGAAGTGAAATGTGGATCCATAAGTGAACACAAGCCTGTCCGCGAAACTATCCACCTCCATCTGTGCTCAAAAATCATTGCATAATTGACTTCGTTTCGGCTGGTTTTAGTGCCTCCAACATTTGAATTCTGTAAGACATGAACTGCAGACGCTTGCGTAACACATGCAACGCTGTTGACTACGACACATTCACTTCTTTGCTAACGCGACGCGTGGATTTTTTGGGCTTATTTCATAGATCATGCGAATGTTTTACAACTTTCATTTCCGACAGATGGCCATTCTGTGGTTTTCTTCTTGCATTTATAACCCGTCTCCTAGGATTTCTTTGCCCATCTATCACTGTTGTGCCAGTGTCGTGTCACTTTACCACTCTTGGTGCGAAAATGAACCACGATTATGGATGTTTTTGCGTATTCCACGACACTACGCCTTTTCTATCGCAGAGGCTGTCATCTTGAATACTAACGCCAGTGATGAACGACAACGGCTACTTTCCTTTCCTTTACTTTTGCCAACCTAAACTCTGAGAGTTAACCTTTCAGTCTAGAAGTGTATTTCTTAAATAAAGTCATTAGTGTAGTCACAGGAATACTTTGTTTTCGTCCCATTCATCTTGAATTTACCTATATAGCAAAGACGAAAGGGAAAGGAAATTGAGGACCTGTCAGATGACGATCAGTTTGGCTGTATTAAAGGTTAAGGCACCAGAGAAGAAGTTGTGACATTGCGCTCGATAAAGGAAGCAAGACGTAAGAAAAATAAAGACAATTTGATTGGATTTGTTGACATACAAAAAAATTTCGAAGGTGTAGACTCCTGCAAAATATTTGAAATTCTAATAGAAACAGCAGTAAGCTATAGGCAGAGCCACCATTATGGATTGAGAGTAAATTGAAGAAATATGAATACAACGCGAATAGGAAAAAATAGACTAGCGGTAAACTGAACATCAAAGCGGGACCACAAAGCAGACTAAGGTAAGAGATTCCTCCGAAGCAAAATAATATGTGACAGACGAAGCAATGGTATTCCTGGCTGAAACTAGTATAAAAAATATTCCTTAATTTGAGGAAGAAAATTCTGAGAACGTGTTAAAGCACAGTGTTGAACATTAGTGAATCATGGACTGCAGGAAAGGAAAATAATCGAAGAGTTTGAAATATGGTACTATGGAAGAAAAATTACACAGATTGGTAAGATAAGAAACTGAACTGGCATGGAAAAGAAAATACGGAACACAAGACAAGAAGAAAGGACGGGATGATAGGACATGTGTTAAAACAACAAGAAGTAACTTCCAGTCTACTAGAGGAAGACCGAGATTGGAACGTTTCTGTGAAAGATAGCTACCCGTTTCGCAAGCCATCTTTCACACCTTGTTAATTAAATAGCCCCCGCAGAGGCACTGCAGCCATCTCAGCTACGTAGCAAACCATCAGTTCGAGTAATTATAGGTATGACAGGGAATCACAGATATTGTTTGCCGCTAGCAATAATAGTTGTGGCACTAAATTTTTCTGTGTCTGTGAGGATGGCAAGGACACGTGGCTAGGGCTGCAGAAGTGAAAGAAACAGTTATACGCTCATCCAAGAAAGCATCCGGTCTTCTACAAAAGCGTGTCCGCTTTGCATGTGAGCGCAGGCAGTGGCATCTCGTCATGAAGTCGGCCATGACGGCTGTCAGGTCTTCAGCAGGACAACGACCAGTGGGCTGCATTCTGGAGTTTGTATGTTCGGCAAATTAGCGGAGAGCTGCCGCAGAGGACATTCTTTCTTCGCGCCAGCCGTGATTCCCTGCACACCTCGGCGCGAGGGTACGCCTTTGCAGCTGCGCACTTATTACCAGTATTCACATCACCCGTTGGGCAGTTCAGTGGCGAGCATGTCAGCAGTCCTGGCCTATTAGCAAACTTTATCTGAGGACTGCACTGCAGCAAGT
Organism: Schistocerca serialis cubense; assembly: GCF_023864345.2. Taxonomy (NCBI): domain Eukaryota; kingdom Metazoa; phylum Arthropoda; class Insecta; order Orthoptera; family Acrididae; genus Schistocerca; species Schistocerca serialis. The sequence continues at coordinate 492,036,740 of NC_064638.1, forward strand.
TCATCTGACCTGCACTCCCGTATTTCAACCAACGTATGTCGTATTGACGTTCAGCTACTGATTCACAATCTCTGTCAGTACCTCACATATGGCCAGAAAGCGTTGTTGCTGTTATCCTGAGGGAGGCATCGTTTTAGCTTGACCCCACCCCGCTTTCCCCTTTAATAACTTTGACAGCCATTGACATTATCTGTCACCATGTACCATGTGGTTTGTTTCGGGTTTCTTTCATTGTAATTTGATCTGTACGCTAATTCTGGGAATGAATGTGTGGTATTTGTAATAAACCAAGTTTGGAAAGAGTAATATATCATTTCAGTACCCTACTCATTCTGACGGTTTGAATTATAATAAAATTTTGTGAGCTGAGTGTACGTAACAAGGCTAGGAAACTCACAGCTGTTGCAGTCTTCGGTCCAAGGGCTGATTCGATGCAGCTCTCCAAGCTATTTTGAACTATGAAAGCCTCTTCACATCAGAATAACTAATGCAGCCTACACCAACATGAACCTGTTTACTATATTCGTCTCTTAGTCATTCTCTACAATTTTTGCCCTCTAGTAGTGAACTAATGATTTATTGATGTCTCAGAATGTGTCCTATCAACCGATTCCTTCTTTTAGTCGTCCGCCTCCTTATCTGTCGACCCGGGTTCGATTCCAGGCTGGATTGGAGATTTTCTCCGCTTATGGACTGGGTGTTTTGTTGTCCTCATCATCATTTCAGCCTCACCGGCACGGAAGTTGCCCAGTATGGCGTCGACTGTAATAAGGCTTGCACTCGGCGACCGAACTTCCTCGGATGGGGCTTCCTGGCCAACAGTGTCACATACCCATTTCATTTATTTTAGTTCAGTAGGCCGCATCTTTCTCCCCCTTTCCCTCCCTACAGCTCCCTTAGAACTTCCTTATTAGTTACGCGATCTACCAATCTAATCTCCAGCATTGATCTCTTGCACCACATTTCAAAAGCTTCTATTTTCTTATTGCCTACACTGAGTACCGTCCACATTGCACTTATGTAGATGGCTACACTCTAGATACATACCTTCAGAAAAAGACTTACTAACACTAAAAATTGCTCTTCGATGTTAACAGGTTTCTCTTCTTCAAAAATGCTTTTATTGCCATTGTCAGTCTACATTTTGTATCCTATCTACTTCTGCCCTTATCAGTTATTTTACTGCCGAACTAGAAAAACTCATCTTACTACTTTAGTCTCTCGTTTTCCAATCTAATTCCCTCGCCATTTCTTGAGTGAATTCGACATCGTTTCATTACCCTTGTTTTGCCTTTGTTGACGTTCCTCTTACATACTCCTTTCAAGACACAATCCCTTCCGTTCAACTGCTCTTGCAAGTCCTTTGTTGTCTCGAAAATAATTACAGTGTCATTTTTCAATCTCAAATTTTTATTTCTTTTTCCTGAAGTTTAATTCTTTCTCTAAATTTTTCTTCGGTCTCCTTTACTTCTTGCTCAGAGTACAAATTGAATAACATAGAGGAAAGGCTATAGCACCATCTCACTCGCTTCTGAACCACTGACTCCCTTTCACGCCTTTCACTCATGTGTAAGGGGATTTCTTGTATGGTAGGAGTGGGAAACTACTTGTTTGCTGGAGGTTGGCGAAGGAGAGCGGGACGAAGGCATCCTGTCATTGACAGAATACTATATTGATGAACATGAAAAAACGTGGTTGAGCACATCTGAAACAGACAGACTGCAGATGACGGAAGGTGATCCTCGTATCATAGCACAGCAGTATAGGCATGCCAACATAGGCATTTCCTATGGCTTTATTGGCAAACCGGCTACCACAGCGTACTGGCGGCTGGCGACTGACGGTTGTAGGGTAGCGGTGTGGCAGCAAGTGACGTTCCTGTGCCCAGGTTGGATACCCAGGCAGTGGTTGATGGTTCGCGGCCCGGTGGAATCAGTGTCATAGATTCATAGATGCATAGACGCGGCGACGACTGACACAGTGTCTGCATCATCGGATGTCCTAGCTGTGACGACTTGCTGACGGAATGGTACTCTTGGTATTGAATCAGAATTTCGGGTGGTGAGAGCTGCGGGGTTGACAGCCTGGTGTGGCGTAATCGGTAGATCGATCGATCATGCAATCTGCGTGATGTCCCTCATGCGGAAGCACTGGCTGTGGAAGCCGTGTCCGCTGATGCTGCTGAGCTGGCAGGGCATTCGCAGGTAATTGCAATCTGGCAGTCTGATTTTGGCTGTTGAGCTGCTGTCCCAGCTGCCGGTTTTTCAGCTGTTATAATTGAGGTCTGATTTTCGTATAAGCTGCAAATAACCTTTCGCTCTCTGTATTCTAACCCTGCTACTTTCAGAATCTCCAAGACTATATTCCAGTCAACAATGTCAAAAGCCTTCTCTATGTTTACAAATGCAACAGATGAATATATGCCTTTTTTAAATATATCTTCTAAAATAAATCGTTCGGTCAGTATCGCTTCGCGTGTTTCTACATTCTTCCGGGACCCAAACTGTTCTCGAGGTCGGCTTCTGCCTCCTGGTGTGAATAACTCGTGACAGTATTTTGCAGCTATGACTTATTAAACTGATAGTTTCGTAATATTCACACTTTCCAGCACCTGCTTTCTTTGGAATTTGAATTTTTGCATTCTTCTTGAAATATGAGGGTTCTTCCCCCTTTTCATACATATTGCACACGAGGTGGAATAATTTTGACGTGATTGACTCTCCCACACATATCAGTAGTTCTGAGCGAATGTCGTCTACTCTTGGGTTTTGTTTCGGCTTAGCTCTTTCAGTGCTCTGTCAAATTCTTCGTGGTGCATCATATTCCTCGTTTCATCTTCATTTGCTACCTCATCCCTTTCTATAATATTGCCTTAAGGTTCATTTACCCCGTATTTCTTCCACCTCTCATCTTTCCGTTCTTTGCTTAGTACTGGTTTTCCATCTGAGCTGTTAAAGCTCTTACAGCTACTTCTCTTTTCTCAAAAGGTCTCTTTAATTTTCCTTTAGGTTGTATCCATCTTTCATCTAGTTACAAATGCCTCTATAGACCAACATTTATCCTGTAGCCACTCCTTTGCTTTTTGAGACTTTTGTATCCCAATTTGCCTGCTTATTTCCTGCATTTTTGTATCTTCTTGTTTCATCAATTAAATTCAGTATCTCTGTTGATATCTGAAGATCCTTTTCTGCCTTCACTCTCTCATTTCTGACTACCATATTCTTTTCCTCTGTTTCAGTCAATCGTTGCCCTTCCTCCTTCGAAATTCTCTGCAACCTCTAGTTCTTTTAACTTGTCCGAATCCCAACACTTAATTTCCTACCATTTCATTAGTTTTATTTTACGGTAGTGGAATTTATTTTTGACTTGATTATAGCTGCTCTAAATTCTGATCATTGCTTTTTCGCAATGTAATTTTACGTAAGCAACATTGTACATCAGGACAATTGTCGCCTTGGTTAATGTGTTTTTCTGTCATACTTAATTTTCTATATGTTATTTCGTTCGGATGAAGACATCCTTAGTAGCTGTAGAATCCTAGGTCAGTATACCAAACAGTTATTCGCAACAGATTCGATGTATAATCCCATGCTAAAACTAGTATACGGTTGATGAGTAACAGCCATATTTAAAACTCCATATATCGAAGAAATAATTGAGAGCGTGTGCAAGTTCTACTCTGAGATGAAGATGTTGGTACACGGGAGGAATTCAGGGCAGGCAGCATCAAACCAGTCAAAAGACTGATGACACTACTTTACTTTGCGCTTAGAGTGCAGGGTGAGAGGATAGCTCGCTCCCAAGTTGCGGTTTTTAGACATTAATTGAAGAACAGCTAGTAAATAAGATGAGTATGAGGGAGATTTCATAACCATCTGTGATCAAAAGTCGTGTTTTCTGCAAACTATCATCAAAACGGTTGAAAACCGATCGTATGATTTTGTTCTGGAGTAGGACACAGAACGAAGTGTTCGACGGCATAAAACAGACCAATATGTTTGAAATTTTCATACAAATAGATTTTAACTACAGGGAAAGCCAGCACTACAACAGCTCGAGATGGCTACAACACTTCTTCTAGAAACTTTGGCGTTGGAAATGTTGACACATAGTTCAGATGCCTGGAGTTAGATCTCTGAGGGTTAGTTAATTTCATTGGCGCGTCACGGGAACGATTAGGACTTCGTCTTTCCGGTAGTCGGCCGCCGGCTCGGTCTTATGTCAAAGGATGTTCCCGCTGTATGCATTCGTCTTTTTCTGTAGTTAACATATATGTCTCTGAGAATTTCAACGTACTGCTCTTTTTATACCGTCTTGCATTCAAGGAACCAGTTGTATCACACTGTAAAATATGTACTGTACTAATACAGATGAATTAAAACGAATCAAATGGCGTCGTCCGAAGAGTGAGATCCAGGTTACGGTTGGTAGCTCACAACGGCACCACGTGTTAAAAGCAGTCGCTGCGAGATGCAGCCAGAATGGGAATCGGCGGCGAAGACACTTCCTCAAGAGATTCCATACGCGGCCGCTGCCCGTAGACTACTTACACTAGAGCGCAGCGCCGCTCGCCCCACTCTGAGATCGTCGCTGAAGACTGGGGAATCAACGTAGCGCAGATCCTGTAGCGCTTGTCCTAATAGTCGGAACCGTGTACAAAGTTTAATTTTAAAGTGATATGTGACTGTCCTTCAGTGCTAGTCAAGTGTAAATAGTGCTTTTGCATTTGGCGACAGTAATAAATATACATTGTTATTCGACTAGCCATGGATTGCATCCAATTCAAGCATTAGAGATTAAAGCGTTTTAGTAAAGCTAATATTTTATGCGTATTGTAGTAACCGCTAGACCTCTTCCTAAAGTAACTGTAGACTTGCTACGATACACACAATACCATGATAACTTTGGGACGAAAGTATCTGAAACATGAGGTTGCCTAATCGTCAAAAAATAATAAGACATTACACACGTTCCACTTCGAAGTAGACTAAGCAAGTCTAAATGCTGTCCTGCATTATACACAACTGGTAGGTAAATGTGGCAATTGTGGTGGATGCATAATGAAACATAGTTGACAATTTTGTTAATCAAAAATGTATGTTCACGAAAATTAGATGTTTCTCTAACAGAAGCAGGAGCAACAGGCATTATCAAGCGAGCACTATCATAATATTTACAACGTTATACTACGAGGCACTGAAAGTCGTGAGACGATGTATGTAAGTAAAATTTTGTTAAGGTTCTCCTAAATGATTTTCGACGTCGCTGCTTGTATGTCACAGGAGAGCTAGAGAGCACGTCTCCACCTAGACTGCAATCAGATATCAAGTGAATTTAGGTAAATAGTACTGTGTCATCCCCGAACTAACTCGATGATCACAGAGTAGGCAAACATATTCTGTGTTGTAGTCAAGTTCAGGTTATACTGGCAGCAGAAAGAATATGTTTCATCAGCAAATGTGTTTCTCGAGTATGCAAGGACTACAACTTGCGTCTCAAATTTGCATCCGTCTAAGCTGGGAATACAGAAAGAGAGTAAATTGTGTCTCTGCTCTATCAAACTACGAGTATGTCTGATACTCCAGAGATGCAGTGTTGTTACTTTAAATCTCTGTCATTATTTTACTGGATGACTCTAGTGCTTTAGAAGTAGGCAAAATAAGTAGTACTCGATCTTCAGATATTGACATGTAAAGTTCCTATTAGTTGTTATGACGAATAACTGGACATTATTTTGTATGCTGACATTAAAGGCAATAAAATGTTATGATAAACATGACAAGAAATACCGATTTCATCATTTAAATTTCCACGACATTACTAGTAATAGAAGTGTGTGTTGCAGATGCACTAGAAAGAATCTCAGTCTAATATGTTATCTTTTTCTGAGTAAACTGCAACTATTCTACTTTCTCTTCTTCTTTGGTAGCGCTACAGCCGTTGGTGAGCCTTGGATTCTTCAACGATTTTCCTCTGCATTTCTCGGTTGTTTGCCATTCTTATCCACCCCCGGACACAAATACTGGTGAGATCCACTATTATGTCGTCAATCCACATTCTTCTAGGCCTCGCTGTATGGATTACACCCTTCACCATTTTCCTGGGAATTTTATCGTCTGCCATTCTCTCCACGTGTTCTAGCCATCGCATTCCCTGTGATTTCGAAAATTTTACTGTGTCCCACCTTGTATTAATACTTATCATTTGGCGTTGTGGAATATTCTCCAGCCTTCTTCCTCCCTTACTGGACCATAGATTTTGCGTATTATTATGCGCTCAAAGGTTTCTACTGCATTTTTATCAAGTTCTGTCAACGTCCATACCTCTAACCCGTAAATGATAACTGGGTGGACTAGGGAGTTTTGTTTTTCTTGCAACAAGGCTACTCCTGAAAAGTTGCGTATTTGCAAAGTGAGCTCTGTTTCCTGCTTGTATTCTTTTCGTTATAGCCTTTCCAATTCTGTTATCATTTGTTATTAGGGCTACCGATTAGTTAAAAGAGGACACTCCTTTGAAGCATTTCCCACTGATGTTTAGGTCTTAAGGCATTCTCCTGGCCCCAGATTGTGGCATTACCATATATTTTGTTTGGTTTTCATTTACTATGAGGCCAGTTTCTAATGCTTCTGTTCAATTGCCACGCATGTTTCTCGGAGTACATTGATATTTCGTCTTACTATAGAAATCTCAATAGTTTTCATAAATACGGTGTCTCTTCCGTTGATTTTATTTACTACACTATGCTGGGCTGTATTAAATAGGACAGTAGAGAGATTATGACCTTGCTTGATGCCTTTATTTAAGTCAATTTTTCACTTGTTCTGCTAAAGACACATATTTTTGCTCTTGTCTCTGTCATTGTCATTCTGATTAGTCTTGTTAGTTGAGCACGTAGGCCAACTTCTTTCAGTACTATGTATAGTTCTTGCCTGTTTATGCTCTCAAAGGCTTGTTTGAAGTCGATGAACAGGAAATGCAGATCTACATCACATTCGTAGATCTTTCCCATCACTTGTCTTATCACAAATATTTGATCAGTTGTTCCTCAGTCTATTCGAAAGCCACACTGACATTCAACTAGTATGTATTCTGCGCACTTCTGTATCCTTTCGTTTAACAGACTTGTGAAGATCTTATAAGATGTGCTTAGGAATGTTATACCTCTATAGTTGTCGGATGCTGTTCTATCCCCTTTCTTACAAATGGGGATTTTTATTCCAGTTTTCCAATTATCCGACATAGTTTGCGTTTCCCAAATGTCGAATATTAATGTGTGCCTTTCGTTTATTATAGGTTCTCCATAAGTTTTTATAAATTCACGAATTATGCTGTCTTCTTAGGGGCTCGACTGTTTTTCATCTTGCGCATAGCCTGGAAGACCTCTTGTAGTTTTGGCTTTCTTGCCTCACTGGTTCATTGTCTACTTCCAGCGCCACTCCTTCCTTCTGTGCAGCTGTCCCTTCATCCTCTAAGCTATTATTTAGCTTGTCTTTGAAATACTCTTCCCATCTTCCCAATATCTATTCTTCCTCCCTTACCATTTTCCCATCTTAACTGAAGCACGCCATTGTTTTTGACTGGAATCTGCTCTTTATTTTGCCTGCAGCATGATATAACTTCCTTATTTCATTCTGTTCCTTTAACTCTTCTAGTTCTTGAAATTTCTTCTTAAACCACTCTCTTTCCTTTGTATTACACAGCCTGTTAGCTCTTCTCATTACTTCTCTATATTTATCCACATTATTTCCGGTTTCTCTCTGTGGCACTTTTATTGTTGCCCTGTTCTTTTCCTCTATTCCTGACCTGCAGTCTTCATCAACCCATTCCTGGGTTCTTCTGTTATTTCTTCTGCAGCATCTTTAATGGCTTTTTCAATCCTGCGCTACCTTTAGTCTACTTCTACTCCAGTCACTTCATTGCTTAAGTTTCTGCTTAGTGTTAGTTGGTATTCTTTTTACTTCATCAGGGATTTTCAGTTTGTCAGTATTCCAGTTCATCTTTTCTGTTCTGCTGCCATTTGTTAATGACAGTTTCTCTCTCAAGACTGATTTCGTCACAAAGTGATCTTTGTCACAATTTGGTCCTCTGAAGCTCCGAACATCTATAAATGACATGGGGTGGCGTGCAATCACTAAAATATGATCAATCTGATTGATTACTCCATTGACTGGAGACTTCCAAGTACCCAGATGGATCCTTTTATGTGAGAAGCAGGTACTTTTAATAATCATATTATTCCTTGCTGCGAGTTGGCATAGTAAGAATCCATTCTCGTTGTTTTCTTCATGTAGTGAATATTTTCCAGAACTGTATATTGATGTTAGTTCCTCCTTATTTTTGCTTTAAAATGTCCTATTACTAGCATTAAGTCATATCTGGGTACTGTGCAGCATACTTTTCTCAAGTCTTCGTAGAACTGTTCTTTTATTATATCCTCTTTTTCCTATGTTCGTGTAAATTCATTTACTATTGATATATTCCTAAATTTCCCTCTTAGCCTGTCTGCATATCTTTTCATTTATAAATTCTAATAGGCTTTTCCTGACTTCCCTTGTTATTCTAAACCCTGTTCCGGATCGGCTGTTCTTTCTTTTGGTCCACTGTATACCAATGAGTACTCAGGTTTATCTATCTGCCCATTTCCTTGCCGTCTTATTTCCTGTAGTTCTAAGGCCTCATACTTACATTTAAAATTTCATTGGCTATTTCTTTCATTTTTTCAGGCTGTGAAGCATTGTCCTCACATTCCAAGATGCTATTGTCCGATCCGTTATCCGTTCTCTTTGCCGTGGGTCGTGATACGTGTTTTCCATCCAGTTTACGAGGCTTTTGTTGAATTTCTTGGAGGACCAGGATTTGTATCAGGTTTACTCCTCTAGGGAAGCTGGCTACACTACGCCTCTATAGCCGTCCCTGCCCTGCGTTGAGAAACACACTTCGTCTCGCTCCTCAGTCTATACCAGTCCGGCTTGGGAGACTCTGACAGTGGCTACGCTAACGCCGGAACAACTCTCAACTTCAACGACGCACGTAAAACCTCCCACCTGGCACTGGAGGTGCCTGCTATAAGGCGATAGCCTCTGGGAGGAAACTGCAACTACAACTAGAATTTCTGTAACTTTCATCTCTTTGAATGTAGCGATCTACTTTGCATTTTTTCAACGTTTTCAGAAACAGAATTGCATGTTTCAGTATATTACCATGTGTGTTCGGGTAATGGGATCGAATACGTCGAGATAGCAATGTTCGAAATGGCTCCAAATGTATTCTGACGTTATTGACTGAAAAAAAGTGTAGAAAATCCAGAAATAAAAGGAGACCAACATTGGTGGAGGAACACAAGCCAAGTTTGAAAGAAAAAAATATTCTCATTCTGTCTTGCACTCGTATAGATGTTTGTGATAGCACTCTCAGTATTCAAAATTCATCTAATACAATGAACCATTTTCAGCAGTAGTGTAGTTGTAATTATTAGTCATAGAATTTTACGACGATAAGATGGATGTCTTTGACTGCAGAATATTCAAAGATGCAAAATAGTGCTAGACTGTTTCCTTACATTAAACGTCATTACGTGTATATTTGGATTTTAGAATTTGAATATTTGTGAGAGAAAAATTATTCATTTACAGAAACAAAAGGACATGTTTTTGACTCTATTCATATTGTTGATGAGTCTGGTGAAGTTCGTCTAACAGCAGAAGATTAATACAACTGAATTAAGTAATGTTGATTGTGATAATTAAGTGTAAGAATCCTCATTTCAGATAACTGAACAGTCAATCAGACGGCAGATATGTTTAAGAAAATAGATATTTTGACATAAACGATGTCCAAACATCCGTTGGCGAAATTTCGTCAAGGCAGACTCCGACGTCAGGTTGAATTTCTGAAATTGCACAAACACAGGCAGGGGTAGCAGAATATATCCACAAATTATCAGATCAAGTAAAAAAAAATTTCAGTTGTGCAGGAAAGAATATGAAACTGAATGACGCACATAGATTTCAACTGGCTGAGGAATCTTCTAAGTAGACTTGGGAGAAGTAGAAATTAACAGGCAAAATAAATGGCACAAAATTTAATGAATGGAAAGAAAAGGCCTACCCACTAACGACAAACCAAAAATAAATTTAAAACAATAGTGATTACCGTCTTGATGGAGGTAAGTCCAGATAGAACTTAAATGTTTAAGGAAACTGTAGGTTCAGATTTTGCCGAATGTCACAGTGCTGTTTTGGAAGACATAAAATCAGTTAAAAAGGAAATTACTTACTTGTGAGAAAACATGAGGGTTATCGAATCACTACTGCGTAACATTGACGTCATGTGTCATTCCATTCCAAGTGACAATAGAAGAAAATGTACAAGGCAGCGGCTCAGGTTCCCATTGAACAAACATACAACATTGGAGCCCCACCAGGGTGGTGTCAGAAATGCTAAAAGAAAATACGGTGTGACATAGGTGTTTCTGATATTTTTACCTGATAAGGAGAACGTACACCAAGTTGTATTCATATAATCATTCTAAGATCTGCTGCTGCATTTGTTGTTAGATGTACAGAGCGTCAGATTCGTTAGTACATTCAAGCTAACGCTGCTCTTTGGGGCACTGAGGCAGCATAATCTAGCGACGTTTAAGACTTTGAATGTGGTTTACTGGTAAAGTACTTGTCCAGGGGTATTCAGAAGAGACTTTACAAGGAAGTATTTAATTTGGAAGCAAGGCAATCTTCGGAAAAGCTTTGAAACATCTAGTTATAGCAACAAATGTTGGCATGCTTCAATCTCAAACAGAGAAGTTTTATGAGTACTGCAGGTGAAGCTGCCTATTGAATTAAGGGAGAAACTGTTTCATAAAATTTCGAGTTTTTCTTCTGATATATCGGCTGAATACCGTCCAGCCAACTTCAGAGTGAGCCTTGGTGACTATGAAGATGGCTGGACGGTATCGAGCCGAAATAACAGAAGAAGAAGTTGAATTTATGCGGCTTCACGCCCGAAATTTTATGGAACAATGTTTGCGCCGCGAAAATATGAAGACGCACATCACTGTCCCCGAAACAAACTGGAGGAATTTGTGTCAGTGTTAGGTTCCACTGACATTATACAAGGAAAAGTAAAAGCTGGAACGTGTGCATCATGATAAGAACAACCTGGCATGTTCAACAAACAGCTGGGACGGTAAAATAATGGATCAGCTTGCAGTGGAGGCATGGAAATCACGATTTATGTTGTGGAGGGCAGACAAAATTCTCAGGCGATCTGTGCAACTACTGTCTAGCCTGATCTCCCTGCCATGCCAAAAGAAAGTAGCAACAACGGTGATATAACCAATAAAGTTCTGCTTATCATTATTCGAGTGGACTGCAGAATCAGAATTAAAAGAGTCATACTCTAGAGCAAGAGGGCGGAAGATGGTAATGACTTTTTTACGACCTGTGCACAGGAAAACTATGAGCAACTACATTAATCTCCAGAATTCTGGTCATGAGTAGGAGTGGGGTCAGTGACAATAAAATGAACATGCTCCGATGCAATGATAAGAGTGACATACATGAGGAATTATGTTAGTAACTACAGTAATGTACCGGTCAGCCTATAAAGCATATATGGAAGATATCCCTCATGTAATTGTTTTGAATACTGGTACTATTTTGAGTCTACTGTCTTCCAATTTGTATAAGAGGGTGCATGAATCTGTCAAAGTCTGCTATTTACCAATTCCAAAATCCTGGGAGTAATTAGTGCAGAGTCGAAACATGTGAAGACAGAATATGAGCAGTATTAACTGATCAGAACATTTGTGAACTGGAAGTCAGTATGTGAACAGAAACTACAGCACTGTGACTACTGACTTATCTTTTATCTGTGACAAGGACAGCGTGTAGAAGTTCTATCACTACGTAAGTTGATGAGTACAGTTGTCCACATGGGCACAAATCTTGACAGTATCTAGTAGAACGTGTACAAACACTCCGCATTTGGGAAAGTATTATGAGACTACAAACGTAGCAGCTTAGTATTACGAGACTACAAACCTAGCCGCTTGCTAAATTGAACTGTTATGTTATTGGTTAATGAAAACATCTCAGCAGCGTTATTGCACATTTATTGTGTTGCAAGCGGTTTCGTTCACTGAACATCTTCAGGTTGTCGAGTTGTTCTGAAGTCATGATATAAATGGTGTGGTTGTCATACAGTATTGTGCAATGTTAAAGACCAAATCCAAGTGTACGCAGCATACTGCCATACTGCCACCAGGCGGTCGGCAGAATATTTCTGATCACTGGTTTTGGATTTGGTATGCAACATTACGTGTGAGAACCAGACGAGTTTTGTCATGACTTCAGCACAGCTTGGCAAACTGAAGATGTTCAGTGAAAGAAACCAACTGTAAAACAATAAAAGTGCATTAATACAGCTAAGGTGCTTTCCATTAATCATTAATATTAGTGACAGCTGTGGTACCCAACATGATCAAGAATACGAATTGTGGTAGTTCAGCTGAGTGAAACGGACGATACAACTGTGTGAATGTGGAAACTGAAATAAATATGAACGACAAATCACAAAGACTCGCAACAAATGTACTTGTAGACGTATACGAAGCATGGAACCGCTATTGGTCTGTGGTTAGAACGATGATATCAATATCTGCCTAGGTGCTGGACTTGATGAAAATCCAAAAATAATAAGAGCCATCAGTGGTGAGAATGTACACAAACCCAAACAATATAAATACAATTAAAATAAAAAATAGAAATAAAGAAGTGTATGCTCACCAAATTAAGAAACAAATTGATATTACCTGTGACATATTTACAGATACACCTCAGTTCCGTTATACTCAGTCATTTTTCCCCACACGTTTGCACTGTATTCTTTACGCAAGGACCCTTAAATAGCTGTTTCTACTATGCAAAGTTTCAGTTGAAAAATTTGCTTCTCTTGTTGGTGTAGCTTTAGTCAGTTTAACTGTGAGCTATTATGCATTGTACCTGATGGTGTTTAAACGTGTCAGTAGTGACTGACTGCCATTTTTTTGTGTGAGTCCAAAGAATTCCATATTTTGTTCCTTTCTATACAGTCACAGGCTGATACAAAGCAGCAATCTTTAAAGACGAAATGTATTACGAAACCCTGAAATAAAATATGAGTTAGGGTGTCAGTCACATATTTACTTTAAAGAAGGAATTTTAAAACTACTTGTAATGAAAAGAGAGTAAAATTAGAGTGATGACAGATACGTTAAAAAGCAAAACTGTCTTTCCTCAATGGGGGTTTGTTGTCTCTCAATCGGAACATGTCTAAAAATACTATGTTTTATATAAGAGAGTAAATTGTATCTCTGGTCCAGTAGCGTACGTCTGTTACTCCAGAGGTCCAGCGTGGTTAATTTAAATCTCTATCGTAATTTTACTCACTGACTCTGATCTGAAAGAAATAGACAAAATAAATTTTACTGGATGTTCAAATACTGACACGTTAAGTCGTTATTAGTTGTTATAAGCGAATAAGTCGGCATTATTTTGTACGCTGAGATTAAATAACAATGTTTTATTTAATTGTCCGTGACAGTACTACTAATTGAAATGTTTGTTTCAGATACACTAAATCCTGAATCTAATATGCTATCTTTTTCTAAATAAATTGCAACTATTGCTGCTAAAAGTTTTGTAACTTTCATCTTTGTGAGTGAAGCGATCTTCTTTGTCTTTTTTCATTGTATAAAAGACCGTTTTTAATGTTCTAGTTTATTAAGTATTCAAGTGGTAAAATCTAATAGAAAGAGATAACAATATTAAAATACCCTTATGAGATTGGTGTCATCAGTGAAAGCGAAGAGGAGTTTCAATATCCTCGGATTTAAATGAATAGTTAACAAGCGCAGAATATGTATTGAGAGTAAGAGGACGGAAGCAATCAGGAATAGTGGAAATTAGATTAGCGGTTAAAATCCAAAAATCGGGGACCATGTAGTCGACAATGCGGTGGCCTTCTTGGTTTCTGGAAGGAAATTACACATGACACACGACGCAGGGAAGATAGCTTAGAAAAAGTCGACTAGCACACGCAAAGAGAGCACATGAATTTTTGGGAGTCTGATGATCTAGTAAAACAAAACTTATCATGCTCATTTTGATGTAGGGCACAACGGCGTTGAAACGGGCAAATGTTTAACAAGTCTTCCATAGTATAACAGTGAAATGTTCCTGTAAGGATCGTTTCACAATATTAAGTATGATTTACCCCGTTACTCCATCTCAAATTGGCATCTCTAACCCGGGAGAAGACTGAATAGTGGAATGTATTACTTCATCCATAGTTAACGTTATGGTGCAAACGACATGTGTTCTGCAACAGTTTAAAACATATTTCTATATACAGGGTGGTCCATTGATATTGGTCGGGCCAAATATCTCACGAAATAAGGATCAAACGAAAAAACTACAAATAACGAAACTCGTCTAGCTTGAAGGGGGAAACCAGATGACGATAGATGGCGCTGCCATAGGTCAAACGGATATCAACTGCGTTTTTTTTAGTAGGAACCCCCATTTTCATTACACATTCGTGTAGTACGTAAAGAAATATGAATGTTTTAGTTGGACCACTTTTTTCGCTTTGTGATAGATGGCGCTGTAATAGTCAAAAACGTATAATTACGTGGTATCACGTAACATTCCGCCAGTGCGGACGGTAGTTGCTTCGTGATACATTACCCGTGGTAAAATGGACCGTTTACCAATTGCGGAAAAGGTCGATATCATGTTGATGTATGGCTATTGTGATCAAAATGCCCAACGGGCGTGTGCTGTGTATGCTGCTCGGTATCCTGGACGACATCATCCAAGTGTCCGGACCGTTAGCCGGATAGTTACGTTAGTTAAGGAAACAGGAAGTGTTCAGCCACATGTGAAACGTCAGCCACGACCTGCAACAAATGATGATGCCCAAGTAGGTGTTTTAGCTGCTGTCGTGTCTAATCCGCACATCAGTAGCAAGCAAATTGCGCGAGAATCGGGAATCTCAAAAACGTCGGTGTTGAGAATGCTACATCAACATCGATTGCACCCGTACCATATTTCTATGCACCAGGAATTGCATGGCGACGACTTTGAACGTCGTGTACAGTTCTGCCACTGGGCACAAGAGAAATTACTGAACGATGACAGATTTTTTGCACGCGTTCTATTTAGCGACGAAGTGTCATTCACCAAGAGCGATAACGTAAACCGGCATAATATGCACTATTGGGCAACGGAAAATCCACGATCGTTGCGACAAGTAGAACATCAGCGACCTTGGCGGGTTAATGTATGGTGCGGCATTATGGGAGGAAGGATAATTGGCCCCCATTTTATCGATGGCAATCTAAATGGTGCAATGTATGCTGATTTTCTACGTAATGTTCTACCGATGTTACTACAAGATGTTTGACTGCATGACAGAATGGCTTTGTACTTCCAACATGATGGATGTACGGCACATAGCTCGCGTGCGGTTGAAGTGGTATTGAATAGCATATTTCATGACAGGTGGATTGGTCGTCGAAGCACCATACCATGACCCGCACGTTCACCGGATCTGACGTCCCCGTATTTCTTTCTGTGGGGAAAGTTGAAGGATATTTGCTATGGTGATGCACTGACGACGCCTGACAACACGCGTCAACGCATTGTCAATGCATGTGCGAACATTTTGGAAGGCGAACTACTCGCTCTTGAGAGGAATGTCGTTACACGTATTGCCAAATGCGTTGAGATTGACGGACATCATTTTGAGCACTTATTGCATTAATGTGGTATTTACAGTTAATCACGCTGTAATAGCATGCGTTCTCAGAAATGATAAGTTCATAAAGGTACATGTATCACATTGGAACAATAGAAACAAAATGTTCAAACGTACCTACATTCTGTATTTTAATTTAAAAAACCTGCCTATTACCAACTGTTCGTGTAAAATTGTGAGCCATATGTTTGTGGCTATTACAGCGCCATCCATCACAAAGAGAAAAAACTGGTCCAACTAAAACATTCATATTTCTTTACGTACTACACGTACTACACGAATATGTAATAAAAATGGGGGTTCCTATTTTTAAAAAAACGCAGTAGATATGCGTCTGACCTATGGCAGCGCCATTTAGCGAGCCACCCATAGCGCCATCTGGTTTCCCCCTTCAAGCTAGACAAGTTTCGTTCTTTGTAGTTTTTTCGTTTGAGGCTTATTTCGTGAGATATTTGGCCCGGTCACGATCAATGGACCACCGTGTATATATACAACTATTATTCAGTGTTTCTCACGTAATCAACACTTCTATTTTATATTACTTGTATCTCATATTCCACACGCCTAAAATTGATAACCTGACTTCAAATAATTAATACAAAACAATGGCCCTGAATTAGTAGAAATCCTAACAATAACCTATACAATTCATAAGTTACTTACCTCACAAAAATTTTCATTACAAGAACTACTGCAATACAGCTAGCGCCAATACAGCCAGCTAAATAAGAGACTCTAACTACTGAAGCCTCGAACTACTAATAGGCATGTGGTTAGCAAAGGAAAGATTTTTTTGCAGAGCATACAATGTATTTACCTTAAGAATGTGACAACCAGTTCGAAAATTATATAATCATCAGTAATAAATCTCAGTGACGGATATACATTCAGACCGTCCGCTCACGCTAATACTGCAAACCTCCAACACTGCTAATTATTAACCTCTAACCTCCATCACTGCTGACTACTCACTCCCAACTTCCATCAGTGCTGGCTGTTCGCCTCCAACTGCCATCACCGGTGACTGTTAACTTCCAACTGCTAGTCCGACCAGCCACAGAGTCTCTTACAGAGAGCTCACAGCGCTGTCAACGTTAGTAATGCAGAGTGCTACACAGCGCTGCCAACATACAAACACATAAACAGCCTACTTACAGCTGCAAGCACTCGACCGATGGAGCACGCCACCGTCTCTTGTGTTTCCACGCACGGCTTTCCGTATTGGGAAGGAGCGCCTGGTTCCCGGCACGAATCCGCCCGGCGGAACCAGTGAGCCGGCCAGTCTGTGGATGGTTTTTAGGAGTTTTCCATCTGTCTCGGCGAATGCAGGCTGGTTCCCCTTATTCCGCCTCAGCTACACCATATTGGCATACACCACCATTATTCTACCACGCAAACATAGGGGTTACACTCTTCTGGTATGAGACGTTCCGCGGGGGGGGGGGGGGGGGGGGGGGGGGGGGGAGAGGGGAGGGGGGTGGCCACCGGGGGCCAAACCGCACAATAACCCTGAAAGAGTAGATCGGTGTGGGGCGGCGGTGGGGTGAAGTGGACTGCGGTGCTCGTCATGGGGTTGTGGACCACTGCTGCTGCGGCTGGGACGGATCCTCTCCATCGTTTCTAGGCCCCCGGTTCGCATACAGTACAATGCAATAGAATCTCATATTCCTAAGTTCTTTACTTTCCCTTCCCTCTTGCATGAGAGAATGAGTGAATGTATGTGTCACCTTTGTGTTACCAATGTACCTGTAGTGTAGCGCTTTCCGGCTGCTGTTTTGACAACATGATCAACGTTGGGTACGTTGACCAAAGTAAAGAGTTTTTCCCCCTTTTGTAAGCCATTTGGCTTTTCATTATATTGGTGACCCCTTCCGTTCCTCTCTTATAACTGGGTGATCCAGTCAGCAAGTGCGCACGAACACGCTGCTGCTGAGTCTTGGTAAGTGGGTATCGGCGGTTAAGCGCGAGCTTGGTAACCTCGTGACGATGTTGTGTTGGTTTTTAGCCTAACTGAAGTACAGGGTGTATCAAAAAGAATCGCCCGATTTGGCACATCATAATTCTGGAACTAATAAACATATACAATGAATTTTATTTTTTGATGAACGGGAAACTCAAAAAGTTTTTTCGTACCTTTCCATAGATGCTGAATAAGATCCCCTTGAGATGCACGGCATATGTCAATGCGGTATTCAAATTGTTCCCACGCTGTAGCGAACATGTCCTGAGTTACAGCTTCCACAGCTGCAGTTATCTGATGTCTCAGTTCATTCATTATGGTTGGTAACGGATCCCCAGAAGAAATAATCACACGCAGTCACGTCCGGTGACCTTGGAGGCCAATAATGTAAGGCTGAATCATTTGATCCAATGTGACCGATCCACCGTTTAGTAATCCTTTGATTTAAAAATTCCCACACTTCCAGAGGCCAGCGTGGCGGTGCTCCATCCTGTTGGTAAGTGAAGTCGTTCGAATCGGTCTCCAACTGTGGGAAAAGCAAGTTATCAAGCATATTGAGATATTTGCTTCCTGTAACAGTGTTCTCGGCAAAGAAAAACGGGCCGTGAAATTGCACAAAACACGTAAAATTCTGTAGAGCCCCTCTCATGAAACTTCCTGGCAGATTAAAACTGTGTACCAGACCGAGACCCGAACACGGGACCTTTGCCTTACGCCGGTACGTGCTCTACCATATAGGCTACCGAAGCCTCCTCGTAGCCTTATTTCTGCCAGTACCTCGCCTCCTGCCTTCCAAACTTGGACGGGGCGTGAGTCGTGCGTGGGTAGCTCAGATGGACAGTCTGCTTTCCGCAGCGCTGCGGCGAGGACGTCTTGTTTTCGTCCCGTCCGCGCGGTCTCGAGTGACAGTAGTTGTTTACTACTTCGCTAGTTTAGAGTCCATCACTACCGACGCAATATGGCACATTCATACAGACAAACCACCATCAAGATCAGTTTTCATCATGCACGACCGCGAGCTTTTGAAGTGGAACATTTTCTACGTTACGACATTAAAACTGAACCGCAGGACATTATAGGTATCCGTCTCTCTATCACGAGCAGTGTTGTCTACGTCAAGTTAGTAAGTGACGAAGTGTGCAACAGATTCGTGCGCGCACATGCGAACGAGCTTATATTCAAACATTCTGATGGCCATATTGGGGCGGTCTCTATCGATCACGCCGGGCTTGGTCTCCATACGACACGCGTTTTCGAAGTCCCTTTCGAAGTACCACCGGACGTAGTCACCGTGGCTTTCCAGGCTTACGGCAGAGTGGAGAGTGGTCAACTACATGGCCGAAAAATGGACCACCTTTACAACGTACTCGGTTTTAACGGGGTGCGACAGATCAAAATTGAACTGATCAAACAAGTACCATTCTATCTTGTCATCGGCGGATGTAGGGCGATCATTATGTATGACGGTCAGCCACGCACTTGCTCCAGTTGTGGCCAAGAAGGGCACGTCAGGTCGGATTGTCTCGGACGACGGCTTACTCAAATCCCCACGGGTGAATCTATGCCTCCTTCTACGGTGACGACCCTTTTCCTCAATTATACCGAGGTTGCACGGGCGGCAACCCTTTGTGATTCGGACCACCTTCGTCCGATAGCCACCACCGATAGCGAGGCCACAGTGGATTCCGCCGTACCCGATCCGGTCTCTATAACGGGGCCCCCTCCTGAGGATAATCACCGACCGACCTTGCAAGAGAGCACATATGGCGGGATGGACATTGACCCACGGGTTGTGCCGACAGCGGCTTTTCTTCCAGACACCGGAGCAGCTGAAGAAATCCACCCATATTCGGATACTGAAACACACGTCTGTAAACAGCGTTCCCAGTGGAAACACAAGAGACGATGGCGTGCTCCATCGGTCGAGTGCTTGCAGCTGTAATTAGGCTGTTTATGTGTTTGTATGTTGGCAGCGCTGTGTAGCACTCTGCATTACTAACGTTGACAGCGCTGTGAGCTCTCTGTAAGAGACTCTGTGGCTGGTCGGACTAGCAGTTGGAAGTTAACAGTCAGCGGTGATGGCAGTTGGAGGCAAACAGCCAGCACTGATGGAAGTTGGGAGTGAGTAGTCAGCAGTGATGGAGGTTAGAGGTTAATAATTAGCAGTGTTGGAGGTATTCAGTATTAGCGGACGGTCTGAATGTATATCCGTCACTGAGATTTATTACTGATGATTATATAATTTTTGAACTGGTTGTCACATTCTTAAGGTAAATACATTGTTTGCTCTGCAAAAAAATCTTTCCTTTGCTAACCACATGCCTATTAGTAGTTCGAGCCTTCAGTAGTTAGAGTCTCTTGTTTAGCTGGCTGTATTGGCTCTAACTGTATTGCAGTAGTTCTTGTAATGAAGATTTTTGTGAGGTAAGTAACTTATGAATTGTATAGGATATTGTTAGGATTTCTACTAATTCAGGGCCATTGTTTTGTATTAATTATTTGAAGTGAGGTTATCAATTTTAAAGCAGTTAGATAGCGTTACCCTTGAATATTATGAGTAATTAATGATTAGGTAAAGTTCGAGTTCTGTTTGTCAGGGAAAATTCTGCTGGTCAATGTTGAGATGATAAAGAATAGCAAAGAGACAGCATAGTCAATTTCACTCAGCAATATAAACAGAAAATTTAAATAAAGGAGTTTCACAGCGATCGTCTGACATGGACTGTGAACATTCCGACGACGGTATCGGCGGTGCAGGGGTCGCAGTAACATCCCACCCAACAGATCGCCATGGTGACGGCTTCAGTACCTCCGACCCCACAGTACAGCAGGATCACAAGCAGACAGCTGCTGCCTATTCCCAGGCAGTAGCGCCGAAGGAGTCTGCGCCGAGTGCCTCAGCAGCCACAAACAGCCACCAACAGCCGATGGTATTTCATGGCGACTGGGCGGACGACAGTGAGGAAAACTCCTTGCCCATCGTGTCGGACCACACGCGGTGGAATTCACCCCACCAGTAATGATCCTTTTCCACCATCAGATACAGAGATGAGACAGCCTTACAAGGGTGTTGATGGCCAACAAGGGTGCTGTGGATAGACCTCAAACTTATCGCGTTGCGACTATAAACAATAACACTATACGGACGAGCGCTAAGTTATCCTTGCTTCAGGATATGTTGAATTCTGCTTCCACTGATATGGCCCTTCTCCAGGAGGTGTACGCCGACGATTTCCCAGGCATGTAGGATTATGATGCAAGCGTCTCTCCAGTTTCCACCACAGGCAGTGGTGTTGCTGTAATTCCTCGGGAAGGGATAGTGGCGGACGACATCCTCTTTCTGTCTGGGGCAAGAGGAATGGCACTCACAGAATTAGGTGTTTGCCTTATCAACATCTACGCACCTTCCGGAACGGTCAAACGTCGCGAACGTTCACGATTCTTTGCTGAAGACGTCGTCCCGCTCTTCCAAGGCCGCCACGACCATCTGGTGTTTGGAGGTGACTACAATTGTGTACTGGCGCCCAGAGACCAACTCCCGCGACATAATCCGTGCCCGGAACTCGAGATGCTAATCCGAGACCGGCAGATGGTGGACACTTGGAAACATCTTCACGGCTACCGACCGGGATTCACACACTTCTCGAGTCACTCTTCCAGTCGCATCGACCGGATTTATGTCTCACGCTCTCTTGCTGCTGGGACACAGGATGCGGAACTATGGCCTGCAGCTTTTTCGGACCACTCAGCTTACATTTGTGCCGTCACACTGCGCGGCAACAAGTGTGGAGAAGCCGCAGCCCGTGGAAATTAAACATCGCTCACCTGTCGTACCCGGGTTGCCGCCAAGCCTTGAGGATACGTGGCATTCGTGTGAAAATCGCCTCCACGCATTTCCCACAACGATCCACTGGTGGTTGGACTGCGCCAAACCGGCACTGAGGCGAACGTTGATAACCTACGGTGGCGACCACACTGCTTTTCGTAGACATACACTCGATTTTTACATCATGGTACTGCGCGACTACGATGCTATGGCGCCCTCTCCGGAACGACAAACGGCTGTCCACCGTGCTAAGGCTCAGATCATCGCTAATATGGGACGCCATCTAGAGGGGGTGGTCATCCGCTCGAGGACGCAGGATCGGATACCGAGCGAACGACCGTCGATGTTCCACTTACTTCGTGAACGTAAGCGACGCCAACGAGAGCTGATACGCTTCATCAACACGGAGGACGGTTGTCGCATCATCACGCAACAAGACATAAACACAGCGTTCTACGATCATTATTCCTAGCTCTATCCAGCTCAGACTCCTGATCCGACAGCACTGGAAGACGTCTCTCAAACGGTTTACGGCACCGTCACCCCGGCAATGGAAGTGGCCCTGATGGAAGAAATTGCGGAAGAAGAAGTGATCGACGCCATTAGAAAAGGAGCTGTCAATAAGTCTCCGGGTCCTGATGGCCTCCCCTTGGAATTTTACCGGACTTTTCAATATTTATTAGCCACCCGATGGACGGACATCTGTCGCGAACTACTATCCCCGGAAGTGCCGCTCCCTACGGCCTTTGAGGAAAGGATGATCATCCCAATTCACAAACCATCTGGTGGCTCACTGCTGCAGGACTACCGCCCGTTGACGCTATTGAACTGCGACTTTATCTTTCCTCGACTGTTGGCGGCGCGGATACACCACACCTTAAGACACGTCATCTCACCCGATCAAACTTCATTAGGAGGCGACAATAATATTCAAACAGCACTTAGTGAATATCGTGATTTGATCTCGCTGGCGAGGGCATGTTGTCTGAAGGGTGTGCTGGCGGCAATTGATTTCAGTCAAGCATTCGACTGCGTGGACCACGACTATTTGAAAGCGGTCCTCCAACATAAGCAGTACCCACAGCCATTCGTCACTGTCGTCATGCGACTACTCCGTGGGGCGACATCCAGCGTGATCGTCAACGGCCGACCTGCGCAGCCTCTCACCATTTCTCGGTCGGTAAGCCAAGGCTGCCCTCTGTCCACTTTACTTTACGCTGTGGCCATGGAACCACTCCTATGCGGCCTGCGCCAACGACTAACGGGTATGACGTTACGCGGCCACACTTCCCGATATGAAGTGTACGCTGATGACCTGGTGATTGTCATCCGCAATGGTGAAGACACCGCCAGCGCACTGAATTGGATAGCTACATATAACATGGCCACTCGTAGTCGTATCAACGTCACAAAATCAATGAACATCGAGGTCGGACTGCCTGAGGACAGTGTCACCCACTTACAGCTCAGAGATACTTTGAAGTGCCTCGGCATTGATTTCACAGACGATATACGACGATCCGCTGCTCACAACTTTCGACGCCTTTTACGACATGTTCGGACTGCGATAGCCAACAACCGTCTACGAGCCCTGGACATCGTCCAACGGACCCAGTATGTCAACACACATTTAGCGTCACGCATTCAACACATCGCCCAGATATTACCTATACCGGTGATGTTAGCTCGCCGTATACTGGCTGCTTTAGGGTCCTTCGTAAGTCAGGAATGCTTGACCTTTATCACGTTCATGACAGAGCGGTCTCCCTGTTTGTGAGCGCGTTAGTCAAACTATGGCACCGCCGTCCGGACAGTCTGACGAGTTTGTTGATAGAAGAACTAGCACCGCCCTCCCTGTTGCCACCTGTGCCGATACACCACGTCCCCTCCTCGCTCTTCTACAATCGTGTCTTTTACCTCGAACTCAGTTACGTTCTACTTGTCTTACCATCGACTCAACTGGCGACGGCAAAGACTGTTTATCGGGTCCTGCAACGTGGACGACCCGATAACGTCGCGGGGAGGAAGCACCCAAACATCAACTGGCGAGTAGTGTGGAGGACAATTCACCACGTAACACGGGACACTGACGTCACGGCGATGTGGTATATCACTGTCAAGGGTAAGCAGGTGACCAGATCAAGGCTACATGCCGTCCATATGGAAGACTCACCCACGTGCACAAGTTGTGGCGTTCAAGACAACGATGAACACCGTCTTAGCTGTGGCGAGTCTATGGCAGTGTGGCACTTAGTGAAGCAAATGTCAGTATACTTCCTTCGAGTGACGCCGAATCATATCGAACCCAAGACTATCTTACTCCTGGATGAGACTTATTACCCACGCACGAAAACTAATGCCATGAGGTGGCTTCGTGGACATGCAGTGCATTATTTGTTTCAAGACGGCACTAAGGACACTTTAGACTTTTGTAAGTATTTGCAGGAACGACATTGCAAGATCCTCCGTAACCCAAAGTAACGACAATATTTTGCAAATTATTTGTGGAGTGCAATCCACGACACTCCACGTAGCTGGAACGTCACGGGTAAGAGAGGCTAAAATTACGAGACGATGATAGAACACTGCATGGTACAACGTGGGATCGACCTTGGTCATTACGAGAAGCCATACCTAGATGATACAGCAGATGGAGAGTTTCGTCGTGACCCCCCGCACTCTGTAGCAGTATTTGACCCATTTCCTCTTTTTGTCCCTGGTGTGAAAAGTTCTTCGCAGTGTTTGTTTCCCATCTGGTGCAAGATGTAGTACCCATTAATGATGGTACGGATTCAACCCTTAGGTTTTGTTTCATGGCTTCCTCAGCCTCACACTTTGCTCTCTTTCTTTATGCCCTTTGCTGCAACTATAAGCATGTTTTCAGTTATGTGTGTCTCCAACTCGACGCAACGAGTGTACTTACTAGTTTCAGTTACTTACTGTTAAAAATAAAAAAGTTAAAATAAAAATAAATAAATAAAATAACAAAAAACATTCAAAACAATATACCCATTGCATCCTTTGTACCACATCCACGGGATGGGAGGGGGAAAAAGAAAAAGATGGTAGAGCACTTGCCCGCAACAGACAAAGGTCACGATTTTGAGTCTCGGTCCGGCACACAGTTTTAATCTGCCAGGAAGTTTCATATCGGCGTACACTCCACTGCAGAGTGAAAATTTTATTCTGGAATCCCTTTCATGTTGTACAATTTCATGTGGCTGTTCCCGTATTCCGTATTCTCACATTATGAAGGTTCACCTTTCCATTTTAATGGAAGTTTGCCTCGTCACTAAACAACAGGCGAAGAAAACTGTCATCCTCCATCTTGCAGAGAACGAAATTACGTAACTCCACACGTTGTTGTTTGTCACCTGCACGAAGAGTTTGCAGTAGCTGAATTTTGTATGGATTCATGTGTGCATGTCGACACAATGCACGCTAGACGGACATCGGGGGCGTATTGAGCTGTCGAGCTGCACGGCGAAGGGATGTCTGCGGACTCCTTGTGAAATAATGGTGGACGCGTTCGACGGCGACGGCCCGGCGATTTGCCTACACAAGCAACCCGTTTCTCGGAATTGTTCACTCCATCGTCTAATACCCTGTGCTGTGGGAGGATCCACACCGTACCTAGTACGAAACTCATACTGAACAGTTATTAGTGACCCGCACTGCGCAAAACGTAGAACACAAAACGCTTTCTGTTGTCCCGTCACCATTTTTACTAGAACTGAAGTGGACGCACTGCACTGCTACCTAGCAAGAGCCATGTAAAACTCGAAAGTTTGCTCTTTCCAACAGTATGTTGTTCAAGCACATATCTCAAATAACATATAGCTATGATTTTTTAAAATCAGATGATTCTTTTCGATACACCCTGTATTTAATCATTTTCTTTTACAGCTTTGTTTTCAGTATCGTATTCCATGACTTATTTAGAGAAACGAATGGCAGAATTTTCATCATTATTCAGGGACTTGTTTCGTTCAGTTGGAAACTTGAGATGTGGACATGTGAGATACTTCGTGAGACTTAGTTATGTTGGAATATTTCTTCCTTGGTGTAAATGAGTGTGTAATTGTGTCTTCGTGTGTGTATAATTCTTCTTCTTGATGTAGTTCAATATTTATTTGAATTTTCTTCGTATCCTCTATATGTGGCTGCGAATCACTGGACCGAGGTGTTCATACTTCGCTCAATGATCAGTCGGCTTCATCGTTTCCTAATTCCAATCTTACGTCATTTGTTATAACGAACTCCGTATTTAAACTGTTTTTCCGTCTGAAATTATCCTGAAATTCTGCGTTTCTGAAAACTGCTTTGTTGTTGCTACGAACAAATCGAGTACCCTATTCATTGTTTAATCGGCACTATTACACTTCACTTAATCTTTATCGAACGTGTGTTGCTTATTTAGTCAATTTTCTACCATTTATAATAATTCGCACGTTTGCTACCTTCGTTTAGTTACTGAGCCACGTGGACTCTTTCATTCGTTTTGGGGTATTAATGTTGTTCGGATTACTGGTTACATTCCAAATGTATGCTTGCTTTATTTATTGTTAAGGTGGGGTCAGACGGTACGAACCTCTATGCCCTAATCGTGTGGAAGGTGTTGGTCTATCTTCTATGTAACGCTCGTTTTATCTGTGTGAATCCAGTTACGAGGGCGTTAATCCAGCATTCCCTTTCTTTGAACGTCACAATTGATTCAACAAATAGAAGCGTTTTTGGCACCTGTAAGGATCTTAGTTTAGGATTATATCATAAGCAAATCAGGCACTAGCAACCGTTAGCGTTAGGATGTTCATTGTTGCATATTGATGCCAGTTGTAATGGAAACAGCTATTCACTGTAAAGTACACAGTTTATCTCGCCACGTAATTTCCCCCAATCTTTTCACCTGAATCTCCTAGATACCATCCTAAGGGTTACCGCAGCATCACAAGGGCCGTATTTGCTTGTAGAGGATCCGGCCACTGTCATTCGGACACAATCACTGGAATGATGGTACAGTGTGGCATATGGTACACAACACGATCATCTCTGGTTCGCATAACTGGTAATTTAGACTATAACCATTACATTTCTGACGTGACACGGACGATTTTGAGACCTATGCACGAGATGTCCGTGTCGCTCACTTTCAACAAGATACCGCGTGATACAGGGGATGGTCGACTGCTGCCCTGGCCAGCATGTCCTACACATCTCTCAGTCATTGAAAACATCTGGTTCTGGTTTGTCGATAGACCGGTATGCCACCTGTCCCCATCCATAGCGCTTAAGAGAGCTTTGGTGTAGAGTTCAAGCGACTTGAAATGACGTAACAGTACATGTCATCGAAACTGAATTCAAATCGATGCCGACCCGGGTTACAACTATTGTCGGTGGAAGTGGCAACTCTGTGTACGAAGTTTTGCACCTAGTATGTCTCCAAATCAACTGCACACTTAAAGAGGTATTCTTTTTGTTATTGAGTATACAAACGAAATGTGAAATTTCGATATTTGCTACCCTTACTGATGTTGCAATTTTATTGGCCAAAAGCATTGTCTTGGGGAAATCAATACAGTATCCCATGAACTAACGTATTGCGGATGTGACAAGATCTTATAAAATGCAGACAAGTTCAGGCAAGGAAGGCGTTCGTTGTCGAAGGAAGGTTACCCGAAGTATCAAAAGTAGGTTTTAATTCGAGGACGGAATTTGTGGGAATGTACGTCTGGTGCACAGGATTGTTACGGAAATGAATCACAAACTGTTGCAAAATTATAAAAAAGGAGAATCTAAGCGGTATAGATGTAATATCACATAAGAGTGCTGAGGTCAGAAATCTGCACGGAAAGGAATGCGTGGAAAATTTTAACTAGAAGAATGGACAGGATGATAGAACATATGTTGAGACATGAAGGAATAGTTTCTATAGCACTAGAATGGGCCACGGAGACCACAAATTGTAGAGAGAAGGAGACTGGAATAAACACTACAAATAACTGAGGTCGTTGGATGTCAGTGCCACGCTGAAATTAACAAATTGGCTTACGAAATAAAAGTCGTTGTGGATAGTATCAACTCTCAGAGGACTGATAAAATAAAAACAAAAAATAAAAATTACTGTTCATCACATACAAATCGCTCAAGACGATAAAATGTATTTTCATCTTGAAGACCTGATGTTGCTTCGAGAATGGTACGGTGATACAGAGGTAACATGGGCACTATTATAGAAGTTAACAGATTTTTATTCCTTGAATAAGAGGCAATCAAATGAAAACTAGATAGATTGCAAAAAGTAAGTAAAGTCTTCATTATTTCAGAAATAATCGCCATAACTGTTAATACACTTATCACACTGTGAGACAAGACAGTCAAAGCCTTCGTGGAAAAAAAAATTGCGGTTGCCTACGAACCAGTGATTGTGTCAGGGCATGCACCTCTTCGGCCGAAGCAAGTCGCCAGCCACGAATGTCTTTCTTCAGGGCTCCAAAAAATGGAAATCTTGGCGGGCCCATGTGTTGCTAAGTTTGTTTTGATTACGCTGCAGACGTTTCGCTGGGAAGCCATTGCACTTCATACAGTCCCGACCTCTCACCATGAGATTTCCATATCTGAATCTATAATCATTTTCGGTTACTTTTTGGCCTTTTTTGGTTTGTGATTATGTTTCGAGGGGTGAGTGTGAGGTCTTTGTCTGAAGTTCTTATAGGTATTTTGTATACAACATGTTAATGAAAGCCACTGAGTACTGAATCGGTAAAAATTTGGAAATTTGTGGTAAGGTCTTATGGGACCAAACTGCTGAGGTCATCGGTCCCTAAGCTTACACCCTACTTAACCTAACTTAAACTAACTTATACTAAGGACAACACACACACCCATGCCAGAGGGAGGACTCGAACCTCCGACGGGGGTAGCCGCGCAGACCGTGACAAGACGCCCCAGACCACGCGTCTACCCCGCGTGGCCATTGAATCGGTAAGTGACGATTGTTGTGCAACTGCTGATTCATTTTGCAGACGACATGTGTCTATTTATTTCAAGAAAGGAGTTTTAAGGGGCATAACTTTTGGGTTACGACGGCAAAGGAGACAAGTATTGCTTTCGCAGAGCCGGCCAGTGTGGCCGAGCGGTTCTAGGCACTTCAGTCTGGAACCGCGCGACCGCTACGGTCGCAGGTTCGAATCCTGTCTCGGGCATGGATGTGTGTGATGTCCTTAGGTTAGTTAGGTTTAAGTAGTTCTAAGTTCTAGGGGACTGATGACCTCAGATGTTAAGTCCCATAGTGCTCAGAGCCTTTTGAACCATTTTTTGCTTTCGCAGAGAGATACGAATCTGAGTTAATTAGAAGCTAAGAAAAGTTAAGAACATCTGTCAGAAGTGACAACAAGCTCTTGTTCATCGCAGCGACATTGATTTACAAAGGAGGATCTTAACGTGATTCGAGTGGTAGTGGCGGAGGACACATAAAGACGATAAAACACTATGTTGATCAAAAGTATCAGGATACCTGGCTCAAAATGCCCTCCATAGGTAATGCTGGAATTCAGTACGGTGTTGGACCAACCTTAGCCATCATGATAGCTTCCACTCTCGCAAGCATACGTTCAAACAGGTGCTGGAAGGTTTTTTTGGGAAATGGCAGCCCATTCTTCACGGAATGCTGCACTAAGGAGTGGTATCGATGTCGGTCGGTGAGGCCTGCCACGAAGTCGGCGTTCAAAAACATACCAAAGGTGTTGTATAGGATTCAGGTCAGGACTCTGTGCAGGCCAGTCCATTACAGAGATGGAATTGTCGTGTAACCACTCCGCCACAGGCCGTGCATTATGAGCAGGTGCTCGATCGTGTTGAAAGATGCAATCGCCATCCCCCAATTGCTCTTCAACAGTGGGATACAAGAAGATACTTAAAACATCAATATAGACCTATGCTGTAATAGTGCCACACAAAACCACAAGGGGTGCAAGCCCCCTCCATGAAGAACACGATCACACCATAATACCACCGCCTCCTAATTTTACTGTTGGCACTACACACGCTGGCAGATGACGTTTACCGGGCATTCGCCATACCCACAGCCTGCCATCGGATCGCCACATTGTGTACTGTGATTCGTCACTCCACACAACGTTTTCCACTGTTCAGTCGTCCAATGTTTACGCTGCTTACACCAAGCGAGGCGTCGTTTGGTATATACCGGCGTGATGTGTGGCTTATGAGCAGCCCTTCGACCATGAAATCTAAGTTTTCTCATCTTCCGCCTAACTGTCGTAGTATTTGCAGTGGATCCTGATACCCTCTTCAACTGTCGGCGGCCTCTGTCAGCCAACAGACAAGGTCATTCTGTACGCTTTTGTGCTGTACGTGTCCCTTCACTATCACGTCGGAAACAGTGGACCTAGGGATGTTTAGGTGTGTGGAAATCTCGCGTACAGACATATGGCACAAGTGATACCCAATCACCTGACCACTTTCGAAGTCCGTGTGTTCTGCGGAGCGCCACATGCTGCTGTCTCACGATGTCTAATGACTACTGAGGCCGCTGATATGGAGTACCTGGCAGTAGGTGGCAGCACAATGCACCTAATATGAAAATCGTATGTTTTTGGGAGTGTCTGGATTCTTTTGATCACATAGTGTATATAACGATGGTGGTGGATGGAAGGACTTAATGTCATCATCAGTGATAGTGGAAATAGTCACTTGATGAAACACAAAAAAACAGGATGATGAGAATAACGAGGAAGAGCGACTTCTATGATAGTCATGATGATAATGAATAGTGTGAGTGATGACAGGCGGCCCTCTTCGCTGAGAAGACAAACGGCAACATAATACGATATTTGATAATAGAGTCACTTTTTTTTTTGGTCATCAGTCTACTGACTGGTTTGATGCGGCCCGCCACGAATTCCTTTCCTGTGCTAGCCTCTACATCTCAGAGTAGCACTTGCAACCTACGTCCTCAATTATTTGCTTGACGTATTCCAATCTCTGTCTTCCTCTACAGTTTTTGCCCTCTACAGCTCCCTCTAGTACCATGGAAGTCATTCCCTCATATCTTAGCAGATGTCCTATCATCCTGTCCCTTCTCCTTATCAGTGCTTTCCACATATTCGTTTCCTCTCCGATTCTGCGTAGAACCTCCTCATTCCTTACCTTATCAGTCCACCTAATTTTCAACATTCGTCTATAGCACCACATCTCAAATGCTTCGATTCTCTTCTGTTCCGGTTTTACCGCAGTCCATGTTTCACTACCATACAATGCTGTACTGCAGACGTACATCCTCAGAAATTTCTTCCTCAAATTAAGGCCGGTATTTGATGTTAGTAGACTTCTCTTGGCCAGGAATGCCTTTTTTGTCATAGCGAGTCTGCTTTTGATGTCCTCCTTGCTCCGTCCGTCATTGGTTATTTTACTGCCTAGGTAGCAGAATTCCTTAAATTCATTGACTTCGTGACCATCAATCCTGATGTTAAGTTTCTCGCTGTTCTCATTTCTACTACTTCTCATTACCTTCGTCTTTCTCCGATTTACTCTCAAACCATACTGTGTACTCATTAGACTGTTCATTCCGTTCAGCATATCATTTAATTCTTCTTCACTTTCACTCAGGATAGCAACGTCATCAGCGAATCGTATCATTGATATCCTTTCACCTTGTATTTTAATTCCACTCCTGAACCTTTCTTTTATTTCCATCATTGCTTCCTCGATGTACAGATTGAAGAGTAGGGGCGAAAGGCTACAGCCTTGTCTTACACCCTTCTTAATACGAGCACTTCGTTCTTGATCGTCCACTCTTATTATTCCCTCTTGGTTGTTGTACATATTGTATATGACCCGTCTCTCCCTATAGCTTACCCCTACTTTTTTCAGAATTTCGAACAGCTTGCACCATTTTATATTGTCGAACGCTTTTTCCAGGTCGACAAATCCTATGAAAGTGTCTTGATTTTTCTTTTGCCTTGTTTCCATTATTGGCCGTAACGTCAGAATTGCCTCTCTCGTCCCTTTACTTTTCCTAAAGCCAAACTGATCGTCACCTAGCGCCTTCTCAATTTTCTTTTCCATTCTTCTGTATATTATTCTTGTAAGCAGCTTCGATGCATGAGCTGTTAAGCTGATTGTGCGATAATTCTCGCACTTGTCAGCTCTTGCCGTCTTCGGAATTGTGTGGATGTACCGCAGGGAAGCGTGATAGGACCTTTATTGTTTACAATATACATAAATGACTTAGTTGACAACATCGGTAGCTCCGTGAGGCTATTTGCAGATGACACGGTTGTCTACAAGAAAGTAGCAACATCAGAAGACTCGTACGTACTCCAGGAGGACCTGCAGAGGATTAATGCATGGTGCGACAGCTGGCAGCTTTCCCTAAACGTAGATAAATGTAATATAATGCGCATACATAGGGGCAGAAATCCATTCCAGTACGATTATGCCATAGGTGGTAAATCATTGGAAGCGGTAACGACCGTAAAATACTTAGGAGTTACTATCCGGAGCGATCTGATGTGGAATGATCACATAAAACAAATAGCGGGAAAAGCAGGCGCCAGGTTGAGATTCATAGGAAGAATTCTAAGAAAATGTGACTCATCGACGAAAGAAGTAGCTTACAAAACGCTTGTTCGTCCGATTCTTGAGTATTGCTCATCAGTATGGGACCCTTACCAGGTTGGATTAATAGAAGAGATAGACATGATCCAGCGAAAAGCAGCGCGATTCGTCATGGGGACATTTAGTCAGCGCGAGAGCGTTACGGAGATGCTGAACAAGCTCCAGTGGCGGACACTTCAAGAAAGGCGTTACGCAATACGGAGAGGTTTATTATCGAAATTACGAGAGAGCACATTCCGGGAAGAGATGGGCAACATATTACTACCGCCCACATATATCTCGCGTAATGATCACAACGAAAATATCCGAGAAATTAGAGCAAATACGGAGACTTACAAGCA
Source organism: Schistocerca serialis cubense (assembly GCF_023864345.2). Lineage (NCBI taxonomy): Eukaryota > Metazoa > Arthropoda > Insecta > Orthoptera > Acrididae > Schistocerca > Schistocerca serialis. The sequence goes on from NC_064638.1 coordinate 492,069,300, forward strand.
GTCGTTCTTCCCACGCACAATTCGTGAATGGAACAGGGAAGGGGGGATCAGATAGTGGTACAATAAGTACCCTCCGCCACACACCGTAAGGTGGCTCGCGGAGTATAGATGTAGATGTAGATGTAGATGCTTTTCCGAAAGTCAGATGGTATATCGCCAGACTTATATATTCTACACACCAACGTGAATAGTCGTTTTGTTGCCACTTCCCCCAATGATTTTAGAAATTCTGATGGAATGTTATCTATCCCTTCTGCCTTATTTGACCGTAAGTCCTCCAAAGCTCTTTTAAATTCCGATTCTAATACTGGATCCCCTATCTCTTCTAAATCGACTCCTGTTTCTTCTTCTATCACATCAGACAAATTTTCACCCTCATAGAGGCTTTCAATGTATTCTTTCCACCTATCTGCTCTCTCCTCTGCATTTAACAGTGGAATTCCCGTTGCACTCTTAATGTTACCACCGTTGCTTTTAATGTCACCAAAGGCTGTTTTGACTTTCCTGTATGCTGAGTCTGTCCTTCCGACAATAATATCTTTTTCGATGTCTTCACATTTTTCCTGCAGCCATTTCGTCTTAACTTCCCTGCACTTCCTATTTATTTCATTCCTCAGCGACTTGTTTTTCTGTATTCCTGATTTTCCCGGAACATGTTTGTACTTCCTCCTTTCATCAATCAACTGAAGTATTTATTCTGTTACCCATGGTTTCTTCGCAGCTACCTTCTTTGTACCTATGTTTTCCTTCCCAACTTCTGTGATGGCCCTTTTTAGAGATGTCCATTCCTCTTCAACTGTACTGCCTACTGCGCTATTCCTTATTGCTGTATCTATAGCGTTAGAAAACTTCAAACGTATCTCGTCATTCCTTAGTACTTCCGTATCACACTTCTTTGCGTATTGATTCTTCCTGACTAATGTCTTGAACTTCAGCCGACTCTTCATCACTACTATATTGTGATCTGAGTCTATATCTGCTCCTGGGTACGCCTTACAATCCAGTATCTGATTTCGGAATCTCTGTCTGACCATGATGTAATCCAATTGAAATCTTCCCGTATCTCCCGGACTTTTCCAAGTATACCTCCTCCTCTTGTGATTCTTGAACAGGGTATTCGTTGTTACTAGCTGAAACTTGTTACGAAACTCAATTAGTCTTTCTCCTCTTTCATTCCTTGTCCCAAGCCCATATTCTCCTGCAACCTTTTCTTCTACTCCTTCCCCTACAACTGCATTCCAGTCGCCCATGACTATTAGATTTTCGTCCCCCTTTACATACTGCATTACCCTTTCAATATCCTCATACACTTTCTCTATCTGTTCATCTTCAGCTTGCGACGTCGGCATGTATACCTGAACTATCGTTGTCGATGTTAGTCTGCTGTCGGTTCTGATTAGAACAACCCGGTCACTGAAGTGTTCACAGTAACACACCCTCTGCCCTACCTTCCTATTCACAACTAATCCTACACCTGTTATACCATTTTCTGTTCCTGTTGATATTACCCAATACTCATCTGACCAGAAATCCTTGTCTTCCTTCCACTTCACTTCACTGACCCCTACTATATCTAGATTGAGCCTTTACATTTCCCTTTTCAGATTTTCTAGTTTCCCTACCACGTTCAAGCTTCTGACATTCCACGCCCCGACTCGTAGAACGTTATCCTTTCGTTGATTATTCAATCTTTTTCTGATGGTAAGCTCCCCCTAGGGGGTCCCCTCCCGGAGATCCGAATGGGGGACTATTCCGGAATCTTTTGCCAATGGAGAGATCATCATGAAACTTCTTCAATTACATGCCACATGTCCTGTGAATACACGTTACGTGTCTTTAATGTAGTGGTTTCCATTGCCTTCTGCATCCTCATGTCGTTGATCATTGCTGATTCTTCCGCCTTTAGGGGCAATTTCCCACCCCTAGGACAAGAGAGTGCCCTGAACCTCTATCCGCTCCTCCGCCCTCTTTGACAAGGCCGTTGGCAGAATGAGGCTGACTTCTTATGCCGGAAGTCTTCGGCCGCCAATGCTGATTATTTATCAAAATTTAGGCAGTGGCGGGGATCGAACCCGGGACCGAAGATGTTTTGATTATGAATCAAAGACGTTACCCCTAGCCCGCTTATAACGAATAACAATTTCGCGCGAAAAAAACAAAGTAGGTAATACAACAAGCAATCATTGAGGATAGTCAGCATATAACAGCGATCTCTGAAGATAGTGGGAAGGCAGCAATAACGACAAGCAACGATCTGTAATGACGATGATAGGATTGGCGTTGTATTCATGTAGATTATCCATTCAAAAGTATACGGACGGACGCGCATTAGCGGACGTCAATATGGGGTGTGTTCACCTTCTTCCTTTATGACGGCTTGGACTTTGTAGCAGTTACACTACTGGCCATTAAAATTGCTACACCACGAAGATGACGTGCTACAGGCGCGAAATTTAACCGACGAGCAGAAGATGCTGTGATATGCTAATGATTAGCTTCTCAGAGCATTCACACCAGGTTGGCGCCGGTGGCGACTCCTACAACGTGCTGACGAAAGTTTCCAACCGATTTCTCATACAGAAACAGCAGTTGATCGACGTTGCCTGGTGAAACGTTGTTGTGATGCCTCGTGTAAGGAGGACAAATGAGTACCATGACGTTTCCGACTTTGATAAAGGTCGGATTGTAGTATATCGCGATTGCGGTTAATCGTATCGCGACATTGCTGCTCGCGTTGGTCGAGATCAAATGATTGTTAGCAGAATATGGAATCGTTGGGTTCAGGAGGGTAATACGGAACGCCGTGCTGGATCCCAACGGCCTCGTATCATTAGCACTCGAGATGACAGTCATCTTACCCGCATCGCTGTAACGGATCGTGCAGCCACGTCTCGATCCATGAGTCAACAGATGGGGACGTTTGCAAGACAGCAACCATCTGCACGAACAGTTCGACGACGTTTGCAGCAGCATGGACTATCAGCTCGGAGTCCATGGCTTGTGGTTACACTTGACGCTGCATCACAAATAGGAGCGCCTGCGATTGTGTACTCAATGACAAACCTGGGTGCACGAATGGCAAAACGACATATTTTCAGATGAATTCAGGTGACCATCATGATGGTCACATCCGTGTTTGGCGACATCGCGGTGAACGCACATTGGATGTGTGTATTCGTCATCGCCGTTCTGGCGTATCAACTGGCGTGATGGCATGGGGTGCCATTGGTTACACGTTTCGGCCACCTCTTGTTCGCATTGACGGCACTTTCAACAGTGGACGTCACATTTCAGATGTGTTTCGACCCGTGACTCTACCCTTCATTCGATCCCTGCGAAATCCTACATTTCAGCAGGATAATGCACGACCGCATATTGCAGGTCCTGTACGGGCCTTTCTGGATACAGAAAATGTTCGACTGCTGCCCTGGCCAGCACATTCTCCAGATCTCTCACCAATTGAAAACGTCTGGTCAGTGATGGCCGAGCAACTGCCTTGGCACAATACACCATTCACTACTCTTGATGAACTGTGGCATAGTGTTGAAGCTACATGGGCAGCTGTACCTGTACACGCCATCCAAGCTCTGTTTGACTCAATGCCCATGCGTATCAAGGCCGTTATTACGACCAGAGGTGGTTGTTCCGGGTACTGATTTCTCAGGATCAATGCACCCAAATTGCGTGAAAAAGTAATCACATGTCAGTTCTAGTATAATATATTTGTCCAATGAATACCCGTTTATCATTTGCATTTATTCTTGTTGTAGCAATTTTAATGACCAGTAGTGTACATTCAGGAATGTGTCTGTGAACGAATGGCAGCGTATTCTTCTGCAAGAGCCGAAACCAGATCAATGATGGTGACAGTGATGGGGTTGTATTCACTTAGACTATCTATTCAAATGTATGTGGGCGCCTATTAGAGGACAGCAGTATGGGGTGTGTGCACCTTATTCCTTTATGACGGCTTGAACTCTGTTGGTGTTACTTTCAGAAAAGCATCTGGGAACGAATGGGAGCCTATTCTTGCTCAAGAGCCGGAACCAGAGAAGGCAGCGACGGTGGATGCCGGGGTCTGGAGGGAAGTCGACGTTCCCACTCATCCGAAAGGTGTTCCATCGCGTACAAGGCATCCTGTCTCAGGAATGTTATTGTCCGAAACCCATTGTCTCACAGATGCTGCTTTGTGACAGCGTGCCTTGTCAGGCTGGTACAAACAAGCACCGTCTCCGAACTGCTCCTCTGGTGCACGCGGTACGCATTGGGTTCATATCCTTTCTTATTTTAGCGTTTTCTTGAGCGCACTCTAACCATGAAAAGCATACCCATACCCATACCGTATGACGTCCTCCGTACTTCTCTGTTGGCACCACACGTAATGGCAGGAAATGTTCACCAGGCTTTCGCGAAAAACCGAAACACAGGGTCTAGCGTAATTCATCATTACGAATCACTGGTTTCCAGTTATACGCTATCCAGTTGAGTTGCTCTTTACACCGCCTCAAGCCCTTCGTATACTAGTCACTGTGCTAGCTTGACTGCTGGTAACACTTCGGAACTCACGAGTGGTTCCTTCCGCCGATTTCATGCAATTTCTTACAACCGCCCTCCGCAATGCTCAACGTTCTCTGTCCTTCAGGACGTGAGGGCTGCCTGGTCCTGGTTTATCTGTGGTAGTTCCTTTGCGTCGTCAACAACCTGTCAGGGCAGGTTTAGATCCCTGATGGATCTGCGACTCAGGTGGACTTCCAACGACCAGTCAGTGATCGAAGTCACTGAGCTCTCCTTGAAGCGTATCATATAAAAAGGCGTTTCACTTTTTATTACTTTCACGAAGTAACCGTCAATCTGTAAGAAAGTATTACATCAGAAAATGTACATGTGACTTCAGCGATTGAAGAACAGTTGTTAATTGTAACTCACAGACATACGCGTAAGGCTTAAGAAGTAACGTCTGTGTTGCATTCATTTTTTGGAGAAACGAACACTGCTTTAGGGAGCTGAGACTACCCCTTCTGACTACTCTCTATTGTTCTGTCACTGGATTAGGCGGTACATGTTGTCATTTCTGTGTGACTTCTGATTTATCGAATAATAACAACCTTATTCATAAATAGTGGTGTCTGCTGTTACTGAACAAACCTTTTGCTATTACAAAATTAATTTTATTAGATGATCTCATACTTACAAGGTAGATGTACTAGGAAATTGTGAGCGACTCCTTATCCCGTCATGTCATTTAAGCATTTTATTCTCCACAACGGAACCTGTAGATCCATTTTTACGAAGCCCGAATTAAGATTCATTACCACTTTTTACGCGGAAGTAAGTACATAATTTAAAGGTCAACGAGCCTTCAAACAATGATGATACTCAACCGCCACCAGAGCCCGATTCATCAAATGGCCATAATGTGCTCTGGTTTGTTGTTGTTGTGGTCTTCAGTCCTGAGACTGATTTGAAGCAGCTCTCCATGCTACTCCATCCTGTGCAAGCTTCTTCATCTCCCACTACCTACTGCAACCTACATCCTTCTGAATCTGTTTATTGCATTCATCTCTTGGTCTCCCTCTACGATTTTTACCCTCCACGCTGCCCTCCAATACCAAATTGGTGATCGGTTGATGCCTCAGAATATGCCCTACAAACCGATCCCTTCTTCTAGTCAAGTTATGTCACAAATTTCTCTTCTCTCCAATTCTATTCAATACCTCCTCATTAGTTATGTGATCTACCCATCTAATCTTCAGCATTCTTCTGTAGCACCACATTTCGAAAGCTTCTATTCTCTTCTTGTCCAAACTATTTACCGTCCATGTTTCACTTCCATACATGGCTACACTCCCTACAAACACTTTCAGAAACGACTTCTTGACACTTAAATCAATACTCGATGTTAGCAAATTTCTCTTATTCAGAAACGCTTTCCTTGACATTGCCAGTCTATATTTTATATCCTCTCTACTTCGACCATCCTGAGTTATTTTGCTCCCCAAATAGCAAAACTCATTTACATATTTAAGCATCTCATATCGTAATCTAATTCCCTCAGCATCACCCGACTTAAATCGACTACATTGCATTATCCTCGTTTTGCTTTTTTCGATGTTCATCTTATATCCTACTTTCAAGAGACTGTCCATTTCGTTCAACTGATCTTCCAAGTTCTTTGCTATCTCTGACAGAATTGCAATGTCATCGGCGAACCTCAAAGTTTTTATTTCTTCTCCATGGATTTTAATTCCTACTCCGAATTTTTCTTTTGTTTCCTTTACTGCTTGCTCAATATACAGATTGAATAACATCGGGGAGAGGCTACAACGCTGTCTCACTCCCTTCGCAACCACTACTTCCCTTTCATGCCCATCGGCTCTTATAACTGCCTTCCGCTTTCTGTACAAATTGTAAATAGCCTTTCGCTCCCTGTATTTTACCCCTTCCACCTTCAGAATTTGAAAGAGAGTATTCCAGTCAACATTGTCAAAAGCTTTCTCTAAATCTACAAATGCTAGAAACGTAGGTTTGCCTTTCCTTAATGTATTTTCTAAGATAACTTGTGGGGTCAGTGTTGCCGCACGTGTTCCAACATTTCTACGGAATCCAAACTGGTCTTCACTGAGCTTTGCTTCTACCAGGTTTTCCATCATTCGACTGTAAGGAATTCGTGTTAGTATCTTGCAGCCGTGGCTTATTAAACTGATAGTTCGGTAATTTTCACATGTGGCTGTAATTTTTCCTCCTATCTATGCAGTTCTCATTTCGTTCGAGCAATCAATCATTCATGATAGGAAACACAGTCATAGCTCAGTCACTCAAAATGATTCTGAAATTTTACTTCTTAGAATGAAATCAGGCGATGATTCTTCTTCTCTGCAGGCTCGAGCTTTGCGGCAGTCTGCTAATCTTTTGTATGAAAGCGCCATATATATATATTTCACTTTTAATCGTACAACTTCGTATCAGTTATCTTCTGTCATAAATCTCAATAATCAGATTACAGTTCTTCAAACAAAGCTCAGGCTAATCGGCACGAAGACAATCTCGGAAGCTTTTTTTTCTAACAACCACCAGAAAGAGTACTACAAAGAATAATTATGCGCTCATGGCATAGCTATTGTATGAAACTACACTCCTGGAAATGGAAAAAAGAACACATTGACACCGGTGTGTCAGACCCACCATACTTGCTCCGGACACTGAGAGAGGGCTGTACAAGCAATGATCACACGCACGGCACAGCGGACACACCAGGAACCGCGGTGTTGGCCATCGAATGGCGCTAGCTGCGCAGCATTTGTGCACCGCCGCCGTCAGTGTCAGCCAGTTTGCCGTGACATACGGAGCTCCATCGCAGTCTTTAACACAGCGTGGACGTGAACCGTATGTGCAGTTGACGGACTTTCAGCGAGGGCGTATAGTGGGCATGCGGGAGGCCGGGTGGACGTACCGCCGAATTGCTCAACACGTGGGGCGTGAGGTCTCCACAGTACATCGATGTTGTCGCCAGTGGTCGGCGGAAGGTGCACGTGCCCGTCGACCTGGGACCGGACCGCAGCGACGCACGGATGCACGCCAAGACCGTAGGATCCTACGCAGTGCCGTAGGGGACCGCACCGCCACTTCCCAGCAAATTAGGGACACTGTTGCTCCTGGGGTATCGGCGAGGACCATTCGCAACCGTCTCCATGAAGCTGGGCTACGGTCCCGCACACCGTTAGGCCGTCTTCTGCTCACGCCCCAACATCGTGCAGCCCGCCTCCAGTGGTGTCGCGACAGGCGTGAATGGAGGGACGAATGGAGACGTGTCGTCTTCAGCGATGAGAGTCGCTTCTGCCTTGGTGCCAATGATGGTCGTATGCGTGTTTAGCGCCGTGCAGGTGAGCGCCACAATCAGGACTGCATACGACCGAGGCACACAGGGCCAACACCCGGCATCATGGTGTGGGGAGCGATCTCCTACACTGGCCGTACACCACTGGTGATCATCGAGGGGACACTGAATAGTGCACGGTACATCCAAACCGTCATCGAACCCATCGTTCTACCATTCCTAGACCGGCAAGGGAACTTGCTGTTCCAACAGGACAATGCACGTCCACATGTATCCCGTGCCACCCAACGTGCTCTAGAAGGTGTAAGTCAACTACCCTGGCCAGCAAGATCCCCAGATCTGTCCCCCATTGAGCATGTTTGGGACTGGATGAAGCGTCGTCTCACGCGGTCTGCACGTCCAGCACGAACGCTGGTCCAACTGAGGCGCCAGGTGGAAATCGCATGGCAAGCTGTTCCACAGGACTACATCCAGCATCTCTACGATCGTCTCCATGGGAGAATAGCAGCCTGCATTGCTGCGAAAGGTGAATATACACTGTACTAGTGCCGACATTGTGCATGCTCTGTTGCCTGTGTCTATGTGCCTGTGGTTCTGTCAGTGTGATCATGTGATGTATCTGACCCCAGGAATGTGTCAATAAAGTTTCCCCCTCCTGGGACAATGAATTCACGGTGTTCTTATTTCAATTTCCAGGAGTGTATTTTGCGCATGGATTCTGCGAGTATGAAGATAGAAAATTTGTAAACGTCATTCAAGGGTAGAACTGTTTCAGAATAATTCATCGAATATAAAGTGATATTACAATTGCCCCTCGCAGCGAGCAAAGTTAATGATAATACACTTTGCGAGCTAACAGAAGAAAAATTGTTGGGTTGTTTATTCAAAAGAGGAATATTTTGAATCAATAGAATTTTACTATAGAGAGTATGGGTAACATGTTAAGACAGTAAGTTACGAGAACACCTAAGCTGTAGCTTTTACATGTACCGGGGTATACCCGCATCCCGAGTACATAACCAGGGAAGATGTAGATTGGTGTAATTACGAAAAAGGTCTACCCATTTGGGAACTGGCCTTCACAGGGAAACCCTGGAAAACCCGGAAGAATAGACCCCAGCTCAGGTATGAAAGAAGATAGGAAAGCCTAAATCCAGTAATTTTGAAATATATAGAAGCTCCATAGATTAGATTGAAGGAAAAGTGCCTCATAGCCAAAAAATTTTACAATATTGCTCAAAAAAATTTTCAAAATTCTTCTTTCGACGACGTAGCCGGCGATCTCGTTGTGAATTCGATGGAACAGGAACACTGGGTACGGACAGCGGGTAGGCGACGCACAGCGTTTAGTGGAGGTGGCACGGAGGACAGGCGATGGCTTATGGTACAGGATAGAAGCTGGTAACGTGCCGTAGAAACAAGAAGATGATCTCAGGAACAGATGGTTAGGGACGTGAACATGAAACAGGTTTAAAGTGGAATAAGAAAAGGTTCTGACTGAGTAAATCCCTGGAAGAGAGTGGATTAAGGCAACGAAGTCCATATTTCATCGTTGAACTCAAAATCGGAGTGGATTCTTATATTCTTCCATCTGTACTAGACTGGAACATCCATCAGTCCTGACAATCGCGAATTTTTTTTGTAGTCCTCAATATCAAAGTTGTTTTGCATTACAACTGCTGATTGTCCAAAACATTTCCAAATAGATTGTGGGCATTTAAATTTTGTTGTAGCTCATATCGAATGCATTCCTCTCAAAAAAAATTTTAATCTAATCTTCGTGGAAGTAGAGCATTGAATCTGTCCGAGGTTTGCTTTCAATTACGAAATTATGGATAAAATTTAAGTTTAGACCAGATGAAAAATTTTAAACATAGGCATATGACATTGGCTCCACAAATGGAATAATTTGAAAAATTTTCATTATTCTTATAATTAATTGATTTATAGATCCACTTCCAAATAAATATCATTAATGATGACGTATGTTCATTTAACAAATCACCCACTCGCAGAATCTTCTTCATCCTCTCATGAACATTTATGGAAATATACTTCAACAATTATGTCCATAATACGAAACACACAAACTGCTATTCTTAAAATGTTAATTAAAATTCTTAAATTAATTCTCCTGGTAAAGAAGGCATAATGAAAAATCTAAAAATTATAATAATTTTCTCTCGCGCAACCAGAGAGTTTCTTCAGTTGTTTGCAACAGTGACATTATCGACTGTTGCTTCATTTCACAGTTCATTTGTTTTCTTGCGCGAACAGCGCACATCATACACACAGCGTATTTACCTACATATCCCACACTGTTCAAGTTTCACACGCAATTCTCACATAAGTGCCGTGTCTTGAGGAAATGTAGATGCACTTTCATTGTATATTACTGTGGCTTCTGCTCATAGTCCACACTTACAAACACTAGTAATTAACAAATTCTTCTACCTATCTTAAAATTTTTGTGCTAAACTATCACAGGAGTAATCTTACTCTCTCTTAACCTATCACAGGAGTAATCTCACTGTCTCTTAACCTATCACAGGAGCAATCTCACTGTCTCTTAACCTCTAGACAACATGAACTTCTTGATATTTATATACACATTCGACTCATAGTCAAATTCCACTCTAAATTCTTCTCCATATTTGGTATCACAGATCTACGATCCCTCAAAAAATTTCTTAATACCATTATGCGGGAATAATCCCTTTATTCTTTTCGATTCGGGATATGCCAACAAGAATGATCCAGGTTTTGGTATATTTACAATAACATATGGTCCGGTATAAATAAGATTCCATTTATTTATGTTCTTCATCAGTTTCGAGGAATGGATGTGTCGCCTCAATAAAACCTTTTCTCCAAGATGAAACGTCTGAATCCGGTGAATCCGTTTATCATATGTCAATTTCCGTTGTATTGCCTTTTTAGTTAAATTGACAAGTGCGAGTCGAATCTTTTCCTCCCATTTTAAATTATGGTCTTCATACTTTGGCAGATGGTTTATCCAGAAGTTCTTTTCAATCTGACTAAACATAAGCTCTGTTGGAGTAAAGTTAGTTGAGGTATGCGTCAGATTATTAAATATTTGTTGAAATTCTGACAAATAATCAGCCCATGATGTTTGTTTACTGTGGCAGTATGTACGCATAAGTCGGTTTAATTCTCGGAAAACTCGTTCTACTGGACTACCTTGTGGATGGTAACGTGATGTCAAAATTTGTCGAATACCAAGTTGTGTTAATGTTTGCTTCCATTTAAATCCAGTAAAAATTCTGGCATTATCTGTAATTATGGATTTCGGTAAACCTACATGCGGAAGATAGTCACGCACCAATCTCACTACAACAGCTCTGGCAGTAGCACACTTTAATGGATATAGTTTTACATATTTTGTAAACACGTCAAAGAATCCAACAATAAGTTTGACTCCTCCTCTTGATCGTGGGAGAGGGCCGCAGATTTCACACGAAATTAACGCCCTTGGCTCTCGTGGAATAATTGAATGCAGAACATGTTTACTACCTCTATTATCCGGTTTTGCCTTTTGACAGAGTAAACAGTTTTGTATTGTTTGGTGCACTTTTCTCCGAATATTCGGAAAATAACAGTATGCTCCTATTTTATTGGCACATTTAATTACACCAAAATGTCCCCATGATAAATGGGTTAACCAAATTAATTTTTCCTCATATTCCTTCGGGATACATACACACCACCGTGGATTGTTGTCCTTCCCACATCTGAAGAATAATACTCCATTTACTAATTTATAATGATCTAAACTAGCCCTTGAATTTTGTTGTTCCTTTAGCTGAATTATCTTCTTCCATTGAGGGTCTTTTCGTTGTAAATTTCCCATATCTCTACAAAGATGTACATAATAAGTCTTGTAGATATTGTCCTGCATCAGTAATACTGGAAAATCCGAAGTATTTACTGATTCTATTTCCGGTGTTAAACCTTCTGGGGATCTTGACAGTGCATCCGCAATAATATTTTCTTTGCCACACACATGAATAATTTTAAATTGGTACTGTTGAAGTGACATTGTCCAACGTGACAGTCTAGGATGTAATAATTTACATGTTTGCAAAAAGATTAGTGAGTGATGGTCACAATACACAATCGTTTTCGAACCATATAAATAATAGTTAAACTTCTTGAATGCCCAGATAACCGCAAGTGCTTCAAGTTCTGTGGTCGTATAGGCTCTTTCACAGGGCGCTAACACTCGACTAGCAAATGCTATCGGACAGAATGTTGGTACCCCTTTTATTTTCCTTATTTGGAAGAGACAAGCACCTAATCCAACATTCGATGAATCCGTGGACAGACAGAACTCACATTTCATGTCAGGGTGATATAATAAGGATGCGTTAACGAGTTGGTCTTTAATGTCTCGAAAAGCTAGTTCACATTCTTCAGTCCATTGCCATGGCATATCCTTCCGTAGAAGCCGGTTTAATGCCTCAGAATTCATGGCTAGAGTCTTTATGAAACGATGGAAGAACGATGCCATACCTATAAACCCCTTCAGCTGCCTTTTATTCCGTGGTGATTGAAAATTTCGAATTGCACTTTACCTTCTTCTCGGTAGGCAGGATACCTTTCGCATCTATCATAATTCCTAAGAACTTAATTTGTGGTAAAGCAAAATGAGACTTTTGTAAGTTTACTGTAATTCCGGTTTTCTTGAAAACAGCAAAAATCCTTTCCAAAATATGCAAATGCTCTTCCCATGTTTTCGTGGCTATTAATAAGTCGTCAACAAACACAGTTATACGACTACGCAATTCTGGTCCAAGAACATAATCCAGCGCTGAAATAAATATTCCGGCACTAATATTAAGTCCGAACGGGACAACTCTAAATTGGTAACTTCTCCCAGCATAGATAAATGCGGTATATTTCCTAGATTCTTCATCCATTTGGACCTGCCAGTACGAACTTCTCAAATCAGCACTAGTTAAGTACGAAACATCCTGGAAATTTTGAATTAATTCATCTATATTTTCCGGATGAGTTCTTCATTAATCTCTCTCGCATCCAGAACTAATCTAACGTTACCGCCAGGTTTTGGGACGACTAAGAGCGGAGAACAATATGGACTAGTTGATGGCTCAATCAAGTTCCATTCTAACATTCTATTTATCTCCCTTTGAACGGATTGTTTTAAACGCCAGGGGATCGGATAGTGCGTGTAAGTCTTATGTGGCTTCACTTGTAGGTGACAAATATACCCTTTAATAATTCCTGGTTTCTCATCAAAAATCTCTTCGTATGCCTCTAACAAATAATGAAGCTGCTGCCTTTGTTCTCCAGTAAGCTGATTTGATTCACTAGCTTTTATCATTGTTGTTTGGTTAAAGTCCTCCTGTTGTATCAAATCCTTTGAAAGCTCCTTCCAACGACCGTTTCTAGTGTCAATTAATTGAATTATATTTCTCATGCACAGTTTCCTTTCTATTTAAATCCAGTGCTATCTCTTCTCCATTTAATCTAAATTTAACTATTCCTTCCAAAAAATCAATCTGACAATCGTACTCCTGCATACTCCCAATACCAAGAATACAGTCGACTAATAACTTCTCCACTACAAGGAACGTGCATTTTATCGCTACATTTCCCATTTGCATCTCTAATTGCGTTTGTATTTTGACATTGGGAGAGCGTGCTCCAACAGCTCCGATAATTTTGCGGTTCTGTACCGGCAAAACTGGTACCTTCTTCTTCCTAATAATTCTTCTAAAAAGAGAGCCTGAGATGACATTGGCGGAAGCGGCGGTGTCTAATATCACATTCGTTGGAACTTCCTCTATTTCAACAAATACTTCCGATACCGGAACACTCGATCTGTCATTATGACACGTTATTAAATCCTTTGTTAACTCTTCAGTCAACAGCTCACCATCATTATATCTTAACAATTGTAATTTTACTGTTTCGCCCCTAACACATCCCCTGACCGCTCCTCCGTGGCACGATGCGGTCATGTTTAGTTTGACTGATTGTTGGTCCGATTGGTATTTGTCTCTTCAGCTACTTCAGTGATTATCGGTTGTTGTGGTGAATTCTGTCTATGTTGTCGTGCTTGATTCGTGTAATTATTGTTGTTATTCTGCTGGTGTTGGTAGAACTGTCCTGTGTTGCCATACATTGGATTATATCGATTAAAATTCCTACTGATCCTAAAATAGCCCCTCGCTGCACCATTACTAAAGTTTCCATTATGGTAATAATTATTGTTTGCAATTTGTCCATTGCTAAGTCTCCTCGGAGAGTGTAGTTGGTTATGATTATTGTTACTGCTACCATTACTGCCATTCCCACTCGAGTTGCAGCTCGGATTCGCTTCTATTGCTCTTCTTTGATAGACATTTCTCTTGCCCTTTTATTGTCCTCCTCAATTATATCAATACGATCAAGCGTAGTCATAAATGAGTCTACATCCTTATCATTTATATATAACAGCTGATTCCTTATACTGGTGGGTAGTCTGGACTTGAGTATTCTAAGTATATCCGGCAAAGGAATCGGTACATCCCAGTACAAAGATTTATTAATGTGTTTCTCAAAATATCTCTTTAGAGATCCTCTAGAAAATGAGAAAGGCTCAGGATATAATACTTCCTGTCTAAGTCTTTCTTGTATTCCAGCAGACCAACATTTTGCTAGAAAAGCCTGCTCAAATTCGTTGTAACATTTACAAGAAGATGTTTGTTCGGATGCCCACAGTGCTCCTGATCATTGTATATATCCAGATACAAAACTAATCTTTTGCCATTCCCTCTGAAACTTCGAATAAAGACTACAGGGTGAACATTCTTTTTGTCAGGGTTAAAGATTTGAAATTGTCTCTGTTTAATCATCTTTTCCTCAACGGTACTACGATTCCAAAAATCATCCTGTTCGTACTCTTCCCTGTGGCTATCCGTTATATCGAATCTAACTTGTGACGTTCCAGTTCTGTCTACATCGGATCTTGACGTGGACGGAATTTCACGCGCAGATTGAGATGTTTCCTACTTCTCGCTGTTTCTAAATCCTCCTGCGAGAGATTTAGTGATCTTTCGATATTTTCTTTCCTACGCGAGAATTCTTCGCCAAGTTGTTCTCGAACTTCCTTTAACCCTTTGTTGAAAAAATTCTCCTCGGAACTCTCTGAAATTGACTGTAAAGCTACTTTCACAGTTTCTTCTATGGTTTCCGAAGGAAAATTTTGGCGCTCTAATGTCATTTCTGAAAACTTTCCCGCAAGTACATTCATTCTATGTTCCACTGTCTCCTGCTTTTCCTTCACTTCGTCAAATTGCTTCTTTAGATTATCTTGGGATTCTGTAATTTCTGGTATCATAGCTACGGAACACTGTATGTCCTCTTGAGCTTGTATTACTTGAGGAAACAGTTCTACTTGTTTTTGTATCGTGTCAATTTTGACGGATACATATTCGGTTAGTTCCGCTTTTAACTTACTATTGTTTTCTTGGCATTGTTGGCGGACCCGCTCAATTTGAGCAATAAGATTCTGTTCGGTCCTTTCTGCCTGTTCTTTTATTTCCTGTGTCTGGGTATTTAATCTCTGGTCTAATTCGGTAAAGGCGGCTCTTAACTGATTTTGTAATTCTGTTTGATTTTCGGCTAATTGATTTTGGAGTTCATTTTGTATAACGGATAAGTCTCGTTTTACCTCCGCTTGGCCTTCGGCTAATAGAGACAACTGTTGCATAATAACAACTAATGTGTCAACAACAGTCTGATCAGCTGTTGTATGAATGTTTTCTGAACCAGCGGGATTATTTATATTGCTACCGCTAGCCACAACAGTCTCAGAATTGCTATCCGTGGCCTCTGCTCCTGCGCAAACAGCTGAAGGCTGTTGCACTTCTCGTTGCTGATTCAATGACATTTTAAATGCCGCTCTAGTCAATACCATTAAATAACTGTCAATATCAGGTTCTAATCACTAAATACAGTTTCAAATTTACTGTCGTAGGCACACTTAACTTTCAAATTACTTCACAGATGGTATAAAGTTCAATGTCCAGATCCGAAAAATCACACAATATACAGTTCTACAATCTAACTACTATCTGGAAAAAAGTTCTTTCTAAATTGATTTCAAACTATTTTAACTACAGGATAAAAAAATTAGATTTCTCTGGCCTTGTTCTGTAGTCTCGGTGTTGTCCAATAGTTGAAACCGTTTCTTGGTATCAGCAATCTTTTACTATGGGCACCGAAACTCTCTTCAGATTAGTTACTTCTCGTTCTCGTTGGTTTTCATGAAACAAAAAATACATATATTATATAACAATCACAGAGAGTCCTGTCACACTGGCGCCACTGTAATTTTTTTCCTTCTTTTCTACGTAATTCTGTAGCTCTCAATTCGTTCGAGCAATCAGTCGTTCATGATAGGAAACACAGTCATAGCTCAGTCACTCAAAATGATTCTGAAATTTTACTTGTTAGAATGAAATCAGGCGATGATTCTTCTTCTCTGCAGGCTCGAGCTTTGCGGCAGTCTGCTAATCTTTTGTCTGAAAGAGCCATATATATATATATATATATATATATATATATATATATATATATATATATATATATATATATATATATATATATATATATATATTTCACTTTTAATCGTACAACTTCGTATCAGTTATCTTCTGTCATAAATCCCAATAATCAGATTACAGTTCTTCAAACAAAGCTCAGGCTAATCGGCACGAAGACAATCTCGGAAGCTTTTTTTTCTAACAACCACCAGAGAGAGTACTACAAAGAATACTTATGCGCTCATGGCATAGCTATTGTATGAAACTATTTTGCGCATGGATTCTGCGAGTATGAAGATAGAAAATTTGTAAACGTCGTTCAAGGGTAGAACTGTATCAGAATAATTCATCGAATATAAAGAGATATTACACGGCAACACCTGCTTTCTTCTTGAAGTCTGAGGGTATTTCGCCTGTCTCATACATCTTGCTTACTAGATGGTAGAGTTTTGTTAGGCCTGGTTCTCCCAAGGCTGTCAGTAGTTCTAATGGAATGTTGTTGACTCCCGGGGCCTTGTTTCGACTAAGGTCTTTCAGTGCTCCGTCAAACTCTTCACGCAGTATCATATCTCCTATTTCATCTTCACCTACATTCTCTTCCATTTCCATAATATTGTCCATTTGCATAATATTGCCCTTGTATAGTCTCTCTATATACTCCTTCCACCTTTCTGCTTTCCCTTCTTTGCTTAGAACTGGATTTCCATTGAGATCTGTACTCTGGTTTAACAATCTAAATGACAGCAATTCCGTAGGGTAGAAAGTTTGATTGGATCTCGATGTGTGTAACATTACTAAGCGCACCGAACCGTTTTGTAACGTGCCTTTCCGGAGACAAATTCACGCATTACGTATTTTTATCAAAATTTAAACATTTCTCTCACTTTCATGTGTCAGAAAAAGAAAATACGTGACATCCTGTCCCACCTCTTCTGCTTTTTCTACTTTTCTGCTGGCAACACAGTGCTCCCCGCCTCCTTTTATGCTGGCGTGTCCGCCTCTAGTGAAACGGCATTACAGACGGGTGTGCGAATACTTTTGATCACATTGTGTATATACCGGATCGCCGGTTTGATTGTGGGACTAAAAGGTAAAATTAAAAGAGCGAGGAGGGACTGCAGTCTCAATCGTAACATCAGTGTACCCATAGACATGGAGATGGGTGTAAATAAATCCAGAGATCAAAGAGATAAAATACGGAATAGAGCAGACGACAGCAGTGAGATTCGCTACGTGTAGTTCGCGGAATTCGTGCTGTTGCCTCTAAACGCCCAGGAATTTCCTCTCCTTTTTTTGTACTTTTTTTTAAGCGGTACGACGTGACAGGCCGACTCGAATTCTTTTTTCCACTACTTCCAGTCCCCGAGAATTCGTTTTCACGTTTAGCGAAATATCACAGTTTTGTCCCGTACCGCAGATTAATGTCCATATGCAGTGCAGGTCTACTGCGTAGGCGGAGAGGAAAAGAAAAAAAAAATGCGAGCGTGTGTCGGCTGTGCTTGGCTGGCCATCCGGCGGCCGCAGAGCACCGCCTGCGGTGAGGCGCCGCGAAGCTCTCCCCAGGCAAACCTGTCTTCCGGTGCGCAGGCCTGGCTCGCAGCTCGGAGTGATAAATTCAGACGAGGAACTCTGCCCGCTCCGGTGGTCTGCATTTCTGTTTTTGGCCCAGCAGACGGCAGTAGAAATATAGATTAAAGGAAAGTATTTGCGAATACGAAATGGCAGTGCCTTTGTCATTAAGAAGTACGAAGTAATATTCCTCCGGACGTGCATGCATCCGAATGAACATTGCATCGTGCTTCTTAATAACACAGGTACTGCTACTTCGCATTTATTCTCCAATGCCAGGCCCTGGACTCTCAATGAATATCACCTTCCTGGACATACACTACCGGCCATTAAAATTGCTACACCAAGAAGAAATGCAGATGATAAATGGATATTCATTGGACAAATATATTATACTAGAACTGACATGTGATTACATTTTCATGCAATTTCCGTGCATTGATCCTGAGAAATCAGTACCCAGAACAACCACCTCTGGCCGTAATAGCGGCCTTGATACGCCTGGGCATTGAGTCAAACACAGCATGGATGGCGTGTACAGGTACAGCAGCCCATGCAGCTTCAACACGATACCACAGTTCATCAAGAATAGTGACTGGCGTATTGTGACGAGCCAGTTGCTCGGCCACCATTGACCAGACGTTTTCAATTGGTGAGAGATCTGGAGAATGTGCTGGCCAGGGCAGCAGTCGAACATTTTCTGTATACACAAAGGCCCGTACAGGACCTGCAACATGCGGTCGTGTATTATCCTGCTGAAATGTAGGGTTTCGCAGGGATCGAATGAAGGGTAGAGCCACGGGTCGTAACACATCTGAAATGTAACGTCCACTGTTCAAAGTGCCGTCAATGCGAACAAGAGGTGACCGAGACGTGTAACGAGTGGCACCCGATACCGTCACGCCGGGCGATGCGCCAGTATGGCGATAACGAATACACGCTTCCAATGTGCGTTCACCGCGATGTAGCCAAACACGGATGCGACCATCATGATGCTGTAAACAGAACCTGGATTCATCCGAAAAAATGACGTTTTGCCATTCGTGCACCCAGGTTTGTCGTTGAGTACACCATCGCAGGCGCTCCTATTTGTGATGCAGCGTCAAGGGTAACCGCAGCCATGGTCTCCGAGCTGATAGTCCATGCTGCTGCAAACGTCGTCGAACTGTTCGTGCAGATGGTTGTTGTCTTGCAAACGTCCCCATCTCTTGACTCAGGGATCGATACGTGGCTGCACGATCCGTTACAGCCATGCAGTTAAGATACGAGACCATTGAGATCCAGCACGGCGTTCCGTATTACTCTCCTCAACCCAACGATTCCATGTTCTGCTAACAGTCATTTGATCTCGACCAACGCGAGCAGCAATGTCGCGATACGATAACCCGCAGTCGCGATAGGCTACAATCCGATCTTTATCAAAGTCGGAAACGTGATGGTACGCATTTCTCCTCCTTATACGAGGTATCACAACGACGTTTCACCAGGCAACGCCGGTCAACTGCTGTTTATGTATGAGAAATGGGTTGGAAACTTTCCTCATGTCAGCACGTTTTAGGTGTCGCCACCGGCGCCAACCTTGTGTGAATGCTCTGAAAAGGTAATCATTTGCATATCACAGCATCTTCTTTCTGTCGGTTAAATTTCGCGTCTGTAACACGTCATCTTTGTGGTGTAGCAATTTTAATGGCCAGTAGTATATTTAACGGATGAGTGCAGATTGTGGAATGTGAACGACGACATATGCAGGCTTCGTGCTCGGATTGCCAAAGCGGTTAAAGTGACCGTTCGTCTAAAGCGAGAAATCCGGCTTCGAGTGCCGGTACGGCACAAAGTTTCACTCTAATATACGTTCGATGATGGTTCGTATTGGTAACTGCGAAAACGTTTCCTGTATGTGCGAATAGCTAAATAACATTTTCAAGAAAAATTTACTGCGTCTACATTTACAACCACATTCTACTATCTGTCTTACGGTGTGTCGCGGATGACATGCTGTGCACCAGTCACTGTCTTGCTTTTGCTGCTACAGTCGCAAATGGTGCCCGTGAAAACGTTCGCTGGGAGGCTCCCGTGTGAATTCAAATCTCTCTAATTTTCCTTCGTGGATTTCTAGCTACGTCCAGGATGTCTCAGCAGGAATGATCAGTCATCAGGGGGACGACAGGAACGTTCATTTGAAGCAAAAGTCTTCATATGGACATATACCCTATTCCGTATCTTTTACGAGATAGAACACATTTAATGTACTTCCACAAATTTTTTTGGGCTAGTGACGCGAAGGTACGCGTCTTACCTAAACAACGTTTTGTTTTAGCCCAACCTACCTCGTGCGAGGTATTGAGAGTGCATCGGAGAAAAGCATTGGGTAGCTACAATAGTAGACGCGATGGCGAAAACGCACCACATCTACACTAATGATGAATATTCGATGGTAGTGCTCCTGCTGCCGTGGAACAGTATCGTCGGTGCTTTCCCACTCGACAAGTTCCTGATCGCAGGGTGCCTATCAGAGTTTCCAGCACGCTGTGTGATACAGACCCACATTCCATCTCAACTTGTTAGTTCAACATCCTGTGCAGGAACAGTAGCACATTACTGAACTGAAGCAACCTGCTCCCACTACCAGCACACTTCCACTTTCTGAAGGCGTCAGCGTCCCACGAGCATGTGAACGGCGAACATTACAGGTGGAAAACTTTTACCAATTTCACCTATAGCGCTTCCACAGTCTTCACATTGGCGACAATTTCACACGGCTTGAAACTCGCCGCTGGTTAGAAATCCGTCTTTTGCTTTCATTAATGCTATTCCCTGACGAAGCCACGTTTGCACGGAATGGAATCAACAACACACATAATTATCATCGAAGGTAGCAGAAAAATTCACACGCTACAATGGAAACCAATTTCCAAGTTCGTTTTTCAATCAACGATTGGTGCGGCATGATCGATAACATGTCTACTCATTTTAGAAGAGTGAACGACAGGACATCTTTTGCAAAATTAGTTTGTTGAACATCTTGACGACGTTCCTTTGTGCACGGGGCCTCCAATACCCTTCCAGCATGACGGATCCGCTTCAAATGTTATCAGACGTGTGAGGGAACATCCCAACCGCACTTACCCGAATTGCTAGATTGGTCGTGGTAGTGCAAGCAACTGGCCACCAGGATCGCCAGACCTTACGCAATTATATTTCTGTTTGTGGAGTTGGATGAAGTCTGAGATGTACAGACGAAAGATAAACACGCGAGATGAACTGTTTGGTTGCACCGTGGACACTGCTGCCCTCGTTAAGGGACGTGCAAAAGTATTCAGACAAGCAGCACATGTTCTTCCAAGAGTGCACAATTGCACTGAAGCTGAAAGTGGGGTAGTCGAACATATATTGCGAATTGTTCAGCGTCTGAAATGTGGCATGTACGACAACGCTTACAGGTGAATGTGTTACAAATACGTAGTTTTCAATTGATACTTTGTGTTACGCGTGATGCAATGTTTGCTAACTGTTGTACATGTGTAAACTTGACATTGTACTGAGTAATATAGAAAATGTGAAACAATGTACATTAAATGTGTTCTGTCTAGTAAATCATTCGGAATAGGGAACATATACGTATGAAGTGTTTTGCTTCCAATGATCGTACCTGTCACTTCCCTGAATGTTGGCCCTTCCTCCTTGGGCACCTTGTACACGTAGAAGGAAACAATATATTGGTTCACTCGTCTAGGAAAGTACAGTCACGCAATTATAACGGTAAACCATACGGTGAAACACAACGCCTCATGACGTGTGCTACTGGAACTTGATGAGCACATCTGCGACCCTTTTCCGCTTACTAATCGGAACTGTGAAGAAACTCGCTTCTCTTCCGGCAATTCTCTCCGTTTCTTCTGTCAGACTCTGTTGGTACGGGTTAAAAACTGACGAGTAACATTCAATTAGCGGTCGATCAAGAGTGTTGTAAGCTATCTCCATTGTGGGTTGGTTAGACAGTCTGATATCTATCTTTGTACGATTAGTTTTATGCTGTCGGTCGTGTGCGTACTCCTCACATCATGTAACAATGGATATTTCCTCCTATTTATGCGCAATACGGTACGTTTGTTCGTCTTGAGGGTCATTTGTCAATAACGGCATTTCTGCATGTCGCTTACTATTTTCTAGTGTTGCGACTTCCCTGTATAACACAGCATATTCCACGACCGGCCTCATGGAGCCTCCGACATTGTCCGTTTGTGTATAAGGTGAGTAACGGGTAGAAGCTCAGGTATTTCAACTGGTGTCTGAGAACGGTGTACTGGATAACACTACATCAGTAGTTACGTCATTTTCAGACTAATCGTTCGATTACAAGTCGTATGTTTTTAGGTTTGTTAGTACCTCCTAGTACAGGTGGTAAAAGCAAGCCATCAATGCTTACTTTCCCCTGGGCAGCAGGTCAGGTGCTAAAATGTGGACACGTGGATGCAGTATGATCAGTCTATATCGACAGGTTTGGTCCACTTAGTGGTGCTGTTACGACTGTGAAGAAAACGTCAGACAATAAATTATATTTTTGAGGGACGTCTGTTCAACAAAAAGAAAAAACGATCGACACACTAAAAAATATGTGCGCTTATACCCGTTGCACGACGTGTAGTTAATAGCAATCGTCCTGCAACACTTCCTTGTGGAACGCTCGAAGTCGCTCTTGTGTTTAAAGATTTATGTCCGTTACCAATGGTGTGACGTCTTTTATTTGCTAGGAACCCTTCAATCCAGTCGCAAAGATTGTATGATATTGCATAGGTACATGTTTGTTCGGCAGGTGACGATGCAGAACTGTCCTACACGCCTGCCGGCAGTACTATTACCTGTCGTAAGTAATACACATCAAAATGTTAAAGATCATATACAAGGATCTAGAATCTGATATAACTGGAAATGAAAATTTTAAACAGAAAACAGATCAGGTGTTTAACAATATGTTCCTCACACTTTTATGATTTGTCAGAAGGTTTCATGGCGAAACTGATTCACAATAAACTTGCATGGAACGTGTCACTACAGATAAACGACGTCAGGCAGTGACAATGGCGTTTACTGATTGGCGAAAATCTTATGGGTGACGGGCTATCTTAAAAGGAGCCAAGTATTGTATCAGTAATATGGAACTGGCAATCATACTACTTGAATTTATTAATGCCAAAAAAAGAGAAATACATAACGAACTTTCTCAAGAAAGGTCATACGGTATATTTTGTACACTGCTGGGAACTGCAAGAATAGGGAAAGTATTTCACCCTATTTACAACTATGGTATTTAGAAGAAAATATAATTTATGTGGCTCACTGGCCGTGTGCAGGTATTTCAGTTCTAAGTCAGTTCGGCGACTTGCATATCAGTTACCCCACCAGAGGAAGGGGTCCTACAGTTTAAAGTAGAGTTATAACAAAATATCGATCATAGCACTGAGAGATGAATTCTAGGTTTGAAAATTTTCGTGGTCCGAGCGGGATTCGATACTGCGACATCTGTGTTTCCGGGAACGCGCTTTACCGCTAGAGTACCATGCTCGGCGGTATCTACAATATTCAGATCTTTTTATGGATATATAAAATGCTAAAACGTCACATGACTCTCTTATATAGTTTCTTGCGTATCTGGTAGTAGTGGCGGCAACATGGCGAGTCAGTCATCTTTTTGCATGTAAGTTACATTTCGCTCATAGTACTGGAGAAAGCAAATCATACCTGGAGTATGAAGTACTGTACAGACAAATAGGAACCAGAGCCATGAAACGGACTGTTGAGGAAGTGTTACCAGACCCTTCTCCAGCATAGAAAGATGCAGTTATGTACTCGAGAACATTCTTATGAATCATGTTTCTGCTTCCAAATGAGACAACAAACTGTCTAGAGAACTTGAGAGTTGAAACGCAGTTCGAAGACCTTCTGCGGAACCTCGTAAAGAGATCGTAATTACTATTAACTTATAGGTTCTGAAATGACCTTTATAGCAGTGACAGAGCTACACCCCTGAATTTGAAGGGAACACACACACACACACACACACACACACACACACACACACACACACACACAGATGACACTTTGACGACATCGAAAGCTGAAGGCAATGTTTTTGAAGTCAACTAACTGATTTTGCTAGGATATCAACTACACCACAGGAAAGTTTTCCTTATCAAAATATTACTAGCACTGTTCATGTTAGTAACTAGTGATGAGCTCCATCATGTTTAACAGCATTACTGTTACCATCAATAAATGTCTATTTCAAGCACAAACATAGTGCCCCAAAATATCTGTGCATTATCTGTTGTTTTGGTCTTCAGTCCTGAGAGTGATTTGATGCAGCCCTCCATGCTACTCTATCCTGTGCAAGCTCCTTCATCTCCCAGTACTTACTGCAACCTACATCCGTCTGAATCTGCTTAGTGTATTCGTCTCTTGGTGTCCCTCTACGATTTTTACCCTCCACGCTGCCCTCCAATGCTAAATTTGCGCTCCCTTGATGCCTCAGAACATGTCCTACCAACCGGACCCTTCTTCTTGTCAAGTTATGCCACAAACTCCTCCTCTCCCCAATTCTATTCAATACTTCCTCGTCAGTTATGTGATCTACCCATCTAATATTCAGCATTCTTCTGTAGCACCACATTTCGAAAGCTTCTATTCTCTTCTTGTCCAAACTATTTATCGTCCATGTTTCACTTCCTTACATGGCTACACTCCATACAAATACTTTCAGAAGCGACTTCCTGACCTTAAATCTATACTCGATGTTAACAAATTTCTCTTCTTCAGAAACGCTTTCCTTGCCATTGCCAGTCTACATTTTATATCCTCTCTACTTCGACCATCCTGAGTTATTTTGCTCCCCAAATAGCAAAACTCCTTTACTACTTTAAGTGTCTCATTTCCTAATCTAATTCCCTCAGCATCACCCGACTTAATTCGACTACATTGCATTATCCTCGTTTTGCTTTTGTTGATGTTCATCTTATATCCTCCTTTCAAGACACTGTCCATTCCGTTAAATTGCTCTTCCAAGTCCTTTTCTGTCTCTGACAGAATTACAATGTCATCGGCGAACCTCAAAGTTTTTATTTCTTCTCCACGGATTTTAATACCTACTCCGAATTTTTCTTTTGTTTCCTTTACTGCTTGCTCAATACACAGATTGAATAACATTGGGGAGAGGCTACAACCCTGTCTCACTCCCTTCCCAACCACTGCTTCCCTTTCATACCCCTCGACTCTTATAACTGCCGTCTGGTTTCTGTACAAATTGTAAATAGCCTTTTGCTCCCTGTATTTTACCCCTTCCACCTTCAGAATTTGAAAGAGAGTATTCCAGTCAACATTGTTAAAAGCTTTCTCTAAATCTACAAATGCTAGAAACGTAGGTTTGCCTTTCCTTAATCTTTCTTCTAAGATAAATCGTAGGGTCAGTATTGCCTCACGTGTTCCAACATTTCTACGGAATCCAAACTGATCTTCCCCGAGGTCGGATTCTACCAGTTCTTCCATTTGTCTGTAAAGAATTCATGTTAGTATTTTGCAGCTGTGACTTATTAAACTGATAGTTCGGTAATTTTCACATCTGTCAACACCTGCTTTCTTTGGGATTGGAATTATTATATTCTTCTTGAAATCTGAGTGTATTTTGCCTGTCTCATAGATCTTGCTCACCAGATGGTAGAGTTTTTTCATGAGTGGCTCTCCCAAGGCCGTCAGTAGTTCTAATGGAATGTTGTCTACTCCCGGGGCCTTGTTTCGACTCAGGTCTCTCAGTGCTCTGTCAAACTCTTCACGCAGTATCGTATCTCCCATTTCATCTTCATCTACATCCTCTTCCATTTCCATAATATTGTCCTCAAGTACATCGCCCTTGTATAGACCCTCTATATACTCCTTCCACCTGTCTGCTTTCCCTTCTTTGCTTAGAACTGGGTTTTCATCTGAGCTCTTGATATTCATGGTAGTGGTTCTCTTTTCTCCAAAAGTCTTTTTAATTTTCCTGTAGGCAGTATCTATCTTACCCCTAGCGAGATAAGCCTCTACATCCTTACATTTGTTCTCTATCCATCCCTGCTTGGCCATTTTGCACTTCCTGTCGATCTCATTTTTTAGACGTTTGTATTCCTTTTTGCCTACTTGATCCTCTGCTGTCTTCATTATTTCATTCCTCAGAGCTACCCATCCTTCTTCTACTGTATTTCTTTCCCTCATTCCTGTCAATTGTTCCCTTATGCTCTCCCTGAAACTCTGTACAACCTCTGGTTCTTTCAGTTTATCCAGGTCCCATCTCCTTAATTTCCCACCTTTTTGCATTATCTACTAATAATAAAAAAAATAATGGTCCATACTGCCGGACTCCGCTTTACCCATTGGTCTGGATTAAGATGCAGTCAGCCAGTTTGAATATTAAATTGAGTGCTATGCTCGTAGTGTGGAATGTCCAGAAAAAATTTCACATTGCCTTGGTGCTGTATCCCACATCGCTGCTCCTGCTGTGTAGACCGCCCTTATGTCGTATCTGATTGCCAGCACCCCTACATCGAGGTGAGGTCAAAAGTGATTAGGATTTCGGCAGTTGGACCCAGATACCACCAGCGGCTACAACACTATTTCGCCATGTCTCGTCACATGTACCAGTTCTAGACACTGTATCGCGCTGATTGCATAGTCAATGAGCGCGTCGTACGTCATCGCTGGCAGCATCAGCCGTCGTGCTGATTCAGTGTGATTATCCACACTGTTCTACTTCTCGCAACAGGACGTGTCAGCGAGAGTTCATCAGCACAGTTCATTGTCGCTGTTCATTGGGAGTTCAGCAGAGTTCATCTTCGGTGGAGCTATGTGTTCAGGATTCCTTGACAACCAGCAGTTTATCATTGGCAGTCTGTAGTCTGTCTCCACCTTTCCTCAGTCAGAGGGCGTCAGCTACGCAGGCTGGAGCTCATATTAGCGAAAGTCAGAAGAAAGCTGCTACCGGTTCGGAATTTGCCTTCCAAAGTAAACCGCCCAAACGGATAGGGACCACCATAGCTTGGGCAGCTGTGTGATAACAGACTTTTCCTCTTGAACGTTGTTTACTTTTGGAAGTGACCGTTAATGGAACTTTCTTTTCGGCCTGGACAGATTCACTGCTATTTCATCTCAACTGGATGTATGCTTGTGTGATCGTTCAGAAACAAATGTCCTTGTATTTCCTCTAATTATTTGTTTATAGTGGTATTGCGGAGTACTTACAACAGAGGAGCTGTCGTGTGGATTTAAGAACTCCCGTAACGTAGTCAACGAGGTACTTGGAACCAGAAAGGGCACTCACAGGCAACTATTTAAGAGGGCATACTTCAGTGGAGATTGAATGGATTACGACAAAGTATTTTCAATACCGAGGATACACGGTACAGTGTATTTTCTAGCCGGCCGTAGTGGCCGTGCGGTTCTAGGCGCTTCAGTCTGGAGCCGAGCAACCGCTATGGTCGCAGGTTCGAATCCTGCCTCGGGCATGGATGTCCTTAGGTTAGTTAGGTTTAAGTAGTTCTAAGTTCTAGGCCACTGATGACCTCAGAAGTTAAGTCACAGTGCTCAGAGCCATTTGAACCTTTTTTTTGTATTTTCTATATTTTGCTTACTCTTGGTGTTGACTTCCAGACAGTCAATGACCTTAGTAGCCTTGAGATAATTCTATTCTGAACTCTGAAATTTGTACATTTTCGTGTTGGAACATTTTCGTTGGACATTTTTCTTGTTAGAAGCCGAGCGGTTCTAGGCGCTGCAGTCTGGAACCGCGTGACCGCTACGGTCGCAGGTTCGAATCCTGCCTCCGGCATGGATGTGTATGATGTCCTTAGGTTAGTTAGGTTTAAGTAGTTCTAAGTTCTATGGGGCTGATGACCACTGCAGTTGAGTCCCATAGTGCTCGGAGCCATTTGAATCTTGTTTGAACACCCGAAAGTGTCTGCTCACTACTCTATTAAGTTGGCTGAGAGCCATAATCTGTCAATAACAGATTCCGTATGGCGCAGAAAACCGATTTTACATTGCCAATTTCAAATCAAACCCCGTCCATAACTTAATACGGGAAAGTTAAGTGCTACTTAGGAAAAACTGTTTCCAACAGCTGGGGGAACGGGAACGGTGGCGAAAGGATGTGAAACGGATGCCGCCAGCGTTCAATCGTTTTGACCCAGAAAAAGAAAATCTATATAGGCGGGCCAGAGGATCACTTTACAGCAGACGGAACTTGAGGTGATGTAACCAAACCTGTTTTCCTGTTTCCAACTGCTGGTGCTTAGATCTGCAGCTTGATGCAACAGCTCTTTCCAGATAAGGATCCGTGTATGTTAGCAAATTAGCTGAATAATTTGAGAATAAGATTCTAGTGGAGGAGGCACGCCATAAATTTTACACTACATGTGAGAAACCGTGACAATATTTAAGGGATGGTAAAGTGACACCGAGCTAGTTGGGAAGTGGAAAGGTACTGGAACCACCAACTAAAGTATTATCAAAAGTTTATTATTAAAAGTAAGGAAAATCCTTAAAATGAGAAAACGCACGAAACTTGGAGTGATAATTAGAAAATGACAAAGGTTCCCCTCACATAGGAGGGCTACAATGAACTGACTTATCAACTGAAAATTCGGCTTTTTTTTAAGTCATCAGCTCTCCTGTGCCAATCTCTTCATCTCAGAGCAGCATTTTCAACCTACGTCCTCATTTATCTGCTGAATGTCTTCCAATATCTGTCTTCCTCTACAGTTTTTGCCCTCTACAGCTACCTATAATACCATGGAAGTCACTCTCTGATGTCCTATCATCCTGTCCCTTCTCCTTTTCAGCGTTTTCCACATATTCCTTTCTTCTCCGATTCTGCGCAGAACCTCCTCTTCCTTACCTTGCCAGCACACCTAATTTTCATTATTCGTTTATAGCACCACATTTCAAATGCTTCGACTCTCTCTGCTCTGTTTTTCCAACAGTCCATGTTTCACTACCATACAATGCTGTGCTCAAAACGTACATTCTCTGATATTTCTTCCTCAAATTAAGGCCTATGTTTGATACTAGTAGACTTCTCTCGGCCAGGTATGCTGGTTTTGCCAGTGCTAGTCTGCTTTTGATGTCCTCCTTGCTTCATTCGTCATTGTTTATTTTGCTGCCTAGGTAGCAGAATCCCTTAACTTCATCAACTTCGCGACTGATGTTAAGTTACTCGCTGCTCTCATTTCTGCTACTTCCGATTATTTTCATCTTTCTTCAATTTATTCTCAATCCACATTCTGTACTCATTGGACTGTCCATTCTACTCAGCAGATCATGTAATTCTTCTTCACTTCCACTCAGTACAGCAATGTCTCCAGCGAATCGTTTCGTTGATATCCTTCCACCGTGAATTTTAATTCCACTCCTGAACCATTCTGTTATTTCCATCACTGCTTCTTCGATGTACAGATCGAGCAGTAGGGAATAAAGACTACATCCCTTTTTAATCCGAGCATTTCGTTCTTGGTCGTCCACTCTTATTACTCCCTCTTAGTTCTTGTAGATATTGTATACTACCGGCTTCTTCCTACACCTTATGCCTATTTTTCTCAGAATTTCGAAAATTTTGCACCATATTTCACAGTTTAACGCTTTTTCCAGGTCGACAAATCGTATGAACGTATCTTGATTTTTCTTTAGTGTTGTTTCCATTATCAACTGCAATGTCAGAATTGTCTCTCTGGTGCCTTTACCTTTCCTAATACCAAACTGATCGTTATCTGTCACATCCTCAACTTTCTTTTCCATTCTCCTATATATTATTCTTGTCAGCACCTTGGACGCATAAGCTGTTAATCTGATTGTGCGATAGTTCTCACACTTGTCAGATCTTGCAGTCTTCGGAATTGTGTGGATGACATTTCTCCAAAAGTCAGACGGTATATTGACAACTCATCATTCTACACACTAACGTGAATAGTCGTTTTGTTGCCATTTCCTCCAATGATTTTAGAAATTCTGATGGAATTTTATCGCTCCTTTCTGCCTTATTTGATGTTAAATCCTCCAAACCTCTTATATTCTGATTCTCATACTGGATCCACTATCTCTTCTAAATCGATTCCTGTTTCTTCTTCTATCACATCAGACAAATCCGCTCCCTCATAGAGGCCTTCAATCTTCTCTTTATCCTATGCATTTGACAATGAAATTCCAGTTGCACTCTTACTGTTACCACCTTTGCTTTTATTTCACCGAAATTTGCTTTGACTTCCATACGATGAGTCAGTCCTTCCGACTATCATTTCTTTTTCGATTGCCGCGCGGGATTAGCCGAGCGGTCTAGGGCGCTGCAGTCATGGACTGTGCGGCTGGTCCCGGCTGAGGTTCGAGTCCTCCCTCGGGCATGGGTGTGTGTGTTTGTCCTTAGGATAATTTAGGTTAAGTAGTGTGTAAGCTTAGGGACTGATGAACTTAGCAGTTGAGTCCCATAATATTTCACACACATTTGAACTTTTTTTTTCTTTTTCGATTTCTTCACATTTTTCATGCGGCCATTTCGTCTTAGCTTTCCTGCACTTCCTGTTTGTTTCGTTCCTCAGCTACTTATATTTCTGTATTCCTGAATTCCCCTGAACATTTTTTGCTTCCTTCTTTCATTCATCAGCTGAAGTATTTCTTCTGTTACCCATGGTTTCTTTGCAGTTACCTTCTTTGTACCTTTGTTTTTCTTTCCAGCTTCTGATATGGCCATTTTTAGAGATGTCCATTCCTCTTCGACTGTACTGCCTACTGGACTAAACTTTATTGCTGTATTTACAGCCTTAGAGAACTTCAAGTGTTACTCGTCTTTCCTTAGTACTTCTGTAACCCACTTCTTTCCGCGTTGATCCTTCATGACTAATCTCTTAAACTTTGGCCTACTATTCATCACTGTGATATTGTGATCTGAGTTTGTATCTGCTCCTTGGTACGCCTTACCATCCAGAATCTGATTTCGGAGTCTCTGACGATGATTTAATCAAACTGAAATCTTTTCGCACCAGCCGGTCTTTTCCAAAATCGGCTTAAAACACAATAAAAGGCGAATATCATCGATAAGCCAAAATAATTTCAAAGTTACTTGTAGGTACAGTTCAAACGCCCAAAAAAGTTACCAGTCAAGACAAATCAAAAATTACAATGAAATCCAATTTCATTGTAATTTCATTCTTCGAGAGCTTCAAGATCACCAATGGTATCTGTTCTTTCGGACATATAATCAAAAATTATTCTTAGCAACAGTGCCAACAGCCAATGTTAAAGACCTATTACAGTGACACCAAAATAATTTAAAGCACAAAGCAGCTGCAGTGAGAATACAAAAAGGCAGTTGATGAAAGCAATAACTACAATCAGCAATTACACAAAATGTTTATGGCCCACTGAAAACGATAATAACTATGATTAAGCGAAAGCAAAATTTTTGCAGTACTAAAGTTTTGCATGCAAGGAACTTTAATACTATTTTAATAGAAAAACATGTATAGCACGAATGAATTAATGGCTGGCGGCCATGTAAACAAGCTTTACAACAGGTGAAATTGCTTTGGGATCTACATGAAATTTAGTGAAAACGCAAAGCTCCATAAGTAAATAAGTTCCTCCATCTCCGGCCTGGTTCAGCAACAGTAATCCAGTTTTCAAATAAAAAGACAGTCTCTGTTACAGGCATTTATTTTAAAATTGACGCGTTTCGCTCTAGTGGCACATTTTCACAATTTTTGTAAATTAACAATAGCGTATGTATCATATAAAGCTGTGAACTCGAGCCTGTTCAACACCTGCTGAGGAACTACTGACTTAAGTAACTAGTCTATACAGCGTAAAGGGCACTAGGGAACTAGTCTATACAGCGTAAAGGGCGCTAGTCAAAAAGTAAAGACAGAATGGAGCGCAACCGCTACTGTTCAGTATAAAACCGGAAGCCCGCAAGAAACGTGCGAAATAACTAGCACGAAACGCTTCAGTCTGAAAGTAATACCTGTAACAGACACCGCCTTTTAATTTGGAAAAAAAGTCGATAAGTAACTGTACAGCGAGCTTCTCTGCACAATAGCCAGTGAACTGTAGGCTGAACGTATTCTGAAGGTCGCGTCTAGGCGAAGTCTCTTAGATTTACCTAAAGGTTCAAGAGGGCAAATTTACATCAAACCACATACAATTTAAACAATTGAAAAAAATTCCATGCTATGCGAACGCTTAACTTCATGGTCAACAGGTAAGCAATCAATGGAAGTAACCGAGCAAATTTACATTCAGAATGGCCAAGGCCTAGCGGGCAGCATGATAAAATAAACAAATGGTAAAATAATTATTACACAGGCAGCTGGTTCAAAAAATAGCAAGTGATGAGTAACATGGACTTAATGTAATCAGGTAGCAAGCTGTCCTACGAAAGTACATACATTTTAGACGGGTGTGTTGCAAGATCTGTTTGGTGAATGTCATCAGAATCACTAGCTATACCATGAGATCTCTGGTGACACACACGTGCAGACAGAATTAAACATTCCTCTACTTAAGGGGGGTAGGACGTCAAACGAGCCGACTTGGAGCAGGAGAGGCACGACATTTTAATTTCCACTGTCTATACTTTTACAAATAAATTCATAAAACTTTAACAGCGTGACCAGGAAGGATTAAGGATTCATACTTATAGCAGTGGATGTTTAAAAACGTAACAAAACACATTTTTTTACATGTGAAATTTCATCATTTTTTCACTTACTACTGGCTGCATTTGCTGAGATAGGTACACTTTTCTTCCTAAGTAAGAGAGATTCTTCGATGTCTTTTGCACAGCGTACAAACCATAGTTACAGGTGTATGAAACTCTAGAAGTCATTTGATTTATAAAAAAGTGAATGAGCTATTACATTTTAAACTTCATATTTAGGAAAAATTTAAGTTTTATAGTTAATTATCTAAATTTTTTCCACAGTTTTTTTATAGAGCTGAAAAATTCTAGAGTTTCATACACCTGTAACTACTGTTTGTTTGCTATGAAAAATTCATTGAAGAATCTCTCTTACTTAGGAAGAAAAGTGTACCTATAGGAACAAATGCAGCCAGTAATATGTGAAAAAATGATGAAATTTCACATGTAAAAAAAGGTATTTTGCTACGTTTTTGAACTTCCACTGCGATGAGTGTGAGTCCTCAATCCTTCCTCGTCATGGCGACAAAGTTTTATGAATTTATTTGTAAAAGTATAGACAGTAGAAATTAAAATGTCCTGTGGTGACTTTACTGCTCCAAGTCGGCACGTTTGACATCCTACCCCCTTTAAGTATAAGCCAGTGACTAGAAAAAATAAGTTTGGTAAACACTGAAAGCATTAAACAAAATACAGGCGGCCTAAATATATATCCAACTGGACAAGCATTACGCGCTGAAGTGGTATTTGACTGAAACGCCAAAATTAGCAACGACTGACAAACATTTGAATTAACAGTACTTTCATAAAAACGCAAGACGCTAGATAATATGTAAGGCAAGTGACTTACGGTGTAGCCTTAACTCTAATAGAAGCACAAGATACATTAAGAAATAGTAATAAGCATGACACAAAAAAGATCAGAGCAAGTAACCCACAAAATGGAATGACGGTAAGCATACCGCTGTTCAGTACCGTGGCGGGTAGGCAACGAAATTAGAAATTTAATGCGCATTTGTGAAAATCTGCCTAGCATCAAAACACAAATGAGCGCCTTTAGTTCACAGCACCAGACCGGAGTAATTGCGCAAATTTCGAGTAGGGACGAAAGTAACCAGGATGCATTTTTTTGAGCACAGAATAAATGATCGTTATCAAAAGGGCCGCACCATAGTCCATAGTACGGGGCGGAAACAGTTCCCCGAGCATGCTCGTTCCTTTAACGGTCGAGCAGCAGACACTTAAAACTCCCAGCCGGCGTCAAGGCGCCAGCAGCACTCCACAGACCCGGCCGCCGCCGACTAGCAGTGTTCGGCTGAAACTGGGCGCCCACACGTGCTCGGTACATGCGGACTGCTGCCAACCACGCATGGAGGTAAGAATAGAGGGAGATGCCGTGACGTCATAGCTGTGAAGCTATGTGAAGCCGAGGGTAGCCATCTCAATCCGACCAAAACATTGCTGCTGTAAGCTTG
Source organism: Schistocerca serialis cubense (assembly GCF_023864345.2). Lineage (NCBI taxonomy): Eukaryota > Metazoa > Arthropoda > Insecta > Orthoptera > Acrididae > Schistocerca > Schistocerca serialis. Next base: position 492,103,455 of record NC_064638.1, read on the forward strand.
TGTGCATAGGCTTGTCGCTCGCTTTTGGAAGGATTTTGCGCTATTATGGTGACTTGTGTGGTGTTCGGATGTACGAATCGTTCTGATTGTGATGCGAACTCGAAGGGAATAACATTTCATGTGTAAGTTGTCTCGTTAAGTGTGATTTTACAACTTCATTGTGAATGAACGTGTGCTACATCGGTAATTGTACTATAGCGTGTTTTTCTCCTGTATGATTTTAGATTTCCTAAAAATGAAAGTCGGAAAGCTCTGTGGGAGAATGCCGTAAGGAGGAAGAATTGGCGTGCGTCTAAATGGAGCACTATATGTTCTCAGCATTTCCGAGAAGAGGACATAGACCGAACTTCCCTTTCAACAGTAAGCCTCCGAGAAAATGCTGTACCATCAGTTTTCCCTACACACCCAATACATTTGCAAAAGGTATGTTAATTCAAAGAATTAAATTCTTAGTTTTCAAGTTCACGTTTCAGTATAATACGTACGTATCGTCGATAATCGAAGTGTTGAGTAACTCACTTTGTCTTCATCATGTACCAAATTAAAAGCTAACACTACATTAACTAGCGTAAAGTATAGGCCTAAACAGGACACTGTGTAGATTTGCCATTCTATGTACCGTATTTCAGTAAATATTGGTGGTAATGAACAGTGTTTCCCAGTAGTGTAACGTAACTGAAATGTCCCAGTACGTATTACAAACAAGATGTATTTATGGGGCTTTGGAGGGAGGGTATAGCTAACTTAGTTTTCAGTTTCTATTATTTAGTTTGTGATACACGTTTATTACTGAATTAACAAAATTGTATCGTTTACATTGACGGCTAGCTATTCGTAATATTACATTAAAAACTATTTTTAATCAGAAGAAACGCGGAATTTTGCCTTTACGAGATTTTATTTTAAACAAAAACTTTGAAACAACCAATCTGATGACGTTACATGCGTATATGGTGCAATTAGCGACTGTAATACACGCAGCGCTATAGCACACTGGCAATGTTTTGGTCAGAGTGTCATGGCAGCGAGCCACGCCCCCATGGCTTCAAAACGTAGTACGGCTGGGATACGTAGCGCCATCTCCCCTTATTCTTACCTCCATGCAACCACGCATCTCCTCGTCGCCAGCCAAGCACAACCTTCCATCCGCGCGCCCTCTTGCGGACAAATATTCACTGGTCTCCCAGAAAAGGACCAGAGACGAACATAGGGCAGATACGCTCGATATTAGCGTAAAACAGAGGTCGTGTGCACAAGGACAATCGGGCTGGCATGTTGTAAGGTCTCGCCTTTGATTGTAATGCACATAAAGCAGGACTGTAATCTTTATTATGTCGAGAAGTTAGGAATATGATTATCAGTCATGCACCATACGAAGGACTGTGCAGTGATTTTATTCGTTTAAATAATCCCACGATGGCGTAATGTTTATTGGTTAATCAAACCTCTGAACAGTCTAATCAAACAGAAGAAGGTCTTTAATGTAGAGGTTCAAATGGCTCTGAGCACTATGGGACTTAACATCTGAGGTCATCAGTTCCATAGACTTAGAGCTACTTAAATCTAACTAAGCTAAGGACATCACACACATCCATGCCCGAGGCAGGATTCGAACCTGCGACCGTAGCAGCAGCAGCGCGGTTCCGGACTGAAGTGCCTAGAACCACTCGGCTAACGTAGAGGAATCGAGATGTTTCAGACAGAATTTCATAAGGGCGAGAAATCTTTCAGTCGCAAGATCTACAGCTGGACGGTAATACCCACGACACGTGAATGTGTGGTGGTGACTATGATTTGATAGTAAAATTTACAGCTTTCTTTCACAAGGTGATAAAGCTATGTCAATAAATATTTAGCTAAATGGGCGCAACATTCAAAGGCAACTGGTGCTCCCGAATTATCCAATTTTCACAGAAAGCTAATGAATTATAGTAATTAGATAATTCAGATGAGAGGTCGTCGTATGATGAATGTCAGTATAGACGGCCACGGTGGCCGAGCGGTTCTAGGCGCTTCAGTCCGGAACCGCGCGACTGCTACGGTCGCAGTTTCGAATCCTGGCTCGGGCATGGATGTGTGTGATGTCCTTAGGTTAGTTAGGTTTAAGTAGTTCTAAGTTGTAGGGGACTGATGACCTCAGATGTTAAGTCCCATAGTGCTCAGAGCCATTTGAACCATTTGTCAAGTATAAGACAGAAAAGTGGAGGCTCTGCTTCTAGTAACGGAATCATATACATCGGCTAACCTCATGGGATTGGATCTTTTGCAGCAGCTGAGCTCAATATTATACATCTACATCAGTTCCACACGATCCACCCGATCGTGTGTGACGAAGGGTACTTCTGGTACCACTAACTGATCCCTCCTTTCCTGTTTCGTTTCCGAATGGCGCATGGGAAGATTGATTGTCGGTAAGCTTCTGTATTAGCTCCAGTTTCTCGAATTTTGTTACAGTGGTCGTTTCGCGAGACTTATGTGGAAGGAAATAATATGTAATCCGACTCCTCCCAGAAAGTGTTCCTTCAAAATTAAATGACAGACCATCGCTATGATGCACAGCGCCTATCTTGCAGCGTGTGCCACCGGAGTTTGTTGAGCAGTTACACAAGGCTCTCGCATGGAGTAAACGATCCTGCAACGAAACGTTCCGCTCTTCGATGGACCTTCTCGATAACACTCCTACCTGGTAAGGGTTCCAGATCGACGAACAATATTCAAGCGCCTCGTAACCTACTCCTTTAGTACATGAATTACATTTGCTTAAGATTCTTCGAATGACTCTGTCTGGAATCTGCTTTTCCTAATATTTTTTATGTGGTAATTCCACTTACGGTTGCTCTCCAGTCATTCCCAGATATTTTCCAGTGGATGATGTTTCAGCAATATGTCTCCGATAGTGTAGTTGTGCAGTAGCGGATTTCTTTTCCTTTCTATTCGTAATATATTACATTTATTATCATTCAGCGTCAGCTGCCAGAGCCTGTACCATTCATCAGTGCTCTGCCGGTCATTTTACAAATAGATACTGTCTTCTGGCTTTGCACTTTCTTATAATCAACTGCATCGTCTGCAAACAGCCTTAAAAACATTCTTCTATATCATTTATATACATTGTAAACATATTCGGGCAAACTCATTAGGCCACAGATGAGAATTTGGAGTGGACACTATAATACACTTCCTTGGTTTGGCCTGAGGCATTGGAGTACTGGAGTCGGCACCCTCCACACTACAGCAGTCCCATTCTGGCGACAAACTGGCTCATTCTTGTGGATGCTGACACAAGCTACCGTGTATGTCATCAGAATCAACAATACAGGAGGGTCCCTGGAGGGTCTACAGCCACTGTCAAGAATAGTGGCATCCTATTTGATAGTAAAGAATTAGATACTTTCTGCACAGCCCACGGGATACAGAACCTCTGCAGTCCACCATTTCAGCCAGTGCTGAACAGAGTTGCAGAATACTTTGTTCGGACATTCAAGGAGCAAATGAAGAAAGTCACGGCTGATTACTATGAAAGCACCCACGTGTGGTGAAATTACGGTAGGCAGACGCACATGACAGAAACATATCAGTCACCTCTGTGTGCCTTCCTTCTGGGACTATAGCCGTGTTCCAGTTCCAGTGCCGGCAGTTGTCTGTCCAGAAGGGGAACAGCAAGATTCCGTACCACTGCAGCCTGCTAATGCCAATGGCCAATGATCGCTTGAGGCAATGGACTCCGAGTGTTGAGGCTGAGATGGAGGTGCAATTCGTCCACCAAGCCACAGTAGCAGTTGAAGAAGACGCAGCTTCACCTCTTCCCTTGGAGGACCCAATGTCGCTACCCCTGCTGAGTAGTCCACCCTTCTGACATATGGGCTTGTTAGCATCCCTACGTTGAGGCGACGCCAAGAGTGAGGAGGTCTTCCGCAGTTGTCCCCTGATGCCTCCGTCAGCGAACGCACTATTTCGCCATGTCACATGCACCATTCGCGCACAATGATGATATAAACCGGCTTACGGAGCCAATGAGCGAGCAGGGCGTCATCACCGGCGGCATCAGCCAATATTGCCAATTCAATGTGGTAATCAACATGGCTGTGACATGAAACCAGACGAATCAGTGAGAGTTCATCATCACAGTTCATCGGCGCTGACCACCGGTGTTCAGCACAGTTCGTTGTTGGTGGAGGCAAATAAACCGCCCACAAGTAAACTGCCCACAAGTAAACCGCCCACAAGTAAACCGCTCACAAGTAAACTGCCCACAAGTAAACTGCCCACACGTAAACTGCCCACATCTAAACTGCCCACAAGTAAACTGTCCACAAGTAAACTGCCCACAAGTAAACCACCCGCAAGTAAACTGCCCACAAGAAAACCGCCCACAAGTAAACCGCTGACAAGTAAACTGCCCACAAGTAAACTGCCCACAAGTAAACTGCCCAGAAGTAAACCACCCACAAGTAAACCACCCACAAGTAAACCGCCCACAAGTAAACCACCCACAAGTAAACTGCCCACAGGTAAACTGCCCACAAGTAAACTGCCCACACGTAAACTGCCCACAAGTAAACCGCCCACAAGTAAACCACCTAAAAGTAAACTGCCCACAAGTAAACTCCCCACAAGTAAACCGCCCACAAGTAAACCACCCATAAGTAAACTGCCCACAAGTAAACTGCCCACAAGTAAACTGCCCACAAGTAAACCACCCACAAGTAAACTGCCCACAAGTAAACCGCCCACAAGTAAACCACCTAAAAGTAAACCGCCCACAAGTAAACCGCCCACAAGTGAACCATCCACAAACAAACTGCCCACAAGTAAGCCAACTACGAGTATAGGGACTACCACAGCCTGGGAGGCAACGTGGCAATAAACTTTGTCTCTGAGTGGTTGTTGGCTTCTGGGGGTGATTGTGGGCTTCTGGGGGTGATTGTGGGCTAATGGAACATAGTTCTCAGATTGCAAAGATTCACTGATATTTCGTGTGAACTGAATGCGTGTTCGTATGAGTGCTGCAGTAAACAAATGTTTATGTACTTGCTCTGATTTTTTGCTTGTGGCGGTATTGTAGAAGACATACATCGCCGGAATAGGTACGAACTGCTAGCGACAACGCTTGTGTTAAAGTTGTTGAGTAGTCGTTACCGATAGCTTCCTAACAGACCCTTGAGAAAAATCTCTCTTCAAGCGAAAACTCATACATATCAGCAATTTTGCAGCTGTTGTATAGTAACACTTAAACATAACAAACCGTTTAGTTATCTAAATAGTATCTACAATCCCCTACACGATTGAAATACTTGTCGGTCTTCAGGTTTCAGAATAATATCTCTGAATTACAGCAGAAATCATAAATAAAAGGGAAGAATAAACTGTGAAGAACTGAAGTTGTTCTTAAAATGAGATGTTCCTCCAGAAATTAATGAATATCCACTCCAGTTGGCCAGAATTTATTTATTTTGCTACATGACCGGATGCAGCTTACACATTGAATACATTTTCTACAAGATCCGAAACCTGTGTTCTGGTGAGGCAATGTGAAAGGATAATAAGATTTTTTTGTATTGAAGCCATTAACTACTACAATTTGAAAACTGTTCCTTGACGAGGCAACGTCCAATGACCATTTGATCATTTCACGTTTTTGAGTCACATAAAAATTTGAGAGTCCACTAGAAAATTGTTTCAACATGAAAACCATAGTCGGCTGTGGAGTAAAATAGAGAACCTTTTAGCAACTGGAGTGGATATTTATTGATGTCTTGAAGAACATTAATTTTTAGAAACGTGATTTTCATAATTTATGCTTTCTTGATCATCTGGCTTTGTCTCACCACAGCATCACATTCAGATTCCTGTAGGAGATGAAACCGATCGTGGACTAAAACAATGGACTTTTTAGCGCTTGGAGCGGATATTCATAAATTCACAACACAGTTGCGGAGCAACAGCGCCTCTCCAGACATGGAGAAATTAATAATCCCTCAAGTAAAGTGCGTTTGACGTTATTTGTGGATACAACGGGAGGCACTTTTGCGGTACTAAGAGAGATAGTATGTGAACGGATATTTCTGGCTCGAAAATCAAAAAGCCTTTGTACGATTTCTCCAGCTTCTCGGGGAACATAAACGAGTTGCATTAACCGAAGAGGCAAAGAGGATTTAAAATAAAAATTCACTGAAGATTTGTGAGACTTGTCGTTATTTAAGAGGAGAGAGAAACAATCAATAATATTCAATAAAGGATGCTATAATAGAAAGGTACTGAGGGCTGCATAGGAGCTTCCAAGCACAATTTGAAGACTGTGTACATTCTGAAGACCAGCGTGTACCCGAGATCTGTGACGTATAAAAGCCACGTTCTCAAAGTGTAGGGAGTACTGGAAGCCAAGCGCCTCTGGGGAAACTTCCTTTTTTTCTTAACCGAAGGAAGATTTATCATCACTACAATCGCTTTACGTAATCACCAATTGTGGCTGCGGCATGGCCAGAAACCGTCCGTGGCTGAACACGTGCTGCCATGCATAACGCTGAGAAATGCACCGCCTCACACGTGTTCGCGACACCACATCACTTTATTCAGAAGAGCCATTGAAATATAGAATCACGACAACAGTTTCAATTAAAAAGAAGAAATGCCAAAAACAAAGCTTGGATTCTATCCTTTACAGAGGACTTTCTGCTGCAGGTAGCTAGCACAAAACCAACTCGACAAGGGGCAGGCAACTGACCTTTTGCAATGCTGGTGATCATTTATTCAGGGCTCGTCTGCAAAGATAGGTAAGTAGCATTATAGAAAAGTAGTTGAATTATACAAAAATCTCTAGTCTTACTCAAAGTGACCTCCGATGGCCATAACACACTTTTGGCAGCGTTAGAAAGCATCAGTTAGAATTTACGTGCTGAAAGGTCGTGATTGAGGTATAAAGCTTGAAACGGTACAGTAGTTTCCGCTCTACAAGCAGCAGGTTTCGCTGCTCGCTCGCACCGGGGAATAGAAACAGAGGCGGCTCCGCAGCCAATTTTATTACACGACGCGGCCGGCCGCGGGTGCAACAGAACCCATGTGGACGGGTGGAAAGAAATGTGTCAGGCTTCATAATACGTATTTATATGTGTCGTGTATTATGCATTTCTTGTACGTGGATGTGAATCTGCACATGAACTTTCCTAATCCTCCTCACACCTTTCCGTAACGCGTGGCCAAATCTTTGTTGGGAAGCAGTTCTGTAGTACAGTAGTGCCAACCTTACACCTGGCTAGGGGATCAGAGTGACAGCACAAGCAGGTAAAAGGCAACGACTTTCCAGTGTCACAAGATTTGGGGTGGAGAGGTTGGTCACGGCCAGGTGGTTCGACCACCCCCACCACCGGGGCCCAGGAAGATCTCCGGGTGCCCGCCATATTCTAGGAGGGTTACAGAAGACGGGTAAGTAAGCAGACGTGCTCTCAGTGCGTCTGTCTCAATGTTCAAGCATGGAAGAGAGGTTTTTGAATATTTGTACTATTTCTTTAATTTCCAGCTTCGTATTGTCTAAGGAAATGAATGTGCTCGTTTAATTCCGGAAATTCGACCCCCTGTGTTAAAGTATCTGGTCCCCAGTTTGCCCGTTATCCTCCTCACATAGTGAATGTCCTATGTAAAATATTGGGAGACTTTGGTAGTATACATTTGGCCAACGCAATTCCGTCTTACCCGTAGAAATGTGCGTGCAGATTAGTATATAATATACCCGAGCTATAAGTTGTAAAATTGTAATATCTGTAAAGTGAAACAATTGCTGCAACCGCTGTAAAGTCGAGTGATAATGTTTAAAATAAATAGGTAATCAACTGTCATCAATCTTTAACATACCTTAAAAATTACAAAGAAGTCAAGTTAAAGGAATTTATTTAAAATAAAAGCTATAGAATGCAGGGACCCACACATCAGCGTGTGAGCCCTCCAGCCCCTTGCCTAGTATCGTACAGAAAGGACACGCTCTCTAGGTAGCGCTCTCAAGCTCCCCTCCCCAGTTATCCGCTGCGCAATTTTCGTTCAGGGCTTGGCGATATCAACTTTCATCTGGCGTCCCTAGGCAAGGAGGTAAGACGGTAAACTTTCAAGCTATTTACTAAAGTTTTGTCCTCATCTCCGAGAGGCGTTTTCAGAAGTAAATCAGAAACAATAACGAAAGCTTGCCAGAATTATAGACACATTACGAAAGTGTAGAGGGCCCACCAAGAAGATACAAGAACGCCTGAGAAATGAACGGAATGTTCGATCTTTTCTTACCGTAGCTGGTGTGAGCAAAACTCCTTCTATTTGTGACCTAGTTTAAATTGGAATAATGAAAGAAGGTTAGTAACATTCGCTTAGCCGAACGTAAGAGTAAGTGACGATTGGCCAGAAAGTAGAGTGTTTTATAAAGGAGGGACCATAGAAGAAAGTTTAATGGAACGAGCGTTTTAGCCAAGACGGAGCATCTACAAGAAATACTGTATACATAAGCGACAATTTTATGAACACCACGATAATTTTAAAAGCTAAGAAGAGGAGGTTAATCATATCAGATGTGGATGCCGAGTTTGCGCCAAGAAAATGACGAGCGATTATTTTTAATCGAGAGTGATGTCACCAGCCACCAATATTCACGCAGTCAACATGAGTAATGGTAGTGCCATCTATACAGCTCATAATGCAGTTCTAATTTCTGGATCCCTTACCGATTTCCCTCCGAAAATGTCTCCTGTATATGAAGACTAAACGGTACTAATCTTTTTTATACACTGATGATGACCCTTCAACCTCTAACTTATAAACGAATTGAAAATTGGCTCTGAAAGGATTCATTGTTTATAATGCTACTAGAAACCATGGACGAAAGCTTCCTTTGGGATGGATCCAAACATGGATGTCAGCTATCTTTGGATGTTCTCCCAAACGCAAAATAGACAAGTGTGCACGGTAACGAAAACAGTTGTCCTCAGTTCAATGAATCGAGCTGGTAGCACCAGAGTGAGGTGGTACAGTGACCAAACAGTGGAGTATTTTGTAGAACGGTCTTTTAAATATCAAATATCCATCTGACTCTTCAGACACAGATTCCCTGCCGAGATGGGTACTTTGAAAATGATACATCAAATGATGCATCGATTTCTTTCAACAACCCTTCCCCAAGGCAGGCTATGCTCCGTCACTAAAGACATCTCCGTTGAAGCGGCGTTAACCTTAATCTTCCTCCCTTCTTCTTTTAGTAGCACCAGACCCCATCTCTTGAGATGATAGTTTGCAGATAAGATGTCCCTTGGTCATACATAACAATGGAATATCCAGCAATTGCTGTTATAAGTAAATTAGCCTCTGGTTTCATGGATGATTTTTATTTTTCATAGCGAGCTGGAATACTGGGAAAAATAATACCTAACTTCGATTACATGTACTACAAGGTGTGTCTGGACGTGGGGGTGGCAGTCGTGAAACCGATTATGCGACACAGAAATTAGAAAGCATCCTTGTAGTCAGAGGCTAATTTATTTACAATTACAAATTGTCACACATCTCTGTCCTCACCACTCACTACAACGGAAAGTCAAAATAAATCTCCACCAGTTTACAACTGTGTTATCTTTCACTCGTCAATTTGTGCGACGATTATGAGGAACAGACGTTCTGCGTACCCATATCTCTGTAAATGACGGCGTTAAAGCTACTCTCGCTAGTTTATAATGCATCTGGTATCAATTTCAGAGGCAGCTAGTTTAATTGCGATTGTTGTGAGTAGGTTTGTGCGTCATCTCATGCGCTGCCGGCAGTGAACATCCATCTGCTGTGGGGTTCACGCTGAAAGTTGAGGTGGTATGGTTGGTACACCTGTAGTTGACACGGCTAATTGAGGAAATATTATTAAAAAGGGAAGTGCCAAGGAGCCAACACTAGAGTTCGGTAGCTATGTGTTTGAGGTCTTGAGTGTAGCAATCTACAAGAAGTACATAGTTGATGCAGAAAGCCTGCACAGATATTCAAATTCTGCAAGAAGCATAGTGGTGCCGGTGCTAACTGTGGAGAGAGGAGACGTGAAAAAGGCAAAGTTCTGCATCACTGCTCGGAAATCGACCGTCACAATATCGGCGCACCTATGACTGACTCAGAGGCATCCACCTGTTCAGAAAACACGGGGTTCCACCATAGGGGCAGGGAATACAAAAGAGGGTCCGGCGCACGTTGTTCCGCTCTGCCTGCGGCCCCACGCCGAACTATTAGGCGTCACGTTTCCGAAAAATCATTCCGCGAATGTTTTGAAAGTGAGGGAGTTCGTGTATGGTTTTGTAAGCTGCACAATTACTAGATTCCCTTTTGCATTCGTGCCTGCCGTTTGCTCAGACTATAAATGCACGCATCTCGAAAAGAGATTGAAGATTGGTGCACATATTTTTACGTATATGCTGTAACTGCACTATGTTTTGTATACATTGATGACTGAAATAAAAGTTCTTTCATGCAAGCTTTCCATGGCATACGCATTAATCCATTGACGTTGCAAGGTTTTTGTGGTGACAGAGAAGCCTAACAAAGGATGTATCATACTTTGTAACATTTCCGTAACGTCAGTAGCCACAGTTCTTTAGTTTCCATAATGAATGAAAACTTAGTTTCCAGGAGGGAAGGTATGATGAAGAACGTCATTTTCTGTATGATCGTTGAAAAGGAAGTGTTTCAGTTTTTGATAGTTGCAATAAGCATTACGCCAACAATTGTTTTTGTTGCTTTCTGCAAATTTTAAATCAATTTATGTTTTCACACTGTAAAATATGAATTACAGGTAGAAAGGCCTGTAATTTCCTGTGAACAGAGTAAAAAATACAAATTACTCTTTGAAACTACCTTGCTATGCTTTTATGCATGGGTAGTCATGTTGCAAAGTTTGAATCTGTATAATGAGCAGATTATAAACTTATTCAGGAGAATGCTAGTAAAGATAGGCAGCGTTTTAAGTATGAATTACGGAAACTTATCATCGTTCAACAACTTCCTTATACTGTAGCCCTATATTGGAGAAGCTAGCTCGTGCTGTATCTGATCCCTGGGCTGGAGTTTACATAATATGTAAACTTATATTATTTGATCGATGTAACAAAATAAACTTTTTCTAAAACGTTCATCTCTTAACTATGTTCTCTTTCTGTATTGGTAGTGTCGAATATATGGTGAAGACTTTATCAAAACACATGAAGACTGATCATAAACTGAATTTTTCACACATGCCTTCTCATTCTGTATGCAACGCTTAATCGTCATGGAGTAAAAGTATTTGCGTGTGTGTTACTGTCACTGCTGGAAGACGATTTATATCCACTGTTCGGCCGTCACAACCAGAGGTAATTTCGCTTCTTGCTGTAACTGCTAAACATTTGCAGTTGGACATTAATTCGTAGTTATTTGAAGCAGTAACTGCCTCTGTCCTCTCTCACACCCACTAGTTCTGACAATGTAAAAATGGCGGGGTTTGTCCAGTTTGGTTCCGTGTCGTTACAGTGATGCCTCTGTACGATATTCTATGTCTCTGGGTTTTATAGGCTACGATCTGTCTTCTCCATCTTCCCCTGAGATGGGTACAGGCGGACAATCTCGCGGCAATTTTCCGAGAGCGTCACGAAACTGTCCTAAGTGTGGTCGCCTCCACTCGTGTTGCCGCAAGTGACAGTTCTTTACCCTTTTAGTATAATTAATATTAGCAGTTATCATCTGTGCTGCATTTGGTTGAGGACGTGGCTTGTTATTGTGGGGACCCCCTGATTAAAAGCCTTTTCTCAGCATTCGCAAATCTAGAAGGCAGCTGGTTATGATTTCGCGCGAGTGGAAGGTGGCAACCACATGCTTGCTGGTACAACTGTGTCACTGGAAATTTCGACGTGATCGTCTGAGGCAAAGCTTTCCAGTCTAGGTGCCCCGAACCCCAGGCTATCGAGCAGTAGGATCAAGGGTGTGGCGAGAGTGGTAAATTCAGAAAGTAAAATAAATTAAGAACTTATGATAAAACACCCCAAAACATCTTTGTCTTCCTTCAGTGTAACCTCACATCAAGTATTAAACGAATGATCGATATGTTGATATCCAATATTTCGTGCATGTAACATCCAGTTACGGCACTAGATGCTATCTCTCTCCTGCTGCTGTACATTGGAGCTCTTTAACGGTCCATGGTTTAACAAGCTCTTCGAGCGGCGGTAGCGGGGGACTATACTTTTCCTTCAGTCTGTTTCTTAGTTTCCTTCGTTACATGTATCACTATTTTAGTTCTTTCAAAATGATATAATCTACAGAAATCGTTAGAAGTGGACGAATTTATTGCCAGAAAGACATCCTTGGCAGTTTATACGGAGCCAAGATCAACGTGTCCGAACAACAATCAAATAGTACGTCTGAAATCTCTGTTTGTTTTGCGCCAGCATGCAGTAACAAGAAAACACAAGTGATAGTGTATAACGAAGAATACTTAAAAATGGGAATCACGTGGTGTGGAGATTTCATGTTCTACGCCGGAGTGAGGAAAACTTTCCGATTCAAGCATGGCATCCAATAAACTGCTGTGTCATATTTCAATAAAACTCAAACATTTACGAGGAAAAAATCCGATACTTAAAAAAATCCTGAGACCAAAGAATCTTTACTAAGAAATCCTGCACTTCAGATGAAGTAACAGAAGCTAGTTACGAGAATCTTGTCGCTGTTACCGTGAATGGAGAGGCAATATCAGATGTAGAAGTAACTTCAGGTGTGTCCTGGGGAAGTGTGTTGGGACCCTTGTTGTTCATGTTGTATATTAATGACCATGCGGACAATATTAATAGTAGCCTCAGACGGTTTACAGATGATACAGTTATCTATAATGAAATACGGTCTGAAAGAGGTTGCGTAAATATTCAGTTAGATCTTGAAGAGATTTCAAAGTGGTGCAAAGACTGTCAGCTTGCTTTAACTGTTCAGAAATGTAAAATTGTGCATTTTGCGAAACGAAAAAACGTAGTATCCAATAATAGCATGAATCAGGACTATCAGTAAATATTGAACGTATACAGAGAACGGCAGCACGAATGGTTCAGATAGTTCAAATGGCTCTGAGTACTATGTGACTTAACTGCTGAGGTTATCAGTCCCCTAGAACTTAGAACTACTTAAACCTAACTAACGGAAGGACATCACAAACATCCGTGCCCGAGGCAGGATTCGAACCTGTGACCGTAGCAGCACGAATGGTCACAGGTTTGTTTGACTGGTGGGAAAGTGTTACAGAGATTCTGAAGAAACTGAACTAGCAGACTCTTGAGCATACACGTAAATTATCCATAGAAAGTTTACTAACAAAGATTCAAGAACCGGCTTTAAATGATGATTCCACGAATATACTACAACCCTCTACGTATCGCTCACAGTAGGGATCTTGAGGACAAGATGGGAATAACTACAGCACGCACAGAGACGTTCAAACAATCATTCTTCCCGTGGTTCAAACGCGAACGGAACGGGAAGAAACCCTAATAAGTGGTACAATGGGATGTACCCTCTGCCATCTCCTTCACATTGGTTTGCAGAGTATGGATGTAGAAGTAGATGTACATGCAGATGTATATACAGATTGCGAAAAATACGTCATGTAGTTGCAGCGATAGCCATCATCACAATTTGCTGTGCTATAACGGGATCAATATTTGACCCTGAGTGTTAACGCGATGCAAAAAAGGAAAAAGATCTCTTGGCTGCTAATGCGGTTGGAAGACCCATTCAGGATATGTCTGAAATCACTGAACATTCTGTTAAAACTCGACTTGGTGAAACAAATTTAATGTTTTCAGTTCGGCTGGATAAAACTACCAGTTTACATGGCCTAGTTCAGCTCGTTTCTTTTATTCGTTTCATTGACGAAGGAAACATAGTTGTTGCAAGGAAATTCCGTTAAATGGATACACGCAGGCAACGATATTGTCGTGGAAAAATTATATTAGCATGCGCGCAGATGGCGCCCCTTCAATAATGGAATCTATAAAGGATTCATCGCACTGGCGAAACAACGAAACTAAAAATTGGTTGCTACGCACTGCTCAGTACATAGCAAAGCGCTTCTACGAAAACCCACTGAAATGGATTTGAAATCAGTTTTGGACAAGAATTGAAAGGGTAAATTACATTAAGAGCAGGCCTCTCAAAACTTTCCGGTCATATATCTACATCTACATCTACATTTATACTCCGCAAGCCACCCAACGGTGTGTGGCGGAGGGCACTTTACGTGCCACTGTCATTACCTCCCTTTCCTGTTCCAGTCACGTACGGTTCGCGGGAAGAACGACTGTCGGAAAGCCTCCGTGCGCGCTCAAATCTCTCTAATTTTACATTCGCAATCTCCTCGGGAGGTATAAGTAGGGGGAAGCAATATATTCGATACCTCATCCAGAAACGCACCCTCTCGAAACCTGGCGAGCAAGCTACACCGCGATGCAGAGCACCTCTCTTGCAGAGTCTGCCACTTGAGTTTGTTAAACATCTCCGTAACGCTATCACGGTTACCAAATAACCCTGTGACGAAACGCGCCGCTCTTCTTTGGATCTTCTCTATCTCCTCCGTCAACCCGATCTGGTACGGATCCCACACTGATGAGCAATACTCAAGTATAGGTCGAACGAGTGTTTTGTAAGCCACCTCCTTTGTGAGAGCTAGGAACATTGTAATTTCCTCCACCATACGGATGTCTTTTATGACAGGCTTTTTTCCTCTTCAAATTCAGTATTTTCTTTATAGAAACGGAAATGAAATTCAGATAACTTGAAAGCCCACTAAAACGCTCCATTCGTGTCATGTGATGCCTGTGACGTCACTGTCTAACTCGCTGAACCTACTGTCGTAATTCACAGTGATGTATGTGTTTTGGAATTTACGCTTCGGAAAACGTGTTACAAATGATGTGCTCTACCATACTGTACAAATACATATATAAAAACTCCTGAAAAGTTTTTTTTGAGTGTTCCAGAGAATTAGAAGCGGCGTAAAATATGGTTGCACTTTACCGGCAACTTGCCACGACCTCGACGCACAAGTTCATTAACCGAATTAAAAATGTAATGCACTGTGAATTTAACATTAACTTACGTCCGAGATACGCTTTCCCACTGTTACAACGAAGGATAGCGTCGTTCTACGAAATTAAACTCTTAGTGAACAATTGCCGGTTTTTTTTACCCACCTGCACCGGAATTATTCGGTAGCACACTTGTTAGAGCGGTGGACTGTCGAATTTTATAATTTTATGTCCATACGTCGCTGGTTCGGATCTAAACGGAAAGAACATTTTAACTTATTTTTAAGCCGATTCGACAGTCCTCTTATACGAAAACCAAATCACAATTACCAAACTTCACCACATCGATCAGAAACAGAATGTCATTGTGTGTTTTCCTTGCTGTTTACATGCCCTTACATTGCAACCGCTGTTCACACACGTCGCGTTCAGAAAGATATTTCCTCGTTTATGTGACCACACACTTCTCACTTTATTAGAAACAATGTTTTTATCTTCGTACTGTCCAACTAGGATCCTTATTGCTTAAACTTTTGTAATTTCATCATCATAAATAAAGATGAAGCAAGTCTGCTTCAGACGCTAACGTTGGTTTACGCTCACAAACTTTACAGCCCTCTTGTTTGTGTTCCTTCATGTTGTACACGCTTTAAATATCTCCATATAACTTCATCGTCCTACATCTAATTGTATTGTGGGCGTAGGGTGATATATTCACTACTGGCAATGCTTTCCAAAGAAGTGAATTGTTTGTTCGCAAAGTAAGTGCATTTATCCTCTGTTGTCCACTTCTCCGACTAAGACTAATGTGAGGCTAAATATATTACATCCCACAATCGAAACAACTGCTACAATCAGTTCTTGCTAACGCTATTTTCTTAAGTCGTAGCTTCTGAAAATATCCCTTCCACGATTCGAACATGTGACCTCTTCATCTACAGTCGGATGCGCTATCCGTTGCTCCACAGAATGCTTGCTCAATGTAGAATCTCTGCTGAGTGTTTTCTAGCGCCAATCTACTATAATATACGGACCCATTTGCAAAAGTTCTACAATTCCTTGGTTTTGAGCGAGTTTAATGATGTTGCAGGGAACAGGGAAAAAATGTCCGTCGTTACACATATCGTCGCTCTAAATGGGTAGAGCATAAACGCATCAAATTTCGTAAAACTTCCACTATCACCGTTCACAAAATTCCTTTCTATTGTTACTCAAAAGTTGTAATTAAGTTTTCTATCATTAAATAGCTAAACATTTTACAGAAAAAGTACATAGAGTTCTCTAAACATGGGTTAACGCTCCTATATCACACGTATAGCTTTGTGTTGCTCCTAGCCTGTGACGTCATCAGAGCATCACCCAGTAACAGAGAATATTCGAGCACGTGACCATATCTTGAGATCTAATGATTTTTAAGCTTTGATTACATAAAAATAACATATATTGTGAGAATACTTGCAGTAGATGTTATTTAAATGTTATACTGAATCAGAATAAAAACAGTCCGTACCATTTCTGTAACATAAAGAAATTAGCCTATTGCAACTTCAAAAGATGAAGTCGAGGTGCGGATGTGAAAAACGTAAGAAAACAATTCTGAAATGTTTGGACTGAAATCAAAATGTACAGTTGGAATACAGTGACTGATTCATGACAATTCAGTGCAGTTGAAAGAGGGGTTGGATGGATATTTCTCAACACTAGATATAAACCAGTATGATTGGATAACAAAGTCTTTTCCTCTTTCCAGTGCTTGTGAACTTCAACCCGTTGAAGTGGAGGAAATGGCAGACCTGAAGAACAAATTTATGCAGCTCCGGGTTTTCAGTTTAGCAAGTTTTATTGATATTAGTGAAAGGGTGTCGCGTAAAACTGTATTTATCGGAAGGTTTCGCCATGAAGCGAAGTTTTCAAAACTCTCATTTAAGGTAACAGCTGTCTTCATCGGCTTCAGGAAGGCGATCCAGCGAGGCAGTTCCAGATACGGAACTGTAGTCAGTGGGTCCACGGATAGAGCGTTTGCATCTCTACTGTTCGTTCATCTGCATCTGCTGACCCGTTTCTGGTTTCGCTTATCGTCGTCTACCACATTAACTCTGTTGGGTCACAGAACATGACATGGTACTGAAAGTTTACAATAAAGTAGTAACGACATTTTCTGTTCATGGTTTTTTTGCTGTGTTTAGCTGAATAACCTTCCACTTGGTATTTACAACTTTGTGACAAAATTTCATGTTAATAGACTGCTCCATTGCAACAGAGTACCATTTATTAGATAGCTGGCAGTAACTGCCGCTACTTTGTGTACTCGACAATGTAACAAAACCTCCATTCCTCGCACACATGCACGCATTCTGAAACGCACATTGCTTCTAAATATGGGTCCAATCACCACGTACATCCAGGGTAAAACTCGTATTCGTCAGCCGGGTTAATCTGCAACAATGCTAGCCAATCTCACGGAAGAAACCTTAGAAAACCATACAGCTGGTCGAAGAATAACGTTTCTGTTATGACACAGTGCTATCGGGAGCTAAAGTAAGGCATATAGAAACACCATTTTAATTCAATTGAAGCTTTTTTCTATTTCTTCAGTGATATGTCCGTGATAAAATGGACTATACGAATTTTCATATGGAGTGTTATAGAGTAATACTCTACGATGAGGTGGCAGATGGGAAGGACTGTCAGTATTATTGCAGAAAAATGTGAGAATACGTAACTGTAAATTGTAGGAACGAAAATACATTAACCGTAACTAAACAAAATTTTTTTCAGAAACACGTTTTCGCCATCGACTGCATTAATTATTATAATTTCCACAAATACATTTTCTGCTTTAGAATTATTTCCAAACAGTTAAGTAGCTGAAAACACAGCTGTTGTCAACATTAGTAAAATGAGTAAAAAGTGTATGAATCTGTATAGCTCATGTCAGCTTCTGTTACATAACTGTAAATGAAACTCACAGTACTGTAAATTTTCTACGCTATTAAATTACTACGGTAACCAGTTTTAGGCTTATGAGGGCATCACCATACTGTAAGTAATTGTGGTCGTCAAAGAGGGTACAACACTGAAAACGATGTTACTCTTCGCGAGAAGTGAAAAAACAGAGTAAATGTCGTTTTCAAAGTAAAGCTGTAACGTAACTGGTGTTAAATAGTAAACAAATATAAATGGAATAAATCGGAACAAAAATTTAAAATTTATCTCGCGCATACCTGTGTGTGTGTGTGTGTGTGTGTGTGTGTGTGTGTGTGTGTGAGCGAAAAGACAGAGAGAAAGAGAGAGAGAGAGAGATAGAGAGAGAGGGAGAGGGAGAGAGAGAGAGAGAGAGAGAGAGAGGGGAGGGGGGGGAGGGGGAGAGCGAGGGGAGAGAAGGGAGAGAGAGAGAGAGAGAGAGAGAGAGAATGAGAGTATGTGCGTGGTGTACACACGCAAAGTTGAGAAGTATTTCGGACAACAACACAAGCAAAGAATTATACTCAAAAGAAAACATGATTTACTTACAACATAGGTATGTCTGTCTATATAATAACTAAAGAAGTGTGTGCGTTTCTTTGTTTGCTTGTTTGTAATTGATACAAGTCTACAGTTTCATTTCGATATTGATGAAATATTGCACACATTACCTTGAAGACAAGAGGAAGATCACTGTCTACATACGATTTCGCAATCTGAATTGAAACATATATGCATGTAATATGTATACGGGAAAGGCTGTTACCAGAATTGTCTTAAACTTCTATACGATCACCTAGTTGAAATATATAGAAACGTTGTTACCAAACATCTTGAAAAGTACTTAACCGATTTACTTCTTGGCTATTTTACTTCAAATTTCTATATTCATTTGAATGAATGAAGAAAATTAAACACCTAACAAACGAAATATATCGTGGTAAAATGACCGTAATTCCTATCGCGATAATAAATTGCAGCGCCAATACCCGTCTTGGAAATAGTACAATTAGACGTCAATAGATCGCGAGACAAGTAAAAGCTTGAGAATGTGACAGAATCGAGATGGCAAACATTTATTTTTTGATTAGCTGTCGTTGTTGCATATGCCGTATAACCAGAAAATTTTTTTAGCCCGCGTTTCACAGTTATTTGTATTATTGAAATCCACAGTGGCATACAAGCTCTAAGGCAGGTCTTGGATATAGTGGCCTTGTCAGATCAGTCCCGATTTCAGTTGGTAAGAGATGATGATAGGGTTTGAGTGTGGCGCAGACCCCACGAAGCCGTGGACCCAAGTTGTCAACAAGGCACTGTGCAACCTGGTGGTGGCTCCATAATGGTGTGGGCTGCGTTTACGTGGAGAGGACTGTGATTATTGACTGGAAATGGTTCTCTTCGGTAACTTGGAGAACATTCATGGAAATCATGTTCCCAAACAACGATGGAATTTTAATGGATAAAAAATGCGCCATGTCAAAGGAGCTGAATTGTCCGCGATTGATTTGAAGAACATTCTGGACAGTTCGCGAGAATATTTGGCCACTAAGATTGCCCGAAATTAACCCATCGAACATATCTAGGATATAATCGAGAGGCCAGTTCGGGAACCAAATTCTGCACTGGCAACACTTTCGCAATTATGGGCGATTACAGAGGCAGCATGGCTCAGATTTCCGCAGGGTATATCCAGCGACTTGTTCAGTTCACATCACGTCAAGTTGTTGCTGCGTAAAATGATGTCCGACACGATTATTAGGATGGATCCCATGACTTTTATCACTTCAGTGTATACAGAGCAATGGAAAATAAAATGTAGGATCTGTTATATGAGTATCAGTTTAGATTTAGGAAAAATAAGTGCACCAGAGAGTTAATTCTGACGTTGAAGACAAGGAAAATCAAGACGGTTCATAGGATCTATCGAAGTGCAAAAATCGTTCGACGATGTCATATGGAGCAGAACGATCGCAATCCTTAGACATTAATGGTAAGCTGCATGGGATGACGGATTGTACATAATATGTAAAAGAACCAAGAGGGAACAATAGGACTGGAGGACAAAGAACGAAGTACTTGAATTAGAAACGCTGTAAGAAAGGGATGAAGTTTTTCGCCTCTGGTGATAAATCTACAAATCGAAAAAGCAATGATGGAGGTAAAAGAAAGGTTAAAAAGAGGAATTAAAATTCAAATCGAAAGGATATCAATGATAAGACTCGGTGATGACATTGCTTTCCTCAGTGAAAGCGAAGAAGAACTTTAGGACTAATGAGTACAGAATATGGGTTGAGAGTGGCCTGAAGAAAGATGAAAGTAATGAGAAGTAGCACAAACGTGAACAACGAGAAACTTAAACATCAGAATTTGGAAGTTAAGGAAATCTGCTAACTAGACAGTAAGACAATGCATGGCGGACGGAGCAAGGAAGAGATAAAAAACACAGTAGCACTGGAAAAATTGCCAAGAGAAGTCTTCTAGCCGGCCGGAGTGTCCGAGCGGTTCTAGGCGCTACAGTCTGGAGCCGCGCGACCGCTACGGGCGCAGGTTCGAATCCTGCCTCGGGCATGGATGTGTGTGCTGACCTTAGGTTAGTTAGGTTTAAGTAGTTCTAAGTTCTAGCGGACTGATGACCACAGCAGTTAAGTCCCATAGTGCTCAGAGCCATTTGAACCATTTTTGGAGTCTTCTAATATTAAACATAGGCCTTAATTTGAGGAAGAAATTATATGATAGTGACAACTGGACTGTGGAAAACCGGAACTGAAGAGAATCGAAGCATTAGAGAGGTTGAAAATTTGGTGGACTGGTAAGATAAGGAATGAGGAGGTTCTACGAAGAATCGGCGAGGAATGGAATATATGGAAAACACGTCCTATAATCCTGTACCTTCATCTAGTCTGTACGTTAAGGTATCAGGGAGTAACTTCCACGAAACTACAGGCAGCTGTAGAGGGTGAAAGCTCTAGAGGAAGCCAGAAAATAATTGAGGATAAACGTTGGAAGTGATACCCTGAGCTGAAAAGGTTGGCGCCGGGAAGAAACTCTTGGCTGACCACATCAAAAAAACTCAGGAAAAGAACAAAAAGGTAGATAACCCAAGTGAGTCGTAGTAAAATTTGCTGTTTTGAAGAGCGCGCCGCAGCGCGTAGTGTAAAGCAGTCGCCTTCCGTTTCTGGCGGTGGCGCCGCTGTGGCAATCGCAGCTTTGGTGTCTCCCTCTGGTGGGAAAGGGGGGAAAGTTGCCTGTTCACCTGCATTTAAGGGGCGCTATGAGCTCCGCAGGAGAGGAGTGGGATGAAGGAGTCAGTCGGAGGCAGTTGGTCTGTTGGGGAGTCTGTCAGTTTCGGCGAGTCTGCTCAGTTGGTCAGCCGGGTCAGTGTGCGGCAGTTAGTGTCTTCCGTCGTTCGGAGTTCTAGTATGTGTTAGGCCGCCAGTCTGCTCGAGTTTGCTCAGGTAATGGCATTGGCGGTTGGATCGATCGGTTGGTCGGTCGCGCACTGAGACACGAGATGACTTGTCCGCCTGGAGCGTCGGCGCATGTGAGGTCGCCACGTGAGTCCAGTGGGCCGCGCCGTATAGCGAGGCGTAGTGGCTTCGCGGCCTGCACGAGACCGACAGGAGCCATCTATGATATCGGTCTGGCCGGTACGAGTTGCGACGCCGTGAGACGGGAGATCGGTGCGCCTTCCTGCGTCCGTTGAAGCGGCTGGCAGCGGACGCTTCGGGAGAGTGCTTTGAGGGTGCTCCGACAGGTCTTCGCCAGACATCGCAGTTATTAGAAGTTAAGTGATTAGTGATATGTTGTTTGAGTTACTTGTTAAATTCTACTTGTGTTCTTGGTCAGTCTCTCGTCCCCAGCTTGCTCGTTTGTCTCTCGTCCGCATTTGTTAGGCAGTTAGTGTCTGTCTGTCTGTCTGTCAGTCTGCCGTACGTTAATAGCTGCCTCTGTCACGTTTGTCGGATTCGGTGTTAACGAATTTATTGCTTAAAGGCCGAATTCTTGAAATAAGTTTTTGTCTTCCCTATCATCTTGCCAGGTGGTATATGTGTAATGCAGAGCATGTTGTACATTATATGTAAGTCTGCATTTTATGGGTTTTATTTAAATAGTTATTTTAGGTTATAAGGTTGCCACCCTTCCACCGTAAGGGTCCTTCTAAAAACAAATTGCACTTTCGGTGGCAAATGATTTTTTTAGTGTGAGTGTTTGCACCATTTCCATCCCTCTTATGGGGTGCATAGTTAATGTGTTTGTGTGAGTTGTTAAAAATTTTAGTTTAAAGTAATCTGGTGTGTTGCAGATTTGCACCAGTGTAGTCTTTCAGAGGTTGTTGTGAGCGGTAGTGACTACGGTCGTGTTGAAAGGGAGCGGCAAGCTTCTCAGCCCGAAGGCTCCAACTGAAAAGAAAAGAAGTTATTCTGCCTCTGAATAACTGTGATTTGATATTTAGAGGGTACTTTCCGATTGTAATTTTAAATTTGTTTTTTAAAAAGGGTTTTTAGGAATAAAATTTCCATTTGTTGAAATTTAATTTGTTTCCATCAGTTATTACCTGGCAACTACTTCCACGCTCACATAGTGTGATTAAATGTGTTAATGTTCTTGATGAATCGCAACTAAATAAAGTAAATTCTTTAAGAAAAGATTTTGAAAGTAAATAATCACGGTTCACCAAGGCTGAATTCTGATCAGCGGGAACACACACACACACACACACACACACACACACACACACACACACACACACACGTGTCATCTGCGTCGCGTAAAAGAGAGGATTTAGAGCAGATATGGTACTGACGATCTTGAGAAGAACAACGAATAGATTGCATATAAAGAAATGGCCATAGAAACTTCGACTATTTAATTATGCTGTTGACTGTGAATAGCGTTAACTGAAAAATTATACAGAGGGTCTGTTGTAATCAAAGTTGATTTCCCTTGGCAAATACGAGATGATAAAAACATTTTTCCTCAATTGATTTCGAATTGCTCAGGCTGGTACTGAATTCAGGCTGTCACTATTTCATCACTTAATAGGGACGAGCAGCGACGGAACCTGTTAATCGAACTTTTAACTACGTGGAGCGGCTATGAACTTGAGAGTTATTAGCAATTTGAAGTGTTTGGAACGAACGCATTCAAGGGATGCGTCAACACCCATACGTTCACGAACGTCACGCCGCAGATCAGAAATGGCGGGAACTGGGCTTAATATTTGCGGTTCGAATTTGATTGCGATTCGATGAATATGTAAGAGCATCGTTGATGCGACCGGAGCGCCAGCGCGGAAATGCGATTAACTGCGGGCGCACGCATTTGACGCCGTCCTCTGGGGGCGTGGCGAAGCATCGCAAACGCATTTGCATTCTTCCTAGCGGTCAGCACCGCGTGTGAAATCGCGGGCCCTCTTGCGCACTCCACTGCAGCCGCACACTGGGAGCGGCCGACTTAAAGCTCACTGGAGCTGCGCAGCTTTTGTGGATGAGCTCCACAACTGTGTCACGAGATGGCGTATAATTTTTTTTTGAACCCTATGATAGCTTACTTTTACAAGCTATAGATGTTGTGCCAGCTTCGTTTGTGAAGAAACACAGACGATGTTTTCCTCGCTGTGGTTTATCAAAACCCATTGTAGTAATGGCAACTTTCTGTTTTCACAGACGTACTGTGTTGGAACTGTGCTACAAATTGTATCACAGTTTAGTAGATGAACTGGTTATTTATAAATCAGTAGTTCAGTAAATACCTTTCAACAGTCAGAAAAGTTGTGACGTAGTAAGGTGGTGTAAGAAATTTTCATTTATCTGCCACTGAGCCTGGAAAGGCAATGTAATACAAAAACGAATGAAATTTCCCCTAAAACTGGTCATCACAAACCAGGCTCGTGATATGTCGCACGTCCAAGGATAGGAACACTAAACGTCACTACCGTACAAGCAGCCAATTTTTGTACTTTGTTCCAACGTGCGAAAAGTACTTCAGTAATAATGAGGACATATAATGAACGTTGTTTGCTCCACATTTTACATGAAAGCTAGCTATACTTTGTAAATAAAATTAGGACAATATAATTGTACTTACTTTTTCTCTTATTTCTGTTTTATTTATGTGTTATGTTTAAAAATTATAAAACTTTTCAGAAATTTAAGAAAACATTTTGTTACGGAAAAATCGAACTCATTATGACTGGTGTATGTTGTCAAGATTCATTAACAACGTTTTCACCAATATTTGGAACAAACATGTTTCTTTAATTTCCAAACAGGGCATTAAATATGGGGTTAATCAAACCCTAGCACATTAATGAAAAATTAGTTGACCATAGTAACGAAGGGCTAAAACTGTACCGAGGTTAGTATGTTTATACTTTACACCGAGTAATGACAGCGAACCTGTGATCGTAATCCTAACAGTTAGCAGATACTTTAATGGCGTGAAGCGAGGAAAATAAAAGAAATGGGATTAAAATTTGTGGTGAAAGGATATCAATGAGATTAGCTCACGATTTTGCAAATCCTCACTGAATGTGAGGATTCATTGCAAGACATTTAGGAATGAACAGTGTAATGAATATTGGTTATGGATTGAGAGTAAACCGAAGGGACATGAGGAGTAGCAGAAATATGATTACAGATAAACTTAACATAGTAAGTGGGGACTACGAAGTCAGTGAAGTGAAGGAGTTCTGTTAATTTGGGAGCAAAATAATATGTGATGGACAAAGCAAGCAGGACTATTAAGCAGATTAACACAGCCAAAGAGGAGATTTCTGGTCAAAACACATTTACATCAACCTTAATTAGAGGAAGAAATTTCTAAGAATGTACGTTTAGAGCACATTGTTGTGTGTAGTGAGACGTGGACTATGGAGATAGCTGAAAAGAATATAACTCGAGTGTTTGAGATGTGGTGTTATAGTAGGAGGTTGAATATTAGGTGGGCTGATAAGAAATGAGGAGTATCTCTGCAGAGTATGTGGGGGGAGAAATATGTGGAAAACACTTGCAAGAAGAAGGTACAAGTAGTGGAACAAAGTTTGTTCTGTGCCACTTTTGATATCAAATTGATGTGGTAATTAATTAAATTGATGATGTAATCACTTGACCTATTGTTATGTTGTTTTATGACGAACTGGCGAAAATCTGTCCTTCTGAGAATCCCTAACCCCTCTAGAATATCCCCACCTCTCCCCTCCCCCATCAGCCTACTGGTGAGAAATTCAAAAATCGGCGAGAAATTAAAATTTTCGTTGTAAATTCGAATTTTCGCTATAAATCCAAATGCTAATTAAGTTGCATTGCTGTGGAAATAATAATATTAATAAGAAGAATACATACTTTATTTATACAAAATCAATTTGCATGTCACTGGTATGGGAGGATCTAGAACAATCTCTTTATTTCATCAGCTTCGGAATATTGATACAGTGTAAGTATGGCGTCATAAGTGAAGATGACCAATCCAGAATACTGGTGCAGTCCAACTTCCCTCTTCCTAGTGGCGGGAAATTAAAAAAAAAAAATGGGGGAAAATACAAATTTTCTTCCTCTGGCTGTGAAGCATGGGGGTTTGAGAGGGGTAGCTGCTATTGACTGAGCGCTATAGAGTAGCTCTAGTCAGTCATGTCAGTAACTTCTGGATGTAGGGGTCTAGCACTAGAGAGCTGCTCCAGCTGTAGCGAGTCGGGGTTTAGTGACACTAGACATTGAGCGTCAGTGTCAGAGGAGAGGAAAGGTCATTATTTTGTCAAGGTGGGCAGGAAGCGACACTTTGTGGGTCGTGAAGTAGACTCTCTCCTTGGCTCAGTGGGTGAGGAATCAGTGAAACATTGGAGGTTCCACTAACAGTCATTTATTGAGACATAAGACCCTTTAAACAAACAGACTATAACACTGTGTTTTAACTCGCTCAGTTCCTTGTGGCGGCGGAGCGGCGGAGTCGTAGCGTGCAGATTCCGGTCACAGCTGATGCGCAGTCCATTCGTCCTCACCAGCCACCTGGGTAAGTACCACGCGAACTTCTTCCTCGTAACACCTGGGACGGCATCTTCCGCGTTGGCCTATTGGCGGGGTACCGACATCTTCTTCAGTCGACCAGCATAGCGGCTATGTCGTTGTAGCGGCGTACGGCGGTCGCTAACCATCGGTCCATCCGTCCATGTGACGTTTCTTCGTGTCTTCTTTCTACGCTCGAAGGACCTCCTCACGCCGGTCGCTTGGCCGAGCGCTTCTAGGCGCTACAGTCCGAAACCGCGCTGCTGCTATGGTCGCAGGTTCGAATCCTGCCTTGGGCATGGATGTGTGAGATGTCCTTAGGTTAGTAAGGTTTAAGTAGTTCTAAGTCTAGGGGATTGATGACCTCGGATGTTAAGTCCCATAGTACTTAGAGCCATTTGGACCATTTTGACCTCCTCACAGGGCCACCTCCAAGGGCCACCTCACGCCCTTTTGCCGGAGGTATTTATTCAGTGCTTTTGCAATGTAGCGAAATTTCTAGTGTGGCGACTGACTGTTCGATCGTTGATCTATGCTTCTCACGTAGAGCAGAAACGTGACCAATCTCGACACAAGTGCAGGCTTTTCATTGTTTTACCTCTATATTGGCGTGGTCAGGCATTGCCCTGTCGTCTGCTCCGCATTTCCAGATACGTCACCCACATGAGTTCAGTATGCAGACAGTTCCTGGAGCATTAAGCACTCATGTGGGATCAGCGCTGGTCCTTGTTCTCCTTGGAAGCATTGCCCGTATGCTCGGTCGTCGATCTGGCGAAGTGCTGGCTGCTGCTGCGCAAACTCCGTCGGTCATTGGCCTTCTCGCTTTGGGCAGAAACGTGACCAGTGTCACACACGTGCCGACTATCCTTGTTCGACTGTTGCTGGTTCCGAATATTGTACCTTAATAAGTCGAAGTCTCTAAAATGTTCACTTAACCTATAATAAGTCTTAAATTATTTTTCTCCTCTGAAGAACCATAAATAACGCATCATTATTATACACAATTATTAAACACTCTACACAGCCAGTCTAGCCACTGACCCGATGTGGGAAGGCTGTGTAATAGTAATAAGACAGCAAATTATCACTGAAGTGCAGGAGAGTAGCCTTCTGCCAGTCTACAAGTGAATATGTGTGTCGGCCTGAAGCTGCCGGTAGAGGTTTGCGACTATTGGTTCAAGTGCGTCTAAGCACGTGGGACTTAACGTCTGAGGTCATCACTCCCATAGACTTAGAACTACTCAAACCTAACTAACCTGACGACATCACACACATCCATGCCCGAGGCAGGATTCGAACCTGCGACCGTAGCAGTCGCGCGCTTCCGAACTGAAGCGCCTAGAACCGCTCGACCACAGCGTCCGGCTTATGCGACTATTATTATTGATATAACTGACTGGATTTTAGAAAAGCTGAATAGTCACAAAGAAACAGACATCAGTTTTTTTTTTTGGTGCTTTAGTTTCAAATGACATGTTTCGGGCTCTGCCCATCATCAGAGTTCATGGTGTAAAACATATAACAAATAATTAGATATCTTTTTAAAACGTCAAATGTTAACAAGAAAGTCCATAATCGAACTAAGTGTCAGAATCATGACATCTTGTTCCTTACTCATACATTCGCGATCCAAAATGTGTGATATATAATTTAAACTTGCAAAATGGGAATGATGGTCGTTAGAAGGACTACGAAAAACTGCTACTTCAGTGCGCTCGCACTTGCTAGCTAAAACACATGGTGCAAGGTGGCACCACCCTATGGCATTGTGGCTGTGCAAATGCCGAATTTTTAGTAAACTTATCGGCATTTGCACAGCCGAAATGCCGTGGGGTGGTGCCCCTTGGGTTTTCCCGTTAACATTTGGTGTTTTAAAAAAACGTCAAACTAATTATTCGTTATATTTTTACACCAGTAAATTTGATGAATAAAAAAAAATAAAAGTAGTATCTGCCCTGTCCCTAGGTATAAGAGTCATTTAGAAACAGCATTGTGGAATGAAACAAACTTATATCTATCTAAGAGTCAAAAGTTGCGACCAAGCAAATACACTCCTGGAAATGGAAAAAAGAACACATTGACACCGGTGTGTCAGACCCACCATACTTGCTGCGGACACTGCGAGAGGGCTGTACAAGCAATGATCACACGCACGGCACAGCGGACACACCAGGAACCGCGGTGTTGGCCGTCGAATGGCGCTAGCTGCGCAGCATTTGTGCACCGCCGCCGTCAGTGTCAGCCAGTTTGCCGTGGCATACGGAGCTCCATCGCAGTCTTTAACACTGGTAGCATGCCGCGACAGCGTGGACGTGAACCGTATGTGCAGTTGACGGACTTTGAGCGAGGGCGTATAGTGGGCATGCGGGAGGCCGGGTGGACGTACCACCGAATTGCTCAACACGTGGGGCGTGAGGTCTCCACAGTACATCGATGTTGTCGCCAGTGGTCGGCGGAAGGTGCACGTACCCGTCGACCTGGGACCGGACCGCAGCGACGCACGGATGCACGCCAATACCGTAGGATCCTACGCAGTGCCGTAGGGGACCGCACCGCCACTTCCCAGCAAATTAGGGACACTGTTGCTCCTGGGGTATCGGCGAGGACCATTCGCAACCGTCTCCATGAAGCTGGGCTACGGTCCCGCACACCGTTAGGCCGTCTTCCGCTCACGCCCCAACATCGTGCAGCCCGCCTCCAGTGGTGTCGCGACAGGCGTGAATGGAGGGACGAATGGAGACGTGTCGTCTTCAGCGATGAGAGTCGCTTCTGCCTTGGTGCCAATGATGGTCGTATGCGTGTTTGGCGCCGTGCAGGTGAGCGCCACAATCAGGACTGCATACGACCGAGGCACACAGGGCCAACACCCGGCATCATGGTGTGGGGAGCGATCTCCTACACTGGCCGTACACCACTGGTGATCGTCGAGGGGACACTGAATAGCGCACGGTAAATCCAAACCGTCATCGAACCCATCGTTCTACCATTCCTAGACCGGCAAGGGAACTTGCTGTTCCAACAGGACAATGCACGTCCGC
Source organism: Schistocerca serialis cubense (assembly GCF_023864345.2). Lineage (NCBI taxonomy): Eukaryota > Metazoa > Arthropoda > Insecta > Orthoptera > Acrididae > Schistocerca > Schistocerca serialis. The sequence goes on from NC_064638.1 coordinate 492,132,504, forward strand.
ATGTATCCCATGCCACTCAACGTGCTCTAGAAGGTGTAAGTCAACTACCCTGGCCAGCAAGATCTCCGGATCTGTCCCCCATTGAGCATGTTTGGGACTGGATGAAGCGTCGTCTCACGCGGTCTGCACGTCCAGCACGAACGCTGATCCAACTGAGGCGCCAGGTGGAAATGGCATGGCAAGCCGTTCCACAGGACTACATCCAGCATCTCTACGATCGTCTCCATGGGAGAATAGCAGCCTGCAATGCTGCGAAAGGTGGATATACACTGTACTAGTGCCGACATTGTGCATGCTCTGTTGCCTGTGTCTATGTGCCTGTGGTTCTGTCAGTGTGATCATGTGATGTATCTGACCCCAGGAATGTGTCAATAAAGTTTCCCCTTCCTGGGACAATGAATTCACGGTGTTCTTATTTCAATTTCCAGGAGTGTACATAATATGATATTTTTTACCCTTGTATCTTACTTGAAGACGGCAGCTCAAGACGAAAAATCTGGCCAGCCTCCTCCAATCTAGTCCAGCGCCGTCTACCGAGTGTATTGCATACGTGAAGAGCCGACTAGCCGGAATCTTTCTTTGCAACTAATCGGTCGGCACGGGCTAAGCTGCGGCTTCCGCTTGGCCAGTCCCCCGTGAACGCCCCTGCCGCTGGTTGTGGCACACAGCGAGTCAAGCAGGTGTGGCGTGAGTGTAGAGTTCTAACTGCATTTCAACCCCCGACAAAGACGCTGACCAGTTAAAAAAAATCCACTTTACTCAGTCTGAGATGGGGATGTTGTTCTCCATACACCTCGAATCCCTCACGCAAAATGTAGATTCCTCTTTTTCATACGAATTATATTCAAACACAAAGGAAATTGGAGCATACATGCATTTACACATCGCTAGAGTATTGTTAGGCGCGAAAATCCTGTGTGACAGTACGGCATAGCTTATATTTCCTCTAACTATTCTCTTACCAGGTAAAAAGTCTGTTCTCATCAGCTTAATATCTGTTACGTCGTGAATATTAAACTCATTTTTGGCTCATGACAGCGAGCTAAGAGCATGCTCTACCTCTGTCGTAGGATGCCTTCTCACTTTCAGACTCTCTTAAAGTAGCCAAATTCTTCGCCATCTATAAAGTCTCTTAAGGTAGCAGCAGAGACGAGCTGTGTATATCCGGTTAATACTAGGTATCACTTTAAATATTTGGTTATATACCTGATTTTATTACATTGGTCACTATCTCTGTGTAGGTTGGAAATTGGATTTCGTTAAAAGATCTCGCCTCAACGAATAAATGCCTGATTACCGCTCCAACCCGCGAATCATATCCGTGGTACTCTCGCCTTCGCTTCCACCGGCCCGGCGGCGCTTCATTGATATCAAATTGATTGACTAATTAATTGAATTTATCATGAAGGTCTCTTTGCTTGATATGTAATCTTGTCCTACATTCGGATTATATTCGCAAGATATCCATTAAAGGCGATTCTGTGGCGACTCTGAGGCTTTCCACAGGCTAGCAGTCTAGGAGGTCACTTTCTCCAATACCAAAATGGGTGGTAACCGTCGCTAAATAGCAGAAGATATCCTAATCACGTGATGTATGTCGGTTGCCGTGTCAAGCAGGTGGACTTAAGTCACTTAGAATTCCTGTATACTGTTCCCGAACTAATCCTACTGAGACCAGTAAGTCTAAGGGGCAGTGGGACGCTTCACTTTCTTCTCCGTCCCTGCGACGCCTCCGACCACGTCCCCGCCGCCGCCACTGGCCCACATGCAAACAGCATCCACTGCCGCCGCCGCCGCCGTCAAACGTGTATGAAATTGCAGACCAAGGAGCAGGCTTTTCCTCAGAATGCAGACCTGTAGAAGCATTTCTATTGGTTTTCGATAAATTAACAGCTGGATGCTTCGAGGACACAAATGGGAATCTCTGGAGGGGAAATGATGTTCTTCTCGAGGAACCCTATTGAGAACCGAGATTTGAAGCTGACTGCAGAAGGATTTTACTGACGCCAACATACACGTGCCTAAGGACCAAGAAAATAAGATACGAGAAATTAGCCGTCATACAGAGGCATACAGAGAGTCTTTCTGTCCTAGCTTTATTTGCGAATGGAATAGGAAAGTAAATGACTAGTAGTGGCACTTCGTATCCTCCGCTACACACGTACAACGGCTTGGGAAAGTAAACATATAGATGTAAATTTAGTCTATCTATTAAGAGCACCCCACCCACATATGTTGTGTTGTTGTGGTCTTCAGTCCTGAGACTGGTTTGATGCAGCTCTCCATGCTACTCTATCCTGTGCAAGCTTTTTCATCTCCCAGTACCTACTGCAACCTACATCCTTCTGAATCTGCTTAGTGTATTCATCTCGTGGTCTCCCTCTACGATTTTTACCCTCCATGCTGCCCTCCAATACTAAATTGGTGATCCCTTGATGCCTCAGAACATGCCCTACCAACCGATCCCTTCTTCTGGTCAAATTGTGCCACAAACTTCTCTTCTCCCCAATCCTATTCAATACTTCCTCATTAGTTACATGATCTACCCATCTAATCTTCAGCATTCTTCTGTAGCACCACATTTCGAAAGCTTCTATTCTCTTCTTGTCTAAACTATTTATCGTCCATGTTTCACTTCCATACATGGCTACACTCCATACGAATACTTTCAGAAATGACTTCCTGACACTTAAATCAATACTGGATGTTAACAAATTTCTCTTCTTCAGAAACGCTTTCCTTGCCATTGCCAGTCTACATTTTATATCCTCTCTACTTCGACCATCATCAGTTATTTTGCTCCCCAAATAGCAAAACTCCTTTACTACTTTAAGTGCCTCATTTCCTAATCTAATTCCCTCAGCATCACCCGACTTAATTAGGCTACATTCCATTATCCTTGTTTTGCTTTTGTTGATGTTCATCTTATATCCTCCTTTCAAGACACTGTCCATTCCATTCAACTGCTCTTCCAAGTCCTTTGCTGTCTCTGACAGAATTACAATGTCATCGGCGAACCTCAAAGTTTTTATTTCTTCTCCATGAATTTTAATACCTACTCCGAATTTTTCTTTTGTTTCCTTTACTGCTTGCTCAATATACAGATTGAACAACATCGGGGAGAGGCTACAACCCTGTCTTACTCCCTTCCCAACCACTGCTTCCCTTTCATGTCCCTCGACTCTTATAACTGCCATCTGGTTTCTGTACAAATTGTAAATAGCCTTTCGCTCCCTGTATTTTACCCCTGCCACCTTTAGAATTTGAAAGAGAGTATTCCAGTCAACATTGTCAAAAGCTTTCTCTAAGTCTACAAATGCTAGAAACGTAGGTTTGCCTTTCCTTAATCTTTCTTCTAAGATAAGTCGTAAGGTCAGTATTGCCTCACGTGTTCCAGTGTTTCTACGGAATCCAAACTGATCTTCCCCGAGGTTGGCTTCTACTAGTTTTTCCATTCGTCTGTAAAGAATTCGTGTTAGTATTTTGCAGCTGTGACTTATTAAGCTGATAGTTCGGTAATTTTCACATCTGTCAACACCTGCTTTCTTTCGGATTGGAATTATTATATTCTTCTTGAAGTCTGAGGGTATTTCGCCTGTTTCATACATCTTGCTCACCAGATGGTAGAGTTTTGTCAGGACTGGCTCTCCCACGGCCGTCAGTAGTTCCAATGGAATATTGTCTACTCCGGGGGCCTTGTTTCGACTCAGGTCTTTCAGTGCTCTGTCAAACTCTTCACGCAGTATCGTATCTCCCATTTCATCTTCATCTATATCCTCTTCCATTTCCATAATATTGTCCTCAAGTACATCGCCCTTGTATAGACTCTCTATATACTCCTTCCACCTTTCTGCTTTCCCTTCTTTGCTTAGCACTGGGTTTCCATCTGAGCTCTTGATATTCATACAAGTCGTTCTCTTACCTCCAAAGGTCTCTTTAATTTTCCTGTAGGCGGTATCTATCTTACCCCTAGTGAGATAGGCCTCTACATCCTTACATTTGTCCTCTAGCCATCCCTGCTTAGCCATTTTGCACTTCCTGTCGATCTCATTTTTGAGACGTTTGTATTCCTTTTTGCCTGTTTCACTTACTGCATTTTTATATTTTCTCCTTTCATCAATTAAATTCAATATTTCTTCTGTTACCCAAGGATTTCTACTAGCCCTCGTCTTTTTACCTACTTGATCCTCTGCTGCCTTTACTACTTCATCCCTCAAAGCTACCCATTCTTCTTCTACTGTATTTATTTCCCCCATTCCTGTCAATTGCTCCCTTATGCTCTCCCTGAATCTCTGTACAACCTCTGGTTCTTTTAGTTTATCCAGGTCCCATCTCCTTAAATTCCCACCTTTTGCAGTTTCTTCAGTTTTAATCTACAGGTCATAACCAATAGATTGTGGTCAGAGTCCACATCTGCTCCTGGAAATGTCTTACAATTTAAAACCTGGTTCCTAAATCTCTGTCTTACCATTATATAATCTATCTGATACCTTTTAGTATCTCCAGGGTTCTTCCATGTATACAACCTTCTTTCATGATTCTTAAACCAAGTGTTAGTTATGATTATGTTGTGCTCTGTGCAAAATTCTACCAGGCGGCTTCCTCTTTCATTTCTGTCCCCCAATCCATATTCACCTACTATGTTTCCTTCTCTCCCTTTTCCTACACTCGAATTCCAGTCACCCATGACTATTAAATTTTCGTCTCCCTTCACAATCTGAATAATTTCTTTTATTTCATCATACATTTCTTCAATTTCTTCGTCATCTGCAGAGCTAGTTGGCATATAAACTTGTACTACTGTAGTAGGTGTGGGCTTCGTATCTATCTTGGCCACAATAATGCGTTCACTATGCTGTTTGTAGTAGCTTACCCGCATTCCTATTTTCCTATTCATTATTAAACCTACTCCTGCATTCCCCCTATTTGATTTTGTGTTTATAACCCTGTAGTCACCTGACCAGAAGTCTTGTTCCTCCTGCCACCGAACTTCACTAATTCCCACTATATCTAACTTCAACCAATCCATTTCCCTTTTTAAATTTTCTAACCTACCTGCCCGATTAAGGGATCTGACATTCCACGCTCCGATCCGTAGAACACCAGTTTTCTTTCTCCTGATAACGACATCCTCTTGAGTAGTCCCCGCCCGGAGATCCGAATGGGGGACTATTTTACCTCCGGAATATTTTACCCAAGAGGACGCCATCATCATGTAATCATACAGTAAAGCTGCATGCCCTCGGGAAAAATTACGGCTGTAGTTTCCCCTTGCTTTCAGCCGTTCGCAGTACCAGCACAGCAAGGCCGTTTTGGTTATTGTTACAAGGCCAGATCAGTCAATCATCCAGACTGTTGCCCTTGCAACTACTGAAAAGGCTGCTGCCCCTCTTCAGGAACCACACGTTTGTCTGGCCTCTCAACAGATACCCCTCCGTTGTGGTTGCACCTACGGTACGGCTATCTGTATCGCTGAGGCACGCAAGCCTCCCCACCAACGGCAAGGTCCATGGTTCATGGGGGGGCACCCACATATATGTACACAAAACTCTCGGAAGAATTCTGTCTCTTACTTATAGAGAAAACAAAAGAGGAAACTTCTGCTGCTGCTGATTGTCTTTCGGTAAAAATCTTCGTTTTAGCCCCTAATTTTCTCATTCCATTCACTTCGAGAGACAATGGGAGAGTTTGTAATATGTTTTCCCGCAACGCTTAGCAGAAGCAATATAGAACGCCCTCTCAACTCTCGTCATAATATCGCTCACGAATCTTTCAGTCTTCGGTATATGGCATTTGAATCCACCTAATTTCGACGATTGAGGGATGTCCCCCGCCAGCGCTCTGTTAATTCTCTCGAAATACCATCACGTTCTAACAGCACTGTTACATTGGTTAGAAAGTGGTCTAGTACTCTAGTAGTTACTGACTAGGCAGAGAGCTATCACAACGAGAAAAATAGTGTACCAACATACAGGATGATATTCACAACTATGCGGAATAGATGAAGGGCTTATTTCAGTAGTGGTACAAGTCTATTTTTGTTCATTGTGAGATACAGAGTCCTAAAGTTAAATGAGCGCTGAAAAATCTGCAGTTGAGATACCAGAAATATTCAAGCATATAGCTTCATGCTAGAGATGAACCTTTCTTTCTGTTTGGATCATTAATTTCAGAAGCATTATAGGCAGAAAAGTGGAGGTAATGGACTTGTACCACTATTGAAATAAGCCCTTCATATGTGGACTCAACAAAGAACTTCAGAAGCGTAGCAACTGCAACTCGTCGATATCGAATGATCGCCTATAAATATATCTCTGTGCATGCCCTAATCTGCTTTACCGCATTCCTGTGATTACTATCCTAGAAATACGACACTGTAATGGTGTGTGAGCTGTACAGTATTTCGTGACAAATACATCACCTTTTTTCAATTGGAGCGTACCTCCAGTATCATTGAGCTTCCAGTAGATTGAAACATTTATGCTGGTGCAACAGTTTCACACCTCCAAACATAATTCAAAACTATTGCAGGAGTAGGGGGTGAGCCGTGGCGGCATCCGTGAGGACGCGCGTGATCCTACTGGCCCCACGTGTGCTCGCGTTCGATCGACTGTGGCCCTTGTCGCATCATCTTTGCTGTATTCCCTATGGTGCTGTGTGGTGACGAATGGTGTGTCGGACACGGAGCTGGCCGGGTGTGGCTGAGTACTCGACGTCCTGGCCATCGCAGCGAGATGACACCGTTGGGCTATGGTGCTCCCTTCTTCCTGCAGCGTTGACCGTTGCTACCGGCGAGTTTAGAGGGTAAGGAGCTGCTCTCTTAGCGTACAGCCTGGTAACGACGTGCATCAGTCAACTGTCGTGTAGAAAATACACCGAGATGTATTGAACAACTTGTTAGTATCCACATGCAGCAGGGCAGTATTATCTGGTGCCTCTCTGGAGTTCCGCAGCTGTTGGCCTCCTTGACGTTTGTTTGAAATTATCTATGAAGGTTGTTTAATAAGTACTATACTTAAGGACTGTTAATGCTGTCCGGTGTGTGCTGACCAGAAATCCAGTCTCTTTAGGCCTTTCGGTTAACCCTTTGCGGTTGTGTGACTCAATGAATAGGTTTCTGTATGCGCCAATCTAGTATTGTGCAATGTTATTCTTGTACTTGAAGTCATGGGTTGTTGTTTTTGAGTTTTTGATACTACTGATTGTAATTTATATTTGCTGTTGACCTCAAGGCCTTTACTGGGGCTAGTTATTTGATTTGGCCTCTGACTAAAGTTGTGTGCGCTCAGCCTAAAGGTGAGCACTTGTTCGTATTTGGACACTCTTACTCCGTGTTGACGACTCCCTCGGGTAATAGTTGTACACTTAAACCGACCATCTGTCGTTTGGTGCGTATCCCAATCACAGTGTCTCTTAGCCCCTAAGAGGCCCCAGTAAATGTATACCTTGATTTTTTATTTTGCTTATTATACATTTATTCTTTTAAACGATCTTGTACGTTGTTTCTAGTTATTGCTGGGAAAGTTAACTTGCAATGTTATGAGCGGACCGCTCACATAACTGAATTTTCACTTGCCTTTTAAGTCTCAGTGTGTATGTTAATTTTTATCAAACTTGTTTTGCTATTTGTTGTTTGATATATGTTGACAGTCTTGCATCGGCAGCGACTGACGTGTTGCTGCTCTGCTGGTACGCATTTTACTTCTGCTTCGGCACCCTCCCCGTCATCGCCCGAGGACTAAGTAATTGCATATTAAAAATGAAGAAATTCCTCCAGCTGTATTTAAGGTGCCGATTTTATTTTGGCAACTAGTTTCAACGGTGTGAAAACGTCATCTTCAGGCCCTATGAAATATACCATACATACAACAACCAATGTGCCATCAGTAATCTATGCGTTATTATGTAAACAAATATGTTATAGACATATTACATAATCAACGACTTCAATACAATTAATTACATTTTGGCCGTTTTCATTAAATGCAGTCAATCTGGGCATTAACAATTTATGTGGTACCAATAAGTACAAATGAAATTATATATACATGATCGTTTTTATTACAGATCAATGTCAAGTATTAAATGAAATGGGAGTATATACAAAAAAAAAAAGAAACTTAGGTGACAAGCCGTCACGCTTACGGGTGTTAAACAGTGCTAAAGAGAATATGCATTGCTAATCATATATCTACATCTACATCTACGTCCATACTCCGCGAGCCACCTGACAGTGTGTGGCGGAGGGTACCTTGAGTACCTCTATCGGTTCTCCCTTCTATTCCATTCTCGTATTGTTCGTGGAAAGAAGGATTGTCGGTATGCCTCTGTGTGGGCTCTAATCTCTCTGATTTTATCCTCATGGTCTCTTCGCGAGATATACGTAGGAGGGAGCAATATACTGCTTGACTCTTCAGTGAAGGTATGTTCTCGAAACTTTGACTAAAGCCCGTACCGAGCTACTGAGCGTCTCTCCTGCAGAGTCTTCCACTGGAGTTTATCTATCATCTCCGTAACGCTTTCGCGATTACTAAATGATCCTGTAACGAAGCGCGCTGCTCTCCGTTGGATCTTCTCTATATCTTCTATCAACTCTATCTGGTACGGATCCCACACTGCTGAGCAGTATTCAAGCAGTGGGCGAACAAGCGTACTGTAACCCACTTCCTTTGTTTTCGGATTGCATTTCCTTAGGATTCTTCCAATGAATCTCAGTCTGGCATCTGCTTTACCGACGATCAACATTATATGATCATTCCATTTTAAATCACTCCTAATGCGTACTCCCAGATAATTTATGGTATTAACTGCTTCCAGTTGCTGACCTGGGTAAGATCCATTATTAAAGAATAGTAAAGGGAGGGAAAGGTGGAAATAGAGTTATGTTTTCATAACACTGCATTGTCATCATACTAAAGTGACAGTGAAGCAAGTTACTGAAACAATGTCAATCATAAAGTCGCAAAACAAATAATAAGAAACCGGAAAACGGGTATGGAACATAGTTAATGGGTAGTCTGTGGTGTAAAATACATACTAATCAATCCAAAACCTGTTCATTCGAATAAAAATGTAAGTGAACATGCCCTTGAAAAACCTTATTTCAGCGTCTTTGTCTCATCGACAGCAGTAACCTTGGTCACAAGTAGTGTAATTATAGTATGCTTACATGGTCAATAGAACGATCAAGTTCATAGCAATACTCCGAAAGAAGTAAACGGGTATTGACAGTCGAAACAATGCGTCACACCTGTAAAATATTTGCTGCTCCTCTAATAAACACTTACCAGAACGAAGACACACGGTAAAGTATACAGCGAATAACACTCTTATTGTAAATGTGATCTAATCAAAGGTTGATTAGGTTAATTACACTCAATGACATTCTTAATCACTACCTATTAGGACGGCGGAAAGTCTAACAACCAATATCACCATTACACCATGAGTACTCATTCGTTTCGCTTATCCATATACAGTAGTTACTTCTTGTATAAATATAATAGTCGAAAAATAAACTGTCCACTGATTACGAGAACAGGCATTGAGAGTGGGAAGTAAAATTATTCTGAACACAAGGCTTCTTAAGTGATTAAGATGAAACTGACTCGTAACAGCGATAGACGATAATGTGTCCAGTAAAGAGTCTGACAAGGGAAAGCGAATTCTCTATCGAGTTGACCACATAGTGAACTCCATAGTAGGTATAACAGAGCAAAAACACATGAACCTTATAATCAATACTAACGGACAAATCTCCATATGTAGGGGTGTCAATCCATGTACATGAATTCACATAATCAAGAGGCCAATCATCAACCACAGTATGGAAAACCGTGAGAATCTGTGCGGGTGACTGTCATCCGGTAATCGTTAACATACTACAATGGACTTTCGTTGATCTTAGAATGATTGACTGACCGAACAGCAGATCTTCATGTCAATGCTCCCACAGCCTTCAGCGATCTCCTCTCGCTCCGCTGAAGCACATACCTCTTTCTGCAGACCCTGTTTGTGCATGGCGCTTTGCTGCTTTGGAAATACTCCTTGTTGTGACTCACGAGTTGTTAATTTTAATGTAGCAACAACAGTCACAATGAGAACTGATGCACTAGTACTGCTGCTGCCGAAGAGAGTAATGCTAAGACGGAAAGCGTCGTGCTTAACCGTTGTGCCACACAGCTTCTCCCCCTCTATTTCAACGAGCCTCACCTTCGTACCTGACTATACAATTCCGTCTTCGGCTATAACTTTGAGGTCACTGTCACCTACTCTCCCAACTTTAACCCTCATAAAGATGTTTGAGGTTAAATTATACGAACTGGTGAACGATAACACTACATTGTCACATTCTGACAATCCTGAGAGCACATCTGTTTGTGTTATGTGAGTGATATATGAAGCAAAACCATCATTTGGATGCTGCTACGATCGTATACTCCATTTGAATATTGGTATACTCCATTTGAATATGTAAACGGACGAAAAAAAATTACATACCTGGGGAAGACGACGTATTTATCCTGGAAAAATGGGGTGGATTAGGGTATGTACGGAAATATATGGGAATTTTTTTCTCGATCAGCGTGTGAGTTTGGGATGGATGGATAATCGATAATAGTGGTGCGATCTATCCTTCACTATGCACTGTACGGCGGCGTGACATGTTTTGGTTTTAGATGTGAGATATTCGTAGGGGATGGAGGTGTGTCCAAGCAGGTGGGAAGACCAGTGGTCGAGTTTGTAGTTGACTCGTACATAACTCAGTCTATTGCACGGTAATAAGACTATAAATCTCGTGCACCGTCATCTGATACGTTAACTGCCGTGAAATGCCTAGCAGTAAGCATCTGGAGGGAGCTGAAGTAGAACGCGGATTCATTTGCCGAAATCTTAAGGGAAACAATGCAAATGATAATAACGGACAGTTCGGTGAGCCAAACCAGGAGAAAATGTCAGGTTCGCTTTCATCTGCATGGATTCATAGGTTTTAGGGTGAGGGGGCGGGTTGATCCCTCCACTAAGATTTAACGGTGTAGAAGGCGAATGGCCGCATTTCCTGTTGGTATGTCACATAGAGTCTGTTGGACTACAATTCGGATCGAGGTGTAGGAGGATACGTTGACGCTGATTTGGTCTGGCTTTTAATTGTTGGTTTATTGGATCTCGACGTATGATGGTTGGATAAGCATGCACATAATGGGTTTCATTCTAAACAAATAACTAGCACTATGCAAGAACGAAGGGAGGTCTCTCGGGGAGAAAGACGTATAGCGGTAAGAAATGAACAATGCTGTGGTTAAGTCCCGAATCTTCTCCTGTTCTTACAGATATTCTGTATTGTGTGTGGAGGAATGAGACTTGCACCAATGTAAATGATTCAATAGATAATGTGTTGGGAGCTCTGTGATACTGTTGGATTGGTATTATGGATCTACATCTACATTTATACTTCGCAAGCCACCCAACGGTGTGTGGCGGAGGCCACTTTACGTGCCACTGTCATTACCTCCCTTTCCTGTTCCAGTCGCGTATGGTTCGCGGGAAGAACGACTGTCTGAAAGCCTCCGTGCGCGCTCTAATCTCTCTAATTTTACATTCGTGATCTCCTCGGGAGGTATAAGTAGGGGGAAGCAATATATTCGATACCTCATCCAGAAACGCACCCTCTCGAAACCTGGCGAGCAAGCTACACCGCGATGCAGAGTACCTCTCTTGCAGAGTCTGCCACTTGAGTTTGTTAAACATCTCCGTAACGCTATCACGGTTACCAAATAACCCTGTGACGAAACGCGCCGCTCTTCTTTGGATCTTCTCTATCTCCTCCGTCAACCCGATATGGTACGGATCCCACACTGATGAGCAATACTCAAGTATAGGTCGAACGAGTGTTTTGTAAGCCACCTCCTTTGTTGATGGACTACATTTTCTAAGGACTCTCCCAATGAATCTCAACCTGGTACCCGCCTTACCAACAATTAATAATATATGATCATTCTACTTCAAATCGTTTCGCACGCATACTCCCAGATATTTTACAGAAGTAACTGCTACCAGTGTTTGTTCCGCTATCATAGAATCATACAATAAAGGATCCTTCTTTCTATGTATTCGCAATACATTACATTTGTCTATGTTAAGGGTCAATTGCCACTCCCTGCACCAAGTGCCTATCCGCTGCAGATCTTCCTGCATTTCGCAACGATTTTCTAATGCTGCAACTTCTCTGTATACTACAGCATCATCCGCGAAATGCCGCATGGGACTTCCGACACTATCTACTAGGTCATTTATATATATTGTGAAAAGCAATAGTCCCATAACACTCCCCTGTTGCACGCCAGAGGTTACTTTGTCTGTAGACGTCTCTCCACTGATAACAACATGCTGTGTTCTGTTTGCTAAAAACTCTTCAATCCAGCCACACAGCTGGTCTGATATTCCGTAGGCTCTTACTTTGTTTATCAGGCGACAGTGCGGAACTGTATCGAACGCCTTCCGGAAGTCAAGAAAAATAGCATCTACCTGGGAGCCTGTATCTAATATTTTCTGGGTCTCATGAACGAATAAAGCGAGTTGGATCTCACACGATCGCTGTTTCCGGAATCCATGTTGATTCCTACGTAGTAGATTCTGGGTTTCCAAAAACGACATGATACTCTAGCAAAAAACATGTTCTAAAATTCTACAACAGATCGACGTCAGAGATATAGGTCTATAGTTTTGCGCATCTGCTCGACGACCCTTTTTGAAGACTGGGACTACCTGTGCTCTTTTCCAATCATTTGGAACCTTCCGTTCCTCTAGAGACTTGCGGTACACGGTTGTTAGAAGGGGGGAAGTTCTTTCGCGTACTCTGTGTAGAATCGAATTGGTATCCCGTCAGGTCTAGTGGACTTTCCTCTGTTGAGTGATTCCAGTTGCTTTTCTATTCCTTGGACACTTATTTCGATGTCAGCCATTTTTTCGTTTGTGCGAGGATTTAGAGAAGGAACTGCAGTGCGGTCTTCCTCTGTGAAACAGCTTTGGAAAAAGGTGTTTAGTATTTCAGTTTTACGCGTGTCATCCTCTGTTTCAATGCCATCATCATCCCGGAGTGTCTGGATATGCTGTTTCGAGCCACTTACTGATTTAACGTAAGACCAGAACTTCCTAGGATTTTATGTCAAGTCGGTACATAGAATTTTACTTTCGAATTCACTGAACGCTACACGCATAGTCCTCCTTACGCTAACTTTGACATCGTTCAGCTTCTGTTTGTCTGAGAGGTTTTGGCTGCGTTTAAACTTAGAGTGAAGTTCTCTTTGCTTTCGCAGTAGTTTCCTAACTTTGTTGTTGTACCACGGTGGGTTTTTCCCGTCCCTCACAGTTTTACTCGGCACGTACCTGTCTAAAACGCATTTTACGATTGCCTTGAACTTTTTCCATAAACACTCAACATTGTCAGTGTCGGAACAGAAATTTTCGTTTTGATCTGTTAGGTAGTCTGAAATCTGCCTTCTATTACTCTTGCTAAACAGATAAACCTTCCTCCCTTTTTTTATATTCCTACTAACTTCCATATTCAGGGATGCTGCAACGGCCTTATGATCACTGATTCCCTGTTCTGTACATACAGAGTCGAAAAGTTCGGGTCTGTTTGTTATCAGTAGGTCCAAGATGTTATCTCCACGAGTCGGTTCTCTGTTTAATTGCTCGAGATGATTTTCGGGTAGGCTCCATTTGCAAAAAAGTGGTGTGTTTCGCACGAAACACTATGCTTTCAACAAAGACTCTCACACCATTACACTGTTCTATTGTTAAGTGAAGCGATAAAGGAGATTAGGACATATATGTTTACAGAAAATTATCTATGAAATGCATTTGATATGCTTCTGAATTTCTTTGTGTAGTTCACATATATTCTGCATGGTTGTGAATATCGTCCTATATGTTACTATGCTATGTTTATCATTGTGATAGTTCTCTACCTAGTCCATACTGGACAGATTTCTAACTAATGGAACAGTGCTGTCAGAACGTGATGGGATTTCGAATGAATTAGCAGGAGTCTATGACTTGGCAGGGGAAATCTCTTACTCGTCGAAATCAGATGCATTCAAATCTCATGTATCGAAGTCTGGAAAAATCGTGAGAATAACGCAGGTGAGCAGTGATACTCTGACGAAAGGGGAGTTGAGAAGTGGGCTCTTCACCGCTTCTTCTGTTGTGGGAAAGCATATTAGAGCCTCTCACATGCGTATCGCGAAGTGACCGCGATGAGAAAATTAGGGACTAATGCGATGATCCGATCCTGCTAAATAACACACTATAATACCTTGAACTAACTTTTGACTGGCAACTAACGTGGAAACACCACCTGCTAACCTACCAACAAAAGGCCAAGAACAGATTAAAACTAATAAAACTACTAACTCGTCTTAAATGGCGATTACACAGCTCCACTGTCCTTCACGTAACAAATCCCTAATCTGCCCCATCCTTTGCTGTGCAAATGTCGAATGGATATACACCTGCCACTCTCAAGTTCTGCAAGTCCTTCGAGAACCTCGAATGCTAAGTGCCCCGCCTCGCATTCCACATCTGTTTACCTACCCCCGCAAGGATCCTTTACCAACTCATCTCATTCCCACCTATCTTCACACGTTGAACACCTTTGAACCGTCTACACCATTTACACTCCTCTACTTTCCCATCCTCATATGCTGCCATGCCTTTACCAACACATTCCACCAACCCTCCACTTGTCTGGAACCGCGCTACCGCTACGGTCGCAGGTTGGAATCCTGCCTCGGGCATGGATGTGTGTGATGTCCTTAGGTTAGTTAGGTTTAACTAGTTCTAAGCTCTAGGGGACTGATGACCGCAGATGTTAAGTCCCATAGTGCTCAGAGCGACCTGAACGAACCCTCCACTTACACACCCTCCACATTCTCTCTCAAAGAAACTTCAACCATATCCTCGTCCCATATCATGAAGTCTGCCCCAGCATTTACCCTTTCGAGCAGCTGTAGGTCCGCCCCACCGAATCCACCTTATCAGGCCTTCCTCTCCCTTCCCTTCAAAATTACACTCAGCGTACCTAGGCAGACGATAGTTAGCCCTTCTCAGCGGTTGTGACCCACATGTTTCCGCAGCTAGCTTCTTTATATCGAGCTCATAATGATAACCCACCACTTGTCCACCATAATTAGTCGGCTAATAAAGGCTTCTGTATTGATCTGACACAGCAACTACTTTTTTCTACATACTTGGATCCGCTGGCTTCTCGAATGGGTGCGAAGAGTCGCGGAACTCCACGGTCAGCGACCTCCGTCGTGTCCGTCGTGTTCAAAGGGTCGTGCAAGTTGTTAAAAACTGATCCACGAACCATTTTAAACTTTATGCCAATCTTTGAGCACCAGAACCTTAACTTCTCTCGCGATTCTTTACTGAGGGGTGGTCTGTCACTTCATTCTTTGTCATTCAAACTTGTTTGACCGCACTGGAAATGTTTGAGAAAGCTAATCTCTACGTTATGTGGTTGTACATTTCAACCAGCTCAGCATGTATTATTGCTATGTAGCCCCTTTCAAAAGCTGCAAACGTATTACCATACGATGATACAATTTTTCTCTGGCATCCCGGCCTGGCGAATTCGAAAGACCACCTTAAGACATGGACGTTGATGACGGCCACTAGGCGGCTCTACTATAATCTGCGAGTGCTGCTGACGTCGCTGCAATCCTGTCTACAGACACACCCATCCTGTCGGCCTAACAAAGATTGCGGCTGCTTGGTCATCTCCGTACTGGATTTTCGTGGGATTAGTGGCACAGACACAAAAATTAAACAGAATAGGTGCCAGGTCTGACCCTCGACGCACATCATTGTTTAGGGTTCTCCATCTGAAAGCCTTTCCACTTGGAGAAACTGAAAACTTTCGATCAGAGAAGACGTTGTGACATAGAAGTACATCAAACACCTTGACCTTCAGGTCTTCTCTCCATTCTGTATCGTAAGTTGTCGTCAGATCCATGAAAGGTGAAGCTGATTTTAGACCGCTCTGAAATCCACATGAAACCAATGACGTAAGCGTTAGCACCTGATCTCTACTCCTATTCCTCGAGCTACCTTCCTCGATTGGGATTGTTTTATCGTTGACATGTAGTCACGAGTGTTTCATATTGGATGTATATTACCAATTAAACTTTCTAAAGGAAATTGCCAAAAGGCACTACTATTATCACTACTGGTTCTGGTTAAAAATCAGAAATTCATTGAGTACAGTTGGTTGCACAAAATTAAGTGCCTATAGGCGATTGTTCTTTGGATTGTTTACAGTTGGTTGATGATCAAGTACAACAGTGCTTTTACTTCTGACGCACCACCTTTTGAGTACGGATTCATGTTTTTTTTTTTTTTTTATTTTCAGCAGTTCTGATGAGGCTGCCTTACGGATTGAAGTGACATTTTAAATAAATGCCGGCCGGGGTGGCCGAGCGGTTCTAGGCGCTACAGTCTGGAACCGCGCGACCACTACGGTCGCAGGTTCGAATCCTGCCTCGGGCATGGATGTGTGTGATGTCCTTAGGTTAGTTAGGTTTAAGTAGTTCTAAGTCCTGGGGGACTCATGACCTCAGATGTTAAGTCCCATAGTGCTTAGAGCCATTTGAAGCCATTTTTTTAAATAAATAATATATGAACTTTTGTATTACGTTGTGTCACCTCACGTATAACTGATTATAATCACCGTATTTCTGATTGTTTCAAGCTGTTTTTGCTCTATGGGGATACCGTGATGATAGTTATTAACCAAAACCAGCAATGGGAACAAGGGACCAATAGACGGATATGTGTCATTTACTTCAAAAAACTGCAGATAATTCATGTTTTGATTGTCACTTAACGACTGCTTAAAAGTCAAAACAGATCTCTAGTTTATGTTAACAAGTTTTTAATTTTGTCAAAAATTTGGAGGCCCGGTGGAACCACGGTTTTAACCTCCAGCAAACTGTTAGAGTCTGTAGAATCAAACTCTGGCGAAACGAACGTCGTTAGAGTTTGAATTAAACGTGGACGAACGACTGTAATAGCCCACCTCTCATTTGTGACCGTGTCCTGCCGGGGAAATTTTAATCGTTTAGCCACTACTGCACGGTTCTTTTAGGAGAGGCTGTAAAATTTTTTCGGCAATGAGCATACGAAGGTCGAAATGGTTTACGGCAGGTACCTACGGCAGCGTTGTCCACGCCTACGTAAACCCCAAGCCGGCTGGGCGAGTCGGCAGGTGCTCTGGCGCATTTACGCGCGAGCGGCGTCCGCCCCATTCACCGCGTAATTGAAGCTCCGGTCCTCGCCAGCCAGGCTTTGCTGACTGCGCCGCGGGTTTGCCTGCCGCCAGGGGAGCTGGCGAGAGGGTGCGCTCCTTTTGTTAAATATACTTGTCGGCCGCGCCGAGGCAGTCTCTGGCGAGCGAGCGGGATAAACCACGCTGCCGCCAGGTGAATAGAGCGTCTCGCGAACGCCGCTCCGGGCGAGATCATTAGAACGTCATTACGGGTGCGCCCCACTCCAGTAGCGAGAGCACCCTGCACCGTGTCCGACTCTCGTCTCCTTCTGTTTTTCCCCTCCCCCCTCCCCCAACCCCTCCTTACTGCCCTACCAGACCACTCCCAACACTCTCTCCAGTTCTCTTCTGCTGCTCTGAAATCTCCGCCTTCTAGTTTTCATATTTCTACGCGGGCGAGATGTAATTAAGAAGACCCCGGAGTCGTCGTCGTCGCGCGCGCCTTCCTGATTCTCTCCGCGTCTGAGGGGAAATTACTTAAGCCGTCTGATTCCTTTCTCCGGTCCTCAGCGACGGGTGCGGAGGAAACTTGGGCGCCCCGCGGGCCGGAGGAGGGGAGGGAAGGGACCTCTGCTAGCCGTCTCGCTGTCACGGCAAGAAGAATGTGACCTACGAGAGCGCTGCTGCCATTTACTCTCGCGTCTTCTGGGAAATACTTCCGGAGGACGCAGCCGGATAAGTCGGAATTAATATGCGGAACTGGGTCAGCGCTCGACGGAGTTCGCTTCACTGGAAGGCCACGCACACCGGTGCTCAGCGACTACTTTCTCTTTATTAGCACATGATAAATTTTCTGGAAAATTATAGGTGCAGGTAAAAAGTTAATGAAGTGTCGAGCTGTTATTTAGAAGACAATAAAGGGATCAAATTATGCACTGACGAGCACCTTTTAATAACAAGACCAGTCGCTATTTGCACCACTCACAGCAGTTGGGCGAGTTAAAGGTGTCCGACAGGGCAATTCATATAAACCTGAACTGCTTCAATAAGTCATAATTTCCCTCCGAAAGCTCAAAAATATGGGAAAGTCGTTTTAATGATTTCAGTATCTCTGAATGAGAAGTGCCACGTGTTGTTGGAAAGTTGATTGTTGTTTCTGCGAATGAGGTCCTTTGTCCTTTATAATGCTGCGCTTGCTCGGTTCGTGTTAGTTCGTTCGTAGCCTCTTCCGTGACCGTTTGTGAAGTCTATGAGTGTGTAGTTCTGGCCGCATGACAATAACGAGCAAATTAGTGATTCGTTCGCAGTCTTTAGCTGGCGGAAACGTGCAGTACACACTTCGAGAGTGGGTTTTTATTGTGAAGATAGACTCGCTGGTCCATTCGGGAGAGACTTCAATTTGTGTGACATTCCAATAAAGGCAACAATTATATCGGTTGTAAGAAAGGTGGACATAATTGGCTTAGTAAACAGTGACAGTGATAAATATAGACCATCACTGAAATGTTATTGTTGATCTTCGAAGACGCTCGGAGAACCCTCCTAGGAAATCGTTGCATCGACTGAGCCAGGAGACAGGCGCTTCGTGTGGCACATGTCAGAGAGCTGCGGAGGAATCGGCAAGGCGGCCATACAGAGGGCACGTGATAGAAACATCGCAAGAAACATATCATGAGAAGAGAATACGTTACCGTAAATGGTTTCAGGAGTTTCTTGTTCAACGTACAGACATTCTTTCCGTAATTTCGTTTACAGATGCAGTACAGTTCTATTTGTCGGTTGCATCAACACACGAAACAGCAAATACTGGGATGGTGTAAACCCTCGTATCATCCACGAAACACCACTGCATGATGAAAAGGTTGAAGTGTTGTGCCCGTTGTCAGCCTCCAGGATTGTTGGCCTCTTTTTATTTAATACGACTGTAGATAGTACAGTTTATGTGAGTAGCTTCATACTGGATGACGTCGAACTTACAAAAGTTTATTTCCAATAAGATGGAGCAACATGTCACACGCCTAACGTTTTCATGCAACTTGTAACCAGTTTCTTTGGTGACTGAATAATCTCGAAAACAGCTGGTTCCCGCAGATCACCTGACCTGTCACCCCTCCCCCCCCCCCCCCCCCCCCGCCCCCTCTCCCCGGCCCCGGATTTTTTCTTGTGGGGTTATCTCGAAATCCGAGAGCACAAGAGCAGACCACGGACAATGCAGAACTTCGTGAGGCCATTACATACGAAATAAGCGACAATCACGAGGATGCACATCACAGAACGTTGGGGAATATGTGGAATGACCATTTAAAACAGATAGTGGGAAAAGCAGACACAAGACTCAGATTCATCGGAAGAGCTGGCCGCTGTGGCCGAGCGGTTCTAGGCGCTTCAGTCCGGAATCGCGCTGCTGCTACGGTCGCAGGTTCGAATCCTGCCTCGGGCATGGATGTGTGTGATGTCCTTAGGTTAGTTAGGTTTAAGTAGTTCTAAGTCTAGGGGACTGATGACCTCAGATGTTAAGTCCCATAGTTCTTAGAGCCATTTGAGCCATCAACGGAAGAATCTTACGGAAATGTAACTCATCCACGAAAGAAGTGGCTTGTAAGGCGCGTATTCGCCCAATTCTTTAGTGTTGTTCATCTATCTGGGATCCCTATCAGGAAGGACTCATAGAGAAGATAGAGAAGAGCGCCGCGTTTCTCACGGGATCGTTTAGCTGGTGAGAGAAAATTACGGAGATGCGAAGCAAACTCCAATGGTAGACGTTACAAAAGAGATGTTGTGCATCACGAAGAGATTTAACATTGAAATTTCGGAACAGCACTTTTCAGGAGGAGTCAGACAAATATTACTTCCACCCACGTACTTCTCGCGTATTGACCACGAGGAGAAAATTCGAAAAATTAGAGCCAATACAGAGGCTTCCCGACAATCATTCTTCCCACGCACTATTCGCGAGTGGAACAGGGTTGGAGGGATCATATAGTGGTACCGAAAGTACCCTCCGCCACACACCATTAGGTCGCTTGCGGAGTATGACGTAGATGCAGATGTAGATGCTTCCTTCGTTGATTTGTTCAGGTGTGGTAAGCGCTCTCCATCAACAAAATTTCGGAAGTTGTTCAGGGACATATTCTGAGCGTTTTTGTATAAGAAAACGGTGGCGTGCGGTTGTCCTGTTTGGAAGCAAACTGCTTCCAGCCACTCAAGGCACTTACTAGCGACAGCAGCAATTTCCACTTTACTCTTTGCCCTAAAGAATACATTTAGTATTGGTCGGTTATGTCCTGAGTTTGTATTTCGGACAGTGTCAGTTGTACATTAACGGTGATACACAGCAGTACGGATAGGTTTATTGATGAAGAATTGGTCGATGTGTACTCTTCGTATGAGTTCGTTGAATATAATAGGAGAACCGCTAAATAACGCTATACTGCGGTGTTCCCGCATCACTGGCAATCACATCACATTACTTTTGCATCTCTACGGAGGCTGTGTTTCGTATTGTACGATTTGGTTATTACGTTGGAAAAATACATGAGTAAATGGGGTAAAAAGTAAAATACATCATAATTACATTATTGCTCTGCAACGAGAAACTAGCAAACCAGGTTCTCTTGTACAAAATACACAGAATATATGCCTCCGAAATTATTTGGTGGATTTCGGATTCACCCTGTACTTCTTACTTCCCATCCCTCCTCCCTCCTTCCCAAGCGATCCTCCAGAGCTAACATCTCTACCTCTTGATTGAATAATAGTTGAAATTCAGAATGAATCACTGAAATGTGTCACCTCGGTCCTCTGTGCAGGTGGACGAATAGCGTTTCAGTTGAGTGTCGCTAGAACGCTTGTTTTCCAGTGTGTCGATCGCTGTTTATTGTTTGAAGATTACCAATTTCAGGAACTGTCGCCCATCTTCAGCTCATATCCACGAATTCACAGAAACTCTTCGTAGAAAAACACTATCAATTTCATAGTACATTGTATTGTGAGTACTTACCACATTGAATCAATGTTTCTGTAGAACGGGTCACAGTGTAGACGCAGATATTACCTGAAGATGGCTGGCAGTGACTGAAACGGATAATTTTGAACTAATAAACAGCAGGGACACACATGAATGAAGTGATTTTCTTTTTCAGAAATATACAGGGTGAGGCAGCTGAGCCATAACACTCCTTGTATCTCCCCAACCGTCGTAGATACAACGATGCCGTTTGGACAGCAAATTGCAGGGACAGTGGCTATTTGAATACATCAAAATTCATGTTTGTGCTATTTGTTATTGCAGAGATATGAGGCCATCTCTGTTTTTTTTAGTGGAACCCTATGTTAAATTTTAGTGTAACATGATGGGCTTAAAAAGACGGTTTCAAATATGTGTATATTATAATATTTAGGCGAATAGTTTTTGAGACACAGACATGTTCTCGTATCGTGTTCGTCCTTCGAAGTGGCGTTGTCCAATGCTACCTTTCCTGTTGACCACTGAGGAACTTAACAGGGAAGGCGTTGTTTTCCCGCTTCTCGATAACGCCGCAAGGTGACGCACGAGGTAGCTGGAGAGAAGGGTATAAATGTGCTGCTGGGGTAATGAGACGTCGCATTTCCGTCACAGTTTATTGGAGCAGACATGTGCACCAACGAAGAAAAGTTAGATATTCTTCTAGCGTATGGTGAGAGCAGAAGAAATGCTGTTAGAGCAATAAAGCAATATGATATAGAAAGCTGTATCCTGGCCGTAAGCGTCCTATGCGCCAGCTTCTTGCACCTATTTGCAAGAAACTGCTTGAATCGGGATCATGGAACGTCATACAGAGGACAAGGAAGGAAACTGCAACTGGCGATGTACATGAAGAGAGCGTTCTAGCGTTGGCGCGTAACGACCCCACTGTTTCGTCGCGATGTATGGTTCAAATGGCTCTGAGCACTATGGGACTCAACTGCTGAGGTCATTAGTCCCCTAGAACTTAGAACTAGTTAAACCTAACTAACCTAAGGACATCACAAACATCCATGCCCGAGGCAGGATTCGAACCTGCGACCGTAGCGGTCTTGCGGCTCCAGACTGCAGCGCCTTTAACCGCACGGCCACTTCGGCCGGCCGCGATGTATCGCCTCGGAATGTAGTATAAGTCAGACAAGTGTTCTACGCATACTACACCGGCATAGATTTCACCCGTTTCACCTCTCGTTACATCAAGCACTCTCCGGTATGGATTTCGAACGGCTTCAGGAATTTTGCCGGTTTGCTCTGCAACACCTACAAGATGATCCAACGTTTATTCAACGGGTGCTTTTTACTGATGAAGCGACTTTCACCAACCACGGTAATAGTGAATTTGCAAAATATGCATTACTGTTCAATAGAGAACCCTCATTGGCTTCGACAGGTATAGCATCAGCAACCGTGGAATATTAACGTATGGTGTGGCATCGTCGGAAAAGTCATTGTGGGGCCGTACGTTATTCCGGGTACACTAAATGGCAATAGTTATGCACAGTTCCTGCGAAACGTTCTGCCCATTTTGCTGGAAGTGGTACCACTAACTACGCGTCAGTGCATGTGGTTCCAACATGACGGCTGTCCTACTCACTATTCCCGTGTGGCTACAGAGCTGTTAATTGAAAAGTCCCGGGTTGTTGGATAGGACGACGTGCTGAAGTAAAGTGGCCAGCCCGGTCTCCTGATTTGACCCCTCTTGATTTTTTTTCTGTGGGGAGCAATCAAACATAAAGTGTATGCTCAAATACCAACTACGCCAGACGATATGAAGCAACGTATCATCGAAGCGTGCGCTGATATCTCACGTGACACCCTCGCAGCCGTTCAGAAATCATTTGAACGGCGACTACAAATGTGCATTGCAGCAGAGGGGAAGCATTTTGAGCACATACTTCAGTAAAGCTTTGTATCATGTGCAGTATGTATTTTGCATCTTTGTGTGTATTTGCTTCGTATTGTGATCAATAGTAAATATTTTCAAATAAAAAACGAATACGTACGAAATAAGTGTCAGCAATAAGGGCCTCATCATTTACATTTGTATTTCTGTTACTTAAAATGTATTAACATCTTGTAGTATTTTAATACTGCATGTTGTCTGTTATTTTGGTATCACAGTTGTCAAATAACTGAATAATATTTGCGCGACATGATCCGTTAATTTTTCGCAAAATATCGCAGTATGGGCGTGTTTGTGTAAGGACGGACTCGCGACGTTTGCCATGTACCCTACACAATAGGAAAGGTCGCATTGGACAACGCCGGTTCGAAGAACGAACACGATACGAGGACATACCTGTGACTCAAAAACTATTCGCCTGAATATTATGATATACATATATTTGAAACTGTCTTTTTAAGCCCATCATGTTACGCTGAAATTTAACATAGGGTTCCATTTAAGAAAACCAAAGATGGTCTCATATCTCTGTAATAAAAAGTTGCACAAACATGAAATGTAATGTATTCAAGTAGCCCCTGTCCATACAATTCACTGTCCAAACGGCATCTTTGTATCTATTACTGGTGGGTAGATACAAGGGGTGTTATGACCTAGCTGCCTCACCCTGTATATAGCAGATCATTTATTATGGACAACCACATTCACTGTTGTTGATGTTGGTTAGTTATGGTCTTCAGTTCACAAACTGATTTGATTCTACTCTCCACGCTAGTCTAGCCTGTGCAAGCCTCTTCATCTCCAAATAACTACTGTAACCTACGTCTATTCGAACCTGCTTACTGTATTCAGGTCGTGGTCTCTGTGTACAATTTTTACCCTCTCTCTTTGCTCCAGTACCATACTGATGATTCCTTGATGTCTCAGAACGTATACCATCAACTGATACCTTCTTTAAGCCAAGTTATACCACCAATTCATTTCTCCCCAATGCTATTCAGAACCTCCTCACTACTTATCCGACCTACCAAACTAATCTCCTGCAGCATCACATTTAAAAAGCATCTGTTCTCATGTCTGATCTGTTTATCGTCCACGTTTCACATCCGTAGAATGCTGCACTCTAGACAAATACCACCAGAAAACACTTCCCAACACTTAAATTTATGATCGACATCAACAAACTCGTCTTCTTCGGAAAAGCTTTTCTTGTCATTGCCAGTCCACGTTTTACACCCCTGTACTTCGGGCATCACTCAGTTACTTTACTGCCTAAATAACAAAACTCATTTACTAATTTTAGTGTCCCGTTTCCTAATCTCCCTCGGTATCATCTGATTTAATTCGACTATATTCCATAACACTAGTTTTGCTTTTTTTGTGTTCAAGTCACAGGGAAGAGCCGACCGGAGTGGCCAAGCGGTTCTAGGCGCTACAGTCTGGAACCGCGCGACCGCTACGGTCGCAGGTTCGAATCCTCCCTCGGGCAATGATGTGTGTGATGTCCTTAGGTTAGTTAGGTTTAAGTAGTTTTAAGTTCTAGGGGACTGATGACCTCAGAAGTTAAGTCCCATAGTGCTCAGAGCCATACAGGGAAGGGTAAAAACATAGAAACACGAAAAACACAACATATTACCATGACTAATGGAAAACAGTTGGCACCCGAAACCTCTTTCCATGGTATCGAAATGGATAAAACCAGGTCCTGTGTTATTTGAAAGGCTATCGCATACATTCTTCTCGCATAATAATGGCAAGTTCACATAATGTGAGTGAAGGTGGAAACCGATTATGCACTCTGCTCTCCGTACCAGACCATAAATATTCAGTGACATTGAGATCTTGTGACTATGTTGACCAGAGGAGATACGACACCATCCGTCTGTTCACAAAGACAATCCTGGATGGTGCAAGCTATGTAAACATGAGCGCTATTGTCAGAGCATCATCACTGGAGAACAAACATTGCAAAGTGAAATGGGCCTGATCAGCCAAAAAGGTCACATAACCCTTGTCAATAAGGCGACCTTGCAGAATACTGGTGATGTCCATGCAATAGCTCAATATGGAGCCCAAACCACCACCGAAGCCCCGTCATGGTACACTTTTCGGACGTTAAGACGGCTAGAAGTTGGAAACAGTATAAAACAAGACGCATCTACATCTACATTTATACTCCGCAAGCCACCCAACGGTGTGTGGCGGAGGGCACTTTACGTGCCACTGTCATTACCTCCCTTTTCTGTTCCAGTCGCGTATGGTTCGCGGGAAAAACGACTGCCGTAAAGCTTCCGTGCGCGCACGACTCTCTCTAATTTTACATTTCTTTCCGACCAAACGACCCTCTTCCACTTCTCCATATTCCAAGTTTTATGGCTTCCGCACCACGTTGTCCTTCTACGGCCATTTACGTCACTGAGGAGTGAATTTGGAATTGCAGTTCGTCCTGCAGTTCCCTGCTTGTGGATCTCTCTCCGTGTTGTTGTGGTGCTGATAGGATTAGCGAGCGTGACATTCAATTCTACAATGATTTCTGTAGCTGTCGTCGTTTTATTTTTCGTCCCAGTCGTCTTGAATTGGCGTCCGTCGCGCTCACTGAAAACACGCACTCGTTCATGTTGTGACTTAGCGAATGACGTTCTTTTGATTTTTTTGTATATATCTTCGATACGGTGCCTCTTGAAGCACTAAACATTTCGGCTACCTTGGACACGGAAGCACCCATCATACGAGTGCCAACAATTCGCCAACGTTCGAATTTACTTAGTTCCAACATAATGTATTCTCAACAACATCGGACACTTTGCTGATCACGTACTGAGAACATTGCACAAGTGCCGTTCGTGGTCAGCTACAATAGTGTAACCTGCTGGCTTGGCTAGCATCTGCATTGCTCGTGGAGTTCACATATTTTTGTCCAACCCCCGTTTATCTTCCTTTCAACACACTGTCCATTCCTTTCAACTGCTTTTCCACGTCCTTCGATGTCTCCGACAAGATTACAGTATTAGCGGCCAACATAAATGTTTTTTTTTCCTGAACTGAAATTCCTTTTCCATTATTTTCTTTGATTTTCTTTACAGCCTGCGCAGTGTACAGATTGAATAACATCGCGGATAGGCTACAACTTGTCTCACTTCCTCAACCCCACGCCCCCTCCCGCCCCCATTGCTTCCCTTTCATGCCCGTCACTCTCACACTCTTATAACTTACAGGCGGTATCTATCTTTCCCCTAGTTATACACGCTCCTATGGCATTGTATGCGTCCTCTAGCCAGTCAGGCTTAGCCATTTTGCCCTTTCTGTCAATCTCATCTTGAAACATCTGTATTCCCTGCCGCCCGCTTCATGTGTAGCATTTTTATATTTTCCCCTTACATCAATTTAATATCACCTGTGTTATTAAATGATTTCTGCTCAGCTTCGTCTTTCTAACTATTTGGCCCTCTTATAAGATGACAGGAGAAGGTGGGGAATAATGAAAGTCTTATATTCTGCCCCTTCACCTTCAAATATCTAATTTACGCTTTTTTTGCTGGTGATTTTTGAAAGCGGACTATCATAGGTTCAGCAGATAAGAGATAATAGGATTTACTATTAAAGTTTATATTCATTTCTAATCAGTTTAACCACAATAATTTCAAGGAAATTTAGGAATACAAAGTTACAAGTCACTGAGGAATGAAAAAAAATAGTAAGTGCAGGGAAGCTGTACGAATAGTGTGAGTCAATCGAAAAAGAAATGACTGTCAGAAGGACTGTGTCGGCGTATAGGAAAGTCAAATTAAAAGCAATGGTGGTAACATTCAGAGTGCGATGGGAATTCTACTGTTAAATGCAGAGAAGCGAGCTCATAGATGGAAAGAGTACATTGAAGGTCTCTGTGAGGGAAAAGTCTTGCTGATTTGACAGAAGAAGAAACAGGAGTCGATATAGAACAGATAGGGAATGCACTATTAGTATCAGAATATGTAAGAGCTTTGGAACACTTAAGATCTAATAAGGCAAAAGAGATAGATAACATCCCATCAGAATTTCTAAAATCGATGGGTAAAGAGGCAACAAAAATACTATTGACGTTGGTGTGTAGAATGTTTCAATCTGGCGATTACCATCTAACTTTCGGGAAAAAATCATCCTCTCAATTCCGAAGACTACAAGAACCTACAAGTGCGAGAATTGTCGCCTCGAAGTTTCTGACAAGAATAATGTACAGAAGAATAGAAAAGAAAATTGAGAATGTGTTATATTACGAACAGTTTGGCTTTAGGAAAGATAAAGGCAGCAGAGAGGCAACTATGACATTGCGGTTGATAATAGAAGCTAGACTGAAAAAAATCAAGACACGTTCATAGGATCTGTCAAGTGTTCGAAATTCTGAAAAAAATTGGGGTAAACTACGGGGAAAAACAGGGAATAAAGAAGATGTACAAGAGCCAAGAGGCTACGATAAGAGTGGAAGACCAAGGAGGAAGTGGTCGGGTAAAGAAAGGGTGTAAGACATGGATGTAGTCTTTCGGCCCTACTGTTTAGCAATGACGGAAATAAAAGAAAGATTGAAGGGTGGGATTGAAGATCCCAGTGATAAGATTCGCCGATACATCGCTATCCTAAGTGAACTTGAAGAAGAATTACGGGATGTACTGAATGGAATGAAGAGTCTAATGAGAAATATGGATTGAGAGTAACTTGAAGAAAGACGAAAGTAATCAGTAATAGCAGATATGAGAACAACGAGAAACTGAAGTAGGTAGCAAAGTAAACTATGACGGACGGATCAAGGAGGCCATAAAAAGGAAGTAATTTCTGAGAATGTACGTTTGAAGCACAGCATGTACATGGTGAAATGGGAGAGTCGGAAAAGAAGAGAATCGAAGCATTTGAGATGTGGCGCTACAGTAGAAGCTGAAAATTAGTGGGCTGATAAGAAATGAAGAAGCGTCCTGGAGAATCGAAGAGGAAATAAACATATGGAAAACACTGACAAGGAGAAGGGACAGGATGATACGACATACGTTAAGACACCAACTTCTGTGATAATAGAGGGAGCTGTAGAGGGCAAAAACTGTAGAGGAAGACAGAAATTGGAATACATCCAACAAATAATTGAGGACATGCAGTGCAGTTGCTACTTTTAGGTGAAGAGAAATTTGTTGTGGACAGCATCAGACCAGTCAGAAGGCTAAAAAAAAGTGGATTTTTTTTGAGTCACCAGTCTTCTGACTGGTTTCATGGGGCCCGCTACGAATTCATCTTCTGTGCCAAACTCTTCACATCAGAGTAGTTCTTGCAACCTAAGTCCTCAGTTATCTGCTGGATGTATTCCAACCTCCTCTACAGTTTTTTTTCCATTTAGAGCTCTCTCTAGTACCATAGGAGTCATTACCTGATGTCTCAACAGGTGTCCTATCATTCGGTCCTTTCACCTTGTCAGTGTTTACCACATATTTCTTTCCTCTCCGATTCTGCGCAGAAGCTCCTCATTCCTTCCCTTATCAGTCGATCTAATGTTTAACATTTGTCTGTAGCACCACATCTCAAATGCTTCGATTCTCTTCTGTTCTGGTTTTCCCGCGTTCTATGTTTAACCACGATACAATGATGTGCTCCAAACGCATACTCTCAGAAATTTCTTCCTCAAATTAAGGCCGATATTTGATATTAGTAGACTTCTCTTGGCCAGGAATACCCTTTTTGCCATTGATAGTCTGCTTTTTTACTCCGTCCGTCACTACCTAGGCAGTAGAATTGCTTAAGTTCACCTGCTTCATGACCATCAATCCTGATGTAAAGTTTCTCGATGTTCTCATTTCTGCTTTTTCTCACTACTTTCGTATTTCGTCTATTTACTCTCAATTCATATTCTGTACCCATTAGACTGTTCATTCCATTCACCATATCATGTAATTCTTCTTCACTTTCACTTAGGATAGCGCTGTAATTAGCGAATCGTATCATTGGTATCCTTTCTCCTTGAATTTTAATTCCACTCCTGAAACTTCCTTCTATTTCCATCATTGAAAAGTAGAGGCGAAAGACTAAGCCCCGGTTTATACCCTTTCTAATGCGAGCACTTCGTTCTTGGTCGTCCACTCTTACTATTACCTCTTGGCTCTTGTAAATATTGTATATTACCCGTCCCTGTCTATAGCTTACCCCTATTCTCCTCAGAATTTCGAACATCTTGCACCATTTTAAGCTGTCGAACGCTTTTTCCAAGTCGGCAAATTCTGTTAATGTGTCGTGATTTTTCTTTAGTCTTGTTTCCATTCTGAACCGCGACATCAGAATTGCGTTTATCTTTCCTGAATCAAAACTGATCGTCATCTAACACATCCTCAATTTTCTTTTTCATTCTTCTGTATATTATTCTTATCAGTAATTTGGATGCATTAGCTGTGAAGCTGATTGTGCGATAATTCTCCCGCTTGTCACCTCTTGCAGTCTTCGGAATTGTGTGGATGATATTTTTCCGGAGGCTGACACATCCTGCACACCACCGTGAATAGCCGTTTTGTAGCCACTTCTCCCAATGATTTTCTTAAGCTGCCAAAACAGATGGCCGGTGGTGAATTGTGAAGTGGAAACGTGATGGAACAATCACAGAGAAACGAAGACTAGGGAGACCTCGTGAACTCAAGGACAGAGACTGTCTAGTATTGTGGAGGGTGGTTGTAAAAAGCGGCATAAAATCAGCAGAAGTAATCAGTTGTAAGTTCAACATTGCTACCGGTAGCCCAGATAGCACAAATGCCGTGCATGGGGTACTAAAAGGATGAGCTGCAGTGGTCGCGTAGCTCCTCATAAAGCACACATTTCTGTAGTCAGTAGTTTGGTGTCACGCGTGACGCCACAAGACAGTATACGACTGGAGATGAGTGACTTGTAGCGATGAGTCAAGCTTATCCTGTGGAAAATCGATGAAGGACTTTGGGTTTGGCGAACGCCCGGAAAACGATACCTGCCATGTATAGTGCCAACAGCGCAGTACAAAGAGCTGCTGTTACGGTATGGGGGTATTTTTCTCTGTTAAGCTGTGGTTTCATTATTGTGTTTAAGAAATCAATAAATGCAGAAGTAGTGTGTGTGTGTGTGTGTGTGTGTGTGTGTGTGTGTGTGTGTGTGTGTGTGTGTGTGTGTGTGTGTGTGTGTGTGTGTGTGCGTGTGTGTGTGTGGTGTGTTTTGGGGCTTACTGGCGCTCAACGTAGAGGTCATCAGCGCCCTGACACGCATTAAAAGAAACGAATGTGGACAAATTTAGTAAAATGGTAGCATATTCCATATTAATATCCACTAGTGTCTGGATACTTTTGGTTAGGTAATGTATATTATCTCTGCTCTTTTATTGCGTTTATATTTATTTTGATTGTGTTTTCTCATATTGAGAAATCGGAAGGAGCTATCTACTTTACTTGGTAAAAACTTTCTAAAGCCAAGATCGCATAAATATTTATGTATTTACAACAAAATCTTTTGGTCTTAAAAAATTTTTTTGTGGAACATTTTCGTTGGGAGATGGAACCTCACGCCAAGTTGTCATGTCAATGGATAAAATGTAGCACATACACAGTTTTATATATACTTCTGCTTCGTATTTTCTAACAATAATTAATTTTTTAACATTATTTATTCAGATTTGTCCAAAATCTGCTCCTAGTGCAAGTTATCTTATACAACTCGTTCAATCCCTGACAACCATTCAGCAATAAATGTAAGTTGCACTATTTCTGGATACAGGGTGACCTCTTTGTTCCCATGGGAGTCGTGGCAGAGAAACATGTCAGATAAACATGGTTGGTAGATATGCACTAAAACGGTCCTCTACGCGAGGACACCAGAGACCTCATATTCTAAACAATCTACCTTGATATTCCAAGTAACGTATTTAAGAACTAAACACATTAGAAGCTTGATTAATCTTGTGGGTGGTAGATTACCATGTGATGAGATTAAGACAAGTAGGTTTGGTGTAACTTGTTGCAACGACTTTGTTGTTGCACACATGCAGCAACACCTGGATGAGAAATTAATACTGAGCAGACACAGGTGGGGTATGCGTAGGGCGGGGGGCGCATAGGGTACGTCTGCCATCGAGGTCCCGCAGCAGCCTGCAAGGAAGTGTGCTGCGCAACAACTGACCGCCTATTGTGTGTGGGCCTTATCTACAAGACGGGACAACAGCAGCAGTTAGTGGACCAATCGCGAAAAAAATGTAGAAGCATGGGAAAGGGATATGATGGATTGAAAGTTCTTAATTCTTACTCATTGCACTAGAAAGCTGATTTACAAAATCTAGATAGAAACATGTTTCAGTCGTATAAACTCCCACACAGTATTTCTATCCGAGCCCTCTTCAGCAATACTGGTGTTCCATTCAGTGAATGATCTTACGACAGTTATGGACGACTCGGGTATTGTGATCCAATTTGTGTCATGTATCGCATTTGTTAATGTGTACGAGTTAAGTTATTACGAGGGCTAATCAAGAAGTATCTACTCTTATTTTTTTATTGTTGAAACCAACAGTCTTATTGGGGCAGGTGCATTCTGTTTGTAGGCACACGTAGCGCGCTTGCCTGATTTTTTTCACGTCTGTGGGAACCACCAGTCGCTGCTGATAAGGAAACTAGTGTGCGTGAGAGTAGTCGGATTTTGTGTTGAGACAGAAAAAGTGGATTAACGTTATTGCATCAAATTTTGTTTCAAGCTTGACGATTCTCACAATTAAAACAATCCGCAAGATTCAACAAGTGTTTAGGGACGAAGCAGTGGGTACTAGATAGGCAAAGAAGTGATAAGATCGCTTCAAAAAATGTTCAAATGTGTGTGAAATCTTATGGGACTTAACTGCTAAGGTCATCAGTCCCTAAGCTGACATACTACTTAACCTAAACTATCCTAAGGGCAAACACACACACCCATGCCCGAGGGAGGACTCGAACCTCCGCCGGGACCAGCCGCACAGTCCATGACTGCAGCGCCTTAGACCGTCGCTTCAAACACGGCTGCTTATCAGTGAAGAGTGAAGCACGTTCAGACAGGTACTCAGCATCCGCAAATGACGGTGTTATTGATCATGTAAGGACCCTGATGCTCCAGGACAGAGGACAGGACAGGACAAAGTTAAAAGTAATGTTGGGTCCATTCATTCCAATGTAACGGAGCATTTAGACCTCGAGAGGATCTCAGCAAAATTTGTGCTACAGTTGCTGACAACTGAACAGGAAAAACTTCTTTAGGAGATCGCACAAGCATACTGGGTTCTGTGAACAGTAATTTCATCTTTCTTAACAGAGTGATCACTGGTAATGAGTCCTAAGTTTATGCGTACGACCCAGATACAAAGCTACCGTCATGGTCGTAGAAACATGTATC
Source organism: Schistocerca serialis cubense (assembly GCF_023864345.2). Lineage (NCBI taxonomy): Eukaryota > Metazoa > Arthropoda > Insecta > Orthoptera > Acrididae > Schistocerca > Schistocerca serialis. Next base: position 492,165,054 of record NC_064638.1, read on the forward strand.
ATCCCCGAGACCCGGTTAGCCTCGCGTGGGCTGAGTGCATCCTTGCTAAAAGCGCCCAGCAGTCCCAGAGGGTCACCGATTCAAGTGCTATCCAAATCCAACAGCGCTTAACTTCGATGATCTGATGGGAAGATGTGTAACCACTACACTGGTGTCAAAAAATTGTACTTAAGTAAATATCGCTTTTGTAAATAAAAGTCGTTTACTTTTTGAACAGCCCTCGTATTATGTGACACAATAGTCAACTAGATCGTTGGTGCATTTGGATCTACCAGGACTTTTCTTCTTTTTTTTTTACTAATGTGTACGATATACTGCTACCATGTACATGATTAAATGTGCATGAAATTGTTCAAGGGCCATCTCGCCGAAATAAGACAACAAATAAGACAGCTTCTGGGGTGAAATGTCTTCATTTAAAAATAATTTATTAGCTGAAAAGCATGCCACCTACAAAACATTCATATCTCCCTTTCAGGGCTCTAAACTTCTACATTTAATGGAGTAATCTCTGAATTACATAACAGTATGTCCTTCGACCTTTACCAATTTGCATCGAAGGTGTGGCTGAACACGTATGCACGCTAAACCTTTAGTGAGAGTGATACATAATCGTACGTTGTGAATGTTGAGATATTTTCAAAAGATTGTAAATATTACGTACATCCGACTGACTTTCAAAGAATTTCTGTGTCTACCTCACAAATTTTGCATAATTGTTTGGGTATTCTTTGAGGAAGAGATTACCGATTTAAGGTGAGGAACATTGTGTTAAAAGCCGCTATAGCACCCCTGGCGATTCGCCCTTCTATTACGTTTAGCGACAGATAGTTGACAGGTTATTATAAATGATGGAGTGCTAGCCTTTAAGCCACACCTGAGTTGTGCCCCTCTGCTCTTCCCCGTGGGAGCTGACACGGAGTCTTTTGGCCCGTTTCGCCTGCCTTATAAATTTATTTATCTGTCCGTGGAGATGCACCTCGCTTTGCATTTCTGTGCGGCTTAGCGTCGTCAGTCCTCGGAAGCTGTAGCGCCTTTGGATATATTTTTTTTCCTGTCAGATTTCACTAAAGAGGAAAAGCCTGTGCTGCGAGACGGAAAACGTAAAGGTGAAGAGAGCTCGGGAGGAAATGTGAATAATAAAGGACTGGCGAACAGCTAACGTTGGTTGTTGCCTCTGCCGTGCCGAGGAATGACATTTTCTGGAGTCTCCTACCAGGCAGAGTTAAGAAGCACTAGCACAAGTAGCTACTTTAAAAGCGAGAATTGCGTCATAGAAGCTAAAGTATGCAGCGGAAGGAGACGAAGAGCTCAGATATTTCTTTGTCTTTTTGTCCTGTGTCACAAGAAGCATCCTTAGCCGAGGACGCCAACGTAAGCCTTCGCGGTGACAATGAATTCGGAAGTAGCCTGTTGGAAACATGATGGTGAGGTAAACTTTCACAACAACTGTTTGGTCTGAAATGGTAAGGAGAACAGGTGGCGTAAACTTCCTGATCAACACAATTTGCGCCAACTTCCTGAATTAATGCTATACAAATTGTAGGTAGGAAGGGGAAAAGAAAAGAAAGAGAAGGAAAGGAACTAATGATATCAGTTGCATCGGGACTTTATGCGCAGTCAACGGTGACGAGTGAAAACATGTGTCGGACCGATATTCGGACCCGGGATCTCCTGCTTACTGGGCACCTGTGTCAACCACTACGACACCAGAGCACAGTGTTTACCGCAAATGCGCAGATGATCTCGGCCTGTTCCCTAGGCGTGTCACACTACTACCTAACGCCACCTACTCGCAACCCCGTCCATGTCCTCCATGCTCGCTGATTTTAGATTTCAGCTGGAGGTATTAAGTAAATGTGCATCCGCACTGAAGGTTGTGGATACGTTGCCCATCGCAGCGAATCAATTATATGAATGCGTGTTGGCTGTTCTTTCGGACCAGTTAAATTCAGACTCAGTCCATACTCATTCCATACTTTCTTATGGTGATAGGGCATGTGCACCATTGATGGCGATCCGTGGGTCCGATGAATTCGTTAAGCTCAGTGACGTCCTCGGTGTCAGGCGGGAGGAGTCGGAAACATCCGGGACCAGGTTGGATCCCGTCTCATCTCTTATAAACATACTGCACAAACATGATACCACACGATACACACGCATTCTTTACAGTCACCTACAAACGACAGTGACACTCTGAGGGAAACAATCATGGAGGAAGAATTCCCTTTCCTGCGGCTCCAGCCAATATGATAAACGATACTTTCTTCCTACGTCTGCACCTGATCCAGAGGGGGAAGGACGGAAAAGAGTAATTAGCAGTCGTTACAAGAAAGCCAATAGTTGTTTCCACTGTGTAACAGTGAGTATTTTGTAAATGTGGGGTCACTGTAGCCAAACGCTGCCTGAAGTCATACATTATGTGGTCAAAATTATCCGGACACCGGGTGAAAATGACTTACAAGTTCGTGGCACCCTCCATCGGTAATGCTGGAATTCAATATGGCGTTGGCCCACCCTTAGCCCTGATGACAGCTCCCAGTCTCACAGGCATATGTTCAGTCAGGTGCTGGAAGGTTTCAGGGGGAATGGCAGCCCATTCTTCATGGAGTGCTGCACTGGGGAGAGGTATCGATGTCGGTCGGTAGGGCCTGGCACGAAGTTGGCGTTCCAAAATATCCCAAAGGATTCAGGTCAGGACTCTGTTCACGCCAGTCCATTACAGGCACGTTATTGTCGTGTAACCACTCCTCCAAAGACCGTGCATTATGTACAGGTGCTCGATCGTGTTGAAAGATGAAATCGTCATCCCCGAATTGCTCTTCAATAGTGGGAAGCAAGAAGGTGCTTAAAACATCAATGTAGGCCTATGCTGTGATAGTGCCACGCAAAACAACTAGGGGTGCAAGCCCCATCCATGAAAAACACGACCACACCATAAAACCGCCGAATTTCACTGTTGGAACTACACACGCCGGCAGATGACGTTCACCGGGCATTCGCCATTCCCACCGCCTGTCATCGGATCGCCACATTGTGTACCGTGATTCTTCACTCCACACGACGTTTTTCCACTTTTCAATCGTCCAATGTTTACGCTTCTTACACCAAGCGAGGCGTCGTTTGGCATTTACCGGCGTGACGTGTGGCTTACGAGCAGCCGCTCGACCATGAAATCCGTTTTCTCACCTCCCGCGTAACTGTCATAGTTCTTGCAGTGCATCCTGATGCAGTCTGGAATTCCTGTGTGATTGTCTGGATAGATGTCTGCCTGTTATACATTACGACCCACTTCAACTGTCGGCGGTCTCTGTCAGTCAACAGACGAGGTCGGCCTGTACGCTTTTGTGCTGTACGTGTCCCTTCACGTTTCACTTCACTATCAAATCTGAATCAGTGGACCTACGGAAGTTAAGAAGTGTGATAATCTCCCGTACAGACGTATGACACAAGTGACACCCAATCACCTGACGACGTACGAAGACCGTGATTTCAGCGGAGCGCCCCATTCTGATCTCTCACGATGTCTAATCGCTACTGAGGTCTCTTATATCGAGTACCTCGCAGTAGGTGGCAGCACAATGCAGCTAATACGAAAAACTTATGTTTTTGGGGGCGTCCGGAAATTTTGACCACATAGTGTATAAATGACGTGCGCAGAACTGGAGGGTCAAAATTGTACAGACGGCCGTGGTTTATGAACCGAGTATTCTAAGGAAACAGTGGTCGAAAATAAGTATTTCACGTGGTATTAGGTCTTGAGTGAGCGATGCGTTTGAGGTTCACATTTTACAACAAACAATTACTGTCTGTCGTAACACTAGATGCACTGCTGTGAAAAATAATGTATAACCGTATGTGATGTTGTAACACTTCGGTAACTTCTTGCGTTATAGAGACTCCCTCCTTTCAAGTGAGGGGAGGTGAGTGTCTCCAGATTGTGCCCTTTCCAAGGAAAATGAATACCAGTTTCAGTCAGCGTAAGAAAATCGACTCTGTCCCTACTTGCAAGGGGCTCTAGACTGACTAATTAAGATACTGAGAATCTGTGCATGTGTTACAGAATACAAAGAAAATGATCCAGAAATTTTCACATTACGGAGAACATCCTTCACAAAAGTACCGTTAGTGCTGAGAATTCACTAGAGACAACCTAAGCGAAACACTGACACATAATGGGAAATAAGAACTGCTAGGAAAATATTAAACAAGTAGCTGCTACAGCGTGGCAGCAACCGGCTGTACATCCATAAGATGAATTGACCCTTTACACTACATATACTGTTGAGGAAAAGCTTTCGAGATAAACCAGGTAGACCGGAGAGGTACCAGAGAGATCATTGCTCCCATGAATGTTCGGTTTAGATGACAAAGGGGATTGTTTTCGATGTCTGCTTACCACAACACGATGTATCTGCAACATCCAGCAGGCTGCTACAGTGCTACTGCCCTAAATAACGTCTACCCTAAACGCCCTGCGTTGAAGCGTTGGGACTTTATCGCGCACATCATTAAGCTTTAACACTCAACGTAATGCACAGCAAAACAGGCAACTGCCTAGAGCCTGTTGTGTATCATCAGACAGCAACTGCTGAAGTTCAAACAAGAAGAACTGTACGCGACGCCTGGATTCCGGTATTTTATGACCTCAGAGTGTCTGGTCTCTTGCTAACTGCTGACAAACACAGCAACCAAGTCTGATCTGCTGGAACATGCACTTACCGAAAAATTTCTACACCAAGAAGTTAAACGAGACTTGGATGGACTTGCTTCTGCACCTGAAAGGTGACGCCTATTCAAATTTCACACGAGTCGCATAAAAATGCGCCTAGTAGCGCCACTATGAGGCTGCAAAACAGATTTGCTATAAATACGCACTGTAACAGTCATGAGCGTTAGTTACCTTGGAGACTGGACGTAGTGAGTTGACGTTAGTGTAGAATGCTTTTAAGGTGACAAAGACGCCATTATCAACACCGCACTGAATTTGGTGTTGCAGTCAAGTTTTCGAAGTAGCTCTTGAGACTTCGACATTCAGAAACATATGCCCCAGTATGCCAATATCGATTATTTTTTAGAAGTGCATATGTTGCCTGAAGATGACATGAGGAATTGCTGAACATCTTAATTACCCGGCTGTTCGGTGAATTTCATTCTTGAAAAAGAGTTTGAACGAAGTCGTGTAATAAGGCTACGAGAAGCTCCATGTTCCTTCTGCGATACTCCAGGAAGACTTGGAAGGAATGTAGACACTATACATGATTGCTGGCAGTGGCGGTCGCGAGAATGTACGGTCGCAAGAAGACCGAACTCAGGACGGGCAGGTGGCAGTACTGACAGAGAAGATCATGGTGTCCGGCGTATGGCTGTGGCACATCGTACTACGTCTGCCGCAGCAGTTCGAGCAAAAGTTGGCGCCACAGTGACACGACCAACTGCTACACATCGGTTACTTCGAGGGAAGCTCCGAGTCAGGCGCCCCGTATCGTACATTCAACTGACCCCAAACCACTGCCGTTTGCGACTTTAGCAGTGTGAAGAGAGAGCTCATTCTAAGGCACAATGGAGGTCGGTTGCGTTTTCTGAGGAAAGCCGGTTCTGCCTCGGTGCCAGTGATAGCCGTCTGTTGGTTAAAATGAGTCAAGTTGACCGCCTACAACCACCCGTCAGCGGCCTAGACACACTGAACCTACACCTGGAAGTACAGTCTAGGGTGCGATTTCGCATGACAGCAGGAGCACTCTCTTGGTTATCCCATGCCCCTCGACTCAAATTTGTTCGTCATTCTGGTGGTTCGACATGTTGTGCTGCCAATCATGAACAGCAATCCAGGGTGTGTTTTCCAACAGGATAACGCTCGCCCTCATACCGCTGTTGTTACCTAACATGATCTACACGTTGCCCTGGCCTTCTCGATCACCAGATCGAACACGTAAGGGACATAATCGGAGGACAACTCCAGTAACATCAGCAACTAGCATTGACTGGTCTTTTATTGAGTGACGAAGTGTAACAGGCATTAAACTCCATACCGCAAACTGACATTCGGCACCTGTATGACACAATACATGCATGTTTGCATCCTTGTATTCAACATCCTGGTGGTTACACCGGTTGTTACTGTACCAGAATTTCACATTTGCGTTCTCGTGCTTCCGTTAATCTGTGAACTTGCAACATTAACCATTTAAATACGTCACCTAGACAAATGTATTCCCAAAATTGTTACTTTTTTCCCTTCAGTGTAGAACGCTGATGGTGTCTTCGTTCCTAAAGGGTTTTCTATCCTGCCTAGACGCCAAGCGACGTAGTAAAAAAAAAGACGCTCCTGTATCAAGGCGCCTCTTTGCAGAAAAAGGAGCCGTGGAAAGTTTCACCAGATTATGAAAGTTCTGTTCATTATGGAGAAATTGCTTACTTCTCTCATTATGATTGCATTAGAGGTTAAATTCCGGGATACTGTTCAGCAGTACGTAAGAAATCTGGCTATGATTTTCTCTTTACTCTCCAATTTTCCTTTGAAGGAAAATTCTGCTTGTAAAGTTTAGAAGACACAGAAATAAGATTAATATTAAAATAATAAAATACACCAGAGTGTCAGTTGTAATGAGTGGGTCAATGTTCGTTAGAAATGTAAATCTGATTCTAATTAACTGGGGCATCTTTCTTTGTCATTTGACGTAGCGCATTTGTCTTGGCATATGCCAAGAGGAGCTTCAGTTGCAGCGTTGAAACGTGTCTACGGTGGTTTCCTATTGTCTGCATTTCATGATTGGTCGAACAACAATTTGATGACTGGCAGAAAATGGTTCAAATGGCTGTGAGCACTATGGGACTCAACTGCTGAGGTCTTTAGTCCCCTAGAACTTAGAACTAGTTAAACCTAACTAACCTAAGGACATCACAAACATCCATGCCCGAGGCAGGATTCGAACCTGCGACCGTAGCGGTCTTGCGGTTCCAGACTGCAGCGCCTTAAACCGCACGGCCACTTCGGCCGGCGACTGGCACAAAACTGACGCCTTTGCGTAGATCATCGCACGGAGCATGAACATACGTCGTCGAGTTCCTGTGGTGCCCCCTGCTGGAATAAAGTTCTTGTTTTAAATATACATCATATAATGAAACTAGTAAATCGATCTTACACAAGTGTGTATCTAAGGTTTATAAACACATAGAAAATGTATGATCCATAAAAACAAACAGCAGTATTACATGCAACTAAAGACAAAGGCATGCAGCCTCCTCTACGGAAATCAATATGCGACAAATGCGTAATGCATTCAATATTAGTATTAACGGAATAAAATTCACTCTCAATGATTGATACAATAATAGATTTAGAGTACGTGAAGAAATTTAAGAGTATTTAAAATTCAGAGAAATATGCAGGGTGATAAGATAACTTAAAACGGTGCCGCAATAGGATTGAAGGGCCTTCTCCGGCCTACAACGTACTGTGATGCTAATGGGAGAAGCATTTTTTTTATTTTTATATATTTTTTGATAACAACACGTCTCCTTTGAGCAACATGTTTGAAAACTGATGTTAATTTGCCATTAGTGGCGTTCAAGCCGGCCGAAGTGGCCGTGCGGTTAAAGGCGCTGCAGTCTGGAACCGCAAGACCGCTACGGTCGCAGGTTCGAATCCTGCCTCGGGCATGGATGTTTGTGATGTCCTTAGGTTAGTTAGGTTTAACTAGTTCTAAGTTCTAGGGGACTAATGACCTCAGCAGTTGAGTCCCATAGTGCTCAGAGCCATTTGAACCATTTTTTTGGCGTTCAAAATGGTGTATGGGACTGCCGTTAAATTAAAGTAACGATAACCACAAGCAAATTCAGGAAATGAGACCCTAATAGTATTGGCCTTATTAAAATTTTAAGATTAAGTAATTTTAAACAAACGAGCCAATTTAAAAAAAAATTACAATAAAACTTAGAAAAAGGATACAATATTTATTTAACATTAAAGGGAAAATTTATTGTGTGAAGCCAATTAATCAAAGGTCCCTTGGCGAACGACAACAAAATTTCGTTTACAGTGCAAGTCATATAACATAAGATATTCAGTTCGAGCATAGACAGCCAGGACGCGCGACTGCAAACAAATAGCAGCCCGCGCTAGGATAAGCTCGAGAGCCATGCACACGGCCGCAAGTAAGACAGGCCCACGCGGAAAGAACCTGCCGACGCGGAACATTATCCCAGCAACTTAGTAAGTGCTTTTAACAAACAAGAAAGGTAAGTGTCTGAGTCGATTGTACTACAAGTAATGGTTTAATCATGACTGCACTTATAGAACCTTCCCAATCAGTTGATATGCCCAAGGAAATAAGCGTCGCTAACAAACAACTATTGAAAAGGAGTTGTGGTTTCTTCCAGGAAGGAATATAAATAAGTCGCTAGGATCTAACCATTGGCTGGGGCTCACAACGTGCTTAAAGAGCTGCAGCTGGATAATAGTGATACCAGAGAGCCCACCATCTTCTACAACATCGCGAAAACAAATATTACAACACAATAACAGCTCGTTCTCTTGCATAAGATTTTTTTTTAAAAATTTGGTAAGTGTAGGCCCCTATATAGCTAAGAGTGAGAGATCAACACTGACCATGGCAAATTTTTTGATAGAGGACGCTGGCCAGCAGGTTAACACAAGCTACTTGGAAATCACACAGAGCAGACAGGGCAATACACTGGTGCTAGAAAAACAAAGCCAAATAATAAGGCGTGCAGGGCGACCCAATGAACGTGAACGTTGACGTCAGCCTGCCCCCAGCTCCACACTGGGAGAAAACAAATCGCCAGCTGCTTGCGCCGCGCTCTTCGGAGAGCTCCTCCAGACGTGACTCTCACGGTGGCTTTTGAAGGCTAGGCGAGGCAGCGACAACTGCACAATGGAGTAATCCCCGTCTGCTGGTGAGACGCCAGCTAAAAGTTATCGAGAATTGGAAGGCTAAATGAACTGCCACTACTCACATTTTCTTGCAAAACAAATACTGAGTGCTAAATTTACGACTACTTCATAAAAATATGTTTAAGTTATTATGTAACAGAAAGTCTGTTGCTGTCGTTTCCTTAATAAATAATGCAGCGAAAAGTTTCGCAACAGGCAATTTGCACAAGTTTCAATAGGAGATGAAGAAGGCCTGGTCAGTGAAATGTTAGGTGCATGACTCGTAAGACCGATAGGAAGAGCTGAAAAAAAAAAAAAACCGAAATTTTCTCCACCGGTTTAACGCATGACGGTGATTTGGAATAGTTACTACGAGCTCAAGCTGTAATTATAAGGTGTACGCTGGTTGTGTCGATAAACTAAATGTTCATTTCCGACCATCAGTTCGTTTCCTCAAGGTATTCAGTTTAGATTCCTCTAATATATGTGTGGCCGAGCGGTTCTAGGCGCTGCAGTCTGAAACCGCGAGACCGCTACGGTCGCAGGTTTGAATCCTGCAGCAGCAGCAGCGCGGTTCAAGACTGAAGCACCTAGAACCGCTCGGCCACCCCGGCCGACTTGGAACTGGTCGAATGAGTCTTGGATCTTGGTCGGAAGGAGTCTTTCTTTTTGTGAGGCATCAGTCTTATTATTAATTTCATGTCGTTCGCCCCTATAGGGGAAGACAGAGATTGGGATGCATCAAATAACTGAAGAAGTTCGGCGTTAGTTGTCTGTGAAAAGAGGAGGTTGGCATAGGAGAGGGTGTCGTGCCGAGGTTCCTTATTCGGGAAGATACTGGGACCCTGATCCGTTGGCCAGTCGTACAACATATCAAGAGACGTCGTCTCCTATCACGAGGAGGCGGTCTTTTTTCATCCTCAAGTTCAGGAGCAAACAGCCATTTCCTAGACTCTTCAGTACATGAAAAAAGAATAGGTCTTCTTCCAACTGCCGCGAAAGGCAGCTAAGCGTGAAATGGGCTAGCAAAAAACGAATGAAGAAATACACTACCTGATCAAAAGTGGACACCTGTTAGTAGACAATGTGGAGTGTCTCCACCTTTCGACTTTATGACGGCTTCAGCTCTACTGACGACGCTTTAAATGAGATGTCCGAATACGGCAGCCCATCCTTCCTCAAGAAACGAAACCCGAGAAGACTGTGATGGACGCTCAGGTCTGGACTGAAGCCGACTTTCTAACTCATGCCAAAGATGTTCCACTGGGTCCAGGTGTGGACTCTGGGTAGGCCAGTCCATTTCAGAAATGTTAATGAACAAGAAGCATTGCCCCACGAATGCTGCTTTATGACAGGATGCACTGTCATGCTGATACAATCGTCGACTCCGAATTGTTCCTCCATTATCATAAAATATTTTTAATATCAATCGCCATTTAGCGTAATAACGGAACTGCACCCAAACAACGAGGAACACCCCGTACCATAACAGTACTTCCTCCGTATATCACTGTAGGACTACACGTGATGGCAGATAACGTTCCCCACGCGCCACGCCAAAGCCGAAAAACGGACTGCCACTGCGCGTAGCACGATATATGACTTCAAATTACTCATTTCCAGCCATCCACTTGCAAATGTTAAGAGTTGGTGTATGTTGAAAGAAACGAGGTGTCCTGCATGTCACCGTTTCCCCAAATATCGGATTAAAATGATCTCACCTGTTAACAGTTTGCTCCATGGACTGTGGAGACAACAATTTCCCTTACAGCAGGGAATTGGATTGTAAAAAAAAAGAAAATAACTTGACTAGTAAAGGAAACAGATAGAGACCACAGACCAGTAAACAGAAAGACAACTGTAATTAAATCACTTGTATTCTTTTTAAAACACAGAAATACGTAGATGTCTATAGACTACACAAGTATTCACAGACTTTCTTTGGATTGAAGAAAAATGTACATATAAAGTCATAGAAAAACTCGCAAAATAATAACGTGTCCAGTCCCTAGAGAGAGAGAGAGAGAGAGAGAGAGAGAGAGTATTGATCAGAAAACTAGACGAATCTCCGGAATTTAAAATCGCGAACGAAAGTGAAGACCGGTGCGTAGCCATGTAATGCAAGCTAGCAGCGATACGAAGTGCGATGCTGTAATACTGGTGGAATTATAATGGTGATTTTTCGCGGTTCAAATAGCTTATTTCCTTATTTCCATCTTAATCACGAAATGGTTCAAATGGCTCTGAGCACTATGCGACTTAACTTCTGAGGTCATCAGTCGCCTAGAACTTAGAACTAATTGAACCTAACTAACTTAAGGACATCACACACATCCGTGCCCGAGGCAGGATTCGGACCTGCGAACGTAGCGGTCGCTCGGCTCCAGACTGTAGCGCCTAGAACCGCACGGCCACTCCGGCCGGCTCTTAATCACGGATGGATTTGCTACAACTTTTCTAACTCGAATGTATTGACAAACGCTGAACGTAACAGTGCACGTTTGCTTCCGAGGTGTGGAAACTAGTACGTGTACCGTGAAAATGGGCGGCAAATACCACACTACTGTCAGTTACGAAGTGATGCCAACTAAGATTTGTAACGAACTGAGGCTGAGAGAGCTCCTTCCTCGGATGTTGTACAGCAGCATGCTTCCTCCGTAGAGAAAGTTTCCCGTAGCCAACTTGACTTGGTGACGAGATGTTAACACAGCTTTCCGCCGATAGGCAGTATGGCCCACCCAATGTACAGTTTCGTGGTCCTAGGTTGGCACTGGTTTGCCGACCGCAAGAGCGGTCTGTGCTCCAGAGCACCGCCACTACCTTGGCTGGAATCTGAAAGTAATGACCACTTGATCTTTTGTAGATTACCACATTTTGTGTCTTTTAGGGACAAATGACTAGTGATCGTGAAAACTGCCCTGGCCCCACCTGTCGATAGTCCTCCACTTACGCACGCTGGTGATTTCTGTTGACCGGAGAAAATTACTCTTAATATATGAAAAAGGATTAAATTGATCCAATTTTTAGTTAATTGATTTCCCGGCCAACTGAACCCAACTATTAAATTGGAACTTGCATATGAAGTCCGAAACTTTGACTGGTTCAAATGGCTCTGAGCACTATGGGACTTAACATCTGAGGTCATCAGTCACCTAAAACTTAGAACTACTTAAACCTAACTAACCTAAAGACATCACACAAGTCCATGTCCGAGGCAGGATTCGAACCTGCGACCGTAGCGGTCGCGCGGTTCCAGACTGAAGCGCCTAGAACCGCTCGGCCACACCGGCCGGCAGTGTGACTGGAAATGCACATGAAATGTCCCTGAAGCGTTTTTAGCATCCGGTGACATTGTCCACGTTTGAAGTCACTGTGCTTTTCTGACCAACCTATTCCGCTGTTACTGCTTCTCCACTGACAACACAACACTCCCCGGCTCGTTTTATGCTGGTGAGTTCGTCTCACGTGACCTCTAGCAGTTAGTCCCACATTAAGTAGGGGTATCAGGACAGTTTTGGTGATATAGTGTGAAAAATGTTTCTTACCAGAATACTTTCAATTTTTCAGTGCTTTACTTTCAGTAACTCGCGGGCTTATCTTTGCTGGCGCTTCGCAAAGAGGTTTCTGTAACCGAACAGATTGAAGTGTAGATTCATTAAGTTGTCTCTCTGAGACGTCGGGTAAAGACTGCTAGTCACGATATTCCGGGTGATAGGGCAATCAGAGAGCTGACGGTTGTGAATATTATTTTTAATTTTAATAATTAACAGCCTCAGTTGCACCGTTTACCTAGAAATTTACCTAGGTTTCAGTCTGGATAACACAATCTTCTTCAGAATGACAATAACTATCGTTTGTCCATAGTGGACATCGTCAAACTAAAACTACAAATCCATAAATTATCGTCAGATTGTAAAACTTATCTGGAACTGCCTCGGCCCCACTTTTCGACCGCGATGCGGCAGCCACGAGTGCTGTACTAAGTTCCAGCGTATCAACATCCACTTTGTCTACCACCTGGCCACCTATTTTGTTGTTAAGTTTGGTTCAAAATGGTTCAACTGGCTCTGAGCACTATGGGACTTAACATCTATGGCCATCAGTCCCCTAGAACTTAGAACTACTTAAACCTAACTAACCTAAGGACATCACACAACACCCAGTTATCACGAGGCAGAGAAAATCCCTGACCCCGCCGGGAATCGAAGCCGGGAACCCGGGCGTGGGAAGCGAGAACGCTACCGCACGACCACGAGCTGCGGACTGTTAAGTTTGCTTATAATCTCAGTTCTGTTGCTCCTCAACACTTTAATCTTCCTTTGGTTGGGTTTGAAACCATATTGTTTCTTATGTATGCTGTTTATTCTATTCTATAGGACCTGGAATCTTTCCGCATTTTGTTAATGAGGAAAGAATGTGATCAAAAATCTTCTTGATATCCATTCACCCATAATTTTAATCCCGCATGTGGCGTTTCCTCTTATTTCCTTCATTACTTATTCGACATAGAGCAGAGTAGGTAATAGCACAATCCTCGTAAGCTCTTTTTAATCTGAGCTCTTTTGTCTTTGTTTTGTTCTCTTATTGTTTTCCTCTTCATTCTCGTATTTATTCTATACTATCCGTCTTCTACTATAGGAGTTTCAAACATATGGTATGCTTTTATGTTGCTGAATGCTTTTTGAAGGTCCGAAAGTCCTATGAATACATCTTGGTTTTCCTTAAACCTTCCTTCCGTTATCGAGGATGTCAGAGCACCCTCTTTAGTGTCACTGCCTTTTCTAAATTCACGTTGATATAATACACATAAAGTTGTTAGTATGTATTTGACTAGCCAATAGCCAGTAAAAAAGAAATACGATATTGCAGTGCCTGTGTTATTCCGAATGACCAGACACTGCGGGGACTGCAGACGCAATAAAATACGTGAAATGTATTCGCAATTGCGAATGTGGGCCACTATCAGGTGTATAACGGAATGGTTACAGTGAAAATTTGTGCCAGACCGGGATTCGAAACCGGAATTTCCTCTTATCGCGAGCGCTCGTCTTCTCATGTGGCTATCCGAGCACAACTCACGGCCACATCCAAACCTCCATACGTCGTCAACCGCATGTCCACAATCTGTACTCGTTCTTCCATTATGTACACTGCCGTTTGTGAACAGTGCATCACCGAGAAGGAATCACCCTAATAGCGCCACACATGGTGGAAGTGGCAAAGGGTTTGCAAGCAATACGTGATACGTTTTGCAGCGAGATGGGGTGAACGTAAACCGAGCAGAGCCCTCGCGGGTCGGTGTTGCGCCTGGTGTAGTCGGTGCAGAGCTGTCACACAAGGTGGAAACAATACAGAGTGTGCCAGTATGTCTCGTCGACGTAAAAGGGAGCCATATCGGCATGTGAGCGAGTTCGAACGGGGCAGAATGATCGGTCTGCGGGAAACGGGGTTGTCATACCGTGACATTTCGGCTCGCACAGGGCATGCTGCAACGACAGTGATGCCTGTGTGGAAGCAGTGGACAGAGGAAGGTCCTACGCAGCGACGAGCCGAACTGGACCATGGAACATGTCCACAGCACGGGATGACCGCCATCTTGTCCGCATGGCCATTACGGACCGTACAGCTTCATCCACACTGTTGGCTAGTCGCTGGAGCACTGCAACAAGTGTGAACTTATCGGCATCGACGGTTCGTCGCCATCTACTGCAGGCTGGACTGGTTGCATGAATGCCATTACGTCGGTTTCCACTGTTCATAAACTACAAGCTCCTCCGACTGCAATGGGCACGTGAACACCGTCATTGAGGTTCAAATGTTCATATGTGTGTGAAATCTTATGGGACTTAACTACTAAGGTCATCAGTCCCTACACTACTTAACCTAAACTACCCTAAAGACAAATACACACACTCATGCCCGATCCGCACTGTGCATGACTGCAGCGCCTTAGACTGCTCGGCTAATCCCGCGCGGCGTCATTGAGGTGCTGACTGGCAACATATAACCTTTTGGGATAAGTCCCGCTTCAAAGTGTCCTACAGTGATGGTCGCATACGTGTCCGGCGGTACCGTGGTGAGGACAACCTGGAGGGCTGCTTTGTGGGGCGGCATAGCGGACAAACACCAGGTGTGATGGTTTGGGGCGTCATTGGTTACAACAACCGGTCTCGCCTCGTACATATTGCGGGCACTTTGAACAGCAACCGGTACCTTACGGAGGTTGTGGCACCTGAGGTACTCTCGCTGCTTCAGGCATCTCCACACGCCACATTTCAACAGGACAATGCCCGGCCACATATTGCGAGGAATGTACAGGCCTTCTACGAAGGGTGACGGGTACCATGGCTTCCCTGACCTGCACGTTCGCCAGACATGTCACTCATCGAATATGTCTGGGATATGGTTGGTCGGCACCTGGCGCGTCACGAATTTGTGGACTCGGATGCAAACTGCGGTGAAAGAAATCCCTCAGGGACGTATTCAGAACCTTATTTCAGTGCCACGGCGTATGGTGGCCACACGACGTACTGAATAGTAGGGAAGACATTTACAGATTTTAAAAGGTAATCATTTGTTACTTATCATGTATCTAGCCTGTGGTATTAAATTAAATGAGTTCATGCGTTTCTTTCTTCGTGTTACAATTTCCATAAACGGGGTTGTACATTCTCGTACAGGCGAGAAATTTTATTTGAAAGTCCTGAGCGGTTCTAGGCGCTTCAGTCTGGAACCGTGAAACCGCTACGGTCGCAGGTTCGAATCTTGCCTCTGTTCAAATGGTTCAAATGGCTCTGAGCACTATGGGACTTAACTTCTGAGGTCATCAGTCCCCTAGAACTTAGAACTACCTAAACCTAACTAACCTAAGGACATCACACACATCCATGCCCGAGGCAGGATTCGAACTTGCGACCGTAGCGGTCGCGCGGTTCCAGACTGTAGCGCCTAGAACCGCTCGGCCAACCCGGCCGGCTCTTGCCTCGGGAATGGATGTGTGTGAGGTTAGTTAGGTTTAAGCAGTACTAAGATCTAGGGCAATGATGGCCTCATATGTTAAGTCCCATAGTGCTCAGAGCCATTTGCACCATTTTTTATTTGAAAGTCCCTTACCCATTGTCGGCGGATAAATACGATATTGCAGTACCTGTGTTATTCTGAATTACGATGCATAGTTCGTTTGGAAACACATGCATGCGGGGAATCACTTTCAAGTAAAATGTCTCGTCTGTATGGGAATATACACAATGGCTGTGCGACTACAGGTTGTGGGCAGACGGGTGACGACTTAAATCAGTTCCAGTGGGGCAGTGAGTTGCGCTCTGATAGCAAAACGTAAGGCGACGACTAGCAATTAGCTGGAAATCTGGGTTTGAGTCCCGGCGGCACAAATTTTCGCTGTCGTCATTCCATTGTGTTAGCAGGTATTCGCAACTGCGAATAGATTTCAGATAAAACTATGTGGTTTATTGATGTAAACGTGGAAAGCGGTATACTGAAGTATACATGAAAAGCAGCCACACGGAGATCGCCGCCTCGCCACCTCACAGCGCGGTGTAGCAGCAACGGTCACGTTGCGCTGGGTGCAATCCGATACGGCTGCAGCCGCTAATGAGGCTGGTTCCAGGATGCGAGAGCGCTCGCTGGAAGGCATCGAGGGCGTGGGCGGTGGAGGGTGGAAGGGGAGGGGCCAAAGAAGAGGGGAGGGGTGCTTCGAAGCGGAGTCAGCAGTGCGGGGTAGGCGCGGGGTGCGCACCTCTGGCACGCAGCAGGCAGCTGACGGATGTATAAGGCTGGTTGAAAATTAATGCCTCGGAGTTTTTTATATGAAAACTCTCGAAGCTTTTTAAACGAAACAAACCTCATCAACATGCAATACATTTATTCTCCATGTATTTCTCATCAGAGTAATTCCAGCGACGAACACGTTTCTCCCAACGAGAGACCAGCTTGTTGATACCATCACTGCAGTGGCATAACCTCATCTTTGCTTGCACCACCTCATTACTTCAAAGCGAAGTTCCGGAAGGTTGGGGCCAAGTAGGGACTGTACGGAGGATGATCAGTGACAGTGAACCCAAGGCGTCGGATTGATGCAGATGTCGCAGCGCTCGTGTGTGGTCTGGCATTGTCATTCTGAAGGAGAAGGTGCACCACGTGTGGACGAACGCTGCCGATTAACGTTTTCTGTTTTCTGAGAATCTTGCAGTGCCTTGTGGAATTTATGATGATGCACGAATTCCCTGCTGATGGCCTGGTGTTGAACTTTCTTGGCGTTGATGATCGTTTGTGCCGGAGTTCCATTGATGCTCTCTTCTTTTTCAACTTTTATCTACTGTTATAATGTTGTTAAGGAACCCATTGTCCTCATGCTCAGAATCCAAAATAAATTGTTGACGTATGTCCAATATCCTCTGGTTCATATCCGGCACACAGTTCTCTGTATTGCAGCTCTGCAATGATGATCTATGTACAAGCTCTCGTTATATGCCACACTTACCTGAGAGCTGTGTCTGTGTTATTCAACAATTTTCTCTGATGACTTCATGAACCCCATTCTGATGACTTGCCTTGGTAGTAGCTGGACAAAACTGTTATGGCTCCACATTGCATTGTTACCAAATTTATTCGTGATAGAGGATACAAGATGGCGCCCATAGATGTGGCAATTTCGCGCTAACATCATGGCGGGAAGTCCAAATTTGGGCGGGAAAATGGTCAATTCAGCTACCCCCACTAACCTAAATTCACCCACGTCCCCTCAACTACGCCCCTCCCACATCCAGTGTGGTTATCTTGAGGTCCGAGTCCAAGTGACGTAATTCAAATGGTTCAAATGGCTCTGAGCACTATGGGACTCAACTTCTGAGGTCGTAAGTTCCCTAGAACTTAGAACTACTTAAACCTAACTAACCTAAGGACATCACACACATCCATGCCCGAGGCAGGATTCGAACCTGCAACCGTAGCGGTCGCACGGCTCCAGACTGTAGCGCCTAGAACCGCTCGGCCACCCCGGCCGGCCAACTTACGTAGTTCGCAACACCACCACCAGAGGGTGCTGTCGATTCCGACCCCCATCACTCCTGCGATGTAATCCGAGACGGCGGTCTGGGGAAAAAATTGCGAGAAATTCTTTCAGTCTGTGTCTAACTACTGGACTGGGAAGACGGATGTAATTGCTTACTGTGTGTGTGCTACATGTTCCATTGGGTGAGATGTCTGTGCTGTAGAAGCAGGGGTTTAGCAGGTATATTAGCTGCAATCATGCAGCTGAGGACCTGTGTCCATAGACACTTGCGTGATGTTTGGAAAGCAATCCTATTTGGTGAAAGTATGAAGAAGACAAAAACACTTCATCAAATGAAGAAGATGTAGCAGGACGCGGCTAAGTTACACTTCCTAACTCATGCTGATAAATCAATGTGCTGTAACTGTAGATCATTTGACCAAAGTTCACTCAGTCTTCCTAAGTGCAAGAGGCAAGACGTTCGCACACTCCAGTGTGCGTGCTTCCTGTCCCAGACTCCCTGTACCAGGCTTACATCGCGTTAGAAATACCCACTGCCTTCCATCTTCCCATCCTCGACCCACAGACACTCTTTGCCGTTGAACTTGAACTGCTTCTGGAGATATTACGTTTGATGGTTAACGAATTTGCGGAATATTGTCACATAAATTGAAACGTCCCCTTAGAAAAATTATGCAAGACTGTGATTATCCTGACACACAATATTTTTAGCGCAACGCAATCTGACTTTCAAAAATCCCTACAAAAGAATGGCCCTGACTAACATTAACCTATACGTTTCACAAATCACTCACCTCACAAAAATCTTGGTTACTCGAACTACTGCAATACTGTGAGTGCCACTACTGCCAGCTAAATAAAAGATTCAAACTACAGAAGGCACTAACTACTGATAGGCACAGTTAGCAAATGAAAGATTTTAATAGAGAACAAACAATGTATTTACCTTAATAGTGTTGAAAAATCATAATATACATAGCAGTTCATGACATCCACTCTTACAAATTTCAAAACTCCGCCATTTCTCTTCCCACATCCACCACTGCGCAACACTACGCGCTGTTCACATCCAGCTGCCCAACACTACAATGGCAGACAAAAATGCAAACTAGCCACAGACTGCACACAGCACAGCCAGTGATTTTCATACAGAGCGCTACGTAACGTTGCCAATACGAAAACATAAATGGACTACTTACATAGCCCCCATGCACCCCACAAAAAATTTTGCAAATTGTTTTGGGCAGTGGCCAATAATGATTTGATGAAATTTTTAATAATTACAGTAACAAAGATATCAAGTGCACACACTTATTGATACAATGTTGGTCAAAAGCTAAAATTTTCTCACAGTCCATAAAGACAGTCCTGATCATTCATCACAGTAAAATAGCAATGTTTTTCTCAATGTCTGAGCAGTAAAAGAAAATGCACACATAAGTAATGGATTTCCATGCAGTCTTGAAGAAGTAGTGTTGTCCTTCCAACGGAAAGACAGTGCTAACTCTTGACATGCAGACAGGTAATGGGCCACAACAGAGCAAACCCACAGCAGAGTCATTCGAAGTTTTGAAGAATACTGGTAAGTAGGTCATCACAGAGCAGACCCACTGTAGTCCTGGTAGAGATTATGGTATGGGTGGGCCATCAAAGATGCAGACCCACTGTAGTCCTTGTAGAGACAGCCAGCAGCCATCTGTTGCGACTGTGCAGGTGCACAATCACCATCGAAGAGTCTTGCGGACAACATAGCAAGTCCATAAACCACCACTTGTGCACTCACAAAGTTTTTGGAATTGTCCTTAGAACCAGCAATGCTGTTACCAGTCCCTTGCTGAATTATTAACACACGTGCAAACACTAAGAGTCCCAACTTCTCACGTATTGTGCATTACTCTGACTAACAGAAACGTGTGCAGTGAAATGTAACTTAATTTGAAGAACTGGTGTCTATATTATTATAAATTTACAACATAAGGATACAATTACAAAGGTACAAAAAACATCATTAAAGAACATAATAGTACAGATAACATTTGTAGTAATACAGGCTTTACAAAAGAATCGAAATAACATATACATCAGAGTTACAGGAATTATGACATGAGTACATACATAAAAGATCAGAATAATTTTCAAAGCATCAACTTCACACATGAGCATTAAAACAGAACAGAATAAATAATGTCTAAACATCTTTACAAAGAAAATAACAATTATCAGAAAAATTCTACAACATAACTCTTATTAGCTAAACACATTAAGACAGGAAAAACACAAATTCACATAGTGCAATAACACAAAAACACAGGACAGGGATTGTTTTCAGTGTGACATTTGGTACTGCAGTCCACCCCAAAACTTCATTCCATATATCTTTCCTCTTATTTCAACGTTTGTTTCCACCAAAAAAATTCTATCCAGGCATGCTTTCTTTATTTATATGTTCACACATTTCTTACCTCATTATTTATTTTCCATTATCTTGCCTCATCATTTATTTCCAAGAAAATCCTACCTAAACCTGTTGTCCCTAAACGCTACTTTTTTGGTTCATATCCTCTTTCAAAATACATTTTTGGCCAAACCATTTTCTTATAGCTTCTCAATTCATTTCTTCCAATTCATCACAACTTGGTCTCTTATATGGCCTACCCCATCTTAAGCTAACTTAAATCTACTGAGCTCAGATGCTAAACTAAGGGACGAGGCAATGCAGCAGAACAAAACAATTAATACAAACAGCAGTGACAAAAAAATGCAGATTTGCAAAACAAGCAGCATTATAGAAATTAGCAAAGCAATTGCAATATTACAACTAATATAAGGCAATGTGCAGCAAACAAGAAAAGTAAATCAGTAGTAAAACTGGCTTAACAGAGTAATACAAAGTGAAATTCAGTAGCACTATGCCTGGCAAACAGCAGCAGCAAATGCAATAACTTATATCTAAACATGACAAAGCTGAAGCAGAAAAAATATTACAGTAAAGATGGCCATTTCTAATACCTATGTCACATCTTAGTGTCTATGTAATTAAAGTGGTGCACCACGACAACTTATTGTAAAAAAAATATTACCATGTATTTGAAAAGAAAATTATGTATGCAGCTACTGTTACTAGTCCCTTCTTATTGTTATTTCCTTTCCAAGTGCTCCTTTTTTGAAGAATGTGGATGACAAAATTATTATTTAATAGATCTGTTGACAGAAAGTGTTCACATTAGGAAATGCATTTTATTTTATAAAACCAATGCTGCAACACAGCTGGAAACTAGATATCAAATGAAATAAGCAACTATGAAAGGCAAAGCATGAAAATATCATTCAATAGTCATGTGACATTTCATAAGTTAGTAGAAATTTTCTCAACTCTCGTAGAAAGACGCTTGTCATAATCAGGTGTGCAGATGTAAGTATCTTTCTAAGTAATGAGCGTGTCTTGTTTGCGATGCTTTCTCTAAAGGAATGTCAATGGCGAGGATAATGGCCTCTTTTTTTCTCCACCTAATGGCTTTCTTTTGTCAGACGACTACCTCTCAGCTGGGCGCCCAAAACGCATTACGTCAAGGTCACTTACTGAAATATTTACGACAGCAGTTTCTGCTACAGTGGCAGCCTCATATAAAAAATTTCACAGGTCGAGAATTTGCGTTACAAATGTATAGAAACAAAATCCTATATATATATATAACAGTGTCCAAAAAATTTTCGTCGGCATTGTGGTACATTTACGCATATACATACATTTCATAACTCTTAAAGTACAATTCTTGGTTTCCAACATCCTTTTTCACAAGTCAGAGTCCCTAACCACTTCTCACTACTCATTATTCCTTACCTCATTACGCATATACATATTCGTCGACATTCTTCAATATATCATCATTATAAATATGTAGCATAATCAAATTCCTCATATAGCATCAGCTTATTGATCATAAACATACCTCAACAGCATAATATACATCGTCGTAAAAATAACATCATAACACCTCAGTCAATTCTCAAAATCGTCGTAGCTTTCTGCAATAATTTCAAAACCTAAAAAAACTTCTCTGCTCATTTCAACAGTGTCATCTACCTCAAACGTACTTTAAAAATCATGATCTCATACCAAATACGTCATTCAAAACTCTCATAGTATCACAATGGTTCTGAAAAAATATGAACAGTTCACAAAGTACAGACAAAATACAGTTTCATAAGTGTGAAGTTATCCAACTGTGTAATTACGTACATTTGTCACTGATGTAGTAAAAAAAAATGTTTGTCTCTCAGTTAAATGATCAGATAGCTGTGTAATTTACGTGTTAGAGAAATATGGTACCGGTGTGTAAAGCTGTATAAGCAAATACCATATTAGCTAGGTCTCCTTGTGCTTGCCAAACACATGGTACACAAAGTAAGCATGTACCCCCCTGAGGATTAATGTAATAATACCCTCAGGTGTTACAGATTACAGCAATGGAATGAAACGTATCACAGAAAACCTTTATATCATTGTACTTCAAATATCTTTAAAAATAAATGATTTAAGTGCAAAATTAATCACTCAAGTACATGTCCTGTAGCGCTAAATGTTCGTCTTGTTGTAAGATAATCTCTGTGGAAGTGTCGTAAATATTGTCCTCTGAAAGCTAAGTTCTGCAGAAGCCAATGTACTTACCTCATGATAAACAAAAGTGAAATGCTTTGCGAATAGATATCTTAGTTATTACGCTTATTGCCGTGATGAAAAAACTACTGTGCTGCAACGTATTGTTGTGCTACGGAAAAGGCAGTCTCATTGTAGCTATACCACAAAAGTTACTACTAAAACATGTTTTACTTTCCAGAATAATACAGAAAAAGTGTGCAGATATAAAATAGAAACACTGCAAAACCAACATTGTAAATTGTCACTCATTAGTAGTGTCGTGATAAAATCGTGTAGCTGTCACATAAACTAACCATTGTCTCATCTGGTATCTCACAGAAAGTACTTTAAATCCAGAATGTATTTTCAAGTAAAGCAAAATGTTGCATTAAAATCTCATTAGCAGTACCAGTATATGTTCTAAGTATGTAAGCCTTATAGTCGTTACGTAATCGTGCAACTAACAAGCAAGAATGTACACACACAATAACACTGTGACGTCTGTTCACTATAGCAATGCATTCGTAATTTCTGTTTAAATAAGTTCTCTTGGTTCTTGATTAGATATTTAACTTTAAAACACAGTAGCATGTTAACAGTTTCTAAGTTTGAAATAGAGTACTAGTAACGTGAAGTGAAGTTAAAAAACAGATTATCTCTCAATAAATGGTTTTACATGTGAAATGTGGTGTAACACTTTGCTCTTCCTAGTACGCAGAGTTTCAACTTTAACGCAATTATCATGTGGTATACGTCGGTAAAGAATACTGGAATTTTTTCTCAGGGTTAGCGTTTATGTTATTTTTCTTTGAGCCAGCCGGCGCACGTGACTGCCTGTGGTGAAAATCATTGACTGTCTCTTTGTTGGCGCGCGCCGTTATTGGGATTAGGAGACCTAACTTCTATAAATTCACCTTGACGAGAAGGCCCTGCCCTGTTTGATGCTCGCCAGTTCTGATGGAATTCAGGTCTGTCATTTTGTCGGTAGATTCCATAGTTTCTTTCTTGTCAGTCACGTGGTGGAGAATTTCTCCCTGAATCGTAACTGCGCGCTGGACCGTTGCGTCTAAAGTTATTCTGTCTCTCTTGATAATATTTATTTTGGTTCCCATATTGTCTGTTTCTCTGATTGTCTCTGTGATAGTCATTACTGCAGAGAGGTGATCTTTCCCTGTAATTATTACTACTCTGCCAATGGTTGTCATACGGGTGGTATCTGTTTTGGTCACGATTTGTGTTGTGAGAATAGCCTTGTCGTGTCCAGTTATTATTTCTTTCATCACGGAATTGCGACGGATGTGACCTGTAATTGTTGTGTTCCTGTTTTCGCGTTCCGCGATTGTCAGTGTCAATTTCTAATTCTTGTAAGAGTCCCTGAAAAGCTTCAATGTCGTCTTTGCAACGTCCTGCCAAAATAATATTTCTTAAATGTTCAGGCAATTTCATTAAGCAAATGCGGATGAGTTCTGAAGGGCTGTATGGGTTTGAAAGATACTGATTCTTATGCAACATGTCTTCAAAATATTTCATAAGACTGGAAAATTCAGATTGTTCGAAACGTTTCATCATTATGATGCTATGTTTTACTTGGTCTTGTGTAGCTTGAGACCAATATGTTGAGAGGAAGGCATGGTAAAATTCTCCTTCACTGTGACAATCGTGAATGACCGATCGTATTCTTACAGCTGGTTCATTCTCTAAATAGCCACACATATATTCTAATCTGTGCTATAATGACCAGTTGGGAGGAAAACAATGAGAGAATTGATGGAGCCACGCTTGTGGATGAATGTCGTTGCCAGAATTCTTAAATGGTTTAAATTTACGTTTAGTAATGAACAGCTTATAGTCAAAATCCTCATGTCGGCAAGTCGCATATCGGTCATTGTTACGTCGTTTCGGCGGTTCTATTTCAAAATTCGATGCACCTTGAAAATTTCTTTCATAATTTCCGAAATGTCCTGTGTTATTATTTTGTGGTTGTTCCGTATTCCTATGTCCCTCTTCCCATACTGGAGCGCGAGTGTCCTCTGAAATATGTAATTCTTGTATTACTTGTGCCAACTGATCTTGTACTTCCCGGATTTCTCTTTTGTACTGTGTATTGATTGGATTTTGATTTTGTTTGAATTTTCTAATTTGTTCATACTCTTCAGTGTCCGTGAACGCTACAGGTCTTCTGTCATTCAGATCATCATCTACCTTTGTAGATAAGTTTGTGAACTGATCTGAAAGTTCGGTTACTTTATCCGATAGTGAAATTATTTCCTCCGTGTGTTTTTCTGATTCAATTTCAGAGTGTTCATTTGTGTTGAAATCGTATCTACTGTGTCCTTTAAGTTTTCCTGTGTTTTTGCAAGTTGCGTAACCGAATTGGTAGATGCAACTGAGTCAATTTTAGCCCACAAGGTCTCATGATTTTATGATCAATGGTTTGCAGTTCCTTTATGGCTGCTTCGTGATTCTGTAATGCATTTTCATGAAGCGAAAAAATAGGTTGGAAATGCTCACAAATTTGTGTTTTTACGTCATTGCAGACTTTTTGACATTTCGATTCAATGTTACGTAACTCAGTAGTTAAATCTTCACGTGTTTGTTCAAGTGTGGTGTCTAACTTCCGAAGATTTTGTTCCATTGTGTCGAACTGTTGCTGTGTTTGTCTCTGGTGTTGTTCCATTGTGTCTAACTTTTGAAGCTTTTGCTGTGTTTGTCCCATTTGTTGTATTAATTGTAATAACAATGCACTGGTGTCTGAAACATGTTCCTCAGTGCTTTTCGGCAGTGAATTTGCACCGGCAACATTCACATTTTGACAAGCAGAAAATGTGTCTTGACTTATTTGAGAAAACGGTGAGGACGCAATACCTGACTCTACAGTATTTGCAAGATTGTGTCCTGTCATTTCAGATTCCTGAGGCGAGCTGTTGCCGACCAATCGATCGATAATGCTTCCCTGTTCACTAATTGTTTCACTGCCTACACCATTATTTGCAGCCAACTCCATTTCCCTATGCACAATTACCAAATTACTACTTTGGAGCCTAGTGTTTCGTTTTTCACACGCCATTATTGTCACAATATTTCACACGATAACACAGAAAAGCACAATTTGAAGAGCAAAAATAAGAGAACACATTAACATATCACTGAAAATAATATTTATTTAATTGCAAGCACAGCTGCGAAATACTTGGTGCAAATCTACATGCATGCCACAACTGTTTTACTATACAACAATGAAAGACTGCAACTACAAAGGAGATTCTCTCTACAATTACGCACTAGCAATAAACAATAGCTACACTAATTACACAAACTACAAGAAAAAAATCAGAAGATTCCAGTGAGGTATCCTGGCACGGTCGCCATATGAAACGTCCCCTTAGAAAAATTATACAAGACTGTGCTTATCCTGACACACAATATTTTTAGCGAAACGCAATCTGACTTTCAAAAATCCCTACAAAAGAATGGCCCCGACTAACATTAACCTAAACGTTTCACAAATCACTCACCTCATAAAAATCTTGGTTACTCGAACTACTGCAATACTGTGAGTGCCACTATTGCCAGCTAAATAAAAGATTCAAACTACGGAAGGCACTAACTACTGATAGGCACAGTTAGCAAATGAAAGATTTTAATAGAGAACAAACAATGTATTTACCTTAATAGTGTTGAAAAATCATAATATACATAGCAGTTCATGACATCCAGTCTTACAAATTTCAAAACTCCGCCATTTCTCTTCCCACACCCACCACTGCTGGCGGCTCACCTCCAACTGCGCAACGCTACGCGCTGTTCACATCCAGCTGCCCAACACTACAATGGCAGACAAAAATGCAAACTAGCCACAGACTGCACACAGCACAGCCAGTGATTTTCATACAGAGCGCTACGTAACGTTGCCAATAAGAAAACATAAACAGCCTACTTACAACATAACATGAAGGATGTCACAGGAACTAAATGTATCACTGCACAAAGAGAGTGAGCTTTGTTGATGACGCAAGAATATTTAAACAATTTGTGATGCAATTACACGTATTATTCCGAGGAATACCACTGCCACACTTGAACACGGACTATAAAAGAAAAGATCGTGGCACACTTGCGAAACCATCCCTGAGACACTTCATGTGCTTTTGTGGGAAATACCATAACCTTCCCTTATCTTTGGGCACGAGTTGCTTCAGGAGCTACTAAATCCAACTGAATATGTCTGTAAATAACCGTTCAAAAAAATATTGCTGTCTACCAGTTTGCTCCAATTTGGCGATGTATAGCGTCACACTCACACAGACTCTAAAAAGATCGTCGCGCACTTGTGAAACTTCCTTGAGAAATTTGACACGCTTTTGTGGCAAAAAGATCCTGAAACCGATATCAGATGCAATATCTGATTTTACGCGCCAAACCGACGATATTTGCAAGTCGAAATAAATATTTCTGGAACTCTAAACAGGATATTCACCACTTTTCGAGTTTTAGCTGCTTATTTGAAGGCACTGCCAGATAAAGAAAAATTCTGAATCGCATAGCTGCTGTGGTCTTCATCACGTATCTGAAACGCTGAGTAAGTTTACTTTATATTTGCTTCAGGAGTCAGGGAAGTTATTTTCCTAACTTCTTGAAGCACACACTGATGTCCATGCACAGACGGGAAAATCAGAACAATTACATAAACAATTCAAAGCACTGTCCTACAGACGAGAAAATGGCTGGAATTTTCGATGAATTTGCGATGTCCTATAACTAGTGATCTGGAGATGCTCTAAAGTCACAATGGGGCACAATGGCGGGTGGGAGATAGCATCCCGGTGTCTGTAACATTGGACGATGGTCTCCTGGACTTGTCTCTGAACACTGGAACAAAGAAGACATCACCTGTCTCTCTGACGTCACAGAATTTTCCACAGATACCTTGCCGCTGTGTTGTTCGAACTGGTTTGTAGAGGCTCATACACCCCGCACAAAGGGTGTCTTGTGACTCTCTGACGTCATGGAACTTCCTTTCAATGGAGCATTCTAAATGGTTTTTACTGAATTTATCCGCCAAACTGCTGCCGCTGCCAGCGTGGGAACACTGTCCGACATTTCCTGCAGGCGGAAAAATTACGAGACTTTCAGCAGCAAAATCATAAACTGAAAAAAAAAGAAAAATACATTGACACTGAAACGATGCAAAAATGGTGTACATATCATGAAATATGGAAACTATCACCAAAGACACTTCCTCAGTTACACTGCTGTACTACTGTCGAGGAATGCTTGAATTTTTCGCTGTAAAACCGATCTTCAAAGGAGTAAATCACCACAAATGATTACCACATCGATGCAGTAAACACAGTTCGTATCCTGAAACAGTTTTCCAGAGTGCCATACCATTTTCGAGATAGTTATCGATATTAGCTACCGATTGCTTTCACAGTACAATTCCGAAGATACTGAGTGGAAATTATACCTCTAGTAACCCGAAACTTTAGCAAGGTGCAGCGAGATGGGACATACCGCAAACCACTGAGTAACTAGAAACTTATCTCGTCTGTGAAGGTTTTGAAACAATAGAGGAAACTGGTAGTTCCATTCATATTTTTCAACAAATACGGATGTCAGTGATGCAACAGATTCCAAATCATCCTTGTACTATACAATGGCAACCAAGGTGTTTTTCTTGTCTAGACAAGTAGCAGACGTCTCTTCTCACTGGTTTTCACCATCTACATGCACACATGACAATCGCTGTACTCCAGACAAAATAAGGATGGAAATGTGTAGAAGAAGTCAACTGTACAATTTACATGGGAGGAAATAACTGTCCAACGCTAACAGACGTCATTATTGAAATCCTCTGAAATTTCCATGGGGAACACACACGATCGTCAAGGCTACAAAACACATACTGAGTATTAGTTCGCTATTCACCCACCTAGAGGGCGATAGGCTGAGGTCAGCTGCATTCTTGTCTTCCATCCTGTCCAGTTCGGACAGCTACTGATGTAAGTCAGAAATGTCAGTCGTTTCGGCCACAGGCTACTGCCGCAACGCGCTCTCCCGAACCCCATGTAGAATCGTCCTAGGAAACCAGCCACACGTTTATTACTGTAAGTATTACGATTCCAGCCTCAATCTGGTGGTATTCGACGATGAGCGAAGTATCGGAAATACCCTCTGCTAGCGTCTGTGGCTCTGGAAATATCAAAAAATCTGTACCATTCTTATGACTGGACATAATTTTCGATGTAAAATAATCTTTCACTCCCCTTACAGATATCGATGCGCTGAAATCGCCATTTTTCGCGACAAATACATACGTTCCTTACGACAGACAACAGTCATTTTCTTTGCATGTGTTGGCACAAGGACCACAGTAACTTTACACATCAACACATACATTATGAGCCTGCTGATCAGAGTGAACCTATCACACATTCCTCAGTAAGTATAACACGTCGTCAATAACTGAATGCTAATGATACAAATCAATATTGAGCGAAAATCCACGACGGATGGACATGTCTCATTTGTTTTGCTGTGAGAGGTACAAGTGTGTGTTACACAGAGAGACATAATCTTCTTACAAGCGGCTAGCTATTAAAAAAAACACGATCGCAGTGACTGTCGCCCTGTATAAAAAGTGGTCTTGGTTCTAACGGCGCACACAAGTATCGCTAATAGTATCAATGTAAGAAACTATACAAGCTTTATAAATTGAGATACGTTATTCCTTCCGAATTATGTGGTTTTCCACACAAAAATACCGCGATATTGAATATAGATGGTGATCGCTGGGATGTGTACTAACAGCCAAAACGCGTGGGTGCATGTCACCAGTGGTGTATGCTCATAATAAAATCCCTGAATTTAGAAATTGATTTGGCTAAGAATTGTGGTGTTAAGCTGATATTTTCAACTCTCTAGTGTCACCGCTAGATATTTCTCATGTTAACGAACTGTAACATGTTATATCCCGATGTCATGACAGGTTTTGTGATATATCCCCTGGGTTGTAGGTGAGGGGGGGATGGGGATTGATTGAGAATGGTCACATAAAGTAGATGGTATATTATGTGACCAGTCACTTTAAAAAATGTAACGCTAGATTGAGGTTGTAGAAAATGTACATTGGCTTTTAATATTTATAGTGTTACACTTTCTGATAGAAATGCTGCCTGTGATTTGGAATCAAGTCTTTCCATTCAACAACATACTTTCATTGGATCCTATGAAAATGTCTTTTAGTGATTACAGCCGCTAGTGAATCATATTCATGGCACTCTCATACCACGAAAATGTCGGCTTTTTCGAAACTATCTGCTACAGTAAAGCTCCGACGCAGGTTCAGACAGTCCCTATGCGTCTTGTAATGTTCCTCAGTCTTTTCCCGCTCTCCCTGCAGCTTGGTCCATGTGATCGTTCCACTTTGAGTCGTAAATGAGCAGAAGTCCGAGAGTGCTATATTTGAGACCTCCTGCAACCTATTGAGAAATAGGGTGAGCTGAGTTTATATAACAGGGCTGTCTTTTTTTACCACTCGGCGGAAATTGGTACATGTTGTCGTAGCTCAACCAACTGTGTACAGTGTGTAAGGCCAGCACACCAAACGAAGGTTTCTCCTGCAACACAAACTAGTGTAAATGACAATTATGGGAACTGGGAGAACGTCAAGGATTTTGCTACTGCAGTGCGATGCATCTCCAAACTACATACAGGTTCTGCAGTGCAACGGAGTTCAGCATCCCTCAGGGTGCATGCATGTCTGTCACCCAAACATTCTATCACCTTTATTTTGTACGATCCAACAGAGAAAAAGTACAAACTATAAAAACTCCACTAATGTCATCTGAAAGAGAACTCGATAATATCTTTACCACATCTCTCTCTTGCGAAATATCCGGAAACAAGTGACATCTGTTTTTGCTGGCATCGAGCATATGTGGCGACCTTATTAAATATACAGGTGTTGATCCTTTAGAGGAGGGGGCCAGTGATTGAAGTCACTTGCTCAGACCGGTGTAAAATTTCATTGCCTGTACTGTAGGAGGACCATATCCCAGAGACTACTAGTCTCGAGAGTAGGTCCCTGTTTTGTTGTTAGACACATTGAATTTTCTGTTGCTGTAATGTGTCCAAGCAGTGTATGACTACTGCTTTGTACACTACCATACGTTTTGATTTCATCCATCATGATTTCAAGGTCTAAGTCAGGTTCAAAAGAGACGTTAAAACGTTTCGATCCATTGGTTCACACAGAAAATTGGACTTCGCATGGCGTAATTTATGTTGCTGCTGCTCCCACATCATATTGGATGACGATTGAAATAAGACAGTCTGGAAGTGTTTTGCGGCAATCTGGTGCGTTTCTAAACAGCTGTCTTAAGATGATTGATGACATCTACATTTAAACTCACCTTTCACAGTGATGGGGTAGCGGATAGCTCAGTGTTCTGCTTCAATTGATTCCTCATATTGCAGTCATGTATGCGATCATTGTTTCGGTGCCATCCATCCTCAGAAGGTGTGTTCCTCCACCAAGCCACATTCTCCATTTCAAACAAGTGATGTCAGTCAATTATTATGTGGTAACCAACAGTGTACCAGTGGACGGATAGGACAGAAAAGACATTGTTGATGTATTCTAATAAACATTACAGTTGATATTGTTATCAACTTTAGCAATTTTACCAGTTTTTCCATAATTTCAACACCGACCAATAACATGACAGCGTGCCTTCACAAATACTGTATCATCGCTAAACCACTCCTCCACCACATTGCGAGTACCATATGCTAGATAGCGAATGTAGATAGATGACTGCGCAATACATCCATTCATTGTTAATTCTAGAATACATATATACACTATGAGTCAGGAGGACAAAAAACTTGATGTGGATATATGCCCTACATGCCCTATTACGAATGGTTTCAGAGATAGAACACTTTTAATGTACATTTCTATTTATTTTCTGTTTTATTCGTTGACGCGCGTCGCGCGAGATTTTCAATGTTCTCACGATCTCTCCTCGCAAACTATTAGTCCTAGACGGAAAATAAATGGGGCTTTTTTTGTAGTAAATTTAATTTAGTTTAATTGTGTACTGAGGCACTTTTTCGTTGTAGTGGCCGGTTTTCGAGTTATTAAAGAAAACCATTTGCATTAGGGCATATGTCCATATGAAGTTTTTTAGTCAGTATTACTAATACTATCGTGTCTCAAAGCATGTACCTTTCCTCCTGACTCACCCCATATATATATATATGGGGTAATTTAAGATTGTGATTGCCTGTCTTTCCCTATGCAGATGGGAGTCACAGAGCATTCTCACATTCATATGATAAATTTAGAGAGATCTCCTCCAGCTGTCTTTGACCATTCCTCCCTGCAACACTGTTACGGATTTAATCTGCAGCTGACGAAAAGTAGACCACTACATTCCATGTCTCCTGAAGGAGTAGAGCGAGCCGGGTCCGTAACTGCTTCTCATCAAAGACTGTTCCACACCAATGGTACGCCGGCCGAAGTGGCCGTGCGGTTAAAGGCGCTGCAGTCTGGAACCGCAAGACCGCTACGGTCGCAGGTTCGAATCCTGCCTCGGGCATGGATGTTTGTGATGTCCTTAGGTTAGTTAGGTTTAACTAGTTCTAAGTTCTAGGGGACTAATGACCTCAGCAGTTGAGTCCCATAGTGCTCAGAGCCATTTGAACCATTTTTGAACCAATGGTACTCATGGCTCCCATTCAAATACTCAAAATGTCTCCAGAGGCGCGCATGTCGAGGAGGTTAGCAACCCTTATCGGTGTGTAGTAGATATGAGAGTGATGTGGTGATATAACAGTCAGTTATGAAGAAGAAATATATGGTTTTTCTGCATGACTGAGTCCCAGACAAAGTTTGAAGCATTTCACGTAAATCAGCTGCGCTATCAATTCTGAAGTATTGTTCTAGTGTGTGGGGTCAGTACAAAGCAGGTATTGATAAGAGAGAAATGATCATAGAACGTAAACACATGCACTGAAATGCAGCACATAAATGTCCAACATGTAACATACATCCACCCTGCAAGTATTCTATCCCACTCACTAAGGTGACAAAACTTAAGAAGATGAAACTACTTCCTTCGACACCAAAGAAAAAACACATAGAGTCTCTGTCGTACATGCACATTACAACTTTCTGAAGGTGTATGTTGCCCACTGTTCATATCCGATTGTGGTTCAGAAATTATAGTACGCTCGCATCAGTTCTATAAAATGATCTTTAGTAATGGAGAACGTCTCTTACAGGGAAATAGACGAACGCAAAGCAGCAGTATTTGACATACGAAGTTACACACTGTGATGCCACTAATTCCGTAAAGAGGACATATTTTAAGCATATGTATACACAGTGGATTGCAGTACCTCGTAAACACCTGTCACTAACTTAGGATCACCGTATTTATGAAACTGAAGACTTGATTTTATGCCCAAGATGCGCCAACGGTATGGAGTACATCACATAAATCTTCGTTTGCCTACAGGAGCGTGCTGCAAAAGGATGGTCATGTTTCATCATCATTACACATGAGTTACAAGTCCTCTGATGACTCTGGGATGGAGAGTTTTCCTGTTAACTATCGCAGGTAGATAGTGCTCCAAGTCAAACAAAGAACACGCTGTTGTATACGAGTCGAACGTGGGTTATGCCACGCAACTGATACATACCGACAGAACAATGGAAAAATGTTTAAATGCGTGATAAATGACCTGCAGCAACATCTCCTTCTCCCTAGAAATCATCATCGGTCTACTATTCATACCTCGTTACAACCCCATCTCAACTTATCACTCCATCCACTTTCTGTCATCCTTTAACGCAGATGAAAGCCAATTTAGAAGCCGTTGGTTCCCTTTTTTCCAGGAAAGCATCGAGGACAGCAGCCAACATGCATGTATCAGTATTACCTCAATAGACATACAGTGAAGTGGGGTCCTTATTCAGCTTCCTATATGTTTGCGGATCCAGTTGATCAGTAAGTTTACTCTGATAGTCGGCCACATCCATAACTACCGTTGCGCTTCCTTTGTCAGCTGGGAGAACCAAAATACTATGTCATTCAGGAGTTTTAAAAAGATGTGTACCACCCGTCCACTACTGGGTGATGGCAACGGCGATCGACGGCGACGGAAAGCGGCCAATTGCACTGACGTTTTCAAAACACATGACGTCACACAGCGGCGCGGGAGCGCGCGGACACGGAATTTAGCGGCAGTCAGTAGCGAGCCAGTGGGTGTGTTGGACCTTCCATCGACCTACGGACCCCCTTGAAGATGTCTCCCGCAGTCGGAGACAAAACGTTGGGAATTGAGACAAAATTCATCAACCGACCACGGCATAACAGCCCGGATAATTATAATAGACATGGCACATGGGTATGTGGTCTAACATATCACTCTACATCTGGTGGTCATCCTCCTTAAACATTCTATTGCAACCTACTTACTGCTGTTGCAGTGTAGCAAAGTAGTTTAAATCATTTAATAAAGGCAAGGCGTCCGGTCCAGATTGTACCTAAAGACTGGAAAATTGCTCAAGTCACACCAATACACAAAAATGTAAATAGCAGTAATCCGCTGAATTAAAGGCCCATATCTTTAACGTTGATTTACAGTAGCGTTTTGGAACATACACTGCGTTCGAATATTATGAATTATCTGGAAGAAAACGGTTTATGGGCACATAGTCAGCATTGACTCAGAAAATATCGTTCTTGTGAAACACAACTAGCTCTTTATACTCATGAAGTAATGAGTGTTATCGACAGGGGATGTCAAATTGATTCCATATTTTCAGATTTCTGGATAGCTTTCGACACTGTTCCACTCAAGCGTCTTCTAACGAAACTGCGTGCCTATGGGATATCGCCTCAGTTGTGCGAGTGGATTCATGATTTCCTGTCAGAAAGGTCACTGTTCGTAGTAATAGACGAAAAGCTATCGACTTAAACGGAAGTAATATCCGGTGATCCCCAGCGAAGTGTTTAAAGGCCCTCGGTTGTTCCTGATCTATACTAACGACGAAGGAGACAAAAAAAAAAAAAAAATAAAAGGTTCACATGGCTCTGAGCACTATGCGACTTAACTTCTGAGGTCATCAGTCGCGTAGAACTTAGAACTAATTAAACCTAACTAACCTAAGGACATCACACACATCCATGCCCGAGGCAGGATTCGAACCCGCGACCGTAGCGGTCGCTCGGTTCCCGACTTTAGCGCCTAGAACCGCACGGCCACTCCGGCCGGCCGAAGGAGACAGTCTGAGTAGCCCTCTTAGATTGTTTGCAGATGATGCTGTCATTTACCGTCTTGTAAAGTCATTAGTGACCAAAACGAATTTCAAAATGATTTAGGTGAGATATCTGTATGGTGCGAAAAGTGGCAGTTGGCCCTGGCTGAAGAAAAGTGTGAAGTTATTCACATGAGTACTAAAACAAATCCGCTGAATTTCTATTACGTGATAAGTCACACAAATCTGAAGGCTGTAAATTCAACTAAATATTTAGGGATTACAATTACAAATAACCTAAATTGGAACGACCACATAGATCATGTTGTGGGTGGAGCAAACCAAAGACTTTGATTCACTGACAGAACACTTAGACGGTGCAACAGGTCTACTAAAGAGACTGCTTACACCACGATTGTCCTCTCTATTCTGGAGTACTGCTGTGCGATGTGGGATCCGCATCAGGTGGACTGAGGGATGACATTGAAAAAGTTCAAATAAGGGCTGCTCGTTTTATAATATCGTGAAATAGGGGAGATAGTGCCAAAGAAATGAGCCGTGAATTGGAGTGACAATTATTAGAACAAAGGCGTTTTTTGTTTCGACGGGATCTTCTCTTGGAATTTCAGTCAGCAGTTTCCTCCTCCGATTGCGAAAACATTCCGTTGGTACCCACGTACATAGGGAGAAATGATCATCACGATAAAGTAAGAAAAATCACGGCTCGCACAGAAAAATTTAAGTGCTTGTTTTTCCCGCCGAACCCAAATCTGTGCATCGGATTGCCACAGAGTACAGCGTGATTCATCACTCCAAATAACTCGTTTCGAGTCATGCAACGCCCAGTGGCGTCGCTTGTTTCTCTACATCAAGCGTCGCTTAGCATCGACTACACATGTGTGTGCGTTATGCTAAGCTGCTCGAACACTGTATCCCATTTTGTTTTACGCACAGTCATTATTCTACCTTGTCTGCTGGTAGCACTTTGGAACTCACTAGTAATTCTTTCCACTTATTTCATGCGATTTTTTTTACAACCACCATTCGCAATGCTCCTGTCCGTCAGTGCACGAGGTCTGCGCAGTGGCGGATACATATGGGGGGCGCGCGGGGAGAGCTCTCCTGTCCCTTGCGGGGCTGTCTGCAGTGCCATGTGCCTGCCCCACCCCCGCCAGTCAGCCCGCACGCTGTTCGTTCGTTTCTTTCGTCAGTCGACTCGACTGAATCGAGTTATCGAGTAGTTGTACTTTCCTACGTAGTACGTGTGTCTGCACCATCATATTTTATACATTTCTGTCAGGCACACAGACAGCTAATACATACCTACGAGAAAAGTCGCGACCATTCTAATGATCTCGATATGTTATTCTGTCTGGCATTTGTTCGACAGAAGTCGCTAATATTCTGATGTTTTGTGATTAAAAAGAGGCGAATGGGAGAGATTCTTCAATACAAGCAAACAACCGTAAACTCCCTTAATGATCGTGATTCTGTTTGTCCTAGATGTGACACACACTGTATAAAATATTTGCTTGTCTACCTGCATCTATTGCTACCGTAGAAAGAAGTTTTTCAATATTGCGGGGTACAAAGACATGACTGAGGTCGATAGTGAAGGAGGATGTACTTAATGGCTTAGCTCTGTTGAACAGTCACCCTGACATTGAGTGTCCTATTGCCGATGTAATTAACCAATTTTTCAGGCTATCTGCATCTATTGCTACCGTAGAAAGAAGTTTTTCAACATTGCGGCGTACAAAGACGTGGCTGAGGTCGATTATGAAGGAGGATGGACTTAATGACTTAGCTCTGTTGAACACTCACCCTGACACTGATTGTCCTATCATCGGTGTAATTAACCAATTTTGCAGGAAGACTAGGCGCATAGAATATTTAAGGAAGAGAACCACAATTGTAACTTTTTTATATCATAAGATGGCATTGTCTTGTATATGTGTATAATCAGTTTAAGCCGGCCAGTGTGGCCGTGCGGTTCTATGCGCTTCAGTCTGGAACCGCGTGACCGCTACGGTCGCAGGTTCGAATCCTGCCTGGGGCATGGATGTGTGTGATGTACTTAGGTTAGTTAGGTTTAAGTTGTTCTAAGTTCTAGGGGACTGATGACCTCAGATGTTAAGTCCCATAGTGCTCAGAGCCATTTGAACCAATATAATCAGTTTAAATAAAACATTCTTGAACTTTGCATGTGACTCGATCATTTTTTATTTCAGCAAAAGTAAAGGCAGATCAAGATATTTTAGCGCCCTCTGCTTGAGGTTTTCTGTATCCGCCACTGGGTCAGCCTGGCCTGTTGTGACTGTGGTTGTTGCTTCCCGTTTACACTTCACAATAAGTCACGAACAGTCGACTTGGGAAGAATTAGAGGGGTTTAACTGTCCGTGATGGATTTGTTATTCAGGCGTAGCCCACTTTCGAATTCGCTGATCGCTTCTGCCCCATCCGCTCTACTGTTACTATTCGTCTGCTGACAATTAATGCATGCCTACTGACAATACAAGACTCCCCGCCTCGTTTTGTACTGGCGCTTCCTCTTCTCGTGTCATCTAGTGGGCAGTTCCGCATTTCGTATGGTCAGTCAACGTATACTGCTCCATTATATGTCTCTGAGGTCGTTAATTCTTCGTTTCCTTTAAATATGTAGGGTAGTTTACTACTTGTTTTTGGAGAGTTGTTGTTGAATTTTCTTTACCTCATACAGTTTACATGGGTTGTCTACATTATTATTCGGAATGGCCAAGCTAGGAGGGTGCGTGACAGAATAGGCAATGATCTTAGGAATATTAAGAAGGCCTGACAAGAAGAAGCGACAGGATGATAGGACATCTGTTAAGACATCAGGGAATAATTTTCATAGTACTAGAGGGAACAGTTGAGGGTAAAAACAATAAAGGAAGACAGAGATTAGGATGCATCTAGCAAATGATTGAGGTCGTAGTTCTCAGTGGCAGGTCGCATCGAACGAGTCAGAAGACAAAGACCTGATGCCTAAATAAAGGCGTAACTGACAAAATAAAGGCGTAACTGACATCAAAGTGGTTTATTGGATAAATGTGTACAAAGGTCCAATGTATCTCCATGGTATGGTGGAAAATATTCGTTTTAAGACAGGTCAGTAGCGTGTCGAAGCCAATAGGAGAAAGAAATATCAGCCTCCCAGGACCACCATCGGCAAAACTCAACCGATT
The DNA here is from genome assembly GCF_023864345.2 of Schistocerca serialis cubense. NCBI lineage: Eukaryota > Metazoa > Arthropoda > Insecta > Orthoptera > Acrididae > Schistocerca > Schistocerca serialis. The sequence goes on from NC_064638.1 coordinate 492,203,097, forward strand.
CGACTGGGGGAAGCTCTGGGAAGCGCCGCACCATGATCGTTGACGCCGTAGCGTCAGCACTGGCGGTACGGAACTTGGACGTCCACTTACCCCATTCGGAATAGGTGGAAGCATCGAATACATCGAGACTGTTACAACAGTTAGTAATAATTGTTACTCATTGTATACCCTTCCTCTACACAAGCGTCCTCGTGACGTGGTGATTTTGTTGTGATTGGTGCTTATGCCTAGGGAAGGAGCGTAATATATATATGTATGTTACATTCACACCAATTGGTGAAGGTAAAGAGACAACAAAAACATCAGCAGCTGCACTGGCATCCAAAATTAAAGCAACAAGCGGACATGTTGCAAGGCTGCGTGTATTTTGCCACATAACAGTATCAATAGGTGATAGTGAGATAGAAACAATGTGAAGTATACAGAACTTAAACAATTGCTACACGAATAACGGTATCATTACGAAGTCTGGGCCAATAGCATCTCATAACAACTCTTAATGAGGTCTAAGGATCTCGTCACGATACCTGACAGCAGTTAAAGCTTGGCTATTCACCCACAAAGTTTCCTGAAGATGTGTTTGAGTGGTCAACACAATCCTTGCCAACTCCATTAGGGATTCTCCTCGATATCGGCCTCTTTCCACAATGTTTGGGTCCCGAAATCGTATTCCACGTTCCCTCCAGATGGGAATCCGTTGAGAATCAATCTCCAGACCAAATCGGGACTCACCTATGAAAAGCCCGTTGGCCTCCTGTTCGACCTTCCAGGTGGCATGTTGACGACTCCACTCTAGACGTTCCCTTCTGTGAAGACGCGTCAGTGATACACTTTAGCAGTTCTCCGATAGTGAAGGCAACTCTGACGAAGCCTTCTCCACAGCGTTTGGCTTGATGTAACACAACCATTTGATGCTGCGAGGTCAGACACCACATGCCGTGAAGTACTAAGCAGGTACCGTCGTGTCCTTACAGGCAAATAACGGTTCTGAATTCTGATATCACATGTGGTCTGCCCTGCCCTGGTCTTCAGGATACAGTTTCGGTCTATATAAATTGTGGCCAAGTTCGAGAAACAACAGAGCGATCCACATTAAGTCATCATACAACATAAGTTTGCGACCTGCTTCCATTCTTCCTATGGCCCTCCACTGCAGAGTCTGTATACAACGATTGTGGATGTGGAACTACCTGGCAAAGACTATCCCTTTTATAGATGCCATGATGTCATCTTTGGAGTGGCTTTTGTTGACCGCAATGCCGCCTTTCGTGCAGAACACGATCGTGCGTACATCTGTTGACAGTATGATTATATATGAATTAGATACAGGAAAGCGAAAAATCGCTTTGTGCTTTAATTTTGGACACAAGTGTATGTAACTGGCCAGCCGATGAGCAGCGGCTGTGGAATGGCGACGCGACGGTGGCGGTGGATAGGACACAGTAGCCCCCATTCTGGTACTTGTGGGTAATGGAAGATGAGCTGAAACTCATATGACTCGTATGAGCGCAGTAATTGAGGAGCTACATTATTATCCTACAAGGAGGGATCATCTTGATTGAATTTTCCTATTCCTCATACAATTGCTTTATCTTATTATATAAAATCATTAACAATTACTGTTATTGGTTTAGGTTCTTATTTAAGTTATCTTGTTTAAGAAAATTACGGTACAATGTGAATCAAATTCACTAGTGTGTGCTTTTATCTGATTACTATAACCGAAAAGTTATAAGTTTACTGTAATTTAAATTCTATATTATTGCTTTTAGAAAATTAGCATATTGATAGCAATGACTAAATCTAATTTAAATAAATAATATATCTTTGTGGGAACTGTGAAATATGACATCAAGGAAATCTAATTATGTTATCGTAATAAGACACGTTAGGTCATCTGACTGGCTACATATTCCCAGTGATTTATCAGTTACAAAGTGAATTACACCAAACTAATGTAAGAAAATATGTAGGGACGAGACTGATGTCTTACTCATGTCTGTGAATGTGATAATCATGACAATAATACTGAGTTTTATCTGTATGACTTAATTGAGAAAAAGGGTCAGAGGTTTGTTTCTACAGATATCGTAACAGTACTTACTCAAACTCACAAGAATCAGTCATGAGACAAAATAATAAATAAGTGGAAATGGTTTCTCCAGCCATAAGGCTTTGTAGGGAAGTACATGGATGCAGAAATACAGATCTTTAACTAGCTCAATGTTAACGTGAATATGAAATTATCTATTCAAAGGTGCTTGTATATAAGCATTACACGCAGTCAATATTCCAAAAGATAAATCTAATATACAACGAATAAAATATGCTGTCATTCGTAGCACACAATATGGAGAAATCGACGAGATAATGCCAGCTTAGATTTTTTCCATACTATGGCTCTGAGCACTATGCGACTTAACTTCGGAGGTCATCAGTCGCCTGGAACTTAGAACTAACTAAACCTAACTAACCTAAGGACATCACGCACATCCATGCACGAGGCAGGATTCGAACCTGCGACCGTAGCAGTCGCTCGGCTCCAGACTGCAGGGCCTAGAACCGCATGGCCACTCCGGCCGGCTCCATACTATGTATGTAGGGCTAAGTATACCAGCTCTCAAATGGGTACGCGAGCAAAGTAATGCAGCACAATCTGTTCCCTTACAAACATACGTTTGAGAAAAAAGTGGCAAAGTGTTAAGTATGACTATATGTTTTAAGTACAACAAATAACGAACATGGAACAAGCTAAATGTGAAGCCACACTTTATAAATTTCTTATTTGTGCTGTAATAAAAATATATAACATTTATAAACTATTGGCACATATATAACCATAACAAGAACGAAAAAGAAAGTAGAGGATCTGTTAGATGAAGATCAGTTTGACTCTAGGAAAGGTAAAGGCACCAGAAAGGCAGTTCTCGTGTTGCGGTTGTTAATGGAAGCAAGCATGGAGAAAAATGAAGACAAGTTCACAGGATATGCTGACCTGGAAAAAGATTTTGCAAAGTAAAATGGTTTAAGATGTTCGAAATAGTGAGATGAATAGCGGTTACGTGTAGGAAATGACGGGTAATATACAATATTTACAATAACCAATAGGGAACAATAACACTGGAACACGAAGAACGAAGTGATCGGATTAAAAAGGATGTAAGTCTTTCGCCCCTACTGATCAATCTATACATCGATGAAGCGATGACGGATGTAAAAAAAATTAAAATTCAAGGTGAAAGGTTATCAGTGACAAGATTGCTGTCCTCCGTGAAAGTGAAGAAGAATTACAGCATTTGTTGAATGGAATAAACAGTCTAATCAGTGAAGAATAAGGTCTGAATGTTAATCGAGGAAAGACGAAAGTAAGGAGAAGTAGCAGAGAGGAGAACAGCGAGAAACGTAACATCAGAAACGGTGATCACGCAGTAGATGAAATTAAGGAATTCTGCTACCTAGGCAGTAAAATAACCCAGGTGCATGGAGTAAGGAAGACATAAGAAGCAGACTAGAAATTTAAAAATGTGAGCTCCTGACCTAGAGACGTCTATCATCATCAAACATAGGCCTTAATTTCTGAGAATGTACGTTTGGAGCACAGGATTGTATGGTAGTGAAACGTGGACTCTGGGAAAACAGGAACAGAAGAAAATCGAAGCATTTGAGAAGTGATGCTAGAAGAACGTTGAAAAAGGTTGGCACAGGAGGCTAATTCGCGGAAGGCCCCATATTTTCATTGCGGTAATAGTTTATTGCACGAGAATCAATACTTAATGATAATTTCTCAAAGAAGTTAAAAAGCAATCACTCGTATTCATCGCGAAATCTGTAGGAAAATCTTTACCTGAACAACGTCAACGGAAAGAGTACTAAAGTAAACATAGTTCCAAGTGTAGAGCAACTGCTAAATACAAGTTGAGGCTATACATTATTAAAAAATTATCTCCATGCTTAGTTATATATATCATCTCTGAAGAGTAATTATTGGCATACTAACATGAGAAACAGCGTACAGCGGCTCGCATTCAAGGCCAAATAATGAAAATTAGAATTCTTCAAATGATAAGAAGAAGTGATGAGAATCTCAGTACCGTCAGCTACGAAAATATTTACAACACTCTTGTAGCTGAGAGGGTCATCTCTCTTGGTTAGCACTTTGCTAATTCCCTGAACCGTCGCAGGAATGCGACCATGAAGACAGAGAATTCGGCGGATAATAACTTGGTTAGAATTCTTCAATAATGTTAAGATGACAAATAGACAAAGTGCAAATATGAAAGAAGTACTGGCGTCTGTTAGTGGTAGCAGGACGACAGAAGAGCTCATGGAGAGCGATCAGTAGCGCGGCGGTGACACGCGACGTTCGTAGCCAGCTGGTTTGTGCGGCAGCACAAAGCTTACAATGCCAGGAAGCTCGCTTGCAAATGAATTAAAAGTTAAAAATCCCAACAAGAATCACCTGCCGCATATAATCAGTGATTTCTGCTGTTTGATGTGCCCCTGTTCTCTGTTTTTCAGTGGAAAACAAGGAAATACACTGCAGTGTAACTATCAATAGTAATAGATAAATCTTAGTGGCATTTTCCGTTGGTCGCAAACTTCTGTATAGATGTGGTTAAGTTAGTGCAGTTGTAGGTCTACCGTTAATGTACAAATCAGATAAGTTCACAAGATATACGCTGATCAGCCATAACATTGTGACCACCTATCTAGCAGCCGCTATGTCCATCTCTGGCAGGGGTAACTGTGGCGACGCGTAGTAGCTGGAAAAATTGAGGCCTTGGTAGATCGCTGGAGGAAGTTGGCACCACACCTGAACATGAAAATCACCTAATTCCAGTAAATTTCGGGGAGGGGGCAATGAGCTCTGACGCCACGTTCAGTCAGATCCCAGACGTGCTCGATTGGGTTCGGATGTTGCGCGTTGGAGGACGCGCACATCAATTGGAACTCGCCACTGTATTCCTCGAACCGCTCCATCGCACTTCTGGCCTTGTGACATGGCGCATTATCTTGTTGAAAAATACCACTGCCGTCGGGAAACTTGATCTCCATGAAGGGATGTACGTGGTCTGCAACCAGTGTACGATACTCCTTGGCCGTCATGGCGCTTACGCGAGCTCTACTGGACCCATGATTGCCAACGTGAATGTTCACCATAGCATAATGGAGCCACCGTCAGCTTGTCTCCGTCCCGCTGTACCGGTGTCAGGGAGCTGTTCCCCCGCAAGACGACAGACTCGCGTCCTCCCGTCGGTATGATGAAGAAGGTATCGGGATTTATCAGACCATGCAACGCTAGGACACTGCGCTAGCGTCCAGTGCTGAAGATCACGCGTCCGTTTTTGTCGTAGTTGCCGATGGCGTGGCGTTAACACTGGCAGATGCTTGGGTCGTCGGCTGTGGAGGCCCATCGTTAGCAGTGTTGGTTGCACTGTGTGTTCAGACACACTTCTACTCTGCCCAGCATTAAAGTCTGATGTTAGTTCCGCCGTAGTTCGCCTCATGTCCTATTTTACAAGTCTACCCAGCCTACGTCTGTAATGAGGGGTGTGTGCTCAGCTCTATGATGTCTGGAAGTGGTTTCATCTTGGTTTCGTTACTTGTTGAAGACACTCACCACTGCACTCCTCGAATACCCGACAAGTCGTGCAGTTTCCGAAATGCTCGTGCCGAGCCTCCTGGTCATGACAATCTGCCCTCGGTCACACTCAGACAGATTGCGCATCTTCCCCTTCTACACACGGAAAGCACACTCACTGATACTGCATGCACCGTGCGTGAGTCTGACTAGCAGTCACTCCTCGCCGATTGACGCTACTATCGCCTGGACGGGTTCATATCGTTGTAGGTCGGAGGTCATAACATTCTGGCTGATCAGTATAAATGTTGGGACATTTATATTTAGCAGATACACCAGAGCTAGTAGTTCCTTGTCTGGTGAGCTATATTGTCAACAGACTTTCCCGAGAAAGAGGGTTCAGAGAAACGTCTACCATCGTATTAATTTTCATACCATTGTATTAATTGTCAGCGTCGCAGGTAGTGAAAGCACAGGTCTTGTAAAGTTGAAGCATTTGCTACAGGGGGATTTGTTTGTGCCTTTTCGTCCCCATTAGATAGTGCTGCCTGATTCAGACTTTCATTTATTTGTTGGTTCTGCAACATAAGAGTTACAATTTTCTGCTTTAACTTCTCTAATGCTCAATTTTGATCTCACTGACAACACATTTATTATTAACAATTTCGTGGAAGGTACCGTACTTGGGCACTGAAATAATTCAACGGCGAAAATTGAAAATTTGTACTTGACAGGGACTTGAAGCCGGATTTCTCGCTTTATACAAGCACTTAATCGCTTCGGCTATCCGAGCACGCTTTCCGTCCGACCCAAATTTTCGTCTTATTGCACACTACCCACTAGCGTCCCTGTTCGTTTTACCTTATTCGGTCACATCATTTCCCCGTATTCCTGCAAGAGGCTCGGGCCCTATTTTGCATGCACACTGAGGATATCATAGCAGTCAAGCTTACATATGCACTATATACATAAGTAGGCTGTTTAGGTTTTTATGTTGGTAACGCCACGTAGCGCTCTATATGAAAATCACTGTCTGTGCTGTGTGAAGTCTGTGTCTGGTTTGCATTGTTGGAATATTTGCTATTGTAGTGTTGGGCAGTTGGATGTGAACAGTGCGTAGCGTTGCGCAGTTGGAGGTGAGCCGCCAGCAGTGGTGGATGTGGGGAGAGAGATGGCTGAATTTTGAGAGCGGACGATCTGGACGTGTGTCCATCAGGAAGAGTAAATTTGTAATATTGGGTATCATGAACTGATATATATATATATATATATATATATATATATATATATATATATATATATATATATAATGACTTTTGAACATTATTAAGGTAAATACATTGTTTGTTCTCTATCAAAATCTTTCATTTTCTAACTATGCCTGTCAGTAGTTAGTGCCATCAGTAGTTAGAATCTTTTATTTAGCTGGCAGTATTGGCGCTCGCCTTATTGCAGTAGTTCGAGTAACGAAGATTTTTGTGAGGTAAGTGATTCATGAATGTTATAGGTTATTGTTAGCCAGGGCCATTCTTTTGTAGGGATTGTTGAAAGGCAAATTGCGTTGCGCTAAAAATATTGTGTGTTAGTTTAGTGTTGATCAGAATAAGTAAAGAGAGATTTTTCTGAGTACGTTCAGTTCTGCTCAGCTGTTTTAAAATCAAATAACGTAAGAGGTTTATCAGCACAGTAATTCATTAATTTTTCTAAGGGGACGTTTCATATGGCGACCCTGCCAAGATATATCACTGGAATCTTCAGATTTTTTTCTTGTAGTTTGAGTAATTAGTGTAGTTATTGTTTAGTGCTAGCGCATAATTGTAGAGAGAATTTTCTTTGTAGTTGTAGTTTTTCATTGTTTTGGTGTAGATTTGCACCAAGTATTTCGCAGCCGTGCTTCAATTAACTGGATATTATTTTCAGTGCTATTTTATTGTGTTTTCTCTTTTTGCTCTTCAAATTGTGCTTTTCTGTGTTATCATGTGAAATATTGTGACAATTATGGCGTGTGAAAAACGTAACACTAGGCTTCAAAGTAAGTTGAGAAATGACAGTGAAGACGAGAGTAGTGTGTTAGCACCACCGTGTAATGAATTAACAAATATTCAGAATAGTAATTTGGTAACTGTGCATAGGGAAATGGACTAGGGAATAAATAATGGTGTAGACAGTGAAACAATTAGTAAACAGGGAAGCATTGTCGATCGATCGGTCGGCAACAGCTCACCTCAGGAATCCGAAATGACAGGACAAAATTTTGCAAATACCGTAGATTCAGGTTTTCCGTCCTCACCTTTTTCTCAATTAAGTCACGGCACATTTTCTGCTTTTCAAAATACGAATGCTGCCGGTGCAAATGCACTGTCGATAGGCACAAAGGAACATGTTCCTGACACTAAAACATTATTATTGCAATTATTGCAACAAATGGAACAAAATCAAAAACAATCACAGCAACAAATAGAACAAAAACAGAAACAAATTCAAGAAACACTTCAACAAACCCGTGAAGGTTTAACTGCTGAATTACTTAAAATCGAATCGAAATTTCAAAAAGTCTGTAATGACGTAAAAACACAAATTTGTGAGCACTTTCACCCTATTTTTTCGCGGCATGAAAATGCATTACAGAATCACGAAGCAACCATAAAAGAATTGCAGACTATTGTTCATGAAAATCACGAGACTTTGCGGGCAAAAACTGACTCAGTTGCATCTACCAATTTGGTGACACAGGATCGGTAGTCTTTAATGACACAGAAGAGTACGAACAAATTGGGAAATTCAAACAAAATTAGAATCAAATTAATACACAGTACAAAAGAGAAATCCGGGAAGGACAAGATCAGTTGGCATAAGTAATAAAAGAATTACGTATTTCAGGGGAGACTCGCGCTCCAACACGGGAAGAGGGACTTAGAAATACGGAAAAGCCACAAAATAATAACACAGGGCATTTCGGAAATTATGAAAGAAATTGGCAAGGTGCACCGAATTTTGAGATGGAACCGCCGACACGACGTAACAATGACCGATATGCGACTCGCCATCACAATGACTTTGAGTATAAGCTGTTCATTACTACACGTAAATTCAAAACATTTAAGAACTCTGGCAACGACATTCATCCACAAGCGTGGCTTCATCAATTCTCTCATTGTTTTCCTCCCAACTGGTCATTGGAGCACAGATCAGAATTTATGTATGACTACTTAGAGAATGAACCAGCTGTAAGAATGTGATCGGTCATTAACGATTGTCACAGTCAAGGAGAATTTTATCATGCCTTCCTCTCAGCGTATTGATCTCAAGCTACTCAAGATCGCGTAAAACATAGCATCATGATGGAGAAACACTTTGAACAATCTGAATTTTCCAGTCTTGTCAAATATTTTGAAGACATGTTGCACAAGAATCAGTACCTGTCGAACCCACACAGCCCCTCAGAACTCATCCGCATTTGCTTAATCAAATTTCCTGAACATTTACGACATATTATTGTGGTAAGACGTTGCAAAGACGACATTGAAGCTTTTCAGGGACTGTTACAAGAATTGGAAATTGACACTGACAATCGCGGGACGAGAAAACAGGAAAACAATCATTACAGGTCACATCCGTCACAATTCCGTGACGACAGAAACAATGACTGGACACGAAAAGGCTATTCTTACAACGCAAATCGTGACCAAAACAGATACCACCCATATGACAATCACTGGCAGAGTAATAATAGTCACGGGGAAAGACCACCTGTCCGTGGTAATGACTATGACAGAGACATTCAGAGAAATAGACAATATGGGAACCAAAATAATTATTATCAAAGGAGACAGAACAATTTCAGACGCAACGGTCCACCGCGCAGTTACGATTCCGGGAGAAATTCTCCACCACATGACAGACAAAAAAGGAACCATGGAAACTACCGACATAACGACAGACCTGAATTTCATCAGAACTGGCGGGATTCAAACAGGGCAGGGCCCTCTCGAGAAGGTGAATTTATAGAAGTTACGTCTCCTAATCCCAATAACGACGCACGCCAACAAAGTGACAGTAGGCAATGACTCACACCGCTCGCAGTCACAATACGTACTTATGAAGCTGACGATGTAGCTGCCGTGGCTAGTAATTACGCAAAAAATGGAAGACATTAGGGACATCTTACTCCAGGAACACGACGTAAAACAGAACAACATTGCATATCCTGTAGTTCACATTACAGTAAATGACGTAAAGCTTACGGCAGTACTTGACTCTGGCAGTCCCATTTCAGTAATTAGTGAAACAGCCTACTTACATATGTAGTACGCATGTATAGTACATTTACTATCAATAATAACCTTTATTGTTGAAGTGCTTCCGCTACACGCATCCTTCCCCTGCACTCTGGTTTTAACAATTTTTTGTCTCAACTTTCATTCTAAAAACTTTTCCAACTTTCACACAAAGAATGAAGTAACAAGAGAAGTAGCACTGTGTCATTCTCCAATTAAACAAGATAACAAATAAATAAAAATCAACAAACAAAGCCAAGAAAATGCTGTTTCAATGAAAGTGGAGCTATCCAGCTTTCAATAAAGATGTATTTCAAAGCAGATATTCCCGGGCGTTCTTCTGTTTTCCAGCTCACCAATATTCACGGCGACACAGAGCAATATCAGTTCAATACTGACAGTCGGTGTCTTCAGGCTGCAATGACGACGACGGTGATCTAGGAATATTTATCGAATAAATCATAATCTACACATTTTAAATTCGATATTAGTCTTTAGAGTATTAGTCTGCGTCACTTATTACACTAGAAACAACTAACAAACCGACATTTCGACCTTCTTTTTAGCGGTCATCTTCTGTATGAGGAAAGTGTCAAGTTTTGCCCTGTTCAGTTTACTAATATTTCATCTTTCTTTTACAGCCTGAATTGTAAATAGAACACGAAATCTTTTATGAATTAGCTTTGGAGTTAGTAATAGCGACTGGTTGACATAACCTCTGAAGGTATGATCCAATGGCACATAAAGGGAAGAGGCACATTCTGATTAAGAGGAAAAAAAAGGAACATTTTTCTAGGCTTTGCGACCCAGTGGTGATTTAGAGTTATGGGAATGATGGTAGTGATAGATGTTGTGCGTATGTATACTAATACCCTCTACAATTGAAGGTGTGCACCTGTTACAATGTACACTGCAGAACGGTGATGTGTCGCACATGTCTTTCAAATAAGCAGGTGCGGGTAGAACAGACAATGAGCTCAAGACTTTGAATGCCTTAAAAGTTCAATTTTTGCTAAGTGATATAAATTTTACTTATTTAGTTTGTATTTAGACTATTAATATACAGTAATCAGCTTATCACTCCCCCTATGGGCATTTTCAAGTGATAATTACGTACAGTTAAAATACTGACTTAATAATGACCATGAAGGCAGTAATGAGCTTATTGTATCAGATTGGTAAATACAGCCTAGTTACGAGAGACGCTGTCAGTAATTTGGTATATGATCTAGACCCCAGACATAAAAATTTATATCATAATAGCAATAGACAAGTCAGCGTTGTGTAATTTCGAACACAGCAATGGTTTGAGTTTCTGGACGGTGAGCTAATAGAATAACGGAAGGAATATAACATAATTTTAGACAGTACTGGGATGGCTCTCCCTTGTTCTGCATGTTCCTTTAACGTATAGCAGAATATAAAATGTATCTGTGACATCGTTCTTTATGTTCTCTTCAACAGCGAGCAGGAACGGACAACGAAGCTAATTGTGGCTTTCTATCATATGAGCAGGATGACGCATAAAAAAGAACGGTACGTTAGGGGAAGCAGCCACAAAGTAAAAATTACAGTCGAAAATTCGGAAACTAACAGCGTGGTGGAAGTTTTAAAACGTACACGAAGTGAGTCACGTTTTCTGTTTGAAAACTGCACTTAGTTACAAAGACACTCGCTCAACAGAATTGTCGAAAAATATAACATTAGCTTAAAGTGCTTCTTTCAGATGCGGTTAAGAGGTAACAGTAACAGACCTAATTAATTAAAATGGTAAAAAGTTTGCTTATTTAACAAAGCGAAACTGGAGGGTGTACGCGACGAAAATGAGATAAGAGTGCACTGTGAGAGAACGTTAGTGCTACATGTACATTCAGGAAATGTTTGCAGCCGATAGCGTTCTGTGAAGCATGTGTGCACAGAACACTTATGTCAGTTCATATCACATACTTAAAAAAAAAAAAAACTAAAATTCATTGATTTCTGTTTAGCCTCTGTAACAAGTCAAGAAATTTCATCAGCTTCCTCACTATGTGCTCATTTGATAGAATGATATTTGGTAAATAGCTGGATAATCAGTCACTGTACACTTTATTATTTGTATGTCAGTTTCGTATCTACCCACAGCTGCGTGGTCTTCTTTAGAATTATTGAAACGCTTTCTCAGTTAACCTTTCTAGCGGTAGTTTAGATTCAGAACTGGTAATGCTCTCTCAGACTATACCCAGGAGAATGGTAATACTCAAGGCATCGCCTTAAAAATTTCCCTTTTTGTATAATATCCATTAAAAATACAATATTCATTATCAGGTGCCTAGTCCGATGCTCTCTTTTTGTGGACGATTTTTAATCTTTTTATCTTTTTCTAGTGTCGACATGATCGCTTAACAACGGCAAATAGCATTATGGGGTTTAAAATATTGGGTTGAAATCTCAGGCTCTGAATTTCCACCGGAAAAATGCTTGTACCTGTATCAATTTCAGTCTTGGACGTCATGTTGTTAATGCACGTGAAATGCTGTAGGGGGACAGTATTCTTAGATTTAAGGCATTTGTAAAAAAAAAACTGGATGGACAAATTGAGCAGCTCAAGGCAAGAGATCTAAAGGCTCTAAACTGGTCGTAGGTTGTGTTCCAAAAATGAGCAGCATAGAGACAGAAGTGATGACACTTTCTGCAGCACCTGACCATCATTTTGCAGGACAATGCCAAGCACGTACAGTGCAAGCTGCTACTGATTTGTTTGACTGATGGGCTGCTAAGTGCTATACTACCTACTGCACTCCACTGACTTACGCCCTCGTAAGTTCATCTCGATTTATAAACTGAAGGAAACACTTCACGGCATTCGCTTCAGAACTGCTACAAATTCGAAGGACAATAGACCACGCCACTCGAACTGTCAACAAAACTGGCGCTGCTGAGAGTATCCTACGACTTCCACATCGCTGGCGACAGGTTATACACAATACTGGTGACTACTTTCAAGGTCAGTAAAACTTTGAAACACGTATCTGTACATAAATAGTTGCCAGTTTTAAAGTTCCAACCCTCGCATACAGCACCATCCTACCTAAATACCTTGATCCTTGATCTCCGTTCAGCATGAGGCCATTGGAAGCGCAACAGGAGAGCTGAAAAGAAGTCCCATGCAGAGCCTCTATACTAACTCTGACGAACCGTCTTCAAGTATCAAAAATGGTTCGAATGGCTCTGAGCACTATGGGACTTAACTGCTGAGGTCATCAGTCCCCTAGAACTTTGAACTACTTAAACTTAACTAACCTAAGGACATCACACACATCCATGCCCGAGGCAGGATTCGAACCTGCGACCGTAGCGGTCGCGCAGTTCCAGACTGTAGCGCCTAGAACCGCTCGGCCACTCTTCAAGTATCCAGTGGTAGTTATTTATGGCACGACTTGCATTTAAGCTGTGGTCAGTCCCACGGTCTTCTTGTTCGATCGTCAGCAGAACATGGCTATGTAAACTTGTAGGAGAGCAATAAAATGGTTTGAGATTAGAGAGAAGGAGCAATTCGGAGAGTGCAATGTGGCAGCCCTGAGTACTGCAACGCAGGTGTGGAGCAGGTACCACGCCCTGGTTAGTAGTGAGGCTACTTTTAAATTTCACAAAGAATTTCTATACGCCAACCTTCATTTCTAAACAAGTATTATACGACTGTTTGGATGGGAACTGAGATTTAACAGTTACATGCGCTGATCGGGTGCAAGTAGCTCCATATTGTCGGCTGTACAGTAGTTTATCTTGATAGATTATTTAGGATTCGAATTTCAGAAAAATTTACAGTCTTGGACGCAGATCTCTTTGTAATCCTGAATGGAGTCGAGGAGATAAGTTGCAATCGACGTAATCGTGATCTGATTGACTAAGGACCCTACAAAGGATTCACCAAATTTCCCTGCTGACAGAGTTGTCCAAAACTTCTAAGAGGGGCATCACATACTACGACGGCAAGAAAAACGAAAACCATTCTGCTGGCCCCTGGGCCAAGTAAGAATTCAGGGAAGTAAGCAAGCTGACACTATAACAAGGGAAGCAAGGAACCAACATAATGCGCTACTCGTTGCTGCCCCCTTTGCTGGTGTACCCTTGGTGATAAAGAGGAGAGCTATGTATCATTCGAATAATGAGTCACTGAGGGGAGAAATTAATACTTTAAAAACAAACAGTATTAGCTTTGTGATCGTCTCTCCAGTCACGCTGATGGAATGAAATGGATTTAACACTATTAAGGATAGGACTCTGACACCCAGCCCCCTTCTTCGGCTGGAGGACCCACCAGTATGCGGTTGCCGTAGTGTACCAGTGTCGATGCGCCACATTTCATTTTCCTGCATTTTATAATTTTGAAAGCAGGGCAGAAAATTTTCGTGATAAAGATTTATTTTTAATGACGATGAAACGAGTGTGGAAAAGGTAATTAAATTTTGAGTATTGTTCCTATTCCTGCCTAAGTTATTGAGTAGGTTATTTTAATGAGGCTCAGAGTGGCTGATCCACCTTATTTTATTCACTAATGAAACTAGCCACAATAATCCAAACCATAATTTTATAGTGTGCTGGACCGAGATTCGAACTCGGCACACAGTTTTAATCTGCCAGGAAGTTTCATATCAGCGCACACTCCGCTGCGGAGTGAAAATCTCATTCTGCATAGTTTTATAACTTTGACGGCGTATTCATTTCCCTCTTAATACAATTATATCTCTAAACTGTGACAAGTTCTCATTTAAGAAAATTCAACATTCATTTATAGAACTTTTAACCATCGTTTACTTTTTATCACAGTTTCTGGCTCCTTCCTTGTTTTATTAGTGGTTAGACAGGCATATTTGGGCGCAATCGGAAAAAGCTTTAGCATCTTTTTTCACTTCGTTTTCATTTTATTTAGTATTTGATGTCATGACTACATTATAAGCAAGTTCCTTATTTTCAAGTTGCTGATTATCTGGTCTGCGATTTTAGAAAAAAAAAAAATTATAACGGAATCCCGAGGTATTCTGTTACAATTACAACAAATATTTTCGTTTAAAAACTCTATTACATATGTAAGTTATGTTGTACCACTGCAAGGCGATTCGGGCCCAATCCCATCATCGAACATCCCTGGCATATTGTTCCATTGTATCTCACTTCATCTTCACGTAAATGTGGCAACTATTTTTTTAACATGTTCGCAACCGATTTTCTATTCATATTTTTGCTTTCCTCCTTCAATGGAGCTAAAAGTCGATAAATTTTCGACTAACTTAGATCCAACATTAAAAGAAAATTCAGAATTCTTACTGTGTGATGATACGGAATGGAAGTGTACTGTCAAATAACACCAAGAGGGATGCATTGTTGGTTAACTTTTCTAGCCGACGACAGACTTCGGTAATACCGTAGGTTCTAACTGGATCATTGACAGTTTTGTGTGTTTTGGATTATCAACGTTTTCCGTTATTCGTGCAGTGTCGCGTCTGCATAAACTCTGGCAATAGGCTGCTTGCTGTAGTTTTATTAACGCGCGAACAAAGGTGTAGTATGAGCTTGCATTTAGACATATACTCTCGTGCTAGTATTTTACTATCCATGTTAATATATTTACAAAGAAATGCTGTCTGTGTCGTCTTTGTCCTTTAAGTCTGTAATACGTGACCATGGACAGGTGTCCCAAGAAGGCTACTTTCGAAGAACGACTGTTCTTTGTGAGAATGAACACAGTCATATCCACCTAGGGCGCTGACAGCTGTGTAGTTGAGCGCCCTGAAAACTCCGCCATCATCATAATCATGAACTTCATTATCGTCATAGTGAATTATCGTTAGCACTTATCTAACGTCTTCGAATGTCTTTCTACCCAGCAGAATACGTTCCAGGCCTGAGTTTGTAAGCGGTCTCCTGTTTTTGAAATTTGATTTCCTAATGTAAGGTAAACACATCATGCCCGACTGTGGTTCGTTGTAAATAATTTTAACCTACATAATAAATTAAAGAACCCAGTATGACTGTAGCAAGACAAATAAAAGCTAATTCAGCAGAAAACACAATTTTTCAACGAAGGAAATAATAGGCATAGCATCAGTAGACTGAAAACAAGTGATCCTGAAAAATGAATAACACCTCACCAAAAGCGAAGATTTATTTCCAACACGACTTAAAGTCGGTTGAATGATGATGAGGTAAAAAATATTTGAAAATCCATGGTTTATCAAATTTGTTAGAAAACAATACAAAAAACACTTTGTTCGTGATTGCTTGTGAAACACCGGATAAGTACACTTCTGCAGAATCACTCTAAGCGTATCTCTGAACAGCATCCGCGTCAGAAACCACCTTATTAGCTGCGAAATTTATGCAAAGAAAAGAAACATGTAATTTCTAAAATAGGGGATGTTACCTGTCGTGGAAAATAGTAGGCGCAATTTGGCAAACGCTTGTGTTAGGTTATAATAATCTTGGGGGACACTAACATAGCAAATCCACTCTAAAATACTACACCTTTGACAGGATTTAATGTCTAATCGTGACTGTGTACGCCAATGGAAACTAATTGGACTGTAATGCTGTAATGTTGTTTAAGAAATAACATTTTTTGTCATGAAGAGTACATGCTGTAGCCAGCCTAAGTAGGCAAAAGTAATTTGTTGTAGAAGTGCAGCAAACAAAGTAAGCTAACTGCTGAACTAAACTTCACTCCAGTTACAAATGTGTTTATTAATTGGACACGAAAAACATTAACAAGTACCAGTAATATAACTAGCCGTTAACTAAACTGTTGCATGTTTAAATACAGTGGCAACAAACTACTCCATACTAACGATTTCTAATAACTTAAGCGTGTAGGAATAATATTGATTACATTATGCCATTTACGACGGCCAAAGTACTACTTCGTTTGACATGGGATGGCCTTGAAACTTCACCACTACAGAACAGTAAGTCGGCTATCTTTACCAAATTGTTATTGTAAATAACATGAATACTATTTGTTTTCATAGAACGTATATAAGTACTAGTAACGCACTGATTATAAGTCGTAAACTGGGGCCCTGAATCTGTTATAACTTAAAGTAATTACTGCAACAGATAATTTTAAGTGCACAGAAGCTTAAACTGAATAAGCTTCGCATGAACTTACATGCATTTCAGTTCAAAGAAGCTAAAGAATACAGATGATACAATTTAGATAACCGATATGAGTGTTACCAGGTAAGACAAAGGCAGCGTTCTAACAAGCCATCATACACTGACAGAGAAATAAATCGCAACACCAAGAAGGAGTTTGTGCGATATAAGCGAAAGTTGATAGGCATCTTTCCATATCTGATGGCCGATGTCTATTCACATTTCAGGTGAGTCGCATAAGAGTGGCGCCAGTACCGCCGCTATGAGGACGCAAATCAGATTTGCTTTAAATACACGCCGTTACGGCGTGAGCGTTAGTTACTTGTGAGATTGGAAGTGGTGAGTAAATGCTAGTCAAGAATGCCTGTAAGGAGACAAAGATGCTATTATGAAAACCTCACCGAGTTTAAACGAGCCGGCCGATGTGGCCGAGCGGTTCTAGGCGCTACAGTCTGGAACCGCGCGACCGCTACTGTCGCAGGTTCGAATCCTGCCTCGGACGTAGATGTGTGTGATATCCTTAGGTTAGTTAGGTTTAAGTAGTTTTATGTTCTAGGGGACTGATGACCTCAGAAGTTAAGTCCCATAGTGCTCAGAGCCATTTGAACCATTTTTGAACCAAGTTTAAATGAGATCTTGTAATAAGGCTGCGAGAAGGTTGATGTTCCTTCTATGATACTGCAGAAAGACTTGGTAGGAATGTAATCACTGTTCATGATTGCTGGCAGCGGCGGTCACGGGAATGTACGGTCTCAAGAACAGACTCCGGACGGTCACGTGGCACTGTCCAGAGGGAAGACTGCCGCGGTCGGTGTGTGGCTCTGGCGCATCATATTGCATCTGCAGGAGCAACGTGAGATGCAGTTAGTACCAAAGTGGTACAACGAACGGTTACAAATCGCTTACTTCAAGGACTGCTCCGAGACAGATAGCTCGTAGCCTGCATTCCACTGACCCAAATCACCGCCATTTGCGATTTGAGTGATGTCAAGCAAGAGCTCATTGGAGGGTCACGTGGAGGCTTTTTGTGTTTGCTGATGAAAGCAAGTTCTGTGTCGGTGCTGAGAAGGAAGCCAGTTGAGGGCCCGCAACCGATCTGTCTGCGTTCTAGACACACAGGACCTACATCTGGAGCTATGGTCTGGGTTGCGATGTCCTGTAACAGCTGGAGCACCCTCGTAGCTATCCCACGTACACCGACTACAAATTTGTACGTCAGTCTGGTGGTCCTACCTGCTATGCTGACATTAATAAACTGCATTCCATGGGGGGTTTTCCAACTGGATAACGCTCGTCCAAATATCGATATCGTGATCTGACATGCTCTACAGAGTGTCGACATGTTGCTTTGGCCTGCTTGATAACAAGGTCTGACTATATGGAACGTCATCGGAAGACAACTACCGAGCGTGGTGGCGCAGTGGTTAGACACTGGACTCGCATTCGGGAGGACGACGGTTCAATCCCGCGTCCGGCCATCCTGATTTAGGTTTTCCGTGATTTCCCTAAATCGCTTCAGGCAAATGCCGCGATGGTTCCTTTCAAAGGGCACGGCCCAGTTCCTTCCCTAATCCGATGAGACCGATGACCTCGCTGTCTGGTCTCCTTCCCCAAACAACCCAACCCAAACCGGAAGACAACTCCTGTGCATTCACAACCAGCGTTAACAGTCCCCATATGGGCACCTCTTCAACGCAATGTCTTACACTAAAATATTTCCAAATTTTATTAATCTACATAATTATTTTTTGGTGTTACGATTTTTTTCGTCAGTGTACCTGTATATTAGCGGCAGAATTAAAGCCGTCAAGTCAGTGACCGATGAGGTTTAAATGTATAAAAGTATGTAATTTACAAGTTGCATAATTAATTCAAGAAGGCATGGAATCGAACATTACATAGCCTCTTAGCGACACAAAAGCGCGTGGGAAGAAAATCAGATACGTAAATATCAGAGAACCAAATAATATACGATAGAAAATGTTTAATAAACAAAACTGAGGGGAAGAATAAATAAATTGACTGAATTACTCTTCAGATTGAATGACTGAATTCGGATTCCGCACGAGGGCGTGCGAATACGAACTTTGTAAGACAATGAATTGGCAACGATGCGCGGGCATGCTTCTGTTCGTCGCGTTCACAGCAACCTCGCTGCGCACAGCACTGAAAATTAGGTTGTGAAATATAAATACCTCGCGAACACTCAGTGAAATCACTTTTGAAGTAGGAAATGCTCACCGTTAACCCCAATAACATGAATGTCCTCACCAAACGGCAAACACAGCGACCAGCTCCATTCAGCACCACACGTGTAACCTGCTCCGCTACCAGCATGGCAAACTTTTTTCAGGCGCTTACCTCAGAGTACCTAGCCTGGTGGGAGCGATGTGATTGGTTCGCTGTACCGAAAGCAACACACGACTTGCTGTAAGCCTACCAGACGAGCTTCGAAGACTAACCGAACTGTTCGTAGTTGTTCCTTTGTATAGAATACTATTTTTACATAGCTTCAACGATAACTGATTAACGAAATGAAGTGATAAAATAACTGAAAATTGAAAGTGGCTGTCTCACAGGCAACTTTCAAGTGCTCTACTTGTGGTGTCACCGCCAGACACCACACTTGCTAGGTGGTAGCTTTAAATCGGCCGCGGTCCATTTAGTACATGTCGGACCCGCGTGTCGCCACTGTGTGATCGCAGACCGAGCGCCACCACAAGGCAGGTCTCGAGATACGGACTAGCACTCGCCCCAGTTGTACGGACGACTTTGCTAGCGACTACATGGACGAAGCATCGCTCATTAGCCGAGCCGATAGAATAGCCTTCAGCTAAGTCCATGGCTACGACCTAGCAAGGCGCCATTAGCCTTACATAACAATTGATAGTTTGATAGTTATCGTATGAAATGTCTCATCAAGAACGCTGTATACAAATGGTGGATTAAACTTAAGTATTCCAGCAGCTACGTACTTTTCTTTATAGCTTTTATGAAGTATCCTGTTTCAGACCATCAAGTCCGCCTGCTTGCTTAATGGCCGCCTCCCTTAAATAATGTGCGTAGTGTTGGCAATCTGTCAACGCTACACTACTTTCGCATCGTTTTTTACACGGTATTCAACACTGAAACAGATGTTACAAAATTTGTGCTGCTTCCACAATCCGTTCTGCAGGTCCTTCTTGATTTTGTTTCACGAAAACTAGAATTTTTGTTTTCTACCAAAGCCGTCATAGTATGTGAACGGTGTCCACAACCAGTATTGATGACTATCCCATAAGTGCACTTATCGTCTGGTAATACAAAAAATAATTAAAAATACAAGATCTACTCATCTTGAGACGGGAAAGTTGTATATAAATACAAAATTTCGACAAAGTTTGTGCTTATTTGTTATTTTTCGATGGGATCTCAGAACTGTTATCAGATGTGCCAGGCACGTCTGCCTCGCGAACGTTATGCCGAGGTCGCCTGCACGCCTGCACCAACGTGAAGCGGAGTAGTGTCGTTGGATTTCTGTCAGCTGAAGGGTTGAAGAAAATGGAAATTCACTATCGGATGACAGTGCAATATGGTCAAAGTTGTTAGAGTCATACACATACGTATGAGAGGGCAGGTAAGTTCAAAGGTGGTGTAACAACTGTTTTGAGATTCACCACGCACAGGACGCTCTGTCTGTATAGCCACGAAGAGCAACGCTACGAAAGTTGATGAGTTGATACGGAAAAATAGTAGGGTTACGGTGGACATTGTAGCAACGATGAAAATTGCCGTATCACCACACTTTACTGTTTATGGCGTACTGACGTTGAATAAAGTGTGTGAGAGGTGGGTTTCACAACATTTTCCATCAAAAATGGAAGAAAGGTGCATGGATGTGTGCAGGGTGCTCTTGTGACAGTACGAGCCTGAAGGGAAGTATTTCTTCACCGTATCGTAACGGGAGATGAGATCTGGCTTCATTTTAACCCACTGAAAGAAGTTCTTAGTGGGTCGTGGTTGGCTGATGACGAAGTCCCGCACAACGTCGCATAATTATTTACTCATACGCCTACACTGGGTCTTTGCTCGTGAAATTGGGAAGGTTGTCCAGAGCAGGCATAAGTACGTAGAACCTGAGGGTGATTACACTGAAAAAGAAGTAAGTGTTGCATTCTGTCCTCGTAATAGACTCTAAAAGAAATTCCAGCCTCTTGGTAAATGACCTTGCAGTTCGGATACAGTTTACGACATTAACTTTGAAATGTGTAGATAATTTCTATTGCTTCTTTTCAGTAAGTTTGATACAATAGATATTTTGCGTTAGTCAGACACTTGTCCGATGTCTTCTATTATCGCATCGTGTACGGTGACATATAATACAATGACGTGGAGAAAGTCATGGGATACCCACTAACATTGCGTCAGCTCTTTTTTTTGCCCGGCGTAATGCAGCAGCTCGACCGTTGCATAGACTCAACAAGTCGCAAGTCCTCTGCAGAAATATTGTGCCATGCTTGCTCTATAGCCGTCCACCAATACGGAAGTGTTGCCGATGCATGATTTTCTACACGGACTGACTTCTCCTTTATGTCCTGTAAATGTTCGATGGGATTCATGTGGGGGTATCTGGGTGGCCAAAGCAATAGGTCGAATTGTCCAAAATGTTCTTCAAACTGCACGTGAACAACTGTGGTCCAGTGACATGGTGGATTGTTATCCACAAAAAAATCATTGTTATTTGGGAACACGAAATCCACGAATGGCCCCAAGTAGCGGAACAACCATTCCCAGTAAATGATCGTGTCAGCTGGACTAGACGACCCAGTTCAATCCATGTAAACACAGACCACACCGTTATGGAGCCACCACCAGCTTACCTAGTGCCTCGTTGGCAAGTTGGATTCGGGGCTTCGGGGGATCTGCGACACACTCTAACCCTCCCATAAGCTCTTACCAACTGATATGAGGACTCATCTGACCAGGATACGGTTTTTCAATCGTCTATGGTCCAATCGATATGGTCACGAGCCCAGGAGAGGCGCTGCAGGCGATGTCTTGAGGTTTGCAAAGGCGCTCGCGTCTACTGCCATAGCCCATTAACGCCAAATTTCGCCGCACTGTCGTAAGTGATACGTTCGTCGTATGTCTCACATCGATTTCTGCAGTTATTTAGCCCAGTGTCGCTTGTCTGTTAGGACTGACAACTCTACGCAAACGCTGCTCCTCTCGGTCGTTAAGTGAAGGCCGTCGGCCTCTGTGTTGTCTAGGGTGAAGGTAATGACTGAAATGTAGTATTCTCGGTATATTCTTAACACTGTGGATTTCCGAAACAGATTGTACCATGAGTCTAGCTCCAGCTACCATTCAACGGTCAGAATCTGTTAATTCCCGTCGTGCGGCCATAATTACGTCGGAAACTGAAACTTCCTGGCAGATTGAAACTGTGTGCCGGACCGAGACTCGAACTCGGGACCTTTGCCTTTCGCGGGCAAGTGCTCTACCGACTGAGCTACCTAAACATGACTCACTCCCCGTCCTCACAGCTTTACTTCTGCCAGTATCTCGTCTCCTACCTTCCAAACTTTACAGAAGCTCTCCTCCGAAATTTGGAGAACTAGCACTCCTGAAAGAAAGGATATTGCGGAGACATGGCTTAGCTACAGCCTGGGGAATGTTTCCAGAATGAGATTTTCACTCTGCAGCAGGGTGTGCGCTGATATGATACTTCCTGGCAGATTAGAACTGGAAACATCCCCCAGGCTAAGCCATGTCTCCGCAATATCCTTTCTTTCAGGAGTGCTAGTTCTGCAAGTTTCGCAGGAGAGCTTCTGTAAAGTTTGAAAGGTAGGAAACGAGATACTGGCAGAAGTAAAGCTGTGACGACGGGGCGTGAGTCGTGCTTGGGTACCTCAGTTAGTAGAGCATTTGTCCGACAAAGTCACAGGTTCCGAGTTCGAGTCTCGGTCCGGCACACAATTTCAGTCTGACAAGAAGTTTCATATCAGCGCACACTCAGCTGCAGAGTGAAAATCTCATTCTAAGTCGGAAACTTTTCACACGTCTCACCTGAGCACAAATAACAGCTTCGCCAATGGAATGTCATTTTCTACGGGACACTATCCCTAGCTGCTTATGTGTACATCGGTAACCCAAGACTTTTGTCCCCGTGTATTCCTGTAAACGTTCTTCGTTCATTAGTTGTAGTGTAAAATTATGTTGAATTAACGCCAAGAAAGGATCGGTATCAGATGTAGTTCCCCAACCCGGCGAGCACACCAGATAGGGAGCAGTACTCCAAAATGGCTCTAAGTACTATGGGACTTCACATCTGAGGTCGTCAGTCCCCTAGAACTTAGAACTACTTAAACCTAACTAACCTAAGGATATCACACACATCCATGCCCGAGGCAGGATTCGAACCTGCGACCGTAGCGGTCGCGCGGTTCCAGATTAAAGCTCCTAGAACCGCTCGGCTACGCAGCAGTGCTGATTTGTGTTTGGTACAAACGTGCCTGCTGTGTCTTGCTCAGCCATTATGATATCATTTCCAACGTGTAATAACGCACTCGTGTTAAACTTGTTTCACTTAAACCTTGTATATACCGACGTATGTCATTACCCTACTTTTAATTATGCTTAAGTATCAAAGTTTTAACTTAATGATCAAATTAGGAAAGACGGATTTCTTGATGTGTCAACGGTTAAAATCATTTTTCTTCGTGGTACAAGATTGTGCTGGAAAACAAGAACTCAAAATTTTCACATCACAGCACTTTTCTGGCATATCGATGAAACCTATCTATGACCTCCATGACGGTACACAAGACAATCTGTGCTTTTAGAAACTGGCAATCTCTATAGATGCAGAAGAACATTTTTAACTGTTCCAGTCACGTTTTTGCCGGCCAGAGTAGCCGAGCGGTTCTAGGCGCTACAGTCTGGAACCGCGCGACCGCTACGGTCGCAGCTTCGAATCCTGCCTCGGGCATGGATGTGTGTGATGTCCTTAGGTTAGTTAGGTTTAAGTAATTCTAAGTTCTAGGGGACTGATGACCTCAGAAGTTAAGTCCCATAGTGCTCAGAGCCAGTCACGTGTTTCTTTTGTAAACTCCCTATGAGTGCCAGATATTTTATCTGCATATACAAGAATTGTGTATATGCAAATTTTAGTACAGCGTCCTCCAGATTCATGTTGGAGTATCATCCAGATTCATACTGAAGTACCGTATCACTTGAGAATGGGTATAGTTTTTCGCAACATGGCGTAAATTAAAATAAAGAAATAAAAAAAGTAAAAAAAATGAAAAAAAGTAAGTTGCGTGTAAAGCTTGACAAAGATCTAAAACAGTATTGTTTATTGAAATTTTTATAGTATTTATCGTAATAGAGTCGAATATTAAGTAGATTATAACAGGTTACAATAACTAACAACCATCTTCAGATTGTGAGTTAACTACAGTCGATATCTAAAACACGGGTCTGGTCGGAGAACGTCGGTCGATCAGTCTCCTTCCTGTTTTAAATGCCAACATACGTACTCTGGGAGACAGATATTTTGACAAGTTACTCACAACACCGATTTTGTGATGATTAACATTGTCTAATGTTTTAGGTATCAACTATAGAGGAAACATGATCCGAAGGTTTTATCGCACGCACCTTTTTATACTGGACTGCGATCAAAATTATTAAAATTTGTAATAAAGTTATTTGTGGTAATTTAGACAAGTCGAGAGGAGCTACAGTTATATTGGCAGTTTTATCTGCCTTCCTATGACCTTTATCGAGCCGGCAAGGGAACTTAGGAATAACCTTCTCTCGTTTTTCGTAGCTATTCTGTTCCTCGTTCACGTCCATAGGCTCAAAACATCTTTAAATCAGGCATAAAACCCTGTTGGAGGCTGAGGGGGCGTGTGCTGTATTTTCCTGCTCAATGCTCGTGTATCACAGCCGCCGCACAGCAGTTTTCTTGCGGTAGTGTTCTACTTTGGGAACTCTGAAACATGGCGCAAGTTTTAGGATTCATTGCTGCTGCCGAAAGCTTTATGTCTACATCCTCACTGAAGAGTTGTAGCGTCGTTTCCCGTGCAGCGATACCTGCTTAGCAGCAAGCCAGTTCAAATTTTTTGTGTCAATGGAGAGTGTAGAGTTTCACGCAGATAAGGCGAATGATGAATAATTTGTCTTGTCTCAAGTGGCTCTCCATAGAAAAGCCTTGGAGATTATTTATTACGACAAAGAAACAAATAATTAAATGAGTAAAATCGATCAATTCATTTCGGCCTCTACATTTACATCCAATTTTTTACGGTACAGTGATCTCGATTCGAGAAATTTATTTACAAAAACAAACTGTAGAATTAAATAATTTGTGGAGCGGCAAGAGACATGTCATACAATAAATAATTAGAAAGTGTATCCAAACAGGTACGCATTATAGAAACATATGTATACAAAAACAGGCATCTATGTCATAAATATGCGTAAGAGTATCAACAAATGATGATATACTCGCGTAATATATCTGGTTGCACCTTGATGTATTACGACATCGTTGGTCAAATAACGCTCGCGTACACACACACACACCCACAGTGTTATATATATAGGGTGGTCCATTGATCGTGAGCGGGCCAATATCTCGTGAAATAAGCGTCAAACGAAAAAACTACAAAGAACGAAACTTGTCTAGCTTGAAGGGGGAAAACGGATCGCGCTATGGTTGGCCCGCTAGATGGCGCTGTCGTAGGTCAAACATATATCAACCGCGTATTTTTAAAATAGGAACCCCCATTTTTGTTACACATTCGTGTAGTATGTAAAGAAATATGAATGTTTTAGTTGGACCACTTTATTCTCTTTGTGATAGATGACGCTGTAATAGACACGAACATATGGCTCACAATTTTGGACGAACAGTTGGTAACAGGTAGGTTTTTTAAATTAAAACACAGAACGTAGGTACGTTTGAACATTTTATTCCGGTTGTTCCAATGTGAAACATGTACCTTTGTGAACTCATCATTTCTGAGAACGCATGCTGTTACAGCGTGATTACATGTAAATACCACATTAATGCAATAAATGCTCAAAATGATGTCCGTCAACATCAATGCATTTGTCAACACGTGTAACGACATTCCTCTGAACAGCGAGTAGTTCGCCTTCCGTAATGTTCGCACATGCATTAACAATGCGCTGACGCATGTTGTCAGGCGTTGTCGGTGGATCACGATAGCAAATATCCTTCAACTTTCCCCACAGAAAGAAATCCGGGGACGTCAGATCTGGTGAAAGTGCGGGCCATGGTATGCTGCTTCGACGACCAATCCACCTGTCATGAAATATGCTGTTCAATACCGCTTCAACCGCACGCGAGCTATGTGCCGGACATCCATCATGTTGGAAGTACATCGCCATTCTGGCATGCAGTGAAACATCTTGTAGTAACAACGGTAGAATATTACGCAGTAAATCAGCATACCATATATATATATATATATATATATATATATATATATATATATATATATATATATACAAATTATATTATTTGGACATGGATTCGCAGATGTTTCACTTCCGACTCGTGTTCTGAAACCGTTCATAGTACATTAATAATGGAAAATACACGTGACATAAAGTGCCAACATCCCACATGAATCTCTTTCTTTCATGGCCGGCCGGTGTGGCCGAGCCTTACTAGGCGCTTCAGTCTGGAACCGCGTGACCGCTACGGACGCAGGTTCGAATCCTGCCTCGGGCATGGATGTGTGTCATGTCATTAGGTTAGTTAGGTTTAAGTAGTTCCAAGTTCTAGGGGACTGATGACCTCAGATGTTAAGTCCCCTAGTGCTCAGAGCCATTTGAACCATCATGCACGGAACAAGTTATCAGGACCCATGGGCGGTCCCTGCGCCCACTAGGCAACAGGACACATGCGGAACCGAGGTGACTGAAATGCTAATCATTTCTGCAGAACATACAAACGTATGTGCCCTGTGAATATGAACTTCCTATCTCTAGTCATTCAAAGTGTTCTGTTTTTTCTGAATATGAGTGTTTGTTTATCGAGATGCAAACCGTGGTATACAAAGTTTTGCTAACCGCCTGGGTAAGAAATCAGACAGGGATAGAAGCGACAATTCTAAGTGTGAGATAACATAGTCCTCGAGCACAGTGCGATCAGCAATGAGATAAAACGGAAATCACGAATAAAACACTGCGTTGTCATTGACAAGAGTAGCACACACTGATTGAAGGAAAAAAAAAATAGAAGCCACTCAGAGAAATTGCAAAAATGTTACTGGATGGGTAAACATACTTCGACCACACAAATAATGTGTTTCAAATGTCCACAATATTAGACTATCTGAATATTGCCTAGGAAAAAATGGTTGAAATGGCTCTGAGCACTATGGGACTTAACATCTGTGGTCATCAGTCCCCTAGAACTTAGAACTACTTAAACCTAACTAACCTAAGGACATCACACACATCCATGCCCCAGGCAGGATTCGAACCTGCGACCGTAGCAGACGCGCGGTTCCGGACTGAGCGCCTTAACCGCGAGACATCCGCGGCCGGCTTTGCCTAGGACAAACAGTGCTGTAAAAGTGATTAAAAAGTTAAAAACTAAACTCCTCCCGAACAGGCCATGAAGGCCCAAACGTACTAGCCGGCCGCCGTGTCATCCCCAGCCCACAGACTTCACTGGATGCGGATACGGAGGGGCATGTGGTCAGCACACCGCACTCGCGGCCGTATGGCAGTTTCCGAGACCGGAGCCGCTACTTCTCAATCAAGTAGCTTCTCAGTTCGCCTCACAAGGGCTGAGTACATCCCGCTTGCCAACAGCACTCGGCAGACCGGATGGTCACCCATCCAAGTGCTAGCCCAGCCCGAAAGCGCTAAACTTCGGTCATCTGATGGGAACAGTTGTTACCACTGCGGCAAAGCCGTTGGCTGTAAAAGTAACTAGTACGTCTTAATCACGCTAGTGATGCCGGTAGACGACACGTCGAATCAACACGCAAGTATACTGGCGAGACTAAAAAAGTCATTAAATCGTCACAGGGACGCGAAAACAAAGTGTGTTTTCAAGTGAAGAAATTTATATGTAGCCGGGTTAACAAAAATAGCAAATAAAACTCAGAGCTATAATGACGGTTTGTAAAATTTCACATCATAATGAACACAAAACGTTACCTACTCATTGTATACTGCCTGGGGATAGAAAGTTTGAGGCTCGTAAAGACAGTAGAAAACTATACAAGATTGCAATGATGTGCTAGATATATAGTATTTTCCTGCGAAATTATCGAAAGTTGTATATATAGGACTAAATACTATAGAATGTATAGCTTGAGAGAGGGTAGAAGTTGTTACACCACTTTAGAAGGGAAAAATGTTACTATGCGGACAGAATTAGGGCAGAATGTTCTAAATGATCCACTTGTGGAAGAGAAGGAAGATGTAAATTAATAGTTAAAAAATTACCTGTGTTGGTATGCACGACACATTCAGTAGTTAAAAATTCTTTTCGATCATAAATTTGGTTAAAAAAGAATTTCTTTTTCCTTTCTTTTTCTTGTGGAATACAAAAACAGCAGATCCCAGCTTTTAATTCGGCAACTCTTTGAATAACTATGGTAGTTACAGAGAGAATATGTCAGTACATTCCAAACTTTATTACACAACCATCTTACCGTATCAGCATCATCTTGTGGTATCTGCATACAATAGAAAACCAAAATAAGGCAAACTGCATTATTACGGTAGAAATTCGTAAATTTAATAGTCAGCTTATGTAGCTTCTTGAGAACTTATACTCTGAAATGGTAATCAGACGTGGTGCAATTCATAAGCATCATAAAAAATCATAATTCACGTCAACCTCTCAATTTAACTAAAAAACAAAAGCAGGTATAGCGTCTCGTAATTTCGTGATGAAGCACATGACAAAACTGAATTAGCAAGCGACTCTCAGTACACACCACATCGTCAAAGATGTTGGACTGGTAGGAAGTGATCCTACATCGCAAAATGTATGACTACTCTTTGGTGCGATGTTGTATCTCTTTCTATCTGTCCAACGTTTTTGATTATGTGTTCCATACTGAGGAATGCTTGTTGATTTGAAACGTCCCCTTAGAAAAATTTATGAATGACTGTGGTGAGAAACCTCTTACATTATTTGCTTTTCAAACAGCTGAGCAAAACTGAACGTACTCAGACATTACTCTCTTTACTTATTCTGATCAACACTAAACTGACACACAATATTTTTAGCGCAACGCAATCTGACTTTTAATAATCCCTACTAAAGAATGGCCCTGACTAACAATAACCTATACCTTCCATGAATCACTTACCTCACAAAAATCTTCGTTACTCAAACTACTGCAATACAGCGAGCGCCAATACTGCCAGCTAAATAAAAGATTCTAACTACTGAATATATATATGACATCCAGTCTTACAAATTTACTGTTGCTGATGGACACACGTCCAAATCATCCGCTCTCAAAACTCCACCATCTCTCTCCCCACATCCACCACTGCTGGCGGCTCACCTCCAGCTGCGCAACGCTACGCGCTGTTAACAGCCAACTGCCCAACACTACAATAGCGAATATTACAACAATGCTAACCAGCCACAGACTGCACACAGCACAGCCAGTGATTTTCATACAGAACGCTACGTGGCGTTACCAATATAAAAACCTAAACAGTCTACTTACAAATTTATGAATGACTGTGCTGATAAACCTCTTACATTATTTGCTTTTCAAACAGCTGAGCAAAACTGAACGTACTCAGACATTACTCTCTTTACTTATTCTGATCAACACTAAACTGACACACAATATTTTTAGCGCAACGCAATCTGACTTTTAATAATCCCTACAAAAGAATGGCCCTGACTAACAATAACCTATACCATTCATGAATCACCTACCTCACAAAAATCTTCGTTACTCAAACTTCTGCAATACAGCGAGCGCCAATACTGCCAGCTAAATAAAAGATTCTAACTACTGAATTCACTAACTACTGATAGGCACAGTTAGCAAATGAAAGATTTTGATAAAGAACAAACAATGTATTTACCTTACTAGTGTTCAAAAGTCATGACATCCAGTCTTACAAATTTACCGTCTCTGATGGACACACGTCCAGATCATCCGCTCTCAAAACTCCGCCATTTCTCTCGCCACATCCACCACTGCTGGCGGCTCACCTCTAACTGCGCAACGCCACGCGCTGTTAACAGCCAACTGCCCAACAGTACAATAGTATGTAAGTAGGCTGTTTACCCTTTTGAACACTATTAAGGTAAATAAATTGTTTGTTCTTTATCAAAATCTTTCATTTGCTAACTGTGCCTATCAGTAGTTAGTAACTTCAGTAGTTAGAATCTTTTATTTAGCTGGCTGTATTGGCGCTCGCTGTATTGCAGTAGTTTGAGTAAAGAAGATTTTTGTAAGGTAAGTGATTCATGAAAGGTGTCGGTTATTGTTAGTCAGTGCCATTCTTTTGTAGGGATTATTAAAAGTCAGATTGCGTTGCGCTAAAAATATTTTGTGTCGGTTGATCAGAATAAGTAAAGAGAGTAGTGTCTGAGTACGTTCAGTTTTGCTCAGCTGTTTGAAAAGCAAATAATGTAAGAGGTTTATCAGCACAGTCATTCATTTATTTTTCTAAGGGGACGTTTCACACTACGTGCTGTCATGTGCCCCATCACGAAATCATTTCGTTTTTTCGCTGAGCCAAAATGGTTTATAATGGTTACGAGTTCTACCCTATCTGATTACCATTTCAAAGTGTAGCTTTTCTATAAAGTATGTGTATTGACTATTATATTTACGATTTTCTTTTGAAAGGAAGCATTGTGCCTTAGTTTGGTTTACTATTGTATCCAGATGGTCTGTTAACGACTGAAAAAAAATGGCTCTGAGCACTATGGGACTCAACTGCTGAGGTCATTAGTCCCCTAGAACTTAGAACTAGTTAAACCTAACTAACCTAAGGACATCACAAACATCCATGCCCGAGGCAGGATTCGAACCTGCGACCGTAGCGGTCTTGCGGTTCCAGACTGCAGCGCCTTTAACCGCACGGCCACTTCGGCCGGCGGTTAACGACTGAATCCGGTTGTGTAATAAATACATGTAATACAGCTGTGTGCAGTCATGAGTTTTCAACGTTCCCTAAAAGTTATAAGTTATCTTCTCCTCAAAATAAGAAATATTTTTTGTCAACTGATAACCAAATAATAAACACTGGCAAATTTTAACTTATGCATTAACAATTAGTTCTCGCATATCGTGTGTTACCTTGAAGCAAATTCACGTAGAACTAAGTTTCAGAAACTACTTAGGCGGGCATCCCGCTGAAATAGAACTTGAAATCGTGTGTCATTCAGTTTCAGCTGTGGGTTCCGTAGGATTTTTTTATTCCTAGCCATTAGAAGTCGTAATGTAATGGCTCTGAGCACTCTGGGACTTAACGTCTGAGGTCATCAGTCCCTTAGAACTTAGAACGACTTAAACCTAACTAACCTAACGAAATCAGACACATCCATGCCCGAGGCAGGATTCCAACCTGTGACCGTAGCGGTCGCGCGGTTCCAGGCTGTAGCGCCTAGAACCGCTCGGCCACTCCGGCCGGCGAATTCATAATGAAGCTGATTTGTGATGGGTAACAGAAGATCCAGTTTCTCACTAAGCAAATTTACCTAGAACGAAGTTTCAGAATACTGTTTAGGCGGGCGTCCCGCTGAAATAGGGCTTGAAATCGTATCTCATTCAGTTTCAGCTGTTGGTTTCGTAGCGTTTTTTATTCCTAGCCATCAGAAGTCATAATGAAGCTGATTTGTAATGGATAACAGGAGATCCAATTACTCACTAATCATCACAGTTCCCTCACTCAGCGCGAAACAAAATGAGATTTACGGAAATGAGCCCATGTATATGCACACGGGGAGTGGGAAACTAAGTACGTGATTTGCTCTAATGTTTCAAAGTTTTTTGCCGGTTTTTGCGAGTATCCCGCTCCGTATTGCGAAACTGATGCCACAGAACTTGATTCACTCAAACGAATGACGATGTTGTGACTGACGAACAGAACACTCTCCTAATTGAAAAGCTACGTTATTGCCTGTTTGTTAGCTGAGCTTTCTGTGAACTCTGTTTCCACCCCCTCTTCAGAACCGCTTGTTACGCTTCGGCAGTGCGAAGAAGGGGCACTTGTTCTCTCCTTGGATGCGCTCGCATTATTCGCTTTACAAATATGTACAAGAGGCATTAGCAATTCATAACTTGTTATCTGGAAGCCGCAGGAGCACTCCAGACATTCTGTTAAGGCGACGTGCGGGAGGGCTCTGCCATGTCTGTTAAATATTGAGTAGGCTCCACTGTTTGTTGTTATCTGGCGGCAACTCCCGAGGGCGGAATAAGCGATCTGCAGCTTTTGACACCGACTTGTTATACAAAGTAGTCTCGTTATTCGACGATCCCTGATCTGTAGAGTTCGCCTGGGCGGTGATTTCATTAACGTCCTGTCAGTAGACTGTTTTCATCATGTTTGCATAGCAGAAAGAAAGGGAGAAGTAATAGTGATGTCTGTAGCTACAACTACGTTCTTCGGAAGACACTGTTTGGTGATGGGGAGTCCTACGTACCAATACAACCGAATATCTGTCGTATTCGAATCGCGTATTGAAGGAGAGAAACATACCGAGAGAAACTGTAAGCTTTCAAAAGCCCCTTATTTCCACGGTGTTTATCTGAGATATGTGTTAAAAATCTTTTACTGCAACACCTTTATTTCTTATTGAACAACGTTTTAAGCACCATCATCAGCAAAAATTCCCCTCTAATGGCAATACACGCGCCCCATTATTTCTTTCACTTTTGGTAAGCTACCTGGAATACATCACCTAAGATGGGGCACAGGTCTCTTATCGCATTATCCAGAATCTCCTATATGATTTGGAAGCGACGTCCACCCAACGTGATTTTAAGTTTAGAAAAAAGTCTGCTAGGGTTAGGTCCGGAGAATATATTGGATAGGGCAAAACTGGAATGTGATATTTTGCTAGATCGCTGCGGACAGAAGTGCCTCTAGCACCAGCGCATTGGCATGAGACAACATCAAAGTCCGGTTTTCCCACAGTTCAGGCCTACCCTGATGCTCACTTCGTCAGCAACTTCTCCAATAGTTAAACGGTGATTTCCGCGAATCACAGCACGAGCCCTCTCGACATGGTCATCACCTCAATAAAATACTCCTGGGCATGTTACCGCATTGTCAGTGTGTAAAATTCTCCGACGTTTCGGCCACTGTTGGAAATGGTTTTTACCAGGGTGCTTTTGCTAACTGCTGAATGAGAAGAACTTCACTTCTTGTATACTGTCGGAAGAGGCTGTTATCCTGATCTGATAGGGTGCTGAGGATGAAGAAGAGGGGTGTCAGACGTCTTTTATTGTATTTGCGTTATTTATTGTCATCATTAGAAATAGAGGTTCTTGATTCGTGTTTGCTTGATTGCTTCCCATTGATGGAAATAGGCGGATGAGAAACGGGTGGCAGTTGTGACACAGCGCTGTTTATTTGCTGCTGGCAGCCAGAAGTATGTACACATCCTCTCTATTGATGTTGGCTGGACGTTTGGCTATTTCTGTCGTCTCTCTAATCTTCCTCATGAAAGTAAGTTGCTGTTTCACCAGTACGTCGGCTTTTCGGAATTTCATATGTTTTCCGCAATCATAGTTGCATTTTGCCGCTGCTGATGTGATGTGTTTTTTTAGACATATATATACTTCATGGTCAGATATTCGTGTGCTAATCGGTCGCCCCGTCCACCCTCGCGTCAGATTTAGTAAACTACAGTAGCGTGTGGCTTGTCAACTGCCTCTTTCGTTGAATCATCTACGTCTTTTATTTTGTTGCTGAATCGAAAAAGCGGCTTGATACCTGCTTGGCGTAGAATTTTGCCGATACGGCTCAGTGACCCCTTGAACATATGGCCGCAGGGCGATGTTTCGTGCTTCCTTCTGCATCTCCCTATTGCCTTCAACCTTTTCGCCTTAGTTTTATGTATCATCTTCAGCCTATAACCATTTGATCCAAAAACGGACCTGAGGTTTTGTAGTTCAGCCTTCAGATGTTCTTCACCGCTGATCCTATGGGTTCTCTTGGTTAAAGTGAATAGGACGGATTTCTCCAGCGTAGGTTTATGTTGGGAGAATTTCTCACACTGACAATTGGTCACATATCCAGAAGAACGGCCATGGCAGCCTCCACTTAGGTTGGCAGAACACTTAGAACATGCGACACACCCACTAAAGAGACAGCCTACATTACACTTGTCCGTCCTCTGCTGGAATATTGCTGCGCGGTATGGGATCCTTACCAGGTAGGATTGACGGACGACATCGAAAGAGTGCAAAGAAGGGCAGCCCGTTTCATTTTATCGCGCAATAGGGGTGAGAGTGTCACTGATATGATACGCGAGTTGGGGTGGCAGTCACTGAAACATAGGCTGTTTTCTTTGCGGCGAGATCTATTTATGAAATTTCAATCACCAACTTTCTCTTCCGAATGCGAAAATATTTTGTTGACACCCACCTATGTAAGGAGAAATGATCATCATAATAAAATAAGAGAAATCAAGGCTCGAACGGAAAGATTTAAGTGTTCCTTTTTCCCACGCGCCATTCAGGAGTGGAATGGTAGAGAAGTAGTATGAAAATGGCTCGATGAACCCTATGCCAGGCACTTAAGTGTGAATTGGCAAGTAACCATGTAGATGTAGATGTTGATGTGGGAGGTTGTCCAGGCTCGGCATCGCCACCGACCGACATTCTACCCTGTTGAAAACGCTTAAACCACTTATAGCACTGCGTGGGACTCGTATAATCCTCCCCCTATGCTTGGATAAGCAGTTTCAGTTTCTCTGCAAACGTTTTGTCGAATTAGCAAAATTTCACACACACACACACACACACACACACACACACACACACACACACACACACACACACGCGCGGACGCACGCACGCACACACACACACACGCACGCACGCACACACACACACACACACACACACACACACACACACACACACACATACACGCATGAGTTGTTCTTCAAGCTCTTTCATTTTACTTTAGCACCAGTGCGATGAGCGGCTTCTGCACGTCTCACTTCAGCGGCTATAGCTCATTTACTAACGTCCAGAGCAGTGTGTTGTCTAAACCTTCCGCATCGTGTCTTCGACACCGCAGAGCGCTCTCTATGTCGGTTTTACGCTGTTTCAAAAGTCAAGTTCCTGGTTTAACACACTTCTTATAAATTGGTACAGGCACAACTGTCACACAATCTTACCCGAGTACTGGTTCTGCAAAGGGGCCTTAAGAATTACATACTTCCCCCGAGAGTGGTATGCTATTGCAGACACACAATTGCAAACACTTTTTCGGCTACATAGCTGCTCACTGTTCCCCCGCAGTTCATTTAGCAGTGTATCTCCGGGTCAGAAGTGTTTACGCGAATCACACTACTGCCGCAAAGTGGACAAAAGCGAGCTATGGAGGTGAGAGTGGATCTCATATTTCTGTATTCCACAAAGGAAAAAGTCGGAAAGAAAGTGCCATCTGTTTTAAGCAAGCGACTGCTTCCGTGCTTTAACTCGTGACCTGATACTGCGTGCATACGAGGCGACTTCAAAAAGTGCAGGTGGTGGACAGAAATATGGAAACGGAAAACACAGCACAATGTCATGCCTAATATGGTGTAGAAAATACGTTGGCACTCGAAACATCTTCCAGTCATTTCGAAATCGGTACATACAGCTCCTGCACGGTTTTCAAGATAATCGTATACCATTCGTCCTGCGAAATAGTTCAAGTTGGGGTAAGGATGGTGGAAGCGGATAGCGATCTTCACTCCAAAGTAGACCACAAAGCCCAATAATAATGAGATATAATGATCTTTGTGATCAGGGGAGATGTGACAATTCATTTTCGTGCTGACAATACTAGTCCTGGATGATGCGAACTGTACGAACTGGGACCCTATGGCACGGTATCACCATTGCGGAACCAATATTGTAATATCTTATGGCTCCGACAAGCCAAAATCGTCACATAATTCTTGGCAGTAATACAGTCTTGCAGAGTAAGCATGAAGCGCATGGAACACTAAAATATGGCTGCTCAAATCATCACTGAACACCCCGTCCTCCCCCCGCACATGGTTCACTCTAGGGAGATAAACTTGACTAGAAATCGGAAACACTGTGAAGCAGAACTCCTCCGACCAAATGATATCCTTCCATCGCCCCACAGTCACGGTTTCACATCTTCTACACCACCTTTCCTGTATGGGCAGTTGCATCACTGATGAGTGGTTTTGGAATTCCAAAAATGGTTCAAATGGCTCTGAGCACTACGCGACTTAACGTCTGAGGTCATCAGTCGCCTAGAACTTAGAACTACTTAAACCTAACTAACCGAAGGACATCACACACATCCATGCCCGAAGCAGGATTCGAACCTGCCACCGTAGCGGTCGCTCGGCCCCAGACTGTAGCGCCTAGAACCGCACGGCCTTGAATTCCAGTTCGTCCTGCAATTCCCTGCTTAAGAAGCTCCCTTCACGTTGTTTTGGTGCTGTCGGGGTTCGAAAATGCGACATTCCGTTCTGCAGTGACTTTTGCAGCGGTAGTCCTTTATTTTTCGTCAAAATCCTCTTCAATGACTGTCTTTCACGATCACTCAACACAAGTATCATCTGCGTTGTGACTTAGTGTTCAAAGTTTTTCACTTTCCTTGTTTGGAACAGATATTTTCGACAGTGTGTCTCTTGAAACACCAAACACTTCGGCTATCTTGGTTAACCCCACACACGAACACCAACAATCTGCCCACGTTCTAATTCACATAGCTCCGACGTAAGGCACTCACAGCTATACAGAACGCTGTTCTGACCACGACTGATACTTGAAACGTTTTCAGGGCATTGCACAGGTGCCGCTGATGATCAAATACAACACCACAACCTGAAGAATTGGCTGGCGTCTACATTTCAAGCATGCATCTCTCGCGGTGTTTCCATATTTTTGTCGAACTTCTTCAAGTTGCTCATTATTAATGGCATGTCAAGCAACTTGTACTGAATGCTGCATTACCCTTCAACATGACACAGCTATTCAACGTAGTCTCGTCACGTGTTCTCTCTTCTGTCAAAGTGCTACTCTTGATGCGCTATGTTCTTCGCGTGGGACGCATGTGTAACTTCCTTTCTAAAGTCCCTAAATACTTCTTCGAGTATATCGAAACACGATTTTTAATTAAAAATTTATTTATGGTGTCATCCTCCACTTCAGTATATAATTATTCTTTTTCTCACGAAAATAGATTTTTGTTGCTGCACTATAATAATTATTTATGATTCAGTATAACTTTGTCTCTTCTAGGGATGTGTTTTAGAAAATACAGAGTTAAATCTGAAACAGTGCAAACCATCATTTTTTACATTAAGAAAATGTTAGTTCAGTTACTTACCCGTTTTTCTGAAACCTACGTTTTACCTCACTGATCATGTTTTAGGTGGCTCGCTTCCACTAGATGTGCCGATTTCTCATCAGTGTATTGGAAGTGCGGCCTCCACTCTGTGACCAGATGAAAGTGAAAGGCGTCTATCTCACCGATCTTTCATGAAAGTACGCCACATCATGTTTAATTTGGTTTCGATTAATCCAGAGGATTGCGTTTCTGCTACTTATTGTCCATTGAACCATTCGTGGGAGAAGGATTGCGTGGAGAACCAAATTTATTGATTTTATTTCCTTTTACTTCGTACCAGCAGCCTATGTTACCCTTTACCCATAAACTAATAACGATTAGCTCTGTGATGTGTGAATGTGCAATTAGTCTGAAGTGCAAGTACGATAGTAAAATCAGTACAGCTTTCTTCGTTTTCGTTGTAAAAGCTTTTTAGCACAATGCTCAGACATTTATAAGATTTCAAAGTGGTGCAAAGACTGGTAAATTGCATTAAATCCAAAGAAATTTATGCATTTCACAAAACGAAAAAAGTAGTATCCTATGACTACAATATGAATGAGTCACAATTAAAAGTAAGTCATCGTATACAAATGCGTGGGTACAACAGTTGGTTAGGATGTAAAAGGAAATGATCACAGAGATTCTGGCCCAAGAGAGGTGGCCGACCTCAGTTCGTTGGCAGGATGTTGGAAAAATATAGGCCGCAGAGGTTACTTCTTACCAATGACATCTGCATACCTTTATAATATTGTTCAAGTATGTGAGACCGTATGAAATAGGACTAATAGGGGATGACAAACGTATATGACGATAGGTTGCACCAATGGTAATGGATTTTTTTCGATTCATCTGAGAGTGTTGGGGAAATGTTGAAAAACCTGAATGGCAGACTCTTGAAGGTAGATTGCAAATTTTTAGCGAAAGCCTACTTAGAAAAACGCAGTAACTAACATTAAGTGAGAGATATTGAGATATTCAATAGCCCATACTTACTGCTCTAGTAGGAATGTACAGACAAAATTAGATTAATTACAGCACACATAGAGGCTTTCTTCCCATGCTCCATACGCAACTGGTAAGGGAAGAAATCCTATCACAAGGTACAGCGTTAAGTATCCTTTGCTTTGTACCTCAGAGTGATTTGGAGCGTATGTACGTAAATGTAGATACAGCGAGCATGAGGGAGGGAGCACATGCACGCACTGGGAATCAACTCATTCCGTCCCAGATGCTGCCGTTGCCAAATTGGTCGCCAAGTAATCCATCGCGCAGCGCCTCTTGCGTAAATTACCTGCAGCTTGAGACGCGGCGGGCGGATGCTGCGACCGAGAAGTTGCGGGCGGAACCGGCGAGCGATTCGGGAACGACTTTGAAAGTTGGATGAGGTGGCTGGGCGAGTGCCGCGGGCGGCCTACCAGTTAGGCGCGGCCACGGGCCACGGGTCACGGGTGGCCTAACTGGGGCGCGGGCGAGGGGCGCGCAAGTTGTGAGCTTGATGAGTTTCCGCGGGCAGGTGAGCCTCGCTGAGAACCTCGGCTGCGATCGATCCCACCCTCACGACCACTCAGCCACAAGCCGCGCCTATTTCCAGTCGCTGCGCTTCCACGTGGAGCGGCAGGTGCAGCACTGCAGTCCACATGGATATCAGTGTGCTGCTGTGCTCGTCAACTCACGACTTCTGTCTCTTTACTCTGTACAAGTTCCTTATAGATTTAGCAGTAGAAGTTTTACTCATCTGCAGATTACTTTTACAAGTATATTGGTTATGTCATGGTATCACAATTTAGGAACAGCAAAAATAGCTTAATTCATATACATTGTGAGTTTACTATCTAGAGATAACGAAGTGTCTCGAAAACTACGCATCAGATTAGAAAAAACGGAAAAATATCTTTACAGTATTTTTAAAAGTGCTTTCCGATGATACCAGTGTTGACTCCCTACCCCATCCATAAATGTTAAATAGGAAAAGTCACATTTCTATTGCAAAATCAGATACTATGGGAGAAAATAATAACGTTTGAAAGCAATACTTCTGTCGTTGCGTGGTAAATGGCGCTGCAACCGACAAATAACACAACCGAGTTCCAAAAGGGTATTGTCTCGAAAAAAATGCTTCGGACCAAGAACAAACACAGACGTCTGAGACAAACGGCTCAGTTTTTTGCAATTTTATCCATCTATATGTTCTGAAACATCCTGAGCCGTGTCAGTTATGGATTGTCCTGAGTTATGATCGTGACATCATTCGGCTGTTATCAAGACATGAACTTTGAGGTGCGTGTACATAATTGTTGGAGAGAGTAACAGAAGGAAAGTCACAGGTTGAAATAGAGACGGGTAGTTAGTAAGAAGCGAAGTTCTAGAAGTAACTGTGGTCACCGACGAAGTGCGCGCCCTGTGAGACCAGCCGTCCCACTGCGCACACAGAGGTCAGTGTGTGGACTCTGCGACTGGAGGCGAGGCGGCCAGTATTGTGAAGGGAGACTTGTCCGCTGGTAGGAGCGCCGCAGGCCTAGATTGTGGTGCGTGGATCTGGAATGCATCCACCATGAGTGACGAAATCTGGCGCTGGACATCAGCTACGTTTTAGAAGCAAAAAGTACGTCCAGCTTGGGAGACTTCAAAAGCCGTTGTGAAGATGTAATGCAAGCATATCAATATTTTGTCAAACCAGAAAGAAGCGCTTAATTTACAGATCATAACAGAATTGTATTACCTACGTATTTCCTTAGAAGCGGAGCCTATCCGCCAACGAATTAGTGCGCTCGGTCTACTTAGTGGTGGTAAGAAGAGTTTCTCCGAATTTTGGGTCTTATTCATATACCTCGTTAATGTTAACAACAGTCAGAGACGATACCAGACAAACGATACTACACCCTTCGGGAACTTGGTCCGTCTGAATCGGAGGGTAGATACTGAGATGTCAGTTTAACTTTACTGTATTGCATAAATTAAGCGTAAAGAAAGAATGTTTATGTGTATGAAAAATGTCATTGGGCATACGCCTGTTAATAGCAGAAGTCCTTATTGAACATTCTGCAGTATAGTGACAGTAAATACAGGGCTATTACAAATGATTGAAGCGATTTCATAAATTCACTGTAGCTCCATTCATTGACATATGGTCACGACACACTACAGATACGTAGAAAACCTCATAAAGTTTTGTTCGGCTGAAGCCGCACTTCAGGTTTCTGCCGTGAGAGCGCTCGAGAGCGCAGTGAGACAAAATGGCGACAGGTGCCGAGAAAGCGTATGTCGTGCTTGAAATGCACTCACATCAGTCAGTCATAACAGTGCAACGACAGTTCAGGACGAAGTTCAACAAAGATCCACCAACTGCTAACTCAATTCGGCGATGGTATGCGCAGTTTAAAGCTTCTGGATGCCTCTGTAAGGGGAAATCAACGGGACGCCTGCAGTGAGCGAAGAAACGGTTGAACGCGTACGGGCAAGTTTCACGTGTAGCCCGCGGAAAATTGGCTCATGCCACAACTGGAGACCGACAGCGCCATCGTTCAACAGGATGGTGCTCCACCGCACTTCCATCATGATGTTCGGCATTTCTTAAACAGGAGATTGGAAAACCGATGGATCGGCGTAGTGGAGATCATGATCAGCAATTCATGTCATGGCCTCCACGCTCTCCCGACTTAACCCCATGCGATTTTTTTCTGTGGGGTTATGTGAAAGATTCAGTGTTTAAACCTCCTCTACCAAGAAACGTGCCAGAACTGCGAGCTCGCATCAACGATGCTTTCGAAC
Source organism: Schistocerca serialis cubense (assembly GCF_023864345.2). Taxonomy (NCBI): domain Eukaryota; kingdom Metazoa; phylum Arthropoda; class Insecta; order Orthoptera; family Acrididae; genus Schistocerca; species Schistocerca serialis. Next base: position 492,244,413 of record NC_064638.1, read on the forward strand.
TCATTGATGGGGACATGCTGCGCCGAGTGTGGGAGCAACTTGATTATCGGCTTGATGTCTGCCGAATCACTAAAGGGGCACATATCGAACATTTGTGAATGCCTAAAAAAACTTTTTGAGTTTTTGAACGTGTGTGCAAAGCATTTTGAAAATATCTCAAATAATAAAGTTATTGTAGAGCTGTGAAATCGCTTCAAACATTTGTAATAACCATGTATTTAGTTTTACGCTCATTTTTGCAAAGATAATTTCAACTTGCACTTTTTAAATCGATATATAAATCAGTTTGACACATTTTTAATTATGAAAAGGTTCTTTTTTGTTAAGACTACTAGTTTAATGGAAGTGCAGTTGTGTACACACAGCGTGAAGTGAGCTGTGGTATTTTCTCATGCAGTCTGCTCTGTCAAATGTTTGTGTACTTTGCTAAGTATCAAATTAAATCCATTAAAAATTAGGAGCACTAGCAGTGATATGGAAGAGCACGGTGTAACTGTTTAGCAATGCAGAATTCATGTTGGGCTGCTGAGTGTCAAATAAAGTACTTAAAAGTATTTCTTTAACAACGAGTAATCATCCAGCACGTTCCACTTCTCGAAATCCGTGTCTCTCCCAACTCACATTCATTCTGTCATTATATGATTTGATGTCAATGTGTGCACGTTGTCTGTCATTTCTTAAATACATTCCTTCATAAATACATTGCGTTATTAGTTGGAATGCACGCTATTACAACAGAAGGATTTAGTGAAACCACGAGAAACCTTTATGAGGATGATTGGATGAAGATCAGAACATCCATCCCCTCGAATATAAGGACAGTATGTTTAAAATAGTGCTACCCTATTCGGTTTATCCATGGTGTACAGCACAGTTTCTGAAAAACGACAGCTGGGAAGCTATTGTCGATGATTTCGGAATCATGCTTGATGAAGCAAACACAAAAATCCAAAGTCTTCGAATCTATCCTAAGTTCAAGGGGGAGTTGAATCGCAGATGGCTCTTCATCGATACGGTTTATATTTGATAGCATAGGTTCGTGCTATCTCGAGACGTGCCTGAAGCTGGAATTGATATTGTAAATATAATTGGAGAGGTAAGCAAAATATTTTTATATAAACGTATGTATGATAATACAGTACATAGACTTTTTAGCTTACATCTTGCCAAACTACACGACAACGACCACTCACTCTTTGGCCCTTGTACTTGCATTCCTGGGTATTTGTCGAAGGCAGTGTAGTCTTAAGTTGCTGTTTTGCAAAGATTATGGTAGTATTTGCACTGTCAAAAACCCTGACTTTGTGGATTATGACGAAAAAATTTAGAGATTGAAATTTCAAGAAAAAATCTTTCCGCAACAAAAAATACGTTTGTTTTAATAACTGCCAACACAATTCGGTATCATATCCGTGACACACTCTCCCCTTTCTCGTGATAATGCTGAACAAGCCACTCTTCTTCGAACTTATAAAAGCGATTGGCATATTTCTTCCGGAAGAGGCATACTTTACGCTAATTTTAGAGACAACTCGAGTGGGATTTGACCAAAATCAGTGTGCCTAAAATCTCCGTCATCTAATATCTCCTCTTCACATACGGTGCGCACATATATAAACAGGTATTGGGAGTGACAATTGCAAATACCGAAAAACTGTTTGCAGTTCTAATATTTACTTCCACTTAGTTATGCATGCAACAACCATGTGCTTTCCATCTGTGGCATCTACACACCTAGAAAAATGCCATCTATCTGGGAATTCTTGGGAAGTTGTTTTCTCTTTTGAGTAGACGATGGCATCTATAAAAATAATAGATAACTAAATTGAATATAAAAGTAGTATGTGTACCAGAAAAAATATGATTCAAAAGTAAATTATGTATATCAGAGAGCGCCTGATTATTGCATACTGTTTTATGCCTAGTATTTACCAATGATTTATATTGTTTTCAGTCCCAGTTCGAAGCTGACAAGTGGACCGAAAGAACTTTTCCGAAAACCGAGTTTGAAAATTTCAGGTGTGCTTGTACACTTCGTATAGTTGCTAGTATTCGATGAGCAGCAGCTGAGCAAGTAAGCACTTACCTTCATAATCGCAAGGTCTTTGGGTCAAATGTCGCTTCCGACTCTTATTTCTTTCGTTCAGTGTAATTCTAACAACAGATGGCGTGGTGCTCGACGACATTATGCGACGACGGAGAAAAAAGTTTTTGAGTACAAACCAAGTTTGTTTTACAATAGACACATTAGAAAAAAAAACATGCACATGGAAAAATTCGACTTTCATTACGTATGCTGTATGTCGCAATAACTATTTGTTTTCATGTTTCTGTGATGAGTAACAACTTGATGCTTGTCGTGCTCTATTAAGGTTACGCGTTATACTTTCCCAAATCTAGATACAATAAAATAAATAAAGTGGTTATAGTAATATAGTTGAACGTTCTGGTGTATCCCATTTTTATATCCAATCTGGTGATGAAAACCATGTATTCTATTATTTCCAAGGTGAGGTTGTGGAAATAATAAATGAATCACTAAATGATAATTTGCACATTCATAACAAATCTGTTCTTAGATTTACGTGGGAATGAAAAAAAGAATTGCACCGGCAGTGAAATTCGATTCAAAGCTCTCGCACTTATAATACTAAACGGTTACTTTTTTTTTATTTTTTTTATTTTTATTTTTACTTTTTTTTTTTTTTTTTTTTTAGCTTGGGCATTAAGGGATCAGGTCCTGGATTGGTGGAGGCGGGGTGAGCAGGGGTGAGCAACCCGGGGCCTGGCCACCAAGTCTCCTCCCTACCGTTCCTGAGGATGTGGTCCAAGGGATGGAATTAACTTTTATCTATTTATTTTTTGCGATTTACAGGTGCAAACTCACAACATAAAGAAACTAAAGGTGTCATTCGACACATCCAAACGCAAAACGTTTCCAAACGCCGTCTGCATTTAACTAATTCACTAACAAAAAAACGGGACCGTGCAACGGCCCGGTTGACGTGTGTCCAGGTTGGCTTCTCGCTGACTTAAAAATGAGATATACTCATCTGAGTACATCAAGCACGAACGTAAGGCCCTGAACCATGATCTATCTTCTCACTTCAATTCTCGCACTCGGAACGTCCCAGCTAGTCCGAGGATCCGTGAATAACGAACCCAAGCAACACGCAAAACATGCTCTATATTTATGTCTTGGCTACGGACTGTTAGGCTAATACGGACCGTTCAAAGTATTTAGCAATCCGTAAAGTTTTCAGACTCGATTTTCTCGAAACACGGTTGAGAGTTGCTCTTCCTGTCTACAAATGTTTAAGTCCTGCTCGCCTCTTGCACTCCCCGTCAATTATGGATCAGATAGGTGAAACGAAGTTCCTACGGTCACCAGAGCAACATAGTGGAGCGTTGGATCTACAAATGCAAGCAACACCTTGCAGGAAACGCCGCAGTAAACACATGAATGGACATCAGACGGGCGAACAGCAGCAAGAAATTCAAAAATCCGTCCACATCATAAATAATGCCCATCAAAATCGTTGCAACTCGCCTGCACCTTTTGATGAACACAAAGCTAACAAGCTGTATTAGAACATGGGTAGACATATACAGACATTGTTGCTGCTACTATCGTACAAGAAAAAGAATTGTGGCACTAACGCACACTTTAAAATTTCAGTTTCGTTGTGATCTGTATGACGTGTTTTCCCTTGTGATCATAAATAAAAATAACACATAAATAAAAATTATATTATTTGAAAATTATCTAAATGAATATTCGAGTCCTTCAACCAGACGATTGTATACTTCTGGTACCAAGAGGCTTCTTGATGAATAGTGCAATTTGTAGAGGTACATTAAATTCAAGTACAAAACACCAGTTCCTGATCGCCAGTCGAGCAGTAATTCTCATATTTCTACATGTTTTAGCAATTCTCAAACTAGCTGCTTCCATCAGATATCCGAAATCGTGTTTCAACATTCTGGAAAAATTCTGGATCATGTATTCACCTAGAATCAGTTCAGGAGTATAGTTTACTGGAGCATTCCGCTTAGCTCCGTGCAAACACTTCTGGCCCGGAAATGAATTGCCAAAAACATCGTTGGGCAACAGTATTGTAGTACCAAGTGTTTATAATTAAAGTGCACCTACTCACGGAGGTCCAGTGTAGGTTGTAATATTATTAACGTGTGCCTGCAAATCTTGGTAGATATGTAACGCGTTAATATTGAACCGATCTATGCTGGAAGAAAAATAGGTCCAATTCTGGCCACCAGATGCAAATCTGACGCTGTACAGCATCTCGTCGTCGTTTCCGGTGCTCATATTGGAAAAAAAATTGTCTAAGTGGCAGTTAATAAGAAAATCAACATTATGCTATCTCACTCATTTGACCGTTTTTGCCCATGTCCCATCACTAATCCACTACATATGGAAACATTCTACACGTCATTCTTGTATTCAAAGGGTCAGATTTGCATATGGTTGCAAAAACTGGAAATAATTTCGTAAATCGGTTTGACATTAAAGCCAAGTACATGTGACTGTAGTTGAAGTGGTTAAAATGTTGTCGGACAACACTGACGCGATGTATTGCCGACTGTATGCAATTTTTTTATGATGTATGTAAACGTACCTTAAGAGAGAGTTGGCTTAGATGTAAGGACGCAAGTGTGAGCGGGTCTCACAGCTAATATATGTGGTTGGGAGAGTCACTGCAAATAACTTGGGACATACTTCATTGTTTACATTGTTTTATAGTCGCGTTTTAGGAGCAGTGAAAGGACTGTTTGTGCCACAGCTGGTGTGATGGGAGATATAATCTGGAATTCCCGCTGAAAAGCTACTTCGCACATGCAGCACCAAAAACTGTAAAATCTAGCTACTTCAGACTTCGGAAAAAGCTTACCAGCATTAGAGTTATTTGGACAACGTAATTTTTCTGTGAACTGTCTTTTATAGTCGTCATTAAATAGAGCCATTACCACACTGAAAAGTATTCACCTTCTATTGTCCTGTGTTCTGAGTCACATTATGAAAGTTAAATTTTTGTAATGTTGATAACATTAACTTTGCCAGCAAGTAAAACTAAATTTTCTTTGAATTTAGAAGTTCAGATCGTTACTAATTAATTAAAATTAATAACTATTAACTTTTGAAGGTAAAACAAGAACTGTTGAAACCATTAAATCTGACAAATCACCTTAAATTTTACTTGCTATTTAATCATACTAATGAGATTACTATAATTTTGGTAATTTTGTGTCTCACTGTCTTGGCTGCCGTTTACCAGTCTTACACTGATCTTTTACTGTTGCCTTTACTGTGATAAAGGTTTAAATGAAGTAATACAGAATGTGAATTTTAAATATTCGTCAAATTTTGTTTATTAAAATTAGCTATAGTAAGGATTGTAGTGTGCTTAAGTTACGCCTCTATCAAGTCGCGATTTACTGTGATCATTCAGTTTGAATTTTCTTTATCATTATTTTAAACAATTCTAAAGTTCTGAGGAAGAACTTTCTCTTAACTGTATTTCTTTTGACACTCTAGGAAGAGAGTTTACTGTCACTCAAATAATGAAAGACGTCATCAACAGTAGTGCAACTGACTGTTACGTGACCTTAAGACTGATTATAACTAATTGGTTTCAGAAATAAACTGTCAGATTCAGGACTGGTGACCGAATTATTTTATTGCGTGATTGAAATTACAAATTTTAATAAATGATAAATTCCAGTAACCAATGTAAATTGACCTTTGTAATTATATATTTTTATTACTCCAGTGCAGCCAGTTTCCACGGTGTGACTATAGTTCAATTCCTTTATCTTGGCGGCTCTCGCATGCCCGCCCAGACGCTGGAGATTGCTGCGTTGCCAGTTGCACACGACGCACGCGCCAATAGAAGCAGCGCCATAGTATAGCATAGTTCGCAAGCTTACGTGTAGGGGGGAACGCGCAGTTCATGAAGTAAAGCCACCACGGCCGCATTAACCCTTTCGCTGCTACTAAGACGTGCTCCCTGCATTCCGCGCTGTGGGCGATTTTGTCACTGCACTGCTCGCCTGTGCAGACACATTGTGTTCCGACTGCTTTGACACTCTTTATCATTGGATTCCACAAAAGCTATTTGGCTCAACAATTAGATTTTTACCTATCTTCTTGACTGATACCTTCCCCCCATAAATGACTTAATTTTGTTTCGATGTTCAACGCAGTTATTATGCAGCATTAAATATAGTAAACCTTTGCACGAAATTTTGAAGAGTTTGCAGAGGTCCATAGAGTATACTTTCCGTATGGTCGATTTTAGTTGCCACAATGTTGAGAATGGAATGTGGACAAGATACCTATATATTTCATTTAATTTAAGTACCACATAAGTGTCGTATGTAATATTGAGAAATATTCCACCTTTCGCGACTGTAACAACAGTTTTACTTACACTGGGCACGTTTGGCTTTATTTAAAAGCACTTCAATCAATCTAAAGAAGTAGACAAAATACACTCCTGGAAATGGAAAAAAGAACACATTGACACCGGTGTGTCAGACCCACCATACTTGCTCCAGACACTGCGAGAGGGCTGTACAAGCAATGATCACACGCACGGCACAGCGGACACACCAGGAACCGCGGTGTTGGCCGTCGAATGGCGCTAGCTGCGCAGCATTTGTGCACCGCCGCCGTCAGTGTCAGCCAGTTTGCCGTGGCATACGGAGCTCCATCGCAGTCTTTAACACTGGTAGCATGCCGCGACAGCGTGGACGTGAACCGTATGTGCAGTTGACGGACTTTGAGCGAGGGCGTATAGTGGGCATGCGGGAGGCCGGGTGGACGTACCGCCGAATTGCTCAACACGTGGGGCGTGAGGTCTCCACAGTACATCGATGTTGTCGCCAGTGGTCGGCGGAAGGTGCACGTGCCCGTCGACCTGCGACCGGACCGCAGCGACGCACGGATGCACGCCAAGACCGTAGGATCCTACGCAGTGCCGTAGGGGACCGCACCGCCACTTCCCAGCAAATTAGGGACACTGTTGCTCCTGGGGTATCGGCGAGGACCATTCGCAACCGTCTCCATGAAGCTGGGCTACGGTCCCGCACACCGTTAGGCCGTCTTCCGCTCACGCCCCAACGTCGTGCAGCCCGCCTCCAGTGGTGTCGCGACAGGCGTGAATGGAGGGACGAATGGAGACGTGTCGTCTTCAGCGATGAGAGTCGCTTCTGCCTTGGTGCCAATGATGGTCGTATGCGTGTTTGGCGCCGTGCAGGTGAGCGCCACAATCAGGACTGCATACGACCGAGGCACACAGGGCCAACACCCGGCATCATGGTGTGGGGAGCGATCTCCTACACTGGCCGTACACCACTGGTGATCGTCGAGGGGACACTGAATAGTGCACGGTACATCCAAACCGTCATCGAACCCATCGTTCTACCATTCCTAGACCGGCAAGGGAACTTGCTGTTCCAACAGGACAATGCACGTCCGCATGTATCCCGTGCCACCCAACGTGCTCTACAAGGTGTAAGTCAACTACCCTGGCCAGCAAGATCTCCGGATCTGTCCGCCATTGAGCATGTTTGGGACTGGATGAAGCGTCGTCTCACGCGGTCTGCACGTCCAGCACGAACGCTGGTCCAACTGAGGCGCCAGGTGGAAATGGCATGGCAAGCCGTTCCACAGGACTACATCCAGCATCTCTACGATCGTCTCCATGGGAGAATAGCAGCCTGCATTGCTGCGAAAGGTGGATATACACTGTACTAGTGCCGACACTGTGCATGCTCTGTTGCCTGTGTCTATGTGCCTGTGGTTCTGTCAGTGTGATCATGTGATGTATCTGACCCCAGGAATGTGTCAATAAAGTTTCCCCTTCCTGGGACAATGAATTCACGGTGTTCTTATTTCAATTTCCAGGAGTGTACATTAAACAAAACTGTGGACTTATAAAAACATTAGGACTTGAATATACCGTCTGTCAGTGAAGTGCTCAGAGCTATGTCAAATATAATTTTGTGTGTGGCACACATAAACAGCATTTATTTGCTAAAACACTGATGAGCCAACACAAACGTTGAATATTGTGCTACCGCAGCACAAAACTACGAAAGGTGACTTGGCAATGGAGGACACAAAATACAGTCCTCTTATGATGCTTCAAAAGAGAGAAACGCGTCTGGTCTAGATAAGTCGCTTATTACACTTGCAGAAGAGGGATATATTTCAATACCATTGGTAAAACTACGACTGTGGCACAAAAACAAGAAATAGAACATGAATACCATTGTGTATGTGCCATACCTTTCACCGATGGGAGTGCTTTAAAATAAATCCAAACGCGCCGTATGTATATAAAACTTTTATTACAGTCGCGAAAGACGGAATATTTCTCAATATTATATACGACACCTATGTGGTACTTAAATTAAATGAGATATTGTTATACAGTAAATATTATATGAAATTTAGGTATCTTGTCCACATTTCATTCTCAACATTGTGGCAACTAAAATCGACCATACGGAAAGTATACGCTATGGACTTTTACCTCTGCAAACTCTTCAAAATTTCGTGCAATGGTTTGCTACATTTAATGCTGCACATCAAAACAAAATTAAGTCATTTATGGGGGGAAGGTATCAGGCAAGAAGAGGTGTAAAAATCAAATTTTTTGGCCAAATAGTTTTTGTGAAATCGAATGATAAGTGTGTCAAAGCAGTGGGAACACCATGTGTCTGCACAGACGAGAAGTACAGTGATGACAAAATCGCGCACAGCGCGGAATGCGGGGAGCACGTGTCTGCAGCAGCGAAAAAGTTAATGAAGAGACAAAGCACTAGAAATTTGATTCAAACGAATAAAATTCGTGAAGTAAGGCACTACAATATTGTTTTTAAATAAAGAATATATCAAGCACCGCAGAAGGTTTGAACTCATAACGTTTCACTTGGCAGCCCAACACCTTAACCGTTCCGCTACCTCAGCTCATCGAACAGTGTAACTCCATAAGGACTCTAACACCTCACGCAACTACTTATAAACACTGTTGGTATGACTATGAATTACTCACGCTTCGTCGAAGTACAATAGGAAATAAACAATTACCGCTGTTCTTTATGGCGAAAACGCAGTTCGTGAGATTGAAACAAACACCATTCCTTGCTATCGCCTGAATTAGGAGTCTTATTGGTTGTTTGGTTTAATTAATTAATAGAATATGAAGCAATTGGTTTAAAGAATGCTTTTTCCAAACTTTCTGTAAAAGAAAGTCTGCTATCAAGACATTGCTTTTGTTCTATTACTTTATTTATGACTGAACGTTTCTATAACTGAAGACACTCGTCCGTGCTCTGCACTGCTGTCGAGATCTGGCAACGTCGTTCTCTGTTCATTGGCTGACTGTGTTTTGTGACGTCAGATGCGCAGAATGAACCTAAACTCGGCCGCCAAGATATATGACGCGCATTTTAGTTGTACAGCTTTTCACATCGTTTCATTCAAACTTCTCGCAATGATTACCTTTCCGACAAATTGGGTTCACGTAACAACGGTCAATTAAAGTGTATATTGGAGGAAGCGGGCAAGTTACAGACGGAACTTCTGCAGTACTGTGTTCTGCCTCTACTATCGTATGGAATTACTATACCCGAGTCAGAAAACCAAGCGTCGTCGCTAAAGCAGTTTCCGTTCGAATTGTATGACTTTTTTTACTGACTTTTGTTTTGTGTGCTTGTCATTTCTATAACGCTTGATTCTTGTAAAGTTTCGGGTTTTCTCCAAGACTATCACAGGTACGTGTGTCATGGTGCTCTGGTTATGTCTCCGAAGCGAAGCAAGTGAAAGACTTCAAGTTCGTCTCCTACCGAAAAAAAGGGAAGACAAACGTCAAAACAATTGGATCACATTTTTCGATGTGAAAGGGACTCGTCGACTTAGAGTTTGTTCTAGAGGGTAAGACATTTAACTAGCCTTTCTATGTAAGTATTTTGAAAAGATTGCGCAATAATTTGCAGCGGAAGAAGCCTGAATTGTGGCAGTCCGGCGACCGTTTTTTCCTCATCGATAACGCCCAGGTTCACGCAGACCTGTCTGTGCGTCAATTCTTGACGATTGTATTGTATTGTATGTTAACAGGGGACCTAGAAACGACGGAGAGGCTCCGTCCCAGCCACAGCCTCAGTGGTCCACAACCCCACGACGACTACCGCAGTCCACTTCACCCCTCCGCCGCCCCACACCGAACCCAGGGTTATTGTGCGGTTCGGCCCCCAGTGGACCCCCCCAGGGAACGTCTCACACCAAACGAGTGTAACCCCTATGTTTGCGTGGTGTACGCGTACGTGGAGAACTTGTTTGCGCAGCAATTGCCAACATAGTGTAACAGAGGCGGAATAAGGGAAACCAGCCCGCATTCGCCGAGGCAGATGGAAATCCGCCTAAAAACCATCCACAGACTGGCCGGTTCACCTTGACACAAATCCGCGGGCGCTTTCGTGCCGGGGACCAGGCGCTGCTTCCCGCCCGCAAAGTCGTGCGTTAGACCGCACGGACAACCAGGCGGGCCATTCTTGATGATACATGCGATCATTCCTGTGCCCCATCCTCCGTATTCAGCCGACCTTATCCCGTCCGTCATATTTTCTTATTTCATCGAATGAAAAGAGACATGAACATAAAGCTGTCTACCGACGTTCCTAGGTTGCAGAAGAAAAAAATGGAGCTGCTGTCCAGTGTCACAGAATACGAATCTGAAAAATTCGAACAATGGAATAAAATAATGAGTAAGTGTCTGAAATAGTGTAGCGAGCTGCGAGTGGTAAGGTGCCAGCCCAAATAAAACAGCATGTCATCTAGAAATATAACTTTATTTTATCAAACAAATTATTCCTTGTTCTTTCAAACACGTAAAATTTACAATACCGAAAGAATGCAGTAACCTCACAAAGTTATTTTATATTTTTAAACTGAGAAATTTTCGGTCAGTGTTCGAGAATGTGAGCTTGCGTGTAGCTTCTCCCAAAATAAATCAATACTGTATGGTATGAAATTGGCGCCTGGTTAGAACAAACAGAAAAAAATTGAGTTTTACAATAATGGACAAAAATAAATTGAGGCGTTACAAGAAAAGGACGAAATGAAAAAAGATATCAGTTACTCTAGATCCAAAGAAAAAAAAACACCAATTAGCCGGCCGCTGTGGCCGAGCGGTTCTAGGCGCTTCAGTCCGAAACCGCGCTGCTGCTGTGGTCGCAGGTTCGAATCCTGCCTCGGGCATTGGTGTGTTTGATGTCCTTAGGTTAGTTAGGTTTAAGTAATTCGTTGCCTAGGGGACTGATGACCACATATGTCAAGTCCCATAGTGCTTAGAGCCATTTGAACCATTTTATGAACATCAGTTAACATTTAATCAGAACGTGAATAGACGTATGCCCAGCAATTTCGAACAACCGATAGGCAATTATGAAAAGAGAAATTAAGGCTTTATCTAAGTAAGGAAAATGACTTGACTTCTCAGCCTAATTCTATGGAAGAATGTATAATTAAAATTTAACAACAGAGAGACAGAGACAGTTAACACTATACATTGTTTGACTCTAATTGAACTTCCTTCGACTGCCTCCATGAAAGAACGTGCAAATAAAATTTGAACAATAGCACGCACAAGGCCTCAAACAAAATAATAAAAGAATGAAGTGAATCCTAAGTGGAAAATTTTAACGATGTGAGCGCCAGTAATATTCCTATGTTAACAGACTCACAGTTACCTGCGTTTGTGATAAAAGGCGCACTGGACAAAATAAATTTCTGTGCCTTTAGTTTAAGTTTTCAATAGCTGTCGTAATTTTTATTTTTTTATTGTGATATGTGTAAGTTTAGCAGAATAAATAAAAAATATTTTCTGTCAATGGAAATGCATCATCTGCTACAATTACAAAATAGATTAGCATTTCTCCTTTAGGAAAAGGCACAGGTTCTTTAATGATTGGTCCAGTAGAGATCATAATGAGAATGTACACAATGTAATGGCACTGCTGAACTCGTGGAATAAAGTTTTTATCTCAAATCTAATATATATTATAAGAACTCGTATGGCATCGTAGTTAGTTCAAATAAGAGTTCACACAGTCTGCACGCTGTGTACTCAGTCAACATGTCCAACCCCGGCTCAGTAATCGCACTTTGCAAGCGAATTCTATAGCAACAGGTAGCCAATCTAATTCCAGGGCTATTATCCATCAAACCCGAGCGACAAAAGACGACAACATAGTTCTAATCACATTCTGCGAAGTAAAAAGAAGTTTATAAAGAAAGCAATGAGACAAAATACATCAATATAAGTGTGCGGTGTACTCAAAAGAAGAACGATCGGTCACAACAAAACATGGCAAGCTATCAGAGCAGGACACCATGAAGTTGGGCTTGTAAAACCATATAATGTAAAGTCTCGTTTTCAATAAACAGAAACCCGGTGATAATGGCACAGAGGTGCTGAAACATTTTTGGGTAAAAAGAAAAAACAGCGTGTTTGCAAAAATGGCGGAACCCGTAACCTATAATTTAAGTGCAAACGCGGAACGAAAGGACAAGAGCTACGGATTCAAAAGATGAATATAATCCGAGAGACCTGCTTCTCGGGAATACAAGTTGCCATCTTGAAGAATTATACAGCCGATCCAAGTGATATCCAATCCTGGAAAGTGCTCATGACATTCATGTTCCAGATACCTGCCAGCACTTGTCCTCGGATGGTCTTTCTCTCGGTATCGGTGGTCAACCACTCAGGGAGAGTTAACGCGCCCCGCTGTACTATACTCGGCTCGTTAGAGATGGTGCATCCCACTTAGAGGGACGCGAAGGAGGCACTTGCAGAGGGAAAGAGGATTAAGTAAAATCACGTTTTTGATACGTGTCGAAGCGACGCAGGGCACAGAGCCAGTCGAGAGTGCACTGAAAGCGGTTGAATTTTTACTTTCTTTTTTCTAGGCAGCTGAATCCAAAAATTTCAAAAAATGATACGTCTCTTTCTTGGGTACCCCCTCTTGGGATATGGTATCCAGTAGTTCCCAAAATTTTACTTTGTGCGTACATAGATACGAACACATGAAATTCCTCTAGGTGTCTGCCCACAAATTTTTCTTGAAACAGTGCGGCAAGTTATTAGTGAACATATGCCTACTGCAATAAAATCCACTAGTGTTTCTCGCCGCTTCAATCCTCAGTGAGGCTGCGTCATTACGCAAGGCATTTTCTCCTCTTTCATCTTATGGTGAGATGCCAGACCTTGCACTCCTGCTACTTATGCAGCCATCAGCGGAAACGGTGGACGTTTTACTTCTACGCCAACGATGAATCGGTATCCGCTCCATCCCATTTCCATCGATCCCTCGTGTCCCTGAACGCCAGGTACTCCGCTTTCTGCATCCATTTACGTCATCCCACATGGATCATTTACTTATTTACTTATTTATTTCCGAGAGATCAGTCTTCTGGCTTTTTTGATGAGGCTTCCAGGAATTCCTCTACTGTTACATCCTTTCCATCTCAGGGTAGCACGTGTTACCTACGTCCTCAATTATTTCCTGGATGTATTAAAATCCCTGTCTTCCTGTACAGTTTTTACTATCTCTACGTCCCTCTAGTATCATCGAAGTTATTCCCCGTTGCGTTAGCAGTTGTCGTATCATACTGTTCCTTCTTATTGTCAGTGTTTTCCATATATTCCTTTCCCCGTAGAATCTGTCAATAACCTCATTTCTTACCTTCTCAGTCCACCTGATTTTCAACATTCGTCTGTAGCACCACATCCCAAGTGCTGCGATTCTCTTCTATTCCAGTTTTCCCACAGTCGGTACTTTTCTACCACACAAGGCTGTACCCCAAAAGTAAGTGCTCAGAAATTTCTTCCTGATATTAAGGTCTATGTTTGAAACTAGTAAACATCTCTTGGACTTGGTCATGCACGCTCTTTTTCTCTGTCTAGTCTGCTTTTTATGTCGTCCTTGCTCCGCCCGTCATTGGTTATTTTGCTCCAGGTACCAGAATTTCTTAACCTGGTCTGCTTCGTAATCATCAATCCTGTTATTAAGTTTCTTGCTTTTCTCATTTCTGCTACTTCTCACAGCTTTCATCTTTCTTCGATTAACTCTCAGTTCATATTCGCTACTACACATTCTGCAATTCTTCTTCAATTTCGCTGAGGATTGCAGTGTCATTAGCGAATCTTATCTTTGATATCCAGTCACTTTGAATTTTAATGCAACTCTTAAATTTTTCATTTATTTCTGTCATTGCTTCTTCGCTATACAGATTGAACAGTAGGGGCGAAAGGATACATCTATGTCTTATATCCTTTTTAACCCGTGCACTTCCTTCTTTGTCTTCCACTCTTATTGTTCTCTCTTGGTTCTTGTGCATATTTTATGTCACCCGTCTTTCCCTATATCTGTAATCTCAAACATCTTGTACCATCTTACAATGTCGATCGCGTTATCCATGTCGACATAGCCTATGAATGTGTCTTGATTTTTCTATACCCCTGCTTCCATTATCAACCGTAACGTTAGGACTGCCTCTCTGGTGCTTTCACCTTTCATAAAGCCAAACTGATCGTCTTCTAACACATTGGCAATTTTATTTTCCATTCTTCTGTATATTATTCTTATCAGCAACTTGGATGCATGAGCTGTTAAGCTGATTGTCCGATAATTCTCGCACTTGTCGTATCTTACTATCCTCGGAAATGTGTGGATGATGTTCGTTTCGAAAGTCTTATGATATGTCGTCGGTCTCATAAATTCTACACTCCAACGTGAATAGTCGTTTTTTACCGCTCCCCCAGTGGTTTTAGGAATTCCTGTGGAAAATTATCTATCCCTTCTACCTCATTTAAGTCTTCCAAAGCTATTTTAAATTCTGATCCTAACACTGGCTCCTCTATCTCTTCTATATCGACTCCTGTTTCCTCTTCTATCGCGTCATCAGATAAGTCTTCACACTCATAGAAGTCTCCAATCTACTCTTTCCACCTATTCGCTCTCTCGTCTGCGTTTAACAGTGAAATTTCCATTGCACTCTTAACGTTACCAGCATTGCTTTTAATTCCATCGAAGGTAGTACTGACTTATCTGTATGCTGTCCTTCTGATAGTCTTTTGCTTTTCGATTTCTTCACATTCTTCGTGCATCAATTTCGCTTTAGTTTTCCTGTACACATTTATTTGATTCCTAAGTGACTTGTAATTCAGTTCTCCAGAATTTCTCTAAACATTTTTGTATTTCCTCCTTTCGTCGATCAACTGCAGTATTTTTTGCGTTAGCCATGGGCTTTATCGTAGTTACTTTCATTGTACCTATGTTTTCCTCTCCAGTGTCTGGTATTTCTCTTTTTAGAGATGTCCATTGCTCTTCATCTGATCTGCCTACTGAGATATTCATTATCGCAGTGTCTATAGGCTTAGAGAACTTCAAGCGTCTCTCTTCATCTCTAAACATTTTCCTATCCCATTCCTTTACCACATCAAATAGCCACCTCTCCTCACACACACCAAACCACACCATACAATGTACACCACTCGGAAACTTATCTGCAATAACCCTATTGATTCCCACCTAATCTGGTGCGCTGCCACGTCTCTACAAACACTTGCTTAAATATACTATCGACTCTAAACTCTTCCCATCTATTCCATTTCATATCACTGCTACCCATTCCCTCTCCATCACATCATTCCTTAACACTTTCATCATAATGCTACGCCTCTGCTACTCACTGTCTGTCTTCCCACAGTCCATCCAACACTTGCTCTCATCTCTACAGTTACACTCCAAAGGACCCCTACGCTTAAACCACAGCCTACACTTAATGCTTCCCTCTCCAAAGAATTTTTCCCCAGCACAGATCCCTCAACTTTAATGAAAGTGCAGTGATTTTACTAAAATTGTCACTTGTCTGTAATGTCGGTTACATGTCGTTTCATTATCTTGTAATTTTACTTTTATTTACTTATTTTTTATATAGCAGTGAAAGGAGGAAATGAAGAGTTTAATTTTTGTAAAAGTATCGTCCATGAAATTCGAAATATTATGAATTTCAAAAACATGTGGCAACATTTCATCATTTCAACGTATTATTTTGATCCGTTTGGATGAAGAGCCGACCCCTACTCTGCTACCCATATGGACCGAGAGGCATGAAACAGCAGTAAAGTGAAAAAAGAGGATTTCAAAATAATCCTCCCAACGGTCCCTCTGTAACGATTGAGCCACAAATCCCTCTGGATAAAGCTGGCGGACGTACAATTGTGAAAGTGCTTCATGCTCTTCAAGACTAGTTATATTAGTACTGTTTTGTTGTGAAAGAGGAATTTTACTGCTTTGCTATATTACTGCCTTTTTTGTTTAGGCAACAAGATTTTATTTTTTCTCAAAGAAGCTTTTTTATAATTTTTCAAGCTGATTACTGTAATTGTTTCTTGTAGTGGCTATTCGTCATTAATACTACTATTAACATCTTTCTTTCTCAAGACTGAGTTTGTTTCCACAATATGTAACTTAGGCAGCGCGGTCGATGCTTTTGGACATGTTTCGATAGAAAGTTTTACCGTAGGCTACAATTTTCGGCGAGCACAAGCAGAGGATGTAGGGACTGAAGGGAGAAAAACGGTAGACGAGGTCGCTAACGAACAACTGTGCGGTAGAGCTTAAGTCAGAGATAGCCGTATAAAACCCTTGTAGTGAAGAAATTTTCACGACCAGTATTTTACCGGCAAGGATGGGCCGGAATGGAGAGTCTTCGATGACTTTTTTGGGTCATCACGCTTATGACAGGTTCTATGCGGCCACAAGGAATAATTCGTCTCTTACGCCAACCTCTGCATCTAAGAATAACATTTGCATCATGCGTCTTCAATTATTGGTTGGAAATACTCCATTATCTGTCTTCTCCTATAGTTTATACACTCTACATCTCCCTCTAGTATCATGGAACTTATTCCTTGCTGTCTTAAGTTATGTCCTATTATCCCGTCCGTTCTTTGTGTTAGTGTTTTCTATTTGTTCCTTCTTTTACAGATACTGCTGAGAAACTTCTGCTTCAGATCTTTTCAGTCATATCCATCTATAGCGCTACAGGTCAAAAGTTGCAATTCTCTCTTTTCGGTTTTCCTACAGTCCGTAATTCACTAGCAGGCAATGCCGTGTTCAAAAAGTAAATTCTCAGAAGTTTCTTTGTCAAATTAAGTCCCATGTTTGATACTCCTAGAATTTTTTGACGGGGAATTCCCTCCTCGCCTGCGCCAATCTGCTTTTAATGCTTCGTCAGCATTCGTTATATTACTTCCAACGTAGCAGAAACAAACAGCTTTGTCTGTCGGGTGGACCCCGATGTGTCCTCCGAAAGATACGGAGCACAGCCATACATTATGTGACCAACTCCTATGTTGACGTCAGCAACTCGGGGAGGGGGCGGGTGGAGGGGGGTCGAGGAAAAACGTGCAGCCGTTGTCGTAATGTGGAAATGGAGCGATTTATCTGACGTCACAAAAGACATGATCATTGCTTTTTGGGCAAAGGGTGGAACCAAATCTGAAACGCCTAAGTTTGTAAGCCGTCCGCCTCCCACCGTGGTTGAAGTACACCGGTTGTGGCCAAATGGGCCCTGCGCCGTGACACATGTGGTGCACAACGGACCGTAGATGACAGGAGTGAACAATATATGTAGATATGTCTAGAGGAGAACAGCTGCGCTACTGACAACCCAGATGAATCACGAGGCTAGAAAAGTGTCTCATCGACGACCGTTCAGCGAACGCTGCTGCGTATTGGCCTCCGGACCGAGTGCCTGGTTCATGTCGTCTTGCTCACTGCTGTTTGTCGGCGGTCCAGAACCAGAGCTGTGGACCTAATGATTTGTGGACTGTTTTCGTGACATTTCCTGGATGATCTCGTCATTCTGGAAGGCTCAATGGATCAACAGAAATATGCCTCTACCCTTGGGAACCGTGTTAACCCCTACACGCCGCCTGCCTTTCATCGGCACCATACCATGTAACAGTAGGACAGTGCAACGTGTCACACAACTCCCAACGTACGTTCGTGATTCGAAGAGTACCAGACTCCCCTGGCCACCAATCTCCCCGCATTAAAACCCAATCGCGAATCTGTGGAACCACATTGATCGCCTTATTCTCGACATGGATTCTAGACCGAGGAACCTCTGCACAGTTGTCCACAGCACTAGAGTCAGCATGGCTCCACATCCCTGTCGGCCCATTCCATAGCCTCGTTGGCTGTCTTCCTGCGCGTCTCGCAGTGTTCCGCGCTACAGAAGGTAGTTATTCTGGCTTTTGACAGGTGGTCACACTAATGCGACTGGACAGTGAGGAGGAGTGCTGAGTTGCCTAGTACTCAGGTGCAACATTATTGAAGCTAGGTTTCAGTTGAGGGGACAACGAGGCAAGGCATATTTGACGCTTCTGCCTTCTTTCATGCAAATAGTCCCCAAGTTTCCAGAATGAGATTTTCACTCTGCAGCGGAGTGTGCGCTGATATGAAACTTCCTGGCAGATTAACTGTGTGCCCGACCAAGACTCGAACTCGGGACCTTTGCCTTTCGCGGGCAAGTGCTCTACCAACTGAGCTACCGAAGCACGACTCACGCTGTGAGTACCGGACGTCAGTCGTGCTTCGGTAGCTCAGTTGGTAGAGCACTTGCCCGCGAAAGGCAAAGGTCCCGAGTTCGAGTCTTGGTCGGGCACACAGTTTTAATCCGCCAGGAAGTTTCATATCAGCGCACACTCCGCTGCAGAGTGAAAATCTCATTCTGGAAACATCCCCCAGGCTGTGGCTAAGCCATGTCTCCGCAATATCCTTTCTTTCAGGAGTGCTAGTTCTGCAAGGTTCGCAGGAGAGCTTCTGTAAAGTTTGGAAGGTAGGAGACGAGGTACTGGCAGAAGTAAAGCTGTGAGTACCGGACCTGAGTCGTGCTTCGGTAGCTCAGTTGGTAGAGCACTTGCCCGCGAAAGGCAAAGGTCCCGAGTTCGAGTCTCGGTCGGGCACACAGTTTTAATCTGCCAGGAAGTTTCAGTCCCCAAGTTGATATCCATTCGCCAACCAGGGATATAAGTGGACACATGATTCTTCTCAGTTAGTATCAACAGTACTTCAAGACAGTATCCTGACTCATTAATAGTGGCCAGCACAAAGAGCCAAAATGAAATTCTACAAGAGATAATAGTATTTATTTAATGGGTTGTGGACCACACCACCACCAAAGACAGACCATTGCTCACGAAGAACGAACTGGTGCCACGCACCTTCTTTGTACTACGCTTAAATATTTCTAAAGCTTCTATTAATAAATTATTGTAAGTCGTTGTTTATCTATTTAGCAACGTTTTTGCCATGGGCATTGCCTAACCAGACTCAGTTCTTTGACAAGGATATACCGCTGCTACGTGCAAGCAAGACACGTCATATCAGTAACAACTTTCGGTGGTGAAGGGCACTCTATATATATATATGTTTGCCATCAAGAGTATTTTAAATACTGGATTCGTCCACAAGTACGTAGCGTTTTCCCGTAAGTTTAATAAACACAACAGATAGACGTAACAGAGACTTGAGTCACTAAGAATATGTTCTTCTTCGCTATTTACAAACGTCTGCCAATACTGGGGTAACTTTTGATTCCACGAGTGTAGAAATCCCGTCATTTTGTGGCGGAGACCTAGTAGAGCGATGTTCACAGCGCATTTCCATCCATAGAGGAAGTTCCTTGAAGCTTGGCCTATAGAGAGCGCAAAAGTTAAAAATCTGAGAGCGGAAGATCAACTGAATAAGATGGCTGTGGAGTCACTTTCCAATCACTATACAGTATTTTTGGCAGCCTACGAAAATACGGGCAGATGTTATCGTGGAATAGCAGCACTTCACGGAGTCTTCCTGGTTGTTGTCTTGGATTGCGAGATGTCTCAGTTTTTAACAACAAATGTCAGCAGTGGTAGCTGCACCTCGGTCAAGCAGTTCGTAGTACACCACACCGCCGCCATTCCACCAGATGCATACCATTGTCTTTTGTGGAAGCGCGTAGACCTTTCTAGGAGAGTTGCTGGTTGTTTGAGAGCAAACATTCCTTTTCTTTTTTTTAAGGCATCAGTGTTCTGATTAGTTTGATGCTGCCCGCTTCAAATTCCTCTCCTGTGCCAGCCTCGTCATCTCAAAGTAGCAACTACAACCTAACTGCTCAATTATTAGCTGGATGCATTGCAATCTCTGTCTTCCTTTACAGCTTTGTTCTCTACAGCTCCCTCTAGTACCATGAAAATCATTTCCTCATGTCTTAACAGATGGACTACTATACTGCCCCTTCTC
Organism: Schistocerca serialis cubense; assembly: GCF_023864345.2. Taxonomy (NCBI): domain Eukaryota; kingdom Metazoa; phylum Arthropoda; class Insecta; order Orthoptera; family Acrididae; genus Schistocerca; species Schistocerca serialis. The sequence goes on from NC_064638.1 coordinate 492,264,792, forward strand.
CTTTGCAGTGTTTTCTACATATTCCTTTCCTCTCCGATTCTGCTCAGAGCCGCCTGATTATCCTCTACAGGCCCTGCAGTGTAATGGAAATTATTCCCTCATGTCTTAACGGATGACCTATTATCCTGTTCTTTTTCTTGTTGGTGTTCCACACACCTATTCCTTCGCTCGCCGATTCTCTGGAGAACCTCTTCATTCCTTAAATCATCAGCCCACCTAATTTTCAACATTCGTCTGTAGCACCAAGTCTCAAATGCTTCGATACTCTCCTTTTCCGGCTTTCCCACAGCCCATAACTCTCTACCATACGATACTAAGCTCAAAAAGTACAATCACAGAAATTTCTTCCTCAAATTAAGCCCTATGTTTGACAGTAGTAAATTTCTCTTTGCCAGGAATGCCCTTTTTGCCAGTGCTAGTCTGCTTTTGATGTCCTCCTTGCTCTATCCGTCCTGGGTTATTTTCCTCCCTAGGGAGCAGAATTCCTTAACTTCATCTATTTTATGATCACCAATCCCGATGTAAAGGTTCTCGCTATTCTAATTTCTACTACATGTCAAGAATTTCGTGTTTCTTCGATTTGCTCTCATTCCATATTCTGTACTCGTTAGACTGTTCATTCCACTCAGTATATCACGTAATTCTTCTTCACTTTCACTCGGAATAGCAATGCCATCGGTATCATTGATATCGTCTCATTGATATCCCTTCACCTTGAATCTTAATTCCACTCCTGAATCTTTCTTTTATTTCAGTTATCGCTTATTCGCTGTACAGATTGAACAATATCGGCGAGAAGGTACATTCCTGTCTTACAACCTTTATAATAAGACCACTTAGTTCTTTGTCGTCCACTCTTATTACTCCCTCGTGGCTCTTGTACCTCTTGTGTATTATCCGTCTCTCCATATAGCTTACTCCTATTTTTCTCAGAATTTCGAACATCTTGCAACATTTAACATCGTCGAACTCTTTCTCGAGGTTGACTAATCAACTGCAATGTGAAAATTGCCTCTCTGGTTCCTTTTCCTTTTCCTTTTCTAAAGCCAAACTTATGGATATCTGACACATCCTCAATTTTCGTTTCCATTCCTCTGTATGTTATTCTTGTTAGCAACTTGGAAGTGTGGGTTATTAAGCTGATTGTGCCATATTTATCACACTTGTCACCTCTTGCAGCCTTCGCAGTTGTGTCGATGATATTTTTTCCGGCTTGTCGCCGGACTCATAAATTCTGCATACCAACCTGAATAGTCGTTCTGTTGGCACTTCCCCCAATGATTTAAGAAATTAGGTGGGATGTTATCCTTCCCTTCTGCCTTATTTGATCTTAAGTCCTCCAAAGCTCTCTGAAATTCTGGTTCTAATCCTGTATCCCCCATCTCTTGTAGATCGACTCCTGTTTCTTCTTCTATAACATCAGACAAACCTTCCCCATCATAGAGACCTTCACTATACTCCTTCCACCTATCTGCTCTCTATCCTGCATATAACACGGAATTCCCATTGCACTCATAATGCTACCATCATTACTTTTAATTTTACGGTCGGTTGTTTTGACTTTCCTATATGCTAAGTCAGTCTTTCCGACAATCATTTCTTTTTACATTTATTCACAGTTTTCATGCGCCATTTCATCTTAGCTTTTTTCCGTTACAGGCCGCATGTACTGTGGATAAACTTTATGTGTTTTTAATGCGCTGGTATCCATTGCCTTCTGCAGTCTCATGCCGTTGATCATTGCTGATTCTTCCACCTTTAGGGGGAATTTCCCATCCCTAAGACAAGAGAGTGCCCTGAACCTCTATCCGCTCCTTTGACAAGGCCGTTGACAGAACGAGGGTGTCAATTTATGCTTATTATTAATTAGAATTTAAGAGGTGGTAGGTTTCGAACCTGGATTTATGGCGCTTTGATTACTAATCAAAGACGCTACCCCTAGACCTTAAGGAAGCGTAAGACACCATTTCTTGTCACCAGTAATGGTTTAGGGTACGAATGACCGATGTAGTTCACGAGTCAATTGATGATGACCCACCAGATATGTATGTATGGCGTAGGACACACTGTACACATACTCTCAATTTTTGAAACTTCCCCTATGAATGCAAATGTCGCATGATAGTGGAGCGATAACAGTCCATTGAATTTGTCAGTTTCTTAGTACACTGACGTGGATCATTGTGAATTAATGCTTTTAAACGATTTTCATCATATCCCGAAGGTCTTTCTCAAAGAGGAGTGTTACTGAAGTCAAAACGATCCCTGCCGTTCCCTGTCCATGACATTATCCTCGTAGACGGCAAAAATGCTTCTGGCTGCCTCTGCTGCTGTCACCCCTCTACAGGACTCAAACAGATGAGTATATCGAAAACGATCAGTTTTCTCCACTTCGCAATCGAATTTCTAGCGTATACAGCTCCATTCACTATCTCCAAATGATAAGATAACAATATGTAAACTAAAGTAGCAACAGCATTGTACAAACAAAAAATGACAAGCGATAAATAAACCCATTGCAAGCGGATACCAACACGTAAAACAAGAACGCTAGGAACTTAAGCGTCACCTTAATATATCCGAATGTCCCTAATGTTGATATGTTTATTAATGATATAGTCTCTGCTAATCCTCGTCACTTTCGTCTTTCTTCAGTTTACTCTCAAAATGTGTTTTCATTAGACTGTTCATTCCATTCAACACGTCCTATAATTCTTCGTTGCCTTCACATAGGATAGTGTGCCGTGACTGGCTCGTGTTATGCTTTGCATTAAACCTAGGTTGCTGTTCTGTTATTAGTCTCACGCAGTTATCGCTATTATGCTGTTATCCCCTCTGTCCGTGAGTGGCAGCAGCAGCGTGTGTCGATATTCGCACCGTTGTACTATCTTTGGCCTCGCGCTTATGGTTTCCGGCTGTGCTGTGCGCGGGTAGTTGGTCGGTTGGCGTGGAGCACCGAGGAAGTCTCCGTGGCGAATCTCTGGTCGGGGCCGCTGGCGGCGTCCACGCGATGTCGGAGTGTGAGTGGCTGTTCCCATTGCTACGAGGTCCGTGGCTCACCGATCCCGGACACGAAACTTGAGTCTTTACTTAATCTACGATCAGCCCCAACTGTTCACATTGTGTCGTTTGAATTTAGTTGTGGGCTGTTAGGACATTCGCCCCATCAAGAACGTGTATTTTCAAGTTGGCGAAATTTTAGCTGCCCTCCTGTGGAGTTAACTTAACTTGATTATTTTTTAATTGAAGTGCACCACCGGAATCTTCTGCCTTGTGGCCGTTAACGTTCCGGTTACTGCCCTGGCCGTTGACGTAAATTCAGGCAGCGAATTTTCCTCGTCGCGTTGTGGCTGTCCAGCACGGCTTGTAGTTTTACAGCTGAATGTGTCATTCGCTGTGGGCGCCGATACCTTCTGCTTTGTTCCATTGAACTCCCTGTTGTGTGCTGGTCGGGTGCAGCGGAAGTTATCCTGTCGCTTGGTCCGTTGACTGTCGGTTGGGTTGCCGTCGGATTGAGAATTGTTGGGCCGACTGCCTGTCACACGTAAGCGAGCGTTAGTGGTTGAATTTCAGGCCGACCCTTGGAAACTTCTGAGCGCCGTCTGATGTGCTGCCTTCTCTTATTTGTCCTTGTTTGTTTATGTATGGCTTCTAGCCGATTTTAAATTAAAGTTGTTTTGCCCTTAAGGCGTGAGATTGTTTGGGCCTTCAGCCTAATTTAGAGAAATGTTTCAAGATAAGGCCTTCTGCCTTTTAAATTCAAATTCCTTTTTTTGAGTCTTAAGTTATTGGCTTTCAGCCGGTTTTAAATTAAAGTTGTTTTGCCCTTTAGGCGTGAGATTGAATGGCGGATTTAGCCGGGAATTAAGTTCTAAAATTAATGTTTGGCATGCTGTGTTTAAAATGTTTTCTTTACTCTTGTAGTTTTTGTCAAATGAATAAAGTAGTATGGTAGAGTGCAACTGACAGCCACTCATTTTGCCCCTTTCATCAAATTAAACTATCTGTGCTGTCCTGCGGGTATAGCAGGGGGTCACAAATCGCAATGTCATCAGCGAAGCTTTTGCGAGGGGCGTTAAATAAGTAATGCAACACATTTCTTTCTCGGTCAATTTCTGTTGAACAAATGCAGAATCGTGGAATATTCCCGCTTCAGTTCCCACATGAAGTTCCGGTTGGTGGCGGCGCTATACGAAGCGTCGAAAGTGGCGTCTGTGATGGAGGTGCCTTCCATGCAGAAAGCTGTCATTGAGTTTCTTTTGACGAAAAACCAGAGCATCACAGATATTCATAGGTACATGCAGATTGCCTACGGAGACCTGGCAATGAACAAAAGTATGTGAATTATTTAGCGAGGTGTCTATCACAATCGTAAAAAGGTTGTGCAAACCTGTCCGGTCACAATCAAACATCTCGCTGCTCATCTCTGTTGGTAATGCTGACACGCGCGTCCAGTAGTTGAGTTATCCAAAGGCGTGTGGCAGCAGGGTTCCTTGCCGCCTAATAGAAGACCATAAGGAGCAACGAAGGTCATCTGTGCGGAATTGGTAACTCGTTACGAGGCTGGTCGTGAAAATATTTTGTCGAACATCGTCACAGGCGATGATACACGGGTCGATATCTTCGAACCGGAAACAAAACGGCAATCCATGTAGTGGCGCCTCCTCCAGAGAAAAAATTCAAAGCCACACCCTCAGACGGTAAACTCATGGCGACGATCTTCTGGTACTTCAAAATTGGTTCAAATGGCTCGGAGCACTATGGGACTTAACTGCTGAGGTCATCAGTCCCCTAGAACTTAGAACTACTTAAACCTAACTAACCTAAGGACATCACACACATCCATGCCCGAGGCAGGATTCGAACCTGAGACAGTAGCGGTCGCGCGCCTCCAGACTGTAGTGCCTAGAATCGCTTGGCTACCTCGGCCGGCTTCTGGGACTCTGAAGGGGTAACTCTGTTTGATGTCCTCCCTCATGGGGCAACGATCGACACTGAAATGTATTGTGCTTCCGTCAGGAAATTGAAGAAACGTCTTCAGTGTATTCGTCGCTACAATAATGAAAGCCGACTTCCGTTCTCCATGACAATGGAAGGTCTCACGCAAACACGCGCGCCCGAGAGGGACTCGCAAAACTTCATTGGACTGTTATTCCTCATCTAAGCTTCTTTATTTTTTTAATCAACGGTCTTCTGATTTGTATGCCACGCGGAGTGGCCGCGCGGTTTGAGGCGCTATGTCACGGACTGTACGGTCCCTCCCGTCGCAGGTTCGAGTCCTCCCTCGGGCGTGTGTGTGTGTGTGTGTGTGTGTGTGTGTGTGTGTGTGTGTGTGTGTGTTTGTGTGTGTGTAAGTCTAGGGACCTATGACCTAAGAAGTTTGGTCCATTAGGAATTCACACACATTTGAACATTTCTTCTGATTCGTATGATGTGGCTCGCCATGAATTACTCTCCTGTGTCGCCCTTTTCATCTCAGAGTAGTTCTCGGAACCTACGTCCTCAAATGTTGGCTGGATATTTCCCAGTCTACGTCTTCCTCTACCGTTTTTGCCTTCTACAGCTCCCTCCAGTACCGTGGAACCATGGAAGTTAATCTCTGATGTCTTAACATAAGTGCTGTCATCTTTTCCCTTCTTGTCAGTGTTTACCTATACAGCGGAGAACCTCCTCATTTCTTACCTTATCAGTGCATACAGTTTACAATATTCTTCTGCAACACCATCACTCAAAGGCTTCTGTTCTCTTCTGTTCCTGTTTTACCACAGTCCATGTTTCACTAGCATACAATTCCGTGCTCCAAACGTACATTCTCAGAAATTTTTTCGTCAAATTAAGACCGATATTTAATGCTAGTAGACTTCTCTAGGAGAGGGTTGCTGTATTTGCCAGTGCTAGTCTGCTTTTTATGTCCGACTTGCTCCACCAGTCATGGCTGTTTTTGGTGCCTAGGTAGCAGAAATCGTAATCACCTATTATAATGTTAAGTTTCTCGCTGTTCTCATTTCTAGTACTTATCTTCAGTTCCATACTACAGCCAAGGTGTCGCACCTTCCGACTTGCATTTGTTTGCCGCAATGAAGGATGCACTGTGCGGGAAGCACTATGCGGGTGATGGGGAGGTTACTGATTCAACAAGACGTTGGCTTCGACGTTGACCAGTAGGCCGGTACCATGCGGACATACGGGCCTTCCTAATAAGGAGGCGTATGGTCGTCGCATTAATGGAGATAAAATAGGCTTTTGCAGCCAAGGGAGTGGGAAATAGTATGGCGCATTGGATTCCTAAATAAAACCAATCAGCTTTCAGAAAAAAATATGTTGCATTACTTATAAACATCCTTCGTAATTGAACCGTGATTTATTTTCAAAGAATATTCATAAGAATTAATTTTATTTACTAGCGATTCATCAAGAACATTAACACATTTAAAGACACTATGTAAGCATGGAAGTAGTTGCCAGGGACCAACTGAGGAAATCATAACCAAAATCCTTTTAAGAAACGGGAATTTTATTCACTTTAATAGTGCCTAAAAGCATTTTTTAAAAGAAACAGATTTAAAATTATAACCAGAAAACACCATCTAAATATCAAAGTTACAATTTATTCAGAGGTAGAAAGAAACAAGTTTTGACTGTATGGGCTTTCGGGCTGAAAACCTCGCCGTTCTCTTTTGACACGACCGTAGTCACGACCGCTCACAACAGCCTCTGAAAGACTACACTGGTGCAAATCTGCAACACACCAGATAACTTTAAACTAAGAGTTTTAACAATTCACACAAGCGCACAAGCTATGCACCCCGCGTAGGGGGGATGGAAATGGTACGAAACACTAACAATTAAAATATTAACCTTGCCACCGAAGGTGCAATTTGATTTTAACTTCTAAGAAAAGTCTTACGGTGGAAGGGTGGCAACTCTATATACTAAAATGATCATTTAAATAAAAGCCCATGAATTGCAATCTGATATAAAATTCTACAAGGTTGGCCAAACAGTATTTAAGATGCTCTACAGTACACAGATACCACCTCTCAAGATCATAGGCAATAATATCAAAGTTTCCAAAGATCAAAACATATTTCAGAAATTAGGCCGTTACACTCCAAGCAATAAATTCGTTAACACACCAAATCCGACAAACATGACAGAGGTAGCTACTAACGTGCGGTAGATTGATAGGGAGATTACCGAACAACCGAACCCCAGAATGCTCTAACCCGCCCCTACTCCACAAGGGAAAAACGGAGCACCCAATTCATAAACAACCACCTTCCCGCGGGTGGGCAAACGGAGAAGAATGGTGGGACGACCCCAAAGCAAAACGGCTGGTGACCTCACTAAGAAAACAAGTAGAATTTAACAAGAGTAAATCAAACAACATATTACCAATCACTTAACTTCTAATAAACTGTCGTTTCTCGAGAAGACCTGTCGCAGCACCCCCAAATCGGTCTCCCGAACCGTCCGCTGCCAGCCGCTACAACAGACGCAGGAAGGCGCGCCGATCTCCCGTCTCACGGCGAGCAAACTCAAGCAGACTGGCGGTGTAACGCGCAGACCCAGATGCAGGAACTAAGCCCCGACCGGGCGACGACTCGCTGAGTTCTCTTACTAGCGGAGTGGAAAGTCTCTGAATTTGCTGGCTTTAAAGGTTGATCCGAACGACAGACATACTAGCACTCCGAACGACCGACAGACACTAACTACCTAACAAATGCGGATGAGAGACAGACTAGCAAGCTGTGGACGAGAGACTGACCCAGACTGACCCACTGGCGAGCTCATAGCACCCCTTAAATGCACGTGAACAGGCAACCTATCCCCTTTTCCACCAGAGGAGACAACAAAGCTGCGATTGCCACAGTGGCGCCACCGCCAGAAACGGAGGGCGACTGCTTTACACTACGGACTGCGGCGCGCTCTTTAAAACAGAAATTTTTACCACGGCTCAGTAATTGACAAGCTTCATCCGGAATTTTAGTCCCATTCTTGAAGCTTTCTCTCACTTTCGTCATTGCTTCTTCGATGTACAGGTTACACAATAGGATCGAAAGAATACATCCTTATCTGACATCGTCTTTACTCCGAGCACATCGCCCTTGGTCTTCCCTTCAATGATTGTAACTTGCTTTCCCAGTTTTTTTTTGCAATCGGCGGTCTGGACGTCGGAATTACTTTATGTGTCTCTGACCGATTTCCTCTCACTTCTGATGCGTGGATGCCGGCGCAGTGACAACCACCTGCTGTGTAGAAAATAGAAGTGTCGCCTCACCGCCGGCATATACCTGTACGGGCGGCGCACAAAGGCGGCGAGGACGCTGCAGAGAGCTCAGCAGCCGCCGCCGACGCCCCTGGTGGCCGGCTCGTAAATCGGGCTCGCTCAGACGCAGCACGCACTTTTATTCCAACTTCGCTATCAATTGTGGCGCGCCGCCAGAGAGACGCCAGTCGCCCGTGGAAACCTGCCAGCGCACCGCGTCGCCCCTTCCTGCAAGCGAAACGCGTGATAAATTTCCTCACCTCGTCGATTCGGCAATAACGAACGAAATGTATCACTAAGGCTGCCGCGCCAAACTCCAGCACAGTCGAGAGACGCTACGCGCAGGCCTAAACTGAGACGGAGAAATAAAAGGAGGAAGCCGAGTCATATTCATTGAGGCAGCGAGCATCAGCGCCGAACGTCTAAAATGGCGATTCAGCAATGCGTGCCGTAATCGAGACGTTTTAGCATCACTTCTCCCTCTTTTTTTTACTTCTAGCTTAAGTTATCTACGAGATTTATGCTTCTTACTACTCATTTTTCTTAATGACATCTGTGCTCTTCTTAGTTTTACTTATTTGTCTGCTGGTTCTTTAAATTATTTATCTCTACATCTACATCTACATCCATACCCTGCAAGCCACCTGACGGTGTGTGGTGGAGGGTACTTTTTTGACTACCTATATCAGTTCTCCCTTCTATTCCAGTCTCGTATTGTTCGTGGAAAGAAGGACTGTCGGTATGCCTCTGTGTGGACTCTAATCTCTCTGCTTTTATCCTCATGGTCTCTTCGCGAGATATACGTAGGAGGGAGCAATATACTGCTTGACTCCTCGGTGAAGGTATGTTCTCGAAACTTCAACAAAAGCCCGTACCGAGCTACTGAGCGTCTCTCCTGCAGAGTTTTCCACTGGAGTTTATCTATCATCTCCGTAACGCTTTCACGATTACTAAATGATCCTGTAATGAAGCGCGCTGCTCTCCGTTGGATCTTCTCTATCTCTTCTATCAACCCTATCTGGTACGGATCCCACACTGGTGAGCAATATTCAAGCAGTGGGCGATCTAGTGTACTGTAACCTACTTCCTTGGTTATCGGATTGCATTTCCTTAGGATTCTTCCAATGAATCGCAGTCTGGCATCTGCTTTACCGACGATCAACTTTATATGATCATTCAATTTTAAATCACTCCTAATGCCTACTTCCAGATAATTTATGGAATTAACTGTTTCCAGTTGCTGACCTGCTATATTGTAGCTAAAAGACAAAGGATCTTTCTTTCTATGTATTTGCAGCACATTACACTTGTCTACATTGAGATTCAATTGCCATTCCCTGACCCCGCGTCAATTCGTTGCAGATCCTCCTGCATTTCAGTACAATTTTCCATTGCTACAACCTCTCGATATACCACAGCATCATCCGCAAAGAGCCTCAGTGAACTTCCGATGTCATCCACAAGGTCATTTATGTATATTGTGAACAGCAACGGTCCCACGACACTCCCCTGCGGCACACCTGAAATCACTCTTACTTCGGAAGACTTCTCTCCATTGAGAAAGACATGTTTTCTGTTATCTAGGAACTCTTCAATCCAATCACACAATTCGTCTGATAGTCCATATGCTCTTACTTTGTAAATTAAACGACTGTGGGAAACTGTATCGATCGCCTTGTGGAAGTCAAGAAACACGGCATCTACCTGGGAACCCGTGTCTATGGTCCTCTGAGTCTCGTGGAATAGCGCGAGCTGGGTTTCACACGATCGTCTTTTTCGAAACCCATGCTGATTCCTACAGAGTAGATTTATAGTCTCCAGAAAAGTCATTATACTCTAAAATAATACGTCTTCCAGAATTCTTTATTGGTTTTAGAAATCGAGGAAGCACTAGTTTTTACACTCTACAACGCTGCACTGCAATCACAAATATATCTGGCAGAAGCGAAGAAAGTTTTCTTCAGTGAAGGAGCTCTGCTGGTGTCATATACTGATGCAGAACTTGTTGAAATATTACACGTGCACCACAGTACTGAATGGAAGCGAAACGGAGAAGAAACAGGAAGGGAATTCAGTATTAGAATCAGAATTTAAAAGGTCTTTGGAAGACTTAAGATCAAAGGCAGAAGGGATAGTAAACATTTCGTCAGAATTTCAAAATAATTGGGATAAGTGGCAATAAAACGACTATTCGCGCTGGTGTGTAGAATGTATAAGCTTGGCCCTATACCATCTGACTTTCGGAAATATATCATCGACACAGCTGTGAAGACTGCAAGAACTGACAAGTGCGAGAACTAACGCACAATCAGCTTAACAGCCCATGCTTCCAAGATGCTGACAAGAACAACATGAAGAAGACTGGAAAAGAATATTTAGGATGTGATAGATGACAATCAGTTGAGCATTAGGAAAGGTAAAGGCACCAAAGAGGCAGTTCTGATGTTGCTGTTGGTAACGGAAGCATGTCTAATGGAAAAACCGTTCGACAATATCAAATGGTGCAAGACGTGCGGAATTGGTGAGAGAAATAGGGGTAAACTGTAGGGGGAGACGGATAATATACTCGTACAACATGTACAAGAGCCAAGAGGTAACAGTGAGAGTGGAAGACCAAGAACGAAGTGCTCGGATTAAAAATGGTGTAAGACAGGGTTGTAGTCATTAGCCCCTTCTGTTCAATCTGTCTAGCGAAGAAGCAATGATGGAAATAAAAGAAAGGTTCATGAGTGGAACTGAAACTGGAGGTTAAAGGGTATCAACGACAAAATTCGCTGATGACAATGCAATCCTCAGTGAATGTGAAGAAGAGTTACAGAATTTGTAGAATGGAATGAACAGTGTTATGAGTACAGTATACTAACTAAGAATAAATCGAAGACAGGCGGAAGTAATGAGAAGTAGCGGAAATGATAATGGCGAGAAACTAAACATCCGAACTGGAGATCATGAAACAGGCAAAGTTTAGGAATACTGCTATCTAGGCACAAAAATAACCCAGACGGACAGAGCAAGGACGACATAAAAAGCAGACTAGCAGAGTAAAAAATAGCCTTCCTGACGAAGAGAGGTCTACTAGTATCAAACACAGGAATTAACTGGAGGAAGTAATTTATGAGAATGTACGTTTTGAGCATAATATTGTGTGGTAACGATGTATGGACTGTGGGAAAACCGAAACAGAAGAGACTTGAAGCATTTGAGATGTGATCTACAGACGAATGTTGAAAATTAGGTGGACTGATAAGGTAAGGAATTAAGAGATTCTGCGCAGTATCATAGAGGACAGAATACATTGAAAATACTGACAAGAACGAGGGACAGGATGACAGAACATCTGTTAAGACGTCACTGAATAACTTTTACGGTACTAGAGGGAGCTCTAAAGGGCAAAAACTGTAGAGGAAGACAGAGATTAGAATACATACAGCAAATAATTGAGGATGTAGTTTGCAACTGCTACTCTGAGATGACGAGGTAGGCACAGGAGAGGAATGCGTGACGGGTCGTTGCTTCAAAGCAGTCAGAAGAATACTAAAAAATTCCTTTTGAGGCATCATAACATGTCCTATGAAACAACAGACGAATGTGTTAGGAAAAATAAAGTAAGAGGCTTTATTGTACGACTACAAGAATCAGTAGAAACGTGCGTAAAAGTAGCTGGATATTATAACCTAGCTGTCATCAGCCTTATGGTCGTAAAATGAGAGTAACTTGATATGGATATGTATTTTTTTTGTCATAGCTCTTCTGAATGAATCTATGCGGCTACAACGAATTATTCCTCTCTTAGGCCAACCTCTGAATCTAAGAATAACACTTGCATCTGATATCTTCAAGTATTTGTTGGAAGTACTCCATTATCTGTCTTCCCCTGTAGTTCGTACCCTCTACTGCTTCTTCCAGTACCATGGAATTTATTCCCTGATATCTTACGAGACGTCCTGTCATCCCGTCCGTTCTTCGTGTTGGTGTTTCCCATATGTTTCCTGTATGTTCCTCAAGTCCCATGTTTGATACTTGTAGACTTCTTTTGACGAGGAATTACCTCTTCGACTGCGCCAGCCTGTTTTCAGTGTCCTCTTCGCTTCATCCAACATGCGTTATTTCTCTTCCAAGACATTAGAATTTCTTAACTTCTTTTATTTTGTGGAACCTACTGTGTCCTCCGGGATATACGAACACAGCCAAACATTAATGTGACCACCTCCTATGTAGGGGTCAGCAAGTCAGGGAGGGGGGGTCGAGGAAAACCGTGCAGCCGTTGTCGTAATGCGGAAAAGGAGCAATTTATCTGACGTCACGAGAGACATGATCATTCCTTTTCGGACCAAGGGTGGAAACATTTCTGAAACGACTAAGTTGGTAAGCTTTCGTGTGCCGCTGTGGCTGAAGTACACCATGCGTGACCAAATGGGCCCTATCCAAAACCTGCGCCAGACTCCCCCGGATTAAAACCCAACCTTGAATGTATAGAACTACATTCATCCCGTTGGTCTTGACATGGATTCTAAACCGAGAAACCTAGCACAGCTGTCCACAGCACTAGAGTCAGCATGGCTTCACATCCCTGTCGGTAAATTCCAAATCCTCGTTGGCTATTTTCCTTCGCGTCTCGCAGTGGTCCGCACTACAGAAGGCACTTATTCAGGCTTTTGACAGGTGCTCACACTAATGTGACTGGACGGTGAAGGAGAGTGACGAGATGCCTAGTACGCAGGTGCAACTGAATTGAAGCTAGGTTTCAATAGAGGGAGCAACGAGGAAAGGCTTATTTGACGCTTCTTCCTTCTACGATACAAATAGTTCCCAAGTTGATATCCATTTGCCAAACAGGGATGTAAGTGGACACGTGATTCTTCCCAGGTAGTATTAACAGTATTTCAAGACAGTATCTTGACTCATCAATAGTCGCCGGCACAAAGAGCCAAAGTGAAATTCTAGAAGAGATAATACTATTTGTTTAATGGACTGTGGACTACACCACCACCAAAGACAGACCGATGCTCACGAACAACGAACTGCTACAACGCATCTTATTTGTACTACGCTTAAATATTTCTAAAGCTTCTAATAATAAACTACTGTAGGTTGTTGTTCATGTATTTTAGCAACGTTTTTGCCATAGACGTTGCCTAACCATATTCAGTTCTGGGACAAGGCTATATTGCTGTTACATGCAAGCAAGACATGTCATAACAATAACAACTTGCGGTGGTGTGGGATACTCTATCTATATATTTATATGTTTGCCATCAAGAGTTCTTGGGAATACTGGGTTCGTTCACAAGTTCGTAGCGTTTTTCCGTAAGTTAAATAAACACAACAGATGGACATAACAGAGGCTTGAGTCATCATCAAGAATATGTTCTTCTTCGCTATTTACAGCAGTCTGCCAACGCTGGGATGATTTTTGATTCACGTGATTTTGAGGCGAAGACCTCGTCGAGCCATGTTCGGAGCGCATTTCCATTCGGGAAGGGAGGTCCTTGAAGGTTGTTCGATACAGAGCGGAAAAGGTAAAAATCTGAGTGCTTAAGTTCATATGAATAAGGTGGCTGTGTAACGACCTCCCAACAGCTGTACAGCGTTTTTTGGCAGTCTAGCAAGATGCGGGCAGATGTTATCGTGGAGTAACATCACTTCATTCAGTTTTCCGTCATATAAAAACGTGTGGAATGGAGAGTGGCCTAGACAAAACAAACGTAAACCGCAAGAAAATGATGGCGGACTATCGCGTGTTATTTTAAGCACTCTAGCTGACTTCGCCATAGCAGCTTTGACTAGGACCAAGCTTACAAAATAAACACTGTACGATCCGCACACGGCACCATGTCCATTTGGCGCACACACAGGTACTACTATGACAGATTTGGCGCAAACACAGCGGATAGTGCAGCAAGAGGTGCACAGGTGACGCGCATGGCCAGTGTAAGGCACATTCACGAAATACAAAAACTACGTGCAAAAATAAATTACTGTGCATGTATGCAAGACGTTTCAATCACATGAAACCAAAAATACATCCATGGTGGCTCAAAATATGTCATCAAAACTGTGTCAGACGGAGCTAAAAATGTTCAAATGTGTGTGAAATCTTGTGGGACGTAACTGTTGAAGTCATCAGTCCCTAAGGCTATACACTACTTAACCTAAATTATCCTAAGGACAAACACACACACCCATGCCCGAGGGAGGACTCGAACCTCCGCCGGGATCAGCCGCACAGTCCATGACTGCAGCGCCACAGACCGCTCGGCTAATCCCGCGCGGCAGACGAAGCTAAATTATACATAGTACTGACAGACAGAATGTTTACGACTATGTTCATCGAGCAAAGGCTAACTAAGAAAGGTCGATTAAATTAAATTCAGCCTCTCCTGAGCGTCTTAAGTGAAGCGGAGGCCTATCTCCCACACTAACAAACTTGAGAACGCTACGCCTTGCTGTGAAATTGAGAAAGCTGAATCTTCTCCAGGATTAGCAGAAATCAGGTACATTATTATACAATAGTACCAATGTTCCTTTTGTGGATTTCGGGACACGTTTTTGTATTTCGTAAATGTACCTTATCTCGGTCATGCTTGCCACTTTGGCATCTCTTGCTGCGCTTAACGCATTGTTTGCTTTTTCGATCTGTCATAGTAATATCTGTGTGAGCGCCAAATGAATACTTTGCTACATGCGACTCATACGGCGTTTACGGTCATATGCTGTAGTGATAGTGAGGAGGCAGCTGGTTCTCTTAAGGTAACATGCGATAGTCGGTGAAATCTTCCCGTCACCTTCTTGTACCTTTTTTATGATATATTGGCGGTTTTCTTTTGTTTTAACTAGGTCCACGGTCCATTTTATACGTTTGTTTGTGATGGATGTGTTACATATCCAGTAACTTTCGCGTCTGTTTTCCATTTAATATTGCTTTATGACGGGACTGTTACACAAGCAGCTTTAAGTAAGTTTCTATTACTTTCAGTTTATTTTACCTGTTTAGTCGAACAAGATGGACCATGCCCCTTCCTGCACTCGTTTCTAATAGATTGATTTCTTATTTTATAGGCAACCTGATGATGGTTCAAAAGAGTGAAATGCATTACTGGTATTAAATAAGCAACGAAGATTGTTTTTGTTCCGAAATCTATAGAGAATTTTGGATGTAGTTCTTGAGATAGAAAAGATTAGCACACGTAAAGACATAATTGAGAAAAACACAGAACCGATGGAAATCATCGTCCAGATTGAAACTTAGAGAAAGAGGAGTCATAATCATGGAAGAGCCTCCCTTCTCTCCTTCCGTTGTTGGACAAATACTGGTGGTGAAAGTTTTATAATCACCAGGATCAGAACCGGTTACTTCTGAACCGAGCGCCACCGCAAAGAACTGCAAAAAAATGTGTGTGAAATCTTATGGGACTTAACTGCTAAGGTCATCAGTCCCTAAGCTTACACACTGCTTAATCTAAATTATCCTAAGGACAAACACACACACACACCCATCCCCGAGGGAGGACTCGAACCTCCTCCGGGACCAGCCGCACAAAGAGCTGCGTTAGCGACCTTGAATACTGATGTGGGCTTAGCAAGGGTATAAATACTATACAAGCGACGAATATCCAAAGATATATATATATTTGTTAGTTAAGAGTAATATAGGGGAAACTTATATTTCCTTACCCACTCCCAAAGAAACTTTTAATCAGATCCCCCTACCTGATCAGCCCAGAAATGAACCGTTCTTCCACATTCAACAAAATATCTTTCTTTCTCTTCGCGGCACGCAACATCATTCCCTCCCTTAACAAATGCTTGGTTTCAGGGCCTCGCCCGCAACTACTCCTCCCAGATCCTTTCCAAATCGGTCTCCCTCAAACAAGCATCCTAACCTACTGTTCTATCCATGTAACTCCTGTAATCTAAGGCGCTCTGCTTTTTATGACAATTATCGTCAAATTTCTTTACTTTAAGAACATTATTTTAATCACTTTTGAATACATCGTGGTAGCAGACAGTGATCAATGTTATTACTAATAATTATTATTAAAATCAGCCTTGATCACAAATTTATTTGTTCTGAACAAATTTACCAGAACAAATAAATTTGTGTTCAAGACTGATTTTAATAGTAACTGTTAGGCACTATTTTACTTAACACTTGAATGTAACGATTTTGAAAACTTGAAGTACTGTTTTATATTTTTCAAGTATTTGGAAAATATTCCTGTATAAAAGCGACAAATTTCGCTGCCAGCTCACACTCGTCGCGATGGAAACTTTAAAAAAAAAAAAAAAAAAAAAAAAAAAAAAGAATAAGAAGAAGAAGAGGAAAAAAATGTACTGCTATTCAACGCAGAAAGCTATCACCAGCGTTACTTACGGTTCACTGTATACTGGGCGTTTGACTACGATACGTATAAACAAAAGGGACAGATACAGGACAATGAAATAAGCCATTAATACTAATAAACTAGGTCTGGAACCAATGGTTTACCCAATATGGCATATACCACTGGATACATGAACACCTTATAACAAAGTCCTCATAGATCCAAGCTGTAGATACGCACCTGGGAACAAACAAAGTGTTCCACTGTGGCTGCTGTGAAAGTAGGCTTCAACAAGTCTCCTCATCAGAACCCGTTCACTTTCAAAAATCACAGCCGTGTTCCAAATGTACTGACAACCTTCCGCAGCGCGCTACCGGAGTTGATTGACTCTGTCAAAAGGGTTGTTATATATCAAAGCTTTTGAATATCCGCGCATGTAGAACTCCAACGGGTTCAAGTCGGGGTCTTGATATTGATGAGCCATGATGTTACACACTTGTCGAAGGTCCACGCTGCGTATTCCAGAACAAGTACACGAAAGTGTGGCTGTGCACCGTCGTTCACATACCACATGCGTATCGCTTCACCTTAAGGAACATCTTCTAAATAGTCAATTATCTTGTGTTGCAGGAAATGGAGGCACACAGGACTAGTAAATCGGTCAGGAAAGGAAAAATGTTGATGTTGTATGGTAAAGTGGCCTGGAAGACCCCACGGGGTAGGTTCATCCATCTGCCGGAAAAGGTATACTTCCTTCGCGTATATAATGTGTCCCTATAAACCTAAAATGTCTCGTTATAATAATTACCTGTTTGGCTTAGTCAGAGTACATGTTATCCACAGATCAGAAAAAGCTCAAAGCAAAGAGCGCTTTTTGTATCAGCGTGGCTGCTACCACTTAATTGTTTTTGTAATTCTCTTGCATCGAGAAAGAGAAGATCTGGATATGGAATTTTATTCTTAGCTTACAACCATAGGCGAGTAGAGCTTCTGCGATTTTGAGAAATCTGTAAAAACTGTTTCCGCTAAAATAATTGCTGATGTTATCTGTAAATAATGGAGGTAAAAATATAAATCTGCTGATACTGCTATTATTACTTACGCAGTTTTCATTTTAATTAAACAACTTTCTTATGATTTTCATCGCAGTTGTGTGGAATTGAATTGTTTGTGCACTCATGGCATTGTGATTAGGGACTGCAATCTTCGAAATTTATTGTAAATATTTTCACTTTCTAAACTGAAAAATTCAAGATGCACATATCGCTGGCTGTTAGCGTGCTGAAGTATCGTAAGCGCGCTATGTGCGATACTTCTCCAACCACAGAAGCGCTTACACGATGTCTTACGTGACTCCAAATATTCATTTTTTGTGTAAGTGGTAGCGTAATCCGTACCTGTGCATGTTGGCTGGTAGGAAATGCGGTCCTGTCAACCGATCACCAACACATACTCAAACTTTAACAGAAAATCTCCGTTGACGTACCCTCTCGCAGCATGTGGGCTCTCCTAAGCCCTAACGTGTGTGCTATGGATGCTGATAATACCGTCTCGGGTATAGCACGTTTTGTATGCAAATAACACATGCACAATCAACAGTGGGCCATTCTCACATTG
Organism: Schistocerca serialis cubense; assembly: GCF_023864345.2. Lineage (NCBI taxonomy): Eukaryota > Metazoa > Arthropoda > Insecta > Orthoptera > Acrididae > Schistocerca > Schistocerca serialis. The sequence goes on from NC_064638.1 coordinate 492,283,002, forward strand.
TGCCATTGTGTGAAGATTCTTTGACAGGCGGCGACCCGGGATGGAAACTCAGAAACGGCTCACTTTGTACGTGATCAGAGAGCATTGCTCCTCGTCTAATATCCGCAGTATGGCGGAGCGCGAAGTGCGTTCTGCTGCAGCAATGCTTCTGGTGCTAGTGCCAAGTACTGCGTCCACTTGTTATAATACACGCTCATTCATTCGTGGTGTCGACGCTATTCATGGCATACCTGCCTGTTGGGTTTAAATGAACCGATCTCACAAAGGTGCTGACGGTGCCCAGTGAATACTGTGTTGGTCTGTCTGTCTTCTAAAAATGGTTCAAATGGCTCTGAGCACTATGGGACTCAACATCTTAGGTCATAAGTCCCCTAGAACTTAGAACTACTTAAACCTAACTAACCTAAGGACATCACACACACCCATGCCCGAGGCAGGATTCGAACCTGCGACCGTAGCAGTCCCGCGGTTCCGGACTGCAGCGCCAGAACCGCTAGACCACCGCGGCCGGCTGTCTGTCTTCTCTCGGGATACTCTTCGAGATATAATCGTGCTGCTTTCCACACATTGCCGTTAGCACGCTGGTAAATGAAGTGGCTGCCAGCCACGTCGTCATTTCAAAATGTACTTAGAGCCGGTTAACGCTTCAAATACACTCCTTTTGCTGGTCCGTGGAAACAGATACCTGAAAAATAAGGCTGTTTTCTTGCTGCAGCTTAGCTGCTCGAGTATCTGTGGAACGACCTTAAACTTAAGCTGTGATTAGTTGCTTTACGATCACTCGTCGCTCCAAACTAACGACAGTAGCGCACTCAACTAACCGACGGCGACGTGCCAGCGGAAGACGTGCAGCATAAACGTAGTCTTACATGTTAACAGTCTCGTATCACTGGATGCACCGTGGATACCGTCTATCGAAGAAACCACTCTTTTGCGGATGTACATTTATTAGGATTAGTTGCTTGTTTTATTTCCATCTACTCATCCTTTCTTCAGTACATGTAGTAGCCAAACACCTTAACAGTGAGAGAAACTTGATAGGGTGTTACAGAGTAGGATGTGCTGATAAATAATTGTTAATAATTCGACTCGTAGCGCCATTTCCGAGTTAATTAGCGCTGATTTTAGCCAATCAAGTCGTTGCGCGTGAAAATTCAAGCAGCTTACTAGATACAGTTAAATGTCATTTGCAGTGGTGTAGCGAACGTAACTGGCGCTCAGTGTACGACACTTTATTGGCGCTCCCCACCTGCTCCTCGGCGCCAGGGCTACGACACTAATATATATAATTTGCTCTAATATCTTCGAGAAAATCTTGTTGCCTTGGAGACCACTTGACGTCTCTCTGCTAATGGCACACGGGGCATGGTAGCCCCCCCCCCCCCCCAAACTGCATCTAAACCTTCCCCCCTCCACCGCTTCACCACTGGTCAGTTGTTCTCACAGCTTCATAGCAATATGATACCGCATGAGACTTGTCAGCCTTTTGCTCGGTTTTATCCTTACTATCCTTTTGTCTAGCTCTCTTGTTTGGTTTTAGGAAACCAAACGAACACGTTTGGCGACACCGTCTCTGGCGGGGCGCTTGAATTTACACGTTCAACGGTCTGAATGGAAAACTTCAGTATTAGCTAATTCGGGAACGGCGCTACGTATCTGTTTTTCTTAACAACTGTTTATCAGCACAACCTACTGTAGGACACCCTTATAAACTTTTCAGCCCGTTTCTGACCACGTTGTCGTTCGTCGATCACGCTAAACGTAGTTTCTAATCGGGCACTGAAATGGTTAACCATACTGCACTGTTGTTGTTGTTGTTGTTGTTGTGGTCTTCAGTCTTGAGACTGGTTCGATGCAGCTCTCCATGCTACCCTATCCTGTGCAAGCTTCTTCATCTCCCAGTACTTACTGCAACCTACATCCTACTGAATCTGCTTAGTGTATTCATCTCTTGGTCTCCCTCTACGATTTTTACCCTCCACGCTGCCATCCAATGCTAAATTTGTGATCCCTTGATGCCTCAGAACATGTCCTACTAATCGGTCCCTTCTTTTTGTCAAGTTGTGCCACAAACTCCTCTTCTCCCCAATTCTATTCAATACTTTATCATTAGTTATGTGATCTACCCATCTAATCTTCAGCATTCTTCTGTAGCACCACATTTCGAAATCGTCTATACAAATACTTTCAGAAACGACTTCCTGACACTTAAATCTATACTCGATGTTAAAAAACTTCTCTTCTTCAGAAACGCTTTCCTTGCCATTGCCAGTCTACATTTTATATCCTCTCTACTTCGACCATCATCAGTTATTTTGGCCCCCAAATAGCAAAACTCCTTTACTACTTTAAGTGTCTCATTTTCTAATCTAATTCCCTCAGCATCACCCTACCTAATTCGACTACATTCCATTGTCCTCGTTTTGCTTTTTTTGATGTTCATCTTATATGCTCCTTTCAAGACACTGCCCATTCCGTTCAATTGCTCTTCCAAGTCCTTTGCTGTCTTCATGGATTTTAATACCTACTCCGAATTTTTCTTTTGTTTCCTTTACTGCTTGCCATACTGCACTACACAATCAAATTTGCAGCGCCAAAGTAAATTTCCAATATAAGTATAAACCGTTAGAACACAGAGGTTTACATACACGTCGTAAATGAAATGTAGAAACAAATGCGTCGACTCTTAGTCGTAAAAACTTGGACACTTGTGATTTGTCGATTACAGAGCCATCCACTACGATTGGAAAACAATTGTTTGAGTAATCCGTACATATCTGTCGGCATATAGTCCTAACATGCAATATAAGAGGCAGTTTACATTTTCGCACGATACGTTGTTTTCGGGATATTTAGCTGTCTCAAGTTAAGACAACCACCTTGTAGACACACGGTTGACGACGTACGGAAGTTGAAGGCTAGCCTTGAACCGTGCTCGGGCAGTCTATTCGTAAGGCGACCGCTCACGATAAACGTGAAATCCGGATTCGAGTCTCGGTCTAGCAAAAATTCTCGTCGTCGTCATTCCATTATACAACTCATGGTTGTCCGTATTCACATTTGCGAATACATATCATATTAAACTGTATACTGCTCCCTCGCTCAAATCAGTACCGGCCCCAAGAGAACAATTCTCGGCGGACGTCGTTAACAGCCAATAAGATTAACGCTCTCTAGCTGGTCGTCGAGCTGTTTTTTTGCGGCTTCCGTCTTCGCCGGCGATGTTCATCCGTTCACTGCTGCACAGCAAACTCACGCTGTCGCTGCTCAGGCGTCGCCGCGTCCCCAGTCGCTACGGCGTCCCAGGCGTCAGCTCCAGCCGCGTTCTCTTCCGACACCGTGCGTGTCTGCGGGACTTTCAAATCACTGCGCGTGTGGTGATGAGGTCCGGAAGGGAAGTGGGACCTCAAAACCCGACCCACGCATCTGCACTCGAATCTTGCCACCGCCAATTTCTGGAAATCTACAATCACTGCACGCAGCTCTGTATCAAGCTTCACTAATCAGACTGCTCGAACTCCTGAGCCTAAATGCGCGCACGGAGGCTCTTCGTGGGCACACGTACGGTACATCTGATCCCATCTTTGCGCAATTCACCCAGAACATAGCGCCTTCATAGCTCCGCCCTCCCCCGTACGTCAGATGCTTCCGAGGCCGACTGGAATTCTTTGCTACATTACCTTTCTGCTGGCACCTGCAATATCTAGCATTGGTCCTTCCCGCTGAACCGTGAATTTACTTTCAAAACCATTTCTTAAGAATTTACTTTATTTACTAGCGATTCATCAAGAACATTAACACATTTAATCACACTATGTGAGCGTGGAAGTACGAGGGTTGTTTTTTAAGTAAGGGCCGTTCGCGCGTATGGTCCCGTAGTTCGTGCAGACGCCTCAACAAGCCACCGCGCCGCTTGCCGGCATCCTTCCCGTTCACACTGATGCAAGTTGCAGCTCTGTAGCTGACGTGTACGCATCTCTGTGCTACTTTATAGTGTTTACGATTATTGAATCTCCCGCCGCGTGTGAGATACGGTCAGTGATACGTTTTTTGACCGCGAGAAGCCTATCAGCTGCAGAAATTCATCGTCAGTTAACAGAAGTTTATGGCTTGAATTCAATGAGTGAAGGTAAAGTGCGTCAATGGGTTAGAGAGTTTAAAAATGGCCGTAAAAACGTCCATGACGAAGAACGCTCAGGCCGACCCTCTGTGATCACTGATGATTTGGTGGCTGCAGTAGAAACAAAGATTCGTGAGGACAGAAGATTCACAATTTCCACTCTTTCTTTGGAATTTCCACAAGTTTCAAGACCGGTTTTGTACAAAATTGTGTCTGAAAATCTAAACTTTAAGAAACTATGTTCTCGGTGGGTATCCAGACTCCTCACAGAGGACCACAAAGGGAAGAGATTTGCCACTTCATTGGACTTTTTGATTCGTTACGAGGAAGAAGGGGATGACATGTTGAGTCAAATTGTCACTGGAGATGAAACATGGGTATCCCATATCACTCCCGAAAGCAAGCGACAATCGATGGAATGGCGACACACAACCTCATCCGTCAAGTTCAAAGCCAAACAGACGCTCTCAAAGCGCAAGATTATGGCAACTGTTTTCTGGGATCGGCGCGGTGTTTTTCTAGTGGACTTTATGCCACGAGGAACGACAATCAACTCAGATGCCTACTGTGCAACTCTAAAGAAGCTCCGCAGAGCAATTCAAAACAAAAGGCGCGGCATGCTGACAAAAGGAGTTTTGCTCCTGCACCATAACGCTAGGCTTCACACCTCTCAAAAAACTCGGGATTTGATTGATTCTTTTGACTGGGAAGTTTTGGACCATGCACCATACAGCCCCGACCTTGCTCCTAGCGATTTTCACCTTTTCCGGTACCTGAAACACCATCTTGGTGGGCAGCGCTTCAATGACGACGATGAAGTGAAAGCGGCCGTGAACTCTTGGCTGTCTGAGCAGGCGGCCGAATTCTTTGAAGAGGGAATTAAAAACTTACTTGTACGGTATGTCAAGTGCTTAAATAAACAAGGCAACTATGTAGAAAAATAGGTAAAAGTGTGTAGAATCAGAAAATAAAAGATTTTTTACAAAAGTATTTGTATCTTTTTTTAAAAATAAAAACGGCCCTTACTTAAAAAACAACCCTCGTAGACGCCAGTGGGTAACTGATGGAAAACAAATCAAATTTCTTTCAACAAATGGAAATTTTATTCCTAAAAGCCTTTTTTATTTTTTAAAGAGATTTAAAATTATAATCAGAAAACACCCTTTAAATATCAAGTTACAATTTATTCAGAGGCAGAAAAAACAAATTTCTGACTGTATGAGCTTTCGGGCTGAGAACCTTGTCGCTCCCTCTTGACACCGCCATAGTCACGATCGCTCACAACAACCTCTGAAAGACTACACTGATGTAAATCTGCAACACAGCAGATTACTTTACACAAAAAATTTTTAACAACTCACAGAAGCACATAAACTATGCACCCCGTAGGATGGATGGAAATGGTACAAAACCTTAACATTAAAAGATTAGCTTGCCACCGAACGTGCAACTTGATTTTAAACAAAAGTATTACGGTGAAAGGGTGGCTACTTTATATACTAAAATGACCATTTAAATAAAACCCATGAAATGCAGTCTTACATAAAATATACAAGGTTGGCCAAACATGCTCTACCGCCTCTCAAGATGATAGGCAAGGTAAAAACATATTTCAGGAATTCCCCCGTTACACTTCACGCAATAAATTCTTAACACCGAATCCGACAAACATGACAGAGGCAGTTATTAACGTACGGCAGACCGACAGACAGACAGACACTAACTGCCTAACAGATGCGGACGGGAGACAGACCAGAAGCTGGGGACGAGAGACTGACCAAGAAAACAACTAGAATTTAACAAGTAAATGAAACAACATATCACGAATCACTTAACTTCTAATAAACTGCTATGTCTGGCGAAGACCTGGCGCAGCACCCCCAAAACGCTCTCCCGAACCGTCCGCTGCCAGCCGCTTCAACGGACGCAGGAAGGCGTGCCGATCTCCCGTCTCACGGCGTCGCAGCTCGCACCGGCCAGACCGATGTCGTGGGTTTGGCTCCTGTTGCTCTCGTGTCGGCCGCGAAACCACCACCCCTCGCTATACGGCGCGGCCCACTGGACTGACGTGGCGACCTCACATGCGCCGACGCTCAAGACGGACAAGTCATCTTGTGTCCCAGTGCGCGACCAGCCAACCGATCGATCCAACCGCCAATGACCATTACCTGAACAAACTCGAGCAGACTGGCGGCCTAACACATACTAGCAGACACTGACTGCCCCACACTGACCGGCTGACCAACTGACCGCTTGGCGAGCTCGTCGCGCCCCTTAAATGGACGTGAACAGGCAACCTTTCCCACCAGAGGGAGACACCAAAGCTGTGACTGCCACAGCGGCGCCACCGCCAGAAACGGAGGGCGACTGCTTCACACTATGCGCTGCGGCGCGCTCTTCAAAACAGCGAATTTTACCACGGCTCAACTATCCTGTTCTTTTTTCGTGCCACACTCTACCGCTCGCCTCGGTACTCATTCGCATTTGGTCACCATGTCAACATTTCTCTAACTTTGTGGTTGTTGACTGGGTTACACGCAATCAAGAGACAGATTCCTGGTTCCGTAGTGTAAGCTACAAGTGCTACGCCCACACTCGTTTAGTGAGCCCTGTGGTTCTGGGCTAAAGTTGGTTGGTTGGTTGATTTGGGGCAGGGGAGCGAACAGCAAGGTCATCGATCCCATTGGATTAGGGAAGGAAGTCGGCCGTGCCCTTTCAAAGGAACCATCCTGGCATTTGCCGAAGCGATTTAGGGAAATCACGGAAAACCTAAATCAGGATGGCCGGGAGCGGGTTCGAACCCGCGTCCTCCCGAATGCGATTCCAGTGTGCGAACCACTGTGCCACCTCCCTCGGTATGTGCTAAGGTAAACTACCTGTGTAAGATCTGAATGGTTAGCAGGGCTAGCCCCTGATAACTAAGTAAGATATTATATATTGCGGTTTTTCCGCTTAGGACTATGCAGGTTAGTACCTGATTAACTTATCATTACAAAGGCTAGTGATGAAAACCTGCCGGCCGGAGTGGCCGAGCGGTTCTATGCGCTACAGTCTGGAACCGCGCGACCGCTATGGTCGCAGGTTCGAATCCTGCCTTGGGCATGGATGTGTGTGATGTCCTTAGGCTAGTTAGGTTTAAGTAGTTCTAAGTTCTAGGGGACGACCTCAGAAGTTAAGTCCCATTGTGCTCAGAGCCATTTGAACCATTTTGATGAAAACCTATGGCTGTCCAGTACTAAGTTATTCGTAAGTTGCACTAGCTAGTATAAGCTGTGCTGTTACGTTGCGGCTACATATACTAGCTAGACACAGGCTGTCATTTGATTGGCTGGTTCTCTGTGTATCTGTGTAGCCACATGCGTGTTACTTCTTTGTGTTGTTATGTATGTGTCTTTGTGGCCGAGGCTGATCAGCAACACGTGTGGATGTATCATTTAAATGTCTTGTATTGCTAATTAGGTTTTAGTTTCAAATTTTAAGTGCTACGAAATTTAAAGTAACTAAAATAGGAAGTGATCTTATGATATGCGTTATTGCTTGAGAGTTCCTTTTTAAATTGTTGAAACGTTTTAGGAGTTACAGTCCATTTTCGATCAATAAAGTGTTCAGAGCCATAAAATTCAGATCTAAATAACGCAATCAGTTTAGAATTTTGAAGTTGCATAATTGTAATAGTGAGTTATTTAAAGCTACAGAGAGAATTCTTGTCAAATAATCCATAGTTGCTAAGTCAGTGTTCTGGTAAATGACTTATGCCCGCCTCAATCCTGCCGTGACAGAAGCCGAAAAATAAACTTTTTGCTGCCGTTGCCGCTACTGGTCCTTGTCGCAAGAGTCAATTACAGCTGACTGCGTATGGTGCAGTTAGCCCCTCGTTCCTACGTAGAAGAGGCGCCAGAAGCTCTTCGTAAATTTTACTACTGATATCAAATGTGAATAAAGAAAATTCAGCTCAACCATGTCAGTTAAATTAACATGGTCCTCGACACTTTAACAGTATATCGTCGTAAAGGAATTACTAAATTGTCGAGGAACACTAGTAACCAAATTGCAACATTTTTACATTTGTCATTAAACTACAACAGCAGACTAATGCTCTTCAGATTTCTGGCCGCCGCCATTACTGAGCAGGGTATTCAAAAAATGGGTGCCTTGAGTAATTTCCATGGTAGGGTTATTCACCAAGTTTTTCTGATAGACCCAAAAATGAATTAATTAACATAAATTATCTTCAGTTACAAGATAAACAAGACACCTTTGCGAATTATTTTGAGGATATTAGTCGGCACCAGTTACCATTATGTGCTGAGATCAGTGAATATCAGGTTATTGATAACATGCTGAAAAGGGATGCGACCGGAAGACTTTCGTGGGAATATTTGATATAAAACTTGCTTGGCTTGGATCTAAATGCGTAGGATAAAGAGAGCAGTAGTTTCGGTCAGAGAGTCTCTGAGCAGAAGTCTGTATTACCTGGAATCTCTTCTCCTCAAGATTACGAGAGTAGCCAAAGTGGACGAGGTCGTGAAAATTGCATTAGGTATAATAAAACGGGGCATTTTGCTCGATATGGAAAAGGTAATGACAGATAACGTTTTCACGAGCATGGCTGGGAAGGCGAACAGAGTAGCCATTCAATGTGTGTAAACAGTTACGTGGAATCAGTAACTCCCCCCTACCCTCCATCTATGCCATCGGTGTGAAGACTCGATGATTCTGGTAGCAAATATTTCCTCGCTTAATTATACATGATATCTCAAGATTAGTAAGATTTTTTAAATTTCCCACTTTAAGACCAATGGATAAACAGGTTCAGACTGTTAATGGTCAGTCATTACCTTTACTGGGGAGATATAAGTTTATCTAAAAATTCAGCAGCCCTCATGGCGTATTAAAATCTTTGTCCCTGAACATTTGTCTACTGGCTTACTGCCGGCCATTGTGGCCGAGCGGTTCTAGGCGCTTCAGTTCGGAACCGCGCTGCTGCTGCGGTCGCAGGTTCGAATCATGCCTCTGGCATGGATATGTGTGCTGTCCTTAGGTTAGCTAGGTTTAAGTAGTTCTAAGTCTAGGGGACTGATGACCTCAGATGTTAAGTCCCATAGAGCTTAGAACCATTTGAACCTACTGGCTTACTATTGGGGTACGATTTCATGGACAAAACGAGTTGTGTCTTAGACTACTCTGGAAACAAGATTGTCTCTAAATTCCATCCGAGTGAGGACTATTAATTAGGTTGCCATTATCAACTTCCTTCAGTTAATAGGCTACTATAGATTTCAGTGATTTCCAATTTGACGTCTGACATTTGGGCGAGGGTGAAGCCCAAAAGTCGCTACGTTTGTTAAGCGAATTTCCGTATATTTTGATGGAATAACTGGGTGAAACCAACAAAGTCAGTTGTCAAGTTCAAATCACCGAACAGGTTTCGGTGTGTCTCCTTCCGGTTATCACCACAAAAATGCACAAGTTAAGGAAGATTATGGATAAATTGCTTGGGGGGAGGGGGGTCATTGGGCCTTCTATCTCCCCGTTTTTGGTTGCTAGAGGCAATGGCGAGGGTTATAAGCCCGTATTGGACTACCGTTCGCTTGAACATAGTGATTTGGAGTCGCTGCCATTGTCAGATCTTCACATGTGATGTACTTGGTTTTCTGGAGCGGACTGATACACGATTTTGGATCTTAATCAAGTCTACCACGAGATACCACTAGCAGAAGAATCAAAACCTGTGACTTCTTTCTGCACGGATTGGAACTTGAGTTCAACAGAGTTCCTTTCGTATTGTCAACTAATTCGCATCTGGCAGATTTCATCTTGGACGACATGAAATTTCGTTTTGCATATCGTTACCTCAATGACGTCGTTATTTACTACGAGATCTTTTATGGACACCTTCAACGTCTTAAGGAAGTCTTAGGGTAATGGGACTAACAGCCAGACCTGCTAAGGTTAATTTTGGTCAAGCCAAGATTTCTATTCTGAATATTTAAGTTCAAGCATGCGGGTTAAAATTGATAACTATTGCTCTAAGACCATCTACAACCCACCCCTCCCCCTCTTCCCACCCCACAGAGTCCCTGGAGTTAGAAGGGAATTACACAGTTTATTGGAAAACTCTTTCATGAAATTCATTCCAAACCTCCCTCTGAATGAACATCGTCAGAGGGGAGAGCGATTTCAGTGGTCAGATACCCATCAGGCTGCTTCTGATGCACTGAAGGAGGCATTCAGTAATGTCCACGTGACGCCATTCGAGTTTTTCAGCGCCAGTTTTTTCTCCATGCTGATGTCTCCAACTCAGGGTCTCTCCAGTCCTGCTAAAATACTTTGACGGAGATCAGCGGCCCGTCATGTATGCACCAAAGGTGAAATACTACGTATGCTAGTTGAAAGCGCTGGCAGTCGTATTTGGGCTGGATAAATTAAGTTCGTTTTAGAGCACAGACATTTCTTATTAGATAAACAGTCGCTAAGCTGCGTAGTGGCTAGTTTCCTTAAGTAGACTTGATAGCACACTAGGCAGTTCGAATTGTAGGGTTTGCAGTTTGCCATGAAACGCGAAGGATTCTGACAACCAGCTGGCTGATGCGCTGAGTCGTGTGTTTAGTGGAGATCAGAAATACGCTGGGACCATGCAGAAAGTGTATTGCAGCAGTACTAACACAGATGTCATCACTTTTCGGTCGTTTGAAGGAGGACTAGGAGGGATCAAGCACTCTGGAGATCAAGGATCAGCAAAACACAGGGAAGCTAATAGCTGGGTATCATCTTAAAGAGCTTCTATGTTATTGCGCCCATTACGAAAGGAAAGTTAATGATTTGTCTCCTCAAAATGTTTATTCCGACTGTATTAAAGTACTTTCATTATTCATTTGTGGGGTCATTTATGGTACTCTATCTGAGAAGAGCGATAGACAAATTGTTTATGGATTATACCTCTTCCATACTCTAAGAGTGAAAACGAGAATTTTTTATTGTGTTGGATGCTTTCGCCTAGTTTGTGTGGTTTGTTCCAAGTAGCTTTGCGACAATGGTTTTAACAATTGAGCTGCTGGATAAGTACTGTAATTTCTTATTTTAGCCATCCCAAGACATTAGTCGTTGGTAGTGCGCCTGCCTACACTTCTAGAGAATTTAGGAAATTCTGTTTTGGTAACACCATATTATATATCATTGCCATCCCATACTATCGTCAACCATTGTTTGATGAAGCTGTTAAACGGAAATTTAAATAGGCGTTAATTCATAAGCTGCGACATAGTCGTAAAGGGAACATTGACCCGCATACAGAATAAATTTCTTTTACTTCACATCTATGGTCTATAATGACTATCTTCAGATATTTTTTTATAAAAACATGCCCTAATATGCTGGAGCATTTGACGACGCCGTTATGGCTTCAGTATATTAGGAAATGTTTTTATAAAACAGATCTGAAGAGGGTCGTAATAAACCGAAACCGGTAGTCTGATGAAAAAAAATTTGTGACAATAGACATGAAGTAAAGGAAATGAGGCACTGATTATTTGTCATAGCCAGTCTCAGAATAACTGGGATAAATCGATCAGTTTGCTTAATTTTGCTTTCAATTGGGCTGTGTATGTCGGGCGTAAGGCCACACATGCGCAATTAATGCTTGTGTAATCGACATCCAGTCGTGGTCCATCAGTGATCTCCTTCCCGAGGAAATTGGTCCTGACACAATTAAAACAATTTGGAGCAAGGCGGTTAGTACCACTGAAACAAGGCGAGAGGCCGTAAGCAGCCTAACTAGTAAAGAATTCGGTATCTTGTTTTCCTTAAGAATTTCTGGGCGCAGAGCAAGAGAGCATATAGAATTTCTGCCAAGCAATGGCTGTGTTTTGTTGGACCGCGTTATATTCTAAAGATTCCCATACTGATTAGACTCCTAGTTGAAATTGTAGCTACTAGTAAACTCCAAAAGGTTCGTCTTAGGTCAAGATCGGCGCTCCTTATAAGTGTGAGGTTTGTGGATCTCAGTAAAAATGTTTGACTTTTAAGAGGTATGATTGACCAGTCCGGTACTTCAATATCAAATCGAAAGTGTTATATAGTCTCTTCGCTTTTCTAGCTAAGCAACCGCCTCCTTTAGCGTTCTGGTAGGGGGCACGCGTGCTCTCTACCGTGCCTACTTAATGGAGTTACTAATAGCTCGCCCTCAATCGTCTTCCATCGGAACTGTAGGATGTCGGCAAAAGGACAAGGGCTGCAAGTCATGTGGGACATGGATGGTGTGAGCATTTGCCGAAGATGAATATCACCTTTTAGCCGATGAGGTGATTCTCAATTTTACGAATTTAGAATCGCCGAGAAGCGAGTGGTTCAGATTTGGTATAAGACGGGCTTGGAAGTTAATTTGATATTTAGCAAATAAATTCGCCAAATATCCGTGCAAAATTAAGACGTTCTTTTTATTTACGGTACCAGTTTCGGCAATGAAGTACATTACATAGGAGCTAATAGAATTCAATGTGGGAAAACTGTAGGTACTTGTGCGGTGGATGTTTCCATAATGAAGGTAGCCCAAGTGTTTGGTGTTCCAAGAGGCACCGCATCAAGGACTTTTACAGCTTGCAGGGATAGCGGAAAGATATCTTCCGCCAGGACACAGCTCGTAGGAAATGTGTGTTAAGTGTTGATGGCGGACAGCCGTTGAATAGGATTGTGACGAAAAATAAAGAGGATGACAGCTGCAAAAGTAACTGCGCAACTGAACATCGCAGTCGCGAACCTAGCAACAAGCAACAAGAAGGGCGCCCCAGAAACTGGAAATTGCAGGGCAAACTGTAAATCCGAAGCCATAAATTACTGACGCGAATGTTCGTAACAGGGAAAACTGGTGCCGAGGCCTTAAAACATGGACCTTGGAACAATGAAAGGAAGCCATTTGCTCGGATGAGTCTTGTTTCACACTGTTATCAACTACTAGCCGAGTTTACGTTCGAAGAGTCAAATATGGTGGAGGTTCGCTGATGATTTGGGCAAACATGTCGTGATTTTCTATGAGCTCATGGTAAATCGACAAGGTCACATTACTGGACAGGATTATGTGAGCATTTAACTGAACAGGTCCATCTCATGCTACAATGTTTGTTCCCCAATGATGATGCTGAGATCCAGGACGACAGAGTATGAGGACAGCAACGCATAGCGCACAATGCACAACGAGCAATCAGTCACACCCAGTTTCAGTTTCTCCGAATACATTCTAGAAGTTTAACCGCTGACATATAATATACAGAAAAAAATGGAAAGGAACATGATATCCGAGAAGACTGTAGTCTATAATCCACAACCTGCATTCACACCGCCCCCTCCTCGCTCCCCACCAAATGAGCTTGGCTTGTGAAATGGACGTGGGCCAGACCATTTCTGACGTCGGTAGCGTTTCTAGTACGGAAATCTCTACAAGACTGTCCAGAGGTTCACCAAATTTTTTGTGCAACGCGATGATTTAAATCGCACATTTTGATCTGCATGTACATCAACATCTGTATTCTGCAAATCTACATATACATCAACATATGTGCTGTTCAAATCTCTGCAAAACGCATGACACATGGGTGCTTCCCATTTGACCACTTACTGTAGCTTCTTCCTGTGTTTGAACTGTCACCTAAAGATGCTGTGGTGTGTGATGTCGCCGGCCGGGGTGGCCGAGCGGTTCTAGGCGCTACAGTCTGGAACCGCGCGACCGCTGCGGTCGCAGGTTAGAATCCTGCCTCGGGCATGGATGTGTGTGATGTCCTTAGGTTAGTTATGTTTAAGTAGTTCTAAGTTCTAGGGGACTGATGACCTCAGACGTTAAGTCCCATAGTGCTCAGAGCCGTTTGAACCATTTTTTTTTGTGTGATGTCATAATGAAACAGTTTTTATTTTGATTCTATATTATTTTTTGATAGGAAGTTTGTGGTGATAGACAGTAGGATATTCCGAAGTTAGGTTATGTTAAAGATGACAGTTTGCTTGTGAGTTCTCGAAGCCAACGTATGAGAACTTTCTACTGTGGAAAGGAAGACTAATTTTGCCAATAATACCACTCCCTTCTGCGACCTCTCGCAAATTATTTTCGCAAGGCGTTCTTTCGCTGCAGCCCTTCTGAGAACACTTTTATTTAAGTTTTAATGGCTTATTGATTCGAAATGGAAATGAACCGTTATTAATTTCGAAAGCGTAGAATGCTTTTTACAGTCTGTATTTTGAAAACTGATTCGACAATTTCAGCTCAAGTTGTAAGTTAAGGCTACCGGTATTAGAAATTCGTCATTAAGTAGTGAAATTACTGATACTCGCGATAGCACGCACTTCTTTTCACCAGTGGGACCGTCAAAATGCTGGCCATAAACCACTCATCCAGACCCAATAATCACCTCTTAACAATAACTATACTCGTAGTTATTCTCATGATGATGGGAATTCCCGGAAGTCCCACTGGTGAAAAGAAGTGGGTGCTATCGCGAGTATCAGTAATTTCGCTACTTAATTACGGACAGTAGAAAGATTTCTAATACCGGTAGCCGTAATTTACAACTTGAGCTGAAATTGTGGAATCAGTTTTCCAATTACAGACTGTAAAAAGCATTCTACGCTTTCGAAATTAATAACGGTTCATTTCCATTTCGAATCAATAAGCCATTAAAACTTAGATAAAAATGTTCTCAGAAGGGCTGCAGCGAAAGAACGCCTTGCGAAAATAATTTGCGAGAGATGTCGCAGAAGGGAGTGGTAATACTATCAGAATTCGTCTTTATTTCCACAGTAGAAAGATGAAAGGATAGCTTCGTGCTTCACTTGTGTTCTCCTGAAGATTGTCGGTCGAACGCGACCATTTTTCTTGAACGGATTATCTTAGGAAACACGACTGTAGAACAGATGGGTAAACTTCATTAATTAATGATGGTATGTAACATATAAGTCGGTATCTCTTATTAGAAAGTAAATTAATCACACTTTTAAACCAAGACACGTGCTGTGACTGTTACACGGTGATTTAGTTAGCTTCTTGACTGACTTAGATGTTCCAAGCATAAAATAACTTTCTTCGTCAAAGACGAAAAGGTACCGGTAAGGAAGTTCCGTCAAAGACAACGGCAAAGCGCAAAACCTAGTGGGAATCGTAATCATTCGGAGTGGAACCACGGAGCGTTAGGAACTGTTGAAGCAGTGAATAAATGTAAAGCGAGAAGGTGCGTACAAGCGAAACACTGTACACCATACTGAAGGCCAAGATTATGTGTTTCTGAATAGAAATCTATACTTGAAGAATTACTTACTATTATAAGTTGTGATTAGGAGCATAACGTCATACACAGATGAAGAATACCGCTTAACTGCCGAGGAGACATTCATATGATAACATTGCAGATTCCAGATTTAGAGTACAATGAAAAATCAAAATAGAATGATTACAGAAAAAAATCGGAAATTTACGGCGTGATTGACAGCAGGGGAAAATTGTTGAATCAGCTGATCGACTTGGTTTAAGCAAAGAGAGCAAGAATATAACAAGAAGCGTCTGATCACTTCCCATGAACTGAGAACATTGTAACAACTGTTAGTTATTCTCAAGGGCTCCAGTAAGTTCAGCTTTCGTGCTTTGTTTGCTGAGAGGTGGATATGTGTTTGGTTGCTGCTGTCTTCACTCAATACATGAGCAAGAAGCGTGGAATCAACTTTCACAAACTATTTCTTAGCTCATGTCCAAGATGTCTTGCTGCTGTACCTCCACCAAACTGACCAGTCATGAGAAGTTTTCTTAATTATTCCAGTATTGTCCA
This sequence comes from Schistocerca serialis cubense, assembly GCF_023864345.2. Classification (NCBI taxonomy): domain Eukaryota; kingdom Metazoa; phylum Arthropoda; class Insecta; order Orthoptera; family Acrididae; genus Schistocerca; species Schistocerca serialis. The sequence goes on from NC_064638.1 coordinate 492,298,923, forward strand.
GTCTAAGCTTTCCTGTGAAAATGAGATAGACTGTGGTATCTCTTACGCACTACGGTATTTTACGTTATTTTTGGAAAATTACAGATCACATATTTATACTATGCCAGAAACTGCAAAACTATGAAGGAACATCAGATTTTGATTCTCTAGCAAGATACTGCCGATTACGACAGTACATCTGAGTACCAGTTTCTTACACAATTTGTTGGAAAGGAATAACATATAGTACTCAGAAAAACATTCAGTACATTGGAAAGTGGAATGTAATACAAAAATTCTGCGGATTATTTTATGGCAATATTTGAAAAAATTGTACCAAATCATTGTTTTGTACATCGACTTGTGTGTTCCGCGTGATTACCGATTCAAATAGTATCCATAGTCGCTCACCAAATCTTTAACGAGCTTACTGTCTTAGTACGGAAAGTTCGTCTGGCAGGCTGAGTCTTTTCATTTCTACACGCGTTTCGCTTTTTTTTATTTCAGAAGCATTGCCAATGACGATACTGTGCAGATCTTTCTTCTCATCTGCGCCTATATGGATACACAGTTACGAGGCGTGTGTTTTTTTTTTAAGTAAGTACCGTTTTGAAATTAAAAAAAAAGACGTGCTAAGATATCTCAATTTTTTTTACATGAAAGCCTGTACCTTTATCTACGCACTGGCGCCATTACAGTCTGATTCTTTCTTGTTTACGTTGTGTACTGAGTGTTTACGATGCCTCCGATAATCGTGAGTCCCACCGCCTTTGAAGTACGGGCTGTTATAAGATTTCTTAGTGCTAAAGGCCTAAAAGCGATCGATATTCATCGTGACATCTGTGCAGTTTACGGAGAAAACATTATGAGTGATGGAATCGTAAGAAAGTGGGTGAGAGCATTTAAAGATGGCCGCAAAAATGTGCATGATGAACGACGGATTGGGCGTCCTTCGGTCGTTAATGAAAGTTTGGTGCAGGATGTGGACAATAAAGTGAGAGAAAACAGACGTTTTACGATTTCCTCCTTGTGGGATGACTTTCCTAATGTTTCTCGTAGTCTTTTGTATGGCATTGTGACCGAGCACTTGAATTACCGCAAATTGCGCTCACGTTGGTTAGCGAAAATGTTGACGGATGTGCACAGAACCACACGTTTAGACAGTGCATTGACTTTCCTTGAGCGGTACCACAAAGACGGTGATGATTTCTTAAGCCAAATTGTTACAGGCGATGAAACATGGGTGGCCTACGTCACACCAGAATCAAAGCAACAGTCTAAGGAAGTTGAGCAAGGGCATCGTTTTTCTGCAAGACAATGCCCGTCCGCATGTGGCGAATCAGACCAAAGGTCTCATCACATATTTTCGATGGGAAGCTCTAGATCATCCTCCGTACAGCCCCGATTTTGCGCCCAGTGACTACCATCTGTTCCTGCACTTGAAGAAACACCTGGGCGGTCTGCGTCTTCAAAACAGTGGTGATGCAGTGGTTAACAAGTCAGGCAGCAGACTTCTATGAGGAGGGTGTTCAAAAACGGGTACAACGTTATGACAAGTGCTTCAATATTGATGGAAGTTATATAGAAAAGTAGATTAAGGTACAGGCTTTCATGGAAAAATAAAACTATTGAGATATCTTAGCACGTCTTTTTTAATTTCAAAACGGCACTTACTTAAAAAAAACACGCCTCGTAATTACCCTTTGCAGTCCAGGGCGTCCTATCCTAGACATGCGTGCACATTTGAGTATTTGTCTTTCTATGTTTGTACTGAGGAAAAAACACGCAATAAACAGACTTTAAAAATACGTATGTTATAAACAGGTTAATTTACATAAAATGACACCTTGGACTAGGTAACATTTATTTCACTTCGTATAAAGTAAGCAGTCGGAAGCTAGACTTAAATACGAAGCCAAGCGACGAAAATGGAGTTACCAAGTTTAGCATGATGATAAACATGTGTAATAAATACGAGGGATGTTCGATTACTAATGCAACAATTTTTGTGATAGCAGGTTGGTTTTATTTAGGATTCCAATTTACCACATTATTCCCCCCTCTTTTGGCTATGATAACCTATTTTTCAACATAATCTCTGTTCAATGCGACGGCCTTACGCCAACTTACTGGGAGGGCGTGTACGCCCGCATGGTGTCACGCTACTGGGCGACGTGAGAGCCAGCGTCTTACTGAATAACCTCCACATCATCCTCGTACGGCTTCCCTTGGCGTGCGGGCTTCACTGGGCCAGACAGGTGGAAGCTCTTTATGGTCATCTTTTCGGCGGCGAGGACCCCAGCGGGCGCACACGTTCCAGTACCTAAACTTGGGGGACGAGGGTGTCAGCACTGCCAATAGAGACGTCCAGTTGAGCAGCGAAGTGTTTGACTGTCATCCTTCGATCAAATTGAAGGAGAATGTTCTCACGTTCCAACGCAGCAGGAGTCACAGCTGTGTGCAGCCGACCGGCACGCTAGAGATGGGACATGATTACGCCAACTTGTTACTACAGCGACAGACGCCTCGCCTTCTCTTCCAACGACTCATCGTGGTTTTGTTCCCTGTCTCGTCTGCGTAGACACACTGCAAACGCCTATGAATATCTACGATGCTCTGGTTTTCCGCCAAAAGAAACTCGATGACAGCTCTCTGCCTGGAACGCACCGCCGTTACATACGCCACTTTTAAGGCGAAGTATAGTTTCGCCACCTAACGGAACTTCATGAAACTACAGGGGCTGAAGTGGGAATATTCCACGATGTCGCAGAAAAAATTCCACAATTTTTCAACAAAAACTGCCAGAGAAAAGAAGTTTTGCATCACTTATTAAATGTCCTTTGTCGTTTCTCTAAGCCGGATCTGATATACTTGTAGTTAGCACACGTCTCATCCGGCCGCAGTGGCCAAGCGGTTCTAGGCACTTCAGTCTGGAACCGCGCGACCGCTACAGTCGCAAGTTCGAATCCTGCCTCGGGGATGGATGTATGTGATGTCCTTAGGTTAGTTAGGTTTAAGTAGTTCTAAGTTCTAGGGGACTGATGACCTCAGATGTTAAGTCCCATAGTGCTCAGAGCCATTTGAATCGTTTTATTTGAACCACATGTCTCCGTTTACAAAAATAGTAATTGGATTCTTACTTATATCGTGTGTGGGATGAATACGGGGTGTTCTAGAAGGAGTTATCCTATTTCCCAAGAGTATAACTTCTGCAATAATGAAGACTGAATCTTAGGGTTAATTACAATTTACGCATCGAAGCTAAAAGTGTGGCACCATTTGTAAGTTTTCGGTTCGTTGATGTTTGGCCAAGATAGACACAAAGCCCATGCCTACTACAGTAGCACAAGTTTATATGCCAACTAGCTCTGCAGATGACGAAGAAATTGAATAAATGTATGATGAAATAAAAGAAATTATTCAGATAGTGAAGGGAGACGAAAATTTAATAGTCATGGGTGACTGGAATTCGATAGTAGGAAAAGGGAGAGAAGGAAACGTAGTAGGTGAATATGGATTGAGGCTAAGAAATGAAAGAGGAAGGTAGAATTTTGCACAGAGCATAACTTAATCATAGCTAACACTTGGTTCAAGAATCATAAAACATGGTTGTATACATGGAAGAATCCTGGAGATACTAGAATGTATCAGATATATTATATATTGGTAAGACAGAGATTTAGGAACCAGGTTTTAAAATGTAAGACATTTCCAGGGGCAGATGTGGACTCTGACCACCATCTATTGGTTATGAACTGTAGATTAAGACTGAAGAAACTGCAAAAAGGTGGGCATTAAAGGAGATGGGACCTGGAAAAACTGACTAAACCAGAGGTTGTACAGAGTTTCAGGGAGAGCATAAGGAAACAATTGACAGGAATGGGGGAAAGAAATACAGTAGAAGAAGAATGGGTGGCTTTGAGAGATAAAGTAGTGAAGACAGCAGAGGATCCAGTAGGTAAAAATACGAGGGCTAGTAGAAATCCTTGGGTAACAGAAGAAATATTGAATTTAATAGATGAAAGGAGGCAAAAAGGAATACAAACGCCTCAAAAATGAGATTGACAGGAAGTGCAAAATGGCTAAGCAGGGATGGCTAGAGGACAAATGTAAGGATGTAGAGGCTTATCTCAGTAGGGGTAAGATAGATACTGCCTACAGGAAAATTAAAGAGACCTTTGGAGAAAAGAGAACCACTTGTATGAATATCAAGAGCTCAGATGGAAACCCAGTTCTAAGCAAAGAAGGGAAAGCAGAAAAGCGGAAGGAGTATATAGAGGGTCTATACAAGGGCGATGTACTTGAGGACAATATTATGGAAATGGAAGAGGAGGTAGATGAAGATGAAATGGGAGGTACGATACTGCGTGAAGAGTTTGATAGAGCACGGAAAGACCTGAGTCGAAACAAGGCCCTGGAAATAGACAACATTCCATCAGACCTACTGACGGCCTTGGGAGAGCCAGTCCTGACAAAACTCTACCATCTGGTGAGCAAGATGTATGAGACAGGCGAAATACCCTCAGACTTCAAAAAGAATACAATAAATCCCATCCTAAAGAAAGCAGGTGTTGACAGATGTGAAAATTACCGAATAATCAGTTTAATAAGTCACAGCTGCAAAATACTGACGCGAATTCTTTACAGACGAATGGAAAAACTGGTAGAAGCCGACCTCAGGGAAGATCAGTTTGGATTCCGTAGAAATACTGGAACACGTGAGGCAATACTGACCCTACGACTTATTTTAGAAGCTAGATTGAGGAATGGCAAACTCACGTTTCTAGCATTTGCAGACTTAGAGAAAGCTTTTGACAATGTTGACTGGAATACTGTCTTTCGAATTCTGAAGGTGGCAGGGGTTAAATACAGGGAGCGAAAGGGTATTTACGATTTGTACAGCAACCAGATGGCAGTTATAAGAGTCGAGGGGTTCGCCGATGACATTGTAATTCTGTCAGAGAAAGCACAGGACTTAGATGAGCAGTTGAACGGAATGGATAGTGTCTTGAAAGGAGGATATAAGATGAACATCAACAAAAGCAAAACTAAGATAATGGAATGAAGTCGAGTTAACTCGGGTGATGCTAAGGGAATTAGATTAGGAAATGAGATACTTAAAGTAGTAAAGGAGTTTTGCTATTTGAGGAGCAAAATAATTGATGATGATCGAAGTATAGAGGATATAAAATGTAGACTGGCAATGACAAGGAAAGCGTATCTGAAGAAGAGAAATTTGTCAACATCGAGTATAGATTTAAGTGTCAGGAAGTTGTTTCTGAAAGTATTTGTATGGAGTGTAGCCATGTATGGAAGTGAAACATGGATGATAACTAGTTTGGACAAGAAGAGAATAGAAACTTTCGAAATGTGGTGCTACAAAAGAATGCTGAGGATTAGATGGGCAGATCGTATAACTAATGAGGAGGTATTGAATAGGATTGGGGAGAAGAGACGTTTGTGGCACAACTTGACTAGAAGAAGGGATCGGTTGGAAGGACATGTTCTGAGGCATCAAGGGATCACCAATTTGGTACTGGAGGGCAGCGTGGAGGGTAAAAATCGTAGAGGGAGACCAAGAGATGAATACACTAAACAGATACAGAAGGATGTAGGTTGCAGTAGGTACTGGGAGATGAAGAAGCTTGCACAGGATAGAGTAGCATGGAGAGCTGCATCAAACCAGTCTCAGGACTGAAGGCCACAACAACAACAACGATGTTTGGGTTGAATCTCCATGACGCAGCCGATTCGCTCGTTCATTACTCAATGTACGACGAGTCGATTCGGCGGCGTCACAGCAATAAGAGCCGTTTTGCCTTCACAGTCTCAAAAGGTGCAGTAAAGTTACAACTGTGCGGAGTGACTTTCGTCAACACTGCGGCACTGCGCCTGCATTCAATAACGGCACGGGAAATGCTACACTCTCGTTGTTTATGCACTTGTTTATTTTATTGATGTATGCGGAAGACTCCTTCTATGATCCTCCCCTGCTGTGCGTGAACTGCAATGCCGTATAACAACAGCAGTGAAGACGATTACCTCTGGACATACTCGTAAAAATGTGGGGCGAGTTCCACTGTCGTCTGGATGTTAGCCATGAGTCCCGTGAGTGCACTCTAAACATTTGTGAAAAGTAAATAATAACTTTGATCCTAAACGTCGTATGTACAAGCAAGGAAAAGTTTTCCCTCTGTACAAACTGATAGCTGTTTTGAAAATGAGAAGAAAAATTTATTAGTTCTTTGCGTGGTAATATTTACGCAGGTTTCTAATTTCATTCATGAAGAAGACGACGTTTTTAGGCAGCATATACCATATCCTGTGACTATCTTCCTTCTGCACAAAACGACAGAGCCTTGATCGAGAGTGCCGTTTGGTGGTTTTGTGCCATGATAGTGATATACCCGTGGTCTAGGGGTAGCGTCTTTGATTCATAATCAAAAAACGTCTTCGTTCGCGGTTTCTATCCCCGCCACTGCCTAAATTTTGATAAATAATCAGCATTGGCGGCCGAAGACATCCGGCATAAGAAGTCAGCCTCATTCCGCCAACGGCCTTGTCAAAGAGGGCGGAGGAGCGGATAGAGGTTTAGGGCACTTTCTTGTCCTAGTGGTGGGAAATTGCCCCTAAAGGCGGAAGAATCAGCAATGATCAACGACATGAGGATGCAGAAGGCAATGGAAACCACTGCATTAAAGACACGTAACGTGTATCCACAGGACATGTGGTCTGTATTTGAAGAAGTGTCATGATGATCTCTCCATTGGCAAAAGATTCCGGAATAGTCCCCTATTCGTATCTCCGGGAAGGGACTCCCAAGGGGGAGGTTACCACGAGAAAAAGATTGAATAATCAACGAAAGGATAACGTTCTACGAGTCGGGGCGTGGAGTGTCAGAAGCTTGAACGTGGTAGGGAAACAAGAAAATCTGAAAAGGGAAATGCAAAGGCTCAATCTAGATATAGTAGGGGTCAGTGAAGTGAAGTGGAAGGAAGACAAGGATTTCTGGTCAGATGAGTATCGGGTAATATCAACAGCAGCAGAAAATGGTATAACAGGTGTAGGATTCGTTATGAATAGGAAGGTAGGGCAGAGGGTGTGTTACTGTGAACACTTCAGTGACCGGGTTGTTCTAATCAGAATCGACAGCAGACCAACACCGACAACGATAGTTCAGGTATACATGCCGACGTCGCAAGCTGAAGATGAACAGATAGAGAAAGTGTATGAGGATATTGAAAGGGTAATGCAGTATGTAAAGGGGGACGAAAATCTAATAGTTGTGGGCGACTGGAATGCAGTTGTAGGGGAAGGAGTAGAAGAAAAGGTTACAGGAGAATATGGGCTTGGGACGAGGAATGAAAGAGGAGAAGGAATAATTGAGTTCTGTAACAAGTTTCAACTAGTAATAGCGAATACCCTGTTCAAGAATCACAAGAGGAGGAGGTATGCTTGGAAAAGGCCGGGAGATACGGGAAGATTTCAATTGGATTACATCATGATCAGACAGAGATTCCGAAATCAGATACTGGACTGTAAGGCGTACCCAGGAGCAGATATAGACTCAGATCACAATATAGTAGTGATGAAGAGTAGGCTGAAGTTCAAGACATTAGTCAGGAAGAATCAATACGCAAAGAAGTGGGATACGGAAGTACTAAGGAATGACGAGATACGTTTGAAGTTTTCTAACGCTATAGATACAGCAATAAGGAATAGCGCAGTAGGCAGTATAGTTGAAGAGGAATGGACATCTCTAAAGAGGGCCATCATAGTAGCTGGAAAGAAAAGCATGGGTACAAAGAAATTAACTTCAAAGAAACCATGGGTAACAGAAGAAATACCTCAGTTGATCGGCGAAAGGAGGTAGTACAAAATTGTTCCGGGAAACTCATGAATACAGAAATACAAGTCGCTGAGGAATGAAAGAAATGGGAAGTGCAGGGAAGCTAAGATGAAATGGCTGCAGGAAAAATGTGATGACATCAAAAAAGATATGAATGTCGGAAGGATAGACTCAGCATACATGAAAGTCAAAACAACCTTTGGTGCCATTAAAAGCATTATGGTAACTTTAAGAGTGCAACGGGAATTCCACTGTTAAACGCAGAGGAGAGAGCAGATAGGTGGAAAGAATATAATGAAAGCCTCTATGAGGGTGAAGATTTGTCTGATGTGATAGAAGAAGAAACAGGAGTCGATTTAGAAGAGATAGGGGATCCAGTATTAGAATCGGAATTTAAAAGGGCTTTGGAGAACTTACGGTCAAATAAGGCAGAAGGGATAGATAACATTCCATCAGAATTTCTAAAATCATTGGGGGAAGTGGCAACAAAACGACTATTCACGTTGGTGTGTAGAATATATGAGTCTGGCGATATACCATCTGACTTTCGGAAAAGCATCATCCACACAATTCCGAAGACGGCAAGAGCTGACAAGTGCGAGAATTATCGCACAATCAGCTTAACAGCTCATGCATCGAAGCTGCTTAGAAGAATAATATACAGAAGAATGGAAAAGAAAATTGAGAATGCGCTAGGTGACGATCAGTTTGGCTTTAGGAAAAGTAAACGGACGAGAGAGGCAATTCTGACGTTACGGCTAATAATGGAAGCAAGGCTAAAGAAAAATCAAGACACTTTCATAGGATTTGTCGACCTGGAGAAAGCGTACGACAATATAAAATGGTGAAAGCTGTTCGAGATTCTGAAAAAAGTAGGGGTAAGCTATAGGGAGAGACGGGTCATATACAATATGTACAACAACCAAGAGGGAATAATAAGAGTGGACGATCAAGAAGGAAGTGCTCGTATTAAGAAGGGTGTAAGAGAAGGCTGTAGCCTTTCGCCCCTACTCTTCAATCTGTACATCGAGGAAGCAATGATCGAAATAAAAGAAAGGTTCAGAGTGCAATTAAAATACAAGGTGAAAGGATATCAATGATACGATTCGCTGATGACATTGCTATCCTGAGTGAATGTGAAGAAGAATTAAATGATATGCTGAACAGAATGAACAGTCTAATGAGTACACAGTATGGTTTGAGAGTAAATCGGAGAAAGACGAAGGTAATGAGAAATAGTAGAAATGAGAACAGCGAGAAACTTAACATCAGGATTGATGGTCACGAAGTCAATGAATTTAAGGAATTCTGCTACCTAGGCAGTAAAATAACCAATGACGGACGGAGCAAGGAGGACATCAAAAGCAGACTCGCTATGGCAAAAAATGCATTCCTGGCCAAGAGAAGTCTACTAATGTCAAATACCGGCCTTAATTTGAGGAAGAAATTTCTGAGGATGTACGTCTGCAGTACAGTATTGTATGGTAGTGAAACATGGACTGTGAGAAAACCGGAACAGAAGAGAATCGAAGCGTTTGAGATGTGGTGCTATAGACGAATGTTGAAAATTAGGTGGACTGATAAGGTAAGGAATGAGGAGGTTCTACGCAGAATCGGAGAGGAAAGGAATATGTGGAAAACACTGATAAGGAGAAGGGACAGGATGATAGGACATCTGCTAAGACATGAGGGAATGACTTCCATGGTACTAGAGGGAGCTGTAGAGGGCAAAAACTGTAGAGGAAGACAGAGATTGGAATACGTCAAGCAAATAATTGAGGACGTAGGTTGCAAGTGCTACTCTGAGATGAAGAGGTTAGCACAGGAAAGGAATTCGTGGCGGGCCGCATCAAACCAGTCATTAGACTGATGACAAAAAAAAAAAAAAAAAAAAAAAAAAAGCCGATCCCAGGCATTTTACCTCTCTGTTTAAGCACAGTGCTCAAGTACGCTTGCGAAAAGTTTCAGCGACGACATAAACAAAATTCATATAGGCCTGACAGCTTGTTGGGCGTTGAGCATACCATGTTGTGGAAACTGCACAATATTTCTAAGACGCATCTGCTCCTCATCTGCAGATACTTTACCAGCGCCATCAACGGCTTTCGAATAACGACAGAAAAGTGTCGGGTACCGTATGTCTAGGATAATGCTAGAAGAAGGAAGAGTGTGGTTTAACGTTCCGTCGAATACCAGGTTATTAGAGAGAGATGCCGACGTCGGTTTGGGAACGCTGCGGAAGGAAATCGGCCGATAGCTATCCATCGTAACCATTTGCATTAAGTGATTTAGGGATATCACGGAAATTTTGAAGTTTGATGGACGGACAGTGTTTTGAACACATGCCCTGCGGAATACCTGTTCAGTGTCATAGCTGTGCGCCATTCAAGAGTATTAACCAAACAATAAAGTTACATTCTGCCTTAATTGCTATCATTTGACGAAAGCATCGCTTCGATGTCTCGAAAAGCTCAAGAAATGAAACTGGGGTGTTATTTTTAGTGCGATAAACAAAATATAAATGTGTTTAAACATCGTAGTCCAGTATCTAATAAGGCTGTTACCGTTACAGAGCACATTTCATTATCATCTTAATCTTGCTAGTGCTCTACCGATGTCACCGTTTCTCGCCTTCTGTGTGCCAGTACTGCGTATGTTTAATCAAATGAAATATTGTGGTTCCAGAGATCTTTTCAAGTCTCAGACTTCTATGGCGTATGTTAGTAGACTGAAGTGACAAATGAAAATTTGCACCAAGGCTAGGAGTCGAACCCATGTCTCCTGCTACCTAGACAGATCCGCTAACCACTACGCCAACCCGGCACAGGGGCTTTGCACAACTGCATGAGTTACCCTGCCACTCCTCCCTCCTTCGTATCTTGCCAGTCACTTTCTAGTAGTCATCATGGGTCATATGGCCCAATTTATGACCACTAGAGTCATCCACACTGCTTACTGCATACCAATCATTCTTGGTTTTCAAATACAGGCGGTACTGAAGGGTTCCCGATTTGACCTAGTTAATACCACTGGATTCTATATTCATAACGTTCAAGTTATTTGCAAACCAAGGCACTTCCACAGCTTCCATTTTAAATCATTGGGAGCCACGTTCCACGTCTACAATCATAGCTTTAGAAAAGCTTAGTGTAACGACATAATTTTAAACACCCTGCGTTTCACCTTGTTTACCGATCTCTCAGCATGGTGGTAGTGGTAATTTCCTATGGGACCAAATTGCTGAGGTCATCGGTCCAGAGGTTTACACACTACTTAATCTAACATAAACTAATTTACGCTAAGGACAACACACACACCCATGCCCGAGGGAGGACACTAACCTCCGACGGGGGTAGCCACACGAACCGCGCAAGGTGCCTAAGACCTCGCGGCGATCGCTTAGCACACGTATATAAACGTTCAGATGAATCTATAGCGGTGTAGCAGATTCTACGACTACATCAGCAAACCTCAACAAAAGACGTGGCAAACCCTACATTTTATTTTGCAGTTTAGTATTTTTCACGTTAGATACGCTTAAGAATCTAAGTGGGGAGGTATGGTGGCTTATGTGCTTCTTTGGGATCTTCTGATGGTACAGTTACTACATCTACATCTACATCCATACTCCGCAAGCCATCTGACGGTGTGTGGCGAAGGGTGCCTTGAGTACCTCTATCGGTTCTCCCTTCTATTCCAGTCTCGTATTGTTCGTGGACAGAAAGGTTGTCGGTATGCCTCCGTGTGGCTATAATCTCTCTAATTTTATCCTCATGGATAAATTTTGACGGAAGCGATATGTAGTATAGTGAAAAATATTTATTTATTACGCCCTGTAAACCGGTTACTAGAAGAATCGAACGCTTTCTGGAGAATAGAAACCCCGAATCTAGCTGGTAGGCTCTACACACGGCAACTATCACAGTTTTCTGCGTGTCTTATGTGTTTTCTTTTCGGAAACTCTATAATCTTTACAGAAATCCACTTTTTATGTTAAAATTCGGACATATTATTATAGTTTTGAAGATGACTGTATGAATACGACAAAAGTTTTTCGTTTCCTCCTCCAAGGCGACTGCCTTCCCCCATGTTAGTACACTCAACCTTAATGTGCGCATTCGGGCTTTGCCGCAGACGCACGAAGTCATTGGTATTCATGGAATTCGTTGCCTGGCGATCGAAGAAAGAGTGCTCCAACTTGTAGGAATTATACGAGAGTCGCAGCTGAAGGTTCCCATCTCCTGTTGTATGCGGGGAACCACAAGAGTGAAATGAAATATGGATGTTAGTCTTACATGGGAAGAGATTATCTGAAAGAGTTGAAAACTTAAAAACTGTAGGGCGTTCGTATATCTTAAGTCATGATACATGTAAGAGTAACAGCATGTACCGAAGCTCCGCTCCGCGCAAGTACAAGAAGAGAGTTCCCTTTGCCTTGCGCGCAGTCCCTATACTTAATTGAACAGAGGACGCGCGTAGTTGGTAAAGCCTCCCATACTTTGATAAGACGGTAAATTTGCTGCAGTCTTATCCAGTTGCCACTTTCATCTCTCAGGAGTCCATCACGTCGCGTTGCGGGCTTAATATGTTCAGCCGAGCAATCGCCAGTAATCGATATCGGCAAGCTGTTCTGTGGGAGCACATTCCAACTCAAACAGAAACTGCTGTGTACCGGGAGCCCGCGCAAACATTTCCGCTGGTTTCCTTGTTCTGCTCCGTGTGTGATCAGCGTCTCATTGTGGTAATGGTACGCGCTCCGTCTATCTCCCAGTCGGTTCCTCCACCTCAATTACGTTGGATTAGTCCGGCTGCTACCTGACGCTTCCACACAGCAGAAGCACATGCTGTATCGGTCTACTATAGACGTATAACAGCAAGTACTTTAACACTGAACTCGATGACATAGAGTCATGTTAGCTTTTTGAAGCCTTTAAATGCAAAAAGGAAATAAAAGAAGGAAGAGCATGTTTTAATAGAGGTGATTGACGCTGGAGATAAAGTAATACAAAAGGAAGTTGATCAATTAGTTTCGGGAATGTAAATAGATATAAATCAACACGTAATTTTATTAATCTTCACGCTAACTGTCCTCTCAATCCTTAGCCCACTTATTTATAATCATGTTTATAATGCTTCACACTGTTCAATTTTATTTTTTTAGAATTCATTTGTCTCTATGTTGTTGGCGAGGATGACCAATGGTCTCTTCAATGCGGTTGCACACCAGGCTCGAACTCTTACAGGAATCGACAAAATGCCGCGAATAATGAGCAAAGGAGACTACATTAGTAGTCAGAATGAGATTTTCACTTTGTAGCGAAGTGTGCGGTAATATGAAACTTCCTGGCAGATTAAAACTGTGTGCCGGACCGAGACTCGAACTCGGGACCTTTGCTTCTCGCGGGCAAGTGCTCTTCCACCTGAGATACCCAAGCACGACTCACGCCCCGTCCTGACAGCTTTACTTCTGCCAGTATCTCGTCTCCTACCTTACAAACTTCACAGAAGCTCTCCTGCGAACCTTGCAGAACTTGCACTCCTGGAAGAAAGGATATCGCGGAGACATGGCTTAGCCAACAGCCTGGGGGATGTTTCCAGAATGAGATTTTCACTCTGCAGCGGAGTGTGTGCTGATATGAAACTTCTTGGCAGATTAAAACTGTGTGCCGGACCGAGATTCGAACTCGGCACCTTTGCCTTTCGCGGGCAAGTGCTTAACCATCTGAGCTACCCAAGCACGATTCACGCCACGTCCTCACAGTTTTACTTCTGCCAGTATCTCCTCTCCTACCTTCCAAATTTCACAGAAGAGCACTTGCCTGCGAAAGGCAAAGGTCCGGAGTTCGAGTCTCGACCCGGCACACAGTTTTAATCTGCCACGAAGTTTTTAAATAAGTAATGTGTGGATAAGTTGGGAATTTGAGTCTGACAGAAGGCGTACTGGGGTAGTCGGTTCAGTTGCGATGCGTCCTGTGTCCGGATGGGTTAGTGATTCGTACTGTCTTGATAATGATTCAAGAAACTCACACATTCACGTCTCGTTTATTTCTCTGTGTCCGTCCCGCTAGTCTTGAATCCCCTATTGATATTGATCGCATAAATTATAAGTTAAAACGCATTCAGGACTTCTATCTTGCGGTGAGCTATTTAGAGGGTGACATTTTATGGAGACCCGTCCTCACCATGCGACTCCTACAGACTCGTTGGAAAGCAGTCCCTTGCGCGATCCTCGTTAAAGAGAACAGCTGCAAAAAACCTGGACGACAGTTTGGTGTAACATCAGTCTTACAATTTTACTGATTCGCGTAGCGTCCTCTTGGGATAAGGTAGTAAATAACTTGATTCCAACGAAAGAGCGACATTTCCGTAGTGGGCTTAGCGACACGGATTTATGTAGTCGCTGCACGTCTACAAAAGCGATACGACACCGCTTTGCTTGTGGAGGTCGTATGGCAAATTGGTCTTGGGTTAGGACGCAATTGGCCTTCCTTACTCGATCTTTTGAGACTTTATACACTACGGGCATCATATTGAGCCCAGATTCTTCCTTCTTTCCACGGTAGAAAACCTATACCGTTATGCGCTTCGTTCATTATGTTGTAGATATAGAAGGCGAGGGGGAAGATCACATCAACTTCATGCAGTACACAATCACGGCCAACTGGAAACGCTTGCGAATTCCTCAATATTGAGACCTCTTCGCCAACATGTTGAATCTTGTTTTCCGTTAGCAAGGTGTGCCACATCTACATATACATGGATATTCTGCAAATCACATTTAACTGCCTGGCACAGGGTTCATCGAACCACCTTCACAATTCTCTATTATTCCAATCTCGTATAGCGCGCGGAAAGAACGAACACCTATATCTTTCCGTAAGAGCTCTGATTTCCCTTATTTTATCGTGGTGATCGTTTCTTCCTATGTAGGTTGGTGTCAACAAAATGTTTTCCATTCGGAGGAGAAAGTTGGGGATTGGAATTTCGTGAGAAGATTTCGTCGCAGTGAAAAAATACTTTATTTTAATGATGTCTAGCCCAAATCCTGTATCATATCTGTGACACTCACTCCCATATATCGCGATAATACGAGGGTGAGTCAAATGAAAACCTTAAATTTATTATAACAAATCGAAATTTCGCGCCGTTATCCTGTAAGTTGGTAAGCGTGCTACAAACAGCTTGCAGAATGGCCTGTAGGTCGCAGCATAGTGCAGATGCACACATACCGTCGCAGTATCAGTATAAAGATGGTCGCCCTACTTGCGACTTGCACCAGGGAAGAACAGAGTTCTGTTATTCTGTTTTTGCGTAGTGAATGTGTGGAACCTACTGAAATGCGCTTTGAACGAGAAGGTGATGGCTTCCTTGCAAGAATCGTTACTGGGGACGAAACCTGGGTTCACTTTCACCAACCGGAGAGCGAGCAAGGAATGGCGCCATTCCTCATCACCAAGTGATTTCTATATGTTTGGACCACTCAAAGACGCAATGGGAGGAAAGAAGTTCCGTTCTGATGAAGAGGTACGCCACGCGGTGCATGAGTGGTTGCGTGGACTACCAAAAGAATTTTTTTCTAAAGGAATTTATGCACTTTGTAAGCGATGGAGGACTTGTATTGAGCGCGGGTGAGATTACGTTGAAAAGTGATACAGCTTTTTACCACTTCTGCACAATAAATAATATTTAAAAAATATTTAAATTTTTCATTTGACTCACCCATGTACAAAACGTGCTGCCCTTCTTTGAACGTCAGTCCTACCTGGTAAGCATCCCACACAGCACACCAGTATTCTAAAAGAGGACGGACAAGCGTCGTGTAGGCAGTCTCCTTAGTAGATCAGTTACATTTTCTAAATGTCCTGCCAATAAAACGCAGTCTTTGGTTAGCCTTCACCACAACATTTTCTATGTGTTCCTTCCAATTTAAGTTGTTCGTAACTGTAATTCCTAGGTACTTAGTTGAATTTACGGCCTTTATATGATTTATCGTGTAACCGAAGTTTAACGGATATCTTTTAGCACTAATGAGGATAACCTTAGACTTTTTGTTATTTAGGGTCAACTGCCAATTTTCGCACCACTCAGATATCTTTTCTAAATCGTTTTGCAGTTTGTTTTGACATTCTGATGACTTTATTAGTCGATAAACGACAACGTCATCTGCAAACAACCTAAGACGCCTGCTCAGAATGTCTCCCAAATCGTTTATGTAGATAAGGAACAGTAAAGGGCCTATAACACTACCTTGGGGAACGCCACAACTCACTTCTGTTTTACTCGATGACTTTCCGTCAATTACTACGAACTGTGACCTCTCTGACAAGTCACATAACTGAGACGATATTCCATAAGCACGCAATTTGTCGATTAATTTCATTTTCTGATGATAGGTGTTTTCTTTGTTATCTATGTTTCCCATCTGATTTGCTTCGGCTTGTTCTCTCCTAGTATACCTGCTCCTTTTGTTTTGTGTTTTGAGTCAGTATCGCGTCAGTTCTATTGTAAAATGTGTATAGATGAAGTATATATACACATAAGCGTATACACTACTTGAAATCAGATAGAAATTTTTCTTAGTTTGCTTTTTAGAATACAATCTGATTTCGTCATGTTTCTGCTTTTAGATTCTATATAAAAACTAAATATCTAAAAAACACAATTTTATTGTTCTTTTGTTATCATAGTTAGTTTTTCTCCCATTTGCAGCTTATATTACATGATGATTTGACTATCGTCTCCTGAAGTTTTAAGATGGTACCAAGTCACTCCGATAATAAAACAAAACAAAAAAGAAGTGGTCAGAGCAACTGCCTAGTAAACGGGAGACCCGGGTTCGAATCCCGATCCAGCACAAATTTTCGACTTTCCAAATTGATTTAAATCAATGCCCACTCGCAGCCAATGTCTATAATTACTTTATGTCTTTATTCTTATTTTTCATTTCCATCACGCTATCTGTGGCATATACATATATTGTCTCAATACCTTTTGATATAGCGCGCGCCGCTGTCCTGTGAACTTGCTTAGAGCGCGCGCTATAATCGATTATAGTTCGCTGTGTGGGTGGCGCTCCGGTGGTGATTTGCTATTACGTCGCTGGCGTGTTTGCGGTGGCCGGTGGAAAGCGAGAGGGTAGTCGGTTTCCGGGTATTGCACGGAACGTGAAGTCGCTCTGCCTGACCTACTGGTGACTAGCGCTAAGGTTGTTGTGCCTCACAATATGAGCAGAGTGGTCTGGGGCGGAGGCGACTCGCCGCTGTGCTGGCCATGCGGTGGTGATTAATTGGAGTCGGCGTACTTGTTCTGCCTGCCTGTCTGATGTGGAGGTCCGGTGGGGTCCGGTGATACCCTAGCTCGGAAACAACTAGGTGCTGAATTTTGGAGTCGTCTGTGCCAGGTTAGGATGTGGGCTCGGTTGGCTCGTCAGATTTTCCGCTGGAAGCTCCAGCAGCGGTTTCTGAACTTCATTCTGATGTGGGACGGCGTTGTTGGAAGTTTCTGCTGTGTGTGTGGCACGTTCCGATATTTGTTGGTACTACTTTATTTGCTCAACTGGAGTATCTTTTGGTTATCCTGCGGAGTGGGTCGTTGCCCACCCGGTCTGCTCAGCGTTACCTTTGGTGGTGCCTGTTTGTTCCTTTTTGAAGGAATTCACGTAGGTGGTTCCTGTTACCTGCCCGGAGTTGCTTTCATGTATGGTATATTTGGTATTTGATGTGTTAGGTAAAGTCTGCCTAAGAAAGTCGGTTTTGGACAGTATATGCATAGTGAATTACTGCTGCTTGGTATATGTGGTCCTCTGGGACCTGAACAACACGATCTCGTCAATTTGGTTTGTGTAACAGCATTTAGTGGTATGTTCTGTATTTCCATCTCACTGTGTTATTATTAACTTGGTTGAATAGTCGCGTTTGGTTTCGTTAAGGCACTTCTGAGACTGTGGTTTGACTATTCATGTGCGCTTGGCTTTTATTGTTTTGTTTTAAGAAGCGAGAATTGTTTATTAAGAGTTGTGTGTGTGTTGGCTTCCGGCACTTGTCAAGAGCGCCCGAGTTAACAGCGCCGTGGTTATCATGTGCTGTCGGGATGTTATATTGTTATCTGATTTTTGAATTTTATCGTGTGTTGATATTATCTGTCGTGTGTTACAGAACATAACCAAGGTGCGTAAGTGAAGGGCAGTTGTGGGAGGCATGTCGGGGAGCTCTCAGCGGTTTCTTTCGGGGACCGTTTCTAGTGGGAAGGCTCCGAAGTATTGAGAGCTCGCTCGTCTGTGATTGCGTTGGGAGTTGCCCTTGCCCTTTGGTTGTATCAAATTATTATTTTGTTATTATATTTATTGGTTGTGTGTTACACTTCTTTGATTTTATGGTGCCAAGTGCCATTATCTTTCTCAAAGTTTTTTATATAAATGACTTTAAATTGTAATGCCAAGTTAACTTATTATTGGATCTTGGTCTGTGGAGTATAATCTTTTAAAGCAACATTGTAATTTGTTCTTGCAGAAGAAATTTCTCTTATTTTATGGTTCCAAGTTGCCATTATTATTATTTTTTTAGTTTATTACTGCTCTTAATGTTTTCCGATTTTTTGATTGCAAGTGTCATTATCATTCTTAAGGGTTTTTGTAAATGATCTTAAGTTGTATTGCCAAGTTAACTTATTATTGGATTTTGTCTCTTCATTGATTTTATGGTGACAAGCCGCCGTTATTGTTTTTAAAGCTCATTCTTTTAACCATTTGTTAAGTTCTCTAAGTTATATGAATTTGTTGTTATTTAAAAGAGTTTAGTATTGGCAATTTGATAAATTGTGTACAGAATCTGCTGTTTGGATATTATTGGGTGGAAATCCTTGGATAGTTGTCCTATAAGAACAAACATTCCACCTTTCGTTTGGATAAACGTTTATTTCTGCGTAATTGAAGTTGCTCAGCCGATTGCAAATGCCTCAGATTGTGAAATACAGGCTGTTACTCGTGAGAGACGTTAAAAACTGTATGTCGAAATTTATCGGCAGGTTAGTGAAGCGTATGGAGAGCTGGAAAATGTTGTTGAGCATTAAAAGATGGTCACACGAATGTTCACGATGAAGACGAAGTGGTCTACTGTCCGTCGATACTATCTGTTGCAGAAAGTCGATAAAGAACTGGAGAAGGCAGGCGATTCACGATTTCTGCATAATGCCTTTCCTCACGTTTCAGGAAGTGTTCGGTGTAAATTGTGACAGCACTTTTACGAAATGGTGACTTGCGCAAAACCATTCGTTTAGCCAGTGCAATGACGTTCCTCCAAAGGCACTGTATCGAAGGAAATTTTTTTAGCCAAATTGTTACTGGTGACGAAATATGGGTTTCTCAATTTATACCAGAACAAAAAACGATAGTCCTTGGAATGGAAGCAGTCAGCATTCCTCAAGAAACTTAATTTCCAGCAAAGAATTTCAGGGGGAAAAATTATGTGCAATGTTCTGGAAATTTCAGGGTGTTTCGCTTGTCAGTTCTTTTATATATTGGTAGCACAAACGATGCAAACAGTCAGTATCAGATATTAAAGTAACTATGCCGTGAAGTCTAAAACAAAAAAAAGGTTGGATGTTGAATGGAGGGAACGTTTTACTGCTTGGTGAAGCTCGAACGATTTGTCTCACACACTCAGGATGCCATTACGTCATATGGTTTGGGAAGAATTTGACCACCCTCCATATAGCCCTGGTATCACACCTAAGAGTTATTTGTTCTCAGACTGAGTGAAGTACCTAGCGCCTAAGTATTATTTGATCTTGCAGTGACGGGAATCCTTGCTGGTCAGTGCTACCACAAATATGTGATATCAAAAATTCAGTATAGGACTGGTTAAAAAATAATGCGGTAGACTACAGTGAGGATAGATTTTAGAAGCGCACTGTGGGTACTTGTTTTCATATGGGTGGAAAATATATGGTGAAGTACATTAAGTTACAGGCTTCCATTTAAAAACAAAATTGTTGAAACATTGTTTTACATTTTATTTTAAAAAGGTTTTTTCTTGAAAAACACCCCTCGAACATAATATTTTTAGTATTACTGAATCTTTATAACCTTTATTATCGTGAATTACCATAATTGAGGAGCTGACAGTACATGTGGTACAAGTGACATTTGACAAGAAAATGATGTAACGCACATTTGGATAGCGAAAATATGGATCTTTTATGAGTAAAAGAAGTACCATCTATTTTCTGCATAGTGCTGCCCTCTATGACGATAAAGTTGAAGCTTAAGACAGTACCCGGACTGAATTTAGAATACAGCTAGAATAGGTGAAATTTCGGACAAAAGGTGAACTGCTTCTATCTTTAATGAAGGTTCACTTATGTATATTTTTTTAAGTACAGCAATAGCGTAATGTGTATTCTTTTAAGAATACTTAAAGTGGTATTTAATGCATTTGTAACAGGCCATATTTTAAAATACCGCTTATACATCTTGAGTCAAAAGCTGCATATTGACACGACAGATCATAAGGTCCTTGAACCTGGCCATTCATGAGCTGAATGTGATAAAGGTTTTAGTCTAGCAGAAAAGGTAAAGAAACACTTCAAGCCATGTATTTGTTCCCCAAGATAGGACGGTAGCAGTGAAGCAGGTCAGAAGAAAGTTTTCCATAGTGGAAATGAAAGCGGATTTTTTTTTCAATTTAAGCCATGGATAATAAAAAAAGGATAAAGATATTAAAGACCGAGAAGGAAAGAAAACAGAACGAAGGAGTACCAGATGGATCGGAGTCAGCAAAGATAATCCTCTAACAATGCAGTGCAGGTATTCACTAAAACACGATCTTGAGTTTATAGAAGCAGCTTTTAGGAAACCCAATATTCGCCCCCCATCAATGCCTTTACTGCAGCCTTTTCAGCAAGATGAATTTGAAACAAAATTTGAAAAATGGAAAAATCTTCAGGGGATGACTTCTGTAACAATACATTCCATTACCAGACAGCTGTTACCATACGTGTAAGAAGGGCGAGTGGAGAAAGAAGAGGACATGGTTAAAGAAGGAGACAAGATAAATTGAAAAATAGAGAACACAGTGGTAAGCATCACGAGTGTCGTTCACGAAGGATATTCTTCAAGAAATGCCACAGAAGGAAACCATTTAGATTCTATAAACAATTATGTGAGGGGATTATAGAAAATGACTATGATTAATCTGTCGTACTTGTTGGAACCACGACAGTATATTTCAGTTCTGGTATTTTAATTTTATTTGCTTTTTCCAAAGGTTTTTCAGCTTCTTGTATTAATTTCACAATAATTACTCACGTATCATTGTTTTATAATGAAGATGTATTCTAATATGTATATGGTGCGTGTTATACCAAAAGTCTTTAAAATATTGCGCGGTAAATAAAATGGTTTTGCACATATATCTGTTCCAAGGCGCAAGAAGAATAAGTATTTTTAATATATTATGAAAGTTAATGTGGTGTCACTGCAATATCAAACCATACCTACCACTATACACAGACTAACTGACTATTAGGAAAAATATCTGATGTCTCTTTTTTGTAAATGGCCTTTTACCTTTAGCAGTCATTTATTTAGTTTGCTACAGGAAGCACTTGTACCACTTGTAATCTCAGACCACAATCATTAATATGCTGAAGCGAAACTTCGTAACTCATTACGTGTTACAACTTCTAAAAATCGAGTAATCACGATAGATTACGTACATAAAGACTAAAGGTTTTAAGGAAACTGTAAATAAACAATTAAACAAATGTCTGGAGTAGGAGAGTTCCACAAAACAGGAACAATGGCATACTTGCTCTAATTTGGAAGGAACGTGGCAGCCTTCTCTCCGTAATGTGGAAGATATTCATTAAACAAGAAAAAACGTTACATGTTTACTAAGAAAAACAACTAGCTGAGAAATGAAAATATGGCTGTGGACCATTTGCAAGTCTTCATTTCCAAGTGGGGTAATGTGCGATAACACCTACTTCGCCTGGGATTGCCTTTGCCGCTACCAACCCTAGACGATCAAAACCTTTTTCGGTCTCTATTCGTGTACTGAAGACAATAAACACCAGAACAACAGCTTCCATTAGACACCATAAAGATCGTGGGTAATTCATAACTGAAAAGTGTCAAGTGATCAAAGCGTATCTCAGTAGCTCTAGAGGCAGGTTTTACGTGTCTAAACTGAGAAAAAAGAAACTAAAATAAATAACCGAATATACATGGACTAATTTTGTCTTGCTGATGACACTATGCTGTTTGCCTGTTGTAAAGATAAATTTTTCGAAGTCTGAAAGTGTTTAACACACAGAAAAGAAAATAGCTAATATTAACTTTTGAATAACAGAACCAACTGATTAGTACTTGTTTTAAGACAGCTGAAGGCAGAAAAAGTGGGCTGGAATGTTTTTGTCGAGAAAAACGCAATTTCCAAATCAATAAATCAGTTTGTATTACAGCTTATGAATTACAGCAACGGAACATAGATTTTCATTGTGAAGACCATTCAGAAACTAACGTTTCGTCAACGGGAAATGATTAAATCATTACGAGAATTATTACAGGAGACACGGAAAAGCAAAAAGAAATGAACCATGCAGCAAACTCCCAACACTGACGTATTCATGACGATAGTGAAAACAAAATGGAAGTGGGCAGGGCATGTAGCCAGGCAAACGGAGAGTAGATGGACTGTCTGAGTTCTGAAGATTGCAACCTCGAAACACGTATTAGAAAATACCTAGGAGAAATGTAAATTAGTATTTCAGAAGCTTCTATGTACCTAAATTGTGTCTGAATTATTTTATAGTTCGCGTAGAACGGTAGCCGAAGTGCAGTAACCAGCTTTCGCCCAAAGCGCTGGGCGAGTTTGTTCGTTTGTTCGGAAGTGGACGCCGGTAAGTGTTTTCCGTCCTACGGACAGTCAGCGATGACAGAACTGAGGCGCACATCCTGCAATATATCTGAAGTGATTTTACAGAAACTATGAAGTAAAAAAATTTCATGTTTGCTTTACTTATAGTTTTATATGTCAGGTTCAGGACGATGTTTCTATTAATTCGTTAATGGTTATAGTTATTGTGATATTTGCGTGACAGTAACACACTACGCGAAAATCGGAAAAGTTTGCAATGAAAAACAGAGGTCGTTATGATTTTGCGTTTGGTGCATATTGCATAATACGTTGTTGGATATGAAATTTAGCTAACATACTGAATTTTTCTTTAGACTTCAGGAGACGTATCTATGCCACCGATCTAGAGAAAATTGATCTGATGTAGCACCCGCATTTGCGATCGGCCCGTGCCAGCGATAAAGCCAGAGTGAAATATGGACAACATTCCTCATGTATCACAAACGATTTCAGAATCGAAATGAGATTGTGGCAAATGATAGCATACAAAGAGGAGAGTAATTTACTGTGTCGGTATTACGTAAAACATTATCTACCGTGTTACTCCTATAACCAAAGACTTTTTTGGTGGAAGAAAGTAATTTTTAAGGCCCCGTCGATAGCCGCTGAAACGAGAAATTCTGTGGGTTTTGTAAGTGATGACATTACACGTTCTTTGCTCCCTTTATTTTACCCCTTCTACGTTCGGAAGTTCGATGAAAGTATTCCGATCAACATTTTCAAAAGCTGTCTCTAAGTCTACAAACGCTATAAACGTAGGTTTGCCTATCCTCAACCTACTTTCTAAGAGAAGTCATAGGATCAGTATTGCCTCACACCATCCTACATTACTATCGATACAAACTGATCTTCCCCAAAGTCAGCTTCCACCAGTTTTTCCATTCTCCTGTAAATAATTAGTGTTATATATTATTTATTATTATTGTTATGATATTGTCGTCTGCAATTCAGTTTATTAACATTTGAGTTTATCTCAAAAATTCGAATTTATTATGAAAATTTGAATTTCCCTCCGATTTTTGAATTTCCATGTTATTGGGTGGGGAGAGGAGGTCCGGGAGAGTTCCCAGAGGGGGAAGGGTAGGGAGCAATTAATTGATCACTTTAATTAATTAGTCAATTAGTTTGATATCAATTTGATATCAGAAATGCAATGTTGCCACCTATAGGGTAGGGTCAAGGGATGGGTGGAGGGTCTGCCATATTGAATAAATCTGAATCGATGCTGTTCTCTTTTTACCCTACTACTCTTAGTTTATATTTCTGCCTAGGTAGCAGAATTTGTTTGCTTCACCTACTTCGTGACCACCAAGTCACATGTTAAGTTTCTTGCTGTTCTCATTCCTGCTACTTCTCATTACCCTTTATTTGATTTACTCTCAATCCGTATTCTGTGCTAGAGATTCTGAACAGACAGAAAATTCCGCTGGTGCACTTGAATAGTAGCGAACCAATATAGTTAATTCCACCACACGGCGGCTCCATTTCACCACTACAAACACTCGGCGTTGTTCACAGAAAAAGCTCGCCAACAGCAAACCACCAAAACGAACGACACAACATGAACGGATCAGGCTTGGGTAATTAAGACACCACTCAACTTTGACGTCCTGGGTCGGTGAGCCACGAAGCTCTTAGCAATTGGAGAGCTCCACACACGCTCCGACAATGTGCAGGGAGCACCAAGCACCAGCGGACCCAGCCGACTATGCCGCACGGAGATATTCTCCCTGGTCCGCGCCAACCGACCGACTGCCCGCACACACCCTAGCCGGAAACCATATGCACAAGACCAAAGATGGTATACGGTGCAAATATCGATACACATCGCTGCTGCCACACGTAGAAGGACGAAGAACCACAGCATAACCGCAACAACGGCGGGAACCAAACGCAGATAGACAGCCAAATTCAAAGAAACGCATAGTTCGGAGTGAGCACGGTTCACAGTTCATCCACATTGTCTGCCCCAGTGCCGTAGAGGTCCATGTGTGTGCAGTCTACTGACATTTTTGAACCTGTTTGACATGCTTGGGCTCCATGAACTTCCCACAAGAGGTGTACATTGCTCGCCAGTAATGGCACTGGTGTCGCTGATGACTGGCAGGACAGCAGGAAAGAAGCTGCAGCGGGTAGCAGTGATTCCCCTTCAATTTACACACGGTGTTTCACAGCTGCTGTATCTGCGTGGTGTCTATACTTTCGAAGGAACAGACACCGTGCATTCAAATAATTAATAAGCCTGGCTGGGCAATAGATCCACTTTCTTCGGTGCGATTGCACAAATACGTCCGACCTCCTGTGGTAATTCTAAGCAGCAGGCAGAAGTATAATGGACAGGAAATGAGGATAGTTGGCGCTCAGTGGATCGGCCGTGAGCCACACCGAGATAGTCCGTGCAGTTGGGATGACACCGTGTCCAGGATGGCACAGTGGTTACTGCACCTGCCGGGTTCGAATCTCGGTCCGGCAAACATTTTCGCTCGGCGCCGCTAATTCCGTATAATGGCCCGCTGCAGCTGACAGCAGTGATC
Organism: Schistocerca serialis cubense; assembly: GCF_023864345.2. NCBI lineage: Eukaryota > Metazoa > Arthropoda > Insecta > Orthoptera > Acrididae > Schistocerca > Schistocerca serialis. Next base: position 492,324,200 of record NC_064638.1, read on the forward strand.
CCCATTCAATTTACATTTAGTGTTTCATAGCTTCTGGATCTGTGTGATCTCTGTTCTTTCGAAGGAACAGACACTTTGCATTCAAATAAAAAAGGAAACTACAATCATCTCGCATCGACTGTGGGTTCTTTGATTACTCTGGGAGATGGTTCCTTTTTAATTAAAACACATGAAATATTAGTTCACTTAGATACGTAAGCGATTAAATGATTTACTTAACTTTGACACAGTTATTTTCCACTGGAGTACTGGATAATTTACAGTTCTCGTGTACTAGTCAAGCTTCGCTTAATGTACTAATTTACGAACTTTTCTCTTGAAGTAGAGTGTTCAGCCTTGGCCAACGTATGTCCGTCTGAAACTTCACAAACGTACGAAAACTGTATTACTCGATGTTGTTGACTGTTGAATATGAGGACTCAAACTGGGAAGAGCCCTTGCTAATTCGACACTAGTTTGACCCCAGGGTGAGGAAGCTGCAGTGTTCAGAGGAGAGACGCGGTCTTCAGGGGGGCATTCCATACGTCGTTGCAGTAGTTATCAAAGATTAATAGCACGTCCACTCCAACGTCGACTGAGGGAAAACGTAAAAGAAGTCACTTCTCGAAGTAGAACAATAATACTTCTTACCGATGAAGGTCGGTTGCATTGTCACTGTCTAAGTTCACCAAACACGTACTTAATAAAAGTCAAAGTCCCGTAGGATGCACACAGGTAAAGTACAAACTGAATGAACAAAATTTTAAGTCATTTAGGGGAGCAGTTGCTGCGAACAGTTCAGTGATTGATTAGTATACATCGGAATCGACCGAAAACTAAGAATACACGCCATCGTCGCAAGCGGAAGGTGAAGACTTAGAGAATGTATGTCAAGATTCTGAACGGGTAATTCGGTATATAAAGGGAGATAAAAATCTAATAATCACGGAGGATTAGAATGCGTACGTAGGGGAAGGAGTAGAAGAAAGAGTTACGGGAGAACATGAAGCTTGCAGTAGGTACGAAAGAGGAGAAAGACTAATAGAGTTCAGTAATTTGATGAAGGTAATAGTGAACACTCTGTTCAAGGATCACAAAAGGATGGAGTATACTTGGAAAAGGCTGAAACACATGGGAGGCAGAGATTCCGAAATGAAATATTACATTGTAAGGCATACCTAGGAGCACGCATAGACGCAGATCACAATTTACTAATGATGAAGAATAGGCTGAAGTAAGAGATTAGCCAGGAAGTAACAGTGTGCAAAGAAGGGGGATACCGATATACCAGTAAATGAGGCGATACGCCTGAAGTTCTTTGAGGCTATAGATACTGGGATAATGAATAATTTAGTAGGCAGTTTAGTTGAAGAAGAATGCGCTATCATGCTCAAAAGTATCCGAACGACCTGAATTACGTTTCGCTTGATTTTCATGCAGCCCACATAACATAACTGTCATGCAACTCCTCTACTCTCATTTCGGTACAGTTATTTGTCTGTAAAAAATGATTACCACAGGTGACCACTAGGAAACTCAGCTCTGTGTGGCCATAACTCCAAGTGTAATTAATACCGCGATACTGCAAATGTCAAGGGGCACTAACAAAGCCCTTAACGCTTGTAAACTCATATTTATTATAATAAGTGACGTTTCTAAACTTTTACCGCTGTTATTAGTACATGACACAAATAATACCTGCAATTCTAACACACCAATTATTGCGTAACCGTTACTGAAAACGAAATTACACTCCTGGAAATTGAAATAAGAACACCGTGAATTCATTGTCCCAGGAAGGGGAAACTTTATTGACACATTCCTGGGGTCAGATACATCACATGATCACACTGACAGAACCACAGGCACATAGACACTGGCAACAGAGCATGCACAATGTCGGCACTAGTACAGTGTATATCCACCTTTCGCAGCAATGCAGGCTGCTATTCTCCCATGGAGACGATCGTAGAGATGCTGGATGTAGTCCTGTGGAACGGCTTGCCATGCCATTTCCACCTGGCGCCTCAGTTGGACCAGCGTTCGTGCTGGACGTGCAGACCGCGTGAGACGACGCTTCATCCAGTCCCAAACATGCTCAATGGGGGACAGATCCGGAGATCTTGCTGGCCAGGGCAGTTGACTTACACCTTCTAGAGCACGTTGGGTGGCACGGGATACATGCGGACGTGCATTGTCCTGTTGGAACAGCAAGTTCCCTTGCCGGTCTAGGAATGGTAGAACGATGGGTTCGATGACGGTTTGGATGTACCGTGCACTATTCAGTGTCCCCTCGACGATCACCAGTGGTGTACGGCCAGTGTAGGAGATCGCTCCCCACACCATGATGCCGGGTGTTGGCCCTGTGTGCCTCGGTCGTATGCAGTCCTGATTGTGGCGCTCACCTGCACGGCGCCAAACACGCATACGACCATCATTGGCACCAAGGCAGAAGCGACTCTCATCGCTGAAGACGACACGTCTCCATTCGTCCCTCCATTCACGCCTGCCGCGACACCACTGGAGGCGGGCTGCACGATGTTGGGGCGTGAGCGGAAGACGGCCTAACGGTGTGCGGGACCGTATCCCAGCTTCATGGAGACGGTTGCGGATGGTCCTCGCCGATACCCCAGGAGCAACAGTGTCCCAAATTTGCTGGGAAGTGGCGGTGCGGTCCCCTACGGCACTGCGTAGGATCCTACGGTCTTGGCGTGCATCCGTGCGTCGCTGCGGTCCGGTCCCAGGTCGACGGGCACGTGCACCATCCGCCGACCACTGGCGACAACACCGATGTACTGTGGAGACCTCACGCCCCACGTGTTGAGCAATTCGGCGGTACGTCCACCCGGCCTCCCGCATGCCCACTATACGCCCTCGCTCAAAGTCCGTCAACTGCACATACGGTTCACGTCCACGCTGTCGCGGCATGCTACCAGTGTTAAAGACTGCGATGGAGCTCCGTATGCCACGGCAAACTGGCTGACACTGACGGCGGCGGTGCACAAATGCTGCGCAGCTAGCGCCATTCGACGGCCAACACCGCGGTTCCTGGTGTGTCCGCTGTGCCGTGCGTGTGATCATTGCTTGTACAGCCCTCTCGCAGTGTCCGGAGCAAGTATGGTGAGTCTGACACACCGGTGTCAATGTGTTCTTTTTTCCATTTCCAGGAGTGTAGTTTGCGCAAACAAATCGCTATGGTTACCCTAAGAATTCTTGTTTCTCGAAGATTTTCCAACCATTTTTTAACCTTCGTCCACTTCGTGTGTTTTCAATAAACTGAATAATAAGCTAACGAGTTAAAAAAAACGTGGTTAACAGCGTCAAGAATTGATCGTCATTGCTGACTAGATTTAAAGAGACGTGATATAATAAATTTTAGCCGGAATCAGTTAGCAAATCTGAACTTTAAATAAGAGACGAAAATTTTTGTACTGGGTCGGGATAACTACCCAGAAACTGTTGTCCGTGTTAATGTGGTTGCATTCCCAAGTAAGAAACTTGAAATGACGTAATATATGCGATTTATGACGATTCGAACCAAGTAACGAAGGCGATTTTTATATAATCACTGTCAAATTCGAGACTGTTGCTCAGTAGTAATGAGATGCTTCAGACTGCAGTGACGAAAAAAATTCAGTAAATTTTGCATTCCTGGGATTCGAACCCGCTACCTATCGTCGTTGATTTCTAGCCACGAGTGGACATTATATATAATTTTATTTTACCAGAAGCGTGTTGTGCGCATATTTGAACTAGAAGTGGCGCGAGCGAGGAATACAGTGATGACTGGGAATCGAACCCCGACCACATCGTCTTGGCCACAAACGAAGACACGTTACCTACAGGATTCTTTTTCACCTATGGATAGGAGTGACATGTCTGCACTTGAAATGATGTGACAGAAAGATCAGTATGTGTCTGGGAGTCGAAACCGTCACATATCGTTATTAACAATGAACGAAAAAAAGGTTAAAAATCAAAATAAATTTCCATCAACAGTTAGGTGAAAACTGAAAGGACATGATGAAAATTTTTATGCCGAACCAAGAATCGAACCCTGACACGCACCTTCTGTGGAGGACTTGAGGAGTTTGGAACCTCGAGTAAACAACGATTTGATGGCACCAAGTCGGAAGGAAGGATCAAAATGCCGTGAAACCATAACCAATATACTGAACATTATAAGCTGAAATAGAAGATAGTATTAAGCCCTGTAACCAAACATGGCGTTTCCTTCTTTAGCTACAGGAAAATTTCCAACATAAGAGTGACTACTAGCAGCAAAGTTAGTACATGCTGCCACTTATGCCTGTGTTACGGCCCAATCTAATCTGTTGCCAGTAGCGAAGTGACATTACGTTTAATGTGAATTTGGAACCACGGTGGAATCGTATGTTTTTCAATTGTCGTAATCAGGGGTAAGCAGGATGTACTGAAGTCTGTAAAAAACCTTCACCTTAAGTTGAAATCGAACCCTCAACCTATATATACTAACTTACAATCCATCCCGCAAACTACTGGACTCCACATGTGGCTGGGTCATGATTGTGTCGTAGTACTGGTGTGCCAGACTGGATGAGAATTCTTTCCTGACTCCCTGGAGTGGACTACAGTCGGTTCAATACATTCATTTCCTGCTCTACCAAATCAGGATTAACCAAGTGTGGTTTGCAGCGGACGTCTCTACACTCACACTGGCAAACAAAAGTAACCAGGTGTACCGGTATGAAATGAGCGTTTTTTTGTGAAAATGAAACACTAGTTTTGAATTGAAAAGTAAAAACATATTATTCAAAGTACTGACCATTGCTTTCTATACATTTTGACCACCTTTCTGGCAATTTGTGGACACCACGCCAATAGAAATGTTCGTCTTTTGAAGCAAACCAATCAGACAACCAATTTTCGACTTCTTCGTAGGAATCCAAGTGTTCTTCAGCCAATGCGTGACCCATTGATGAAAACAAACGGTAGTCGGAAGGGGCGAAGTCTGGTGAATACGGCGGGTATGTTTTGATTGTATCCTGAACCAGTTTTGCTTTGTGCGCAGGTGCACTGTCGTCTAAAAAAATTACTCTGTCATGTCTTCTGGCTCATTCTGGTCTTTTTTCGATCAATGCATAGTTCAAATTGATCATTTGTTGTCTGTAGCGATTAGTATTCACAGTTTCACCGGGTTTTAGATGCTCATGATACACCACTCATTTCTGATCCCACCAATCACGGAGCATTGTCTTCTTGCCGAATCGATCTGGTTTTCCAGTCGATGTTGATGGTTGTCCCGGATTAACCCACGATTTTTTCATTTTTTCCATTTTTCATCGCCAGTAACAATTCCATGCAAAATTGATTTTCTTTCGTGTCATTGAAGCAAAATTTGACAAATGGTTTTTCGGTTTTCCGTCTGTGTTTCCATCTGTGTGTCACGCATTTTCCACATTTTTGGATCTTTCCCATAGCTTTCAAACGGTCATAAATTGTTTGTTGTGCAACATTTAGCATTGCTGCCATTTGCTTCTGACTCAAAATATCATCATCATCCAATATTGCTTGCAATTCGTCGTCTTCGAACTTTTTTGGTGGTCTTCCACCTTCTTCATTTCTTACATCAAAATCATTGTTTCTGAACGGTTGAAACCATCTTTTGCATGTTGCTTGTGATAGGGCATGATCACCATATGCCTCGACAAGCATTCAATGCGACTCTGCAGCACTTTCTTTCAAATGAAAACAAAAAATGGTACAAAATTCGACGTTGTTAACACGATGAAAACATATGATCTTGTTTGTTCCATGACTTGATGTATACTAAATATCTTTGACAGATGTCATACCAACTAAACAAAAAAAATTTAGGCTCGTTCACAACAAATGTTCCCTTTCGACACATTTGTATCTTAACGCTCATTTCATACCGGTACACCTGGTATTTAATACAGCAGTTGGGTCTTAAGGGCGAGGTATTTTCAATAAACAGTATGTACACCGTGTAGTAACTACAACATTGTAAGCAGTATTTTCGCAGCATGTTACACGAGGAATACTACGTATGTAATCTATCATTACGAGCAACATTTATGAGCAAAAACAGGCTGGCGCATAGGTTTGTTACGATTCTGGATTTAACAGAAGGGAGAAGGCAGGAAACTCGATCATCTGTGCTCTATACGAATGAGTGTTATTGAAGAAATGAAGTGGGATAAATACTTTCTCGTGTCAAGCAGGACGACTTTGAGGTAAATTATTTGTCACATTCAGCAACCCGTAGCACTGTGGCTCTGTGACATAAGAGTTAAAATGTTAATCTCTTGTGAATTTAGAACCTAGATTTAATGTAATTTTGGTGTCGTAGTGAGACGTCGTTTCAACTAACCTAGCGACCTGATCCCTTATTGATGGCTAAGAGAGATAATTCATAGTGAAGACGAAATTACTTGTAGTTTCTGCGTGGATCATGGACATGCATCTGATAACTATATGACCCACTATAAGTGCAAATCGTTTAGAATGTTTAACTGAAGAAAAAAGACATCATCAAGTGAATTTAGCAGGATAATCCTTTGTCACTCCAGGAAGTATCTCGACTATCACATGGTTGCTAGACATGATCTACAATGTTGCCAAGGCCCAATCATACTCGGAGGTGGAAGAAATATATTTTCATTGGGCAGGCTAACAATCTATGAGTAAAGATTGTGATTCAAAAACGCAGCGAAAGAATCTCTCAGGTTCACATACATCTGCAAAGCGCCAGGTGAAAACAAATACTTATAACTCAACAGAAACAGCATAAATTAAAACCAGGAGAAATGGTATGAATGACATTCATCTTCATAGCTGTCAGCATTTTATATTTATTTCATTCTACAGGTTATCAGAATAGACACTTGAGTATTATCTACGAGTAATTGTTAGACTCTACTCCAAAGTCAAGTTTAAATTGGAAAATAATTAGCGCTCTTTCTAATCAAGGGCTCAATGATTGCAAGTACTTAAATAAAAAGGAATTAAGTAAGTAGCCCGCAGTGGCGTTTACACACAGTTACCCACAGCAATGTCTGGGGACATGATGCGACCGCATAGATGGGTAGATGGTACACGAAAGTGTGCAGACTATTCCCTCACTAAGTCAGACTACCAAGGTTCTTTAACAGTGCTCGTTGTCAACTGGATTATAACCCAGACTTGATTTCTGATGTTGAAACAGGTGGGTAGCAGTGTGTGAACAGCATCAACCACTTTGTATCCGACACAAAATACAACTCTCTCGCATACTAGTTAATCACAATAATAAGGCTTATGGTTACACCTTGATATTGACAGTTTAATTTCTTCGTAGCAGACAGGCGCCTTTTTTTTTTTTTTTTTTTTTTTTTTTGGAGCTGATAAACAGTATCTCACAATATCACGCACCTCATCCATCCTCACTACTCTGCCCACCCCAAGCTCCGTAGTGGATTTCTCATAAATTAAAATCACCACACACAGAAACATAAAATAGTTTTGTTGTATTTCCGCGCTCGAAATAAATGTTTCAATTCCCTTCGGATCTCATGTTTGTGTCTTACCAAACTTGTGTATTACCGAAAATAATCACAATGTCCTCCGTCTCTTAGGGCGCTATGATCTCTAGTTTATTCTAGAAAAGCTAAACCATCTAGGCCTTTATTTCGCGAGTTCAAAACGGCCCCTGAATTAGATTATGATCTACTCATTTCCACCAGTCAGAGTTGTAGGTACAGTATTATCGACATTTGTATCAGCGACGAGGTTTTGCCCCTAGAAGCACTGCTTCATAGAATAACTCCCCCACCGTGAATACTACAATAGTCCACGGAAAATCTACACATCATCTATAGAACAGACGACAAATGTAACATCGTTTCATTAATGGCAGCATACAAATGAATGCATCCATCTTGCGTGCCCTAAGCTCCTAGCTGGTTTAATTCACTGAAGGTCCCACAGATCGTCCCGTTATTTAGTGAAATCACATTTCAACTAAGAGTAATAAACAAATCGGGAAGAATTTCTTCTCCACCAACTTATTCCTATAGCCTTGTAGATGAAATTTTACAAAGTAGCTCGGTGTTCTCAAAGCGGTCGACTGTGGCTGCGGGCACAGAAATCTGAATCATCGTTGCAGGGGACCTATGATCTGTTTCCAGTATCATTCATCAGGCGAGTAACTATTTTGGTCCAAAAGCCAGATGAACGCAGTATTTCAATCTTTTCATACTTCCTTATCGACGCTTCAGAAACCTTGTGGCATGAAACCATTTCCGCCATTTTCAGTTAATTCAATGGACCAAACAGATGAAAAAACAGAAAACTATTCTAGGCTAATCAGGGATTCGTGACCTTCTTGTGGCTTCACCGCATTTACTTGTTATATAGTGGGAGAACATGCTCTGATATGAATTACTTTGTCGTTACAATGATAAGTCTGCGTAAATGGTTGTAGATTTTACCTGGAGTACCGGCTCCTTGTTATCAGCTTTTGTGACTGCGTGTTCTCGTTTTACTCTGAAAATTAAGTGAACAGGAAAGGTAAAATTTAAGAAAAGTGAAAACAAAAGAGATGAACATCAAAGGCTTCCATCTTTCCAACTCAACATTCAAAAAATAGCGTCGACAAGCGACATAAGACTTAATAAGGAGAACGAATAACAGCAACAGTAATAATATTATAGTAGTAATTAATTAACTTGGGACATTCCAACATTTAGCTGATTATTACAAAAAGTTACCTCTTCAGTCCACACAAACCTGCAGTACCAACTCAGAGACTTTCTTAATACGGCGTTACTGAATTTCATTCTGGTCGTTTTCAGTTATGTTAGAGCAGGGACAATACAAACAACTTTACATATACCATTTTTTAAGCGACACTCCACGCTATGGCAAAATTTGCATCAGAAAAAAGATACGATATCACAGCGCTAATGAAATGTCGATGCGTAGAACATTCCCTCATTGCTGTAGTAACAGTTAAGTCAGAAGGAACAGCGTAGCATTCACAAGGAAAAGCTAAAATGAATTATAAAACTTTATGAGTAAAATGACTTTCTTGGAGCCACAAAACTAATTTTCTCATTGTCACTTATTACATTCAGTATGTTTCATCAAAATTATAAGGAAATATTCAATGAATTCGGAAGGATATTCATCTATAGTTCCGAAAGTAAGTCGACATCACAGAGTTGCCAAACAAAATCTCACTTTACTGCTGCTACTCAAACCTTGCTAGATGTCTATCCTACCAGACATCAGTATGAGGGCAGACTTCATTCAGCGCTCCTACAGAACGCTGTATGTACAGTACCATAGAAACACTGTAAATCTAAGTAAAGTTTTCTGTGATTTATGGAATTTTATTATTATTTGTGTAATTGAGTAATGAAAATATAACCACGTCGTGATAACTGTCAGAGATGAAAGCTCTTATGCAAAATTTTTGGAATGATCCTTCCCTTTGGCAAAGATAGTTCAGCCATTTTTATAGGATTATAAAACTTCGAAATCGGCCAGGATCTGGACTTTTGGCAGTTTTACTAAGAAACACATCTTGAAACGTAGAGCCGAGGCTTTTCAAGTGAGCCACAACAGAAAGGAATCTGAGAAATTCCATTATACTAATGGAAAAGTTCATAGAGTACGAACTAATGGCAAAAATTAAATACTAACATCCCAACTACTGAAGACACGTTCCTATTCAATAATTATTACGGATGCATATCCGCTGTCATCTTACTCCTGCAGATAAAGGTTACTCATTTTAGCAGAAGCCATCCAAACGTCACCCTTTTCTTAGCTTTTTGAAACAATATAATCATCGGATACAAGTTGGCTAATTTGGTAAATGGCAGGCAGAACTGTAATCCACCAAGTGGCTTAATTTATTTGTCCTTTAACACAAGATAAGTGACTTGCGAACATTAGTTTCGACATCTGTGTGATAGGACATTTACGTCATTGTATTTTCAGTAACAGTTTTGTGACAGCGCTACCACACGCAAAAATGAACGTGAATCAATGAATCACCTGCTTATTGAAACTACTGATCAGTAAAATTTAAAAAAAGTGAAAAAACATTGCAATGACTGGCTGCTTATTCAAATAACTATTGTCCAGAAAAATTCAGAATAGCGAAAAAATATTACAATAAACTAATTATTAAACTTGTTATAACAGACAGAACCTGAAGAGTGGTTCTTATTCCAGTTGATAGCGGACGACACGATTTGTTTTCGAAATATCTGCATATTTAACACGTTCAATTAGCAAAAATTGTCAGTGTTATAGGACGTTGTCTTCTTTATGAGAACTATTTATTTGCCAAGGTCGCAAGGAAGGATACATCGATTAAAAGATTCTTCAGATAACATAATAGAAAGCAAGAGTCTACATCGACTACCAGTGCAAGACAATTTGTAAGTGTCGTGTTTGGTTCAAATGGCTCTGAGCACTATGGGACTCAACTGCCGAGGTCATTAGTCCCCTAGAACTTAGAACTAGTTAAACCTAACTAACCTAAGGACATCACAAACATCCATGCCCGAGGCAGGATTCGAACCTGCGACCGTAGCGGTCTTGCGGTTCCAGACTGCAGCGCCTCTAACCGCACGGCTTGTCGTGTTTACATTACAAAGATTGTAGTTATGAATTTTCGAGTTTGTAGTTGTAAATATGATTGTAACAGAGCGTTGTGTGTCAGTAGTCGATATAGACATTGTTTTCTATTATATGATCCGAAGATGGACACTTTACGAATTGAAACTAGAAATCGATGTACCCTTCCTTGAAATCTTTGAAAATAAAATGTTATTGTAAAGAAAAATACAACACTACATGTAACATACTTACAAGAAAGTGAATTCTGTTGTTATTTTAATCGCATTTACAGCGCAACAATAAAGATTTACGTTCGCTAAAGCAGAGTATTCAATTTGATGTTATCTTCAAGAGATGTCTTTTAAAATGCAGCGTATTTTGCAAACAACGGTAAAACGTTCAATTCCAGAGTGAACAATATTTAATAGTGGAACTGCGAAGGGAAAAATGTGGGTACACAGTAACGTGGTAAACTTGTTACTCTAATCACCTCCACAACAAAATGATATTAAATATGCAACAGAAAAGTGTAAAGATACGGCATACTGTTGTGATTAACAAGCACATAAAGTAGCCGTGGAATCCTGCAACCAGTATGTGTACACTGGAAATTAATTTTTCAACACTTTAGTCGGACGCTAACAACGACAGTCCATTTGTCGAAAATTTATTTGTTTATGGAGATTGTCTACCATCAGAACGTCATATAAAGTGAGTTACGAACTCAATATACAGTGTCATGCAGCATGATTTCAGTCTTAACACTGGTTCTCAATTAAGACTAAAAGACGTGACATGAACCTTTGATTTGTAATTAAAACCGTCTACGTCGCTTAAGACAAGGAACATTCGATAATTAAAGGGACATATTGATGTAGAGAAAAACTGTGCGTTTTTACAAACGATACTTTTACTCCTTCTCAATATTAATACACATTTCCCAACAATGAACTACTTTGTCTCAACCTGATACAAAGAACACTTTGTCTTGTTGTTTGAACCACTTCCCACAAATCATTGTTCCATATTTCCTCTTTTCGACTCTGATTCAAAATGGTGAATCATAGTTTCATTACACGCTAAAACCATGTTTAGAAAAGGGTCACATAGCCTTTGAGAGCGTTCTTTTAAATCTGTACCTTTTGAGTCTTCTTTCCTTGTGTTGTTGAGTTAACTCTTTTGGGGGCCGTCTTGCCCTTTTCTTTGCTGTACTTCAGATTGTTACTGATAATGTTATGAACTATGCCAACACCTACTGGAACTGTTTTTTCTATATGTTTAATTGTAATACGTCGGTCTTCACGAATAATGTCGTCAGTGCGGGTTTGAAACGAAGGAGTCGACACTTCTCCTGACTGGCCAGGACGTTGCAGGTGAGTCACTGATGTTCGACCGTTTGTGAACCGTTCTGCTCACTTAAGATGACTACCACAGTTGATATAACTTTCGCCACAATACAAAAACATTCGAGATTTTAGTCAGTTTTTCACGTAAAAAAACGTGAAGTTTAAACAGCCATGGTATCGTTAAATACAATAATGAGGTTATAAACAAAACAATTTTAATCCGTCAGCTGTTCTCAGCTGATCCCTGTGATGAAAGCTGAGAGTCATGAAAGTGAAAAATTCCACCTACAAACTTTTTTATTACTGGGTAAGTTTTTCTGTTCACTTACTGAATGTCTCTCGTCCAGATCATTAGTCATCACCTCTTTTTGACTGCAAAAACTATGTATGAAGTCCTTTTAGGTGATGCTGTGATGATGGGCTACGCCCGAAACGTGTAAACAAACGAATTTGTAAGAACAAGTAGAGCGTTATTAGCAACCGAATAAATCAGTGAAAGAAGACATGCCCATTATTAACTACACTCCTGGAAATTGAAATAAGAACACCGTGAATTCATTGTCCCAGGAAGGGGAAACTTTATTGACACATTCCTGGGGTCAGATACATCACATGATCACACTGACAGAACCACAGGCACATAGACACAGGCAACAGAGCATGCACAATGTCGGCACTAGTACAGTGTATATCCACCTTTCGCAGCAATGCAGGCTGCTATTCTCCCATGGAGACGATCGTAGAGATGCTGGATGTAGTCCTGTGGAACGGCTTGCCATGCCATTTCCACCTGGCGCCTCAGTTGGACCAGCGTTCGTGCTGGACGTGCAGACCGCGTGAGACGACGCTTCATCCAGTCCCAAACATGCTCAATGGGGGACAGATCCGGAGATCTTGCTGGCCAGGGTAGTTGACTTACACCTTCTAGAGCACGTTGGGTGGCACGGGATACATGCGGACGTGCATTGTCCTGTTGGAACAGCAAGTTCCCTTGCCGGTCTAGGAATGGTAGAACGATGGGTTCGATGACGGTTTGGATGTACCGTGCACTATTCAGTGTCCCCTCGACGATCACCAGTGGTGTACGGCCAGTGTAGGAGATCGCTCCCCACACCATGATGCCGGGTGTTGGCCCTGTGTGCCTCGGTCGTATGCAGTCCTGATTGTGGCGCTCACCTGCACGGCGCCAAACACGCATACGACCATCATTGGCACCAAGGCAGAAGCGACTCTCATCGCTGAAGACGACACGTCTCCATTCGTCCCTCCATTCACGCCTGCCGCGACACCACTGGAGGCGGGCTGCACGATGTTGGGGCGTGAGCGGAAGACGGCCTAACGGTGTGCGGGACCGTAGCCCAGCTTCATGGAGACGGTTGCGGATGGTCTTCGCCGATACCCCAGGAGCAACAGTGTCCCTAATTTGCTGGGAAGTGGCGGTGCGGTCCCCTACGGCATTGCGTAGGATCCTACGGTCTTGGCGTGCATCCGTGCGTCGCTGCGGTCCGGTCCCAGGTCGACGGGCACGTGCACCTTCCGCCGACCACTGGCGACAACATCGATGTACTGTGGAGACCTCACGCCCCACGTGTTGAGCAATTCGGCGGTACGTCCACCCGGCCTCCCGCATGCCCACTATACGCCCTCGCTCAAAGTCCGTCAACTGCACATACGGTTCACGTCCACGCTGTCGCGGCATGCTACCAGTGTTAAAGACTGCGATGGAGCTCCGTATGCCACGGCAAACTGGCTGACACTGACGGCGGCGGTGCACAAATGCTGCGCAGCTAGCGCCATTCGACGGCCAACACCGCGGTTCCTGGTGTGTCCGCTGTGCCGTGCGTGTGATCATTGCTTGTACAGCCCTCTCGCAGTGTCCGGAGCAAGTATGGTGAGTCTGACACACCGGTGTCAATGTGTTCTTTTTTCCATTTCCAGGAGTGTAGTTTAACTTGGGACTGCGGTGTGTCGATGCCGTTCACACAAAGTGAGAAGGTTTGAGTAATAATGTGGTTGGCAATGAACTCTGATAATGAGTCCTCACATTTCAACATAATACGACAGCTTCTGGATAGTCTTGTTATTTATACCGTACCATCATATCCCCAGATGCTGCTGTGGACAGCTGACTGTAAACATCACTCCATGCTGCTTATTTAAATTCTTTACATTTAAGGATTTGTGGCCGCCGAGCCCTTCACTATGTAAGGTGGCGTGGTCTCCTGAGCTTCATTTCTTACATATTCCGTCCTCACAATCGTATTCTGCACATCAAGATGCTTCATTCGAACCCAAACTCGGTAAGCTATTGTGCGCTACAGCGTATGCGAGCCCCATCTTTCCTCCCTAACAGTACACTCCATTACATTTCTCACTTGACAGCCTTGACCATGCCTAGAAAAGTTATTCAAGTTGTGTAGGCGCTGTTCTCAGCCGTTCTGTCAAGTAAATAACATTTTTCAAGAAAAGGGGGAAAATAACTCTTTCATACTTTGAGAAATAATAGCATTCCTATCCATAAGAGGCAATCTACTGTTCCGAAAAGAACCCGGAAATTTATTAATTTATAGGAAAAAGTTTCACTTGATTTTTCAGAATTTTTTTGCAATAAATAATATTTTTCGTTCGCTTAATGTTTTTCTTACACTAACTAGCAATACTCCAGTACCCAAGTATTCCGCTAGTTACATAAGAATATAGAATATTTTTGTGTCTTTTCCTTACAGCGGACGACTCCAAAAGGTATTTGTTGCTGAATGTTTTTCAAGCAGTTATTGTTGGTACATTAGGAGCGTCTGTCTGACTTCTGTAGCAGTGTGGGGTGGAAATTGTTTCTTGCAGGAGCCAAAAGGTACTTGTTGGAACAATTCATTGTGCAACTTGACAAAATAAAACCCACACACTCACAACTAGGAGAACACAAGTTAAAACTTGATTAAGCAGTCGATTCTAACAGTTACTCCTCGATAATTCTCGGATGAATATTCTGATAAACTGCACACTAATACAGAAACAAAATAACGACAGCTATGAAAAAGAATGCCACCGATTTCATTTGCCCTGCTATAATACATTTTTTCTGTCGAGTTACAAACATTTGCTAACATTTTTTGTATTTCTGGTATTTGTCGACGTGCGAGGCTCATTCGCTGCGTGTTTGAAGCACAAGCTTTACCAGTGGATTGCTAGCCTGATCAAGAAACTCATCGCTAATGGAATATTATTCCTTCCAGCTGCGAGGATGATTGGGACTTGGCAACATTGTAGATAATATCTAGCAACCAAGTGATCATCGATGTTCGAGCATACTGCCTTCTCCCTTCTGTTAAATGTAGAATTATAACAAACCTATGCGCCAACCCCCTTTTTGCTGGAGGTTACATACTCAGTATTCCTTACGTCATACGCTGCGAAAATACTGCTTACAATGTTGTAGTTACTACACGGTGTACATACTGTTTATTGAAAATATCTCGCGCTGAAGACCCAACTACTGTATTAAATTTGTTTGCCAATGTGAGTGTAGAGACGTCCGCCGCAGACCAGGACTGGCGTCAGGCGGCCAAAGGCCGGTGGAGAGGTAACTGTTCTGACCAGCACAGGCAGCCACGAGATCTTCACGGAAACGTTTCTCCCAAGGTTTTACCGTTAATAGTGGGTTATAAAATGAAGTAAATTATATCTCAGCTTCCACCAGATTGATACTGTCCGCAGCCCAACGAGTTGTGGTTTACTGAATTGCGGAAGAATCGGTTTGAGTAGCTCAACTTTCGTTTTGCACTCCACGACGTTGATAGTGGAGAGTAGCTTAAGATGAATCAACACTTCCTACGGCAACTTAGGCACCCTATTGTGTTGGTAGTTTGTGTATACAGTCGTTATGTGATTTTATTTCAGTGTTTACAAACTCAAGTTGAATGTATGCACTAGGTAGCAAGGCAGTTGGTTAATGGTGATTCGATAGAGCAGCAAATGAATGTACTGAACCGACTGTAGTCCACTCCAGGAAGTCAGGAAAGAATTCTCACCCAGTCTGGCGCACCAGTACTCCGACACAATCATGACTCAGCCACATGTGGAGTCGATTTGTCTGGGGAATCGGCTTCTGGGTCCACGGGATTTTATCCAATCGTGAATCCAAAGACTCATCAATCCGTTGTTTGCTCAAGCTCCTCAGGTGCTCCACATAAGGTTCATGTTAGATTTCGAATCCTGGTTCAACGCAAAAATTTTCATCATGTACTTTCAAGCTTTAGCATAAGGATAAGTAACCGATTATGGAAAAGTATATTGATTTTTAACGTTATTCATTCATTGTCAGTAACGATATGTGACGGTTTCGACTCCGAGACACATACTGGTCAAACATCCCACTCCTAGCTACAGGAGAAGAAGAATCAGATAGGAAAGATGTCTTTGTGGGTGGGGTTCGATGCCCAGTCATCACTGTACTCTTCGTCACGCTACTTCTAGTTCAAATATGGGCACATCTCGCTTCTGGAGAAAGAAAACTGTATATAGTGTCAATATCTGGAATCTGACTGTGATTACATGACAATCGGCTTAGGTGTCAGGTTCGATTGGGCACATCTCGCTTCTGGAGAAAGAAAACTGTATATAGTGTCAATATCTGGAATCTGACTGTGATTACATGACAATCGGCTTAGGTGTCAGGTTCGAATCGCCATCCAATGTACATTACGTCATTTCCTGTTTGTTACTTAGGAATGAAACCATATTTAACATCTTTCGTGGATAGTTAACAGGAACAACAGTTTCTGGGTAGTTGTCCCGATCCAGTAGAAAAATTTTCGTCATGTAATATAAAGTTGAGATTTGCTAACAGGTACTGGCTAAAAATAAATGTGTTATGCCCTGGCTCATTGTCATTATTCGGCAATGACGATTAGTGTTGTGGTCCAGCCTCGCAACATATGAGTAACTTTCATTTTTAATATCAGTTTGTGTTAGATAACATGTACGATAGGTGGTATTCGAACTGCTCAAAGATCAATTGCTATTATGAATATAGTGAAATTACGAGTGATACTTTGTTGTCGGTGAGTTTTCGATACAGCACTTGCCGCTGTAAATCACGGTTTTTCTAAGTAGTCAGTTTATGCAAAAGCACACGCAAGTGAACGACGGTTAACAGACGGTTGGGAAGTCCTTTAGAGAACAAGAGTCCAAGAATGACTGATGTGTTAGAGTTAAGGTCATTATTTGTGCCAAGTACCAATGAGAGTGGTAACATTTTACAAATGCCACTTATTGCAATAAATTCGAGTTTACAAACGTTAAGGGCAGTCTCAGGTGTTCCCTGATGTTTGTATAGTTTTGGTATTAGTTTATATCCTGAGTTGTCACACGTAGAGAGAAGTTTTGGTAGTAGTCAGTTGTGGTAAGGATACTGTGTCGTCAAATGACCGCATCGAAATGAAGTTAGAGGACCTGCAAGACAGGTATGTTATAAGGGCTGCATGAAAATCAGCAGTTCGGGTCATTCTAGAAGTTTGGAGCATAATAGTATATCTCTAAAAAGGACCTTCACCCAAGCTAGAAAGACAAACATAGTAAAACGAAGGTCACTGCGCAGACACCGTGGCTAAGGGAATATATACTTCAGTTGTTCGATGAAAGAAGGAAATGCAAAAAAAGTTCAGGAAATTTCGAAATGCAGAAGTACAAGTCGCTTACGTATGAAATAAATAGGAAGCGCAGGCGAAATGGTTGTATGAAAAATATGAAGAAATCGAAAAAGTAATGACTGTCGGAAGGATGTTGCTGCGTATAGAAAAGTTAAAACAACCTTCGGTGAAATTTAAAGCAATGGTGGCAACTTTAGGAGTGCAATGAGAATGTCACTGTTAAATGAAAAGGTCTACTTGAGGGGAAGGACTTGTCGATCACGTGAAAGAAGAAAAAACAGCAGTCAATGAGTAAGACATAGGATATCTAGTATTAGAATCGCGACTTCAGGATCACATAAGGCAGAAAAGAGAGACAAAATTTCGTCAGAATTTCTAAAATTGTTGGGGAAAGTGGCAAAAAAACGATCATTCACGTTGGTGTGTAGAATGTGTGAGACTGGAATAATGCATCAGACTTTCAGAAAAATATCATCCACACAATTCCGAAGAATGCAAGAGCCGACAAGGATGAGAATTATCTCACAGTCAACTTAACAGCTTATGCATCCAAGTTACTGACAAGAATAATATACAGAATAATGGAAAAGAATATTGCGGATCTGCTGGACGACGATCAGTTTGGCCTTATGAAAGGTGAAAGCACCAGCGGGTCTTGCGGCACCGTTTTGCGCACATTTCAGAATCCCTCCACCTTCCGTAAGGGGCGCTGTCTGTCAGTTTGATGGTTCGACTCGGCAGTCTGCGTGACCTCAACGTGTGCAGAGGTATGGGGGTGAGATCTTCTCTCGTGGACTGTGCTTCAGTATGGAACTAGATGGTAGTCTTGACCGCCTCGTGCTGTGCAGATCATGTTTTCCTCGTTTTGTCGCCGAGAGAGTAGCGCAATTGGACTTTTATTGATTATTTATACGTGCTGTCATAAGAGCTCGCTTAGTCTGCGAAGTTATGCATTGGCGGTACAATAGACAGTTTTTGCCAGCGGCTAGTAACTTATACGCAATAGTCGATGGGCTTTTGCAGGAAGAATAAAAGCCTTGTGTGTTCCTGGTATATTGTGTGTCCTGTGTTCGGGAATTTAGTATAGCTCAATGGGGATTGGTTCCACTGTGACTTGCGAGGAAGGGGGAGGGTGGGGGGGGGGGTTAGTTACACGAGGTGGGTGTTCACTGGTCGCCCAACGGCTAAAATTGTTCCTTTGATCGGCAGTCATAAGTTGTTGTGGGAGCCGGTTAACAGTGCCATTGGCAATGATAAATGTCAATTGTGTTTGCTAGTTCAGCCGCTTGATAAGATAGTGCCCTAAAATTTGGCTACCTGTTGTGTTGTATTAGCTTGTGTTAAGACCGTGCAGCTACTGTTGGAAATCTGATCGATTTAGCGTCTTAATGATAGGATGCAAGTAGTGTTTACTGACTAGGAAATAATTTGCACTTTCCCGAGGGGATGTCCAGAAAGTATCAGCATACTAAGCGCAATACCTGTCACTAAACTGAGTCCAGAGCTATCACTGTTTGTTAGATGTCCTTTTAGTGGCATGATCTGTGAACATGTTTATGAGACCCGTATCTCAGTATTGTATTTGTCTGATTGGCTTTTAGTTTGCTATGATCTCGTTGTTCGTACTTCCGAGAATGTCGACGTGTTTAAGTCTGTCGCCATCATGTATCCTTGAATTGGTTTTGTCTGCTTCCGTTGTAAATTGGGGGATGACTTGATTCTAGTTGATATGTGGTCTCAAAATTTTTGTGCATTTTGAGCACTTTTAAAAATGCGAGAGCCTTGGGGTTGCCAACATGGGTAACGTAGAAGTAAATATCCTCGGAGTAGTGAAGCAACTTAAATCACTTAATAAAAGCAAGTCTTCTGGTCCAGATTGTATACCAATTATGTTCCTTTCGGAGTATGCTGATGCATTAGCTCCATACTTAACAATCATATACAACCGTTCGCTCGACGAAAAGTCCGTACCCAAAGACTGGAAAGTTGCACATGTCACGCCAATATTCAAGAAAGGTAGTAGGAGTAATCCGCTAAATTACAGGCCCATATCATTAACGTCGATATGCAGCATGATTTTAGAACATATATTGCGTTCGAACATTATGCATTACCTCGAAGAAAACGGTATATTGACACATGGGTTTAGAAAACATCGTTCCTGTGAAACACAAATAGCTGTTTATTCACATGAAGTGTTGAGTGCTATTGACAGGGGATTTCAGATCAATTCCGTATTTCTGGATTTCCGGAAGACTTTTGACACTGTACGACACAAGTGGTTTGTATTGAAACTGCGTGCTTATTGGAATATCGTCTCAGTTATGTGACTGGAATTGTGATATCCTGTTAGAGAGGTCACAGTTCGTAGTAACTGACGGAAAGTCATCGAGTAAAACAAAAGTGATTTCTGGCGTTCCCTAGGGTAGTTTTATAACCCCTTTACTGTTCCTTATCTATAAAAACGATTTGGGAGACAATCTGAGCAGCATTATTAGGTTGTATGCAGATGACGCTGGCGTTTATCCACTAATAAAGGCATCAGAAGATCAAAACAAATTGCAAAACGATTTAGAAAATATATCTCAATGGCGCGAAAATTGGCAGTTGATCCAAATAACGAAAAGTGTGAGGTCATCCACATAAGTGCTAAAAGGAATTCGTTAAACTTCGGTTACATGATAAATCAGTCAATTCTGAAGGCCGTAAATTCAACTAAATTCCTAGGAATTACAATTACGAACAACTTAAATTGGAAGGAACACATAGAAAATGTTGTGGGGAAGGCTAACCAAAGACTGCGTTTTACTTTCAGGACACTTAGAAAATGTAACAGATCTAGTAAGGAGACTGCCTACACTATGCTTGTACGTCCTCTTTTAGATTACTGCTGCGCGTTGAGGGATGCTTACCAGATTGGATTGAGGGAGTACATCAAAAAAATTCAAAGAAGTGCAGCACGTTTTGTATTATCGCGAAATATGGGAGAGAGTGTCACAGAAATGATACAGCATTTGGGCTGTACATAATTAAAATAAAGGCTTGTCTCGTTGCGACGGAATCTTCTCACGCATTTCCAATCACCAACTTTCTCCTCCGAATTCGAAAATATTTTGTTGACACGGACCTACATAGGGAGAAACGATTACCACGATAAAATAAGGGAAATCAGAGCTCGTACGGAAAGATATAGGTGTTCGTTCTTTCTGCGCGCTGTATGAGATTGGAATAATAGAGAATTGTGAAGGCGATTCGGTGAACCCTCTGCTAGGCACTTAAGTGTGATTTGCACAGTATTCATGTAGATGTTTTAATGAATCTATTTCTTTGATAATGAATCCATGGAAATAAAATGTTTTACAGATAGCAGAATTGAGTTCAAATGTAGATTACACGTTACTCGACTATTCCTTTATACCATAGAGGAATTCTTGAATATAAATTTTGCATCATTTATACAAAAAGAAACTGTAAATGATCCATATTTTTTTATTTTATTATTATGTGTTCTATGTTGCCCAATTGATACGTTGCTCATCTTAACGTTAATCGTCAATATTATATATAACTGTATAACTAACTGCTCGGAAAAGTGCTGTAGCGGAAAACACTAGCATTTTAAATTCCTTGGATAGAACAGATTTCTCACTGGAAGAGTTTGTTATGAGTGGATGTCACTCATTTCTTGAAATTTCTGTAATTAAACTGTCATTCTGCAGCGGAGAGGACGCTCTAGCGAACTACGTAAAATGTTAACGATTTATGTCATTTCACTCTCGAAACCTGACTTTTGCCTTTTGCGGACAACCTTTGTCCCTTTTACCCAGTATGGTTTATGGGGAAACTTTCGTGAAAAAATAAGAATGCAATAAACGCACTGACGGACTGAGCTTTTAACCGGTCGGTGTTGTGCGCTTGGAGGTCTCACATAGCAATACCGCTGCATATGTAAGATAAATTTCATGGATCGAGTCCAAAACAAACAAGCTGACTGAATGAAAAGGTTTTTTCTTGTTTTAAATGTTCCTCAGATTCAGTTTCTAATACGTGAGCAGAAACTTTTAAGCACTAACGGGTAATTATAGAGTACAAGTTAGTATTTCACCTACGGGTGTGTATGACGGAAGTTTAGGGTTTATCTCGTGGACGATGAGGACATTAGTGGCGGAGCTCAAGCTTGATATGGTCTAAAATTGAGAAGAATATCGCCCATGTCCTTTTCAAAGGAATCATCACGGCATTTGTCTTACTCGCTGAAGGAGTATCATGGAGAATCTTTAGCAGGGTACGTGGATGGGAATTTAAACCTCATGGAGACAAAGTAGTAGCTTGTGTACGGCTTCACTCGGTGCTTCATAATGTACCACGGGAAAAAATTGTGGATAATCAGAAAATGGTAGGAGTTACCTGTCATTTGCCCTCTAAAGATGCCAGCAAGAAACTGAAGATCTGTCACAACCGAAACGTAACGGGAAATAATGAAAAATAACTAGCGTGCCATGAACCTAACTAAAAAATTACAATCAGAAATATTTATGTATTCTCCAAATCATACTATGTCGTGTACTTCTTCCCAATTCGAAAAATGCGGGGCAACAGAATGACGCAACTAACTAGCAGATACCTCTCTGGGGGACACCACCATGATGAAGCACTGTCCGTGCAAGTGGAGAGTCTTGCATATCCGTATGAAGTGGAGGGGTATGTAGAAGGAAGAGGACCTACTACCAGAAAGGCCTCAGCCGATGGATCAGACTAAGAGTGTCCCACAACGCCCCATCTTCCCTAGCCACTCCTAGTCCTACCCAATTCCCTGACACAACCAAAGGTGTGATGCGATCCGTACCGAGGGGTGCGTGGCACATGGCAAGATGTGTTGCAAACGAAGCCTCAGGGATACCAGGCTACCTCGCTGAGTAAGTAGCCTCTTTGTGTGGAACTTGTAGGTCCCCAAATCTCGTGGGACCAATATGGACACGACTAAAGAAAACAAATAAAAACAAACTGAGGGGCAAATTGAGACCTCAGACACCCAAACATCAGGGTCAGAACCGATGGAAGGCATTCCACTACTGAATCGGGGTCTAGACCTGAGACAGAAGTGGGAACTGTAACTGAGAAGCTAGACGAGATTAAGATCAGAGGCTTGTCTGGGGCCCAGAGGAGGAATCTACTCAGGGAACAGAGGAAAAAGAAAGGGAAAGATTGGCTTCCTAAAGACAAGTGGAGGGAATTAAAGGGACTTGAACCTAAGGCCCCCAGGAAGAAACTGTCTTGGGTTGAATAGGCACGTGGACCCCACTACATCAAAGACAGGCAGCAAGCTGATATGGGAGGAATCTAAAACTCCATCCTCCCTATACAAGCAGAGTCCAGAAAAAACAGAGGCAAGAAAAAGGGAAACAGACCTATAGTACTGCAGTCTCGGTTTTTAGGGTGGCAGTTATCCTGGTAGCCTATCGACTGGTAGCCATCACCTCGCAGCAGGAGGAATTGGTACAGGTGGCTGTCTTTCAAAAGATTTGGGGGAGGTGACGCTGGCCCAGGTCCCAAATTCATGAGGGTCTATCTAGATCGTGGTGCCCGCATTTTTTTCTGTGAGGGGGTGCACACGGTGTAATGGCTCAAGGACAAGGTGTCCATGATATTCCCGTGGGAAGATGAAAAGCTGCTGGTTAAGACGGCAGTGGAGCTTCTCAAGACCGCAAAGATATTAATATGGGTACCAAAGATCGTTAAGGAAGTCTCTCCTAAGATTCTGTTCGGGAAAATAGGGGCACAGAACCCAAAAGCCTTTACAGAAGACTGGAGAGTGATCTACCAGAAGGTTGCACCAGAAGGACCAACCCTGGTGGTGGATGTCGGAGAGAAGTCCCTGAAGGTGATGTGGCAGCAGGACCTGAAATTGTTTTTAGGGTTATTGCAGGTCACCGTCAAAGTTCTCAAAGACATTAAAGATGGCAGCAAGATGGAGACTGGAGGTGCTGCAGATTGAAGGGGCCTCTGCTGCCCTGAGTCGCTGCCTGGGGAGGCAGGAAGTGGACGTGGCCATGATACAAGAACCCTATTTATATAAAGGAGGTGTATCGGGTCTCGGGGGCACTGGAGGTAAGCTGATTTATGCTAGAAATCTGAGAATCTCCAGAACATGCATCTATGTAAGAGATGGAATTTCCTTCATGCCAATGATGGATTTCTGCTCCAGGGTCTTAGTGGCGATTAAAATGCAGCAATGTGAGGAAAGTATCACAAGGGAAATTGTTTTGGCCTCAGCATACCTACCTTACGAAGACAGCTCTCCTCTTCCCTTGGAGGTGAGGAGACTGGTAGAGACTTGCCATCGGCAAGGTGACCAACTGCTGGTGGGATGCGACGCCAATGCCCACAACCTAGTACCTTCTTGAATTTATTTTAGCTAACAACTTAGAGGTCCTGAATAATGGCAATGAACCTATATTCAGGAATAGCAGAAGGGAAGAAGTAATTGACATAGCGTTTGGTACCATGATGATGGGCAGCTATGTCAAACAATGGCATATGGTGATGGAGCCATCCTCATCGGACCACATGTGCATCAAATTCAAGGTTGAAATAGGAATCAGACAGACCATGACCTATAGGAATCCCAGGAAAACAGACTGGGAGACATATAGAAGGGACCTTGATTGAGGCTTATCGGAAATTAATACCTCGATGAGGAATCCAGTAGAACTTGAGGAAGTAGCAGAGGCTGGTACCTCTGTAACAGTGACCTCATATCAGGACGAATGCACAATCACCGAGAAGCGCACAAGTAGGAGTGTGCTTTGGTAGAATAACAATTTGGAAATGCAAAGAAAACAGGTACAGAGACTGTTTAATATTGCAAGACGTAAAGGACAATTGACTAAATAACGTGAGGCCCTTATCCACTACAATATTGCAATTAGGCAAGCACAGAAGGCATCCTGGAAGAATTCTGTGAGGAAGTGGAGAGCACGGCTGCACAAGCCAGACTTCACAAGATTCTCACTAGCGTACCAACCAGTCCAGGTGTTACGTTGAGGTAGGAGGATGGGGAATATACAAAGACAGCATATGACACGCGGGAACTGCTTCTCAAAACTCACTTCCCTCAATATGCCCTGCCAGACAACACAGACCAGAATGTGATCCTGGAGATAATGGTTCTCAGGTACTCTAAGAGAGGACTGGAAATGGGCCAAGGAATGTGTCAACTTCAATAAAATCCAGTGGTCGGTGGGAAAATTCCACCGTTCAAGTCACCTGGCCCAGATGGAATTTTTCCAGCTCTCCTGCAACAGGCATGAGAGAAGCTCATAAGAGTCCTATGCAGGCTGTTCAGGGTTAGCCTAGCAGTAGGAATCATTCCCAATGCTTGGCCTGCCGATGTGGCCGAGCAGTTCTAGGCGCTTCAGTCTGGAACCTCGCGACCACTACAGTCTCAGGTTCGAATCCTGCCTCGGGCATGGATGTGTGTGATGTCCTTAGGTTAGTTAGGTTTAAGTAGTTCTAAGTTCTAGGGGACTGATTACCTCAGATGTTAAGTCCCATAGTGCTCAAAGCCGTTTGCACCCAATGCTTGGAGGGCAGTAAAGGCTGTCTTCATTCCAAAGACAGCGAGAATTGATCATACCAAGGCCAAGGATATGAGACCAATCGGTCTGTCCTCCTTCATTCTCAAAACATTGTAAAAACTGGTTAATGTATATGTTGGGGAGAGGCGACTAAATAAGGCCCCTTTAAATTTAAACCAACAGGCATATCAACCAGGTAAATCACGTGCGACAGCTGTCCACCAGCTCGTTGGGAAGATGGAGAAAGCACTTCACTTACAAACAATAGCCCTCTGCATCTTCCTGGATATCGAGGGGGCCTTCAGTAACACGACCTTCGATTCCATGGTAAGTGCAGCAGAGGTGCATGACCTGGGGGCCATTATATGCAGTTGGACCAGGGCCATGCTTAATGGAAGGAAGGCAGAGGCTACCATGATAAATGAAAAGATGGTAATTAACACCACTAGAGCCTGCCCACAAGGAGGAGTTTGGTCCCCTCTATTGTGGAATCTAGTGGTGAACGAACTCATTTAGGGATTAAATTCCAGACAATGTTTCTGCCAACTTTACGCAGATGACTTTGTCATAGTAATACTTGGCAAATTTACTGACACAGTTAGAAAAGTGGCACAAGGAGGACTGGACATTGTGCAAAATTGGTGCATTAAACAGGATCTGAGGGTTAATCCTAAGAAGACTGTTGTGGTGCCATTTATGAAGAGACATATTCAACATTCAAGTTGGAATCTAAAGCTATTCGATGAAACTCTACCTTTGAAGGGGATAGTGAAATATCTAGCGGTAACCTTAGACGAGAAGCTAACGTGGACCCCTCACATTAAGAGCATCTGCTCCAAGGCAAAAAGTACTCTAGTGAGTACTAGAAGGGCCTGTGGCAAAAACTGCGGCCTAAGCTCCGGGGTATGCACTGGACATACACCACAGTGGTTAGACCTAGGATTTCCTACGGGGCCGTAGTGTAGTGGAGGAAGGTAGAACTGCGGGTTGCAGCTAAGGAGCTTGCTAAGATGCAGAGATTGGCTTGCTTTGCTATAACAGGCGGAATTAGCAGCACACCAATCGCTGGAATGGAGGCCATGCAGGACATGCGTCCACTACACCTGTGGGTAAAGATGGAGGCTACAGCTGCGGCACACAGACTTAAAACTGGCAAAAACTGGGTCTCATTCGGATATCCAGAATCACACACTAACATAGTGAGTGATGTAAATATAGGAATGTCTGGGGAAATGCCTGCTGACTATATAGTAACTCCCAACTGCTTCGACAAGCCTTACAAGATAATAATTGGAAGCAGGGAGCAGTGGGCAAAAACAGCTCGACGTCATATGGGGAACATCGTTTGGTTCACCGATGGGTCGAAAATAGACCAAGACGTTGGTACAGGGGCGTACATGGTTTAGCCAGGACTGCAGGGCGTCATGTGTCTAGGAAAACTGGCCTCTGTATTCCGAGCTGAAATTACTGCAGTTAGGGCATGTGTGGAGGAGAATATGCGTCGGTGCTACAAGGACCGCAGCATCTACATCTATTCAGACAGCCAGGCAGCCGCGAAATCATTGGCAGCTCCTGCAACAAGATCTAAGATTGTTGCAGAATGCAACAGGGAAATAGGGGCAAGCAATAGCGTAAACTTAGTGTGGGTCCCTGGCCATTCAGGAATCTGTGTCAATGAACAAGGTGACAGATCGGCTAGGATGGGGCAACAACTCCATTTATTGGATTAGAACCTATCCTGGAAATCACCATAGCTATGATCAAATTAGAACTACGGAACCGGCTCTGGAAACTGCACGTACGATATTGGACCAAGGTCCATAAACAAAAACATGGTAAGGTAATGATGCCCAAACTATGGTTTAAAAGAAGCTCTGTAACCCTGGGATTGAATAGGAAAGAGATCAAACTCATGACTGGAATGATGACCGGCCATGGGAATTTAAAAGAACACCTACACACAATGGATATAACGGAAGAGGACCCCAAATGTAGGATCTGTGGTGAGGGCGAAGAAACTGCATCACACCTAATCTTCGAATGATTGGCATTGGAGAGTAAAAGATACAGAATCTTCGGGACATCGGAATCTGAAGAAATTGTGTCTAACAAAAAACTGGTAGAGGGACTCCTTGCACTATTCAAGGGCATTGTTTGGCTTTACTAGATGTACAGGGAGTGATACCGTACAATAAACTTAGTTTCAGTGAGGGCAGTGGCGGGTTAGACCCAAGCTGTTTTAGCTACCCTGTTAAAATCAAATCAATCAATCAAATCAACTAGAAGATATATATGGAAGGGAAATACGAGGGTATGTCAATTATTATCCGCAATTTAGTCATATTTTCTTTTATTTTGGTAGTACTCTCGTTTTACGTTGATGACGCATGCTTTGTTTATTTGTTGTTATATCTTTGAAATTTCAAGCTGTTAGGTTAGTTTCGTTATCGCTGCCGTGCAATTAATCATGGAAGACTTTCGGTACAGTACGGGAACAGTGTTTTGCCATAACGGAGTGTCTACGAATGGATTGAAAAATTCCTAAATGGTCGCACAAGTGTTACGCACGATGAAGGAGCCGGACGACCGTTTACGCCACAAATGAAGAAACCATTGAGCGTTCACGTGAAATGATTCTCTTAGACAGACGATTAACTATTGACGAAGTAGCACATCGTCTGCAAATTAGTCACGGTTCTGCCTACGAAATCATCCACAACAGCCTTGTTTTCATAGAGTTTGTGCAAGATGGGTCCCAAAGCAACTCACACCATAAACAAACGCACTTGGACATCTGCAAAAAGCATATGGATCGCTATGGTAACGAAGGGGACAACTTCTTAGGCAGGTTCATTACTGGTGACGAAATATGAAGCCTTCATTACGAGCCGGAGAGTAAACGGCAGAATATGAAAAGGAAACATCCACATTCGCCGTGCAAGAAAAAGTTCAAGACCCAACCGTCCGCAGGAAAACAGATGCTTACGGTTTTTTCGGATGCACAAGGTCCGGTACTGGAACATTATGGGAAAGTGTACGTTACGGTGAGATGCTTACTGCCAGGGTAAAGCCTGCAATTCGAAGCAAACGCCGAGGATTGCTGTCAAAAGGTGTTGTGTTGTTGCACGGCAATGCCCGTCCATATACTGCTGCCCACACTGCTGAAAAGTTCCAGAACCTCAAATTTGAAGTACTGGAGCATCCTCCGTATAGTCCCGATGTTTCCCCTTCTGATTATCACTTATTTGGTCCACTCAAACAGGCATTAGGGGGACGTCGATTTGCCTCGGACGAAGCAGAGAAAGAAGCGGTGCATTCATGGCTCTCAGTTCAACCGAGAAACTTCTTTTATGAGGACACCAGGAAGCTTGTACAATGGTGGACCCAGTACGTTGAAACGCAGAGAGACTATGTCGAAAAATTATGTTCTTGTAAATTTCCTATTTGATTACAATAAAATTTTATAACTACTTTGCTGATAATAATTGACTTACCCTCGTATATTGAAGCTGTCATATGGCACACTAGCCAAATCTAAGGAGTCTCTTAGTCTGAAACTTGTTCACATCAATAGAAAAGCGGTGGCGTTGGTCCTTTAGAGAATACTAACACTGTTGAAAAAAAGTCCAGGGAGTTTTAATAGTAAGCTTTTCCAAGCCATGCACCCAGCAAACATGAATCGAGCAATCGACATAAACAATATTAACCAAAAGTTAAAATATATGAGGGAATGACACCTCCAAGCCATTTATATATACGCTAGTCTCCTAAAGACTAACCACCTGGCAATAAGAAATTTCCAACATGAGTGGAAAAAGGAAACTCGAACCAAAAATAAAGAAAACAAGCAGATGACAAACAGACATAAAAGGCCGACCGGTGTTGCCGAGTGGTTCTAGGCGCTTCAGTCTGGAACAGCACGACCGCTACGGTCGCAGGTTCGAATCCTGTCTCGGGCATGGATGTGTGTGATGTCCTTAGGTTAGATAGGTTTAAGTAGTTCTAAGTTCTAGCGGACTGATGACCTCAGATATTAAGTCCCATAGTGCTCAGAGCCATTTGAACCAGACATAAAAGTCAAAATACGTACATCTGACCATACATCCACATGGATTAACAATACCATTGCAGTAAACGAAATGCTCTACAGAATGGGACTAAATGACGGATAAATACCCATCGTGTGGATTTACTGGTACCCTTCGCCATCGTTTCAATTGCTGTGGTGACTCATGCAGTTGGAATAGAGCTGAGCTGCGGACAAGGGTCTCCGAAACCAACTACAGTACAGAGATCCTACTTCGAACTGCGTCGAAACTGTATCGTAACATAAAAAATAAAACTTAATGTGATTACTGGACATTATGTCAGTGGGAATGATAATTTACCAACTTCATTACTGACATGGATGTGGCAACTAAAAGGGACAGTAACAGAAAAAAAGAATTTGACGTCTGCAGGCGATGCTCGGAAATATCTGGTTCAAATGGGTCAAATGGCTCTGAGCACTATGGGACTTAACATCTTAGGTCATCAGTCCCCTAGAACTTAGAACTACTTAAACCGAACTAACCTAAGGACATCACACACATCCATGCCCGAGGCAGGAGTCGAACCTGCGACCGTAGCAGCCCCGCGGTTCCTGACTGCAGCGCTAGAACCGCACGGCCACCGCGGCCGGCAGAAATATCTGATTTGCTTCGTTGTTTTAGTCGGATGTTTCACTGATATTTCCTGCATCTTTACACAAGTCTTCTAACAAGATGCTCCACGTGAGAAACTTCTTATCTCTTTCTCAGGCGTCCATCAGTTTGGCTGCTGAGAAAGAGATTGGACAAACAACGAAAGAGAAGCCATCTGCCTTATGCTGCCCCAGTATCCGAAGAGATCGATAGCACCTTATAGAAAAACAGTGTCCATTGTATTACAGTCACGTCAACAAAGATAGAAGTCTTCATTTTAGTGATAAAGATCATGTCTCCGAAAGCAAAGAGTGTACCGTATTCCACGTAAGCTTACGTGTGACATTAATCCAAGATGAATTTTCACTCTGCGGCAGAATGTGAGATAATTCGAAATTTCGTAGCAAGTCAAAACAGTACACCTGACTGAGATCTGGGAACTCTGCCTTTCACTGGAAAGTTTTCCACTGACTGAGCTAACCAAATATGTCTCTGAATCCTCTATAACTGCTCCATTTCCACCGGGACATGTTCTCCTGTCTTGCAAACGCCACGGAAGTCCTCCTGTATATTTGGTTCAGTAATGGCACAGGAATAATTCCATGATGATGTGCCCATTAATTAGTGTCGAAATATGAACAAGTTTGTGGTAGGTATTTTACTTTTTAAAAATAATGTAATCGTTTGAGTTGGCTTGGGTCAAGTATTATGGCGTTATCTTACCTGTATGTATCTTTACGTATGGATTGTGTATTTAAATACGTGGTATAAGGCAGTGACACCTGTGATGATAACCGTTAACGTAAGCTACAAGATTGAATTTTCATTTATGAGCGCTGCTTCTGGGAATTAATGTAGAGCTGTTTCAGTATACGTATTTCTCCCAATTGCTACATAAAGTATTTTGCTCTGTGTGAACATTTTAATGTTGTTAAAGGCACGGATATGTTTTGTTATTTCACATATATTTTTAATATACAGTCGTGACACACGGTTGTTTTCAGAATTTTCAGTTATTGCAGTTCAGTAATAACCACCTGGAAAAACAGCAGAATTTGTTATATAGTCTATCTGCCGTGTTATGATTTTCTTGTTTTTGTTTTCAATAATGTTTTTTGCGAACATTTTGATCCATATCAGTTTCATAATAATCTACAGTGTTAATTTCACTAAACATTTTGAGTTAGTTTGGCAAAAAGTAGTATACTACGACTTGGTTTACTTCGGAAATGATGCCATATTTCCTAATCCGGTAAGTACACTATCACGCGGTCAAGTGATTTAGCGATTTTAAGTTCGATTCAGATACTTTTTATAATATCTGTGGGTTATAATATTTTCACAGCTTTATCACAGTGCTGGCCACTCTGTTTAGGGACTAAACCTACCTGAGTATGTGACGATAACTTCTCAGGCAGAAAATCCTGGAAGCTGATGTAGTGTAAACCGTCGAATGAAATCTCACGTCTCTCTAAAGACTAATGCCAAGTAGTTTGAAAGTTAATTGTTAAATGGCACTATCAATATTGCTATTGTTTTGTTTCTTTAACTGACGAAACCAGTCCGCAACTTTCGAAAAGACATCCTGTAATTGGTATCGCTATGTGATACAGACTGTCTCTTTGAGACACTGATGTGGTAGCGATTTTATCTCTGGTGAGTTCAGCGCATTTCCAGCCAATTAGAGCTGTGGCTGGTGTTTGGCCATGCTGGTGAGAGATTTTAAAATCACACAGTGCTCAAGGTCATCGAGGCAAGTTACAGTAGTTCAAAATGGTTCAAATGGCTCTGAGCATATGGGACTTAACCGCTGTGGTCATCAGTCCCCTAGAACTTAGAACTACTTAAACCTAACTAACCTAAGGACATTACACACATCCATGCCCAAGGCAGGATTCGAACCTGCGACCGTAGCGGTCGCGCGGTACCAGACTGTAGCGCCTAGAACCACTCGACCACTGCGGCCGGCGCAGTAGTTCCGACGTGGCGGCTGCAGATTGGTGATTTGATGAGTCCGTTACAGTTATTTTCTGCTGTTTTTAATATGCTATTTTTAACCATTTCCGTTGTGTAACATTTTTGTTATCACAGTTAATTTACAATCATTTTGTGTGCTGTAGTTGTGATGAACTGCGAACGGTACCTGGTAGTTAGGTACAAGGTATTGTAGAGGCGCAGTGACCGTTTTTTTTCCGAAAGTGTTGAATTCATTACAGAATAGTGTTCTAAGCTTTCAGTCCGAAGTATTACGTATTCAGTTTTGTCCTTCTCTCCTGTGCGTTAGATAATTCAATGCTTTGCTTGAAGACGTGCGTATGAAGGGCTTATTTCAATAGTGGTACAAGTCTATTACCTCCACTTGACTGTTTATAATGCTTCTGAAATTAATGAGCCAAACAAACAGAAAGAAAGGATCATCTCTAGCAAGAAGCCATATGCTTGAATATTTCTGGTATCTCAACTGCAGAATTTTCATTGCTAATTTAACTTTAGGACTCTATCTCAATATGAACATAAATGGACTTGTACCACTATTGAAATAAGCCCTTCATATAAAACTTCCATTCCTGTGATTGCTAGAATTTGGGCTTGAATTTTACGTGTATTATTAGTTCAACGTGGGTTTTGTTCACTGTTCCATTAAAAGTCAATATAATGTATGAATTCAGATTCATTTACTCAATTTTTCGTACGTAATAGTGATGCGTTCTTGTGATGCCATCTTGTACACACCTGTTGTAAACAGTCTCTTTTGTCTAGGCAATGACTGCCAGTTATGCAGGTAATTTTCTCATACTAATAGTAGTAATTTTCCCGTTCTCTTGCATCCACAATTTTCAGCTTTGAATGGCAGATTTCGTCGCTGTTTTCAAATTTCTGCATTGGTGTTGCAGAGTTTCTGAAGGGTATGCATGTATATGTCTCTTCGAAATAGCGTGCACAAAGTATGGTATCGGAGGCATTATGTCCAACCACATCGTTATTTAACTGCTTTGGTGAGATATTAGCCTAGTGCGCTAAAAACTGGTCTATTAAGATATGTTTTTATTGTGATCTTCTCTACGGAGACTGGTATGATGCAACTTCCCATGCTACTCTATCCTGCACAAGCCTCTTCACCTCTGAATAACCACTGTAGACTACATCCTTCTGAATACGGTTGCCGTAGTCATTTCTTGGTCTCCCCCTACGATTTTTACCCCACACACTTCCCTACAATACTAAATTGGTGTTCCCTTGATGCCTCAGAAAGTGTCCGATCTTTTTTTATTGAAGTTATGCCACAAATTTCTTTCCTTCTCAATTTTTTAATTTTGTGATCTGCCCTATATAATTTTCAGCATTCTTATGTAGAACAATATTTCAAAAGCATCTAGCGTCTTCTTGACCAAACTGCTTAACGTTAGTGTTTCGCTTCCATACGTGGCTACAGTGCATAGAAATACCTTCAGAGAAGACTCCCTAATATTTAAATCTATATTCGATGTTAACGAATTTTATCCTTTACAAACTCTTTCCTTACCTTTGCCAGTCCACAATTTTATATCCTCTTTACTTCAGCCATCATCAGTTATTTCACTGTCCAAATAGCAAAACTCGTCTACTACGGTTTCCCAGCCTGTAATGTGTAGGCTGCCCTGCACAACAGGACTGTTGTTTGGAAGTAAAATCGGACTACTTTATCTACCTTCTTTGCAGGGGCTACATGTGCAAATGGGCATGACTGGATAGAGAAATGGAGGGATGAGATGGATAGTGACAAAAATGGAGGATGAGGCATACAGAGAATAGGAGGCCAAAATTATTGGCAGTGAAGGGGGTGGAGGAGATAGGCAGAGAGAGAGACACAGAGAGAGAGAGATGGAGAGACAGAGACAGAGGATGAGGTAGACAGAAAATGTAGGAAGGAGGAGGACAACAGAGAGAGGGGGGAAGAGACATGTTGTGCTGCATGCCTTGCAGGGGCACTTCTGTGGATGGGCACAGATGAGTAGAAAGAGGGGGAAGGGAGAAGTTGGATAATGAGAGATGAGGACAATGAGTTGAACAGAGACCTGGGAAAGGAGGAGATGAACAGAGAGGGAGAGGGGGCTGAGGAGATGGACAGTGAATTAGGCGAGATGGGGTGGACAGAGAGACGGGAGGAGAACATATGTACATAGGAGAGATGCAAGAGGCAGGTGGAAGGGATAGAGGGCTTGAGGGCAGGTGGAAAAGGAAGAGGGGCGGGACGATATGGAGGGGGGAGGGCAGAAGATGAAGTCAGAGAGAGGGGTATGTCCGCAGCTAGTAGTCGTGCAGTAGCGTTCTCGCTTCCCGCGCCTGGGTTCCCGGGTTCGATTCCCGGCGGGGTCAGGGATTTTTTCTGCCTCGTGATGACTGGGTATTGTGTGATGTCCTTAGATTAGTTAGGTTTAAGTAGTTCTAAGTTCTAGGGGACTGATGACCATAGATGTTAAGTCCCATAGGGCTCAGAGCCATTTTTTTTAGAGCGGGGTAGAGGAAATGGACTAAGCCTTATTTTTCCTGTGAACAGGGGTTTAGAATAAGTCATAACTTCATCTCTGATTAGCTGCTGATTACTTATGGCCAAGCAGCAAATACTTTTTTAATTTTTACGATATGTCCTATTTTGCTATGGTGACTAAAGATTACTCTCTTATTATTTATTCACCACTCTGTTTTATGTATTGTATTTATTTATCTGCTGTTGATTTCGATATCATTAGCAAATAAACAAAAATAACAAATACAGTGCAGTGGAGAAAACAGAGTAAGCGAATAGGAATTATTCCTCATAGCTAACTAACTTACTCTACCTATTTCTGGAACTATTCAAGCAGTACGACACCTCACTGTTCGCTTTGCCGATGCAGGGAATGTATGTTCAGTGGTGTGAGATAAATTTTATCACATTACTCTGTGGGATTTGTTCGCCAATCATATTGTCTTTAAAATTATGGTATCCGGACCGAAATCGACAGATTTAAAGGCAATTTCAGTAGTTTTCTGGGTGGTTACTGTTTACAGCTTATATTAATGATCTACAGGATAACGCTGGAGGTTCCGTGCCTACAACGATGCCATTGCTTATAGCAGGCTGGTCCCCAAACTTCTTTTGACCAGGGACCACTTTGATCACTTTGTTGTTGGCATGGAACACGAAGTTCTAGGAAAATAAATTGTGTCATTCTAAAACCTTTAACATACTTCTAAAACTCAAAAGTAACGTGTTTTAAGAGTACCATTAAAATCGAAAATACGACATTTTCATAAAAAATTAAATTCGGTTGTCATCAATATGATGTCCCACATTGCATCTTTTGTACAATTTAGATAATCTGGGGCAAATATTATTGCTCCAACCTACACTCATATTACTAGTTACTTTCAATTCCTGAATTTGTTTTTAATTACGAGAAAAGCAGATATCCGTTGTTGGCATGATTAATATTTGGACAAATGCGTAAGACAGCACAAGTCGATTTCTAGAATTTTAGTGCCTGAAATTACTTCTTTACACTAAAACTGCTCAGCAGAATTAGATTCAGT
The DNA here is from genome assembly GCF_023864345.2 of Schistocerca serialis cubense. NCBI lineage: Eukaryota > Metazoa > Arthropoda > Insecta > Orthoptera > Acrididae > Schistocerca > Schistocerca serialis. Next base: position 492,359,599 of record NC_064638.1, read on the forward strand.
AGCGTTCCTACAGTTTATAACATTCTGGAATTCAGTGAACTCCTCCTGGACTTCTCCTGCAACTTCTGCGTCATTAACGCTATAAGAGTTGTGAATCAGTATTTGGTAAACTCTAGCTTCTGGTTTTCTGTATTCTGGGAGGTAATGATTGAATTCGTCAGCCAATATTAGCAGATGACTCTCGATGTTTTCTCGTATGTATGCTCTAATCGTGTCATACTTTTTATCATCAACGAGTTCTTTTAATGTACTGAAAGCAGAATAATTGTTTTCGCTAATTTTACCGATCCATAACTGAAGTTAACAAATAAAGGCACGAAGTTTATCTTCTAAGCTTTATGTATTGGCAACGCCTTCTAAATGTATGTTTCTGGAACCTAGCATTTGCAAGTCCAACCTATTCAAGTGCGAAATACCCACAAAATAAGCCAAACGTGTCTGAGATGTCATATCAGAAAACTGCTCTAGTAAGTCTTTCATTTTTTTCTCACCTAGAAACAACGTCTCCTCTGAGTTCGTCTTATCTTTCAAGCATGTTACCCTTCGTCAGCCAACGAACTGGTGGGTGAGGGGGAGGGGGGGTCTCATGTTCGGTGTCTGTTTCAGTACACAGTTCTTCTATTTCTTCTTCTTTTCTTTTTAAAAATGGCGTGTATTTAAGGCGCTGCTTTAGATAACATTTGCCACATTTATGGACAGTTGCATTGTGTTATTAAGGCATTCAGAAAGAGTCTCAGGAGCTAATGGCTGGCGATGTGTGATACAATGCATTGTTAATGCCAAAGGATTCTTCCGTTTTATTAGTGTCTGTAGATCGGAGCGTGATCCTAAGTTAGATGGAGCATTATCCGTAATTTCATGATGTTGCTTCTAGTTCCCATGAAAACAATAATTCTTCTTTGGTTATGTTGTTGTCGTCGAAGAAGATAAATACAGGAGTAACTGACAACTATTAGAAACATCAGTCGATTCATCAAAATGCAAAGCGAAGCATGGCGATTTTGTTCTAGAAACAAGTTGGTAGTTGGTATCATTTGCGTTGGTCAATAGAGAATCTTTTATTTCATTTTTGCTCGCAATATTAAAACTTTGTTCGACAGCTTTGATCAAACAATGTTTCATGAGTGTAACTCCTACTGCGTATGGCTTTTTTGAATGAGCCATCAATTTCTCCGATTACACAAATCTTTTACTGCTAGGGCCGAGTTTTATTTTTTTCCAGTTCTTTAACTTTTCTTCAAAGAATTCTGACGTTCGGTCAGAGAAATTAGGATGGGTCGTTTGTAACCGGAATTTTAATTTCTCTGGCTTTAAGGAATCGTTCGTTAGAACTGTTGCGTATGTTATGCACTGTGGTTTTACTTCTCCATTACTCTGTATCGAAGTAAATTCGAATTTAATGTAACTATCATTGTATTTCATCTTAGGCGCAATTTTCTGGAAATAAAAGAGGAACGCAATCGAACAGAAGCATAAAGATCAAAAGTGTATAAATAAGGTACGTTTAGTAATAAAATAAATAAATAAATAACAATAATAAACAAAAAATGTACTTTTAGTGCCTTTATTTTTAATTGCGTATCGCTACGTAATTGGGAACTGAACGAAATGTACGTAACTGTTGCGAACTTTTTGTAACACACACATGCAGGGTTATATTCAAGCCAATACTCCATTTGGTTATATCTAGTTTTGAAACGAACGAGTTGGCGCAGTAGTTAGCACACTGGACTCGCATCCTGATTTAGGTTTTCCATGATTTCCGTATGTCGCTCCAGGCAAACGCCGGGATGGTTCCTTTGAAAGGGCACGGCCGACTTCCTTCCCCATCCTTCCCTAATCCGATGAGACCGATGACCTCGCTGTTCGTTCTCCTCCCTTAAACAATCCAACCCGACCCCCTACCTAAGATTAAAATAGTTTAACATATATTGATAAGAACGTTGAGGAATGACTGACAGTTACACTACCGACGCCGTCGAAAAAAGAGCTACATAGAGTCACTGATGGCGCCGAGCAAGACAAAGGAAGCTTACCTCTTTTACATTAGTCGTATATTGATAAGAACGTTGAGGAATGACTGACAGTTACACTACCGACGCCGTCGAACAAAGAGCTACATAGAGTCACTGATGCCGCCGAGCAAGGCAATGGAAGCGTGCGACTAACTGACCGACTCGCACCGTACTGTGACGTCTATCACATGCGCTCTCCTATCACCACCTAAAGCATTGGTGGTGGTCCCTCCACCCTCCTCCCATCCCACCACTCCCTCAGCCACCTGTGCTCGGCAATTCTCAGCTCAGCGCAGCACAGCTCGCGTAAAACGGGATTAAAGATTTAAAAGTTTGAAATTTTCAATCTTCAGAAGACGATATTCTAGCTCTTACAAACTATTGGTGGTTCATGGACCAGAGGTTCGGAACCAGTCGTTTATAGTAAGGTTGAAACACCTGAAAAATTGAGCGTGAGACAGGAAAATATCAAAAGATCGATGACTGGTACAAGGAGAAGATGTTGATCCTAACCAGAAATACATGTAACATATTGCTTGTAAGTAAGCGAAAAGATCAGTTACTGTCCGATTACACTATTGGCTACAAATCAGAGGAAAATAGTTATGACCAAATATACGTAGCGACTTACAGTGGAATGATTACATAATACTAATTGTGGGGGAAGGAGATGCCATTTTGAGATCAATGACAGAATATTAAAGAAAATGTTCAGATGTGTGTGAATTCCTAAGGGACCAAACTGCCTAGGTCATCGGTCCCTAAATACACTACTGGCCATCAAAATTGCTACACCAAGAAGAAATGCAGATGATAAACGAATATTCATTGGACAAATATATTATACTAGAACTGACATGTGATTACATTTTCACGCAATTTGGGTGAATAGATCCTGAGAAATCAGTACTCAGAACAACCACCTCTGGCCGTAATAACGGCCTTGATATGCCTGGGCATTGAGTCAAACAGAGCTTGGATGGCGTGTACAGGTACAGCTGTCCATGCAGCTTCAACATGATACCACAGTTCATCAAGAGTAACGACTGGCGTATTGTGACGAGCCAGTTGCTCGACCACCATTGACCAGATGTTTTCAGTTGGTGAGAGATCTGGAGAATGTGCTGTCCAGGGCAGCAGTCAAACATTTTCTGTAACCAGAAACGCCCGTAGAGGACCTGCAACGTGCGGTCGTGCATTATCCTGCTGAAATGTAGGGTTTCGCAGGGATCGAATGAAGGGTAGAGCCACGGGTCGTAACACATCTGAAATGTAACGTCCACTGTTCAAAGTGCCGTCAGTGCTAACAAGAGGTGACCGAGACGTGTAACCAATGTCACCCCATACCACCACGCCGGGTGATACGCCAATATGGCGATGACGAATACATGCTTCCAATGTGCGTTCACCACGATGTCGCCAAACACGGATACGACCATCACAATGCTGTAAACAGAACTTGGATTCATCCGAAAAATGACTTTTTGCCATTCGTCGTTGAGTACACCTTCTCAGGCACTCCTGTCTGCGATGCAGCGTCAAGGGTAACCGCAGCCATTGTCTCCGAGCTGATAGTCCATGCTGCTGCAAACGTCGTCGAACTGTTCGTGCAGGTGGTTCTTGTTTTGCAAACGTCCCCATCTATTGACTCAGGGATCGAGACGTGGCTGCACGATCCGTTACAGCCATGCGGATAAGGTGCCTGTCATCTCGACTGCTAGTGATACGAGGCCGTTGGGATCCAGCACGGCGTTCCGTATTACCCTCCTGAACCCACCGATTCCATATTCTGCTAACAGTCATTGGATCTCGACCAACGCGAGCAACAATGTCGCGATACGATAAACCGCAATCGCGACAGGCTAGAATCCGACCTTCATCAAAGTCGGAAACGTGATGGTACGCATTTCTCCTCCTTACACGAGGCATCACAACAAAGTTTCACCAAGCAACTCCGGTTAACTGCTCTTTGTGTATGAGAAATCGGTTGGAAACGTTCCTCATGTAAGCACGTTGTGGATGTCGGCACCGGCGCCAACCTAGTGTGAATGGTCTGAAAAGCTAATCATTTGCATATCATAGCATCCTCTTCCTGTCGGTTAAATTTCGCGTCTGTAGCACGTCATCTTCGTGGTGTAGCAATTTTAATGGCCAGTAGTGTATTAAGGAAATCAACTACGTAAAAACAGGCTTACAAAATACTGGTTTTACCGACTCTTTAGTATTGCTCATAAGTCTTGAAACCATACCAGTTTGGATCAATAGAAGAGACAGAAAAAACACAGTGAAGAGTGGCGCGTTTCGTCACGGGATCGTTTAGTCTGTGCGAGAACTTTACGGAGATGCTCAACGAACTCCAGTGATACGCTCTACAAGAGAGGCGTTATGCACCACTGAGGCATTTCCTCTTGGAATTAAGAGAGAGTAAGGCGCAAGAAGATTCTGGAAGCATTTTGCTTTCTCCATGCACGTCTTGCGAACAGACCGAAAGAGAAAATCATACAGATATGTACCGACATTCTTCCAACATAGCATTCGCTGAGGAAACAGGGGAAGGTGAAAAGATTGTGGGTCCACAAATGCCCTCAGCCATTCACTCTATGACATAAGTGCAAGTGCGACTAAAGGGTTCCTTTAGATTTTGTTGCTCCTGGGCGTTTGGTTTTTATTATTATCGTGTTATCGTGTGCCTCTCCTTACACGGCCTTGTGGTCTACACGACACCTCACTGGGTAACGCACTGGCCCCATCCACATCGCCGGCGAGAGTGCCAGGAGCGCCGAGCTAAATGGAACTCTGCTGTCCTCGGGGCTTTCCGTGTCGGTAGCGCCGAGTCATCCGCTCGGCTTGTAACGCACGCATTCAGTGCTGCACACAGCGACCACCACACGTTTTCCACTACTGGACTCTCTCGTTGTACTGGAACTGATCTTGTTTCCCATACGTTGACCTCCATCGAATTGACAAGCTCTGCATAATGTACTATATTTTGGTGGTCGTAACTTACGTCAGTATACTGTCAATATTTTCGCTGTGTTGATATATTCACAAACGAGGGTAGAGACAAAGTTTTAATTATTACCTCTATAAAATAGAGTTACGTACCTAACTTTTCGGATGTTTGCAGATATGGACTATTTCATTTGAAATCGGACGAAAAATTATAAGAAAAAAAGACATTGGCACGTATTTTTTAAATCATAAATAATTTATAAATTTGTTAATTACTACAAAATAAAATAACTTTCGTAAAGATTTTTCCTGAATTTTCACTAGTTTTCGAGTTAATTTGGAAACTGTTGCGTTATTTTCTGAGCTAAACAATATGTCTGCCATGTAACTCAAGATTCTTATATCTTATTTCAGTGAACTACGACTCATTGTGGAGCTGAAGTCTGTTTAATGGAAGTATAGGGCAATAACATAATTTATATGAAAAGAACGTAATTAACACAATTTGCGCAGACCTTCATTTCGTGCATTAGGGGTAAACACAGTTTTCAAAAAATTATAGTTATATAGGGTTGAATCTCTTTTTGTTACACACTGCTTTCCGTTTTAAGTTTTATGTAGCGTCTTCTGTAAAATGTGGAAAAAAATAATTAAATGGTAAGTATTTATACTTGTGCTCCCATCTGTGACTCAACATGGCAGACCCCGTAGCAGTGTGTTGCGTAATATGGCGTAGCGCATCAAATGAGTTTTGTCACTGTCTAATGAAGATACCATATCATGTTTAAGGATATTGTTAACAAATCAAATGTTAAACAATGAGCACAATTTTTATTTTATTTAAAGTTGTGTTTTTCAGAAAAAGTTATCAAACATGCTGAAAATTACATTAAATTTAAGTTCTAAAAATGCCACATCAATACCACCTCAACTTACGCAATATTACCATCATTTCGAATTTTTTTTGAGAATCCTACTTCGAATAATTTCCTAGTTACGAATCTCAGAACAGCGTGATTTGATGGTTTTATTACCTTACGCTAACTTTGATCCTTTAATAATAATAATAATAATAATAATAACTAAACGAACAAGCCTGGAGCACTTGTTTATCATAGCAGTGATTTTGCAAAAGACAGTAACTTAACTTCTGCTTTAGATGACATAAAATTGAACCATCCACAAAAAATGCAACGTTTCTTGCTGTCCGACCAGAAACGGACCAGCCCTTGTATATTTCTTCGATTCTGGTACATAACGAAAATCCTACGCTATAGTTCTGTAGCACCCCGCTACACGATCCAAAACGAAACCGTGTAGCCCAGTGATGAAGTGTAGTATCGTGCGGTGATTCGTTTGCTGAGTTCGAAACGGAACAGTGCCGAACGAATCCACGTCCAGTCGGTGGAAGCGTACGCGAATAATGCACTATAATATCCACTACCATACGACACAGCGTGTTTCCACGGTTATGAAACAAATGTAAATGTTACAGAACAAAGCGACAGGCCATCTCTCTGTGATAAATTGGAAACCACGACAGAAGCACAGGCTAGATGTTAGAAGACCAGTGTATCACAATCAAGGAGGTAGTGGGAAAAGTGGAAAACCGTTATTAATTTTTATTTTCATGCTCGACATTTTGAACACTACCATACAGTACCACATTACAATCAGGGCACGTGTAAGACCCTAATGAGAAAAAGGGCCGGCCGCTTGGGGTGCCAAGCGAAGAGTTTCGCCAGAAGCGTCCCTCAAGCAAAATTTGCACATAAGTTACATCATAAGTAGCTGTGAAAACAACTTATTTTCACGTTTATTACACTACTGGCCATTAAAATTGCTGCACCAAGAAGAAATGCAGATGATAAACGGGTATTCATTGGACAAATACACTCCTGGAAATGGAAAAAAGAACACATTGCCACCGGTGTGTCAGACCCACCATACTTGCTCCGGACACTGCGAGAGGGCTGTACAAGCAATGATCACACGCACGGCACAGCGGACACACCAGGAACCGCGGTGTTGGCCGTCGAATGGCGCTAGCTGCGCAGCATTTGTGCACCGCCGCCGTCAGTGTCAGCCAGTTTGCCGTGGCATACGGAGCTCCATCGCAGTCTTTAACACTGGTAGCATGCCGCGACAGCGTGGACGTGAACCGTATGTGCAGTTGACGGACTTTGAGCGAGGGCGTATAGTGGGCATGCGGGAGGCCGGGTGGACGTACCGCCGAATTGCTCAACACGTGGGGCGTGAGGTCTCCACAGTACATCGATGTTGTCGCCAGTGGTCGGCGGAAGGTGCACGTGCCCGTCGACCTGGGACCGGACCGCAGCGACGCACGGATGCACGCCAAGACCGTAGGATCCTACGCAGTGCCGTAGGGGACCACACCGCCACTTCCCAGCAAATTAGGGACACTGTTGCTCCTGGGGTATCGGCGAGGACCATTCGCAACCGTCTCCATGAAGCTGGGCTACGGTCCCGCACACCGTTAGGCCGTCCTCCGCTCACGCCCCAACATCGTGCAGCCCGCCTCCAGTGGTGTCGCGACAGGCGTGAATGGAGGGACGAATGGAGACGTGTCGTCTTCAGCGATGAGAGTCGCTTCTGCCTTGGTGCCAATGATGGTCGTATGCGTGTTTGGCGCCGTGCAGGTGAGCGCCACAATCAGGACTGCATACGACCGAGGCACACAGGGCCAACACCCGGCATCATGGTGTGGGGAGCGATCTCCTACACTGGCCGTACACCACTGGTGATCGTCGAGGGGACACTGAATAGTGCACGGTACATCCAAACCGTCATCGAACCCATCGTTCTACTATTCCTAGACCGGTAAGGGAACTTGCTGTTCCAACAGGACAATGCACGTCCGCATGTATCCCGTGCCACCCAACGTGCTCTAGAAGGTGTAAGTCAACTACCCTGGCCAGCAAGATCTCCGGATCTTATTCGAAGTAGGATTGAGCATGTTTGGGACTGGATGAAGCGTCGTCTCACGCGGTCTGCACGTCCAGCACGAACGCTGGTCCAACTGAGGCGCCAGGTGGAAATGGCATGGCAAGCCGTTCCACAGGACTACATCCAGCATCTCTACGATCGTCTCCATGGGAGAATAGCAGCCTGCATTGCTGCGAAAGGTGGAAATACACTGTACTAGTGCCGACATTGTGCATGCTCTGTTGCCTGTGTCTATGTGCCTATGGTTCTGTCAGTGTGATCATATGATGTATCTGACCCCAGGAATGTGTCAATAAAGTTTCCCCTTCCTGGGACAATGAATTCACGGTGTTCTTATTTCAATTTCCAGGAGTGTATATTACACTAGAAATGACATGTGATTACATTTTCACGCAGTTTGGGTGCATAGATCCTGAGAAATCAGTACCGACAACAACCACCTCTGGCCGTAATAACGGCCTTGATTCGCCTGGGCATTGAGTCATACAGAGCTTGGATGGCGTGCACAGGTACAGCTGCCCATGCAGCTTCAACACGACACCACAGTTCATCAAGAGTAATGACTGGCGTATTGTGACGAGCCAGTTGCTCGGGCACCATTGACCAGACGTTTTCAGTTGGTGAGAGGTCTGGAGAATGTGCTGGCCAGGGCAGCAGTCGAACGTTTTGTGTATCCAGAAAGGCCAGTACAGGACCTGCAACATGCGGTCGTGCATTATCCTGCTGAAATGTAGAGTTTCGAAGGGATCGAATGAGGGGTAGAGCCATGGGTCGTAACACATCTGAAATGTAACGTCCACTGTTCAAAGTGAAGCCAATGCGAACAAGAGGTGACCGAGACGTGTAACCAATGTCACCCCATACCACCACGCCGGGTGATACGCCAGTATGGCGATGACGAATACACCCTTCCAATGTGCGTTCACCGTGATGTCGCCAAACACGGATGCGACAATCGTGATGCTGTAAACAGAACCTGGACTCATCAGAGAAAATTATGTTTTGCCATTCGTGCACCCAGGTGCGTCGTTGAGTACACCATCGCAGGTGCTCCTGTCTGTGATGCAGCGTCAAGGGTAACCGCAGCCATTGTCTCCGAGCCGATAGTCCATGCTGCTGCGTCGTCGAACTGTTCGTGCAGATGCTTGTTGTCTTGCAAACGTCCCCATCAGTTGACTCAGGGATCGAGACGTGGCTGCACGATCCGTTACAGCCATGCGGATAAGATGCCTATCATGTCGACTCCTAGTGATACGAGGCCATTGGGATCCAGCAGGGCGTTCCGTATTACCTGCCTGAACCCACCGATTCTATATTCTGCTAACAGTCACTGGATCTCGACCAACGCGAGCAGCAATGACGCGATACGATAAACCGCAATCGCGACAGGCTACAATCCGGCCTTTATTAAAGTCGGAAACGTGATGGTACGCATTTGTCCTCCTTACACGAGGCATCACAGCAACGTTTCACCAGGCAACGCCGGTCAACTGCTGTTTGTGTATGAGAAATCGGGTGGGTAAGTTACTCATGTCAGCACGTTGTAGGTGTCGCCACCGGCGCCAACCTTGTGTGAATGCTCTGAAAAGCTAATCACTTGCATATCACAGCATTTTCTTCCTGTCGGTTAAATTTCGCGTCTGTAGCGCGTCATCTTCGTGGTGTAGCAATTTGAATGGCCAGTAGTGTAGATATAAATTTACTTTCAACCTCTTACCAAGAGGAAAAAGTAAGGCCGACTCATCATGATGGAATTATCTGAATGGGACGGAAATCGCGAGAGGTGATGTAAATGTACAGACAAACAAATGATTACAGTTTCAGAACAATTTGATGCTCTATTCAAGTGAAAGAGCTTCATAAAGGGAGCGAATCAATAATGTGTTGGTCCGCCTCTGGTCTTTATGCGAGCAGTTATTCGCATTGACCTCGATGGACAGAGTTGTTAGATGTACTCCTGAGGGATATCGCGCCACATTCTGTCCAGCGCTAGACCGTCAGAATCCCGAACTGGTTGGAGGGCTCTGTCCATAATGCTGCAAATGTTCTTAAGTGCGGAGAGATCCTGCGACTTAACTGCTCAAAGTAGGGTTTGGCAAGCACGAAGAAACTCTCGCCGTGAGCAGGCGGGCATTATCTTGCCGAAATATAAGCTCAGGATAGCTTATCGGGAAGAACCACAAAAAGGGGCGTAGCGTATCCTCAACGTACCGCTGTGCTGTAACAGTGCCACGTGTGATAACGAAGCCTTTAACGATCTAGCAGGGGAGGTTGTGGGTTGCGCCGAGACTAATTATTAAAACAAATTAGATGCTTTGCGCGTTTTCTGAGTTGTTTAGTGTAGGAGGTAGCCAATCAGGTCGTTGTGCGTGCAGATTGAAGCAGCCTGTCAAACGCGGTGACGCAAAACGTGTTCTTCGTTTCGTTTTCTCAAATCGAACAGATGTACATTTTGTTCAAGTGCTTGAATTTATCAGTTCAGAAAAAGGCATATTTTAACTGGTAATAACCATTTCAACAGCTGGTAACTCATAGACCTATAGATTTCTGTGCATACAAAATTTTAGAGTGTGCAAGTGTTAGAATCTGCGTACACAACAATCTTACTGGCCAACTTCAATGCTAAATAGCCCGGAAATGGCGCAACGTATCAAATTTTTTCTCTTAACTGTAACATGAACCAAACAATTTCTTTTGTATTGTATTTTGGCCACCGAAGATGCCTAAAACTATCTGTAGCAAGTTACTTAACAACAAAAATATAATTCTGTTGCAAAAATCTATTTCCATACCACTACCATTTCTCTTGCAAATTATCCATGGAACATCAAACTAACTAACTAAATGACAAGTAGTAATTATTGTCATTTATAATGTAGCCACAACTGAAGTAGCAACTGAGGTAGAATGCCTGTAAATTAAAGTAGTACCTCCAGAATTTATTAAAGGTATGAGTCTGGACAGTTCACCACTGCAGTAAGGAAAAATGAACGGAAAACGCTAGGCCAGAAATAGTTAGGCCACGACGCGAGATAGGAAGCCAGTGTATTTGAAGCGAGGACCCAGCTTAGAGAGGGATTCTTCGAAGTGGATCCCCGTCCACCGAAGCGCCGCTGAAAGCGGTGTGCAGAGTGGCGGCACAAGTCGATGGCCCACGTGCGGGTGATGGATGACTCACCCGACGGAAAAGCTGCTTTTCACGGCGAGGACACACTTTAACACAGCAGCCACGCCTCCTAACCAGACGGCGGCTCCATTGCGTCTTACGTATTTCGGTAACGGATTTGCACGTCTGCTTTATAGTGATCCATTCATTCAAACTTAAGGACAAAATACATCCTGAACAAATATATTGGTGGTTTGGGGGGGGGGGGGGATGACGAGAGGGGGAAAGATAATAGTGTCGGTTCTTTCTTAAATATTTGCAGTTTCTGGAAACGTCTTCTCACATATTATTTATCCTTTTGATCATCAACGATTGTCCAGCAGCGATACAGAAAGATTAAATACTTTCTCTTTAAGAATTTTCAGCATTGCTGCGCGTCAGCAATCGTAAGTATCGAAACAATTATGAAAAATCCGCCTCGATTGCGTAAACTACCTGGTGTTTACCGAGGTTTCAGCGTGGGTAACCACGCCTTCTTCAGAACAAATATAAAACAACTTGCCTAAATAGGCATAAAAGCACTCCGTCTTCAGGCTACAAGTGGCCCATCGGTACCATCCGACCGCTGTGTCATCCTCAACTCAGGCTGCGGATAGGAGGGGCGTGGGGTCAGCATACCACTCTCCCAGTCGTTATGATGGTTTTCTTTGACCGGAGCCGCTACTATTCGGTCGAGTAGCTCCTCAAATGGCATCACGATGTTGAGTGCACCCAGAAAAATGGCAACAGCGCATGACGGCCCGGATGGTTACCCATCCAATTGCCGGCCACGCCCGACAGCGCTTAACTTCGGTGATCTGACGGGAACCGTTGGATCCACTGCGGCAAGGCCGTTGCCAAATAGGCATAGTCAGAGGCTAAAATCAACACCTACAGCAGCAAGACCTCATAAAATTTTTTTGCAAATACATGGTACATGTGCACCAAGTCAATCTTTTTAATGGTGCACTGTACTAATGTTTGAACGATTTTAATGCAAAATGTAAATAATTTCTTCTTGCTCTATCTTATTGCTTTATATGACTCCCCCATTGGTCAGTGGCAGAATTTTTAATACATTATGAGTGAAAAACACGTGACACCTGTCTTATATTCTTCAGCATTTATTTCACCGAGGTGACAAAAGTCACAGTGTCGAACCTCCTTTTGCCCGGCATAGTGCAGCAACTCGACGTGGCAAGGACTCAACTCTTTGGAAGTCCCCTACAGTAATTTTGAGCCATTGTTGCTCTGTAGCCATTCATAATTGTGAAAGTTTTACCGGAGAAGGTTTTTGTGCACGGACTAGCCTCTCGATTATGTCCCACAAATGTTCGATTGGCGATCTGGGTAGCAAAATCATTAGCTCGAATTCTCTGGAATGTTCTTCAGACCAATCTACAGCTACATCTACATTTATACTCCGGAAGCCACTCAACGGTGTGTGACGGAGGGCACTTTACGTGGCACTGCATTACCTCCCTTCCCTGTTCCAATCGCGTATGGTTCGCGGGAAGAACGACTGCCGGAAAGCCTCCGTGCGCGCTCGAATCTCTCTAATTTTACATTCGTGATCTCCTCGGGAGGTATAAATAAGGGGAAGCAATATATTCGATACCTCATCCAGAAACGCACCCTTTCGAAACCTGGACAGCAAGCTACACCGCGATGCAGAGCGCCTCTCTTGCAGAGTCTGCCACTTGAGTTTGCTAACCATCTCCGCAACGCTATCACGCTTACCAAATAACTCTGTGACGAAACGCGCCGCTACTCTTTGGATCTTCTCTATCTCCTCCGTCAGACCGATCTGGTACGGATCCCACACTGATGAGCAATACGCAAGTATAGGTCGAACGAGTGTTTTGTAAGCCACCTCTTTTGTTGATGGACTACATTTTCTAAGGACTCTCCCAATGAATCTCAACCTGGCACCCTCCTTACAAACAATTAATTTTATATGATCATTCCACTTCAAACCGTTCCGCACACATACTCCCAGATATTTTACAGAAGTAACTGCTACCAGTGTTTGTTCCGCTATCATATAATCATACAATAAAGGATCCTTCTCTCTACGTATTCGCAATACATTACATTTGTCTATGTTAAGGGTCAGTTGCCACTCCCTGTACCAAGTGCCTATCCTCTGCAGATCTTCCTATATTTCGCTGCAATTTTCTAATGCTGCAGCTTCTCTGTATACTACAGCATCATCCGCGAAAAGCTGCATGGAACTTCTGACACTATCAACTAGGTCATTTATATATATTGTGAAAAGCAATGATCCCATAACACTACCCTTTGGCACGCCAGAGGTTACTTTAACACCAGTAGACGTCTCTCCTTTGAGAACAACATGCTGTGTTCTGTTTGCTAAAAACTCTTCAATCCAGCCACACAGCTGGTCTGATATTCCGTAGACTCTTACTTTGTTTATCAGGCGACAGTGCGGAACTCTATCGAACGCCTTCCGGAAGTCACGGACAATAGCACAGTTGTGGCCCGCTGACATTGTGAATCGTCATCCTCAAAAATTCCATCATTGTTTGGGAACATTAATCCATGATGGCTGAAACTGATCTCAAACTAGCAAATATGACGATTTCCAGTCACTGATCGGTTCAGTTCGATCAGAGGACCCAGTCCATTCCAAGTAAACATAGTCCACAAGTGATGGAGCCACCACCAGCTTCCACAGTGCTTTGTTGACAGCCTGTATCCATGGCTTCGTACGGTCTGCACCAAAGTCGAATCCTACCATCAGGTCTTATCAGCAGAAATCGGGACTCATCGAGCCAGTCCACGGTTTTCCAGTCGTCAAGGGTCCAACCGATATGGTCATGAGCCCAGGACAGGCGCGCATTCGGTCATCTGCCGCCGTAGCTCATTAACGACAAATTTCGCCCCGCTGTCCTAACGTAGTCCCACATTGATTTCTGCGATTATTTCACGCAGTGTTGCTTGTCTGTTAGCACTGTCAAGTCTATTCCGCTCTGGGACATTAAGTAAAGACAATCGACCACTGCGTTGGCCGTGGTTACATGTAATGTCTGAAATTCCATATTCTCGGCACATTCTTCACATTGTGGAACTCGGAATATCGGATTCCATAACGATTTCCGAAATGGAATGTCCCATGCGTTTAGCTGCAACTACCATTCCGCGTTCATATTCTGTTAGTTCCCGTCGTGCGGCCATAATCACGTTGGAATCCGTTCCACATGAGTCGCCTGAGTACAAAACACGGCTCCGCCACTGCATTGCTCTCTTACACCTTGTGTACGCGGTACCAGCGCCATCTGTGTACGTGAATATCTCTATCTCATGACTTTTAACACCTCAGTGTATTTATTTATTTATTTTTAAGGTTTTCGCCTGCTATGCCTTTATTATTTACAGAGATAAATATGTAAGGCTGTGAATCTTATAAATTCAAAAATTTTATGCTACTAGCGTCTAGAAACAGTCTCTTAGTGGACTACCAAAAAAGATAGTTATTAACATTCAGTATACGACTAATGTGAGACTGTTTATATCGATAAGAATGTGAGGAAAAGTGTTTCACGCACATAAAATGCAAGTGCACTGAGGTCCAAAATTAAGAAAAGAAACGGAAATTAAAAAAAAAGACAAGTACGCAGTCTGCGACTTTAACCAAAACGGAGTGGGTAGCATGTTGGAACACAGCCACTGCTTAAATAATTTTGGACAAAAATCATCAGAAGTAACGTCCGAGAACTTTTTACACTCGTTGTGTTAACGGCCTTATCAAGGAGGACGGTATAACGCGCGAAGTGCAGGTCACCTTGTTTCTCTTGGGGCACACAGCACTTAAAGGCAGAAGAATCGTCAGCGATCAACGAGATGATGATGATGCAGAAGGCAATGGAAACAACTGCGTTAAAGAGACGCAATATGTATCCACAGGACATGTGGCCTCGAACTGACAAAAGATTCAGGGCTAGCGCCTCGTTCGGATCACCGGGAGAGAATTCCCAGAAGGAAGGTTACCATGAGAAAAAGTTGATTAGGCAATCAAAAGGTAACATCTTAGACTGAGATCATGAACTGTCAAAAATATGAACATGGAAGTGGAGCGAGGTAAACTTAAAAGGAGAATGCATACGTTACATCTAGATATAGTGGGCGGCCGGAGGTCAGTGAAGTGAAGTGGCAAGCAGATAAGGATTTCCGATCAGACGAATGCACGGTAATATCAACAGCAGCAGGAAATGGTATAATGGCAGTAGGATTCGTTATGAATAGGAAGCTTAGGCAGACAGTGAGGCACTGTGAAACGATTGTTCTCATCATAGTCGACAGCAAAGCAACGCCAACAATAATAGTTAAGATATGCATCCTGAAGGCGTAAGAAAAACATGAAAAGGTTGAGAAAGGTTAGGTTGGGTTAGGTTGTTTGGGGGAAGAGACCAAATAGCGAGGTCATCGGTCTCATCGGATTAGGCAAGGACGGTGAAGGAAGTCGGCCGTGCCCTTTCAAAGGAACCATCCCAGCATTTGCCTGGAGCGATTTAGGGAAATCTCGGAAAACCTAAATCAGGACGTCCGGACGCGGGATTGAACCGTCGTCCTCCAGAATGCGAGTCCAGTGTGCTAACCACTGCGCCACCTCGCTCGGTAAAAGGTTTAGGACGAATATGAGAATATGTAAGAGGTAATTAAGTGTGTAAATGACTATGATAATGTAATAGTCATTGGGGATTTGAACACTGTTGTAGGAGTAGAAACTGCATGGAAATTTGGGCTTGGAAGTAGGAAAGGAAGACTGAGTTCTGCAAGAAATTTCTGCTAATGGTAGAGAACACTCTGTTTGCAATTCGTAAAAGGAGGATGTATACTTGGAAAATGCCCGCAGAAACCGGAAAATTAAGGTTTGATTGCTTTATGATCATACAGAGATTCCAAAATTAGATATTGGATACGCAAGAGAAAATACTGACTCTAATTAAAATTCAGTAGCGACGAAAAGTAGACTGAAGCTTAAGAGAATCGTCCAGAAGAATTAATGAAGGACAAGATGAAATAATGAAGTATTGAGGGATGATATTTGCGTTAGAAATGGCTCTGACTCAACTGCTAAGGTCATAAGTCCCCTAGAACTTATAGCTACTTAAACCTAACTAGCCTAAGGACAACACACACATCCATGCCCGAGGCAGGATTCGAATCTGCGACCGTAGCGGTCTCGCGGTTCTAGACTGTAGCGCCAGAACCGCTCGGCCACCAGCGGCCGGCATTTGCGTTAGAATTTGAATGAATACCACAATAGGCGGTTCAGTTGAGGAGGAATGGAATCTCTGAAAAGGGTGATCACGGATGTTGGACAGAGACAGGCAGAAGAAAAGTAACTGGGAAGGATCCTTGGGTAGCAGAACATTTTAACTGGTAGACGAATCAAGGAAATACAAAAATTTTCAGAGGAAGACAGGAATACAGAAGCATAAATCACCTAGGAACAAAATAAGTAAGAAGTGCAAGGAATCCAAGGAGAAGTTTTTGGTAGAAAAATCTAAAGAAATCGAAAAAGGTATAGTCGTCGGAAGTACTGATTCAGCATACAGAAAATTCAAAGCAAATTAGAAGCAAGAGCATCAACATTAAAATGCAACCTTAAATGCCGGCCGCGGTGGCCGTGCGGTTCTGGCGCTGCAGTCCAGAACCGCGGGACTGCTACGGTCGCAGGTTCGAATCCTGCCTCGGGCATGGGTGTGTGTGATGTCCTTAGTTTAGTTGGGTTTAAGTAGTTCTAAGTTCTAGGGGACTTATGACCTAAGATGTTGAGTCCCATAGTGCTCAGAGCCATTTGAACCACCTTAAATGCAGAAGAGAGAGCGGATAGGTGGAAAGAGTACACTGAAAGTCGCTTCGAGAAAGGATCGGATGACACTGATAGAAGAAGACATGAAAGACATAGGGGATCTGTTATTAGAGTTAGAGTTTTACCGAGTTTGGAAAACTTGCGATGGAATAAAGCAGATTAGACCGATACATTCCTTTGGAATTTACAAAATCGCTGGGGAAGTTGTAAGAAAGTGAGTGTTCCAATCAGTGAGACTAGAGACAAAGTAGCACTCTTTTGGAAAAATATCATCCATAGAATCCCGAAGACAGCAAGGGCAGATAACTCATGTATTAGCACATAATCACGTAAACTTTTCATGCATCCAAGTTGTTGTCAAGAATAATTTATTTAGGAATGAAAACGAAAATTGAGGATCTTTTAGATGACGACCACTTCGGGCTTATGAAAGGAAAAAGCAGAAGAGAGGCAGTTCTGACATTCCCCTTTACAGTGAAAGCAAGACTCATAAATGATTAAGACACTGTCATGGGGATTGTCAATCTAGAAAAAGTGCTCTATAACTTAAAATGAAGCAAGGACTAATTTACAGGGAAAGACGGGTAAAATAAAATATGTAAAAGAAACAAGGGGGAACAATAAGAATGAATGTGTTCAGATTAACAGGTATGTGAGACAGGGATATAGTCTTTCACCCTTACTGTTCAATCTATACATCAAAGAGCCAATGACGGAAATAGAATAATGGTTTAAGAGTGGGATTAAAATTCAGACTAAAAGGATATCACTGGTAGTATTTGCTGATGACATTTTTATCCTCATTGAAGGTAAAGAACAATTAAAGGGCCCTCTCTTCTCCTACTTCTTAGTAACCAATTCTGACTTTAGGTTTATCGATAATCTCATTTTTGCTACTCTTCATTACTTTCTTCTTTCTTTGTTTCACTCTTAACCCATACTCTGTTCTCAGAAGACTGTTCATCAGTTCGAATTCAAATTTAGTTACCACGAAGCAGTGAAGCAAGGAAATAGTACTAGCTTGCAAACAAATTAACGTATGACGGACAAGGCAAAGATGATATAAGAAGTAAACTAGCACAGGCAAAAAGGGAATTTCTGCCCAATAGACGCCTACTAGTATCAAACATCGGGCTTAATCTGAGAAAGACGATTTCAATAATGTACGTTTAAATCACATATTATAGTGAGTCAGAGAAAACCGGAAAGGAAAAGAATCGAAGCGTTTGAAATGTAATGGTGTAGAAAGATGTTGAAAATTACGTAAGCTTATAAGATAAGAAAAGGAGAGGTTCTCTACAGAATAGTCCTAGAAAAGAACATACAGAAAAAACTGATAAGAAAAGAAGAGATTATGTAACAGAACTTGTGTTAAGACGCCAGGTGATAATTTTGATGATACTACAGGGAGCTGTGGAGAGTAAAAACTGTAGGGGACGATGAAAATTACAATACATTCAACAAATAACTGAGAGCGCAGCCTGCAGTGTGTGTCTGGAGATTATGGCCGCTCAACGGCCTACGTAGGAGGCAAGTGGTATTCTGAGATGAGGAGGTGGCGCAGGAGAGGATTTCGTGGCCAGCCGCATCAAATCGGCCAGACGGCTGAAAACAAAGAGTTATTTGCTAAATGACAAATTATATCAACTTTTGAGATAAGAAAAGTACATTGAAACGCAAAAAAAAAACAAAAACACAAGAAACGTTGGTGTCAATTTGCAATGGCATCTCTTAGCAGAACTTCATTCTTTCACATATTACCTCACTCCACTCCTCGGTTGATTTAATTTTTGCTTCTAAATGCTTTCCCTTATGTATTTTCGGCCCACCTATGGCGTAATTTTTGTTACATAACTATGGTGGAATGCCAACACCCTCTGTGTTCTTGTGGACGATCTCTACTCATTTTGTAATAATTCTCAATACAACGTTGTTTTCGGAAACCATTTTGGGTAACCTGTTTCGTCCATTATCAAAGTCCGTTGTGGTCTTGTGCCTGAACATTTTCGCTTTGTTTGTAGAAGGTATCGTGGTTCCTGTTCTTCGTGTTACTGCAGGTGCTTTGTTATGGTCCTAAAATTTCTCTGAAGATTCTTCTTTTATTGTCTCATATTTCCATTTTTGCATTTTCATTCTTTCTTGTCATGCATTTCCATTTCTGCATTCCTGTTCACTCTACAACACAGACATGCATCACCACTTAACTTCTCTATGCGTAAGGCTAAATGGTGTTCCGACACGTAGGGGATGTCTTTTTTTACCCCATTCTGTAAACATGTCAAAGAAATAAGACGCGCCTCAATCTTAAATCTTGATCTTCTTTACGACATAAATTTGCAAGACATAGGGAATTCAGAAAAAGAGTTTGACGGAATTTTTGAAGATTTTCGATCAAATAAGACAGAAAAGATTTCTAAAATCGATATAATAAAATACTGAAGTGCCTATGTTGTTAAGTACAACGAAATACATTCGCAGTCGTGATTACGGACGGCTATTAGCTATGTAATTGTACAACGACAGTGAAAATATGTGTCGGATAGGGAATCCAACCTGGATTTCCCGCTTTACGTCAGCGGTCACCTTAATTGATTTGGCTATACGTGCACTATCTCGCAGACACTCCCAAACTTCCATATATGTCATGCGTCACACCTGCACTCGAACGCATTACTTCCCGTACAGGAGGACGACATTTTAATTGAAATTCGCTGCCTGGTATCGGCGAATGAATACGACATTCCTGTGCCTGTGTTGTACGAAGCAGTGAGGTTGACAACATAAACTGAACGAAAATCTTATGTACAATACCAAAGGGATTTAAATAGAACGCTTTGGAAGAAATCGAAATCAATGTACAATCACTGACCGAACCTGGTGAAATATTAAATGAATAAACGGAACTGAAAAATAAAAATTTTGTAGATTACTATATTTAAATCATACAAAATATCAAACAAAAAGACAAACACACAACGAAGACATAACTATTATACTAGCACGCCACAGATAATCACGACACAGACAAATCAAGAAACAAAGTGCGTCCATAAAGAGTCGCTGGATTTGCTGTCAGACGTAGCTGTCGAAACTAAAATAGTATATACCATGGATAAAAGACCTAAGCTGATATTTACCATCAACAGCAATCCTAATTGAGGAAAATGATTAAGAAATAAAAGTAGACTGAAACTGAAGTTCGCCGGACGGAGTGGCCGAGCGGTTCTAGGCGCTTCAGTATGGAACCGCGCTACCGCTGCGGTCGCAGGTTCGAATCCTGCCTCGGGTATGGATGTGTGTGATGTCCTTAGGTTAGTTAGGTTTAAGTAGTTCTAAGTTCTAGGGGACTGATGACCTCAGCTGTTAAGTTCCATAGTGCTCAGAGCCATTTGAACTGAAGGTCCTTATGCAACAATAAGATTATAAGACAGTGACAGTACCAAGACACAATCAAACATTGCCTACAGATAGCCTGACGACGGCCAAAGAGCTGCAGTAGGTCTATTGCCACTGTATATTATATAGCAATAAAACAACATCAATTATAGCAACATTCTGGTTCATTACTACGTCACAAAAGAATAAAACTTTAGGGATCGCATATTTTAGTACAATTTTGCTCTATAACAGGTCTTAATATTTACTATATAAATACACATATTGTTTCTAAGACGCGCAAGAGGCACCAGGTTGATTGCCTTGACTAGGAACGCATGTCTTTATACGAACTGCTTCCGAATCACGGAAAGACTCTTGTAACATACTGTTTGGTTACCAAATAAATTAAAGGTGTGCAATGGATGATGCAGAAAAGTTTACAGTAAAATTTGTGAAGAATGTAATACCAAGAAGTGTACATAGGATCGAAATCTGCTTTATTCCACAGATCAGATAAATGACGATCAACAACTAATACGTATTAGAGAACTGTATAGTTTACGGAAGAGTGGAAAAACTGACAGTCGACCTCATAGAATTGCAGCTTGAGTTCAGGACAAATGTTGAAACATGTGAGACAGTGAGGACCCTACGACCCATCTTCGAAGATAGACTCAAAGTAGACCAACGTTTATAGCATTTGTTGAGAAAATAAAGTAGGTGAAAGTGAATACATACGTCTAAAAAATGAGACTGACAGAGAAAGTGCAAAGTTTCATAGCAGGAATGGCTGGACGGCAAATGAAAAGCTGTAGAAGCATGTGTAACCAGAGGAAGCATAGATACCACCGATATGAAGGGTAAGGAGACCTTTGGAGAAAAGAGAAGCAAAAGCATAAATACCAAGAGCTCAAATAGCAAGTCAGTACTAGACAAAGAGGGAAAGCCGAGAGGTGGAAGTAGTGTATATAGGAGCTCTAAAAGGGAAATGAACCTGAGGGAAAAGTTTATGATACGTATAAAAAAGGAAGGGAAGTAGACGAATGTGAGATAGGAGATATGATACTGCAGGAAAAATTTGACAGAGCACTAAAAGATGTAAGTCGAAACAAGGCTTCTGGGGTAGACAACAGTACCTGAAAAGTATTGAAATTCTTAGAAGAACCAGATGCAGTTAAACTATTCCATCTGGTGTGCAAGATATATGAGGAAGGTGAAATACTCTCAGACATCAAGAAGAGTATAATAATTCAAATTACAAAGAAAGCAGTTTAATAATTCATGGCTGCGAAATACTGACATGCATTATCTACAGAAGAGTGGGAACACTCGCAGGAACAACGTCGGGAAAATCAGTTTGGTTTCCGGACAAATGTAGGAACAGCGAGGCGGTACTAAACATACGACTTATTTTGGAAGATCGGTCAAAAAAGGCAAACCTACGTTTACAGTGTTTGTAGAGTTAGAGGAATCTTTTTATAATGTTGAATATACTTGTTAAAATTCTGAACGTAACAGGGATAAAATACATGGAGTAAAAGATTATATCCAGTTTGTACGGAGACCAGATTGCAGTTACAAGCGTCGAAGTGCATGAAAGGGAAGCGTGGTTGAGGAGGGAGTGAGAAAACGTTGTAACTTATCCTTGATTTCATTGAAACTGTTCACTGAGCAAGCTGTGAAGGAAACCATGGCGAAATATGGAAGTTCAGGGAGAAGAAATAAATCTATCAGGAACAACAAAGGACTCGAAAGAGGAACTGATAGTGCCTGAAGATGAGGTTTACCATTTGGGTAGCAAAATAACTAATGATTCAAGAAATGGAAACTATGTAAAATGCAGAAAACGCTTGGCTACACGCACATTCAGAAGAACTGAATTCCTTGAACGACTAGAGACAGGACGTTCATATTCACAGGAAATGTACATTACTATGTTCTGCAGAAATGATTAATATTTGAGCCATGTCGGCCCAAGGGTTCAAGATCAACACCGATACCGCTGTGGAGCACCACCTCGAGGTAAAATGTCCCTGCTGCTCTCGTCGCTATAAGGCGAAGGTAATGGATCAGTGTGACTTGAGCAGAAGTACAGGATTTCTCGCAGACATATGCACGAACCGTACCGTTAAATCAGTGAGTTTGAAAGATATGATTGAATGTGATGCATATGTACCAGTAATTGCTGCTAGTGTGAGAAGAGTTGTTTCGGCAGTGCAACGGGTGTGTGGCGAATGGTTCACGGAAGGTCGTAGAACACGAGGAGATGGGTCAAGTCGCACCACCGAGTCCACTCCCGGAGAAGACCGAAACCTCATCCAAATGACATTGCAGGACAGACCTGTGTCATCCTCGCCTCTGGTGCAACTATGTAACAGTGTAATGGATCGGTGCATGGATGGCTGTACCACAGCACGCCATAAGCGTCCTATGTGCGGCGATTCCATCACGCATACAATAAGTTATTAGCGACCATGACGGGCCCTGTGCCTACTAGGCAACAGAACACGTGCTGAAGCGAGATGACTTAAATGCTAATCATATTTGCAGAACATAGTAATGTACATGTCATGTGTATACGATCGTCCTAACTAGTCGTTCGAGGTGTTCTGTTTTTTTTTCTTGAGCATTAGTGTACATTAGCATTAATTACAATGTATTAAAAAACAAGTCATACTTCAGGCTAAGGTTCTTTTTTGGGGGCACAACTTGTAGGTGATAATTGTGGAATAACACATTTTCCGTGCTCTTTGACAAAACGTGCAAAAGCTGCAGAACTATTATCCGTTCATCATAAGGATAAACCTGATGTATAAATTGCACAAAGTATTTTTCCGCGTTTGCTAGAACGTCATTGGATTTCCTTTTCACGTGGGACTGCAGCCAAGCTGTCTCGAGTACTGTCAAGTACGATAATAAGGGTACGTTTTGTGCTGTGCATTACGTGTACATCGACTTAGCGATAATACGCGACAACAGCTTTACCGGCGCATTTAACTTGGACAACCAGCTGGTCAGCTGGTACAGCTAGCCTGCAGTGACGTGGCCAGCTGCAGTTCACACGTAAAGAGAGACGAGCAGAGGAGCAATACAGCTTCGAACGGCATTTAATTTTTAAGCAGAATGAAATAATACAGTCCGGAACCGTGCGACTGCTACGATTGCAGGTTCGAATCCTGCCTCGGGCATGGATGTGTGAGATGTCCTTAGGTTAGCTAGGTTTAAGTAGTTCTAAGTTCTAGGGGACTGATGACCTCAGATGTTAAGTCGCATAGTGCTCAGAGCCACTTGAACCATTTGAACCAATACATTGCAAATCTCCCACAATACGCTCCTTAGACGACTAGACGAAAACCACAACACGTTATCGTTTTTAGCTAACCTACTGCCGGCCGGTGTGGCCGTGCGGATCTAGGCGCTTCAGTTAGGAACTGCGGGACCGCTACGGTCGCAGGTTCGAATCCTGCCTCGGACATGGATGTGTGTGATGTCCTTAGGTTAGTTAGGTTTAAGCAGTTCTAAGTTCTAGGGGACTGATGACCTCAGATGTTGAGTCCCATAGTGCTCAAAGCCATTTGACCCATTTAGCTAACCTACTATTGTAATTAAAAACAAGAATGATGAAAATTCCTGTTATAGCCACAGGGTAATTTTTCTGCATAAGTTGTGTGTAACGTAAGAGAGTATTGAAGGATTCCACCATATAGTTAAATATTGAAGCCACTGAAGGTATTACTTACAGTCAGTCGTCTGGTAATCTCTTAGCTCCTTCCTTATCTGAATCCGGGAAATACATTTCAGTTCTGGAAGTGTCACCTGCTACGTTGATAACGAGCCTATCAACAACAGAATCCACGAAGCCAATCAGACGCAGCGTTTTCTCTCCTTTTTTTTTGAAGAGCCGTTATATATCCCGCCAGCGTTCGGCAATGACGTGTGAAAAAGCTGCGTACGTTAGTTGCAGTACGTCTGGTAGCTTAACAGTCTTGTTACATCTCGGGCCAAATCCCGCAGTTTGGTTCCAGATCAGTGCTGTAGGGTTCATGTTGTGGTGCAGCAGAAAATGTAAAAATGCAGCATTTGAATGATGTGCTTGATGCTGTGAAAATGATTGTTTTTCATGTTTGTACAATACATATGTACCTCTCTGGTATAAAACGATGGACATAGTCCAGATAAAGAGGATTTGGTTTTTGATTTTTGCCTTAAAAATTAAATTATGTTTTCTTAATTTAAACAACTTTTATGAACAATCTTTCATAAAACATCGATAATTAAGAATTTGTATTTGACATGGAAGCAGGAATTTCGCGTGTAATGCGTAATTGGAAACAAGAAGACGTGCATTATTCATTGAAAATGATGAGTTTTATAATTACGAGACGTAGGTATTTCAAACTGAACGAGAAAGAAATAGTGACGGGCATGATTGAACCAACGGATGAATAAAACCATTTTGTTAACATTCCATTACACTCCCGTCTGCGCTACGCTTCCTATGGGGATTTGTTTGGCAACTGCATTATATACAGTACCTAAAAGTCGATTATCTCCGTAAATTTATGAAAAACATTAAGAACAGCCTATTTCTCGACACTTTTTAACCGTGTTCCACGCGCGTGTTTCACTACGGAACAGAAAGCAGCATTAACAGCGCGGCAATCGGAGCCCAACGCTGCAAAGACTGTGACTGTACACGGTTTTTGAAATACAAACTGCGAAGCTAAAGCGTGATTAAGAAAAACGTTGATGGTTCTACTTACAAGAGCATAACAACACCAGTGCACGTGTTCTACGGCTTCTGACCAATTATCGCGTTTGTGTTTGTTTACATTAGGTTTATTCATATGATGAACAGATAGATAATAATGACTTCCACACGACATTAATCAGTAACAGCAAATAAAATTACAGACTAATAAAACGTTATAAATCACCTACACATAATAACCTAACTTCTGTGTATCACTTCATAATCTGAATTATCGCTTTCGCCTGCTAGAGGGCAGCATTGTAATCAACATCGTTGGCTTGTTAGCGTTACGTAACTTTTAACACATTTGTGTATTGCGTGACTTTACTAATGTTTTTTTCTGATAGTAGACTTGATTACTGCAGGACGTATTTTCAAAGGAGGCAGCCGCCATTGCTGCGAGTTATCAGAAAATATTGTCGCAGAAGAAGCCGAGTATCACAGTCACCACGGTGTAGGTGCTATGATACTAGACTGTTGCGTGGAGGGTCATGATTTCAAAACTCACCTGAACTGTACAACTTTTATTTCTATATTCCGCCGTCGATCACTACAAAAATGATGGGAAACTATGTCGATATCCTCACGGTTGGCCGACCAGCCCAAGCTCTTGTGGACTCTAGAGCATCATATTGAATCATTTCGGAGAAGTACCGCCCCCAGTTGCATAAAACCGTACTGGTCGACAGCAAAACATCTATGCTGAAGGTGGCTAATGGGAAATATGTAAAACCTACAGGAAGATGTGTCATTCGAATGGCCATAAGTGGCCATACACAGCCCTTAGAATTCATCGTTTTACAAGTGTGTAGTCATGACATCATTCTCAGATGGGACTTTTTCAAAGCTTGTCAGGCAATTATAGATTGTGGTCGCTCGAAGATTATGCTAGACGAGATGAGATACTGTGGACAGGAAGATGCGGATCCGAGTGTGTGGAGACTACGTGTGCTAGATGAAGTGATCATTCCTGCAGTCAGTCCTAGAAAGGTAACTGTCATGTGTCATGCCATGTATCAATCCATGGATCTTATAGTGGAATGTAAGAGAAGCATACCACTGAAGAATAACTTGGTCATCCCAGCCTCTGTCGTCTCGTTTAAGAACGGATTCAGTGAATTGTGGATAGTTAACAGTCGTCGAGAACCGCAGATCCTCCCAAGACGCATGTGAGTAGCAAACACTGAGCCGTTAATTGCCGAACATCTGAGCGCCATAGAGCCCTCCCTTGCCGAGTCTGTGGGCAAAATTGGCGCTACCACTACGAGAAAAGGTCTTCTAGCTCGACTATCACCAGATCTCACTAAGGAACAACAGAAGAAGCTACTTGCCATTCTTCAAGAGTTCTCTGAATGCTCCAATCCACAAGTGAAGAGCAAATTAGACAAATCGACGGTGAAGCACCGGATTAGCATTGGAGACCATTAATCAATAAGCCAAAGAGCATACACTGTTTCAGCAACAGAACGTCGAATAATTCGCGACGAGGTAGAGAAAACGATGAAGAATGACATCTTTCAGCCATCGCAGAGCCCATGGTCGTCACCAGTGGTTCTCGTCAGGAAGAAAGATGGCAGTTCTCGCTTTTGATTACAGGAAGCTTAATAAGATAACTAAAAAGGACGTTTACCCCTTTCCACGAATTGACGATACACTAGATTGTCTGAAGAGGCCTAAGTTTTTCCCAACCATGGACGTGTACTCGGGATACTGGCAAATCGAAGTAGGTGAGGCTGATCGTGCGAAAAATGCACTCATCACCCCTGAGGGCCCGTATGAGTTTAAGGTAATGCCGTTTGGTATTTATAATTGACCAGCAACTTTTGAACGCATGATGGATAATCTTCTAGGTTGCCTAAAGTGCCTTTGTTATTTAGATGACATTATAGTGATCTCAGAGACATTTGATGAACACACAACAAAACTGAGGGCCATTCTTAAGTGCTCCAGGAAGGCGGACTGAAACTTAATCCAAGAAAGTGTCTCTTCGGAGCAAAAGAAATCAAAATACTTGGACACCTTGCGTCAAACGAAGGTGTGCGGCCAGACCCAGAAAAGGTGAGATCTATAACGGAATTTCCTATTCCTAAAAGTATTAGAGATGTGAGAAGCTTCCTCGGATTATGTTCTTATTACCGTCGTTTTATCAAAGACTTTTGTATCAAAGCCAGGCCACTCCAAGAGTTGTTAAAAGCCGATGCTAAATTTATCTGGGGTGGAGCTCAACAAGATTCTTTCGATGTTCTGTGAAAAACTCTGACGACTGACCCTGTACTTGGTCTATATGATGAGAGAGCACCTACAGAACTACACACAGATGCCAGTGGGTATGGGATCGGTGCTGTTCTGGTGGAAATTTCGGATGGAAAAGAGAAGGTTGTAGCCTATGCTCATAGGACACTTACAAAAGCCGAGAGAATCTACTCAACTACAGAAAGAGAATGTCTTGCTGTGATCTGGGCCGTGTGCAGATTTCAACAGTATCTGTGTGGAAGGCCATTCACAGTTGAACAGACCATCATTCACTATGTTGGTTGACAGGTCTTAAGGATCCAGCAGGACGACTCGGCAAGTGGGCACTACGTCTTCAAGAGTATGACATTACCATAGTGTACAAAAGCCTGTCTCTCAAGAAACCCTGTGCAAGACCGTTAAGACTTTGATGAAGATAGTGACTGTCTTGCTGCACCCCAGGATCTCTCTGCTGAGCGGAAGAAGGACACCAAGATATCTCAAATTATGCTTGCCTTAAATCTGTCAGAGCATGTGAAAAGACAATTTAAGGCAGTTAATACATTACTTTGCAAGAAAAACTTTGATCCATTTCCGTTTAGAAAGAGGTAGCTACTAGTGATTCTTAAACACATGTGCTTAGATGTCCTACAGAAATTCCATGACAAATCTGAGGCGGACATTTAGGGTTTATTAAGACATACGATAGGACCTGCAAGAGATTTTTCTGGCCACGTTTATTTAGGAGTGTCCGTCACTATGTGTTGAACTGTCGAGAGTGCCAGAGGAGAAAGGCAGTTCCTCAGAAACCACCTCGCTGACTCATACCAATTCCACCAGCCAAAATGCTTTTCCACGGTGTTGGGATTGATCTCCTCGGACGACTTCCAACGTTTGCTAGTGGCAATAGATGGATTGCCGTTTGCACTGATTATCTGACACGCTATGCCATTACAAAAGCCGTGAAAACAGCCGAAGCATTCGAGGTAGCCAAATTCATTGTGGAAGACATTGTATTAAAACACGGTGCTCCGAGGTCGTTAATTACGGATCGAGGCAAAGTTTTTCAATCGAATCTTGTGACAGAGATAAACCGTCGGTGCAACATGACTCATCACATGACGACTGCCTACCATCTGCAAACTAACGGGCTTACTGAACGCCTTAATAAGACCTTGGCCGACATGCTGTCAATGTTCGTCAGTGTTGAGCAGAGCAACTGGGATGAGGTGCTACCTTTCGTGACGTTTGCCTACAACACCGCCAAACAAGACACCACAGCATTTACGCCATTTTTCCTGGTGCATGGGCGTCAGGCGACCTCGACGATGGATACTGTGTTTGCGTTACATCCTGATGACGTGGACGGCGACTACATCGGCCGGGTGTTAACCAGAGCTGAGGAAACTCGGCAGTTAGCTCGACTCCGCACGCTGCAGGCTCAATAAAACGATCGCCGAAGGTATGAGGCGAGCCACCACCTTCTTGTCTACCAGCCTGGTGACGTCGTATGGATCTTCACTCCTGTTCGGAAGGTTGGTCTCTCTGAGGAGCTCCTCAGGCGCTACTTTGGACCTTATAAGGTTGTAAAGCAGTTGTCTGGTGTTACTTCAGAAGTTGAAGATTTCGACCCCGTTCAAGACAACGAAAGATCAGAGATACGGTCAACGTCCTTCGAATGAAGCCTTATGAGGGCCGGCCGCGGTGGTCTCGCGGTTAAGGCGCTCAGTCCGGAACCGCGCGACTGCTACGGTCGCAGGTTCGAATCCGGCCTCGGGCATGGATGTGTGTGATGTCCTTAGGTTAATTAGGTTTAAGTACACTCCTGGAAATGGAAAAAAGAACACATTGACACCGGTGTGTCAGACCCACCATACTTGCTCCGGACACTGCGAGAGGGCTGTACAAGCAATGATCACACGCACGGCACAGCGGACACACCAGGAACCGCGGTGTTGGCCGTCGAATGGCGCTAGCTGCGCAACATTTGTGCACCGCCGCCGTCAGTGTCAGCCAGTTTGCCGTGGCATACGGAGCTCCATCGCAGTCTTTAACACTGGTAGCATGCCGCGACAGCGTGGACGTGAACCGTATGTGCAGTTGACGGACTTTGAGCGAGGGCGTATAGTGGGCATGCGGGAGGCCGGGTGGACGTACCGCCGAATTGCTCAACACGTGGGGCGTGAGGTCTCCACAGTACATCGATGTTGTCGCCAGTGGTCGGCGGAAGGTGCACGTGCCCGTCGACCTGGGACCGGACCGCAGCGACGCACGGATGCACGCCAAGACCGTAGGATCCTACGCAGTGCCGTAGGGGACCACACCGCCACTTCCTAGCAAATTAGGGACACTGTTGCTCCTGGGGTATCGGCGAGGACCATTCGCAACCGTCTCCATGAAGCTGGGCTACGGTCCCGCACACCGTTAGGCCGTCTTCCGCTCACGCCCCAACATCGTGGAGCCCGCCTCCAGTGGTGTCGCGACAGGCGTGAATGGAGGGACGAATGGAGACGTGTCGTCTTCAGCGATGAGAGTCGCTTCTGCCTTGGTGCCAATGATGGTCGTATGCGTGTTTGGCGCCGTGCAGGTGAGCGCCACAATCAGGACTGCATACGACCGAGGCACACAGGGCCAACACCCGGCATCATGGTGTGGGGAGCGATCTCCTACACTGGCCGTACACCACTGGTGATAGTCGAGGGGACACTGAATAGTGCACGGTACATCCAAACCGTCATCGAACCCATCGTTCTACCATTCCTAGACCGGCAAGGGAACTTGCTGTTCCAACAGGACAATGCACGTCCGCATGTATCCCGTGCCACCCAATGTGCTCTAGAAGATGTAAATCAACTACCCTGGCCAGCAAGATCTCCGGATCTGTCCCCCATTGAGCATGTTTGGGACTGGATGAAGCGTCGTCTCACGCGGTCTGCACGTCCAGCACGAACGCTGGTCCAACTGTGGCGCCAGGTGGATATGGCATGGCAAGCCGTTCCACAGAACTACATCCAGCATCTCTACGATCGTCTCCATGGGAGAATAGCAGCCTGCATTGCTGCGAAAGGTGGAAATACACTGTACTAGTGCCAACATTGTGCATGCTCTGTTGCCTGTGTCTATGTGCCTGTGGTTCTGTCAGTGTGATCATGTGATGTATCTGACCCCAGGAATGTGTCAATAAAGTTTCCCCTTCCTGGGACAATGAATTCACGGTGTTCTTATTTCAATTTCCAGGAGTGTAGTTCTAAGTTCTAGGGGACTGATGACCACAGAAGTTAAGTCCCATAGCGCTCAGAGCCATTTTTGAACCTTATGAGGATCCTGCAACCCAGGGTAAATTCGAAGCTCCAGCGACAGGCAACAAGCGGAAAGGCGACGAAGGTCGTAGCGATAAAGGAAGTTCTAAGAAGATCACCGACCGGGCGAACATGAGACATCGGGAGTCGGAGTATGCAGGGCCGATGACTCCTTCCCGGAGTAGGAGGACGTAACACCGAGACGGTGTTCTCTAGAGGAGGGAGCAATGTCGCAGAAGGTGTTAAGTAGCACAGTCACCGTGGTGTAGTGGTTATGATACTAGACTGTTGAATGAAGTGTAAAATTTTAATTTCTATATTCGGTTCGAGTACATTCTAGAAGTATCCACAAATCATTGTACTAGAATGTTCTGCAACTGTACATATACCGTATGTGTTCTGGCTGGAGGCAGTTCGCTGCGCGCTCTTGTATGTGCAAGTGCTGAATAAACATTCGTTAAATGAAGTTAGCGTTCGTCATTCATCTAATTATACCTTCTTCTACGTGACAATATTAATTTTCGTCAATATACGCTCTTGTAAGAAGCTGAATATATACTGTAACAGTTGAGCACTGAGAAGAACGTTTTTATGAAATAACAACTTATCTTAAAAGGTACAATTTTTCTCATTTCTGAAGTGAATATTATCTTTCCTCTCCTAGTAATTACGACACAAAGTGCAAGCAAGCAGAAGACAGGATTTTGAATGCTAGGTAGCACTGTGCGATCCTGTTTAATAATACGGTCTTTTGGAATGAACAAATTCTCTTTTGTGAAAAGCGAGAATTTGTGGAGCTTGCCCTACCAACACAGACTATCGTAGTTATTAGAATCGTTTCCGTCTGACTTGCTCTTCAATAAGAGCGTCAAGAATTTTTCAGAGCTATATTACGACGTAAATCTTGGAAATTTGTTTCTTACGCTAGCTGCTAAGAAGAACTTTAACAATGGGTGTGCTCGATTGCACTGCGAAGACGCCACGCATCACAGAAAATTAATAATTTACTATTTTGTAGCGAAGAACACAGTAATTAAGACCCAAAGTACTAAATATTTTATTTTTGATGAAAAGATCAATTTCACACATTCAGAAGTAATACCAAAGGACAGATTCACTTAAATCATTTAATACTAGGAAGGAAACAGAACTTGGTAAGAGTAGGGAAGAGTAGTTATAAATAATTTTGCAGCGGAAAGTTTCGAGGCTACCTGTCTGTTTATTCTTTTTTCTCTTATCAGGAATACTTAATAATTTTTCAAATGACCAAGGGAGTTTCATTGGAATGCACACCTGAGAATTGGGGGTGTGCAACTCAAAAACTTCAGACTATTGTTGAAGCTGGAGAACTACCCTCTTTATCCTCAATCCATTGTATTTTTCTGAAAACTACAATTACAGTCACTACAAAATAGTACCTGTAAGCTGTCACACTAACAAAGTTTGACAGTTGTTATATTAATAAGCTAATACGGGGTGTTCAAAAAGTCTCTCCGCAATCTCGTATGATTGTTATCCGAGCGTGCCGTATGCCGCAATGAATATACCGAAATGGAACTCAGTGAAATACAAGTAATTAATTTATGAATATTCACATTAAATGTTGAAAGTGTCCCCCCTGTTGTTGAATACACAATTCAGTGCGTCTAATAATGTTTCCAAATACAAGCTGTAACATTTCTTCTATAACAAAAGCAGTTTTCAAGTCATCGATGGATTTTGGACGGTTTTTATAGACAGTTGCTTTCGCTGCACCCCAGAAGAAAAAGTCAGGTGGTGTTAGGTCAGGCGATCATGGAGGTCAAACTCCCTGTGAAACTATGCGATCACCAAGAACATCAGCAGCATTGACTTTGAAACGCGAGCTGTATGCGCGGTTGCATCATCTTGTTGAAAATAACCGTTCAGTATTTCACTTAAGACAAGTTCCCCTATGAGTGGCTACAGAACATCACTGCAGTATCCTTGTGCGTTTATTGTTTCGTTGAAAAATATGGGATCCACAATCCGAGGTCTAGAAATTGCTATTCAAACACCTATTTTCACAGAATGAAGTGGTTTCTCATGAGTAAACAATGGATTTGCAGTAGACCTACTCTACATACGAGAATTTTGCGAGTTCATGTATCCGGATAAATGAAACCATGCCTCATCAGTGAAAAAGTTTCATTAAGAATATCCCTTCCATTTTGGTGAACGAAATTTTTGAGCCATTGACAATAATGCAGTCTCTTGCCATGATCAGTATTTTTCAGTTCTTGCACGATTGTCACTTTGTATGGGAAAAGTTCTAATTTTTTCATTACAGCTGTGTGGGCCGTTCCGATACTAACATCGATTTCCTGGGCGAGTTTTCGTACTGACTTGTTCGGACTCATGGACATTTTATCGGAAATATCGGGTAGTTTATCCTCAGACAAAACGATAGGACGACCACTTATCCGTGCATCTGTCACTAAACTCGTTCTTCGAAATTTGTTAATCAGATCTCGCACAGTATCGCGATGTTGGAGTGTTGTCTCCGGGAAAACTGAATTAAATGTTTGATGAACTGAAACTGTGTATTTACCGCCAGCTTTGAATATTTGTTCGACAAAAAACACACGCTCTTCAATGGTTAGCATTTTAACAGTGACAAAAACGAACAAACGAACAAAAGAACTAAATTTAAACTTTCACGTCAACATGTAACGACACACACCAACGATACTACTGACGCTGGCTGAGATAAACGAAACGGTGGAATGTTGGGAGAGTCCACTTGGAGGGAAGTAACACAGGCAGGCGAACAATCATACGGCACTGCGGAGAGACTTTTTGAACACCCCGTATTAATTCGAGGAATAGATCTGATGTGAGACACCAAAACTCTTTCAACCATATTCAGTTTTGTAACGTCTACGAGAAAATTATATGTGAACATCAGGACCTTGCTGTTTCCTTTAAACAAGATTTAACTTGGTGTTACAATGATACAGAAACTAAAAGACTGCAGACAAGGTATGCCTACAATAGTGAAAGCTCCTTGAAAGTCTGTAAACATAGTAATGAATTTACCATTTCCTATGACTATCAAATCCTAAATAACTAATTTGTGAAATAAATTAAGTTAATTATAAAGATTTCATACCAGTAAATCAAAAGATTATTGAAGACTATTAACATTGCTGTCTACTGACAGAATATGAATCACAAATACTAAATACATTAACGTTTCATTGCATCCATCCTATTAAAAGAGTTTCAGCTTTATCAGTATAATATTTGCAATATGAAGATTCACTGTTCACTTACAGGGAACCAATTTAATTTCTCTGTTAAAATCATATTCTCTGCTAATTAAAATGTAATAGGCATTATTAACGGTACTTAAAGGTGTTTCATAACAACGCGCATGTCCTCCTTACTTCTTAAGAAAAGCTGTGAATACATCGCACTACTAAGACCGAGCATGAAAGCTGGTAACATTATTTACAAATACTGTCATGGCACAGACTACAGAAATTAACGTTTCTTTCAGGCAAACTCTTATTTACAGCGTAATTGAGAAAAACGATTTTTCAGATGTCTTTACGCTTTTCACCGTAAGACAGAGTACTGACGTTAAATGATGCAATAGCAAATGCAAATGTGTAATTAGATAGGTATCAGCTACCTGGCAATATTTTACAGGCTACGTATACTCAACATTCACGCAACTTTTCACCTTGATAATTTAGTAGTAGATGTGGTTATAACACACTGAGCTATCAGTACCACGCCACTGTCATTTAATTGGTGAAGTATTGTTGAGAGGTAACTGTAGCGTATTAGCAGAAAAGACATGCGTGACATGAGGACTGTGTACGACCGGCTGTTAAAAGCCGTGATGAACATGGGGTCTTTCTAATCTTACATCAGAGCCACAACTGCGCTACCGTGTGGGTGACGGAAAATGAAGAGGAGGCCATCCTGTAGTGACGTTTTAACATATTCATAGTGACCTGTTGCACAAGAAGACTACTTACTGGTCCTATAACTTTTGTTATAATAATTAATTTAGAGATCTAAAAGATAAGAGGTTAAAGTTAAAGTAGAGGTAAACTTTTTTTAAAAAAAATCTCACGAGATATATAAGGATGCTTCGCAACTTTATACTGAACAATAAAATAAAAAATAATATATAAAAGATAAAAACTGAGAGATAGATCCTGTAGTGACGTTTTAACATATTCATAGTGACCTGGATGCATATCTGCCGTGCCAATTCCATTACGCAAAGACATTTCATGATAACCGAGATGAGGAGCGGCCATTGGGCACATTAGTGTCCACAAAGTGTCCAAGGGTGAAATAGAAAGGTGTAATTTAGAGAAAACGGAACTCAGAAGATGGAAGTTTGTGCCGGGATATTTTTGCATTACACAGTTTGGTCGACAAGAATTTCACGAAGAACAACTGAATTCTGTCCCTTAATTGCAATGCCTACAGATGTTTGGAGTGTAATGCCTAATGATGTGGCAGGAAAAGTAAGAGTTTCTTGCGGTTTTTAATGCGTTGGGAAGTACTGGGTTTCATTCACCGTAGACTAATAGGAGTTACAGGTAGTGGCAGTAGTGTCAAACAACGGAGATAAAACTTTACTCTATCGAAATGTACAACCAACATGTTGTCTGTCAATTGTAGCTGAGCATTCACAGGTTATGTAAGCTGCAAAATCTGATATGAGCCCTCAAATAGAAGAATCTGTCAGTTCCCCATTCTTGACTACAGGATTTCTGAGTAAATCCTAACCATCCTGTGAGTAGGGCTGTAGTACGGCGTATTTATTGCTCTTCTTTTGACTTGTCTAGCGGCCCCCCTCGAATTATTTTGTTGCGTCTTTCTTCAAATAACATAAGTCACACCTCTTACTAACTTTTCTAATTGCAAAGGGGAGCTCATTTTTCAGCCGCATACGACCTAACAAAATGAGTGTTCAGTCAACTCGTGGGATCGACTATTACAGATAGATAAGATACCTATCCCGACCATTATTGGTCTTGTTAACCCGGTAACAGAGCATCTGTTATCATCTTGCGCACGCATTCTACCTTGCCATTTGTCTTATGACGAAAAGGGGTAGTTCTCCACTTCTTAACTCTCAAAATTTTGCAAACTTGCACAAATAGGGAAGCTATAAAACTTGTCACTTTCTCTGTAAGAACCATGTCAGGACTTCCAGAAGGTAGAACCAGATGGGTGACGAAGGCTTTTGCCAAGTAAGATAAAATTTGTCCCTCGGCCTGCGAGAGTCATGTCAGCACTTCGAAAAGGTAGGAGAAAATTGGTGACGTAGACATTGGCCAAAATTTCTGCTGTCGTATTAGCAACAGGAACAAGAAAAACATGAAAGATGATTGATGTATTTGTGCATTTGTGTTATTTGAAGGAATGATCTGGTATGTCATAAGCTACTATATCAAAAAGTCTGGAGGTCTGTGGCAGAACTGACGTTGAGATTTGGGGTCTGGTCTATTGTGCCCTGTGCGCATAAGAAATGCAAATAGAAAAGTAATCTTCAGTATCGCGTTTTTGATCCTTCCAATAATACATGACTGCAACCTGAGCGTTTGTAACTGACTTTTCGCTGTGACAAAGTTGAATGTTGTCATACAATTGCACGATAATTTGGCACTACAAAATTTTTGGTATTGCCAACTGATTCCTTGTGTTGTCTCCTGACACAAATTATGGAAGAGTAACAAATTAGTGATGCTGTGGATCTCGCTACTCTGCCTCCTGCAATTCAGCAATAAGTACCTCAGCTCCTTCTAATGTCTAGTACATCAGTATTTTGATGCAATTTGCGAGGCTTGTGGTGGACGTCATAATTGTATTTGCTCAGCTTTACAGCCAATAGTATCAGTCGATTAATAGGATCTTTCAAATATAAGAGCCACAACAAAGAAGCATGATCAGCGACTACATAAAATGCCTACCATACATGTAGCACTTAAAGTAAGTAATTGATTCGAAATACCAGACCCAGAGTTTTTTTTATGTCTGCTTTGTTGAGCTGATGGGATGCGTAATCAGTTGATTTTTTACGCTGTCTTGTTCCTGGCTTAAAACATAACCCATAAAACATATCCCATCACTTGTATCACAGGACTAGTACCAATGAACGAATAAGGGAGATTTTGTCAGAATATCTTTAATTTTGTAACCCTATATACAGATACTTGTTTTTAAAATAATTTTGTTAAAAGCTTTGTGATGTGGCACAATCTTTCACAAATCAGTGATACTAATTAGCGAGGCCAATAAATGACTGCAGTCCTTTCTCGTTCTTAGTTATAGAGAAATCATTAACAGTAAAATGTGGATCTGGTTTTATGTCAGCGGAACTCACTATGTCGCTTTGGTATTGCACTTGATACGTGGAAAGAAAACCTCTCAAATTTTAAACTTAAAGTGGAATCCTGTAAGTGCAGTAATACAGTTCTTAGCCACTAAGCATGTTCCTCTACCATTCTCAAAAACATAATTATATAAAGGTATACTATATATTTTTTGAAGGACATCATCTTTCCACCAGTGACTGTTATAAGTTTTTATTACACTATTGCAATTTCGACCTTAGGCCATTACCAAGTGCTGATATTATGGCTTTAAGCCATGTCAACGTTATGTAAGTCGACACATTTGTATATCGCTGTCAATATTGTTAAATACACTCGTGACGTTGTTACACAGTGCGAGCACACGTATTCAAACATTGTAAAACAATATAATCTGTAGGTGCACATGTTTGTTAAACCATCACTAATCACAAATGCAATGCAACTAGTGATCAACTGATAACTACGTAACGTCACAGATTTTTGTAAACAGCTGCTTCAACATTACGTCATATGGCACCGCCCAGAACGTTGGCATGACCAACTTTCGGAAATTAATATTTGTTACTGAAATCCAGGATGCCATCTCAGATTACGACAGAGTCACTACACGACTTCTGGGGTGTCTACATGATAACACGCCGAATCAGAGGGGTGTCTAAATAGCATCCGCCCAACCAACAAAGAGCATCAAGTCAGCGAATGTGGGCTGTTGTCATGTGGCCCAGGGAAGCATCGTCGCTCAATCGCCATGCAATAAGCGTCAGTTATCATCACTCAACGGGACTGCTTGCCATACTATCCTGCATCTAGCACTGATGGGTACACGGGTCAAACTGGGACCTGACTAGCCACTGTACACTTACGAGGGTCACTCCAAAAGAAATTCACAATACATTTGTAAAAATACAGTTTTCATTCTGCCTGTGTGAAAGTTTTACAGTGTGTAGATACATACTTCCCGATTGTTTTCAAACTTAGTTCTACCTGTTCCCGTGAGTGGCGCCGTCACAGCATGTTTTCAAGATGGCTGCTCCACTTGAAGTTCGTCACAAGCAACTGCTGTCATAGAATTCCTGTGCTGTGAAAACGAGACTTTGGGAAACATCCACAAGAGGTTGAAAAAGGTGTATGGAGATGCTGCTGTCGATCGCAGTACAGTTAGTCGGTGGGCAAGCAGGTTACGTGATGAAAGCGGGCGCGGCAATATTGAGGATTGTCCTCTCAGCGGCAGACCTCGTACTGCACACACTCCACACAATGTGTAGAGAGTTAACGAATTGGTGACTGCTGACAGACGCATCACAGTGAACGAATTGTCACTCTACGTTGGGATAGGGGAAGGATGTGTTTGCAGAATACTGAAAGTGTTGGCGTTAAAAAAGGTTTGTGCCAGGTTCATTCCCAGGACGCTGACAGTGGCTCACAAAGAGACAAGAAAAACGGTATACAGCGAACTTTTGGAACAGTACGAGAATGGTGGGTATACATTCGCTGGTTCCAAGATGGCGTAAGGCAGTTGACAGGGATGGAAATTATCTGGAGAAATGAAAATATTGTTCCTAAAGGATGTATCTACACACTGTAAAACGTCCAAACATGTAGAATAAAAGATGGATTAAAAAAAAAACAGTGTGCATTTCTTTTGGAGTGAACCTCGTAGTAATTCGCATTGTTGGAAGCTACCAGCCATAAACTTATGGGCGTGTTTGCTCCCCGTATGACACCATCTTCGTTGAAAGCCACTGATGGGCCACCCACCGACCCACCCACCATGTGGCTCTGATACACACACAGCTGCGTCACCAGTGCTGACGCAGTGGTCAGCTCGTGCTGGGTTGCCTTGCCAGCTAGAAAGCTCCGCTCCGAGCCACGCTACATTGTCTACGGCGGTTGTGGTATCATGACAGTGCACACCGCTTAGGATCGTGGGTTCGTCGGCCATCCTGCCTACTGGATGTGGACCTGGAGTATTATTGTAAACTGTTCAAGTCCAATAAATGTATCAGGTTGCAACGTGAGCATTGCTGAATGTTTTGCTGCCCATTACTGGCGAACCCACAAGCTCAGAGTGATAGTCGGCATGGTCACCTTAAGGAGGCTACACTCGCTCGCCCACACTCCAACGGGGTCAGAAGTACCTTAGGCTGCCGAATCCATTACGTCAGATGGTCTGTAATTCGCAGTAAGGAAAAATGTTTTCATAGCCCTCTTACTATTTCTTGAAGTACCTGTTGACTAAACGCTAAATTGACTTACAGAAAAAGTGTTGCAATCACAACAAAACATTAAAATATAAAGGTATCAGTATGTTAAACACTGCCAGCAAAGTATACACTGAGATGATAACTCATGGGATACTTATTAATAACGTGTCAGACCTCCTTTGGCTCGGCGTTGTGCAGCGACTCGAGGTGGTTTGAAGTCAACACGTCGTTGGAAGTCCCTTTCAGAAGTACTGAAGAATGCTCCCTCAATAGCCGTCCACAATTGCGAAAGTGCTGGCAGTACAGGATTTTTTACACGAATTTGGTGGCCAAATCAATTGCTCTAATTGTTCAGAATGTTGTTCAAATCAATAGTTGCGCAACGTCATCCACGAAAATTCCGTCTTCGTGTGGGAGCATGAACAACATGAATTGCTGCAAATGGTCTCCAAGTAGCCGAACATAACGGTTCCCACTCAATGATCGTCTCAAATGCACCAGAGGCCTCAGTCCGTTCCACGTAAAAACATCCCACTCCTTATTGAACCACCACCAGCTTGCACAGTGCTTGTTGCTCCATGGCTTCGTGGGGTCTGCACCACACTCAAACCCTTCTATCAGTCCTTTCCAGCTGAAATCGAGACACATCTGACCAGGTCACGGGTTTCCAGTCTTCTATGGTCCAATCGAGATAGTCACGAGCCGAGGAGATGTACTTTAGGCGATGCCGTGCTGTTAGCAAAGGCACTGGTGTCGGTCCTCTGCTGCCACAGCCCATTAACGCCTAATTTCCCCACACAATTATAACGGATATATATTCATTATACGTCCCACATTGATTTATATAGCTATTTCAGTGTTGTTTGTCTCTTAGCACTGACAACGCTACTCGAAAGCATGCTCTCAGTTGCTAAATGCTCACTGCGTTCTCGGTGGTGAGATGTGATGCTTGAAGTTTGGTATTCTCGGCACACTAGCTTCAGCCACCACTCCGCGTTCAGAGAGTGTTAATTGCCGTCTTGGGGCTGTAACCTTTTCACATGAATCACTTGAGTACAAATAACAGTTCCACCGATGCACTGTCCTTTTATACCTTGTGTACCTGATACTATCGCCGTTGTATATGTACATACCGCTATCCATCATTTTCCTGACCTCAATGTATTCTATTGTATTAAATTACAGATTAGACTAGAACTGAACATTTTTGCAGTAAATGACCAAACAGAAGAACATATAACTGGAACGAACATCTGGAATGAATGAAAGTAAAAGTATTCCATAAATAGCCTTACAATACAAGCCCGTTAATAAAAAAGAAACTGGACGACAATGAAGAGAGAGACTAGTAGTCATTAATAACCTTATGGCCACCGACGATCTCGTCTACGTAGCTGATTCAAAAAAATCTAATCTCACACGCGAATCTGACTCCGGCGCTAGTTTAAATCCCACTGTTCTTTCATACAGTAGCTGGAAAATTCGTCTTCCTCTATTATAATAGGATGAGCGGGGAACTTATTCTTGATATTCACCCAAATTTTCTCTGAAGGGCTGTGCTACTAAGACACATCTTTGAATCTTACGTTCAACCAAATTCTTTCATATTGACATTCCATTTTAATCTCACTAGATAGGTTACCGTCACTGGAATTCCTAATCGGTAGTCATTAATGTTCATCGAACTGTTTGGGACGCTCATGAAGAGTCGTGTCTAGGATTCTTAATTTATATCTTTATTTTTATTATTTATTAAGTTTACGATGGTAGTAAGGAGGCCTGTCTCACCGTAGTATCGTTAGGCGTCTTATCTTGCACCGTGTGCTTTCGTTTACATCACGTCAGGGTTGTAGTGGCTCACCCTCAGTCTGGGACTAGTTTTCCCAAGAGCATACAGTAATTTAGCGGACCCCTCAGATTTCCCTTGGCAGCTATTCAGTTTACGGCCTCCCTGAAATCGCGTCACATTTCATCTATCCTGTCTGCGGTGACGATAACTACTCGTATGTTTCGCGTGAATGAACACGCTAGAAGTGCAGTTGTTTACAGCTCGTTTAATCGCACATCTTTTAGGGTAAACATCTTCACCTTGTGAAGGTGGATTGATGATGGTCCATGACATACAGAGAAATCGAAATAAAAAGACGACAAACCAATGTCAATGTAATTAAATTTATAAATTATTTTGTCAGAGGTTAGTCATACTTTTATTTCGTATTCACTTATGGAAACTACTCTCAATTGACCATGCATTGGTACCATTCCCATCAGTTAGTGTTTTGCACACAAATTATAAGTTTAAGCCTTTGTGTTTGTAAGAAAATATATAAAAATATGAAGAAACAAGCAAAGAGAGGTTTCTGCTAAGAATTCCGCTTTTCCTGCAATTCCTGTTATCGAGAACCCCATTTATTACTTTTGTCACCGATAGACTTCAACTGGACGAAACAGGTAATACTGTATAAGTTAGTTATCTGCAAATCGAATTCTCCTTTTTTTATGAATTCCTTTATTTTCCTCACCTCTTTGTTGTGTTGTGTCATTACTTGAGAGGACTGGCAAAACTTACTGACTGATCCTTCCTTTGGGAAGACGACGTTATTTTCGAGGAACACTATTGAGAAAATTGAGAGATCCGGCATTTTGGAGGAGACTACCGAATAATTGTACTGTCGTCAACGGCGCGTAAGGACCACGAAGATAAGATACGAGAAATTAGGGCTCATATGGAGACACATAAACAGTCGTTTTTCCCTTGTTCTATTTGCGAGTGGAACAGGAGGGAAAATGACTAGTAGTGGCTCCTCAGTTCATGGTCTAGAGGTTATCGTTGCTGCCTTAGGATCACGGGGTCACATGTTTGATTACCGGCCGCGTCGGGGATTTTCTCCGCCCGGGAATTGGGTGTTTATGTTCTCATCATTCGAGACGTGTCGGAACTGGAAATCGAAAGATTGGGAACTTGTACGGACGCTGAAGACCACGATGTTGAGCGCCCCACAAACCAACATCATCATCGACTAGTAGTGGTACGGTGTACCGTCCGCCCCGCACCGTACGGTAGCTTTCGGAGTCTCTGTTTATAGGTATATGTAGATTTTGTGTGCTTGTTCGTCGACAAAGAATACTTCTACCATAATTTTACGATATATCATAATCTACTCCGGGAGCCACTGTGGAGTGACGTTCAAATTACTGGGCAAGTCATTAAATATATGACTTTATCATTAGTAAACTGAGGAAGACAGAAGTCTGATAACGCTAATTTGTTTCTTTCTCCTTTTTAGAACAGAAACACCTGAAAGGCGGAAGTCTGTTTCAATACGAGATATGCTCAGGTACTACAGTTCTAACATTGAGATGTGCTTATGATCACCATAACTTTCAAACAGTAATCATATTATCAGAAATACTTCAACTAGCGAGGAGCTGGGAATTGTAAGCTGCTGGGCAACAAAAAGCGCTTCATCCACAAAAGATAATTTATTAACAATATTCTGCAAAGTTCTTATGAATTTCTTTGAAATAAGGGAAATTGAAGATTCAAATGTTCAAATGTGTGTGAAATCTTATGGGACTTAACTGCTAAGGTCATCAGTCCCTAAGCTTACACACTACTTAACCTACATTATCCTAAGGACAAACACACACACTCACGCCCGAGGGAGGACTCGAACCTCCAGCGGGACCAGCCGCACAGTCCAGACCACTCGTCTAGTCCCGCGCGGCAAAATTTAAGAACATGGAGGAAAATTACTAATGAATTGTTAATATTTGCAATTAAAAATAAATTCAGTTAAAGTTTGAAAGCGTGGCGTTTTGTCGACTTTTTGCCAAATAATTTAAAGATGACAGCCTGATATTTCAGCCATTTACAGAGCACAGAGAAAACTTTCTCTTAACAAATCACCCAAAGAAAATTATAATAGTCATCATATCTGTGGACTGTAAGTCCAGCAAACCAGACAACCAATGGACAGCCATACATATAGGCCCTAGCTAAATAGGAAAAATAATACATAAACTCTTTCGATGAAATACAGTTGACTCAGGCTGGTTGCAAAAAAGAATGTATAAGAATATTTAAACAACAACACCCACAGGGCTTCCACTAAACGAAGCATTTTCATCGTGAGTACTAAATTAAATGGCATAGGCAGCACAAATATTGATCAATTAAAGACCCGCTAAACAAGGATGACTCTATCATAAAGAGATAGAGAGCCTTAGCAATATGAGTGAGCTACCGGTAAAGAATCAACTATTAACTCAAATCTAAAACATAGAATGTAATAATTCGCACAGTATAGCGAATAGCTTCGAATGTTCGTACACTCTATACACTACCGACATCACCATGCCATTTCAACAGGCACGAATGATATGTTTGAATAATTCCACTTTGCCTGTGCATTTTATAGCCATAAATAGCAGATTATGTTCCAGGGTCGTCATACACCAAATCCGAGTGACGTGCATCACGGGAATATAAGTTGATAGAACAGCTCCACCCATTCGCTCGGAATAATGTTCGATTCCAACAATCGCTAACAGCGTTCGTGTCTCACATGACAGCCAGTACTTGCCCTTGGATGACCATCCTCCAGAATTTGGTGGTAAACGACTCAGACTGACAGTTGATTTTGTGTTACTATTTGTACTTAAGGTACGTGAAATTCAAAAGTCAAATCTCATTCTCCGAAACCAGTTCCAAGCAACTCTCAAAA
The DNA here is from genome assembly GCF_023864345.2 of Schistocerca serialis cubense. Lineage (NCBI taxonomy): Eukaryota > Metazoa > Arthropoda > Insecta > Orthoptera > Acrididae > Schistocerca > Schistocerca serialis. Next base: position 492,403,475 of record NC_064638.1, read on the forward strand.
ATTCTCGAGAAAATCGAGTATGAAAATTTCCGTTGAATTGTAATTTACTGAATACAAGACCTCTTCTTTACCACCATAGGCAGCGTGGCTGACTCGGTAATATCGGAGTATGGTAACTGGTCAAACAGTGGATCGCTGGTTGTATTTTATTTGCAGTCTTTTTCTCGTCTTTTTTTCAGTTCGAAAACCTAAATCATTTAAATATAAAATTCATCTAGTACATATCCATATTAACACATATTAAATCATCATTGTCTCTTCTAGTTTCTAATTAGACGTTATATGCTTTCCAAATATAAACTCATAATTATTGATAATTTGTAATAAATTTTTAGTAAATATTGTTTAGACTACAATACGTAACAAATTTATTAACGGTCTTTTGTAAGATACCGATAATTAACAATACATATTTGCAATGATAACTGGAATTATGTGTATGATATGTAATTAGAAACAAAATTATGTAAAATTTTCATAGGAAATGGTGATTAGATATACACTCCTGGAAATGGAAAAAAGAACACATTGACACCGGTGTGTCAGACCCACCATACTTGCTCCGGACACTGCGAGAGGGCTGTACAAGCAATGATCACACGCACGGCACAGCAGACACACCAGGAACCGCGGTGTTGGCCGTCGAATGGCGCTGGCTGCGCAGCATTTGTGCACCGCCGCCGACAGTGTCAGCCAGTTTGCCGTGGCATACGGAGCTCCATCGCAGTCTTTAACACTGGTAGCATGCCGCGACAGCGTGGACGTGAACCGTATATGCAGTTGACGGACTTTGAGCGAGGGCGTATAGTGGGCATGCGGGAGGCCGGGTAGACGTACCGCCGAATTGCTCAACACGTGGGGCGTGAGGTCTCCACAGTACATCGATGTTGTCGCCAGTGGTCGGCGGAAGGTGCACGTGCCCGTTGACCTGGGACCGGACCGCAGCGTTGCACGGATGCACGCCAAGACCGTAGGATCCTACGCAGTGCCGTAGGGGACCGCACCGCCACTTCCCAGCAAATTAGGGACACTGTTGCTCCTGGGGTATCGGCGAGGACCATTCGCAACCGTCTCCATGAAGCTGGGCTACGGTCCCGCACACCGTTAGGCCGTCTTCCGCTCACGCCCCAACATCGTGCAGCCCGCCTCCAGTGGTGTCGCGACAGGCGTGAATGGAGGGACGAATGGAGACGTGTCGTCTTCAGCGATGAGAGTCGCTTCTGCCTTGGTGCCAATGATGGTCGTATGCGTGTTTGGCGCCGTGCAGGTGAGCGCCACAATCAGGACTGCATACGACCGAGGCACACAGGGCCAACACCCGGCATCATGGTGTGGGGAGCGATCTCCTACACTGGCCGTACACCACTGGTGATCGTCGAGGGGACACTGAATAGTGCACGGTACATCCAAACCGTCATCGAACCCATCATTCTACCATTCCTAGACCGGCAAGGGAACTTGCTGTTCCAACAGGACAATGCACGTCCGCATGTATCCCGTGCCACCCAACGTGCTCTAGAAGGTGTAAGTCAACTACCCTGGCCAGCAAGATCTCCGGATCTGTCCCCCATTGAGCATGTTTGGGACTGGATGAAGCGTCGTCTCACGCGGTCTGCACGTCCAGCACGAACGCTGGTCCAACTGAGGCGCCAGGTGGAAATGGCATGGCAAGCCGTTCCACAGGACTACATCCAGCATCTCTACGATCGTCTCCATGGGAGAATAGCAGCCTGCATTGCTGCGAAAGGTGGATATACACTGTACTAGTGCCGACATTGTGCATGCTCTGTTGCCTGTGTCTATGTGCCTGTGGTTCTGTCAGTGTGATCATGTGTTGTATCTGACCCCAGGAATGTGTCAATAAAGTTTTCCCTTCCTGGGACAATGAATTCACGGTGTTCTTATTTCAATTTCCAGGAGTGTACATTAATTATAATATACACACATAAAAAAAAAGTTTTGAATCACCTAGGTTCCGAGATTTCCGGAACCGGTACAGAAAATTGGAATATAGATTAACATAAACATCATTTCCGTCCTTATTATGACTCATGAAATCCATACATTGCATGTTGTACCACCATAGAGCGACACCTTCAGAGGTGGTGGCCCAGATTGCTGTACACACCGGTACCTCTAATATGCAGTAGCACGTCCTCTTGCATTGATGCGTGCCTGTACTCGTCGTGACATACTATCCACAAGTTCATCATGGCAGTATTGGTCCAGATTGTCCCACTCCTCAAAGGCGATTCGGCGTAGACCCCGCAGAATGGTTGGTGGGTCAAGTCGTCCATAAACAGTCCTCTTCAACCTATTACAGGCATGTTCGATAGGGTTAATGTCTGGAGAACATGCTGGCCACTCTATTCGAGTGATGTCGTTATCCTGAAAGGAGTCATTCACAAGATGAGCACGATGGGGGCGCGAATTGTCGTCCATGAAGACGAAAGCCTCGTCAATATGCTGCAATATGGTTGCACTATCGGTCGGAGGATGGCATTCACGTATCGTACAGCCGTTACGGCGCCTTCCGTGACCACCAGCTGCGTAGATCGGCCCCACATAATGCCACCCCAAAACATCACGGAACCTCCACCTTGCTGGACTCTCTGGACAGTGTGGCTAAGGCGTTCAGACTGACCAGGTTGCCTCCAAACACGTCTCCGACGATTGCCTGGTTGAGGGCATATGCGACATGCATCGGTGAAGAGAACTTGATGCCAATCCTGAGCGGTCCATTCGGCATGTTGTTGGGCTCATCTGTAGCCCGCTGCATGGTGTCTTGATTGCATAGATGGACCTCGACATGGACGTCGGGAGTGAAGTTGTGCATCATGCAGCCTATTGCGCACAGTTTAAGTCGTAACACGACATCCTGTGGCTGCACGAAAAGCATTATTCAACATGGTGGCGTTGCTGTCGGGGTTTCTCCGAGCCATAATGCGTAGGTAGGGGTCATCCACTGCAGTAGTAGCCTTTTGGCGGACTGAGGCATGTAATTGACAGATCCAATCTGTCTGCATCTCCTCCTTGTCCGAACAAGATCGCTTTGGTTCACTCTGAGGCCGGCCGATGTGGACGAGCGGTTCTAGGCACTTCAGTCTCGAACTGCGTGATCGCTACGGTCGCAAGTTCGAATCCTGCCTCGGGTATGGATGTGTGTGATGTCCTTAGGTTAGTTGGGTTTAAGTAGTTCTAAGTTCTAGGGGACTGATGACCTCAGCTGTTAAGTCCCATAGTGCTCAGAGCCATTTGAACAATTTCACTCCGAGACGCCTGGACACTTCCCTTGCTGAGAGCCCTTCCTGGCACGATAACGATGAGGACGCAATCGAACGGTGGTATTGACCGTTTAGGCATGGTTGAACTACAGACAACGCGGGCCGTGTACCTACTCCCTTTGGACTGACTGGAAGTGATCGGCTGTCGGACCCCCTCCGTCTGATAGGCACTGCTCATGCATGGTTGTTTACATCTTTGGGAGGATTTAGTGACATCTCTGAACAGTCAAAGGGACTGTGTCTGTGATACAATATCCACAGTCAACGTCTACCTTCAGGAGTTCTGGGAATCGGGGTGATGCAAAATTTTTTTTGATGTGTGTATTTGATGAATGCTTTATTCAAAGATGTGGTATTCGAACTGAACAAAAAAAGAAACTAAAACGAAAAACCAGAGTGAGATTCGAACCACCTATGTATTGATAACACGAGTGCGATTCTGCAATGATACCGCGTGAACCACACGGCCCACAGTGAACATCGTCTTAATTTTAAGAAATTAAAGTTCCTCTGAAAACTTCAAAGTCGATTTTCTCGAGAGTTTTTGAGAATGACATAGGACTGCTACGACCAATTTATTTTTAAGATCTGAACTTCACGTACCAAATTCATAGCAAATTAAATAAATCCGATTGACGGGCGATCTCCTTGCGAGCTGAGATGGCCGGCGTTCATTCAGCATGGCAGAGTATGAGGTTGCCCCCTGGAGAGACGCGAAACAGTTCGTTACTTTGCCACAATCATAACGGTTATGTCGCCCTTTGGATTGAATATCGAAACAACATATGAGTCATTATCACAATCAAAGCTTGAAATGAATTATTATTTCGATTTATCATCATGGGGATGGGGCAGGGAAGGGTACTTTACGTCTATCTTTTGAAAACACAGCATGATTCAAAAAGAAACAACATTTCAGTTGTATATTACAAACTATAAAAGATATAAACACATTGCCCATATGTCACTGGACAGAGGAAGTTTCGAAGTTTTGTCAAGGGTCTTTGTTGTTTGTTTCTAGCAACACGCCGACTACATCACGAAAGAAATCATAGATTGGATTGGAAAAAGTGAACAACAAGACCTTGTTCATTTTTTCTGGCCTCACATCAACCAATTTTTTTATCTATGGAGGGAAGGGGTACAGAAAAGACAGAGACTTCGTCCTGTCCATGGTAGCTGCTCTTCAAGATACGTGGAATTGAACTGTTGAAAAATGGTTCAAATGGCTCTGAGCACTATGGGACTTAACTGCTGAGGTCATCAGTCCCCTAGAACTTAGAACTACTTAAACCTAACTAACCTAAGGACATCACACACGTCCGTGCCCGAGGCAGGATTCGAACCTGCGACTGTAGTGGGCGTGCGGTTCCAGACTGGAGTTCCTAGAACCGCTCGGCCACCTCGGCCGGCTGAACTGTTGAAGCTCTCGATTCAGTAGTGATTCGTGAGGAATGAAATGGACTATTGTTACGTTGTTTCTCGAGCAACGCGTAGTGCTCATGTTGAGTGTGTTATAATGTCTGTACGAACAAAGAACTTCGAAACTTCCTCTACCCAGTGATGTATGCAATGTGTTTCCATCTGTCAAAGCTGGTCAGTAATAAACAAATCAAATCTATTGTTTTTGAATCATTCTGTATTGTAACTTAGTCATGTGCCATATTATTTTTGATTATTTCTTTCACCAGATTCGGTAATCGTTTTAAATGTTACAGTAAAGCTTACTCCAAAATTTATGTCTTAATAGTGAATGTTACTTTTTCCAGCAAATTTAATATTCGTATTTCCAGCTTCAGAACACTTCTTACTCGTCTACATGTCTTTAAAAACTATGTACTGAATAAAAGTCAACTACAGACAACTTTTCGGTGGTCATAAAATACCCCATCCATTAGTATACACATTACAGGAAAAGCGTTGCTATTGCTAAGATTGTGCTAAAGGGTATTTTTCCGTTTCTGGACCCTCAGACATCACTATATATTAAAATGTGTGTCCCCAATAAAAATTATCAACAAATAACGAAATTTGTTTACTTTTCAACTTATTGAGGTTGGAATAATGTACCCCATCTCCCATCCCCGCTGGTAGTACACATTATAAAAAATGAGTTGGTATTGCTAGGATTAAAATAAAATGCCTTTAAGCAAATTTTTAAGAAATAACACACTCAAAATAATTGTTCCACACATTATATATGATCAAGCCGATTGTTATGTAAAATTTGCTCGATGAACTGCTGACGGAATAGATAAGCTAGGCTTAGCCGGTACACAACCATCTCGGTGCCACCTGCTGTACGCCACCGAGCCGCCGCTGTGCCATTAGCGCATCCCACGCCAACCATCCACCCTCTCACCCACCCACCCACCCACCCACACACACACACACACACACACACACACGCAGCCGCCCAGCTTACTGCAGCCGCGGTGTCCCTGCCTCACCACACGAGCTGCAGGCACCTCACCGCCTCGATGCTACCCCGACATCGAGAAGACCATTGTTACTAAAGCACTGCTTTACAACTGCCAAACTGCCCAATCGTGGATGCTAATAGTACAACACGCACCGGAAAAGTGAGTATCAATTCTGTGTTGGTGTTCAGGTGTGGAGCCCTGTTGTTGTAGCTAGCTGATGGTTTAAGATGCCTACTAACTTCTTTCTCCAATGGAGGGAGCTGTAAAAGCAGTGGAGATCCACTTAAAGCCTTGTAGGGGCAGACTGCAGAGATAGCAGCCATCCCAGAAGAATCTTGAAAAAGAAAGAAAAAAGAAGCCACCATCTGATTGCAATGTAGCTCATGCGTTCAGACAACTTATTATGATCCAATTATACACGGGGCTACCTCCTCTTTTGCGTCACGGTCCAGTGTCATAAAGTTTTCCTGCTGATAACTCCATACTCCAGGGTGTTATACTTCTGAGTACGTGGGTAAACAACCACAGTATATTCGAGCTAACTGCCGTGTTTCTACCTTTTTAATTCCTTCTGGTATTACAGTTCATCTTAAACTTAGTCTCGAAATTCGGAGGAAGATCCAAAGCGATTATGGTCGTATGTTAAGTATGCAAGAGGCAAGGCAGTCAGTCAATGCCTTCTCTGGGCGATAGCAATGAAAATACTATAGACGACAGAGCTGCTAAAGCAGAGTTACCAAACACAGCCTCCCGAAACGTCTTCACCAAACAAGGCGAAGTAAGTATTACAGAATTCGAACCAAGAACCCAAGAACAATTGCCAACGTGAGTTATTTAGAATTAGATTAGAAGTAGATATCCTCGGAGCAGTGAATCAACTTCAATCACTTAATAAAAACAAGTTTTCCGGTCCAGACTGTGTACTCTCGTAGCAACTACATACAAACATTATTCCTTTCAGAATATGCTGGTGCAATAACTCCATACTTAACAATCTTATAAAACCGCTCGCTCGACGAAAGATCCTTATCCATAGACTGGAAAAGTCACGGAAATATTCAAGAAACACAACAGGAGTATCTACTAAATTACAGGCCCGTAACATTAACGTCGATAAGCAGCAGGATTTTGGAACATATATTGTTTTAGAACATTATGAATCACTTCGAAGGGGGTCTGGAACCTCGCGACCACTACGGTCGCAGGTTCGAATCCTGCCTCGGGCATGGATGTGTGTGATGTCCTTAGGTTAGTCAGGTTTAAGTAATTTTAAGTTCTAGGGGACTGATGACCATAGCAGTTAAGTCCCACAGTGCTCAGAGCCATTTGAACCATTTGAACTTCGAAGGGAACGGTCTATTGACACACAGTCAACATGGATTTAGAAATCATAGTTCTTGTGAAATACAACTAGCTCTTTACTCACACGAACTGTTGAGTGCTATTGACAAGGGATTTCAAATTAATTCTGTATTTTTAAATTTCCAGAAGACTTTTGACACTGTACCTCACAAGCGGCATGTAGTGAAACTGCGTGGTTGTTGAATATCGTCTCAGTTATGCGACTGGATTCGTGATTTACTGTCAGAGAGATCACAGTTCGTAGTAATTGACGAAGAGTCGTTTAGTAAAACAGAAGTAATTTCTGGTGTTTCCCAAGGTAGTATTATAAGGACTCTGCTGTTCCTTATCTCTGTAAATGATTTAGGAGACAATCTGAGCACCCGTCTTAGGTTGTTTGCAGATGATGCTGTCGTATTAAAGTCGTCAGAAAATCAAAACAAACTGCAAAAGGATTCAGAAAAGATATCTATTTGGTGCCAAAATTGGCAATTGACTCTGAATAATGAAAAATGTGAAGTCACCACATGGGTTCTAAAAGGAATCCGTTAAACTTCGGTTACAAAATAAATCAGTCAAATATAAAGACCGAAAATTCAACTGAATACTTAGGAATTACAATAACGAACAACTGAAATTGGAAGGAACACTTAGAGAATGTTGTGGGGGAGGCGAAACAGAGACTGAGTTTTATTCGCAGAACACTTATAGATGCAACAGCTGTGAGTTCGCCCGTCGTCTTTTGAAGTACTGCTGCGCGGTGTGGGATCCTCACCAGGTAGAACTGACGGAGAGCATCAAGAAAGTTCAGAGAAGGGCAACACGTCTTGTATTATCGGGAAATAGTGGAGAGAGTGTCGCGGACATGATACAGGATTTGGGGTGGAAGTCATCAAAACAAAGGCATTTCTCGTTTTGACTGATCTTCTCACTAAATTTAAATTACCAAGTTTCTTCTTCGAATGCGAAAATATTTTGTTGACGCCGACGTACATAGGGAGAAACCATCATACGCACACAGTCATAAAACTATGCCTTGTACTCGTAGTTTCTGAAATCACTTGGTTGGTCGTGGAATGAGAAAAAGGTCGAGTTTTTTGTATGCAGAATGCAAACTCGAAATTACGAAACTACTGTGGCTGATGTTTTATATTTTAATGGTTTTATGTTGTTTTAAGAGTAACGTTATAATATATACGACGTATACTGAGGGTAATAATATGACTAATAAGGTGAAGATGATGAATGATGAACATGATGCGGATCGTATTGACCAAGCTGCTTCTAAGGTTTTTATAACGATTTAAAAGCGAACCTGCCACTGTTATCTTCAGGGCGCCACTGAAGGTAACCCTTATTTCTGCAATTCAGTAATAAATAACAACCAAAATTCGTGAATCACCATTTAAAACGATTTTTTTCTTATTATTTTTTAAAGCTGTGTTTGATGTGTGTTCCTTTTTAAGATGCCTGATGTTCTTATGATGTATAAAGTCTAATGCCAATACTATACTACATGCCATTATTGATTATTGTACTGTATTAGAGTTATTTATTAGCAAAGATGTAACTTTCGCGGAACTAACACGTATTTTGGACCTGAGGTGCTCTTCAGTTTGCATTTTCTATCGTCATTCTTCTGGTGAGATCTTGGTAAAATGTGTTTTATGGTGTTTAGTGCTGGGGAAGCCCAGTTCGTATGGTAACCACTTTAATGTCTGCCAGCTACAGATTTTTTTATAATCTAAGTATTACCTGTTTTGAGAAGTGAGAAGGTGTTATGAAATTTGTTTTGCTATCTATGCATGTCTGAAGTGTGCTACTATCCACGATGAGACTTCATCAATGAGACTTTGTTTTTGTAATCAAGTCTGAAATTGTTCTCCAGAGTCGTTGAGTGTTTCGTTTTGTTCGTAAATGTTTAATGTGAGTCCGATATCTATTCAGTTTGTTTGATTTTCAATACTTGACATAATTCTACCTGAAGTTCTCAATGACTTCTCTACAGTTAATTTTGCGTTGCTCTGGAATTAAATCCAAACTGTCTACTATGTTGGATGGAAAGTTGTGCGCATGTATTTGGTTTTTACGTCCGCTGAGAGAATGGAAAGTAGTGCGCATATTTTTGTTTTTACGTCCGCTGATAGTTTCAAATGGATGACTGTTTCTCTTCTGTGTTTCTTTGTAACATTCATGTCAATGTAAGCTTTCCTGCACCGATGGTCAATGAAATTAACACGCATTAATTTCTTGCTCATTTGCTAAGTGGTATTATTTTTACTGAAATCAAAGTTACACTATGGTTTAGCACACCGAGGTACTTTTTGGCATGAAAACTTTTGTCGTTTCGGTCTTTGCTGTTTTTTTATTGCCTACAGCGAGTTTCAAAGGTGGTGACCAACGTCTTTTGAATCTCGTATTTGCAACGACTCCACACAGAAACTCACTAAGTCCCATAAAAAAATTAACTTGTTCGCAGTGTAGGTTAAATGTTTTCAGTCCTTATACGAAACTGAAATCAGAAAATATTGACGAATGAAATTTCCGCTGATATCAAACTTCCTTGAGGATTAAAGCTGTATGCCGGACCGAGACTCAGGCCCTTTGTCTTTCTGGATTCTAGTGATTTTTTTTTTTTTTTTTAACGAAGGTAGGATAAACAGAAACCTTTATTATTCACAAAACCATAGTAAGTCCTTATATATTATAACTGTCCTGGAAGGATCCTCGTTGCCGTCCTACCGTGCAGTATGAAATAACAGCGGTCTGAGGCGCTGCAGTCATGGACTGTGCGGCTGGCCCCGGCGGAGGTTCGAGTCCTCCCTCGGGCATGGGTGTGTGTGTTTGTCCTTAGGATAATTTAGGTTAAGTAGTGTGTAAGCTTAGGGACTGATGACCTTAGCAGTTAAGTCCCGTAACATTTCACACACATTTAAACTTTTTTTTTTTGAAATAACAACAAAGCCAAAGTGGGGCCAACTCCGGCACCCTTAATGAAAAGTATTTATAGATTTTAAAACAAAAAATTGAAGTAACATTCCATTGCAAGTGTTAGTTCTTTCTAGGTCGCATACTCGCATAGTTGTCCTTAGCTGATCACTTTACTTGGTCAGTTTCACAACGACAGCACCGCCTCTCATCTTTGCGCACCCGGCACACCCCAAGTATATGACGGGTCCGCAAAAACCGTTACTAGAAAATTGGCATACCAATCCTTGTACTTTCGTAGCCATAACACTTTTGTGTGTCCATCTTGCAAATATTGCCAGTAATCCAGTATGTTCAGACCCGTGTCTCTACATATGAAATTGACCGTCATACCTCTGATCCATGCCACTGCGTTCGTCTTATGACGCGGAAAATACGTTTCCTTTGGAAAAAATGCTATGTCGGAAGATATTGCTGTATAGATAGTGCGCCGTATGAACGCTATTATCTTCCTTGGTAGAGTCCAGACAGCCAATGCCTAGTCGCAGACCAGCCGGTGGTCGTCCGTATCCAGCACGCCGCATTGCTGACACATAGGCGAATCCGCCAAATTTATTGCGTACTTTTTATCATTCTAGGGTATTTCCGGTTCACTACAATGTACCATGTTGACGCTACTGTTGTAGATAGGTGGGGGTGGTGTACCGTGCGCCACACCACGTGCCAATTAACGGCTGGATATTTCCGTTCGACCCTGTTCCGGGCGATCTGTCGAAGAAACAGAAGGTAAACGTCCTTCGATGTCGACTGTCGGGACGTCGGTAAACGCTCTCGAACGTAACTGTGTTCAACGATGAACGTGCGCACATACGTTAACGGGGGCGATATATGGCCAACACTGACTGGGGGAGATGCGATGTTGGTACTAGTTCTTCGATGATCGTCCCCGTAAGGGAGCGATTCCTGTTGCGCCACCGTTTTAGCACAGTATTAATATACATGGCACGCGCCTTCTCGTGCTTGTTCACTAAACAACGCCCCCCTCTCGCTCTGGGAGGGTAAGCGTGTTGTACTGTGCCTTATTATAAGAGCTGTCCCAGGCTTACATAGCACCCAAAAGCTACCTGAATCCTCAAAGCCATCGTGCGCGTCAAGGGGAGAAGGCGTGTCAGGTGGCACATCATGGGCGCGAGATAAAGGTTGATGAGTAAAACTCGCTGCAGCATATCCATCGACCGTAGGGCGTTTAGTCGTACTGACGTGCGGATTCTGAGTAACAGCCGTCGGTAGTTGTCGGCAGCCGTTCTCGCCGCCTCCTTACGAAAGGTGATACCCAACCAGCGGTATTTGCACCACAGGTAAGGGTCCTTCCGTTCCTGGTTCTAGTCCACGCCCCCCCCCCCCCCCCCCACATGCGCGAATTGTGATTTTCAAAAGTTGACCTCACCGCCAGCTGCCATCCCATATGTCTCTAGCCAATCGAGTGCTGATTGAGTCTCCCTCTCATTCCGGATGATGAACACAATGTCATCAGCGTATGCCCTGCACTGCGAGGCACGGTTCTAAGGCGATCACATCTAGGAGAATCGACAAGGGGAAACCCTGTCTGACTGATCTTAAGCTCTTAAAATACTCAGCTCTCCCTCCGTTGATCACCATCGCTGATCTGGCGCCGTGCAACAGCCGCATCACTGCAGTGGTGAATAATGGCTAAACACTCATCCTATGCATCACCGCCGCGAGGTACACATGATCCACGCGGTCAAGAGCATGATCGAAATCTACAGCAACCAGTGCCACCTGGAGGCGGCATGCAGCCGCGAGGGTGACGACGTCACGATTGTCTCCCAAGGCTGTGTGGATATTACTGATGCTGCCAAGACAAGTTCCAATCGGCATGTATTTGACAAGACTGCCCAGTATGCGCATGAAGATCTTGTAGTCACTATTAAGGACGATCAAGGGGCGATAATCACAAGGCTTGGGTATCGGTATCATGAGCCCTTCCGTGAATTTAATGTGAGCCGGTACTTCTTGCCGCAGAAGGTCATTTAACATCCATAACCACATTGGTGTCATAATGGTCACAAAGGTACGGTAAAATTCCAATGGGAATCGGTCTGGACCTGGGGACTTGTTGCAGACACCTCGTGTAATCGCTTCATTCAGCTCTTGACAGGTAATTTCAGATAACACGTCCGCTTCCCCGTTCACACGCGTCGTGTTCAAAAAATGTTCAGATGTGTGTGAAATCTTATGAGACATAACTGCTAAAGTCATCAGTCCCTAAGCTTTCACACTATTTAACCTAAATTATCTTAAGGGAAAACACACACACCCATGCCCGAGGGAGGACTCAAACCTCCTCCAAGACCAGCCGCACAGTCCATGACTGCAGCGCCTGAGACCGCTCGGCTCATCCCGCGCGGCACTCGCCGTGTCTAGGATCTCTTCCAGGACGTTCCCCAGCTCCCCCTGGCACTCCCCGTTGCTCGCATAGAATGTGCTAAAGTGATCCGCGAACGACTGTGCTATTCCCCTTTGTGTTGAAAAACGACGTCATCACCGAGATCGACCTCATGAGTTAACGTCCTTCGTCTTCTCCTTCTTTCCTTTATCACATAATGCATCGAAGAAACCTCATTGGGCAGGCAGTCATGCGACCTCTTGCGTATCATCATACACGCCATCTTTAGCGTCGCAAATTGTACCAGCTTCGCCTCGACTCTGTGGATGGCCGTCTAGCGTTCAGGTGTAGGTAGTTGAGCTAACAGTTCCCGGGGAGCCGTAACCGATTAACGTCCTGCATAAAGCTGGCTTCGCACACTCGATCCACCACTGCAGGACAGAACCGTAAGAATTTTGTCGACGGAGGTAGCCATGCCACGCGCCTTCCACCATGCGTCGGTATCCTGCATCACGCAGGTGGAAGACGTTCGTCTTCCAATTACCCCTCCGTCTCCATACACCTCCAGCTCCCGAAGTTCTTGTCTAGGAGTATAGTTAGGATGTCCTTTCTGTCGAGCACACAATTAAAATCTCCGCCGAATATGCAAGCATCGTATAGTCCCTGGGACAGCGGTGTAACCTCACGGGCGTAAAAATCTGCTCTGTCCCTTCTCTTATCGGATCCTAACATTGCGTATATATTCATCAAGCGTATTCCAACTATGGTCACGGCCGTACCACGGGCAGAAGGCAAATACTCTACTTCGTCTGCACGTATCCCTTACTTCAATAGTATCGCTGTGCCAACGCCTCTCTCGTCACCCGGGGAACAATAAATTTCCTAACTGCAAAAGTCCGAGGGGGAAGTACCCGAACTTCCTGTAATAGCTCTATGTCTAAATCTGCAGCCTTTATCATGTCACTGAGCATCTTGATTTTTACCGGCGTCCCAGTGCTATTGATGTTAACAGACTCTATCCAGTAAGCTTGTTGCATGTCTGTGAAACGTAGGCACGGCACCTTCCGATCGCTAATTCTTCCGTACACTGACTGCTTTCTTACTAACGTCCCCCACCGTCCCCTCATATGGTCTGCCGTTATTCCGTGCACACTTCCGGTCTTACACCGGGAGACTGTGTGGGAACAGTTCCTTCGGTATCATCTGTTCCCCACGGGGGTGTGCGATGCCACTATCCGAATGTACTGTAATATTTTTAGACCATGCGGCATCGGACGTCTGTAAAGCGGCTATCGCGTGTAATAAGCCTGAATAGCTTTGCTATGTAGTTCAGACTACTACACGGAATTACTAAATAAATATTGGCGATGGCGTACAAGAAATGGAATGTTAAATTAATTATGATTTTCATTAACAAAAATAACCTCTTTGAAGTGACTGAACAGAATGCACTAACGGGTGTACGTTAATCACGCCTAGCAGGCGAACAACATTTGCGTAACACAATATACACGCACATATGATAAACACTTGAACTTGCTATAAGTTAGATTGATCTACACCATCTGTCAGTAATGATTTTAATGTTACTGAATTCGCATTGTACTGAAGGTACAATGAGTACTGTGGTGGCAATAAATTCTTTAATTGAATAATCAATGAACTCTATAGAACTGATGGTTACTAGAGATATTAAAAACATTACTTTAGAATCATTTTGCTCTAATGAAACTGAATGAGTTTTTACGTTGATAATGTACTGAAAAGCCATCACATCTAGTTGAACTGTACTTAATGTGGCACAGTACCTGGCGTCTTCTGTCAGTTGTATAATCCGGCGTTTTTTGGAAATTTTCAGTGTTAACTCCGATTATATCCTCTTGTTGCATTAATACGCCGATACTCACGTAATATAGCCTTTTTACTGGTATTGCTGCGCACACAGTGATGTATTTGGGATAATAATGAACTATTTTCTGTAAATAATGGGTGATACTCGTGGAATGCACTTTGAATCACAACTGATTATTTCACTCAGACATTACACTGTAGAGAACTTGACTTGATAAATACATAAACTGGTTCGCTACGGATAAATGTACTTGTTATGGCGGTGGTATAAAATGCACTGTTCATAAAAACACTGTCGTACGATAACTACTAGTTCGTTGCTTGTGCTGGAGAGTGAGCTCATCAATCGATCTCATATGGTAGTAAGATAACATTGCAACATTAGCTGCAGACACTGGTCACTTCATACCTTGCTGCTGGTCGCTGCAGTCCGTCGTAAATTACGCAGACTTCCACAAGGCGTGCCATGTGCCTTTTTTGGACGGGAACAGCAACTATATCGCTCACAAGCCGTCTCCGTCTCGTTGCATCCTGCAAGCCTTATTGTCCATTTGACTTGCTGACACATCACAAATCGAGTTCGTGTTTGTTGTAAGCTCATTTTTAACCGTCTATAAGCAACGTTACCGTACCGTACTAAAACCGTCACTTTCGCGCCGCGTAATCTCTGTTCTGCCATTGAGCAGTTCCAGAACACATCTCTCTCTCTACTGCCAAATTCACGCGCCAACCTGCATTGTCCGCGTTCTCGGGGATGTCCCTCACATTTAAACATTAATTTACTCTATGCCAAGTTCTCTATTTACAGATGGACATACCATAACATTACCATATTCAATTACATATATATATATATATATATATATATATATATATACAGGGTGAGTCACCTAACGTTACCTCTCGATATATTTCGAAAACCACATCAAATACTGACGAACCGATTCCACACACCGAACGTGAGGAGAGAGGCTAGTGTAATTGTTTAATACAAACCATAAAAAAATGCACGGAAGTGTGTTTTTTAACACAAACCTACGTTTTTTTAAAATGGAACCACGTTAGTTTTGTTAGCACATCTGAACATGTAAACAAGTACGTAATCAGTGCCGTTTGTTGCATTGTAAAATGTTAATTACATCCGGAGATATTGTAACCTAAAGTTGACGCTTGAAACATCCGACGTTCAGTTGCGTGTTGTAACAAACAGCTGCAACATACATCGCGTTTGTACAGAATGATCTGCCAACGTTGCTCGAAAATGTCCCACTGGAAACGCGTCGACGTATGTGGTATCAGCATGATGGTGCACCCGCACATTCCGCAATTAACACTAGGCTGACCCTTGACAGGATGTTCGACGGGCGTTTCATAGGACGTGGAGGACGCATAAATTGGCCAGCCCGTTCTCCTGATCTTACACCTCTGGACTTCTTTCTGTGGGGTACGTTAAAGGAGAATGTGTACCGTGATGTGACTACAACCACAGAGGATATGAAACAACGTATTGTGGCAGCCTGCGGAGACATTACACCAGATGTACTGCGGCGTGTACGACATTCATTACGCCAGAGATTGCAATTGTGTGCAGCAAATGATGGCCACCACATTGAACATCTATTGGCCTGACATGTCGGGACACACTCTATTCCACTCCGTAATTGAAAACAGAAACCAAGTGTGTACGTGTACCTCACCCCTCATGGTAATGTACATGTGCGTCAGTGAAAAAGACCAATAAAAAGGTGTTAGCATGTGGACGTAATGTGCTGTTCCAGTCTCTTCTGTTCCTAAGGTCCATCACCGTTCCCTTTGGATCCCTACGTAATTCGGTGCTCTCCGATACACACGATCAAACAGCGGAGGAGTGGTACTCAAGCGTCAACTTTAGGTTACAATATCTCCGGATGTAATTAACATTTTACAATGCAACAAACGGGACTGATTACGTATTTGTTTATATGTTCAGATGTGCTAACAAAACTAACGTGGTTCCATTTAAAAAAACGTACGTTTGTGTTAAAAAACATACTTCCGTGCATTTTTTTATGGTTTGTATTAAACAATTACACTAGCCCCTCTCCTCACGTTCGGTGTGTGGAATCGATTCGTCAGTATTTGATGTAGTTTACGAAATATATCCAGCAGTAATGTTAGGTGACTCACCCTGTATATTTGCGCAACTATCCAACGGATGGCATGAGCATTCACTTATTCAACTGCTGCGCCTTGGCTATGCTTCGTTGTGGCATTATAGGTGGGTCTCCTGACCAGTCCCCTAGCGTCCCATTGTCGTGCGTCGTAGGCTCCGTAGCCTCCTCGGCAGCGTCTTACCGTCGATTGAATTCCTCCGTTGTTTCTGGACCATTGTCATCGGAAGGTCGTGTCGCCGTCCTGCTGGCCACCCTTGCACACACGCTAGGCAGTCCTTCTGTATCCATGGTTGTCTGCTCTCTACCCGTAAACACCTCAGAATTGCCTGATAGATGAGAATGGTCGTTCTCCATCGTGAGGCGGAACTTCTTCCGTCGTTTTGGTGATCACTGTTTTAGTTGCCGGGCCTCAGAATCAGAGGTCAGCATGGTCTCTGGTTGTTCGCAGGAGACGTCAGAATCGTGCGCCGTGGTATTATCGACATCTGTAAGTGCCTTATCTGACTGGGCCGCAAGCGGCACCGAAGAGAGGGCGTCCTGTGTCTACTGCAGGCGGTCCAGCGAACGTCGTCCTTCCTTGGCTCGCCACGATGTGCCTCTGTCTCTGTGTTCCGGTTTGTTTCCGTCTCGTGGCCTACATCACTGCGTAATGGACGGGGAGCACAGCCAGATGAGGTGTGAGGGGCGAATCATCACGTGGCAGCTGTAACAACCTTCGTTGAGTACATTCAGAATGGACGTGTCCCTCATTCCCTCACCCAGAGCACTTTCTTGGTTGACAGAAACGAGGTCCTTGTCGGTGTCAGAGTAGTAGTTCTTCACATGCTACTTCGTTGATGAGCTTGACATAGACCACGTTGCTGACTGTAGATGAGTGTATTCCAACTAGAACGTCAGGTCCGATTTTTACCTCGTCCCGTAAATAACATTCGATCTCATAAGCCTTCGGTCGAGCATATTCATTAACAAAACTAAATTTCAGTGTCAATTTGCGGAACGACAAGGCCATGATTCGTTCTATGTATTACCACGGCACACTGATACACACTTAACGTAAACACTTCTCGCGCAGATGTACGGCAGGGACGTAAACACCGTCCGAACCGCTGCGCTGCTGAACGCTGACTGCGACTAAGCTATCCAAGCACAACTCACGACCCTTTCTCACAGCATTCTTTCCACCGACCCTCATCTCCTTCCAGTCTTCTTAGAAGCTCTCCTGTGTAACTTACATGACTAGCACTCATGGAAGAAAGGATAATGCAGAGACATGGCTTAGTCTTGTTTCCTATGCCGAATCCTGCATGTTTCAAAGAGTGCTTCTGTGAAATTTGGAAAGCAGAAGCACACCAGAAGCACACCAGTGAGGACGGCTCATGAGTCGTGAATGGATAGCTCAGTTGGTAGAGAACTAGCCTGTACATGGCAAAGGTCCCGATGTCGAGTCTCGGTCCTACAAACAGTTTTAATCTGCCAGGAACTTTCAGAAAATGTTGTTTGATGTTGAAAGTTTTGTAACTAAACCGCTAATCCCATGTTTTCAGTGATGGCTAAGTGGGTGCTGACGCACCCTTGACTACAGGGTGAGCAATGTCTTACAGTATCAGAACAGTGGACCATGCCCTGCTGCCACACGTGTCGCCAGCTACAAGTTCTCAATGGGCGGACGTGAAGAAAATTTCCATAACGACCGTGCACACTCCATGCCAATAGCACTGCATGAACACGTGCCCCTCCATTCAAGTCTATAGATCCTGAGAAATCAGTACCCAGAACAACCACCTCTGGCCGTAATAACGGCCTTGATGCGCCTGGGCATTGAGTCAAACAGAGCTTGGATGGCATTTACAGGTACAGCTGCCCATGCTGCTTCAACACCGTTCCACAGTTCATCAAGAGTAGTGACTGGCGTATTGTGACGAGCCAGTTGTTCGGACACCATTGACCAGACGTTTCCAATTGGTGAGAGATCTGGAGAATGTGCTGGCCAGGGCAGCAGTCGAACATTTTCTGTACCCAGAAAGGCCTGTACAGGACCTCCAACATGCGGTCGAGCATTATCCTGCTGAAATGTAGGGTTTCACAGGGATCGAATGAAGGGTAGAGTCACGGGTCGTAACACATCTGAAATGTAACGTCCACTGTTCAAAGTGCCGTCAATGGGAACGAGAGGTGACCGAGGCGTGTAACCAATGGCACCCCATACCATCGCGCCGGCTGATACACCAGTATGGCGATGACGAATACACGCTTCCAATGTGCGTTCACCGCGATGTCGCCAAACACGGATGCGACCATCATGATGCTGTAAACAGAACCTGGATTCATCCGAAAAAATGACGTTTTGCCATTCGTGCACCCAAGTTCGTCGTTGGGAACACCATCGCAGGCGCTCCTGTCTGTGATGCAGCGTCAAGGGTAACCGTAGGCATTGTCTCCGAGCTGATAGTCCATGCTGCTGCAAACGTCGTCGAACTGTTCGTGCAGAAGGTTGTTGTCTTGCAAACGTCCCTATTTATTCACTCAGGGATCGAGACGTGGCTGCACGATCCGTTACAGCCATGCGCATAAGATGCCTGTCATCTCGACTGCTAGTGATACGAGGCCGTTGAGATGCAGCGCGGCGTTCCGTATTACCCTCCTGAACCCACCGATTCCATATTCTGCTAACAGTCATTGGATCTCGACCAACGCGAGCAGCAATGTCGCGATACGATAAACCGCAATCGCGATAGGCTACAATCCGACCTTTATCAAAGTCGGAAACGTGATGGTACGCATTTCTCCTCCTTACACGAGGCATCACAACAACGTTTCACCAGGCAACGCCGGTCAACTGCTGTTTATGTATGAGAAATCGGTTGGAAACTTTCGTCATGTCAGCACGTTGTAGGTGTCGCCACCGGCGCCAACCTTGTGTGAATGCTCTGAAAAGCTAACCATTTGCATATCATAGCATCTTATTCCTGTCGGTTATATTTCTCTTCTGTAGTACGTCATCTTCGTGATGTAGCGATTTTAATGTCCAGTAGTGTATATTGCTACTTCTGAATTTTAAGTACTGAATATTTTTTAATGTTTATTATTTTTGCTGCAGTGGCAGCTGCAGTTCTAAACTCTTTCCTTAGTGTGTAAGACATCTTCAGATTACTGTAAAACCTATTTAATAATATACTTTTTTCTCGGACATATGCACTATTTTGTGTTAACTTGAAATTTTTTTTTCTGTGAAGGACATGAGAGCTCACTTCTTTGGAATATACACCATTGTTTTAACTGTTTCACAGCATCAATTTAAGTGTACAGTGAATATGTATCCAACACTGCCAAGAGTAAAACACATATACATCTGTCGATTACACAACCGTATTGCATATTCCGGGTACGTGATGACTCCTTCGAATATCTCTTGTGTTTAAGACTGCATTGTAACTATCCTGTTGCTAAACATAATTTTCATATTTCCTTTGAGAAACAACTAAAAGAGGTGTCTGGTAGTGAGAAGAAACATTATGGGATTTCTAGGACAGGTTACTTTCATTGGGCGGTGTTTCTCAATCAAAATGGGATGTGAAATTTCCAGAAAGGATAGACTACTTAAGATGATTATAATTGATATCTCTCACTATAAATCTTATACTAACGCCCTTTATTTCACTACATCAAGTGGATTTTGTTTAGTGCCCTCTAATGGGCCGCCTTAATTTCCTGTGAATAAGAATGAGAAGTAATTTATCTCTAAATGTCGGTCCCATGTGTAAAAGTCGTGTCGCAGCGGAGAGGAAATAATGCCCTATTATGGATCTAATTCATCAACCAATGGTAACGTAAGATCTGACATACTAAGACAACATAATTCAATTTTCGTTATTTTCCTTACAAGTATTATGAAATTCTTAAGAAGTGCTTTGCAAATACGTTAACTATCTCTTGGGGGGGGGGGGGGGGGGAGAATATAATTGTTAAAAAGGAGATTTCATAAGTGAACATCAAATTCTTTACACAAAGTATCTTACTTTTAAATACTAAAGACACGAATGGCAAGTTATTGGAAATCACTTTGTCCTCTCACAGTTGAATCTAATCGGCTTGACACACGCCTTAGCAGTGGATAATACGATTACACGAGGAGAGGAGAGTAAGTGAGGGAGCTTGACTGTTGCGCAAAGAAAATTGCGATAGTTTTGCAATGAACTGGGAATAATAAGCGTGCAAACAACATCGATGGGAGAACTTGCTACAGGACGGTTAAAAGAAGTAAGTGGCCTCCCGTTCGCATATTTACGTAACTTTTACGCAAACTGTTCACCAGACTCACGGAACATTTGAAAGCAAAGTGATTACTATTACCGCGAACATGAATAATTATCAGTTAACTCCACTATATCAGTGTATTATCCACTCGACGCGTGGCCTCAAGATCGCGCACAAAGCAACAAGATTCTATCTCCTAAAAACGTTACTAACTCAGAAAAATCACTAGAGACAACACTGATCAAAATAAACACGAAAGGCGTTACTTAGTGCAGGTGCCCAGTGGAAACACGTATATGAAAAACGAGTAACGGTCACGGCAGAAGCACGAAGTTCAAAGCGGCTTAAAACTAAGGGAAGTACACGCGCAATAAGTAGAAAAAGATTTGGCGAATGAACAAGGAAACGCTGATGCTTTCAAGTTTACTGATTTCCTAACTCAAACATTAGCGATTTAATCTAGCCTCTTGTTCCCTGGGAACACTCATGCCTATCAACTAAGGGCTGAAGCACGATTTCTCGATACAAATTCAACCTCTGTCGCTTGTTCAGAGGACAGGCCGAATTTTGTATGAGAGGGAGGTGGAGCCGGCTCCAATAGCCAATGAGGATTGCAGAAAAGACGCTGGAGCTACTTGCTATTTTACGAGACGACCCGAACGAGGCGGGAGGACCGTTGAATTGCTAAAATTAGTTCAGGGAGGCCTTTCTGCAACACCCAAAATACGTGAGCAGCCAAATTCTAAGGGTTATTACTGCTAGGTGCAAGATTAAGTAAAGGGAACACTTTGGCTTCTACAAAGCATTAAAACTACTCACCCATGCTCTCAGTCTAAAGAGCAAGGGAGGGAAACGAAACGATTATGGCTGTGTGAGAGAGACTGCTGCATTCGAGGAAAAATAAAACAAAATACCTTGCACCCAGCCTCCGTAAAGTACTGGGTGGTTACAGTTAAAGTGCTGCTACTCACAGTGTGGGCTGTAATTATGGCGTGGCAACGAAACTTGATAGATATTCTAATGAGTTAATGCGGAACCAATTTTCGCTAGAAAAAAATTGGTTTCAATCTTGGCCAGTTGCAAATCTGGAGCTGTGAATGCAAGAAAGATGTACAGAGATGATTTCGTATGTACTGGATTAGGAAGTGGACGTATACAGAGAAGGTCAAATCAGAGAGAAACCACAGCTTAAACAGTTTGTGTTTGTTCAATATGAGCACCGGAGACGTCGACGAGATGCTGCAGCCATAAAATGACGTTATCAACAGTCGCTCCCAGCAGTTCCGGTGGAATATGAGCAATATGTTCCTGTATACTGGTCCGCAGATCAGGTACAGGCCGAACGTATTACTGATTAACGAGTTCTGTTAGATATCGTCAGAGCAGACAATCACAGGGGTTCAGATCAAGTGATCTTGCAGTCCATCTGGAAAACATCTGGCGATAACACATTCGTGGAAGGTCGATTTGAGGAGACATTTCATTGGTCGAGCGACAAGATATGTTGCCTAATCATGCACGAAAACAATGGTTTCCACACAGTTGCGCTCTTCCAAAGCAGGAACCACATACTAGAAGGTCTCGATAATGTGCACACGTCACGGTTCACCTGACAGGCCCTCTGGATGTATTCTCTTCAAGAAAAGAATGGACCGCCCGAAAAGACGATTGTGAATCCACACCACACAGTAACGTACAGCGAATGCAAAGGCTATACGTGCACAATATGCGGCTTAACAGTACACCAAATTCGTCAGTTATATGTATTCACTGCACTCTGTAATGTAAAATGTGCCCCATCCCCCCATAGAATATTGCTCGATCACGTACCATCGACTTCGATCTGTGCCAAAAACCGAAGAGCAAATACAGTATGTTGCTGCGGATCATGAGGTTTCACTTGCTCAACGTCTGAATCTTGTTGGTGTACTGGTGTAAAATAGACCGCGAACTTTCCTTACTGTTGTGCACGAGCGGTAGCAGTACCTGGAGCACGTGCTGCGTGGTCAGTTACAGCAACAGCGACCTCGTCAACAGCTTCCCACTGTATAAGACGCCTTCCTCTTCCAGGTGTCACACCAAACTCACTCGTGTTTCCGAATTCCATTGTCATCTTCTTTAAACCATTTAATGACATCGGGCCTCTCGTCAGACCTTTCAGCCGGCGATTCTCTCTCAATTCAGCGCTGTAAATGCTGCCGTTCACACAAAACAGTTTCACCAACAGCGCACGGTCTCTCTTCTAGATGGCCGTACTGTCCTCTCACATTATGGCGTATCAAAAACAACGTGGTTGCCAACCGTCATGCAAACAGTGTACAGTGCCAGATTTGCAGCCGAAACTGGATTCATTTTTTCAGCGTATACCGCTTCCGCATTACCGTGTTAGTGTATCTACCAAGTTTCGCTGCCATGCGGTAATTATGTGTCGTGTATGTTCTGAATTTTGTTTATTCAGCTTAAATAATCTAAATGGCGGGTTTTTGTTGATTTTAAATAACACACTTGAATTCCTGCCCCATCTAGCAGTTGTGCATTGCTCACGCTTTCCTGAGGTGCCAGACGGTGCGCATATGTGCTAGTAGCAGAACGAGTGTCCAGTGTCACGGCATGGCGAGAAGTGACGGGCAAGCAGAACAGATTTCAGTATGCCGTCGGGAACTGTAGCGGCATCATCAACTTGAGCCAGCGCTGCCGCATGGACAGCAACAGATAAGTCTTCAGATCAGCGCTGCAGCCAGGCATGGCACGCCAGCTGAGCTTGTTTTGATTGGTGTAGCTATCCCGGGGATCGGCTGCTCCTGTGGACTGAATAAGCAGCAGTGGAGATGGGTGTCGCGTACAGAAGTGAAATAGTTACTTCAGTCTGGTGCCAGCGCCATGGCCATGGTGGCTAACAAAAGCCCTTGGTGCATCACGGAGGCCATGTATGGTATGGCATCCCATGATGCCAGGATAGAAAAGCAACTGGAGTCACTCAACACAGGAAAGTCCACTGGACCTGACGGGATACCAATTCGATTCTACACAGAGTACGTGAAAGAACTTGCCCCCCTTCTAACAGCCCTGAACCGCAAGTCTCTAGAGGAACGGAAGGTTCCAAATGATTGGATAAGGGCACAGGTAGTCCCAGTCTTCAAGAAGGGTCGTCGAGCAGATGCGCAAAACTATAGACCTATATCTCTGACGTCGATCTGTTGTAGAATTTTAGAACATGTTTTTTGCTCGCGTGTAATGTCGTTTCTTGAAACCCAGAATCTACTCTGTAGGAATCAACATGGATTCCGGAAACAGCGACCGTGTGAGACCCAACTCGCTTTATTTGTTCATGAGACCCAGAAAATATTAGATACAGGCTCCCAGGTAGATGCTGTTTTCCTTGACTTCCGGAAGGCGTCCGATACAGTTCCGCACTGTCGCCTGATAAACAAAGTAAGAGCCTACGGAATATCAGACCAGCTGTGTGACTGGATTGAAGAGTTTTTAGCTAAGAGAACACAGCATGTTGTTCTCAATGGAGAGACGTCTACAGACGTTAAAGTAACCTCTGGCGTGCCACAGGGGAGTGTTATAGGATCACTGCTTTCACAATATATATGAATGACCTATTAGATAGCGTCGGAAGTTCCACGCGGCTTTTCGCGGATGGTGCTGTAGTATACAGAGAAGCTGCAGCATTAGAAAATTGCAGTAAAATGCAGGAACATCTGCAGCGAATAGGCACTTGGTGCAGGGAGTGGCAACTGACCCATAACATAGACAAATGTAATGTATTCCGAATACATAGAAAGACGGATCCTTTCTTGTATGAGTATATGATAGCGGAACAAACACTCGTAGCAGTTACTTCTGTAAAATATCTGGGAGTATGCGTACGGAACGATTTGAAGTGGAATGATCATATAAAATTAATTGTTGGTAAGGCGGGTACCAGGTTGAGATTCATTGGGGGAGTCCTTAGAAAATGTAGTCCATCAACAAAGGAGGTGGCTTACAAAACACTCGTTCGACCTATACTAGAGTATTGCTCATGAGTATGGGGTCCGTACCAGATCGGGTTGACAGAGGAGATAGAGAAGATCCAAAGAAGAGCGGTGCGTTTCGTCGCAGGGTTATTTGGTAAGCGTGATAGCGTTACGGAGATGTTTAGCAAACTCAAGTGGCAGACTCTGCAAGAGAGGCGATCTGCATTGCGGTGTAGCTTACTGTCCAGGTTTCGAGAGGGTACGTTTCTGGATGAGGTATCGAATATATTGCTTCCCCCTACTTATACCTCCCGAGGAGATCACGAATGTAAAATTAGAGGGATTCGAGAGAGCACGGATGCTTTCCGACAGTCGTTCTTCCCGCGAACCATACGTGACAACAGGAAAGGGAGGTAATGACAGTGGCACGTAAAGTTCCCTCCGCCACACGCCGTTGGGTGGCTTGCGGAGTATAAATGTAGATGAAGAGGTAGATGTCGAAGTGTAAGGGAGCTGGGATCGGCAGGCGCCAGCGGAAACAGCCTGTAAATTGGAACTCGAGCACAGAGATGGAGCTGGAAGTGTGGCAGTTGGGGTATTGAGGTCACTGATGGCCAGGCCTGGGTGTGGCTTGCTGTGAATCTGAGGCATCGTCCAGTCAGGAACAGCGGATGGTGTTTACCTTTATACCTCTAGTAGATGCGGCAAAGATGGGAGCGAGGAAGTTCTTGCTGAAGTATAGCTTCTATTACGCGAGCGGAAGCAGCATGCAGTGGTGACTTGTACTCTGTTCCCGTGCAAACCGTCGAGCCAGTGCTGGCGTATTTAGCTAACCAAATTTTACGTTGGTGCGTTGGTAAAACACGAGAGTTCAATGTTAAGCCTGGAGTTCCAGAGAAGTGCCATAGCTTATCGTTACGGCGCAGAAGCATTATAACAAATATGTATGCAAAGGCCGCGAGCATAATCTCGGTGTGTGGGGCGTCTCAATGCTCTGTTCTCCTTTGAGATAGGAACATGCGGTAAACATTTTTTGGTTTAGCGTGGACCAGCGGCCATTTGAATAAGCATCCGTACACATGTCTTACTGTAGATACATTATTTTGGTTGGGCTGAGATTATTACTCACCTAATGAATGGCACCTTTTGGATGTGCGCTCTTCGGATTTTACGTTCAAGAACAGTCACCCTTAAATAACTCCGGACTGGATCGAGGCTGCTGGTTGAAACATGGCCCACCGGGGTATTGGGCCTTGGCTTAAGATAAGTTGTACCCGTCTGAAGAAAATCTTCCTTCGTTTGGAAAGAAAATACAGGTCTTTCTATGAGGTGTTGCAGCGCATCACTTCTATACATTAAATTTTTACGTATCGATTCAAACTTTGCTCTAAGATCGATAAATGCATAAAATCAAAACGAAGTTTTTATCCAAAATCGTTATCCGTTGTCCAGATACGGTGGTTTAAATTCGAGGCAAATAAAACACGTAAAATTGGTTCTTAAGTGAGCTGTATGCGTGGAAATGGTATAAAGTGAATCAAATAAATGAAAAATGCATTCTTACGATAAAATTGAAAAGTCAGTATCAGTCGGATTTTACGTACAAAAAAACTTTTTTTTTCGCTTTCCACTTCCGTATTTCTAACTTGTGCGAGTCGGTTCAAATTCTGTAAAAAGGTAGACTGATACATATAATAAATCGTCGTCAAGTCTTTTTGCGAACGCTTTATCCGTTGACGCGATATAGCGGTCTAAAGCTGCACATGCAAATCGTTTGAAGTGATACCGATGCTAATAAAACTATATTTTGCGTTAATTATAAGAAGTGATTCCAAAAATCTTTCATTGTTCCTGTTTAACATGCGAAAAACCACGCATTTGCACATGAAACTGTGTTTTGTGCAAATGTCTTGCATTTTAATGGCTGCATTTCGACATAACTAAAAAAAATGCTTATTACACTTGATTACCATTTGATTGGTCATAAATTAAAGATTTTATTCTACATAGTCTTAAAACATCCGAAAATCTTTGGACGTGCAAAACAGTGCATGAACCAAACTATAATTACGCATAGCTCTGTACAAAATGATATACTGTTTAATCGAGCATTTAAAACTTTTTCGACGACTATGCAGATGTTTAAACTAACTGAAAACAACTACAAAAATAATTGTCAGAATGAAAGTCATCTTATTTATAACCACTGAGAAATTTCTTGCTTTCTTCAAAATCTGCTACGACATCTAGTAGAAAATTTATTTTCTGACAAAACAAAATTAAGCTCGTCAATTTTCGTACAGAATTGAAAATTTGATTGTATTTTGCGGTGCATACATTGTTTCGCAGTTGTTCTGATTATTTAAGTCAATCATACTCGTACGTAAGGTCTAAACCTACTCTAAAACATTAAGCTGTGACACGCTGAAACATAGTTTCCAGCAGTCTGAAACAATTGTTTTTCTTTATTTTTATTTCGTACCCATTTCGCCATATGAACAGAGGTGGGCTGTCTAGCGTCGGTTCCAGACTGGATGCTTCTTTCGGCCCCGGATTTCACATATCAATGACAGTATCAATATAAAACTCCTTTTTTTCTCGGACTTAGTTCCAACAGCGAAATTAACGTCTTCTTAGGATTGCCGTGACCAGTCAACGACTTTAAGAACTAATCTGGATGAGCCCATTTATATTCCTAACAAATAATGAACTCCCTTTTTATTCATGAAAACCTACGTACGCCTTATGAAGAAAGAAGGAAGGAAGACTAGAGTTTAACGTTCAGTCGACAGCGCTATATTGAGATACGGGGCAAAAGCTTGGTTTGCGAAGGGATGGGGATGGAAATAGGCAGTGCTTTTTTTTCACAAGAACCACCTCGCAACTTGCGCAGAGCGGTTAAGGGAGATCACGGGAAACCTAGGTATGTATGGCTGGATGGGGCATGGAACCGTCGTGCGCCCGAATGCAAGTCGAGTGTGCTAACCACTGCGCCACCTTGCTCGGTGAGACTTATAATTCAGCGGCCGCTAAAATATGCCAATACTTTGCCTGTACTGACCGAGTCCTTTCTGTACCTCTACAGGATTTTTTTTGGGTAAAGTGTCTCTATTAAATTATATGTATGCAGGACACAAGGACATCCTGCTTTAGATTACTGCTTCAGTGTGCGTAGATCTTATGGAGCCATGAAACCGGATAAATTCGGAGATGGACTCATGAGAACTTAAAGCATCAATAAAGTGCTTGCGAAAGTTTAACACAGATAGTCCAGGAACATAAGCGGCACTCTTTGGAAAAAAGTTTACCCTTTTGGATAAAAGCAGAGCACTGGTATTCCGATATGTTGTTGAACAGATCTATCTTGAAATTACCTGGCAGATTAAAATTGTGTGCCGGGCCGAGATTCGAACTCGGGAACTTTGCCTTTGGAGGGAAAGTACTTTACCATCTGAGCCACCCAAGCACGAGTCAGGCCCCGTCCTCACAGCTTCATTTCCGGTAGTACCTCGTCTCCCACCTTCCAAACTACACAGAAGCTCTCCTGCGAACCTTGCAGAACTAGCACTGCTGGAAGAAAGGATATTGCAAAGAAATGGCTCTGTCACAGCCTGGGAGATGTTTCCAGAATGAGATTTTTCACTCTGCAGCGGAGTGTGTGAGATATGTGAGATATGAAACTTCCTGGCAGATGGTAGACCACTTGCCCGCTAATGGCAAAGGTCACGAGTTCATGTCTCAGTCCGGCACACAGTTTTAATCCGCCACCAAATTTCATATCAGCGCCCACTCTGCTGCAGAGTGAAAATCTCAGTCCAGTTCTACCTTCATCGTGTATCTCGCATAGGTCTCAGAAGAATAAGGGAAGAGAGAATTTACCCAGGTATTTGCAGATTAGTAGTTGGCTTATACTGATTCAAAGAACCTTCGCGCTTCATTCCACAGTGGCATTTGAGTACGTACTGAATTATCTCTCCTGTCTTCAACTGATTATTAATGGATTGAATTTAAGATTTAATTTGAAATAGGTGTTAGCTGGCTCGCAAGTAGAAAATCAATTTGAAAATGAGGATCCTGTGAACAAAATATTATTATTATTATTATTTCTTTCCTTTCTCAGACATTATTATTATTATTATTATTCGGTCGAAGTTGCTAAATAAGAGTGCAGTGAATACCCAATAAGGAAGCTGGAAGATCTCTCTGATGTGGTGTGAAATGCTGATGGTGCTGCAGACTGGTCCGCGGTCTCCAAACATTGTTACCTCATCCATACCAGCGAGAAGCAGTAATCTTGAGGACTTATTAATGAAATAAGTAGACTACGTAATTCAATTTAAGCCTCGCCGGCGGTCTCGTAATGATAAGGTTTATTCGATATGTTTCCTTCACAAATGCAATGGCGGATTTTTCAGTAATTGTTTAGTTACGTAACATCTCTCCAAAACTTCACAAGAGGAAAAGCTCAAGTCAGAACATGGCTATTCTTCATTTGGACATTTCCAAGGAATAAACAGGTACGGATCGCATATTACACCTAAGTTGAAGAACACTACAAACGTAGGTCAGAAAAGTGGCACGCTGCCATTACACAACAATAAGCTGATTAACAGCTTCACATAAACATAATAAAAAGGGGATATTATTGTATACAGATATATACAATAAAACTGAAAAAAATTGTATTTCTTGATGCTGGAGATTAATATTTATAGACGTTATTCAGAGGAAGTATTCTAGAATTATCAGATTACATCAATCTCAAACGAGATATCTTAAGTGATCCCTTAAAAGGATTATATGAAGAAGAGAAAGCTTGTGTGTATATTTGAAAAAGAGAAGGTAGATAATCAAGGAAAGACTGCCGTGACTATAGCCTTCTGAAAAGACGGCAACAAAAGTAAAATGTTAATTAAAAATACCTCTGATGGCTTCTTGGAAGTAAATAAAGGCGTAATAGTATACCTGGAAATTTCAGTGCTATGGTAAAACAAGAAACCTTTTTTATAAAAAATGTGAAACGCGACGATGAAACTCTCAATTTACGTCGTAACAAGAAGAAGGAGAATAACATGGAAACGGGGAAGTAGCGGAGGAAGAAGATAAAATGTTTTCTTTGAGTTCTGAAGAAAGTCGTTTGGATAAGCACACAAATATACTCTTGCTATTATTTTTGTTTCAGTACTGCAACCACACAGGAGCTATTAATATATCCTCTGAAAAGATAACAATATGAAGATAGACACGCAAGTTTAGAGCCGTTTGGTACCGTAGAATATAGACATACTTCAAAACATTCATTGTTTGAAGTTACGATTTACATATTGCAGGAGCTGGTTAGCTGGTCTATTGGTTGTGTTTGCTTCTTTTTTCTAATTCTGTGCCACCTTCTGCATACACTTCACTAACCTCACTTTTAGCGCTGTTTTTCATTCTACAATAAACTAGCTACTTCGTCTCCAAGAATTGATGCAAACACAACAGTATTCTTTCTGCTGTACCAGTTTTCTATTATAAAATATCATTTAAATACAACTTTATATGCCACTCATAGGCCTATGCGTAATTCATAATGAAAATACGTAACTCGAAATGGCTTTTACAAGAGCGAATTTATATTGCAAGTTAAGTTTGGCTTTTGAAAACATTTGATGATTGAAGTTACATTACTCACAACTGATTCACAATCAGCATAGTTCCTGAAAAACAGCAAAAGGAATTCATACAAAGCTGAAAGGCGGAAAAATAAGTAGTTATGGTATGTAATCAATCAAATTTATCAAGCTACCTGAAATGAACCGATGCAAAAATTATTCTATGAAGTGTTGGAAATTTCTGATGTGATAATTGTCTCGCGATTTTCTCGCCTGTAATGTTTCAATATGAATCACGTTGGGATGGGGAAGGTTACGTATCCTAAAAGTTCCAGGTTAAAATTTATTACATCTGTTGGATAGGTGGTGAGTGGATGCAAACACTTTTTGCCCGATGCGAAATCCCTGGATATTACTCACCTGTTTTTGTTGACGTTTACGGCTCTGTGCTGCACGCTTTATATTATTAATTATTAATATTATTAAGTGCGATGTCTATAATTTCATGGTGATGTAATCTTCTTGTAGTAGGAAAAGAAACAAGTTCACGAATTATGTTAGGTGGATCTATGTTTTTCAACACAAGATATAGCATGGTGGAGTTGTGTGGTATAGAATTGACGACGTCCTGAAAATCTGAATTGTACTTGTCCCAATCAATATGTTTTTTGTGACAACAGATACGACAAAGTTCTCCAATCTCTTTCATGATGCGCCCTGATGGGTTGGAAGAAGCATGGTATCTTGAGATAAAAATGGGTGTAATATTTCTAGGAAGCAGTATCCGTTTGCATAATACTGAACGAAATTGCGGTCCATTGTCGGAGATTACCTTCTGAATATGTCCAACATGAGCGAAAATGTTTGGTAAAAGCATTATAGAAACAGTTCGATCAGTGACTTTTCGTAACGGAGTGAAAGAGACAAATTTCGAAGTTAGCTCTAAATCAACGAATATGTAACAGAAACTTTTAGTAATTGTTGGAATGGATCCACATAGATCAACAGCTGCCATATTTTGTAATTTCATGGGTACAAAGGGGTACAGAGGGGTAATGTGAGATACTGTAGAAGATTTAGCTTTTTGACAAATTTTGCAAGTCGCCAAGACTTGTCGAATACGGTTACCCATAATTGTGAAATAACAGTTCTATCGTAGTATCAAAAAGCATTTGCGAACGCCGTAATGAGCGTAGCTCAAGTGTGTATACCAGGTTAACTTATTGGCCACTTCTTCAGGTATGCACAGAGTCCAGATATCGCTGTCAGGGTGAGTACCCCCTACCTGTCCAGATCATATGTTTTCCTAAGAAGTTGGATTTTTTCTCAGATGTTTTCATTCATCGGCCAAAAGATTTTCATGTACTTTTAAAAGTATTACGGCCAGAACTGCACACCACTTAGCCTGCAGCTAGCATTTTCTTTTTATGAGTGACCAGAATATATCGTTGTTCCACCGTTGCTGCTGAGGGGTAATAAGACAATTTAATTTATTTGTTATGGGCACAGGTACAAATGTTATTAGTTTTGAACAAGGTAAGAGGATTCAGTCCCTAAGGGGCTGAATGTATTTTGCAGTGACTGTATATCTTTTTTGGGGTTACATTGCCCAAAAGGTTCGTATAAAGTTTTTGCTAAAAATATCACAGAGTTAGCACAACACCTGCACTTACAACACGCTACACGATAATTCGACTTTGGTATCCATTCCACAGTTCAGACATTCATTCAACGTAATCATATAAAATTTTCTTCTTAAAAGAACATTACACTTGGTGACCCTGTCAGGATACGAACCTGGAACCTTCTGATTATTAATCTGGAGAGAAGAAAAATAAGGCAGTCATGCATGCAAACATAAGAAGGTAGTATCGTATGCAATCTCATAGGTAATGGTAAAAAATGATTTTAGTTGTAAGGGTTTTGTGACAGTCTTCCACAAACACCTCCAGTTATGTGGCACAAGGTAAGAAAGATTTTCCTAGAAAGAACACAACTTAGACAAAGTACATATTAACATCATACAATAGTTTTACAGAAAAATCATCAGTATGTCAATGTAGACCTCATTATTGGAGTGCAGGTCAGGGTATGCACACTCATCAAACATCAACATTCTATCATTACTCGATAAAATTGGTGCAGCTCAGGACATGAACAGTCCTTAAATATTCTAATAGTACTCTTACACTTAACACAAAACACAGAAAAAAATTGCCTTAATCCTTTATCTTTATAGGCAATTTGCCTAATTTATCTAGTACAGTTATGGTTTTTTGTTGGATCTCAGAATAGTTTTGTCTGGTAGCAGGCTCCACGTGGTCCCAAGTCCACCACAAGCTAGTTTCATTGCTTAAGCTTTTGTGCTTGTCTTGAAACAAGCCGCAGCTGCCGAAGTAGTCCTTTACTAAAATTGGCTCTGAATACTGTGGGACTTAACTTCCGAGATCATCAGTCCCCTAGAACTTAGAACTACTTAAACCTAAATAACCTAAGGACATCACACACACCCATGCCCGAGGCAGGATTCGAACTTGCGACCGTATCTTTCTTGTTAACATTGTGAAGAGGATTAGTATATTGACTAGCGGCTGGTTCAATGATACCTTGGTCTAACATAGCCTGAATTTCTCGCTTGACTTGATCTCTATAGTTGAACGGAATGGAATTAAGTTTTGCCTTAAATTTATCATGCGGTTTTACTTGGAATTCGTAAGCAAAACTGGACATGGTTCTTGGTACATTTTCAAATACTTCAGAATGCTGTAAAAGAATATCCTGAAACTGTTGGCGCTCATTGTCCGTCGAAGCTTTACATTCATTTACCTTACTGTTGATCGTCTGCACAACGTCGCAGTCAAATTCATCAGGGATATTGTTACTACGAAAATACGTGTCTGTATATAATGTTATGTGCTGATTAGTGCTCTTAGATGCTAAAATGAGTTCTACTCTGTTAATGTCTTGCTCCTCAGCTGATAAAGTATTCAGAAAAGTGACAGCTAGTTGTTGCGTATCGGATTTCAGTATATGCAATGACTTCTTGAAGCTGACAACAGCATCATGCACAAGGAAATCCATACGATGGATGACGTGGTTGTTGAGAGGGGAACGATCCAGAAATTAGCATGAAATGTATGATCAACAAGTATAAAAGATAGTGGGTTTGTAGTCTGACATCTACTCCCTTGTTAGAGATTGCGCCTCGAACTTTCGTTTTACAAGTGGAAACGGATGGTTCCTCTCATAGGGCACGGCCGACTTCCTTCCCCGTCCTTCCCTAATCCGATGAGACCGATGACCTCGCTGTCTGGTCTCCTTCCCCAACACAACCAACCAACCAACAAGTGGAAACGTAGGAAGCGCTACATTTTTGGAATGCTGTTTCATTTATCACTGTTGCAGGTGAACCAGTGTCGATCACTGCAGAAAATAAATACAAGCCAATTTTAATTTCAACCACGGGATGAGAAATATTCTTTTGAGTCTGGTGTCCCTCTTGTAATAATGTGTCCTAATGACGTCGAAAGTTATGACGTTTCGCTGAACGGTGTCATGAGTAGCAGAATGTGCGTTTTCCGACTGAACGGCGTCAGTAGTTTCTAGTCATGCGTTACTAGTGGGCCTATTGGTGGAAGACAATTGCTATGGTGGTTCAATTATAAGTATTGTAAAGTTATTTTGGTCTACAGAATGCCGCGTTGGAAGGAAACGAACTTTAGATTAATTAAGAATGAACTGAGACTGCTGAATCTGGCTGTGATGAAAGTTACTGTTGCCAAAATTGCATTTAAATTATTGTTTATTCCCTTCTTGCTTGTGGTGAAAATTTCTTTGGTGTTGATCGTTTCGATGTGACTGTGACCACTGGTTTTTGTGGGAGAAGTTATTCCCTTGCGGTTGCGTAAAATTATTAGACTGGGCTGTCCTGGTAAAGCTGGACGGTAGCACATTGACCTTCGGTTGAGCTTGTAGACCGTATTGTTGTTGAAAATTTCTGGGCTGCAGCGGCTGCGGCAAGAATTACGGCTGGAAACTGTGATTGCTGGCGTCCAAATTCTGATTGTTGCTGCTGCTGAATACACTGATTGCCAAAATGTTGTCTCTTATTGAAATGTCCATGAAAATCGTTATCGGAACCAATTCTTTTATTTCTTTTGTTATGGAATGGTCGGAATTGCTCGTTGTAACTGAATGTGTTATTCCTTTGATTGCTGTTCGTAGCCGGCGCCTTCCATCCGCAAAAACGATTTACTCCGTGGACAGGCGCTTGAGGGAGTAAAAATGGTTCAAATGGCTCTGAGCACTATGCGACTTAACTTCTGAGGTCACCAGTCGCCTAGAACTTAGAACTAATTAAACCTAACTAACCTAAGGAAATCACACACATCCACGCCCGAGGCAGGATTCGAACCTGCGACCGTAGCGGTCGCTCGGCTCCAGACTGTAGCGCCTAGAACCACACGGCCACTCCGGCCGGCACTTGAGGGAGTATGGTGCATGTGTAGCACCTCCAGGATTTAGTGGTCGTGGCCGACTGTCGACGTACGGTGCGGATGACGAACAAAAAGTGTTACAATCTGTTGCCGAGGACCGAACAATAAGCACCAGGTCTCTCGGAATATCACAATCTACTGTTATGTGAGTACTCCATAGAAACCATTACCATCCCTTTCGCATGCAGAAGGTACAGGCATTATTACCGGAAGACTAACAGAGGAGGCTGGACTTCTGCAACTTTATCCTACGGCGTCAGACCTACGACCAGCATTTTTCAGCAACAATACTGTTCACCGATGAAGCCTATTTCACTAAGGGGGGTGTAGTGAACTCGCAAAAATTGGCAAGAGTGGGCGGACGAAAACCCCAACAGCACAGTGATACGAGGGTACGAACAACGATGCGGTGTCAATGTCTGGTGTGGTATTATTGATCACCATCTCATAGGGCCACATGTGCTACCACAAAGGCTTACAGGGGAGCGGTATCTACGTTTCCTGGATGCTACATTACCAGAATTGTTGGAATACGTTAGTTTGGCTTCTCGTATGAACCTGTGGTACATGCATGATGGTGCCCCCGCTCACTTCAGCGGCACAGTGCGACGCCACCTGGGCTATGCCTTCCCTTCGAAATGGATCTGTCGTGGAGGCCCTGTAGCATGACCAGCGCGATCGCCAGACCTGTATCTACTGGATTTCATTTTGTGGGGCCATCTGAAACCTGTGATTTATGAAGGAGAGGTTGTTAATGTCAGCACCCTTCAACGCAGAATACAATATGCCTATGATATTAGGCAAAGAGATACAGACATGTTGGATCGTGTTCAGCAATCCTTCCTGCGAAGAGTTCAACTTTGCCACACACATCGTGGCCGTAATTTGGAACAGTACTTATAAGCCGCCACTGCAGCTTCTGGGAATGTGTTTCTATGTTAGTTTCGATTTGTACAGCTGTACTGTATTCGTCTGTATGAACTGCCACATACCTGTGTAGTTGTATTTTGTACTCTGCATCTATGTACTCGTGTCTTAAAACTAAGTCTGAGACACAAAAACCAAATTATAAAACATGCATCTACAGTAGTGCAGCCTCTCTCACGTTCCTTTCCCTATGCCAAGTAGCCACGATACATATTACCGGCCAGGGTAACCGGTACGAGGTAGATGTGGGAGCTGTCATTGCTTGCAGCGTCACGCAGACCGTCGCTTGACGTCACATCCCTCGCCATCTCGTGAGCGGGTAGACTACATACATCACTCGCATGTTGTGCCCTGTGGCCAATGTGCCCCTTGGCCAATGTCGGCGCACAGTAACACCCAAAAGTCCACTTCATACCGAAGAGTACCGAAAGTGATTACAGACGAAAAGGCCGTATGAATGTTGATTCAAACAGTGTTGATTATTGCTTGAAGTGGTCAGTTATAGTTAGTTTGTACCCAGCAAATGACCATCTGAATTATGTGTCTAATTATGCTCCTTATTTAGACCATGTGGATTATATGTTTAATTATGTTCTTTGTTTAAATGCATTAAACACTACGAACGTTCCACTTTCTACTGAAATGAGGCATGTGGAAATATTTAAGAAAACTAGTGTAAAAGTAGTTGTTAATGTGTACGGTATTCAGCACTCTGAGCATGAATGGGTGGTTGTAGGGGGGCAGAATAACACGGGGAAGACTCAAGTGATTCCATTGTATGTCTTCAAATATCATAAACTGGAGAAACATGTGAACTTTCAATGCTATCTATTTTCAACACAGAAATTTGCCGTTTCTGTCAAATAAATAAAGTTTTGAAATTAGCATGTATTTGCATTACTGTTTTTCATATTTATATTGTTCTAGTGAGCAAAGTTCGTGCTACATTCATTGTAAAGCGACGCTGGCTGCCCATTTAGTTGACTGTTCCCAATGCAAACCAGTCAGAAGTATCATGCCTACAATACGGAAACAGTTATTAAATTCGACCTCTATAAGAAACAATTAAAGCTACCGTTTTTATATATGTAGTCATCGAATGGTTGCTGTAACCATGTGGTAATAACGAAATTCATTTGCACATACCTATAGTATTGCATCTATACTGTAGTTTCAGTGATTAAACGAGTTTCAGTTGTACTGAGGTACAGATTACATGGAGTGGTTTAACAGATAGCTGTATCTGCA
Source organism: Schistocerca serialis cubense (assembly GCF_023864345.2). Taxonomy (NCBI): domain Eukaryota; kingdom Metazoa; phylum Arthropoda; class Insecta; order Orthoptera; family Acrididae; genus Schistocerca; species Schistocerca serialis. The sequence continues at coordinate 492,440,346 of NC_064638.1, forward strand.
TACAGAGTGCATAAAAATTGAAAAAGTACTTTGCTATAAAACTAGCATATGATTAATAGAGTAGAAAGAAGAAGCATTTCGAAGAATAGGAATCTGTCACATCTGCAAGGGCGCTTCCAGTTTATTTATTTAATCGTATGGTGATTTTATACAATATACAGTTGATACAAGGCAAATGATTTTATACAATATACGTATGATATAAGACAAGATTAAACCTTAAAGTCCGTCTTTTTCAACCAGTTAATTAAGCTGGGTGTGAGAGTGAACAAGTCATCGGGAATTCCAGGGTATGAATGAAGTGGACAGCGTTGGACTAAATGTTCAATTGTCTGCTCTTCTTGATTAAATTCACACTTTGGTGAACTGATCCAGCTCCATTTGTACCTGAAGTAGCTACAACAACCATTTACAGTCCTTAATCTGTTGAGGCGGCACCAAAGTTTCCTCGGTAGGTCAAAACCTTTTGGCGTCTTTGTGGGATCAAGGTGATGGGCTCTTGTTCCCAGTGTATTTGTTGACCATTCATGCTTCCAGCTTTAATTTAGATCAAAACCATCCGCGATGAGTTGTCCTGCAGTAACACTTTCAGGTCTTCTTGATCGCAATCGTTGCTTTGGCAGATGACAGAATTCCTGGTGCAGTGGTAGGGAAGGTGATGCATAGATTTTCTTGGCCTCCCTCAGTAGAGCTTGTTTCCGCCTTGAGTGAGGTGGAGGGATGTGACTCAGCACAGGTAACCAGTGGCATGGGGTTGATTTGATGGAACCAGTAATGCAGCGCAATGTGTCTTTAAGTTTTGTGTCTACCTTCTTCACATGTAGACTTTCCAACCCGACAGGTTTACAGTACTCGGCAGCAGAGTACACAAGACGCTTCTCACGTCCGTAGGTATAACCTAAATTACCCTACACGTGACCCCTGGGTGGTGCTAAACGAGCAACAGTGTCATAGGTGACGCTTCCAATAGAATGATGTGAAACTGTACTAGACTGTACTAGCTCACCGCAATTTTCCAGGCAGGTTTCTGGAGCCACACATGACAGATGTAATTTAAATTATAGAACTAATTTTATGATGTCTGTTGGGTTTCACAATCTATCGAACTGGGTTGCAAATTTTGTGGCCATGAAACTGTGTGAACAAGTGTGCAATGTGTTGAGTATGGCGTCAGGGGTCGTATTGCTCACTGCTCATACAGACATCAGTTGTAAAAAGTAGGTTCATGGATGACTGTGATGAAAATAAGGACGAATCACGTTCAACTGTTAAAGGTGGAAAAATTACATGGATTACATCTATGACGGGGAGGACTTGTTTGATGACGTGATAGAAGAATAAATTAGAGTCGACATGCAAGATATAGGGGATTCAGTACGATTCAGACTTGAGATGAAAAAAGGAAAAAGGGATACATAATATGCGATGGGAGTTTCTAAATCATTGGGAAATCTGGTAACCAAACGACTATTCAACTTGGTGTGTCGAATCTATTAGATTGGTGACGAACCGCCTTCGGACAAATATCATCCACACAATTCTAAAGGTAGAGAGGGCAGGTGAGAGCGAGAACTATAGCACACTCAACTTAAAAGCTCATGTATCCACGCTGCTGCCTGGGATTATATACAGAAGAATGGAGAAAAAAATTGAGGAAACTAAGAGGTTAAAAAGAATCAGCCAACCAGTTGCAAACCTGAGGTTTCTGTAGCCCTTGACTTAGGTTTCGATATTCATAAAAATATCTTCTACAGAAAGGATCGGCCCTAAAAATATACGCAAATGATTACAAACTAGGCTACTTTTACACATGTAACAAATGATTAATAATAGAAAAATATTTGTGAGGTACGTGTACTCAGATGTTACATCACACGGTGGTAAATTACAATAACTGAAGGAAAGGGGCTCCTGTCATGTACAAAATTGATATAAAAACTAGAAACATCACATGCCATTGCTTAAGACAACTGCCAGATTACACTCAGCGAACGTTAGAATAAATGCCCCAATGTTTTCGCCCAATGGTAAAGGCTTTTTTCTATATAAAATTGTAACAGGAGATCAAAGCATAAAATATTTGCGTAACACAAGTATTCACCATGCAAGAGACAAAGGCCAACTGTTGAATAGTACAGTCTCCAGCGATAAGGAAAAATTGGGATGCAGAGGCCGATAAATAGGTACAGTCAAAAACTACGCCTAGCTTGTGTTAAGTAACATCATTTTACATTAAAGTAAGAATGAAAATTTCTTCTACAAGGTCACTAATATTGCAATTAATGTACAGGTATGCATTACGTACAAAATCTCTAATACATTTCCTGAGAGAGTAATACCGTATGTAAATTCAGCGTGCAGAAGCTAGAGTTCTGTTTACAAAGAACCACTGTTACAAATACATGAGGAAAGAAGAGAAAATATGAGCTAAAACAACGTCACTAAGAAAGAGAAACTTCCGCTTAACACGCGAAAGCCTAAGAGATAAAGAAACATTGGAATGTAGTGGGCGATAAATACATGTGAGTAAGCACTACGTCTTGCCGGTGTTAAGTAACGTAGTTTTACACCAAAGCAAAGTAATTATCTCTTATAGAAGGCCAGTAATACATGAAATAATCTTAGAAGTATACATTAAATATAAAATTATTTGTAAAACATTTATGTAGCAGAGTGGTATGAAATGTAAGTAGCTCAGTAGTAGAGAGGAAGTATGTTGAGGAAAACGACACTTTCACCGATGTTAGCGAGGATCAGTAAACACGTATTATGTGACCTTGAGCTGCAGCTTAAAGCCATCAAGGAAGCGCTTACTCATGAGCTGCAACTGATCGCTCAAAATGTTACGGTCTGTCTCAGCAAGACGTTTATAAATACATTTTCCAGCTTTTTATTTCCTTATGTAAGATTGCGGTTCCTTCTGATTCCTTCGGATAAGGATTTGAAATAAGTAAATGTTAAGCGAAAGAAGAATTAAGAACATTTCTCCCTTTCTTAACCAACAGGTGCTTCTTATATGTGGTTTAAGCCAGGGAATGTGATGTTTCTTGTTTTTATATCAATTTTACAATTGATAAGAGCCACTTGCATTCATGTGTTGTAATTTACACTATGTACTGTAACAAGTGAGTACGCTCACCTCACAAATATTTTTCTATTATTAACAGTTTGTTATGTACAAAAGAATCGTTTGCATCGATTTATATAAATGTTTACGGTGTACTCCTTATGAAGAAAATACTTTTATAAATATCGAAACCTAGGTCGAGGGCCAAATAAACCTTTGGCTTGCAACTGGTTGGCTGATTTTTTCCAACCTCTTCAAATTTATATAATTGATGAATCGCAACTACGTTGAAGATTTTCAATTGAGGAAATGTTAGATGACGATCAGTTTGACTTTAAGAAAGATAAAGGCACAGAGAGGAAGTCTGACGTTGTACTTGACAATGGAAGCAACATTGAAGAGAAATCAGATACATTCCTAGGACTTTTAGAGCTAGAAAATGCGCTTGGTAATGTAAAATCGTGCAAGATGTTCGAAATTCTGATAAAAACGGGAGTACGTTCTAGGGAAAGAAGGATAACATACAACACGTACAAGAACGAAAAGGGAACAATAAAACAGGAATACCGAAAACAAAGTGTTCAGATTATAATGTATGTAAGACAGGGATGCAATCTTTCGCCCATACTGTTCGATCTATACATCGAACAAGCAATAATGGAAATAAAAGAGAGGTTCAAGATTGAGATTAAAATTGAGGGTAAAACGATATCAGTGATAAGATTCGCTGATGAGGATGATATCCTCAGTGAAAGTGAAGAAGAATTCCAGGATCTGTTGAATGGAATGAAAAGGTCCAGGTGTGCAGAATATGGATTAATAATAAACTGGAAAAGACAAATGAAACGAGAAGTAGCAGAAATGATAAACAGTGAGAAGCTTAACATCGAAATTGGTGATAACAAAGTAGACGAAGTTAACGAATTTTACTACCATAGAAGCAAAATTATCGATGACGGACAAAGCAAGGAGGGCTTAAAAGACAGAGCAGCACAGGCAAAGAGGGCGCTCCTGGACAAGGGAACTTAAGCCTTGAAACGTCCCCTTAGAACAATTATACGTGACTGTGCTTAAACTGACACACAATATTTTTGCGCAACGCAATCTGACTTTCAATAATCCCTACAAAAGAGTGGCCCTGAGTAACATTAGCCTATACCTTTCACAAATCACTTACCTCACAAAATCTTCATTACTCGAACTACTGCAATACAGCGAGCGCCACTACTGCCAGCTAAATAAAAGATTCAAACTACGGAAGGCACTAACTACTGATAGGCATAGTTAGCAAATGAAGGATTTTAATAGAGAACAAACAATGTATTTACCTTAATAGTCATAATATATATAGCAGTTCATGACAAATTACAAAACTCCGCCATCTCTCTCCCCACATCCACCACTGCTGGCGGCTCACCTCCAACTGCGCAAACGTCCCCTTTGAACAATTATACAAGACTGTGCTTAAACTGACATACAATATTTTTAGCGCAACGCAATCTGACTTTCAAAAATCCCTACAAAAGAATGGCCCTGACTAACATTAAACTATACCTTTCAGAAATCACTTACCTCACAAAAATCTTCATTACTCGAACTACTGCAATACAGCGAGCGCCACTACTGCCAGCTAAATAAAAGATTCATTTTTTTCAATGTGGTCTTTGCAACGTCCTGCCAAAATAATAAGTCGTAAATGTTCAGGTAATTTGATTAAGCAAATGCGGATGAGTTCTGAGGGGCTGAATGGGATTGAAAGATACTGATTCTTGTGCAACATGTCTTTAAAATATTTCACAAGACTGGAAAATTCAGATTGTTCGAAATGTTTCATCATTATGATGCTATGTTTTACTCGGTCTTGTGTAGCTTGAGACCAATATGCTGAGAGGAAGGCATGGTAAAATTCTCCTTCACTGTGACAATCGTGAATGACCGATCGCATTCTTACAGCTGGTTCATTCTCTAAATAGCCACACATAAATTCTAATCTGTTCTCTAATGACCAGTTGGGAGGAAAACAATGAGAGAATTGATGGAGCCACGCTTGTGGATGAATGTCGTTGCCAGAATTCTTAAATGTTTTTAATTTACTTGTAGTAATGAACAGCTTATAGTCAAAATCACCACGTCGGCGAGTCGCATATCGGTTATTGTTACGTCGTTTCGGCGGTTCCATTTCAAAATTCGGTGCACCTTGCCAATTTCTTTCATAATTTCCGAAATGCGCTGTGTTATTATTTTGTGGCTGTTCCATATTTGTATGTCCCTCTTCCTGTATTGGGGCGCGAGTGTCCTCTGAAATACGTAATTCTTGTATTACCTGTGTCAGCTGATCTTGTACTTCCCGGATTTCTCTTTCGTGTTGCGTATTAATTTGATTCTGATTTTGTTTGAATTTCCTAATTTGTTTGCACTCTTCTGTGTCATTCAGATTATCATCTACCTTCGTAGATAAATTAGTGACCTGATCCGAAAGTTCGGCTACTTTCTCCGATAGTGAACACATTTCCTCAGTGTGTTTTTCTGAACCAAGTTTCAGAGTGTCCATTTGTGTTGAAATCGAATCTACTGTGTCCTTTAAGTTTTCTTGAGTTTTTGCAAGTTGCGTAACCGAATCGGTAGATGCAACTGAGCCGGCCGAAGTGGCCGTGCGGTTAAAGGCGCTGCAGTCTGGAACCGCGAGACCGCTTCGGTCGCAGGTTCGAATCCTGCCTCGGGCATGGATGTTTGTGATGTCCTTAGGTTAGTTAGGTTTAACTAGTTCTAAGTTCTAGGGGACTAATGACCTCAGCAGTTGAGTCCCATAGTGCTCAGAGCCATTTTTTAGATGCAACTGAGTCAATTTTAGCTTGCAAGGTGTCGTGATTTTCATGAACAATAGTTTGCAGTTCTTTTATGGCTGCTTCGTGATTCTGTAATGCATTTTCATGACGCGAAAAAATAGGTTGGAAATGCTCACAAATTTGTGTTTTTACGTCATTACAGACTTTTTGGCATTTCGATTCGATGTTATGTAACTCAGTAGTTAAATCTTCACGTGTGTGTTCAAGCGTGGTGTCTAACTTTTTAAGATTTTGTTCCACTGTGTCTAACTTTTGTAGCTTTTGCTGTGTTTGTCTCTGATTTTGTTCCATTGTGTCTAACTTTTGAAGATTTTGTTCCATTATGTCTAACTTTTGAAGATTTTGTTCCATTGTGTCTAACTGTAGCTGTGTTTGTCTCTGATTTTGTTTCATTTGTTGCATTAATTGCAATAATAATGTATTAGTGTCTGGAATCTGTTCCTCTATGCTTTTCGGCAGTGCATTTGCACCGGCAACATTCACATTTTGACAAACAGAAAATGTGTCTTGACTTATTTGAGAAAACGGTGAGGACCCAAAACCTGAATCTACAGTATTTGCGAGATTGTTTCCTGTCATTTCGGATTCCTGAGGCGAGCTGTTGCCGACCGATCGATCGATAATGCTTCCCTGTTCACTAATTGTTTCACTGTGTACACCATTGTTTGCAGCCCGCTCCATTTCCCTATGCACAATTACCAAATTACTACTTTGAACATCAGTTAATTGATTACTCGGTGACGCTAACACACTGCTTTCGTTTTCACTGTCATTTCTCAGTTTACTTTGAAGGCTAGTATTACGTTTTTCACACGCCATTATTGTCACAATATTTCACACGATAACACAGAAAAGCACAATTTGAAGAGCAAAATAAAATAACATAGCAATGGAAATAATGTCTACTTAATTGCAAGCGCAGCTGCGAAATACTTGGTGCAAATCTACATGCATGCCACAACTGTTTTACTGTACAACAATGAAAAACTACAACTACAATGGAAACTCTCTCTATAATTACGAGCTAGCAATAAACAAAAGCTACACTAATTACACAAACTACAAGAAAAAAATCAGAAGATTCCAGTGAGGTATCCTCGGCTAAGGGTCGACATATGAAACGTCCCCTTAGAACAATTATACATGACTGTGCTTAAACTGACACACAATATTTTTGCGCAACGCAATCTGACTTTCAATAATCCCTACAAAAGAGTGGCCCTGAGTAACATTAGCCTATACCTTTCACAAATCACTTATCTCACAAAATCTTCATTACTCGAACTACTGCAATACAGCGAGCGCCACTACTGCCAGCTAAATAAAAGATTCAAACTACGGAAGGCACTAACTACTGATAGGCATAGTTAGCAAATGAAGGATTTTAATAGAGAACAAACAATGTATTTACCTTAATAGTCATAATATATATAGCAGTTCATGACAAATTACAAAACTCCGCCATCTCTCTCCCCACATCCACCACTGCTGGCGGCTCACCTCCAACTGCGCAACGCTACGCGCTGTTCACATCCAGCTGCCGCTGCTCAACACTACAATGGCAGACAACAATGCAAACCAGCCACAGACTGCACACAGCACAGCCAGTAATTCTCACACAGAGCGCTATGTAACGTTGCCAATAAGAAAACATAAACAGCCTACTTACAGTCTTTGTTGTTGTGGTCTCCAGTCCAGAGACTGGTTTGATGCAGCTCTCCATACTATTCTATCCTGTGCTAGCTCCTTCATTCCCCAGTACCTACTGCAACCTACATCCTTCTGAATCTGTTTAGTGTATTCATCTCTTGGCCTCCCTCTACGATTTTTACCCTCCACGCTGACCTCCAGTACTTACTTGGTGATCCCTTGATGCCTTAGAATATGCCCTACCAACCGATCCCTTCTTCTAGTCAAGTTGTGCCACAAACTTCTCTTCTCTCCAATTCCGTTCAATACCTCCTCATTAGTTATGTGATCTACCCATCTAATCTTCAGCATTCTTCTGTACCAACACATTTCAGAGGTTCTATTCTCTTCTTGTCCAAACTATTTATCGTCCACGTTTCACTTCCATACATGGCTACACTCCATAAAAATACTTTCAGAAAACACTTCCTGACACTTAAATCTATACTCGATGTTAACAAATTTCTCTTCTTCAGAAACGCTTTCCTTGCCATTGCCAGTCTATATTTTATATCCTCTCTACTTCGACCATCATCAGTTATTTTGGTCCCCAAATACCAAAAATTCCTTTACTACTTTAAGTGTCTCATTTCCTAATCTAATTCCCTCAGCATCACCCGATTTAATTCGACTACATTCCATTATCCTCGTTATGCTTTTGTTGATGTTCATCTTATATCCTCCTTTCAAGACACTGTCCATTTCGTTCAGCTACTCTTCCAGGTCCTTTGCTGTTTCTGACAGAATTACAATGTCATAGGCGAACCTCAAAGTTTTTATTTCTTCTCCATGGATTTTAATACCTACTCCGAATTTTTCTTTTGTTTCCTTTACTGCTTGCTCAATGTACAGAGTGAATAACATCAGGAATAGGCTACAAACCTATGTCACTCCCTTCCCAACCAATACCTCCCTTTCATGCCCCTCGATTCTTGTAACTGCCATCTGGTTTCTGTAAAAATTGTAAATAGCCTTTCGCTCCCTGTATTTTACCCCTGCCACCTATAGAATTTGAAAGAGAGTATTCCTGTCAACATTGTCAAAGGCTTTCTCTAAGTCTATAAATGCCAGAAACGTAGGTTTGCCTTTCCTTAATCTAGCTTCTAAGATAAGTCGTAGGGTCAGTATTGCCTCACGTGTTCCAACATTTCTACTGAATCCAAACTGATCTTCCACGAGGTTGTCTTCTACCAGTTTTTCCATTCGTTTGTAAAGAATTCATGTTAGTATTTTGCAGCCGTGGCTTATTAAACTGATAGTTCTACAATTTTCACATCTGTCAACACCTGCTTTCTTTGGGATTGGAATTATTATATTCTTCTTGAAGTCTTAGGGTATTTCGTCTGTCTCATACATCTTGCTCACTACATGGTAGAGTTTTGTCAGGGCTGGCTCTCCCAGGGCTGACAGTAGTTCAAGTGGAATGTTGTCTACTCCTGGGGCCTTGTTTCGACTCAGGTCTTTCAGTGCTTTGTCAAACTCTTCACGCAGTATCATATCTCCTATTTCATCTTCATCTACATTCTCTTCCATTTCTGTAATATTGTACTCAACAACATCGCTGTTGTATAGACTCTCTATATACTCCTTCCACCTTTCTGCTTTCCCTTCTTTGCTTAGAAATGGGTTTCCATCTGAGCTCTTGATATTCATGCAAGTGCTTCTCTTTTCTCCAAAGGTCTCTTTAATTTTCCTGTAGGCAGTATCTATACTACCCCTAGTGATATACGTCTCTACATCCTTACTTTTGTCCTCTAGCCATCCCTGCTTAGCCATTTTGCACTTCCTGTCGATCTTATTTTTGAGACGTTTGTATTCCTTTTTGCCTTCTTCATTTACTGCATTTTTATATTTTCTCCTTTCATTAGTTAAATTCAATATCTCTTCTGTTACCCAATGATTTATATTAGCCCTTGTGTTTTTACCTACTTGATCCTCTGCGACCTTCACTATTTCATCCCTGAGACCTACCCATTCTTCTTCTACTGTATTTCTTTCACTCATTCTTGCCAATCGTTCCCTAACGCTCTTCCTGAAGCTCTCTACAATCTCTGGTTCTTTCACTTTATCCAGGTCCCATCTCCTCAAATTTCCACCTTTCTTCAGTTTTAATCTACAGTTTATAACCAATAGATTGTGGTCAGAGTCCACATCTGCCTGTGGAAACGTCTTAGAATTTAAAACCTGGTTCCTGAATCTCTGTCTTACCATTATATAAACTATCTGAGACCTTCCGGTATCTCCAGGCTTCTTCCATGTATACGACCTTCTTTTATGACTATTGAACCAAGTGTTAGCTATGATTAAATTATGCTCTGTGCAAAATCCTACCAGGTGGCTTCCTCTTTCATTCCTTAACCCCATTCCATATTCACCTACTACGTTTCCTTCTCTTCCTTTTCCTACTATCGAATTCCAGTCACCCATGACTATAAAATTTTCGTCTCCCTTCACTATCTGAACAATTTCTTTTGCCTCATCGTACATATAATCAATCTCTTAGTCATCTGCGGAGGTAGCTGGCTTATAAACTTGTACTACTGTGGTAGGCGTAAGCTTCGTATCTATCTTTTTTAGTAGTTTACCCGCATTCCTATTTTCCTATTCATTATTAAACCTACTCCTGCATTACCCCTATTTGATATTGCATTTATAACCCTGTATTCACCTGACCAAAAGACTTGTTCCTCCTGCCACCGAACTTCACTAATTCCCACTATATCTAACTTTAACCTATCCATTTCTCTTTTTAAATTTTCTAACCTACCTGCCCGATTAAGGGATCTGACATTCCACGCTCCGATCTATAGAACGCCAGTTTTCTTTCTCCTGATAGCAACGTCCTCCTGAGTAGTCCCCACCCGAAAATCCGAATGGGGGACTATTTTACTCCCGGAATATTTTACCCAAGAGGACGCCATTATTATTTAACCATACAGTAATGTTGCATGCCCTCGAGAAAAATTACGGCTGTAGTTTCCCCTTGCTTTCAGCCGTTCGCAGTACCAGCACAGCAAGGCCTTTTTGGTTAGTGTGTAACCTCCCAACAGTTATAAAGTGTAACCTCTCAATAAATTATAATTCCGTAACCACGCAATAATAACGTGACTAACCTCCCAATAAAAAATGTGACTCATATATAATCTTTCAATAATTAACTGGCTGTGAATCTAAAGTGATAAATTTAGATGTCAGCAGTGCTGCGTCATGTCCCTGAAAGATCATGCTGAATAAATTGAAAATTCTTACCTCAATGACGTCGCCGGATAACGCATATATATCTACTCCTATAAGAAATTTTTCTGGCACAGCCCAGTGCAATGCTGGCCGCTAGATTTGTCATGTATAAAAGGAATCAACTGATTTTTCCTTACGTTAATCGGGATGACCATGGATTGGAGGAATAGTAAATTCTTTATATTAAGATCAATGATTGTCAAAAAGTTAATTTTATGAAAAAGATTATTATTAAAAGATTTTTTGAAACAGTTACATGGGACTTGATATAATAACAGTACAAATTTAGTTTAGCAAACTACATACCCGCGCGGCTGTTTTTACCTTATACTACATCGCTCAGGCGCCGCCATCGCTCCCCACGACCGGCCCAGCCAACTCCATACACCAGACTGGTAGCTACTACTTTCTAGTACTGACACTTCTCTTACTGCAACCAACACTGCTCTCTGGTCTGAGATTCTCTTACAGCTTACATATCACAGGCAGCGCTTGAGCAATCCATCGAAATTACATCTGATCGAGAGCGCTAGCAATAAATTCCTTAGTCATGGACCTCTTACAAGTGTTACAAGGCCAGATCAGTCAATCATCCAGACTGCTGCCCCTGCAGCTACTGAAAAGTCTGCTGCTCCTCTTCAGGAACCACACGTTTGTCTGGCCTTTCAACTGATACCCCTCCGTTGTGGTTGCACCTACAATACGTCTATTTGTATCGCTGACTCTTAAAGGAAATAAATCTTAAACTAAGAAAGAAATTTCTGAGAATGTACGTTTGGAACGTAGCATTGTATAGTAGTGAATCATAGACAATGGGAAAACCAGAACAGAGAAGAATCAAAGCATTTGAGATGTGTCGTTGCAGACGAATGTTGAAGCTAGGTGGGTTGATGAAGAAGGGAATGAGGACGTTCTCCGCAGAACCGACGAAGAAACGAACGTTTGTAAATCACTGTCAAACAGAGGAGGCGGGATGGTAGGGCATGTATTAAGACATCGGGGAATGATCTCCACGATAGTAGTGGGAGATACAGAGGATGAAGACGCTAGGGAATGACAGAAATTGGAAGACAGCCAACAAATAACTGAGTTCGCAGGGTGCAAGTGCTGCTCTGAGATGAAGAGGTTGCCACAGGAGAGGAATTTCTGGCGGTGGACAACAAACCATTCAGAAGACCGATGACTCAAAAACAAAACATGTGCATCATTGCACGAAAAGCACCGTATATCTGATTAACAAGTAGTCCTGTGATGCAGCAATCTGATGATGTATAGAAGTTCGAAATCCGTAATGACAAGGAACAGTAAAACGTGTTCAAACAAAAACGTCGTTAAATTAGTGGTAGCTGTTTTTTGACATATCGTACAACACAAACACTGCTCTCGTAATGTCAGCTACTGAAAAAATAGCTTTAGCTATGATCATTATGTTGTGAATTTTACAGCTGATGCTGCTTCTCGCCTCCGGCATTCCGCTTCCTCAGATCCTGCCATATTCGTTCTTGCAATCCTCTGGCATCCATCGCGTCCCAAACATCTCGACCCCGGCTTCTCCTAGGTCGCCCACGCTTTGTTATCTCTTCTGAGGCCCACTGCCACACCTGCCGTCTATCCTTTCTAGATGTCCATGTTGTTTTTTATGTTTTGTCCCTGTGGTGCCTATTGCTGATTTATATAGGCAGCCATAGAATCTCTTATGTTAATATTTTGTACATAGTCTAGCTTGGAGATGTCACAATTTTGCCTCTAGAAGTCCATCCCTACTGCAAACAAATTCTTTCAGTACCTCTTGTTTACTACCCATGTGTCTGCTCTGAACGTATCGATGTCTTCAATAACTGGACGATATATCTCCTGCCTGATAATTTTTGTTACTTTGTTATTTCAAAGGACTGAGTTCAGAGATTGTACGGCTCTTTTACCCTGTCCTTTTTTTATCGCATGTTAATTTTTCCCGTTAAATTATATCATAACCCTCAGATACTTAAAAGATTTACATCTCTTGATCGTACTAGCTCCAACCTCCAGATTCTCTATTACATTAACGCCAGCCTTCAGACAAACGGTTTTTATCATGCTAATTGTGAGGTGAGAATGTAAAGTTCCACGTTCGGGCCCTAGACCAGCCAGTCGGGCCTGACTGACCGCCATGTCATCCTCTGCCAATGGCGTCACTGGATTTCTTCTCTATTAGACTCCATAATGTGAATATTCCATCAATACATGAGCACTCTGGCCTAAAATAATTGTGTTCTTGATATGTTAGGGTAAGGCACCCAAATTTTGGGTGCTCGCCTAATTCCAGGTAAATGAATTTCTCGCTTGCTTGGTGCTGCAATCCGTAGCTCACTTCGGCAACCAATAACGAAAATCATTGTGAGTTTCGGAGCTGATAACGTTTACGTCTCCACACTATTTTTGAATTCTGGTCAAGATAAACATTTTCTATAGAATTCAGTTGGAAGTCTTTCATCAAGGCAGGTAAGGCGTACTTTCAAAGTCTTTTTTATGAGACAGTAGTCTGAACAAGTTCCTTCTTATATAACAGATAAAACGTGTCGCCCACGGTTCGCTTAAGTGCTAGGATGTGGCTGAGTACAAGTAAGGCATGGTCCCTAATAGCAGTTAGTAACGGATCACATTATTTCGGGTCTCCGAAATTTGGGGTCAGTTAATACCAACAGATGTTTCGATTTTTATTCCAGATGTCGCATTTTCAGGGTCTGAGAAACAAAGGTGTTAGGTTATGCGTGGGTTTGGCGTATTGCAGAGCCGCAACAATGGTAGCTGCTGCAAATTGTTTAAAAAATGTAGCATGTATCCTTGTGGCCCTCTGTTTTCTTCATCTATGGATTTCCCTCTTCAGCAATCTGCAGAAAGGCCTCAGAAGCCACAGCCGGGCAATTGTCGACAGCAGTGTACGGAATACAGGAAACAGATGTTTCTACTTTTGAAAGTAGATCACCTCGTGTACTTCCACCGTCAGACCCAATACCAAGACCAGATGAAACAGAAATGTTGACATTACCTTATTTTAAAAAGGAATTCCTGGCTAAAGGGAGAAAGAAAGCAAGTACCAAGACTACGGGGAAGACACCACCTTCAACAAAACCAATTGGAGGAGTTCATTTGATGCATTTCGTATACCTTCAAGGTCTGGGTCTAACAAAAGGAAATTTTTCGTAAGAAAGATCCAGAGAGTCACGAAGAAAGTGAGAAAGAGTCCGATTGAAACATTAATGAAACTATGTTGAAGGACTCATCATCTGAATATGAAGAGGACAAGGAGGGCACTTATTGCGACGAACTGTGATCAGCTGAGACCTGCATTACTACAATATGCATGGAGGAGTGGTAGAACTGACTTGAGACGTCAGCCTTCAAGTCGTGACATTGCGCTAGATTTGAGGGGACATTACTCGGGGTTCTGCCTCATTCAGGCATCACCACCCTGCACAGGTACCGTGGTCCTATGCTAACATCTGGCCCCCATTTTACGGTTGTACGTTTGATGTACATCAATTATTGGACTATGGTGAATGGGTCTCTGTTTAATGTTGAAAATATAGTACAATTGGCTAGGCAATTTGAATCTTTACTGAAACAGATTTTTTGTAAGAGATTTGAGATGGGACCTGCACCAGAATTTCAGTGACAATGGAATTCGCAGTTCAGTTCGATAGAAGAAGAGGAAGAATATAAAGGAGGAGGAGGAGTATTGGGAGGAGGAAAAAGAAGAAGAGAAGAAAAAGAAGAAGTGGAGAAAGTATGAAAAGTTATCCCTTTTATTCACCTGAAAGTCATAATGATAAGCACCCGTTTACATCCTCGCAATTTAGTCCTTACGAAAAGATGAACCGACGGCAATGATTATTTGATCAGGAGCAACGACAAACTTAAAACGCGCCGCTGAGATTTCATTAAACTACAAACTTCACAGGGAAGTGAGAATTATTTTGCCACAGGAATTTACTTGTGAAGTTCACTCCCCTCGGCGGCATATGTGCATTACGCTATGTTTGTAGTTTAAAGATAAAATGAAGAAAAAGAATAATTATTGTTAACGCTATATTTATTATATTTTTGCATTTTAAAGTCACTAGCCTCTCTTAGAGCTTCTAGTAGTGAACGTGCTTTGACGATATTCGTTCAAGCACAGACAAATGTACAATGTTGCAGTCGTGTATTATTACAGTGAGTCACATACTAGCCTGTTCCTATTTTCGGCGCAGTTGCTAGAATGACATAAGATTGCCAGTTTCTCTTCATTTTGGTGTCCTCCACTTGGGAACCGCAAGCACCTCACGGCCGGGAACGCAGCTGTTCGGTGGCGGTTTTGCTGCGAAGTTTGCGCGGGCGACATTTAGCGGGTAGTGGGCTACCTCCACACACAGGGCGCTCTTAATTGGCCGCCGGAATTAAAGAGCGGCCAGGTCTTGAAGGGCTCCCGTCGTAATGAACTGAGTGCACTGCCGCCGAGCCTCGAAGAGTACCCTCCAGCCACG
The DNA here is from genome assembly GCF_023864345.2 of Schistocerca serialis cubense. Taxonomy (NCBI): domain Eukaryota; kingdom Metazoa; phylum Arthropoda; class Insecta; order Orthoptera; family Acrididae; genus Schistocerca; species Schistocerca serialis. The sequence goes on from NC_064638.1 coordinate 492,455,690, forward strand.
AGCTGCCGAGGTATCGACCATGTCTGCGCTACGCCGCTGTCGACACACACACTCACACACACACGTATGTGCCGTCTCTCATTCGTGGCGCAATTGTTTCCAGGACTATGAGGAAACCTCGAGAATATATCCTACTGACGGTTACTTTGACTTCCACTGTCGCAACGACGTACGTGTTACCTACGACTTCAAAAAATGTACAGCCCGATAACTTCAGAAATAATGAATGCTGATTTTAACCCCAGAAACAATATAGGGGGGCTGGTTTCTTTGCGGTGGGGGTGAGGAGAAGGAATGATCGTCAGTAATGCAGCGAGCCACCGCGACTTCCTCACCAGTGCTAACCTCTTCTTCTCAGCGTAGCACTCACATTCAACGTCGTCTTGGTCGTCGCCAACAATTTTTACCCTCTATGGCTCCCTTTGGTACCATGAAAGTTATGACCTGATGTCTTAACCCTTTCAGGGGAAGTGGTTCCGTTTGAAGCCACCTACAATTAACTCATTTTGTGGCAAATGGACAGTGGCTACAATTGGGGACACCATTCAGCAGCCTAGTTGGTGCTGCCCTCTAGCGGCTGTCACTGGAACCACTTCAAAATCTGTAACTATTAGCAAGTAGTGAGGCGAGTTGGATAGCCATATTTGTATGCTGTGCGCGAACGTATTTGTTCTCAAATTGTGACTGTATTCTTCTGTATTAGGTAACTTTTATGCATCTGTTAAATGCAGAATACTGTTCTGTTTACATTAATACTATATGGACTGCAATAATAACCAAAATGATGCATTTATTGCCGTGAGTGTTGTGGTGGTTCCATTTGAAACCACTGCTCCTGTAACGGCAGCATTAGTAGGTGTTAAGAATTTTTTTTCCCCAGTTTCACGTGATGTATTCTCACAGACTAAAGGATGAGGAAATTCTGGAGCGCCTTTTCGCAGATATTCCTTCAGATCCAGATTCACACATTGACACCAGCAGTGACAGTGAAAGTGGAGTGCTAGCTGAAGATAGTGATCTGGATTTGCGAATGAAAACACCTGTTTTATCTCAAATTATTTCGGAAATTGAGAGTGAGGATCATTTTGACAATGACGGTGATGATAGTTTCAGCACTAATGACGATTTGGCACTGTCTTCCATTGAGAATTTTTCATGGAGGAAGGACGTCAGTGCAATGAACTTTGCCGCCAATTTTTCAGAGGAAGCTGGTGTACAAGAAAAACTTAAAAATGACGGTGAAGGTATGCAACCAGTAGATTTTTTTGTGTCTGTTTTGTGACACTATGTTAGAACACATAGTTTTCCAGTCTAACCTGTACGCAACACAGAAAGGTGGCAATTTCAGGCCTCTTTCTAAAGCAGAACTAAAAGTATTTTTGGCTATAAACATTATAACGGGAATCAAGAAACCTTGTTATTATCGTGATTGCTGGTCATCCCATAAGGAACTTCGAGATGAGTACATTTCCTCACTAATGTCGGTAAAAAGGTTCAGCTGGATTTTGACACATATTCACATCAATGACAACGCTGTTCTGCCTTCAAGGGAGAGCAGAAATTATGACAAATTATATAAAATCCGTCCACTAATCAATCAGATACTGGTAAACTTCAAAGAATTCTATGCACCTACTAAGGAGCAAGCTATAGATGAATGCATGGTGAAGTTCAAAGGACGAATCGCATTCAAACAATGTATGCCCCAAAAGCCAATCAAGAGGGTTTACAAAATCTGGGTCAGAGCTGATAAGCTTGGATATATTTGTGATTTTCAGATATATACTGGAAAAGTTGAAGGCATAGTGGAAAAATCCTTAGGAGAGAGAATTGTGAGAGATATGTGTAAAGGCTTGGAAGGAAAGGGATACCACATATACTTTGATAATTTTTTTACCAGTTCCCACTTTTACAGAAGCTAAAAGATGACGGACTTTTTGTCTGTGGAACAATTAGATCACACAGAAAAGGACTTCCTACGCTAAAAACAGACAAAGAGTTGCAAAGGGGAGAGTTTGACTGGTCAGCTTGTTCTGATGGCATTGCCTGCATCAAATGGAAAGACAAATGTGTAGTCATGTTACTGTCTACAATTAATTCGCCTGTACGTGTTGAAGAAGTCAGCTGTAAAGAAAAGGATGGAAAAATCACAAAGATACCTTGTCCAAAAATAGTGAAATCATATAATGCAAATATGGGATGTGTCGATAAGGGAGATATGATGAACAGTTTTTATGCAATAGACAGGAAATCACGAAGGTGGTGGCTAAGATTATTTTGGTATATAGTTAATATTTCTATCGGAAATGAATTTATTCCGTTGCGATTATGTAATCCAACAGCGAAGCAAGTGCTAAAGGATTTTCGAAGACGTTTTACCACAGGCCTGGTAGGCACTAATGTCTTCAAAGATAGTCCTGGCCATCCCAGTACACCGTCAGAACCATCTGCAAAAAAATTCAAAACTCTTGTTCCCCATGAGAAACGTATATCGGAAGCACAACATCTGCCAAAACATGGAACCTCAAGGTGCTGTGTGCACTGCAGCACAAAGAAAGAACCCCACAGAAGCAAATGGACATGTAGTCACTGCCAGGTAGCCTCATGCTTATCTGCAGAAAGTAATTGCTTTTTACTGTATCATCGAAAGTGATGACATTTAGTTGGCAGTGGCTCCATTTGAAACCACCCTGTATGTGTTCAGTTTATGTATATTCCATTTAATTTTTACATTTTTCTGTCTCACTGTACGAAAATTAATACAATAAAAACAAGGAAAAATTAAAAATTAATTTTTTTTTTATTTTGCCCCTGAAAGGGTTAACACACGTTCGCCATCCTGTCCCTTCCTCTTATGAGTATTTCCCACACACTGTGTTTCTACAGGGTGTTTCAAAAATGACCGGTATATTTGAAACGTCAATAAAAACTAAACGAGCAGCGATAGAAATACACCGTTTGTTGCAATATGCTTGGGACAACAGTACATTTTCAGGCGGACAAACTTTAGAAATTACAGTAGTTACAATTTTCAACAACAGATGGCGCTGCGGTCTGGGAAACTCTATAGTACGATATTTTCCACATATCCACCATGCGTAGCAATAATATGGCGTAGTCTCTGAATGAAATTACCCGAAACCTTTGACAACGTGTCTGGCGGAATGGCTTCACATGCAGATGAGATGTACTGCTTCAGCTGTTCAGTTGTTTCTGGATTCTGGCGGTACACCTGGTCTTTCAAGTGTCCCCACAGAAAGAAGTCACAGGGGTTCATGTCTGGCGAATAGGGAGGCCAATCCATGCCGCCTCCTGTATGTTTCGGATAGCCCAAAGCAATCACACGATCATCGAAATATTCATTCAGGAAATTAAAGATGTCGGCCGTGCGATGTGGGCGGGCACCATCTTGCATAAACCACGAGGTGTTCGCAGTGTCGTCTAAGGCAGTTTGTACCGCCACAAGTTCACGAAGAATGTCCAGATAGCATATCGCCGTCATCAATCCTGTGCACTATATCGTTAGCGAATGTCTCTCGTGCAGCAATGGTAGCGGCGCTGAGGGGTTGCCGCGTTTGAATTTTGTATGGATAGGGGTGTAAACTCTGGGGCATGAGACGATACGTGGACGTTGGCGTCATTTGGACCGCAGCTGCAACACGGCGAACGGAAACCCGAGGCCGCTGTTGGATCACCTGCTGCATTAGCTGCACGTTGCCCTCTGTGATTGCCGTACGCGGTCGCCCTACCTTTCCAGCACGTTCATCCGTCACGTTCCCAGTCCGTTGAAATTTTTCAAACAGATCCTTTATTGTATCGCTTTTCGGTCCTTTGGTTACATTAAACCTCCGTTGAAAACTTCGTCTTGTTGCAACAACACTGTGTTCTAGGTGGTGGAATTCCAACACCAGAAAAATCCTCTGTTCTAAGGAATAAACCATGTTGTCTACAGCACACTTGCACGTTGTGAACAGCACACGCTTACAGCAGAAAGACGACGTACAGAATGGCGCACCCACAGACTGCGTTGTCTTCTATATCTTTCACATCACATGCAGCGCCATCTGTTGTTGAAAATTGTAACAACTGTAATTTCGAAAGTTTGTCCGCCTGAAAATGTACTGTTGTCCCAAGCATATTGCAACAAACGGTGTATTTCTATCGCTGCTCGTTTAGTTTTTATTGCCGTTTCAAATATACCGGTCATTTTTGAAACACCCTGTATCTTCACCAATTCTGTGGAGAAGCACCTCATTTCTTATCTTACTCATCCACCTGATTTTCAACGTCCTTCGATGGAACCAGATGTGAAACGCTGGTGTTCTCTAGTTTCCCCGTTTTCCCACAGACTATCGTTCAGTACCATACAATGTTCAAGAATTACATTCTAGAAAGTTTTTCCCTAAATTACAGCACAGAATGATACTGCTAGACTTCTCTTGACCGGCAATACCATCTTTGCCAGCGCTAGTCTGATTTTTATGTCATCTTTGCTTCATCCGTCACATGTTATTTTGCTTCCAATCTATCTTCGTCTACTTCATGGTCTCCAAATTTGATATTTGGTTGATTTCTAACATTATTTCTGCTACTAGTCGTAATCTCCGTCTCTCATCTATTTACTCTCACCCCATATTCTCTACTCAGGAGACTATTTATTTTGTTCAGTATGTTACGCAATTGTAATCGAATCAGCTGTTAATTCTTGGCGAAAAATTGTAAATTAACTAAGCAAGGTGTAGTGAACTCGAGAAATTATTTTGTGGCATAAGATACCACGAAAATCTCCAGGTCGTCCCATGATGGGCGCCAAAAATGTTGTAAACTGAGAATTCTTCTCTCTGCCGTCAGACATGAAATGACGAGCAGATGATTAATGAGATTGCCCCACGTTAGGAGACAACAGTTAATTGATACCAATGATTGAATGAAATCAATTACAAAGGATACAAAATTAAGGTGTTTATGTATGAATGTAAAAGATTGCTCATACGATCAAAACATGAAAGAAATGTATTTATTTTCGTGTTGTTTTCACAAACCAAAACAGAATTACAACTCTCAGGGCTAATTTGACTGGATGTGGACATGACTCAGCTACTAAGGGAAAGGAGGAGGGAACGAATCGTCTCACTATTCTTCGTTGTCGTTCGTCGTATACTGCTGTCGGTGGTAGGAGCTGCATCGGTACCGTGCGTCGCCTCGGAGCTGTGCTGAGCGATTCGGCTTCCCTCATCAGCAATCGCGACATTGCAGCGGATCTCAGGTACGATCTCCGCGTTGTCTGCCCTTTGACGGTCGCATGGTCGAAGCTGTACTATCATGATGTCGGAAGGGGGATGCTGGCGATGGTGGAAGGACGCTCTCGTCCTCTGGCTTTTGCGGCCTCTCCACGATTCTCTCCTCGCTTCTCATCCATCTCCCAGCTCAACTCCTCTTCGAAATGTTCTACCTTTCAGTGTTGTCATTGGCGGACAAAATTTTCAATGCAGCCCTATGACAGATCGCCGTTTCATCGCCATACCTCTGCGTGCGGGGTGAAAATTTTCTATCTGGAGTGGGCTGGCGTATGCCTCGTGAATTGGCATGTTTCTCATTATTTCACATTCTTAAGTTGTGTTTCTGCATTCCGAGGCTGTCGGGAGAGCAGCTACACAACACTTCTTTATAACCACTCTCTCTGCGTGAGCCCTGGACAGAATCATGTTTGGGCTCAGTCTCAAAATCTGCTAGTGTTTGTGATTTATGAGGAATCTTCTTAAGAATGCTGGCTTCTTTCATACGCCTCCCTGCGGCAATTCCCCGTGCATTTTTACGCGCTCCTCCCTGTGTCCGTGGGGTGCTGGAATTGTCGGAACATCCCTTCTTTCTAAGGCAGGTAGAATGACTGCCGCCAGGCCAGAAGAACTCGGATTTTTTTCTCTCGTACGTTCTTGGCATTCCATCCTAATGGATGCAAATGTCCATCAGTTCTCGGCACGCTTCTAGTTGTCAGACAGGTCCTTCGCATCATGTCCCTCCTTGAGCGAGGCCCGTGTGTCTGCCCCGGCTTCCCGCTGTGTCCTTGCAGAATGACTACAGCGTCCTCGACCCAGGGTGTCACACCAGCGTGTCCAGCTCGGACGCTCCCGGCGTGTTGGCGAAAGTGGCCGCGGTCGGACGTATTACAAAGGCAAAAGACAGTGTCTGTTTAGTTCTGTAATTTTTTCTCGCTTCCCCCACGGAGAGCAATGGCATCAGAAATCTTATTGTTGATATTCTTCTACCCTGAAATTTAATCGCACTCATCATTTACTTCCATCATTTTTTTTTCATGTAAAGACTGAGCAGTAGCGCAAAGAGGCTGCAACCTTGTCTTACCGCTTTCAAAGGCGAACACACTTTGTTCTTTGTCTTCTATTCTTGTTTTTCTTTCTCGGTTCTTATATGTTTATGATATAAATCATCTTTCCCTACATCTAAAAAAATGTCATACGTGTCACTCTACAGCTAAATGCGTTTTTTGACGCTTAGTGCTTGCTCCAATTAACACCACTTTACGTGCGCATCTCTGTGGTCTGCGGACCAATGGTCTGTGGAGGAAGAATGTGCGGTGGTGCTTCATTTTGTCACGCGTATTTGTTATGTTGAGAAATGAGAAGGGGCGATCTCTTTGGTTGTTAAAAAACTTTACATAGCCAAGTTCGAAAAATAGTTATTTATTTTTGACGACCGCTTTTGACAGACTCTGTAACAATTTTTGAAGACCAGAGGATGACAGCAAAGCCTACCGAAACCGGTTGTCGAAAATAAATAATTATCTATGCGATTTTGGCTATAGATAGTTTTGTAACAAATATTTATTGGTACATATTCCAAGCGGTAATTTGTCTCTTAACGTCCTTTCGATCGCTTGTGTCTGAAAAGCCTTTCAATGCTTTCGGGCGTAGCCACAAATGCTTGTTCAGAATAGGTTCATTGCCAACCAAAATTCTTGATCAAATTCAGCAGACAATACAGATTAGAAGTAGAGGCATAGATAATCGCTGAAGGTTGAACTACGGTGTAAGGTACTTGGTCACTGAGGCCAGACCAAGTCCTCTCTACCACTTGTTTGAGGGCTGGGTTGGGTTGTTTGGGGGAAGAGACCAAACAGCGAGGTCTCATCGGATTAGGGAAGGATGGGGAAAGAAGTCGGCCGTGCACTTTCAAAGGAACAATCCCCGCATTTGCCTGGAGCGATTTAGGGAAATCACGGAAAACCTAAATCCGGATGGCCGGACGCGGGATTGAACCGTCGTCCTTCCGAATGCGAGCCCAGTGTGCTAACAACTGCGCCACCTCGCTCGGTCCCACTTGTTTGAAGGCCCTCGTTGCTGGTCCGCTGGCCGTGGTAATTGGAGTTGCTCTGTTAGAAAGTCTAGTTGGTTTAGGAATCAGGTATCAGAACGTTTAACTTAGTGATAGACTCCATCAGTCAGCTTACTTTCTGGCTCTTGTTTGCTAGGGAAGATTTGCGAGGCCCGGTACTGTTGATTATTTTTTGGTAGTTCATTTGAGGAAGTAAAGTTATGTGATCGCCTTTTGTGCTTGTCTTGAAACAAGTCGTAGGTGCCGAAGTAGTCCTTTACTCTCAGGGATTGAGGCTCGGGTTGTGTATTAACCGTAACTTGTGTGAATGTAGTTTTTTGAGTCAGTTTCATTAAATACAGTGACTGCTCCTCTGTTGGAACGCATAACAGCTTTGTCTGTTAGCATCCTTTACCTGTTCTCAAATTCACCTCTAGCTTACGTTTCAATTTATTAACAAATACCTCATGTATATTTGTGAATGCACTATAGTCAATTTCTGTGTAATTTCATTAATGTCGGTTATGGTTTCTTTGTTGGATCTCAGAATAGTTTTGTCTGGTAGCAGCCTCCACGTGGTACCAAGTCCACCACAAGCAAGTTTCATTGCTTAAGCTTGATTTCATTAATAAATTCCTCTTTTATTTCTGAATCGACAGTAGGCGATTTCTTTTTAATTTCATTAAATTTAGTAATGATTTCTTCGTCGACACACACGGTGCTTCTGTCTCAGGACAGCCTCCACGTATTCCAAGTAAACATTAACAGGTGTGACTGTTGAAGGCTGAGTTCAATATTAAATTCCACGATTGACTTTAAATGATTTTCTTTCCCCAATCTCTGGGTTATTTAGTTGATCTCTGTACCAATTTCCTCGCGAATCATGTGTGATTTCCTCTTTAGTCATTTCCTCCCCTTCCTCGTCGTTACTCTCAGTTTCCAACTCAACATGAAAGAAGAACCCGCATATCCTTTCCAGGAGGACTAGTGACGTTGCCTGTAATTCAGTAATTCCTTGCATGTGGATGTGTTGTAACCACACAGCTTTGCCTGTTCCCCAGCAATAGTACCTTTGTCCGAATTTTATCCTGTGAATCAAATGAAACGTCTAACTAGATCGATAAAGCTACTGAGACCTCTTGATGCATGAGTTATGTAACTACTACATTCTGCATTCCCTATGTATTTACTGCCAAAGTTTGACTATAGACCAAAAAACAAAATATGTGTTCAGAGGAGTAGCTCAGGTGTAGTAATTATAATATCCCAGAAACCAATCGTAGCTCTCACAATCTTATTCCTCGGGGGAATAATCTACAGAGTTCCATATTAAACTCTTGACGAATAGTCCCAATGAAATGTATGGTATGGCTGAGAGCTGCCTGCACTACATGCTTTCCTGTGGAAGCTAGCATGTCCTTGGATTATCTGTTGCGTCACAGATTCATTTTATTACCAAGTTAACTTCATTTTTGGGTCTTGTTTGTTTCAAGTAGAGTGCTCGGTTAGGTGAAAAGAACGTACATTCCCCAGTTGAAGAAGTGCAGATATAAAATGAAAAAAAGATTTGTCTGTTTGTTTTGCAGTGCAGTGCTGTGTGACAAGGGGTCAGATAGTCAATGTAGTAATTAGCATATGAGGTGGTGAATGTGATTACTAGCTCCCATGCAAGAAGTTCTCTGATGACTGATAGCACAGACGGTAGCAACTTCGCAAGGTAGTACTGGTGACTAGGCAGCGGCCTTGCGTTGGACATAACGGAAGCTTTATCGGATCTCTGAATACTGAGAGTTCTGCAGAAGTCGAGGACGTTGTGTTAAGAGCTAAGTGAGAGTTAATTGAGGTGGTAATGGTATCATTACATGCAAATTCTTTTTCAGATGCTCAGGTGTAATCTGAGACAGTCTTGTCTCCAGCCTTCGGTAATATAGAGGAAACACTGGTTGCACCATCACGTTTTGAAACTGAGTCGATCATGGCGTTTCTGCGAAGCCTAGATAAGAAATTAGAAAGGAATGTAGATGAGCAAAAGGTGAGTATTGATGAGCAAGATAAGAAATTAGATAAGAAACTAGAAGAACAGACAGATCTCATTAAAAGGGTTTGATGAACAGAACTATAGATTTGGAACACAGTATAAGAGGTTTGTCGTGCTGGTGACATGCTAGATCCTATAGTTACCGAGAATCAAATGAATACCAGATCAGCAGGAAGTGGGGAATGTTTGAAGGAAGGTTGGGGATGTAGTTGACTGGGCTGAAAGTAGACTAGTAGCTATTGAGCACGATTTGAGCAGACGTATCAGAGTGCCACCAGATAGCGAACAAATTAAGATGTTAGTGGTGATCCTGTGTGGAGAACAGTACAAAGTATTTGAGAGGTTTGTCAGCAAACCGTGCAACAGAAAGTCATACTGCACACACAAGGTCCTTAGGTTGGAAGTTACACAGAAGGTTGAGGCACTTACCAGAGCAATCAAAAGTGTCTCATTGCAGAGTGATGGACTATGATATGACTCAAACTGTACCAGAAGGTGAAAGTGAAGTAGTGAACTTGCTATTGCAATTTAAAAAAAATTCAGCTTGAAGGTAACAGGAGAAATCGGGATGTGTACATTTTACTGCAGCTCGGAGATCGAGAACAAGGCACTGCTGGTGTTGGCAAGATTAATGCAGAGTGTTTCAAAAAGGACTTTACAACTTTAAAAATACATATAAATTTATTGCAAGAAGATATAGAGCTCGGTTTAGCGTTATTTTGTAGGGAAACACAGCAAGTTCATTTATCTTAAACGAAAGATGTTGTATGTGTCTTCCGTTGGTTATCCTGGACACATCAGTTTCTTCCTAAACTCGCTGTAGCATTACAGGTGTAACTTCCTCAGTGGCCGCGTAAATTCTTGCTCTAAACTCAGATAGAGAAGCCAGCACAGGAGGTACAGACACGATATCCTTGATGAACCCCATAAAAAACATTCGAGTGATGTCAGATCTGGGGAACGTGGCTGCCATGCAATTGGCACATTACAGCCAGTCCATTGACCTGGAAAACGCTCACTAAGAAAATCCCGGAAGTCAGCCAGGTAGTCGGATGGTGCACTATCATGCTTCGATATCAAAAACTGTTGTAACATATCCATGTATATTATCTTGTTGGTGGATCTCTCATAAAAGAAAGGGGCCATGCACTTTATTCTTGCTCAATGCGCAAAAAAGGTTCGGTTTAGGGCTATCACGAACGTGTTGCAATGTTAGATGTGGATTCCCACTGCCCCAAATCCTATAGTTATGTGTGTTAGCTTTCCACTTAAGTGAAAAGTCGACTCGTCAGAAAAGACGATTTTGTCCAAGAAATGTTCATGCTCGTGTAATCGATTTAACAGATCCACACAAAAGTTCATTTCAGCAATTTTATTAGTGTCTATTATTGTTTGTACAATCGTCAATTTGTACGGTTTCGAATGAAAACGCTTTCTCAACACACGCCAAACAGTCGTATATGGGATTTCCAATTCGCGAGATCCACGCCGGGTCGATTTCGTAGAGCTGTTGACAAAATGTTGTCTCACTCGCTCAATGACGTTGTCAGATGTGCTTGGACGACCTGATGATTTGCCATGTCCTACCGAGCAACCTATTTCTGCAAAACATTTATACCACTCATAAATTGTAGGCCTGCTAGGAGGATCTTTAGTGTACCAATACTTTGTACGGAAATTTCGCTGAACTGTTGTCGCTGACTTCGATTCTTCAATCCTAAACACACAGCTGGCACGCTCGGGCCCAGTGGAGGCAGCAATCTTTAAAGCAACTACCGCTAGCACTCCTAACGGTGCGATTCGGCACTAGGGAACTACGCGAGACAAAACTTGATGTATTTCCATACAAATTTACATTACAATCATCTCTGAAGGTGCCATGCATTAATTTATATGACTTTACAAAGTTGTAAAGTTCTTGTGTAGATGAAGGTGAAGAGGAGGCCAGCAAATGGATACGTAGAGATTCGGAGGAGCTACGAGTGTCATAACAACTTTGCAATATTCGGAGGGATCCAGAGGAGGCGGGACTGGGTAGCTCAGGAAATGATATGGTTGTTGACGAGGAGAAGCGTAGATGGCACTTCGTGATCGCACAGAATTGCACACAGTTTCAGAATGCTACGAACGAACAGCATCCTAAGATACAGCTGCCTCACTTAAATCATGTACTGCCCACCTCTTGGGGTCACTTGTTGAGAATGAAGTTTATCTTAGGCACAAGTGTGATAACGCAGCTGCAAAAAATGTCACTTCTAATACTCATGAAAGAAGAGTGCAATGATGATGCATACTAGGAAGCCATTCCTATTCCAAGGAGATGCTGAAAAGCAACCAGAACCTCTATGCGCCTTAAAATCCAGAAGAACTGATTCAAATCTGCTTTACGAAGTTACTGCACACATTTTGTAGTGGGATAATAACTGCAAGAAGGTGATTGCAAGACACGAGCTCCTTTCAGAATCTCCTGTATGAACTTGCTTACGAACAGGTATCAGCTAAATACATAATAGCGAGAGCGGTTGAAGACACCTCATATCAGATATTCGCGTGAGGAGCAAGGACGAAGTAGTAGTTGGTTTGGAGATGCAGACAGTGGGGAACACATCTGAGTTGTTTGTTGTAGGATATGGAGATGAGAATAATAAATTTCACTTTGAAAATAATGATGCTATGGTGTAATCTGCTATTTGTAGTGCAGTTTGAAGTGAGTTCTTTTGGAATGGTGTATATAGCTCCATGAAATTTTAGAATATCGTAGTCTGAGGATTCCAATTAAAATCGCCATTCACTGTCATCTCCAGGTCTAAAGAGAACACAGAAGATAAATAAACAAAAAGATCTGTGCCTTAAGAGACTGAGTAGAACAAAAAGTACAGAACGTACCATGTAGTCATTACTGGGCAAGTCTATAGTTCACTAAATCATGACTTCAACACTGATTGTTACATACGCCTTGCACATTAACATAGGATCATTCAGCAACATGATGACATACGCGTTTGAAAGGCTTACAACTTCAATTATAGATATGCCAAACAAGAAAAGTAACGAAACTTAAAGCACAAGTCTGATCAGTTCAGTAAGCGAGATTCATGATAAAAATATGTAAACAGTGCCCTGAAATCAGCAGCAACAGATCAAAGTCATAAAAAGTATGGGTCACACAAGCAACGAAATAAAGTTCATGAAATGGTGCCGAAGGTATATTAAAAAAATGGAATAAATGACATTGCGTAAAGATATCCAACAAAACTAATGCGTCTGCTAAAAACTGAAATTTAGTGAAGCTAGGATCAGTTGGGATGGGTCATTGTTCTAAAGAGGCACTGGCCGAATTATGTAAATGAATGCGAAAATGGAAAGTGATATTTTTAAATGTCATCTGATTCAACAACACACGTAGCGTATCAACAAGCTTTAAGGTTTTCTAGCATTTCGTTACTCAGTTGCTTATTTTGCAGATGGAGACACTTATATTTCCCTAATTTGAGAACTGTGTGTTTTTTATGTTAGTGAACGACACAGTTTTTTACTACATATCATAAAATCATTTTGCTTAAGTATCTTCCCACGTTGTATCAATACTCGTTTAGTGTTTGGTAATCAAGAGCATATGACTAAACAATATAAATGAGGACAAGCAAATATTCGGCAAAACTGACAAATTTAATAAGTTTTGTACACATGGTTTGTTGTCGCCAAACACAGTGAAAATTGTTTAAACTTGGTGTTTATTTTTTTTTCAAATTTTCTTCCGTGAACTTGGATGCAGCATAATTTCGTAGAATAAGTACTGCTCTGTGTACTGTACCCAGGACACTGTTGTGGTCACCCAAAGCAACTGACAATGCTTCCAGATGACAGATATGGTCTTTTCAACCTCAGACAGCAACTGTCTAACAGTTTTTACTATCAATATAATTCTCTGATGTGAAATACAGGTATGTACATTCTGCTCCGCTAGAAACAGTGAGTTTGATTAGCATAAAAACGAAAGACACAAAAGCTTACAAGATTTTCAGTAAATATGCCTGATTATTTTAGTTAGAACGGCTCCACAACAAGTACCAGAAGGTGAATTGCAGCAAGTGAAACTCACTGACTATTTAATAGATAATCACATTTAAGCCTAAGCGAAAGAAACGTGTCCATTTAAACTGTACCTTTAGTTCTCTCAGCTTTAAACGAATTCCTTGAATAGACATATATCAGTCCATTACGTTTTATTTTACCTTAACATATGGATTACAATGTAGTTAGCGTTTTATTCAGCTCTTCGTTTCAGTTCTACTGTGGATGTTAAAAGAAAGAATATTTCTTTTGTTTAACTTTTTATCTATTTAATAGAGCAGAATATTCAGGATCGAAAATTGGGCCCAATTCTGAGAAGTGACTTTGAAATACGTGTAGCCCGCATCTCGTGGTCGTGCGGTAGCGTTCTCGCTTCCCACGCCCGGGTTCCCGGGTTCGATTCCCGGCGGGGTCAGGGATTTTCTCTGCCTCGTGATGGCTGGGTGTTGTGTGCTGTCCTTAGGTTAGTTAGGTTTAAGTAGTTCTAAGTTCTAGGGGACTGATGACCATAGATGTTAAGTCCCATAGTGCTCAGAGCCATTTGAACCATTTTTTTGAAATACGTGTATGTGTCTGCACCGCATTGTTTAATGTTATTGTGTAAGGGACGGTACGAGGATGTATATATGACTGCAGCCATACAATGAAACTGTTATGCCCCGCAGCACTGGAAGCCCAGCACTGTTCGAAAGGCGAACTGCGTTCACAATACAACTGACCTATTCAACTATCCGATGCCCAGTTTCGAGAACCGAACTGTATGTGTATTGTTTGCAGCAAGTATTACTGTTTAAGCGGTGTTAAAGCAAGATCTGTGTGTGCCATGTGTAATACGCTTAAATTATTTGTCAAATTTTACAGCTTGAAACCACGGTTGCAACAGAGGTTTTACAGGCTTCCTTCCCATCTGTCACACGTTTCTGATCAGGAAAGGAGTCCTGCTGCCTTGTTTTGTCAACAATAACGTCAGTAGATCGCTTTTTGGGTTTCAGGACCTGTGCTCTTTTGTAAGCCATTCTTTTAATTAATGCTCATTCTGTACACCTTCTCTTTAGACACGTTGCACTTACCAATGTGTTGTTACCGTAAGCATCTTTCATTACAGATTTTCTGGGCTTGGTGAAACCGGGATGAATGGGAGGACAATGAGCGAATTTAAGTAATGATTGACTTTTTAACAAAATTCCTGACTACAACATCAATAATTACTGTATTGAGATGTAGTGGATAAAAACTGTAGGGCAAGACTGAAACTTGAATACATAGGACTCATTATGAATAGGAAGGTAGAGCACAGAGTGTGTACTATGAACAGTTCAGTGACAGGATTGTTCTTATCGGAATCGTCAGCAAACCAATACCGACAACGATAGTTCAGGTATACATGCCAACGTTGAAAGCTGAAAATGAAGAGACAGAGAAAGTATATGAGGATACTGAAAGGGTAATACAGGGCATAAAGGGAGATGAAAATCTAATAGTCATGGGAGGCTGGAATGCAGTTGAAGGGGAAGAAGTAGACAAAAAGGTTAAAGCGGAATATGGGCATGGGACAAGGAATGAGAGAGGAGGAAGATTTATTTACTCCTGTAATTCATTTCAGCTAGTAACAGCGAATACTGTGCTCAAGAATCACAAGAGAAGGAGGTACACTTGAAAAAGGCCGGGTGATACGGGAAGATTTCAGATAACTTACATCATGGTTAGGCAGAGATTCCGAAATCAGATACTGGATTGTAAGGCGTACCCAGGGACAAATATAGACTCAGATCACAATGTAGTAATGATGACGAATAGGATGAACTTTAAGACATTAGTCAGGAAGAATCAATCGCAAAGAAGTGGGATACATTGGTAACTAAGAAATGAAGAGATACGCTTGAAGTTCTCTAAGACTGTAGATACAGCAATAAGGAGTAGCTCAGTAGGCAGTATAGTTGAAGAGGAATGGACATCTCTAAAGAGGGCCATCATAGTAGCTGGAAAGAAAAACATGGGTACAAAGAAATTAACTTCAAAGAAACCATGGGTAACAGAAGAAATACCTCAGTTGATCGACGAAAGGAGGTAGTACAAAATTGTTCCGGGAAACTCATGAATACAGAAATACAAGTCGCTGAGGAATGAAATAAATGGGACGTGCAGGGAAGCTAAGATGAAATGGCTGCATGAAAAATTTGAAGAAATCTAAAAAGAAATGATTGTCCGAAGGACAGACTCAGCATACAGGAAAGTCAAAACAAACTTCAATGACATTAAAATCAAGTATATATATGAAGACAGTAACAGTTCTGGAAATAACAGATACTGTTAATGACCGTGCAACTTTTCCCTGGAATAAATGATGACTAACTAAAACCCTCAGCTGCCGACATGTGTTGTTGATATACCTCGATGTGGACAGATGAAAATGTGTGCCCCGACCGGGACTCGAACACGGGATCTCCTGCTTACCTGGTAGACGGTCTGTCCATCTGAGCCACCGAGGACACAGATCGATAGCTCCACTGCAGGGACTTATCCCTTGCACGCTTCCCGTGAGACTCACATTCCCAACTGTCCACAATTCTACATATGTAAAGTACCTTATAGACATTTGCCCATCCACTCATTACTCGCGCACGCTTTGGCGATTCCCGTAAGAGTTTGGGCAACCTGTGCGCATTCGCACAGACGAAGGTCAATGGCTGGGTAGCCTTTCAACTATATATATATATATATATATATATATATATATATAGACAGTAACAGTTCTTGAAAGAACAGATACTGTTGATGACCGTGCAGCTTTTCCCTGGAATAAATGATGACTAACTGAAACCCTCAGCAGCCGACAGGTGTTGTTGATATACCTCGATGTGGACAGATGAAAATGTGTGCCCCGACCGGGTCTCGAACCCGGGATCTCCTGCTTACATGGCAGACGCTCTATCCATCTTTTTTTAAATCAGTCCCCCTTTTTTGTTTTTATTTTTTTGTTTCTTTTTTTGTTTTTTTACCACTTTTTTTACCTTCCGCGTGTTTTTTACCTAGCAAAAGAAATAAAACAAAATCATAGCCATCCCTACTTGGCACCGCCACTTGTGTCCCTGCCAAACAAAAATGAACTGTTACCTCTTCAGGCGTTGCCTTCCTAACTATACGTAACTAATGTCTTCATATATACAGTTGAAAGGCTACCCAGCCATTGAATTTCGTCTGTGCGAATGCGCACAGGTTGCCCAAACTCTTACGGGAATCGCCAAAGCGTGCGCGAGTAATGAGTGGATGGGCAAATGTCTATAAGGTACTTTACATATGTAGAATTGTGGACAGTTGGGAATGTGAGTCTCACAGGAAGCGTGCAAGGGATGAGTCCCTGCAGTCGCGCTATCGATCTGTGTCCTCGGTGGCCCAGATGTACGTTTTAGTCTATGGCAAATTCCCGACTAATAGTCGACTTTATCGCATAGGACTGGCTACCTCCCCACTCTGCCCTGACTGTCAGCTCGAAGACACCGACGAGCACCGTCTTACGTGCCCCCTGAAACAAAACGTATGGCTCCTCATCCAACGAATCGTGGACTTTTACCTCCGTGCCCCGCCAACAACGGTAACCCCGGATTTCCTGTTATTGCCCCAGACATTTCACTACCCTCTTGCTAAGCATCATACCCTAATCTGGTTTCGAGGACAGGCTTTAGAATACCTCTTTCAGAGTGGTCCGCATACAGTCCTTGACTTCTGGTACAAAGTTGTGACCGCGCATAGCACCCTCACCCGAAAACCATCTTACCGACAAACTTTTGCCGGTTATCTCCGCAGCGTCTTCCTTGACCCCCCTCAAAGTTGGGGTGTGCCATGCCTACCTGTCACATGATGCAACACCATTGTCCACGTTCTCATGCATCGACCGAAAAGCAAATAAAAAAAAAAGGAAGAAGACAGAATATGTTATATTTTGTTGTATTTAATGTTTTTTGATATTATTTTTGTTTAGCTAAGTCATTTGTATATGTTTAAATAGTACCTTAAAGAACTCTTGCATAGTGAATATATATGTAATTTTAGTTTGTTCAATACAGATTATTAAAAAAGAGAAAAAAAAACGAAAAAAAGATGGATAGAGCGTCTGCCATGTAAGCAGGAGATCCCGTATTCGAGTCCCGGTCGGGGCACACATTTTCATCTGTCCACATGAAGGTATATCAACAACACCTGTCGACAGCTGAGGGTTTCAGTTAGTCATCATTAAAATCAAGGATGGTAACGTTATGAGTGCAACGGGAAATCCACTGTTAAATGCAGAGAAGAGAGCTGATAGTGAAGCATCCCCAACTCTCTTGTGGTTCCCCTTTTAGGTACTCCACGTCGGCGTCTGCTCGTAGATACGTATCGTCGGTAGGTTTTCCTGCTTTACTTCCAGACGTGACAGCGACGACTCTCCGATGAGGTGCGGGCCTTGTGTTTTGCTATTACTGCGAGTCTTGCAAATATCGCTTTTATTTAGTAATTTTCTCGGCTAAAACTCTCCCCTTTTATGTATAAGACAGCCTGCGCCACCTTTCGGAGAGAGTGGGGACGTCAAAGAGTCACAAAAGTTCATATTAAGCAGTCCGCAAAACACGTAAACGTTCACTTCAATTAGCGTGTTAGTTAATGCATACGCTTTCCGCTAGATGGTGCTGACTTACTGCTGAATAGCTTTGGTTCGGTAAAACCTTCACTGATTAGTACTAGGTAAATGAAATAAGTACCACACTCTTGTATTTCACTTTCACTCTATATTCAACGGCGGAGGTTCGAGTCCTCCCACGGGCATGGGTGTTTGTCCTTACGATAATTTAGGTTAAGGAGTGTGTAAGCT
Organism: Schistocerca serialis cubense; assembly: GCF_023864345.2. NCBI lineage: Eukaryota > Metazoa > Arthropoda > Insecta > Orthoptera > Acrididae > Schistocerca > Schistocerca serialis. The sequence goes on from NC_064638.1 coordinate 492,473,977, forward strand.
TAGGGACTGATGACCTTAGCAGTTAAGTCCCATAAGATTTCACACACATTTGAACATTCTATATTCAAGGATTAAGATGGTGATGGATGATGGCCTATTCAAATGGTTCCTAGCCTGGAGGAATACAAATAGTCCGCAAACGCCGATATGCACGCGCTCTACGTCCAGATTCGCAACTAACGGCACACGACACTTTCAAAAGTCTACACGTTAATATCTGAATACCAGTACCTCTAAATTCACTCGTATTAGCAAATAATTTGAGTTTCTGTCGTCTATATGTCCGTAAACTTCCATCTAGCACTAAAGTCCTAAAATCCCCTTAATACTCCGTTGCTGCCAACAGTCGGAGATCGTACACTATATCACTTTTAATGTCCGTAATATTCTAACAGTTTATCGTGCATCTTAACACGATAAAGTCCAATCTAATTATTGTCTCGCTGACTGACATGGGTTCCCCGCCCTTTAACGAAACAATCAAGGCAAAAAAGGCGGCAATAATGACGATCAGGCCTTTTTATAGGTTTTTCATCACAAGAGTTTAACGTCACTGCCTTCTCCATGACGGAGCTTCCGTGGCTTTGCTGTACTTAGATGGTAAACTAATTGCTGATATACTATAATTTTGTCTGCAATTACCGAACTCTGATTCTACACTATTTTCCCTTCTAAAAATTCTATCCTTAATTTTAAATTATTCTTTCTATAGCTTTTATCACTGTAAACTGAACCGAGGTGTTACAATAAGTAGAAGGAATTCATTGAAAGCCTCTATGAGGCCGAAGATTTGTCTGATGTGATAGAAGAAGAAATAGGAGTCGATTTAGAAGAGATAGGGGATTCAGTATTAGAATCAGAATTTATAAGAGATTTGGAGGACTTAAGATCAAATAAGGCAGAGGGAATAGATAACATTCCATAAGAATTTCTGAAATCATTGGGGGAAGTGGCAACAAAACGACTATCGACGTTGGTGTGTAGAATGTATGAGTCCGGCGCAATACTATTGTAATGTTGTTGCTTTTATTTGTTCTGCTAGCGGTGCTGATATTCAAGACCGTAAAAGTGGGTTAAAAGCTGTGAGCTGTCTGGGGAAGTTAACCTTGCATTTCTGAGCAACTGTTTCACCAGGTATCCAGTCTAGCTTACCAAATTCCCAACCAGACTAACATCAATTATAATCTTTTAGTATTCATCTTACGATAACCGGTGATATACATATAAAAAGACAATTTAAATAAAAAGAAATAAATCAGTTTATATTTGGACATTTATTTTAACATTGATCATTGTTCCGTTAAAATTTCAGCATATCAAACTTGATTCATAACTAAACTGGTGCCTTATTTAGGATTGTGAAAATGTGAGTTTGTAATCTTACGGAACACATCAAATAGGGAGCCAAGATTGGGAGACTACATACAACACTGCATTCATAAAATAACACACGAAGAACGTTGAAACATATCCAAGAGGAAATTGACCACAACCAACCGATTCAATTTTCACCCAAAGAAGTTACGTTCGTAGCGCAATCCTGTCCGTCATGTAATTACCACACACTGGTATTCTAAATTCATACTAACTCTCTGTGAAATCTTCCCGAAAAGAATAGATGAGGGCTACTTTGATGCTTACACCACATGCTTCACGTGGTCAACTTGGTTTACACAAAGAGTGTAACTCCACAATAATTTTGATAATTAAAATAAATTAGATCAAAACGCAATTTACTAAAGAAAAACCTCGAACTGGTTACTATCGTCTTATTGTTACCCTGATGGGTCAAACAAATGTATAAGCAAGTGGTACTGGTCTCACAAAGTACACCCCACGTGGGTTGAACATAAAGAAATGTTGCTATATTGAAAAATATTGTCAAGATGAGACGTTATAATCTCACGCACATTCGCATTTAAGATTGACGATCTTAGTTAGAGTTACTGATCAACACGTGGTTCCACTTTACTCACAAAGTAGTGACAAAGCATCTACTGGAAGACATTCTGAACTTCACACTCGAATTACACTGCGTTGCAATTTAAGATAACATTAGATATTTTAGAGCTAAACCTGAAATAAAGGTTAGTAAATTTTCAGTTAGGCTGAACTTAAGAAATCCATTGTCTTACGGACTTAGCAGACACGCGCTTAGCCGGAGATCTTACCATTTCAGACGCTCGCCGCGGACAGACTGCACTGGGCTTCTACCAAAGGTGCTTCCGTATACAAAATGGAAGTGACCAGAGAGGCAGCTTCCTATACCAACATGACAAGGGACGGACAGGACCATACTAAGGATAGAAACCTCTTTGCTTTTAGGAAGCGTAGCTATCTGTTCCGACGTTGGTCCTACTGTTCTCTAGCAGACAGGGTTGTCTGCTACCATCCAACATGCAATTAGAAATACATTTGCTCATTCATCCTCTCACACAGAAGGGAAGGGGCATGACAGTATCTTATCATATGCAGTATATAAAAGAAAGTGGATGTAGGTTCCGTATGAGACTGTGTGACATGAATTACATATAAACTGTGTTTTAAAGTGTAGTAGTGTGACAGATCGTTCTTGTTTATGTGTAAAAGTAACACGTTTCACTGCTCAGTCTCCTTCCAGATAGTCAGAAACACCACAGTAAATTTAGAAGAGAAATTTATAGTTCTTCCACTCCAATTAATAGTGATGTTAAGCTGTTCTCTGACTTCTTGTCCTGTCTCTCGTTGTACTGTATTGTGTACAACTTAAAATCTGTTGTCAGAATTGCTGGTTTCTGACATAATGTTCATGTTCATTGATTTTTACATAACGTTTCTTAGTAATTTTGAATAGTTTTTGTAGTGCACAATCACATACTTATTCTTAGCAGTAGGTATAATTTGCTTCTCCTTTCACAAGATACCTTAATCGCTCTAGTGATCCTTGGTTGTTTACGTGGCTATTTATCATCATTTCTGATCAGCTTATGTAGAAAGCTGTTTTCAGATAATGGTATGAATTTATATGGAGTAGATTAAATTTTATTCCATTATTTGATCCGATATAAATTTCTTGCCAGATCATCACTTGTAAACTATTCTTAAAAATATTTGTTCTTCTGATTTCCACTAAGCAGTTCCTACACTGTACAAAATCTTTCATTTGCTAACTATGCCTATCAGTAGTTAGTGCCATCAGTAGTTAGAATCTTTTATTCAGCTGGCAGTATTGGCGCACGCTGTATTGCTGTAGTTCGAATAACGAAGATTTTTGTGAGGTAAGTGATTTATGAAAGGTATAGGTTATTGTTAGTCAGGGCCACTCTTGTGTAAGGATTATCGAAAGTCAGACTGCGTTGCGCTGAAAATATTGTGTGTCAGTCTAGTGACGATCAGAATAAGTAAAGAGAAAACTGTTTGAATACGTTGAGATTTGCTCAGCTGTTTGAGAATCAAATAACGTAGAAGTGTACCAGCACAGTCATTCATAATTTTCCAAAGGGGACGTTTCAACTTTTACAACAAATTTCAGATGGTAGTAGTGAATACTCTGTTCAAGAATCACTACAGGAGGAAATATACTTGGAAAATGTCGGTAGATACAGGAAGATTTCAGGTAGACGACATTATGGTCGGGCATAGATTCCAAAATCAGATATTGGATTGTAAGACATAACGAGGAGCAAATATAGACTCAGATCACAATTGAATGATGACGAGGTGTAGGTTGAATTCAGGAAGAATCAATGTGCAAAGAAGTCGGTTACGGAAGTACTAAGGACTGGAGAGATGCTTGAAGTTCTCTGAGGCCATACACACTGTGATAATGAATAGACCAGTTGGAAATTCCGTTGAAGAGGAATGGATACCTGTAAAACTCTAAAAAGGATACTCACAGAAGCTGGAGAGAAGGGTGGTAACTGCAAAGAAGCCATGGGTAACAGAAGAAATACTTCAGTTGATCGATGAAAGAAGAGAGTATAAAAATGTTCCGGGAAATTCAGGAGTACAGAAGCAAAAGTCACTTAGGAACGAAACAAATGGGAAGTGTAGGAAGCTAAGGCGAAATGGCTACATGAAAAATATGAAGAAATGGAAAACGAAATCATTGTCGGATGGACTTTCTTACCATACAGAAAAGTCAAAACAACCTTCGATGAAATTAAAAGCATGAATGGGAACATTAAACATGCACTCGCAATTCAACTCTGAAACGCAGAAGGGAGAACGGATAGGTAGAAAGAGTACACCGAGAGCCTGTATGAGGGGGAGAACTTATCTCATGACGTGATACAAGAAACAGGAGTTGGTAAAGGAGGGAAAGTATTAGAATCAGAATTTGGGAGCGCTTTAAGGCTTAAAATCAAATGAGGAAGTAGGAATTGGTATCATTCCATCAGAATTTCTAAAGTCATTGGGGCAAGTGGATTATTTACGTTGGAGTGTAGAATGTATGAGACTGGTGATGTACCATCAGACTTGAGGGTAAACATCATCCACACAGTTTCCAATATCGCAAGAGCCGACAAGTGAGAGAATTATCGTAAGGTCAGCTTAGCAGATCATGCATCCAACTTATTGACCAGAATGATATACAGAAGAATGGAAGAGAAAATTAAGGATCCGTTAGATGAAGATTAGTTTGGCTTTACGGAAGATAAAAGCCCCAGAGACGCAGTTCTGACATTCAAAGACTGAAGAACAATCAAGACACTTTCATAAGATTTCTAGACATGGAAAAGGCGTTCGACAATGTAGAATTGTGCAAGGTGTGCGAAATCTTGAGAAAAATAGGGTTAAGCGGTAGGAAAAGATGGATAACATACAACAACCAAGAGGGAACAACAAGAGAGGGGGAGCAATAACGAAGAGCACGGATTACATAGAGTGTAAGACAGGTCTGTTGACTTTCGCTGTTCAGTCAGTACGTCGAAGGAACAATGAGGCAAAAAAAAAAAAAAAAAAAAAAAAAAAAAAAAAAAAAAAAAAAAAAAAAAAAAAAAAGATTCAGGAGGGATTGAAATTCATACAGGATCTGTTGAGTGTAATGGCTCTGAGCACTATGGGACTTAACATCTGAGGTCAGTCTCCTAGCACTTAGAACTACTTAAACCTAACTAACCTACGGACATCATACATATACATGCCCGAGGCAGGATTCGAACCTGCGACCGTAGCGGTCGCGCGGTTCTAGACTGAAGCTCCTAGAACCGCTCGGCCACAGCGGCCGGCAGTTGAGTCTAGCGAGTACAGAATATGGATTAAGAGTAAATCGAAAAAACATGAAAGATAAGTAACAAAAACGGGAACACTAAGAAGCTTAACATTGTAACTGATGATCACGAAGCAGATGAGGTTAAGAAATTCTGCTACCTAGGCAGAAAAGGAACCATGACCGACGGAGCAAGGAGAACATCAGGAGCAGACTACCAATGGCAAAAAGGGCGTTGCTTCCCCAGAGAAGTCTGCTAGTATCAAGCACAAGCTATAATTTGAGAAAGCAATTTGTGCGAATGTACGTTTGGAGCACAGCATTGTATGTCAGAGAGACATGTACTGTGGGAAACCTGGAACAGGAGAGAATAGAATATTTTCAGATATGGTACTGCAGAAGGATGTTGGATATTAGGTGGACTGATAAGGTAAGAAATGAGTATGTTCTCTGCAGAATCGCATGAAGAAATCATTGTATGGATAACACCGACAAGAAGAATTGACAGGATCTGAAACTTTCTGGCAGATTAAAACTGTTTGAGGGACCGAGATTCGAACTCGGGACCTTTGCCTTTCGCGGGCAAGTGCTCTCCTATCTGAGCTACCCAAGCGAGACTCACGTTCCGTCCTCACAGCTCCTGGAAGATAGGAAATTGCGGAGACATGGCTTTGGCACAGCTGGGGGATGTATAATCTGCCAGGAAGTTTCATATCAGCACACACTCCACTGCAGAGTAAAAATCTCGTTCTGGAAACATCCCCCGGGAGTGCTAGCTGTGCAAGGTTCGCAGGAGAGCTTCTGTGAAGTTTGGAAGGTAGGAGACGAGATACTGGCAGTAGTAAAGCTGTGAAGACGGGGCGTGAGTCGTGCCTGGGTAGCTTAGATGGTAGAGCACTTGCCTGCAAAAGAGAAAGGTCCCGAGTTCGAGTTTGCATCTGCCAGGAACTTTCATATCAGCGCACACTCCGCTGCAGAGTGAAATTCTCATCGGAAGTAACAGGCTGATAGAACGTCTGCTGAGACATCAGGGATTGAGTTCCATGGTACTAGAGGGAGCTATAGAGACTAAAAACTGTGGTGGAAGTCAAAGATTGGAATACATCCAGCAAATAATTGAAGACGTACGTTGCAAGTGCTGCTACTCTGAGATGAAAAGTTGACACATTAGAGGACTTCGTGGTAAGGCGCATTAAAAGCGTCAGAGGACTAATGACTGAAAAAAGTAGAGAGAGCGAGAGAGAGAGACAGAGAGAGAGAGAGAGAGAGAGAGAGAGAGAGAGAGACAGATGACAGAGACAGATTTAAATTTTCCTAAAAGGCAAGAAGCTATTCTACCTTGATACTCAGTCCGCTAATATTCTGATGAAATAAGCTAACCTCACTTTCCCATGCATTCTTCATAATTTTGTGGCGTATTTCTGTGGTTTTAACGTCATTCACAGTAGGTTACCTGATTACTGGGTGATCCAAATGATATACTCCTCTGTCACAACTAATTATAGAGGTCTTGCTTTGTGTGATAGGGCCCCCCCCCCTCCTACGTAGCCCCGCCCCCACCCATCCCACGTAGCCCCCCTCGCCCCCCTCCAACGTTCATTTCCTGCAAGAAGCTTGGCCAACTTCTCTTTCCCCTTGTTATTCCCCCTGTATATCATACTACAATTCATATTTACCAATTGTAGCAACAAGCATGGCACTCGTATGGGATTTCATTTTAGTTAGCAGTTGCCTTCTCAATTTAGTGTTCGTAGGGCTCATAGCAGTGTTAACCCATGGCCGGTCATGAAACTGTAGGGCCTCCATAGGTCTCACACTTGTGAGTGGAGTAGGTGAGTGGAATTACTCTTGTTCTTCCATCCACGTTATTTCCAATGTTGTAATTACTATTCTTATTCAGGCTATTCCTTGATTCACTTACTATAAAAACGTGATCTTCTTTACCCAAACCTTTGCAAACATTTCCTGTGTCCTGCATCACCTGTCTATGGCTAGCACAAAGCTTCACAATGCTTGTGACACAGTAAACTGTTCCTAATTTGTCTTGTAGCACCTAAATCTATATCTACATCTACATAGATACTCCGCAAGCCACCATGCGGTGCGTAGCGGAGGGTACCCTATACCACTACTTGTCATTTCCCATTCTGTTTCATTTGCAAATAGAACAAGGGGGTAACGACTGTCTGTACGTCTCCGTATATGCCCTAATTTCTCGCATCTTATCTTCATGGTCCATGTGTTGCCGGCAGGCGAATCGTTCGGCAATCAGCTTCAAATGCTGGATCTCTAAATTTTCTCAATAGTGTTTCCCGAAAAGAACGTCATCTTCCCTCCGGGAATTCCTATTTGAGTTACCGAAGCATCTCCATAACACTTACCTTTTGTTCGAGACTACCGGTAACAAATCTAGTGACCTGACTCTGAATTGCTGCGATGTCTTCCTTCAATCCGACCTGGAACGGACCTCAAACACTCGACCAGTACACAATAATAGGTCATACCAACGTCCTATATGCGGTCTCCTTTACAGGTGACCCACTCTTTCCTAAAATTCTCCAAATAAATTGAGGTCGACAATTTGCCTTCCCTACAATAGTTCTCAAAAGCTCGTTCTAAAGTTCTCACAAGATCGTTCTACCTCATATCGCTTTGAAACGTTACGCCCAGACACTTAAACGACGTTCCTGAGTCATGCAATGCACTAGGAATAGTGTATCCGAACATTACAGATTTGGTCTTCCTACTTATCTGCATTAACTTTCATTTTTCCACATTTAGGACTAACTGCTATTCATCACAGCAACTGCAAATTTTGTTTAAGTCGTCTTGTATCTTCCTACAGTCATTCAACTTCGACGCCTTACCGTATGCCACTATATCGTCAGCAAACAATCGCCGATTGCTACTCTGCCCCCTCGTGTCCGCCATATCATTTAGGTATATAGAGAACAACAGCGGTCCTATCACACTTCCATTGGGCACTCTTGACGTTACCGTTGTCTTTGATAAACACTTGCCGTCGAGGACAATATTCTGGGTTCTATTATTTAAGAAGTATTCGAGCCACCCACACATCTGTGGGCTTATTCGATATGCTCGTACCTTCGTTAACAACCTGCAATGGGGCACAGTGTCAAACACTTTTCGGAAATCTAGAAATATGGAATTTACCAAGTATCCCTTCATCCATAGTTCGCAGTATAGCATGTTAGAAAAGTGCAACCTGAGTTTCGTACGAGCGGTGCTTTCTACAGCCATGCTGGTTTGTGGACATAAGCTTCTTACTCTCAAGAAAGTTTATTAAATTCGAACTGCGAATATATTCAAGGATTCTGCAGCAAACAGAAGTTAGAGAAATTGATCTGTAATTTCGCGGGTACGTTGTTTTACCTTTCTTATATACTGGAGCAACCTGCCCTTTTTTCCACTCACTTGGGGCTTTTTGCTGAGCGAGATGTTCAAGATAAATGCAAGCTGGATAAGGGGCTAATACCATACTCTTTGTGAAATCGAAATGGGATTCCATCCGGAAATGGTGCTTTACTTGTTTTCAAACCTTTCAGCTGCTTGTCTACTCCAGGTATGCTTATTACTTTATCGTCTATACGAGAGTCTGTCCGATGGTCAAATGACGTTATGTTTGTACAATATTCCTGTGTGAACTATTTCTTGAACGTCATATTTAAAACTTCGGCTTTCCGTTCTCGATCTTCAACTGCCAAACCAGACTGGTCAACAAAAATGGAAGCATTAGCCTCGCTTAGCGATTTTACATACGAGCAGACTTTTATCGGGTTCTCTACCAGATCTGTTGCTAAGGTATGACGGTGGTAGATGCTGTATAGGTCTTCTCACAGACGCACAAATGTCCACTAACCTTCGCATGTTGACGTGTATGAGTTCCCTTTTGAACTGAGAGCGCAAGAACCTCTGCTTCCTCAGCATCCGCCGAATTTCATTATTAAACCATGGCAGGTCTTTTTCATCCTTTATCCACTTACTAGGCACGTAACTCTCCAGTACACGATTTACAATCTACTTAAACGTTACCCATAATTCCTCTACACCCATCTTATTGGAACTAAGTGATTCCAGTTCACTGCCTAAGTGAGGTATTAATAACTGCTTGTCTGCTCTATCTAGCAAAAACAGTCCTCCAGCCTTCTTGACTGATTTATTTCGTAATCGTAGTTGCTAGAATGACATCATGATTGCTAATCCCCTTTTCTATACTGATATTGTCGTTAAGGTCCGGCTTATTTGTAGCTACAAGGTCTAAGATATTTCCACTGCGCATGGGCTGCCAAACTAGCTGCTCAAGACATTTTTCAGAAAACGTATTCAAAAGTACTTCGCGTGACTGTCTGTCTGTACTCCCTTCAATGAATAAATAGACATCCCATTCTCTACTGGGAAGGTTAAAGTCCCCTCCAACTAGTATTGCATCATCTGAGTATTTACGCGCTGTTGACCCTAGTTTCTCTGAATGCCTCTAGAGCTGTCACAGTAGAATAGGGTGGCCCCTGAAAACATCCAATAATTAACTTACTTTCACCTACACCTGTTACACGCGACCCAATGATTTCACTGTCACACTCAACATCGAGCTCAGTAGAGACAATATTTTTGTCAGCTGCAATGAACACTTCCTCTCCTATGGCCTCTAATTGTCTTTCTGATATATATCCCTGCAATGGTTGCTACCTATCTGCTAGAATCTTTTCTTGCCTGCTCCTTTTGCTACAGGCCTACACTTAGCTTCTTTCCTAGACGTCTGCTGCACTCCATCGTGATCTTCTTCAAGATAACGAGTCATACTTATTGCTTGTTGTAAGCCTAGATGTAGTCTTTGAATTTGAAAAGCTGCTTTTCTTTCGTCCATTACTTGTTATCTTTACCCAGTTCTCACGGTCCACATACTCCTTCAACCTATCTGGTTTAAATTACGCATGATTTAATTCAGCTTGAAAGGCACAAAATTTCCACTAACTTTCCAGGTACAGCACCTTGCTGTTGAATGTAACAATGACTGTCGTTATCGTCTGCAGAACATGGGGGCAGGTGTAGTCTGGATACACATGTTGAGCCGGCCGCTGTGGAAGAGCGGTTCTAGGCTCTTCAGTCAGGAACCGCGCGACCGCTGCGGTCGCAGGTTCGAATCCTGCCTCGGGCATGGATGTGTGTGATGTCCTTAGGTTAGTTAGGTTTAAGCAGTTCTAAGTTCTAGGGGACTGATGACCTCAGATGTTAAGTCCCATAATGCTCACAGCCATTTGAACACACATGTTGCCAGGGTTGTTTCGACTACGCTGCACAAGTTTAGACGTTTCGCTGGGAAGCCGTTACACAGCCTCCACACACTTTCAGTCTCTCCCCATGTGATTTCCAAATTTTTTGAGTGCTGAAGAAAGTCGTTCACGGCCGCCTACTTGCTCCAGATAAACATGTGCTCGGTTGTATAAAATAATGGCTCCGTACGCACGCGATTATATTTTTCCATGAAGGCATTGATCGTCTTGTCTGATATTGGTTTAAATCTATTAATAGTTATAGTGATTACTTTTGAAAAAATAAACAATTTACTTACTATTTTCCATCTGTCTCGTTTTCATTTCACTGTCTCTTATGTTAATACTTGTGCGAAGTCTTCAGATTCAGTACTTCGGAATAAGACCACACCGTCGAAATAAGAGCCTCATTTTGAGTGGCAAGCCTCTTTAACAAATTATAACCGTTGGATTCAGAAAGTCCGACTCCACTGTAGCATGATTTTAGCAGTCTATATTGAGAGTGGTCGACGTTGGGGTTTCCGTCACATTGAATCGCTGTTGTGGGCCGATTGACTCCTGAGTTCGTTTCTACGTTGGCAATCTAAACTGAGTTTTACAGCTCACGATCAGACTATAACCAAAACTCGACACACGCATTTTTAAGATTTTTTTCAAATGTGTACATTTGCATACTCTTTTATAAAAAATACTTGAAAAATACTTTGTGTATGTTAGTCCGTAAAATGCAATATCTTGACAGTACATTTTTAACGAGTGTGCAGAATCTGCAGGAGCAGGTTTGCCACAGTGTGCGAGGCACACATACCATTACGTTACGCTTTCAACACTGATATCTGTAGGAGCTACTAGGGGCCGGATGTAGCGTCGACCTCGATTTAACACGCTAACTTATTACGAAGCTATAATTGGGGCTCTTATCCATATTGAAAAAAAAATCGTATTAGATGCTTGGGTGAGACGAAATGCGTTTGGAGAGGAAGGGTCAATATTTTAAACAGTGATAGTACAAGTAATTCTGAACAAAAAATGTTGTATGAATATAGCTCCGCAAATGCTTCGTTAGGGAGGTATGGGTATTGAAAGGAACTTTAATTCTGCAAAACTAATGCGCACAGTGTGTACGTATACGCTATACAACTGGACCGTAACGTGATGTTCTTGCATACAATGCACGGGTACATGCCATGTTTACGCTATGGAACCTACCACATATTATGATCATGTGAAGTACGTAGTACAATCACCCGTTGTTTGCGCATTTGCGCCTTGTAAGCGGCATTGTGTATCGTACCGGCGATGGATCGTTTAGCTGTGTAGCGTACGGCGTTAACTGTGTTCGTACAAGCACTGCTAACAATGCCACACGTCTACAGTGATGAGGAATACGCAGATATGGTGTATATTTACGGCTTCTGCGACGGTAGTGCTACCGCTGCAAGAGAATAATACCACAGGCGCTTTCCGACTCGACGATTACCTGATTGCAGGGTGGTTACCAAAGTGTTTATCACTTTGCGTTTAACAGGTTCTCTTCGAAGTAGACATTTTTCGTCCGAGTGTGCACGTCAACAAACTTCGCAAGAACAGGAAGACATTGTCGCAAGTGTAGAACGAAGTCCCAGTACGAGCATACGAAGAATGTCCCCGGGTATGAATGTCCCACAGACACGTTTATGGGAAACATTACATGCGGAAAACTTATATCCATTTCACATGCAGCGTGTCCAAAATCTCCACGTTTACGACAATGACCAACGACCTCAATTCTGTCACTGGGTAACTGAGAATGGTCATTTGCTTCCATACATACTATTCACTGACGAAACCCCGTTTTCACGACATGGAGTAAACAACACACGGAAAAATCATTGATAGTCGCGGGAAAATACACACTTTTCATTGGATAGCGATGTCCAAGTTCGTTTTGTTATAAATGTTTGGTGCGGCATGATTGATAACCTCACCTTTTGATAGGTGCATTTATTATCAATCAGCGATTGACGGGAGAGAGGTACCTGCATTTTTTGGAAAATTAATTTGTGGAACTATTGGAAGACATTCCTATAGCCAAGCGAGCTGGAATGTATTTTCAACATGATGGTGCCCCTCCATATGTTACATTATGTGCAAGGGACAATCTCAACCGCACCTACCCTAATCGCTTGATTGGCCGTGGTGGTGCTATTAACTGGCCTCCAAGATCACCTGACCTGACACTTTTAGATTTCTGTTTATGGGGTTGGATGAAATCAGAGGTCCACAGAGTGAAGATAAATACAAGAGATGAACTGCTTCGTCGCATCACGGATGCTGCTGAATTGATTAGGAACCAGCCACAGGCAATTGAACAAGCAGCATAACATGTTATCGCTAGAGCGCAAAGATGCATTGACGATCATGGTGGGATATTCGAACCTGTTCTGTGAACTGTACAACATCTGTACCATAAGTGTTAAACCCGTTTGTAAAAGACGTGGTACGTCTTTTTCAACTGAATACATGTAACATGCATGTAGTAATGCATTATGTACTAAATGCAAAGTAAATAAACGTAATTTAAAAATGTGTAACGTAACTGTACTTCCCTGTAACATTGTTTTCAAGAAAATCACGTTACGGTCCAGTTGTATTGCATGTACGTTCACGTTGCGCACATCAGTTTTGCAGAATTAAAGTTCCTTTCTGTGATGTCACCGCCAGACACCACACTTGCTAGGTGGTAGCCTTTAAATCGGCCGCGGTCCGTTAGTATACGTCGGACCCGCGTGTCGCCACTATCAGTGATTGCAGACCGAGCGCCACCACACTCCCTAGCACTCGCCCAAGTTGTACAGCCGACTTTGCTAGCGATGGTTCACTGTCTACATACGCTCTCATTTGCAGAGACGACAGTTTAGCATAGCCTTCAGCTACGTCATTTGCTACGACCTAGCAGGGCGCCATATTCAGTTACTATACTTACTATCTTCAAGAATGTATTCTGAATTGATAATATTGTGAATCATGTACTGTCAAGAGCGACGTTCGTCATTAATGGATTAAAGTTAATTATCGAACTAATTACGTCCGCTTTCTGAATTCTCATTCCTTATCATGTTCCAGACCTCACGTCAGTATAGTTCTTCCCTCGTCACGCCAGCCTGCGTGAGCTAAAACGCGTGCATTTCGGCCTCCACCCGTAACACAGTGTTGGCTCTTCTGCTAACACAAAACATTCAGTGCCCATACTTCCCTAACGAAGCATTTGCGGACCTATGTCTATGTCACAATTTTTGCTCAGAATTACTTTTATCATCACTGTGTAAGATATTGACCTTTTCTCCCCGAACACCCTACGCATTACGTGTATGTGTGTGAGAATGTACATCTGTAAGCTAGTTAAGTTGCAACTATTAGAAAATTACAAGTTGATTAATGCAATCAGCTTGTAATATTTAACTCTGTGAGTCACTGAACAATAACACTATTAAGATGTTCAGAACAATTTGTTTTGCAGAGCTTGTCTATAGCTTAATAATGCCTAAGTACATTTGCTGACCACATATTGCATGCCAAGCGCCTTATGTGGCAAGGAACATGTCCTTCTCCACTGACGTACTCAGCCACTTCCTTTCTTATTTCCGAAGCAGTTTTCGAATTTGCGTTTATCGACCGAGGCCCTTTCGATGGCGGTAGTTCTGTCGCAGTGGAACGCCACTGGCCAGGGTGAAAAATACCGGTGTCAGTGTCTACATGGTCAACCCGTCCTCTTTCAAAATACGTTACTGATGACGTTGTTCGCAACCAGTTATGGAGAGTACATGTACACTATACAATCGAATCTATAGGTTCTAAATCAAGTTCGAGCTCTTTTCCGAAGATTCTAAATCTTGCTGCCATTATAGCAAACGCTTTGTCCATCACCCTGCATCCACGCGATATCGATAATCGAATAAACGTTTTATTACTGTCAAATTTCATTTGGAAAATAGCGTCATTAAGTTCGGTGTGAAAGGGAACATATCATCCAAAATAAAATTAAGTGTACTGTTGTCTAAGGTTGGTTTAAGTGAGGACCACAGGACTGCACTTGCGTCATTCGCTCTTCCATTGGTTCCCATATCTGTGTATAGAAACTCACAATCAGAATCTACCAACACTAAAAGTGCAATTTTGTAACCTGCTTTGTAGTTGTACAGCTCAGAGCAACTCACAGATGGTCTCTTTACAGTCACATGCTTTCCGTCAGTAGCACCACAGCATAAAGGAAAATTCCGTTTGTTTCAAAACGTTTTTGTTTTTCCATCCATTCCTCCGATGTTTACGGAACCTAAAAAAGAAATATTCGTTACAAACTAAAATTTTTCGATTGCGTACAAACACATTAACAGAACCGCTGTGTGTTGTGAGCGCCGTTGATTACTGGTAATCTTTAATATCAGGTTACACAAGTTACCAATGATAATGGAATGGATGATGAAACTGGTGCATCTGATCCTCAACGAATGTCGAGGGCTTAGCTCATAACAACGCCCAATTGTGGCTGCTCTTCCAATAAAAAATAAACAACAATAATAAAAAGGAACGGCAAGTTGGTAAAAATTGGTAGTGCCATTGAGAAGTTGCAGTAAGTATCCGTCAGCTTCAACCAGATCCCAGTCCGAAGAGCCTGCATCTCAATTGAGAGATCTTACTTTGAAAAACAGACTTAAAAGAATTACATGCCATCATCATATTCAACCAATGCTGCGAAAAAGGAGACTCAAATTATTGGAAGCCCCGCAACGATCAGCTACTCCGATGATATCTGTAACCTCGTCCGACGCTAGCAACTCAGATGGCGATTTTATGACTGAAGATTGTGTTTGCAGACAGTTGGGTTAAAATGTCATTGCGTGACAAACAAGTTCCGTACTGTAACCAGTATTTAATATTAAACTGTACTAATTAAAATTTATGTATTTTGCATAATCACCTCTTGTATTTGTATGGCTGGCATAGTTATTGGAAGTGACAACCTCAAAATATATAGGCACATTTCTGCATTTATTTTCTTTTAAAGTACTAGTGTTGCTAAGAATGTGCTCCTCTCTCAGACATGTTCATTAGATGACGCAAAAGACAAAGACACTCTTGATTTTTCTTGATTCATATACTATAAATTAGCTAACTGGCAACAGTGACTCGTGAGACGTTGCTTTCATATATTCTTGTGATGCTGTAGTTACTGCTGTAAGTATTTCTGGCATAAAAGTGGAAATGATGTTGGCTGGTATTTGAAACATGACGGTTACAGTTTGGTAACTGTCACCACTTGCTAAAAATCGTAAGGCGATTTCTAGTTTGGACTGTGCATGAACTGCGTTTCTCATTTTGCGTGTCTGTTTTTTATACTTCACGTTTAATTAAATTATAGAGATCGTTAAATTACCCTATAACCATTCTCATAATCCTCTTGTATTGTAGCGCATTCTTCTCGGCAAGTTTTTGAAGCATTGTAGACGAAGCTCCCAGGTGGTCTCTACGACAGACCTAGAATGACCTATTTTTGATTAATGTTTCTTGACGCTCTTCGCTTAAACAATGTACAATTTCGCTCACAGCTTCATCAACAACTTCTTCGCGTACTTCATCAAGCTCTCACACATCCTCGGACAGTGATGCACTCACCACATCCACAAACAGACTAGCTACTGGCTGTACTGGCTGTACTTCGTTTGTAAGCCTCTTGCCCCGGCCACTTGACTGGCTGCCCATAGTGGTCGCAGCTACTCCCTGTGTGCAGGGTGCTGTCTGCTCCGAGGCCTGGTAGACAGTTCTGAGAACATCGGTCAATGATTTCAAGGTTGTGTCTGCACTAAAACACAGACCGGGGCTGCAGGTCTTCAAGAACTCTCCAGAAATTTTCGTGGCCCGCCGCCAAAATCTGCTTTACCTATTAGCGGTGGTAGTTCAAATTTCCGCGGACGATGAGTACTTGGCTCAATATACACTGACGAAAACGGGAAGTATTACGCTATGAAGCACCAGTCCGATATGTATAAAACAACTTGCAGATAAACATTATAACGTGTATTAAATGATTCAACATTCATGCCATTCAGAACTGTTGTCCATCAGCCACATTAATATGAGATGTGACCCACATGGGCACGAATATACTCTTTATATTTGTCGTAACATATGTCGTGACATAGAAACAAACAGTCTCAGAACGTTATCTTGAGGAGTTTCTTGCCACGCCTGAAACACGTACTCTGACATGTCTTGAAAATTATTGATTGGAGGCTACTATGGAAGTATACAAGGTATGCACTTCCATCGCATCCCAGACATCTCTACGGGTGACACATCAGTGGACCAGATTGATCAGCGAAGTATCATTATATTGTTTAAGAGATTTGTGGCATGAAGCGCATTTCCCTGCTAGAAACAACTGAGTTATTTTGCGTATATATCAGTCATTAAATACACCATCCTCACAAAACAAATTCAGTTTATGATTATTTTCTGCTTTGTATTACTTTACGTTAGTATTATAACAATATTAATAATAATTAATATACTTAGTTTCAGAACTGAGAAAAAACAAAAATACCACTCACGAAGACATCCGAATACAAGAGAAGCTATAAAAGCAGTGTTCTTTCCGGAGTCACTGTACCTAACTGACAAGGAGAGGTCTTCAGCGGCGGGATCGACTTTTTGAAGCTATCTACATGGTGATGTAGGTTAAGATCCCAGGTATCACACACTGCGGCCATTCACTCTGATGGCTCCTCGTTGTCGAGTAAAGGAAGAAAGAAACATTCGGAAGTTTGTGTGACACTCAATACTATTAAAATAAGTGGCATAGTATAATTTTTCGTGTGGTGTAATGCATCGGACAACAGCTACAAATGCAGACGATTGTCAGTATGAATCTCGTCAGAGGTATGATTTTTTTTAAAATCGTTGTCGACATTACTTCTATCATAATTTATATTCAATTAACTGGCTTGAATCTTTTAGTTCCATTCCTTTGTCATATAATTTTAATCATAATATCAACTTTTTCATTTCCTCTCATTTTTCTTCTTATCATTCTTTCTCCTCTTGAAATACTTTTCATGTCTTTTTAGTTAACGTTATGTGTTAATTTCGATTTAATCACTTTTCTTTGATCAGCCTGTTTTTTCGTCCATGTTATTGTGTTCATTATAGCTATTTTTCATTTTGCTTGAAATTCGATTTATTTATAAACCCGCCTTTCATTTACATCCATGTTACTTTGCCCAGAGTGCAATAGGTATTTAGGTTATGTTTTAAGTGTTTGTATGACGATTACCAAGAAAAAAATGGACATCTGGTAACGAAAATGTATTTTTCACACCATTGCACAAATATAAGTAGATTTCTTCATCTCGTGTTGTTCAACTGATAGATCGAAATTTTCAAATAATTGAATATTATAGTAGATGATATAATTAAATTCATATTTACAAAAATTCCTATTGGAAAAGAGTGATATAAAGAAAAATGAAACAAATGAAAATTTCATATGGGGATTAAAATGGTGTGACAAACATACAGAAATAAACAATTACATTTAAACCTATTAATTTAATAAAAATAATGATCGAAATAATTTCGATAGCGATTTCAAAAAAAAAAAAAAAAAAAAAAAAAAACATCGTATTTCACGGGCTTCGAACGACAACCTATTGCGTATGGTGCTGTTGTCCTATCCGCTACACCATGCCACCACAGCATTTGATGCATCTTTAGTTTAATCGTTTTGTCACACAAAATACCGAATTTTTCTTTCATCAGTTACTCGCAAACGAGGGACCGCCAGGGTGAATGGCCGCAGTGTGTGATACTTGGGATCTTAACCTACAT
This sequence comes from Schistocerca serialis cubense, assembly GCF_023864345.2. Taxonomy (NCBI): domain Eukaryota; kingdom Metazoa; phylum Arthropoda; class Insecta; order Orthoptera; family Acrididae; genus Schistocerca; species Schistocerca serialis. The sequence continues at coordinate 492,492,322 of NC_064638.1, forward strand.
CACCATGTAGATAGCTTCAAAAAGTCGGTGGCCTTCTGGGGGACCTCTCCTTCTGAGAAAAAATAAATTAGTTGCCAAAATACGATATAGCACGACTGTAGCATACGCAGTCGAATGGCTGGGTGGAAGTTCCAGGAGTAATATTCAGACACCGAAAATTATTATCCCAGAACAGGGTAGTGATCTCTTATTACCAACGTGATCACTTGGAAAACCAGAGGGGACCACAGAAACCAGAAATACTGACGAAACTGACCTAGGAAAGAACGTGTTCGACTAAAATATTAAAACTTCCTTTGCATTTGAGACAGTCACAAAACAGTTCAAACTGTTAATCGGTATCAGCCTATACTGACCATCAGAACTAACAGTAAAACAGAAAGAAAAAAAGAGAAAGTAGTTTATGTCATGTTTTTCCAGCTTTACAAACAGAGGAACAAACAAAAAGAAATTAAGTACTACATCATTTAGTACGCAACTTTGTGTACATCTTTTTTCTATTTTAAAAATCGATTTGGGTCAATTTCAAACAATTTTGTGGTAAAACAAGATGTAAATAACTGTGAATTCCACAACTTCAACAACAAATCATTGCTGAGATGTTTATTTATGTTTAGTGGTGAAAAGTACGAACAATTTTGTATTAAACGATGCAGTTTCTAAAGTTTTATGAAAATTGTCCACCATCGCCTACACAACATAGTTAGTTTTTTAGGCATGTAAACTCAAAGCAACACGTGCTGATCAGAACGACACTTAATGCATAGTCATACTCAAGGTGCGCATTTTACTATCACTTCATACCTACGCATTACATCACAAAAATTTATTTTAAATAAAAGGTAAATTTTAACAATATTTTAAAATTCTTCAAATGAAATGAGATAGAGGTATTATAAGAACAGTTTAAAAGAAAACATGACTGCTGCTCAAATGTGGAAAATGTTTTACAATGAAACTGAAGCTATTAATTTTCTGTACTGCATATGAGATGTCTTCTGAAATAAACAAATACAGTTTACGGCACATGTGTATAAGACAACAGAGTAATTTTTCCCAACCATCATATATGGCTTTTTGGTCGATAATCCTCTAGAACACTATTTTGCACCCATCGGAAACGTAAGTACGGACAAGATTAGATTTTACAGCATGAGCTTCACAACTTTGTTGTACATGCGGGTTATTTCTTGTTAAATAGTATTTACCTAGGTGTCTGAAACATATATACCCATTAATCAGTTTCACAATGTGCTGGTTAGTGTTTTAACTGGTTTAACTACCTTTCGCTCAACAAGATAGCAGAAATGAGGCTCATCTGTCTTTCATAAACCAGCTGCAGTTAAATACGTTTTTGCAGGATGAGCAACATGAAGAGATGCCGCTTTCATGTTTTTGAGCCCACGTTTATTTATCTTCCAGTGTGCTGGTATCATTTAAAATAATTTAGCTGCGTTTTTAATGACAAAACCAACAGAAACAGCTTCTATTGCGTCTTCAGATATTCTGTTGTTCAGTTCGTATACTTCAAATCAATATAAAAAATTTGTTTGCACCTAAAAAATGAGCATCTGGACGCAGATAATACGTAGTCTCCCTCCTTTTGTTAACCCTGCATTCAGGTAGATGGTGCTTTACAAGCTGTAGCTGATTTAAAAAGTAAAAAATCTCAAACGAATATTAGAATTTCCTGTTAAAACTACTTTGGACTCAATTCCACACACATAGAAAATGTACAAATTTCTTTTTACTCGATGAACAGCAACGACGGATTATGCTTGCAAACTGTGTGTTACGCAGTACAATTTGACTGTAACTCCGATTTCTTTCCACATTACGGTCAAACACATTTTCAGGCATTAACCAGCCTCTCAACTTGCTAGGAAGTACTTTAATTGCTTTACATCCATTTCAAGCAAAAATATAGGAAAAATGTGCTCATCTAACTTTAATAAACCAGCTACAGTCTAATTTTAACCCCTTAAAACATTAAGAGTAGTTTTTGCAGTACGGGTCACACAATGCACTTCTGCTCCACAGTTTTTTGAGAGAAAGTACAACCTACCTTCGAGTGCGATTGACTTCCACTATTTAATATACCTTGCAGGGTGCCAGTAGCACATAAAATAAATTGGTTAGAAACAGATTCTTTTGCATCTTGAAAAATCTTCTGTTGTCCATTTCATAAGCACCTGAAAAATAAAAGAAAGGAAAGATTAGTATCTACAGATGTTGAACCACCAGGTATTTTCACTCAGTTATCTGGCACAAAACGGGACTTCCTTATATAACATCACGTCTCTCTTCTCTGTTCAGATTCGCATTCAGGTATATGGTGCATTACAAGCTGTAACTGAATTCGTCATAAAAAAAAACTGGAAAAGTATCATGTTTTCCAGTTGCAAATACTATGCAGTAAATTACGCACACATCTAAAACACAGAAAATGGTAAATTGTTTTCTAATTGATGAGCATCACACAGAGCTTTTCCTTGGTTCTGATGAGTTACAATGTACAACTTGCCTATCAGTCCGATTTATTTCCACATTTCACTCAATCGCAACAAGTGGTAGCAACTATTTTAATGAGCTTTAAATGACATTTTGATTGATGATCCTCAAGAGTGAATTTATTATCTCTACACATCTGATACGTAAGCATGGATACGATTCGGTTTTATGGGACAAGCTACAAATTTGTTCTACATGACAATTATTTCTCGTAAAGTAGGAGTTACTTACACGTCAGAATCTAATACACTCATTAACCTGCATCGCAAAGTGGTGGTTCGTTTTTAAACTGGTTTACACCCCTTTCGATAAAAAAGAGAGCACAAATGTGTTCTTCTGACTTTCATAAACCAGCTGCAATATAAATTGTAACTATCTAAAACTTAAAAGATGAAGGCAATAAGTTTTTGTGGGATGAGAGACATAAAAAGAATCTACTTCTAGATTTTTGAGACAAAGTAGACATACCTGTGAGTGCGACTGACTTCCACTATCCAATTTGTATTTGATTGTGCCAGTACCATTTAAAAGAATTTAGGTGCATGTTTAATCATGAAAGATGCAGAAAGAGCTTCTTTTGTGACTTGGAAGTTTCTGTTGTCTATTTCACATGCATCTGAGAAATAAATAAAAAAAATAATTAGTATCTGCTAGAAGAGCACCACGACCTGGTATTACCCAATTAAATGATACAAAGCGGTACTCGCTTTAGATAAATTTTAGCCTCTGTACTTTTGTTAGCCTTGCAGTCCGATAGAGGATATCAGAATTCATAATTAAAAAATCTGCAAATATGTCATATTTCCCTGTTGTGAGTACTATGCAGTCAATTCTGAACACGACTGAAAAGTATAAAACGAGTAGTTTGTCTGGTATTTTGATAGGAACCTATATGTTATAAAATTACCTTACCTGTCAGTCCGATTTATTTCCACATTCCAGTCACATAGCATGGTGGGATCTCTTTTAAGGAATATTATTTTCTATTTATTCCAGCTCTTGAACTCTATTTTGTATCCAACTTAAAACAGCATGAGCTTCGCAACTTTGTTCTATATGGCAGTTACTTTTCAAGACGTAGGACTTACCTAAGAGCCCAATACACTTTCAATCACTATCGTGCTTCGCAATGGGCTGTGGAATATTTTAACTGCTATAACATGCTTTCAAGCAAAAGGATAGCATAAATGTGCTTATCTGGCTTTCATAAACCAGCTGCAGTCTACTTTGCAGCTGTGTAAAAAATAGAAAATTAATAAGAGTAGTTTTTGCAGGATATGCGCCATAATGAGCTTTTACTTCACAGTTTTGTGAGACAAAGTACGAAATACCTTCGAGTGCGATAGACATCCGCTTCACAATTTGTCTTGGAGTGTGCTAGTAGCACATAAAATAATTTAGCTTATTTTTTTTTATAACGCAGTTAGATGAAAAAGTGTCCTTTGCATCATGCAAATCTTCTCTTGAACACTCCGTACGAAAAACGAAAAAAGGGTCAGTTTGTATCTACAGGAATTGCATCACGAAGTGGTTTTACTCAGCTGTTACATCGTGGGACTCCTTGTATAATATCTGGTCTCTCTCCTTTAGTCAGATTTGCATTCGTGTATATGGTGCTTTACAAGCTGTAGCTGAATTCATCTCAAAATCTCCAAAAATACCATTTTTTCCTCTTGCAAGCATCAGGTAGAAAATGTCAGTCGATCACAGACAATGGTGAGATCTCTTTTAATGTTCTTTAAATTACTTTCTGTTTGATAATCCCAAGAATGAGTTTATTTTCTATTTGCACAGCACTTGCACTCAATTGAGTACCCATCTGTAATGAAAACAAAATTGAGATTAAATTTTATAGCTCGAGCTTCAGCTTTGTTTTACATCACTGTTATTTATCATGAAGTTGCACTTACCTACATCTCCAAAACTTATACATTCATTAACCTTCCTCACAAAGAGCTTTGTAGTTTTCAAACTGGAATAAATTGGTTTCGATCAACAAGACAACAGAAATTTGCCCTTCCGACTTTCATAAACCACCTGCAATCTAATTCGTAATCATCTGAAATACAGAAGATGAATAAGTTAACTTTTTGTGGGATGAGTGACATAAAGAGAATCTACTTCCAGTTTTCTGAGACAAGGTACGTCTCACCTTTGGGTGCGACTGACTTCCACTATTTATTCTGCAGAATGCTAATACCATACAAAATATTTTGGCTGCATGTTTAATCATAAGAGCAGCAGAAGTAGGTTCTTTGGCGTCATGAAAGTTTTCTGTTGTGCAATTCGTACGCATCTGAAAAACAAATGAAGAATAATTAGTATCTGCAAGAAGAACACCACGAAATGGTTTCAATCAATTCAAGGATACAAAGCGTTACTCCCTTAAATTCTAGTTTCTGTAGTTTTGTTCGATTAGCATTCAGGTAGAGAGCGATTTACAAGCTATAGCTGCTTTCATAATTAAAAATCACCAGTTATATCACATTTCCTTGTTGCAAACACTATACAATGATTCTGAACGCATCTGAAACATTTAAAATGAGTGGTTTAATTTTCTGGTTGACAAACATCAACAATATGTTTTGCTAGGCAACTATGGTCTATAAAATAAGACTTACCTTCATTACAATATATTTCCACTTTTGAGTCGGTTAGTGGGCATGGTGGGAATTCTTTTGAGGATTTTTATTTTCTATTTTGCACAATTCTTGAGCACTGTTTTGTATCCATCTGAAAGATAATCAGTGATCTGAAAGATAACTATTTTTACAGCATTAGCTTCAAAACTTTTTCCTGCATGACAATTATTGCTCATGAACTATGACTTATCTTCGAGTGCAATACACGTTCCAAAATTATCCTGCATCACAATAGGCTGTGAAATATTTTACCTCTTATAATTTTCTTTCGAGCATATGGATAGCAGAAATGTGCTAATCTGACTTTCATAAATTAGCTGCAGTCTACTTTGTATCCGTCTAAAACAAAGAAAATGAATAAGTTTAGTTTTTGCAGGATAAACATCATAATGAACTTCTACTTCACATTTCTTTGTAACAAAGCACTAATTACCTTCTAGTGCGATAGGCATCCACCTTTTAATTTATCTTGCAGTGTGCTAGAAGCACATAACATAGTTAAACGTAATTTTTAATAACGCAGCTAGAAGAAGAACTGTCCTTAGCATCTTAGAAATCTTCTGTTGACCATTTCGTATGAAATATGATAAATTAAAAAAAGATTAATTTGTATCTACAGCAGTAGCACCACTACGTGGTTTTACTCAGTTAGCTGTTACAACATGGGACTCCTTTGGATAATATCTCGTCTCTCTACTTTATTCCAATTTGCGTTTGTGTATATGGTGCTTTACAAGTCGTAGATGATTTCTTCATCACAAAATCTTCAAAAATACCATGTTTCCTTTTTGTAAGCATCAGTTAGCAAACTAATCACACATCTGAAGAACAGAAAATGTAGTAGTTATTATCTGGTTGATGAGCAACACAAACAGTGTTTCCTCACAAATGAAGTGTTTCAATGTACAACTCGCTTGTCAGACCGATTTCTTTCCAAATGTCACTCGATTGCGGAGAGTACTGAGAGCTATTTTAATGAGCTTTAAATGACTTTCTGAATGATAATCCTCAAGAATTACTTTATTTTCTATTTGCTTTGCTCTAGCACCCTATTTAGTACCCATCTGAAATGTAAGAAATAATAAGATTAATTTTTATAGCATGAGCTTCTCGCTGCCTCTCTGTTTTGTTATTGCTCGCGTAATAACTAATATATGATATAAAATATGTTGCTACGAAAAGAGCCCTGAAATACATTTTAGGGATGCTGTGCTGTGGCTTTCTTTGGATCATTAATTTTCAACAAAACAAAATATATTATGTTCTTATTATTTCTGGATCTGGCTTTCTATAAAGGGACATTGTTTCGTTACTGCAACTCGCTATAAAGTTCAACGTATCTTCCTTACTTTACAGTCATTGAAAAGGTTACTGAAAATTATTTCGTTATCAATACTGATGTTACAGTACGCAATGTTTGTTCAACATCAAAATTTTGCAGTGGATTTTTGTTAACAGTAAAACACCAATAAGTACCACCACTAACACGAGAACATGAGACTATTGTCAGAGAAAAAGATGTTTTTACTATAATGTTTGCCAGACCAGAACTACGCACAGCAAGATTTCTTTTATGTTATGAAGGTAAATTATCTTTTTGCACTGTTAATAATATATCAACCGCAGCCCGCATCCACCTGTAAAATACATCATAAAATCTGCTGATCTGCCCTGCAACTCCGAAAGCTGAAAGAAATAATTTTAGTTCACTATTACCTGTCCGCTTCTTTGCGGTATGATTGGTTCTCATTTAATGCAGTTTCAATGCGTTGCGGCAGCAGCTCGTTCGTTCGTAGCGCAGCTCTGCACCATGAATAATATTTAAATAGCTGAAAATGTCTTAAAAGGATGGGATAAAATACCAGGCAAACTTATAACAAATCATAATTCAAGTTTTCGATAAGTAACTCTATTCAAAACATTTGGACAGATTAAATTATTACACACCTTTACAAATCAGTACCTAATGGCGTCCTTCTCTCAATCTTGCCAAAAAAAAAAAAAAAAAAAAAAAAAAAATGCTACACAAGTATACAATATAACGTTACAGACTCTTCCTACTCACGTGACTCCACGATGACGAGAGAGAAATTAATGCTCACACTATTATTTATACTCATTGTGACATATTCTCATCTTTGTTTGATATTTAATAAGTATCGTCTGCGGCGGTCTCAGTACTCGCCGACACAGCTATTATATTTAAAAAAATCGGTACGTAATTCTATACAAGCATAAAACATGGCACATAATAGTTTGTATTTATTACATAAAGGTCAACAGTCGTTGTCCACGCAGTTACAATCATCCAGTTCAATTATTCTTTTCTCCTTTTTTACCACGTATAATATGTGTTTTGCTAAGAGACGTTACAAGCTTCAACTTTGTTCTATATGGCAGTTATTTCTCGTAAATTAGCACTTAATTACAACTCCAAAATTTATTCACTCATTAACCTTCCTCGCAAAAAGCTGGGTAGTTTAAAAACTAGTTTACATCAGAAGATGGAGGAAATGTGTTCTGCAAACTTTATAAAACATGTGAAGTCTAAATTGTAATCATCTAAACATAGATGATGACATAAAGCTTTCTCAGACACTGTGGCACTTACCATCGTGTGCGACTGACCTCCACTGTTTAATTAATTTGCAGTGTACCATTTAAAATATTTTAGCTGCATTTTTAACCATAAAACCAGCAGAAGTAGCTTTTTTTGAATGATGAAAGTTTTGTTTTGTACATTTCTTATTAACCTTAAAAGTAAATGAGTATAATTAATATCTACAAGAAGAGCCCCACGACCTGGTTTTACTCAGTTACTCCATTAGATAATAATAATAATTAGTAGTAGTAGTAGTAGTAATAATTAATAGTAGTTTTGTTAGCCTAGCATTCTGGTAGAAGCCGTTTTACAAGTTCTAGCTAACTTTGTACTAAAAGATCTTCGAGGATATCACATTCCCCTGTTGCAAATACTATGCAGTCAATTCCAAACAAATTTCAAACATATAAAATGAGTAGATTAATTTTCTGGTCGGTAAACATAAACAATAGCTTTTTCTTACGAACTATGTGTTTTAAAATAAGGCTTACCTTAATTCTGACTTATTTCCACTTTCTAGTCCGTCACGTAGCGTGGTTGGAGCTCTTCTAAGGATTTTTATTTTCTGTTTCGCACAGCTCTTGAACTGTATTTTGTCTCCATATGAAAGATAAGCATGTATAAGATTAGTTTTTACAGCATGGGATTCACTGATTTGTTTTTCATGACAGTTTCGTCTCATGAAGTAGGACTTACGAGTCCAGTACACTTCCAATCATTATATTTATTTTTTATTTTGTTTACACGTCAAGTTCTGCTGGGCCAAACTGACGAGCAAATCTCCAATGTCAAGTAACGTGTCAGTACATGAAATTAATACATCAAAGTAATAACAGATGGAAATAAAATAATTATGAACCTGGAAAACATCAAGCCATGCGTTTAAGTAAATGTAATCAACAATACAACAAGGATCAGCTTAACTTATCGAGGAGTTCCTCGACAGAATGGAAAGAGTGATGCATGAGGAACTCTTTAGTTTCGATTTGAAAGCGCGTGAATTACTGCTTATATTTTTTGAATTCTTATGGTAGCTTACTGAAAAGGGTTGCAGTAGTATACTGCACACCATTCTGAACAACTGTTATTGAAGTCCAATCCAAATGCAGGACTGATTTCTGCCGAGTATTAACTGAGTGAAAGTTGCTTTCTCTTTCAAATAAGCTAACACTGTTTATATGAAGTGACAGTAAGGAATATATACTTTGAAGGGCCAATGTCAAAATACCCAGACTCGTGTACAGGTGTCGAGAAGAGGTTTGTGAACTCACACCACTTATTGCCCAAACTGCCTGTTTCTGTTCCAGAAATTTATTTTTAGAATGGGAAGAGTTGCCCCAAAATATACCACACGACTTAAGCGAAAGAAAGTAGGTAAACCATACTAATTTTCTTGCTGAATGATCACTTACTTCAGATACCATTCGAACAGTAAAAATGGCAGCATTAAGTCTTTGAACGAGATCCTGAATGTGGGCTTTCCAATGCAGTTTAATTTCTACCTCAACGCACAGAAATTTGAACTGCTCAGTTTCACTAATCATATGCCCATTCTGTGAGATTAAAATGACAGGTTTTGTTGAATTGTGTGTCAGAAGCTGTAAAAACTGATTCTTACTGTGATTTAGCTTTAGTTTATTTTCTACAAGCCATGAAATTATGTCATGTACCGCACTATTTTAAACTGAACCGATGTTGCACGCAACATCCTTTACTACCAAGCCAGTGTCATCACCAAAATGAAATAGCTTAGAATTACCCATAGTACTTGAGGGCATATCATTTATTTAAATAAGGAATGGGAGTGGCCCCTACGCTGATCCCTGGGGCACCCCCCATTTGACCATACCCCACTCACACCCCAAATCATAACCATTCTCAACACTGTGAATAATGCAGTCTTTTGCAGTGTCTTACTAAAGAAAGAGGAGAAGAAACTGTGAGCTAATCGCCGTATTCCATAATGGTCCAACTTCTGGAGCCATATTTTGTGATAAACATAATCAACCGCCTTAGTTAAATCGAAATATTTGCCTAGCGTTCGAAGCTGTTTGTTTAACACATCCAGTCCCGCACAGAAAAAAGAGAATATAGCGTTTTCAGTTGTTAAACGACTTCTAAAGCCGAACTGTACATTTTACAACAAATCGTGCTCAACTGACTTTCTTAAACCAGATGCAGTCTACTTTGCAATCGTCTGAAACTGACAAAATGAATAAGAATAGTTTTTGCTGGATAAGCGCCATAATGAGCTTCCACTTCACATTTTTATTGAGACAGAACACGAATTACCTTCGAGTGTGATGCATATACACATTTTAATTTATCTTGCAGTGTGCTAGTAGCACGTAGAATAGTGTAGCTTAATTTTTAATAACACAGCTGGAAGAAAAACTACCCTTTGGGTCCTGAATACCTTATGTTCTCCATTTCATATATAAAATAAAAATTAAAAGAAGGATTAATTTGTATCCACAGCAGTTGCACCACAACGTGATTTTACTCAGTTAGTTGTTACAACATTGGGCACCCTTAGATAACATCTCGTCTCTCTCCTTTAGTCAGATTTGCGTTTGTGTATTTGGTGCTTTACATGTCCTAGTTAAATTCAACATAACAAAATCTGCAAATATAACATGTTTACCTGTTGTAAGCATCAGGCAGCAAATTATTGACACATTTGAAACACAGAAAATGTAGTCATTATTATCTGGTTGATGAGCAACACCAACAGCTTTTCGTTACAAATGAAGTGTTACAAAGTACAACTCACCTATCAGTCCGAATTATTTCCAAATGTTTGTCGATCACAGAGAATTTTGAGAGTTACTCTAAAGAGCTTCAAACCACTTTCTGTTCGATAATCGTTAAGAATGAGTTTATTTTCTATTTTCGTTCTATGTAGTACCCATCTGAATTAAGCAAGAATAAGATTAGTTTTTATAGCATGAGCTTCAACTTTGTTTTACATGACAGTTACGTATCGTAAAGTAGCATTTACCTACAAGTCCAAACTGTATGCACTCGTTAACCTGCATCGCAAGCAGTGGAGCAGTTTTAGAGCTTTTTTGCATCGTTTCGATCAACAAGATAGCAGAAATGTACTCTTTTTACTTTCATAAATCAGCTGCTGTCTAAATTCTAAACATGTGATACATAGAAGATGATAATTTAACTTTTTGCAGGATGAGCAATGTAAAGAGAATCTACTTCCAGCTTTCTGAGACTAAGTACAACTTACCTTCGACTGACTTCCATTGTTTCATTTACTTTCCAGTGCCCTAGTACGGTTCAAAACATCTAAGCTGCATTTTTAATCGTAAAACCAGCAGAAGTGCTTCTTTTGGGTCATGAACGTTCTCTGTTGTCCATTTCGTATGCAGCTGAATAAAAATGAAGAGTAATTAGTATCTGCACCACGACCTAGTTTTACTCAAGTCAATGACAAAAAGCGGTACTCCCTTGGATAATATCTAGTCTCTGTATCTTTGTTAGACTAGTATTCTGGTAGAGGGAGTATCACAAGTTCTAGCTGACATGAAAATTGAAAATCTGTGAAGATACCATATTTCCCTGCTGTAATTACTATGCAGTCAATTCTGAACACATCTGAAATATGTAAAATGAATAGACTAATTTTCAGCTCGACAAACATCAACAACGGTTTTTGCTAGCACACTATGTATTATAAGATTTACTTTCAGTCAAATTTACTTCCACTTTCCAGACTGTCACGTAGCATGGTGGAAGCTCTTTTAAAGATTTTTATTTTCTATTTCGCACAGCTCTTGAACTCTATTTTGTATCCATCTGAAAGATAAGCGTGGATGAGATTAGTTTCTACAGTATCAGCTGCACAGCTTTGTTCTATATGACAGTTACAACTTGTGACGTAGGACTTACCTACGAGTCAGTCATTATACTGCCTCGCTTTGAGCTGTGAAATATTTTAACTATTATAATTGCCTTTTAGGCAGAAAGGTAGCAGAAATGTGCTCATCTGTCTTTCATAGGCCAGCTGCGGTCTGCTTTGTAACCGACTAAAACTTCACATTTTCAATACTATAACGGCACTTTGCGGGCAGGCGTGTCAATTAACATCATATTAATTAAAATGGGGGATAAATATACTTTATTTTGGAAGGATTAAAAAGGGGAAAGTAATACGAAACTTTAATAACTGCACAGCATTACTATGAAGAAATATAATGAAAAGTAATAAAAAGCAAAGTAGCAAAGACCAAGCGGGACAGAAAGATATAGGGGCGTGTTTGTTTTTTAATACATATAAAAGAATATGTATCACATTATTGAGCTCTCTACCTTCAGTTATCGCTGTCGGGCTAGTCGATGAAAAAATGGTACGCAACTGCGAAATTCGTTAAGGAGATTATTTAAAGACTCTTCAAGCACGTTTAAAATACATTACGTGTGACGAAGTGATCAGAGATGTTTATTGTCGGGTGGAGTGAAAATGAATCCGACAACACAATTCGAACTTTGTGTTAGCTGGATAAATACTCTTGGGAAACTATTTTGGTTGTGGAACCCACGAAAGCTGTGCACAACGGAAAGCTATAGTTTACGTAATTCTGCATTTTATAAAATGGTGAATCGTGTGTGCGCGGAACATTAATAGAATCTTATCCCTGGACGGTTGCGGGGGTAACTGATACAAACAAGGTGCCAACATAAAAAATAGTTCTCTTATTAACTACCAGATATTAATTAACGGGGACCTAAAATACTAAAAAAGAAGGATAGGATCATCACCTCCAATCCTGATTCATATTTAATTAGTGGAAAGAGAAGTGTTAATAAACAAAATATATTTCGATTTTATCCACGATTTTGGCTTCATTCCGTAGTCTTGACTACATGATAAACAATATCTGTGGTAGTTGTATGCAACGTATCGTGATAATATTTAGCCAACCAATATTGTGGGACACCAAAAATGTAAATGCACGAAATTGTTCTTACAGTGCGACGAACTATACTGAGAAACTGAACATCCATTACGTACTTGTATGTTTATCTGCGAAAATGGTCCTTGTCGGTACATCAGCATAGAGTTTGAATAGAATCGCTCGAACATTGTAAACCATTCAGATTAATCGAACATCTAAATGCGCATAATGCTGGTACCACCAGGATGTGTTCTTTCTCCTTACCCCCGTGGCAGTAATTGAATTAAGAGTCAGCCGGGAAATACATTTAAATCAATTGACGACCCCTGAGCTAGCGTCACGAATTTTCAAACTTCCACTGCCATGTATGAAGGCGAGTGACACCACGAGTGTTAAAGTCTATCGAGGGATGTCGTCATGATCGTATTGAATGACATTGAGCGGTTACAATACGCAAATAGATGAACTGTACTTTGCAGTTTGTAAATCTTCTATTGTACATTTCGTATGAAATACGACAACGAGAAAAAGGATTAATTTATATCTACAGCAGCCGCACCACTACGTTGTTTTACTCTGTTAGTTGTTACAACATTGGACTCCTATGGATAATATCCAGTCTCTCTCGTTTAATCAAATGGTTCAATTGGCTCTAAGCACTAAGGGTCTTAACATCTGAGGTCATCATTCTCCTAGACTTAGAACTACTTAAACCTAACTAACCCAATTCGAACCCGCGACCGTAGCAGCAGCGCGGTTCCGGGTTGAAGCGCCTAGAACCGCTCTGCCACAGTGGGCTCTCCTTTAATCCGATTCGCGTTTGTATATGGTGCTTCTCAAATAGTACCTGAAATCTACACCTCAAAATTTAAAAAAAAATGTGTATTCTTCTTGTAAGTATCAGGCAGCATATTATTCTCTCATCTGAAACACAGAAAATGTTGTAATTATTATCTGGTTGATGAGCAACACCAACAGCTCTTCTTTACAAATGATGTGTTACAAAGTACAACTTTCCTGTCAGTCCGATTCATTTCCAAATGACAGTCGATCACAGAGAATGGTGAGAGCTATTTTGATGAGCTGTAAATGACTTTGTGATTGATAATCAAGATTTAGTTTATTTTCTGTTTGCCCAGCTCTTGCCCTCTATTTAGTACCCATCTGAAGTGTAAGCAAGAGTAAGATTAGTTTTTTTAGCATGAGCTTCAACTTTGTTCTACATGACATTTATTTCTGTTAAAGTAGCACTTACATAGAACTTCATATTTATACGCCGACTAACTGCCTTGAAATAGGTGGGTAGTTTTCATACTGGTTTATATGAGTTTGGATCAACAAGATAGCAGAAATCTGCCTTTCTAACTTTCATAAACCAAATGCAGTCTAATTTTTAGCCATCTGAAACAAATAAGATGAATAAGATAACTTTTTACGGGGTAAGCGACACAAAGAGGATCTACTTCCAGCTTTCTGAGAAAAAGTAAAACTTACCTTCGTGTGTGACTGACTTCCACTGTTCAATTTACTTTGTAGTAAATTGTGTAAAATACTTTAGCTAGATCTTTAATCATAAAACCAGCAGAAGTAGCTTCTTTTGCGTCATGAAACTTTTGTGTTGTCATTTCGTGTGCATCTGAAAAGTAAACGAGACATAATTAATATCTGCAACAAGAGCGCCACGACCTGGTTTTACCCAGTTCAGTGATACTGAGCGGTGCTGCCTTAGATAATAATTAGCCGTGTGTAGTTTTGTTAGCCTAGCATTCTGGTAGAGGGCGTTCTACAAGCTGTAGCTGAGTTCATAATTAATAATCTGCGAATATATCATATTTCCATGTTGCAAATACTATGCAGTCAATTCTGAACACTTTTGAAACATATAAAATAAGTAGGTTAATTTTCTGGTCGACAAACATCAACAATAGCTTTTACTAGCAAACTATGTGATATAAAGTAAGGCATACCTTGAGTCCAATTTATATCCACTTTTTAGTTTGTCACGTAGTGTGCTGGGAGCTCTTTTAAGGATTTTTATTTTCTATTTCGCACAGCTCTTGAACTTTATTTTGTATCTATCTGAAAGATAAGCGTGGATAATATTAGTTTTTACAGCATGAGTTTCACAGCTTTTTTCTACATGACAGTTAGTTCTCGTGAAATGGGACTTACCTATGAGTCCAATACAATTTCAGACAATGAGCTGTGACACATTTTAACTCATGTTAGATTCCTTTCAAGCAAAAAGATGGCAGATATGTGCTCATCTGACTTTCATAAACCAGCTTCAGTCTACTTTGTAACCGTCTAAAACATAGAAAATGAATAAGATATTTTTTGCAGGATAAGCACCATTATGAGGACTTGCTTCTCATTTGTTTGAAACAAAGTACGAATTACCTTTGAGTGCGATGGACATCCACTTTCTAATTTTTATATCAGTGTGCTAGTAGCACATAAAATAGTTTAACATAATTTTTAATAACGCAACTAGAATAACAACTGTCCTTTGCATCTTCCAAATATTCTGTTATCCATTTCGTACGAAAAATGAAAAATTAAAAAAGGATTAATATGTATCTACAGCCTTTGCACAACTACGTGGTTATACTCAAGTCACCTGTTACAACATGGGACTCCCTTGGATAATATCTTGTCCCTGTCCTTTACTCCAATTTGCGTTTGTGTATATGATGCTTTACAAGGCGTAGCTGAATGCTGCAACACAAAATCTACAAACATATTATGTTTTTTTTTGTAAGTATCATGCATCAAACTATTCACGCATCTGAAACACAGAAAATGTAGTAATTACTGTCTGGTTGATGAGCAACACCAACAGCCCATCCATGCAAATGATACGTTACCAAGTACAACTCGCCTGTCAGTCCGATTAATTTTCAAATGCCATTCAATCATGGAAAATGGTGATAGCTGTTTTAATGAGCTTTAAATTAGTTTCTGATTGATAATCCTTAAGAATAAGTTTATTTTCTACTTACACAGCTCCTACACTCTATATAGTACCCATATCCATCTAAACAAGAATAACATTACTTTTTGTAGCATGAGCTTCATCTTTGTTCTACATGACAGTTACTTCTCTTAAAGTAAGTACACAAGTCAACAATACAACAAGAATCAGCTTAATTTTGAGAGGAAATTCTTTAGTTTCGTTTTGAATGAGCGTGAATTACTGCTTATATTTTTGAATTCTTATGGTATTTTATTGAAAGTGGATGCATCAGTATACTGCGCCCCTTTCTGCACAAGTGTTATTGAAGTCCGATCCAAATGCATGTTTGATTTCGGCCTAGTATTAACAGAGTGAAAGCTGCTTATTCCTGGGAATAAGCTAATATTGTTAACAACAAATGGCAGTAAGGAATATATATTTTGAGAGGCCAATGTGAAAATCCTTGAACTCATGAACAGGTGCTGACAAGAGGTTCGTGAACTTATACTACTTATTGTCCAAACCGCCTGTTACTGTCCCAAAAATATCGTTTTAGAATGGGGAGAATTACCCCATAATACAATATCATACGGCATAAGCGAATGAAAATAAGTAAAGTAAACCAATTTTCGTGTCGAACGATCACCTACTTCAGCTACCATTCGAATAGACAAAATGGCAGCATTAAATCATTGAACAAGATCCTGAATGTGGACTTCCCATACCCCTCTCAGACTCAATACACAGCCATTCTTAACACTGTGAATAATGACCTTCTGCTGTCTCTTGCTAAAGCAGGAGGTGAATCAACTGTGAGCTACTCCCGCATTCCATAATGGTCCAACTTCTGGAGCAGTATTTTATGATCAACACAATCAAACGCCTTAGTTAAATCAAAAAATAAGCCTAGCATTCGAAACCTTTTGTTTAACCCATCCAGTCCCGCACAGAGAAAAGAGAATATAGCATTTTCAGTTGTTAAACGACTTCTAAAGCCAAACTCTACAGTTTATAACAAATCGTATGATATAAAATGATTAATTATCCTTAAATTCACAGCCTTTTCAATAACTTCAGCAGACACTGATGGCATAGAAACAGGTCTAAAATTGTCTGCTGTATCCGTTTCTCCCTTTTTATAAAGCGGCTTTACTACTGAATAATTTAATCGTTCAGGAAAGTGACCACTCCTAAAGGAAGAAATACATAGCTAACACGTGCAGCACAGTATTTTGAATCTTATAATTTCCTTTCCAGCAAAAATATAGGAGACATGTGCTTATCTGACTTTCTTAAACGAGCTGAACTCTTACTCTGTAACCGTCTAAAACACAGAAAATGAGTAAAAATAGTATTTGCAGGATAAGCGCCATAATGAGCTTATACTTCACATTTTTAATAACGTAACTAGAAGATGAACTGTCCTTTGCATCTTGTACGTCTTCTGTTGTACATTTTGTATGAAATACGAAAAACAGAAAAATGATTGATTTATATCTACAGCAGTCGCACCACTACGAAGTTTTACTCAGTTAGTTGTTACAACTTTGGACTCCTCTGGATAACATCCGGTCTCTCTGCTTTAATTAGATTTGCATTTCGGTACATGGTGCTCTAGAAGCTGTAGCTGAATTTTTCACCAAAATATCTTCAAAAATGTCATTTTTTTCAAAAATGGCTCTGAGCACTATGCGACTTAACTTCTGAGGTCATCAGCCGCCTAGAGCTTAGAACTAATTAAACCTAACTAACCTAAGGACATCACACACATCCATGCCCGAGGCAGGATTCGAACCTGCCACCGTAGCGGTGGATCGGCTCCAGACTGTAGCGCCCAGAACCGCACGGCCACTCCGGCCGGCTCATTTTTTTTTTCAGTTGGCCACATTATGCAGCAAATTATTCACAGATCTATAATGTAGATTAACTTTACTTTGTATCCATATGAGACGTAAGCATGGATAAGGATAGTTGTTGTAGCGTGAGTTTCCCTACAAGCTCTGGTTTCCCTTATTTTATCACGGTGATCGATTCTCCGTATATAGGTCAGTGTCAGCAAAATATTTTCGCTTTCGACGGCGAATGTTAGTGATTGTATTTTTAATGATGTCCGTTCCAAATTCTGTGTCATTTCATTGACAGTATCTCCCGAATTTCGCGATAATACAGAACGTGCTGCCCTTCTTTGAACTTTCTCGTGTACTCCTTCAATCCTATCTTCTAAGGATCCCGCACTGCGAAGCAGTATTCTAAAAGGAGACGGACAAAAGTAATGTAGGCAGTCTCCTTAGTAGATCTGTTACATTTTCTAGGTGTCCTGCCAGTAAAACGGTGAGGCGGGCCTGCTCTTGGCGGGAGGTGAGGCCGCGACTCCCAGTATAGCTGAGCTGCGCCGCTCCGAAATAAGCGCTGCGCTTCGCGATAAAGACAATCTCGGTCTGATAGGACGCACTATATCAGGTGAACTAACATCAGCAGTATTGGCAAAATGCGCGAAACTGTTCAGGTTCAAATGGCTCTGAGAACTATGGGACTTAACAGCTGAGGTCATCAGTCCCCTAGAACTTAGAACTACTTAAACCTAACTAACCTAAGGACATCACACACATCCATGCCCGACGCAGGATTCGAACCTGCGACCGTAGCGGTCGCTCGGTTCCAGGCTTTAGCGCCTAGAACCGCACTGCCGCTCCGGCCGGCAGCCGTCAATGTTTCGGTTATATTCTTCTCACACCGAATACTACTACTTCATTTTCTGTACCCGTGCAACCTCAGGAAATCTCTTGCAATGCACTCGCGGAGTCGCAAGCAAGGCGCGCAAAATCGCGGACACGCTTGTGGAATGTCACTTTGCGGAAGTAGCGACCAGTGCCGCTCGCGGCAGGTAGTTCCTAGTAGAAGAGGAAACCAGTCAACCACCCTACTCCTGGCTACTCAGCGGAACGCGTCAGAGCTTTTATAGCGGACTGCAACACCCAGTCTTTATCTGCACATTACGCAGAACTTAGCCTCCTCTTCAACCAACTTTACCTAGCACGTAATCCCCTTATCCAAAACGTGGTGAAAACCACACATATCCTCTGTATCTATCCATCTTCGAGGATACACATTTCCTAGGGCAGACTGATCAAATAAGCGAGGTGGGGATATCGGAGCGTATATACAAACAGATCGCAAACCGAAAGTCTTTTGTGCATCAACTGCTGCTGAAGAAAAAGAGGCTGAGTTCATATTCACTGAAATAAATATACACAGTCAGAAGTGCTTGACTGGTGTTGTCTACAAACCGCAAAAAATAAGTTCAATGACTACCTTTCAGTTAGAATTACATTCACTTGAGAGTCAATACGAACATGTCATCGTAATGGGAGACACGAACATAGACCTACTGAGACACACTCCCTCTGCAATAAACCTAAGAAGATTGTTTAGTTGCAATTGCATGAACATTCTTCCATTACCATCCACACACCATTCGGCGCACACTCATATTTTTATGGACGTAATCGTAACGAAAAATAATTACAAAGTAAGACATGTTGGTCAAACCTCAGCCCCATGCCTCTCAGCACTTGGTGTAATATTCCTGGCCTACTTTGTGCAGCCCCCAATGATCAAATCGCGTTACATAACTTGTAATAACATGAAACGAATTGATCTTGACGCTCTAACAGCCGACTGCTCAGAAATCTCATGGCATCAAATAATCAAAGAACCTACAGTCGATGGCAAAATCAATGAACTTGGTGATAAACTCATTGCCCTCTATGACAAAAATGCACCTGTACACACAATCCGTGTAAGAAAATCTCCTGCTCCCTGGCTGACAACTGAATTACGTCAAATGATGAATAATAGGGATGCTGCCCACAGGCGTTTCAAGTCAGATCCGAAACCAGAGCGTTTCAAAGAATATATAAAGCTACGGAACAGAGTGAAACAATGCATTCGCAATGCCAAAATCAGGCACGCTCGCTCCCTCGTATGCAGCGATCTGACGCCCACGACTCTGTGGAAGCATCACCGTAGCTTGAGGATTGGAAATCCAAAATCGGAAACTGCTTTTCAGGTCTCAGCTAACGAATTGAATGTGTTCTTCTCTGTACCTCTGTATACCCATAAGGCTGATAATTACCGTCGACAAGAATCCCCTAACTGGATAAACCATGATACCTTCCATATAAAACACGTACCAAAGCGCCGGCTGGAGTGGCCGTGCGGTTCTAGGCACTACAGTCTGGAGCCAAGCGATCGCTACGGTCGCAGGTTCGAATCCTGCCTCGGGCATGGATGTGTGTGATGTCCTTAGGTTAGTTAGGTTTAATTAGTTCTAAGTTCTAGGCGACTGATGACCACATAAGTTAAGTCGCATAGTGCTCAGAGCCATTTGAACCATTTTGAACCACGTAACAATAAATACGGCAAGAAAAGCAATACTGAGAATCTCTTCTGATGCGATAGGTGATGACGGTATCAATATAACTATGATTTAGTATGACGCCAACATCTTAGTACCTGTGTTCACCGACATTTAATTTCTCCCTCGGAAACGGAATATACCGCACTGCATGGAAAACAATCATAATCCGATCCATCCCTAAGATCGAAAACAGCCTAGTGATTACCGACCAATTAGCACCTGAATAAATTGTTCATTATCAAATCACTGAACACCTGCATGCATTTAACCTATATGAAAAATTTCATTCTGGTTTCCTTAACAAACACTCCTCTAATTAAAGTAAGTGATATCCTGAATTATGCCATCGACAGCCGAAAGGCGATAATAATGACGCTACTAGACTTAAGCAAAGCTTTTGACACTGTTAACTTTGACATATTGCCCAGAAAAATGCGACAGCTTAACTTATCAGATAGTGCCATGAGGTGGTTTGAAAGCTACTTAAAAAACAGACAGCAATGTGTTGTCTGTGTAAATGAAAAATTTTCCTGGAAACATGTCTCAACAGAAATGCCACAAGGATCAGTCTTAGGGCCACTTTTGTTGCCCTTGTATGTCAATGAGATTTCGTCGCTTCTGTCCTCCCGTAAATATCACTTCTATGCTGACGACCTCCAGCTTTACCTAAGCGTCAGACCTGAAGATATAAACACTGCAATCGTTCAGATGAACGATGGTTCAAAAAATCGTTCAAATGGCTCTGAGCACTATGGGACTCAACTGCTGTGGTCATTAGTCCCCTAGAACTTAGAACTACTTAAACCTAACTAACCTAAGGACATCACAAACATCCATGCCCGAGGCAGGATTCGAACCTGCGACCGTAGCAGTCGCACGGTTCCAGACTGCGCGCCTAGAACCGCGAGACCACCGCGGGCGGCTGAACGATGGTTCCAATGGCTCTAAGCACTATGGGACTTAACATGTGAGGTCATCAGTCCCCTAGACTTAGAACTACTTAAACCTAACTAACCTAAGGACATCACACACATCCACGCCCCAGGCAGGATTCAAACCTGCGACTGTAGCAGCAGCGCGGTTCCGTTCTGAAGCGCCTAGAACCACTCGGTCACAGTGGCGGGCAGATGAATGATGATCTGTCTTTAGCGGCAACATGGACGAAAAACATGTGGCTTAAACTACATGCAAAAAAGACACAAGTAATCTTAATAGCTCATCCGAAATTAATAAGTTCAGTTTTCCGCAAACGGCTGCATCTTACTCTGCTCGACTATATTCCAATACCATATCAGAAAACAATTAAGAGCTTGAGTGTCACTTTGGATGGGCATCGCAATTGGGTTGAGAATTAGCTGCAGTGTGCCGGAAGACGTCCGCTTGTTTCTATGCTCTCAAAAAGTTTCGGAACGTATATCCACAGGACGTGAAACGCCAGCTCGTGCAAGCACTCGTTCTACAGAACTTCCACTATTGTGATGTAATTCAACTTGGCATGAGTAGTGAAAATAAAAAACGGTTAGAACTAACCATGAGTGTGTGCGTTATACCTGCAACACTCGCCGATATGATCCTGCTATTGCTTCATACTCCCAGCTAGTGTGGCTGTGGCTGGACAAATTGCGTGACTAACAGACTCTATGTCTACTTCATCGGCTCCTCAATACGCAAGCACCCCAATCCCTTGCTTCAGAGATTAAATGCTTTTCATGCGATCATAATGGAAACACGAGGTCACTTTTATTTGGTATCCTAACTGTACCCACTCACAAAAGAAAAACTGTTGCAACTCCTTCTCTGTTGCCGCAGCTCGCCTCTGGAACAAACTGCCCCTTACTTTGCGCAAAATTCAATCCCCTGCTACGTTTAAGAAGAGACTGAAGCGTTTCCTACTATCATCCTCATAACGTTTTCCACAAAATTAATGTACAAGCCCACTCTTCCCCCTCTGTCAAATGGCAAAGCTCGTGCTTCCTATATCGCTCTTTTCACTTCTTCCTCTACTTCTGTCTCCTATATCTACGCAATCTTCTTTTCCCTCATATTTCCTTAACTGTATTCCATCAAGTCTCTATTCTTCCCCTACCTTCACCATCAGTTTCCCTCATACCCGCCGGCCGAAGTGGCCGTGCGGTTAAAGGCGCTGCAGTCTGGAACCGCAAGACCGCTACGGTCGCAGGTTCGAATCCTGCCTCGGGCATGGATGTTTGTGATGTCCTTAGGTTAGTTAGGTTTAACTAGTTCTAAGTTCTAGGGGACTAATGACCTCAGCAGTTGAGTCCCATAGTGCTCAGAGCCATTTGAACCATTTGAACCCTCATACCCACTGCTGCTAGCACTCCTACCTACAATCTGTCTTTATCATTATGTCTAATTATTGCCGTACTTATCATCTACAAACATACTGTATGTGTGTGTATTTTTCCAGGTGTACATTTGTAATTGTTTATTTAACTTTTGCACTAGATACAGTTTAACATGCCTACTAAAACATATGAAAGGAAAATGTGTAGAACGCCTGGGCAGATGTAAGAGAGGGCCTGATGGGACTAATCTTGCCAGATTAAATGAATCAAGCAATAAAAAAATAGATAAATAGTTGGAGCTACTTTAAGAAGTTTTATTTCCTGTTTCGCGCAGCTCCTTAACTCCATTTTGTACCTACCTGAAATGTATTCGTGGATAAGACTAGTTTATACAGCAGGAGCTTCACAACTTTGTTCTACATGAACGTAATTACTTGTGAAATAGGACATACTTATGAGTGCAATATATTTTCATTCATTAACCTACCACGCCATAAGCTGGGAAATATTTTAACTGTTATAATACCCTTTCAAGCATGTGCTCATCTGGCTTACATAGACGAGCTGCAGTCTAGTTTTTAACTGTCTAAAACATAAAAAATAATAAGATTAGTTTTTGCAGGATGAGCGCAATAATGAGCTTCTTCTTTACAGATTTTTGGGACAAAATACTACACACCTTCGTGTGCGATAGACATCCACTGTTTCATTTCTCTTGCAGTGTGCTAATAGCACATAAAATAATTTAGCTTCATTTTTAATACTGCAAATAGAAGAAACAGGTTTCTTTGCATCCCGCAAATCTTCTGTTGTCCATTTCGTATCCTCCTGAAAGTAACAATGAGAAATAACGAGTATATACAGCAGTTGATCACCAGGTGGTGTTAATCAGTTATCTGATACAATGTGGGACTCCCTTGGATGATATCTCGTCTCTCTCCTTCAGTCGGATTTGCATTTGAGTATTAGGTGCTTTACGTGTTGTATCTGAATTCATCATCCAAAAATCTTCAAAAATGTAATACTTATACTTGCCAACACTAGGCAGCAAATTATTCAACAATTGTAACACAGAAAATGTAGAAATTATTTACTGGTTGATGAGCATTACCTGCAGCTTTTCCTTGCAACTGATGTGTACAAAGCTCACCTTGCCTGTCACTTCGATTTATTTCCAAATGTCAGTCGATCACCGAGAATGGTGGCAGCTCTTTTTAAATGTGCTTTAATTGACTTTGCGATCGATAATCCTCAAGAATGACTATTTTGTATTTCACACAGTTCTTCAACTCCATTCTGTACCCATCTGAAACGTAAACATGGAAGAGATTAGTTTTTATAGCATGAACTTAAACATTGTCCTACATGACAGTTATTTCCCGTAAAGTAGTACACACCGACAAGTCAGAAACTTATACCCCTGTTAAACTGCCTCGCAAAGTGCTATGTAGTTTTTAACTTGGTTTAGATCCTTTTCTGACTTTCATAATCCAGCTGCAGTCTAAAATATAATAATCTAAAACATAGAAGATGAATAAGATAAGTTTTTGCAGGCTGAGCGATTTAAAGAGATACTACTTCAGCTATTTGAGACAGAGTACAAATTATCATCGAGAGCGACTGACTTCCTCTGCTAAGTTTATCTTGCAGTGTGCTAGTACCATTTAAAACAAGTTAGCTTCATGGATGGTCATGAAACCAGGAGAAATAACTTCTTTCGCGTCTTGAACGTTTTGTTGTCCATTTCGAATGCATCTGAAAAATAAAAAAATGAATAATTAGTATCTGCAGGAAGAGCGCCACGACAAAGTATTACTCAATTAAATGATACAAAGCGATACTCTCTTAGATAATATCTATTCTCTGTACTTTTGTTAGCCTTGCATTCTTGTAGAGTGTGTTTTACAAGTTCTAGCTGACTTAGTAATTTAAAAAAAAAGAATTGCGAAAATATGTTTTCCTGTTACAAACATTATGCAGTCAGTTCTGCACACAACTGAAACATATAAAATGAATAAATTATTTTCTTGTAGACGAGCATCAACATTGAATTTACTTTCACTCTATATTTTGCAAAATACAAATTGCCTGTCAGTCCGATTTATTTCCACATTGAAGTCCATAATGTAGTGTGGTGGAAACTATTTCAAGGAGTTTCATTTTGTGTCTGGCTCAGCTCTTGAACTCTACTTTGTATCCGTCTGGAACGTAAGTGTGGATAAGATCAGTTCTTACAGCATGAGCTTCACAACTTTGTTCTATGTGATACTTATTTCTCGTGAAAAAGGACTTAACTGCGAGTCCAATACATTTTCATTCATTAACCTGCCTCGCAATGAACTGGGAAATATTTTAATTATTTTCATTTCCTTTCAAGTAAACGATAGCAGAAATGTGCTCATCTGACTTTCATAAAACAGCTGCAGGCTAAATTGTCACCATCTAAAATATAAAAGACGAATAAGATAAGTTTTAGCAGGATGAAAATATCATACTTTCCTATTGCAAACAGTACGCATTCAATTTTTCGCACATCTGAATTATATAAAATGTATGAATTATCAACAATGGATTTGCTTGCTAGAGTCAGGCAGCAGTAGCCGGCCGACACAGATGCAGCAACAAGGAAGTTACCGATTATGTGACTTTTACGAGATCCTAACCAGAAGCCAATTATATAATTTCGTCTGGCTGCTTTGACAGTTTAGTTTCTTGAGGTTTTGCCTGTTAATTTAATATCCAATAGCCACAGTTCTTACGTTCTCGTCTGCGTCGGAAAGTAAACCGAATTTGTCACATATTAGAAGTTCCTAATCAGGGACGAATTATTCAGTTTCTCCTGTCAGCTTCGTTAGTTAGGTTTTTGAATCTCTGCATATTAATCTAATTTATTAGACACAGTTCCTGCGTTTTCGTCAGCGTCAACAGTAGAGTTCCGCAGCACGTGCCGATAGTCCATTTACCTAGATAGTTTAGTTTTCCACTGTCCTTAGTATGCATAGGGCCTGTGATTGTTGCTTGCCGATGCGATGGCTTTGGTTACACAGCTTGAAGCTGCAGTGGATGGGCTCCACTGTTGAGGGCTGGCCGTGGGGTTCCAACGGACGTCCAGCACGTCCGAGTCCTCCGCTCGGTCCTCACCGGTGGCCAGCCCAGTTACTGCTCGCACTGAGGCTGACCCCTCACCTGTGGTCGAGTGAGAGGTCGCCCCAAGGTGATGCAGGCGGTGAAAGACTTCCCAGGCGGGCGCACGTAAGGCCTCCCCAGTTAGTCTGACAAACCAAACAGGTTCCAGGTGCTGTCTGTGGCTGACACTGTCGCTCAGACAGATGCCGTCACCTGCCCAATTTCAGAGGAAACCTCTCAGTCTGCAACATCTGGCCAATCACAGAGGGTGGGTTTATTGATAGTTGGCAGCTGCAACGTTAGGCGCATTATGGGGCTCCGTAGTGATATGGCTGCCAAGAAGGGGAAGAAAGCCAATGTGCAATCCGTGTGGAGTGGAAGAATTCAAGGCGTGGGACAGGTCCTTCCGGATGCCATGAAGAGCACAGGATGCAGCCAACTGCAGGTGGTGGCTCACGTTGGTGTCAATGATGTGTGTCACTTTGAATCGGAAGGGATTCTCTCTGGTTTCGAGCGGCTAACAGAAGTTGTAAAGGCTGTCAGTCTTGCTTGCGAGATGAGAGCGGAGGTGACCATTTGCAACATAATCGACAGGACCGATTGTGGACCTTTGGTACAGAGCCGAATGGAGGGTGTCAACCAGGGGCTCAGACAGTTCCGCGACCGTGTAGGCTGCAGATTCCTCGAATTGCGCCATTGGATGGTTGGGTTTCGGGTTCCGCTTAATACGTCAGGAGTCCACTACACGCAAGAGGCGGCTACACGGGTAACACGGGCTTTGTGGCTTGTAATGGGCGGTTTTTTAGGTTAGAGAGTCTCGTGAAAACACAAGAACGGCTTCAGTCACAAAGGGTGCAGGCCGAACACAGGAAGAACGTAGATACGGGAACAATCGGTATTACAGTTGTAAATTGTCGGAGCTGTGTTGGTAAAAAACCAGAGCTCCAAGTGCTAATAGAAAGAACTGATGCTCGAATCGTTATAGGCACTGAAAGCTGGCTAAAGCCGGAGATAAGTTCAGCCGAAAGTTTTGCGCAGAACCTAACAGAGTTCCGAAAGGATAGGCAAAACACAAGTTTGCGTGTCTGCAGTTGTTAGAAGTAGCTCATGTTGTCGCGAAATTGAAGTAGATAGTTAGCATGGGCAGAGGTCATTGTTGGTAACCGGAATAAACTAATAATTGGATCCTTTTACCGACCTCCCAATTCAGATGATGCAATTGGTGAAAGATTCAAAGAAAACTTGAGTTTAATATCAAATATATACCTGACTCATATAATTATAGTTGCTGGTGACTCTAATTTATCCTCGATATGTTGGAGAAAATACATGTTTAATTCTGGAGGTACGCATAAAACATCATCCAAAATTGTGCTTACTGCATTCCCTGAAAATTATTTCGAGCAGTTAGTTCATGAGCCCACGCGAATAGTAAACACTTGTGAAAACACACTTGACCTCTTGGCAACAAATCATCCTGAGTTAATAACGAAAATCAAAGCGGATACAGAGATTAGAGAACACAGGGTTGCCGTAGCGAGATTTAATATTGTAATCCCCAAATCCTCAAAAAATAAACCAAAGACATACCTAATCAAGAAAGTCTATAAAAATTCACATGACGCATTCCTGAGAGACAATCTCCACTCCTTCCAAATTAACAATGTAAGAGCAGACAAGATGTGGCTTGAATTCAGAGAAATGGTACCGGCAGCAGTTGATTGATTTACACCAAATAAATTAACGAACGACGGAGCTGATCCTCCTTGGTACACAAAACGGGTCAGAACACTGTTGCAGAAACAAGAAAAACATGGCAAATTCAAAAAGACGCAAAATGTCCAAGATAGGAGATCCTTGACAGAAACTCCAAATTGAGCATGGAGTTCAGTGCGAGATGCTTATAATAGTTTAAACAACGAAAATTGGTATCGAAATCTGGCAGAAAATCCAAAGACATTGTGGTCGAATGTGAAGTATGCTAGCGGCAAGACACAATCAATGCCTTCTCTGCGCGATAGCAATGGAGATACTATCGAAGACAGTGTTGCTAAAGCAGCATTGCTAATCACAGCTCTCTGAAATTCCTTCATCAAAGAAGACGAAGTAAATGTTACAGAAGTCGAATCAAGAACAGCTGCCAACATAGCGGAGAAGTAGATATCCTTGGAGTAGTGAAGCAACTTAAATCACTTAATAAAAGCAAGTCTTCTGGTCCAGACTGTATACCAATTAGCTTCCTTTCCGTATATGGTGATGCAATAGCTCCATACTTAACAATCATATACAACCGTTCGCTCGACGAAAGATCCGTATCCAAAGAATGGAAAGTTGCACAGGTCACACCAATTTTCAAGAAAGCTAGTAGGAGTAATCCACTAAATTACTGGCCCATATCATTAAAGCCGATGTGCAGTACGATTTTGGAACATACATTGTGTTCGAACATTATGAATTATCTAGAAGAAAACGGTCTCTTGACACACAGTCAACACGGACTTAGAAAAGATTGTTCTTGTGAAACACAACTAGCTCTACTTGCACGAAGTGTTGAGTGCTGTCGACAACAAATTTGGAATTGATTCCGTATTTCTGTATTTCCTAAAGGCTTTTGACACTTTACCATACAAGCGGCTTGTAGTGAAATTGGGTGCTTATAGAATATCGTCTCAGTTATGTTACTTCCTGCGATTTCCTGTCAGAGAGGCCACAGTCCGTAGTAGCTGACGAAAAGTCATCGAGTAGAAGAGAAGTGATTTCTGGCGTTATATTCCCTTTGCAGTTCCTTATCTATGTAAACGATTTGGGAGACAATTTGAGCAGCCATCTTAGGTTGTTTGAAGATGACGCTGCCGTTTATCGACTTGTGAAGTCATCAGAAGATCAAAACGAATTGCAAAACGATTTACAAAAGATATATGTATGGTGCGAAAATTCGCAATTGACCCTAAACTACGAAAAGGGTGAGGTAATCGACATGAGTGCTTAAAGGAATCATTAAACTTCGGTTACATGATAAATGAGTCAAATCTAAATGCCGTAAATTCAACTAAATACCTAGAAATTTCAATTATGAACAACTTAATTTGGAAGGAACATACGAAAAGTGTTGTGGGGAAGGTTAACCAAAGACCGCGTTTTATTGACAGTACGCTTAGGAATTGTAACAGATCTACTGAGGAGACTGCCTACATTACGCTTGTCCGTCCTATTTTAGAATGCTGTTGCGCAGTGTGGGATCGTTACAAGGTAGGATTGAAAGAGTACGTAGAAAAAGTTCAGAGAAGGGCAGCACGTTGTTTATTATGAGGAAATAGGGGAGAGAGTGTCAGTGAAATGATACTGGATTTGGGATGGACATAATTTAAAAAAAAGCGTTTTTCACTGCGGAGAAATCTTCTCACGAAATTTAAATCACCAAATTTCTCCTCCGAATGCGAAAATATTTTGTTGACGCTAACCTACATAGGAAGAAACGATCACCATGATAAAATATGGGGATGCAGAGGCAGAGCTTGTTCGGAAAGATATAGGTGTTCGTTCTTTCCGCGCTCTAAACGAGATTGGAATAATAGAGAATTGTGAGAGTGGTTCGATGATCCCTCTGCCAGGCACTTAAATGCGATCTGCAGGGTATCCAGATAGATGTAGATGTTGCAAAGTTATTTCCACAGTTCACTTGATCGCGTAACAATGTGGGAACTACTTTAAGGCGTTTTAGAAGACTGATTGATGATCCTGACGAATGGATTTATTTTCTGTATCACACACCTCTTAAACTTTATTTTGCACCCATCTGTAATGTTAACGTTGATAAGGTTAGTTTTTAC
The DNA here is from genome assembly GCF_023864345.2 of Schistocerca serialis cubense. Classification (NCBI taxonomy): domain Eukaryota; kingdom Metazoa; phylum Arthropoda; class Insecta; order Orthoptera; family Acrididae; genus Schistocerca; species Schistocerca serialis. Next base: position 492,521,625 of record NC_064638.1, read on the forward strand.
ATCACGAGCTTAGCAACTTTGTGCTACATGAGAGTTATTTCTCGTCAAGTAAGACTTACATACGAGTCCTGTAATATAGTCTCATTAATCAGCCTCGCAATGTGATGGGTAATATTTTAACTTGTTTATATGTCTTTCGATCAACAACAAGCAGAACTTTGTTCTACAGACTTTCATACACCTGCTGCTGTCTAATTTGTAACCATCTATAACATAAAAGATGAATAAGATAATTTATTGCAGGATGAGTGACCAAAAGAGACCCTACTTCAGCTTTCTGAGACAAAGTTGAAGTTCCTGCCGAGTGCGACTGACTTTCACTTTTTAAATTATCTTGCAGTGTGCAAGACCCAGTTAAAGTAATTTAGCTTCATTTTTTATCGCGCGACCATCAGAAAGAGCTTGTTTCGCATCTTGAAAGTCTTCTGTTGCGTATTTCCTACACATCTGAAAAATACAGAAAGATTAATTATTATCTACAAGATGGGAAACACCAGGTGGTTTTACTCAGTTGTCTGATACTGAGAGGGACTCCCTTGTATAATATTTCGGCTCCCTCCTTTTGTCAGCTTTGCAATCGATTAGTGGGTATTTACAAGCTTTAGCTGTATTCGTCATTAAAAAATCTGCAAAAATATCATGTTATCCAGCTGCAAATACTATCCATGAAATCCTGCATCATCTGAAACGTAGAACGTACAAATTATTTTCTGGACGATGAACATCGCCAACAGCTTTATCTTGCAACAGATATGGTACAAAATACAACTTTCCTGTCAGTCCGATTTATTTCCACATTTCAGTCAATCGTGTAGAGTGGTGGAAGCAATTTTAAGGAGTTTTAAATGATCTATTGACAGATAATCCTCAAGAATGAATGTAAATTCTATTTCGCACAGCTCTTGAACTCTATTTTGCACCCACCTGAGACCTAAGCATGGATAAGATTAGTTTTTACAGAATTTGCTTTGACAACTTTGTTCTATGTGACAGTAACTTCTCGTGAAGTTGGACTTAAGTACGAGTCCAACAAATTTTCCCTCATTAACCTGTCTCATAGTTTGTTTGGTAGTATTTTAACTGATGTAAATCCTTTTCAATCAAAGACGTAACAGAAATGTACTCTTTAGACTTTCATAAACCAACTGCAGTCTAATTTGTAATCGTCTACAACATAAACGATGAATAAGATTTGTTTTTCCGGATGATCGACATAAAGAAATTCTACTTCGTAGCTTTTTGAGAGAGAATATGGCTCACCTTCGACTGCATTTGACTTCCACCTTTTATATTGCAGTGTGCTAGTAGCATATAAAATAAATTACTTCATTTTCAATAATGCACCCAGTAGAAACATCTTCCTTCGCGACTTGGTAATCTTCCGTTACCGATTACGTGGGCATCTGAAAAATAAAAAAAGGAAAAATTAGTACCTACGAGCCGTGTTACACTAGGTGGTATTACTCAATTATCTGACGCAAAGCGGTACTCACTTGGATAATATCTTGTCTCTTTTTGTCAGCCTCGTATTCGCCTATGTTAGAAACTGTAGCTGAGTTCTTCATAAAAAAATCAGCAAAAATATAATGCAGCAAATTATGCGCACATCTGGAACACAGAAAATGTAGAAATTATTTCCTGATTTATGACCATCAGTAACAGCTTTTCCTTGCAACTGTTACCGTAAAATCTAAATAATCTTTCGTTTTAAAGTACCTGACCTCGCTTGTGAAAGAATACTCAGTGGAAAAAATATTCGAGTCATCACTGAACATCTGCTGTTTGCCACGAAAACGAAGCATAATAACAATAAAATAAAGATTAAGAAGACACAAAAGCATATAATCCTATAATACAACACGATCGAGTAGGACTAAATTAGTTTAACTTACTACGTTAGCAGACGATCGTCAAAACTTTCTTCACGAGAGACCTTGATATTCCGTGACATGATATGATGATCTATTGACGATCAGTGTGAATACCGTCCTTTGAAATGCACTGTGGAATGTTTTGACATGACGTGACGTCAAGTGACATGATGTGACGGCCAAAATGTATTGACCTTAAACAAACAGCGTCGCCCACTGTTCAGAACATGCACAGAACGCAGTGCTACCTACAGAGATATTTTTACTCTATGAAGACAACCAAAGATAACATTTAATAACAGAACGATTACATCCCTCATTATGGCAAGCACAAGATAGACCATTACGGTCGAAAATAAACATAAAAATGCGTAATAATTCAAGCACCTAATGAAATGAAAGTAACGGAACAACCGCGGGAATTAGGGGGTTGGGGGGAGATGAACTAAAGGAACGAGAATAAATCTAATATTATTTCAAAGCAACCAAAAACTAAAAAAAAAAATTACTAACAGAAATTCCTGCAAAATACGCCGAACGAAAAGATAGAAAAGATACAAAATTGCAATCGAAAATTTCACTTGACCTACATAGCACAAACGAAGACTGTGGCACTAGAAACACCCTCCCCTCCCCCCCCCCCCCCTCCCCTGCACACGCAACTGCAATCCAGTGTTTCGCTTGACCTAACACAAATTTGAAAACTCTCATTTCATAGAGATTTCCCTTCCACAATCAAACTACAATCTGACAGTAAATGATGAAAGTCATAAAAACATACTTACGAACCATAGACAACTACACAAAACATATTCCTTTCAATTGAAATATTACTACAAATCATAACACAAACACAAACAGCCACCATAATGAGTGAGCCACCGCTATAACAACATGACCCTTATGGAAACAATACATTTCAAATGCACCGCGCGTCCACAAAAATGTTCTTGGAAATCATCCTCGTTTCACTCGCAGACATTTGAGCTTTGCTCTCATGTTCCTGCCTAACTTCACCGTCAACAAACGTCTAACGTTACAGAATCAGCAAAATAATAAGAAACACCACTGTAATTATAATCGCCTATCGTTTCACTTGCAACAATTTAAGTTGTGTTCTCCTCTTTCAATACAGTCTTAGCACGGAAATCGTGCGAAATGTGGAAAGAAACAGACAAATATTTGTGAGGAGCAAGAATATGAAGATCATTGCTACTACTTTCTCTAGCAACAATTTAAGCTGTGTTCTCAGGTTCCACCCTAACCACACCCTCGTAAATCACAAAATATTTAGAATAAACAGCACAGTTTACGAACACCATAGTTTACACCAGCTTCTAAGACAACCACAGACAACAATTAATAACAGGCCACTTACATCCTCCGCGTCGTAAATTCATGTCGGTACTCGGGGGGGGGGGGGGGGGCAAAGCAGACAGATGATAACGTATATTTAGGGAAAATGTGTTTTTCAAAACACCATGCTGTTACAGACGACTTACAATACACTACCAGTGTGAATAAATGTGAGTGAGCCCTTGACACGGAAAATTCTTAGGAGAGTGTATGATTTGTAGAATTCCGATTTTCCTCTCATTAAAACATTTATAAGCATTTAGGCTACTCCAACGCAAACTGCTTCAGAGAAGCATGAGTGGTCTGCAAAATCAAATTACTCTGAATGTAACTGCCACATCAATGATCTCCATATTCATTACACATGCGTGCTTCTAAGAATCTGTATTGTCAGTCCGGTGAATGGATACGTGTTTTGGGCGTCACGAATTGGCTCAACTCAGATGTTTGGTGATCCCTTACCTTCAGACTGCTGTCATAGTTCCGTGCTCTTACTTCAATATACGGTTTTCTTACGGTTTTGGTGACGGTCCCGATAAGTTCATGTTGTCCGCCTATCATCTCATCTCGAACTGTTGCTACGCAACGTTGTGGGTCCCTGAAGGGACTCCTCTATTGTTAAGAAATGTGGCACGAAGCGATTCGCTGTTCACTCTTAGAGGACGTGCGGAAAATATCACAGCTTTTAAAGGTAATTAGCCAGTGATAATAGCAGGTCATAACTAGGCTGGGACACTTCATGCAAAGCCCCGGGATCCCTGACGAAAAAGAGTCCGAAGAAAAAAAAATGAAAATGGATGGAAAAAGGGCAAAGTTAATGAAATAGATCAGTTAAGTGAAAGTTTTATTTACGTTCAAGTAACAAAAGGTGTTTCTGCGGATTCAGAATCATGTACTCAAGTCAACAAGCCATCAACATTTAATTCAGTCACTAGAAGTCTTTCAGCGCTATTCCAAGCGTATTTAGATGATCAGGAGGTTTCAATGAAGATCATTAGAGCACCTAGACCAGGGGCGTCCAAGATTTCGGCATCCAGGCCGAACTCTGGTACCATTTAAATGGCAGTGCAATCGCACTGCATGTGACTTGGTTTCATATTTGCATTTCTCAAACATGTGAATCACAAAAAAGCTTTCGGCGGGCTGAAGACATACTACAATTTTTATCTGTTTCAAACTGTCAGCATACGGGCACATGAAGACAATTTCACCGATTTTCGTACGAAAGTTGCGACCTAATCGTAACGTAATTAGTTTCATAATTGGAAAAATCACTGTGTGGTCAAAAGTATCCGGAAACAATTCCTACTTCCCAGTTTTGCATTTTCTCTCTGTCTCATTTTTGGACGTCTGTATTCCATTTTGCCTGCCTCATTTGCTAAATTTTCATATTTTCTCCTCTCGTTAGTTACGTTCAGCATGTCATGTGTTACCCTAGAATTTCTACAGGGCCTAGTCTTCATACCTGTTTGATAGTCTGCTGCCTGCACTACTTCATCTCTCAGTGTTACCCATTCATCTTCTATTGTATTCCTTTCTTCAGTCAGTTTTTGCCTGATATACATTCTGAAACTCCCAACAACCTCTGGTTCTAGCAGTTTACCCAGACCCCTTCTCCTTAATTTCCTATCTTTCTGCAATTCCTTCAGTTATAATCTACAGTTCATATCCAATAAGCTATGTCCACAGTCCACGTCTGCTGCTGGAAACGATTTACAGGTTAAAATCTGGTTTTGAGGTCTCTGTCTTACCATCACATAACATACCTCAAACCTTCTGGTGTCTCGGTGTCTTTTAAAAGTATACAACATTCTCTCTCGATTTTTAAACTAATGGTTTTCAGTGGCTAAATTATGCTCAGTGCATAATTCTGTCTGACGGCTTCTCTTATTCTTTACTTTCGCCCAGTCCATCTCTTATAATTTTCCCATCTCTTCATTTTCCTACTGTTGAATTCCAGTACGATATAAAAATTAAATCTTCCTTGATTCTCTGAATAATTTCTTTCATCTCACACGTTTCCAATCTCTCCATAATTTGCAGAGATAGCTGGTATATAATCTTACTCTACCGTAGTGGGTGTTGGCTTCGTATCTGTCTTGGCTAAGGTAATACGTTCGCTTATTGATACTATCACACCCGAATTCTTATTTTCTTACTCATTACTGGACCTACTCCTGCACAAATCCTATTTCATTATGGATTTATAACCCTGTTCATCTGACCATAAGTCCTATTCTTCCAGCCACCAGACTTCAGTGACACTGAGTCTACGTTGTTTCAGCATATCTATTTCCTACCTACCCGATTAAGTAAACTTACCCGGTGCTCTACGAGCCGTGGAACTTCAGTCCTTTTTTCCTGATAACAACCTCCTTCTGAGTAGTACTCATCCAGAGGTACGAACGGTGGACTAACTTACCTCTGGAATATTTTGTACAAGAGGATGCGTTCATCATCATGCCATATATTAGAGTTGCATAACCTCAGGAAAAATAACAGCTATAATTTCCTACTGCGTAGTAACAACATAGTCAGGTCATGCTGGCTAGTATTGTAAGGGCAGATCTTTCAATCATCGCACGGTTGTTCCTGCAACTAGTAAAATAGCTGCTGTCCGTATTCAGCAACCAAGGTTAGTCTGGCCTCTCCACAGTGATTTCTCCGTTGTTGTTCCGCCAACACTACTCCTGTCAGTATTGCTGAGGCAGATAAGCCACCCTCTCTCGCCAATATTTAAGTTTCTTGGTGAAGATGATACCTGTACCCAATTGTAAACCAATACTGTTCTAACTTACCTTTGTCGCCAATCGTGAGTACGAAATTAGAATTATATTAATACCTTCGGATGCTGACGGGCGTTGATATATATATCAACGGGGACAGATGAAAATGTGTGTCCCGACCGGGACTCTAACCCGGGGTCTCCTGCTTACATGGCAGACGCTCTATCCATCTGAGCCACCGAGGGCACAGAGGATAGTGCGACTGCAAGGACTATCTCAAGGCACGCCTCCCGCGAGACCCACATTCTCACCTTGTATGTCCACACACTACTCCTTCGTAGTGTCCCACCCCAACACACTCATTACTCGTGGAAGACATTCTTACCAAGTCCCGTAAGAGTTCGGGGAATATGTGTGCATCCTCACAGAAGAAGAAGGTCATGGATGGTATTGCCAGAATTATATACTTATATGATACTGACAGGCGTACTGTTGGCGGGGCAACAACGGAGAAGTAACTGTAGAGAGGCCAGACTAACCTTGGTTGCTGAATAGGGGCAGCAGCTATTTCACTAGTTGCAGGAACAACCGTGTGATGATTGAAAGAACAGACACCATATCCATATAAGTATATAGTTCTGGCAATACCGGCCATGACCTCCTTCTTCTGTGCGGATGCACACATATTCCCCTAACTCTTACGGGACTTGGTAAGAATGTCTTCCACGAGTAATGAGTGTGTTGGGGGGGGACACTACGAAGGAGTAGTGTGTGGACATACAAGGTGAGAATGTGACTCTTGCGGGAGGCGTGCACGAGGTAGTCCCTGCAGTCGCACTATCCTCTGTGACCTCGGTGGCTCAGATGGATAGAGCGTCTGCCATGTAAGCAGGAGATCCCGGATTAGAGTCCCGGTCGGGACATACATTTTCACCTGTCCCCGTTGATATATATCAACGCCCGTCAGTAGCTGAAGGTATTAATATAATTCTAATTTCGTTCTAGACGGCTACAGCTTATCAATGGTGTCTGTTCCTTCGGACATGTCCGAAAGTACAGACACCATATCCATATAAGTAATCGTGACTACAGTGACGTCTGTACGTTTCCAACAGCCTACAAGGGTGCGTCAATGTGTCGATATGCCCCCTGTTTACTATAGTTGGGACCTGAACAGTGAAAATGGGCTGCAATGTCACACATTCATCCATAGGCCGGAAAAGCTTACCATTTTTCACTTTCCGTAGTTATGTGCATTAATGTAAGCTTGAGATCAGTTTTCGTAGCTCCTTAGAGGTACACATGTTTATTTCCGTTTCTTTAGTCTTAGAGTGTGCATAACGTATAGAAAAAACTGATATGATAAAAGTTGTAACAATAATGTAAAATATGCCTTAAAGTATAGAGCAAAAGAGTTAACCAAAATACAAAAGAAATACAGGTACGACGAGGAGGTCGCTGTACAAGGTGGCGTCTGTATTTGTGGATATCATTCCATGGGCAGTCCATCAGCGTGCAACAGCCTAGAACGGACAACGATGCACACCTTCTATCAGTTTATGGTACACTAGGAGCGTATGTCCCATGTTGAGACCTGTGGACTATGTGAATGCCGTCGTTGCCGGCAAGCAGCTGATGGAATAGGGACGAAAGCTTATAATAAAAACCCAACTGCGACTAGTTTAACGTCCGCAGTTATGGCGGCCGGTGTGGCCGAGCGGTTCTAGGTGCTTCAGTCTAGAACCGCGCGACCGCTACGGTCGCAGGTTCGAATCCTGCATCGGGCATGGGTGTGTGTGATGTCCTTGAGTTAGTTAGGTGTAAGTACTTCTAAGTTCTAGGGGACTGATCACCTTAGATGTTTAGTTCCATAGTGCTCAGAGCCATTTGAACCATCCGCAGTTATGGTAATATTCTCAACAACTAACCTCACTGGACAAAATATTGGTTAGTCCCTTCAAAGAACTTTGCGGTCGTTTCGGAGCGCTGTAGATGGTGTGAACTAATACCCAGTGGACATGTGGCCATCCCCCGCTAGCGTAGGACATGGCAGTGGACGGATTGTACGAGCCCATCAAGACATCGTGAACGAAGTTGCCCGATCCTTTCGCGTGTCAGCGCACACTGCGAGACGTAGCCATGAGGATTGGTGTACCACTCACAACCATGTAGCACGACGTAAGAGCTGTGTCTGCGAAATTATCCTAATCGCAGGAAACGTACACTAGCGTCACTCATTGTCCGTGACAGTCGCTTTTAACCCCCACAAGAATTGCTGGTATAAGTGAACACAAGTTCATGTCAACCAGTATTCAAGCGAACATTTCGAAGGGAACCGCAAGCACTGGACATTTGGAGTCAAAGATCTCTCACAAGCCCGCTGCTCATAGCGACACATTGCATGTCATCAATGGGCCAAGCAAGACAAAAACTGAACAGCACCTGACTCTAGGCGTTTAGTGTGGTCAAACGAGGGACCGTTTCATGTGATGAAAGCCGTCGAGTGCACCGACAGCCATGGAGGGTGCAGTTCGATAATGTGATATTTTAGGGTTGTTTTCCGTTCCGTAACTTGGACCAACTCGTTCTGGTTACTATGGACCAGGAAGTTTATTTCAAATGTCTCGGTTCTGAATTGTTTTGACTTCTACATTTTCATCATGAGTGTGCGGTGGACGCTCCCGTTTTGCAAGATGACGACACCATTGCTCACAGTACCGCATATACGTATCAGTTTCTGATCTGATCAACATTCAGGCGCGCTATTCCGCATTGACTAACCCGCTAATCATCCGATCTTATTGCCACAGGAAACGTCTACGGCTACAGGGAGCAGCGGGTGAAATCCACTGACAGCAGAATTTTGTAATAGGCTTCGTTCAAATACAAAACGGCTGCAGCAACAATGGTGCATATCACGTAAAGGCATAAGTGAACTTTTCGTTCACCAACCTGTAATCAACTACCCCTTAATTTCCTTAGGAACCAAGAATGTTGGTCACACTTATGTGGAGGTAGAAGGTCTTACGATCACTTCAAGCAACACGCAGTCAGTGAGGGCATGTAGGCTCTTTATCTTGGAGGGAGGGGGGGGGGGTTGTACTGGATCTTGTTACAATTGACCCATTCGTCGTGGCTCCAAATGACTCAGTTGATAACACCCAGTAGCAGGCAAAACAGAACACACCGGCAATGAAATATTACGTGAGGATAAACCGAATCGCTCCTCAGGATAAGCCGGCCGGAGTGGCCGTGCGGTTCTAGGCGCTACAGTCTGGAGCCGCGAGACCGCTACTGTCGCAGGTTCGAATCCTGCCTCGGGCATGGATGTGTGTGATGTCCTTAGGTTAGTTAGGCTTTAGTAGTTCTAAGTTCTAGGGTACTAATGACCTCAGAAGTTGAGTCCCATTGTGCTCAGAGCCATTTGAACCACTTTTTTTTCCTCAGGATAAAATTTAAAATAAATAGCGCGTTGTTGATCGTCCAGTATTATTCCCGCGCGGGGTATAAAATCACAGCCTAGGGTCAAATAAACGGACAAATTCTACATTACTTACAAATTAACCGGCTAGGGAAACTTCACAATACTGAAACTCTCCGCATAGAAGCAGCTGATGGCCACTAACAAAAAAATGGTTCAAATGGCTCTGAGCACTATGGGACTCAACTGCTGAGGTCATTAGTCCCCTAGAACTTAGAACTAGTTAAACCTAACTAACCTAAGGACATCACAAACATCCATGCCCGAGGCAGGATTCGAACCTGCGACCGTAGCGTGGCCACTAACAGATCGACACTTCCGAGAAGTTTTTAAGGGGGCAGACTTACATGAAGATCGATACTGCAGGTGCCAATGATAGTCCAGCAGCGATAATGAGCACCAAGCATCAACAAAGGCACAAACTGGCTCATGATTCAGCTGAACACACACAAAGGGGAAGGGCTCACGTACTAAGCCCTGAGTTCGACGACAATTCTTAGGAAAGAAAGGTACGAACTCCTTACACGAGTTAACTGTCTACCTCCCCTTTTGGCTGTACCGGACACCCACGAACAAAATGTCCCACTTGCCGGCAAAGAAAACAGACCTTAAATCGTTGTCTCGGGACACTATTGAATTTAGGTTACATTGAACGGCCACTATCTCTCAACAAGTAAAAGATAATTAAACCCGCTGATTATCAGCGTAACTGAGTTCTTCAATGCTGGAAACCGAGGCACTTAATTGGTCAAAGGTGTGAGACTGATCCTTGGGCTTCATCCCTTCCAATATGTTATCAACAATTTGATCCTTGGGAACTTGGAATTCTAAAGCCAAAACAGCGGTTCGTATCCGCTCAATATGTTTACTTGATTGCAGCCGCCATAATGCTTTCACTGCAACTCGTTGTTCAAATGGTGGAAGAGTTTGAAACTGATCACCCGGGCACAATGTCAGCAGATATTTGATTCAATGTGCACTAGTTAACGGATGCAATAACAGAAGAACCTGGTTATGAGGCAAATTCAAAGCGTCAGCATGAGGCTCAAATTTAAAGGAAAGCCATAAAACGACCTCGACATCATTCACAAACTCAATGGACAGCTTATGAATTTCCCTCACTTAAATTTACTGAAGTTAGCCATAGGAAACCGCTAAGGCAAAGTAAGCACCCGACCAGGACTATTTAGACCAACGTGGGTGTCAGACATCTGGTCTCCCTCGAACTTACTAAGTCCTCTAAAGCCATCTGATTTACAACACCTTGCTACTTAGCAATCTGACCCGCAGTCGTTAAATAACTTGCACTTGAGCGGCACCAGGCTTAAGATGCCCAAGATGACTAATCCGATTTTCCGAAAGCAATAGTTGTGCCTGAAGGCGAGCAAGTTGTTTACCATTGGGAGGAGGCCGTGACGATGATCAATGTTCAGCCCTAAACTGGCCAACGCAGTGGTATAATGTGGCAGCACATCACTTACCTCACAAACAGTTTCAACGGTGACGATGAGGGGTTTATGTAACGTTGCCCTCAGCCGCACAGTGAGATCGGCACAAGGATCCTGTGTGATCACCTTCATCCATTCATGTCCATTGTGCAAAAAATGTTTCAAATGGCTCTGAGCACTATGGGACTTAACATCTGAGGTCATCAGTCCCCTAGAACTTAGAACTACTTAAACCTAACTTACCTAAGGACATCACACACATCCATGCCCGAGGCAGGATCCGAACCTGCGACCGTAGCGGTCGCGCGGTTCCAGACTGAAGCGCCTAGAACCGCTCGGGCACAGTAGCCGGCTGTCCATTGTGCATTCCGACAACTTGGGCGATTCCAACAGGACAATGCGACATCCAACATGTCCAAAATCGCTACACGGTGCCTCCAGGAATACTCATCTGGGTTTAAACAGTTCCGTTGGCCACCAAATTCCCCAGAAATGATCATTACTGAGCATATTGAGCATGCTGCTCAGAAGAGTTCTACAGCCCCTCGTCTTCTTACGGATTTATAGACTGCCCTGCGGGATTCATGGTGTTAGTTCCCTCTAGCACTACTTCAGAAATTAGTCGAGTCCATGCCTCGTCGTGTTTCCGCACTTATGCGTGCTTGCGGGGCCCTGCAGGGTATTAGGTAGGTGTACCACTTTCTTTGGCTCTTCAGAGTAGAGCACATTAAGGCGTGTTAACGGTCAGTTCCATACCACTTGTCCAGAACTAGAGGGGAATACAATTCTGATGAGAAACAGCACAGGGCCTTTGTGAAACCACACTCAGTATGGAACACCGAGTTATCAGGAGCCCAAAAGGCGACGAGCAGAAACCAATGCGGCCTTGTCGAACTACAACGCAGGGGAGATGTTACGGAGACCCAGAAGAACCCAAGAGATGACCAACGGATGCAAATGTTACACCAAACCGCCGCCCAATTTAGGTTAACTGTGGAGAAGACGACAGCTTGCACAATTCCCATTACCTCGTAAATTTCGGGAAATATCTAGAATAGAGCACCGGGTGGACCTTCAGATTAATTCAATAAATATGAAACGACTGATACCAAGGTGACACTATTCAGGGTCATCCTTACGGGGATTCACTTAAGCAAACAACTAAGCCATCAGTCGGAGTTTTGTAATTAGGATGAAATTCGTGCCAGGGGTCACAGCACTACATCCACTCCACCAACTAACAGAAGTTACAGAAGGTCACTAAGTAGTGGGAAACGACCGGGACGGCCGTTGATCCACTTCAACTGAACTGAAACAACTGTGGGCCTCTCGTTCTGTCCATTCTGGCGGTCGAGTCCCAACGCACGCTGCCACTTCTGCCCGACCAGAGCCCCTCCACAAGACTCCTTGCATTGAGCACTTCGTCCGCCGTACTGCCAATCGCGCCTACTCGCGGCAGCCGTCACTGTAATCGAGCTGCCACCGAGAGGCCAGCGCTGCCACCCGAATAAGATCATCCCAGAAGCGAACAAACAACAAACAAAGGATGAGCAGACCCCGGGAATTCGAAGGAAGCTGGGCCGCACGGTTCTAAATAGATAGGTGGAAACAATACATTGAAGACCGATATGAGGGTGAGGACTTGTGTGACGATGTGATAGAAGTAGAAGCAGAAGTCGATATAGAAGAGACAGGGGTCCAGTATTAGAATCAAGATTCAAAAGAGCTCTGGAAGACTTAAAACCAAATAGAAGGGATAGATAATATTCCAACAGAATTTCTAAAATCATTGAGCAAAGTGGCGACGAAACAACTAAAAAAAAGTGTTCAAATGTCAAATGTGTGTGAAATCTTATGGGACTTAACTGCTAAGGTCATCAGTCCTTAAGCTTCCATACTACTTAACCTAAATTATCCTAAGGACAAACACACACACCCATGCCCGAGAGAGGGCTCGAACCTCCGCCGGGATCAGCCGCACAGTCCATGACTGCAGCCCCTAAGACCACTCGGCTAATCCCGCGTGGCACGAAACAACTCTTCGTGTGTATATTGTATGGTGGCTTTCGGAGAACCATCATCCACAAAACTCCGAAGATTGTAAGAGCCGACAAATGCGAGAATCATCGCACAATCAGCTTAACGGCTCATGCATCCAAGTTGCTGCCAAGAATAGTATTAAGAATAAGGGAAAGAGAACTGAGGAAGTGTTAGATGACAGTCAGTTTGGCTTTAGGAAATATAAAGCCACCAGAGAGGCGATACTGACATTGTTAGGTTAGGTTAGTGATGTTTTAACGTCCCGTCGACAACGAGGTCATTAGAGACGGAGCGCAAGCTCGGGTTAGGGAAGGATGGGGAAAGAAATCGGCCGTGCCCTTTCAAAGGAACCATCCCGGCATTTGCCTGAAACGATTTAGGGAAATCACGGAAAACCTAAATCAGGATGGCTGGAGACGGGATTGAACCGTCGTCCTCCCGAATGCGAATCCAGTGTGCTAACCACTGAGCCACCTCGCTCGGTACTGACGTTGTGGTTGGTAATGGAAGCAAGAATAAAGAAAAATCAAGGCTCTTTCTTAGGGCTTGCCGATCTGGAAAAACATGTTCGGGAATATAATGTGGTGAACGATGTTCGAAATTCTGAGAAATATGGGGTTAAGCTATTGGGAAAAACGGTAATATATAACATGTACAGGAACCGAGAGTGAATAATCAGAACAGAAGACCAAGTATTAAGTGCCCGGATTAAAAAGAGTGTAAAACGGGGATGTAGTCTTTCACCCCTACCGTTCAACCTATACATCGAGCAAGGAATGATGGAAATAAAAGGAAGGTTCAAGAGTGGAACTAAAATTCAAGGTGAAAGGATGTCAATGATAAGATTCGCTGATGGGATTGCTTTCCTCAGTGAAAGTTAAGTAAAATTACAGAATCTGCTGAATGAAATAAACAGTGTAGTGAGTATAGAATTAGAACTGAGAGTAAACCGAAGGCAGAGGAAAGTAATGAGAAGTTGCAGAAATGCGAACAGTGAGAAACTTCACATCAGGACTGATGATCACGAAGTAGATATAGTAAAGGTAATCTACTACCTAGGCAGTTAAATCGCTAATGAAGGATGAAGCAAGGGGACATCAAAAACAGACTAGCACTGTAAGAAAGGGCATCCCTAGCCAAGAGAAGTCTACTAGTAGCAAACATGTGCCTTAATTCGAGGAAGAAATTTTTGAGAAAGTACGTCTGGAGTACAGCATTATATGGTAGCGGAACATGGACTGCGGGAAAACCTGAACAGAAGAGAATCGAAGCGTTTCAGATGTGGTGATACAGTGTTGAAAATTAGGTGGACTGATAAGGTAAGGAATGAGGAGGATGTTCTCCAAAGAATCGGTGAGGAAAGAAATATATTGAAAATAGTGATAAGAAGAAGGGGCAGGATGACAGGACATCAGTTAAGACATCATGGAGTAATTTCCATGGTACTAGAGGAAGCTGTAGAGGGTAAAAATTGTGGAGGAAAGCACACATCAGAATAAATGCAGCGAATAATTGACGACGTAGGTTTCAAGTGCTACTACGAGATGAAGAGGTTGACATAGGAGAGGAATTCTGCTTTCAAAGCAGTCGAAAGACGAAAAGAAAGAGGCACATTTATGTGAGCGAAACCAACTTCTCTGCTTAGTTCTCTGATTGATGTTAAACGGGCTGCAAGCAATTACTTACTGAATGCTTTCTACAAACTATAATTTCATCTGCTAGATCAGGCCTTCTCAATCACAACCAGTTCATATCGATTTTTTGACCGTGCTATGAAGAACATCTCTGGTAAGAGCTGCTTTGTGTAATAGGCGTGTGGAATTTTTCCTCTCCTCCTCATACATTTTTCGCAGTCGATCAGCAAACAATCGTTCATTTGGTTACTGTGCACATTAATTTAGGTCAGGGGTGTCCAACCCACCGCCCAGGAGTAGCGTCCAGTCCAAAGTATCAGTGTGACCAAAGAAGTGAGCATCTATCACAAAATCGGAAAAAAGAAGTTCATGGAAAGTTAGGATAAACTGAATATTTTCAATGTAACTGTTCTCTCATTAGTCCATCCAGTTCTTTTCTATTATATGTAGCCCAAAAATATTCATCTTCTTCCATCGAGGACCAGGTGAGCAAAAAGGATGGACACCCCTGATTCAGATTATCTGCAGCAAAGTCAAAATTTTTCACGTTAAGACTTAACTGGTAAGTGACTTTATAATCACCCTGTTTAGTTATTGTATCAAATGGTAATGAAATGTTAAGAAACTGCTTGCTGTAGGACGCCGCAGCTCGTTACAGACTTCATTCTGATCGATATGGAGGTAGTGACGATGGTGCACGGCACGAAGAGGTGGTCCTATCTCAGTCAACGTCTTGCATTCCACAGAGGATACGAACTGAAACCATCTGCCGTGACACACGGAACTGGCGTGTTGTCTTAGTGCCACTTTGCACTGACTGGCAGGCTGTCGGAGATGATTCAACGATAGCTGCTCCGCGGGCTGCCTGCGAAATCTGTGGTGGTGTACTCTGAGTGGTGCTGCCACCGAAGTGGATGTTAACCGGTAATTATGTAAATCTGGCCGGGAGAGACGTTCGCGAGAAGAGCGGTGAGGGGGGGGGGGGGGAGGAAGGATGAGAGCTGGCTGGCGACATATGAGCTGACACGCCGCAGCCGACTTCCCGCTGCGGAAATGAGCCGCCTCCCTGCCTTCCCTCCTCCACTGCCCCCACAGCCCCCATCGCCTCTGCCAGTGACACGGCCCGGGGGATCCCCGATATTGGCTGTGGCAAGCCGCGACCCGCGGCGCCGCACCGCCTGCGGAGGACACTGCGGCCGACGTCAGCACCGACGACGCTCCAGGCGAACTCTGTTCCACCGCTTGCTTCTGGCTGCCTGAACTCGCGCCTCTTGCTCGGTTCGACACCGCTGATTACGTGGAAATACATTTCTGCCGGTTCGAGCAAGAGCGCAGAACGCACGTATCCGCGGCGCCGAATACTGAGGACGGCCCAAAGGAACCAGAATGCAAGCTGTGCAGCGTATGAGCACGGCTGTAACTACAGTCGTGGGGGTCCCTCGCCATTCTCCGCGCCTGCCTCTGCTCTCTTTCTCAACTCACAAAACGTACTCATGTCTATTAACCAGCCATCCGCTCTTCTTCTTTATAGTTTTGCATGCTGACAAACCTGGCATTGACCGGGTATTCACTTGCTTAATTTTCTGTTAGTGTAACATCGAAAAAACTTCGTTCCCACTGAATTTTACCCCTTTTCCCTTTTACGATGTTAAACTGTTAGCTTCGCAATGAGATGTTATGTGGAAATCGCGATAGGGCTCGGCAGTTTTGGGTGCTGTCTCCCTTCCCCTCTAAGACTTCAACATCGAAATGCTAGACGAGCGAGAGTACTGCTCGTTACACATTAATTTAAGCAAATTAATCAAAATCTTCGAAGTGTGGGCACCTGTACTGCAACAGAAATATCGTTGTGAGACAATAAATTATACAGGGTGTTACAAAAAGGTACTGACAAACTTTCAGGAAACATTCCTCACACACAAATGAAGAAAAGATGTTATGTGGACATGTGTCCGGAAACGCTTAATTTCCATGTTAGAGCTCATATTAGTTTCGTCAGTATGTACTGTACTTCCTCGATTCACCGCCAGTTGGCCCAATTGAAGGAAGGTAATGTTGACTTCGGTGCTTGTGTTGACATGCGACTCATTGCTCTACAGTATTATCAGCAGCACATCAGTACGTAGCATCAACAGGTTAGTGTTCATCACGAACGTGGTTTTGCAGTAAGTGCAATGTTTACAAATGCGGAGTTGGCAGATGCCCATTTGATGTATGGATTAGCACGGGGCGATAGCCGTGGCGCGGTACGTTTGTATCGAGACAGATTTATAGAACGAAGATGTCCCGACAGGAAGAATTTCGAAGCAATTGATCGGCGTCTTAGGGAGCACGGAACATTGCAGCCTATGACTCGCAACTGGGGAAGACCTAGAGCGACGAGGACACCTGCAATGGACGAGGCAATTCTTCGTGCAGTTGACGATAACCCTAATGTCAGCGTCAGAGAAGTTGCTGCTGTACAAGGTAACGTTGATCACGTCACTGTATGGAGAGTGCTACGGGAGGACCAGTTGTTTCCGTACCATGTACAGCGTGTGCAGGTACTATCAGCAGCTGATTGGTTTCCACGGGTACACTTCTGCGAATGGTTCATCCAACAATGTGTCAGTCCTCATTTCAGTGCAAATGTTCTCTTTACGGATGAGGCTTCATTCCAACGTGATCAAATTGTAAATTTTCACAATGAACATGTGTGGGCTGACGAGAATCCGCACGCAATTGTGCAATCACGTCATCAACACAGATTTTCTGTGAACGTTTGGGCAGACATTGTTGGTGATGTATTGATTGGGCCCCATGTTCTTGCACCTACGCTCAATGGAGCACGTTATCATGGTTTCATACGGGATATCTACCTGTGCTGCTAGAACATGTGCCTTTACAAGTACGACGCAACATGTGGTTCATGCACGATGGAGTTCCTGCACATTTCAGTCGAAGTGTTCGTACGCTTCTCAACAACAGATTCGGTGACCGATGGATTGGTAGAGGCGGACCAATTCCATGGCCTCTACGCTCTCCTTACCTCAACCCCCTTGACTTTCATTTATGGGGGCATTTGAAAGCTCTTGTCTACGCAACCCCGGTACCAAATGTAGAGACTCTTCGTGCTCATATTGTGGACGGCTGTGATACAATACGCCATTCTCCAGGGATGCATCAGCGCATCATGGATTCTATACGACGGAGGGTGGATGCATGTATCCTCGCTAACGGAGGACATTTTGTACATTTCCTGTAACAAAGTGTTTGAAGTCACGCTGGTACGTTCTGTTGTTGTGTGTTTCCATTCCATGATTAATGTGATTTGAAGAGAAGTAATAAAATGAGCTCTAACATGGAAAGTAAGCGTTTCCGGACACATGTCCATGTAACACATTTTCTTTCTTTGTGTGTGAAGAATGAAAAATGGTTCAAATGGCTCTGAGCACTATGGGACTTAACATCTGTGGTCATCAGTCCCCTAGAACTTAGAACTACTTAAACCTAACTAACCTAAGGACATCACACACATCCATGCCCGAGGCAGGATTCGAACCTGCGACCGTAGCAGTCGCGCGGTTCCGGACTGAGCGCCTAGAACCGCTAGACCACCGCGGCCGGCTGTGAGGAATGTTTCCTGAAAGTTTGGCGGTACCTCTTTTGTAATACCCTGTATACGTAAGTGCCTAACTATAATTGTTAATTGCAGGATGCCTAGTTATGGTTAGTTGGAGTAGCAGGCTTTAAGATTGCAAAGTAACAATTCAGTGAACAATATCGATTTTTTGTGAACAAAATTCTACATGAACCAAAGAAAATGATTACTAAGCAGTTACTGTCATAATAATAAGCATTGCTTTCGATATTACCGGCAGAAAGTGGTTCACTAGAAGATTATTTGTAACTTAATGTATCCCTAATGCACTGCAGGATATATTGTATCTAACTGGAAGATTGCTTGGGAAGCGGAGCAAACTTTCTTAATCTGTGAAGCTCGAAAATGCAAACCAATCGAGGGTAATACTTGCGAAATAAGACAAGAATCAAGAAACCTAAGTTGCACCGCAAATCCTGCCAACTGTGAGCTGCTCAGATAACGGACACCGCTAACTGCGAAATGTGAAATTTAGTTAGCGAACGCGATCATGCACAAGTCAGCACCGAATGCAAGATGGCCGAGATGACGGTAGAGAACAGCTGACACCGATGTCACGACAGGTGCAGACGACCTCTCCGCGGCAAGTCCCCTGACGGAGCCCGCGTCTTCTCCTGACTCTCGAAAAATTAAGTCTGGAGGGGAGGATATCCAAGCATTGCCGCTGTAACCAGCGATCCGGCTGGGGTGGCCGAGCGGTTCTAGGCGCTACAGTCTGGAACCACGCGACCGCTGCGGTCGCAAGGTTCGAATTCTGCCTTGGGCATGGATGTATGTGATGTCCTTAGGCTAGTTAGGTTTAAGTAGTTCTAAGTTCTAGGGGACTGATGACCTGAGAAGTTGAGTCCCTTAGTGCTCAGAGCCATTTTTGTAACCAGCGAGAATTACGCTTCCGTTTCTAGAGTACGGGGGAACCCTGCACAGATTTACCATTCTCGGCTCACTGAATGCATTTCAGTATAAAGAATGATGCCATTGACTCCCAGCCAGGTTCCACTCATTTTTCTAGTCCTTCGCGCCAAAGCACGGTGACAGACAAGATACACGTGATTAGTTAATTAGATTTTGGAGGGAAGGAAACGAGTTTTTCCACGGTAAACTAGCGGTGCCATATTGCTATCTTCTGCGTTGTGTGTACTGGAGGGTGAATTCGTCCCACATGACAGTTTTCTGGGGACTAATCCGCAATTCCTTTCAAAGGAAAAACCGAATTCGCACGGCCAGGGGCTTACTACAAATGCAGCACGCATAAATCCGGCCTCCTCCCAACAGAGCCTTTGTGATCGAAGTCCTGTGGGTCACACCAGAACAACTGCGTGACCACTCAACCCGCTCGCTTTCCACCTAGGTGACCTGATACCTTCCTCCATAGCTAGCAAGCCTTGAACATAATAAAAATGTTCAAATAAATAAATAAACATTCCACAGCAACATTTGACAGGTGTGTCACACCATGTATTCTTGAAAACATCTTTGAAATTATGAAGTAGCTGTACAAAAATATCTATAACGTACAGATGTATATGTAGGCTACAGTATCCAAAGTGAGAAACATAGTATACAAAATACATGTTCTCTGTAACGTTTATTTAACTCAGAACTTTGGTATTAAAAACATTTCTAGCTACACGTCCAGGAGCTACAACGTGATTTTGTTAACGTCTCTTTGGCATATCTCTGCAGACGGCTATCACTTTCACCTGTAGCAGTTTGCGCTTCGCAGTTAAACGCTGTCAATAGCGCTGACATGTGACAGGGATTTCTTTGACTCGATTGCAGGAGTGTTTCAACAGAAAAAAGGGCTAAAACTATATTCATGATGCGGCATTTTTTTACGAATCTTACTGTTTATGAAGTCATATATCCTCGTCTATATGTCACACAAGGGTGTAACTTTGTAGGTGCATGTAGCTGCGGCAGTTTTCATGTATCTCATTGTTTATGACGTCACATCTTCTGAAATCTCCTAAACTATGAATTGTACATGGTTCTGACCCCCAGAGCGATAGTTGCCTCACAGTAAGTGATGTGTGTACCAAGTTTGGTTGAAATAGATCCATTGGTTTAGGAGATGTGGAACATGCATACTCACTTACATATGCCCATTTTTATAATATGTACTGATTCATTTGTTAGCGAAACTCCTTCCGAGGCCCTATATTTCACACATGGATAAGGCTTCGTCAGACATTTTGTCAAAATACTCATTGACGCTAGTTGTCTCCAACAGCGCTGTTCTTAAGAGGTCATATGCACCTGCAACGTCCTTATTTTCAGAATGCTACACCTTTGACGCTCTGTGTATGGGAAACATTCACTGATTTGAATGTACCACTAAATTCCTTAAATGCCTTTAAATCTCTATAATATAACACCACAAATAGTATAAACGAAGGGCTGTTGACATTAAACTGGGGAGTAAAAAAAAAAAAATGGCTCTGAGCACTATGGGACTCAACTGCTGAGGTCATTAGTCCCCTAGAACTTAGAACTAGTTAAACCTAACTAACCTAAGGACATCACAAACATCCATGCCCGAGGCAGGATTCGAACCTGCGACCGTAGCGGTCCTGCGGTTCCAGACTGCAGCGCCTTTAACCGCACGGCCACTTCGGCCGGCTGGGGAGTAAAACAAGGACTTTTTCTCTCACCAACGTTTTTGATGTCCCAGGTGGGCTGACTAATATTCATGAGTGTGACACGAACTACCAGCCTAAGCAAAAATGTGTACTAAAAATGGGATGTAAACTGCATGCCCTAAGACCCATGAGCAGTTATTCATATTTGACACTGTAAAATACATTTCTTCTTCTCCAAGCTCTTTGGTTTCCATTTTCTGGAAGGATGTAGCACGGACCAAAACAAGAAAAATGGACACTAAAGGGCATACCTTAAGAGTTCCGAGCATTCTTTTGGTAGAATGTCCGTAATTGTTTGTTGGATTTGTTCCAATCTCTGACTTCCACTACAGTTTTTACCCTCTACAGCTCCCTATAGATGTCCAATCATCCTGTCCTTCTTCGTGTCAGTGTTTTGCATAGTTTTCCATATATTACTTTCCTCTCCGATCCCGCGCAGAACCTCCTCATTACTTACCTTATCAATCCACCTAATATTCGACATTCTTCTGTTGCACAACATCTCGAAGTCTTCCTGTTTTCCCACTGACTGCCATACAATGCTGTGCACCAAACGTACATTCTCAGGAATTTCTTCCTCAACCTATGTTTGACACTACCGGATTTCTCTTGGCCATGAATGCCCTCTTTGCCACTGCTGGTCAGCTTTTTATATCCTCTTTGTTCTGTCCGTCGTGGACTGCTTTGCTGCCAAAGTGGCAGAATTTCTAACTTCGTCTACTTTGTGATTCCCAATTCTGATGTTAAATGTGTCGCATTTGTCATTTCTACTACTTCTCATTACTTTCGTCTTTCTTTGATTTACTCTCAGTTCATATTCTGTAATCATTACTCTGTTTATTTACGTCAGCATATCCTGGAATTCTTCTTCACTTTCACTGAGGAAAGAATTGTCATCAGCGAATCTTATCATTGATGTCCTTTCACCGTGAATTTTAATCCCACTCCTGAATCTTTCTTTTATTCCCATCATTACTTCTTCGATGTACAGATTGAATAGTAGGGGCGAAAGGCTACATCCCTGCCCTACACCCTTTTTGATCTGAGCGCCTCGCTTTCGGTCGTCCACTGTTATTTTCCCTATTCGTTCCCGTCCTTATTCTGTATTACCCGTCTTTCCCTATAGCTTACCCCTACTTCCCTCAGAAATACGCTTTTCCGACAAATCCAGGTAACGCGTATCGATTTTTCTTAAGTCTTGCTTCCATTGTGAACTGAAACGTCATGACTGCCTCTCCGATGCTTTCACCTTTCCTAAAACCAAACTGCCGCCGTTGCATAAGCAGCTGCCAGCAGCAAGTCGTATACTCTTAGCTGACTTATTTGTTACATAGTTTAATTCTTAATTTCTTTGCGTGTTTTTGGGTACTTGCATTGTTTAATTCATAAATTTCGGGCGTATTATAGTATTTAAGAGTTGTAGCATCGCGCTTTAGTACCTGAATAGTGTAAAATCGCGTAGTCTCCTTCCGCCGCCGAGCAGTGTGTCAGCAGTGCACAAGTAGCAGCATTGCTGCATTTATTAGGCAATCTTGTATTTTAATAACCGTTTAAATTTTGCGTCGAATTGTTTGTGCTCTCTGTAGATTAGTTCAGACGTTCTTTGCACAACAGTTTTTAGCATGGATAGGGACTGCAACTGCTGTGTTCGGATGCGGGCTGAGTTGGCATCCCTTCTCTCCCAGCTTCAGGCACTGTTGGCTTTGGTCACACAGCTTGAGGCTGTTGCCAATGGACATCACCGTGGGGGTCCGGATGGGGGTTTGTCGGGGACGGCCAGCTCGTCCCACGTATCCCGAGATCGGACTCCGGCTGTGGCTGCCCGGGATACTGCCCACATTGAGGCTGACCCCTCACCCGTGGTAGAGTGGGAGGTCGTCTCGAGGTGTGGCAGGGGGCGAAAGACATTCCGGAAGGCTGAACGGAAGGCCTCTCCAGTTTGTCTGACGAACCGGTTTCAGGCTCTGTCTCCGGCTGATACTGATCTTCGGCCGGACATGGCTGCTTGTCCTGTTCCAGAGGTGGCCCCTCAGTCAGCAAGATCCGGGCAGTCGCAGAGGTTGGGCTTACTGGTAGTTGGGAGCTCCAACGTCAGGCGCGTAATGGGGCCCCTTAGGGAAATGGCAGCAAGAGAGGGGAAGAAAACCAATGTGCACTCCGTGTGCATACCGGGGGGAGTCATTCCAGATGTGTAAAAGGGTCCTTCCGGATGCCATGAAAGGTACAGGGTGCACCCATCTGCAGGTGGTCGCTCATGTCGGCACCAATGATGTGTGTCGCTATGGATCGGAGGAAATCCCCTCTGGCTTCCGGCGGCAATCTGATTTGGTGAAGACTGCCAGTCTCGCTAGCGGGATGAAAGCAGAGCTCACCATCTGCAGCATCGTCGACAGGACTGACTGCAGACCTTTGGTACAGGGCCGAGTGGAGAATCTGAATCAGAGGCTGAGACGGTTCTGCGACCGTGTGGGCTGCAGATTCCTCGACTTGCGCCATAGGGTGGTGGGGTTTCGGGTTCCGCTGGATAGGTCTGGAGTCCACTACACGCAGCAGGCGGCTACACGCAGGGATTGTGTGGCGTGGACTGGGAGGTTTTTTAGGCCAGATGGCCTCGGGCAAGTACAGAAAGGGCAACAGCCTCAAAGGGTGCGGGGCAAAGTCGGGAAATGCGGGGACCAAGCAGCAATCGGTATTGTAATCGTAAACTGTCGAAGCTGCATTGGTAAAGTACCTGAACTTCAAGCGCTGATAGAAACCACCGAAGCTGAAATCGTAATAGGTACGGAAAGCTGACTGAAGCCGGAGATAAATTCTGCCGAAATTTTTACATAGGCACAGACGGTGTTTAGAAAGGATAGATTGCACGCAACCGGTGGTGGCGTGTTTGTCGCTGTTAGTAGCAGTGAAGTAAAAGTGAATAGTTCCTGTGAATTATTATGGGTGGAGGTTACACTCAACAACCGAGCTAGGTTAATAATTGGCTCCTTTTACCAACCTCCATACTCAGCAGCATTAATGGCAGAACAACTGAGAGAAAATCTGGAATACATTTCACATAAATTTTCTCAGCATGTTATAGTCTTAGGTGCAGATTTCAATTTACTAGATATAGACTGGGACACTCAGATGTTTAGGACGGGTGAAAGGGACAGAGCATCGAGTGCTATTATACTGAGTGCACTATCGGAAAATTACCTAGAGCAATTAAACAGAGAACCGACTCGTGGTGATAACATCTTGGACCTACTGATAACAAACAGACCCGAACCTTTCGACTCTGTAAGCGCAGAACAGGGAAACAGTGATCATAAGGCCGTTGCAGCATCCCGGAATATGGAAGTAAATAGGAATATAAAAAAAGGGAGGAAGGTTTATCTGTTTAGCAAGAGTAATACAAGGCAGATTTCAGACTACCTAACAGATCAAAACGAAAATTTCTGTTCCGTCACTGACAATGTTGAGTGGTTATGGAAAAAGTTCAAGGCAATCGTAAAATGCGTTTTAGACAGGTACGTGCCGAGTAATACTGTGAGGGACGGGAAAAACCCACCGTTGTTCAACAACAAAGTTAAGAAATTACTGCGAAAGCAAAGAGAGCTTCACTCCAAGTTTAAAGGCAGCCGAAACCTCTCAGACACACAGAAGCTAAACGATGTCAAAGTTAGCGTAAGGAAGGCTATGCGTGAAGCGTTAAGAGAATTCAAAAGTAAAATTCTATATACCGACTTGACAGAAAATCCTAGGAAGTTTTAGTCCTACGTTAAATCAGTAAGTGGCTCGAAACAGCATATCCGTACACTCCGGGATGATGATGGCATTGAAACAGAGGATGACACGCGTAAAGCTGAAATACTAAACACCTTTTTCCAAAGCTGTTCCACAGAGCAAGACCGCACTGCAGTTCCTTCTCTAAATCCTCGCGCAAACGAAAAAATGGCTGACATCGAAATAAGTGTCCAAGGAATAGAAAAGCAACTGGAATCACTCAACACAGGAAAGTCCACTGGACCTGACGGGATACCAATTCGATTCTACACAGAGTACGTGAAAGAACTTGCCCCCCTTCTAACAGCCCTGTACCGCAAGTCTCTAGAGGAACGGAAGGTTCCAAATGATTGGATAAGGGCACAGGTAGTCCCAGTCTTCAAGAAGGGTCGCCGAGCAGATGCGCAAAACTATAGACTTATATCTCTGACGTCGATCTGTTGTAGAATTTTAGAACATGTTTTTTGCTTGCGTACCATGTCGTTTCTGGAAACCCAGAATCTACTCCGTATGAATCAACATGAATTCCGGAAACAGCGATCATGTGAAACCCAACTCGCTTTATTTGTTCATGAGACCCAGAAAATAGTAGATACAGGCTCCCAGGTAGATGCTGTTTTCCTTGACTTCCGGAAGGGGTTCGATACAGTTCCGCCCTGTCGCCTGATAAACAAAGTAAGAGCCTACGGAATATCAGACCAGCTGTGTGGCTGTATTGAAGAGTTTTTAGCAAACAGAACACAGCATGTTGTTCTCAATGGAGAGACGGTTACAGACGTTAAAGTAACCTCTGGTGTGCCACAGAGGAGTGTTATGGGACCATTGCTTTCCCACAATATATATAAATGACCTATTAGATAGTGTCGGAAGTTCCATGTGGCTTTTCGCGGTTGATGCTGTAGTATACAGAGCAGTTGCAGCATTAGAAAATTGTAGCGAATTCAGAAAGATCTGCAGCGGATTGGCACTTGGTGCATGGAGTGGCAACTGACCCATAACATAGGCAAATGTAATGTATTGCGAATACATAGAAAGAAGGATCCTTTATTGTATGATTATATGATAGCGGAACAAACACTGGTAACAGTTACTTCTGTAAAATATCTGGGAGTATGCGTGCGGAACGATTTGAAGTGGAATGATCATTTAAAATTAATTGTTGGTAAGGCGGGTACCAGGTTAAGAGTCATTGGGAGAGTCCTTAGAAAATGTAGTCCATCAACAAAGGAGGTGGCTTACAAAACACTCGTTAGACCTATACTTGAGTATTGCTCATCAGTGTGGGATTCGTACCAGATCGGGTTGACGGAGCAGATAGAGAAGATCCAAAGAAGAGCGGCGCGTTTCGTCACAGGGTTATTTGGTAAGCGTGATAGCGTTACGGAGATGTGGCAGACTCTGCAAGAGAGGCGCTCTGCATCGCGGTGTAGCTTGCTGTCCAGGTTTCGAGAGGGTTCGTTTCTGGATGAGGTATCGAATATATTGCTTCCCCCTACTTATACCTCCCGAGGAGATCACGAATGTAGAATTAGAGAGATTCGAGCGCGCACGGAGGCTTTCCGGCAGTCGTTCTTCCCGCGAACCATACGCGACTGGAACAGGAAAGGGAGGTAATGACAGTGGTACGTTAAGTGCCCTCCGCCACACACCGTTGGGTGGTTTGCGGAGTATAAATGTAGATGTAGATGTAGATGTAAGACATCCTCAATTGTCTTTTCTTTTCTTCTGTATGTTATTCCTGTCAACAACTTGTATGCATGAACTATAAGCTGATTGTGCGCTAATTCTCGCACTTCTCGGTTCTTACAGATCTTCAGAATTGTGTGAATGGCGTTTTTCAAAATGGTTCAAATGGCTCTGAGCACTATGGGACTCAACTGCTGAGGTCATTAGTCCCCTAGAACTTAGAACTAGTTAAACCTAACTAACCTAAGGACATCACACACATCCATGCCCGCGGCAGGATTCGAACCTGCGACCGTAGCGGTCTCGCGGTTCCAGACTGCAGCGCCAGAACCGCGCGGCCACTTCGGCCGGCTGGCGTTTTTCCCGAAATTCAGAAGGTACGTAGCAAGACTCAGACATTCTACACACCAACGTGAACAGTCGTTTTGTTGCTACTTCCCCCAATGATTTTAAAAATTTTAACTGAATATTATCTATCCCCTCTGTCTTATTTGATTTTAAAACTTCCAGAGCTCTTTTAAATTTTGATTCTAATAATGGATCGTCTATCACGTCAACAGACAATTGCTCCCCCTCATAGAAGCGATAAGTATATTCATTCCACCTGTCCACTCTCTCCTCTTCATTTAACAGTAGAATTGCCAATGCATTCTTAATATTACTCCCTTGCTTTTAGTTTCAGCGAAGGTGTTTTATGACTTTCCTATATGCAGAGTCAGTACTTCCGACAATCATTTCGTTTTCGATTTCTTTACATTTTTCATGCAGTCATTTCGTGTTAGCTTCCCTGCACTTCCTATTTGTTTCATTCCTAAGTTACTTGTTTTTCCGTATTCCTGAATTTTCGTGAACGTTTTTGTACTTCCTTCTTTCAGCTTAAGTATTTCATCTCTTATCCATGGTTTCTTCGCAGTTGCCTTCTTTGCAGCTACGTTTCTCTTTCCAGTTTGTGTGATTTCCCGTTTTAGAGGTGTCCATTCCAATCGAACCGAACAGACTGTTGAGCTGTTCCTTACCGCAGTATCTACAGCCACAGAGAACACACGGCAGGTCTCTTCATTCCTTAGCTCTTCCGTATCCGACATCGTGGTGCACTGATTTTTCCTGTCTAGCCTCTGAAACTTCAGCCTACTCTTTATCACTACAAAATAGTGATCTAAATCTGTATAAACCTTGGGTACGCTTTACAACCAATATCTCATTTTTGTATCTGTATCTGACTGTGATGTAATTTAACTGAATTCATCCTGTAATTCTCGGCCTTCTTCAAGTATACCTCCTCTTCTTGTGATTCTTCAGCAGAGTTTTCGCTGTTAATAACTGGTACGTTTTGCCGAACTCAATTAATCTTTCTCTTCTGTCGTTCCCTCTATCAAGCCCATATTCTCCCGCAACCCTTCCTTCTACTCCCTCCCCTACAGCTACATTCCAACCGACCATGAAAATTAGATATTTCATCTCCCTTTGCGTACTGAATTACTCGTTCAATATCCTCACACACTTTCTCTACCTCTTCATCCTTTGTGGTGTCGACATGTGCACCTGAACTATCGTTGCCGGTGGTACTATGTTGCCTATTCTGATGAGAACAACACTATCACTGAACTTTCACAGTAAAACATTTTCCACTCGACCATCTTATTCATAACGAACCCTACGCCATTTTTACCATGTTGTCCTGCTGTTGATACCAACCTCTACTTATCTGACGAGAAGTCCTTGTCTTCTTTCTGTTTCACTTACCGAGGCCCACTATA
This sequence comes from Schistocerca serialis cubense, assembly GCF_023864345.2. Taxonomy (NCBI): domain Eukaryota; kingdom Metazoa; phylum Arthropoda; class Insecta; order Orthoptera; family Acrididae; genus Schistocerca; species Schistocerca serialis. Next base: position 492,549,668 of record NC_064638.1, read on the forward strand.
CCAGCTTGAGCCTAAGAATTTCCATTCTCAGATTTTCTAGTTTCTATACCACTTTATACTTCTGACATTCCACCTTCAACCTCGTAGAAGAAGATGAGCGGGAAACTATCCGGCGATCCACGGAGCATTGATTTTTCTTGCCTGAGGATCTCCTTAAACGCTTTCCTTACAATAAAATTTATTTTTATTTCTTATTTTAACAAAAAGAAATAAATAGGTGAAAACATCCGAAGGTTCACACATTATGGGTGATCATTACTAAAATAACAAACAATTGGGATCAAATTGGACACGCTCCACGTGAAAAATAATTATGTGCTATGAACATCAGTAATAAACAAAACAGGTAAAAACGCCCTCCCGTGGAAACAAAGGTATCCGCGCGACACCAGCTTGTTGGTAGATGCACTCAGAATCTCAAGTCAGTCAGGCATTTTCCGGGCACATTTTCTCGAAGGATATTACATTTTGCCGGTACACTGGTCCGAGTCCTGGTATTACACACACACACTCAAATCATCTTCTCATGCTCGGGACAAGGGCGTCAAAGAAAGCGCTACCTGAAAAGTTAGCATAGTATGGACTGAGTGTGAGAAAGGTAAAGTTATCTTGTAGGAATGTCTGAAAATCAAGAACAATCTTATCTCCTTCATGAAACAAGTAAGATATCGATAGGCCTTTCATCCATTTCACTGCGTAGGTCTTCTAATTGGGAAATAGGTCTCATCTGGGGACAGAAGTGACTTTGGTACAATGGTATGGGGAGTCGCACGTGGAAGGAGGGTAAATATTCTCTGAATCAGCCGCCAGACCTCTGCAGAAGGTTCACACATCTGTCCATCGTTATCTGTGTCAAGTGTGCGTTACTGGAGGCAAAGCGGCGAATCTGTCATGTTAATGGCCGGCCGAAGTGGCTGAGCGGTTCTAGGCGCTACAGTCCGGAACCGCGCAACTGCTATGGTCGCAGGTTCGAATCCTGCCTCGGGCATGGATGTGTGTGATTTCCTTACGTTAGTTAGGTTTGTTGCGGGTTGATATTTGTAATTATAGACACTCTGAAAATATTGATTATCCTTGAGTTAATGTTTTATATTCCATGATGTACGTTCCTAGGAGAGGAATAAATTAATGTTGTATTGGAATCACGGTGTTGTGTGTCGGTAATATTTTGGTGCCGAAACCCGGGAAGAAATTGCGATTTCCTGTGTGATTTCAACAATTAACGGCTTACTTCACGCTGTAGGAAACAAGAGACGACGTCGGACCGCATCACAAGCTAAGTCCATTCCAATATAATATGATCGCATGAACTGGTTGCTTCAAAACAATTTCTGCGGCTTTGTATTGCAAGCCTGGAACTTACACTCAGAGTAGCTAGTTTTGTTAAAAGGTTTTCGTTCGCTTACGTTTGCGCATGCACTACTTGTTAAACGTTTAAGCTATTCACAAGCGCACTCGTAAACAATCTTACAACAGCCGTCTTTTGTAAGACATAATGCAGGACGAATCAGAGATACAGTTAGCAAACTTCAAAAGAAAGCGAACTGGGGAGAGGGCTAATGCTACGCGGTTTTGTGCGGCTGTTGATGCTCTTACCACAGAAAGCCCGTTTGATGATTTTGAACATTACAGTGAACGTCTTCAAGAAACTCTAGAGAAGCTCGTTTCATTAGATGACACTATTCATAATTTTCTCTCTGACGATGAATACAATGCAGACGTTCTGAGCTGTGAGGAATATATAGACAAAGTCAAACGCGCTATACAGAAGGCTACAAATGCAATTGATTACAAGCTTTCAGCCACAACGTCACAGATGAATACCACGTCACCACCAGTGCTCACACAACCAACTGTATTCCACTCTGTCAAACTACCAGCAATTAAGCTTGAGTCATTTTGTGGAGATGTCGAAATGTGGTCCCGCTTCTGGGAACAATTTGAATCGACCACTGATAAAGACTCATCCCTTTCTACAGTAAACAAACATGTTTTCCTACGAGGGTATCTGTCAGGCGAACCGAAGTTTCTAGTAGATGAAAATACCTATAACGGCTAACACGTATGAAGAAACAAAGAAAAGTTTATTGAATAGATACGGAGATAGCAATCGCATTATACAGGCGCACCTCGATTATTTGGATGCGCTAAAGCCTGTACAGTCAGCGACACCTGAAACGCTGAACAGTACATTCCTGGAATGTAACCGTCGTATTCAAGCACTGCGTGCCTTAGGAGAAGAAATTTACACCAACAAACTAACTTAGAATTCTGTTGTCAAAGCCACATATTTATTAATTTTGTTATTGTTCCATTATTTTTGTCAATGGAGATTATATTAGGTGTAAATTTTATGAGTGAGTATAAAGCAGTTTTAAACTTTCACGACTCTGAAATAAGTTTAGAGAAAGAAGGTAAGGAAGAAGGCTCTGAAATTTGAAGATTGGCTCTCAAACCACAACGAGGAAATCAATCAAATGGTTCAAATGGCTCTGAGCACTATGGGACTTAACATCTATGGTCATCAGTCCCCTAGAACTTAGAACTACTTAAATCTAACTAACCTAAGGACATCACACAACACCCAGTCATCACGAGGCAGAGAAAATCCCTGACCCCGCCGGGAATCGAACCCGGGAACTCGGGGTTGGGAAGCGAGAACGCTACCGCACGACCACGAGCTGCGGACGGAAATCAATCGACTCTACCTTTTTTAGCTCACAGTTTGGAACTTTCGACGGAATTTGGCACTAATAATCACTTTGCAAGTACTGACAGGGATGATATTGACGATGTATTAGATACTAACGTTTTAATTCAGAAGAAGTTCAAACAATTGAGAACTGTAATTATACTGATAGGCAGGACCTTTTTGACATCTTACAATCACATTCCACAGTTTTTACTCACAAAACAGGAACATTTAAAGAATTTCAGTACAAATTTCGTGTTCGTGAGCATACAAAATTTTGCGCCAGACCATACGTAAATCCGGCACATTACAGGAACCGTGTTAGAACGGAAATAGACTCTATGCTTGTCGAGAGCATTATTGAACCAGCGGTAAGCTCATACAGTAATCCATTACATTTTGTTGAGAAGAAAAACGGATCGATCAGGCTTGTTTTAGCTTCCAGACAAATAAATACCATAATAAATCCTGTAACAAACAGGAAGAACTACTCCAAAATTTCAATATCGTCAAAGTGTTGTCTTCTATTGATCTGAGATTCAGCTTTCAGCAAACTGAATAGAAAATATATGGATTTTCTTTGTTTCGGTGTTTGTTATCGGTTTCGGAAACTTCCTTGTGGTTTGAACATTTCTACGGCAGCATTCATTCGTGTGATAAATTCCATATTACCTGAGTTTTTAAAACGACTTATCACCTCGTACGTGGACGATATTTTAATAGCAGAAGCCTCTTGGGAATAACATAATCATATCCTCAGCAGTTTGTTACGTATTTTTGCTGAGTCTGGAATTACAGTTAACTTGGAAAAATCTGAATTCGGTAGGTCAAAGGCGAAGCTTTTGGCTATCGTTTGAGCATTGGATAACTTTCGTATGTTCTGAGAGCATTCAGCCGGATCCTGAAACGTTGGAAGCAGTCAGAGCTATTCCTGTTCCGTCCACAAAAAGACAAGTTCGCAATTTTCTAGGTCTCGTGAATTTCTACCGTCGTTTCCTGAATATGCAAACTCTAGTAACTCCAAAACCTTGTTCTTTCACTGGCCAAAACACTATTTGGAACGGGGTCGAACAGGCACAGTTGGAAATTAATTCTTTGAACGATGCGCTACTTAATGCGTCAATCTTAGCTCACCCAGATCTGTCATAGGATTTCTGTCTTGGCATGGCCTCTTATAAAGTTGGTCTTGATGCCCATTTATTTCAAGAAGCTATAGAAAATAACAATACTGTTCGGAAAACCATCGCTTTTGCTACTCGTGTGCAAACAAAATTATTCCGCCATTGAGCTGGAAGCTTTAGCTATCATTTGAGCATTGGACAAATTTCGTATCTTTCTTTCTGGCAAACATGTAAAATTTTATAGTGACCATCGAGCATTGCAGTTTCCTATCTCTTCAAAATTAAATGGTGACAGGTTGAAACGTTGGGCATTGTTCCTGCAAGAATTCCGCTTCACAATAGTCCACATCCCAGGTACAGAAAACGTTGTTGCGGACGCACTTTCACGTGCACCGGCTGGCATTGAGAAAAGCAACACAGAAGCTAACTTTGAGAAAAATTTCAATATTCTTTGCATTCAAAATGCAGCTTTTGAAAACCTCGTCACTGCATATTTAAAGGACACTGCTCATGAGCAAGGCAAGGATCCGATTTGGAAAGATATTAAAAGTAAGTGGCATGAAAAGATTAACACGCAGATTCGTCATTATTATCTGATTAGAAATAACATACTCTTCAAACGTTGCACTGTTTATGACAAGCCATCGGTACTTTGTGTTCCTGACAATTTTATTAATAAGCTCATCTGGTGCATTCATTTCAGCGAGGCACATTTTTGTCTACGTAAATGTTATTATGTACTTCGAATGATTTGTATTTTAATAACACGGAAAAGAGAATTAAGAGAGTTTCTAACATTCTGCGTGGTGTCTGTTTGTTCTAAGTCGTGTCTCCCTATCGCTTTCGCGCAACGACGCTCTGAGCGTGTTTTTTAGGGAATTGACTAGTTTGAACCTGGGACCTGTTGCTGGTAAGGAGACGTCAGACCACACATGATATGTGGAGTTCAGAAGAGTTCAGTGAGACTAGCGATGATATAACCAAATACTTAATGATTTCAGCGTCAGCTCCACTGTACTCCCTGTAAAAGAATCTTAATACTAACTAAATTTAGTGGAAGGGGTTCAAGGCTTTCCTATTTTTAGTTAGCTGGTAAAATAACGTCGAAAAAGCAGTTAAGTTTACCATTGGAAATTTTATTCTACTCACAAAACATTGTTTATAAACTGCACTATTGATAAAAGGAAATGTTTTAATACAGGATGGTAAAAACCAACTGCGTTCAACAAAAATGTGAACGAATATTCCCTGAATGGGTTTCCAAGTTCTACAATGGATCGAAGGATGACCTATGCAATATCACATCTATAATCTAGGTTTAAATTAAGTTTCACAAAAGAGAAAACTAGCAAAGTGGTCTACAGTGACCCTCAATTATCTTTAATTACTTATCTAACTTGTCGTAAATTACAGTGGCTGATGTGGCTTCTCAATAACTATATAACAGAAAAATCATCGCGTTTCAGATTTTTACTTCAAGTGGCAAATGTGAACACCATGAGCTTTAATTGACGATCGACACTAGTATTACGCAAAAAGGGGGTGTAACAGATGAGACTTCTGCAGTTCTGAGTGAAGCTTTATGAGCTGTTATGCGGCATCGTGTGCGTTCATTACCTTGTCGGTGTTCGTCAGGGGGCAGCGGACAGCACAGCTCCGCTCACCTCGCCGTCTCGGAAACAACTCTCTCTTAACTTCTCCTTACTACAATTTACTGAAGTTGGTTTAAAAAAAACTATCTGGCTGTGTTTTCATCTGACCAATCAGGGTCTCAATGTTAACCTTAAGCTCCACCTACAAAAATTCTGTCTATCCAATGAGAAACGTTATACTTTTCGTGGTGGGGCAATGTTTTTAAAGTTTGCAACGTAACAGAGATTCGAAAAAGTCTCACGCTAAAACTTGCAGTTGGTGTAGTCCTTTTAATGTTATCGTAAGATCTATACTGTTCTTCTGGAGGGCTCTATCTTTTAACGTGGGCTGGGGGGTGGTCCTGACGTAACAGAGACGCGAAAAAGTCTCACGCTATAACTTGCGGCTGGGGTGTGGCCCTTTTTGTGTTATCGTAAGATCTATACTGTTCTTCTGGAGGGCTCTAGCTTTTAACATGGGCTGGGGGGTGGTCCTGACGTAACAGAGACGCGAAAAAATCTCACGCTAAGGCTCTAGCTTTTAACATGGGGGGGGGGTGGTCCTAACGGTTAGCTGGCAACGTGGGTGTCCGTCCCTTATCGTAGGGCCTTCTAACTTAACACGGTTCTGATCTCGGCTTCTGTTCTCGTTTCTCCCCTCGGAACTGCGTCTGTCTCACGGTGGGAAGGTATGACATCCATTTAGGCATTCTTGTGTTAGTCTGTGGTATTCCATTTACTCATTCGTTACTCGTATTACTTTGGTTAATTTAATGTCACGATTTATTCGGAGCTATGTGACATACTACTGGATTTGCTTATCATGGCAGGGTTTTCATGGAAGGTGTTGGATTTGCCTGACACCTTACAAGTTCTGTCTATTTGCAGACTTCATCGAAAAGCTAAACCGTCTACCATCACTCATCGTGCTCCATTGTTGCCTGTTATCCTACAAGCTTAAAAGTATTAACTACAGGTGATCTTCTGGAGCCCACTGTTAAATGGATTTTCGTACGTTTTCGCCGCTATTGAACTTACTTCAAAAGTTGTTTCTTTCACACCGTTAAGCAAAGCCACTGGACGTACTGTATCCAACGCATTTGTTAAAAATTTCTTACGTGAAGTTGGACACCTCGACAAGGTCATTTCAGATAACGGACCAAAATTCTATTTGGTTACGCAAGTTTGGAATCGTAAAATCAAACCTGATTTTATTTGATTGTACTCTTCACTTTGTAAACCGTCTGAACGCATTAGAAAGAAATTAATTAACTTTGCAGACTTTATTGTCACAGGAATAGAATCGTAAAATCAAACCTGTTATTATTTGATTGTACTCTTCACTTTGTAAACCGTCTGAACGCATTAGAAAGAAATTAATTAACTTTGCAGACTTTACTGTCGCAGGAAGCATCAGTATTGGGACAGATGCTTAAACTTATTTCAAAATGCACTTAATGAAATGCCTCATGACTCCACTGCTTTACCACGTATTCTAGTTCCGAAGAATGAGGAACCACCGAACAGAATCAGAGAGCTTGTACGTTTTCCGAATACACGTAAACTTCGACGTAAAGACATAATTGATTTGGCTATTAAAAATATAAATTCTGCAGCAGAAAAAAAGGAGAAAACTACACGGTAAGACAAATGCAAAGAAACTACACATTGGTCAAAAAGTTCTCATTAAAGCCCATTCATTGACACATAAGAAGAAACATTTGAGTCACAAATTCTTTCTGATTTACAGTGGATGTTACAGGATCCGGCGTATACCGCATGATAATTTCGATGAAGTTGAAACTCTGTGTATTAAGAAAGGTAAAGGATTACACCACATTTCTCATGTAAAACCGTTTATTGAGAAATAATTTACTTTCTCACTTAGTTTTTGCTATAACATTTTTCTCTTCAAGTTACTGTTACGCTTTGTCACATTTAGAAACTGTTAGCGATGTTTTGAAGTCAACTATCCAGTCAAGAACTTATGGAACATATTATTACATTAATTTTACGAGTACACCTTTATAGCGAACACACAACACAGAGTACATTTTCGCTAGTCAGTTGCACGATTACGTCCCGACTTTAATGCTTACATTCTTGGAACATATACTGCTAATGAGGTTTTACTGCAACATTTTGGTTTACTTTAAAAGACTTTTTAATTAAATTACTTTCTGAGTGGTCACAGATGACACAGTATCTGGTTTGTTTGACAGCTACACGATTATATTACGCCGCTACTTATGAGTGACACAATTTTCACTATTGCATTTACGCTGTATCTGTTTTATATCTGCACAGTTTTCCTACGTTCTTCCTTGAAACATTATTAGAAATATTTTTGAACTTCAATGATACGAAGGTTTTCAGAGGTACATTTTAATCTGTCAGATCTGATGTATGAATAAATTATCCCTCAAGGGTGTACACCTGCTTTGTGTGCCATGCATCTGGCAAGCGTAAGGAGTTGTAGCTAATATGGTATTTGCTTATACAGTTTTGTACATCGGTACCATATTTCTCTAGCACAGAATTACAAAGCTATCTCGTCATTTAGCAGAGAGAAATGAAAGTTTTACTATGTCACTGACACATGTCTAGGTTATTACACAGTTGGATAACTTTGCATTTATGAAATAATACTTTGTCTGCACTGTTCACATATATTTCAGAAAACATTGTGATACTGCGAGGTACGAGTGATGTATATTGTATTGGGTCATGATTTTTTAAGTATGTTTGACGTAGATGACACTACTGAATCGAGCAGAGGGAATTTCCCTAGATGTTTCAAGATTATTGAGGGAAGCTACGATGATTCTGAGATTTGATTGATGTGTTATGATGATATTATTACAACGACGACGTGTATTATGATGTCGAGATGTGCTTATGATCAATATGAAAAGTAAGTATGTATGTGAATGCGAGTACAAGAACGCCGACGAAAATTTTTGGACACTCTTATTGATAAGATTTCGTTTCTACACACTTCTCATGTAATTGTTCAACCTGTGAATTTTTTTTTATTTGTGTGATACTGTCATTGTAGCTGGAACTGTTGTAAATATTTTGGTAAAGAGTATAAGTGACCTTGAACTAATGCTCTGCTGTGCTGGGCTGTGTGCTAGCCTCCTTGAACTATACGCATTGTTGTGTTGTTTTTTTAACTAACTTTACTGGTGCCGCTTCAGCCGCTTTTAAGCTCACTGCACTCCCTCTGGCAGTCACATAGCTGTAGAAAAGAGAGGCCGTTATTGACATTTCTTGGCAGAACCCACCACAAACACTCCATACACTACTACCTGTAAACATATGATTACACTTTCGAGTTTGAACTTTGTGCTATTTACTGAAATGCTTATGAACTAATGAGAAATATTCTTACGTTTACACAACCAACTATGACAATTGTCTCTCTATGAGAGTTGAGAGAATTTCTACTGACTTACAGACTGACACACGACTACTGAATGATGCTTGTATGCTTTGATTTGTAAATATTTGATAGCTGGTTTATAGCTGCGCTCCATCATTGATTTTATAAAATAAAATTTAATATATATGCTAATATGAACACTTACTGTCGACAGATCAATTAAATAATAATTTTATGATCCACATTCTTAAAAAAGAGCACTTGGAAAGGAGAGAACAAGAAGAAGAGAAAGGGACTAGTAACAGGAACCGCATACATCATTTTCTTCTCAAGAACTTGGTAGTTTTTTTGGTAGAATAAGTTGTTGTTGTGCACCACTTTAGTGTTAAGATGTGACATGGAATCATTGTATTTCATATGGGAGATAGTATAGATCTTGATCATTGTGCTGGCACTTCGCATAGTTTTGATGATCATAGATGCAAATATGCTGTGGTAAGCTTACACATATATTTCCCTTATCCACATTGCTGTCTTGACTGTAATATTTTTTCTGCTTGTGCTTTGTCATGTTTAGGTATAAGTTATTGCATTTCCTCCTGCTATTTGTCAGGCAATGCCTTACTGAATCTTACTTTGAATTACTGTACTAAGCCAACTTTACCACTGATTTATTTTTCTTGTTTCCTGCATATTGCCTTATATTAGCGGCAATGTTGCATTTGCTATGCTAATTTAGATATGCTGTTGCTTGCTTTGCCAGTCTGCATTTTTGTCCTTGTTGTTTGTGTTAATTTTTTTGTGCTGCTGCTTTGCCTCATTCTCTAGTTTATGTGTCTGAGCTCAATAGATTTGAGTTAGCTTAAGAGGGAGTGGCTATAAGAAAATGAGTTGTGACAAGTTGGGAAGAAATGCATTGATAAGCTATAAGGTTATAAGGTCTGGCCAAAGAGAATTGTATAATGAGGAACAATTATTTTGAAAGAGGAAATGAACAGATATAAGGAGGGTATAGCGACAACAGGTTTAGGTAGGATCTCCTTGGAAGCGAATGATGGGGTAAGAAAAATATGGAAGTATAAGCACTGGTTGAAAGTATAAATACAGACAGCATGCTTAGGTAGGATTTTTGTGGAATCAAATGTTGAAGTAAGAGAGGTCTGCAAGAATTAAATAAAGTTTTGGTTGGAAAAGAAGTAGCTTTGGCTGAAAGTAAAAGAGGTATGAGCATGAAGTATATTAAGTTAGAATACACACCATAAGTACTGCAGTATCCAACGTTACACTTACACTTACTTTGACACATTTACACTTGAAAACAGATCCAGTCCTTTCTTTTTATTCTGATATGTTTATATGTACCCTTGTGTCTCTCTGTTCTTCCTATCTCCTTACATTTACCTGGCAATATAAATTTTCTAGAATTTTTTCCTTCTAATACTAGGCTGCATTCACTGTGATGAGGAATACTGTTATCCTCATAACTAATCTCTGTTTTCGTACCATGTTCTTTACTGTAGGAATATGTACAGACATTATTTGTTGTGTCATGTTTTCTTCTAATACCCATGTGCCAAGTTAATGTTACTACTGATATTCTCATTTTTCATTTATTTACTTATGTCATAATTCCTGTAGTACTCATATATATGCTTATTTCTATTCTTTTTGTAAAACATGTATTACTACAGATGTTATTTGTACTACCATGTTCTCTACTATAGTGATTTTTCTTTACATTTGTAATTGTATTCTTATGCTGTAAAATTGTAACTGTATAGACACCAGTTCTTCAAGTTAGGTAAATAGTAGGGTTTCATTTTATTGCACACATTTGTGTGTTGGTCATACTATATGTATCAAATCTCAGAGATTATATGACTGTGTTAGGTGCGGGTAGTGTTTGAATGTGTGTTGATAATTCAGCAAGGAACTGGTTAAAAGCATTGCTGATTGTAAGGACACTGCAAAAAAAAAAAAAAAAAAAAAAAAAATGTGGTGTCTCAGAGACTTGTAATACGCATCAGTACAGACTATACAATGATGGTTCATGGACTTGCTATATTATATTCAAGACTCTTCAATTATGAATGTGCACCCTCACAGTTGCAACGGATGGCTTCTCGCCATTTCTACAAGAACTACAGTGGGTCTGCACCTTTGATGGCCGACTGCTATCATAATTTCTACTAAGACTGTAGTGGGCCTGCTCTGTGGTGACCCACCAACACTATCAATATTCTTCAAGACTTCGACTGATACTGCTGTGGGTCTGCCATGTTGTGGCCCATTACCAATCTTATGATACAAACTGATGTCTTCATTTCAAGAATCAGCACTGTGTTTCCGTAGGGAGGACAACACTACGTCTTCAGGACTTCAGGGTTGTCCATTACTTACTTGCGTATTTTCATATAATGTTCAGCCTTTGTACGTAAAACTGGCATGAATTATTAGGACTGTCTTTAGGAACTGTGAGGAGAATTTTTTCCTTAATTGACCAACTGCATCTTACTTAACCTTTGTGTGCTTCTGCACTATCTGATATTGTTAATATAAAAATTTTAACAACTTAGCCTTGGCCACTGCCCAAAACACTTTGTAAAATTTTTTGAGGGGTGCAGGCGGCTATGTAAGTAGCCTGTTTGTATGTTTGTATGTCGCCAGCGCTACAGACTGTATTAATATCGCTGACAGCGCTCTGCACCCTCGGCAAGAGATTCTACGGTTGGACGGACAAGCAGTTAGCGAGTGGATAGAGAAGTGCAAGGATATGTTTTTCTTAGTGGAGACTCTGTGTTGGTAGGACACTCAATGTAAAGTGAGATGAAATTTCTTATAAGAAAATATACAAGGAAAGGTATGATAATGGATGTATGGTTGATAATGTTTGGGTAGTGAAATTATTGACAACGATATAATTTTTGGAACTGGATGTCACATGAATAAGGTAAAATTTTCTAAACACATTGTTTGCTCTTCAACAAGATCTTTCATTTTGCTAACCATATGCCTCCTAGCAGTTAGAGTCTATAGTACACTCCTGGAAATGGAAAAAAGAACACATTGACACCGGTGTGTCAGACCCACCATACTTGCTCCGGACACTGCGAGAGGGCTGTACAAGCAATGATCACACGCACGGCACAGCGGACACACCAGGAACCGCGGTGTTGGCCGTCGAATGGCGCTAGCTGCGCAGCATTTGTGCACCGCCGCCGTCAGTGTCAGCCAGTTTGCCGTGGCATACGGAGCTCCATCGCAGTCTTTAACACTGGTAGCATGCCGCGACAGCGTGGACGTGAACCGTATGTGCAGTTGACGGACTTTGAGCGAGGGCGTATAGTGGGCATGCGGGAGGCCAGGTGGACGTACCGCCGAATTGCTCAACATGTGGGGCGTGAGGTCTCCACAGTACATCGATGTTGTCGCCAGTGGTCGGCGGAAGGTGCACGTGCCCGTCGACCTGGGACCGGACCGCAGCGACGCACGGATGCACGCCAAGACCGTAGGATCCTACGCAGTGCCGTAGGGGACTGCACCGCCACTTCCCAGCAAATTAGGGACACTGTTGCTCCTGGGGTATCGGCGAGGACCATTCGCAACCGTCTCCATGAAGCTGGGCTACGGTCCCGCACACCGTTAGGCCGTCTTCCGCTCACGCCCCAACATCGTGCAGCCCGCCTCCAGTGGTGTCGCGACAGGCGTGAATGGAGGGACGAATGGAGACGTGTCGTCTTCAGCGATGAGAGTCGCTTCTGCCTTAGTGCCAATGATGGTCGTATGCGTGTTTGGCGCCGTGCAGGTGAACGCCACAATCAGGACTGCATACGACCGAGGCACACAGGGCCAACACACGGCATCATGGTGTGGGGAGCGATCTCCTACACTGGCCGTACACCACTGGTGATCGTCGAGGGGACACTTAATAGTCCACGGTACATCCAAACCGTCATCGAACCCATCGTTCTACCATTCCTAGACCGGCAAGGGAACTTGCTGTTCCAACAGGACAATGCACGTCCGCATGTATCCCGTGCCACCCAACGTGCTCTAGAAGGTGTAAGTCAACTACCCTGGCCAGCAAGATCTCCGGATCTGTCCCCCATTGAGCATGTTTGGGACTGGATGAAGCGTCGTCTCACGCGGTCTGCACGTCCAGCACGAACGCTGGTCCAACTGAGGCGCCAGGTGGAAATGGCATGGCAAGCCGTTCCACAGGACTACATCCAGCATCTCTACGATCGTCTCCATGGGAGAATAGCAGCCTGCATTGCTGCGAAAGGTGGATATACACTGTACTAGTGCCGACATTGTGCATGCTCTGTTGCCTGTGTCTATGTGCCTGTGGTTCTGTCAGTGTGATCATGTGATGTATCTGACCCCAGGAATGTGTCAATAAAGTTTCCCCTTCCTGGGACAACGAATTCACGGTGTTCTTATTTCAATTTCCAGGAGTGTAGTTAGAATCCTTTTATTTAGCTGGCTGTTGTTGCTACTTGCTGCAATTGCTGTAGTTCATGTTATGAAGATTTCCTGTGGGGTAAGTGACTTATGAAGATGAGTGGGGTTTCCACAATCGGAATTCGTGACGGGTTTTGAGGATTAGGTGGACAGATAGACGGTCAAGAAAGTAGGACCAGTAGGGTTCCATTTTTACCGATTTTGGTGAAGAAATCCCAACAACAAAAATAGCTACGACAGTTACTGAAGATAAGGGCCGCATAAATAATTCCTACAGCCCTTTATTGGAATTGTTCTAGATGTAGTCGATACATCAGCATATTACTCGTAGCTACGCTTTCGATCCAAATCACGTTTACAGGATTGCAAATAAAATCCATTTGCCTATACACGTGGTAATTCAGATCACAGTATCAATGCCACCGCGTTTTAGAAGTGCAAGCATTCCCATTGCTTGAGAAACACTTCGGCTAATGAACGTTTTCTGGCTGTGGCGAGTCTAGTGGAGAATTCGAAACATTGTAGAATACGTTTGGCAGCTATATATCCGTTTATTTCCTGCGTTGGTGCAGAATTATCCCATTAAATTTATTCGCTAATAACAGTATTTTGTTATTTCGATAAACATCCCGAATGATTGTCAGATAAGCGGTGACAAAAAGGTAGAAAATTCTTGTTTTTGAGTCCAGAAAGCTCTATGCAACAGAAAGTGCAGATCATTTTGCCATTTTGATTGCGAAATTTCCGGCTTATTCATGTCTGGGGTAATAATAGAGGGCTGTTTGCCTGGGTTGTCTGCTAGTGTAGTGAAAGCTGTTTGATACTGCAAGGGAGGTCTGGTTTGTTTTCGGTTCTAATCTCGATGGAGCAGATACACTATCAGCAAAGCAATTTTAAGAAATTCGCGCGCCCCCAATTCGTTTTATTGCTACCTTTATTCTACACCGGCAACCTGTGGATGTAAATATGAAGATCTTGTAGAATTTCTTACTTGTTATTGCTTACTTTTTCCCCTTCTGTCAACAACTGAATTGACTTACGTTTGGCGCTGAATGATTTTTGACTGAACTTCGCTATAAATCTTCACGCTTTGCTAAATTTTCACATTTTCATGGTAGGCTAGCAACGGTAATCCAGTATGACTGGTCTGCACGTTGACACAGACCGTTTCGCGGCCGAATGCGCATAATATTTCGCTAATTCGTAACGATCTGGGGTACTTTGACTTACTAAAACAGTTATCTTATCTCGATAAGCTAAAATTCATTTTTATTAGTACAGTTCATACTAATTAAAGTTTCTTCTTACATAATTTTTTTTTACATTTACGTGTTGTGTTTAACACAATAATCAGCATTAATATAGTCTTATACATGATGAAAACAGTCTGACAAAGTTCGGATGGTCTGTCAATTTCACGCCTGTGCATAATATGTTGGTAGCACTTCGTCGCCTTGCCTATTATGCTGTGTAGCAGACTTTGAAGCTGACCGGATCAGCATAACGAAAAGGGGAGGGGTCTCGCTCGTTTTGTCCACGACTGTACATAGCTCAGTCCATAATCCTAGGCCAAGATGCCAACCCGTTCTCTTTCGTCACAGCAATACTGAAAATACGGTTACTGCATTGGGCACTTTCCTTTCTCTGTCAACGGTTCGACCCAAACCATTTGGAGCGCCACGAACAACTCGGAATTGCTTGCTCCCGAGCATGGAGGGAAAGACGACCAACTACAGGAAACGAGTAGTAGTGCACTAAAACAGACTAAATTTAAACATTACCAAGGAGCAATAATTGGCCGCACCGAAAGCTGATATTGTTTAAAGGGGCTCTTGACATATGAACAATGACACAAGGTTCAACTCCCTTATCTGACAAGAATGTAACTTGAATGCAGCAATTTAGCTACCAGTCTGCGCTAATAAGGTTCAAATGGCTCTGAGCACTATGGGACTCAACTGCTGAGGGCATTAGTCCCCTAGAACTTAGAACTAGTTAAACCTAACTAACCTAAGGACATCGCAAACATCCATGCCCGAGGCAGGATTCGAACCTGCGACCGTAGCGGTCTTGCGGTTCCAGACTGCAGCGCCTTTAACTGCACGGCCACTTCGGCCGGCCCGCTAATAAGGTTCAATGTATGTACCTACAGCAAGCACATACGGCAAGGGAGCGCTGACAGTTGTGAATCTTAACAGACTAGGCCATGTAATTCAGCTGACCGAGATATACAACAAAGTCACACCGCAAGAGTATGTTTGAGCTACTGCGCTAATGATACATTCAACCAGCGTACACAGTCGCAAGAATTAAGTTCGATTCGAGAGAAACTTCACAAACAGCTTGTGATCCAGATCACCACTTCACGAACATGCGTTACACTCGGATTTGTTCGAAGCGCAGCTAGGTTCACCGTTTTCATTTGCCAGAATTGCTACCAACAGGCAGCGTACACAGCGGCATCAGTAGACGCAGGCCACCACTTCACAGCTCTGAGTACCACCACAGCGAAAGACAGTCGTGGCCAACCAAGGCAGCAGCAGCCGACTGATTGAATACGGGCCGGTCTCCACACTCCGGGCCCAACGCACTCCTCCAAATTCCTTCTCGCGACTACCGTCCACACGCGTCTCCTCGCTCACAACCCCGAACTCTCACGGCTAATTTCTCTAGTCGACCTCTCAAAATTCTGCAAAGATCTTCTTCCCGAACGAAAGCCTCCTCTCACATCGAGCGCCTTTGCTCAAAGTGCAGGGAAGCCAAGGCGAAAAGGCTGCATGAAAACTGTGAAGAAATCTAAAAAGAACTGACTGTCGGAAGGACAGACTCAGCACACAGAAAAGACAAAAGACCTTCAGTGAAACTAAAAGCAAACGCGGTAACATTACAATGGGACTAGCGCTGTTAAATGCAGCGGAGAGAGCGGATAGATGGAAAGAGGGCTAGGACTTGTCCGAGGAATACTTAAAATCAAATAAGGCAGAAGGGATAGATAATCCTCCGTCGGAATTACTAAACTCATTAATGGAAGTGGCAACAAGCGACTATTCTCTTTGGCGTGTAGAATGTATGAGATTGGCGATATTCCGTCTGACTTTCGGGAAAACAGTACCGTCACATTCCCGAAGACAGCAAGGGCTGACAAGTGCGAGAATTATCCCACAATCAGCTTCACAGCTCATGCAGTGAAGTTGCTGACAAGAATAATCGTTTACAGAAGAACGGAAAAGAGAATTGAGGACCTCTTAGACGACGATCATTTCGGCTGTAAGAAAGGTAAAGGCACCAGAGAGGCAGTTCTGACGTTGCAGTTGATAGTGGAAGCAATACTGAAGATGTGGTTATACGCCTCCTAGAGTGGTGCCCGCTCCTCGCCAGCTTCAGCAGACTCCCGTGGAGCAAGCGGTCTGATGACCAGGAGAGTGGTCGAAACCGGTCACCAGTAAATACATAAATATTTTTATGCGACTGGGACAATTTCATTAAAAAAATTTAAAATTTGTTACAATCGATGATTTTGCAATAGAAACAAGGTAAATATTCCAAAGAAATTTAGGCCGGTTGCAGCTGACGCACCATCCTGGACGCCATCACCTTCGAAGGCTTTTACGAGCCACCAGTTTCTACAACGAGCTTCTCTGATCGACCTTGCTCTCTCAGGACTCAACTTTAGGACTTGGTATACAAAGGTCTTACACTTTTTTGTGATTGTGACTGCCAGACATCTGTGCAAACTGTGGCCCGTCTGAGAGTTTGGCAGTTTCGTTTTTTATTGCTTAGTGAGCCCTTGCCAGGTCACTTCAGGTTACAGGACCAGAGGTGGTGCAGTGTTATTTCACTTTCGGAAGGCCTTCGATTCGTTCTTTAAAATTAGCAGTGACGTAACCACGAGGAAGTGTGATAAGACGGTATTTACAACAATACACAGAGGTTAGAAACAAACGCATAATACGTTGTGCCAGATGACACACTGGCCATTATTCAAGACGAAACCCCTATATTGGGTAGTTTGGGCATGGTAGAAACTCGAAGCCTGAGAATGGTGACATCAATGATATTTATTTCTATAGATCATATTCCCTCCACAGGAACCAAATAACAAATTCGAAGACACGTGTTTCTTATTTGGAAAAGTATCATTTCTCGTACCGCTCATAGTATTAAGCATTGCGCCGGTGCAGTTCGTATGGCTTCTTTACACTGATGGCTAATGGACTGCATAACTAACTAGAATACCAAACTAATATTTGTAAAAATCTTTGCTGTCATCGTTCTCAAATTTCCATGCTGTACAGCCTTGAAATAATGATTTACCAGATAGTCACTCCCTTTTGAGGAACGATCAATTAACCGTACATTAGAACTAGCAATATTTGTTACTGACTGTTTGGCAAATACTTTACATTGCACGGCATTATGAACTCCTCAGTTTCGAAGAAACACAGATACACAGACATGCAAAATATTATGACCAATTACTTAACAGCGGTTTGATCCACCTTAGCAACGCAATGCAACACCGTTTCCGTATGGCATAAATTCGACATGTAATTGACAGGTTTCCGGAGGTGTTCGCCACCACACGTCTCCGCAAAGGTCAGTTAACTGTTGAAGATTATAGTGTGGTTGTTTGTGGCCGTACATATCAGCCATATTTAGGGGGGAAAACATCAACGTGAGTACACTCAAACCTTTGGTACCTGATCGTTTCGCGTGCCTTGATTTTGGGCATTATTCACTCGCGTTACTATTGGCAGCGTCGGTGGTCGCTTGTCGCTGATTATCTCTGGCAGAGCGAGTTCGAATGTAGACCTTGAGCACCGTTCGTGGGTCAGTAAGGGCGAGGCAGTGAGTGACAGTGGACCAGAGGGAATCACGGGCCGAGTTCCGGACATAATGGGCCAGTCGGCCTCTAGCTCTGCTCATGTCAAGACTTGGTGTAACTGGTGTGCTATGCAGGACTGGGTTTTGGGAGCCGCACTGGATATTTCCAGGATTATCAAATATCTGCCCCATCGTGCGTTTATGGTCAGTATTTCTCACACTACGATATGCCCACCTCTACTGCCTGTGCTTGGTGGGATACTGAAACATTTGTTTCAGTGTAATTGTCTGAGTTTAGGCTCTGTTGCTTCAGAGTATATATCTGATCAGTGGAATATTTGGCGGTATATGTAAGTGTGCTTGCGTTCGGGATTTCTGTGTACCATTGAGAGCTTCAAAAATGGTTCAAATGGCAGTGAGCACTATGGGACTTAACATCTGAGGTCATCAGTCCCCTAGAACTCAGAACTACTTAAACCTAACTAACCTAAGGACATCACACACATCCATGCCCGAGGCAGGATTCGAAACTGCGACCATAGCGGTCACGCGGTTCCAGACTGTAGCACCTAGAACCGCTCGGGCACCGCGGCCGGCTATTGAGAGCTTCATTGCAATTTATTTGTGTTGGTTATATGCACTGTGAAAGACTACTCACTGGTTAACCTTAATGTTACATTTTTCCCATTGAAATGGCTCTAGGCTTTCTTGTGCCTTAGTATTCTGGGAACCTGTTTTGGCGATAAGCTGTGGCAAGAATTTTGCTGGTTCAGTTGTGATCTTAATTGTTTTTAAGGATTTAGGAATTATTCTTTTATTTTGTATTTTCTTTGCTTTAACATAAATTTCCTGTATTTAATATATGTGCTAAAATGATGTTGTAGATTTCTATGTCTAGATGCTACGGAAGGAAGAATTGCTTTTAAGATCTAATCATTAAGCACATAATTGTTTGGTTTTGCTAAATTACCATCAGATCTTATTCTCTGAACATTTATTAAGTTTTCCTGTATCGAATTTTATTCAGCTAAGTGGTTTAAGACACACTATCTTCGCTATTACCAAGCATTCTTGATATTTTGTAAATTTGGTTAAAGATATTAAAGACGCCTTACGCTGACCGTTTCTCGAGAAGGTAGCCATTAGTATTTGCTTAACTAGTTTGTTTGGCCTATTTTTTCGCTAAGTGCTGTTTGTTAATAGCCCTACTTAGGTTCCTGAGCTCCACGGACGGGTTTTCAGCGATTGGTGGCCGCGGGGTGTTGCGGTTACGAACAGCCTAGATGTTTATTGGCTGCATTGCTGTGTGCCCACGATTGCCTTAGCAAGCTAGTTCGCGTTGCCTGCTACTAAATCTTTAGTAATGGCTATGTTACGTAATGTTCTGATCTATGGGACCTTATTTAAAGTTTAATTTAAATCTCTACATCTCCTTTGGAATATACTTGTATTGCCTATGTTATGAATTTCGAGTAGCTAAGATTTTTCTAAACTTGCTTAAGCAAATGGTACGGTCTTGATAATGTTACTTGAATATTTCAAAATCATTTAACCATAGTTACTGATTTAGAGCCTAAATTCGAATTGTAGGCTACTTGCCTCACGTGTGTACAACCTTAATCTGTTTGCTTGTTTTGGTACTTGATAAAATTTTCAGTAGATTTCATGCTCATTTTAGCAGTATGTTTGTCCTCTTGTGTGTAAGGGCCTTTTTGATTTAAAAAAATTATTTTTCCAAAAATCCTTTGAAGGTCTGAAGTGGCTTTTCCTTAAACTATCTTAAAGATTTCTTTGCTGTTGAGCTTTGAGCAGCTTCTGTTTTATTAGGAAAGAGGTTTTTGAGCTTTATTTTTTACTGTTTTACATTTATTGTGGGACTATGTTTTGTGGCTTGTTGAGATAAAGCCAATCGTTAAAGATGATTATTGCTGTAAGCAAATAACTGGACACATTCTTTCGTTCAGAATTATTTGTGATCATAGTTTTTATTAATTCATGCTATTACGTGGTGATTGAAGAAATTTAACCATTCAAACAGCAAATGACGCTGCTGTTCTCAGATCGCCCTTCCATGGTATGCTTGCCCCCCTTAGGGATTTCACAATGTAATACGGGTATGGACTAGTAACACTAACAGTTGTTCTGCTGGAAGATAACATCACCATGGAGAAATTAGGCATGCAGCGAGACAAATGGTACGCAGTAAGGCTCGCGTATGCCACAGCTGCCTTAGTCCTTTCAGTTACTATCACATGTTTCATGGAATCCGGGAAAACGCTCCTCTTGCCTCCCACCCCCCTCACTCCCTCCATCCCAGCTGAACGGCATCCGTAGCACGATGCAAGATTAGAGACAGCAGTTTGCCTGTGTGACGACGTATCCAGGCACTACAATCGACATAGCGTAACAAGAATCACTATTCATTCGATCAGGCGACACTTTCCGCTGATCAAGAGTACAGTCTCCCTGATGACTCCGTAATCGTAATTGACACTGTTGTTGGGTCAACATGGGAATACGAAGGGGCCGTCTGCTGTGGATCGGCGGCCGAGGTGGCCGAGCGGCTCTAGGCGCTACAGTCTGGATCCGCGCGACCGCTACGGTCGCAGGTTCGAATCCTGCCTCGGGCATGGATGTGTGTGATGTCCTTACGTTAGTTAGGTTTAAATAGTTCTAAGTTCTAGGGGACTGATGACCTCAGCAGTTAAGTCCCATAGTGCTCAGAGCCATTTGAACCATTTTGCTGTGGATCATTACGTTCACCAAACTTGTGTCTGCCACGAGCACTGTCCTCTGTCATAATATCTGCCACAGATCGCCACCTATCGAGCTTCACAGAGTGGACAAGACTCCTATGTGGTGTGGAGTCCAACTACATTTCGTCTGCCCTTTGGTGCACCATTTTGCAACAACTTCCCGTAGTGGTTCACGAATGTAACTTGTGACCAGTCGAATAGCTTCAGATGCTCGTTCTCAGGTAGCAGGGCATAACAATCCTCCCTTTGCTAAAGTCACTTCCGTCGGTGTATTTGCCTATTGGCGAATCGTATCATCGCTAGAATGATTCGTCATTCGTCTCTGTTCCGATCCTATTCTCTCCTTGCCCGCAAGGCCACCACGTGGCATACAGTCTCGCAGTGGGCAGTGGTAATACTGTTTGATCTCATCAGTGCTCATGATGGGAGGGGATAGAGTGGACATTACGGATGCGTCCACACCTCGAACTGTCAATGAAATTGCGAGAAATGATAGTAACGTAGCATCCGCTTCGCATCCACATTGCCGTTCGAGACCCCAGGGGGTAAATTGAGATACTACTGGCCTTTAAACCTTAGGCGACTAGGTTGTGCACTAAAATTTGAATCGTTTGTACAGACTTGTACTACAACAGGACAGGGAAATATAGCTGCCGTGAAGCACCCAACTAAGCAGTTTGTATAGCTTTCTTCATGAACGCAAGCGGCTGCTAAACAGATGTCAAACGGGAGTGTTCTGTAAATAATTCATTGAGCTGCACATGTTCACCGGACTGTGCAAAAACTGGGAGCTGATCCTTCATACAAACGAGAGTAGTGTTATGGCCGTAAATAGCAAAATGATTCGACATATCTCGACTACAGTATTGTAGCACGGGTTCTGGAATCAGGCGCAATCATCAGATGCCTATCGTTCCTCATCATACACGACTTAAGGTGAGACGATCACACACCCTTTGTTGGAAACAGGATACAAAAGTCCTAGAAGGAATACAAAAGTATTAACTCATACGCAAAGGATACACCTACAATTTTTCACCATTTTTGAAGAAGTACTGAAAGTACTGTCTAACGTAAGATGCTAAGGGCCACTTTTAAACCTTCATAAGCACGATTTGAACAGGTGAACGAAACGATGAAATAACGATGTTGAGCAACTATGGAAAAGCACTATGCGACAGGATATATACGCAGCAAGATAAGAAAATAGATGAATAGTTGTCGAGGGCCGTAGTAATGCTATGTTGAACCAGCATAAAACTGTGGCTTGATTTGTTACTTAGTTAATAAAACAGGAATGGTCTTCGGTACGGAACTCTGCACTCGTAGTTGAACAATGAATAATTATCTATGACATTCATGCGCAGTTTGAGAGTTCGGTATCGGCAAAGAATTTCACTTGGTCATAGAACAACAGCGAGGTCGACAATTCATCGTGAAAACTTGTGCGGAATTACGCGAAGGAGTAGCAGCTCAAGTTTAAAAGCCCGCGTTTGTGGATGGCGGAACTTTGTGATTGACATATGTCGCTGCACCAATGACGGTTTGAACAGAGAATCAATCAGGAATGAATTGCAAACCGTTATCGTTCAGGATGACAGCACTTGAAAGCTACGTTTTCTTTTAAATATACACCGGCACACGCAAAATATCTGGCTGACATAATACTCTTGGGTTTCCAGTCGGATGAGTTCGTTGAAATTATGCGAAATTATGATGGGTGTGACTAATACTATCTTAGATAATGGGAGTCACACTCGTCGAAACGTCGCGTATTTCCTACGCTCTCACTCTGCTGCAAATGCGAGAACTTAAATTAGTTCCACACTCGGAGAAAGATAACGAGATCAAAATACGTCACATTTTTCTTAACTAAGTTATGGGGTTCCTTCACCTTGCTCACGAGTCATAATACTCTACTCAGTTACTTCCTAGTTCCTATGGGCTGCACCGACAAACACTCTGGAAGGATGACATTACTCACTTACTTCTCAGTGTCCTGTGCACTATTCCGACAGTCAATTTGGAAGTATGACATTTCAGAATAATCGTATTATTACAGTCCAGGCCACACATTTATATGTCCCAGAAACTCTTCACGGAATGATAACGACTGTAAAAGTACACTGCTGGCCATTAAAACTGCTACACCAAGAAGAAATGCTGATGATAAACGGGTATTCATTGGACAAATATATTATACTAGAACTGACATGTGATTACATTTTCACGCAAGTTGGGTGCATAGATCCTGAGAAATCAGTACCCAGAACAACCACCTCTGGCCCTAATACCGGCCTTGATAAACCTGGGCGTTGAGTCAAACAGAGCTTGGATGGCGTGAGCAGGTACAGCTGCCCATACAGCTTCAACACGATACCACAGTTCATCAAGAGTAGTGACTGGCGTATTGTGACGAGCCAATTGGTCGGCCACCATTGACCAGACGTTTTCAATTGGTGAGAGATCGGGAGAATGTGCTGGCCAGGGCAGCAGTAGAACATATTTTGTACCCAGAAAGGCCCGTACAGGACCTGCATTATCCTGCTGAAATGTATGGTTTAGCAGGGATCGACTTAAGGGTAGAGCCACGGGTCGTAACATATCTGAAATGTAACCTCCACTGTTCAAAGTGCCGTCAATGCGAACAAGAGGTGACCGAGACGTGTAACCAATGGCACCCCGTACCATCACGCCGGGTGATACGCCAGTGTGCCGATGACGAATACACGCTTCCAATGTGCGTTTACCGCGATGTCACCAAACACGGATGCGACAATCATGATGCTGTAAACAGAACCTGGATTCATCCGAAAAAATGACGTTATGCCATTCGTACACCCAGGTTCGTCGTTGAGTACACCATCGCAGGCGCTCCTGTCTTTGATGCAGCGTCATGGGTAACCACAGCCATGGTCTCCGAGCTGATTGTCCATGCTGCTGCAAACGTCGTCGAACTGTTCGTCCAGATGGTTGTCTTGCAAACGTCCTCATCTGTTGACTCAGGGATCGAGACGTGGCTGCACGATCCGTTACAGCCATGCGGATAAGATGTCTGTCATCTCGACTGCTAGTGATACGAAGCCGTTGGGATCTAGCACGGCGTTCCGTGTTACCCTCCTGAACCCACCGTTTCGATATTCTGCTAAAAGTCATTGGATCTCGACCAACGCGAGCAGCAATGTCGCGATACGATAAACCGCAATCGCGATAGGCTACAATCCGACCTTTATCAAAGTCGGAAACGTGATGGTACGCATTTGTCCTCCTTACACGAGGCATTACAACAACGTTTTCCAGGCAACGCCGGTCATGTGCTGTTTGTGTATGAGAAATCGGTTGGAAACTTTCCTCATGTCAGCACGTTGTAAGTGTCGCCACCGGCGCCAACCTAGTGTGAATGCTCTGAAAAGCTAATCATTTGCATATCACGGCATCTTCTTCCTGTCGGTTAAATTTCGCGTCTGTAGCACGTCATCTTCGTGATGTAGCAATTTTAATGGCCAGGAGTGTAAATATACACTGGGATTACGCGGACTCTAGGGGAAGGTCGCTACAACCACTTACCACCTGAAAATCTATTATGGAAGGTGTAAAATGTTATTGGTGTATTACGCATCATATGTCTCTTAGCTTGTGGAGGTTAATTCGAGGGAGATAGTTGGCAACGGAGCGGCAGCGTATAGGAAAAGCTGTGGACGGTGTCATATTGAGTATGAAACAGAGAATATCGAAAACGTATTTCTCCATGTTTTCCCGGCGGGCGAATATTCCATCATCTGGACGTGCATCTGCGTTATTATTAACTCCTGTGCCGATGCTTTAGCGTGACATCCTTTCAAGAACTGTTGCCAACAGCGTTATCTTGGGCCATTTCGCGTTTTGTCTGGTGTTGTCTAAAGTGATTTAAAATCTTGCAAGTGACTCACCTTGAGAAAGGCTGTAAGGTTGTCAGCCGAAATATCAGACAAGAATTAATAATATTGCTGATGTACCAGTATATCGGAAATACGATGAAATATTCGATCCGCCGAAAAAATTCAAGAAACACATGGGGTTCCTCTTCGGGGAGGAGCTTTTATACATCCGGAGGTTGGACAACCTACGAAACCTGAGAGGAAGATTATTAAGTTCTTTGAACTTATCACTAAGATGTCGCAAGCTGTCATATTATACTTAAACTTGCGAAAGTGGTACATTTTATTAAGATTGCCGCTGCTGGTAATATTACTTCTAAAGCAAGTTTGGAATTGATTGAAGTGAGTATCGGCTATAGGCCTACTCGCCAAAGTTTCGATTTGGTCTCGAAAAATTTGTACCACTTACATCTCAAGATAGCAGCTAGCGTCCCTGTTGTTTCCTGGGAATGAATCGATGGTGTAACTGGGGCAAAATCAGACGGGACCCATCAAAAATCAACCATAAGACAAGGTGCGAAGTTTAACTGCCTGGCTGCTTTCCCTCAGCGCGAGACGTCTTTTTTAACGAATGAGGAACGGGACAACTCGACGATTGCTGTTTTAGGAAAGGTCTAGAATTTTGCTCCTACGCCGAAGCCCTTGTCATTAACATCATTTTTCGGAATTGAAGATGCTATTAGAAAACTACCCAATGACGCTGCTGTGGAAATAAATTGTGAAGAATGCCGAGCTCTAACAAAATTCCGCCCACAGAGAAACATAATATCCTCGTCTGAGAGAGCTGCACTTCGTAAACTCCGGTACGATTTCCAGACGGTAGTTCTTCTTGTAGATAAAAGCAACGCTACTGTCTGTTGAGATGTCTACATAAAGAAAATGTACAGCTTACATGAGGATACAACATATCGTAAGATTCCTTAAAGCTCTGTCAACAGTTGCAGGATTTAATAGGTGATTTCGATCTCCCATAGGTTCATTTTCAAGCCTGGCCTAGTAAGGCTACAAAAAGAGTACACAGTTGTCAGTGAACAGTGAATACAAAAGTGGTACTAGAGTAAAAAGTTCAAATGTAACAGAAATTAATTGTTCGAATACAAACATACCTGCAGTGGCAGTGCCTATCTTAATATTAAACAACGAGTGGCAACACGTGTTCTATAAATGTTTGCAGGATGAGTGCCACAATCCACACATGCCTGTTACCAATCCAAAATCAAACTGGAGGTCAACATAGCCAACAGAATCAGGAAACTTTCACTGACAACTAAGTACTGTTTTTGTAGTCTCAGTAGATTGAATTTGTAAGGGTTCGAAATTAGTCGCCTAATAAATACTACACCTGTTGATTGAAACTCTAATTAACTCCTAAAGGAATTTAAAGAAAGTTGCTGTTCGCTGTCAACGATATGTTGGAACTGAAGAATGAAGTATCATAAGATTGACGAGGATCCCAGTGCATGTGTTCACTTCTGAACTCCAGCTTCCTACCCAACGAAGTTATCAGCAGACTGAAGGGACACAGCCCTGTGCCTCCACGATTATACTGTCTTCCCAAGAAACCTAGCATGGGGCATATACCAACAGCATTGCAATTTAGATCAATAGAGAATAACATCGACGCATCTACTTATTGGTTGGGAAAATATTTAGCCTTGTTGTTGCTACGATTTGTAGTTAAATACGAACGTCATATCCACCAGGAGTAACAGGACTGCGGGTCAAGTGAATGCGTGAAGCAACTGGCGCCAGTACCCCATTCTTATAGTGTCATCTTTGCCATTGACTTCACTTAGGCCGGCCGCGAGTCAGTTGTTCATCGCGGTCTCGGCTATTTAAGCCAGCAGCCATCATTGCGTGGTCTGTCAGTTGCTCTTACAACACGGTCGGCAGGTTGGCCCTTACTTGGTGCGCATGCTCAGTGCGCGTGGTATTACTGGAGTGCTGCGGCCAGAGACGGTGGAAAGGTTTTGGGTTCCGGCACGACACGTGGTGTTTGGCTTTTCTCGCCACGCAGTGCATGTTGAGAACAAATGGTTCAAATGGCTCTGAGCACTATTGAACTTAACATCTGAGGTCATCAGTCCCCTAGAACTTATAACTACTTAAACCTAACCAACCTAAGGACATCACACACATCCATGCCCGAGGCAGGATTCGAACCTGCGACCGTAGCGGTCGCTAGGTTCCAGACTGAAGCGCCTAGATCGGCTCGGCCACCACGGCCGGCTGTTGAGAACAAGAGCTTGCCGGAACGTCGCCTGACGTTAACCGTTTGCCTGGGCATGGGGCGTGTGTTTGATTTAAACAGGTGCAATTGTATGCTTATATATATTTGTTAATGGTTAACTATGTTATCCTCAGTGACGAGATTGATATGTCAAAGTTATGTCACACGTTGCATGATAACGAGGCTTGGGCTTTCCGTCTTGGTTTCCTACCACTTGATGAAGGATCTGCAGCTTTATGCAAGGAAATGCTGTGAGGCCCCGCATTGAGTGATGGTATATCTAAAATTCTTGTAACATTGGTGATTAAGTACCAAAATTTGCACCTTAATTAACGAGTAACGAAATAATATGTTTTATCGTAAAACTACATCAGATTCCATGAAAGCCTAGTTCTGGTGGGCTGTTGCCATATAAAGTAATACTGAGTTGTTGCTATTACATTTCAAGGAACAACCTTATTTACGCGTGTATTGCAGCATGAATTCTTAAGTGTTGGCTTAATTTTTTTTTATTTTGGCGGGCCTTCCTGTTTTAATGTTATGTTTTATTCTTTTCTGTAACATGAAAGTGCAACTGCAAGTGTGCTGTGGCACTTGATGTGTGTTTCAGTTGTGCAGAGCGCAGTGTATTTTGTCCGGTACGGTGGGGCAAGGCACCGGGGCTTGACGACTTGGCCGTTGCCAGTGGAGTTGTGATTCGTTAGACCGGGCTCCATGTTCCTGGCCTTCTATCTCGATCTCGTCCTTGAGTATTGCTGCTCTCTTTGTTCCTGGCTCTGTCAGGTCGTTAAGCCCTGTAGCTCGTTCCTCTGCCGCTTTGTCGGATGCACCTTTCGCTCGAAATTTGGAATTAAATCTGTAAATGTGCGTCACTCTGTAATTAGTGCCCAGTCAGATTGCTCATTCTCCGCCTTATTCTGTATTCCCTAATTAGCCATTTGTATCGTATTTGTATCTTGTATGCTGACTGAAGTTTAATTATATAAAGGAGGTTTTCATGTGCGAATGTTCTCGGGGAATGTTTAGATGCTGAGGCGCTGTTTTTTTTACTAATTATTCGTTATTTAATTAGCGCCTACCTGTACTGGCATCAACTGGATTTTCCTTAGTTAGAAGTTTGCGTATCCGGTGTTTTCATTGCCGAGCGTTAAAGTTTTAGAAGTTGCCTTATTGTTACTTTTGTGCCTTAAGTTATGCCTTAATGTTAAACCCTGGTATGAATTTATATTGCGAAAGAGAAGTCATTGTACAGGATAGCCCTGCGGGTTCAGAGTTTGGCAATTTTTGGTTGTGTTAAGTATTTACATCAACAGAAATTTTCTTAATGTTTTATGCATTTGTTATGCAGATTTCAACGGGGACTTAAGAAAATTTTTATTGTCCTCCTGTGAAGCTGCTAAATTCATCCGATTATTGTATTGAAATTGTGCAAGCTAATAAACATTGTTTAACGCAAGCTGTGTACGTCTGGTAATTGAATCTCTTATTTCCAGTCAGCACCAAGTTTGTCAATTTTGGAAAAACACAAAAAACTCTCTACCAACATTCTACATGTTTTGGTAGTGACTTCGGTATTTTTTTTTGGAAGTAGTATGATTGCAAATCATTGTACCAAAGAAAAAATATTTTTTGTTATTTAACATTGGTGTCAATGGAACGAAAATAAATTTTAGTTGACTGGTGTCTACAGTAAACGAGTAGAGCAAACGTAGTTTTATGGTATAATTCTCCATATTTTTAGGATTTGTAAATAAAACTATATTTGGAGGGACAGAATTTTGAATGATATTGAGACTACATTACTGATACACAAATGAAACTATACACTACTTCAGTCGTCACAGTAGGAGCTACTCAATCCTCAAACAAATTCCACAGCATATTCTGCCT
This sequence comes from Schistocerca serialis cubense, assembly GCF_023864345.2. NCBI lineage: Eukaryota > Metazoa > Arthropoda > Insecta > Orthoptera > Acrididae > Schistocerca > Schistocerca serialis. The sequence goes on from NC_064638.1 coordinate 492,578,578, forward strand.
CTGTAGTAGGCCATTGTAAAATGCTGTCATAAAATGTTTCGTACCCCACCAGGTAAGGCCTTAGGGCATTTAGATCTCGCATCTTCTGGATATTGACAGGAATTATGGCTCAGACATAAACGCGAATAGAAAATGGCCAAAAAGTATATTATTTCAGACTGCACTACAATTCTTTAGGTAAACGTTTAAATGAAAGACAATAGTTACACCTAATAGTAATTTTTTCTAATATATTGTTTGTAAACTTACTTTTCCTGAAGGGTAGGCCAAATTGGTGGGTAAGTCAAGAGCAGGCTCTGTTTTCAGTATTGTTAAGGTTGACTGAATGTTTTCATCAATATGTGGCTTTACAACCACTTTTCCAGGAGTATTACTGTTTTAACAAAATTGTTTGTATGTGGATATCTTGAAATTCTCCTTTTGGTCTTTAGTAACACCTCTAACAGACGTTTCGTATGAGTTAGTAAGCTTTTTGTATACATGAGGCCACTAGGTTTCGAAACTTCTGATATCGTGGAAGGAAGCTTTGTGCACAGTAAAGTGATTTGTTTTACTGGCTTTCATTATAAGCTCCATATATTGCTCTGGTGTACAAATTCGATCCACTTTTTTCACGATACGCTTTATAGCGCCAAAGTCTCTGTCACATGATGAATACGAGTGACCGCGAACAGGGAAGTTGTGGGTGATACTGTCAGATATCCCTTTGCCACGGAGGTTCATCAACAACTGTGTGGTTCTTGTTCTGTCCTGATGCACCATCACTAAAAGGAGTCAGACTCTTTACTTTACTGGATATTTCAGTCTCTATGTAATTCAATAAAAAACTGCACACCTCAAAACTGAAAACCAAACTGAGACATTTACCGAATAGAAGAACAATTAAAATTACACTGACTTAAGAAAGCTCTGCCCTTCATATTAAAAGGAAGTCTAAAACTAAAACTGGGCGAAGAGCACACTAATTAACATACTACATCAAATTGACACATCAAGGAACCTTTAAAAACAAGCAATAAAACTCTATTCCCTTTCGCATTTCCGCTCAGCGGAAACAACACTTGGAAGCATTAGACTTCGTAAGTTCAGTATAACACTCCGTTATTCAGAACCATCCTTAACTGACCTCCGGCAGATACTACGTGCCACCATAAGTTTCACAAATCTTCGCAGGTTAACAGCAACATGTGAATCATACGTAACTTAATGCTTCCAGTTACGCGATGAGAAGATGTCCAGCCTGAGATGACGGACACGCCACCGTTTCGCACGCAAACGTGCCGACTAATCAGCACCGTACACCCGGCGCGCGCCAAAACGGCGAGGACGGCGAGGACGGCGAGGCCCAGGCACAGCGGATAGGGACGAGGGCCTGCCTTCAAAAAATGTTGCCTCGTTGAACGCCGACGGAAGAGAGCGCTCGGCTACTGCCAAGCCGGAAAACGAAAGGCGGAACAATCAGAGATACAAGACCGGATGAATGGCGATATCAGCTACGCAAGTGAACTAGCGCCAGTCGTCACGGCTCAGATATACCACGGATTTCCATAAACACAGTCTTGCAAACATGTTTTAGTACACCGCCAATCTATACATTATATCTGTACCTTCAGTATGCCTATCACTTTCTTTGCCTGACCTTGTTTTCCCCGTCTACGCTTGACTTCATTAACTTCAGTCGAAGTCTGAATATGGATATCTTGACAGTTTTTATTTTCAAGACAACGAAAATATCTCCACCTTTCACTAATGACGTCCTGGTTAATGTTTAAATAACAATTTGCACTGCACATACAAATGACACTACTGGGCCTCTTTTTCATAAGTACTTCCTTTCCAGAATAAGAAACATGACCTTCTCTTTTCACTCTTGCATTCCGAATACGATTACGTTTGTACGGGTCATCGTTTGCTACTCCTCATTTCATTTTGTACCGAGGTTCGTCTTCTGAACTTGCAGACATCTCACTTTGATGTAGGCTTACTGCTATCACAAACATATGAACACTGGAAAACAGGACTTATTCGAAAAGCTGAAGCTAACTGATGAGTGACGATAATGAAATCATTTGAGTATCTGACTATTGTTGATTCAGAACGCGTACGTTCCCCCTAAACTAGTCTGCGATTACTCTCGTGCCAACTGGGACTCCATAAATACACAGGTTGAACTCCACAACCTTACCCTCCAATCTCCTGCTGACGTCTTCCGTACCGCTACCTTCCTCCACCAGATCTTGACTGACGCTGTAGCCACCCATGTCCCTACCAAAGCCATCCACCCTCACCACCCGGCCCTGCCCCACAGGCATTGTGAATCCCATCGACTCTACTGCTCCTTCCTCCACACTCGTGACTGGATCGAGTCACACTCGCCACTGGCGATTACAACGATACATCCACAACATGCTTCTGCAAAGAAACGCCGTGCCTGGCGACAGACATGCACACAACTCAATGCCACACTCCCAATAAACTCTTCCAAGTATTGGTCCGCTTTCCACCGCCTTATTGGGAACCATGCTTCTCTGCAATATCCTCTCCTCCATGACGATTGTCCCTTTCCTGACAGCCTCAGTAAGGCCAACTACTTCGCCTCCCATCTATCCAAAGTCTTTTCCACTCCCATGGTTCCAAATTTGATTATTCCCTCTTACCCGACGTCATCGAATGTATGAATACACTCCCATCACTACACAGGACATCATCCTCAAACTCTGCGCTAAACACTACACTGCTCCTGGCCATTATCGCATTACCTATTGCCACCTCAAACACTGTCATCCCTCCTTCCTTGCAGTCATCGCTCTATGTGTCTCACCTTGGTGTTCAGAAAGCTCTTAGAATCCATCCTTCCCCAGTGCATCCATCACCATCTCCACCAACACCACCTCCTCCCCAACACGCAAAGTGGCTTTCATCTTCCCTTCTCTGCTGACGACCAACTCTTACACCCTATCCATCTCCTCTCCCTCCAGCTTAACTGCCATCGCTCCACCTTTTCTGTATCCCTAGACCTCGTATGACCATGTACGGCATCCTGGTCTCCTATTTAAACTCCAGCCCTATGCCCTTCCTACCAACTACATCCATTTGATTGCCTCCTTCCTCTACCACCACCCCTCCTCTGTCACAGGTCGTAACACTGTTTCCCTGTGGGTGTGCCTCAGGGCTCTGTCCTCTATCCTCTCCTCTCCCTACTGTACACAGCAGATATGCCCCAAGCCCCCCTCCAGTCCACTTCCCGTAGTATAATGATACCACCTTCCTTGCCCTTGCTCCTAACCCTTTAATAATCCCAACACCTTCTCCAGAATCACCGTGACCTCCCCCCCCCACCCCCAGGGGGCTCATGGTTCTTCCATGAGTTCAATTAGTTTGTGCATGGCGCACACTGGGCTCCAAGCTATTGCAGACCATTCTTCATTCCATGGCTGCATTTCCTTCACTCTGCACCCTTCCTACCTGTCCTTGCTCCTTCCCCAATGACACTTCCTTCCCCTCTCTCGGTGTTCTGATCTATGTCGATCTGGCTATCCACCTGGTTTCCTGCATTGGTTGCAATTTGTTTCTTTTGCCTGTTCTTTCATCCTTTTTGGGGTTAAGTCCTCAATTGAGGTTTGACCTCCACTTCAGAATTTCCTGTTTTTAGGGTGAGCCATATGGGGAAGAACTTCCTCCCTAGCAGCTATGGTGTGGATTTCTCTTCCCCCTTCCTTCCTGTCTCTCTTTCCCACTGTAGCCCCCTTCCACCCTGCTAGGTCACCAGCACATGTATCCAGTCTATGTGGTGGGGCTGTTACGTACCCTTACTGCTGAGCCCCCTGACAACCTAGGGATCACACTACTGATACCTGAGCTGTTCCCTCTTTATGTGGGCCATGGAGTATTGCTTATCTTCTTGGGCCTTGAGAACTCCTGACAATGGCTGCTGTGCCAGACAGCCCTTGCTGTGGCTGGGTGGTGCCCATGGGGAGAGCCTCTGCTTGTTGGTGGTATCAGGACAGATGCTTGGCGCATGAAGCGAATCAAGATGCAAAAATCTGTCCATTCTCAAATGGCTGTCTCTTCAAATGGTGAAGGATCCTTGAATGCTTCTTTGCATGACCTGGCAACCTTCCCCTCCCTGGATACACGATGGGAGGAGGGTCAGGATTGCCATCTTGGGATGAAACCCTTTCTCCATTACCTCATCTATACTAGAACAGATGGCGACAAGTTCACCACCACAAAGCCATTGTTTTTCATGGAATGTATCAAGGTCAGTTCGGTAAAGTGGAGTCTCTTAGTAAGATGCAGTCAGGCTCCCTGTTGATCAAATCTTTTCTGCCGCCTAATCTACAGACCTTTGTGCCTGTGATCTTCTTGTCAATGTCCCAGTGCCTATCACTCCTCACCAATCTCTGAATATGGTTCAGGGAGTAGTTTTGCATATGGACCTCGTCCTGCAAATTGATGAGGAACTTTGGGCTACTCTGGAGTGGCATGGCATTCATTTTGTTTGACATGTGCAGAGCGGTCACAAAGCCAACTGCACCAATATTGGCGCCTTCATTATGGCTTTCGAGGAGGATACCCTTCCAGAGAAGGTCAAGGTTATGTGCTACAGATGTGACGTGAAGCCGTACATTCCACCACCTACGTGGTGCTTTTGGTACTTGCATTTTGGGCAAATGTCTTTCCGATGTATGGCGAACCATTTGTGTGGTGACTGTGGCCATCCGCTCCATTAGGGAAGCTCCTGTGTTCCACCACTTGTGTGTGTCAATTGCGCTGACTGCTACTCCCTACACTCGCCAGATTGCCTGGCTTACAAGACAGAAAAGAGGATCCTAGAATACAAGTCTCTGGATCGCCTGTCTTATGCTGAGGCTCACCAAAAGTATGAGAGACACCGTCCAGTGTCACTATCTTCAACTTTTGCCTCTGTTACTTCCTTTCCTCCTCCTCCCTCATCCTTACCTCAGCATTGTCCCTCTCTCCCTTCCTCCTCCTTTGCAGTTCCCCTCCTGGGACCTCTCTCCCTGGTGTCTCTCAGGGCAAAAGACTGTTACCACCACTCGGCCATCTGTGCACCCCAAGGTAGCCTGATCTCTTTCGGTTCTAGAACTCGCAGAAGCCTATACTCCCCCTGTGCCCTGCCTTCCTCCACCTCAGAAAGAGAAGAAGAAGAAACATAAATCCCAAGACAAGGCGTCTCCCTAGAGGAGCCATTTCCCCCTCGAAACCTGTGTCTGACATCTTATTTATGAATATCACCCCGTCCTTGTCCGTGACAACTACTGACTGAGTGACCTGACCTCCTTCTTCGCTTCTTCATGTCTATGTTGGACTCACACCACATGATCATCCAGCGGAGTTGCAATGGGTACTATCGTTACCTACTGGAAATGCTACATCTTGTCTCCTCTTATTCTGCACTCTGTCTCGTTCTTCAAGAAACGCATTTCCGTGATGCCCACTCTCCGTGGTAATCAGAAATTCAGTCAGAGTCATGCTGGACTTGGGTAACATCTGGTGGGTCTGCATTTTGGTTTGCTATGATGTCGTTAGTGACTGGATCTCCCTATGTACTAGCTTGGAAGCGACAGTGGTTCGAGTGCAAACTAGTCTGGCAATCACCATTTGCAACGTCTACCTCCCTCCAGGCAGACCACTTCCATACATTGCACGGTCTACCTTAATCCAGCAGCTCCCGCCCCTGTTTCTCCTCCTTGGGGACTTAAGTGCCCACCATCCACTGTGGGGGAGTGTCACTTCAACAGGTAGGGGTATCTTAATTGTTCAACTTATCACAGACCTCGATTTGCGCTTCCTCAATGATGGTTTCCTTACCCACTTCAGTGCTGCTCATGCTAACAATCTCACGGTCTCCTTCCCTACATTGGTCGTACCATGATGATCTTTGTGACAGTGACCACTTTCCCTTGATTCTACTGTTCCCCTGCTGCCGCCAGGGTGACAGGCCCCCACCTTTGGCATTCCACAGGACCAACTGGCCTTTATCTGTGTCTGCTGGCCACTTTGACACCTCCCTCTCGAATTCCATTGATGTAGTCGTGAAAGCCATCTCTGCCACTATTCTTCATGCTTCCAGAACTGCTGTCCTCCCTATCCACAAGTCCCCCTCGTTATCGACTAGTACTGTGGTGGATCAAGGATGTCGCAGTCACTGTCCAGGACTGCCAACAGGCGCTGCAGCAATTTAAGAGACACCTTTCACAGACCAACCTCCTCACTTTTAAGCGTCTCTGTGCTAAGGCTTACCTTATTAAGCAGAGTAAAAGGGAATGCCGGGAGCGCTGTTTCCTCCCTGGGGACATATGTCTCTTCATTGCAGGAAATTGAAAATTTGTGGTAAGGTCTTATGGGACAAAATTGCTGAAGTCATTGGTCCCTAAGCTTACACACTACCTAATCTGAGTTAAACCAACTTACACTAAGGACAACACACACACACACTCATGTCTGAGGGAGGACTCGAACCTCTGATGGGGGGAGCTGTGTGGACAGTGACTAGGCGCCTCAGACCATGCAGCTACCCCATGCAGCTTCATTGCAGATTTGATCCAGACTCCATAGCCTTCTGGACTGTCAGCTACAGTCAACCGCCCAGGTCCTGAACTTCCAAGGTGCTCTGTGCACTGATCCGTTGGTCCTCACAGAACACCTCATAACACACTTTGCAATGGCATCCTTGTCCTCTTCCTACCCTGCTGCCTTTCTCCAGCAGAAATGCTGGGTTGAACAGACTCCCCTCTGTTTCATCCCACACCACTTTAAGCCCTACAATGCACCCTTCATTGAATGGGAATTGGTTTAGGCTCTTCACTCTTCACAAGACACAGCCCCAGCCCAGATTCCATCCACAACCAGATGACCCAGCACATGGATGTCCTACATAGGCAACAGCTCCTCAGTGTCTTGAACCACATTTGGCTCACGAGTGCTTTTCCACCACAATGGTGAGACAGTATAGTTATCTCTATCCTTAATCCTGCAAAAAACCCAACTTCTCTGGACAGCAATCGCCCAATTAGCCTGACGAATGTACTTTTTAAATTGATCTAAAGGATGATCAACTTCAGGTTATGTTGGGTACTCTAATCTCACATCCCTTTCTCCCCATATCAGTGTGGCTTCTGGGCAGGGCGACCTCCAACTGACCATCTAATGGGCTTTTACTATACAAAAGGCATATGACACGGCTTGGCGCCATCACATTTTAGTTACCCTCCATGACTGAGGCTTTTGTTGGATTTTTACCATTGAGTTTTTATCTCACCAGCTTTTCTGGGTTTGAGTTGGCACTTCACTCAATTCCCCTCAGATTCAGAAGACTGGTATCCCATAGGGTTCTGTGCTGAGTGTCACACTCTTCCCCATTGCCATCAATGGGCTTGTGACCTCTGTTGGGCCTCTGGTTACCCCAGCATTGTACATCGAGGATTTTTGCACCTGTTGCAGCTCTCACTTGGTAGCGTCTGCTGAGACTTCTGCCTACAAAACGCGGGTTATGCATTTTTGCCGTCGACCTATAGCACACCCCGATCTAGAGCTTTATTTAGGCAACCACCTACTCGATGTTGTAGCACAGTCCCGTTTCTTGGACTTTATTTTTGATAACAAGCTGACATGGCTGCCCCACATTCGCTACCTGAAGACTAGGTGTATGTTTAAGCTTAATGCTTTCCATCTCCTGGCCCACACATCTTGGGGCGCAGACTGTTCCACTCTTCTCCATCTTTACCATGCTCTGGTCTTGTACAGACTAGATTATGGTAGTCAGGTTTAAGGCTCAGCAGCTCCTTCCACTTTGAAACTCCTTGACTCTGTCCATCACTGTGAGCTGTGTCTAGCTATTGGTGCCTTTTGTACTAGTCCTGTTGATAGTCTCTTCACAGAAGTGGGGATTCCCTCTCTACACATGGAGCCAACTCCTGGTTTCTTACACAATCGTCATTCGCCAATTCCCTGACCATCCTGTGTACCTTGTGCTCTTCACCAATGAGGGATGTATCCCTCCTAACATCTGCCTACAGGTGGGATTGCCAGTCGGCATTCAACTCACTTCCCTTTGTTGGATCTCCATCTCCTCTCACTGGACTGCACCCCGTATTTTACCCCCCCTACACCCCCCCCCCCCCCCTTGGATGGTGCCTAGACCACGGATTAGGGCTGATCTTTTCCAGGGTCCTAAGGTCTCTGTCACTCTTATGGTTTTCTGGCGTCTTGTATGCGCCATCCTACAGAATTCCAGGGTGCCACCATCTTTATACTGATGGTTCTAAGACAATCGATAAGGTGGGGTATGCTTTCACATCGCCTACTGGTTTGAACACGATTTATTGCCAGGATCATGTAGTGCGTTCACAGCAGAGCTTCTAGTCATTCACAGGGCGCTCCGTTTTGTTTCTCGGTTATCCCTCCACAGTGTTTTAATTTGTTGCGACTCCTTGAGTAGCCTGCAGGCTATCGACTGATGTTACTCTCGTCACCCTTTGGCCTCTGCTATCCATGAACTTCTCTCTGCTCTTGAGTGTGCCACCTGTTCAGTTCTCTTTCTTTGGGTCCCAAGTCATGTAGGCATCCCAGGTAATGAAATGGCTGACCATTTGGCTGGAGAAGCAGATACTTACCCCCCATATCCTTTCATGATTCAATCTGCAGATATGCGGATATGCGGATCTGCATCAAATCTCTCTTTGCCTAAAAGTGGATTGCTATCTGGAGCGCTACTCTGCACATAGTAACAATCACCAAACAATCAATGGGTCTACTGCAGTTTGACGCTCCTCCTTCCGCTCCTTTCGGAAGGAGTCCACTGTTTTATGCCATTTATCCATTGGTTGCACCCAGCTTACACATTGTTTCCTCCTACATAACAACCCACTCCCGCAATGTGACGATATCTCAAATATTGGTGGAATGTCCCATTCTTTTAGCCCTTTGTGTAAAGTATAGTCTTCCTGATTCCTTAAATTTAATATTAGCAGACATCCACGAATGGTTGAACTGGTCCTTGGTTTCCTCCATGAAAGTGGTTTTTATTTCTAGATATAAGGCTCTCCTTTAGTCTTGGAGCAGGGGCAGATTGGTTGTTGTTGGGACTTATTTTACAGTCTTCTTGGTCTGTCACCCCGTGACCAACGACGCTTTTTTCCAGTTTTTAGATTTGGTCTCACCTTTTATGCCTTTACTGTGTGTTTTACTGTTCATTATTTTATAATTTGACTCCCATGACTGGATCTGTCCACTTTTCGCATACTCTCTTTCTTCTTTGAAACACTGATAACCTCGCCGTTTGGTCCTATACCCCTTCTTAATTAATCAATCTATCACCATGACCTTTTCGCCACATAATGTAACCAGTGACTCCTAAAAATCAATCCTTCCAAGCAATCATCATATATCATGCCACTCCCCCCTTGCGGCTCTTTGATTTTTCCATTACCATCTGCACCTGTTCTGTCACCTCTCCCCCACCCTCACCCACCCTGGACTCATCACTTTCCATCGCCTTACCTGGATCGTCATCGCTGCTCTATCCAATCCAAAACACACAACTACCTTCATCTCCTTAAACTCTTCTCTGGCCAGACATTGGGGTTGAACCCCTCTACCATCCTCCACACCTACAATTCATTGATCCATCCCATCCTGTGGTATGCCAGCCCCACCTGGATCCCTGCCCCAACCCCCCCCAAATTCTATAAGTGCCAACAGATTCTCAAGCACCATGCGCTCTCCCTCATCTTCTGTATGCACCTCCCATCCCCTACACAGATCCTCTGTGACCTGATTTCTTTCCCCCATCTGCTCCTTTGCCTTGAACATATCCGAGTCCTCTACACCTCCCACAGACTTGATCCCCCGATCCTCTGGTTGCTCCTCTCCTATTCAACTCCCAGCTGCTGCCGCGCCTTCACCATTGTGTTCTACCTACCCTCCACCTCTACACCCTTCATCACCTTTCCCAAGGTGGCTTCCGTGAACTCCCCCTCCCAGTTGATGCCCTCTCTCCTTCCATTTATCCCTCCTACCAACTTTGATTCTCACCTCCCCCTCCCTGCCTCTATCCTTTTCTTAAGCTCCCTTATTTCCCCCCCCCCCCAAATCCTATCCTATTTTTCCCTCTTCCCCGTCTACCCTCTCTTTGACTCACTTCTCTCATCTGAGTCCTTTTGCATTCAACTCCTCTGCCTTTTCCCCCTCCCTCTCATGTCCACCCTGCCTCCCCTTTTGATTTCTCTCCTTCCATCATCTTCTCCCCCATTTGTTTTTCCTCTCAATCCCTCCCTTTTTCCCCTCATCTGTCTGGGTCCCCTACCACCCCCCCCCACCCCCCGCCCATGTGCCCTAGGCTATGGTGTGTCATATCCGTGCCAATTTTTTCGTGCAGTGTTTTAAGTGAGTGTTCAGTGTTGTTTGTGTTTTCCGAAGTGTAGCGAACAGAGACCACACTGTCGCTAGGTGTGATTTTTTTATCTCTTGCGAACAGAAACCAGACTGTCACCGTGTTTTATTGGTAATACTTCCAAAATTTCCCTCATTTTACAATTTAACAGTCACCGTTTTCATCGCCTGCTTTTATTATTTTTTGTCTTATTATGTATTTGAAACTTGTGTAGGCTGAAGGGCGGGCACTAAGCTGCTGCCAGCCCGCCCCCTTTTGGGGGGAATCAAAAACCAATAAAGAAGAAAAAAAGGTAAACGTGCTACTCCAGCAGTGACATTTACATCCCCAGACTTTGATTTGTACACAGAAGACGAATCTACAGATAAGAAAGATGGTGGCTACTGGTCGCATTGCAGAGAGGATCCAAGGAGTATGGAGTGACGTGAATGTAGATGATTTTTACATTTTTATTGCCACTACGTTTACCTACTGTGGCTCACATACAGATACTGAAAGCTATGATCTCAGTATCTCAGGAAATGTTAGAGATACGTTGGTAGAGCCATATTTACAGAAAGGACACACCTTGTACTGTGACTATTGGTATACAAGTCCTGCCCTGTTTTGTTGGTTGTATGACCAGGCAACAAATCCTTGTGGTACACTCAGGCAGACAAGAAAAGGTATGCCTAACGTGCTGAGAAAATAAAGGAAAGAGAGCTTAGTTTGCGTTCTGCATCGGAATTTCTGTTGGCACAAAATTGCGTGACAAAACAGATTTAAGTATGCTTTCGACAGTTCACTTTGCATAAATGGTGGAAACATCAAAGATGGATCGTCAAACAGGCTCGGAGCAATTGAAACCTTCAGTAGTATTATACTACAGTAGAAAAGTGGAACCTGTCGATAAAAGTGACACGGTAATAAAGACCGTGGAAAGCATCGGAAAATCCAGTAAATGGTCCGTAAGCTGTTTATTCACATCGTGGACATGTCCCTTTTCAACGCTTATTGCTTATATAAGAAATTTGTAAGGAAAATTAGCTACGCCAACTTTCAAATTGGAGTCATACAGGGAATCCTGAAAAAATGTAAAGTAGAAAATAGAAGATCCAGCGTAGGAAGAAGATCAGAACGACCTTCGAGACTGAGAGCAGGGCCTCACCTACCTGACGAGTGGAGCAGCTTCAGAGCTTACGTTGTTTGAAGAGCTCAGAAGAAGCGGAAGCAGGCTAAAACGTGTTGTAAGGAATGCAATGCCACACTTTGCACCTTTCCCTGCTGACATACACAAAAGACTTTTTGAAATGTAACACCGTGCAATGATATTCTCTTAGTGTAATCCTAATGAAATGTAATGTAAACAAAGTGTAAATAAATATTATTGAATATGTGAAAACAAAAGTAGTATTCAACATCCGTTTTAAATAATAAAGACCCACCCCAAACTAGCTGAATCCAAAGCACGGATCTGACGGAATGTACGAAAAAATTACACGAATTATCTGAAAAATTCAAGAAAACTGTTTTTATTCAAAGTGAATACCAAAAACAGGTGTGATCTGTATAAATATTTTCCCGCATAAATATACAGTATAAAGTCCAATAACTGCGATAACACTACGAGTGTGAAAGCAGGACAGAGTGGTGCCGCGTGGAGTGCGAAACATGCGCCGTACAGCGTGCACGGCCGGGCGGGACTGGCGCTCGGCCACAGCGCACCACGCAACAATCACGGCGCCGGCGTCAGAGGGTTAATTTTTTTTTTGACGCTTTACTGGTTTCTGAAATAAACCATTCAATTATGGCCCTCGTGCTTCCTGTCGTATGATTGGGAACAAATAGCCATTCGAATAAATACAAAATCATGCGGAGGTAATTCAAGATTAGGTTTAATAATGAGTAAAAGAAATAGGATCGCGGATAAGCTACTACTTACAGCGTAGTGAACGCGTTATTGTAGCCAATATTGGCACGAAGCCCACACCCACCACAGTAGCAGAAGTTTATATGCCAGCTAGCACCGCAGATGAGGAGGAGTTTGGGAAGTGTGTGATGAGATAAAAGAAATTATTCAGATAGTTAAAAGAGCCGAAAATTTAATAATCATGGGGGACTAGAATTCAATAGTAGGAAAAGGAAAAGAAGAAGAAGTAGTAGGTGAATACGGACTGGATGAAAGGAAGAAAGAGGAAGCCGACTGATAGAATTTTTCACAGAGCGTAATTTAATCGTAGCTAACACTTGGTTTAAGAATTATGAGAGAAGGTTGTATACGTGAAAGAGACCTTCAATCACCAGAAGATTTCATAATGATTATATAATGGTTAGACGCAGGTTAAGGAACCAGATTTTAAATTGTAAGACATTTCCGAGGGCAGATGTGGACTCTGACCACAATTTATGAACTTCAGATTAAAACTGAAGAAACTGCAAAAACGTCAGGAATTTAAGGAGATGGGACCTGAATAAACTGAAAGAACCATAGGTTGCAGAGGGTTTCAGGGGGAGCATTAGGGAACGGTTGACAAGAATAGAGGAAAGGAATGTAGAAGAAAAATGGATAGCTTTGAGAGATCAAATAGTGAAGGCAGCAGAAGACTAGTAGAAATCCTTAGGTAACACAAGAGATGTTTAACTTAATCGCTGAAAGCAGAAAATATAAAAATGCAATAAATGAAGAGGGCGAAAGGGAATACAAAGTCTAAAAAATGAGATTGACAGGAAGTGCATAATAGCTAAGCAGGAGTGGCTAGAGGACAAATTTAAGGATGTAGAAGCACGTATCAGTAGCAGTAAGATAGATAATGCCTACAGGAAAATTAAAAAGACCTTTGGAGACAAGTGAACCACCTGTATGAATATCAAAAGCTTACATGGAAAACCAGTCCTAAGCAAAGAAGAGAAAGAACAAAGGTGGAAGAACTATATAGAGGGTCTATACAAGGGAGATACACTTTAGGGCAATATTACGGAAATGGAGGATGACTTAGAGGAAGATCAGAAGGGAGATATACTGCGTGAAGAATCTGACAAAGCACTGAAAGACCTAAGTCGAAACAAGGCCCCAGGAGTAGACAACATTCCGTTAGAGCTACTGATAGTCTTGGGAGAGCCAGCCATGACAAAACTCTTTCATCTGGTGAGCAAGATGTACGAGACAGGCGAAACACCATCAGACTTCAAGAAGAGTATTACAATCCCAGCTCCAAAGGAAGCACGTGCTCACAGATGTGAAAAATACCCAACTATCAGGTTAATAAGTCGCCGCTGCAAAATACTAACATGAATCATGTACAGAAGAATGCAAAAACTCGTAGAAGCCGACGTCGGGAAAGATCAATTTAGATTCCGAAGAAATGTAGGAACTCTCGAAGCAATACTGATCCTACGACTTGTCAAAGACGATAGGTTAAGGAAAGGCAAACCTACGTTTATGGCATTTCTAGACTTAGAGAAAGCTTTTGGCAATGTTGACTGGAAAACTCTTTTTCAAATTCTAAAGGTGGCAGGGGTAAAATGCAGGAAGTAAAAGACTATTTACAATTTCTACAGAAACCAGAGGGCAGATATAAGAAAGGAAATCAGTGGTTGAGAAGGGAGTGAGACAGGGTTGTAGCCTATCCCCTAAGTTATTCAACCTGTATACTGAGCAAGCAGTTAAGGAAATAAAGAAATATTTGGAGTAGGAATTAAAGTCCAAGGAGAAGAAACAAAAACTTTGAGGTTTGCCGATGACATTGCAATTTTGGCATAGACAACAATGGACTTGGAAGAGCAGTTGAACGAATCTTGTACCTTGAAAGGTGGCTATAAGATGAACATCAACAAAACCAAAATAGGGTAACGGAATGTAGTGGAATTAAATCAGGTGAGGCTTAGGGAAGTAGAATAGGAAATAAGACAGTTAAAGTAGTAGATGAATTTTGCTGTCTGGGAAGCAAAATAACTGATGATGTTCGAAGTAGGGAGGACATAAAATGCAGACTGGCGATGGCACGAAAAGTGTTTCTGAAGAAGACAAATTTGTTGACGCCGAGTATAGATTTGAGTGTCATGAAGTCTTTACTGAAAGTATTTGTATGGAGCGTAGCCGTATATGGAAGTGAAAGATGGACGATAAATAGTTTGGACACGAAGAGGATAGAAGCTTTAATGTGGTGCTACAGAAGAATGCTAAAGATTAGATGGTTGATCACGTAACTAAGGTGGGGGTACTGAATGGAATTAGAGAGAAGAGAAATTTGTGGTACAACCTGACCAAAATAAGGGATCACCAATTTAGTACTGGAGGGAAGTTTGTGAGGTGAAAATCGTAGAGGGAGACCAAGAAATGGATACAGTAAGCAGATTCAGAGGGGTGTAGGTTGCAGTAGTTACTCTGAGATGAAGAGTGTTGTACAGCATAGAGCAGCATGGAGAGCTGCATCAAACCGGTCTCCGGGCTGAAGACCAGTACAATAACACTCTGTAACCACACAAATTTTATTAGTAGGTTAAAAACTTTGAAATATGACAGCTCTGATTTATTGGTCAGCTTAGACGTCGTTTCCTTGTCCACCAAAGTACCTATTGTTGACTATCTTTGATGAGCGGCAAGTTTGAAGAGGAAATAACGTCAGTACTTAAGCATGCGCTAACCTTCACATACGTTTTTTCTTAATAACCAATATTTTAACAGATTCATGATGTTGTCATGGGCAGTCCTCTCTCACACATAGTAGCTAATTTATTTAGGGAGGACTTTTAAGAAAAAGCACTTAATAATTCAGTTTTAAAACAGGGAGTATTCTGGAGATATGTCGATGACACATAGTTTGGCGCCATGACGAGAACAACTTGGTCTATTTCGTTGAACATCAAAATTTGGTTTTCGAAAATATCACATTTACTACGGGATATGAAATGAATGGGTGCCTACCGTTTCTGAAAGTATTACTTACACATAAAGAATATTGGTATTTAGGATGTTGTGTTACCGTAAGTCCAATTTATACTTGCAGGCGTCTAGCTGCCACCATTCTTCGCAAAGTACTTTGCTCCTTTAGTACAAAGGACACATGTAGTGTGCGGCGCTAACAGCTTATAGAGTGAACTGGTACACGTGGAAGAAATATTCTATAAGAATGGAGATACGAAACATCAAATTAAGCTATCTCCGCAAGCGGAAACGCCGGAACAACCAGGAGAAGAGTAATAAGAGAGAGAGAGAGTTAAGGTATAATGCCTTTCTACCGTATGTGGGAAATATTTCTTTAAAAACTGCAGGAATAATGAAGCAGCTTAAAGTGGATGTGGTCTTCCTTCCTCCGGCCAAGACGGCAGCTCATCTGGGCTCTGTGATGGAGGACCTGTTTTTCTGAAGACGGGTATATACAGGGTGACATTTATTGAACTTCATGAAATAAAATCGTCATAGCTTCCGAACGGTTTGCGTTAGGACACTCAAACTGCACGGTTGGCCTCGGGGATTAGCATGCGCATGTGCCTTGTTGTCGGTCATTTGCACATGAAAAGGTCTCGGTACAGCTGAAAATATCGAGAAGACATGCGCTGTGTTCAAACCAGCCCCAGGAAATCTATCAGACGAGTTGCACAACAGGTGGGAACCAACCAGCACACACTGCAACAGACTGTTGTTGGAGACCTGCAGCGCTTCCCATACAAAATTCAAACACATCAGCCATTAAGCCTCAGGGCCATGGATCAGCGGTTGTATCTCTCCTGCACTATTCTCACAGAATTGACGAACATCACTTTGATGTGAATATGCTTTAGTTTAGCGAGGAAGCCCACTTTCATTTGGATCGGTTCGGCAGTAAGCAAAATTGGTGCATTTCGTAATCAAGGAGTCTCTTCACCCTCAACGGGTGACTGTGTGGTGTGCAATGTCCAGTCACGGAATAATCGTTGCGATATCCCTTGATGGCACGGGTGACTATCGAATAGTACGTGAAGGTTTTGGCAGATGATTTCATCCTAATTATCCAAAGTGACCCTGATTACGAGAAGGTGCGGTCCATGCAAGACGGACCTTGACCCTATCGAAGCAGGAGGAGCACCTTGAGGACCACTTCTGGGACCGCATTCCGGTACTGAGGTACTCAAAGGCCACTAGCACGGACCTCGATTAGCCACCAAATTCTCCGGACCTAAACATACGTCTCCTTTTTGTGCCGCTATATTAAAGATGTGGTGTACAGAAATAGACCCAAAAACATTGCTGAGCTGAAAGCAGAAATGCAGGAGATCATCGACAGCTCGGTGTTCCGTCTCTTCATCGGGTCATGTAGAATTTCGCTATTCGACTGCGCCACATTGTCGCCCATGATGGAACACATATCGAACATGTCATAACCTAAATTCGAATATCTGTAGTGACTTTTACAGTAAATTCTTTGTGATTGTGGTAAAAGGTATATAGGACATATAACACGCTCTGTAAAATATGTTTCATTGAAAACCATCTATACACCCGCCTTCTACAGCTAAATAAATCTGCTTAGGTTAAGCACCGTATTTCCACTGGCCATTCCGTATATTACAAGAAAGTTACAATTCTGGCCACAGCTTCATCCTACTAGAATTCACTGGTCAAGGAATGTGTCCATTGTACTTAATTCACAAACTGAAATGACTGCTGTAATTGTTGGCTGTCAACTATATCTAGTAGTTTAAGTGAATACATGTAACATTCACAATATGAAGATAAATTTACAAACGTAAGCCCTAAAATGTTTGTATGATGAAGATCAAATGTTATCTTCCTATATTCGTTAGTCCTTTTAATTTTTTATGGCTAAAATACATGTATATTAGAAGCCAATAATAAATAACTAAGAAAGAAGCAATGTTATCTCTGACGCACTTGTGATTATTTCACAGTATTGTGTAAAGTGTAAAGGTTTGCTAGCCGCTCATCCTCAGAACGGAGGAGAGGTTGGCAGCCTAAATGTCGAAACGAGAATCAATACTATCCCGTCTGCACATCCAAAAGGTGATGGAATATTATGAATGGGGTTACAACTATACAGTGGGTATACTTATCCAGAGATTGTTCCAGATCAGAAAAGAATGGTAAAAATGAAAAAAATAAATAAAAACACCGCTGTCATTTTCTTACATAACTAGCTTTTTCAATATATGAAACACGACTTAGATCCTCGGCTCTTTTACGGCGATGTAAGCTCCAGTAGACGTGCAAACCAGAACAAGGAAGAAAGACTAGTGTTTAACGTCCGGTCAACGCTGAGGTCATTAGAGGCAGAGCATAAGCTCAAAATGTTTCAAGGATAGCGAAGGAAATCTGCCGTGCCCTTTCAAAGGAACCATCCCAGCATTTGTCAGGAGCGATTTAGGGAAATCACAGAAAGCTAAATCTGGACTGCCTGACACGGATTTGAATCGTCGTCCTCTCGAATGCGAATCCAGTGTGCCAAAAGTGCACCATCTCACTCGGTTGCAAGGCAAAATCGGATCATATTCGCACAATCGATAAAAGCCATTTACACTAAAGACGCCAGAAATTACACAATCTCATTTAATAGCAACGTGCTGATGGCATTTCGTATATGGTGTACTAATATCTTTAATTTATTTTAAATGAAATACTAATAGCTGAGGAAGTCCATTCAGATGTATTTTCGCTGGCTGAAAGAGGAAGCTCCAGACTGTTAATTTTCTGGTAGCTGCTCGCATAGAGTTGCTGGCGTACCAGTCAGCCTGTCTGTGGTTATTAGGTGGTTTTGAGTATTGTGTAAACCTGCTCTGGTCCCCTCTTCCCGCATGGAACACACGATACGCAAACAGTTAAAATACGGCCGTATTCCGAACAAAGTTTACACATAATTAAATGGACACCCTAGCTGCAAACAGGTGTTGATGTACTTCATTGGGGACATGTTGAAAATGTGTGCCCGACAGGGACTCGAAACCGGGATCTCCTGCTTACATGGCAGACGCTCTATCCATCTGGGCCACCACGCGCACAGAGGATAGTGCGTCTGCAGGGATTTATCCCTTGCACGCTTCCCGTGAGATCCACATTCCCAACATGTCCAAACCACTACTACCGTCATATATAGTTAAAATATGGCTTCCCGGCCATTGACCTTCTTGTGCGAACGCACACGCTATGCCAGAACTCGTACGGGACTTGGTAGATTAATCTGCCACGAGTAATGAGTATGATGGTCAAACATCTATTAGGCGCACTACGAATGTAGTGGTTTGGACATGTTGGGAATGTGGATCTCACGGGAAGCGTGCAAGGGATAAGTCCCTGCAGACGCACTATCCTTTGTGCCCGCGGTGGCTGAGATGGATGGAGATCCCGGGTTCGAGTCCCGGTCGGAGCACACATTTTCAACCTGTCCCCAATGAAGTACATCAACGCCTGTTTGCAGCTAGGGTGTCCATTTAATTATCGTTTCATTTCTAGCAAAGCTGCATGGTCATCCACGGTAACTGTTATTTCGGGAACAGATACTACCGTCACATAAAGTTTACACAGTTTGCAGACAGGTGTCGCTCACCATTTTCCTCTGTCAAGTATCTGACGGATGCGGCGAGAGGAAGAGCATCCGGCCAAAGAATTAAATACATTCTTTTCTTTTCACTATCACAGTAGCTCGAGTTAGTGTGTCTTAATATACTGTTTTCTAACTTTCAGGAAAGCGAAATTCGATTTTGATATTACTCGAAGTTTACATAGTAAATGTCCAAGAAATACAGAGAAATTATTCGATAGATCCAAACGACAAAGCCAGAGGCAATAGTGCAAGAATAAAAAAGAAAACAGTGATGTGACGTATATAGAATTGTTACATTCTTTGAGAAAGCATAGAAAGTTAAGGATACAATATGTATTCCGCTGATCAGTTTCCCGATGTAGTGAAGTCAAAGGTGTATCTGGGAAAATAATGTTAATCACTTTTGTGACAAAAATATGTAGGATGGGAAATTTACTGAGGAACTTCCAGAAACAGCATCAGCCTTTTATAATAGAGAGCTGAAACATATGCCCATAAACGCGAGAAATGTGGTGAGGTGCCAAAATGTCAGGTGCCAAAGTGTTCGTCAGAATAGTGTACAGGAAAGTGAGAAGTAACTGGGTACAGATATTATGACGCAGCAAGTTAAAGGCACCCGATAAATTTGTTATGATACAGTTGACCCATTTTGATTGTACGGTTCGTGTAAGGCATCATTCCAGAACGGTGGTTGTCAACAGACGTGATACCCCATACACATTCTTCATTATCAGATGGATTTCTACCTGAATTTGTCATCTTGGAAGCAATAAAAAGAGTAACAGCAAAATAGGTCATATTTGGACGCATCACCATGGTTCACATTTGCGCGTTTACCGCTCGCAGGTACGAAAAACACGAATGCCACACTGACTCCCTGCCTGCATTTCGGTGCTTATTTATATTCGCATCGGTGTCTCCCTATATGCAGCAATACCCTAAAAAGGAAGCTTTTTGATCGCTCTTTATGGTACTATGTCTTTAGGCGATTTTTGTTTGGCCGTTCAGGGGAACGGAAAATACTCCATCGACACATTGGAAACAGATACCTTACAAAACGTATAACAGAAATGACACGAGATCGGTAATGTATACTTAACGTATTAAGATGGCATTCTGTCGTTAAACCGAGCGTCAGGCCACGGAAACAAGTTCCCCTTCTGGCACGAGCAATAAGAGTCCCGGGTTCGATTCCTGGTGGGGTCAGGGATTTTCACCTGCTTCGAGATGACTGGGTGTTTGTGTTGTCCTCATGATTTCGTAATTATTCATGCGCGTGGCGAGACTGGACTGAGAAAAGGTTGGAAATTTGTACGGAGGCTGATAACCGCACAGTTGAGCGCCCGACGATCCAAACATCGTCACGAACAATAAATCATCAGGAATGAGCATTCTATTAACACTATAATACCAGATAGGAGAAGAATACTCCCATTACGTATTTAGGTAGAACCTATTTGCTCCAGTTTCTAGTTCAGATCTTAGATATTACGTACGTTACATAGAGCTTACTATGAACGATAGATCCTCATTCGGGGGTTCAGTGAGCAAACTGACGAGTCGTGATAAATTTCACAGCATGCAGGTGCTAACTGTTTCTCTTTAATTAACTCAGAGAAAATTTTTAATTTCGTTTTTAAACCACGTGTGTTCCGAATGAATTCTTTAGCATTTTTAAAACTCTTTGATACAAATGTCTTTGTCTGAAAAGTAGATTTCATTGTTGCCGTTTGGATCAAGAAAAAGAACACCAGCATAGAGGCAGAAACGACAAGC
Organism: Schistocerca serialis cubense; assembly: GCF_023864345.2. Classification (NCBI taxonomy): domain Eukaryota; kingdom Metazoa; phylum Arthropoda; class Insecta; order Orthoptera; family Acrididae; genus Schistocerca; species Schistocerca serialis. The sequence goes on from NC_064638.1 coordinate 492,599,284, forward strand.
CTGACTAGAGTAGATCACCGACCATTGTACATTAATGATTCATTGTCAACTTTAAGGCCCGACTACGGCAAAAATCGAGCTCGTGGTATAGCTCGGTTGAGCAGGATATGAATTTGGGCATCAAAAGTTTCCTCGTAAACGAACAGGGAGGAGCAACGCGCCACTTGCAAAATATACGGTCAGCACAGCAAACTGTGCTATTGTAATAGCTTTTGCTGGTTATTGAAACGACAGTCGCGTTGTTTGCACACAAGGAAGTGAGGAGGGACTTTGAGAGAGAAACATCGGCGCAAATGACGCATGTGCTACTTTGTTCTCCGGACAGGCGCTTCCCCGCGCTGTGAATAGCCGGCGAGCACCCGTCAAAGCGGCGTTAATTGGAAACGCTTGCCCTCGCCCGCCCGGGAACGCACAATATTTGCTCGCACTGAGGGGGCGCGGACAAGCCAGCAGACCTTAACTTCGCGCTCACGGCTCACCGCGCACGCATTTTACGCCGCCCCTGTGGCTTGGCCGCGTGGAGGTAGTTATTAAAAAGAGGGCTCCGTGTGAAGACGGGGGTGGCTGCCCGGTCCTTTGTGCCGACACGGCTGCCTCCCTCCGTTCCTCAGCGTGTCTGCTCTTTATGGTGCACACGCTGTAAATTTCAGTCGCGGGACAATAGTGCAGTGATTAATGGCGGACAGGCACGGAGCGCGCTGGTCGGGTATCCGTCTGGGCGGCTGCACGCAAGCGGTCGCTACGCCCCGGCAGGAAACAGGTGCTCCGCAGGGGTGCGTGCTGCGGCCGTTAGCAGCACCGGACCGTCACAAAGTATTGTCAACATGGTACGGACTCAGCATTTCTGACTGCCAGTCCAATGGCGTTTGATTCGCCGCTAATGAATTCTTTCCCTCCTAAGATTAAAGTTTTTTATGTCATCGCTACTTCTTGTCCTGTTTTTTCTTGCTCTGTGTAGATGTAGAGCAACGGGCGAATCTGTACTCACCTTGTGGCATATCTTAGAAGATAGATACGTTAACGGTACGACTGGATTTAGGAAAAATATTTGACAGTATTCACTGGGACAATCTCTTTGAAATTCTGTAAGTAGAGAGGATCAACTACCACGAGCGAAAGATTCAAACTTCTACAGAAATCAGATTACATTACAACAGTCGAAGATTAACGAAGGGAAGCAATAACTGAAAAGGAGTGAGGCACCCTAGGCAGTCTTCTATGTCATTGAATCGGTACACTGTGGAAAATGTAATGGAAACTAAGGACAAAATCGGACAGGAAAATACAATTCAAGGAGAATAAATGTCTGTATGCCAACTAGCTCCGCAGATAACGAAGAGATTGACGAAATGTATGATGAGATAAAAGAAATTATTCAGTTAATTTAGGTAGATGAAAATTTATTTGTCATGGGTGACTGGAATTCGATAGTAAGAAAAGGAAGAAAAGGAAACGAAGTAGGTGAATATGGAATGGAGTTAAGGAATGAAAGAGAAAACTGTGTGGTAGAATTTTGCACAGAGCATAACTTAATCATAGCTAGCACTTCGTACAAGAATCATGAACGAAGGTTGTATACGTGGAAGAGACTTGGAGATACTGGAATGTTTCAGACAGATTATATAATGGTAAGACAGAGATTTAGGAACCACGTTTTAAATTGTAAGACATTTTTAGGGGCAGATGTGGACTCTCGCACAATCTATTGGTTACGAACTCTAGATTAAAACTGAAGAAACTGCAAAAAGGTGGGAATTACGGGAGATGGGACCTGGATAAACTGACAGAACCAGAGGTTATAGAGAGTTTCAGAGAGAGCATTATGGAACGATTGACAAGTACAGAGGAGAGAAATACAGTGGAAGAAGAATGGGTAGCTTTGAGAGATGAAATAGTGAAGGCAGCAGCGAATCAAGTAGGTAAAAACACGAGAGCTAGTAGAAATCATTGGGAAACAGAAGAGATATTGAATTTAATTGCTGAGAAGAGAAAATATAAAAACGTGGTAACTGAAGCAGGCAAAAAGGAATACAAACGTCTCAAAAATGAGATCGGCAGGGAGTGCAAAATAGCTAAGCAGGGATAGCTAGAGGACAAATGTAAGGATGTAGAGGCATATCTCACAAGGGGTAAGATGGATACTGCCTACAGGAAAATTAAAGAGACCTTTAGAGAAAAGGGAACCGCTTGTATGAATATCTAGAGCTCAGATGGAAACCCAGTTCTAAGCAAAGGAGGGAAAGCATGAAGGTGGAAGGAGTATATAAAGGGGTCTATACAAGGGTGACGTACTTGTGGACAATATTATGGAAATGGAAGAGGATGTAGATGAAGATAGAATGAGAAATATGATGCTGCGTGGAGAGGCTGACAGAGCACTGAAAGACCTAAGTCGAAACAAGGCCCTGTGAAAAGACAACATTCCATTAGAATTACTGACAGCCTTGGGAGAGCCAGCCCTGACAAAACTCTACCGTCTGGTGGGTAAGATGTATGAGACAGGCGAAATACCCTCAGACTTCAAGAAGGATATAATAATTCCAATCCCAAAGAAAGCAGGTGTTGACAAATGTGAAAATTACCGAACTATCAGTTTAATAAGCCACAGCTGCAAAATACTAACAAGAATTCCTTACAGACGAATGGAAAAACTGGTAGGAGCCGACCTTGGGAAAGATCAGTTTGGATTCCATAGAAATGTTAGAATACGTGAGGAAATACTGACCCTACGACTTATTTTAGAAGATAGATTAAAGAATGGTAAACCTACGTTTTTAGCATTTGTAGAGTTGGAGAAGGCTTTTGACAATGTTGACTGGAATACTCTTTTTCAAATTCTGAAGGTGGCATGGGTAAAATTCAGGGAACGAAAGGCTATTTACAATTTGTACAGAAACCAGATGCCAACTATAAGCGTCGAGGGGCATGAAAGAGAAGCAGTGGTTGGGAAGGGAGTGACACAGGGTTGTAGCCTATCCCCGATGTTGTTCAATCTCTATATTGAGCAAGCAGTAGAGGAAACAAAACAAAAATTGGGGGTAGGAACTAATATCCATGGAGAAGAAATAAAATCTTTGAGGTTCACCGATGAAACTGTAATTCTCTCAGAGACATCAAAGGACCTGGAAGAGCAGTTGAACTTAATGGCCAGTGTCTTGAAAGGTAGATATAAGATGAACATCAACAAAAGCAAAACGAGGATAATTGATTGTAGTCGAATTAAGTCGGGTGATGCTGAGGGAATTAGATTAGGAAATGAGACACTTAAAGTAGTAGATGAGTTTGGTTATTTGGGGAGCAAAATAACTGATGATGGTCGGAGTAGAGAGGATGTAAAATGTAGACTGGCAACGGCAAGGAAAGCGTTTCTGAAGAAGAGAAATTTGTTAACATCGAGTATAGATTTAAGTGTCAGGAAGTCGTTTCTGAAAGTATTTGGATGGAGTGTAGCCATGTATGGAAGTGAAACATGTACGATGAATAGTTTGCACAAGAAGAGAATACAAGCTTTCGAAATGTGGTGCTACAGAAGAATGCTGAAAATTAGATTGGTAGATCATGTAACTAATGAGGAGGGAAGAAGAGGAGTTTGTGGCACAACTTGACTAGAAGAAGGGATCGGTTGGTAGGACATGTTCTGAGGCTCAAGGGATCACCAATTTAGTATTGGAGCGCAGTGTGGAGGGTAAGAACCGTAGAGGGAGACCAAGAGATGAATACACTAAGCAGATTCAAAAGAATGTAGGTTGCAGTAGGTACTGGGAGATGAAGAAGCTTGCACAGGATAGAGTAGCATGGAGAGCTGCATCAAACCAGTCTCTGGACTGAATACCACAACAACAACAAATGGAATTAAATTCGGTTCTATTCCATGCTGGACGCCTGGCACAGCAACCGGCCATGAATTGCTTTAAATAAAATAGTCTCGGTTCCAAAACTTTTTATTTGCAGGGAAAGACGAGTTTCGCTAAACCTTTTCTTATTTACAAAGAATCACGCATTTCGATAAATCTTTTTTATTTTCAAGAAATGATGCGTCATTTCCTGTAAATAAAAAAAAATTGCTACCGAGGCTGTCTTATTTCAAGAAATTAATACTTTGGGATTTGCTGATAAGAATGTAATACTGTCGAAGATGACAAAGGACGTTGAGGAATAGTTGAACGGAGTAGATAATGTTTTGAAAAGAGGTTAAAGGATGGATATTAGAAAAAGTAAAACAAGAGTGGGACAATATAGTCGGACTGAATTAGATGATACTGGGGTATCAGATTTCCAATGAGACCCTATGTGGTTTCACCTTTTTGGTCCCATAAAATAGCTGGCAATGGCCTACGTAGAGAGAATATAAAACGGAAATCGTAAATAGCAAGAAAAGGATTTCTGAAGAAGACAAAACTGAACATTGAAGATAAGTTTAAATGTTTGTCTTTTCTGTAGCTATTTGTGACAAGTTTAGCATCATATGGAATGAAAACTTGGACAAGAAGAGAATGCTGAAAATTAGATGGCCCATCGACTAACTAATGAGGAGATACTGAATCGAAGTGGTCAGAAAAGAAAGAGGTGTCAAGGAATCGTCAGTTTTGTACTGGAGAAAAGCTTAGCGACGGGTTGCGGAAAGAGACCCCGGCTTGACTACTACAAGCAGGTTCAGAATGATGTAGTCTGCTGCCGTTACACAGAAATGAAGAACCTTGCACAGGATAGATTATCGTTGAGGGTTGCATCAAACCAGTGTTTGGACTGAAGACCACAACAACAACAGTTTTCAAGGATTACTTACAAGTAGACTGATGGACCCTTCGCCATGATTCAGCGGAATTTGTGCGATCGCTGTTCTGAGATTTTCCTTGTCTACTAGGCTTATGTAAATACAGATAAAAAGCTCTGTAATACAGGAAAATCCTCAGTGTTAGCCCTACGGCTCGATGTGAGCATGATACTGAAATCGACGCACCCTCTCGACTATACGCATACAGCTCTCTACGCATTCAAAACATTTTTTTATTGACATGATACTTCCAATGCAAGCGCAATCTATACAGTTCTTTCATTTTAAAAAGTGCTATGTTGAATACACCGCTTGTGCTTCTTTCCTTTTTGCAATACTGCTTCGTATTATAAAAAAATTGTCAATTGACGGTCAGCTTTTAGATAAATGTAATCTCGAATCATCTTACTTTAAGTGTATTCAGGCTCCAAACTAGTTGAAACTTGTCGCCTGCATAGATTTCTAGACGCCGTTCGCCCCAGTTTTCCTGCCTGTCTCCTTGTTATGTTGCCACATTTTCTCTGTACATTTCACATTTAGTGAGTATGTACGATATAGAATTAATTTTTAACAATATTAATTACTATACATTGTGAAAATAGTTTTCGTTGACTCCAGTCGCCAAAAGCAGTTGTCTACACAGAGCATGACAAACGTGTTCTAACCTTATTGGGGAAGTCTTAATAGTTTTTCGACTACCCTTAAAATGATTATTTCTAACTTTTTAAATTTTTGTTTTGGTAGGCAGATGTTCCATAGCAGCAATTTATTTATTTATTTTTCTTTCGTTCGTTGCTGCTAGTGTTTACTACTTCACCAGGAGAAGTTTCTTGGAGGACCTTCAATTTTTATTGACTTCTATCAGAGATTCTCCTCTGATGGTCAACTTCTGTATTCACCCATCTTTTATACAACAGTCAACAATCCGTAATTTTGTATCCCTCGACGTTGAGAGTCCGTGTATGGCAGTTTGGTCCCTTCTTCTAGCTTCAAATCTATACACTTCCAGTTAACCATACTCGCATTTCTGCGTCCTTCTTAGCTAATCGTTCACCCTTTGTTACAATTATCAGTAGGAAGTTTGACTTGTTCTTTTGTGGTTTGGAGGAGAGTCAACACCGTTTTACTAAAGGAGGCCGAAATGCATGCGTTTTAGCTCACGTAGGCTGGCGTGAGGTCTGGAACATGACAAGGAAATTAAAATTTAGAAAAACGGACGTAGCTGGTGCAATACTTAACTTTAATCCATTAATGATGAACGTCGGTTTTGACGGTACATGATTCACAATATCAATAGTAACTGATAATGGCGCCTTGCTAGGTCGTAGCAAATGACATAGCTGAAGACTATGCTAAACTATCGTCTCGGCAAATGAGAACGTAAGTAGGCAGTGAACCATCGCTAGCAAAGTCGGCTGTATAACTGGGGCGAGTGCAAGGAAGTCTCTCTAGACCTGCCGTGTGGCGGCGCTCGGTCTGCAATCACTGATAGTGGCGACACGCGGGTCCGACGTATACTACCTGACCGCGGCCGATTTAAAGGCTACCACCTAGCAAGTGTGGTGTCTGGCGGTGACACCACATATTCCATCCTACTACAGTATCGTGTCTGAAGGCTCTATATCTTCTAAACTGATTCCATACCTAAACCAATTCAACTTGTTTATTTACTCCAGTACGCTTATGATACATTTTCCCTTGCCCTCTACAGTACACTTCAGAATGATCCTTCTAACTGTGCCGGTATAATTAGCTCTTCTAGATAATACCTCCAAACAGCAAGCAATCAATATAGGACGAACCACGTGCAGCTACTGTCCTCATAACTTCTATTTAAATTTTTTCGTCTTTTCTATCTTATTAACTGGAAACATTACGGGGTAACGATGGACTGGCAACTAAGAGAAATCCTGCAACAGATTAAAACAGCTGAAACTGCTAATTGTGCCCTCCCCTACCCACCTCACATAGGAAATCCTGATGTGACCTGCCCTCCCTTATGACAATACTGCCTGGACATCTGCTCCACAGATGTTCCAACACTCCCTCCAAATCTGTATCAGGTCACCTTCTAAGACGTGGAACTTAACCAAAAATCCGAAGGTTCAGTGGTCCCAGGTACACATTTGGATAGATGACCGTCGTTGTCGTCGACCACAAAAATAAAGGCACAGCTTTTTTCTGGTATCTGCGTCGTTTGTGGAATATGAGCCAAGTCTTCCACACCACTGTCAGTACTTATTGATCTGTAGAGGGCCTGCAGTGTAAGCGGGCTGTGTTAATCGGCGCGGGAATCCACTGCCCGTCGCCACATTCGAACGTGGGTTCTCTGCTGGGCATGAGGAAGAGGATGGTGAGAGTGTGTCGACGGATGTCTCTTCATGACAGAATGACAACATTTACTAACCAACTGCAATACATTGGTTGCGGGCCCTCTGAGCAAGGTTTGCTTCTACTCGTAATATTCTTGGCGACGACGGAGATGAGCTGCAGACGTTCACACGTGCTCCCGCTGCTGCGTCTGAAACTGCGCTGGCGTAACTAGAATCTGCTGTCTCGACAGCGGCGCTCCGGCCTTGCAGTGACTTACTGCGGCAGCTGAAACTACGTGCCACATGCCTATGTTGTACTGGTTGGCGGCTGAGGGGCGTGGTGGGGGAGGAGGGGGTGGCAGCGGGAGACGGCAGTGCCCCGTCTCAGCAGACATCCCAGGCGGCGGCTATCATCTGCAGGCAGGCCGGGGTTCCCGGCTCTTGCTCCAGTCACGGGGTTTGTGGCGGCAGTGTCCCAGGACGATGGCAACAGTCCTTTCCCGCAACGCACCCCAAGCGATGACACCCATGACAGGCGGCTGCCTCCTAGGCGACGACATGCATTACAGAGGTGATTATTACGATGACTGTTACGGTAGTGACGACTCAGAACTGATGGCGGCGCTATGTTACATAGACTTTGCGCCACTCCAACGGCTCACGACGGACGATGTTGACGAGTTGGCTGCCGGTCGTTAAATACGGCTCTCTGCTTCTTCTTCCCCAGTAGGTCGCTGGAACATTCTGGTTGCTCGGCTAGCATAACTGATCCGATTACCGCCATCGATGTCGTCACCCTTGCATGCGGCGAGCTGCTTCTTGTCAAGTCTTCTGTTGTGCGGCGAGCTGCCTGTGACACAACGTTCTCCTTCGTATTGCTGAACTCGGCGCTCTGGCGACGCAATTACGCCACGGTGTCGTAGCACTGAAATACGCAACCGATTGTAACACACACATACTACTCCTGGCTTCCAGTGTTCTCTGCATATTAACTAACTGCAAAACTCCTACCTGTAACTAACTTAATTGCTCTCATCTTTCGACCCTCTACAGATCGACGGGTATAGTGGATGGAAGCCACCCCACAAGCAGTTGTTGTGCAACCAAGTAATACTACACTTCTACTGAGTTAGCCATTTATATACTTGTAGCCCGTTTTTCAAAGCTCTTCATCAGGCCTTTCTGTTACTACGAAAGGATTATCATTGTGATGTCAATATGCCATAAACGCATATTTCTCAATATTCTGATCTGTTTTGTACGAGGGGTTGCTGAAAAGTAATGCGAAAACTTTTAAAATTTCATAAATAAAGTGAGCGTTATGACATTCTGTAACTCAATTCTTCGTGTTAAGGGTTTTTACACAAGAAATTCGGAGACATAACTTCTCAGCACGCTCCCGTTTATGACATAAGAATGAAGCAACTCCCGTGCCTTTAACATCTACTCGTTTAAAATGAAATTAACGACAGAAAATCCTGATGATAAGGCAGTGACTTCGATATGTTCATTGGCGTAGCAAAATGCTATATCGGCAGTACACGAATTCTGTTAAGTCTTCCATTTATATCATAGTCTGGTTTGCCAAGAACTGCAATTAAGGCTATGATGAAATACACTAACGGAAAAAAAATTGCAACACCAAAAAATAAATAATATAGAGTAATGAAATTTTGGGAATGCATTCGTCTAGGTAAGGTATTTAAGTCATTAACATTGCTAGCACTAGATAATGTAAACACTAAATAAACTATTAAAAATGTGAAATTCCGGTATATTAGTAAGCGGTGGAACCGCCAGAATGTTGGATGCATGTATGCAAACTTGCGTGCATTGTGTCAGTTTGTGGGATGGAGTTCCTTGCCTGTCGCACTTGGTCGATCAGTACAGGGACTGTTAATGCTGGTTAAGGATGACTCTGAAGTTCATCCAATGATATCCGTTATCTGCTCGGCTGGAGACAGATCTGGTGATCGAGCAGATCAAGGCGAATTGACGACACTCTGAAAAGCAACAGGGGTATGTGGGCGATCGTTATTCTGTTGGAAAACAACCTCTTCAATGCTGTTCATGAATGACAGCACAACGGGTCGAGTCACCAAACTTGCGTACAAATTTGCAGTCAGGATGCGTGAAATAACCACGAGAGTTCTCCCGCTGTCATATGAAATCGGAATGAAAACCATAATTTCAGGTTTAGGTCCAGTGTGTCTACCACGTAAACAGGATGGTTGCAGGCCCTCAGCTGGCCTCCTAACCAACACGTGGCCATCACTGGCACCGAGGCAGAACCAGTTTTCATCAGAAAACACAACAGACCTCCATGCTGCCTTCCAATGAGCTCTCGCTCGTCACCACTGAAGCGGTGGTTTGCGGTCAGTGGAATGCACACTACAGGGCGTCTGGCTCGGAGCTGTCCTTGAAGTTACCGATTTCTAGAAGTTTTTGTTACTATGGAGCCAGCTGCTGCTGAGATTACTGCTACAGACACAGCACTACGCGCCAGAGCCATATGCCGAACACCATGGTCTTCTCTCACGGTAGTGCCACGTGGCCATCTTCTCGCGAACGTGCATTCTCGTGACCTCCTCTGCCAGCAACCATGTACAGTGGCTACATTCCTTCCAAATATTCTGCAGTATCTCAGAAGGAACAGCCAGCTTCTCGTAACCCCATTATACAACCTTCTTCAAACTCAGTGAGGTGTTGACAATAGCATTTTAGTCGCCTTAAACGCATTCGTGACTAACATCAACTTATCACGTCCATTCTCAAAGGAAACTAACTATCACGGTCGTTACACCGTGTATATGAAGCAAACGTGATTTTCCTTCTTGCAGTGGAGCGAATTTTGAACAGACATCATTTTTCAGCTGTAGAAACACGCCTACCAGCTTCCGTTTATGTCGCACAACTATCTGGTGTTGCAATTTTTTCCGCGTGTGCATTTCTCAACGATTTGTGTATATGTGAAACTAAACTACATTACTAAGTGGTCTGTCCTCTGGAAGATGAGGTGTGAGCTGTGTAGATTTGTCACCAATGTTAATAGCTTTGTGCATTATGCAGCATTTCACTCATAATTTGGCTACTGTGGTAATGGGAACATCATCACATTAAAAAAAAAACCTTCATCACACTGAAAAAAATTAATGTACTCGTGATTATATTTAATGAACTCTGCATTCAAGATGCAGAAAGAATCAGTTACATGTGAGCTGTTCAGAATATGGCTCTAAGATATGAATCTAACACCTTATAATATTAGCAAACGGCGATGTACATATTTTCTAACTGCCCACTCAGTATGAGACGACAGGAAAGAAACCAGAATTCTTGTTGACATCCATATTGCATGGATACTCGCCACATCTCAAGTGGACACTTCTGGGTTAAGGAACCATTTCAACCATGCTTAAGGTATTAACTCCTGTAAATCACGACTTCAGATTTTGAAGAGCAGACATCAGCAACCGTCGCAGACTGCCACCCAACTTAAGGCACCCTTTGAGCTGCAACTCGAACCTAAATATGAGATGTCTCGGAGACTTCTTCCTTCCGTGAGAACCTTTCAGCCACCGCCAAATAGTTTGTGCTGCCAGATTTTATTTATAATGTAATGGTAAAGAAATTCATTCAGGATCATGAAGAGATCTCTGCCAGTCATATTATACAGGGTGAAAAGTATTTAAACCGACAAACTCGGGGAGGTTGTAGGGGACATGAAAAGAAATATTTTTCCCTGATGTCAATTTTTCCTATGAGGATTGCTTAAACCGGTGGAGGTCGTATAACCCGCTTCAGTTGTTAGAGGCCGTATTACGATCTTCAGTTGTTAGAGGGCGTATTACGCTCTTCAGTTGTAGGCAACTGCTGTCCACCGGTGTAGTAGTGCATTGTCTCTGTTTACTAATGGAGCGATACACCTGGAGTTAGTACACTCATATGGTTGGTACGTACTACGTAGCGCACCACAACGGACGGGGCGTGAGTAGTGCTTGGGTTGGTTGGGCACTTGGTAGAGCACTTGCCCGCGAAAGGCAAAGGTCCCGAGTTCGAGTCTCGGTCCAGCACACAGTTTTAATCTGCCAGGAAGTTTCATACCAGCACACACTCCGCTGCAGAGTGAAAATCTCATTCTGGAAACATCCCCCAGGCTGTGGCTAATCCATGTCTCCGCTATATCCTTTCTTTCAGGAGTGCTAGTTCTGCAAGTTTCGCAGGAGAGCTTCTGTAAAGTTTGGAAGGTAGGAGACGAGATACTGGCAGAAGCAAAGCTGTGAGGACGGGGCGTGAGTCGTGCTTGGGTAGCTCAGTTGGTGGAGCACTTGCCCGCGAAAGGCAAAGGTCCCGAGTTCGAGTCTCGGTCCAGCACACAGTTTTAATCTGCCAGGAAGTTTCATATCAGCACACACTCCGCTGCAGAGTGAAAATCTCATTCTGGCTCCCAGAGTTTGTCGGTTTAAATACTTTTCACCCTGTATGTGAAAAATACCAGTTTACACCATGATTCAGAGTCTATACTTAACTGTAGATCTCTCTACAACTGGATGGCTAAGTCAGTTCAAAAACTGGAAGAATACCAACTCATTTCACCTTCAATAGGACCATACAAGGTAAATCACTCTATTGTTGAAACAAACCTTTTGATGGATTGAGGGAAGCTTTAACTTTAGTTGAATAATATCAATATGAATGTATGTATTCTGCTAACCAGGAAATAAGCCGGGATTCTTGCTGACATCCATACTGCATAGACCCTCGCCACATCTCAAGTGGACACTTGCTGGCTAAGACGTCACTGCGGCCGCGCATTAAGATGTGTTCCTTTGTCACGTGGCATCTGGTGGCTGTATTTATATCAAATTTCGACTATACTTTCCACATCAACCGAAATTTTCCTTTACTTACGTAGCAGGATTGTAATGCACTTTGCGATTAAACTACAACAATATCACATGAATACCAACACAGATGCTGCAAATCATATAATAAAACATGAAGAAAGCGTTATGCAATACTAAACTCGGGTGATCTGTAACGAAGCTCGTGAAAGCTACTATTCCATTCTCTACCGAAGGAAACGGCACCTGAGATCTTGTACTGCTTGATACAATATAGTCTCACACACAATAAATTTTACATATATATTTTTAATTTACATAATACTGAAGCCAAGAAGACATACATATCATGTGCAATACGTGGACGGGTATGCACGCAAGTGGTAATGAATCGTAGCTAATGTGAATATTTTCTGTTTGACTGTCTAATTTTTTTAAATTGTCCCTTTAAAATTACTTTTGCAATTCTTCTTCTTTTTCATTATTATTATTATTGTTATTATTATTGACTACTCAAGCATTTATAAACACTAATCGTACAAAACATATACTGTAATGTAAAATCATGTAGATTTGTGGAAAACATTTTATACGGAAGTATCTGAATATTTGTACTGTAATAAGTTTAACATCAAATTTTTTAGTGAGAGACGTAGTATCGTGTCTGGCATTCTTCAGTTCTGAGTTTTTTTCTGTACCTTGTATCGACTAGATATGATCAGAGGGGAAAGTATGAATAAAATATGGAAAGTTGGAACAAAAGCCTGTGATATTTCATTTACGTAAATATATATAATGTGTATTTTATATAAAAGAAACTCCGGAATCGATTTTACACATAAACTCATCTTTAAAAACTGTGCTGTCAACAAGAATGAGTACGAATGGATGACTCACACTGTGGTGACAAAAGTCACGGGAGGTCGATATGCACATATAAAGATGGCAGTAGGACCGCGTACCCAAGGTACAAAAGGACAGTGCATTTGTATTCATGTAATTCATGTAGAAGATGTGCGACGTGGTTATGGCTGCAAGACGAGAATTAACACACTTTGAATGTGGAATGGTACTTGGAGCTACACACATGGAACATTACATTTCGGAAATCGTCAGGGAATTCATATTCCGTTATCCGCAGAATCAAGAACGAGCCGACAATACCAATTTTCAGGCATTACTTGTCAACACAGACAACGCGGTGGCCGACGGTCTTCACTTAACGACAAGAGAGAAGCAGCGTGTGCGTAGTCAGCGCTAACAGACAAGCAACACTGAAATAGCGGGTGAAATCAATGTGAGACATACGACGAACGTGTCATTTAGAAGAATGAGGCGAAATTTTGCGCTACTGGGGTATGGCAGTAAACGACCGACGTGACTACCTCTGCTGAGAGTACGATAACGCCCTCCCCTGGGCTGGTTGGTGATGTCGGCTGGACCTTAGGCCATTGGAAAACCGTTGCCAGGCCATACGATTCCCGTTTTCGGCTGGTAAGGGCTGGTAGTAGAGTTCGATTATGGCGCAGGCCCCCACAAAAGCAAGGACCCAAGTTGTCAACAACGCACTGTGTAAACTGGTGACGGCGTCATTATGGAATGGGTCCCGTGGTCATATTCGGCTACTTCGCGACAGTTTGCAGTTATTCATGGACTTTGTTTCCAAACAATGATGGAATTTTTATGGATGACAATGCGTCTACATCTACATCTACGTGATTTGCTATTCACAATAAAGAGCCTGGCACAGGGTTCAGTGAACCAGCTTCATACTGTCTCACTACCGTTCCACTCTCGAACGGCACACGGGAAAAACGAGCACTTAAATTTTTCCTTCTGAGCCCTGATTTCTCTGATTTTATCGTGATGATCATTTCTCCCTATGTAGGTGGGTGCCAACAGAATGTTTACGCAATCGGAGGAAAAAAACTGGTGATTGAAATTTCATGAGAAGATCCTGTCGCAACGAAAAACGCCTTTGTTTTAATGATTTCCACTCCAACTCACGTATCATGTCTGTGACAGTATCTCCCCTATTTCGCGATTCTACAAAACGAGCTGCCCTTCTTTGTACTTTTTCGAAGTCATCCGTCAGTCCCACCTTATGCGGATCCCGCACCGCACAGCAGTACTCTCGAATAGGGCGGACAAGCATAATTGGTACAAATGGCTCTGAGCACTATGGGACTTAACATCTATGGTCATCAGTCCCCTAGAAATTAGAACTAATTAAACCTAACTAACCTAAGGACATCACACAACACCCAGTCATCACGAGGCAGAGAAAATCCCCGACCGCGTCAAGCGTAGTGTAGGCAGTCTCTTTGGTAGATCCGTTCCACCTTCTAAGTGTTCTGCCAATGAATCGCAGTCTTTGGTTTGCTCTACCCACAATATCATCTATGAAATCGTTCCAATTTAGGTTATTTGTAATTGTAATCCCTAAGTATTTAGTTGAATTTACAGCCCTCAGGTTTGTGTGACTTATCGCGTAATGAAAATTTAGGTAACTTCTTTTAGTATTCATGTGAATATCGTCGCACTTTTCTTTATTCAGGGTCAATTGCCACTTTTCGCAACAAATCATTTTGCAAGTCGTTTTGATTATCTGATGACTTCACAAGACCGTAAATGACAGCAACATCTGCAAACAATCTAAGACGGCTACTCAGATTGTCTCCTATGTCGTTAATATAGATCAGGAACAATAGAGGGCCTATAACACTTCCTTGGGGAACGCCGGATATTACTTCTGTTTTACTCGATGACTTTGCTGTGTAATACTACAAACTGTGACCTTTCTGACAAGAAATCACGAATCCAGTCGCACAACTGAGGCGATACTGCTTAGGCACGCAGTTTGGTTAGAAGATGCTTGTGAAGAACGTTGTCGAAAGCCTTCTGGAAATCTAAAAATATGGAATCAATTTGACATCCCCTGTCGAAAGCACTTATTACTTCATGAGTATAAAGAGCTAGTTGTGTTTCACAAGAACGATATTTTCTGAATCCGTGCTGACTATATGTCAATAAATCGTTTTCTTCGAGGTACTTCATAATGTTCGAATACAGTATAGGTTCTAAAACCCTACTGCAAATCCACGTTAGTGATATAGGCTTGTAATTCAGCGGATTAGCCCTACTTCTCTTTTTGGGTATTGGTGTGACTTGATCAATTTTCCAGTCTTTAGGTACGTATCTTTCTGAGAGCGAGTGATTGTATATAATTGCTAAATATGGAGCTATTTTATGAGCATACTCTGAGAGGAACCTGACTAGTATACAATCTGGACCGGAGGCCTTGCCTTTATTAAGTGATTTAAGCTCCTTTGTTACATCGAGGATATCTACTTCTATGTTTCTTATCTTGGCAGTTGTTCTTGATTGGGATTCAGGAATATTTACTTCGTCTTCTTTGGTGAAGGAGTTCCGAAAAGCCGTGTTTAATAACTCTGCTTTAGTGGCACTGTCTTTAGTGACTTCACCGTTGTTATCGCGAAGTGAAGGCATTGATTGTGTCTTTCCACTGGTGTGCTTTATGTATGACCAGAATCTCTTTGGGTTTTCTGCCAGATTTCGAGACAGAATTTCGTTGTGGAAATTATTAAAAGCATCGCGCATTGAAAAACGCGCCACATTTCGAACTTCTGTAAAACTTTGCTAATCTTGGGGATTTTGCGTTCTTTTAAATTTGGCATGCTTTTTCCGTTGCTTCTGCAACAACGATCTGACTCGTTTTGTGTACCATGGGGGATCAGTACCATCACTTACTAATTTATGTGGTATATATCTCTCAATTGCTGTTAATACTATCTCTTTGAAAACGTTCCACAACTTTCCTACACTTACATGATCAGTTCGGAAGGAGCGAAGACTGTCTCTTAAAAAGGCGTTAAGAGCATTTTTATCATGTCACCGGACCACAATTGTTCGCGATTCGTCTGGAGAACATTCTGGCCGTCCATATCATCAGACATGAATCCCGTCTGGCATTTATGTGACGTAATCGAGAGTTCAATTCTCGCACAAGAAGCTGCAACGACAGCACTTTCGCAATTACGGACCGTTATAGAGGCAGCGTGGCTCAATATTTCTGCATGGGACTTCCAGACGACTTGTTGAGTCCAGAGTCGAGATGCCGTTAGGTGGTCGAGAAGTTATGTGGCATGTTATCATCTCAGTGCAGAGGAGATAAGTAAAAGAAATTTTTTCTCAAAAGATTTGAGCTGAAACTGATAGTCATTCTAACATTTTTCATTTATTTATTTTGTAATAATTTTGAAAATGACGCCTTCCAATTTATAGAATAAACTTGTCAGGTTTGTTGTCTGACAACATCGTCACTGAAATGTAGTTTTCCAGACAGTAAAATAAGAGATAGGTTGAAAATATTAATAAACCAATTTGTATCTGGCTAGAGGCATTCTTTTATTTGGTATTGTCATATTACAAAAAATAAATGTGCGAATATCCAAACACTATAGAAACATTTCCTTATTTGTTAATGTTGTACCGTTGAACGTCATTTCACTGACCTTTTAAATTTTCGTTCCGGTTCTTTTCCTCTCTTTTGGAGGCTGGAATTTATCCATTCAGCGCTGATGTACGACACGGTAATCATGACACCCTCAGTGTGAAACAAGGGCTGCAGCAACGCGCCAGCCACGTGCAAAGCACCGGCAAATGGACGACTAATGGCGACCTATTAGCGGGCGCGCCCTGCGCGGAACGCTGCTCAGTGACGGCCCGTCGGAGATAATCACATCCCGCCCCGGGCCGACCCTTCTATCAGCCCCTCTACTGCGGTTATAAATATTAATTAATAAACGGCAGCCGCGGCGTGGCGCGTAACGGTCGAGTGGGCCTGCCCGTGTGCCACTACATTCTGCCGGCGCGAGTCAGATTTTAAATGTCGTCTACTAAATGATTGAGTATGATGTTCCGATGATGGAACGGTTTCTAGCAGAGGATGTATATGTTATAACAATATTATGCTGAAATGGACCTGCCCAGGCCCCATGGCGTTTAGGGCATTAGCTAGAGATTGGAAAAACCGATCGATTGTAACAGATACCGGTAATTTAGTTCTGAATAACCGGTATTTTTCGATATTTGTTTGGTATCGGTTATAGTAGGCGTTTTTATTTATTTTTTACTAATAATCGAGTGTCACATACCAAACAGCCATATCAGCAGGACTAAAATTTTGCCTTTTAAATAAATCTTTTTTTTAAAAAAAAAAAATGGTAATTTTTATTTCTGAAATTTGCATTGGTTTGAAATATCTCTTTTTTATGGAAAAATCGGATAAGCGATCAGTACTATTTTAATAACAACGCCGACACAAACGAGTAATACACATATGGTATAAGAAGTGGTACATCATTGCTGAGACAGTAATGTTCTCGTTGCCTTGTGTAGGCTTAAGATACGTGTCTGTGTGCAAGACTTTCCCTCAACTAGTGTGTATGGTAGTTTCCCGTTGTTATATTGTAGAGTGGCACCAATCCTAGTCTGGAAATTTTTTGACTAAGCAAAGTTGCGATGAAGTACAGTGCTTCATTTGCTTAAAATGATTAAGTATTTGTCTGTCATTTCTATGAAATAATAGAAGAAGAAGGAAATTGTTGTAACAGTAGCAAATTAAAAACTTAACAGTTCATTTACAGCATAGAAAAAAATAGAAAGTAGCTGATCTGCTGCTTTTGTCTACCTAATATATACCTTTCTCTGCACGCAGACCTTGGAAACGGACAAATTAACACGAAAAATAGAGTATCTCACCCTCAGTTTTCACTCTTTAGCATTGAATATTCGTAATGCCCAAATAGTGGTATGATCCCCGATTAAAATATGGTCTTTCAGCAGAGTTTCGAAAAATCAGAATCAATAGGAGAATACTGGTGACTTTTTATAGTATTGAACTACTTAAGTCTTTTCGAGAAAAGCGGCGAACGGTGGACGAACTTTGTTTTCTTTTATTTGCCTATTTAATTTCATATTTTCATTCTATGCATATTGAAACTGAGTCAGTCAACTTCTTTTATCGTTGATCGATTTCAACGTTTACAGACAGGAAATAATATGAATTTTAATAGTCAGAAAAAACTGGCGTGGAAGAAAACCGGTATAATCGAAACCTGGTTTTTCAGCGATAACCAGCATCGCTGGTACTAACCTGAGAGACGAGAACGGGATGCAACAGCCGCATAGCATTAATCAAAGTTGGTGTGGTTCAGCGGCAAGCCTCGATTACATGATTTTCTCGTAAGTTTCTATTAATATCTGCCTGGTGTCTCGTCTCCTCTTCGGAAACACGTAAAAAAAAAAAAAATTAAATACGTAAACGTAGAGCGCACAGTTTACACAACTAGCAATGGCGCACATATAAGCTAAGCTGTCTTTGTACCACAAACAGCCAACTGGTTTGAGGAGGAATGGAAAGAATCGACGATAAGAGGAATTCAGCAACGGAGAGAGAAAAAAATAGTCCTCTAAGAAGAGTTTAAACTGTCAATTTATGTAGCGTCAGGGATACAGAGAAGATAAGTAACACTAAAACATCCTTTAATAGCTCTGTTATGAATTGCAAGTGCGAAACAGACAGTGAAAAAAAGAAAATACTCTTGGCACTCGTAGTTGAGTGCTGCGTATACCACATTTTACACAAAATACAAGTGGAGGAATAATGGGGGAAGATAAAGATAAAATAATTTGTTTTTAAAAGGGTGTAATACACTATTTCAGTTTATTATCGCTGTCATTAAAGTTTAAATATCGAACAAACAATGAAGGAAATAAGTGAGAATATTGGAAGGTGGTAAAAATCCAATTGGAAAGAGACAGCAACGTTAAGGTTCGTGTATGATGGAGCTCTTCTGATTGTCGAGTGTAGTGGGTAGCATGCTTTCGCAGAGTACATCATAAGAGACAATGAAGGAGACGAAGCTGCTGATTAGTAGCAGAAGCGAGAAGAGAGGTTGCCTTACCGTCAGATTGACAACGACACAGTAGCAGGTTATGAAAAGGCTGTAGATATAGTGAACCGGAGTCGGAATATACACAGTAGCAGAAAATGCTGTATGTAGGAGTAAATGTATGATAAATGACATTAATAAATAAATAAATTTTAAAATTGGCTCATAAGCCTCTTTAACTCAGGAGTATGGGACACTAATAAAAACTTCGAGGCGAAATAACGAACACTGGAGTAGCTTCGTTGAAATTCCTAAACACAGGATGGGGCAGGACAAGGAAAGCGTAGAAGGGTGGACCCGGCACAGCAACGCCATTTGTCGTTTGAATGGTTGCATTTATTTAACCATCACATAATGGCATCAATAAATAAACACAATAATGACAAATAATTATGAGTGACAGAGTTACCGCAAGAAGCCACCAAAGAGCACCGGAATAAATATTAAAAAGTAATAAAAAAACCTTCTTTCCTTAAAACACACGCTGCTCAAAGGGCAACACCAAAGACATCTTTAAGACAATTTAAGATTAGGTCACTTAAGGCTTGCAAAGGATTTTGAGAAAGCAATATTTTAAAATCAAACAGGCCCTTAAAACACAAGAGAAGAAACACACAGCTAAAATCAGCATAAAATCAGCATAAACTTTATAAAGTATCAAAACGGCAAAATAAATTAATGTTGTTCACACATGAGGCAAGTAAAATTCCAGTTTAGGCTCAAACCGGTAATTATGGTTGAATGATTTGGAAATATTGGCGTAGCATAGTAGCCAAGACAGTACCTTGTGCATATGCAAGTTTGGAAAAAAAAATTAGATGCCTCAAATGTATTACAAGGGCAACACAAGCATATTCCAAAGGAGATGTACTACTTTAAGTGAAACGTGAAATAAGATCCCATCAGAATATTAGGCGATATAGCCAGTAGTTAACTTAACATTTATTAACAGGCACAGTGAACAAGCGCGCTAACGCAATTACGCAATTGTGGACACGCCTCATAGGCAGCCAATAAACACCAAGGCGGGGCATAACGGCAACAAGCCCCCACGGCCACCAGCCAACGGAAACCTGGCCGCGAAGCTCTGAAGACTAAGTAGCGCAGTTAACAAACACCACTTAGGTGAAACATCAGCCAAATACACAAGATGAGAAAATATTAACGACCTTCTCGAGGAATGGTCAGCATAAGGCCCCTTAATATGCTACCAAATTCCAAAAGTTTATCTTTAAGCAAATTATCACAATATCAAGAATGCGTAGTAGTGGTTAGGGTAATGTCTCTTAAACCATTTCGTTAAATAAAATTTGATACAACAAAACTTACTAAATGCCCAGAGAATAAGATCTGACAATAATTTAGCCAAACGACACGGTAAGGAACCTTGCGTGAACCAAACAGTTATGAAACGAAAATGACAAGCTACCTCTGCGAGGCGGTACTAAATAATTAGATTGTAACGCCGGAAATGCATATCCTCCTATTTCCATCTACTGTACTATAAATCTTTTCCTTATTTTGTTACCTGAAGATATGACATTTCTGTGTCTTTATATATTGTAATTGTTTTAGATGTATAATTGGTTTGTTTTGTAAATACTGTTTGTAATTTTACGCTGGGTCTTGCCTATGGAAAACTATGCTATCGAACGATTACATCGATAGGTCGTGTGGAAAACCAAAGTGTTTAGGATCTTTGGTAGTGGCGCGGGCAGAGCGGAGTCTGGCTGGAGGATGGCGGTGGAGCAGGTAGGTGTGTTGGATGACGCTCCCGTTAGTTGCCGCGCTTCCGGGGTTTGGCAGCATGTAATTGCGCTCGACTTGCTATAATAGTTTCTGGCACGGTGTCACGGACAGGAAACATTATCTGGCACACATCAAGAGCCCGTTTCGCCTGGTGACTGTGTCGAGAAGAAGGCGCGCCAACATCCAGCTTCTGCAACAGCTACGGTCGACAATGAGTGATTGTCGTTACCTCCTCGATCGACGACTTCAAATCTTCAATCAACCAACAAGGAAGACCGAAAGCACTAAAGTTGTAGAACTGTATGGCAGACCTCAGCTTTTCAAACTATTCCATTAGCATCGCTAAAATACAGCAACTTCGCATGAAACTTTGTTGCTCATTGTCCCAATTGCATTACCAAGCAGGGTCCCTTCCTTTTCCGAAATGAACTCGAGTGTCGTTAAAATTCAAACGCCAGCATTAAAGTAATATCATTCGATTTCACTGCTTTAATTTCAAAGTTCAGTTAAGGTATTCATAGCTGGCTACAATATTTAGATTACACAAGCACAAATTAAGAGTGCGAGTTTTGTTACCATATTTTAGCTTACCTATGACTGCAGCTTAGCTTGGTACGCACTAAATTTTACCATTGTTAATTGTTCAAAATCATTTAATTCAAGTTCAAAGTTAAATCTCTTATTTCTAAATTGCGTAGATTCAAGTAGCTTTTGAGATGATTGTTAAGGTAGCCCAAGACTAACCTTATTTTATTTTATTTCGTAGTGCTTCAGAAACGAAGTTCATTATTAATTTCAGTCACTAAGTTAAGTGTCAATTTTGCGGTTTTATTAATTCTTTTGCTAAATTAAGTCAGAGTGTAGCGAAATTTATTACTTCTGACAAACATTCAGTTTTCACACAACACGTGTCAACCTTCAGTTGCCAAGCTTTTAGTGCTAATTATATGTGCACTAACCTTTCTTTTTCAATTATTATAATAGTTGTCCATAAGACTGGCGACCGTAATTTTCCCCAAATCTCAAATATCTAACTAACGCCAGTTAATTGTTAAAGTAACGACCACACATTTACTTTCTTCATTGACTTTACCCTTTTCCAAAATTAATTTCCACCAATTTCATTTACATTTTTCCTTTCATTTAGATGAGACCCTTCCTCCCTCTTTACCAACAGATTAACTTCGGTGACGATTGCTTTTCCCAAGTTTCCATTAGGTACATGCGGTTTAATTTTTCACTGTCGTTAAGGTCCATAAGTGAAGGGGAGGTTACAAGGTCTTGTAAGTAATGCTTCCTTCAGTGGTGTTTAGACATGGAAATCTACAACACAATATTAACACATATATTGAATACAGGAAATTTCTGTTAAAGCAAACAAAATGTAAAATAAAGGAATACATGCAAAATCCTTAAAAACACTTCAGATCACAATTGAACCTGAAAAATTTTTGGAACGCCTTATTGCCAAAACACTTTCCCAGAATACTATGACACAAAAAAGTCGATGGTCTTATCATTGGGAAAATCTAAGATTGAGGGTAACCACTGAATTTAGTCTTTCACATTGTGTATAGCCAACACAAATACGCTACAGTGAATCTCTCAGCAGTACACAGAAGTCCCCAAAGAAGATACAAGTGTATATACCTACAAGTGTTTGACTGATCAGAAATAGAGAAAATCTGAAGCAACAGAGCCTTAGATCATTACACTCAAATATTTCAGTAAGCCGCAAAGTGCAGGCAGCAGAGGAAATCATCCAGCGCTGTTCCCAGTACCAAGTCTCGCACAATATGGAATATCAACTCTGGACAAATCAACGGGAGCGGACGGAAGGACGCCTTACTCAGCATAGTCTCGTAACTCTGATTTCACCAGTTACACCAAGTCTTGACATAAACTGACTGACCGACTACGTCCAGAACTCGGACCATGATGGCCTCTAGCTTCCTGTCACTCGCTGTTTCGCTCTTACAGCCCCACTAACGCTGCTCGAGGTCTACTTTAGGACCCACTCTACCAGAGATAATCAGCGACAAGCTACAATCGATCCGCGCTGCCAGTAGTGGCGTCAATGAATAGTACCTGAATCATGGATTGCTAAGTCGACTGCGATCCCCCAACAGCCCAGGCGTTGATGTGCCAGATACAACCACTGAAGAGACAATGAATATCAGAAAAGGCACCAGAAGATACTACAGACGGGAAAGAGTGAAAACACCCTCTACGGTGTGGAGGGCGGAGGAGAAGCGCTATGCTGTGAAACTATGGGATTTGGCACCTTCTTGAAGACGATTACAAGAGGAAATAGGGAAAAGAGATGCAGTAAGCTGAGGAGTAGCGGCATACAAGGGGCGCTCAAATGAAAACGAGAGAGCTGGAAAAAATTCTACATCATTCGTTGCTCGTTAGCGCTGTGGATCAATTCCAGGTAGCTTCCAGAGGATAATCGCTCTGCGGTAGTCGCGAATAAGCTGTGGTTCGCATAGCGTTGCGCCGCGCCGCGAAAGGGGTAATACCTGGACGCACTCAGGAGTGCTTGCCGCGGTTTCCGCCGAAAACCTCTCGGGCACTAGGCAGCCGCCACTTTTCCTCTTTTCACAGGAAGAAGACATCTCATTCTGGCTACCGTGTCTGTGTGTAGACAGTGCAGGGAGCTTAGGGACTCCGAACGTTTTGATCGACGTGGGTGTGTCGTTCCCTTTCACAAAAGAGTAGAAGTGTTGCGCTTTCACAGAAAGTGTCATGTTCAATCGACAACTCAAACCCGCGCCTGAGATGCTAGAAGGAGAACGTCACGTTAGCGAACCGAGGGGTGTGGAGGATCGGCGCTTAAAGAAAACTTTCCTGCAGGCGCCGCCTCCCAACTCCGCTGCCGAGAGGTTCTAGGCGCTACAGTCCGGAACCGCGCGACCGCTACGGTCGCAGGTTCGAATTCTGCCTCGGGCATGGATGTGTGTGATGTCCTTAGGTTAGTTAATTTTAAGTAGTTCTAAGTTCTAGCGGACTCATGGCCTCAGAAGCTAAATCTCATAGTTCTCAGAGCTATTTTTGAACCAACTCCCAGCCTTCGAATCTCGCCAGGCGAGGACGGCTCTGAGCAATCGAGCGTCTGATACAGCCACGGCTGCCAGTACCAAAAGTTGTGAAGTTGCAATGTACAGTATCAGAATGGGAGGTAACCTGTACCGCTTCGCAGAAGATGGGATCTCATCACGCTGAAGGCCAGGTACACAGCAGGCAGTGACACTTATACGCTGATCACCGCCGCCACTCGGCCGCAAATTTCTGCCTGTGGAGTAATTGGCAACGAACCAGATGCACCAGCTGCAACCACGCCCGATGAGACAACAGCACCGACACTGGTCGCAACTGCTCTCGACGTGGCTGGGACAGCCACCGGCCGCGACTGCGACCCATGCGGCAGGAGCAATCGCACTGTAGGAAGGTGGGACGAACCCGCCCGTTCGAAGTGAGTACCTGGAGGTGTCCCAGACCTCTTGGAAGCGCAATACCGCAGCTGTAGAGGAATCCTCCCACACCCAGCCCGCTGGCAGAAGCAGCAAAAGAAGAGGGTGTAGAGGTGGCGCATGCCCGCACCAATAAAGATGACTTCATCGCTCCCAACCAGAAGCACACTGCCAGAGCCGTTGAGCTCCAGCAAGTGTGAGCGGCTGGTGGGGAGATGGCGAACCATTATGGTGATATGCTGGAGATAGCCGAAGAGGATGGGGTGATGCTGTCACAGCTGAAGAAACCGCCTCACCCACCAGCAATCACTATCCGGTAGTCAAGCGGCTAAGCACACATCCGTTGCCAATCTCTGCGGTGTTTGGTATATCCAATCGGAATGTATCAGTGACTACCGCAAGCTCATGAAGCTTGAGGAAGTTGAACAATGACATTGTTTCACACACAATGCTGAGACGCAGAAGCAGCTGAAGGTGGTCTTCTTCCTCCTTCCAATGAAGATGGATCCGAAGTTCCTGAAGCAGTTGATCGCTGCTCAGGGTTTCCCATTCCGCTCAGGACTGATGAAGTCTCCCAGGATGCACAGGAACATGCCTCTGATCCTGGCTGTCCTGGCCGACAGCACCGATACTCGAAAACTTTTCGGAGTGGGAAAGGTTGCGGACGTTTCAGTGAACGTTGAGCTTCTTCATACAAAAAGTAGGAGACTCCAGTGCTACTCCTGTCAAATTACTGACCACGTGGCACGTTACTGTCACATGCCAGCCCGCTGCACGAAGTGCGTCGGACCAGGAAGTGCGGCAAGAAGAAGGAAGACCCATCCACTTGCTGCAGTAGTGGCGAGCCACATGTGGCTAGCTACAGATGCTGCAATGCCTTTCGCCGCTGGACAGCTGCCAGTCGGGTTCATCATGGAAGCAGCTTTGCAGACGCCTCCAGAGGGAAAGGGCCACCCGCGAAAAACATGTTTGCACCACTAACTGCGCCACAGGCTGGGGGAGGGGGACGCGAACGTCAGACGGAGCAGCGCGTCACCTCGCATCGTGTACAGCATGTGCCAGCAAAGAGCACCCCAGCGACGAAGAACGTCGCAGCTGCCGGAACAGACGCTAGCGATCTCAGTACGCCGAGTGCTAGCTTATGCATCAAATTCCAGCACTAATCAAAGCAGAAACGGTAGCCCTTCAGGTCAACGCCGTCAAAATCCAGGGACACCATGCCCACATCCATCTGGGTTTGACAATATGTACGTTCAATGCAAACAGACTGTGTTCCCAGTAGGGCAAATTTCGCCAGCTCCTGTGGGATGAGGATGCTGACATCTACCTGGTGCAGGAAACATTCCTCAAACCCAGGGTGAAAGTGCTTGCTGCAAACGACTGCTGCTACCGAGACGACAAAGCCTACCAGAAGGGCGGCGCTGCCATCTGTGTCAAGAGCTCACTGAGACATCACCGAGTCTACCCGCCGGAACTCACCATGTTGGAGGCCAAGGATGTGGCCATCAACACCACTACCGGAGAAAATCGCTTCATGTCGGTGTATCGTCAGCCCGATAGATCTATACACGAGGGAGATTTCAATTCTATGCTGTCACTTGTGGGACGATTTTTCATTGTAGGAGACTTGAATGCAAAACAAAAAAAAACCCTAAAAGGGCTGTCGCCTGACCAACGGCTATGTGCTCGTTGTTCATCGAAACGCACTTCCCCATCTGAGGCCGATCAGATGTGATCGACTTTGCACTACCGAAGAGCACTGGACAAATCACGTACGCCGAAATGCAGAACGTCCTGCTATCTGACCATGATCCAGTCACCTATGAGATGGACGTCACTCAGCCCTAGCTTTCCTCAACCGAAGGATATTACAAGCAGCAAACTGAGCCAACCCACACTACCACAGCCACCACGAGACATATCTCTTGTCAATTACAGCCACATATCCTGGCACCTTTCTTTTTTACTTTTATATTTTGGGGTCATCAGTTTCATGTGCCAACCTCTTCATCTCAGAGTAGCACTTGCAACCCCTGCCCTCAATTTTTTGGTTGATGTATTCCAATCTTTCTCTTCCTCTACAGTTTTTGGCCTCTACGGTTTCCACTAGTACCATGGATGTCATTCCTCCATGTCTTAACAGCTGCCCTGTCATTCTGACCCTTCACCTTATCAGTGTTTTCCACATAATCCTTTCCTCGCCGATTCTGTGCAAAACATCCTCATTCCTTACCTTATCAGTCCACATAATTTTCAACATTCGTCTGTAGCACCACATCTCAAATGCTTCTTTTCTCTTGTGTTCCGGTCATTGCTAGTCTGGTTTTGGTGGCCCCTTGCTCCGTCCATCATTGGTTATTTTACTGCCTAGGTTGCAGAATTCCTACACTTCATCTACTTCGTGTCCATATTAAGTTTCTTGATGTTCTCATTTGTGCTACTTTTCATTACCTTCGTCTTTCCTCGATTTGCTCTTAGCCATGTTCTGCACTCACTAAACTGTTCATTCCATTCAGCAGATCAGGTAATTCTTCTTCATTTTCACTCAAGATAGCAATGTCATCAGTGAATCGTATCATTGATATTCTTTCACCTTGAATTTTAATTCCACTCCAGAATGTTTCTTTTATTTTCATCACTGCTACTTAGTTATAAAGATTGAACAGTACGGGGAAAGACTAATTCCCTGTGTTACACCTTTTTTATCCGAGCACTTCGTTCTTGATCATCCACTCTTATTATTCCCTACTTTTTTCAGGATTTCGAACATCTAGCACCATTTTACATTGTCGAACGCTTTTCCCAGATCGACAAACCTTATTAACATGTCTTGATTTTTCTTTAGTCTTGCTTCCATTATAAACCGCAACGTCAGAATTGCCTCTCTCTTGCCTTTACCTTTTCTAAACTCAAACTGATCGTCATCTAGCACATCCTAAATTTTCTTTTCCATTCTTCCTTGTATTACTCTTGTCAGCAACTCAAATGCATGAGCTGATAAGCTGACTTGTCAGCCCTTGCAGTCTTTGGAATTGTGTGGACGACATTTTTCCGAAAGTCTGATGGTATTTCGCCAGACTCATACATTCTTCACACTAACGTGAATAGTCGTTTTGTTGCCACTTCCCCCCAATGATTTGAGAAATCTTGATGGAATTTTATCTATCCCTTCTGCCTAATTTGATCTTAAGTCCTCCAAAGCTCTGTTAAATTCTGATTCTATTACTGGGTCCCCTATCTCTTCTAAATCAGCTCCTGTTGTCCTTCTATTACATCATACAGATCTTCCCCCTCATAGAGGCTTTCAATGTGTTCTTTCCACCTATCCGATCTCTCCTCTGCATTTCGGAATGGAGTTCCCGTTGCACACTTAATGTTACCACACTAGCTTCTATTGTCACTGAACGTTGTTTTGACTTTCCTGCACACTGAGTCTGTCCTTCCGACAGTCATTTCATTTTACATTTCTTCACATTTTTCATGCAGCCATTTCATCTCAGCTTCCCTGCATTTCCTATTTATATCATTCGTCAGCGACTTGTATTTCTGTATTCCTGAATTTCCTGGAACACTTTTCGACATCCTCCTTCCATCGATCAGATGTGGTATTTCCCCTGTTACCCAGGGTTTCTTCATAGTTACCTTCTTTATACCTATGGTTTTCTTTCCAACTACTGTGATGGCCCTTCTTAGAGTTGTCCATTCTTCTTCAACTATACTGCCTACTTATTGCTGTATCTATAGCCTTAGAGCACTTCAACCGTATCTCGTCATTCCTTAGTACTTCCATATCCCACTTCTTTGCGTATTGATTCTTCCTGACTAATGTCTTACACTTCAGCCTACTCTTCATCACTACTATATTGTGACCTGAGTCCATATCTGCTCCTGGGTGCGCCTTACAATCCAGTATATGATTTCGGAATCTCTGTCTGACCATAATGTAATCTAATTGAAATCTTCCCGTATCTCCCGGTCTTTTCCAAGTATACCTCCTCCTCTTGTGATTCTTGAACAGGGTAGTCGCTATTACTAGCTGAGACTTGTCACAGAACTCAATTAGCCACGCGGGATTAGCCAATTGGTCTGAGGCGCTGCAGTCATGGAATGTGCGACTGATCCCGGCGGAGGTTCGAGTCCTCCCTCGGGCATGGGTGTGTGTGTTTGTCCTTAGGATAATTTAGGGTAAGTAATGTGTAAGCTTAGGGACTGATGACCTTAGAAGTTAAGTCCGATAAGATTTCACACACGTTTGAACAGGACTCAATTAGCCTTTCTCCTGTCTCATTCCTTGTCCCAGACGCAAATTCTCCTGTAACGTTTTCTTCTACTCCTTCCCCTACAACTGCATTCCAATCTCCTATGACCATTTGATTTTCATAATCGTTTACATACTGTATCACCCTTTCAACATCCTCATACATTTTCCCTATCTCTTCACTTTCAGCTTGCAACGTCGGCATGTATACCTGAACTATCGTTGTCGGAGTTGGTTTGCTGTCGATTCTGATAAGAACAACCCTATCACTGAGCTGTTCACACTGAACTGTAACACACTCTCTGCCCTAACTTCCTATTTATAACGAATCCTACTCCAGTTATACCATCTTCTGCTGCTGTTGATATTACCCTATACTCATCTGACCAGAAATTCTTGTCTTCTTTCTATTTCACTTCACTGACCCCTACTACATCTAGATGGAGCCTTTGCATTTCTCTTTTCAGATTTTCTAGTTTCCCTACCACGTTGAAGCTTCTGACATTCCACGCCCCGATTCGTAGAACGTTATCCTTTCTCATGATCACCTACCCCTTGGCAGTCCTCTCCCAGAGATCTGAATGTGGGACTATTCTGGAATCTTTCGCCAATGGAGAGATCATCATGACACTTTTCAATTACAAGCCACACGTCCTGTGGATATACGTTACGTATCTTTAATGCAGTGGTTTTCATTGGCTTCTGCATCCTCATGCCGTTGATTGCTGATCCTTCCGTCCTTAGGGGTAGTCTCCCACCCCTAGGACAAGAGAGTGCCCTGAACCTCTGTGGACTCCTCGGCCCTTTTTGACAAGGCCGTTGGCAGAACGAGGGTGACTTTTTATGCCGGAAGTCTTCGGCCGCCAATGACGATTATTAATCAAAATTTAAGAACGGGCGGGACTCGAACCCGGGACGGAGGACGTTTCGATTACAAATCACAGGCGCTACCTGTTTTTTTTCACTTTGTTCGTGATGGTTCATTGCATTTGCTCGTAACGGACGTCACATAACATTCGTTGAAGTTCGTTGTTGATACTTTTACTCAGTTTTTTTATTGTAGAGTGCAGCCAGCTCTCTGACCGAACACGCTGAACTACCGCGCCGGCACTACGGCAGAACCTGGAGAAACGTGAAGAACTTCCGGCGGCGCCGATAGCGCGTACCACCGCTACAAGTCGGCAACCGCTACAAGTCGGCAACGAATACTTCAATGATCCATATGCAAAAGGCAGCGTGCTTGCCGATACATCCGCAGCGAACTTCACGCCAGTGGCTGACGTCGTGGATGAGGGACACAACAGTCAGGTTGTTGAGTAGCTCACGATCTCCCTAGCAGCTAGGAATGAAGAAGACATAATTGAGCCAATTACAGAGGAAAAAGTTGCGGTGCAACTTTGTTCCCTGAACACCAGGAAAGCAAGAGGCAGCGAGGGAATAAACAACCAACTGCTGAAGAATCTCCACAAGAGCACACAATCATGTAGCAAACGTGTTCAGCGATATACTTCGGACAAGCAACGTGGAAACACGCTGAAGTTGTGGCCATCCCGAACCCTAGCAAAGACCCACTCCAGATCACCAGCTGCTTGCAACCATCCCTCTCAAACGTTTTCTAGAGGCTGTACGCGAAAAGGCTGATGAAACACGTCACTCAGGAGGGTGTTATTCCAGACGAGCAGTTTGGTTTTCATAGCGGCCATTCTACACTATGTGATCAAAAGTATTCGGACATATGGGAGAAAATGACTTGCTAGTTCGCGGTGCCATCCATCGGTAATGCTGGAATTCAGTATGGTGTTGGCGCACCCTTAGCTATGATGACAGCTTCCACTCTTGCAGGCAAACTTTCAATCAGGTGATGGATGGTTGCTTGGGGAATGGTTGCCCATCCTTCATTTGCTCATCCTTCACAGAGTGCTGCACTGAGGAGAGGTATCGATGTCGGTTGGCGAGGCCTGGCACGAAGTCGGCGTTCCAAAACATCACAAAGGTTTTCTGTAGGACTCAGGTCAGGACTCTGTGCAGGCCAGTCCTTTACAGGGATGTTATTGTCGTGTAACCACCGTGCAACAGGCAGTGCATTATGAAAAGGTGTTAGATCGTGTTGAAAGATTCAATCGCCATCCCCGAATTGCTCTTCAACGGTGGGAAGCAAAAAGGTGCTTAAAACATCAATGTAGGCCTGTGCTGTGATAGTGCTACGCAAAACAACAAGGTGTGCAAGCCCCTCCATGAAAAACACGACCACACCATAACACCACCATCTCTGAATTTCACTGTTGACGCTACACACGCTGGCAGACGACGTTTAGCGGGAATTCGCCGTACCCACACCCTGCCATCGGATCGCCACATTGTTTACCGTGATTCGTCCCTCCACACAACGTCTTTCCACTCTTCAGTCGTCCAGTGTTTACGCTCCTTACTCCAAGCCAGGCGTCGTTTGGCATTTACCAGCATGATGTGTAGCTTATGAGCAGCCGCTCACTTCGCGCCTAAATGTCATAGTACTGGATCCTGATGCAATTTGGAATTCCTATGTGATAGTCTGGATAGATGTCTGCCTGTTACACATAACGATCCTCTTCAACTGTCAGCGGTCGCTGTCACCCAACAGACGAGGTTGGGCTGTACGCTTTTGTGCTGTAATGCGTCCCAACACGTTTCCACTTCACTATCACATCGGAAACGGTGGACCTAGGGATGTTTAGGAGTGTGGAAATCTCGCGTACAGACGTATGGCACAAGTGACACCCAATCACCTGACCACGTTCTATATCCGTGTGTTCCGCACAGTGTCCGGTTCTGTACTTTCACAATATCTAATTCTAGTGAGGTCACTGAAATGGAGAAACTGGCAGTAGGTGGCAGCACAATGCACCTGATATGAAAACATATGTTTTTGGGGGTGTCCGGATACTTTTGATCACATTGTGTGCCTCTCACCAGCTTCCGAGATTGGTAGTGTCAGCAATGACTGCACTAGAAACATGAGAACGCCTTGTGGCGTGTTCTTCGACGTGTTCAGAGTGTTCGTTTGCATCAGGAACGACGGTCTAGTTTACAAACCCGTTGTAATCGGGATACTGACGTCAGACGCAGTCGTCCTCAGATCCTACCTGGCGCAGCGAATGTTCCACATCAGGCCGACGATGGAAAGTCCACAGATCGACAGACACGTGCTGGAGTGTCACAGGGTTCGATGCTCGACCCCTTGCTGTACTCACCCTACACTGCCGACATATTGGGGGCGCCGCACGTCGAATTGGCTCTCTACGCCGATGACACAGCACTGTACATCCGCAGCAAGAACGCGCAGACGATTCTGCGCCGTCTTCAACTCGGGTGCGGTGCCTTGGGTTATTGCGGCTGAGATTCAACGCAGTGAACAGCCAGGCAGTGATCTTCCCCCGAAGAATGCGGCCGCCGGATCTCCCGCCCATCGAAATCCTTGGAGCACTAATCCAATGGGGCAAGACGGTGAACTACCTAGGTGTTCCCTTAGGCTCCTCTCCTGGGTGCCTCGTATCCGAGACGCCAGAAGCAGAGCCATAGGGTGCCTTCATGCTCTCTACCCGCTGCTGAACTCACATTCGACACTGCTGCCGCAGAACAGCATCACGCTGTGCCTAACACTGGTACGACCTGTGTTAAGTACGCAGCTGTGGTCTGGGGAAATGCCGCAGTTTCGCTCATCGCAACGCGCTAAGGACCCACAGTCTAGCTCTGATGACCGTTCTACATCTACATCTACATCTACGTGATTATTCTGCAATTCACAATGAATTGCCTGGCAGAGTGTTCAGTGAACCACCTTCAAGCTGTCTCTCTACCGTTCTACTCTCGAACGGCGCGCGGGAAAAATGAGCACTTAAATTTTTCTCTGCGAGCAATGATTTCTCTTATTTTATCGTGACGATCATTTCTCCCTATGTAGGTGGGTGCCAAAAGAGTGTTTTAGCAATCGGAGGGGAAAAGTGGTGACTGAAATTTTATGAGAAGATCCCGTCGCAACGGAAAACGCCTTTGTTTTAATGATTGTTACTCCACTCCATTTCACGCATCACGTCTGTTCCACTATCTCCGCTATTCCCTTCTTTGAAGGACAGATTCAGGATCATCGCGAAATCTGTGGTATCACCGCCAGACATCACACTTGCTAGGTGGTAGCCTTTAAATCGGCCGCGGTCCGTTAGTATACGTCGGACCCGCGTGTCACCACTATCAGTGATTGCAGACCGAGCGCCGCCACACGACAGGTCTTGTCTAGATAGACTCCCTAGCACTCGCCCCAGTTGTACAGCCGACTTTGCTAGCGATGGTTCACTGGTTACATACGCTCTCATTTGCAGAGACGACAGTTTAGCATAGCCTTCAGTTACGTCATTTGCTACGACCTAGCAAGGAGCCATATTCAGTTACTATGTCTTCTGAACAGATAATATTGTGACTCATGTACCGTCAAGAGCGACGTTCATCATTAATGGATTAAAGTTAAGTATGAAACTAATTACGTCCGCTTTCTGAAGTCTCATTCCTTGTCATGTTCCAGACCTCACGTCAGTATAGTTCTTCCCTCCTCACGCCGACCTGCTTGAGCTAAAACGCGTGCATTTCGGCCTCCTCTCGTAACACGGTGTTGGCTCTTCTGCCAACACAACAAAATCCTTCTATGAGAAGTCGGGACATTTTCTCGCAGCAGACACAGGATATCAACCAAGCACAATTCGCAAAGGTAAGGTTTTTCTTTTCTTTCCCACAGGATCAGGAGGAATAGTATTTTTAAGCTTACACTGCTCAACGTTCCGAGCAAGGAAAGGTCGCCAATGGAGCGACAGCGAACCTGACCCTTCGCCTGAAGATGGAAAGTAAGAAACCTGCCGAAGCGTTGCCGGAGAACAAGACATTGACTCGGCAGTCAACCCGAGAAAATATTATCAGTGGAATAAATATTTTTACAGTTATGGAGATGATTTCTGAAATAAGAATCAGCTTACTTACCTTTTATCTACCTGTGTCGTTATAGCTCCAGAACAGCAATGGGTAAGAGAGCTACTAAAGCTTTGCCTGGGATAATGTGAAAAAATAATATTCGGTAGGACATTAAAAACAGAATGTTTCGCTGTGCGGTGTAGAGCATAGTTCTATATGGACTTGCCACAAATAAGCAACGTTAGGGAAAAAATTAGAGTAGTGAAAAATGGACTTACATGAAACGATGTCTGCATTTAACGAGGCAAGATAGGCTCAAATGGCTCTGAGCACTATGGGACGTAACTTCTGAGGTCATCAGTCCCCTAGAACTTAGAACTACTTAAACCTAACTAACCTAAGGACATCACACACATCCATGGCCGAGGCAGGATTCGAACCTGCGACCGCAGCGGTCGCGCGGCTCCAGACTGCAGCGTCTAGAACCGCTCGGCCAATACGGCCGGCAGGCAAGATAGGATACGCAATGAGGAGGTGTGGGAGCAGAGGAATATAATGTGGTACATAAGAAAGAATTTGGAGAATGTAGCTCTTCAGTAGTGGTCACGCACAGAGAATGCGTAACCATAGTTGGTCAACGAAGATTTAAACTAGGAGCCGCCCCAAAAAAATGAGGCGAGCGTTAAGATGACAAATAAAAATACTGACAGAAAACGATGGATGACTGGATGACTGGGACAAAAGAGGCAATTCGTTGAAAACAGCTATCTCCTAGTGGGAGATTCCGAAAGAGAAGAGAGAAAATGAAGAACTTGAGGATAAACATTAGGAAATTTCAGCAATTAATAGTGGGCAAATTTGCATATTAGTTTGACTTGTGGTATTATGGCAGGTGATAAATAGATAAGTATGATAAACAGATCTAAAGATACTTTTCCCTCTTTTTTCCAGTTGACAACGGTAAGGGTAAAAAAAAAAAAAAAAACGCAAACACCGTTAGAAAAGCATGCTTGAACTTGAATGCAATCGCTAGCCAAGCGTAGATGCTGCGCCATTGTATTTGGCCATGACCTGAATATGTTGCAAGTATCAGTCGTGGGCAGGAGAATATTCTGTGTAGTTTCTAATGCGTTATGTCGTAGCTGAGTTAATCCGAATGTGAACAAATTGTTGGTGTTCGTATGGTGAGTGCTTCCCTAACCAAGGTAGCTGAAATGTTTGGTGTTTCAAGAGGCACCGCTTCGAAGATTTACGCCGCGTATAGGAAAAACGATAAAACTCCATGAGCTAATTTACAGTTTGAACGGAATGTGTATGGAGCGGTCGTGACGGACTGTCATTGAGGAAGATTATGACGAAAAATAGATGGACAACACCTGAAAAAGTCACTATAGAACTGAAAGTCAAACTCGAGAATTCTGTCTCCACCAAAATAACACGAAGGGAGCTCTATAAGCAATGAGTTACTGGGCAAAATGGAACTGTAAAACCACTCTTCAGTGATGCAAATGCCCGTAATACGAAACGTGGTGCCAAAGCCATAAAACCTGGACTAAGGAGCGATAGATGAAAGTAATTTGGTCGAATGAATCTTGTTCCACACTATTTCCATTTTCAGATGGAGTGTACGTCCCAGGAATGAAACACGGAGACAAATCGGTGATAATTTGGGCAGGTATATCGTGGTATTCCATGTGCCCCACGGATACTCTGCAATGCCGCGTTATATGACCATTTTGGCTAACCAGTTCATTCCCTTGGTATGATGTTGCTGCCCAAATGGTGAGGCTGTGTTCCAAAACACCAGCGCCACTTTCACACAGTTCACACTATCCAGGACTGGTTTTGTGAGCACGAGGTTGGTCTACTTCCACCATAGTTACCTCAACTTGCCACTATTTTGATGGAAGAATGGTATAAGATTCCCTTGAAAGCTACACAGGATCCGTACGTGTTAGTTACGGGGCGGCTAGTGGCTGGGAGCTATTTTGAATGCCTATGGCATCTTATATCATAGTGAGCATGGTACTGTGTTGTGGTTGTGGAGTTTCCATATTTATGTCTACCTCCAGTAATTCTATCGCCAAGACGTCAATTTCCGTTAATCCAAGTCTTTGTGGCAAATTAAACGCTTGCACGTCCCTGGATACCTATTCGAGGTGAGGCTGGCCGTCGAAAAACACCAGTGCTTGGTAACTCAGCGTCTCAGTTATCCTTCTAGAAATACTGCAAGACTCAGGTTGAGCATTGAAACCTTGGGAGCCGGGATTTTAAGAAGCACCCAAAACAACAAGTCGCTCCCACTTGCTTCCTTTTAGGTTAAAAAATGATTCAAATGGCTCTGAGCACTATGGGACTTTACATCTGAGGTCATCAGTCCCCTAGAACATAGAACTACTTAAACCTAACTAATCTAAGGACATCACACACATCCATGCCCGAGGCAGGATTCGAACCTGCCACCGTAGCAGCTTCCTTTTAGGACTGACATATAGGAGTCAACATACTTTTCCGCGACAGATATGGTTCAAATGGGTCTGAGCACTATGGGACTTAACATCTGAGGTCGCCAGTCCCCTTCAACTTAGAACTACCAGTCCCCTTGAACTTAGAACTACTTAAACCTAACTAACCTAAGGACATCACACACATGCATGCCCGAGGCAGGATTCGAACCAGCGACCGTAGCAGTCGCGCGGTTCCGGACTGAAGCGCCTAGAACCGCTACAGATACCCAGCAAACTGTTCACCACGTTGTTGCCCTATTTCTGGATGAAGGCTGGCATTTTGAAACGAGTGAACTGTGGGGGAGTCGCTGGCGTCAGTGATTCTCTTATCTAGTAGTGGCAGTAATCCTTCTCGGTCTGCCATGCGCGTTCTCTCTTTGGTTTTCCTCTTCTGGCCGAAGTTTAAGTGCGGCGCTTCCAGCTATGGCTCTCTTGGTCTTCCGCCCCGGGGCCCTAGTGATCGTGCTTTCCCGTTGCTGGAGCATATGTTGTGTTGACGAGTCTTATACGAAGGAGTGTTGGTTGCTCGCGGGGCGGTGTTATGATTTGAGGAGTGTGTCGGGTGAGGGGTGATGGCGATGTCCTCCAATGCACAAGCAAGTGTGTGTATTGTACTACCTGATTCTGGATGCATATGTATGCTATGTGGATTCTTGTCGTTTGCTGCTACTAACGGTGGGCATCTGCTATTTATTTGAAGTTGTGTTTGTGATCAGTCTGATTGTAATTTGTGTGCACAGCCGGAAACTGTGATTTGTGTGTGATTATCCCCGCCCCGGCGGGAATAAGGAATTCACTCTTGGTTCCGGTATGTGTTGAGTAGTGGTGTTAAGGGTGTGAAACACTGCTCAGTGACTGGAGCACTAAGCGTGACTGCGTGAAGGCTTCATGCGTTATTCTAGGACAGTGCGCAGGACATGTTTAGCGTTACGACAGTGTGCTTGTAATGTTATTTGAGTATCTTATGATTGCCCGCCCGGCTAGTCGTGCAGCCTAACGCACTGCTTCTGGATCGGGAGGGCGTGCCGGTCCCTGGAAGGAATCCGCCCTGAGGATTTGTGTCCAGGTCCGGTGTGCCAGCCAGCCTGTGGATGGTTTTTAAGGCATCTGCCTCCGCGAATGTGGGCTGGTTTCCCTTATTCCGCCTCAGTTACACTATGTCGGTGATTGCTGCGCAAACACTGTCTCCACGTAAGCGTACACCGTAATTAGTTTACCACGCAAACATTGGGGTCACACTCGTCTGGAATGAGACGCTCCCGAGGCCGTCCAGTGGGGGCCGAAACACACAATAACCCTGGATTCGGTGTGGGTCGGCGGTGGATTGAGTGGACTGCTGTAGCCTCATGTGGGGTTGTGTACCACTGAGGGCTATGGCGGAGACGAAGCCTCTCTGTCGTTTCTAGGTCACCAGTTCAACACATACATACATACATACATCTTATGATTTATTCTGTGGTCTCAGTTTAGATGGGGCCGTGACTTTGGCGATTTGTTACGGGTTTTTTACTCTTGGTTCGACAGGCCGTTAATTTCTCCAGACTTTATGCTTGTTATTGGGGTCTGCCTGTAAGAGTAAAAAAGTATGAGCTATAAATAATTTTCCGTGTTAGTTGTTTGAGGTCTTGGATGTGTAAAGCGTATTAAATTTAGAAGGCGGTTGACACAACTCTGAAATAAGAGGGTTTGTGTTGTGTCCTTGGGTTTGGTTGTCTGTCCTTTTTCTTTTTTTTAATGTTACAGGTTACTACGAGCGTCGGGCACAATCAGTTCCGGATTGACCGATGCAGGGGGCGGCGCCTTGATTTAAATATGTTCGGACGGCGTTAGCTCAGCCAGCTACGTTTTGGTGACGTTCGGCGCTACTTGGCTGTATCCAGTCAGAGTCGCTGCTCGGCCCAATAGTTGACAGGAGTACTCTCTCTCGTATCTATTTGAAGATTCCTCTCGTTAATGTGTTCGGGCTGTGCCAAGGTGCGTCCCCTGTTCCTAGTAGTTTGGTTACACAGGTATTAGGATGGGTCATCAGTTGGGTTGTGCCCGCTGTTGTGTGGAAATGAAACTGACTATTAAATATTGTTGTTACGCTTGAAATGGATTTCACGAGTGAGTTCAGTGGAAGGAGTCACTGTATAATTGGTGGAATTCCGTTGTCCTATGATTTTGTATTGGTCTAAGGTTCCCGTTGGGGAATTTGCTCTTTTACCTAAAATTTATTATTTAATATTCTGTACTGTTGCTTCTTTCATCAATGGGAATCTAGCACCGGAAAATTCCTGTTACATTTGTGGGCAGTTATGCTTGTCATCTATATTTATCTGGGGCTATTTGATATTTAGTAAAAAGGAAGAATCTTCACCTAACTTGTTTAATTCCGTATAATACTACAAAGCCTGGATAATGTTTTCAATTATATTTGTTATTGGGGGCTATTGGAAGGCCGTTTGTAAAAGATTTTGTACAGCTGTTGTTGGGGATATGTGTAATAAAACTTTGTGAACTACAAGCCTGTGTTTGCGTTTTCTTGTGACTCACGTCCCAACGAGCAAACTGTTTTATTAAGCATGCTGTTGCTCGCTCATAGAGATAACTTGAGTAGTAAGTATTACAATGATAGGTCCAGAGTACGACCACTACTAAACCTTGAAGTGCAGGTAACGCTTAACCCCCGTATCATCATTTGACGGAATCTGTCTTTCGCTGGTCTTAATTTGGTCGTTTATTTCAGCACTTTATTGAAGGCGCTACCGAAATCTATAGCAATGACCACTGCACGGTGTCTGCAGGCAGCCAGCATAGCAAGTCGCGGTGTTACCCTATGACAGTCTGTATGTTAACCTGCCCCCAGGATTCATTTGCTCTGGGGAGAGGCTATGAGAGAGTACTGTCCAGAGATGCATTGCCAGTAAGCAGACGAAAATCTTGTAATCTGCAATGAGTAGTGTGAGCAGTCTGTAGCTCATGAGCGTCACACAATGGGCTGCTTTGTGGAGCAGCGGCCGGTGGAATTGCAGGAATGCATGCTCAGATGTCATCAGTTCTTGATATATAGACGTCCACTGCACGTACCATGAGGTCCCGGAAGGCTTAATAAAACTCAGTGAGCTGTCAATGCCGGGAAAT
Source organism: Schistocerca serialis cubense (assembly GCF_023864345.2). Taxonomy (NCBI): domain Eukaryota; kingdom Metazoa; phylum Arthropoda; class Insecta; order Orthoptera; family Acrididae; genus Schistocerca; species Schistocerca serialis. The sequence continues at coordinate 492,638,236 of NC_064638.1, forward strand.
TGATTGACTGCATCCTTGTCAATTGCGTTATCAACTTCATCTCATGTGACCACCACTGTCAAAATATCCACCTCCGTGTGGGGAAGGGTACGCGTGACGTAACGTAAAATGGAGTTGTCTGCTTCAGTGTCAGCATCTTCTTCCCTCTAAGTACGACGGTAGTGTTCGATAAATGCGTGAACTATGTCATTCTGATTGGTCACCTGCAGTCCATGAGGCGTGACCAGAATGTCGATGATCTGCCCGTAGTTCGTGAGACACTATATGATGCATGGAAGGAACTTCCAATCCCACATGATCGTGGCGCTGCGACAGTATCACCACTCCTTGCAATTTCCGGCGTGCCAGCGCAATTATCTTCGCCTCAGTTCTTAGCCATTCTAGTTGTCTGGGGTTGGCGGCTCAGCGTCCACATCTCGGAGGATCGTTTCGTAGAAGTCGACAGTGTTGCGATGCCAGTCGGCCAAGTCCTTCCCGTATCTCATCACTGTCCTTCGGATCGCTCGTCTGGCGTACTTCATCCATCGTGTCATTGTAGAGCGGTAGCAGGGAAGACGTTGTTCGCAGGCTGTCCATGTCTCAGTGACTTGCTGGCAACAAGTCAGATTATGCAGATGAGAAGTATTTAGTTATCATGGTGCACGGATGCGCCATTCAGATTGGGGCGGAAGGAGGACCATGCAGATGTAAGCGCAATGGTCGGAAAAGGCCAGTGGCCAGCGTTCGGCGTACAGTATCGCAGATTCTGTGAGGCTTATATCCTGTCTAGACGTAGACGACTTGCGGAATAACTCGTAAGAAAGGCACGACCAGAACAGTCGCCATGTTGCACTTCTCACGTGTCGTGAAGCAGTAGGTTTCGCACCACTATATGTAGTTCATGGCATGTAGTATAGAGTGAAACCTGACCTTGGGGGTGCAGAACGCAGTTAAAATCACTTCCTAGTAGGCGGTGGTCCTTTCGACCTAAAAATAGGGAGAAAGGTGGGGGGCGCGATGTCCTCTGAAAAGTGCTTTTATTCGGTGGCAGCCAGGATGGGCATACCCCCTCCGCTCATCGACGTCCTCTGGCGTCTTTACGACAGTGCCAGTTCACGACTCCAAGTCAATGAACGTTTAGCATGACCGGTACACATCCGCTACTCCGTACGACAAGGGTGCCCCCTCTCCGCCCTCCCGCATGGCATTTCTCTAGAGCCCTTCATTGAGGTCCTGACAACCAAGCTCTCTGGCCTCAGCCTTCGCCATACACTTTTCGCTGTTGGGCAAAGGCTGATGACCTCCTCCTCCTCGTCTGCTCCGGCTCTGAGATTCGTGCAGTCCTCTAGTCGATTATACATAATAGGGCTGCTGCTGGCAGTGCCATGAATGTTGCAAAATCTTCAGCTATGTACATTGGAAACGGCCTCCAGGAAGGTGAAGTGGCATCCCTGCCATATGTGTGGACGTTCCTGTACTTGGGCATTACCTTTACCCCACGCACAGCGGCAAGGAATTTCTGTCGCCTTTTACACGCCATCAGTAATGACGTCAGACAGGACCTCCTGCGCGGCCAGACACGCTTCAACGTGTTGAGTTCTTAATCGTTATGTGGCATCAAAATTGGTTCACATCGTGCAAGTTCCCTCTCTGTCGACGGCGGTTCGGTGCAACCTTCAGGCGGCCTTTGGCTATTATCTCACAGCTGGTTCCATGCTTAACGTCCGTTACGAGACACTTATCCTGCCCCCATGAGATTGTGGCCTCGGGCTCGTCAACGTCCGTATGCGAGCTGCGACCTTGTATATGAGTACCATGAAAAGACAGTGGGCCATGCAGGGCACATCTCTAACACAGAGCTTGCTTGAGGTCCTCCTGTTTGCGTCCATCTTACCACCGGTGTCTGTTGGCCACATCGTGCCTCATTTGTCCCATATTGAGACATTTTTCGTCAACTACAGTTACACACATACCAGTTTCCCATGTAAGCGTACATGCAGGACTAAGCATTTTTACGGCGTACTACTGCACCGTGTTTCCCGGAATGTGATGGAGACCAAACATCCCTCCATCCAGGCCCATAGTGTGGGCTACCATTCACCAACCCTTCTTCTCTCGAGATGTCCGGGCAATATAGTATCACATAGTCAACAGGAAATTTGCCACGATACAGCGACTGCATAACATTGGTTTGTCGGATTCCCGTCTTTGTCCACTTTGCCAGTAACTCGACATTGATGACCGCCGTCTGACATGTGTCTCTTCGCAAGATGTCTGGGGCTTCGTGCAGGAAAACATTGACTGCTATCTCCGAGTGCCACCAAACACAATCGAACCGCAAATGTTTTTGTACCCAGAGGACAAACATTTTCCCGCCGCCAAATATCATGTCATTACGTGGGTCAAGGGGTGAGCGGACGGTTACCTCTTCCATGCGTCACCTAAATCCCCGCCTCCACTTCTGGACCTATTTACGAACAGGCCATGCAGCTTTCGAAAACAACCCTCGTTAACACACATTATTTACTATCTTCGAGGGGTCTTTGTTAGACCTCAACTGAGTTCGGGGGTGCCTGGAGCTGAGGCTACCTATCCCTCCCCAAGGCGGTGCCTGAGTTTCAGCCGCCTATGATCGATTCTACCTCCGACCACCGCGGATGGGAGAGCGCACCGTAGGTTGCGTGGATTTTATTGCTTTCTTTTCCTTCTTCTTTTCTTTTTCTTTTCCTTTACCCACTATTTATACATGTTTTTCTCTGTCAATGACGTATGTTCCACACAATTTCACAAGAATAATGAAAATTACAAAAACAAAATGAAAATAAGTAAAGGACAACCGAAGCCTTCCAGTTCTGTTGGGTCCTGTGTCTCCCACATTCCTGTGCTCCACCGGTGGCGATGACAGGGTCACTGTGGCCAGGCCTCGGGTCTCTACCCCTGCCTACTCTGCCTCCTGAGACCCCACCGGTCCACTACCCTAAAAAAATGGTAATGCGACCGCTCGCGATAAGCAGAACATAAGGGTTCGCGTCTTGGTCCAGCACAAATTTTCATTATCGTCATTTCTTTATACTGCTGATGGTTGTCCATATTCGCAACAGCGAGTACGTTTCATGTATTTGTTTGACTGTGTGCACTGGATTGACACGAATACCATCCGAAACAACACAAAACGCACTGGCGTCATCCCTCAGATGTCACCAGGCAGCGGTTGTGTAAACAGGCAGCGGGGACTCGAAATGCTCGCCCGACTGACTCGCTGCGTCGGAAGCATCGACGGCGGGAGCTGTAAAAAAAAAAAAAAAAAAAAAAAGAGACAAACAAACAACGGTGGCGCCGCTGCTGGACAAATGTACCGCCGCACTCTTCCTGGATCTCGCAATAAAACGGGTCGGCACAACTCTACGTTACTCTTCACTGACACTCCGCTTCTCTCTCTCAGTGATCACTCAACCACTCACACACACGCGCGGGCGCGCGCCCGCGCTCGCGTAGGTATGTGTGTCCAAAACATACTGACTGAAAGGTGAAAAAATAGCATACAGATTCAGGGGTTACTTTCATAATTTAAAGCATTAATTTTTATTTGTACGTGAGCAAGTGTTAGCGTTCGTATTAGAGCGTACGGCCGCATGTTTGTGTGTTGTTAGTTTATTACGAGTTTTTTTTATTTTCTACTTATTCTGTAGGGTTTGCGTATTTTGTTTTTTTGTTTTTGGACATTACGATATTTAATTGGTTGTCTAGTCACTTGCTATTCTCTGTATTACAAATGAAATGGAACTTACTGTGCATTTTGTTGCCTGACACCCTAAGTAAAGCTAACTACTACTCATCCTACCTCCCAGATGTCCCTCAGTTTCTTTACTTCATACTGCTCATAGTTCATGCCAGTACCTGCAACAATCTCCCACATCTTCAACCTAGTTCCGAGGTACCTAGACCATGGGCGTCGCCAACAGGGAGGCGGGAGGCGAAACGAGTTCCGCCATCTTCCAATATGTTTTGAAAAGCAGTTTCAATGTTTTGAGTCTTGGCTGGCAAAAAAGACACCATTGAAGGAATATATCCAAGGCTAGCTAATTACACATACACGAAGCTCTTGGGCGGTAAGAATTATTGGTTTGCTGGATTTACTGACATGGCAGTAAATAAAATCAACTTACATTTTTCACTTGAAGGACAATATTACAAGTTTTAGTAACTGTGTTGGTACGACTACGAGAGACATAGGGGCGGGGTACATGAACGCCAGTGTGCTCGGTTTTGCTGCAAATTAGTAAGAGCAGTGGCCAGGAGGCGGACGGTTGACAATAGAACGCGACGCCATCGACAATGACGATCCGGTGTTGTTGTAATAATAAAGTCATAGGCTGTGCGTGTCTCAAGAGAATTGCTATGAAGAAAGTTCAGCACATACATCATAAATGTCTTTTTTCAAAAGATAAAGGAATGAGAGTAAGCAAATATTTATTACAAAATGTATTCCCAAAAAATGGTTCAAATGGCTCCGAGCACTATGGGACTTAACTGCTGTGGTCATCAGTCCCCTAGAACTTAGAACTACTAAACCTAACTAACCTAAGGACATCACACACATCCATGCCCGGGGCAGGATTCGAACCTGCGACAGTAGCGGTCGCGCGGCTCCAGACTGTAGCGCCTAGAACCGCTCGGCCACTCCAGCCGGCTGTATTCCCATTTACGCAGTTTCATCCAGCCGAAATTTCGCACGAGCGAGGCTTTTATTTAGTTTGAATAACGACTCAGTTTGAGTTTACACGGTTGTTTAGAACTTAGTGTATAATAATCATAAGAACGATGTTGATAAATTTCAGTGTTAATGTTATATAACTTACTTATACCCGTCAATCGCAAAATACATTTTAATCCAGGCTTAACTTGTAATGCTTTGAGGATTGAAGTGCCACTGAAACAGCTGATCTGAGACACCCACAGTGCTCAAAAAAGAGATTTTAGAATCGAATTTATTTAACTTTTTTGAAGAGGACCAGCCATTTAGACCCTCTTGTGGTTTGTTTGATTGAGTCGTTTCCCCCGTGACCTCGACCACTTACAAAATACAGATCTTAGTACACCAAACAGTGCGCAAGACAGCAAGGAAGTACACCAAAAAAGCGAGACACTTTCCTTGTACGTGACTGTACTACCTGAACTGTCTCCTGCTATTCCTTAAACCCAACCGCAATGCCAGTGATACGTCTTCCTACTCATTTCGTTATTTAGCACTGCCTTCGAAGACATCAACTCTATACGCGTCCAAGAACCCTAAACCAGCATCTACCTCTACATGTAAACCAATGTGGCCTCCGACCTCCCTTACAACAACGATCAACACCTGTGCCTTACCCACCTTCTATATTACCAGCTAAATAAGCGAAAATACGTCATCTTTGAGTCCCTTGATGTGTGTTTGCTATTTTTGGAAATTTGTCGTAAGATCTTACGGGACCAAACTGCTGAGGTCATCGGTCCCTAAGCTTACGCACTACTTAATCTAACTTAAACTAACTTACACTAAGGACAACACACACCACAAGCCTTAACAGTACTACAGGAATTTAAAAAGTCCTAATAAGACTAAAACACGACATATACAATCAGCACCATAAATTAGAACAGTTAAATAAGCTATATAATGATACAGCAAGGTTCAAAACGAAATGTCAGAAATTGTTATTTAATATCGAAGATCAAGTGGTTAACAGCCACAACTGTAAAAATTAACAACAATGGCTTTCCATTGAGAAAGGGTATTAATGTTTGCCTTTTCAGGTCGCTGCCATTAACATCCATCTTTGTTCAAGACACTGTCCACATTCTTGCATACAGTGTTCACGAAAGTTAACACCACGATGATTTGCCTGAAACAGAATAAGGCAGAGAGCATTAAAGCATGAACAGAGCTAGTCGTGCTGTATGACCAGTCTCTTAAACCCATTCAGTTGTAAATCCTATATTTAGGAATTTACTAGACATCCTTCGAAACCAGACACATTAACATAATCACCTACAAAGTCTGTATTCAAAAACTCTACTAATCATTCACTTTGGCCAGTCGCATTAATGAAATCATTTATGGAAGCCCTTTCCATAATCAAAATGTTTCCGTGACTGTTAGCAAATCTTTAGCTCACAGTATCTGATGAAACACTGTCTTTCTTAGTACATCTACACGTATTCACCCACTGGTCTTGCCAAATCGTTCCGTGTCCGAAATCGTATAAAACACAAGCTCGCGAGTCATAGTTCCGTCAGTGCAAGTGTGCGCTCTGCCCATTAGGCCACGAGATGCTTCCGCTGCAGTTGCCATCAAAATGGTTCAAACGGCTCTGAGCACTATGGGACTCAAGATCTGAGGTCATCAGTCCCCTAGAACTTAGAACTACTTAAACCTAACTAACCTAAGGATATCACACACATCCATGCCCGAGGCAGGATTCGAACCTGCGAACGTAGCAGTCACGCGGTTCCGGTCTGAAGTGCCTAGAACCGCACTACCACCGCATCCAACGAATCAGAAGACTGATGACTCAAAAAAATAAATAAATAAGTAAAAAATAAAAAAATGAGAAACAAAAGAATTGTCTGAGCTGAGAGTTGTGTAAAAGATCCAATTGTTATTTTATTTAGGTTGATAGGAAATACCTCTGCCTGTACTGAATCGAAGGAACTATCTACTTCAATTTCGCTGCAAGAGAAACTACACTACTGCCCATTAAAATTACTACACCACGAAGATAACGTGCTACAGACGCGTAATTTAACTGACTGGAAGAAGATGCTGTGATATGCAAATCAGCAGAGCATTCACACAAGGTTGGCGCCGGTGGCGACACCTACAACGTGCTAACATGAGGAATGTTTCCAACCGATTTCTCATACACAAACAGCAGTTGACCGGCGTTGCCTGGTGAAACGTTGTTGTGATGCCTCGTATAAGGAGGAGAAATGCGTACCATCACGTTTCCGACTTTGATAAAGGTCGGATTGTAGGCTATCGCGATTGCGGTTTATCGTATCGCGACATTGCTGCTCGCGTTGGCCGAGATCCAATGACTCTTAACAGAATATGGAATCGGTGGTTTCAGGAGGGTAATACGGAACGCCGTGCTGGATCCCAACGGTCTCGTATCACTAGCAGTCGAGATGACAGGCATCTTATCCGAATGGCTGTAACGGATCGTGCAGCCACGTCTCGATCCCTGAGTCAGCAGATGGGGACGTTTGCAAGATGACAACCATCTGCACGAACAGTTCGACGACGTTTGCAGCAGCATGGACTATCAGCTCGGAGACCATGGCTGCGGTTACCCTTCACGCTGCATCACAGACGGGAGCGCCTGCGATGGTGTACTCAACGACGAACCTGGGTGCACGAATGGCAAAAGGTCATTTTTTCGGATGAATCCAGGTTCTGTTTACAGCATGATGATGGTCGCATTCGTGTTTGGCGACATTTCGGTGAACGCACACTGAAAGCGTGTATTCGTCATCGCCATACTGGCGTATCACCCGGCTTGATGGTACGGGGTGCAATTGGTTACACATCTCGGTCACCTCTTGTTCGCATTGATGGCACTTTGAACCGTGGACGTTACATTTCAGATATGTTACGACCCGTGGCTCTACCCTTCATTCGATCCCTCCGAAACCCTACATTTCAGCAGGATAATGCACGACCGTATGTTGCAGGTCCTGTACGGGCCTTTCTGGATACAGAAAATGTTCGATTGCTGCCCTGGCCAGCACATTCTCCAGATCTCTCACCAACTGAAAATGTCTGGTCAATGGTGGCCGAGCAAGTGGCTCGTCACAATACGCCAGTCACTACTCTTGATGAACTGTGGTATCGTGTTGAAGCTGCATGGGCAGCTGTACCTGTACACGCCATCAGAGCTCTGTTTGACTCAATGCCCAGGCGTATCGAGGCCGTTATTACGGCCAGAGGTGGTTGTTCTGGGTACTGATTTCTCCGGATCTATGCACCCAAATTGCGTGAAAATGTAATCACATGTCTGTTCTAGTATAATATATTTGTCCAATGAGTATCCGTTTATCATCTGCATTTTTTCTTGGTATAGCAATTTTAATGGCCAGTAGTGTACTCTTAACAGCAACAAACATGCCACTACCGACTGTCTTTAGCCTATCCTTTCGGAACACCGTTAGGCTCTTCTCAAAAATTTCGGCTGAACTTATCTCGAGCTTTAGCCAGCTTTCAGTGCCTATAATGATTTGATCAGCAATGCTTTCTATTGGCGCTTGGAGTTCCGGGAATTTCCCAACGACGATTTACAACTGTTATATCGATGGTTCTTGTATTTACGTTCTTCCTGTGTGCGACTTGATCTCTTTGGGACTGAAACCCTTTTTATGTTTCCCCGAGACCCTCTAACTTAAAAAACCGTCCAGTGCACGTAATACATCCCCTGCTACCCGTATTGCCGCTTCCGTCTAGTGGTCTCCTGACCTATTCAGTGGAATTCGATACTTAACCACCCCATGGCGCAATTTGAGAAATTGACAGCAGTAAGGTGATTCGATGACTCCTGTGTTAGGCACTTAATTGTGAATTTCAGAGTAATCATGTAAATGTACATTTAGATGTAATTAATTATTTCCCACCTCTGTAATACTTGCCAGATGTTAAAGCATTCTTTCAATGTCTTAAATGTCTGCAAAAATGCATAGATAATGGAAATCAAGTATCCTCATATTATCTTCTATACAAAGACATACGTACACATGTATGCATCACAACAGGACATTAACACTAAAATATAGTATTTACTCGCCTAAACGGATGTGATAAAAATAAAGTTGGCATATAAAGTTAGACTTAACAGATCGAGACTAAGCTGACAAGGCTAAAATACTCGGTAAACACACAAACAAATAGTCGTTCTGAGTGTAATTACTTAGGTCTAATCTTGGTGAAACACTCTCAAATTAAATATTAGTGTATTAGAACAGTGTCTAAATATGTGAAGTATGTTGAATAAGACGGAGTGTACTTCATCACCTAATGTGTTTCAGTAATGTATCACCATCAGTTTAGGAGGGGCGAAGATATTATGTTACTAGAGAAATAATGGACGGCAATTAGTCGTTGTTATTACATATAACTGGGCCTAATTGAATTTAACCACAAAACGAACTTTTACCACTAACTTGTGTCGGTAATAATTCATCACCAATTTAGGAGAGGTGAAGATAATGTATCACCATAAATGTGTAATCGATGACAACTATCAGTTATTAATAACAATGACTACGTCTAGTCGAGATTAAGTACAAAACGGACGGTTGCAGTCGAAACTATGACTCTCTATAACTGTAATCAACTACTTAATTACACTCACATCTAATAAAAATATACCCCCTCCAGACAAACACACACAAAAAATAGCATTTTAATAAGGAAGGAGAAATGTGTTTTTAATTACCGTTTATCACTGAAACTAGCAACTTCTTCTATGTTTACATAAGCACAACACGACGAAAGGCTGTGAAAGATCTCTACGAAAACTAGAACTTTGTAGCAAACTAAAATTGAATTTTTTCTCGAAATATGTTCTGCACTAATTTCCATATGATTTCATATCTGTAGAAGAGAAAAGTTGGGCCAAGCAGCCCATGGTAAAACACTGTATCAACTCTGGGTATCATCCATCAATTAGCCAACACTCGTATAGGATGTTGCCGGCTGAATGATGGATAAGACAATGCAAGACGACATCACGAAACCTCCAGAGAATGGTCCTCTTCTACAGCCCTTCTTGAAATGTGCAAAGTATTTCTCAACAGTAGACATGCAGACAGTGTCAACCCCTGCTTGCAAGACAATTGTGTTTGTAAGGCGGCAGCTTGAATGAATGTTCATTTCGCACCTTACATGAGATTTTATATGGTGTAACAAGTAGAAGGATATGCCACCTCACGCATACTTCGGTGATAGTGAGTAGATTTGCCTATCAAAATGTACAGTACATAATGCAAAGGGATGACATACGATTCGACGGTATTAACACACTGAACCAAAATCCTGCCTGTCATTGAGCAATAGGCGAAAAAACTGATGGAAGAAACGTTGTAGTTTGGGGGCAAACACAAATAGCGCTGTCATGGCCCGCATACAATAGAAGGTTTGTAACAGGGGTTGGTGGCCCGCAGCGACAGAGACAATGAACGTGCTGGGTGACACAGCAAGGCGAGCAGGTAGTGGCAGCGCTGCCTGCGATGCAGAAATCCTTTAGAAAACCGCGTTGGGGAATTTTCAGATGGATACAAACAGACGAGCGACGCAGTTGAACACATGAAAGGCCCGTGGTATGCTCGTGATGTATGCATATAATTTTAAGGCGTCAGGAGCGGGCACAAAATGTCCGATTGGCTGAAATAAACTTGGAAGGACAAAAAGGGGCCATGTTTCGATGCAGTTTAAAGGTAGGCCCATTGCGATTGGCAGGAGTAGTTTCCACGAGATGAAAGGAAGCCTCCAATTGGTCTGAAAGAGCCATGACGTGTAGCACGAAAGGACACAGGTGGGGGAGCCGGCCTGTGTGGCCGAGCGGTTCATGGCGCTTCAGTCTGGAACCGCGCGACCGCTACGGTCGCAGGTTCGAATCCTGCCTCGGGCATGGATGTGTGTGGTGTCCTTAGGTTAGTTAGGGTAAGTAGTTCTAAAATCTAGGGGCTGATGGCCTCAGATGCCCTATAGTGGTCAGAGCCATTTGAACCACAGATGGGGGAACAGTTTGTTACAAAAGACACAATACCGAAAACTTCGGGGAATCTCCTCTGAACCAGCATCAAGTATAGAACAGGGCGCATTACGCTCTGCACGGTGCCAAAAGAGGAACTTTTTGTGAACACTGCGTTCACTTGGACTGACATTCAGCTAGAAATTAGCTGAAGAGTCATTGAGATCCGATAGTGGAGAAAAGAAACAGCCACCTAGTTAATTGTTCTTGCGAGAACTGAGAAAGCGTTGAAGTATACACACTGCTGCATCTATGCACGTGTATATCGCCATATTTTCCAGACCAGAAACGAATGCATGTTTTCTCGCTTAACGAGAAACACAGGACAGTTCCAGCTGATAAAATCAGTAAAGATTTTGATTAGCTTTTCATAGGATTTTCAAAGGACGGGAGCGGCCATGCAGCCGTCAGCACGCCGCAGCTAAAGGTAAATGCCACTGATAGAGGCGTAAATTGTTGGATCAGCAGCTTGCGTCCGCTGTGAACCTGAGCAGCCTTGAGTAATCTTTTGTTGATCTTGCCGCAAACACTAATCATCCTCCATAGAATTTATTGTCATCCTAAATAGTACTGACCTTAGAACCAGAGTCGGATCATTTGTCGTAGTATTGGCCAACTTCACTGTCTAGAGGTAAGAAAAATCTTGTAGAGAACCTACTATTTAAATTTAATATTGTTGTGTTCACAGTTATTTCTGCCAAACAGGACGTACTGTGTTATCTTGATAACTGTCCAGAAATTGTCATGTCACAATCTACGTAGAGCCGTGTGCATCTTTAACAACAATATAGGAACAAAACAAATTTAGCACAGCTAAACACCGATGTGCTCTATCATAGACTAAGGGCCCACTCCTAAACCACAAAAATTGAATCTAGTGATCCTGACGCACTCACAGGGTGTTTTTGCTGATGTCTGACGAACGTGAAAAGGAGTGGAATGGCAGATGTTTTGAGGTTGCTCTCAAGCTGCCTTTTCCGCCAGATAAGTCGTTCCACCGATCCCCCCGTGCGGCCTAACTGCAAACAAGCAAAGGAAACATCAGGACCGGATTAAGGAAACAAGGGATGTAGTGAGGCGCTGTTCGTCTGGCAGACGCCTTGGGAGACATTGCGGGTATAGCCGTTCATTTCACTGAAACTAATAGAACTTTTTGCCCTCACGGATGCAGACCGAGCGCCGCCACAAGGCAGGTCTAGCACTCGCCCCATTTGTACAGCCGACTTTGCTAACGATGGTTCACTGACTACATACGCTCTCATTTGCAGAGACGACAGTTTAGCATAGCCTTCAGCTACGTCATTTGCTACGACCTAGCAAGGCGCCATATTCAGTTATTATTGATATTGATATAGTGAATCATATACCGTCAAGAGCGACGTTCATCATTAATGGATTAAAGTTAAGTATCAAACCACTTACGTCCGCTTTCTGAATTCTAATTCCTTGTCATGTTCCAGACCTCACGTCAGTATAGTTCTTCCCTCTTCACGCCAGCCTGCGTGAGCTAAAACGCGTGCATTTCGGCCTCCTCTAGTAACACGGTGTTGGCTCTTCTGCCAACATTACAGATTTTCAAACCTACCTACCCGATTAAGGGATCTAACCTTCCACGCTCCGGTCCGTAAAATGCCAGTCTTGATTTTCCTGATAAAGAATGGCTCTAAACACTATGGGACTTGACATCTGAGGTCATCAGTCCCCTAAACTTAGAACTACTTAAACCTAACTAACGTAAGGACATCACACACATCCATGCCCAAGGCAGGATTCGAACCTGCGACCGTAGCAGTAGCGCGGTTCCGGACTGAAGCTCCTAGAACCGCTCGGCCACAGCGGCCGGCCCTGATGAAGACATCCGCCTGCCCCCTCTCCGAGATCGGAATCAGGCACTATTTTACCTTCAGAATATCTTACACAAGATGATACCACCATTATTGAAACATAAAGACTATTTTTCCTTCAGAATACGTTACACAAAGGATACCCTCATTATTTAATCATAAAGTTGAGCTGCATGCCTTCGGAAAAAATAACCGCTGTAGTTTCCCCTTCCTTTCGGCGGTTTGCAGTACCAGCACAGCAAGGATGTGTCGACCAATGTCAGAAGGCCAGATCAGTAAGTAACGTAGACAGCGGTCCTTCAACTACTGGGAAACCTACTACCCCTCTTCTGGAGCCACAGGTTGCCGTAGTCTCTCCACAGGTACCATTTTGTTATGGTGACATCAACGGTATGGCTCTCCGTATTTCAGGGACACACACGCAATACCACCTCGGAAATGTCCATGGTTCATGGGGAGGCCACTCTGAAATTTACTGAAGAACTAAAGGCTAAAGGTGTCTTTCTCTTATCTGTTTACCCTCCCAAATTCCGTTACTTTCCCTGTTATTTCACCTCCTGCTGCAGCGTTCCAATCCCTCATGCTTAGTATCTTTCTGTATCCCTTTGCACGCAGGGTTACCAGTTTAATTGTCTCATATACGATCTCACTCTGCATCGTATGCTTGGAGCGTCGACATATTCACCTGAGCTATAGTTATTAACACTGCTTTGGTTTCTATTCTTATGGGAGTAACTTCCCGCTACCTGATCATAAAATCCGATTTAACGTCCCAGAGTTTCTTTTCTACCTTCTTTAACCCCTTCACATTCCCATCCTCACCAGTCATGACAAAGGAATGAAAAAAACGCAAATAATGGAAAATTAACAAAGTACTTTCGTAGAGAACACTCAACACTTAGAAGCCCATTTTTGCGTTATTTTTAAGTAGATGACCACTTACACGACATGGAATGTTACCCGGTTGTGCACTTATTAATAAAACTAAGTCCTATGCTGATTAATATCGCACCTTTGCGACGTAGCACGCAACTAACAACATTGCATCTACCTTCATATTAGTAGAAGGAGGAGTTTCGCGACGTCGACATACATCCTCTAACAACATCTAGGTATTATGATAATCTGCAGGAGAATATGCATGCCCTGTTTCGTGGAAGTCCTGTATTGCTCAACAAGCAGCCACTACCTTCCACGAAACATGGTAACAATACTTGTTGTTTTCGCATTCGGGAGGACGACGGTTCAATCCCGCGTCCGGCCATCCTGATTTAGGTTTTCCGTGATTTCCCTAAATCGCTCCAGGTAAATGCCGGGGTGGTTCCTTTCAAAGGGCACGGCCGACTTCCTTCCCCATCCTTTCCTAATCCGATGAGACCAATGACCTCGCTGTCTGGTCTCCTTCCCCATAACAACCAACCAACTTGTTGTTTAACACGAACACTTTGTGATTCTGAAATGCGTATCCGACATTGCGCCACAAGGCATTATACGAAATCTGGAAACCAAAGCGATAGAAATAATGTTGGTAGCCACTACCCGCTTATGAGTGGAGTGCTGGTGAAGAATCTTCATTTCACTTAAAGTCTACATTTGATCCTTAGAGCCATGAATACGTAAACTATCATAAAGGCAGCATCAGGCACGAAGAAATATGGTCAACAGGCAGCTCCCTGAATAGAATTTGATGAAGAGTTGAGAGACAAAAACCCATGTAAAATGACACACTGCGAGATAGATATAGGTTCCCGTGGTAACACTGGTGGTTAAAAGAAACGGATTAAAAATTATTCTACATTTATAAAATTTACATCAAAATTATTTACAAGGATTCCTTTCGATTACCAATTTCATGCTGTATTAATGCTGAAACTTAGAAAAACTACCTTCACAAATTTGTAGTGTCTGCTATTATTTGAAAGGTTGAAGAGGTGCAGGGTTCTCCTACTTTGCTTTTGGACCGAGGTACCAAAGTAGTAATTCTGACTCTGGTCTTAATAGTGGGAAAAAGAACAGAAGTCTGTAACCGTAGGCTTCCGCAGCCGTTGTCACAGTCAATAACATTCTTCTGGGTTTGAGGCCGCATTGTCAACTACAAAATTTCGACCTTTCGGGACTATTGCAAGACGCCTTCCTCAGAGTGTATTGCTAACTATTGCTATTAGCAATTTACCCAGAGAAGGCGTCTTGTGATAGTCGTCTTAATGTCGGAATTTTATTGTTGACAATGCGGCCTCCTCAGGATGTATTGCTAATAGCAATATTTAGCAACAGTTATCAATACACATTGAGGTAGGTGTCTTGCAATAGTTGCCGAAACGTCGGAATTTTATACACATCTCAAAAAAGTTTTGCATCACCACGGCTCTCAGAACTCCTGAAGATAAACGTTGACTGTGGATATTGTATCACAGACACAGTCCCTCTGACTGTTCAGAGATGTCACTAAACCCTCCAAAAGATGTAAATAACCATGCCTGAGCTGCGTCTGCTTGACGGAGGGGGTCCGACAACCGATCAGTCCCAGTCATTCCACCTAGAAGAAGGTGTACAGCTCGTGTTGTCTGTAGTTCAACCATGCCTAGACGGTTAGATTTCGTCCGAGTTGTTATTTTGTGCCAGGAAGGGCTCTCAACAAGGGAAGTGTCCAGGCGTCTCGGAGTACCCAAAATGATGTTGTTCGGATATGGGGGAGACACAAAAGGACAGGAACTGTCGATGACATGCCTCGCTCAGGCCGCCCAAGGTCTGCTACTGCGATGGATGACCGCTAACTAAGGATTATAGCTCGTAGGAACCCTGACAGCAACGCCACGATGTTGAATAATGCTTTTCGTGCAGCCACAAGGCGTCGTGTTACAACTGAAACTGTGCGCAATAGAGGGCATGATGCGCAACTTCACTTCCGACGTCTATGGCGAGGCCGACGTACGCTGCTGGTGATCATGGAATGCGCCGTAGCGGCTGTACGATACGACCGACCGATAGTGCAACCATATCGGCAGCATACTGGCGAGCCACTCGTCTTTACGGACGACAACTCGCGCCCCCATTGTGCACATCTTGTGAATGACTTCCTTCAGAATAACGACATCGCTCAACTAGAGTGGCCAGCATGTTCTCCAGGCATGAACCCTATCGAACATGCCTAGGATAGATTGAAAAGAGCTGTTTATGGACGACATGACCCACCAGCGACTCTGAGGGATCTAGGCCGAATTGACGTTGAGGAGTGGGAACAATCTCGACCAACGGTGCCTTGATGAACTTGTGGATAGTATGCCACGACGAATACGGGCATGCATAATGCAAAAGGACGTGCTACTGGGCATTAGACGAACCGGTGTGTACAGCAATCTTGACCACCACCTCTGAAGTTCTTGCCGTATGGTAGTACAACATGCAATGTGTGGTTTTCATGATCAATAAAAAGGGCGGAAATGATGTTTATGTTGATCTGCATTCCAATTTCCTGTACAGGTTCCGGAACTCTCGGAATCGCAGTGTTCCAAAGCTTTTTTTGATGTGTGTAGTTGACAATGCGGCCTTAATCACAGAAGAATTATATTTACTGTTGACGAAGAACAGAAGTCCTTAGGATGCCTTCATATCATTTCTATTGTCAGACAAAACTTGGACCATATCAGCAGAAATAAAATCTTCGAAGTTGTAAGACGAGAAGCGGTAAATTATAAACACGAGTAAATGTGTCATCTTCATGAACCAAGTGTAGCCGACAGTAATCAAAGTCGAAGAGGAACAAGTCTTTGGTGAACCCTGAGTAGTATTGCAACTCATCACCACTTTTGTTTAAGTCAAAAGAACAATAATGGGAAATCAAGAGGATTAGACACAATGTTTTTCGCAAAATATGAGCTAAGGATAAATGACGCTTAACCAAACTGGTGGGATGTTATAAATAGGAAAGAATCATAACCTTAACACTAAAATTTAGCCGAATCGCTTGTTAAGTGAAACAGGTTTCAAATATAGACTGTACGAGTATGCAGGATATGCGAAGCCAAAACGATGTTAGGAGTAATTTTTGCAGGCAACTGAACCGTTACGCGTTGGATAGGTAGCAGCACTGTCTCTAGTGGAACACCTTTGCCTTAAGAGGGCACGTTTCGCGAGGAGATCAGAGGGGAAGGCACTGACAGTGACACCGGGAACTTGAAACAGTTCGCAAGGGGAGAGGCGGCCGAGATGGAACCTGGCACCGAGGGGAGCAGTGTGCCAGAAGTTGATGGCTACGGGGAGCGTCTTTGATTAGTAATCAAAACGCCCTTGGTCCATGCTTCGAAGACATCCTCCGCTTAAATTCTGGACAATAATCAGCATTGGTGGCCGAAGACTTTCAGCATAAGAAGTCACCCTCATTGTGCCAACGACCTTGTCAAAGAGGGCGGAGGAGCGGAAAAAGTTTCGGGGCTCTTTCTAGCCCTTGGAGTGGGAAACTGCCCCTAAAGGCGGAGGAATCAGCAATGACCAACGGGATGAGGATGCAGAAGGCAGTGGAAACCACTGCATTAAAGACATAACGTGTGTCCACAGGACATGTGGCCTGTAATTACAAACGTGTCATGATCTCTCCATTCACCTTATAGACAGGAATAGTCAGCAGTTCGTATCTTTGGGAGGGGCTGCAAAGAAGGAGGTGACTATGGGATAAATATTGCATAACTAACGGAAGGATAATCTACTACGAGTCAGGGCGTGGAATGTCAGAAGCTTGAAGCTTGAACTTGGTAGGGAAGCTAGAAAGTCTGAAACGGGAAATGCAGAGGCTCAGTCTAGATACAGTAGGGGCCAAGTGAAATGGAAATACGACAAAGATATCTGGTCAGCTTAATGTATGGTAATATCAACAGTAGTAGAAAATAGTATAACGGGAGTAAGATTCGCTAGGAATGGGAAGACATGGCAGAGAGTGTGTTACTGTGAACAGTTCTAATCAATATCGACAGCAGACCGACAACGCTAGTTCAGGTACACATGCCGACGTCGCAAGCTGAAAGTATATGAGGATATTGAACGGGTAATGCAGCGGGTAAAGGACGACGAAAATCTAATAATCATTGGCACAGGAATGTGAGTGAACTACCTATAATTGAGTTCTGCAGTAAATTTTAGCTAGTAATGACGAATACCCTGTTCAAGAATCACAAGAGGAGGAAGTATACATGGAAAAGGACGGGTGCCACGGGAAGATTTCAGTTAGATTTAATCATGATCAGACAGAAATTCCGAAATCAGATACGGGGTTGTAAGGCATTCCCTGGAGCAGATATAGAGTCAGATCTCAATTTGGTATTGATGAAGAGTAGACTGAAGTTTAAGATGCTATTTAGGAAGAAGCGATGCACAAACAAGTGGGATACGGAAGTACTATGGAATGGAGAGATATGCTTGTAGTTCTCTGAGGCAATAGATACCGCGATAAGGAATATCTGAGTAAGCAGTACAATTAAAGAGGTACGGGAAAGGGCAATCAAAGAAGTCGGAAAGAAAAACACAGGCACAAAAAAGATAATTTCCAAGAAACCATGGTTAACTGAACAAATACCTCAATTGATCGATGAAAGAAGAAAGTACAAGAACGTTCAGGGATACATAAATAGAAGTTTCTGAGGAGTGAAATAAATAGGAAGTGCAGGGAAACTAAGACGAAGCGGCTGCATGAAAAGTGTGAAGAAATCCAAAAAGAAATGATACTCGGAAAGACTGACTCAGCATATAGGAAAGTCAAAACAGCTTTCGGTGAAATTAACAGCAATGATGATAACATTAAGAGTGCAACGGTACTCCAACGGTTAAATGTAAGGGAGAGAGCGGATAGGTGGAAAGAGCACGTTGAAGACCACTTTGAGGGGGAGATTTGTCTGATGTAACAGAAGAAGAAACAGGAGCAGCTTTATATGAGATAAGGGATCCAGTATTAGAATTTAAAAGAGCTTTGGAAGATCTAAGATCAAATAAGGCAGAAGGGACAGATGATAGTCATTCAGAATTTCTAAAATCATTGGGGGCAACAAAAAGACTATGCACGTTGGTATGTAGAATATATGAGTCTGGCGATATACCATCTGACTTTCCGAGAAATATCATCCACACAGTTCCGAAGACTGCAAGAGTTCGCAAGTGCGAGAATTATCGCACTAGAAGCTTAACTGCTGATTCATCCAAAGTTGCTCACAAGAATAATATACAGAAGGATGGAAAAGAAAAGTATGGATGTATTATACGTCAATCAGTATGACTGTAGGAAAGGTAAAGACACCAGGGAGGCAATTCTGACGCGGTTGATAATGGAACGAGTGCTAAAGAAAAAAAAAACGTTCATAGGATCTGTCGGCCTGAAAAAAGCCTTCGACAATGTCAAATGGACGAAGATACTGAAACTCTGAGAAAAACAGGGGTAAGCTGTAGGTTGGGACGGGTAGTATACAGCATGTACCAAAGTCAAGAGGGCGTAATAAGAGTGGAACACCAAGAAGGAAGTATTCGGATCAAAAATGGTTTAAGTCAGGTACGTGGTCTTTCACCCCTACTATTCAATCTCTACATTGAAGAAACAATGATGGAAATAAAAGAAAGGGTCTGGAGTGTAACTGAAATTCAAGGTGAAAATACATTAACGATGTGATTCGCTGATGAATTTACTGTCCAGGGTGAAAATGAAAACGAATTACATGATCTGGTGAATGGAATGACCCGCCGAATGAATATAGAATATGGACTAAGGGTAAATTTAAGAAAGACGAGGGTAATGAGAAGTAGCAGAAATGAGAACAGCGAGAAACTTAAGATCAGTATTTATGGTCACGCAGTAGATAAAGTTAAGGAATTCTACTACCGAGGCAGGAAAATAAACAATGACGGACGGAGCAAGGAGGACATCAAAAGCTGACTAGCACTACCGAAAACGGCATTCCTGGCGAAGAGATATCTGCTACTGTCAAACATGGGGCTTAATTTGAGGGAGAAATCTCTGTTAGTGTACTTCGAAGCATAGCGTTTATGATAGTGAAACATGGACTGTGGGAAAACCAGAGTAGAAGAAAATAGAAGCATATGAGATGTAGTGTTACAGACGAATGTTGAGAATTAGGTGGACTAATAAGGTAGAGAACGTGTAGGTTCCGCGGACAATCTAGAAGGAGAGGAATATGTGGAAAATACTGACAAGGAGAAGGAACGATATGATAGGACGTCTGTTAAGACATAAGGGAGTAACTTCCATGGTACTAGAGGGAGCAGTAGAGGGTACGAACCGTATAGGAAGACACAGAATGGATTACACACAGCAGATAATTGAGGACTTACGTTGCAAGTGCTACTCTGAGAGATGAAGAGTTTGGCACAGGAGACGAACTTGTGGAGGGCCACATAAATCGAGTCAAAAAAGGAGAAAAAAAGCAAGTTTGGCAGTTAACAGCCACCGGCTCCGAACATAGCAGCGATATAGCGATATCAGGAAGAGACACTCAGGCGAACCATTGTTACCTCGGCTGTGGCCGGCTGCAAATCTTCGGCCGAATGGGGCGGATACCGAGGCAAGAAACGTGTGATCTGCTTTAGTGACCGCGCAGGCCTGGAGGGGGACGGCGGACCGCTGCCCTGTGGAAGTTGTTTGTCAGCTTCATACTGTCCCTCCTAGATCATTGTACGGATATGTATAGTGAGTTTCCGATTTGGTTTATCGGATGCGAGTGAGCCGAGGTACGTCAGTGACCATAGCTGTAATTACTACTTCCTGTATCAATGCTTTACCTGTTTAATTTGTTAGTTTTCTGGTTGTTTGTTCGATATTCTCATCCAGTTGACGATCATACTTTTCGGTATTAATCGCGCTTCTGTCTCAAGGCAAGGAAGTTGTGTGTGCACGCCTGTTAAACTGCTGAATTTGTTGTTTTTTTTAACGCTCCATTCTGAGTGATATTTGCGAAGTTCGGTCTCAGCTTTCTAGTTGGCTGCTTTAAGGCGCCTGATTTGTGGCGGCACGCATTTATACATTACGTGGGTTCTTTTCTTGTGCCACATCCTCCATTTGTTATTAATCGAGGGCAGAGTTTCATCTTTTGTTTTACTGGGTGTTTATACTACCAAGTTTGACTGTGCACGTTTACAGTTTATGAAGCTGAGGCCTCTTAATCTTAATTATTAAGACTCTTTCAATGAGGGCTTTGTTTTGAGTTTGTTACTACTATCTTATATGTGGCTTAATGTTATTCAAAAGATTGTGTTCTGTCTACTGTTAGCCAGGGGTTCGTTAGCCAACCGAACGCGTTATCTTCGTGTTTAGTGCTCCGCTCCGCAAGGCGGTAATTTGTTTGTCCCTCACCCACGTGGGGCGAGTATGGTGCAATTTGATGGCAGTCGAATTTCTGTTCAGAAACTGTATTACAAAGTTTGTTCAGATTTCGGCTGCCTCATGAGTTTCATTGATTTGACCCTGTTAACACACTGAAAAACTATTAACTTGTTAACTTCTTATTGGTGTAATTTTGACTGTTTTGCGGCGACGTTCGGTCTAGTGTAGAGGCCTGGCCCCAATTCCTGTACTAAATTATGTATTTCTCTGTTAATTAGGCCGCTATTTATGTTTCCTTTGATGGGGCTTGGATGAAACCTGCCTGGTTGATAGAAAAGGCGCAGCCCCTGAAAGCGGAGCCCATTACGCCGGGTGCAGGTAGTCCTGCGCCACTTAATCTTCCCGTGCCCACTGTGTCTTGCTAAGACAGGGTTGTCGATGTATTGATTTGTGCCTCAATCACTGCACAACGACTGCAGCTGTCCTTTTAATTTTTTAAAAACGTTCTAGCTTATGTAAATTGTTGAAGTGTTAACTGGCTAATTTGCCAAATGAGTAATTATTAGATTCACTTACTTAAATGTTTTTATTAAAGTATTACTCACCCAACAGAATCATTATTAATCTTACTCATTGTCTGCACTGTTGGTTTTTGAACTGGCCAAACACTAGGAGATTTAACGTCTGTTAAGTTCTTGAAGATTCTCACTACCGTTCAAGACGCAGCATAGAAGATCAGTTTGGTCTGGTTATTTCTCTTGCGTGGTTTGCGCGTCTTTGCTAACTGACGTTTTTGTAATTTTCTTATATGGCACTTATTATCAGAGTATACTTTTATTTGGGATTGTAACCCTTGAAGTTACTTCCGAGAAAGAGTTTCTAACTCTTTTATAGTAATGCTGTTTGCTGTTAATCACCCCCGTACAGTTTTATGAAAGTAACTTATTCTGTTTCTATGTAGTTAGTACCACAGGAAGTGTTTTTCCAATACATCTTTAATAAGTCTAACTTATTGTGTTCTGTTGATGTTCAATTTCCCTTTGGCCCTCTCCTTACTACCAAAGACAGCCTGACGTGGGTAATGTGTACCGTTCTCGTAGCAGAGTATGGTTGTCTTTGGGCTGAAGGATTGAAGTCTATTGATCATCATTCGTGTTGCTATATTTAGTTACAGTTTAATACTCTATATTATATCTTTCATGTTTAGATGCAATTGCTATTGTAGTAAAATTTGGGAGACAGTTACGTTCCATTCCAGACGTAGACTAGAGTCATGAGTGAAGAGGGCTGTTTGAGAGAGAAGAAGCTGAAGTATGAGTGTCTCATCCTTGGATTAACCGAAGATGGAGAGGTTCCCGAACTATCAGACCGACTTCGCGCGACTGTGGGGCGCCAGTCGAGATGACGATGGAGCGACTGGACAGGTGAGCGTCGCTCTTGAAAACTGTGCCGCTTCCCTCTCTGAGCCTGAGCAAACCCTTCAGTTCCTAAAAACCTGTGTGCCATCTCATTCCCAAGAGTATCGATGTAGGTGCAAAACGTGCATTGGTTGATGCGTCTTCTCCACAGCAGGCAGCTTTCGGCCGCGGAAAAGCCACTGTGGGGCAAACGCTTCGCCGCCGAAATCTTACAAGGTGCAGCCCTATCTCTGCAGTGGGCACATCTCGTCCAGGACGGTCATAGTCTTTCGCTTGGCGTGCTGAGTGTAAGTCACTGCGTCGCGGATCGTTTTCTGCACGGACACCATCGGCACTCCGTATGTCATTAAATGTGTTCGCGATTGCGAATAATGACAACTATCAGCTGTTACAATGATGACAGTGGAAATTTGTGTCGGATCGGAACTCGAACCCGGATTTCCCCGTTATCGCGTGTGGTTTCCTTACCATGTGGCTATCGGTGCACGACTCACGGCCAGATCCAAACTTCCATATGTTGTCAACCATGCCTCTACCACCTGGACTCGTACATCCATTATGTATATTCCCGTAGAGATCAGAGGTTATACTTGAAAGTCGTTTGCCCCGTATCGTGAGAGAAATAAGATAGTGCAGTGCTTGTGTTCTTCTGACTACTATCCATGCATGCATGTCCTCCCTTTCCTCCCTAGCCATGGTCAGTCATTCTTCAATTTAGTACAGTCATGGCTCTAACCATGCTCGACACCGAGTTGAATTCAGCCTGGATGTCGGATATGTCGTTTTATGCCACTTCAACTCTATGTCAGAGTTACTCAATCTAGTACCTGACAAGTGATGACATTTTCTCGCCGGCCCACTGCCAGATGTTTTCTACGATCGAGTGATAAGGAGGATGTGCTCGCCAGGAATACAGTGGACTACCTCTGCATGGAGACAGGTCAGGACAACGGAAGCAGTATGAGGCTTTGCTTTGTCTCGACCGAAATGTCATGGAGGCTGTGGAATCGTACAGCATCGATACCGCGCTAGGGTATACGCATTCTGGCTTGAGAACACCACACCTTCTTCTGCACGCGCACGTAGCTCTAAATCTACACCTACATAGCTACTCTGAAATTCACAATTAAGTGTCTGGCAGAGGGGTCAGCAAGCCACGTCATCGAACCACCTTCAAAATATTCCCCTTCCCTTTCAATTTCGAAAAGCACGCGAGAAAACACACGTTTAAATCTTTCCGTGCGGGCTCTTATTTCTCTAATTTTATTGTAATGATCGTTCCTCCCTATGTAGGTGAGTGCCAACAAAATATTGTCGCACTCTGAAGGAAATAGTCGGTGATTGAAATTTCATGATAAGATCTTGTCACAACGAATATCGCCTTTGTTTTAATGACTGTTACCCCGGTTCACGTATCATATCTGTGGCACTCTCCCCTATTCAGCGATAATACAAAACGAGCTGGCCTTCTCTGAACTTTCTCGATGTACTCCGTGAGTCCTATTCGATGCTGGTCCCACACCACACAGAAATTCTCCAGAGGAGTAATGTAAGCAGTGTCTTTAGTGGACCTGCTCCATTTTATAAGTGATCTGCCAGTAAATCGCAGTATTTGGTTTGCTCTTCCGACAACATTATCTATGTAATAGTTCTACTTTGTTTTGTGTTTATTCGTAATCGCAACCCCTAAGTATTTAGTAGAATTTACAGCCTTTAGATGTGTGTCTTTTGTCCTGTAACGTAAATTTAGCCGACTCCTTTTAGTAGTCATGTGGATGATTTAACATTTTTCATTATTTGGAGTAAACTACCAATTTTCTTGCCATACACATATCTTGCCCAAATAGTTTTCCAAATTTGTTTTGATGATCTGATGATTTTGTAAGACGGTAAATGGCAACAGCATCTGCAAATAATGTAAGACGGCTGCCCAAACAGTCTCCTAAATTGTTGACGTATATCAGCAGCAGCAGAAGGCCTATAACGCTCTCTTTGGGAACGCCGAGTAATGCTTCCGTTTTAACCGATGACTTGGCGTCAGTTACTACGAATTGAGAACTTTCTGACAGGAAATCACGAATCCAGTCGCACAACTGAGATGATACTCCATAGCCACGCGATTTGATATCATTTGACGTCCTCTGTCGATAGCATTCCTTACTTAGTGAGAATGAAGAGACAGTTGAGTTTCACAAGAACGATATTTTCTGGATCCCTGTTTGCTGTTTGTCAGTAAATCACTGTCTTCTAGATAACGAATAACGTTTGAACGTAGCAAACGTTCCAAAATCCTGCTGCAAATCGACCGAGCCGGCGTAAGAAGCAGCCTCAAAGAAACCAGCCCAGTCTGTTAGTGGAGTGAACCGAAGCCTCAGCAGTGTTTGTAGTAGGTGTTTACTCATGACTTTATCTGTTTACAGCTATCTCTTGAACTCGCTGCTTAAAGTAAACACCAGTGGCATTCAGATTACGTGTACTTCTAATTATTTCTCTTTCTGTCTAAGCACCCACATATTCCTCGGCAACCACCTCTGGCGGATCCAACACAGACATCGAGGATAGGGCACAGCCACCGGCCTTTATGCTTCAGAAAACTAACGCTTACTGTCGAAATTATCGGCTATGTAAACAAGAAATTTTCGTGCTGTGTACCCAATGACGCCTCACACCGTCACACCGGATGCTGTGGACTGTTTGGCGATGATGCAGTGTGGCAACTTTCGTTGCACTCGGAAACGCCAGACGTAGGTATGTTCATTGTGACGCTATGCGCAGAAGCAAGTCTCGTCCGAAAACACAACATGGTGCCACTGTTGTGTCCAGTATTGTCGTTGGGCGCACCACTGCCCTTCTGCAAAGGAGCCCATTTCCTGATTCACGGAATGTGACGTGAGTGTACGATACTGCACGGCCCAGCGAACGATATGTCTGTCCTCGGTGGTGCCGTACATGCGCAGGAACGAGTTGAATGTGCGTCTCCCGAGCCCGTCGACCCCATTGAGCCGTGCGTGGCACGTGTTCCCGCCATAATGTATTTTACATCTTGTTTTTAACATACTTCCACCTCACTACGTTAATTTAAATTACTACTGTCACTGAGTTGCTTCTTTGCCTGACCGTGACCGGCACTAGCAGTGCGTATCGGTATATTCCCTCTCGTAGTATCTTTGCTCAACTACTATTACCTCCCGGTCGTTGTCTGTCGTGAGGCAGTTCGGGTCGCTAGTTTGGTCTGCCAGTCAGTTGGAATGTGGCTGGAGCGCAGTCCGGACCTGCCTGTCGGGGAGTTGCAATGCGGCACTGGTGCAGTCGGGTTGGAGCAGCAGTGAGCTCGGCATCGACATGGCTCGCCCGACCATTGCCGCCACGCATCACTTGAGCTGGGCCACAGTCTTGGTAGATCGTCGTTAGGTCGTCCTACCGGACAAGGCGTTTTGGCTCGCTGATCGTTCATGAGTCGGCTGTGTGTGTTTGCATTGATTCCCGATTTTTCTTCGTGCGTGCTTAGTTACTCTTGGGTATTGTTCAGTTCTTCGTGCAAGTGTTTGTCAGGTTGTGTGTATAGTTGGCGTTATTCCTACTGACAACTATTTTAGATGTTGTCGGCATTCTGAGAGGAGTCGGTCGGTTGCTGCGGACCAGGGAAGTTATCTCCGCATGGTGCAGTCGGCTGGGTCCCCTGGCGGTCCCAGCACATTGTCGGAGCGTGTGTGGAGCTGTCGGATCGCTACGAGCTTCGTGGTTCACCGACCCAGGGCGTCAAAGTTGAGTGGTGTTTTAAGTACCCAAGCCATGTCCGTTCATGTTGTGTGGTTCGTTTCAGTGGTTCGCTGTTGGGGAGGTTTTCCTGTGAGCAATACAGAGTGTTTCTATTGCTGAAATTTGGCCACCATGCGGTGGAATTAACTATATTTTTTTGACTACAATTCAAGTGCACCAGCGGAATTTTCTGCCTTGTGGCTGTTAGTGTTCTGGTTACCTGCCCTGGCCACTAACGTAATTTCAGGCAGTGTCCTTTCCTCACCTGTTGTCGCTGTCCAACACGGTGTGCAGTTTTGACAGCTTAATGCATATACATATTTGATTGTGGATAATCACGCCCGTAACATTTTGTGTTTGAATTATCATGTACCGATTGGTGGCAAGCAAGTCGTTTGTTGGTCGGTCCGTGGCTGTCCCTTGGTTGGGTTCCGACGGATCAAGTGCAGTTGGGCTCACCATCTGTCTCACCTAAGTGAACGAGAGCAGACCGATCCTCTTGAGGTTTCTGACTGCTGTTGTCTTTACTGTCTTTCTTGCCGGTGTTTAATTGTCTGTTTATAATCTATCGTAGCTAATGATTAAAAAATTCTTGGTTTTACTGTGTTTTATGTAAGTTTGAATTCCGGCAAGTGGATATTTGCTGAAAGGTTATTGCCGTTGTGTGGTCTTTTCTTAGTCCGGTTTCAGCTACTTAAAATTTAAGGCTTATGGTTATATCTATTCTTTTTAATTTTGGAAAATTAACTGTGGGCCTTCAGCCTTGGAACTTCATTCTTAAAATTGCCTTTCAAGCTTAAACATTGCGGCCTTCTGCCTTTGAAAGGTTATGGTAATATACTTTTAAATTCTTGAAAATTTTATTTTGGGCTTCAGCCGTTTGTATTGCATTTTGTTCATGTTTGTCTATCCACCCTTGCCTTGAGATTTTCAACCTAGCTGTGAAATATACAGGGTGATTCAAAAAGAAT
This sequence comes from Schistocerca serialis cubense, assembly GCF_023864345.2. Classification (NCBI taxonomy): domain Eukaryota; kingdom Metazoa; phylum Arthropoda; class Insecta; order Orthoptera; family Acrididae; genus Schistocerca; species Schistocerca serialis. The sequence continues at coordinate 492,665,308 of NC_064638.1, forward strand.
ACCACAACTTTAAAAACGTGTATTTAATGAAAGAAACATAATATAACCTTCTGTCATACATCATTAAATGAGTATTTAAAAAGGTTTTTTTCACTCAAAAACAAGTTCAGAGATGTTTAATATGGCCCCCTCCAGACACACGAGCAATATCAACCCGATACTCCAACTCGTTCCACACTCTCTGTAGCATATCAGGCGTAACAGTTTGGATAGCTGCTGTTATTTCTCGTTTCAAATCATCAATGGTGGCTGGGAGAGGTGGCCGAAACACCATATCCTTAACATACCCCCATAAGAAAAAATCGCAGGGGGTAAGATCGGGGCTTCTTGGAGGCCAGTGATGACGTGCTCTGTCACGGGCTGCCTGGCGATCGATCCATCGCCTCGGGTAGTTGACGTTCAGGTAGTTACGGACAGATAAGTGCCAATGTGGTGGCGCTCCATCCTGCTGAAATATGAATTGTTGTGCTTCTTGTTCGAGCTGAGGGAACAGCCAATTCTCTAACATCTCCAGATACTGTAGTTCAGTTACAGTAGCACCTTCGAAGAAAAAGGGACCAAAAACTTTATTGGCTGAAATGGTGAACAAATGTACAACTAAATGAAACTTTATAGCTCCCTTAATTCGCCGACAGATAGTGCTTAGCTCTGCCTTTTGTCGTTGCAGAGTTTTAAATTCCTAAAGTTGTGGTATTCTTTTTGAATCACCCTGTATATGTTTAATTATTTTATTTGCTATTTTAACTGCATTGTTATCTTGTTGATTTTTAAGATTTCTTGTTTCGAGGCCTTGTGCCATGAAAGATTTGAATTTTGAATCTCGTAGTTGTAAAGGTACGGCTATGTGCCGTTTAGGTTGTAAAATTATAATAAATTATACTTTTAAGGTGAAACTGATCCCAACCTTATTTGGCCGTTTCCACAATTCTAATCACCTGTTCTGCCCAGCGGGTTTAGCGGGCGTATCACCCATACTTGTACGATAGTCGAGGGACAAACCTGAGCACCAATATCGCGGAACCGTAGATCACAGTCTAGATGAGCCACGGTATTTTCACTGTCGGGTTCAGACGCGTGCTAAAGACCGCTCAAAAACAACATGCAATTGCGATTTCTGACTGAGTAGCCCACTGCGTAGGTTTTCCTTATACACATAATTTAGATGACGAAAGTCCTACATGTTTTGTGCCATTGCGGTTAAATGCCAATCCTTTGCATAAGCGAACATGTAGTAAATGGCAATTTGACATTTGTTGCATACCGCCTTCATCTTGTTGCATTTGTAATGGCCACGAGTGTATTAGAAAATATTTATCGAAAGAGATGTTAACAGTAAAAGTCTGATTTCTGTTGAGAAATTACTTTCTAGTTCCCTTAGCTGCAATGTAAATACACATTCTATGTCAGGTAACAAAGATGAATGTAATCATGAATATAGTCTGCTATTAATTACGTTGGACAGTTTAAATTAATGGTTTAGTGAGATTCGGAGTCAGGAACGCTGCGTGGAAGGTACCAATCACTGTCCAAGGCTAATCGCCGACACTTAATGGCGTATTGATCCACTGTTAATGGCGAGCAGAGAATGTGTGTCGCGGCGGTGTTAACAATATGGCCTAGAGACTCCGGGTTCCGATGTCTGATGCATTACCTACTGAATGGCTGTACCTCTTATAGCCAAATATTCTCGTCATATAGGTGCTCAAATCAGAAATTAAGAGCCTCTGTCTTGTGACATTTGGTGGTCCGTCGCCACCGACCTGTGGTGAATGTTCGGCTTGTGGCGAACTTTCTTCCGCTCACCAAATGCCGAACTGGATATACAGATAACGAGCTATACCGTCGCACGATCCGTCAAACACGACAAGGTTGCTCTGTCTTGATTAACACGGAACAAAATGGATAAGCAATAGGTCGCGAAACAGCTGGATGCCTGTGTCCGAACTATATAACAACAAATTTTACCTTCTGAAACAGAGACGCAATCAGTCAGGAAAACTATATCAGTAACTAACAGCATTATGGCCATCGAGAGTGGTCATATAGTGAACACATAGCATTTGACTGTAATGGAACCAGTAACAAAATTCGAAATACGCTACGTCGTGGAAGGCTGGCAGGTAATTTAGCGAACCCTTAGAAGCCCTGTTGGGACTACATTGAACGAAACAAGAACAGGACTTATAGTGTATATGGAGAATCGCTCATATGCAGACGTAGTACGTATTCAGAGTGAGAAGAATGGGAAAGGCATTTTATAGCGCGTGCTGTAAGGGAAGCAAGCCAGTATTTCCCTTTAGCATATCAAGGATATCATGGAGAAACTAAATTTTCATTTGTTTATTGCTCCTCCAAAATGCGACCCTTTACGTCAAACACTGCTCCAGGTACACAATGATGCTAAAGGACTGCTGTCCTTTGCATAGAAAAATATTTCCAGAAACGCGACTGGGGCTACAGTTGGTTCCATTCACAGACTATTTTCAACGCCCCGAGAAAGGGGCAAACGATGTGGAAAAAATTGTTTTTATAACTGCCAAATGTAGGGAATGTTTTGCTGTTGATCAGGTATCTTTTATTGGTTGAAACTGCTGCCTGACTTCCCCGTTATTCACGAATTCATGCTTCACGGCGACATAGCTATGCGTTCTTTCACAACTGTTAGGAACGTTGACGAGGGCGCACGCGAAATACTGTACTTCTGTGTGGTATTCAGCCAAAGCCGCGTTTCACGTAAGTTTGAATGCTTCCGCAGCCATTGTCATAAAGGCTTAGCGGGTTGGTTTGTATAATTCGTTTCTACGAAACAGATATAAATTTGGTTAGACAGCCGAAATATTTGAAAGAAGTCTTCTTGTTAAAGTTTCATTGATAGAAATATTCCTAACTTATGAACTGGTGCACATTAAAACATTTCTACATCCTGAGAAATATTTATGCCCTAGCGACTCCTTGATCACGAACGCCTTACCAAAACCCCCCTCACCAACGAAGAGCGGAAGGCTAAATACCACTAAGCCTGCTGTGTCTGCCTGTTTTAAGCCGTGGGCTCGTCACCCACTACTTGACACAGCAAAGCAACTGTACAACCTGACCACCATCGCAAGATATATTATAAGATGTATACATTTCAAACGTATGTAATTCATATTTTTGTTTAAACAGCGGTCTGACATTATATTATCCACTTTTATACGTAGCTAAATAAGAGGCTCTGTTTAAAGTTTATGCACTACAAACAGAACTGTAGAAATCTAGTCTAGCTGACAACTGTACTCACCTCGGCGCTGGTGTCCTAGGTTATTCAAATCCCAACGCTACTAACACCATCTTGCTAAAATTGTTATTAAATAACATTACGATAGCAGGATAATGGGACAAATCACTCATGCTAGCGATAATTGTTGGTGCACATCTAGATAAATATTTGTTTCAGCATCTTTATAAGAATTATTCACTACACTGCTTACAACAAGTTCTGTATTTGGTTAAGAATAAAGCAAACGTGGTCACACTCTAGGGGATATCATGCCACTTCCACCTGGTCTCATCAGCATATGTTGTATGTCTTTACTATTTGTTAATGATTTTATAAATAAATTTAGTATCAATGTTAATAAGATTTTTAATACTGGCTTTAAATATCTAGTTAAAATGTTAGTGAGCCTGTCTCACTAACGCGGGTTCGATACTGTCTTTAGGTTTTTCATAGCATGTCTGGAAGCAGTTTCAGTGTTTTCAGTGATTGTTCTAAATTTCAGTTTGAAACGTCCCCTTAGAACAATTATACATGACTGTGCTTAAATTGACACACAATATTTTTAGCGCAACGCAATCTGACTTTCAAAAATCCCTAGAAAAGAATGGCCCTGACTAACATTAACCTATACGTTTCACAAATCACTTACTTCACAAAAATCTTGGTTACTCGAACTACTGCAATACAGTTAGCGCCACAATTGCCAGCTAAAAAAAAATTCAAACTACGGAAGGCACTAATTACTGATAGGCATAGTTAGCAAATGAAAGATTTTTATAGAGAACAAACAATGCATTTACCTTAATAGTGTTGAAAACTCATAATATACATAGCAGTTCATGACATCCAGTCCTACAAATTTCAAAACTCCGCCATTTCTCTCCCCACATCCACCACTGTTGGCGGCTCACCTCCAACTGCGCAACGCTACGCGCTGTTCACATCCAGCTGCCCAACACTACAATGGCAGACAACAATGCAAACTAGACACAGACTGCACACAGCACAGCCAGTGATTTTCATACAGAGCGCTACGTAACGTTGCCAATAAGAAAACATATACAGCCTACTTACATAGTCCCCATGCTCCCCACAAAAGATTTTACAAATTGTTTTGGGCAGTGGCCAATAATGATTTGATAAAATTTTTCATAATTACAATAACAAAGATATCAAATGCACACACTTATTGATACAATGTTGGTCAAAAGCTAAAATTTTCTCACAGTCCATAAAGACAGTCCTGATCATTCATCACAGTAAAATTGCAGTGTTTTTCTCAAAGTCTGAGCAGTAAAAGACAATGCACACGGAAGTAGTGGATTTCCATGCAGTCTTGAAGAAGTAGTGTTGTCCTTCCAACGCAAAGACAGTGCTGACTCTTGACATGCTGACAGGTAATGGGCCACAACAGAGCAATGCCACAGCAGTGTCATTCGACGTTTTGAAGAATATTGGTAGGTAGGTCATCACAGAGCATACCCACTGTAGTCCTGGAGTGCAGTCCGGAACCGTGCGACTGCTACGGTCGCAGGTTCGAATCCTGCCTCGGGCATGGATGTGTGTGATGTCCTTAGGTTAGTTAGGTTTAAGTAGTTCTAAGTTCTAGGGGACTGATGACCACAGCAGTTGAGTCCCATAGTGCTCAGAGCCATTTGAACCATTTGTAGTCCTGGTAGAGATTACGGTATTGGTGGGCCACCAGAGGTGCAGACCCACTGCAGTCCTTGTAGAAATAATGGTATTGGTGGGTCATCAAAGATGCAGACCCACTGTAGTCCTTGTAGAGATGGCCAGCAGCCATCTGTTGTGACTGTGCAGGTGCACAATCACCATTGAAGAGTCTTGTGGATAATATAGCAAGTCCATAACCACCACTTGTGCACTCACAAAGTTTTTGGAATTGTCCTTAGAACCAGCAATGCTGTTATCCAGTCCCTCGCTGAATTATTAACACACGTGCAAACACTAACAGTCCCTACTTCTCACATATTGTCCATATACTATGACCAACAGAAACGTGTGGAGTGAAATGGAACTTACAAGCTAATAATATGATGGACTGGTGTCAATTACAATTTTATAACATAAGAATGCAATTACAAAGGTACAGAAAACATCATTAAAACACAATAATACAGATAACACTTATAGTACAGGCTTTACAAAAGAATCGAAATAACATATACATCAGTGTTACAGGAATTATGACATGAGTACATACATAAAAGATTAGAGTAACTTTCGAAACATCAACTTCACACATGAGCATTAAAACAAAACAGAATAAATAATGTCTAAACATCTTCACGGAGTAAGTAACATATTATTAATGCAAATTATATTTGAGGATAGCAGTATTCCTCATCATAGTGAATGTAGCTTAGTATTAGAAGAGAAAAAAGTCTATGAAACAGTACACAGAGACAGAAAGAAAACAAATACACAAGGGTACACAAACACATAGCAGAATAACACAGGAGAAAAGGACAGGGTTTGTTTTCAGTGTAACATTTGGTACTGCAGTCTAACCCAAAACTTCACTCCATAGATCTTTCGTCTTATTTCAACATTTGTTTCCACAAAAAAAAAAAAAAAAAAAAGAAAAAAAATCCTATCCAAGCATGCTTTCTGTATTCTGTTCACATCCTCTTTCAAAAATAGTTTTTGTCCACTGTGCACTACTTTTTTGGCGAAACCATTATCTTATAGCTTCTCAATGCATTTCTTCCAATTCATCATAGTTAGTTTCTTATATAGTCTACCCCCTCTTAAGCTAACTTAAATCTACTGAGCTCGGATGCTAAACTAAGGGACGAGGCAATGCAGCAGTGCAAAACAATTAACACAAACAGCAAAGATAAAAAATGCAAAATGGCAAAGCAAGCATCAGTAAATATAAATTAACAGAGCAAATGCAACATTACAATTAATATGAGCAAATGTGCAGCAACAAGAAAAATAAATCAGTAGTAAAGCTGGCTTAACAGAGTAATACAAAGTGAAATTCAGTAACACTATGCCTGGCAAACAGCAGCAGCAAATGCAATAACTTATACCTAAATATGACATAGCTCAAGCAGAAAAAATATTACACTAAAGACAACAATGCAGATAAGGGATATGTCTATTCACATCTTAATGTCGATGTAATTAAAGTGGTGCACAAAAAAAACTTATTCTATGAAATAAATTACCAAATACTTGAAAAGAAAACTATGTATGCAGTTCCTGTGAAGGGAAATGTCTTTTTGTGCTCCCTCCTTTTTTTTTGGAAGTATCACAAAATTATTATTTACTGGATCTGTAGACAGAAAATATCTATATTAGTACATCTATAAAATTTTTATTTTAACCAATGCTGCAGTGCAGCTAGAAACTAGATATTAAACAAAATAGGCAAAGCAAGGCGTGAAACGTCATTCACTAGCCATATGGCATTTCATAATGCAGTAAACAATCTTTCAACTAGCAAGACAATAGACATGAAATGTTTCTCATCATTCCATTTCAGTAAATATCATAAATTAAGAACTCTACAGTGTAATCGTGTTTTCAAGTTTGAGGGTGTCATATTTACGATGCTTTCTACAAAGGAATGTCAATAGCGAGGATTATGGCCTCTTTTTTTTTTTCTTCTCCACTTGTGCCTCTGAAAGGCACACACTAATGGGTTTCTTCCAGGCATCTGTCGCGCAGCTGGGTGCCCACGATGCATTACGTGAAGGTGGTCACTTAACTTTCTTACTGAAATATTTACGACAGCAGTTTCCGCTACAGTGACAGTGTCATATAAAAGTATTTCACAGGTCAAGAATTTGCGTTACAAATCTGTAGAAACAAAATCCTATTGATATAACAGTGTCCAAAAAATTTTCGTCGGCATTGTAATGCAGTCACGCATTTACATACATTTCATAACTCTTAAAATACGATTCTTGGTTTCCAACAACCTTTTTCACAAACCAGAGTCCCTAACCACTACTCATTATTCCTTACCTTATTCGTCGACACTTCTTCAATATTTCATCATAACAGATATGTACCATAATCAAATAAATCATATAGCATCAGCTTATTGATCATAAAGATACCACAACAGCATAATACACATAGTCATCGTAACATCATAACACCTCAGTCAAATCTCAAAAACGTCGTAGCTTTCTGCAATAATGTCAAAACCTAAATAAAAAAACCTCTGCTTATTTCAACAATGTCATCTACCTCCAACATACTTTAAAAATCATGATCCCATACCAAATACATTATTCAGAGCTCTCATAGTATCACAATGGTTCCGAAAAAATACGAACAGTTCACAAAGTACAGAAGAAATACAATTTCATAAGTGTGAAGTTATCCATCTGCGTAATTGTGTAAACATGGGTCACTGATGTAGTAAAAAAATGTTTGTTTCTCTGTTAAATAATCAGATAGCTGTGTAATTTATGTGTTAGAGAAATATGGTACCGATGTGTAAAGTTGTATAAGCAAATCCATATTAGCTAGGGCTCCTTGTGCTTGCCAAACACATGATACACAAAGTCGGCGTGTACCCCCTGAGGATGAATGTAACTATACCCACAGGTGTTACAGATTACAGCAATGGAATGAAATGTATCACGGAAAACCTTTGTATCGTTGTCCTTCAAATATCTTTACAAATAAATGATTTAAGTACAAAATTAATCACTCAAATAAGTGTACTGTAGCGCTAAACTGTGCGTCTTGTTGTAAGATAATCTCTGTGGGTGTGTCGTAGTTATCGTCCTCCGAAAGCTAAGTTCTGCAGAAGCCAATGTACTTACCTCATGATAAACAAAAGTGAAATGCTTTGCGTATGAGTATCTTAGTTATTACGCTTATTGCCGTGATGATGAAAGTACTGTGCTGTAACGTATTGTTGTGCTACGGAAAAGGCAGTCTCATTGTAGCTGTACCACAAAAGTTGCTACTAAAACATGTATTACTTTCCAGAATAATACAGAAAACCTGTGCAGATATAAAACAGAAACACTGCAAAAGCAACATTGTATATTGTCACTCATTAGTAGCGTCGTGATAAAATCGTGTAGCTGTCACATAAACTAACCACTGTGTCATCTGGTATCTCACTGAAAGTACTTTAAATCCAGAATGTATTTTCAAGTAAACCAAAATGTTGCATTAAAATCTCATTAGCAGTACCAGTATATGTTCTAAGTATGTAACCCTTATAGTCGTTATGTAATCGTGCAACTAACAAGCAAGAATGCACACACACAATAACACTGTGACGTCAGTTCACTATAACAATGCATTCGTAATTTTTCTTTAAATAAGCTCTCTTAGTTCTTGATTGGATATTTAACTTCAAACATTGTTGCATGGTAACAGTTTCTAAGTCTGACAATGCATACTAGAAATGTGAAGTGAAAAGTTTTATGGCAAAGACAAAGTTAAAAAGCAGATTATCTTTCAATAAACGGCTTTACATGTGAAATGTGGTGTAAACCTTTACTCTTCCTGGTACGCAGAGTTTCAACTTCAGCGTAATTATCATGTGGTATACGTCGGATTTTGTAAGGTCCATTGTAAACTAGAAATAATTTGTGACTCAAGTGTTTCTTCTTATGTGACAATGAATGAGCTTTAATGTGAACTTCCTGACCAATATATAATTTCTTTGCATTTGCTTTACCGTGTAGTTTTTTTTGTTTGCTGCAGATTTTATATTTTTAAGAGCCACATCAATTGTGTCTTTGTGTCGAAGTTTACGTGTATTCGGGAAAGGTACAAGTTCTCTGATTCTGTTCGGTGGTTCTTCATTCTTCAGTACAAGAGTAGGTGGTAAAGCACTGGAGTCATGAGGCATTTCATTCAGCACGTTTTGAAATAAGTGTAAATATCTGTCCCAATGCTAATGCTTTCTGTGACAATAAAGTCTGCAAAGCTTATTGATTTCTTTCATAATCCGTTCGGAGGGGTTACAATGTGGTGAGTACAATGAAATAAAAACAGGTTTGATTTTATGATTCCAAAACATGCGTGACCAAACAGCAGATCTCAATTGCGGAGCAATTAGCAACGTGTCCAACTTCACGTAAGAAAGTTTTAACAAAGGCGTTGGATACAGACCATCCAGTGGCTTTACGTAATTGAGTGAAAGAAACAAATTTTGAAGTAAGTTCAACAGCGACTAGAACGTACCAAAATCCATTAGATGTTCTGAAAAGGGGTCCCAAGAGATCAACAGCAGCAAATTCTTTTAATTTAGAAGGAATAATAGGAAACCACAGAGCACGATGTGAGATAGTAGATGGTTTCGCCATTTGACAATGTTTACAAATAGACAAGACTTTTCGAATTCTCTTTTCCATATTGTTAAAGTAACAAGTCGTTCGAAGAATATGATAACATTTTCGTGGACAAAAATGTGCGTAGCTGAAATGAATGTACCAAATGAGCTTATTAACAAAATCATCTGGAATGCAAAGTACCCATAGCTTGTCATCAACAGTGCAGCGTTTGAAGAGTATGTTGTTTCTATCCAGGTAATAATGCCGAATCTGAGTGTGGGTCTTTTCGTGCCATTTACTTTTGATGTCTTTCCAAATCGGATCTTTATCTTGTCCATGAGCAATGTCCTTTATAGATGTGGTGATGAAGTTTTCAAAGGTGACTTTCTGAATGTAAAGAATACTGAAATTTTTCTTGAGGTTGCCTTGTGTGTTACTTTTCTCAATCCCAGCCGGTGCGCGTGACAGTGCGTCCGCAACAATGTTCTCCTCGCCGGGAATGTAGACTATTGTGAAGTGGAATTCTTGCAGAAACAATGCCCAACGTTTTAACCTTTCATGATTTAATTTTGAAGACATAAGAAATTGTAATGCACGATGATCACTGTATACTTTTACGTGCTTACCAGAAAGAAAGAAACGGAATTTGTTAAATGCCCAAACGATAGCTAAAGCTTCTAATTCAGTAACGGAATAATTTTTTTCAGATTTTGTTAGCACTCGGCTAGCAAAAGCAATGGTTTTCTGAACAGTAGTGTCATTTTCTGTGGCTTCTTGAAATAAATGGGCACCAAGACCAACTTTAGAAGAATCCGTGCTAAGGCAGAAAGCTTGTGACAGATCTGGATGAGCTAGTATTGGCGCATTAAGTAGCGATTCTTTCAAAGAATTGAATTCCAACAGTGCTTCTTCGTCCTAGTTCCAAATAGTATTTTTTCCGGTGAGAGAGCAAAGTTTTGGTGTCACTAGAATTTGCATATTCAGAAAACGACGGTAAAAATTTACGAGACCTAGAAAACTGCGGAATGGCTCTGATTGCTTCTAACTTTTCAGGATCTGGGTGAATGCCTTCAGAAGAAATAATATGTCCCAAAAACCTCACCTTTGACCTACTGAATTCAGACTTTTCCAAGTTAACTGTAATTCCAGATTCTGCAAAAATACGTAACAAACTGTTGAGGAGTTTCCGAAACTGGTAACAAACGCCGAAACAAAGGAAAGCCGTGTATTTTCTACATTCTGGATGAAGTTCGATCTGATAAAAGCTGGATCTGTGATCAATGGAAGACAACACTTTTACACCACTAAAATTTTGAAGAAGTTCTTCCAACGTTTGGGGCCTGTCTGTTTCTGGAATAATGATAGTATTGATTTGTCTTGAATCTAAGACAAGCCTGATAGATCCATTTTTCTTCTCAACAACATGTAATGGATTGTTGTATGAGCTTACTGCAGGCTCAATAATGCCCTCGTCAAGCATAGATTGTATTTCTGTTCTAACACGGTCCCTATAATGTGCTAGAATCACGTATGGTCTAACACAAAATTTAGTATGCTCACAAACACTAAATTGGTATTGAAATCCCTTGATTGTTCCTGTTTTGTGAGTAAAAACTGTGGAATGTGCTTGTAAAATCTCAAAAAGGTCTTGCCTATCAGTGTCATTACAATTCTCAATTGTTTGAATTTTATTCTGAATTAACTCATTAGTTTCAAATATGCTGTCGATATCATCCCTGTCAGTACTTGCAGAGTGATTGTTAGTGTCTAGTTCTGTAGAAAATTCCGAACTGTTGTCTAACAGAAGGTAAAGCCGATTAATTTCCTCGTCATGGTTTGAGAGCCAATCTTCAAATTTCAAAGCCATTGACTTACCTTCTTTCTCTAAACTTATTTCAGCATCGTGAAAGTTTAAGATTGCTTTGTATTCATTCAAAAAGTCTACTCCCAGTATAATTTCCCTCGACAATAATGGAACAATAAGAAAGTTCATAGAGAAGCTGTGGCTTTGACAAAACAATTCTAAGTTGGTTTGTTGGCGTACATCTACACTTTTTCCAAAGATTGCACCTTGTAATTTAATCTTACGTAACGGAAGTGTGGGGCAATCGTTCAATTTGTTGCATTTGCTAAAAGCTATTTCACTAATTACGTCATTTACAGTAATGTGAATCACAGGATATGCAATGTTGTTATGTTTTACGTCGTGTTCCTGGAGTAAGATGTCCCTAATGTCTTCCATTTTTACGTAATTACTAGCTACGGCAGCTGCGTCGTCAGTTTCATAAGTACGTTTTGTGGCTGCCAGCAGTATGAGTCATTACCTATTGTGTCTTTGTTGGCGCGCGTCGTTATTGGGATTTGGAGACCTAACTTCTACAAATTCACCTTGTCGAGAGGGCCCTGCTCTGTATGAATCCCGCCAGTTCTGATGCAGTTCAGGTCTGTCGGTACGATCATATCGTCTGTCGTCAAGTCGGTAGATTCCATAGTTACTTTCTTGTCGGTCACGTGGTGGAGAACTTCTCCCTGAATCGTAACTGCGCGCTGGACCGTTGCATCTGAAGTTATTCTGTCTCCCTTGATAATAATTATTTTGGTTCCCATATTGTCTGTTTCTCTGATTGTCTCTGTGATAGTCATTACTGTGGAGAGGTGATCTTTCCCTGTAATTATTACTACTCTGCCAACGGTTGTCATATGGGTGGTGTCTGTTTGGTCACGATTTACGTTGTAAGAATAGCCTTGTCGTGTATCATTTGTGTCATCGCAGAATTGTGACAGATGTTACCTGTAATTGTTGTGCTCCTGTTTTCGCGTTCCGCGATTGTCAGTGTCAATTTACAGTTCTTGTAACAGTCCCTGAAAAGCTTCAATGTCGTCTTTGCAACGTCCTGCCAAAATATTATGTCGTAATGTTCAGATAATTTGATTAAGAAAATGCGGATGAGTTCTGAGGGGCTGTATGGGTTTGACAGGTACTGATTCTTGTGCAACATGTCTTCAAAATATTTCACAAGACTGGAAAATTCAGATTGTTCGAAATGTTTCATCACTATGATGCTATGTTTTATTCGGTCTTATGTAGCTTGAGACCAATATGCTGAGAGGAAGACATGGTAAAATTCTCCTTCACTGTGACAATCGTGAATGACCGATCGCATTCTTACAGCTGGTTCATTCTCTAAATAGCCACACATAAATTCTAATCTGTGCTGCAATGACCAGTTGGGAGGAAAATAATGAGAGAATTGCTGGAGCCACGCTTGCAGATGAATGTCGTTGTCAGAATTCTTAAATGTTTTAAATTTACGTGTACTAATGTTTAGCTTATAGTCAAAGTCATCATGTCGGCGAGTCGCATATCGGTCATTGTTACGTCGTTTCGGCGGTTCCATTTCAAAATTCGATGCACCTTGCCAATTTCTTTCATAATTTCCGAAATGCACTGTGTTATTATTTTGTGGCTGTTCCGTATTTCTATGTCCCTCTTCCCGTATTGGTGTGCGAGTGTCCTCTGAAATACGTAATTCTTGTACTACCTGTGTCAGCTGATCTTGTACTTCCAGGATTTCTCTTTGGAGTTGCGTATTAATTTGATTCTGATTTGGTTTGAATTTCCTAATTTGTTCGCACTCTTCTGTGTCATTAAAGACTACCGATTTAGTGTCATTCAGATTATCATCTACCTTCGTAGATAAATTATTTAGCTGATCCGAAGTTCAGCTACTTTCTCTGATAATGAACTAATTTCCTCCATGTGTCTTTCTGATCCAATTTTCAGAGTATCTACTGTGTCCTTTAAGTTTTCCTGAGTTTTTGCAAGTTGCGTAACCGAATCGGTAGATGCAACTGAGTCAATTTTAGCTTGCAAGGTCTCATGATTTTCATGAACAATAGTTTGCAGTTCTTTTATGGCTGCTTCGTGTTTCTGTAATGCATTTTCATGCCGCGAAAAAGTAGGTTGAAAATGCTCACAAATTTGTATTTTTACGTCATTACAGAGTTTTTGACATTTCGATTCAATGTTATGTAACTCAGTAGTTAAATCTTCCCGTGTTTGTTCAAGCGTGGTGTCTAACTTCCGAAGATTTTTGTTCCATTGTGTCTAACTTTTGAAGCTTTAGCTGTGTTTGTCTCTGATTTTGTTCCATTGTGTCTAACTTTTGAAGATTTTGTTCCATTGTGTCTAACTGTTGCTGTGTTTGTCTCTGGTGTTGTTCCATTGTATCTAACTTTTGAAGATTTTGTTCCATTGTGTCTAACTTTTGAAGCTTTTGTCCCATTTGTTGCATTAATTGTAATAACAATGCACTGGTGTCTGAAACATGATCCTCAGTGCTATTCGACAATGCATTTGAACCGGCAATATTCGCATTTTGAAAAGCAGGAAATGTGTCTTGACTTATTTGAGAAAACGGCGAGGACGCATAACCTGAATCTACAGTATTTGCAGGATTGTGTCCTGTCATTTCGGATTCCTGAGGCAAGCTGTTGCCGACCGATCGATCGATAATGCTTCCCTGTTCACTAATTGTTTCACTGCCTACACCATTATTTGCAGCCCGCTCCATTTCCCTATGCACAGTTACCAAATTACTATTTTGAACATTAGTTAATTCAGTACACGGTGGCGCTAACACACTGCTTTCGTCTTCACTGTCATTTCTCAGTTTACTTTGGAGACTTGTATTACGTTTTTCACTCGCCATTATTGTCACAATATTTCACACGACAACACAGAAAAGCACAATTTGAAGAGCAAAATAAGAAAACACATTAACATAGCATTGAAAATAATATCTCGTTAATTGTAAGCGCAGCTGCGAAATACTTGGTGCAAATCTACATGCATGCCACAACTGTTTTACTGTACAAGAATGAAGAACTACACCTACAAAGGAAATTCTCTCTACAATTACGCGCCAGCAATAAACAAAGGCTGCACTAATTGCACAAACTGCAAGAAAAAAATCAGAAGATTCCAGTGAGGTATCCTAGGCTAGGGGTCGACATATGAGACGTCCCCTTAGAACAATTATACATGACTGCTTAAATTTACACACAATATTTTTAGCGCAACGCAATCTGACTTTCAAAAATCCCTACATAAGAATGGTCCTGACTAACATTAACCTATACGTTTCACAAATCACTTACCTCACAAAAATCTTGGTTACTCGAACTACTGCAATACAGCTAGTGCCACAAGTGCCAGCTAAAAAAAAAATTCAAACTACGGAAGGCACTAACTACTGATAGGCATAGTTAGCAAATGAGAGATTTTTATAGAGAACAAACAATGTATTTGCCTTAATAGTGTTGAAAAATCATAATATACATAGCAATTCATGACATCCAGTCTTACAAATTTCAAAACTCCGCCATTTCCCTCCCCACATCCACCACTGCTGGCGGCTCACCTCCAACTGCGCAACGCTACGCGCTGTTCACATCCAGCTGCCCAACACTACAATGGCAGACAACAATGCAAACTAGCCACAAAAAATGGTTCAAATGGCTCTGAGCACTATGGGACTTAACATCTATGGTCATCAGTCCCCTAGAACTTAGAACTACTTAAACCTAACTAACCTAAGGACAGCACACAACACCCAGCCATCACGAGGCAGAGAAAATCCCTGACCCCGCCGGGAATCGAACCCGTGAACCCGGGCGTGGGAAGCGAGAACGCTACCGCACGACCACGAGATGCGGGCAAAACTAGCCACATACTGCACACAGCACAGCCAGTGATTTTCATACAGAGCGCTACCTAACGTTGCCAATAAGAAAACATAAACAGCCTACTTACAAGTTTTACCATTGTTCCTAGCTTCCCTTCGCAAGCACGCAGCGTCACCTCTTCCCTTACCTCCTTGGGGCTTTCCAATTCTCTATGTCACTGCAGCCCGATGAGTAGGTTCCCACGTCCACCACGGCTTGCTGTAATAACACCAGTACAATGCCTAAACAAATAAGTGTTTCACTGTTTTCGGAAACTGAATCCCCGTAGGGAAGCAAAATAAGAGATGAAAATTTTTATGGAAATGTTTCATTATGCAAGAATTTCTGAAGTTTAATCTATGAAAATTTGTTTTTACTTCTCTGTTAGAAATAAAATACAGTCAATTGACTATTTTTGGAAATTCAGTTCTAAGTGGATGAAATATGGAGTGAAATGTTTTATGAAAAGATTTCATTGTGAAAGCATTTTTAAAGCCAAATCTCTGAAAATTGATATTTGGCTTTTAGTTAGAAATGATTAAATATATGTTTCACTGTTTCTGGAAATTCACCCACTAAGGGGTGAAATAGGAGAAAACTGATTCACTGAGTCATCATGGTTCAGCCGAAACCGCTTAGGAAAGGAACATGGAATTTGTAGAGGATGCGGGCGTTATACTCTAGGCATCGTTTAAGAAGGGACTCTTCGATATTTCACTCCTAAGGGAATGAAATAGGGGCTGAGGGGTTTTCTGATAAAGAGCTTCTAATCAATTTTAAAGCTATTTCTATGAATACTGGAATTCGACATCTCAGTTAGAAATAAAAAGAAATACGTGTTTCAGTGTGAACCCCTTAGGGAAAAAATAGGAAATGAATAGTTTTATGAGATTATTGTATTATGAAAGCATTTTCAAAGCTATATATCTGTTTTAAAGAAAGATTACTTGTTTCATTGTTTTCGGAAGTTCAACCCCCTAAGTGGAAGAAATAGGCAACGAAATGTTTTGTGAAAATATTTCGTTGTCAAAGCATTATTAAACCTGAGCCTTTGAATATTGTATTTGGTTTTTCAGCTATACATGATAAAATACATATTTTGCTTAAAGTTTTGACCATGGTTGTGTTGTCAGCGACCGTTTACAAAGTAAAATTAGAGCAATAACAGCCCTCGGTTGCAAAAATGAAGTCTTTTGACCTAGGTTTCTGCAACAACTAAGAGTGCCTTCATCACAAGTAAAATTTTGTGACCAAAGCTTTATCGCTTGATATTTATTTTATACGTGACATGCCAAGTTGAATCTCTTACTCCTGATGAACGCACTCTTAGTAGTTGCCGAAACTTAGGTCACGCTACGGTCGCCGGTTCGAATCCTGCCTCGAGCATGGATGTGTGTGATGTCCTTAGGTTAGTTCGGTCTATAGTTCTAAGTTCTAGGGGACTGATGACCTCAGATGTTAAGTCCAATAGCGCTCAAACTTAGGTCAAAAGACTTCATTTTCTCGAACGAGGACTGTTATTGCTTTAGTTTTACATATTTCGCTGTTTTTGGAAATTCAGTCCCTAAACGGGTGGAATAGTGCCAGACTGATTAACTTGCTCATCATCGCTCAGCCCAAACCGCCAAGAAAAGAAACTTGAAATTTGGAGAGGATGTGGATATTATACAATAGGCATCGATGAAGAAGCTATTGTTCGAGTAAAGCAGTTATAATGCTACATCATTGAAAATCAGTATTTCAGTTCTCTGTTAGAAATAAACATGTGTTAGGGGATCATAGTTTCTATGGATATTTGACCACAAGAACGCAAAAGACATGATTAACAAAAACCTTGGACACCAGCTACCAGAATCGCTTTTTAATCAAAAGTGCATTCGGAAAAGACCATGATTCTGTGACTTCAATTGGCGTGAAAAGTTTAAAAATGTCGCAGTTTGTAAAGAACATAAAAATTTGATTAAAGGAAAACAAAGAAATTGAACAACTTAAGAATTCGATTAGATAAAGAAAAATAAAGCTGTTCTGATCATAAAGTCTACATGAGTGAAGTAGGAGGTGCCAAGTTAGTGCAGAAATAAATATATTGGTTCATCTTCACAGTAGCTTGAATGAGTGGTCTCATTTCATGGATGAAAAATACCCTCAAAAAACTACGTGACCATCTTCGACTGTAATGCATCCTTCCCACACAGCGAGCCAAATGCGTCAGTAGCCACATGGCGCCATGCATCATTTGAAAAGTGGCAGTACTCGACTCGTCGGTCCACAACTCAAGCCTACAATCGGCTGCCTGCTGTGAGGAATGGCCTTTTGAGGGTAATCAACTCCTTGTGTCCACTGCATGCAGTTCCCTTCGCAGTGTTAGCTCAGAAACTGACTGAGGCGGTCTTCCGCCGGCCGCAGTGGCCGAGCGGTTGTAGGCGCTACAGTCTGGAACCGCGCGACCGCTACGATCGCAGGTGCGAATCCTGCCTCTGGCATGGATGTGTGTGATGTCCTTAGGTTAGTTAGGTTTAAATAGTTCTAAGTTCTAGGGGACTGATGACCTCATAAGTTAAGTCCCGTAGTGCTCAGAGCCATTTGAACCATTTTTTGAACGGTCTTCCGTAGGATTTAAAACAGTTTGTTATTGACTGGGTGTGACATCCGTGTCAGATTCCCGTCACATAGGATCTTTTTGCGTCGGTTTTCTACGGCTACGAGCGGCACACTATTCCTTGTAGACACGTTTCGCAGTCCTTCTTTATACACTAACAGGTAGGGCAAAGGAAAGGCCAAACACATTGGCTGCTTTTTATCGTGTTGTCCTTCTTCTTCTCTCTCTGCGTGTCAAAGTTAATCCATCTTAGTGTACTGCTTCTATAAAACCGACTGGCACATACACGCCACTTCACTGAAATTACTTACGCCAGCAGTGCTGGGTTACGTAGTCACTTGACACCAGTTCTACTGCGTTCCAAGACGAGCAGCGTGCTCATAGAAGGGGATAACCAATGATTTGATGAAATTATTCTGAGCCGTGCACTAGCTCATATCAATAAGTTGCGACTGCGCCAGAAATATTGCTATTCGCTCACTGGGTGACGGATTCCGTGATGTTCCTATAGAGGGCATTCGAAGCAAAAGAAAACTTAACACCGGGCACACCTGTGCGAGCTCTCTCTCGGCCTGTACTCTTATCGGTCATTAATTCGTCTCAGCGGTTCAGCTATAGACAGTACTATGGATAGAGTGCAAGAAGTGTTTAATCCACTTGTGACGTGGAGTGATTTGTTTGGCTAGGGTTAACATGAGTGAAGGCAGTGGCTGCAGTAATTCGGCATTGCATTTAATGTAATCGTTTCCTGTGCGTGGTGCGTAGTCAACCGACGGAAATTAGCGTAGGGTGAGTGTTAAGCCCTTCGCCTTGAGTTGTAGAGACATGCTTGTAGGTGCTCGCTTTGCCATAGGCTATTGATGAAGTGAATTTCTTTTAACCGAAACCATTATACGAGTTTCACCAGCACACTGGAACTTATTCAGTTTGGTAATCCTGAATTTCATTAAACTTGAACTATAATGAATGACTTGCCAAAGACGAAATTTCCTGCGATACTCTTGACCGAGCTAACTAGTGTATATTATTGTTATATCGAGAGGGTTTACCTCATAATCTCATGTGGCTCCTTGCCAGTTAAAAATTCTAATTCTATGAGTAACGGTGCTAGAGCCCACTGACATGTTTGCAGGTGAATCTGCTATGCTGAGAGTAATCTAGTAACTTGATGTAAGCTGTTTTAAGCTTTGCTTCCTTAGAAGCTCATGAGTGTTTTTAATGACTGTGGGCCAGGAGTATGACTGATCATTGCTTTGGAATGAATCATTTTAACAGGTATCTTTTTTATACAGGAAATCTTACATGTCCAACGGTTTGTCGAGTAAGTGTGAACTGCGCTTTTACGTTCAGCGTGGGGTTAACTTGGAGCGGTGACTGTTTTCGGCTCCAGTTTCCTTGCCGTTAGTATTAAGCATTTGCCTTGCCATTGCTAACAAGCGTTTATATTAAGTATGCGAGTCTTAATGTGTGTGTGTGTGTGTGTGTGTGTGTGTGTGTCTTTGTGTTCCTTTTTCGGTAAAGATTTGTACTGCTTCTTTGTAACTCAGCTCTCTTAGGTCGTAGCGATTCGGACAACTGCCGGCCGGTGGTGGCCGAGCGGTTCTAGGCGCTTCAGTCTAGAACCGCGCGACCGCTACGGTCGCAGGTTCGAATCCTGCCTCGGGCATGGATGTGTGTGATGTCCTTAGGTTAGTTAGGTCTTAGTAGTTCTAAGTTCTAGGGGACTGATGACCTGAGATGCTAAGTCCCATAGTGCTCAGAGCCATTTGAACCATTTCGGACAACTACTGTCGGCTGTTTAATTACCAAGCCACTGGATCGGAGTGTTTAATCAAAAGAAGGAGACTGCTCTTTAATGCCTGTGATTTTCTTTTATTTGTTTACTGTAAAAAAGTATAGAAGCGTTATCTGAAATTATTGTTGTCAAATTACTTTAATGTTGAATATTTATTTTACTGTGCCTTGAGCTAATATTCAATACTGATGCTCAATTACTTCAAATTCATTTGAAAGTTTAACTAAACTGTTCAAAACTTATTCCTCCGGCGAGCAAATGAAATTTGTCAAAGAATTTTAGTCCTCAGTTTTCTGACTGAAGCGGCCCTCCACGATTTTCAGGCTTTTCACCTCAGAGGAGCCCTTGCAACGTACTCGCTCAGTTATTTGCTCGATGTATCTCAGCCTCTGTCTTCCTCTACAGTTTTTACCCTCTACAGGCCATTCTAGTACCATGGAAGTTATTCCCTGATATCTTAACAGAGGTCCTATCATCCCGCCCCTTCTTCTTGTCAGTGTTTTCCGCATATACTCTTCCTCGCCGATTCTGCAGAGAACCTTCTCATTCCTTGCCTTATCAGTCCACCTAATTTTCATCATTCTTCTGTAGCACCACATCTCACTGCTATTATTTCGTATTCTTTTGATGAAACACAACTGCTCTCCCTACTAATGACACGGAAAGCGTTGCAGAGCTTTCTACATTTTTCTTATTGCGAGTCAGTGTAAGGCATGATGTAGAGAGATGTCCTCTCGGAATGCCACCGTGATACTTTACCCGGAAGAGTGTGTCGTGGTGGCAGGTAGCTCGGCAGTCGGACACCCCGTCTCTTTTTCCCGGTGCGCCATCAGCGGCGGAGACGCCGGCCACAGTAGTGGCAACAATAATCTGGTAACAGCGGAGGGGCGCGGGATTACGAGCGGCATCATTTATCGCTCGGGGGAACAAATGGTGGTGGGGACACGGGGGGAAGGGGGGGCGGATGCGGCTGGGAGGCGTGTCGGGTAATTGGCGCCATTATACTGGCGAGCCCGCGGCGGCATCCCTCCGGTAATGGAGCGAGCCGCGCCGGCCCGTAATCCTTGCAAATCTGATTGAATCCAGCCCCGCGCGCTCCGGCCCCGCGATTCTAATACCGGGCAGATCCCTTTTTACACGACGACGCTTTTGCTGGCGAGGAGGAGATCTCGTCGAGTAGACGGGGAGCCTGAAAGACGGAGTAGCAATGCGATCCTGATGAGCAGACCACCTCGGTGAGGGTGTTAGCATTTTGATTATCCTTCGTGAGCGCTCGTTCTTTTTCTTTTCTCGCATATCAAAAGCGAGTTAGACATAAAGAGATAACAAGGTCGAAAAGCACACAAAAACTGCTGGACAAAGAATGGAAACAGTTCACAGAATAAAGTGGTAGTGCGACCTCCAGATCAGATGAGAGGAAACACAGATCAGCAAATCGTAAGTAATTTATTTTCTACATAAAAAATCGCGACGTGAACTGTTTAATAATCTAAAACTAAGAAAACTGTATCGTTATATATCCCACTGATTATGCCTTAGAACAAGAAAAAGGCTAAGCGCCGGGATAAATAAATTAAGTGGCGGAAGGAAAAGGCGGTTTTATTTGCTGAAAAAGTATTTCTGTGGTTACTGCGGAGGATGGCCACGCAAACAAACTTGTTATAACTAAAATGGTTTACCATTGGCAAAAATAAAAAATAAATAAAGAAATGGAAGTAGCTACGGTCCCTGTTGTGACCAGCATCGAAATTGAGGAAAACTAGTAAGAGTACCTTGAGTTGTGTTGAAAGACCTATAAAACTCTTCTCGGTCTGTGGTCGCATTTTCACTTCTTAAAAGTCCGACGTTTCGGCCACTGTTGCTCCCTCAGGGTGTTTCTGCTATCAGCTAGCAAAATACACGTTGAGGAAGACCAACTGCAATACTGGCCGAAATGTCGCAAGTTTTACACACTGACACTGCGGTCACAAACCGAGAAGAATTTTATTGATCGTGACAATTGCCACGGAATCCTACGCTTACATATGCAGAAAGATGTTTCCACCAAACCGAAGGTAAGCCGAGTGGCAAAGTTACACGAATTGTTGTAGCACATGAGGTTTTACTGAGTACGATTCGCGAATGTTGCGGCTAGAAGCAGCATTTGAGGCGAATGTAATCATGATATCTGAACAATCTCTTACAGACGGATTTTTGTCAACAACGCAGAATGTCGCGAGTAAACCGACTTTGAACTTGGGATGATAATCCAAAACGCATGGGCCATAGTACGAGGTCTCTTGTGAAATACAATGAAGCTTTGTGCAGATGTGTTGTACACTGTATCTAGTATGCTCCTCGACCGTGTCAAGTCGCAATTGTCATTTACGAGCATGTGGCGAGGAGGTATGAATGTAGTCTACCGCCAGGTAACACGTGCGTGCTGTTATTCGATTTCCCTATACTGAGGGGTTCCACCAGATGTCACGAAGCTCAGCGCAATTGTCATGTGTCAATGGTGCAGGAACTTTGAAGCAGGACGTGCAGACGTTCATGAAGCAGGTGGCCATGGAGGAAAGCGTCAGCCGATGATCTTGTTAAGGCAATTCGAGAGAAACACGTAAGAGGGACAATTCAGAACAACCGAAAAGGATTGTTGTGGTCAGGCATTGTCCTTGCTTGAGACAACTCTCGGCCTCACACTGCAGCTACAACAAAGAGGCTCCTCCAGCGTTTTCGATCGGAAGTGTTTAATCAGCGAACATACAGCCCGGACTTGGCTATCTCTGATTTCCATCTCTTTGCTCACATGAACCGCTGACTTTGAGGAGAACATATCTGGATATACAACGAGATGGGGGAAATCACAGACGGCTGCCTTTTATGACGGTTGGTACTGCGCTAAGACAAATATCTGAATATCTGAAGTCCGAGCGGCAACTACGTTGCAAATAAAACAAATCATTTTCGATTTTCAGTCAGTTTTGTATTCAGCGACCGGTCACACTGCAGAAAGAAAAAGTTCTCGTACTATAGAGATATCATACGAATTCTGGTTTCTGAGTCCGTGGACCTTCAGTATCGCAGAGACAATGCTTCCATTTTCGTAAACTGCCACAAAGCGTGACCAGAAGTGTCTAAGGAACACGTATCACATATAGGCTAATCATCGTTCTAATGCTAGGCACATCGCCACCAGCTTCAATGTACGGCGTGAGGAAACCATCTCTTCCACGAATGTACAGAGACAACAGTGCAGCAAAAGCTTCAGCCTCCGACGACCGTCAGGTGTCGCTTTGCCTTCTCATGCACTACATATTTTGCACAGTTTTGTTGGTATTCCCTTCCCTTCGTGCACTCTTTGAATCCATTATTTAGAGGGATCTACATTTGGAATCCAAACCAAGATGCAGCCTTATATTTCATACACACAGTCTATGTCGGGAGTGAAAGTTACGTTAACTGCTAGAAAAGTTCTGCCAGTCTTGGTGGGTTGGACCCCTGTAACATCTGGGTAGACATAACGGCGCAGTACCATTTCCGCAGCCTGGTTAGTGCTGCTGCTGCCTAGTGAAGTGTATGTGGGGACTCCAGAAAGTAAGTTATACGTGTTCTCCCACTCTAAGGCTAATGCACAACAAGAGTGGTCACTTGTCAGAAATGAGTATATATTCCGGTTCTTCTGCACACAGTTATGCCATAGTAAGTACCATTACAGTGTGCGAGTGAAATGGTACGGCAATCGGAAACGCACTCCAAAGATGAAGTACGCAGGACAGTAGGGTTCTCGTGGGAAAAACGTCTAAATTGTACGTAGTTTCGTCATTAAATTCTTTCGGTACATGGACCAAATGAAATTTTGCGCCCAGCTTGAGTGAGGCAGTGAAATGGCACCAACAATTTGACTGAAGCAGCACATTTGTGAGCTATGCTGATGGGGATGTCCAGAGTTCCCGCTAAGTGATTTCTTTCTTTCTGGCAAGATGAAAGAACCTTTTGGAGCAAAAGATTTTCTAACGGCGAAGTTTATATAGTGGCTCTCGAAAGGTCCCGTGACCAAGGAATGGATTTCTATCGCCGACATTGTGACGATTGTTTACAGAGACTTGCTGGCTGCTGTAAAGTAATGTCATGCATTGTGTCACTTGGAAGTGTAATGCAACAGCGTAGCACAGTGGAAAATACACCGATCCATGGGATAGCAATAAGCATATTATAGATGGCGATAGTATCGCGTCCACAAGGTATGAAAAGGGCAGTGTGTGGGTGGAGCTGTCACTTGTATTCAGGTGATTAACATAAAAAGGTTTCCGACGTGATTGTGGCCGCACGAGGGGAACTAACATACTTTGAAGGCGGAATTGTAGTTCCAGCTAGACACACGGGACATTCCATTTCGGAAATAATTAGGGAATTCAATATTTGAGATCCAAGGTGTCAAGATTGTGGCGAGAATACCAAATTTCAGGCACGACGTGTCACGACAGACAACGCTGTGGCCGACAGCCTTCACTTAACGACCGACAACAAGGCCTTTTCTTGGAGTTGTCAGTGCTAACAGACTAGCAACACTGTGTGAAATAACTATAGAAGTCAATGTGAGACGCACCACAAATGTACCCCTTAAGGCAGTGCGGCGTAATGTTAATGGGCTATGACAGCAGACGACCGACGCGAATGCCTTTGCTAACAGCACGACAATTCCTGCAGCGCCTCTCCTGGACTCGTGACCATATGGGTGGGACCCTAGACGACTGGAAAACCGTGGACTGGTCAATTGAATCCCGATTTCAGTTGGTAAGAGCTTCCGGTAGAGTTCGAGTATAGCGCAGACCCCAAGAAGTCATGGAACCAAGTTGTCAATAAGGCACTGGGGGAGCTGTGTTTACATGGAATGGACTAGACCCTCTGTTCAGACTGAACCGATCATTGACTGGAAATGGTTCGACTACTTGGACTTCACGTTTCCAAACGACGATACAATGTTTATAGATGACATGCACCATGTTACTGGGTCATAATTTTCACGATTGGTTTGAAGAATATGATGGATACTTCAAGCGACTGATTTGGTCATCCAGATAGGGCGACATGAAGCGAAAATTTATGGGACGTAATCGAGAGGTCAGTCCGTGCACAAAATCGAGAACCGGAAACGCTTTCGCAATTGTGGATGGCTATAGAGGCAGCCTGGCACAGTGCTCTTTCCAGGGGACTTCCAAAAGTTGTTGAGTCCATGGCACGTCGAGTTGCTACACTAAGCCGGGCAAAAGAGTTCCGACACGATTTTAGGAAGTAATCCAGGACTTTTGTCATCTCACTGCAAATTTTGAATAAATATAAGTATGTCTATAGAATATTTCCTTGATTAAAATATCTACTTACAAACTGTGAATAGTGACCCATTAAAATGTTATTTTAACGGTATCTGACATTAAGTTAAGAACAAGTTGACACAGGGATCACTTGCTTCATGAAACGGCTAACCATTATGCTTAAACGAACATTTAAATACCCCTTAGAAATCTAGATTTATATCAATGAATCATTTTCTTGACTTACGAAATGTATAAACGTGCTATATCGACTACACATACATGGTTCAAAATTGTATCTTAGAAACCTTTTTACACAAGCCTCAAAATACTGACTAACCGAAGAGCATTAATTGGATGCAGAAATATCATTAGCTGCTACGTTACTCTCGATGTAGATTTGCCTTATGCAACCGTGAAGGATCATACAAAAACGCTACTAGCAATCTTGTGCTGAATAAGTGAGTGCAGAATGTGGAAGCTGCTCTGAGTGTCAAAATGCGTTTGCTGACGCCAAATAATGGTGCCAAAAAATCACCGCTACCGTACAATGTACGTCCATGGGAACATGGCTTACTCAATAGAATTGTTAAATGAATGCTATCTGTTTAATAATGGCAAGGAGTGTTAATTAATTCAGAGAGAGAGAGAGTGTAAAGATTACTGACTATTCCAACTCAAAGTGCAGTTCTTAGCTCATGGAAGAACACGGCTGGTCTTACATGAACCACGTGACATTATATACCACCCCATACCAAATAACTTATCCAACAATATTCAAGAAACCGATGAAAATACAAAGAATAGTCAAATAAGTGAAGAATGGAACTAAGCAGTTCACATACGATTCAGATGTGTAATAAAGAGGTAACGAATTCTAGCCCACATATATCGAGACTAGATGCTCAACAATAGAGAATATATTAAGGAGTATCATTCGTAATGGCTCAGTTCATATGTGAAATTCTTACACTAATATAACATGCCAAGCTGTGCTATCCATTACTCGTACCCACCAGAGAATGCAGAAGGAAAATGTCATTGCATGTTTCCACATGCAGACTCAAGTTACAACCACTAGCTATACTCTCTATCCACATACATTTGACCTATCACAGACTAAGAACAAGACACGTTCGAATACTGCATACACTGCCATGCCACCGAAGACGATACTTCTACGTAGGCTGTTTAGGTTTCTTATTGGTAACGCCACGTAGCGCTCTGTATGAAAATCACTGGCTGTGCTGTTCGCAGTATGTGGCTAGTTTGCATTGTTGTCTGCCATTGTAGTGTTGGGCAGCTGGATGTGAACAGCACGTAGCGTTGCGCAGTTGGTGGTGAGCCGCCAGCAGTGTTGGATGTGAGGAGAGAGATGGCGGAGTTTTGAAATTTGTAACACTGGATGTCATGAACTGCTATATATATTGTGACTATTAAGGTAAATACATTGTTTGTTCTCTATTAAAACCTTTCATTTGCTAACTATGCCTATCGGTAGTTAGTGCCTTCCGTAGTTTGAATCTTTTATTTAGCTGGCAGTAGTGGCGCTCGCTGTATTGCAGTAGTTCGAGTAACCAAGATTTTTGTGAGGTAAGTGATTTGTGAAAGGTATAGGTTAATGTTAGTCAGGGCCATTCTTTTGTAGGGATTTATGAAAGTCAGATTGCGTTGCGCTAAAAATATTGTGTGTAAATTTAAGCACAGTCATGTATAATTGTTCTAAGGGGACGTCTCATATGTCGACCCTTAGCCTAGGATACCTCACTGGAATCTTCTGATTTTTTCTTGTAGTTTGTGCAATTAGTGCAGCCTTTGTTTATTGCTGGCGCGTAATTGTAGAGAGAATTTCCTTTGTAGTTGTAGTTTTTCATTCTTGTACAGTAAAACAGTTGTGGCATGCATGTAGATTTGCACCAAGTATTTCGTAGCTGCGCTTGCAATTAACTAGATATTATTTTCAATGCTATCTTAATGTGTTTTGTTATTTTGCGCTTCAAATTGTGCTTTTCTGTGTTGTCGTGTGAAATATTGTGACAATAATGGCGTGTGAAAAACGTAATACTAGGCTTCAAAGTAAACTGAGAAATGACAGTGAAGACGAAAGCAGTGTGTTAGCGCTGCAGAGTAATGAATTAACTAATGTTCAAAGTAGTAACTTGGTAATTGTACATAGGGAAATGGAGCGGGCTGCAAATAATGGTGTAGGCAGTGAAACAAATAGTGAACAGGGAAGCATTATCGATCGATCGGTCGGCAACAGCTCGCCTCAGGAATCCGAAATGACAGAACACAATATTGCAAATACTGTAGACTCAGGTTTTGGGTCCTCACCGTTTTCTCAAATGAGTCAAGACACATGTTGCCGGTGAAAATGCACTGCCGAAAAGCATAGAGAAACACATTCCAGACACTAATACATTATTATTGCAATTAATGCAACAAATGGAACAAAATGAGAGACAAACACAGCAAAAGCTTCAAAAGTTAGACACAATGGAACAAAATCAGAGACAAACACAGCGAAAGCTTCAAAAGTTAGACATCACACTTGAACAAACACGTGAAGATTTAACTACTGAGTTACATAACATTGAATCGAAATGTCAAAAAGCCTGTAATGTCGTAAAAACACAAATTTGTGAGCATTTTCAACCAATTTTTTCGCGGCATGAAAATGCTTTACAGAATCACGAAGCAGCCATAAAAGAGCTGCAAATTATTGTTCATGAAAATCATGAGACCTTGCAAGCTAAAATTGACTCAGTTCCATATACCGATTCGGTTACGCAACTTGCAAAAACTCAGGAAAACTTAAAGGACACAGTAGATACGATTTCAACACAAATGGACACTCTGAAACTTGGTTCAGAAAAACACACAGAGGAAATAATTTCACTATCGGATAAAGTAGCCGAACTTTCAGATCAGTTCACTAACTTATCTACAAAGGTAGATGATGATCTGAATGACACAAGACCTGTAGCTTTCACTGACACTGAAGAGTATGAACAAATTAGGAAATTCAAACAAAATGAAATCAAATCAATACACAGTACAAAAGAGAAATCCGGGAAGTACAAGATCAGTTGGCACAAGTAATACAAGAATTACATATTTCAGAGGACACTCGCGCTCCAGTATGGGAAGAGGGACATAGAAATACGGAGCAACCACAAAATAATAACACAGGACACTTCGGAAATTATGAAAGAAATTGGCAAGGCGCATTGAATTTTGAGATGGAACCGCCGAAACGAAGTAACAATGAGTGATGTGCGACTCGCCGACACGATGATTTTGCCTATAAGCTGTTCATTACGACACGTAAATTCAAAACATTTAAGAATTCTGGCAATGACATTCATCCACGAGCATGGCTTCATCAATTCTCTCATTGTTTTCCTACCAACTGGTCATTGCAGCACAGATTAGAATTTATGTTTGGCTATTTAGAGAATGAACCAGCTGTAAGAATGCGATCGGTCATTCACGATTGTCACAGTGAAGGAGAATTTTATCATGTCTTCCTCTCAGCATATTGGTCTCAAGCTACACAAGACCGAGTAGAACATAACATCATAATGACGAAACATTTCGAACAATCTGAATTCTCGAGTCTTGTGAAATATTTTGAAGACATGTTGCACAAGAATCAGTACCTGTCAAACCCATACAGCCCCTCAGAACTCATCCGTATTTGCTTAATCAAATTACCTGAACATTTACGACATATTATTTTGGCAGGATGTTACAAAGACGACATTTAAGTTTTTCAGGGACTGTTACAAGAACTGTAAATTGACACTGACAATCGCGGAACGCGAAAACAGGAGCGCAACAATAACAGGTAACATCTGTCACAATTCCGCGATGACAGAAATAATACACGACAAAGCTATTCTTACAACGTAAATCGTGACCAAAACAGACACCACCCGTTTGACAACCGTTGGCAGAGTAGTAATAACTACAGGGAAAGATCACCTCACCGCGGTAATGACTATCATAGAGACAAGCAGAGAAACAGACAATATGGGAACCAAAATAAATATTATCAAGGGAGACAGAATAACTTTAGACGCAACGGACTAGCCCGCAGTTACGATTCAGGGAGAAGTTCTCCACCACGTGACCGACAAGAAAGTAACTATGGAATCTACCGACATGACGACAGACGATATGATCGTAACGACAGACCTGAATTGCATCAGAACTGGCGGGATTCAAACAGAGCAGGGCCCTCTCGACAAAGTGAATTTGTAGAAGTTAGGTCTCCAAATCCCAATAACGACGGGCGCCAACAAAGACACAATAGGCAATGACTCATACCGCTGGCAGCCACAAAACGTACTTATGAAACTGACGACGCAGCTGCCGTAGCTAGTAATTACGTAAAAATGGAAGACATTAGGGACATCTTACTCCAGCAACACGACGTAAAACATAACAACATTGCATATCCTGTGATTCACATTACTGTAAATGAAGTAAAATTTGCGGCAGTACTTGACTCTGGCAGTCCCATTTCCATAAGTAGTGAAACAGTCTTTAGCAAATGCAAAAAATCGAACGATTGTCCCACACTTCCGTTACGTAAGATTAAATTACAAGGTGCAATCTTTGGAAAAAGTGTAGATGTACGCCAACAAACCAACTTGGAATTCTTTTGTCAAAGCCACAGCTTCTCTATGAACTTTCTTATTGTTCCATTATTGTCGACGGAAATTATACTGGGAGTAGACTTTTTGAATGAATACAAAGCAATCTTAAACTTTCACGATGCTGAAATAAGTTTAGAGAAAGAAGGTAAGTCAATAGCTTTGAAATTTGAAGATTGGCTCTCAAACCATGACGAGGAAATTAATCTTCTTTACCTCCTGTTAGACAACAGTTCGGAATTTTCTACGGAAATTGATGCTAACAATCACTCTGCAAGTACTGACAGGGATGATATCGACGGCATATTTGAAACTAATGAGTTAATTCAGAATAAAATTCAAACAATTGACAATTGTAATGACAGTGATAGGCAGGACCTTTCTGAGATTTTACAAGCACATTCCACAGTTTTTACTCACAAAACAGGAACAATCAAGGGATTTCAATACCAATTTAGTGTTCGTGAGCATACTAAATTTTGTGTTAGACCATATGTAATTCCAGCACATTATAGGGACCGTGTTAGAACAGAAATACAATCTATGCTTATTGAAGGCATTATTGAGCCTGCAGTAAGCTCATACAACAATTCATTACATGTTATTGAGAAGAAAAATGGATCGATCAGGCTTGTCTTAGATTTGAGACAAATCAATACTATCATTATTCCTGAAACTGACAGGCCGCAAACGTTGGAAGAACTTCTTCAAAATTTTAATGGTGTAAAAGTGTTGTCTTCTATTGATCTCAGATACAGCTTTTATCAGATCGAATTTCATCCAGAATGTAGAAAATACACAGCTTTTCTTTGTTTCGGCGTTTGTTATCAATTTCGGAAACTTCCTTTTGGTTTGAACATTTCTTTGGCAGCGTTCATTTGCGGGCTAAATTCCATATTACCTGAGTTCTTAAAACGCCACATCACCTTATATGTGGACGATATTCTGATAGAAGAAGCCTCATGGGAACAACACAGTCGCATCCTCAACAGCATTCTACATATTTTTGCAGAATCTGGAATTACAGTTAACTTGGAAAAGTCTGAATTCGGTAGGTCAAAGGTGAGGTTTTTGGGACATATTAATTTTTCTGAAGGAATACAGCCGGACCCTGAAAAGTTAGAAGCAATCAGAGCCATTCCAGTTTCATCTACGAAAAGACAAGTCCGCAGTTTTCTAGGTCTCGTAAATTTTTACCGTCGTTTTTTGAATATGCAAATTCTAGTTACACCAAAACTTTGTTCTCTCACTGGAAAAAATACTATTTGGAACTGGGATGAAGAAGCACTGTTGGAATTCAATTCTTTGAAAGAATCGCTACTTAACGCGTCAATACTAGCTCATCCAGATCTATCATAAGATTTCTGCCGTAGCACGGGTTCTTCTAAAGTCGGTCTTGGTGCCCATTTATTTCAAGAAGCCACAGAAAATGACACTACTATTCAGGAAACCATTGCTTTTGCTAGCCGAGTGCTAACAAAATCTGAAAAAAGCTTTAGCTATCGTTTGGACATTTAACAAATTCCGTTTCTTTCTTTCTGGTAAGCATGTAAAAGTATACAATGATCATCGTGTATTACAATTTCTTATGTCTTCAAAATTAAACCATGACAGGTTAAATCGTTGGGCATTGCTTCTGCAAGAATTCCACTTCACAATAGTCTACATTCCCGGCAAGGAGAACATTGTTGCGGACGCACTGTCCCGCGCACCGGCTGGGATTGAGAAAAGTAACACACAAGGCAACCTCGAAAAAAGTTCAGTATTCTTTACATTCAGAAAGTCGCCTTTGATAACTTCATCACCACATCTATAAAGGACATTGCTCATGAACAAGATAAAGATCCGATTTGGAAAGACATCAAAAGTAAATGGCATGAAAAGACACACACACAGATTCGGCATTATTATCTGGTTAGAAACAACATACTGTTCAAACGCTGCACTGTTGATGACAAGCTATGGGTACTTTGCATTCCTGACGATTTTGTTAATAAGCTTATTTGGTACATTCATTTCAGCTATGTACATTTTGGCCCACGAAAATGTTATCATATTCTTCGAACGACATGTTATTTTAACAATATGGAAAAGAGAATTCGAAGAGTCTTGTCTATTTGTAAACTTTGTCAAAAGGCGAAACCATCTACTATCTCCCATCGTGCTCCGCTGTTTCCTGTCATTCCTTCTAAATTAAAAGAATTTGCTGCTGTTGGTCTCTTGGGGCCGCTTGTCAGAACATCTAATGGATTTTGGTACGTTCTAGTCGCTGTTGAACTTACTTCAAAATATGTTTCTTTCACACCGTTACGTGAAGCCACTGGATGGTCTGTATCCAACGCCTTTGTTAAAAATTTTTTACGTGAAGTTGGACACGTTAGTAAAGTCATTTCAGATAACGGACCGCAATTCGGATCTGCTGTTTGGTCACGCATGCTTCGGAATCATAAAATCAAACCTGTTTTTATTGCATTGTATTCACCACATTGAAACCCCTCCGAACGGATTATGAAAGAAATCAATAAGCTTTGCAGACTTTATTGTCACAGAAAGCATCAGCATTGGGACAGATATTTACACTTATTTCAAAACGTGCTGAATGAAATGCCTCATGACTCCACTGCTTCACCACCTACTCTTGTACTGAAGAATGTAGAACCACCGAACAGAATCAGAGAGCTTGTACCTTTCCCGAATACACGTAAACTTCGACACAAAGACATAATTGATCTGGCTATTAAAAATATAAAATCTGCAGCAGACAAAAGAAAAAACTACATGGTAAACCAAATGCAAAGAAATTATATATTGGTCAGAAAGTTCTCATTAAAGTTCAGTCATTGTCACATAAGATGAAACACTTGAGTCACAAATTCTTTCTGATTTACAATGGACCTTACAGAATACGACGTATACCACATGATAATTGCGTTGAAGTAGAAACTCTGCGTACTAGGAAGAGTAAGGGATTGCAATACATTTCACATGTAAAACCGTTTATTGAAAGATAATCTGCTTTATAACTTAGTCTTTGCCATAAAATTTTTCACTTCACGTTGCTGGTACTCTTTGTCACACTTACAAACTGTTAACATGCAACTATGTTTTAAAGTTAAGTATCCAGTCAAGAACCTTGGGAACTTAGACAAGTAATTACGAATGCATTGTTATAGTGAACAGACGACACAGTGTTGTTATTTGTACATTCTTCCTTGTTAGTTGCACGATTACATAATGAATATATGGCTTACATACTTAGAACATATACTGTTAATAAGATTTTAATGCAACATTTTGGTTTACTTGAAAAGACATTCTTTATTTAAAGTACTTTATGTGAGATTACCGATGACTTAGTATTTGGTTTCTTTGACAGCTACACGATTATATCACGATGCTACTAATATGTGACACGATTTACATTGTTGCTTTTCCGGTGTATATGTTATATATCTGCACAGTTTTTCTGAATTCTTCTGCAAGTAAAACATGTTTTAGTAGTAACTTTTGTGGGATAGCTACAATGAGACAGCCTTTTCCGTAGCACAACAATACATTACAGTATAGTACTTTCTTGATCATGTTACTGTACATAATAACTACAATATCTATACGCATAGCAATTCACTTTTGTTTATTACGAGGTGATTACATTGACTTCAGCAGAACTTTGCTTACAGAGGACGATAACTACGACACTTCCACAGAATTATCTTACGGCAAGACGCACATTTAGCGCTAAAGGACACGTATTTGAGTGATTAATTTTGTACTTAAAACATTTAATTTTTTAAAGATTTTTGAATTACAAAGAAAGTTTTCCGTGATACATTTTATTCCATTTCTGTAATCTGTAACACCTAAGGCAATAATTACATTAATCCTCAGGGGGGTACACGCTTACTTTGTGTACCATGTGTGTGGCAAACACAAAGAGGCCTGGCTAATATGGTATTTGCTTATACAACTTTACACGTCGGTACTATATTTCTCTAACACTGAATTACACAGCTATTTGATCATTTAACTGAGAGAGACAAAAATTTTCTTTTACTACATCAGTGACACATGTTTACGCAATTATACAGTTGGATAACTTCACACTTATGATACTGTATTTTGTCTGTACTGTGTGAACTGTTCATATTTTTTGGAACCATTGTGATACTATGAGAGATTTGAATGATATATTTGGTATGAGATCACGATTTTTAAAGTACATATGAGGTAGATGACACTATTGAAATGAGCAGAGAATTTTCTTTAGGTTTTGAAATTATTGCAGAAAGCTACGATGTTTTTGAGGTTTGACTGAGGTGTTACGATGTTATTATTACGATGACAGTGTGTATTATGCTGCTGAGGTATATTTATGATTAATAAGCTGATGCTATATGAGTTATTTGATTATGCTACATATCTGTTATGATGAAATATTGAAGAGGTAAGGAATAATGAGTAGTGGTTAGGGACTCTGGTTTGTGAAAAAGGTTGTTGGAAACCAAGAATCGTACTTTAAGAGTTATGAAATGTATGTACATGTGTGAATTTATTACAATGCCGACGAAATTTTTTGGATACTGTTATATCAATAGGATTTTGTTTCTACACATTTGTAACGCAAATTCTCAACCTGTGGAATTTTTTTTTGTGAGACTGCCACTGTAGCAGAAACTGCTGTCGTAAATATTTCAGTAAGAAAGGTAAGTGAGCTTGACGTAATGCATTTTGGGCGCCCAGCTGAGAGGTAGTCATCTGACAAAAGAAAGCCATTAGGTGGAGAAAAAAAGAGGCCATTATCCTCGCCATTGACATTCCTTTAGAGAAAGCATCGCAAATACGACACGCTCATTACTTGGAAAGATACTTACATCTGCACACTTGATTCTGACAAGCATCTTTCTACGAGAGTTGAGAGAATTTCTACTAACTTATGAAATGTCACATGACTACTGAATGATATTTTTATGCTTTGTTTTTCATAGTTGCTTATTTCATTTGATATCTAGTTTCCAGCTGTGTTGCAGCATAGGCTTTATAAAATAAAATTAAATGCATTTGCTAATGTGAACACTTTGTCAATAGATCTGTTAAATAATTATTTTATTATCCACATTCTTCGAAAAAGGAGCACTTGGAAAGGAAAGAACAATAAGAAGGGATTAATAACAGTCTGCATACATAATTTTCTTTTCAACTACTTGGTAATATTTTTGGTAGAATAACTTCTTGTGGTGCACCACTTTAATGATATAGGTATTAAGATGTGAATAGACATTTCCCATATCTGCATTGTTGTCTTTAGTCTACTATTTTTTGTGCTTGAGCTCTGTCATGATTAGATATAAGCTATTGCATTTGCTGCTGCTGTTTGCCAGGCATAGTGCTTCTGAATTTCACTTTGTATTACTCTGTTAAGCCAGTTTTACTACTGATTTATTTTTCTTGTTGCTGCACATTGGCTCATAATAGTTGTAATGTTGCATTTTCTCTGTTAATTTAGATTTACAGCTGCTTGGTTTGGCAATTTGCAATTTTTGTCATTGCTGTTTGTGTTAATTGTTTTGTGCTGCTGCATTGCCTCGTCCCTTAGTTTATGCATCTGAGCTCAGTAGATTTAAGTTAGCTTAAGAGGGGGTGGACTATATAAGAAACTGACTATGGGCAATAGGGAAAGAATGCATTGAGAAGTTATATGAAAAAGATTTGGGCCAAAATGAGTATTGTACATTGAGAAATAATTATTTTGAAAGAAATATGAATAGAATACAGAAAGCAGGTATAGATAGGACTTTTTGGGAATAATGATGAATGAAGGGAGATCTCCAAGAAGCAAGGAAAGTTTTGTTTGCAAAATACTGCAGTAAAACAAACCCTGTCCTTTCCTTTTGCATTATTCCGCTATATGTTTGTGTACCCTTGTGTATTTGTGTTCATCCTGTCTTTATGTGTTTATCTGATTCGAATTATGTTGTAGAGTTTTTCTAATACTCAGCTACATTCACTATGATGCGGAATACTGTTATCCTCAAATATAATTTGCATTAATAATATGTTATTTACTTTGTAAAGATGTTTAGACATTATTTATTCTGCTCTGTTTTTTTGCTCGTATGTGAAGTTGATGTTTCAAAAGTTATTCTGATTTTTATGTAGGTACTTATAATTCCTGTAACACTGATGTATATGTTATTTCGATTCTTTTGTAAAGCCTGTATTACTACAAATTTTATCTGTATTATTGTATTTTAATGATGTTTTCTGTATCTTTGTAATTGTATTCTCATGTTATAAAATTGCAGTTGTCACCAGTTCATCATGTTATTAACTTGTAAGTTCCATTTCACTGCACACGTTTCTGTTGGTCATAGTATCTGGACAATATATGAGAAGTAGGGACTGTTAGTGTTTGCATGTGTGGTAATAATTCAGCAAGGGACTGGATAACAGCATTGCTGGTTCTAAGGACAATTCAAAAAACTTTGTGAGTGCTCAAGTGGTGATTATGGACTTGCTATATTATCCGCAAGACTCTTCAATGGTGATTGTGCACCCGCACAGTCACAACAGATGGCAGCTGGCCATCTCTACAAGGACTACAGTGGGTCTGCATCTTTGATGACCCACCAATACCATTATTTCTACAAGGACTACAGTGGGTCTACACCTTTGCTGACTCATCAGTACCATTATTTCTACAAGGACTGCAGTGGGTCTGCACCTCTGGTGGCCCACCAGTACCATAATCTCTACCAGGACTACAGTGGGTCTGCTCTGTGATGACCTACCTACCAGTATTCTTCAAAACTTCGAATGACTCTGCTATGGGTTTGCTCTGTTGTGGCCCATTACCTGTCTGCATGTCAAGAGTCAGCACTGTCTTTCCGTTGGAAGGACAACACTACTTCTTCAAGACTGCATGGAAATCCACTACTTCCGTGTGCATTTTCTTTTACTGCTCAGACATCGACAAAAACACTGCTATTTTACTGTGATGAATGATGAGGACTGTCGTTATGGACTGTGAGAAAATTTTAGCTTTTGACCAACATTGTATCAATAAGTGTGTGCATTTGATTTCTTTGTTATTGTAATTATAATTATGAAAATTATTTTCAAATCTGTATTGGCCAGTGCCCAAAACAATTTGTAAAATTTTTTGTGGGGAGCATGGGGGCTATGTATGTAGGCTGTTTAGGTTCCTTATTGGTAACGCCACGTAGCGCTCTGTATGAAAATCACTGGCTGTGCTGTGTGGAGTATGTGGCTAGTTTGCATTGTTGTCTGCCATTGTACTGTTGGGCAGCTGGATGTGAACAGCATGTAGCGTTGCGCAGTTGGAGGTGAGCCACCAGCAGTGTTGGATGTGGGGAGAGAGATGGTGGAGTTTTGAAATTTGCAAGACTGGATGTCATGAACTGCTACGCTCCTGGAAATGGAAAAAAGAACACATTGACACCGGTGTGTCAGACCCACCATACTTGCTCCGGACACTGCGAGAGGGCTGTACAAGCAATGATCACACGCACGGCACAGCGGCACACCAGGAACCGCGGTGTTGGCCGTCGAATGGCGCTAGCTGCGCAGCATTTGTGCACCGCCGCCGTCAGTGTCAGCCAATTTGCCGTGGCATACGGAGCTCCATCGCAGTCTTTAACACTGGTAGCATGCCGCGACAGCGTGGACGTGAACCGTATGTGCAGTTGATGGACTTTGAGCGAGGGCGTATAGTGGGCATGCGGGAGGCCGGGTGGACGTACCGCCGAATTGCTCAACACGTGGGGCGTGAGGTCTCCACAGTACATCGATGTTGTCGCCAGTGGTCGGCGGAAGGTGCACGTGCCCGTCGACCAGGGACCGGACCGCAGCGACGCACGGATGCACGCCAAGACCGTAGGATCCTACGCAGTGCCGTAGGGGACCGCACCGCCACTTCCCAGCAAATTAGGGACACTGTTGCTCCTGGGGTATCGGCGAGGACCATTCGCAACCGTCTCCATGAAGCTGGGCTACGGTCCCGCACACCGTTAGGCCGTCTTCCGCTCACGCCCCAACATCGTGCAGCATGCATCCAGTGGTGTCGCGACAGGCGTGAATGGAGGGACGAATGGAGACGTGTCGTCTTGAGAGTCGCTTCTGCCTTGGTGCCAATGATGGTCGTATGCGTGTTTGGCGCCGTGCAGGTGAGCGCCACAATCAGGACTGCATACGACCGAGGCACACAGGGCCAACACCCGGCATCATGGTGTGGAGAGCGATCTCCTACACTGGCCGTACACCACTGGTGATCGTCGAGGGGACACTGAATAGTGCACGGTACATCCAAACCGTCATCGAACCCATCGTTCTACCATTCCTAGACCGGCAAGGGAACTTGCTGTTCCAACAGGACAATGCACGTCCGCATGTATCCCGTGCCACCCGACGTGCTCTAGAAGGTGTAAGTCAACTACCCTGGCCAGCAAGATCTCCGGATCTGTCCCCCATTGAGCATGTTTGGGACTGGATGAAGCGTCGTCTCACGCGGTCTGCACGTCCAGCACGAACGCTGGTCCAACTGAGGCGCGAGGTGGAAATGGCATGGTAAGCCGTTCCACAGGACTACATCCAGCATCTCTACGATCGTCTCCATGGGAGAATAGCAGCCTGCATTGCTGCGAAAGGTGGATATACACTGTACTAGTGCCGACATTGTGCATGCTCTGTTGCCTGTGTCTATGTGCCTGTGGTTCTGTCAGTGTGATCATGTGATGTATCTGACCCCAGGAATGTGTCAATAAAGTTTCCCCTTCCTGGGACAATGAATTCACGGTGTTCTTATTTCAATTTTCAGGAGTGTATATATATTATGACTATTAAGGTAAATACATTGTTTGTTCTCTATTAAAATCTTTCATTTGCTAACTATGCCTATCAGTAGTTAGTGGCTTCTGTAGTTTGAATCTTTTATTTAGCTGGCAGTAGTGGCGCTCGCTGTATTGCAGTAGTTCGAGTAACCAAGATTTTTGTGAGGTAAGTGATTTGTGAAAGGTATAGGTTAATGTTAGTCAGGGCCATTCTTTTGTAGGGATTTCTGAAAGTCAGATTGCGTTGCGCTAAAAATATTGTGTGTCAGTTTAAGCACAGTCTCGTATATAATTTTTCTAAGGGGACGTTTCATACTTTCCTACTGGCCGAGATATACAGCTTGTCAAACTGTCTTCATCAGCCAAGCGGTTAAAGGCGCTACAGTCTGGAACCGCGCGACCGCTACGGTCGCAGGTTCGAATCCTGCCTCGAGCATGGACGTGTGTGATGTCCTTAGGTTAGTTAGGTTTAAGTAGTTCTATGTTCTAGGAGACTGATGACTTTAGAAGTTAAGTCCCATAGTGCTCAGAGACATTTGCGCCATTTGTCTTCATCTCACACGTCGGTTAGTGGACACAATTACCTTAGCGATAGTGCTCCTGAATTAACAGATGCAGAAAGTATAAGAGAAACTAAAAGTTGAGATAGGTTACAAAGACCTCCCAAGGTATAGTTTCGTTTCACCTGAAACTACATCTACCCACAGTTGTCTATAGTCTTGAAAGAAATATTTGAAAAGTGTCACGAGTACTGTTGTTGGGTAAGAGCTGCTATTACCAAAGCACTAACAGTCACAAGCTGCGAGGAAAACCTCAGTAGTAGCGTGTTGTGTAAATCCTTTTATATATTAATAGATCCTTTTATATATTAATAGCGTAGCAAGGATCAGGGTGGCGGCTGTAATTAGGTACCATGCAGCATGTTGTGTTAGCGCATCTAGTTGATTAGCATTGCCACAAGTTGACGGAGCATGGTGGATGTGCGGTAATAATCACAGAACCGGTACAATGTAGGTGTTTCGGAAAAGACACTGTTAAAGTGAAAAAATTGCTCCCGCAGTGCCGCCGAAACAAACTGTGTGAGTGGACCGAAGAGTATATAGCAAACATAAACTGCAGGTCATTCTTAACGAAGGGAAACCTTCGGATGCAAAAATAATTTCAGACGCACCCGACTGAAATGTGATAGGACCTTTACTTTTCACAACGTTTACAAAAAACTTAGTATATGGCGTCGGAAGTTTCATGAGACATTTTGCAAATGATACAGAGAAATGGCAACGCTACAATATAGTACCGAACTGAAAGAAAACATTCAGAGGATCGTCGCTTGATCCAGAGATTGGCAGTTGACTGTTAATATAAACAAATTAACTTGTTGTGCATAAATAGGTAGAAAGACCTATTATTATATACTTACACGATTAGTGAACCATCACTGGGGCCAGTAACATCCATAATATATATATAATATATGTAGGATTATGCAGACGGATTTATTTAAAGCGGATAGATCACACAAAACCATTCACAGGTAAAGCCAGTGCCAGCCAGATTCAATGAGTGGTGTAGAGAATGGTGAGAGTGCAGTGTCTGAGGAATGTGTAGACACAGTCTTAACGAAATGTACATATTTTTAAAACCTTTTATTCTTAGTTTTGGTTTCATTAATATTTTAAAACACCGGGTTTCAGCGCATCAAGAACTAACCTCAGATATGACTCTGTCCTCTTCTCTGCCAAACTTTTCATCTCAGAATAATTGAGGACATCCTGAGTTATTTGAAGTGTTCCAATCTCTGTCTTCCTATATAGCTCCCTCTGGTTTCATGGAAGTTATTTCCTGATGTCTTAACTCATGTCTTATCATCCTTTCTCTTCTTTTCAGCGTTTGCCATAAGTTCCTTTCTTCTCTGATTTCGGAGAGAAGCTCCTTATTTCTCACATTATCAGATCATCTAATTTTCAACATTTTTCTGTAGTACCACATTTCAAATGCTTTGATTCTCTTCTGTTTCAGTTTTCCCACAGCCCATGTTTCATTACCAAACTATGCTGTACTCCAAAAGTACATACTCAAAAATTTATTCTTCAAATTAAGACCTATGATTGATACCAATACACTTCTCTTGGACAGGAGAGCCCTTTCTGACAGCTAGTCTGCTTTTTATATCCTCTTCGTTCCGTTCGTCATCGGATATTTTGCTGCATGGGTAGTAGAATTCCCAAACTTCACTTGTTTCCCGACCACCCATTCTGATGATGATTCTTGCCAGTCTTATTTCCGGTACTTCTTATTAGTTTAGCCTCCCTTGGATCTACCCTCAATCCATATTTTGTACTCATTATACTGTTCACTTCATTCAACAGATCATGTAATTCTTCACTTTCATTGCGGATAACAACGTCATCTGAAAATCTTATCATTGATATCCTTTCACCTTGAAGTTTAATCACATTCTGCATCCTTTCTTTTATTTCTGTGATTGCTTCTTCGATGTACAGATTGAGCAGTAGGGGACGAAACATTAAATCCCTGTCTTACACTCTTTTTAATCCAAGCGATGGACAAAGGCCACACAAAGTACGGTCAATATCAGCCAGGTGCCCGAGGACGAGATTCCCATTACTGTGGCCAAATGCTGGTGCCCATTATGGTGTTCATGAATAGGAAACAACAACTATTCTGCACTAAGGCACCTGTTCTGTGCTTCTGTTAGTTTGTTGGTGGAATTATTATAGTGATGCCAATTGTATTATTCATGTAGTTTTTTTCTAGTAAGATTTCGAAAGGGCTTTGGGTAGATACTGCAGAGCATATGTTAGGTTTGAAGCTCTAATCCATGTTATTGTAGTATGAAGACCTGAGATGTCGCATTAATTTCAGTTCAGCAACACCTGGTGCTCCGTGGTTGTAACTGCTCTGCCCTTTTAGTCGCTCTTACTCTTAGCACTCCCAGTGTGGTTTTGCTATCTGGAAGTGTGGTTCAGTGGCAAGGATGTTCTGTGGGTGCCCCTCCACGTCTATCTCCGTAAAAATACTTCCATTGAGCGCGTGCCCAGACAGTTTCTAAGACCATATATGGGCATACCATAACTTATTGCCTCTGACTTTGGTGCTGTAGTTCCGCTGTCAATTTAACGATGAAGAAATGTTTTGTTTCTGTCCCTTCCTGAAAGTAACATGTGCTAAAGTCACTGTTCACCAAAACCATACAACTATCACAGTCTCATCAGTGCTCACTACATGACAATTGAAACTTAATTTTTCTTCCATTGTTCCTTCTAAATCTACAACTTCATAATACTCATAACTGTACTTGTTTGTTTGGTAGCGTTTTCGCTTCCCGCGCCCAGGTACCCGGGTTCGATTCCCGGCGGGGTCAGGAATTTTCTCTGCCTTGTGATGACTGGGTGTTGTGTGATGTCCTTAGGTTAGTTAGGTTTAAGTAGTTCTAAGTTCTAGGGGACTGATGACCATAGATGTTAAGTCCCATAGTGCTCAGAGCCATTTGAACCAGTTTTTTTGTTTTGTTTGGTGTTTACAGGCGCTCAACACCCTGGTTATCAGCGCCGATAGGAGTACATCACTTTCACTATATTCTTGTAACTAAATAAATTATACATCCTGCCACCTGAACTTCACTGTAAAACAAAAAGAGACCCCCCAATTTACAACACTAATGGAACACTCCACATGATATTTCCCAGTTAACTGCTAACATGCCCTAAGAATTAGATCTGTGCCGTTGTGGCCACGGCACCGTTCTGCAGTTGCCAGCTGCACGAACCTGAATTTCGTGGCAGTTGCTCTGAACCCTTCGTCTGTGATAGAGGGCGCGCAACGATTGCACTCTGTGAAGCAGTGGGACTGCGAGACAAACTGCTTCATCATGTTGAGTGAAATGGTCAACACTGTGTAGGCTGCCCTCCGCAACCACAGCAGGCAGAGAGCGATGTCTTCACCTTTGGTAACACTTGTAAGTCTTATAATGTGCATCACATCAACAGAGCTCCTAAGGCCACCATCAGTAATGCAGCATGAACCTGCAGAAGACCACAGTTTTCATTTCTAACCAGGTGCTAAAGGAGACTTTGATGTTGTGATTGTATAAAGTAAAAGCCTGTGAAGATTCGAACTATATGAGTCCAAC
Source organism: Schistocerca serialis cubense (assembly GCF_023864345.2). Taxonomy (NCBI): domain Eukaryota; kingdom Metazoa; phylum Arthropoda; class Insecta; order Orthoptera; family Acrididae; genus Schistocerca; species Schistocerca serialis. The sequence continues at coordinate 492,707,923 of NC_064638.1, forward strand.
TGACCCTATCACACAGTACTGCCAACAGAGGGTGCTATCGTCCCATGGCGGTCTGGGGCGCAAAAATGACAGAAAACAGATTCAGCCTGTGCTGGGCTGCTTGAGAGAGGATGCAACATACTTTATTTATTTTGTAACTATTTATTTAGGGACATATTTAACGTAGCTTATTTGCTACACTAATACAAAACACCCAATCTGACGTGCTTGGGGTCACAATACACAGTCTTCAGACCTGCAAACTACTCGTATATCACCGAAATAATGCAGTTCACTGATGTGCAGAGACCCAAATAACTAGTAATTTGTCAAAATAATGCATGTAAAAGGCTCTGCAAACACGCTGGTTAATCGTCAACTTCTGAAATCATGCATTGCCCGGCCTGCACATCCGTTCACAAAATAATGCACGACACGAAATAAAGTCGTAAATTGTCAAAAGATAATGCATGTGTAATGCTATGCAAACACACTCACAATGCTTAAAGAGCCGATAATAATGCAGTGGGCAAACACTCACTGCACATAGGAAACACTTTAGAACTACTGTCAACCGCGACATATCAGGGAACTGTGCCCCTACAGAACTCCAAGACGCACACGCTGGAAGACGTACTCACGCGAGACATCTCTGGGCCACGCATGTGTGTTTACCATTGCTGGCGCAATACATTTCTACCTGTGGATACTGATGTCACAGGTCGCACTATAGAAATCTGTTTCAATCCTTCTCAGAATAGCACAGGGTGCATTGTTCCTAGCGATCCTAATGGGATATGTGAGCTGTGTCTAGCCGTGCATGCATGTTTACCTACCCAGCATGGCTGACTCATGGCCATGAAATGTCAGCATAGCGACTCACCATTGCAGGTGCATCTAAAAGATTCTCAGTGTTATATGGAGGACAGATGGCTGTGTAAATAACAGTCAAGTCGACCTCTCAGAAACTGTTAAGTTTTGCTGAAATAGTTAACAGTCGCTTTTGTAGGAGCTCTCGTGATGTCTCAGCTTGTCCACATGGAAATTCTTGTCCTAGCAGAACCTGTTTACGAAAGTAGCACAGAATAACGTCGAATGCATCGCTCCTGATGGTCCTAAAGTAGCACCCCATCCATTGTATGTTACCCATCCTGGATATCGTTAAGTCCTGCTTTCAACAAACATTCCCGAAACGCAAACATTTTCATTGCTATGTAGAGGCCCCTACATCCTGGCACAAAGGGTGTGTTGGGAATGAATGAAGCATTAACATTGGCTCCTACTGAATTTACCAGCCAAATTACTGATGCCGCCGGTGTGGAAGCACAGTCCACCTTTTTTTTCCTTCTGCAGAGAAGACTTCCAGTGGCAAAACTATTTTGTACAGATCGCCTTATTGCACTGACAATTAAACCCCTCAAAGTAAATAAGGAAAGACTCTTACTCAATGACACTGCTCTGCCACTGAGAATTGAAGCTTGAATATAAGAGTATGAAACCGATCTCCAAGTTGACAATATATCACCACATACCATGTCGTTGTAGTAAACAAACAATTCATATCCTGTGCCATACAAAATCGCCGCTTTTGCATCACGCATGTAGCTATCGATGACCAGACACTCGTACATATACCACGAAGACAGCATAAGCACATGCACCATAGGTATACTTCTGACTGCACTAGATATTTCCCATGAGGTCAGGTGGTCATCCACTCCCGACAAGAGACCTGAGTGCCCTCAGCAGACTGAAGTCACTCGCAGAACTCTTCTACAAATTTGTCATTGGCTCTCCTCGTCACAAAGGTGTTACTGTTTCTGGCCCTGACCTGCTTGCTTACTTGCTTTTCACACCCATTTCCAGACTCTGAGAGTGCAAGAACATATTTAATTTCACATGGTCTGCCAGAATATCATTCCATTTTCATCATACACATATACCGCGTAGACTGTAGTACAAAGGCTGGGTCGGTTCCCCTCAGCTCAAAGGTGACACTGTTCATGGTCCCAACCTGCTTGCTTGGTTTTTACACGTATCTCCAGACTCTGAAATTACAAGAACACATGTATTTTCACTTGGTTTGACAGAATATTCTCCCATTTACGCGATACTTCTCGATGTGAAGCACATAGCAATATCGCTTGCATAGCAGTATCACCTGTGCAACATAATTCCGAAAATATAGACTGGAAATTATTTCTCTGCAAACCGAAAATTTATCGAGGTGGAGCTTGCTGTAAACCACTGAGTAACTAAAAACTTATCCTGTCTGCAAAGACCTTTATGTGAAAAGTCGAAAGAAATAGAGGAAACTGATATTTCCACTCGCAAGTACCGATGTCAGTGATGTAACATATTCCAAATCATCCCTATAATTTACAAAGTCAACTAATGTGTTTCTCATGTCTATAGAGCCAGCAAACGTGTCTTCCACCTGTCTTTCAGCTTCTAGATGCAAACACCACAATCGATGTTCCCTCAAGTAAATAAAGGTGCGAAATGTGCAGAAGCAGTCAACTGGGCAATTTACATGGGAGCGAATAATGGTCTAGCGCAAACATACCTCCATACTGAATCTCCTCAAATTTCCATGGGATCACGAAATCTGTCCAACACATACTAAGTCTTAGTAGTCTATTTGGCCATCTAGATAACGACATGATTAAGTCGGTTACATTCCTGCACCCCAACAGGCCTCTCCATTCGGACAGCTCCTACCGTTAGCTGGAAACGTGAATTATTTCCGTCACAGGTCACCAGCGCTGCACACCAAGCACACATAGGCAGAATCACCCTAGAAAACCGGCCACATGTATATTTTAACGCTGTACTTACAATAAAATATTACGACTGCAGTCTCAATTGGATGACATTCGACAGTGAGAAAAATATCGGAAATACACAATGCTGATGGCTGTGGCTTAAGGAAATAGAAATATCTGTACCATTTTTATGACTTGCTGTCACAGTATTCCACGTCAAATCCACACCTTTCTTACGACTGGACATAGTCATTTCCTTTGCACATGTCAGAACACACACACATACTTTATAAGCATGATGCTCAAGGCGACCCTGTCACACATCCCCTACTGCTAAGTATAATACTCCGCCAATAACTGACTGCTGGCAATACGAAATAATACTGACCAAATATCAGTGATGAGTGAACACGTCTGGTAAGTTTTTCTTGCGAGTGGTAGCACTGTAATGTAACAGAGATGTAATCGTTTTACAAACCACCAGATGTCACAAAACACGACCATATTACTGTCACAAGCAGTCTTGGTTCTACAGGTGCAGACAAGTATCCATGTTAAAAGCTATACTGGCTTTATAAATCGAGGTATGGCATTATCTACAAATGAAGTGGTTTTTCCAGACAAATACAACGACACTGAATATAGACAATGATCGTGTGACTGTATTTTATCAGGCCAACAGGCTACAAGCTGCCTGCAGTGCAACCTCATAGTAAACTTACCGAATTTAGAAAGTGATCTGGCTGAGGAACGTGGTAGGAAACCGGTATTTGCAACTCCTTCATGCCACCGCTAGATATTTCTCCAGTATTTGTAACACATCCTGTCGCAATGCCATGTCAGAGGTTCTGCGATATGTCCACTGGGTTATAGGTGAAGGTTGATTGAGAAGGATCACAAACAGTAGATGGTGTGCTGATTGAGGTCGTAAGAAATATACAAGGGGTTTATAGCTCTCTAGTGTTACTCTGTATGCTAGAAATGCTGTCTGGATTTTGGAATCAAGTCTTTCCATTCACCCACAACCTGCCTTGGATCCTATGGGGAAGCCCTTTAATGATTACAGCCGCTAGTGAATCATATTTGTGGCACTCTCATAACTCGAAACGAGTCAACTTTCTCGAACCTACAGTAAAATTCCAACATCGTTTTAGGTAGTCCCTATGCCTCTTGCAACTTTGCGCATGTAATCGTTCCAATTAAAGTCGGAACTGAGCAGAAGTCAGAGAGAGCTATATCCACCACCATCTGCAACACGTGTAGAAACACGTGTTGCAGATGGGAATGTGAACAAGTTGTCGTAGCTCTGCTAACAATGTACGATGTGTAAGGTCAGCGCCAAACGAATCCTACTCCTGCAACATGAGATAGTAGAAAAGACAGTACGGGAACTGGGAGAAGGACGAGGATTTTCCTACAGCCTTGTCATGCATCCCCAAGCTACATTACTGCAGTCCGAAGCCGATTCACGTCCCTCAGGGCCCATTCACCTTCAAAAATGGTTCAAATGGCTCTGAGCACTATGGGACTCAACATCTTAGGTCATAAGTCCCCTAGAACTTAGAACTACTTAAACCTAACTAACCTAAGGACATCACACACACCCATGCCCGAGGCAGGATTCGAACCTGCGACCGTAGCAGTCCCGCGGTTCCGGACTGCAGCGCCAGAACCGCTAGACCACCGCGGCCGGCATTCACCTCTATCACTCCAACATGCTGTCATCGTTATTTTTTAACATCCAACAGAGAAAAATTACGAACTATGAAAGCTCCACTAACTTCATCCGATAGATAACTCGATAAGATTTTTACTTCATCTCTCTTTTCCCATATATCGAAAACATTGTCTGCATGCCGGCATCGAGCACATGTGACGATCCTATTAAATATACATGTATTGATCCAGTGCACAGACCAGTTTAAAGTTGCATCACCTGTACCGTAGGGGGATGACTGTAATCCACAGAGTATACTGTAAGTCGCAAGAGACGCTCCCTGTAACCTTGTGTCGTTGATTGAAACATTGCTGTTTTTTCTGCTGTAACACGCTTTGTGCACTGCCATACATTTTGTTTTTTTCCGTCACGACTTCTAGGTCTGTGCCTGGTTCTAAAATGACATTAACGCGTTCTGATCCACGCCTCTCGCAGAAAACTAGACATTACAAGGTGTAAATCATGTTGTTCCTGCTGATACCATAAGACACCACACACACTAGATGATTTTAAATAAAAGACAGTTACAACATAAGGAAACTGGAAGTGTGTGGCGGGGTTGTGGAGCGTTTCCAAACTGCAGCCCACAGGTGATTGATGACCTCTACATTTAGACACATCTGTCACGGTGACGAAACAGCTGATGGCTCTGCATTCCGTTTCAACAGATTTCTCATATTGCAGTCATTTACGCTATCGGAGGTTGGGTGCTAGCGATCCCCACAAGGTGTTACCCTTCCACCAAAACTCTTACTCCATCGCAAACAAACGATGTCAGTCAGTCGTTATGTGGCGACCAACAGCATACCAGTGGATGGATGGGATGGAAAAGATACCGTTGATGTACTGTAATAATAAGCATCACAGTTGATAGTGCAAACAAATGTCACAACTTTACAGTAATTTCAACACTGACCAATGATGCGACAGCATGTTTCCCAATTTCAGTATCATCGTTGAACCCCCCATTCTCTACTTTGCGAGTATCATTGTGAATGTAGATAGATGACTATGCAGTACGTCCTTTCATTGTTAATTCTCGAATATATACATCATCAAAGTATACCAGACGATGATCTACATATTTCAAGCACCTCTAGCATAGTGCATAATTTACGATCTATTACTATATGGATGGGAGTCACAGAGCATTCTCGCAATCGCAGGATAAAATTAAAGACTGAAAGAGCCCCTCGCGCTGTCTTTAACCAACCCACCCTGCAGAATCGTTACCTATTTAATCTGCAGCTGACCAGAGGTAGACCGCTGCATTCCGCGTCTCGTGAATGAATGGACCTTGCCGAGTCCTCGCCCATCCGAGTGCACAAGCTTTCTCCAGATGTGCCCTTGTGGAAGACGTTAGCACCCCTTCTCCGCGTATAGTAACAGATTTGAAAGTGTTGTAGTAGTAGACGATTAAGAAGAACTATAAAGGGGTGGTTTTTATGCATGGTGGAGCTCCAGACAGATGGTGTTCGAATATATTACGTAAATCAACTACGCTATCAATTTTAAAGTATTGTTCTGATGTCTGGGATCGGTACCAGGAAGGTACTGGTAAGAGAGAGTATAAACACAAGCACTCTTAAGGCTACACGGCTCTGCTCTTAGAACAGGCTATAATGTTAAATCGCTTCAGTTTCCGACCTATCAGTCACGTGGAATGCAGTTTTTACCGAGGACTGACATGTTTTTACGCGCAGTTGTACCATGGCATTTGTGCCACATGAAGTATTAGTTTTACGTGGCCTGAAGATATACCTATAAGCTATGGAACTGGTCGTCATAAAGTGTAAACACAATAAATAGCTTTTGCGAATCTGGACTTTCACTCAGTTTTAATATAAAGTAATTTACCACTTCTGGTATTAGAATGTCCGAGTTTCCTTCACATTACGTACTTACATATGTATCATGCAGTTGCCAGAAAGGAGAAAATGAAGCTCTCTACTGTCGTAATTTCGGTATATCCATTATCGATGACGAACTGCAACTGTGATTTTTTATATGGGAATAAATATGGAGACAATCACTTATTTGGTATTTTTGAGACGATTTATTCTCATTAACATGTTTATGAGCCACTGCAGGCTCATCCTCAGATGGAGGTGTAACAGGACCCTGGACTAAATATAGCTAGACGCTGTGGTGATGGTACTGACGCAAATGATGGAAATTTAGTTATCGGCGACGAAACGTTTGTGAAACGGAAAAATTATTATGTTTATGGTGCTATCATTGCACTCATTGTGAAATCCATAGGAAAGCAGTTCCCATAACGTACATTATCAGCATTACACCAAACAATATTTGGCTGCACTTGGTTTTACGCTTGTTTACAGAAAGTCACCATAACTTCCAGCTATTTTTGGTCCACAACATAATGTTTCTGTTGCATCTCCATCTGATGACGACCATGCAGTGACTCTAAAACTTTTTAATGGTTCAACAAATCGTTTCAAAACCCAAGAAAGTGACGGGTTGCATATTAAAACACATATATAACATGATTACACGTTCATAAAACAAAGATTAGTACAACGTCAGGTGTTTACAGATGTTAATTTTCGAAAATATTTCTACACTTTATAATATACCATTAAGACACAATTCTTTACTAATCACTCAAAACAGTTAGCTAAATTTTGAAAACATTTTTACTGAAATAAATCGGAATCGTTACATCGCTGTTTAGTAGCAGACTGTTGTAGGCTACGCAGTGAAGCACAAGAGTTCACATTTGTAATTTTATCAAAATACGTGTTATAGTTGGTAATACTCTCCCACAGCCTTAAGAACTCTTGATATACTGGAGGCATCTTTAAAATACTCGTGGTCTGGGAGGGCTGGACAGACAGAAGCGAATAAACAAACAAATCAGCTCCTCCAGTTCCCAGGGCCGATGTGTAGCTACGACATAGCGAAATGCCAAGTTGAGTACGCAGTGCTGGTAAGCTAGGACGCCAGATGCGTCTAAGGTTCGTGGTAACGGATTCAGCTCACCAATTTCAAGTATAGGAAACGCACGACACTTTCACTCGCCATGCTTAACCTTCATTGTTGTGAGCCCAATCCCCTCTTCCCCATGAGGCCACCCCATTTTTCCAAAGAGGGCACCGATAAATGCGAACCAGATTCCAGTAAAAACTTACGTTTCCTTACACACTCCAAACCACATAAGCAAAATTCCGCTACTGCACATGCTTTAGCTGTGCTTATATTCACTGGGAGTCCTAGATGGAGGATCAGAAGCTACTATTGCTATTTAAAGTTGAGTTGTTATCCCTTATTAGGTTTCAGTCTGCAATCTTGTACGAGATGCTCTACAAGCCCACTTTTCTTACACTGTGGTTCATGGCATTCCCATCATATACGAGTATGTCCTGATTGGTCACACATTTAACACATGACTTGCATAAAAAAATTAGCCCTTCTATTTTGGATTCTGAAGATTGCCTCAATTTCTTCCACATTACTGCAGTTCCTATGGCTTCCATAAATTCTCGACAAGTCAGAAAACATCCCCACGCAAAAATGCATCCAGTACTTACTGCTTTGCTTCTTGCAGAAAGACACCGTTATTGTCTTTGCTCTCTCTGAAGTCGTCTATGTTGACATATAATTTCTTAACCGTCCCCATAGAGTTTTCACAGTACTCCCGCTGCTTTGCGACGTATTCTTCAACTTCTCCCTATAATATCTACCGCTGTTCTTCCTTCTGTATCGCTACTCGTGTAGTTCTGTATTGTCCCACTGTATCTGTGTAAACTGGCATAATAACGTCTCAACAGCCTCTGCAGTGGTAACTGTCTCTATCCCTGGATCCGGCTGTGAGATTAATCCCACTGTTTAAAGCAAGGAGAGACTGGTTAACAGGAAAGAGTGTACTGAAGAGTTCTACTAGAGATGGGAACAGTTTTGTTACGTGATAGTGGAAGAAATGGGAGTCAATATGGGTGACACAGTGGATTCAACATTATAGTCAGAATTGAACAATGATTTAAAAGATCTGCGATCAAATAAGGCGATAGGCAGAGATTTTATTTCTTCTGAATACCTAAAACCATTGGAGAAAGTGGATACCAAACGATGATTCAAGTTGCTCTGTAAAATTTGTGAGATCCTAGACATACCATAAGATTTCAGGAAAAATATCATCAACACATATCTGAAGATAGCAGTGACAGTAATTACTACATAATGAGCCTAACAGCTTATTCAACACGTTGATGATCACTGTACAGTCAGCATAGTAGCCCATCTATCCAAGTTGATGAGAAATGTAACGTACAGAAGAATATGAAAGGAAAATAAGGGCCTATTACATAAAGATGAAGCGTAAGTTGACTGATAAGAAATAAGGAGGTACTCCGCAGAATCTGTAAGGAGAGGTACAAAAATAAAACTTTGACAAAAGAAGGGATAGAATGATAAGATATATGCTTACAGATCAGAGGAAAATCTCCGTGGTACTGGAGGGCGCTATATAAGGTTGAAACTCTTGGGGAAGACAGAGATTATATATGACAAATTACTGAGAAGGTTCGATGCAAGTGTAACTCTGAGAGAAAGAGGTTGGAACATGATAAGAAATCGTGTCGCGCAGCATTAAATCAATCTGAAGACTGCTGACCCATACTTCCTCCACCCCCTCCCTCCCGCACCAACCACCAACAAAGGAACTTATTACTCATACGGCCTTTCTCCTCTGTCATTTCTGCTATCTCTCCCGTAGCTACGTCTCTTAACCGTTCTAATCTTTCATGATTTGTAGATCATCGTCACTCTTTACATACTGAATTATCCGTTCGATTTTCTCATATATAAGGGGCACACAAGATGAAGCGAAATAGACGGAAAAAGTAAGTAAACTGTTCATAATGTAAGAAACTGTTATTATTTCGAAAATAATCGCCAGTCCCATTGTGAGACAAGACGGTCAATGCCTCCATTGCAAAGTCTCTACGTGGACACTTAGCAAAAACTGAAGTGTTTCATCAAGTCCGAATCCTCATGAATGGTGACAGGTGGCATCATTTTGTTTCGGGATAACGCGCGCCCACATGTTGCAAAGCTTGCTTCGATTACGCTGCGGAAGCTTAGCTGTAATGCCCTTATACACTCTCCATACAGTCACAACGACTCCCTATGCGATTTACTAAAAGCAAACATTCATGGCCATCGATGAACTTCGAAGAGGTTCAAGCCTGGGTACAATAAAGGTTCCACAGGCAACCACAAATTTTTTTTTATGGAAGCATTGACCACATTATCTCACAGAGGGTTAATTTAACAGTGCATTTCAGGTATTTATGTCTTCATCACAAACATAAGAAGAGGAGTAAGTACATGTACAACTACATCATAGCCCACATGCCAACAGATGGAGTGTGGCGGAGGGTACTTTCGGTACCACTATCTGATCCCTCCAACCCTGTTCCACAAGCGAGTAGTAACTGGGAAAAATGATTGTCGGTAAGACTCTGTATTTGCTCCAATTTCTCAAACTTTCTCCTCGTGATCAATACGCGAGATGTATGTGGGGGGAATTGACATGTTGGCTGACTAATCCTGAAAAGTACTGTCCCGAAATTTCTATAGTATATCCCTCAGTGATGCACAACGCCTCTCTTGTAACGTCTGCCAGTGGAGTTTGTTTGCCGGCCGGAGTGGCCGAGCGGTTAAAGGCACTACAGTCTGGAACCGCACGACCGCTACGGTCGCAGGTTCGAATCCTGCCCCGGGCATGTATGTGTGTGATGTCCTTAGGTTAGTTAGGTTTAAGTAGTTCTAAGTTCTAGGGGACTTATGACCACAGCAGTTGAGTCCCATAGTGCTCAGAGCCATTTTTTGGAGTTTGTTTAGCATGTCCGTAACGCTCTCTCGCCAGCTAAACGAGCCCGTGACGAAACTGCGCCGTTTTTGGTTGGATTGTCTCTATCTCCTATGTCAGTTCTACCTGATGGGGATCCCAGATAGATGAACAATACTCAAGAAACGGGCGAACAAGCGCCTAATAAGCCACTTTGTACCGTGGATGAGTTACATTTCCTTAAGATTCTTCCGATGAATTTGAGACTGGTACCTGCTTTTCCCACTATCTGTTTTACATGGTCATTCCACTTAATGTCGCTCTCGATAGTTATGCCAGGATAGTTTACGGCAGACGTTGTCTCCAGCTGTCTGTCATCAATTGGTAGCTGTACGGTAGTGGATTTCATTTCCTATACATCCGCAATGTGTTGCATTTATTTATGTTCAAGGTCAACTACCAGAGTCTTCACTATTCATCAGTTCTCTGCAAGTCATTCTGAAAATTCTTACTATCTTCTGACGTTGCTACTTTGGTATAGGCAGCTGCATCATTAGCGAGTAGCCTTAAAGAGCATCCGACGCTTTCTACTAGATCATTTACATACATTGTAAACAGCAACGGTCCTTTTACACTTCCCTCCGGATATTACCTTTACATCTGTCGATTTTGTTCCATTAAGAGCGACATGTTCAGTTCCATCTGGAAGAAAATCTTGAATCCAATCGCAGGTCTCCTCCGATACTCAGTAAGCTAGTATTTTTTCATTAAACAGCAATGCAGGACACTTTTTTAAAATCGTTATAATTCTTGAGCATAAAACATGTTTCATAATTCTTCAATAGATTTATGTCAACGACGTAGGTCTATAATTGTGTGGCTCTGTATTACGGTCTTCCTTAAATACGGGAATGACCTGCGCTTTTTCCAGTCTTCAGGTACCTTTCGTTGTTCAAGCGATCTACGATAAACTACTGCTAGAAGCGGAGCAAGTTCTTTTACATAATCTTTATAGAATCTTATAGGCATATCATCTGGTCCTGGAGCCTTTCCACTACTAAGCGATTGTAGCTGTTTTTCGATTCCGCTATCGCTTATCTCAATATCTGTCATTTCGATGTTCGTACGACGATTGAAAGGAGGGACTGTGTTACGATCTTCCGCGGTGAAATTACTTCGGAAGACCGAATTCAGTATTTCGGCCTTCTCTCTGTTATCTTCCGTTTCGGAGCTGCGTGGTCGCTGAGATAATGAGTAAATGATTTTGACCCACTTACTGATTTCACATGCGACCAAAATCTCTTGGGGTTTTTACTCAGGTCAGTTGACTACATGTTACTCTCAAAATCATAGAACGCTTCTCTCATTGTTCTGCTTCCGATCATTTTCGCTTCATTCAGCTTTTGTTTGTTTGTTAGGTTTTTACTTCTCTTGAATCTGAAATGAAGTCCTCTTTGTTTACATAGCGCTCTTCTAACACGGCTATTAAACCGTGGTGGATCTTTCCCATCCCTTAAACCTTGCTCGGAACATACTTGTCCAGGGAATATTGAACAATGCCTTTGAATTTCTGCCATTTGTTCTCCACATCTTCGTCTTCATCACGAATATTTGGTGCTGACTGCTGAGATATTCTGAAATTTGTATCCTGTCGCCCTTGCTGAGCGAATATATCTTCCTACCTTTCTTAACATTTCTTGTAGGACCCGTACTCATAGATGCTGTCACACCCTTATGATCACTGTAACTGCTTATTTCTTCGAAAGTACTTAACTGAAGCTGATTTGCTGACGATTCTGAAGAGGATAATTCTCCATTAGTTCACAGTAACTCTCTCTTTGCCCTACGTCCCTATCCATGACTAATGCTACACCCGTTGTACTATATTCCATCCCTGTCAATGTTAATGTATATCATGTCTCCATTTGCCTTCACTAACCACTCCCTCCCCTCCTGTGTATCTGACATTCCTGGACTGAACCTTTTCCTACCGTTGTTGCATTTTCGCACTTTTATCTAACGAGCAGTCCTTATCTTCATTTCATTTTACTGATTTCCATTACATCTATGTTGAGCCGTTGTGTTTCCGTTTTCGGATTTTCTGGCTTCCCTAGCACATTGAAATTTCTGACATTCCATACTCCTACACGTAAATTACGAACGTGTCGTAGGTCTTGAAGATTTATCTCACGCTCATCTCCCATTTGGCAACCACGTCCCACATTTGCGATGGCTTGTATAGTACGAAATCTTTTTTTACATGGAAAAAGCATCGTGATACTTTTTCAGTTATCTGGCACATGCCCTGTCGATACATATTGTGTGTTTTCATTGGTGTGGTTTCTATTACCTTACGCAAAAAAAAAATGTGTGTGAATTCCTAACGGACCAAACTGCTGAGGTCATCGGTCCCTAGACTTACACACTATTTAAACTAACTTATACTAAGCACAACACATACACCCATGTCCGAGGGAGGACTCGAACCTCCGGTGGAAGGTTACCTTACGCAGTTCGTGCCGTTGGTCATTACCGATTCTTCTGCGGTGTGGCATGTTTAGCACTCAAGGAAAAGACGCTGCCGTGAAACGATCGATTCGTCCACCCTCTTTGACAATGATGTTGAAGCAATAAGGGTGACGCCTTCGGCAACCGTTGCCGATAAATGAAATCAAAACATAAGCAGCGACTGAGATCGAATCCGAGGCCTACGACCTTTTGATTAAGAGGCAAATAGCACTTATCTTTACTTTATTGTTTTCTTTCACTTTATTTTTAAGTTTCAATTTTTATTCTTTCTCTTCACTAAGGTGCTTTGGAGTGATGTTTCTGGGTCACTGGAAACTAGTCATGCTCTCACTGATGTTTTACAGTAAGTGATCAGCTCTTGTAGCAAAATGACAATAAATCAATAGTAAAATGAATCAAACAAATAAAACAGGAAACTGAATAAACAGTTTTGCTCGTTTGTTTTTCCCACAAAACTATGCTTTTCTTTAGGTAGACGAATTTTTAAATAAAATTAAACTTGATCTTCCTATTGTGTTCTTCGTTTTGTGGCTTCTTTTTTTCGCAGTTGCAGAAATACAAGTTGTATAGATTACATACAGGAAGAATGACTTAAGCAACAAAAAATCGTGAGAAACGATAAGAATTAACAATGCTTATTGAAGCAAGTAGGGCATGCGAACTGTTCGCCATCTTAGGGAAAAGAAAAATTGTAAGAGGAAAAAACCATATTTTTACTGTAACCAATGAATATGCTTTACAATAAGGAGGAACGTGTTTGGTTTTAATGTGACTCTGATTATAGTTGCAGATTATGTTGTTTAACGTGCTGTTTAAATGTTATATTCAAACCAGAGAGCAACGAAGCTGTTCTTACGTAAAAAACTGTTCGAAACATTCTCGAGGTAGAAACATACGTATATGGTGGTAAAGCACGGGCTCCGAAAGGAGTTTCCGCCGTTAGGCTACAATTAAATACACACAGGCAGTTAATAACCCTCCTACCTCTCCGGCTAATTAGAGTTTTCTATATGACTGTGTACCTAAAGTTCCCAATCTGTGGGGAAAAGGCATCTACTCCGAAGAAGAATACAAAACCGAGAGAAATAGATGAAGTTATAATCGAATCGCCATGATCAGTACTTTAGCAATGACGATTAGAAACAAAGTTTGGTTAATTTTACATATTTTTAGTTGCATAAACTAGTTTTTTAATTAACATCAGTTAGTGGAAAGTTTGGATGAGAGGTTTTCAAAGTATGTCATTAATAAAAATAACCGAAGGTCGCCAGTTCCTGATCGGAACAAGAATAATTGAATTCAAACTTAACTTTATACTCGTAAGTAATCTTGCGTAAGAATAGTTATTGGCCTCATGATGTAGGAATAGTGCCTAGGGCACACTTGCAAGTACTTCACACCACACATGTCGTAGTAGTCAGATAATAATCAACTAACAAACACATTCAACATACCATATTAATTTTCAAAGATCAATTAAAGTAACATTGTTTACTGGCTGTGGACATAAACTTTTTGTTACGTTACTTACCCTAATACAGAGTGTCGTAATTGTTGTAAACAGGAAGATTATTTTAATTTAGCAGTTATTTTGATATTTCTTTGTAATAAAAGTTACAAATTATGCCACAATATATAAATTAGAATTGTGCTTTGACAATGGAATTCAGTGTTCAAGTTACGTAAAGTTTTACTACCAAGTTTTTTATTGTGAAAGCTACTCTATTTTTAGCAAATGAATTAATACTGACTTTTACATCACTCTATTTCTGACATAATTCACACCAAAACCAAAGATTTGGTTATTACTTAACTGTACAAAAGTTAGAAATAAAGGTAATCTAATAAATTAATGTTCCTTTCACTTTCAGTTCATTTTCTGATTATCTCGGTTCATACAAGTATACTACTTGGATAATGACTTAGGAAAATTATTTACGTGACAATACGCACGAAAATAATGTTATTCAAGCAATAAAATTCCAACAGTGCTGGTTACTGGTTATAAACCGTGTACATCTTATTTCACTTCATGATGCCTTTGGTTTGTCGAGTGGCTTCTTTCAGCGTTAAACAGGGCGCAGGTTGATCTTCCTGCCATACCATAGCCAATAACAAGGGCCCACAGTACTCTTAATGTTACGTGAATTACTCTTGCTGCATTTGTACAGTGCTCAATAAATGCCATAGCTTGCCAATATTAAACATCCACCAAAACAACCATTTCAGTTTTCACTGCTCCGCACTTTTTGTCTCCACACTTTTGCATAGCTACACCGGCGAATACACACAACGACACACAACGACACCAGTCGTCTCCTCGCGACTCCCGACTGCTACTGTTTTGGTGCGCTCGCACGCCCAGCGATAATGCATTTACAATTTAATTTATTACACTCCTTGACGATAGCTTTTCCCTGAATAGGCCAGCGTTTCTACTTACAAAATGTTAACATTCTATTCGTATTCTCTTTCTTAAATAACAAATAACATTTGTAACTTGACAACATATTTACAAGAATAACACTCAGCACGACTAATAAAGCATACTTCGCAAAACATGTAGAAATTGTATGATCATCCACAGGGTTGTGTTGTTACAAAGTGATCATCAGAAAACCGAAAACCGGAAAGTACTGACTTCCATAACAGACCGTATTCCACTGTCATGCGGATGATCCCGGTATTTCCATAGATCTTTTCATTGTAGAAGGATCGGAACAGGGTGCAACCAGGCTCGTGAGGCGAACTGACCAGATACTTGAATGAAAAGTGGCGACTCCGAGGTCCAGATAACTACCAAGGGACAGGAGAGCCGCGTGCTGACCACACATACCATATATAGCTTAGACCTGTGTTGGTACATAAGGGCCTAACGTTTTATTTGTGGAAAGATAGCTTGCTAAGGTGTACTGTGAGATTGTTGAAGGCCATCTTCCTGCTGGATGGGAACAGCAAGTGCAACTGTTGGATGGGAACAGCAAGTGCAATGGGCTCCTTAGCGATGTTAGAGAGGAGTAGTCTATGTGCTCACACTAGGTTTCTCTGCCTGCTTACTGTCATAATCATCAACCAACATCATCATAACCAACATCATCATCAACCAACATTGTCATCAACCAACATTGTCATCAACCAACATCATCATCATCAACCAACATCACCATCTACCAAAATCATCAATCTACCAATATCACATTCAACAATAATAATAATAATAATAATACAAGCACACACTCGTCACAGTAATAGGCTCACAATGCTTTGTAAGCATTTATTTACAGCCCTGGCAGTATGAAAATATCACTGAGTCACAAAGGCGATGGGAAAGTTGTTAATGAGTGATAACGGTCAACTTGAAAACGAAATTTTCTACTTCTAAACGATTTGTGTTATAAAAATAGTGAAATAAAGTAACTATTCATAGGAAATAGAAAAACTGATAGCCAGAACAAACGTAAGCCCTGACAGCTGTTACACCTGACGCGCAAACAGTTCAAATGGCGTCCACTAAGCCAAGAGCACTACGAGAACGGAAATGAATTCAAAACATGTGTTTAAGATACCTGAAAATGTTGATCTTACCATGTTTGTCTTCTGATCAAGCGTATCAAAGTTTACGCCTACCGTGAACCCCGGGAAACGTAAGTAAGAGAAAAAAGAAAGAAAAAGGAGAATAACGAAGTACATGTCAGGTTTACAGCGACTGTTGTTCCGCTTGACGTTTGATCGGAAGGAAAGACCATCGACCAGCGTCGGAAATAACTACGTCCTACACGTTCGGTGTCCTCTGCAATTATCACGCGGGTGCAGAGAACTCGTATTGACGGCCTAATCCACCTGCTATTAGGAATGCATGCGACGACGCGCGTTTGAGTGCTGCACGTGGGAACAGCGAGGGCGGGCACGAGAGACGGCGTCCTGGGACACACACAGAGGCAGAGCAGTGGGTCAGGTGGGCGCGTCATGTGTGGGCGAGCAACAAACTAGGGTGTGTGGGTGGCTCACGTGCTGCTGGAGAACAGATCGTTTGTAGGCGAATAACCTAAAATGAGCTGAGTGGGCAGCACACAGGCACAGTGCGTAGGCGCCGTACAACGGGTCGCGAAAGTCACGTACAGGCGGACGGCGGTTTTCTGCGGTGACCGCAGTTTCACTGCTGGAAGTCATGAAAACACGCGCCTACCACCTAGCGATCAGGTGCTTGAGATGCATTAACAATGAAATTAACATTAATGGCTCAGTCACTAACTCAGCCTGGTGCTGACCATCCTCCTCTGCTTTTACGCAAACAACCGGCTTTTTCCTTCGGTTCCATTGTGTCTGTGATAATGCAGAAATATAGTGAAGAGCAAAGCTATCATAACCACTGTCCTCGATAGATGGATGCCAGCACGTATCGTTGCATGCACGTGATGCAGTAAGAGAGATATGAAGACGGCGCAGAGATGAACTGGGAAGTATTCTAGCGACGATACATGATGCAGTTGGGAAAACCCAAAGATGTAAGAGGCTTTGAGAAACGAATAGCGTACAGTACTCATGTTTCGGGTGGTTGCGTGATTCCTGGTAGCTGAAAATCTCCCTCGCTTTGTGCTGCACTCTGTAGCTCGCTCTGACAACCAGTTGCGACGGTCACTCTGATGCGCCATTCTGAGTTTGGTGAGGTACTGTTATCGTTTCGTTCTCCACAGCTATTTTTGCAGCGTGGGCAAGATATTTTCTACTGAGTTGGAAGTCCTCCCTGAAGTCAAATAAGACGTAGTTTTAAAGTATTTAATATCACATAGTAGCGTCCTCTTTATTATTTAAGTGTCGTCCATAGTTCACTTCAGAGCTAGGTTGAGTCTAAGTAGAAGTAAGGGATGGTCCCTGATGACAGACAGAAGCAAGTTTCAATATTCCGGGTACTTGAAATTTGGCGTCAGTTTATACCAACATTCGTTCTGAATTTAATTACATGTGGCAGATTCCCAGAGTTTCAGAGACAAAGACGTCGTGTCATTGATGAGTTGGGCATACTGCAGTGCCACAATAATGGAAGTGGCTACAAATGGTTCTAAGAAATTGTTGGATCTATTTTTGCTTTGTCTGTGGCTCTTCCCCGTCAGCAATCTGCAGAAGATGTGGATAAGACCTCAGAAACTACAACAGGACCACTGTCAACTGTAGTTATGGGAATACCAGAAATAGCGGTTTCTGGCCTTGAAATCAGTCCCCTACCTGTACTTCCACCGTCAAACCCAACACCAAGAGAATGTTAAGTAATAGTGCTGATGTTATCTCCTTTTAAAATGCGTTTGTAGGAGTCCCTGGCTGAAGGGGAAAAGAAATCAAGTACCAAGATTATAAAGAAGACACCACCTTCAGCAAAATGTACTCCAGGAGCTTCATTTGATGAATGTGATAGACGTTCAATATCCGTGGCTACCAGAAAGAAGTTGTTTGTAAGAAAGAACCAGATAGCCACGAAAGGGCAAGGTCATAGTGAACAAGAGCACGATAGAAGCCTTGATGAAACCATGTTGGAAGACTCATCATCTGAATATGAAAAGGCCGATGAGCGCACATTTCGCTACCCATTGTGGTCAACTGATACCTGCAAAGATGCAAAGAGACCTGCATTAAGCCCATCGATTGCTTACGCTGGTGTTACGACCTTCGGGCAGGTGATATCTGGAAAGTTTTTGTGTTACATCTGTATGAAAAAGCACAAATGCTGAGCATTTTTCTTGTTATGATTGAAACGTCTGCAGAGTAACGGACAGTTATGCAGTACTCTTTAGCCTTGAAACAAACATTTGGTACGAATAAAGGCTCTGTTACTAATTCATCAAATTTCAGTTTCTACTTACAACCCGCAATTAGGAAACCAGAAAAACAGAAATTAGGAACTATATTTTCCTGAAGTAAAAATTAGACGTTTTACTTTCTCTGTTATTGCAGGACGAGAAAATATCCGGAAGATTTTCTGCGAGGGTAGCATTTAAATATTCCTTAGTAACAGTGTAGCACATTTTCCATACTTAAAAGACTGTTAATTTACCAGGAAATTTAAATTTTGAAACGGTAATCAATAATAGGGCACTTTCCCCTGTTATTGCCGCGCGGGATTAGCCGAGCGGTCTAGGGCGCTGCAGTCATGGACTGTGCGGCTGGTACCGGAGGAGGTTCGAGTCCTCCCTCGGGCATGGGTGTGTGTGTTTGTCCTCAGGATAATTTAGGTTAATTAGTGTGTAAGCAGGGCTAGTAGAAATCCTTGGGTAACAGAAGAAATATTGAATTTAGTTGATGAAAGGAGAAAATATAAAAACGCAGTAAATGAAGCAG
This sequence comes from Schistocerca serialis cubense, assembly GCF_023864345.2. Taxonomy (NCBI): domain Eukaryota; kingdom Metazoa; phylum Arthropoda; class Insecta; order Orthoptera; family Acrididae; genus Schistocerca; species Schistocerca serialis. Next base: position 492,727,055 of record NC_064638.1, read on the forward strand.
GCAAAAGGAAATACAAACGTCTCAAAAATGAGATCGACAGTAAGTGCAAAATAGCTAAGCAGGGATGGCTAGAGGACAAATGTAAGGATGTAGAGGCTTATCTCACTAGGGGTAAGATAGATACTGCCTATAGGAAAATTAAAGAGACCTTTGGAGAAAAGAGAGCCACTTGTATGAATATCGAGAGCTCAGATGGAAACCCAGTTCTAAGCAAAGAAGGGAAAGCAGAAAGGTGGAAGGAGTATATATAGGGCCTATACAAGGGTGATGTACTTGAGGACAATATTATGGAAATGGAAGAGGATGTAGATGAAGATGAAATGGGAGATACGAAGTTGCGTGAAGAGTTTGACAGAGCACTGAAAGACCTGAGTCGAAACAAGGTCCCGGGAGTAGACAACATTCCATTGGAACTACTGACGGCCTTGGGAGAGCCAGTCCTGACAAAACTCTACCATCTGGTGAGCAAGATGTACGAGACAGGCGAAATACCCTCAGACTTCAAGAAGAATATAATAATTCCAATCCCAAAGAAAGCAGGTGTTGACAGATGTGAAAATTACCGAACTATCAGTTTAATAAGTCACAGCTGCAAAATACTAACAAGAATTCGTTACAGACGAATGGAAAAACTGGTAGAACCCGACCTCGGCGAAGATCAGTTTTTCCGCAGAAATGTTGGAACACATGAGGCAATACTGACCCTGCGACTTATCTTAGAAAATAGATTAAGGAAAGGCAACCCTACATTTCTAGCATTTGTGGACTTAGAGAAAGCTTTTGACAATGTTGACTGGAATACTCTCTTTCAAATTCTAAAGGTGGCAGGGGTAAAATACAGGGAGCGAAAGGCTATTTACAATTTGTACAGAAACCAGATGGCAGTTATAAGAGTCGAGGGGCATCAAAGGGAAGCAGCGGTTGGGAAGGGAGTAAGACAGGGCTGTAGCCTATCCCCGATGTTATTCAATCGATATATTGAGCAAGCAGTAAAGGAAACAAAAGAAAAATTCGGAGTAGGTATTAAATTCCATGGAGAAGAAATAAAAACTTTGAGGTTCGCCGATGACATTGTAATTCTGTCAGAGAAAGCAAAGGACTTGGAAGAGCAGTTGAACGGAATGGATAGTGTCTTGAAAGGAGGATATAAGATGAACATAAACAAAAGCAAAACGAGGATAATGAAATGTAGTCGAATTAAGTCGGGTGATGCTGAGGGAATTAGATTAGGAAATGAGACACGTAAAGTAGTAAAGGAGTTTTGCTATTTGGGGACCAAAATAACTGATGATGGTCGAAGTAGAGAGGATATAAAATGTAGACTGGCAATGGCAAGGAAAGCATTTCTGAAGAAGAGAAATTTGTTAACATCGAGTATTGATTTAAGTGTCAGGAAGTCGTTTCTGAAAGTATTTGTATGGAGTGTAGCTATGTATGGAAGTGAAACATGGACGATAAATAGTTTGGACAAGAAGAGAATAGAAGCTTTCGAAATGTGGTGCTACAGAAGAATGCTGAAGATTAGATGGGTAGATCACATAACTAATGAGGAGGTATTGAATAGAATTGGGGAGAAGAGGAGTTTGTGGCACAACTTGACAAGAAGAAGGGACCGGTTGGTTGGACATGTTCTGAGGCATCAAGGGATCACAAATATAGCATTGGAGTGCAGCGTGGAGGGTAAAAATCGTAGAAGGAGACCAAGAGATGAATACCCTAAGCAGATTCAGAAGGATGTAGGTTGCAGTAAGTACTGGAAGATGTAGAATCTCGCACAGGATAGAGTAGCATGGAGAGGTGCATCAAACCAGTCTCAGGACTGAAGACAACAACAACAACAGTGTGTAAGCTTAGGGACTGATGATCTTAGCAGTTAAGTCCCATAAGGTTTCACAAACATTTGAACATTTGAATCCCCTGTTATTACCCAGCGCATGGGAACGAGCATCTCGGATATGTCGAAACTGTTCGGTTTTTCGCTTGCTATGTCTGTGGAAAGTGGGTGAAGGTGTTGTATGGCCACACGTCATTTCAGATAGAGGAAGTCAGGTGCCTTCCCGCTCTGTAAGACATGATAGGCTGCGATCTGACGTTATTGTACAATGCTGACGTATGTGTCGGAGCATGCAGTTCAGCGCACATATGATCGCGGGGCTCCGCGGCAGAAGGCCCCTGCGTGTACCCACGTTGACCCAACGACATCATCAATATCGATTTCCGTTGCTACCTGACCACCTATATTGGATCGCGCACCGGTGGGAACGTGCCTCTGGTGGGACGAACCACGTTGCTTGTTACTCCAGGTGAATGGAAATTAAAAATTTGCGGTAAGGACTATGGGACAATACTGCTGAGGTCACCGATCCCTAGGCTTACAGACCTTTTAATCTAACTTAAACTAACTTACGTTAAGGACAAGAAGCACTCCCATGCCCGAGGGAGCACTCGAACCTCCGACGGGGGGAGTCGCGCGAACCGTGACAAGGCGCCCGAGACACCACGGCTACACCGCGCGGCTTAGGTGAATGGACGTATGCTCGTAGCAGTCATCTAGGAGAACAGGTGATCGAATCATGCAACTTGCCGCGGACGCAGTGGTTTGGGAGAAGTACTATGGTGTGGGTAATGTTCATCTGTGCTTTCCTGTGGCACCATGTCAGCGGCAGATTACACAAACGTTATTGAAGAACACGTGCAACCCTTAGTCTTTGATGTCTTCCGTCAATGGCGATGGAATGTTAGAAGCGGATAAATGTCTTTGCCGAAACATCAGTACAGTGTAGCCGATCTTCAAGTAGTATTACAGTGAACTCACGTTGATATATTGTCTATCATATTCGCCTGATCTGAACCCGATAGAACGCATATTGGCCGCTATTTGGCGGTAGCTCCACGCTCAACACCACCGGCTTATAATTTACAGGAATTGGGTGGTCACTGTGTATACATGTGATGCCTCATAACAATGGAAACTTGTTAAGGACCTGCCGAATCCATGCAACACAGAATTGCTGCCGTCCTGCGTTCCAGCGGTGGACCAGCAAGCTATCAAACAAGTGGTTTTTACAAAAGCGTTGATATTGCCGTTGGGGTTTCACTTCCTTGGCTCATTAGGTAGTGCACTGAGATATCTGGAACGCGCATTCACTGGCAACAACAGCGTCAAACATTAGTGTTGAACGTGGCTAACATGGAGTTCGAAAGAGGCCGAGAGTTGTGAACACTTCCATTACTGTATATAATGACGAAAGAATAAACCTCTCAGTCCGGAAGCGGTCTTAACTCTATTTGATCCTTCTCATATCAGGAAGATTTCTAATGTTTCCTGCCATTAAATGCCCCATCCGCTCGCTGTCCTCCATCAGCATCACTTTGAGTCAGGAAACGATCACGAAATCCATTATCATAATAGCAGTAGCGTAATATCCTTTCTACGATTTATTCAGTCACTACACGCTCTGGAAACAACGAGTCAATGTCAATTTGTGTGAAACAATTGCCGAGCGGTTCGAGGCGCTACAGTCTGGAGCCGCGCGACCGCTACGGTCGCAGGTTCGAATCCTGCCTCGGGCGTGGATGTGACTGATGTCCTTAGGTTAGTTAGGTTTAAGTAGTTCTAAGTTCTAGGGGACTGATGACCTCAGCAGTCAAGTCCCATAGTGCTCAGAGCCATTTGAACTATTTTTTTTTTGTGAAATAATTCTTGCAACTGCTTTAGAAATTCACTCATTATGTGAAGCTGATTTTATCCATGAGATATTGAGAATTCTGCTTTTGTCACACATAAATTTTGCCAAAAAGACAACGATTATTTTGATGTCTTTTTACACTGCCTGGCAAAAACGGTGAAGCATCCTGCAGAATAAGAGGAAACAAAATGTATCTCCTCGGATTGAGAATGTCTGCGATATCGCAATTATAACAAAACTAAGTCAAATTTACAATGAGCCCACTTACAAGAATGACCACTCTGACTGGGCTGCATTCACTTTGAGATTTGGTTGCGTAGGATGTCGTAAGGGCGTTATATCTTCTCCTCAGGCAAGCTGGCCTGTGAGGGAGTGACGTATGGGGTGGTCTCACACATGTTCCATCAACGCTATATCAGCATAGTAACTTTTTAAATCACAGCTGGAACAACAGCGATCTTGTATCGTAGATTAGCAGAAATCAATCAATATACCTCCCAAATGGTATTTATTTTTCTGACAACTGGTTTCATTCATATACCACCTGCAGACCAGTATGTGCCTTCACTGGTGACGCGTGGAGCCGATAGACGAAGCAGTTGTACCTGCTAAGAGGCACCTGTCACCACCTGCTCAACTACTACCAGAAAATTGAACAACATGATCTTTCTTCTGCAAATTCAAAATTTTTAATGGCGATAAAATGGTTAAAATGGCTCTGAGCACTATGAGACTTAACTTCTAGGGTCATCAGTCCCCTAGAACTTAGAACTACTTATGCCTAACTAACTTAAGTACATCACTCACATCCAAGCCCGAGGCAGGATTCGAACCTGCGACCGTAGTGGTCGAGCGGTTCCAGACTGTAGCGCCTAGAACCGCTCGGCCACTCCGGCCGGCTAATGGCGACAAAGATGGTTACTGCAATTGATTATATTCAGAAAATTTTTTATTTGCTGCATTTTGTGATTGTTACCTCATTGACGTGGAGGAAATAGGTAATGGTTCCAAAACACATTGCTTGCATATCGTAGCAGTAGAAAATTTACGTTTAGTCGATTGTTCAAGCTATACAGTGAGATTCCGTGGGAGACATCCAGGTTTAATGGAGGAAAGTAAATGCATCAATTTGAAGTGAGGGACCCAGGTCCGTGAACGATCGAGTGGAACGCTTTAAGCAAACATCAGTCTGATTCTTCTGACAATGGAATACATGTGCTGGTACCGTTATAGTTGCTAAGATTGAAGGGCAGGTAACCATCAGATGTGGCAGTGTGGACCAAAACAAGAAAAAATATCCGGTAAACACAGTACCTAAAATGGATACATCAGATCTATGAGCAATTTTTCATCTTCGCTATTCGGGAACAAATCTCTTCCACTGAACAAGTGCCCATAACTTTCAAGGTATGCATTTTAGAGCGCATATTTATTCGGCATTTTTTTCTTTTTTGGTCCATACTACCACTGCAATAATACGAAAAATAAAGAAGCTGCAGTAGAAGAGATGAGTTCCACAGTATCTAAAATGAACAAGAACGCATAGCATTTAATATATGCCTCTTAAGACATGTTTACCGGATATTGTTTCCTTGTTTTGGTCTGCGGTGCCACCTCTGGAAGCATCCTACTCTAGTTCCTTAGCGATAATAGTAACGGTACATGTATTCGACCGTCACAGTTATCAGAATGCTTTTCGCTTATAACTTTCGACTTGTTTACGCACCAGGGTCCGTTACCCCAAATTGATACATTACACAGCTCCATCATCCCTGAAGGTTTGTAACGTCATCACGTACTCACCCTGTATACTCCAGTAGCAGGCGTTAACCTACTTTCTTCAACTGTGCGCTTCTACGCTGCTTTTCTTTCCTGTCGTATCTCTTGAGGAGAACCAAGAAATGTCATCTCCGCAGCTACTATTTCTTCAGACAAGCAAGCTGTGACCTATGGACCGGAAGTCTTCGATAAGCAGTAGTATGGGTTTGACGGTGACGGCGTCTGCTGTGAACGGAAGAGGGACAGAGAACTTAGCTGTATGATGTAAACGAGCATACGTAAAAGACTTCCAGTGGCTGTCCCAAGACATTGTATGTTAGCGTGCCCGATAAACAAGATTATTTGAATAACTATGCGAGAAATATTTGTCGTTTGATTAAATTTGTTCTCACTTTCTTTGATTACCTTGGAAGCCACCAGAACAAGTTACAAAAACTTTGTTCTGAAACTAGAATGTTCAATACAGTTTTCCAATTATGTGACCGCCACTTCATGTCACCAAAGTTTCGAGCTCTCTACCAGGTGAGCTTCACCAGGATGGTGTATGTAAATACATTTAAACGATACCGATAACAACTGCAGGTGCTCACTCTCGCACAGTATATGAGGTACTAATTCCTATGTAGCTAAGTTGAGAAATCGGTTTGAAAACAGTATACTCGTGCTATAAAAAAGAAGAAAGATCTTGCAAAAATAACACCAACACGTCAGATGGGTTGTACATACTACATGCATCATTACGAAATTGACCAGCATTCCTGCACAACAGCACATTCCTTGCATAAGGGAATATTATGCAGTGGAAATGACACTCAGAAATCAAGTTTTTATTTTAGTCCTTTGTCAGAAGAACGTGTAATAACTCAGGGAAAATGAGAAGTATCTACAGGAACGGACGAAAATATGGAAACAATAGAAACACAAAACATTAAGAGGCATAATACGGTATTGGAAAACCGTTGGCAGTCAAAAAAGATTCCAGCCATCTCGGAATGTATAAATACAGGTCCTGTGTGGTTGAGAAGGGAATCTGATAACTACTGGTAATGTTGATGTAGATGGAGAGTGATAACGCACAATTCTGTCCAAATTAGACCACAAAGACTCAGTGACATTGAGATCTGTTCTCTGTGTTGACCGGGAGAGATGCGGGATTCATCGTTATGCTCACAAAACCTGTTGTGAACAGGGACCGTGCCGTCTTTGAACACAACAGTACCTCTGGGGAACAAAAACAGCCCAGAGATGGACCTGATCAGCCGAAAGGTCAAAAATCCTTGGAAGTGATGCGACCTTACAAAATAACCATGAGGCCCTTGGAATATAAAGACATAGCTGCTCAAATCGTCACCGAATCCCCGCCATGTTCCACTTTTGGGACGAAAATCCGGCCAGAAGTTGGAAACAGTGTGTGACAATATTGATTCGACCAAATTATTTTCTTCCATAGTTATATAGTCCAGATTTTATGGATTCAGCATCACGTTTCTTATTACAAGCATTTACGTCACTGGTGAGTGATTTTGAGAATCCAGCTCGCCCAGAAATTCGCTGCTTATGTATCTCCCTGGGTGTTTTTTGGGTGAAGACAGAGTTAGCGAATGCGGCAGTCAGTTCTCTGTCACAATCACTTAACATGCTTGCGTTGTGACTTAGCAGATGATGATTCTCTACTTTGTCTGTATATGGTATAAATCTCCGGTCCAATACGTCTTGAAACACCGAACACTTCGGCCCTTGTTTACGGAAGCACATATCACTTGAGCACCAATTATTTCCCACTTCACATAACTCTCTTGTTGCCACGATTGACACATGCAACTTATTGAGGCCATTGTGCAGGTGTAGTTCATGGTCAAATAAATCAGCGCAACTTGCTGAGTAGTCTAGCACATGTACTTATGTTCAAGCTTGCCTTTGTCACTATTTTTCCGTAATTTAGACAAGCCCATGTACGAGTGGATATTAGTATCTGACAGAGACAGTGTCGTGGCCTATGGAGACAGCCTTTTATCATTCCACGATATTGCTGCTCGTGCTGGTGAGGATGGCATAACTGAAATGTGGAAATCGGATCGGGATGGCGAAACTCAACGCTGTGCAGGAACTCAGTGACTACTGCCTGAGTGATAGGCATACTCTCCGTTCGGCTGTGCACGATTGTACAGTTGTGTAACACACCTTGCAACAGGAAATAGGTTTGTTTGAAGTGTTATGACTCATAATAGTAAGTATTATTTAAACTCACCCACATTGCCACTGGCAATCTCAAGACACACCAGAGAAAGACAAGGAAATAGAAAGTGAGCCAGTATGTTGCAAGTTGGTCAGGTTGTTAATACATTACCACACCATTTATCAAGTGAAATTTTTGGAAATTTCTGGTAAGGACTGTGAGGCGAAACTGCTGAGGTCATCGATCCCTAGGACTACACACTAATCAGTCTAACTTAAAATAACTTACGCTAAGAACAACACACACACACCCATGCCCAAGGGAGGACTCGAACCTCTGACGGAGGGAGCCGCGCGAACCGTGACAAGACGCCCTAGACCGCATGGCTACGCCATGTGGCTCTGTCGAGTGAGCATACACATTCAGCAGAAAGGGGGCTGTAACAGAATTCCAAAGGAAGTGAGACAATTATATTCGTTAGTTTGTAAGACATGTTGCAAGACCACATAGTAACGAACTGACAGAGCAGCTAACAGACTGTTAAGTGAATATAACAGAACAAGGACACATGTGGCCATTACAAACCCCAGTGCTTGTCATAGCCTCATGATAGCTCCCTTTAAATACCCCAGCTCTCCAGCTGCCATCAAGAGTTGGTCATTGAGATTGATGGCATTCACAGAAAAACCTTCGATTCCATGATTATGACACTGCAGTGAATCTATGTTCTAGGTGCTCCAGCACAATCTATAAACGAGCCAAAGAGGTGATGATCTTCACATGATGAACGTTACGCTGCTCGCCACCTACCAACAACCGATGGAGGAGTTGTCTACTGACAACACCACATCGAAGACTGCTGCCAGCACTGAACTTCAAACTGCAGGCCAGAACAGGGCCTCATAGGGCCCACATTCCTGTTCACATTCAAACGCCTCCAGGTGCTGAAACCTACCAGGGCTACGGAGGAAATGGACAAACCAATGGCCACACCTACTCCCCAGTAAACTGCCTTGGCACCATGGTTGCTAAACCTCGCCTGGGTGTGCAAGCACAGAACTGACTGATGGACATCAGCTAGAATCCACCACGAACCTAATGAGAAACAGCCGACGCTGGTGTGGAAGAATTACAACAACTTTAAGGATAAATTATTGAACTCTGATCATGTTTTACTAGTTGTCATTGCCGCTTCTCAGTTCCCAACAGCTATCCAGACATCATTTAGAGGGGTCTCTGCTCGGCCATCCGTAACAGAGAGATAGGTATCCACACGGACAGTTCAATGATGCCTGGAGCACCAAGGATTGTCATGATGAGCAACAACATTTTGATCAGTCCTTGACGCGACAGCAACGGGTACTCATCGCAATCTTCTCTGGCTCACATAGCTGTTAATTTGGAAAGCAGTCACAACATTTCTGACCTATTAAGACTGGTGGCTGTGTGGGCTGTGTACGTCTTTCAACAACGTAAGACATGATAGCATGTTTCCCGTACTGTCCTGACCTACCTCATCCCAAAATGTTTCGAGTATTGCTCTATTAATTTGTACTCTATACCTCACACCCATGAAAACATCTGGTCACTGTTTGTGGATATACTGGCACAGCACCAATCGCCAGCCATTATGAACTCTGGCACAGAGATGAAGCAGCATGGGATGGCGTACCAATATCTGATATCCAAGCTCAGTTTGAATCAGTAGACAGCTGTGTCAGAGCGATTGCTGTGCTTGAGGTGGCAGCTGTTTGTAATGAATTTACCATGCTGTGTACTCTCAAATCGGCCAATAGCCTTGCTGCAGTGGTAAAACCAGTCCCGTAGAATCACCAAAGTTAAGAACTGTGGGGCTTGGCAAGCACTTGGATGGGCCACTCTCCGGGTCTGTCGAGCGCAGTTGACATGTGGGGTGCACTCTGCCCTTGTGTGGCCAGTTGAGGTGCTATTTGATCGAGAAGTAGTCGCTCTGATCACGAAAACGGACAACGGCCGGGGAAGTGGTGCGGTGATCACATGCCCTCAGTTTTCAGGGACACCTTGCGACAGAGGATGACACGACGGTCGGACGGTAATGTTGGTCCTTACGAGGCTTGCTCAGACGGAGGAGTAATCTCACATCACTTACAAAGGTAGAGATGTATTCCTCCTATCACACTCTTCACACAAGAAAAGTAAATTTTCGTTATTTTATATCTTGCTTGTGTGTTACAAGTTTAATTTCAGCAGTGTAGGCTACATCTAGTATGCGACGTATATATTTCCAAACGATGGAAGTAATGATAAATGAGGCCAGAAAAGAAAGTTGCAGGTAGAGATTCGCAGCGTGGTAGGAACAGCAAAATAAAATTACATAGAGGAGAGATACAAACCCGCTTTTTTTATGCTGTTTTCAACACTGTAATGTTGTTAAGGACCGAGCCGTTGTTTAAAGACAAAGCAAAACGCAGAACTCGCTCGTATTTAACACACAATGGACGTAAACCTGTAAAATTTTAACGGGGTTCTGGTAATCGTTCTGGAGAAAAGTATGCAAGCGTCAGAGTGGAAAATGAAAGTCTTATCTGTGGGCACCGCAACTGGAAATGTTACATATCGTTTTCAAGGTTCCGTGATATTGTTCCTCGCTGGCTCAAAGAGCTCCTTTAACCCGGCGGTTGAATGGTGAGCAGCGCACTGGTCACTTGTCACTCATAGCGAAGTGGTTTTGCAGCGAAGACGCTGGACTAATATTCTTTGTCCATACTCTTGGTGCAAAGTCTCATCCATTCATCGAAGTGTAGGTTTTTCCGCGGTTTCTGAATAAAAAAATTCAGAACGATTACTTTGCAAAAGAAAATAAATAAAAAATATACTACGGTATTCTTGAAATGTCCCTTCCCAATCCGAACTTGTGGCCAGTCTTTACTGGCCTTCACTGTAGAGCGTTAAATAAACTTCCGTCCCTCCATTTGCTCCACACATTTTCCACTTTGCTTCAGATTTTCAGTGAGGAAAACACCGTTAATGAATCCATTCATGCACTTCGTTTTAGACAGTTGTTGTTTAAAATGGTGAGACGACTCAACGCGAAAATATTATAATAGCTTGACAGTTCACTTCCGTAATACTACGTGCCATAATAACTATATTGTACAGCAGATTTACTAGATCCAAACCGATTTTGGTGCTAAAAATAGTAGTTCGGAACTACTTCCACAATTTCAACCACTTACATACAATAATGAAGTTCTTGAAGCTCTGAGATATGAAATTACAATACCCTGCAAAGAACTGAAACACGTCGCCGCCTTAAAATGCTTAAATTAGTTCTACGATCAGTGTTTCCTTATTAATTCATTATTTACCATTAGAATTAATATTATAGATCTATTTCTATATTACACAATATAATCACACTGACAAACCCGATACCATGCAGCTTGGAGCAGTACGTAAACCAGTCATCAGTCCGTAGGATGTCAAGAGACATGGCACCACTGAGAACGTCATGTTCTTGTTCCGCTACGTGTATTGCAAAGTCTCAGGCAGCATAGAGGATAGATTATTTAGTAACGAACCTAAACCGCTGTATGGCTTGATATATATAGCATTCCTATATTCATCTGGGGTGACTAACCGAGGGTAAACCCAAGATTCTGTAATAATCTGAGACTTATTTATCTTCATCTGATATACTTTCTGTACAGAACAGTGTTACAAAATGTAAAGGGCAAATAATTAAGAACACTGCAGTGCCTAATTATGATTAACAAACATTCGACAAAAGTAAGTTGTTGAAACCTTTCACACAGTTTCAGAGACGATGGATCACACAGTTTTTCAACCGGCCTGCGTTGAACATGTTTTCTTCCGAGCTAATTCTGTTGATATTGTAAATGAATTCAGTTCTTTGAAGAAATAAATCAGATAGGAAGGTTGAGGTTTAACGTCCCACAAGTAACGAGATCGCTAGAGACGGAGGAATAGGTTGCGTTGGAGAAATATGGAAACGAACTAATATTATTAGGTATAAACACCATAAAGCAGCTAAAATATTTCTTGTTCTGCCACTAACTTTGATAGTATGTAAGATTTCAGAGTTAAGTCGCAGAAAAACAACGAATTTGGCAGTTCTTTGGTGGTTATACAAAACTGAGCTATTTATGAAAGCTGCAGAACCTCACTTATAGATTTTACAGAAACGAAGTAATGCTCTTTTCAAACGAGCTAAAGTGGCATTTGACTGAAACACTTTAAAGAAGGAAACCTAAAACAGGACGTCGAATGTAGACTTAAACCGCAATCCTCACGACCGCGAGTTTAGTGTGTTGCCACTTCCCAACCTAATTCGATTTCACCATCTGAAACAAACCGGACGAAAAGAAATCATAAACTAGGTTCAAATGGCTCTGAGCACTGTGGGACTTAACATCTGTGGTCATCAGTCCCCTAGAACTTAGAACTACTTAAACCTAACTAACCTAAGGACATCACACACATCCATGCCTGAGGCAGGATTCGAACCTCCGACCATAGCGGTCACGCGGTTCCAGACTGAAGCGCCAAGAACCGCACGCCAGGACTTAACATCTGAGGTCATCAGTCCCCTAGAACTTAGAACTTCTTGAACCTAACTAACCTAAGGACATCACACATGTCCATGCCCGAGGCAGGATTCGAACCTGAGACCGTAGCGATTGCGCGGTTCCAGACTGAAGCGCCTAGAACCGCTCGGTCACACCGGCCGGCTTCATATACGAGTTTGTGCCTGCTAAGATTCTCTGGCGATGAATGATGGCGAGGGCGATGGACATAGATAATGAACTAGAACTCCACCCTATAAATGTTCGGCTGTTTTCAGAGATATTTTTTGTGTATCTTGTTACAAGCAACCTTTAATCTCTGGTGGCTTGAAACAGAGCAATTCTATTTCGTGTGATTTCTTACCCCCTTTTATCTTTATATTTGTACTGCCATGAAAATATCTGGACAATGGTGTAAATTCTGACGGTATGCGTTGTGTATCTTGTTTGGAAACAAACTTGTTTCATTTACTCGCTGCTCTTACTGCAGACAAAGAAATGCCCGCTTTGCTCTTCGGCCGCAGAATAGCTCGTTTCTGTCTCAGCTTTGTTTTTCCGTCAGTGTCAGCTGTACTTAGTGATACACAGTAGAGTGCCAGCGAAGCTCCCTGATCTAAAAATTCTCTCAAAAACTAAGATCGATAAACGAACGGAGCAAAAGATATCTTTATCGTGAAAGCCGTAAGAATTTTACACAGAAGTTACACTGAAACACGAAATAATTTGAAAAGTTGCTAACAGATGGCACTGTACGCTATGCTGCTCGTACGGTATCAGCGTGCATAGTTAAACTAGTCCAATGGAAGGAGTCTTTGCAGTCACATTACAATCGTTCCGAAATGTCCATCACTCGTAGTATGGAGGTCACACGAACAATGAAATTTGCCATCATATCCTACAGTATCTCATCGAACATGGACTAAGATGTGACACAAGTCACAGATTGAGGCTCGTCCAGCAAGGTGGAGGTTCCGGTAGACAGCGACTTTCAACGCGCCCCACAAAAATAGTCACAAGGAGTCATATCGGGCAACACTGAGGCCATCCATCCCTGTATTAGTAAATCTGCAATAGTCCAACGCAATGACTCATCCTGAAGTATTCATCAAGAAGGCAAAACACCTGTTCCGTGCGGTGTAGCGCCATCTTCCATGAGCCTCTATACAAGGTCATCCACCGACCGCTAGCTGTGTGGCGACAAACTGTTCCCATATTGCAACGTAACGTTCACTAGTGATCGTTTCTCGCTTGAAAAAGGAGGCAGTAACACCTCTGCTGCATAACGCAGCCCAAAAAATATCTCTGGGAGAATTCGCTCCATAAAAATTGGGATGTTCAGAAACCAAAAACTCCATTTTTGTTTACTAACGACTCCATTCAGGTGGAAACATGCTTCGCCTGTGAACCAGATGCAGGCAACATCAAATCCTCTGTTATCAATCATTGTGAGAATATGGTTCACAATGTCATCCTTCTGTCGCAAACCTCATACAGGAATGACCTAGTTTCTTTGGATCTTGAATGGGGGCATGTTTAGGTTCGGTCTCAGTATTTTCTGTGTGTTAGGACAGCTCAGAACAGTCTTTGCTGCAATTCATCTGACGGATTTCCTCAGATTTTGCTGAATTATTTCACAGACCTTGGCGACATTTTCAGGAGCAATTACAGTTTGCCTGGGGGTGGGGGGGGGGTAGGCTTTCCCAGTTAGGTCGTCGGCCATGCTGTCTGTCCGTTGCATTTTAGCGAAGAGCTTCCGAATAGTTTTCTCTTTACATAGTGTTTCAAAACTGAAACTTGCGGCCGTAAGATAGTGCTCCAATCTGTGGTTTTCCAGTACCAGAAATACACGTTGTTCAGTGGAATATACGATTACAATCTCTACCGTCGGTATGCTAAACACCTTTAGCTTATCTTGGGCGCCATCTGTTAGTAGAATTTCGAATTATTTCGAAAATTATGTATAACTTCTATATAAAAGTTTTACAGGTTTCACAAAAAATATAATATTTGTTGCACTCGTTCATCGATCTCAGGTTTAGAGATGTTTAATTTTAAAATCAAAATCAGGGACTCATTCTCTGGAGACCATGTAATTTACTGACTGAAAGTTTGCCTCATGTGTAGGTTCACTGAATGCAATGGGAGAGCCGCAAAACGGCGCTATAATCAGCTGTTTTCACAGTGATGGCATTCGCATCACAGTGCTTTTGCATCTGAAGTGGCTTGTTACATTATTCTGTGTTTTGCAATGCTGGTAGTACCACATTAAAGCCTTATTTACTGTTTGCTAGCTGACTTGTTTTGATAATCGTATCGTGATAGGATAACATAAATGCGCTATCGGATTTATATGAATTGATTTTTGTCTATCAGTTGTAGTCTGGAGACTGATAGCAAACCGCTGCAAAATAGTTTGTATTAAAAAAAAAGGAAAGAAGCGACAAAGTTGTGAGACTTGATAAATGCAGTATAGAGAAATGAATGTAGCTGGAGCTAGACAACACAAGAAATATCTCCGAAACTCAGTAATTATTGTATTAAAACATAACTTATATAGTGGTATTTGTTATCTCCGCAACCCTGTCAAGAAGCCAGATTCACAACTCAAAGGGCTCCTTACAATTCACGAAAAACTGATCAAACAGTTAATTCTAATATGAGGATCAACACACTTCCCTACATAAACTATTACATTTTTTCTATGGTCTCAATTGTGGAGTAGCTCTAAGCTGCAGTTAAAACCGGACTCGCGAATCATCAAAGGCCAAGCACTTGCAATACTCGGCCACTTACTGCACAGGTATCAGATCACACAAACTATACAAACTCGCGTCCTGGACACCGAGCTCCTCACCCTTTCGAGTCTAAAAGCGAGCTATCCTCTCTTCTCGGCGCCCAACATCTGTTTACTATGCGTTACCGCCATATTTATTTTAGCTTGATTCCTATTACCTACGCCACGCGGAGTAGCCGCGCGATCAGGGACGCCTTGCCACCGCGTGGATGTGTATGTTGTTCTTTGCGTAAGCTAGTTTAAGCTAGATTAAGTGGTGTGTAAGCCTAGAAACCGATGACCGCAGCAGTTTGGTCCCATAGGAGCTTACCACCACCTATTGGCTATCACGTGGACCAACATGATATCAAATACCATACATTTAAAATAAGTATCGTCTCTTAGAATGCACTGCCTGAAAAAAAAAAGAAAAAAATGTATCCAGGAGACATCGGCGGATGTTAGCGTAGCTTCCTAAATTTCCTATCCACACACACCATCGGTGGGTATGTAAATGATTAGCGTTGCTTTTCTTGTGACAAGTAGAATGGCCACCAGAGTGGATAAGTGTTGTTCGTGTTTAGCGTTGTTACTTGGACTAGTAGGATATATGAGAGGCATGCGAACAGCATCAGACATTATGCAATCGTTGTGAAAAACTCGGAGTTGCCGCTTACTTACTTGAGACACCACTATCAGCATCTGAGAGAGGCTTCGTCATGGGTGTCCATACGGCTGGTTGGTCGAATCGTACAGTATCCAGATTTCTGGAGCATTAGGGTTTGACGTGGGAGCAGTCACACTCCTCTTCAAGCTTCCGGTCGACCACGAGTGACCATTGAAAGGAGGATTGCCGTGTTGCGTATCAAGCACGTCAGGAGTAATGGACTACGTGCAACATTCTGTGTCATCCCACACCACTGGTCGCAAACAAGCAGCAGCCGGACCACAGATGGCTGTGTTTGAAGTGGTACTGTGACTGGGTCGTACTGACTGCTGATGAAAAAGCATTGTGTTCAACGACGATTACTCCGGATGAAATGCGGGGAGATCCTATCCTTCCAATCCTTTAGATAAGCAGTTTACTGTTCCTCCTTCTTTCATGGTGTGGAGAACCAACAGGTATGACTTCAGGTCACGGCAGGGGCTGATTGAAGTGCTCCGACAGCACAAGTGTGCGTTACACACCCTCTTCATCTACACGTGGTACATCTCATGCGACGATTCTTCAACAGGACGATGCTCGACAGCACGCGACAGACGTTGGAACTGCTTGCGTGTTGAGGTACTCCCGTGGCCATATTCCAATATGACGTGTGTGGGGTCAGCTCAGATGGTCACTCACTCCCGGTGCCAGTATCCAGGACATCAACGACCAGTTACAACAGTCGTGGCTCATTTTGCTTCAAGATAGTACGCAACGGATTTGTGACACACTTCCCAACTGAATCAGTGCATGCAGCCAGATTATAGGGAGGGCAACTCTTACTGAAATGTGGCCTCACACTGGCAAGCTCTTCGCAAAGTGGACTCGATTTTGTAATCAGTACAGTACCAGCACATAACATCTCAATCCATGAAGTGTCATTCCATTTCTTCCTTCTCTTCCGGATACTTTATCTTTTCTGTCAGTGTATTACGTTGAAATGAATATTCTACTGAAAACCTGAGACATGAATAAATTGCACATTTTTGTTATTAAATTTGTATGTCAAAGATAAAAAAAAGTCATCTAATTTTGCACGCTGAGGCGTGTGTGTTAAATGTTGGTATGTATGATTTGGTGGAATTACTATCTGAGACACTTGTGGCGTGAAGTTGTATCGTGTGTTCTATCTAAGCCACATGGGCCGGTGCATTATAGCAGCCTGTGTGCTTGATACCACCATTAAGTACCTTGGCTACTCTACGTTACTTACCAGACCTTGTTTGATACAACAGTACCCCTTTTCAACTTTTCTAACTTGAAATACGTTGGTGGCATTTACATACAGAGACATCTGTCCTAAAATATTTCTAAACAAATTGCCGCCACAGTTTTCTAAGTCAGGTTGCGAATCCAGGGTTTAAAATTCGTCCTATTGAGTGCCTTATATCCAGCGTTCCTCGCCGGAAATTTGTAACAGATTGACTGCCACACTCAGGAGTTTCCCAGTGACAGTTTGCGTGGCTTGGAGCATCTGACCTAGCTATTCACAACCTCATTCTCCCCACTGTAATTAGAGGTCTGTTCAAACCAAAATGCAGATGCTCATACAATAATATGTCATGTTGTGAAGCGTTTAGACTGAAGCTAAAGTTATTGTATTAATAACGTTCATATTCACAGGACATATCCATCAGCATGTTGTGCGGAATTGATAAGGATTTGAACCACGCCGGCTCGCGGGCTCAAGGTCAACATCGATATCACTGTGAAACACCCCTTACCGGTAAAATGTGCCTGCGGCTCTTATTGTCGCTATAAACCGAAGGTAATGGAGCAGCGGAACTTGAGCAGATGTATCGGATGCCTCGCAGACGTATGCGCGAACCGTACCGTCGAATCAGTGACTTTGGAAGAGGGCGTGTTATTAGAATGCGAGAAACTGATGCATCCATCCGGGAAAATGCTCCTCTTGTTCAACGAAGTGTTTTGGCAGTGTGACGGGCGTGTGCAGAATGGTTCACGGAAGGCCGTACAACACGACGAGATGGGTCGGGTCGCACAACCCAGACCAACACACGAGATCGAAACCACATCCGAATGACATTGCAGCACAAATATGCATCCTCCTCGGCTCTGGTGCAGCAGTGAAACAGTGTAACACATCGTACACCATCATGGGTGACAGTCCGTCTCCGTTTATAACACCTTGGGTTATGTGCACGTTGTCCACTTCTCCGCCTACCTTTGACGAATGTGCATAAACATGTTAGACGGCAATAGTGTATGGAACGACGCCATTGGGTCCAGTAATGGCATCAGATAGTGTTTGCGGCCGAATCCAGGTTCTGTTTGTTCGCGGCATCACAGTGACTACACTATGTGATAAAAAGTATCCGGACACCTGGCTCAAAATGACTTACAAGTTCGTTGCGCCCGCCATCGGTGATGCTGATATTGAATAAGGTGTTGGCCTACCCTTGGCCGTGATGACAGATTCCACTCTCGCAGGCATACGTTCAGGCAGGTGCTGGAAGGTTTCTTGGGGAATGGCAGCCGTTTCTTCACGGAGCGCTGCACTGAGGAGAGGTATCGATGTCGGTAGGTGAGGCCTGACACGATACCAGGGTTCCAAAATATCCCAAAGTTGTGCTAGAGGATTCAGGTCAGGACCCTGTGCCGGCCAGTCCATTACAGGGATGTTATGGTCGTGTAACCACTCCGCCTCAGGCCGTGAATTGTGAACAGGTGCTCGATTGTTTTGAAAGACGCAATCGCCATCCTCGAATTAAAGAATGGGAAACGAGAAGGTGCTTAAAGCATCAAATACGGGATGTGCTGTGACAGTGCCTTGCAAAACAACAAGGGGTGCAAGCCCCCACCATGAAAAACATAACACACCATAACACCAACGCCTCCGAATTTTACTGTTGGCACTATACATGCTGGCAGATGACGTTGACCAGGCATTAGCCATATCCACACCCTGCCATCGGATTGACACATTGTGTACCGTGATTCGTCTCTCGACACAACATTTTTCCACTTTTCAATCGTTCAATGTTTACGCTCCCAGAGCAAACGAGGTGTCGTTTGGCGTTTACCGGTATGATGTGTGGCTTATTAGCAGCTGCTCGACCATGAAATCCAAGTTTGCTCATCTCCCGCCTGTCATGGTATTTACAGTGGATCCTGATGCAGTTTGGAATTCCTTTGTGATGATCTGGATAGATGTCTGCCTATTACACATTACGACCCTCTTCAACTATCGGCGGTCTCTGTCAGTCAAGGGACGAGGTCGTCCTGTACACTTTTGTGCTGTATGTGTCCCTTCATGTTTCCACTTCGCTATCACATAGTGTGTATTCGCACAAGACATACAACGCCAGCTCAAGCCCTTATGGTGTGGGGTGCTATTTGGTACAACCAAAAATCACAGTTGGCGTATTTGCATTGCTCGCAGCCAGTGTGACCTACGTGAATGACGTGCTGCAACCCGTAGCTGCAGCCTTTCTGCATAAAACCCCAGACGTCACTTTTCAGCAAGACAATGTACAGTCACATTTTGCTGCACGAACACGTGCTTTCTTGATGCCACAGGATATCAGCCTTCTGCCTTGGCCTTCCAGATCACCAGACATGTCGCCGATCAAAAATGTGTGGAATATGGTGAAGTGACGGGAGCAGCGCTGTAACCCAGTGTCTACCACCACAGATGAATTTTGATACAAGCTGAGTGCAGCATGGATGGCTACACCACAGGACCTTATTCGCGCCATACACGCGTCGATGCCATCACGCATGGTACAGTTTATCGGGGCCGATGGTGGACAGTGTGCCTATTGGCAACACGACACATTCTGAACCGTGATTACTGAAACGCTAATCATTTCTGCAGAACATACTAATGTCCATGTCCTGTGAATATGAATGTTCTGTCTCTAGTCGTTCAACGTGTTCTGTTTTTTCTGAACATGCGTGTACATAACTTATCTCCTGAACTTTCGTAAAGGAATTCATCCTGTATATGTATGACACAATAGATTACACTATTTAATGTGTACAGAACTAATTACCACATACACTGTATAAAAATAGGATTCAACAATAAGACTTCTGTGGTGGGAGGCTTTGAAGTAAAAATTATAGTTTAAGAATTCGATAAGTAATTACTTAGAAAACGTTCACAGTGCTAACAGTTGGCTGTTGTAAGTAATTATGTGCTACAGACAAATGGATGTTTGCTGTTAATACATAAAGTTATTTTGTGGCTAAAGTCTATCGAACAGAACTTCTTTTTGGCAGTATTATATATTCATGAGCCGGAGCTATGTGGCCTCGCGTTACGTTATACGGACTTAATTTACCCTCTGGTTGCACATAGGTTTCCGTGCGGTCGGATTGCCTCCGAATTCATTAGGACGACCGATATTGGAACTCGTGGTATTCACATTGCAGAAAGGCGCCATGAAAAGAGGTAATAATTAAAATTTACGGGTAGGAGGAGTCATGTCCCTTCATTCTGTCACATAATACCGTTTCGACCAAAGGGCGACCCTGTTGAAAGGATGAGACAGTGCGAACACATAGTTTTGTGAAGCACAGTCCATGCGGATAGGGCCATTCAGTAAATGCAAGAAGGATAAATTCGTGAAAATTATTGGATGCCACACTTTCATCTGAGGAAAAGGTGAGCTTATTTTTGGTGCTTAAGCGCGCGCGTGGGCGCGTGTGTGTCTGTATTTGTGTATTGCGGTGGACGGACTGGAATTTCTAAACCACTTCGGAGAAAGGTTTTGGTTGGTTTTGAAAAATTCTGTATTGCACGTCTAGCAAAGAAAATTTGTGGAACAAAGTAGAAATGCATCTATGTAGTTTATACACTACAGAATTTTTCACATTCGAAACAAACGCTATACAATTTGATCTAGTTTCATCGTCGGGCCTATTCAGTATAATGCTCAGATCATCAGCATAACTGTGCACGACGATTTTGACATACCACAAACTATTTTCTGAGAGCCCGCTTACAGTCAAGAGCTAGCCAGGGACGACTTACAACTCTTAGACCTTCCAAATTTCACACAAAATCAACCTACGGATCAGCTCCCCCCCATTGGCATGGTTCCAACCTCTGAGGTGTCAGTGTCTGTTGGTGAATCAATATCTAAATGACTTGGGATGGGCCATTTACCATGACCCAATAGGTTTCTTTTTTGCTGTTGTGTAATATTTGTAATTATTTTTAATTATTATAATTTTTGTGTATTTATTTGTTGCCAACCTACATTTTAAATCCTCTCCGACCATCATCATTTCTTTTACTATCCCAATAGCAAAATTTATCTACTACTTTTAGTGTCTCGTTTCCCTCAACATCGCATGATTTAATTCGGCTACATTCCATTATCGCTATTTTCTTTTGTTGATAGTTCTCTTATGTCCTCTCTTCTGTCCTCCTTTCAAGTCACTGCCCATTACATTCAACTACTCTTCCACGTTCATTGCTCTCTCTGACAGAATTAGGATGTCATTGCAAAGGTCAATGTTTTTATTTCTTCTCTATGAAATTCAATTCCTTCTCCAAATTTTTCTTTGCTTTTCCTTTACTGCTTCTTCAATATATAGATTGAATAACATCGGATATATGCTACAACATTGTCTCACTAGTTTCTCAAACACTGTTCCCTTCAAGCCCCTCGACTTGTCATAACTGCCGAGTGGTTACTGTACATGGTGTGTATCACTCTCTCTCGTTCCTCCCTGCTACCTTCAGAAATTCAACGAAAGTGTTCCATTCGACACTGTCAAAAGCTTTCTCTAAGTTTACTAATGTTATAAACGTGGGTTTGCCTCTCCTTAACCGATCTTATAAGTCATATTCCGATTATTGCTTCTCCGATGTCTAAACTGTTCTCTCCCGAGGTCAGCTTCCACTGCTTTCTTTTGTGAAGAACTCGTGTTAGTGTTCTGCGGGTATGACTTATTAAACTGATAGTCAGGTAATAGTCACCCCTGTCAGTACCTGCTTTCTTTGGAATTTGAACTGTACGTAGATATTATTCAGTAATTTAGGTTTCACGTTGGTACAGTAGTGACATAAAATACACTGCGTATCGAAAAGGTTTTGGTGGCCACACTAGGAACTTCGTTAACTCACTGACAGAGTCGCAGATAGCCTGATAATAATGAGAGAATGCTGCAGACATGTTATAAATTACCCGACGTGGTGGAAAAAAAATAGAAACTTGTAAATAAAACGAGGGTTACGTCTCCAATAATAGCGCCAGAAGAGGATCAAAGACTGTAGTTTGCGAAATTAATTGAAAAAATAATTGATATAGGAGCAGTGGGCTTAAATTTTCTGTTCTATTTGTATGGTCCTCTCATATACTATCTTGTTCAAAGTAATTATTTGCTACAGGCGCATGAAGACAACTCGTTGAAAATCAATAGGACGACTGTTGTTCCAGTAGATCTGACGAATACAATGTGACACAGGCTTCGTGTAAATTGATTAAGAACAGTAAACTGAAGAATGGGCCGTTTATTAATGAGAATTTACAGACACAAATTAAGTCATCTGAAATTGATTCTGTTGGCGGATTGGTATAATAAAGTTGTGATTGTCAGTGCTGTTCAGATGTACAGAGGTTAAGAGTTTAATTATTTGTCGTAGGTTTGGGAAGGAGCAGGTCTTGATTCGTGCGTTTTGTTATTTTTCTGAGGTATTTCGCATGTGATTTGCGATGTCCAAAGCGGTGAGTGGCGTCGTGACGTGAGGAGTGATCAATGGCGGTAAAGGCTCTTCTGCTCGAAACATAACGTCATGGAGTACCAATGACAAGAAAATTAATAATGAAAATGCTGATGTACATACTCTTAGTTTTTTTTTCTTTTGTTGCTTGGTGTTGGTTAAAAGGAGATATACCTAACGGATTAACTTCAGATCACGTTTGTATCAAAAGGTATAATAAAAACTGAAACGTCCCCTTTGAACAATTCTACACGAGACTGTGCTTAACCTGACACACAATACTTTGTTAGCGCAACGCAATCTGACTTTCAAAATTCCCTACAAAAGAATGGCCCTGACTAACATTAAACTATACCTTTCACAAATCACTTACCTCACAAAAATCTTCGCTGCTCAAGCTACTGCAATACAGCAAGCGCCACTACTGCCAGCTAAATAAAAGATTCAAACTATGGTACGCACTAACTGCTGATAGGGATAGTTAGCAAATGAAAGATATTAATAGAGAACAAACAATGTATTTACCTTAATATCATCACAAGTCATAATATATATATCAGTTCATGACAAATTGCAAACCTCCGCCATCTCTCTCCCCACATACACCACTGCTGGCGGCTCACCTCCAACTGCGCAACGCTACGCGCTGTTCACAGCCAGCTGCCGCTGCCCAACACTACAATGGCAGACAACAATGCAAACTAGCCACAGACTGCACACAGCACAGCCAGTGATTTTCATATTGAGCGCTACGTAACGTTGCCAATAAGAAAACATAAACAGCCTACTTACATAGAGAAAACATAAACAGCCTACTTACATAGAGAAAACATAAACAGCCTACTTACATAGCCCCCATGCTCCCCACAAAAATTTTTACAAATGGTGTTGGGCACTGGCCAATACAGATTTGACAAAAATTTTTCACATTTACAGTAACAAAGATATAAAATGCACACACTTATTGATACAACGTTGGTCAAAAGCTCAAATTTTCTCACAGTCCATAAAGACAGTCCACATTGTTCATCACAGTAAAAATGCAGAGTTTTTCTCAAAGTCCAAGCAGTAAAAGAAAATGCACATAGAAGTAGTGGATTTCCATGCAGTCTTGAAGAAGTAGTGTTGACCTTCCAACGGAAAGACAGTGCTGACTCTCGACATGCAGACAGGTAATGACCCACAACAGAGCAAACCCACAGCAGAGTCATTCGAAGTTTGGAAGAATATTGGTAGGTAGGTCATCACAGAGCAGACCCACTGTAGTCCTGGTAGAGAGTATGGTATTGGTGGGCCACCAGAGGTGCAGACCCACTGCAGTCCTTGTAGAAATAATGGTATTGATGGATCATCAAAGATGTAGACCCACTGTAGTCCTTGAAGAGATGGCCAGCAGCCATCTGTTGTGACTGTGCAGGTGCACGATCACCATTGAAGAGTCTTGCGGATAATATAGCAAGTCCATAAACCACCACTTGTGCACTCACAAAGTTTTTGGAATTGTCCTTAGAACCAGCAATGCTGTTATCCAGTCCCTTGCTGAATTATTAACACACGTGCAAACACTATCAGTCCCTACTTCTCACATATTGTCCACATACTATGACCAACAGAAACGTGTGCAGTGAAATGTAACTAACAAGTTAATAATGTCATGAACTGGTGACAATTACAATTTTATAACATAAGAATACAATTACAAAGGTACAAAATACATCATTAAAAACATAATAATACAGATAACATTTGTAGTACAGGCTTTACAAAAGAATAGAAATAAACATATACATCAGTGTTACAAAAATAGTGACATAAGTACATACATAAAATAATGAGAATAGTTTTCGAAACATTAATTTCACACATGAACATTGAAACAGAACAGAATTGTAAACAACTTTACAAAGAAAATAACATATTATTAATGCCAATTATATTTGAGGATAACAGTATTCCTCATCATAGTGAATGTAGCTTAATATTAAAAGAGGAAAAAATTCTATGAAACTACACAGAGACAGGAAGAAAACAAATACACAAGGGTACACACACACATAGTGGGATAACACAAAAGGAAAGGACAGGGTTCGTTTTCAGTGTAACATTTGGTACTGCAGTCCATCCCAAAACTTCATTCTATAGATCTTTCGTCTTATTTCAACCTTTGCTTCCACCAAAAAAATCTTATCCAAGCATGCTTTCTGTATTCTGTTCATATTTCTTTCAAAATAATTATTTCTGATTGTACAATACTCATTTGGGCCCAAATCCTTTTTATATAACTTCGCAATGCATTCTTTACCTATTCTCCATAGTCAGCTTCTCATATAGTCTACCCCCTCTTAAGCTAACTTAAATCTACTGAGCTCAGATGCTAAACTAAGGAACGAGGCAATGCAGCATCACATGAAACAATTAATATAAACAGCAATGAAAAAAAAAACGCAGATTTGCGAAGCAAGCAGCATTAAGAAATTAGCAATGCAATTGTAATATTACAACTAATCTAAGGCAATGTGCAGCAAACAATAAAAATAAATCTGGCTTAGCAGAGTAACACAAATTGAAATTCAGTAGCACTATGCCTGGCAAACAGCAGCTTATATCTAAACATGACATAGCGCAAGCAGAAAAAATATTACACTAAAAACAACAATGCAGATAAGGGAAATGTATATTCACATCTTAATGTCTATGTAATTAAAGTGGTGCACCACAAGAAGTTATTCTACCAAAAAGTTACCAATTACTTGAAAAGAAAATTATGAATGCAGTTACTAGTTCCTTCTTATTGTTCTTTCCTTTCCAAGTGCTCCTTTTTTAAAGAATGTGGATCATAAAATAATTATTTAATAGATCTGTTGACAGAAAGTGTTCACATTAGCAAATGCATTTTATTTTATAAAAGCAATGCTGCAACACAGCTGGAAAACAGATGTCAAATGAAATAAGCAACTATGAAAAGCAAAGCATAAAAATATCATTCAATAGTCATGTGGCATTTCGTAAGTTAGTAGAAATTCTCTCAACTCTCATAGAAAGACGCTTGTCATAATCAGGTGTGCAGATGTAAAAATATTTCTTGTCATTTTATTAGGCATTTCAGTAAATATCGTAAATTAAGAGCTAGTGTAATCATATGTTTTCAAGTTCGACCGTGTCGTTTTTGCGATGCTTTCTCTAAAGGAATGACAATGGCCAGGATAATGGCCTTCCCTTCCTTTTTTTTTCTTTCTTCCTGTGCTCTGAAAGGCACGCGCTAATGACTTTTTCTCCAGGCGTCTGACACAGCTGGGTGCCCGCGACGCATTACGTGCAGGTGGTCACTTAACTTTCGTACGGAAATATTTACGACAGCAATTTTCGCTAAAGTGACAGTCTCACATAAAAATACTTCACAGGTCAAGAATTAGCGTTGCAAATCTGTAGAAACAAAATCCTATGAATATAACAGTGTCCAAAAAATGTTCAGTGGCATTGTGATACATTCACACATGATTCACACATGTCATAACTCTTAAAGTACGATTCTTGGTTTCCAACATCCTTTTTCACAAGTCAAGAGTCCCTACCCACTATTCATTACTCCTTACCTTATTACACATATACGTATCCATCGACACTCGTCAATATTTCGTCATTATAAATATGAAGCATAATCAAATAACTCATATAGCCTCAGCCTATTAATCATAAACATACCTCAGCAGCATAATACACATCGTCGTCGTAAAAATAACATCACAACACCTCAGTCAAATCTCAAAAACGTCGTAGCTTTCTGCAATAATTTCAAAACCTAAAAAAAATTCTCTGCTCATTTCAATAGTGTCATCTACCTCAAACGTACTTTAAAAATCATGATCTCATACCAAATACATCATTCAAAGCTCTCATAGTATCACAATGGTTCTGAAAAAATATGAACAGTTTACAAAGTACAGACAAAATACAGTTTCATAAGTGTGAAGTTATCCAACTGTGTAATTGCGTAAACATGTGTCACTGATGTAGTAAAAAGAAAGTTTGTTTCTCTGTCAAATAATCAGATAGCTGTGTAATTCTGTGTTAGAGAAATATGGTACCGATGTGTAAAGTTGTATAAGCAAATACCATATTAGCTGGGGCTCCTTGTGGTTGCCACACACATGGTACACAAAGTAATCGTGTACCCCCCTGAGGATAAATGTAATTATACCCTCAGGTGTTACAAATTACAGCAATGGAATGAAATGTATCACGGAAAACTTTCTTTGTAATTAAAAAAATCTTTAAAAATAAATGTTTCAAGTACAAAATTAATCACTCAAATACGTGTACTGTAGCACTAAATGTGCGTCTTGTTGCAACATAATCTGTGTGGAAGTGTCGTAGTTATCGTCCTCCGAAAGCTAAGTTCTGCAGAAGCCAATGTACTTACCTCATGATAAACAAAAGTGAAATGCTTTGCGTATAGATATCGTAGTTATTATGCTTATTGGCGTGATGAAGAAAGTACTGTACAGTAACGTATTGTTGTGCCACGAAAAAGCTGTCTCATTGTTGCTGTACCACAAAAGTTACTAATAAAACATGTTTTGATTTCCAGAAGAATTCAGAAAACTGTGCAGATATAAAACAGATACACTGCAAAAGCAACATTGTAAATTGGCACTCATTAGTAGCGTCGTGATAACATCGTGTAGCTGTCACATAAACTAACCACTGTGTCCTCTGGTATCTCACAGAGAGTACTTTAAACCCAGAATGTATTTTCAAGTAAACCAAAATGTTGCATTAAAATCTCATTAGCAGTACCAGTATGTGTCCTAAGTATGTAAGCCTGATAGTCGTTACGTAATCGTGCAACTAACAAGCAAGAATGTACAACTAACAACACTGTATCGTCTGTTCACTATCACAATCCATTCGTAATTTCTGTTTAAATAAGTTCTCTTGGTTCTTGACTGGATATTTCACTTCAAACATTGTTACATGTTAACAGATTCTAAATCTGACAAAGCATACTAGAAATGTGAAGTGAAAAGTTTTATGGCAAAGAAAAAATTAAAAAGCAGATTATCTTTCAATAATCGGTTTTACATGTGAAATGTGGTACAATCTTTTACTCTTCAAAGTACTCAGAATTTCAGCTTGAACGCAATTATCATGCAGTATACGTCAGTAAAGAATACTGGAATTTTTCACAAGGTTAGCGTCTATGTTATTTTTCTCTGAGCCAGCCGGCGCACGTGGGTGCCTGCGGCGCGAGTCATTGTCTGTCTCTTTGTTGGCGCGCGTTGTTATTGGGATTAGGAGACCTAACTTCTACAAATTCGCCTTGCCGAGAGGGCCCAGCTCTGTTTAAAGCTCGCCAGTTCTGATGGAATTCAGGTCTGTCGTTTTGTCGGTAGTTTACACAATTTCTTTCGTGTCGGTCATGTGGTGGAGAATTTCTCCCTGAATCGTAACTGCGCGCTGAACTGTTGCGTCTGAAATTATTCTGTCTCCCTTGATAATAATAGTTCTGATTACCATATTGTCTGTTTCTATGGTTATCTCTGTCATATTC
This sequence comes from Schistocerca serialis cubense, assembly GCF_023864345.2. NCBI lineage: Eukaryota > Metazoa > Arthropoda > Insecta > Orthoptera > Acrididae > Schistocerca > Schistocerca serialis. The sequence goes on from NC_064638.1 coordinate 492,754,991, forward strand.
ATTACTACGGAAATGCGATCTTTCTCTGTAACTATTACTCTGCCAATGGTTGTCATATGGGTGGTGTCTGTTTTGGTCACGATTTGCGTTGTAAGAATAGCCTTGTCGTGTCCAGTTATTGTTTCTGTCGTCACGGAATTGTGACGTATGTGACCTGTAATTGTTGTGCTCCTGTTTCCGCGTTCCCCGATTGTCAGTGTCAATATCCAATTCTTGTAACAGACCCTGAAAAGCTTCAATGTCATCTTTGCAACGTCCTGCCAAAATAATGTGTCGTAAATGTTCAGGTAATTTGATTAAGCAAATGCGGATGAGTTCTGAGGGGCTGTATGGGTTTGACAGGTACTGATTCTTGTGCAACATGTCTTCAAAATATTTCACAAGACTGGAAAATTCAGATTGTTCGAAATGTTTCATCATTATGATGCTATATTTTACCCGGTCTTGTGTAGCTTGAGACCAATATGCTGAGAGGAAGGCATGATAAAAATCTCCTTCACTGTGACAATCGTGAATTACCGATCGCATTCTTACAGCTGGTTCATTCTCCAAGTAGCCACACATAAATTCTAATCTGTGTTCTAACGACCAGTTGGGAGGAAAACAATGCGAGAATTGATGGAGCCATGCTTGTGGATGAATGTCGTTGCCAGAATTCTTAAATGTTTTGAATTTACGTGTAGTAATGAACAGCTTATAGTCAAAATCATCATGTCGGCAAGTCGCATGTCGGTCATTGTTACGTCGTTTCGGCGGTTCCATCTCAAAATTCGGCGTACCTTGCCAACTTCTTTCACAATTTCCGAAGTGCCCTGTGTTGTTATTTTGTGTCTGTTCCGTATTTGTATGTCCCTCTTCCCGTATTGGGGCGCGAGTGTCCTCTGAAATACGTAATTCTTGTACTACTTGTGCCAACTGATCTTGCACTTCCCGGATTTCTCTTTTGTACTGTGTATTGATTTGATTTTGATTTTGTTTGAATTTTCTAATTTGTTCATACTCTTCAGTGTCCATGAAAGCTACAGGTGTTGTGTCATTCAGATCATCATCTACCTTTGTAGATAAGTTAGTGAACTGATCTGAAAGTTCGGCTACTTTATCCGATAGTGAAATCATTTCCTCTCTATGTTTTTCTGAACCAAGTTTCAGAGTGTCCATTTGTGTTGCAATCGTGTCTACTGTGACCTTTAAGTTTTCCTGAGTTTTTGCAAGTTGCATAACCGTATCGGTAGATGCAACTGAGTCAAATTTTGCTTGCAAGGTCTCATGATTTTCATGAACAATAGTTTGCAGTTCTTTTATAGCTGCTTCGTGATTCTGTAGTGCATTTTCATGACGCGAAAAAATAGATTGGAAATGCTCACAAATTTGTGTTTTTACGTCATTACAGACTTTTTGACATTTCGATTCAATGTGATGTAACTCAGCAGTTAAATCCTCACGTGTTCGTTCAAGAGTTTGCTCCAATGAGTCTAACTTTTTAAGATTTTGTTCCATTGTGTCTAACTTTTGAAGCTTTTGCTGTGTTTGTCTCTGATTTTGTTCCATTGTGTCTAACTTTTTGAGATTTTGTTCCACTGTGTCTAACTTTTTAAGATTTTGTCCCATTTGTCTCTGATTTTGTTCCATTTGTTGCATTAATTGCAATAATAATGTATTAGTGTCTGGAATCTGTTTCTCTACGCTTTTCGGCAGTGCATTTGCACCGGCAACATTCACATTTTGACAAGCAGAAAATGCGTCTTGACTTATTTGAGAAAACGGTGATAACCCAAAACCTGAATCTACAGTATTTGCGAAATTGTGTCCTGTCATTTCGGATTCCTGAGGCGAGCTGTTGCCGACCGATCGATCGATAATGCTTCCCTCTTCACTAATTGTTTCACTGTCCGTGCCATTGTTTGCCGCCCGCTCCATTTCCCTATGCACGATTACCAAATTACTACTTTGAACATCAGTTAATTCATTACTCGGTGGCGTTAACACACTGCTTTCATTTTCACTGTCATTTCTCAGTTTACTTTGGAGCCTAGTATTACGTTTTTCACACGCCAAGATTGTCACAGTATTTCACACGACAACACAGAAAAACACAATTTGAAGGGCAAAATAAAATAACGTAGCAATGGAAATAATGTCTAGTTAGTTGCAGCTGTGAAATACTTGGTGCAAATCTACATGCATGCCACAACTGTTTTACTCTACAACAATGAAAACTACAACTAAAATGGAGATTCTCTCTACAATTACGCGCTAGCAATAAACAAAAGCTACACTAAATACACAAACTACAAGAAAAAATCAGAAGATTCCAGTGAGGTATCCTAGGCTAAGGGTCGACATATGAAACGTCCCCTTTTAACAATTATACACGACTGTCCTTAACCTGACACACAATACTTTGTTAGCGCAACGCAATCTGACTTTCAAAATTCCCTACAAAAGAATGGCCCTGACTAACATTAAACTATACCTTTCACAAATCACTTACCTCACAAAAATCTTCGCTGCTCAAGCTACTGCAATACAGCAAGCGCCACTACTGCCAGCTAAATAAAAGATTCAAACTATGGTAGGCACTAACTACTGATAGGGATAGTTAGCAAATGAAAGATATTAATAGAGAACAAACAATGTATTTACCTTAATATCATCACAAGTCATAATATATATATCAGTTCATGACAAATTGCAAACCTCCGCCATCTCTCTCCCCACATCCACCACTGCTGGCGGCTCACCTCCAACTGCGCAACGCTACGCGCTGTTCACAGCCAGCTGCCGCTGCCCAACACTACAATGGCAGACAACAATGCAAACTAGCCACAGACTGCACACAGCACAGCCAGTGATTTTCATATTGAGCGCTACGTAACGTTACCAATAAGAAAACATAAACAGCCTACTTACATAGAGAAAACATAAACAGCCTACTTACATAGAGAAAACATAAACAGCCTACTTACAAAACCTTCGTGCGAATCAGAGATGCTGAGTTCTGGTTTTCGATATAAGAAGAATTCTTCGACAGGCATAAGAAGACTTTATCAACGAGTTGTGAGTTCACATACTGCTCTAAGCTGAAGAGGAGCGGCTATGTAATTTGAAAACTAACTGAACCCTCGCAACGGCCTGGTCAAATGAGCTCCGATATCAGTTGGTAAGAGCTGACGGTAATGTTCGAGTGGGGCGCAGTCCCCACGAAGCCATGGACCCGGGTTGACAACAACGTCTGTGGTGACTCCATAACGGTGTGGGCTGTGTTTACGTGGAAAGGACTGGGCCATCTGGTCTAACTGATCCGGTCACTGACTGGAAATAGCTATGTTATGTTCGACTACGTGGGGACTATCTGCAGCCATTCGTGGGCTTCATGCTCCCAAACAACGATGGAATTTTATGGACGAAAACTCGCCATGTCACCGGGACATAATTCTGTACAATTTGGGAGAATGATTTGGCCAGCCACATTGCCCGACATGAATCCCATCCAACATTTATGGGACACGATCGAGAGGTTAATTCGTGCACAAAATCCTACATCGGCGACTCTTTCACAATCATGAATGACTATAGAGACAGCATGGCACAATATTTTTGCAGGGGACTACCAAAGACTTGTTGAGTCCGTGTCACGTGGAGTTCCTGTACTACACTGGGAAAAAGGAGGTGCGACACGATATAAGGAGCCACTCTATGACCCCTGTAACCTCATAATATATTCTTGTGCCACCTTCTTTACACGAGAGGCATATAGTTTTGATTGTGTCCAATTGTATGCGCATTAGACACCAAAATTAGTCTTCTCTTGGTCCAGAGTTACTGAGCTAATATAGTTAGCGTTTCTTACGCTCTATTTTCTGCCTTACCATACTGATACGCCTTCAGTAATTTGATTTCGTTTTCATTTTGAAAAACAAATACTGAATTTTATTGACGTGTCCATTGCTTCAATGTGAAATCATAAGCATAATATAACCTCTTTGCCCGTGTAGCTAAGCAATCACGTCGTTGGCAACACGCCAGAAGGCATGTTGCGCTCTCTCTACATGAGCTCGCTGTCTGTCGTTTACCACCGACAATGACAGGATGGTCATCCAGGGACAAGTCCTGTCAGTCATGTGGGACATGATCGCTATGAGCATTTGCGGAAGTTGAATGTCGCCTTGAGCAGGTATGTGATTCTCTATTTTAGCAACTTGCTTGCTCCACAACCATGTCGCTCGGATGTAGCGGAAGATGGACTTGGAGATTTGTTTGCTATTTGTGATCATAGAATTCACGGGTAAAGTGCAATAACTGTGCCGTAGTCATCAGTCATTGTTGGACTTGTTGGTGTGCACCTTCGTGTGCAGACTATACGAACAGTTATTCGAAGGTATCCGCTGTGCCGTAGAGTTCTTTACACTACGTGTGTTGTTTGTTTTAGGTACGGGTTAACCGTGACTTTATTTCAAGTGTTCACTGGTTCCAGCATGGCTAACTTCTGTTTCTAAAATTGTTTAAGCCATAATATTCCTGTCTATCAGATTTGAACCCAACTAGTAATTTATGAATATTATTTTTGCTGGTTTTGTGTAATTTATTTGATGCTTAGGATTAATATAAGTTAAATTTTACTATCTCTTGTTTTAGTTGAAGCCACGTGAGTGCTGTTATTTAAATTTTATTTACATATTCATTTCTAGAACTAGCCAGAGTTGCCTCAACTCGCTATCAAACTATAGACCTTGACACACTTTCTCTTGGTTGAGAATGGAATCCTACTTAGTACCATGTAAGGGTAATTTAATGCGGCAACCACTACCTATTTATGAGAGTTCAAATAATATTACTCTCATTTTTGTAAAAGCTATATTTCAGACTTTTTATAGTTGATCATAGCTTGTTCTGATCTGCTGTGACCCATGTGTTGACTGAAATGTTTATCTCTCTGTTTTAGTAGTACCTTAATGAGTTTTGTACCTTACACTGGATTTGTTTTGAGACGGAAGCTTTAGGTAATGTCACGATTTCAAACCTCAAACGAAAATTCGTCAGTTTTGAAATACTAAACGTTCAATCCTGGTTTTCTTGCATTCGTTTAAGTTTGTCGTACTCCACCTGTTAAAAAATAGTTACAGTGTTTCTTGAGACTTCTATGGGTGATGTGTTATGTTTTTATGCCCTGATATTTCACCTTTCCCAGCTCCCAGTTCGATAACGTCTTTATTTTGTTAACTTTATTTACTACATTTAGGTGAACAATTAATAGTTGATTGTCATACAGATAGATGAATATAAGTTATAAGAGCTTAGATACGTTTTTTCCTTGTCTAACGTCGCTAATTTTTATACAGAGATATAGGAGAGTAACGTTATATAACAAATGACGGTTTGATATTTTGTTGTCATTTAGCCTAAATTCTACGAAGATTGATTTCCTTGTGTATCATAGGTTTACATACCACCTGTACAAACAGATGTGTATAGAGTATTTTGATTGAAGTATTTTCAGGTGTATGGAAGGATAAATGAAAGAATATCTGATGCCCATATTTAACAGTTATTAATGCTAACCTTTTGATGGTGAAGTTGAGAAGTCACTGTTATGATGCCACCCGAGGCAGAAATTTACTCCTAGCTAAGGAAGTTTTATGCTTTATTTCCTGAGTTAGCTTCTCAGATTTTGAAATAAATTGATTGTGGAAACGTAAGAGGAAGTACAGTAGCATTAACGTTTGTCCTCTTTCAAGTAGCATGCACGAGTCAGTCTCGTTCTAAATGAGCATCTCGATATGACAGTGCGACCCTGTGGCTTGACCAACAGAATATCTAATCACTGCGTATTGCTGCAGACAGTCGGCGAAGGGTTTGTGTGCTCATCGTGCTCTAGCAAATGCATTTTGTTGTTTCACCTAATGATCAGCCATTTTTAAGTCATTACACCATCATATTCTGTCAAGTGACGAGTCATTAAAATCGAAACCGGTTGTGCGGTAATAAACAAACATGTGATATCATCTGTGGTGGACACGAAATGATCAAGATTTTGAAGCTGTAAGTCGGTCTTTGGGGTATAGTTGGACGGCTTAATTGGTGACACATTTCCCGAAAAATGTGTGGGTTGGGATCGAATTTCTATTCTGCACACATTATTAATTTGCACAGTTAATCACTAAGAAAAATGTCGTTAACAATCAGGCGGTTCAGTGCGTCCAAGCTCCACCCAATTGTTATTATAGGTGTACCCAGCTTCATGATTAAATCAGATGCATTTCTTCACGCTTATGAAGAAGATAACTCATAGTATGCCATTGTGAACCAATTTCGCTATACTAAGCAACTACACTCCTGGAAATTGAAATAAGAACACCGTGAATTCATTGTCCCAGGAAGGGGAAACTTTATTGACACATTCCTGGGGTCAGATACATCACATGATCACACTGACAGAACCACAGGCACATAGACACAGGCAACAGAGCATGCACAATGTCGGCACTAGTACAGTGTATATCCACCTTTCGCAGCAATGCAGGCTGCTATTCTCCCATGGAGACGATCGTAGAGATGCTGGATGTAGTCCTGTGGAACGGCTTGCCATGCCATTTCCACCTGGCGCCCCAGTTGGACCAGCGTTCGTGCTGGACGTGCAGACCGCGTGAGACGACGCTTCATCCAGTCCCAAACATGCTCAATGGGGGACAGATCCGGAGATCTTGCTGGCCAGGCTAGTTGACTTACACCTTCTAGAGCACGTTGGGAGGCACGGGATACATGTGGACGTGCATTGTCCTGTTGGAACACCAAGTTCCCTTGCCGGTCTAGGAATGGTAGAACGATGGGTTCGATGACGGTTTGGATGTACCGTGCACTATTCAGTGTCCCCTCGACGATCACCAGTGGTGCACGGCCAGTGTAGGAGATCGCTCCCCACACCATGATGCCGGGTGTTGGCCCTGTGTGCCTCGGTCGTATGCAGTCCTGATTGTGGCGCTCACCTGCACGGCGCCAAACACGCATACGACCATCATTGGCACTAAGGCAGAAGCGACTCTCATCGCTGAAGACGACACGTCTCCATTCGTCCCTCCATTCACGCCTGTCGCGACACCACTGGAGGCGGGCTGCACGATGTTGTTGGGGCATGAGCGGAAGACGGTCTAACGGTGTGCGGGACCGTAGCCCAGCTTCATGGAGACGGTTGCGAATGGTCCTCGCCGATACCCCAGGACCAACAGTGTCCCTAATTTGCTGGGAAGTGGCGGTGCGGTCCCCTACGGCACTGCGTAGGATCCTACGGTCTTGGCGTGCATCCGTGAGTCACTGCGGTCCGGTCCCAGGTCGACGGGCACGTGCACCTTCCGCCGACCACTGGCGACAACATCGATGTACTGTGGAGACCTCACGCCCCACGTGTTGAGCAATTCGGCGGTATGTCCACCCGGCCTCCCGCATGCCCACTATACGCCCTCGCTCAAAGTCCGTCAACTGCACATACGGTTCACGTCCACGCTGTCGCGGCATGCTACCAGTGTTAAAGACTGCGATGGAGCTCCGTATGCCACGGCAAACTGGCTGACACTGACAGCGGCGGTGCACAAATGCTGCGCAGCTAGCGCCATTCGACGGCCAACACCGCGGTTCCTGGTGTGTCCGCTGTGCCGTGCGTGTGATCATTGCTTGTACAGCCCTCTCGCAGTGTCCGGAGCAAGTATGGTGGGTCTGACACACCGGTGTCAATGTGTTCTTTTTTCCATTTCCAGGAGTGTATTTCAGTTTTATACCAAGAGGGAGATGAATCTTGTATCTTTAATATTCATCAAGTAAATAACAGTACCACTACAGTGCATCCAGGAAGAATCGTTCCATGTTGTTTATGAGAATCCAACCAGGTGTAATGCTGTTGAAACCCACTTAAATGAGGGAAATGAGGGGGCTGAACAAGAGTGTAGTCTGTCATCTGCTGTTTGTAATATATGTAGGAAGTAACGGCGGGTAAAATTGCAGATATTTTCATAAGCGCTAGCTTAATATGTTTACATATCTCTGTGCTGGTTGTTTTGTCCCTGCGTCGAGCAGTCTTCCCACAGACATGGTCGTAACTCTGCCACTAGGTAGACTGTACCTGTCAGTAAAGGCTAACCGTTTTGTGCCCTCGCGTTCACACTTCAGCACTTGAACTGCTGCTCAGAGGATAATAAGCTCTTGCCACATGCACTTGGAGGTGCCAAACATCCTAAACACGTAGTATTCCTAACAGCTACAGTAGTGTCGGCAACTGTAGTAAATACTGATGGTTTGTTGTTCAATACACTGTTATCAGTTACCAATAGAAATATCTGGACTTATAGCCGTTAGATCCTGCACATACTGCGAGAAGAAAACATTATGACTCATTGCTTAATAGTGTGTCCGTATACCTATCGATTGCAATACACCAGCGATTCTTGATGGCAATCTGGCATAAAGCATGAAGGAGATTGATTAACGTGCAATGATGTAGTAGTAAATAGCGCTAGGGAAGCGGGTCATTTACATTTCAGAGAAAGGGAGTTACACTTCTGACTTAGTAATGTGACACTGAAATACTGGAAAACTGTATAACATCAACGCGATAGCTATTGTAAGAAGGAAAGAAGCAAGAAATAACCACGACGTAGCGGAAAGGGTGCTCCCGTTCGTAATGGGATCGATATTTCATTCAGAGCGTCATTGTCACGTCACATCAGGTCACAGCTGCCAGGGGACGAGAGGGGCCGGGCAGGCCGTGACAGGCCCGGCAACTCGTGGCAGAGCTGGGCTGAGCCGTCAATTGGACGTGACGTGCCCACAGGTAACTCGCTGCATAAAACATGGAGAGCGACTGCCACCGTCTGGGCCGGCATACTGCCACATATGCGTACTGACGCTCCTGCGTTTAGAAGATAATATTCGCCAGAGTCACTTAGAATACTTTAACGACTATCTATCTATACAAGAGATTCGAAATTGAATTCTCGTGTGATGCGCTAGCTTTAACGCAGGCGACATTAACTGAGACAACTTCGGAAACTGCGGATTTAGATAAATGGATTTGTAATGGTATCACGAGATTTCTTCCAACTTCATTTTTTCATCAATCGCCATACGCTTGAATTGTGTCCAGGAGGCGTTTACAACTGTTGTAAAAGGCGGTTATCCATCTGTAAACGATGTAAGCGATAACAATGTAACGAAAAGAGCTTGGTTTTATGTGAAAAAACCGGTACAATGTTTCGGGAAAACGTACTAAAACTATGTATTGAGTATACACTACACAATAATACAGAAGTCTGTTGTTCAATAATCCATTAAAGATAGTAACAGCGTGTGAAATAGGGCTTTTTGAAGGTCAACAGCCGGCCGCGATGGTCTCACGGTTAAGGCGCTCAGTCCGGAACCGCGCGACTGCTACGGTCGCAGGTTCGAATCCTGCCTCGGGCATGGATGTGTGTGATGTCCTTAGGTTATTTAGGTTTAAGTAGTTCTAAGTTCTAGGGGACTGATGACCACAGACGTTATGTCCCATAGTGCTCAGAGCCATTTGAACCATTTTTGAAGGTCAACAACCGGCGCCAACAGAGCCATGTGTGAGAAAGCCTCCAGGCGAAAAAATGAGATACAGAAGTATAGGGAGAAATCTGTTCTGTGTATAACATAATAAGTTTTGTCAAAAATACTACCGGCCGCGCGGGGTAGGCTTGCCGTCTGGGGCGTCTTGCCACGGTTCTCGCGGCTTCCACTGTTGGATGTTCGAGTCCTCCCTTGGGCATGGGTGTGTGTGTTGTCCTTAGCGTAAGTTACTCTAAGTAAGTTTAAATAGTGTGTAAGCCTACGGACCGATGACCTAAGCAGTTTGGTCCCACAGAACTTACCACAAATTTCCAATTTCCAAAAATACTATCAGAGCGACATCTACCATACATACACTGGCAAGGTTATGTGAAAAGTTAACTTCATCAGTCTCCAGAGAACGCATAGGAATTAAACAAGAGAACAAATCTCTTGTAGAACCACTTCCACAAATTGAAAAATCATATGAGATCAAAATAAAAGAGAGCTGAGAGGAATGATGTTACAGGCGATAGCATAGGAAGAGCTCATTCGTTTAACAAAGATACGTATATGTAATCGGAAACGTGAAATAACAAGGGAAGAAAATTTGTCAAAATACGGTCCTACTACAGCAGAAAGGGAGGAAGATGTGGATCACCAGTTTCGTTTAACCCAAAATGGCAAAACTTACTGAGAAGAAGCGTATCTCTAGAAGTGAACATAAAAATTAACGTAATGGAATAGTATTAATGTAATAGTACAAGCGCCTGCTTTTTCAAATTTTTTGTGTTAGCAGGGGAAGTTTGGAGGAAACAAGAAGGGCAACAGTAATGGATGTCGCAGCATAAAGTCACTCAAGATTAAAAGCGAAACTAAAAGTAATGGGGGGGGGGGGGGGGGGGTGGAAGTGTGGTGCCTCGACAGAGAAGAACGTGAAGCTGAAGATGTTGAGTTCACGCAAGCACCTGTGTGAACTATTCACTTGGAAAAACAATATAAAAGAGGATTTTCACGAAGCATAAAACCTACATGCAAAAAGAAACAATAGTTAATGTCTAACTAAAGTAGAAAAACAGTGACCAGCTCGTTAAACGAGACCTGGACAAGTGTAAGAGTAAAAAAAATAAAATGGAGCTTACACTGCTGACAAAAATCAAGTTGCATGGAAAATTTTTCGGACTACTACAAAAACAGAAGTACTGAGAGATACAACAGTTACTCAACGGTGCAGATATAGTAACACTCAAGTAATAAAGGGTACAGCAATCAACAATTACTTGTAAATAATGACGAGGTTGAGTGAACTCGACCTTTGACGTGAATTGTCCTGTTGAGACTATGTGCATGTTTATTAACAGCTGACGGCAGTATTCTATACTATTTGAAACAAATACAGTCGCTGGGTATTAGTCAGCTAGCTTGATGTGTCCTCCACATTTAACCCAATGTTGGGATGGTTCTGAATTTCATCCATGGTCCAGGGATAGCGCCTTAGACTAGCAGACAGAATGCACTCGGTTCCGCGTTCGAAACTCGCCACCACTGAAATTTTGAATAGTAGTCAACTATGGCGGCCGAAGACTTACGACAAAAGAAGTTACCCACATTCTGCCATCGGCCTTGTCAAAGAGGGCAGAGGAGCGGACGGAGGTTCAGGTGATTCTCTTGTCCTTGGGCCGGGAAACTGCCCCTAAAGGCGTAAGAATCAGCAATAATCAACGACAAGGGGATGCAGGAGACAATGAAAATCACAGCACTAGAGGCACATAACGTGTATTCACAGAACATATGGCATGTAATTGAAGAAGTGTCATGATGATTTCGCCATTGGCAGAAGATTCAGTAATATTCCCCGAGGAGTCTATGAGGAGGTGACCACGAGAAAATGATTGAATAACCAATGAAAGGACAAGGTACTATGAGGCGCCTGGAATGTTAGGAACTTGAACGTGATGGTTAAGCAAGAAAATTTGAAAGGGGAAATGCAAAGGCTCAGTCTAGAGTAAGACGAATATAAGGTAATATCGAAAGCAGCAGAAAAATTGTATAACTGGTGCAGAATAAATACGTAGGTAGGGCAGAGAGTGTATTACTGTGAACAGTTCAGTGATAAGGTTGTTCTTAAGAGAATCGACAGCAAGCCAACAACAGCAACGACAGTTAATGTACACATGCCGACATTGCAAGCTGAAGATGAAGAGGTAGAGAAAATATATGAGAATGTTGAAAGGATAATACAGTAGGTAAAGGGAGACGAAAATCTAGTAGTCAAGGGGGACTGGAATGCAGTTCTAGGGGAAGGAGAAGAAGAAACGGTTACAGGAGACTATGGGCTAGGGAAAAGTAATGAGAGAGGGAGAAAGACTAGTTGAGTTTTATAATGTATTTCAACTAGTAATAGCGAATATTATTTTCAAGAATCTCAAGTGGAGGAGTTATACTTGGAAAAGGCCGGGGGATACAGGAAGATTTCAGTTAGATTACATCATGGATGGACAGAGATTCCGAAATCAGATACTGGATTGTTAACGTGCTCAAGAGCAGGCATAGACTTAGATCACAATGTAGTAGCCATGAAGAGATTAGTCAGGAAAAATCAATATGCAAGGAATTGGGTTACGGAAGTACTGAGGAATGACGAGATATGCCTGAATTTCTCTAGGGCTATAGATGCAGCAACCATCAATAGCTCAGTAAGCAGTACGGTTGAAGAGGATTGGACATCTCTAAAAAGAGCAATCACAGAAGTAGGGAAGAAAAACATAGGTACGAAGACGGTAACTGCGAAAATGCCTTGCGTAACATTGAGAATACTTCAGCTAATCGATGAAGAAGGAAGCATAAAAGTGTTCAGGGAAATTCAGAAATACGGAATTACAGGTCCCTGAGGAATCAAATAAATAGAAAGTGAAGGGAAACTAAGACGATGTGATGGTTTGAACAATGAGAACGAGGTTCATTTCTTCGTGATGATCTCCTGTTTTCTTTCATTCAAAAAGCAGGTATTTTTTGGGAGAAAACCTTTCAAGGTTCCTGCGTGAAGAATAATAAGTCTTCCCGCGTGCTACAAGGCATTGCTATTGTTCCTTTAGCTGTGTCGTCTGTCTAACCTTGTTTGACCAATGAAATGAACTTACCCACGTTTAGTCAAGCCACACCGCTTTGTCGATGCTTATGATATGCTTACATTTTCAAATAAATACTGGTGGAGGTAGCACAATACCCAGCAATTCTCGTATGCAGTAATGTTATTAGATAATTTAGAACTTCGTGATCACAGTGCACACGTATAAGCTTACCACAGATGTAATAGTTGAACTTTTTGAAGACCGAAAGGACAGTCAAGGCTTCTAGTTTAGTGGTCGAATACGAAAGTTCACACTCTGAAAGTATTCTACTAGCAAACTACTTATGTCGAACTCTTGCCTTGAGTCTATTGGGTTGAACTGGAACGGACAAGCTCCAAGACCACGTAATGAAGCATCAGCGGCTATACAAAAATCTAATTTCATGTTTGGATGGTATAAAATATTTGAATTTAGTAAGGCATCCTTTATAGCCTTGAAATCCTTTTTACAGGTGTCTGCCCAACACCAGATGGCACTATTTGTCAAGAGTTTCAAAAGTCATTGATTATGTAGTAGTTGTTTAGGAACGAAGAGACGAAATAATGATAGTAGTACCAAAAAGAGTTTTAATTGCCGTTTCGTTGTAGGATGGGGAAAGTTTCTTATTGCATCTAACTTACTGGGATCAGGTTTGATGTCTGCTAGTGAAAGAGTCTGCCCTAAAATTTTATTTCTTCTATTCCAAATTTAGATTATTGTAAGTTAGCTGTAACACTGGTTTTGAAAGTTATATGTAAAATTCTATAAAGTAGTTAAAGATGTTCTGAAAATGTTTCAGCAGCAATGAGAATGTCATCATTATATACAGTTGCTTTAGCTAAAAGATCAGGACCAGGCGCTGTGTTAAGTTCTACAGTGAACATTCTTGCGCTTATATTTAATCTGAAAAGTCATACATAAAACTGATAAGTCCATACAGCTTGAAAATTTTCTTCACTGTTCATGACGTTTTACCTGCCAATGAGAACTCCTGAGATCCAGTATAGTGAGGTATTTTACACCATATAATTTTTGTAACTCTTCGTTTAAGTCCTCCGACCGAATATAAACTGGTACACTAACATCAATAATGGCTCTTGCGTCTAAAACGAGTCTTACCTTTCCATTTTTTACTAGAAGCAGTGGCCTACAGTATGGAGACAAAGAGGGTTCTGTAACTTCCCACATAATCATTTTCTTAATTATGTGATCAACAAAATCCTGCTTGGTCAGTGGAATAGGATATGATTTCCCACAATATGTTTCATGTGGCTTGCTATTCATTTTATAGACATGTATATAAATTCCGCCAGATTTTCGTGAAATTAGTTGAAATGTTTAATCAGCACAGCCTTGAATTCTTGTGGTTGTGTTTTACTTAAACTTGTGGATTCTGTGATCTTTGTATTAGTGCATCCTGTATTGCTTACAATATTCTCAGTTTTAGTCGTAATATATACCCTTAGCACACTTTTTTGTTTGAGAAACCGTACCTTTTATCCCAGATAAAACTTAACTTGTGTTTCAGGAGTGTCTGATAAATCAATTTTTATTGGTTTACGCTCATGCATCAAAAATAATTTTCCTATGGAAAATCAGTGCGACCTTTTTCCTATAAAATTCAGTTCTAAGGAGGTATTCTACAATAAGACTGCCTATTACTAGGAATGAGCACAATACAAAGCCATTTCCTGTTATTTGTCCACCTGTGTCTGACGTTTCACTAATACTACTATTGCACTAATAACGCCTGAGACTTTGCAATCTTGTACTGGGAATACAGGAATTTTTGTGACTTCCCTTATTCTTCTGAAAAATGTTTGTGGGACTCAATTTGCCATCGCGCCTATGTCGAGAACTAAAATTCCCTTTACTTTAACCTGTACTAACGTTTGCATCTTATGTTGACACGTGTGTGACTCCTGTGTGAGTTCATCCCCAATGTCGACAGCATCATTGTATCTAACTAGGTTTGTTTTTATTTATTCTGTGCGCCCAGGCCGTGTTACGGCCGACATTGGAGGGCTTGATGTGGTTGGGACTCGTATGTCGACCCAGACTATACATAGGGTGGCGTCTGCTCATTTGTAACGTGTACTATATTTACATAACGCCTTGTTATGCATGTGATACCTCGTTAACATGGTTACTTAATGTACCCGGGATGTGACTGTTTTTCGGGATTCTGTTACTGTTGTTACGCAGAAAGTTATTTACGTTCTGGTTAGGCCTGATCCAGCACTGTGAGAGTTTTTTGGCAGAGTACTGACTGTTGCCATTATCCTGTTAGCCAGAGTGGTAACTGTTGTTAAACTTATTTTTGTTTTTAAAGTTATTCCGCGGTCGTTGATGGGTAGGGCGACCGTCATAGCTTGGTGCGTGGGGGTTGAAGTCACAGATTGTGCCCCAGGCGCCCTTGCCGGCCTGCCGTTGTTGTCGCTATATCGCTTCTGCCCATTCGGCGAGGATCTGTTCTTATTATTCATATCATTTCGATTATATTTTGCTCTCACTTCCTCGTGTGTCAGATCAGTTGTATATACACTAAAGAGTCAAATGGTTCATCTGCGTAACATCGTGTACTGACCCCGTGAACACGCAGAAGTGCGGCAACACGACGTGGCACAGACTCGACTAATGTCTGAACTAGTGATGGAGGGAACTGACATAATGAATTCTGCAGGGCTTTCCATAAATCCGTAAGAGTACGAGGGGGTGGGGATCTGCACTCTTATGTTGCAAGGCATCCCAGATATGCTGAATAATGTTCTTGTCTGGGGAGTGTGGTGGCCAGCGGAAGTGTTTAAGCTCACAAGGGTGTTCCTGGAGCCACTCTGTAGTAATTCTGGACTTTTGGGGTAACGCATTGTCCTGCTGGAATTTCCCAAGTGCTCCAGAATGCACAATGGTCATGAATGGATGCTGGTGATCAGACAGGATGTTACGTGTCACCTGTCAGAGTTGTATCTTGACGTATCAGGCGACGCATATCACTCCAACTGCACACGCGCCACACTACCACAGAGCCTCCACCAGCTCGAACAATCCTCTGCTCGCATGCAGGGTCCATGGAATCATAAGGTTGTCTCCATTCCCGTACACGTCCATCCACTCGATACAATTTAAAATGAGATTCATCCTAGCAGGCAACATGTTTCCAGTGATCAACAGTCCAATGTCGGCGAGGACGGACCCAGCCTGAGGCGTAAAGTTTTGTGTCGTGCAGTCAACAAGGGGCCACAAGTGGGTCTTCGGCTCCGAAATCCCATATCGATGATGTTTCGTTGAGTGGTTCGATTGCCGACAATTGTTGATGGCCCAACACATAAATCTGCAGAAATTTGCGGAAGGGTTGCACTTCTGTTACGTTGAACGATTCCCTTCAGTCGTCGTTGATCCCGTTCTTGCAGGATCTTTTTTCTTGCCTCAGCTATGTCGGAGACTTGATGTTTTACCGGAATCCTGATATTCACGGTGCACTCGTAAAATTGTTGTCCGGGAAAATCCCCACTTCATCGCACCTTGGAGATGCTCTGTCCCATTGCTCGTGCCCCGACTATAACACCACGTTCAGACTCATTTAAATCTTAATAACCTGCCATTGTAGCAGCGGTAACAGATCTAGCAACTGCAGCAGACACTGGTTGTCTTATACATGCGTTGCCGATCGCAACGCCTATTGTGCCTGTTTACATATCTCTGTATTTGGATTTGCTTGCCTATACTAGTTTCTTTGGCAGTTCAGTGTATGATTAAGACTTACATTATTTGGGTGAATTAACCAAACCAACCACATATTTACACATCTTGTACCTCAAAGTACCGAAAGTGCCCATAAACTGATCCAGGTCGTCTTCGGAAGCGTACACCAAGCCTTCACGTATACTTGCTGGTAACTTCCCTTTAAGAATCATTATCACGTCTTTGTGTGAAACAGGCTCATTCCAGTATATCATATTCTTCAGCCCATACGGCTCCGTTATCCTCGGCATATCCTACCACGAACTGAATCTTTTGATACTCTGTACAGGTGGGGAACGGAACGGGGGAGAGGGGTGGGGGGGGGGGGCGGGAGGAGGACATCTACATCTACATCTCTACATCCAAACGGTTACTCTGCAATTCACACTTAAGTGCCTGGCAGAGGGTTCATCGAACCATTTTTATGCTACTTCTCTACCATTCTACTCTCGAATGGCGCGTTGGAAAAAGGAACACGTAAATCTTTCCGTTCGAGCTCTGATTTCTCGTATTTTATTATGATGATCATTTCTCCCTACGTAGGTGGGTGTCAACAAAGTATTTTCGCATTCGGAAGAGAAAGTTGGTGATTGAAATTTCGTAAATAGATCTCGCCGCAAAGAAAACCGCCTTTGTTACAGTGACTGCCACCCCAACTCGCGTATTATATCAGTGACATTCTCACCCTTATTGCCCGATAACACGAAACGAGCTGCCCTTTTTTGCACTTTTTCGATGTCCTCCGTCAGTCCTACCTGGTAAGGATCCCACACCGCGCAGCAACATCCCAGCGGAGGAATTCCAATTTAAGTTGCTAGTAATTGTAATTCCTAGGTATTTAGTCGAATTGACAGCCCTTAGATTTGTGCGATTTATTGTATGCCAAAATTTATCAGATTTCTCTTAGCACCCATGTAGATGACCTTGCTCTTTTCTTTGTTTAGTGCCAATTGCCACTTTTCGCACCATACACAAATTCTCTCTAGATCATTTTGTAATTGGAATTGATAGCCCGATGATTTTACTAGACGGTAAATTACAGCGTCATCTGTAAACAATCTAAGGGGGCTGCTCAGATTATCACCTAGATCATTTATGTAAATGAGGAACAGCTGAGGACCTATGACACTACCTTGCGGAACGCCAGATATCACTTCTGTTCTACTCGATGTTATTACATTAAGTGTTCAAAAATATGTTCAGCTGAATGCATTAAAGTTAGCTATGGCACCTAAAAAATACGAAGAGTCTCACATCACTGGCTACTAATGATGGTAAAATCTGCCAAATTATTGCACACGGTTTACAAATTTCACATGTAATACGCGGAGAGATTTTCTAATGGAACAAGGCAATAAACAAACTAGAATTGTCGCTTCGAGATAAGATAAGAGACAGGCTAACTGCGCTTACAAATCAAGCAACGCTACGAAAAAGATGATTTGACATTAGACTAGGTAAATCTCAGCGATACTCTGTGGGAGATGTAGTACTTCAACGCAGTCATCCACATTCTTCAGCTCTACTTAAGAAAAACTGTAAATGGAAACTACTGTACACAGGTCCATACAGGATAGTAAACATACAACATTCTAGAGGTTATCTTTTGGCATAATCTCAGTCGTTAAACATCAAACGACTTTACTGTCACGACGATCTGAAAACATAACTACAAGCATAGATTAGCAAATCGTCGCACTAAAAGTTAAATGTCAAGTATACTAGTATATGAACAATGTCACACTATCAGAAACCAACTGATGAAATTTTACCATAAAATGTCAATGTGTTTACGATAGTCTCATTTCTGTCTTTAATGTTTGCCTAACGCATGCTACTTTCTATGATCAAATTTGCTGAATGGTGTTATTTATATGAATGTTTTACACAAAAAAATATACCATGAATTTACTTATATATTTCTTCAAACATTTCTTCAAACATTGATCTATGACGCTAAAATGTTCTTCTGTGCAGTAGACTGGCTTATTAGTTTAAAGAAAAGGTAGTACGTTTGGCACAAAACGAAGCAAAGACAGGAGCAGCCTCTGCACAAAAGGAATATAAGCGCCGCGCCTCCTAGCCACGGAGGAATAGAAGACGAGCTGTCACACAAACTCTACAGCAGTGACTTATGAACTTTATTGTTTGCTTGCATTGAAATTGAATATTCCGAAGGACATTGATTATTTGCAGGTCGCTATTTGGTTGCTACACACCATTGTGAATACGCAAAGTATTGTCAATTTAACCTACTCTAACAAACTCCGTTAATACGATTTGTTTGAATTGTTGTTTAGCAATCTGAGAAAACAGCTTCTTAAGCACCCTGTATTAGATGAGTGGGCAGGACACAATTTACGAAGAGGATTCAACAAAAATCCGACCCTCTTCCACTCGCGAATAGTGCATGGGAAGAATAATTGCCGGTAAGCCTCTGTATTGGCTCCAGTTTCTCGAATTTTCTCCTCTTTGTCAATACCCGATATGTATGTGGGGGGAAGTAATATGTTCTCTGACTCCTCCTGAAAAGTGCTGTTCCGAAATTTCAATAGTAAATTTCTCTGTAGTGCACAACGCCTCTCTTGTAACGTCTGACAGTGGAGTTTGTTTAACATCTCCGGAACGCTCTCTTGCCAGCTAAACGATCCTGTGACGAAACGCACCGCTCTTCATTTGATCGTCTCTACCTGATTGGAATCCCAGACAGACGAACAATACTCAAGAATCGGGTGGACAACCGCCTTATAAGATGAATAACATTTCCTTAAGGTTCTTCCGATGAATCTGAGTCTGGTGTCTGGTTTTCCTACTATCTATTTTATATGGTCATTCCAAATGGCTCTGAGCACTATGGGACTCAACTGCTGTGGTCATAAGTCCCCTAGAACTTAGAACTACTTAAACCTAACTAACCTAAGGACATCACACACATCCATGCCCGAGGCAGGATTCGAACCTGCGACCGTAGCGTATGGTCATTCTACTTAAGATCGAACTGGATAGTTACGCCTGGATATTTTACGGCAGAAGCTGTCTCCAGCTGTTTGTCATCAATAGTGTAGCTGTACAGTAGCGGATTTCTTTTCTTACGTATGCGCAATACGTCACATTTATTTACGTTCAGGGTCAACTTCCAGAGTCTGCACCATTCATCAGCTTTGTGCAGGTCGTTCTGCAAATTCTTACTATCTTCTGGCTTTGCTACTTTGGTATAGACAACTGCATCATCTGCGAATAGCCTTAAAGAGCATCCGACGCTTTCTACTACATCATTTACGTAGTGAACCGCAACGGTCCTGTCACACTTCACTCCGGATATTACCTTTACATCGTCGATTTAGTTCCATTAAGAGCGACGTGTTTAGTTCTATGTGCAAGAAAATCTTGAATCCATTCGCAGGTCTGCTTCGATACTCCGTGAGCTCGTATTTGGTTCATTAAACAGCAGTTCAGGACAGTGTCAAATGTCTTACTGAAATCAAGGAACACGGCATCAACCTGAGCGCCGTTGTCCACTGTTTTGTGGATCTCGTGGAGGAACAGAGCGAGCTGAGTTTCACAGGATCTCCGTTTGCGGAATCGACGTTGATTTTTATACAGGAGATGTTCATTTTCCAGAAGTGTTATAATTCTGAGCATAAAACATGTTCCATAATTCTACAACAGATTGACGTCAACGATATAGGTCTATGATTGTGTGGATCTGTCTTATAGTCTTCCTTAAAAAGGGGAATGACCTCCGCTTTTTTCCCAGTCGTTAGGTATCTTTCGTTGCTCAAGCTAGAAGGGGAGCAAGTTCTTTCGCATAATTTTTATAGAATCTTACATCAGCTGGTCCTGAAGCCTTTCCACTGCTAAGCGATTGTAGCTGCTTTTCAATTCTGCGGTCGGTTAACTCAATATCTACCATTTCGATGTTCGTACGACGATTGAAAGGAGGGACAGTGTTACTGTGGAATAACTTCGGAAGACCGAATTCAATATTCTGGCCTTCTCTGCATTATCTTCCGTTTAGGTGCCGTTGTGGTCGCTGAGAGAATGAATAGATGATTTTGACCGACTTACTGTTTTTACATACGACCGAAATCTCTTAGAGGTTTTACTCAGGTCGGTTGACAACATGTTACGAGTACTTTCAAAATCATTGAACGCTTCTCTCATTTCTCTCCTTACGCTCTTTTTCGCTTCCTCCAGTTTTTGTTTTTCAACTAGGTTTTTACTATTCTTGAATCTAAGATGAAGTGCTCTTTGTTTACGTGGCGCTTTTCTAACACGGCTATTAAACCATGGTGGATCTTTCCCATCCCTTAAAACCTTACAGGGAACATACTTTTCTACCGTAGAGTGAACTATGCCTTTGAATTTTTTCTATTTATTCCCCACGTCCTCGTCCTCATCACCGAATATTTAATGGTGAGTGCTGAGATATTCTGAAATTTGTATCCTGTCAACTTTGCTGAGCAAATATATCTTCCTACCTTTCTTAACATTCCTTGTAGGACTCGTTGTCGTAGATGCTGTCACAGCCTTATGATCACTGATTCCTTCGCCTACGTTAACTGAATCGATAAGTTCGGGTCTGTTTGTTGTCTGGAGATCTAAGTCGTTACCCTCTCGAGTTGGTTCCCTGACTACCTGCTGTTCCCCCAGATTCACGGATCCAGAGGCCACCGTTGCCAAAGCAGCCGCCAGAGTGTTATCACGACACCGCGGGACGACTCCATGGAGACGTAGTCTTCGCCTCCTCAGCCTCCTCTCGTTCTACCGATGATGCTGGACCCGCCCACACCGCAGTAGCCGACGCCTTTTACATCTGGTTATTGGCCTCCGGAGGTGTACGCCTACCTTTCTGGTCGTTCTCCGGGGGGTGTTCCCGCCAGAGCGAAGGCTACGACTGGAGCTTGACGTCCACTGCAGCCACAGCTTCTGGTCCAGCGATGCGCCCACACTCCTGCTTCCCCCACCGTTGTCGCGCGCCCTACACGACGACGGTACGTCGCTGCGGATGGGAGGAATGTCCGGCGTAACGACAAGCACCGGCCCGATGATCAAGAACGGAAGAGCAGAGAGGACCGCGAGAAGACGCCAGCCAATAATATGCTGACGAACCCCTCTCTAGGACGACACGAAGACAGGAGCGGCCTCTACACGAAGAGAATATAAGCACCGCGCCACCTAGTCGCAGATCAGCTGCTATACAAACGCTACAGCAGTGATTCACCAACTGTATTGTTTGCTTGCGTTGAAATTGTATTTACTGAAGGACACTGATTATTTGCATGTCTCCATTTAATTGCGACACACCGTTGTGAGTATGCGAAGTATTGTCAGTTTAACTTACTGTAATAAACTCCATTAATACGAATTGCTTGAATTGTTGTTTAGCGATCCGAGAAAACAGCATCTTCGGCACCCTGTATTAGACGAGAGGGCAGCATACAGAAGTATGAATGCCGTTTGACTGTGATGCCTGGGCAGGTATTTTTCAAGAAACAGCAAGAGGTTAAGAAAGAAATTCAGGGTATGCTGGGATGGGGTGTCACTGAGCAAGCAGCTAATTAATATAATACTCTTGTTTTTGTCATGGCTACGAGTGACGGAAGCGTTAGATTAGTCACAGATGTGGGCTGGCTAAATGAAATTGTGATAACGGAGAGTCACCGTCCCCAGAATATGGATGAACTGATACAAAAGTTCTGAGGAGTTTGGTAGGCCTATCTTAAACGTAAGCACATAACTTGTAGTGTAACACCCCACCCGTCACTTATATGGTTTTGGCGTGTGTTCACCCTAGCTAATTGACTAACAAATCAACAAAGAGGGCAAAACTGCCGCAATATCGGATAACGCAAAGAAAGTAATAAGGCCCTGTGACTCCTGATCGGCCTGCGTTGGCAGTGTTGACATTCATTGATTCAGAATTGATCCCCTTTAATTAAAAATGGAAGCACATTGATGTTATAGTCAGCTATTGAACACCAGATGTAAATGATGAACATAAAATTAATTAAGAAAGCGACTTGGGATTTCAACTACTTGATTGAAAACAGATGTAGTCGATTAGCACAGCTTTATTTCAACTCACGACCTTCAGTCATCATATTACATGACTCTCCTAACAGGCAATGGGAATAAATAGCGTTTACATGGAGTAAAACGCGATAAATCAAAAATTAATTCCTATCGACTGACCGAGGCGTAATATGAAGTGCGAGAAGAATTCTACAATACACGGCCCATGAAACCCTCGCAGAAACTTTGCCGATGTGATCCAACAAATTAATCAGTGGCCTAACTCAAGCCAGAGTGGGCGCAATATCACCGAATTCAGAGTGGTGGGGCGTCGTCGTTGTGCAGATGTCGGCCGGCCTTGTGGAGCTGCAAGGCTGCGCTCGTCTATTCACTCCTAGCTATCTTGCTCAGTACATAGATTAATGAAAACTTTCTATCTCCAAGCTCAATTGTTCTGTTTGCTAAGTCCTAAACCGCAGAAATGCTCACTGTCTCTCAGGCAAGCTGAGTAAAGAGCGCCACGTCCGCACTCTAGGCAAGCTGGGAACAAAAGACCTCTATGGAGACTTCTGCCAGTCCGCTCTTAGCCTCAGTTTCCCCTCCAGCAAAATCACTTAATGTAATTGCAGCACAAGTCGCGTTAATTATGCATTGCTTCCCAGCGCTGACCAATGCCTGCTCTGGGAAGTGAACAAATTCCTACAAAATTTCCCTTCCTCTCAACTTGTGCTATTTAGCTCCTCCCAGGCCACCCATCAAGGTTAGCATCTGCATAAAACACCAATTTTTCGAGATACTGACTCCCAGGAGAGTACTTCAGATGCCTTAGTCCAACATTCCGAACAGAGGCCGGCGTATTTCATTCTGTCGCTCTTCACCTGATTTACTTCAGACTCTGCGGACCATGAATTTAGCGTGAAGTTGCTATAGTCACGAACAAGCATATTTCAGCCTCTGTTGACCGCTCCACAATAGCTTTGTGTGGCTTTCTCGCATGTTTCACTGAAAACGGGACGACGGGCATTTATCAACAGGCATACAAATTCTCCGTCTGCTTCCCGGTACACCAGCATGGGGTCAACCATCCCCTCACTATCACTCATCTTAAGGCACCTTGAAGCTGTGCCCCGTTAACACTTTCTCAGATTTGAGCCGCCCTAAGCTGCCTATTGTCGCTTCCCTTCACCGCTCCCCAGCTGCACACCACCACCTGGCTGCGGTCAACTCTGAATACTTCCCTGGGATAAACTAGCCTCCAGTAAATCGACGCATTTCCACAAAGTTTTCACGTCGCGTGAATTACTTTAAAACCATCACCCAACATTAATTATTCCAATACGTCCATATTATACCCTCTACAAGATGCATTGTGCCTTGTCAGTCATTTTTGTTCAGCCCTACTGTTCGCTCAACGTGAGTTTGGTGATCATTAATGACTTCATGTAAGGGGTATAGTTCTTGCCATCTTACAGTGGATACTGGAATTTGCCTCTGGCGAAAGAATCACGAAACTATACAGCCTTTTTGTATGAGGAAGTGTGCTACCAATATATAGTAGTCCCATTTGGATTAAATATTTCTGTGTGTGTCTTTTTAAGGGCAATGGCACGTGTATTGGGGTACAAAATGCCAAATCAAGTAACTATTTATGTAGATGATATACTACTGGCAACACCCACATGGGAGCAACATATCAGTCTACTAAACAGGGTGCTAGAAGCTATAGAAAAAGGAAGTATGAAATGGAAGTTAGAGAAGATTGAGTGTGAAGGAGACAAAATAAAATTCCTGGGCCATGGAATTAGCAGGGAAGGTATATTACCCGAGCCTTCCACATTATCAGTCATTGGAAAATTTAAACCACCCAGAATGTTCAGGGTAATGTTTGGTTTAGTTGGTTTTTATCGTCGTTTTGTTAAAGAGAATTCGTTTAATGCACCTTGTTTACCCCACTTGTTGAAGAATAATATCCCCTGGGTTTCGAGAGTCATTCACTGAAACCTCCTGAACAAAAGTATGGAATTTCGGAATTAGAGGCACTAGCCATTGTGTTTGGTATGCAGAAGTTTGAGCACTATTTGTTAGTGCACTATGTGATAATCTATAGTGATCACGAGGCATTTACACACATCCAAGACTAACCAGATGGGATATGACCCTTCAGCAGTTCGATGTGGAGATTAAATGCATCAAAGGGAAGAACAATATTGTAGCAGGTGGGCTGTCAAGAGGTGCTGAGTTCTACAGTGAGTCAGAAATTGCGTTAGCATATGAAATGAGCATGTTGGCCATACAGGAGCTCAAGCAGAAAATATCTAAAAACTTAAGAAGGGAGCAAAATGATGATGATCAGTTCAGGTTAGTCAAAAGCCATTTAAAAGTCACTAATTATCCAAAAGTAGCGAAGTACTGTTGCTTACATAAAGGTCTTTTATACCGAAGTAGAAGTTAAGTGAGAAAATCATTTTCGATAACCTGCATCGTAGAGTAGCATGAAGGCTAGCATATTGTGTTGTTTGTCAGAAGGCATGTGCAGTAAATAGTATTGTGCAGGGAGAGCCGGCCGGAGTGGCCGAGCGGTTCTAGGCGATAAAGTCTGGAACCGCACGACCTCTACGGTCGCAGGTTCGAGTCCTGCCTCGGGCATGGATGTGTGTGATATCCTTAGGTTAGTTAGGTTTAAGTAGTTCTAAGTTCTAGGGGACTAATGACCTCAGAAGTTAAGTCCCATAGTGCTCAGAGCCATTTGAACCATTTTTGTTCAGGGAGATATGCACAATGTAGAACCAAGTGAAACGCTGGAATTATGCGCAGCCGATCTTTTTGGCCCCCTCCAGACATCTAACGATGGATGTATCCATGGCCATCCGCTGTGGCCGAGCAGTTCTAGGCGCTTCAGTCCGGAACCGCGCTGCTGCTATGGTCGCAGGTTCGAATCCTGCCTTGGGCATGGATGTGTGTGATGTCCTTAGGTTAGTTAGCTTTAAGTAGTTCTAAGTCTAGGGGACTGATGATCTCAGATGTTAAGTCCCATAGTGCTCAGAGCCATTTGAACTATTTTTTGTATCCATGATTTGTTATTGGTAGTTTAGCAAGTATCTCTAACTATATCCGATAAAGAGATCTAATGCCAAAACGCCGGCAGACAAGCTAGAAAAGGAATATTTTGTAAAGGGTGATAAACCAAAGAATGTTATCGGATCTGAGAAATTTAAGGCTTGGCTAGAAACGGCCGGAAACCGCCATATATGGATCTCGGCGTATTTTCCACAGGGATGTATGAGCGAGAGGGTTATGCGCGAGCTAAACAGAATGTGTACAACTTGCTGTGCCAGGAAGCATTCGACTTGGGCTGATCATATAAAAAACCAACAAGAAGTCATCAACGATCTTTAAACATGATACCACAGGCTTTGCTCATTGTGAAATAACGTTTAATCAGGACCCCCAAAACATCCTTTCAAATGTGGCTGATTTTCCAGCCCCCTCTCAGAGTTCTGTATATGAAAAGGAGGCACAGGCTAGGGCAAACATATCTAAAAAAGCCTTGGGCAGAAAAAGAAGGCATGAAAAAAGCTTGGTGAACTAGTGTTAATCAAAACTAAAAAAGAATGTAAGAAAATTTCGGCAGAAACAAAGAAGTCTATGCATGTTTATCGAGGAACATTCAGGATAATAAGTGAGCCTCATGCAAACGCATGCCGTTTGGAATACACGAAAAGTAAGAAAGAACTAGGTCTACGAAATATTGTAGTTCTGAAGAAATTTGAAAATAACAGTAAAGCGAGATACTGTAGGGAGTCTGCACTCTTTGACGGATACACGGTTTGGCGTGCTGTGGTCCAAGCTCAATGTAACTTTATTGCAATTTCAAGTTTCTTTCTCTTCTTCTGTCCTATCATAGTAATTAAGGAATATACAGTATGTCTCCATTTTTTACATATACTATTAGTTTGTAATGTCTTCCTAGTAAATAAGTATGATTTCCAAAAATTACAGTACCCGAATGATGACTTACAAGAGAATGTGAGATGTAGTTTGCAATAGTCAATTCTAAATGGTAAAATAGTGTTGGATAACTTTTGAGTGCCAATCGTAGAAAAGTATTGGCTAAAGTGAACAAATAATAAATAAGATCCTTAAAAAGATTTAGTATGTTCGAAATACAGAACACTTTGCATTAAGGGGAACAACAGACACTGCACAAAGTAATAATTTTTATTTTGGATAAGGTTGTCTGGAGCTAAGGGAGGATATTAAAATGGTATTACTAGAGGCAAGCCAAAGCATTTTGATATTAACTAAGGGAGATGCATGGGAGTGGTGTGAGGATCACACCAAAGGTATATTTAAATAAAGGGGCCAGTAGGCTGACCGTGATAAAGCGTACAAAGAAGCGTCGAAAAATATAAATAAAGAAAATAGAAACAGGAGTAATAAAGTCAGTAGGCTGAAATATACGGTGAAAAGGTGGAAAACCGATAATTCCCTCACGTCTCGTATAATGGTTTTAGAAACGCATAAGGCAGATGGTCAATTAACAAATAAATACAATGAATTAAACGTATGTGTTAACAAGTGCAGATAGTAAATCATTAGTGTATTATAATAAACTCAGCTTTCTAATTACGCGTGTAACGAAGCAGAGTAGCTGCTGCCGAACAAATGACTTCTTTAGCTTAATAATCCATAATTGAGCCACTTGTAGGAAGAACTTACAAAGATTACTCTATTTTCTAAGTAAGGCAACATCTCAAATAGTAACGTAAATTACAAACAAGCCCAGTATGTGACTATTTCGAAACCTACGTCGACTAAAAAAGAGTGTAATAGCTATGCTTTATATACAGAAAAGAGAACTGCAAAGTTGGTCATTCAATAATGAAGTAAAAAGTTGAGATTTTCTGATGTAACGTATTGTCAAATAATCGTTTTGAGGAAGTTAATAACAATTTTACAAATACTAAATTGAAAAAAAAGAGAAAACTAATTCTTTCTGGTAATATCTCAGTTACTTGAACTATAGAAGGAAAACAGAATACAGAACGTGCTTTGTTCTGCCCTAGATGTAAGTTGAGAACAGAAGCTTGGGCTATGTTACCTGTTTGTCAGGGACATGAAGGTTTCATGAACGGTAGCGTACAAGCTGTAGTGGAGAAGGAAGCGACAAGGACACAATCCGCAGTGAATCCACCCCCTTTCCGTTTTGTTATATTGGAAAACACCATAAAATAATTTCCCACCCTCCACCTGTAATGTGTCTGTGAAAGCTGTTCGTACGGACGCTCACAGTGATGCCTACGATTGTAATTAAACATGTTAGTACTGAAAAGTGAAAAATTTTTTGTGTTTCTCTTCCAGGTAAAGACTGAGAAATTTATGTAAAAAAGTAATGCTGTAATAGTAACAATTTAATTTCATATTCCTATGTAGTGTATGTAGATGATTTGTAAAGATCCATTATGTCACGTTTTCTATGAGTACATTTGCATGTATATGGTTAATTTTGTGAGTGTAGTATTAAGAAATTTTACTGAAATCAACTTCGTTTAAAAGCGGTCAGCCATAGTAAAATCCTTGGTTTCTAGCATTTAATTTTGTTAAAGATAAATGTTTTCACAAAAAGAAATAGGGGATGGTGTGGCGAAACAAGCGCTGTATCATTTGAGAGATACAGAGGCGAGGGAGTGTGCCGGGACTTACCCCAGTGAACTGCTACTAGCACCACGTCATCATAACGCGTCTGTGCATAGTATACAAAGTATTGCGTCATAATCTAAGAATAAAATCGATAATTCAGGTAGCTGTTCCATCTTTGTCAACATATGCTTCAGTATATTAACGTTAAAATTGTTAAATATCGGAGTGAGCAGATGAATATGTTTCCCTAAATACATGGTATCAAGGAAAAAACATGTATCGCTAAACAATAAAGTGAGAAAGCCAGAATCTGGTCACAATGTTCAAATATATGTCACAATCAACTCTTACGGTTCTCAACTGAATCGGAGTAATATTTTGGTCAAAATCGGTGTTGTTACGAAAGAGTGAAGGCATTAAGTATTACACACAGAAATATGAAAATTCGTATGAATGTTCAGTTTGATATAAAAACGTTAGCTATGTGATTCCATTAAGTTACCTCTAATAGTTTTCAACTAATGTACTAAAAACTAAATCTGGAACAAAAACATCCTTCTTTGTAGTCATTTATGTATCATTTATGTTACTCGCGATAACTGTACAACGTCCTGGATTACTTAGATTTCAAGGAAATAGCTGTTTCTCGCGGCATTTGGTCAGACTGTTTTCTACTTTTGTGGCGAGCGATGAACTTTGATGATTAGAAGTCAGAGCGACTTGCCGTAGAGGTTCCTCTAAACACCAGATAGTGCTGTTTATGACAGAGAGATTATTATTTTTATTATCTGGAATATTATTAAGTTTCGCGTGTAAAATATTATTACAACTCAAAACTTACATTCATTATCATGGTTCCTCATCCCACTGAGTAAACAGAGTGTAGAAAAATTTCTTTCAGTGAGCACAAGAAGAACGTATCCTTGCAGACTGGGACCTCTCCCTATCTTTCTGGCTGACCACAAAAATGCTCTTGTAAAAGAAGGCCAATAGACCCATGGTCTAGGGGTACCGTCTTTGATTCATAATCAAAACGTCTTCGGTCCCGGGTTCGATCCCCGCCACTGCCTAAATTTTGATAAATAATCAGCATTGGCGGCCGAAGACTTCCGGCATTATAAGTCAGCCTCATTCTGCCAATGGCCTTGTCAAAGAGGGCGGAGGAGCGGATAGAGGTTCAGGGCACTCTCTTGTCCTAGGGGTGGGAAATTGCCCCTAAAGGCGGAAGAATCAGCAATGATCAACGACATGAGGATGCAGAAGGTAATGGAAACCACTGCATTAAAGACACGTAACGTGTATCCACAGGACATGTGGCCTGTATTTGAAGAAGTGTCATGATGATCTCTCCATTGCCAAAAGATTCCGGAATAGTCCCCCATTCGGATCTCCGGGAGGGGACTGCCAAGGGGGAGGTTACCACGAGAAAAAGATTGAATAATCAACGGAAGGATAACGTTCTACGAGTCGGGGAGTGGAATGTCAGAAGCTTGAACGTGGTAGGGAAACTAGAAAATCTGAAAAGGGAAATGCAAAGGCTCAATCTAGATATAGTAGGGGTCAGTGAAGTGAAGTGGAAGGAAGACAAGGATTTCTGGTCAGATGAGTATCGGGTAATGTCAACAGCAGCAGAAAATGGTATAACAGGTGTAGGATCCGTTATGAATAGGAAGGTAGGGCAGA
Organism: Schistocerca serialis cubense; assembly: GCF_023864345.2. Lineage (NCBI taxonomy): Eukaryota > Metazoa > Arthropoda > Insecta > Orthoptera > Acrididae > Schistocerca > Schistocerca serialis. The sequence continues at coordinate 492,784,735 of NC_064638.1, forward strand.
GGGTGTGTTACTGTGAACAGTTCAGTGACCGGGTTGTTCTAATCAGAATGGACAGCAGACCAACACCGACAACGATAGTTCAGGTATACATGCCGACGTCGCAAGCTGAAGATGAACAGACAGAGAAAGTGTATGAGGATATTGAAAAGGTAATGCAGTATGTAAAGGGGGACGAAAATCTAATAGTCATGGGCGACTGGAATGCAGTTGTAGGGGAAGGAGTAGAAGAAAAGGTTACAGGAGGATATGGGCTTGGGACGAGGAATGAAAGAGGAGAAAGACTAATTGAGTTCTGTAACAAGTTTCAGCTAGTAATAGCGAATACCCTGTTCAAGAATCGCAAGAGGAGGAGGTATACTTGGAAAAGGCCGGGAGATACGGGAAGATTTCAATTAGATTACATCATGGTCAGACAGAGATTCCGAAATCAGATACTGGATTGTAAGGCGTACCCAGGAGCAGATATAGACTCAGATCACAATATAGTAGTGATGAAGAGTAGGCTGAAGTTCAAGACATTAGTCAGGAAGAATCAATACGCAAAGAAGTGGGATACGGAAGTACTAAGGAATGACGAGATACGTTTGAAGTTCTCTAACGCTATAGATACAGCAATAAGGAATAGCGCAGTAGGCAGTACAGTTGAAGAGGAATGGACATCTCTAAAAAGGGCCATCACAGAAGTTGGGAAGGAAAACATAGGTACAAAGAGGGTAGCTGCGAAGAAACCATGGGTAACAGGAGAAATACTTCAGTTGATTGAAGAAAGGAGGAAGGACAAACATGTTCCGGGAAAATCAGGAATACAGAAATACAAGTCGCTGAGGAATGAAATAAATAGGAACTGCAGGGAAGCTAAGACGAAATGGCTGCAGGAAAAATGTGAAGACACCTAAAAGGTATGATTGTCGGAAGGACAGACTCAGCATACAAGAAAGTCAAAACAACCTTTGGTGACATTAAAAGCAACGGTGGTAACATTAAGAGTGCAACGGGAATTCCACTGTTAAATGCAGAGGAGAGAGCAGATAGGTGGAAAGAATACATTGAAAGCCTCTATGAGGGTGAAGATTTGTCTGATGTGATAGAAGAAGAAACAGGAGTCGATTTAGAAGAAATAGGGGATCCAGTATTAGAATCGGAATTTAAAAGAGCTTTGGAGGATTTAAGGTGAAATAAGGCAGAAGGGATAGATAACATTCCATCAGAATTTCTAAAATCATTGGGGGAAGTGGCAACAAAACGACTATTCACGTTGGTGTGTAGAATATATGAGTCTGGCGATATACCATCTGGCTTTCGGAAAGGCATCATCTACACAATTCCCAAGACGGCAAGAGCTGACAAGTGCGAGAATTATCGCACAATCAGCTTAACAGCTCATCCATCGAAGCTGCTTACTAGAATAATATACAGAAGAATGGAGCAGAAAATTGAGAATGCGCTAGGTGACGATCAGTTTGACTTTAGGAAAAGTAAAGGGACGAGAGAGGCAATTCTGACGTTACGACTAATAATGGAAGCAAGGCTAAAGAAAAATCAAGACACTTCCATAGAATTTGTCGACCTGGAAAAAGCGTTCGACAATATAAAATGGTGCAAGCTGTTCGAGATTCTGAAAAAAGTAAGGGTAAGCTATAGGGAGAGACGGGTCATACACAATATGTACAACAACCAAGAGGGAATAATAAGAGTGGACGATCAAGAACGAAGTGCTCGTATTAAGAAGGGTGTAAGACATGGCTGTAGCCTTTCGCCCCTACTCTTCAATCTGTACATCGAGGAAGCAATGATGGAAATAAAAGAAAGGTTCAGGAGTGGAATTAAAATACAAGGTGAAAGGATATCAATGATACGATTCACTGATGACATTGCTATCCTGAGTGAAAGTGAAGAAGAATTAAATGATCTGCTTAACGGAATGAACAGTCTAATGAGTACACAGTATGGTTTGAGAGTAAATCGGAGAAAGACGAAGGTAATGAGAAGCAGTAGAAATGAGAACAGCGAGAAACTTAACATCAGGATTGATGGTCACGAAGTCAATGAAGTTAAAGAATTATGCTACCTAGGCAGTAAAATAACCAATGACGGACGGAGCAAGGAAGACATCACAAGCAGACTCGCTATGGCAAAAAAGGAATTTCTGGCCAAGAGAAGTCTACTAATATCAAATACCGGCCTTAATTTGAGGAAGAAATTTCTGAGGATGTACGTCTGGAGTACAGCGTTGTATGGTAGTGAAACATGGACTGTGGGAAAACCGGAACAGAAGGGAATCGAAGCATTTGAGAAGTGGTGCTATAGACAAATGTTGAAAATTAGGTGGACTGATAAGGTAAGGAATGAGGAGGTTCTACGCAGAATCGGAGAGGAAAGGAATATGTGGAAAACACTGATAGGAAAAGGGACAGGATGATAGGACATCTGCTAAGACATGAGGGAATGACTTCCATGGTACTAGAGGGAGCTGTAGAGGGCAAAAACTGTAGAGGAAGACAGAGATTGGAATACGTCAAGCAAATAATTGAGGACGTAGGTTGCAAGTGCTACTCTGAGATGAAGAGGTTAGCACAGGAAAGGAATTTGTGGCGGGCCGCATCAAACCAGTCAGTAGACATGACCAAAAAAAAAAAATTCAGCAAGAAGTAAAGGAAACAAAAGAAAATTACGCAGTAAGAATTAAAATCCATGGAGAAGAAATAAAAACTTTGAGGTTCGCCGGTGACATTGTAATTCTGTCAAAGGACTTGGAAGAGCAGTTGAACGGAATGAACAGTGTCTTTAAAGGAGGATATAAGATGAAAATCAACAGAAGTAAAAGGGATGACCAAAAAAGAAAAAGACGGTGACGAACGAACAAATACAATATTTCTTATTCTTAAAATAAATCCGTCACCCAGTACTTGATGTACTGTCATCCTGGCTCTCTTCTAGTTACTGCTCGCCACGGTTTCCTTTTCTCTTCGATACTGCGAGTAACTTTCTCTTTTTTTATGCCCACTTAATTTGGTGTGGCTTTCGGCAGCATCACGTCGGAAGCTCTTTGATTTATCTTTACCACAGCCCTTGACTGTTTCCTTCCTCTAAGTGCTGTGCTGAAGACATGTATTCTCGGACATAACTTTGTCAAATTGTTATGTTTCATACTTCCAGTCTGTCAAAGAATGCTCACTTTGCCCTTTCATTTTATATCCTCCTTCAATGGTTCAAATGGCTCTGAGCACTATGGGGCTCAACATGGGAGGTCATCAGTCCCCTAGAACTTAGAACTACTTAAACCTAACTAACCTAAGGACATCACACACATCCATGCCCGAGGCAGGATTCGAACCTGCGACCGTAACAGTCGCGCGGCTCCAAACTGAAGCGCCTAGAACCGCTCGGCCACATCGGCCGGCTTATATCCTCCTTGCTTCGTCTGTAATGTGTTATTTTCCTTCCAAAGTAACACAATTCATTAACTTTGTCTGTTTTGTTACCTTTGGTTTGATTTTGAGACTGTTGCCAATTTCTTCTCTCGTACTCTTTAAAATTTTTGTGTTTGCTTTATTCTCTATCCGTATTTCGCCCTCCGTTCCATTCGATAGATCGCTTGTCGTTGACATCCATCACTCTGAATTGAAACTCCACTTTTGAATGTTTCTTTCCTAGCCTTCATTACTTCATCGGACTCCAGCTCTCGGCTGTATATCTACGGAGCGCATGTTATGTGTTCATCCTCAAAATTATTATATTTCGTCCGTGTTTCTTTGTTTAAGAGAGTCAATCTCGTCTTTTTTGTAAGTGTAATTTCATTCAACGTTTAGCGTAGTAGTTACTCACTGAAGAGCTGCCTAAATACCTCTTTAACGCATCAGCGACCATTGGTGACACGTCAGGAGGATTGCAAGTCGCATATCTAGAATTGTGTGCTCTCATATTTCACTTCTTCAGTTAGTTTTGTTAGGATGGACAGGTTCTGTGCATGCTGTGTGCGGATGCAGGAGGAGCTGGCCGCAGGTCGAGACCTGTTGAAATTGCTGTTGGCTACGGTCAGTCATCTTCAGGCTGCGTCCGGGTGCAACGGTGGCGGAGAATATGGCGCTGCTCATGGGTGACAGGTACCACTTGTTTTGCTCAAGAGCTCTGCTTCCGAGACCCAACACGGAGGATCTGGGTGCGTGGCGGGTGCTAACGCATTCACGTCGCTTGAGGCGAAGGGCCAAGGTGGAGACTGGCCGCCTGGCCTCGCCCATACACCCTGTGGGTGGACAGGTGACTGCTCCTTTAGCAGGATCCCAGCAGGCATACGTTGGGAGGCTTTTACTGGTTATTGGGAGCTCCAATGTTTGGAGCGTTATGGAGACACCAATGCAGATTGCGTTCAGGGCTGGGATGAAAGGCAGTATCTGCTGCGGGGCCTCATCGTGTTTAGGTCGGCCTGCCAGTGGCTGTCGAGTGTGCAGTATGCAGTCATCTGCGAGCTGCCGCTCACGTCGGCACCGACGATGCCTGTTGCATGAGTTCTAAGGCGAGCCTCAGTTCGTACAGGCGGCTGGCGGGTGTGTGTGATAGACTGCTGCCTCACTGGTGGGATGCAAGCAGAGCTCGTAATTTGCACCAACGTTTCCAGAGTTGATGGGGTCCTTCGGTTTGGAGCCGAGTGGAGGGTCTCAACAAAAGGCTTCGACCACTCCGTGACGGTCCAGATTCCTAGACTTGCGTTATCGCGTGGGAATTTGTAGGACTTTCGTCGATAGGTTAGGTTTGTGCTACGCAGAGGAAGCAGTCAATCGGGATTACGTATGGAGTGCACATGAGGGTTTTTTAGGCTAGGCGTTGGTCTGAGACGCTCTAATGGACACATGCCAGTCGATTCGCAGCAAGGGAAGTCAAATGGCGTTCGTAATAAAGCCACTTCGACTTTCACAATTTTATCAGTAAACTGTCGAAGTATTCGTTATGAAGTTCCCGAATTTACTGCCCTCCAGGAACGTCCTCGCTCTTCGATTATTCTTGGGACGCAGAGCTGGTTAACACGCGAAGTGGAAAGCTCTGAGATATTTAGCGAGTCGTGGAACGTATATCGGAAAGACAGAAGGGGGAGTGTTTATGGCACCTGACAAATATATTGTCTCTATTGATGTCGAAGTTAAGTGTGACAGTGAAGTCACCTGGTTACGTATAACAGGTGTTGTTGAAACTAATTGCTGGATGTTTTTACAGGGCACCCGATTCCGCTGTGACACTTCTAGAATCATTCAAGGAAAGTCTGCTGTCGGTACCGCGTAAATACCCAGATGATGCAATACTAGTTGGAGGCGACTGCAACCCTCCGGCTGTGGACTGGGATGTCTAGGGCTTCATTTATGGGGGTACAGAGAGACAGTCATGCTAAATACTTTTCAACGGTTTTCTGAAAATTGTCTTGAGCAGCTAGTTTGCAGCCCACACACAATGGAAATAGCTTAGACCGTGTAGCTAGAAACAGATCGGACTTTCAGTATAGAAATGGGGATTAGCGATCATGATGTCATTACAGCAGCTATGATTGCGGAAGTTAATAAATCAGTCAAGAGGGCTAGGAGAGTGTTTCTGCTAGATAGTGCAGGTAATCAGTTACTAACATCTCACTTATACAGGGAATTGGCATCACTTAGTTTCAGTAAGATAGATGTAGAGGAATTAAGGGCCAAGTTTAAGCAGATTGTAAATCATAGTTTGGAGAGCTACGTGCCTAGTAAGAGGATAAGAAATGGGAAAGACCCACTGTGATTTGATAGCGAAATTCGAAAGATTCTGAGGAAGCAGAGGCTGTTGCACTCTAGATTCAAAAGCGGACGCACAAATAACGACAAACGAAGGTTAGTAGAGATTCATGAGTCTGTGAAAACATCTATGCGCGAAGCATACATCAGCTACCACCTCCACATCTTAGCAAAAGATCTCACAGAGAACCAGAGAAAATTCTGGTTGTATGTCAAATCGCTTAGCGGGTCCAGTGCTCCCATTCAGACCCTTGTTGATCAGTTTGGTGTTCTAAATCTCAAGTTCAATAAATCGTTCACACAGGAGAACCGTGCAGACATGCCGTCATTTGACCATCGGACGGACTCCCGTATGGCCGGCTGGAGTGGCCGTGCGGTTCTAGGCGCTACAGTCTGGAACAGAGCAATCGCTACGGTCACAGGTTCGAATCCTGCCTCGGGCATGGATGTGTGTGATGTCCTTAGGTTAGTTGGGTTTAATTAGTTGTAAGTCCTAGGTGACTGATGACCTCAGAAGTTAAGTCGCATAGTGCTCAGAGCCATTTGAATACCGTATGGACGACATAGAATTGAGCATAACTGACGTAGAGAAACAGTTGAAAGACTTGAAAACAAATAAATCACCAGGTCGGGATGAAATCCCACATCGATTTTACGAAGAGTACGGCGTTGGCCCTTACCTTACTTGAATTTATCGTGAATCTCTCGCCCAACACGAAGTTTCAAGAGACTGAAAGAAAGTCTAGTATATAAGAAATGTAAAAGAATGGATCCACAAAATTGCAGAGAATATCCCTAATTTCTGTTTGCTGCAGAATCCTTTAACATATTCTCAGTTCGAATATCATGAACTTTCTTGAGTCTAAGAATCTTGTGTCCATGCATCCATCAGAACCTACAGCGTTTTAGAACGTATCTCTTAAGCGAAATCAGCTTGCACTTTTCTCACGTGATATACTGAGAACTATGGATGAGAGGCAAGAGGCAGATTCCTTATCTCTAGCTTTCCGGAAAGCATTTGACATGGTGTCCTATTCCAGGCCCTTAAAGATGGTCCAAGCACATGGAATAAATTCACACATACATGAGTGGCTCGAAGACTTCTTAAGTAATAGCACCCAGTATGTTGTCCTCGACTGTGAGTGTTCGCCAGAGATAAGGGTATATATATATATATATATATATATGACTTAGCGGGCAGGGTTGGCAGTAATACGCGACTGTTTGCTGATGATGCCTTGGTGTACGGTAAGGTGTCGAAGTGAGTGACTCTAAGAAGGTACACGATGACCTAGACCAAATTTCCCGTTGGTGTGACGAACAGCAGCTAGCCCTAAATATGAAAAAATGAATGTTAATGCAAAGGAGTAGGAAGAACAAACCTATAGTGCTCGGATACAGTATTACAGTGTCTTTCTTGACGAATTCAAGTCATCTGGCTGTAACGTTACAAAGCGATATGAGGAGAAACAGGCACGTGAAAACCATGGTAGGTAAGGCAAATGGTCGGCTTTGGTTTATTGTGGGAATTTTGGGAAAGATGGTCCAAATGTAGAGGAGATCGCTGGTGCGACTTAATCGTGAGTACCGCTCGAGTGTTTGGGATCCGTACCAGGTCGAATTAAAGGAAGACATCGACGCAATTCAGAGGCGGGCTGCTAGAATTGTTACCGATGGATTCTAAGTACACGGATATGCTACCGAAACTCAAAGGGAAACCCCTGGAGAGAAGGCGACATTCTCTTCGAGAAACGCTATTGAGAAAATTTAGAGAACCAGCACTTGAAGCTGGCTGCCGAACGATTCTACTGTCGCCAACATCCATCGCGCGTAATGACCACGACAAATTAGGGCTCATACAGAGGCGTACACACAATCGTTTTCCCTCGCTATATTTGAGACATGAACAAGAGGGGAAATGACAAATAGTAGTACAAGGTACCCTCCACCACGGACCGGACGGCCGCTTTCGGAGTATCTGTGTAGATGCAGATGTAGATATAGAGTAGCATGTACAGTAGAGAAGAAATACTACACCCCTTGCTCACACCATTCTTAGTCGGAGTACATCACTTGCGGTGTTCAATTCCTATTCTTTCCTCCCAGCTAGGTATTGCGCTCCAATTCCTGTACAAATATTTTTGTGTGGATTTCAAACATTTTGCTCCACGTTTTCTAGTTCAACAAATCACATGAAACTGATTGTCATCTAAGGGATTATAAGTTTCCTTCCTCAGTCGGTGAAAGCGGAACCCTTATTGTATAGCTCTGTTGTCCGTCTGTCCGTCTATCTGTTAAAAACCATTTTTCTCGGTAACGGGTAGACTCATCAAGTTGAAATTTAAGTCACAAACTGATGTTTATGATCCCTTGGCGGTGTAAGGAATTGAAGCTAATGAGTGAATGTAACCAAAACATATGACCATTTGCGTCACATACTTTAATACTGACAAACTCACTCATCAGAACCTACAGCATACTTCCCGTGGGTCAGAATTATGAAATCTGGCACAAAGCAAAAAAGCCAACAACTGAAAATTTGTAGTTGTATCACATGAATTTATTTATTTATTTATTTTTTGGTCATTTCTCATCTGACTGTCTGTCTGTTCGTCTGTGTGGTAAGACCCCTTTCTCTTAGTAGGTGTATCAATCCGAAATTTATGTTATATACTAAGGTCTATTAGTTCTTGGCGGTTTAATAAATGTAAGCTTCTAAGTCAATGCGACCAAAAGCTATTTAGACCACGTATTTTTACAGTCGCAAACTCACTCATCAAAACCTTACCTACTTCCAGTTTCTCTAGTACAGGGTTATTACAAATGATTGAAGCGATTTCACAGCTCTACAATAACTTTATTATTTGAGATATTTTCACAATGCTTTGCACACACATACAAAAACTCAAAAAGTTTTTTTAGGCATTCACAAATGCTCGATATATGCCCCTTTAGTGATTCGGCAGACATCAAGCCGATAATCAAGTTCCTCCCACACTCGGCTCAGCATGTCCCCATCAATGAGTTCGAAAGCATCGTTGATGCGAGCTCGCAGTTCTGGCACGTTTCTTGGTAGAGGAGGTTTAAACACTGAATCTTTCACATAACCCCACAGAAAGAAATTGCATGGGGTTAAGTCGGGAGAGCGTGGAGGCCATGACATGAATTGCTGATCATGATCTCCACCACGACCGATCCATCGGTTTTCCAATCTCCTGTTTAAGAAATGCCGAACATCATGATGGAAGTGCGGTGGAGCACCATCCTGTTGAAAGATGAAGTCGGCGCTGTCGGTCTCCAGTTGTGGCATGAGCCAATTTTCCAGCATGTCCAGATACACGTGTCCTGTAACGTTTTTTTCGCGGAAGAAAAAGGGGCCGTAAACTTTAAACCGTGAGATTGCACAAAACACGTTAACTTTTGCTGAATTGCGAATTTGCTGCACGAATGTGTGAGGATTCTCTACCGCCCAGATTCGCACATTGTGTCTGTTCACTTGACTATTAAGAAAAAATGTTGCTTCATCACTGAAAACAAGTTTCGCACTGAACGCATCGTCTTCCATGAGCTGTTGCAACCGCGCCGAAAATTCAAAGCGTTTGACTTTGTCATCGGGTGTCAGGGCTTGTAGGAATTGTAAACGGTAAGGCTTCTGCTTTAGCCTTTTCCGTAAGATTTTCCAAACCGTCGGCTGTGGTACGTTCAGCTCCCTGCTTGCTTTATTTGTCGACTTCCGCGGGCTACGCGTGAAACTTGCCCGCACGCGTTCAACCGTTTCTTCGCTCACTGCAGGCCGACCCTTTTATTTCACCTTACAGAGGCATCCAGAAGCTTTAAACTGCGCATACCATCGCCGAATGGAGTTAGCAGTTGGTGGATCTTTGTTGAACTTCGTCCTGAAGTGTCGTTGCATTGTTATGACGGACTGATGTGAGTGCATTTCAAGCACGACATACGCTTTCTCGGCTCCTGTCGCCATTTTGTCTCACTGCTCTCTCGAGCGCTCTGGCGGCAGAAACCTGATTTGCGGCTTCAGCAGAACAAAACTTTATGAGTTTTTCTACATATCTGTAGTGTGTTGTGACCATATGTCAATGAATGGAGCTACAGTGAATTTATGAAATCGCTTCAATCATTTGTAATAGCCCTGTATTATGAAATTTGGCAAGAAGCGAAGTTTCACGGTACAACCAAAGGAAAAAATCGAAAAATTGAAAATTTGTGATTTATATAATACGAAACACATTTTTTCTTCTTTTGTTAGCAGTCTGTCTGTCCGTCCGTTTGTTAAGACTCCTTTTCTCGAGAACTAAGTTGAAATTTATGTGGCGGTCAAAGGCCTATAGTCCCTTGGCGTTGTAATAAACGTTAGCTTCTAAGTCAATGCAGTCAAAATTTATGGCCATTAATGTCACATATTTTGATACAGGTGAACTCACTCATCAGAACCTGAAGGTACTTCCCGTTGATCTACAGTAATGAAATTTGGCAAGGAGAAATTACGAAAATTCTCGTTTCGTAATTGTACCACACGAAAAAAATATTTCTGTTGTCGTCATCCGACACCAGACTTGAAATTAAAACAATCAGAACTTCTGATTTCAGGATGACTGTGTTGCAGTTGTAAAAGACAAACATCAGGCAAAGAAAGAATTTATTGCTCAAATGACGTGCTTCGGAATTTGACCATCATCAGATATCCAGGAGAGATTACTGCGCCTAGATATGGCGTTTCTCATACAACCTAAAACGCCGTACCCACATGCAGTAATCGCTCCTGAATATCTGATTAGCAATGCAGTCATTCAGTCATTCCTTATCTGATGTTTGCCTTTTACCATTGTAACCCAGTCACTCCGAATGGAGAACTACTGATTATTATAATAACGATCGCTGCCTCCTGCATGACTTTATGTCAAATTTGTATTACTGAAATAAAAAAATTCTCGACAATCTTGGAATCCGTTGGACCAATATCTTGCCACCATCAGTTTCCGAAACAGGTAAAAATGGTCGTGATTCTCGGTTCACCGAATGGATAATCTGTCTACATACATAATGAAATCAGTAGGGAAACCCCAGTGCTAGAGTATATCTCGCACCAAGCTCTTTTGTCCTTTCCTTATTTTTAGTCTGATCATCAACTTAAATGCAAGGGCTGTAATATGAACAGTGAGATAGTTCTCGCATTTACATTCGCGTGATGTCTTCCAGTTTGTGTGGATGATACTGTTCAGAACGTTCGATAGTATGTCTTCAGTTTCACTTACTCTAGGAACAGTGGACACTTCCTCCCGTTATTTTAGACTTACCAAAGAATGAGACCTATTCCTCAGCTTTGTTTGATCGTAAGTCTGAAACAGCTCTCTAAATTAACAAAGGTTTAACTAGGTTCTCTAAATCGATACAAACGTGTTCTACTGCCATGTTCAAATGTTCACATGTGTATGAATTCCTTAGGGATAAACTGCTGAGGTCATCGGTCCCTAAACTTACACACTGCTTAAGCTAATTTATGCTAAGAACAACACACACACCCATGCCCGAGGAAGGACTCGAACCTCCGGCGGGAGCAGACATCCGTGACATGGTGCCTCTAACCCCTGGCCACTACGCGCGCCTCTTCTGTCATCTTAGCCTCTTTGCTCATCTGCGTTTGCGCTCTTAATTTTGCACTCCATCTACGATATACTCTGAGGTCATTTTAACATTTCTATATTTCATCCTCCGACGAACATATCTTTTCTTCTTCAGATTTTCCTGCAGCCTCTTCGTTTTAGTCTTTTTGCTCTTACTACTGATATTACAGCTAAGTTGCTTACATTTCTGTGTCTCTTCCTTTTCTTGAAAATATTTCCTTGTATTTCTGTTATCGATCAACTTTCCTTCCGTTACCCATAGTTTCTTTGGAGTTACCTTCCAATGTCTGTCCCATTTCTGTGATTGCCCTTTCTACAAATGTCCATTCCGCTTACTGCAGCATTCGCTATCGTAGCATCCACTGCCTCAGAGAACTTGGTACTGATCTTGATAGGTCACTACCGAACACGATAGTTGTTATGAACTCATAACACGAGTTTTTAATAGCCCATATTTTGTATAGTTTTAATGAGGAATATGTTAAATAATATGTTCTAAAGTTATACTGGTACATGTGTTTCTTGTATGAATTTTAGTACCTCATATCTTTTTATCTTTATATATATATATATATATATATATATATATATATATATATATATATATATATATATATATATATATATATATATAATTCTACTGTACGTGTGTATGTCACTTAACTCCTCGTAAACGGCTGGACCGATTTGAATGAATTTTTTTGTATGCGTTTGGGTGGTGCCCTGGATGGTTTAGATTAAAAAATCAACCCGGTAGATGGCGCTGCAGTCGGTATCTAGGTTATTTATCTATGCTGCAACTAAACTGCTGGATCGACTTGAATGAATTTTTGTGTATGCACTCAAGTGCGGGCCTGGAAAATTTTTATTCTTAAATCATCACGGTAGGTGGCGTTGCATTGTTGTGTGCAATATTGAGCGTATTATATTCAGATATAACTTACGTGCATAAGATTTCGTTTATTTTTCGACATTTCGACTTACGAAACGTTTTCCAAAAAATTGTATAAATGATACAATCACTAATATTGATGGTTATCCATTGTATCGTCGCAGAGACACTGACCATGATGGTCAACCACATCAATTACGCATGTAAAACGGTACAACAGTTGACATTGACAATCACTGAGTGGTTCCGTATTCACCATTGCTGTGTAAAATCTACAAAGCACACATAAACACTGAGCTCTGCAGTTCGGTGAAGTCTATAAAATATGTATGCAAATATGTCCATAAGGGCAGTGATATGGTTGTATTTGCTGTTCACAATGTTAACGAAAACGATGAAATAATACGGTATCAAATGGGCCGATCCATCAGCAGCAATGAACCAGTTTGGCTACTGTCCGGTGATTTGAGACAGACATTGCCGGTCATTCCACGCGCTACATATGCGGATGAAATTAACGCATGTGTAAAACAATCTTATCTATGGCGGAATGTCAGTACATTACGTCTTAACACAAATACACGTGTTCAACTGCAAAACGATCCATTGGCACTATTATTCTCCGAGCAATTGCTCAACTTTGGAAATGGAACAATACCATTGCATGGATACACACAATGCATCAAACTGGCAGACAATTTCTGCATCATGGTAAATACGAAAGATGCTTTGATTGAAAGCATATTTCCAGATTTATAAACTAATTATATTAATCATGCGTGGCTTCGTGGACGAGCTATTTTAGCCGCAAAAATATCGATGTTGACGCTATTAACTTCAAAATACAACAGTCATTGCCCGGCAATGAGATATTGTTAAAATCGATCGATACTGTTACCCATCCTGACGAAGCAGTCAACTCTACTGTTGAATTTTTGAATTCGCTGGATTTCCCAGGAATGCCACCACATAACTTGCGATTAAAAATTGGCTCACCTATCATTTTGATTCGGAATTTAAATGCACCTAAGCTATGCAACGGCACAAGATTAGTCATAAAAAATTATGGGCAATGTTCTTGAAGCTACAATTTCGAACGGCAAATTTGAAGGTGAGGTTGTTCTCCTGCCACGAATCCCAATGATCCCTTCAGACTCACCCATTCCATTCAGACGTCTGCAATTTCCAATTCGCTCGGCATTTACCATGACTATTAATAAGTCACAAGGTCAAACAATGTCGATTTGTGGCTTGGATCTACAAAATTCGGTCTTTTCACATGGCCAGTTATATGTGGCGTGTTCTAGCGTTGGAAGACCGCCAAGTTTATTCATTTATATTCCTCAGGAATTGACCAAAAATATTGTACATCAACTCACATTAAGATAAAATTAAACAAACATTATTGATTATGACGAATTGTTTTTAGAAAAACTGATATTATTCCAAAATAAAGAATAATGAAATTATTATATTATTTGTCTTTCATTTCATACTTTGTTTAATATCCTAATCACTTGAAATATCATGCAGGACAACGTCTGTCGGGCCCGCTAGTATATTTATATATGATCACAAGAGAATGTGCCAATTTTGCTGAAGGCGTAGAGCGACGGAACATGCTTCATAACTTCGTACATGTTGTCTAAGTGCCAACAAAATCAAGATATTGACTGTATAGTGGGGAAAGTGGTGAGGTATAAATCCAGGGAATATAACTATGTGTGTAATGCAGTTTCTAAAGAAACTAAGGCTGCGAATAACGGTTACTTTTATGGATATTATCAGTGATGTAAAGCTCGAAAGAACACACATCAAATAAAGTTCTGAATCATCCAGGTTCCCAGAACTCCTGAAGATAGACGTTGACTGTAGGTATTGTATCACAGACACAGCCCCTTTGATTGTTCAGAGATGTCACTAAGACCGCCCAGAGATGCAAGCACCTCCTCTGAGGAGTAGGGGGTCCGACAGCCGATCAGTTCCAATCATTCCGCCAGGAAGGAGGTACACGGCTCGTGTTGTCTGTAGCTCAGCCAAGGTCAATACCGCGGTTCGATGCGTCCGCATTGTTTCTTTGTGCCAGGAAGGGCTCTCAATAAAGCCAGTGTCTAGGCGTCTCGGAGTGAAACAAAGCGATGTTGTTCAGACATGGAGATACAGAGAGACAGGAACTGCCGATGACAAGCCTCTCTCAGGCCTCCCAAGGGCTACTACTGCAGTGGATGACCGCTACCTACGGATTATGGCTCGGAGGATCCATGACAGCAACGCCACCACGTTGAATAATGCTTTTCGTGAAGCCACAGGACGTCATGTTACGACTAAAACTGTGCGCAATAAGCTGCATGATGCGCAGCTTCACTCCAGACGTCCATGGCGAGATCCATCTTTGCAACCACGACACCATGCACTGCGGTACAGATGGGCCCAACAACATGCCGAATCGACCGCTTAGTATTGGCATCACGTTTTCTCCAGCGTGGCATCACGTTTTCTCCAGCGACGAGTGTCGCATATGCCTTCAACTAGACATTCGTCGGGGACATGTTTGGAGGCAACCCGGTCAGGTAGAACGCCTTAGACACACTGTCCAGTGCGCGCAGCAAGGTGGAGGTTCACTGCTATTTCGGGGTGGCATTATGTGGGGTCGGCGTACGCCGCTGGTGGTCATGGAAGGCGCTGTAACGGCTGTTCGATACGTGAATGCCATCCTCCGACAGATAGTGCAACCATATCGGCAGCATATTGGCGAGGCATTCGTCTTCATGGACGACTATTCGCGCTCCCATCCTGCACATCTTGTGAATGATTCCTCCAGCATAACGACATCGCTCGACTAGAGTGGCCAGCATGTTCTCGAGACATGAACCCTATCGAACATGCCTGGGATAGATTGAAAAGGGCTGTTTATGGACGACGTGACCTACCAACCACTCTGAGGGATCTACGCCGAATCGCCGTTGAGGAGTGGGGCAATCTGGACCAACAATGCCTTGATAAACTTGTGGATAGTGTGCCACGACGAATACAGGCATGCATCAATGCAAGAGGATGTGCTACTGGGTATTAGAGGTGCCAGTGTGTACAGCAATCTGGACCACCACCTCTGAAGATCTCGCTGTATGGTGATACAACATGCAATGTGTGGTTTTCATGAGTACTAAAAAGGGCGGAAATTATGTTTATGTTGATCTCTATTCCAGTTTTCTGTACAGATTCCGGAACTCTCGGAACCGAGATGATGCAAAACTTTTCTTGATGTGTGTATTTAGGGTAAGAAACTGAAGGAATTATCCTGTAACGACGAAGACTATGTATCAAGATTGCCACACAATCTCAGAGAAAGGTCCTACGAGTTCGCTCCTATATTTACAGCGGCGCCTTGTTATCCTTGTGTGTTGCTCGAGTCACCACCATCCTTTACAGACGAATTCCGTGCTGCAGAGTGTTGTCCACAACGGTCGATTAATGGCAGACAAGGTGGAACTGTCCGAAGAATTACAACACCTGTGAACAGTGTTTCAATGAAATGGGCACTCAGCTCGGCAAATTGAGGGGCGTCGTAGTCAAAATAAACAACGGCGAGGAAAACCAGGACGGAGGTTTCAATTTAAGCAAGGCTTTGGCACCGGCACTCAATTTTCATAGGATTTTGCAAGCCACCACGTCCACTGAAACGCTGTGTGAATGAACGTTCCACGAAGCTCCGTAACATAAGTGATGATCAAACGAACATCAGAGGTTGTGGCCAATGCCTGGAGCCTTAAGTAGATTATAATTAGCGGCGCGACCACAGTAGGTACTTCACAATACGTTTGGAGGCCAGGTAGGCAGTACGCATAATAACACAGCTCGTAGTTACTGATGAGAACGATTCAGTCGATCGTGGAAATAGCGTGCAGAAAACTGGAATCATCAACTTGGCTGAACACCTGGAAACACATCATTATTCAATCACACCTAGAAACTGAGGGATCACGTCATGTGATCATCTCATTGTAAGTTCAAAAATGGCTCTCAGCACTATGGGACTTAACATCTAAGATCATCAGTCCCCTAGAACTTGGAACTAATTAAACCTAACTAACCTAGGGACATCACATACATCCATGCCCGAGGCAGGATTCGAACCTGCGACGGTAGCAGTCGCGCGGTTTCGGACTGAAGCGCCTAGAACCGCTCGGCCACCGTGGCCGGCTCAGTGTAAGTGTTCTATATATATATGTGAAGACAGTAACTGTTCTCGAAAGAACAGATTATTGTTGTTGACCGTGCAGCTTTTCCCTGGAATAAATGATGACTAACTGAAACCCTCAGCTGCCGACAGATGTTGTTGATATACCTCGATGTGGACAGCTGAAAATGTGTGCCCCGACCGGGACTCGAACCCGAGATCTCCTGCTTACATGGCAGACGCTCTGTCCATTTGAGCCACCGAGGACACAGATGAACAGGCCGACTGCAGGGACTTGTCCCTTGCACGCTTCGCGTAAGACTCACATTCCCAACTGTCCACAATTCTACATATGTAATGTACCTTATAGACATTTACCCATTCACTCATAACTCGCGCACGCTTTGGCGATTCCCGTAAGAGTTTGGGCAATCTGTGCGCATTCGGACAGACGAAGGTCAATGGCTGGGTAGCCTTTAACTTACGGAAATCGCCAAAGCGTGCGCGAGGAATGAGTGAATGGGCAAATGTCTATAAGGTACATTACATATGTAGAATTGTGGACAGTTGGGAATGTGAGTCTCACGGGAAGCGTGCAACGGATAAGTCCCTGCAGTCACCCTGTTCATCTGTGTAGCTCAGATGGACAGAGCGTCTGCCATGTAAGCAGGAGATCCAGGGTTCGAGTTCCGGTCGGGGCACACATTTTCAGCTGTCCACATCGAGATATATCAACAACACCTGTCGGCACCTGAGGGTTTCAGTTAGTCATCATTTGTTCAATATATTGCTTAGTTTTGCTGTCACCAGCGATACAATAGTATATGACAATATAGTCACCACATGTCGAGCTGGTGTAGCCGTTAGTGGCCTGCCTCTATGTTTTCTATTTTAATATTTTGTTACTAAAGCGTTATCGCTTCATATTTATTTTATACGTGACACGTCAGCTTTAAATTTTTTATTTCTGATGAAGCACTCGTAGAAGTGGCCGAAAGCTAGGTCTAAAAGGCTTCATTTTCGCATCCGAGGGCTGCACTGTTTAATTTTAAACAGATTATTATTTTTCTTTCAATTTTTTTTTCGTTTATGTACACTTGGCCATGGAAGATTACAGTATTTTCCAATGAATATTGAAATAACGTAAGCGTTATTCCTTTACTAACAATGTGATGAATGAATTAAAAAGAGCCGGCCGTTGTGGACAAGCGGTTCTAGGCTCTTCAGTCCGGAACCGCGCTGCTGCTACGGTGGCGGGTCGTATCCTGCCTAGGACATGGGTGTGTTTGATGTCCTTAAGTTAGTTAGTTTTAAGTAGTTCTAAGTCTAGGGGTCTGATGACCTCAGATGGTAAGTCCCATAGTGGTCAGAGCCATTTGAACAATTTGAATTAAAAAGAAAAACAGACAATAAATGAATGAAAAAATTATTGAAGTTGTTTTCGTCGAAATTCTTGTGGCGTGTCTTGATTCATAATGAATTACAAGCCCCAGTTTTCCCAATACGTGGTATGTGTTGTTTGTCATAAAATTATTGCTCACGCGTTGAATCTTCAGCAATGTTAACGACAGAAATGTGAAATTGTATGCCCAAGAAACGCCAACAAAAATACAGAAAATATGCCGAAAATAATGGCAAAAAACGTAAAAACCATGCTATGGTTTGAAGTTAACAAAAACGAAGGAGGAAAGAAGTCACTAATGGAGACGGTATTGTACCTGAAACTAGTTTGGGAAAGAAAATATAGTGTATAAAAACGAAAGTGTTTTGCATCAAGATGGACTTACAATCAGATATTATTGTTTTTTTGCAAACACGGTCTGAGGCGCTGCGGTCACGGACTGTGCGGCTGGTCCCGGCGGAGGTTCGAGTCCTCTCTTGGGCATGGGTGTGTGTGTTTGTCCTTAGGATAATTTAGGTTGGGTAGTGTCTAATCTTAGGGACTGATGACCGTAGCAGTTAAGTCCCACAAGATTTCACAGACGTTTTGGTCGAATGGATTAGTTTCAAGATAAAGTAAATGTTAACGGCATTTATTTCCCGAGTAAAATGGTGCGAAGAAATGTTGATACGACAAACCGGCCTTCGGGCAGTGCTAGTATTATTCGGAATTATAGTGTTTTGAAGGTTTCTACGGTCGGTATCATCCAAGGGAATTCAGTAGATCTTCCTGCAGAACAAAAATAAGAATAAAATGTAAAAATTAAGAACTGATACAAGAATGAAATCTAAGAATTAAAAAGTGATACAGGAATAAAGTATAAGAATATGGGATTTAATAATCAAACGTAGTCCCTGAAAATACCATAACACATGGGTTACATATTAAGTGCGTGACACATATTACAAAAGCCAGTTTTAATTTTACAGTTAATATAACGAACTTGTTTCCCCAAACTTGATAAGGAACGTTCATGTAGTAACATTATACGAACATGGGTAGATAACTCAAAAATAAATAAAATAAAAAAACAGTAATCGTGTTTCAACCAAAGGGAGAAAAAGTGACAGGCTGTGACACTAGGTTGTCGCATGCTAAAAGGTTCCTTCTACGTTACGTCGAAAACATCGGCGGCCGTTTTCCCAGAAACGGTCGAGTATGTACGCATAATCCGAGATACGTGTTGGCTTATTTTGACACCTCTTCCAGTAGGCGAAGTTCCTGGTACATCGGGCTATGGCATTTGCCGCGTTCTCCTCGTTAAGAGGGACTGACTGCCTGAGCGCTGCAGCAGCGGCGAGCGGCGAGTGATGGGATGAATGTAGCGGTCGGGGTAGTCCCATTACAGTGGCGGGGGATTAGGAGCCGTGTAGATGTAATGCAGGTGGCGTACTGCCCGGCGCCCGCGGACCCGTCGCGTCCAGGATTATCCGGTGCCCTGTGCTGCTGCTGCTGCCGCTGCTGTTGCGTGTCGCCTGATGCACAAGGCGTGTCGCGTCCGCAGCTCAGCGGGCTACGCCAGACGCCACTCCCAGCCAGGGGAGCCGAGCTGCCGCTGCTAGCCAAAGCTCGCACCTCACCTTGCAGCAAAACGTTACCTGTGATTTCTTAACTTTATATGTTGCATTTCCTAGTTCACAGTACCAACATAGCAGTTTCAGACTCGCCACATGAAAATAGTCAGGTTATAACATGAACAACAAATATGTTGTTGTTGTTGTGGTCTTCAGTCCTGAGACTGGTTTGATGCAGCTCTCCGTGCTACTCTATCCTGTGCAAGCTTCTTCATCTCACAATACCTAATGCAACGTATTAATCTCTTGGTCCCCCTCTACGATTTTTACCATCCGCGCTGCCCTGATCCCCTGATGCCTCAGAATATGCCCCACAAACCGATCCCTTCTTCTAGTCAAGTTGTGCTACAAACTCCTCTTCTCCCCAATTCTATTCAATACCTCCTCATTAGTTATGTGATCAACCCATCTAATCTTCAGCATTCCTCTGTAGCACCACATTTCCAAAGCTTTATTCTCTTCTTATCTTGACTATTTATCGTCCATGTTTCACTTCCATACATGGCTACACTCCATACAAATAGTTTCAGAAACGACGTCCTGACACTTAAATCTATACTCGATGTTAACAAATTTTTCTTCTTCAGAAACGCTTCCCTTGCCATTTCCAGTATACATTTTATATCCTCTCTACTTCGACCATCATCAGTTATTTCGCTCCCCAAATAGCAAAACTCCTGTACTACTTTAAGTGTATCATTTACTAATCTAATTCCCTCAGCATCACCCGACTTAATTCGACCACATTCCATTATCCCCGTTTTGCTTTGCAGTCATGGTAGAAACTAAAATCCCCATATGCTGACAAGATGCAGTTACGTGCGTTCATTCGTTTTCTGAATTCGAACAGGCACCATGATGCAACAAACCAAACTGAATATGTTGTAGTGTACAACAATAATGTGCTGTCGTATGTCACAGCGGTTGGGCGGAGGGGACATGTCCAATGTGGTAGGACAGGTGGGAGTGACGCAGAATTAAGTCGAAGTGACGCAAGGAGCCACAGGGAGCGCCAAGCTGAAAGGAGCGCCAGAGGCGTCAAGTGCAAAATTTGCATTCAGGGTAATGATAGCAGGGTAAGCAATAGCGAAACCTGACACGGAGAAATAATTCACTAGTTGAAGCAAACACGTTTCAATAAACATAACCTGAAAATCGCATTTTTGACATTAATTACGGAAGTGAGATGACATTAAAGTGCTGAATTGTCATGGTTTTTATGGATATATTTCAAGTGTAAACGTTTCAGTCCCCATTTAATTGCGCTCACACGTCACCCAAGGCTCACCTTAACACGTAATACTACTTAAGGAAATGACAAGTCGTCCTGGAGTGTCATTATTAATTTTAGAGGACTGAAGGGGGAAAAAATGTTATTTTGTTACTAAACCATTGTAAATTGTACTAGTCCAAGTATTATTCAGTGAAGTCATATTTATAGTTTATGCATTAGTTAATTATGATTATATGGTCTACAATGTCACATCACATACAAAATAACTGCAAGATCTTCTGTTTTACATGATATACTAAAAACATTGGAATGGCGGGAACAGCGAAGTGGTAGCAACTGGAATTTCACGAGGGATTAATAATCTATGGTTAACAGAATACTTTTCTTTCGCATCACACACAAATCTGCAGTCACAAAAACTCGAATCATGTTTATCTATTTTAAACTAATTTTACTACAAATTTTGTGAAATTTAAGTACTCACTGGAGAGTTTTCTCCGTACGTAACTCATAGCTTACCCAAAGTGCCTCATCTTTAACATTTCCGTAAAAAAATTGTATGATTTTTTTGTATTACTGTCTCACCTATACCGATGGCAAATGAAATTATTTCTTAGTTACAGGTACAGAATTACTAACTTCCTTTATTGAACTAAAACACACGTGATACTACATATTTTATTTCTTTCCGTTCAGTTGAATAGATAGCAAACTTTTGTTGAACTAGAGGAATACAATAGATCAAGTTCTTCCTGCTTACATTAAAAGCTTTTAAACATGTATTGGATCACGTTAAACAAAAATTCTTTCTGTTTGTAATATTTAGCACTGGAATAATATTCACTAATTGATTTCTTTTACAGAAGTATATCTATGTAGTTCTTATTTTAGATGATCATTGCTTTAGATTTATGTTTTAAAGTATAAAAAAGAAAAAGGTCGCTAATGTCTGATCAGGGGAGAGGTAGGATTTTGTGTTTGCTTGTGGGGGGGGGGGGAGCAGATGAGGGGAAGTGAAGGGGCTTGGGGTGTCGCCAAATGATGTGTCGTTTGCGTAGAGAAATGTTCTCGAAACCAGTACTGACTGGCAGACCATCAGACCATCTATCTGTGAATAGCCGAGAATCGCAAGAGAAGCGGAAGCTCTGACACTCATAGACCGGAGTATCACAATCGAGACGATCGAGATATGAGTGAAAATTGCTGACAGATGAGTGTCAACATCTGGCTTGATATTTTGAACAGGGCAATGACGGCTGACCGTTGCGTTCCACGGCTGCTCATACCAATTAAAAAATCCGGTCGTGCCGAGGCAGCAACACAAATCTTCCAGCTTTGTCTGACCATTTCAGAAGACAATTTTTACCCGCCACTGACGAGCGATGGTTGCATCAATTTGATCTAGAGACAAAGGGGCAAAGTGCCCACTGGAAACGTGTGCCTTCGCTACAACGAAGAACGGCAAACAACCAGTCATCGTTGGGAGAGAAATTACTGTTGCTTGGGACTGCCATGGTGTGGTGCAAACAGTTACACCCGTAAGTCGTCACAGAGCACACTCGTAAATCTTCTGATGAAGGAACTAAGACGGAGCATCGCAAGAAGGTGGCCAAGCGAGTGTTTCTGCTACGTGACAACACCCTAGCTCCATTTGCGCAGAGTACAGTCGTACAGGCTGCGTCTTTCGGCTATCAAATTTTTCCTCACTTCCACATTTTCTTGAATTGGTCCTCAGTGATTTCTCCATGTTTCCTCCCATGACGGGCATGTCAGGCGTTTATAGAACGATGACCATATAATTTTCAAGGTGAAACTTTTCCTGACCAGTGAGCCGTACCTACTCCCTCTCCTTTCGGCTAAGAGGAAAAACACTAATGTACTAGGAAGAGCAACGCGTTTGGCTAATTTCCATATAGATATCACTCTCCAATATACATTTACTTTCATATGCGCAAATAGCATCAATACCCAATCGAGAAACAGTTATCAAAGTTCGTTGAAATGTAATTCAGTTACCTTGTAATATTTTGAACCTTAACGACATTAATCAAAAATTCAGTAAAATATTTAGTTAAATGTAACTATTAAAATCTTGAATAAGATAATTTTGGATATTACACCCCATCACTATAAAACACTAAAGCACCTGAACACGACCGCTGCAAAGTCAGCCGAAACGTCGGCAGTTCAGTTGCTTTAGTATTTCATAACAGCGCGGCCTAACCCCAAAATAATTTCATTCATAGTAACACTGGTCGTGGAAGGCTACAAACGTATAACTCTTAAAATCTTTAAAAGCTCAAATTGGTTTAGGACATCAAATAACTCCAAAAATGTCAAAATTGTCCCAGATCTCCAAATAAACAAATGTGAACAAATTCGACCACTGCCATTTTTGATGTACTGTCAAATACGATGAGCATACCGTCAATAGTATAAGTTTCCTAATTCATTTCTAACCGAGGCAACGGTATTGTAAATTTGCTGTTTCTATTCACTCTCGCAGGAGGTGCCTACAAATCTACACATCTGATGTTTCATCTAAGCATTAACATTTAATATTATCTAAATGGAGGGTGGAGGGAGGTGAAAGGAAAGGGAGGGAACTGATGAGATCAGCTGCAATCAGGAGCAGATGGGGAATCGGCAGGGCCGTGTAAAGATGTATGCTGGACCTGGACTCGAACTTCACATCTTCTATTTACTAGGCAATGGTATTAACCGCTGTGCCATCCACACGTACTGTTTAGTGGAAATGTATGGACTGTCCCAGCCAATTCACAATTCCACCAAGCGCTACCTATCCGCAGTCCCCCATCCATGACATTCACGCTCACTAATTTTAGATTCCCGATGGAGGTCGAATGATACTATGCATCTGTAGGTTGTGGATTCACTATCGAGGCGTATGTCCGAAAGAACAGACACCACGCATTCATACGATGGTTGTTCGGAAAGTAAGGAAATATCGGTCGTGAAATGGAAACCACAGTGAAAATCAAAACTGTTTTCTTTGCACATTTAGCTACAACTTCCATGTACTTCACTACATAGTCGCCGCTCCGACTTAGACATTTGTCGGAGTTTTATGCCAAATTTCCAACACCATCGTCATAGAAGCCAGCCGCCTGTCATTTCCGATAATTCTCTACGCTGATCTATAGCGCGTAGCCTGCGCCCAGGTATTGTCTTCGTATCCAGCGTTTCACGTGAAGAGAGATGATACTCAGGACGACCCAATTAGGGCTGTGTTGTGGGTGATCGAACAGTTCCGATCGAAAAGGCTGCAGGAGCGTCCTGACTGCCCCTGTAGAGTGCAGCTGAGAATTACCATGAAGAAGGAAGTGCGTGGCAGTTGTGTTAGGTGGGCTGCATTCATTAAGGCGAAGCCTCTCAGCGGGCCCTCCTACTTTGCGGGAGACATCGTTGTTCTACGCACCTTTACTCGCTCACAGTACCCTCACAAATGAAAAGAACGTCTTGATGCGATCGACGGGCATACAGAGACACTGTCCAAAACGTCTGTGAAAAGCCTCGTCGGATTTTCACAGTGGTTTCCATTTCGCAACCGATCGTTCCTCACTTTCCGAGTAGCCATCGTATAATTAACATTCAAATCACTCAGTACTAATTGGCTAAAGCCTGCTTAACATAATAGCTTACAAAGTACAGTATAAAACACGTGTATTTAACATTGCACCTGAGAGGTACCCTTCCCTTTTTTCTTTCTTTTTTTTTAAAAAAAGGTTGTTAAATATACAGTGCTCCCACGCAGTGCCACACAGCTGCACGTGCAGCTCACAACGTGACCAATGGCGAATGCATTCAGTAAATTGGAGAGGACCTAGTGTTCAGTCACATATGTTATGCAAAATAACAATTATGCACAAATAACTCCTGTCGTTTGGGGTACATCCCAGACTGTCGTTTGGTGTACATCCCAGACCGAGAGCAAGGCTGCGAACGACAGGTAGTCAGGCATACCGAGTGTCTTAGCTGTGGTAGGGATACATCACAACTCTAATGGCAACATTTAACGTTCGTTATTCGGAATAGAGTTTGGGACACTGATCTCGCTTGACGAGACCAGACTGCATTAAGTGTTCAGTATCTTGCAATTTGTACCCGCAGAACACACAACATGCCCCACATTAGTCAAGACAATTTGCCACAGTAAGTTATGGCCTCCACAATATCTTGCTCGGGCTTCGAATATCAGTCAGTATGCAGGTGATTACAATTAAAATTTTGCTATTTGAACTAGTGTGGACGGAACACTATTTACCGTATTTATACCCAGCTCTGTAGGAACGATGTTCAGACTGTGCACTGTAGATTTACATTGTTACTCGTGTCCTCCTGCTTATCTGACGGCCGGGTTGGAGATTTTCTCCACTCGTGGACTAGATGTTGTCATCATCATTTCATCCTCATCACCGGCGTGCAAGTCGCCCAACCAAGAGAAGACTTGCACTCGGCGGCCGAACTTCCCGGATGGGCCTCCCTGCCAAAAATGCCACACGCTCATTTTATTTATTTATTTATTTATATTGCTGCTCGTGTTAGTATCTTGTCTTTAGGCACCGGTTCCAGTATTCACGTAGAATTGAAACACAAACACTAGTGTGAATTACAATTGCAGACCGTCAACGTGAGATTGCACAAGGTAGGCAAGAGTTTACCCATAAAGCTGATTAATGAAAATATCAGCAATAGTACTCTTCCGGAGAATCGACACGAAATGAATAAGGAGAGTTCCTCTTTCTGTAGCGGGGTTGAAGAATATGATGTGGAAGTCCCAATTAACTGGCGATTTGGGAGTTTCTACTGGGAGAGGCCGACACTCAACTGGGCCACAAATTGTTTAAGAAGTTTTTGTTGTCATGGGTGAGAATGCTGGATGCGATCTGCAAGCAGTGTACAAGGTGTGCCACGTCAGCTGAACATTACATGGTCCACCTTTCAAAAATTGCTGTTGTAACGCTGTTTTAAAAAGAACGGTTTATACTACTTTCTAATGCTTACATGAAAGTGTAACGTTCGTTTAAAAGAATAAAAGCTTTAAGATTACGTTGAATGAATGTTTGAACTGTGGACTGGATACAAAACTCGAATTATCGTGTAGCGCGTTGTAAGTGCAAGTAGTGTGCTAACTCTGTGTTATTGTTAGCAAAACGTTTATGCGAAGAGTTTGGGCACTGGACTCCCAACAGCAATATGGAAGTACAGTCAGTGCCAAATACATTCAGCCCCTTAGGCACTGAATCCTCTGGCTCTGTTCAATACTGATAACTTTGGTCCCTGTGTATATAACAAATAAATTAAATTGTCTTATTTCAAAAGAAGCAAGTTTGGAATGCTATATATTCTGGCCTCTGACAAAAAAAATATGCTAGCTACAGGCTCAGCGGTGTGCAATGCTGGACGCAATACTTTGAAATGTACATTTTGGCTGATAAATGAAAATATTAGAGAAAAATCCAACTTCTTAGAAAAATATATGACCAGAAAAGGGAGGCAGTATTGATTGTGATGAATTACTAACATTGATTTTTTAAGCAAAATTACATTGCAAGTTAAGTTCATCTTTTCAAAACATTTGACAATTGGATTTGGTCAGAAAAATACATCATATTTGTTAGTTAATTGATTCACGAATAATGACAGTCTTACAGAAAGTATTAGTTAACCTCACTAAACCAGCACAAAATGCAAATTATATATTTGGGTATAACTCTATTAAAACATCCTAGAAACATAACAAAATTGAAATATATAAGTAGCCTTTTTTATCAAATCAGTTTACAAACATTCTGGGGTTACTGAACAGTTGACAATTATCACCCAGCTCATCTACACTAGCACTCTGGCAAAACGAAAATCATAATTATTTAACATCTTAACGTTGATTGCGTGAAGACGTCTGCTTGCTTGTTCCCGTAATTCCTACTTTAATCTAACAGCACGCCACAAAACCTGCCTATTCCATCGTCTTTCGCTCACAGACTGCTGCCTACAACTGTGTGCCCAGAGCTCTCTTACTCTAGCACTAACGTCTCAGACCAGAACCAGTGTATTTGGCTCTGCGGTCGCGCACTGCCAGCGGTCCACATTATAAAGCTTTGTTAAAGACATAGAGCGCTTACGGTATCATTGTTTCAGTTTAGGTTATTTATACATTAATATACAAATCATATTTTTGCGCCACAGACAAATGTGCCCCAGTAGACTCCTTTCACTGTGAACAGTTGTGAGAGGGTATCCGCACAAAATTTCAGGCTGTCAAGGGTGTTGAGTAATGTTTGATACCTGGTGCGTAAAACTCTCACGCAATGAACAAATGTGACTCTCTCATTGCGGAAATTAAAATATGTTTTTTTTCAATGTTTTATTCGTTATTACTGCTCTGCATGTCTTTGTAAATGTATCGTTGTCCTACGATCACTCCTTTTCCATAGTGGCCCTCTTCAGTAGCAAATGTTTGCTTATAACCACCCTGAAGAAAGAGAAATTCCGGTGTCAGCTGCAATTAGGCACTGAAACAAATTCGATGTCTGCAAGTGAAAATTTGTGGCAGATCAGTACTCGAACCCGTATTTGCCGCATATCGGGAGTGGTCACCTTACTCACTCCGTCTACGTTCTCATCAAACACAAATTCTCAATGTCGCACACTACATTATTCTCACTGTTCGCAGCCTCACCTGATTCCCGGAAGAGGTCAACCAAACAGTCCATCCGCACTGAAGCTATCATTATTTGCCCTCTTGATGCATATACACTGCTGGAAAAAATATTAGTACATCTGGAAAGAGGATGCCGATTTTAATCCGATGATGGCATATGCCACCTGGGAAATAGTAGATGTAGTGATAACGGTTTCAGCGTCGTCCGCCAACAGCGAGCTTAGAGGCATAGCTACCAGAGAGCAATATATATCTACCCTTTAATAGGAAATGCTAACAGCCGGAAGGCTAAATGTGGTGCGAAAGTGTGAAGCAAGCAGGCAATCATGCAGCTCGCGATTCCTGTAGCCAACAGAGAAATCTTGAAAGGGATCAAATCGTGGCCTTCCGAGCGGCGAGATGGTCCTTCTGGAGACCTGCCACACAAGTTGGACATGCTGCGTCAGTTGTGTAACGATGCTGGCATCAGTGGTCACGTGAACATTCGCAGGCTTGAAGACCAGGTGCTGGACGTCCACGCAGCACAGGGTCGTCGTAACCAGCAGTGGCAGATCGTACAGCTACCACAGCACAGATAAGAGGGCGTGTGAACCCAGACATGTCAACAGGAACTGTCGCCAACTGGTTATTAGCAATGGGACTACAGACACGAGCATCTCTACATCTTCCACTCACGCCACAGCATCGACGGGCACGACTCGCCTTGTGCCGTCGGAGGATTACTTGAAAGTTGAAATGGCGCGTCATTGTCTTCAGTGATGAAAGCAGATTCTGCCTAGACGCAAGTGACGGTCTTTTCGCATACGACGTAGACCTGGTGAGAGCTGTCTCGTAGAGTGTATTCGCCCAAGATGCAGGGCCTCACCCCAGGCCTTATGGTCTGGGGTATGATAAGATATAACACTCGTTCACCTTTGGTGTTTCTGGAGGCGACGCTAACCAGCTCTCGGTACGTGCAGAACGTTGTAAGACCAGTTCTTTGGCCGCTCTTGCAACAGGAACGTGATGACTTGTCACAACAGGACTCTCTGACACATCGTCCGCGAAACTCAGTGTGTTCTGCAAGACCTGCAGCAACTTCTATGGTCAGCAGGATCACTGGAATTGTCTCAAGTCCAGCACATCTGGGAGAAGGTGGGACGAGAAATTACTCGTGCGACTCGTCAACCAACAACTCTTACAGAACTACACGAATAGGTCGAGCAAACGAGTTATTAAGTATCGCAAGACAGTATTCGACATCTGCACGATCGACTGGATGCCAGAGTTAGCACCTGCATTAATGACTATGGAGGCTACACCACGTACTAATAGAGTGTTTCAGCATGAGTCGATACGAGAAACGTGTCGGCATAGCCGAAATGATTAAGGCGACCGCTTGCGATAAGTGATAAAACCGGGTTGGAGACCTGGTCCGTCACAAATCTTCACTTGTCAGCAATGAATTTATTTCAATGGCCAATTTCAGCTGACGTCAGAATTTCTACGGCTGTAGAATCGTGAGTGGTGCCTGTTCTTCAGGACATGTCCAAGAGGACAGACACCAGAAATGTAAATGTAACTACCCCATAATGTGAACAAGAGGTACTTCTTCCATATGCTGGCCACTCTCATGGCATCCAGTGTGAACACTGGCTACTGCAACACGATGATTCACTTGCCGCCCTAAAACCAAGTTTCATAATAATCTGCAGCAATACTCCCTCGTTTCGAAACCTCCTGCACATTTACTGTCTCCAGTCCACAGTGCACACGTCGAGCCCCGGTATACACACCCACCACAGTGTGGACAGTTCATAAATGCAGGCTGCGCGTACCGTCACTTCTCAGTAGCCCAGTTTGTGCTTCCCTTCTGAGTACAGAACTATTGGCAGATTCGAAATATGCACCAGTCAAAATGCAGAGTCTTTTCGCGGTAAGAGGCCACCTCATCACCTTGTTTTATTTATTTCATTTTTGAGTCAATCTCAATCTTTCTCTACAGTTTTTACCCTCTACAGCTCCCTGTAGTACCATAGAAGCTATCCCCTGATTCTTAATGGCTGTCCTGCAATCCTGTCCCTTCTTCTTGTCACTGTGTTCCATATACACCACTCCTCGCCGATTCTGCGGTCAACTTCCTCATTCCTTACCTCACCAGTCCACCTAATTTTCAACATTTCTGTAGAACCACATCTCAAATGCTTCGATTCTCTTCTGTTCCTCCAGATTTCCCACAGTCCACGTTTCACTTCCACACAATGCTGTGTTCCAAACGTATATTCTCAGAAATTTCTTCTTCAAATTAATGTCTATATTTGATACTAATAGACTTAGAAACATCCCCCAGGCTGTGGCTAAGCCATGTCTGCACAATATCCTTTCTTCCAGGAGTGCTAGTTCTAGATGGTTCGCAGGAGAGCATCTGTGAAGTTTGGAAGGTAGGAGACAAGATACTGGCGGAATTAAAGATGTGAGGACGGGACGTGTGTCGTGCTTGGGTAGCTCAGTCGGTAGAGCGCTTGCACGCGAAAGGCAAAGGTCCCGAGTTCGAATCTCGGTCCGGCACACAGTTTTAATCTGCCAGGAAGTTTCACTAATAGACTTCTTTTGCATAGTAATGCCATTTTGGCCACTACTAGTCTGCTTCTTATGTCCAACTTACCCCGTCCGTCGTAGGTTACTTTGCTGCCTAGGTAGCATAATTCATCTTCGTCTACTTCGTCAGCTCCAATTTTAATGTAGTTTCTCATCATTCTCCTTTCTACTACATCTCACTACCTTCGTCGTCTTCCGATTAACTCTCAGTCCTTATTCTGTACACGTACATAGATCGTGTAATTCCTCTTCATTTTCACTGTGAGTAGTAACGTCAGTAGTGGATGTCATCATTGATATCTTTTCCCCTTGAATTTTAAATTCACTCTTGAACTTTTCCCTTTATTTCTGTCTTTGCTTTGTCGATTTATAGTCTGAACTCTAGGGGGAGATGCTACATCCCTGCCTTACAACCTTTTAAAACCGGAAACTTCGTTGTTGGTCTCCCAGTCTTATTGCTCCCTCATGGCACTGAGATATATTGTACAGCTCGTACAAAATTGATACGTGTTTCAAAGTTTTACTGACCTTCAAAGTAGTCACCAGCATTGTGTATAACCCGTTGCCAGGGATGTGGAGGTCGTAGGATACTCTTAGCAGTGCCAGTTGTGTTGACAGTTCGAGCGGCGCGGTCTACTGCCCGACGAATTTGTAGCAGTTCTGAAGCGAATGCCGTGAAGTGTTTCTCTTAGTCTAGGAATCGAATTCAACCTACTAGGGCTTAAGTCAGGCGGGTACAGTAGGTGATATAGCACTTAGCAGCCCCATCAGTCAAACAAATCAGTAACAGGTTGCAATGTACGTGCTTGAGCATTGTCCTGCAAAATGATGATCAGGTCCTGCAGGAAGTGTCATCACTTCTGTCTCTCTGCTGTTAATTTTTGGAACACAACCTACGACCAGCTTAGAGACAGAAGTGATGATACTTTCTGCAGGACCTGATCATCATTTTGCAGGGCAATGCTCAAGCACGTACATTGCAAGCTGTTACTGATTTGTTTGACTGATGGGGCTGCTAAGTGCTATACTACCTATTGAACTCTCCTGACTTACGCCCTCGTGAGTTCAACTCGATTTCTAAAGTGGGTAAAACAACTTGATGACGCGGTCAAGTTTGTAGAGTGGTTCTGCTGAAGATGACAACGAGTAATGTACTAGTAACAACGGATTTGTGACAGTAAAGTAGTGGTCTGATGATGTTCTGCATTTCATGGGCGCTACGCTTTTAACTGGGGACTGGTAGCCAAGGCAGGCTGGATTTTTGTGTGAACCGGAAGAACTGCAACATCCTGCCTCACTCTCTTCAGTTGGGGATTGCACGACCATGACGGTCCATTATCCCAGTTAATTAGGCGCTACTGTCCTATTACGAACTACAGAACGTTCTGTTTATTGTGCAGCTGCAGAAATATAGGTTACCATTGATAATTAGTCTGCTACTGAATGTTCTTGTTATTCCTCTAATGCTTTCCTCTGTTTCCATAGCCTAATACAGACAACGCCAACTCGAGCACTTAGGGGTTGCCCGCCACGTTGCTGCACCGAGTGGCGATTGTACTTCTTCCCTGCCACCTCTCTTTCCTTTCTTTCCTTCCGTGTAGTGGCCCTAGCAGCAAGTGTGTGAGACAGAGCGCACGCGCTCCCGTCGTCTTCGGTGCGTTGAAGTATCGGTTCGGAATCTTACACAATGTGATAAAAAGTATCCGGACAACTAGCTAAAAATGACTTACAAGTTTGTTGCGTCCTCCATCGGTAATGCTGGAATTCAGTATGGTGATGGCCCACTCTTAGTCTCGATGACAGCTTCCACTCTCGCAGGCATACGTTCTGTCAGGTGCTGGAAGGATTCCTGGGGAATGGCAGCCCATTCTTCACGGAGTGCTGCACTGAGGAGAGGTATCGATGTCGGTCGGTGATGCCTGGCAAGAAGTCGGCGATCAAAAACGTTCCAAAGGTTTTCTGTAGAATTCAGGTCAGGACTCTGTGCAGGCCAGCCCATTATTGTCGTGGAACAACTCCACCACAGGCCGTGCATTATGAACAGCTTCTCGATCGTTTTGAAAGATCCAATCACCATCCCCGAATTGCTCTTCAACAGTGGGAAGCAAGAAAGTGCTTAAAACATCAATGTAGGCCTGTATTGTGATACTGCACGCAAAGCAACAAGGGGTGCAAGCCCGCTCCATGAAAAACACCACTACACAATAACACCACGGTCTCCGAATTTTACTGTTTTCCCTACACACGCTGGCAGATGATGTTCACCGCTCATTCGCCATACCCACACCCTGCCATCGGATCACCACATTGTGTACTGTGATTTGTCACTCAAAACAACGTTTTACTACTGTTCAATCGTCCAATGTTTACGCTCCTTACACCAAGCGAGACGTCGTTTGGCATTTACAAGTGTGGCTTCTGAGCAACCGTTCGACCATGAAATCCGAGTTTTTTCACCTCCCGCCTAAATGTCATAGTACTTGCAGTGGATCCTGATGCAATGTGGAATTACTGTGTGATGGTTTGGAAAGATGTATGCCTACTATACATTACGTCCCTCTTCAACTGTCGGCGGTCTCTGTCAGTCAACAGACGAGGTCGGCCTGTACGCTTTTGCGCTGCACGTGTCCCTTTACGTTTCCACTTCACTATCACATCGGAAACAGTGGATCTAGGGATGTTTAGGAATGTGAAAATCTTGCGTATATATGACACAAGTAACAACCAAGCACGTGACCACGTTCGAAGTCCGTGAGTTCCGCGGAGCGCTCCATTCTGCTCTCTCACGATGTCTAATGACTACTGAGGTCGCTGATATGTAGAACCTGGCAGCAAGTGGCAGGACATTGCATCTAATATGAAAAACGTATGTTTTTGGGGGTGTCCGGATACTTTTGATGACATAGTGTATCAAATGGGGCACTGTTAATCTGTCCTGCGAGCGTTCAGACTGAGCAGAAACGGTTGGGGTGTGCCATTTTATAATGCTCAATGGGAAGATTCGCATTTGTTTGTAAAGTCTGATGGGAAAGCAGTGTGCTTAGTACACCACACTACCAGAAATATCAAAGCATCGACAATGCTCCCTCACTACGGAAATAAACATTCCTCAACTCACGAGGAGATTGTTGGACCGTACAGTAGCGAACTGATGACTAAATTAAAATCAGAACTGCCACAACCGGAAGAGGTAGGCCTTGTCTAATGCTATTTATTCTAAAAGAAAAACGAAAATGTAATTTTTTCTACTTGTACTCATTTCTATAGAAATCTGCGGTATTTCTCTTTAGATTTTATTGTTAAACTAAATTATGATATGCTTTGTGTGGTAAGATTTTAAAGTGAACTTTTGTTGTTGCTGCCCTGCAGACATTTGAGCTGAACTGCACATCGGAAAGCACAGTGCGAGCAAGCTATATTGTTGCTCCGAAAGTTGCAAAAAGTGGAAAACTTTCAAGGACGCTCAATTTGTGAAATAATGTTTCTTAGAATGCTCGGGGGTAATATGCCCGACTGCAGTGGCCCAGTTTGAGGCGTTAGGCTTGTCTGATCGTAAAATTTCTCCAGGAGTGCAAGAAACTGGTGCGGAATTAAAGGAGCAGACGCTCAATAAATGTCATAACTTTCCAAGAGTATTCGATTGCCCACGGTGAGAGCAGTGACAATCGTTACAATTTTCGTAAGGGGTGTCGAAAAAGATTTCAGTGTTACCGACGAACCATCGCATGTCAATTCTTTGAAATGTTCCACAGCCAACGAGATATTTTCCTGGCTGTAAAGGAGGTTTTGAACGATACGCAATTGTTACTCGAGCGCCAACACAGCACTGCAACGGACTGGGCCCCTTTATGTTCTCGGAAGTCGTAGGTTCTGTAGCGCGTAAAGATCAGGTAGTGTGCGATACTGGGCTTCCCTCAGTTTTGACAACACATGGCTTTTACGTCAGGAACAGCTACGAGCAAAAGTTTTCCACAAGTGTAAGTCCATCATGGACAAAGTAGCAAAAATTATGAATTTTTGTAAAATGCAAGGTTTGAATCATCGAGAATTTAAAGGATTTTTGGAGGGTCTCGAATCAGTTCTCGAAGAAATTCCTTTATATTGTGCCACACATGATTAAGCTGCTCAAAATCACTTTCAGTCTTTTTCGATTTGAGACAAGAAATAGCTCTGTTCACTGGTAGGAAAGGTTCTCCACATTCAGACACGGATGAAGAGTTAGGGATCGCTGACCCGGCTTTCATTCAAGATATCTAGAGGTTGAATAACACTTAGGCAGTTCTTTGTTCTATTGTTTTTTATTTGTATGAACTAGTTTTCGGCTTATTAGGCCATCTTCAGATAACCACTGGCTATTGTTTACAAGGAGCTTGTGTTTTTACGAACCAAACATTCTGGACTGTTTGGTTCGTAAGAACACAAGCTCCTTTTAAACAATAGCCAGTAGTTATCTGAAGATGGCGTAATAAGCCAAAACCTAGTTCATACAAATGAAAAACAGTAGAACAAAAAACCGCCTAAGTGTTATTCAACTCTCAATATGGAAACGTCCTATGAAGAAGCGACGGAAGAATCCATAAATAACATCTAGGAGTATATACACGATTTAAATATCTCGTTGCTACATAAAAATAAATTAATAGGTACTATGTGTGACAGTGAAAGGAGTTTGAAATTGAAACTTTTGATTTTTAAAAGTCAGCATCAAGCAAAAATTTCTACAGATTTCCATCTCTAGTACTTATGAACACATCAGTGAGAACACAAAAGCGTTACAGTCACCGCAAAAAGAATTTGAAGATAGGTTTGAAAAAAAAAAAAGAAAAGAAAGACATGTAAAATCTGCACTCAGAGTTTTGATGACGCCAATTTGGTGCATCTAGAGGATACCCCATCAAGTCTCCCCGTTGAGCTGATAAAACTATAGTGCGATTCAGTTTTGACAGACCGGTATTACCATTGCAATGGTGATTTCATTTCCGTTTATAAAGGGACTGATCAACAAGAATCCCTGAGGATTCATGCCCTTACCCTGAAATTAGTTGTTATGTTCGGAACAACGTTCGTTCGGGAACAAATGTTTTCTGTTATGACTATTGACAAAACAAAGACAAGGTCAAGTTCGTCCGATGCTTCGTTGGAAGCTATACCTCGAACTACAACTGCCAAAACGATTGTCTCAAATATCGAAAAATTGGTGGCTTCAAAGCGCTGCCAAAGATAAATAAAGAATGTTGTAAGTTGTTAGTGCTAAATAATGAGCACAATAAAACTAGTCTTTCTGTCTGTACACAAAATTGCTGCTATTATTATTATTGGTATTCGTTTTAATACCGCTGTGCCGCCAGACGCCCTGATTTGCGCCCTCGTCCCCAAGCATCAACACGACTCTTTCCTCGCCCAGCAACACGTTCCTCTCCTACCACTGCCACAGCAGAGCTGTGTCTGCCTCCCTCACGTGCTTCCACCCCACCGGCGCTACAGCAGACCACCGGTGCTCGCGAAGCACCTAAATGGACGTGGCCTGAGCTAATATCTCGTCCCACACCTGAGCTCACCAGTAGGCAGTATTTCAGCTGAAGAAATGTTGGTTTAGCTCAGGTAGTCGTATTACATACGGGGATAAATCGCCTGCCGGTTCTGTCTTCACAAAGTTTATGCCCTTTGTTCCCTTGGTTGACATCTGCATCTCATACTGTTAGGTTATTTTTAAGGATTATGTTGGTTAGTCTTTTATTTTCCGTTATATTCACCCGTTCCTTCCAGCTGTCTCTGTATTCAGTTATTTCCTGGTCAATGGTAAGCACATTCATCTCATTTCGAAAATCGTTATTTATCAGATCTCTTCTTGCGCAGCCCTTTACTTTTCTTAAGAACTTCAAATCTTCTGCTTAAATTTTGCTGTCATATTTCTTTTTATACACGGTCCAGTCACATTAATGTGATCACAGCCTATGTTCGAAGCTATCATTCAATAACCAATCTCAGAAGGCAGCTGTAGCAATGGAGGGTATATAAAGAGTAACAGGGGAATGCAGGAAACAGTGCAGTCGTTATCGAAATATGGAACCAAGCGATTTATCCGACGTGCAAGAGGGTATGATCATAGGATTTCGGGCCAAAAGCCAAAGCATTTCCGAAACGGCTCTGTTTGAAAGTCGTCTGCGTGCCGCCCTGGTTGAAGCATGCCGTGAGTGTCAAAATGGCGCTCGCGTTGATGCCGTTGGTAGGTTGGCATCGCGCAATTGGGATAGTGGCATCTCGTTTTCTTCTTCTGTTTACTGTCGCCACTACGTTTGCTAGCCTCGTCTGTTTTCGAGTGGCAGCAGCAGCGTTTATCGATATCTAGTACCTGTACTATCTTTGGAAGGATGTGAAGTGTTTTCCAGGTCGGGTGTATTGGGAGTTCGGTTGGGACGGAGCAGAGAGAGGTCCGGCAGCATGAGGACATGCCGGGACCACTGGCGGGATGCAGGCATTGCCGGATCGAGGGGATGAAGTTGCTAGGTCCACAACCTCGTTGTCCACCGCACCCAAGACGTTGAGTTAATTGAACATTAATCCAGTAGTGAAACCTCTACTATTTTGTGAACACGTGCGTTGCTACTTGCAGGGTCATCGTGAGACGAACAGCAACAAGTGGAGCGTGTCGAGTTGGCGGAATCTGTTAGCTGTCTTCTACTGTCTGTTATTAGTTTTGAATTTTGTGTTATTATTTGTGAAGTGCAACCAGCGGTATTTTACTGCCTAGTGGCCGCTAACGCCCCAGTTACGTGTCCTGGAGGTTAGCGTATTTTTCCGGTAGTGTACTTTTCCTCGTCTTACCGATGCTGTCCGGCATGACATGTAGTTCGACAGCCTCCTTGATTGCGGTGTGAATTGCGGTTTTTTGTAGTGGTTCCTTCTGCCTTTCGATGTTTTAAACATCGGATTCTGAAGATGCAGTGCTGTCTGTCACTTCGTCCTCGCTTGAATTATTCCGTTGTTGTACTGGTTATCACACGTTAGGTTGATTTGGTAAGAGCATTGATTGGCGTTTAAACTCTACCTAGTTTGACTGGCCATCCTGTTAGGTGAGCATAACTCTTGGCTGCCTGTCTCACCGCTTACGCAGCTGTAGGGACTTTTGTCAGGTCGATCCTTGGAGCTCTGTCTGTGGATCACTCCCTTATTTATTTTGTCTGATTGTGTCAATTGCTGGGTGTTGTGTGATGTCCTTAGGTTAGTTAGGTTTGAGTAGTTATAAGTTCTAGGGGACTGATGACCATAGATGTTAATTCCCATAGTGCTCAGAGCCATTTGAACCATTTTGTCAATTGCTTGAAAATAATATAATTTTTTTAATTATTCCTATTATTTGTGGCCTTCAGCCGACAAATAATTTTAATTCTTCTTAATAAGGCATTCAACCGTCAGTGTAGCTTGTGTTACAGTCAATTTTTAAAAAAAAATGAGTTTTTAAAAATGTATTTCCTTAAATAAAGTGTATGTGTTTACTGTGCTACCAACGGTAACTGATTAGGCCCCATTCACACCTTTTCCTGCTTTTCCTAATCCCCACGTTTCAGGCGGTAACAAAAACCGGCGCCGAGTCAACCTCGGTGCACAGCGCACCTTAGATGACAGGGGTGAACGACAGCTGAGGAGATGTGTACGGTCGAATGCACGTGCCAGTTTCGAGCAACTGACCTCCCAGATAAGCCAAGGTGCTATCCAAAATCTCCCCTCAACGACCGTTTAAGGAACGTTGGTGTGTATGAGCCTCCACAACAGCCACCTGGTTCATGCTCCTAAACTGACTTTCCTGTTCATCGGCGCGAAGAATGGAATTTGCACACCAGTACCGCAACTAGAAGGTGCACCTGTGGTTTAGGGTTAGCGTCGTTGATTAACAATCAAAGTGTCGTCGGTCCAGGGTTCCAAACCTGCCACCGCTTACACTTTGATTAATAAAGAGTATGTGGGGACAAAGACTTCCGGCATAAGATGCCACCCTCATCCTGTCAAAGGCGTTGTCAAGGAATGCGGAGCAGAGGACAGAGTTTCAGGGCACTCTTTTGTCTTTGGGATTGGAAACTGTCCCTAAAGGCAGAAGAATCAGCAATGATCAACGGCATGAGGATGCAGAGGCAATGGAAACCACTGCATTAAAGACACATAAAGTGCATCCACAGGACATGTGGAAACTGAAAAACTGTAATGGTGACCTCACCATCGGCAGAATATTCCACAACAGTCCCACATTCGGATCTCCGGGAGGGGACTGCCAAGTGGGAGGTGACCATGAGAAAAACGAATAAGCAAATAAAGGATAATGTTCTGCGAGGCGGGGCCTGGAATGCCAGAAGCTTGAACGAGGTAAGGAAGCTACAAAATCTGAAAATGGAAATGCAAAGGCTGAATCTAGATATGGTAGACGTCAGTGAAGTGAAACAAAAAAGAAGGCAATGGTTTCTGGTCATATGAGTGAAGGGTAACATCAGCAGCAGCGACAAATGATATGACGGGAGTAGGATTCGTTCTGTATAGAAAGGTAGAACAGAGAGTGTGTTACTGTTAAAAGTTCAGTGATAGAGTTGTTCTTACCTGAATGGACAGCAAACCAACACCAACAACTGTAGTGCAGCTATAGATGCCGACGTCGTGAGCTGAAGACGAAGAGACAGAGAAAGTATATGTGGATATTAAAAGGGATGTATAGGAACACGAAAATTTAATAGTCGTGGGTGACTGCAAAGCAGTTGTAAGGGAAGGAGTAGAAATAATGATTACAGAAGAATATGGGGCAAAGAATAAAAGAGGAGAAAGAATAATTGAGTTCTGTAATAAATTTCAGTTAATAATAGCGAGTACTCTGTTCAAGAATGACCGAGGAGAAAGTATACTTGAAAAATGCCGGTTGATACTGGGAGATTTCAGTTAGATTACATCATGATCAGACAGAGATTCCGACTACTGTATTATAAAGTGTACCCAGGAGCAGATATACATTCAGACGTAGCAGTGATGAAGAGTAGCCTGAAGTTTAAGGGATTAGTCGGGAAGAACCAACACGCAAAGAAGTTGGATATGGAAGTACTAAGGAATGAAGGAATGACTAGATACCCTTGAACTTCCCTAAGGTTATAGACACAGCAAGAAGAATTAGTTCAGCAGGCAGTACAGCTGAAGAAGAATGGACATTTCTAAAAAGGGCAATCACAAAATTTGGGAAGAAAAACATAGGTAGACCTGCGAGGAAACCATGGGTAACACGAGAAGCACTTCATTCGATCGATGAAAGAAGGAAGTACAAAAATTGATATGTCTGCGTAAGCAGAAGAAACTAACGATCAAAGTCCGAAAACAATTTATTGGACTGTTCCATTAACCAAAACAAATTCTCCAAGTATAACACCAACACAAAACAGTGATCCATCTTCGAATCACAACTACATACAAGAATAATATAGAAAACAACTGAAATAATTTCCTACTAGTCTCAACCAGAGACTTCTCCGATATACCAAGCCTAATCCAAAAATCAGCGAGAAGATCCAAGCTGGGCTGCTGGGGCGGCAGCTATCCACGTCTGCTGGCGGTCGATGAACTGCCGATGTGCGACCGAGCGCCGGGCTTTACAGCGCTTCAGCGGATGAGTACCTCAGAACTATTTTCCATCACGTGGTTTGACGTGTGGAAATAGTTCCGGGATCTGCAGTGACCTCTTCCTTATGTTCATGTGGGCCGGACTGGCCTCTGGTGGCCGCTGGTGTCTTTGATGTGCTGTTGTTGTTGTTGTTGTTGTTGTTGTTGTAGCCGTTCATCAATATTGCCTGTCGGTTGTGTAGTGCTTCGGTGTGCCTGCGAAGCGGGAAACCCGGGGCTGCAGGATGTCAGTTTGGTTGCTGATACTATAGGCGCCGTGATGTCTGGTGGAGAAGGCCACAGCAAAAATGTTCAGAGAAATTCGGGAGTACAAAAATGAAAGTCGCTGAGGAATGAAGTAAATAGGAAGCGCAGAGGCGCTGAGACGAAAAGTCTGTACAAAAAATGTGAAGAAATAGAAAAAGCAATGACTGTTCGAAGGATTGTCCCAGCATACAGGAAAGTCAAAACAACCTTCGGTGAAATTAAAAGCATGGGTGGTAACGTTAAGAGTGCAACGATAACTCCACCATTAAATTCGGAGGAGGGAGTGGATAGGTGGAAAGAGTACACTGAAGGCCTCTATGAGGGGGGAAGATTTGTCTGATGTGACAGAAGAAGGAACAGGCGTCAATTTAGAAAAGAGTCAGAAGTTTAGAATCAGAATTTAAGAGACCTTCGGAGGAATTGGAAAGAAATAAGGCAAAAGGGATTGATAACATTCCATCCGAATTTCTAAAGTCATTGGATGAAGTGGCAACAAAACGCCTATTCACATTGTTGTGTAGATGATGATGATGTTTAGTTTGTGGGGCCCTCAAATCGGCGGTCATTAGCGCCAGTACAAAGTCATAGTTGTGACACAGTCCAGTTTTTTCACATTCCAATACAGAAAATGTCATAAATAATGAGGATGATGATGAAATGATGAGAACAACACAAATACCTGTTCCCCGGGCAGAGAAAATCCCCTTCCTGGCCGGAAATCGAACTTGGGGCCCAGTAATCCAGAGGCAGCAACGCTGGACACTAGACTAAGAGCTGCGGATATTGTTGTGTAGAATGCATGAGTCTGACGACGTACCATCAGACTTTCGAAAAATATCAGCAGCACAATTCCGAAGACTATAAGAATTATTGCACAATCAGCATAACAGTTCATGCATCCAAGTTGCTGACAAGAGTAATACATAGAAGAAAGGCAAATAAAATTGAGGATGTGTTAGATAGCTATCAGTTGGTCTTTAGGACAGGTAAAGGCACCAAAGACGCAGTTCTGATGTTGCGGTTGGTAATGGAAGCAAGGCTAAAGAAAAATAAAGACAAGTACATAGACCTGGAAAAAGAGTTTGACAGTGTAAAATGGTGCAAAATGCTTGAAATTCTGAGAAAAATAGGAGTAAGCTATAAAGGAGAGACAGGTAAAATACAACACATATAAGTGGGAACAAGAAGAGTGGACGACCAAGAACGAAGGGCTTGGACTAAATAGGGCGTAACACAGGGATGTAGTCTTTCGCCCCTAGTGTTCAATCTGATGGAAAAAAAGAAAGGTACAGGAGTGGAATTAAAATTCAAAGTGAAAAGATATCAATGATACAATTTGCTGACGGCATTGTTATCCTGAATGGAACAGAATTACATTATCTGCTGAATAGAATGATCAGTCGAATGAGCACAGCATATAGACTGAGAGTAAATCGGAGAAAGATGAAAGTAATGAGAAGTAGCAGAAATGAGAATAGCGAGAAAATTAACAAGAGTATTGATGATCACGAAATAGATGAAGTTAAGGAATTCTGCTACCTAAGCAACGAAAATACCAATGACTGAGGGAGGATATCGAAAGCGGGCTAGCACTGGCAAAAAGGGCATTCCTCACCAAGAGAAGTCTATTAGTATCAAACATAGACTTTACTTTTAGGAAGAAATTTCTGAGAATTTAAGTTTGGAGCACAGTATTATACGGTAGTGAAACATGGACTTTAGGAAAACCGGAACAGAAGAGAATCAAAGTATTTAAGGTGTGGTGCTACAGATGAATGATGAAAATTAGCAGGACTGATGAGGCAAATCATGAAGAGGTTCTGTGCCGAATCGGAGAGGAAAAGAATGTGTGGAAAACACTTAGTAGACGAAGGGACTGGATGATAGGACATCTGTTGAGATATCAGGGAATGACTTTCATGCTAGTAGAGGGAGTTGCAGAGGGAAAAATCTATAGAGGAAGACAGAGATTGGAATACGTCCAGTAAATATTGAGGATGTAGGATACAAATGAGTGAGTTGAAGAGGCTGCCGCAGGAAAGGTATTCGTGGTAGGAGAATGATAACTCAAAAAACCTCAACTGAATATCTATTGAGTGGCGCCATGTGGCCTTTTCACGTTTTATTCTCCGTCGGAGAAGTGGCAGTTGTCTTGTTGTGCTATATCGGTCGTATTAAAGGGAAATGACCTACTTTCGGCCTAGGATGCTCTGGGAGGCTCTCTGGCGCGATGATTGGAGGGGAGAGAGGTAGTTGTTGACTGGAGTGTGGCAAGTATCAAACGTGGCGGGCTTGACATGGTTGCTCGGCCGAGCGAATCGGCCGTGAACGAGTTGTGTACTTCAGAACGAGCGGAGTGTGCGCTGATATGAAACTTGCTGGCAGATTAAAACTGTGTGCAAGACCGAGACCCGGGCTCGGGACCTTTGCCTTTCACAGGTAAGTGCTCTACTATCTGAGCTATCCAAGCACGACTGAAGCCCCGTCCTCACAACTTTACTTCTGCCAGTAACTCGTCTCCTAGGCAAAGGTCCCGAGTTCGAGTCTCTTCCACACTTCACTGAAGCTCTCCGGCGAACCTTGCAGAACTAGTCCTTCTAGAAGAACGGATATTGAGGAGACATAGTTTAGTAAAATCCTAAGAGATGTTTC
Source organism: Schistocerca serialis cubense (assembly GCF_023864345.2). Lineage (NCBI taxonomy): Eukaryota > Metazoa > Arthropoda > Insecta > Orthoptera > Acrididae > Schistocerca > Schistocerca serialis. The sequence goes on from NC_064638.1 coordinate 492,827,250, forward strand.
CAGAATGAGATTCTCCCTCTGCCGTGGAGTGTGCGCTGATATGAAACTTGCCCACGAAAGACAAAGTTTCCTAGTTCGAGTCTCGGTCCCGCATACGATTTTAATCTGACACGAAGTTTCAATAGGTGTACTTGGTGACCTGCTGCAACAACGTTATTACTGATGTGCCAGTGCTTAATCAAAAACGTGATAGCTGCATTTTGTGGCGACGTAAGCTTCTACGAAGCCAACGTTTGAATTAAGGTACGATTCTACTTTGTTTCTGCTGAGAGTTTACTGAATGAGTCTCGTGCAACTGTTTACTGCTATTGTCATGGTCTGTCTCTTGTGAAATACCAAGTACTATTTGTGGTTCGGAGACAGGAGGCCGAATTTAATATGGTCAAGGGTGCCAAAGTAATAGACTGATGTTTCTCTAATAGTTGTGGTAGCAGTCTGACGCTACTGACTTAATTATGAGTGCTTGCATATTATTTGCTAAGCGGATGAGATATTGCTGTGTCCAGTGTGTAACATACACTTGTTTCAAGTTAATAACATCAGTACCACGGTCCTGTGTATCTGAGGGCAAGATCTGTGACGACAAACTTTATGTAATGTTGTTTCTGTAAAAGGGCAAATGCTATGTACACGTTCTATAATATGTTCCTGAATTACTGGACATGATAGTGGTAACGGTTTTAACGTGCTGCAACAGAAGGAAAGCATCATTTTGTATTCATTGTAGATTTCTGTATTTCTGTAAAAGAATGTTCAATTATGGGGTTCTTACCTGGATCGGAAGATCGGTGGGTTTCGTGATTATGGTTTGTTCGATGATGGGGATACATCAAGATTACTGCATTATGGTTTTATGAAAGTAATAATTTTGAGATTCTGTATTTGCTGTTTTTAATGTCTTAATATCCAGTTGTCTTTGATTATCAGAAATTATGTTATGGAAATTCAAGGTTGGAAACTGTTTTTTGATAAGATTTTGTTAAATATGACCTTGTGTTGTATAGTCAATCAACCGACTCCTTGAGTAATTATTTGGTGCCCCAACCCCCTGCGTAAATAATAATGTCCAGCGAGAAACGTCTGAAAACAAAGGGTCCAGAACGGAGGAGGGAGAATTATGAGCAAAGGTATGTTTTCGTGGCATTCCGCAGATGATCTTTTCATTCTGTAAGGCGCAATGGATCAACACTGACATGCATCTATCCTGCTTTTTTCCTCAGTACGACGGATCTATCAGCAGGACAATGCAACGTGTCAGACGCATCGCAGTGTACGTGTGTAGTTCTAACAGTTACTGGTCTCTCCCGGCCACCAAAGTCCCCGGATTCAAACCCAGTACAGAATCTGTGGGACCACCCCGACCTGGTGGTACGCACCATGGACCCACAACCGAGAAGCCTAGCGCAGCTGGCCATGAGCTGGCACGGGCGTGGCTCCACTTCATTGTAGCAATCTTTAAGAACTTCATTCACACTCTTCCTGCATGTCTCGCAGCGGTTCTCGTAACGAAAGATGGTTATTCAGGCTTTTAGCAGGTGCTCATGTCAATGGGACTGGACATTGTATCGCTTTCATACAGCGGTGATGGTATCACCACAGTTTTATAATATTTAACTTTTTTATATTTTGGGTCTTGGAGTTAAGAATTCTCCCTTTTCTTTGTGTACTGAGCCACTGAAAGCTTACGACCCATTACATAAAGGACAAGAACACTACATATAATTTATAAACTTATTACTATATCTCGAAAAAAGAAGTACCCAACGGTAATTGAGTTTTATATTCTAACTTACTCTTTACTTTACCTTGGTAGTACGCACTGAAAATCTAGATCACAGAATTTACAGAGTAAAGATAACTGAAAGTGCATGCAAAGACCAGCAAATAAATGAAAACCAAAGTTTTAGTACTGTTGCACATACTACCTTATCATTTCGACAAACACTCCCCTAGCTGTACACCAAAACAGCAAAGAGCACATCGTTTATTCTTTTCTTCTGTCAATATTAGTCTCAAAGTTTCACAACCGGCATCTGCGCAGCCAGATGATCTCGGCGTTAAGACTGCTTCCTACCTTACGGTCTCGGAGTTACGTAGCATGTCAGCAACTGAACCTGTCCACTTGCCCCATTAGTTACTGCAAACACAAGACCAGCAGCACGCTGGCCAATAGTTACATCAGGTCTAGAAGTAAGAGAAAAGTTTTCGGTGCATCATTGACATGTGTTTTCCTCGTTATTTGCTACTTAGGCACGAATAACGGCGTTTTATGCCGTGTAACGTCTTGGACGTAATGCCCAGACCCCGCTGCTCTGCGTAACCAATCCGTTGTCGATGCCACCTTCCTCTCATCTCTGCTCCCTTCTAGCATTAGAGCATTGTCCTCCCATGCTGCCCCCATACTATGCTCAGTCAGTGATCGGTTCTAGTACTTTCCAGTTCGATATTTTCACAGTATTTTCCATTTCCTAACTAGTTCGAGTCAGAATATAAAAGAGCTCTGGCAGAAGGGATAGATAACATTCCATCTTAATGTCTAAAGTCATTGGGGAAGTGGCAATCAAACAACTATTCAAGTTGGCGTGTAGAGTCTATGGCGACTTACCATCAGACTTCGGAAAAATGTCAACCAGACAGTTTCCGAGATGCCAAGGATAGGTAAGTGCGAAATCTATTGCACAATCAGCTGAACAGCTCCTGAATATGAGTTGCTGACATGAACAATGTACAGAAAATGGAACAGAAAATTGAGGATCGGTTAGAGACGATCAGTTTGGTTTTAGGAAGGCTAAAGGGAACAATGAGGCATTTCTGACGATGGGCTTGATAATGGAAGCAAGGCTGAAGAAAAAGCGAAACATGATCATCGGATTCGTCGACTTGGAAGAAGCGTTCGACAATGCAAATAGGTATAAGCCATAGAGAGAGACGAGTATATACAACATGTAGTATCAGGACCAAGAGGATATAATAACGGAAGACCGAGAACAAAGTGCTCGGATTAAAAAGGAAGTAGGACTGGGATGTAGTCTTTCGCCTCTAATGTCCAGTCTATAAATCGAAGAAGCAATGACAGAAATAAAAGTTGAAGAAAAATGAAGAAGAATTACAGAATCTTACAATTGAAAGAACAGAACGAGGCCTGAGAATAAACCAAATCTAGACAAAGGTAATGAGATGTAGCAGAAATGAAAATAGCTAGAAACTACACGTAAAAATTGGGGCTCACGAAATAGACGAAGTTGAGGAATTCTGCTGCCTAGGCAGCAAAATACCACACGACGGACAGAACAAGGAGGGCAAAAAACAGTATAGCACTGGCAAAAAGGGCATTCCTCGCCAAGAAAATTCTACTAGTATCAAACGTAGACCTTAATTTGAGGAAGAAATTTCTGAGAATATACGTTTCAAGTGCAACATTGTATGGCAGAGAGAACTTGTAATTTGTCATGAACTGCTACATATATTATGACTATTAAGGTAAATACATTGTTTGTTCTCTATTAATATCTTTCATTTGCTAACTATCCCTATCAGTAGTTAGTGCCTTCCATAGTTTGAATCTTTTATTTAGCTGGCAGTAGTGGCGGCAACTGTATTGCAGTAGTTCGAGTAACCAAGATTTTTGTGAGGTAAGCGATTTGTGAAACGCATAGGTTAATGTTAGTCAGGGCCATTCTTTTGTAGGGTTATTGAAAGTCAGATTGCGTTGCGCTAAAAATATTGTGTGTCAGGTTAAGCACAGTCAGGTATAATTGTTCAAAGGGGACGTTTCAAACTGAACTGCAGGAAAACCGGAAAAGAAGAGAACAGAATCATTAGAGATATAGTATTATAAAAGAATATTTAAAAATTAAGTGGACTGGTCACATACGGAATGAGGAGGCTCTCTGTAGAATCGGCGTTGAAAAGAATATACGGGAAACACTGACAAGAAGAAGGGGAAGGACGATATAACATGTGTTACAACATGGGTTATTAACGATGGTACTAGATGGAGCTGTAGAGGGTAAAAAATATAGGGGAACATACATCCAACAAATAATTGAGGACGCAGGGTGCTAGAATCGATAGCAAACCAACACCGATAACGGTAGTTCAGGTGTATATACCGACGTCGCAAGCTGAAGATGAAGAGATAGAGAAAGTTTATGAGGATATTGAAAGGGTTATACAATAAGCAATGGGAGATGAATATCTAATAGTCATGGGGGACTTGAATGCAATTGTAGGGGAGGAAGTAGAAGAAAAAAATATAGGAGAATGTGGGCTTGGGACAGGGAATGAGAGAGAAGAAAGACTAATTAGTACTGTAACAAACTTCAGTTAGGGATAGAGAATAATCTGTTGAATAATCCCAAGAGGAGGAGGTATACTTGGAAAAGACCGGATGATACGTGAATATTTCAGTTAGATTACATCATGGTCAGACAGATTCCGGTATCAGATTCTGGATTGTAATGCGTAACCAGGAGCAGATATAGACTTAGATCACGATGTAGTAGTGATTAAGAGTAGGCTAAAGTTTAAGACTTGAAATACGGATATACTAAGGAGTGATGAGATACGCTTAAAGTTCTCTAAGGCTGTAGAAACAGCAATAAAGAATAGTCCAGTAGGCAGTAAATTTGAAGAGGCATGTACATCTCTAAAAAGGGCAATCATAGAAGCAGGAAAGAAAAGCGTAGGTACAAAGAGGGTACTGCAAAGAAATCTTAGGTAACAGAAGAAATACTTCAGCTGATCGGTGAATTGAGAAAGTACAAAAATGTTCTGGGAAATTCAGGAATACAGAAATACAAGCCGCTGAGGAATAAAATAAATAGGAAGTGCAGGGAAGCTAAGATGCAGTGGTTGCATGAAAAATTTGAAGAAATCGAAAAAGAAATTATAGATGGGAAGACTGACTCAGCGTACAGGAAATTCAAAACAACCTACGGTGAAATTAAAAGCAAGAGTGGTAAAATTAAGTTTACAACGGGAATTCTACTGTTGAATGCAGAAGAGAGAGCGGATAGAAGGAAAAGAAGACTTTTCTGATGTGATAGAAGAAAACAGAGTCGATTCAAAGAGATTGGGGATCCAGTGTTAGAATTAGAGTTTAAGAGAGCTTTGGAGGATTTAGGATCACATAGGGCAGAAGGGATCGATAACATTCCATCAGAGCTTCTAAAGTCACTGGCGGAAGTGTCAACAGGAAGACTGTTAACGTTGATATGGAGAATGTATGAGCCTGCCAATGTACCGTCTGACTTTCGGAAAAATATCCATAAAATTCCGAAGACTGCAAGACCTGAATTATCGCACAGTCATCTAACAGCTAATGCATCCAAGTTGGTGACAAGAATAATATACAAAGGAATGGAAAAGAAAATTAAAGATGTGTTACATGGCGATCAGTTTGGCGTTAGGAAAGGTAATGGCACAAGAGAGGAGTTTCTGACGTTCCAGTTGATAATGGAAGCAAGGTTAAAGAACACTAAAGACACGTTTATACGATTTGTCGAACTAGAGAAAGCGTTCGACAATGTAAAATGGTGCACGATGTTCGAAATTCTGAGAAAAATAGGGGTAAGCCATAGGGAGACATGGATAATACACAATATGTACAACAACTGAGAGAGAATAAAAAGAGTGGACCACCAAGAACGAAATGTTCGGATTAAAAAGAGTGTAAGACAGCTATGTACTCTTTCGCCCCTACTGTTCAATCTGTACATCGAAGAAGGAATGATGGAAATAAAAGAAAGGTTCAGGAGTGGAATTAAAATTCAGAGTGAATCTTCGTAGGGACTGGCAGGAAAAGTACTAGACCTGTTCTAGACATAAGTCTTTATTTGCATGCTCTATTTAGTTAAACAATTATAGGCAGTACCACTATCCAGTGTAGTCGCCATAGGGTCCAGAGTCCAACCTACCTAGTATAGAGTACTGCCGTGAGAGGGCGTGGTCATCTGTTCCTTGACATAGTCCAAAATGGCGGGCAGGGGGGGGGGGGAATGGTGGGAAACAATGTGTTCACAATAGGGTTTGGAGTCCAACTGGTCTAGTACACAGTACCACCACCAGAGGATACTATCATCCTTTCCATGACATAATCCAAGATGGCAGTATGGTGGTGGAGAAGAAGCGCCTCATAAGAGGAAATTCAAGGGTATATTGTTTATTTACAGAAAAAAATCTGTTTGTGAATTTGGGATTACTGTTGCTCATCATTCTCTGCTGTTTGGAAATATTTAAGTCTTGTAAGAAATAATTACAGGGAGCAAACATGTTGCATAACCTAATGTTCGGCACTATACTACGGCTGTCTTAACCTAGTGTGTGACCCTGTGTCAGCACTTAACCTATTGTTCTGTTAAATGGCTCTCCATATCACCCCCATTTCCTTCACCTATTCTACCACCTTTGATACCAAATTAAGTAATTACTTACGTCCTCCCGCCAGTTTCTGGTACACTTTTCTAACTTCACATGTATTTGAATGCTGTTTCTGGCGCATTCTTCTTTGCCACCCACCCCCTAAACTCTTGTATTACGTTTTACATAAAAATTATGCAATTTAACCTAGTGTTCTGCACTTAATCTGCTGTTCTACGCCATGTCACCCACTCATGCTCGCCACATTCACGTAAAAATTTTATGAAAACTAATTAAATCGGCGTATTTCACATGTATGGGGCAGTTTCTTTTATTTTCAGCGTCCCATTGGTCAGTGAAATCAATGGAATACAATTTAGACAAAAGATCGCTGATAAGAAACATGTCCCACTATTTGACACCCAACGCCACCCCTGCTGCAGCCTCTGCCATGCCGCTGCACCCAGTACTGACCCCACCCAAGTGCGGCCACCACCGCATCACTTTGACATCCATGGGCAGCCCTAGTGGGTTAGGGCTGCAGCAACCAGGCTGCTGGCAGCATCCCCTTCTCCGCTGTCACGTCCTTGTCGATCTTGTGAGAAACAGCACACAGCCCTGTCCACCTCGCCACAGAACTCCAAAGCATGCCCACACCAATCCCATACGCAAAATGCCTCCGGGCAGCACGTGTGTTTACCATTGCTGATGCTATACCTATGGATACTGATGTCACAGACCACTCTATAGAAATCTGTTCCAGAATAGCACAGGCCGCTTTCTTCGTAGTGATCCTAATGGAACATACGAGCTGCGTCCAGCTGTGCATACCTGCCACTGTGTGGCCATCTAAAAGGTCTCATTGTTATACCGATGTCACATGGCTATGTAAAATAAGAGCCAAGTAGACCTCTCGGAAATTGTATACTGTCCCAGAAATAGTTAACATTCACTTTCTTGATGTCTCAGCTTGTGTGCACAGAAATTCATGCCCTAACAGAACCTGTTTATGAAAATAGCGCAGAACAACGCCGAATACATTCTTCCCTGCAGTCCTAACATGGCACTACATCCATCACATGATACCCTTCCTGCTTTCAACATGCGCAAATGTTCTCATTGTTATGTTGAGACTCCTATATCCCAGCATAATGAATGTTGTGTGAATGCATCGAGCATTATGATTGGCTCTTATCGAATTTACCCTCTGAATTACCGAGGCAGCCGGTGTTGAATCATTGTCCGCCTTTTCTTTCTTTCTGCAGATGAGACTTTCAGAGGCAAAAAACTAATTTATACAGATCGCCATATTGCACTGACAATTAAACCCTGCAAAGTGCCCCTACATATTGTCAAATACAGAAAGACTCTTAAGAAATTACACTGCTCCCCCACTGAGAACAGGTGCTTGAATATTAGAGGATGAAACCGATCTCCAACCAAGCAGTCTATCACTGCATACCTTGTCGTTATAGTAAAAGTATAATTCGTATCCTGTGCCAAAGAAAATCACTCGTTCTTACATCATTCATACATATACCGCGAAGATGGACAGCACTGTATATACTTCTTACTGCACTAGATATTTTCTGGCAGCTAACGGTCATAAGTCATCCACTCCCAACGTGTGACCAGAACGCGCTCAGTGGAATGAAGTCACTCTCAGAACTGTTCTACAAATTCAGGCTCCTTTTCCAATGGCACAAACGCATTACTACTTCTGATCCGAGCGTGCTTCCTTGCTTGCTCACCTTTATACACCCATCTCCAGACACTGGGATTACAAGAACACATGTTATTTCACATGGTTTGCTAGAAAATCACATCATTTTCGCGGTACGTCTCGATATCAAGCACACGGCTGTATCTTACCAATTACTCGCACAACATGATTCTGAAGATATATACTTTGATACTGTATGTGTTCAAGAATTAACAATGAATGGATGTACTGTACTGTCATCTACCCACATTTGTAATGATACTCGCAAAGTGGAGAAGGGGTGGTTTACCTATGATTGGGAAACATGCTGTCACATCATTGGTATGTGTTGAACTTACTCTAAAATCGGTAAAATTGGTCGCACTATCAACTGTGATGCTTATTATTAGAGTACATCGATGTTGTCTTTTCCATCCCATCCATCCACTGGCATGCTGTTGGTTACCGTATAATGGTTGACTGGCATCGCTTGTTTAAGTTGGAGAAAGAGTTTTTTGGATGGACAACACCTTCTGGAGTGGACAGCACCAAAACGGTGATCATGTACATGACTGCAATATGATGAATCAGTCGTTACTACGAGTATTAGATATGAGTTTAAATGTAGAGCTCGTGGATCACCTTCAGACTGTATTTTGGAAACTCTCCACAACGTGACCAAACTCTTCCAGTTTCCTTATGTGGTAACTGTCTTTTATTTAAAATCATCTAGTGTGTGGCGCATTATGGTAGCTGCAGTAGCAATATGATTTATACTGTATGATGTACAGTTTTCTGCAAGAGGCCATGGATCAGAACATCTTAATGTCAGTTTCAAAATGGTTCAAATGGCTCTGAGCACTATGGGACTCAACTGCTGAGGTCATTAGTCCCCTAGAACTTAGAACTAGTTAAACCTAACGCACCTAAGGACATCACAAACATCCATGCCCGAGGCAGGATGCGAACCTGCGACCGTAGCGGTCTTGCGGTTCCAGACTGCAGCGCCTTTAACCGCACGGCCACTTCGGCCGGCTTAATGTCAGTTTACAACCTGACACAGACCTTGAGGTCGTGGTAGAAATACAAAATGTATGGCAGTGTACACAGCGTGCTACAGCAGAAAAAAGTAATGTTTCAAAAAACGAGACAGAGCCACAGAGAGCGTCTCTTGCGATTTGCAGTATAATCCATGGGATACGATCATCCTCCTAAAGTACAGGTGATGGAACTTTAAACTGGCCTCTGAAGTGGATCAATACCTGTATATTTAATAGGATCGTCCCACATCGACAGCAGCAGCAGTTTGATGGGTGAATTCAGTGATGGACGGGCTGTCCCGTTAGAATCGCTAGGAGGAATGCACCCTGTGCTATTCTGGGAAGCATTGTAACATCTCTGTCTCCGTGCTGGACCCCGCCACAGCTATGTGTCATCACATCAGCATCGGTGGCTAGGGAGTTCTATATCAGGTGAAGTTAGTGGAGCTTTTATGGTTCGTAATTTTTCTCTGTTGGACAGTAAAGAATAGCGATGATAGCACGTTGGGTTGATAGATGTGAATGGACGCGGTTCTGCTTCGGACTGTAGTACCTTTATCTGGTTTTGAGATGCACCAGAATGCGCGCTTTTTCACTGAATGGTCAAAACACAGTCCTGTTGCACTACTCAGATCGTTCTGTTTCTACACGAGTTGCAGAAGGTGGTGGATATGGCTTTCTCCGACTTCTGATCAGTTACGACTTAAAATGGAACGATCACATGCACAAAGCTGTAGAAGTGGGAGCAGTTGCAAGATGCTTAGGGGCTGACTAAAAGCACGTTGCAGTTTTACTCTAGCAGATGGGTTCGAGAAGGTGACTCATCTCAAGGTATTAGAGTGCCAGAAGTATCATTCATTTGTGGCTGTGATTCAATGCAGGTATGTGGTTGAATGGAAGGACTTGATTCCAAATCATAGACATCATTTCTAGCGGACAGCATAACACTAGAGATCTGAAAAGGCAGTGTACATTTCTCACAACTTCAGTCAGCACACCATCTACTACTGTTTGTGATCCTTCTCAATCAATCATCGCTTATAACTCAGTTGATATATCACAGAACGTATGACATAGTATCAAGACAGGAAACATTACAAATACAAGAGAAATATCTAGCTGGGGCAGCGTGCACGAGTTTCAGATAGCGGTTTCACAAGACGCTCCTTAGCTGAATCAATTTCAAAATTCAGCGATTTTATCATAAGGTTGCATCGTGGGTTATGTGTATCCGAACTGCTGGTCTGATAGTATATGCTCTTATGATCACCGTCTCAGTATTTGTTTGGAAAGAAACCAGTTCATTTGGAGGTAATGCCATACCTCAATTTATAAAGCCAGTATAGCTTTTAAGATGGATACTTGTGTGCACAGGTAGAACCAAGACCGATTGTCACAGTAACATAATGTAGTTTTTGGGAGCGGGTTTTTTAACATCTGGCGGATTGTAAGACGATTAAACCTCTTTTTCTAACACACGGTGGTAGCAGTCGCAAGAAAAACTTATGAGACATGCCTACCCATCGTTGATTTTCGGACAGTATTAATTTGTATCGCCAGCGATCGGTTATTGACGAAGTATTATACTTAGTAGTAGGAGGTGTGTGATAGGTTCGACTTGAGCATCAGGCTTATAAAGTATGTGTTTGTTTTCCGAAATGTACAAAGGGAACGAACATGTCCATTCATAAGGAAGGTATGGATTTGACATTGAGTACTGTGACAGCAAAGGGAAGAGTATGTCAAGTCATAAGAATGGTACTTATATTTCTATTTACAGAGTTACAGCCATCAACACGGTGTGTTTCCGATACTTTGCTCATTGTCGAATGTCGTTCAACTCAGACTGCAATCACAACATTTAGTTGTAAATACAGGGATAAAATACATATGTGACCAATTTCTTAGGATGGTGATTCTACCTGTGCGAGTTTGACGAGCTGTGCCGGTGACCTGTGGAGGAGTGATTCACGTTTCCTATTAACGGTAAGATCTGTCTGAATGGAGAGGTATGTTGGATCTGTAGCGGCACCACCGTTTAGGATACAGAAGGTTAATTTTGTGCGATATTCTGAGCACAAATTACAGCCAGGTGCAGGCTGGATTGCAGTGAGTTACGCATACCAGCGGTTGCGAAGGCAAATAGAGGCCACAGAGGCATAGAACTGCCAGAGAGGGCACACACAGCAGTTTCCATGGCGCAATTCACAGGCAGAAGGGGGCCACTGGCCAGCCTAAGTGTTATACGTATGTGACGCGAAGCGGCGTGCTTGGCAAAACACAAACACACAGCCGAGTGTAAATAGGTGCCGTTTTCTAATGAGATTCATTCAAGTGAGGCAGCTCTCCTGGATGGCGGGTATTTGGTTCGACCCCCTGAGGCCGACGCATGGTCCATAGTCAGCCAGCCAGTGGCGGGCAACTCTTCAGCTCTCTACCACGGGTAGTCTTCTCGACTCCCGACGCATGCCGGAGACATCCCAAGGCAAGGGCTGCCGGATCGCGGGCGCTTGTTGGCACTGCGACTCGGGCCATGCTGGTGAGGACGTACAGCACAGGCATCTAGAGGTTGTCAGCTGGCCACGCAGCGGCTTCCAGCGAGCAGCGCTGAGGCGATAGGGGTGGAGACCGCTGAAACGACAGCCACCGCATTCTGACATAATCGGAACTCCGCTGGCGTACAAGACCAGCTCGACACAGCATTGCATTACACGGGCTGCTGGGGTGCTTCCGCAGCATTGCAGGGCTTTGTGACACAGATTAAAAGGAACAAGGGCACTGTAGCAAAAAACAATAAATCATTTGGAAAATTCTCGGCGAGATTTAATATGGCACCTCCTGGCAGCACCGATCCACTACATTTGGTGATAGAATAGCGGACATCGTCTGTACAGTATGACGTTTGAGACCCCCCCCCCCCCCCCTGCATTATAGTCACAAGATGTGGTGAGTTTTGACCAGTTTTCTTTTGAGTATTGGTCGTTTTCTTGCCTCATTTTAGGTGTTTTCCATGGGCAGAGTTTTCTTTGTTGTCAGAGTAAGTGTTAGAGTATTTGGGGCAGTAAGATTTATTTTTTTCTTGACATTTAATTACTTTTGTGTTGGTTTGTGATGATACTGAGTGTGGTGATATGGAGCTGTAGGATGTCGGGTTGTTCTTGTACTTAAATGTTTTGTTTTGTGGCTAACTGGGAATGAAAGCAACACAATGGCACATTCAAGGACGCAAGGTGTGTGGGAACCAGAAGCGGTGCGGATTTTAATGGAAAAGATAGCACAATTGACAGCAGACAATACTTCATTGAGAAATGAATTAACATCTAGAAGTGAGTGGGAAACCGCATCGGATCAGTCATTGTTGCCTAGGTAGCTGCAGCAGGAGATTGATCCATCTGCCACTAGTTTGATTATTCCGTTTTCTGGCAAGCCATCTGAGGATGTGCGTTCGTTTGTGAAGAACTTGGGAATTTCAGCTGTGAGTAATGGTTGGTCATATGAAGAGTTGTTACATGTAGCCAAGATTAGATTAACGGGTGAAGCAAAGACATTTGTAAGGTGTTCTGAGGCCTTAAGAAAGGCAGGACAGTTTAAGCAGTAAAAGGAAGGGCTTTTACAAAGGTAAAAAAACAGAATAGCGCTCAGTACTTTAGAGAGATGTTAAGCACAATAGCAAAGAGACATGGGGAAGCGATAGAGAAATTTGCGGACAGGATAAGGGAAATTAATGAGTATACTTACGAGTTGAGTCAGAGTGATGAAGCGAATAGTGTTTTGTTGCAGTAGGCCGAGCAAAGGGCACTTGATGTATTTTTGAGAGAGTTACCGGCGCATATGTTACGGAAAGTGCGTGAAGGAACTCCGAAGGGTTTGTATTCCACCATTCAGCTGGCAATTCAATGTGAGGAAATAGACGTGGCGACAGGGGTATGCAAGAGGCAAACAGTGTTTACAGCGGGTGTAAAATGTTATAAGTGTGGTCGTACGGGCATGTGCAGAGGCAGTGTACCCAGTCACCGAGGAATAGAGGAAGGGGTGGAAGCCAGCAGTGTGGAGGATGGATAAGTGGAGATGGGAGAGGTGGACAGTCGTTAAATGGCAGAGGGGGCCCAAGACCCACCTAAGGGAGCTCCCATTTAATTTCAGTGCTACGAAGACATGTGCAGAGGTGGAATGTTCAATGGTTAGATCAAAAGGAACTAAAAAGTTTAAGATTTTGTTGGACACAAGGTCGCAAGTGTCAGTGGCTACTAGGAATACAATGGGACGAAAGAAGCTAGGCCCAACACGTTATAGGTTGCGTGGAGTGGAAGAAAAGGAGGTCACACCTTTGGGGTCATTGACAGAATTGACAGTTGACTTTCGCATAGAGAAAGTCCGATTTAATGCATGCATGGAGGTAGTACCATGGGTAAGTGAGGGTTATGACATGATCCTAGGAGTAGATTTCTCGCATCGACATCATGCCAAAAGTGATCTTGGACAACGAACTGTGGAACTTAGTGGAATGTTATTTCAGCTAGGGTAAACTGTTGTCAGTGCAGAGCTGTTGCGAGGGGCGTTCAACGTAATGAACAAACCAATTGAACCGCATACATCAGCAGTGTGGCTTAATTCGCATGAGTGTGTGTCTAGTGGCACCGGGAAGTCGCTTTGGGTAAGTGTGGGGTCGAATCTACCTGTGGGTACAACATGTGTTATTGAACCATTGAAGGATAATGAAGATTTGGGTTCACTGGGTTGTTTTGTGAAACGTAGAGTTGTATGCCTACAGGAGGGGAATGGCAGGCGAGTAGTTCCCGTGAACGTGGATAATTTCAACGCTGTAGACGCGAATTTGAGAAAAGGAGTTTTAGTAGAAAATTTGAATATGCCAAATGACGAAGACTGTTGTTAGAGAGGTAGGCGAAGCGATCAACCAACTGCCGTAGAAATGCAATGCGTGACAAAATTAAGTATTTGAAAAGAGGAGAAAGAGAACATACGGAAGAATTATTGTGGGGATTTAAGGATTTGTTTTTTCCACAAGGGCCGTTACCAGCAACTCCATTAGTTTAACATAGGATACCAATAGGGAATGAAGCATCTGCTTACCGTAAACCATACAGAATACCGAGGTATTTGCAGCCGATTGTGGAGGATTTCATTGATCAGCAGCTTGCGGGTGGTATTATACAACATAGTAATAGTTGCTGGGGAGCGGGCATTGTCGTTGTGCCTAAAAAACCAACATATGGAACTAAGAAATACAGGTTCTGTTGTGACTACCGATACCTCAATTATAAGACAGTAACGGACGCATACCCCATTCCAAACATATCGGAGACTATGGATCACTTAGGACAGTCCCAGTACTTTTCTGCGATGGATTTGACAAGTGGTTATCATCAGTTAGCGGTGGCTCTAGAGTATCGTCCAAAAACTGCTTTCTCTAAACTTGGAGGCCATTACCAGTACATTAGAATGACATACGGTTTGAAAAACTCTCCGTCAACGTTTCAGAGGTTATTAGACACTGTCTTGAGGGGTTCACGGCAGTGTCGTGTCTATTTAGATGACATTATAGTGTTTTCAAGTAGTATGGAGCAACATAGACAGCGGTTAAGGGAAGTCTTTATGAGGTTAAGAGCAGCTCGTTTGACGTTGAGCCTGGAAAAGTCTCATTTTGTGTTAGAAGAAGTAAAATATTTGTGTCACATTGTCAGTAAGGACGGAGTGCGAACAGATCCGATGTTGGTAGAGGCTGTGAAGGATTTTCAGGAACGGAAAACAGTTAAGGAAGTGCCGTCATTCATTGGAATTTGCAATTTCTATCGAAAGTTCGTGAAGGGTTTTGCACATTTAGCACAGCCGTTGACGCTATTGTTACGGAAGGGTGTGAAATTTGAGTGGACAGAAGAGTCTCAGGAAGCGTTTGACAAACTGAAAGAATTGTTAACATCAAGTCCGGTTCTTGTGTTTCCAGATTTTGAAAAGGAGTTTATACTAGCATGTGATGCATCGAATAAAGCATTAGGGTGTGTTCTTAGTCAGTAAATTGATGAGAAAGAACATCCTGTGGCCTATGCATCTAGGCAGTTCAATGCAGCAGGGAAGAATTACTCAACAACAGAGAGGGAGATGCTTAGCGTAATCTATGGAATCACATATTTTAAATGTTATTTATAAGGGAGAAGATTTCGGGTAGTGACAGATCATGCTGCGTTGAAGTGGTTCTTGGGGTTGAAGAATCCGTCGACTAGACTTGCTCGATGGGCTGTGAGGCTTAGTGAATTCGACCACGAGGTGGTGCACAAGCCTGGGAAGAAGCACGGTAATGCGGATGCACTAAGTAGGAAGGTGGCAAAAGTAGAAGTCGTACGTTATGGCCTAGCAGTATAACGCGGACAACGATTGTAAATTGTATCGGACACAGCCACAATTTAATGTGTACGACGGTCTTCTCTGCAGGGAAACGAAGTTAGGGCCGAGGGTAGTAGTGACAGCGAAGTTGAGGGATGAGGTTTTAAAGGAAGCACGTGATCACGTGTTATCCGGCCATGGAGGGTGTAGAGCGACGAATAGGAGAGTGGCGGAGAGGTATTGGTGGAGAGGTAGGAAAGGAGATGTGGATCAGTATACCAAAAATTGTATACCATGTGCGCAGAGAGCAGATTTGAGTCGGAAACAGATAAAGCTACAACGATTTCCGGAAGCAACATATCCATTCTCTTTGCTCGGGATCGACGTCTTAGGACCTTTTAGGCGAACACCATAGGGGAACAGATTCGTTCTCACAATAATAGACCATTTTTCGAGGTACGTGGAGATGGTGGCTATGCCGAATCAACAGGCAGCAATGGTCGCGTAAGCTTTAGTAAATAACTGGATTTTGAAGTTTGCTGTACCAGAGACAATAATTACCGACCAAGGGACCAACTTTATGTCGGATTTAATAAAGGAACTACGTAAATTGTTGAACGCAAAGAAGTTGAGGACGAGCGCGTTGCATCCACAGGCGAACGGAAGGACAGAACGGGTACACAGAACAATCGGGAAGATGCTGAGTTTTTATGTGGATTCTCATCACCATCAGTGGGACGAGTATTTGAGGCATATTGTATGCGCATACAATGCAAAAGTCCAGACAAATACCGGTTGGTCTCCATATGAGGTAGTGTACGGGCGAAAAATGTCGTCACTGATTTAGTGAAGTGATTTAGTTATCGACAATGCTGGGTCAGGAATGTCTTGCTTAATGGACCAGTTCATATAAAGTAAATTTAAGGATGAAAGTAGTCACACAATCGGGGTTGAGTTTGGATCAAAAATAGTGAATTTTGGAGGAAAATCTCTGAAGCTACAAATATGGGACACGTACACGGTGCAGGAAGGACCGGTGAATCTGTACGTCAATTCGCAAGAACAATTCGGGAGGTTTGGAAAATGGTACAAAACGCGAATACAAACTTTTGGAAAGGCAGGAAGACGCAGTAAAGCGGAAAGGAAGTTTACCTCAGTATAGAGTGGGGCAATGAGTAATGCTATCCAGCCCCTACACGCAAAAAGGGAAAACGAAGAAGTTCCACACAAACTATCAAGGGCCATACCAAGCTGTTGAAACCACATCTCCCGTTAATGTTAAGCTTTGGCTGCCATCTAGAACGAAGATAGTACACATTGGGCGGTTACGGCCTTTTAAGGGTTGCCTGGATGTGATTCCAGGCGTGTCACAGGAAGGAAGGAGGAAGAAAGAGTGGAGAAAGGTGCTAAGCATAGAGAAAACCGGCATGATAGAGTACAGCATGAAGTACCGTATGCTTTACGATCCAGAAAGTAGCAGAGTATTTTTAGTTTTTTTTTGGTTTGTTTTCGTGTCGTGTATCAGTGGGTTTGCATAGATTAATTAAGCATTGTATTTCGTATGTTGTGTGTATTTTCGTATGTAGCCTGCTAGGGGCTGCAGTCTTTTTGAAGATGGAGGAAGGGCGATGCTGATCCCTGGTCTCAGGTCACTGAAAAGGGAAGTGTTGTTGGAGGAGAAATCGAACGCAGTTCTGGAGAAATAAATGCGTCAGAGTAAATTTTGCGGCAAAGCCGTAATGAATATGAGTTGAACGATGTCAGAGTCATACGTTTTCCTGTTTAAATTTTTAGTTATCGACAATGCTGGGTCATGAATGTCGTGCTTAATGGACCAGTTCATATAAAGTAAATTTAAGGATGAAAGTAGTCACACAATCGGGGTTGAGTTTGGAGGAAAATCTGTGAGGCTACAAATATGGGACACGTGTACGGTGCAGTTATTTTTACCCAGGGGGAAAGGAATAGACTGTCCAAGGGACATCGTGGAGCCAAAATTGAGCTTACAACAGGTCAGGGTGCATTGAATCTTCTCCACCTACGAGAATTTGGCAATAGTAGCAAATTGTTTTGAGTGGGAGTATTTGCAGAAGCGAAACTTATAGAGCTCGATGGGAGCGAAATTTTAATCAATGGAACTAAGTGTAACATAATAGGACCAACCTTCCATCTGCCAGCGTCAATTACAGGACTCATGCATTTGAATGTTAAGCAGCCATAGCTGTACCGGCCAGATGCCACTTTAGAGTTTCTGCCAAGGCAGAATCTGACTTTGTTAAATCGAACTCTTGAGCCAGGTCTGTTGAGATCCATAACCCAGTTCATTTTAGAAAAAGAGGGGCGCATATCAGCCGAGCAGCTTGCGCAACATGTCGCTCAGTATAGGAAAAGGCAACGGCAAAATAACGATCATTTTGAGCACCTCTGTGCCAAGTGTCATCGCAGCCTTATCTTTGTTATGTGTTATGCTAATTCCAGAAGGGACCCGAGGGTAGTTCAAGTCCCAGTGGATTGGATACTGAGGGCGTGAGACGAGTAGATAAGGGGCTGATCCAGCAGTGGTCGTCCAGGAAGGAATTTTTACCTTTCGTTTCATGTCATGGTTTTAAGGGGGCACTAGACCACATTTAAGTTTCCTAGTAGTAAGGAAACATGCCATAGGTGCCGACCAAAACAAGTTAAGAGCTAGTTAAGGGTCGAAGAGGGGAATAATGTAGTGGCACTAGCGTTTAGGGTAGAGAAACGTGGTTTTGTGCGATATTCTGAACACAAGTTACAGCCAGGTGCGGGTCGAGTTGCAGTGAGTTATGCATACAGCGGTTGCGAAGGCAAATACAGGAGACAGGGGTATAGAATTACCGGTTCTCTAGATATGAGAAACACATTGTTTGACTTTGTAAAATATAGGGATGATTTTGAATCTGTTACATCACCAACACAGATATTAGTGAGTGGAAATATCAGTTTATTTTTCTTTTCTGGAGTTTTCTTCACATAAGGGTCTTCACAGGCTGGATAAGTTTGTAGTTACTCTATGATTTACAGCACCCTACACTTAGCTAAAGTTTCGGGTATCTAGATAAAAAATTTCCAGTCTGTATCTTCAGAATTATATTGCGTGAGCGATAGGTCGGATACACTGTGTGCTTGATATCGAGAAGTACTGCGAAAATGGTGTGATATTCTAGCAGACCATGCGAGAATACATGTGTTTTTGAAATCCCAGAGTCTGGAGATGGGTGCAGAAAAGCGAGCAAGTAAGGAAGCAGGTTCGAACCAGAAACAGTAACCCGTTTGTACCATGGGGAAACGAGCCCGAATTTGTAAGACAGTTCTGAGAGTGACTTCATTCCGCTGAGGGCGCTCTGGTTGCACATTGGGAGTGGATGACTTATGACCATCAGCTGCAGGAAAATATATAGTGCAGTATATGTATGAATGATGTAAGAACGAGTGATTTTGTTTGGCACAGGATAAAAATTGTATGTTTACTACATCTACACTGTACACGGTGGTATATTGTTGTGCTGGAGTTCGGGTTCACGCTCTAATATTCAAGCTTCTGTCCTCAGTGGGGGAGCAATGTAATTCCGTAAGAGTCATTCCATATTTGACAAAATGTAGGGGCACTTTGCAGGCTTTAATTGTCAGTGCAATATGGCGATCTGTGTAAAATATTTTTTTTTTCTTTACCTCTGAAAGTCCTGTCTGCAGAAAGAAAGAAAAGATGGACAGTGCTTCTACACTGGATGCATCAGTAAATCGGAGGGTAAATTCGATAAGAGCCAATCATAACGCTCGATTCGTTCATGCAACATCCTTTGTGCTGGGATATAGGAGTCTGTACTTAGCGGTGAGAATGTTTATACATATTGAAAGCAGGAAAGGTAACATGTGATGGATGTGGTGCCATCTTAGGACCGCAAGGAAGAATGCATTCGGAGTTATTCCGCGTTGTTTTCGTAAACAGGTTCTGTTTGGGAATGAATTTACGTACATACGAGCTGAGACATCAAGAAAGCAAGCATTAACTATTTCTGGGACACTATACAATTTCCGAGCGGTCGACTTTTCTCTCATTTTACGTAGCCATGTCACGTCAGAATAACAATCAGAACCTTTTAGATGGTGAGTTGCCACACGGACGTTTCAGGACGAGGTGTCAGTCACGCTGGGGCAGATATGTACTGCTGGATGCACCTCATATGTTCTGTTAGGGTCGCTAGGGAGTATGCAGCCTTTGATATTCTGGCACACATTTCTATAGCACAGTCTGTGACGTCGATATCTGTAGATATAGCGTCAGCAACGGTAAAAACATATGCTGGCCGGTAGTGTTTGTCATATGGGATCGATATGAGCGTGCCTTTGCATTCTGTGGTGAGGTGGTCAGGGGTATGTGTTGTACCTCACATGATCAGCGAGGACCTGACGATGGAGGAGGAGACACTGAGGAATTAGGCTGCTGCCAGCAGTCTGGTTCCTGCCGGCCTAACCCACCAGCATGAGGGAGGGCTGCGCATGGATGGCAGAGTGATGCTGTAGCGGCTGCACCCAGGTTGAGGTCAGGGTTGGGGCCAGTGGAGGCGGCGGCGGCTGTGGGGGGGGGGGGGGGCGGGGGCATCTGGCATTGAGTGTTGGGATGTGTTTTTTACTAGTGATGTTTTGTTTAAACTGTATTCCAAATAACCTGCTGCAAATAAAAAAAAAACTACCTTATACCAGTGAAAATAGATTTGATTAATTTGCGTAATTTTTTTATATCAAACTGGTGTTAGCAGTACAGTAGTTAAGGGGAAGGTGTGCATGAGTGTGTGACATGGCGCAGAACAGTAGGTTATGTGCAGAACAGTAGGTTAAATTGATAATTTTTATGTAAAACGCAGTACAAAAGTTTAAGGGGGTGGGTGACAAAGAAGAATGCTCCAGAAATGGCGTTCAAAAGCATGTGATATTCGAAAAGTGTAACAGAAAATGGTGGGAGGCTGTAAGGAATTACTTAATTTGGTGTCAAAGGCGGTAGAATACTTTAAGGAAATAGGGGTGACATGGAGGACAACTTAACAGAACTATAGGTTAAGTGCCGACAAAGAGCCAAACATTAGGTTAAGACACCCTGAGTATAGTGCTGAACATTAGATTATACATGTTTGCTCCATGTAATTACTTCTAAGAAGACCTACATGTTTCCAAAGAGCAGAGAATGATGATCCAGAGAAATCCAATAGCCACAAACTGACTTTTTTTATAAATAAATAATATAGCCTTGAATTTCCTGTTATGAAGCCCTTCCTCTCCACCACCATACCACCATCTTGGATTACAAGGGATGAGAGTGCCCTCTGGTGGTGGCACTGTGTACTAGACCAGTTGGACTCCAGACTTCGTTGTGAA
Organism: Schistocerca serialis cubense; assembly: GCF_023864345.2. Lineage (NCBI taxonomy): Eukaryota > Metazoa > Arthropoda > Insecta > Orthoptera > Acrididae > Schistocerca > Schistocerca serialis. The sequence goes on from NC_064638.1 coordinate 492,848,085, forward strand.
CACACTGTTTCCCAGCATTTTTCCCCCCTCCCCCACCTCACCATCTTGCATTACATCACAGAATGGACAATAGCACCCTCTGGTGCCAGTACTGTGTACTAGGTCAATTGGACTGCAGACCACATGGCGATCTCACTGTTTCCCGCTATTCCCCCCACCCAAGACCGCCATCTTGGATTATGTCAAGGAATGGATGACCGCACCCTCTAGTGGCAGTACTGTATACTAGGTGACTTGGATTCTGGACCCCATGGCGACTACATGGGATAGTGGTATGTTTAACTAAATAGTGCATGCAAATAAAGACTTATGTCTAGCATGGTGGTAGTCCTTTTAACGCCAATCCCTGGGACGAGGTGGTGGTCGGGTGACTTAAGTTAGGGGAGGTAACCCAAGTGCCCTTTCTTTCCTGCCATTTTCTTAGGTTAATAGAGATAACCTGATTGACCTATCTTCCCCCAAAAATTCAGACTTACCGCCAATCCCTAGGAAGTGGTGGCCCCACCAAAACTCAAACTTCCTGCCAAAATCAGCCATCTTGAGTGACATCATGGCTGCTATGTTGGATGATGTCATGTGCTGTGGCCAAGGTTACACGTGCTCATCTTGGATGACATCATCGATTTCATGCTGGATACATCTGGCAACAATGCAGAGTGCGCCAGAACCGCCCTTTGCCTAATACTTACGTAGTGGACTTCCCTAAACATTTTCGAAGTCCTCTGCCAGTTCTATATTATGTGGACCCCGCACCGCATTGCAGTACTCCATGAAGAGGCAGGATAAGCGTAATGCAAGTACATGCTTTAGTATTATATTTTCTAAGTGCACTTCCAATAAATTGCAGTTGGTTTGCTTTCCCCACAATATTATCAATGTGATAGTTCAAAATTAATTTTTTCGTAACTTTAATTCCTAAGTATTTAGTTGCAGTGACAACTTTTAGCTGTTGTTGTTGTGGTCTTCAGTCCTGAGACTGGTTTGATGCAGCTCTCCATGCTACTCTATCCTGTGCAAGCTTCTTCATCTCCCAGTACCTACTGCAATCTACATCCTTCTGAATCTGCTTAGTGGATTCATCTCTTGGTCTCCCTCTACGATTTTTACCCTCCACGCTGCCCTCCAATACTAAATTGGTGATCCCTTGATGCCTCAGAACATGTCCTACCAACCGATCCCGTCTTCTGGTCAAGTTGTGCCACAAACTTCTCTTCTCCCCAATCCTGTTCAATACTTCCTCATTAGTTATGTGATCTACCCAACTAATCTTCAGCATTCTCCTGTAGCACCACATTTCGAATGCTTCTATTCTCTTCTTGTCCAAACTATTTATCGTCCATGTTTCACTTCCATACATGGCTACACTCCATACAAATACTTTCAGAAATGATTTCCTTACACTTAAATCTATACTCGATGTTAACAAATTTCTCTTCTTCAGAAAAGCTTTCCTTGCCATTGCCAGTCTACATTTTATATCCTCTCTACTTCGACAATCATCAGTTATTTTGCTCCCCAAATAGCAAAACTCCTTTACTACTTTAAGTGTCTCATTTCCTAATCTAATTCCCTCAGCATCACCCGACTTAATTCGACTACATTGCATTATCCTCGTTTTGCTTTTGTTGATGTTCATCTTATATCCTCCTTTCAAGACACTGTCCATTCCATTCAACTGCTCTTCCAAGTCCTTTGCTGTCTCTGACAGAATTACAATGTCATCGGTGAACCTCAAAGTTTTTATTTCTTCTCCATGGATTTTAATACCCACTCCGAATTTTTCTCTTGTTTCCTCTACTGCTTGCTCAATATACAGATTGAACAACATCGGGGAGAGGCTACAACCCTGTCTTACTCCCTTCCCAACCACTGCTTCCCTTTCATGTCCCTCAACTCTTATAACTGCCATCTGGTTTCTGTACAAATTGTAAATAGCCTTTCGCTCCCTGTATTTTACCCCTGCCACCTTTAGAGTGAGTGAAGTCTTCCACATGAGCACAAAAGAGAAGCCCCTAAATTTCAGTTGCAATATAAATCAATCATAGCTAACTTTCAGCTATGATTGATTTATATTGCAACTGAAATTTAGGGGCTTCTCTTTTGTGCTCATGTGGAAGACTTCACTCACTCTAAAGGTGGCAGGGGTAAAATACAGGGAGCGAAAGGCTATTTACAATTTGTACAGAAACCAGATGGCAGTTATTAGAGTTGAGGGACATGAAAGGGAAGCAGTGGTTGGGAAGGGAGTAAGACAGGGTTGTAGCTTCTCCCCGATGTTGTTAAATCTGTATATTGAGCAAGCAGTAAAGGAAACAAAAGAAAAATTCGGAGTGGGTATTAAAATCCATGGAGAAGAAATAAAAACTTTGAGATTCACCGATGACATTGTAATTCTGTCAGAGACAGCAAAGGACTTGAAGACGGAGTTGCAATATAAATCAATCATAGCTAACTTTTAGCTATGATTGATTTATATTGCAACTGAAATTTAGGGGCTTCTCTTTTGTGCTCATGTGGAAGACTTCACACTTTTCGTGATTCGAATCCAATTGCCACTTTTTGTACCTCATGGATATTTTGTCTAAGGCATTCTGCAATTCGTTTTGACCATCTGATGACTTTATAAGACAGAAAAGATAGCATCAACTGCAAACAAGTTAAGAGGGCTGATCACATTACCTCCCAAATCGCTTATGTAGATCAGGAGCAATAAACACCCTATAACACTTCCTTGGGAGCCGCCATATGTTACTTCTGTTTTACTCTATGCCTTTCCGCATTACGAACTGTGACCTTTCCGACAGGAGATCACGAATCCAGTCACACAACTGAGACGATACTCCGTAGGCACCCGACGTAATTAGAAGTCACTTGTGAAGAACAGCTTCAAAAGCCTCCTGGAAATCTAAAAATAAGGAATCAATGTTACGTATCCTATATTTAGGAATCATAAGTTCGTGAGAATAAAGAGCTAGTTCTTTTCCACAAGAAGGATATTTTTTTCTATCCGTGTTGGCTATTGGTCAATAAATCATATTCTTCGAGGTAATTCATAATGCTACCCGCAGAGTGTGCGTTCCAGATTCCTGTTGGAAATCGACGTCATTGTTATGAGCTTGTAATTCAACGGATTTCTTCGACTTCCTGTCTTGGGTGTTGGTGTGTGTTGTACAACTTTCTAGTTGGCTACGGATGTTTCTACAAGCTAGTAGTTGTATATGATTGCTAAGTGCAAAGCAATTGTATCAGCATACTTTGAAAGGAAACTCACTGTTATACAATCTGGACTGGAGGCCTTGCTTTTCTTAACTATTTTAAACTGCCTCGCTACAACGAAGATATCTAAGTTATTCATGTTATCATTTGCTCCTGATTAGAATCCTTGAATATTTACTTCATCTTCTTTTACAAAAGAATTTCGGAAACCGTGTTTAGTAACTCTCCTTTAGTGGCACTGTACTGTCATCAATAACATCGCCATTGTTACCGTGCAGTGAAGGTGCTCAGTGCACAATCTTTTAAATTCGGATTACTTTTTTCGTTAAACCTGCAGCAGTGTTGTGGGATTAATAGCACGTCTTATTAATTTATTTGGTCTATATCTCAGTTGCCATCGACACTGTTTCTTTGAATTTAAACCACTCTGGTCTACGTATACAAAAATTGGAAAGAGTGAGGACTGTCTCTTGGGAAAGTGTCAACCGAATCTTTATCTTCCTCATTCGTGTGGCCATATTGTAAATGGTTGCTTTACAATTCTTGAGGGCATTTTCGTTCTGTTGTTTCAACTACAAAAAGTGCGTGTATTTTTCACCATATGCGTTTCGCTTTATTGAGGTAAAGCACCATCAGTGATCTGTACTTAAATTATTTATATTTTTATTTGCTTTAACTTCGAAAAACAGTTCGTTAACAATACGATGGATGTTACTTACGGTATTTTCCACTTTATTTCTCGCCTACATCGGGAAATTCCGTCTGCTATCACATCTTTGATGCTTTTCTCCTTTAGACAATGATAGTTGTCATCTAATTTTTTGTTTCTCTGCAACACTATGCACTTTTCATATTTTACACAGCACACTTTTTCGAATACCACTTGTAACACCATAGCTCTAATACTTTACTGATTTATTTTGCCTTATGTTATATTTAATGTTACATCGCTGAGCTTCTGTAAATGTGTTTGATTGAATAGATAACACAAAATTGTATACTGCTTTCTTTGTAAAAACTTTGATGTCATGATTTGATTCTATGCAATGTAGGGTATCTGTCACTTAAATTCTTTGTCCCAATTGGAGAGACACAAAACTTACTGTATATATTTGGAATTCTTTAACCAATTTTTTTAGAAATGTCAGTATGTGCAAAGGTTCTGTTTTATTTAAAATGTTTGTTCTCTGTTATGTAAACTGCTGACCTTCACTTAGGGTTCTCAGTTATCTTCATCATCACCTTGGACAGTTTCCAGCCATTGGTTGGGTCTGTCGGGAACACAAGCCTCTCCATCGTGTTCTGTCTTTCCACCATTCCCCCTCTTCCACCTTCGTCCAGTTCTCTCCTCTTCACGTCACACATTCCTTCACTCCCTTCACCCATCTATCTCTTGGTCTTCCTCTGGGCCTCTTCCCCACCAGTTGCAGATCAAACATCCTCTTTGGAATTCTTCCCTCATCCATTCTCTTCATGTGTCCATACCACTGCAGTCTTGATTTTTCTATCCTGTCCTGTACTGGTTCCTCCTTTAGTCTTTCCCACACATACACATTTCGCAGTCTGTCTCGTCTTGTTACACTCAACCTGCTCCTCTGGAAGTTCATTTCACTAGCCTGTATTCTACTTTTGTCGCTTTTGTGCATTACCCATGTCTCACTTCCGTATGCCAATATGGGGACAAAGTAGGTTCGGTATATAATTCCCTTGGATTTCTGTGGCACCTCCTTGCTCCAAATAAGCCCCCTAATGCATTTGTAGAACTGCCCTGCTTTTCTGCACCTTTCATTTATTTCCATTGCGTTTCCCCCCTTACTTTCAATCATGCTTCCCAGGTACTTGAAGTTCTCTACCACTTGTAGTTTTTCCCCTCCACAAGTTATATCCACATTTGGCCTATTCTTCTACCTTGTTGTGACAATTATTTCACTTTTCTTTCTCTTTCTCAGTTATATTGTATGTAAAAGGTGGTGTGGTTCCCCTCGGGAACGGAACTGTGTAGCGCGCGCAAATTGTTGTTGGCCTAGGTAGAAAAGGTGGAACCATGAGTCAGTCGGGAACGAGCTACTAAACTGTCAACTGCTCATGTAAAAGTTGTGTATTGTGTTGGTTCCGAGAGAGGCTTTTCCTGAAGCTTTCCAATGCCTTGGATGGATGGATAAAGAGCTGGAACGATTCTGGAATTGATGTCTATCATCGCCACCAAGAAATGACAGAGTCCGGCAGTTCTACCTGCAAATCCACCTACCAACATGCAATCGCCACCACATTGTGCAATCAGTGTAAGGGAACACTATGCTAATGTACAGTGAAGGATCAGCTAGTTGGATATTTAGTGTACTCAAATACAAGGTAATTTTTAACTGAACCTTTGTACCTACCGTGATTTATCCTCAGTCACATATCCACTTAGGGTCCCTCCCACGCTAAAGTGCTTACCGAGAGTCCTTTATTGAAAGAAAGTTAATGTGGCAAGAGAGTGAGCTAAAGTACATGAGCACTCCGCCTTCAGCCCACAGGTGGCCCATCGGGACCATCCGATCGCCGTGTCATCCTGAGATGAGAATGCGGATAGGAGGGGCGTGTGGTCAGCACACCACTCTCCCAGTCGTTGTGATGGTTTTCTTTGACCGGAGCCGCTAATATTCGATCGAGTAGCTCCTCAATTGGCATCCCGAGGCTGAGTGCACCCCGAAAAATGGCAACAGCGCATGGCGGCTGGATAGTCACCCATCCAAGCGCCGGCCACGCCCGACAGTGCTTAACTTTGGTGATCTCACGGGAACCGGTGTATCCACTGCGGCAAGGCCTTTGCCAAAGTACATGATGCTTGCTGAAAATAATTTTTCTATTAAAAATGCTTATAAATATGTTGGTGCAATTTCAAAATTAAAAGTTCTTAAAACTGAGGATGGTAAAGTTTTGCTTACAAGGGAAACTCCCCATCGCACCCCCCTCAGATTTAGTTATAATTTTGCACAGTGGATAGACCTTGAAAAATTGAACACAGATCAATCGAGAAAACAGGAAGAAGTTGTGTGGAACTATAAAAAATAAGCAAAATATACAAACTGAGTAGTCCATGGTCAATATAGGCAACATCAAGGAGACTGGGAGTACATGGGCGCCGTGGTCCCGTGGTTAGCGCGAGCAGTTGCGGAGCAAGAGGTCGTTGGTTCAAGTCTCCACCCAAGCGAAAATTTTGCTTACTTCATTTTTGCAAAGTTATGATCTGTCCGTTCGTTCATTGACGTCTCTGTACACTGTAATAAGTTTAGTGTCTGTGTTTTGCGACCGCACCGCAAAACCGTGCGATTAGTAGACGAAAGGACGTGCCTCTCCAATGGGAACCGAAAACACTTGATCGCAAGGTCATAAGTTAACCGATTCCTCCACAGGAAAACACGTCTGACATATTCTATACTACACTGGTGACGGCACGTGCGTCACATGACAGGAATATGTTGTCGACCCACCTAACTTGCACACTTGGCGAATGGGTAAAAAGATTCTTCTACCTTGCCCAATTTAGATTTTCTTGTGGATGTGATAATCACTTCCAAAAAAGTGATGAAAACATAAGAGTGTGTCACATAAACTGCAACAAATGAATGCAGCAGTTTCACAGTCGCACAGTTTTCTCTGTGCTCTGTCAAAACATATGTTTTTAACGGTTTCAAATTTTTCCATGAGTAGACTGTCATATCCTGCATATGTCCACGCAAATCTGAACATGTCCTGGAATTTTGGAGAGCGAAGTTGATTATGTATGAGTGCCTGAACTCTGCAGTGGTTAGCACACTGGACTCGCATTCGGGAGGACGATGGTTCAATCCCCTCTCCGGCCATCCTGATTTAGGTTTTTCGTGATTTCCCTAAATTGTTTCAGGCAAATTCCAGGGTGGTTCCTTTGAAAGGGCACGGCCGATTTCCTTCCCAATCCTTCCCTAACCCGAGCTTGCGCTCCGTCTCTAATGACCTCGTTGTCGACGGGTCGTTAAAACACTAACCACCACCACCTGAACTCTGATAATTCTCTGAAAATAAAAATTTAAACTTTTCACTCGAGGGAAGACTTGAACCAAGGACCTCTCGTACCGCAGCTGCTCACTATACCACGGGACCATGGCGCTCTAGAGCTCACAACATCCTTGATGTGGCCTATGTTGCCCATGAGTACTCAGTTTGTATATTTTGCTTATTTTTTCATAGTTCCACACAACTTCTTCCTGTTTTCTCGATTGATCTGTGTTCACTTTTTCAAGGCCTATCCACTGTGCCAACTTATAACTAAATCTGAGGGGGATGCGATGGGGAGGTTCCCTTGTTAGTAAATGATCACAATGCTGCTTGTTGCAAATCGCAAAAGTTGAGTCATTTTCTTATAGACATGTCAAGTTTTGTTTTACTGCAGTAAGATTTGAGAACTAATACCTTGTTTCTTTCATGTATTTAAAGTGTGTTTAGTATGCTCTGCTACAGTGGTCAAGATTAAGAGCCTCCCTCCACTGAAAGTAGTTCAATTGCACAAAGTTACTTAATTATAGTAAGTTTCAATTACTCTTCATATTCATGTGAACTTCTGTACAATGTTGGACTCCCCTTGTGTATTAAAAATGCATATTAATGGTGTAACAGGATCACCAGTTAGTCTATTGTGCTCATGCTAGATAACGATTAATAGGAAGACCACTATCTATGAAAACAATAATTTCTTTATTCAAAAGACAGTGAGAAGTAACCTGTTCGTGAATTCCATTTAACTTTCATTCTAAATAGAAAAGTATTTAGCTGAGAGAGACTAAACCTGTGATCATAATTTTGCAGTAAACTACATTTACAATTTTATGTCTGTTAGGAAAATGTTCGAAAAGTAATACTGAACCTATGTCCAATTTATGATTCTACAGTGAATATTAATAGTAATGTTATAAATACCATTCAGTTTGAATAAGCTTTGAAAGTAATAGTGTGTATTGTTATCTGTTATATTTATGGAAATAGTCTGTTCTGCTCCGTCAGCTTCCAATCTTACCATGAACATATGCAGGTGCCAGAGCTCATTTCACTCGCAAAGTATAGGTTGTGTTTGTCGGTTAAAGTTACTCATATTCTTGAACAAGAATGTCAATCATTCTCTTGCCTAAATAGGCTGGCGCCCGTTTTCCTTATTCTTTCAACAGTGTACATACGTAAACTATTGTTTATTACTACTTAAATATTTACGTAATTCTGACTTTCACTTCCGATGAGCCACCTCCGTTAGGTACAACACGGTCTATATAACAAAAATCCTCTCGGAGGGTAACACTGCTCTGTTGCGTTATACCATAATTGCTTTAACAAGTTAGTTTTATTTCACAAGCTGCCTCCAACTCTAAGGTTATGGTGTAGCAGTAGCGGACAATAGTGTTATACACTGTTTATGTTCGTTTTGGTACTTCTAAGTATGTATTGCGGTTTGGGTTTTGTACTGTTGCCAACGCAACCTAGCCGCTAGTTTGTTTTTGACCGATATATATTTTGCAGTTTATTGTAAGAGTGTAATTCTGTTTAATTATGTTGTTGTGTATTTATATACTATGAACGTGTAGGGAAGGAATAGCAATGGAGTTTCTTTTTGGGAAGGGGAGGGTGGGGGAAGGGAGAAGCCATGATGAATGGACGTAAGTGTGATGGAGTGTGAGTTGGAGAAGGTGGAAGATGAGGAACAAGAAGTGAAATTAAATTAGGGCTGTGGCGCGGTTTGGGTGGGAGAGTGGAAAAGGGTGAACGCTAAAAAATACTCTTCTCTTTTGTATGTAATTTCAGCAATGATTTTATGTAGAGTCTGGTTTCCAATATTTATTTGGTTATTGAACAACTGTTTATTTTGTGTTAATGTTTCATGTATGTGGAAATCTTCTTGGAAATGGAGGAAGTGTCTATCTTTACTGATTTTTATGATGCTCACATCTTTTTCAATATTGCTTGGTCTATGGTGTTTTTGTGTTAGATGATCTGCAAATGTTGAATGGTTTGTACCATATTTAAATGGTCTGAGGTGTTCTTTACGATCTTGCGTCGAATGTCCTGCCAGTCATTCCAATGTATATCTTGGTGCTTCAAAATCAAACGAAATGATTATTAACTTCTTAACTATTCACAATTATTGGTATAACAACTTTTTTTTAAAGTAATCACAGCTGCGTGCCCTGGATGAATGTTAAAACAGATGTATAACGAGAGCGTAATAAACCACTTGCCGTAGGATAAAAATATATCTCTCAGTTCACTCACACTTTCTCCGTCCCCTTCTCTATATATATTCCTCTATTTACACACACACACACACACACACACACACACACACACACACACTCATACGTTCGCGTGCTGTCCAGGCAATAGCAAACGGTTTGTGTGTGTGCGTGTGTGTGTGGTTGGGTGGGTGTGTATGTGCTTTTCTTGGGTGTGTGTGTGTGTGTGTGTGCGTGTGTGTGTGTGCGTGCGCCAGAGAGAGAGAGAGAGAGAGAGAGAGAGAGAGAGAGAGAGAGAGAGAGAGAGGGAGGGATGGGAGAGAGAGAAAGAGAGAGAGCCAGAGAGAGACGGAGACAGAGACAGAGAGAGAGAGATGGGTGGAAGATACAGATGAAGAAAAAACAAAAAGAGAGATAGTGGCTGACAATTTAGTATCAGTCTTCCTTTCTTGCTTTTTCCACCGCTCTGTGAAATTAGTGGCAGATGTCATCCTACAGACAAAATATGTCATTTGTCGGGCCCGCGTTTCTACCCTGCAGACACATGATATGTTCGAACCTTAATATGACAAATATTACAGTTCCGGAGGAAAATTTAATAACGTTGTATGACTTTCAATATTTCTGTGTGTTGGTTCGCTTACTGCCAACAAAGAGGACACGATATTTCTCGACACATAATACCATTTCCTGTAAATTAATTGTTGGAAAGACATCGACGCTCAAATAATTTGAAGACTCTAAATTAATTGAAAATATTTCATTCATGAGTTCTACATTGCCAACATCTAAAGACTGATGAAGGCTTGCTGTACTGAGAATGATGACAGCGTGTTTAGAGAACAGTGACGAGTTTATTCGATTTATGCTCAATTCACGACATTTGAGTTAAACCTATATATTATTTGCGGACGGTACTACATTTCTGACAAGAAATTTCTTGATGCAAGTTATTACGACCAACAAACAGGGACACAATAAATCGCGACACGTAATACCATTTCCTGTAAATTTATTTTTTGGAAAAAAATGTATAAGAAATACACTGGGAACCACATAAGAACGATATAAGAACGGAAATTGTAATTGATAGTGAAATAATTTAGTTCAAAATTATTATCAGGTCTGTGATGCAAAATCTGAACATGATCGGTACGTAGAGAATAAACTAGCCAAAGACATCTTTTTCGCAGTAAACAGGTAAGTGGAAAATAAAGCATAGGAAGAGCCTGGATTAAAGTTTCTTAACATCATGCCTATTTTTACAATATTGTATTAAAGTGTGTCCCGTATCACGAAGAGGGGAAGAGAGTACAATACAGTAGTGAGACGTGACATTACTGAGGGTAATGAAACGATATAGTACGAGGACTTGCTGAAAAGTAATGCCTCAGAATTTTTTTAAATTTGGAAACTCTTAAGGATTTTTAAACAAAACGTAGGATATTCTACATCTTCATTCATCATATCCACATATTTGCAGCCCTCTGCCACTAGAAGCCTCCGAATTGTAACATGTAACACAGAGATGTATAACCTAAGTACACTGACGGAAAAAATTGCAACGCAGAAGACCATTTAATATAGAGTAATTAAATTTTTGGAATACGTTTAATGTAACATATTTAAGTGATTTACATTGATAGATCATGGGTTAATGTAGCGCGATATTAGACATTGCAGTTTTGAAATTCTGGTAAATTAATAACCGGTGTAGCCGCAAGAATGCTGTATGAAAACTTGCAAATGAGCACGCATTGTGTTGGACAGGTGCCAGTAATCAGTTTGGAGGATGGAGTTCCATGCCTGTTGTACTTGGTCGGTCAGTACATTGACGGTTAATGCTGGTTGTGGATGACATAGTAGTTGTCATCCGATGATGCCCCACATGTGCTCGACTGGAGACAGATCTGGTGATCGATCAGGCCAAGCCAACATATCTACGCATTGTACAGCATACTGTGTTACAAAAGCGGTACGTAAGCGAGCGTTATCCTGTTGGAAAACACTCTCTGGAATACTGTTCATCAATGGCAGCACAACAGGTCGAATCATCAGATAGAAGTAGAAATTAGCAACGAGGAACCACGGAATAACCACGAGAGCGCTCATGCTGTCATAAAAAATCGCACTCCACACCATGACTAGAACGCAGGCAGGTTGGTTGCAGCCCTCAACTGGCCTCCTATCAACACACGGCCATCGCTGGCACCTTGGCAGAACCAGTTTTTAACAGAAAACACAACAGACCTCCACCTTGCCCTCCAATATGCTTTCGCTTATCGCAACTGAAGTCGCAAATGGCAGTGTTTGGTCTTAGTGGAATGCACGGTACAGGGTATCAGGCTAGGGGCTGTCCTTTAAGTAACCGATTTGTAACAGCTCGTTGTGTCACTGTTGTGCCAACTGCTGCTCGAATTGCTGTGCACGCGAAGTACGATGTCCCAGAGACATAAGCCGCATGCGATGTAAAGTGGCTACATCCCTATAAAGTCTTTCTGCAATATCGCAGAAGGAAACAAACCTGTTTTGCAACCTCGTAGTGGCGCTAATAGCGTCATTCTTATGTGACTGGCGCAAAATTTGAATTAGACACATTTGTTTACGTCGCACAACTGCATCTTTGGTTGCAGATTTTTCCGTCAGTCTAAGTCGGTACCTGAGAAACCGTTTGTTGTAATCGAGTTTCGAAGTCAAAGAGTACGTTCACAACATGGCATTGCCAGATACACACGAGCAGTGCGACATCTGCAACAATCCGATCATTCTCCATACAGTTCCGACTTGGCGGGATCCGACTTTCATCTGTTTCCAGAACTCAAAGAACATCTTAGAGGATTTCATTTGGATAGTAATGAATCGGTACAAACAGAGATGACGTCGTGGCTCCGTCAACAAAATAAAACATTCCACAGTTTGAGATTAACTGTGCAGGACAGGAAGACGAGATAACTTGGACAACATAATTAATTATTTTATAACATAATTAATTATTTTATTTTAATATCGTCAGGTGAAGCTGTCCCATCTGATGTGTCCTCTTTATTGTGGAGAATGTCTACTCTTAGAGTTTCTAATTTCTCTTTCTTTTTTCCCGTAAGTACTATTTTATTTAGAGTTATCGACACCTTATTTTGATTATACAATGCGATAAATTTTCTTTAATAATTTTGTTTCTGTTTGTAACATGTAGTTCCTCAAGCTTTAACGGTGGTCCTCGCTAACAGGCTTAAGCGCTCCTTTGCCTCCAGCATTTTCAGTCGCCGACAGGCTTTTAAACTCATCCGTCATTCCTCCCCTTCATGCGGTTTAGGCTCCAGTAACGAAACCGGTACGCTGTTTAATATGCGCAGGAGGTGTGCTGCGTGAAATATGATTTTGTATAACCGTGGCAGTTTGATTACTCTACGGAAGCAAACTGTGCTTCAGCTTTCAGATACTAAGCAGGTTTTTCTAGTAAGAACTTACATGTGCATATTATATTATACAAAACCGAAACTGTGGAGGCAAAAATTGTTGGACAATGGTGAAAAATACAACTAAATGTGAAAGAGGAAATGTTGCATTCTGTTGGTATTTTTCTTAAATCTTATTAATACACTGAAGATCTTTAAAAAGTCAACAACCAGAATTATTGTTAAATGAATAATATTTTCAGACAGCAGCTCTCGACTAAATGGAAATGATCATCTGAAAGGAGTAGATGGTGTGTTTAAAACAGTTTAGAACATGCAAACAGAATCATGGGTCATAGAATTTAGTAGAACTAAGTATGTTACTGAGGATATTATTTTAGAAGATGAGACTCAAGAGGTAGTAGACAAGTTTTGCTATTTGTTAAATTAAATAATTGACAATAGTCGAAATAGAGAGGACATAAAACTCGATGTATCATCTCAAGAAGGTAGATTTATTAACATTCAACATTAATTAAAGTATTACAATGTATGGAGTGTAGAATCTACGGAAGTGAAACGTGGATGATAAACGTTTCAGACAAGAATAGATGATGATGAAATTCACTGTTCAGAACGATTTGCTAAGAGAAAGGAACTGTTGATAGGATGCAATCCGGAAACGTTGAGGAATCGTCAGTTTGATAGGGGAGGGAAGCACGGTGAGTAAAAATTGTCGAGGGTGACCAAGGGTTATCTATAGTAAGTAGAAATCTCCCGCCCGGCTAGTCGCGCAGTCTAACGCGCTCCTTCCCGAGCGGGAAGGCGTGCCGATCCCCGACATGAATCCGCCCTTCGGATTAATGTCGAGGTCCTACGTGCCGGCCTGGCTGTCGATGGTTTTTGAGGCGGTTTTCCATGTGCCTCGGAGAATGCGGGCTGGTTCCCCTTATTCTGCCTCTGTTACACTACGTCGATGATTGCTGCGCAAACACTATCTCCACAAACGCGTACACAATAATTACTCTACCATGCAAACATTTGGGGCTACACACTCGTGGGGCGGGGAGGGGGGGGGGGGGGGTTACAGTGGGGGCGGAACCTCACAACACAATAACCCTGGGTTATTGTGGTGTGGGGCGGCGGTAGAATGCGTGGACTGCTGTGGCCTGTTGTGGCGTTGTGGATCACTGAGGGCTACAGTGGGACGAAGCCTCTCCGACGTGTCTAGGTCCCTGGTTCAATACACAAGTACTTATTCACAGTATGTGGGTTCATTTGGATTCAAGCTGCAGTAGTTATTCAGAGATTAACAAGCATGCACAGCATAGTCTAACGTGAACATCTGCACCAAACCAGTCCTTGAACTGAAAACAATAAAAACAGTTCTTCATTAGTCAGTTGTTTATCTAGACTTACGGCAACTAATATGTTACTAAACTTTCAGTTTCTAGATTGTTCTTACTTATTAAGATTACAATGTTTGTTGGTAAGAGAAATAGCATTTTTTAGAGGTCTGTCACTTCGACCTTACCGAAGCGCAAAGGGAAACATGCCTACAATAAACGTGGTAAACTAATTGATGTAACTTGTCCCTTTGGAACATTATTCTGCGAGTGCATAGTGTAGCTGGTACGAGGAGCTGGAATTAAGCCTGTATGTAACCTTTATCCTTCTGCGATGTTGACTACTGTTGCTCCCACTCCTGTCTTGACTCGACTCTTATTATGGAGGAAAGTGGCTCAGTGTTAAAAAATTTTTATTTACGTTGGAGAGAACGGCCTGCAACAAGAAGGCACGTAAACAGCGGTGGACGTGGAAACGGAGGCATGCTAGGCTAGTTATGGGGAAGCGACCTGGGGAAGCCGGCGGCGTGGCCTGTGAACTGTTATTGATTCCATCACTCCAATTGGAGTTTATGTGTCAGCTGCTTGACCATTGGACATAGCCTGCTCAGGAACCGTTCCGTGTACGTATTGTGGACTATAAGCTGAGGTCTTTTGTAATGGGCAGAAATTTTGTCTTTAACACTTTGACTATCACCGTGACATATGAGTCCCATGATAGTTGTCGGAGAACCTATCCTAATTTGTTGCTTGCCATTGCTATGTGTCAGAGTCGCACTGGTAAGGACTTAAGGGCTAGCATACTAATGGATAGCATAGTTCTTATAATTACAGATCACAACTGTAGATTGTGTTGCCCTCCAGTTTCACTGTTAACCCTCGTCACCACATTGTCACGTCGATTTAGTTCGCACCTGTAGAGAGGCAACCCAATTGCCAGATTCGCAAACCGGGCTAAACGACGTCCCATATTGAGCGCCTTCAGTGTGAGTTGCAGTTTTGGAGTGATGCTCTGTCCGATGATGTACGTCTGTTATCAGTATGTCTTGTAGTTTTTGCTCAGGCATCTTCTGAAACCCAGGAGGTATTTATAAATAATCTTGTGTGTCCCCGCCCCCCACCCTCCCCAACCCCTTTGGAAAACGAAACGGCGGGATATATTCGTTTCTTATTGTCGCTACTGACTAAGACCTTAACTAAAATAAGCACAAATTAATATTTTTTAAATAAAATTGTTAGTGAAAGCGTTAACTGACGTGTGAGCGACTGCCTGCTGGTTCCTTTGCGTGTGGCCGGTTTCCTGGACTCGTATTCGCTGTTTGTGGCTAATGAGGATTATATTTTCCTTCTCTGCTCTCTACGTTACTGTGCAGTATGACTGTGTTAATTATATACGAGAGTCACATTTTTCATCAGACCGTTCTGTAAGTTACCTGTTTGGCGTATTACTTATACAGTGCTTGTGTGCCTTCTTTATGTCATTACTATCGTGTACTTCATTAGAGTAGTGTTTAAAGTTGTTACTGTTAAGGGTAACTGTAAGCTAGCTGTCTGACATGTTATCTATTTTATGGTCGCAAGCCTTCTTTAATTCATTGGTAGTTTTTGAGTTTTATTACAACGTATTTATCGGTTCCAATGCCTGCCAAATTGGTTTAACTCATTGGCGTTCTGTATCTAATTAGAATACTGTTGAATGCTTTCACTGCTTCTCAAACTTGTTTCATGCATTGGTGATTTAGGACAGATTAGCCGTTATTTTATGCTCTATTTATCAGGGCTAAATCCAGAAAGGGGCCTCATTATATGATTTGGCTGGTCTTGTGGCATTCACAAAACCATTTTGGACAGTCCTCACACATCTACTGGTCAGATGGCTGGCGAGCCCATTCTAGTAAGTTCGCATTATTTGTCGTCTACTGTTTCCGGGACTATCCGCCTGTGTAGTAATTATCTTGTGATGCGTTTATTTGCCATTTCTGCCCACGGGGCTTAATTGATTCCGTCTGTATAATTGGTCTGTTATCGCCGTTGTTTGCTTTCCTGTAATCTCTGAAAATAAGCGTTTGCCGTGCCTTGGGGTGTTCTATTTCAATTTATATAATTTGTTTCAGTAGTCCTGAATCTGAGTAACACCGCCTAGAGGCAGCTTTTAGTATTAGTTTAACCTGATGCTATGGTTGGCTATGCGACGTAAAGCTCGTTGTGTTTATGACTCTGATAACCTGCCTGCCCGTGGAGACTTGTTCAAACATAAGGTTAAGATACTTCATAATAATTTCTAAAGTCATGCAAATTGTGAAGCACCTTCACAAGTTTTAAGTTTTTGCATGAGCGCCGGCCGTTAATTCAGTTAGTGCATCTGTCGCAAATGCTATTTAAGTTCCCTGTTGAGAAATTCTGTTTAGTTAATACTTAACATTGTGGTCGTAAACTGGGCTTTATGGCCGAGTTATCGTGCTCCTTATTGAAAACTGTGTTTGTTGTTGTGGCCTTCAGTCCAGGGACTGGCTTAATGAGGCTCTCCATGGTACTCTATCCTGTGCAAGCCTCTTCATTTCCGAATAACTACTGCTACTTGCATCCTCCTCAATCTCCTTACCGAATTCATCTCTTGTTCTCCCTGTACGATTTTTACTCTCCACGCTTCCCTCCAGTAGTAAATTGGTGATCCCTTGATGCCTCGATCGTGTCCTACCAACCGATCCCTTCTTCTAGTCAAGTTGTGCCACAAATTTCTCTTCTCTCCAGTTCTACACAGTACCTCCTCATTAATTAAAAATAAGTGATCTATCCATGTAATCTTCAACATTCTTCTGTAGCACCACGTTTCGAAAGCTTCTATTCTCTTCTTGTCGAAACTATTTATCGTCCATGTTTCCCTTCCATACGTGGCTACACTCAATATAAGTATTTTCAGAAAGACTTCCTGACACTTAAAGCTATACTCGATGTAAACAAATCTCTCTTCTTTAGAAACGCTTTCCTTTCCATAGCTAGTCTGCGTTTTATACCCTCTCTACTTTGACCATCATCAGTTATATTGCTTCCCCGATAGCGAAACACATCTACTACTTTAAGTGTCTCGTTTCCTAATTTAATACCCTCGGTATCACCTGATTTAATTCGACTACATTCCAATGTCCTCTTTTGGTTTGTTGATGTTTATTTTATATCCTCCTTTCCTAAAACTGCCCATTTCGTTCAACTGCTCTTCCAGCTCGTTTGTAGTCTCTGACAGAATTGCAGTGTGGTCGGAATCATCATACATTTTATTTCTTCTCCATGGATTTTAATTCATACTCCAAATTTTTCTTTTGCTTCCTTTTCTTCTGGCTCAATATACAAATTGAATAACATCAGAGATAGACTACAACCCTGTCTCACTCCCTTCTCAACCGCTGCCTACCTTTCATGTCCCTCGACTCTTTAACTGCCGTCTGGTTTCTGTACAAATTGTAAATAGTCTTTCGCTCCCTGTATTTGAGTATTGCTAACTTCACAATTTGAAAGAGAGTATTCCAGTCAACATTGTCAAAAGCTTTCTCTAAGTCTACAAATGCTAGAAACGTAGGTTTGCCTTTATTTAATCTAAGATAAGTCATGAGTCAGTATTTCCTTGCGTGTTCCAACATTTCTACGGAATCCAAACTAATCATCCTCGAGGTCCTCTTCTATCCGTTTTTCCATTCGTCTGTTAGGAATTAGCGTTAGTATTTTGCATCTGTGACTTACTAAATTGGTAGTTCGGTAATTTTCACACCTGACAACACTTCCTTTCATTGGGATTGGAATTATTATATTCTTCTTGAAGTCTGAGGGTATTTTGCCTCTCTCATACATCTTGCTCACCAGATGGTAGAGTTCTGTCAGGGCTCTCTCAAGGATATCAGCAGTTCTGATGGAATGTTGTCTACTCCTGGAGCCTTGTTTCGACTTAGGTCTTTGACTGCTCTGTCATACTCTTCACGCAGTATCATATCTTCAACTTCTTCTTCATCTACGTCGTCTTCCATTTTCATAATATTGCCCTTAAGTACATCACACTTGTGCAGACCCTCTATATATTCCTTCCACCTTTCTGCTTTCTCTTCTTTGCTTAGAACTGGTTTCCATCTGAGCTCTTGATGTTCATAAAAGTGGTTCTCTTTTCTCCAAAGGTCTCTTTAATTTTCCTGTAGGCAGTATCTATCTTACCTCTCGTGATATATACCTCTACATCCTCTCGTTTGTTTGTAGCCAACCCTGCTTAGCCATTTTGCACTTCCTGTCGATCACATTTTTGAGACGTTTGTATTCCTTATTGCGTGCTTCATTTACCGCATTTTTATATTTTCTTCTTTCATCAGTTAAATTCAATATCTCTTCTGTTACCCAAGGATATCTACTAGCCCTCGTCTTTTTACCTACATGATCCTCTGCTGCCTTCACTGTTTCATCCCTCAAAGCTACTCATTCTTTTTCTACTGCATTTCTTTCCTCCGTTCTTGTGAATCGTTCCCTAATGCTCTCTCTGAAACTCTCTATATCGTCTGGTTCTTTCAGTTTATCCAGGTCTCATCTCCTTAAATTCCCACCTTTTGGCAGTTTCTTCAGTTTGAATCAACAGTTCATAACCAATAGATTGTGGTCAGAGTCCACATCTCCCCCTCGAAGTTTCTTACATACTAAACCCGGTTACTAAATCTCTGCCTTACCATTATATAATCTCTCTGAAACCTTTCAGTGTCTCCAGGCCTCTTCCACGTATACAATCTTCTTTCACGATTTTAAACCAAGTGTTAGCTATGATTAAGCCATGCTCCGTGCAAAATTCTACCAGGCGGCTTCCTCTTTCATTCCTTACCTCCATCTATATGCATCTCCTACTTTTCTTTCTCTTTCTTTTCCTACTGTCGAATTCCAGTCACCCATGACTATTAAATTTTCGTCTCCCATCACTATCTGAATAATTTCGATTATCTCATCATACTTTTCTTCAATCTCTTCGACATCCGCGGAGCTAGATAGCATATAAACTCGTACTACTGTGGTAGGCGTGGGCTTCGTGTCTATCTTTGCTACAGTAATGCGTTCACTATGCTGTTCGTAGTAGCTTACCAGCACACCTATCTTTTTATTCATTCTCACACCTACTCCTGCATTACCCCTGTATGATTTTGTATTTATAACCCTATATTCACCTGACCTGATGTCTTGTTTCTCCTGCCGATGAACTTCAGTAATTCCCACTATATCTAGCTTTAATCTATCCATTTCACTTTTTAAATTTTCTAACCTACCTGCCCGGTTAAGGGATCTGATAGTCCACACTCAGATCTGTAGAACGCCAGTTTTGTTCCTCCTGGTAACATGTCGTCATGAGTAGTCCCCGCCAGAGATCCGAATGTGTGACTATTTTACCTTCGGAATATTTACCCAAGAGGACACCATCATCTTTTAACCATGCAGTAAAGCTGCATGCCATCTGGAAATATTACCACTGTAGTTTCCCCTCGCTTTCAGCTGTTCGCAGTACCAGCACAGCAAGGCCGTTTTCGTTAATGTTACGAGGCCAGATCAGTCAGTCATCCAGACCGTTGCCCCTGAAACTATTGAGAAGGCTGCTTTCCCTCGTCAGGAACCACACTCCTGTGTGGCCTCTCAACGGATCCCCCTCCGTTGTGATTGCACCTACGGTACGGCTATCTGTATCGCTGAGGCACGCAAGTCTCTCCACCAACGGCAAGGTCCATGGTTCATGGGGCAGAGAAAATTGTGTATAAAATTGTATTACATGAAATTGCTTTGCTGTGGTGGATTTTGATCGTTGGGTCATAAGCCTTTTGTGCAGTTGCCAAGCATAGTTAATTCTTTGATCAGTTTATGTTCTTGACTTGCATTTCTCTGTTAACAACTTTTTTTTGTAACTGCTTAATACTTTAAATTATTTTGGCTTCGTCGCGCAAGACATTTGTCAAGGGACTTAATCTGCTTGTGCAGTTGCTAAATAGAATCATGTGCTTCATCAGTTGATGTTCCGGAATTTTCTGTTAAGAAGAAAACCCGTACGATGTTTGTTGTTGTCTTGCTATTATCTTACTCTCATACATTTCAAAGATTGCATTTGATTGTGTCTTTGTCATTGTAAAGAGCTTTTTTTTCTCATAAATAATTTCTATTCAAATGTATTTTGTGGTTCCAGTACCTTCCTTCTCCCCAACCACTTCCCTACCACTTCACTCTTACGCCCAATTCAGGTATAGTTTCGTAAACAGAGCATTGCAAATGTAATTCCTCACGTTCGACTAACCCAAGGCCCGTCTCTAATGTCGGAGGAACGGTTAAGTGTGATCTGCCTTCATTCCTCGTATGTTGAGACGTGGAGAAAGTCGATATATAGCCCTTCTATGATTTTCTCTTTTAAAATTTCGTCTACTCCTCCGCTGTTCAGTTACTTGAGTGCTCTTTCTTCGACGTTAGCTAAAACCTTTTATTTTCTGCATCTATATCTACACATTACTCTGTTAACC
This sequence comes from Schistocerca serialis cubense, assembly GCF_023864345.2. Classification (NCBI taxonomy): domain Eukaryota; kingdom Metazoa; phylum Arthropoda; class Insecta; order Orthoptera; family Acrididae; genus Schistocerca; species Schistocerca serialis. The sequence continues at coordinate 492,868,793 of NC_064638.1, forward strand.
AAAGTGATATAAATGACAGACGGTACGTCCAAGCTCACCACGTTCCATTCACGTAAGAGAAGCGTGAAGAATTGTTGCTTAAATGCTTTTGTACATCTTGCAATTAGTCCAGTGTTGTCTTCGCTGTACGTACCGGAGAAGAACAAAGTGGGTTATAGTATATTGTTAGACTCCCATCGTAGAGCTTGTCGCCGAAACAGTGTACGTAGGCTTTCGCTATCCTATCTTCAAGCTTCTTCCAGTTCAGGTTATTGAGCAACTCCGTGTCTTTCTCCCGTGGGTTAAATAAACATGTAGTCATTCGTGCTGGCTTCCTTTATACACTTTCAGTACCCCTGTTAGTGTGAACCGTCGTTGACTTCAGTATGGAATATTTTCCTACTTAGTGCAAATAAATATGAAACGCAAACACCGGCATTAACGCGTTTGTGTCTAGCGTAACACGTCACGTAACAGCCTGCCACTGTTTTCTTTCGCTGGCAAAATTACAAGCATTTGGAATGCGTATTGACGTATGTCTCTCAAGAATGGTCTGTCACTGATATTTAGGTGGGTTTCTGCCAGCACTGAGCAAGAAGAGGTCAGTGCCTCGTGCATCCATTACTAATGACTTTTCCTGAATAAGACTATGTCTTGTAATAAGAAGTAAGTATTACTTTTGTGTCACAATGTAGTATACAAAATCTACAACTTTTGTTTCATTACAATGTGGAACGTGATGCAATTTATGATACAGGTGAACCACAAATTTAATTCATTGTTATGGTCCCTAAGACAATTTTTAATTCTGTTTTGCGTAAATGTTGCTCTAGCCAGAAAGATTAATATAACCATACCTTATTTCCAGAGGCATGTCTGTGCATTAAATACTGGCGAGGATTGAGAAGGAGGAAGAGGAAGATATATATAGGGTGTTCATTTTGACTGACGACATTGAAATATCTCGCAAACTACTCATCATATCAAAAAAGTTATGGTTCCAACTTGTTTGTCTCGGAGGAAGGACATCCAGTGATAGCACACTCGACCACCCACCCCACCCTGTGCGTGGGTGGCAGGGGACAGCTTTGAAATCTTCAACGCGAACCCTCGTTTTTATTGCAGATTATGATTTTACGGCAAAATCTACATGCGTTTTTTCTGAAACATTTTTTTTCGTTTCGCCCATATGGCACTGTAATCGGAAGAATAGAAGTGGGTAAACAATCTTAATTTACGACAGGCTACTGAATGGCCTTTTAATATCCAATGGCAAGTGTGACCCCACCTCCATGCTGCGAGATGAGGACAGGCCAGTGTTTCATAGCTCCTAATTGGAAATCCCATTCGCAACGTTGTATTTCTCCTACGTACCGAACATGGGACTACTCGACGCCCCATTGTGGCTCGAGGCGAACGCTAGTCTAGAGTATTTCTAATTGGAGTAAGGGTTCAAATATACTACCGCCAACTTCAGTACACTTAATGATCTGCTTTCCAAATGACCGTACACAGGACAGAAGCATATCTGCGCTAATGTCAGCACCGGCGTTTCTGATGTGGTCGAGCACGTCTTCGCAGCTTATTGGCACTTGCTGTTGAAATTAATGTTTTAAATATCCTCAAAGAAACAAATCGCACGAACTCAAATTCGGTGACCTAGCGGGCCGATTAATAGGGCCACCTGTGCCGATCCATCGACCAGTGTAGACACGGGCTACTGCCTACCGTGCTTCAATTGCATAATGCACTGGGAAACTTTTATTATGAAACCACGTACATTGTCGAATCTCCAGGGCAACTTCCTGCAGTAGTACCGGTAGTTCCTGTTCCAAAAATGTTCGATATTTGCGTCAATTCAATGTTCCTTCGCTAAAAACGTACCAATGAGGTTGTTACCCATCATTCACACCTTACGTTAACCGACCAAAGACTTTGTTCATCAACTTGAAGTAGCCAGTGGGGATTGTCTTCAGTTCAGTAACGAATGTTACGCCGGTCAACTATACCATGGTTTGTGAATGTAGTCTCGACAAAGAACGTGGGGGCCGTTTCCATTTGTTGATATGGCCATTCACAAAAGAAAACCTCGTTACGGAAATCGGTGCCATGAAGTTCTTGATGCAGTGGCACATTGTATGGATGATGCTTGTGATGATGCAGTATTCTGATTATACTACCTACGGACATTAAGGAATCGCGACGCAATTGCCGGAAGCTAATCCGTGGCTTATGGTGCACTGATCCTAATACAGCTGCTTCATTAGCTTCTCCTGTAACACGTCTGCTTCATTTCCTTTTGCCGGTCGCTACGCTGACATCAGGCATAAAAGGATACAGACAATGTTATTGTAACGGCTACGATTATCTAATGGCTTTTGTAGTGCCATGGACGAAATAAAGTGGCCGTTTACGTCCACAAGATCACGTCATGTCTTAATGTCTAAATAAACGTAACAGTAACATAAAGAAGTGCACAAGATACCGCACTACGGAGGAGTAAACTGGATACAATTTGATGCTTTAAACTGAAACAAAAAATAATAATAATAATTACACGAACGCGACTCCAGCATCGGCGTGTCTGCATTATCATTCTCCACGTATTGTCTCTTCTCACTGAGGTAGTGAGACAGCTTCAGCTCAGCACCGAGGTAATGCAACCCGCTTTTAGCCACGCTGCACGCCCTTACAGCGTTGCCAGAGCCTTTTTTTTTAATCGCATTTCTATTCAACCTGCTTGGGGGATTAGGTTTGACTACAAACACTATTGTCTCGAAACTGCCTGAGGAACAGCAAACCGACCTTCAAGTGCGCTATTTTTTGTTCACCCTTTACATGTTAAACCCTCTATTGATCAAATCATTAATTTTTTTTTTAAATTTTGCTTGTTGTATTATGTTTTTCTGATGGCGATAAACAAATAAAGGTCTGATTTGTAAGGCTGAGAAGGGAAAATTAATTGAAATAGAAATTAGTAAACTCCCCGTCTAACTGGGCTCAAATTTCTCCCATGGCTTACCTTCACAGCAAATAAAATATAGCTTCTGCACGTAACCATTGACTGCAAACCGGTACCTGTTAAAGAAGGTATTGCTTCACCATGCCTCAATTTACCGTAAACTGGTGTTTGTTAACGAAGGTGTTCCACATGTTTTCCTTGCATTTGGATGCAATGCTGCATTCGTATCTGTATTGACTTACGAATCCTTTCAGTCCTACCGAGCGAGGTGGCGCAGTGGCTAGCACACTGGACTCGCATTCGGGAGGACGACGGTTCAATCCCGCGTCTGGCCATCCTGATTTAGGTTTTCCGTGATTTCCCTAAATCGTTCCAGGCAAATGCCGGGATGGCTCCTTTCAAAGGGCACGGCCGACTTCCTTCCCCGTCCTTCCCTAATCCGATGAGACCGATGACCTCGCTGTTTGGTCTCTTCCCCAAAACAACCCCCAACCCAACCCTTTCAGTCCCCCATGAATTGTCTCGTAAAACCTTGGAATACTTGCTGCTCAACTTCTTCATCCGTATCAACAAGAATAGCCTACCTCTGGTAGAAAAATTCAGGCGACTGACTGATGACCACGGAGGCCTGGGTACTGGACCATATTGGTGCGGTGGATGACGTCTTATATCAACAGGAAAATGAGAAAAATTGGCCGGTGCTTAATGACAAATAGTTCAAATGGTCTAAGCACTATGGGACTTAACATCTGAGGTCATCAGTCCGTTAGACTTAGAACTACTTAAACCTAACTAACCTAAGGACATCACATACATCCTTGCCCGAGGCAGGATTGGAACCTGCTACCGTAGCAGCAGCGTGGTTCCGAACTGAAGCGCCTAGAACCTCTCGACCACAGCGGCCGGCGCTTAATGACAGGGCTATACAGTGGGTGGAGAGATGTGCTCCAGCCGTGAGCACAGGCACTGAGTGGACGTGAAAATTGACAAGAAAAGGAAGGACTACGAAGGAAGTAATAGAGTTCTCTTGCCCCTCTGTTTCTATCTTTTGCCTGTTTGAAGAAGACTCTCCCTCTGGTCGCGAGTGTATACACACGCTGTTACCATAGCATCATTTACTTCAAGCAGCATAATAAAAGAAATTACTGTCCTTCAGCCACACAGCTGCTGCCTACATTGCTCGCTCACCTTCAACAATGGAATTCCTCCTACTACTTCGTTGCAGTATTTTAGGATTTCAGAGGTCGGCGAGTCAATGTTGAAGCATAATTTCTATTTGAAGGCTTTCGATTTTTTCCAACAGACGATGCTACGGAAGAGGAAGCAAGGAAAAAATGTGGAGGGTTTACGTAGTTCACGCTGCTCTCAAATTTCGGTTGGTACGATTTGCTATGTAAATAAGGAGATAACGAACAAGTCTCTCTGCAGTTGATTAAGTAGATTATAGGAGCTGTTATTGGGTTTGCTCACAGGCAGCAATATCCTGTTCATAAAATTTGAACCCTCCGTAAACAAACCTATGCTCAGCCATTAGTCATCATCATCCGCATTGCTAAAGCAACCTCCAAAACTACAAAATTCGCCAAACTTACGTAGAAAAAGTTGGAGAAAATTAGTTCTAAGGAGAGGCAAGGAAAGAGACGCACCTTTGGCAATTTTTGCAGGGACAAGTGATGCCTTGGGTACGGCTCTGCATCACGTATGTATCACATTCCACAACCGTGGACCCTTTGGAAACTTGAGCCCATATAGACAGGGAATTAAACGAAATGTTTCGATTTGAATTACGTTTGTGCAAACTAAATATTTGATGCTGAATTCAGACGCAGCTCATGACAACATTTTCGCATTTGTCTCTGAAACGCTACATTTGCGAACCCGTTTTTACTGAAACTTCTTTCTGCTGTTATCGTGCATCGATCACTGAGCGTTGATCAAGCTGTCAAGGGAAATCAAGGAGAAATTTTGATGAGGAATTAAAGTACAGAGAGAAGATATAAAAACTGTCAGGTTTGCCGGTGATATTGCAGTTCTGCCAGAGACGTTGAAGAGCAGATGAACGGATTAAAGAGGTTATGACACGAACATCAACAAAAGTAAAACAAGGATAAAAACAAGAGTAATAGAATGTAATGGGATTATATGAGATGATGCCACGGGAATTATATTAGGAAATTTGATACTGAAAGCAGTACAAGCCGTTTGCTATTTGGGCAGAAAAATAACTCGTGATAACCAAAAATGCATACTAGTTATAGCAACTAAAGCATTTCTGAAAAGAATTTATTAACATCTATCAATAAAACAAATTTAAGTGTGAGAAAATATTTTTTTAGGTACGGTAGTTGTCTAGAGTATAACTGTGTAAGGTAGTAAGACATTGACGATAACCAGTTCACAAAAAAAGAGAAATGAAACTTTAGAAGCGTGGCGCTACAGAAGAATTCTGAAGATCACATGGGTAAATCGAGTAACAGATGAGGAGGTGCTAAATCATACTGAGCAAAAAGGAATGACAGCCACACCCGATTAAAAGGAAGAATCATTTGGTACGACACATCATGAGACCTCAAGGAATTTACAGTTTTGTAATGAAGAAAAATGTGTGGGATAAAAGGGATGAATAAGTAAACAAGTGCAAATTAATGTAGGTTGCAGTAGTGATTCAGAGATGTAGGGTCTTGCACAAGTAAGAGCAACGTGAAAAGCTGTATCAAATTAGTCTTCGGACTGAAGACCGTAACAACATACTAAATACATTAACCATTGTCAAATTTCGCTGTATTGCTATCGATGTGATTTCCACTTCCCGTACTCTCATTTCAGAAAAGTACTTCTACAGGAGGTAAGAATCTGTAGTGTTTCGCTCCATGTTCGGGCGTCAAAAATAATTTCTCTTGTAAAAGTGGTTATTTATGTAGTATAAACTCTAGAGATAAAGAGAATTTTCCGATATGTAAAGGGAGAACATTGGTTATCTGATCCTCTTGGTCAAAATCCATCACACATGCCATCATTTACGCTTATATTGCACGCTCTGTAAGAACGATTCATCCGATTTAACACGACTAGAACTTTACATGGATAAAGACAAAAATGTTTGGAACATTTTAAGGTAGACACAGCATTACATAATTTTTATTAGTAAAGGAAGTAAATTTCCTGATTCTGCGATAGTTTAAATATTTTGTGAACATAGGATCTAGATCGCTATATGTATATATATATATATATATATATATATATATATATATATATATATATATAGTTGCAACGTCGTCTTGCCTACTGCCATCATTAGACCAAAATTTAGAAGTTGACAGTTAACTTTGCAACTTTCAATATTTAATTTTATATTTCGTAATTCAATCATTTACGCGTGCTAGTTACCAAAAACTTACTGCAAAGATGCAACTCTGTACCGGTATCAATTGCCAACAACTTTGTTATCATTAGGGTTGCCTGCGAGGTACTCTCAAGAAGTCTCCATTGAGTTCCAGGTGAGCCAACCAATCAAGCTGATACTTAAAGTTTCAAAGAATTAGGGAAATATGTGACTTTGCATGTCAGAAAATAATAGTTCTGATAGAGAAGCAAAAGATAAATTTTTCAGAGTGACGGTCAGAATGACGTTATTTATTTTGTCGCCAACCGGTTGGTGGCAAAATGCGTAATGCCATTGTGACTGTCATTTTTAATAATTGATTATAAGTAAATCAATCGCTGTTAGCTCCACACAACTATGTTGTCTATAAAAAGAAGGAAAAGAAACAGAACTTTATTATTTTTCCTACAGATCATCAAGAAATCATTATTCAAATATATGTCTGCGAGTCTTAAAGCATTATGTAACAACTCCTAACAGATGTTTTGCAATGCTCCTGTACGCAACCGACAACGTACCTAACCGCTGCAACTGCTTCGTCAGTAACATGCTCAAAAAGTTTCAAAAGCAATACTGTAATCTATGAAGAATGCAGTGCATGGTCATAATAATTGCAAAAACTGTTGCCTTTTTGTTACATAGAGAAATTAAATGACTAGGAGGGGTTTGGACAATTAGCCTTAAACGGTGTAAAAAAATTTAAGAACCCAATAAAGACTTTAATTTACTATATTTGCAAAATAGATTGTTTAAACAAGAACAAACTGTACGCAGACTTTAATTATTCCTCAATGTCTATACTCAATAAACAAGTCCCTGGCCGCAACTAAGATACGAATATTACTCTCAATATATGCATACAAAAATCTGACAAAATCCCTCCAGTGCACAAGCAAGTAACAACTACGTGCAACAAAAAGGCAAATTAGCAAAAGTCATCAACTAATCCCAAAGTCGCCTCTGGCACTACTAGCACGATCACTGCCGGCTGTGACCTCTCTATTCGCGTGGCTGTTCTCCAACGGAAGCTGCGTCCGACCACTTCCGATTCCTCTCAACAACTGTTCGGTTGCTACTACCCGCGAGAATAATATCTCTGACTCAGAGTTCATGTACGCACACCACACCAAAATCATCGGTCAATTCTGCAAAGCGGTATTAACGTCCAACTTTCGTAGCCCGACTCTCACTTTTGAGAAAGTTGAATGTTGTGGGGTGATTCTTGCGTAACTTGTTGGCAAGGAGCTCATGCAAAATTATTACATAGCAAAATTGAGAAAAACAGCGCGAGATGTTTCACAAAACTGTTAGAATACGTAATCATAGGCATAAAATTCTATAAGTTACGTACGTAATACGAAATTGATAAACTTAACAGTGGTAGAAATCAGATACAAGTATCATCTTGGCCATGTAAAGAATCCTCTCTGCCTGACATTGACAGTGATTTATTTGACTGGGTAACAAAATGTTATATATAGTTCTTCAACATTGTAAGAAAAGAAGTCTTTCGGTCGTGTAGATACAAATATTGCTTAGAATTGCTAACAGTGTAAAGACAGAGAAATTGTACAAGTATCACTGTGCAGGTAAGCACTCATATCTGCATGGCATTGGTGGTAGTTCATTTCAAACATATCAAAATGTTCTCTTCAAGAGAGTAAAACTCATTTGACAATGGAAAACCGGGTAAAGAAACATATGTTTTAGGTGCAGCAGACTCAGGGACAACTCACACTACTCATTTTCTGGCGGTACAGAACACAGTGTAACATAAAGTACATTTTTTGATACAGAATATGCAAAATGTGTGACATATAACGTCAATGAATGTCCAAAGATTCGTTCAAAGACATTAATGATGACATATTTAAAAATATTACAATTAATTGTAGATCCCAGAGTTGATATATACATAGTAATTACATGTGATTCAGATTATCATAAATAGAAAATTAACATTTCTCAAAGATACATTGACATATACAGTAAAATTACAGGTAAAGAATGAAAATACGAGGTTCATATAATCCAGTTTCTGTGATAGATATCTAAGGAAAAATAGATGTGAATGTACATGCAATTCCTTCTTATACAGTATTAGTGACTTGAGCTCCAGTCACATAACTTAGTAAAGAATGATATTTCTTATGACTGCACATTAAGTGTAGTTCTCATAACGTATTACATATTCAGTCATTCAGTAATGAGTCTGTCATTATCACAAATACTTTCTTATTATTACAACATAATTATTTCATTTTTAAAAATCATTGAGATGTTTACATGATTATCATCGAGTAGAAAATAGTAAGTAGCATCACAAGCTCAATATCTTCAGGTATTAAATGTCACCTTGTCTATGTGAGGAATCGAATGGAATCTTAATCTTATTGAATCAGGATTGTATGGCATCATAATCTTATGGAGTCAGAATCATATGGAGTCAGAATCATATGACCATACATAGTTAATCACAACAGAAAAATAAATACGGCATTCAAAAGACATATCTTAATGCAATTAATAATTACATAACTTACTCTAAAATGCAATAAAAAATTATCCTCTAACTGTTCAGTAGTAGCTGAAAAAAAATGATTTATTTACCAAAAATGAAGCAAATAACTCCTCTTGAGCTTCAGTATTGCTTAATGACCAGAGAAAAAAATTATCATCTTACATTGATTGACTTAAAGAGATACAATCGGCACTGCATCACTGCTGTAGCTAAATCATAAGATAAAGTCTGGAATAAAACAGTTTAAATAGAAATACACTGAAATATAGAAGGAACTTCTTTTCCGCAACTATTTGCAACATCTATAAATATGTAGCATCAAGACTTAAAAATACTGCAAGATGAAAAGAAAAAGTTATCAGAACGCATAATATATTTATGCGCAGCTCACATACCAATGTTTTAGCATGAGTGAGTACTTCTGGAACCGTCCGTAACGGACCACTGCAACATTTGCACTGTTAGGATGTAGCTCACTCACTACGTACTTTATACTCCTATCTGAAAATATTGTTCAGTTCATGCAAAATCATAGAGTTCTTTCCTTTTATTACTTCTGCAATAGAAAAAGTCAGTTATGAGCATGTCACACACACACAAAAAATCATTTATAGTGAGTGTAAACAATGTTGTTGTTGTGGTCTTCAGTCCTGAGACTGTTAAGTGTAAACAGTAATAAGTAGAAAAACGAAATAATTTTTTTACGATTTCTCAAAACTAAAAAATTCATTTTAGACATTCCTCAGTAGAGAAAGAATCTTTATAAAACTATCCACGTTTATAGCTCGACAGATACATCTCCAAATAGGTGAAAAGAAAATGTGTCATCTGCAAGTGCTGTGGTGTCATACAGGTAAAAGATTCAAGTTTTCTGGTGTTTTCAATGTATGTAGCAGGTATGATGGTATGTCAAACTGTAATTTGTGTTCTTTCCATGATTGATAGCTCTTAACTACATAGTACGTCTCATCAATACCAAAAAAACGACAATAGTACTCACCTCTCAGAAATCCTTTCATGAAAAAGTAAATCTCTTTTGAAGATACCACTGTGACTCTACCTTCGAATAAAGTGTGCACAAACTGAGTGTCCAAGTGCAACTATATATAGGTCGGACCTTCGTACCGTTTCCGACCGCTTTGCAGAACACCAACGGCATATTAAAAACAAAGAACTGGAGAAATCGGCAATTGCGGAGAACAGCCTCACGAAGAAACATAAAATACTGTTCGATGAACCAAAAATTTTGTCCCATGCCTGCACATACTGGGATGCTGCTATTAAGGAGGCTGTTGAAATAAGAATGAGTGAGAAGAACTTTAACCGTGATAGCGGATACTGTCTGAGCGGTGCATGGAAACGAGCGTTCGATGCAGAGAAGCAGCAGAGACATTCCTTCCAAGGTTTACTTTCCAAAGGAAGCGGTGGCGCCACCAGCGCACATATTGACACCGTCTGTGACAGCAGTACGTAATGGCTGACCAATCACAAGCCGACCAATCAGAATCCTTCCACGGGCTTCATAAGGCCACCACAGCAGCAGTGAAGACAGTCAGTTGCTCCTAACGATGACAATGGAGGCTATCGTCGAAAGCTTGAGATTTTATGCCGAATTGACGCGGTAAGAAAACCCAGAATGTTTTACATATAAGTTCCGTCGCGAAAGGCTTCGTTCTCAGGAAAGCTAGGTTTTGGTGCCGACGCAGACCTCAAGCACACAATACTTTCCCCACAGTGTGTGTTTACTCGATACCTTATGTATGTTTATCATTCTAAAAGATTGTTTGGACGCACTTATTTGAACAACACGGGGTTATAGGCCACATTGCTTATACTCTTTTATCCGTGGTGGGATATTTGGAGCGATTGCTTACTTTCATTTAAATTCGATTTTCCTTTTGTTATGGCAACTGTAATTCGTTGTAGCAATAAAAGTAAGTGTTCATTGCCTTGGTTATTTGCTACAAACGGTGCTTTCCTCGAATCAGGGTTTATCCGGATCTAATTTCGTAGACAATCCGGTTTCCAATTTTACAGATCTATGAGGAACCTTACAAACTTAGAGCTTTTAGTGTCAGTATCAATAAAATTAAGTAGTCGAAACGAACTTATAAACAAATACAGTGTGCATTGCAGACGAATTTATTCACATTTTTTTTCAAGAGAACTATCCAGTTTAGCAATGTTAAGCCTAACTAGCAATTTGTCCCAATTTTCTACTTTGATCCATGTGGTCACACAGTATATATTCAGGAAGTGCTCATATCTCTTACGGTATGCATATAGAACCAATGTTCACGGACATTTTTGTACCTGCTTTGGCCCATACTAACTGCTCCCAAATATGGAAAGCAAAAAGACTGCTGTAGAAGAGATGTGATTAACAGTGTAAAATACGAACAAGTGCTCATTGTTCTTGAGGTATGCATTTCAGAACATGTATTTATTAGACCTTTTATTATTTTGATGTGTGGAACATGTCTTCAAAGTCTGTTGAGGAAAATTAGCTGTACGCTTTTACAAACACCATGCACTATCTTCTTTTGAAACACTACACTGCCATTCGACTGTGTATTTTTGTACCTTTCCTTTGTACAGTCTAGATTTCGGCTTTCACGCTATTGTCTCAGACCATTACTGTATTTTACTGTGTACCGTGATGAATGACACTTTATTTTACGCCATTTTCAAATACAATGCTCATGGACCATTAACATCATTTTTTTGCGTTCTGTGCAGGATGACAAGTAGACAGTTCAACACATTTGCTTGTCGTGATATAAATGGTGCAAAATTAAGTCTTATAGGGTGCCCCACATTATCGCACAAGTACATAATATCTGGGAAAGACCGCTCAAATCAAGTAAACCCAAGACTAACACATCTCTCTGAGACGTAACTATGAAAGTAATGTCTTTACTTTCCTTCAGGCTGACTTTTCCTGATAAGCTGCCCTTGTACGATAATGTGCTGTACTCCTAGAAGAGATTAATATTGTACCATTTGTATCATGTTAAGCAAATGTGTTGAAATGTGTTTTGACATTCTGCCCAGTTCACAGCAAAACGATATTAATGGTCTGCGAAATTAATACTCGCCAACGGCTTGAAATAATGTCATTCCGCACAGTACACAGCAAAATACTTTAACGGTCTATGATCATTGTACTCGACAATGGTGTGACAGCCAAAATCTATACTGTGCACAGCAAACATGCAGAAGTATACAGTCAGTGTATTCTTTCAAAAAATACTGTTTGGCAGTCGCTCAGCACCATTGAAAAGCATTTACTATAGTCAATTCCTGTGGCGGTTGTAGCAACTAGGAATGTGGTGAATCACTTGGACGTAACGGTGTTTACTGTGATCAAAGTAATCGACGCACCTGCAACGATTATGATTATAGACTGATAACTGAGTTCACACCTTTTTCATATCAGACAGTCACTCAATTGTTGAGGTATTGCCCGTTGACCGCGTAGCTTGTCGGATTGTTCTCCTAATTGAGGAGGGTGTTGTCTACATGTTGGTGAATTAATACGAAGCAGAAAAAGCAAAGCTACAATCAGTCACATGGCTATTGAGGTATCGATTTGAAATTTACTGTAAGCAAAGAGTTCACAAAATTTGAGTGGACCTATTACAGAAGAGATTTCAGTAACATCGCGAATATTGGCATAAAAAGCGAGCTTCCATCCTGATATAGGGCAAGAAGTATACAAGATAGACACGTGTGAAGTTCAAGAAAGCAATAAAATTGAGAACTGGTCACAAGAGAGAGAGTGAGAATGATTACGAAAGTTATACTTCGATCGTAGTAAAAGCAAGCCGCAGAGTTGAGGTGCAAAATCAGAAAGAGGGGCTGCACAATATTAGTGCTGGAGGACTAGTGATATTAGACCCGAGTGTGGTACTTCACACCGTACGAGGAGGCGTACTCGTATTCGTGAGGACGGTGGTTCAAATCCAGATTTAGATATTCCGTCATTTCTCTACATCGTTCGGGGCATATATCTCGATGGTTCGTTTGAAAGGGCGCAGCTCTTTTCCCTCCGCATCCTTGAAACAATTCGAGTGGGTGCTCCGTCGCTAATGACTTCGCAATCGACTGGATGTTAAACACTAATCTTCCTTCCTTTATTCCCGGTGCTTTGCGTAACGGCACATGTGCAACCACTGGAGTTCCTGCAAAATACGCTCGGCATTCATGATACCCGATAGGAATAGGATGTTACACGAGATTGGTTCCAAGATGAAAAGACAGTCTTGAGTAAGACGGCGGCCATTTCAACTTTGCTGATACCTACTAAATGTCACGTTTGCAGTTCCGAATAGCTGCGAACGAATGAGGTGAGGGAAGGTTCCCAGGACATTCTTTATCACGATCGCCTCCCCACAGCACATTTCCAGTCAAATGCGAAGAGGTGCCAAATGCCAGAGTAACTAAGTGGAGAGGAGCAAAAAATTCCTGTGACCCGGCCTGGAGGCACGCTTCGGCATTTGAATATTAGCCTGCCCGGCCGGTTTAGGCGCCTGCTTTCCGAAGCAACATAGTTGTCCTGTGGGTCCGCTTCCGCCCTGGTCACAGTTGAAGGTTACAAAAACAAATTTTAAGACAGTCCGCAACGATGGGGGATTTTAACAGCTTCAGCTTTGAAGGCATAACTTAGATATGCTTGACAGTCACAGAAAATTAGCTTCAATGGCCAAATCGAATGATTTAATTAAGGAAATTTTAAATTAATCAACTGATAAGTGGTGGAGGTAGTTGTTGATTTGGGGGAAGGGACCAAACAGCGAGGTCATCGGCCCATAACTGATTAGTCTGTGTCCGGCAGGGGTCATCAACATCGCATCTGGCGTGTGAGATCTGGCCCTTGACGGTCTATTGACACACAGACAACACGGATTTAGAAAAGGTCGTCCATGGGAAACACAGCTGGATCTTTACTCACACGAACCGTTGAGTGCTATTGATAAGTGATTTCAAATTGATTTCGTATATCTAAATTTCCAGGACGCTTTTGGCACAGTATCGCATAAGCAGCTTATAGTAAAATTGCGTTCTTATGGAATAACGTCTTAGTTATGAAAGTGGATTCGTGATTTCCTATCGGAGAGGTCACAGTTCCTAGTAACTGATAGAAATTGATAGAGTAAAACAGGACTGATTTCTGGCGTTCGCCTATGAGGTATTATAGTTCCTCTACTGTTCCTCATCTATAGGAATGATGTAGATGACAACCTGAGCAGTCGTCTTAGGTTGTTTGCAGATGACGGTGTCATATATCGACCAATAAAGACATCAGAAGATCACAACAAATTATAAAACGATTCAGAAGATATATTTGTATGGTGGGAAAAATGGCAGATGGCCCAAAGTAACGAAAAGTGTGAGGCCATCCACATGTAATACGAATCCGTTAAACTTCGGTTACACGATAAACCAGTCAAAGCTGTAAATTCAACTAAACACCTAGAAATTACAATTACGAACAACTTAAATTGTAAAGAATACTTAGAAAATATCGTAGGGAATGCAAACCAAGTACTGTGTTTTATTGGCAGAACGCTAAGAAAATGTAACAAATCTACTAAAGAGGCTTTCTACCTATGCTTGTTCGTACTCTTTTGGAGTGCTGCTGGGTTCCTTACCAGGTAGGATTAACGAAGTACACCTAGAAAGTTCGAAGAAGGGAAGCACGTTTTGTGTTATTTCGAATAGGGAATATTTTGTAGACGCCGACCTACATAGAGAAAAACGATCATCATAATAAAATAAGGGAAATCAGAGCTCACACGGAAAGATATAGATGTTCTTTCTTCCGCGCACTGTTCGAGACTAGAATAATAGAAAATTATTGTGAAAGTGGTTCGATGAACCATATGTGAGGCACTTAAGTGTGATTTGCAGAGTATCGATGAAGATGTAGACGTCAGCTGACTCCCCTGCCGAAGGTGCTTGAATTGGTTTGGTAAAACGTATGGATCACGAGACGTTGCGATTCAATTTGGATTTAAGTATTATATTTAGAGTAGTAAGAGATTATTATATGTGTAGAGACTTCCTGATTTCTGTATGCCTTAAATTAATAATGTCGAACGATCAGGACTGAGTTGGAAGATTTGCAAATTCAGGGCTCTGTCTTCACATATTGCGTCACACATCACACAAGTACTCTTTGGGAAAGACTTATCATTCGGGGACAAACACCCAATCGCCGTCAGTTGCAGACTTTTCTTGGAGAAATTGATTCTGATTTCTGGGACTTGCTTTACCACACAGAAGTTAGGCGGCTCACCTGAAATAAAGTCCTGTTTCGCTTTTACAAGATTCGAAAGCAAATAATGTTCTTCTCAGTGGAAAAGGTAGGTTTCATGGCTCTAAGATCCTGTGCGGCTGTCAAAGTTGCCTTTACTGATCGACGTCACAACCCACATGAATGAACTGAAGTTGAAACTTCAGGAAAATGATAGATTCGTCTGTTACTTTTACAAAACCACCAAAGGACTTCAGAGACTACTGATAATGTTCGTATCATAAGTGGAAAGAGAAAACTGATGTCATTTTCACTGTTTGAAAGAGTTCTGTTCTACCATCCCCGAAGATGTTAAAGTTGATTTTCCGAAAAGAATTATTCATTGCTTGGAGATGAACTCTTTGCAGAGATTTTATAAATATGTTGGTGGTCTTTGTTCTTTTTTTGGCTTGTATACTGGTCAAGAGAAGTGTACTAGTATCAAACATAGGCCACAATCTGAGAAAGAAAATTCTGAGAATATGCGGTTGGAGCGCAGCATTTTATCATAGTGAGACATGAGCTGTGGTAAAACCGGATGATAAGTAAATCTAGGCATTTGAGATGTGGTGCTACAGAATAATGTTGAAAATTAGGTAGAATGATAAGGTGAGTAATGAGGAGGTTCTCCGTAGAGTCGGCGAGGAAAAGAATGTTGTGGAAAACACTGACAAGAAGAAGGGACAGGATGATAGGACATCTGTTGAAACATTAAGAAGTAAGTGCCGTAGTACTAGATGGAGCTGCAGAGGATAAAATGCATAGGAGAAGAAAGAGACTGGAATACAGCCAGTGAATAATTGAGGACGTAGGTTATAATTCCTACTCAGAGATGAAGAAGTTAACACAGGAGAGAAATTTGTGGCGGACCAGTCAGAACACTAATGACTAAAAATCAATAAAAAATGAAAAATAAATAAAAATGTTTGTGAGATTCGGATTCATTTACACTCAGACTGATGTAACTGTCGTTTTGTTAACGTCCTGTTCTTTGATAACTTTTTAGGTTCCCATGCCTTAATCTCTAAAATATGTCAGTCTGTGTATCTGTCCAACTGTTCAAAACTCTTTTTCCCCGGAATGTGTATATGTATCAACTTCAAATTTGTGTCGTGTATTAAGGTCTACGGTTGCGTGGGGATGTAAAAAAGCGAAGCTTCTAAGTCAATGCAATCAAAAGATATGGTCCTTTGTCATATTTTGACACTCGCAAACTCAGCCTTCAAAATTTACGGGATCCTTCCTGTTAGTCTAAAATGTTGAAATTTGGTATGAAAAAAGGTTTAACAGCAAATGTAAACGAAAAAACCCGAAATGGTTAATTTGTAATGATATTATTATTATTACAGGATTAATCAATACAAAGATTAATTAATAACAATGTCCTGTTGTATTCTTGTTATCCTCCGCCAAGCCTCTTTATACAGTGCATCCTCCTTGTCGATTCTGCGATGTTCCATTAGTCCACTTATGAGGTCTGTCCAAGCTCGTCGTGGTGCTCCGCGCTTACGTCTGCCGGGTGGTTTCCATTCATAAACCTTTGTGGCAACCGATGATCTGGGATTCTCATCATATGTCTGTACGATTTTAATCATTTGCTTTCAATTCTGTCTACCACTGTATCATTTGCCTTCATTCCAGCTCTTACTTCACCATTAGTTTTTCTTTCGATTTTTGATATTCTGGCACTCCCACGCAAATAATCCATTTCCACAGCTATTAGTTTTCTTTTGATATGCGCATTTAAGTTCCATAGTTATGATCTATAGCATAGCACTGATGGAACCAAAAAGAACTCATAAACCCTAACACTTTTCTGCCTTGCTGTAGTCTATATTTTACTTCTGTATGGCCCATACCCTTTTTATCAATATGTGCCCCGAGATATTTAAATTTGTCTACCTGTCGCATAACTGCTTTGTCATTGATGAGTACTTCAAATTTAGCATCACTATTCACCACCAGATACTCTGTTTTTATTAGACTCATTTGTAGTCCCCGTCTGTTGTATTCATGATACAATCGTCGTATCATGAACTCAAGGTCATCATCATCTTGTGCTATAATAGCTTGATTGCCAGTAAAACTTAAAGAAGAATCTGTACATCGTAGACAGTGATTGCCATTTCTCTGCAGCTGTTCTTCCAATTTCGGAGAGCCACTTCTACATATAAAATGAAGACGATGGGTGACATACTGCAACCTTGTCGCAAGCCTTTAGTGACATTAATAGGTTCTGATAACTTTGAACCTCATTTACTCTGTACCACATTATATCTGTACATTTCAATAACAATTTTTAAAAGGTGATCATCGATACCTATATCTTTCATAGCTCCCCACAGCTTACATCTAGGGACTGTATCATAAGCTTTTGCTAAATCTACAAAGGCAATGTATAGCTCCTTCCCTACTGCTACAAATTTCTCCATTCGTTGTTATAAAAAAAATAGGTTATTTGTAGATGATCTGTTCCGCCTAAACCAGCTCTCGTCTTTCCCAATATGGTGGCTAACATTTTGTCTAATTTTTTCTAACATTGTCTTGCCAAATAAGCGGCTCATTGTACAGTTAACACTAATGCCTCTAAAGTAGTTTGTGTCTTTTCTATTAACTTTCTTGAGAACAGAAACCATTCTGAGGAAACTTTCCATTCTGTGGAAATTCCAGTCCTTTTACAACATTTGTTCATCAGGCAGGTTGTTCGTTTCTTCAGATATCTTCCTCCAGCCTTCAATAATTCAACAGGAATATTTCCTGGACCAGGTGATCGGCCATTCTTCATTTTAATTAATCCACAATTCGCTTCCTCTATTGTAATGTTTATATTTCGATCAGTTACTTTCATCTTCTCTTCATTTCCTTGCGTGCATGTGGCCTACTTTAATTAAAAGGTCTACATCATGTTTTTTTCATTCCTTTAAGGGAATTAGGTTGTCTACTGCTTTGTTTAGTTGTGTTTTCTTCATACTGGTAATTGTCCTCCACACTTCTGGTGTTTCTGATCCACATATTAGACTCTCAATACATTTCTGTTCCCACATCGTGTTCTTTTCTAATTTCATTCTGTTTCTAAATTCGTAATTTGGTGTCTGGTGGTTTTGACTGTACTGTAGTGATTTAGTTGTTAACCTTTTTTTGTAGAGATTTTTCTTTCCCTAATCAACATCTTCAGGTCATCAGACATCCAAGGAGCATCCCGTTTACCTAGACTCTTACTCTCAATCCCTAGGACCTCTAGAGAAATTTTAATATTTTCATATTCTACTTCAGCATTCTCATCTCCTGGAATCGCTTTTAGTCTATAGTCTAATCAACATTGAAATAAATCCTTGATGCTGAACTGCTTCCGGAGAAAGCGCTTATACCTTGCCTGCTCATGATTGCTATGGTCAGCCACTTGTCCAATTGTTGATGATTTTCTCCTAAATGGGTATGTCAACTTTGCTAAAACTAAGTAGTGATCAGACCCACAGTTGGCTCCCCACATAACTCTACAGTCTTAAACTACCATCTGTGGCCGTTGCTTGGTAATGATGTAATCAACTATTAATTTGTGCTGTAATTATGGTCTCTCCCATGTATATCTGTGGATATCTTTATGTGAATAGTGTGTGTTCAAAATTTTCAAGTCATATTGGTTACAGAATTCTACAAGATTTTCTCCAGAACTATTAATGACATTTTCTCCATATCTTCCTACTACTGCATCATTTACTTGTGAGCCAACCCTTGCATTAAAATCTCCAGCTATTATTACTTCTTGGTGCTTTTTGACTTGGTTGAGTAGATGGTCTAATTTCTGGTAGAAATGGTCTTTCTTTGCTGTGTCGTAACGTTGTTTGGTGCATACACCCCTATTATAACTGTTTCAATGCCATATAACTTGATGGTAATAGAGAAAATTTTTTTTGCATATAAATGCATAGTCCTTGATGTAAGCGCTCAGAACTTTGTTAATTAGCATGGAAACGCCTGCTTTTGCTCGTTTATTTTTATCAACTCCAGACCAAAAAAGGATGAAATTTCCAAATTTCTCGTTCCTTTGTCCGTTCTTTTTTGTTTCTGACAGAATAATTATGTCCACCCTCAGTCGACTAATTTCATTCTATTTCGGTATGCTTATTTATCAAGCTTTGAAAGTTCCATGTACCGACACACAATATCCTTTTCCTTGCCAGTAACTGTCATTAAGAGTTTCTATGCGATTTCAAAGGCTCCGCTTCAGATTCGCGAACGTGTAGACGTTTTTTGTGGATAATAATCACACGAAAGAAAACTGTGATTTGTAATCCGAGGGTCTGTCTGTCCCTCTATCTGTTAAGACACTTTTCTTCTCAGGAGCAGCTGGACGGATCAAGTTGAAATTTATCTCACAAACTAAGGTCTACAGTCCTTTGGTGACGTGGACATGTTAAGCTTCTAAGTCAGTGCAGTCGAATGATATGGCCATTTATGTCACATGTTTTGATATTTGCAAACTCAGTCATTAAAGCCTACACGGTACTTCCCCTTGACGTAGAATCATAAACTTCGGCAAGACGAAAGATTTCAACAGTTAAAGTAAAGGAAAAGACCTGGATTTTGTTAAATTATAATTCTATCACACAAAAATATCTTCTTGCCATATTAAAACAGATTGCATGCACCATCCGCCAAAAACTTAGTAGACGAACGTTACAAAGAAAAAAAACTAAAAGTTTTCTTAAATCTTCTCTCTCTACGTATGTTAATTGAACTCCCATGCTCGGTTCATTGTGTTTGGTCGGCTAGTCTGAGGATCTACTGTAGATAACTAACATTTTGCTTCAGTCGTGGTAATTCAGGAACCAATATCTCATCGATATCAGGCAATCTCGTTGAGATTCTCGATTCCCATAATGGATGAACTACATACGTACATAATACACTACTGACCATTAAAATTTCTACACCAAGAAGAAATGCAGATGATAAACGGGTATTCATTGGACGAATATATTATACTAGAACTGACATGTTATTACATTTTCACGCAATTTGGGTGCATAGATCCTGAGAAATCACTACCCGGAACAACCACCTCTGGCCGTAATAACGGCCTTGATACGCCAGGGCATTGAGTCAAACAGAGCCTGGATGGCGTGTACAGGTACAGCTGCTCATGCAGCTTAAACACGGAACCACAATTCATCAAGAGTAGTGACTGGCGTATTGTGACGAGCCAGTCCCACGGCCACCATTGACCAGACGTTTTCAATTGGTGAGAGATCTGGAGAATGTGCTGGCCAGGGCAGCAGTCGAACATTTTGTGTATCCAGAAAGGCCCGTACAGGACCTGCAACATGCGGTCGAGCATTATCCTGCTGAAATGTAGGGTTTCGCAGGGATCGAATTGACGGTAGAGCCACGGGTCGTAACACATCTGTAACGTCCACTGTTCAAAGTGCCGTCAATGCAAACAAGAGGTGACCGAAATGTGTAACCAAGGGCACCCCATACCATCACGCTGGGTGATACGCCAGTATGGCAATGACGAATACACGCTTCCAATATGTGTTCACCGCGATGTCGCCAAACACGGATGCGACCATCATGATGCTGTAAACAGAACCTGGATTCATCCGAAAAAATGACGTTTTGCCATCCGTGCACCCAGGTTTGTCGTTGAGTACACCATCGCAGGTGCTCCTGCCTGTGATGCATCGTCAAGGGTAACCCCAGCCACGGTCTCCGAGCAGGTAGTCCATGCTGCTGCTAACGTCGTCGAACTGTTCGTGCAGATGGTTGTTGTCTTGCAAACGTCCCCATCTGTTGACTCAGGGATCGAGACGTGACTGCACGATCCGTTACAGCCATACGGATAAGATGCCTGTCATCTCGACTGCCAAAGATACGAGGCCGCTGGGATCTAGCACGGCGTTCCGTATTACCCTCCTGAACCCACCGATTCCAAATTCTGCTAACAGTCATTGGATCTCGACTAACGCGAGCAGCAATGTCGCGATACGATAAACCGCAATGGCGATGGGCTACAATCCGGCCTTAATCAAAGTCGGAATCGTGGTGGTACGCATTTCTCCTCCTTACACGAGGCACCACAACAACGTTTCACTAGGCAACGCCGGTCAACTGCTGTTTGTGTTTGAGAAATCGGCTGGTAACTTTCCTGATGTCAGCACGTAGTAGGTGTCTCCACCGGCGCCAACAGTGTGTGAATGCTCTGAAAAGCTAATCATTTGCATATCACAGCTTCTTCTTCCTGTAGGTTAATTTTCGCGTCTGTAGCACGTCTTCTTCGTGGTGTAGTAATTTTAATGACCAGTAGTGTAAGTAAGTTTGTACAAGGCTGTCAGTCTGCGAGTCCTATTCGCAGTCGGCCAGTTTTCTTCCCATCGTTTTCGTTCTCGCTTGCAAGTATTACGTTGCGGTTCGCGCTCGTCATTTATTCATTCATCCGGACGGCTGTGAAAAAGGTTTTGTGATGTGTGATGTACGGCATCAATCAGTTCGTTATCTCGCCAGCAAGATGACTTAGCAATCGGATTATCTGAATTAATTTTATATCGCTGTTTCTCCTTGTTTCTGGCAGCGCCATTTCCTTTGTTTGCTCACGACGAGTCTAGGGGTTACGCGGTGTGTCCGTGGCAGTCACCGCGCGGGTTGACGCCGGCGAGCGGCCCGCGCCACTCGCGTTATTTCTCCCGAGTACTGCGCCCCGGCGTGGCCCCCGGCTGATTGAAGTGGCTGGCTGGCTGGTGCCTCGGCTGCCGCCCCCGCAGCCCGCCCCCAGCCGGCGCGCGCGGACAATACGGCAGGGCGCCGCCGCGTTGCGCTGCTCCTTTCACCGCCGACAGCCGCTCTCGACGCGCCCCCAGCCGGGTTCGCTTGTATTACTCCGCTGGCGCGTGCCTGCCGCGTGTCGCAGTCGGCGCTCGCGATTTTCGCTGCAGGGTTTTACGCACTACCTTGACTCGGAGCATAATGATTTTGTGTTAGAATGTCTGAAATGTTACTGGAAAAGACTAGAGGAATGCAGAGGCTTAAAGTACTGTAAGCTGTGTAGCCCCGAGCGGAAATTGTGTAGGTGGGTGGGTATTCACGAAATATGCGAAAAATTCGGTACCTTCAAGTTTATGAAGCTATTTTGGTAAGAAATGTTACACGGTGTGGCGAGTATTTTCTCTGTATAAAAATTGGCCAAGTGCGTATAGGACTCGCTTACTGATGGTTATACTAATCATGTATACAAATACTTAACCCATCCCGGTAATCGAGAAAACCGACGATTTATGCCTGTTATGCCGGTAAAACGTCTGTCCCGGGAATTGGAAGACTGTAATAAGATCTCTATATGGGTTTCTGTGACTAGCCCAGATATACAAAAAGAAGCGATCACAGCCTTCATTTTATGTATCTAAAGAGAGAAGATTTAATAAAATAATTTTATTCCGTTACTAAAACAGGACTGCAGCTTACACTTTATAGCTGCATGCAGAGATATTTGTCTGTTACGCTTTCGACGCGTTATAAATCTAACTGAAATTCTAATAGCAAAAAGATGTTCTATGTCATATAACTACAAGATAACAGCTTTCAGATATTTCTCCTTGCTGCTACTGGTAAAAATACCTTCTTCCCAAAATTTCATGACTCTACCTCAACGAGAAATACCTTACACATTTTGATGAGTGTGTTAGCTAGTATGTTTTGACTGGTTTGGCTTAGATGCTTAAAGTTTTTACAACGTGAAGAGACCGTAGAGCTTAGTTTTTATACGTCTATCACATCCTGAAAAATAAAGGGTCTTAACAGAGGGACAGAGAAGCAGACAGACAGACGGACACCGAAGCTATCCTGTAACGGATCCTGGAACCGCACGACCACAACGGTCGCAGGTTTGAATCCTGCCTCGGACATGGATGTGTGTGATGTCCTTAGGTTAGTTATGTTTCAGTAGTTCTAAGTTCTAGGGGACTGATGACCTCAGATTTAAGTCCCATAGTCCTCAGAGCCATTTGAACCATTTGTAACGGCTCCGTTTTCACCGACTGAGACACGGAACCTAAATAGGAATGAATTCAGCGATTACGTTCAGAGGATCATCAGACGCTGACCGGCAAACAAGGCCTAATTGTGTACTATTGTGGTTAATATGTTATGAATGTAGAATGAGAGTTTCGCTCTGCAGCGGAGTGTTAGCTGATACGAAACTTCCTGGCAGATTATCATTGTGTGGCGGACCAAGACTCAAACTCCGGACCTTTGACTTTCGCGGACAAGTGCTTTACCATCTGAGTTACCCAAGCAAGACTCACGCCCTCTCCTCAAAGCTTTACTTCTGCCAGTACCTAGTCTCCTACATTCCAAACTTCACAGAAGCTCTCCTGCGAACCTTACAGAACTAGCACTCCTGGAAGAAAGGATATTGCGGAGACATGGCTTAGCCACTGCCTGGGGGATGTTTCCAGAATGATATTTTCTCTCTGCAGCCGAGTATGCGCTGATATGAAACTTCCTGGCTGATTAAAATTGTGTGCCGCACAGAGACTCGAACTCGGGACCTATGCCTAAGAGACCAGGTACTCGCAGAAGTAAAGCTGTGAGGACGAGGCGTAAGCCGTGCTTGGTTAGCTCAGATGGTAGACCACTTGCCCGCGAAAGCCAAAGGTCCCGAGTTTAAGTCTGGCACACAGTTTTAATCTGCCAGGAAGTTTCATGTTATGAATGCTTAATATGTTACGAACACTTCACGTATCGACCAGAGGATGTACATTTCGTAAGCATCCAGAACGATTGGTAATTTGCGTTATTCTGCAAGGATGTTATCAAAACCGAATACGGGAGACAGTACTTGTACAACCTTTGCTGCTTTTTATCGTTGTGTTGACGAGACAGGATTTACACCATCACTAATGGAGGAGACTGTGGACTCGGAACAGCGTCTTTGATATGAACTAGAAGTTCAGGGTCACGGATTCGATACCATCCATGCTTGATTTTTGATTAACAATCGTCAGCAGTGGCAACCGAAAGCTTCCGGTATAATGCGTCAAACTCGTCGTGGCAACTGCCATGTCAAAGAGCGCGGTGGAGCAAATGAATATCAGGGGTATACTTTTGCCCCCGGCAGGGAAACTGCTCCTAAAAGGTGGAAGAATCAGCGGTAATCAATGGTTCCAGGAGGAGAAAGGCTACAGAAACCATATACACAGAATATGGGGCCTCTAATTGAAAAAGTATCATGGTTATCTCTCCAGAGGTAAAAATTTCAATATACGCATCTCTGGAAAGAGACAGCCAAGGGGGAGGACACTATGAGTAAGTCTGAATAGCGAAAAAAACGGTAACTTTCTATTAGTCGGAAGGCAAAGTTTGAACATTGCAGGGCAACAAGAAGAAAAGAGAAGGGAAATGCAAAGACGCAGTCTATATTGTTCCTATGTACATGTCGACCTCAAAACTAGAAAATGAAGAGTTAGAGAAACTGTGTTGAATGTGTAATTAAGTAAATAAAGGGGGACAAATATCTAACGATGTTGGGAGATTAGAAAACTGTAGTAGGTGAAGGAAAGTTACGGGGTGGTTTGCGCTTGATGATGGAAATAAGAGGAAAGACCAACGTAGCTCTGCAGTAAATCCAGGACAGTTTCAGCGAACTCACTGTTCAAAAATTAGAAGAGTAGGAGGTATAATTGGAAAAGTTCTTCAGGCGTGGAACGAAACCAGTTGTATCATATATGGTGAGACGGAGGTGTCGTCTCCAGACGTTGGACCATAGCGCGTAGACAGGAGTATGTATAAACTGAGGTTACAATTATTAACTTTAATTAGCAGTTTCACGCCACAGAACAGAAAAGAAGAAGAAATTAAAGTTCTTATTACGTTCATGGTAGCACAGCTGCAAGCGACTCCAGGCAGGGGTAGTGACTTAGCCATGTAGCAGAAAGAAAGAATCAAGATAGTCTGTCACGTGACAGGTTGCTACATCGGCACCAACCGCGAGGCGCAAGTTACACATTCAGCGAGAGACCCACAGTTGGTATGAGACCGAGACACGTTCGTTAGCTTTTGTTACGTTAAGCAAGAAGCAATACGTAGGGCGCAACAGTGCCTACCAGATACTTGTCAGTGCAAATGAGAGCCTGTAGCACGCTGATAAGCAAACGGTGAGACAAGGATTGCTTGACAACGAGTCAAGAATAGGGCCAAATTCGATCATAAGGATCGCCAGTCCTTATAAATACCCCATCTCTCCTTCTCGGACTGCAGTTTGTCATTAGGATCGATGGCGTTCGTGGCGAAACTCTAGAGTCAATTATCATTATGGTGCAGTCACAACCAAGCATTAGATGTCCCAGCCCTCTTCGTGAACATGCTGTTTGCCCTTCCCGAAATGACAGTATCCTTAAGGGGGGTAGGACGTCAAACGGGCCGACTTGGAGCAGGAGAGGCATCACAGGACATTTTAATTTCCAGTGTCTATACTTTTACAAATAAATTCATAAAACTTTGTCAGCAGCACCAGGAAGGATTCAGGATTCACACTCATTGCAGTGGAAGTTCGAAAACATAACAAAAAAAAAAATTTACGTGTGAAATTTCATCATTTTTTCACTTACTAATGGCTGCATTTGTTGCTATTGGTACACTTTTCTTCATAAGTTAGAGAGATTCTTCGATGAATTTTGCACAGCATACATACCACACATAGGTGTATGAAATTCTAGAATTTACTTAATTTATGAAAAAACGAATGATCTGTTGTATTTTAAACTTCATGTTTAGAAAACACACAGATTTTATTGTTAATTACCTCAATTTTTACCACAGTTTTTAATAGATTTCGAAAATTCTAGAGTTTCATACACCTTTAAGTATGGTTTGCATGCTGTGCAAAATTCATCGAACCATCTCTCTTACTTACGAAGAAAAGTGTACCTATAGCAACAAATGCTGCCATTAGTAAGTTAAAAAAAATGATGAAATTTCACATGTAAAAAAAATTACTTCGTTATGTTTTCGAACTTCCACTGCTATGAGTGTGAATTCTGAATCCTTTCTGGTCATGCTGACAAAATTTTATGAATTTATTTGTAAAAGTATAGACAGTGGAAATGAAAATGTCCTGTGGTGCCTCTCCTGCTCCAAGTCGGCTCGTTTGACGTCCTACCCCTCTTGAGTAACCACGGCTGCCGCTCGTGGGACTTTGAATTGGTCGCTTACACCGTAGGAGACTGAGGGTCTCCCATCACCAGCACATCTAGCGGTGCTTGGCGCGCCAACACAATCGTCACTGTTCGGTGAGACAGTCGTACGGCACATCGATTTCTGATCGGCGCAGTAGACACTTCCCGGTGCCGAGAGCCTACCTGTCGGGCATGACCATGAGGCCATGATCATCCAGCTATACGGTTTCCGAAAACGCGGTACAACACGAAGGGACATCGCGGGTTATCGTCGTCTTCTCATGCTGGGCCGAGGATACTCTAAGCCGGTGTGAGGTCATACTCTCACACCAGCTTCAGGCTACGGCTGAATTGCTGGAACAGTGGCCTAGCGCAACAGAAGCGTCGAGCCGACAACAGCAGTCAGCGGAACTCTTCTGTGCCATAGGTACGAGGTGTCAGCTAAGACTAACGAGGAGACACAGAACTGTAAAGCTGAGCGAGTAAATATTAACTTGCGAATCATATTTTATTAGCGCCGAAAGACGCTCTGCGGGTTCCATAACACCATGTTGACAACGTAGAGCTGTCCGTGCTCGGCATCCATAGAGTAGACTGAAGGTTTCGAGAATAGTCCGTAAGAATCAGTGTAGAAAGAACTGGGAGTACTGAAGAATGAGGGAATGTGTTTGAAGTTCTCTAAGCTATTGACATTTCGGCAATGAATAACACAATAGGCAGTTCAGCTGAAAAGGAGTTCAGTTGAAAAGGACTGGAAATCTCTAGGAACAATCAAAGCATCTGGACATAAAAAATATACGTACAAAGAAAGTGACTGCGAGGAAACTTTGGGCGACAAAACAGCTACTTCAACTAATCAGTTCAAAAATGGCTCTGAGCACTATGGGACTCAACTGCTGAGGTCATTAGTCCCCTAGAACTTAGAGCTAGTTAAACCTAACCAACCTAAGGACATCACAAACATCCATGCCCGAGGTAGGATTCGAACCTACGACCGTAGCGGTCTTGCGGTTCCAGACTGCAGCGCCTTTAACCGCACGGCCACTTCGGCCGGCAACTAATCAGTGAATGAAGACAGTAAAAAAGCTTTAAGGAAAAGAGAAGAACATAGCATTATAAGTCACTTAAGAATGGAATAAATAGGAAGTGCTCGGAAGTCAACGAGAAAAGCCTACAGGAAAAAGAAATCGAGGAAATCGGAAAAGAAATAGTCGTCGCAAGTGATGGTTGAGCGTACAAAAAATCAAAACTCACCTGAGTGAAATTAAAACGAAAGGCGACAATATAAAGAGTATAAGCGTTATACGCAGAGGAGGGAACGAATCGGTTTAAAAAATATTATTGAATGTCTCTACAAGTCGAAGGAAATGGCCGATATGAGGCTGCCCTGTCTGGCCTGTATGGCTGTGAACCTGTCCGGAAAGATTTACTAAGGGACAGGCTCGCCGCCAATTGCTTTCAAGTCACAACAAATTGTATCTAGGAGACCATAAAAATACCTCACGCTTTTAGTGCCATACCAGGCTCCATCAATGTCTGTTCATGCTGTTAACTTTCTAGAGTCTTGCTCAAGGTGCGTCAGCTTGTAATGAAATCTTTAATAATTTTCCGTATGCGGAAAATAGGTGAGAGAGTAAATTGTTCTCTCTCATATCTACCGATCCACAGAGAGCGTTCCCACTTGATGGTGAACGGTTACCAGTTTGATCACATTGTTGTTGGACGCTCAGTGCGACTAGGATGCCCGTTGTCGGGAGTATTATTTGCGGCAGTGCTTGAACCAGCTTTGCAAGGTCTATGGAGGCGATTAGCAGGCATTTGCATACGGAACGTGACCTTCCGTTGTGCTGCATTGTCCGATGATTTGGTGTTTCTGGCCAGATCAGAGGATGAACTGCACGTTGTGTTCAGTGGCTACGCCAGTACTGGTGGGTGGCGTGGGGTGGGGGGGTGGAGGGGGGGGAGGGGTCGCTGGGAGCTTCGTCAACGTGAAGAAGACAAAATACATGGATTTTGGAGCGGGGCTTTCCCACCCAACGGCGGTGCCCTTTGACAAGGTGGCCATTCTCAAATGCTTAGAGTGCAGATCTATAGCATCGTTCGCTGCACAGCGGCGGCTATGCACTGTTGACTACTACGCCAGACACACGCTCTGATACAGGACAACAAATTGAGTCAAATGGACATGTTCCTACAAACACATTATGTCAGCACTTATCTTGTCTGCAAATTGAACTATTTTGCGCATGTCCTTCCCTTGACGGTTACGATGGCCGACAGAAATCAAGCTGCATATGGACATTTAGTGAGCCCCGGTCTTGTTTTTAATGTCAGACATACCACGCTGACACTGCCGCAGTGGGCAGGCGTTATCGGTTTAATTCTTGTCTATAACCGTGCGCGATCACTAACTCAACACTATGTGTCGCACTTGGACCTCTACCCACGCCCATCTGACGGGCACCCTGATAGCTGAAATGGCACCACACTCTCTGCAACGCCCGTTTCAGTAGGACACATTTCACCAGCACTAGCCCACATCAGAGACTTCTTGATTGGCCTCAGCTACATAAAATCAGACCTTCCAACACCATTGATGCCCAGCACAAAGACTATTATCACCTTTATCAACAGAAGCAGCCTGTCAATCTGGTCCTACACAGACGTCCTGAAGTTGGCTGGAACACGGTGTGGCAAGCAGTACACACGCCTTTTCTACCTGCGACGGTGCATTCATTGTGGTACGTGGCTGTGAACGTGAAGTTCGCTACTCGTCAGAGGCTACATTCCATTCATCTGATGTAGTTGTGCCCGACATGCTCAGTCGTTGATTTGGTTGCACACTGCCTGAATTTTGGTGCGACCAGCGAGTGCTGGCTACTCATGCAGCTCCCCTGATGATATATTGCGCCCCGACGGCGTATATTTTCCGCCGACCAGGACAAACACCATTAACTGGCTAAAGGGCATGGCCCTTCACCACGTATTTCGTGATTCTCACAAAGGCACACTCGACTTTTTGTCCCAATTGATATCGACACGTGAAGGCTTCAGCCGCCATCCGAAGTATTTTCCTTTTATTTTTAAATATTTTTTTTTTTGGTGGGACGAAATTGCTTAGGTCATCGGTCCCCAGGCTTACACACTACTAAATCTAACTTAAACCATCTTACGCCAAGGACAACACACACACCTATGCCCGAGGGAGGACTCGAACCTCCGACGGGTAGCCGCGTGAACTGTGGCAAGTCGCCTGAGACCGAACGGCTACCCCGCGCGGCCCACCCAAAGTACTGAACCCTTTTCACTTATTATTTAGGTCCATCATTTGCGGACCCTACTGCTCACTGGGGCGTTCCGGGTATGAGACGCTGAAACTGAAGAGGAAACCTGGAGCATATTGATCCACTACGGACGGAATAGGGGGTTGGGGGGGGGGGGGGGGGGGAGGAACCCTTACCAACAGACGACAAAACAGCTCGGATGCTCGGCTAGGTTAGTTGTAGGATCTTTTTCGTTAATAAAACAAAATTTATTACATAAATACAAAAAAAAGTTAAATAAATAAATAAAATAACAAAGACAAACCCCTTCTCTCTGATCCTCCGATCCTAGAACACGATGCGTGGCTATGGCTTTGGGATGGCCAGGCCTTGAGTGTCGACCCCTGCCCTACCTGTTGTCCTGCTCCTGCAGCGGTTCCCTTTTAAAAAAATGGGAAAGCGACCGGTCGCGGTAAGCGATAAAACCGCTTTCGATCCCTGGTCCGGCAGAAATTTTCATTAACGTTATTCCTTTACACAGATTATTGTTGTCCATATTCACAATTGCGAATACATTTCAATGTTTTTCACAACGAGCTGTAGTCACCATAGTGCCCGTTCCTTTGGACATGCATGCATGTCCAAAGGAACATTGCATTATAACTCGGAATAGCACAGGCATTGCATACATTGTGTCGATATTTGCATACATTGTGTCGATATTTGCCTTCGCCTGCTCGATCTCTAGATCCAGTCTAGAACATATGGGACATCATCGGACGACAACTCCAGCGTCATCCACATACAGCGTTAACCGTCTCTGTATTGACCGACGAAGTGCAGAAGGCATGGGACTCCAGCCCACAACACAATGCATACACGTTTGTGAGCTTCACTCAACATTCTGGCTGTTACAGTGGTTACTAACGTAAAAGCATTTCACATTTTCAATGTTTTATATCGCACTTACATTGGCCTATGATCTTGCAGTGTTAATCACTAAATATGTTACCTAGACGAACGTATTACCCAGATTTCATTGCTCTACATTAATTATTTTTTGGTGTTGCGATGCTTTCCGTTAGTGTACTTAAGCGTTTAGATGTAGGTACATTACCACTGTAAATGTCTTAGAACATGTCTGTGCCTCAGATGAACATGAACAATGAAAAAAGTGAGCACTTGTAGGAAGATAGAACTTTCGGTCGGGTGGGATCTTGAATCCATACACACCTTCTGATGACACTGCTATTTCCATTTATACTTGAACTCAATGTCTTCACTTACACTATATCCCAAGCTTCGCTTCAAAAATGTAATCTTCAACGATAAATTTTGTGGAACATATCAACAGTGAATGATATCAAAGTACAAGAGCCACGAAATTAATAAAGAACAATATAACACAAAATGCAGAAACTGTGGACAGAATTGTGTCGGTGTTCTATACATTTACTAACTTGCAGTGCTTAGTAAATATACAGAAAATAATTCTTTTCTCCCCTCTCCTATTCAACGAATGATGGGGCTAAAAGGTACTAATTGTTCCTCAGAGAGTTACAGTTTTCTTGTTTTAATAAAAATTCACTGCGGTTGCTTTGAAACCTAGATTCTCAGAGATACTATCCCGCTTCTTCATGGCGGGTTGCCAATATTCTACAGTGACAAACGGCAAGCTTATGTGGGGAAAATGCAATAGGGGAAGTACGCGTTTAAATTGAAAAAGCTATGACACGAAAAGCACATTTGATGCGAGTCGTTTCCACATCGATAGTCAATTCTTTAGAACACCCTTCATTCATCCATTAAATTTTCCATTAATACTGCGATTAAGCTGGAAAGAGAGCGGTTTTGTTTTGTGCATGTGATCCACGCAGTTGTTTTCGTTAAGTTGTGAATGGTTTTGAGAGAACTGGTATTCAGTAGGCGTGCCTGAATCACATACGATCGGTTGCAGGCGAGCGAAACGATTTAAATGCGCTGATATGTTCTTGTTAAATGAATGGAAATACCCTTTGAATCTTTCTAGAGACGTTTCACTGGTACTATAAAACGATTTCAGTAGCCGTTAGGGAGAGTAGCAGATTCCGTAGTGACTGTCTTGTTGAAAGTACCCCTACTAAGGTTGCTCTTTTTGTTTACGTGTTTCTTAGCTTTTGAGGAATGAAGCAAAGTTACGCAGCAAATTAAAATTGTTAAATAGCAGAAAGCAGAAGGGAAATGTAGCGTGAAATGTACTTCATTCGATCAATAGAAAAACGACCAGGAAAAGGTATTTCGTGACAGTGCTTCTATTACAATAACGATCCTGAACGCGATGTAACATATACTTCTCCTTTTTTTGTGCGCTTCACCTGATTACGCACATTGGCATCGAGTCTCCATTTAGACAGCACTGCATTGTGTAACGGAACCTATTAAAGGCTTTACTTTACCCAAGTATGCGATACCCTCCAAATTCAACCAGTTTAACGAGTATTTATGATCATAGAAAAGTTATTGTGTATGTTAACAATGATTGCATAACATGTCTCCATAAACAGTCAACCCATGAAATTATACTGAATAACTGACCCACACAAAAGTTAATATCACTTGATCACTGATACAGCAAAGTCATCATCTAAAAACACTAAGTTCATCTTAAATAATTAATATGAAGTACGAAAAATAGTGGCCAACTTATGTATTTTGGAACTCCTTAAATAAAAATCACCCAGTGAAACCTATTTGTTCACTAGGACGGTTTTCACTCAGTATTCACTTAAACACTCCTATTTTAGACGAAAATCAATGTAATTCTTAATAATTAATGTTATTTACTTATTTATGCAAATTAGAGAAATAAATTGACAAACTTCTAAAAAAACGGCCTTTTTGTAACAAAGAATTATTCTGTCAAGTCAACAAATCTGTCTGTCATTTTAATAACATGTTAAATTATGTCACTCGATGTAAATTAATAACTTTTCTGCACAAATTACAATAACAGATGTACATGTGACTTATAAACTACATCTATTTTTATTAATTCTTTGACAAGGTTATAAATACAAGCAGCAAGAAGGGTTGAGAGCGCAGTCGGAATGTCACTTTGGTAAAGTGTATACTATGTGTGTTATTGTTCGAGGTGGGTAAACAATGCAAAGAACATGTAAAAGAAGTACTACTGTATGTTGTGTCATTGTCTTTGGTGGACAGTGGAATTATGATGGCCACCAGAGTAATAAATATTTGAAGTTTAAATATTTGTTGGTTTCGCTCGTTATTTATCATCAAAAGCACATCAAAAACACGGGACCTCATCTTTTTAACCCTAGACAACCTGATTTAGAACCAGCATCGGGATCGAGACACAGCAGCGATCCAGCAAGCGGCAGCGATTACCACAGTGCATTTTAATGGCGCCAACCTAACATCAAGTGCTAACAAGCTCCGTAAATGGGAGTGAAATAGTGCGAGTATAGCAATGTCTACGACTAGGCGACCATTACAAAAGTGGGGTCTCGTCCGGGATCTTTAAGTGCATCGATGATAATAGTGCAGCTATAAATTTCGAAAGTGCTTAGCACTACAAAAAAGTTTATTTGTGCAGTGTGGCAACAGTGAAAATATGTCAAAGTGAAAAAACGTGTGTATGTGCGACTACGAAAACAATCATCACACCGCTCAGAAGATTAACATCTGGATTATGTCAATGGAATTCATCAATCAAGACTTCAGTTCGATAAAACCGAAAAAAAGTGAAGAAAGCCAACAAGAACACCGACCATGACATCATAGCATAGCTACAGAAAAAAGCAAGGTATTTTGTTGTTGTTGTCATTTAAAAAATTAAGAGTTAGAACATGTCTCTACCTGAGAGTGATGAGATCGTAGGAAATGTAAAAATTGAACCAGGGGATGGTGAACAATTAAACTTAACAGAGTGGCTACCAGAGTTTGCAACTCAAATAAGCTCGCAACTTAAACAATCGAGTGAACAAGTAAGTTTCAAACTTAAAGAAAACACAGATAGACTGGATAAGTTAAGTTTGAATTTTGGTCTATTAAGTACTCATCTCAATGAGAAGTGTGAGGAAATTAAAACTACCCTCAGGAAGGACACTAGAGAGCAGTTGATACACTTCAGAAAAGAATTTCAAGTTAAAGTTGAAACTTTAGATGAAAACATACAAGCTAACACAGACAGCATTGCTGTCATCAACAACAGAGTAGATACTGAAGTAGAAAGATTAGATCAGAGAATAGACAAAACATCAGAAAACCTTAAACAAGAATACAACCTGTATACCACTAATGTAGATACAAAAGTAGAAAATATACACACTAAATATACACAATTAGAAGACGCATTGATGCCCAAACAAATATTTTACAATCAAAATACAATGTATGGGCACATCCAAGTGAGATGCTTTCCTGGTGAAAATCTGCACCCTATTGACTTTATTCACCAATGTAAGGATATGTTTGTAGTAGGAATGTCAGATAACATAAAAATTAAGTTAGTAAAAAGGTTTCTAGAAGGGGAAGCCCTATCCTGGGCAAACGAGAATAATGATTGTTGGAACACTTTTGAAGAGTCTGAAGCTAAATTTATTTGTAAATTTTGGTCACAATCCATACAAGCCAGATTAAAGTCAGAATTTCTAAATGGACCAGTGTATAGATCAATTGAACTTGCTCACTTGAATAACTCTTTTGATATTATGACACAAATTGATGTTTTAAAAAGAAAGTTTCCAGAGAGACTGCAGTGGGAAGTGGTCCATGGACTAGACAATTCAATGGAAGATTTCCTGAAATTTGTAGATAGATTAGATAGGGCCTTTGAAAGAGAAAATAACCAAAGTTTTGGTTCTGGCAACAACCAGTATGGGGGGTGGAACAGGAATGTAAATAGAGATTATTATGGGAGGAGAGACTTTGAAAATTCTGGAAATAATGCTCCAAATAGGGGAGATAGGAGATATGAAAATGATTTCAGAAACAATACACAGGAGGGAGGATGGAGGAGAGATAACAGGAATGATAGAAATAGGTATTGGGGAAGAGAACAAGATAGAAGGGGGTTTGTTGAAACCAGTGAACAAAACTACAAATGGACAGACCGAGGGATCCAGCCGGGAAATGGTGGACAGGCCCAATAGATGTCCGTAGCTTTGGGGCTAGACAATATTATGACAGGACAACACATAATCGAAACTGGAAAAGGAGAGGATATAATACAAAGAGTAAGTTCCATGAAAATACTGATCTCGTTAGAATGAATAAATTAGAATTTAATAGAAGGTTTTGGGATACTATGAGTAAAAGTGATACAGTTAATAAAAACAGTTTCAAGCTCAGGTAGTTAGTGAAAGTGTAGCAGTTGAAGGTACTGCAGAGTTCCATAGTTGGGCTGAAAAAGATACTGGTGTTAATAACAAGTCAGACACACCACAAATAGAATCTATTTTGGGGGGTTTATTTGATAAGAAAGGGGATGATGAAGTGTTTAATGGAGCCAAAGACTTAGTTGCTGAGATTCAGATACATAGGGGGGCAACAGAAGATGGGGTTGTTGTGGAGGAGGCAGAAGAAGTAATAGAAGGACATGTAAATAATGATCCTAAGTTAAGTGATGTTATTGATGAGAGTGTGGAGGAAGAAATAAAAATATTTGTAGAATTGAAAAGTGAGCTGAGGTAAAGGTAAGTGATGTGACAAATATAGGTAATAATGGGGTTAATTTAAGTGAAATGCAGGCTAGGGAATGTGTATCTGATGACGAGCTGTTGCCTATTGGGAACTATGAAACACTAATCTATGAGAATGGTAATAATAATAATATTAAAGAAAATATAAAGGGATAGAATGTAAATGTGTGTTTTCAAGAAAAAGGGGAAAAGTTTTTAGAAGTTTTGTGGAACAACTATGGGAACTGTATAAACAAAGATGCCTTTTGGAAAGAATTAGCAAAGGTAAGTGCAACCTTGTATCCTACATGGTGGATAAGAATCCATAGTGGACATTATAAAAAATGGGGTGAAAACAGTAGTTTGTTAAGTGGC
Organism: Schistocerca serialis cubense; assembly: GCF_023864345.2. Lineage (NCBI taxonomy): Eukaryota > Metazoa > Arthropoda > Insecta > Orthoptera > Acrididae > Schistocerca > Schistocerca serialis. Next base: position 492,904,425 of record NC_064638.1, read on the forward strand.
AACACAGTGTTAAGAGGAACAGATGAAAACAAAGGTTTATATTAAAATGTCAATGCTTTGCAAAGAGAGAGGGATGTGTCTAAGTGTAGGACAGAGACATTAGACTTAGGAACAAAAGAAATTGAAAATGATCTATTGTTTGAATATACTGAAATAGACAAAGATGTTGAGCTAGGTTGTCCATATGTTAAAGTAAACATTGACAAGTGTGAAGGAAGAGTGTTAGTAGACACAGGGAGTACTGTTTCTGCCATCACTTCTAGACTTATAGATAAGCTCAGAAATTCTCAACATTTTCCTGAGATGCCAGTTGTTGGTTTAAAAGTGAAAGGAGCTACTGGCAGAGCCAGTAAGGTAGTTAACAAACAAGTGTTACTTACTTTTAAAATTGATAACCCAAATTTTGAACATGGATGCTTAGTAGTAGATGACCCGAATGAAAATTTAATTTTAGGTATGGATTGGGTATTAAAAGTGAATGCTGGGTTAAATTTTGCAGCAAAACAAAATGTGTATTATAGAACCTGTCATGCAACAAAGCTGTGTAGTGAATGTGTTAATTTTAAACTGTGGTGACAGCTGTAACCACATTCAATCAGTGTATCATGAAAATGGGGGTGTTTATTACCCAGATGAGAACTTAGAGGAAGATGCAGAGGGTCAAGAGTTTGACAAGTTAGTAGAGAAAAAACTGGGGGAAGCTGAAAGCCTAAATAGTACACAGAATGAAAAATTAAAAGCGTTATTATGGGAATTCCAAGATGTGTTTGATGACAGACCTGGTAGAGTGAAATATTATCGATATAAATTACAGTTAAAACCTCATGAGCCTTTGTTTATAAAACCGTATGGAATACCATTTGCAAAAAGAGATGCTGTGGAAAAAGAAATACAAAAAATGGAAAATTGGGAAGTTATAGAAAAAAGTTGCAGTGCCTACAACAACCTGTTGGTAATTGTAAAAAGGGGAGACAATAGCGTTAGGATTGTATTAGACTCCAGACATCTGAACAAGTATCTCATCAGAGAAAACGACCACCCAGAAAGTATAGATGAGCTGTTAGGTAAATTTGAGTGTGTCAGACATATGACAAGCCTAGATCTCACCGCTGGTTTTCATCAAGTTGAACTTAGTCCTGATTCGAGAAAATATACAGCATTTCTGTATAATGGTAAATGTTATCAGTATACAGTCATGCCATTTGGTCTCAATGTATCAGTTGCAGAATTCATCAGAGCATTAGATTTTGTACTTGGTCATGAAACTAGTTCAAAATTAACCATTTATGCAGATAACATGTTAATCACTGGGAAAACTTGGGGAGAGCACCTTGAACTATTGAGGGAGGTATTTATGTATCTCAGAAAGGGAGGAATGACATTAAAATTAGAAAAATGTAAATTTGGGCTAGAGGAGTTAAAATTTTTGGGACACATCATCACAGAACAAGGGATTTTGCCAGACAAAGACAAAATAAAAGCCATAGAAAATTTCCCAACACCTAGAAACAAGAAACAACTCAAATCATTTTTCGGCTTCACAGAATTTTACAGAAAATTCATCAGTAATCAAGCATTAAATGCAGTTTGTTCGTATAACTTGCTTAAGAAAAATGTAGTGTGGGATTGGACACCAGAATGTGAAGATGCTTTTAACAAAATCAAAACGCGACTATGTAACAGCCAACTTCAACATAGACCAGACATGTCAAGTCCTTTCTGGCTAGCTACTGACAGCAGCGATGCAGGGTTAGGAGTACATTTATTTCAAGAAAAGGAAGGCATTTGCCAGCAGAGTTCTGCAAAAACATGAAAAACACTGCACATTGACAGAAAAGGAATTACTAGCTATACATTGCGGTTTTACAAAATTTAGAAATTACCTCTTGGGACATAAAGTAATAGTACAGTCAGACCACAAAGCATTAAGTTATCTCCAAGAGTGTAGGTTATACCATAACAGACTCACCAGATGGGCCATGTTTCTCCAGCAGTTTGATTACGAAGTGAGGTACATTCAGAGAAAACAAAATGTGGAAGCAGACGCTTTATCAAGACTACCCCTGGGAAGTGATTTGGAAGGAAGTAGTGGGGAGGAGGAGAGAATTTTCAAAATTATGTATCTAAAGGGCATTAAAGAGGAAAAGGATATACAAAAAATCTGTAACGACATTAGGAAGTTTCAGAACGACGATGAAAACTGGAAACTAGTCCAAAGTTACATAGGAAAAACGGGGGGAGAAAAGGTAGAAGCATACTATAAAGTACACAAGGGGATACTATTCAGAAGACCTAAACCCGATTTAGACTATTGGAAATTGTGTTGGCCGGAGCAACAAATACATAAGCTCATTGCTTATGTACATGAAAGGTTTGGCCACTGTGGCACCACTAAGTGTATTCAGAAAATACAGGGGAACATATATTTTTACGACATTAGCAGAAGAGTAAAGAAAAAGTTACCAACATGCGACAGATGTCAGAGGGTAGAAATGACTAACGAAACAACTAGGGGAATAATGCAGAACATATTACCCACAAATAAACTCGATCTCGTTGCAACCGACATCTACAGACCGTAACTAAGACAAGGGGGGGTTACAGTTACATTTATGTCATGGTAGACATCTTCTCCAAATTTATAAAGCTTTATCCCTTAAGGAAAGCTACCAGCAAACAGGTAGTTTCAAAAATTACAAGTAATTATTTCAACACTGTGGGAAAACCAAAGGCAATACTTTCAGACAATGGGTCTCAGTTCACCTCTAAATACTGGAAAACTTTTATTGAAGACACGGGAATTAAACACATTTTAATATCTGCTTACCACCCGTCAAGCGACCCAGCTGCGAGATACATGAGAGAGATTGGCAGACTGCGCAGAACCTACTGTAGCCAGAACCACACTAATTGGTTAGAGTACATAAATAGTTTTGAAGAAATAATGAACAGCTTACAGCACTCTTCCACTGGATTTTCCCCACACGAAATAATGTACAACCAATACCCCGCTAGTTTCTTCACTGAAAACATAGAGTACCCACCTTGAAAATGTCCGTCTCCATTTTCTTTATTACGTCCTTTGCAATATACGTTTGAATCACATTTCAGTATCTTTTATGAATTTTATTTCACTGTAACTAGTTGTTGCGTTCGCAACCCCCATAGGCATTACTCTGTTTTTACCTTTCCTTAGCGTGACACTACAACAGTTTTATTGTACTTCACATGTCTGTAACCACTTGAGTCTGTAGTACTATAATAAATTATCACCATAAGTGTGCATACTAGTTGTCTCTTTGTAACTTGAGTGGTTTGCCATTGTTTAACTTTATCGAATAGCTCTAAAGATAATAATATGTTGGAACAGAAAATCCACTATTGCGTATTGTGAATACAAACAGACAAATAAAGTACTCAAAGGAAAATTTATGGATTTGTCTCCAGGTGCAGATTAAATACATTTTTGTATGACCTTCGCTACCCCTGCAATCGTGCCATCTGTTCATTCGTGCCACCCCAATCCCCTTTTCTTTCTCCTGACACCATCACCTTACATATTTAAATTCAGGTGAGTGTATTTGTTCGAAGAATTAAATGATTCTAAGAGAAAGACACCGAGAAATGTTTAAATATTTCGGAAAGTTCTGTAATGTTTACTCATTCTTTCTGACTGAACCTAGACTTAAATTCAAGGAATCGGTCGCTACAGAACTCCACGGTCTATAGTTTCGACATTACTATATCTGATTCTATTATATCTACATGTATATATTCCACTCACACTACACGGTAAACCCTAGAGGTGGTAAATCGCGGGAGCTATTACGGTAACATCAGTTTTATTGGTCATTAGTCCTGTGCTTTGATGCGGCTCGCCACGAATTCCTCTGTTGCTCCAACCTCTTCATTCAGAGTAGCATCTACACCCAACGTCTTCGATTGTTTTTTGGACAGATTTGAGTCTCTGTTTTCCTCTACAGCTTTCGCCGCTGCCTCTAATACCACTTTAGTTATACCTGTACCTCTTAGCACAGGTTCATAACCGTTCTTTTAGCCACTGTTTTCCAAAAATACTGCCCCCGCCGATTCTAAGAAGGAGCTATTCATTTCTAGTTAATCCACGTAATTATCAGCACCACATCTCCAACAGTTCGATTATCCTCTGGTCCGGTTCACTCCCTTCGTTCGTTCTCTGCTTGTCTTGCTAGTAGTATAGGGTAGAATAAATAGTTGTTTATTTTTATCATTCGAATTTGAGAGAATTACGTGATTTTTCTCCACTGTATGAGACTTTCACGTCTCTGATCCGGGCCTTTAATCAGTACCGATGATCCATGCGTCTATACAACTGCACAATAATACTCGCATTATGTTAACAGGCCCTCTGTTCAACGATCAATTATGATCATGTCCCCCTGTTTGAACCAAGAATTTCGTTTGACAAATGTACTTCAAAGTATTATTGGTGGCAATCACAGGCGCACATCCACGTCAGGAGAAATATACGGCTCCTTATCCAAGTGATTACACTGTGCATTGTCTGTTTCTGTAGAAGCATTCACGGTTTCTTAAACCCCTATGCCCCCCCCCCCCTCTCACGGCGTTACTGTTTCCAAGAAATGCACAAAGAATTCTGTCTGTCAAGGTAAATTCTTCGGTCCATTATACATTTTCTGCTTCAAGATATTTTCATTTGTGCTATTAATATACCAATACACGTGCAGCAGCGTGCTTATCAGTACGTTTCAGAACGTTGCGCATAAAATCAGGATTTTCCAGGGGCTTATGCCAGTGGTTTTTTTGATGATGACAAGTTAGGATCAAGTGTTTTGTATAGCCATTGTGCTAGGCACTGTTTGTACACCCAGAAGAATAGTCTTAGTGTCACTTTCCTATAGTGCAGGGTCAAACTACGACTGTTACACACGTGCTCCAATTTAGGTAAATGGAGAAAATTGGTTCGTTCTTTTTCCATTTGATGAGATCTACGGTGGGACTTACAGGATTCATGGAGACACCATAAATTCACGGGTGGTCCTTAGAAAATCTGAAAAATCGTTTCTCTAATATTTTTTCGTACAAAACTGAGCCATGGATTCTAAGACGGCTATGCATTGAAAATGGCTGAAATTTTTGCAATATGTTCGTAAGATCTCGATATCGGACAACCTTGAAAATTTTCTTGTTATATTTATACAGAGGTTCAAATCCATCCAATTCCTAAATGTAAAATACGCACTAAAATCAGGTGTGAGGCGAAATCCAAATAACAAATAATCGCAGAAAATCGCTCAGATTCTAATGTTATATTCTCTAGGCATACATCTAGAAGTTTCATCATCCCGTTTTCAAAAATGTTTGTTCTCTAATAAGAAATGTCCCAAAAACTTGGTTTCTGGGTACCAAAACCAAGCCAAGAATTCCAAGACAACTATGCACGTCAAATGGCTGTAATTCTTACGATGTACTTGTAAGACCTGGATCTGGAACGACCTTAAAATTTTTTTATTTCTTAATCCCTTTCCGAGAAAGAGAGGTTCAAAATTACCCTAGTCGCACGAGTGAAATACACACGTGAAATACGGTATGAGGCGAGAACGTAGCTTATAAAGTGACGTAGAACACAGAAATGCTGTAATGTGCCTCCGTTATCATCGCGGGAATTCTGGGCAACCATATTGTAGTGCTAAAGCACATGCGAACTTCGTTTCATATGAGCGTGATGCTGTGACGGTTACATATAGGGGGCGCACGGAGCGCCCCCCCCCCCCTGCCTCACCCCCCCCCCCCCATCCCAAACCCCTTGCAGGGCCGGCCGCATTGCCACCCGCGCCGCCCCCGCCGGTCACCCCGCACGCTATTCGTATGACTCTTCCGTCAGTGCACTCGACCGAATCGAGTTATCGAGTAGTTGTACTTTCCTTGTAGCATTCGCGTCCGCATCAACGTATTTTATACGTTTCTGTTGGCACATAGATAGCTAACACATACCTACTAGAAAAGTCGCGGCCATTCTGGTGAACTCGTTAAGTTATTCTGTCTGGCATTTGTTCGAGAAAAGTCACGAATATTCGACTGTTTCTTTTATAGAGATCCTTCGATACGTAGCGTTATAAATACAGACTAGACGCCAAATAGGGAGCTAGTTTACATTCATAAGCAGAAATATTAAGACTGAATAATGAATAAGTAAAAAGTAGCAAGTGCAAGTGTGAATAGTCAAGAGTGAGAGTGATCAGTTGATTGTGAAGTATTGATAATAGTAATTCATAGTAATTCCTCAGTAAAAATATTGTTACGAGACTCGTAACAATAAATTTACTAATAACGTAACAATGGTTTCCCATATCTAACTCGTAATACAAGTTTGCTTATGACAACTTCGACTTTGTTAAGGACTCTCTAGGACTGGCTATAAGTAAGTAAGGCTATAGGTTAAGTAAGGCTATTGTGCCATTCGCATCACGTGTGCTTCTAATCGTTAGCCGGCGGGAGTGGCCGAGCGGTTCTAGGCGCTACAGTCTGGAACTGCGCGACCGCTGCTGTCGAGGTTCGAATCCTGCCTCGGGCATGGATGTGTGTGATGTCCTTAGGTTAGTTAGGCTTAAGTAGTTCTAAGTTCTAGGGGACTGATGACCATTACAGTTAAGTCCCATAGTGCTCAGAGCCATTTTCTAATCGTTACTGGTTTCTGTCTAAGCATCTCACCTGTTCCTCGGTACCAATCTCTAGTGAATCCAACAGTATGTCTGCACGATCATCCTATGTGAATGACTTTTTGAACACAGAATTTAAAGTGTCTGTTTATAAAGTGGCAGTCCACTTTTACCATATTGCGTGGGCAACAGGGAAGGTGACAATTCATTTTACCATTTTCTATGGGCAACTCCTCGACAAGAATGTCACACCCCATAGTTTGGGTGTAACTTTCTTAATTTGCATATCAAATGATAGTATAAATGTGCTTGGCCTACTAAAATGCAGTACTTAGTAGTCCCTTCTCCCATTTGTGTATATGTACATTTCGGTACCAATGCAGACTTGGACCAGAGAGGAGGCAATGACCGATGATGCAACATATTTCTTTAAATGCCGCTTCGCAGACCCATGTCGGACGACAGAGATGGGTCACAAATATGACGGCTGCAGGGAATGCAGTGTGGGGCTCGACAGAGTCGCGTAGCTTGATTCACCGCAGGAGGCCAATGACGCATTTACTGGCTCAGGTGTCCTGGCAGGAGAGGCGACTGCACATTTCACAGTAATTGGATGGACAGCATTTTCGGAGGCAGAGAAGTAAATATATAGTTAAAGCAACATGCGGCGCTCACATGAACAGTGCAATATATATATGTACAAACACAAATCAAAAAAAGTTTTGCATCACCTCGTTTCCGCGAGTTCCGGAACCTGTACAGAAAGTTGGAGTAGAGACTAACATAAACATCATTTCCGCCCTTTTTTATGCTCATGAAAACCACAAATTGCATATTGTACCACCATACAGCGAAACCTGAGGTGATGGTCCAGATTACTGTACACGCCAGTACCTCTAATACCCAGTAGCACGTCCTCTTGCATTGATGCATGCCTGCATTCGTCGTGGCATACTATACACAAGTTCATCAAGACACTGTTGGTCCGTATTGTCCCACTCCTCAACGGTAATTCGGCGTAAATCCCTCAAATTCGTTGGTGGGTCAAGTCGTCCATTAACAGCCCTTTACAATCTCTCCCAGGCATGTTCGATAGGGTTGACGTCTGGAGAACATGCTGCCCACTCTAGTCGAGGGACGTCGTTATCCTGAAGGAAATCATTCACAAGATGTGCACGATGGGGGCAAGGATTGCCCTCCATGAAGACGGATGCTTCGCCAATATGCTACCGATATGGTTGCACTATCGGCCGGTCGTATCGTACAGCCGTTACGGCGCCTTCCATGATCACCAGCAGCGTACGTCGTCCCCACATTATGCCACCCCGAAAAAGCAGGGAACCTCCACCTTGCCGCACTCGCTGGACAGTGCGTCGAAGGCGTTCAGCCTGATCGAGTTGCCTCCAAACACATCTCTGACGATTGTCTGGTTGAAGGCATATGCGACACTCATCGGTGAAGAGAACGTGATGTCAATCCTGAGCGGTCCATTCGGCATGTTGTTGGGCTCATCTGTACCGCGATGCATGGTGTCGTGGTAGCAAAGATGGACCTCGCCATGGACGTCGGGAGTGAAGTTGCGCATCATGCAGCCTATTGCGCAAGGTTTGAGTCGTAACATGATGTCCTGTGGCTGCACGAAAAGCGTTATTCACCATGGTGGCGTTGCTGTCAGAGTTCCTCCGAGCCATTATCCGTAGGTAGGTTTCTTCCACTGCAGTAGTATCACTTGGGCGGAGTGCCTCTCTCTGTATCTCCTCCATGTCCGAACAACATCGCTTTGGTTCACTCCGAAACGCCTGGACTCTTCCCTTGTTGAGAGCCCTTCCTGGAACAAAGTAACAATGCGAACGCGATCGAACGCGGTATTGACCGTCTAGGCATATTTGAACTACAGACAATACGAGCCGTGTGCCTCCTTCCTGGTGGAATGACTAGAACTGATCGGCTGCGGACCCCCTCCGTATAATAGGCGCTGCTCATGCGTGGTTTATATCTTTTTGCGACGGTTTAGTGACATCTCTGAGCAGCCAAAGCGACTGTGTCTGTGATACAATACCCACAGTCAACGTCTATCTTCAGGAGTTCTGGGAACCACGGTGATGCAAAACTTTTTTAGATGTGTATATGTACAAGTAAACGTGTGGGCCTATCTTAGAATTGTCTCTCATTGGAAGAACAGTCTGAAAATTTGGAGGGAAGATAGACTACAACCTATATGTCATTTCTTTACAGAGGTGGAGTTAGGTGGTAGGACGACTGAGGACAGTGTTTTGAGACTGGGAGAAATGATCAATGCATGTAGCAGTTTGGTTGGCAGACTCCAAGTCTGGAGAGAAGCAATGTCTCTCTCTCTCTCTCTCTCTCTGTCTCTCCGTGGACGGCGGAGACATACTTATTCTGTGGTCATTTTGATCACAATGGATTCTGAATACACGAGCGTTAAATAAGCAGAGCGTCACGCATATTCTCCAAGCTGAGGGTCGAGGAGAGTAGTCTTATTACTACACTACTGGCCATTAAAATTGCTACACCACGAAGAAGACGTGCTACAGACGCGAAATTTAACCTACAGGAAGAAGATGCTGTGATATGCAAATGATAAGCTTTTCAGAGCTGACATGAGGAAAGATTCCAACCGATTTCTCATACACAAACAGCAGTTCACCGGCGTTGCCTGGTGAAACGTTGTTGTGATGCCTCGTGTAAGGAGGAAAAATGCGTACCATCACGTTTCCGACATTGATAAAGGTCGGATTGTAGGCTATCCCGATTGCGGTTTATCGTATCGCGACATTGCTGCCCAACGGCCTCGTATCACTATCAGTCGAGACGACAGGCATCTTATCCGCATGGCTGTAACGGATCGTGCAGCCACGACTCGATTGCTGAGTCAACAGACGCAGGACTTTTGCAAGACAACAACCATCTGCACGAACAGTTCTACGATGTTTGCAGCAGCATGGACTATCAGCTCGGAGACCATGGCTGCGGTTACCCGTGACGTTGCATCACAGACAGGAGCGCCTGCGATAGTGTACTTAACGACGAACCTGTGTGCACGAGTGACAAAACGTCATTTTTTCGGATGAATCCAGGTTCTGTTTACAGCATCAGGTTGGTCGCATCCGTGTTTGGCGACATCGCCGGGAACGCGCATTGGAAGCGTGTATTCGTCATCGCCATACTGGCGTATTATCCGGCGTGATGGTATGGGGTGCCATTGGTGACACGTGTCGGTCACCTCTTGTTCGCATTGACGGCACTTTGAACAGAGGACGTTACATTTCAGATGTGTTACGATCCGTGGCTCTACCCTCCATTCGATCCCTGCGAGACCCTACATTTCAGCACATTTCAGCACGATAATGCACATCATGTTGCAGGTCCTGTACGGGCCTTTCTGGATACACAAAATGTTCGACTGCTGCTCTGGCCAGCACGTTCTCCAGATCTCTCACCAATTAAAAACGTCTGGTCAATGGTGGCTGAGCAACTGGCTCGTCACAATACGCCAGTCACTACTCTTGATGGACTGTGGTATCGTGTTGAACCTGCTTGGGCAGCTGTACGTGTACACGGCATCCAAGCTCTGTTTGACTCAATGCCCAGGCGTACGAAGGCCGTTATTACGGCCAGAGGTGGTTGTTCTGGGTACTGATTTATCACGATCTATGCACCCAAACTGTGTGAATATGTAATCACATGTCAGTTCTAATATAATGCATTTGTCCAATGAATACCCGTTTATCATCTGCATTTATTCCTGGTGTAGCAATTTTAATGGCCATTAGTGTACGTTCTTGCGAGAGTTCTTAGGGTATCACTGGGCACTTTGTCCCACCAATGAAGCGAGTATACAAAATCATTACAGACAGACCAAGTACAAAAGGTCTTCTGCTTCAGAGAAGAACTTGTTAGTAGTGTATGACTGACATCAGGAATAAGCAGTTTCACAGGTTGACAGGCAGTATGATGCAGATACAGTCGTCTGGTGTCCCTCACATACAGCAGTACACTGTGTAGCAAAGGTAAATGACGCATTGCAGTCGCACAGGGAATGCGTTAGATTTGATATTGTCACAGGCATGCCTCTTGGTCCAGTTCAGTGTTTAATTAGGAGTAGAATACTAAAACCTCGTTCATGTTGTGTTCAGCTAAGCATGAGTGTAATGTTGACAGCCAGTACGACGACTGTCCAAATACGATAACTAACGTTCTTTACACATAGTGTATTACAGAATCTATTTCTGCAGAGTGTACTTCTGCTCTTACTTTTTTGTTTTGGTTAATTAGGTAACAAAGCATTGTCATGTATAGCTATATGACACTTGTTGATGTTATAGTCTTCAGTCCTGAGACTGGTTTGATGCAGCTCTCCATGCTACCCTATCCTGTACAAGTTTCTTCATCTCCCAGTACTTACTGCAACCCACATACTTCGGAATCTGCTTAGTGTATTCATCTCTTGGTCTCCCTCTACGATTTTTACCCTCCACGCTGCCCTCCAATGCTAAATTTGTGATCCCTTGATGCCTCAGAACATGTCCTACTAACCGGTCCCTTCTTTTTGTCAAGTTGTGCCACATACTTCTCTTCTCCCCAATTCTATTCAATACTTCATCATTGGTTATTTGGTCTACCCATCTAATCTTCAGCATTCTTCTGTAGCACCACATTTCGAAAGCTTCTCTTCTTGTCTAAACTATTTATCGTCCATGTTTCACTTCCATACATGGCTACACTCCATACAAATACTTTCAGAAACGACTTCCTGACACTTAAATCTATATTCGATGTTAACAAATTTCTCTTCTTCAGAAACGCTTTCCTTGCCATTGCCAGTCTACATTTTATATCCTCTCTACTTCGACCATCATCAGTTATTTTGCTCCCAAATAGCAAAACTCCTTTACTACTTTAAGTGCCTCATTTCCTAATCTAATTCCCTCAGCATCACCCGACTTAATTCGACTACATTCCATTATCCTCGTTTTGCTTTTGTTGATGTTCATCTTATATCCTCCTTTCAAGACACTGTCCATTCCGTTCGGCTGCTCTTCCTGGTCCTTTGCTGTCTCTGATAGAATTACAATGTCATCGGCGAACCTCAAAGTTTTTATTGCTTCTCCATGAATTTTAATACCTACTCCGAATTTTTCTTTTGTTTCCTTTACTGTTTGCTCAATATACAGATAGAATAACATCGGGGAGAGGCTACAACCCTGTCTCACTCCAACCACTGCTTCCCTTTCATGCCCCTCGACTCTTATAACTGCCATCTGGTTTCTGTACAAATTGTAAATAGCCTTTCGCTCTCTGTATTTTACCCCTGCCACCTTTAGAATTTGAAAGAGAATATTCCAGTCAACATTTTCAAAAGCTTTCTCTAAGTCTACAAACGCTAGAAACGTAGGTTTGCCTTTCCTTAATCTTTCTTCTAAGATAAGTCGTATGGTCAGTATTGCCTCACGTGTTCCAATATTTCTACGGAATCCAAACTGATCTTCCCCGAGGTCGGCTTCTACCAGTTTTTCCAATCGTCTGTAAAGAATCCGCGTTAGTATTTTGCAGCTGTGACTTATTAAACTGATAGTTCGGTAATTTTCACATCTGTCAACACCTGCTTTCTTTGGGATTGGAATTATTATATTCTTCTTGAAGTGTGAGGGTATTTCGCCTGTCTCATACATCTTGCTCACCAGATGGAAGAGTTTTGTCAGGACTGGCTCTCCCAAGGCCATCAGTAGTTCTAATGGAATGTTGTCTGCTCCCGGGGCCTTGTTTCGACTCAGGGCTTTCAGTGCTCTGTCAAACTCTTCACGCAGTATCGTATCTCCCATTTCATCTTCATCTACATCCTTTTCCATTTCCATAGTATTTTCCTGAAATACACTCCTGGAAATTGAAATAAGAACACCGTGAATTCATTGTCCCAGGAAGAGGAAACTTTATTGACACATTCCTGGGGTCAGATACATCACATGATCACACTGACAGAACCACAGGCACATAGACACAGGCAACAGAGCATGCACAATGTCGGGACTAGTACAGTGTATATCCACCTTTCGCAGCAATGCAGGCTGCTATTCTCCCATGGAGACGATCGTAGAGATGCTGGATGTAGTCCTGTGGAACGGCTTGCCATGCCATTTCCACCTGGCGCCTCAGTTGGACCAGCGTTCGTGCTGGACGTGCAGACCGCGTGAAACAACGCTTCATCCAGTCCCAAACATGCTCAATGGGGGACAGATCCGGAGATCTTGCTGGCCAGGGTAGTTGACTTACACCTTCTAGAGCACGTAGGGTGGCAAGGGATACATGCGGACGTGCATTGTCCTGTTGAAACAGCAAGTTCCCTTGCCGGTCTAGGAATGGTAGAACGATGGGTTCGATGACGGTTTGGATGTACCGTGCACTATTCAGTGTTCCCTCGACGATCACCAGTGGTGTACGGCCAGTGTAGGAGATCGCTCCCCACACCATGATGCCGGGTGTTGGCCCTGTGTGCCTCGGTCGTATGCAGTCCTGATTGTGGCGCTCACCTGCACGGCGCCAAACACGCATACGACCATCATTGGCACCAAGGCAGAAGCGACTCTCATCGCTGAAGACGACACATCTCCATTCGTCCCTCCATTCACGCCTGTCGCGACACCACTGGAGGCGGGCTGCACGATGTTGGGGCGTGAGCGGAAGACGGCCTAACGGTGTGCGGGACCGTAGCCCAGCTTCATGGAGACGGTTGCGAATGGTCCTCGCCGATACCCCAGGAGCAACAGTGTCCCTAATTTGCTGGGAAGTGGCGGTGCGGTCCCCTATGGCACCGCGTAGGATCCTACGGTCTTGGCGTGCATCCGTGCGTCGCTGCGGTCCGGTCCCAGGTCGACGGGCACGTGCACCTTCCGCCGACCACTGGCGACAACATCGAAGTACTGTGGAGACCTCACGCCCCACGTGTTGAGCAATTCGGCGGTACGTCCACCCGGCCTCCCGCATGCCCACTATACGCCCTCGCTCAAAGTCCGTCAACTGCACATACGGTTCACGTCCACGCTGTCGCGGTATGCTACCAGTGTTAAAGACTGCGATGGAGCTCCGTATGCCACGGCAAACTGGCTGACACTGATTGCGGCGGTGCACAAATGCTGCGCAGGTAGCGCCATTCGACGGCCAACACCGCGGTTCCTGGTGTGTCCGCTGTGCCGTGCGTGTGATCATTGCTTGTACAGCCCTCTCGCAGTGTCCGGAGCAAGTATGGTTGGTCTGACACATCGGTGTCAATGTGTTCTTTTTTTCCATTTCCAGGAGTGTACATCGCCCTTGTATAGACCCTCTATATACTGCTTCCACCTTTCTTGTGTCGAGATTAAAGTGTCCTTTTTAAAATTTAATTATCAATTAACCATTTCTCTCTTGAATAACTTCTTAAACAGCAAGATAATAAAAATAATATAATAGCACAGGGAATGAGTTGATTGTTTTAAGATTGGACTACCTACTCTTGTTCAATTAAATTGCTTGGTCGTGAAACTCTTTCAGAAATCCACAAATAATCGATCTTCTGATGTGTAGCCAATTCCGCGGTTCATGTTCCCTACCTGTCAGGCCTAGAACTCAAATACAATCAGAGCGATCCTCGGTAACAAATGTTGGAGGGCTGACTCTAAGAACCGCCGGTACTTGACATACTTCCAAACCAGACAGTTCGATGAATGACTGGACTGAAGCTGTCGATTCGCTTAAAAGACGAAGTCATCAAACACAGCCAACCGATTCAGCTCATATTTGGCAGATCGCTCCTGCACAACATAAAATAAAAGGTTAACACTTGTTTGCTCAAATCCTACCGTTTTTGAGAAAACGACCCCTAAATTTTATGACACGTAATGGACTCACAACTGACGGGATCCATAGACTATTGAAAATTCAGCATTTTTCAACATGGAACATGGAAAATCGCGTGTTTTCCCAGATATCAAGGACAGAAACTTTTACGACTGCCGCTTATGTACCCAGAAGATAAACACTGTTCGAGGTAAGCGTCGCTGTTGTAGCGCCAAAGGCATCTAGATGGGGAAGAGAGAACCTGTGTTCGACTCTCAAATATATACTGCATGATTTTTTTAAATTTTTATTTCGTAATTGGAAAGACTACGAGGATTAATAATGTAATGAATAAGGAATAATAACAAGGTAGGCAAATAAATTTCTCAAATGAATTCTGTTAGTAAAGAATTAAAATTGTAATCCTGGTTCCCTTTCAACGGCTATTTCACTTACACTGTTACATGTTCTCTTTTTCCTTCGAATAACTTCAAGATGGTAACTGCGACATAAACCTTCGAAGGAAGTACACTCATGGTACCAAGAACATCTAATGAACGCAATATTTATGTAACTACTTGGTTCCTTCCGGAGATTTGGCTGTAAACCGGCTTGGTTTACATTAAAAATAATTTATTTTTCTGTAGTTAATTGACCGCTACGGTCGCAGGTTCGAATCCTGCCAAGGGCATGGATGTGTGTGATGTCCTTAGGTTAGTTAGGTTTAAGTAGTTCTAAGTTCTAGGGCACTGATGACCTCAGAGAGGACTGATGACCTCAGAAGTTAAATCCCATTATACTCAGAGCCATTTGTAACTAATTTAATGCCTACTGTGCGTATGATAGCATCGCCAGAAAAATTAATCCTGAACTTGATCGTGAATTATGCTATTAGTCAGTTTTGCAACATGCAGTTACGCATTTCCCGCTGAATTTCCTGAAGCACATTGTAATTCTGAAGTCTCCAAATAAATTTCTTTACCGCAGCACTGCGGTAAACAAGCAACGTGCGATCGACTGTCTGATGAAGTAGCACCGGTATCACTGT
This sequence comes from Schistocerca serialis cubense, assembly GCF_023864345.2. NCBI lineage: Eukaryota > Metazoa > Arthropoda > Insecta > Orthoptera > Acrididae > Schistocerca > Schistocerca serialis. The sequence goes on from NC_064638.1 coordinate 492,919,962, forward strand.
GAATTATTTTCATACAACGAGACTTCAAATTTTAATTTTTTATCAATCCAACGCGTTTGAGAAATTAGTTTGGCTATCATGTTATTGCTTCTTATTGATAACCTTATTAACCATCCTACGCTATGGGAAAAACCGTAAATCAAATAAGGCAGAAGCACTGAACACAAGTGCTAAGCTCCCGAACCAGATGTCTAGATCGCTTTCACTCAACATTATTTACCTTACGGGTACACAAGAGGCTATCGTAACGTTCCTTGCCGCGATTTCTAGTAAATTATGCTTTTGCGGACCCCATATATGATGAAAAATGCTCACTTTTCAACTGTCTCTCAATTTTTAGTCGATTTAGTGATTACTCAAAGTACAGAGGTGGGGTAGGGAAAATTTGTGGTGAGTCATGTAGCTTACTGTCTTTCATTTTAAGTTGTATACTAGAGATTTGCTAAAGTCGAGTAGAGTCGGTTGGTCGCGTCTGAGGCCTTCGCCTTGTTAATGGTTTTACGTAGGACCAAAAATTTGTCGGCAGCATGTTTTGTTAAGGTGTGGCGGTGAAAGCTGTAGCGTGCTTCGCGCATTAATGTTTTTGTAGACGCACAAATTTCTTCGTTTTTAATACACTTACTCGGCTTCTACTTTTTCAGAGCGCGATTTACAATCTGTTTACTCTTTCCCCATAATTTCTCCGTTGCTCTACGTCCGTTATATTGGAAGCAAATGATTTCTATTCATTGACTAAGTCAGATGCTAACAGCAGAATGCTCATCTGCTCTTTCCAGCACAAGAATTCTGCTCGTCTTTTTGATGTATTGATAAACTTCAGTAACAACCGTCTGTGTGATAACACCATGACCGATACCAACTGTGTGTATACTTGCACTGGCGATAAGGTCAGGCTTGTTTGTAGATACATCGTCCAAAATATTTCCATTACTTGCGGGCTGTTGAACTAGCTGCTCAAGAACATTTATCGTCTACATTCGGTAGGTTAAAGTAGCGTAATCGGGTTATTTTCGCGCTACTGAGCGTAGACTTTCCTTGAATGATTCTACATCTGTTGCGGCGAACTCGGGTGGCCGGTGAAAACATCCGATTATCAGTTTGAGTTAACTTAGGCCGATTACCACGTCCAGAGAATATCGTAGTCAGACTCAATTTCGATCAGCGTGGATACAATATTTGTCTCAATTGCTTTGAACACTCCCTCTCGTATGACGTATAACCCGTCTTATCAATGTACGTTCCGTGCCTCGTTAATTACTTCGGAGGTTTCTACTTCAGGTTTCGTCGAGCTCTCAGTTCAGAGTACACTCTGAGCGTGACAGCTCTCCTGCACGTTTGCTGCCCTGTAGCAGCAGGGACACCGAAACGTCAATTTCTGCTTTGCTTGCAGGTGTTTTCTTGAGAGGCGCAGCTAATCCACTGCAGTTATCAGTGGGTCCATACTCGTATTTGGAACTTTATTCATAAGTGTCCTCTTTGTCACATATATAATTTACAGAGACTTGTTTCAGCTTACTGCCAGATCAGTGAAATTATTTTCATACAAGTAGCAAGTATAGCCAGAAAGAATACATTGAAGGCTTTTACAATGGGCAGGACTTTCTGACAACGAGACAGAGGAAAAAAGAAAAGGGAATCGATGTGGAAGTCTACGGGCAACATTATTACAGCCAGTTTTTAACAGAGCTTTGGAAAACTTATGATAAAATCCGTAATATGGCCTCGATAATATTACTTCCGTATTTCTACGATCTTTGGAAATGGGGCAACGAAAGGAATATTCAGATAGCTGTGTATCATCTATGGGACGGGAGACATGGCATCAGACTTTCTCAATAACATCATCCACATTATCACGAATATAGCAAGGCCATGCAACTGCAAGAACTACCGCACAATCAGCTTAACAGCTCATGCGTCCAAGTTGCTGACAAGAATATTGTACAGGAGAATGTAAAAGATAACCATGTCTGCTTTTCGGAATGGTAAAGGCACCAAAGATGCAGTTCTGGCATTGCGCTTGGTTAAGGAAGCGGGATTTAAACCAAAACACTGTAGCATTTTTCGACCTAGAAAAAGGCTTCAACAATGTAAAGTGGCGCAAGATGTATAATATGTTCAGAAAAAAGAATAATGTGTGGGAATAGGTAGATACACAGTATGTATCATAATGAAGAGGGAGCCATGTATACCCCACCGCCAGAAATTTAGACATGTAACACACACACACACACACACACACACACACACACACACACACACATTGTTAAGAGTGTTAATTATTAGTTGTTATGCAAGGATATTTCATTAACGCTGAACTATAGCTGCACATACTTCAAAAGTGTGGCGGCATAGTGACACTACAATTTAATTTTGTGGCCAGGTAAGATATCTACGTGACGAAAGTCAAACTAACCGTAAAGTGCTTTGTTTATTACAGAACCTGACATAAACATACTGAAGTATATTGCAAAGAAGATTAATTATCCTCTTCATTAACAAAGATCTCCGTGTGTAGGTAAAACAGTTACAAGTAGCTAGGGGTGGTGGGGGGGGGGGGGGGGGGAGAATTCAAGATACGACACTCGTATGTAAAGCTGCCAGATTCCTAGGATGTCTGATCCGCTTCCGCGATCCGACGTTAGTGTCTGGCTACAATATGAGTTTCTAATGTCATGCATGCTAGAAGTGCGTAATCCTGCTACTAATGAAAAACTCTTGCGTTCACTGAGCACATGTGACCCAAGCCGAGTGCAGATCTTACCATTTTTAGCTGAGTCGTTGTGTTGACCACCAGTACTGCTGTTGACTCTTTAGCTGCACTTGTCTAAGCACAGCCAGAGCATCATAGGAGGTCCGCTCCAGGCTGTGACTATCGAGTACGATATCTGTGAAGCCTGGAAAGCTACCTAGCCAAAACCTTGCTTTAGCTCCAGATGGAGCTGCAAATGAAGTAACAAAAGTCAGAACCCGAAGTCTGCGAACAGATTTCGAAGTGTTTCTCCTGCAAGCAGGGGCCGAAGTGTCTCTTCAACACTTGCCGTCCTGCCTCATAACAAGCGAAATTCCCTGGCGAGCCAATCGAAAAAAAATCTTACAAAGAGTTATCCAATGACAAGGATCTATTTTCTGGAGTGTCCACCCGCACAGTTAGATAAAAACTGGACCCGAATCCGTGTGGAGAGAGCTCACAATACCTCAATAATTTTCCGAACAGTACTACATCACAACAGTCTGTCCACTAAAATTCCAGTGTTTTCGCGCCCAGAGGTCTACAGCATTTCAGTTAAAGAAAGACAACTGTTTTGTCTCTGTCCAGTTAGTGACTCAAAGAATGCTCGTATTTAACGTAAGAATCGTATCTGCTTTTCTCATAAGAGCCCTGTTACCAGTATTTTAGTACGAGAAAGCTGTGGTCGCACACTCAGTGAAATCCTCACTCATTCGTGGCGTGTTATGCTGAGAGAGTAGGGTCTTAAATGCCTCCCCATGTTGCTTTCCCAGTGGCTATGGTGCCCAGCGGTGCGCTGTCTTCATATCGACAGAATGGGGCGTTCTCTCTCTGCATTTCTACACAAAGCCTGTTATTTAGACAATTTTTGGGATATGAGAGCGACGGTGAGGCCATATTGAATTTATTCAAAAATGGTTCAAATGGCTCCGACCACTACGGGACTTAACTTCTAAGGTCATCAGTCCCCTAGAACTTAGAACTACTTAAAGCTAACTAACCTAAGGACATCACACACATCCATACCCAAGGCAGGATTCGAACCTGCGACCGTAGCGGTCGCGCGGTTCCAGACTGTAGCGCCTAGAACCGCTCGGCCACCACGGCCAGCTTGAATTTCTTCATATTCTGCAGGGCGTACTAAGGACTGCCTTACGCCACAGGGAAGCTGTGCCACCGCCGGTGACTTATTGTCTTGCCTCTCCATCTGTCCCTTAGCCTCTTCATTGCACACAGTACCCTTCGTCGTATGTTATCCTACCTAAAATCAACTTTTTGACAACCTGCTTTAATGGTGCCCTTACGTCTGCTTCACTTTGATTTCTGTGTGTACAATTTCCAGTACAGTCAAATGCAATTCTCAAAAAGTAAAATTGCTACGTGTTATTGACGTGTTAGCAGTCACTGTCGGGAATATCATTAAATGAAGCGAATACGTGTGTAATCTGTAGCAAAGGTAAAGGAATGCGTTATTCGGAGACCAGGTTAATTCGATTTACACACCTAGGTGTATAATTTGCATATTAAATGTGGTTAACGTGAACGTCGGAGAAACCGTTAGTTTCGACGTCTTTCAAACCTAAGAACGAAATAAGGAACTACATGTTCGGATTAAAAGGGGTGTAATGTCTTGCTCCTGCTGTCCAGTCATTTAATAAGAGAATAAATGAATGAAATAAAGAAAAGTAAATAAACGGCGTATTGATCACGACTTTTTACTAACGGCTACCTGTCTCAATATGCGGAGTAGATCAGACAAAACAAGAAAAATTATTAGCACACAAATATCTAACACCACAAAGTGAAGTTTGTAAAACTATCTCAAAATACGAGGATGAGCTATGGAAAAGTTGAAGTCATGACCCCATTTAAGCAGTATAAGTAGGATTCCTCCGTCATTAAGCAAAATAAAAATAATTATTACAATTAAGAAAAAGAGAAATATTAATAAAATTGTTTCATTGTGTATGATGCACTGCATCACAGGACATTGTGCATCGCACATTTTCGTCTTGTTCATATATTTTTGAAAAACAGTGCAACATTAATAAACACGTGTATTACCATCTCTCCATCTGTTAAAACAAAACTTGAACGATTTGCTTTAAGCTTAACAAATGAAAATAATAATATACAAGCTTCTACTGTAAGGTGAAAGGGGAGAAGAACGGAGTATAGCTACAGAAATAACCATAGCTTTTAGCAAACAATTACTACAAATTTACGAAGAGATAGTTTGAGAAGAAATAAGAGTAACCAGTTCAGTGAGGCACCTACCATAGCAAGCTAAGTGATGAGCAATGCAGTGGTGTGCTTATACACGTCGCAGGCTCCAGTTTGCGCCGACCAACTTCCACCATTTCCAAGTAACACGACATGCATATTGATGTTAATTTTATGTAATTATTGCCAAAGTGCACTTTGGGGCGCCAGACCTGATGATGTTCCTACGATATGGCGTCAATTATGAGCTACAGGACATGTTAAAGGATAGTCTGTTGAGTATAGAGTATAGATTTAGAATAAACTGAAGTGACGCCTGAGGATTATCAGAAATGAGATTAATTATAAACTTAAAATCAAAATCGGTGACAAAGAACAAGACGAAGTTAAGGAATTTTGCTATCTTGGAAGGGAAAAAAAGCCCATGCTTGTCGAAGTAAAGAGTACATAAAAAATCAGACTAGAACAGGTAATGACGCCATTTCCGGACAAAAAAGTCTACTTGTGTCAAACATACGCTTTAATGTGAGGAATACATTCCTGAGAATACAGGTACTGAGGACGCATTGTATGCTAGTGAATTATATATTGTGAGAAGGCCGGAAAAGTTGAGAATCGGTGGGACTGAGATGCGATTCTATAACACAAGTTGAAAATTAAATAGACTGGTAAGATAAGGAATGAGGTAAGTCTCTGCAGAATGTTGGAAGAAAGGAACACATGGAAAACACTGACAACAAGGGCGGGGTGACAGGGCGTGGGTTTCAACATCATGTATTAATTTTCACGGTACTATAGAGAGCTGTAAAGGTTAAACTGGAAGAATTCTCGGCGAACCCAGAAAATCTAGTCATAAAATTCATGAATCCGTAACAGCCGATCGGCGGAGAGTTTGCGATCGTGTTTTTCCATAATGTGATCTAATGTTACTTAAGGCGATTTGACTTCATTGTCTTCTTCAGTCATGATATCAGCACAATTCTGTTCGAATGATCTACGAAGACTGTTGGCTAATTATCAGTGCCACCTTATGTTGTTCATAGAACGAAACCGAATGTGTCTCAATAAGCGTACATTCAATAAAGCATAATAAAAGTACATTAAATAAAGGTGTAATGGATTTTATGTGTGACGGACAGCATGGTCAAGATTTATCCTTTTCCTCTCCCATGACTTAACTGGATTTATATATACAGGGTGGTCCATTGATCGTGACCGGGCCAAATACCTCACGAAATAAGCGTCAAACGAAAAAATTACAAAGAACGAAACTTGTCCAGCTTGAAGGAGGAAACCAGATGGCGCTATGGTTGCCCGCTAGATGGCGCTGCCATAGGTCAAATGGTTCAAATGGCTCTGAGCACTATGCGACTTAACTTCTGAGGTCATCAGTCGCCTAGAACTTAGAACTAATTAAACCTAACTAACTCAAGGACATCACACACATCCATGCCCGAGGCAGGATTCGAACCTGCGACCGTAGCGATCTCGCGGTTCCAAACTGTAGCGCCTAGAATCGCGCGGGCACTCCGGCCGGTCCATAGGTCAAACGGATACAACTGCGATTATTTAAATAGGAACCCCCATTTTTTACTACATACTCGCGTAGTACATAAAGAGATATGAATGTTTTGGTTGGACCACTTTTTTCGCTTTGTGATAGATGGCACTGTAATAGTCACAAACGTACAAGTACGTGGTACAACGTAACATTCCGCCAATGCGGACTAATTTGCACCGTGATATATTACCCGTGTTAAAATGGACCGTTTACCTATTGCGGAAAAGGTCGATATCGTGTTGATGTATGGCTATTGTGCTCAAAATGCCCAACGGCCGTGTGCTATGTATGCCGCTCGGTATCCTGGACGACATCATCCAAGTGTCCAGACCGTTCGCTGGATAGTTACGTTATTTAAGGAAACAGGAAGTGTTCAGCCGCATGTGAAACGTCAACCACAACCTGCAACAAATGATGATGCCCAAGTACAGTAACTTAGTTTCTTAAATTGGCAATATACCACAAGTCAGGATAAAGTGGACAGTTTTCCCTCTAACCTAGCTAGTCAGGTTTATGAGTTTCGAATCATGGATAGAGATTGTGGGGCGTAGTTGGGAACAGTTGAACAAATTATCTAATTTGCTTTACCCAGTGATACAAAACACCAATAAATTATGAACTGAAGCAATTTATGAAAGAATAGATCTTATGTGGTTATCTGTTGGGTTACAAAATTAGGCGAAGATCTTCGACCATTCAGCAATATTTTAATTTATTTACCCATTACCTTCTGACGTAGTAGGTAGAATCATTGCTGAAGCTCTTTATAAGGGAGAATCGTTGATTAACTTTCATGAATGGATACTTTAGGAAAGTTACTCAAATATTATTAAAAAAGGAATTAGCCAATGAATATTTTTTCCACATTCAAAATCATGATGAATCACTCGTCCGATATATCAGGGATACTAGGGGGCCAGGTTAGCTCTTTGCCTTAGAGTCATGGAACAGGAAGCGATTAATAATATCCTAGGAGATATGCTCCGAGAAGACCATTCTCATGTAAGGTTCACTAACAAACTTGAGACGTTGCGGAGGTGGTGGGGAAGCAAAAGGCTGTAACAAGGTAAAGGCTGATATGAGGACAGATTTGCGGTTTGTCTGCACCTCTTTCAACCACGAACAGGGATGTGGCTTGCTGGAATCAGGCAGCAATCTTTCTCTGGGTGATTCAAATGGTTCAAATGGTTCTGAGCACTATGGGACTTAACTTCTGAGGTCATCAGTCCCCTAGAACTTAGAACTACTTAACTTAACTAACCTAACGACATCACACACATCAATGCCCAAGGCAGGATTCGAACCTGCGACCGTAGCGGTCGCACGGTTTCGGACTGTAGCACTTAGAACCGCTCGGCCACTCCGGCCGGCTCTGCGTGATTGTCATTGGTATTAATAGCATGTTCGCGATTGTCAATTTCCTTCCTTGCGTTTAGTTTTCAAGGAATTACAAGGAACCAAAATTACGGATCCTTTTGATAAACAGTAGGTTAGGATACTAAGCCTCTATGACGAAAACTCTGATTCCATACTTTTTTCACTATATTTCAATTAAAATACCTTGTCTGAAGTACAAGAGGCGAGTCTATATAGTGGAACAAAGTTTGTTTTGGCGCAATCTGTATTGTTGCCAAATTTATTCAAGAGGGCAGGCTCTCCCTCCACCCCTGCCCTCTGATTCTGGTGTAGTTGTGGCAATGTCATCCGTTATCCCTCCAATACCCCCCCCCCCTCGTACTTACCCCCACCCCTTCCACCCTACTACTTCCATCCCCACCATTCCACCCTCTCATCCTCCCCGCATCATTCCTGGAGAAAAATTGGTTGGAAAAGTCACTCAATGCAACTCACGCAGGTAGTTTCTTCTGCGTTCTTGAAGTGGCCGATCCATATGCCTAATAGAAGAATGTGTGCTCTCCAACAATCGCAGACTGACTAACCTAGTTCACAATACCACAACTACAGTGTGCTTGAAATTGTGATGTCATGGGTGAAAAAATTGTTAGGAGCCGATGGTAATGCTGCACCCGGTGACATGATAATTTCGAGAGTGATACAGGGCAAACTGCAGCCGACTTGCACCAGTCAGTAGGAGGATCACCAGATGTCAACAGCAGCAACAACTGATTTTGTCCAGAATTCCCAGCAGGACAGGAAGAAGCAGAAGACTAAGTATTCATTACATGTCTTTGCTATTGCTATTATCTTTGGTATTGCTATTGCCTCTTCTTTGTGCAAATCCGTTGCTTTGTCAAAAGTGTAGTGGTTCTTCTTTTTCATTGTTCAACAGATGAGGTGACTTCCAGCGTGACGTGACCTGAAGCAGTGTCAATGACCTTGACAGGACTTGCAGCAGCAGGCCTCCAATGTGTTGGACTCCCAGCAGGAGCTATGGTCTCCAGAAAGTTCTGACATGCAGCGGCGACCAGCACGTTGAATCCTGTAGCGCATCTTGTTGGCATATTTGAGTATGACAAGGTACTGGTGTTCTCTGTGCCTCTAATCAGTGAAAAGATGTGACCTGTCCCCAACTAGTAGAAATGCTCTGGGGATTTCAAACACAAAGGCACAGGTCTGTACTGGACTCTGACCTGCACGTCAGGGGGGAGGAGGAGATGAATGTTTAACAACTCATCGACAGTGAGCTAACTAGAGGCAGAGTACAAGACAAGATTATGGAAGGATGGAGAAGGAAAGAGGCCTTGCCATTTCGAAGAGACCATCCTAGCATTTGCCTAAAGCGATTTAGGGAAATCAAGTAAAACCTATATGAGGATAGCCGGAGTTAAGTTTGAACCATATACTGGTTTTTTGTTTATTTTTATTTAATATAAATCATTTGTTTGTTTTGTGTTGTCTTAATATATTTCACAGAATTGATTTTTTTGTTCTACGCGAGTCCAGTGTGCTATCCACTGCACTACCCGACTCGGTGCACCATCCCAGAACATTCCAGTGATACTGCAATGACAGAGTGTGGATATGATGAATGATGAGGTACCAGGTGCACTGTTGCTATTCACTTCCACATATAATTTAACTTCTAGTCGCTCAAACCGTCTGAATATTGGCGTAGAAGCAGCAAGGAAGGACTGGTGTGTGTGGTGATGGAGCTTAAAATTAGGATGAAGGATGTTAAAGTGTGGTTTACTGGACTCGAATTGGAAGAACTATGTCGTGCAATATCTTCCGTCAGTGCTCAAATGACTACAGAGCATAACCCATCTCTGCCTCCCCGAACATTTACTGTGCTGACTTGACACTAGCTATGACATCAATGTACAATGATGCAGCACTCAGGGTGAAATCTGGACACCAATCAATTTATTTGCAGCACTCCACTGTACCGAATTTGTTTGTTTTAAGAATGGTGGTATCTCTTGTGTTAGGGGGACTGGCGCGTTGGCTACCGTATGTTCAAGCTGTATACAATGATGTGAAATATCTCCATATGTATAGAGTACATTTAGATGATTTAGAACAGCACTTTAGTTCATATACTTCATATATCATGCAGTGCCAAAATTGACTCCAGTAGCTACTGAATCCATCCACATTAAAATTTACAGATGGAATATCCAAGTTTTGTGAAGCTCACATCAGTCTGAGGAAAAGGCATGCAGAATTTACTGCATACGAAACAGTTATTCGAGAAATACTATGAAAAATGAATCAGTGGACCTTTTTTGTTTATGTAACACATCCTATGTACCTTTGCTGTTATTATGTGTGATTAGACGCTGTTGGATCACTCAGAGCTTCTTGATTCTTTTACCTTTCTTTCCACACCGCTCTCATTTATTCTACATGGGCTCTCTCCCTTTCCTCTGCCTCTTTTGTTCCTGCTGTCTTTGGAGTTTCGTCCTCTGACTTAACTTTCCATCTGTCAACTTTTTGCTTAAATATCTTTCTGTCCCAAGTAGCTGAATACTTGATATGAGCTTTTCGTAGGTCTTTTTTGAACTCCTGTATTCAGTGTATAGTGTTAAGTCTTTCTATGTATTTGAAAATTATATGTGTAAGTCTTGTTTTGGGACGCCTGGAGACGTGCCCATAAAATTTTAATCGCCCTTTTCTAATGTCTGCTGCAAGGTTGGATAATTTCTCAGTTCTTTGACGAGATTGTAGTCTATACTCCTATTCTGTTTCTTTCCTTTTTTTTTTTTTTTTTTTTGGCCCTAGTTTCTATCTGATGATCTGATTTCAGCTCTTCCTTTAGTAAATTTTGTAGGTCACCTTTCAAGTGCACTGTCACGGTCTCACTGGCATACAGAATCAGATTTTAATATTGTTTTATAGTGCCCAATTTTTTATTTTACACCTTGTAGGTTCTTCCATAGGTTCTATTTCGTTTTTGGAGGCGAATGTTTTGTGCTATTTTCTCACGCCCCGTAAGTTCAAGAATTTCACCTAAGTGTTAAAAATACAGGGCGCTATTGATATGACTACTCTGCAGTCAAGTTTTGGGTGTTAGTTTTTGTGAAGATGAACTCAGACTTTAGGAAAATTTGAAGACCAACTTTCTCTGCACATCTTCAAGGGTTTCAACCTGTTCGATTGCTGTTGTCTCATATATGAGATTTATGGAGCCACTATAGTGCAGTCACCTTACCGACTGAGCTACAATTACTATATTATAATGAGAGATTTATGAAGTAAGAAAAAACACAAGGTTTGTGAGTACACACACACACACATATATATATATACACTCCTGGAAATGGAAAAAAGAACACATTGACACCGGTGTGTCAGACCCACCATACTTGCTCCGGACACTGCGAGAGGGCTGTACAAGCAATGATCACACGCACGGCACAGCGGACACACCAGGAACCGCGGTGTTGGCCGTCGAATGGCGCTAGCAGTGCAGCATTTATGCACCGCCGCCATCAGTGTCAGCCAGTTTGCTGTGGCATACGGAGCTCCATCGCAGTCTTTAACACTGGTAGCATGCCGCGACAGCGTGGACGTGAACCGTATGTGCAGTTGACGGACTTTGAGCGAGGGCGTATAGTGGGCATGCGGGAGGCCGGGTGGACGTACCGCCGAATTGCTCAACACGTGGGGCGTGAGGTCTCCACAGTACATCGATGTTGTCGCCAGTGGTCGGCGGAAGGTGCACGTGCCCGTCGACCTGGGACCGGACCGCAGCGACGCACGGATGCACGCCAAGACCGTAGGATCCTACGCAGTGCCGTATGGGACCGCACCGCCACTTCCCAGCAAATTAGGGACACTGTTGCTCCTGGAGTATCGGCGAGGACCATTCGCAACCGTCTCCATGAAGCTGGGCTACGGTCCCGCACACCGTTAGGCCGTCTTCCGCTCACGCCCCAACATCGTGCAGCCCGCCTCCAGTGGTGTCGCGACAGGCGTGAATGGAGGGACGAATGGAGACGTGTCGTCTTCAGCGATGAGAGTCGCTTCTGCCTTGGTGCCAGTGGTGGTCGTATGCGTGTTTGGCGCCGTGCAGGTGAGCGCCACAATCAGGACTGCATACGACCGAGGCACACAGGGCCAACACCCGGCATCATGGTGTGGGGAGCGATCTCCTACACTGGCCGTACACCACTGGTGATCGTCGAGGGGACACTGAATAGTGCACGGTACATCCAAACCGTCATCGAACCCATCGTTCTACCATTCCTAGACCGGCAAGGGAACTTGCTGTTCCAACAGGACAATGCACGTCCGCATGTATCACGTGCCACCCAACGTGCTCTAGAAGGTGTAAGTCAACTACCCCGGCCAGCAAGATCTCCGGATCTGTCCCCCATTGAGCATGTTTGGGACTGGATGAAGCGTCGTCTCACGCGGTCTGCACGTCCAGCACGAACGCTGGTCCAACTGAGGCGCCAGGTGGAAATGGCATGGCAAGCCGTTCCACAGGGGTACATCCAGCATCTCTACGATCGTCTCCATGCGAGAATAGCAGCCTGCATTGCTGCGAAAGGTGGATATACACTGTACTAGTGCCGACATTGTGCATGCTCTGTTGCCTGTGTCTATGTGCCTGTGGTTCTGTCAGTGTGATCATGTGATGTATCTGACCCCAGGAATGTGTCAATAAAGTTTCCCCTTCCTGGGACAATGAATTCACGGTGTTCTTATTTCAATTTCCAGGAGTATATATATATGAGTAAGAAAAAACACAAGGTTTGTGAGTACACACACACACACAACCACACACACACACACACATACACACACACATATATATATAGATGTGGGTGTGTGTGTGAGAGAGAGAAAGAGAGAGAGTGTGTGTGTGTGTGTGTGTACTCACAAACCTTGTGGTTTTTCTTACTTCATAAATCTCTCATTATAATATAGTAATTGTAGCTCAGTCGGTAAGGTGACTGCACTATAGTGGTTCCATAAATTGTTATTTATTATTATTATTATTACAACTTATTTCTATAAAAGCCCACTGCATATCAACACGTGATGTAGTAAGTATCATGACAAGGTGGATACACCATCCTCGTCACAGGGACTTCGTTGTAAGCGACTGTTCCTGTAATGATGTGGAAGACCAGAAGAAGAATTGGATACTCCTTCCCAATAACATATGAGAAATAAATGTATGTCCATCCAGTTTCTGGAGGACAAATATTCTAATGTTGTTGTTGACACACCCAAATGGAATCAACTTTGAGCATATATGTGTGTTGCCAGAAACATATATGTGTGTTGTCAGGAACACCATTTTAACCCATATACCAACTATTAACGCAGATATTACTAGGTGTCGATGGTGTGACATAGAGAACGTTCGCTGAAAGCAATGGTGACTCTCGACCAGAAAATATAAAGCCGAACACTTGTTCATATTTGACGATGTTGCTGTAGAAACCAGGATTAAATTCGAAGATATTTCTGTTTTGGTCGTTGTATGGATGTTGACATATTTTATTTGAGTCAGAGACATTCCACAATCCCACAACAGTTGGTGAGGGATATGTCAAACCACATTATCGTTTTCAAACAAGACAATCTGAACTTAGAGCACATTTATAAACCATGTGTCAGAACTGGTAGGTGATTCAATGTATTTGTAAAGATACATGAAAATTGCTGGAAGCACATACAGTATCGATTTCTTGATATTGATAAAACAAGAAAAATGAAGAATGATAGGTAGCAAATTTCAAGAGTTTCTATACAGCTGTGAAATGAGGTGACTACATTAGTATACGTCGCACCATGGCCAAGTTTGCATGCATGTTGGCCACTTAGAGAGGATGGATATGCATAGAAAGAGCAGTCGCTTCTATGTGGATGGAAAAAATCAGGCTCTTAACTGTAACTTGACTGTAACATCTGTGATAGGATAGACAGAATATTGGTCATCAGCAGAATAAAACCATACATGCTCGGTGCACAGACTATAAGTTATAATACAATACTAAACAGTGATAATTAATTTCAGAAAACACTAGGTCTGTTTAACCTTATTTTCCTAATACATTCGAAAATCTTAAATTATTCGCCAAATACTTTATTGTTTATTTTATTTACACGTCAAGTTCAGTAGGACCAAATTGAGGAGCACATCTCCAAGGTCATGGAACATGTCAGTACACGAAATTACAACTTAAAAGTAATAAAAGATAAAAGTAAAATGGTCATGAACCCAAAAAAAGTCATGCCATAAGTTCAAGTAAAAGCAATCAACAATGTAACGTAAGAATTAGCTTAATTTTTCAAGGAATTCCTCAACAGTTTCGATTTGAAAGAGCGTGGATTACTGCTAAGATTTTTCAATTCTTGTTGTGGCTTACTGAAAATGGATGCAGCAGTATACTGCACAACGTTTTGCACAAGAGTCAAGGAAGTCCGATCCAAGGCCCACAAGCTCAACTAGTGACCCATCCGCCTCGTCTTATGTAAGTCCAATAACCTTCTTGATCTATGGAATAATACCATGAGGATTATCGGCTGGCAGAAAGACATGTCAAATGCATTAGCCTGGTACATTATTACTTCATATGCATCACAGCCCTTCACCCACTAGATGAAGCTATCTGTATCCATATAAATTAACTTTGGATCACTGAAATGATTTACTACACACTCATAATGGAATCGGTACATGTGGAGTTTGGACAGGTCTAATATACACAACACCATATACAAAGGTTTCATTAATTCCACTGCACTCTTAGCCATCTCCACAGCAACAAAGTTCTTATGGAAGGTACTGACCCAGTTAAAGTTTGATCAGGTGATTCATTTCCTTATGCTATAACGCCCATCACATTAAGTTCCAATAAGAATTTCGCGGTGTTTTCTCAGGTTTTCCAGTGTCTTGCCGAAAATAGAATTATTTGTTAATGTTAAAAAACCATTTCCAAACTCATTCTTCGTGAAAAGCCTCAGTTTGGTATTTAAATCAATATACTCTTTCAACCAATGCGAGTGCTTGAAGGACTGCTTCCACGCCATGCCATACCCCAGGGCCACCCAGCACACTGTGCATATGTCTACCTAATCCAACATATCCGTCTTTTGATAGTCAGAAGAACTCGCCAATATGTGGTGATCGTTGTATAGCATGCCCAAACATGTTATTTTCTTCGAAGTACATGATGTAGCATGAAATATCAGATGTACTGAACCTTTCTTCCATTTGTGGGTTATTTGCTTTGGCATAACTGTGGACATATTGGCAAAGTCAGCCACAGATCTCAAAATCAAAGGAAAAAGACTGGAAACATCAGCTAATAGTTTTATGTCAGCTTTCGTTTTCTGGAGCATAGCGCTCCAATACTAACTAGGTACTCTCTAATAGAAGGCAGGATCCAGAGTATATGTGGTCACGCATACAATCTGGAATTTCACAAAGACATCTGCAACCAAACACACTTCTGTCTCCATGTAAAGTTACACTTGCTTTCCAGAAGTTGAAATGTTAAACTCCTGTCAGACATTCAAAGCATGCTCATATTCAGCATGCAGGATGGCATTGCCTGTAAGGTTACTGGCGAATTCAGTTATGTCAGGTTGTCTGGTTTCATTGAGCTTTCCCATACAAGCCAGATACTCATATGGGCTGAGGCAGAGTTTTAACAAGTTTCTGAAGTGGTGTCTGCATAAACTGCAGCGAGTCGAGAAACCGTGATTCTTAGTGTCATTCATTTGGATAATGAAATATATTTCTCAATACTCTCAGCCCGGACACTGGACTGACCACTCTTCTTACTGAAATCAGCCAAGCGCTCAACAAGAAAGTGAGCATCGTATCTACTCAAGCTGTGGAAAAAATGAGTTATGTATGATTGTAATTCATACTTAAAGCTGTATGTGTTATGCGAGCACTGCAGAACTTTCTCGATATATGACAGTGGTCACTACGAGCACCTTCCACTTTTCTATCTGACAGGTGTCCACAGGTATGACAGGTGGTATGTGAGGTTGTAGGGTCACCATCATACGTCACAAGAGCAAGAAGGTACTCGTATTCAGGATACACTACAAAAGAACAACGCTCCTGATGGTGGGCATTTTTAAACTTCAAGATTTTGTTTCCCTCAGTGTGAATGGCGATACATAGCGGTTTACTGACAGAGCAGTCCAGAATATACTTTACTAATAAATCACTTGTGGAAAAGACATCTGAAGCAAATATTCTTTACACAGTGATTTTTAAGCAATTGGGATGAAAGACGTCATGACATATCTCTGCTCCATTTTCAATAAGTTCAGGGCAGAAAGGGCATCCGGCCATGGTGGCATCTCCTCGTCTGGACCAACATGAAGGCAACAACAACAACAACAGCAACAGCAACAACAAAATATTGATTAAAAAAAACAAATTACAACACTACAAAATAATTTAACGGAAATAATTTGTACTTACACGACATTTGCGAAAGACTCATGGGGGGAGTTACGTAACTCTATGCTCGACCTCGTCGAAATGAGCAAGAACATATCGATTTAAAAACGTATACACATACAAGAAATACCACACTATGAAAAAAATTAACGAGAATATTTTCTTACATATGGGAATGATTGCAGGAGGCTGCGCTGGGCGTTTTACGGCTTTGTCAGCCTGCATCCTCTCTGCCCTCAGCTACAATGGAGGTCAAACTACATTTCATGAACGAATGCTGCGTTAAGGAAACTTTTTCTACTGAAAATATACTACTGAACTGATGAAATAATGCTACGAAATAAATATACAAATTTTTCGGAATCTGAACGCTTGCTACTGAATTTGTTGTAACACACTGGTTTAATAAAAGCATGCACTTATGTGTGGAGACAGCATGCTTGCGTCATAATTTAACGTAATATGAATGCTCACAGAAACAAAATAATGAAATCTTATCATACCGATTTGACGAATACTTGCTACTAAATTCGTTTTAACAAAATCTGAACAGTAAGAGCAACGAAATAACGAGAATATACACTCCTGGAAATTGAAATAAGAACACCGTGAATTCATTGTCCCAGGAAGGGGAAACTTTATTGACACATTCCTGGGGTCAGATACATCACATGATCACACTGACAGAACCACAGGCACATAGACACAGGCAACAGAGCATGCACAATGTCGGCACTAGTACAGTGTATATCCACCTTTCGCAGCAATGCAGGCTGCTATTCTCGCATGGAGACGATCGTAGAGATGCTGGATGTAGTCCTGTGGAACGGCTTGCCATGCCATTTCCACCTGGCGCCTCAGTTGGACCAGCGTTCGTGCTGGACGTGCAGACCGCGTGAGACGACGCTTCATCCAGTCCCAAACATGCTCAATGGGGGACAGATCCGGAGATCTTGCTGGCCGGGGTAGTTGACTTACACCTTCTAGAGCACGTTGGGTGGCACGGGATACATGCGGACGTGCATTGTCCTGTTGGAACAGCAAGTTCCCTTGCCGGTCTAGGAACGGTAGAACGATGGGTTCGATGACGGTTTGGATGTACCGTGCACTATTCAGTGCCCCTCGACGATCACCAGTGGTGTACGGCCAGTGTAGGAGATCGCTCCCCACACCATGATGCCGGGTGTTGGCCCTGTGTGCCTCGGTCGTATGCAGTCCTGATTGTGGCGCTCACCTGCACGGCGCCAAACACGCATACGACCACCACTGGCACCAAGGCAGAAGCGACTCTCATCGCTGAAGACGACACGTCTCCATTCGTCCCTCCATTCACGCCTGTCGCGACACCACTGGAGGCGGGCTGCACGATGTTGGGTCGTGAGCGGAAGACGGACTAACGGTGTGCGGGACCGTAGCCCAGCTTCATGGAGACGGTTGCGAATGGTCCTCGCCGATACCCCAGGAGCAACAGTGTCCCTAATTTGCTGGGAAGTGGCGGTGCGGTCCCCTACGGCACTGCGTAGGATCCTACGGTCTTGGTGTGCATCCGTGCGTCGCTGCGGTCAGGTCCCAGGTCGACGGGCACGTGGACCTTCCGCCGACCACTGGCGACAACATCGATGTACTGTGGAGACCTCACGCCCCACGTGTTGAGCAATTCGGCGGTACGTCCACCCGGCCTCCCGCATGCCCACTATACGCCCTCGCTCAAAGTCCGTCAACTGCACATACGGTTCACGTCCACGCTGTCGCGGCGTGCTACCAGTGTTAAAGACTGCGATGGAGCTCCGTATGCCACGGCAAACTGGCTGACACTGACGGCGGCGGAGCACAAATGCTGCGCAGCTAGCGCCATTCGACGGCCAACACCGCGGTTCCTGGTGTGTCCGCTGTGCCGTGCGTGTGATAATTGCTTGTACAGCCCTCTCGAAGTGTCCGGAGCAAGTATGGTGGGTCTGACTCACCGGTGTCAATGTGCTCTTTTTTCCATTTCCAGGAGTGTACATTGAAATCCGTAGACTCAGACAAACGAACACAGGAACACTTGCTATGAAAATATTTACTTGCATGACGATTCCTCTAAGTACTGCTTTTGCCGCTTCCTATTGCCACTGATCCTGCTGATGCTTGAAAATACTGAACACTTCATGGTGATGTTAGACAATGAATGACGCACTAAAAACAACGATAACTGTAAGCGTAGGCTTCCGCGGCCGTTGTCTTCTTCAATAAAATTCTTCAGGGTATCAGACCGCATCGTCATAATTTTTAAATGCGCCAACGTTTCGGCCAGCGTTGCAGCTAGCCTTCATCAGGGCCTTACGTTAACTGCTAAATGAACACACTTGGTTCCTTAAATAGCTGCACGAGAAAACCGTGCCGTTACTTGATTGGCTGCAAAAGGAGGAGAAGGAGGGGTGAAAGGTATGCTTTATTGGTGTTTCCTTTATTATCTGTCGTTGGCTGAAATAGCTGTTTTCTATTGGTCTTTATATTAATCCACCCCATCGGAGGAGACGGACGAATAGCGAACAGGTGATGGCTGTGACGTCACACTGTTTCCATGCTGTCCATAAGCCGGCTGCGGCGTGCCATTGCTTTGTGCGCTCGCGACCACTACTGCGGCTCTCCGCGTGTCTGCATGGGCCGCCACGGCTCTGCCGCCGCTCCGTAGCCCTGCTATTGCAGGCAGCCAAGACCTCGGAAGCTTGTACCCGTCCTCTCTATTCATGTTGGCGGGTCTTTTGGCTATTTCTATCGCCTCTCTAATCTTTCTTTTGAAAGTGAGAGGCTGTTTCGCCAGGACGCGGGCTTCTTGAAAAAATATTGGTTTCCCGCACTCGTCTCGGTGTTCCGCCACTGCTGACTTAGTGTGTTGTTTCAGGCGGATATATCTTTCATGTTCCGAGAGCCTTGTGCTAATCGGACGTCCCGTCTCACCTATGTAGACTAATCCACACGCACAACCAATTTCATACACGCCAGCTGTGTGTAGTTTGTCAACTGCATCCTTGGTAGAACCGAGCATGTCTGATATTTTATTTCTGCTTCGGAAAATTGGTTTGATGTCGGCTTTTCGTAGAATTTTGCCAATACGTTCGGTGACCCCTTGTACATATGGTAACACAGCAATGCTCTGTGCCTCCTTCTCCTCTTCCCTATTAGTCTTCTCCCTTGTCGACATGGTGCTGTCTATCATCTGCTTCCCATAGCCATTAGTTCCGAAGATGGACCTGAGGCGTTCAAGTTCTGTCTTCAGATGTTCTTCGTCGCTTATCCTGTACGCTCTCTTCGTTAGCGTGTGCGGGGCGGACTTCTTCTGCATGGGGTGATGGTGGCAGGAGGCGTGAAGGTACCTGTCCGTATTGGTCCGTCAAATCCCTATTCACGAATGTCCCAGTGTCAGATACTGTGAACATCCGAGAAGAACGCGTGGCACCTCATATATGTGAGCTTGTGCGCCACTGTCTGACGACCACCTATTTCAAGTGGAGAGGTCAATTTTATGAACAAACTGACGGTGTAGCTATGGGCTCACCCCTATCGCCTATCGCAGCAGAAATTTTCATGGAAGCATTTGAGGAAACAGCCCTCCAGTCCGCACCATTACGTCCAAATTGTTGGCTTCGCTATGTCGATGATACTTTCGTCATCTGGCCCCACGGAGAAGAGGAGTTACAGAACTTCCACAAGCACCTTAACCAACAGCATAGGAAAATTCAGTTTACAATGGAAACAGAGAAGAATGGGGTGCTGCCTATTCTCGACGTGGAAGTTTATCGAAAACCAACCAATACGGACAGGTACCTTCACGCCTCCTCCCACCATCACCCCATGCAGAAGAAGTCCGCCCCGCACACGCTAACGAAGAGAGCGTACAGGATAAGCGACGAAGAACATCTGAAGACAGAACTTGAACGCCTCAGGTCCATCTTCGGAACTAATGACTATGGGAAGCAGATGATAGACAGCACCATGTCGACAAGGGAGAAGACTAATAGGGAAGAGGAGAAGGAGGCACAGAGCATTGCTGTGTTACCATATGTACAAGGGGTCACCGAACGTATTGGCAAAATTCTACGAAAAGCCGACATCAAACCAATTTTCCGAAGCAGAAATAAAATATCAGACATGCTCGGTTCTACCAAGGATGCAGTTGACAAACTACACACAGCTGGCGTGTATGAAATTGGTTGTGCGTGTGGATTAGTCTACATAGGTGAGACGGGACGTCCGATTAGCACAAGGCTCTCGGAACATGAAAGATATATCCGCCTGAAACAACACACTAAGTCAGCAGTGGCGGAACACCGAGACGAGTGCGGGAAACCAATATTTTTTCAAGAAGCCCGCGTCCTGGCGAAACAGCCTCTCACTTTCAAAAGAAAGATTAGAGAGGCGATAGAAATAGCCAAAAGACCCGCCAACATGAATAGAGAGGACGGGTACAAGCTTCCGAGGTCTTGGCTGCCTGCAATAGCAGGGCTACGGAGCGGCGGCAGAGCCGTGGCGGCCCATGCAGACACGCGGAGAGCCGCAGTAGTGGTCGCGAGCGCACAAAGCAATGGCACGCCGCAGCCGGCTTATGGACAGCATGGAAACAGTGTGACGTCACAGCCATCACCTGTTCGCTATTCGTCCGTCTCCTCCGATGGGGTGGATTAATATAAAGACCAATAGAAAACAGCTATTTCAGCCAACGACAGATAATAAAGGAAACACCAATAAAGCATACCTTTCACCCCTCCTTCTCCTCCTTTTGCAGCCAATCAAGTAACGGCACGGTTTTCTCGTGCAGCTATTTAAGGAACCAAGTGTGTTCATTTAGCAGTTAACGTAAGGCCCTGATGAAGGCTAGCTGCAACGCTGGCCGAAACGTTGGCGCATTTAAAAATTATGACGATGCGGTCTGATACCCTGAAGAATTTTATTGAAGAACGATAGCTGAATGTACTGACAGACGAGAGCATAATGAAGATGACTGTGGAATGGGAAGGGTTTATGTAGCGTCTAGTCCCGTCCAGTAATTTGGCAGGAACCAAGACAAACCCCTATACAAGACGGAAAACTCCGGTCAGCAGGTTCAGGCAGAGTAGGAGATGTCTCAGAGAACGCAGACGAAACAGCAGCCAGTTCCTCTTCCAAGAATATCCATGTCGGCACTCACCAGTCTTTCCCAGAAAAAAACCTGTTGTCAGGTACATCAACAAGCGACATAAAATACTCTGAGAGTGAGTATTGCTTATATGGTTAACATTTCAGTTATGTCTTTGTTAGTGTTCACCAGTTCTCCTTGGAAAACCTGTTGTCAGCTACATCAAACCTAATGTCAATGTCACAGAGTTTTCCATAGATCTTTGCCAGATGCCACCGAAGCAAGCACTTATGTGTGGAGACAGGAAATGCAGTGTTCCTTGTCGGTGTTCCCAGGAAGATCTTTGAAGCTACCGTTAGAGTTCTGCTGTCTCCAACATGGTGGGGGATGTGGTGGTTCAGAAGAGGAGTGTGTCCTTCAGGCAGAACGTAGGAAGAATATTGTCAAGTGAGCACTCCTACAAGGAAATGCCTTTGACGTAACTGCTAAAAGCTGACAGACCACATCAAAGTGAGACCGAGACAAGTGACGCCGCTTCCAGTCTGCGGGCTGTTACGGGGGGAACAAAAAATTATTGTCCGCAAGGACTGGTCATGGGCTCTGCCGTCTGGCAGTAGCATGCGGAACAACATCATTAGCTCACTTGACCCTGATGCAGCTAGATGCACGGTGGCAGCGTGCAGCGGTCGGTGTGTGTTTTGCAATACACAGGGAGCAATCCGCTCATATGGAAGATTTAAGCATTCCACGATACATGTAGTTACGTTTTCTCTTCTGCGATATTTTGCACTGTATATTGTGACGCTTTTAACATCATTTTCTTTGTGATACATTTCTCTTACCGTCAATTTCTACGTGTGTGATCGGTGTCAGTTTAGTTCCCTGTGATTATTTCTACCTATGACAATGTTTTCAACTAACCATTTTATGTATGTATGATTTCCCACCAATTTCTACGTGTGTGATCAGTGTCGGTTCAGTTTACGATCATTATTTTTAGCTGTGACAATGTACTTAACTACCGCTTTTTGGTTATATGTGTGATTTGTCGCCATGGTAGATGTCAATTCAGTTTTCCAATGATTATTTTTACCTGCGAAGATCCTTTTACCTACTGCTTCTTCACCATCTGCATGATTAACCAACACATTCATTCATGTTTGAAGCTTTTCTGTCCATATAATACCTGCTCTGGTGCCATGTATTGAACCATCTGTAATTATGGTACTGACGAGCGTTTTCCTCCAGAAATTTGAATTTTGGGGTGTAATTGTGACCCGTGTTTCACTACAAGGCTGTAGGACATTTGCCAGTTTTGTTTCTCACCAAAAATTTTTTATTTACCACTAGTTTTAGCCCCCAACATGATGTTTGGTTAGCAGTTTGATTTGGGGGAGGGGACTAAACAGCGAGGTCACCAGTCCCATCAGATTAGAGAAGGATGGAGAAGGAAGTCAGCCATGCCCTTGCAATCCCAGTATTTGCCTCAAGCAATTTAGGGAAATCACGAAAAACTTAAATCAGGATGGCCCGATATGGGTCTGAAATGTTGTCCTCCTGAATGTGAGTCCAATGTGCTAACCAGTGTGCCACCTCATACTGTCAAAAATGATGAAATAAAGAAAATTTTGCGAAAAAGATAACATCCAAAATAAATAAAATGAACTACCATATGTCCATTCACATGAGCTTCTCAGCATGGAGCTTTTCTCCTGCCACTTTCTGTGTGGAGGAGGGTAGGGGAAGTGAGTTAGGGGAGTGGGGGAGAGGACAGGGGTTAGGGGAAAGTGGGGAGAAAGGAGGTGGAGGAAACCCATGACTCTATCCGGTGACGTCGTCAGTGCGATGTTGCCACATCTGGACCAGAGACAAAGGATCTTTAACATATTAGGCTACAATGAAGACTGCACCAGAGAAAACTTTTACTACTGGCCTATGGGATTCGTGTATTGCACGGTAGTATTTGTTTAAATTTCACGGTTTTCCAAGTTTTTCTGCAATGCTGAGGGAATTTATTCTTGTTTTTATTCTAAAGGAAGATAATCATAATATAACTCAAATTTATTTTACTTGACCATAAACTACATAGATTTCACGTTTTGCATTATTTTGGTTACTAAATTACTCAAACACATTATTATCTATTAAATGAAGAATTGATACAATTTTCCAAAAGGAAACTCAGTTTTTCATGAGAAGCAGTCATATGAGAGAAAATATAAAATACTATTTTGGCGGTGTGGCATACTCCATAAATTTTGTAAAACTTTAATTGATAGTGATGTACAATACTATATAACTATTTTTACTTTTATGAATTTTACTAGTGTCTGTTCACTCATACATGCAGAAAATTTAGTACAAATATCAGTATGAGGAGCTGCCAGGTCCGCTACAATCTGGAACTACTTTCTGTAACAACATATTGTTTGCCATAAGCGCAAAAAGTGTTAGTACTTTTTGGGTTGGGTTGCACAGTCTTTCTTTAGACTTAAAGTTGCAATTCAGTCTTTGTGCAGTGGACAGAATGTGCACCAAGTACGACTTTTTATGTTGTTTTGCCATACCTAGATGGAAAATAAAGCAAAATGTGATGAAAATACTAAATATCTTCACTAGCGTTAGAGAAAGCTGGATCTTTACATAATATCCTAGGCAAAAATAAGTTTGGAGCTTCAATTGCGTTCACTAATTAAGATAGGTACTTAAACAGTTGCTCATTAAATCTTTCAGGTTATAACTATTTTTAATTTGGATGTTTTTCATGCTATAAAACTAGCATATATATAGCTATTTGATAACTGAAAAGATGCATTTAATTATTTTGAAACTTCGTAACACTGTCTGTGCGATGGACATACAGAGCGGGAGCGTTAGACCGTGCTGTATTGTATCACAGCCGTTGCTGCTGTGATATGGGAGGTCCGCATTAATTTCATAGGTTGTCACATCCATAAAGTTTTCCAATTGTGTATCGATTGTCCACTGATGTGTTTCTTGACTGTGACTTCATAAGGAAGTCGGGAGGTGTTCTAGATTACGCGGGCCGCGCGGAGTGGCCGCGTGGTTAGAGGCGCCATGTCGCGAGTCGTGCGGCCCCTCTCCCCGGAGTCCTCCCTCAAGCATGGGTGTCTGTGTGTGTTGTCGTTAGTTTAAGTTAGTTTAAGTAGTTTGTAAGTCTAGCGACCGATGACCTCAGCAGTTTGGTCACTTAGGAATTCACGCACATTTGAACATTTCTTAGATTACGCGGGTAAGCAGTTTCTTTAAGCCCCATCCCAAAAGAAGGTAGTTGTTGTGTGGTAATTATTATATTCAGAGTTTTTGTAACGTTCAAGATAAAGCAGATCATTTCAAAGTGGCTCATCTAAACTCATTAAAAGCCGAGGAATTGCTTAAATTACTTTACCAATTTCCCGACGTCATCATCGATTAATTAGGTGTCAAGAACAAATCAGTATTAAATTTAGCTTACCGGTCAAATTACCGTCCGTTCAGATACCTGCCGTTTGTCTGCTGAAATGGGGACATAAATCAGCTTGTGGCAATTGGGGCGAGTAGGCTGCCAGTTTGACCATACGCAAAAGCTTTTTTCTAGTGCGAAAAACTAATGGTGTGGCTTGTCGGACGTCTGGTGGATTGCAGATCGCTGAAACTAAAGACAGCATTGGAGTCAATCCCCTTGGCCAGTCTCCATAACTGTGTCGCTCGGTCTGCTGGAGCACAGTATTCATCAATTGTAAATCAAGCTTATCATCAGCTGCTGTTTACCAAAGAGTACCACATATTTATGGACTGGAATTTATTCGAATGTAACTATGCGTTGGTTTATCCACCATGGCGGCTGTGTTGCTGCATTTACTTGAAGATGAAATTAACAAATTCTACTACCTAGGCAGCAAAGTAACCAATGACAGATGGAGCAAGGACGACATCAGAAGGGACACTTTGAGATTCGATTCAAAGAACATGTAGATGCCATACATTTGGACAATCCTTCAAAATCTGCATTTGAAATGCACACAACTCTCAGTAAACATGGAGTAAAAACATTGAAGACCACATCCAAATATTGCATCATGCTGAGAAAGGTAGCCTCATGAATCTGTTTGAAGAGATAGAAATATATATACATAAAATCAAATAACCACACCATATCCTCAATGAACAGACAGAGCCAGCCAATGCAGCCTTTATACAAAATTTCACTCGCTTATATTCCAGTTTAAAACACAAATAAACACTACTCCTTTTAACAACAACATGAAAGAACTTTTGAGCCATACCGCATTAATATAATTTCTACTTTCACATTATTCATTTATCTCATCTCTATGTTGCCGACTTTATTTGTAATTAATGCTCACCGAATACTCTTTGCTCACAATGTAATATTTATTCTCTGTAATATAAATTCTTGTAATGATACCTTGATTCTTTGTAAAAAATTGCACTGTCAAATCAAAGCACTGTATATATTGTAATACATGAACTTCGTTGGCACTGAATTACACCAAAATGTAGCTGCCTGCTCAGTCACACATTATTGCAACTGTAAAATTGATTCAAAATTTCAGTGCCCCATACTATGTTAATATAATTGCTGCTGTCAAATTATTCATTTTATGTCACTGTGTATAGCACAGTATTTACATAATACCATGTAAGTAAAATTTACACAACTGGTTACTACATCTGTCAACTTTATCTTTAATATTATATGCTCATAATGTAAGGTTTATCTTTATGTTTTAATTGTTCATTATGTTACCTTCATTCTTTGTAAACCTTCATACTGCGAAATCAAAGTAATCTATATATTGTAATATTTATGAGAGAGAACATCTCTTGCACTGGTGTATTTGTGAAATCGCTATCTTTGTGTCAACTTCATATGTGGTAAATACTTTTCGGTGTGTGTGTGTGTGTGTGTGTGTGTGTGTGTGTGTGTGTGTGTGTGTGTGTGTGTGTGTGTGTGTGAGTGTGCGGTGCTTTGCACAGTATGGTGATATACAAGTCATATAAGTGCTGCATATACTTTTCAATATTTCAAAAATACAATCCTGCAACTTTACAACAAAATTTCGCGAAATTTTCGATGTAAGTACTATAACCACTTAACCTCACATATTTGTTTACTCTGTATTACACCGTTTGGAGGTTAGTTATGTTTACGTAGGTAGGAGGAATAGGACTTCTGGTCAGGTGAATGATGATGACGAGCTCCCATACTCCGAGGAGCGTAGGGGACGATGCGGGAGACGCACACCGCCGACGAGGCAAGGTCCTAGCGAAGGTGGTTTGCCATTGCGTTCCTCCGACCGTAATGGGTATGAAGACGACACAGGACTAAAAGTACTAAGTCAAGTAGGGGTAATGCAGGAGTAGATTTAATAATGAATAAAAAAAATAGGGATGCCGATAATCCACTATCAACACCATAGTGAACGCATTATTGTAGCCAAGAAAGAAACGAAGCTCACAACCACCACAGCAGTACAAGTTTATTTGCGAACAGCTCCACACATGAAGAGGAGTTTGGGTAAATGTATGACGAGATAAAAGAATTATTCAGCTAGTTACGGGAGACGAATGTTTAATAGTCCTGGAAGACTGGAATTCAATAGTAAGTACAGGAAGAGAAGGAAAAGTAGTGCGTGAATATGGACTGGGGGACAGGAATGGAGGAGGAAGCCAGCTGGTAGAATTTTTCAGACAGCTTAATTTAATCATAGCGACACTTGCTTTAACACCCATGAAAGAAGGTCGTATACTTGGAAGAGACCCGGAGAACCCAGAAGGCTTCAGGCTGATTATGTAATGGTAAGACAAAGATTTAGGAACCAGGTTTTAAATTGTAAGACACTGCCAACGGCAAATGTGGACTCTGGCCACAATTTTTTCGTTATGCCCTCCAGATTAAAACTGAAAAAACTGCAAAAAGCAAGATTTTAGGGAGATGGGACCTGGATAAACTGAAAGAACCAGAGGTTGTATGTTTCAGAGAGAGCGTTGGGGAGCGACTTAGAACAGGGAAAAGAAATACAATAGAAGAAGAATGGGTAGCTTTGAGAGAAGAAATACTAAAGGCAGCAGAGGATCAAGTAGATAAGAAGACGAGGGCTAGTAGAAATCCTTGGGTGACAGTACGTTGAATTAGCTGAAGAAAGGAGAAAATATAAAAATTAAATAAATCAAGCAGGCGAAAGGGGGTACAAATGTCTAAAAAAAATGAGGTCGACAGGAAGTGCAAAATGGCTAAGCAGCAATGGCTAGAGGACAAATGTAAGGATTTAAAAGTATGTGTCACTTCGTGTAAGATAGATGCTGCCTACAGGAAAATTAACGAGACCTTTAAGGAAAAGAGAACCACCGTATGAATATCAAGAGCTCAGAAGGAAAACCAGTCCCAAGCAAAGAAAGGGATGCAGAAAGTGGGATGGAGTATACAGAGGTCCTATACAGGGGAGATGTACTTGAAAGAGGACGTGGGTGACGATGGGAATGGGGATATGATACTTCTAGAAGAATCTGACAAAGCACTGAAGAGACTTAAGTCCAAACTAGGCCCCATGAGTAGACAACATTCCGTGAGAGACACTGATAGCCTTGGGAGAGCCAGCCATTACAAAACTCTTCCATGTGGTGGGCAAGATATATGAGACAGCCGAAATACCCTCAGACTTCAAGAAGAATATAATAATTTCAGTTCCAAAGAAAGGAAGTTTTGACAGATGTGAAAGTTACCGAACTGTCAGTTTAATAAGTCACGGTTGCAAAATACTAACAAGCATCCTTTGCAGAAGAATGGAAAAATTGGTAGAAACCGATCAGTTTGGATTCAGGAGGAATGTAGTAACACGCGAGGCAATACCAACTCTACGCATCCTTGTAGATGATAGTTTAAGGAAAGGCAAACCTACGTTTCTAGAGTTTGTAGAGAAAGCTTTTGAGAATGTTGACTGAAATGCTCTCTTTCAACTTCTAAAAGTGGCAGGAGCAAAATACAATGAGCGAAAGACTATTCATAATTTGTACATAATCAGAGGACGGTTATAAGAGGCGAGGGACACGAAAGGGGAGCAGCGGTTGGGAAGGGAGTGAGACAGGATCGTAGCCTACCCCCGATGTTATTCAATTATTGAGCAAGCATTCAAGGGAATAAGAAGGAGAATCCGGGTCCGAGTCCCGGTGGGGTCACACATTTTTAACTGTTCCCATTGATATTTGTCAACCTCTGCATGCACCTAAAGATCTGGATTTCATTGTAGTTTCATTCAATGACTGGTTCCGGCACTACACTCGATACCTTGGAAGCAGCATGTACACCAGGAAATCCTCATGTCAGATAATATTGTTCCATTGCATATTACTTTATGAATAAGAACCGACATTTTTATACATGCAATATTCTACTACGCACTCATGAATAAATTACGTTAGTTCACATCACTATTTTTAGAATCAACTGTGTCCACGTTGTGTATTGTTCTATAATACATCGTCCTTACAGTGCCAGTTTCGCGAAAGGAAAATTAACCATCACGGATAGTTGAGAATCTTGACGGCAGATATATTTTATTTTGCACTTCTTCACTTCTTCAGTGGAAGCAGCACTGCCTTTCCAAATTGGAGATGGCTTGTCTCTCGCTCAGTAGTGGATGGTGCTCTCATTTCTCCAGTGTTGACAATCTTACAGTTAGTATTGTGCTTCTCCCCTCAGCCAGATACAACATATTCTGTAATATGGAAGCAGAAGAATCCCTGCTTTCCTGTATTAGAGCAAGTAATTGATTCGCAAAAAATATAAATTTAGCATGTGGAATAGAATGTAGTACATGCCAGTCTTTCATTCTGTGCCAAGAAAAGGAAATTATTGACGGATGGCTACAACTATGATGTCTACAATGGTGGCGACATCTCTTTCAAACCAGCAACAACGACAAGCTACCCGCAGTGTGTTTTCTGCTTTGATAACGCACCACGATGTTGAGTGAACAAGTTGCAACGGCAAAAATGCCATTAATCAGCAAGATCTGTCTTGTAGCCATATGCTTCTTATTAAGCTTTCCACCTGACCGAGGAATATTATGCCGAGATAACTCCGTCTCAAGTGTGCGTTTTACTTCTCTACATGTCATAAAAAGCATACGCACATTCGAGGAACTCAAAAGCAGTTGTTAGTGCCTTTCTGCAACTCTTTGCTACATGATTTATATTGCCTGAAAACAATTTCGAAGTAAATGTCGTATGTGATAAGTCGAGCCATTACATGTTAAATGTCAAAACAGCTATCTGCTGTCGCCGGCCTCATATTCCCGAAGACAGTGAGATAAGATAGACGCTCGGCTTAATGGTACCTTACTTTCTCTACTATGCTAAGAGTCCAGGTGGGAATATAATAGGATGGAAAAGGTGGCAAATTTTTGTGTAGGAGTTGCACATGAGATAAAATGTTCTGTGAATGCAAATGCACAGACATCATCCGTCCACACCACTTGCTGATATAGCACGAAGGGTCGGAAGTATTGGAACTACTTGGAAGCATTCGGAATTATAATGCTGATTCAGCAAGGAGGTGGGTTATAGAAGGGACGCTTCCACTCGAGGCAAGGTACTGATGTTGTATCAAAATAGATATC
This sequence comes from Schistocerca serialis cubense, assembly GCF_023864345.2. NCBI lineage: Eukaryota > Metazoa > Arthropoda > Insecta > Orthoptera > Acrididae > Schistocerca > Schistocerca serialis. Next base: position 492,950,058 of record NC_064638.1, read on the forward strand.
ATTGTCTTCAACTCTCTTCCTTTCAGGGACACATCTACAGCCAAAAATTATAATCTGACTGATACATTACTATTAACGATCTTACAACTTTCAGCTATAGACCACTCGCTGTATTTTACGTTTGCTTCTTCTCATTCTATGTTGCAATTTCTGCAGGCAGCTATAGAGAGCTGTGACTCCCATATCCCAAAAAACTACAGGTCATCATGACGAAATTCAATTCATGTGACAACTCTCAGCAAAATATTGTATTCTTAAATGTTTCATCTACTGTCTGTTCTTCTGACTGAAACGTTACTACTTATCCAATTCGTTGGCAGTCTATCGTTCAGGCTTTCGTTATACATGTTTTTGATTAGCATTCTCTAACACATCTACGAATGCAGCTGCTATATCTTTCTCCTCCTCCCACCCCCGAATCCCTTCCCCGAGATTGATCTACTTGTTGTAGCTAAAGGGATATTTCATTCAGTATTCCAGGATCTGCAAGCAGCTGCCGTCTAGTTCCTGATCAAGCAGTTCGCAATAATAGGTGACAACGAGCTTCCCGCCCCATGACATCCCATGGCAGCTCCATCTGTTTCCTCATAGTACCGACGAATCAATAGGAAATAAGTGTAAGTCAACACATGTCGAAACATTTTCGTTAACACCAGTCCTAACCTCAATTAATCGTAACCAACCAGACAGAGGAATGCGAGTGCGAAGAGAGAGAGACCATACCGAAAATTACTAGATCAGTAATTCAAACGCATTCCTTCTATCTAAGGTAAACAAATCCGCCCAGTTATTAACGTGATGCTCACACCGAACTACTACTGGGCTCAACAGAGTAGCAATTTGTTTTGCTACACGGTAAGTCAGATTTCAAATTTTACGATCAGCCTAAGAGGTCTCCCGACGTTGTAAGCCTCCAGAAGAGGAGTTAACGTACGGCAAGCAGGCTAGAAGTCTCTTGATGGTCTCCTGTAACAAGAATATTTTTTCAGGAGGCAGTTAGTATTTATCTCAACACTTTCTGTGGGGACAGCAACGATTCTGCGGTACGGTGAATCACGTAGGAAGCACTGCATCTTTTGAACATAACCCTACTTGTCCAAAACAACTGTAACATTCGCCTTGTCCACAGATATAGTAACAAAATACGGACTAAGTCTACGTGAAAGTAAGGCAGACCTCTCAACTGCTGTTACATTTCTCTTCGGTGGACGTAATCCAGTCACCACACGACATGCTTCTCTTCTAACCTCCAACATCAGGCGGTAGTTTGAAAACAACCTGTTCAACAGAACTAATAAAATCTAATTTCTCCATGAAATTTAACACAGAATGTCTAGGTACAGTATTAGATGGAAACTTATAATCTTCGCCAAATGCGGTGTCCTTTGTCAGTTATTATTAACAACTCGTTTGCAGAAGACACCGAGGAAGGTGCGTTGGAGTCGGCGGCTTTGAAACTTACATATTTTTTCAGCTATGTGGAAGAAAATCAGGAATACAGAAATACAAGTCACTTAGCAATGAAATAAACAGGAAGTGCTGGGAAGCTAAGGTGAAATGGCTGCATGAAAAATGTGAAGACAACGAAAAAGAAATGACTGTCGGAAGGACTGACTCAGCGTGTAGAAAAGTTAAAGCAGCCTTCTGTGAAATCAAAAGCAAGGGTGGTAACGTTAAGAGAGAAATGAGAATTAAATGTAGAGAAGGGAGCGGATAGATGGAAATAGTACATTGAAGGCCTGCATGAAGGGAAAGACTTGTCAGATGACGTGATAGAAGAAGAAACAACAATCGATGTAGAAGGGACGGGCGATACAGTATTAGAATCAGAATTTAAAAGAGCTTTTGAAGACTTAAGATCGAATAAGGCACTAGGTATACACAACATTCCGATGTAATCTCAAAAATCATTGTGGAAGCGCAACAGATCGACTATCCACATTGGTGTGTAGAAGGAATGAATCTGGCGACATACCATCTGTCTTTCGGCAAAACGTCATCCACACAATTCTGAAGAATTGGGAGAATTACAGAGAAACTTAACAGCAGGTTTTGTGATCACCAAGTAGATGAAGTTAGGGAATTCTGCTATCTAGGTAGCAAAATAACCCATGACGGACGGAACGCGGAAGACATAATAATCAAACATGCACTGGCATATAGGGCATTCCTGGCCAAGAGAAGTCTGTTGTATCAAACATAGGCCGTAATTTGAGGAAGAAATTTGTGAGAAGGTACGTTTGAAGAACAGAATTGTCTGGCAGTGAGTCATGGGCTGAGGGAAAACCGGATCAGAGGAGGATCGAAACATTTGAGATTTGGTTCTAGAGAAGAACGTTGCAAATTAGGTGGTCTGATAACAAATGAGGAGGTTCTCCAAAGAATCGGCGATAAAAGAAATTCATGGGAAACACTGGCGATAAGAAGGGACAGGTTGATAGTACATCTGTTAAGATATCAGGGTACTAGAGGGAGAAGGTAAAAACTATAAGAGGACAAAGGTTGGAATAGCAAGTGCTGCCTGTGGCTGTGAGGATTTGAACGACTTTTTAGTACGCCTGCATTCAATCCACGGGAATGTTCGTTGCACGATGCTCGTGGAAAATAATTTTTGCTTTCCCTTCCTTGATTCCTTGGTGTGTTTCTCAGGAGGAGAGTTGATGGTACATTAAGGACATACCGTTTATGGGAATCCTACTCACACTGACTTGTATCTGCAGGCTGATAGTTGTCCCCATCCTGCTCAGTATCGAGTGTAACTTCGTACATTGAGTCACACGGCCCACGTCATCTCAGACCCTAAGAATTTGTTAGCTGAGCCAGCCCATCTTGAGGTCACCTTTCGTCAGATTGGTATAGCAGAGCAAACGTGTTGCGTTATCGACCAACTGAGCAGCGGGTGAGTGATGATGGATGATAATAACGTGGTGGCACCAAAGTCTATGACCTTTTGGCACATGCAGAGAGCAGTTCGAAACGGGACTGGTCGCATTTTGCGGAAATAGGAGGTGAATTTTTTGACCACCATCAAAGATTAGAGTGTTTCTGTAAAGGATGATACTGGTTCGCGTATTCCTCCAGCTGTTACATACTTTATATTGATCAGATCGCAGTGAGTTGACAAAAGTCATGGGATATCGATATGCAAACATACAGGAGGCAGGAGTATCGCGTACACGAGGTATAAAAGGGCAGTGTGTTGGCCTAGCTGCGATTTGCATTCAGGTGATTCGTGTGAAAAGGTGTACGCGTGATTGTGGCCACACGAGTGGAGTTAACAGACTTTGAGCGCGGAATAGTAGTTGGAGCTAGACGCATGGGACATTCCGTTTCAAAAATCGTTAGGGAATTCAATGTTCCGAGATTCACAATGTCAAGAGTGTGCTGAGAATACCAAATTTCAGGTATTACCTCTCACTATGGACAAGGCAGTGGTCGACAGCCTTAACAACCGAGAGAAGCGGCGTTTACTTAGAGTTTTCAGCGGCTAAGAGACAATCAAAACTTCCTGAAAATAACCGCAGAAACCGATGCAGAACGTATGACAAACGTATCCGTTAGGACACTGCTGCGAAATTTGGCGTTAATGGGCTATGAAGCAAACGAACTACATGATCAGCTTTGCTAACAGCACGACATCGCCAGCAGTGCCTCTCCTGGGCCCCTGACCCTGTCGTGTAGACGCTAGATGACTGGAAAACCGGACCTGGTCAGATGAGTCCCGATTCCAGTTGGTAAGTTGATGGTAAGGCTTGAGTGTGACACGGATCCTACGAAACCATTGATCCAGGTTGTCAACAAGGCACTGTGCATGCTGATGATGGCTGTATAATGGTCTGGGCTGAGTTTGCATGAAACGGACTGGGTCCTGGGCTACGTTCAGTTACATGAAGACCATTTTTTGCCATTCATGGACCTCATATTCCCAAACAACGATGGAATAATTATGGACGTCAACGCTCCATGTCACTGGGCCACAGCTGTTCGCAGTTGCTTTGAAGGACGTACTGGACAATTCCAGCGAATGATTTCGCAACCCGGATCGGTCGACATGTGTCCCATCGAACATTTATGGTATGCAATCGAAAGGACAGTTCGTGTACAAAATCCTGCACCGCTTAAACTTCCATAATTATGCACTGCTGTAGAGGCAGCATGGTTGAATATTTCTGCAGGGGACTTCCAGCGACTTGTTGAGTCCATGCCACGAAGAGTTGCTGCATTGCGCCGGGAAAGAAGGTCCGACAATATACAAAGAGGTATTCCATGACTTTTGTCCTCTCATTGTATGCACACCGTCGAGGACCGGTGTACAGAGCGTAACCGTCACACACGTTTACAACCGCCGAGTAAATTTGCTGTTGTAGAACTTTGTCTTGGCACCCGTCATTCTATAGAATACAGCAACACGATCTGGCATCGTCTCCCAGCTGTTGGGATAGTGTTATTAAGGAAGCAGTTACAATCAAACAAGCAAGTAACCCAGTAAATGGAGGTTGATGTTAAATTCTGCATGGAAACCCGCTCTTTGCATTGTCAAATAATTGAGGAACAGAGTTAATGCTGCTTTATTAATTTTCACTGTCTATAATTTCTAGCATCGGTCATCTTCGGTTGGCATCTGCAGTGTGTGTCCGTGTGTGTGTGTGCGTGTGTGTGTATGTTTGTGTGTTTTCTCCTTTTGGAATTTCACTGGAAATCTATGTTTTAAATTTCGTTGCATTGCGCTTCGTGACTGCATTTTGTTTTGAAATTAACAGCACCCGTCTAAACATCGGTAGCGGTCGGCAATGTCACCCGACTTCGTTGCCGTAAGTTATTTGAACTCCCTTTTTCTGCCTGACGTCTCGCTCTGGACTGGTTTCTCAGCTACTGTTGAGAAATAGACCGAGTGTCCTGCTTTTTTGTCTATAGCGATCCATTGTTTCTCGCTGTCGAGTCACCAGTGTCGATCTTTATATGAGTATTTCCTGTAGTATTCGCCGTGATTGAAACGGAGATGCTACGAACGTGGTATTTCACCATACGTGGTATTTCACCATTTGTGCAGGGTAACCTGTGGTCCCGGTGGGCACCTGCGTGATTCCGCTACTTCTACGAAAGCCACTTACATTCTTGACGAAGCGAATGGAGGTCACTGTCGAAACTCGAATTTTCATTGAGAATTTACGCCACAAATACCCCGAGAACAGTTTTCACAGCAAATCCGTCGCGAAATACTTTGTGGACATATAACTGCAATCAATTAGATTCACATCAGCTGTCGAAGTTATCTTTTTGCAGTTGTTTCTGTGGACTTCTTGTATAACTGACTGTCTGAGTTACTGTTTTAAGGTCCCTCCCAGACCTGTCAGGCAACACTGATGAGCAGCGGACGTGAGCTCTCTGCGGGGTCGACAGCGTCCTGCGACGCGGAGTGAGCCGCTCATTCGGAATTCCGAGTGCCGCCGGCGTCTAACGGCCCGTCATCGGCTAATTGAGAGTGCGGCGTGCCAGAGTGGTCGCTAATGCAGCCGCAGCGGCAGCAGGCAGCCGGGGAACGGCCTTGATGAATGGACGCGCCGCGCCCTCTGCCGTCTGTCGCCTGCTGATCCGTGGGCACACAGCCTCACACACGGCCTCGAGTCCCTGAGTCCCTGACGACCGGCAACCCGCTATGCGCTGCCACTGGCCAAGGTGCCTGCGTTATCTAAATGCAGCGGAAAAAATTATCACTCGAGATACGAGGTGGGGCTATAAAATAATGGGACTGATGCTGTCACAGAGTAATTACACATGTGGCAAATATGAACGACCAATAACTGTATAGCGTGAAGCCTTCTCAGCGTAACGCATATGTCTGTTGACAGTTCCTCGTGGCTGTGGCATTCGTTTGTGTAACACTTGTTATTTTTCTTTGCCGGAAAATTTATAGTAACTTAGCAATGAACTATCGCGAAGTTTTACATGAAACTTGAAAAAACTGTTACTGAAACGTAAATGAAGTGTATGGTGAAGACTCTACCACTTTCGCGAGTTTTTGAGTGGTTGAAGCGCTTCCAGGACAGAGAGAAAACGTTGACGACCTTACGCCCGGGACGCCCTTCTGCATAAAAAACGGATGAAAATATCGAAAATATAAGTAATCTGATTTAATCCGACCGTCGGTTGCATATTCGATCTATTTCTGAATCCTTAGCAATTGACAAAGAATGCGCAACACAAACTTTAAATAAGCAACTGAACGTGAGAAACGTGCGTGCGAAACTGGTGATAAGAGTTCTCATGATAGAAGAAAAAGAAGCTCTTGAAAATGTTTATACTGACACTTTGAATACCATTGAAAGTGATCCTAATTTCTTGAAGAGAGTGATAACATTTGACACGTCTTGGTTTTTCACTAATGAGCGAGCAGATAAGGGAGCTAATTCATGCACTGGAAGGGCCCAAATTCATAGAAAGCGAAAGAAGGCCAAATCAAGATTAAAAGTTTTGGTGATTTTTTTTTCGGTATTCATGGGATTGTATATGTTCACTGGGCTCCCAAAGGTCTAACTATTAATCAACTTTACTACCTTCATGTAGTTGCTCAAATCCGTGAAAAAATAAGATAGGTATATTGGAGAAAAAGTCATATGTTCCGCATAAATTAATGCACTGGCTCATAGCGCATTGTTTGTTAGGAGGTTTCAAACGAAGTACAACCTTCCAGCGTTGGAACACTCATCTCATTTTCTTGACCTAGCACCATGCAAGTTTTATCTACCCCCTAAAGTCGAATCTACATAAAAAGGAACAAGATTTCAGCCCGCTGAAGGGGTGAAAAAATCGCTACGTGTCATCAAGGAGATCACAGAGGAAGACTTTCAGCACTCCTTCCATCAATGGACAATTCGCATAGAGTGTTGTAGGAATAGAGGAGGGGAGTATATTGAGGTTGGTTGGTTGGTTGGTTGTGGGAAGAGACCAAACAGCGAGGTCATCGGTCACATCAGATTAGGGAAGAAAGTCGGCCGTGCCCTTTCAAAGGAACCATCCCAGCATTTGCCTGGAGCGATTTAGGGAAATCACGGAAAACCTAAATCAGGATGGCCGGACGCGGGATTGAACCGTTGTCCTCCCGAATGCGAGTCCAGTGTGCTACCACTGCGCCACCTCGCTCGATGAGTATATTGAGGGTGGCAATAACTAAGTATGTATGTTTTTGAAATAAAATGTTTTACAGCAGCAGTCCGGTTATTTTACAGTCACACCTCGTAAACTTCCATACCATGGTGTAGTTTTCACACAACTACATCAACGATGCAATCCCAGCGTTACTTAGTGACCATAACACACAACAGATCATGTAGTTGTTATTCTCTGAAGTGTTGAGGTAAATCTGAAATCTTTGTTAAAGTGCTAGTCATTTCAGTTCTGGCCACAGCCAGCCCTCTCTTTGGTTCTGAGTTATGAAGCTGGTAGAGAGTCCAATTACCAGTGGGCATGTTTTATACCGTGCTACAAAGATAAATGGATCCAGTAGTAATCATTTGAGCTCGACGTATTCCATCTGCTCTTATATTCATCCTGCCGGGTGACAAAGAAATGATGATGAAAGACGGAGGTTCCCTTGATGAGTTCATCGGGGGAGATGGGATTTCTGTTGTGAAGTGGACTGATAGTCGTTTTGTTATATTTCTTCTGGTTCTACTAATCTAATAAGTACGTGGGATATGAAATCAAAAGAACACACTGGAGAGCAACAAATCAGATATACAAGATACTAAAGCCAATGATTAGAATATATTGTAGGAACGCTTCATAGAATAGTATTTTATTCTTCCGAGGAATCTTAATAATATCATTTCACTTTCTCTAGGTCCGGCCCCGGTAGCTGAGTGGCCAGTTCGGCGCTAGCGGCCGTGCGAAGCGGAGGTCCGATACTTCCGCCTGTGCGGCGTGTGCGAGTGTTTGTTTACTTTTGGACTTAAGTCTGCACGCGGGCTAGTAACACCGATCATGGCGAACAAGTACAGGAAAACTACATTACGATTCAATTTCTGCAAAGACTACGAACGACCAAAGGCTTTAGCAGTGGAACGATTCATTCGAGAGGACGTCAAGATACCGCCAAACGATATTATCGGAATTCACCTATCCATCGTTAGTCCCACGGTGTATGTTAAGATGGTAAATGACGCGGCGTGTGAGAGAATTCTACAGGCGACAAAAGCAGGTCTCCGATTTTGCCATAGTGACGGGAATGTCGGCACGGTAACTGTGGAACATGCTGGTCTGGGTATACGGACAATACGTGTTTTTGAGCTGCCATTTGAGCTCCCGGCTGACGAAGTTATCGAGGCTTTTAAGCCATACGGCACAGTACATGGTCATACAGCAGAACGCTGGACACAATTCGCCACATACCCCGTTCTTAACGGAGTGCGGCAGATCACTATTGATCTTCAGAAGCGTGTACCGTCCTATCTGACGATTGGTGGTTGTCGGGCGGTGGTGATTTACGATGGTCAACCACGTACATGTTCTGGATGTGGCCAGGAGGGACACCTCAGGTCGAACTGTATGCAACGGCGGATTACGCAACTGCCGTCAGATGTGCGGGAGCCGTCGCCGGCGATGACACTACTACCGATCACCTATGCCAGAGCCCTCACTGCGTCCGCTGATGACCGAAAGGACACAGCCTCGGTGGAAGATCAAGATGGCACTCTCCGAAACCTTGTCGCAGACGTCGGGATGACAGAGCATGCTGCTCCGTCGAGCATACAATCTACGGCGACAACATCAGATGAGACCGAACTCCCACCCAGCACACCGATAGTACAAGAAGCAGTTCCAGCCACTACGGATGCTGTTCCGTCTGAAACGCACTCTGAGACGATATCATTAGTTTCGACCGAACTCCCGCCAAGTTCAACGATGGGACTCGAAACACTTCCAGTTCCTACGGATGCTTTTCTGTCGGGCAGCCGTGATTCCCTGCAATCTGAGGACACGGACGGAAGATCACGCAAACAGCGTTCCCCGAAAAGGAGGAAACGGCGGCGTCGCACGACATCTCCTCGGGATGACTCCCCTTGCCCCGACGACGATGTGCCTGTGGACCAAGACGACACAACAGCCTCTACGAAACAGGATGAGGCACTGGGAACTGTTCGATCCGACCCACAGCGGTCTGTCACATTGACGGTACTGGGACGTGGTGATGCTGAAGAGAAATCACAGCCAGTTGGCTCTCCAGACGCAGATGCTGTGGCTATGGACACGAATATATCACAGCCTGAAAAGATGTGGTATGAGGATATTGAGGAGGCGCCGGACGTCATACAGAGGCAGCCGGCACTCACGAAGACGGACTAATAATTGCTGAAGGTGACGGGAGAGGGGCGAGAGAACGTCTTCTAACTCAGCCCCCGGCGCCGGTGCAGGGAGATGTTGTTGCGCCTCGACAGAGTGGGATTCAACGCCATGCGAACCGTATTGCGACATTAAATATCAATGACGTGCGTTCACCGGCCAAAATACACCTATTGAAGGAAACGGTTTGGGCATGTGATGTGGATATTGCTTTGCTGCAGGAAGTCCACATAGCTGCACTCCCATACATCGCAGGCTACCAATCCTATTCGTCACATGGAGATCACAATGGGAGTGGGGTGGCAGTTTACGTGCGAGATGGCTTCCCAGTGGAAAACGTGTGTTATCTTCCGTCGGCCAGGGGAATGGCTTTCACGACGTTTGGGACACGCATCATCAATCTTTATGCACCGTCGGGAAACAATCGGCGGCGGGAAAGGGCGCGATTTTATGCAGAAGACATTGCTCCACTATTCCATGGACGTTCTGAATGTGTAATAATTGGTGGAGATTTCAACTGTGTTCTCAGCCAGAAAGACCAATGGCCGCAAGCAAACATCAGCCAGGAGTTGCGAATCGTTGTCAACGACCTTGTACTTAGTGACACTTGGGAATTACGACATGGACCAGCACCGGGATACACCTATGTGACAAGTCATTCGGCGAGCAGATTAGATCGCATTTATATCTCACGGGCTCATGCAAATGATGTCCAGGACGCGGAACGCTGGCCATTGGCATTTTCCGATCACAGCGCTTACATCTGTACGGTGCTTCTTCCCCGTAGAGAGGTGTGGAACAGTAAGGCCCCGTGGAAACTAAACATTCAACATCTACATGATCCTGAATGCCGTCAACGTATCCTTGAGACATGGACGATGTGCGAGCGAAGGGTTGGAAGGTATGCGACGAAGCTTGATTGGTGGCTGACTTGTGCTAAACCGGCGCTTCGCCGTACGTTCATCTCATATAGCAGGGAAATGGCAGAATGGCGCCGCCGTACCACCGACTTTTATTTTGCAGCACTGCGCGACCTGGATGATGGCCCGCCGGGACAGGACATCTGGATCGAACGCAAAAGGATAAAAGCTAAACTAGTGGCATTAGCTCGGAAACATCTTCAGGGAACCATGGTGCGCGCCAGATGTCACGATACGATAAGGCACGAGATTCCTTCCATGCACCACGTCGTGAATGAACGAAAGCACCGACGACGCGTTTTGGTACGGGAGTTAATCACCCGCGAAGACCGAAGAGTGACGCGTCAAGCGGACATTGTCTCTGCATTCGTCGACCATTACCAACACATCTATCGGGAAGAAGCAGCCTCTTTCGATGACCTCGACCGTATAGCCACGTCCGTCTCCCGTACACTGACGGTGGAAGCCGCGGGAACCTTACTGGAAGCCATTACCTGTGAGGAAGTACATGATGCGATCGCACAAGGTGCGTTGAATCGGTCCCCAGGCATTGATGGGCTTCCTGCTGAATTCTATCGCGAATTTCGCAACGAAATGGCACCGCGATGGATGGAAATGTACAACGAGATGTTAAATTCCGATGCGCCTATTCCACCGGCTTTTATGGAAGGCCTCCTGGTGCCAGTACATAAACCGAAGCCAGGAATTACGGTCACACATTATCGCCCCATCACCCTGCTTAATGCCGACTATAAGATCTTTGCACGGTTGCTAGCGTCCCGATGTCGTATGTTAATTCGTAGCGTTCTCTCTCCGGAACAGACGACACCGGGTGGATCGGTGAATGTGCAAACAGCTACTGGCGAATGCCGTGGTGTGATAGCGCTGGCGGAGGAGTGCCGGCTTAAAGCGGCAATGGTGGCGGTTGATTTTGACAGTGCTTTTGATAAGGTGCGCCACAACTATCTGTATGCTGTACTGGAACAAATGGGTTTTCCAGACCGTTTTACTGGTCTCATTAGAAGGATTTACGGGGGCGCACAATCCTTGGTACAGGTTAATGGGCGTATAGCAGGGCCCATTCAAATTCGACGGTCCATTCGCCAGGGCTGCCCTCTTTCGATGCTGCTGTTCGCGATAGCGTTGGAACCATTAATTGGGAGGCTCACCAATTCTCTTCCTGGGATGGAACTACGGGGCTACACCTTCAAATGTCGTGCCTATGCGGACGACCTCCTGCTGCTCGTTCGTTCTGAGGAAGAGGTGAAGATGGTCCTTGAACTGTTGTTGGACCACAGTGTGATCGCGGGTAGTGCAGTGAACATGAACAAATCGGCGGCAATGCCGGTGGGAAGGGGCCTTACGCCGGAAGAAATCAGTCCGTTTCCTTATGTGCAACGATTCCGCTATCTCGGCATAGACTTTACCTCATCTGTAAAACATACTGCAGCAGTTAACTACCGACGTATTTTACAGACACCACGTACCATGGTCCGACAACATCTCCTACGGCGCCTTGATCCTTTGTAGCGAGTCGAGTACCTGAACACTTATGTGGTTTCTCGAATGGTGCATATTTCGCAGATCCTGCCCCTACCACTCACGCTCGGACGTCGACTTCAATCAGCACTAGGCTATTTCGTGATGATTGGATCGCCCCTCAAGGTGCGATACGAAACGCTCACTCTCCCTACGGACAAGGGGGGACTCGGACTTACGAATGTTCACTGCCGTGCGACGGCGCTCCTTCTACCCACAGTGTATAAGCAATGGCGTAGCGGGCGTGATTCCCTTACATCCCGCCTGCTGGATCTCTTGGTTCCAGCGTCCCTCACACCTCCGGTGGCGGTGGGCAACATTACGCCACATTTTGCGCATGTCTCAACATTTATCGTGGAACTTAGTTATATCAGAGACGAGCTTCCGCGCACGAGACCGCCATGCGCGAAGGATTTTTATGTTTGGCTGCTACGACGGATAAGTTGTACTGTAATTGAACTGAAACACCCCAGGTTGCATTGGCCGAAGATTTGGAGACACGTGCACCAAAAATTCTTTCCTACCTTCGTTCGGGCACTGTGGTTCTCTGTCGCCTGTGGCAAGTTCAACACCCACCAACGGCTCCATGCAATTGGACTAGTGGACACTCCACTATGCCCGAAATGTCACCAAGTGGATGACGACCATCACCGCTTAACTTGTATCGCGGTGGAGGACGTCTGGCTCCTAGGAAGACAGATGGTGGCTTGCTACCTCCGTGTGACCCCGCAACATATTACACCTGCTTCCTTCTTACATCCGGAGAGTGACTACTTTCCGGCGACTAAATCACAGTCGATCATCTGGATCAAAGGTTGGACGATCGCGTACCTCTATGGGGATACTGCCACGTCGCGACTTTTGGTATTTCTTGCAGCAAGCCCACAGTGAGGTTCATAGATGGTCACACTATCGGAAAACCTTTGCCAATTATCTTCAGGCAGTCCTCCTTGACCCCCCACGCAGTTGGAATGTGCCGGGTGCAGTCGGTGTGCACATTTGACAGCTGATGATGAACCTTACGCTTCTCTCCCCACTCACTATGTAATGCACATACTATACGATGAAATGGTCTATATGTTCCTTTTAACAGAGTGATCCTTATTGAAAATAAATAAATAAAAACAACATCCCTGTTCCTTTCAATTTGTGATTTGTTTTAAAATCTTTTGTTTTCTTTCTTTTTGGCAGAGGATGCATTTAAAAAAAAAAAAAAAAAAGTGGTCAGCGTGACAGACTGTCACTCCTAAGGGCCCGGGTTCGATTCCCGGCTGGGTCGGAGATTTTATCTGCTCAGAAACTGGGTGTTGTGTTGTCCTAATCATCAACATTTCATCCCCATCGACGCGCAGGTCGCCGAAGTGGCGTCAAATCGAGAGACCTGCACCAGGCGAACGGTCTACCCGACGGGAGGCCCTAGCCACATGACATTTCATTTACTTTCTCTAGGAGTGCACAGACTGCACATTCGTTATCGTCTCTGAGGTAACATAAGCAGTTCACAATTGTTTTTAAAATAATGAATTACTATTACTGTTCTACTGTACTTTTTGTCGAAAACGAGTTGGACAGAGCAGCTTTCGTAAAAATGTTTTTATTTTTGTTCTGAAATAATAATTAACATTTCGTTTCAGGGGTGTCATTAATTTGTAACTTGTACTCTTTAGCCAGTTGTCAATTGGAATAACTGATTTCATTGGATTCGAAGTTTATCTTAGCTGATGCTGCGATTTAGGTAAGAGTCTGTTTGGTATTTGCCAACGAATCATCATTGCTAATTCACCAAGGAGGCACTAATTTAAATCCATTAATCGAATCCACTACATGTTACTTAAGTCTACTCTGAAATATAAAACTATGATACTTTAGCTCGATTACTATTACGTGAACTAGATTTATCACTTTTGACTGTTTTCCGTTCCTTAGATAACGCAACACCAAGCTGCCTCAGTCAGTGGCTATATATCACGGCGACTGTGACTGATATTTCAGAGCTAACCTAAACTTATTTTTTCCACACAGCAGATAAACTATCAGATAACTTATTCCTTAATGTGTGCTGCTTATTCTGGTGCGAACTGAATGTTTCCTTTCCTCCACTCTCTTCGTCGTAACAGAAAAAGTAGCATTACAATGTACACGAGCAAACATGTGGCCTGTAATAGTCTTCTTCCGTTTCCCTACATGGCGATTGTGAACTCGTGGACTGATCACAGAAAGGATAGAAGGCAACGGACACTAGCAAGAAAATCTAAGGTATTTTAAGGTCTGTAACGGAGAATTCATTAATTCATTTACAACTGCAGCGTGACGTGACGTTTATTCTTCTGACTTTCAATCTTAAGCTCAGCTAGCATTTCAAACAAAACGGGAATATACAGTACACGTCGTAAGCAGGAATGTTAGGAAAAGAAAGAGCAGATACTTGTCAATCTGTTCAATTACCGCCGAAAATAAATGCATGAGATTCCGAAAGAACGGCTGAAATGCAAAAACCAAGTTCGTATGTTCCGAATATCAATTATTTCTGTACATAAATGATGGTATAAAATGTATCTTTGATTTTCAGGACTGCGACACGAGTCACGTTTTCTTTCCCTTCTCCTCAAATTTAAAATTTGTGTCTTTTTCCTGCCGTAATTTCAGAAATGTTGATGACTGAAACTACTTTCCCCGTGATATATTTTTATAATACTTCGCAATTAATGTTTGGAAACGTTCAACAAATATTTAAAAAAAAAAATCATTTAAACACCTGTATGCAACAGCCGCATCAAACCATATTTAAATTTATTTTGAATTTCTCGATGGGCCTGAAAAGGTTGTCTAAACCTTACGAAAAAAGTTGTGACTCAGTAAATATTAGTAGCATTTTACCTCCGATTTCACACAACTGTTACAGCGGTGTAAGTCTAGCACCGCTATGTAACTATATGGCACACAATAGATTTATGTTGGTGTTGTTCTCTATTTAGAATCTTGGAATCATATGTAACAGCTGGCGATACTACGAGCTTCATCTGTGCACATCCCTACACAATTTTCCCAGTTGTTTCCTTTCATAAAAGTGTGTAGTATTTCGCATAGATCTGCTGCTGCCGTCGGAAGAATTATTTCCCTGATGAAAAGACGATTTTTACGAAATTTCTTGGCATATATAAACCGCACGAACCAAATTACATACCTATTATTACGGCTGTAGCTTCATCAAGCTGAATAACGAAACCATCATTACCTTGTGTTTTTTAACCAGCTCACCGCCGTTAATGTAGTCAGCAATACCGAGTACTCGGCAACAAGTACCGTTGTCTTGCAAACATACACCTGCCAGTTGCTTTGCAGCTGACTTACCTGTCATAGCATATGCTGGTCCAGGGTAACTGGTAAAATAATGTCTTCCTTTACGGTGCGAGAATTCATCCTCTTTGCTTCACGGGACGGAACAATGTAACACGAAAAAGTGGTCTTTCTAGGAACCACGGCATGTTTAGTGTCAATTCTTAATGATCTACTATTTGTTTTACCTTGCGAGAAAACTATTCTAGCAGTTTGTTTACGTCGTTTCGTTTTATTAGACAGCATGCTTTCAGCAGCAAGAACTCTGAAACACATGAAATGCTGTGGTCGTTCGTTCCCAACAAATATACACATAAAGAAGACCGATAACAACTAAAAACGATCTTTCTTCGACGAAACTAACCTTCAAACTGATTGTTACTTTATACAAACAAAAGAGTCAAGTATTACTTAACCTCGATATTATTTGCGCTGGACCTTAATCAGAAACACGCGATGACGTTACAGTCAATAATTACAGTGCTGACTAACGAAAACGAATTGCTTTATCAACGCTTTCCGGTGCATATACTGTCAAAGCGATTACGCCTTCACTGACGATAAGCGGAACGAATCGCCCTCAGTACCAGCGCAATAGTACACTAAGGTGATAAAAGTTAAGGGATAGCGATATGCACTTATAAAGATGGCGGCAGTGTCACTTACAGAAGGTATAAAGTGGCAGTGGTTTGGCGGCGCTGTCATTTGTTCTCAGATAATTCATGTGAAAAGGTTCCCTGCGTGATTGTGGCCGTACAACGGGAATTAACAGATTTTGAACCCGGAACGGTAATTGGAGCTAGAGGCATAGGACATTCGAATTCGGAAATTGTTAGCGAATTCAGTGTTCCGAGATGTGCCGTGAATACCACATTTCAGGCGTTACGTCTCAGCACCGACACGCAGTGGCCGACTACTTTCACTTAACGACTTAGAGCAGCTGCGTTTGCGTACAGTTGTCAGTGCTAACAGGCAAGAAACACTGCCTAAATCAGCCGAAAACATCAATGTGGGACGTACGAGCAACGTATCGCTTACGACAGTGCTATGAAATATGGCGTTAATGGGCTACGACAACAGACGATCTAAGCGAGCGCCTTCATTAACAGCACAATATCGCCTGCAATGCTTCTCATGGGTTCCGACAATATCGATTGGACTCTAGAAGACGGGAAAGCTGTGACCTGCTCAGATGAGTCCCGATTTCAGTTGGCAAGAGCTGAAGCTACGGCTTTAGTGTGGCGCAGACCTCATGAAACCATGGATTCACGTTATCAGCAAGGCACTGTTCCAGTTGTGGGTGGCTCCATAATGGTGTGGGCCGTGTTTGAATCGAATGGACTGCGTCCTCTGGTCCAACTGAACCGATCATTGACTGGAAATGGTTATGTACGGATACTTGGAGATATTTGCAGCGATACATAAACATCATGTTCCCAAAAAGCAAAGGAATTTTTTGGCTGACCGTGTCCCAGTGGACAATTGTGGGACAAGGTAGAGAGGTGTGTCCGTAGACAAAATATTGCACCGGCAACATGATCGCAGTTATAGATGGCTGTAGATGCAGCATGGCTAAGTATTTCTGCGGACTCTTCCAGCGACTTGTTAAGTCTATGCCACGTCAAGTTGCTCCATTACGCAGGGCCAAAGGACGTCCGACAAGATTTTAGGATGTATCCCGCGGCTTTTGTCACCTCAGTGTATTGCGGTTGATTAGTAGTAAGATTTGACTGCCATCCACCATGATGCCACATCAACAACACATACTTCTCGGCCTCTTAGGTATCATTACTAGCGCACACGTTGTTCCTTTACCCGCAACGCAAATAAACCAAATAACTGTTGTCATGAAACTGCCACGACATCCCTGGATACCACGAGAAACCTCTTTTCTAACCTATACACATGGATATGCCGATCACGATGCTTTAAGCAAAACCGTCTGAACACACTACATGCTGTCACTGCCGCCCCCCAGTATTACCGTTTGGTCCACCAGCGTCGGTACTCAAACATCTCACTACTGGCAGGTCACCGGATACGGCAACGACGATCCCCATGTTGACTGGCCGTGATGCTCCAGACGCTAGCGCCTTGTCTGTCTGAATACTTTTCACTCTACAAACAAGCCAATGTTTTTAATGGTATGTGACATGGACCCACGGTCCTGCATCGACAAGCGAATCATTCATTTCATTTCCGCGTCCAGCCAGCATTTCCAGGCGGTAGCAACTCCGATGACCTTGTTGGTTCCCTCGATCAGGTCCTGTGTTATTCAGGGTTGTTCAAGTTGAGGACATATTAGAAAGTGGGCCGGATCTTGTGTTGTTCCGCACTCGCAGGATGTATCTCCATCAGCTGGAAGAATGCCCCATTTTCGCATGTTGGTCTTGCATAGAGGAACGCCCACCCTAAGACGATTGAGCGATCTCCAAACAGGGTAGGGCAAGTCGTTTCCCGGAGGTAGCTCTTCCTTTACAGGTATATCAGGTGGTAGCTTGATCTTCCACCTGGTGATGCGGTTAGACTCTGGTATTCCCTCTATTGGTTGAGTCCTGGCAGTGAAGCTCTTTCTGGACTTCAGTCGACAGGCTACAGCCTGATGATCATGCAGTGGGTGTGGGGGATCATAAGTTTGTTTAGCCCTCTCTGCAACAGCAGCAACAGCCCTTCTAATAGGGGGGGGGAGGGGGGGACAAGCCAATAATACATGGGGACTGCAGACATTAAGTTGCACATGTAAAATACATCAAGAACACTGAGAGCTTATAGGCAATCGGTTTCGGCGATATAATATACCATTAGTAGTCCCTATATACAACGAGAGGCGTTCAGTAACTAATGCAATACACTAAACACCTCCCTTTTTTTCCTTGCGGTCAGCCGGCCACTTCCATCTGCTACATTGTTTTAGCCCCCTCTCTCGTTTTCTTCCTGTGTTGTCCATGTTTTACTGCTGACGCCCTGCTTCATCCCACGCTTCGGTCTGGGTGAGCACATCTTTTCCGATGATTGTTTCCCGTGTTTTATGTAAATATTCTGAGTTTTTTTTTTTTTTTTTTTTTTTTTTTTTTTTTTTTTTTTTTTTTTTTCCCCTTGACACCCGTCTCACTATGATACTGAACGGGCGCTGAAGACCTTGTTGTCGTGCGCCCACAAAACCCCTCTACTACTACTACTAGTAACTAATGCAACTCATTTTTTTTCCTGAAAGCAGATTGGCGTTATTCACGATTGCAATATACCATACTATTCCCCATTCTTTTGGCTTTCAAAATAATCTCCGTTCAGTGCGACGGCATTACACCACCAACTGGGGCGGCCTTTATGCGTGCCTGGTACTATTCTACAGGTCGACGTCGGGACCGACATCTTACTGTATCAATAACCTCTCCATCATTCATATACTTCTTCCAGTGAAGTACATTCTTCACTTGTCCAAACTGATGAAAATCGGAAGGTCGTGACCCGAGCTCTAGGATGGGCGAACAAATACAGTCCACTGAAGTTTTATGAATACCTCATGTCTGGCACACCCGTCTGTGGCTTTTCGTTGTCATAGAGAAGGACCAGTTCGTTTGCATTTTTGTGACGACGAACACAGATGTGAGGACACCACGACACACTCAAGGGTTTACCGTTGCATCAAGAGGAAGGACATTAAACAGAAAAATATCTTTAGACTCCCAGAACATCGTCGCCGTGAGTTACAGGGTGAGGGTCAGTTCTAAACTTTTTCTTCGGAGGAGAGACGGTCTGGCGCCGCTCCACGGACTGCCGTTTTGTTTCCGGTTCGAGGTGATGTACCCGTGTTTAAACGCCTGTGACGATGTAAAAAAAAGGGTACGATCAGCCTTGTGCGGTTCAAGCAATTCCTACTCTTTGTGGTCTTCTGTTAGGCGACGAAGAGGCTTGCGGGCGCCCAGCTTTGAGTACCACAACTGGTGGACGAGTGTATCAACATTACCAACAGAGACATCCAGTTGAGCAGTGAGGTGTTTGATTGTGATCCGTCGACCACCTCCAATGAGAGTTTCCACACGTTCCGACAATGCAGAAGTCAACAGCTACGTGCGGCCGGCCTGCACCCGGGAAGTCACCGTTCTATTGTTAACTGTCATATCTCAGTAGATATTCTCCAAGCGCCTAGTAATATGTGCGATCCCTTGGTGTTCCGCCAAAGGAAACTCAATGACGGCTCTCCGCTTGGAACGCACCTCCGCTACAGACATAGGCTACATGTAACGCCACCACGTATCAGAATTCATGAAACTACAGGGGCTGAAGCGGGAATATTCCACAGTGTCCCACAGCAAATTCTGTGTTTTCTTTTTTTTTTATTTTTCAAGCTAAACTGCCCGAGAGATAAGGTATTACAATTCCTATCGAACCTTCTTCATAGATAGTGGCTCAATTTTCCTACGCATGTCGTATGTGAAAATAAGCAGCTTGTGGGCTCGTGACACTAGCAGGCAATAAAGCCTCGAACACAAATTTTATTTATGTTGTTTCAAGTTTTATGCAAAATAAACTACTACCAAGATACAAGTAGACCTTTCTGTAGCTGTGATCTGCCGGCCTGTGTGGCCGAGCGGTTCTAGGCGCTTCAGTCTGGAACCGCGCGGCCGCTACGGTCGCAGGTTCAAATTCTGCCTCGGGCATGGATGTGTGTGATGTTCTTAGGTTGGTTAGGTTTAAGTAGTTCTAAGTTCTAGGGGACTGATGACCTCATATGTTAAGTCCCATACTGCTCAGAGCCATTTGAACCATTTGTAGCTGTCACCAGGCTAAAAATCGCAAATGTCTAATACTGTCAACTTACTTTTCGGACACGTTTATCAACCAACAACGGAACAGTAGTA
This sequence comes from Schistocerca serialis cubense, assembly GCF_023864345.2. Lineage (NCBI taxonomy): Eukaryota > Metazoa > Arthropoda > Insecta > Orthoptera > Acrididae > Schistocerca > Schistocerca serialis. The sequence goes on from NC_064638.1 coordinate 492,970,054, forward strand.
CACATCGGGCTAATAGAACATACGAAATCAAAAAATTTCTGTTTAGATTTGAACACAATTCGTATTACAGCGGTGTAAACATTCGACCATTAACATGCCCATGCTTGCCCGTTAGGCAGGCAGGCAAGCTGCCGCACGTTATCAACAAAACGGGCAGGCTGCTATACTTTCATTCAAGCTGAGCTGAGCCCAAATCCTAGCAGTCTAAAAGAATCTCAGCTTGGCTGCCCGTCTTACCAAGTACACCGCTACGTACTGGTTTACTCCGTACACGTTCAACTGTAGTGTTACCAGGGTTGGAAGATGATGAAAAGTCTTTTTACCTGAGTATCACAAGACGAGGCTCAATGAAAGACATGTTCATTTTGGGTCATTTTAGACCAGAAAATTGTGGATTTTATTTGCCTTTTTCCTTGTAGGCGTATTCCGAGCTTTATTATTTATTTATTTATACGAAATCCTTTTCTCGCAGCTTCACCTTCTTTCGGCTAATACTGGTTATTCTCAATTCGAACCATCATAGATCTTTTCTGTATTAAGCAGAACCATCTCTGGAAGTCGAGCTCCTTTGCACTTAAGGACTTTAATGACACGAAATAGACTTCCTAAACATTACTTTAGTCGGTGTTCCAGTGTAATAGACACTGCACCACTAACTAATGTTTTGGAAGTCTATTTTCTGTAACCTTAGTGTGTTCCAGACAAATATCACACCAGTTGCACCAATTTTAATTACTTTTTCCAGGAGGTGTACTGTCGGTTCGTTCAATTAGTTCGAAGTGACCAAATTAGTTCATTCTAAATTCCCTAGATTCATTTTGGCAAAAACCAAGTTCGTTTTTTATATTATGTTAATATGAAAAGTACATATCTGAAAGGGAAAGATTTTCTTCGATAGTATGCTCCTTCTTATTACGTTTCATATCACCATAAAATGGTTTTTAATGTACATTGAGTAATATGTTTTTCCTATTTTAGTCAATGTTTCCCCTAAACTGATAAAGCCTGTATACTGTCAAACAACTTCAAGTCCTTAGCACACATTTACACACACTTGTCGGTCACTAAGTCTTTATCCTCTCTCAAAATATTTATCGATTGAGGAAACTATATTCAAATTTACAAACATGTCGTAACATACTCGAGGTCCTTGAATGATTCGTTAGTTGCCTGTCACACAATTTGCATTGGAGAGATACCTGCCGATTTATCTTAAGCTGCCTCATAAATATACGACAACTTTTCCCCTGCTGGACTTGAGCTCTGTATCATGACTGATCTTGATTTCCACTCAATATCCTTTAAGTTCGATTTGTTCATTTTGCTGCTCCCACCGTTGTGATAAATCAGCTGCAGTAAAACTGCCTACGCAGTTGTATATCTAGCAGTTTCCACTAGCTTGCCAAGTTAGCGGAAACCCAAGCTTGGCCTGCTTTAACCATTGAGTTTCAGAACATATGTACTCTTGTGTCTCCATCGTGACAGTGTGATATGCTTTAATAGCTGTGATGGAGATTTAGGCAGACAGGGTGGAAGGAGAGTTGGCACACTTCTGTACTGTTATATAGTTGCTATTGTTACCAGTGATTTGTCGTCGATAGCGTAAACAATCTATTTATGCACATTCAGAGTCAACTTCCAGGCCATGCAATAATGATTGTATATCAAGGCCTCGAGGTATTTCACAAAATACTTTCACGTCTGTAGATTTCGTCCCGTTAAGATGAACGTATTGAGTTGTGTTTCCTAGTAAGACCTGAATACAGTCACAAATCTGGCTAAATAATCGGTAAGCTCTCATTCTGTTCACTGACGGACAATGAAGAGTGGTATCGGATCCCTTTCACGAGACAAGGGACACAACTTCTGCCCGGATGCCTTTGTCTATGGCGCTCTGGACTGTTGTTATTACGAGGTGCATTCAAGTTCTAAGGCCTCCGATTTTTTTTATAATTAACTACTCGCCTGAAATCGATGAAACTGGCGTTACTTCTCGAAGTAATCGCCCTGCAGACGTACACATTTTTCACAACGCTGACGCCATGATTCCATGGCAGCGGCAAAGGCTTCTGTAGGAGTCTGTTTTGACCACTGGAAAATCGCTGAGGCAATAGCAGCATGGCTGGTGAATGTGCGGCCACGGAAAGTGTCTTTCATTGTTGGAAAAAGCCAAAAGTCACTAGAAGCAGGTAAGGTGAGTAGGGAGCATGAGGAATCACTTCAAAGTTGTTATCACGAAGAAACTGTTGCGTAACGTTAGCTCGATGTGCGGGTGCGTTGTCTTGGTGAATCAGCACACGCGCAGCCCTTCCCGGACGTTTTTGTTGCAGTGCAGGAAGGAATTTGTTCTTCAAAACATTTTCGTAGGATGCACCTGTTACCGTAGTGCCCTTTGGAACGCAATGGGTAAGGATTACGCCCTCGCTGTCCCAGAACATGGACACCATCATTTTTTCAGCACTGGCGGTTACCCGAAATTTTTTTGGTGGCGGTGAATCTGTGTGCTTCCATTGAGCTGACTGGCGCTTTGTTTCTGGATTGAAAAATGGCATCCACGCCTCATCCATTGTCATAACCGACGAAAAGAAAGTCCCATTCATGCTGTCGTTGTGCGTCAACATTGCTTGGTAACATGCCACAAGGGCAGCCATGTGGTCGTCTGTCAGCCACCTGGATGACACTTTTCGCATTTTCAGGTCGTTATGCAGGATTGTGTACACAGAACCCACAGAAATGCCAACTCTGGAGGCGATCTGTTCAACAGTCATTCGGCGATCCCCCAAAACAATTCTCTCCACTTTCTCGATCACGTCGTCAGACCGGCTTGTGCGAGCCCGAGGTTGTTTCGGTTTGTTGTCACACAATGTTCTGCCTTCATTAAACTGTCGCACCCATGAACGCACTTTCGACACATCCATAACCCCATCACCACATGTCTCCTTCAACTGTTGATGAATTTCAGTTGGTTTCACACCACGCAAATTCAGAAAACGAATAATTGCACGCTGTTCAAGTAAGGAAAACGTCGCCATTTTAAGTATTTAAAACAGTCCTCATTCTCGCCGCTGGCTGTAAAATTCCATCTGCCGTACGGTGCTGCCATCTCTGGGACGTATTGACAATGAACGCGGCCTCATTTTAAAACAATGCGCATGTTTCTATCTCTTTCCAGTCCGGAGAAAAAAATCGGAGGCCTTAGAACTTGAATGCACCTCGTACACTGAATAGTCTTATGACTGGTTTGATACAGCTCTCCGTCACGGTCTATCGTGCGGATGTTTCTAGTATTTGCATAACTATTGCACCACAAAACCATCTGAAGCTTAGATCTATAACTTCTACCTACCCACATTTCCCTCAAGAAATAGAGAATTTCTTGAAGTGCTTGAACTGTCCTATCAATCTATCTCCTTTTATAGTTAATTCGGGCGATATAGCTTTTATGGCGTGCTTACTAACATAAGTGCCAAAATACCTGTGCAGCATACTTAATAATGACTCTCTGCAAGCCTATGGAAACAAAATGACAGTCCGGAAACAATCATCCTATTTCATTACCTTACACATGAAGTTCCACTATTTTATTAGAACGTGCTTCAAGTGTATTCGCCTCATATGTGCCAGCCCAATAGGCGGGCATTTGTTCATGCTGAAAGGTGTGCAATTAGTTAACGTGTTTTTCCATTAATGTTCTCATATACAATGTACTATATCCTGTTGAACTGTGATAAATATTTGTTTTCGACTGAGAATTATTCTGACTTTTTGAAATTGAGCGGTGTACGTAGAATAACGGGGAGCTGCTCTGTCCTTGCTTGCTGTTTTAGAGATGAAGGGTGACAGAAAAAGGGCAGAAAAGTTCGGAAGATTTTGGCGGTTCGGCTTCACATAAAGCTAGAATTTGTGAATGGAATAATCGTTTCTAAGAAGGCTACAAAGGCTCATGGAAAAGGTGAAATAAATGAGTATGAAGGATCGCAGAAAAACAGTCAAAGAAGTTACGGTATGAATCTTTTTCGGATATTTTGAGTATGAGATTGTGACAGCAAAATTTGTTCTAAAGTTGTTGCATTTCAAAAAAAACTGAGGTGTCGCTAGAAGGACAACGAAACAGAACTTCTGAAGAGTATCTTAATAGTATGAATTTACAGATGTGACGTCGAAACTAAGGCTCACTTGTCCCTGCCGAACCATTCTGTTTCGTCAAGACTGAAGAAACCAAGATAAGTATGGTGAAATGAGAGAGGTATGCTCACGGTTTTCTTCGATTATAACGGCTTAATGTATCATGAGCTCGTACCACAAGGTCGGATGGTAAAAAGGTGTACTACGTATACGTTCAAAGCCGTTTGCGTAAATTAGTGCGAAGAAAAACCAGCCAGATTAGTAACGAAACAATTCATGGCTTTTACACCACGATAATATACCTGCTCACACATGTTTGTAAGCTTTTGGCCAAAAACAATGGTGTAATGATGCGTTAGCCTCCAAGTTTGTCAGACACGCCTCATGTGTACTTTCCGTTTCTACAAACAAATAAATCCCCAAACGGCTGTAGCTCTATAAGCATAAACCTCATCGTTATTGGTGAGAAAACTACAAGCTATCCCAAAAAGTTTAAGAAAATATTAAAGATATAAGAAACGTTGACCGGTTTCGATCGATGACTGATCATCCACAAATCGTTACTCTGTAAAAGGAGTAACATGAAAGTTATTAGAAGACACATGAAGATAAATATAACAATAAAAATGACGTATCAACAATGTAAGTAGAGGAAGGGACACCTCTGGTAACCGCTGGAGCTGTTAGCGTGGAGCACTATCTCCTCTGGCCTGGCTTGGCGAGCAACTGCTTTATGACGTGCATCTGCCGTCACATAAATAGCGGGAATTCCGTCCACCGTCTCAAGCATTACATCAGTAATAGTAAATGGCCATGAAATACGAGTAAAAGAACACTTAAAACAGGTGGTTAAAGAAATAAACCATTCGAAAATTAATTGTTTAATTCTTTATTATTCTTTATTATATTTTGCAAGTGTATTTTTATATTCACATGACGGTGGTCACGCTCTAAATATTTCGTTCTACAGTTGTGTTTTCTCCTTTCAACCAGAATAACAATGTTATTAAAGAATCTTATCATGGCAGCCTTTTACCCTAAATTTTAATCCCACTCTTGAACCTTCCACTTACTTCCGTCAAAGCTTCTTTTGTGTGTAGATGAACACAGGATGCAGCCATGTCTCACTTCCTTGTCAATCCGTCCACTTCATTCTTCGTCTTCAAGTCTTATTGTTACCTACCGGTTCTTCTAGATATTATTCTTATGTTCCTGAGAATTGCGGACATCTTGCGCCAGTTTACATTGTCTCTTAAGGAACGAAATTCGTCCTGGAAAGAAGGGTCGTGCGAAACCCTTGTCGGAACGAATAGTAAGAATTGCTCATTAGTGCGGTTCCTTTGGACGTTAGATTAATGAAAAAGCGAAAGTTTAACGAAGAGCGGTACGTTTCACCACAGGATCCTTTATTAATCCCAAGACCATTACGGAGATGCTCAAGCAACTCCAGCGGTAGATGTTACAAGAGAGGCGTAGTGTATCGCTGCTGAAGTTTCGAGATCCGATATTCGAAGGAGAGTCGGGCAACATACGAGTATTTATTTCTCCCACATATGTTTCGCGAAATAACAGTGATGATAAAGTGACAGAAATATTTTAGCTCTTACAACAAGTTATGGACAGTTATTCTTCCCACGCGCCATCACGAATGCAAGAGGAAAGAAAGAGAATGATGGTGTCACGTGACATTCGCTCCTCCAGCATGTGGAGTGTAGTACGGTTGTAGATGTGCCTGAGTCTGTATAACGTGTGCAGATTTACTTGGAACTTGCAATGTGTTCATTGTTTTGTATCATTTGTCATGTAGAGGCAATGTCTCTTTCTCTTCGAGCTTGTCACAGCCTTTGTTACTAGTTATTTCATTATTTCAACCCGCTTTTCGTAATCTACGATGTCGCGTGGGACGTTGTTTCTTCCTGAAGCGTTGCAGACAGACATGAAAACGAGTTATCTTGTTTCCATTGGTACAGAGGACGCCTGCGTTGTTTTTGTGGCTCGGGCGTGTCGTTTCTAAGGGAAGGCCTGTTTCCCCTAAATGCGAAGCGAATTTTAAAATAACCCTCATCAGTATTTTTTATTGTACCCTTTCCTTATGAACTTGGCCGATATCGCCGACCCGACGCCAGAGATGGACCCCAGGGATTAGGCTTCTCGTATTTCGTCTGCTGCGAAAGAGGGGCGCGACCGGAAACCTTTTTCCGTTTAGGCGTACTTTACGTCCTACGCAAGCGCATACGTATACGCTTTTTTTCCGCCCTTTTTGCCTCTTCGTATCTTCACAATGCCGCAGGAGGCGGCACAGCGATCACAATAGATCAGAAAGGCGCTGTGGCCTGCATTATCTGGAGGATATTTCCGCTTTTTACGACCACGGCGTCGGGGGCGGCAGCGGCAGCAGCAGCAGCAGCGGTAGCCCACAACTACTTTTCCGGGCCCCTCCTCCTGCTACGAACTTTCCCTATCACGCACGCCGCTGTTCGCATACCCTATCCTGTATCGGTGTACTGAAGCTTGGCGCTGTGCACTGTCGGACTTGTGTGGCGCTACCGTCACATTCTCATATCAAAAGTACACCCCCTATGACACAACTGCCAAGGACGAGAGAATGTGATTTGTTGTGACACAGCTCACGCGGTGTGTCACATGTGGACACGATGTTTCCAAGCACACGCTGCAGAGTTCTAATTACCACTCAAAGACGTCCCTTCTCGTAGCAGACAGTACGTGGTCACCGGTTCGTAAGTTACTCTTCTTTGCCGCTACGTTGAGTACTACGAAGAATGTAACGCATGGTAGTTGTAAGAGATTAAACCGTTAAGGATGTTAAGACATTTTTCTTGAGTTGAACCGGTAAAGTGAATAGAACCATTCATAATGTAACAGCCAATTTCACATGTATTTGACAGGACCACGAAGGAAATTTTGCAGTACTGTTCTACACAATAAGGAGGATATCAGCCATGCCCTTTCAAAGGAATTTCTGAAGTGAGCCGCGCGGGATTAGCCGAGCGGTCTAAGGCGCTTCAGTCATGGACTGTGCGGCTGGTTCGAGTCCTCCCTCGGGAATGGTTGTGTGTGTTTGTCCTTAGGATAATTTAGATTAACTAGTGTGTAAGCTTAGGGACTGATGACCTTAGCAGTTAAGTCCCATAATATTTCACACACATTTGACCATTTTCTGAAGTGACTTAGGGAAATCACGGAAAACCTAAATCTGGATGACCGGACGTGGGTATGAACCGTCGTGCTCCTAAATGCGGGTATAGTGTGCTAAGCACTGCGCCATCTCGCCCGGAGCCTTGCTCGCAGATGCGCTGCTGGTCCTGAGAAGTCCACTCGCTGTCAACACCAAATCGTGTTGCCCTTTCTCTGTTTTCTCTTCTTCTATTCCTTTGTCCCACAGTCGCCAGAAGCCAGCATAAGCTACGCTTCCTTAAAACGCGATGGGATTCATCCACCCCCAAGGCGTCAAAAGAACCACTGGGAGACAATGTTACATATGAAACTTCATTGTAGAGTACAGTAAGAAGTTTGTTTTAATGCCCAGTGCTACCGGTTTCAATCAGTTGACCGTTATAAAACCGAAGCAAAGCGTAACCAGCTTGTCACTACAAAATTTGAAGTCAACACCTGAGATGTAGGTGGAAAAACACAGCTTCTGTTACAATAAATAATCTAAAAAAGACATAGGTAGGTAGGAGACGCACATACAACGATCACACATGTCAGCATTTCTACCTACATGTAAGCTGTTCACTTCAAACAATGTAGTGACAGGATGGTTACGGTTTTCTCTGGCAGGCTAAAGGTTTGCCGATCTTAACCGGTGGCACTGATCATAAAAATAAACAGCTGATGGTCATCTACAATAAAGTTTCATAATTATTTGACAACCATAAAGCGCCACCTCATCATATTACATATCTTATCAAAGTTGGCTGTGAGTCCAATCCATCATCAGCACTTAACTCACCTTAAAGAAGACTCCTCCTGAGTCATCTTCTTTGATTCGGTTCACATATTGGGCTAATGACCCATGAACATTGGTCTATGGCGAACTCCAAATGTAAAATTTATGGTATTTGTATGATCTTCTATTTGAGATAGCTAATACTTTTGTGAATAAAACAGTATAGATAGCGTAATGTATTGTATTTTTCGACTACCATCATTATCAAATCGAATCTTGGAAGTTGTAAAACAACGTTTAGTTTCAGTTTCAATAAAACCTCTATCTAAGTGAGTGCCTCTCTTAGTCATAGGTTTTATGGAAACTGAAACTAAACATTGTTTTACAACTTTCAAGATTCGACTTGGGGAAGAAATTTCTGAGAATGTACGTCTGGAGTACAGCATTGCAGGGCAGACTAAGAGAGAACCAGTAAGGAAGGGACTAAAACCGTTTGATATGTACTGCTACAGAAGGACGTGGAAAATTAGGTGCACCGATAAAATAAAATAAATCGGTGAAGAGAGAAATATGTTAAAACGATTGAAAAGACATTCTCAGAAATTTCTTTCTCAAATTAAGGGCGATATTTGATATTAGTAGACCTCTCTTTGCCAGGAATGCCCTTTTGCCATTGCTAGTCTGCTTTTGATGACCTCCTTGCTCCGGCCGTCATTGGTTATTTTACTGACTAGGTAGCAGAATTCCTTAACTTCATCACCATCAATCCTGATGTTAAGTTTCTCGCTGTTCTCATTTCTCCTACTTCTCATTACCTTCGTCTTTCTTCGATTTACTCTCAGTCCATACGCTGTACTCTTTAAACTGCTCATTCCGTTCAGAACAGCATGTAATTCTTCTCCACTTTCACTCAAGATAACAATGACATCAGCGAATCGTATTATCGCTATCCTTTCACCTTGAATTTTAATTCCTCTTTTAAACCTTTTTTTTTCACATAGCTTCATCGATGTACAGATTGAACAGCAGGCTACATCCTTGTCTTACACCCTTTTTAATAGGAGCACTTCGTTTTTGATCGTCCACTCTTATTATTCCTTCTTGGCTGTTGTACATATTGTAAATGACCCGACTCTCCCTATAGCTTACCCCTACTTTTTTCAGAATTTCGAACATCTTACACTATTTTACATTGTCAAACGCTTTTTCCAGGACGACAAATCCTATGAACGTGTCTTGATTTTTCTTTAGTCTTGCTTCCATTATGAAACGCAACGTCAGAATTGCTCCTCTCGTGCCTTTTCCTTTCCTAAACTCAAACTGATCGTCATGTACTGCATCCTCAATTTTATTTTACAGTCTTCTTTATATTATACTTGTAAGCAACTACGATGCATGAGCTGTTTAGCTGATTGTGCGATAATTCTCGAACTTGTCAGCGCTTGCCGTTTTCGGTATTTTGTCGATGATGCTTTTCCGAAAGTCAGATGGTATGTCTCCAGGGTCGTACACTAAACACATTGCTACTTCCCCCAATGATTTTAGAAAGTCTGATGGAAGGTTATCTGTCCCTTCTGCCCTTGTTTGACATTAAGTCTTCCAAAGCTCTTTTAAATTCTGATTCCATACTGGAACCCCTATCTCTCTTGAGTCGAATCCTGTTTCTTCTTATACCACATCATACAAATCTTCCCCCTCCTAGTGGCTTTCTATGCATTATTTCCACCTATCGGCTCTCTCCTCTGCATTTAAAAGTGGAATTGCCGTTGCACTCTTAATGTTACCACCCTTGCTTTTAATGTCACCGAAGGTTGTTTTGACTTTCCTGTATGCTGAGTGTCCTTCCGATAATCATTTCCTTTTTGTTGTCTTCATATTTTTCCTGCAGCCATTTCGTCTTAGCTTCCATGCACTTCCTATTTATTTCATTCCTCAGCGACTTGTATTTCTGTATTCCCGAGTTCCCCGGAACAATTTGTACTTCCTCCTTTCACCGATCAATTGAAGTAATTCCTCTATTACCCATGGTTTCTTCACAGTGACCTTCTTTGCACTTATGTTTTCCTTCCCAACTTCTGTGATTGCCCTTTTTAGTCCATTCCTCTTCAACTGTACTGCCTACTGAGCTATTCCTTATTGCTATATCTATAGCCCTAGGGAACTTCAATAGTATCTTGTCATTCCTTAATGTTCAGCCTACCCTTCAGCACTACTATATTGTGATCTGAGTCTATATCTTGTGGGGCGGCGACTAAGTTTGTATAAATAAAAATAAATTACTGTATAAATGTTTGAATGTTGAATCAGTTTCTGGCTTTTAGAATGTTGTTAATGCTGTCTTTCGCCGTTCTCAACACTGGCTCTCTATTTATTTTTTTAGCACCCAGAAAGTGATTTAACAAAACGTGGAGCCAGTAATTAGAGATACTAGTGCCCACTTTATCTGAGAATACCATTATAGCTGCAGCTTATAGCTCTGAGGAATTAGGAGATTGTCCGGGATTTCTAATCAAAAACGGCTCTCCAAAATAGTTGAGTATATTCTGAAATTCACTGATAAAAAACACAAGTATCCCTACAACCTAACTAACAGAGCAGTTCAGAGTCTAATGCGCTGATGCAACTATAAATGTCTGAATTAAATGTTACAAAGAATGCTCGCCATAATTTGATGAAAATATTTCATCAAACGCCACGCTAAATAATTGGTAGAATGTCTGTCCCGCGACGGCACGTGAAAATACGACAATACGCAAACTGAAGCTAGATAATGAAAATCATCCCAGAATTAACACTTGACTTGGAATGTTTTCATGGTTCCGCGTATCTCTAGTAACTTAATACGGCACCCGAGGCTGTTTGTAGCAGTGATACCGATGCGACGCGACTCCCGACACAGGTGGCGTGTCATTCAGCGTCTGGAGAGAACTGGGGCCTTGCTTCCTCACGCAACGTTCTTATATATAAAGCCGCGGTGCGGACGGCTAAGGGAACGCCTGATCAAATCGGCTCTCCCGACTAGCCGCTGGGCTCGTAACGCACCACTTCAAGTTACATAATAATTTATAGCTTCTTTTGCTGATGGCCGATGAAGCTCTTAATTTAAACGTGCATTCAGCACGCGGGTAAGTATTGATAATAAAATTTTGACATGCCTAAGTTAAATATTTTGGGCGAGAGAATTAATTAAATTACACTGCACGCAGTAGATGAGCTCTGAATTGGCCCTTTTGAGATCCGCTATCGCTATAATTTTATAGGTATTCAAAAGAAACTTTTCACATCTTCATAGTCATAGTGGACCTCCAACCTATTTAAATCTAAACATCCTAGCCTCATTTATTAGCCTACTTAATCTATCTTGCTTCCTTCAGTTTTGAGATGAAAACCAGAAAATCATGAATTTCCACTAAAATCTTAATTTGTGAAATCCAAAGTACTGTTTTTATTAAATCATTATGAAAGATGAATCTAAATATAAATTTTGAAGTCTCTAGCTCTTTTCTGTTGGGCCAATGATTTTTTCAGAAAAACGTCCAAATTTCGAAAATGGCTGAAGTTATCGAACTGATATTTAACACATATTAATTTAGTATTACTTCTGACATGCCAGAAAAGTTTTAGGTCATTTGCTTGATTTTTAAGGTATTGCGAAACATTTATGACGTCAGAGCTAGTTACAGCAGACTGGCTGGCACACAATGGAAACTGATGTGAATTTACTACAGCGTGAGTAGGCTGCTTCCCTACATCACCCTCTACTTAAATTTTTTTGTTTATGAATGTTAATGAATGAGAAAAAAATTTAATTACAAAAAGGGAAGAAAGAGTACAGTTTAACTCCCTATGAAAAATCAAAATTGAAATATAAACCTGTAGAAACATTAAAGAAAACTGATTACCTACATTAATTATTTAAATTGTAGGCATGTTCACTGCCATTTAAACAATGTCATTACTCAAAATTTTAAGCAAAGTCAATGAAATATTTTGGCATACATATTGCCTTAGACAAACAAACACATACAAATTGAAAAATTATGAAAATCTTAGATCCATTAAAGACATTTTTACATACACAAATTCAAAGAAAATAACATGATACATAAACAGATGATTATCTCTTAGCAGTCTTTTCTAAACCTGAAAGAAAAGTTCACAAATAATTTTTACACACGTGGTTGTAGCCGCTTTGGCTGGCGTCCTACACTTCCATTCACAAGGGTAGAGGAGGGGAAGTTGCTATGGTGTGCGTCCTTCACGTTCTCTCTAAATTACATGGGGGAAAGAGGAGGGGTCACTGTGAGTTGTGTCCAAGTCACTCCACGCTTTCATGCAGCTACCAGGCTGCCATTATCTGGTTTGTCCTGTAGAACAAACAAAAAGAGTGCCTCAGACTCTGTTCACTTAATATCTATGGGTGGGTCACAATGAAATGGGGATATATACATTTTATCCTTCAATATTTTGCTGTAACAAAGTTAACAGAATTTTTTCAATTTTATTCTCGTGGTTACTTAATTGTCATAAAATCGGTAAACAAATGGCTCCAAACGCCGTTAGTCATGTACTAGAGAAAATTTATGCTCCTAAGGCATACATTCATAAATCATATTTAATCTGAATTTATTATTCCTGGGCCGGAACACTGAACCAATGCTCGGTACATTCCTGATACATTTGTATTTTAAGCACTTAACTGACTCATCTTTGATTACCTTATTCTTAGAGATAGTATGAGTATGATTAGTGGTTGTTTTCTCAGCTTCTTTGTACATGAGTAACTTTTGGTAATAGTACAGTTGTGAGTGTTCAAAACACACTACGTTTAGTTGACTACTAAATCCACTTATTGGTCCTCTGCTGTTGTCAGTTCCACATCTATAATTAGGTACTTACTTACTTTGAAGTGTATTTATGCTGAGCTAAAATAATGTTTCACATCTGTCAGTATGTTATTTATTTACTTTGCTAGTGTATGAACTTATTTAACACTCACTTTATTAACATTTAAAGCATAGGATAGCACATTTATTTCATATTCATAGTGTATTGCAGCTGATTAGTTTGCTTACGTGGCAATCCATTTCCACTCGATCGGACGCTGAAACCTCAGGTAGTCTCTTTCAGACCTACCACTAAAGTGCATCAAGTAATTATGGACGAGCGTAATGCTAAATTCCTTAAACCTATAGGACACCATGCTACTCTGTCTCATTTAACGTAAGGGTACCTATGGTCGCACTCACGCCTCCAACTCATAACCTCAATACGTGTAGGTGTATCCTGTCACAAACTACACTAAAATAATGGCCAGCTCCAACCTTATAAATACTTCAGGGACGTGTCCTTCACGTCTCAACCACAAACACTGCTCAATTCTATAACACTGCCTTTCCTTGCTACACAAGGTGAGTTCATCCTTACAACGTATCTGCATATTTTTCATAACACTAAGCAATCTCTTTCTTACTATTTATTAGTTAGCTCTAATGCATACACTAGGTTTCACTACCACTTCAGATCCTGCTTGTACATGAATTCATATATTTTTTTTAAATTACTGTTGGTGGACCATTTCCAATACAACAACACTTTGTACTTACTATATTACCAGGGTACTATACATAATTGTTACTCAAATACATTTGTATCTTAATTACGTCATATTTCTCTATTGTTTGTCACTATTAGGTTTGTCACATTAGGTATTTTTCTTCACTAATCGGTAGATAGAATGGTTACATAACTCATGGCTTGATAGCCATGACAGAAAATTTTCATGTCAGAAAGAAGAGATCAAATTTTTTTGTGTATAGGAAAGAATGAGTGAGACCTGAAATGGGAAAGAAGATCTCACACAGCTGGGACTGCACAGCTGCCACACTGTGTAGAGGTTACAGAACAACCTCCTCCCTACAGCATTCATTAGCTTAATGCTGGCTTGATAGTCATAACGGAAAATTTTAGTATTTGGAAAGAAAAGGTCGAAATTTTTGAGGACAGGAAAGAGGAAGAATGAGTGAGACCTGAAAGGGAAAGAAGATCTCACACAGCTGGGACTGCACAGCTGCCACACTGTGTAGAGGTTACAGAACAACCTCCTCCCTACAGCATTCATTGGTTTCAGAAAATTTAATGTCTTGGAAAGAAGTGGTCGAAATTTTATGTGGATAGAAAAGATGAAGAGTGAGTGAGACCTGAAAAGGAAAGAAGATCTCACACAGCTGGGACTGCACAGCTGCCACACTGTGTAGAGGTTACAGAACAACCTCCTCCCTACAGCATTCATTGGTTTAATGCTGTATTGATAACCATACCGGAAAATTTAATGTATGAAAGAAGAGGTCGAAATTTTTGAGTACAGGAAAAAGGAAGAATGAGTGAGATCTGAAATGGGAAAGAAGATCTCACATAGCTGGGACAGCACAGCTGCCACACTGTGTAGAGGTTACAGAACAACCTCCTCCCTACAGCATTCATTCACTACCTATGACTACGCCACGTCGATCTGAAAATACTTTATGATGCCGTTTTAGAACCTGTCTCATTTCTTCCTTTTGATTGTCTGAAATCTTAGTGATTTCCTGCAATTTAGCTTCTATTTTGTCCAAAATAATTGCTTCTTCTTCTTCTGTGTTCAGCTTACTTGTACTAAGATTAACACCATCGTCCCAATATCTCCTGTTTTTCAGAACTCGTATAGGCAGCTCCCAAGTTTCATGATCAGTTACCACATGTTTATCACTAAAAGGTACTATAATTACTCCAGTTATTGGCAAGACCATTTTTAACTGGCTTCTTTCAAAGTCAACAACACTGATATTTTGACAAGAAATCTATGCCAATTAAAACCTCAATACTGAGATTGTTTACAATTAAACATGGATGATCAATTAAATTACCATTAATGTTAAAGGGTAGTAAAGCTTCTTGCTTTACCGTTTTTGAAACCTTGCCAGTAGCACCAATTATTCTTAGTCCAGATACCCTCATTACTGTAAGCTTGTCTTTACCAGGTAATGCATCAAAAAAGGACTGAGATATCGCACTCACTTCACTTCCACTGTCTAAGAGACAACGTACATTGATACCCAACATATTCACTATTATTATAGGGTGGCTTATTCTAGGTTGTACAGGTGGTTCCTCAAATTCATCTAGTAGTTCCTTTTGGATTTGTCTCCAACTAAAGTGATCGACATCTGTCTTCATTACATTTAGGTCACAGTGTGTAGGGGTTTCCTGAATTACATTTTCAGCTGCCTTTTCCAGTCGGTCTATTAATTTTAAATCGAAACACCGCACGACTTCATTACATTTAGTTTGCTGAACCTGACCCAAATTACTGTAGTCTGGGCGATTCTGCGTCTCCAGACCGGGCATAACACTAGTTACAGCTAAACAACTATCACCATTATCGTCGGTTTCCTTCTCAAGTGACAACTGGTCACAGCTACTGGGTTCATCGACCCTCAACAGCCTACCCTCTACATTCTCACTTATTTCCTGTCCTAAATCTATTAGTACATTATCAACATCCTGCACAGACACTTTAGATAAGAGCACATCATTTTCATCGTAAATATAAGCATGAATTTCTTCTGCTTTTTCACCTGACAATTCAGTATTTTGTAGCTCCTCCCTATCGTTACACTGCTGCGCCTTCTCTTTCTCTTCCCACTTAGAAAGCGTCTCTAACACGGTATCTATCAAATACTGTGAGTGATCTAATATTTCTGTTGTATCCTTAGATGCTACCGACACTTCATCCACCTGTTCAGTTTGAGTATTCTGATCTGTCTTACCAATTCCCGTAACTACTGGCTTAGGAAAAGTAACCGCCTGGTGAGCGCCAGTGTCCTCATAGACGGGAACTAGTTTTCCTGCCTCGGCCTACTACTGTTTCCTTTATTTTCTATATAGTTGACTGGCACAGCATTACTTTCCGTACTGTTGTTTACATGCATATTTCTGTTTGGAACAAAATTATTATCCCTTGGACGCCATTGTTGGTTCTGATAATTATTTCCCCAATTCCTATCTCTCTTAGGATGGCGAACACCTACTGTTCTGATGTTTACATTGCCATTTTGCTCGTTCCTAAAATTACTATTATTGTTATTGGCATTTCTGTTATTACGTGCTTGCTCCTCATTGGCAGCAACAAGTTCTACACGTTCCAAATACTCAATGAAACGATTCAGATTGTCTCTAGGGGCTGATATAATTCTAGTTTGCCAATACCATGGCAGTTTGGTTTCAAGACCTAGTATAATCATTTCTGGTTTTAGCTTTTCCGCCAAATGTGACAAACGTGAAATCCATAACCTAGCAAACTCTTTAATGGACTCCTTGCCTGCATTGAAGCGTTTTCCACTCCAAAATTCTCTCAACACTTCATTTTGCTTATTGCTAGACCAATACTCATTAATGAAAGCTGTTTTAAACTCCGCTAATGTTTTACACTTCAACATAACATCAGCTGACCAACGCATGGCGTCACCTGCTAAATGGCTTCTAACAAATGAGATTTTCTCTCGCTCAGACCAAGTTGGTGGAATCACATCTTCAAAATCGTTCCAGAAATCTAGCGGATGGATATTTTTATCTGGATCGAACCGCAAGAACTGCCGACACCCGATAAAAGCGGCGTTTGCAGCTACAACTTGTTGTATACTACCATTACCAGAAGTTACTGAAGCTACTTTACTTTCAATGTTAGCAATGTTAGTACTGATATTTTCTACTTTCATTTCAACATTATCTACTCTTTGCACAATATGAGTAGTATCAGTTTTGATTGCATCTATGTCTGCTTGACATATGTTTACTTTAATATTAACATCTTTAAATCTATCTGAGCACAGTTCAGATTCCGCCTCGATCTTTTCTGTTAACTTGGGCTCCAGCTTCGCATCTTCCATTTGGAAGTCTTTGCGAACCTCAGCAACTTCGGATTTAACTGTTTTATACATTTCAGAAAACTGTTGAGCAACCTTTTTCTTAATTTCCTCATGATTGTAATCAATTTTACAATTCAAACTGTCTAGATCCTCTTTCAACTTATTGCAACCAGCCTTGAAGGTATCGTCCATTACCTCCAATCGTTTATTAAAATTAGTTTGACTGGCCACAATCCTGTTATTTACCTCAATTATATTAGATTTTAATTCAGCATTACTGCTTTTGACCTCAGTTATTCCAGACTTTATTTCAGCATTATTGGATTCTAATTTATTGTCCATTGCCTCAAACCGCATATTAAAATTTGTTTGACTGGCAGTTATTGCTTGTAATATAACATTTAGATCAACAGCCCCAGCATCTTTGGGTTGCTCACTAGCTGGCTTTTTATCACACTCAGGTGACGAAAAACTAGCTCCAACACCAGAATCATTAAAACTAAATGAAACTTCTGATTGATTAGTCATATCTAACTGCTTCTTCTTAAACTCTACCATCTCTGATGACTGTTTCATTTTTAATTCATCAGAGAAACTATCATCCAATAAATTTACAATTTCTACTTTCTGCTTTACTACAGGGGTCTCTATTATTGAATCATTGCCCCTTCGCACACTACTGTCAGGAGACAATACTTCATATTTCACTTTAACATTACTAAGTTCACGCATATTTACACTTGAACCGTTGTCTGGATTTACAGTTCCCTCAACAGACATAGGTTCTGATATAAGTTTAACCTCAGTTTCTTTTGGCGGTTCCATCGCCGACAGTCTTTTAGTCCAGGTTAGTAAAATTTTTAACAGCTTTTCACTTAACTTAGTTCCTTCTGCACGATGTATGGCGTTGCCGGCGCGGCGTACGAGGATTCCTGATGCGACGTGGCACGTTGAATTGCAGACGGCTCTCCGACGGCTGTTGTGTGTTTGCGTGGCCCGCAATTGCAGGCGCTGCGCCAGCTGCTCCAGCGGACGACTGCGGTGCGGCGAGGCTGGCTTCTCGCGATGCCAGCAGCACCGCTAGACTCAGTGCCAGCTCCGTCAATCCAGATGTGTTGTTAATCCAATTGCGTCGTCCACATGCACGGGTAACACATTCACTGTTCTATACTCAGTTGCGTGTCGCATTTCACTCGCGAATCCGAATAGTTAAAAAAAAAATCACTTTCACTTAGTTGATTTCCCGGCCGATGCACCATATGTGGGGTGGCGACTAAGTTTGTATAAATAAAAATAAATTACTGTATAAATGTTTGAATGTTGAATCAGTTTCTGGCTTTTAGAATGTTGTTAATGCTGTCTTTCGCCATTCTCAACACTGGCTCTCTATTTACTTTTTAGCACCCAGAAAGTGATTTAACAAAACGTGGAGCCAGTAATTAGAGATACTAGTGCCCACTTTATCTGAGAATACCATTATAGCTGCAGCTTATAGCTCTGAGGAATTAGGAGATTGTCCGGGATTTCTAATCAAAAACGGCTCTCCAAAATAGTTGAGTATATTCTGAAATTCACTGATAAAAAACACAAGTATCCCTACAACCTAACTAACAGAGCAGTTCAGAATCTAATGCGCTGATGCAACTATAAATGTCTGAATTAAATGTTACAAAGAATGCTCACCATAATTTGATGAAAATATTTCATCAAACGCCACGCTAAATAATTGGTAGAATGTCTGTCCCGCGACGGCACGTGAAAATACGACAATACGCAAACTGAAGCTAGATAATGAAAATCATCCCAGAATTAACACTTGACTTGGAATGTTTTCATGGTTCCGCGTATCTCTAGTAACTTAATACGGCACCCGAGGCTGTTTGTAGCAGTGATACCGATGCGACGCGACTCCCGACACAGATGGCGTGTCATTCAGCGTCTGGAGAGAACTGGGGCCTTGCTTCCTCACGCAACGTTCTTATATATAAAGCCGCGGTGCGGACGGCTAAGGGAACGCCTGATCAAATCGGCTCTCCCGACTAGCCGCTGGGCTCGTAACGCACCACTTCAAGTTACATAATAATTTATAGCTTCTTTTGCTGATGGCCGACGAAGCTCTTAATTTAAACGTGCATTCAGCACGCGGGTAAGTATTGATAATAAAATTTTGACGTGCCTAAGTTAAATATTTTGGGCGAGAGAATTAATTAAATTACACTGCACGCAGTAGATGAGCTCTGAACTGGCCCTTTTGAGATCCGCTATCGCTATAATTTTATAGGTATTCAAAAGAAACTTTTCACATCTTCATAGTCATAGTGGACCTCCAACCTATTTAAATCTAAACATCCTAGCCTTATTTATTAGCCTACTTAATCTATCTTGCTTCCTTCAGTTTTGAGATGAAAACCAGAAAATCATGAATTTCCACTAAAATCTTAATTTGTGAAATCCAAAGTACTGTTTTTATTAAATCATTATGAAAGATGAATCTAAATATAAATTTTGAAGTCTCTAGCTCTTTTCTGTTGGGCCAATGATTTTTTCAGAAAAACGTCCAAATTTCGAAAATGGCTGAAGTTATCGAACTGATATTTAACACATATTAATTTAGTATTACTTCTGACATGCCAGAAAAGTTTTAGGTCATTTGCTTGATTTTTAAGGTATTGCGCAACATTTATGACGTCAGAGCTAGTTACAGCAGACTGGCTGGCACACAATGGAAACTGATGTGAATTTACTACAGCGTGAGTAGGCTGCTTCCCTACAATCTCCTCCTGAGTACACCTTACAATCCAGTACCTGATTGCGGTATCTCTGTCTAATCACGATGTAATCTTACTGAAATGTTCCCATATAACTCCTCGTATTATGATTCTCGAACTGAGTATTCGCTATTACTAGCTGAAACTTTTTACAGAACTCAATTAGCCTATCTCCTCTGTCATTCCTTGTCCCATGCCCAAATTTTCCTGTAACGTTTTCTTCTACTCCTTCCCCTACAACTGCATTCCAGTCCCCCATGATTATTAAATTTTTTTCCCCCTTTACATACTGTATTACCCGTTCAGTACCCCTATACACTTTCTCTATCTCTTCATCTTCACTTTGCGACGTCGGCATTTATACCTGAACTATCGTTGTTGGTGTAGGTTTGCTGTCGGTTCTGGTAAGAACAACCCTGTCACTGAACTATTCACAGCAACACTCTGTCCTACCTTCCCATTCATAACAAATCCTACTCCCGTTATACCATTTCTTGCTGCTGTTGATATTACCCTATACTCACCTGACCAGGGATCCTTTCCACTTCACTTCCCTGACCCCTACCACATGTAGATTGAGCCTTTGCATTTCCCTTTTCAGATTTTCTAGTTTCCCTACCACGTTCAACCTTCTGACATTCCACTCCCCGACTCATAGAACGTTATCCTTTCGTTGATTATTCAATCTTTTTCTCTTGGCAGCCCCTCCAGGAGATCTGAATGGGGGGATTATCCGGAATCTTTTGCCAATGGAGAGATCATTATGACAGTTCTTCATAGGCCACATGTCCTGTGGATACATGTTACGTGTCTTTAATTCAATGGTTTCCTTTGCCTTCTGGATCCTCAGGCCGTTGATCATTGCTGATTCTTCCTCCTTTAGGGGCAGTTTCCCCACGCCAAGGACAAGAGAGTGCCCTGAACCTTTCTCCGCTCCTCCGCCGTTGGTAGCATGAGAGTGACTTCTTATGCCGAAAGTCTTCGGCCACCAACGCTGATTATTAATCAAAATTTAAAGACCAGTGGGATTCAAACCCGGTACGGAATACGTTTTGATTATGAATCAAAGACGCTATCCTTAGACCACAGATACGGAACCCGACTTTCCACGGCGACTTTTAATTGGTGCGGTGTCACAAGTGCAGGTCAACAGTAGAATGGTGTGTACAGTGCCCATATGGTGCTCCTTACGGCAGGGATACCCCCTCTACACGGTTTACATTGTACCGATCATAGGAAGTCTGTTACCCCACCTTTCAGATTTGACACTACGTGCTCATACCTTTCTCTGTCATGCATACACCGATGAGCTGCTCTTGCTTGTAAGATTGACCCCCGAGATTTGTTTCATTCGTGTCACACAGTAGTGGATCGTGCTATACGTGAGTGCTTGCAAGCAGTCTTCTGAACGTTGCCAAGTCATTAGCCATGAACATCGGACGTGGCTTTCAGCAAGACGGGGAGTTGCCCCCTCGTCGATAGCTGGCATCACCTTTACGAATAACATGCATCGTACACTGACAATGAACCACCACACAAATTGCTACAATCAGCACACACAGACATACGTCAGCCCATCCTAAGCAGCCTGGAACCCCTCCACTGCGTGGAACTCATCGACATTCGCGTGGCGTCAAAATTAGTTGTCATGCCAGTGATGCTGGGACACCAATTACAGGCGGCCTTTGGATATTAATCCTCTGCGGTTCTATATTCAAGTTGCGCTATGACACGCTCATCCTTCCTCCACGTAGGGGTGAATTGGACCTCGTCAATCTGTAGTCAAGGGCGATGGCGTTATACATGAGTACAACGATGAAACGATGGACTGGAGGTCACAGCCGGCCGCGGTGGTCTCGCGGTTCTAGGCGCTCAGTCCGGAACCGCGCGGCTGCTACGGTCGCAGGTTCGTATCCTGCCTCGGGCATGGATGTGTGTGATGTCCTTAGGTTAGTTAGGATTAAGTTGTTCTAAGTCCTATGGGACTGATGACCAGAGATGTTAAGTCCCATAGTGCTCAGAGCCATTTGAACCATTTGAACTGGAGGTCACATGTCCCTCGCGTGCAATCTCCTCAAAATCCTTCAGCCTCAGCTTCATCACTGGTGATGGTTTCACATGTCTGCTTTATCACTGGTGACAGTTTGACATGTCACATCTATTCTCTCTCGTATCGATGGTTCATCGCTGAATATAGATATGCACATCTTGGATTCCATACCACACGACATCAAAGGGCCAGATGCTACAGCGACATATTCCACGCAATATCACGGAAGCCAAGCACTCAGATGTTCGATGGCCAACACTATGGTGGCCGATTCAAATGTCCTTTCTTTGTGCCCCGCGTAGGGCACTGTGGCACTGTGTTGTGTCACATGATACTGGAATGCCCTTTTGTGCCCGAGTAGTCTTTATATGCCACCACTGAACACCGATTGACGTCCTCAACGTAACAAGATGTACGGCAGTTGTCGACGTACATTACCTCCAGCCCCCTCTCCTCTCCATCTGTATTTGTTGAACCACGGACACTTCCCTATCCAGCATCGGACTCTCCCTCTTCGATCCCCGACCCCCTGTTCCAAACATAACACTCGCTTCCCCTCCCCCCCCCTCCCACCACTCACCAAAGATAACGCAGTCACACGGTTTAAGGCAAATCTGGTTCAAATGACTCTGAGTACTATGAGACTTAACTGCTGAGGTCATAAGTCCCCTAGAACTCAGAAATACTTAAACCTAACTAACCTAAGGACATCACACACATCCATGTCCGAGGCAGGATTCGAACCTGCGACCGTAGCGGTCGCGCGGTTCCAGACTGTAGCGCCTAGAACCGCTCGGGCACACTGGCCGTCCTAAGGCAAATCTGTTGAGTATCTCTTCCGGGATGAGCAAAACAGGAAACTTGGTTTCAGGCAATAGGTCCAGGGCAGGAGAACCACGACACTCTTGAACGCGCACCACACCGCCAACACTACTTCGCCAGGTACTGGATGAGCCGTGGTAAAAATTGCTGTTTTGAAGAGCGTGCCGCAGCGAGTAGTGTAAAGTAGTCGCCCTCCGTTTCTGGCGGTGGCGTCGCTGTGTCAATCGCAGCTGTGGTGTCTCTCTCTGGTGGGAAAGGGGAAAGGTTGCCTGTTCACGTGCATTTAAGGGGCGCTATGAGCTCGTCAGAGTCAGTCTGGTTCAGTCTCTCGTCCCCAGCTTGCTAGTCTGTCTCTCGTCCGCATTTGTCAGGCAGTTAGTGTCTGTCTGTCGTTCGGAGTCCTAGTCTGTCTGTCATTCGGATCAACCTTTAAAGCCGGCAAAATGAGAGTCTTTCCACTCCACCAGTAAGAGAACTCAGCTAGTGCTCGCCCGGTCGGGGCTTAGTTTCTGCATCTGAGTCTGCGTGTTAGGCCGCCAGTCTGTTCTAGTTTGCTCAGGCAATGGTCATTAGCGGTTGGATCGGTCGGTTGGTCGGTCGCGCACTGAGACACAAGATGACTTGTCTGTGTTGAGCGTCGGCGGTTGTGAGGTCGCCACGTGAGTCCAGTGGGCCGCGGCGTATAGCGAGGGGTAGTGACTTCGCGGTCGACACGGGAGCAACAGGAATCAACCCACGACATCAGTCTGGCCGGTGCGAGCTGCGGCGCCGTGAGACTGGGGATGGCGCGCCTTCCTGCGCCCGTTGAAGCGGCTGGCAGCGGACGGTTCGGGAGAGCGATTTGGGAGTGCTGCGCCAGGTCTTCTCGAGAAATCGCAGTTTATTAGAAGCTAAGTGATTGGTGATATGTTGTTTGATTTTCTCTTATTAAATTCTACTTGTTTTCTTGGTGAGGTCACCAGCCGTTTTGCTTTGGGGTCGTCCCACCATTCTTCTCCGTTTGCCCACCCGCGGGAAGGTGGTTGTTTATGAATTGGGTGGTCCGTTTTTCCCTTGTGGAGTAGGGGCGGGTTAGAGCATTCTGGGGTTCGGTTGTTCGGTAATCTCCCTATCAATCTACCGCACGTTAGTAGCTACCTCTGTCATGTTTGTCGGATTTGGTGTGTTAACGAATTTATTGCTTGGAGTGTAACGGCCTAATTTCTGAAACATGTTTTGATCTTTGGAAACTTTGATATTATTGCCTATGATCTTGAGAGGTGGTATCTGTGTACTGTAGAGCATCTTAAATACTGTTTGGCCAACCTTGTAGAATTTTATATCAGATTGCAATTCATGGGCTTTTATTTAAATGATCATTTTATTATATAGAGTTGCCACCCTTCCATCATAAGACTTTTCTTAGAAGTTAAAATCAAGTTGCACCTTCGGTGGCAAGGTTAATATTTTAATTGTTAGTGTTTCGTACCATTTCCATCCCCCCTACGCGGGGTGCATAGCTTGTGCGCTTGTGTGAATTGTTAAAACTCTTAGTTTAAAGTTATCTGGTGTGTTGCAGATTTGCACCAGTGTCGTCTTTCAGAGGCTGTTGTGAGCGGTCGTAACTACGGCCGTGTCAAAAGGAAGTGGCTCAAATGGCTCTGAGCACTATGGGACTTAATTTCTGAGGTCATCAGTCCCCTAGAACTTAGAACTACTTGAACCTAACTAACCTAAGGACATCACACACATCCATGCCCGAGGCAGGATTCGAACCTGCGACCGTAGCGGTCTCGCGGCTCAGACTGAAGCGCCTAGAACCGCTCGGTCACTCTGGCCGGCCCAAACGGGAGTGGCAAGGTTCTCTGCCCGAGAGCTCATACAGTCAAAACTTGTTTCTTTCTGCCTCTGAATAAATTGTAACTTTGATATTTAGAGGGTGCTTTGTGAT
Organism: Schistocerca serialis cubense; assembly: GCF_023864345.2. Classification (NCBI taxonomy): domain Eukaryota; kingdom Metazoa; phylum Arthropoda; class Insecta; order Orthoptera; family Acrididae; genus Schistocerca; species Schistocerca serialis. Next base: position 492,994,565 of record NC_064638.1, read on the forward strand.
TATAATTTTAAATCTGTTTCTCTTAAAAATTGCTTTTAGGCACTATTAAAGTGAATAAATTCCTATTTGTTAAAAGATATTTGGATACGATTTCAACAGTTACTCCCTGGCAACTACTTCCATGCTTACATAGTGTGATTAAATCTGTTAATGTTCTTGATGAATCGCTAGTAAATAAAATAAATTCTTAAGAATATTTTTCGAAAATATATCACGGTTCACTGGAGAGTGGTTCTTCCCGAATAACCCCATTTCCCGGCGGCTGGGATCGCGGCAGATCATTACACCACAGATAATTGCCAGGGAAGCAACCCTGTAACTGGCAAAGTGCAACATCATCCATGGTTTGGGGGCGCGAAGATAGGTACACCAATCTGGCTACCTCATTTGTAGTTGATCAGTGCGGTTCAACGGCAGATGAGGGGGACACCGTGTCCTGGCCTAAGGCTTTCGACCCTTGTTCGACCCTTGTCCACCCTCCCCCTCCCCCCCCCCCCCCAACAAAATCCCCTACCAGCTGGGTCACTGTTTCACTCTGCCTTTTAGCGTAATATTCACCTCTTAATGATTTGGAAGCACCCATTGCAAAGTGTGTCAACAATTTCAGACTGCAAGTTTATGCTTTCCTCAGACTAGCTATCGCCTTTTGTACTGTCAATTCATCGCAACTTCTTCGAACAATGGGCAATGGGTTATCCAACCTTGGAGTATCGTAATAAATACGACCAGTACCGAAAAGATAACTATCTCATCGCAGGCTGTGAAGTGAGACGTAGAATTTGAAACAATCAAATATGTTTAACCAGTAGCCTACCTGCAACCATCTAAGAACACTTGCATTGCGAAACAACATGCGAATCCAAAAATGTTGTCTTTTGTTTTTTATGCTACAAGAAAAACTTGTTGCGAAAACCTACTTGAGCAACTTTGCTTCGTTTTCATACGGTACGTTCTTTCAGCAGAGCCGCAGTTGGCTCAAAATTCAGCTTTCTGCCTTCCTTGAATCAAACGTAGATGTGGACATGATTCTTTGCGTGGCATGGTGAAAACGTTTGCCACAAAGAGTCTACAACAAAGAATTGTGGGTCCGCAGCTCGTGGTCGTGCGGTAGCGTTCTCGCTTCCCACGCCCGGGTTCCCGGGTTCGATTCCCGGCGGGGTCAGGGATTTTCTCTGCCTCGTGATGACTGGGTGCAGTGTGATGTCCTTAGGTTAGTTAGGTTTAAGTAGTTCTAAGTTCTAGGGGACTGATGACCATAGATGTTAAGTCCCATAGTGCTCAGAGCCATTTGAACCAAAGAATTGTGGCAACGAGCCATAAGAGAAGTGCTGTAAAATAAACTAAATATGTACATCATGTGTGTTTTTTCTCGTTTCTCCTTTTATTTCTGCCACCTCAACCAGTCTCTGATACGTATTGAGTCACTCACAATCACATTCTCCGTTATAGTATATTTCTACTATGTGTAATTGTATACGCAACAATGCACTGTTCTGTTTTCTTCCTCACAGTCAGATTTAACAGAGAGATCTCTCTCATATGCTGTATGTGAATAATCTCAACTGGTTTACCGATTTATTTTAAGAGACTTCAATTACAAATCAAGGTTCCGTTTGCAACGGTATTAAAATAGGCTTAAGTGCAGAGATATTGGGGAGAAGAGACGATGAGAGAGGTGGGGAGGAAATAGACACGCAGAGAGAGAAGGTGGAGATTGTGAGAGAGGCAGCGGAGCGAGAGAGTTGGAGGATAAGACGGACAGACAGATGGAGGAAGGACGTACGAGGTGCGTTCCGTAAGTAATGCAGGTGATTCAGGATTCCAAAAAACCATTTCATTCTCCACTCTTTTGGTTATAAAACCTTATTTTTCAAGATAACCTCCGTACAAGGTGACTGCTTAACGGCACCTTACTGGGAGGGCCTTTGATCTCGACTGGTTGACTTCGGATCCAACGTCTTGCTGTATCAATAACCTCCTCATCATCTACGTACTGCTTACCGCAGAATGCGCCCTTCTTTCAGCCAAAGAGATCTACATTGGAAGAGTCGAGATCTGGGATGTAGGGTGGATGAGGAAGAACACCCCTCGGGTGCGCAGACTTGTGTGAGGTCCTGCGCTGTCATGCAGAAGGAGAAGTGTGTTGGCACTTTTGTGATGGCGAACAGGCTGAAATAATTTCTTCAGTTTCCTGAGGGTAGCACATCTGTGTGTGGCCGACCGGCGCGCCGGACATTGGACAAGTTTGCGCGACCTTGTTGCGGTGATGTCAGACGTCTCCCCGAAAGACTCCCCATGATTTTGTTCACTGCTTGGTCTCCACAGACATTCTGCAACCACGTAAGAATATCTTCGATGCTCTGGCTTTACGCCAAACGAAACTCAGTGAGACCTCACTGCTTGGAATGCACCTCGATTTCAGACGCCATTGTGATGTCTAGGTATATCCACGCCAGCTATCGAAACTTCATGAAACAACAGGTTGAGTCATCTAACATTACCACTGGAAACACCTCCCAATCCACAACAAACACTGAATAACCAATTCCGCAGACCGAAAGTGAGGAGAGGGACTGTTGTAATTGGTTAATACAAGCCTATGAGAAATGCACGGAAGTCTGATTTTCAACACATACTTACGTTTTTTTTATGTAAACCTGTTATTATTTTTAGCCAACTGAAGAAAATACTTAATCAATTCCATTTGTTACATTGTGAAATGTTATGTACATCCAGAGCAATTTGTAACGTAAAGTTGACGCTTGAAACCTCAGGCGTTCAGTCGCGTATTGTAACAAACAAGATATGTAGGGTTATGTTTATAAAGACTACGATGTGTACGAGTTTGGCTGTCTCCGTATCTGCATGTAGTGCTTGTTGAATTAGTCCTTGTGCTCAGAATAATCGTAGTACACTGTGCTACCGGACGTTTGTGATAGTGTTCTGTACACAAGTAACAACAGAAGTACGTACAATAGGAACGTGAGAAGGTCGCATAGACAACAAAGTGTACAGTGTTGTAAGAACTGTGAAAAAGGTTTATTCTAACTCTGAAAAGGGAGAGATGATACTCATCTATGGCGACAGTAGACAAAATACAGCTGCAGCCTGCATGTAATATGCAGAAAGGTACCCGGACAGAAATCACACGGCGCGCCACAGATTTGAAAACATCTATAAATAATTGTATGCAACACGTATGATCGTAACACGCAAACGGGTCCGTAACAAACCCATCACACGCGAAGCAGGTGTGTTTCTTGTGTTAGTTGCTATTGCCGTGAACCCACACATGAGTTCACGTGACGTCGCTAGAGGCAGTGCAATGAGTCAAAGTAGTGTAATGCGCGCACTTCATCATCACAAATTTCACCGATATCATGTGTCGCTGCATCAGCAATTACATGGAGATGACTTCAATAATCGAGTGAAATTCTGTCAATGAGCATTAACAGAGAACGCGTTGCAGTTGTAACTGTTTACCGTTGAAGCTGGTTTCACAAACAACGGTGCAGTGAATGTACGAAACATGCATTACTGGTCCGCGGACAATCCACGCTGGCTTCGACAGGTAGAGCGACAGCGACCGTGGTATGTAAATGTATTGTGCGGAGTAATTGGCGACCATCTCATTGGTTCTCACTTCATTGAAGGCACACAAACAGCTGGAAAATACATCGAGTTTCTACAAAATGACCTGCCGACATTGCTAGAAAATGTCCCGCTGGAAACGCGTAGACGTGTGTGGCATCAACGTGATGGTACTCCTGCACATTCTGCAATGAACACTAGACTGACTGTTGACAGAATGTTCGACAGGCGTTTCATAGGATGTGGCAGGCGCCTTAATTGGCCAGCCCGTTCTCCTGATCATACACCTTTAGACTTATTTCTGTATGGTACGTTAAGGGAGAACGTGTACCGTGACGTGTGTACAACCCCAGACGATATGAAACATCGTACTGAGGCAGCCTGTGGCAACATTACACCAGATGTACTGCGTCGCGTAAGACATTTATTACGCGGTACATTGCAAATGTGTGTAGCAAATGATGGGCACCACTTTGAACATTTATTGGCCTGAAATATCGCGACACACTCTTTACATTCTGTAATTGAAAACAAAAAACAAATTTGTAAGTTTAACTACATTTTCATGTTAGTGTACATTTTCTCATAACAAATCAGTGGGGTACAGCATTCTTCAGAGAAAAAACTAATAAAAAGATAAGCATGTGGACGTAACCTGCTGATCAAGTCTCTTCTGTACCTACGTTACATCACTGTTCATTTTGTATCCATAATTAATTCGGTTCTCTCCGATACACACGATTGAACTGCTGAGAAGTTACTCAAGCGTCAACTTTACGTTATAAATTACTCTGGATGTAATTAACATTTTACAATGTATCAAACGGCATCAATTAATTACCTTTTTCTATTTTCAGTTGTCCTAAAAATAGTAAAAGGTATCCATTTAAAAAAAAAAAACGTAAGTATGTATTGGAAATCATAGTTCCGTGCATTTCTCAGTGGTTTGTATTAACCAGTTACACCAGCCCCTCTCCTCACTTTCGGTCTGCGGAATTGGTTATTCCGTGTTTGTTGTAGTTTGGGAGGTGTTTCGTGTGGTAATGTTAGGTGACTCACAGGGTGTAGAGGGGGTGAAGCGGAAAAATTCCACGATATTCCACAGCAAATTCCGCATTTTTCCAACCGAATGTAGCCGAGAAAAAAGTATTGTAACACTTATTGAATAACCCTCAGATATCCATTTCCAGTACATATTTTTAAAACGGGGAAGCAATTCCGGGTTCGCTAGACACACATGAAATCGATGTGTAAATTTTTGACAGTCATTAGTTGCTAAGGCTTCAGGATCCCTTCACAAAATAAGATGAAGTAAATGTTCCATAATTCGAATAAAAACAACTCTCAACAAGAGTAACACAGCAGTAGATATCCTCGGTGTAACGAACCAGTTTACAACACTTAAGAAACGCAAAGCCTTCAATCCAGATTGTATACCAGTCAGACTTCTTTCAGGGTATATTGATACAGAACTCCACACTTAGCAATCACGTGCAATCGATCGCATGTAGTAAGATCCGTATACAAAGAAGGGAAAGTCGCACAAGACACACGATTACCCATAAAGGAAACAGGAGTAATCCAGTGAATTGCAAATTCGTATCACTAACTTTGATTTGCTGTACGATTTTGGAAAATAGACTGTGCTGGAACATTATGAACTAACTCGAAGAAAACGATTTATTATCATATAGCCAACGTGGATTAGGGAAATATCGTTCTCGTGAATCACAACTAGCTCTTTACTCTCACAAAGTAATGAGTGTCATCAACAGGGGACGTCAAATTCATTCCACATTTTCAGATTTTCACATCATTCGTCGTAAGCGACTTCTAATCAAATTGTGTGTCTGCGGAATATCGTGTCAGTTGCGTGGCTCTATTCATTACTTCCTATCAACAAGAACACTGTTGTAAATAGTTGATGGAAATGCATCGGGTAAAAAGGAAATAACATCTGACGTTTCGGAGGGAAATGTTATAGCCCCTATGCTGTTCCTGATCTACATGAACGGTTTAGGAGACAATCTGAGCAGCCGTCTTAGATTGTTTGCAGATGACACCGTCCTTTACTGTCTTGTAACCTAATCAGGTAATGAAAACGAATTTGCAAAATGATTATGATAATCATAATAAAATAAGAGAAAGAAGAGGTGGCACTGAAAGATTAAAGAATTCGTTTTTCCTGCATGCTGTTCGAGAGTGGAACTGTAGAGAAGTAGCTTGAAGGTGGTTCGATGAACACGCTGCCGGAAAGTTAATGCTGAATTGCAGAGTAATCATAGAGCTGCAGATAGTTGTATTTATGGTTAATATTTAGAATACTACTACGGTATCTGTGCCGCACGATAGTTCGTAATCCTACATTTTCACAGGTTAAAACATGCGAACTAATGCCGCTGAGGCTACTATCATCACAAATCCAGGAGTTAGAGCAGTCTCTGTCACATCCTGCGTACGACTAACCCCAACTGATTTACCCATTCATGCGAAGCGAATTCAATTCCAAATCAAGATTTGCCACTCCATTAAAACAGACTTCAGGTCAAAAAGGGAGAAGAGGAATTGGTCAGAAAGATAGAGAGAAATGGATAAACAGACGGGGGGGGGGGGGGGGGCGAGAGGGACAAGGGGAAGGAGGAGATGCAGGAAGGAAATGGGAGAATGAGACGGAAACAGAGAGGGCGAGAAGGAGATTAGGAGGTGTAAGAGCGGCGTGTAATAAGTAACGCAACATTTTTTTTTTTTTTTTTTTTTGTCTGAAAGCAATTTTGTGTTATTCCTGATTCCAGTACGCCATTATAATCCCCATTCTTTCGGCTAAAATCCTACTTTTCAACGTAATGTCCATTGAATGCGACGACTTGACGCCACCATATTGGCATGGCCTGTATGACCGTATGGTACCACTCTACAGGTCAGCCTAGGAGCCAGCGTCTTGCTGCATCAATAACATCTCCATCGTCCACGTACTGCTTCCCGTGGAGTGCATCCTTCGTTCGGCCAAACAGACGGACGTCGGTAGCTGCCAGATCTGAGCTGTAGTGCGGATGAGGAAGATCAGGCGAATGAAGATTTATGAGCTCCTCTCGGATCACGTACGTGTGTGAGGCCTTGCTTTGTCATGTAGAAGTTCGTTTGCATTTTCTGGCGAGAGGCAGTTGCTAGAACGGACGTGTTTGTCGACCTTTCAGCGACGATGACAGACGCCTCCCTCGATGACCCATCGTGATTTTGTTAATTGCTATGTCTCCATAGATACTCTGTAAGTGACTATGAACGTCTGCGATGCTCTGGATTCCCGCCAAAAGAAACTCAATGACAGTTCAAATGGCTCTGAGGACTATGGGACTTAACATCTGTGGTCAGCAGTCCCCTAGAACTTAGAACTACTTAAACCTAACTAACCTAAGAACATCACACACATCCATGCCCGAGGCAGGATTCGAACCTGCGACCGTAGCAGTCGCGCGGTTCCGGACTGCTTACACATCCCATTTTGAAACTTACGTGCGGCGCCGCCACAATCGGAACTCCAAGAAACTGTAGGGGCTCAAGCGGTAATATTCCACGATGTCTCACAACAAACTCCACATTTTTTTGAACCGAAATCAGCGTGTGAATTAATTTTTAGCCTCGAGTGCCACAGTGTATTTCATCTGAGTAACCACCTTCACATAATAGAGTGGCATCACGCTTCATATCCCAGACTCATTATTATAGAAAGAAGGATCGAAGCAGAACAGCACAACCCAGCAAGCAGTGTGATGTGTGGACGGAATACGAGGTCGTTGTCGTCGAATTACGCACGGAGCCCAGGCTGTGTGGGAATGGGCCCCGGTCAGCGACACGGTGTGGTCGGGCCCGCCGGGCTTAACTGCGGCCCGCCGCCGTCTGGTGGCCGTTTACACGTCCGCGGATCAATCGCGCCGTGGCGCGCCGCCTGGCTGCGTAATCTGGGCCGACCGCCCGCCGGCTAATCAGCTTACCCACCGACAACTCCAACAACACAGAACCGGCTTTACCGGCCGCTCCTTTCTTCGTAATGAATACGCTAATGCGTACGAGGCGCTCGTCTCCCTCAGACAAGTCGTCGCCGTGCCGCATTACCTGCCATTTCCATTACCGTCCTTTCGCATTATATGCTGTTCTTTCCTCATTACGATTATTCTTCTTCCCTACTCTCAGGAAAAGTATAGCTGTCTCCATTTTATTCATTTTGTTAATCCTACGCATTTCTAGAAATTGTTGTCAACGAATCTGCTACACCGCAGGTTCAGTATTGCGCAGTGCGACGACAAGTAAGTTACTATACGGTGATATTTGCAAGTACCTTCGGGGCTTCAGAATACGACTACAACGAACAGAAGAAAAACAGAGGAAGCGTGTCAGGGGATAGCGCACCTCTCCGTGCTAAGATCTTAATACGTACCAGAGGTTGAAAATACCGCTTCAGTTGTAAAGTTCTTTTATTATCACACGACCTCGCTCGTAGGTAGCACACCGCGCCTTGTACACGTCCACGACGGCGCTCGGGGGTCACAGCACCAAGTTACGGTTCAAATGGTTCAAATGACTCTGAGCACTATGGGACTTAACTTCTGAGGTCATCAGTCCCTTATAACTTAGAACTACTTAAACCTAACTAACCTAAGGACATGACACACATCCATGCCCGAGGCAGGATTCGAACCTGCGACCGTAGCGGTCGCGCGGTTCCAGACTGTAGCGCCTAGAGCCGCTCGGCCACCCCGGCCGGCACCAAGTAACGACTCCTGAAGGTGGGTGTATAAGAGCCCGAAACGGTCGTGTGATAATAAAAGAACTTTACAACTGAAGCGGCTTTTTAACCTCTGGTATAGTGCTCGGTTGCGGATGCTTCCACAACAGGATTGTTTGTCTTATTACGTAGTTGCAGAACGCACCACTGGGGAAGGGAGTGGAGAGGGAAGGGGGGGGGGGGAAGAGGGGAGTAGTCGTATCAGAACATCTATACATATTATACATTACAGTCCCAGTCACGTTTTCCCATAAGGATATGAAGGTTAATATCAGGAACAACTTCCGTTTTGATACGATTTTCAGTAATAGATCGATTGATGAGTAAGGTTTGTCTACGTGATTCACAGTTGTGTTAGTGAAGAGTGCGTAATACATGTAAAGTCACCTGTTGCGCATTTATCTCGCGTTTAGAGTGACACATCGTTCCTATGCCACCACATTAACAACCAAACATCCCCCATTTTTCTCTCATTCGACCTGGAAGAAGCCTATGACCGTGTGAGATACTCCAGTTTCCTTTACAAACTCCAAACTTACTCACTCCCAATTAATTACATCGGAAGTATTGCATCCATCATATCTAATCGCCCATCTTTTCCCATCACTAACAATACCAACATTCACACCCTTTCCATTCCTCAACAGGGATGCCTCCCTTTCTTCTCTTCTCTATCCCCTCTGCGCTGTCAGTATTCCCCAAACTACCCTGCCAGTCCACATCCTTCGGTATGCTGATGAAAGCACATTCCTGCCCTCTACTCTACACTCCTGAAAACACAACGATCCCTGCAAATCTACCAATTATTCTTCAGTATGCTCTCTTCTAAGTGGCCAAGCGGTTCTAGCCGCTTCAGTCCGGAACCGCGCGACTGCTACGGTCGCAGGTTCGAATCCTGCCTCGGGCATGGATGTGTGTGATGTCCTTAGGTTAGTTAGGTTTAAGAAGTTCTAAGTTCTAGGGGACTGATGACCTCAGATGTTAAGTCTCATAGTGCTCAGAGCCATTTGAACCATACTCTTCCAAGACTCAGTCAATAATGACTTGTATCTCACCATTTACGATAATCCAACGTAATTAACTAAGATTTCAAAACACCTTGGACTAAAACTTGATCTCCAACTAGCTTGAAAACGCCATCCACTAACCGGCAACAGAGAGGCGAAAACAGACTAAAAGTACTCCACTTACCTTACACCATGTGGAGCCCTTACCATCGCATTAAATTTCCACTCCTCTCACCTACATCGTACACTTCCACGTACTCTACGGTATCCACAAACTTCACTCCAATAGCCCTGTTGTGTCGCCTCTGATTACCAATCCTGGTATGCTCCCGCATCTTTGCAAACACACACTTCACAGCCTTTTCCAGCGCAACTTCAACCGACTTACTTCCCATAGAGTGATATACACTGCGATATATGCCCGGCCTGCGAACTATAACTCTTCCGCATCTATACCACTCCAGAGGCCGGACTCCACCCTCTCCCTTCGCTCTCCATTTACCCCCTTCGCATCCACTTCTGACACCATGATACTGCCCACCCAACGAACTCTTACTTCATTTCCGCCTTCCCACTATCCACCGTACCATTCACCTTCATTTCTAGATAGCAATCAGCGGATTATTTATTTACACCCATACTCTTCCTTCCTACGGAACTCCAAACGTTTAATCTCCCCAGCGGATTATTTATTTACACCCATACTCTTCCTTCCTACGGAACTCCAAACGTTTAATCTCCCCACTGTTTTTTGCCCAGTGCACGTCCTTCAGCTTCGTAAGTCAAAGTGTAGGACTCATGTTTTATGAACGTCACCGTCCTTTCTAACGTGTCTCTTACATTTTTTTAACTTAAACTCTGTTTCTAAATTTTAAAAGAATAAAACAAAATTGTAGTAAATATCCGCCCAAGTTAGCTGAGTGGTCAGCACGGCGGAATGCCACGCCAAGGGGCCCGATTTCGATTCCCAGCTGGGAAAGGAGATTTTCTCCGCTCAGGGACTGGGTGTTGTGTTGTCCTCATGATCATTTCATCCCCATCTCTGGCGCGCAAGTCGCCCAATGTGGCGTCGTTGCAATAAGTACTTGTCCTCGGCGGCCGATCTTCAACGAATGGGGGACTCCCGGCCCACAATGCCGTACGCTCATTTCCATTTGTAGTAAATAGCATCATACAAACTTCTTTTTGACTTTTAAAATGTTTTTAAATTTTGCGTCTGCAAATCTTGTTGTTCTTATTTATATTTTGCTAAAGATTTGGCTGCAGAGAGCGACACTGTACTGCTGCAGCCCTCCGTCTCACTCATGTGGGTTGAGGGGTATGAAATGGCAATAAGGAAAAAAAATAGTGACATGTGGTGAAATGTCTCTTTCCTTCACTAACAAATAAAATAGAACATGAAAATATGAATCTTCCTTGCGACTAAGCTCTACACATGTATCTTAGAATTAAATTTTAAACAAATTAAATACACTCCTGGAAATTGAAATAAGAACACCGTGAATTCATTGTCCCAGGAAGGGGAAACTTTATTGACACATTCCTGGGGTCAGATACATCACATGATCACACTGACAGAACCACAGACACATAGACACAGGCAACAGAGCATGCACAATGTCGGCACTAGTACAATGTATATCCACCATTCGCAGCAATGCAGGCTGCTATTCTCCCATGGAGACGATCGTAGAGATGCTGGATGTAGTCCTGTGGAACGGCTTGCCATGCCATTTCCACCTGGCGCCTCAGTTGGACCAGCGTTCGTGCTGGACGTGCAGACCGCGTGAGACGACGCTTCATCCAGTCCCAAACATGCTCAATGGGGGACAGATCCGGAGATCTTGCTGGCCAGAGTAGTTGACTTACACCTTCTAGAGCACGTTGGGTGGCACGGGATACATGCGGACGTGCATTGTCCTGTTGGAACAGCAAGTTCCCTTGCCGGTCTAGGAATGGTAGAACGATGGGTTCGATGACGGTTTGGATGTACCGTGCACTATTCAGTGTCCCCTCGACGATCACCAGTGGTGTACGGCCAGTGTAGGAGATCGCTCCCCACACCATGATGCCGGGTGTTGGCCCTGTGTGCCTCGGTCGTATGCAGTCCTGATTGTGGCGCTCACCTGCACGGCGCCAAACACGCATACGACCATCATTGGCACCAAGGCAGAAGCGACTCTCATCACTGAAGACGACACGTCTCCATTCGTCCCTCCATTCACGCCTGTCGCGACACCACTGGAGGCGGGCTGCACGATGTTGGGGCGTGAGCGGAAGACGGCCTAACGGTGTGCGGGACCGTAGCCCAGCTTCATGGAGACGGTTGCGAATGGTCCTCGCCGATACCCCAGGAGCAACAGTGTCCCTAATTTGCTGGGAAGTGGCGGTGCGGTCCCCTACGGCACTGCGTAGGATCCAACGGTCTTGGCGTGCATCCGTGCGCCGCTGCGGTCCGGTCCCAGGTCGACGGGCACGTGCACCTTCCGCCGACCACTGGCGACAACATCGATGTACTGTGGAGACCTCACGCCCCACGTGTTGAGCAATTCGGCGGTACGTCCACCCGGCCTCCCGCATGCCCACTATACGCCCTCGCTCAAAGTCCGTCAACTGCACATACGGTTCACGTCCACGCTGTCGCGGCATGCTACCAGCGTTAAAGACTGCGATGGAGCTCCGTATGCCACGGCAAACTGGCTGACACTGACGGCGGCGGTGCACAAATGCTGCGCAGCTAGCGCCATTCGACGGCCAACACCGCGGTTCCTGGTGTGTCCGCTGTGCCGTGCGTGTGATCATTGCTTGTACAGCCCTCTCGCAGTGTCCGGAGCAAGTATGGTGGGTCTGACACACCGGTGTCAATGTGTTCCTTTTTCCATTTCCAGGAGTGTACATCTCGAGAACATTCATGAAGATAAGAGAAAGGACAAAAATTCAAAATTATGTTCACACTCGGGAGTGTATAGGATCATACCTGAGAATTTACAACTTTAAATTCGAAACACTTTATTACAGTCTTTTACGTCAAGTAAATAGCTGTAGCCAGAAACATTGTTAAATACAAAGGCTGTTACAAACGGGCACATAACGGCTCCAGGCCCCATTTCATACCAAAAGCGGCCACCTGCCGTATAATGAACACTCGGTCCGCCCTGGTAGCTGAGTGGTCAGCGTGACAGACTGTCAATCCTAAGGGCCCGGGTTCGATTCCCGGCTGGGCCGGAAAATTTTCTCCGCTCAGGGACTGGGTGTTGTGTTGTCCTAATCATCATCATTTCATCCCCATCGACGCGCAGGTCGCCGAAGTGGCGTCAAATCGAAAGACCTGCACCAGGCGAACGGTCTACCCGACGGGAGGCCCTAGCCACACGACATTTCCATTTCCATTTCCATGAACACTCTGCTTACTATTTGGTACAGGAAATTTCTGAAACAAGAAAAAACATACACGTAACAATGAACATAATGGTTTCACAAGTCCACAACCACCCACGAGCTCGTGATAGTACAACACAGTGGCAATAATTGTAATTAATAAACAAACTGCATTAATAAGAAAATTTAAAAACCCAACTTTTAACGAAATGTAGAAGGAATCAGTTAAGGTGTTGACAGACTACTCAGCAGTTACTTTACTTGAAAAACGCAATACACACTATCAACAGCCGTCCGATAAGAAAAGTTACTGAGCGGGTACTGTGAAAAGGTAATGGGCTAATGATTGCAAATTAAAAGTTTAAATAAGCGTGTGTTTCGATAACTCGACCCACTTAAAGCAACTCAAAAAAACTGAAATCTCACAAGAGCTTTAAAAGAAATTTTCACACTGATATGAAAACACCTACATTCACGTACCAAATTTACATAAGACTAATGAAGCTCAGCGCTTTTAAGAGCAAAGCAAAACACAGTAAACAATTACAGCACAGGCAGTCAACAAAATTTGACAAACGTGCAGATGCTCATCCATATCGTGCCGAAGCAAATCTGAATTCTGTTGAACCACTCAGAATAACTTTCCATCAGCGCTACAAAGCCTTCCTAACGACTCAATAACTAAAGGTGCGTAGAGAACCACGAAAGCACCGCCGCCATTACGGTGTTAACCACCAAGTCAATCCACTGCAACGAGTAACTTCCTTTACGCCGAGCACCGTCTCCATTTAAGCTCGTACACATCAGCTTCACAACAGCTCACGACACTGCTCGGCTCCCACTGTTCTTGTGGTACAAGTTTTAACGTATACTTCGACACCTCACCACATTGTGCCTGCGTAACGTCAGCTCGGAGGAAGCACTGCAATCCGCTCGGTGACAAACGACCACATTCAACTGCACGTCTACAACTGTCTCCGCCGCTCCCCGCCTTCCTCCAGTAAGGTCCGACGCTGCACTCTCGCCACCACGCTGCGAGACTCTCTGCAATACCGTGCACCATTTTAGACAGCCGCTGCTGCTGCTGACAGCAGGTGGATCCGGTGTGGGAATCATTCGTTGGGAGACCGAAGAAGTCTGTGACGTGTGCGAGCAGAGAACTGCAGCTACCGCCGTCGCCTGCCTGGCACATATTAGGCAAAACATTATGTAAAACCATACCAGCTACAGTTGTTACTTGCCCTGACTGCTCGGGGCAATGTGCTTTGTTTTGAATATTCCACTGAGCTACAGCGGGTAATGGATGAAGATAGTTTTTCTCAGAAGTTAGTTGAGTGAGGAAGCTCATCTCTGGGGCACAAAACATTCTCATGAGACGGGCCACTCCTTCATTATTCAGCTAAAGTGAACTTTTTTTGTGCGAAGTCCTTTTGAAATGTATACGGATTACTTTTTTCTGGAGAAAACAGCGAATAGTTTCGTGTACCTCAACACACAGCAGCAACGGATTATGCTAAAATAACAGCTGGGAGATTCCATTTCGCAACAAAACTGCTCCACCACACTCTCTTGCAGGCGTTCGTCATTATCTCAGTGCCAAACTACCACAGAGACGAATTTAACTTGAATCCAATCACAATTATCCTCATCTTTGGTGACCCACCGCCACCTGACATAACTCGATATAATTTATTTCCATGGAGAGTGTTCTTGCTCGGCTACCACGTAAATTGGAATAGTTGTAAGGTTGGATAATAATTAATACGTTGAATGATTCCGACCTCGATGTGTTGGGAGGTGTCTGGCGACACTATTACTATCGTATTGACGTTTGCCACATCAGAAATGGAGCTCATATTATACCCCTGTAATTTGTGCTAAAAACTTGGGGAACTGCGCTACTCAGTAATACGTGAATGTGTCTCTTAGTTTCCATGCAGTTGTCTTCTAAGATACCAGCTGCACATATGCGTAACCTAGTATAATATGGATTTTTTTGTCTGCCCGACTGTTCAAGGAACGTTTTTGTTATCGTCTTCCGTCCAGAGACGGGTTTGATGCAACTCTCCATGTTACTCCATCCTCGCAAGTCTCTTCATCTCCGAGTAACTACTGCAACCGACATCCTTCTGAATTGGCTTAGTGTATTCATCTCTTCGTCTCCCTCTAAGCCTTTTATCTCCCACGATTCCCTCCAGTACTAAATGGTGATCCCTTGATGCCTCAGAACGTGTTCTGTCAACCGATCCCTTCTGTTCAAGCTGTGCCACAAATTCCTTTTATACCGAATTCTATTCAATATCTCTCATTAGTTACGTGATCTACCAATCTAATCTTCAGCATTTTTCTGTGGCAGCATGTTTCGAAAGCTGCAGTTTTCTTCTTGTCTAAACTATTTACCATCCATGTTTATCTTCCATAAGTAGTCTACTTGATAAAAATACTTTCAGAAAAACTACCTGGTACTTAAATGTACGCTCGATGTTAACAAATCTGTCTTCTTCAGAAACGCTTTCCTTCCCATAGCTAGTCTACATTTTATATCCTCTCTACTTCCACCATCATCAGTTATTTTGTTCCCCAGATAGCAAAACTTATCTACTACAAAAAATGTTTCAAATGGCTCTGAGCACTGTGGGACTTAACATCTGAGGTTATCAATCCCCTAGAACTTAAAAATACTTAAATCTAACTAACCTAAGGACATCACACACATCCATGTCCGAGGCAGGATTCGAACCTGCTACCGTAGAGGTCGCGCGGTTCCAGACTGAAGCGCTGAGAAGCGCTCAGTCACACCGGCCGGCTTATCTGCAACTTAAAGTGTCTCGTTTCCTAATCTAATACCCTCACCATCATCTGATTTAATTTTACTACTTTCCATTGTCCTCATTTTGCTTTTGTTTATGTTTATCTTATATCCTCCCTTCCACCGAGCGAGGTGGCGCAGTGGTTAGACACTGGACTCGCATTCGGAAGGACGACGGTTCAATCCCGCGTCCGGCCATCCTGATTTAGGTTTTCCGTGATTTCCCTAAATCACTCCAGGCAAATGCCGGGATGGTTTCTCTGAAAGGGCACGGCCGACTTCCTTCCCCATCCTTCCCTAATCTGATGAGACCGATGACCATGCTGTCTGGTCTCCTCCCCCAAACCAACCAACCTTCCTTCCAGACACTGTCCACTCCGTTCAACTGCTCTTCCAGGTACTTTGCTGCCTCTGACAGAATTACAATGTCGTCGGCAAACCTCAAACTTTTTATTTCTTCTCCATGGAACTTGGTTCCTACTCCAAGTTTTTCTTTTGTATACTTTAATGCTTGCTCAATATACAGATTGAATAACATCGTGGATAGGCTGCAACCCTCTCTCACACCCTTCTCAATCTCTGCTTCCCTTTCGTGCTCTCGACGCTTATAATCGTCATCTGATTATGTAAAAATTGTACATAGCCTTTCGCTCTCTGTTTTTTTACCCCTGCCACCTTCAGAATTATGAAAGTATTCCAGCAACATAATCAAAAGGTTTTTCTGAGTCTACAAATGCTCTTCTAAGATACTCGTAGGTCAATATTGCCTCGTATGTCCCAGCATTTCTATGAAATACAAACTGATCTTCCCTGAGGTCGGCTTCTACCAGGTTTTCAATTCGTCTGTAAAGAGCTCGTAGTAGTATTTTGCAACAGTGACTTATTAAACTGATACTTCGGTAATTTTCACAACTATCAGCACCTGATTTCTTGGGGATTGGAATAATTATATTCTTCTTTGAGTCAGAGAGTATTTGCTCTGTCTCATACATATTGCTCACCAGATGGCAGAGTTTTTTCACGGCTGTCTCACCCAAGGCGATCAGTAGTTCTAATACTAAGAGTATTGTCTTCTCCTGGAGCCTTGCTTCGTCTTTTAGTGCTCTGTCAAATTCTTCACGAAGTACCATATCTCCCATTTCATCGTCATCTACGTCCTCTTCTATTTCCATAATATTGCCCCCAAGTACATCGCCCTTGTATCGACCACCTATGTAATCCTTCCCCCTTCTTGCTTCCCCTTCTTTGCTTAGGACTGGTTTTCCATCTGAGCTGTTGATATTCATACAGGTGGTCCTCTTTTCTCCAAAAATCTCATTAATTTTCCTGTAGACAGTATCTGTCTTGCCCCCGGTGATATATGCTTCTACATTCTTACATTTGTCTCTAGCCATCCTTGCTTAGCCATTTTGCACTTCCTGCCGATTTCATTTTTGAGAGGTTTGTGTTCCTTTTCGGCTCCTTCAATTATTGCATTTTCATATTTCTCCTTTTTATCAGTTAAATTGAATATCTCATTTGTTACCGAAGGATTTCTACTGGCCCTCGTCTTTTTACCTACTTTATCGTCTACTGCCTTCACTATTTCA
Source organism: Schistocerca serialis cubense (assembly GCF_023864345.2). NCBI lineage: Eukaryota > Metazoa > Arthropoda > Insecta > Orthoptera > Acrididae > Schistocerca > Schistocerca serialis. The sequence continues at coordinate 493,011,719 of NC_064638.1, forward strand.
TCTCTCAATGCTACCCATTCTTGTTCTATTGTATTTCGTTCCGCTGTTCTTCTTAGTTGTTTCGTAATGCTCTCCCTTCAACTCTTTCAGTTCATCCAGTCACATCTTCTTAATTTCCTACTCTTTTGTAGTTTCTTCATTATTGGTCTGTAGGTCATAACCAATAAATTGTGGTGAGAGTTCACATCAGTCCCCGGAAATGTATTACCATTTAAAACCTGGTTCCTAAATCTTTGTCTGACGATTATACAATCAATATGAAACCTTCCAGTGTCTTCAGGCCTCTTCCACGTATACAGCTTTCTTTCATGGTCCTTAAACTATGTGTTAGCTGTAATTAATTTCTACAACTTTATTATGAAAGCCACTGTAAGGTGTCTGGTGAACAGTACATTATGTACCACTGTCGATCCCTCCCTTTCTAGTTCTAGTCACAAGTGGTGCACGGGAAGGAAGGCTGTTTATAAGAATCCCTCGAAAGACGTTGATTAACTTGGGTTAACCTAGTCTTCCCGTTTGCTTGTCTGATATTTGATTATCAAAAATGGCTCTGAGCACTATGGGACTTAACTTCTAAGGTCACCAGTCTCCTAGAACTTAGAACTACTTAAACCTAACTAACCTAAGGACATCACACACATCCATGCCGGAGGCATGCCGGAGGCTGTAGCGCCTAGAACCGCTCGGCCACCCCGGCCGGCTTTGATTATCACTTAAGAAGGATTGCGTGGGGTACCAACATTACAGACAGTGCCGGTCCGAGTCTGGCAGTCAAACCTTTGCCTTTCGCGGGCATGGGCTCTTCCGAAAGAGCTGCCCAAGCACGGGTCGCAACTGATCCCCACAGTTAACTTCCGCCAGTACCTCACACCTGTAATGTAGGGGATGAGGCACTACTGGGAATGAAGTTGTGACGACGGGTCGTGGGTCATGCTTGGATAACTCAGTCGATAGAGCACTTGCCCGCGAAAGGCAAAGGTTGAACTTTAGCTTTCAAAGCTGGCTTATGGCATGACCAGACTCGAGACAACAGTTGGTCCTAGTCGTTTTAAAAGTTCAGTTTGAGACTGATAGTACGACTAACGAACGAATTCCTGTTTCAATTTTTTGTCGGTAAATTGGTGGGAGGATAATATTGGTGGGAGGCTGATATTTTCACCAGCCACCCAGTCCGGCGAAGGGTATTGCACAGGAGTTCCTTTTTTGTGACGATTGGCAGATGGTCATCCCAGACTCAAGAATGTTGCAGCAGAGCATAGCGCCTGGGAATATTTAGAAAGTTTTCAGGTAACGGTAAGTCGCAATCTGCCGGTGTGGTGAGTAGCGTGTGCTACTCTCGTTCGAGCTTAGGATAAAATATTTTATATGGGGACTGCAGTAATCAAGTTCAGTTTGCAGGTGAGCAATGTATCTAAATTGAACTCGTGAAAATTTGATGGGTTTTCAATCTAGTTTTTGGTAGATTAATTTGTGTTTCATTAGCCATGTCTTTAGGATTTCTCTGTGGCGTTCTGCAGATTTTCTTGAGGAGGATGAATGGTCAAAAGCCAGATTTGATGGCAACTGCTCGCAATTCGTAGGAATTATTTGTGAATTTATCTTTTAGCATCTTCCTTGCACTGCTGTAGTGAGTTCTTGCAGATTTAATTCATTCACAAGAACAACCGTGCCTCATCTTTCCGATGATACCAACTTCTATGTCCGTAGAATTTTTTCAAAAATCAACCCCCATAAGGATCGGAAAAAATTAATATATCTGAAAGGGTGACGTCGATTTTTTTTCCGATGACGGCGTATGCCATCTGAGGCATAGTACATGTACCAATACTGGTTTTAACGTCGTGCGCCGAAAGATAGTGTAGTGGCATAGCATGCTGTACATTTTATGTAAGTCTGCATTTTATGGGTTTTATTTAAATAGTCATTTTAGGTTATAAAGTAAGACTCCTCACTGTAGACGTTATACTGTTGATGGCTATGGCAAAGAGGGTGACGCTTAAAACACTGCCCTGGGGGACACCGTTGTCTTGCTCAAAGCGATCAGACAGTGTGTTACCAACGCGAGTCCGAAAAAACCGCTGAGACAGGAACGACCGAATGAAAATGGGGAGGCGGCCATGAAAGTCCCATTGATGCAGTTGTTCAAGAATACAGTGTCTCCAAGTAGTATCATATGCCCAACTGATATCAAAGAAGATACCGATACAGTGATGCTGACGGAGGAAAGCCTGCTGAATAGCCGCCTCTAGGAGGGTCGACTGTGGACCGAAATTTTCGGAATCCATACTGAAAGCGGCTAAAGAGCTGTCTGGTCTCTAACATCCAGACCAGACGACGGTTAACCATCCGTTCCAGGGTCTTTCCGACACAGCTTGTCAAGGCGATACTACGAAACTACCGGGACATGTGCGGTCCTTTCCTGGTTTGAGGAGAGGGATGAGGATTGCCTCCCTCCACGAGGTGGGGAACACTCCTGTCTGCCATATGAGATTAAAACGTTCGAGGAGGATTTCCTTTGACGCCGCTGGCAGATGTCGAAGCATTGAGTACCGGATGCGGTTGCAACCTGGTGCAGTGTCAGAAGTCTCAGTAAGTGCCGATTCAAGTTCCCACATGGAGGAAGGGGAGTTGTAGGCCTCAGAACTCTTTCGACAGTCGCACGGTAGCGACGAAACGCTGGATCCTGGGTTGCAGTGGCAGTACTTTGTGCAAAATGCTCTGCCAGCATCTGAGCAATGGCTCTGGGTGTCGTTTGGAGGCATCCCTGGTTCAGGACTGCAGCTATTGGTAAACGGCTATGTTTACCGGAAATCCTCTGGATGGCTTCCCATACTTTTGTGGAACAAGTGGAACGGTTGATGGAGTCCAGGAACTCCTGCCATGACCTTTTCTTGCTCTCTTTAATGACACGGCGTGCCCTGGCTCTCGCGATTCGAAAGACGGTAAGATTGATCGCTGTTGGGCAGCATTTAAATCGGCGAAGAGCCGCACGCCTGTCGCGGATGGCTGAACGGCACTCTTCTGTCCACCAAGGCACAAGGCGCCGCTTAAGAGGGCCAGGAGACTGTGGTATGGTCAGGTCAGCAGCATGATGGATCACAAGTGTGATGTGATCCACCCATTCCTGTATGCTGTTGTGGCGTTCAAAGACAGCCAACCGAGTGAACAGTGGCCAGTTAGCTCTGCCAATCATCCACGATGGCGGCCTCCTAACCAGCAATACACCATCCAGGAGGTGAATGCGAATGGGGAAGTGATCGCTGGAATGAAGGTCGTCAATGACCTCCCAGTGAACAGAGTCAGTGAGCGTTGGAGAGGAGAAAGATAGGTCAATGGCTGAGAATGACCCAGTAGCAGTAGAGAAATGAGTCGGAGTACCTGTGTTGAGGATGCACAACACTTGAGATGTTAGGAGGCTCTTCAAAGTTCGACCTCGAGTGCAAAGAGAAGTGGAGCCCCACACGACATGTTGGGCATTGAAGTCTCCCAGGAGGAGAAATGGGCAGGAGAGTTGGTCGATAAGATGTGTGAGAGCGTCTAAGGACATGGCATCCAAAGTGGGTAAATAAAGGGAGCAAACGGTAAGCCTCCGACGTGAATGAATTTCAACTGCAACTGCTTGCAGGTCAGTATCCAGGGGGAGAGCAGAGGAGTGGTGGTCATTATTGACAAACACGGCGACTCCGCCTTTGGCCCTTAGTCCAGTCAGGTCATCTTTGCGATATAACGTATAGCCCCTAAATACAGGAGCATCAAATGGTTTTAAATGCGTTTCCTGTAAACACAAGCACAGGGGGCGTTGCCGTGCTAGGAGGTTCAGTTCCTCCACATGTGCCCGGAATCCATTCATGTTCCACTGTATAATGGGAGCCATCTATCAGGGTGAGAGGACCTTCATTCTCACTTTCTGTCGGGGAGGAGAGCCCACAACAGGTGGAGGCTCAGTTTTGGGGCGAGATGATTGCCTCAGTCTGACTTCAACCTCCATCGCCTCTGAAGAGGAGTCGAGAGAGATGTCAGAGAGGATGACATCAACATCAGCAGACTGTATAACTTCAGTCTCCTTCAGTGGGCGAGTCTTTACCTTTGGCTTTGGTTTAGATTTTCTGGCCTGAGGTGGCATTGGAGCCAAAACCTCAGAAGCAGTAGGGGGTGTAGCAGCGCTGGGCAGTGCACAAGACTGAACCTGGGAAGGGGCAGGAAGTTCCACGATATCAGCTACCATGGCCTGGTCAGAAGGCCGGTGGGGGGAACAGCAGGCTTCACAGGAACGGCAGCAGCACACGTACATTGACAACGCAGGTGCTAGTGCTGACAGTAGCAACCTCCGTTTGTGTAGCGGCATTGGTTTTCAAAACTGGCTGTTTCAGAACGGAAGAAAAGGAGGCAGCGAACGTGGGCGGCTGCGTGGACTTGTAGATTTTCTTTGCCTCACCATACGGGATGCGTTTGGTGGTTTTAAGTTCCTGGATCTTCCGTTCCTCAAGGAAAACTCTGCATTTCCTACTCCTCACAGGGTGATCCCCAGAGCAGTTGACACACTTGGGAGGAGAGGAGCAACCAACTCTCTCATGGGCCGCTTTACCACATTTCCCGCAAGTGGCTTCCCCTTTACAGCCGAGAGTAGTGTGTCCAAAGTGTTGGCATTTACAACACCGCATGGGGTTAGGGTAATAAGGCCGTACACTGAGATGTAGGAAACCTGCCTTCACATGCTCTGGCAATTTTGTGCTGTTAAACGTAAGGATAAATGAGTCAGATTTCATGAGAGCACCATTCACCCGTTTCATAACGTCGACAATTCCTTCCCAGGACCATTCGGACTTCAGTTCGTCGTGGGGAATGTCAATGAGATCTCTGCAAGTCACAACACCTTTGCTGTAGTTCAAGGTGTTGTGAAATTCAGTCTCTATCGCAAACTCCCCAAAAAATTGTGCCTTCTGAAGGTTCTGGACTTGCTGGAAGCTAGATGTTTCAACCAGCAAGGTGCCATTTCGCAAGCGCTTTACAGACTTTAATGTGGCAGCAATACCTTCTAAGCCCTTCTGTATATAAAATGGTGAAACTTTTTCGAAACTCCCATCTTTTCTTTTAATTATAAGAAACACATTCTGCGAAGCAGCATGCGTTCTGTTACTACTAACTGTATCAGGAGGACTGGCTACACGAGCCCTCTTGTTATATTGGGTGTTAGAACCGAGCAGCGGCCCACCATTTCCGCTGGGAGGAGGAGAAGAAAAGTTCGAGGGTTCCACCTCGGTCCCACGAGCAGCTAGGGAACTAGAAGTCCACCTAGACAGAGCCCCGCGTGCCTAGGTAAGCCTTATACAACTGAGGTGGGGCAGGTTCCCCAGAGGTTGCCCGCTAACGACTGTTCCACCTCAACAGCCATGCATCTCATCAGCACGCAGCACACCTTGAGTTTGAGGGGTTGTTTATAGAGGTTTATTCCGTCCTCACGATCCGGGCGGTCAAGCCAAGATCCCCATTCCCTGAGACACACAAAGTTCCACCGCCGCGCCGCACGGTGGTCGCTGAAGTATGCCCAGAGTTTACGGTGGCAGGGGACTGGTGGCGCTTACCATTCCCCAGCTCAGGAACCCCGGGGTCGCCAAGCCCGTACCCAGCAAATGAATGCTGAGCCCGTGGGGGCGACTGACCGACTGCGGAGCTCAAAGCGCCCCTTAAATGCACGTGAAGAGGTAACTTTTCCCCTTTCGCACCGGAGGGAGACACCAAAGATGCGATTGCCACAGCGGCGGCACCGTCAGTAACGGAAAGCGACTGCTTTACACTACGCGCTGCGGCGCGCTCTTCAAAACAGCAATTTTTACCACGGCTCAGGACGCATTCGTGATTCCTACAGTCAACTGAGGGAGACTGAAATGGATCAGTTTGTGGCCTAGTGGTGGGATAGTCCTTTCGGAGGCCACACAAGTAGTACGTGCTGCGGTAGTTGCTCAACAATGCTATTATCAGTGGTTACGTGAACATTCTTCACATCTGCAGACGAGGATCTGCACGTCCACGCAGCGCTGACTCCAACCAGGATCGTCGTATTGTGAGGACAGCAGTGGCAGATCGTACAGCAACCAAGGCACAGAGAAGAAGTCTTGTGAGCCCAGAAGTGTCAACACGAACTGTAGCGAAACAGTTATTAGCTGTGGGACTACAAGCAGGCACACCTCTAACCCGTCTTCCACCGCCGGCCGCGGTGGCCGAGCGGTTCTAGGCGCTCAGTACGGAACCGCGCGACTGCTACGGTCGCAGGTTCGAATCCTGCCTCGGGCATGGATGTGTGTGATGTCCTTAGGTTAGTTAGGTTTAAGTAGTTCTAAGTTCTAGGGGACTGATGACCACAGATGTTAAGTCCCATAGTGCTCAGAGCCATTTGAACCGTCTTCCACTCACGTCACAGCATCGACGCGCACGGCTCGATTGCTGCCGTCAGATGATCATTTGGAGGCTACCTCCGTCACGAGTGGACTATATTTCCTGAACATTCTCTACTGAATCTGTGTGGCATTTACCTTTTCCACGCTATTAGTTTCGTAGGCTCCTTCCACTTTCAGTCGATCTTTACGGATGCTCCCAGATGTGTAGCATACGTGACTGTTCTAGTGATTGCTCAGCTATCGTGTTATGAAACTGTTACAGATATTTCCGCTTATTTATGCACAATATATTGAATTTGCTTACTGTTGAGATTCATGTGCCAGTTCCTGCACCAAACGTCAACCCTCTGCAGGTATTCTTGTTTTTCTCTACAATGTTCTTGCGTTCCGACGTCTCTGTACACAACAGTATTATCTGCGAAGACCATGATAGAGCATTAGAAATTATTTATTAGATCAAAAACATACGTTATGTCACAGATCTACATGTTTCATCTCACTAGGTGTAGGGGTAACGTCTTTAATTAGTAATCAAAACGTCCTCCTTCCTAAGCTCGAAATCCGTCATCACTTAGCGTTTGAATAATAATTAACAGTAGTGGCCGACCACTTCCGGCATAAGAAGTCACCCTCATTCTGCCAACGGCCTTCTCAAAGAAGCGGATGAGCCGACAGAGGTTCAGGGCTCTCTCTTGTCCTTGTGGTGGGAAACTGCCCCTAAAGGCGGAAGAATCAGCAATGATCACAGGAATGAGGATGCAGAAGGCAACGGAAACCGCCACACTAAAGACACATAACGTGTATCCACAGGGCTTGTGGTCTGTAATTGAAAGAGAGTCATGATGATCTCTCCTACGGCAAAAGATTCCGGAATAGTCCCCCATACGGATCTTCGGGAGGGGACTGCCAAGGGGGAGACGACCATGAGAAAAAGAATGAATAACCAATGAAAGGATAACGTTCTACGCGTCGGGGTGCTGAATGTTAGAGGCCTGAACGTGGTAGAGAAACTAGAAAACCTGAAAACGGAAATGTAAGGGCTCAATTGTAGGGGCTATTGAAGCGAAATGAACAGAAGAGAAGGATTTGTGGTCAGAGGACTTAGGGTAATGTCATCAGCAGCAGAAAATTGTGTGACTAGAGTATCATTCGGTATGAACAGGAAGGCAGGGAAAAGAGAGTGTTACTGTGAACAGTTCAGTGATAGGGCCGATCAGAGTCGACAGCAAGCCTGCACCGCAATGATAGTTCGGATATACGTGCTGACGTCGCAAGCTGAAGAAGAAGAGATAAAGTGTATGAGGCTATTGAAAGGATAACAGAGTTCATAAAGGAAGATGAAAATTGAGGAGTCATTGAGTATTGAAATGCAGTTGTAGGGGAAGGAGCAGAAGGAGAATATGGGTTTGGGACCAGCAAAGAGATGAATGAGAGAGGAGAGAGACTAATTGAGTTTTGTAATAAATTTTAGCTAATAGCGAATACTCTGTTATAGAATCACAAGAGGAAGATCCATACTTGGAAAACGCCGGGAATTCTGGTAAGATTTCACCTACATTACATCATGGTCAGACAGAGATTCCGAAATCATATACTGGACTGTAAGGCGTACAAAGCAGCAGACATAGACTCAGGTCACAATATAGTAGTAACGAAGAGTAGCCTGAACTTCAAGTTAGAGCTTCAGGTAGAATCAATAAGAAGAGAAGTGTCATATGGAAGTACTAAGCAATGACGAGATATGCTTGAATTTTCTAACGCTATAGATACAGCAATAAGGAATAGCTCAGTAGGCAGTGAAGTTGAAGAGGAATGGAAATCTCTAAAAGGGGCAATCCCAGAAGTAGGAAAGAAAAACATACGTACAAAGAAGGTAAATGTCAAGAAACCATGGGTAACAGATCAAATGGCTCTCAGCATGGGTAACAGCAGAAATACTTCAGTTGATAGATGAAATAAGGAAGTACAAAAATATTCAGGGAAATTAAGGATACAAGTCGCTCAGGATTGAAATCAGTAGCAAGTGAAGGGAAGCTAAGACGAAATGGCTGCATGAAAAAAATGTGAAGAAATGGAAAAAAGGAAAGACTGTCAGAAGAAATGACTCAGTATGTAGGAGAGTAAAACCAACTTTCGGTGAACTTAAAAGCAAGCTTGGAACGTAAAGAGTGCAACGGAAATTTCACTGCAAAATCCAGATGAGAGTGCAGATAGGTGGAATGAGTACATTGAAAGCCCCTGTGAGACGGGAATACTTGTCTGATGTGATAGAAGAAGAAACAGAAGTCGATTTAGAAGTGATAGGAAAATGCAATATTAGAATCAGAATTTAAGAGAGCTTTCCAGGACCTAAGACCAAATACGGCTAAATGGGTTGATAACATGCCATCAGAATTTCTAAAATCAATGGAGGAAGTGGCTTCAAATCGACTATTCACGTTTATATGTAGAATGTATGACTCTGGCGACGCACTATCTGACTTTCAGAAAAGTTTCATCCACAGAATTCCGAAGACTGCAAGAGGTGACTGAACCATGAATTTACTTTCAAAACCTTTTCTTAAGAATTTAATTTATTTACCAGCGACTCATCAAGAACATTAACACATTTAATCACACTATGTGAGCATGGAAGTAGTTGCCAGTGGGTAACTGATGAAAACAGATTTAAAATTATAATCAGAAAGCACCCTTTAAATATCAAGTTACAATTTATTCACAGGAAGAAAGAACCCATTTTGACAGTATGAGCTTTCGGGCTGGGAACCTTGCCGCTCCCTTTTGACACGGCCGTAGTCACGACCGCTTACAAGAACCTCTGAAAGACTACACTGGTGCAAATCTGCAACACACCAGATTACTTTAAACTAAAAATTTTTAACAACTCACACAAGCACGTAAGGTATGCACCCCGTAGGAGGGATGGAAATGGTACAAAACACTAACATTAAAAAAATTAACCTGCCACCGAAGGTGCAACTTGATTTTTTTTAAAAACTCTTACAGTGTAAGGGTGGCAACTTTATATACTAAAATGACAATATAAATAAAAACCATGAAATGCAGTCTTACATAAAGTATACAAACATGCTCTACATTACACATATACCGCTTCTCAAGATGATAGGCAAGATAAAAACAAATTTCAGGAATTAGGCCGTTACACTTCAAGCAATAAATTCGTTAACACCGAATCCGACAAACATGACAGCGGCAGCTATTAACGTATGACAGATTGACAGGGAGATTGCTGAACAATCGGAACCGCACGTTGCTTTAACCAGTCCCTACTCCACAAGGGAAAAACGGACGACCCAATTCATAAATAACTACCTTCCCGCGAGTGGGCAAACGAAGAAGAACGGTGGGACGACCCCAAAGCAAAACGGCTGGTGACCTCACCAAGAAAACAAGTAGAATTTAACAAGTAAATGAAACAACATATCTACAATCACTTAATTAATAACAAACTGCGATTTCTGGCGAAGACCTAGCGCACCCCTAAAACGCTCTCCCTAACCGTCCGCTCCCAGCGGCTTCAACGGACGGAGGAAGGCGCGCCGATCTCCCGTCTCACGGCGTCGCAGCTGGCACGGGCCAGACCGATGTCGTACGTTCGCTCCTGTTGCTCTCGTGTCGGCCGCGAAGCCACTACCTCTCGCTATACGGCGCGGCCCACTGGATTGACGTGGCGACCTCACATGCGCCGACGCTCAAGACGGACGAGTCATCTTGTGTCCCAGTGCGCGACCGACCAACCGATCATTCCAACCGCCAATGCCCATTGCCTGAACAAATTGAGCAGACTGGCGGCCGAAAACATACTAGCACTCCGGGCGACAGACAGAAACTGACTGCCCAACATTGACCCGGCTGACCAACCGACTGGCGAGCCCATAGCGCCCCTTAAATGCACGTGAACAGGCAACCCTTCCCCTTTCCCACCAGAGGGAGACACCACAGCTGCGATTGCCACAGCGGCGCCACCGCCAGAAACGGAGGGCAACTGCTTCACACTACGCGCTGCGGTGCGCTCTTCAAATCAGCAATTTTTACCACGGCTCAGTGACAAGTGCGAGAATTATCGCACAGTCATCGTAGCAGCTCACGCATCCAATTTCTGACGAAAATGATATGCAGAAGAATGAAGAAGAAAGTTGAGGATATGTTAGATGACGGTCGGTTTGGCTTTAGGATAGTAAAGACTCCAGAGAGCCAGTTCTGACATTGCGGTTGATGATAGAATAAGACTAAAGAAAACTCCAGAACTTCATCGGATTTGTCCGCCCGTAAACAGCGTTCGACGATGTAAAACGGTGCTAGATGTTCGAAACTCTAAGAAAAATAGGGGTAAGCTGTACAGAGAGACGGGTTCCTTGGCCAAAGAGGTTCTGCCATGAAATGAAACTGCACCCCAGGCCATCACTCTCGTTGTCGGGCCGTATGGCGGGCGACAGTTAGTATGGTGTCACACCGCTGTCCGGTGGTGGGGAGCGGGGAGGAGGTCTCCACACACGTCTTTGCTGCTCACCGGGGCTCAGTTAGAGTCGGAACTGTTCACTGAAGACAATTCTACTCCAGTCAGTGAAATTCCAGGACAGGTATAGCGCACTAAGAATTTAAAACTGGGGGTTTAAATTCATAAACCGGTCATTGTAATTCTGTCAGAAATGACAAAGGACTTTGAAGAGCAGTTGAATGGAATGGACAGTGTCTTGAAGGGAGGATATAAGATGAACATCAACAAAAGAAAAACGAGGATAATCGAATGTAGTCGAATTAAAACGAGTGATGCTGCGGGAATTAGATTAGGAAATGAGTAGTAAAGGAGTTTAGCTATTTGGGGAGCAAAATAACTGATGATGGTCGAGGTAGAGAGGATATAAAATGTAGACTGGCAATGGCAAGGAAAGCGTTTCTGAAGAAGAGAAATTTGTTAACATCGAGTATAGATTTAAGTGTCAGGAAGTCATTTCTGAAAGTATTTTTATGGAGTGTAGCCATGTATGGAAGTGAAACATGGACAATAAATAGTTTGGACAAGAAGAGAATAGAAGCTTTCGAAATGTGGTGCTACAGAAGAATGCTGAAGATTAGATGGGTAGATCACATAACTAATGAGGAGATATTGAATAGAATTGGGGAGAAGAGGAGTTTGTGGCACAACTTGACAAAAAGAAGGGACCTGTTGGTAGGACATCTTCTGAGGCATCAAGGGATCACAAATTTAGCATTGGAGGGCAGCGTGGAGGGTAAAAATCGTAGAGGGAGACCAAGAGATGAATACACCAAACAGATTCAGAAGGATGTAGGTTGCAGTAGGTACTGGGAGATGAAGAAGCTTGCACAGGATAGGGTAGCATGGAGAGCTGCATCAAACCAGTCTTAGGAGTGATGACCACAACAACAACAACAACAAAAAACCGGTCATGTGAAATGAAATATCGTAGACACGAATTGCTGAATTCTGTGTGTGTTTCGTTCAACTTGTAAACCGTGTATTGATATTGTTCTTTTATTCAAACGTTTTGGAGGCAAATGAAATTATCGAAGCTGACGGTGGTTTACAAGGAAACCGCTTCGTCATATTCAACAGTTGAATGGGCGGCCGAATTCAGGCGAGAAACATTTTTTATGAAGGTAAAGAATATGTTGCCCTAATCTAATTCACTCTGTATCGTCTAATTTTATTCCACTGCATCCATTACACATGTTTTTCTTTCGTTGATGTTCAGCTTGTATCCTTTCAAGAGACTGTCCAATCTTTCCAACTGTTTTTTTTTTTTTTTCCTAGCCCTTCGCTGTCTCTGACTGAATTACAATAACTTCGGTAAAGTTCAAAATTATTATTTCTTCTCATTGAACATCGGTTCGTCCTCCAAATTTTTCTTTGGTTTCTTGTTCTTGTTAGTCAACGTATAGTTTGAGTAACATCGGAGATAGCCTACAACTCTGTCTCGTTCTACTGCTTCCCCTTCACGCCTTTCGACTTTTATAACTGACGCCTTGTTAGTGTTGAAGCTGGAAGTAGCCATTCGCTCCTTGTATTGCATCCCCTGTTACACACTCCCACATAATCGTGCTTGTTAAAGCGCCGCTTCCTTGACGGGGAGCTGCGCCAGCCTCGGTTCAAGTAAGCACGGTGGATTAACAACGAGGATCGGTGTTCAAGCAGCTTCTATGTGGTTTTGTGGCCCTTTCCAACATCTCACTCTGTGAATACAGGGCTCGTCCCAAAGTCCGCATTTTGAGACCAAGACTTATTAAACCAATAATTCGGTAATATTCACAACCGATGATTGGGTAATATTCACGCCCGCCAGCTCTATGGAATTGAAATTATGATGGTATTTCACTTGTCATATACACTTCACACACCAGATAGAATAGTTTTGTCCTGCCTGGCTCAACGAGAATGTCTTCTACTCCAAGCGCTTTGGTTTGACTTATTCTTTTCGCAGTATCATATCCTCGATCTCAGCTTCATCTACTTCTTCTTCCTTTTCTATAATTTTGTCTTCAAGTTCAATTCCTTTTTGAAGTCCCTTTATACATCTCTCCAATTTTTGTTTTCTAATTTATGCTTAGTACTGGTTTTCAGTCTGAGCTCTTGATATTAATATATTTGCTCCTCTTTTCTACAGAGGTTTCTCTGATTTTCCTATAAGCAGTAATTATCTTTCCCTAGTTGCACATGCTTCTATAGCTTTGTCATTCCCACTTAGTCATTTTGCACTTTCTGTTAGTATAATATAAATATACCTCCATGTCTATATTCACTTTCACCTGCTGCAAATTCTGCATGTTTATGTTTTCTCCTTTCATAAATTAAATTGAATGTGTAACGCGATATCCAAGGATTTTATAGGTCTTCTCTTATGTCTGTTTCATTCTCCGCTGCCTTTACTATATCTCTCAAACCTAACTATTCGTCTTCCATCTTCTACGGCATTCCTTCCACTGTCGCAGCCAATCGTTGAGTAACGTTCCCTTTGAACCTCTAAACGACTTCTGGTTCTTTCAAATTATTCAGGCCACATTTTTTTTAAAATTTCTTAACATTTTGCTACTTTTTCAGTTTTAATCTACGGTTCAGAACTAATAAATTATTTGCAGGACCTACATCTGCGCTTGAAAATGTCTAGCCTGCGAACCTTTGCTTCACATACAACTTGAAACGCCATATCTACGTGCTGTAAGCACTCCTGCATATCGAAGGACGGATATAGTCCAAGACGTATCATACGAGCTATAAAGTCATTCCTTGCCTGATGTCTGACTTTTCCTATGGCGAAAAGTCTGCTTCAATGCAGAACTAATTAATTTCATGTTTGGCGTCGGATAACAAATGACCAAAGATATATTTTATTCGTCTGATACAATTACAAATTTACAGTTCTCGGAGTTTTTCTTTGTTTTTATTGGGAAACCGCATGGTTTACCAAATTTCAAGTTACCAAATTTCAAGATTCTAGTCCAACGGGAAGTACCCAACATGTTCTGAGGAGTGAGTTTACGAGTATCAAAATATATGACATAAAAGACCGTATTCTTTGACTGCATTGACACAAAAGCTTCAATATCTTACACCGCCATGGCAGTATAGACTACAGTATGTGACATCAATTTCCACATTATACGTCTACGCGTTGATGAGGAAAATGAATTTTAACAGATAGACAGACAGATAACGAAGTCATGCTACAAGGGTTCCACTTTTACCGATTGAGGTAGGGAACCCTACAACCGTAGAATTTAGCACACAGTCCTATTTCTTCCACATATCAACGTGTGTGAGACCTGCTCGGCCTGCTTGTGTTCTCTCCCTCAACTGAACAGAATCAATTCAGAACATGTCAGTAGGAATGCTCTTGTTGGTTGGAGTAAAGGCTTCTTTGTGGTAGAGCTGTTAACAACCATCAGTTTGTTGATGAAAATGTGCTTTTAGCCAACAGCAAAGATGAAATTGTTAAGTTGCCAACAAAAGTAAAGGACAATACGGGCGGACCTCAGTCTCAGCACGTCAAAATTCATGATAACAGATTGAGGTGCACAGTTTCAATCGCAGGTCGATTAAAGGAACTAGTAGATCTTCATCTGTCTTGGGTCAACCATCTGCAATGCGGGAAGCTGTGAATATGAGATAAGAAGATGGATCACGCTAGTGCGAGTGGCTATGAGGCGGAACAGTGCAATGACGAACATCAGAAAGACTCCACTTATTTATAGTTGCGAAACATCAAGCCTTAAGGCCAGAGACAGCGTATTGATAACTTGAACTTTGACGCTGACGCAGAATACTGCGCATGAAATACGAGTAAAGGAGAACAAATGTGTCTATTATTGAACATCTCAGTGTGTCCAGGCATATCTCAGGCAACACCTTCTCTATTTTCTTGGACTTATTGTAAGGAAAACGGAGAAAACTTAGAGAAAGTAACGATGAATGGGAAGATCGAGGCAAGAGACCGAGGTGAAAAGCAGCGAGCAGGTGGATGGATCAAATCAAGATTATCCCAGCTGATTCATGGGGTCACAAGGTTGAGAAATTAACACAATGACTAGTGATGATGATGATGATGATGATGCACGGTTATAGAAGTAAAAGAATGAAAATGAGTAACAGACTGTGGTCTCACGAATATCCCGATCGGGGCATCCATGTTTAGAGCCCCATCCAACGTATGGATCACCGTCTAAGTGTCTCTTTCCTGGTCATGTAACCTCGTGGTCCTTATGCTACATGTACTAATTGCAAGCCAGTACGTTACTGAGTGGTATGTTTTATTGTGATGCATTGTTGATATTTCTGCTCATATAATTTCATTTAAAAAATGACAAAACTCTGCATGTTTTTTCTAACAGTAATGACACCACTATCAAATTTACGAGATCAGGTATTCTCTCAAATGGAGTGGATCGCGGTGTAGCGTAGAGGAAAGTCATACGTAATTTTATACAGAAAGAAATGTCCATACAGCGTGAAGCAAAGATGCCTGATTAACTTTATGGCTGAGTTGAAGTGCGTTGAGCCACTATAGAGTCATGAAACGGAAGCAGGTCGTTTGCGTCGACTTGCAGCTGCCGAACTTTTAGCCTCATGCTCAGCGCGACGCCCACGTAGCTCTCCGTCACCACACTATTACAGGGATTGTGAGGGAATAATGTACTCCAACCACAGATGGCAGGTGGTGTGGGCTGGCATGGAGGGCGCTGGCTAGTGCGGCGTTTTTAATAAGCACGTGGAGCGGCAGGCAGCACCGCTCGCAGCGGCCAACTTCCTAAATTAAAAATTCTCCTCGAGGCAGGCCGAACAGAGGCGGCGCGCGTGTCTTGTGAGTGAAGTGAGAGAGCATGAGAAACGAAACGTCCACGGCTATGGACTATGTCCAGACTGTGCGATCGGAACGCGATTCCCGTTAGTGTTCTATTCTCATTCCGTTTTGTAAGCACAATGTTATTTGTACGCCATTTTTCATGCATCTTCTTCTTCAAAGTAGAACACTGCTATGTCTTCATAAGTATTTCGATTAGTCTTATAGATATCCTTCTATGTCAATGAAAATAGAAACTTGTCATTAAGCCGAACATTGTAACACTATGATTTTGTGATTTGTGACAAAAACGAGAACCACTCAGAATACATGGTTAGATCCCAACACAACGCAGAATGCATACACACCATCTGTGGGTTGCAACATTCTGTGAGAGGTAGAATTGTGAGCAGAGTGTATGGGCTTTGTTCATGTTCAGTGTTATTGCCAGGACTGGCTGGGTATACAATGGAGATGGACAGCGTCATATGTTGAGTGATCCATGCGAAGAACATGGAGATTCTAAACATTCTGCGTGGTGTCTGTTTGTTCTATATCGTCTCACTACCACTTTCACGCAACGACGCTCTGAGCGTGTTTTTTAGGGAATTGACTAGTTTGAACCTGGGACCTGTTGCTGGTAAGGAGACGGCTGACCACACATAACATTTAGAATTCAGAAGAGTTCAGTGAGAATAGCGATGATATAACCAAATACCTAATGATTTCAGCGTCAGCTCCACTGCACTCCCTGTAGAAGAATCTTAATACTAACTAAATTTAGCGGAAGGGGTTCAAGGCTTTCCTATTTTTAGTTATCTGGTAAAATAACGTCGAAAAAGCAGTTAAGTTACCATTGGAAATTTTATTCTACTCACAAAACATCGTTTATAAATTGCACTATTGATAAAAGGAAATGTTTTAATACAGGATGGTAAAAACCAACTGCGTTCAACAAAAATGTGAACGAATATTGCCTGAATGGGTTTCCAAGTTCTACAATGGATCGAAGGATGACCTATGCCATATCACACCTGTAATCTAGGTTTAAATTAAGTTTCACCAGAGAGGAAACTATCAAAATGTTCTACAGTGACCCTCAATTATCTTTAATTACTTATCTAACTTGCCGTAAATTACAGTGGCTGATGTGGCTTCTCAATAACTATATAACAGAAAAATCATCGAGTTTCAGATTTTTACTTCAAGTGGCAAATGTGAACATCATGATCTTTAATTGACGATCGACGCTAGTATTACGTAAAGGGAATGTAACAGATGAGACTTCTGCAATTCTGAGTGAAGCCTTATGTGCTCAAAAATGCAGCATCGCATGCATTGATTACCTTGTCGGTGTTCGTCAGGGGGCGGCGGCCGGTGCAGCTCCGTCCAGCTCGCCCTCTCGGAAGCAACTCCGAAGCAACTCTCCTCTAACTTCTCCTTACTACAATTTGCCAAAGTTGGTTTAAAAAAAACTATCTCGCTGTGTTTTCATCTGACCAATCAGGGTCTCAATGTTAATGTTAAGCTCCACCTACAAAAATTCTGTCTATCCAATGAGAAACGTTATACTTTTCGTGGTGGGGCAATGTTTTTAAGGTTTGCAATGTAACAGAGACACGAAAAAGTCTCACCCTAAAACTTGCAGCTGTGTGGTCCTTTTAGCATTATCGTAAGATCTATACTGTTCCTCTGGAGGGCTCTATCCTTTAACATGGGCTGGGGGGTGGTCCTAACATAACAGAGAAGCGAAAAAGTCTCACGCTAAAAACTTGTGGGTGGTATAGCCCTTTTTGTGTTATTGTAAGATCTATACTGTTCTTTCTGGAGGGCTCTAGCTTTTAATATTGGCTGGGTTTGGCGTTCGGCGTTCGGCGCCCTATCGCGTCACTGCAGGGTTCCGCTACTGTGCGGGTCCATGTTCGTCCCAGCAGGGTTCCCCCTAGCGGTCAAATTTATTGCCCACTTCAGTTACAAGGGCCTTCCGCTGGTCTCGCTGTCCTTTCCCTTCTTTTGACGCTTCTGCCTTGTAGGAATCGTGTCTTGTCAATTACGTCCCTTTCTTTCTTGATACTTCTCGCGTTGCAACTTGTGGGTTGTTGCATCTGGTCTTTGCTCGAGTTTTTACAATGGTTCTTACAAAAAGTTTTACTTATATTCATCCAACATATGTCTAGTACCTACATTGTTTTACACCTTCTTAAAAAGCTTTACAAATTTCGACGCCCTTTCCATGTTACAATTCTAAGATATTTTGAATCTTAACTTCTACAAAAATCCTGTAATTCGTTTTATTTTTGTGTAGTGTCGTGGTGTATAGCATTTTAGTATTTCATGCTGTTAGACTATCTACACTGTATCCCTTCACCTTGATCTATGGTATTATTGGTGTTATTTTTGTTGAAACTACTTTCTTTTTCCCATCTTCCTCTCTCTTGATTCTTCGTTCTCCTGACGATCGTATCTGCAACATAATCTTGACATATTGTGCTGATTATTTACCAGTAATAAAATTAATCTTCAAACTTGTACTGAAAGTGTTTAATACTACCAGTCTTAGGTAAAAATACCTCTGCTTTGTCTCATAAAATACCCTCTAATTCTCTTAATGTGTTCCGAAATACCTTGAACTTCTTGCAATTTTTCGTCGATTTCTTTATGGACTTCTAACATGAGTTGAGGCGATTCCCCCTTTTGTGCATACCATTCTAATTCTTCATCGTCTTTATCTCGTGTCATTCTTAATTGTATGTTTATAACTGGTATTTCTTCTAATTTTAGCTTTTGCTCAAAGAGATGTGTGACATTCCCGAATGTTACGCTACCTTTCCCCATATCTATTATCGCTCGTCTCTCACCTAAAAAATCTGCACCTATAATCAAATCTACAGTTAGTTTAGGTATAATCACGAAGTTGGCTTCGATCTTTTGACCTTGGCACGAAAGAGTTAACCTTGTTTGTCTCATAACTTCCACAGCATTGTTTCTAATAGGACCTCTTACTTTAATCTTATGTGTTTTCAGAACTGCCTCATTGGCATTACACTGCATGAATAAATTTTCTGAGATCGCGGTCAGTTCACTTCCGCTATCAATTACAATATTGACTGGGATATGCTTTACCATGGCCTCCACAATTGGTTGAATTTGAAAGGGTTGGTTCTGTTCTTCTTCTTCTTGCGTCAACGAATCTACCACTGAATCATACATGAGTCTTTTTAGGTATTTCCCTTGTGAATTCGAACTTTCTGTAGGATAAGCTTTGACTGCTACTTCTCTCTCTTTTATTTCCTATTCTCTATTTCTTCCTTTATTTACGCTTTCTTCAACATCCTCTACTTTTTCCTCACCCTCGTCTATCTTCTCCTTCTTCGTCGCTACTTCCACATAATCGCATCTAAATGCTCTAATTATCGCTTCATAACTTCCTTCATTATATACGTTGGGTTGTGTGCCCACTCGTAACTTATTTTCAACTTCTGTCGACTGCGCATTATCCCCATTGAATTCGCTTTTCCTGGTTTTCATCTCAAATAGCTCTGCACTACTCATTACTTCGTCCTTTCCTCCTACATTCGTTGTGCATGCCTCTGGTAATTCATCTTCCTCGTCAGTTTTCTCCCAATTAATTTCGTCCCAACACGATATTCTTATTTTCTTGTCTTCATTTTCAACTCGTCCCTGCGGATTTGTTTCTTCCTTCTTCTCTTCTCGTGATAAGATTTTTACTTCTCTGTTCAAGGTGCTGCAATTGTCCTGGGTCGGTGCGTCATTCTCTTTGGCATGGGCGCTTAGCTGTCAATTCGAACGTTTATCGGGGTTTGGTGGTCTTACCTCCACCTCTTCTATCTTTATTCTCTTTTCTTGTTCAGCTTGTTGATAGTGGTTTCTTTGATGATAATTTGTCGGTCTATTGGTTCTCCAGTCCACGTTCCAGTTGTCGTTATTCCCTCTGTAATAGTTGTTGCCGTTCCTGGGTGAATTATAGTTATTGCCATTCTCTTCTAAATCCATAACCGGTTCTTTGTTGAAATCTGTTGTCGTTTCTTGGTGCAAAGTTATCACATGGTTCGTAATTATAGTTTCTTCGTACTGTGTCTTGTGGATTCCACTGCTTTTTTGTTTCGTTTGCACGTGCGCTTCGTCTTTTTCTTGCGTCATCTTCCGAAAATATGAACTCTAGTTCCCTTAGAATACCTTTAAATGCTTCGATGTCATTGCCTCCGCGACCTACTAATGATTGCTGGTATTTCAATGGTAGCTTCATCGCGCATAATTTAATCAACTCTCTGTCACTGTATGGTACATCTAAGCATTTATTTTTCTTTGCCATTAATTCGAAAAATTTCACGCGACTCTTTTCTCCTGAATTTTCAAAATATGGGTTCCGTAATAATTCGTACTTAACTCTGTTCTGTGCTTCGCTGGATCAATATCGTGAGAGAAACTTCTCTCTGAAATCTTCGTACGATCAGCATGTCGCTGCAACATTCTGCATGGTTTCTGCGACTGTTCCAGACATGTGGGCACATATAAAGTCTAATTTGTGTGCTATCGTCCCGTGTTCGGGTAATCCTACTCGGAATTGATCACTAAAATTTCTTGGATGTAATGAGTTTCCTTCTCGAAAGTGTGGAAATGATCGTTGTCGTACTTCGTCATAGTTCCATATGAAATTCGCGATTCTTCGCCTCATTTGTTTCTGATAATTTCTCCCGTCGTTCTTTCCGGTTGTGGTAGATCCATTGGATATTGTCCACTGTAACTTTCGCGTACCCGCGGTGCAGGCAGTCTGATTTCACGTATGTTACTTTCCGCCTGTGATTGGAATCGCAAATGCATGACATCTTCGTTAATTGCTTGTTTTTCCGGTGCTGTTACAGATACGGATGTGGTTGCAGACTCTGTGCTTGTTCGATCCTGTTCACTACGCTCTTCAATGGTTTCCAACAACTCTGTTCGCAATTTCTGAACTTGTCGCTTCGTTGGCGCTTCTATTTTGACTATGCGGTTATCGTATCTTTTCAGCGCTGCTTTCGTGATACGTTTGTGTAACACACTGTTTTCAACAATTTCACGCGCTGTACCTGCTGCTTGTCTAGTAATTTCGTTTATCTGTTTCTCTAGTTTCTTGACTTCTCCCTGGGTGTTTTTACGTAATGTTTGGATCTCGTCCTGAGTGTCATTACGCAATGTTTGTACGTCCACTTGTACCTTGTCAATGTCTGTTCTCAACTGATTGTGATCTGTTATTAAGTTTCCTATCACTTCTCGAGATTCTTTTGCCTCGTCTTCAATATGACTTACGTGTAACTGAATTTTTTTGTTTTGTTCTTTAATCGCACGCATTTGTCTCATGGTTTCTGCATTTTGTTTCGTCATTTCTGCATTCTGAATTTCAATTTGGTTCGCAATTTCTTTATTTTGCCTTGTCATGGTTTCCGTCATTAATTGTAATAATTCTGCCAGATTGGTGGGTCCTATTGCGTTTTCTTCCGACGTCCTACGCTCTGTGTTTTCGCCCAAGTGTTGGTTTGCAACCGATTGCATTGAACTGTGCGGTGACACGTTTCTGCTCAATTCCTTGTACTCTGTGGTGATTACTTGTACTATGGGTTCTACGTCTTCAAGACAAAAGTTAGAATCCTCATCGACTGTCTCTCTACTTTCCTGCTCCTCTGTCGTATGCTGACCTAGGTTTTCTGTGCCTTGACGTACATTATCCTCGTTATGGTGCGTTATATATCCTATTTCTCGCGACACTGCATCGTCTGTTGTACTGTCCTCTATTCTCTGTCCATTTTCATGCTGGGTCTCTACCTCAATTCGGTCAAGGTCTCGATCTGCTATTGCTAATCTTTCCGAATCCCTTATTTTCTGTTTTAAAAGCAATTCACGCGCCCTACTTCGAGTCAACATGCGCTCATACGATCTTTTTTTTTTTTTTTTTCCCCATCTGTCTACTGACTGGCTTCATGCAGCCCGCCACGAATTCCTTTCCTGTGCTAACCTCTTCATCTCAGAGTAGCACTTGTAACCTACGTCCTCAATTATTTGCTTGACGTATTCCAATCTCTGTCTTCCTCTACAGTTTTTGCCCTCTACGGCTCCCTCTAGTACCGTGGAAGTCAATCCCTCATGTCTTAGCAGATGTCCTATCATCCTGTCCCTTCTCCTTATCAGTGTTTTCCACATATTCCTTTCCTCTCCGATTCTGCGTAGAACCTCCTCATTCCTTACCTTATCAGTCCACCTAATTTTCAACATTCGTCTGTAGCACCATATCTCAAATGCTTCGATTCTCTTCTCTTCCGGCTTTCCCACAGTCCATGTTTCACTACCGTACAACGCTGTACTCCAGACGTACATCCTCAGAAACTTCTTCCTCAAATTAAGGCCGGTATTTGATATTAGTGGACTTCTCTTGGCCAGAAATGCCTTTTTTGCCATAGCCAATCTGCTTTTGATGTCCTCCTTGCTCCGTCCGTCATTGGTTATTTTACTGCCTAGGTAGCAGAATTCCTTAACTTCAATGACTTCGTGACCATCAATCCTGATGTTAATTTTCTCGCTGTTCTCATTTCTACTACTTCTCATTACCTTCGTCTTTCTCCGATTTATCTCAAACCATACTATGTACTCATTAGACTGTTCATTCCGTTCAGCAGATCATTCAATTCTTCTTCACTTTCACTCAGGATAGCAATGTCATCAGCGAATCGTATCATTGATATCCTTTCACCTTGTATTTTAATTCCACTCCTGAACCTTTCTTTTATTTCCATCATTGCTTCCTCGATGTACAGATTGAAGAGTGGGGGCGAAAGGCTACAGCCTTGTCTTACACCCTTCTTAATACGAGCACATCGTTCTTGATCGTCCACTCTTATTATTCCCTCTTGCTTGTTGTACATATTGTATATGACCCGTCTCTCCCTATAGCTTACCCCTACTTTTTTCAGAATCTCGAACAGCTTGCACCATTTTATATTGTCGAACGCTTTCTCCAGGTCGACAAATCCTATGAAAGTGTCTTGATTTTTCTTTAGCCTTGCTTCCATTATTAGCCGTAATGTCAGAATTGCCTCTCTCGTCCCTTTACTTTTCCTAAAGCCAAACTGATCGTCACCTAGCGCATTCTCAATTTTCTTTTCCATTCTTCTGTATATTATTCTTGTAAGCAGCTTCCATGCATG
This sequence comes from Schistocerca serialis cubense, assembly GCF_023864345.2. Taxonomy (NCBI): domain Eukaryota; kingdom Metazoa; phylum Arthropoda; class Insecta; order Orthoptera; family Acrididae; genus Schistocerca; species Schistocerca serialis. Next base: position 493,034,624 of record NC_064638.1, read on the forward strand.
AGCTGTTAAGCTGATTGTGCGATAATTCTCGCACTTGTCAGCGCTTGCAGTCTTCGGAATTGTGTGGATGATGCTTTTCCGAAAGTCAGATGGTATGTCGCCAGACTCATATATTCTACACACCAACGTGAATTGTCGTTTTGTTGCCACTTCCCCCAATGGTTTTAGAAATTCTGATGGAATGTTATCTATCCCTTCTGCCTTATTTGACCGTAAGTCCTCCAAAGCTCTTTTAAATTCCGATTGTAATACTGGATCCCCTATCTCTTCTAAATGGACTCTTGTTTCTTCTTCTATCACATCAGACAAATCTTCACCCTCATAGAGGCTTTCAATGTATTCTTTCCACCTATCTGCTCTCTCCTCTGCATTTAACAGTGGAATTCCCGTTGCACTCTTAATGTTACCACCGTTGCTTTTAATGTCACCAAAGGTTGTTTTGTCTTTCCTGTATGCTGAGTCTGTCCTTCCGACAGTCATATCTTTTTCGATGTCTTCACATTTTTCCTGCAGCCATTTCTGTATTCTGTATTCTGTATTCCTGTATTTCTGTATTCCTGATTTTCCCGGAACATGTTTGTACTTCCTCCTTTCACCAATCAACTGAAGTATTTCTTCTGTTACCCATGGCTTCTTCGCAGCTACCTTCTTTGTACCTATGTTTTCCTTCCCAACATCTGTGATGGCCCTTTTTAGAGATGTCCATTCCTCTTCAACTGTACTGCATACTGCGCTATTCCTTATTGCTGTATCTATGGAGTTAGAGAAATTCAAACGTATCTCGTCATTGCTTAGTACTTCCGTATCCCACTTCTTTGCGTATTGCTTCTTCCTGACTAATGTATTGAACTTGAGCCTACTCTTCATCACTACTATATTGTGATCTGAGTCTATATCTGCTCCTGGGTACGCCTTACAATCCAGTATCCGATTTCGGAATCTCTGTCTGACCATGATGTAATCTAATTGAAATCTTCCCGTATCTCCCGGCCTTTTCCAAGTATACCTCCTCCTCTTGTGATTCTTGAACAGGGTATTTGCTATTGCTAGCTGAAACTTGTTACAGAACTCAATTAGTCTTTCTCCTCTTTCATTCCTTGTCCCAAGCCCATATTCTCCTGTAACCTTTTCTTCTACTCCTTCCCCTACAACTGCATTCCAGTCACCCATGACTATTAGATTTTCGTCCCCCTTTACAAACTGCATTACCCTTTCAATATCCTCATACACTTTCTCTATCTGTTCATCTTCAGCTTGCGGCGTCGGCATGTATACCTGAACTATCGTTGTCAGTGTTGGTTTGCTGTCGATTCTGATTAGCACAACCCGGTCACTGAACTGTTCACAGTAACACACCCTCTGCCCTACCTTCCTATTCAAAAAGAATCCTACGCCTGTTATACCATTTTCTGCTGCTGTTGATATTACCCGATCCTCATCTGACCAGAAATCCTTGTCTTCCTTCCACTTCACTTCACTGACCCCTACTATATCTAGATTGAGCCTTTGCATTTCCCTTTTCAGATTTTCTAGTTTCCCTACCACATTCAAGCTTCTGACTTTCCACGCCCCGACTCGTAGAACGTTATCCTTTCGTTGATTATTCAATCTTTTTCTCATGGTAACCTCCCCCTTGGCAGTCCCCTCCCAGAGATCCGAATGGGGGACTATTCCGGAATCTTTTGCCAATGGAGAGATCATCATGACACTTCTTCAATTACAGGCCACATTTCCTGTGGACCCACGTTACGTGTCTTTAATGCAGTGGTTTCCATTGCCTTCTGCATCCTCATGTTGTTGATCATTGCTGATTCTTCCGCCTTTAGGGGCAATTTCCCACCCCTAGGACAAGAGAGTGCCCTGAACCTCTATCCACTCCTCCGCCCTCTTTGACAAGGCCATTGGCAGAATGAGGCTGACTTCTTATGCTGGAAGTCTCACGTGTTTCATAAACTTTTTGTTCACACGACTTGACACTACCAAGGCTGACAATCCATTCACTTACTTGTTGGGTCAGAACCAACTTGTCAACAATGTATATGCCACCTGTGCGCTTGCATTGAGGAGAAATCTTAATTCTAACAATATTAAAATTCACAACTTAATTATGCTATTATCTCTGACACTTTCTTACTATCTATTGCGGCAGCTACTGTTTTGGAGTATTTAAAACTTTAGGAAAAATAATTTTTTACCACGAAAATTTTTCGACAGGTTATTTTTCTGAACTAGTTAGGTATGTGGTCGACCTTCAATCATGGTATTTTACCATCCTGGCAGGGTCGCCATTTTCTAAACATTCTGCGTGGTGTCTGTTTGTTCTATATCGTGTCTCCCTACCACTTTCACGCAACGATGCTCTGAGTGTGTTTTTTAGGGAATTGACTACTTTGACTCTGGGACCGGTTGCTGGTAAGGCAACGTCCGACCACACATGACATGTAGAAGTCAGAAGAGTTCAGTGAGACTAGCGATGATATAACCAAATACTTAATGATTTCAGCGTCAGCTCCACTGCACTCCCTGTAAAAGAATCTTAATACTAACTAAATTTAGTGGAAGGGGTTCAAGGCTTTCCTATTTTTAGTTAGCTGGTAAAATAACGTCGAAAAAGCAGTTAAGTTGCCATTGGAAATTTTATTCTACTCACAAAACATCGTTTATAAATTGCACTATTGATAAAAGGAAATGTTTTAACATAGGATGGTAAAAACCAACTGCGTTCAACAAAAATGTGAACGAATATTGTCTGAATGGGTTTCCAAGTTCTACAATGGATCAAAGGATGACCTATGCCATATCACATCTATAATCTAGGTTTAAATTAAGTTTCACAAGAGAGGAAACTATCAAAATGTTCTACAGTGACCCTCAATTATCTTTAATTACTTATCTAACTTGCCGTAAATTACAGTGGCTGATGTGGCTTCTCAATAACTATATAACAGAAAAATCATCGAGTTTCAGATTTTTACTTCAAGTGGCAAATGTGAACATCATGATCTTTAATTGACGATCGACGCTAGTATTACGTAAAGGGAATGTAACAGATGAGACTTCTGCAATTCTGAGTGAAGCCTTATGTGCTCAAAAATGCAGCATCGCATGCATTGATTACCTTGTCAGTGTTCGTCAGGGGGCGGCGGCCGGTGCAGCTCCGTCCAGCTCGCCCTCTTGGAAGCAACTCCGAAGCAACTCTCCTCTAACTTCTCCTTACTACAATTTGCCAAAGTTGGTTTAAAAAAAACTATCTCGCTGTGTTTTCATCTGACCAATCAGGGTCTCAATGTTAACGTTAAGCTCCACCTACAAAAATTCTGTCTATCCAATGAGAAACGTTATACTTTTCGTGGTGGGGCAATGTTTTTAAGGTTTGCAATGTAACAGAGACGCGAAAAAGTCTCACCCTAAAACTTGCAGCTGTGTGGTCCTTTTAGCATTATCGTAAGATCTATACTGTTCTTCTGGAGGGCTCTATCCTTTAACATGGGCTGGGGGGTGGTCCTAACATAACAGAGAAGCGAAAAAGTCTCACGCTAAAAACTTGTGGGTGGTATAGCCCTTTTTGTGTTATTGTAAGATCTATACTGTTCTTTCTGGAGGGCTCTAGCTTTTAATATTGGCTGGGTTTGGCGTTCGGCGTTCGGCGCCCTATCGCGTCACTGCAGGGTTCCGCTACTGTGCGGGTCCATGTTCGTCCCAGCAGGGTTCCCCCTAGCGGTCAAATTTATTGCCCACTTCAGTTACAAGGGCCTTCTGTTGGTCTCGCTGTCCTTTCCCTTCTTTTGACGCTTCTGCCTTGTAGGAATCGTGTCTTGTCAATTACGTCCCTTTCTTTCTTGATACTTCTCGCGTTGCAACTTGTGGGTCATTGCATCTGGTCTTTGCTCGAGTTTTTACAATGGTTCTTACAAAAAGTTTTACTTATATTCATCCAACATATGTCTAGTACCTACATTGTTTTACACCTTCTTAAAAAGCTTTACAAATTTCGACGCCCTTTCCATGTTACAATTCTAAGATATTTTGAATCTTAACTTCTACAAAAATCCTGAAATTCGTTTTATTTTTGTGTAGTGTCGTGGTGTATAGCATTTTAGTATTTCATGCTGTTAGACTATCTACGCTGTATCCCTTCACCTTAATCTATGGTATTATTGGTGTTATTTTTGTTGAAACTACTTTCTTTTTCCCACCTTCCTCTCTCTTGATTCTTCGTTCTCCTGACGATCGTATCTGCAACATAATCTTGAAATATTGTGCTGATTATTTACCAGTAATAAAATTAATCTTCAAAATTGTACTGAAAGTGTTTAATACTACCAGTCTTAGGTAAAAATACCTCTGCTTTGTCTCATAAAATACCCTCTAATTCTCTTAATGTGTTCCGAAATACCTTGAACTTCTTGCAATTTTTCGTCGATTTCTTTATGGACTTCTAAAATGAGTTGAGGCGATTCCCCCTTTTGTGCATACCATTCTAATTCTTCATCGTCTTTATCTCGTGTCATTCTTAATTGTATGTTTATAACTGGTATTTCTTCTAATTTTAGCTTTTGCTCAAAGAGATGTGTGACATTCCCGAATGTTACGCTACCTTTCCCCATATCTATTATCGCTCGTCTCTCATCTAAAAAATCTGCACCTATAATCAAATCTACAGTTAGTTTAGGTATAATCACGAAGTAGGCTTCGATCTTTTGACCTTGGCACGAAAGAGTTAACCTTGTTTGTCTCATAACTTCCACAGCATTGTTTCTAATAGGACCTCTTACTTTAATCTTATGTGTTTTCAGAACTGCCTCATTGGCATTACACTGCATGAATAAATTTTCTGAGATCGCGGTCAGTTCACTTCCGCTATCAATTACAATAGTGACTGGGATATGCTTTATCATGGCCTCCACAATTGGTTGAATTTGAAAGGGTTGGTTCTGTTCTTCTTCTTCTTGCGTCAACGAATCTACCACTGAATCATACATGAGTCTTTTTAGGTATTTCCCTTGTGAATTCGAACTTTCTGTAGGATAAGCTTTGACTGCTACTTCTCTCTCTTTTATTTCCTATTCTCTATTTCTTCCTTTATTTACGCTTTCTTCAACATCCTCTACTTTTTCCTCACCCTCGTCTATCTTCTCCTTCTTCGTCGCTACTTCCACATAATCGCATCTAAATGCTCTAATTATCGCTTCATAACTTCCTTCATTATATACGTTGGGTTGTGTGCCCACTCGTAACTTATTTTCAACTTCTGTCGACTGCGCATTATCCCCATTGAATTCGCTTTTCCTGGTTTTCATCTCAAGTAGCTCTGCACTACTCATTACTTCGTCCTTTCCTCCTACATTCGTTGTGCATGCCTCTGGTAATTCATCTTCCTCGTCAGTTTTCTCCCAATTAATTTCGTCCCAACACGATATTCTTATTTTCTTGTCTTCATTTTCAACTCGTCCCTGCGGATTTGTTTCTTCCTTCTTCTCTTCTCGTGATAAGATTTTTACTTCTCTGTTCAAGGTGCTGCAATTGTCCTGGGTCGGTGCGTCATTCTCTTTGGCATGGGCGCTTAGCTGTCAATTCGAACGTTTATCGGGGTTTGGTGGTCTTACCTCCACCTCTTCTATCTTTATTCTCTTTTCTTGTTCAGCTTGTTGATAGTGGTTTCTTTGATGATAATTTGTCGGTCTATTGGTTCTCCAGTCCACGTTCCAGTTGTCGTTATTCCCTCTGTAATAGTTGTTGCCGTTCCTGGGTGAATTATAGTTATTGCCATTCTCTTCTAAATCCATAACCGGTTCTTTGTTGAAATCTGTTGTCGTTTCTTGGTGCAAAGTTATCACATGGTTCGTAATTATAGTTTCTTCGTACTGTGTCTTGTGGATTCCACTGCTTTTTTGTTTCGTTTGCACGTGCGCTTCGTCTTTTTCTTGCGTCATCTTCCGAAAATATGAACTCTAGTTCCCTTAGAATACCTTTAAATGCTTCGATGTCATTGCCTCCGCGACCTACTAATGATTGCTGGTATTTCAATGGTAGCTTCATCGCGCATAATTTAATCAACTCTCTGTCACTGTATGGTACATCTAAGCATTTATTTTTCTTTGCCATTAATTCGAAAAATTTCACGCGACTCTTTTCTCCTGAATTTTCAAAATATGGGTTCTGTAATAATTCGTACTTAACTCTGTTCTGTGCTTCGCTGGATCAATATCGTGAGAGAAACTTCTCTCTGAAATCTTCGTACGATCAGCATGTCGCTGCAACATTCTGCATGGTTTCTGCGACTGTTCCAGACATGTGGGCACATATAAAGTCTAATTTGTGTGCTAGCGTCCCGTGTTCGGGTAATCCTACTCGGAATTGATCACTAAAATTTCGTGGATGTAATGAGTTTCCTTCTCGAAAGTGTGGAAATGATCGTTGTCGTACTTCGTCATAGTTCCATATGAAATTCGCGATTCTTCGCCACATTTGTTTCTGATAATTTCTCCCGTCGTTCTTTCCGGTTGTGGTAGATCCATTGGATATTGTCCACTGTAACTTTCGCGTACCCGCGGTGCAGGCAGTCTGATTTCACGTATGTTACTTTCCGCCTGTGATTGGAATCGCAAATGCATGACATCTTCGTTAATTGCTTGTTTTTCCGGTGCTGTTACAGATGCGGATGTGGTTGCAGACTCTGTGCTTGTTCGATCCTGTTCACTACGCTCTTCAATGGTTTCCAACAACTCTGTTCGCAATTTCTGAACTTGTCGCTTCGTTGGCGCTTCTATTTTGACTATGCGGTTATCATATCTTTTCAGCGCTGCTTTCGTGATACGTTTGTGTAACACACTGTTTTCAACAATTTCACGCGCTGTACCTGCTGCTTGTCTAGTAATTTCGTTTATCTGTTTCTCTAGTTTCTTGACTTCTCCCTGGGTGTTTTTACGTAATGTTTGGATCTCGTCCTGAGTGTCATTACGCAATGTTTGTACGTCCACTTGTACCTTGTCAATGTCTGTTCTCAACTGATTGTGATCTGTTATTAAGTTTCCTATCACTTCTCGAGATTCTTTTGCCTCGTCTTCAATATGGCTTACGTGTATCTGAATTTTTTTGTTTTGTTCTTTAATCGCACGCATTTGTCTCATGGTTTCTGCATTTTGTTTCGTCATTTCTGCATTCTGAATTTCAATTTGGTTCGCAACTTCTTTATTTTGCCTTGTCATGGTTTCCGTCATTAATTGTAATAATTCTGCCAGATTGGTGGGTCCTATTGCGTTTTCTTCCGACGTCCTACGCTCTGTGTTTTCGCCCAAGTGTTGGTTTGCAACCGATTGCATTGAACTGTGCGGTGACACGTTTCTGCTCAATTCCTTGTACTCTGTGGTGATTACTTGTACTATGGGTTCTACGTCTTCAAGACGAAAGTTAGAATCCTCATCGACTGTCTCTCTACTTTCCTGCTCCTCTGTCGTATGCTGACCTAGGTTTTCTGTGCCTTGACGTACATTATCCTCGTTATGGTGCGTTATATATCCTATTTCTCGCGACACTGCATCGTCTGTTGTACTGTCCTCTATTCTCTGTCCATTTTCATGCTGGGTCTCTACCTCAATTCGGTCAAGGTCTCGATCTGCTATTGCTAATCTTTCCGAATCCCTTATTTTCTGTTTTAAAAGCAATTCACGCGCCCTACTTCGAGTCAACATGCGCTCATACGATCTTTTTTTTTTTTTTCCGCCATCAGTCTACTGACTGGCTTCATGCGGCCCGCCACGAATTCCTTTCCTGTGCTAACCTCTTCATCTCAGAGTAGCACTTGCAACCTACGTCCTCAATTATTTGCTTGACGTATTCCAATCTCTGTCTTCCTCTACAGTTTTTGCCCTCTACGGCTCCCTCTAGTACCGTGGAAGTCAATCCCTCATGTCTTAGCAGATGTCCTATCATCCTGTCCCTTCTCCTTATCAGTGTTTTCCACATATTCCTTTCCTCTCCGATTCTGCGTAGAACCTCCTCATTCCTTACCTTATCAGTCCACCTAATTTTCAACATTCGTCTGTAGCACCATATCTCAAATGCTTCGATTCTCTTCTCTTCCGGCTTTCCCACAGTCCATGTTTCACTACCGTACAACGCTGTACTCCAGACGTACATCCTCAGAAATTTCTTCCTCAAATTAAGGCCGGTATTTGATATTAGTGGACTTCTCTTGGCCAGAAATGCCTTTTTTGCCATAGCCAATCTGCTTTTGATGTCCTCCTTGCTCCGTCCGTCATTGGTTATTTTACTGCCTAGGTAGCAGAATTCCTTAGCTTCAATGACTTCGTGACCATCAATCCTGATGTTAATTTTCTCGCTGTTCTCATTTCTACTACTTCTCATTACCTTCGTCTTTCTCCGATTTATCTCAAACCATACTGTGTACTCATTAGACTGTTCATTCCGTTCAGCAGATCATTCAATTCTTCTTCACTTTCACTCAGGATAGCAATGTCATCAGCGAATCGTATCATTGATATCCTTTCACCTTGTATTTTAATTCCACTCCTGAACCTTTCTTTTATTTCCATTATTGCTTCCTCGATGTACAGATTGAAGAGTGGGGGCGAAAGGCTACAGCCTTGTCTTACACCCTTCTTAATACGAGCACTTCGTTCTTGATCGTCCACTCTTATTATTCCCTCTTGCTTGTTGTACATATTGTATATGACCCGTCTCTCCCTATAGCTTACCCCTACTTTTTTCAGAATCTCGAACAGCTTGCACCATTTTATATTGTCGAACGCTTTCTCCAGGTCGACAAATCCTATGAAAGTGTCTTGATTTTTCTTTAGCCTTGCTTCCATTATTAGCCGTAATGTCAGAATTGCCTCTCTCGTCCCTTTACTTTTCCTAAAGCCAAACTGATCGTCACCTAGCGCATTCTCAATTTTCTTTTCCATTCTTCTGTATATTATTCTTGTAAGCAGCTTCCATGCATGAGCTGTTAAGCTGATTGTGCGATAATTCTCGCACTTGTCAGCGCTTGCAGTCTTCGGAATTGTGTGGATGATGCTTTTCCGAAAGTCAGATGGTATGTCGCCAGACTCATATATTCTACACACCAACGTGAATTGTCGTTTTGTTGCCACTTCCCCCAATGGTTTTAGAAATTCTGATGGAATGTTATCTATCCCTTCTGCCTTATTTGACCGTAAGTCCTCCAAAGCTCTTTTAAATTCCGATTGTAATACTGGATCCCCTATCTCTTCTAAATGGACTCTTGTTTCTTCTTCTATCACATCAGACAAATCTTCACCCTCATAGAGGCTTTCAATGTATTCTTTCCACCTATCTGCTCTCTCCTCTGCATTTAACAGTGGAATTCCCGTTGCACTCTTAATGTTACCACCGTTGCTTTTAATGTCACCAAAGGTTGTTTTGTCTTTCCTGTATGCTGAGTCTGTCCTTCCGACAGTCATATCTTTTTCGATGTCTTCACATTTTTCCTGCAGCCATTTCTGTATTCTGTATTCTGTATTCCTGTATTTCTGTATTCCTGATTTTCCCGGAACATGTTTGTACTTCCTCCTTTCACCAATCAACTGAAGTATTTCTTCTGTTACCCATGGCTTCTTCGCAGCTACCTTCTTTGTACCTATGTTTTCCTTCCCAACATCTGTGATTGCCCTTTTTAGTCCATTCCTCTTCAACTGTACTGCCTACTGAGCTATTCCTTATTGCTATATCTATGGAGTTAGAGAAATTCAAACGTATCTCGTCATTGCTTAGTACTTCCGTATCCCACTTCTTTGCGTATTGCTTCTTCCTGACTAATGTATTGAACTTGAGCCTACTCTTCATCACTACTATATTGTGATCTGAGTCTATATCTGCTCCTGGGTACGCCTTACAATCCAGTATCCGATTTCGGAATCTCTGTCTGACCATGATGTAATCTAATTGAAATCTTCCCGTATCTCCCGGCCTTTTCCAAGTATACCTCCTCCTCTTGTGATTCTTGAACAGGGTATTTGCTATTGCTAGCTGAAACTTGTTACAGAACTCAATTAGTCTTTCTCCTCTTTCATTCCTTGTCCCAAGCCCATATTCTCCTGTAACCTTTTCTTCTACTCCTTCCCCTACAACTGCATTCCAGTCACCCATGACTATTAGATTTTCGTCCCCCTTTACAAACTGCATTACCCTTTCAATATCCTCATACACTTTCTCTATCTGTTCATCTTCAGCTTGCGGCGTCGGCATGTATACCTGAACTATCGTTGTCAGTGTTGGTTTGCTGTCGATTCTGATTAGCACAACCCGGTCACTGAACTGTTCACAGTAACACACCCTCTGCCCTACCTTCCTATTCAAAAAGAATCCTACGCCTGTTATACCATTTTCTGCTGCTGTTGATATTACCCGATCCTCATCTGACCAGAAATCCTTGTCTTCCTTCCACTTCACTTCACTGACCCCTACTATATCTAGATTGAGCCTTTGCATTTCCCTTTTCAGATTTTCTAGTTTCCCTACCACATTCAAGCTTCTGACTTTCCACGCCCCGACTCGTAGAACGTTATCCTTTCGTTGATTATTCAATCTTTTTCTCATGGTAACCTCCCCCTTGGCAGTCCCCTCCCAGAGATCCGAATGGGGGACTATTCCGGAATCTTTTGCCAATGGAGAGATCATCATGACACTTCTTCAATTACAGGCCACATGTCCTGTGGACCCACGTTACGTGTCTTTAATGCAGTGGTTTCCATTGCCTTCTGCATCCTCATGTTGTTGATCATTGCTGATTCTTCCGCCTTTAGGGGCAATTTCCCACCCCTAGGACAAGAGAGTGGCCTGAACCTCTATCCGCTCCTCCGCCCTCTTTGACAAGGCCATTGGCAGAATGAGGCTGACTTCTTATGCCGGAAGTCTCACGTGTTTCATAAACTTTTTGTTCACACGACTTGAAACTACCAAGGCTGACAATCCATTCACTTACTTGTTGGGTCAGAACCAACTTGTCAACAATGTATATGCCACCTGTGCGCTTGCATTGAGGAGAAATCTTAATTCTAACAATATTAAAATTCACAACTTAATTATGCTATTATCTCTGACACTTTCTTACTATCTATTGCGGCAGCTACTGTTTTGGAGTATTTAAAACTTTAGGAAAAATAATTTTTTACCACGAAAATTTTTCGACAGGTTATTTTTCTGAACTAGTTAGGTATGTGGTCGACCTTCAATCATGGTATTTTACCATCCTGGCAGGGTCGCCATTTTCTAAACATTCTGCGTGGTGTCTGTTTGTTCTATATCGTGTCTCCCTACCACTTTCACGCAACGATGCTCTGAGTGTGTTTTTTAGGGAATTGACTACTTTGACTCTGGGACCTGTTGCTGGTAAGGCAACGTCCGACCACACATGACATGTAGAATTCAGAAGAGTTCAGTGAGACTAGCGATGATATAACCAAATACTTAATGATTTCAGCGTCAGCTCCACTGCACTCCCTGTAAAAGAATCTTAATACTAACTAAATTTAGTGGAAGGGGTTCAAGGCTTTCCTATTTTTAGTTAGCTGGTAAAATAACGTCGAAAAAGCAGTTAAGTTGCCATTGGAAATTTTATTCTACTCACAAAACATCGTTTATAAATTGCACTATTGATAAAAGGAAATGTTTTAATATAGGATGGTAAAAACCAACTGCGTTCAACAAAAATGTGAACGAATATTGTCTGAATGGGTTTCCAAGTTCTACAATGGATCAAAGGATGACCTATGCCATACCACATCTATAATCTAGGTTTAAATTAAGTTTCACAAGAGAGAAACCTATCAAAATGGTCTACAGTGACCCTCAATTATCTTTAATTACTTATCTAACCTGTCGTAAATTACAGGGGGCGGCGGCCGGCGCAGCTCCATCCAGCTCGCCCTCTCGGAAGCAACTGCATAGCAACTCTCCTCTAACTTCTCCTTACTACAATTTGGCGAAGTTGGTTTAAAAAAAACTATCTGGCTGTGTTTTCATCTGACCAATCAGGATATCAATGTTAACCTTAAGCTCCGCCTACAAAAATTCTGTCTATCCAATGAGAAACATTATACTTTTCGTGGTGGGGCAATGTTTTTAAAGTTTGCAACGTAACAGAGACGCGAAAAAGTCTCACGCTAAAACTTGCAGCTGGTGTGGTCCTTTTAGCGTTATCGTAAGATCTGTACTGTTCTTCTGGAGGGCTCTATCTTTTAACATGGGCTGGGGGGTGGTCTAACGTAACAGAGACCCGAAAAAGTCTCACGCTAAAAACTTGCGGGTGGTGTAGCCCTTTTTGTGTTATTGTAAGATCTATACTGTTCTTCTGGAGGGCTCTAGCTTTTAACATTGGCTGGGGGGTGGTGTTGACGTAACAGAGACGCGAAAAAGTCTCACGCTAAAAACTTGCGGGTGGTGTCCTAGCGGTTAGCTGGCGACCTGGGTGTCCGTCCGTCCCTTATCGTAGGGCCTTCTAGCTTAACACGTTTCTGCTCTCGGCTTCTGTTCTCGTTTCTCCCCTCGGAACTGCGTCTGTCTCACGGTGGGAAGGTATGACATGCATTTAGGCATTCTTGTGTTAGTCTGTGGTATTCCATTTGCTCACTCGTTACTCGTATTACTTTGGTTAATTTAATGTGACGATTTATTCGGAGCTATGTGACATACTACTGGATTTGCTTATCATGTCACGGTTTTCATGGAAGGTGTTGGATTTGCCTGACACCCAACAAGATGCCTGTACTCGTGTGAGGCTGCGCTATCAGCACCTCACAGACCTTTGAAGGGGCCTCACTGTGATGCTACATTTGGCCGACTGTCCGAATCGTGCAGTATCCAGATTTGTGGGACATTCAGATGCAACAGTGCCCCAATGTTTGCGAAAGAACATGAGTGCAGCTATGCAGCTCTAGTCCACAATGTCTCACCATCTCAATGGACGACTGTTGTACTGCACTCGAGTATATCGTAACTTTTTCAAATTTTCACCAGCTATTTGAGAACAAATAATGGACTCTCTGCAGTACTCCGTGTCGTCCCACACCACTGGACAGACACTAGCACGAGCCCATTAACGTAACAAAAAACGACTTCATTTGAAGTTGTGCTGACTGGGAAGCATGGCCTGCTGATTAATGGGGTTGCATTGTGTCTCATAACGAATCGCGGCTCTGTGTTATCCTTGTTGACCAAAGTTGGCTAGTATGGTGGTGGCCTGGGAAGAGGTCCTATTTTCCCAGTTACTTGGGAAACGTGGCGCCTTTGGCGCCACTCGCTTCTCTGTATTCATTTAATATCTCTGCGATCAACTCTGTATCGCATGGCCGCGGTTTTCTCTTTGGCCGCTTTTTGGCTATTTAAGTGCACGATGCTGTGGGGAGAGGGCTGGTTTTGGTCGGTTGGTTGGTGCTCCGGTCCGCAGTCTGCTTGTCGGTAGTCACTCTTTGGGCGTGATCTGCCTCTTTCTGTCACATGGGCAGTGGGGCTGCGGACGGAGAATTGTGTGCGGTCGGCGAGTGTATACAGAATCCAGTGAGAGGGCAGTGGTTTCGTCTGTGCTGCTAAATGACGTGAGGGAATGTGAGAAGTTTACTATTATTCACTTGTCTTTAATGAATTGAAGTATCCTTGAGAGTGTGTCCCACGTCGCAGTTTGGAGGAGCGCAGTAGCGTTGTTCCTGGGGTCATGGTGTGGGGACCGATTGGGTATGATGGTCATTGCTGATAATGTTTGAGGGAACTCTGAGAGTGCAATGTTATGTCACAGTCATCCTGCATCTACATGTATTATCTCTCAAGCGACACTGTTGTGGTGCTCTTTCTAATGGGATTGTGCTTGTCCACACATGACACTCTTCTCTATGATCTGCATGTGTGATGTTGAGTACTTCCAAGGCGAGCAAGATCCCAAAATTTATCACCGACAGGACATATGTAGAGCTAGCTTGGGTGTCAACTCTGTCCCATGGCCAGCATACAGGATATCAGGTTCCAATGGCTCTGAGCACTGTGGGACTTAACATCTGAGGTCATCAGTCCCCTAGAACTTAGCTTAAACCTAACTAACCTAAGCACTGCACACACATCCATGCCCAAGGCAGGATTCGAATCTCTGACCATAGTGGTCACGAGGTTCCAGGCTGAAGCTCCTAGAACCACTCAGTGACACTGGCCAGCTAGGATATCAGGGACTGGTAACAACATTTGTGGGCCTGTTGGCCTCATAGTACAATACATCTGCTTCAACTCTTTAGGAACTGAATTTTTTCTGGAGGTAGGAAAATTTTTGTGTGGTAATGTTCTTAGGGTACTTTTCTAATGATTTTAGATGCAGGACTTATGCACGAATATGTACCCCTTGTGAAAACACACTTTGTACACTTGGTTCTATTTTAAGGACTAAACTAACTAATTACCAAATCTTCTATATTGAAATAAATGGTAAAATAAACATATAATGATTACCATGCAAAATAACGATAACAATCTTATGTTATATAGTGAAATATAGTGAACCAACCAATTATTTGTCTTTCAGCTAAGATAAGGCGAAAGTTAATGTATATAATTATAGCCAGAGAGTCTATAGGGGTTATGACAGCTTTTCTAACTGAATCATGTATATGTCCAGAGTGGAGTGGGGCAATGTGGTAGTGTGAAGTGGGATAATATGGCCAAGTTCTTTGTGGATTTGAATCAATTTTGTAATAACTCTCACCCAGTGAGATCTCGCTCTGTTTCCACCACCTCCTCAGGGTGTTTCAATTTTGTTGTAAGCCAGTGTCGTTTTCAAGAAAAACCATCCGATTCACAAGGCTACAGCCGATATGTACACGCTGACAGAGCCTTGGGGTATGTTTTTATGTTGAGTTTAGGATCAGAGTTTTCATTTAACTTTCATAGATGATCAATGTTTCGATGCATAAGTTAAAATGTACCCCAAATTTTCTATCTTCATTCCTACAGAGCGTACAGTATTGTACAGTATATTATTTATCTTTTTGAAGTACTCTGTATTTGTGCAAATTATTAAAATACAAATATCGCCTACATTCTGATTATTTCATAATTTCATTAATACATAGCAGGTTTCATAAACAGAATGCCATCAGCAATGTCAAATACTTGTATTCATTCTCGAGCAATGTATGGTGCTGCAGAGGAGGTTGCGGGAGTGGTTTGTTTAAATCTCCATACAGTTATCCAAGTGTATGTACACTGTAATGGAAATACCATGATGGTTTCTTCAGAACGGGGAAACACCAAATTTCTTCTCGAATCATCGCTAATTCGAGCTTCTTGCTGCCGATGGGACATCCTAGGGTAAAGTGGCCACGTATCAGGTGGACGTCTAATTCCTTGTGCTGAATATCTCCCTTGCTTAGTGCTCCACTCCATAGCTCATTCCAGCAACCTGTTTTGAAGATCATTCTGATATGCCATTGTGAGTTTGGTGCTTGTAACGTTAACGTTTCTATCTCCACAGCTACGTTTGCATTACAATCAAGATAAACATTAGCTGCTGGTTCAGCGCTGCAGATTCCTAACCGGAGCAGCCAAGGTTGGTTCCCAGCCTTTTGTAGATTTTCTCCACTCAGAGCTGAGTGTTATGTTTGTAGGGTCATAATTGACAAGAAATTCGTCTCCAATACATTGTCGTATCGCCTTTTCGTTACTGAGATGGCTGGATGGGCACCAAAATAAAAAAAAGATAAACGTTTTATACAGAGGTCAGACTGAAATCCTTCCAAACGCCAGGTAAAAGGGGTGTGGGGGGATGGCAGGAGAGGAATAGAGATGGGTGTTTTTCTCAGAAGGACGAATATCTTTAGGGGTCAATAAACGAATTAGCATAAGAATAGTTTAAGGAGAGGAGGAGGGCGCCATAAATTAGTCAAGTATGACCCTGAATGTGTGCAACCCACACTAACAAAGTTAAATGGCTCTGAGCACTATGGGACTTAACATCTATGGTCATCAGTCCCCTAGAACTTAGAACTACTTAAACCTAACTAACCTAAGGACATCACACACATCCATGCCCGAGGCAGGATTCGAACCTGCGACCGTAGCGGCCACGCAGTTCCAGACTGTAGCGCCTTTAACCACTTGGCCACACTGGCCGGCACTAACAAAGTTACCAGAATCGGATTTGCCCTACTACTATAACATTTTTATGATATACTGACTGCTGTTAGCTTGTATGACTTACTAACATGAGAATACTGTGAGATATAGCAGATGACCAGACTGGAAGTTAACACTTCATTTCATTGTGACTGAGCAGGAACTAACATGTATATAAGTTATTACGAAAGTTGGAGGGCGATGGGGAGGAAGAAAAGGAGAGGAACTACTGTTGTCAGCTGCATCGCCACTTTGTGCTGAATCAGTGGCAACAAGTGAAAATGTGTGTCTGACTGGACCTCGAACCTGCGATCTCCTGCTTACTGGGCTATGCTACCTGGACATACCGGTTTCATACAGGATAGTCCTATGGAAGCATGATATTTCTTATCTAATTGATAAAAGTGTTGTCCACTGGTCACTGAAGGTTTAGGTTGTGCCTAAATAGAAGTAACAGATCGTCCCTAATATCGGGTAGTAAAAGGTTACACTATTTTGGGTACTCGAAGTTTGGGATGAGTTTATTCAAACGGATGTTCTAAATTTTATTCCAGGTGCCACCTCTCCTGTGTTTGCAAAACAATGTCGTTTGACCATTGAGGGGTTGGGACTATTGTAGAGCCGCAAAAATAGAAGTGGCAGCAAATAGTTTCGGAAAACGAGCGATGTATACTTGCGCCCGCCTCGTTTTTTCATCTATGAATCTTCTTCCTCAGAAATCTGCAGCTTATGATGGTAAAACGTCAGAAGCTACAGCATAGCCATTATCAACACAGCGGTTTCTACGTTTGAAATCAGCTCACCTTCTGCGCTTCCTCCATCATACCGAACGCCAACCGAAAGTAAAGTTGCAGTGTTAACGTCATCTCCTTTTAAAAATGTTTTCGAGCAGTCCCTGGCTAAGGGGAAAAAGAAAGCACATAACACGGCTATGTGAAGGACACCAGCTTCAAAAGAACCTGTTCCAGGAGATTTACGTGTTCCATCTGATAGACCTTCATGATGTAGAGATATAAAAGGAAGGCCTTTCTAAGGAACAGTCAAAGAGTATCGAAGCAGCAGGATGATGTTGAGGAAGCTTCTGATCCAATCATTGATGAAACCATGTCGAAAGTTTCACCATCTGAATATGAAGAGGACGGAGAGTGTATTTACTGCTAAAAAGCGATACTTGTAGAGAGACCTGAGTTAAGCACATCGGTTGGTTTCGTTGGCACTACGAGTGTTGTGCTGATGTTGCTGATGATACTTGGAAAGATTTTGAATGCGACATCTGTGTCACAAACCACAAAGAGTGAACATTTCTCTTGTTACGGCTGAAGGGTTAACGGAGTAACCGGCAATCATGCAATACTCTTTACTTCCAAAACGAAAAAAAGCTATGTCACAAATAAATTAAATTCTTTTATTACCATAATTATGAAACCTAAAAATCCGGGATACATTTTCATTCTGTGTCCTGTTGTTACACAATGAGAAAACATTACCGAGTTTCTTGCAAAGAGAGCGGAGGAGCGAACAGAGGTTCAGGACACTCTCTTGTCCTTTGGGTGAGACACTGACCTTAACGGTGGAAGAATCAGAGATCATCAACGGACGAGGATTCAGAAGACAATGGAAACTACTGAATGAAAGACAGATAACGTGTATCCACAGGACATGTGGCTTGTCATGATGATCTCTCCGTTGACAAATGATTCCAGAATGGTTCCCCATTCGGACCTCCAGGAGGGGACTGCAAAAGGGGAGGTGACTATGAGAAAAAAAACTGAATAACCAACTAATGGATAACGTTCCTGCAGCGCGGGATTAGTCGAGCGGTTTAAGGCGCTGCAGTCATGGACTGTGCGGCTGGTCCCGGCGGAGGTGCGAATCCTCCCTCGGGCATGGGTGTGTGTGTTTGTCCTTAGGATAATTTACGTTAAGTAGTGTGTATCCTTAGGGACTGATGACCTTAGCAGTTAAGTCCCATAAGATTTCACACACTTTGTTTTTGATAATGTTCCACGAGTCGCGGCATGGAAGGTATACCTGGGAAAGGACGGGTGATACGGGAAGATTTCAGTTAGATTACATCACGGTCAGACAGAGATTCCGAAATCGAATACTGGATTGTAAGACGTACCCAAATGCAGATATAGACTCAGATCACAATTTAGCAGTGATGAAGAGTAGACTGATGTGTAAGAGATTAGTCAGGAAGAAGAAATACGCAAAGAAGTGGGATACAGAAGTATTAAGGTATGATGAGTTTCGCTTGAAGGTACGGCAATAAGGAATAGCTCGGTAGGCAGTACAGTTGAAGAGGAACAGAGGTCTCAAAAATGGTAATCAGAGAAGTTGGAAAGAGAAACATAGATACACGGAAGGTAACTACGAAAATATCGTGGGTTACAGAAGAAATACTTCAGTTGATCGATAGAACAAGGGTGTACAAAAATGTTCAGGGATGTTCAGGAATAAAGAAATAAAAGTCGCCGAGGAATGAAATAAGCGGGAAGTGCAGGACAGCTAAGACGAAATGGCTGCATGAAAAATGTTAAGAAATCTAAAAAGAAATAATTGTGGGAAGGATTGACTCAGCGTGTAAAAACGTCACAACAACCTTCTATGAAGTGACTCTTCAAGCTTTCCCGGCGGATGTATTGTAAATCGTCTTCACGGGTTTGCCGCCGGGTCATGTTGCGCAAATTCCACAATATTTCCACGGAGCAACTGTTCGACATCTTCAAATGGTTTAACCTTGCTGGTGGCTAGGTACGACTGACGGTATCAGCACTTCGGCGCCCCGTTTATAGAACACGCGCGCGAAGAATGCGCAGCCGCGGAAATCGCGCATGCGCAGTGATTTGCCATATTCAAACTCCCTCCGCCGAAAATCGCAGAGGGGCTCTCCCGCGCGTGCGCTGTACGTCGCGTTTGTCAACAGCGCGGCCAGACGTTGCTCACCAACGGCCGTACTAAGCCAATGATATGACGGGCCTGTTATCGAAGAATATTGATCTTCGCGTCGTGATTTAATAGCAGCCAATGCAGGGTTCCAGGCTGTGCTCAGTTGAAATCCCTTATCCTTGTTGATGAGATTATCGGTTGTACGGACATGTATTGCTTCCTTAATGACGCAATCCCAGAAAGATGATGCCGGGGATAAAACTTCCGTCTTTTCATAAATCATACGATGTCCTGTATTCAGGTAGTGTTCCGCAACTGCCGACTTTTCCGGCTGACAAAGGCGTGTATGACGATGATGTTCATCGCAGCGCCGGCCGGAGTGGCCGAGCGGTTCTAGGCGCTACAGTCTGGAACCGCACAACTGCTACGGTCGCAGGTTCGAATCCTGCCTCGGGCATGGACGTGAGTGATGTCCTTAGGATAGTTGGGTTTAAGTAGTTCTAAGTTCTAGGGGACTTATGACAACAGCAGTTGAGTCCCATAGTGCTCAGAGCCATTTGAACCATTCATCGCAGCGTTCTTGTAATGTGGGGCATGTCTGGCCTGCATACGATGCCCCACACTGACAAAGAATCTTGTACACACCACATTTCCTCAGGCCAAGGTCATCCTTAACCGAACCCCACAGGTTTCTCAGTTTTGCAGACGGCTGAAAAATACACTTAATTCAAAAAATGGTTCAAATGGCTCTGAGCACTATGCGACTTAACTTCTGAGGTCATCAGTCGCCTAGAACTTAGAACTAACTAAACCTAACAAACCTAAGGACATCACACACATCCATGCCCGAGGCAGGATTCGAACCTGTGACCGTAGCGATCACGCGGTTCCAGACTAAAGCGCGTTTAACTGCACGGCCACACCGGCCGGCCACACTTAATTCCATATCTTCCGAGGACTCATCCGACTCTTGACGACATGGTACCAAAATACGGCAAAAAGGCCAAAGTGGTGGGTGCCTTCGTATCTTCATTCTACTCCATGGACTGAACTCGCCTGGGCCTGAATGCATTACGTATCTGTGTCTCCGAATAACCGTTTTGTCGGAACACTGTCTTTAATTGTTGTATTTGACTCGACAGGTTCTCAGGATCAGATACCACATGAACTAACGTACATAATGCACTATGGCATTGTGCAGGATGATGGCAGCTTGTGACCTGTAGAAATAGATCTGAATGCGTTGGCTTGTGATAGACGTTGCGTCCCAAGGTTCGATCTGCTTTCCTTCGTATCAAGACATCAAGAGAAGGTAAAGAACCATCTTTTTCCCCTTCCATTGTGAAGTTTCTATTCGGATGGAGCGAATTCAGATGCTGAAGAAACGTAGGTAGAGTATCAAGTCCATGTGGCCACACCACAAATGTATCATCCACATGCGGCAGAAAACAAGAGGGTTTGAGAGTGGCTGACTGTGGTGCTTTTCCTTCAGTTTCCTCCATAAGATAATTGGCCATCACAGGAGACAGTTGACTTCCCATGGCGACACCGTCCATGGCCATAAAATAAGAAGTATGTTGAAGGAAGCACGTGTTTAAATAATGCTACTGTGTCCTCCTCAAACGTCTTGCTAATGAGCTCCAAAGAGTTCTGCAAGGGCACTTTTGTAAATAAAGACACACAAAGTTCGGTCGCAAGAGATATAGATTGTTAAGCAGCCTTGCATTTTTACTGAGATGCCGCGACAAGCAAACCATCCCTACGCTTGCTGGATTTAAACATTGTATAAATTCTGCGACTGCTATTAGAATTAAACGACGGGCGAGTGCGGCACTTGTGAGAGAAAGGGTGCGCTATACGCGTCAGGAAAGTGATAACGTTAGGAGTGCAACGAGAACTCCATTATTAAACGCAGAGAAGGAATCGGATAGGTGGAGATAGCACATTGAAGGCCTCTGTGAGGGGAGAGACTTGTCTGATGACGTGTAGAAGAAGAAACAGGAATCGATGCAGAAGAGCCAGTAGATTCAATATTACAATCAGAATTTAAAAGAGCTTTGGAGCACTTAAGGCCAAATAAGACTGAAGGGATGGATGACATTCCTTCAGCATTTCTAAAATCATTGGGGGAAGTGGCAACAAATCGACTATTCACGTTGGTATGTAGAATGTACGAGTTTGGCGACATACCATATGACTTTCGGAAAAATATCATCCATAAAATTCCGAAAACTGCAAGGGCTGACGAGTGCGAGAATTATCGCACAATGAGCTTAACAGCACACGAATCCGAGCTGCTGACAAGAATTATATATGGAAGAATGGAAAATAAAATTGAGGGTGTGTTAGATGACTTATAGTTTGGCTTTTGGAAATGTAAACTCGCCAGGGAGGAAACTATGACATTGCGACTGATAACACAGGCCAACGATGGAAAGACGTTTTTGCTGAAAATACCTTATTCTATTGTTTTTTATGGTGGGAAATAGAAATATGATACTTAAAAAACTGTATCACCCACCAGTTCTTCACATTTTACAGTTGAATTTATTAAATTAAGCGATTTTATAAACAATTTAACAGCTTTTATATAGTTAAAATAATTTAAGAAGGAGGTGTAATGAATACAGAAGACGTTGGTAGCACTGCTGAAAAGCATTTACCGGCAAAAAAGGTCGATTATGTTTTTATATTAACGGATTGTATTTTGTTTACTGTCAACATAACCTCACTTTCCTCTTTCCAGTACATTTGCTCAGTACAATATCTAACTGTGGTTGAAAAACTCTGCTGACAGTTTTTGCTATATTTGTGATGAATTCGTGGTTAAAAAACACCAAAGAAACACGACACATTTTGGGAAAAAGGTTAATCTATCATACTTTGGATCTAAACGTGGTTGTAAAGATGAACCTTGGGCGCTGGTTGTTGAATATCTGAGAAAATGGTCCAAAAAGAAGGAAAAAGCCTTTACAGTTGCTGTACCTATGATATAGAGGGAGCCAAAAAATCATTCCAATGATTTCTACTTTTTCAGTGTTGATATTACTGGCCATAATTTGAAAAACAAGAAGGTAATAAGCTACACTAACCTTCTGTCCAGCATCCAACCAGTGGGGTATGGTGTTGATTTGCCAGTTGCTGAACCACCAGATGATTTAGATTCTATTCCAACAGAAGTATTTTCTGAGGTACCATCTGATTTAGATGAACCAGATGATGATGAATTCCATTGTAATACAAAAAGTCTAGACCCAAATCGTTTACTCAGACCGAGTTTAACGACTTGTATAGGGATCTGGGCTTAACCAAAGTAAAAGCTGAACTGCTTGACTCTGGATTAAAAAAAAGAACCTATTGGCATTTGGAACCAGCATATACACGTATAGAAAGAGAGAGCAGCAATTTTCAAAGTTTTTTCAACATGAGTGTGATTTAGTGTACTGCTCAGACATTCCCGGTGTGATGAATGAGTTTGGTATTGTATACAAGAAGGAAGACTGCAGGCTGTTTATTGCTTCACCCAAAACTTGTGATGGAAAAACGCTACGAAGGTCGCTGGAACACCAGCATCATGGGGCTACCGTTGGTCACTTCACTGAGAAGTTCGGCAAGCGACTCATTGTAGAAAAAGCTACACATGAAGCTTCAAGGAAAAAAGAGAAAGAAAATACAAACCAATTCCAGTTGACAAGTGAAACCTCTATTAACTCCTATAATTGTTTTAAGTAATTTATTGTAAATACAAACTATGCTTATGTTGAAACAAAGCATTTCTTTAATTTCACCATTTACCGTATAGCATAGGATTTTTATACTATATAGTAAAAAGCATATTGCTCAGAAACTAAGGGCGATACAAAAAAGCTAAGGCTAGATTTGGATTTAGCTAATAGAAATCTATTAAAACCAGCTATCAAAGTAAAAAAAATTAAAAAAAATTTCGTTGGCCTGTGTAATTGAAGCAAAACTGAAGAAAAATCAAGACACATTAATAGGGTTTGTCGACCTGCAAAAAGCGTTCAATAATGTAAAATATTGCGAGATGCTCGAAACTCCGAGGAAAGAAGGAATAAGGCAGAGGCTCAGACGGATAACATACAATGTGTACAACAGCCAAGATGGAATAATAAGTGTAGACGACCAAGAACGAAGTGATAGTATTAAAAAGAATCTATGACAGGAATGTAATCTTTCTTCCCTACTGTTCAATCTGTACATTGAAAGATCAATGATGAAAATGAAAGGAAGGCTCAAGAGATGAATTAAAATTCAGTGTCAAAGGATATCAGTGATACGAGTCGCTGACGACTTTGCTACCCTGAGTGAAAGTGGAGAAGAATTACATGATCTGCTGAATGTAACGAACAGTTCAATGAATACAGACCATGGACTGAGAATAAATCGAAGAAAGACGACAGTAATGATAAGTAGCAGAAATGAGAACAGTGAGAAAGTTAACATCAGGAAAAATGGTTACAAAGTAGATGAAGTTAAGCAGTTCTGCAACCATGACAGCAAAATAACCAAAGATGGACGGAGCAATGAGGACCTCAGAAACAGACCAGCACTGGCAAAAGAGCATTTCTGGCCAAGAGAAGTCTACTAGTATCAAACACAGGCCTTAATTCAAGGAAGAAATTTCTGAGCATGTACGTTTCGAGCACAGCATTGTACGGTAGTGAAACATAGACTGTCGGAAAACCGGAACAGAAGAGTTTCGAAGCCTTTGAGATGTAGCGATACAAACGAAAGTTAAAAATTAGGTGTACTGATAAGGTAAGCAACCAGGAGGTTCTAGGTAGAACGGGAGAGGAAAGGAATATGTGGAAAACACTGTCAAGGACAAGGAACAGGATGCTATGACATCTCTTCAGTTACTAGGGTATGAGTTCCACAGTGCTCGAGGGAGCTGTAGGGGGTAAAAACTGTAGGGTAGACAGAGGTTGGAATACATCCATCAAATAATTGAGGACGTAGGTCGCAAGTTCTACTCTGAGATGAAGAGATTGGCACAGGAGATGAGATCGTGGTGGTCCGCATCAAACCAGTCACAAGACTGATAAAACTAAATTTTCATTTCCCTCTTAACAGTATAGTCCGTTTTCCATAATTTAAAGACTGCTTATTTACTGATAATCTTAAATTTAAGAAGGGTACCGATAATATGGTATTTCCCCTTGCTTTCAAACTTGCCAAACATCGGAGTAATACTGCTATATGTCAGGTTTTTGCTTATTATTTTACACAGTTTTAGTTCATAGTTAGAACTATATCATTATGCTTCTCATATTTCGTAAAATAATCCTAACTGTCAAGGAATTCGCATGTGTCAATGACGGTTGGTTTGAAAATCGACAGGAATGTCTTCTGTCAGTGAACGCAAGTTCATCTCAACCCGTTTTAGAGCAAACATTTGGAGAGGAACTGCATGCAGTGGCAATCGCTCACCACGCAAAAGACCGTTTCACACAACGGCGTCTCTCCCATGGGACAAAGAGTGCAGATAATAATCAGTGGCTGATTTGAGTCTGGCAGTGTGGTCTGACAAGTCACATTTTTATGCTGTCCAGTGCACTGACGGCCAAATGAATCGCGTAACTCACAGCGCGTGGAAGGTGGCTTTTGAGGCTTTCTGCGTAGTTTCGTACTATGACTGTAAGCTTACTTGTTTGGTATTTCAGTTTTCTCGGTGACAATGTACCGGTCTTTCTTCCTTGTCTTCATGATTATTCTGCATATGTTCCTGGTTTGAGAAACGCTCAGCTACATTATCAAACCCCAAAATACTCCGCTAAGCGGGGTAGCCGCGTGGTCTCAGGCACCTTGCCACAGTTCACGTCGCTGCCCCCAACGGAGGTTTCAGTCATCCCTCGAGCATGTGTGTGTGTGTGTGTGTTATCCTTAGCGTAAGTTAATTTAAATTAAATAGTGTGTAACCCTAGTGACAGATGACCTCTGAAGTTTGGTCCCATAGGAATTTTTCACAAATTTTCAATTTCCAAAATTATTGTCTAGGTTTTATATGGAACAGTGAGTGAATCAGAACAGTAACCTAGGGTATGATCTAATTAACCTTGAGTGAGTTAGACAGGATATGGCAGAGGTTTGGAGTCTCTTCCTTGCGGAAGTGTGGCCGTTATTTGTACTTTCTGCAGAAGGCACTATGTTATAATAAATGAACTGTTAATGATGTTCTACAAAGAACTGTTAAGTGGTTTCCTGAAAGTGAGCCCCCTCCTTAATTTTTAGAATGTACTTTGTATTTAGTTCTATACAACAAGAGGAACCAAACCAACAGTTGATGTATCACTTAAACAGGAGTCAGCAAACAAAATACTCCAAATTTCTGGGTGTACATGTTGGTGAAAAAGCGTAAACTTGAGTGGAAAGAAGCATTGACCATTTGCCAACAGTGCTTGGCAGACCCAGACAGTGACCCATCCAAGAGCTATACAAACACGACTGCACCTAACTTTGGTGATCTAATGGGAACTTGTGTTACCATAGCCTTTAGGCTGCTGGCCCACGTAATTGCTAGTCCTGACAGTGAACGAATCAGCGTAACATATTCTGATTCTTCCCACTCAATAACGTCTGAAAGATTAATATTTTGCTGTGGCCGTCAGATAGAGGCAATGTATTAATTGCACAAACCGATTAGTAAAAATAATATGTGATGCTCACCTGTGGCCGTCGGGGAGGTCGGGGTGAGTGACATCTACAGTTGGTGGTGAAAATGGTCTGTGAGCGATCGGTATTGCCTGTAGTCATCGGCCTGGGCATGGCTACCGTGGTGTGGTGGTAGATCTCAGGTGGTTGTCTGACACTGCGTAATGAAAACAGTACTGTGATTTACTGCTTTTAATTCCAACCTGTACCTTACCTTCACCCACTGTGGCCTTGCTTTCCTTCACCCTTGTTTTGCCTTTTATGATAATCTTTAAGGCTTTTGTGTAAGGCGGATTGTAATTTCTCGCGACATTTATAACCATTTCTTTTACATTAGAAGCAAAGAACGAAACATGCTGTTGCATACGGTGGAGTTTATTTATTTTCATAACGAACCATGTACAAAATATTTAACGAAACCACAAGGCAGAAACTTCTATGTTTCTTAAATTACGATGGTGTATGTCGTTGTCTTTACGTGTACACTGTGAAGTTGTTTCTCTATGCCATATAATGTAAACACAATTATCTTGTAACTATTGTAATGATAAAACAACCAGTTTCTTAAATAAACAGTTCTACTTCCAGGTACCCTGACATACCATAGATCACATAATGCAGATGGTGATATCTTTGTGACTATCACTGGCGATCGTTTTACTTTTGTTTATTGTATAAATGCATTTAGTCTGCTTTTTCGAACATGTCTGAAAGAACAGGTATCTCACATTCATATAACTGATTCGCCTTGATGAGCAGTCAATCCACAACCTTCAGTGTAGATGCGTTTGCACTGGATCTCCAGAAGAAATCTAAAAATTAACAATCATGGAGGACACAGAAGGGGAATGCAGATAGACTGCACTAGGTGGGAGTATTAGTTGGCCAGGGAATGTACCCAGACAGTCGGCCCATTTGGGAAAAACACTATGTCCAGGTAGCATAGTGGTTAATGGACTGCTTAATAAGCAGGAGACAGCAGGTTCAAGGCCCAGTCAGGTACAAATTTTTACTCATTGCTGCTAATTCTGCACAAAGCAGCGAAGCAGCTGATATCAGTATTTTCCTTCCTTTTCTTCCTCTCCCATCCCCCTCTAATTTTCGTAATAACTTATGTACTTGTTAGTTCTACTTACACACAGTGAAACGAATTATAAACTTCTGAACTAGTGACCCATTGTATTTCACAGCCTTATCCTATTAAGCAAGCGACCAACTAGTTAACGTATCACTAATATGTTATAGAAGAATGGCAAAATGGGGTCTTGTACACATTATTAATGCGGGTTTTAACCTATTGTTATGCTAACTGATTTGCAAAATCCTGTGGATTCTGAGAAATCGTCCGTGTATTTGCACCAATCATGGGGCAGACATGCTGGAAGCCACACAGGCCAGGACATTGTGTCTTCTTGCATGGATAAGCCAGCCACTATGCACCATCGCCGCCAGCTGGGGCAGGACTGCAAGCCTGCATATGCATCAGTCGCTCTCAAGTGTCTACTTCCGCTTGCCCACAGAGCAGAAGATGCCAGCCTTTGATGTTTAATACATGGCAAACCACTTCCTCTCTCTTAAGTTCCTGTTTGTGTGTATGAACCAACGTCTCCAAACATAGAGATGGAGGTGTTTATCTCTCATTAGAGTACTGTGTTCCAGTTGACATGACTATCAAATTCCTTGTTTAACAATTTACAGGAGTCAAATATATCGCTTAAAACACTCATCACCACCTTAAGATCATACTTCTTCATAAGAAAACATATTCTCTATATTTGAGAATCGCACGAAAACCTTGTAATTAAATTTTCATCACAGATAGACCACAGTGCTAAATATATCAAAGGTCTTGTAATGCACCTGTATTTGGCAATACAATCACCTTTCCCCACTACAATATTTCCCTTGAACATATATGGTGAAAAAATCCTACCAATCACACATGCTTGTGATCACGAAGAATACACTGACCGCCGACCACCGACAGAAGTAGACACGCTGCAAGCCAGAACATCACGTTATTGCATGGGCTCCAGTCATGAGAGACCCACACACATCGTCAGCATCATGCCCATTCCCCAGCATCCAGACATTGTCGCTTCAGAACGCTTAGAGATCTTAGAGACTTACACCAAGCAGTCAAACAGCTCAATTCTCCTACACAAACATCCATTGTATCTTCAAGAGCACACTGTCAACCGACTGCTGAGAGCCACTGATGCGCCGCAAGCTGGGACGCCATGTCGTCACATGTGTTTGGTCAGGAGTGCCTTCACATTTATTTATTTATCTAAACATCAAGTTCCATAGGACCAAATTGAGAAGCAAATTTCCAAGGTCACGGAACGTGTCAGTACATGAAATTACAACTTAAAAGTAATAAATGATAATAATAAAATGCTTATGTGCCTGAGAAAAGTCAAGCAATAAGTTTAAGTAAACACAACCAACAATACAACGATAATCAGCTTAATTTTTCAAGAAACTCCTCGACAGAATAGAAGGAGTGACTCTTGAGAAATCTCTTCAGTTTCGATTTGAAAGTTCATGGATTACTGCTATCATTTTTTAATTCTACGGGTAGCTTATTGAAAATGGATGCAGCATTATACTGCACACCTTTCTGATCGAGTATTAACTGAGTATTAACTGAGAGAAAGCTGCTTATTCTTGGGAATAAGCTAATATTGTTAACAAGAAATGGCAGTAAAGTATATATATATATATATATATTGAGAGGCCAGTGTCAAAATACCCAGACCAGTGAACAGTGGTTAACAAGAGGTTTATGAACTTACACCACTTATTGCCCGAACCACCCGCTTCTGGGACAAAAATTTCCTTTTAGGATTGGAGAAGTTACCCCAAAATATAATACCATACGACATAAGCGAATGAAAATAAGCAAAGTAGATTAATTTTCTTGTCAAACAACCACTCACTTCAGATATCATTTGCATAATAAAAATAACAACATTAAGTCTTTGAACAAGATCCTGAACATGGACTTTCCATGACAGTTTAGTATCTGAACACCTAATTCCACTAATCATATGCCCATTCTGTGAAATTAGAACTTCGGGTTTTGTTGAACTGTGTGTTAGAAACTGTAAGAACTGAATCTTATTGTGATTTAGCGTTATTTTATTTTCTACAAGCCATGAACTTATGTCACGAACTGCACTAATTGAAACTGAGCCAATGTGGCACACAACATCCTTTACTACCAAGCTAGTGTCATCAGCAAACAGAAATGTTTTGGAATTACCCGTAATACTACTAGAGGGTATATCATTTATAAAAATAAGGAACATAAGTGGCCCCAACACTGATTCCGAAGGCACCCCCCACTTCACCATACTGCACTCAGACCCCACATCACAGCCATTCTCAACACTGTGAATAATGACCTTTAGCTGTCTATTGCTAAAGTAAGAGGTGAACTAATTGTGCGCTGCTCCCTGTATTCCATAATGGTCCAACTTCTGGAGCAATACTTTGTGATCAACACAATCAAATGTCTTAGTTAAATCAAAAAATATACCTAGCGTTCGATGGCTTTTATTTAACCCATCCAGTACCTCACAGAGAAAAGAGAATGTAGCATTTTCAGTTGTTCAACGGCTTCTAAAGCCAAACTGTACATATGATAGCATATCGTGTGACATGAAATGATTAATTATCCTTACATACACAGCCCTTTCAACAACTTTAGCAGACACTGATGGCATAGAAATAGGTTTAAAATTTCTACGTTATCCCTTTCTCCCTTTTATAAAGCAGCTTTGCTTCTGAGCACTTTAATCGTTCAGGAAACTGACCATTCCTAAAGGAAAAATTACAGATATGGCTAAATACAGGGCTACCATGTGTAGCACAGTACTTTAATTTTCTGATAGTCACTCTGTGATATCCAATGACAGTCCATAGCATTTAATAGCTGACTCAATCTCCCCCTTGTCTGTATCACAGAGGAGTATTTCAGACATCAATCTCAGAAAGGCATTTGCCAACCAAGTTATATTATTTAACTCTCCATGAATGCTCAGAAAATTATTGTAAAATACTATACATATATCTGATTTATCAGTAACAGAAATATTTTTACTACGAACTGACTCTACGTCGTTGGCCTTGTGCTGCTGACGAGTCACTTCCTTCGAGACTGACCATATGGTTTTAATTTTATCCTGTGAATTAGCTACTCTCTTTGCATACCACATACTCTTGGCCTTCGTAATAACAGTTTAAGCACCTTACAGTAGTGTTTGTAATGGGCTACTGTAGCTTGATTGTGACTATTTCTAATATGTTGATATAATTCCCACTTTTTTCTACATGATATCCTTATTCACTAATCAGGCACCCAGGCTACCTTTTACTGATAGTACCCCATTTAGAAAGTTCTAATGGAAAACAAGTCTCCAAGAGCATGGGGAATGTGTTAAGGAAATCATTATATTTACCATCTATTTTACCAGCACTATAAACATCCTTTAACTCTTGTTCCTTGATGAGGTTTAAAAAAACTCTCCATTGCTTTTGGATTAACTTTCCTACATGGTTTGGAATTATATGTCACATTTGTTTGAATACAAATGCCTTTTACTGTTAAAAATTGTGCATCATTGTCTGAAAGGCCATTCATCTTTTTACTAACAGAATGGTCATCTAGTAATGAAGAATGAATAAAAATATTGTCTATGGCTGTGCTACTGTTCCCTGCACCCTAGATGGTAAAACATAGTCTGCATCAGATCCTATGAATTTACGAGAAATACCAACAATCTGTTTCTTGCACCATCATATACAAAATTTATATTGAGGTCACCACATATAACTAATTTCTGGTACTTCCTATACAGTGAATTAACAACACTCTCTAGCTTGAGCAGATATGCTCTGGAGTAAGTGCTAGGGGACCTACAAACAATTTTTTAACATTTTTTTGCAGCGACAGCAACTGAAATTGTTTATATAAGAATATACAGCCTACAGTTGCAGGTTAACTTTATCGTTTACCTAGGTTTCAACGTTATTAATGTTCTGAAGAAGACGTTATTAATAACGTTGAAACCTAGGTTAACGATAAAGTTAACCTGCAACTGTAGGCTGTATATTCTTATATAACCTACAAACAACAACAATTTGAAGTTAATTTCACTAAATTCAACTGCCCCTGCACAACATTCAAATATCAGTTCAGTGCTGTGTCATGATACGTCTATGGATGCGAATGGAATACTGTTTCTTATGTACATGGCCACTCTTTCACCCCACAACGCCTTGAAAAACAGCCAGCCAATCTGTATCCCAAGGAACCCTCTGAATTGTCAAATCACTTAAGAGGTGCTCCGATATACCAATAATTTCAGAGCCAACATTTACAAGCATTTCACAAACTTTACCTCTAATACCTCTTATATTTTGATGGAATATGCCACTTCATTATCTACTTGGAAACATGACATTCTCTGAAAGTGAGACCTTAGTTAAAGGGCTTAGTTTAAGCAGGTGTACCTATCAGCTGACTTCAATCTAAAAAAGGTGTAGCTATAATACCAACTAGTACAAGAATTTTTCCATGAATGGTCCCACCAACACCCACTACACTGTCACCTATTAGCTTTGCGAGTCTTTCCTTCCCATACCTGTTGAGGTGCTGGCCATGCCTAGTGAAACCAGATCTACCGAGAGACTCAACTGGCACCACTGAAATGTGACCCATGCCCTCTGCTATCGGTGCCTTCTCCAGACCCATGTTAATGGGCATTTGACCATCTGCTAGAATGGACCAGTATGAGTATATTTAATATGCTCGATTACACATGCAAACACTATTTGTGCTTGATATATCTGAAGAGAGACGTGGTAATGTCTAATCAAGTTCTCTACCGGGTGATGTTAGTGAAGCCTTCATAGTTCATAGTTTCACTCCACTGGATGCTACAAAAATAAGGAGGACAGAGAGGGAGGGCGAGAGAGAGAGGTTGGGGACTGTGCTGTCAGTGAAGTTCTGATATCATTACACCCATCGCATTTTTAATGTAGTAATCATAGGAATATGATAAAGGAGAACTCATAGAGGGTGATATTTATAGACTCTCATTCGATATCGATGAACTGTATGTCTTATGGTTCTGAATTTCTTTACGCAGTCCGAGTGGGCTCTGCATTGTTGTGAATTTCTTTGTGTATGTTAATGGGCTATTTTTCTCATTGCGATAGCCCTATACCTAGTCAGTGACGGGTGGAGTGCTAGGCCGCCTTGTAAGTATTGGAACAGTGCTGTTGGAATATGATGGGGTTCTTATAGAATTAGCAGGGGACTCTAACTTCGCAGGGGACATCTTACTCATGGAAATCATGTGGACTCAAATGCTATATATCTAAATCTGCAAGATTTGTGATAATAGCAGGTAAACGAAAGGGGAGATAAGACATGAGCCCTGTAATACTTCTTCCAAGCTTTGTGGGCAAACATATTTCCACCTCTTACATTTGTCTCGTGAAGTGACTACAACGAGAAAATTAGTAGCTAATACAAACATCTTCACCAAGAGACAATCAGTAGCAGAAGTTCCAACTTTTGTCTTCTTGATAAATGAGAGATATTTTTCTCTGAATTTTTTGTGGCTATAAAGGGGTCGAGTGACATGTTAATAAGTAGCCTAAATATACATTTACATCTATATGCTTACCTCGCAAGCCATGATAGGGTTTTTAGCGGAGGGTACTTTGACCGATACTAGTCATTTTCTTCACTATCTAAGTCGCAAATGGGGAGAGGGGAAAAGACTGCATATATGCCTGCTTATGAAGACGGGAATACCACTGTTAAATGCAAAGGAGAGAAGGATAGGTGGAAAGAATACATCGAAAGCCTCTATGAGGGGGAAGATTTGTCTGATGTGACAGAAGAAGAAACAGGAGTCGAATTAGAAGAGATGGGGGATCAAGTATTAGAACCAGAATTTAAAAGAGTTTGGAGGACTTAAGATCAAATAAGGCAGAAAGGATATATAACATTCCATCAGAATATCTACAATCATTGGGGAAAGTGGCAACAAAACGACTATTCATGTTGGTGTGTACAATGTATGAGTGTGGCGACATACCATATGACTTTTGGAAAGGCATCATCCACACAATTCCGAAGACGGCAAGAACTGACAAGTGCGAGAATTATAGCACAATCGGCTTAACAGCTCATGCATCCAAGTTAGTTACAAGAATAATGTACAGAAGAATGGAAAGGAAATTGAGGATGCGCTAGATGGAGATCAGTTTGGCTTTAGGAAAGGTAAGGGCACGAGAGAGGCAATTCTGACGTTGCGGTTAGTAATGGAAGCAGATTAAAGAAAAATCAAGACACGTTCATAGGATTTGTCGACCTGGAAAAAGCGTTCGACAATGTAAAATGCTGCAAGATGTTCGAAGTTCTGTAAAAAGTAGTAACATCCTGTGACAGAGGTAGATCTTAGGACTCTGTCATGAACATAAAATGAGTTTAATGTTCTAGTCCTCTGAGCCAACATCGGTGGCCGAGCGGTTCTAGGCGCTTCAGTCCGGATCCGCGCGACTGCTACGGTCGCAGGTTCGAATCCTGCCTCGGGCATGGATGTGTGTGATGTCCTTAGGTTGGGTATGTTTAAGTAGTTCTCAGTTCTAGGGGACTGATGACCTCAGTCCCATAGTGCTCAGAGCCATTTAGTCTTCTGATGCTGGATGCAATGGATATTAAGCTGATTAGAACAGAACTTTTCTACTTGCTGAGAGAATACTTAGAGGAAATATAGTCTTTGCCATACTGTTACAAGATATCTACAACAAGTAACGATACTTTAGCGACGTGAAAACAGGTCTAGGAGCCGATTGGTTATGTTCTAGAAAAGAACTCCTGTGAAAGGGAGAAAGTTATATTTGGCGTGAGAATTTCGAGATGTATGGTTGACATCATCCCTGTCTCTAACTGGATAACAACGATTTTTTAAACTTGGGAGTGTTTATTTATTGGGATAGAACAACGAACAACAGTTCGAACTGTGCATCCAAGCAATGCCGCGTTGTCTCACAGCAACCGTGGCCAGCAGCATGGTGGGGGGGGGGGGGGGGGGGGCGGGCATGAGACTTTGGTCAACTGGAAGTCACAGATAGACTTAGCCTGTGATGAGTGGTTAGTTACAAAGAACGCTCTGACAGGTCAGCTGTTGCCCCTGCTGTGGGGACTAGTCATGCTGGCGCCACCTTCTGGATAACTGATTAGTGAAATGGTCGGTATGCTTGGTGAGCAGCAACAGAATCAGATGTGTGAGTTATGTGACACGATTCAGTATCATAGGTGTTTGCACTGGCCAGTAATTCCACCTGTGTTCCACCAAATGTAAGTTGATCTGTTGACTGCTCAGTGACACACTCTAAGACCTCTGAGCGTACGTTAGGGTCAGCGTGTGTTTGCTGCGGAATAGGTGTTCAGCTGTTAATGCATGTGCAGGTCTCTTCTGAGTGGCGCCATGTGGCGATGCAATGTCCAAGCTAGTTGCATGTTCACAGCTCTCAGCAGTTGGCAGATGGTGTGCAATTCTGGATGGCAAATAATGTGTAATTGGCAGGGTTTTATCCCTGGATATGTTCAGTGGAAAAGGTATGGTGGATGGGGGTGCTATTGTGTTCTAACTCAGGTGCATACAAGACCTCAATTATATGTAGCACTATGATGTATTTGTGGCGAAAATTTAATTTAATTACCTGATTATCAAAATGTTTGTATGAGGCTCTCAGAAATATGAGTTTATTGCGTAGCAATCTCATCGTAAGGTGGTGGGTGTTTCAAGCAATCTATTTAACGCCTGTAAATTTTTAAACAATTAATTTGATCAGATAGAGCTAATGAAGTATTTCCCCCCATTTGTCCCCAAA
Source organism: Schistocerca serialis cubense (assembly GCF_023864345.2). Lineage (NCBI taxonomy): Eukaryota > Metazoa > Arthropoda > Insecta > Orthoptera > Acrididae > Schistocerca > Schistocerca serialis. The sequence goes on from NC_064638.1 coordinate 493,069,241, forward strand.
ATTAGATAGTAGGAAGACAGCATTCAGAGGAGAGATGAAAACCTCTGTCTGCATGTTTGGAGACGTTGGTTCACATGGACAAAAAGGAAGCTGAGAGAGAGCAAAGCTGGTTTTCCCAGATATCAAATATCAATGGACACTGTTTTGTGCTCCACAGTCACTTGTAACTAGAAATAGGTCCTTGAGAATGGTTGATGCACATGTGGTTCTCCAGTCCTGCCCCGGCTGGTGGCAGTAGCACATGGTGCAGTTACAGGGAAGTAGCTGACACATGGGTGAGGGAAGACACAATGTCTCAGCTGGCACATCTTCTGCCACATCTGCCCTGTGGTCGGTGCAAAGGCGTGTTTTTGTAGATTTTTAACAGTGTAATTATATGCGGTGAAATACGTTAATGTAGATGGCATGACAGTGATTCTTGTACAAACAGAAAAAAGTGATCTACTTAATTACCTCAGTCCAATGTATTTTACAAGACTTGGAACTTCCAAAACAGCAGACAATGATCTTTTCCTGCCAAATAAATGAGAGATCCAACCTGTGAAAAATGAATTTTATAAATATACAGTATATCCTGCGCTATGTAATTGACATTGTTTTGAATTTCATCCCATAAGATCCTTCTTCTCCAGCACAGATTGAGTCTTTTTCCTGCCCATTTCCAGGTGGGGGAGAGAAGGGGGAGTATGATAAGTGAGGCGATTCCCCAGAAGGGAGGGTTATTAAATTATCGATTTAATTAATTAGTCAATTAATGAGATGTAAAATGTGTTTGTATCAAAGAGAGGGAGGGGATGTTGGTGATTTCACAGATGGGTGGGAGAGCTGAAGGGAGAGGGGAGGGATGGGGAGGTTTCTCAGAAGGACAGATTATCCCTATAGGGTCATAAGTCAATTAAATATTTTAATGGGCACAACTTTTGGGGTATAAGTAAGGAAAAATCTTGTAATTTACGTAATATTTACAGCTTTGTCCTGCTTTTTTGCCACTTTTCTGCTATTTGCACATCCATTGTGTATTCATTTATTCCAATTGTCACTTGAAAATGTCGTAAGGTTAAAATGTAGATCGCGTAATGAAGCATATCACACAGGCAAATGGCGTTTATATGTATCTGTAAGTATTGTGAAGCAATCTCTTTACATGAGAAAGTGCAACAGTGATGACAGTACTAGAAAGCAGCCGCTGTCCTCACAGATTCAAGTTAGTCTCCTTCGGTGAACACGTGCTTGGGTCAGCGGCGGCCCGTTGTTGCGGACAGTACATGGCACTCCACTCAGGCAGTAGCGGCGTCCGGCGAAATGATGTGGTCAGCACGGCTGCATGCGACCGACAGCTCGCCCATCCAGGCTTCTCAGTGTGAAGCCCACCAGGGCCAGCAGAAGTAAGCCTCGGTTCTCAGCCAGCGTCGAGACAACAGCGACTTACAGAGGTGATGGCTTAACAGACGGACCATGCTCGAACCGCGGTCCATGGGCGTAGGCGACCAGCAGTGCCTCGAACAGGAGACTCGCCAGTCAGAGAGCGCCAAGTCAGTGGCACACAGACTTTGCGCCTTCTGACTGCCGATCCTCAGGGTTAACACCCCATTATTACGAGCTCTTGGACTTATTTTGTCATTTACAAATGAGAACAGAATTAGCATCAGCGAATTCATCCCTTGATATTGTTCTCCGTTACATTATATTGTTGCACATGTTCATTGTGTGTGAGGTGTCATCAATAAGTAATTCAACGCGTCTTTTTCTTTCTGAAAGTAGGTTGGTTTTATTGAGAATTCCAATACACCCTGCTATTCCACAATCGTTTGGCTACAAAATCTTGTTTTGGAACGTAATCTCCATTCAATGTGACGGCCGTTCGCCACCTTACTGGGAGAGCCTGTATGACTGTTTGATGTCGAGGTCAACGCCTTGCTGCATCAATAACCTTCCCATAATCCACGTACAGCTTTCCGCGGAGTGTATCGCTCAATAGGCCAAACAGATGGAAGTCGAATGGTGGGAGATCCAGGCTGTGGGGTGGACGAGGAAAGGGAGTCCAGTGAAGTTTTGTGACGTTCTTTCGGGACAGCAGCCTCGTGTGAGGTATTGCGAACTTGTTTAGAAGGAGAAGTTCGTTTACATTTTGTTGTGATGAACCCGCTGAAGTCGTTTCTACAGTTTCCCCAGAGTAGTAGAACACATTTCACAGTTGATCATTGCCCATGAGGGCGGAGAACAAACGGAATAGCCCCTTCAGAGTCCCAAATAAATTTCCATTACGGTTCAAAGTGATGAACCCCTGTTTCATTGCCTGTGACGACGTTCAACAAAAAATTGGCACGATCAGCGTCGTAATTTGCAAAGATGGTCCTTCATTGCTCTTCATGCTCTTCTGTTAGAAGGCTAGGAACCTATCGGGCACACATCTTTGAGTTCACCAAATGGTAGACGTGTGTGCCAGGCGTAACATCAGACAAGCTCTGTTGTGCAGCGAGGTGTATGATTGTGATCGATAGATCACCTCGAATGAGAGTGTCCGCACGTTCCATGATTGTGATCGATAGGTCACCTCGAATGAGAGTGTCCGCACGTTCCAGTACTGCAAGTCTTCACTACTCTGTTGCGATGATGGCGGATGCCTGACCGAACGACTCACAGTATTATTGTTCACTACCAGGGCGTCGTAGACATTTTGCAGGCGCCTTTGAATTTCTGCGATGCCCTGGTCTTCTATCAAAAGAAACTCAATGACAGCTCTCTGCTTAAAATGCACCTCCGATACAGACATTTTGAAGGCTACGTACAGCGCCGCCAACTATGGGAACTTCATGAAAGTGTAAGAGCTTAAAGAGAATATTTCCAGATGCCCACAACAAAGTCCGCATTTCCACAGCAGAAACTGACCAAAAGAAAATCTGTTGCATTACTTATTGAACGTTCCTTGTACTATCGTCCAGAACTGGGCTTCAGCTAGCGAAGACTGTATCAGGTGGTGGAAGCTTGTTGACCCAACTTGTCAAACGTCTAGCAACTAGGACCCCCTCTCGTAGCTAGTGGCTGGCGATGACTGACCATGCTCGTCTAGACTGGGAGGAATATGCGCACGCTTGGTCAATTACGGTTTCTGAAACGGTAGCTTCTCTGATGCCTAACTCCCAACAACATCGAGGTGCGAGCGTGCCACCATGACATCATTGCTCCATTTTTCCTACTAAGAAATTCAAAGGCGTCTTTTACTTCACGAGACTGACCTGCAGCACAACATACCTCTTCAAGGAACATTCTACACATATTCGCCTATGGAATGAGGGAAGAATAATGGTGTCCATACCTCCAAAACTAGAAGAGAAAATGTTCGTTGTTACTCATTATTAAAGCTGTTGGTGGCACAGACAAGAGTTCAGTATGCAGCAACAAAAGTTTTTTATCATTTGCCCAGTAGCAGAAACAGTGTGATAGGTAGCAAAGTGAGTTTTAACGCTTGCCTAGAATATTTTCACCCACACAACTCCTTCGGTTCCATAAATGAAATTTTATTGAAAAACTAGTTGCCTGTAAAACAAAACCTAGTTTCGGAAGTTGCTGTATGAGCGGAACTAAAAAATGTATTCATTAATATTAACAGTAATCACGCAGATGTATCCTGTAAGCTGACTCGTTGCACATCATTTCGATAAAAAAAATCGTTCGTACTGTTATGATGGGTAGAGTGTGTAAGAAACTAACATTAACAAATGAAACTAAACGGTTCCAGAGACGTTTTCAAATCGCAAATTCCTATGATGTATACAGGCAGCCTGAAGCGACAAAAGAAAACATGTACCAAGGCCAGGTCTCTTACCCGTTAGGCAAATGCGCTAACCACAACGCAGTCGTGATACAGTAGCTTTACAAAACTGCAAAACTACACTAGCGTGGCTCCCACCTCGATTCAGATTTCCACTCAAGCCTCAGACCACGAGGTATTCCCCCTAAACTCTAACAGAATTCCAGTGGCTCTCCAGTAGTGTTGGAGTTGCACCACAGAATCGAACGAAACAGTGGTTGCTGCCTGAAACACAGACTCAAGTGCTTTAATCAGATGAAGTTACACTAGTGTCTAAAATTAAAGCAACAAAAGGAAATCTTGTTAGGTTGTGTTTATTTTGCCACAAAACCATATAACAGGTGTTAGTAAAGTAGAAACGATGTAAAGAATAAAGAACAACTGCAACATGCATAACAACAGACGAAATTTTTCTTCGTTTTTCTCAATTTAATGGATTTGTATCCACATTTCGACAACTGGTTAATGTGATCAGCACGGAATGTGACCACTTCTGGCAGCGATACAGGCCTGACAATGACGGTGCATGCTGTGGATGACGTCATCAATCTTATGTCGAGGCAATAAGCCATTCCTTCGTGCAGGGCTCCCCGCAAGTCTTGGAGAGTGGTTGGTGAATAAAAGCACTCCGCCACGAGTGGTCTACCGGGACCATACGACCGCCGTGTCATCCCCAGAGGAGGATGCGGATAGGAGGGGCGTGGTGTCAGCACACCGCTCTCCTGGCCGTTATGATGGTATTCTTGACCGAAGCCGCTGCTATTTGCTCGAGTAGCTCCTCCATTGGCATCACGAGGCTGAGTGCACCCCGAAAAATGGCAACAGCGCATGGCGGCTGGATGGTCACCCATCCAAGTGCCGGCCACGCCCAGCAGCGCTTAGCTTCGGTGATCTCACGTGAACCGATGTATCCACTGCGGCAAGGCCGTTGCCTGTGGTTGGTGAGTGCCGACGCGATTCAGCCCGCCCCCTAGTGCGTCCCAGACATGGTCTACGGGACTCAAATCGGAAGAGCGAGCAGGCTACGCCATGAGTGCAATAACCTCCTTCCCCATTATCGTCCACCACTACGAAGCCTGAGCCCACAGCACCTCGCAACAACTGCACATGAGGTCCCAAGATCTCGTCACGATACCTGACCGGTGTTAAACATTGCCAGTTCACCTGTATAAGCTCATGATGAGATGTTAGAGTGATCAACATAATCCCTGCCAACTTTATTAGAGACTCTCCTCGATATCGGTCTCTTTATACAATTTGTAGGTCCCGAAATAGTATTGCATGTTCCCTCCAGACGCGAATCTGCCGTGAATCACTCTCCTGGCAAATCGGGACTCATCTGTGAAAATAACAGTGGCCCACTGGTCGTCCGTCCAGGTGACATGCTGACGATTCCATTTTAGCCGTTCCCTTCTGTGAATGCGTGTCAGAGGTACACATACAGCAGGTCTGCAACAATAAAAACCACTCTGCCGAAGCCTTCCGTACATCGTTCGCCTCGATGCAACTTGTCCAGGGGATGCTGCGAGGTCAGATGTCAGTTGCGTACAGTACTAAGGCGGCACAGTCATGACCTTACAGCCATATCACGGTCCTCTTTGTCTGATACAACACGTGAGCGGCCCTGATCTTGTCTTCGGGATACAGATTCGGTCTGTATAAATTATCAACCCAACAGAGAATCAACATAATGATTCACTTTAAATAATCGGGACACGTCAGTTTTCGGCTGGCTGCTTCCATTCTTCCAATGGCCCTCCACCGCAGAGACTGTGGTAGGCATCTTCTCTGTGCCATTGCAGTGTTTGTGACTGTATACACAGCGACTATGGATGTTGGACTACCAGGCAAACACCAACCCTTCTGATAGGTGCCCTGGCATCATTGTTGGTGCGGTTGGCCTTTGACCGGAATGCCATCTTGTATGCAGAACACGATCGTATGAACATCTGTTGACAGTTTTTGTGCCTATATCGTGAATTAGACATACGGTGGGGAAATAGAGGCTTGTTGCTTTGGTTTTGGACACCAGTGTATATGGTCCTAGAAACCTCTTCACCGTTCAAACAGCTATGATGTAAAACTTCCTGGCAGATTAAAACTGTCTGCCCGACCGAGACTCGAACTCTGGAGCTATGATGTATGTAAGCAGACTGAAGCGATGAATGAAGACTGGAAATTTTTCAGAGCCAGTACAATTACTTTTCGTGTTTAGGGTGAATACTAAGTGAGCTGGGGCCTGAATGGGAATTTGGATTGAGTGGGAAGGCGTGCTAGGGTAGTCCGTGCGGTTGTGCAACGTCGCTGTGCAAGAGTGGCGTAGTGGTTAGGTCATCCGCGCAGTGAGCAGCACTTCTAGGTTCGATCTTCAGTCTTGGTACACATTTTCAGTCGTCGCTTCAGTCTGCATACATGCATCGTTGCTTTTCGTGGTATTAGCACGGTATCTCCTGTGAGAGAAGGGTCTTTTGTGCAGCTGGCGATCCGAGGACGCGAAGCAGCAAGAGCAGCAAATGTCTGATAAACAGTAAATTAATTTACTCTTTGTTTTTCTCGGGTGTTTCTGGAAAGAAGTGAATTATACGTGTGTACTTTACTGTGTAGACTGGCGATTAGGAAATTAATCGGAGTATTTGCTTTTGCGTAAGTCGTGTAAATATCCTCGTTTAGGGGGGCTTCCTAGTATAAATTTTTACGTCGCCAGAAACTCCGTCACGCCACTAAGTTTTTAATTTGTGCTAGTAGACAGCATACAGTTTAGATCAGTGCATTCTGGTTTGAATATTTATCTCATGCAGTAACTTTTCAGCAAACAGGGTTTCTAATAACAGGTATGTGTAAATACCTCAACTTCAGTTGAGAAATTTATTTCTTTTAATAGCTTGCGCGCTCAGAGTACGTGAGAAATCTGCATAGCAACTTTTAGTTACTTTATTTTCCTTTGGTATATTTTGCATTTATTTCAAACTGAGCACTCAGTTACACACAGTACGATATGGCTAGAAACTGTATTGTTGTGAGCGGACACAGGGAGAGTTGGCGACCGTCCGTAAACAGCTGGAAGCTGCGTTGGCTACTGTCGACAAGCTTCTAGCTAACGCTCAAAGTTGCGGTGACGTCGGGGCGCCAGTGACGAGACCTGCGACACCTTTGGTGCCACTAGAATCCCCTGGTGGCCCGGACGTCGCCGCAGCTTCCGATACGCAACATCTGACCGGTGCGTCCTCACTCCAGAGTGGGTGGCAGACAGTGGTGTGTTCGCGTGTCACTGGACGGAAGGCTAAAGAGGCAGCAGGCCGTGCAGCTGGCTCCCTACGTAAGCAACAGGTACGAGGTGCTGCCCACTGTTTATGATAACTGTGAGCCAGCATGGGATGCCTCTTCTGTTGGGCCAGCGGTCAATTTTCTTGTCCAGTCCGGACAAGTGCAGAGTGTGGGTATACTTGTCTCATGGAGATAGCAGGCAAGGCGGGAAGGAATTCCAGTGTGCATTCGGTATGTTTGCCCGGAGGTCTCATCCGTGATATGGAGGAGGCCCTGCCGGAGGCTATCGTGCGCACTGGGTGCAACCGACTGCATGTAGTGGCAGTCGGCACGAATGACGCCTGCCACCCTCAGCTCCTTTCGGCGGCTGATTTGGTGAAGGCAAATAGCAGCGCGCGTGGGGTGCAGCCTAAGCTGTCTATTTGTAGCATCGTACCCTGAGCTGATCGCGGTCCTCTGGCTTGGAGCAGAGTGGAAGGTCTAAAGACGAGGCTCAGACGACTCTGCGACGGTATCTGATGCGAACTGTAGGATTACCCTTAGGTTAGAAAGGGGGGGGGGGGTTGTGACGGAAAATGTAAACATTAATTTAAAAAATCGTTACAGCAATATTTATTAATGTACAAATCTGAAAATTTGCATGTGTAAAGCAAAAGAGCAATGTTTTAAAGAAAAAATATAACAAAATAAGTAGGGTTAATGTTTTGCGAGAAAGATGAATTTTTAATATTTATTGTCTTTTTAACCAAAAGTCACAACTCAAATTCTTATCATGCAATTAGTCTGAAAATTTTATTGTAGTGTCCTGAGAAGGTTTTAAGATCTCTGAACGACAGTTATTAATTTATGGTACAAACTGTATCATTAACAGAGTTTTTAATTGCTTCTTTTCTGCATACAGTCATCTAAAAATCAGCATGTAGTTGCAGGATCTTGTATTTTTTAGTTACAGGGAGACAGCAACACGTTGCGAGCAGTTCCTGAAAATTTAATAGCATTAGCGAATATACTTTTTTAGAAAAGGCTTCTCATACTTCTACATGTAATAAGCTTACCTCAATTTTAAAATCCGCCATACTGATACTCCTCATCGTCCACGTTTCTCTTCTCTCCTCTTCAAATCTGCTTGGCTTGCATTTGCAGGTAAGACACTGATCTGTTAGGTTTCTTGGCCATGTTCTCGTCGATGGTGTAAAATGCTTTTATCGTAAACACACAAGGATCTATACCAACTGTCTTCAGCACTTCAGTTCTGCCATTATTTCCTTTATTGTTACACAAAAGTACATCATAGACAACTATTTTGACTTCTTCAAGTCCACAGAATTTCCTTTTTGAGAATCTAATCCAAATTAAATTACTGATGCTTTCATTTCCATTTTGTGTCTTTCTTGGTCTAATTTACATGCATAAGAGGTTCTGGTAATGAGTGTTTATGTGGATAAGTTTCATTTCTATTGTTGAACTTATAACAATAGTCTTTCGGGCACAAATTGTGCATTGGTGTTTGGTCAGTGGATAATTTGTGGAAAAAAATTGCCCACCAGTACGCCTCATTGCCTCTAAATTATTCTTGTTTTTCCTGATAGCTGTTCCATAAAATAACTGAAGAGAATCAATTTCTCTCATAGTAAGCCTGCCTTTTCCTTGAAATGTTCAGATGTGTGTGAATTCCTAAGGGACCAAACTGCTTGGGTCATCGGTCCCTAGACTTACACACTACTTAAACTAACTTATGCTAAGAACAACACACACACCCATGCCCGAGGGAGGACTCGAAACACCGGCGGGAGGGGCCGCGCAGTCCTTTCTCTCCTAGTGGTTTTGAATCCTCAAGTGCCTCACCTTTCTTGTCTTTCAGCAAGCGACAAAGCCTACCACCAAGCCTCTTTTGGATGTGGCCAACACATTCCAAGTTTTTTATTGTTTTATTGTACGGATTTTTATCTGTTACAGCTTTGAACGAAGAGGATTCACCGTCGCAAAGGTATTTAGTATATCTAACAGCAGACTGGTTCTCAGATCTGGAGAACGTCCTCACAACTGCAGCAGCCTCCATGCCCCCACTTGAGGTACTATAATTTTTAGAGCATGCTACTGCATGCTTTTTTGCCACAGTTTCGCACTGTCTTCATTGTTATATCTTTTCCTTGTTGCACACTGGTGGCAGTATATAGTCATAATTTCTACATCTAAAACTTTACCTGAGTCAATACCAATATGCAACTCCATACGGAGATGTGTGAATCTTTTTCATCCAGGTCCCATCTACAGACACACACAGGTCAGTAACATATGTTGGCGATTCACAGACATGAATATCCATCCCAGGGTCTATTTCTTTTTGGTTTATTTCCACCAATTCCTCCACTGATTTTTTCATACAAAATTTGGAAGTGTAGCATACATATCAGACATTTCTTTATTTATTTTTTTCAAACCATGCACAAGGTGGAGACATGTTCAAAAAAACACACAATAAATTACTTCTTTCCCTGCCCTGCCGAGGCATTTCAGAGCATATGCTAACCTGAAGATTGCTTTCATAAGTACTAATGCAAATTTTTATGCAAGAGGAAAATGGAAATTCATTGCCACACGAATTAGAAATTAATTTAAAATCACAAACTATTCCCACTCTTCTTTTTTCAAGATCAATCATGCATTCCGTGTTTTCACAGCCAACACATGAAAATGAAAACTTTATATCCTGGCAGAGATGCTGTAAATCAATAATTCTGAAAACAGTGGCATCCATATCAGCATTATTCATGCTTCTGTACAATTCTCCTTTCCCAAGTTTAGATGTTGAAGCTGAGAGCTTATGGTCTTCACTTCGAGCTGCTTCCTCTTTTTGTTGGTAATTTCATGAAACCTCCGTTTCTTAAACACATTTTTTGATCAACCAATATGGTTGGATATAAGATGAACATCAACAAAAGCAAAACAAGGATAATGGAATGTAGTCTAATTAAGTCGGGTGATGCTGAGGGAATTAGATTAGGAAATGAGGCACTTAAAGTAGTAAAGGAGTTTTGCTATTTGGGGAGCAAAATAACTGATGATGGTCGAAGTAGAGAGGATATAAAATGTAGGCTGGCAATGGCAGGGAAAGCGCTTCTGAAGAAGAGAAATTTGTTAACATCGAGTATAGATTTAAGTGTCAGGAAGTCGTTTCTGAAAGTGTTTGTGTGGAGTGTAGCCATGTATGGAAGTGAAACATGGACGATAAATAGTTTGGGCAAGAAGAGAATAGAAGCTTTCGAACTGTGGTGCTTCAGAAGAATGCTGAAGACTAGATGTGTAGATCACATAACTAATGAGGAGGTATTGAATAGAATTGGGGAGAAGAGGAATTTGTGGCACAACTTGACAAGAAGAAGGGATCGGTTGGTAGGACATGTTCTGAGGCATCAAGGGATCAGCAATTTAGTACTGGAGGGCAGCGTGGAGGGTAAAAATCGTAGAGGGAGACCAAGAGATGAATACACTAAGCAGATTCAGAAGGATGTAGGTTGCAGTAGGTACTGGGAGATGAAAAAGCTTGCACAGGATAGAGTAGCATGGAGAGCTGCATCAAACCAGTCTCAGGACTGAAGGCAACAACAACATTATGCATAAATCTCCAATTCCACACGTAAACGTTTGCAAATTCAAAAATGGCTCTGAGCACTATGGGACTTAACTACTGTGGTCATCAGTCCCCTAGAACTTAGAACTACTTAAACCTAACTAACCTAAGGACATCACACACATCCATGCCCGAGGCAGGATTCGAACCGGCGACCGTAGCACGTTTGCAAATTCAAACTACCACCTAGTAATATGTGTTAGTATTATCAAAACGTAAATAAACTACATGCAAGAAAGTTTTCAGACAAAGATACAGATGTCAGCCTGAGATATAGATGTCAGCCAAAGCTTCACACTGACAAAAATTTCGCTGATTCAAGCAGTTTCCCAAATGTCGGAAAAGGTGCCGCCAGTGCCGAGTTAATCAGTTTAACAATTTAAAGGCATTTCTAAAGCTGCTATCACGATAAGATTCCCACACAACATATATTAAACTGTGCAGATCAAGAAGTAATATTTTTGAAAAATCAGCTATTTTGAGCAAAATCCATTACATCTCCCCCTCAGTAGGTGGGGCATGCACTACACATAGGAAGCGTCTACTAGGGTAGAGGAGCATGTGTGTCGCACACATGTGGCTTTTTTATGTTCGACAAACCCTCCCTTGGGATCAAAGACGATTTCCCTTAAATCAGCCACGGCGACCTCAGAGAATCTTGGTCCTCGTACATCAGAGATATAAAAGGTTAATACCATTTCAGGAAACTGCTGGAGCATCCAAGGAAAGGTCCCAGAATTAGTATCGCTTAATGAAGGTTATAACGCACATATATTACTGGGAACAGAAAGCTCATTGAAACCAGACGTCTATGACAACGAAATCCTGAGTTCGGATTGGAATGTTTATCGTAAGGATAGGTTAGTCGCCAATGGCGGCGGCATGTTTATTGCAGTAAAAAATTCGGTAAAATCTAGCGAGGTTATTACGGATTCCGATGTGAATTAATTTGGGCGAAATTGAGTATCAGAGAAAGGTCAAAAATGTTATCGCATGCTTTTATACACCACCTGGGTCAGATCTGTAGTTTTAGAGTGCTTCCGACAGGACTTCCAGAATATCGTTAGTAATTATCCCGATCATGCCGATGTACTAGGGGGTGACAACAACTTGCCAGATATAGATTGGCAGTGTTATGCCATCAAAACTGGTGCCAGTGACAGGGATTCGTGTGGCATTGTTCTGGATGTCTTGTCCGAAAATTACCTCGAGCAGATAGTTAGAACCAACTCGTGAGGGTAACGTCTTAGGCTGTCTGGCAACAAACTGACCTGAACTTATCGAATCAGTTAACGTAGAGGAAGATATCAGTGATTACAAGGTAGTGAAAACATCTATGACGACGGGCCCTACAAGGAAGATATACAGCGTGGTCCATTGATAGTGACCGGGCCAAATATCTCACGAAATAAGCATCAAACGAAAAAACTACAAAGAACTAAACTCGTCTAGCTTGAAGGGGGAAACCAAACGGCGCTATGGTTGGGCGCTAGATGGCGCTGCCATAGGTCAAACGGATATCAACTGCGTTTTTTTAAAGTAGGAACCCCCATTTTTTATTACATATTCGTGTAGTACGTAAAGAAGTATGAATATTTTAGTTGGACCACATTTTTCGCTTTGTGACAAATGGCACTGTAATAGTCACAAACGCATAAGTACGTGGTATCACGTAACATTCCGCCAGTGCGGACGGTATTTGCTTCACGAAGCACATTACCCGTGTTAAAATGGACCGTTTACCAATTGCGTAAAAGGTCGATATGGTGTTGATGTATGATTATTGTGATCAAAATGCCCAACAGGCGTGTGCTATGTATGCGGCCCGGTGTCCTGGACGACATCATCCAAGTGTCCGGACCGTTCCCGGATAGTTACGTTATTTAAGGGAACAGGAAGCGTTCAGCCACATGTGAAGCGTCAACTACGATCTGCAACGAATGATGATGCCCAAGTAGGTGTTTTAGCTGCTGTCGCGGCTAATCCGCACATCAGTAGCAGACAAATTGCGCGAGAATCGGGAATCTCAAAAACGTCGGTGTTGAGAATGCTACATCAACATCGACTGCACCCGTACCATATTTCTATGCACCAGGAATTGCATAGCGACGACTTTGAACGTCATGTACAGTTCTGCCACTGGGCACAACAGAAATTACGGGACGATGACAGATTTTTTCTGCACGCGTTGTATTTAGCGACGAAGCGTCATTCACCAACAGCGGTAACGTAAACCGGCATAATATGCACTATTGGGCAACGGAAAATCACTTAGTAGTGAAAAGGTGTCTGGACCAGATGAGATACCTGTAAGATTCTATAAAGGTTACGAGAAAGAACTTGCTCCCCTACTAGCAGTAATTTATCGCTTGAGAAAGGAAAGGTACCTAACGACTGGAAGAAAGCACAGGTCATTCCTATTTTAAAGAAACGCCGTAAAACAAATCCGGACAATTGAAGACCTGTATCGTTGACGTCAATCAGTTGAAGAATTACGGAACATATTTAATGCTCAAGAACTACGACGTTTTTGGAAAATGGACATCTCCTGTATAAAAATTAACGTGGAATCCGCAAACAGAGATTCTGCGAAACTCGACTCACTCTGTTCCTCCATGAGATCCACGGCGTAGTGGGAAATTGCGCTCAGGTTGATGCCGGGTTCCTTGATTTCAGTAAGACATTTAACACCGTTCCGCATTGCCGTTTAATGAAAAAGAAAATAAGAGCATACGGAGTATCGGAGCAGACCTGCGATTGGATTCAAGACTTCCTTGCTGATAGAACTCTACACGTCACTCTTAACGGAACTAAATCGACAAATGTGAAGGTAATATCCGGAGTACCACAAGGAAGTGTGATAGGACTGTTGCTGTTTACCATATATATAAGTGATCTAGTAGAAAGCGTCGGATGCTCATTAAGGCTATTCGCAGATGATGCGGATGTCTATATCAAAGTAGCAACGCCAGAAGATAGTAAGAATTTGCAGAACGACCTGCTGAGAATTGATGGATGATAAAGGCTCTGGCAGTTGACCCAGAGCGTAAATAAATGTAACACATGTCGCATACAAAGAAAAAGAAATCAACTGCTGTACAGCTACAGTGGTGATGAGAAAGAGCTAGAGACTGCGTCTTCCGTAAAATATCTAGGCGTAACTATCCAGAGTGACCTTCAGTGGAATGACATCATAAAATAGATAGTGGGAAAAGCAGGCAGCAGACTCAGATTCATCAGAAGAATCATAAGGAAATGTAATTCATTAACGAAAGGACTATAAGGCGCTTGTTCGCACGGTTCTTGAATACTGCTCATCTATCTGGGATCCCTATCAGGTAGGACTGATAGAGCAAATAGAGAAGATCCAACGAAGAGCGGCGTGTCGTTTAGCTTGGATTGAGCGTTACAGAGATGCTAAACAGACTCCACTGGCAGACGTTACAAGACAGGAGTTATGCATCACGAGAGATTTACTGTTGAAATTTCGGGACAGCACATTTCAGGAGGAGTCGAACAACATATCTCTTCCCCCCAAATACATCTCGCGTATTGACCACGAGGAGAAAATTTGAAGAAATAGAGCCAATACAGGGATTTACCGACAGTCATTCGCGAGTGGAACAGGGTTGGTGCTTCAGTCTGGAACCGCGCGAGCGCTGCGGCCGAAGGTTCGAATCCTGCCTCGGGCATGCATGTGTGTGATGTCCTTAGGTTGTGTAGGTTTAAGTAGTTCTAAGTTCTAGTGTGGCCGAGCGGTTCTAGGCGCTACAGTCTGGACCCGCCCGACCGCTACGGTCGCAGGTTCAACTCCTGCCTCGGGCATGTATGTTTGTGATGTCTTTAGGTTAGTTGGGTGTAAGTACTTCTAAGTTCTAGGGGACTGATGACCTCAGAAGTTAAGTCCCATAGTGCTCAGAGCCATTTGAACCATTTTGAATTGATGACATCAGATGTTAAGTCCCATAGTGCTCAGAGCCATTTGAACCATTTGAACAGGGTTGGAGAGACCATATAATGGTACCAAAAGAACTTCCGCCACACGTCATTATGCGGCCTGCTGAATATGCTGTACAAGTAGATGAATTTATTATCTTGAGGATGTGATGAACCATACTACAATGTTGTTGGTCAATGTGACAGCAAGTCCCACTTCCGACGCTATCTCGCTGAGCACCGTGTGCGGTCTAGAGGCCAGCATGCGGTGGGAGCTATGTAACGCCCTTTCCGCCATCGATCTCTCGCGAGAGGCGAGCGGACAGGCCGGCCGCACCCTTCGGCCGGAGACGGAAGTGCATTCGGCGGCGGCGGCGGCGGCGGCGGCTGCTCGGAAGTCATTTTCTGCATCGGAAATTGCGCGCCGCTGACGGCGACGCCTGCTCCTGGCTGCACTCACCTGTGATAACGGGGCGCGCCTGTGCTAATCACTGTGAGCTCCGCTAAGCCGCTCACAAAAGCGCAGCGGGCTCGCTTTGTTGCCGCCTGCCGTTGTCCGCTACGCACTGCCCCTCGCCGTGGGCGTCACTTTGACTGATGACTGTCCGCCGCAATCTCCGGCCATAAATGGCCTCGCGATTGCTTTTGACTTTCACTCGTGTTATGCTTACTAGAGCTTCTGCATTCTCAATCATAGCAGAGGACTCGTGCTACGTTGTTGACGCGGCGGAATGATTTTCATTCTAATACCATTCCGCATATTTCTGCTTTGTTTGTTCAAGCTTATAACTTCGTTTGCACTGTTAGTGAGAGAAGCTAGACTCTCCTCTCCAATCTACTCAATCTTCTTAGGAATTCTGTAAATCGTGGCGTTATTAGTCACAGAGCAAAATGGCTCTAAACACTAAGGGACTTAACATCTGAGGTCATCAGTCCCCTAGACTTCAACCTAACTAACCTAAGGACATCACACACATCCCTGACTGAGGCAGGATTCGAACCTGCGACCGTAGCAGCAGCGCGGTTCCGGACTGAAGCGCCTAGAACCATTCGGTCGCAGCGGCCGGCAGTCACAGAGTAACATCAGATTTCAACAAAGATGCTGAAAGGAATCGTACCACTTCCGAATTCGCCGGAAATGAGTTAGAAAACTCGGAGGTAATCAAAAGAAAGATGGCAGAGGCCGAGAACTTAACTACTCATAAACACAAATATAAAAATTCAATTTTGTGTGAAATCGTATTTCTTATGTACGCGAATGACATTGCAAGGTAACTTGTTTGGACTATTTAATTGATTGAGAATGTTGGCAAAATTCAGTAAACTTACATTTATTTTGTCAAACAAGAAAATAATTATACTACACAAGTTATAGATCCCACAAGGAAAGGTAACTTCTTTGGACTATTTAATTGATTGAGAATGTTGGCAAAATTTATTATACTAACAACATTTACATTACCAAACAAGACATAAATTACATTAAACAAGTTACAGCTTGAATTCCCTAAACAACCAACAGGTGAATAAACACTTCACTGGGTGGAGCCTGATTGGCAAAGAAAATTTAACTTGGTGATCAGTGAGTCTAGCCCTAAAATTGTGGATAACGCAAACTGAATTGATCTGTCGGGACGTTGATTCATCAAATCTATTGAAGTTTCTCTACATAGGTGCAGCTGCGAGCAAGTGGCAATTGAGATACGTACGTCCTGACAATGACAGAGCGGCAGTACGTTACCCTGGTTACTTCACGCGTCGACGTCACTTGCAGCTGGCGAGATGTGTGCGGTGGAGGAGGTGAGGCGTGGAGGCATCACCTGTGAATCGATTGCGGCCATGAAAGAAATGTAAAAATCTAACGGTATAGCGATCAGGCAGACGGACCGCAATTTACTCTCTACCAGAGCAATGAAATCACGGTAGATTTCAGTGTGTGACACACTCGTTCACTGGTAGTAGCAAGGACCAAATTGGCAGACATACGACAGAGCGCAGAAGGATACCAAACGTCAAGACCTGCAAACCAAAAACGAATAAGTGTGCCCTCGACAAATGAGTAGTCCGAGGCATTTGAAGTCACATTGTCGGCACAGTAAGAACTACACCACACGCTACCCAGTCTAAACTACTCGCAAGTGAAGTCAGTCTCAGGACAGGTCCTAAGTATCAAACACACAGGCCAGAGTTTCAACCAGAAGTGCTTACCTGACGAATATGCCACACATGAGTGCTTCCCACCTATCGAGGAAAAAATTCAGTTTTCCTGCAAAGTGCATGACGACACCGCCTTCACACCATCTTGAACCAATCACAAGTCTCTAGGGGCGGTAAATCTCCCTCCCACACGACAGCACAAACACATGTCGAACCAGGGCAAGAGTTAAGATAACTGCATTTTTGAAAAAAAAAGAAAGAAACCGCCAATTACTGGCCTTTTATAAGTTTTCGCAGAGGGGGGAAAAGATGATTTTCTATGAGGTGGTGTCCCTTCACACAGCAACATGCGAACAGATACAATCCTAAAGATCCTTGCCTAAATCGCCTGTGCCTTGGAGCTTGCTAGTCCTAGCTGTGAGGTGTAACAAAGATTCCATCTCTAAACGTTTCTCAGATGCTGGAGTTTTCTTATACAACAGTGGCAGCTGAGGGCACTGTCTCACTGACCTTATTGCAATATTGGCGAACATGAAAACATGTGAATTTTTGTTATACATGGCTCTGCACACAATGCTCGGGTTCTAACTCTCCTGTGTAGACGTGATCCTTTAGATCGTCGCCTCTTCCCAGGCTCCTGCTGGAGCCCCAACAGGTATCATGGCATCCTATTCATTCTTGCTTATTTGTTCTGGGTTTTGTACAAACATTTTGAAAAGCTGTGGGTGGCGGTCTGTTGGCTAGCTGCACCGTGTATTTAACCTCCACTGTGCCCTCATTATCAACTCGCGAGGGACTACTATCTTCTGCTCGCGAAGCAGCTCTTGTGTATGGGCGTGCAGGTGTCCTTGTCGGCGCTTTAAAATACTTCATCACCTGTGCATAGCTCGCCCTCTCGGACACGCCTTCTGTGTCACCTTGTACGGCTAGTTTGCCGGTGGTTGCTTCTTCGTATGCTCCTCGTAATTCAACCCATTCACCCTGCACGCACATTTTTCTACGGCCATAATGCAATACTACTTTATTCTTATCCAGGAACTATCGTCCCAACAACCCATCAAATGTAAATCGATATGATCATTTACAGCTTGTAATTGCGTAAATCACTCGGTCCCTATCTTGGACCTCAAACGTACTGCCACAGGACCTTCTGTCCTAATTTCTTCGTTCACGACACTCTTTATCGTAACCACCTTTCTGGGATACCCTTGCGCATGATCTCTCAGGACCTTTGCCTTTATGAGATTAATATGCGCACCACTATCTATCAATAATTTTGTATCAGCGCCCTTTACATCCTTACTCTGTACTCATATACTCGTATAACCATTTTTTCGGTGCAGTCAGCAGCTGTTATTATCCCTGACACAGTCTTCCCTGGGACTGCGGTATTATGCTCGCTGCTCGTATCCCTGCACGTTTTTCTGACGCGATTTGGCCCATTTGCTCACACAACAATCACAGGTGTTGTGTCCGGTCCGGAGACATGGGAAGCACGTCACTGGTTTTGCTCTAGTGCAAGGGGAAGAGTGTCCCGTCAAGCCGCACTGCGTACATCGTACTGGCGGTAGACATTGCACTCGCGATCCATTCTCCTTGAATTCTTAGTTATCTATTTCCTTTATGGGCAGCCGACTAGGTTCTGTTTTTTGAGGGGCCCCCCCATACAGTGTCTGTCTTGCGGACAGTATATTTCTGCCTGCATGCTCACGCTATGTGCCCTTCCTTACCACAACTGAAACACTTCACTGGCTGGTTTACATTTATTACTCGGACATAACTGCGCACTCTTCTGTAGCCTCTAAGTCAATTGCTTCGGATAGTATTATTGTTTCTCCTTGAGCCCGTATTACATTATTGGTCCTGTAATCATAAAACTTCTGAATGAATACGGCTCCCCTAACTTCCCTATCAAGGCATTGCTCCCTGCAACCTCTTCCGCCTCCATAACCCTCTTCATCGCTTCTCTGAAATGCAGTTGCTTGATGTACACACGAGTGCCCCATTGAGCCACGCTTTTCGCTTTCCCTTGCCTAATATTCAACGCATGTTGTTCCAACATGACGGGGTGCCACCACATTTCAGTCGCCGTGTGCGTCGAGTCCTGGACCGACGGTTCCCAAAACGTGGATTGGCAGAGGTGGTCCTGAACCATGACCTGCTCGATCCCCAGATATGTCCCCTCTGGACTTTTTTGTGTGGGGAGAGATGCGCAACCTTGTTTACACTATCCTGTTGCATCAGAAGAGGATCTGGTAGCCCGGATAGTAGCAGCAGCAGGAACAATTCAAAATACTCCTGGGGTTTTTGCCCGTGTCAGGCAGAACATGATCCGACGGTGTAAACTTTGTTTACATGTCAATGGAGGCATTTTGGAACTCTACTGTAATTCAAATTGGGTTGTGCTAATGTGTTGTCTCTTGGTCATAAAAAAATGGAAAAGTGTTTGTTGGTTTAATTAATTTGCCGCCAGAGAAATCTTCCTCTACCGGTTTAAATACTCCTCATAGGAAAAAATGACATTAGGGAAAAATATTTGATTTGATGTCCCCTACAACCTCCCAGAGTTTGTCGGTTTAAATACTTTTCACCCTGTATGTAATACGGTCTAGGCGATAGCAGCGCCACCTGGCGAGGAATGACTGCTAGTCAGACACACGAACGGTGCAAGTATTTTCAGTGAGCGGTCTGTCCACGTGTGGAATGGGGAACCGCACGATCTACCTGAGTTTGACCGAGGGCAGACTGTGACAGCACTGAGGTTTGGCAGAAGCATTTCGGAAACTGCATGACGTGTCGGATGTTCGAGGAGTGCTGTGGTGCGAAGAGTGCTCTGGTGAGCAATATTCAAGCAGTTGGCGAACAACTGTACTGTAACCTACTACCTTTGTTCTCGGATTGCATTTCCTTACGATTCTTCCAATGAATCTCAGTCTGGCATCTGCTTTACCGATGATCAAATTTATATGATCATTCCATTTTAAATAACTCCTAATGCATACTCCCAGATAATTTATGAAATTAACTCCTTCCAGTTGCTGACCTGCTATATTGAAGCTAAATGATAAAGGATCTTTCTTTCTATGTATTCGCAGCACATTACACTTGTGTACATTGAGATTCAATTGCCATTCCCTGCACCACGCGTCAATTCGTTGGAGATCCTCCTGCATTTCAGTACAATTTTCCATTGTTACAACCTCTCGATATACCATAGCATCATCCGCAAAAAGCCTCAGTGAACTTCCGATGTTATCCACAAGGTCATTTATGTACATTGTGAATAGCAAATGGTTCAAATGGCTCTGAGCACTATGGGACTTAACATCTGAGGTCATCAGTCCCCTAGAACTTAGAACTACTTAAACCTAACTAACCTAAGGACATCACACACATCCATGCCCGAGGCAGGATTCGAACCTGCGACCATAGCGGTCGCGTGGTTCCAGACTGAAGCGCCTAGAACCGCTCGGCCACACCGGCCGGCTGTGAATAGCAACGGTCCTACGACACTCCCCTGCGGCACACCTGAAATCACTCTTAGTGCATTTAGTCTCACAGTTTTCTAATAAAATTGCCGTCACCTAAGACCAAGTTTCTGTCTGGTCTCTATCCAATAATTTACTGCAGGCGGAGCCCATTACCTGTCCAATAATAAATCTTAAAAGTACTTGCTTAACAATAGGGTCTACTAGATTTGATGCGTTACTGCAATTGTCAATAAACTCTGATAATTTTTCCCTATCTCAATCAAACTTGTGAGGCACTAGTTTAGTAGCCTCGCTGTAACTCAGGTGCAGCCTGTTCTCATCTGAGTTTACTTCAGGGTTGTTTCACAATTTTACTGACCTTGTTTCCTACACTGTATGCGGTGAGCACTGTGCTCACGCTGGCGGCGCAGTGGTCTGCCCACAGCAGGTGCGTTGTGAAGCACCTCGGCTGCTATGGCGTGGTGTGATGCCCCTCTCTGCCTATTCCTATACTCTACTTAGTCGATTTCTCCACCCAACTCTACTAAAACCAACCCAACGCCTGGCGCCAGGAGAGGTCTACGACTGTCGCGTCCCACTGACGAGTCCTGAGAGGGAGTAAGAAGGACTGCTCGTATGCACGTCATGGAACTTACCAACAGGGTACGTCGATAGCAACTTCTGCTAGTGGGCCACTTGATCTTCACTTGGTTCGCTGAAAAGTAGGCTACTGAGTGGGTTAGAGTACGGAACTCGGCAGGAATATCAGGAATCCCAGGAGGATATCATAATGTGGAAGACAGGATTACTATCACTGGACGCACCCCCTGGCACATTGTCAATGTACAAGTCTATATACAAAGTATCTGCATTTGATTATAAGGCTTCCTATTCTTCACTGAGCCTAAGTCTCGTGGTGCAGAGGTGAGCCTGCCAGCGTAAGTGTCGACTACATAGAATTTTTCTAAGTCCAGCCCCTGCCACACAGAGATACTTGCAATCTTCCTCCAGACGACTATGCAGCAAAAGACCTTTGCAGTAGTGTGGGTAGCCCTTTTAAGGCGTCTTTGCGCACGGCCCCATACTTATGGAAGTTTCTGCCCCTACATATACAGGTGGGACTAATGAAATGGGAGCGTGTGACAGCCACATGGCGTACACGCATGATATTTCCACACTAACTGTGTTCAAAGGTCACATTCCTCGCTTACTCTGAGTGCTGTGATGCTACAGAGTCCGCCCTTGATGGTAGAACAGATAGTAAAATGGTGACTACGTCTGCCTCATACACTACTGGCCATTAAAATTGCTACACCACAAGGCGACGTGCTACAGACGCGAAATTTAACCCACAGGAAGAAGATGCTGTGATACGCCAATGATTAGCTTATCAGACCATTCACACAAGGTTGGCGCTGGTTGCGACATCTACAACGTACTGACATGAGGAAAGTTTCCAACCGATTACTCATACACAAACAGCAGTTGACCGTCGTTGCCTGGTGACACGTTGTTGTGATGCCTAGTGTAAGGAGGAGAAATGCGTACCATCACAATTCCGACTTTGATAAAGGTCGGATTGTAGCCTACCGCGACTGCGGTTTATCGTATCGTGACATTGCTGCTCGAATTGGTCGAGATCCAATAACTGTTAGCAGAATATGGAATCGGTGGGTTCACGAGGGTAATATGGAACGCCGTGCTGGATCCCAACGGCCTCGTATCACTAGCAGTCCAGATGACAGGCATCTTATCCGCATGGCTGTAACGGATCGTGCAGCCACGTCTCGATCCCTGAGTCAACAGATGGGGACGCTTGCAAGACAACCACCATGTGCACGAACATTTCGACGACGTTTGCATCAGCATAGACTATTACCTCGGAGACCATGGCTGCGGTTACCCTTGACGCTGCATCACAGACAGGAGCGCCTGCGATGCTGTACTCAACGACGAACCTGGGTGTACGAATGGCAGAACGTCATTTTTTCGGATGAATCCAGGTTCTGTTTACAGCATCATGATATTCACATCCGTGTTTGGCGACATCGCGGTGAACGAACATTGGAACCGTGTATTCGTCATCGTCATACTGGCGTATCACCCGGCGTGATGGTATGGGGTGCCATTGGCTACACGTCTCGGTCACCTCTTGTTCGCATTGACGGCACTTTGAACAGTGGTCGTTACATTTCAGATGTGTTACGACCCGTGGCTCTACCCTTCATTCGATTCCTTGCGAAACCCTACATTTGAGCAGGATAATGCACGACCGCATGTTGCAGGTCCTGTACGGGCCTTTCTGGATACAGAAAATGTTCGACTGCTGCCCTGGCCAGCACATTCTCCAGATCTCTCACCAACTGAAAACGTCTGGTCAAAGGTGGTCGAGCAACTGGCTCGTCACAATACGCCAGTCACTACTCTTGATGAACTGTGGTATCGTGTTGAAGCTGAATGGGCAGCTGTTCCTGTACACGCCATCCAAGCTCTGTTTGGCTCAATGCCCAGGCGTATCAAGGCCGTTATTACGGCCAGAGGTGGTTGTTCTGGGTTCTCATTTCTCAGGATCTGTGCACCCAAATTGCGTGAAAATGTAATCACATGTCAGTTCTAGTATAACACATTTTTCCAATGAATACCCGTTTATCATCTGCTTTTCTTCTTGGTGTAGCAATTTTAATGGGCACTAGTGTATGTGCTTCTGCTGCTCTGAGTAAGAATTTATGTTGTACTATACTACTGAATTTAGCTTGCTATTTCTGCTATTCGCGACAGTTGACGACATTACATACCACTTTTAATTCACCAAATTTCCTCTCAGATTCATCTAATCGTTTTTTTATCTGCAACAAATGGCCATTGAGAATGGAATGTAAGTTTCCCTGTGCCTCCATATTATCGTTGTGAATCGTTTCTAATCTCTCATTATTATCTCTATCCATTGCATCCGATCTATCTTTATTATCTACATCAGTCACTTGTAATCCATCTGTGTCTTCTTTTCTACTGTCCTGTATTTCTACTCTCAGCCTCAGTAAAAATAGTAATACTGTGCTATCAGTTGTTGTAGTCGATGCGCACACATCGGTTCTCCGCGAACACCCCATTTCATTTTGTTCTTGGACGCTTACATTGACTGTCCGAGAATGCGCCGCGTGGCTTGGGGATGACACGCTTTCAATGGCTTCCAGGAACTGCGCCACCCCACCTGAGGTGGCAGGAACACGGCTAATGGCACCTCTTGTCGCTGGCTGCTGTCCTTGCCTGCCCCTTGTGGATGCCCCGTACCTTCCAAGCCACCTGCTGCCTCAAGGTTGCCTCCTGCTTCCGCTGCGCCATGTTTTCTGCTATTCTCTCTTCTGATTCACCTCCCTCCATGATGGCTAAACTTTTGGAGCGACACCTTGTAACCATGAATATTACACTAATGTTATGATAGAGCTTTATCAGCTCAGAATAACCGAATATTTAACAACACGAATTAGAAAGATATCCTTACCAAACGAAAAATATTCAAAGGAAATTTTTCCATAGCTACACAACGATTACAACAAAACTCTCTGATTAGTGGTACCTACAAAAAATTTAGTCCCACTATCGTCTTAAAGTACACAGAAACGATTTTCGTTTGTTTGACTATATCCTGCCTCTTAATCGTTAACGTGGTTTCTATTGATTATCAAAATTCGATATCAGAAAGCCTGGCAGGGTATCTTTTCCGCTACCAACTCTCCCACCTGTTGCATCTAGCTGTCAGGCCTACTAGATTTGTGGCTTGCCAAGCGAGTGCTTTTAGTGTTTGTACATTGGAAATGTAGATATGGTTGACCATAGCCACTGCTACTGCACATTGATAGCAAACCCATTTCACTCAAATATTTTGCTATAATTTTTTTCTTTTTTAATCTTCTCAACGCATCGGAATTAATCACATTTGACTAACAAATTTTAATATGGCAAAGTTTGTAAACATTCCCGAGGGACTCACTTCACCTAGGCAAGACCACATTCCCATTCTATTGCATTTACTTTAATCAGAGTTTGCTAGTCTGTTAATAGGGAGCTTATGGCAAAAAATGTATGATCAAAATGGCTACCCTCTACTGAATTAAATGACCACCATTTTGTTTCATATCTCCTCTTTTATTTTCTGAGATTCTACCACCGCAATATTCCGGAGGCAAAATAGTCCCCCATTCGGATCTCCGGGCGGGGACTACTCAAGAGGATGTCGTTATCAGGAGAAAGAAAACTGGCGTTGTACGGATCGGAGCGTGGAATGTCAGATCTCTTAATCGGGCAGGTGGGTCAGAGAATTTAAAAAGGGAAATGGATAGGTTAAAGTTAGATATAGTGGGAATTAGTGAAGTTCGGTGGCAGGAGGACCAAGACTTCTGGTCAGGTGACTACAGGGATATAAACACAAAATGAAATAGGGGTAACGCAGGAGTAGGTTCAATAATGAATAGGAAAATAGGAATGCGGGTAAGCTACTACAAACAGCATAGTGAACGCATTATTGTGGCCAAGATAGATACGAAGCCCACACCTACTACAGTAGTACAAGTTTATATGCCAACTAGCTCTGCAGATGACGAAGAAATTGAAGAAATGTATGATGAAATAAAAGAAATTATTCAGATATGAAGGGAGATGCAAATTTAATAGTCATGGGTGACTGGAACTCGAGTGTAAGAAAAGGGAGAGAAGGAAACGTAGTAGGTGGATATGGATTGGGGCTAAGAAATGAAAGAGGAAGCCGCCTGGTAGAATTTAATCATAGCTAACACTTGGTTTAAGAATCATGAATGAAGGTTGTATACATGGAAGAATCCTGAAGATACTAAAAGGTATCAAATAGATTATATAATGGTAAGACAGAGATTTAGGAACCAGGTTTTAAATTGTAAGACATTTCCAGGGGCAGATGTGGACTCTGACCACAATCTATTGGTTATGACCTGTAGATTAAAACTGAAGAAACTGCAAAAAGGTGGGAATTTAAGGTGATGGGACCTGGATAAACTGAAAGAACCAGAGGTTGTACAGAGTTTCAGGGAGAACGTAAGGGAACAATTGGCAGGAATGGGGGAAAGAAATACAGTAGAAGATGAATGGGTAGCTTTGAGGGATGAAGTAGTGAAGGCAGCAGAGGATCAAGTAGGTAAGGGCAAGAAGAAATCCTTGGGTAACACAAGAAATATTGAATTTAAATGATGAAAGGAGAAAATATAAAAATGCAATAAATGAAGCAGGCAAAAAGGAATACAAACGTCTCAAAAATGAGATCGACAGGAAGTGCAAAATGGCTAAGCAGGGATGGCTAGAGGACAAATGTAAGGATGTAGAGGCTTATGTCACTAGGGGTAAGATAGATACCGCCTACAGGAAAGTTAAAGAGACCTTTGGAGACAAGAGAACCACTAGTATGAACATCAAGAGCTCAGATGGAAACCCAGTTCTAAGCAAAGAAGGGAAAGCAGAAAGGTGGAAGGAGTATTTAGAGGATCTATACAAGGGCGATGTACTTGAGGACAATATTATCGAAATGGAAGAGGATGTAGATGAAGATGAAATGGGAGATACGATACTGCGTGAAGAGTTTGACAGAGCACTGAAAGACCTGAGTCGAAACAAGGCCCCCGGAGTAGACAACATTCCATTGGAACTACTGACGGCCTTGGGAGAGCCAGTCCTGACAAAACTCTACCATCTGGTGAGGAAGATGTATGAAACAGGCGAAATACCCTCAGACTTCAAGAAGAATATAATAATTCCAATCCCAAAGAAAGCAGGTGTTGACAGATGTGAAAATTACCGAACAATCAGTTTAATAAGCCACAGCTGCAAAATACTAACACGAATTCTTTACAGACGAATGGAAAAACTAGTAGAAGCCGACCTCGGGGAAGATCAGTTTGGATTTCGTAGAAAACTGGAACACGTGAGGCAATACTGACCTTACGACTTATCTTAGAAGATAGATTAAGGAAAGGCAAACCTACGTTTCTAGCATTTGTAGACTTAGAGAAAGCTTTTGACAATGTTGACTGGAATACTCTCTTTCAAATTCTAAAGGTGGCAGGGGTAAAATACAGGGAGCGAAAGGCTATTTACAATTTGTACAGAAACCAGATAGCAGTTATAAGAGTCGAGGGGCATGAAAGGGAAGCAGTGGTTGGGAAGGGAGTAAGACAGGGTTGTAGTCTCTCCCCAATGTTATTCAATCTGTATATTGAGCAAACAGTAAAGGAAACAAAAGAAAAATTCGGAGTAGGTATTAAAATCCATGGAGAAGAAATAAAAACTTTGAGGTTCGCCGATGACATTGTAATTCTGTCAGAGACAGCAAAGGACTTGGAAGAGCAGTTGAATGGAATGGACAGTGTCTTGAGAGGAGTATATAAGATGAACATCAACAAAAGCAAAACGAGGATAATGGAATGTGGTAGAATTAAGTCAGGTGATGCTGAGGAAATTAGATTAGGAAATGAGACACTTAAAGTAGTAAAGGAGTTTTGCTATTTGGGGAGCAAAATAACTGATGATGGTCGAAGTAGAGAGGATATAAAATGTAGACTGGCAATGGCAAGGAAAGCGTTTCTGAAGAAGAGAAATTTGTTAACATCGAGTATAGATTTAAGTGTCACGAAGTCGTTTCTGAAAGTATTTGTATGGAGTGTAGCCATGTATGGACGTGAAACATGGACGATAACTAGTTTCGACAAGAAGAGAATAGAAGCTTTCGAAATGTGGTGCTACAGAAGAATGCTGAAGATTAGATGGGTAGATCACATAACTAATGAGGAAGTTCTGAATAGGATTGGGGAGAAGAGAAGTTTGTGGCACAACTTGACCACAAGAAGGGATCGGTTGGTAGGACATGTTCTGAGGCATCAAGGGATCACCAATTTAGTATTGGAGGGCAGCGTGGAGGGTAAAAATCGTAGAGGGAGGCCAAGAGATGAATACACTATGCAGATTCAGAAGGATGTAGGTTGCAGTAGGTACTGGTAGATGAAGAACCTTGCACAGGATAGAGTAGCATGGAGAGCTGCATCAAACCAGTCTCAGGACTGAAGACCACAACAACAACAACCACCGCACTGATACAAAATTTCCTCCAATACATTTAAACATAAAAAAAACAAGGAATTCTCTGCCCAGTTGGCATGATGTAAACATTTCAATATCCTATGGTCTCTTAATGTTTTTCCTTATTACTATAGTGCACTTTCTGGATTGGTATAGATATCCACTATTTCTCTCCCTCTCCCACTCTCATAAGCTTATTCATTAATAACCTAGAGAATTTAATAGCGGTTAGGCTGTTCAAAGAATATTCTTGCTTTTTGGTACAGTATTTGTAACTAAGTCGCCAGATTAAACTTGTAAAATGAAACAGAATTACCGACATCAGCCAGTACGTATCAAATATTCCCCATAAAAAAATTTCAACCCAGATTAACATGTCACCGACCTTCGTATTAAATTTCACACGTAGCGTTTCCTACGGACCTGCCACATACCCTGGAGGATTTATGCTCATCTCCCACTGCAATGTAACCCTCATTGTGTTGCTGGGCAAGTGGGTAACTCACCGTTTCCTCTCTCAGGGTATCAAAATTTATATCTTGCTTCACAAGAATGTAATTAGTAACTGTAATTTTGGTACATGATTACTTAATTATTGCACACGCCGATCCTCAACTGAAAGTCTGCACAAACACTTCTGTTTTTCATTGTCTCTTGGTCATATTGAGACAAAGTCAGTACTCACCTTGTGGAAGTGCTTTTTCCTAATTCAAATTCTTCACGTGCTTTTCTTAAATATTCTGAGCTCAAATTTAAACACGATAGTGTTTCAGCTTAAAATTACCATACGCAAGTGTCTTAGCTTAAAATTAGCACACGTGGTTTTCTTGTGACCGTTGGTCACAACCAAAGTACCCTAAGTTCCCCATGAGTTTTACCTGCCAACCTTTACATGAATCTCCCAGCAACAAGTTTTGTTCTCGTCGATATTCTGAAAAGGGAAATCATTAATCCTGGCTACTACACAAGCATACCATTCCCATATTCTTTAGTTTTACGGAGCACACTGAAAATATGTGTTTCAACGTCAGGAATTAGCTGCAGAGTGTCGGAACATGGCCGTTCACTAGGCCATCCCACGCTTCCTCAGTAGTGGGGCAGGATCCTGTTACGGTATTGGTCAGCCACACTCCAGGCCCTCTGGGGTACTTTCTTTCTTTGGTTCTGCCAAAGGTGACCAGAAGACTGTGTCAAAGATAATTGCAGTTTCTACATTCACTATCTATGATCAGCAGACAACAGACAATTTACTCATTTCTCAAACATCCCAAAACTGGATATAGGGATCTATTTTTGAAGGAAGTGCACGTATGAATAATTAAATACAAAATTGACCTTCTTTTTTACAGCAGTATGTGGTCTCTGGGTATTGAATAAAATTGTGTAACCATATAACCGCTATTTTGACAAGAACAACGAAGTATGTTACTATGCAACGGGTATTACTGTACCCAATTAGGCAAATCTTTTCTATGTAGTACTGTATCCTTTCAAGGCCAAGCAATTTTTTCGTCCTCTTTCGGCATGACACTTGTAGTAGGAAAGTTTTTTCTGAAATTATTGATTTTTCAAATAAACGCGACGCCTCGTAGATATTACTCAGAAATTGCTGCATGAAGTCGACCACGTTCCAGAAAACCTAAAGAAGGTTATAACAGGTGAGGAGTTATGAGTATTCTGGATGACGTCGAAACCAAGGCCCAATCGTCCCAATGTAGACTGTCTGAAGAGCCAAGACCGAAAATAAAACGCCGCAAGCTTTATCTCATGTTAAGGTCCTTCTCACGGCTTTCTTCGGTTGTAATGTGGTAGTGCATCATGAGTTGCGGCCTTATAGTCACACGGTTCAGGCGGTTCAGGGAATGCTACCTGCAAGTTGTGCGGCTTTTGCGTGAAGGAAATCAGAGGAAACGACCAGAATTGTGACAAAGATACTCGTGGAATTGGATCGAAGAGATACTCCCCCTCACACCTCAAGTCTTGTTTCTAACATTTTTGGCCAAACATAGAACTATTTTATCGACTCAACCGCTGTATTCGCTGGACGTTGGCCTCTGAGACATTTTTTTCTATTCACAAGACTGAGGGAAACCTTGAAAGGTAGTTGTTTTGCCACCATTGATGAGATAAAAACAGAACCGTTCATGGAGCTGAACACCATAACGAAAAGTGAGTTCAGAAGTGCTTCCAAGACTGGGAATGTACTGGCATTACGTCTGAGGGGGATTACTTTGAAGGGGACAAAGTTGATCTTGATGAATAAATAAACATCCTTCAAGAGAAACGAAGTTCGTTCCGTGTTTGGTCGCATCCCATTCATGTGTAGGAACAATCAAAGGGAAAAAAGACCACTGCCGCCACACATTAGTGAACACGTTTGGGTATCAAAACAAAACTTGTGTTCTTTCAGAAAGTTAATTCATTACTATTTTCTGCACGTTTGGGAACAGAACTCAGAATTTTAGTTTGACCACTATGTAGCCATTTTTCTCGAAGATTTGCGAATACAAGAATATAATAACGTAGCTCTACTGGAACGTGCTAAGTATAATGTCTAGCAAAATATGTTTATCTGACAATGTTATTCCTAACTATGAATAGTTAAATGTAAATAACGTATTATCTCCTGCTCAAAATGCAAAAAGAAAAGAAAGAAAATCCAAGAACTTTGCTTCAAGAAACGACTTCTTTACTCTAGACCATGTAAAACACGCAACTAGGCAACCAAATTTAATAGTCTGAAATAATTCGTGAGCTTCACCTTTTTTTCCTGGTTGTTCACCAAAGCATCAACAAAATTTAAAGCAGGACTTTACTCTACAAGGCTATATTTCGAATTACTTTATATTGCAATACCAGTTTCAGGCACATCCCATTCTCATATGCATCTACAGAAACACATGTGGATATATTGAGACAAGGATGATGTGTCCACATCTGTTGCTGTACATGTACTTAAGAAAGGGCTGTGATCGAAATTAATAGTTCAAATACAGCAGTTCGAAATACAGCCTGGTGGAAGAATGTCCTTCCTCAGATTTATAACATTACTGAATAAGTTAAATCTCACATAAAGAGTCAATAGAAACGGAGCTGGACTAACAAGACCAGAAAGTGAAGAAACTGTTAAACATAACTACATGAATACATGGTGACATCCAGCAGAATTTGCAGCTGTGAAATATTAAATGTAAATTAAAGAGGATCACTGTTGTAAGCAGCAGCGGGACATTACGCGGAATCAGCTAAGTCAAGCGAAAATGTGTACCGGATGTCGCGTAATCCCCACCGCACACACTTTTTACTTTATTTGCAGTTTATATGGCATAATATTTTAATTAATTTTATATTGCTTGTTGTTGCGAGCACGACAGATAAAATACTTTGACCAATTATGTGGGGATATGCACAACACTGAAAGATATCCTGCTGTGGACGTACGAACTTTAATTTGCAAACTATTTTTATATGACACTGATCTGGCTTGTTAAATATGGAACATGGTATCATTACTGTAACTAATTGTAAAAAAAAATGCCCTTCATTACTTTCATCTCTTGAATGCACAGAAAATTACGCTTATTGCCTGTACGGAAGCTACAGTATGTTATGTTCACTAAACGTAAACACCACAGTGTATTTTTTTAATATATGAAGACTATTAACTGCCACGACTAACATGAGAGCATGAAAAAAAAAAACAATTTAAGTATTATGTTATTAGCGAGAACAGGTTTTGCACAGCAGTCTTTTATCACACACAAGTAAAACTTTATCGCTCATGTATTATTTACAAAACTGATAACATAATAGCAGCTGCCCATGTCCACCTGAAAATGACATAATAAAATCCACAATTTCCGTCTGAAGTCTCCAGGTAGCTGAAAGAGATAATTTTAATGTACCGTTACCTGCTCGCTATATTGCAGGAAAACTGCTTTCATTCAATTTAATTTGAATTTGCCGCGGCAGTGGTTCCACGATCGCCGCACGGTTCTGCGTCATGAAAAATTCCTAACATGCTGAAAATGGCTAAGAATGTGGAATGAAGTCTAGGGCAAGCTAGCAATAATTTATTACATATAATAATTTTAACAATTAATATATTCAAAAAATCAACATAAATTGAAAGCACATACCTTTTACGAATATCAACCTCCAATGGCGTCTATCTCGATCAAAGGACAAACGAAGGCTACCTACGCGTTCCAGCGAGCGTCAGAGGCTCTTACAACTTTAACTGCTACAAGAAGACAGAGAGAGTAATGTTTTAACCTCCACTATTTATAGGCAATTTAATAAGCATCTTCGTAATTATTCTTCATTATCTGCTTTGATACATGCATTCGCCGACCACAGACGTTATTTGTGAAATATAGATACATAAATATTGCACAAACATAAAAAAAAGAAAAATTATTTCCTTTTATAATCTACAACCATTCATACAGTAATGAAATAATAATAATAATAATACAGATAAATGTTTATTTTTATTATTTTTTTTATTCTACCGATTTTGTAAATGTCTTGCCAGTAGACGTCACACGGACTGGGATTCAAACCTGTAATCTCTTGCTTAGTGGGCAGGTGGGTTAGCCACTGCGCCATCCGTGACATAGCATTATCACAACTGCACGGACTGCCTCGGCACGCCTTCTGCCGATCCACATACTAAAAGCGAGGAGTACTACTTAGTCTGATGACTGAAATGAACCATGCTTTCAAAATCATTTCCTCCCTTTTCTTGCACTGATTATGAAAGGGACATCACTGTTGGTCCACAAACAGTCACGATACTACATCGTCCAATACATATATTTTACTTCTTGAAAGCGTCCTGTTTCTCTTTAGTATTAAAATAGGGACGCAACTGATACGACTTTTTAACCCAGAGAATTTTCTGAGACGTATAAAGCACGTAGAGAAGCTTTAGCACCTGTCCACTTCACTCACCTTACAAACAAAGAAGATTGAATTACATTAAAGTTATGTCTTCTATCGCGGACTTGTATAATTGAGATAATCTCAAGTATGATGCTAGTAATCACGGGCCTATCAGTCAGTTAACTAAAAAGGTGATGAAATCATCTGTAAATGTATGCATTAAAATCAATTTCTTCCAGCCAACTAAAACCACAAAATGCTTGCCTCAGTGAAGGAATGGTGGGGTACAGCAGTTTTCATGTTCACCAATCAATTAATTCACAAAATTGATTAGCTGGAGGAAATATCTGCAAATCTTGGATTTTTACTACAAAAATTGAAGCTGTAGCCTTTCTGCCGTGCGCGAACACTATTCCCCCACCCTTCCACGTATTCAGAGAAGTGGCACCGCTACAGGGCGACAAACCTGACAGCAAAGAGGCCGAGTTGCCCCACAGGCCAAAAATAACAGGGTCCGACTGCAGTGTCACCCTTAGTCAGACTGGTTATAGAGGCCTATTTATATTGCAGCTGTGCGGCATATGAGATTTCGTAACTATCTAGAGACACTCTCACAACGCCTATTTTGTTGCACTTCCTGGTCGGCTTCACTTCGATACCAGTGTTATAAGGGGTTTGTACTTAAAGTGAATTAGTGTATTGCCACTATCATAGTTCTGCAGTCATCGTTGCTGGTATTTTCGATGTTAATTTTTCAAAATCAGAGGGGCACAAATAGTCTCCTATCTTCTGTCTGTTTCTTACTCCGAGTCAAATTGTAAGCATCTCTTGTACTTGTTCCATAAGAACATTAGAAATAATAACTGAAAATTTTGATTTAGTTACTGTTTTACTTATCCGTATGGATTAATGATATGTAGTGTTTGTTACATTTCAGTATCTGTTGCTTTGGAAGGAGATCAGTTTGATTATGTGTCGATTCGCACTACATCTGGGTGCAATTACATGTGCAGATTTGCACGATATAGAAAAACTAGAATTTTGTAGTATAATGTTGTTCACTGAAGTCCAATTTACGTCTTTTAATGTGATGCAAATCATTTTGTTGCACTATATTTCGTATCATCACCAAACTCATCTGCTCGCCAACATAAGTTGGGAGACGGACGACCATCTTTACAGGTAACACAAATTAAGTCGATCATCCGTGGTAGGAATAATACTAGATATGTGTTACCATTTCTGTTATGCTTCACGTATTTGTTCCTACAGTGTGAGTGTGTTGCTCCCCGAAATCTGTAGAATCAGGCTTCAGGAGAATGCAACATCAGCATTTAAAAGTAAATTCTCAATTATTTTCTACACTAGTGATCGCGAAGGCAGAACATAAATTCTATATAAATGAACTGAAAAAACGCAAACTTTCTCACGTCATATTACTATAATCACTCTTTTCCATGGATGTAAAATAATAGAATACAACGAGAAATAACAGAACGAAGAAATAAAAAAGTATATCACAAATGAGCACCGTATAAATGGAAAGAGTCATTCCTAAACATCGGTGTAAAGTAAGAGGTAAGGAGGGCGCTGAGGATTTATCTATTTCTTTCTTCCTTGAGCACAGAGAAAAATGGTTCGAATGGCTCTGAGCACTATGGGACTTAACTGCTGAGGTCATCAGTCCCATAGAACTTAGAACTACTTAAACCTAACTAACCTAAAGACATCACACACATTCATACCCGACGCAGGATTCGAACCTGCGACCGTAGCGGTCTCGCGGTTTCAGACTGTAGCGCCTAGAACCGCTTGGCCACTCCTGCCGGCTGAGCACAGAGAGTCCCCTTCTCAGAAATGTAATCCCATAGCTTGTGGCTTTTGTTTTAATTTTGTAATAGTATGTAATCTTAACTCTGATAAGTGCTTTCGTTGTGGGTGATGGGTGAAATCATTTTGTGAATGCACAGAAATGTGTAGCAATGTTCCATGGTTTAATCTTATTAATGTAGTACTCGAGAATATACTTGTTCAGCATATTTAGGCCGTTGTGTGCTGATACTAACATGATTTAGGTAAATTCGCATACGCGGTAGTGTAAATCAGGAAGCTATTTAGAATGGAGCCCGAAACCCTACTGAGCTGAGTGCGGCTCGTGTTCATCTCGTTTATTGTTTGTCATATTCTCTTACGTTTTTGCCATCTCGTTTTTTTATTCCATTTACTGGCGTCACTCAATTCCTGCCTCAATTACCCGTGAATGGCAGCAGCAGCGCTTATCGATAAGTGCACTCTCGTACCATCTCTGGAGCGACTGATAGTACTTCCGGGCCGTTGTAGGGTTCAGTTGGGAGCTGAGTCGGACACGGAGCAGCAATTGGGAGGTCAGTCGGGACGCAGCAGCAGTGAAGTCGGGGACGCAGCTCCAGTGTGGCGCAGACAGTCAGTAGTCGCCGACCGTTCGGTCGGTTGTCTCATTGGGCGACGTGAACTGATTCTCTGACCACTTCTGTGCCCCTTCAGTTGGTCATCTCGCCTGACGTGGATCGGTTCCTTGCGTGTGCAGAGATGTCGGAGTGTTCCCTCTGCATGGTTGGGTCCAAGCCAGCGTCTCCGCATCATCGTGTGTCCGAGTTGCGAATGGACCTCAATGAAGTCGGGCACGGAGCAGTCGGGGGACGGACCAGCAGGGCAGTTGGAGGCAGTCTATCAGTTGGAGATGGACCAGGAGTGGGTCAATGGAGTGAGTCTGCAGGGTCAGTCAGAAGTCAGACAGTCGCATGTTAGTCAGTCGGCTCTGAGTCTCAGTCACTTTGGGTTGTGGACCGAGTCAGGTTCATCATTACTTGGCTGTCAGATGAGTTGGCAGTCAGTAGCAGGCAGGTCCGCACAGTGCAAGTATGTGCTGGGACCACAGTCGACACAGACGGAAGGCCGTTGGTCGGTCGGTCGGCTAGTCGTTGGATGGTGACATGTGGTCTGGTGAGCACTGACACCAGTATCATTAGGGGATGAGTTGGCAGCCACCAACAGTCAGGTCCATATGGTGTTAGTGTTCACCGGGACTGCTGTCGGCGAAAGTGGGCTGTGTTGGTCTTTGGCTTGGCAAGTCGTCTCAGTCGATGACATCTTAGAGCCTCAGGACGAACACCGTTTTCCGAGTTGGCATGGGGTTGGACCTTGTTGGTTCATTGGAACTGAGCAGAGACGCAGTCTACACAGCGCGAAGCTCAGCAGGGGCTTTTGGTGGTGGGCACGTGCTGTCGCATTTGGAGGTGCCAGCTGTGCGAGTGACTTTCCTCTATCTTCCGAAACACTATCCTCAATTTGAGTAATTAGTTACCTGTTCTTAAACTTCGACTGTTACGATTTGTTCGTTATTTGTGCATTGTTGTTTCCTCAGGCTTTGACACATGTGATAACAAGTCATGTGTTTTGTTACCTAGAATCTGCAGCATCCCGTAGCGACTTGATAGTTGTGACTTGTGTTCGGTATTCTTTTAAACTTGTCTTGAGTGGTGTTTGATGCCTTGATCTTGGTGAGGCCGAGTTTGAAGTTATTGGTATCTCGGTTTACTCTTCATCGACCGATAATTTCCATTATCTGTGTAGTTGGATCAGACTGTTTGAAATCGGTCAGATTGTCGGTCGATCATGAACCGTCCCTAGGTTGTGTTGCCCTCCGATTAAGAGGTTGTCGGTCTGGCTGCCTGTCTGACCTAAACGTGCATTAGTGTTACCTTCCCACGCCGACCCTTGGAACCTTCTGAGCGCCGCTCCTTGTGTTTTACATACTGATTTCCTGCTTAGTTTTAAGTACTCTGTGTAGCCTTCAGCCGAGGTTTAGCTTATTAGAATTGCAAGGTTTTACTTTCTTTGGCCTTAAGCCGTAAAATTGTTTTGTGCATGGTGTGTGGCGTTCAGCATAGTTTTAATCTCTCTTAGATTAAAAATTCAAGATTCTTGTCTTGCCCTTAAGTCATAAGACTGTTATTCTTTAGTATGATGCCTTTAGCCGAGTTTTACACGATATATTTTAAGATAAGCCCTTCAGCCTTTTCAAATTGAAAGGTCTTCTTCCTATGCCTTAAGCCGTTAGATTGTTTTGTTGGTATGCGGCCTTCAGCCGTGTTTTCAGCCCATTCAACTTTGAAAATCTTTGCGTCGGCCTTAAGCCGTAACACTATTTTTGTTTAATGTGTGGCCTTCAGCCGAGTTCTATGGGAAAAATTTAAGCTAAGGCTTTCAGCCAATTATATTGAAGATAAAATTTCCTTCTAAAGAAGTGAAAACTCCAGAAGAACTCCTGTACCTCAATTCCTTGCTTAGACCTTGTGCCTTGTATTATCGATGTAGCTTTCAGCTGATCTAAATTAATTCAAAGGCGGTCTTTCGTTGAAACCTTGAGATTTTTGATTCTTGGTTGTATGATTGTGTGTTTTAAGAAATAAACTTTACATGTTGAGTGCAACTGACAGTAACCTATTTTGGCCCGTTTCCACAAACAGAACCTCATCCGCTCTGTCCTGCTTGCCCAGTGTGACGTCCCTTCCCTCCTTCATTCGCCAGGAGGAGGCGCGACACGTGACGAGGTTCGTCCCCGTCTGGATGACGTGGAACAGCACCTGTAACTCTCGTAAGAACACAACTACTTGCGTGGTTTAGAAATATTCTGTTATCTGTCTGCAACAATCTTCTCAGCTTGTGCGAACTGGTAAACTGCAATCGTTTATTTTTATTTTACGCCCGGCTAGTTCCGTAACGAAGTAAAATCTTGATTCTTGATTTCATCATTACGGTCGTTTTTCACATCATACATAACGAGAATGAAATTTTGCTGTTTACTATTCCGTTGCTATGCCGTTGCTACGGCACGTTATTAACAACGGTCGGACGTAACTCCAGAAATAACTTATGTTAGAGTAAAATGTTTTTTAGTACGCCATAATAACGGTTTAAACTAATCACTTTTAACTGTCCATTATTCATGTACTCACTTAGTCACTTAAGGGTATACGGAATGAGTGTTCGATGAAAAAATCGATTTTTGGGTAAATTCATTTTCGAAAAATTTAGACTCTCCCGTTTAATACCATGTAGAAAATATTTGGATGACGTGACTAGAACTATTTTAAATAATTTTATAAAATAGTTTCGACACATGATGTTCCGCACCTTGTATATGAGACGCGAAATATACCTGATATAGACAGCCTTGCCAGAGATATAACTGAGCACAAGATTGTTATCTTTTCTGTTGGCTACACTGCTAGACAGTTGACAATAGATTCTGCACCATTTGTATTGTTTCCTTTGTGAGTACATCCATGTCATTGTTGTGAAAGTCGTATGTGGAGAAGTCATTGAGTTTTCTTTCCTTCATCATACCAAGACCTAGTCTGAAGGTATTTAGAAAGCGTGTACATTGGCGCAAGAAAGTAAAGTGTACTAAAAATTCGTCTGATTCATCTTCATCAGTATCTGATGTGCCGGTAGCGACTAACTTCAACACTAGTAGTGATACATTGAGTGATGCTGCTGCCACTATACCGGAAAGTGCTTCAAGAAGAAAACTAGCCGGAATTGAAGAAGAGTACAAGAAACTAAATGCTGGGACTACAAAATATGAGGTAATTAACGTCTCTTTATTATCAGACGTTTTGGAGAACAATGTGTGCTGCAAACAATGTGGAAAATGTGGGGTTTCATTGAAAACAAACTTACATGTAGACTTGCTTGTGAATTAGACTTGATGTGCAGTTATTGCAAACACAGTGTTACTTTTTTCAATTCCTCACATGTTACTGCAGATACAGGTAAACTATACGATATAAACATTAGACTGGTTTATGGATTACGGTGTATAGGAAAGGGCAGGGCTGCAGGTGCCATGTTGTGTGGTGTGATGAACCTCCCTCCTCCACCTTCAAAATTTAACAAACACATAATTGCAATAGGCTTTGCTGTAGAAGATGTGGCACAGGAAAACATGAAAGATGCTGTTGAGGAAGCAGTTGCTGAAAATAATAATGGCAGAGACTTGTCCATAGCTTTTGATGGAAGCTGGCAGAAAAGAGGCCACACATCTCTGAATGGTGTAGTAACAGCTACAAGTGCGGACACTGGTAAGGTAGTTGATGTGGCAATACTTTCCCAGCATTGCAGATGCAAGGAGAAAATGAAAAGTAAACACGAAGAGGAGTGCATGGCAAATTACTATGGGTCAACTGGTGATATGGAAGTTGCTGGTGTAAGAAGTATTTATCAATGCTCAGTAAAATGATACAACGTTAGATACATAAATTATCTTGGAGATGCTGACTCAAAGGCTTTCAAAGAAATTGATGAACTGAGACCCTATGGTAACGATGTGAAAATTTCCAAACAGGAGTGTGTTGGCCATGTTCAGAAAAGGATGGGATCAAGACTTCGACGGCTCAAGGGTAGCATGAAAGGCAAGAAATTGAGCGATGGAAAAATTTTAGATGAGAAAAATAGACTGACAGATGCTACAATAGATCATATTCAGAAGTTCTATGGTCTAGCAATAAGACAGAATACAGCAGATGAAGAATTAATTAGAAGAGCAGTCTGAGCTCTGTTTTTTCACACAGCTTCAAACAATGAGAATCACCAACATGGGCTATGTCCAAAAGGAGACGATAGTTGGTGCAAGTACAACAGAGGCAAGGTAACTAAGAAACAATACAATCACCCTCATCACCTGCCACCTGCCATAATGGATGAAATAAAACCAATATTCCAAGACCTCGCAGATATTAGTCTACTAAAGAAATGTCTTCATGGCCGGACTCAAAATCCAAATGAGTGTGTGAACCATGTGATATGGAATAGACTACCTAAAACTGTGTTTGTGGGTATAAACACACTTCACTTTGGCGTTTATGATGCTGTTTCATCATTCAATCAGGGCAATATAACAAAGTGCAAAATTCTGCAGAAGTTGGGACTCTGTGTAGGACTAAGAACTGCCGCAGCTATGCTTTGTTTGGTCAAGGAACGGCTCAGGTCTTCAGATAATGCCATAAAATTATATTCAAAGATGGCTAAAAGCATAGCAGAGCCATCAAGAGGAAGCTGTTGGACGATTCTGATGATACAAGCTATGGAGCAGGCTTGTACTGAAGTAAAAACTTTGAAACTAATTTCCCATAACTTTAGTTTCTTTGTGTATAAGGTACATTATGTCAGGGCCTATTTATAGTAGAAAGATGAAATTTTCTGTAGTTGTTCCTTAAGACCTTCTAATATATCTGAATTAAAAGATATGTGGAATTATTTTGTATTAATGGATGTAAATTTTAAAATACTTGTTAAAATGTATAACTTTTTTTAACATTTACAAAAAATAAAATATCTGAAAAACTATACATAATTTTTTCAAAATTAATAATTCAGCATAAAAGCAAAACATATCTCTGCGTTATGTGAAAAAATCAAGAGTATCGTCCAAATAACAAATCAGAAAATGTTCCTAACTTTTAGCTCAATTTAACATTGTAAGTATAGGGCGTTCGGTATACCCTTAAAATGTTTAAAGAGTCTATCAACTTGCATTAATACATATTGTATTGTCCGTTTAGTTAGTTAGGCGACACGTAAGATTTATCTTTTGGCTCAGATTTTATATTTCTTTCTGTAATTAATTATTTGTCCATACAACACACGCACACCGATATGTCATTCAAGATTAACTTTTGTTCAGTGCAGTAATAGTAACGCTGACGACAATTTTAGACTAATCGGCGTACTTGTCTTTCTTCGTGTCTTCGTTTTATTGTGTCCTACTCAACACTACAAATTGTTTTTCTGTCTTTGATCCATTGCTCTCAAGGTTTGTAACTGTTCGTCAGTACGAAAGGTAAGTCCGATAAACCAATGTCACTCAACTGAAGTCTAACACTCGTCTTACTACACCGTCGCGTTGAGAACGGTAAGGATTAACTGTCGTCATTCGAATGACTGAGAAATACATCAATCTCTGTCTCACGAATTATCAAACTTACAGAACTGAATCAATCTAATAAAAATGTGTGTGAAATCTTATGGAAATTAACTGCTAAGGTCATCAGTCCCTAAGCTTACACACTACTTAGCCTAAATGATCCTAAGGAAAATCACACACACCCATTCCCGAGGGAGGACTCGAACCTCCGCCGGTACCAGCCGCACAGTCCATGACTGCCGCGCGTAAGACCGCTCGGCTAATCCCGCGCTGCAAACAATCTAATAGCGTTTACATCCAAACAACTATCGTAAAAGTACTCTAGAGCGATTCAAGAGCAACTAACTAACTGAACATTTCCATATCCGAGTTGCATTGTAGTCACATTGAATTTCCTTTTTTGATGCGGCTACAACTCTCTTCCATGGTAAATGTTATCTTTGACTGAATCATCGCTCCTATGATTAACTGTGACCACATGTCACAATACAGGAGGTAGTGGAAGGGATGGCGACCACAGTTGTGTTAGACACAGGTTAAATGGTCAGTGTTTTATTGTCTAATTTACTAAATAAAGTCCTTGAGGCCAGTTAAGTGCACACATAATTATCTGGTACATAACTGATGGAGCTATTCGTGTGAAATCACAGAATGTCAGGATACAGACTCGGGTGGATATGAATACAGAAAATGGAGTAATAAAATCCCTGTTACTAATTACGAGTAAATTAGTGCTTGAATACATTTTAGTCGCTGATTTCTTACAAGTGAAGGATAAAATAATTGACATCCCTGTGGCACAATGCTACTTGAACACTGATATTCAGAAGACTTTTTGTCGATTGAATAAAACCTCAGCTGGAGCATGATAAGTACTGTCAGCCTCTGTAGGTAAGATTGTGTAAGACAAAGACACCACACACCAGAAGCACACCAACACACTGTACTCAGTTTGAAGAGACTGAGGAATTGGTAGAAAGTAAGGCTGTAGAATCCACTAGTACTAATGCACTGCAAGAAGCTGAATAAGGAAGTCTATTATTGAAGTATATACATGTGTTTGGAAGTTAGCGTTGTCATCAGAATACACCAGTATAATATGGAACTTTGGCCTCACGAGATCTATTATCACAGCACGTATTCTGTCTCTTGGGCCAGGACGGCAGCCATCAGAAATGAAATCAAAACATGCTTGAATGGAAGAAACTACGAAATACTATGAACTTTAGTAGTCCTTTTCACTTCCTGGAAAGAGAAAGTGTGAGTGGAAACCCCTGTACACAAGTCCATATGAAACAGTAAGGATACCAAACGGTGGAAATTGTCTCATGGCGTAACTTAAGACCT
The DNA here is from genome assembly GCF_023864345.2 of Schistocerca serialis cubense. Lineage (NCBI taxonomy): Eukaryota > Metazoa > Arthropoda > Insecta > Orthoptera > Acrididae > Schistocerca > Schistocerca serialis. The sequence goes on from NC_064638.1 coordinate 493,110,808, forward strand.
GTAAGATTAAGGAGCTATATGCTGACCATGGTCTGAAGAAATGTTTCCAGAAATAAGTTTGCTTATCTGTGTTGTATACGACATCTTATGTTTAACATAAGGAGTAGGAGGAGATTAGTGCTTAACAGCCCATCAACAGTGGTGTCATTAGAGATGGAGCGCAAGCTCAGATTATGAAAGGATGGAGAAGGTGCCCTCTCAAACCAACCGGTCTGACATTTGTCTGAAGCGATTTAGGGAAATCATGGAAAACCTAAATCTGCATGATCGAATGCGACTCCAACGTGCAAACTACTGCGCCACCTCGCTCGGTGTTTACTGTGAATAATAAATATAAATTGTAACGGTATTAGCTAATACTGACCATGATCATAACTCCCAGTTATACACAATGTAGGTAAAACGCATTATTCTCTAGGCATTGATCTACCTAGATTATTTAATAGGTGAGTAAACGCATGTAGTTGTGTAAATAGTAGTTGAAAGAAAGTTTGAACAGAAACACTCTGGTGTTAATGTGAGTAATCTGTCTGGAGAGTACACTGTAGGATACAGTATAAGTGTTGTAATGATGAGTGACATCATTATGTCGATCCATAAGTGTAATGAGAATGTTCACTGCTTCACATTAGTTGGCCGTAGTACATGATTTTAATGAGAAAATTTTTTCCCCTTGAATGTTGACTCATTGGTGCAAAGAATAGATAGTTAAAATACTGGTATATTCATTTGAGTGACTTCTGGCGTGAACAATTTATTGTAAGGTCTATAGTAGATGACATTAAGCTGAATGGTTTATCACCAAACATGTCCTTCCACTGCATCTGAAATTAGCAAATGAAAAGCTTGAAACAATGAAAAGTGCCACATATATGCATGTCTTTGCACATGTCAGTATACTTATGTTACCGCAAAGTAGTTTTGGAAGATGAATCAAATTTCGTATCCTGTAGAACTCTGTGAATACTTGCCTTAAGTAAAGGAAGCAGTTTTGTATGAGTGCAGTTTCCCATCTTCTTTCGTTTTTAAATGTGTCCTTTCTCAGCTTTGAGCCTTTGCTTTCCTATTGTGTTTCTTTGCTATTCTGTGTATTGCTCATTGTTTGACCTGACACTCTGTGTGAGGATTAGATTTCTTATCATACAAACAGAAAATGTCATTTCATACTCTCCTCAATGTGGTCCTAACATATGTAAAATACTAGAACGCACGGAAGTCAGCTCAGAATGAAAATAAAACTCGTTCAGTTGTAGTGTGTGGTAATGATCATTACGCCACGAGATGGCAATTATTGCCTAGTAAAGATGTTAATTAGGCATGTTATGTCAAGAGCACTTGGATTCCGTGGTGAATAAGGAGATGAATAATGTGGACTCGATTTCTAAAAAAATAAAAAATTAAAATAAAAAATAAAAAAAAAACAAAAGAATAAAAAATAAAAAAAATAAAACTTTACTGTTGCGGCAGTGAATGTGTGATGAAATAAAGTGATGAACTCCTTGAAGACAATGGTGGCACAATGAAACTAGTACTGTGGCGTGGCGTGTTATTGTGGACCGCAAAACTAAAGCTGCCGGGGTATGCCCTGAAACGGAATGTAGCACAGTGGTGTACTCAGCAATGCGTCGCCTGCTACTGACAGGGTGCAGATTAACGACGGTGTCATCCGATTGGGGAGCACGACGACTGCTCACATGCTTCACGAACACTTTCACAGATGAATGTACACCTACACTGGTAAGCCGGGGCGCGCCTAACCGTTTATGAGCGAGGTGCCAATCATGACTGTTGCTAAGAATGCTCAACGCACCGTTATTATTAAATTTAAATTATGTTTTAAAACTGAGGAGACTTGCCCAGCAAGCACGTTTAACACGTCCATATAGTAGGTATCAACTGAAGGAACGGCTTTGACTACAAGAACTCGTTCATCACCAACTACAGTAAATGGATGCTGTATATACACAAAAACTGACGCTTTAAAAATGAAAAATACAAAAGTCTTTCCCTCCCCCACGTAAAACACGGATTCATTCAATGTGGCATGAAATTTTATTTGCAGAAACCCCTCTATTTGTACCCTAACGAAACTCTCTTTAATACGTTTGTAGGGTTTGCTCTACGCAGTAGTAATTCAAATGTGCATTTGGTTTATGTGAATCGACGATGTGATGCTGTATGAGGCAAACCTGAGGAACAATGAAGTCTGTGGGAATACTTCGCCTCTTGCTCCGCTGATGACTTTTACCGCTGATAACCTAATGATTCACCTGGATTGCATCTCAACCGACGACTTCACCTTAACCAAATCCTTGAGTCCATGGGTCCATCGTATTAGATCATCGTCTGATGAAACCTTCAGATGTTTACGGGATCAGTCAAAACCGTACTTCTTTAATAACTACTCTGAAAAACATGCTATGTTAGTCCAGTTTCTCACATTTGGAGGAGGCGGGGGGGAGGGAGGGGATGCTGCCATTTTAGTGCACGCATGTTGGCTTCCATCACTTTGAAAGCAACCACACATAAATTCAATCAACTTTGGCAATGATGTTTCATGGTACAATGCTCGCGTCAACTTCGGCCGTGATCAAGATGTATGATTTCATCGAAGCTAAGGCTATGTGTTGTATAGCCCCAGGGTATGTGTTGATTTTACGTAACTCGTGACGGCTAAATACTTCCACTCGTGATTCTGTGTTACCAAAATTCATCTCAGATTTAGCTATTGTGGCTCTCTGGACAAGCTGTTTCTCGTCTCATTCTTACTGCTTTTCATGCATATTTATCTTGTCTCAGTGCAAGTTGGCAGCTTGTAGCATAGGCCAGAATTGAGGATGGAGGGATTGGGGGGGGGGGGGGGGTATGAGACAAGACATACTCGCATTTACGTGTTTTATCGTGAATATATTTAATTTAATTTCAACCCAATGTCTATAGTTTCCTCTCGGTCATCGTCATTAACTATTTGTCAAGCGATCAGAATCCCCCCCTGTAGTTGACGAGGGCAGCTGTCTCCCCGATTCAGTAAACAGAAGATTAGCTGGTGATATTGTTTTCATCTGTTAATAGAGAAACTGCGAGATGCGGTACATTTCAGTTCCATGCAATAACCCACAGCCGCAAACTCAACCAACCGCTGGGATCTACATCTTTAGCAAATTGCTCTCAAAATGTATCCCATTTGGTACGCACTATAGGCATAAGATTGCTTGGGAGTGGAATGGCCTGGAAAAATAACGACTGAACATCATTCGTAACAAGATTTTTATTAACACTACTCAGGAAAAATAACTTCACCAAGTAGGTTAACAGGACCCTGATCGATTAAGACAAAACAATATAATTAGATAAAACAATTTAAGAACAGTTAGTGATAATCGATCAGCAATGTTATGAAATACTTCAGTGAGCATTCCATGACACAAACATGCAATGACAGCCAATGAACAGAGCAGTAACTTCCAGTAAAACGAGTAACAACTTGTCATCAGATTACACCCCAGCAGCGTAGACAAAACTGTTGTGAAAAGTCACTAAGAGATAATAAGGTAACTGCCCAAGGGAGCCACCCCCACTTACACATGATAGTAAAGAATTGCAGCGGCTAACCGAGATTGAGCTTCAAATCACGCCAGAAGGTGGGAACGGCAAATACCTAACCGTCGCGCGGGACATAAAACATAGGTGGAAGGAAGACGCAAACAGTTGGCTGATGAACTTCACTTCCGCAAATACAAGTTTTTCTTGGAACTACAACCCATAAATATACATGCCACGAGATTTTCCACCGGAAGGCACGTAAGCTTGGGGATTCCAAACCATTAAAGCGACCAACTTTGCGATTTACTGCACAATGTACCAAGAAAAAAATTGACGGCCATGAAGAATGACACAGTGAACACAAAATAAATTTACAAAACCACAATAATTTAAAACGCACTGTCAAATCACAACTCTATGACAATTAACAAATCGAGGCTATCATGTTTTGATACGAACGACACGCTCACCAAATCGCTTGGCCAGACACAGAATCAGGGAACAACAACAACAAGACGCTGAAACGAGTCGGATATACACACATTAGAAAAAGTTTTGCATCACCTCGGTCCCAAGAGTTCTGGAACCTGGACAGAAAATTGGAATAGACATCAACATAAACATCATTTCCGCTCTTTTTATTGTTCATGAAAATCACTCATTGCATGTCGTACCACCACACAGCGAGACCTTCAGAGGTGGTGGTACCTCTAATACCCAGCAGTATGTCCTCTTGCATTAACGCAAGCCTGTATTCGTCGTGGTTTACTATCCACAAGTTCATCATGGTACTGTTGGTCCAGACTGTCCCACTCCTCAACGGTCAACTCCTCAAAGGCCACTCAGAGTGGTAGGTGGGTTACGTCGTCCATAAACAACCCATTTCAAACTATCTCAGGCATGTCTGATAGGGTTCATGTCTGAAGAACATGCTGACCACTCTAGTCGAGCGATGTCCTTATCCTGAAGGAAGTCATTCACAAGATGTGCACGATGGGGGCGCTAACTGCCGTCCATGAAAACGAATGCCTCGCCAATATGCTGCCCATGTGGTTGTACTATCAGTCGGGGGATGGCATTCACGTATCGTACACCAGATGCGTCGCCTTCCATGACCACTAGCGGCGTACGTCGGCCTCACATAATGCCACCCCAAACCAGCAAGGAATCTCCACATTACTGCACTCACTGGACAGTGTGTATAAGGCGTTCAGCCTGGCCTGGTTGCCTCCAAACACGTCTCCGACAATTGTCTGATTGAAGACATATGCGACACTCATCTGTGAAGAGAACGTGATGCCAATCCTCAGCGGTCCACTTGGCATGTTGTTGGGCCCATCTGTACCGCGCGGCATGGTGCCGTGGTTGCAAAGATGGACCTCGCCATGGACGTCGGGAGTGAAGTAGCGTATCATGCGGCCTATTGCGTACAGTCGTAACACGACGTCTTGGGACTGCAAGAAAAAAATTATTCACTATGGTGGCGTTGCTGTCAAGGTTCCTCCGAGCCATAATCCGTTAGTATCGGTCATCCACGGCAGTAGTAGCCCTTGATCGGTCTGAGCGAGGCATGTCATCAACAGTTCCTGTCTCTCTGTATCTCCTCCGTGTCCGAACAACATCGCCTTGGTTATCTCCGAGACGCCTGGCCACTTCCCTTGTTGAGAGCCCTTCCTCACACAATGCGGACGCAATCAAAAACGCGGTGTTGACCGTCTAGGCGTGGTTCAACTACAGAAAACACGAGCCGTGTACCTCCTTCCTGGTGTAATTACTGGAACTGACCGGCTGTCGGACCCCCTCCGTCTAATAGCCGCTGCTCATGCATGGTTGTTTACATCTCTGGGCGGGTTGAGTGACACCTCAGTCAAAGGGACTATGTCTATGACACAATATCCACAGTCAACGTCCATCTTCAGGAGTTTCGGGAACTGGGGAGACGCAACACATTTTTTGATGTATGTAGAAGCGACAGGACACAAACACGCGCAGGAAGCGAACCAGCCACATTTATCAGGCTCACTGTGCGGAGCGAGATTACTCTTTATGAAATCCGCGTGGTCTCGGCACCGAGGAAATGAACTATAAGTAGCTCACTGAGCATCCAAAGCCGCTCTGCGGTGACAAACAGAGGGAAAAACTTGGAGCCCCCAGGAAATGTGTGGATGTGAATAACGACTCCTCGCCTCCAGACATGGTTCAAATGGCTCTGAGCACTATGGGATTTAACTTCTGAGGCCATCAGTCCCTTAGAACTTAGAACTACTTAAACCTAACTAACCTAAGGACAGCACACATATCCATGCCCGAGGCAGCATTCGAACCTGCGACCGTAGAGGTCACGCGGTTCCACACTGTAGCGCCTAGAACCGCTCGGCCACCCTCGCCTCCAGACATGGTCGGCGAAAGGAATAATGTGGGTACTCCCAATTCCGGTACACGTCCCTCGTGTCGAGAAGATGCTCAGCCAGACTAACTTGATTGGGCAATGATTCACCATTTTACATAAAATTTCAATCCATGAATGAGTATTTACGTTATCTGACTGGATGATATGTTCAGTAGTAAAGAGAGCTTTCGCGGCGCAATGAAAATATTATAGTGATGTTTTCTGATTTCCTAGGAAAATCTATATCTTTGTGTCCTCCCTTGTAGAGAGAACGCACGTTATGACGATAAAAGACGAACACCTGACTACAACTGAACCTTATATGAATCGCTTTTCAGTGGTAGGACGCTTGTCAAAAAAGTAAAGTTTTGAGAAATACGAGATAACTTAATAAAACTGTCCAGCTCTTAGTGAGCCAAACTTTCCATTCATTAATATATTTGTCCATGTATGTTGGATGGTTAAATCGAAAGGTTTCGTATATGAACAACGAATCGTAATTATAAAGATATTAAAGTTTTGAAAATTTTCTTGCCTTAAGACTTTACATAAATAAATGCACATGTTATAGAAAAAAGTACTGAACGATACTAGAGACCTATTAATTATGCTTTATTTTTCACTTGTTATAACATGCAAATGGCATAAGGTAAACATAATCTCACTAAATGAATTCCGTATTTTATAAAATACACTACTGGCCATTAAAATTGCTACACCAAGAAGAAAGGCAGATGATAAACGGGTACTCATTGGACAAATATATTATACTAGATCTGTATGTGATTACATTTTCAGGCAATTTGGGTGCACAGATCCTAAGAAATCAGTACCCAGAACAACCACCTCTGGCCGTAATAACGCCTTGACATGCCTGGGCGTTGAGTCAAACAGAGCTTGGACGGCGTGTACAGGTACAGCTGCCTACGCAGCTTCAACACGATACCACAGTTCATCAATAGTAGTGACTGGCGTATTGTGACGAGCCATTTGCTCGGACACCATTGACCAGACGTTTTCAGATGGTGAGAGATCTGGAGAATGTACTGGCCAGGGCAGCAGTCGAAATTGTTCTGTATCCAGAAAGGCCCGTACAGGAGCTGCAACATGCGGTCGTGCATTATCCTGCTGAAATGTAGGGTTTCGCAAGGAATCGAATGAAGGGTAGAGTCAGGAGTCGTAACACATCTGAAATGTAACGTCCGCTGTTCAAAGTGCCGTCAATGCAAACAAGAGGTGACCGAGACGTGTAACCAATGGCATCCCATATCATCACGCCGGGTGATACAACAGTATGACGGCGACGAATACGCGCTTCCAATGTGCGTTCACCGCGATTTCGCCAAACACGGATGCGGCCTTCTTGATGCTGTAAACAGAACCTGGATTCATCCGAAAAAATGTCGTTTTGCCATTCGTGCACCTAGGTTCGTCGTTGAGTACACCATCGCAAGCGCTTCTGTCTGTGATGCAGCGTCAAGGGTAACCGCAGCCATGGTCTCCGAGCTGATAGTCCGTGCTGCTGCAAACGTTGTCGAACTGTTCGTGCAGATGGTTGTTGTCATGCAAACGCCCCCTCCCCCCCCCCCCCCCCCCCATGCGCACTGGATTTAGACTCTTCCGAGAAGCACGTTCACTTGTGCAGTTTTGGCTACCATATTTTGAAATGTAGTATATCCTCTGATTTAACCATGTGAATATTAAATTTACCACAATTGTAGCAGAACAAATGATTTGAGAGTACTCGCTCTACAAGACCAAAAGCGTGGTAACGCGGTAAGAATGAGCTACAGCAGATTGGAATGCGATAAACAATTTTGTCAAATTTCGCACTGTCTGCAAGAGATAACAAGAAACTTATCATCCAATGGACCGTATTTGACCCACCACAGGAATCGCTAAAAAGTTGAAGTACTGTGATGTTTTGGGAAGCTCGTTCAAGTATCTGGCAAGGAATGAAATGTGTTTCTTTTTGGCCTTTCGTCTTTGGCATTCTTGGTACAAAAAGAAATAAGTATTTCTATTACTGCTAGTGGGACAACAGAACGCTGCCTGTATAAATACGTCTCGTCAACAAAAATTCAGGGTCGTATGGATAAGTTCTGTTTACAGTAATAGTTTTTATATATGTGTTCTATCTCCTTTACACTAGGGTAAAACTTTTTATTTTTTCATTCATGTATTGTTAACTCAGCAGCTGGCACATGTTTTCCAGTGTTATTCAATTAGAACGCTTTAAGTTACCTTCGAGCTATTCACAGACACCACAAATATCAACTAATGGTTTATCAAAACGTAAATGAATGCAATTTGTGGACATCTTGGAATACAATGAATAGTTCACTCGTTAATCTGGAAACTTTTTCTTGAGAAAACAGTACATCTTTCCAATAACCAGAGCTTGATGGAGCGATTTAATTTGCCCTGAAGCATAATGGCTTGTGCTTTTGGGGAAGGAGCAAGTTGTGTCTGGACTGTTCTGTTTCCCTTTTGTCCCCGTCTGTCCTTGGAGATTTTCCACCAATATTGCAGACTGTAGTCTCTCCACGCTCTTCCCAGTTACGGTGTGCAATTTATATGGTGGTGTTTTTAGGAAATGACCCACATCATATATAAATTCACAATACTCAAAGCCGGCTGGGGTGGCCGAGCGGTTCTAGGCACTACAGGCTAGAACCGCGCGACCGCTACGGTCGCAGCTTCGAATCCTGCCTCGGGCATGGATATGTGTGATGTCCTTAGGTTAGTTAGGCTTAAGTAGTTCTAAGGTCTAGGGGACTGATGACCTCAGAAGTTAAGTCCCATAGCTCTCAGTGCCACCATACTCAGAGACCAACCTCGACTAGCATAATTAACTGAATGTACTAGTGAACATTGCTTGCAGGATTATAAAAATAGATCTGAATCGTGTTGGGACGTAAGGAAATGCCTTGTAAGCAAACTGTACTATACGGCCAGTGAATCGAACGCCAGGACGACTGGGCACCCCGTTGCTCTTCTTCAGAGAAGGCACCACGCAGGGTGGCTGTCGCACAGTGGCCGAGAGCTGGCAGGATCTTCTCTGATACCCTTTGGCGCCGCCAGCTGAATTCCGCAACAGGGAGAGCTTCCTGTAGCGACCGCCTTTTCACGAGATGAAGTGAGGAGGAACATTAGCAGAAAGTGCTATTGTCGACCGCACGTAGACAGGACTTTATGGACGGACACCTGATGCTGCTATCGGGAAGGTGAAAAGAAAGCCCCCAGTCTCTGAAAACCGTGGGACGCCGCTTTATGCGCAGCTCTACACAAAAAGCTTTAAGAAGGATGGACGTTGGCTCATACGGAACGTTTTCCCATGGTGGGTGTGAGTTTAATATGAGTGAATTAAATAAATTTAATTTTAATTTTAATTAAATTTCATAAATTTAATTAAAAATAAAATAAAATTAATTCCAAGTTAAAATAAAATTAATTTAATTGATTCAGATGAAAGTAAAATTAATTTAATTGATTGAAAGAGTATGCCAACTGCTCTCAACGTATCCAGCTACTACAAATTCTGCAACGAAGATCCCTGATTGGTTGAAAAAAGATACTGGAAGAGCGAGAAACGACTTTTTTCCGAGGAAACTATTAGAAAAATTTCGCTGATTAACCAAGTTAAACGTAATCTACGAAAGAGAACCTGCACTCTGAGAAACGCTTTATCAGTGATCGGAGCTCACAAGATGATGATGATGATGTTCGGTTTGTGGGGTGCTCAACTGCACGATCACCAACGCCCGTACAAAGTCCCAATTTTTGCACCAATTTTTTGTAACCAATCCAATGTAGCCACTGTCACAAACACCCAGTCCCCAGGCAGAGAATATCACTAACCCGGCTGGGAATCGAACACGGTTCCCCTTGATACAGAGGCAGCAACGCTCGCCACTAGACAACGAGCTGCGGACGACCTCGCAAGAATTAGAGACCAACTGATCAGGGCTAACTAGTAACGAAAAACGCGGTAAGACGAGGCTTCCTAGATGGACGCCGTTGCAGGCTAACATAGCAGTTCTTCGCCACCTCGTCGCATCGCAGAGCTTCTCTACAGATCTCCAACTTACGGAACCGACTAAAAAGGAGGGGCGCAGCCGCTACCGCAGAGAGTTCTCGCAACACTTCGGCCAACAAGAGTTATGATATGGCATCGTCGGCGTGAGATGTAGGGAGAGTCATATCGCTTGACAACTTTACAATTTTAGAGCTTCACCCTAACGATTAGTTACTCAAGTCATGAAAGGTTTGCTTCCAAAGTCCACAACAATTGTGACGTATTATCTTCCATAATGCCTATCTTTTAATATCTCATTTCATGATGATCTCTTAGAATTTATGCATTTTTTTCAGTTTTCATCTTGACCTCTATGTCAGATTGACAGGTTTGCATTTAGACAGGCTGCCATATTGTGATATTGCTGCTGGATGGCTTTATGAAATATTATTGGAAATGAAACATTTTTATTCTAAGCGTGAATAAACAAACCAAATAATTATTAATACAATATCATTCATTATAAAACCACCTACAAATTAAAGAAACACATTTTTACACCCTCTCAGCCTTTGGTCTCCATTCATTATATGGCACTTGAAAGATGAACGTTTTTTTTGTTTATTTGTGGACATGGCAGCTGACCTAAGATACTACATAAATAAATGAAAAGTAAAAGACCAGAATTGTTCGTAATATTGTATGCATCAGACATAGGTTCTTTCTTAAGCAAACGAGACGTCTACAATGAATGAAATGATTTCCACCGGTAACTCATTTACACCAAAAGCTGACATGTACTTTCACAAACACAGTTAGGTAGTCACTGCGACAATATTCGTGATCAGCATGCAGTGTCAAAGTTCTCGGCAACACTGACTGAAAGATACATCTAAAGAACTGAGAAACGTTGCTCCTGGCGTCATCTTGTTTGAATAAAGATTCTGGTGAAGCCAAAACGCGTTTAACAGTTGGTGATGGCATCAACTGCAGATTTACTGAAGTGTTTAAGAGCACTAGGCCACAACCCACAAACACATTATAAATTTTATATGTGACAATAGGATGGAAATGACTCAAGAGAAAGTTAGAATAACAAAATAAATCGCGGTATTAATACTACACGCGCCCGTTAAAGGACCACGGGAGTACAGTTCCACAGAAAAAGAGAATTAGAACCAAAGGAAGTCCCATATAAGCCGCAATTTCTGTGTTAATTTTAAAAAAGTGGTACGTTAACGTTTGCAAAGGCCTATACTCTGAGATGAATAAATGAAATACCGATATTGATAATGGAATATGGAACAAACACTCCGTATTTAAAGACTGAATCATAACCTTCGATGCCAGAGATTGTATATCTATGCAATACGAACATCTGCATCGAAATATTACACCAATCTGCGCTAGTAAGCAACCGTTTCATCAAAAACTCCAATGGACTGCAGCTTGGAAATGCCGGTTGCAATGTAGCAATGCATCCTCGCGAACTGTGTAGTCACATCGGCTCCAATAATAAGACAACCCAGAACAGCATACAGCAGCAGAGGATATAGCAAGAACGCGTTTGTCCATATGTATACGTAGACACGGTTGCTTAAACTCTCTTTCGCATTGAGGCCTGACTGCTCAGAAGGCTGTTCCTCCAAGAAAACCATACGTCTGTTAGGCAGCAAAAAGCAGTAGCATGCTTTAGCAGACGAGACTCCAAGCTTAGAGTGTCTTTGCACATTTTCAAAAACATATAACTGACGTAGAAGTAGATCCTTTAAAAGACGTTGTTTAATGAGCAGCTTTCAACGTTGACGGTTACTTTTTACAACAACCAACTTAAGTTTTAGTGCTCCACATTTTATCAAATAAAGTCATAATTTATAGTTTATGTATTAGTCAATTAAATCGTATTTCTCCTATGGTACATCACATACAAAATATGGTACATCACATACAAAATAAGTACGAAATGACCTGTCTTACACCCTATACTGACAATAACAGACAATCGAGAACCGCGAATTGGTACCAACTACAACTGTAAACATTCCAAGGTTTTAGTAATGTAGCGTTAATCTCCTATCAAATAATGCAAAATAATTCCTTAAAATTCCATGGTACAAGAAGTTCGTGACGGGTCAACCTCTGCCTTGAACTACCAAGGCGAAAAGATGACGCATGTGGCGAAATTCACCTCTGTTTGACGTTTCGGACACTACATCGCACCACACCATATACTCAATGCGTATCTACAAGTTGCTGCACTCAGTAATGTTCCCATCATTGGTAACGAGATATAAATTAAGAGTAGTGGTAAACAATTTCTATAAAACTCAGACATCAGTTATAAGAGAAGATGCACATGTAAGGAAGCAGTAGTTAAGAAGTGACTGAAACATTTATCTAGCCTAGCCCAAATGTTATTAAATATGCACATTGAGCAAACGCCAGTAAGACAAACCGAAGATAAATGTGGACTAGGAATTAAATTGAGCAAAGAAGAAATAAACACTTCCAAGATTCGTAGATAACTGTAATTCTGTCAGAGGCGACAAAAAACATGGAAAATCAGTTGAACGGAATGGATTGTGTTACGAAAAGATGTTAAAAGACGTACATCATTAAAAATAAGCAAAGATAGAAAATTTAGTCTAGTTAAAGCAGTCGATACTCAGGGAGTTAGATTAAGAAATGAGACGGTATATGCAGTAGACGAATTTTGCAGTTTGGGCAAAAAACCTAACGATGGCCGAATTAGAGGATATATAAAGCATATACAGTAGAAATAACAAAGAATGAAATTTGTTAGCATGTAATATGATTTATGAATCTCTAGCATGCTGATGGAGGGTAGTCGCAGAAACTTGGATATTAAGTTCTTATTTTCTTCCAATATGCGTTACACAGTTGCGACAATAATCATTTCTCTGTGGTGAATAGTTTCGGAAAACAAAGTCCATTTTCAAACGATGACCTTAGACATAAGTGTAATCATACAGTTAGTTACTCAAATTTACATTGGCAGGACTGTACGATTACACGTATGCGTAAGCCTTGGTTTGAAAACGGACTTGATGGTCTAAAACGAGTTCCGCAAACAAATAACTGTTATCTCAACTATGACAAATATTGGAAAAAATTTAAAAAAGTCTAATATAAATTTAAGTGTCAGGAAGCCCTTTCTGCAGGTATTTGTCTGGAATGTACTGTTGTATAGAAGTGAAACACGGACTACAAACTGTTCTAGAACAGAAGCGTTATAAGTATGGTGATATAGAAGAATGAAGAAAATTAGGTGGATGCTCGTATAATTCCTGAGTAGGTACGGAATAGAATTCTAGAAAAGAAATGTATGGAACAACGTCATTAAAAGATTGGATGAACTTGTAGGACACATTGGATAGCTACATTAAACCATCCATCGGATGAAAAGCACAAGACGACATTATAATTTTAACGCTAACAATTTGGAACAATTAATGGCTTTTCACTGAAAATACATGGGACAGATTTCATATTTACTTTGTTGATGAGTTTTGCTTGCTTTTAGGGTTCTATAATCAGCGTGTCAAAACGAAACCCTTATAGGATCACCTTCTTGTCCATCCGTCTCTCTCTCTGTCCGACTGTTAAAAAACCCTTTTCTCAACAACGCGTAGACGTATCAAATTAAAAATAATGTCAATTACTAAGGTGTGTTGGCACTGGCATTGTAATAAATGTAAGCTTCTAAGTGAGTGCAATAGAAAGTTACTGTCATATGTGTTATATATTTTGATACTGGAAAACTTACGCATATTTTGATACTGGGAAACTTAAGCATCTAAACCTACAGGCTACTTTCCGTAGATTACCGATATTTAGGAAAAACAAGGTTGCACAGGTACAACCAGAGGAAAAACCAACACAAAATTATTAGTTCTTTTGCAAGTATATCGCACGATAAACAATATTTTTCGTCAGAAAGTAAATCATGATCTTAGATGCCAAGGGGAGTTTATCAAATCAGTGAGGAAAGTGGAAAATTTGTGGTGTACTGAGATTCGAACCCTCTTCTCCTGCTCTGTCGGCAATTGCGCTGACCGCTGCGCCACATGGTTATAGCGCTCAGAACAACTGCACGGACTGCCCAAGCACGCCACACGTCAGAGCCAAATTCTCAACTTATCTTCACAATGCTGACGTAGTGCTCCTCATTGCTCGAAACATTTCGCAGATTCCTGTCTTCGCCTTAATTATAAATGTGGTGCCTGTTCATTCGGACATACATAATTTTTTGTCATTTGTTATCATTATAAGCCTTTCCGTTAGTATGTCAAGACACCTTTTCATCAAGAATGGTAACACGTATCTAGTTTAAATTTATGTCACATTCTAATGTCTATGGTCTGTTGCTGGTGAAGCAAAATTAAGGCTCCAAGTCAGTGCAACCCAGCGATACTGCCATTTATGTCACATGTTTTGATACTTCGAAACTCAGTAGTACCTGTAGCGTACTCCCCTTTGAGGTACAATAAAGAAATTTGGCAAAAGACAAGGTTTCTGAGCACATGTAAAGGAAAAAATCGGGAAATTCTTATTTTCTAATTACATCAAACGACAAAAATATTTATTTCTTTATTTGGTATACGACTTCAAACGTGGAATTAAAACATTCTAGAAAGCCTGGGACTCTCTAGGAACGGTATCTTCGGAGTCCTAATGACGATAACAGACTAAAGTAGTCGTGATTCTCCATTCCCGAAACGGATGAACTGTCTGTACAGAATAGTCAGTGCACGAAGCCAACTCACACCCTGGTCAGCTTTTGTTTTGTTCTTCCCTCATAAATGGTGTACAATTATTGTGATATGTAATGAAACTGATTCAGCTATTGGTACTTTTTTTAAAGTGGTATCACTGACTCTGCTCGAATGCGTTAGCATGTGATAACATTAAATGAAGTACCTCTCATCTGCACCAGTCCTAAAAGCAAAAGGGACAACCGTCAGGCAAATTAAATGAAATCTCGCGTGACGACGATCTACTGTCGGGAAGACGGGACGCCTGGTGCATTCCTTTTGATTTGACGTCACTTCGGCGACTTGTGTATCGACGATGATGAAAACAATACAACACGCAAACACTGAGCAGGGATAATCTCCGACCCACCCGGGAATCGAACTCGAGAGCCTTTCTTAGCATACTGCCACGCTAAACACTCAGCTATGAAGGGGGACAATCGTCCGATCACACCACAAAATTGTTTCTTACTTTTGCACTACGTGTTGTACATCCCAAATAACGCCTGCATCACAGTACGTCCCCCATACAAGTTTGAGGACACTCTTTTTTCAGGTACAGCAATTCCCAGTGACGCTTACAAGGACGGCCCGGCAGTTCCAGAGACCGTTACGTTTACAGGAGACTCATCTTTGTCACGGAATGGATACTAGCAAGTCCTTCATAGTTGAATAAACAACTCCGCCGTGAGGTGCCTTCCGAGCAAATTTTTCTGTCTCTCTCTGAAAAGGCTGCTTGCGATGCGAGTCGGAAGTCGGGCTATTTGTCCCCGCTGGTCAGAAGCTTAGCATCCTCACCTACCTATGGCACTTCAGAAGGGAAAATGAAACCTGTGCCCGCAGAAACGAACCGTACCGGCACAACAAAAATAAGTAATTGGAAGATTTTATTGTGGGACCGCCGCGCCGCCGGAGTAAATAGCACGGCTCCGCGGGAGCGATGTACAAGGAAAAAGAAGGAGAAAGAGGGGAGGGAGGGGGGATAGAAAGAGAGGGGGAGGGAGGGAGGGGGGAGAGAGCCGCGACACAATTCTGAAACGACTCCGAATTTAATGAAACTGGTGGAAGCAAAGGAAGTGCAAACAACAGCGCAACTTTGTCTCACCCCGCAGGTTTTCCTATTCGTTCCTTCCTTCCCGTTTGTCGCTCGCAGGCAACAGCGAAAATAAACAGTAATGGGGTGCGCGAAGCGACGCCGAAGGAGGCCCCGAGCAGTCTCACATCGCCAGGGCGGCAGCGGCAGAGATGGTCTGAGGGAACAACAGCAGCGATACGACGCGACACATCCCGGCAATCGTGTGGCTGCCGACGGCGACAGGGTGGTAGTGGGAGGTAGGTGAAGGGGTGGGGAAGGCGTGGCTGCATTGACAGCCTGAGACTGGGACAAGCGAGCGCACAGTGGGTGTGTGCCTAGCCTTTCGCCTGTCGTGTTGGGAGCGTGACCCAAGGGAATGTCTCCAGAACGGTTGTCGCTGGCTGCAGGAGACGTACTTGTCCGTCACTAAACATCTTAAGGCAGTTAAAATTGTGAACTTTACTTTGATTACTAGGCCTAATTCGTAGTTCAGTGATGGAATGAAGGTGGTGGTTTAGTGTTTCGTCGACATCGAGGTCATTAGAAACGGAGCAAAAGTTCGGACTGGACAGTTATCTGAGAAGGAAATCGGCTCTGCCCTTTCAAAAGAATCACCCGGCAATCGCCTTTAAGCGATTTAAAAAAATGGCGGAAAACCTAAATCTGGATGGCTGACAGCGATTTTAACCGTCATCCTCCCAAATGTGAGTCCGGTTTCTTAGTCGCATAACCACCCCGCTCAGTTCAAAAATTTTCAGTTGCGCATTCTCTATAGCGTGAAAGCAAATACCGTCGACAAAATTTCGGAGGCTTTTCTGGGATGTTTCCTGAGTTGCTATAAGGGGCACGTGCTGTAAGGTGGGCAATTCGAAAGTAATCTCATTGCGGTTTATTCCGTTTGTCACCACAGTTACCTTTGTTACCGTAAAGACACCTTAACTTTATCTTCTGCAATTTCTATATTAGGCCATTTGTGGTCTCTTAACGTTCCCTCGTTTATCTCGATGAGCCAGTATTTACGTTTTCCTTTTCGTATAAAGTTCTTTATATTTTGTGGTACTCTCACTCTCTCTCTCTCTCTCTCTCTCTGCAGCCATTCTTTGTACATGTTCATTCCATTTCTTTATGTTTTCATCCAACTTTTCTTCCACGCTCCAGACTTTGAGCTCCTTTCAAGTATCTTTATTTCGAACTTTACACTTTACCTCTTTAACAGATTTCATTTCTACTCCTTGTATCTGTTTTTCTTTTCTTTTATATAATATAATGATTTCATTCAGTATATATAGGGCGGCAATGCAATTGCGTTACAACATTTACTCTTTCGCCGGCCGATGTGGCCGTGCGGTTAAAGGCGCTGCAGTCTGGAACCGCAAGACCGCTACGGTCGCAGGTTCGAATCCTGCCTCGGGCATGGATGTTTGTGATGTCCTTAGGTTAGTTAGGTTTAACTAGTTCTACGTTCTAGGGGACTAATGACCTCAGCAGTTGAGTCCCATAGTGCTCAGAGCCATTTTTTTTTTTTACTCTTTCGGTGTTTTATGCTTTAAATTTCAACACACACCAAAAAAAGTTTTGTATCGCCTAGGTTCCGAGAGTTAAGAAAACTGTACAGAACATTGGAATAGAGATTAACATAAACATCATTTTCACCTTTTTTATTGCTCATGAAAACTATAAATTGCATGTTGTACCATCATACAGCGAGACCTTCAGAGGTGGCGGTCCAGATTGCTGTACCACCACTACCTCTAATACCCAGTAGCACTGTCTCTTGCATTGATGCATGCCTGTATTCGTCGTGGCATACTATCCACAAGGTCATCAAGGCACTGTTGATCCAGATTGTCCCACTCCTCAACGGCGATTAGGCGTAGATCGCTCAGGGTGGTTAGTGGGTCACGTCGTCCATAAACAGCCTTTTTCAATCCATCCCAGGCATGTTCGATGGGATTCATGTCTGGAGAACATGCTGGCCACCCTTGTCGAGTGATGTCGTTTTCCTGAAGGAAGTCATTCTCAAGATGTGCACGATGGGAGCGCAAATTGTCGTCCATGAAGACGAATACCTCGCCAATATGCTGCCGATGCGGTTGCACTATCGGTCGGAGGATGGCATTCATGTATCGTACAGCCCTTACTGCGCCTTCCATTACCACCAGCGGAGTACGTCGGCCACACATAATGTCACCTCAAACCAGCAGGGAACCTCCACCTTGCTGCACTCGCTGGACAGTGTGTCTCAGGCGTTCAGCCTGACCGGGTTGCCTCCAAACACGTCTCCGACGATTGTCTGGTGGAAGACATATGCGACCCTCATCGGTGAAGAGAACGTGATGCCAATCCTGAGCAGTCCACTTGGCATGTTGTTGGGCCCATCAGTACCGCACGGCATGGTGCCGTGTTTGCAAAGATGGACCTCGCCATGGACGTAGGGAGTGAAGTTGCGCATCATGTTGCCTATTGCGCACAGTCGTAACACTACGTCCTGTGGCTGCAAGAAAAACATTATTCACTATGATGGCGTTGCTGTTAGGGTTCTTCGAACCATAGGTAGCGGTCTTCCACTGCAGTAGTAGTCCTTGGGCGACGTGAGCCAGGCATGTCATCAACAATATCTTTGTATCTCCTTCATGTCCGAACAACATTACTTTTAGTTCATTCCGAGACGCTTGGCCACTTCCTTTGTTGAGAGCCCTTCCTCGCACAAAGTAACAATGCGGACGCAATCGGAACGCGGCACTGACCGTCTAGGCATGGTTGAACAACAGATAACATGAGGCGTGCGCCACCTTCCAGGTGGAACGGCAGGAACTGATCGGCTATCGGACCCTCTCTGTCTAATAGGCGCTGCTCATGCATGGTTGTTTACATCTTTGGGTGGGTTTAGTGACATCTTTGAACAGTGAAAGGGACTGTGTCTGTGACACAATATCTACAGTCAACGACTGTCTTCAGGAGTTCTGGGAACTGGGATGATGAAAAACTTTTTTTGATGTGTTTATCATTTCAAAATATCCACGGGTATGCTGCCGGTCTATAGTGTCCAACGGGCACAATATTTCGGCGATCAAACATGTCGCCATCATCAGGTGAACTGACGGACTGAGCTCCTGTGAACGTGCCGGCACGGAGATCCGTACGCTATGGCTGCTCAGAGGGAACTGGGTTCGGTCGCGTCGGCGGCCGATTTAAATACCCTCCGCCCGCGGCGCGCTCCCTCCGCCGTCCGCGCCCAGCGCCACGGTCGCGCGGTGGAACAGATTGCGACGGCGTCTGAGATGACGTCGGTGTGATGGCTCTGTCCGCCGTGGTCGTCACAACTATACGTCTGCTCGATTTACTCTTGATTAACCCGATCGCTGGTTCCCAAGCCTTGCTAAGATTATAGCCACAGTCACGGTTTATGAGGTCCTCATTGGTGCGAATTTCGATGGCCTCTCTAACAACGCTGTCCCAGTATCTCGACGTCTGTACCAGAATCCTCGTGCGGTCATACTCCATGGCGTGATTTTCCGACAAACAATGTTCAGCGACCGCCGACTTGCTCGGATACATCAGTCGAGTGTGCCTCTGGTGTTCACGGCATCGATCCTCGACGGTACGCATCGTCTGACCAATATACGACTTGCCACATTGACACGGAATCTGGTACACGCCGGCCTTCCTCAAACCGAGGTCATCTTTGGCGCTCCCCACCAGTGCACGAGTTTTATTTGGAGGACAAAACACAGTTCCGACCCGGTGTTTCTTCAGAATGCGGGCGATTTTCCCCGAGAGTGCGCCTGTGTATGGAATAAATGCAGTGCATATCTCCTCCCTCGTTACTTCATCCATCTCAACAGGTTGTGCTGCAGTGGTTGGGCGGAGAGCACGTTGAATCTGCCACTCTGAGTACCCATTTTTTCGAAATACAGT
The DNA here is from genome assembly GCF_023864345.2 of Schistocerca serialis cubense. Taxonomy (NCBI): domain Eukaryota; kingdom Metazoa; phylum Arthropoda; class Insecta; order Orthoptera; family Acrididae; genus Schistocerca; species Schistocerca serialis. The sequence goes on from NC_064638.1 coordinate 493,130,526, forward strand.
TCTCAGATGTTCCAATTCCTGGGGTAGACTCTCTGCGTCAGAGATAGTGCGCGCCCTATGTACTTGAGTTTTAAGTACCCCATTCCTCTGTGAAGGGTGGTGGCAGCTGCCTGCATGCAAATACAGATCAGTGTGCGTAGCCTTCCGATACACCCCATGACCTAGGGTGCCGTCAGCCCTTCTCTTGACCAAGACGTCAAGAAAAGGTAATTTACCCTCCGTTTCAGTCTCCATAGTGAATTTGATGTTGGGGTGTATGGAGTTTAGATGTGTAAGGAAGTCAAGGAGTTTATCAATACCATGTGGCCAGATGACGAACGTGTCGTCCACGTAACGGAAAAAGCAAGTAGGTTTCCATACGGATGACGACAGGGCTTCCTCCTCGAAGTTCTCCATGTACAAATTCGCTACCACCGGTGAGAGTGGGCTACCCATGGCGACTCCCTCCGTAACAAACGGAACTGCGTTTTGTCCTCCAAATAAAACTCGTGCACTGGTGGGGAGCGCCAAAGATGACCTCGGTTTGAGGAAGGCCGGCGTGTACCAGATTCCGTGTCAATGTGGCAAGTCGTATATTGGTCAGACGATGCGTACCGTCGAGGATCGATGCCGTGAACACCAGAGGCACACTCGACTGATGTATCCGAGCAAGTCGGCGGTCGCTGAACATTGTTTGTCGGAAAATCACGCCATGGAGTATGACCGCACGAGGATTCTGGTACAGACGTCGAGATACTGGGACAGCGTTGTTAGAGAGGCCATCGAAATTCGCACCAATGAGGACCTCATAAACCGTGACTGTGGCTATAATCTTAGCAAGGCTTGGGAACCAGCGATCGGGTTAATCAAGAGTAAATCGAGCAGACGTATAGTTGTGACGACCACGGCGGACAGAGCCATCACACCGACGTCATCTCAGACGCCGTCGCAATCTGTTCCACCGCGCGACCGTGGCGCTGGGCGCGGACGGCGGAGGGAGCGCGCCGCGGGCGGAGGGTATTTAAATCGGCCGCCGACGCGACCGAACCCAGTTCCCTCTGAGCAGCCATAGCGTACGGATCTCCGTGCCGGCACGTTCACAGGAGCTCAGTCCGTCAGTTCACCTGATGATGGCGACATGTTTGATCGCCGAAATATTGTGCCCGTTGGACACTATAGACCGGCAGCATACCCGTGGATATTTTGATTATCAAATACGCCGGGAGAAACTCAAGAATCACGTGTTTATCATTTGTCCCACACATATTTCAAAATCCATTCAACCTAGCTACTTGTCTTCCTTGTATTCACACCATTTCTTACTTCCAAGATATTTACCTTTTTAATTGTTTTCTCGTTATCTACATTCTTAGTACTCACTGAACATTTTTCATAAAATGTCATTGATTTGGGTTCAGTAGAAGATATTTTCATGCTATGGTCTATACGTATTTTATTTAGTTAGATCATGATCATACAGGAGTGATTTTAACATTACCGAATCATTCATTTACCCTTCAGTGTTTGGTCTAGAATTCCAACTGCATCGTCCATGATCTACATCTACATCATACTCCGCAAGCTACCTAACGGTGTGTGGCGGTGGGTACTCTCTAGGTGCGTGAACTGGTGCTAGCTTAGAGGCAGTCACTGTGCACTGGAATTCCTAGGAATGATTGTAAGTAACCCGACAGTGGTAGAATGAATTCCCATACGGCAGACAGCTGTAGACGATGAAGGAGACGATTGCACAAACCAATGTGTAGAAGTGAATCGATAATAGCCCAGCAGTTTGGCACATGGCTGGGGTTGTTCTCCTTGGTCTTCGATGCTTCGGTGTGGGCAGACTCAATAGTAGTGTGCCGCCCCCACATGTGGGATCAGACAGATATGGTGAGCCACTGTAGCAGAAGCTTGGTGTCACGTTGCATGACCTTTGTGTTGTGCTGCATGGAGGAATTGCGAGGAAATAGAGAAGGGCTGCGGTGCCAGCCATAGCGAAGAGAGAAGAAGAAATTTTCGGCCATGTCCAGAAGAAAGGCCTCAGAAGAGAGGCTACCCCTAAAGAGCATCAAGACTGTCGCTAGCGAATGCAACATGAAAACCAGCAATCCTTGTCGCTAGTTTTGTATTCGTGACTGAGTGTATAAGACAGGCTACTAAACATGAGCCCAGGTAGCCAGAATAGTGAACTTCATTAAGTCAGTTAACCTGTGGTCTAGGAATAGTGTCTCTGACTACCACTTAGAACTCCTTGGGTCTTGGGTTCAAATCCCACCATATTTTAAAGTTTGAGCAAGACATCATCAGCAATGGCGGCCGAATACTCCAGGCCTGAATACACCCTCGTTCTGCCAATGGCCTTGTCAAACAGGGCGGATGAGCAGAGACAGGACCAGATGTTGCAAACCAACTAAAAGATGGGTTAATCGGAATTGATCATCGGCATCAGCATTAAAGACATATAAGGTATCTCCACGGGACATGTGGCTTTTAAACAGTGGCTAAGCGTGGCACTTTTTGTAGGACAGGTTGAGAACTACGAATTTCGAAAAAAGAAAAAGAGAAAAATATTTTTGTAAAACAGAAACACTGCAAAAATTGCTTGGTTATATATTTCTAGTAGACTGAAACTACTACAGAGTTTGTTGTAAATAAATCCATAAAAATATTAATCAGCTGCATATTAATAAAAATATAAAAACACACAGTAACTCACCGTTAAATCTTTTTATAAATTAGTTCTATGTTCTTTTTCTGGGCGTAAGAATCAATAACATGAGATATGAAGTCGTGCCGGTTGACTGAAGATTTCACAGTTTCCTTCTCTGTAGCCAAAATCGCCCAATTTGATAGTCTGCCATTTGTCATTGTGTTGCCAAGGTAGGTTTTCACGAGACGCACTCAATGCTATAATTGTACGAACCACCGACAGAAACTTCATGGATTCAGAAGAGATGTTTTTAGTCCATAATGGATTTAACGAAGTGATGAGACTGTAGACGCTTATCCACACTGCTGTAAATAAACTTTCTCCTTTCACTTTTTCACTTTGAAAGAAAGAATACCTTTCAAATAGTTTTTCAGCTTCATTTATCGTGAAATTGTTTGATCTTAAAACCTGAAACTTCTTTTAATTTACAAGTTCTTTAAAAAATGTTCGATGAAAGTCCTGGAATATAGTTTCCATGTTTACAAGGACTGTGTCAATTATTTCGAATACTAAGTTTCTCAAATTCTAATTACTTGCTTCTGTTTCATTAAAATTAATTTCAGATGCGCCTGCTGAATTTATAAGGCTCTTAGCTTCCACTACGCATTTCAGAATATTTTCCTCACATCTTAGTCTTTCAACAGCCCTAATGCATTTTTTAATTTAGAACTTACATTGAATTATGCCCACAGTCTCACTTTACAAGATGACAAACAAGACACTCGTTTGTTAGAAAATCGAACTGTACAGTTGCAGCAGAAAAAAGAAGTTTGATTATCCGGTATACTATTTAGCCGAGATGCTTGACGTAAACAATTATCATCGCACGCTTCGTCACTTCATTAAATGCTGCTCTTAGGTCTGTATAGTGAAGAATAATGGTTTGTACAGTGCATGAATGAAAATTCCACGTTGTTTCACAAGGACTTGGTAGTTTAAATCCCCTTTCCCTCATAAGTTCACTTCTTTTATGGGAGCGGCTAAAAATGCGTGAAAACCTGATAGAGTCGCCACAAAAATGTTTATATGAGTTATACTTTTACAAGCGTAGAGGAGGACCAAGTTCAACTGATGTGCGTAGCAGTGGATAAAGAAGACATGAGGATATGCTTGCTTGACAACAGAATGGGCTCCATAATTTTTCCCTGCTATTGCACTGCAGCCGTGGTATGTTTACGATACTAACTGCTTACCACTTCCATCAAAACAGTGGCTATGCTTTGAGCACTCTGGTGTTTGGATAACTCATAAAACCCAACGACTCTCTTTTGTATTCCTCCTGATTCGTTACTTGCTGAACGAAAACTTACACTCATTTGACTTCTAGCTGAGACATCCGCTGTTCTGTCGGCTTATACTGATATAAAAGGACTATTTTTATTTGCACTTAAAATTTGTACTTTAACAACATCCGTAATACAAGTTATTAATTCATTTTCTGTGTCAGAGGAAGTGCCATTAAATGATTCATCGAATGTTAAATGATTTTTCATATGTTGTTTTTCTTTTGCTAAGAAATCCAGACGTTCTAAATAATTTCTTTTATTTACTGACACTACAGACTCGTCATGACCTCGACGAGCTAACACTTACCGGGCTAAAAACACAGATACACGAAATAGGTTTTCTCATAATAGTTCTGTTTTAATCAACATTCTCATTATGTTTCAAAGCCTTCGGGTGTGTAACTTCTGAAAACACATGGTCAATTCTTATTATACCTAGATGGTCGTATTTAACGGCTGCTGAATTATGTGAAAAGGAACATTCATACTTTTAGCTTTCTAAAGGAAATTTTGAAGACTCTCTTCGCGTACTCTCCACTTATGCCATTACTCAACCAAAATATTACACAGCAATAACAAAAAAGTTTTCTCCTCACAATGCTGCCATTTAACACGATTCTGAAATGTCCATAGCGTTGGGAAACGTCTTACAAATTTTCCATAAGATTTTTTAATAGACACACTTGGTGTTTTTCACCAGGAGTTTATCTTCCAAAGAACGACGACAGAAAAATGTAAGATTTTCTATTAAAGAATTCAGTGGATCTCGTGATGAAATAACCGCGTCCATGGCAGTTTGAGATAGTCAGCAATACCATGTGATACATGATAATGCTTTCAACATTGGACAACTGGCAATTTTCCTCTCGACAACACAATGCTAAGACAAATTGTTGATGACACCTCACGCGTGACAGGACACACCAAAATGTAGTTCACAATCGGTAAATCACTGCCAATATTTACTATATTTAAATTACAGAATTCGTGTTCTTATTGTACCATAAGCACGTCTAGCATTGTTTATATAAAATCCTACAGAATAGTTCCGGAAGTACCAACGTTTGAAAAAGTAAGGTTACTAAATTTCAATCTGAGATCAATGAAAATACATAGGCTATTTCCTATCGTATTGTAACAACATCCAGTGATGCATTCACATTTATGTTCTATGAATTATGAATGTCTTTGTGTTTTAAGTAAATATTTAAATTGAGGGTTAATGGTTTCTTATTCTGCTAGCGTGCTAGATCATGCGAAGTAGCAGTGTCTGTTAGGGAACCACTCAGTGACTTGTTATTTCAAGACGTGTATCCGCCTGCTGGTGAGAAGTGGAAACAAATCAAACGCCACCTTTTAAAAACGTATCCACGCTTGGAGACCCCCGTCCACCACGTGAAAGAAATGGGATTACGGCGCGTGCTCGTAAGAAGCACGGGATTCCGGGCTGCTATTGGTTGCAAAGCTAAAGCATTGATGCATTATAATACTGGCAGGTGTATATATGAAGTTCAAAAGTAAAATATTTGAAAACGTTTACGAGGGTGCGTGATTAGATCCGTTTAAATTTAGTTTGGATGAATTATTGAAATTTTTTGGGTAGGCTCGGCCTTAGAGCCTTAATGGACGCATCGCCACTGCTTGTAGCTGAAAATGTATCATGATGATCTCTCCATTGGCAAAAGATTCCGAAACACTCCCCCAATCAGATTCCCGGGAGAGGAATGCGAAAGGGGAGGTGACTACAAGAAAAAAGATGGAATACGTTACGAAAAAAGAATTTTCTACGAGTCGGGGTGTCGAATGGTAGAAATATGAACTTGGTACTGAAATCAGAATATCTGAAAAGGGAAAATCAAATGCTCATTCCATATATAGTGGGGACCAGCGAAGTGGCATGGGAAAAAGGTAGGCAGTTCGGTTCAGAAAAATATAGGCTAATATCAACAGCAGCAGAAAATAGTATAATGGTAGCAAGATTCTTACGATCAGAAAAGTAGAGCAGAGAGTGAGTACTGTGAACAGTTCATTCATAGGGTTGTTTTCATTATAATTGACAGCAAACCAACGCTGACAACAATAATTCAGATATACATGCCGAGATATACATGAGGGGATAAAGTGTATAAGGATACTGAATGGGTACTTCACTACGTAAAGAGAGATGATAATCTCTCATGGGTTTCTGAAATACCGTAGGAAATTAAGAAGTAGAACTAAGAGCTGCGGGAAAATATGGGCTTGGCAGTAGAAATGTCAGGGTAGAAAGACTAACTGAGTTCTGCAATAAATTGCAACCAGTAAAAACACATACTCTGTTCAAGAATCACAACCGGAAGAAGTATTCCTGGTAAAGGCTGAGAGACACTCGAAGATTCCAGGATTACGCCACGATAAGACAGATACTGGATTATAAGGCTTATCTAGGAGCAGGTATAGACTCCGAACACACTTTAGTAATGATGAAGAGTTGACTGAACTTTAAGAGAGTCCTTTTGAACGGTCCTCTTAAGAAAATTAGTCGTATGCAGTCGTAGTTACATTCTTTCCATCTGAAAATAAATTTCACTGCTGTATTGAAGATTAACATAGAATAATTTTTTTAGACGTGAAGATAGCGAAAAATAGCTACAAACACAAATTTGGCATTTACTGGAAGCCAACTACTAAGGATTTATTAATACACCATGGATCTTACCACCCAAGTTCCCTAAAGAAAGGAAATTATCGCTCAGTTCTCTCTGAGTTAATTAAACTCCAGTTTTACAAAGACGAAATCGATATAGAGCTCACAACTTTACAGCATTTAGACATTGTAAGTGGTTATCAGCCTTACATCATTACTCAAATAGACAGCGAAGAGCCGAAGAAACTGGTACACCTGGTAATGTCGTGTAGGACCTCCGCGTGCACGCAGATGCGCCGCAACACGACTTAGTGTGCACTCGACTAAGTCTGAAGTAGTGCTGGAGGGAATTGACGTCATGCTGCAAGGCTGCCCATAAATCCGTAAGAGTACGACGGGGTGGAGATCTCTTCTGAAGCCGCACGGAGTGGCCGCGCGGTTAGAGGCGCCATGTCACAGATTGCTCGGCCCCTCCAACCGGAGTTTCGAGTCCTCCCTCGGGCATGGGGGTGTGTATTGTTCTTAGAATAAGTAATGTGTAAGTCTAGAGAACGATGAACTCAGCAGTTTGGTCCCTTAGGAATTCACACACAATTGGACAGCTCTTTCCAACAGCGTATTGCAAGTCATCCCAGATATGCTCAATAATGTTCATGTCTGGGGAGTTTGGTGACCAGCAGAGGTGTATAAACGTAGAAGAGTGTTCCTGAAGCCGCTCTGTAGGAATTCTGGACGTGTGGGATGTCGCATTGACCTGCTGGAATTGTCCAACTCCGTCGGAATGCACAACGGACTTGAATGGATGCAGGAGACCAGACAGGATGCTTACGTACGTGTCACCTGTCAAAGACGTACGTAGAAGTGTCAGGGGTCCCATATCACTCCAGCTGCACACGTCGCACACCATTACAGAGCCTCCACCAGCTTCAAGAGTATCCTGCTAACATGCAGGATCTATGGATTCATGAGGCCCATCCGCTCGATACAATTTGAAACGAGGCTCGTTCGATCAGGCAGCATGTTTACAGTCATCAACAGTGGAATGTCGCTGTTGACGGGCCCAGTTGAGGCCTAGAGCTTTGTGTCGTGTAGTCATCAAAGGTATACGAGTGGGCCTTCGCCACAGAAAGCCCATGTCCATGATGTATCATTGAATGATTCGCACGCTGACACTTGTTGATGGCTGAGAATTAAAATCTGCAGCAATTGGCAGAAGGGTTGCTCTTCTGTCCGGCTGAAAGATTCAGTCGCCGTTGGTACCGTTCTTGTAGGATTTTTTTCGGCCGTAGCGATTTAGGAGATTTGATGTTTTACCGGATTCCTGATATTGGTTCAAATGGCTCTGAGCACTATGGGACTTAACATCTATGGTCATCAGTCCCCTAGAACGTAGAACTACTTAAACCTAACTAACCTAAGAACATCACACAACACCCAGTCATCACGAGGCAAAGAAAATCCCTGACCCCGCCGGGAATCGAACCCGGGAACCCGGGCGCGGGAAGTGAGAACGCTACCGTACGACCACCAGCTGCGGACTATATCTGATAGTCAAGGTAAACTCGTGCAATGGTCGTACGGGAAAATCCCCACTGCATCGCTATTTCGCAGATGCTCTGTACTATCGCTCGTACGCCGACTATAAAATCACGTTAAAACTCACTTAAATCTTCACAACCTGCCATTCTAGCAGCGGTAACCGATCTAACAAGTGCACCAGACACTTGTCTTGTATAGGCGTTGCCGCCGTCAGAGCTGTATTCGGCCCGTTTACATATCCCTGTGTTAGAATATTCATGCCTATACCAGTTTCTGTGGCGCTTCATTGTATAATCAGAAGCTGAAAGATCAACAGGAATTTACCAAAAATGAAATTACTTTAGAAAAGGAAGCTTCAGCAAGATACAAGCCTAAATAAGACGTGCCCTCATACTTTAGAAGGATTTCAAAGTACAACCGAATGCCTTTTCAACAATACTTAAGTCAGAATTTGATTCTGGATGGAAAAAATTATAAATATGAGAAAAGCCAAACAATTATCAAAACTGATCTACTAACAAATTCTGGTATATATCAGTTTTGAAAACTGTGAACATGTGTATGTAGGGCAGTTGGGAAGGAACACTCCGAATTGGTTCAATAAACACACTTAACATAACGAAAACAATCCATTTGCTTTCACATCTTGTCCGAGAAATAATTAACACACCCTTTTAAATACACTGCTGGCCATTAAAATTGCTACACCACGAAGATGACGTGCTACAGACGTGAAATTTAACCGACAGGAAGAAGATGCTGTGATATGCAAATGATTAGCTTTTCAGAGCATTCACACAAGGTTGGGCCGGTGCCAACACCTACAACGTGCTGACATGAGGAAAGTTTCCAACCGATTTCTCATACACAAACAGCAGTTGACCGGCGTAGCCTGGTGAAACGTTGTTGTGATGCCTCGTGTAAGGAGGAAAATGCGTACCATCACGTTTCCGATTCGATAACGGTCGGATTGCAGCCTATCGCGATTGCAGTTTATCGTATGGCGACATTCCTGGACGCGTTGGTCGAGATGCAATGACTGTTAGCAGAATAAGCAGAATATGGAATCGGTGGGTTCAGGAGGGTAATACGGAACGCCGGGCTGGATCCCAACGGCCTCGTATCAGTAGCAGTCGAGATGACAGGCATCTTATCCGCATGGCTGTAACGGATAGTGCAGCCACGTCTAGATCCGTGAGTCAACAGATGGGGACGTTTGCAAGATAACAACCATCTGCACGAACAGTTCGACGACTTTTGCAGCAGCATGGACTATCCACTCGGAGACCATGGCTGTGGTTACCCTTGACGCTGCATCACAGACAGGAGCGCCTTGATGGTGTACTCAACGACGAACCTGGGTGCATGAATGGCAAAACGTCATTTTTTCGGATGAATCCAGGTTCCGTTTACAGCAACATGATGGTCGCATCCGTGTTTGGCGACATCGCGGTGAACGCACATTGGAAGCTTGTATTCGTCATGGCCATACTGGCGTATCACCCGGTGTGATAGTATGGGGTGCCATTGGTTACACGTCTCGGTCGCCTCTTGTTCGCATTGACTTCACTTTGAACAGTAGGCGTTACATTTCAGATTTGTTACGACCCGTGGCTCTACCCTTCTGTCGATCCCTGCGAAACCCTACATTTCAGCAGGATAATGCACGACCGCATGTTGCAGGTCCTGTACGGGCCTTTCGGGATACAGAAAATGTTTGACTGCTGCCCTGGCCAGCACATTATCCAGATCTCTCACCAACTGAAAACGTCTGGTCAATGGTGGCCGAGCGACTGGCTCGTTACAATACGCCAGTCACTACTCTTGATGAACTGTGGTATCGTGTTGAAGCTGCATGGGCAGCTGTACCTGTACACACCATCCAAGCTCTGTTTGACTCAATGCCCAGGCGTATCAAGGCTGTTATTACGGCCAGATTTGGTTGTTCTGGGTACTGATTTCTCAGGATCTATGTACCCAAACTGCGTGAAAATATAATCACATGTCAGTTCTAGTATAATGTTGTCCAATGACAACCCGTTTATCATCTGTATTTCTTCTTTGTGTAGCAATTTTAATGGCCAGTAGTGTATTAATAAATCTTCAAAGATTTTACTCCTGGAAATGATATGGAAGAAGATGACATGTTAGAAGAGACTGATGTATTTAATTATATCACAAAACAACCTAGCAATTTAATTAACCGAGAGACGTACGTATAATAAAATATTTTTGGACAACTTCAGCTCGTTCATTCAAACACTGGTATGTAAAGGAAACAAAATCAAACAATGCGTTTCTCATGTGGTTAAGCAGTGTAGTCTTCCTTTAATAGGCTATACTCAAGTATGTATACCTTAGTCGTTACAGTCTAGACAGCCACTGTATTTCTTTCCATGCAATGACTTGCTTCCACGCACACACGCTCTCTTCTCTTGGTACCGCTTTTGGTTATTTGATGCACTTGCCTCCTATGTTTAATATCATTATAAATCTAGGCCCATTTTTACTGTCTCAATCTATTCCATTTTTTCTAGGGGCTTTGATACTTAACCTGGTTTTCAGTGCTCGACTATGCCATATGTGAGGGGCCGCCCATGGCGTGCCAAATTCAAAAATGGTTCAAATGTCTCTGAGCACTATGGGACTTAACTTTTGAGGTCATCAGTCCCCTAGAACTTAGAACTACTTAAACCTAACTAACCTAAGGACATCACACACACCAATGCCCGAGGCAGGATTCGAACCTGCGACCGTAGCGGTGGCGCGGTTCCAGAGTGTAGCGCCTAGAACCGCTCGGCCACCCCGGCCGGCCGTGCCAAATTCCACACAGGCTGAGTGTGCGGTCTGTGTGTAGCCCAAGGGTCGGCCACTCTTGGCTTTGTTCTGACGTTCTCGAAAGTACCTGGTGGAGCCTGACAGTTCATTCAGCATTACGACACGGCATTTTTCGGCCGGCTCAGCTCTCTTAATTTCGGCAGAATCGTGGTGTCAGCGCTGTTTACCCTTCCGTGTTTGATTGTTCTATGAAGGTAATTCACAGGTTCAGTGGCTCTTTGCAAAAAAGGAGGCCGTCTGGTGACCTATCGTCTCAAGTCTATAAAAATGAATGGAACTAATAGAAGAGAAAGATGATAATTCTCAGATTAATTATGCAATCACATAAGCGATTGGTATTGCAGATTTGCTATGAAGCGACATTACAGTACGATGCAGGAAGAACTTAATGGTTTAGTTGACAATGAAAGAACATGAACTTAAAAGGATTGACAGAATGGTTTCATTGTGCCGGACATCAAAATAAACTTTGTGCCCAATTTGCAGGCATGCACCAAATGAAGAAATTCGTGGAACTAACAGTATAATTTCTGAAGTCCCACACATTGTTCCACTCAGCAGCATCAGCTTTTGATAGAATTTGACGAAGAGTGGAGCGACTTCACTGCAAAGTGAGTTGGTTAAGCCGAGGGGCAAGCCTGGAAATATTTTTCAATAATAAAAAAAAACCTCGCGATTTCAGTTAAAAAAAAACCTCGCTGTTGTTGAATTTATTAACGAAAAAAGAATGGGGGAATGAAATTTTAAGTGGATTCAACTGCACACAGTGCACAGAAAACACTGCAGCGTGGGAAATAACTTATTTCTGATGTAAAATGCAAATACTGTTGTAGAATTAACACATTGTGCTATAAAACGACACAGTCCAATTCCCCAAGCTCAGGGGCGTTAACGGCAACGCAAGGTCTGAGTAATTCATTGTGTCCTTGAAAGAATTACGAGGTTAGTTTCCTTAACATTTTCAGCACACTGCCAGTCTTACATGCGTTTTCGAGCGATTTTCGAGATCATTTGCCATTTCAGTTGAAAGAGCCCCTGCGCATTACAGACTGGCCTACAAGGTAATTCCCGTTGTAACGACAAATCGTTTTACATTGAAGCTGTCCAGGTAGAGTTTCCATGTCCCCATAATGAGTTTGTAAAAGTGTTACAACATTTCGATCAACACATATGTGTGAAAGACCTTTTTTCATTTATGAACCTAAATAAACAACGATTGTGGGTAACGTAATCTGTGAAATGGTCTGCATATGTCCGTATGTCAACAGTCTGTACCAGATAAATTTATGTTATGTATTCAGGACACTAAAAACAATCAAATAATACTGAATACTTGTTTTATTTGTGATCTACATTGTTCAGAAATGTAAAATATAGAACCACGTCCAGCGTTGGCGCGGCCATTTAAATGCAGTGCCTTTACCGTTTCCCGCTCTTCCTCCTCCATATATACAGACAGCGTGCGTGGTGTCGTGGTGGTGGAGGTGCGCACCGTGGTTGAGTACTATGCCATTCATCTCAGAGCATGATTTGCTAACCGAAGTCTTGGCCGCCCCTGCTGTATGTTCTTCTTAGAGTTTGTAGCCTTTTAAGTTCTAAAAAGTCAAGTGTTACTCAGCCGCATAACCTGCCTTTCTATTTTTCATATAATAATGTCACTTCTGTGTCACCCTCTGTGTAACCACTGCAAGATCACTGGGCACCACTAATCACTATAAGGTTCTTGGGTATCCTCAGCCTTCCAAGATGACTGTCCCCCATGATACGATATGTAAACTGACTATCGTTTTATTGTATATTTTATCGTTAAGTGAGAGTCACGCACTGACATTTATTTTTGTTGTAGCGAAGTATTCCTGTTAACTTTTTAAAATATTGACAGCTTTATGTTTTAAGCTGTTTCAAATTTTTTACTTAATGCATCATCTGTCATTGTTTAGCCGCTAGTAGCGCTTCTTGCGGAAGACATCCTCAGGTAATGATACGAGATTTTCTGCTGATATCATTTCAGTGTCACACCCAGTCACTGAGTTTGCTATATCCAACTACTTCTGTTCACCTTTTAATTACTGGAAGCTTTTGTTTTAAGCTATTAGATATTTTTTAACTCGCACTTTGTATGCGATTTTTAACTGCTAACAGCTCTTTTTATGTTTGATGCTAGATTTTGTACTAATTATCGCTTCTTTGTACATTGTGTTTCTACAATATGTCTTTCTTTGCTATAGCAAACAACATTTGTCACTTTTCAGACATACATCTTCATCTTTATGTTCTTTGTTACGTAATTTTTATCTACATGTGTTATCTGGCAGAATCAACAACTATTAAGACTTTGAGTGAAAGCCGTCTTAAGTAGCAGAATGTCACTTTCTGGCTAATGTAAAATTCATGAATGCTCAGGAGGGATAAATCCCTCAAGCACGAGGTTTAAAATACGCAACGCAGATTATTTGCATTTCTTCTTACGGGTTTTGACTGGTAACACCAAACACAACAAAAAAACTCATAATGTCGATGACCTGCCAAAATAAGGAGTAACTAAAAACGATCTATCTGAATCTAGGCACCGCGCCTAGCAAATACAGTCTATAGTCAAAACAAAGCGCGTAGTATCCAAAGCCAGTGCCACTACAAACTCCGACATAAAAAGAGACAGAGGGCGGCGGCTGCTGCATTAACTAAACTACTGAACGAAAAGAATGAATAGTTTCCAACAGGAGTAGCTCCCCAAAGGAATTAAAAAAAAAAAAAAACTTGGTCAAGTTGAAAAATACATTAGACTGTTAAAACAAGGGGTACCAACCTGGCGTATTATAACTCTCAGCTTAGGCCCTTAGAATGAGAAAAACAATAGTTACATAAGAGAGTTACTAGATTACTGTCGAGTAGGTTAACGAGTGGCGGCCTCCATTGACCAGTTAGCTCTTTAGAACACTTACATGAAACAGTTAATAGATTACAACTAAATAATACGGCAAGAGGCTGCCTCCTCCACGAAAATTGAGGAGGCCGGCGTGGCGTGTAGAAGCACAACTGCGGAGGCACTACGGTCCAAGAGTCTCACAAGGCGTATACCACAGTGCCGCTGACGCTGGAACAGAATAATGGCGCGCCACTGTCCGAGCCACCGCTGCACGCTCAACGCTGCTTCAGTCAGACCGCTGAGAACACTAAGGCTGAGTCAATAGTACACTCGCACTGTTTCACAAAAGGTGGTAAAACAGAAAAATAATTCCAGAAGTACTGCCGCCCATGGGCTAAGAAACCTAAACAACCAGAAATATGCAAACTCAAGTCCGCTGCCCTTCGATTTACAAAGGCACCGGAAACGAGTCAGGCGGGGCACTGAGACTCTTACACCGCCGGAACAATCACGCTCATTTCTACGCTGTCAGACAAGAAAAGTGTTTCACGGAGCCAAAATTCACACTAGGCGAACAAGCAAATAGGGGGCTTAGTTCTCGGCCACGGATCAGCTACCATGAGCAACTAGATTTCCACACAACAAACTAATAATTCCGGAAGACCTGAGTTCTGCACTAAGAAAGCCCTTGTACACACACAAGCACACACACGCTTCCCAACGCCAAAACTGAGAACGACTCGCCAGAAATTCGAGCCTCATGACCCGCTTGACATTGAGAGGGTAGGACGTCGCCACCCGGTCCCACCTCACTACTCCCCGCGGCAACCCCTCGATTCGACGATCTTGACGCCACCACCGCCACACCCCCTAGATGAACAACGCACTCAATACAGCGGTTACGAACTCATGCAGGAGGGCCGAACAGTCTGTAAAAGCCGTCACTGCTCAGGCTAGCGTGTTAAGCAGGCAGTTATAGGTGATGAAAGTAGGCATGAGAGAGTGGACTCAGAATAAACGTCAGTATTCGTACGTACAAGCAACTGATGCTTTTAGAAATATAACCGTCACATCCTCCTAGTAATTAAACAACATTGATACTTGACGATATGGTACTAAGTGACCCAGAATAAGGATCGATTCGAGTATACTTTCCCAGATAAGTGTCTTCTCATCTGGCAGCCTCCTCCCCCATTTCTTTTCTTGCGACCACATCCCTCTGTGTCACTGATTATTATACGCACTGTATACAAATATTCCACTTAGCCGCCCACCTCTCCTTGGAATCTCAAGCGGCATCCACTAATTGTGAGACCGTCCTCTCCTCTATCGAAATCTTAAAGTTGTGGTGCCCATCCCATACTGGCGACCCAAGCGGCAGCTTGTGATCGCTGGGCCTTAAACAGGTCATGTTCAGAATAACGAAAGTGGTGATACCAAGGACAAGATGATGCAGTATACTTCCTGTGCAGGCATATTTTACATTTATTTTTTATGCGTTATTTGCGCTAAGTGAAAAACATTAACAAAATATTTATTGTTTCTGTTTTGTGAAAGCCAGCCAAACGTTACCTTCTTTTTTCTCCATAATCTGGAGAAAAGTATGTAGTACATTTAGACTGATGGGAGCAGAGTACCTCAGTACTGACATCTCGCATGAGTGCGAGATCGTAGAAGGCCAGTGAGATTTACGGCATTCGACCCCCCCCCCCCCCCCCCCCCACATTGTCTATAACGCAACCGCAATATTGGCTGCTAATGGCAACAGGGGGTAAAATTGGATGTATAGAATGGTGCGCACTAGAGATGGGCAAACTCGTTCATCCTTGGCAACTAGTTCACTGGTGGTCGCTCTTTCGCTCTTTTTTTTTTTTTTTTTTTTTTTTTTTTTTTTTTTTTTTTTTTTTTTTTTTTTTTTTTTTTTGGGAACCGTTTACTTTCTCTCGTTCACAGTTCATTTGTGCATGGTATATGGTTCTTATGAAAAATTCAAAATTAATAGTATAAGTGACTGAAGACGGAAGACGCCAAGAGAGGGCACAAGCCTCCCCCTTGGAGTACAGAGCTCTTATTCATTACAGACTTCTCATACACTTGTAGAAGTAATTTTCGTGGTTCTGCAAAACTTCGTGTTTAGCCAACTATAGCGTTATGTGTCTGTCGCAGTGAAATAATATAAGGTGGCGCTCGAGAAACCGACCCGAGTACAGACTGCTCGCCAATTACGCACGATTTGTTGACCGCTATGAGCAGAATAGGTAAACATGTAATAATTAGGCAGTAAAGAAATAAGCTAATGCAAACAACAACTTCGAAACAGTAGATGACGATTGGTGGGCGACAATGAGCAGTCTGGTACTCGGGGACTATGTTTCGTGCCCCACCCTGTATCACTGAAATAATATTTTAGCAGTTATCACATTCTCTTTACAAAATGTTCCACCAGACACTCAATTATGGAGCGCGAACTTCATTCGGTTGTAAGTCGGTCTGCCTTCCATAACAATGAACATGCTGTTTTACTCTCGATCAAAGAAGGACTGAAAATGGCCAGTAGTGTGTGCCGTACCGACTTCCTTTGCATGTGTAATAACAAAAAAGCTTGCCCTTTTATGTCCCCTGATGTTTATCTAAATAGTGAAGTAAGCTGATATGCCCTTTCGTCACCTGAAAAACTGTATGTATTACATTACGTAAATTTAGTTAACGGTCATGGACGCTGAATAGAATACGAAAAGAACCAGAAGTCCAGGGTTCAAGAAAGGTTTGAAACAGATCTAGAATGGGCGTGCGCTGCGAACGAAACGAACAGCAACTCAATACTGAACTAATTAGGAGCAGTCGGGAATCGAACTGCGACGACTGGCCGCACTAAGGACGAATCCGCCCGCTGGAGACCGAGACAGAGACGGGAACGGGACCGAAACTGGAACGAGATCGGCCGACGTGCCGTTTCGGGAAAGTGACCGACCGTTTCCCGTTCCCGGGAACTATAAGTAGAAAGCCACGACCTAAGTGAGCTATGAAAGATTGTTCAAAAATTGTTCAAATGGCTCTGAGCACTATGGGACTTAACATCTGTGGTCATCAGTCCCCTAGAACTTAGTACTACTTAAACCTAACTAACCTAAGGACATCACACACATCCATGCCCGAGGCAGGATTCGAACCTGCGACCGTAGCGGTCACGCGGTTCCAGACTGAAGCGCCTAGAACCGCAAGGCCACACCAGCCGGCTGAAAGATTGTTCCTTATAATTCGTTCCTCATTCATTCCATTCATCTTGGTGAACCGTTCCTCTGGACCCGTTAGTTCTTGAGCGCCCCATCTCTAGTGCGCACAACATGAGACTATACAGCATAGTTGAACAGCTTAGTCGACGATTGCAACAGTGCTGCAGTACTAGTAGTGTTGATACAAAGCAGAGCAACAGAAACTATAAGCAAAGCATATATTGCACTATATCTACAACAGTCGCCGAAGGTAAATTTTCGTCGTAAAGGAACACAAGGAATTTCTCATAGTCAGAAAGAAGAGGCAGGCGAAATATTAGCATTTCAGCAAAATGAGTGAGTGGAATGTGTGGTGTAGTATATGATCGACTATGCGGATAACATACATGAGGAGTGCAGTGATGGGGATACGTGCTTCACAAGTGAAACAGATATTGAAATGAGTGGCGAGCTATGTACTTCATCATCCTTGTCGGACAGGGAGCCACAAATCCCAGCTGCAATGAAACGTAGTAAAGGACAGTCATTGTCAACAAGTGGATACTAAACATAATTACGTGCATGGAAGTTCATCCGCAGCACAGTAAAAAAAGAAAAAAAAACTGGTTATGAACAGATTTCTAATCAGTCCGTAGCAAGACGACCCTGTAGAACATAAGAAGAGCTGCGGATATTCAAGGGAGGCCAAGGCTCACTTGTTAAAAAAACTGGATGTTGGCTATTTCGAAGATACTCGATACCATTCACAGGAGATGCATGACATTGACCCCGTACGTTACGAACATCAGACTACGCGCGACATAGATTACAGTGATTTCAAGGAAGGCAGTGGATGGTTACATAACTTCAAACAATACTGCAGAATTGGGAAACATAAGACAACAAAATTTTAAACAAAGCGTCAACTTGTCGAGGCACACCAGACTGCGGGATTGGCCCGAAAACGTGTAGATGAGATAAGTAAACTTACCTCGTCGTTCAGTAAGGAATCTAACAGCGACCAGTCGTGATCTGAAGGGAAAATACATGTAAGAAGAACCGCGGAAATTAGAGGTACCATGAGAGATGTGTCAACAACAACGAACATCAATGTCTTAACGCATTCGTGTACAATTACGACGACTGTTATGTTTACCGTGCTGCAATAAGTTCGAGGTGTTCTGCCTCCTACGATTCTTCCTTGTGTGCGTGATCTTGCAAGGGCAGGAAGAAAGAACGAGAAAATGTTGGAAAGAGAACTCCAATTATGCTTTGACCACTGCTTTCGACCAATAGGTGGTCAAAATAACTTGAATTTGCTTGTTTCCTGGCCTGTGCACGACGTTCATATTCATTTAGTGCAAATTATCCCTCCTGAAAACTGTGTGACATTGCGATTCATAGTACCTGGAATCACTGGATAAATTCAGCATCTGGAAGTTTGTTTTCTCTGTGCCTATAAAGCACCAACCTTAGAGTACAACTACTTTCACGATAAACTCCATGACAGACTGTTTCGCATTCGGCTGCATGCCATCATATTTCATCAGTTCTCATCATCCCGCTACACCAATGTAATTCTATATTATTCCTTACGAGTCGATACCCACATGTCTCTTGCACGGCTTGTAACTGCAAAGGAGTTCTTGACCTCGCGAACCTTTGTAATCACTGTGGCATGCCATTTGCCTTTCGCTGTTAAACGTGTAAGTTAATGGCAAGTTAATCGTTCGTTTTGAGAATTTCTTCAATGTCGACGATGTCCATTTTTTGAAATGTAACACGTACGTCTTAAAGAAGGTTGACCTCCGCACCTTCCAGACACTCATTTTCTGTCGCCCTCCTCATGCACTTGGTGAGTCATTAGCAGCAAATATTTTTCCTGTCATAATTGTTAACATAACATTTTTACATGAGCCTCACTAAATATTGAACTTGAGACCTCCCTCTCAAGGGGTTCCTTGTGAGGCATTACTGTGGGTAGCAGACATGCTGTCCAAGAAGGAGCAACACGTAAAGCTGCTGAGCGATCTTAATCGTGTCGTAAAATTATGCATTTGTCGACTGTGATGGAAACTAGCATAATCGTCGTTTGCAGGATATTTTAGTGACGGGGAAGCTTTTACGAATTGTTTTATGGAACTGAACAGATCAGCACACATGCGTAAACCATACAGTCCAAGGTGCTTTACTTGGCAATTTCAGAGTAGGTAGGCGCAGAGCAAAGTGAAGTCAGTGCGGCAGCATTAGTGGGATCTTCGACGGGCGCTGACGTATTTTCAGCCCCCAGGCGGGTTGAGTGGCGCAAACATGGAACTTCCGCAGCCGGAGGTGAAAACCGTGGTGTGATTCGAGAGCGGTGGGTATTGGCTGCGGTGTTACGCTGCCTGAAACTCATCCTGAATATTTCACGCCTTTCCTCATCTGACAGGCCGACAGCGGACACGAGTTTCGGTCTCTTCCTACCGTACGCTGGCAGTTTTCTGTAGCTGCCATTAAGAGGCTTACAACTTTTTCTGTTAATGTCCACCTTAATTCCTCCCTACCTTACCCTCCCCACCACCCGATATCGCCCACCGCACCATCGAATCTGGAACCTGTTTTGCGACAACATACTTTTTCATGTTGCTTTTAGAAAGTCTGTTTATATAAGCCAGTTTGTGAAAGTTCTTTCGGATAAGTCTTCACTAGGGTGGCGGAAAGAGGCAGTATTGAAGGCTTCCACAGACCAAAGTTTCGGAAATGACTGACAGGTATTCATTCACTATTATTTAAACACAAACACAAGGTAGATGAAAATGATTAATTAAGCGCAATAGACTGATAAACAATTATCAAACAAACCTAATTAATAACATACGTTACATTTTTAATATTTAATAATTAAGTGCATCGACATTAGTTTACTGATGCTTGAACGAAATCACTCACTGAATAACGTTTTTGTCCACACACAGAAAATATACCTTCTGGTCTATTTTTTGTGGAGCTAGAGGGCATAGTGGCATTTAACTGTAATTTTGTCTGTAAGCTGCTTCACACTGGAGCCTAAAACTGTGAGGCAGATTTTCATGTTGTGTGTTTCTTTGTGTCCGTACCACATTACTCTCAGCTTTGTTGTATTTGTTTCCAGAGTAAAGCTACTGCAAACATATTTACCAATTTTTGTTAACACTACTGTGGAATGTGAACGAGTCTATCCGAATGTAAGAAACTTGCTTTGAAAATCGATTCCCTTTAGTTACATTTGTGTAATGTTAATGTATTTAATGTTTTAAATTTATGAGTTTGGCCAGCTATGGAACGCATACAACTTAAGACTTATGGTGTTTCTTTTTCTTTCGTTCTTCCCAGTACTTCTTCATTTTCTCGCCAACTGATCGTCTCTGCTTATCTGTCCACACTCTCTTGGGTCGAGGTTTTAGCTCATCTTCTTCACAGTTCGCGTTTTCTATCAGGAGCCTGAAGTGATTCCTGTCACATATTATTTCTTCTGTAACACCTATTTTGTTGGCATCTTTCTTTAGTGCTTCTATCCATCCTACAGTGTTTTTCAGCTTACTAACGTAATTAAAAATTTTCTTTGTAATCCGTGTTTCTACCATTCTTTTTAAATGTCCGTCTCCTCCTCATTGTATCTGTATCCTTTTCTGTACTTTTGTATAAGTCCTCATTTCTCCTTTAAAGCCACCTATTTTCCTTGTTTTTCTAGGGACCTATAATTTGTCTTAGTATTTTTCTCTCTCTTTTTTCTACTTTTCTTACTTCGCCTTTCTTATTCAATGTTAGGCACTCTGATCGACACTTTGCTTGTGTCCTAATAACTGAATTATAATGTCTAATATTCGCGTGTATGGCTATTGATTTCTTATTGTAGTAGTTTTGTGTTAATTTATATGCAAATTCTAATTCTTTTATTCTTTCTTTATTTGTTGTGTTATCCAGTCCGTTGGCTTAGATCCGCCCCTCCAGGTATTTGAATCTATCAACTTTTTTATTTTTTCCATACTTTGCTTTCATAAACTTTTCTTTATTATGTTTGTGTTCTATATACTCGGTTTTTTCATAGGATATACTTAGCCCAGTCTTTTCAGCAATCTCTTTTAACAGATCAAGCATAATTGTAGCGTCTGTCCGGTTTTCAGTTATCAATGCCGTATCATCCGCAAAGGCTTAACATTTCACTTCAAATCTGTTCTTTCCCTGGCCCATGCGTATATCCTTTGTGCCTCTGTTGTTTAATGTGCTTTCCCATGTTTTTACTATTTTATCTAAAACCAAGTTAAAGAGAATTGGGGACAGTCCGTCTCCTTGTCGAACTCCTGTTTTGATTTTGAATGGTTCAGAAATTCTTGATGTATCTGTGAGCGTTTGTTCAACAAATCTTCTGCTGTTTTCGTCCATCCTTGATTCGTAAAGTATCTGGAATAGTGTTTGTCTGTCTACTAAGTCGTAGGCCTTCTTGAAGTCTACGAATGTAGCTACTGTATTTTTATTTTGTATAGCTCTCATTCTCAAAATTGTTATTAAATTAAGAATCTGTTCTGCACATGATCTACCTTTTCTAAATCCTGCTTGATAATCTCCTATATTAGGTCATGCTTGTTCCTCTATTCTATTTAAAAGTGCTTTAGAAAGTATTTTGTATGTCACTGGTAACAATTATATGTTCCTGTAGTTGTTTGTTTTATCTCCTTTTTCATGGAGAGGATGGATCAATGCTTGTTTCCAGTCACTGGGTATGATTCCTTTTGACCAAATGCCTTTAATTACTTTGTGAATTTTCTGCCATGAGGATAAGCCCCTAGTTTCCACATTTTTGCTACTGTCCCATCATCTCCTGTGCTTTGTTATTCATCAATGCTTTGATAATCTTTTCTATTTCTTCTACTGTAGGTGATTCCGATGGTGGACTTTCATGTTGTAATTTAGAAATTGTAATCTGTCATTAGGCTCTTCAGAATTTAATAGATCTTCAAAGTATTCAGGTAAAATTTGACCGTTCTCTTTATTGCTTAAAACCATTTTTCCATTTTTTTCTTTAAAATGTAAAGTTGGTGACTGGAATACAGTTAAAACTTCTCTGAAAGTCTTGTAGAAGCCTCTAGTGTTGTTCCTTTTAAAGTCAGAATCCATTTCTTCTAATCTGTCTTTGTCATATTTTCTTTTCACTGATGTGATGATTTTTGCTGTCTTTTTTCTTTCTTCTTTAGACTCTTCCCAGTATTCATGTTGCTTATTACTGTTCCATTTTTTCCATGCCTTTAGTCAATTGTCAATTTCTTCATCACACAGGTCGTTCCGCCATCTGTGTCTTGGTATTCTTCGTGGTTGTCCCATTTCTTTAACTGACTATAGCACTGTTTCCTTAATTTCTTCCCAATCATCCATTTTCCTTGTGTTTATTACATCACAGAATTTGTCCTGATTTTGCATGAGAAACTTAGTGTTTACTCTTGGAAATCTTCTTGGTTTTGCTTTACATTTGTTCGGTTGGAACATGGTCTTTATTGCAGTCAGATAATGGTCTGAGTGCATGTTTAGGCCCTTCCTCACTCTGACATCCAAGATTTCCTTGTAGTTGCGAGCCATTATTGCCACGTGGTCCAACTGATATTCACTTTGATTTGGATTAGGTGATACCCACGTTTTTTTCTTGCTTGCAAGTTTCCTGAAAAATGTCGACATTAGTATTAGATTAAATTGTTTACAAAAATCTATGAGTCTTTCCCCACTTCTGTTGGTTCTTGCATGTGCTGGATAATCTCCAACTACTGATTTAAATTTTATTTCCTTGCCAACTTGTCCATTAAAGTCGCCCACTAAAATTTTTATATGTTGTTTTGGTAATATGGATGTATCATGTTCTAGCATTTCCCAGAAAACTTCCACTTTGTCAGCATTTGTTCTGTTATGTTGGGTGATAGGTTCATGTTCATTTATAATTGTGTAACTTTTATGGCCTGACTTGAACGTCAGAAATGAAATTCGTCCTGATGGGGAGCTAAAATTAGTTACTGATTTCGTAGGTTGCTGTTTGACCATAAATTCTGTCCCTAATATAGTCGTATTATAGGAATTTTTAACGGCTGATATTCGTTTGTAGATCCTGTATCCACCTGACTCAAACGCATTTTCATCCAGATACCTTGTTTTTTGTAGTGATAATATAATTATGTTGCGTTGATTGAGAGTGTCTGTTAGGTGTTTTAGTTTCCCAACTTTCATAAGTATGTTGATGTTCAGAGTCCCCAGTAGCTGTTTTTTCTTGGGACTTATCTTTGAACAATACTAGGAAGCTCCGACTTTTCCTTACATAATGTTCTAGGCTCTCCAGAATCCAAAGGCCTAGTTGCACCGCCATGAATAGCGATGGAAGATTGGTTACTTCCTGAAGTAGTTTTCCTTTTGAAATTTACCATCATGTCCTTGGTTTGGGGAAAGGTAGTTGAACCTTTCCATGATAGGCCGCCACTAGCATGTGGGACAGACGCCTTTCGTAGCCGCCCACTGTGGGAACAGACGCTACAGTCTGGTGCTTTTATACAAAAGCCTGCCTCTTCCGCCAGTTCCGCCTTTCTGATGATTTTCATCGCCGCCTTCACTGCCGTTGAGGTCTTCACCGTTTCCCTGGCGAGGGACCCTAACTAGGTACTATCACCCGGGCCAGGTGAACCAAGGTTTTTTAAAGAGATGTTACTCCTCCCCCTCCTCCTTTTTCAACCGGGCTTGGGACCGGCTTTGGCGGAGTTAATGTATTTAATGTATATAATTAAATACACCGCAGTGGCGTCGTGGTAGAACGTGACGGTGGATTTTTAGTGGGAATATTACGTATATAAAGTACTCAGAAACTGTGGAGTCGGATGAAGCACTAAGAGATGCGTATCGACTGATGGAAGAAGAAGCTAAGTTAATTTGATGACGATTTCGAGAAAACAAGAGAATAACGGACGGATAGTGAATTATTTACTGATGGACGCTAACTAAGTCAAATTGAAGAAGATTACTAACTGTTAGCATCCTTTTTGAAGATGTGTTGACGAAATTAGTGAGAGAAGAAACTAACGATTAGTGAGTTATTTTCTGCATCAGTGAAGATTATGATGATGTTTGGTTTGTGGGGCGCTCAACTGCGCGGTCATCATCAACCGTATAGTGCCCCAATCCTTACACAGTCCAATTTTAGCCACGTTCACGAATGATGACGATGATGAAATGATGCGGACAACACAAACACCCAGTCCATGGGCAGACAAAATCCCCAACCTGATCAGTGAACAGAAAGGGTTATGTGGACTATAACATATAAATGAAAAGTTTACTTTGATCAGTGACCATGGCACTGACTTTGACATGCGATGAGCAATTTTAAACTATTTAAACGTGTTGTGGGCATTACACAGACTTTCTAGAAAGTGATGTATTGAATAAATGTGCATCCCGCCAATTAACATTTTTATCGCTAGAAAATACCTCGTTGAAACCAATCGAGGATCCTCGTATATGTTCTGTGAGATGTTTAATGAAAATCAAGTTAGTTCTTTCATTGGAAATTTCGCTATGCTAATTTTCAATTAAAATTTATTAATTTTGCTAATTATAAGTGGAGACGCCACAATCTTCGCAGCCATCTCACCTCATCGACGACAGAGAGGTTACGTGGCACACAGGAACAGCCAACTGTCTACAGCCAGAGACAGGAGCTTTCCAGATATACATCTAAAGGCCAATAGAAGTATCTCCAAAAGTGGGATGCGTTCCGAAAATTTGTGTAATCACATCATTAGGTCTCAGATATGAATAAACAGAGTTTGCCCCGATTCCTGAATGGAGCCTTTTTTTTTTTCAAATTACTCGAGAACCAAGCATTTAATCGAACAAGTCAAGCCTAGCAGAAATGTAGAAAACTAAGTTCTACGTAGAACTTTGCTATTTGATTAAATTTCCGATAGAAAATCTAGGTAAGGAAACAGTAGCCTTTCACGCTTTACACGAAAACACTTAAGTTTTCAAACAATGAAAGAAAGTAGCAAAAAATCCCATAAGTAAATATTGTCATTATTCAGTTATATGTAAGTCACTTGGTTAACGATCAACATCAACTTTCTACTTTCGATTCCGTGAATTATTCCATTATTCAGATTTTTTCTTGCTGGTACATGATCCCTAATCTATACATTATTGACGTAATAGTTTCGCAGACAATGAAACTAGCAGAATATTACTATATTAAAGAACAAAAATGTGAACACGCGTGTTAGTAAAAGGTAATACGACGGATTCACTACTGTTTTATTGGAAGTAAACAAACGTAATTCAATGAACAGCACAATTAAGTACATATGACTGTATAACACTGCATTTAAGTAATACAATAAAACAAGGCATGGCGAAACTGTATACGAAACTTATTCTGCAGGAATATGAGGTTTTCGTAACTAACGGATGGTTCGCAGTCCGAGAATCGGAAAAAAAATTGGGCACGAAGTGGGTCTGACACGACAACTGAATAAACTTCAATATGTACAATGAAGAACAGTGGTGATGTAATGCGTAGAGAGGATTAGCAGATGGCACTCTGGCAAGATGAACTGCTTCGATATCTTGAGCAGTTTGTAACGTTCGCTGGCAACTCTCACACTATTAATAAACTAGAATTTGATTGTACTATATACGCCGCTATGAAGCAATTTGTATATACTGTAATTATTTAACAAAAATTATTATTTAATTCTGTGTAAAGGACATTCGTTATTATTGTAATATTTTCTGTAGTAATATTCTCGATGTATTTATGATTGTAATATTTCTATACTCATAATGTAATTGCGAAATGTGTCAATATCTGCGATAACAAAAATGTAAAATTCAGCCACAGAGGAAAATAATGTTGTAAGATTACAAAGAGATGTTAATGGTCAGCAGTAGTATAAAAAGCACTACGTAGTGTGCATTCTTTGTCGTCTTCCTGGAGAGCTGAAAGTGAGAGGAACCTGTGACGTAGCATTTTATGAATGGGTAGACTTCTTTTGTCTGTATCTAGATTTAGCCGCCATTAGAGGAGAAATTACAAACTAATGTAAGTTGAATTATTGTTGTGGTCTAAATACATTATAATTTATCAAAAGTGTGTATTACTAATGTAAATTAGCTTGCCCATGTCATCTATAACATTTCTTTAAAGAGTTTACAGAATTTTTAGCGGTGTTGCTGGGCTGTGCCGCGACCGAACGATTTGCATCGGCGGCACATTTAAAAAATTGTTCCGCTAAGAACAATTAACCAAACCCGTAAATCGGGAGCAGATAAAAATTAGCAGTGAATTAAGAAAATGTTTTTCTTTTACAGCGATCCTGAGACTGACGGAATTTATTACTAGTTTCACATTTGTGCATTCATAGGCGGATAGTTAACGTTGAAATTTAACAATTTTGGTTCTTTCAAATAACTTAAATGTATAGTGAAGTGTGTTTTATCAATGATAATTAAACGTCGGCTTGGCAATATTTAACCATTTTCTGCTAATAGAGACAGTCTTGTGTTCCATAGCTAACGCAGGGAAAGAATTCAGTAAATATTAAAAAAAAAACACTGCATTTCGAAAATGTGTTCCAAGGCCGAATTATGTAAAGGATTTAATTCTCAACTAAATATTCTTAATCAGTTAATATGAATTCACGTAATTTTAAATGTACTTAATTCTGTGTAAATGAATTTTTACTACCACACGTAAATAAGAGGTTCTACAACAAAGTTCGTACGTACAGAAGGAAAGAAAGGAAAATTAACTAAAAACAAATTTAAAAAAGGTAACTGATTATTCTTTAATGTAATTTCATTAAAAGTTGACATCACTGACGAAGTTGAGCATTCTTGCGTTGTTGATACGGATAACAGAAAAGCAAGAATAAATGAAATGAAGCAGATGTCTGATTCTTGTCACATGTTCCTTTTCCTGTTCATGAGCACGTAATGTCCTTCAGCTCTGGGACAACCGGTGATGAAAAGATCACTTGCCACAAATAAGACGATCTTGGCAATTTATGCATTTCAGTGATTTTTGGCAGCAGCGGTGACAGTGCGAAATATCATAGAAGAACTCGAATCATACCTCTCAATTGTGTGACGTCTAAAATCAAAATGTGTGATAAGGTCACTCCTGTCAATGCTGAAGCAATTTTTCACAACTTCGCGTTCCTCGAAAGTGTCTAATAAACAGCTTCAGTACAATTTTGAGTATGAGTTGGCCCCATACCCAACATCTGTGTTGGACGCCGTAGGTATGTGAAAGCAAAATATTCCTTTCACAAGTTATTTAACACTTTTAGTAACCCAGCTGACTCGGAAAATATAGACGTTGTGGATGGAGGATTTCCGTAGTGTAGAGTGTTATGGGAGGCAAAAGAACTATTTTCTTTCAGAATTACGAAGTAAGTAGATCACATCAGCAGCTCGTATGGCAGAAATGTTACGATGGTCTTTAATGGGTAACTTTTCGTGACAACTGACAGGAGCATGGAATCAACTAAGCGGCTGCGCTGCGTAACGAAGAGAGCTGCACCAGTTGTCGCGCTTACTGAAACAACGTCAGAAATCACGGCGAAATTTTATCATAAATTGTTGATGGTGTACAGCAACCAGCCAAAAACTGGTTTTAGGTTTCTTTATTCAAAAATTACCGTTAGAGGTTTCGGACATTTTACAATACATCATCAGACGGTTCCTTGATGCTTTCATCAATACAGTTTATACATTGGTTTCCTGTGAGTTGCCTTAGGATAAACAACAATTTACAAATTATAAACGTGTAAAGAAAACGGTTGCACTACATATTTGTGTTGAATTGCAACTTACGTGAAATGTCCATCTGGTGCGTTTGTATTAACAGTTCTCTTGCAATGACATACATCATCAAGGATGTTTCACAGTAACAAACGTAGCACTGCATTGTAAACCACATTCGTTCTTTTACAAAACGAATTTTCAACGTGCACTACATATTTTAGTTTATAGCATACAAAAACAAATACACAGTGTGCAGAGTGCATGAATGTCAAGTAAATTACTGTTATGTTGAATGGAAACAGTGTTTTACCCTAATTCTAGGGCATTAAATGCAGACAAAAACAATCAGTATATGGGGCTTTCTGAATTTTAGCGCTACAAACTAATTTTATACAACGATAGATATACACGTGTGGACAAGAGGTGTGTGAAATCTTGGTGTGCTATTTGAATATCGGCTATGATAATACGTAATTTATTAGTATTTAGAGCCATAACTAATACTGAATGTTGCAGGCATATACAAGATAGTATATACAATCGTGCTCAAAAGTATCGAACGACCTGAATTGGATTTTACCTGATTCGCATGTAACTCGCATAACGCAGCTGTCTAGCAGGTCCTCTAATCGCTCCTTGCTACAGTCGTTTGACTATTGAAAATAGTTCCAACAAGTCACCACTAGAAAACACTGCTCTGTATCACAATAGCTCAAGATGTAAAGTAATACCACGACTCTACCAATATCAGGGAACACCTTACTACAGATAAGACTGTCCTTAAGGTTTGTAAGCTCACATTTATGACAATAAATGACATACCTGAAATGTTAATACTCTCATTATTAAGTCATATAGGTAATGCTCATGATTTCCTCTTCCAAGTAACATACCGTACTTATTATTTAACACAAAATGACATTGAAATTTTAAATTAATCACGAGCAGCTAGTTGACAATATGTATGAACTTCAAATGACCTGACGAACCGTCTCGTTCTGCATATAGATTCAAACCCATGTCATGCAAACTAAGCAAAGATTTCTTGACTGACGGAAACTAACAGTCATTCGTGCCTATGCATACAGAGATTGATATAGCTCGATTTTAGACAGTATCAGTTAGCAAATATCAACTTTAAATTACACAGCGTAAATATTTTTAATGGACGCGAATTCCTAACCACCATCTATTGTCCCTGTTAACGAACTACGAGAGATGTTAAATATTGCTTCTTCACAAGTAACGTACTTGATATACCGTGAGGTAAAGCTTTGTACTGGACAGGAATCAGAACCCAGAACCTAATCGGATAGTTATCGAAGCACAATGAACTGTGACATATCGGATTTTCTCGGCAGTAGCTAGATGTTTTAACTGAAATGACGAGCGGAATTTTAATTTTTTCCTTCCCAGGACTCCAACCAGGTACCTATCGCTGTTGTATTCTACAGAAAACGAACGTTAAATATGGGTTTGTTACACCAGCAGCGACATGTGAACATGTTTGAACTAGAAATAATACGAAGAAGAGCTCAGTGCTGACTGGAAATCGAACCCCACACATATCATTGTTGACTACACACAAAGAGACGTCAGCTACCGAATTTTTCTCCACCAGCAGCTCGGAATAACATCCTTTAACTTACAGTGATCTCGCAAATAGTTCAATGTCTCACTGGGAGTGAAAAACGTCAGATATCGCTATTGTTGACAACGAATGAAGATACATTAAAAAATGGCTCTGAGCACAATATGACTTAACTTCTGAGGTCATCAGTCGCCTAGAACTTAGAACTACTTAAACGTAACTAACCTAAGGACATCACACACATCCATGCCCGAGGCAGGATTCGACCCTGCGACTATAGCTGTCGCGCGGTTCCAGACTGTAGTGCCTAGAACCGATCGGCCACCCAACGGGCTATAATACATTAAAAATCAAAATTGTTATCCACCAGCAGATAGGTATTCTCATGCTAGATCTTGATAATACATAATGAAAACTTTAGTGCTGGGCCAGGATTCGAACCTATTCATTTGCAATATGTGGAGATGTTAAGGAACCTGCAGTTATTAACAAACTACAAATTATAGTCGAGCTGTATTGTCACGAAGGTATCAAATTCCGCGTTAAGGGCGGACTGATTGGCATTCCCAGTTCAGACCTAATTTTATCGACATACAGAAGCTCAAATAAAAGATGGCATAACAATCCTGTGACCCTACATAGCGTTTGTTTCGTCACTAGAAATAAATAACTAGTATAAAAAGGGTTACTGGTGATAGAGTTTCTACATGTCTCCACTCCTGACTTTATTGTGGTTCAACCTGACATGTACTTGGTAGAAAAGGAACATCATGTTTCATGTGAATTTCAGACCACAATGCCATTATACCTTCTTTACTTGGGGGCATAGCCAGAAGAGAATAGAATCTGTCTCTCCCTGTCAAAAATCATCGGCAGAAGTTGGAATCGAACCCAGACTATAAGTATATGAACCTATCATCAATCCAACAGACCACAAAATCCTTTCGTCTGCGACTCATTTTTCTATCATAAGGCTGTTACGCCACACTGGATGAGTGTTCTGACGCACAGGCTCCCTGTAGTGGTCTGCATCATGTTCAGTACATTGATTTACTTGGTTGACCGAATCACCATGAACTAGCTGCCTTGGCTACCTAGTGCATACATTCGACTCTAATAAAAAGTGTTCCTTTCCACTTGAGCTACTCTTCTATGCTATCTGTTTGTTGAAAACGTTACGCAATGCAAAAGAACAGCTGTAACTGTCTGTCTCCCAGAAGTCTATATCCAGCTATATGCATTATCTCACTGCACTGTGGAATGCGGAAGTTCTGGAGGAATTGTTGTTGACTTCTAGAGCTACTGTAGCTGTCTCAGCTAGTAGCATAACGGTAAGCGTCGCGCTCCGCAGATAAGAAGTCATGAGTTTGAGTACTTTTACTGTTACACTTTTTAAAACGCATTTCTGCTGTCTGCTGAAGTTATCAATCTAATGGAACTTTGAACATAATTCCCTTCACTTCTCAACGCAAAATAGTCGCATGTGGAAAATGGGGCTAACTTCTGCGACATTTTTTTTCTTTTCAGTTTTAATAGACGATCAGGCAGCAGATGTTTCTCGAAACGTTTATATTATGTATGGGGAGAGCGCATCATGCCAAAATACGTCAGAAAAGTATTTTCTACATTAGCTGCCCTGTGGTAGTGGCATTTTAGTCTTCTTCAAACCTTGTTTGACAGCTTTAACTCAGAACAAGTTTTCTACATGCATGTAATCAATAAACTGCATGCGCATTGTCAGACTGTTATAGATAACATCAGAGAATTCGCATACATAGTTGATTATTAATATCTCTCTCATGTTACGATTGTTGTAACAGCACTAAAGGAAACCTTGCGAAAATGGTGCACTGTATTATAAGAAATGAAATGAAACAACCCACGACAACCTTATGACGAATGTCTCTTTTAATAAAACTGAGTATCTGTACACAAGTGTGCCTCTATCAGCACAAATTCGTAAAATATTACTCACTTAGATTTCGATTGGGTCTGTGGTTAATTGGTATGGTGTTTCATTCTCAAGAGGTATGCAAATGTGGCATTTCATAAATAATGTTATGTTTTCCTAGTAACCCAAAATTTGTTTGTCAGCAGAGGAAAGAGTTGTAAGTTATTCACCATTGCACTATGGGCCGAAAATATTTCCTTGTGATTTCCTTATAGATGTTTGATCTGACTGATTGTAGCTCTTTCACAGAAGGGATAAAAACGTTATAGTCAGCGAGACAAATCGCGAATCATAGCAGACGCTTTTTCATAGGTCAGCATGTTAAGACAGAGCTAGTGAAGAGGTATGTGCCTTGGCTTCCTCTTACGAGGGCAGTAGTGACTAGAACTCGTAAACCGCTATTTAAAGGACGAGATTAGTTGAGATTTCCACGGGCAACGACTTTCCTGGGCTGAAAACTGTAAATTCACAATCTTTCCTTGCACCTCAAGCGATAATAACTCAGATTATTCAATGGAAATGACACGAAAAATCAAGTGATCTTTGAGGCTTAATTCCATGCGCACCAGGAAGTAACACGCCGATCACATAGTTGCCGAACATACCTTGCCTTGTTGCCAAATCTCAGTTACAGTACCACCAGAAAGAAGACAAACCGATGTGATCCTACAGCGGGCTGGGAAGTGACCATAGCTGGCGTCTCAAAGACGCATTTGCTACAGCCTGGGATACGTAATGCGTCTGATTCGCATTTCTGTAACTAGGTTTAGAGACTGGAGCGTAGTTACCAGTAATACTCAAACGGACTGCAAATCAAGCATCATAAATCAGTAACTCTCATAGTTGTTTTTATATTTCTTTTCTAACTGTACTCAGAACTAAGAAACTCATTCACAGACATTTTCGTGCCTCGCCGATAGTCGAGCACAACAAACAAATAAAATTAAAAAAAAAAGATTGTATGTGTGTGTGTGTGAGAGAGAGAGACAGAGAGAGTAAAAAGGAAAAAAGAATGAGAGAGAGAGAGTAAAGAATTGAATCGTGGTATGTAAAGAAATCTTTCATTAAAATGACACGTTCCACATGATTATGAAATGTCATATTCATGATCTATGGAACAAGTTTTAATCTAATAAAATCTAACCTAATCTAATCACATAATATTGCTCACTAGCCATGAAGAGTCATGAATTACCAAAATTTTCGTCAGTTCAGTAAACAACAGTTTTTGTAATAAATTTGGACTCCTATTAAGACCCTTTCGTCCCTGTTAACTAACCACGAAAGATATCTTATATACCTCCATTCAGAAGTAACAAAGTGTGCATGCATATAAAGATGAAGCGCATGATGTGAAGTTCTGTGATGGAGATACAAACCCAGCACGAAATCGAATTGTTAACTAAGTAAAATCAAATCTTACCTATCGGTTTTTCTTACCAGCTGCTAGGTGTTTGAATCTGAAATAAGGATACAAATTTTTGTGCCTGAGCGACAATCGAACCAACTTACCAACCTTCTTTATCATCCACAAATATAGCTTAAGTGTGAATTGCTTACACACCAAAAGTAAGATGTGCGTGTTTGACCAGAAATATCGACACCTATTGTGATTGTTGGCAACACATGAACAGACATTATAAATGCTTGTTAATTTTCACTAGCAGGGCGCTGTGAACATGATAGGGCTTGAAATTAAGTTATGAATATTTTTGTACTGAATCAGGATTCGGACCCACATACTTACCTTTGGAGGAGACCTAGAGAAAATTGCAGTCTTGGGAAAAGGAACGAAATGATTGAACTATACTGTTCCGAGAGATTCCAATCCTCGAAAGAGGAGATACGAATTCGAATCACCAAATTTTTCAACGTCTCTAGTTCAATTAAGTACAAGTAAAATAAGAGCCTTCTTCCTTTAAATGACTATCGGTTCATCAAATAAAATAAATTTTCTAATGCAAGTAAGTTTACTGGCGACAGTATTTCTGTTATCGATGACTTCCGCCTATGTCATTTCCCAACGTAAACCATCTCTGCCCATTTGGTAATGAAGGAATGTGACGTTTAATGAGGAGTCTGGATTATAACGTCTTTCTCTTGAGGCTACCAGAGGTAAAGTAAATCTGTTTGTGTCTCTTAAAAGAAAATGCCTGAACCCACGCTTTGCACCTGTCGACTTAACACCATGATGACAGACAAATTGGCGTCTCAGTGTATTTTGACTATAATATGTTATCCTTCTTGCGACCTCGTTCTAATAACTTGTGGGAGCAGATATAACATTTAGCTTTTTGAACATTAAGCAATAACACACAAAGATAGTAGATGAAAGTATACAAAGAAACAATCAGACTCATGGGTGTGGATCCAGTTCATCATTAGAAGACTAAAAAAGAGGGAAACATTACGAAAGCAATTAATACGCTGGTTAGTATACATTATTTGTCTAGATCTGAAGACTAAAATGCGCAGATCTGCACAGTGCCCGCATCTGCACTTTAGTTTCTGTCTTAATGGGCATAATTTTTAGTTTCTTCTCTTCTGAATTTTCAAATGAACCGATTGTTACGTGGCACAGAATAATTAGTTAACTGAGTTTCTTATCGCTTCCATTCTCACCAACATTTTTCTATATTCTCTTGCAGTTCATGAAATCATACTGGTACGGTCACAAGACTGCGCGTAGATGCAATCGATTTAGAGGTGTAAAGTGTTTGTTATCTTACTTTTCGTGATGGTGGGCAAAGTTGATGTCCAAAGAAGACTTTTTATTGTACTGAAAAAAATCTTCTGTCACAAAGTTTCGTATATATTTGGTGGGAAACTGTAATCATGATGGAAGATTACACACCTGAATGTTTGACACAACTGGTAGGAAAAAACGCTGCATATTAACCAAACCCCACGCCTCCACTCCGTATCCTCCTATGACACGAGCACAGGACTCTCCTCGCATACTGCTACAGAGCTGTTCCTAGCACAGCTGAGAATTGGCGACGTCGTCACAAACGTTTGGCAACACTGTGACAGTGCAGTCACTTCCACGTATGGTACTGAATTAACTCGCTAAATTCACTTGATATTCCCTTTCCATTTGAATGACTCATGCTATATAATCCTCATGTAAACGAAGACACTGAGACAGAAACTTCAAATTTTTGGCTAGAGAAATGCTGTTCTTCACATAAGTAACAATTTTTGATTATCTCTCACGATGTGTTATGAGGCTGAGCGACCAATACCATGATGATAGTGGCGTGCTGGCAACAGTGTGTCTGTAGCCCTGTGGTACCGCCCGTGTCTCATGTCACAACGTCTCATTGAGCCGTCAGTTCTAACCGTGGTAAGGGCCAGCGTGTGTGAGCTATTTTTTTCTGATTTATTTTATGGAGCTGCAAATTTCCAGAAAAAAATCTGTAACGAAATTGGAAGAAAACCTTTACAAATCAAGTCCTCTTGGTAGCCCGACTCAGTAAGTAGTGTTAATGGTCATAGATCTCGGATTTCTGACTGCCAAGCTGCTTCACGATACAAGCGTCTCTGAAGAAATTCGAATAGACCGTCAACGATACGAATTTCAATATTGTTCATCACTTAAGACTCACGTGCCAGGGTGATAAGTATGAAGGAAATGAACCTCTTTATCATTATAGGGCCTCTATGCTAAATTTCCACAGTAGCAATTAGGAACTCTCTGCAGACATTTGCTAGCAATGTCTCTAGCAACTTCTTTTTTTCTCAGGTTAGCTTCAAATATGGGCAATTTTGTTGCCTTAAATCCAATTGAATATTTTAAATATCACTTTTGAACAGCATTCACTTCTCCATTAATAAATGTATGGACCTCAAAA
Source organism: Schistocerca serialis cubense (assembly GCF_023864345.2). Classification (NCBI taxonomy): domain Eukaryota; kingdom Metazoa; phylum Arthropoda; class Insecta; order Orthoptera; family Acrididae; genus Schistocerca; species Schistocerca serialis. The sequence goes on from NC_064638.1 coordinate 493,165,769, forward strand.
CAAGCAGTTTGCCTGAGTAGCTATAGAGCTTGTTCTGAAAGCTATTGACACAATGTTTGAAGAATCTCCAGTGAAAGGAGACGCTTTAATTATAGCGCACTGGATCAGAAACAATGAAATTAATTCTTTGCCGCATCGATGTATTGCATATTAGTGTAGTAAAATACTCATCAAACAAAAACGGTTTTGTGCCTCCATTGCTATCGAGTGTGAAACAAAAATCGAAGACAGATTTAATGGGACACCACTCAACAACATTAAAGCATTTTACACCATCGACAGTGAGGAGTGGAAATGTCTCCCATTTGAAGGTCATGTTGTTGTATTTAAATGATTACAAAATCAGGTAAAACAAACAGTGAGGATGTCAGTATAAGCACATTACTGTTGTTAGTATGATATTGCACTGCCCAGGGCCTGTAATGATAAAGGGCCCGTGTAAGTCAGGTATATTGTATACAGAAATGGAAGAGAGAGCACCACTAAATTTTACAATATGAATTATCTGCACACGCACAGAAATTACTGTTACAGTGTACTTATGGAGCCCGGTGAGCGAATTGCTTATTTTCCAGTGAGAAAGAGCACTGGCAAACCGTCTTCGCTACATTAGGTTAATTAAACTGGTGTTACTCTGAGCTAGATTTTACGGTCAGCGACTAAGTGCAAAGTCAATGAGTCGGATGCGGGTTTTGCAACTGTGAAATACTTTCCTGCATTATAGAAGCGAACATTGAATTTGAACTAATATTGCGAAAATTCTGAACTTCGATAGCTTAGAATGAAAATCTTTCTGTTTAGTGCAAAGGAAAACAACTGATTTTGTAAAACATTCTCTGTCATACACAACTTAAAACAGGTCACGTAGACTGAAAATCATATGGAAGAACTGACAGCGACGTATTTCGGATGGCAGTAAGATTCTTTCACTTTTCGTTTGTCAGTATTTGACACCCATTTCTAGGCGCAAGTAAATGAAGAAAGGCAGCGGGCTTTTGTTATCAAGTAACGTCTTCATGAATTACCTTAGTTTCGATGTAATATACGAGTAATTGCTGATGATTGATATCAACATGAAACGGATTCCGTAGACAGGGAAAGAACCTGAACCCGGGCAACTACATCCATAATAACCACAAGACATTAAATAATCTTCAGGCACATATGTTCCAGCAGCGGTACGAATAAAATGATAGTAATAATGAAGGTAATAATCGAACTATCCAGTAACTTCACACTTCACAGTGGATTTTCTCGAACTAAGAAATTTGCTGAACCTGTAAAAATTTCAAAATGGCTTCACATCGAGTCTATGATGCGTAGAAGAGTTTTTACATCCTGCTGACATGAGAACGGTATAATCTCCGCGTCAGAAGCTTGAACCTATTTAACCATTTAATAGACTCGCATTTTTTCCACAGAAACTAATTTTTAAGCTAAGCACATCATCCGTTACGCCACACTGTGGGGCTGGGAAATGGGGCCACAATAGTCTGGTGGAACGAACTATTGAAACGTCCCCTTTGAACAATTATACAAGACTGTGCTTAAACTGACACACAATATTTTGTTAGCGCAACGCAATCTGACTTTCAAAATTCCTTACAAAAGAATGGCCCTGACTAACATTAAACTATACCTTTCACAAATCGCTTACCTCACAAAAATCTTCGCTGCTCAAGCTACTGCAGTACAGCGAGCGCCACTACTGCCAGCTAAATAAAAGATTCAAACTATGGAAGGCACTAACTACTGATAGGGATAGTTAGCAAATGAAAGATATTAATAGAGAACAAACAATGTATTTACCTTGATATCATCATATATAAATATAGCAGTTCATGACAAATTACAAAACTCCGCCATCTCTCTCCCCACATCCACCACTGCTGGCGGCTCACCTCCAACTGCCCAACGCTACGCGCTGTTCACATCCAGCTGCCGCTGCCCAACACTACAATGGCGAGTATTACAACAATGCAAAGCAGCCACAGACTGCACACAGCACAGCCAGTGATTTTCATACAAAGGTGGCGTTACCAATAAAAAAACCTAAACAGCCTACTTACATAGCCCCCATGCTCCCCACAAAAAATTTTACAAATTGGATTGGGCAGTGGCCAATACAGATTTGAAAAAAAATTTTCATAATTACAATAACAAAGAAATCAAATGCACACACTTATTGATACAATGTTGGTCAAATGCTAAAATTTTCTCACAGTCCATAAAGATAGTCCTGATCATTCATCATAATAGTAATGACAGGTTTTTTTTTCACAAAGTCTCATTAGTAAAAGAAATTGCACACAGAAGTAGTGGATTTCCATGCAGTCTTGAAGAAGTAGTGTTGTCCTTCCAACGGAAAGACAGTGCTGACTCTTGACATGCTGACAGGTAATGGGTCACAACAGAGCAAACCCACAGCAGAGTCACTCGAAGTTTTCAAGAATATTGGTAGGCAGGTCATCACAGAGTAGACCCACTGTAGTCCTGGTAGAGATTACGGTATTGGTGGGCCACCAGAGGTGCAGACCCACTGCAGTCCTTGTAGAAATAATGGTATTGATGGATCATCAAAGATGTACACCCACTGTAGTCCTTGTAGAGATAGCCAGCAGCCATCTGTTGTGACTGTGCAGGTGCACAATCACCATTGAAGAGTCTTGCGGATAATATAGCAAGTCCATAAACCACCACTTGTGCACTCACAAAGTTTTCGGAGCTGTCCTTAGAACCAACAATGCTGTTATCCAGTCCTTTGCTGACTTATCAACACACGTGCAAACACTAACAGTCCCTACTTCTCACATATTGTCCATATACTATGACCAACAGAAACGTGTGCAGTGAAATGGAACTTACAAGTTACTTAATTTGATTAACTGGTGTCAATTACAATATTATAACATGAGAATACAATTACAAAGGTACAAAATACATCATTAAAGAACATAACAATACAGATAATATTTGTAGTACAGGCTTTACAACAGAATAGAAATAAACATATACATCAATGTTACAGGAATTATGACATGAGTACATAGATAAAAGATCAGAATAACTTTCGGAATATCAACTTCACACATGAGAACAGAACAGAATAAATTATGTCCCAACATCTTTACAAAGTAAATAACATAGTATTAGAAAAATTCTACAACATAGCTCTCATCAGCTAAACACATAAAGACAGGAAAAAGACAAATACACAAGGGTACACAAACATATAGTGGGATAACACAAAAGGGAAAGGACAGGGTTTGTTTTACTGCAGTATTTTGCATGGAGAACTCCCTTTGTTCATCATTATTCCCAAAAAGACCTGTCTATACCTGCTTTCTGTATTCTATTCATATTTCGTTCAAAATAATTATTTCTCAGTGCACAATACTCATTTTTGCCAAATCTGTTTTTTATATCTTCTCAATGCGTTTCTTCCAATTCATCGCAACTCATTCTCTTATATAGTCTACCCCCTCTTAAGCTAACTTAAATCTACTGAGCTCAGATGCTAAACTAAGGGACGAGGCAATGCAGCAGCACATAACAAATTAATACAAACAGCAATGCAAAAAAATGGAAAATTGCAAAACAAGCTACAGTAAATATAAATTACCAAGCAATGCAACATTACAACTAATATGAGCCAATGTGCAGCAACAAAAAAATAAGTCAGTAGTAAAACTAGCTTAACAGAGTAACACAATTTAAAATTCAGTAGCACTATGCCTGGCAAACAGCAGCAGCAAATATAAAAAATATAAAAAATATACCTATACATGACAAAGCTCAAGCAGAAAAGATATTACGGTAAAAACAACAATGCAGATAAGGGAAATGTATAATCATATCTTAATGTCTATGTAATTATAGTGGTGCACCACAACAACTTATTGTAAAAGAAATATTACCATGTACTTGAAAAGAAAATTACGTGTTACTGTTACTAGTCCCTTCTTATTGTTCTTTCCTTTCCAAGTGCTCCTTTTTTGAAGAATGTGGATCACAAAATTATTATTTAATAGATCTGTTGACAGAAAGTGTTCACATTAGCAAATGCATCTAAGTTTATTTTATAAAACTAATGCTGTAACACAGCTGGAAAACAGATGTCAAATGAAATAAGCAATTACGCAAACCAAAGCATAAAAACGTCATTCAATAGTCATGTGGCATTTCGTAAGTCAGTAGCTCTCAACTCTCATAGAAAGACACTTGTCATAATCAGGTGTGCAGATGTATGAATATTTCCCATCAATTCATAAGCATTGCAGTAATTAGCACAAAGTACAAGTAATCATATGTTTTCAGGTAATGAGCGTGTAATATTTGCGATGCTTTCTACAAAGGAATGTCAATAGCAAGGTTAATGGAAGTAATGAGGGTGTCGCATTTGCAATATTTTCTCTAAAGGAATGTCAATGGCGAGGATAAAGGCCTGCCTTTTTTCCTTTTTTTTTTTTTCTACCTGTGCTTCCGGAAAGGCACACCCTAATGGCTTGTTCTCCAGGTGTTTGACACAGCTGCGTGCCCACAACGCATTACGTGCAGGTGGTCACTTAACTTTCTTACGGAAATATTTACGACACCAGTTTCTGCTACAGTGACAGTCTCACATAAAAATATTTCACAGGTCAAGAATTAGCGTTGCAAATCTGTAGAAAGAAAATCCTAAAAATATAAGTGCCCAAATAAAATATTCGTCAGTATTGTAATACAGTCACGCATATACACACACATTTCATAACTCTTAAAGTACGTTTCTTGGTTTCCAACATCCTTTTCATAAATCAGAGTCCCTAAACACTACTCATTATTCCTTACCTGATTATACATATACATATTCGTCGACACTTCTTCAATATTTCATCATGAGAAATACGTAGCATAATAAACATTCCTCAACAACATAATACACATCGTCGTCGTAATAATAACATCATTACACTTCAGTCAAATCTCAAAATCGTCGTAACTTCCTCCAATAATTTCTAAGCCTAAAAAAATTCTCTGCTCATGTCAAAAGTGTCAGCTGCCTCAAACGTACTTTAAAAATCATGATCTCATACCAAATACATCATTCAAAGCTCTCATAGTATCACAATGGGTCCGAAAAACTATGAAGAGTTCACACAGTACAGACAAAATACAATTTCGTAAGTGTGAAGTAATCCAACTTTGTAATTGCGTAAACATATGTCACTGATGTAATAAAAAAAGTTTATCTCTCAGTTACATGATCAGATAGCTGTGTAATTTGTGTGTTAGAGAAATATGGTACCAATGTGTAAAATTGTATAAGCAAATACCATATTAGCTAGGGTTCCTTGAGGTTGCCACACACATGGTACACAAAGTAAGCGTGTACCCCCCTGAGGATTAATGTAATTAACTCTCAGGTGTTACAGATTACAGCAATGGAATGAAATGTATCACGGAAAACTTTCTTTGTAATTCAAAAATCTTTAAAAATAAATGTTTTAAGTACAAAATTAATCACTCAAATACGTGTACTGTAGCGCTAAATGTGCGTCTTGTTGCAACATAATCTGTGTGGAAGTGTCGTAGTTATCGTCCTCCGAAAGCTAAGTTCTGCAGAAGTCAATGTACTTACCTCATAATACACAAAAGTGAAATGCTTTGCGTATAAATGTCTTAGTTATTACGCTTATTGCCGTGATGAGGAAAGTACTGTGCTGTAACGTATTATCGTGCTGCGGAAAAGGCAGTCACATTGTAGCTATACCACAAAAGTTATTACTAAAACATGTTTTACTTTCCAGAAGAATTCAGAGAAACTGTGCAGATATAAAACAGAAACACTGCAAAAGCAACATTGTAAATTGTCACTCATTAGTAGCGTCGTGATAAAATCGTGTAGCTGTCACAGAAACTAACCACTGTGTCGTCTGGTATCTCACAGAAAGTACATTAAACCCAGAATGTATTTTCAAGTAAACCAAAATGTTGCATTAAAATCTCATTAGCAGTACTGGTAAATGTTCTAAGTATGTAAGCCTTATAGTCGTTCCATAATCGTGCAACTAACAAGCAAGAATGTACACACACAATAACACTGTGACGTCTGTTCACTATAACAATGCATTCGTCATTTCTGTTTCAATAAGTTCTCTTGGTTCTTGACTGGATATTTAACTTCAAACATTGTTGCATGTTAACAGTTTCTTAAGTCTGACAAGCATACTAGTAATGTGAAGTGAAAAGTTTTATGGCAATGACAAAGTTAAAAAGCAGATTATCTTTCAATAAACGGTTTTACATGTGAAATGTGGTGTAAACCTTTACTCTTCCTAGTACACAGGGTTTCAACTTCAAAGCAATTATCATGTTGTATACATCGTTAAAGAATGCTAAAATTTTTCTCAAGGCTAGAGTCTTATGTTATTTTTCTCAGAGCCAGCGGGCGCACGCGGCTGCCTGCTGTGCGAGTCATTGTCTGTCTCTTTGTTGGCGCGCGCCGTTATTGGGATTAGGAGACCTAACTTCTACAAATTCACTCTGACGAGAAGGCCGTGCCCTGTTTGAATCCCGCCAGTTCTGATGCAATTCAGGTCTGTCGTTACGAATATATCGTCTGTCGTCATGTCGGTAGGTTCCGTAGTTTCTTCCTTGTCCGTCACGAGGTGGAGAATTTCTCCCTGAATCGTAACTGTGCGCCGAACTGTTGCGTCTGAAGTTATTCTGTCTCCCTTGATAATAATTATTTTGGTTCCCATATTGTCTGTTTCTATGGTTATCTCTGTCATATTCATTACTACGGAAATGCGATCTTTCTCTGTAACAACAGTGGTTGTAATACGGGTGGTGTCTGTTTTGGTCACGATTTACGTTGTAAGAATAGGCTTGTCGTGTATAGTTATTGCTTCTGTCGTCACGGAATTGTGACGGATGTGACCTGTAATTGTTGTGTTCCTGGTTTCGCGTTCCGCGATTGTCAGTGTCAATTTCTAATTCTTGTAAGAGTCCCTGAAATGCTTCAATGTCGTCTTTGCAACGTCCTGCCAAAATAATATGTCGTAAATGTTCAGGCAGTTTGATTAAGCAAATGCGGATGAGTTCTGAGGGGCTGTATGGGTTTGAAAGATACTGATTCTTATGCAACATGTCTTCAAAATATTTCATAAGACTGGAAAATTCAGATTGTTCGAAATGTTTCATCATTATGATGCTATGTTTTACTTGGTCTTGTGTGGCTTGAGACCAATATGCTGAGAGGAAGGCATGGTAAAACTCTCCTTCACTGTGGCAATCGTGAATTACCGATCGCATTCTTACAGCTGGTTCATTCTCCAAGTAGCCACACATAAATTCTAATCTGTGTTCTAACGACCAGTTGGGAGGAAAACAATGAGAGAATTGATGGAGCCATGCTTGTGGATGAATGTCGTTGCCAGAATTCTTAAATGTTTTGAATTTACGTGTAGTAATGAACAGCTTATAGTCAAAATCATCATGTCGGCGAGTCGCATATCGGTCATTGTTAGGTCGTGTCGGCCATTCCATCTCAAAATTCGGTGCACATTGCCAATTTCTTTCATAACTTCCGAAATGCCCTGTGTTATTATTTTGTGGCTGTTCCGTATTTCTGCGTCCCTCTTCCCGTATTGGGGCGCGAGTATCCTCTGAAATACGTAATTCTTGTATTACCTGTGTCAGCTGATCTTGTACTTCCCGGATTTCTCTTTTGTACTGTGTATTGATTTGATTTTGATTCTGTCTGAATTTTCTAATTTGTTCGTACTCTTCTGTGTCAGTGAAGCCTACAGGTCTTGTGTCATTCAGATCATCATCTACCTTTGTAGATAAGTTAGTAACCTGATCCGAAAGTTCGGCTACTTTGATAGTGAACACATTTCCTCAGTGTGTTTTTCTGAACCAAGTTTCAGAGTGTCCATTTGTGTTGAAATCGAATCTACTGTGTCCTTTAAGTTTTCCTGAGTTTTTGCAAGTTGCTTAACCGAATCGGTAGATGCAACTGAGTCAATTTTAGCCCACAAGGTCTCATGATTTTCATGAACAATGGTTTGCAGTTCTTTTATGGCTGCTTCGTGATTCTGTAATGCATTTTCATGCCGCGAAAAAATAGGTTGAAAATGCTCACAAATTTGTGTTTTTACGTCATTACAGACTTTTTGACATTTCGATTCAATGTTATGTAACTCAGCAGTTAAATCTTCACGTGTTTGTTCAAGTGTGGTGTCTAACTTTTGAAGATTTTGTTCCATTGTGTCTAACTGTTGCTGTGTTTGTCTCTGGTGTTGTTCCATTGTGTCTAACTTTTTAAGATTTTGTTCCACTGTGTCTAACTTTTGAAGCTTTTGCTGTGTTTGTCCCATTTGTTGTATTAATTGTAATAACAATGCATTGGTGTCTGAAACATGTTCCTCAGTGCTTTTCGGCAGTGAATTTACACCGGAAACATTCACATTTTGACAAGCAGAAAATGTGTCTTGACTTATTTGAGAAAACGGTGAGGATCCAAAACCTGAATCTACAGTATTTGCGAGATCGTGTCGTGTCATTTCGGCTTCCTGAGGCGAGCTATTGCCGACCGATCGATCGATAATGCTTCCCTCTTCACTAATTGTTTCACTGTCCACGCCATTGTTTGACGCCCGCTCCATTTCCCTGTGCACAGTTACCAAATTACTACTTTGAACATTAGTAAATTCATTACTCGGCGGCGCTGATAAGCTACGCTCGTCGTCACTATTATTTCTCTGTTTAGTTTGGAGCCTAGTGTTACATTTTTCACACGCCATAATTGTCACAATATTTCACACGATAACACAGAAAATCACAATTTGAAGTGCAAAATAGGAGAACACATTAACATAACACTGAAAATAATATCTAGTTAATTGCAAGCGCAGCTGCGAAATACTTGGTGCAAATCTATATGCATGCCACAACTGTTTTACTGTACAACAATGAAAGGCTACAACTACAAAGGAGATTCTCTCTACAATTACGCGCTAGCAATAAACAAAAGCTACACTAAATACACAAACTACAAGAAAAAATCAGAAGATTCCAGTGAGGTATCCTAGGCTAAGGGTCGACATATGAAACGTCCCCTTTGAACAATTATACAAGACTGTGCTTAAACTGACACACAATATTTTGTTAGCGCAACGCAATCTGACTTTCAAAATTCCTTACAAAAGAATGGCCCTGACTAACATTAAACTATACCTTTCACAAATCGCTTACCTCACAAAAATCTTCGCTGCTCAAGCTACTGCAGTACAGCGAGCGCCACTACTGCCAGCTAAATAAAAGATTCAAACTATGGAAGGCACTAACTACTGATAGGGATAGTTAGCAAATGAAAGATATTAATAGAGAACAAACAATGTATTTACCTTGATATCATCATATATAAATATAGCAGTTCATGACAAATTACAAAACTCCGCCATCTCTCTCCCCACATCCACCACTGCTGGCGGCTCACCTCCAACTGCCCAACGCTACGCGCTGTTCACATCCAGCTGCCGCTGCCCAACACTACAATGGCGAGTATTACAACAATGCAAAGCAGCCACAGACTGCACACAGCACAGCCAGTGATTTTCATACAGAGGTGGCGTTACCAATAAAAAAACCTAAACAGCCTACTTACACTATCAAAGGTGCAATGCGTGACTTCAGGTATTTGCATTTAAGAGGCACAAACAGATGTACTTTACCTCTGCCAACCTCCAGAATCCTTCATTACCAACTAGTCAGAGCCGGTTTACGTTGGGAAACGACATAGGCGAAAGTCATGGTAAACAGACATACTGTCGCCAGTAAACTTACTTACTTTAGAAAATTTTATTTTATTTGATGAGCCGATAGTCATTTATAGGAACAGGGCTCTTATTTTACTTGTACTTGATTGAACTGGAGGCGTTGAATAATTTGGTGATGGACTGTGATTCGAATTCGTATCTCCTCTTTCGAGGATTTGAATCTCTCGGAATTGTGTAGTTCAATCATTTCGTTCCTTTTCCCAAGACTGCAATCTTCTCTAGGTCTCCTCCAAAGGTATGTATGTGGGTTAGAATCCTGAACCAGTAAAAAAATATTCATAATATCAAGCCCTATCACGTGCAAACCGGCCTGCTAGAGAAAATTAACGAGCATTTTTAATGTCTGTTCTCGTGTTGCCAACAATCGCAATAGGTGTCGTATTTCTGGTCAAACACGCACACACCTTACTGTTGGTGTGCAAGCAATTCATACTTAACCTATATTTGTGGATGATAAAGAAGGACAGTAGGTCGGTTCGATTGTCGCCCAGGCACAAAAATTTGTATCCTTGTTTTAGATTCAAACACCTAGCAGCTGGTAAGAAAAACCGCTATACAACATTTGATTTTATTTAGTTAGCAATCCGATCTCGTGTTTGGTTCGTATCTCCGTCACAGAACTTCACATCATGCACTTCAACTTTAAACGAATGCACGATTTGTTACTTCTGAATTGAGGTATATCAGATATCTTTCGTGGTTAGTTAACAGGGACGAAAGGGTCTTAATAGGAGTCCCGATTTATTACAAAAACTGTCGTATTTTATTTTCAAGTTCAGATTTGTTTACTGAATTGGCGAAAATTTTGCTAATTCATGACTCTTCATGGCTAGTCAGCAATATGATATGATTAGATTAGATTTGATTAGATTAATACTTGTTACATAGATCATGAATACGTCGTCTCATAATGATGTGGAACGTTCTTTACATATCATGATTCAATTTCTTTACAGCAATTTTTTATTCTCTGTCACATTTGTTTTTATTTTTATCTCTCTCTCTCTCTCTCTCTCTCTCTCTCTCTCTCACACACACACACACACATTCTATTTTACTTTTATTTGTTTGTTCTGCTCGACTATTGGCGAGGCACGAAATCGTCCGTGATTGATTTTCTTAGTTTTGAGTACACATACGAAAGAAATATAAAAACAACTATGAGAGTTACTGCTTTATGACGCTTAGTTTGCAGTCAGTTCTGAGTATTGTTAGTAACTACGCTCCTGTCCCTAAACCTAGCTACAGAAATACGAATCAGACGCATTACATATTCCAGGCCGTAGCAGCCGCGTCTTTGAGACGCCAGCTATGGTCACTTCCCAGCCTGCTGTAGGATCACATCGATGATGAGCTGATGACATCCTTAGTGAAAGCGAGTAAGAATAGCAGGATCTCATGAATGCAATGAACAGTCTATTCGGTACAGATTATCCATTGAGATTAAGCCGAGGGAAGATGAAATTAATGAGAAGTAGCATAAATGAAAACAGCGAGAAATTTGACATCAGAACTGTAGATTAGGAAGTAGATGAAATCTATGAGGGACCGACCAAAAACGACGTAAGCAGCAGACTAACAGAGGCAAACAGGGCACTCCTGGCCAAGAAAAGACTACTAGCATCAAATATAGGGCTGAATTTGAGAGAATGTGAGAACTTACGTTTCGGGCACAGCATTGTATGGTAGTGAAACATGGACTGTGGGAAAGACGGAGCAGAAGAGAATCGAAGCATCTGAAATGTGTTGCTACAGAACAATGTCGAAAATTAGGTTGACTGACAAGGTACGCAATCAGAAGGCTCTCCGCCGAATCAGCTAGGAAAGGAACATATGGAAAACAATGAAAAAAAGAGGGGAATGAATGGTAGGACGTTAAGAAATCAGGAAACACCTCCCATGCTACGAGAGAGAGCTGTAGTAGATAAAATCAGTAGATGAAGACAGATATTGTAATCCATACAGCAAATAAATGATGACATAGGTTGCAAGTGATACTCTGTGTTGAAGGGGTTGGTACAGAAGAGGAATTCGTGGCGGGCCGCATCAAACCAATCAGAAGACTCATTACTAAAAAAAAAAAAAGTTTAGCTGATAGCTTTTCCGACAGTGAACAGATGCATTAAATAATTGCAATAATAACTGAATTTGGTACGTCATTTGTTTTACATTGTGTATTTGGGCACTGTTGGTGTACAAATATGTGGTATCCCTATACCAAGTAACCAATACAAACAATGGCAATACAGCATATGCGAGTCGTTTCAGGAAAAGTCCTCTTCACTAAACCAGCTGCCATCAGGAGCTCCTATGAATGAAAAACAGAAATATGTCTGATTCTAAAGTCTCGTAAAATGTGTATACCGCGACTTTTCATCAGATGTACTGTTAAAGCGCTTTCTTATTTCAGAATATTTAAGAGTATCGACTATGTATCCGTTTTCAGTTGACTACAATTACAAAACTATCAACGCTGCACAGACGTTAGTTTTTGTTTAAATGGCGACCAGTTTCCGATATTTGTAGTCCATTATCAAACCATCCCCTAGAACAGAGTGTATCCTGGTAGAAATTACATATTTTTATAAACCAACCAAAGTGAAGTGCGTTTGATACGATGATTACAAACCACGTAGGTCCTATTATAAAACCATAGTGTGTAAGCGCTGGCTAGATTGCTTGTCTGAGAAATCGAGTGCAGGATGTTGTTTGAGCACGACTATTCAGTGCTGCGTGCAACAAAACAATGGAACGCGAGCATTTTGAACACCGTTTGGTACCCTGAGGTAGTCAGCGTTGATTGGAGTGCGCTACACGAAAGTTGCTTGTTTCATTTAACAAAATTACAAACTAACAGTTACGTATGATCGTAAATCATATCCATAGAGGCTTGGTTTTAAAATATAGTCAAAATGTAAAATACCCATGTACAGAGTTCTTGTGAAATCACGTGTGACCCTTTGTACGCCATCAGTGACCAGTCAACAAGACACTAAAATGACTGTGACGTAAATAAAGGTACACAATTTTCAATTGGCCTAGCTGGTGTACCACGATCATCATTATATGATTAGCGATTGGTGTTGAGTATGTAGGCGCACTGACTTCCATAGACAGGTAGGACCATGACGGAGCTAATGAGTGCGTTTAGATATTGCTTCTGCACGTTCTACCTTGAAAAGCAACCCTGCTTGATTCGAGGCGACATGGTTTCTTCTAAGGCAGTATCAAAGGCAACTCGCTTAATCCAAGTAAGAGAACGGTACCACTAAGCCATTTGAGTAGTGTCCAATGACACAATGACAGTCATTCGTGAACAAACCTCTGAACTTGAAGCACCCAAGTTAACAGTGCATGGCGATATGACAGATTTGAAAATAAAAGGTTTTTTTTAAGTTTAAGCCGATCCTTATGAGCGAATTACCTGACAACGACATGGCGGCACGTTTTCCAGCCTAACCGTTCTTCGTCAGCGCAAATTTTAAATCACGGCTCTCGCTCATAAGGGTTATTTTCTGGAGATGAACGTGGAATATATCATGGTTCATACAGGAGGAATGTGGTTTCCCGGTTTTAAAAAGATCTCCGCTAGATGTATGAGCTGAAAATGAAGTCCTCTCATGTTATATCGCGGGAAAGGATGTAATCACAATATTTGTCCGAGCATCATCTTTTTGAAGGGTATGTGACTGGAAATCGTTATTTGAATTGTTGCAAAAGTGATTAGCACTTCAGATCGAAGCCAAGGAACCATGGTCGTCTGTGGATACACAAGGCTGGATATCCAGCAGACTTCACTATTCAGGTGCGTGACGTCCTTGATGAACAGTTGCGAGTCCGCTGGATTTGTCATTTTTCAGCAACATCTGCAGCCTTACTGCATTGATAACCACGAAGCCTCGATCTTACCACGCCAGGATGCTCATAACGTGAGTCCCATGTGGTTCAAGGTTGTTACAATAATGAGGAACTTCACCAGACTGTTTAGGAAGCCTGTTGAATCACAAGTCGTGAGATGCTCCAGAGGGTTCCAAGAGGGACGTGAGACACATAGATCACGTTGTAAGGCAAGATAGTCCACGTACAGATCTACTTGTTACGCCCTCATTATATATAAGTACTCCAACACATAATATTCTCATGCCATGCAATGTTTCACGGCCGATACTTCCATCCTTAGTGTATTTTGTTATTTGGATAATAACCGGTGGTCAAATTAAATATAGAAAATATAAAACTAGTAAAGTCAAGAGACAATCTAGACAGTACACATTTCTCCGATCCTGAGGTCGCACCATCTTTTTTTCTCTTAATATTGTTAGAGGTTTACACGGCGTGCTTTCCTTTCTGCGAAGGAATTTACCACATCAAAGTTCGTCAACGTTTTGCTACATGGAAAATCAAAATGTCGCTGTCGAATACTGAAAAAAATGTTAATACGAATAGTACCGAAGACTGGTGTGGTTTCTCGATTTGATTACGTCTATTTTGTCACTGTCTGCTAGATAAAATGAAATGTTTCTAATAGTGCAGCAACTGTAACACACATCAAATAATGACACTATTTTAGCACAAATGGTCATTTTTATCTACCTAGTTTACATAAATAACTCGACAGAATATAATCCACGAAGTACCGACATTAAATGCCTATAGGCCTATCTCAAGAAAAAGTTTTACGTTAGGAAATATTTTCACATTTCATCCATACACTCCACTTTCTCAAGCATGAGATCGAAAAGTAGTAGTACGAAACTTTTACATTGGAACCGCCATACCGTTCCGCATAATTTGTGCGATTTTCTCATTTCTGCACCATCCTCATACTAACAAACAATATTACCATCACTAATTCTGTAACTATTCCTACCATTATACAAACTTATTCTCCAGTTAACTGCACTAACCCTGCCAGTTCGACCAGTTTAGTTATCCCACGTTTATTCTTCGGTTAGGCGTTATTACGTGTTCGTACAACGTGTTTTTCGTGCTATTCCGAGGATACAAATTACGTGGCTGCTAACCAGGGACTGGAAATCAAGATGATTAACATGTAATTTTTCTTACCTGTTATTTCTGGTCGTCCGAATCTTTGGATTTCTCTACTAATTATAACAACGCTGATCATTCGCACACGGAATCAACCACATAAGCAAACAGCAATTGGCATCCACCCGGTAGGGTTTATTCAACTCAGCTCTTATAGCTCTGTCCCCTTTTTGTCTACCGGAAAGTTTTTTTATTTCTAGACGCTACTGGGTTTCATTTGGCAGGGACGTCACGTACACTATGCACGCATACAAAAATGAACTTACGATTCACTCAGAAATCAACTTACAATGTGTTCAAAAATGTTCAAAAACCAACAGGGATGCGTTTCAAAATCATATAAATGATCGATAGACCAATGTGCTCTGGATGGTAGGCGCTTTGTGAAACAAGGGTTTTTTCTTCAAGAATATGAAGTTGGCACCCCCTAAAACGGCCATCCTAATTTAGATTTTCCGTGATTTCCCTAAATCGCTTCAGGCAAATGCCGGGATGGGTCCTTTGAAAGGGCACGGCCGATTTCCTTCCCCATCGTTCCCTGATCCGATGAGACCGATGACCTCGCGGTTTGGTCTCCTCCTCAAATCAACCCAACCCCAACCCCCCTAAAACTGCCGTCCAGAGCAGATTGCCCGGGCTGCCCCCTCCTAGATCCGAGCCTGGTCGGTAGTACTAGTCATTTACTGGGACCAGGGACCACCGAATTCGATTTTCAGTACTACAGAGAGGCCATATATATGAAGAAAAGAAAAAAAAAACACCAACGGGACGCACAACAAAGGAATTATCCAAATGAGCGGATTCGCATTTGGCCCTTATGAATGCACACATTCGGCTTAACACTGATTGACAGAGTTCTTGGATGTCATTCTGAGGTATACAGTACCAAATTCTGTCCAACTGGCGTCTCAGATCGTCAAAAGCTCGAGTTGATCTGACGGCCCTACCAATAATACTCCAAACGTGCTGAACGGGGGAAAACTCCGGCAACCTTTCTGCCAGTGTAGTGTTTGGCAAGCACAAAGACAAAAACTCACCTTGTGTGGGTGAGCATTATCTTGTTATAATTTAAGCCCAGAATGGCTAGCCATAAAGGGCAACAAAACGGGGCATAAAATATCTTCGATGCACTGCTGTATGTAAGGCTGCCACGAATGACAGCCAAAGGGCTCCTGCTACGAAATGGAATTAACACCCCAGACAATCAGCTCTGGTTATCAGCCCATATGGTGGGCGACAATCCCATCACTGTCTGGGACACCTTAATCCCCATCTTCGCTGGTTATCGGGGCTCATCTCGATGCGAGACTCGTCACTGTAACGACATTCCACGCCAGAATGTGCCCGACGCCACAGGAAACGGGGTTTGTTGTTTACAGAGATCAATGGTAGTCGGGGGAAGAAGCACCATGGGCTCAGCATCCTCTATGTGAGGCACCTATGAAGCGAGCTTGTGGTCTCTAAAGTACCAGATACATGTCAGATCGATGATAATGATGAATATGAGCCTCTGAGTGCCTATCTCAGGACTTCACAATTTGCGACATATTCGCGAGGAAACAGCGACCCGTTTATGTAATAAGTTTCACTTAACTTACGTCTATGATCACAAACTTTTTGTTAACTGATTACCGATTTCGGCCTTTAATGACCATCGTCAGACCTGCAGGAAAAATAGGAAAAACACAAATACACTCGCAAACCGTATATATCTTAATAACTAACCATAGACGCCTCTGTTATATATAGTGTGTTGATAAGTTCACCTAGTATTGAGTGCATCGCATATTTACTTCGTTTTTATACATTTTACGCATGACTCTAGTATGTTCTTATTCCATCTCTATTCATTTCATGGACTACATTAATCAGATAATGTAGATAATTCACTGTTACGGAATTTTATCATTCTTTTCTTGCAACGGAGCGCCGCAGAGTACGAGGGGCCCTCTGCCGGTCGCGTTCCTCCAACCACTTCCGCCTCTGCGGAATTCTGGCGTTAGCGCTAACAGAGGGCGCTGATTGTGTGAAGCACTATGTTTTCTTTCATTTGTGGCTCCTTTAGCGATTTGTTTTATGGTTGTTTAATATTACCCGGTACACTACGAACGGTGTTTAATATTTATATCATTATCTAGATTATTGGCACTAGAGCACATGTCAACCACTGTTTTTTAACTCTTCCTCTTTTTAACAATATTACTTTTGTCGTGTTCTTCTTTTTATTGCTTTTTGTTACTGTAATGCCTTTTATACGCTATAAGCTTATTACAGACTTCAACTATTGTATCCCCCCTTTATTTTCGCTGTTTCAATTAATTATTGAAAACTAGTGCGTGCCGACATTACCGAAATGTGGTGAACTTACGACACAAATATCTTGTGACTACTGTACGACAGCTTGTTTTAAACAGTAGCACTACTGACAACATGACTCGTGCATGTGATGGCTGGCTCTGAGCACTATGGGACTTAACATCTATGGTCATCAGTCCCCTAGAACTTAGAACTACTGAAACCTTACTAACCTAAGGACAGCACACAATACCCAGCCATCACGAGGCAGAGAAAATCCCTGACCCCGCCGGGAATCGAACCCGGGAACCCGGGCGTGGGAAGCGAGAACGCTATCGCACGACCACGAGATGCGGGCGTGCATGTGATGTTATATGTATTTGACGATGGTGGTGCTGATTCCGCAATTAACATTTGACGATGCCACTATGGCTGCACTACATTAGGACTTTGTTTTTATGAAACAAGTATGCCTCTTCATATTTAAAGCGCACAAATGTAAATTTTGTCAGTACTACTTTTCATTATGGTCTATGTATTGTTCTTAAGCTGTACACAATTTGCGAGTGCATTTATATTTTTACCATTTTTGCTGCAGATCTGATGATGGTCATTAAAGACCGAAACCGGTAATCTGCTAACAAAAAGTTTGTTTCCGTAGACTTAAATTAAAGGAAACTTACCCGACGATTGCCCTATCCTCATGTTCTGTCGTCTCTCTAGGTCGACCGCTTCCATTTTGACATTATGTTTGGCCATGGTTCATTCATTCCTGCCGACATCGTCTAATAGTGGCATCGCTCCTATTCAAATGTCGAGCGTTTCGTCGATTACTCGATCGGGCTTGCTTGATTCGAGCCACACATCCTCTCTCATTTGACCACAGCTACGCACCCTCCCTCAAATGATGACTTCTGCATATATTGTTCACGCACCTGTCTGGGAGACATAACGAAATTCACGCAGGGTCTATGCCCTGGTATCGCCGTATTCCTTGTTTTCTGTTCTTGCCTGCTGCACTCTAGAACTGCGCAGCAAAAAAATGTTCAAATGCGTGTGAAATCTTATGGGACTTAACTGCTAAGGTCATCAGTCCCTAAGCTTACACACTACTTAACCTAAATTATCCTAAAGATAAACACACACACCCATGCCCGAGGGAGGACTCGAACCTCCGCCGGGAACAACCGCACAGCCCATGAATGCAGCGCCTTAGACCGCTTTTTTTTTTATTAATCTCATTTTGTTCGTTTTTGTTCGTCGTATCTCCTCGGGGCGGACGTCACAAGACACCCGTTTCAGTTCGTCGTTGTAGGTGGTCAAACGGGCCGACTTGGAGCACGAGTGGCATCACAGCACATTTTAATTTCCAGTGTCTATACGTTTACAAATAAAGTCAAAACTTTTTCAGCATCACCAGGAAGGATTCAGGATTCATACTCATTTCAGTGGAAGTTGGAAAACACAACAAAATAATTTTTCTTACATGTGAAATTTCATCATTTTTTCACTTACTTATGGCTGCATTTGTAGCTATAGGTACACTTTTCTTCATACGTTAGAGAGATTCTTCGATGAATTTTGCACAGCATACATACCCTACTTACAGGTGTATGAAACTCTAGAATTTATTTAATTTATGAAAAAAACGAATGAGCTGTTATGTTTTAAACTTCATGTTTAGAAAAAACAGAAATTTTATAGTTAATTACCCAAATTTTTACCACAGTTTTTAATAGATGTGGAAAATTCTAGAGTTTCATACACCTTTAAGTATGGTTTGCATGCTGTGCAAAATTCATCGAATAATCTCTCTTACTTATGAAGAAAAGTGTACCTATAGCAACAAATGCTGCCATTAGTAAGTGAAAAAAATGATGAAACTTCACATGTAAAGAAAATTATTTCGTTATGTTTTCGAACTTCCACTGTTATCAGTGCGAATTCTGAATCCTTCCTGGTCATGCTGAGAAAGTTTTATGAATTTATTTGTAAAAGTATAGACAATGGAAATTAAAATGTCCTGTGGTGCCTCTCCTGCTCCAAGTCGGCCCCTTTGAAGTCCTACCCCCCTTAAGGGTCATTCCAGCATTGCCACGTCTGACACTGACTGCGAAATACGGGAACAACTGGAGGGCAGCGAGCAACGAAGCTGCTGGGCAAACGCAATCACGCTACCAGGTATAATGGAGGTGCAATGAGGCAGCACCGAGCAGCGACGTGCCACCAGCGAGGATGCAGCATAAATCTATCCTTAGGCAGCCGTATAATGAAGTCACGAACCGACTGTTGCATGCATACGCAGGAACAGTTCAGCTTGCTCAGCTGGTTTAATTTTGGAAGTTCTATCTCAGTATAGACTTAGCCTGTAGGACGTCAAACCTTAGGAACAAGAAAATTCCGATAAAACACAATTCACCAAGATTGAAAAACACTGAGATATGCACATATGCAGATGGCGGTAGTATCTTGTGCAGTGAGGTATAAAACGGGAGTGTATTGATGGAGCTGCCACTTCTACTCAGGTGATTCAAGTGGAAAGGTTCCCAACGAGCTTATGGCTGCACAACGGGAATTAACAGGCTTTGAATGCGGAATGGTAGTTGAAGATAGAAATTGTTAGGGAATTCAATATTCCGTGATGCTGAGATTACCAAATTTCGGGCTTTGTCTCTCACCACAGACAATGTATTGGTCGACGGCTTTCACTTAAAGACCGAGAGCAGTGGCACCTGTGTAGAGATTTCACTGCAAACAGACAAGCAACAGTACATAAAATAACCGCAGAAATTAATGTGGAACGTACGATGAATGTATCCGTTACAACAGTGCGACGAATCTGTCGTTCTTGGCTATGGCAGCAGATGACTGATGTGAGTACCTTTGCTAACAGTACGACATCGCCTCCAGTGCCTCTCCGGCGTTCATGACCACGTGGTTGGACAACAGACAACTTGAATACAGTGACCAGATAGGATGAGTTCGATTTCAACAGGTAAGGGCTGATGCTAGAGTTCGAGTGTGGTGCAGACCCAATAAAGCCATAGAGCCAAGCAAGGGACTGTGCAAGTTGATGGTGGTTTCCGGATGGAGTGAGCTGTGTTTACATGGAATGAACTGAGTCCTCTGTCAATTCGAACCGATCATTGACGGGAAATGGTTGTGTGCGGCTACTTGGAGACATTTGCAGCCACTGAAGGACTTCATGATCCCAAACAACCATGTGCCATTTCATCAGGCCACAATTATTCGCATTTGACTTGAAGAACATCGTCGACAGTTTAAACGAAGGATTTGGCCACGCCGGTCGTCCGACATGAATCCCAGCGAACATCCATGGGACATAATCGAGAGGTCAGCTAGCTCTTTCAGGGGCAGTGGTTATCAACGTTTACCACACATTTTCCGACTCTTTGAGGAGCAGGAAATTTTTGTAAAAGGAAAACACGTGATTTGTCGAAAGTATAAATCTTCTTAGAAAACAAAACAATTTATTTTAATACAATTTTACGATATTTTGCTTACTTTTTTTAATTACAGTCAATGAAATTGTGGTTACCTCTGTTAAACACCACCCATAATACTCATTAGTTACTTGTTGAGAAATTTTGAGAGGTAAAATTTTGAACAGTTTTCTTACGAAATTATTTACACAAACAACTCAAAAGTACATCATTATTGAGAATGAAATGTTTGAAAGCATGTTTTGCCTTTTCGTAGACAAGGAGGCACTTTACATGAAGAACACATCCACCCTGTTCTAACAGGAACAGCACATATGCTGCGTACTGTACATCTTGATACGACCTGTTTTGGCTGATGTGCACTAGCTTGCAATCTGAATTGTTTGTGCGTGTGTGGTTTATGTTTACTGAGAGTTATGCTCTTCCCTTTTTGACTTAGGTCGCTGCGATGGACAATTGCCTTGGAAAGCAGTCCTTCGCACACTTTCCTTTGGATGTCTTTATTCGTGAATTGTTCCATTTCAGTTTCTTTGTGCATGATAAACGCATTTACTACACACATATCAATAAAGTGGAAAAAAAGCCTATGCCACCAATTTTACTTCTGCGATCACAACCATAGTCTCCTTTTAGATGATCAGAATTGTCAACAAAATTCATGCTTAGAACTACTTAAACCTAACTAACCTAAGGACATCACACAACACGCAGCCATCACGAGGCAGGATTCGAATCAGTGACCATAGTGGTCGCGCGTTTCCAGACTGAAGAGCCTAGAACCGCTCGGCCACACCGGGCAGCTATATGTGAAGAACTAACTGTCACAGATGTTGTTGCTTCAGCCAGTGGTGATCTCGAACGTCTCGGCATGGACAGAGAAAGTGATTCAGAGGCTGAAGAATCATCATTTGATGGAATTTTAGCCATGTAAGGTTGTTTATTGTCGCACAAGTGATGATCACTTTTTGGTAAATTATCATGTGCTTGCCGGTCGGAGTGGCCGTGCGGTTCTAAGCGCTACAGTCTGGAACCGAGCGACCTCTACAGTCGCAGGTTCGAATCCTGCCTCGGGCATGGATGTGTGTGATGTCCTTAGGTTAGTTAGGTTTAATTAGTTGTAAGTTCTAGGCGACTGATGACCTCAGAAGTTAAGTCGCATAGTGCTCAGAGCCATTATCATGTGCTTGATTGCTACTCTCTTCAGAACATGATAACACAATATTATCACAGTCGGGTTCTGATGTAGGATCAATGTCAGAGTCTTTAAATAAACTTCTTTCACTATCTGAGTCTCAGGGAAGGTCCTCGAAAAGTAGTTTTCGTATTTCATCATCACTAAGACACCTCCGAGCCATACTGAATGAATGATGTATCCCAGTTGCGCGGTGGTTATCTGTGTTAACCTAGATTAAAGTAACAAAAATATGAACTAAGTAAACTTGTTTCACGTAACTATTGCACTGAAGGTCATTAGCATGAACTAAATTTGTACATGAAAATAATTACTTGGTAATGAAAGTAGTATATATGTGCTAAATTTGTTCTTCAAAACGTACACCAACTAAACGGCACAAAATTGCTGCAAGGCAACAAACGAATTGTACTCTACCAACAATAGGAAAGCAAAATGCGTGACATCCAATGCCGTGCGATCTAGGGAGAACTCCCTCAACTAACTGTGTGGCTCGCAGTGACAACTGCTGCCCCATTCGATCACCAGGTGTCGTAAAATAGGTGGTTAACATTGATAACCACCACCCTTGAAAGAAATAACGCCTGGTGATAGCCACTGCCCCTGAAAGAGCTACTGCGCAAAATCCTGCACCGATAAGACTCGCAATTATGGACGGCAATAGAGGCAGCATAACTCAGTATTTCTGCAAGGGACTTCCAACGACTTTATGACTCCATGCCATGCACTACGCCTGGCAAAAGAAGGTCCTTCAGGATATTATGAGGTGTCTGATGACTGTTGACACCCCACTGTCTACTGTTTTGGTCTATGGCGACACGGAGTTCTGGGAAGCACTGCATGTACAAGCAAAAGATATACCTTTAGAAAATCAGGCGACTTTTTGTTTGGAAGTAAAAATCTACTCCTAAGTCCAAGTTTGCTTTTACGCCATTTTCCGTGTATAAGATGTACTCTTTTGGAATCGGATGTTTTGTTCTGAAACACACATTATTTTCACAAAAGCTGGGACCTGAAGTTCAAGACGTGGATAAACAGAGTGACTACAAAATCCGCGCTCCAGTGAATCCGTTTGTTGTTGACAGTTGATAAATCGACTCGGCGCGCGGATCACGGGGCGCCGACTCAGCTGCCCGGCACCGGAGAGGCAACGCGGAGTTAATTAGCCGTCCACGCGGCCTGGGGCGGCGCTGGCGTCGCGCTCCCTGCCGCGAGGCTGTCGGCGCCCCGCGCGCTGTTCCGCGGCTGTTTAATTACGAGAAATCAAAGGCAACGCACCGAACGGCGCGGTCCCGCTTCTGGAGGTTGACATAATTTCGGCGATAAATTTAATATCAGCTGGGGAGCTTTATTGTTGACTTGGCGGGTCTGCGTGGGAGCGGCAGGCCACGAACATAGCTGCGCCCCTCCCAAACAGCCGCAGCGGAGCGGTACGGCGGGTATCTGCCCGGCTCGCGGTCCATAGGCGAATTAGGGGCGTGTTTCCTCTTTGTGGCGCCCACCGGCTGGTCAGCTGTGCTTTTGCTGCGAAGTCGAGGCTCGGTGGAGACCGTTGTTGTAGACAGGATACATCTACATCTACACCTGTATATACATCTATATTCGACAAGCCACCATATGGTGTCTGGCGGAGGGTTTTTTACGTATACCTGACACATAATCCTTTCCACTTGATAACGAAGCGCTAGAAGTATGATTGTAGGCAAGCCATCTTGTCAGCTCGAATCTCTCTACTTCCGCCTTCATGGCCTTTTCGCCAGATACGTGCAGCAGGAAGCAACGTATGGCTTCACTTATAGGATATTTCGGCAAAGTTCTATTTTCGGAGAAATTCTGTAATCAATTGTTCTGAAACAGAATCTGTTATACGTCTAGAAAGCTTTAATCGTACAGACAATAAGTCTTAGATATGTCGTGCTAAATTAGTTGAGAGAAGGTACGACGTTCGTAGGTAAGATAACCTATGAAGATGTACAGAATCGAGCCGGTGAGAAAAGGCCTCAATGGATTAACATGATTAAAAGAGGGACTGGGTGCATAGGATATAACCTATAGCATCAGCTTCATTTGGTAAAGGAGGGAGTGTGGGCGGTAAAATCTGTAACAGAAGGTTGGACTCCAGTATGAAGTCTCAAACGGATGCAGGCTGCTGTTGTCGTGCAGAGACGAAGAGTCTTTGCACAGAACAGACTAGCATGGTGAGCTGTATAAAACAATTTTCAATCTCATAATAACAATAACAACAACCTATGGTAAGGCAATTCTTGTTACTTCATACTACATGTACAGATATCAGTTTTGTTTATAGCAACGATTGTTCAAAATATATGAAGAAGTAATAATTCGCAACCAAATACTTTTAACTTGTAAATAATAGATTTCAGCTATTAGTCGCCCTTTTTAAATTTTATTGGCAGATCCAGATTTCAGCTAGAAACTAGCCATTCTCAAGGCACTATCATTTTTTATCAATGCATGTAATATCTGTTGGCCGGGCTTCATCCACAGTTCATTGAGTATTCAATGGACTGTGGATGAAACCCGACCAACGGACAATTCATTGAGTATTCAATGAACTGTGGATGCAGCCCGACCAACAGACATTACATGCATTGATCAAAAATGATAAGGCATTGAGAATCGCTAGTTTCTAGCCGAAATCTAGATATGCCAATAAAATTTAAAATGGACCCCTGATAGCTGAAATCTATTATTTACAAGTGAATATAACAGTCTCTGCGTGGTACCTTCTGAATGGAAGGCAACCTGATGAAATACTTTTTAATTTACATTTTCCGCTATATTTCACACAAGTAAATCCAATGGTGTCCAAAATTAAAGCAACAAACGGAAATTTTGCAAGGTTTTTTTTATTTATCAAAAATGGTAGAAACATATGATAGCAAAATAGAAACACTGTATAGAATACAGAACGTAAGCAAACGCAACATACATGACGGTAGACAGAAACGTTCTCCGTTTTCTCCAACGTAGCGGATCTGCACACTCGTTCTCACTATTGGTTAACTTGTTCATTAAGTTGTGTGACTGTCTCAGACAGGAATACTGGCACAACAACGAACGGGCAGTGCTGTGAACGCTGTCATCAGTCTCATGTTGAGGCAATTACGCCTGTTACTCCTGCAAAGGTGGTCGCAAGTCTTGGAGAGTGGTTAGTAAAAACTGACGCGATGCAAAACGTCTTCCCGTGCACCCCAAACATGGTCTATGGGATTCACATTGGGATAGCGAGCAGGTCCCGCCATCGGTGCAATATCTTCCTTTTCCAAGAGAATATTGTGACGGTTTGCCTTCTTCATTTCTTCGTTTATTGTCCTCGGTGTCGACGTACTGCGTTGCTACAGTGGCTAAGAAATGGGGCGTGGAAGAACAACAATGATTACTTTAAATGCTGTAGCCAACAGGTGCGCATTTGCGTTCCACAGTACTTTAGCTTCACTGTTCACAACCCCCTAATAATATACAGTTAAATGGCCAGTGCACTACAGTTTAACTTTCGATAAGCCTCATTAATAGGTTGCAGGCGATCCTCCACATACTGCTACAGTAGCTTACTATCGAACGTCTACGAGCAGTAAAAACCTAACCACAAAGTTCACAGTTCTCGAAGAATAGAAAGGTATGTATGGAACAGACACTGTCATTGTTTTAATACACGGCCTAATTGTGTGACACTTATTTCACAGAGGCATTGTTGTAGATCTAACCAATACAGGTTCCCCGTCCGAAACTCGGCCATGGACTGACTATGTCAGGACCAAAAAATCAGGCTCTTATTTATACTTACAATAAGAGGTACTGAAAAGTTTGAAGCTAAATTTACAGAAATTACAATTACAACCTAATTCGATAAATTAACTGAAAACATAAGAAAATGGTTCCTTTTGACAGTTCCTTCTACTACAAGAGCTCGGCTGAATTATTTGTTTAAATGATGAAATTAACAAATACAGTTATGCAAACAATACTTTTGACAAAATTGTTAATCACTTTGGAATTACTTGAGAGCTGGCTTAGCTAACATATTTTCTAATATGGCCAAATAAAGATTTAAAGAAAGCTAGTGTTTCGTCTTCCAAACGTTTATAATTATTACAGAATTTATATTTGTTTATAAGGCAACAACAGAATTTAAGCTACAAAAAAATTACTGATTTCACCCTACGGTGAAAGATACTAACTTGGAATAGTCAAAATAAATTAGAAAATCAATTACATACATAAATCTAAGCACAAAATTAGGTCTGGTGTTATATTCTTTAAAACTGAGGACCAACCTTTCTCTTTTATGAAAATGCAGATTATACCAACATATATTCATGGTAATTAGTTCAAAAATGAAAAAAATGAATTTCAGGGAGGCAGATGGCAAAACAAGAGGCGAAGTAATAATATCCCAGCTTGCTTCATCACAATATCAACCACCCGTGCTCTATGAAGTCGAGCATTATCGTCCATAAACAAAAGTCTGAGCCCACAGCATCTCGCAATAACCGCACATGAGTTCCCCAAGATCTCGTCACATTCCAGATAGCAGCTAAACCTTGCCTATTCACCTATGTAATTTCGTGAAGAGGTGTTTGTGTGCTTAATATTATCCCTTCTACACCATCAGCGATACTCGTTGATATCGGTCTCTATGACCAGTGTTTGGGTTCCGAAATCAAGTTCTACGTTCCTTCTAGGATCCATAGAGAATCACTTTCCAGACCATATCGCGGCTCATCTGTGAAAAGAAAATTGGCCCACTGTCAGCCGTCCAGGTGGTATGCTAACGCGTTAAGTAAAGCCTACCGCTCACTTCAGTCACCACTGCGGGGTTTGAGGATGTGAGAGGTCTGAATTTCAGGGAGGCAGATGGCAAAACAAGAGGCGAAGTAATAATATCCCAGCTTGCTTCCTCACAATATCAACCACCCGTGCTCTATGAAGTCGAATTAGGTTGTAATTGTAATTTCTGTAAATTTAGCTTCAAACTTTTCAGTACCTCTCATTGTATGCCACTCGTGCAGATCTGCTGCTATAGTGCAAATTTTGACACGGAAGTGTCGTGGATTCATGAATGTGCAATATAGCAATGGTTGTCTTCAAATGACGTACAAATATATAGCAAGTAATATGAAATTAAAATAAGCTTGTTGTAAGATAACACAATGAGTAGATGAAAAATGACATAAAGAACATCTAATAAATATAGTTGATAATGTCGCATAATATATTTAAATACTAGTAACATTTTGCAGTAAGCGGCGTAGGCGAAACATTGGGCATAATTTCTACGGCACTGTGGATTACTTTCCTGGCTTTAACAAAGTAGCTACATAAGACTTCCTTCCTAGTCTTGAAAGCAAATGAACGTTTTCACTAACCATTTCTTAGATGTTTGATTTGTTAACTGCCAATGCCATCTGGGCCAGCTACTACGGTCTCCTTCATCCGGTTTATTGCTGTGCCGAGTTTTGCTTTGGTGAATGATTACTCTCCTATCAAACTTTCTTCTTCTCTTTCTCTTGGCACTGGTTTTCGACTGGTTGTGTTTCCATTATAGTTTTTATTTAGCCATTCTTTAGTAGCTGACGTAGACCTGGTTTGCTGCAACATCCTTGTAATCAGATGTAGGTGCACTTGGATCATTGCTGAGATTCTTTATTAATTTTAATCCACGTCTGCTATTTTGTTTCAGATTCAGATTATTAAGAAGTTCCATTCATTTTTCATTTCTGCCATCGTTGAGCGACGTCATTAATGCTACGCTTGCCTTTTTGGTGTCTTTAGCAAAGGGGTCTTTCTCTAATGCCTCGGTAAGCACTGAGTAGCTGTTATTTTCGTATTGTGTGAGTTCCGCTAGATATTGGAATTGGTGTATTCGTGGAATATGCTTAGATGACATTCTCAATTCTACAAAAACTTCATAGTTTTCTAGCATCGCTCCAAAGTTATTTACGTCTTGGCCTAGTTACAGTTCCAAAACATTCCATCTTCCCTTCTTATAACTGAAGTGTCATTTGAACTGAACATTTTCCGGTTTCACAATCCTTCTTATTTCTCACGTGATTGGCCGCTGTTGATGTTGGGTATCGATTCTTCTCCAAGTTTCACGACATGTTGGTCCAGAGTATCCTTGATAAACATCCGTACGGGTTATATTCCTGATGTCATCAAATCTGTTAAACGACGATGGTACCTACCGGTTGAGTAGGAGTTTGTTTTCGTGTTCTGTCCATGAATTCAATTCGTCGCTGTTTCGGTCTTGCTGTTGTAACCGCCACTGATGTTATGGCAGTTAAAATTTCCGATTAGGAGTTTTATTTCAGACTTTCCAAAACTGGTTACTTTTACATATTTGAAAACTTCGTTGGGTGGTCTGTAATATGACGTGGCGGTGCAAGCTTCTAGTTCTAAAATGAGGATTTCGAAGTCATTGTTGCTGTCTTTCGAGAGGACTTTCGGTCTATGTCTGGTTTAATGAATATTGCACTGCCGTAACGTTCATGGGGTAGCTCTATTGTGAGTTTAATCCGTTTAGTGTTTCATCGACTATCAAACATTCCTCTGTCGGTATCTTGCCCCATTACAGTATGAGTTATGCAGTATTTGCATATTTCAGATCGCAATACTTCCTTATAGTAAAATAGTCCTTCAAAGTTGTAACGTATATGCAACCAACATGTGACGTTCATAGAACAAATATGCCTATGTTCGTCTGTGAAAATGGACTCGGTAAGCAACCTGAGTTATTAGTAAACGGAATCTAACTTCATAACACTGTGTGCGCATTGTATGAGTGTCAGTTTCACTGGCATTTAAGGCTTCAACAGATCCTCACACTTAAAACCTAAAACCAACATTTGGATAAGCTAGCTGACTGTGTACTTGAATAGGAAAAATTACAGGGACAAATGAACCTGTAATAATGAACACCTAATCTATCTGGCTGCGTTTTTGAACAATAATTTACAAATGATACAGAATCTCACTTATGCAACGGAATTTACTGGATTAAAGCACATGACATGTTGTGGTGTGCCAGTGTCTCTGTTTTGGCCCTAAATTTTGCACTAATCTCTGTAGATAACCGCCTTTTCCATGTGTTTTACAGCAACGAGCAGCAGCAGCGACTAAAGCTTATTGTTACTAAGAATGAATTTAATAAAAATGAGTTTTTTTGGGTGCCGTTAACTACTAAATAACCCATGAAGGGATTTCATAAATTAATTCTATTTAGAACTTCAGAAATAATAGACAATGACAATGACATTGACAATGACATAGGTAAAAATCATGGCTGAGTGCCAGTTTCAAAAATTATTTCAGTTTCGAAGCTACATTAACATTTAAAAACCACAGCATTCATTTGTTAATTAGATGCGGAGAATAATTATAATTTTTTGGAGAATAAAGAGGCTTCCTTACACGACGAGCAAAACATGGGATTATTACGACTTCGGTCTAATAACTACTAGCTTAACTCTGCAACTCCTTTTGCTCTATGCTTGCGAAATTTACCTTGAATTCCATCTTGAAGCGTAATTAAGGCATCTAAATCTCTCCTAGCTATATAAATGAAATCAGGCCCAGATTGTGGTAAGATCTGCCGTCACCGACGTGACGGCAGCGTGACGGGTCTTCTGTCTCCGAGCTCCGGACTGACTCTAGTACTTCCACTCTCGCAGACAGACCTCGTCACAGAACAATGCTTAGAATAGCACTGCCATGTTTAGCCCTCACATTGGTACCATCGATATCTCAGTGTTTACACATCGCAAAGAATAGCGTTAAGTTGACTCTGTTGTTGTCAATGTAACGGAGAGTTCTGACACACTCCTTACATAGCTTCCTTTTCTCTTCTTTAAGAATTTGAATGAGTCTTATGTAGAAATAGGATAAAAGAAGCTAAAAATTCTTAGATATGAAACATATGTGTACATAAACATATAGGTTAGAAAGTACGTATTGCTTTTACAAAGAGTATAGTGTAGCATATCTTGCTTATTAAAAATGTTCATATATATAAACAAAATAAATAAAGATGGAATTCCGTAAATGTTAGACAGATTATTCATTATTGGCTCAATTATCTGGTGATTGTTTTGAAAACCTTTAAAAATAAATAATTAGGGAAATCTTAACATATGAAAAATTTCACCCTGTTAAGTTTAGAAATATAACAAGAAAAACATGTAGAATTTTATTGTTTTGTAAAAAGGGAATGTTCACTGCACAGGGAGTTTTGTATTGTTTTGCACTTTGCACACTTGTAGAAATATGAGAGGAGAAGTAATGTCGAAAACAGTGTGTGGAGATGTGTTAAGTGTTTATATCACTAACACCTCAACGTAGAGTGTAGTCGAATCATGCAGCAGTGTGTACAGTGCCTATCTCATTGACACCTTGAATTGGAGACACTGCAGTTTTGGTGACACAGTGGCTTGTATTGTCAGTGTACTTTCACTGAGACAGCATTGTGTAATTGTGGCTCTCGAAGGCAAAGCTCAGCATTACTCACCGATAGCCACTCAGGAACAGGTATTTATTAGAGACATCGTTTATTATGACAGACCTCCTTGGTTGCTGCCATCATTGGAAGTGACATCATTTTTGCATACTTCACGTGCAGCCTCATGTGCATATGCGTGCATGTAGAAGATTCCCATTACTTGGTACTCTACAGACAGAAATTACTTATTGTAACAATTTTACAAACTTTTCTACATATTTCTGTAAACATAAGAGAAAATAGTCAAGTAACTAATAGCACATGCAGTTTATATGAGTGAATGTTTGTAAATTGTTTCGTATGAGACACAAATATATTAACATGAATCTAAAATTACCGTTCATGAAACTGATGTGTGGCATTAGGAGAACTGTTTGATTACTACTTAAGATATCTGATGAAGCTTATTAAGGTAAACATATAAAGAATAAATCAAATGTTTCCTTATAATATAAACATCAAAGGAGGTGTGCTGCATTAAGCAGTCTTATACACAAAAATGACAAAAAAATTAATATTGTCTAAGAAATGGTTTGCATATTGCAGCATCATACACAAAAGACACAAAAAATATTATATTGCGTAACAAATGCTTTATATGTATGTGGAAATAGGATATGATGCTTGAAGCAGCTATATGTAAGGAAAAAAAAACAATTGGTCTGCACAGGCAGTATTTGGTGCTTACTGATAAAAATCTTAGCAGTGACATGTATCAGTGTTTTACTTAAGTAACCTTACTATCTTAGCAATCCTATATTGAATATGTTCTGGTAGTTATTTGTATGTTCAGAAGTGCATTTTTGTTGGGGAATGGAAATACTGTGCTACCATCACCATAACTACCACAAAACAATCAAGAATCTATACTACACATAAACTGGGTCCATCGTTCTAAAGGATATGGACTGTAGTAAAGAGGATTGATATCGTTCGCTTTTTCAGTGTTGTATTCACTATGGAATACTGTTCAACATACATTCTCTCTTGTGTTCTCATAAGAAAAATTTGGTTAGTCCTTATACTAAAAATTCTTTCTTCTTTTACAAAACATCAGGCAACGGCCTTGCCACAGTGGATACACCGATTCCCATGAGATCACCGAAGTCAAGCGCTGTTGGGTGTGGCCAGCACTTGGATGGTTGACCATCCGGCCGCCATGCGCCGTTGACATTTTACGGGGTGCACTCAGCCTCGTGATGCCAATGGAGGAGCTACTCGAGCAGCGGCTTCGGTCAATAATACCATCATAAAGACCGGAGAGCGGTGTGCTGACACCACGCTCCTTCCGCATCCTCCTCTGAGGATGACACTGCGGTCGGATGGTTCCGGTAGGCCACTCGTGGCCTGGAGACGGAGTGCTTTTCTTATAGAAATCATCAACTCCTGTTATCTGGAGAAATTGTTATTACATACTATTTTCACATTCATGGTTTACATTGCAGTGAGTGATACAACGTTTATGTCGTCGTTTTGTTTTCTAAAGGACGAAATTCCTTAGTGTCTAAGCTAACAAGTAGTAAGTTTTCTTCTTTCTGCAGTGGCTGGAAAGATCAGCCTTTGACACCTGGAAAAAGATTATTAGTAAATGAAATGTTTTTAGGTTTTTTGATTAACCATTTGTCGTTCACTTGCTCCCATTTTATTATACTTTACTTCCATCTCTGATCCTTTCCATCCCTGTTTGATTTCTGTTATTATCTGAAAATATCTCATTAATGTCATACTTATATGCATTATAAACTCTACAGCACTGTATTTGTCTATGTTTACTTGTGACAGTGAAAAACTATATGGACAAATCTGAACCTGTTCCGGGGTTTTAGTTTTGTCTTTCTGCTTTATTTGCTCTCTTATCATTTCCACATTTTTTTTTCGAACTATGCCATGAACTATTTTTGTGAGACTCCGTTGTCTCCTTAGAAAAGTTTGCCTAACCTAGAATAATCGTAACATTGACGACTTATTAATAATATAAGAATCGAAATGTCTTCCACAGACCTTCTTACAAAATATTTAGTATTGGAGGCGTCTACAATGGACCCAGAAGACAGCTTACCTTCATTTACTTGCTTTAATATAGAGGAATTCCTTTGAATCCTCTTGTATTACTTAACACTAATCATTTTCTGGGAGTGGTGTCATCTTGTTGTTTTAATTGTGCTTTCCGCATTTATTCCTATTGGCAGCTCATACAATTGGTAAGTCTTGTTATGCATCCACTTCTGGAGTGCTCCCGAAACTAACATTATTCTTTAGCAAGTGGAAGTTTCTATACGTATCATGTCTCATAGTAAGATGTGAGAATAATCCTTTCGTCACTTAGTAAGCGATGGGTCCTTTATTAAGCTAATGCAGCAATAGTAGTATCGTTTATTATTTAAAAATGGAAGGACAGAGGAATTATTTTCTACCGAGGCAACGGCGACCACTTCCTTTCACAAGGTAGTAAATCTGTTTCTCTCTTAAAATGAAAGTTTCAGCGAGGGCTGTGACGAATTTTTACGACCCGTCTGCTGGAGGTACACACACAAAAAAGATGAACCATTTACAGCATCCCAAGCTGGGCGATGAACTCCCGTTAATGCGTTTGGTCTTAACTTACCTTGTGGCCAGCTGCGTCAAGCTAAAGGAAAAAATAAAATGCTTCACTCTCACTTCGCTGTCTCTCGAAAGTTTATTGTGACGCCGTATTTTCTTACCTATGGTGGACACTCATTGTTAACATAATGAAGAAAATATATCTTAAAACTAACACATAATATAGAAAATATACATAGAGGAATACACTTAAAAATACACAGCTTATTCAATGAATGGCTTTATGCATGAAATATGATGTAGACCTTTAGTCTTGTGAGTACTTAAAGTTTCATGTGGTAGTCACAGCGCTATTTCACGGGAATGTTTAGAGAATCTGGTGACCTTATTTCAACAAATTCACGCTGCTTTTGCTGCTTTACATCATCGTTGGGTCGCCAATCTGTTGCTGATGGTTGCGAATGTCTTCTGTGAAAATTGGGAGCTGAATTAGTTTGACTGTTACCCTGAGCAGAAATTGCCAGTCTTGACTTGAGTTGCCATGACTATTAGATGGCAAGTCATATTCATTCTTGTAGCTATCTGGTGGATGGTTATCACCATAGTCAAAACTATACTGATTTACATTATTATGATGTGTCTTCTGGGAGCTTTGTTTCCCTGGAAAATGTCACTGTTATAATAAGTGTTTCATCTATTACCCTTGTTTCTAAAATTTATCATACGGATAAAGTGTCCATTCTGGAAACTTCCATTGTGTCTGTTTCCTTGGAAATTACCAGATTTTCTATTGAATTACTGATTGGGTACACTACATTGATCATAATTTGTTTGCTGATGGTTTTGTTGGTTGTAATTGTTGCAGTTGCTAGGACTGTTGTTAAAGCCTTACATAGGCTGATTGTTCTGCCCCAACGGTCGGTTCTTTGCAAATAGTCATGTTGGTAAGCCTGATTTTCGTAATTATAATGGTCACTTGAGTGGTCATTATTACCCCACTGGTTCGCAGAAGCTTGCATTTGCCTGTTATTTCTACTTTTTTAGTATTAGAGCCCTATCCATTGAGGTGATTGTCGTCATCGCCTTCCAGTTCTTGCAAAACACCTGTGAAACGTCAATATCGTCTTTGCATCTACTAGCTACAATGACATGTGTTATGTAAGTGGGTAGGTTTTGAAGCAAATATCGATAAGTTCTGCTGGACTGTGCGGATTCTCTAAATACAGGTTTCTACGCACCATGTACTCAATGTATAATGTTGGGGTGGTAAATTCAAATCTTTCGAACGGTTTCTGGCTTAATATGCTGGTTTTTGCGCATGACTGTGTCGTGAGAGACCAGTATGCCGTCAAAAAAGGGTACTGAAATTCTGCCACATAGACAAAGTTATTGCTGAGAAAGACAGTACATGTGTAACTAGTAACAAGGCAGCGCAGCTGTAACCACTGAGTGTGTAATGTTGGTCTGACTGCGTTTTTATAATTTCCAAAAGTGTCGTCTAGCAACAGAGTTCGCCATAACGTATATGCAACAAATGCGCAGAAGCATGCAGCAGCTGCGGCTAAAGCTTATTGTTACTAAGAATGAACTGAACAAAAAGGAATTTGTTTGAGTCCTGTTAACTACTGAATAGCTTCTGACAAGGGATTTCATAAATTAATTCTATTTAAAACTTCAGAAATAATAGACAATTATGAGCTCTCCACCGACACTACTACTACCAATCTTGCAGACTTACCTCGTCCCACAAACAATGCTTAGAATCGCGCCCCCATGTTTCACATCAGATGGTTACTATCGATATCGGAGTGCTTACACAATGCAAAGAATTGCTTTAAGTTGACTCTATTGTTTTCAATGTAATGGAGAGTTCTGATACACTCCTTACAAAGTTAACTGAAGTCGTGTTGAAGAATGACCCTGGGAGAGGATGAATTGTGTTTTGAGGCATCGATAGAGCCGCTTAGTGCACTGTGGTGATATAAGGAGTGACCGACTGTGACGTTGACCATGGTACACCCTATTGTTTCCTGGTGACTCATTACCCCAGAAATTAATTTCGTAACATCATTACTAGTTTCAAAGGCTTTTTAATCTCTATTTAATAAAATAATAGCTTGTCACTCCTGGAGATTGTGGCAGCTTATGTTGATCTTTCACAGTTTGCATAAACTTTATCAATTACAGAAAACAGTAAAAAGATTTAAAAGAAACAGCGAAGGTAAAGGTACATTAAAGGTGAGAAACTTTGTCAACTACATTAAAACACGTAGAAATCACCAAAAACTGAACACTGAGAAGCAATAGCTTTAAATTCACACATTTCAGATTACAATGAAAGTTCTGAGATTTTCATCAGATAAGACTTGTTTTCACTAGATTTAATCCAAAATGTGTCATATTTGCCCGACACAGTTTGTACCCTGATGTATTTCATTGGAGGTACATTATTTTCAATGATTGTAAACAGTGTTGTACGTCTCAGTTGCTTTTCCACTGTTCATTTCGTGCTAACTACTGCAGAGAAAACCAGCTGCTGAGGTATATCGTCATTTGATATGTGGTGCCTCGTAGCTTGGCAATGTAATTGGGAAGTTTAATGTTATGTAAGATAAAGGTGATCGCATGATCTGAAAACGAGTGCGGAAAAAATTGAGAATACTACGAAACTGTATTCTGCGTTCCCACCGATTCTCCTGGTGCAACAATGCAAAGTGATATTATCAACCGAAACTGCAACATAATAATTTACACCCAAAATTGATTCTAAAAGAAAATTAAGTGCTGTATTAGGTGAAACGTGTAATTATACTGAAATGGGAATCAGCGAGAATGGCGAGAAACTTTTGTCAACATCAAAATATCAGCTCCTCCATGACAGAAACAAAAGTCGATAAAGTGCTATAAACATGTAATAAAGCTGAAAAAGTGCAAAAGGGCAATAGTTAATTACCTTCAGAGTGCAATGCAAAGATTAACACCTGTATTGCTTAGCTAAAGAATTTTGCTGTGAGTCAAATATAATTGTTTTATAAAACCAGCAAAGTTAACCCATGTGTCAAAGTCGACGGCACACACTGCCCGACAAAAAAAAGTGAAGCACGCAGAAAGACAGGAGGAAACGAAATGTGTGGTGTCACAGCCAGACACCACACTTGCTAGGTGGTAGCTTAAATCGGCCGCGGTCCAATTAGTACATGTCGGACCCGCGTGTCGCCACTGTGTGATCGCAGACCTAGCGCCACCACAAGGCAGGTCTCGAGATACGGACGAGCACTCGCCCCAGTTGGACGGACGACCTAGCTAGCGACTAGATGTACGAAGCCTTTCTCTCTCATTAGCCGAGAGACAGAATAGCCTTCAGCTAATGGCTACGAACTAGCAAGGCGCCATTAGCCTTACAGTGATTGTAATTAAAGTCTCCTGTGTATAGTCAAGAGCTATGTACCACAATGATTGATTAAAGATAAGTATTAATCCAGCTACGTACTTTTCTTCATAGCATTAATTACGTAGCCTGTTCCAGTACTTCACGCCCGTCGGCGTGTGTGCACGCATGCCTTTCCTTCGGCTACCTCCAGTGGCGTAACAGTCTTGTTACGTCACAACAATACCAATTTTCTGCCTCGTAGTAATTTCCATGAATAAATCGTCGCTTTAAAAAATCGTCACTATAAAGACCAATCTCCATCACTCTAAAGACTAGTGAACAAATAGGTTTGGCGAAACGGTGGATAGCCTACGATGTCGTAGCGACTACAATGTAGAGGACGCCTGGTCCTGTCTTTCAGATCATCAGTAACGATTATGAATCCGCAATGTCTTCTGGATACGAGAAATGTTGCTTCACGATTGTGTGGCGCAAACATTTCGAGTCTTAACAACGCTGCTTCGATCGCTACAACACCAGTCAGAAAGCGGAACACTGATCCAGCACAGCGAGCGAGATTTAAAGGGCTAGAGTTGAAGAACGAAGATGATCAACCTAGAAGAAATTCATTCTTTCTGCAATAGTGATGATGCTAACCAGTTTTTTTGAAATTCCTCTGCACCGCTCGAAACTGATTTAAGAAGTAGTCTCGTATGTATGAAAAACGAAAAAGTAACAGCTCTACTGCGATGTGGTTGTCGATGACCCGAACTTCTTGCATGGTGTAAGTGAGGTAATTGACAGCTGTCGACTGCAGTGAGAATACTGAGAATAAGTAGGAGAAACCAGGCAGGCGCTCTGAGGCATCCGTGCAACGTTCGTCTCTAAAGTGCAATGTCCTGGCTGACTGACCGACTGACCGACTCATCCTCGCACAGCTCAAACCGCTACGGATAGAAATTTGGAGAATATGTGGATGTTATACTGTAGGCGCCGATTAAGAAGGGCTTCTTCGAAATTTCCGCCCTAAGGGCGTGAAATAGGACATGAAGGATTTTTTGAAAATTTCGTCCTACGAAAATTGCTATTTGATTTCTCGGTTATAAGTAAAGAAATAGGTGTTTCAGCATTTTTGGAAATTCAACTTCTAAGGGGATGGAACAGTGGGTGGAAATTTTTTTGAAAATAAGTAATTTCTAACTACCTACTAAAGGATTTTTAATGCTACATCTATGACAACTGGTATTTCACTTCTCGCTCGGTTAGAGACAAAATAATACGTGTGTCAGTGCTTCTGTAAATTTTATCCCTACAGGAGTGCAATAGGGGACGGAAATTTCTAAGAAATATTTCGTTACATTAAAAAAATTTCTTAACCTAAATTTATGAATATTTGTATTTAACTTCTCTGTTAGAAATAAAAACAGACGTGTTTCATTGTTACTGGAAAATTCAACCCCTTAGGGAATTCATTAGGGGGTGAAAATTTTTAAGAAAATATTTCGTTACATTAACAAAATTTTAGTGCTAAATTTATGAAAATTAGTGTTTTACTGCTCCGTAAGATACAAAGAAATATTTGTTAGGGGATGAAAGTCACTGTGGAAATATCTCTACAAGAAAGCAAAAGCTACAACTGACGAAAACTTTGGACTCCAGTTGCCAGAATCGCGTTTTGGTCGGAAGCAAGTTCCGAACAGACAATGCTTATATGGCCTTAAGTAGCGTGGAAAGCTTAGAACATACTGTAGTTTGTGAACAACATAAAAATTCGCTAAAATATAAACCAAACACAAATCCGTGCAGGCCATACTGTCTTTGCGAGCGAGGCAGCGGGCGCTAAGCTTGTTACGTACATAGATCATCTATAGGTTTCAAAGAGTGAGTTTACGAGTACCAAAATATATGACGTAAATTGTATCTTTTGACTCTATTGACGCAGAAGCCCATGGACGTAGCCCGTAACGTTTGACCAAAAAGTCAACGTGATACCTCCACTCGTTTCTCAGAAAAAGTGCTCTTGACAGACGGATGGACAGACGGACACCGAAATGGTCGTATACGGGTTCCGTTTTTTACCGACTGAGATATGGAACCGCAAAAATGAGGCATTCATTTAGTCACTGCTTTTGCATCAAGAAACATAGAATTGGAAGGGTAAATTTTATCTCTCTCCTGCTGTTCTCTAAATCCTGATTCGTGATATTCTATTATGTGAACCGAGCTTGTGCCAACGAGATTCACTGACGCGGATGACTAAAACAGTTTCATCTGTACCGTTCACGGGCATGTAGCTAACACAAGAGAGGAATTATTTTCCTAGTGGCCCACGCTGCATGGTTTCAGGGAAAGCTGGCACATCGAACGGAACCGTTTCTTGTTTTGATAAGAAATATACTTCCTGTTTATGCGCGACGCTAACTACTCTGTAAATAGGTGAACAAAAATGGACCACTTTCGCAGAAACATTACGGATACGCGAATTTGTTATTCTGTCCAGCAGAGCACTAAATGTTCACAAATTGATGCACGCTCTAAACGGAAGATAATTTTGAATTGTTCTCCACCCCCTCCCACCCCACTCTCCTCCCAACCTCTCTCCCTTCCTCGTCACTTATAACAAACACTGGATTTCCATTACAGAATCCAACGAGAACTTCTGTTTGGTTTTCAAAATGAACTTCAATAGCAACCTCCAACTTGATGTAGCACTCACAAACACAGATACAGTTACTACACGGAAAATTCTAGTATGTTTCTGACTTCGCATATTTTCACGAAAACATCACATTCTGAAAAGTGAAACAGAAAAAAAAGATTTCTCCTAGATATCTCCTCTACTTTCGCAGTTACTATATTACTTACTGGTTTGATTTGGCACGCAACGAATTTCTATTCAATGTCCTGCCCGAGTACCACTTGTATCCAGTGTTGTTAGTTATATGTTGGATATCTTACCGTCTCTGTCTTCCCTCAAGTTTTTACCCCCTGCAGCTCCCTCTACCAAAAAGGAAGTTAAGCTCTCATGTCTAAACACATCATCTTGTCCTTTCTCCTCTCTTGAGAAATATTTTCCTCAAATTAATATCGGTTATCGACAGTAAAAGGGTACTTCTGTCGCCTATGCGGGTCTGTTTTTTTTATGTTCACCTTGCTTTGCCCATCATGTATTATTTAGTTTCCAACGTAAAAGAATTCATTCACTTCCTCTACATCGTTACCACAGTTGAGATGGAAAGCTTATCACAAATTTTATTTCTGCTACTCCTCATAACTTCTGCCTTTCTTCGGTTTACTCTCAAACTATATTTTGTACTCAGTACGCTACTGACATCATTAAGTATGTCCTAAAGTTATCCTTCTTCTTCTCCCTCCTGTCGTCAAGTATCAGGTATAATTGTCTGTTACGGTATTACGGTCCTTTGGCAGAGACGTCCTCTATCTCTTCTTTTATGACACTTACAATTTCTGGTCTTTCAGAGGAGTCTCTCCATTCTTTTTAGGTGTTCGTTTCATTTTCTTCTATAATCTAGAGTTTTATAATTTAGACTAAAGATTTTTGGTTCATCTCTGATATCTGTATCCCTTTGTCTTTCTTCTGTTCAGCAACCTTTGGCTTTTCCCAAGAATTTCGTTTCTTGTGCCTGAATACGGCTTTCTTGCTATTTGGTAGTTACCCAACTCTCGCTTCCAAAGAGCAGTTTGCGACTGCAGCAGTTTTGTAGAATTTATCTTTCTTAGTAGGCCTACTAATTTCAAGGTTTCTGTTAATTGAATAACTAACACTAGACTACTTTGCTAA
Organism: Schistocerca serialis cubense; assembly: GCF_023864345.2. NCBI lineage: Eukaryota > Metazoa > Arthropoda > Insecta > Orthoptera > Acrididae > Schistocerca > Schistocerca serialis. The sequence continues at coordinate 493,205,824 of NC_064638.1, forward strand.
TCTTAATTGCTGTATTTTTGCTGTAGCTGTGCACTAAGGTGGCAAATGTCATGGGATAACGATGTGCACATTTATAGGAGGCGGCAGTATCGCGTACACATGGTACTGAAATGATCCATGCAAAAAGGTTTCCGATGTGATTATGGCCGCATGATGGGAGTGTACAGACTTTGAAAGCAGAATGGTAGATGGAGCTAGACTCATGGGACACTCCATCTTGGAAATTGTTAGGGAATTAAAATAGCCCGGGAATACCAAATTTCGGGCATTACCTCTCACCACGGACAACGCAGTAGGGAGGGCCTCCACTTAACGACCGAGAGCAGCTGCATTTGCGTAGAGTGGTCAGTGCTTAAAGACAAGCAACACCGCGTGATATAACTGCAGGGAACAATGTGGGACGTATGATGAACGTATCCTTTCCGACAGTCCGGGGAAATTTGCCATTAATGGGCTATGGGAGGAGATGACCGACGCGAGAGCCTTCGCTAACAGCACGAAAACCCGCGCAGCGCCCCTACTGGGCTCGTGACCATATCGGTTGGACCCTAGGCGACAGGAGAACTGTGACCTGGCAGAAGTGGTTTACCTTTTTCCCACGACGACGGCCCAAAGTTGTTCGCGATTGGTTTGACGAAGAGTCTGGATAATTCGAGCGAATAATTTGGCCGTCCAGATGGCCTGGCATGAATCCTATCGAACATTTATGGGACAGAATCGAGAGGTCAGTTCGTGCTCAAAATCTTACATTTGCAGCACTTTCGCAATTACGGACCTCTATAAAGGCAACATGGCACAATATTTCTCCAGGTGACTTCCAACGACTTGTTGGCTCTAGCCACCTTCGAGTTGCTGCTACGCTCGGCAAAAGGACGTCGGACACGATGTTATTAAGTATCCGAAGTCATTTGCCTCCTCACTGTATGTCAACTCATATTCTTGGTAACTGAAGTGGCTTACAAGTTCCAAAATCTTGTCATCTATCACTATTTTAACTCCAAAGTTTTCTTCCTCACGAAGGCAATATCTTAGTTTTTCTATTTGGATCTTCATGTCAAATTTTACGCTTACTGTCTTCAGCAAAAAAATCCTTTCTTAAGTCTTCTTCTTTATCTGCTACCATCACTGCACCGTTTTATTGTTCTTGTATGTGACTTTTTGAAATTCTGTTGTCCTTATAAGCATTATTTCATGTATCTAAGAACTGGAGAAGTTGGGGAGATACAGAAGCTTTGTCGTACTCGTTATTAATATATAATTATTTTTCTGTTGATATCTTGAGTATTAGTCATGTTCTAACTTAATTTTTATTGCATTTATTAGATGTTTCCGATATTCGCTAATCATCATTATCTTCCGAAGTTTCTGTTCTGTCCATTGAGACTGTCAAAAGCTTCTTTAAAAAACAATAAAAGCAATGTATCTTTTCATATTATATTCTCTGCGACTTCGTATTACTGTTGTAAAATGAAAACTGCATCTATCTTTGAGCATCTTTCCATAAAAGTCATTTATCCCTCATGTAGAACGTACCTGTATTCCGTTATGTTTTTCAGTCTTGTGTTTAAAATCTTATTATATACTATGTCTTGTATGCTGAGCCCAGTTAACTTAGTCCTCTGTGGTTACTGTGTAGGCTTTTATCTCCTGTTTTTGCAAGTTTCGTATCACTCTATGAATATTCCAGGTCTGGGAGTAGTATTGCTTTCCCAACATTCGTTTGTATGATGTAGCAGTCATAATTGTAGTATCGTCCCTTCATAATTTAGTAATTCATGATTAATATAATCTTTTCTTGTTGCTTTTGAGTTCTTAAGTCATATCAAGGCAGTTTTTATTTCGTCAGACTATATTGCATGTAATACCTTCGGTTTTTTTGTTGTTACGCCATATAACCCATACGCTAAAGAACAACAGAAGTCAGTAGCTGAAGAAGTCTTACATGCAATAAGAAGTAGTAATATTATCAATTGTTACTTCACACCTAACGGCAAAAAGTATACAAATAGTATAAAGTTAGAGTTCCCATTAAAAAACTTTATTTCCAAAATATTTTTATAAAAATATGTAATATGACAGCTCTTGGTGCTGTTTGGATTCCATATGCAAGTGTAGGTTATCAAGCGATTTCGGTCATACATGTCGATGTAAAGCATTGTAGAAGGTGCCATCTTTTGACAATCGAAATTTACTATAACGCACAACAGTGGTTGGCCGGCCGGAGTGGCCAAGCGGTTCTAGGCGCTTCAGTCTGGAACCGCGCGACCGCTACGATCGCAGGTTCGAATCCTGCCTCGGGCATGGATGTGTGTGATGTCCTTAGGTTAGTTAGGTTTAAGTAGTTCTAAGTTCTAGGGGACTTATGACCTCAGATGTTAAGTCCCATAGTGCTCAGAGCCACTTGAACCATTTTGAACAACAGTGGTTGGAGTTGTTCAGTTGACTGAAGCAAACGTCGTGTAGTGCTCCAATAACGTACTTTCAGAATATTTTCAGAGACAGCACATAGCGCCTGGAGACTACTTCACACTGCTAGAATTGGAGAAAGTTTTTTTTTTAAACATCATGTCAATTTTCGCAAGAGCTGAACCTACCGCCCTCTGTTGCGATCGCGGCGCAATACGTAATAGAAGCCTACAATGAAGGAAGCTTACGAACCGCTAAACAGAAGGAATTACCTGAGGAATTCTTAGATTTGATAAGAAATAATATTACAAATTGTTACTTCGTTGACGAATCGAGAGAGCCTGGGAAAACATTTTTCTACAAAACTTTGTGTCACGTTTTACGAGGTGAAAACAAAAGTAGTTTCAACAGTTGCATGGACAAGCATTGCTATCAGTTTCCTACTAGGACGCAAATCACATTCGATATTCGAGCTACCGGTACCCACCTTGAACAAAACGGTCTGATCGACTCGCGCTGCCACCACGGATGCGTAACTTCTCCGTGACGTTGATCTCATACTCTGCGACGAGATTTCCAGAGTTCCCAAGGATGCGCTAAGCGTTGTCGGTCAACTTTCAAGGAACACCATGTATAATAATCTCATTTATGGAGGCAAAGTAATTGTTTTTGATGGAGATTTTTGTCAAATACACTCCTGGAAATGGAAAAAAGAACACATTGACACCGGTGTGTCAGACCCACCATACTTGCTCCGGACACTGCGAGAGGGCTGCACAAGCAATGATCACACGCACGGCACAGCGGACACACCAGGAACCGCGGTGTTGGCCGTCGAATGGCGCTAGCTGCGCAGCATTTGTGCACCGCCGCCGTCAGTGTCAGCCAGTTTGCCGTGGCATACGGAGCTCCATCGCAGTCTTTAACACTGGTAGCATGCCGCGACAGCGTGGACGTGAACCGTATGTGCAGTTGACGGACTTTGAGCGAGGGCGTATAGTGGGCATGCGGGAGGCCGGGTGGACGTACCGCCGAATTGCTCAACACGTGGGGCGTGAGGTCTCCACAGCACATCGATGTTGTCGCCAGTGGTCGGCGGAAGGTGCACGTGCCCGTCGACCTGGGACCGGACCGCAGCGACGCACGGATGCACGCCAAGACCGTAGGATCCTACGCAGTGCCGTAGGGGACCGCACCGCCACTTCCCAGCACATTAGGGACACTGTTGCTCCTGGGGTATCGGCGAGGACCATTCGCAACCGTCTCCATGAAGCTGGGCTACGGTCCCGCACACCGTCAGGCCGTCTTCCGCTCACGCCCCAACATCGTGCAGCCCGCCTCCAGTGGTGTCGCGACAGGCGTGAATGGAGGGACGAATTGAGACGTGTCGTCTTCAGCGATGAGAGTCGCATCTGCCTTGGTGCCAATGATGGTCGTATGCGTGTTTGGCGCCGTGCAGGTGAGCGCCACAATCAGGACTGCATACGACCGAGGCACACACGGCCAACACCCGGCATCATGGTGTGGGGAGCGATCTCCTACACTGGCCGTACACCACTGATGATCGTCGAGGGGACACTGAATAGTGCACGGTACATCCAAACCGTCATCGAACCCATCGTTCTACCATTCCTAGACCGGCAAGGGAACTTGCTGTTCCAACAGGACAATGCACGTCCGCATGTATCCCGTGCCACCCAACGTGTTCTTGAAGGTGTAAGTCAACTACCCTGGCCAGCAAGATCTCCGGATCTGTCCCCCATTGAGCATGTTTGGGACTGGATGAAGCGTCGTCTCACGCGGTCTGCACGTCCAGCACGAATGCTGGTCCAACTGAGGCGCCAGGTGGAAATGGCATGGCAAGCCGTTCCACAGGACTACATCCAGCATCTCTACGATCGTCTCCATGGGAGAATAGCAGCCTGCATTGCTGCGAAAGGTGGATATACACTGTACTAGTGCCGACATTGTGCATGCTCTGTTGCCTGTGTCTATGTGCCTGTGGTTCTGTCAGTGTGATCATGTGATGTATCTGACCCCAGGAATGTGTCAATAAAGTTTCCCCTTCCTGGGAAAATGAATTCACGGTGTTCTTATTTCAATTTCCAGGAGTGTATTACCCGTTGCTAGAAATGCCAACAGAAGAGCCATTATCGAAACTGAAGTTAAACGATCTTCCAAATTGTGTCACGCTGAAATTCATTAGTTGACTCAGAATAAGAGGGTATATGGTGATCCCGTTTTCACTGAATAGTTGCTTAAACTGAGTAACGGTGGTTTAGAAAATATGATTTAGAAACTCAAACAGATTACTCCAATGAAACAATAAAAACTCGGAAACATCGTTCTGTAATTTCGATAGTTTTGTTACCACGATATTTAATCCCACAGAAATCAATGAACAGGATTCAACAGTGATTCTGTATCGAAAAAATGATGATTGGGCAACAGTTATTGGATATGTGATTTCTAGTTTGTTGCCTGGAGAGCGAAAGGTTTACCTCTGATCAGATTCAGCTTGAAGAAATAAATAACGTTCAGCTATATCTCCTAGAATCATGAATCTTTTAAATTTATCCGGTGTACCACCTCATCAATTGGTTTTAATGAAAAATGCTATTGTTAAGTTAATTATAAATTTTAACGCTAATCACGGCTTAATCAGTGGTGCAAGATTAGAGCTAATTCACTTAGGCTAGTACATCATCCCTGCTAAATTTAATGACTCCAGTAAAACTGTGATCATATCTACCGTTAAAGTGACACCTTCTGATCCAATCGTGCCTTTCCAAGTCATAAGAGAACAATTCGCAATAAAAGTAGCTTTCGTTAACGACGAGGCACGTGCAATTCAAGGAACTAGCGGGGTGTGCCGACGGAGCGGGCAGCGTTGGAGTGCGTTGTGGAATATGGCCAACAGCAACCAATATTACGACTGTTTATCATCTGGTCCATTTAGCTATAGTGCATACTAGAGGCATATAGGAAGGAAAAAAGGAGTGGGCAACAATAGAGGCAGACAGAGCTGGAAGAAGGTGTAGTTTTGTTAATAGTACGAATATTTGCAGTGATAGGAAGTATTTATTGGATGTAATAATGTATATTGTATCATTAGTTGCCGATGTAGAGAAAAATGAGATGGTGGTGGTAAAATTTGAGTAGAAATGAATACAGCCTGTATTTAAATTTTACAGAACAAGCTACAAAGTAATAAAATGCTCTGCAAAAATATATGAGACAGATAAAGCTCCATAACACAGTAACTACGCCGTGGAAACTGATGGATGTGCGGAGAAATGTTCCTAGGGGTCTCCCAGTTGTGCACAGGAACAATATGGCGTCAGGTCAGCGGGGCTATGGCCTTAAATAGGGCTGGTTCCACAACACAAGACAATTGTAGGAATATGAGTAGTAGTGCGTGAGTGTGTCTCTATCAGAGAGCAGTTACAGTGCACTCTGGGAATATTCTTCATTACATTATTTCAGAGAGACAATATTTAGACTACCTCACACGGGTAAGAATCATTGGGAAGCTGGAAGAAAGTCAAACTTGTACGGGTCTTGTCCAGACGTTTCATACTGCTCACAGCAGCGTTTTAAGAACATGGGGAGTGTTCCGAGCCACAGACACTGATGCTCGATGGAGAGGAGGTGAGCGACCATGGTCAACCACAATAGCACATAACCGCTACATTGGACAACAACCAAGACTGTAAGACACCCAACTCAATTCGCACGCTCCATAAGGGCATTGCGACTCCATGGAGATGACCTCTTTGATTGACGACCAGTAATATGCGTTCTGTTGACTCTCGCACAAGGTATGTATTGTTTGTGATGATACCAAGAACATAATGACTGAACAAACGAGGAGTGTGTTCACGTGGTTCTCTCGAACAACAGCTGATTTGTTATGAGTAGCGAATTTCGGCGTACCCTCGTATGGTGAGAGGTGTGAACGTGAAATGCGCAAAGGAACATTGTCATACATGACACTTTTGCTGAGTCGCCTGTTATGGTGTCAGAACGCATAGTGTTGCATTGAACTTCCCACTACCAAATCTTTGAACGCAGTCTACTGTCTGATCAACTTTATTGTGACGCCGCACTTTTTCCCTATGTGCGCCTTATCATGCGTGCATTCGGCCCTGATTTCATTTTTGCAGATGACAGTGGGGCGACTGCATCGATCAGCGCAGATGGAGGAACTCTTGGAACGAAAGGGTATTCGGCGAATGGACTGAACTGTTCGTCCTCTATAGTCAAATCTCTTCGAGCATGTGTTGAGAGACGTAATGCAACACCTCCTCATTCACCGGTGACCGAATAGCGATGTCAACCTCTCTGATCCCCTGCTACAAGATATCCTTAACAACTATGTGGGCAACATGAGGGCACGTCGCAGAGCATTTATTACAGTCCTATGCTATCACGCACCATATTAAATACCATGTCCCGCCTTTTGTAATGTCCAGGGACCCATTGTATCGCGGTGACTTCAGTGCAATTAATGTCACTGAATAAATGTGCCCTTTGCTCCCCTCTAATATCGTAATTCTTTCAGTTTACTTATATGCTATACTGTAGCAGTAGCAGTTTTTTCTGTGTATGGTCCACGTTTCATCGATCAATGTTATCTGGCAGTGATATCATGCGAAAGTGACTTGTTTTGCTCACGAGTGTATATATATATATATATATATATGCACTCGTGAGCAATATATATATATATATATATATATATATATTTGCACTCGTGAGCAAAACAAGTCACTTTCGCATGATATCACTGCCACACCGCTGATGTGTCTCGATTATTATTGCTGGCGTCCGTTCGTCATTACCCCGCTGGGCTAGAAATGAGAGCCCAAAAAAAAGTTCAAATGTGTGTGAAATCTTATGAGACTTAACTGCTAAGGTCATCAGTCCCTAAGCTTGCACACTACGTAACCTAAATTATCCTAAGGACAAACACACACACACACACACACACCCGAGGGAGGACTCGAACCTCCGCCGGGACCAGCCGCACAGTCCATGACTGCAGCGCCTCAGACCGCTCGGCAATGAGAGCCCAGATGGTGGCCCTCGCGACTAGTGCTGTTGGTTGCGGGATTCCAGTGGGTGTGATGAACAGGAGATGAAGTAAAATACGTGGCTTTTTTCCGTGGAGTAGTCCAGGTGTGCTACGAACGTTGATCGTTATGGTGGTGAAAATATAGTAAAAGGGTTTCAAGGATGATGATGTCGTAGTGGATTCTACACGTGTCTTGCATTTGCTGACTAAAAATCCAAATGAACCGTTTAGCTTCACAATTGGAGGAGAATGGAACGGTGGGCAGAAAATATGCATCGCTGGCCACACTTAAGTCCCTGTAGGCGGCCGCTGTTCAACTGCAGCCATTATCTGAAGCATGGGTGCGGGGTAGCCCATCAGTGGCCAAACTCTTTGCCATTGCGTTGCATGTGGCTTCTGTTTTGGTCGATAAAATTCTTATAATATGCTTTCACTATGCGTACACCATGAGTAAATACATTTTTTTCCCAAATATATGCCCACAAAGTCCTCATATGCGTGGTTCAAGTGTTGGCAGGACGAGGTGCATGGATCACAAGATTACGTGGGTGCCACGTGGTATGAGGCACGGCTCTGCAGCTGCATACCATGTTCTCTATCTGTCTAATTATTACTGCACGCATCTCTTCCAGCTAATGACATCATATGGGGCATCCTCAGGTGTCGCTGGTGCAGCAAGGTGAATACTTGCTGACGTAATTCTGCTGTGATGATAACGTGATGTGTATTATTCTCCGAGTGGAAGAAAAATTATCTATGACGGATGGCCTATGGTAATTCATTTCCACGTTATTAATTCATTTCTCATCCTTCAGGCGAAATATGTTGGCCCCAATGAGGCAAGCAGTGCAAAACCTGCTGCAAGGTTGGACCCTGGCAAGTGGCGTCAGCGACGCATGGTGCTGTAATGTGGAGGTATTGGTTTTCTCTCTGTGACACTGCAGAAGCAGCACTTTCTAAAACTTTTATCGGCTATGGATGTGCAACACTCGACTGCCACGAATGAAGGTTTTCAGAGTTAACCACTATCAGTCTGTTGGTTGCAATTATTCCTGTGAATCTTGTAGCACTTTCTGCTGCTTTAATTCTGGGTTTGGACCTACGGCGATGGGTGACAATGAGTATCTAAATGATGAGCTGTTCTCTTGTATTGGAGAGTAAAGCTGCACTCACTCAGAAACGACATGCTGACCCGTCCGCTCTGACAGGCTGGTCTGAATAAAGCCACTGAGACGCCCTGCTAAACCCGCAGGACAGGACAGGTAGTTTAAATTGTGGAATGAGGTTGTCAGTTACACTCGAACATTACAAGAGCCAAGAAAATAAAAAAAAAACACAGAGAATTAATTTACCGGCTTAAGGGCAAGACCACTTTAATTTAAAATCGGCTAAAAGCCAATAACTTAAGACTCAAACCAAAATCAGAAATTTAAAAAGCAGAAGGCCTTATCTTAAATCAGTTCTTTCAATTAGGCTGAAGGCCCGAACAACCTCACACCGTAAGTGAAAAACAATAGTTTAAAGAAAAATCGGCTCAAACCAAAATAAATTTTTAAAAGAGCAAAATGCCATACCTTAAAACAATTCTTTAATTAGGCCGAAGGCCCAAAAAATCTGACACCTTAAGAAAAAAACAACTTTAATTTAAAATTCGGCTGAAGGCCCATCACTTAAGACTCAAACTAAAATAAATTTTTAAAAGGCCAAGGCCTTACCTTAAAACATTTCTTTAAATTAGGCTGAAGGCCCAAACAATCGAACTCCTTAAGAGCAAAACAACCTTAATTTAAAAATCGGTTAGAAGCCATACACATACAAAGAACAAGAACAAATAAGAAAAGGCAGTACACCCAACGGCGCTCAGAAGTGTCCGTGGGTCGGTCTGGAATTCAAACGCTCGCTTAGGTGAGACAGGCAGTTGGCGCAACCATTCTCGATCTGATGACAACCCAACCGACAGGAAGTCAACGGACCCTGATGCAATCTTCTACACACTGCTTGGTCTGATATACGGATCCCTGTTTCACAGGAGAAGACAACATTTCTGGCAGTAGTTGTTGAGAGCGTGAGAGACGACAGTTGGAGGAAACAATCCTGCCATGGTCTTGTTATAAGAGGACGATCACTGTGAGGTCTAACGTTCACATTTCCCGTCTCTCTGTAATTTCTCCACTGCTTAGGCACACCACTTTCAGTGACACGTAACTGATCTGTTACATCTTGCTGTGTATGGCTTACTGAAAGTGAAGCCACTCTCCTGATTCTGTCAAAGTGCTGAATGCCTCTATGTGGCTGAACACAAACTGAATGAAGTTGTTGTTGACACTGGACTGTTCGTGGTACGCCGCCGCAGCAGCGGTATGTTTACATGACTTGGAAACGACCACAAAGCATGCCAATAATAAACACCATCCAGTATAGGGGTTCTAACTGGATAAGGCGTGTAGTACCTAGGTCAATGGAGACCTCTATTATCGTAGGCTACAATTTGCGCTAGTAATACAAAATTTTTTTAGAGGTGTGCATAAAATACTGAAATAAACCACGTCAGGAGCAAATTGCTGCAGCCGTCCTCAAAGAGACCCTGCCACACGGCCGAAGCATTGGTTTATTTTTCTGTTTTGGTATTTTAAGGACTTGTAACGCATCAGTAAACCCAGAACGATTTTAATGAGGCTGACAATGGCCACGGAATCGTACGCATTTATATGCGTTTTAATAGGTTAAAAGCTCACTCAAAACCGGGGTTCCGGTTGTATAGAACTCAGTTGCAGCTTGTGCAACGAATTTGGAGCTATAATTGATTTTTTCCCGGGAATGCTTAGCTCTGCTAGGTCCTTTGAGTGTACTAGGGAATCTATGGCAGCTATATTTACGTTTCCTCACTTTGTCCGACCTTTGCTTAGCCACTGTATCAAATACGTGCGTTGTACAATACTGTGAAAGCACCAAAGCGCGACACGTTACTACGCTTTGTACGGTGCAGAAAACCCATTAGTATTCGCAACAGCGTCCAGCAGTTTCTGAGGGGATATATACAGGTCCGGGATGGTTTCCAAGGGAATGTTACACCATCCTTCCGGCAAAATATTGGTAGTGGATAGCGGTCGCGCATTCTCCTCCCTAAGTAGACTGCAAAGGTTCAATAATATTGAGCTCTTCCGATTGTGATGGCGAGGGGAAATGTGACAGTTTATCCTCGTGCTCACGGAACGTGTCCTGGACGATGCGAGCTCTGTCGACAGGAACCCGCCTTCTTGTAACACAGTATCTCCATTGGGCAATTGACCCGCGGGCTAGGGGTAGCGTCTTTGATTCATCATCAAAACGTCTTCGGTCCCGGGTTCGATCCCTGCCATTGCCTAAATTTCGATAAATTATCAGCATTGGCGGCCGAAGACTTCCGGCATAAGAAGTCAGCCTCATTCTGCCAACGGCCTTGTCAAAGAGGAGCGGATGGAGGTTCAGGGCACTCTCTTGTCCTAGGGGTGGGAAATTGCCTCTAAAGGCGGAAGAATCAGCAATGATCAACGACATGTGGATGCAGAAGGCAATGGAAACCACTGCATTAAAGACACGTAACGTGTATCCACAGGACATGTGGCCTGTAATTGAAGAAGTGTCATGATGATCTCTCCATTGGCAAAAGATTCCGAAATAGTCTCTCATTCGGATCTCCGGGAGGGGACTGCCAAAGGGGAGGTTACCATGAGAAACAGATTGAATAATCAACGAAAGGATAACGTTCTACGAGTCGGGGCGTGGAATGTCAGAAACTTGAACATGGTAGGGAAACTAGAAAATCTGAAAAAGGAAATGCAAAGGCTCAATCTAGATATAGTAGGGGTCAGTGAAGTGAAGTGGAAGGAAAACAAGGCTTTCTGGTCAGATGCATATCGGGTAATATCAACAGCAGTAGAAAATGGTATAACAGGTGTAGGATTCGTTATGAATAAGAAGGTAGGGCAGAGGGTGTGTTACTGTGAACAGTTCAGTGACCGGGTTGTTCTAATCAGAATCGACAGCAGACCAACACCGACAACGATAGTTCAGGTATACATGCCGACGTCGCAAGCTGAAGATGAACAGGTAGAGAAAGTGTATGAGGATATCGAAAGGGTAATGCAGTATGTAAAGGGGGACGAAAATCTAATAGTCATGGGCGACTGGAATGCAGTTGTAGGGGAAGGAGTAGAAGAAAAGGTTACAGGAGAATATGGGTTTGGGACAAGGAATGAAAGAGAAGAAAGACTAATTAAGTTCTGTAACAAGTTTCAGCTAGTAATATCGAATACCCTGTTCAAGACTCACAAGAGCAGGAGGTATACTTGGAAAAGGCCGGGAGATACGGGACGATTTCAATTAGATTACATCATGGTCAGACAGAGATTCCGAAATCAGATACTGGATTTTAAGGCGTACCCAGGAGCAGATATAGACTCAGATCACAATATAGTAGTGATGAAGAGTAGGCTGAAGTTCAAGACATTAGTCAGGAAGAATCAATACGCAAAGAAGTGGGATACAGAAGTACTAAGGAATGACGAGATATGTTTGATGTTCTCTAACGCTATAGATACAGCAATAAGGAATAGCGCAGTAGGCAGTACAGTTGAAGAGGAATGGACATCTCTAAAAAGGGCCATCACAGAAGTTGGGAAGGAAAACATAGGTACAAAGAAGGTAGCTGCGAAGAAACCATGGGTAACAGAAGAAATACTTCAGTTGATTGATGAAAGGAGGAAGTACAAACATGTTCCGGGAAAATCAGGAATACAGATATACAAGTCGCTGAGGAATGACATAAATAGGAAGTGCAGGGAAGCTAAGACGAAATGGCTGCAGGAAAAATGTGAAGACATCGAAAAAGATATGATTGTCGGAAGGACAGACTCAGCATACAGGAAAGTCAAAACAACCTTTGGTGACATTAAAAGCAGGCAGTGGTAACATTAAGAGTGCAACGGGAATTCCACTGTTAAATGCAGAGGAGAGAGCAGATAGGTGGGAAGAATACAATGAAAGCCTCTATGAGGGTGAAGATTTGTCTGATGTGATAGAAGAAGAAACAGGAGTCGATTTAGAAGAGATAGGGGATCCAGTATTAGAATCGGAATTTAAAAGAGCTTTAGAGGACTTACGGTCAAATAAGGCAGAAGGGATAGATAACATTCCATCAGAATTTCTAAAATCATTGGGGGAAGTGGCAACAAAACGACTATTCACGTTGGTGTGTAGAATATATGAGTCTGGCGACATACCATCTGACTTTAGGAAAAGCATCATCCACACAAGTCCGAAGACGGCAAGAGCTGACAAGTGCGAGAATTATCGCACAATCAGCTTAACAGTCCATGCATCGAAGCTGCTTACAAGAATAACATACAGAAGAATGGAAAAGAAAATTGAGAATGCGCTAGGTGACGATCAGTTTGGCTTTAGGAAAAGTAAAGGGACGAGATTGGCAATTCTGACGTTACGGCTAATAATGGAAGCAAAACTAAAGAAAAATCAGGACACTTTCATAGGATTTGAAGACCTGGAAAAAGCGTTCGACAATATAAAATGGTGCAAGCTGTTCGAGATTCTGAAAAAAGTAGGGGTAAGCTATAGGGAGAGACGGGTCATATACAATATGTACAACAACCAAGAGGGAATAATAAGAGTGGACGATCAAGAAGAAGGGTGTAGGACAAGGCTGTAGCCTTTCGCCCCTACTCTTCAATCTGTACATCGATGAAGCAATGATGGAAATAAAAGAAAGGTTCAGGAGTGGAATTAAAATACAAGGTGAAAGGATATCAATGATACGATTCGCTGATGACATTGCTATCCTGAGTGAAAGTGAAGAAGAATTAAATATCTGCTGAACGGAATGAACAGTCTAATGAGTACACAGTATGGTTTGAGAGTAAATCGGAGAAAGACGAAGGTAATGAGAAGTAGTAGAAATGAGAACAGCGAGAAACTTAACATCAGGATTGATGGTCACGAAGTCAATGAAGTGAAGGAATTCTGCTACCTAGGCAGTAAAATAACCAATGACGGACGGAGCAAAGAGGACATCAGAAGCAGATTCGCTATGGCAAGAAAGGCATTTCTGGTCAAGAGAAGTCTACTAATATCATATACCGGCCTTGATTTGAGGAAGAAATTTCTGAGGATGTACGTCTGGAGTACAGCATTGTACGGTAGTGAAACATGGACTGTGGGAAAACTGGAACAAAAGAGAATCGAAGCATTTAAGATGTGGTGCTATAGACTAATGTTGAAAATTAGGTGGACTGATAAGGTAAAGAATGAGGAGGTTCTACGCAGAATCGGATAGGAAAGGAATATGTGGAAAACACTGATAAGGAGAAGGGACAGGATGATAGGACATCTGCTAAGACATGAGGGAATGACTTCCATGATACTAGAGGGAGCTGTAGAGGGCAAAAACTGTAGAGGAAGACAGAGATTGGAATACGTCAAGCAAATAATTGAGGACGTAGGTTGCAAGTGCTACTCTGAGATGAAGAGGTTAGCACAGGAAAGGAATTCGTGGCGGGCCGCATCAAACCAGTCAGTAGACTGATCAGTAGACTGATTGGGGAACAAACATTAGACCTGATCAGCTAACGTAGTCACATAGTCCTTGTCAGTAACGTGACACTGCAGAGCAGCAATGTGGCCCATGTAATAACACGATTTCGTCACCCAAATATCTTCTGTTGAACAGTACATGATTTATGGCATCGCCACAAAGTTTTCCTGTCACGGGAATTTGCATCAGTGATTTGTGGCTATCAAATTTCTGGACGCCCTGTACTTACCTGCTTAAGAAGCTTCCATCGTTTGGTGCTGACAGGGTTCGCGGGTGCGACGTCCTGTTCTGCAATGGCTTGCAACGATGTTCCTCTTTATTTTCGTCGCAATCCTCGTTAGTGATCGTCTGTAGCGATCACTCGCAGTACACAGTTTCATCCGCGTTGTAATTTAACGGATGATTTTTCTTCCGCTTTCCCTGTATGCGACATGAATTTTCGATCGAGTGGCTGTTGAAACAACAAACACTTCGGCTCCGTTGCTCGCAGGAGCACACACCATACGTCCACGAACAGTTTACCCACCTTCGAATTCAGTTAACTCCGACACAATGTACTCGCAGCCACATAGAACTCTATTCTGACCACGACTGACACTTTCAATGTGTTGACGATGTTTCACAGATCCCGTTCGTGGTCAAATACAGCAGCTGCATCTGCGGGCTTGGCTAACATTTGCATTTATGTTCAAGCACGTGTTTCTCGAGGTTTTTCTTTTGTAAACGCTCGTGGCCAGTTTACTAAAGGCTTCATCGCTACTGCTGTGGAGGCCGAATTGCCACTGTAGTTACCGTAGGCCGAGTTTGTGAGTTCGTGAAACGGCTTCTGGTGCAGTACACCGTTAAGGCAGTTTCTCCCTGACACTATTACACAGCTGTGCCCCAGCGTCAGGTAACAGGATACAAGAACGGAGGCTCTACAGCACTCCAACAAATTAGTAATAAATTCACACAAATGAGTTAAAAAGGTTTACTTATCTTTCTGACTTGTTGAGTGATTAAGCCTGCAACACTGCATGTAATACAACACAAAAAAGGCTCTCCATGGCTAAGTGCAAATAATCGTAGGTCAACATCACACTACTTAGCAATGCAATTTACAACAACAATCTGTTTACTTCTTAGACTTCACTCAACGACGTTCCCTGTGTAAGTCAGACGTGGACATTGATCTATAACCAAGTGGGCGAGGGCTGCTCTCCCATCTTCCGAGTAGGCTTCTGTCCGTTGTCGTCCGGTATTAGCGGATTGCACTCAGCCGGCAGTTGGCCGAGGCGTTGTCGATATCTTCATTCTCAGGGCCGCCGATGGCGCTGGTGGAACTCGCGCAAATGGCGTGTCCCAGTGGCACTCTCACCAGCTCGCATCTTTACGCCTGCGGTGCTTTCGCCGTGCCTGTGTCTTGTTCGGACGACACAGCACTTTCTATCTTTTTCTTCAATCGCTGTCGTCAGCCACTGTCTTAAAAAAACCTGTACGTCCCTCAACGGCACCGAAATTCTTCGTCTTGGTGTAGAAGTGTCAAGGAAAGATACGACCTTTCAAATAGAACTACTCCAGCCTTTGGAGCCGAATTTGAGAGGATTAACAGAGGGCAGCAGAGACTACGTAGAATTTTTACAGTATTCATAGAAGAGCTCGAACAGGGTCAATGAAAACGTGATTGATTAAACATCTACTGTTTCGACTTGGCCCTCTATCAAATGTTCAAATGTGTGTGAAATCTTGTGGGACTTAACTGCTAAGGTCATCAGTCCCTAAGCTTGCACACTACTTAACCTAAATTATCCTAAGAACAAACACACACACTCATGCCCGAGGGAGGACTCGAACCTCCGCTGGGATGGCCCTCTATCGCTCCCTAAATTAAGATCTATAAGTACAACACCCATCATCCCCAATAATAGGTTTCGCATATTGCGTTTGGCTCTAATATTTCCTATGATTTGTCCCTTCTATTGCTTATTCCAACGGCAAGTTAACACTTTTCTGTATAATGTATCATGTGTCCCATTATAACTTGCCTTCTTTCATAGACTTTTTCTATAGTCTGTTCTCTTTATTACGTGTTCATTTGATTGTCTATGGACCAAATTCGTCGGTCTTTTCAGTGGTACTATATTTCAAATGTTTCGTGTTTCTATTACTGTGCACTTTCCGAGGCTCATTATTTTACTTTAATACAATGCTGTCACTGAGTGCTACACTTGTGCAAACCTCTTTCTCAATTTCATACGGTGGTATGGAGCCAGTCAGCTCTACCCAAATGGAATAGGACGTGTACTAGTTAATATTAGTTGGAAATATGCTCTACTACAAAGTGAAAGGTGTCTAGCGGAGGTTATACGGCACAGAGACGTGCATGTAAAGTAATTACCCAGTTCGAAATAACTACATCAAAGGGCTTCCGAGATCTGAGTCAACAAGAATGCCGTTACACTTGTACCGGTTATACATGTATTCCTCTCCTCCTCTTGCCCTACTGCCAGTACATTTGTATTTGCAGGTATAACGCAGATACTCCTAGTAGTCTCGAAATGAGCGGACCTACCATAAAAACTAGGAAACGGACCAATAAAAACCGCTTGTCTCCGACTTATATTACCATTTTGACAAAGCATCGGTAGTTGATCGACTCATAATAACAGCCGTACGGGACGCAAGTGGGAATTCTGATAGTGGACGTTAGTATTTTATCGTGTACACAGTAGAGCTATAGAAACAGCAGATATAGCGTCTGCTGCGTTCTCTGAATGCATTGCCGGATTCTTATGTATACTGACCGTCTTTTAAATTACGTCACCTGATTACACGCCACTGACTGCGGCACGCATAGTCGAAGCGACGCAATTTATTTAATGTATTTTAAACAGATTTTAATAATTGTTGAGATTTTCAATTATGCAACTCGCTCTTATGTCTATTTCATTGCTAGCACTTGTACGGACCAGATTGTAGTATGTAAGCATTTTCACTGGCTGACGTCACTCAGTCTTCTAGTAGGGGACTCGCGGAGATGGACGCTTATACCATATACTGACGCAGCCATCGGGTAATAAATAATAGGTATAATTTTTAATTTACGCACCTCGGTTCATAGGTCTGCTGAGAATGATCTAAGCGTCGAAATCAGTTTAGTCAATAATCAATATTCGATAGCATAAACTGATAACCTTTATTATTTAACAATTGCTACTATAAACACCATTATGTCCAGGCGCCTTTTCTTTCAACTCTGTTTCGAATGGCTTTGTTTATCTCATTCGACAGTGCTGTCCAAACGTCCTTTCATTATTGATAATGTGTCTGTCTGATTTATGTCTTGATCTACATTCTACACAAATATTGTAGGTCGGTAACCATTTACCAGGTATATGATTAAATATCTGGAATAGAAATAAACAAGCAGTCTTACATCTCCCACACAGTGAGTGATATAGATTGCCAGGATATATGCAAACATAACATGCACAATAGATGCGTGGGCTGCCTAGCTCCAAGGCAAGCACCTTTTAGCCTTCCATTTAAATCTGTGATTTTTTCGTAAATAATAAGAATTCGGTTTTGCTTATTGCTTCCTTAGATTTCGTGTAAACTTGATTCAGATCCAAGGATATGAAATATTAAGCAATCTCAAAAAAAAATGGTTCAAATGGCTCTGAGCACTATGGGACTTAATAGCTGTGGTCATCAGTGCCCTAGAACTTAGAACTACTTAAACCTAACTAACCTAAGGACATCACACACATCCATGCCCGAGGCAGGATTCGAACCTGCGACCGTAGCAGTCGCACGGTTCCGGACTGCGCGCCTAGAACCGCGAGACCACCGCGGCCGGCATGCAATCTCATGTTGCGAGTCATCGTCATCTTGCGGTGCAAAGAAAAGTGTCTTGTTGTAAGGTAGCGTGTCTTGAAATTGTTATTTGTACAACAATATTCAGCCGACCGGTGTGGACCAGCGGTTCTAGGCGCTTCAGACTGGAACCGCGGGACTGCTACGGTCGCCGGTTCGAATCCTCCCTAGGGCATTGATGTGTGTGATGTCCCATAGTGCTCAGAGCCATTTGAACAATATTCACTGCTTTACCGAAAATAGTTTTAAATTTTGTCGCTGAATATGTGGAAATGCGGATACTATAAAATATGTACAAAAATCAAGTGGATCCAATTGTAATAGGAGACAAAGAAATGCCCGTTTTAAGTAGGGACTAATCTCCGACTTTTGTCTCTCTCTTCTTCTGTACTACCTGTATAACAAAGAAACAATAACGGAAACAAAGTTTTGGGCTTAGAATTAAAATTCATGATGAAAGGATATCAACGATAAGAATAGCTATTGCCATTGCGATCCTCAGTGAAAGTGAGGAAGAACGGCGGGGCTCATTAGATGGAAATGAACAGTGTAACAAGTACAGAAAACGGACTGAGAGTAAAACAATGGAATAATAAGATAATGAGGAGTTACAAAAATGAATTAACCACAATCGTAACATCAAAATTGGGGAACACCCAACAGACGTAAAATAATTCCGCTTTACGGAGAAAATGAGAAGATTATAAGAAGCATGATAGGACATGCAAAGAGGACTCTCGTTGCCAAATGAAGTGTACTAGTATGAAACATTTGTGAAATTTCTGGTGACGTTCGATACTATCACAGAATTGCATGGAAGGTAACCATAGACTTGGGAAACGGGAAATAAAGGAATCGAAGCGTTTCGGTACTGGTTTTACAGAAGGATATTGAAAATTAGGTGCAGTGTTAAGGTGATGGATGAGGAGCTCCTCCGTACTTTAGACGAGGAAAAGAATATGTGGAAAACGGTGAAAAGAGAAGCGAATACGATGATAGGACATGTGTTAAGACATTCGGAAATAAATTCAATTGTATGAGGGTGCGTGGTAATGGGCAAAGCATATAGGGGAAGGCAGAGACTGAAAAGTATCCACCAAATAATTAAAATGTGCTATTCTATAGTGAAGAGATTCTAAAAAGAGACGTGGTAGTGAGGAGATGTATTATACCAGTCTTACGACTGAAGACCACATGAACCCACACACCCACAGACACAAAGACACACACACACACACACACACACACACACACACACACACACACACACACACACACAAAGGTAATTTGAAGAAAAAAATGACCTGTGCAACTAGGTCTCGTAAAACTCACTCTGCACTCCATGTTGAATCTACCTTTGCTATTAATTTGTCTCCCTTAATTTGCTAGCGTGTACTAACGATACATCGTGAAATGCAGTTGTAGAGGACGAGTAATATCTCAGGGTAAAATTCTAGAGTAGACAACTACGAGTTGAACTGACAAATTTTAATATCTGCAAACGACTGGTCGCACTTTATGAGCACCCCTTTCAGGTTTTGCGAACTGTGGCAGCGAGATACGGCCCCGCTCACTGTGCAGAGAGCAGCGGACATGTTAGCCTGAGAGCCGTCTCGTGTCCCGCCGTTCCAGGCTGCGGTGTGCTGTCCACCATCACCCCAACACTGTAGCCAGCAGTCGATTATAAGTATAGTACTAGCATTTTGCTCATCGCTCCTTTCGCGTAAGCATATGGCATACAAGTAGGGTGTCTCTGCCGATTCAGCTGCTCCGCAAGGTCCTTTGAAAACATGCTGCTGCGGTTGTCGCTGAAGGCTGTACGCATTACCTGTGTGGCAACCAGTCGTGTTTCGTTTAGCATTCATCAATCTAAAGCCCTATTGAAATGTGTGGATAAAATGCCTAGGTCAAGGTGGCTAAAATTCCTTTATTGATTACTAGTTCCAGCTGATTGATGAGCCGTCTTGGTATCTAAAACACAGAATGTTCCACAAAACAGGTGAACAACAGTAAAATAAATTTGGTATTTAAACTGCCTTTCTATGACCCATACCAGTATAAACATTACTTAATTCACTACACATCAGCCGCCAAGCATTACACTTATTAATAATCTGTTGAGATGAATCGTTCTTGTTATGTACACACTAAAGAAGGTCGTCATGGGTTTCTCTCCTGATTTGACCATGTTAAATAACCTACATATTGTGCATAAATCTCTGTTTCATTCTTTACAAAGACTACCATGAAGGAAAATTGAAAGGTACTTTAGTGACTGAAATTAATAGTGAACTTTGTTTCAGAAGCACTACGAAATGCAATAAAATAAGGTTAGTCTTGGGCTACCTCAACAATCATTTCGAAAGCTACTTGAATCTATGCAAATTAGAAATAAGAGATTTAACTTTGAACTTGAATTAAATGATTCTGAACAATTAACAATAGTAAAATTTAGTATGTACCAAGCTGAGCTGCAGTCACAGGTAAGCTAAAATATGGCAACAAAACTAGCACCCTTAATTTATGCTTGTGTAATCTAAATATTGTAGCCAGTTATGAATACCTTAACTGAACTTTGAAACTGAAGCAGTGAAATCGAATGATATTACTTTAATGCTGGCGTTTAAATTTCAATGACACTCGAGTTCATTTCGGAAAAGGAATGGACCCTGCTTGGTAATGCAACTGGGACAATGAGCAACAAAGGTTCATGCTAAGTTGCTGTATTTCAGTGATGGAATAGTTTGAAAAGCTGAGGTCTGCCATACAGTTCTAAAACTTTACGTACTTTCAGTCTTCCTTGTTGGTTTCAATCCCGCGTCCGGCCACCCTGATTTAGGTTTTCCGTGATTTCCCTAAATCGCTCCAGGCAAATGCCGGGATGGTTCCTTTCAAAGGGCACGGCCGACTTCCTTCCCCGTCCTTCCCTAATCCGATGAGACCGATGACCTCGCTGTCTGGTCTCTTTCCCCAAACCAACCAACCAAATTCCTTGTTGGTTGATTGAAGCTTTGAAGTCGTCGATCGAGGAGGTGGCGACAATCAGTCATTGTCAACCGTAGCTGTTGCAGAAGCTGGATGTTGACGCGCCTTCTTCTCGACACGGTCACCAGGCGAAACGGGCTCTTGATGTGTGCCTGCTAATGTTTCCCGTCCGCGACACCATGTCAGAAACTATCATAGCAACTCGAGCGCAAATACATGCTGCCAAACTCCGAAAGCACGGCAACTCGCGGGAGCGTCACACAACACACCTGCTCCACCGCCCTACTCCAGCCAGACTCTGCTCTGCCCGCGCTCCACGTGGCAGAGTTAACACTACCAAAGATCCTAAACACTTTGGTTCTCCACACGACCTATCGATGTAATCGTTCGATAGCATAGTTTTCCCTTTGCAAGACCCAGCGTAAAAATACAAATAATATTTACAAAACAAACCAATTATACATCGACATATATATATATATATATATATATATATATATATATATATATATATATATATATATATATATATATATATATATATATACAAGTTGTAAAACAATTACAATTTGGAAATAAGAGGATATGCATTTCTGGCGTTACAATCACACCTCACATTAATGGACCACCTTCATTGACGATCTACATGACATAAGCACATTGAAATTTTTGTGGTCCAGTAATAAAAATTACGACGGTTCACTGGACTATAATATCTCAATGTGGGTTTTTCAGAAAACATAAGACACTTTGACGCGTCCGGGGTGAAATTATTTCCTATCGGTTGTCGCAGAAAGTAACGAACCTACTCAACTTATACCCATGCAGTTCCTGTGTCAGGACAGGTGACTTGTGACACTTGTACTATTCCCCAAACTTACGTCAGTTGTTTGGGACTGCAGACTGCTGCATCTTTGCGTAAGCTGACATGTGGCTCGTGGCACACTGCACCTAAAATAAATAAATAAATCAATAAGTAAAATAAAATAAAATAAAACAGAGATCGGCAAAACGGAATTTCCATTGTATTTCGTGAACTCAGCAGTGATTCTGTTAAAATTAAAACTATAAATTTCTACAAATAATTTGAAAAAAATAGAAGAAAAATGTTTAAGATAAAAAAGTAGTTGAATAACTAAAGTACATGCTAATGTAAAAATAAAAGAAAATGATTATATTGCTAATTGTTTGTAAGAAAGATTGCCATTTCAGTACAGAGTACATCACGTAGTAGGATACTGAAGCTTTTTGAATTAGAAACTGATTAGCTGCAGCTGGTGATGTTGATGATGAAGACTATCCCAACCATGAGTGTGTAGAGATTGGGCTGAGAAGTGGTCACTGTTGGTGGCGAAAGTGGGAGTTGCCATCTGTTGGAGACCATGCTCAGCAGGAGTCCAACCCATCAGGTGAACAACCTCTTTTCTAAAATTCGTGAAATGGGACGCAGTCATATCTTCAAGATCTGGAACAAAACTCACCAAAAATCCCATCCAGGAGGACTTGGTTTATGACCTGATGTAATTCACAAATTTCTCTTCAATATCAGATTTTCTTCTTTCCATTTTTTTCTTGTGGAGAGATCCCTTTGCTCCAGTTTCCTCTGCACTTGGATTTATTGTCTCGTTTTCTCTTCTCATATCACCATTTTCCTCTGAACGCTTATTTATTATTACATTTATGTCCTTGTCAGGTTCTTATTATCCCTGAGTTTCACTGACAACCAGCCGTCAGCATCTATTGAAAGAGAAGGTAGAGATCGAGAATTCCCAGTCTCTTTACATTCTTTCACTGAAATAGAACGTTGAATTAATTAAAAACTGATCATTTATTATAATGACTGACGATGTATTAACTACAATAATTATTTCATTTTAATTCACGTATCACATTTCTTGTTTTACAGATATCTAGCTACTGGGATATCTTTCAAACCTTTGGCTTCAATATTTCATTAGAGGGGAATGAATTACTGGTTTGGTTGTCTCTGAGACAACGGATGCAATATGGGCTTCTTTGCAACTATCGTACACTGCAGTTCCTGATGAGAGTGTGTGGAAGCATAATGCACATCACTATCAGCAACTTTAGTGTCTGCCCCCTGCAACGGTTCAGTTGATGACAAGAATGTCAGAATCAGAAAATTTAAAAATAATAGGATTACGTTATTATTGTTATAAAGGTTATCCACTAGTCAACTTATGACAAGTGCTGATGAAGATAGTTGTTTTACAACCATCGATGTCGGAGATCATGGAAGAGACAGTGACGGGGATGTATTCCGTTCCTCACATAGAGAACTCTTGTTGGATCTAGGAAGGTTGAATTTACCAATACTACAGTCGCTACCACATGGAGCAAATCAGCTTCCTGTTTCTCATTTATACGTTGGCGACTAGGCCTTCCCTCCGTAAATCTACTCATCCGACCCTGCAACAAAGCTATTGATGACTTTTCAGTCTTCTGTTGACTTTACGTTGTAAAACAGTAGAATGTGCATTACGAATGCTCACGTATAACGTCCGTGTATTTGATTTGCCTTCTGCATTTAAATTCATAATTGCCATTCCTGCATGTTGCACAGTTACATTCGGACATCAGAAGGTGCTTATATGCACCTAAAAACCTTAATTTCCCCTTTGAAACCAGTCGTGACAGTTAGAATTCACTGGTCCATGAGAGCACAAATTAAAGTTTAGCGAAAGCTATCAGGCAATATGTTACAATATACTTCTTGATTCTCGCCAAACCATTTCCTTCACAATGATGATAGGATTAGTGAAAGCAACGAGTAAATACTTTAGTTTATTTTTATGTATTCGTTCACATTTTTACCTGCAGACGCAGTACAGGTGAACCAAAACGAACAATGAAGATTGAATCACTTGACAAGAGAAAATTAAGCCCTAGGAAACTATTTTACTGGTTTCAAAAAACATGGTTTCACGAAATCTACGAAAATAGTGTTTCACGAACACAGTTTTCATGAACCTGTGTCTGTTGTCTGTTTGTCGCAAGCAACTTCAGCTTCACGTCTCATGAAACGGGTTTCTCCTGAGTGCACCATGCTTAAGCCCTGGCCGTTTGATTTGAATCCTGTCGGTAGTCCCCCAGCACCGGCGACGTGCTAGTGGTATGTATGTACCCACATAGCATACCGAACCAAATTTGTTGATACGTTCCGAGATTCCTATGTACGGCAGCGTACGTGTACATTCAACAGTCTAACGGAACATCACTTCAAACCGCACCGGAGGGACCTTGTCGCTCCGTTGACACTAGCAGCTGTACATTTCACCCACGAATCGTTTAGAAGACACAATTAATTGTAATGGACACAATGGGCACTCCTTTTTTTCCTTAAATGAAGATTCCGCCAACAAGATCCATCTGAACACAGGTAATTATAGGCAACATGTTGCATACACCACAACATTTTAACGCATCTGTCACTGAAATTTATAAAAAAAATTATCTACATTGATTTGTACAGAGTTGTCTGAAATACATCAAAACAATTATTTCCTTTCAAAAGTTATTACCCGTTGCTCTAACTTTCTACTAAATAACTAAACAGACCAAGTTCATAGCTCTGCAGAAAGAATAACGGATCTTCTGCTGAAACGTCTAAATAAACACTCATTCCTTTTATTATTTCGTACGTTACAGAGAGAAACACCTCGTCTGAAACATAGCAAAGCAGCTCACTATGCGAGGGTCCTTCCAGGTAATCTCCAGAGAAAGAAACAGTGGATACTGTACAACAGATGTGAAACGAAACATAGGGCTGTAGACTGAGGAGTGCTAAACGAAATGCGTCAAATAGGCGACGCGTGCAGCCTTCAGTGACTACCGTAGCAGAATGTTATCTAAAGATCTATCACCAAACCCAAGGAAACTTTGTCAGTGTCACCAAGTTAGTGTAAAGAAACTAATGGATGATGAATAAACTGAAACTGATGGAAACAAAAGAAGCAGAAGTAGTGAACTTCGTGTTCAAATGTTCCTTTACAGAGATTAACACATGAATAGTAACTTAACTCTCGCACTGTTCGAATATGGCTGACATAGATATTAGAATGACGTTGGAAAACAGTTGAAATAGCCAGGGCTTGCCGAAATCCCCATAAAATGCAATATAGAATTTTTGTTTGGCAATCCCCACCATTACCCATAATATCACGTAATTTCTCCTCCCTCCCCCGCCGCCCTCACCAAAAAAATGGGCTGTGCCTAGCAGTTGGAAGTAAGTGCAAGTAACTACCGTGTACGAGAAGGGAACGGACATCCGTCTGTTGCAGAATGAGAACGTACTCTGAGGTCGTGAATAGTGTAGTATCTCGAACAGAATCGGTCAAAACACTTGCCACGCGGAACGCAACTCATGTTCTTCTCATATGAGATCCTAAAAGTCATCAACAGAGTCAGATAGTTTCAATATTTCCAGATTTCTGGAGAGAATATTACTGGGTACCGCACTGACACTTACTAATGACAACACGTTTGTATGTTTGTCGTGTTAAATAATCATAGTGAATCAATCGAGGATTTCTCTTTACAGGTGATGCGGAATGTTATCTTCGATGTAGAATCATAGACAGGAGTAACTTCAGGTGGACCCCACGGAAATGGGTTTGGTTTATCTGTTGAAGTGGCATATTACTGACCTGATAAATCCTTATGCCACAGATCAGAATCTGCAATCCAGGTAGCAGACTGTGTATACCGTGCACACACGGTTCCTTTTTTTTATTAGGTGATTTTCCTTCCAACACATAACGATAGCTGCAGATAATCCGGAAGTTCAAGATCAAAGGAAATAGTCACTACAGGCGAGAGTATGAATCTATTAATCAATGCTCACCAACTGGCAAAAAAGCGAAAGTGTTTGAAGCACTCCTAGAAAGCAGTGGAGGGCACACAATACTAGATACAGTATTTTGGTTAAAACTGGAAACTGTGGGAAATTTAGGCTGATGGTAAACTTATGCGGTGTATTTGTCGTGGTGGACGAAAAAATCTATCCCACGAAGACGTAAATTGAAACTGGATGTGAGATTGTCTGGACAAGACTCAGTATTAAATGCGAGCATAAACGTATAATTGGGAGTATTCTGTCGAGCACCAAATTCACCTCCAGATTAGTACCGTTACCAGAGTCACACGATAAGGTCGCACGATAAGAGTTGCAGCTGCGCCTGTGCACCAGCATGAAGGTGCAGGCAGCAACATCCGGAGCCATCGTGGGAGGCTGGATGTGATGGAAGAACGGAACGCTAGGTGCTAGGCATGTGCAGAAAGTAAGTGTGCTGCAACCATGACGCGCTGTGGTTTTTTGTTTTTTAATGGTTGGCAATGGTGAGTGGTAGAGGATCCCACAACCAGATCGAGCATCGCAGAATCTTGGTAGTACGTAAACCCACGTTGTAGTGTCCAATTGCGAGAGAAAATGTCAGTAAGACATCACGCCAAGAGCGAGCCACCTGCTGTATCTGCTCCTACTAACAGACAAAAAGGCAGTCGCCACAGGGGCGTCACACCACTTCTTCTGCATGTCTGAAAAGACATCATTTTGGAAAAATTTGTGCTTTGGGAGGAGACCATCATTGCACAATGATTCGGCAAAATTTCTGCTTCGGGGGGAAGACCATCATTGCACAATGAAACTAAGAGACCCTAAAAATCTCATAAAGAGAAGGGATGTGGATGAGAGGATGTGCTTGTAGTACGACAGAACCAATCCTCACACAGCCTTAGTTACCAAGGCGCCCTGACTTCCGATAACGTATTTAAACCCTCCTGAAGCACACAGGACTGGAAATTCACTACTGGCCATTAAAATTGCTACACCACAAAGATGACGTGCTACAGACGCGAAATTTAACCGCCAGGAAGAAGATGATGTGATATGCAAATGTTTAGCTTTTTAGAGCATTCACACAAGGCTGGCGCCGGAGGCGACACCTACAACGTGTCGACATGAGGAAAGATTCCAACCGATTTCTCATATACAAACAGCAGTTGATCGGCGTTGTCTGGTGAAACGTTGTTGTGATGCCTCGTGGAGGAGGAGAAATGCGTACCATCACGTTTCCGACTTTGATGTAGGTAGGTTTGTAGCCTATCGCGATTGCGGTTTGTTGTAACGCGACATTGCTGCTCGCGTTGGTCGAGATCCAATGACTGTTAGCAGAATAAGAATCGGTGGGTTCAGGAGGGTAATACGGAACGCCGTGCTGGATCCCAACGGCCTCGTATCATTAGCACTCGAGATGACAGGCATCTTATCCGCATGGCTGTAACGGATCGTGCAGCCACGTCTCGATCCCTGAGTCAACAGATAGGGACGTTTGCAAGACAACAACCATCTGCACGAACAGTTCGACGACGTTTGCAGTAGCATGGAGTATCAGTTCTGATACCATGGCTGCGGTTACCTTTGACGCTGCATGACAGACAGGAGCACCTGCGATGGTGTACTCAACGACGACCCTGGGTGCACGAATGGCAAAACGTAATTTTTTTCGGATGAATCAAGGTTCTGTTTACAGCATCATGATGGTCGGATACGTGTTTGACGACATCGCGGTGAACGCACATTGGAAGCATGTATTCGTAATCGCCATAATGGCGTATCACCCGGCTTGATGGTATGGGGTGCCATTGGTTACACGTCTCGGACTCCTCTTGTTCGCATTGACGGCACTTTGAACAGTGGACGTTACATTTCAGATATGTTACGACCCGCGGCTCTACCCTTCATTCGATCCCAGCGAAACCCTACATTTCAGCAGGATAATGCACGACCGCGTGTTGCAGGTCCTGTACGGGCCTTTCTGGATGCAGAAAATGTTCGACTGCTGCCCTGGTTAGCGCATTCTCCAGTTCTCTCACCAATTGAAAACGTCTGATCAATGGTGTCCGAGCAACTGGCTCGTCACAATACGCCAGTCACTACTCTTGATAAACTGTGGTATCGTATTGAAGCTGCATGGGCAGCTGTATCTGTACGCGCCATCCAAGCTCTGTTTGACTCAATGCCCAGGTGTATCAAGGCCGTTATTACGTACAGAAGTGGTTGTTCTGGGTAGTGATTTCTCAGGATCTATGCACCCAAATTGCGTGAAAATATAATCAAATGGTTCAAATGGCCCTGAGCACTATGGGACTTAACTTCTGAGGTCATCAGTCCCCTAGAACTGAGAACTACTTAAACCTAACTAACCTAAGGTCATCACACACATCCATGCCCGAGGCAGGATTCGAACCTGCGACCGTAGCTGTCGCGCGGTTCCAGAGTGTAACGCCTAGAACCTCTCGGCCACCCCGGCCGGCAAAATGTAAGCACATGTCAGTTCTAGTATAATATATCTGTCCAATGAATACCCTTTTATCATCTGCATGTCTTCTTGGTGTAGCAGTTTTAATGGCCAGTAGTGTTTAATTTCAACCAATGAATAGACGCAGAAACAGTTTCTGAAGAGGGGGGAAGGAGCTGACGGGCGAGTTATTCGAGGAGGGCATAAAGAAGCTTGTGCCACGGCTCATGCGTTGCACGAGGTGGCAAGTGTATCAACAATATCCTGTAATTTTTCAAACAAAATTTTATTAAAAAATATAAAAATATAGTACTCTAACTCTCTGAACATGTCTCGTACAGTTGAGAAGAATACTGACCACCAGAAGGCAGAGTGTTGTGGAACTGTCAAACAGGAAGCATTATAAGACACGCTTGGGTGGCCAAGGGCTGGAGCAGAGCTGCCAAAAGGTCTGCGCTGTATGATGGTCCCAAGTACGGTAAGTCGATGTTATTTCAGGAAAACAGCCTGCCCCATATGCTTACTGGAGTGTGTGAACTAGGGTTAGCCCTCGAGCAGCGTGTGTATCTGTTCGCTCTCTCTCGTCCTTCTTTTTTGGCTGAAACTCTCTCGAGGCTGCAGGACATGTTGTAAGTCTGCCTGCTGCGTGTACGGTACTATATTTGCAGGAAGCGAACTGTGCTACTGTATGGCGTGTACAAGTAATCTCGTATGTTAATTTTCGCTATTGTCAAATGGTTAAGTGGCTGACCCTCAGTAAGACAACTGTTTTACAGTCTATTGCTCTATTTTCTCTCCTGCTTTCCCGTGATTTTAGAACGCAAAGCTATTCACAATAATCTTTCATGTTGATTAGGTACATTTTCAGCTGCCCTTAGCTGAAAGACGAAATCAGTAACCCCCTTAGCGACCGACTGCAACCTCTTGCGTTACTTTCAGGCTGTCGACCGGAACTACTCTTTCATCTCGTATTCTGAATAATGATTTGTTGTATTTAAAGCTCAGCTGTGTTTTCCACTACTAGAATGACGATTATTTTTGCTCTGGATTCTCTGGAGCACATTGGCCGTGTTAGTGGAGTCCATAAGCGTTTATCCGCTGATGGATTTACTATAAAACATCTAAGATAAAATTTGTCATGCCAGATAACTCCTTTTTGCGGTGTATAGTATCTTAAAAGGGGGTTTGTATCGGCCAAAGCCAGACAGAAACGATTTGCAACTGCCCACTGTCTAAAAGTGTGAAGGAAATGTCTTCATAAAGATGGTGAATTTCTTTCGGAAGTTAGTCCCAAATTTCGCTCAGTTGAGGAGTCGAGCAAAAGATGGAAATATTTTGAATGTTGTTCGGCCCTGCAGGCTTCGTTCGGAGCTCTAAAGGTACCTCTGGCAAGCCCTCCTGTGCTTGCGATGCAAGAATTTCGGAAGTAGTATTTTGTCCAAACGGACGCTTCCACGTCTAGAGTGGCCGCTGCCCTACTCGAGGAATATCAGGAATAGCCTGTGGGTTATTCATCTCGGAGCCTTTCTCATTTGGAAGCTGAGTACTCTGTGTACAGTACTGTTTGCCTTAAAGATGTTTAAGATGTATGTGGAAAACCAGACGGTTCAGCTAGAAACAACCAAACGCTCGGGAGGGTAAGGCACTTGCGGACAGGGCGTGTTGGCAGTTGATTGGGTAACACCTCTGCGTTTCACCTGAAGGTTAAACGCATTCGGGTGACAGAGAAAGTGGTCAATGATGATCGAAAACAAGACGAGGAACAAGAGCAAGTTATTAACATCCAACCAGGGAAGTAGTGTGCCCAATTGTGAAGGGGGTTCCACTCCTTTTTAAGAACACTGTGCGACCAGAAGACGTGTAACTTGCGTGACTACCATTGAAGAGCGTTTGAAAAACGGGGGAAGAAGTCAAACATAATGTTATAAGGGAAATTGTCTTGTATGTCCAGTTCGGCTCTGTCGCAGAGATAAAATTGTGTCACCATCATAACGGTACCATTGAAACGTAATATTTTTACTTCAACTGCTCGCTAATGACCATAGCAGTTTTGCGCCCTAAAACCATAACAAAAACTTCAACTGGTGAGTGAAACTTCTAAATGAAGATTTTGCTTAAACTTCTGAGTACTTACTCAATATTCTAAAACTGCTGAGTGAAATAGACTATTCTGAACCTACTGTCTCTTTGCTATTTTATCATTTCAACACTCACCTACAGAATTTGCCCTGACAAACAGAACTCAAACTCTTCCTATTCATTAATTACTCACAATATTCAAGGATAACGCGATCTGACCGCTCAAAAAATGATAATCTGACTTCAAATAATTAATACAAAAGAATGGTCCTGAATTAGTAGAAATCCTAACAATAACCTATACATTTAATAAGTCACTTACCTCACAAAAATCTTCATTAGACGAATAACAGCAATGCCGCAAGCACCAATACAGCAAGCTAAATAAAAGATTCTAACTACTGAACGCTCTAACGACTGATAGGCATGTGGTTAACAAAGGAAAGATCTTGTTTCAAAGCAAACAATGTATTTTTTCCTTAACAATATGACATCCAGTTCAAAACAAATATATAATCGTCCGTGACATCCAGTTCCAAAAATTATATAATCATCGACAAATTACATTTCCATGAAGAACACACGCCCAAATCGTCCACTCCCGCTAACACTTCAAACCTATAACCTCCATCACCGCTGACTACTCATCTAACTTCCATCACTGCTGGCTGTTCACCTCCAACTTCCATCACTGCTGGCGATTCACCTCCAACTGCTAGTCTGATCAGCCACAGAGTCTCTTACAAAGTGCGCAAAGTGCAGGCAGAGTTATTAATGCAGAGCGCTACATAGCGTTGCTAACGTACAAACACATACAGCCTACTTACATAGCCCCCCTACTCCTCTCAAAAAATATTAGAAAGTACTTTGGGCAGTGCCCAAGACTAATTTGTTAAAAATGTTTTCATATTAACAGCATCAAATACATCAAATGCACACATTTAGTAGTATACTGTTGGTAAAAATCAAAGATTGTCCTCACAGTCAACAAAGACAGTCCTAATCATTCATCAGAAGAGTAGTCTAAGACATCTGGTTACCTACCATTCAGAAAGCTGTTGTATGCAGGGACCGTTATATTGACTTGTAAATAATAGATTTCAGCTATCAGTCGTCCTTCTTAAATTTTAATGGCAGATCTAGATTTCAGCTACAAACTAGCCATTCTCAATGCACTATCATTTTTGATCAATGCATGTAATGCCTGTTGGTCGGGCTTCATCCACAGTTCATTGAATGTGCTGTGCCACCCCAGCCTGAGCGCGCTGGAGCCTCTGTAGAGAACGGTTCACTGATACACAATGGTCGAATTTCTTAATAATAGATCGAAAGCGTTTTTTACATGCAATGAATGTTTGTGCTTTGCATTTTCTCAGCTGTTTAAGCGTTGTGAGCCTGTCTACATATCGTTACACATCCATCATTTTTAGACATTTTACTGTAGTTAACATGACTGTAGAATTATTTTGTGAACTGGTCTGTAGGGTGTATAATGCATTGTTTCAACAATTTACAATTTGTGAGTGTGTCTGCAGAGCATTATACAAGCATTGCTTTGACCACTTACGAATTGTTTTCATGTCTGCACATCAGTGTACTGCATTATTTCTGTGATTTACAAGTAGTTTGCAGGTCTGTAGGATATTTACTATGACCCCCAGCACGCTAGGGCGAGTGTTTTGTATTAGTGTAATAAATAAACTACTTGAAACTCGTCTCTAAATAAATTGTTCCAAAATAAATGAAGTGCACCCCTTGCTGTTTCCACAGTGCCCTCTGGTGGCGGTACTGTGTGCAAGGTCAGTTGGACCCTGGACCACATGGTGAGCACACTGCCTGGATCTACTGCATATGACAGCTCAAACTATTTATATAAACAGTACATGCTAAATAAAAAATTACTTCCATCCTATCCAGCAACCCAGCACAGGCTCAGTCCTTTTCCCACCAATTCCAAGGAAGAGGTGGTGGTTAGATGACTTAGGTTAGAGGGGGGAGCTCAAGTGACCTTTTTTCCCACCATAATATTCCCTCCATTTTATTAGATTAGTGCAGGTAACCCAATTGACCTTTTTCCCACCAAAATGTAAACTTTCTGCCATTTTCTTGGGGAGGGGATGGGTAGGAAAGGGAGGTGGGAGGGGAGGCGTTTAGGTTAGTCCAGGTAGCCCAACCTATTTTTCTGCTGAAATTTGAACTTCCCACCATTTTCTTGGTGGGAGGAGGGGTGGCGATGGGGTTAAATTAATGGAGATAGCCCAATTGACTTATTTTCCCGCGAAAATTCGAACTTCCCGCTATGATGTCATTGCGACGTTGCCACATCTATTTCCACAATTTTGATGCGCCATCTTGAATAAATTTGGCAACATTTCAACATGGGTAGACACCGTCTTTGTCCCACTACTCTTACATTGGCCAGGACTGGTTTCATGAGAGCGAGAATGGATTGTCGCATCTCCCCTGGCCACCACTAGCACAGGAACTCAAAATTATCGAGCCTTTGTGGTCTACCTCGGAGGGAAGCACGCTTGATATCTATTCACCTCCAGTGTCAGCTGAACTTACAGGAAGAATGATATCTTAAAACCATATAGGAACTGTATTTATCCCTTCCGAAACGCCAGGAAGCTGTTTTGAAGGTTCAACAATTTTTCTACACGGTGTTTGGCATGGTAATATGTTAGGCATATGGTGTTTCCATATTGATGTCTACCACCCATAAGTTTCGCTCCTGTAACGACCGTGAAGACAAGATTAGCCTAACTACGTCACTCGCAGAGGCCTCTAAGCAGTCAATCTTCCCACTCTCCTACTCTCCATACACGAATGGAACGGGAAGAAGTTCTAATAACAGGTACATGGGGAAGTACTTTATATCATTCAGTGAACTGTAGATGTAGACAATGTGCCGTCTCGACGATATTAAGTTCAGGAACAACTTTTGTGGCGTAACCCATATATTACGAGCGGAAAATCCCCCTTAATAGCAGCGTCAGCCTACCATTACACACAGATTTTACTACAGAGTTACCATTAGTAGAAACATGTACGCCGTGATGTCATTAAACACATAAAGTCTAGAACTCTGTCTGGTATGACAAAAGATGGGAAAACCAAAAACGACAACAGACTGTTTCAGCACGTTGGAAACCAAACACCAAAAATTCTCTGTTTACAGTTTTCAGTATTTTATATGGTGAGGAATCTTCTCCACTCCTTTCGCGTGGCGTTCCCCATCACCTTGTACACAGTACAGAATCCGATTTGTT
The DNA here is from genome assembly GCF_023864345.2 of Schistocerca serialis cubense. Taxonomy (NCBI): domain Eukaryota; kingdom Metazoa; phylum Arthropoda; class Insecta; order Orthoptera; family Acrididae; genus Schistocerca; species Schistocerca serialis. The sequence continues at coordinate 493,239,403 of NC_064638.1, forward strand.
TGCCGCTTATTTAGCCTAATCTTTGCGCCAGAATTTAACGCTTTTGAGCGAATTAAAGAAAAAGAAAGAAACACCCACACATGCGGCTGAGTAGAGGCGCAGTGGCTATATGCTCTACATGCAGGTTTCCGGCGTTAAAATAACACTGTGCGCTGTAATTTTCAACAGAACATATCGACAGAAAAATTTTTATGTTCAGTCTTCCGATAAATATGGCAAGTTTGCGTAGCTTCCGGTAATAGTCGTTTCAGACACGCTTGCCACTACTGTATACAACCCTTTATTTCAAGAAACGTGTTTTTATTGTGACGGAATTATAACCTTCAGCAAGACGGCAGGCGCACTAAGTAATTACAGCTTACTGTGAGTATGAAGCATTAATTTTTTCATCCATAGTTGCTCTTTCGTCAGTTTGTGATGAATACTGTGTTAACGAAAAGCGAGCGCTCGTAGTATATAGGAAAGCCGTAGGCTACGTCGCAGCAGGGATCAGTGAATATTTTCTCTGCCATGGTTGATCAGGGCTCTTCGGCGTATGCACTGAACGAAAGTAAACAGCCCGATGGCCCTCCAACAGAATCTGCCTCTCACCTGGCAAGCGAGGCACCGGAGTTATCCACTGTGCACTCTCTGGGTAGCACATATTCACGTAACTTGCTAATGTATATGAAAACTTGCATTCCTTCTTAGATGCATCATATGTCCTCACGTTACCTTTTACTTGTTTAGGAGTTTAGGATTATAGCTACTGAGATTGCTCACCACAAACTCAGCATTCTCTGTCAAGGAGTACAGGACATGTTTATGGGTATGGTTCCTTATCCTCTGCTGTTTCAGTGAATCTGTTCTGGCTAGAATGTGAGAGAAGAAACACTATTTCACCACGACTACTCCTCCCCGTATTAGATTAGTATTCTCTGACGACTTAGTACGTGCCTTTGCTGCCTTTTCCGGTGCGTATCGCAGTAAAATTATTAACGTATCCTATACTTCCGGTACATTTTCTTTTCGTACTGCGTTTCAGAATCTAACAAACAATTATTGTCTGAAAATCTACTAGAAATTCAAGAAAAATCAGCGCATAGATTATGGAAGAGGAAAATTTCAGTAGTTATGTAACAGAAACAAAATCTGTATTAGTAACTGAAGACGAAAGCTCCGAGGAAACCACCGAGATGCTGATACCAAATCACAAGCAAACGTACACCTGCGATTATACGAAGGATAGTCATAACGTTTTAATTGTCACTAGCTTCGACCACAAAACTTGTAATTATTCTTTCCCTACTAAATGACTGTTCCGTGCGACAAATTTTTCCCAACGATGATTTCGCAAAGGCTTTGGTTGTAAAAGGCTGCATTTTGGTTGTTTAGAAAACGTTTGACCAAAATCAACTCGGCGTCGATTTGAAAATACCAGTCATGGATTGGTATTTGTATCCGACGAAGAGAAAAGAGGCACTGAGTGCCATGTCTGGAGTATGCGGTGGGCGAGGAAAACCTGACAGTCCAAATAAGAAGCATGTGTGACTCTGTCATGTACAGAATTATCTCTTGTGTTGGCATGCATAGAACACACCTTCTTGTACAGATTCCATCGACTCTCCATCTTCACTCCGTCCCGAACCTTTTCCGAAGATTTCGATAGTATGCTCCAGCAACAGCTGGCCGTTTATGAGCATTATCTTTTAGCACCACACCATGCCTGTTTCAGACAACAGTATCAACGTTAAACTTTCTGCACTCTACAAACTGAATACTCAAGCACGACCCGTCCTAACAGTTTTACTTCCACCGGTATCTCATTTTGTAATGCTGATATTTGCAGGAAATCCTTAACTACTTCAGTTGTAGTAAATGGCACACAGTTCGACTGTTATATGGGACGTCATTTAATGATTCCTGTCGTAGTTCACTGTAGACTTAATATATTGCACACCATTAGTTTCATTAGGCTTGATACAGCAGGGAAGCAGTTTTTCCAAGTGGCTGTCAAGTAGTAAAGGATACAGCAATCAGTCTCAAATGATGTTTGTTACATAACTATATTCCTGTCACTGCGTGCCATCTTCAGTGCAGTAAATGTGAGATAAAACTTTAAAACTAGTTGTACATACACTATTTAAGTCAGAGACTGAGAGCCACTGTGCTAAAATATGTTTCTAATGATAATGTTTAGCAACTGACGAGAGCCACCACGGACACGCCCGTTTACGGTGGCACCATCAAAACAGACAGGAGCCACCACCGATAAGTCTGTTTACTGTGGCTCCCACAACCCGACAGTCGCTGCCAGCCCCGACCTTCTACGTGCTGCCGGAACGGTAGCTCAGCGTGTTCGGGCAGAGGGTTATCTACCTTCTGAAATAAACAAAAAGCTCAGTCAACGGATCAACGAAGAACCTGAACGGGTGTCACTGGACGTCCGCCCCGAACAAATACAACGAACATTATACAACAAAATGAGATAAAAAAAGGTGCCAGACAAGGACGTCTCTGCATCACTCGTTCCAGACAATCCCGGCCAAGGAAATTTCTTTTTACTATATATGTATCTGGATCTATCACAGGCAAAAGGAAGTTTCTGACGTTGGTGACGTGACACCAGGACACGTCAGTCAGGGGTCACGCTGGAACCTCCACGTCATTCAGAGGCATATTGTCCTACGCAGGCAGTAGGCTTTTTTTAGTATTTCACGGTATTACGCAAAGCCAGATGCCTATTATCTAGCAAATATTACAGTCTCCTACCTTCCACACTTCACATAAGTTATGCTGAAAAACTCCTGGAAGGGTGGAGACATGGCTTAGCCACAATCGTGGGGTTTTTCCAGAAAAATTTTTCACTCTACAGCTGGATATAAGCTGATATGAAATTTCCCGGCATATTAAAACTGAAAACTGTCTGGTGGATCGAGACTCGAACCAGGATTTGCATGTGTCGCAGGAGAACTATGAAGGGCATTAGATACTGGGGAAACAAAGCCGTGAGGACGGGTCGTGATTCTTGTTTGAGGGTCTCAGTTGGCGGAGCACTTTCCCGAGGTAGGGAATCTCCCGGGTTCGAATCCCGAACCGTCACATAGTTTTAATCAGGCGGGAAGCTTCATACCAGCGCACCTTGAGCTGCAGAGTGGAAAACTCATTCCAGTAACATTAGCTTTTACGACCTAACAGGGTCTTTGCCATTTTCAGTGAGTATAAATGAACTTGTTTCCACTGCTTGCTTTGTTTCTTCGTATGTGGGTCACTGTAATATACGCACCACGCGTCCATGGTCATTAAGGGGCTGAAGAATGTATTTCGACTGGCCTGACACACCTGTACTATTTATGTATCGGCTGGAGTAGGCCGGGGTTTTGGAGTGAGTGTGACCGGTCGTGGAAGCCAGTGGATGGCGGCATATGCCATGTAGGAAACGTCATTCAAGAGGATGAGAACTGATCCAGGACTGATTTTCACTTTTATATCGCCTCAGGCCTAAGGTTTCAGGCCTCCGTTTCGTCACGGAGTGGTGTGTCACTTCGCCCTTCGTCATTCGGAGTACTATGGCTAAGCGGTAAGTGTCTGCTTCACCTAGCTAGTGTCATACGAAGGTATCTTTTTCAAAATTTTTCCACTAAAATGAAGAAAACGAATAACCTAATGTTCCTCCAGTACATCAATGGGCTGCGCAATTTTCATTCGGCTGTGTTAGCGGCGTGCTACGGTGCGGGGTGGTGAATGTGAACAAGTACTGTTGAAATTTAGCTACAAACTTAGAAAACATTAATTATGTAACTTTAATCTTTTCAGGTGATAATTAAGAATTTGTGGCTACCCCTCGTATATAAGATGAGAAACTACAGCCAAAGTCTCACTACGAACAGAGGTTCTCTCTAGCAGTATAGTAACACCTGTCTCTACATTAGATTCCCCTTCACTGAAGAGACATTTAATTCCGACAGAGGGTACAAGGAAGTAATTAACGAAACGACAATGTGACAAATGAGATTGTAAAAAACTGAAGCAATGCAAGACTCCATGTTTGTGTCGTGTTACCCTGTGTAAGGAAGACATGACTGAGAAGATTTAGGCATATTTCAGCGTTCGAATGAATGTGGACAGAAGTCTCAAACGCCTAAGGCCAGACAGATATAATTCAGCAGGTACCTCGGGTAGATGCTCATACTCTTCTTACTAAGTAAACGTTATGAAGTAGTCGTCAGTGAGTGTAAGAACGGCACAACTAATTGGCTGTAACAGGTGGCGAGCCCTTGAGAATTGTCATTAACGAAGTTGGAGATGCACCCAATTAGCACAGAGCGAGAGTGAGATACTCCGCAAGAACCTCCGTAGAACTAAGAAACTTAATTGTACACCTACGTTCACATGGGGAGTTTCCACAAGAAGGACCAGAAGACAAAACAACGAGACTGTGCACTGTGATAGGAGGGAACAACACAGAATCATGTAGTGAGCAAACTAGTAGGTGCTAATTGAAAGCAGTGTTCAGAATATAGCCTTAAAGTCATACAGAAAGAGTTTCATTATCAATGACTTCAATCAATGACCCGATTTAATCTGAAGGAAACGACAGCAAATAACTGTCACCACAATTGCTTACGTCACGAACACAGTAACTGAACAGAACCTTCGTACCCTTGCACCCACTGACCAACGTGATATTCACGTTGTCTTTCCAATATTCAGTACGATCCTCTCGCACATCATCAGATGAGCAACCAACGCATCTGCCCCAGAAAATTTCCGGCTATCAGTTACCTCACTGGTACAATGAGATAATAAGATTGTAAGCAGCCACGTGATTCCTCTAAACTAGGGTGTATTACTCGTAACCAACAATGTATCTATTGGCAAATCAGGTTCTGTAATAGCTTTATAATCGTCCTAGTAAGACATGTACCGATTATAGCACCAAAAATCTACGTATACGATATACACGCGCCTGCAGCTGATTCATATTATATATATTCTTTTTAACAACTTTCAACTTCAGAAAGTGAAAATACATCAGCAGTACCAATTAAATAACGCACTACTCTCACACTTTCCATTGTACTATTTCCTTTCCTCATATTATATACTGTCTCTATAAACTGAGCTGTAAATCATTGGTGCCAGCGAGAAGAAACTCTCAGTACAGCATTTGGTCCAGGTCCCATCCTGTAAAAAAGAGACAAACAGTACCCAGAAACAAAATAAGTGCTCATTTGAACGGGTCTGAAAGCATGGCTACCCGCCACAGCCGAATCTCCTTATGCTATCACTGAGCTATCTTACATTTACCTCAACAAAATAAACCCAATTGGTAATAGAAGGTACCATGCGCACAAACTCAGAAATAAGCACATTAGATTTGTCATAATTTTACTTTACCAAGTAACTCCAAGGAGAACGACCAGCTTAGAAATTTGAGTAACAACAAAAAAGACAACCAAACAAGAACCATAATATTTCTTTAACGTGTGTACAGTTTAACATTAAATTAGATAATAATTCTTTTGTGGGTGCAATATTTACCAACAGCTTTTACAGTGCAACCAACCGTGTCCGGCATTACAAACACGTTCCTCTCTCAAACAGATATCGTTTATTATTTATAGTGGATCACACTCTTCGATGGCCTAGAGCACACATAAAAAGTAATTAGAATCAATATCCTAAAATAGGATAACCATTTTAAAAATTTACACTGTAAAATAAAGAGGCACTTTACACAAAAGCCCCTTGGTAAAATGCAGTGAATCATTTTCGGTAACGTAATTTTAAAACCAATTAACGCTGCTAGAAATGATCTTAATTCATCCGGCAAAAATTTTGTCATTGACTATGGCTTAAATAAACAAGGTTTTACCCATACTTAACCAAACTACTAGAGCTAAACAAGTAAACAAACTTTCCGAAATATGATTTAGAAAAAGAATAAACCAATAAATAAATATTAAGCAAGAGTAAAGCTAGCAAAATGTATGTCCGTTTCAAGACCAACCAAAATATTTAAAAAATATGTATTAAGAATTATGGCGTCTGATCGTCTATAGCTTTAAAAACTCTGCACCTATAATCACCAAAAGGAGTAATCAAAACGTGCAACGGCATTTAGCCGAAATCAAATTCTAAAGAGATCGGTGAACGTTCTGACAACTCGCAGTGTACTACTTGAACACAAACACTCCCAAACAACAATTGTTAGCGCCCTAAACTATAAAGCTCTCTGTTTATTGGTTTCATTTCTAACTTTTTTTCAAATTATGAAAACCCACAAGCAATACGGTTGGAATACAGCCAAACCAGCAAATGTCACATGCTGCAGTTACAGCGCATGTTGTCCTTTCGATAATCCAGAGAGCACATTCAGCAGTGCATAAAGACTTCGTTTTCTCGACGGAAAGCTAGCTGGCCCAGCAGACGTGGCACTTTCATACCAATACTGTGTTTGGACTCAAGACATAACTTGAAGCTCCACTGTATTTTCAGGTGACACTGCGATCATATGCTACGAATGATGTTACTGATTTTCCGTCCTAAGTAACGCTGCGCAGACCACATGGCATCAATCAGCTATATTATGTTTAAAGAACGAATGGTGGCGCTCCGATAACTGTCCTTCTTATTCTGGCGCTCCTCCTGACTGAACATTAGAAAGAAGACTGTCTCATTCTTCACTGTATATTTTACAGGAATCACAAACTGAAAGCATATTATTTTGGTTTACATTAATGTAATGGCGAGAATATACAAAAGCAAGAAATTAGCTACAGAATAAAATAGCAGCATTCAGCTTAACACTAAACAAAATTAATTTTCTGGTGCGGAAGTTGCAAATTTAGCCAGTTTAGAACACAATCGTGGATTATGCTCTGAAAGCTATAAAATTTTCAACTAATAATCTTTTCTGTTTAGTTCATGCTGACGTATACCATTCTTTACGTAATGTAAATTTCAGCATGATAACACTCCACCTGAATAAACGATCTGATGGGTGATGCTTCACGTGAAACGAATAATCAGATAAGTGATCAGCCAACTGATATGAGTGCACAATTATGTGAAAGTCTTCAAACAATGTAAGAAAACGTAAAGGGTGCTAGAGCAGAAGAAAAATTGAACTTTAACCACTTATCAACATAACAGAAAAAGATGTCGGAGGAATTACAAAAAACTGGCTACTAATTTTAATATTTTGTCAGTGTAGTATAATACTTTAGCGGACGAAGTTTCATATTTAAAAAATACTTATGGCGGCGTCCCAGAAGCCGTACAGATTTTGTCTCAACAACTAAAATGGAATATAGTGTAACTAAAACATAAGGTCGATACTTTTGAGGAAGAACAGGGAACTAAATCAAAAAAGCGATTCAATGATAGCTGTAAACACGTTGTTGATGATTTTTGAGGGTAGATTTCACAGAAAGATGCAGAAATTAACGATAAATTAAATTCTGAATTAGAATGTGTTGTAAATGAGTCGGGCACCAATACTATGAGAGAGACATTGCTAGCAGACTGGGAGAGTCTGAACTGGAAAAAATAAAAGATGCTTTGTGGAAAGATTATCCGGAGTGACGTGGCCAGATGATGACAGTGAACCAAGAATTGTCCACAGTCAGAGGCATAGTTCCAGTCACCTCGCCAATTGTTAATAAAGTATGTGGTAGTTACTGAAGTCCGACCGTTGCATATCGTGCACCATATGGCAACGAAAAGCATTCCAGCGATTTACCGCCAAACCATATGCCATATGAAGTAATAAATGCGCCATCATTATCTTCTGTCTTGCTCAAAGAAAGTTTGCTCAAGCGCAGACAGTTCCAAGTTTTGTACCAGAAAAAAACACTCTACATCACATTATATTCATAAGAACATTCGACGATATGTTATCCCAGTCTTAGAACGAACAACAAAAGATCCATTTCAGGACAGTATACATAAAAACTGATGTAGCACTTTTGGCCATGAGAGAGAGAGAGAGAGAGAGAGAGAGAGAGAGAGAGAGAACTATCCATTTGAAAGGACATTTCTGTCTACTTACTGTCAAGATGCGATCAGGAAAGACTTGCGAAACAAGAGTTCAGATATTATGAGGAATATTTAAGTAAAACTCGTAAATACGAGTTAAGAAATTTGAAGGCGAAATTGTCTTTAGATATTTGTGAGAAACTACTACATTCTGTGTCGATTTTAGACTCTTGACCTTCATCATGAAGACGGAAATGTTCATAACAACGTCAACAAAGCCACAACAGTGCAACAAAGTCCGATCAATTGCACGCAGAGAACCCTATTCCTGCCATAAAGATGAATATCGCATCGGCCAAGTGATGTCACATCCTGGTCACGAGACATGTTATACTAGCCACCACTATGAAAATCCTGGTAATGATAACAGAAGAAGAAGTAATAATAATAGATAGCCCCTTAGCTGCCAAGGAAGGGTGGACAAGCTTTTAGAATCAACAATAACGGTTATTGTAATGGGCACAAAGAAACCCAGAAATGAGGAAATGGAAACAAAACTTACCTCCGAAACAGTCACACACAGCAAGGTCTACCTGACACTAGTTGGCAAAATCAAGGAGCTTCAGTGAAAATCGTACAAGTAAGCTATGAGCTGTTGACAGCTACACACACTACAGCTTTATCAAACTAATTACAACCTCTTTTAGGCCTCTACCGACCGGCGTTTCGTGGGATGAAGGCAGTCAAGGCAGTCACTTGAATCTATTACAATACAATGACGGAACTGATATCAACATGAATTTAGGTGTGGATCAGCATTTATTTACAGGTCGTACACAAGTATTAGTACAAGCCTCAACATATGACACAGCGGGAATAGTTCCTATCACAATTTTATTAGCTGCAGGTGCACCAGTTTCTATCACAGAATTTATTTACCAAGATTAAAGAAGTGCCAACCAGTGCGACACAAAACTGTCATATAGCCTGACCTCTAGGTGCTCTAGCAACAAGCTGTGAAGAGGCAGACACAAGTTTTGATAGGAAATGGAGTTATGATATGTCCATTCCTGATTTTCGAAGGTCTTCTGGTGGAATACTGGCTGGATATGGCATTTTTCTGACTTTACACTTTCCTTTGGGTAGGTGCTATTTCTCTTAAGAGGGAGAGTTGAAGATGACTTAATAGAAATCCCAGTAGAACTTGGAGAGTACTACGAGGGACTTAATATAAAGTTTTTTGACAATGAAGAGTGTACCTATAGATAGTTTCCCAACACCCATTGACAAAAATATTGATCAATACAACGGAAAATCAGTCCAAAGTTGTAAAATTTACTTTCTCCATTTTCAGATCATCATAACTTAGTCAAAAATGGTATTTCAAAAATGTGAAACGATGTCAAAAATGTGAAACGATGTCAAAAATATTCAGTAAACAGTTACAGCGCGTACAGACAACTGTTATCTTTATACGCTGTAACTGCTCGTGGCACATTTCGAAATACCATTTTTGACTATGTTACGATGATTTGAAAAGGGGTCTCGGCCTGAAACTAGTCATTGAGTGAATAGAGAAAGTGAAATTTGTGACTTTGGACTGGTTTTTAGTTGCACTGATTAACAGAAGTTGCTGACCCACAGCTACTCAAGCATGCCGGCAGTTCGAAAAGATTAATCACAATATCTGTATACATGGTAAAGCAGTGGAGTTTTCTTATCTCAATGTATAAGAACAATTAGAACTAATAAATATACTACAATTCCTTAACGAGAAACTTGGTACAATAAATACATATGTGTACCACATGAATCTGATGGCACATCGCACATTTTCCAAAAGTCTTACTGTTTTCTGTGGTCAATATGGGAGCCTGCTAAACAAGAAATAAGACATATGTTTCAGTGGAAGGTTACTGAATTATCTCGGTCCCCATATTGTAGTCCATTACTCGAAGTGAATTAACTACAAGGTCATGTACACTTAGTTTTGGAAGCATGTGCCATTAACAATATAATTGTCATAGTTCGAACCTAACTGAAAGTTTAGAGGAATAATTGCCAAAATCTCATGCAGTGCACTATTTAACTAAACTAGATGTCAGCTGTTCCTAATGGTAGATCTCACTATCGAATGAATCTACGAAATTCACAGCTTTTGTCCATGATTGCAGGAGTTATCAGTTTTTTTGTGTTACCATATGAACTCCTCACAAATTCTGATTTGTTTATTATGGCGCTGGACTCAGACCTAGGATCCAACCTCCTAGATAAAGTAACACAATATATTCTGATTGCTACTGCTAAGTAGAAAGAACACTTGATCTGATTAACGGAACATTATGCAAATTTTCACAAGCTGGACTGATAGTCAACTTGCAGAAATCAAAATTTGCTCAAGAGAAAATAGAGTTTTCGGTCATACCATATATCCTTCAGAAATAACGTCTGCTCCTGGTAAAATACGTGCAATAAAACTTTTCCCACTCCTAGAACCAAATGGCAATAAAAAAATGTTTTCTCGACTTTGTTCCTTCTTTCGTCGCTTCCTCCTTGTTAGTTTCTCAGTAACCCAGCATTACTAAATCTGTCGAAGAAGAATGCCATATTGCTTTGGTCAGACAGATGTCGAACACATTTTGATGCAGTAAAGAATGTTCTGGTAATTTCTGAGATTTCGTTGCACGGCAATGTGAGTTTAGATTTTTGTATTGCACAGGACGCATCCTTTTCGGGAAGTGGAGCCTGTTTATTTCAAATTCCCGAAAAGGATTGTACAACTGAAGTTAACATGATTAGTTTCGCTAGTGGGCCATCTCCAACGTGTGAGCGTGGATATTCGGCTACGGAGCTGGAAGCTCTAGCAGTGATATAGGAATTCAAGAGTTTCAGTTATTGCATTTATGGAAACAAATTACACTATGATAACCGGGCTCTCAGCTTTTGTTAACCTGTGAGTTATTTTACTCTGTAATTGCATGGTCGAGAGCATTTCTTTAAGAATACCGTTTCGAGGTAATGCAAGTAAAAGGTAAAGACGAAGTTGTAGCAGAGACTGTTTTATCTACGAGAATGACCGACTGATCTTTCTGATTCGTCAGAACATATAACTGATCGCCTGATTCATTTGATGGTAGACACACATTACAGACAATACTACTTAAATATGTGTAACAGCATAGTTACAAGATGCACATCCGAGGTGGTATGAAGTATAGACTCTCCTCGCACAAAACTCACCTGAGAAATTTTAACAGCATCACAACACTCGTAATAAAGTATTATTTTAAAGGAATAATGTTTGTGATAATAACTAGATTGGGTGTATGTGCATTCCCGATGCCTGTTGAGAAACTAGGGTTTGGCGTATGCATTATATTTGAGGTTACTCCACTGTCAGTAAATGTTTAAGAAAACTGACTCTAAATTGCTACTTTCCAAATATGTGAATTTAGGTTGAACAATTATTAAGGACCTATCTGCTATGCCAAAACGCAGAATCTACTAATAATTACTGCTATGCAGAATTACACTCTGTATTACCACCACAGTCATCACAAGAAGTATCTACCGATGGCAGTGATCCTGCACCCTATGAAAGAAGTGGTGTTAAGTATTTAGTAGCTCTATATGATCTGTTCTCAAAGTATGTCAAGCTTTAAGCTACAACGCCGACAACAGCGCCTACGATCATTAGAAGAATTCCGACGCTGGCAAGTGTGTCGCATTCCTAACAGGTAATGTTTCTAACTTCACATACAAGAAAATTTAACTGGTTTATAAAGACATATGCGAGTACACAACACATTGGGTATAATTAATTTTACCATTTGACCATATTGGAAGTAATTTGGCCATTTATACATCTACACACCATCAGAATTCTTAATAACCATAAAGAAATCATCGGCTGGATAGACTTATTGCCACGTCTCTCTAAAAAGGAACCTACACTAAGAAAGAAATACACTGATTGCACTCACTGACCACGCCAAAAACAGGAAAAAACACACCTTACAAAAAGTTAGCTCGTGCGCAAAAGTATTTAGTTTGAAAAAGAGCTCTGTTCAAATCACACACAAAGTCTTTGGGCGTACAGAAAAGAAATTATAAATGACAGCTACTATACTGCACCATATAAGATAATCAAGATACTGCATTCAGATTTTTTGGCTTTTCGAAAATCGAACAGGATTAAAGGAATTACAGTCATCAGGATTTGAAAAAGTATCTGCGTGAGGAACAGTAATTATTATATTCTTTGAATTGAACAAAACATATGAAGTATTACACTTCACTAAAGATTTGTGTGTAAAAACGTGATGCATGCAATTACCTATTTGTGAATGTGAACAGAAATTGAAAATTACTGTTTTTTATACTGTGTATTGTGAAATGACAAATGACCTGGAAGGAACGTAATGCAGAACAGTTCATTGTTTAAAATAGTTTTCCTGCGAAATACCAGCATTTTGTTAAGCGTAGCAAATACAGCATAACATAATGACCAGTTTAGTGAAAGTTTAGTATTCAAACGAATTCTTCTGCAATAGATCATATCTGACAGGAGAAAATTTACTTTGCAACATGATTTACTGTGAAGCTTCCTGGCAGATCAAAACTGTGTGCCGGACCAAGACTCGAACTCGGGACCTTTGCCTCATTCTGGCTGATTTACTGTTTTCGCAGTATGAAAATGAGTGACAATTGATAGACACCTATGAGAAAGCAGCAACGAGGTGCCAAATTAAGGATTTGTCTATAGAGACACTCTCACTTTTTCTTTGAAGAAATTCAAAGAAACACTTTTAGTTCTACTTGAGTAATCATTATCTTTCAGTATTAGTATGAGCGTGTGTACTTGTTAGTCTTTAAATCCTACTGGCCAAGGAAACTGCCATTCGATTGCAATACTGAAGTGATAGAAGCAAATATGAGCTCTCAAAAAGAGCCCCTAAATAAATCGTAATCATTTCTCTTGGAACTAATATCTTAGATGTAGTTGTATTATGTTACCATAATTTAAGATTACAAGGTAAAAATTCTTGAGTCTAAATGAGGAACTGAGACTTTAAGCAGATATGTACCCATGGTTTATGATGGACGGACATTTTCATAGAACGGTATACATATGTTAAGAAGTAGTGCTCCTTCGACTAAGCCTTCATTAATTTTCAGATTCTCTTGCATGTATATTAGCATGTCCCATGTGTGCAGAAGATTCTCCATTTGTGGGATAGGCAAAGCCTGTAGTCTAAGCTGTAAATAGTGCTGAGCGAATGCAACAGCGAGTTCTTAAATCAAAATGTGTTTAACCTTTATCTAACCACTCACTCGCCAACTGTAAAGTTTTGTAAAGTATAAGAAATAAATGGAGAGATAAAGGAAAAATGAAATCCCTTTGTGTAAATAAAATTAAGAAATATTCCATTTCATTACGAATAACGAGATGTGCAGGGACGAAACGGAAATATAACTGTGTAATATAAGTAACAAAACAATGGCCGCGTGGAGTAGCCGTGCAGTCTTAGGCGTCTTGTCCCGGTTCGCGAGGCTTCCCCCGTCAAAGGTTCGAGTACTTACTAGGTCATGGGTGTGTGTGTGTTGTCCTCAACTTTAGTTAGTTTGAGTTCGATTAAGTAGTGTGTTAGCTTAGGTACCGATGACCGCAACAGTTTAGTCCCATAAGACCTTACAACAAATTTCGAATTCCAAAACACTGAAGTGAAAACTGTTAAGTTGAAGTTAAAATGAAGTCTTTACGTGTTTCTGAAATACGATGAAGTGTTTGTGACTGAAATAAGGAATTATTTAAACGGATAATATTTGAATGAAATCCTATGTTTGGCATGTGTTACTGCACCCAACCGGGCCATTTCGCCCACACGGGTCCTTTAAGGAAAGTGAAAACATTATTTACTTGGGTTTCATCCTGTGAACATGTGGTTGCTTGTAATTCAATGCAGGGCCGGGATGAGCTGGCGTGGGACCATGTGCAATAATTCCGTGTGGGGCTCTCCCACTTATCCACCTCTCCACCCCTCCTCCATGACAGGTTATATACCTTCGTCATCTTAAGAAGAATTCTAAGTTTCGTCATTGACATACAAGCAGTATATCAAAAGACTATTACTGTAACAGACCTATTGCTGTGACAGGAAAATAATTAATCAGAGAAGAATCTTAATAGGTATAGTAATTAGTGAAACGTTAATAAAAACTTACTTAGCTATATCTATCTTTCCAGTTGAATGAAATTTAAAATCAAATAAGTGTTGTTCAGGATATACACTTAAATGTTTTCATCACTTGACTGTTCTATACATTTACAGGAAATTATATGAGTTTTAGGTTATAAACACTAAGGATTTTCTGCTTTACATACTTTACATATTTTCCTTGCTTTTTAACGAGCAAATTCATCAACAGTATCTTCAAAATTCAATTCTTAAACCACGTCGCGTTACACAGGCAGCATGGCAAGAGAAGACGGGAGTACTTTTGAAGTGCTGCTGCTGATATAATTATTGATAAGGCACTGGAGGTATTGGCATGGTTTGCAAAACTCTGTAGGCAATATAAATGTCAACATCTTGAATCATCACGATCTCTGCCGGTTGTTCGTGACATTCTCGCACAATACTTCAACGGCGAAACTCGTCTTCTTCAGGCGCTTCCCGAAAATGGTCCTCGGGTGGATCGAGTCCAGTATTTATGACTGGATGGTGCTCGGCGCTCCGTAATCAGTCAGTGCCGCGTCGAGTGTTCTGTCTGCCAGGAGCGGTTCCAATAGTCCTCTCTAGACGCTGATGCTTCGACTGCCATCCGCGCGCGGCTCGGCCGTCCTCTGGGTATGTGATCGTCATCTGAGGTGTATCAAATCCGACTTGTAATGTCTGGCGCTCTGTCTCATGGCTGTTATCTCCGTCTGCACTTCCGTTTCCCGGGTCACAGGCACTGCTGAACTGGTATCCAGTTTCACGGATGATGAAAGTCTCAGTCACTTTTTTTCGATGGATTCTTTTATAACATTGTTCCAGTATCCTGGGGTCTGTGTGGCAGAGTTTTCAGAGCTCCACTACTTTGTGCCAGATGGTGCGGTCCACACTGTGTGAAAATGTGCCACCCACCACCCTCTTGACTAGTACACCCAAGGAAGGAAGTTGTCCATCCTTCGCCAGTTCTATCGTGAATTTTATATTCTTGTGGTCTGACTCAGATGTTCCAGAAAATCATCAGCTTCTCCCTACTTCTCCCTGCTATGGAGCCAATGCCAAAGGTATCATCCACATACATGAAAAAGCGATTGGGTTAATATATGGCCGATGTCAATGCCTCCTCTTCAGACTTTTCCATAACTAGGCAGACCATCACTAGTGACAGAGGGCTGCCCATCGCCACCTGTTCTGTATGCCTGTGAAATAGACCTCCATGTAGGAAACATACGGAGGTTAATTTATACCCGAATTAGTTGAGGAGAGCCCTATCAATCTTCTCTCTGAAATGAGTCATTCAGTACCACACATATGAAGAGAGCATTATGTCGAAACTGACCGTTGTGTCAGCGTCCACAATGTGTAGTCGCCTCAGACGTTGTAGGAAAACCCCTGGGATCCGAATTGGTGTGCACATCTGCCCACACGTCGTGTCAGCAACTTCTTCAGATATTTTGCTCGAGGGTAGGTGGCTGCGCCCATGTTGGTGACAATATGTCGAAGGGGAACCCCATCCTTGTACAGTGTGGAGAGTCCATACAGTATTGTTGTTACTGGTACTTTGGGAAGCAGCTTCTTTATGACCTGTTCAGGCAGGCCCTTCTCTTCACACGACTGCCATTGAACCATCCACTCGACCTTATCGGAGAGAAGTTTGATGGGTCTCTCCTCTACTTATTCAGGCATGTGCTACTCTCGACATACTTCCTACTTTTTCTTTTCGAGTCATCAGTCCTATGACTAGTTTCATGGGGCGCACCAGGAATTCCTCTCCCGTAGCAAACTCTTCAACTCCGAACAGCAATTACAACTTACGTCCTCAATAATTTGCAGGATGTAAACCAATTTCTGTCTCCCACTACTGTTTTTACCCTCTACAGTTTCTTCTAGTACCATGGAAGTCATTCCCCCACGTCTTAACAGATGGCCTACCATCCTCACCCCTTCTCCTTTCCGGTGTTTTCCGCATATTTCTCTTCTCTCAGATTCTGTGCAGAACCTCCTCATGCCTTACCTTATCAGTCCACCTAATTTTCAACATTCGTCTGTAGCACCACATCTCAAATACTTCGAATCTCTTCGGTTCCAATTTTCCCACAGTCCATGTTTCATTGCCTTACGAAGCTGCGCGCTAAACGTACATTTTCAGAGATGTCTTCCTCAAATTAAGGCCTGTGTTTGATACTAGCAGACTATTCTAGGCCAGAAATGCACTTCTTGCCAGTGCTAATCTGCTTTTCATGTCCTCCTTGCTCTGTCCGTCATTGGTTATTTTACTGCCAAGGTAGCAGAATTCCTTAACTTCATCTACTTCGTGACCATCAGTCCTGATGTTAAGTTTCTCGATGTTCTCATTTCTATTACTTCCCATTACCTTCGTCTTTCTTAGATTTATTCTCAATCCATACTGTGTACTCATTAGACTGTTCATTCTGTTCAGCACTTAATGTAATTCTTCTTCACTTTCACTCAGGATAGCAATGTCAACAGCGAATCGTATCACTGATATCCTTTCACCTTGAATTTTGATTCCATTCCTGAACTTTTCTTTTATTTCCATCATTTATTCCTCGAGGTACAGATTGAACAGTAGGGGAGAAAGTCTACGTCCTTGTCTTACACCCTTTTTAATACGAGCACTTCGTTCTTGGTCGTCCACTCTTATTATTCCCTCTCTCCTTATAGCTTATCCCTACTTTTTTCCGAATTTCGGACTTCTTGTACCATTTTACACTGCCGAACGCTTGTTCCAGTTCGACGAATCTTGGGAACGTCTCTTGATTTTTCTGTAGTCTTGCTTCTATTACTAACCGCAACGTCAGAATTGCCTCTCTCGTGCCTTTACTTTTCCTAGCGCATCCTCAATTTTCTTTTCCATTCTTCTGTATATTATTCTTGTAAGCAACTCAGATGCATGAGCTGTTACGCAGATTGTGCTATAATTATCGCACTTGTCAGTTCTTGCCATCTCCGGAATTGTGTGGATGATGCTTATACGAAAGTCAGATGGTATGTCGCCAGACTCATACATGTCCATTCCTCTTCAACTGTACTGCCTACACAGCTGTAGCCTTAGAGAACTTCAAGCGTCTCTCGTCATTCACTAGTACTTCTGTATCCCACTTCTTTGCATATTGATTCTTCCTGACTCACGTCTTAAACATCGATTTACTCAACATCACTACTACATCGTGATCTGAACCTACATCTGCTCCTGGGTTAGTCTTACAGTCCAGTATCTGTTTTCGGAATCTCTGTCTGGCCATGGTGTAATCAAACTGAAATCTTCCTACATCACACGGCCTATTCTATCTCCTCCTCTTGTGATTCTTGAATAGAGTATTCGCTTCTACTAGGTGAAATTTATTACAGAACTCAATTAGTCGTTCTCCTCTCTCATTCCTAGCCCAAGCCCAAATTCCCCTGTAAACGTTTCTTCTACCCCTTCCCTACAACTGCATCCTGGCCCCCACGACTATTAGAATTTCATCGCCTCAGTTTTCAGTTAGCCACACTTGCGTGTACACATGATCCTACATTATCGGTGTTCGTTTGCTGTCGATTCTGATAAGAACAACTCTCTCGTAACCTGTTCATGGTAACGCTCTCTCTGCCCTACCAGCCTTTTCATAACAAATCCTATTCCCGTTATACCATTTCTGCTGCTGTTGATATTACCCTACACTCGTCTAACCATAAATTCTTGTCTTCTTTTCATTTCACTTCATTGACGTTTACTACACTACATGCCATTAAATTTGCTACACCACGAAGATGACGTGCTACAGTCGCTAAATTTAACCGACAAGAAAAAGATGCTGTGGTAAGCAAACGATTAGCTTTTCAGAGCATTCACACAAGGCAGGTGACGGTGGCGACACCTACAACGTGCTTACATGAGGAAAGTTTCCAACCGATTTCTTATACACAAGCAACAGTTGACCGGCGTTGCCTGGTGAAACGTTGTTGTGATGCCTCGTGTAAGGAGGAGAA
The DNA here is from genome assembly GCF_023864345.2 of Schistocerca serialis cubense. Taxonomy (NCBI): domain Eukaryota; kingdom Metazoa; phylum Arthropoda; class Insecta; order Orthoptera; family Acrididae; genus Schistocerca; species Schistocerca serialis. The sequence goes on from NC_064638.1 coordinate 493,257,573, forward strand.
ATGCGTACCATCACGTTTCCGGCTTTGATAAAGGTCGGTTGTAGCCTATCGCAATTTCAATTTATCGTATCGCGAGATTTCTACTCACGCTGGTCGAGATCCAATCATTGTTAGCAGAATAATGGAATCGGTGGGTTCAGGAGGGTAATACGGAATGCCGTGCTGGATCCCAACGGCCTCGTATCACTAGCAATCGAGATGACAGGCATCTTATCCGCATGGCTGTAACCGATCGTGCAGCCACGTCTCGAACCCTGAGTCAACAGATGGGGCCGCTTGCAAGGCAACAACCATTTGCGCGAACAGTTCGACGACGTTTTCAGCAGCATGAACTATAAGCTCGGAGACCATGGCTGTGGTTACCCTGGACGCTGCATCACAGACAGTAGCGCCTGCGATGGTGTACTCAACGACGAACGTAGGTGCACGAATGGCAAAACGTCGTTTTTTCGGGTGAACCCAGGTTCATCATGCATCATGATGGTCGTATCCGTGTTTGGCGACATCGCGGTGAACGCACATGGGAAGCGTGTATTCGTCATCGCCATACTGGCGTACCACGCGGCGTGATGGTTTTGGGTGCCATTGGCCACACGTCTCGGTCACCTCTTTTTCGCATTGACGGCGCTGTGAACAGTGGTCGTTACATTTCAGATGTGTTACGACCCGTGGCTCTACCCTTCATTCGATATCTGCGAAACCCTACATTTCAGCAGGATAATGCACGACCGCATGTTGCAGGTCCTGTACGGGCCTTTCTGGATACAGAAAATGTTCGACTGCTGCCCTGGCCAGCACATTCTCCAGATCTATCACCAATTGAAAACGTCTGGTCAATGATGGCCGAGCAACAGGCTCGTCACAATACGTCATTCACTACTCTTGATGAACTGTGGTATCGTGTTGAAGCTGCATGGGCAGCTGTACCTGTACACGCCATCCAAGCTCTGTTTGACTCAATGCCCAGGCGTATCAAGGCCATTATTACGGCCAGAGATGGTTGTTCTGGGTACTGATTTTTCAGGATCTATGCAGTTCTAGTATTATTTGTCCAATGAATACCCGTTTATCATCTGCATTTCTTCTTGGTGTAGCAATTTTAATGGCCAGTCGTGTATATTCAAGCTTGAGTCTTTGCATTTCGCCTTTCAGAATGTCTAGCTTGCCTACCACGTTCGAGTTCCAGACATTCACGACCCAACTCGTAGAACGTTACTGAATTTTTTTCTCATAGTCACCTCCCCTTAGCACTCTTCTCCCAGAAATCCGAATGGGGAACTACTCAGGAATCTCTTGGCAATAGAGAGATCATCCTGACACTTCTTCAGCTATAGGACACATGTTCATGTATACACGTTACGTGTCTTTAATGAAGTGGTTTCCATTACTTTCTGCATCCTGTATTGCTGATCGCCTTTATGGCCAGTTTCCCACCCCTAAGACAAGAGAGTGCACTGAACCTCTGTCCCGTGCTCTTTGACAAGGCCGTTGGCAGAATGAGGGTGACTTCTTATGCCGGAAGTGTTCGGCAGAGTTATTAAACACGGTTTTCTGAAACACCTTCTCCAAAGAAATATTCTAGAATCCGCATCTAGAAAAACTGCCAAGAATAACTTAAAAGAAGGTATCTTTGATGAAGCGAATTAGCTTAAACCACTTAATAAAGGCAAATATTGTATACTAGTCAGCTTCTTTTACAGTGTGCTGATACAATTGCTCCGCACTTCGGAATCATTTTACAACCACTCATTCGTCGAAAGAGCCATACCTAAAGAATGGAAAGTCACACAACTCACACAAATACCCAAGAAAAGAAGCAGGAGTAATTCGCTGAATTATATACCTGTCTCACTAACGTCGATGTGCAGTAGGAAGGATTTTGGTACATATACTGTGTACGCCGGCTGCTGTGACCGAGCGGTTCTAGGCGCTTCAATCCGGATTCGCGCTGCTGTTGCGGTCGCAGTTTCGAATCCTGCCTCGGGCATGGATGGGTGTGATGTTCTTAGATTAGTTAGGTTTAAGTAGTTCTGAGTCTAGAGGACTGACGACCTCAGATATTAAGTCCCATAGTGCTCAGAGCCATTTGAACATTTGAACTGCGATTTATTGGCAGAACACTTAGAATATGCAGCAGATCTACTAAAGAGAATGCGTACACCACGCTGGTCCTCCCTCTTCTGGAATGTTGCTGTGCATTGCGGGGACCGCATCAGATGGAACTGATGGAAGTCATCGCTAAAGTACAAAGAAAGGCAACTCATTTTCTATTATCACGAAACAGTGGAGAGAGTGCCATGACGTGATATGGGAATTTTGGTGACCACCATTACAAGAAAGACGTTTCACGTTGCGGCAGGATCTTCCGGTAAAATTTCAAATGGTTCAAATGGCTCTGAGCACTATGGGACTTAACTTCTGAGGTCATCAGTCCCCTAGAACTTAGAACTACTTAAACCTAACTAACCTAAGGACATCACAAACATCCATGCCCAAGGCAGGATTCAAACCTGCGACCGTAGCGGTCGCGCGGTTCCAGACTGTAGCGCCTAGAACCGCTTGGCCACTCTGGCCGGCAGTAAAATTTTAGTGACCAGCTTTCTCCTCTGACTACGAAAATATTTTGTTAGCGCACAGATGCAGAGAGGGAAATGATCATCGTAATAAAATAAGAGGAATCTGAGTTCACACACAAAAGTTTGAGTGCTCGCTTTTAATGCCCGCCGTTCGAGAGTGGAACTACAGATAAATAACGAAGGTGATTCGATGAACCCTGCACCGAGCACTTGTTATGAAAATCGCATTTGTTTGCTACTATATAAATGTTACACATGCTTACTGAGGAGGACTTAACTTTGGTGCCAATCAAATCCACGTTTTCAAAATTTACTACTTCTTTTTATGTTTATTATTCCTTGGTAGATGGAACTGTGCCCCTCTGATATATTGTTTATGAATTTTAAAATATCGTTATGTTCTGTGTGTGTGTGTGTGTGTGTGTGTGTGTGTGTGTGTGTAGCTCTGTATGTAGCCTCTCGCTAACTAATTGGTGAGATGGGAACGACGGGCAGCGCAGACAACGCGCACTTGCTGCAGTGTCGCTCACTCCTGGTGACGGCTCGACGGTGCATTCGACGCACGTCCCATTGCCTGCGGTTACAAATGGCGCGTGAAATTATTGCATCGGTTGGTCCGCTGAATTCACGAGTTGCAGAGACATAAAATCGGATCGTTCGGCCCCGGCTGTTTGCAAAGCAATTTCATAACCTTTACGCAGAAATGGGAACCAATTTCGCAAGCAGCGATACGACTGGACTACTAGTTTACCCGGCAAAGTACTACTCAACTTTTTCCGAAGTTCAATACGTGTGACATTTGAGAAGAAATGGCGTCGAAACTTCATTCAACTGGCATATGCTGCGCTTCTTCCAGAGGAATTTCACCACGTTGATCCGAGGTACACTCCGCGGAACTTCTGAGGGGGAGGAGGAGGAGGAGGAGGAGGAGGAGGCGGAGGAGGCCATGTCATGCTCAGAGCTGTTACTGAGAGCATTTGAGAGTAAACCAGCGAGTAAAGCGAACTAAAAAAATGCTTCACTTGTATCTGAAGTTATTCAATGTTTTAAATAAAGTAGAAGTGCCCATTCGTCGTTTTAGGTGGCCAGATTAAAATAAAATTGAAGTTTTGGAAGTTTTCGTGATCGACGCCATACATCTTAACACTTTAGGTACTCGAATCACATCATTTTCAATAGTACTATGCCCAGTGTCTCCGTTGCTCTTCGGGAGACCTCTTCATTTGCCATGGTCACCAAGTTTCCTCAGGAAGCAAGAGGGAGGCAGAGAAGGATAATCGAGGAAAAAGTAGAATATTCTTGTTCGGGAAAATATAAAACTATCAACGAAAAATAAACTAATGTCCTCATTGTTTCAATGGATTAGAAATAACAGCCAATCAGTTGCTGAATACAGGTTTATTAAACCTTGACCATGGTTTCTATGGCCTTAAAACGGTCTTCGCCAGAAGATATTGTACCTATGAACAAGATTATGACGTTGTGTGCGGAACGAAAAATACACTACAAACATTAAATATGCAAAATTACAGGAAATGTTCACAACATTTTATTTAGTTCAAATGGCTCTGAGCACTATGGGACTTAACATCTATGGTCATCAGCCCCCTAGAACTTAGAACTACTTAAACCTAACTAACCTAAGGACATCACACAACACCCAGCCATCACGAGGCAGAGAAAATCCCTGACCCCGCCGGGAATCGAACCCGGGAACCCGGGTGTGGGAAGCGAGAACGCTACCGCACGACCACGAGATGCGGGCATTTACTTAGTGAAGAGTACTCAGGTAGAATCACATTATACACACATCAAAAAAAGTTTTTCATCACATCGGTTCCGAGAGTTCCGGAACCTGTACAGATGCATGTTTACATCTTTGCGCGGGTTTAGTGACATCTCTGAACAGTGAAAGGTCTGTGTCTGTGATACAAACCCACAGTCAATGTCTATCTTCAAAAGTTCTGGGAACTGGGGCAACGCAAAACATTTCTTAATGTGTGTATATAGCCAATGTGAGGATCGTTGACTGTGTCTAGTACGTATCATCCACTTATTTACCATTTTAAATACATTATATAAAAGTATATGCGTCTGTCGTAGGGCTCAAAAGTTTTTAAGATATCACGTATTTGATGCTGAGTACAACATATAGTATGCCACTTGAAAGACTGATATATAAATATAAAACATGTGATCGAATCCAACACAGCACAAATATGCTACGTTCATATTCGCTCTAGATAATATGATTTTACAAAATTGTTAAGGCTTTCGTGGCCACTTGTTGACAAACTGCCTATTGGCTTCTGTCTCGCGTTCTTCGGCCGACGTTCATCTAATGATTTTGCTGACGTTTCGCCAGCACGTGTAGCTGGCATTGTCAAAGCTTCACCCCACCGGCAATGGAGGGTGATGCTTTGACAATGCCAGCCACTCGTGCTGGCGGAACATAATTAAAATCATTAGATGAACGTCGGCTGAAGAACCCGAGACAGAAGCCAATAGGCAGTTTGTCAATATGATTCTACTTGAGTACGATCCACTAAAAACTTTTTGTACACATTTACTGTGATTTTGCGTATTGTAATGGTACTATCTTTGTTCCACACAAGATGTCGTTGTCTTGTTAATAGGTAATTTTTTTCCAGAAAAGACGATTTTAAAACGGTCGAAATCATGATCACGTTTTATATAAACTTGTATTTGGAACCACTTGGTTGGCATTTATAACCCATTGGAGCTCTTGCATGCACAGATGCTGAATCGGAGCAATGTTCAAAATAATGAAAGAAATCTCACTGTTTATTTTGGAAGAAAATAAGGAAACTAGAGAGATAAGCGGAGGAGAACTTGTGAAGCACTTCTTTTACTTAAAGTACAGACTGAAGTAACTAGTAAAAACATCTATCGACTGTGTAGATTTTTCTGCTCCAACTAAATCGAGTCACAATGCCAAAATAAAAACAAAGACCGTAAACTAGACTGCTCAATAAATAGCATCATATTACTCTCTGTCTAGCACGCGATAAAGGAATGAACATCTGAGACAAGCAATGCAAGCAATGGACTGCGAAAATAATTGCGTCCTGTAAATGCGTATAAATCAATGTCAACGAAAATAGTAATATAGCTGGGTTAAGGATGCAGTTTCCTGTTAATCAGAGACATTTTTTATGTGTGGGTGTTATCCTGCTGAGTGCACTTTGCTTTGCAGCGTTCATCGCCGACAAACTGCTACTACGACCTAAATTCGTCATAAGTGCTTGCTACTAGAACTCGTTCTGTAACTACTTTTATTATTTGTTTTGATTTTGATATTGCTTTCATTACAGTTCTTGACAGCACATTTATTATAATATGTGGTCTTGCTTCACTAGACTCCTTTTCGTTCACTTCAATATTAGTAGATCGCAACTACTTTCTCCCTACGTTCTTCACAAGATCGGAACGCTGTCACGTCTAGATCATGATCACCACCGACTATTCTAGGGTCATACTATTCCCGCTTCGCAGTACAACACCGTCCCAAAGTGAAGAAACTTTATAGCTACTCTGTTTCTTTCTAGATCTTCTGTCTCGATCACAGGCAGTACTCGTCCCTGCTGTGGAACACGCAGGCTACACAGCACCTTCTCCATGCTTTTAACGAGACATCAAACACTGCAACATTTAAAGTACGAAAAAGACTCTCTTTTTTTTCATTACGTTATTGGAAATCTCACGTCTTAAATCTTCTCTCGTGGACTTGCCATGTCTTCAAATAGATGTCCCTACAACTGAAGCAACACGTCCATGTAACGATCCAGGGGAGGAAATAATTTCTTCCCCTCCCCACCCCTCACTGGCGAGTTCCCTTATAATTTATCGCAGTTGCTTGGAATTTAATAACAACGACATAAATAAAACATTATAATATAACAATAATAATAATAACTTTTGAATTAAATGTATGCAGTTCGACCAACAGAGGAATATACGAGTAACTAATCTTAATGCAGATACATAAAAATATTCAATTCGGCATAAAAAGAAACACACAAACAAATACATTTATTGGAAAATAACAATATAGCGAGAGAGCAATAAGCCCAACCTTGAGATTTACAGAAAATCAACAGCCACAGACTAAACTATAATTGCCACTTCAAATAATCCACAAAACTATAAACTATCAGCCCTCCAACCAATGATAGATAGACTGGAATAATTCCGAATCAGCATGGAACAGGTGTAACACCCATTCAATACAAATACTCAGAAACACGGTCAAAATCCAGTCAAAGAAAAACAAAGCAGCACAAGCCCAACAATCAATACTGCCAATAAACAGAAAAGAAATACTGATGATATGACATAATAACAGTATATGGTAACATTAACACGAACACACGAATCAAAGCACGGGATATCAAATATAGTGAAGTAGCTAGGATATCACAAAGCATATAGAACAAGAAACGTGCTTCAGTCACATTTGCTTTCATATCAAAAGAAAAACAACAGAAATGCAATTGCATCTCGACAAACAGTTATTTAGGATGGTCAAGACACACTCACACACACACACACACACACACACACACACACACACACACACACACATAGTGCCTTCGTTGTAACTATTTTTTTACAAAGATATGAACAGGCGGTATGACTTTTTTTTTAATGGCACCCTGTATTTCTTATTCGGCAATTCATTTTCTCTCCTAAAGACCTATTCCAAAATGTACCATAGTGTATCATTCACTGAAACACAACGTTATTAATTACATAACACAACACTGACTTTGCTGAACTCGTCCACTTGCGGGAGTTGTCAGAAAGCAAATGAAAACCATGTACAAACATAACACAAAATTGACTTTGGCTCTCCTGCACCACTGCCCAGGAGCAGAACATTCAAAGGCGCTCAGAGTGGTAACCCTGGACACCGATACACTGGCGCACTCGTTGAATGACAGAATTATATACTGCTTCCAGTGTTGCCTGCTGAAGAGAATTACAAGCAAGCAAGATAAGTTCCTGCATGTTCGCTGGATTTGTTGGAATATTGCTATAGACCACGCCTTTAATGCATGCTCAAAGGAAAAAGTCCAGGGGATTTAAATCAGGAGACCTAGCAGGCCAAGTAACTGTTCCTCCTCGACCAATACGTCTGGCATGATACCTTCGGCTCAGAACCCGTCGTGCACACAAGGCATCGTGTGCTGGACATCCATCGTGTTGATACCACATAATCACTCTGGTTCTTAGCGTCAGTTCATCCAGAAGAGGAGGAAGAATTCGACTGAATAAGGCGGCATAGGCCGTGCAGATTAGACTACCATTAATGGAATAAGGGCAAATAATTGTAGTACCAAGCATCCCACACTAGACGTTAACTCTCCACTGAAGCTGATGTTCCACCCGTCTAAGCCATCGTGGGTTGTCGCTGGAGCAATAATGCATGTTCCTCGTATTTACCTGTCCTTTGTTTGAAAAGGAACATTCGTCGATAAATAGAACATTGGAGAAGAAGTTGGGGTTGGCGAGGATTTGCTGCTGTATCCACTGATAGAACTGTACACAATTCTGGAAATCATTCCCATGCGATTCGTGATGTAGATGCACATGATAAGGATGGAACCGTTGACATCTAAGAATACGATGTACACTGGTTTTAGGAATGCCAATCTCCTGTTCAAGCTGTCGTGTGCTCACGTGTGGATTCATAGCAACGGAAGCGATAACAGTAACTTCGGCAGCTGCGTCTGTGCGAGCTACGACTATTGCGTTGTCGTGAGTTGAAAATTCCCGTTTCCTGAAGCGTCGCTACAAGACGAGAAATCATCCGTCGGGAAGGTGGGTTATTGTCAGGATATCGCTCTCTGTACAGTTCCGCTGCCAGCACAACATTCGCCTACGTTCAGCAACAACAATTAAAGAAACGTTATACCTATGCAGTTTGTAGGAAGGACATCCCTTACTGTACGCCTACTCTACTCTAGTATTAAAAAGGACTAAACTACTGTACTAAATGTACCCATACATAAGAAAACAGTATTGCAATTACCGTTCTGATACCTTACATTCCCCATAGATGAGTAGCATTTCTACCTTCTCTTCGCTGGTGTACATTCTACTCACACAATTCTTCAACTGACGATGGTTGGTAAAATGACGGGTGGGCAATCTACTTATGTTTATATTTGTCCTCTGTCAACGTCAGCACGTCGATGTGTTCCATTATCCTGAGTACCTGCATTAACGCTGGAAGCGTCAACGTCAGTGTTGTGTTATGAAATTAATAACGTTGTGTTTCATTGAATGATACACCGTGATACGTTTCTGAATAGGTCTTTAGGAAAGGAAATGAATTACCGAATAAAAATACAGGTTGCCATTTAAAAAAGTCATACCCCTGTTCATATCTTTGTAAAAAACAAAGCTACAACGAAGGCAATCATGTTGATTGGGTGCTCAAGATAAATGTGACACCATATATATATATATATATATATATATATATATATATATATATATATATATATATATATACTAGATACAAGGAACACATAAGGAGTTGTAAATATGAAAACTCAGTTCCAGTACAACACTCGTGGCTGCCGCATCGCGGTCGCCTGACGATAATTTATGAATTTGTAGTTTTAGCTTGACGATGTCCACTACGGACAAACGGTAGTTACTGTTATTCTGAAAAAGGTTGGGTTATCCCGACTGAAGCCTAGGTAAATTTCTAGGTAAACGATGCAACTGAGGCTTTTAATTATTAAAATTAAAAATAATGAATAAGTGAACAAATTAATAGAAAAAGCAGCTTCATGACCATATTAGTCACCAAAACGATAAAAACGGATATGTAGAACATAATCAGATTAAATAAGTATCCGTCTCCATACCACTGACAATATCATAAAAGAATAATTGTGACAGGCTCCAGTCAATTTTCCTCACTTACCCAGCGCATCTATCAACACATAATAACCCATGTACATAATAAACGAACATCAAACTACATACAAACACCAGAAACCAAACAAAAAAATTAAAAATTGGATATCATGCTATGTGCAGATCAACGAAGGCACAGTTCATGGCGACACATGCCTAATAAAAAGTTATAAAAAAAAAGTTCCTGACATGGTCAGCTTGTGGGTGAACAGCAGTGTATGGGAACTAAAGAAAATGAACTAAAGAAAACTTCACAACCCAAGATCGCTAAAAAATCAAAAAAACCATTTTATCTGGTAACCGGTAACTACAGAGCTATGCTGTCATCAGTTGGAGTTTATGCTTTTGAATTTTTACAACATTTTCTTCCAAGTCGCCTGTCGTCCAATTAAATGCATTTTCAAGGATCTTGGCCTGTGGAGTTTACCTCAAGCACCCATAAAAAATTAAAAAAATGGTAAAATATTTTGTGAAATGATTTCTCTGAAAGTAAGAAGTAAATCTATTGAGCAGCAAATATTTTTCGCTAGTCTATTTTATTTCTTACATTCAGGAAAATAGTTTCATGAAACGTTTGACGAATGTTTTTCAGTTTTTCTTGTTTTGAATTTTTGTTCGCAAACCATAATCTTATTGATACCTCATTTGCTTTCCTAAAACCTTCTCCCGAATTTGGAACTTGAATCAAAGGAAAACATTTTGACAGTTGAATATGACACAAATATAACTTGTTATGCGCAAAACAGGCCTTGAAAAGTTTTGGTACCTCATTTCTCTTCTTCGAGTCTGACGTTCTCGAAATGTATCAAATTTAGTACGTGATTCTAAGTAAGGCATTTCAGAAATGAAATGTCACCCGAGTACAACTTTTTATACTTAAAGCAACTCCGTGTTGAAGACGTTGACAGCTCATTTTCCTGTCTAGCATCTTCTGTTCTCGAAATGTCCTAAATTCAGCGGAGGTAGCCATTTTGACACTTAGATATCAAACCAATGTGACCTTTTATGCGGAAGTGGTGAACGTTTCGACACTTCGTTTAAATAATTAACAGCAGCTCTCAGTGAAGTACGTCAATTTTCCCTCGTAGCACTAATTACGTTTTTTTCTGAATTACAGTGATAACTTTCAAGCAATTGAATCTTTTTGCAGTACTAGGCTTCACGCTGGGCAAAGTGGTACCGAATTTGTCCACGTATATCTCAAAAATAGCCCGTAATTTTCGCTTAAATAGCCAACAGCAGCTCTCCGTGAAATATGTCAATTTTCCCTCGTAGCACTAATTACGTTTTTCTGAATTACAGTGAAAACTTTCATGCAATTAAATATTTTTTGCAGTACTAGACTTCACGGTGGTCAATGTGGTACCCAATTTGTTCACGTATGTCTCATAAATAGCCTTTAACTATCTGTTATTACTCGCCGTTTAAAAACTGTTTTCTTGCTGATTTATTTTCCAAGCATTATGCATGAAACTTGGTAACACGGTGAGATGTGAACGCATTTAATATAACGTTCTTTCATCGGTGGGGGGGGGGGGGGGGGAGCATGAACGTTTGTTCGCACTCCATTTTCCCTGGAGTAGCCCCTGCAATTCTCACATTGCAAAATCACCTTGGCCGCTTTCTGCATTCTGTTGTACGTCGGCGCACAGGCGAGTGAATTCAGGCGCACCGAATCACTGGCAGGGAACGAATTTATGATCGTGAATACGACAGCAGATCGTTGCCCAGTGGTCCAGAGCGGTATCATTTATCAAAAGCGAGTAACATACAAAACATTTTTATATCCGTTAATGAAGCGGCGGCACCGTACGTATCGGTGGAATGTGTCGCGTAATATTTCGTTGTCGATATCGGTGGGACTGACGCAATTGTTATTTGTAGCAATAACAAACACGGAATGAGGGTCCTCAGTGCGGAAACTGTATTTACGTAGTGCGAGTATATGCAGTGAAACTAAATATCACTCACTCTTAACTCTGAAGCAGAGAGATTGATAATTAGTGCAAAACTTCCAAGCACAAAGTGAGTAGTTTACAGATTAATGCCGTATTTGTAAGACACATTAAAGAGCGGAATACCGAAGGTGAAGGAAGATATGCGCTTACAGAGGTCGTAGTAATTAATATCGCTAATTAAACGGCAAAATTACAGCAGGAAGCATAAACAAAATGCTGTATGACAGCCGAATATTTATGTACTCCGTCGGCTTCGGTTTCGTGTTTTTAAAGGATATGAATCCACACGTATTATGAAAATGGATGTATTTTGTGTGTATGTGTGTGTATATGCATGTTCCACACCTCCTCCTAAAACACTTGACCGATTTCAGGCCAACTTGGTACACATATCCGTCACTGTCAGGCAAGAATTGCTGCACGGGTGAGGACAACCTAAAAACCATAGTTCAGGAGATATGACGTCATACACAATGATTTGCTTGGAAAACTACCGCATTGTACATGACGTTTAAATTTATTAGACCTTTGCTACTAACTCTATTCGCAATAAATTTCGCGAAAAGTATGCAAATATTCCGCTAAATGCACATACAAAATCATATATGCTTAGAAAACTACCGTAAGACACATGACGTTTAAGTCTATACCTTTTTTGCTACTATATTCGCAACACATTTTGCAGACAGTATCCACATATGCCGCTGAACGTAGCTACAAAATTGCATCATTGTATGACACATAGTTAGGCGATGTGACTTCATACACACGGAGAAGCGTGAGAAACTGCCGCATCATGCATGACGTTTTAAAACATTTGTTCTTTATTACTTAGACAATCCCAAAGCCGAGTCATAGTAAGGAAATCTGTGACACCTGCCAGCGCTTTTGCAGATTTGAACTGGGAAGCGCAAACGGCTGTAGGAGAAACCAATAGCCGTCTATAGAACTATGAAGAGTCATTGACACAGAGACTTTTAGAAAGTCGCCTTGTAGAAACAAGATTCAGTTGCGCCCAGCGTATACAAACTGTCTGTGATACCGTAGTTACAGATTTGTACATTATGCACATTTGTTTGTACGGTGGTCTCATAATTTCAAAGGTATTTTTACGATAAGTGGAAATGAAATTTTTTCGATATCAAACTACAGAAACACATTTTTTTATTTCAGTTCTAATAGAAAATTGACTGAATGGATACTGGGGTAATGCCTGGTTTTTCAGTTATAATTTTCAGTTAGAATGGCAAATAAAATCAGAAAACATCTATTTGTGAGATATCGCTTGTAGGTTCACCTACGACAATACACGCCACTGCATTCTGAAAGAGTTTTAACAAGGATGCACTATCATTTTCAGTGACTAACCTCTCAGTTGAGAGTAAGTACTCGCACCTTGAGCATCAAGTAACTTGAAACGTCGCAGAGATTAACAACCCCTAATAAATTACCTTAGTCGGTTATTCTCCGTTTATATTGTGTATGCCGTAAGAGAAAGATTAAAAATTACAAAGTAATTCCACTCAAAAACAGACGTAAAAGACGTAACAAAGCGAGAAAACTAGGTAGGAATAAGAAAAGAAGAAGCGAAAATGTTTTCTTCTTCACCATTTGATCTCCTTACCATAACCTAAATTTTAAGGGCATATTGTCAGGAAAATCTTACCGAACTAACCAAGCAGACTAATGAATGTTGTCTAAAACTTCCTTCCAGGAAAAACGTTTCATTTCCAATGTGTTATCTGAGTACCGAAAACTTCGTTTTCGTACGAAAAATAATAACAGAAATATCGACGTCTATTTGTCCCACATGAAGTAGCCGACATACGCAGCTACAGTCTTAAAAACATTCCAAAGCTATTCAAACTGTTTGCAATCTCGTAATACCACATTTTTCGTCCACAAAGTGACATAGTAACAGTCAATTTTCAACCAGAAACTGCTTAATAAACACTGATAAAATGTTTGTCTCTGAGTACAGCAATCACTTACTGACTTTTTACGATAAATTTACCACCCATCTACATAGCAATTTTGAGCTACACGACTCGTTTCAGATATGGAAAGTTGTCTTCTTACCTGTGACATGTATCGTATCAAAATTCTATATTATCTGCGTTCAGCGTCACTCGTTAAGTTAACTCTAAGCAGTAGGCAAGTAGCTTGAAGTTGACGAAGAGTATGATGCTTCACTATAGATAATTTCTAAATATTTCTTGTTAAGTGGGAGGGAGAATATCGGCATGATGCTCAGTCCAAAATGTTTCGAGATTTCATTAATCCTTATGGACTGACTCACTGTAGTATGACGTCAGTACTGGCAGTACGTGTTAGAAATACTCAGAGATTTAAGAGACTGAATAATGTAATAGTTCAAAAAAATCTACGTTGTAATATTATTTTATTGACGTCTTAAATACATACACAGGTTTATACACGATCTATGTACTGATAATATTAATTTGAAAATTAACTCTACAAATAGCAACTGAAAAGTATTATTTTTCCTTTCCATGTTCAAGTGACACATATCTATTAGTTCTGCCACGTTTCGATGTTTTCTACAGTATTTTATATTTCATCCTAAATCAGAAATACGCTGAAGAGCCTAATATCGTGTAGGTCGCCCGCGAACACGCAGAAGTGCCGCACCAGGGCGTGGCATGGGCTCGACAAATATCTGAAGTAGTGCTGTAGGGAACTGACACCATGCATCTTGCAGGGCTGTCCATAAGAGTGCGGTGGTGGGGAGGGGGGGGGGCTGGTGAGATCTCTTCTGAACAAGACGTTGCGAGGCATTCCAGATATGCTCATAATGTTCATGTCTGGTGAGTTTGGTGGTCAGCAGAAGTGTTTGACCTCAGAAGAGTGTTTCTGGAGCCACTCTTTTTGTAGCAATTCTGGTCGTGTGGGGTGTCGCAGTGTCCTGCTGAAGCTGCCCAAGTCCGTCGGAATGCACAATGGACATGAATGGATGCAGCTGATCAGACAGGATGCTTACGTACGTGTCCAGACGTATCAGGGGTCCTGTATCACTGCAACTGCACACGCCCCACACCACTACACAGCCTCTATCTACTTGAACAGTCTCCTGCTGACATGCACGGTCCATGGATTCATGAGGTAATCTCCATACCCGCACGCGTCAATCCACTCGATACAATTTGAACCGAGACTCGTCCGACCAGGCAACATCTTCCTAGTCATCAACAGTCCAGTGCCGGTGTTGAAGGGCCCAGGCGAGGCATAAAGTTTTGCGTCATGAGGTCATCAAGGATACACGATTGAGCCTTCGACTCCAAAAGCCTATACTGATGATGTTTCGTTCAATGGTTCGCAAGCTGACACTTGTTGATGGACCAGCATTGAAATCTGTACAAATTTGCGGAAGAGTTGCACTGCTGTCACGTTGAATGATTCACTTTAGTTGTCGTTGGTCCCGTTCTTGCAGAATCTTTTTCCGGCTGCAGCAATGTCGTAGATTTGATGTTTTACCGGATTCCTGATATTCACGGTACACCCTTGAAATGGTCGCACGGGAGAATCCCCACTTCATCCCTACATCGGAGATGCTGTGTCCCATCGCTCATGAATCGACTATAGCACAACGTTCAAACTCACTTAAATCTTGATAACCTATCATTGTAGGAGCAGTAACCGATCTAACAATTGCGCCAGACACTTGCTGTCTTATATAGGCGTTGCCGACCACAGCGCCGTATTCTGCCTATTTACATATCCCTGTATTTGAATACCAGTTTCTTCAGTGTATGTTCATTATCTTGTTCTTTTTTGGTACAGACGAGGCGATTGTCAAATCCGTATGAAAACCAAGCTAGCCACCGTTTGGTTCAAGTTGCTTCATCCTCACAAATTTTGAAGGAGTTTCAATTTCATTTTTCAAAGCATTTACAACCAAAGCAAGTTTTATCTACAGCAAGTCTCTAGACAAGTCGCAACTTAGGACCAAGTGTCTGTCATTATGGCCAGTCCACTCAGTTGTCCTGCTCAGGTGAATTGCCAAATCTTGCCTCGAGTCTGTGTGGCCAATCTGTCCGTTTTCCAAGGCGTGTTTCCATGGCAAGGGCGTACCAAGTTTTACCATCACTGAACGCTATAGCTTTCAGATAATACTTCGATGATATGCTTGGTACATACTGGAGAGTGCTAACTATCCATACACTATAATATATTCAGACACTGTGTAGACCTTGTTACTGTTCGCCTGGAACAGTTCCGATATTTCCCTAATAAGTGCGAATTATCTGTTTTCTTCTCTCTTGCCTGCTTTGCATGTCATCGTAGTAGATGGATCTGGACAGGAACAGCAACAAGTAAAAGTCATCGTAGTATGAAATACATCAATTCCAAAACCGTTCGTGGGCCACATGTGCTTTGGCTTCATATACCTACAGAGGTAAACTGTAAGATATAATTAACCCAAGAAAATCCTTAATTTCAGTCACATCAGTCTAATTGGCTTTTCGTTTACGGGCAAAATTTCTTGAAATTAGTCTTATATAGAGACCAGCATAAAAATATATTTTTTTTTAACATACTTTCATCAAGAAAACAAAAGGAAACACTCTAAGACCGCTTTCGCAGTTCTGACTGCACCTCTCATACCTAGCAGATGAATTATAGTATTTTGAGATCGTGTTCTTACATTTGTTCGTGCAGGGTTCTTCATTCCCTTCTCTGATTTGTCTTTTCCCAAGTGGGAATTGTAATTTCCGAAACTTTTTTCATTATCATCACCATCCGACTCTGTGTTAGTTTTGTGTCCCAGACCTTCATACTTAGCAGATGATTCTGTATGTCATTTACCATACGTTTCTTCTTCTTCTCCTCCTTCCACTGATTTCTGTATTCGTCTTTCGTTTTCTTCATACGTACACATAGTTTGACACATACACGGACAGGAGGGAAACTGATTTCAAGAATTTTATTTAACCTACAAAGAAATTAGAACAGCGGTATTAGGCAATAGTTGGTTCAATTAATATAACATCAAATGCGACAACCATATAAAGGCTGTACACTAGGTAGCATTTTAATTCTCTTTAAATTAGGACCTACGAGATGTCCTGAACACCGCAGAGTGTGTTTTTGTTAAGTGAACAAAACAAAAATGATAACTGACATCCCTTGTTATTTAATTTAATTATTTGCTGAACTGTTAGATATAAAAGAAACAAGAGTCTCGACAGTTATCAAAATTTAAATTAATAATACGAACTGTTTTTAATGTGTGCATCCATCAGAACACTTACGTATACAGAAAACAAGAGCGATCCTATCGCACGGTCCTAGGACACTCTTGAAGATACCTTTGTCTGTGATGAACACACGCCGTCAAGGACACTGTGCTTGGTTCTAGTACTTAAGTCCATCGATCCACTCACAAATCTGGTAAACTATTCCATTTGTTCGGACACCAGTGGGGCACAGAAAAATACGCTTTCCAGAAATCTAGGAATATGGAATTGTCCTGCTGCTGTTTACACATGATTCGCAGGATATTGTGCGAGACAGGAGCAAGCTGAGTTCCGCATTAGCGATGCTTCCTAAATCCGTGCTAGTTTTCGAACAGAACCTTTCCTGGCTCAAGGAAATTTGTCATATTTTGACTTAGAATATGTTCAAGAAATCTGCAGCATCCCGATGTTAATGATATGGGTCTGTAATTTTGTGGGTCCGTTCTTGCACTGATCATATATACAGGAGTTGTTTTTTTAAGCCGCTTGGAGCTTTTAGCTGGGTGACAGGCACACGATAAATGCACGCTAAGTAAGGGGCCAGTACCGTAGAGTACTCTGTGTAGAACCAGATCGGGATTCCGTCGGAACCTGACGACTTATTTGTTTTCAGGTCTTTCAGTCCCTTCTCAATCCTAATTTTGCCTATTGTTATGTTCTCCAGGGGAAGTCCGTGCAACTGTCAAATGACGGTATGATTGTACGACCCTCATGCATGAATGACCTATTAATAGCGAAATTTTTCTCTCTTTCCTTGCATGTCAGACTGGTTAACGAGAGATTGGATAGGAACGTTCGACTCGCTTGGAGCCACAATTTTCTCTGGTGCTCCGCAAGACCCTTTGCTAAGGTATGACGGTGGAAAGTTCTTGTACGCTTCGCGCGTCTATCTTTCTATAAACGCACGAATATCTAAAAACTTTCACCTGTCGACATTTCCACGTTCTTTCTTGATTCGAGAGAGCAACAGTCTCTTCTTCCTCAGCGTTATCCAAGCATTGTTATTAAACCTCGGTGTCTCTTTTCCGTCCTTATCCATCTGCTCGGTAAGTACTTAACCAGAGTGCGATTTACAGTCAGTTTAAACTTTGCCCACAACTCCTCTACGTCCATCATACTGGAACTAAATGATGTCCATTCAATGGCTAATCTCGATGCTAACTTCTTATCTGCTCTTTCCAGTCTAAGTACCTTACTAGTCTTCTTGATGGATTTATTAAATTTAGTAACCATTGTCGCTGTGTTGACATTATGACCACTGTTCCCTTTCTCTAGTGATGCTGTCGATAAAGTCAAGTCTGTTTGTAGCTACAAGGTTTAAAACATTTCCATTGTGTGTGAGTATTCGAAATAGTTGGTCAAGAGAATACTGGGACAAAGTATTCACAGCCACTACAGAATACCGTCTTCCCGAAGCACCTGTAATGAATTCATAGACGTTCAATTATCTACTCCGTAGGTTAAAGTCACCTCCAACTAATATTTCACGATCGTGGTATTTCTGCGCTACTGAGCGTATAATTTCTTTGAACGAATTTCCTATGCCCTCGCTGCCGACGATGCATTAAAGCATAACCTGTCACAACTACAGCGCTCGATCGATTGGCAGATAAAGTTAATGCAAAACAAAATCTACGACATTAAAGTAGTGTCACTCGTGCTTACTTCCTTGAAATTGTGAAATAATATTAATCGCGAATTGCCTAGGAGCGGGCTCTTTACAGGGTGAGTCACAAACTATTGCCACCTAGCATAACTCCGAAAGTATTATAGAATTTGAAAAATTTGTGGGACAAAAATTGCATGGGGCAACGGGGGCCATAATATGACATTGATTTTTTGTTGCTAGGTGGGGTCGCTTCAGAGATACGAAGGTCACCTTTGTCTTTTTAAATGTGTTGCTGTAGTTTGGTACTTATTTTCTGATAGCGGCTATCGAGACGAATACAATGATGTGTAACAGTAAGGTCTTTGAAGGTCAAAAAGTTGGCATGAATGTCCATTTACAGAAAGTGTTCGAAGTGATGACCATTGGTATAAATACAGTGGTGCAAACTTCTTATCATTGATTGAATGGTATTCCTGACCACTTCGGCACTTATCGAAGCACATGTTCTGACAATTCTCTCTCGTATATCGTGCCAATAGTAAATATTCGCCGAATACGGCGCATCCATCTAACGTGCCATTGACATGTAAACACCATTTGACGGTTTCGAAACACAATATTAATAGAAATGTAAGACTAGTATCGTCGAATCAAGCGAATGAAAAAGATGTATTCCTTCGAAGAACAAGTCAATATGCTTCTCATTTACTGGGAATGCGACCGAAATTCAGTGAGAGCTAGAGACTTATACGTTAAAAGATATCCTCAACGTACTCGCCCCACACGTCGTACATTTAAATATCTGTATGATAAATTGAGACTAACTGAATCAAAGGATCCTCTGTGTGGTTCGAGATCCTTATGTTAGTTCACGTCAAATCGCAAGGGAATCTGGCCTGAGCCAGAGTAGTGTTGTTCGTGTTCTGTATCGCCATAAATATCATTCTTACCATATGAGTCTCCACCGAGAATTAACTGGTATGGATTGTATGCGTCGTAATGAATTCTGCCGATGGGTTCAACATCAGATTCAGAGGGATGACACATTTGTTAATTTGATTTTATTTACTGACGAGGCTACATTAACGAAATGTTAATTTGCATAACATGCATTATTGGGCAACTGAAAATCCATGTTCGCTGCGGAAAGTTGCACACCGAAAACCGTGTTAGGTGAATGTATGGTGTGGGATTCTAAAGGGCAGAATTATAGGCTCCTATTTCATCGAAGGAAACCTTCCCCCAAGAAACATTAAGTCTGTTATTGGAAGAAACACCTTTAGGAACAAGGACCATTTTTCGCTGATGTGTTGGAATAAGATGCAGAGACAATCCCAAATCGTTGGATTGGACGCGGACGCGATGTGTCGTGGCTGGCTCGTTCGCGAGACTTGATGCCTCCGGATTTTTTCTTGTAGGATTCGTAAAAGACATTGCTTATAAAGACGTTCCTACTTCGCCTGTAGATATACGAGAGAGAATTGTCAGAGCATGTACTTCGATATGTGCCGATGCGATAAGGAATACCACTCAATCAATGATTAGAAGATTGCAGCATTGTATTGATGCCAGTGGTCATCACTTCAACGTTCATGCCACCTTCTTGACTTCGTTGACCTTCAAAGACCTTGCTGTTACACATCGTTGGATGTCCGCCTCCGGTAGCTGAGTGGTCAGTGCGGCAGAATGTCAATTCTAAGGGCCCGGGTTCGATTCCCGGCTGGGGCGGAGTTTTTCTCCGCTCAGGGTCTGGGTGTTGTGTTGTCCTAATCATCATCATTTCATCCCCATCCATGTGCAAGTCGCCGAAGTGGCGTCAGATCGATAGACTTGCACCCGGCGAACGGTCTACCCAACGGGAAGCCGTAGTCTCACGACAATTACATTTGCATCGTTGGATTCGCCTCGATAGCCGCTATTAGAAAATAAGTACCAAACTATAGCATTCCAATTAAAAAAACAAAGTTGACCTTCATATCTCTGAAGCGACCCTACCTAGCAACAAAAACCAACGTCATATTATGGTTCCCATTGTCACATGCAAGTTTTGTCCCACAAACTTGTCAGCTCCTATCATACTTTCGGAGTTACTCTTGGTGGCAATAGTTAGTGACTCACCTTGTATACCTGGTGCAGATATCGACATGACATAGTTCTTGAATTGGCGCAGTTAATAACATTCTTACAATTACATACGACGTACAGAGAAGTATTTAGAAATGATGCACTCCAGAGCAGGACAGCTTGGGCCGCCAGTGGTATGTAAAAATCTTGCTCTTCATTTAATATGGTTTCTAAGATTCCTTAAAGCCTGTGCAAACATATGCCACGAAAAATTAGTCTGAACTGGGATCAATTGTGCTCTGAATTTGGTCAGATTATTTCGTATCTGGAGATTGTAAGTGCCGGAGTTTCCAATGAAATTACTATGCTACTCATTGGACTATTGCATGATTCTGTCCTCCTCACAAGAATGAAAGTTTCGTTGCAAACCGCAGTTCTAGTGGCAAAACATTATGGGGGAGGGAAGGGTACAACAGATCGTGGAAATTATTGACACAAGCCAGATTTTAAATAATGCCTCTAACGGTAGTCTTAGGCCCCACGTGTTTGAGTCGACCAGATTAACTAGAAGCCAGCTATTCACTCTAAGGGAGAAAGAAAGCTACGCACGACGAAGAAATTGTCCGAATGGGCAATGATGCACATGTACGAACCAATTGTGACAATTCCAGAAAAACTGGCTGATTTATTCAAGGGAAGGAGGTTCACAACGTTTATTCGGCTTGGTATTAATTGAAAGGGATGTTGGATGATCCCGAGGGATATCGTCCCAAATTCTGTCCAATTAGCGTGTTAGACCATCTAAATCGCGAGCTAGTTGGAAGACCCTGCCCACAATGTTCCAAACGTTCTCAGTTGGGGAGAAATCTGGAAACCGTGCTGGCCGAGATGGGTTTTGGCAAGTGTGAAGACAAGCAGCAGAAAATCTCGCAGTGTGCGGGCGGGCATTACCTTGCTAAAATGTAGACCCAAAATGGCTTGCCCTGCAGGTCAACAAAATGGAGCGTAGAATATCGTCGATATACCGCTGTGCTGAAAAGCGCGACGCATGACAACCGAAGGTGTCCTGCTATGGAATGAAATGGCAGCCCGGACCATCCCTCCTGGTTATCGGTCTGTAATCCGTGCGACAGTCAGGTTGGTATCCCACTACTATCTATAGCGGCTCCAGATACCTCTTTGCTGGTCATTCGTGGTCATTTACAAGCGGTATTTATCACTGAAGACAATTCTACACCATTACGGACGAGGATCACTGCGATTGTATGAATAAAGGTTTCTTGAAATTACTGCAACTAGTCCTTAATTCTGCTCCAGTGACTGAGACTTCAGGCCGAAGACGTGTCTGAAGATGCACAGCACAGCGGTACGTCGCTGATCCTATACGTCCCGTTTCTTTGCCCTTCATGGTAAGCCATCGTGGGCCCACATTTCAGTAAGACAATGGCCATCCGCACGGCAAGCCATCTTGGGTCCTCATTACAACGACGTAATGGCCACCCACATGGCGAGAGTTTCTACTGCTTATCTTCATGTTTACCAAACCCTACCTTGGCCAGAAACGTCGCCGGATCTCTCCCGCAATTGAAAACGTTTGCAGCATTTGGTTAGGGCCCTCCAACCAGCTCAGGATTTTGATGATCTAAGGCGAAAATTCGACAGAATTTGGTACGCTATCTCTCAAAAGGCTATCCAGCATCCCAAACAATTGCAATCCGAATTACTGGTTTCATGTCAGCCAGGGATGGACCAACGAGTTACTGACTTGCTCAGTTTGTGAAGCTCTTTCTCTTAAACAAATCATCCATTTTTTCTGAAATAGCAATTATTTGTAAGTCTGCACATGTACATCACATCCGCCGATAATTCCTTGTAGTGCGTCTTTCTTTCAGTCTTAGAGTGTGTTTCATAACTGACTTAACGTGATGTACAGAAACATCTGTGCAGGCAATTGACTTTCACCGGGACAAAGTCTTATCAAGACGACCCCATGTTTCTGCAATGACGGAAATCAAAACCGTTACGCCATGAAGCATCTGTCAGATATTTTTCATATTTGTTGAGGCGTTGTTATCTTACCCTCCCACATATCACTATTAAAATTCTCTATCTCTGCGCAAGTTTTGGAAGCTTCGTGAGACGTAAGATATACAAAAAAAGCTGTATTTTTATCTTCATTTTTTCTTGTTGTTGGGTCCAGTTCTTGCGTCTAGGGGTACATTCCTGCTGTTGAAATTTTTATTTAACGTTGTGGGTTCCTGATGACTAAATAATTGATGAAGAACTATCTGTTGCTATGATTTTATTTTATTTTATCCCATTCTTCCATATCACACTGACTTCGCAATATCCGTTTCCATAAACCATCAATTACATTGTTATAGACAAAACCAAAAAATACGTGTTTCCAACAGAGGCATGCCGACTACTAGCTGGGCGAAGTGGCCGAGCGGTTCTAGGCGCTAAAGTCTGGAACCGCACGACCGCTACGGTCGCAAGTTCGACTCCTGCCTCGGGCATGGATGTGTGTGATGTCCTTGGGTTAGTTAGGTTTAAGTAGTTCTAAGTTCTAGGGGACTGATGATCTCAGAAGTTAAGTCCCATAGTGCTCACAGCTATTTGAACCATTTTTGAACCGACTACTATATACATTATGCGGTATTCACAATATTTCAAAGAGCTTACAAAGCAAAAGAGTTTACCAACTTTCTTGACAAAAGAAGAATCATCGCCAAGATATAACATTATTTTATAAACGAATCCAGAAATAAATATAATAATTAGCTTTAGATTGGCAGTTAATAATATGAATTCTAAATATGCCAGATATTTCGTAATTTCATATATTTCTTAAAGAACAATCATTTTAACCGTAGAAACAGAGTTGAACAAATTAATTTATTTTTGTACATTTTAGCCTGAAATGTAATACACTGTATACAAACTGATATGAAATTTATTCAGTGAAACAGCCGAGAATGTTCACCTGCACCAGATTCGAGATTAATCCTGGTATCGGCTAGTTCAATAAAAACGTTAAGTTAGAAAAGGGTGTCCCTTTACAACTTTCATCACATAACATGTTGTCAAATGTGTGATATTTTTACCACAAGATGTTTCGAACTACGTTGTCCCATTACCAAGCGTTCTATTTTACTTTTCCTGCCGGTTTCGGCATTCCATTACGCCATCTTCGGGCCACATATGTATCTTTAAAAAACCGTATCCCAGTATTCGAAGGAGGCACTTGGCATACGATTTAGAATTCACGACATCCAGGAACATATGTTCCAGTACGCCAATACAGTTTACTTTTGAGAAATACATACGTTCACTGAGGTTGGCGGAATGGAATGCCGATACTGGTAGCAAAAATACAATAAAATAAGGTCTCAGCTGCACGGCTGTTGTTAATTACTTGACCAGCCGCTGTCCCATGTTCACACTGGATCAACTCGAATAGAATTGGACGGGTACGCGCTCACTGGAGCGGTATAGCGTACGAGTCACGCATTGCCAGCCCTGGTCCAACTGATATGGTCAGGAGCCGAGTAGAGGCACTGCAGGTGATGTCGTGCTCTTAGCAAAGGCACTTGTGTCGGTCATCCACTGCCACACCCCATTAACGCAAAAATTTAGCGGCATTGTTCTAACGGATACGTTCTCCGTATGTCCCACATCGATTTCTGCGGTTATTTCACGCAGCGTTGTTTGTCTGTTGGCACTGATTACTCTATGTTTTTAAGTGAAGGCCGTCGGCCACTGTGTTGTGCGTGGCGATAGGTAATGCCTGAAATTTCATGTTCTCAGCACATTTTTGACGCTATGGGTCTCGAAATACTGAAATTCCCGAAAGGTTTCCGAAATGGAATGTCCCATGCGTGTAGCTATAGCTCCCATTCCACATTCGGAGTCTGTTAATTCTCATCATGCGGCCGTAATCACTCGGGAAACCTTTTTACACGAGTCAACTGAGCACACATCACAGCTCCGTCAGTGCAATGCCCGTTTATGCCTTGTGTACGCAATGCTAATGCCATTTGTATATGTGCAAATCGCTGTCCTATGATTTCAGTGCCGGCCGATGTGGCCGAGTGGTTCTAGGCGCTACAGTCTACAACCGCGCGACCGCTACGTCGCAGGTTCGAATGCTGCCTCGGGCATGGATGTGTGTGATGTCCTTAGGTTAGTTAGGTTTAAGTAGTTCTAGTGAACTGATGACCTCAGAAGTTAGGTCCCATAGTGCTCAGAGCCATGATTTCAGTATAGACACATCCTACAGCCATCACCTACAACAAATTCGGATAACGATGAAATTTTAATCAGCATATCCCAGAGGAATGGAGTTACCGAACGATTAGTTCGGACGGCCTGATTCGCTTCCGACAGTGCTGTTAGCTATCTACAACCGAGAAAGCATCTCGACGTCGCTGGAGGCGATAGGGGTGTTCGTGCAGGTAGGCGGCACCAGAGAGCAATATGCCTGGGCCAACCACTCCCCTCGATCGACGAGTTGCGTGCAGCTGCCCAGCCACGCAGCGGCTCTGGACACGCGATGGCCGCGTCCCTCGCGTGCTTGCGGCTTTACAAAGCGGCTGCCCACTTGCGGTTCGGCGGGCAGGGAATCCATCACTGCCGACGCCCACACGTCTTGCTGGGCGCCGCACCTTATTGCGTTAGGACGCGCTTCCTGCCGGCCACCGCTCACGCGCCGGCATAAATCTAGCCACAGCCCTGGCCAGCGGCCTCTTCCAGCCTAGTCGGGTTACGTTACTTACAAGGGAAACATATGCCAAACGTATCACGGATTTTGCTCATGTTTCGTACGGATATAAAGCATACACAGATGTAGTAAATGCTGTTCTGGCCTTTCTTCATAAGTTTCACACTTCTCAAGTGTTTTAGAGAAATCCAGGTTCATTATCTGACGAGACTGCTGAAAGCGATTCAGAACTGCAAGACATTGGTAGTAGGGCAACGGCGGCGTCACCCCACTCTGCATTGTGGCCATATTTATTCAAGATGGCGGATCCAAGATGGTGGCGACTGATGTGGCAATGTCACAATGATGTCATAGCAGGAAATTCAAATTTTTGCGGGAAAATAGGTCAAATGGGCTACATCCACTAACCTAACCCCCTCCTGTCTCCTCTCCTCTCCACTCTCCCCTCCCGAAGAAAATGGCACGAATTTCCAATTTTGGCAG
The DNA here is from genome assembly GCF_023864345.2 of Schistocerca serialis cubense. Taxonomy (NCBI): domain Eukaryota; kingdom Metazoa; phylum Arthropoda; class Insecta; order Orthoptera; family Acrididae; genus Schistocerca; species Schistocerca serialis. The sequence goes on from NC_064638.1 coordinate 493,283,198, forward strand.
AAAAAAAGTGTACTTGGACAACCCCCACTAACCCCAGAAAATAGTGAGAAGATAGATCACTTGGGCTACCTCCACTAACCTATATCATCTGACTACCGCCTCTTCCATGGAATTGGAAGGAAAAGGACTCGACCTATGCTGGGATGCTGGATAGGATACATGTAAGACTTTGTTTTGCATGCAGTGTTTATTTAAACAATTTGAGTTATTACAGGCAATAGCTCCAACCAGTCTGTACTCAGCATGAGGTCCAGAGTCCAACTGACCTAGTACAATGTACTGACACCAGAGAGTGGTCTAGGGAAAATGGTGGGAAAAGAAATCAGTCTGTGTCTAGCTGTTTGAGAGAGGAAGGAGTGTACTTTAATTTATTTTTTCAGTAGGAAGTTGGAACAATTTATTTAGGGATGGATTTCACATAGTTAATTCATTACACTGATACAAAACACTCACTCTAATATGCTTTGCGTCCCAGTAAATAGCCTACAGACCTGCAAAATACTCGTAAATCACCGAAATACTGCAGTACGCTGATGTACAGACGCGCAAACAACACATAAATACTCAAAATAATACATGTATAATGCTCTGCGAACATGCTCAGTAGCTGTAAACTTCCGAAATAATACATTGGGCAGCCTAAAGGCCTGCGAACTACTAGTACACCACCGAAATAATGCATATAAAACGCTCTGTAAACATGCTCACTAATTGTAAACTGTCAAAATAACGCATTGCACAGCCCACAGACCTGCAAACTACTCGTAAATCACTGAAATAATGCACTGCACAGCACACAGACATTTTCACAAAATAATGCAGCAGACACATTCACTATGTGTAAAATTGGCCAAATAAAGCCTCTATAACATTCTGCAAACACACTCACAACGTTTAAACAGCCGAAAGTAATGCTGTGCACAAACACACATTACGTGTTTAAAAGATTTCGAACTACACTCCTGGAAATTGAAATAAGAACACCGTGAATTCATTGTCCCAGGAAGGGGAAACTTTATTGACACATTCCTGGGGTCAGATACATCACATGATCACACTGACAGAACCACAGGCACATAAACACAGGCAACAGAGCATGCACAATGTCGGCACTAGTACAGTGTATATCCACCTTTCGCAGCAATGCAGGCTGCTATTCTCCCATGGAGACGATCGTAGAGATGCTGGATGTAGTCCTGTGGAACGGCTTGCCATGCCATTTCCACCTGGCGCCTCAGTTGGACCAGCGTTCGTGCTGGACGTGCAGACCGCGTGAGACGACGCTTCATCCAGTCCCAAACATGCTCAATGGGGGACAGATCCGGAGATCTTGTTCGCCAGGGTAGTTGACTTACACCTTCTAGAGCACGTTGGGTGGCACGGGATACATGCACGTGCATTGTCCTGTTGGAACAGCAAGTTTATAGTTACTCAGCAGTTTACAGCAGGCTCCACCTCGTTAAAGTTTTGGGGGTTCTATAGAAATAATTTACAGTCTATATCGTCGGAATTATACTGCGCAAGCGATATTGCTATGTGCTTGAGAACGAGAAGTATCGCGAAACTGGTATGATATTCTGGCAAACCGTGCGAAATACATATGTCCTTGTAATCCAAGAGACAGGAGATGTGTGTAGAAAGCAAGCAAGCAAGCAGGTAGGGGACAGAAGCAGTAACGCCTTTGTGCCGAGGGGAACAGATCCAGCCTTTGCACAACAGTTCGGAGAGTAACCTCGATCCGCTGGGGCCGCTCTGGTCATGCGCTGGGCGTGTGTGTGTGCGGGAGCGGATGACTTGTGACCATCTGCTGCTGTGAATCACCGCACGACCTCGCAGGAAATATCTAGCGCTGCGAGGAGTATATACGGAGCATGTTCCTATGCTATCTGACTTCGCAGTATATGTAGGAGTGTTTGGCGGTCGATAGCTGTATTCATCACGTAAAAGTGCCGGTTCTGGATGGCACAGTATACGAATTTTATGTTTACAACATCGACACGGCTCATGGTGATATATAACTGGGTTGTAGATCGGATTCACGATGTGATATTCAAGCTTCCGTCCTCACTGGCAAAGCGGTGTAATTGAGCTACTGTCTTTCCATATTTGACGATCTGTGGACCACTTTATCATTGTTTAACTATCAGTGCAATACGGCGATCTATACAAAATAGTTTTGCCGCTGAAAGTCTCGTCTACAGAAAAAAACGTTGCGGACAGTGCTCTCACACTGGCGGCAGCAGTTTAGCGGGTAAATTCAGTAACAGCCAATCAGAATGCTGCAGTCATTCACAAGAAATCCTTTGTGCTGGGATATAGGAACCTCTACAAAGCAGTAAGAACGTTTACCGTTTCTGAGACAATTGTTGATAGCATGATGTCACGATTTCCAGCATTTCCTGTACCATACAGCTGACCACAGAATTTCACAACTGTGAGACCTCGATCACTTTGTATTCCATGCGGGATGTCAACAAACGCGAAACGAAATGGCTGCATTTTATCATTTTAGCAGATTAGGTGGAAAGCAGGATATCAGTTCTTTGTGTGAACTGGGTAGCTAGTATCAGCAGAAGCTTGGTAAAGCAATACGAATGAGAAGTATCATGTCACCTTGGTACGTGAAATAAGAGGATACGTCACTGATGCAAGAAGGTGTACTGAGTATTGATACAGACCAGTCTGTTGGAATAACAAATGTGTTAAGCAAATAGCGTGTGATATGAATCACCGATACATTCGTGTTAGGAAAGCCTATGTGGTCATTACAAGTGACATAGGGTCAACACCAACCGATATTTCACACTATCAATACTCCAGCATTTGAGTTCAGGAGGTAGTTTGTCAGATGGATCAATGGCTTACAGGATGCACGTACTCGATTCCCTGACATGGTATTAATGCTGGGCATAAGTCTGTTATAAATTTACTGCTCATACTCAACACCACCAACAGCCACTGGAGAGATGGATTCCTCTATGTAAGCACTAGTCACGAGTTTGGCGCTGCTGACAGCTTCCAAAGCAGATGGGAAGGCCCGGGCGTCTTCCGTGTCGGGCCAGGACACCATCGTTCCTGACACTTCAGCGGATCAACACTGCCTACCTGCACAGCAGGCCAGGGTGCACATCTCAACCACATGACAACCGTCATTGTGGTTCAGTGGGCAGAGATGAGCCATAGTTATGGGAGGGGATCAAGGCCCTCCTAAGCTGGCATGTGTAAGCCACATATGCACACACCACGTTCTTTGAGTGCAAAGGGTGGAGACACATCATCCACTTCATGAGCAGCTGCTGGGCGCTCACAGCGCACCGGGACAAGCAGCGGCAGAATGCCGCTATTGCATCGATAAATGAGACATGTATTGGTGCAAATAAATGGTTACATCACTGCTCTTTTATTGCAACCACTGACATACACAGGTCAAAACCACCTCCTATTCCCTGAGGAACCGGCCAGTGGCTAACTGGGAGAGTTCCTCTTGGCACACCATCCATCTGCCACACCTCCCAATAGTCGCCACCTGCTACATGATGGACGGAGTGCCTCATTAGGACCAGGAGGGGAAATGCATTCGGCGTTATTCTGGGCTATTTTCGTAAACAGGTCCTGTTAGGACACGAATTTCCATGCAGACAAGCTGAGACATCACAAAAAATCCTACAGCAACAACAAAAGCAACCGCTAACTCTCTGTCGCATTTAAGTGTTTCCAGGAAGGGTTGATATATAATGGATGAGTCATCCCGTTGGGATCACTAGGAAGAATGCATCCTTTTTTACTCTAGGTAGCATTGCAAAAGATTTGTATAGCACATCTAGAGGGAGACTTGGCTCTTATTTACATAGACTTGTGAATCCGGAATAACACTGACAATCTTTTAGCTGCACTTGAGATGGTGAGTCTTTTGGCAATTTGGTCTTGCCTGGGCTGTAGGTGGTAAACACGTGACATGGTCATCTTGGAGCCTCTGTAAGGAACAGTCCACAGATATGTCACAGTTGAATCCCTTAAAAATACACTCCTGGAAATGGAAAAAAGAACACATTGACACCGGTGTGTCAGACCCACCATACTTGCTCCGGACACTGCGAGAGGGCTGTACAAGCAATGATCACACGCACGGCACAGCGGACACACCAGGAACCGCGGTGTAGGCCGTCGAATGGCGCTAGCTGCGCAGCATTTGTGCACCGCCGCCGTCAGTGTCAGCCAGTTTGCCGTGGCATACGGAGCTCCATCGCAGTCTTTAACACTGGTAGCATGCCGCGACAGCGTGGACGTGAACCGTATGTGCAGCTGACGGACTTTGAGCGAGGGCGTATAGTGGGCATGCGGGAGGCCGGGTGGACGTACCGCCGAATTGCTCAACACGTGGGGCGTGAGGTCTCCACAGCACATCGATGTTGTCGCCAGTAGTCGGCGGAAGGTGCACGTGCCCGTCGACCTGGGACCGGACCGCAGCGACGCACGGATGCACGCCAAGACCGTAGGATCCTACGCAGTGCCGTAGGGGACCGCACCGCCACTTCCCAGCAAATTAGGGACACTGTTGCTCCTGGGGTATCAGCGAGGACCATTCGCAACCGTCTCCATGAAGTTGGGCTACGGTCCCGCACACCGTTAGGCCGTCTTCCGCTCACGCCCCAACATCGTGCAGCCCGCCTCCAGTGGTGTCGCGACAGGCGTGAATGGAGGCACGAATGGAGACGTGTCGTCTTCAGCGATGAGAGTCGCTTCTGCCTTGGTGCCAATGATGGTCGTATGCGTGTTTGGCGCCGTGCAGGTGAGCGCCACAATCAGGACTGCATACGACCGAGGCACACAGGGCCAACACCCGGCATCATGGTGTGGGGAGCGATCTCCTACACTGGCCGCACACCACTGGTGATCGTCGAGGGGACACTGAATAGTGCACGGTACATCCAAACCGTCATCGAACCCATCGTTCTACCATTCCTAGACCGGCAAGGGAACTTGCTGTTCCAACAGGACAATGCACATCTGCATGTATCCCGTGCCACCCAACGTGCTCTAGAATGTGTAAGTCAACTACCCTGGCCAACAAGATCTCCGAATCTGTCCCCCATTGAGCATGTTTGGGACTGGATGAAGCGTCGTCTCACGCGGTCTGCACGTCCAGCACGAACGCTGGTCCAACTGAGGCGCCAGGTGGAAATGGCATGGCAAGCCGTTCCACAGGACTACATCCAGCATCTCTACGATCGTCTCCATGGGAGAATAGCAGCCTGCATTGCTGCGAAAGGTGGATATACACTGTACTAGTGCCGACATTGTGCATGCTCTGTTGCCTGTGTCTATGTGCCTGTGGTTCTATCAGTGTGATCATGTGATGTATCTGACCCCAGGAATGTGTCAATAAAGTTTCCCCTTCCTGGGACAATGAATTCACGGTGTTCTTATTTCAATTTCCAGGAGTGTACTTAACCAATAACTAGTTCCTGTAATACTAAACAATACTGACCGAATATCAGCGAAGGGTGAACATGTCTCATTAGTTTTTCCTCCGAGTGGTACCACAGTGTCCTAGAAAGGGAGTCTGTCTGAATGGTCAGCGTCACGGACTGCCTTCATAAAGGACCCGGGTTCGATTACCGATTGGGTCGGGGGTTTTCTCTACTCAGGGACTGGGTGCTGTGTTGTCTTGACCATCATTTCATCCTTATCAGGGGCGCAGGTCGCGCAATGTGGCGTAGAATGTAATAAGACCTGCACCAAGGTGGCCGGCCGGACCTGCCCCGTAAGCGGCCTCCAAGCCAATGACGCCAAACGCTAATTTCCATTTTCCATTAGAAAGAGAAATGTAATAGTCTTACAAACCGCCACATGTTAAAAACACGTCCGCAACGACCATGTCCCTATCACAATCGGTCTTGTACAGCTATAACGAATCGTGCTTCTTCGGAAAGGAACAAGTTTGAAAACAGCAAACACATACAATAAAATCACCTCCTGCTACTGAAGAAATTAAACAGGTCATTCATTTACTAAAGAACCAACATCAACCAGGCAAAGTTTCGATAATATTGCTGGACGTGGAAGAAAACAGGAAACAAGACTACTCAGTGACTATCCACAATATCTGGGCCAGTGCGGAAATTCCATACGTTGGGCATTGATCCAGCCACTTCATAAGAAAAGTGACAGAATGGACGTAAATAATTACTTTGTTATCTGTCTTCGCTTAACAGCTTACAAAATTCTTTTGGAAGCTCTTCATACTAGGACAGAAAAACAGTTCGATACACAGCTGGTAGAATACCAAAAACTGTTCAGGAGAGGATCTTCATTTGCTGAACAGTTCAAGAACGTTAAATGTGTTCTTTCTTGTCTGAAAAATAGAAAAATGGTTCAAATGGCTCTGAGCACTATGGGACTCAACTGCTGAGGTCATTAGTCCCCTAGAACTTAGAACTAGTTAAACCTAACTAACCTAAGGACATCACAAACATCCATGCCCGAGGCAGGATTCGAACCTGCGACCGTAGCGGTCTTGCGGTTACAGACTGCAGCGCCTTTAACCGCACGGCCACTTCGGCCGGCTGAAAAATAGAAAGTTGAAATCTTTAGTGATCTTTGTAGATTTAAAAAAGGCAATAATTTGACGAAATAACCGTCACATAATACATCTTCTGGGTTGTTAACCCACGTTGTATATTTTCCTTATGGTCGATGTTTCGATCCTTATGTTGGGATATTCTTCAGTAACTCGTGGTTTAAACTGTAAATGGGGTACTCAGTCTACATTGGGCATCAGAAAATCCTGAAGGAAATCCCAGCAGAAGGTCGAAAAATCGATATTTGGAAGAAATAAGACGTGGCGTGACAAGGCAGTAGATTTACCTTCAGTCATTTATTTATTGGGACATTCATACACATGTAGCAGTGACGCCCATCTGAGCTATACGAACTTTGAATAATGTACACTGTATTTGTGATACATACATGAATACATCGATAAATAGATGCTCATTATCATTGTCACAAATTTAGATTATCATTTATGTATTATTGGTCTTTTACTTGTGCTGAGACAACAGTATTTACCAGACAAGCTAATTTATACCAAAACATTAATACTAAACACTGTAAATTGTAGGCAGGTGTATTTTGAAAGCTATTGTGTCTTCTGCAATGCAGATATTACTGAAGATGAGTATGTGCTCTCGAGAATACTCCGACAGTATAAAAATACTCTCTATAGGACAACTTGTATATTTATACAGTCCTTCTCCAAAATTTCAGCTTGATATAGATAAAGTAGGACAACATGTTAACTGCTCTGTATAAATCAATAAAAGTGCGGGAGCATGTTGCCACTGGCTTTCCAGTCAAGCACAGAAAGCTGGACCTCACCTGCACTGTGGTTGGCCTGTCTACAGTGCCAATGAGAGCTGGCCCCACAACACAAAGTTGTTGAAGCAACAGGAAAATACAGTATGTGTCAATCTGCGAGTAGTTACGGTGCACTGTAGTGGTGTTTTTCATAATAAAACAAGGGCCCAGGAATCAATAGAAAACAGGAAGAAGGACAAACTGATGCACGTTATCATCGAGTTTGGTATCGCTCATACGATTTTTCACTTCCACAGAGAGCATTCCGTACAACCGACTTGCTGCCCGAAGGAGATGAGGTGGTAGACCATGGTCAACCATAGCGCTGTTTAGCAGCAGGCAAGAAGGGAATAATGTGAAACAGCAGGGCAGTGGCCACCACAATCAATAGGGCGAAAAGGTACGCAGCCTTACGTTCCCCAGTGGTACAGTGAATGCCAGGGAACGGTCTCTTTGCCGAAGGACCAGTGCACTGTGTTCCATTGACACGCACACATCGGTGACACCGTTCCAGATGGTGGCATGAACGTAGTAACTCGATCAGTGGGAAGTGGGGCCACAAGCTCTTCTCGGATGAGAACAGATTCAGTCTGAGCAGTAATCCTGGATAACACTCTCATATGTCGAGAGATGCAATTAGGAAAACAGTGGAACCTCCATCGATTTGGTGGTTCAAGTGTCATGGTGTGTGGAGGCAAAATGTCGCATGGGTGAACTGATTTTGCTGATTTCTGTGCACGGTACACTCACAGATCAACGTTACTGTGGCACTGTACTCCTTTCCCTTGTGTCCTGGTGAGAATCGACTTATTGAATGTCGAAGTAAGCATGTTGTTAGAAAGATTGTTCCAATAATTACACGAAGCCCATGGAATCCCGTTGCAACAAAGAGTGTATTCAGGAGTGTATTCAACTGTGAGTTCGCGTGCACAAACAACGACCCAGCTGCTGTCAAGCGCACTGGTGGGGGGCTTGAATTTCGTACCCCCTTATGTGCCCCAGCACGGCAGCACATAGCACAGCATGCACTGCTGTCGGTGATGATCACACCCCCATTAAGAACTACATCAAGCTTTTTGTAATTCAGGGAACCATCACGAACGGTGTAATCGTTGTCTAAATGTGTAATTTCTGTGCATCACAGTGTGTATTTCTTTCAGCTAACTCCTATACTACAAATGGCTCTGAGTACTGTGGGACTTAACTTCTTCTGTCATCAGTCCCCTAGAACTTAGAACTACTTAAACCTAACTAGTCTCAGGACACCACACACATCCATGCCCGAGGCAGGATTCGAACCTGCGACCGTAACGGTCACGCGGTTCCAGACTGTAGTGCCTAGAACCGCACGGCCACCCGGCCGGCTCCTATACTACACTGTACCATACTATACTACACTATAATGTAAATGTGCTGGCGTAAGCTGTCGCCAGCACGCCGGTCGGCAAAAATGAAGAGTGAAGATCGATTGGTAGGTGCTATCATGACAAAGTCAGCCCTGATAGCTGAGTGATCAGCACGGAGGTCTGTCACGCCAGGATGCCCAGGTTCGATTCCCGGCTATGTCAGAGATTTTCTCCACTCAAGGACTGGGTGTTGTGTTGTCCTCATTACTATTTATTGTTGTGGATTGGCATGAGAGCCAACCCACTAATGGTAGATGAAGCCGAAAGGCACGCGTTTAAGCTCACGCAGGCTGGCGTGAGGTCTGGAACAGGACAAGGAAATGAGAACTTAGAAAAAAGGAGGTAACTGGTAGAATACTTAACTTTAATCCATTAATGTTGAACATAGCTCTTGTCTGTACATTATTTACTACATCAATAGCATCTGAACATGGCGCCTTGCTAGGTCGTAGCAAATGACGTAGCTGAAGGCTATGCTAACTATCGTTTCGGCAAATGAGAGCGTAATTTGTCAGTGAACCATCGCTAGCAAAGTAGGCTGTACAACTGGGGCGAGTGCTAGGAAATCTCTCTAGACCTGCCGTGTGGCGGCGCTCGGTCTGCAATCACTGATAGTGGCGACACGCGGGTCCAACGTATACTAACGGACCGCAGCTGATTTAAAGGCTACCACCTAGCAAGTGTGGTGTCTGGCGGTGACACCACATTTATCATCATCAGTAGAAGGCAACGGGAAACCGCCAATGGAATCACCTTCCCTAGACAGTCATGCGGTGGACCTCTCTGATGAGGCTTCCCCCATAACAACACCTGCCGTAAGGCAGACCACGAAGTACACTACTGGCCGTTAAAATTGCTACACTACGAAGATGACGGGCTACAGACGCGAAATTTAACCGACAAGAAGAAGCTGCTGTGAAATGAAAATGATTAGCTTTTCAGAGCATTCACACAAGGTTGGCCCTGGTGGCGACACATATAAGGTGTTGACATGAGGAAAGTTTCCAACCGATTTCTCATACACAAACACCAGTTGAACGGCTTTACCTGGTGAAACGTTGTTGTGATGCCTCGTGTAAGGAGGAGAAATGTGTACCATCAAGTTTCCGACTTTGATAAAGGTTGGATTGTAGCCTATCGCGATTGCGGTTTATCGTATCGCGACATTGGTGCTCACGTTGGTCGACATCCGATGACTGTTAGCAGAATATGAAATCGGTGGGTTCAGGAGGGTAATACGGAACGCCGTGCTGGATCCCAACGGCCTCGTATCATTAGCACTCGAGATGACAGTCATCTTACCCGCATCGCTGTAACGGATCGTGCAGCCACGTCTCGATCCCTGAGTCAACAGATGGGGACGTTTGCAAGACAACAACCATCTGCACGAACAGTTCGAAGACGTTTGCAGCAGCATGGATTATCAGCTCGGAGGCCATGGCTGCGGTTACCCTTGAAGCTGCATCACAGACAGGAACGCCTGCGATGGTGTACTGAACGGCGATCCTGGGTGCACGAATAGCAAAACGTCATTTTTCCGGATTAATCCTGGTTCTGTTTACAGTATCATGATGGTTGCATCCGTGTTTGGCGACATCGCGGTGAACGCACATTGGAAGCGTGCATTCGTCATCGTCATACTGGCGTATCACCCGGCGTGATGGTAAAGGGTGCCATTGGTTACACGTCTCGGTCACCTCTAGTTCGGATTGACGGCGCTTTGAACAGTGGACATTACATTTCAGATGTGTTACGACCCGTGGCTCTACCCTTCATTCGATCCCTGCGAAACCGTACATTTCAGCAGAATAATGCACGACCGCATGTTGCAGGTCCTGTACGGGCCTTTCTGGATACAGAAAATGTTAGACTGCTGCTCTTGCCAGCACATTTTCCAGATCTCTCACCGACTGAAAACGTCTGGTCCATGGTGACCGAGCAACTGGCGCGTCACAATACGCCAGTCACTACTCCTGCTGAACTGTGGTATCGTGTTGAAGCTGCATGGGCCGCTGTACCTGTAACGCCATCTAAACTCTGTTTGACTCAATGCGGAGGCGTATCAAGGCCATTATTACGGCAAGAGGGGGTTGTTCTGGGTACTGATTTCTCAGTATCTATGGACCCAAATTGTGTGAAAATGTAATAACATATCGGTTCTAGTATAATATATTTGTCCAATGAATAACCGTTTATCATCTGCATTTCTTCTTGGTGTAGCAATATTAATGGCCAGTAGTGTGTCATGAAAGAGGCCAGTGTGAGACCACCCATAAGCAACAAGCCGCCAACGCCCCGTCGAAAGCATGTATTTGAGGCACCGACACTGACTAGAGGGCCTCACCCTGTTACAATCTGAGCCTCGCTCAATCATCCAATTTGGCATCTGACAATTTACTCACAGAATCGGTCTAGTTCACCACACACTACGACAGGACATAGCAACCACATTTGTGACTATAGTAGGACTATAAATGAACTTGTACTACAAACATGGACTGTATTCAAGTTAAGAAAATTTCTAGTTCATCTGAATAAAGAACTGAATTAATCCATGTGTGCATTTATGCTGTAGAAAGAGGATCCTGGCCACCCATAACCTCATCCTCTCCCTTGCTCCCTTGCGGTACAAGTTCTCTCAACGTATGATACAAGTGTAGTTGCCTTACCTCACGTGAGACGAAGAGGCTTTCACATGACAGAGTAGCTTGTAGAGCTGCTTTAAATCAGTCTTCGGTATGAAGACCACAATATACAGGGCGTCCCTCTTACGTCAGGAACATTTTCTCTGGTGTTTCGGCAGATGTTTCCACTTTCGCATGATCAGTGTGTAGCTGGAGTCATCCCAGCTAAATATTGACACCACATCATTCATTCGAGGTCCAGTATCGACAGAAACGATCGTTTTTTTCCGTTACTGACTAATTGCTTAAAGCAGACTATTATGTGTCCATTGGATACAGAGGTCCCATATTAGTCTACCGCGGTATTTGTTTTATCGAAATGTATTAACAGGGACAATAGAGCAGGAAGAATAACGAGTTCACCAGAAGCAACTCGCATATAGCCCTGGCTCACGCTGACTGCTACCGCTATGCAGTACTGGTTATACTTCGTATCTTGATGTCCCTTTTAATCCATAGAGATAAATCGAGTGCCGCACTAGACTAATTTGGACTCGCATTATTTAGTGAGCACGTAGAATTCCGCATTAAAATAAATTTTCTTTTTGATGAGAGACCAACCACGTTTTGCGTCAACACCTAGCGTCATATGAAAAACTTTATGACGAGTATCTGTTTGGAATGACTCCAGTTACACATACAAAAAACGAAATTACAAATGTCTGAGGAAATACCAGAAAAAATGCGCCTGACGACACTTGTGGGGGGGGGGGGGGGGGGAGGGGCCGCACCCAGTATTACAGGGTGATCAGAAACAGTGTGAAAAGCTTGTAAGGGTGCTGTAGAACAGGTTATGCTGGAAAATAACTTTTGGGGAAAAATTCGATTTGCTGCGCTGTTTCAGAGTTAATTAGCATTGAAGTCAGCCCATCAAACAGTTGCGCGCAAATTCAAGCGGCCCGCCGGATACAATTAGTGTCAGTTGTTGTCATAGCGTAGACAATAGCTTTTGGCGCGGGCTTGATCCTTATTTCCGTCGCATTTCTATTTTTTTTTATCGCTCACTGTTTCGATTTTAGGAAATCAAACGAAGAACACAGCTGCTGACACCGCCTCTGGGGGCCCCTCTCAATGGCCTGATTGACTACCTTGAAAATTAATTAACTCTGAAACGGTGCTATGTATCGGATTTTTTCTTAACAATTACCTCTCTGCAGAAGCTACCCACCATTACAAACTTTTCAGACTGTTTCTCACCACCCTGTATAATAACATATTTTCACTGTTATATATCAATTGTACCTTTCCATGAGCGTATCACAAAGATTGACACTATTATTATTATAATAAACCTGTTTCGAAGAAACGTGATTCATTGTACTGCACTGTGACAGTCGTCGCTATGTTCTGTATTGCATGCGAAAGTTAATGTCTCGCCTAATCTAAGTGGCTACACAACTACAGGTACAGAATCATAAAACCACATTTGTTACAAGTTCAGTAGATAAAGTTATAACTCAGATGAAGGCTATCAATGTAAAACACTCGAGTCCACTAACGCCCACTTAAGCAACAAGTCCTAAACAGGTAGGGTACACTTCCCAAAATCTAAGTCGAATCGCGGTGCGCTCGATTGCATGATGTTGTCCAGGAAGTAAACATTCGTAGACCACTGTGAATGCTACTCAACGCCATTTCAAAGGAAACTCGATGGCGACTGGAAGACAGCTCGCTGTCATTGGGTGATGCAGTCCGCTAATATCCGACGAAACAAGGATAAACTAACTTACGATAAGGACAACACACGCGCACGCAAGCCAGAGAGAGGATTCGAACCTCCTATGGTGGGGGGGGGGGGGGGGGGGGGGGGAGCCGCGCTAATCGGCTAGCCCGATTGGAAAGAAACAGATGAAGTGATGTTACTCAAATGATGCAGCATTGACAGATTTCTAGGTCTGGTGCTTTAGCTGGTTTCACCAACACCACTGCATGACAGATAGTGTCATTTTATAGTATTCAACAGGTTTACTAAATTCTTGAATCTCGATGCCTCGTAACACTTCAGAAGCTCATTGCACTAAAGCACATTTGTTATGTCTAAGTACGTAATGCCATCCTGCGAAAAGTAAGCAAGATCGGTGATCCGTTGAGCGAATGCCTGCTGTGATAGATTAGAGCAAATTCTGTAGTCTCTCATACACAAGTATCGACTTCTCAATATCTCCATTGCTGCTGTGACAAGTACAATTTTAGGTCAGAGGTAACCTCTTGTCAACCCCCTAAAATATAAGGTAAGTGAAGAAAAGACAGTGGTTTCGGAAAGATTCATCTGATTTCACAAGATGTTCTGTGAGCCTAACGAATGAAGTTTCGAGCACCTTCTGTTTTTTAAAATAGAACTTCACTCTACATCCCAAGAAAATATCAACGAAGCGTGGAGTGTCTCAGAACGCTATGCAATAAAATGCGCTTTATGATAATAATTCGTAAGTTTTACTGACCTAGGTCTAATTCTTAATTTTTTAACAATAATTCGTTTCTATTTACTACATTTTCTTCACAAAACTACCGATAGCCTTTTCTGGCTTAAAACTCATCATGTTACACAGTAGCCGTAATTGGCCAGTGACGGAAGATTTATTCGACATCACGTCCCACTCCACACGTTCCATAAATACTTTTTTAGGTCAGCTGTCTTCAGTGCTCTCACTAACTACACTGTTGTCAAAAATTTAAGCAACAAACGGCAATATTATAAGGTTAAACAAAATATTATAAACAAGTGGTAACAAAGTAAAAATAATTTAATGAACACAGAACGTAATCAGCTGCAACATACATACAGTAGTCTAAAATGTTCTTCACATTTTTCAACTTGACGGATTTGCACACACATTCTGATAACTGGTTAATGTGCCCACTATGGAGTATTACCACCGCTGGAAGCAATAAAGGCCTGTCAATGACGGAGCATGCTGTGAATGATGTCATATTGAGACAATAACGCCCATTCTTTCTGCGGAGCTGCTCGCAAGTCTTCGAGAGTGGTGGATGCTGACGTGATGCAACCCGTCTCCCTAGTGCATCTCAGGCATGTTCTATGGGATTCAAATCGGAAGAGCGAGCAGGCCACGCCATTCATGCAGTATTTTCCGTTCCAAAGAAAATATCAACAAATCACGCTGCAGGAAATCGAGCGTTATCGTCCATGAGTACGAAGTCCGGGGGCACAGAATTTCACAATAACCGCACATGATGTCCCAAGGCCTCGTCACTATACCTGACAGCAGTTAAACCTTTCAAATTCATCCGTGGAGTTTCATGAAGAGGTGTTCAAGTGATCACCATAATCCCTGCCCTCAGCATTACCAATCCTCCTCGATATCGGTTTCTCTCCACAATTTTCGGGACTCGAAATCGTGTTTCAGACTCGCACCAGATGCGAATCCGTCGAGTATCACTCTCCAGACGGAATCGAACCTTATCTGTGAAAAGAACATTGTCCCACTGTTCAGCCGTGCAGGTGGTATGCTGACGACTTCGCTCTAGACGTTACCTCGTGTGAAGACACGTCAGAGGCACACATAAACAGGTCTCCGACAATTAAGGTCACTTTTTAGAAGACTCCTCTAAACCGTTTGCTTCGACAACACGTCCAGTGGATGCTGCGAGATCAGATGCCAGTTGCGTGCAGTACTAAGGCGATACTGTCGTGTCCTTACAGCCAAATAATGGTCCTCTCTTTCTGACGTCACACGTGGTCTTCGAGATACGTTTTCGGTCTCTATAAACTGTCGCAACATCCGTAAAACAACAGAACGATTCATATGAGGTCATCGGGCCACATGAGTTTTCGATCGTCCTGATTCCATTCTTCCTATGGCCCTTCACCGCAGAGAGTCTGGTAGGCACATTCTCTGTGCCATACTGCACAGTCTCTGACTGTATACACACCGATTGTGGACGTGGGACTACCATTTGATAGGTACCTTCACGTCATCGTTGGCGTGGTTCTCCGTCGACCGAAATGCCGTCTTCCGTACGAAACAGGATCCTACTGACGCCTGTCGACAATTTCTATGATTATATCGTGAATTAGACATAGGAAGGGAAACAGAGGTTCGTTGCTTCAATTTTGGACACCATTGTAGTTAAAGATGCCATGACTGCCTCTGCTCTGCCAACTTCTCAGAGCAGCACGTACGCCGAACATCTTGAATTATTTGTTGGGTATATTCCAATCAATTACTCCCCCCCCCCCCCCCCGAAAAATTTTGCCCACTTACGGCTCCTTCTAATACCATGGTAGTAATTCCCTAGTGTTTTAACATATATTTTGTCGTCCTGTCCGGCCCTTTTTTTTTATTACAGAATTTGGCCAATTATAGACCGCTTAGAACCCAAGAGAAAGGTACAGTCATTTTCTTTTTATCTTCCCAGAACTTCATGCTTTGGCTGAGTGCCTGCCTCTGTTCATTTCACATCATCCTCCTAGGTTGTGGATTTCGTGGTTGGGCAGGAAATTTTGCAGTATTCATCAGTAGCCTGAAACTTTCCCTGTTGTGTATGGTGTTTTCTGCGACGTTACTTTCAATGCATACCCTTGTCCTAGGGCTGGGAAACTGCCCCTAAAGGCGGAAGACTCAGCAATGATTAACGGCATGAGGATGCAGAAGGCAATGGAGACCACTGCATTAAAGGCAGGTAACATGTATCCACAGGACATGAGGCCTGTAATTGAAGAAGTGTCATGACGATATCTCCATTGGCAAAAGATTCCGGAATAGTCCCTCATTTGGATCTCCGGGAGGGGACTGCCAAGGGGGAGGCTACCATGAGAAAAAGATTGAATAAACGACGGAAGCATAACAATCTACGAGACGGGGCGTGGAATTTCAGAAGATCGAACGTGGTAGGGAAACTAGAAAATCTGAAAAGGGAAACGCGAAGGCTCCATCTAGATATAGTAGGAATCAGTGAAGTGAAGTGGAAAGAAGACAAGGATTTCTGGTCAGATGAGTCAAGCTGAAGATGAAGAGATAGATAAAGTGTATAAGGATATTGAAAGGGTAATACAGTATGTATAGGGATATGAAAATCTCATGGTCATGGGAGACTGGAATGCAGTTGTAGGGGAAGGAGTAGAAGAAAGGTTAAAGGAGACTATGGGCTTGGGACAAGGAATGAGAGAGCAGAGACACTGATTGAGTTCTGTAACACGTTACAGCTAATAGTAGCGAATACTCTGTTCAAAAGCACAAGAGGAGGGGGTATACTTGGAAAAGGCTGGGTGATACGGGAAGATCTCAGTTAGATTACATCATGGTCAGACAGTGATTCCGAAATCAGATACTGCATTGTAAGTTGTACCTAGGAGCAGGCACAGACTCAGATCACAATATAGTAGTGATTCGAAGCAGGCTGAAGTTTAAGACATTAGTCAGGGAGAATCAAGAGGAAAATAAGTGGAATACGGAAGTACTAAGGAAAGACGAGATACAGTTCAAATTCTCTAAGGCTATAGATACAGCAATAAGGAATATTTCAGCAGACAGTACAGTTGAAGAGGAACGGACATCACTAAAAAGGGACATCACAGTTGTTGGGAAGGAAAACATACGTACAAAGAAGGTATCCGTAAAGAAACCATGAGTAACAGAAGAAATAAGTAGTAAGTGCAGGGAAGCTACGACGAAATGGCTGCAGCAAAAATTTGAATACGTCCAAAAAGAAATGATTGTCGGAAGGACAGATTCAGCATACAGGAAAGTCCAAACAACCTTCGGTGACACTAAAAGCAAGGGTGATAACATTAAGAGTGCAACGAGAATTCCACTGTTAAATGTAGAGGAGAGAGCCGATAGGTGGAAAGAATACATTGAATGCCTCCAGAGGGTGAAGATTTGTCTGATGTGATAGAAGAAGAAACAGGAGACGCTTTGGAAGAGATAGGGGATCCAGTAATAGAATCAGAATTTAAAAGAGCTTTGGAGGACTTAAGATCAAATAAGGCAGATAGATAACATTCCACCAGAATTCCTAAAATCATTGGGAGAAGTGGCAACAAAACGGCTATTCACGTTGGTGTGCAGAGTGTATGAGTCTGGCGACATACTATCTGACCTTCGGAAAAGCATCATCGACACAATTCCGAAGACGTTAAGAGCTGACAAGTACGAGAATTACCCCACAATCACCTTAACAGCTCATGCATCCAAGTTGCTTACAAGAATAATAAACAGAAGAAAGAAAATTGAGGAAGTGCTAGTTGTCGATCAGTTTGGCTTTAGGAAAGATAAAGGCATGAGAGAGGCAATTCTGACGTTGCGGTTAATAATGGAAGCAAGACTAAAGAAAAATCAAGACGAGTTCATAGGATATGTCGACCTGGAAAAAGCGTTCGACAATGTAAAATGGTGCAACATGTTTGAAATTCTGAGGAAAGTAGGGGAAAGCTATAGGGAGAGACTGGTCATATACAATAAGTACAACATCCAAGGGGGAGTAATATGAGTGGATGACCAAAAACGGCCGGCCCCGGTGGTCTCGCGGTTCTAGGCGCTCAGTCCGGAACCGCGCGACTGCTACGGTCGCAGGTTCGAATCCTGCCTCGGGCATGGATGTGTGTGATGTCCTTAGGTTAGTTAGGTTTAAGTAGTTCTAAGTTCTAGGGGACTGATGACCACAGATGTTAAGGCCCATAGTGCTCAGAGCCAGCCAACCGAAAACGAAGTGCCACTATTAAGAAGGGTGTAAGCAAAGGATGTAGCCTTTCGCCCCTACTGTTGAATCTGTACAACGAGGAAGCAATGATGGAAATAAAAGAAAGGTTCAGGAGTGGTATTAGAACTCAAAGTGAAATGATATCAATGATACGATTCGCGGATGATGATGTTGTTATCCTGAGTCAAAGTGAAGAAGAATTACGTGATCTGCTGAACGGAATGAACAGTCCAATTGAGAGTAAATCGAAGAAAGACGAAAGTAATGAGAAGTAGTAGAAATGAGAACAGCGAGAAACTTAAGACCAGGATTGATGGTCACAAAGTAGATGAAATTAAGGAATTCTGTTACCTAGGCAGTAAAATAACCAATGACGGACGGAGGAAGGAGGACATCAAAAGCAGACTGGCAATGGCGAAAAGGCATTCCTGGCCAAGAGAAATCTACCAATATCAAATATCAACTTAATTTGAGGAAGAAAAAATGGCTCTGAGCACTATGGGACTCAACATCTTAGGTCATAAGTCCCCTAGAACTTAGAACTACTTAAACCTAACTAACCTAAGGACATCACACACACCCATGCCCGAGGCAGGATTCGAACCTGCGACCGTAGCAGTCCCGCGGGTGAGGAAGAAATTTCTAAGAAAGTACGTCTGGAGTACAGCATTGTATGGTAGTGAAAAATGAACTCTGGGAATACCGGAACAGAAGGGAATCGAAGCATTTGAGAGGCGGTGCTACAGACGAATATTGAAAATTAGGTGGACTGATAAGGTAAGGAATGAGGAGGTTCTACGCAGAATCGGAGAGGAAAGGAATATGTGGAAAATTCTGATAAGGAGAAGGGTCAGGATGATAGGACATGGGTTAAGACATGGGGGAATGACTTCCATGGTACTAGAGTGAGCCGTAGAGCGTAAAAACTGTAAAGGAAGACAGAGATTATAATACATTCAGCAAATAATTGAGGATGTAGGTTACAAGTGCAATCAGAGATGACGAGGTTAGCACACGAGAGGAATTCGGGGCGGGCAGCATCAAACCAGTCAGAAGACAGATGACTAAAAGAAAACTTCCTCACGTCCTTCCTTGTCCCTTCCAGCCATCCCGTGGTGTTTTTTTAATTTGGAAAAGACGTTAAAAATTTCTTAGTTGGCCTACTGTCATTCATTCTGTTCAAATGACCGTAAAATTTTAATCTCCTCTTTCTTATTGTGTCTACGATTGTTTGTATGTTTCTATATAGAACTTCAGTTCTCCTCTTCATCCATTTGTTACCTTTGTTTTTTTGTGGTCCTAAAATTTTTGTGAAAATTTTTCTTTCTTTCTTTTGTAGTTCTTGTTGTTCATCCCTTTTATTCAGTGTTAGATATTCGAGTCCGTAAAGTCGATCCGAGTTAACTATTGTTGTGTGGTGTTTATTTTTTGCTGGAATGATCCTGATCTTTTATTGTATAGTTTGTATGTGATTTTAATGCGAATTCAAGTTTCTTCGATCTTTGCTTACTTGTGGTGTTATCTAGCCCATCTGATTGCGTCCATTCACCCACATACTTAGACTTATCATCTCTTTTGATGTTACCGTCTTGCGCTTGTACATATTTTTCTCTCTTGTGTTTATGTTCAATATATATATTGGTAATACGGTTTTAACAGCAGTTTTGTAAACTGTTTCTATTATTATCTTTGCATCTGCTTTGTCCTTAGACATTAATGCAATATCGTCAGAAAAAGCGAGACATTTCACCTCTGATCTTCCTCCTCCTTGTCCTAGATGGCTTCCTTCGATGTTTTTTTCGTGTAGTCCTTTATCCCACTCTCTCATGACCTCGTCTAAGACCAGATCGAAGAGAATCGGTGAGAGCTCATCGCCCTGCCGAACACCTGCGTTAATTCTGTAGGTTTCAAAACTTTTCCTAGAAATGTAATTTTTGAAGTTGTGTCTGTGAGTGTCTGTTCGACTAATTGTCTGGTGGTTTTTTTATATAGTAGCTTCTTTCAGTAATAGTTTGTCCGTCCCCATAATCGAATTTTTTTAGATCAATGAATGTAGCGACTGTGTTAAAATTTCGCATTGTTCTGTTCCTAAAGATTGTTTCCAAGTTAAAAACTACCCTGCTTGGTACTCGTCGCCATTTGTGTGTTCTGCTTGATCTTCTATCTTAACCAGTAGAGCTTTGGACATGATTTTGTAGGTGGAGGGAAGTAGAGATATGTCTCATTAATTGTAGGTGTCTGTCCTGTCACCCTTATTATGTAGTGGATGGATTATGGTTGGTTTCCAGTCGTCCAGTATTCTTTTTTTTTCAGCAATCCTTAATTACCTCATAAATTGATTCAGCTGTCCCCCTCCTTCCCAATTTGCACATCTCAGCTAACATACCGTCTTCACTTGGCGCTCTGTTGTGTTTAAGTTGGGCCAGCTGACCAATGTATTTTCAGTCTGATGCAGTGATGGTGGTTCTGAAGAAAGGTTTTTCTTTTGAGGCTTTCTGAAAATTTGTCGTTCGTTCCTCGCCGTTTAGTGGAATTTTGAAGTAATTTGCTAGGAACTCACAATTATCTTTGCGGTTGCCTTTGTCTTTGGTAATCAGTTTGCGTGCTGAATGTTTGAAGTGTAGGCTCATGGACTTTTAACCCGCAATTTCTTCTCTGAAAACTTTGCAGAAGTCCCTAGTGCTGTTCTGTCTAAAATTTGTATTTATTTCCTCTAATAGTTTCTTGTCATATTTCTCTGTTCGGATAACTTTTGGTGTCTGTTTTCCGACCTCAGTGAATGTGTCCCAGTTTCTTTCTGGATGCTGCACCACGATAATGCGCGGCCGCATATTGCCGATGTTGTTGCTGAATATCTTTTACAAATCAAAGTGAAGTGCATCCCTCACCCTCCCTAAAGTCCAAATTTAGCCCCATGTGACTTTTTTCCATTCCCTAACACGAAGAAACGCCTTCGTGGGTGGCATTATCAATCATCAGAATCATTGGTGAAGGCTGCGGATGCGATTTTGAAGGACCTCTCAAAAACACTGTAACAAGCGCATCGCATTCATGGGAGACTACTTTGAGAAGGACCATCAAAACTGTGAGGATAAGTAAAGGTATGCTGTCAAAAAAATAATTATGACCATTCTTTACTGAACAACCCTCGTATGATGGCGTAGCCCTTGTTTGCTGATATAAGAGAGAGAAGTGTACTCGCTCCGATGAGGACGCAAAATTCGTTATGGATTCGGTCAGATTCCGTTTGATCATGAAAGCTGTTTCAAGCATAGTGACTTTCTGCTTATTTTTTATGGCTGGTTTTCGTTTATAGATCCTGCAGTCCTCTGATTGAAATGCGTTTTCATCACCGTATCTGTTTTCCTGAAGTGCTTGTATGAGTATGTTGCATCTGATTAACACATCCGTCAGTTGTTTAAACTTCCCAGTCTTTAGTAGGATGCTGATGTTCAATGTGCCTAGGAGATGTTCCTTCATAGACCATATGCGAGAAGTTCTGGAAAGCTCTGACTCTCCTTTACGTGATGTTCTAGGCTCCCCAGAATCCGACGTCCTAGTTGCATGAATATTTGTTTATCTAATGGAGTACTTTTCCGTTAAGTGGTTACCATCATGTCTTGGTTGAAATTAAATTAGGAAGGGGTGTTAGCCCCTTCGTGGGATGTTACACCTGTGATCGAATCGCCAGATGGATCTAAAGAGGCCACCCAGCATGGTAACAGACGCCTTTCATTGCCAATCAATTTGGTAACACTCTTTACTGATTTCTGCAGTCACCATCGACATGTGGAAACAGGCTGACCACGCAGCCGCTTGTTGTAAGTCAGACGCGACGCGCATCTTTGTTCTGCTTGGTGGGTTGCCTCTCCCGCTAGACTCGCCCTACTGAGATCCTTCCTCTCCGCCTTTACTATCGTTGACGTATCACTGTCAGGAGAAAATTATCTTCCGCCTTCTTTGCTGTTGAGAAGCCATTGATCTTCTTCATCTGAACTCCCCTGTTGCTGACTAATTGGTTTCCTCTGTCCTCTTACCAAGCGACCAGCTGTCAGAAATGGACTGGCCCGCATTGGTCGTCGGGATCAGTGAGTACTGAGCCTCCTGACACGTCCACGCTTAGTACTTGGATGGGGGGGGGGGGGGGGGGGTTGTTTCCCTTACTTATTGAGTGTGTTTTCCACAGAGTATTTTTCCTTCGCCATTCTGAGGAAAATTTGATACCTTGTATAATAATTCCACTTAATTTTAAACGTCTCAGATTGTTCGTCCTCTTTTTCCGATTTTCCGAGAGTACGTTATTAACTTCCGTATAATATAGTGACTCAGACAGACATTCTAAGAAACTTCTTAACCAAACTGAGGTGTATATTTGATAATTTTGACGAACTAGATCAGAAAGAGCTGATCTATCCGAGAGAGGGCACTCCTTTTTTCCACAATGTATGTAGATGTTCGCAGTATTAAGTTGCTGGAATGCCGCCAGATCCTGACTGGCCATCGACGTAACAGTAGGGTACACAGTGTGCAAGGCATCTGGTAGCACTTCGGGTGCATACAATGTGATCATCGTTGGGAATATTCTCCTTCTTCGAGGCTGTTAAGGCTGTGCGCTATTCACGTGCTATCTTGTCAGGAGTGTACAATCAGTACCTCAATTCGGGGAGAAACAAAAACCGCTGGAGTTAATTTCCTT
The DNA here is from genome assembly GCF_023864345.2 of Schistocerca serialis cubense. Lineage (NCBI taxonomy): Eukaryota > Metazoa > Arthropoda > Insecta > Orthoptera > Acrididae > Schistocerca > Schistocerca serialis. The sequence continues at coordinate 493,306,006 of NC_064638.1, forward strand.
GGAAGCTATATATTGATGAAATTGGTCGCCGTAAACTTACACCTATTTTAACATCTTGATATTTTTTTAAAACAACTTCATATTCGAACATTTAATGTGCTTTTATTACAATACCACTATTGCAATTTCGAGCTTACGTCATTTTGAGGCTGTAAAGAAACCGTTAATAAGCTATCTACTTTGTAAAAGTTTGACCGTTAATTTATGTCGACAGTTAATTAGGACAAAGATAATGAGGTAAATTTTGGTTACTTGAGACTCATGAAACCCGTTTCCCTACCGATGTTTCTGAAGTGAAGTGTGTCAGAATTTGGTAAGTAAACCCAAAAGTATATGTACTGCAAAACGAAATACAGGTAAACTCGTGATTATGTTGTAATATGATGAGCTACAGATGTAAACATAGTTCTCGTAGACGGGCAACTTTCAGACTTAAAGTTCCCACCGATTTTGTGCTTTGAACTAATAACAGGCGAGTAGCCCTGCTTCTGTTGGTTTCAATCCAGAACAGTGAATTCCACAAATCCCATAGTTTACCACGTACCACATTTACACAAGTAGAATTAGCCATTGGAAATATTCCGCACAAATCCCTGCAAAAGATATGTAAAAGCGAGCGAAATAACAACCAAAACAAAATAATAAAGAAAGACAGAGACAATGAAAAGTTGTGACTTCAGCTAATAGGAGTCGCATTAACAATTTCAAAAATAAAACGTGAATACTGTCATTGAAAAACTAAATTTATTTATAGAAAAAAGTAGTGATGGTAAAAGTTCATGACAAAAAAAAAAAAAAAAAAACAGAATTACAATATAAATCCTTTAAAATTCTTCCTGAGTCTGCAGACTATCTGTGCGTAAGCTGTGATGAGTGAAGTTGTCGGCAGCAAGTCGGTGGTGACGGCTTACGGGAAATTAGGCCCGTCGGCGATGAAATGGATCTGTCTTCATGCCCGGAACGTGGTCCACACGGTCGCAACACTATCCTTCCTTCCTACCTTTCTCAGAGTACATGTTAGTCGGTAGTAACTGTTGATGTTGTTTGGAATGAATCCAGTAGTACAAGTAAATAACGTTTTTGATACACACCTGCGACTGTTAACATCAAACACACAATTCTGAAACAGTGTGAGAGTGAATTAACACACCCATCATGAAATAAGCAAAATGAGGAACCATATTCCCTTGGCAATAAGTTTCTCGGTCCGACTTAAGCTACCGCTGTATCTCTCTTGTCACAGTTCCTGTAAGAGCTCTACACATCACTTCAGTTTAATATGTTGCATCTATTACAAAGGAAATCGAGAAAACTGACATCATATTTAAAAATAAGAATAAATATCTTGATAAGAGATTGGTGTTGTGAAGTAAAGCAAACGTGGTTACATTTTATACTATAGGACCAAACAAAATATAGTCTAAGACAGTGAAGAAATACAAATAGAGCAAAAAAAAAAAAACGAATAAAGGAATACCGATGTCTTCACAAAGTGCTTATGGTGCTGAAAACACAGCAAAGCAATGGAGGCTCACATCATTTTTATTCCTTTTACTAACGTTGACTACTTCTGTTTATACCTCTAAAGACATGAAAATGACCTATGGTCGAAATTGTAATATTTGATGTTGTAATAAACGGTACATTCAGTGACGAATATGAAGTTATTCAAAAGATTGTACGAGACTGTGTCCCTACAACAAATACAATTGTGCAAATCCATTGATAGGTCACATTGTACCAAAACAGTTACCAATATTGTACGCCAACGAACCTTGAGCAAAGCTACTTGCTCTCCCTGACGTACGGAAGCCACTCCCACACTCGTACACTAACAGGAACCATACACCACTTGAAATACATGAAAAAATGCCTCTGAGCATTATGGGACTTAACATCGATGGTCATCAGTCCCCTAGAACTACTTAAACCTAACTAACCTAAGGACATCACACAACACCCAGTCATCACGAGGCAGAGAAAATCCCTGACACTGCCGGGAATCGAACCGCGGAACCTGAGCGTGGGAAGCGGGAACGCTACCGCACGACCACGAGCTGCGGACGAAATACATGAAGATGGGACTCTAGCTCACCGCTGTTGAGTTCTGGAAAACCGTTTCCACAAACGATAATGCATATTGCATGTTTCTGTACTCCTGTTGCACTGATTACCAGTGGAATACGTAGGAAAACTACGCTAGACGGTGTATTTTTTCTACCAACGCAGAAAGTCAGGCACAGGTTGATATTATTTAGGTGTGGGAAGTTTATCTTGGATGAAAGAGCCGCCAGCACTTTATGATCTGTCCGAGCTATGGCTGCTCGATCGTGACATGTAGTTAAATATCCATCACCCTGTAGACAGCCAGCAAGTCAAGCAAGACACTGGACTGGCCCATCGCTCCGGAGTTCAGTGAGAGCCGTTTGAGGAATACTGCATGAACAGGAGAGGGCTTATGTAAATACGTACGTTTCCCAGGTCAGCATCAGTTTCACTAAAACCCTTTTGATCGTACTGTCACGTCTTGTAATAGAACACTAAAATACCAAAATATTTAGTCAGTTCCCCGAGGAAGCCAATGCATCACCGCCAAAATGATGAACATTAAAGTATTTTAGCATGTTAGCATTTTATATGACGACGGCGATGGCTCATTAATAAACTGCTGCATTATATGTCAAAACAGGGATGTATTACCGAAGATAAACATGAAGCGTAACACTGTTCGCACCCCACTCACACCCGGAACATTCACTTCCCTACAGTCAGCAAGTAGCGGATTAGCTATTGGGCTTAAATTCCACAGGATACCATTTTATGGTAACACCTCAAGCAGAATCGGCAAATGCTTAAGTTCCAAGGGAATAAATCCGGCTTTTTTTTATTCCTAAAAACAATGGACAGAAGTTCAGGCACAAGGAGGCTGCAACATGGAATAGTTTCAAGTCGTCGGGGGCATATAGCATCGCCTGTGATGATTGTGCTGCGGAGTACATAGGCCAGACAGGAAGAAGTCCCGGGCTGAAAATCGGCCGTGGGTGCACATTTGCGGGAAACGGGTAACCATATCACCGGTATCCAGAACAACATGCGGGTGCTACACTTGGAAAATAAGGGCAACAACCTTAATGTTTTGGAAGAGGTTGAAATATTCAGAGTACTGAAGAAATCCCCTCGCTCCTCACTTAATGCCCAGACCGATCTGAGGCACAATGATCTTTACAAAATTTCGATTATTGATAGAGGTAGCCGTACCCCTGTACCCGTGGTCTAGGGGTAGCGTCATTGACTCATAATCAAAACGTCTTCGGTCCCCCGGTTCGATCCCCGCCACTGCCTAAATTTTGATAAATAATCAACATTGGCGGCAGAAGACTTCCGGCATGAGAAGTCAGCTTCATTCTGCCAACGGCCTTGTCAAAGAGGGCGGATAGAGGTTCAGGGCACTCTCTTGTCCTAGGGGTTGGAAATTGCCCCTAAAGGCGGAAGAATCAGCAATGATCAACGACATGAGGATGCAGAAGGCAATGGAAACCACTGCATTAAAGAGACGTAACGTGTATCCACAGGACATGTGGCCTGTAAATGAAGAAGTGTCATGATGAGCTCTCCATTGGCAAAAGATTCCGGAATAGTCCCCCATTCGGATCTCCGGGAGGGGACTGCCAAGGGGGAGGTTACAATGAGAAAAAGATTGAATAATCAACGAAAGGGGCGTGGAATGTCAGAAGCATGAACGTGGTAGGGAAACTAGAAAACCTGAAAAGGGAAATGCAAAGGTCAATCTAGATATAGTAGGGGTCAGTGAAGTGAAGTGGAAGGAAGACAGGGATTTCCGGTCAGATGAGTATCGAGTAATATCAACAGCAGCAGAAAATGGTATAACAGGTGTAGGATTCGTTATGAATAGGAAGGTAGGGCAGAGGGTGTGTTACTGTGAACAGTTCAGTGACCGGGTTGTTCTAATCAGAATCGACAGCAGACCAACACCGACAACGATAGTTCAGGTATACATGCCGACGTCGCAAGCTGAAGATGAACAGATAGAGAAAGTGTATGAGGGTATTGAAAGGGTAATGCAGTATGTAAAGGGGGACGAAAAATGGTTCAAATGGCTCTGAGCACTATGGGACTCAACTGCTGAGGTCATTAGTCCCCTAGAACTTAGAACTAGTTAAACCTAACTAACCTAAGGACATCACAAACATCCATGCCCGAGGCAGGATTCGAACCTGCGACCGTAGCGGTCTTGCGGTTCCAGACTGCAGCGCCTTTAACCGCACGGCCACTTCGGCCGGCTGGGGGACGAAAATATAATAGTCATGGCGACTGGAATGCAGTTGTAGGGGAAGGAGTAGAAGAAAAGGTTACAGGAGAATATGGGCTTGGGACAAGAAATGAAAGAGGAGAAAGACTAATTGCGTTCTGTAACAAGTTTCAGCTAGTAATAGCGAATACCCTGTTCAAGAATCACAAGAGGAGGAGGTATACTTGGAAAAGACCGGGAGATACGGGAAGATTTCAATTAGATTACATCATGGTCAGAAAGAGATTCCGAAATCAGATACTGGATTGTAAGGCGTACCCAGGAGCAGATATAGACTCATATCACAATATAGTAGTGATGTAGAGTAGGCTGAAGTTCAAGACATTAGTCAGGAAGAATCAATACGCAAACAAGTGGGATACGGAAGTATTGATGAATGACGAGATACGTTTGAAGTTCTCTAACGCTATAGATACAGCAATCAGGAATAGCGCAGTAGGCAGTACATTTGAAGAGGAATGGACGTCTCTAAAAAGGGCCATCACAGAAGTTGGGAAGGAAAACATAGGTACAAAGAAGGTAGCTGCAAAGAAACCATGGGTAACAGAAGAAATACCTCAGTTGATTGATGGAAGGAGGAAGTACAAACATGTTCCGGGAAAATCAGGAATACAGAAATACAAGTCGCTGAGGAATGAAATAAATTGGAAGTGCAGGGAAGCTAAGACGAAATGGATGCAGGAAAAATGTGAAGATATCGAAAAAGATATGATTGTCGGAAGGACAGACTCAGCATACAGGAAAGTCAAAACCTTTGATGACATTAAAAGCAACGGTGGTAACATTAAGAGTGCAACGGGAATTCCACTGTTAAATGCAGAGGAGAGAGCAGATAGGTGGAAAGAATACATTGAAAGCCTCTATGAGGGTGAAGATTTGTCTGATGTGATAGAAGGAGAAACAGGAGTCGATTTAGAATAGATAGGGGATCCAGTATTAGAATCGGAATTTAAAAGAGCTTTGGAGGACTTACGGTCAAATAAGGCAGAAGGGATAGATAACATTCCATCAGAATTTCTAAAATCATTGGGAGAAGTGGCAACAAAACGACTATTCACGTTGGTGTGCAGAGTGTATGAGTCTGGCGATATACCATCTGACTTTCGGAAAAGCATCATCCACACAATTCCGAAGACGGCAAGAGCTGACAAGTGCGAGAATTATCGCACAATCAGCTTAACAGCTCATGCGTCGAAGCTGCTTACAAGAATAATATACAGAAGAATGGAAAAGAAAATTGAGAATGCGATAGGTGACGATCAGTTTGGCTTTAGGAAAAGTAAAGGGACGAGAGAGGCAATTCTGACGTTACGGCTAATAATGGAAGCAAGGCTAAAGAAAAATCAAGACACTTTCACATGATTTGTCGACCTGAAAAAAGCGTTCGACAATATAAAATGATGCAAGCTGTTCGAGATTCTGAAAACAGTAGGGGTAAGCTATAGCGAGAGACGGGTCATATACAATATGTACAACAACCAAGAGGGAATAATAAGAGTGGACGATCAAGAACGAAGTGCTCGTATTAAGAAGGGTGTAAGACAAGGCTGTAGCCTTTCGCCCCTACCCTTCAATCTGTACATCGAGGAAGCAATGATGGAAATAAAAGAAAGGTTCAGGAGTGGAATTAAAATACAAGCTGAAAGGATATCAATGATACGATTCGCTGATGACATTGCTATCCTGAGTGAAAGTGAAGAAGAATTAAATGATCTGCTGAACGGAATGAACAGTCTAATGAGTACACAGTATGTTTTGAGAGTAAATCGGAGAAAGACGAAGGTAATGAGAAGTAGTAGAAATGAGAACAGCGAGAAACTTAACATCAGGATTGATGGTCACGAAGTCAATGAAGTTAAGGAATTCTGCTACCTAGGCAGTAAAATAACCAACGACGGACGGAACAAGGAGGACATCAAAAGCAGACTCGCTATGGCAAAAAAGGCATTTCTGGCCAAGGGAAGTCCACAAATATCAAATACCGGCCTTAATTTGAGGAAGAAATTTCTGAGGATATACGTCTGGAGTACAGAATTGTATGGTAGTGAAACATGGACTGTGGGAAAACCGGAACAGAAGAGAATCGAAGCATTAGAGATGTGGTGCTATAGACGAATGTTGAAAATTAGGTGGACTGATAAGGTAAGGAATGAGGAGGTTCTACGCAGAATCGGAGAGGAAAGGAATATGTGGAAAACACTGATAAGGAGAAGGGACAGGATGATAGGACATCTGCTAAGACATGAGGGAATGACTTCCATGGTACTAGAGGGAGCTGTAGAGGGCAAAAACTGTAGAGGAAGACAGAGATTGGAATACGTCAAGCAAATAATTGAGGACGTAGGTTGCAAGTGCTACTCGGAGATGAAGAGGTTAGCACAGGAAAGGAATTCGTGGCGGGCCGCATCAAACCAGTCAGTAGACTGATGACCAAAAAATAAATAAAAAGCCTTACCCCTATAGCTTACTTGTTAGTAGGTTCTGTCCTACATATTTTTATGCGTACTCAGGACCTTACGCATTCAGACCCACCACATTTATTATTCTTGTGGTTTCAACGAACTGCCATGTTTTGTATTGGCCACCTAGCATGGTATTAGATTTTTTTTAAAAAATTGACATAAGGAATTGTTTATCAAATGTTCAGCACCCTCACTCTTCACCCCTTGTACACGTCATCCGGCCCCTGGCGATCCTCGTGCCACTGCGTGGGCGCTTTCCGGCTTTCGGCCAGTCAGTCAGGCCGTGTCCGCTGCCGCGCGGCTCCTCTCAGCTTGCACGGTATGTTCTGATATGTTTACATGGCCCTAATTCCACTGTTTGTTCATGATAATGTTTGCGTTCTTCGTCGTTCGTGTTTAGGGGAGTTTTATCAGCATCGTATTTTATTTTTATTTTCTAGGTCATTGCCGCTCCCATCATTTAAAAAATTAAAGAAATGTAATTTTTAAATTTTAACTACCGCTTTCACCAGATGACGGTATATTGGACGTGAATGGTTGGGAGTGGCTACGGGGCAATGTTCAACGTTACCATGTTATAAATAGCGAATGTGAGTACTTTCTTGTCTCATTCAAAAAACTGGTTGTTTAAAAGTTAAGTTTATACTACAGAATTGGGGTATCAAATAGATTATATGAGCTCTTAATGTATTATTTTTTGTACAGATTGCCTGAGGATGCACCGATAAGTGGTGCGAAACCGGTCGCAGATTTAATAAAAATCATTGACAGAGCCAGTGTTGAATTTTCTTTGGTCACATGTCAAAAGATTTCGGGTCACCTTGCAGTTCTGCCAGTTACCACTTGTATAACCTGAAAAAAAGCCTAGCTTCACAGTGGTTCAGATTCTACATTAAGACGTAGGTTCCATGTAACTGGCTCGGTAAGTCAGCTCGAAGGTCAGAAGAAGGCAAGAACATACCACCCCTAACGGGACCACGTCTATTAAAGCACCGTGGTTTTCACACCAACCTCCGGTTTAATGACAGCCTAACTTATTGAGATGACGCTGCAGTACATTCACTAGAATTTCAATGAGATAAATACTTGTGTGCATCTGCCGCCTCGATCACGTGACCTCGATCTTGTTCTACAGATGTGTATCTCCACAGAGTGAGATATGCACACCTTGGAACCAAGTCTAACCGATCTCCGTTAGTACTGGACACCAGACGAGCAATCGCGGCTCATGGTACCTCGCTCACGCCTTTGGTGTGTATGCTGTGGCTCTCCTCGGCCATTGTGAGGGAGAAACAGGTTGTTAAGGTTGAAAAATTTACTAACGGATGAAATTGGTGTGCACTACTAGAACGACGCAATACTGTGTACCCCAAATAGCCACTAAATATTTATGAGTGTGATTTTAGCATGGAGAGCTGCATCAAACCAGTCTCAGGACTGAAGACAACAACAACGATATTTTGTGGTGCGTCCACTATTTTTCAGTGCTACTGAGTGAAATAGAAGCGCTGCCATAGCTCCCCTAAGCGAGCGAAGACACCACTAAGGGCATAATGAAACAATACATCGATGCATCGGACGTAGCAGTATCATCAGCCAGTGGCCTCTGCTTGCAGTACCGAGGACACAGTAGAAAAGCCGGCTGACCACCGCCATGTTTTAGTGTAAATGGGTGACTCGGCAAAAAAGCTGAGCTCTCAACCCGTACAACTGCCTACAATTTTTAGCCAAGACTAGCGGGCTGTCAGCCCCTACTGCGAGGGGAGGTCGACATGGTTTTGCAAGCTGCCAATAGGAGACATTAGCTCCACTACTGGTGCGCCTGAGCCGTGTGGGGTTCGCGTTGATGACGTTCATAGCTTGACATCTTGTAATAGCGATACTGGCGTCTCGTTTTCTTACTGTCTTCACTGGAGCCACTACGTTTGCTCGCCTTGTCTGTCCGTGAGTAGCAGCACCAGCGCTCATAGATAGGGCGTACTGTGGTACCATCTTTGGAGCGGCCTCTAGTATTTCCAGGTCGGCGTGTGTCGAGCGAGTTGAGTTGGGACGGAGCAGCAGTGAGGTCCAGACAGTCTGTACTCGCCTAACCGCTGGCCACATACACGCTCTGTCCTACGGAGGGATGTGGTCGCGAGAGTGCACCACCACGTCAAGGACCGGATTCAGCGAGTTTTAGTTGAATGGACCGTCATATTCGAGTAGCGCCACTTTCGCCTCTGTGTGAGTGTCCACCCGTCGAAGTGCCCTCATGGCAATAAGTTGTCGGTTGACGATTTGTTCTGGGATCTTTCCCGTGCCTGGCTTGAGTGGGGACTACCATTGTTTGGTCGTTCGGTCGGTCGTCGTAGCCGACAACGTGGATTTGGCCTTCCGACCGCTGCTGGCTTCTCTGTATTTGTGCCGACTTATAATTCGCCCGTGTTGTTTCACAGTGACTGGTTTCGGTAGCTGCGAGAGCGACGACTTCGTTGCACACCGAACCCTGGACGTTTAAGTAGAGTCAAGACTTAACTGCTAATGCAACCTCGACTATTCTGAGATCTCGCCTTTGGTCGACGGGTTGTTGCTCCCAGGGTCGCTGAGCCTAGCGGCAACGACTGAAGTGTTTCGAGGCGGTAAAGTGTTGCAGCCATCTTTCTCTATTTATTATTGATAAGTGATTTAGTGTTATTCTTACTAGTGAAGTGCAACAAGCGGTATTTTCTGCCTTGTGGCCGCTATCGCCCCTGTTACCTGCCCTGCAGGTTAGCTACTTTTCCGGCAGTGTACCTTTCCTCCTCGTGTTGATGCTGTCCGACACGGCGTGTAGTTCCACAGCCTCTTGTATTGTACTGCGCAAAATATTTTGGAGGTCTACCTTGGTTCTAGTGTTTCCTTTGGCCTTGGGTGTTTTCTGAAGACGTTGTGCTGTCTGCCTCTTCGCCCTTGCCTAAAAATATTCCATCGTTGTACCGGTGATCGGACGTTATGCGGATTGATTAGTCGGTCGGTCGGCGCTTTAGCTGCCCCTAGTTTGAGTTGCCATCCTGTTACGTGAGTACAACTCGGGCTGCCTGTCTCACCTTACCTTACGTTTCAGTTATCTTCCCAGCCCGACCCTTGGACCACTTGCTGAGAACCGCTTGTCTTGATTCCTTAAATATTGAGATTTTTTAATTTTTCTAATTACTGTTGGTGTGGCCTTCTGCCGAGTAATAATTTCACTTCTTTCGTGACGAGTCCTTCAGCCGTGTTACAATAAGTTTTTTTTAAAAAAAAACTTGTTTTAAAAGCAAGGTTTTTGTTGAGATGTGTGTCACTTGGAATTGTTTTCCTGACTTCTAATTCAGCTGTTTGTTATTTGAAAGTGTTTGTGGCATTGAGCCGAGTAATAATTTCGCTTATTTTATAATAAGGCGTTCAGCCGTGTTACTGTTTATTTACCTTAATATATGCTACTTGGAATTATTCCTCTGCCTTCTGATTCAGGCCTTCAGCCGTTTGTTTTTGGAGGTTATTGTTGGTGGCCTTAGCCCCCAGGATTGTGGAATTTTCCTGTGATAAGGCGTTCAGCCGTCATACAGTTAACTGTGTTTTTTAAAGAGATTGTTTTAAAATTTTAATTTCTTTAAATCAATTTTTCGTATTTGTTGTGCAACAGAGAGTAACTGAAAACAGCTCTCAGAGCCGACTCCTTGTTCTGAGTCCACTCCAATGCACTTGGTGCCTTCCAGTTGGTGGCACCTTCGGAGTCACTTTAGCCACAGCTGGACTTCTGCGTTGGAGCGTAGCTGTTCGTGACAGAGGTAATGCAGATGCCCAGTCATCTACACTTGTGAAGGCAAACTGACTCTGTACACCCCTCCCTGTGGATATCAATGTTGGAGGCTGTCTTCCTCTGCAGGAATCACGGCAGTCTTCAGCACATGCAGGAGCATACAGCCCTGTACTGCCGTGTCACGATGGCTTGCAGCAAGTGCTGCCAATGGCGTCCCACAGAGGCATCTCCCACAGCTGCCAGCTGGCCACCAGAAGTGTCCTGTAACTAATATTAAATCACAATATAAAGATCCATGAGATCGAAATAATTAATCAACACTGACAAAGGAAATGCGTATCAGTTGGTAGTTGATTAACAGAACTCATATTTTTGTTCGGTATTGCATGGTTTATATAAATACTAAATTACTTTGGGGCACACTGGTATGAGCTGCAGACATTCAGGCTAGGAGCGAGTTAATGTAGCTGAACAGGAGGACCATGCTAGGGGAAGTCTCAAAAGGACGCACCAGCACAAGTGTAGGTCAGTGCGTCTAGACTGACTTGTGTTTGAGATGCCACAACTTGCCACCAGATGCTGTACAAGTAACACAGATACAGTCTCCCGTGGCATAATATCTCCCGCAAAAAATGTTCTTATGACTCAAAGATTGAAAGAGGAGAACTGCTGCTCTAGCAAGGACAGGAATGGCAGTGGTGTGAATAAAACGTGGAGAGCTGTTGAAGCCATAGATGACATCTAGAAAATGAAGTATAACCATGCTAATGAAAGATGGGTCCACAAAAGTTAATTATTCAAGCAATAAAATGACTGCGATGGTTGGCTAATGTAAATAAACTGGAAGTTGGAGAGAAGAACTCGACCGTGTTGCTGAGATGCCACTCGCTAGCGACAGAAAGAGATACAAAGAGACGTCAGCACGAAGTAGTAGGAAGTTTGTTGCGGTTAACCGCTTGAAGAAAAACTAGGAGAAAGGGACTATCATCTTTTGAGCACTCTTTTTACTGGTCGGCGCTCGAATTATTCGTAGTGCAGCGAATTACAATAGAGTAAAGAACGCCAAACGGAGAAATACGAGTTTCCTTTGAATCAGTAAGTGAAATTTCATTCGATTTTCCGAATTCGACTCAACATTTCCATCTCTGGGAGGCTTCACTGTCGGAACTCTCCTTCACCGGTCTGCGATGCTGCAAGAGTATATTTCCGAGAAGATGAGCTGAGGGACTTAGATTTAGGACTGACTCGAACTTAGCTGAAGATGGGTGTCGCTGGTACGCTGCCATCGACTGACTTTGCAGCCACTTTAGCCTCCTCTCACAGCCTCATATGCTGAGATCGAGCAGCAACAGTGAGATAATTGGATCATTCGTAGGAATGATAAATTCATTCTTTAAAAATCAACTAACCTCAAAGCCTAAGATTGGAGACTTGACTTGAGATATAACTGAAATTTGCTCTCAACTCTGGCCACTTATGCAACGCACTCCGTTCACTAGTACTATCTGTCTTTTATTCTAACATTACAATAATACTATTGGTAAGATCTGGAATTGGTAAGCAGGACACATGGGCTGCTGGAGTGGAATGCTGACCCCATTTGAGGATAAAAGAATTATTTTCACCCTGCTTCTTTGAGACGGCGGAAAACTTCCTAAGATGTTCGCAGTGTTCCTGAAAATTCGCGCTATATATCTCCACATCATATATATATAGATATACCCAAACTTGAATTTTACGTAGCCCAAGACCGAATCCAACAGATGCGATGAAAACTCCACACCAGTAGCCAATCCAAAAGGCACTACTGAATTCGAACAAGTTTTAATGAGTACAAAATGCGCTAATACATTTAGACTCCACTGCTAGGGGAATCTCATAATATGCTTGCTTCAAGTCAAAGACAGTGGAAACCATACCACTAGCAAACCAAGTAAATCAATTATTAAGCTCTGGAAGTGGAACGGATTCCGAAACAATCTTCTGATTTAAGGCCCGGTAGCCAACCACTGGCCGAAAACCTTCACCATGAGGCTTGGGAACTAGGAAAATCGGGGCTATATATGGCGAGACGGAAGGCCTAATAACACATCCGCTAATAGCTGATCTACCATTTCCCATTGTTATTTCATTTTAGAAGGAGACAATCGGTATGATTTCTAGCTTACGGGGTTCTGATCCTTGAGTTGAATATTATACTCTATTTTAGTAGTCCGATTTTATTAGTCACGCCCAACCGATCCGTGAATACATCAAGAAATTCGTCCAACAACTAAATGATCTCAGCTGCTTGAGTTTCCGGGAGATGGCTCATGTCTGCCCTGTACACATGAACACTCACTTTGCAAGCCATCGCCCCTTATGAGGACATAAATTAAAATTTTATCTGGAGCCAAACTTAAAAGAATAAGTACCACTCGCATAATCGCTATACGTTGTGTTAAGAACAAAAAATTACATCCCGATAGGACATTGAGTGCTAACCCTTTAACAACAAGGCGTTGAATGCTTAATTTAAAACGGGCCTGACCTGCTACTTCAAGAGGCCGTCCATACACAGAACAACAAGAATAATCAACTCGACCCAACACCGGTAATATGGCTTTACGTCGGTGTCTCGGATACCAATCACAATGAATAAAGGAAACACTACTACCTGAATCAACTAAAGCACAAACAGGTTCAGTACCGATCACCGCACATACGAAGGGGAGGCGGTTACCATGTACAGCACATGTTTTCTGCGGAAAGCTCACGGGAACTTTTTCTTCTGGCGGCAGCTATTTATTTCCCTACTCTTCCAGCTCGGGCAATCAAACGAAATGTCCTGTTTCTCCACAACGGTAGCACACTCGTTTAGCTGTCGAACCTTGCCGGTAATGCTGAACGTCAATACTATTTCGTCTATTCACACTACAGCCTGCTTGTAGTTCTCCGCGTTTGCCATCACCATAAAGAACATCTTGAATTTTAGTTAACAGTTCATCCAATTCGGCAAAGGAAGATGGTTTATACCAAAAGAGAATTCTACTCCTATCGGCGGACCTTCGAAAATATTTGTGACCGCTTCAACCTCTGATATTTCAACACAAAAGGCTAAGATAGCAAGATGTACCTGGTTAACGTACCCAATAAACATTTATCAGTAATGTCTTTCTTCTCACTAGTACCAACACATTTATTTAAGAGCGTTTCCCGGAAACCCCATAATGTTTCCTGGTTCTCAAAGGCCTCAGCAATAATCCTGGTTAAATGTCCCATGGCTAAACGATAAATATGTTGCATTACTACACTATTATTGACACCCAACAAGTTGGTCTGCTCGTGCAATCTAGCTAACAACCACTAAAGTTCACATAACTTGGTAGTACTTTCCACTGACAACTTTGATACCCCATTAAGAATTGTCATTATCGGGTTAGATGATCTCGCGAACGCAGTATGACTGCTTGACACTGACCTTTCACGACTAACATTAACAATATTTTGCTCACCCTCACGCCAATTGAAACACAACATTTGCTGCTGCACAGCTAAAACATCGTCTTGCAACCTTTGAAACTTCGACAACACTGGAGGATCAACAGGCGTGTCGCGCATTCTGTTAATTAAATGGTCTAGTAGGGCCTGTACACGGCAAGTTTACCTTTGTCACGGGGAGGCAACTTCAAAAACCTATCACGTCATCTTGAATATCACTAACAAATTTATACAAAACAGCTTGGCTTCACTCACTTCTCGCACCGATTCCTGCGAAATATGTACTGGCAAGGTCAAGGCAGCCCGCAAGCGCTAAGCAAGTTCCGCTACGCTTCCATTCTCACTTTGCTACGGAATCCTTAATTCATATTGCAGACAAGGTTTTCTAAGACGGGATATAGCGCTGACCTTCCTTGCTCCTGTAGAATTCATACCGTAGCACAAAAAACAGCACAACAACCACAATCCAAAGAACAAGCGATACTATTCAATGAATACAAGTATTATACTAGTTACTATGTTGTAACCAGTGACCTTTACTTAGTACCCTCCACCCCGTGAAAATAGTAACAACGCTCTTCTACCATTGGTAAGTTCTCCTATTGGTAAGCAGGACACAAGGGCTGCTGGAGTGGAATGCTGACCCCATTTGAGAATAAAAAAATTATTTTCACCACCTTAATTAAAACAGTGCATTGATAACAACAGAACGATTAATTAGAATTTACAAATGCTGTGATTTAAACCGATCATTCAACTGTATAAAAACAATGAGAAAAATTCAAAAAAATTTTAGAAGAAGAACAGCTTTTAAGGCCTCAACTTTAAATTAATGAAAAATTACTTTATAATAATATGACTTTAACATAACTACGGACCAGGTCATGTGAATATGAAAAACAACAATTTCTATGAGCTATTAGGTTTCAAAAAATACTGAAATATCAAGATCCCATGAATATGTGAATGTTATGATAGCCTGAAAGATCTACACAGCAATTAGCACATTCTTGACGTTTGGCGTTCGCATCGGCCGCGTATCTGAATTCCGTGCCCGAGAGCTCAAGTGGCAACAACAGGTAGGAAGGACCTGTGCACACCAACAACGGCTTCTAGAACACACAAACCCAGTATTAATATCCAGCTCACTAAAATCCTAGAACCAATAGCCAAGCACTGGGTGGCGCCAAATGCAGAAAGAGACGTTAAATGTTATAGTGTGACAACCGCAGTTACAATTAAGGCAATTGTTTGACGTAGCTAACATTCTTAGTAAAAACAAGGCCTGTTTTCAACTACGAATTACGATTGGAAATTGGTTAAATCTATCAATAATAAATTTAAAGAACTGATGCTTTAATAACCAAGTCTGACAAAGATTGCTCTTTGTTATTGCCTACAATTCCGAATATATTTCTAAAACATTAGATTTTTTTAACGAAAATAGTGTTTCGGAACTGCATGAGGATCTGACTCCTAAGTTACAAAAAGACGTTAGGTGAGCTATCAGTGACGCAAAATTTTTAATCAAACCTTTCCATAAGAAAATACTTATCAACATGAACCCTCAGCCCCCAAAACTTCCTTTTCAATTCAAAATTCACAAACCTAACCATCCAATACGCCCGATATGATAGTTCATACCATGAGTTAGGCAAATTTCTTCATGAAACCCGGACGAAAACGTTAGCTTTCGAGAACTATTATTGCATTCCCAATGTTCGCGGCATAGTCCATAAAATAAAAAATACAGAATGCAGCCCAGATACCAAGTTGTTTTCACTAGACATCAACAATCTTTATACAAACGTCAGTACAAGTAACGCTTACAGTCGTGGAAAAAAATTTACGTTATTTACAAAAAGAACTTTCAGATGAACAGACCATTGACTTTATAAATCTAATTACAGTCGTAGTCAAATACAACTTATTAGAAAACTAAAAACCACACCATAGCTATACACTTATAAACGAAAAAGTGTATAGCTATGGTGTTCTTTTAGTCATTGACAAAGGTCTTCTTAGGCACTAGTGAGTTTTATTGTTGTTCTGAAGAAGGTGTAGTTATCTACGCCGAAACCTGGGTTTCTTTTTTCGCAATAGAGGCGGGTTTTTGGTTTTTTAATATATTAACCAACGATTGCTGACGCGCTGCGATGTTGAAGGTTCTCAAACACAACTATTTTGAATTTAATGAATAATTGTATCAGCAACCCGACGGTCTCGCTATGGGAAATCCGTTAGCTGGTATCCTTGCTGACATTTTCATTAACTCTCTAGAAGAAAAGTTCTTCAACCGTTTCTTAGTTACAGCGCTAGGCATTCTCTCCTGTTTCAGATATGTCGATGATATTCTAGTCATTTATAAAGGACCTGTTGATAGCATTGACCGTATTTTCAATCTCTTCAATGAAGTTCACGAGAAAATATCCTTCACCAGCGAACTCGAAAACGACACCAGTCAATAGAATTTTCTCGATTTGACGCTTACAGCAGAAGAAAATAAAATCTCATTTAATGTTTTTCGTAAAGAAACAAATACCGATCAGATCGTACCTGCGTCTTCTATCCACCCATAATGTCATAAGAACGCCTTCTTTCACTCTGCTATTCACAGAGCTACTTCTATTCTACTCTCTAAAGAAAAATTCGAGGCAGAAAGTAATATAATCAAAACGATAGCAGTTCATAGCGAATACAAACCTGCCACATTGAAAAGTCCTTAATAAGAAAACTGTAAAAAAGAGTTACTACACTCGGCACCTCTATCATTTGAGTCCAGCCTAAAGAAGAAGTTTTTTCTATTCCTTTCTTGGGGCCCATCTCCTATCAGACCCAAAGCCGCCTTCGTAGTAAATACAACTGTAATGTCGTCTTTTCAAAGAATAATAGTTTTTAAAAATTTTTATTCATAATTTAAATCGACCCGTTCCCCTTTGAAAAACTCTGAGGCCTATAAGATTCTTTGCGAGACCTGCCCTTCTTACTACATAGAACAAACAGGGCGTGTCTTTAGAGTCAGATACAAAGAACATCTTTTAAGAAAAATGGTGCTAACACTCAAAACTCGTCTTTTGCTGATCACTTTCTGATTACAGGTAACGCGCCTAAAAGCTGTTCACGATAACAACAAAAATGCACACTGAGAAGAAAGGGCGTAGATTACACGTTCTCCAAGAACTAGAAATGAAAATGATGGCCTCATTCTTAACGAGCAGCTACACATATGTAATAGAAGTTTCTTCAACGGTATAAAGCCGTTACTTGATATTTGATTTAATGTTCCCTCGTGCAGTTACCAAAATATTTCCTCTATCTAAGTCGATTCATAACTGTTTGTCCATTAAATGGTTTGTATTAACTACATTTCATGTTATACTGTTTCTCTATTCGCTGAGTTATTCATCTCCTTTTGTAATTCTGTAATGGCGTTTTCCAGCATTTAAACTGTACTTCTAAGCTTTTATGTAGACAAATTGTTACCATGTCTGCAGCTGTCAGATAAAATATTGCCTCTTACTTCATGTATTACACATTTCACCTGTCTATATTTGGAATGGTAAGTATCCGGTTTGTATTTGCGGCTACTAGATGACACTTCTGATATAACGTTAACCTGCTCAGTCTGATGCCACTGCAACTCGACATGTGGCACAGCCATTAGTGACCTGCCTCTGTGTGTTCTATTCTAATGTTTTGTGACTGAAGCGTTATCGCTTCATGCTTATTTCATACGTGACATGCCAGTTTTAAATGTTTTATTTCTGATGAAGGCACTCTTAGAAGTGGCCGAAACCTAGGTAGAAAAGAGTTCATTTTCGCGACCGAGGACTACAATTGTTTGAATTTTACCTTGTAACTGTCGCTGACAACGCAGCCATGTTTAAAGCTTTAATTTATGAGTCACTTGAAAGTAATGAACCAAATTACTTGTGATTCTTGTTTAATTTAGTAGTCACTGAATTCTTAATTAATAGTTTTGGAAATTCTGTAAAATATGTCAAATAACAGAGCCAATTAGTATATGTTCAGACGACACAACACACTTCGAGTTATACAGTGCTGTAGCTAGTTTGCTAATAAAATGTGTGACTATTTAAGATGAGTTCTTGAGCCACCACCGGACAACATCCTGATGTCAACCCACTGCTTTACCTCATGTTGACCACTGAAGAGGCGACACATCTTAGGCCTTTAGAGTACAATGGCATAAGGCATACTAGATGGTGGAATGGTGGTGCGCCAGCGGACAATATAGCGTTGTTCGAATAGCAAGTTCCGTGGCTGTGTGATGGTGACATGGAGTGATTTTTGTATAACAGAGTCACCCACTTCAGTGACATTTCTTTGGAAACGTTACTGGACTCTGTTTCCTGCCCTAACCCTAAATCGAAATGGCCATTAGCATATCCGATCACTTGTGACTTATAGATGTAATTTGTGTAGCATGTGCGAAAACCTTGAGGCTGAAGACATTCATTTCTTTTTTTGAGTCGTCACTCTTCAGACTGGTCTTATGCGGCCCGCAATGAATCCCTCTACTGTGCCAGCCTCTTCATCTCAGAGTAGCACACTTGCAACCGAAGTCCTCAATTATTAGCTGGATGCATTACAATCTTTGCCATCATCTAATGATTTTGCCCTCTACAGTTGCCTCTAGTACGACGCAAGCCATTCCTTGACGTCTTAACAGATGTCCTATCACCCTGTCCCTTCTTGTTGTCAGTGTTTCCCACGTATTTCATTCCTCTCCTGTTCTGCGCAAAACCTCCTCATTCCTTACCTTATTAGCCAATTTCATTTCCAACCATCTTCTTTGGCATCATACATTAAATGCTTCGATTCTCTTCTGTTCCGATTATACCACAGTCCATCTTTCATTATCATACAATGTTGTGCTCCATCGCACATTCTCAGAAATTTCTTCTCCAAATTAAGGCGTTTTTGATACTAGGAGAATCTCTTGGCCAGGAATGCCATTTTTGCCAGTGCTGGTCTGATTTTGATGCCCTTGCTCCATCCGTCACTGGTTATTTTACTAAGTAGCAGAATTTCTTAACTTTATCTGCTTCGTGACTATCAATCCTGACGTTAAGTTTCTCGTTGTTCTCATTTTTGCTACTTCTCATTACCTTCGTCTTTCTTCGATTTACTCTCAGAACACATTCAGTGCTCATTATAATGTTCATTCCATTTAGCAGATCATGTAATTCTTCTTCACTTTTACTCAGGATAGCAACGACCTCAGCGAATCTTATCATTGATATCCTTTCACCTTGAATTTTAATTCCACTCCTCAACGTTTCTTTTATTACCATCATTGCTCCTTCGACGTGATTGAACAGTAAGGGCGAAAGAATACATCACTCTCTTACACCCTTTTTAATCCGAGCACTTCGTTCTCGGTGGTCGACTCTTGGCTCTTCTACATATTGTATATACCCGTCTCTCCCTATACATTCATAGTGAACTCTCTACAGTATATGGGGAGAACTTAACGAGTGATAGGGCGGTGCGAAAATGGTGACGTTAGTTTCGTCGGGAACAGATGAAAGTCCATGATGCAGAAAGAAAAGCACGACCATCTGCTGTAACAAACAATTTTTTTGCAACGGTTAATGACAACGTAAGAAAAAATGGTCGGTTTCAATTACAGAATTATGGTTCAGTTTCCCCAGGTATCAAGAACAAAGTTGTTCGGAGCTATGACTGATAGCTTCATTACCACAAATGTGTTGCACGTGGCGTTGCGTAGCTTCCACGTAAAGGAGGGAAATGGTAACGTGGCACGACACACAAGGAAGCGACTTCCTGAACCACATTGTGACAGGGGAAGAGACATGGCGTGCACACGTCAATGTGGGGGCAAAGCAAACAGTCAGTGGAGTGCGGCCACTACAGCTCGCCAAAGGTACATGACAACATGCTTTTGAGAGAGAAAAAGAGTATTCTTTGTTGGTTCTTTGATGAGAGGCACTACAGTAAACCAAAAAATTTGCTGTGAAACCCTTCACAAGCTCAGAACATGCATCGAGAACAAAAGGCGTTGCAGGGTGGAACGTGCTATTTGCGTCCAATAAGAAGACAGGAAGCTGCAGGGCCATAATTGTCAAACATACACAGCTTGTGAAGAATGTTTATTACCGTGCACAATTTAATACGATAAAATACGTAAATTTAACAACCTCACAGGAGCACAATAAAAATTTCTCTTGAACACCTGTTAAAATCTGCATACCAAATGCATATAACATAAATAAAATTTCTGTTGGTGAAAATACTTAATAAAATCAGAACTTTCCAAACTCTGAACCCGCAATACCATCCTGTACAATGACTCCTCTTTTGGAAAATAAATTCATACCAAGAAACTTCGAAAACATCAATACTCGGCAATGAAGACACTGGGCACACTATCATCTGACTAATGTACAACGCAACTGATGCCAGCACAGGGAGGAACTATTTAAAAAAAAATGGCTCTGAGCACTATGGGACTCAACATCTTAGGTCATAAGTCCCCTAGAACTTAGAACTACTTAAACCTAACTAACCTAAGGGCATCACACACACCCATTCCCGAGGCAGGATTCGAACCTGCGACCGTAGAAGTCCCGCGGTTCTGGACTGCAGCGCCAGAACCGCACGGCCACCGCGGCCGGCAGGAACTATTTAAACTAACTAAAAAGTAATAAAAAACAGCATCTCAGTATCTGAACGTTACCTGAGAACATACGCACATGAAACCCTCCTTCATAATAATTAAACTTCACAATCATCACACGAGGTACAAATACGATAAACAAATGGCTGATACGGGAATACAGAATTGATAAGGCGGAGCCTCCAGCAATCTGACTGGACACTAACTACAGGGTGAAACCCAGCTTTACAGGTTTAAATTTATATTTCGAACTGAAGGTGCATTCGCCAAAGCTTAACAACCTGACAGAGCCAGGAACAAAGAGAACAGCAATATTCAATGAGATCGAGACAGAAGGCCAACAACATGGAGCCTGGTCTGACGAATCACAGTTGCACTGCAAACGGCCAAATCGTCAAGCCCCTATGCCACTCCCCACCGTAAGGGATGAAATACACTGCGCTCCGCGCAACTGAAACATAAATCAAGTACAACAGCACACTTGCAATTACACATTCATATTACATAAAAGTATAAAACATAACATTAAAACAGGAAAGCTCGCTAAAAAATCTTTTCTCATCTCAACACTTTATGATTCATTTAAACACTATAACACACGCGCAGATACAGTTGTTCCTTGAAACGTGATAGTGACAGCTGAGTATTATTTTAAACGGACAAGAGCCCACCAGAACTACACTTTCATGGAATCTGATGTAGTTTTACGAGACAGCATTGTATATCGTTACTCGTAAACTAAGTTCTAAATTTTGGTACTTAATCCTCACGGTTACAACAACTTTAAATATACAATCACTCAATAATGGACAGCTCACCGGGCTTCCTTACATATTTCTGCAGGTCCTTCATCAAGTGGTAAGAAATTAAGATGGAAAGCCCGAGCACCGTTATCATAGCATGTGTGACTTAACTTGCCATGGCACACTCGGGACCAAACTCACACTGCAGACAACATCGATGAACGATTAACAACTATGCCGGCCGCTGTGGCCGAGCGGTTCTAGGCGCTTCAGTCCGGAACCGCGCTGCTGCTAAGGTCGCAGGTTCGAATCCTGCCTCGGGCATGGATGTTTGTGATGTCCTTACGTTAGTCAGGTTTAACTAGTTCTAAGTTCTAGGGGACTGATGACCTAAGATGTTAAGTCCCATAGGGCTCAGAGCCATTTGACCCCATTTTTTGAACCATTAACAAATATAGCGCACAACTGCACCTGTTTAAATGAAACACACACCATATATCCAGCCGGACATTTAACCCAGGCGAAGCTCTGGTAAGCTCCTTCTCAACGTTTAGTGCGTGGCGAGCAGAAAACCAAACACAATGTGTCGTGCCAAAACCCAAAATTGCCGTCTCCGGCCGCAGCACTCCAGTAATGGGCATGCGCATCAAGTAATGGGACAACCTCGCGATCCCGTTGTAACAGTAACCGACGGATCACATAGTCAGGCCTGCTGCCTCGACGCTGCAGGCTTAAACAGCCGAACCCGCGATACAACTGACTCGTGGCCGGCCAAAGCAAAATCGATGACAGAGATGACTCTACAAGAAAGAGGTACTGGCGCCAGCCGCGCGACGTATCAGAAGCTACAGTTTTCGCACTCTAGGCTACATACTGCAACAAGCCCACAAACTTTGCATAATAGTTTCAACTGGGAATTCTTTGATCATCCTCCGTCGAGTCCCCATTTCTCACACATAGCCGAAGCCGAAAACATAGGTATGGTCGCAGGTCTTTCAAGATGACCGCGAATTAGAGTGTTGAAATCCTTGTCAAAGAAACGTCTTTCATACTATTTAGCACTACGCATTATGAAAGTCGCTAGAATGGGTCAAAGACTATCTATTCATTGTTTTCGTCTGCTAAGGGACTCACATCTTTGGCTATATAGTGAAGCAGATCTGCATGTTGTACGTAATTTGACAGCAGTATCCTGCCGTTCAGACAGGTGTTGATGCGGTTAGAATTCGGAATCTACTTGACCCAAGTGGACCCTCGTGAGCACGTTTCTTCCTGGGCTGTTGTTTCTGCCGCTGCACGCGCGCGCTTGCCTATGTCACTGCTCTTCGGCGACTGTAGCAGCTATATCGTACTATGTTTTAAACTCACACGTGGCGTCCCCTTACAGTATTGAAATAGGCATTTCTAAACTGCTTTGTTCACGACGATTGACGGTGAGAGTGTAGATTTGTGTCGCATTGACGTAATCTAGCGTTACATGATTTCCAGGTTTGCGGAGCTGTTTCATTCATATCCTTTTGTTCCGATTGTTGCTTCGCCTATAGTACGATGAGCAATATCGGTTTTCCATTAAGTCATCCGTCAACATACGTCGTGTTTCACGTTTTTTCCCATATTGCGGGGATCTGATAACACATTCCTTGTTTGTGGTTTTCTAACAATATCTGGCATTGTATTTCCACGTATTCCGATGGAGGACGTACAAGCCCCGTGTTTGTGAACTTCCGTGCTTACTTCTCGGATAAAAACGTGAATTCCTTCAAAACTATATTTTATTAATTTTTCTTTCGAAAATGTTTCTAAACTCACCGATGTTTATGACCAGTTTATATGAACTTATTTATCGTTTGTCTAGATTCGTAGATGAGCACATCTCACTGAGGAACTGTCTTCCTTCCGCAGAATTACAATAACGAGAAACTGATTTCAGAAGATGGATTTTTTTTCTTCTTTGCATGCACATTGTAGCCAATATAACGCAGATTTCCTGCCGCGGGGAACTTGGAAACACGTACTTCAGCCCCGAATATGTCGAGAGTTAGGTATTTTCAGATTATTCTTCTTACCGCCAGATATTCGTCAATACAAAATGCAGTCTGCATCTGCTTGGCACGCTTTTCTTTCTGTAAGAGAAAAAGTACCTACACCTATAGGTCGTGTTAGAACGGTTGAATATTTTTCATTATAATACTGCAGGACGTTAATACTTGGGAGAGGCCCCTCTGGTATATTCCGTTTCGCTACACAACAGTGCGTACTGCCTGGTACTGTAGTTACACAGGGTCAGAGAGCATTGCTGTT
This sequence comes from Schistocerca serialis cubense, assembly GCF_023864345.2. Classification (NCBI taxonomy): domain Eukaryota; kingdom Metazoa; phylum Arthropoda; class Insecta; order Orthoptera; family Acrididae; genus Schistocerca; species Schistocerca serialis. Next base: position 493,329,746 of record NC_064638.1, read on the forward strand.
GATTCAGCAGTCAACATTTTTCAAAATAAAAGAAAAGGGATATTTCCATGGAATTTGATCAGAATCATATTAGTCATGCACTCAGAATAGGGCTAATACTAGGCGAGGTTTCAGACTTAAAGCATGATTTAGCTGAAACTCATTCTTCCTTGTAACCATTGCCTTAACATACGAGGCAGTTATGTAAAAAAAGATGATAGCTGTAACTTTAACTCGAATATAACAAAAAAATTGTTTATTTGTTTATGTAGTGGTGATTTTTTTATAAATTAACGGAACTTAATTTCCGAAAAAGCTTGTAACTTGTAAGTTCCTATGGGACCAAACTACTGAGGTCATCGGTCCCTAGGGTTACACACTACTTAACCTAACTTAAACTAACCCATGCCCGAGGGAGGACTCGAACCTCCGACGGGGGACCCGCGCAAACTGAGGCAATACGCCCTGGACCGCGCGACTACCCCATGCGGCTAAATTTCCGATATTAAGCAAGTTAAAACAAGAAAAAAAAACAAAGATTAGTCAATTATATTTCTGAGAGGTCATCTCTCTCTGGAACCGAGAAGCGAGTTTCCCTGATTGTGAAGCATAGTATTGAGGAGGTGGTATTCACCTTAAAGTTGACGTCGGGAATTACGGATTTCCGAATATCAGCAACATTTCCCGGGCGCCGAGTGCCTCCATTGGCAAAACGCCAGTCCGCCGATCCAGTTTACGGATTGCTTTTATATTGGATCGCAGCACGGCTGACGAGCTCCACGAACGAATCTGGTAAAATTCTCATCACCGTGCCGTGTGGCGGTTACTGGAAGCATGGCGAATTGCGTTTGCCACGTCGGGAGAGGACTCCTGACGCGGGCGGCCGTGTCTGCTGCCGATCCGATCACTCCAGACGATGGAATGACGCCTGGAGATCGAAACAGTCGAGTCTCTTTCCTCTTCTTCACTATTCGTGCAATAGTTTCAAATAGTGGCAGCAGGATTAAAAACAAAATGCGTTTGTGAACAGATGACGTGAAATAGTGTGAGTCTATACACTGACTGAAAATGCAGTTTTCATCGAATACGACAGTGCTGAAGTGGTTTATGCCCAGAGTGATTCACCTGCCACAACCTATGGGTTTCATGCAACCCACAACGCCTTCAAGGCAGACATGCAAGATTTTCATATTGTCTCTCTCGCAACGCGCAAACTGTTAGTCCTACAAAAAAAAATAAGCTTGATCTTTTTGTAGCAAATTTAATGCAGTCAAATTTTGTATTGCATTTAGTTTCCGTCCGGCCATTGTGACCGAGCGGCTCTAGGCGCTACAGTCTGGAACCGCGCGACCGCTACGGTCGCAGGTTCGAATCCTGCCTCGGGCATGGATGTGTGTGATGTCCTTAGGTTAGTTAGGTTTAAGTAGTTCTAAGTTCTAGGGGACTGATGACCTCAGAAGTTAAGTCCCATAGTGCTCAGTGCCATTTAGTTTCCGTCAGAGCCAGTAGTTTCCGAATTATTCAAGAGAAACATAAAAAATTTGTCCTCAAGCGCGTTTTTATTGAACAGCTTGAAACAGCCGCAGTTCAAAATATAACGGCATTAAATTTCGCAGAAAAAAGTCCTCTTCATTTTTTATGTAGGACAAAGGTTTGAGGGTAGCGAGCGAGAGAATATGAAAATCTTGCGCGTGGTTCTTAAAGCCGTCATAATTTTTTTTGAGTCGCAGTCTTCTGCCTGATTTGATACGGGCCGCCATGTCTCCAATTATTTGCTCGATGTGTTCTAAACTCTGTCCTCCTCTACATTTTTTACCCTCTACAGTTCACTCTGTTACCGCGGAAGTTATTCCGTGATATCATAACAGATGTCCTACATCCCGTCCCTTTTTCTTCTCAGTGTTTTCCAAATGTTCCCTTCCACACACATTTCCCGGAGATCCTCACTATTTGCCTTATCAGTCCACCATATTTTCAACATTCTTATGTTGCATCATATCCCAAATGCTTCGATTTCTTTATGTTTCTATTTTCCAGTATTCCATGTCCCACTACCATACAGTGCTGTGCTCTAAACGTACATGCTCTGAAATTTCTTTCTCGAATAAAAGCCTGTGTATAATACCAGTAGACTACCCTTGATCGCGAATGCCCTTTTTCTAGTGCTAGTGTGCATTTTAAGTTCTGTCTTCTCTGGTTATTTTACTGCCTAGGATGTAGAATCCCTTCTCTGTAATTTATTCCTCGAATACAGACTATGTTTGATACTAGTAGACTTCCCTCGGCCGGGAATGCCATTTTGGCAGAGCTAATCTGGTTTTTATGTACTCCCTGCTCTATCGCTTGTGGATTATTTTGCTGCCTAGGTAGCAGAATCCTTTAACTTCACCTACTTCGTGATCATCAATTATGATGTCAAACTTCTCACTCATTTCTATTCTGCTGCTTCTCACTACTTTCACCTTCTTTCAGTTTACTCTCAATCCCTATTCTGCACCCATTAGACTGTTCATTTCATTCAGATGCTCCTGTAATACGTCTTCACTTCCACTGAGGAGAGAAATGTCATCAGAAACTCTTATCATTGATATCCTATCACCTTGAGTATTAATTCCGCACTTGAACCTTTCATTTATTTCCATCATTGCTTCTTCGAGGTACAGAGCGAACAATAGGGGCGAAAGGCTACATCACTGTCTTGCATCCTTCTTGATCCAAGCATTTCGTCCTTGGTCTTCCACTTTCATCGTTCCCTTGTTCGTGTTGTTTATTACCTACCTGTTCCAATAAATTACCTAAACTTTCCTCTGAATTTCGAGCATCTAACACTATTTTACACTGCCGGATGCTTTATCTGGCTCGAAGAATCTTATGAACGTATCTTAATTTTTTTGTAGTATAGCTTCCATTATAAATCTCAACGTTAGAATTGGATCTCTGGTGCCTTTCCCGTACCTAAAGCCTCTCTGGTCCTTTTACCTCTCTAAATCCCTTTTTTTAGTCATCAGTCTTCTGACTGGTTTGATTCGGACCGCCACGAACTCCTCTCTTGCGCCAACCTCTTCGTCTCTGTGTAGCACTTGCAACCTACGTCCTCAATTATTTGCTGGATATATTATAATCTCTGTCTTCCTCTACAGTTTTTACCCTCTACAGCCCCCTCTAGTGCCATGGAAGTCATACCCTGACGTTCTAAGACATATGCTAACATCCTGTCCCTTCTCCATGCCAGTCTCTTCCACATATTCCTTTACTCTTCGTTCCTGCTCGGATCTTCCTCATTCCTCATCTTCTCAGCCCACCTAAGTTTCAATTTTCGTATGTAGCAACACATCTCAAAGGATTCGGTTGTCTTCTGTTCTGGTTTCCCCACAGTCTATGTTCCACTACCATACAATGCTGTGCTCCAAACGTACATTCCCCGAAATTTCTTCCTCAAATCAAGGCCCATGTTTGATACTAGTAGACGTCTCTTATCCAGGAATTCTCTTTCTTCATGATCTGATCTGCTTTTCATGGTCTGATCTGCTTTGCTCCATCCGTCATTGGTTACTTTACTGTCCAGGTAGCATAATTCCTTAATTTCATCTACTTTGTGTCTATCAATCCTGATGTTAAGTTTCTCGCTTTTCTCATTTCGACTTCTTCTCATTACATTCGCCTTTCTTCGATTTACTCTCAGTCCATATTCTGTACTCATTGGGCAGTTAATTACATTCAGGAGCTCATGTATTTCTTCTTCACTTTCACTCAGGATAGCGTTGTCATAAGTAAATCGTATCACTTATATTCTTTTACCTTCAGTTTTAATTCCACTCCTTAATCTTTATTTTATTTCATCATTACTTCTTCGATGTACAGATTGGACAATGGGAGCGTGAGACAGCATCCCTGTCTTACACCCTTTTTAATCCGAACATTTCGTACATATTGGATGTTACCTGTTTCTCCGTATTTCGAGCATCTTGCACAATTTTACATCCTGCAACACTTTTTACAGGTCAGCAATTTGTATGAACGTTTCTCGATTTTTCTTTAGCCTTGCTTCCATTATCAAACGCGTCAGAATTGCATATAAATGCTGGATCGTACCATTATTTTTATTGATTTTACACTTGAAGGTATGGCTTATGCTCTGTGAGAAAGGAATGGCAATAAAATAACATAAAACGCGGAAGAAAAAAGAGCGTAATGTTTTACATCAGTGTTATTATTATTATTATTATTATTACGACGAACAAGGTACATTAGACAGTCCGACAATGCAGTATTCAGATGTACTGTTAGCGACACTACTCGCGTTGCAATTATTGTAGCCGATACCTCCGCTCGGGTCTCCCCGACGATGTTGTCAAATTCTCTGTGGCGCTGTTGCAGGCAAGACTCATGCTACTTCATGGCCTTGAAATATATTTGAATTCCATTTTAGATAAGTCGTTAATCAACACGAATTCAATAAAGCTGCGCATTAACCAATACGTATGTAGATGTTTCATTCACCTAGGCATCTTCTGTTTTTTATGACTCATTTTTAAGAGAAGGAAAAACTAAACGTCTTTAAAAGACTTCTTATAAAGAAGGGCGTACATTTTATAAACTGCTTTAGTATTTTTTCGGAATGGACTGAATTATCCTTTTTATGTGAATTCTAACACAAAAAATATGTTTCGTATAACGAGTATTTCGCAATGAAGGTAAGATTCAGAGGTGAATTACCATCGTTAATCGAGGTCTCACCGTAAAGTCAATCTGTAGATAAGAAGATCTTTTTTCGAATTTCTCACAGTTACTTCTTCATTTAGCTACCGATCAGTTCCTGAAAACAGCCTTCCCGTTTAGCGTTTATTTATCGTTAACACGCTGTATTTATTACAAAACAATCTACATTTTGTTGAATTCAGAATTAATGTTAAACAAGTAATTACATAGAACTATGTTTGTGTACTACAGAACCCCTAGTTTTCAGACATGTAGCAGGATGGTTATTTCACTTACTTTCATTCAGTTTCAAAAGAAGACAACATTTATTTTCAATTAATTGCGAGAATATGTAGTATATATTTTTACAAATGATGGTACTAGTTTTTTGTAACATATTTTTCAACTCTCTTATAAAGCACTATCAAAAAAACAATGATTCACTTCATGGCAATCAACACCATACAGGAAAGAAATGCTAAATTAACTAGATGATCTACAACGACGATTTTGTGGGAATCCCGATGAAGCCCCAGAAATAGAAAAATTGAAACAACCTCAACATGCAGTGTGTGAATTAAAGTCTGAGCTGAGATCATGCATCCTAGATCCGCTCGACAGAAATCGCTGTAGTTAGTGCCTTGTCTCACGACTGCCAATCCTAAAGATCTATTGTTTGGTTCGAAGCTTGTTACTGAAATGCATTCCAGTAACCGTGTTGCCGAATCTTGCACGCGAGCTGTGTGCGTGTTGTTGCAGACATTTTGCATCACATTTGAACGTGAGCATCTTTTAAATGCGGTTTTATAAACTGTTCTCCTTCCGCGTGATATTTTTATCACAGCCGATGATTGGCACGTAAACTACGTTGTCAGTAATACACAAGACGCCGCCACTGTACCGCCGTTCCTGCCCGGAAGTTGATGTTGTCCTTTCCCCCTCCCCGCAAACCTCTCAGACGTAAATAATACCTGTGCAAGACATAGTGATTCTCGCCGTCCTAATTCTATTCCGCAGAAGTGGGAAGAGATCGATAGACATCGTGTTGTTTCTCACTACTGCATGTGTTTGCGTATTTGAACCCCTCAACGGGTTTAAATTAAAATCGTACTCATCATTATAAATTAATACGAGAGCTGAACGTGAGCAAATCTTCAAAGTGCTTTCACAAAGTCTTGTCACTTCCGTATGACATTTATACCATAGCAGGTGATCGTCATGAAACATACGTTACCAGCCATGCTGCAACTGCTTTCTCCTGCGACCGTGATCCCCCGAGCCAGGCTTTGCGACCCCCCAGGGGGTCGCGACCCACTGGTTGAATAACACTCCCTCAAGATACCAATGAGTGAAAATCTCTAAAATAGTGCATGAGTTAGGTCTATAGATCAACGCCGTTACGGACATCAATCTGTTTCAGAGAGGTATCACAATCTGATAGAATAACCGACATTTTATTCCCTATTGCTGACAGCCTTCGTAAAGGCTTTAACTTCGGGATTAGCGGTTGCTGCTTTATATCCGCCCTGTAACAACTCTCTTGATACTACAACACAAGCCAGCTTAAACCATATCCCGCAAGGACAGAAACTTGTGCTTTTCATTTGAGGAAAAGGGAAGCTAGTCAGGTGACGAAATTGGAACACTGTAAGAAACAAAAATATGTAATAGTGACACTTGATACACTCCTACTTGCAAGAGGCACAGAATGAACTGCGGGTCAACTATGCTACTCTGCGGCAGATTATGCATGTTAAATTTTGCATAATTCAACATCAAGAGACGGGTATTATACAGTATGTACAAGAGCGAAGAAGGAATAATAAGAGTGGACGACTAAGAACGAAGTGTTCGGATTAAAAAGGGTTTAAGAAAGGGAAGAAGTCTCTCTTCCCCCCCCCCTCCCCCCTGTTTTTCAATCTTTTCATCGAAGAAGCAGTGATGGAAATAAAAGAAGTATTCACGAGTAAAATTAATATTCAAGGTGAAAGGATATCAATGATACGATTCGCTGATGATATTGCTATCGTGAGCGAAAGGTAAGAAGAATTACATGATATGCTGAATGGACTGACAATCTAATGAGTACAGAATATGGACTGAAAGTTAATCGGAGAAAGACGAAAGCAATGAGAAGTAGCAGAAATGAGTACAGAGAAAAACTTAACATCGGGATTGATGGTTACGAAGTTGATGTAGATAAGAAACTCTGCTACCTGGGCAACAAAATACCAATGACGGACGGAGTAAAAGGCTCTGGAAAAAAAAGCATTACTGGCCAAGAGAAATCTACTAGTACATAGGCTTTAATTTGAGGAAGAATTTTCTGAGAATGTAGTTCTGGAGCACAGTATTATTTGGTAGTGGAACATGGACTGTGGAAAACCGGACCAGAAGACAATAGAAGGCAGGGTGCTACAGACGAATGTTGAAAATTGGATGACTGATAAGGTAAGGATTGAGGAGGTTTTGCGCAGAATCGGGGAGGAGAGGGATATGTGGAAAACACTGATAAGGAGAAGAGATAGGATGAGAGGACACTTCTTTGAACGTCAATGGATGATTTCCTTGACAGTAGAGGGAGCTGTAGAGGGCAAACACTGTAAAGGAAGACAGATATTGGAATACATCGAGCAAATAATTCAGGATGTAGGTTGCAAGTGCTACTCTGAGATGAAGAGGCACAAGAGAGGAATATGTGGCGGACTGCATCAAACTAGTCAGAAGACTGATGAAAAAAAATCAATATGGTGCTAAATAGGTGGACACGGCTCTCAATGAACCTGCAGAACCATATCAACTTGCTTGAAATATGGCTTTACCACCTCGCGCGAACAGCACCACCTCCTGTTCGAACACACATAGCAGCGGTAGAGGAAGGAAAGTGTGTGGAGCAGGACAGAACGCGTCCTTTGTGAGGGTACGAAACGCACCCACAACGACTCAAGTCAAGAAAGGGTTTCCATAAAATATCGACGGCACTTAGACCAACTGCTAAAAAAGGTAGGTTGCAACTAAGGAGGTCTACGATCTACTTTTCCCCTGGCTGGAAAAGTGTTTCAGAAACGGACGTCTTGAAAGCCCGGTAATAGACATACATCTGGAGTTGGAGGATCAAAAGTTAATTTAGCAAGTTGGGGCTACACTGATCATGATGACACTCCGTGTGACATTCTTCAATGCCGACCGTACCCTACCTCCTGCACAAAAGATGAACTTGGTAAATGAACAGAAAATGCAGTGGACGTGACCTAGGTTTGGGCGGAAGTATTACAGTGATAACTGTGTATGAAATGTATGTTTCTGACACGAGAAAAAAAATCTATCCCTACCTCTCCAGGTGTATAATTTACAGGAATGCATTGTACCAGATACATGCGCTCCCATTCTGCACTTCCTAGCGATCACTTACTTCAAGCGCACGGTGAAGTTGAATAAACAGAGGATTTGTAAATGTGCTCTCCCCATTTATCAACAGCTGCAGACGTATTCATGGAATCTTTAGAAGCAGTAGCATTGCTCTCCGCGGTCATAGCTCATAAATGCTGATCCTGATCTTTCTGTGATACATTCATGATTTGGCCACAGTGATAGCATGCGTTTTGCTGTTTCCACCATAAGCTGAACCAGCAACATATGAAATAAAGTTTGCAGTGAAAATCGAAACAGCGCACAATCTTTTCTGGACGTAGAGGTCATGCTATAAATGAGGGGGGACCACAAAGTTTTCAAGGAGCCAACAAGCACGTGCAGATACCTAAACGCCATATCTCGTCACCACGCACATCGAAAGAACATTGATTCATATACACATTACACACATGAGCACACCGAATCAGCTGTCTCAATGGCCTGGAGAGCTAACTTCACAAGCCATGAACCAACGGCAGCAAGTGACAAGCTCAAGAGCACCCAGACTAAGTAGCCACGGAAAATCCTCTTCGCACCACCTTGATGAAGTTCATCTTCTGTGCAGGGAGCTGGACAAAGTCGGTGTTGAAGCATATGATGAGCAGTCTGATTTTCACCATTGTGACACTGAACAGATACAGGCTGGGAACATTCTACGAAAGACTATATCAGTTACATTAACGACAAAATACGCCTTTGTCCCACAAAGGCACTTCCGGAAGGCGTTCGATACAATTCCGCACTGTCGCCTGATAAACAAAGTAAGAGCCTACGGAATATCAGACCAGCTGTGTGGCTGGATTGAAGAGTTTTTAGCAAACAGAACACAGCATGTTGTTATCAATGGAGAGACGTCTACAGACGTTAAAGTAACCTCTGGCGTGCCACAGGGGAGTGTTATGGGACCATTGCTTTTCACAATATATATAAATGACCTAGTAGATAGTGTCGGAAGTTCCATGCGGCTTTTCGCGGATGATGCTGTAGTATACAGAGAAGTTGCAGCATTAGAAAATTGTAGCGAAATGCAGGAAGATCTGCAGCGGATAGGCACTTGGTGCAGGGAGTGGCAACTGACCCTTAACATAGACAAATGTAATGTATTGCGAATACATAGAAAGAAGGATCCTTTATTGTATGATTATATGATAGCGGAACAAACACTAGTAGCAGTTACTTCTGTAAAATATCTGGGAGTATGCGTGCGGAACGATTTGAAGTGGAATGATCATATAAAATTAATTGTTGGTAAGGCGGGTACCAGGTTGAGAGTCATTGGGAGAGTCCTTAGAAAATGTAGTCCATCAACAAAGGAGGTGGCTTACAAAACACTCATTCGACCTATACATGAGTATTGCTCATCAGTGTGGGATCCGTACCAGGTCGGGTTGACGGAGGAGATAGAGAAAATCCAAAGAAGAGCGGCGCGTTTCGTCACAGGGTTATTTGGTAACCGTGATAGCGTTACGGAGATGTTTAACAAAGTGGCAGACTCTGCAAGAGAGGCGCTCTGCATCGCGGTGTAGCTTGCTCGCCAGGTTTCGAGAGGGTGCGTTTCTGGATGAGGTATCGAATGTAAAATTAGAGAGATTAGAGCGCGCACGGAGGCTTTCAGACACTCGTTCTTCCCGCGAACCATATGCGACTGGAACAGGAAAGGGAGATAATGACAGTGGCACGTAAAGTGCCCTCCGCCACACACCGTTGAGTGGCTTGCGGAGTATAAATGTAGATGTAGAAAGGACACCGTAGATTAGTTTCATGCGCCAGGATTATAGGACTTTAGCAGTGGTTATGAACAGGTCTTTATTGACGAGATGGGAAGACCTGTTAACACTGCGAAAAATGAGCAGTAATCACAGCTTTGTCAGCATTCTAAATCGACGGCGCAGAACATAAAGATAAGCGTGGCGGATTCATTCAATCTAAAGAAGGACGTCTCTTAGCCCTATAAGCATTTAACGCTAAAAGAAAATCCAAATTATGTCGAGATAACAAAGTGGTCTAGAAACATGAACCGATGGGCCGTTCACGTTCATAATATTTTACACAGTATCCACAAATTTCAATTACGTCGGAAATGATACTGTGAGGAACATAATGACGTAGGGAAAAATTTTTAATAGAATATGGACAAGGAATAACAAAGCCTAAATACATCAGCCAAGGATTACGTGATGTAAAAGTCGATGACACACTCCTAATGGAAGAAACTTGAAAAAGACTGAAGTAAACGTGTGCCAACAGACGCGCAGTTTTATGAAACAGTAAGTAGATGAGAGCAATTCTTTTCTCGAATTGTTGGTTCTTGCTAAAGGATGACGCCGTGCTGTGCAGTGCTCTGAAGCAGTGACAGCCAGAACAGAAGAAGAATGCACAACAGAGTGTACAGTAGAGCGGACAGAAGGGGAATGCAGAGGACACGGGAAGGAGTCAAGCCGGCGCTGCCAAAGGGTCGGCATTGGCACGGGTTGTCGGCAAGGGGGGGGGGGGGGGGGGTGAGGGGGGGGAGGGGTGGAGAGGAGCAGTGAGCGAGAGCAATTTATGCTAACAACCTGTCAGCAGCTACCGACACATAACGTGTCACTGCTCTCGCGCCGGCAAAGGCAGGAGCCTGGGCTGCAGCAAATACCACAGATGTTAATCGAATGAAATTCTACCTACTGTTTCTTAAAATGAAAACTGGTAGTTCTGCGTTATGTATTCTTTGTTCACATTGGCTGGGCTATGGATATCCCGAGCGCCGACCAGTGAAAAAGATCGCTTAAAATTTTCTTATCCCATCCCTGAGTATTTATTTAGATGCTTAAACAGTAACGTGCTTCCTACCGTTTAGTTTTCAAAGGAAACGCCACTCACTCTCTGTCTCTATCTCTCTTTCTGTAGCTAATGAAGGGGGACATCGCCAGAAAAGAGGAGTTTCTGTCTTTCCTTCCGCTTCATCTACGCTGGTCAATCCTGACACTCCTTATACTCCACAAACATTTCATTTTTGTGGACCAAAATTATGACTGCATCCCAGCCTTAGAAACAGGTCCCAAACTGTTGGCTTTCACACCATTTTCTAGATATTATCCATGGCACCCAGTGCGGACCAAAGAAACACAGCTCTCTGAGTGTTGTTTGGAAGGGTGTGTTATCTGTTGTTGTTGTTGTGGTGGTCTTCAGTCCTGAGACTGGTTTGATGCAGCTCTCCATGCTGCCCCATCCTGTGCAAGCTTCTTCATCTCCCAGTACTTACTGCAACCTACATCCTTCTGAATTTCCTTAGTGTATTCATCTCTCGGTCTCCCACTACGACTTTTACCCTCCAAGCTGCCCTCCAATGCTAAATGTGTGATCCCTTGATACCTCAGAACATGTACTACCAACCGGTCCCTTCTTCTTGTCAAGTGTCGCCACAAACTCCTCTTCTCCTCAATTATATTCAATACCTCCACATTAGTTATGTGATCTACCCACCACATTTCGAAAGCTTCTATTCTCTTCTTGTCCAAACTATTTATCGTCCATGTTTCACTTCCATAAATGGCTACACTCCATACAAACACTTTCAGAAACGACTTCCTGACACTTAATACTATACTCGATGTTAACAAATTTCTCTTCTTCAGAAACGCTTTCTTTGCCATTGTCAGTCTACATTTTATGTCTTCTCTACTTCGACCATCATCAGTTATTTTGCTCCCCAATTAGCAAAATTCAATTACTACTTTAAGCATCTCATTTCCTTATCTAATTCCTGCAGCATCACCCAATTTAATTCGACTACATTCCATTATCCTCGTTTTGCTTTTGTTGATGTTCATCTTACATCCTCCGTTCAAGACACTGTCCATTCCGTTCAACTGCTCTTTCAAGCCCTTTGGTGTCTCTGACAGAATTACAATGTTATCTTCGATCCTCAAAGTATTTATTTCTTCTCCATGGATTTTTATACCAACTCCGAATTTTTCTTTTGTTTCCTTTACTGCTTGCTCAATATACAGATTGAATAACATCGGGGAGAGGCTACAACCCTGTGTCACTCCCTTCCCAACCACTGCTTCCCTTTCATGTCCCTCGACTCTTATAGCTGCCGTCTGGTTCCTGTACAAATTGTAAATAGCGTTTCGCTCCCTGTATTTTACGCCTACCACCTTTAGAATTTGCAAGAGTGAACATTGTCAAAAAGCTTTCTCTAAGTCTACAAATGCTAGAAACGTAGGTTTGCCTTTCCTTAATCTTTCTTCTACGATAAGTCGTAAGTTCAGTATTTGCTCACGTGTTCCAACATTTCTATGGAATCCAAACTGATTTTCCCCATTCTATCATCTTTTCCATTCGTCTGTATAGAATTCATGTTAGTATTTTGCAGCTGTGACTTATTAAACTGATAGTTCGGTAAATTTCACATCTGTCAACACCTGCTTTCTTGGGGATTGGAATTATTATATTCTTCCTGAAGTCTGAGGATATTTCGCCTGTCTCATACATCTTGCTCACCAAATGGTAGAGTTCTGTCAGGACTGGCTCTCTCAAGGTCGTTAGTAGTTCTAATGGAATGTTGTCTACTCCCGGGGCCTTGTTTCGACTCAGGTCTTTCAGTGTTCTCTCAAACTCTTCATGCAGTATCGTGTCTCCCATTTCATCTTCATCTACATTCCCTTCCATTTCCGTAATACTGTCCTCAAGTACATCGCCCTTGTATAGACCCTCTATATACTCCTTCCAACTTTCTACTTTCTCTTCTTTGCTTAGAACTGGGTTTCCATCTGAGCTCTTGATATCCATACAAGTGGTTCTCTTTTCTCCAAAGGTCTCTTTAATTTTCCTGTAGGCAGTATCCATCTTACGCGTAGTGAGATAAGCCTCTACATCCTTACATTGGTCCTCTAGCCATCCCTGCTTAGCCATTTTGCACTTCCTGTCGATCTCAATTTTGAGACGTTTGTATTCCTTTTTGCCTGCTTCATTTACTGCATTTTTATATTTTCTCCTTTCATCAGTTAAATTCAATATTTCTTCTGTTACCCAAGGATTTCTACTAGCCCTCGTCTTTTTACCTACATGATCCTCTGCTGCCTTCACTACTTCATCCCTCAGAGCTACCCATTCTCCTTCTACTGTATTTCTTTCCCCCATTCCTGTCAAGTGTTCCCTTATGCTCTCCCTGTAGCTCTGTACAACCTCTGGTTTTGTAGTGGACTGACCCGACAGCCAATCCACTATGACTTGTAGCCGAATAGCACGCGTTAAGCTCACGCAGACTGGCGTGAGGTCTGAAACAGGATACGTAATGAATGCTATAAAGAAAAGTACGTAGCTGCTGGAATACTTAACTTTAATCCATAATTGGTGTACATCGCTCTTGTACAGATATAATCTACATTTCAATATAACTTGGTGATGGCGCCTTGCTAGGTCGTAGCAAATAACTTAGCTGAAGGCTATGCTAACTATATTCTCGGCAAATGAGAGCTTATTGGTCAGTGAACTGTTGCTAGCTACGTCGGCTGTACAACTGGGGCGAGTGCTAGTAAGTCTCTCTAGACCTGCCGTGTGGTGGCGCTCGGTCTGCAATCACTGACAGTGGCGACACGCGGGTCCGACGTATACTACCGGACCGCGGCCGATTTAAAGGCTATCACCTAGCAAGTGTGGTGTCTGGCGGTGACACCACAGGTTTAGTCAGTTTATCCAGGCCCCATCTCCTTAAATTCCCACCATTTTGCAGTTTCTTCAGTTTTAATCTACAGTTCATAACCAATAGATTGTGGTCAGAATCCACATCTGCCCCTGGAAATGTCTTACAATTTAAAACCTGGTTCCTGAATCTCTGTCTTACCATTATGTAATCTATCTGATACCTTCTAGTATCTCCAGGGTTCTTCCATGTATATAACCTTCTTTTATGATTCTTGAACCTAGTGTTAGCTGTGATTATGTTGTGCTCTGTGGAAAATTCTACCAGGCGGCTTCCTCTTTCATTTCTTACCCCCAATCCATAATTACCTACTATGTTTCCTTCTCTACCTTTTCCTACTCTCGAATTCCAGTCACCCATGACAATTAAATTTTTGTCTCCCTTCACTACCTGAATAATTTCTTTTATCTCATCATACATTTTCATCATCTGCAGAGCTAGTTGTTTTCTGAACCTAGCTAAAAACAGCATCTCACCTCTTTCCACGTTTGAGTCGTAAAACAATCGCTGCTGGAGGCCGTTCGCCGTGGGAGACCATATCTATGTTTGCCCTTGGGGTGCCTCCGGCCCAGTACTGTCAACTCAAAGGAAAACTGTGGCCGAGTGAGTTGCTTTGACCTGCGACGCAGGAGACACGCCCTACCGAGAATTCACCCAGGGATCATCCCACGCACAGCTCGCCAGAGTGCTAGCAGCTCCTCCCACTCTGATACCAAAGGGCTTTACACTTATATACACCACGCAGATCTGAATAAAAATGTAAACCAAGATAATTAACTGCCAACAATCTATGATACTAAAATGAATGCCGCTTCTGCGAGTTGATTAATTATTCCATCCTCATGCGTCTTTACATTCTCATTTTATGTTAGTTACAGGACAATTTTGGGAAAAATGGTTGGGTTACAACACCGCTCCCTGCTGTTCATTTCCAGTATTTCTTATTCCTTGAATGCTGTAATGAGAGGAATGGGGTTGTATGAGGTCGACTTACAAATTCGTGGAGTTTCCACACAAATTACAGAACACAATTCTTCGTACTCGGTAAGGCCCACTAAATATGTAGAAAAATTTACTATTCATATACTGACTTTTCTATGACCATTTCCTTAACCATATCGAAACTTCGTCTCCCACAGTGATTGTCACCTCCCTTATTAGTTCTTCTTGGTATTTCCTCCTTTTGTCTGATTTTGCGGTATTCCTCTCAAAGGCAAGTTTTAAGAATTCTTTGCGACGTTTGGGCAGAGTGAGAAATGCGTGACCTCCATTATCCGTTCCTGAGGTGGTTCATCCTGAAGTGGTTGACTCATTAGACCAAATCTGGGCTCCATTCCTGTAGCTTCATTTCCTCACACCCGTCCTGTGCGATAATGTAAGAAATTTCTAAAATGTGCATGCTGTACTGTCACAAGCAATATCGGACGTAGCATATATAATTGGGAGACTGTCAGAATGTGGTAAATGATTTACCAAATGAAGTTACAGGAATGGAGCCCAGATTAGTTCTAATGAATCAACTACCTCAGGAACGGATAAGGGAAATCACGCGCTTCTCACTCTGCACAAACGTCACAAAGAATACATATAAAAATCTTCTTTTGTCTCATGAAATTCCTCAAAACTTATATCGGAACTGTGGCCTATTGCCTCATAAACTTCTTTTCACCTATTCCACTGTACGAAGCAAGTGGTCAGTAAATGGTGTCGTCACTAACCTGCATGTGCGATTCTTTAATGAAGGAAATGAACAATATGTATCGATAACCCCTACGTAAGAACTGGGCTGAAAAGATCCATGGCTGTGATGCGTCTCACTGCTTTAGGCACTAACGGAAACATCAGTACATAGCAGTAGTCCGTTTAGATTGCTGACAATGTGCACTTACACTCCGTACCTTTCTTATTTGGCTGTCCGTGTTATTCAGTTGTGCTTCTTCTCTCAGTTTAGAACAATTACGGGTTCCAAACAGAGCATGAGTAAGGTGTGCCTACCACATCAACTTGTTTATGAATTCCTCTGGGACGCTCATTGGCTGGTTACTATCGACACGGTCAGTACGCCTGAACGAAACACAATTTCTTATCAAGAAATACTGTCTAATAGTTCTGGAAGATCTACCTTGCAATCTCTCTTTTAGTGCCCGTTAGACTAGGTCTATGTCTCTTTTTTTATTTTCCAATGTTTGTGAACACTGGGCCACAAAATTTTCGAGTATTTAAGGTAAAGTACATTAAAGTTTGCTTCCTTAACTTCTTTATCACTTTCCTCTATCAGCACTGTGGGTGCTCGTGACAGTGCACCTGCTACGATGTTTTCTTTCCAGGGAATGTGCACATGAAACCAAAATGCTTTCAGGTAAGTTGCGCGAAACGCACACCGATACCTGATCTGGACGCATCAGTCTACATAGAAAATTCCTTTCTCTGGTCGGAATGAAATAATAGTGACGAGCTCTGTATCGCTCACGTCAAATGTTTTACTCTAGTTGATCAATCGACTCCCAGGAGACAGTCTTTCCTGTCAAGCGGTTCCATGACAGAACTAGAAATGCTAGTTGTTGTTTGGTAGTTGGGTAAATCTAGATATTTTTTGACAGGACAAACGACGAAAGTGTTCACCGGCCTATAAGTGCCTTAGAATTAGGGTGAAGTCACAGTGTCCTTTATGAATTGCTTGTAGGAATTCGTCAGTCCTAAAAAATTTACTCACTTTGTGCTATGTTCTAGGTAACGAGTACTTCTCAGTGACCTCTAATTTCTCAGGATCTGGCCGGATTACATCGGCAGATATTACGCGCCCTAAGAACTCTACGTCCTTGCGTCCAAATTCCGAATTTTTCAAGATGATGGTGATTCTGTGTTTCTCAAACGCTTCTACGCATTGACTCAAAATTTTGTCTCGTTCTTCCGATGTTTTCCCTGCAATGATTATGTCGTAAACGCATGGTATGTCCTTGTCCTATAGTGACTCTGAGATTACAGATCCTAGACCTCTAGTCAAGTCAGACGAATAAATGTTTAACCAAAATTTTAACTTCATAAGCTGAAAGCAATATCCGCAACACAAAACTGCTGTGTTTGGTTTGCCAGTAGCTAGCCTGCAGATCGATCGATGTTAGGACACTCACTACATGGGACCGCTGAAGTAGTTCTTCCAGGGTCTCTGGGCTATCCGTCTCCATTTCTGTTGTTACATTTATCTGCTGTGAATCAAGTAAACTTCTAATAGGTCATTTCTTTGTATTAACACAACAGAGCAGGCTGTTGTATGAGATGACTGCTTCTTCTATGATCCCTTCCTTCAACAATGTCTTGATCTCGTTCTGTAACTTTTATTTATAACTGAATGGCAGTGGGTGGGACTTAAAAAAATTTTCGATGTTCATTAACGGTAAAGTTAGGCACGAAGGTCTGGATTGTTGCTGAAGTGTGTCCAAGAATGCTCTTGCGTGCCATTTTAGGCCGTATTCCAGTCCTGCTCTAGCATCCTCGGATTTACTATGTCCAATATTTGATTCCATTTCTCCAGGAATTGTTTCGATTTGGCTCTTGTAAGTTTCTATGAATCTCAGTCCTACATTCCTTGTGCTCCACCCTCCTCTACATAGTTATCAAAGCGCAGAGCCACAGTTTATCTGTTACCGCCACAGTGACGAAAATTTCTGCTGCAGAAACATCTCATATCTTTTAAAGAGACTGAGACCCAATTTTGCCTCTACTTTCAAGCTCTTCATCAACATAAAATATGGATAAAAGTCATGTGTTTGGTATTTAAAACCTTCAAATATTTGTTGCTCCAAACTGGCACTCTTGCCACTCATGGCTCTTCTGGTCTTTACAGTCGTTGTCTTGAGCACTGTCCATCTCTTTTCCCTATCACGAACATCATAAATACTTTTGTCTCAAACAGAAAATTATCTTGTAAATAATAGATTTAAGCTATCAGTCATCCTTTTTAAATTTCATTGGCAGATCTTGATTTCAGCTAGAAACTAGCCATTCTCACTGAACTATCATTTTGGACCAATGCATGTAATGCCTTTTGGTCGGTCAATGAACTGTGGATGATGCCCGACCAGCAGGTATTACATGCATTGATCAAAGATGATAGTGCATTGATATTGGCGAGTTTCTAGCTGAAATCTATGTATGCCAATAAAATTTAGAAAGGACGACTGACAGGTGAAATCTATTATTTACAAGTCAATATAACAGTCGCTGAGTGCAACAGCCTTCTGAATGGAAGGTAACCTGAAGAAAATTATGTAGCTATATAAAGTGCTCACTGGAGTAACCTGCCGTTACAAATCTCTATTGAAAATAGGATATTCGAAAACTTCCACCGCATCCTCTTCTCCTAATAATAAGCCCTAATCTCTTCAAAATCTATATATAAGGGTCCGGTTGTTCTAGCACGTTGAAATTTCCACTCAGTTTCGGGAATCGTTTCTGTCCCACCCTTCCCTTTGGTTTTGGCTGGGGTCAGTTTCTCTAACTTCAACAATATCTACTCTTCTCTCTTATCTGCCATCTAGTCATTTATTATTTTGTCAGTCATTTCTTCCTTCATCTGTCCAATAGTGAGGTCCCAAGTGTCAGTTTTCATTTTGGTACCCCACCCATTATTGGATGGGTATTTCATTCCTCAGTTCTGGTTGCGTATTTCATGGTTTACTGGTGGAAAATTAGCCTGAACAAAATGCACTGGTCCCCTTGCTTCGGTGCTTCTGTTGTAGCCCGATTCGTGCAGTAACTGCAGCAATCCGTGAATATCGCGCATGTTCCTGCCAGCGACCGTAATCTTTTTCTGGATTCAATGTGGGAGCTTCGTCAAGCGAAAGTGTATAAGCTCCACTGATCTGTACTGAGCCTCTAAAAGTTGGTTTCTCACTACCACATATTTGAAAAACTGAATGGGATCCGGCCATCCCTACTCTACATAACTTTCTGTCCTTATTATTCTCGTCTTCATCTGTTCTAGCGTTCCTTTTGAGCAGTTTTTCGCGAAAGGTGTACGTAAATTCACCGCACGTCTTCCATTGGTCAGATTTTCGTCGCGGCCTCCACTCGGAAGAGCGTATATGTGAACTTAATTTTTAAAACCTACGGACAGAATCTCGGCAGTGCTTCACTTAACTGTTCAATGCATACGTTTGGGATGAGGAAATAATGAATACTTTGGTACAGACACGAATTACATCCTGATTTGCCTCTCGCCCATGTCGCATTATATAGCTCCTACAGTAGTAGTGGTAATTGCTGATGGAGTTGAATGTGACGGCACTCCTCTGCTGCAGCATAATCTCTTGATGAGCTTTTGAGTCTCTTGTTCATCCGTGTTGCGTTCTTCCTCAATTCGAATACTTACGTTCTCTTTCTGTTATTACTCTCCCTTTTTCTCAAATGCGTCTAATTCCTACCTGTTTCTGTGATTAGTTGTTTCTGTGCATCCTTAAACTCCACTAAATCCTGTATCCCAGGATTCGTCTGTCATCTATTTACTGTTCTGCGCTAGAGTATCTATTCTCATATTCAGTTTTGTATCTTGCCTACGCTGTCGTCTAAAGACTTCCCCTGCTCTTCACATTTCTGATTCAAGGCCCCTACCTATTTGTTTAACTTCTCGTTAAAGATTTTAAATTTCCTCTTACCTTCCGCAAATTTTGGGGTTCTGCTTTTGTCGCTTTTTTTAAATGTCTCCTGGCATTTGTTTAACAAGTTTTCATTCTCGAATCGTTCATCTAGTTACTTGCATTAGGTGTCACTTTTCTCTTCGCTTTTCTTAAAGAGTTCCAAATCACTCCTAAACTGTTCCTCTTGGTTCGTCTTGTTCCGCTAGAAAGCTCTGGTAGTCGAATATTGCAGGTGATTGATGGTTTGGCTCAAGAGTGGCATCACTCTGTGCTGCTCTTTCATTGCCTGAACTTCAGAACTTTCAGCTGTGCGTAAGGTTTCATATCCATCTACTCTTCTAAGCTCTACTTCGGATCATTCGTCATTAATTCGTTACTGACCTTGACAACGACCATGATTTACGTTCTGACACGCTACTTCCCCCTGCTCGCAGTATTACCTCCGCAATATCTTCTAGTGACACCTCCAAATCTGAACCAATCTCTAATACTTCAAAGTGCTCTGAACCTTCCGTCTCTACCAAGCTCATCTGTGCTAAACTTCTCACCTTCCAACCGATAAACGTCCGCAACATAGACTTCTTTATTCTCTAATAGAAATGCTGAATCTGAAATACACCTGACGTTCAAGAAACTGGAAAGCCTATCATAAAATATCTCAGCCCTCATAGACGCACGAAAAACCGATCCTATCCTAACATACAATATATAATATATACAAAATAGAGAGAATACCCTCTAAATGTTCAAAGAATGTGCTTCGGGTGGACAACGTCAGGAAACTGAAGGAAACACTGAAGTGGTTATGCGCCAGTAACTTAAAGGTAATTTTAAATTTAGTGAATTTAGTTTCGTTTTACTCATCAAATTTTTCGGATTGAACTACGCTGTCAGGAGATGAAATATCAGCGAACCCTGAGCAGGAGTCGCCAAAAACGCAAGGTGACATAGAGTTGTCTAGTCTGAATGTGTACTTATTGACCCTTTTATCTGATATGAATTAATTAGACACCCTCAAGGATAGTGGCTTAGGCATTCAATGACTACAAAATAAAACAGTCATCACTATTAGTTTGGTTTATTACATTAAAGTTGAAACCTCCCCTTAGAAAAATTAATGAATTACTGTGCTGATAAACCTCTGCGTTATTTGATTTTCAAACAGCTGAGCAAAACTGAACGTGCACAGAGATTTCTATGTTTACTTATTCAGATCATCAATAAACTGACACACAATATTTTTAGCGCAACGCAATCTGACTTTCAACAATCCCTACAAAAGAATGGCCCTGACTAACAATAACCTATACCTTTCAAGAATCACGTACCTCACAAAAATCTTCGTTACTCGAACTATTACAATACAGCGAGCGCCAACACTGCCAGCTAAATAAGAGATTCTAAGTACTGAATTCATTAACTACTGATAGGCATAGTTAGCAAATGAAAGATTTTGATAGAGAATAAATAATGTATTTACCTTAATAGTGTTCAAGAGTCGTATATATATATATATATATATATATATATATATATATATATATATATATATATATCAGTTCATGACATCCAGTCTTACAAATTTACTGTCTCTGATGGACACACGTCCAGATCATCCACTCTCAAAACTCCGCCATCTCTCTCCCCACATCCACCACTATGCAACGCTACGCGCTGTTCACATCCAACTGCCCCACACTGCAATAGCGAATGTTTCAACAATGCCAACCAGCCACAGAGTGTACACAGCACAGCCAGGGATTTTCATACAGAGCGCTACGTGGCATTACCAACATAAGAACCTAAACAGCCTACTTACAAAGTGACTCATAAATCACCTGAAAAGCACTAATAATTCTAAAGTAAAACCCTGGAGCGTCTGAAGAAAGAGTCTCGGGTACGATTCTAATACTTGGGTAAAAAAATGAAATGTGATAGCAAAATCGTATCGTCGTTACCGTGATGTTAGTATAAAAGACAGACAGTACTAGAGAAGGCAATGCGTTGTACCTGTGATTTCACTGTCATTATGGGTCGTCTCACCGTGGCGTCTCGATCCCACTGCATCACTCTGCAGGTGGAGGCTGAAGCGGCTGCAGCAGATCCAGTCACTGTCGGCATACCAACAACCAGCGTCTGCAGCTAAGTTAGAATCAGGCCGAAATCATTCCGACCTTCAGTTCATTTGCACAGAGATGGACCCTAGCAGGCCAGTGGAGGATATGTCTGATGGTGAAGGCTCCTAGAGATAAAGAAGTCAAAGAGTCGAGTTCCGAAAAGCGAATGAAATTCTACCGACCGTGTCTTACAAGGAAAATTATTTCTGTATTTAGTGTTCTCTACCCAGATCCGATTGCCTGGGCTTTGGATATTCAGAGCGCAGACACGTAAAAACCTTCCTTAAAAAACACTAACGTCGTTTCTACCATTTAGTGCTGCTAAAAGGCTTCTCTCTCTCTCTCTCTCTCTCTCTCTCTCTCTCTCTCTTTCCCTCCTTCCCCCTCTCTTCTTTTTCTGTGGCCAATAAAATGAGTAGGACCTTGGCATTACAGTAGAGTTTCTCTCCCTAACTTCGATCTTATTTACGTCAGGCAATCCTGGCAGTTCGTTTACGCTGACCTAACATTCTATGGGATAGCCATACTTGCAAACTACTGGCTCTCATTCAATTTTCTAAATGGTGCCTTTGACGTCCAGCACGACCCAAAGAAACACTGCATTTCCTGGAACTTTCTAAAAATAACATTTCGTCTCTTCCCACCTTTGAGTCGTAAAGCAGTCGCTGCTGGAAATCTTTCACAGTGGGAGATCGTATCTGTGTTGCCTGTGGGGTGCCTAGAGCCCAGTTTCAGCAACTCAAAAGGGAAGTCTGGACAAGCAAGAGGCGTTGACCTGCGTGCCCTTCTGAGAATTCACCCGTGGGAGGTCCTTCTATCCAGCTACAGAACCTCGCCGCTCGTCTAAGTGCTGACAGCTCTTGCTAGTGTCCTTACACAGGCCTTCATACTTGCACGTACAATGAAAATCCGACTAAAAATGAAATTTAAGGTAGTTAACTACCGACCATCAATGCTATTAATACGCATTTCAGTTCTAGGTGTTGATTAATTATTCTCACCTAATCGGTCTTTATATTCTGACATTATGTCAGTTGTAGTAATGTTTGGCGAAAATCAGTCATGTAACAGCATGCCAGATCTAACCTCTGAATACTTTAAATCAACATTTACTCTAGAAACCACTTAGTATTCTCTCACTGCACCTAAGTCATAGAACTCTGGGCTACTGTGCACAATCATTGTTGACCACCTCCTCATACAGGGGAACTTCTATTTACACACCGTCATGGGATCGAAATAGCAACATAAAAATTACGATCCTTAAATATCTTGAAAACAAGGATTATGCCACAATGGGCAGTAAGAAGATCCCCATCTGGCCACATTGTAATAAGTACAGTCGTACAAAGCACGGCTATCCCTTTGCATTCGCCACCTATTTGTAACACTTGCAGCCGTTCCTACCCCACACAGACAAATAAGGCCACTTCCGTTTATCGAAACTCAAATGCAATATAGCCCCAGTCTCAACGCCTCCTACATTTCCTTGCTTCCGTTGGTCTCACCTGTACCATACATTTGTCACGTACCCCTTTCGTCGGAGCACACAAAGAGTAGTAACAAATTTTTGACTATCTTCTTAAGCTGCGACAAATTCGCCATTCAGTATGACAAATTGTTCCCAAAAATGGATTAAATGACGGAGACCTTGGTTGTAGAAGTCTGCACTTTGCCTGTTCCGTGGGGATACATCCTTTTTTTTTTATAACTTTTATACGATCAGGCCTAACGGGCCGCGCACTGCTACAAGTTTCTTTTTCCATTGTCTTCTATCCATCGCTGGAATCTGCCATCCTCCAAATCTATTGCTGTTGCAAGTCATTATAGAGGCCTTCCCTTCACCTCTTTCTGTGTCTTCCTGGGGTTCACCTCCCAGTGGGTTTGAAATCCAGTAGCTTCCGTGGCCACCTGACGTCTTCCATCCGAGCCACATGTCCAATCCACTGTAGTCGCTTGCCTCTGCTGATTCCTACTACGCTGGCATCTCGGTAAATTTCATCTAGCTCTTGGCAGTGTAAGATTCTCCATTCATCCGTGTTTCTGTCTAACATCGACCAAAGACCTTCTGCAGCATATTTCTTTCAAACATGTGATTCTTTCCAGTAGTACTACTGGGTGCTCCACGTCCCACAGTCACATAATATATCTGAGATATTCGTTTTTAAGTCCTGCTACTGGTTACTCCACATGCCACAGCCGTATGGCATCACTGGTTGGACCAGGGTTTTACATTGCCGGGCCTTGAACCGTGTCGAGAGACATCTGGATCGAATCAATTGTGTTAGGTTGTAGAAGGGTCGATTTCCTGGATGGATCCTGGCGTTGATCTCTACTTATTATAACATATTCTCCGTGAAAAGGTAGCGTAAATCAGCAAGCGGCCATTATCAGTGTCACCTGTAGCTTTGAGACCATATTAAGTTTTTTTTCTTTTTTTATGTAGAAAGGATGCTGGACTCTCGTCGAACGTGAGTTAGTACCCTCAGACCTGTATTTTCTGTAGGGATGGACTCCCTTAACACTATTCTTTTTTTTTATAAAGCCTAGATCACCCATGCTACAAACTATATAATACTTTTTCAGTATCAAAATGTCGTACAAACTAAATAGCCAAATAAAATAACTATTTCCTCTCTGTGTCGTTAAGTACAATATGGTTTGGATTTTGGTCTCTTCAGAGTGTCCAAATTTTGCTGCACAGACGCTTGGCATTCTGAAAATAAAGATTTTTTAGTGTTTTCGCAGGTTTATGAGTTAACATGTCTGTAAATTATTCCATAGAACTCCATTATTAGAAGACCTCAGTTTTCAAACCACAAATGTGTGAATTCCTGCCGGCCGGAGTGGCCGAGCGGTTCTAGGCGCTACAGTCTGGAACAGCGCGATCGCTACCGTCGCAGGTTCGAATCCTGCCTCGGACATGGATGTGTGTGATGTCCTCAGGTTAATTAGGTTTAAGCAGTTCTACGTTCTAGGGAACTAATGTCCTCAGAAGTCCCATAGTGCTCAGAGCCATTTGAACCACTTTTTTGTGAATTCCTAAGAAACCAAACTGTTGATGTCATCGGTCCCTAGACTTACACTCTACGTACACTATTGTAAACTAACTTATGCTAAGAACAACACGCACACCCATGCCCAAGGGAGGACTCGAAAGTCCTGCGGGAGGGGCCACGCTTTCTAACCAAACTGTGAAGTCGATCCCATAAGTGTTCAACAGATATGCGTCACGTGACTGACTTGGCGAAATCATTTTCTTCAGTTGTCGATATATCTGTTTTGTATTGACATTCCCTCTGCACAATTTAGAAGTATGTAAGGGATTATTGTTCTGTGGCAGAATAAATCAATGACCAATAAGTCTCTTTCCAGATGGAACTGCACAGTCAATCAGTATCCTGTGAGATTCTTACTTCTTTGATGTGCCATTAATTGTCATTAGATCACCGAATTTATCACCCACAAATATCCCTACACCATGATCGACCCGTAACCATGCGTCAGTGCTGGCGTCACACACTGACTCTTCATATGTTCTTCACAAAGTCAACGAACAATCATTCAACGAAGACTTTAAAATAATGCAAACTTAGTTTCGTCCGTCAATAACACTTCGAATTGTTATTGTACGTAACGGTTTTTACGTTGCTGTACCAATTGCAATATTGTCACCCTATTTTGTTTTCGTAATAAAGGTTTCTTGGCCTTCATGGTATAGAAACACTCTGCTAGATGCATACAAGCTACTGTAAGCTAATGTGAATTGATTGCCACACAGAGAGTTGAAGGATAGTGGAAATGAGAAGTGTCGGCGAGGCAGAGCGTGGAGACAGCTGTAGAAAAATCCAGTGGGATATCATACTCAAAAGTAAATAAAGCGGCTAAATACATTAGATCCTTCCTCTCCAGCAGCTCAGCACAGAAGCGAATCTTTTTCCTGCCAGTACATAAGAGAGAGAGGGGAGGAGACCTGGAGAAGAGGAGGTGAGTTTGGATGACACCTTGTCTACATGTTTGTAATGTAGGTGTTACAAGAAGTACTCACATGAGGATGAGCAGAGGTGGTTTCCAGGGAATCGAATTCCAGAAGAACCCCTGTTATTTCGATCTTTTCACAGGTCCACCAAAAATCAATATCACATGCAACTCAAACAATACTAAAACCAGTCACTGTGCAGCAACAGGGACGAATCGCATGTAATTAGGGGCACACACAAACCAGAAGTGGCCAAAAGACGCAACACATGTCATCCGCGGAGACATTCGACCGACCAACCAACGGTCGTTCCCGATGAAAAAGGTTGCAAGTGAATCGCCAACTGACAGCTCGTTACCAAGAGGACACTTAGGTGGCGCCGGCGGCAACACACTTTCGATGGGAAACTAGTAGCCATCAGTCTCTCGCAGAACGGAGTCTTTGGTTCACAGAGCCGTAATTACGAACAAAAATTTGATCCCCAGCTTTCACATGAGCGGTTTGTCACCCCTGATTGTTAGACTTCTCATGTCGGCGGTGATGTAATTGAATATTTCACCTAGCTCTGTCCCACTTTAGCTGAATAATGTCCGGGGTGATCTCTTTTGGCAAATACTCGTTAATGTCCCACAAATTGGAAAAAGGGGAATTGAGTGGATAAGTAAACATTAGTTATGCGGTAGGGGCCTTGATAGCCTCATGGGCAGTATTAAAGGCAAGGTTGATCCACGAGAGCGAGGTTTCTCACTTCGTAGGTGTCTTAGTATGATAAATGATGACAACGGCCTTGATGTTCCCATTTACTCTTTCAACAAACGAGGCCTGAGGATAGTACGGCGTTGTCGTAACGTATGTAAAGGCATTCTGAAAACGAAAGCGCTGAAATTCTCTGGAAGCAAAGATTAGGAGATTTTCACTGACTAAGGCCACGGGCTGAGCAAATACGGAAAACATTTGGGAAAGATCGTAATAGTAATTGCGGCTGTAATTCCCCTACGGGGAATAAACCAGCTGAACTGGGAAACGCCATATCCGACAACCAAGATGTAACGATTCCCTGCCTCAGTAAGGGGAAGGGGGCCCAAGTAATCAATGAATAACTCGCCTAGGGGGTATTGCTCCCTCTCCAACTGAAGGGGCTCTTTGGTGAGTTGTCATTAGGCTTTCCCATTTTAGATAGCTCATACTCCGTCACTAATCCTCAGACATCGTTACTGAGCAACGGCCAACTTACGTGTTGTTTCACCTTAGCGGCTGCTTTGTGAAACCCCAAATGGACCTATGCAGGGAGTAACGAAATTAGCGAAAAACGAACAGAACAAGTTCCAGAGGCAAACAGTCTCTTGGCTCAGGTGGTCTCCTAACCAATCAACATATACCCAGCAACTATATACCCCAGCAAGCATATGCTGCCTAATAGCGCCCAGCTCGGGTTCCCTGTCCTGCTTAACGCCAAGAGTTCCGGCACCTCGGGTAAGATGGCACCATCCAATTCCTCGCATGCTTTGTCACACTTGATTATCTCCTCACCAGCCTCTTGAAACATCCGGGTAAGTAGCTCGGCCACCTGACTGTCATTCTGTCTTATAAGCCGCACCCAAAAGCACTACCCACAGTGACGTCGGTGCCATTTGTTTTGTTATATATATACAGGGTGTTACAAAAAGGTACGGCCAAACTTTCAGCAAACATTCCTCACACACAAAGAAAGAAAATATGTTACGTGGACATGTGTCCGGAAACACTTACTTTCCATGTTAGAGCTCATTGTATTACTTCTCTTCAAATCACATTAATCATGGAATGGAAACACACAGCAACAGAACGTACCAGCGAGACTTCAAACACTTTGTTACAGGAAATGTTCAAAATGTCCTCCGTTAGCGACGATACATGCATCCACCCTCCGTCGCATGGAATCTCTCGTGCGCTGATGCAGGCCTGGAGAATGGCATATTGTATCACAGCCGTCCACAATACGAGTACGAAGAGTCTCTACATTTGGTACCGGGGTTGCGTAGACAAGAGCTTTCAAATGCCCCATAAATGAAAATCAAGAGGGTTGAGGTCAGGAGAGCGTGGAGGCCATGGAATTGGTCCGCCTCTACCAATCCATTGGTAACCGAATCTGTTGTTGAGAAGCGTACGAACACTTCGACTGAAACGTACAGGAGCTCCATCGTGCATGAACCACATGTTGTGTCGTACTTGTAAAGGCACATGTTCTAGCAGCACAGGTATAGTATCCCGAATGCAATCATGATAACGTGCTCCATTGAGCTTAGGTGGAAGAGCATGGAGCCCGATCAAGACATCACAAACAATGCCTGCCCAAACGTTCACAGAAAATCTGTGTTGATGACGTGATTGCACAATTCAAAATTACCTTTCTTCAATTGGGCCTACTGGTGGTGAAACGAGGAAGTACAGCACATACTGACGAAACTAAAATGAGCTCTAACATGGAAATTAAGCTTTTCCGGACACATGTCCAGGTAACATCTTTTGTTTATTTGTGTGTGAAGAAAGTTTCCTGAAAGTTTGGCCATACCTTTTTGTAATACCCTCTATATATATATATATATATATATATATATATATATATATATATTTATTTATTTATTTATTTTTAATTTATCAGCTGGAATTTATCTTTTGTTAGAGCATGATTCTTTCTCTCAGGGATATTATCTTTTCTTATCACTTTTACTTACGTCTATAAGTAAATATGAAACGGGTTCTTGAAGCGGCGCTGTTATTCATGTACCAACTTTAGATTTTGAACGTGATGACTAAAATATAGTTGCCATTAACTGAATTGAATGTAATTTTGTTAATTTCTAGAATGAAATTTTCACTCTGCAGCGGAGTGTGTGCTGATATGAAACTTCCTGGCAGAAGTACAGCTGTGAGGACGCAGCGTGAGTCGTGCTTGGGTAACTCAGTTGGTAGAGCACTTACCCGCGACAGGCAAAGGTCCCAAGTTCGAGTCTCGGTCCGGTACACAGTTTTAATCTGCCAGGAAGTTTTGTTAATTTCTATTTAGAGTCGAAATCTCTCGCATTCACATTTACTGTTAACACTTTCAAAAATAAATTAGTACTTCGGCGCGTAATGGTCGACCAGAGGCTGCATCGGAAAATGAGCTTGTCGCAGCGCAAATTACTGAAAAAATGCTTATTAAAAGTACTTAGCCACTGCGAGGATTTGAGGTGACAATTATTAAAAAGAAATTCATTTTTTGATAATAACAATTAGTTTATTTTACTAGAAATACGAGTAACTTACATAAAATACGTGTAGCCGCTCAATGGCTGCCTTCTGTATCGCGAAACAAAACAGTGTGTGTACCATAAAGTACGATCTTCCTCCTCGGCCGAACAATCGCGTCTCTTTTCGATTCTTTCTTATTTTACTACTTATCAATGATGGCCTTTCTGTTCCACATTTGGTAACTTCACTTAAATCAAAGAAGGGCTTGTTTTATGTTTAGTAATCCTATTTCAAAAATGGTTCAAATGGCTCTGAGCACTATGGGACTTAACATCTATGGTCATCAGTCCCCTAGAACTTAGAACTACTTAAACCTAACTAACCTAAGGACATCACACAACTCCCAGTCATCACGAGGCAGAGAAAATCCCTGACCCCGCCGGGAATCGAACCCGGGAACCCGGGCGTGGGAAGCGAGAACGCTACCGCACGAACACGAGCTGCGGACAGTAATCCTATTTACCCAAGCTGTTATTACTGAAAGGCTGCCTATTTTGCATTTGGTACTTATGCTTAACTGAAGCTCTTATCGTTGATAAGGCCTGCCGGTTTTCTAATTTGTGACTTTATTTAACTCAAGCTGTAATCATTGAAGGTCTTCCTGCTCCCTTTTAATTAACTTCAGAGCTATTGCATTATCTTGGTTAGCTGAAACTCTTATTAATGAAGCCTTCCTGTTTTATTGCCCTGTTATTCAGACCTGTATCTTACTCATTCTGCGTTGTTATTAACTGAAATAGTGATTGCCAAACTCCTACCTGTTTCAGAGATATGTACCTCAATAAGGTAGTCAAAGGACATCACACGTGGTGGTACATGGGCCCTAACCTTTCGCCTTACATCCCTTTATCCATAATTGTAGGTTTAAATCACGACGCGCCAGAAGGCTTGGAACTTGCCTTTAAAACTTTTAAGTATTATAACAAGGTCAAGAACAGTACTGAGGCCCAGAAGGCTTAGAAATATTCCCTTTTTAAAAAATTAAAAAAACACACTTTAACAGAAATAGATTAAGGTATTTTTCAAAACTTCCAAGACAATTTAAGAGCATATATGCCCCAATTCATAATAACTAGGCCACAGTGATGGCTACAAGGAACACAACAAATGTGAAAACAGTGACAGCAAGCAGGCTTGTAGAAGCTTAAAGCCACTCTTGGTCATCCCGGCCGTTCAAAAGGCCTGACTGATATTTCCAATGTTGGTGTTGCCGCTACTCTAACGCAGGAACGTTCTGCGCCATGTCGCCTAACCTTTTAGGAGCTTGACACCGGCTGAATTGAAATACTCCATTTACGAGTAGGAGATCAATAAAATTCTTCTGGGTTTGAGGCCACATAGTAAACTATAAAAACCCAGAAGTCTTTTATTGACTGTGACAACGGTCGCGAAAGCCTATGTTTACATACAAGAGTACGAGGCTTCGGCCGTACTCTTTGCGCTCGAATAATTTAAATTCTACCTGGAGCATACTGAGTTTGATCTCGAAACTGACAATCAGGCGTTCAGATGGATCCCCTTCCATCCCAGGAAAACTAGCAGAATTGGTAGGTGGTGCGACGGTACGTCACATAAATATTGACATTTTTTCGGTTGTAAGCCGTAGATAACGTATTTTATGAATATAATTAGTATAAAAGATACAGTTTCTGTTCTTGAAACAACTGATATGCAGCGACAATTTAACAGTAGCATCTTTATTTAATCTCTATGAAAATAAGAAAGAATCGAAAAGAGACGCGATTGTTCGGCCGAGGAGGAAGATCGTACTTTATGGTACACACACTGTTTTGTTTCGCGATACAGAAGGCAGCCATTGAGCGGCTACACGTATTTTATGTAAGTTACTCGTATTTCTAGTAAAATAAACTAATTGTTATTATCAAAAAATGAATTTCTTTTTAATAATTGTCACCTCAAATCCTCGCAGTGGCTAAGTACTTTTAATAAGCATTTTTTCAGTAATTTGCGCTGCGACAAGCTCATTTTCCGATGCAGCCTCTGGTCGACCATTACGCGCCGAAGTACTAATTTATTTTTCAAAGTGTTAACAGTAAATGTGAATGCGAGAGATTTCGACTCTAAATTGCAACACATAAATAATTTACGTTAAAGTTCATTTTTAAATTATACAGATTCCATGAATTCAGTAAGTTTTATCTTGGCCACTCCACGGCAACAATCGAAATTCTCTCGAGCCTTGCTTTGCAATCAATAAATAGAAATTAACAAAACTTCCTGGCAGATTAAAACTGCGTGCCGGACCGAGACTCGAACTCGGGACCTTTGGCTTTCGCGGGTAAGTGCTCTACCAACTGAGCTACCCAAGCACGACTCACGCCGCGTCCTCACAGCTGTACTTCTGCCAGGAAGTTTCATATCAGCACACACTCCGCTGCAGAATGAAAATTTCATTCTAGAAATTAACAAAATTACATTCAATTCAGTTAATGGCAACTATATTTTAGTCATCACGTTCAAAATCTGAAGTTGGTACATGAATAACAGCGCCGCTTCAAGAACCCGTTTCATATTTACTTATAGACGTAAGTAAAATTGATAAGAAAAGATAATATCCCTGAGAGAAAATTTTAAATAAACTTTAGCTACAAAACAGACTAAATAAAATATAGAGAATTCAGTGCTGAATAACTTCGGTACAAAGAGTCAGAGACCAATTGTCAAGTAATTAACGTTGGGGAGCGACAACATATTACGCCCCGATGGCGATAATAGTAAGACCCAAAAAACTCGCTTTAAACAATAATAATTAACGGTAGAATTTGGGCATTCAGCCAACAAGAATTTAAAATATATTGAAATAACCAGGCCATGTGGCGCTCAATCACTCCCAAGGTGCAGCCAAACGCTTTGACAGCACCACGACGCGCCATCACTGCGCCACGGTTAGAAAGGCCAGACAGATGCAGAGTAACCCTACAACACACTAAGATTGCGCATTAAAGACCATTAATGGCCAGGATACCACAACAAGGTACACTGATACAATTCCATGTAAGAACAAGTTATCAAATTAGCTGTTTTAAGATACAGAACCAATTAACAAACCCGGGAACAAATCGCACACAGGCGTCAGTAGCGGCGGCCGCGTGACAGAGCTATCCTGGCCCGTTAGTTGAACACGTCAGCGCACCAGAAGCAAGAAAAACCAATCGAACCAAACTGTACAGTGGCCAGTCAACTAACAGCTGTGTGCAATAAGTCCTGGTCGAAATAAACATCAAGCACAATCAGTTCATTCAGATGATATTAAATGACAGAAATAATATTACACTTACTTTGAGACATTACATAAGTCAATGTAACTGGACCTTGCATAACATGATTGAATTAATCGCGAATAAATGCTCCAAATCGACACGAGCCAGCTGTATATTTACTACAAATAGTTCGAATAGCTCTGAGCACTATGGGACTTAACGACTTACATCATCAGTCCCGTAGAACCCAGAACTACTTAAACCTAACTAACCTAAGGACGTCACACACATCCATGCCCGAGCCAGGATTCGAATCTGCGACCGTAGCGGTTGCGCGGTTCCAGGCAGTAGCGCCTAGAACCACTCGGCCACTCAGGCCAGCATTTACTACAATTTACTGTCACTGAGCCTTTTAAGGAATCAAAGGAAGTTCAGTCTTCATTCTTGCGGCATCACGTAATCAAACGTTAACGTACAAGACACTGTCACAAAATGTATATTATATTTAGGCTGAACAGGAACTGTCGACAAAATACCCAGTATTCATACTATTGGTTCTACATTCCATCTCCAAAGCATTTCCGTCAACGTTCAAAATTCACTGCGTTACGCTGAACAAAACTGCATTGGTTGCAGCCCTGTCTTACCCACACTCAGTTGACAGAACCAGTGTCTTGCAGTATCGGGGTAGCAGAAACTCTCTCCTTCTAGCAGGTCGTTCTAACAGCCCTGCTGCAAACACAGGGATGTCTAAGGCGCTGCAGTCATGGACTGTGCGGCTGGTCCCAGCGGAGGTTCGAGTCCGCCCTCGGGCATGGGTGTGTGTGTTTCACCTTAGGATAATTTAGATTAAGTAGTGTGTAAGCTTAGGGACTGATGACCTTAGCAGTTAAGTCCCATAAGGTTTTCTTAAAAAAAAAAAAAGAACAGGGACGCGCCACGACTGCTCCCCACGCGGCTGGGCCCACTGAGGTACCACGAAAGCCTTCCCGTCGCAGATCAGCGGGGAAGGTAAACCACCAGGCTGCAGCCGGAGGATGGCGAGCACAGAGAGCCTATATAGGGAAAGAGTGACCAATCGACCCGTGGCCGCCATGTTTTTTACCACATTGCGTGCGGGACGTGCAATTAGGTAGCGACGCAAGCAGAAAGCTAGCCACTTCACGAATAAAATAAGGCATGTGTTTGACGCATGAGACCAAAGCAGATCTTCTAGCTTAATACTCGGTACATGATTAAAACAAATGCCATTCATCTATGTTTACACAGGCCTAATAAATTTGTAAGCAAATGGAAGTATCGTGAAGCAGTGTGTATGTCTGCCGAATTTCAACAGCTGTATTTTATGATGCTATATAAACATTGACAACTGACTAATAGGAAAAAGAAGTTTCATTTACTATATCTCAGAGCAGATGATGTTATTTCAGATTTTTCCGTGTGGATATTCATAGCTGAAATCGGTAAACTCTTGTCTCTTTCCGTCCCCACATAACGCATTTTAAGTGTGTGTCGATCTTATAACATTTTCTTATGCTGGCAAAACACGTCATTCTGCACACACTTCTAGGAACTCTATACCACAGAAAATAGGAAAAATATCAATTCTTAGGTTCTCTACCAACAGCAGAAAGTAATTCAAAATAGGTAACTGAATATCCACACGATAATTACAATTTGCAGGAATGTGAATAGCCAAGACTACAGAACCAAGTGTGAGTCGCCAGTCGGAAGCAGAACTAAAGAATAAGAGGACAACAATATAGCTAATTATGCAACTTTACTATACTTATGAACAAGTATCTCTACGCACAACTATGGATATTTGCGTGAATTTTACTGTGTAATGTTGAATTCAACACGCTTATAATTATTATTAGAATTAAAAAGATGATTTTGTAATTCATATTATTAGTGACACTCAGTAAATAACTTTAAATAAAAATTATGCCTTTAAAAGTGCTGTGAAGTTCTAGAAGTATCGTCACAAACCTGACCAACAGAGTAACTGTAAGGTAAATTACGTAAATAGAACCGACAGAGAACATGCAAAAGTCCTTCAATACTACTGTGTTACAACTTGTACATAATTGTTCAATGGAATTGGCGTTCGATGCTTTGAAGAGAACCAATAGTACAGAATCACACACAGTATCTATTTACACAGGTACCAAGTCAGCGTCAGTATGGTGAAAACATGGCGTCCTCGGCTCTCAGCCAATCACCGACGCTATCACCATTGGCCACTCTCTCCATCTATATAGTCTCTCTAGGCGAGCACACATCTCGTGCGGTGTCCGTTGTCAATTCCCCAATTCGCCATGCCACGCCATCAACAACATCGAGCAGAGATCTTAGTGGCCTCAGGACAGAAACGCATCACACGACAGATGGAGCTATTGGCGCCAGGAATTTGAATGGTGAGGCCAGGAACCCCTCCACCACTCAGTGATTATTGATTTTGATCTTAATGTAATTTTTTTAAGACAAAATTTTATTGCAGATTCCAATACTTATGGAACTCTGTGATTATTGACGTTGAACTTGGAATCTTTTTAAAAAATGGATAAATATGAAAGCAGATTTTAAGGCTTTCTGGCGCTATGTGATTATTGGTTATTCTTTATTAGCTTTTTGCTTCATTCCATTATAAAGGAAAATTTTAAATGTGTTCAAGAAATGAATCTAGATGTCGTCAATCACAAGTGATGCTGAACTGGGTGCTTGGCCCTTCCATGAATTCCTGTCGCCACAAATGAAAGATCATCTCAAATAAATATTGTCACCACTGTCGCTGTCGGTGATTTTATTGTGGTGAAACTGTGGGCGTATGTGTGATGAAGCGTACTGCACCCAACGATCGTTAGCATTGTTCGTCTGATATCCAGTCATGTTCTTCAACTTTAATTATAGGGTGGGCCGGAGATTTTCGCCAGGAAAAGTAAATCGACCGAGAGTCTCGTCATGAAGTCCTCCAGTTCTTGCAGCATAGGTAACAATCCATTGGCGCTGTAGATACAAAATGTGAGCTCATCTCTCTGTGATTACCTACGAGCCACTTCCAGGGACAAAAAGTATCATGGCTCCGTTGAAGAGGGTAAGTAGTTGGGAAAGAATGTCTAATGCATCTTTGATGTTCTTCTGTTGGAAAACTCCCAAGAAGCCCGTAATACTTGAGAATAGCTCCTTGAGATCTGAGAAGTCGGAGGTGGCCTGAGTTGAAGTAGGGACGCCAGTCGGTTGTTGGAGGCGCGTTGCGTCTGCTGGGCGTGCAGTGGGTGTCGTCCTCTTCAGCAATGTGGGGAATTCCCTGGCTTTGTTGAGCTGTGGCGGAGCAGGGATAGAGGCTGGTTGTTATTTTCGGAGTCATGCTGACTTTCCTTGCGACGTTTATATCCTTAGTGCTTGCTGGAAAGGGGGCAGCCTTTCCATGTTGCTCGATTTCACCTTTTAAAAGACGTATTTTGATTTCTAGGTCTTCATCTTCTGGCATTCTTTCGCGGAGTGGTGTCCTGTCCATTTCACACATCTCGCTAGCAAGCTGCAATAATTTCCTGTATGGAAGTAACGCTGACAGCGTTATATTATAGTGATCCATCCTTTGGACTATAAGTTTCTTCAGTTTGTCCCTTCGTGTCCATCAACTGTTTGATATCATAGATGCATTTACTGGTTGGCCCACCTGTTGGCCATACGCAATAAACTGTCAGTGTAATTAGTTTGGCTGTGTTTTCTTCGTGTGGTTTGAATTGAAGCACTCATGCAGTCTGATATCCGATGGCGTGGATTTCTTTTTCCAGTTTGTCTCTTTGTTTCTCAGATGGTAGTTATTTTACTATGGCTTTATGTGTTTTATCCGTAGGTGATTGGTGTGTATAGAACGGGATCTGTAATTGCCAGAAGAAGCAAAGTCCTCTTGGTGGTCAGACAGTGTTTTAAAATGGTATTATATGCTTTCGTCCTTATATTTGGCTTTAATTGTGCCATCCACACGTTTCTTCAGTTCGGCATACAATGATAGATATTTTCCCCTTCACTGAATGCTAATGGGTGGTATTTTAGCCGATGGTGTGATGGCGTCATGTGAAGGAGCTTGGTGCGATAGTGGGACGTGCTTTTCAGCTCTGGTGCTGGTGTAACGTCCATCGGTTTGAAGTCAGAATTATAGTTGTGTCTTCACAGCATCGGCAAGTTATGGAGAGTTATTTCGTCTACATCGGGCTCGTATGGACGGACGAGTCACCTTCTTCTTCGCGATATGGCTGCTGGTAAGCATCCGAATTGGATTCTTAGACAATTTTTGTGCTTTGTTTTCTCCTGTCGTGCTAACTGCGTCACGTTCTGGTGTTACCTCACCGCCTCTGGCGGCCTCGTCTCTTGCCAGTTGGCTTCTCCTTCGTTCGTCATCATTGGTGAGCGGTTGGTCCCGTCCGCTTCTCTTTGTGCGATGTTGATAGAGGGCTGGGTGCACGTTCCTAATGCAATGGTTATACCCGCGGTGCTGTTCCTTGATAGAATCGTCGACCATCGCCTTGGAGAATGTGCGTTTTTCGGCCGCGGGCGGGTCCTGTGTCCTCCTTTGTTTACGTCCTTAGCGACGACAGAGTATGCCGTGTCCGAACCAAAGGTCGTCGTATTTTGTTGTTCTTCCGCCATAGCCGGCGTCGTCATACACGACTGTGCTACTGCCATTGCCTTGGACGTCGTACATGGTTGTCCTTCCTGCACTGCCGGAATCCTTATAAACGGAGTGGCCGATGAGGTCGCCGACGGGGAAAGCACTGCTGGACGGCCATCGACCAACACCTGCGCGGCCGAAATAGCTGCCTCGACCCCGCGTCTGGCTTCGGCCCCTCGACTGTAGTGCCTGCCGACTTCTGAGTACAGTGGCTTCAAGAAAGAGGCGCGGATGAATCATAGTTGCAGACAGCGAGACGCGCGAATTCACCGCCGACGGGTGGCACGTGCAGCACCACATGACGGCGTCTTGTGAGCCCTCTAGAACAACGGTTCGCGGAGGCATTTTTACCATAAACGTTTCCTCCGCAGAGATAAGAGTGGAAGCGCAAAGCGACGTGTGTGGTCCGTGAAAACACAGTCGATACCGCATTCCCCCACTCTTCCAAAAAACTGAGCAACGTCGTCGCATAGTTTTGCCAAGATCTGCCAAGAAAGCGAAGAAAGGACATGCGTCTAACGGCATTGGTGCGTGCTGCTGTGAGAGCCAAATGTTTTTTGGCTGTTGCAGGCTCGATGTCCCTTACTGACGTCGCTGCGAACAGCGATGGATGCTGCGGCGGCGGTGGTGGCAGTGGCTACGTATGCGGGCAGGGATCGACCTCGATGACAAAATGCTCTGACAACCTATCGCATGAAAATCTTGCATCGCAAGGACTGCTCGTGGGCAGCAACCAGGGATGTAGGCAGTGTCTCTGAAGCATGAAAGTCTACGGCAGGATCACAGTAATCAAGAAACATAGTTGTATTTGGTGCCGTCGGTGGTACCTGATTTACCGCGAATTCTAAAATGAGATCGGCCAGTCATATGAGTGGCAATGCCGGATTCCCAGGTACGAGGATTGTTAAAGACCTGATGGAAAAGTAGTATGCAAAGCAGGTTGTCGAGGATGAAAGAGATGCAGGACAGCACAGTGGCGATGAACATCTAATATTTCTTCAGGTGAATTTTCGTCAAAAGAAAAATTGCGATAGGTGCTGACAAAAAAGAAGAAACATTTTCGCTCGAGTGCGAAGCAGGAAGTTTGGACATCTGAATGTTAAAGTTCGAACGGAGCGTTCAACTTTACTGTTGAGTTGAGGGAAGAACAGTTCTGTCCGGATATGATCAGTGCCATTTTTTTTGTCAAAATTCCAACGAAGAAAACTCACGATTACTGTCTGAAACAATTACTGCCTGCGAGCCTTCGAAGCGAAGCTTTTATAGTACTAGTGTTAGGTATCGAAATCTTTAGAATGACAAATGGGTATCGACTATATTCATCTACTGTGTGTGCTAGAAAGGACTAGAAGAATCAATATGGATAGTATACCAAGTATTGTCAGGCCTCTACCAATTGAAAAATCTCTAGTATGTGTCCTGTCTGCTTCTTAAGCACGAGCCACGTGCAGTACTGACGTACTAGCTGCCTAGAGTTGACGATACCCTAATGTTAACTACGAAACAGTTTCAAAACTCCTCTTTGTTCATTAGCAGTGTACAATAAAATTACAACATTGTGAAGAGAAAGACTGTTGCGTTTCGCATAGTATTTGAGTGTTGATTTCCGGGTTTGAGCCCAACTCATCCAAATGTAATAACCGTTCCTTTTCAGAATCGTGTGCTATCCGCCGAGAATCAATGCGAAAAACTTACACAGCTTACTAATCAGAGATGGTAAGAAAGAAGCTTCTGATACGTCGAATTCCAGATCAACTCCATAAGTGTCTGCGTTTCCGTGCTCTACCGTAGGCCAATAAAGAATTTCGTACTGATAATTTGAAAGAAGTAGTGTCCAATATTGTAGCTTTTGTGCTGTAGGACGAGGCACACCTTTTGATGTATGAAAAGTAGCACGCGCAAAGCACAGCTCTACTTAGAAGTGTAGCTCGATATGATTACCGTAATGATATTAAATTCCTGAGATCACCTAACTTCTATAGTTTTTGTGATATTTATAATATTAGGCTCTCAACAGGAAGATGTCGGTGCCATGGGTACGCTGGTACGGTTGGATTTGAGCTACGATGAAACAAGGAATTATCAGAGGATTACGAAGTATTTGAATGTAGCCGGCTTTCATTGTGTAGCCGAATCCGCTATTGTATCAGTCACAGACACTTCAGACCATGCTATCTGCCGGCCTGCAGCTTCCTGTTTTGGGCAAAGCCCGTCTATTAATCCACACTCGATCTGCTGTGAAAGCCCTTGCTAGCATCTCAAAATTTCTGTAATTCTTTCTTCTACTCCTTCCTCTGCAGATGTGATTCAATCACTCACGATTATAAGGTTTTTATCTCCCTTTACATAGTGAATTACCCGTTCAATATCCTCATACATTTTCTCCACTTTATCTTCTGCAAGGGACGTTGTCATGTATACCGGACCTAATGTTATCGGCGTTGTTTTCAATTCGTCACGAATGTTATTCCCTTTACACTATTTCCTGCTGTTGTTGATACACTGAGGCGCCAAAGAAACTGGTATAGGCACGCGTATTAGAATACAGAGAGACTATCAGAATACAGAGCTGCGGTCGGTAACGGCTATATAAGACAACAAGTCTCTGGTGCAGTCGTTAGAACGGTTACTGCTGCTACACTGGCCGTGGTGTTATCGAGTGATGGGTCACAGCACCTCCAAGGTAGCATTAAAGTGGGGACTTTCCCGTACGACCATCTCACGAGTGTAGCATGAATATCAGGAATCCGGTAAAACATCAAATCTCCGACATCGCTGCGGTCGGAAAGAGATGCTGAAAGAACGGGACAACGACGACTGAAGAGAATATCTGCTGCAGATTTCAATGCTGGGCCATCAACAAATGTGTGTGCGAACCATTCACCGAAATGTCATCGATGTCGGCTTTCAGGGCCGAAGGCCCACTCGTGTACCCTTGATGACTGCACGACACAAAGCTTTACGCCTCGCTTGAGCCCGTCAGCACCGACATCGGACTGTTGTTGACTGGAAACATGTTGCCTGGTCGGACATTCAAATTGCATCGAGGGGATAGACCTGCACGGGTATGGAGACAACCTAATCAATCCATGGACCTTGCATGTCAGCAGGAGACTGTTCAAGCTGGTGGAGGCGCTGTAATGGGGCATGTGCAGTAGGAGTGATATGGGGCCCCGATGCGTCTAGATACGACTCTGTCAGGTGACATGTACGTAAGCACCGTGTCTGATCCCCTGCATTCATTCATGTCCACTGTGCATTTCGACGGACTTGGGAAAATCCAGCAGGACAAAGCGACACCCCACACATCCAGAATTGCTGCAGAGTGGTTCCAGGAACAAATTCTTGAGTTTAAACACTTCCGCTGCCCACCGAACTCCCCATAAATGAACATTATTAAGCATATCTTGGACAGCATGCAACATGCTGTTCAGAAGAGATCTATTCCCTTGTACTCTTACGGATTTGTGGACAACCCTGCAGGACTCATGGTGTCAATCCCCCCAGCACTATTTCAGACACTAGTCGAGTCCATGCCACGTCGTGTTGCGGCACTTTTGCCTGCTCGCGGGGGACTTACCCGATATTCGCCAAGTGTACCAGTTCCTTTGGCTCTCCAGTGTATTACCCAGTGTTTATCTCCTCTCCGTTTCACTTCACTGACCCTCACAATAGTCTGAGCCTTTGCTTTTCCTTTTTCAGATTTTCTAGCTTCCTTGCTACGTTCAAACTTCTGACATTTACTGTTCACACAAATAGAATGTTATCCCTTTGTTGACTGCTCAATCTCTCTCCCATGGTCATCTCCCCCTTAGCAGTCCTCTCCTGGAGATTCGAATGCTGTGAAATACACATTACGTATCTTTAACGTCGCGGTTTCCATTGCCTGTTGCATCATCATGCCATTGAACATTACTGATGCTTCCTCGTTTTAGGGTCAGTTTGCAACCCAAAGAGAAGAGAGTTCCCTGAACCTCGCATTTCTCCTAAGCTCTCTTTGACAAGACGGTTGGCTGAAAGATGGTGACCTCTTATGCTGGAAGTCATTAGTCACCTTTGCTGATGATTTTTGTTAGAAATGTAAGCAGCGGCTAGGTACGAAACGGAGACCAAGAACATCTCGACTGTTAATCAAAGACACTGTTCCTAGATCACAGCGTGCAGATAAGTTATTACAACCGGCATTCAGCTCTCCTTGGCCTTAATCCGTCGATCATCACGCATGAGTTATTCGAGGCGCTGTACATTATGTAGGCAACTGGGTATGTTCATCGGGGCTTGGCTTCTCTGAACAACCTTTTCATCTCTACTGAGACGAAATACTTACCCACTAACCTTAGTCACGGCTACCACACATTTAATTAGAAATCGTGAACCTCATACATTGAGTCAGGCTTTCAAAGGGCCCAAAAAACCTGTGTGGCTTTTGTGGACCTCTTGGCCGCCTATGATACCATCTGGCGCGACGGACTCATACTAAAGCTGAAAAAAGCGATCCCTTGGCGCAAGACAACTAAGCTTCTGGAAAACACGTTGAAAAATCGCTACTTCAGAGTGAACGTAGGTCAATCTAAGAGTAAATCCTACTCAATAAACAATGGGCTCCCACAGGGATCAGTGTTGGCTGCCCTTCTCTTCAACCTATACACGAGTGACATGGCAGCAACTAAATTTTAAAAACTCTGCTATGCAGATGACATTGCAATAGCTACTCATAACAAGACATTCTAAGAGGGGCAAGGTACTCTGTCAATGGACCTTCAACTTCTTAATCAGTATTATACGATATGGAGGCTCTGCCCAAATCCAAATAAAACTGAGTAAGAGTATTCCACCTGGACAACCATGACGCAAGACGAGAGTTACAAGTAACATTCTGCAATGAGCGATTGATGCACAACATCCATCCAAAATATCTAGGAATAACTCCTGACAAGTCACTAACCTACAAAAAACACCTAGAAATAACCAGTCAAAAGATAAAAAATCGAAATAACATATTAAGAAAGCTGAATAGAACCTCCTGGGGAGCTCAAGCTAACACCCCACGCACCGCAGCACAATCTCTTGTTTACTCGGTGGCAGAATACTGCGCCCCCGTCTGGTACAAGAGTACACACACGATGAAAATACATGTCCAGCTTAATACCACCATGAGGATTGTCTCAGGAACTCTGCAATCAACTCCACTTCTCTGGCTTCATGCCATTTGCAATATAGCTCCTCTCTCCCTCAGAAGGCAACAACCAGCTATCCGAGAATGGAAGAAAATTAATCACCCCTCTGTCTCTGAAGATAGACCTATCCGAAAAATATTGAACCATCTACAAACTACCCGCCTAAAATCCAGGAAACCTATACGGGAAGACGAAGTCTTCAAATTCCCAAAAAGTTACGACATAGCAAGGGAAGGGAGACAATACTGCTCGCTGAATAATCACCATCCTCTCATCACTGATTTTGATCCTTCGTGGTGGAAGGAATGCAAATGCCCAGAAGAACTAAGTGCAGACTTAATCGTGTGAGGACCAACCACGGAAGGTGTAAGGCCATTCTCCACAAATGGAAACTCACTGATGACCCACGATGCGACTGTGGAGCAGAAGAACAAACAATCCGCCACCTGATCTTCGACTGTCCTGCGAGGTGGTCTGAAGGAGAAAGGAGGGATATCACGTGCTGTGCAGTGGGTGACCTGCTTAGATGTGGACTTGTAATAGCTGCAGTGGCTGTCTCCTTAATCTTCCGCGTGTTGTTGTTTGGAATTAATCATTTAATAATATATTTGTAATTCGTTTATTATATTAAATAATAGTATATGTGCAATTTTACTCTGTAGATGCCATACGCTAAATAAAAATAAATAAAGAAATCGTTAATGGATTTCAATTAGTACAATTTGTTCAACAGTAAACAATTTCTCTTTTATATACAACTCCATTTTTGAGC
The DNA here is from genome assembly GCF_023864345.2 of Schistocerca serialis cubense. Taxonomy (NCBI): domain Eukaryota; kingdom Metazoa; phylum Arthropoda; class Insecta; order Orthoptera; family Acrididae; genus Schistocerca; species Schistocerca serialis. The sequence continues at coordinate 493,372,373 of NC_064638.1, forward strand.
CCTCTCTGTGCTGCTACGCAGGGTGTCAACGGGATGATTCAAAAGTTAGTGCTACACAAACTCTGTCGGATACTCAGCGTCAGTACAAAAGACGCCTTACTTTCGGGATATACAGGGTTAAAAGTATTTAAACCGACAAACTCTGGGAGGTTGTAGGGGACATCAAAACAAATATTTTTCCCTAATGTCATTTTCTCCTATAAGGAGTATTTAAACCGGTAGAGGAAGATTTCTCTGGCAGCAAATTCATTAAACCAACAAACACTTTTCCATTTTTATATTACCAAGACACAACACATTGACACAACTCAATTTCAATTACAGTAGATTTTCAAAAATGCCTCCACTGACACGTAAACAAAGGTTACACCGTCGGATCATGTTCTGGTTATTGGCAAAAACCCCCAGGAGTATCTTGAATTGTTCCTGCTGCTGCTACTATCCGGGCAACCAGATCCTCTTCTCATGCAACAGGAATTATGTAAACAATGTTGTGCATCTCTCCCCACACAAAAAAGTCCAGAGGAGACATATCTGGGCATCGAGCAGGCCATGGCACAGGGCCACCTCTGCCAGTCCACTTTACTGGGAACCGTTGGACCAGTAATCGACGCACACGACGACTGAAATGTGGCGGCGCCGCGTCATGTTGGAACCACATGCGTTGTCTTGTAGGGAGCGTGACGTCTTCCAGAAATTCTGGCGATGCTCTGGCGAGAAAATTGTAATAGTGCCTGCCACTTAATGGCCTAGGTAACAGATACGGCCCAATTAAAGAGTCCCCAAGAACACCGACCGACGCATTAACGAAGAACCGCACTTAATGATCACTATTAACTGTGGCATGTGGGTTATCCTCACTCCAAACATGCAAATTGTGCATGTTGAAGACTCCATCACGCCCGAACGTTGCTTCATCGGTAAACAACACAGAGGATGGAAATGTTGGATGCATTTCACACTGTTTCAGGTACTACTGCGAAAACTGTGCTCTGGGTGGATAATTAACTGGTTCCAGGTTGTGGACACGCTGTAAGTGAAATGGACGTAACAACTGCTCTCGAAGGCCTGTTCTTACATTCATCTGATTCGTCCCCATGTTACGTACAATTGCACGAATGCTGATTGAAGGATCCCGCTCCACATGCTGCGAGACATCTTCCTCAAATTGCAGCGTTCTTACCGTGCGACGGCGTCCCTCTCCAGGTAATCTGCTAAATGATCCGGTCTCACGCAGACGTTGGTGCACAGCAGCAAAGGTAGTTTGGTGCGGGATACGGCGATTAGGATATTGTTGTTGATAAACCCGCTGTGCAGCTCGTCCGTTGTGGTGCGCTACGTATTACGCACCAACCATATCAGTGTACTCACCCCATGTGTATCGCTTCATTAGTAAACAGAGACAATGCACTACTACACTGGTGGACAGCAGTTGCCTACAACTGAAGAGCGTAATACGGCCTCTCATGTATGTGTGTGATGTCCTTAGGTTAGTTAGGTTTAAGTAGTTCTAGGGGACTGATGACCTCAAGTTAAGTCCCATAGTGCTCAGAGCCATTTGAGCCAATACGGCCTCTAACAACTGAAGAGCGTAATTCTGCCTCCACCGGTTTAAGTAGTTCTCTTAGAAAAAAATGAAATTAGGGAAAAGTATTTGTGTTGATGTTCCCTACAACCTCCCAGTGTTTGTCGGTTTAAATACTTTTCACCCTGTAGTATGAACACGAGTACGTCCATTCCTGAACGATACGTTCTCATGATGTTCGATGATAACCGCCGTGGAGATAAGAGAAGAGGATAGCGCTTGGAGGTATGAAATAATAACAGGGAGGCAGACACAGGCAGACAGTAGCATTACTGTGCGTGCAACTTAGTTATCTTGTACGCCTTTGGTGTGGAAATTTCGTTTGGATTGCTCAAAGGAATATTTATAATGGGATGAAATATGCAAAGCAGTTGAGGAATTAGCAGCCGTGCCAGGGCGCAAGTTTGCTGCGCCGCCGACCGGCGCCGAATTCGCCAGCCCAGCCCGACGCTCTGTGCTTCCAATCCACCGCAAGCCATCCGCGGGACGAAAAATACACGAATTTCGTTAAGTTTTATTTTTAAAAACGCGATGTTTGAAGGCGAAGTTTACTCGATTATTAAAAGTCAGACCGTTGTTCCTGAATTTGTGATTCTCTGACAAAGCGACTTCGAGCTGTTTTTCGGGGCTTGTGGAAAATGAAGGAAAAGGGAGTATAAACGAGAACTTTAAAATTACGCGTAATACAGGGTGTCTTGCACTGACGGCAGTTTTTCCTTTTCGTTCAGCAAGCTACATCTGACAAAAAATACGCCACCACTTCCTTGTCATGTTCATCTTCCCACGATTCCCATGGCGAAGACACTGTGTATTCCCTTCCTTGTTTTACATAATGTTTCGTTCACTGTACTTTATCAGTACCACCATCAGAATTCGAATGGCTCTAACCCAGCAACTTTTTTACATCAATAGATGCTATGAACTGGTTTGCTTTTCTTCTATTTACCTCACACGTAAGTCGTTGCGGTCGTGTTGCCTTGCGTGTGAAAGTGACGAGTAACTAAATGTGGATGGCTGTTTGACGCACAGCTTTAACTTATTACACATTATCATTCATCCTTTTGTATTGCTGTGAGGGATATGCAAAGCCAACTATTATTCCCTTGACACCCTACGTATACCTGGAAATCACTGAAATATTCAGTTCATTATTTCGTTTTCTTTTAAACATTGCTTTCGTGATGTAATAGTCTGGTTCCCAAGTCTATTGCCAACAGGTACTTACAGTTTTTCATTTCATGAAGACCTTATACTCTTAAAACACGTGCTCTTTACGCTTGAGAGTCCACTGATTTAACCAGTGGCAAACATCTCAGTATGGAAGTCATTGAAGCCGTGGCAGATTACCACTCACAAGTAGCTATGACTGAGGAGGAAGTCTTGGACAAACTTGTGATCAAACTATTAAGCCTCTTAAGAATGTAAATGTTTGAATTTAAATTTCTTCATGAACTGAATGGCATGGAAAAGTTTCAGGGATATTCCTGAGTTATAAAAAGTCAGAAGCGCATGGTGTGACTCTTTATCATAGCCTTCGTAATTACTACAGGTACGGCAAGTGTTAAAATCTTTAAACTATGACAGTGCAAGGTAATTTAGTTATTTAATCAACAAAGCAACAGATATCAAAGTGTTTATGGAAAAATTGTGGGTGCTAGTTGAAAAGGCCAAGTTACTAATGTTCGAAAACAAATACTAGTCAGATTTTGTTGTCACTCTCTCCCAATAGTTTCCACGCCATTCAACAGCAGTGAATGTGGAGTAAACAGAAAAGGGATGTCATGAGATGCCAAATTTGGAAAACCTTCGCGAAACTGCCAAGAGACCTATTCTATTAATCTGTTATTTAGGTAGCTCTTTGCAAAAAATCTGTGAAATAATATTTATTAATTATAAAATAATGTCAATTGAGTGTATCTGTCGCAACAAATAACAAATGAATATGTACATGGCTTATGTCCGTATAATGTTCAACACACTTTTTTAAATAATATGGTTTATAGCCGTTAAGTGCGCTACCCAAGACAATTAAAGAGGCACTGTTTCGAAACCCTGTAATTGTCTCCCAATTCAACACGGAAGTTTGAGATTTAGCTCAAAGGTCCCTATAACATTCTTCTCTAATGGAGCAAATTTGTGGTCCACCGTGCCGTTATCCTCGTACTCAGAGACGCTTCAAACTGCATGGTGTCGACACATGTGAAAATAGCCATAGCATTGAAGTTCATGTGAAGTGTAATATTGGGTTAATATTGTCACATTGGCACTAAATTTTAGCACAATTCTGCCCAATGCCACTGTGGACGTGTTATGTGATGAGGAAGTCCTCTCGCCTCCTTCTTATCTACATTTAGTCATTGCTTTGGATGCCTCTGCGACGGAGGATAGAACCGTGACGCCCAGCGTTTAAATTACATGGTTTTCCTTTGAGTAATCTAGGAAGACATTTCATACTCACCAACAGTCAGACTCGGCACGAAAAGTCCTCAGAAGGTGGCATTAAGGACGTCAATGAAACCAAGCCTCCGCGTAGATCGTTCATTCGCCCACATTTTGCAGACGAAAACGATGACCGCGATGCGGTGAGTAACAGGACGGCGTTCTTGAGAGCGCACCTTTATAAAGTGTAACGCGACTACAAAATTTGCCCCGGTAGAATCAATAGGGACAGTTCAAAAGCATTCGATGAAATTTCCACTTAATCTGAAGTAGCAAAGGGTGTTTGTCCAGTTTCAGCTCTCCAGCTTCGCAGCCTCCTATAGCGTGGTCATAGGGGTGTCACAACATCGCCACATGCCTCAATGTAACTGCAGAGCGTCCCTCTAAGAGTGCAATGACTCAGACCTGTTCTGCATCTTTCTAATAGTTTCTCTATCATGTTTTTGCGATTTTCATTTTGCCTCATATTTCGTACTTCGTGTAAATCGTTCTTACATTCATACAAACTCATTATCAGCTTTTACGAAACGAAACTGGCTTTGCACGCGGCTTATGATTATGCATTTTGTCCCTTCTTTGAACGAAATGTCGACATTATTCGAATGAACGTCTAAGAAATTAAATAATAAATGACACATATATTGGTTTCAGGAGAAGTAAGCGTTTTGACAGCATACTACATTATTCATAATTCCTCTTTTCAAGCTTGAAAACCTTAATTGTATTCCGCGTTGTTGCGAAAGTCTGAAACCTGCACAAAGACAGTTGCTGTTAGCGATATACAGTTACAAATCTAAAAGAAAATTAATTCAAAGTTTTGAACATGTCAAGCAAAAATGAAGTCGTTTTCACCTAGTTACGGCAAATACTAAGAGTGCCTTCATCAGAAGTAAAACACTCAAACTGGCCTATAGCGCAAGTAGAAAAGTTTAGGATTTTATTTTTATTTCTTACGTGTAAGTACTGACTAGCTGTACAAAAAAGGAAAGAAACTGTACTTACACGTCATGTAAACAAATAAATGTCAAGCGATAAAGCTTTAGTCACAAAATTTTAAAGCAGAAAACATGGAAGGCAAGCCACTATTGGCTGCTCACACATGTCGAGCTACGGTAGCATCAGACTGAGGCGCAGACGTTAGCAGTTGCGGGCAGGTGAACATTACACCAAGAGTGCCACCTACTAGCCGAAAATACAGACAGGGTGCTTAACATTCAAAATATAGACAGACGAAGATTATGTTGAACTTTATTTAATACCTGAATTAGAGACAATATTTTATCTGACAGCAGTACCCATGGTACAATTTCTCTACATAAGAGCTTAGAAGTACAGTATAAAGCTGAAAACATCATAATAGGATTAAAAAGGGAACTGAATAACTCAGCGAGTAGAAAAACGGTATGACATGCAATGTAGTTAGTATAAACCATTTAATGAACAAAAAATTTTCAATCGACTTAGGTAGCTGCACGAGGGAACACGAAATCAAATATCAAGTAACGGCTTTATACCGTTGAAGAAGTTTTTATTACGTAAAGTACTTTGAGAACATTTTTCAGCAGCTCACAAATATCCTCCGTATTAATTATAATATTAAATTTGACGATTTCTGGATCCAGATTAACGAACATTTAGAACTTTTTAAACAAGGCATGTTGCGTATGCACGAAAAGAAACTTAGTAAAAAAAATTTCTCTGTTTCCTGATGAAAAATGTGCTTAAAGTACTTTTAAGAAAATCTGTCACGTATTTTATAAATGGATTTTAAATAAGATTAAAATTAGTTTCCACAGATTGAAATTGTCTTTCTCGAAAAAGTCCTAAAGTACCATGTCATGCCCAACTTCGCACACAAAAGTAAAATAGAAAAGATGTTTGTCGACCTAAAAACTGGTATTTAGTGTATAAAAATGAATAATTCATGTCAAACTATAATTGCAGTTGACGTAGCTAACATTCTCAGTAAAAACACAGTCTGTATTCAAAAGTTACGCATAATGATAGGAAGTTGGTTAAATCTATTAATAATACACTTAAAGAAGCTGATGCTTTAGTAAACAATTCTGACAAATGTTCCTCTTTGGTTATGGCCTTCAATTCTGAATACATTTCTAAAACCTTAGATTTTTTAACGAAAATAATGTTTCGGAACTACTTACATAAAGAAGTCAGTCAGCTATCAGTGACGCAAAATTTTTTAATCAAACATTTCCACAAGAAAATGCTTATGAACATGAACCCTCAGCCTCCAAAACTTCTTTCTCAATTCAAAACTCACATACCTAACCATCAAATACTCCCGATTTCTAATAGTATGAATAGCGAGTACCATGACTTAGCCAAATTTCTGCATAAAACTCTGAAAAAAATCATTCGTTTTTGAGAACAATAGTGGCCTAATCCTCTCCAGTACGGAAAATGAGATATTGGTGTCATCTGTTGTCTAGTGAGGTAGACTACCTTTCTATCATATAGCATAGACCAATATCACCTTGTATGTATTATTTAGAAGTCACTAATTTCTTCCCTCGAACAAACTTCCTGTTTGTTTGAGTGCAACATTGGTCCAGCCTCAAACAGCCAAGGAGAGACCAGTATCTGGGTAACGTGTAATAAGATCAAGTTCAGCTTACATTCATGGCGAGAGTGATGTCTCAACCAATGAAAGTAACGAAGAAACAGTGGAAATCTGTGGAAGGAAAAAGGCAAGGTATATACATTCCTGGGACAGGAATACAAAGAAGAGGAAAAGAAATGCAGGAGAAAAATAATTATGTAGGGAGAACTGGCAAGAAAGTCCAAAAACGTAAACAAAGCGCACCATGTGGTTGTCAACATGTTATGCATGTTTCAGTGAAGAACGACGCGAAACAGTGTTCAAAAGATTTTGGAATATGTGTGACTTTAGTTCACAAAATACGTATATTAATGGGTGTGTGAAAGTAAAGCTAGTGAAGAAAAGATACGGGAGCAAGTGGAAATGAGAGCAGGAGACAACATACCCGTGACTATTATATTTGGTTAGATGGTACTGATAAAAGAGTTTGCAACTAAGCATTCATATCTTTGGTTGGAAACAGTAATAGTAGACTTTCGAGAGCAGTTTCACAGAAACAGACTGAGGGAACACCAAAACAAGATGGTCGTGGAAGACATGGAGATAGACCCAATAAAACTAGTGATGATCAGTCCAATTTAGTTGTAAATCGTATTAATAGTTTTCCTTTGCGTGAAAGTCATTATTCGAGAGCTTCTACTCGAAACGGAAAATATTTGCCTGAAGATCTTAATGTTGCTATGATGTATAAACTTCATGTTACTTGGATGAAAAAGGAACATAATCCTGAAGATATTGTTAGTGAGTATATTTACAGGTATACATTAAACACAAAATTCAACCTCTCTTTTTCCTCATCATCTACTGACACATGCAAGGTGCGTGATTCATTGCGCATAAAACTTTCACATGTGGAGGAAGATGTTGAAAAAGCTAACGTCCAAAAAGAGTTAGATTTGTATCAATTAAAAGCGCAACAGGCATATAATAATCTAAAGACTGATACAGGTTATTCTAAAGACCACAGTTCTGTGAATGTGATAGCATCCGATTTACAACAAGCTCTGCCTACTCCCCATCTACACACAAGTGAAGTTTTCTACAAGAGACAGTTGTGGACTTATAACTTTTGTGTGCATGATTGTACTTCAGATGATATGCACATGTATGTATGGCCAGAACATATTGCAGGACAGGGTGCTGATGAAATATTAATTAAATATACTTCCAACAATCTTCAAAATATTGATAAATTAATCATGTATTCTAATATCTGTTTTGCTCAAAATGAGAATATATCCTTAGTATGTTTTTGGTTGCAACTTATTCACAAACAATATGTTAAGGAAATAGTTCACAAGTATCAAGTATGAGATCATAGCTACCTACGCTGTGATAGGGACTTTGGACTCAAAGAGAAGAAAAAGAGATTGGAAAAATATGTGTATACACCTGCTGGGTGGGTGGATCTTATAAAAAATACTAGGATAGGTAAAAGAAAATTTAATGTAACTGAAACGCAACAGGTTTATTTCATAAGTTTAGAGCCTTTAACTGACAAAATAACTAATCGTAAATTTACTGAGGATAAAGGCCCTGTTGCTTTCAGTCGCATTTCAATGCTAAAAGTCTCTGTTGAACAACCATGGAAATATTGTGTCAGGTATTGTTATTCAGATGTTACAGAGCAAGATGCATATGTGAATGTCGTTAAACGATATAGGAGAAAGAATAAACACATCCTTGAATTACAACATGTTCAGCTAGTACCAAAATATTCAGGCCCAAGGCCAATAAACCCAAAGAAACTTAAAGATATTAATGACCTTTTCAAATATGTTCCACCCATTCACCACTCATTTTACAATAGTCTGGTATCTCAAAATAGAACTGAGGATGATGAAAATATACAACATATTGTGGAGGATGACAGTGGAAACTTTTTGATATTCCTTATTATGTATAGTAGGCCTGCTGCTGTGTAATCTTGCAAAACACATACTGAAAAAGTATACTGAAAAAGAAAGCTCTTGCTTGTAATGATAAGTTTAAAATCTTAATATTTTACTGGCAGAACCACTTTCTTTAATGTGTTGTTACTTTAAATTCATATTAAAACTTGTAAAACAACTATTAAGATGAATATATGATCAATTTCATTTATTGGAATAACATTTTTTCTTCTTTCTCATGTGCATAAAAATATCAGTGCAAGAGTGGTCTAACCAAGAAAACTAGTTGCAGGTGCCTCATAAGAACTGCACTATTTCTTAAACTAGTTCACAAAAGACTTTATAACATTATGGTTAAGTTAACCAGTCAACATGGAATACACCACCACCAAAAAAAGTGGGATTTACAAATTCCAAGAAAAACTAAAATTGTATACATTTGACCTTCTGTTTCTCTACTTCTTAAAAAAGTGGCTTAGACTACTGTTGCACTGACCCCCTCAATTATTCCATCCCCAATAGTCTCGCCTTAATCCATAAAATATAATATTTAGAATGCAGCCCAGCCGGCCGCTGTGGTCGAGCGGTTCTAGGCGCTACAGCCCGGAACCGCGCGACCTCTACGATCGAAGGTTCGAATCCTGCCTCGGGCATGGGTGTGTGTGATGTCCTTAGGTTAGTTAGGTTTAAGTAGTTCTAAGTTCTAGGGAACTGATGACCTCAGATGTTAAGTCCCATGGTGCTCAGAACAATTTTGTACAATGCAGTCCAAATACAAAGTTGTTTCCACTCGACATCAGAAATCTTTGTACAAACGTTCCCGCACAAGAAACGCTTAGAATCGTAGAAAAAAATTAGGTCATTTCAAAAAGGAACTTTCATATTAACAAATCACTGACTTTACTAATCTAAGTGCAATCGTAGTCGAATACAATTATTCTGAATTTAATGAACAATTGTATCAGCACTCACACAGCCTTGCTATTGGAAATCTGTTAGCTCGTATCCTTGGTGATATTTTTACTAACTCTCCAGGAGAAAAGTTCTTCAACTGTTTCTCAGCTACAGCGCTAGGCATTCTCTCCTATTTCAGAGATGTCGATGATACTTTAGTCGTCTACAAAGGACCTATTGATGACATTGACAGTATTTTCTATCTTTTTAATGAACTGCGCTAGAAAATATCCTTCATCAGCGAACTCGAAAACGAGTCCCGTCAGTTGAATTTTCTTGATTTGATGCTTACAGTAGAAGAAAATAAAACTTCATTTACTGTTTTTCGTAAAGAAACACATACCGATCGGATAGTACCTGCGTCTTCTATGCAACCACAATCTCATGGAAACGCTTTCTTTCACTCTACTATTCCCAGAGCTACTTCTATTCCCCTCTCGAAAGAAAAATTCGAGGAAGAAATTACTTTAATCGAAACTATAACAGCTAATAACGAATGCGAACCTGCCATAGTGGATCTGTTAAAAGAGTTACTGCACTCGGCACCTCTATCATTGAGTCCAGCCTAAAGAAGAAGCTTTTTTTCTATTCCTTTGGTGGGGCCCATCTCCTGTCGGATTCAACACCGTCTTCGTAATAATTATAACTGTGAAGTCGCCTTTTCAACCAAAATTTTATTCATAATTTAAAGTCGACCCATTCCCCTTTGAAAAACTGTGGAGTCTATATGATTTTTTGCGTCTCTAGCTCTTCTTACTACATAGGTCAAACAGGACGTGCTTTTACAGTCAGATACAAAGAACATCTAAGAAAAAATGGTACTAGCACCTAAAATTCGTCTTTTGCCGACCATCTTCTACTACAGGTCACGAGCCTAAAGCCTTTCACAATATCAACATTTTTCACACTGAGAAGGATGTTCTCGAAGCATTATAAATTTTTAAACGTTTCTCTCGAAATGCTGACCTTATTCTTTATGAGCAGCTACAATTACATAATAAAAGCTTCTTCAACGGTATAAAAGAATTACTTGATATTTGATTACGTGTTTTGTATCTAAATCAGTTCATAATTTTTTGTTCATTAAACAGTTTACATTAACTTCATTTCATTGTATATTGTTTTTCTGCTCGCTGAGTTATTCAGCTCCCTTTGTAATTCTATAGTGGCTTTTCCAAACTTTAAACTGTAATTTTAAGCTCTTGTGTAGATAAATTTTTACCATGTCTATTGCTGTCAGATAAAATATGCCTCTTACTTCATGTGTTAAATAATGTTCATCATAATATTCGTCTGTCTATATTTTGAATGTTAAGCACCCTGTTTGTATTTGCGGCTACTAGATGGCACTCTTGGTGTAATGTTCACCTGCCCACAATTGCTAACGCCTGCACTTCTGTCTGATGCTTCCGTAGCTCGACGTGTGTGAGCAGCCAATAGTGGCTTGCCTTCTATATTTTCTATCTTAAAATTTTGTGACTATAACTTAATCGCTTTATATTTACTTTTCACATGACATGTAAGTACAGTTTCTATTCTTTTTTGTACTGCTAGTCAGTACTTAACACCCAAAAATTAAAAATATCCTGAACTTTTGTACTTGTGCTATAGGCCAGTTTGAGTGTTTTACTTCTGATGAAGGCACTCATAGTATTTGCCGTAACCTAGGTCAAAGGACTTCATTTTGGCGATCAAGGACTGTTATTGCTTTAATTTTAATTCAGTTTTGCTTTCATTATAAACAGCGATAACATAAAGGCAACTTCTAATTACTATAAATTACTATTGATGTGTGAAATGCTGCATTTGTGGAACACTGGTCCGATGTAAGAGGGCGCCTGATGGCCCTATTCTGATCAGGTTAAAAAAAATTAATAAATAAAATAAATATTAAATGATTTGCGAATTCCTGCGATTAGTAACTATGAACTATTGTCTAGAGAAACTATGAACGGGAACTGAAATTCGCTCTGCAAATTGCGATACAACTACGCCATGTTACCTGAATGCCGAAGTGCCAAGTACCAAGTGTATGTGTCTATCGTTCTGTGGATGTGCTGTCTGCTACAGCTCTGTCAGGGGCGTGCATTTCTTCAGCCACCTGGCAAGCTACAAATATGGCAAATTCCCACATTTTTAAAAAATTCTTGCCGTGTGCCAGAGCAACAAAATTTTTGACATTATGTTTCTTTCGGTGTATTCTTTCTATATAACAAAATTCAGAGCAAGATTCGACCTGTCGATTCGGGCCGTTCCGCTCTGAGTGTTGTTCTGCTTTCTCTCTAGCGTCTGACGGCAGGCATTCCTTATATACTCTTCATACCTGCAAGAAAGCTTTATTGGTGTCGAAGTCTCTGTACAAGTACGCCTTTAAAGCACCCGTCAAAGATGCACGGGTAGCACACGGGGTGTTGTTAAACTGGGAAGGGTTGTTCTTATAGAAATTCAGACGTATGTCAATGTTGCAACCCCCCTGCCAGTTGATAATGTCATTGGAGAGCGCGAAACTCGGGGGCTGAAGAAGCATAGGTATCCTTTTCTATTTCAGACCACTTTCAAATTTCTTGAAATGGTTTTGACAGTCCCTTCTGGTTCTGTATACAGGAACAAAATCGCATCGAATAACGTTCAATTGGGTTGCAGCAACAAGATGTGCAACAAGTTAAACATTCTTGGGGCTAAGGCCGGACTTGAACGATGTCAAGAATGACATCCTGTTGCTCATAGCACTGCGATCTGTTGCTTTCGACCGTGAAATGTGAGGAAATCAACGCCGCAACGGAAGAAGTGGTTTCACCGATGCGGTTTATGACATATACTGGCGCTTTTTCGTGCCGATCATGAGCGTAGGTTTGTCTGAAATGCTTACCTCGCTCGCCCCTAAGAAAACTGCTTGATTTCAACTCTGTGCGTGTGGTTTAGACCCCTGTCACAGAGGCATCAAAGGAAGGGGTGGACTATGGGTGAGAGGGCGTATGACAAACTTGTCATCGTGTGAATTGTCTGCCGTGGCGTTCGGAAAACTGTGGTAAAATTTGGTGTTAAAAAGAGACCTTTCTTCCACATGTGACGTTTAAAGCGTCGCCGAGTGCTTGAGTGACGTCGCTGGGCTTCACGCTTTTGAGTCATTGCAGAAGAACCATTTAGACATTTTAGAACCACATTTGATTCTTCTTAGTTGCAATGGAAAACAGTCTTCTGACTGGTTTGATTTGTCCCACCATAAGTTCCTTTCCTGTGTAAACCTCTTCATCTCGGAGTAGCATTTTCAACCTACGTCCTCAACTGCTTGCTGGATGTACTCCAATCTCTTTCATTCTCTACAGTTGTTTGCTCTCTCCAGCTCCTTCGAGTACCACGGAACGTCATTCCATGATGCCTTAACAGAGGTCCTACCGTCCTCGCCAGTGTTTTCCACACAATCTTTTCCTCTCCGGTTCTGTGTAGAACTACCTCATTCCTTAGCCCATCAGTCCACCTAACTTTCAACATAAGTCTGTAGCACCACATCTGAATTGCTTCGATTCCCTCCTGTTGCGGTTTTCCCACAGTCCATGTTTCACTACCATACAACTCTGTGCTCCAAACGTACATTTTCGTAACTTTATTCCTCAAATTAAGGCCTACCGCTGATACTAGTAGACTTCTCTTGGACAGGAATGCCCTTTTTGCCAGCGCTAGTCTTCTTTTCATGTCCTCATTGCTCCGTCCTTGGTTACTTTTCTGGCTAGTTAGGAGAATTCCTTAACTTCATGTACTTCGTGACCATCAGTCGTGATGTTTACTTTCTCGCTGTTCAAAAAATGGTTCAAATGGCTCTGAGCACTATGGGACTTAACTACTGTGGTCATCAGTCCCCTAGAACTTAGAACTACTTAAACCTAACTAACCTGAGGACATCACACACATCCATGCCCGAGGCAGGATTTGAACCTGCGACCGTAGTAGTCGCGCGGTTCCGGACTGCGCGCCTAGAACCGCTAGACCACCGCGGCCGGCTTTCTCGCTGTTCTCATTACTTTTGTCTTTTTCCAATTTACTCTCAGCTCATATTCTGTACTCATTAGATTGTTCATTCCGTTTGGCAGATCATGTAATTCTTCTTCACTTACACTCAGGTTTGCAATCCCATCAGCGAATCGTATAGTTGATATCCTTTCATCTTCAATTTTAATTCCACTCGGGAATCTTTCTTTTATTTCCATTATTGCTTCTTCGATGTACAAATTGAACAATAGGGATGAAGGACTGCATCCCTGTCTTACTCCTTTTCTTCACACGAGCACTTCGTTCTTGGTCGTCCACTCTTATTATTGCCTCCTGGCTCTTGTACACATTGTATGTCATCCGTCTCTCCCTACGGCTTACCCCGGTTTTTCTCAGAATTTCAAACATCGTGCACCATTTTACTTTTTCCAGGTCGGCAAATCCTATGAACGTATTTTGACTGCTCTTTAGTCTTGTTTCCATTATCAACCGCAATGTCAAAAATATCTCTCTGGTACCCTTTACCTTTATTGTAGCCAAACTGATCGCTATCAACATATGCTCAATTTTCTTTCCTAGTCTTCTGTATATTATTCTTGTCAGCAACTTGAATACATGAGGTGTTAAGCTGATTTGCGATGATTCTCGCACTTATCAGCTCTTGCAGTCTTTGGAATTGTTGGGATGATATTTTTCTGAAAGTCAGTTCTGATGGAGTTTTATCTGTCCCTTCTGACGTATTTGTTCTTAAGTTCTCGAAAACTCTCTGTAAGGTCTGATTCTACTACTGGATTCCCTAAGTCCTCTAATTCAATTACTGTTTATTCTTCTATCTCATCAGACAAGTCTTTCCCCTCATAGAGGCCTTCAGTACTCTCTCCTCTGCTTATTTGGGTGGTAACGTGCGCTCGCCTCCCATACAAGTGGACCCTGGTTCGATTCCCGGCCAGTATGAAGATCTTCTCCGCTCGGGTTCGGGGTGTCGTGTTGTCTTCATCATCATTTCATACTCATCACCGGCGCGCAAGTCGACCAGTGTGGCGTCGACTGAAATACGACTTTCACTTGGCGGCCGAACTTACCTGGAAGGAGCCTCCCAGTCAACGATGCCATACGCTCATTTCCATTTCTGCGTTTAACAGTGGAATTCGCGTTGGTAACTTAATGTTGTCACCCTTGCTTTTTGTATCACCAGAGGTTGTTTTGAATTTTCTGTATGCTGAGTCTGTTCTACCTACAAACATTTTTTTCGATTTCTCGACATTTTTCATGTAGTCATTTCATATTAGCTTCCCTGCACTTCCTATTTATTTCATTCCTCAGCTACTTGTAATGTAACCTCCCCCTCACTTATCGACCTTAATGACCGTGAAAAATTAAACCCCGTGCACCTAATTGAAATTTGGGAAAACAATCATCACCGAAGTTGGTTTGTCGGTGAAGAAGGAGGAAAGGGTAACATCTAAATGAAAGGAAAAACGCAAATGAAATTGATGGAAATTAATTTTCAGAAAGGGTAAAATTTACAAATAAAGTAAATGTGCGGTCGTTACGTTAACAATTAACTGGCGTTAATTAGATATTTGAGATTTGGGAAAAATTACGGTCGCCAGTCCAATGGACAACTACTACAATAACTGAAAATGAAAGATTACTGCACATATAATTAGCACTAAAACCGTGGCAACTAAAGGTTGACACGTGTTGTATGAAAACTGAATGTTTGTCAGAAGTAATAAATGTCGCTACACTTTGACTTAATTTAGCAATGTTTGTTGTTGTGGTCTTCAGTCCTGAGACTGGTTTGATGCAGCTCTCCATGCTACTCTATCCTGTGCAAGCTTTTTCATCTCCCAGTACCTACTGCAACCTACATCCTTCTGAATCTGCTTAGTGTATTCATCTCTTGGTCTCCCTCTACGATTTTTACCCTCCACGCTGCCCTCCAATACTAAATTGGTGATCCCTTGATGCCTCAGAACATGTCCTACCAACCGATCCCTTCTTCTGGTCAAGTTGTGCCATAAACTTCCCTTGTCCCCAATCCTATTCAATACTTCCTCATTAGTTATGTGATCTACCCATCTAATCTTCAGCATTCTTCTGTAGCACCACATTTCGAAAGCTTCTATTCTCTTCTTGTCCAACCTATTTATCGTCCATGTTTCACTTCCATACATGGCTACACTCCATACGAATACTTTCAGAAATGACTTCCTGACACTTAAATCAATACTGGATGTTAACAAATTTCTCTTCTTCAGAAACGCTTTCGTTGCCATTGCCAGCCTACATTTTATATCCTCTCTACTTCGACCATCATCAGTTATTCCATTATCCTTGTTTTGCTTTTGTTGATGTTCATCTTATATCCTCCTTTCAAGACACTGTCCATTCCATTCAACTGCTCTTCCAAGTCCTTTGCTGTCTCTGACAGAATTACAATGTCATCAGTGAACCTCAAAGTTTTTATTTCTTCTCCATGAATTTTAATACCTACTCCGAATTTTTCTTTTGTTTCCTTTACTGCTTGCTCAATATACAGATTGAACAACATCGGGGAGAGGCTACAACCCTGTCTTACTCCCTTCCCAACCACTGCTTCCCTTTCATGTCCCTCGACTCTTATAACTGCCATCTGGTTTCTGTACAAGTTGTAAATAGCCTTTCGCTCCCTGTATTTTACCCCTGCCACCTTTAGAATTTGAAAGAGAGTATTCCAGTCAACATTGTCAAAAGCTTTCTCTAAGTCTACAAATCCTAGAAACGTAGGTTTGCCTTTCCTTAATCTTTCTTCTAAGATAAGTCGTAAGGTCAGTATTGCCTCACGTGTTCCAGTGTTTCTACGGAATCCAAACTGATCTTCCTGAGGTTGGCTTCTACTAGTTTTTCCATTCGTCTGTAAAGAATTCGTATTAGTATTTTGCAGCTGTGACTTATTAAGCTGATAGTTCGGTAATTTTCACATCTGTCAACACCTGCTTTCTTTGGGATTGGAATTATTATATTCTTCTTGAAGTCTGAGGGTATTTCGCCTGTTTCATACATCTTGCTCACCAGATGGTAGAGTTTTGTCAGGACTGGCTCTCCCACGGCCGTCAGTAGTTCCAATGGAATATTGTCTACTCCGGGGGCCTTGTTTCGACTCAGGTCTTTCAGTGCTCTGTCAAACTCTTCACGCAGTATCATATCTCCCATTTCATCTTCATCTACATCCTCTTCCATTTCCACAATATTGTCCTCAAGTACACCGCCCTTGTATAGACCCTCTATATACTCCTTCCACCTTTCTGCTTTCCCTTCTTTGCTTAGAACTGGGTTTCCATCTGAGCTCTTGATATTCATACAAGTCGTTCTCTTATCTCCAAAGGTCTCTTTAATTTTCCTGTAGGCGGTATCTATCTTACCCCTAGAGAGATAGGCCTCTACATCCTTACATTTGTCCTCTAGCCATCCCTGCTTAGCCATTTTGCACTTCCTGTCGATCTCATTTTTGAGATGTTTGTATTCCTTTCTGCCTGTTTCACTTACTGCATTTTTATATTTTCTCCTTTCATCAATTAAATACAATATTTCTTCTGTTACCCAAGGATTTCTACTAGCCCTCGTCTTTTTACCTACTTGATCCTCTGCTGCCTTCACTACTTCATCCCTCAAAGCTACCCATTCTTCTTCTACTGTATTTATTTCCCCCATTCCTGTCAATTGCTACCTTATGCTCTCCCTGAATCTCTGTACAACCTCTGGTTCTTTTAGTTTATCCAGGTCCCATCTCCTTAAATTCCTACCTTTTTGCAGTTTCTTCAGTTTTAATCTACAGGTCATAACCAATAGATTGTGGTCAGAGTCCACATCTGCCCCTGGAAATGTCTTACAATTTAAAACCTGGTTCCTAAATCTCTGTCTTACCATTATATAATCTATCTGATACCTTTTAGTATCTCCAGGGTTCTTCCATGTATACAACCTTCTTTCATGATTCTTAAACCTAGTGTTAGTTATGATTATGTTGTGCTCTGTGCAAAATTCTACCAGGCGGCTTCCTCTTTCATTTCTGTCCCCCAATCCATATTCACCTACTATGTTTCCTTCTCTCCCTTTTCCTACACTCGAATTCCAGTCACCCATGACTATTAAATTTTCGTCTCCCTTCACAATCTGAATAATTTCTTTTATTTCATCATACATTTCTTCAATTTCTTCGTCATCTGCAGAGCTAGTTGGCATATAAACTTGTACTACTGTAGTAGGTGTGGGCTTCGTATCTATCTTGGCCACAATAATGCGTTCACTATGCTGTTTGTAGTAGCTTACCCGCATTCCTATTTTCCTATTCATTATTAAACCTACTCCTGCATTACCCCTATTTGATTTTGTGTTTATAACCCTGTAGTCACCTGACCAGAAGTCTTGTTCCTCCTGCCACCGAACTTCACTAATTCCCACTATATCTAACTTCAACCTATCCATTTCCCTTTTTAAATTTTCTAACCTACCTGCCCGATTAAGGGATCTGACATTCCACACTCCGATCCGTAGAACGCCAGTTTTCTTTCTCCTGATAACGACATCCTCTTGAGTAGTCCCCGCCCGGAGATCCGAAGGGGGGACTATTTTACCTCCGGAATATTTTACCCAAGAGGACGCCATCATCATGTAATCATACAGTAAAGCTGCATGCCCTCGGGAGAATTACGGCTGTAGTTTCCCCTTGCTTTCAGCCGTTCGCAGTACCAGCACAGCAAGGCCATTTTGGTTACTGTAACAAGGCCAGATCAGTCAATTATCCAGACTGTTGCCCTTGCAACTACTGAAAAGGCTGCTGCCCCTCTTCAGGAACCACACGTTTGTCTGGCCTCTCAACCAATACCCCTCCGTTGTGGTTGCACCTACGGTACGGCTATCTGTATCGCTGAGGCACGCAAGCCTCCCCACCAACGGCAAGGTCCATGGTTCATGGGGGGGGGGGGGGGGGGGGGGGGAAATTTAGCAAAAGAATTAATAAAACTGGAAAATTGAAAGTTATTGTAGTGACTGAAATTAATAGTGAATTTTGTTTCTGAAGCACTACGAAATTCAATAAAATAAGGTTAGTCTTGGGCTACCTCAACATTCATTTCAAAAGCTACTTGAATCTACGCAATTTAGAAATAAGAGATTTAACTTTGAGCTTGAATTAAACGATTCTGAACAATTAACAGTAGTAAAATTTAGTACGTACCGAGTTGAGCTGCAGTCACAGGTAAGCTAAAATATGGTAACAAAACCCGCACTCTTAATTTCTGCTTGTGTAATCTAAATATTGTAGCCAACTATGAATACTTTAACTGAACTTCGAAATTAAAGCAGTGAAATGGAATGATATTACTTTAATGCTGGCGTATGAATTTCAGCGACACTCGGGTTCATTCCAGAAAAGGAAGGGACCCTGCTTGGTAATGCAATTGGGACAATGAGCAATAAAGGTTCATGCTAAGTTGCTGTATTTGTGAGATAAATGGAACAATTTTAAAAGCTGAGGTCTGCCATACAGTCTAAACCTTTACGTGCTTACAGTCTTCCTTGTTGGTTGATTGAAGGTTTGAAGTCGTCGGTCGAGGAGGTGGCGACAATCACTCATTGTCGGCCGCAGCTGTTGCAGAAGCTGGATGTAGGCGCGCCTTCTTCTCGACAAGGTCTCCAGGCAAAACGGGCTCTTGATGTGCACCAGTTAATGCTTCCCGTCTGCGACACCATGTCAGAAACTAACATAGCAAGTCGAGCGCAATTACATGCTCCCACACCCCAAAAGCGCGGCAACTCGCGGGAGCGTCACACAACACACCTGCTCCACGCGACAGAGTTAACACTACCAAAGATCCTAAACACTTTGGTTCTTCACACGACCTATCGATGTAATCGTTCGATAGCATAGTTTTCCCTAGGCCAGACCCAGCGTAAAAATACGAATAATATTTACAAAACAAACCAATTATACATCGACATAAATGCATATATATATATATATATATATATATACAAGCAGTTACAATATATAAAGACACAGAAATGTCATATCCGCAGGTAACAAAATAAGGAAAAAATTTGTAGTAGAATAGATGGAAATAGGAGGATATGCATTTCCGGCGTTACAGTATTCCTGTATTTCCCTGAACATTTTTGTTCTTCTTTCTTTCATCGATCAACTGAAGTATTTCTTCTGTTACCCATGACTTCTTCGCAGATAGATGTGGATAAAGAGGTGGTTTCCCAGGAGAAGTAATAAATTGTTAATTATCACCTTGAAAAAATGATATGATGTAATTAATATATTTTGTTTGTGTGCAGATCGTAGTGCACAATGAAATCGTCACCCCACAGCGGCGTAGCACACCAGTAACTGAGCCATAACAAAGTAAGACAGTCAAATGGCAAAGTTGAGTACCGTACGGTGATTCCTGCATTTGAAGGCGAACCGTGTTGCGACAGTCCATACTGGGTTACTGGAAATGTACAACAACGCAGCACCATATGACAGAATGGTTTAGTGGCGCAGACGGTTCTAGTTTGGTCACAGGTGTCTCAGTGATGAAGAACGTAGTGGCAAGGCTACTTAAGGGGAAAGTGAAAATCAGTCATGGGTTAGTTTTTAACCTCTCGTACAACAATTTGAACGTGTTGAATGTCGCGACGCGCTGGGTTCCGCCACTTATCACACTCATTTAAGAGCATTGTTGAACTGAGACAGCAACGTATGTGTCGCAGGTGCCCTCTTTAGCCGCCTAGTCCCGATGGACGAGTAGTAGGTGTAGCCACTGTGACCTCGAGGCATGGTATATAAATTTTTTTTCTGTGTAAGTCAGTGACCTTTTTCACTTCAAGGAGTAGGCTTGTAGCCTGTTCTGTCTTTACAAAAGCCATCTTTTACTTGGTGTTCCTATATTTCTCTTTCCCATACGACTATAGTCTGTTACATGTATGACTATTCTTTATGTCCCCATTCTTTCACTGTGCATTTTCCATTTTGCTATCTCGTTTCCTATTCTTTCATTCATGAAAATATATTTAATTCTTTCCTTACTTTAGAATTGTTTACTTAATCTCTCAGAGCATATCTTATTTCTTCCATTAAAAATTTCATTTCAGCTACTATATTCTTCTTGGTCCTTCATACTTCTTGCCCAGGTCTCACTTCCGTATGTGAGCATAGGCATTTCCATTAATTTATAAAGTTTAAATTTTCTGTCTTTCTTGATTTTATTGGCTAGTGTTCTACATATAGCGTCAAATATCATTTGTAATTATTTAACTTATTGGAGATGTCATTCATATATTCAAAACTTATATCATGTCCTGAGAGTTGAAAGTGGATACCTGTTCCATTTAGCATTATTCTGGAATGTACTGGATATTTTCCTTTAAGAGCATAACATCGATTTTATTTTCTGATGTTTTCAAGTTTGCCTATTGAATCCAAGCGAACATGTAAATCATTCTCTGTACAATATGTAAATGGATATATAATTTAGTAAGTGGGCGAGAGAATGTACTCTTCTCGCATTGTAAGTAGGCTGTTTAGGTTTTTATATTGGTAACGCCACGTGATGCTCTGTATGAAAATCACTGGCTGTGCTGTGTGCAGTCTGTGGCTAGTTTGCATTGTTGTCTGCCATTGTAGTGTTGGGCAGCTGGATGTTAACAGCGCGTAGCGTGGCACAGTTGGAGGTGAGCCGCCAGCATTGGTGGATGTGGGGAGAGAGATGGCGGAGTTTTGAAATTTGTAAGACTGGATGTCATGAACTGCTATATACGTTATGACTTTTGAACACTATTGAGGTAAATACATTGTTTGTTCTGTATCAAAATCTTTCATTTTCTAACTGTGCCTATTAGTAGTTAGTGCCTTCAGTAGTTTGAATCTTTTATTTTGCTGGCAGTAGTGGCGCTTGCTGTATTGCAGTAGTTCGAGTAACGAAAAGTTTAAGGACAGTTATGTATAATCGGTCAAACGGGACATTTCATATGTCGACCCTTAGCCGAGGATACCTCACTGGAATCTTCTGGTTTTTTCTTGTAGTTTGTGTAATTAGTATAGTTTTTGTTTATTGCTAGCGCGTAATTATAGAGAGAATTTCCTTTGTAGTTGTAGTTTTTCATTGTTGTACAGTAAACCAGTTGTGGCATGCATGTAGATTTGCAGCAAGTATTTCGCAGCTGCGCTTGCGATTAACTAGATATTATTTTCAGTGTTATGTTAATGTGTTGTCTTATTTTTGCTCTTCAAATTGTGCTTTTCTGTGTTATCGTGTGAAATATAGTGACAGTTATGGCGTGTGAAAAACGTAATACTAGGCTCCAAAGTAAACTGAGAAATGACAGTGAAGACGAAAGCAGTGTGTTAGCGCCACCGTGTAATGAATTAGCTAATGTTCAACATAGCAATTTGGTAATTGTGCATAGGGAAATGGAGTGGGCGGCAAACAATGGCGTAGACAGTGAAACAAATAGTGAACAGGGAAGCATTATCGATCGATCGGTCGGCAACAGCTCGCCTCAGGATTCCGAAATGACAGGATACAATCTTGCAAATACTGTAGATTCAGGTTTTGCGTCCTCACCGTTTTCTCAAATAAATCAAGACACATTTTCTGCTTTTCAAAATGCGAATATTGCCGGTTCCAATGCACTGCCGAATAGCACTGAGGAACATGTTTCAGACACCAGTGCACTGTTGTTACAGTTAATGCAACAAATGGGACAAACACAGCAAAAGCTTCAAAAGTTAGACACAACGCTTGAACAAAATCAGAAACAAATGGGACAAAATCATCAAAAGTTAGACACGACGGAACAAAATCAGAGACAAACACAGCAAAAGCTTCAAAAGTTAGACGCAATGGAACAAAATCTTCAAAAGCTAGACACAATGGAACAAAATCTTCGGAAGTTAGACACCACACCTGAACAAACACGTGAAGATTTAACTACTGAGTTACGTAACATTGAATCGAAATGTCAAAAAGTCTGTAATGACGTAAAAACACAAATTTGTGAGCATTTTCAACCTATTTTTTCGCGGCATGAAAATGCATTACAGAATCACGAAACTGCCATAAAAGAACTGCAAACCATTGTTCATGAAAATCATGAGACCTTGTGGGCTAAAATTGACTCAGTTGCATCTACCGATTCGGTTACGCAACTTGCAAAAACTCTGGAAAACTTAAAGGACACAGTAGATTCGATTTCAACACAAATGGACACTCTGAAACTTGGTTCAGAAAAACACACTGAGGAAATGTGTTCACTATCAGAGAAAGTAGCCGAACTTTCGGATCAGTTCACTAACTTATCTACAAAGGTAGATGATGATCTGAATGACACAAGACCCATAGCCTTCACTGACACAGAAGAGTATGAACAAATTAGAAAATTCAAACAAAATCAAAATCAAATCAATACACAGTACAAAAGAGAAATCCGGGAAGTACAAGATCAGTTGACGCAGGTAATACAAGAATTACATATTTCAGAGGACACTCGCGCTCCAGTACGGGAAGAGGGACATAGAAATATGGAACAACCACAAAATAATAACACAGGACACTTCGGAAGTTATGAAAGAAATTGGGATGGCGCATTGGATTTTGAAATGGAACCGCCGAAACGAAGTAACAATGAGCGATGTGCGACTCGCCGACACGATGATTTTGACTATAAGCTGTTCATTACTACACGTAAATTCAGAACATTTAAGAATTCTGATAACGACATTCATCCACAAGCATGGCTTCATCAGTTCTCTCATTGTTTTCCTCCCAACTGGTCATTGGAGCACAGATTAGAATTTATGTGTGGCTATTTAGAGAATGAACCAGCTGTAAGAATGCAATCAGTCATTCACGATTGCCACAGTGAAGAAGAATTTTATCATGCCATCCTCTCAGCGTATTGGTCTCAAGTTACACAAGACCGAGTAAAACATAGCATCATAATGATGAAACGTTTCAAACAATCTGAATTTTCCAGTCTTATGAAATATTTTGAAGACATGTTGCATAAGAATCAGTATCTTTCAAACCCATACAGCCCCTCAGAAGTCATCCGCATTTGCTTAATCAAATCGCCTGAACATTTACGACATATTATTTTAGCAGGACGTTGCAAAGACGACATTGAAGCTTTTCAGGGACTGTTACAAGAACTGGAAATTGACACTGACAATCGCGGAACGCGAAAACAGGAGCACAACATTACAGGTCACATCTGTCACAATTACGTGATGACAGAAATAATACAGGACAAGGCTATTCTTACAACGTAAATCGTGACCAAAACAGACACTACCCGTATGACAACTGTGGGCAGAGTAGTAATAATTACAGGGAAAGATCACATCTCCGCAGTAATGACTATCACAGAGATTACCATAGAAACAGACAATATGGGAACAAAAACAATTATTATCAATGGAGACAGAATAACTTCAGATGCAACAATTCAGCGCGCAGTTACAATTCAGGAAGAAATTCCCCACCACGTGACCGGCAAGAAAGAAACTATGGAATATACCGACATGACGACAGACGATATAATCGTAACAACAGACCTGAATTGCATAAGAAATGGCAAGCTTCAAACAGGGCAGGGCCTTCTCGTCAAGGTGAATTTGTAGAAGTTAGGTCTCCTAACCCCAATAACGACGCACGCCAACAAAGGAACAGATAATGACTCGCACCGCAGGCAGCCGCGTGCGCCGGCTGGCTCAGAGAAAACTAACATAGACGCTAACCTTTAGAAAAATTTTAGCATTCCTCATTGACGTATACCGCATGATAATTCCGTTCAAGTTGAACCTCTGCGTACTAGGAAGAGTAAAGGATTGCACCACATTTCACATGTAAAACCGTTTATAGAAAGATAATCTGCTTTATAACTTAGTCTTTGCCATAAAATTTTTCACATTGCATTACTAGTATGCTTTGTCAGACTTAGAATCTGTTAATATGCAACAATGTTTGAAGTCAAATATCCAGTCAAGAAACAAGAGAACTTATTTAAACAGAAATTGCGAATGCATTGTTATTGTGAACAGACGACAGTGTTATTGTGTGTGTACATTCTTGCTTGTTAGTTGCACGATTACATAACGACTATAAGGCTCACATACTTAGAACATTTGCCAGTACTGCTAATGAGATTTTAATGCAACATTTTGGTTTACTTGAAAATACATTCTGGATTTAAAGTACTTTCTGTGAGATACCAGATGACACAGTGGTTAGTTTATGTTGTGACAGCTACACGATTTTGTCTCAACGCTACTAATGAGTGACAATTTACAATGTTGTTTTTGCGGTGTATCTGTTTTATATCTGCACAGTTTTTCTGAATTCTTCTGGAAAGTAAAACATGTTTTAGTAGTAACTTTTGTGGTATAGCTACAATGAGACAGCCTTTTCTGTATCACAACAATATGTTACAGCACAGTACTTTCTTCATCACGGCAATAAGCGTAAACTAAGATATCTATATGCAAAGCATTTCACTTTTGTTTATCATGAGGCAAGTACATTGGCTTCTGCAGAACTTAGCTTTTGGAGGACAATAACTACGACACTTCCACAGAGATTATCTTACAGCAAGACGCAAATTTAGCGCTACAGGACACGTATTAGAGTGATTAATTTTGCACTTCAATCATTTATTTTTACAGATATTTGAAGTACAATGATACAAAGGTTTTCCGTGATACATTTCGTTCCATTGCTGTAATCTGTAACACCTGAGGGTATAATTACATTAATCCTCAGGGGGTACACGCCTACTTTGTGTACCATGTGTTTGGCAAGCACAAGGAGCCCTAGCTAATATGGTATTTGCTTATAAAACTTTACACATCGGTACCATATTTCTCTAACACATAAATTACACAACTATCTGATTATTTAACAGAGAAACAAACATTTTTTTACTACATCAGTGGCACATGTTTACACAGTTACACAGTTGGGTAACTTCACACTTATGAAATTGTATTTTGTCTGTGCTTTGTGAACTGTTCATATTTTTTCGGAACCATTATGATACTATGACAGTGTTGACAGATGTATTTGGTAAGGGAGCATTATTTTTAAAGTACGTTTCAGGTAGATGACACTATTGAAATGAGCAGAGAATATTTTTTAGGGTTTGAAATTGTTGGAGGAAGCTACAACGTTTTTGAGATTTGACTGAGGTGTTATGATGTTATTTTTACGACGACGATGTGCATTATGCAGTTGAGGTATGTTTATGATCAATAAGATGATGCTACCATATATGAGGAATTTGATTATGCTACGTATTTATTATGATGAAATATTGAAGAAGTGTTGACGAATATGTATATGTGTAATAAGGTAAGGAATAATGAGTAGTGGTTAGGGACTGTGACTTGTGAAAAAGGATGCTGGAAACCAAGAATCGTACTTTAAGAGTTATGAAATGTGTGTAAATGCGTGAATGTACCACAATGCCGACGAAAATTTTTTGGACACTGTTATATTTACAGGATTTTGTTTCTACAGATTTGTAACGCAAATTCTAGACCTGTGAAATTTTTTATATGAGACTGTCACTGTATTGCAAACTGGTGTCGTAAATATTTCGGTAAGAAAGCCAAGTGACCTTGACGTAATGCATCTTGAGCTGCCAGCTGTGTCAGACGCCTGGAGAAAAAGCCATTAGTGTGTGCCTTTCAGAGGCACAGGTGGAGAAAAAAAAAAGGGGGGCCATTATCCTCACTATTGACATTCCTTTTTAGAAAGCATCGCAAATACGACATGCTCAAACTTGGAAACGTATGATAACACTGAGGAGCTCTTAATTTATGATATTTACTGAAATCCCTAATGAAATGATGAGAAATATTTTTATGCCTATACACTTGATTATGACTACCGTCTTTCTAGATGAGAGATTTTTTTTACTACCTTGTGAAATGCCATATGACTAATGAATGATGTTTCATGTCTTCCTTTGTACATTTGCTCATTTTCTTTAATATTTAGTTTCTAGCTGCACTGCAGCATTGGTTAGTATAAAATTTAATAGATGTACTAATTTCACTGTTTTCTGTCTACAGACCCAGTGAAGAATACGTTTCTCATATACTTTCTTAGAAAAGAGAGCACAAATAGACATTTCCCTTCACAGGAATTGCATAAATAATTTTTTTAATGACTTGGTAACTTTCTTGCAGAGTAAGTTTTTTGTGATGCATCAGTCTAGTGTTAAGATGTGACATAGGTATTAAACATGGCCATTTTTACTGTAATATTTTTTCTGCTTGAGCTATGTCATGTTTAGATATAAGTTATTGCATTTGCCGTTGCTGTTTGCCAGGCATAGTGCTACTAAATTTCACTTTGTATTACTCTGTTAAGCTAGTTTTACTACGAATTTATTTTTCTTATTTGCTGCGCATTGCCTTATATTAGTTGTAATATTGCATTTGCTTTGCTAATTTATGCTGCTTGCTTTGCCATTTGGATTTTTTTATCATTGCTGTTTGTGTTAATTGTTTTGCGCTGCTGCATTGCCTCGTTCCTTAGTTTAGCATCTGAGCTCAGTAGATTTAAGTTAGCTTAAGACGGGGTAGGCTATAAGAGAGAACAAGTTGTGATGAATTGGAAGAAATGCATTGAGAAGCTATAAGAAAATGGTTTGGCCAAAAAAAAAAAAAAAGTATTTTGAAAGAGGATATGAGCAAAAAAGTAGGGTTTAGGGAAAACAGGTTTAGGTAGGATTTTCTTCGAAATAAATGATGAGGTAAGATAATGGAAAATAAATAATGAGGTGAGAAATATGTGAACATAAAAATACAGAAAGCATGGTTGGATAGGATTTTTTTGGTGGAAACAAATGTTGAAATAAGACGAAAGATCTATGGAATGAAGTTTTAGGTTGGACTGCAGTACCAAATGTTACACTGAAAACAAACCCTGCCCTTTCCTCTTGTGTTATTCTGCTATGTGTTGGTGTACTCTTGTATATTTGTGTTTTTCCTGTCTTTATGTGTTTAGCTAATATGAGTTATGTTGTGGAATTTTTCTAATAATATGTTGTTTACTTTGTACAGTTGTTTAGACATTATTTATTCTGTTTTGTTTTAATGCTCATGTGTAAAGTTGATGTTTCAAAAGTTATTCTGATCTTTTATGTATTTACTTGTCATAATTCCTATAACACTGATGTATATGTTTGTTAGATTCTTTTGTAAAGCCCTTATTACTACAAATGTTACTTGTATTGTTATGTTCTTTAATGATATATTTTGTACGTTTGTCATTGTATTCTCATGTTTTAATATTGTAATTGACACCAGTTCAGCAAATTAAGTAACTTGTAAGCATTCATTTCACTGCACACATTTCTGTTGGTCTTAGTATATGGACAATATGTGAGAAGTAGGGACTGATAGTGTTTGCATGTGTGTTGATAATTCAGCAAGGGACTGGTTAACAGCATTGCTGATTCTAAGGATATTCCAAAAAGTTTTGTGGGTACACAAGTGGTGGTTTGTGGACTTGCTATATTCACTGCAAGACTCTTCGATGGTAGTTGTGCACACGCACAGTCGCAACAGATGGCTGTTGGCCGTCTCTACATGGACTACAGTGGGTCTGCATCTTTGATGGTCCACCAATACCATTATTTCTACAAGGACTGCACTGGGTCTGCACCTCTGGTGGCCCACCAATACCGTAATCTCTACCAGGACTACAGTTGGTCTGCTCTGTGATTACCTACCTACCAATATTCTTCAAAACGTCGAATGACTCTACTGTGGGTTTCCTCTGTTGTAGCCCATTACCTGTCTGCATGTCAAGAGTCAGCACTGTCTTCCTGTTGGAAGGACAACAAGACTGCATGGAAATCCACTACTTCAGTGTGCATTTTCTTTTACTGCTCAGACTTTGAGAAAAACACTGCAAATTTTAGCTTTTGACCAACACAATATCAATAAGTGTGTGCATTTGATATCTTTCTTACCGTAATTATGAAAAATTATTTCAAATCTGTATTGGCCAGTGCCCAAAACAATTTGTAAAATTTTTTGTGGGGAGCATGGGGGCTATGTAAGTAGGCTGTTTAGGTTTTTATATTGGTAACGCCACGTAGCGCTCTGTATGAAAATCACTGGCTGTGCTGTGTGCAGTCTGTGGCTAGCTTGCATTGTTGTCTGCCATTGTAGTGTTGTGCAGCTGGATGTTAACAGCGCGTAGCGTGGCACAGTTGGAGGTGAGCCGCCAGCAGTGGTGGATGTGGGGAAAGAGATGGCGGAGTTTTGAAATTTGTAAGACTGGACGTCATGAACTACTATATACGTTATGACTTTTGAACACTATTGAGGTAAATACATTGTTTGTTCTGTATCAAAATCTTTCATTTGCTAACTATGCCTATTAGTAGTTAGTGCCTTCAGTAGTTTGAATCTTTTATTTAGCTGGCAGTAGTGGCGCTCGCTGTATTGCAGTAGTTCGAGTAACGAAGATTTTTGGTGAGGTAAGTGATTTGTGAAAGGTATAGGTTGATGTTAGTCAGGGCCATTCATTTGTAGGGATTTTTGAAAGTCAGATTGCGTTGCGCTAAAAGTATTGTGTGTCACTTTAGTGAATGTTTGAGTACGTTCAGTTTTGCTCAGCTGTTTGAAAAGCAAATAGTGTAAGAGGTTTATCAGCACAGTAATTCAGAAATTTTTCTAAGGGGACGTTTCAGTATTCCAACCAATGAGTAAAACAGAAGGAGACTGATATTATCCTGATTTGTTCAAGCAACAGTGGTATACCCATATTTGCGTATTAATGTAGGGATTCTTCTGATTTGTTCACATTTGAAGAGGATCGTTAAGGACCGAATCTGTAGCCTGGCGAAAATTTATTTGTGTTCATTAAATAGAATTAAAGAGACAAACACTGTGCATCCTGCCTCTCTACCTTTATTCGCGATGTCATCGACTATTTTTTTTTTTTTTTAAGGCGTAAAGCAACCAGCGTTATGGATTCACCACCACCCAGAAAAGTGGAGAGCCAGCTATCATCGAGCAAGGTGACGTTGTTTTATAGGATTGCCACAATACTAATAGATTCCTTTCGTAAGGACAAAAAATCAGAAGACCATATAACCAAATCCTCATGACGAAATTAAAAATTCTGTGAGGATATGAAGTGAAGAATATGCTTTTTGCTTTAAGTCGAAGCCCCATCTCTTTCTACACATGTTGCCTCATGCGGGTACCTTTTCCTTCCACCCCATCATCTTCACCTCACACTTCCCTGTATTCTCCTGAGATGGCACTCAACGGCTTCTTCGTCTTTCCTCAGATGAATAGACCAATGCGTGGGAGGCATTTCCAAAAAGATGATGCGGTGATTTTGCCAAACGACCATAAGTCTGACTTTTACAACCAAGGTGTTGGTCAAATCCTCCACAGTTGGGAAGAACGTGTCACAGTGAAGGATAAGCACGCTGGTTTGTGAAACTTACAGACGAAAGTAGCTTTCGCCTGATGTGTCACTGGCAAACAACATAGCTCGATGAAACTTGGACCTTGTATAAAAAGACGTGCTGCAGTGTAGTGCAGAAGGTGACAGAAAGTAATGCGCAACGAGACGAGCAGAAATGACACTTTTATTCACAGACAGTAATTAGTCGGAAGCCCCCGCGAATCATGATAGTCGCACCTGGACGTTACAAAACGGAAGACATGGTTCTTAGCGTATGTGATCACAGCGAGCTGCAGTGCAATTCTGAAGCGTGGTACCACACTGGGCACAAGGTTGGTAGAGAGTTGTTGTGATACGTTGTTAGAATCCTCCACCAGTGCATAGCCGTTTTACCATGTGAACATGCTGCATTCCGCCTCCACAATGCGTATCGAAATGGTATTTTGGTAGGGGAAATAGGCAGGTCAGTCCAATCGCCGAACGTCGTCTCGTTCCAAGAGCACCTCCTCCTACACTCGTACATACGGTCTCACATTGTCATCAATAAATATGGCACCACTGTAAAGAGGCAGATAGGGAGGGGGTTCAATGTCCCAATAACAGATCTTGAGTCAGTAAGTCCAGGCCACATTACGCTTCCCCACATTACTCTTCCAAAACGGTCATGTTCAACATTTCCTGGGTGCATTAGATGTTCCCACATCCCGATATCTGAGAGTACGTCCAGAATCATTACTCAGACTGAATCTTTCTCCAGACGAAGACAATACCCTCTATTCCTCCCCCACCAAACCCCATGCATCGCCCTACCAAACTATTGGGCAACAATCGTCGCACTTCATCCTTCTTCCACGTTCCCCGTCACTATTCACCGAGTGAAATCTAAATATTGTTCCAGGCCATGTTGTTAAGAAGAACACCACCAAGGTGAACGATAACCACCCGCTGAGTGACCCACACTGTCTTTTACCTACCTTTCAGCTGCCTCGTGTTGTTGGTCAAATCCATATGGCGTTAAAGTCACGCAGACCTCACGCCACCATCTCTGCGAGACTGGGAGACCTCAAGCAATATTCTCCTGCGCTTTCATTCATTTGCAGCTAGTTGTTACTACGTTATGGTGCCAGGGGTTTAAATATCGCTACGGTCAAACGATTATTTTATTTAGAACACGACGGGTTTCGGGCTCTTACACGCCCATCATCAGGCGTTATAACTTCATTCTGTGACCCTGAGCGCCGCGGTGGTCGAGTACAGGATGCGGGGTATTACCAGGGAGCGCGGTGATACACCGCGTTCTGTACTCGACCACCGCGGCGCTCGGGGTCACAGAATGAAGTTATAACATCTAATGAAGAGCTCTAAATCGATACGTATTCTGAATAAAGAAACCTTACAAGTGTAGCGGAATTTCAACCTCTGGTATAATGCTCAGCTGCGGGTTCCTCTGACAGGATTTATCGTATGTTATGGTACTTTATCTAGCTTATCCTTATGTTTTGCAGAGCAGCGCACATACAGACATAAAAAAACGTTTTTCATCATCTCGGTTCCGAGATTTCCGCAACCTGTACAGGAAATTGGAATAGAGATCAACATAAAAATCATTTACGCCCTTTTTATTGCTCATGGAAATCACACATTGCGTATTGTACCACCATACAGCGAGATCTTCAGAGATGGTGATCTAGACTGCTGTACACACCAGTACCTCTAATATCCAGTAGAGCGTATTCTCGCATTAATGCATGCCTGTATTCGTCGTGGCATACTATTCACAAGTTCATCAAGACACTGTTGGTCCAGATTGTCCCACTCCTCAATGGCGATTCCGTGTGGATCCCTCAGGGTGGATGGTGGCTCACGTCGTCCATAAACAGCCCTTTTCAATCTATCCGAGGCATATCCGATAGGCTTCAAGTCTGGAGAACATGATGGCCACTCTAGTCGAGCGATGTCGTTATCCAAATGGACCTCATTCACAAGATGAGCACGATGGAGGCGCGAATTGTAGTCCATGAAGACGAATGGCTCGGCAATGTGCTGCCGATATGGTTGCACTATCGATCAGAGGATAGCATTCACGTATCGTACAGCCGTTACGGCGCCTTCTATGACCACCAGCGGCGAACGTCGGCCCGCACAATGCCACCCCAGGCGTTCAGCCTGACCGAGTTGCCTCCAAGCACGTCTCCGACGATTGTCTGGTTGAAGGCATATGCGACTTTCATCGGTGATGCCAATGCTGAGCGGTTCATTCGGCATGTTGTTGGGCCCATCCTTACCGCGCTGCGTGGTGTCGTGCTAGCAAAAATAGACCTCGCTGTGGACGTAGGGAGTGAAGATATGCATCATGCACGCTATTGCGCACAGTTTGAGTCGTAACACGACTTCCTGTGGCTGGACGAAAAGCGTTATTAAACGTGGTGGCGTTGCTGTTAGGGTTCCTCCGAGCCACAATCCGTAGGTAGCGGTTATGGACTGCAGTAGTAGCCCTTGGGCTTCCTGATCGAGGCATGTCATCATGTCCGAACAACATCGCTTTGGTTCACTCCGAGATGCCTGAACACTTCCCCTGTTGAGAGCCCTTCCTGGCACAAAGTATCAATGCGAGCGCGAACCACCCACGGTATTGACCGTCTTGGCATGGTTGAACTACAGATAACACGAGCTGTGTATCTCTTTCCTGGTGGAATGACTGGAACTGATCGGCTGTCCGACCCCTCCATCTAATAGGCGCTACTCATGCGTAGTTGTTTACATCTTTGGGAGGGTTTAGTGGCACCTCTGAACAATGAAAGGTACTGTGTCTGTGATACAGTATCCAGTCAACGTCTGTCTTCAAGAGTTCTGGGAACCGGGGTAATGCAAATCTTTTTTTGTTGTGTGTAGATAACGACCAACACCAGCGCTATGTTCTATGGTTGCAGCTGGACTCTTTCGAGGTGATAATTATGATTACCACTCGTATTCTTCTAAAAAAATCGACGCAGTCTGCTTTGTGAGCGTGCAAAATAATATTCTGTGCAGCTACCACAGATGTATCACCAGTGTTGTCCATCGCACAGTCAGCCACCTCCTTGTCCAGTGTTTGTGTCGTAGTGAGACGCGGTGTATTCTGCAGACGGTGATGTTAGCGGAGCCGGCTGGCCGAGATTCCGCCCGGCGACTGGACGGCAGCCGCAGTAACCGTGTCGCTTAACGACGAGCGAACGGAGCTCCAGAGGGCTCCCCCGGGATCACTGAGCGACGGTGGACCAGGCACAAGGACGGACGGAGTGGAGACGAGACACAACGGACTGTTTACGTCTCTGAACAGCCGCCGCGGCTAACAGCGAAGCTGCCGAGTGCGATAGGTGTGGGCGGCAATACGCCCACAGCTTCCTCTACGCCCCACTGCCGCACTACGGTCTTCTCGGTACATTTACACAGCGCGGGGTCAAGTTTCGTTTCATACAGGAAAAGGGAAACAGTGACCGCGTATGGAACCGCAGGCACTGGACGCAATAACATAGTCACTGAATTCCTCAGGTATTCGATACTCACAAAGCCGAAACGTCAGTGCATAAAAGTTCTAGCCACGTGGAATAACTCCTCTCATCATTATTAAATAAGTATCGTTTAAACTCCTTACTGACTTCTCGTCCAAAATATTCGAAAAAGTGATGTACTCAAGGATCGTTTCACATTTAAGTACAAACAATTTACTTAGCATTTCACAGTTTTTCCCAATGCGTTTGACTGTGCACATCATGTCACTCTCTTAGAAAAACTGAAGGTTCGTGGAATTGACGACTTTACATACAATTGGTCTGAATCATACTTATCGGATAACATGTAGAAAGATGTGCTGAATAATTCAAATGAAATTGAAAATATAATAAATTTTGGTTAATGGGGATAAATCATAGAGAGATTCCCACAGGTCTCAATTCTGGGTCCACACCTGTTCGTCCACACCTGTTCGTCCACATCTGTTCGTTATGCATGTAAATGACCTTTCACTTAGTATTCCACAAGCAGAATTGCTACTTTTTGCTGATGATACTAGTGTTATAACAAATTCATCAGAGAGAAAGCAAAGAAAAGATGGTTAATGATGTTTCTCGAAGAATTTCTAAGTGATTTTCTGGAAACGGACTCTTCCTAAATTTTGAGAAAATGCGTTATATTCCGTTGGCTACGACAAAATAGAATGATACGACCAGTTTCTGTGGCATAGGCATGGATGATAGTAAACAGGGACAGTACTCATAAAAATGCTGAATCAACACCTTCGTATTTCCGCTCAATAATGACTCATGTCATAATTCTTACAGTTTGTACAAAAGGACACGTGCCATGTCTCGAATGGCGTGTCTAACGTCGTGACAAGGTGTCACCACCTGGGAACAACGGTCACGCTAGCTGTTGGCTCAGCGAGGCTACGCTACATACAGGATGTCTATAATTAATGTTTCAGGTTCAAAACACTGTAGAAAGATAATTGCTGCTCAGAGTGACGTCAATTCTGAACATTACATTGTTGACACAGGGAGAAACGTCGAGGAACAAAAAACAGTTTAACGAAAATTTGACTAACAGATAGCACTGTAAGTGTTAGAAGAAGCACACCGATGGACGCACGGCACACGAGTTTTCCTCAGTTTGCGTCCAAGACGCCCAGCATAACTGCGTCCATGGAGAAGGTCACGCGCTGCTGGTGAAGATTGTTTATGCTGATGACTGTGCACCAGTAGCCCTGCAGAACTTACCGGCACTCGAGGATATGAAGAAAGCCATTGGTGCAGTGTCTGCTAACGGTTTGGAGAAAATGATTACACAATACAAAAAAAAACATGTTGTTTTGAAGTGCAGAGGAAGAAAAGCAGCTGATCCGACGCCTGTCGAAGGCGTGGCTATGTTGTTGCAGGAGGGGCCGAACGGTAGAGTGCAAACATGCAGTCCAAGGGGAACTGCCTTAACGTTAGACATGCCTGAGAGCACAGTGCAAAAAATCCTGCGAAACATCCTACATTCCTATCCATACAAAACCACACGTGTTCGGAGTTGCTACCTGATGACTTGCCAGTAAGCCAAACGTTCGCATTGGAATTTATTTCTCGCATGGAAATAAGCAATGCTTGGCCATGAAACATTTTGTGGAGAAACGCAGCCCATTTCAATTTCCAATGACTTGCCAATAAGCGAAATTGCAGAATATGGGCAACGGCAAATCTGAACACGCATCAACAGGTACCATTTCACTCTGCAATGTGCCTGTGTTGTGCGGATTGACGGCATTGTTTATCGTAGGGACGTATTTTATCGAGGAGGTGCGGGTCCTGTTAATGATACGGTGAATGCTAGGAGAGGTTGTTGCGCACAAACGTCATTCCTGCTTTTTATCAGTGTGGGAAGGATCATTTTCATACGTGATGGAGTTCGTCTGCACATTGCACAACCAGTGAAGTGGCTGCTGCAGAGGCGTTTCGTAAATGCCGCCATGAGAAGTCAGCCTCATTCTGCCAACGGCCTTGTCAAAGAGGGCGGAGGAGCGGGTAGAGGTTCAGGGCACTCTCTTGTCCTAGGGGTGGGAAATTGCCCCTAAAGGCGGAAGAATCAGCAATGATCAACGACATGAGGATGCAGAAGGCAATGGAAATCACTGTATTAAAGACACGTAACGTGTATCCACAGGACATGTGGCCTGTAACTGAAGAAGTGTCATGATGATCTCTCCATTGGCAAAGGATTCCGGAATAGTCCCCCATTCGGATCTCCGGGAGGGGACTCCCAAGGGGGAGGTTACCATGAGAAAAAGATTGAATAATCAACGAAAGGATAACGATCTACGAGTCGGGGCGTGGAATGTCAGAAGCTTGAACGTGGTAGGGAAACTAGAAAATCCGAAATGGGAAATGCAAAGGCTCAATCTAGATATAGTAGGGGTCAGTGAAGTGAAGTGGAAGGAAGACAGGGATTTCTGGTCAGATGAGTATCGGGAAATATCAACAGCAGCAGAAAATGGTACAACAGGTGTAGGATTCGTTATGAATAGGAAGGTAGGGCAGAGGGGAAGGAGTAGAAGAAAAGGTTACAGGAGAATATTGCCTTGGGACGAGGAATGAAAGAGGAGAAAGACTAATTGAGTTCTGTAACAAGGTTCAGCTGGTAATAGCGAATACCCTGTTCAAGAATCACAAGAGGAGGAGGTATACTTGGAAAAGGCCGGGAGATACGGGAAGATTTCAATTAGATTACATCATGGTCAGGCAGAGATTCCGAAATCAGATATTGGATTGTAAGGCGTACCCAGGAGCAGATATAGATTCAGATCACAATATAGTAGTGATGAAGAGTAGGCTGAAGTTCAAGACGTTAGTCAGGAAGAATCAATACGCAAAGAAGGGGATACGGAAGTACTAAGGAATGATGAGATACGTTTGAAGTTCTCTAACGCTATAGATACAGAAATAAGGAATAGCGCAGTAGGCAGTACAGTTGAAGAGGAATGGACATCTCTAAAAAG
Organism: Schistocerca serialis cubense; assembly: GCF_023864345.2. NCBI lineage: Eukaryota > Metazoa > Arthropoda > Insecta > Orthoptera > Acrididae > Schistocerca > Schistocerca serialis. The sequence continues at coordinate 493,408,830 of NC_064638.1, forward strand.
GGCCATCACAGAAGTTGGGATGGGAAACACTGGTACAAAGAAGGTAGCTGCGAAGAAACCATGGGTAACAGAAGAAATATTTCAGTTGATTGATGAAAGGAGGAAGTACAAACATATTCCGGGAAAATCAGGAATACAGAAATACAAGTCGCTGATGAATGAAATAAACAGGAAGTGTAGGGAAGCTAAGACGAAATGGCTGCAGGAAAAATGTGAAGAGACGAAAAAGATACGATTGTCGGAAGGACAGACTCAGCATACAGGAAAGTCAAAACAACCTTTGGTGACATTAAAAGCAACGGTGGTAACATTAAGAGTGCAACGGGAATTCCACTGTTAAATGCAGAGGAGAGAGCAGATAGGTGGAAGGAACACATTGAAAGCCTCTATGAGGGTGAAGATTTGTCTGATGTGATAGAAGAAGAAACAGGAGTCGATTTAGAAGAGATAGGGGATCCAGTATTAGAATCGGAATTTAAAAGAGCTTTAGAGGACTTACGGTCAAATAAGGCAGAAGGAATAGATAACATTCCATCAGAATATCTGAAATCATTGGGGGAAGTGGCAACAAAACGACTATTCACGTTGGTGTGTAGAATATATGAGTCTGGCGACATACCATCTGACTTTCGGAAAAGCATCATCTACACAATTCCGAAGACGGCAAGACCTGACAAGTGCGAGAGTTATCGCACAATCAGCTTAACAGCTCATGCATCGAAGCTCCTTAGAAGAATAATATACAGAAGAATGGAAAAGAAAATTGAGAATGCGCTAGGTGACGCTCAGTTTGGGTTTAGGAAAAGTAAAGGGACGAGAGAGGCAATTCTGACGTTACGGCTAATAATGGAAGTAAGGCTAAAGAAAAATCAAGACACTTTCATAGGATTTGTCGACCTGGAAAAAGCGTTCGACAATATAAAATGGTGAAAGCTGTTCGAGATTTTGAGAAAAAGAGGGGTAAGCTACAGGGAGAGACGGGTCATATACAATATGTACAACAACCAAGAGGGAATAATAAAAGTGGACCATCAAGAACGAAGTGCTCGTATTAAGAAGGGTGTAAGACAAGGCTGTAGCCTTTCGCCCCTACTCTTCAATCTGTACATCGATGAAGCAATGATGGAAATAAAAGAAAGGTTCAGGAGTGGAATTAAAATACAAGGTGAAAGGATATCAATGATACGATTCGCTGATGACATTGCTATCCTGAGTGAAAGTGAAGAAGAATAAAATGATCTGCTGAACGGAATGAACAGTCTAATGAGTACACAGTATGGTTTGAGAGTAAATCGGAGAAAGACGAAGGTAATGAGAAGTAGTAGAAATGAGAACAGCGAGAAACTTAACATCAGGATTGATGGTCACGAAGTCAATGAAGTTAAGGAATTCTGCTACCTAGGCAGTAAAATAACCAATGACGGACGGAGCATGGAGGACATCAAAAGCAGACTCGCTATGGCAAAAAAGGCATTTCTGGCCAAGAGAAGTCTACTAACATCAAATACCGGCCTTAATTTGAGGAAGAAATTTCTGAGGATTACGTCTGGAGTACAGCATTGTATGGTAGTGAAACATGGACTGTGGGAAAACCGGAACAGAAGAGAATAGAAGCATTTGAGATGTGGTGCTATAGACGAATGTTGAAAATTAGGTGGACTGATAAGGTAAGGAATGAGGAGGTTCTACGCAGAATCAGAGAGGAAAAGAATATGTGGAAAACACTGATAAGGAGAAGGGACAGGATGATAGGACATCTGCTAAGATATGAGGGAATGACTTCCATGGTACTAGAGGGAGCTGTAGAGGGCAAAAACTGTAGAGGAAGACAGAGATTGGAATACGTCAAGCAAATAATTGAGGACGTAGGTTGCAAGTGCTACTCTGAGATGAAGAGGTTAGCACAGGAAAGGAATTCGTGGCGGGCCGCATCAAACCAGTCAGTAGACTGATGACCAAAAAAAAAAAGCATTATCAGCCGTCATTTCCCAACAGCTTGGCCGTCCAAATCACCTGATCTTAATCCACGTGACTTCTGGCTATTGTGTTCAGTGATGTAGTTCCGAATGTAGCTGCATGAAGGCACGCACTGCGCAACGCAGTCTGAACGCTACCTAAGAGACAATCCCATCTGTTGCGGAACATGCTGTTTCTCCATTCCAACTTCTGACAGAAAACCGCTGGCAGGGTATTGAACATGGCTTACATCAGTCTCAGAATATTATAAACAGATGTCATATTGCTTTTTATGTGGTTTTTATCCCCAGGACCAAAATCCGAGTCTTTATCCTGTTTTTGGCCCCAGGACAACTGGAAACAGATTTTCCCACCCGATGTCTTACTATCTTACCGTGATGGATGGGCTTATCTATCTAACAATGCCACAACTGTTGACTACCGAACTTGTGTAGTCATGCACATTGAGGAGTACGGATGGTGTAATGTGCAACTCAAACCATTGCTTTCGTATTGCGATTCATCATTCATTTGTGGCCCACCCCATTTTCTGTAAGACCCTTACAGAGTAATCTGCTGCTAAGACATTTGTTCATTTTTTGGTTCCCTAATGTTTCCCTTTGCGTCAATAATATGCTGTTCAAATTCTACGTCACTCTGAGCAATGGTTCTCTTTCTACAGCGTCTTGAATCTGGAACTTCAACTACGGACGCCCTGTATACGCAGCAAAATAATTTGCTTTGCGGTGATCGGCGCAAACGCTCGAGCCGTCAGCTCCCTTATGTCTGCAAGAACTTCGGTTTCTTCGCTGGTAGCGAGGGCCACATAGTGGAGAGTCGCATCGGTGATGGTTTCTGACAGTTGCGTCAGTTATCATGGGAAGTTATTGGGAGAGGCTGATGGAGGCAGGCCACTATAATCGTACGTGCGTAGCTAACTACGGTGCAGAAATTTACAACTGTTGTAAAATGGTATTAACTGTACAATAACCCGGCCGGGGTGGCCAAGCGGTTAAAGGCGCTACAGTCTGGAACCGCGCGACCGCTACGGTCGCAGGTTCGAATCCTGCCTCGGGCATGGATGTGTGTGATGTCCTTAGGTTAGTTAGGTTTAAGTAGTTCTAAGTTCTAGGGGACTGATGACCTTAGAAGTTAAGTCCCATAGTGCTCAGAGCCATTTGAACCATTTTTTTGTACAATAACGAGATACTGGGTTGACAGCCAAAGTTAATGTTGCGATGTGATGGCAGTTACCGGTTGTCAGGCATTACTGGATTAATTTGCCGGCAAGTGATACGTGCAACATTAGTTAAAGAGTGCATAAATAATGTTGTTGCATACGGTGCTATGGTAATTGTAACAAAATATAGCATCTCTTAGAATACGTCATGTGTTCTTTAATTAAGATTAGTTTCTCACTTTCCAACAATTTTAACTTACAACTTTAACTTAACAGCCCTACACACCGCGACCCGATGCCATCGTCTGTTGCGAAAGGGACGTCTTTTGAAGATACCGTTCAGGTATCTTGCAGAGGTGTGACGGATTTGCATATCTCAACCTGAAACATCGCATGAAGGCACGCACTGCGCATCATCACTTAGCAAGGAAGTGTTGATTGCACATGACCCAGCAGCAGGTACGTATTCAAGGAGCTAGACATTTTAACTGAACCATCTCAGTACACACGTTCGCTAATAAAATTAGTCATGAATAATATATCGCAATTTGAGAAGAATATCGTATGTACTTCTACAACCCAAGGGGAAAATGATCAATACTACACGCCATTAAAGCTGACACTGGCTCAGAAAGGTGTTAAATACGCAGCAATAAAGTTTTCCATCATTTGCCAAGTAATATAGAAGTCTGATAGGCAGCAAAATAAGTTTTAAATCTAACGTGAATTCATTTCTCTAGAACCATCCCTTCTACTCCATGGAAGATTTTCGATTTAAGTATTGGAAACCTATATAATACATTTAAAAGATACGTTTTAAGTGTAGTTGCATTAGTAGCATTAAAAAATAATATGTTCATTAATGTTAACACTTACTGTGTACACATATCCTGTAAACTCACTCGTTCCACACCATTTTGACAAAATAATCGTTGAGGCAGTCTATGGCTACATAAGTAATTAACTAACTGCTGAAGCTATAATGATGTGGGCTGGTTGTCACTGTCAAAAATGACACACGGCTGTGGCAACTTAACATGTGCACTTCAAGTACATCTCATGAACGTTATCTTCACCCACCATACTCCTTCTACAGTTGTGCCCCTTACGTAGGAGATACCACACGGTCGTACTTACTTTGATAACATTCAGGCTGACTGTAATGAGGAGAGCGACACACACTGCTTGGGTTTTGTGTGTACTGAAATACATTTTAGGGATGCCATGATACATTTTGTTGATTACAATAACCACCCTTGTCGAATGTGTGTCATTCATAATCAGAAGCATATTAAAATACCGCCTCAGAAGTGAAATACAATACAACACTCTCGTTGTCTTTCAGCACGTACGTTCACATTCTGACCGATAACTCATCAAATTACTTAAATCACACTACGAGCCTCTGCTATGTACGTCTTCCGCTGTACGCCACCCCTCCCTGTCAGGCCGTATGGAGTCCCTGTTCACAAAAATTTAGCCGGTCACAGGCTTCCTTATAAGAGCGCGCACTGGAAAACAAGTGGAAGACGAGAGTACATGTTTTTCTCAGTCGTTTCACGTGAATGACGACGCACCCACCGACTGATCACGGTACAGTATGTGTCGTCAGGTTGAGTTAGTCCCACATTGCACGCATCAGATTTTCCTCACGTCACATTATTTGGCTTTAATGACTGTTCCCGACAAACTAACTGCATGTTCATGATTTTGCAGATATCGGCACATGGTTAATTAGCCAAAAATATTACTCCTCGTAAAGAAATTGTCCAATTTTCATCACACATTCATGTCGAGTGCAACAGTATTTTAAATTTTCCAATGCAAATCACGATAGCTCGATAGTTCTCGAGTTTAGAGAGGACGTACTTTAATGACATAATGCCAGTTTTCGACACCACGTACTACGGTAGGGAATAATGTGAAATTAGACTCGGTAGTTCACACGCCTCCATCGGTCCCAAGTGTAGTTTTTTCTCCTTGCATCAAACAAGCTTATTTTCATGAAACTATTCGAAGTTTCAGAGATATTCACTCGTATCACAAAATCATGCGGTTTGAAGCACTTAGGGACGATCATTATTAAAAATACATTCGTCTAGACGTATTTTAATTTCGTTTTTCATTCACCGTCATCATCTCCTTCATGGTTTAGTCCTACTGGTTCCTGACTGCAGCTCTCTTTTCGTCCTCGCGAATACAGTTTAATGTCGTTCAGTTATGACTAACTGATTTCCCTTACGAAAGTATGATTTGTGCCAGTTTTACTTGTATTCTTGGACTTTTTAGCGTAGAAAGGGTCTTTCTTTAATTTCTTTCTGATGAGACCCAGTGTCATACAACCTTCCATTCCTTTCAGACATATGTGTGACTTGAATTCAGAGTCTACCTTGGCAATCCATAGTTCACTGCCATACAGTACAGTAACAGTGTGGCATATTTTCTACAGGTTTCTTTGTGCTGCGTATCCGTGAGCAACTGGTTGACCTACCCTGGATGTCTCGGTCTTATTGATACATGATGTTACAGCCTGTATAGTTAAAATTTGACATTTGTTTGATGACAGACACAAACTTCTATGTGTCGTCATCCTTGTGTCACAACCTGCACTCGTATGTTACGTGTATTCCCGTCCAGCAAGAACATATTTATCGAGAGTCCAGGGCCTGGTACTGGGAAAGAAATACGAGACAGCAGTGACTGTGTTATTAAGAAGTATGTTGGAATGTTCCTTCGGACACGCATCCATGCCTAGGCGCTTGAGTCTGGAACCGCGCCGCCGCTTCGGTCGCAGGTTCGAATCCTGCCTCCGGTATGGATGTGTGTGATGTCCTTAGGTTGGTTAGGTTTAAGTAGTTCAAAGTTCTCGGGCACTGATGACCTCAGATGTTAAGTCCCTTAGTGCTCAGAACCATTTGAACCGGACAGCGAAAGCGGTTTAGCTATGCATGTCCGAAGGAGCATTGCATCGTACATTTTAACAACACAGGCACTGTTATTTCGTACTTCTACATTTGCATAGGCTTTTCTTGGCTGCTACGGGAAGCCGTTATTCGCAGTTGTCTTCAACAGCCTATTTCGTTTCACTAATCGAATGTCTCAAGTTTTTGTTCTCGTGTTTCCAGGTTGGCACTGGCAAACAGGAAGGGAACATTTGCAGTGCACTGCGACATCGAGCGTAAACGTCCTAGTGCCCAGTGTTTGCAAGGGAACCGCGAATCTTATTAGAATTATTTTTGACTATAATGCTTGAATAATAGCTGAACTGGAAAAGAGCTGAGATGGAAAAGAGCCACCATGGTACAACAACCGAGTTTGAAAACAGCTGCGGAAGCAAAGGGAGCTTCACAGCAAACATAAACATAGCCAAAGCCTTGCAGACAAACAAAAATTACGCGAAGTGAAATGTAGTATGAGGAGGGCTATGCGAGAGGCGTTCAATAAATTCGAAAGTAAAGTTCTATGTACTGAAAAAAAAATGGCTCTGAGCACTACGGGACTTAACAGCTCTGGTCATCAGTCCCCTAGAACTTAGAACTACTTAAACCTAACTAACCTAAGGACAGCACACAACACCCAGCCGTCACGAGGCAGAGAAAATCCCTGACCCCGCCGGGAATCGAACCCGGGAACCCGGGCGTGGGAAGCGAGAACGCTACCGCACGACCACGAGATGCGGGCTCTATGTACTGACTTGGCAGAAAATCCTAAGAAATATTGGTCTGATGTCGAAGCGGCAGGTGGATCAAACCAAATGTCCAGATATTCTGTGACCAAAATGGTACTGAAACAGAGGATAACAGACTAAAGGCCGAAATACTGTCTTTTTCCAAAGCTGTTTCACAGAGGAAGACTGTACTGTAGTTCCTTCTCTAGATTGTCGCACAGATGACAAAATGGTAGATATCGAAATATACGACAGAGGGATAGAGAAACAATTAAAATCGCTCAAAAGAGGAAAGGTCGTTGGACCTGATGCGATACCAGTTCGATTTTACACAGCGTACGCGAAGAAACTTGCCCCCCTTCTTGCAGCGGTGTACCGTAGGTCTCTAGAAGAGCGTAGTGTTCCAAAGGATTGGAAAAGGGCACAGGTCATCCCCGTTTTCAAGAAGGGACGTCGAACAGATGAGCAAAACTATAGACCTATATCTCTAACGTCGATCAGTTGTAGAATTTTGGAACACGTATTATGTTCGAGTATAATGACTTTTCTGGAGACTATAAATCTACTCTGTAGGGATCAGCATGGGTTTCGAAAAAGACGATCGAGTGAAACCCAGCTCGCGCTATTCGTCCATGAGGCTCAGAGGGCCATAGACACGGGTTCCCAGGTAGATGCCGTGTTTCTTGACTTCCGTAAGGCGTTAGATACAGTTCCCCACAGTCGTTTAATGAACAAAGTAAGAGCATATGGACTATCAGACCAAATGTGTGGTTGGAAAGAAGAGTTCGTAGATAACAGAACGCAGCATGTCATTCTCTATGGAGAGAAGTCTTCCGAAGTAAGAGTGATTTCAGTTGTGCCGCAGGGGAGTGTCGTAGGACCGTTGCTATTCACAATAATCATAAACGTCCTTGTGGATAACATCGGAAGGTCATTGAGGCTTTTTGCGGATGATTCTGTGGTATATCGAGAGGTTGTAACAATGGAAAATTGTACTGAAATGCAGGAGGATCTGCAGCGCATTGACGCATGGTGCAGGGAATGGCAATTGAATCTCAATGTAGACAAGTGTAATGTGCTGCGAATACAAAGAAAGAATGATCCTTTATCATTTAGCTACAATATAGCAGGTCAGCAACTGGAAGCAGTTAATTCCGTGAATTATCTGGGCGTAGGCATTAGGAGCGATTTAAAATCGAATGATCATATAAAGTTGATCTTCGGTAAAGCGGATGCCAGACTGAGATTCACTGGAAGAATCCTAAGGAAATGCAATCCGAAAACAAAGGAAGTAGGTTACAGTACACTCGTTTACTCATTGCTTGAATATTGCTCACCAGTGTGGATCCGTACCAGACAGGTTTGATAGAAGAGATAGAGAAGACCCAACGGAGAGCTGCGCGCTTCGTTACATGGTCATTTAGTAATCGCGAAAGCGTTACGGAGATGATAGATAAACTCCAGTGGAAGACTCTGCAGGAGAGACGCTCAGTAGCTCAGTACAGGCTTTTGTTGAAGTTTCTAAAACATGCCTTCACCGAGGAGACAAGCAGTATATTGCTCCCTCCTACGAATATCTCGCGAAGAGACCTTGAGGATAAAATCAGAGAGATTATAGCCCACACAGAGGCATACCGACGATCTTTCTTTCCAGGAACAATAAGAGACTGGAATATAAGGGAGAACCGATAGAGGTACTCAAAGTACTCTCCGCCACACACCGTCAGGTGGCTTGCGGAGTATGGATGTAGATGTGGATGAACTTACTTAAAGTGTTCGAAAAGTTTTATCTGCGAATATAATTTATATGTTTAGACACTGTTACTTAGGAGCGTTACATAGCTAAGAAAAAGCAAGCTGTTGGTGTTGTACAATACATATTTGCCGTGTCTAAAAGTCAGCCACCACACTATAACTGATTGTCGTCAAAAATGAGAGTTGGCGATTGAACAACTTTTGGGTTAGTAAATCACGTGTGACAGAAGCGTTGTAAAGCTCATAAAATCGGTTTTATGAATTCAGTGGTGGCACACCAGGAAACATTAATATTACATGGCCACTAGTTACACTCTTGATCGGCTTATGTTGCAGCAAAGGGTCTAACAAACTGAGCAACATTAAAAATATCGAATTCAATGTTGTCCAGAAACTTGTCTTTTTTGCTAAAAGTATACTAAGCTGTGGCCTTTGTGGCACTATCGTGTTCTATATGCCAAGCGGAGACGTAACTGAAATAAGTCGTGTAAGCATAATTCCTGACCCAAGCTCTCGTCGAGACACGGAATATATCAATCGTGTCGTGAACGTTACGTGAAAGTGTTTCTTTCCTGAACAGCTCTAGTTGAAATAGTCGCGTAGCACTGTCCTGCCATTACACAATCTAAGCATCTTCAGAGTTCTAAGCAACATCAATCATTTTCCAGTATAAATATAAGCATATAGTATATGAAATGGTTCAAATAGCTCTGAGCACTATGGGACTCAACATCTGAGGTCATCAGCCCCCTAGAACTTAGAACTACTTAAACCTAACTAACCGAAGGACATCACACACATCCATGCCCGAGAAAGGATTCGAGCCTGCGACCGTAGCGGTCGCGCGGTTCCAGACTGAAGTGCCTAGAACCGCTCGGTCACAACGGCCGGCTGTTTAGAAACGTTACGACTATGCTGCTTCGTCTATATTTACCAACGTACACTGATGAACCAAAATATCATAACCACCTGTTTAACAACTTGTTTGAGTCTTTGGGACCAAATACATCACTGATTCTGTGTATCAGGGATCCGACAGCTTGTCAGAAGGTTTTTGGGGGTATGTGGCAATAGATATCTGCGTACAGGTCATATAATATACGCAAATAACGGTCACTGATTTGCGTACGCGGTGGTGGCACCCGATAGCGACACAGACGCGTTCCATAGGATTTACACCACGTGATTTTGGTCGCCGAGACATCAACGTGAGTTCACTATATTGCTCCTCAGACCACTGCAGTCAGGTTCTGGCTCCAAGACACGGGCAGGTATACTGCTGAAATATGACATCGTGTCATGGAAGACATCAAGCATACAGGGATGCAGGTAGTTCGCAGCTGTTAGTGTGTCTTCGATTTCTAGCACAGCTCCTACGCAAGCGTAGGAGGATGTCTCCCAAAGGATAATACTGCTCCCACCAACCTGTGTCCGTGGCTCGCTGGACGTTTCTAGCCACCGTTCATCTCGATGACGGCGTTTGTAGAGACAACCGTCGAACTAGTGTAGTAAAAATATGATTCATCCAAAGAGCCTACACGTTTCCATTGATCGACGGTCGAATCCCCACTGTAATCGTAACTAACGATGTCACTGGGTCAACATGTATAACACTTAAGTGTGATCTGCTACGGAGCTCCATATTCAACAATGTACGATGAACTGAGTGCTCCGAAACACTTGTGCGTGCACAAGCGTTGTGCTCTTTCGCTATAGATTCCACAGATCAACATCTATCCTATGTTACAGAGCAGACAAGCCTCTGGACCCCACATTTCGTGAAACGTGAACGTTGAACCATTTAGCCCCCAGTGGTAATTTTACTGTCCTTCTACCTCTTTATGAAAATTCTCACGACAATAGCACGTGAACATTAGATCAGTTTAACGGTTTTTGTTCAGAGGCTCTGCGTAAATAATAGTTTGACCTTCTTCAAACTCACTTATCTCAATGGATTTCCCCACTTTCAGTCTGCCTGCTTAGCTGAGTGGCAACGTGTTTATCTACCATGCAACTGATCCGGGTTCAATTCCCGGCCGAGTTGCAGATTTTCTCACCTCGTGGACTGGCAGTTGTGTTAACCGTATCGTCACCGACACACAATCACGCTATCTGCTGGCCTCTGAAATAAGACTTGCAACTTGGCGGCCGAGCTTCAACGGATGGAGCGTCACGGCCATGAATGCCACACGATCATTTAATTTCAACATTTTCAGACCATATCTTGGAGGTCCTCCGTCCTTGTCTGCTACGCTTACATACGCTTGCTAGTGCGGCACGTGCCCGCAACGTGTAACCGCCTTCGTTACATTGTTGGAAACTTAGCCGGTGTCGTAATTTTGAAATGAGAGTTATTATGAATGTCGCGTAATAAATATTCCTCGTGAAGCGTCGTTGCGACACAGGTAAATGTCAATTGCGGAAACTACGCCAATGAATATTAAAAGTAACGTTATTAAGGAATACACCGGATTGACTACATAAAATACGACGACACGTACATTCGCGAGTGAGTTCAAAATAAGAATTAATACTGTAAAGGAGATGGGTCATAAGTATAGTTACGCTGGTACACACTCGAATGTCTGCGAACGTACGATAGGGATAAAGGCACGTACGTTCTAAGTACTATCATTCCCCGTGGCCTGCGTAAAAAGAATTGTGGAAAAATACATTTATTCATCTAAGAAAGAGATGAACATACGTACCTCTATTGTTGAGCAGCGCCGTCGTGAAGATCGTCGAGTCCATCTAAATTCTCCATATAAAATTAAAATAATAAGCTCAGCCCGCCCAACTATTCACGCGGTCCAACGCGCTGCTTCCCGAGTGGGACGGCGTGCAGGTCCCCGGCACGAATCCGCCCGGCTGATTTGTGTTGAGGATCGGTGTGCCGGCCAGCTTGTGGATGGTTCTTAAGTCAGTTTTCCATTTGCCTCGGCGAATACAGGCCGGTTCCCCTTACTCTGACTTAGTTACACTATGTCGGCGATTGCTGCTCAAACACTGTCTCCACGTACGAGCACACCATAATTACTCTACCACGCAAACATTTGGGGTTACACTCGTCTGCCACGCGGGATTAGCCGAGCGGTCTAAGGCGCTGCAGTCATGGACTGTGCGGCTGGTCCCGGCGGAGGTTCGAGTCCTCCCTCGGACATGGGGGTGTGTGTTTGTTCTTAGGATAATTTAAGTTAAGTAGTGTGTAAGCTTAGGGACTGATGACCTTAAGCAGTTGAGTCCCATAAGATATCACACACACACTCGTCAGGTATGAGACGTTTCTGGGGAGGGTCCACTGGGATCCGAACCGCACAATAACCCTGGGTTCCGTGTGGGGCGGCGGTGGGGTGGGTGGACTTCTGTGGCCTGTTGCGGGGCTGTGAACCAGTGAGGGCACAGCGGGGCGAAGCCTCTCCGTCGTTTCTAGGTCCTCAGTTCAGTTCACAATACACAAAGTACACAATACAGGAGCTGGGATCCATGGTATTGTAAATAAGAAAGTCGCTTTGTTTCAGCAGTCGCTTTCATTATTACTCACTAGTAATTACACAGCATCACCAGTACATGAGAACAACGAATGGTAACTATTGCTAAAACTAATAAACGACGGGCATAAATCTTTTTTTGTCCAGCAGTGTTAAATAGTTTTCAACTTGATTTTGGTATGAGAGTCGAATTATTATCTACACATTTATTAATAAGAAAAAATTATGAAGTTCCTTTATATAGCCCCCTTGGGCGAATTGTCCAAAGAAATGTCACATTCCGGGCAATGAGCCCAACCACTTTAAACAGTGGCAGTTCCTTCACTCCTTTACAGACGCACTTGAATTTCACTGTTCGTATCTTTTGAGGTATTTCTCATCAACACTTTGCTTAAGTATTTCTGGTGCCAGCCCTGGCACTTAGCTAATCACTTGTAACATTCGTTTCTCTGTATACTGTACGTTTATGATTTGTAAAAAAATGGAAACAAAACATATACACTACGGTACACAAAATTTACATCATCTTACATACTACACACAAAAATTACCACCTCGTCCTTTACATCAAATACATTAATATTACATTACATTAATCTCCTTTCTAGTTTTTACTATTATCTCATCATGGGCAAGATAAACATGTAACAAACAAAATCCACAGAGATTAGTACTTAGTCTAACATTAAAATACACATGGACAAAGGTACTGTTCTGCTTTAAGCTCAATGAACATGGGTGACGTTTTTATTTTGTAACGTGGGACGTAACCTATGAGATGTAGTGGTAAGACTTTATTTGGTGGGGTAGGAAATCGTGTCTCTACATCCCTTTGCACTATGGTCAGTGTCAATTAGAAGGTAGATTTTGCTTTCCATTCAAATTGTCCTCCTGCATCACGCCGTCAGTCAATAATGCGTTAGTTACAAGTAACCGCAGACGCAACAATTAGCCTGGCAGCACGCTACGCACCGTTTGGAGTCCAGTAGCAGTGCACTCACCGACGGGTAATTATGCCGCGCGTGCCGGTCAGTACACCTTTACGAAGTGTTTTGTGCAGCGTTCACAACATTTAGGAAACTACTGTAACTCGTCGTACATCTTGGCAGTGAGAAGGGACCACACTGCGCCACCTACGTTCACTCCACAAAGGTATGTACTACACTTTATTATTTAGCTTGCCAATGGCACCGTGTCCTAAAGTACAAACACTCGTGGCGTAGCAGGCTTCCTCGGATCACAAAGCGTCATTTATTTCGAAGTAGAAGGCTGGTGGTACAAAACTTATTCTCACTTGCTTCTGTGCGTATAACTCACATGTCACTGAATAAATCACTCTTACTGTATAACTCACTGTCATTGCCTAACTACACAGTTCTGTTCAATTTTATCGTTCAAAAAAAATTGTAGCTCATGAGACAACTGGCTAGTTTTTAGTTTATGGCCACAGTCGTTATTTGCTTCTTTATCGTCTTTCAGAACCTTATCTGTGTACATATTGCTCAAAATATTTCATTACATTAGTTGGTAGTTGAATTTGCTCTCAGAAAATACGAGCCGGCCGCGGTGGTCTAGCGGTTCTAGGCGCTCAGTCCGGAACCGCGCGACTGCTACGGTCACAGGTTCGAATCCTGCCTCGGACATGGATGTGTGTGATGTCCTTAGGTTAATTAGGTTTAAGTAGTTCTAAGTTCTAGGGGACTGATGACCACAGATGTTAAGTCCCATAGTGCTCAGAGCCATTTGAACCATTTCAGAAAATACGTGCCTCTAGTACTGCAGTTCACGACGCGTTACTATCTTACATCTCACCAGGCATAAGAGAACACGTTTTCAAGAACAAGAGCACTTCCCTACCTTAGGATCGTGCTGCAAATGCACTTATACATCGAAACGATTATACAAAAAAATCAATCCACCAAATGTGCTTACAGAAATTGTCTCCAAATGAGGCAAAATCTGTGCATTAACTTCATGCGAGCTACTGGGGCGGGAGGAAGGGGGGGGGGGGGAAGGGGGGGACTTTCATCTTCACGTCATCCAACGTTGTAACAACACACGGTACATACATCAAAAACAAGTAGAATGAAATAAACAAATCACTATACTTACATTCACACATAAACAAAATTAAAATGCTAGGTAATACGAACAACGGATTAGAAACAAAGCTTGGCTGCTGTATGTTATACTGTTTCCTAAGTCTGTGCTTTTGTTTATGCGTGTTTTCATGTTCATGTGTTCATCATTGTATCACTGGTATGTGTACATTTTTTTGTAATTGAACGTGACCTTAGTCACTCCCTACTTCACTTCTTCCACAAAGTATTTTCAATTCAGATTGTGGAGAACATTGTAAATGCAAGAGAAAATCAGTGTATGTATTCTTCTAAAGTCAACACAAATCCTTAGTACTTTCATGCCAAAGAAAAAACAAATTATTAAAAATCTCTGGTGTTACTGAGCGTCAGCTAGTGTACTTTTCAGTGATCTTGGCAATATTTTATAAAGTCGATCGTAAATCGTAGTGACATTAGTGTAGCTTAAATTGCTTCTCATCGCCAGTTAAAGTCTCGTATAATCTCGATTAACGCCACCTATAAAGAACTATGTTTGTTTCGGCATTACCTATATTTCTCTGCCGGTCAGTTTCCTGTTACTTATCCCGGACATATTAATTTTTTTATTATAAGAGGCGGTGTTAAATTTGCCTGAGATAAATTTTACAAATCGTATCTCAATCGTGTATTTGCACTCTAACGTGTGTATAAAGTTGAAAGAGCATACTACTTTTTATTCCTACGTTATGTCTCCAGATACAGTTTACTAGACTAGGTTGTCATGCTTATGGTAAATACCACGCTATGCTTGCATTAGCAGTCAGAAATCATTTCATCATCGCAGCATACAAAAATAATTAGTACCGTTTTGCTCGATGTATTCGTAGATAATGCCTAATGGTATGAATACGTCAGAAAAACATATATTCTGTCTGTTGCATGACATGTACATGCGTGGCCACATACCTATGCAGTACCTTAGGGAGTCCAATATTTTCAGTAAATTACCCGGTATCTTACAGTCTTGATGCACAAGTGGCATAAAAAAATCTTACAGCTTCGAGGTCTGTGCTAATTGTTCACGCCTTCGTACATAAACTTAAAACTAAAATACCACTGTGATTATAAACTATTCAGTCAAACCTTCCAAGTACACCTTGTGCTAACGTTGCTAGTTCAAATGGCTCTGACCACTATGGGACTTAACTTCTAAGGTCATCAGTCCCCTAGAACTTAGAAGTACTTAAACCTAACTAACCTAAGGACATCACACACATCCATGCCCGAGGCAGGATTCGAACCTGCTACCGTAGCGGTCGCGCGGTTCCAGACTGTAGCGCCTAGAACCGCTCGGCCGGAAATGTTGCTAGTCATCAGTGGATGTGTATGTCCTGACAAATATAAACAGACATAGTGAAATGCTCTGATTCACGTCTATTTATTTATTTATTTTTTTTTTTGTCATCAGTCTACTGACTGGTTTGATGCGGCCCGCCACGAATTCCTTTCCTGTGCTAACCTCTTCATCTCAAAGTAGCACTTGCAACCTACGTCCTCAATTATTTGCTTGACGTATTCGAATCTCAGTCTTCCTCTACAGTTTTTGCACTCTACAGCTCCCTCTAGTACCATGGAAGTCATTCCCTCATGTCTTAGCAGATGTCCTATCATCCTGTCCCTTCTCCTTATCAGTGTTTTCCACATATTCTTTTCCTCTCCGATTCTGCGTAGAGCCTCCTCATTCCTTATCTTATCAGTCCATCTAATTTTCAACATTCGTCTATAGCACCACAAATGGCTCTGAGCACTATGGGACTTAACATCTATGGTCATCAGTCCCCTAGAACTTAGAACTACTTAAACCGAACTAACCTAAGGACATCACACAACGCCCAGTCATCACGAGGCAGAGAAAATCCCTGACCCCGTCGGGAATCGAACCCGGGAACCCGGGCGCGGGAAGCGAGAATATAGCACCACATCTCAAATGCTTCTATTCTCTTCTGTTCCGGTTTTACCACAGTCCATGTTTCACTACCATACAATGCTGTACTCCAGACGTAATCCTCAGAAATTTCTTCCTCAAATTAAGGCCGGTATTTGATATTAGTAGACTTCTCTTGGCCAGAAATGCCTTTTTGCCATAGCGAGTCTGCTTTTGATGTCCTCCTTGCTCCGTCCGTCATTGGTTATTTTACTGCCTAGGTAGCAGAATTCCTTAACTTCATTGACTTCGTGACCATCAATCCTGATGTTAAGTTTCTCGCTGTTCTCATTTCTACTACTTCTCATTACCTTCGTCTTTCTCCGATTTACTCTCAAACCATACTGTGTACTCATTAGACTGTTCATTCCGTAAAGCAGATCATTTAATTCTTCTTCACTTTCACTCAGGATAGCAATGTCATCAGCGAATCGTATCATTGATATCCTTTCACCTTGTATTTTAATTCCACTCCTGAACCTTTCTTTTATTTCCATCATTGCTTCCTCGATGTACAGATTGAAGAGTAGGGGCGAAAGGCTACAGCCTTGTCTTACACCCTTCTTAATACGAGCACTTGGTCCACTCTTATTATTCCCTCTTGGTTGTTGTACACATTGTATATGACCCGTCTCTCCCTATAGCTTACCCCTACTTTTCTCAGAATCTCGAACAGCTTGCACCATTTTATATTGTCGAACGCTTTATCCAGGTAGACAAATCCTATGAAAGTGTCTTGATTTTTCTTTAGCCTTGCTTCCATTATTAGCCGTAACGTCAGAATTGCCCCTCTCGTCCCTTTACTTTTCCTAAAGCCAAACTGAGCGTCACCTAGCGCATTCTCAATTTTCTTTTCCATTCTTCTGTATATTATTCTTGTAAGCAGCTTCAATGCATGAGCTGTTAAGCTGATTGTGCGATAATTCTCGCACTTGTCAGCTCTTGCCGTCTTCGGAATTGGGTGGATGATGCTTTTCCGAAAGTCAGATGGTATGTCGCCAGACTCATATATTCTACACACCAACGTGAATAGTCGTTTTGTTGCCACTTCCCCCGATGATTTCAGAAAATCTGATGGAATGTTATCTATCTTTTCTGCTTTATTTGACCGTAAGTCCTCTAAAGTTCTTTTAAATTCCGATTCTAATACTGGATCCCCTATCTCTTCTAAATCGACTCCTGTTTCTTCTTCTATCACATCAGACAAATCTTCACCCTCATAGAGGCTTTCAATGTATTCTTTCCACTTATCTGCTCTCTCCCCTGCATTTAACAGTGGAATTCCCGTTGCACTCTTAATGTTACCACCGTTGCTTTTAATGTCACCAAAGGTTGTTTCGACTTTCCTGTATGCTGAGTCGGTCCTTCCGACAATCATATCTTTTTCGATGTTTTCACATTTTTCCTGCAGCCATTTCGTCTTAGCTTCCCTGCACTTTCAATTTATTTCATTCCTCAGCAACTTGTATTTCTGTATTCCTGATTTTCCCGGAACATATTTGTACTTCCTCCTTTCATCAATCAACTGAAGTATTTCTTCTGTTACCCATGGTTTCTTCGCAGCTACCTTCTTTGTACCTATGTTTTCCTTCCCAACTTCTGTGATGGCCCTTTTTAGAGATGTCGATTCCTCTTCAACTGTACTGCCTACTGCGCTATTCCTTATTGCTGTATCTACAGCGTTAGAGAACTTCAAACGTATCTTGTCATTCCTTAGTACTTCCGTATCCCACTTCTTTGCGTATTGATTCTTCCTGACTAATGTCTTTAACTTCAGCCTACTCTTCATCACTACTATATTGTAGGGGACTGATGACCATAGATGTTAAGTCCCATAGTGCTCAGAGCCACTACTATATTGTGATCTGAGTGTATATCTGCTCCTGGGTACGCCTTACAATCCAGTATCTGATTTCGGAATCTCTGTCTGACCATAATGTAATCTAATTGAAATCTTCCCGTATCTCCCGGCCTTTTCCAAGTATACCTCCTCCTCTTGTGATTCTTGAACAGGGTATTCGCTATTACTAGCTGAACCTTGTTACAGAACTCAATTAGTCTTTCTCCTCTTTCATTCCTCGTCCCAAGCCCATATTCTCCAGTAACCTTATCTTCTACTCCTTCCCCTACAACTGCATTCCAGGCGCCCACGACTATTAGATTTTCGTCCCCCTTTACATACTGCATAACCCTTTCAATATCCTCATACACTTTCTCCATCTGTTCATCTTCAGCTTGCGACGTTGGCATGTATACCTGAATTATCGTTGTCGGTGTTGGTCTGCTGTCGATT
The DNA here is from genome assembly GCF_023864345.2 of Schistocerca serialis cubense. NCBI lineage: Eukaryota > Metazoa > Arthropoda > Insecta > Orthoptera > Acrididae > Schistocerca > Schistocerca serialis. The sequence goes on from NC_064638.1 coordinate 493,427,213, forward strand.
CCGATTAGAACAACCCGGTCACTGAACTGTTCACAGTAACACACCCTCTGCCCTACCTTCCTATTCATAACGAATCCTACACCTGTTATACCATTTTCTGCTGCTGTTGATATTACCCGATACTCATCTGACCAGAAATCCCTGTCTTCCTTCCACTTCACTGACCCCTACTGTATCTAGATTGAGCCTTTGCATTTCCCTTTTCGGATTTTCTAGTTTCCCTACCACGTTCAAGCTTCTGACATTCCACGCCCCGACTCGTAGATCGTTATCCTTTCGTTGATTATTCAATCTTTTTCTCATGGTAACCTCCACCTTGGCAGTCCCCTCCCGGAGATCGGAATGGGGGACTATTCCGGACTCTTTTGCCAATGGTGAGATCATCATGACACTTCTTCAATTACAGGCCACATGTCCTGTGGATACACGTTACGTGTCTTTAATGCAGTGGTTTCCATTGCCTTCTGCATCCTCATGTCGTTGATCATTGCTGATTCTTTCGCCTTTAGGGGCAATTTCCCACCCCTAGGACAAGGGAGTGCCCTGAACCTCTATCCGCTACTCCGCCCTCTTTGACAAGGCCGTTGGCAGAATGAGGCTGACTTCTTATGCCGCAAATCTTCGGCCGCCAATGCTGATTATTTATCAAAATTTATGCACTGGCGGGGATCGAACCCGGGACCGAAGACGTTTTGATTATAAATCAAAGACGCTGCCACTAGACCACGGGTGCCGATTCACGCAGCTGAATAAAATATACTTGTTTTACCCAACTCGTATTCCTTCTTTTGACCACAGGTTACTTATTACACTCGTGTGCATACATAGATTTGAAGTGTGACACTTAAACATGGTAGAAAAATTCCTCAGGTCTCTGTGTGCATAGAGTCCTTTGATCTTACCATTGTGAGGATACGCAAGTAAGTAATGTATAGACCACCAGTATACCTCATTTGACACTTAGCGGTTTTTTTTTTTTTTTTATTTTAACAGAGAAAATTTCACATGGGTCGTAAGGAATACTTTTTCTCTAACCACAAATCTGGTAACGCCATTCAGCTATTTTTCAAACTTTTTCTTACGGCGTTGACATTGTTCTAAGATCAATACGCGTCTTGCCTTATTTTCATCTTGGACCTTAGCAAATTACTACCATGGTAGCATGGATCGCCCCCACGTCTATCCATGGCCAACACTGAGGAGGATAATGAGGCCACGTTTAGTTTAACTTCGCATTAATACGGTTTGTCACTTCTATTCACTCCCGACGTGTTGATCCTCTGTTGCGCATTCCGATCATGATTCTGCCCTGAGTTTATAGGTGTAATGTTACTTTGCGCTTGGGAATAATAGCGTTGATTACTAAATGGTACTACTACTGTACATTTTGTGGGTGAGCCGTGTTGTTGTTGCTAAATTGGGGCTGGAGATTGCAGGAACTATTACACCACTGATTGTATCTCAATTTCGTTTCTGGTTACTGGAATAGCCAGAGTAGTTTCTGATACCATTTTTAGTTTTCCTTTTATTCCCTGGGTTAAAATTTTGGATATAGTTGTTACTTAAATTGCCTCCAGAACTCGGGCCTGGCATATGCTCTGCTGCGGCAGGATCGACAAAAGCCGGTCATGACTCAACCGCGCACGCTACATTGCTGACACCGTACTGCAACTGGCGGTGCGGAGGTTGATTTCCTCCATTGCTATGGAAATTATTTTGGTTGGTGTGGCTCTGTCTTTCATCTTCATTAATTAAGTCAATAGTGTCCACGACAGACAGAAAACACTCCAAATTGTTTTCGGGTACTTGTACTAGGTTTTCCCGAATATTAAGCCGTAGTTTGCCCGCATCTCGTGGTCGTGCGGTAGCGTTCTCGCTTCCCACGCCCGGGTTCCCGGGTTCGATTCCCGGCGGGGTCAGGGATTTTCTCTGGCTCGTGATGGCTGGGTGTTGTGTGCTGTCCTTAGGTTAGTTAGGTTTAAGTAGTTCTAAGTTCTAGGGGACTTATGACCACAGCAGTTGAGTCCCATAGTGCTCAGAGCCATTTGAACCATTAAGCCGTAGTTTAGCTTTCAGAATGCATAGTATATCAGTGTGTGTCACTGCCTCCTTCCAGAACCTCGTCTTATTTAAATATTTCTCAAAATACTTTCGCAATGATCCAGATTTTGGATTATATTGTTCAGGGTTGAATAGGGCTTTTCTTAATCCCTCTTAAACGCCATGTGACCAGTACTTTGAAAGATAAGCGTTTTCAAACTGCTCTAATGTCTGACAAGTGTCTGACATTTCCATCGCCCATAACGCTCCATCGCCTTGGACGTAACCCGTAACGTATTGTATCTTTTGCTGTTCCGACCACATTTTAGGCAATATATTTTTGAATGACTTTATAAAAATTACCAGACGCACAGACTTATTTTCATAGATAAACACCTGAAATTGTCGATGTTTTGTAAGACACTCTTCTAACAAAACCGATGACAAAGCGGGTTCGCCGGCCGAAGTGGCCGTGCGGTTAAAGGCGCTGCAGTCTGGAACCGCAAGACCGCTACGGTCGCAGGTTCGAATCCTGCCTCGGGCATGGATGTTTGTGATCTCCTTGGTTTAGTTAGGATTAACTAGTTCTAAGTTCTAGGGGACTAATGACCTCAGAAGTTGAGTCCCATAGTGCTCAGAGCCATTTGAACCATTTTTTTGAAAGCGGGCTCAGCTATCTGCTGTTTCTTTCTTTCATCACGGTGTCGTTGGTTACATTACATCTCATAATTTGGTGCGTGTCTTTTTCTTCTAGAATGTCTTCTAAAAGCTGTTTTTGCTGTTTTGTCAAGTGCTCAACTTGATATACAGCTTCCTGCATTTTTGTATTGAGCTCGGTTTGCTGTACATTCACGGCATTGAAATTTTCATTTAGCTTACGTATCTGATCTAGCACATCCTTAACTATGGATTTCAAATTATCAGTATCCTAATTTATGGAATTTAAATCTTCACATACCTCTTCTATTACTTGATCCACTACCTTCTTTTTTTAGTTGTGTCAGTTGTGTTGTCAGGTTGTTGTGTATATCAGTAAAGCTTTTTACATCACTGTCTAGCTCGGTTGAGTGGTTGCACTCTATGTCTGTGTTGTGACATTGTCTACCTGCGTAGTGACATTGCTTATCTGAGTTGTTACATTCCCTATCGGTATTGTGACATTGTCCACCTAGTCATATTATTGGATTTCATACATTTTGCATATGAGAAAAGGACAGCCATCGAGCTGTAGTTTGTAATGATACTAAGCATGACAACACGAGAGTAAAGAAACGAAATCTGTTTATAACACGCGCCTATACCAAGACGCGCGGCCAGTGTTTAAAAGGTACTTTTAAACACTATGACTCGCTGGGTGCAGATATTTAAAATCATTGCCGCAGCGCTTGATAGCAAGAAGCAGCGAAACAGAAGAAAGAACAATTTATCATTTGTTAGGAAAATTCTAGTCTTCATAGTTAGTTGTACTTCTGGTCGCCGATATGTTAACATGTACTTCATTACCTTTGATGTTTGGTCGCCGAATTGTTAAGACGTGTTGTGTAACACCGCTACAAGTTATATTTCATTTAGTGTGAAAAACCACGTTATCATCAAGAAAGAAAACGCTTTTGTAAACCTTGCGACGATAAAAAATACTTACGCGCACGCCAGGACATTTAATTTTTACAAAATATCGCACATACAAAAACAGCGATTGTTGGACTGTTCCATATATGAGAAAAACATAAAAATGTAAGTTTTGTATTCATTGTAAATTTGTTAATGTTTATAGTTTAACGCCTTTGTTCTTTGAGAATATATTGATGCTTCACTGTACAGAAAATCTATGCTTATTCTTTTCTTTAAATTAACCACAAATAATGTTTATGTTTAAATGAACTTTGTTACAGGTTCGCTTTTTATCGCGGTGTGTCGATTGTATTTGGGAGACCATTAATGTGTTCAATTTCCGATCTGACACCTTTTTTTACAAAATTTCAGTGTTTTGCATTCATTTCCTATTTTTTTTATTATTCAAATAGGTCCCTTGGGTAAATTCATTGAAGAATCTGATTGCGTGAAAGCAATCCGGGTTAAGAGGTCATTTGAAAAACTATTTTCGCGCAATCAATCTGTACGTCTCCTGAACACAATCGAGAACCAACGCCTCGGCGATCATTCATTAATTTTTCTCTCTTTCCAAGTCGTACCAAAAAAACGGCCAAGGAGAACTGCTGCCGTGAGTACGCAATCTAGTGTTAAAGGTTGCATTCTTTATCTTATCGGCAAACATTGCCATAAATTATCATCATCAATGTTATATTTGGTTAAATGTGAAAGCAAAACCTTTTAACGCTAGATGTGGCGCCCGAACAGGGACCTAACTAGAAAACTAATTTGTTCTTTCTATTTTCATGCTACCATCTGGAGAAAATTGGAAGCCAAAACCAGTGATTAAAAAAAAAGAAAAGGGCGCATATGCAGAAAATCGCAGTAAGAATCCACAATAGCAATAAATACTAGCGCGCAAGACAACTAATGTGAGTACGATTTTTCATTACGTTTGAAGCTTTGCGTACCGAGCATTCAGTCGGCTCGTGACATTCACTCTCTACGCTTTTTTCCTTTTCCTCAAGCAATTTAATTTCCAAATTTCTGTTTCCTTTTGCTATTAGATCCGCCTCTATCTCATCATTTCGCTTTCAATAGTTAGAAATAGTTACCGAGATTTTCCATTGTTGTGCATTTTAGTGAATCACAATGGCCGCTATCTGTGCCAGTTTCAGTGCTCTATAAGTGTTTTCCATTTATTTTATCACTCCCGTTGCCATATTGGCATTTTCGTGTGTCAGAGTTTCAATTGTTTATAACGCGCAAGCAATATCTGTGAAATCAAGACGCGAAATCCTTGGCGCACCTGACAAGTGAAAATCATAATTAAAAAAAAAAAATTATCTATTCTAGCTCGTGCAGTGTAACTACTTTAAATTTATGATGGCTGATGAGCAACGGTTTAAACTAACCTGAATCTCGTTGTGAGGGAACAACAGACGACGAAGCAACACGTGAGCTGTCGGCGCCACAGACCGCGTCGCAGTCGGGTGAATGCTCGCTGTCAGATATACTAAAATTGTTTGCTGATATGAAAGCCAGTTTTGAAGCAAACATGGCACAGTTTACAAACAAGAGTGATAATATTGAAGCTCACATGGGTAATCTTGACACTCGAACGGGACAGTTAACAAACCAAAGTGACAATATTGAAACGCAAATCAGTCAGTTAGCAAATCAAAGTGACAGCAGGTTCAACAGTTTAAAATCAAGGATAGAGGACACTCAAGTGCGAATGAACAATATAAATTCTGTTATTACCGACATCCAAGCACAAAACAAAAATTCGAATAACACCATGGAGGAAAAAATTAAAGCCATTACCATTGCTTACGTAAGCGAGCTAAACGGAAGCGTACACGCAAAAATTGATAGCGTTCTTTCGATTGTGGAATCCGCCGAGACCAATATTGGTAGCAAGTTCACAGTTATGCAGGCCCAAATAGATGTGTGTAAATCAACTGCGAGTGACTCTTTGAAACATTACAGTGATGTTTCAAAGAGGGCAAGCCAATTGACAGAAGGTGTCAACCACGTTGGCGAGCGAGTTGAAGACCTTGCTCAGCAAATATCCGATGTCAACATTGACAAAAAAATCGCAGATGTCAACACCGGTATAAGCAATACACTTAATAGGGAATTTGAAGAGTGGATGTAATCCAAAGAACAGTACATTGTCAGCAAGGTACACACTGAACTAAAGGGTACGGTTAAATCTGCTACAGCAGAAATCTTAACCGCTCCCGGTACTTCTGGTGACACTTTAACCAGTGGATTAGGTGAAATCAGACGAGCATTTAGCCACGATCTTCCGGAATGGAAACGTCAGCTAAGCAATGATACAGATCAACTGAAACGGCAAGTTACGGAATTGCAAGGTGACTATCAAAGTGAGTATTCGTTACCGCCAGAACACGATAATCGTCAATATCCCGAGTGTCAGGTACAATTCTCACCAACAGTAAATAATACGCGTGACGAAACTTCCATGTCACGTAGTCATGCCGATCAACTAACACTCGTTGAACTAATGCGAGACGAGAGTGTGCTAAAACACAGAGTTTTTCAGCCTTTTATACCTGAAAAACGAAATATACATCCCATAGTATTTCTAAAATCATTCACAGGTGCTCTTCCGGAATCATGGAACGACAGGCAGCGGATACAGTTCATCTTAGGCTATGTACACGGTGAAGGATCAATTTGGGGTACAGAAATAATAGACAAATGTCACACCTATGCAGATTTTGAAAAGCATTTTTTAAATAAATTCTGGAGTTCAGGTATACAACAAAGGCTCCGAAAGGAGGTTTACAACGCCGAACCTTTCAACACCAAAGGAGGAGGTTTGAGACGTTATTTTGAAAAATATCTACGTAAAATTCAGTATTGGGACACGCCCATTTCAACCAAAGATGTAATCATGATCTTAAAGTCAAAACTTCCTGTGTCAATAAGAGAAAAACTAGTTAATGTGAGTGAAGAAGACCTAGAAGCCTTTCTTTCTGTTCTTGACAATTTGGATATGATCTATGAGGATGTGCGTGCGAGCGCGCGGAATAATTATAATATTGGACCGCCCGCTCCGCAGCAGCACATAACAAATTGCGTCAATGGAATGTCGTACCAACATAACACGGGACAACCAAACGCTCAGCCTTACGGCAATCATAACAGTTTCAACCGCCGTAATGGAAAACAATGTAACAAATATCCACAGCAGAATAGATACAATCCGATTTATCAAAACACACAGCAACAATACGGTAATTCACCGATAAATCACAACGGTAATTACCAGTACCAGAACAACAAGACGAATAATGGAAATCGTCACAAGGGAAAGAAATGGTACAATTATAACGGACCACAACAGTACAGTAAGCCGAGTCACTTCACTCCCTCTCACCAAATGAATTTTTCACAGCCGAAAAATGCGACATTTTCTCACCAACCCAACCAACAGTTCAGGAACAATAGTCTGGACAATTCGTTGCATGCTTTTCCTGACACCGCCGGTCATAATAGCCAAGGAAATCCGACCATTTTCTACACAGAGGCGAACCAAACACCAAACACGATGTCAAATAATACGCAATGAAGTGATGCACAAGTCGTATGGGATACGAACGCAAATTTTCGACCTGGTAGGTCGCAAAATACTAGTCAAGTAAAAATAACTGACATTTCAGCTCCACCCCATTCGGAAAACCATTAGAAGCTTCTTTAGGCCTCCACGGGGAAGCTGCGGAACCAATTGGGGGGGGGGGGGGGCAACTTCATTAAAAGACATATCAAAAAACGAAGACGACAGAGACTTACAGGACGAACTATTAGACGAAACACGACAGGTTAAGACAAGCTCTCATATCTTTAACCACTCATGCCAACCTAAGAAAAAAGGCGCATGACAAACACATTAGCAAAGTCTTATCGTATCGTATAAATCAACGAGCGCTATTAAAGACCCACTTCAAACCATCTTTGATTCATCATAAGAATCGCAAGTGGCAGCACTTGTATGAAGGACCATATATTATATTAAGAAAGCCGCACATTGGTTACTATTTATTAGCTGACCCTGTATCTGGACGAATAAAAGGGTTGTTTCATGACGCATACTTGAAGTAATACCGAGTCAACCATTGAAAATATCTGTTAAGCTGCTAAAATAAAATATACACACACTGTAAGTTGTCATACTATGTGTGAAGTACCAACGTATGTAAGAGTAATGCACAGGACTAACACCTGTCGACCTGCCACAACAAGATAAGTAATTTATATGAGCACCTGAAGTAAAACACATTTATTGTAGGAGAGCAAGATTTGCCTTAGATGTAAGTTAGTTTTAAGTTAATTGAGCCATGAATGGGCACAGCTGAAAGAGCTAACAAATAAATATTATAGTAGGGACGTGCTAAGTGCCACCTGCTACCACTAGTTTTAAGTATAGCAAAGCTCTCTCCTCTTGAATGAAATAAATTAAAATGATCATTCAGACCAGAATGATTGCTCGTAGGAAGAAAAAAAATTTGATTAAGCTCGCTTACTCTAATGAGGTAAATGTTATGTTATGCATAAGGAGTGTGTGACAACAAATTTTATGAGACCACCTATGAAACGCAGCAGGCAGAAAGCAGCAGCTTAGCATATAAGAATCAAGTAAGTCAATAACGATACAGGTAGCAGGAAAGAAGTGCGCAACTCAATTATTTTATTATAATACGGAGAAAACCGTATACGCTCATAACAATTTTACGGCACAGTGCAGCTGAAATACCGACAAAGATCATTTATAAATAAACTAATTTAGTACTAGAAATAACTATTTCAGGTCCTCGAGATACGACGATTTTTTTTTTTTTTAGGAAACCAATTTTACGATACATGGAACAGAAGATAGTTAACAGACACAGTTCACTGCTAATGCATGGCTTAAGTAATTTTAGATATGCATAGAAAATTGTTTAGAGAGCTGGATCAGACGACAAGGAAACTACTGTATCGATTTAATTGTACTATTTGTCATGAAAAACTAAGGTGATAATAATTTATGTTAAACTCATCATACGTCTTTAACACTGTGTGATCAAAAGTCTTTTGTGTTTTCCTCTGACCAGTATCCTTACCATCTTACCTTATCCAGTAGAGAAGTGAATTTTACGGGCTGGTTGCATGATTGATACATACAGGCTATACGAATGGATAGTCGTGACACATTGGTTGTCGACGGGCTATGCTTATTCTCCGCAAATTGCGAGTTCAGTTAAGATTTGTTATGTGCAATTGCACGACAGGAAACATCAAGCTTCCCAATTTCCCTAATGGTAGTTTGAACACGAACTGTTCATCACGTAAACGAAGCCACATTGACTATGTCTTCAAACTAACGACGTAATAGAGAGAAAATAAAAGAGCTGAACTTGAGAAAAGAGTAACTATTCTAAAAAGAAAAGAATAACAAGATTTCGAACAAAGTGTAAACCTAAAGTGCCTAAGAAACACAAACTACGAACAAGAGACCCGCTTTTCGTCAGGCCTTGTAGTCACAGAGACTAAATATTTCTTTGTAAATAATTTTTAGACATGATATATATACTAAATGTTAACTGTACTTTGTAGTAATAATGCAGTCAGTAATAAATGGACACGTATGTGCTGCTGCGTGTGAACCGACTATAGACAAGTAATTAATGGGCACGTATAAAAGTGCTGCGTGTGAACCTTAACATGACGACCAAATAAATGTGAACACGAATTAATAATAACGTGTGAACTGAAAAGGTGATAACTCCAAGGACACGTGTGAAATACCGCGTGTGAAGTAATGTTATAAGTACTTGTACCACGAAACCACGATGTAGAAAGCCGAAGAGTGAAAGTGAATAAGTGTTGTACTTACCACAAACGGTACTATACGCCTTTCCACGGACACATTCTTCGAAACAGCTGCGGGAGTCGCCGCATCTGGCTGCTTCCGTAATCCAGAGTCGATGAAAAATTGTGTAAAAACTCACAACACGGCTAGTAGACTCCAAACGCTCTGCTTCTCGCAGAATACTGCTGCTAGCGTTGTGGAACTGTCAAGTTATTATCACGTGATTGTGACCAACGGACGTAACACTGTGTACGCTGAGCGCTCAACAATCAATTTTTCCTTGTACAACGAGCGCTGATGCCAAATGTGTTTGAAATGCATTCAAACTAAAATATGATAAAGCAATGAATTAAGCGCCCATGCACCTTGTGAAATAATAAAGACACTAATCGGAAGAGTCTTCCGCTCGATTTTGACAATTGCTACCGAATTTACTGAACAGGCCGAGTAATGACGAAAACGTGTCGAACGAATTAAAACCAGAAAAATAGATAAATTTGAGAACTAAGCATTCCTAAGAGAATGAGACCTTATGTACATAAACAATTGTTATCCTTACCTAATCCAATTTTCTTTTAGACTAAGTTATTAGTAAGTAAGCACATTCTAATACAGATTTTTTTTCTGTATTTTTCATGTACGAAAACATAAATGGAAGCACGGACATGTGTCAAGTGAAATAGAGACCGGCACCTTACGGCTCAACATGTTGCAGAACCAATCTTCCAGCTCCTGACCCACGACGTATTTCCAACGCAACATCACATCCCGACAACTACTCCAACTTCCACAGTGAAAGTGATGCCCTACTTTTCCTCCACTGTTAAAGTGTAATCAATTTCCCCACTCAAGTGCAGTGCTATCATTTACACCCGAAGTTCTACCACTCCCAGTGCAACTCATACCTACCCAAGTGTAGTGAAACATTTTTTTTTGCAGGCCATGATTGCCACAAATAAATAAGGTGCTACGTATTTACTGCAAGAAATTTTCAACGAAACAACGACAAAAATATTCCTGTAATATGTCATTGTAAAACAAGAATGTCAGTTTTTTGTAACATATTTTTTTTTCACGAGTGCACACAGCACCCAGACTTCCTGCGAAGTCAAGTAATTTATTTCTTTGTTACTTTTTAATGTTTATTATGCCATGTATAATGTATCTACGTATGTGTATCTTTATTTTAATTTCATTATCTTTTACCGAGAAATGAACATTTGTTATCCTTGTACAATACATTAGAAAGAGCACAGTTCAATTGTCATGTAGTTCCCCTATGGACAAATTACTATCAATTTCAGTCGTACGAATATACTTACCTGATACTCTGTATGTTAACTACTTTGCCTGATGCAGTGTGTAAAATCTATTGTAAATAATTTTTGCAAGTATTACTAACTTGTTTCACGAAAGCAATAATATCACGGCTACGCGTGAGTCGCGATGATCCTGACGGAGTCATCGCTCCTCACGAGGGAAGCAATGTGATATTATTGGATTTCAGACATTTTGCATATGAGAAAAGGACAGCTATCGAGCTATAGTTTGTAATGATACTAAGCATGACAACACGAGAGTAAAGAAACGAAATCTGTTTACAACATGCGCCTATACCAAGACGCGCGTCCAACATTTAAAAGGTACTTTTAAACACTATGACTCGCTGGGCGCAGATATTTAAAATCATTGCCGCAGCGCTTGATAGCAAGAAGCTGCGAAACAGAAGAAAGAACAATTTATCATTTGTTAGGAAAATTCTAGAGTCTTTATAGTTAGTTGTACTTCTGGTCGCCGATATGTTAACATGTACTTCATTACCTTTGATGCTTGGTCGCCGACTTGTTAAGACGTGTTGTGTAACACCGCTACAAGTTATATTTCATTTAGTGTGAAAAACCACGTTATCATCAAGAAAGAAAACGCTTTTGTAAACCTTGTGACGATAAAAAATACTTACGCGCACGCCAGGACATTTAATTTTTACAAAATATCGCACATACAAAAACAGCGATTGTTGGACTGTTCCATGTATGAGAAAAACATAAAAATGTAAGTTTTGTATTCATTGTAAATTTGTTAATGTTTATGGTTTAACGCCTTTGTTCTTTGAGAATATATTGATGCTTCACTGTACAGAAAAGCTATGCTTATTCTTTTCTTTAAATTAACCACAAATAATGTTTATGCTTAAATGAACTTTGTTACAGGTTCGCTCTTTATCGCGGTGTGTCGATTGTATTTGGGAAACCATTAATGTGTTCAATTTCCGATCTGACAACTTTTTTTACAAAATTTCAGTGTTTTGCATTCATTTCCAATTTTTTTTTATTATTCAAATAGGTCCCTTAGGTAAATTCATTGAAGAGTCTGATTGCGTGAAAGCAATCCGGGGTAAGAGGTCATTTGAGAAACTATTTTCGCGCAATCAATCTGTACGTCTCCTGAACACAATCGCGAACCAACGCATCGGCGATCATTCGTTAATTTTTCTCTCTTTCCAAGCCGTACCAAAAAAACGGCCAAGGAGAACTGCTGCCGTGAGTACGCAATCTAGTGTTAAAGGTTGCATTCTTTATCTTGTCGGCAAACATTGCCGTAGCACTAGAGGCTGCGATTGCGTTACCATTATCTCCAATGTTTTCTTCACCTGTGGTAGGCATAGGTTGACCAACTGATTCCTCATCGGATGAATTATCCATCGTTTTGGTTTGTGATCTTAATTTCACCATAGCTGTATATAGCCATAAATCAGCGTGCAGCCGAACTTCACTACTATTGCGGCTCGTACTACACGCAAACAAATCACAGATGACGACGCGCTCGTTCGTGAAATTCAATGCAAAATATGTCTCTGGTGAAACAGAGGACAAATAAGTGACTTCTACTAGCGCAATCAATGAAAATGATCGTTCATCTTGTGATACATTCCCGTTTAATATATTTACAAAAATCTACAAAACTCTCTGAAAGAGAAATTTTGATGAAAAATGCGAGCTACGCAGTGGGTATGGAAAAAATGCAGTTCAATCCCACATTTACGAACCACCAAAAGCGTAGTAGTGCTGTTGCTCTTACCTCAGGTATTTTCTTTTGCCAGCTGGTTTTCTTGGTTGTCGGTTTAACGTGTAGTGTTCCAAAACTTCCTTCTTTTCAAAAATTTTAGTATAAATATTTGTATATTTTGTGGACCTGTTTCAGTAATATATTTCTTGTCTGGTATGCAATTGGCGTAACATGTAACAGAAACAACTGGTTATAAACACTTTAATGGATGGAAAAAATTTCTTACATATTTCAACTTAAAATTTCTACTAACTTTTTCTGACAAAGGTCACGGCACTCGGTCGCCGTTGTAACCGCGCTCGTTACATTGTTAGTAACAAGTATTCCGCGTGAAGCGCTGTTGTGACACAGGTAAAGGTCAATTGTGGAAACTGAGCCACTGAATATTAAAAGTAATGTTATTAAGAAATACACCGGGCTGACTACACAAAAGAAGACGACACGTAATTTCACGAATGAGTGGTTCAAAATAAGAACTAATACTGCAAAGGAAATGGGTTGTAAGTATAAATACGTTGGTACAAACTCAAATTTATGAGAACGTACGATCGGGATAGAGGCACATACGTTCTATCATTCCCCGTGGTTTGCGTAAAAAGAATTGCGAAAAAATGCATTTATCCATCTAAGAAAGAAAACAATCGGACTTCGTAATTAAATGAAAAGAAAGATTACAGTTTCTGAATGTCGCGGCAAATATGACCTAAATATTGAAACTGACATTGACGGCCACGAAGGGAAAGGGATGATTATACGTTATTTTTGAGCAGCGCCGTCGTGAAGATCGTCGCCTCCATCTAACTTCTCCATATAATATCAAAATAATAATAATATTGTAGAGTTACAGGAGCTGGAATCCATGGTAACGTAAACAAGAAAGTTGCCTTGTTTCAGCGTCGCTTTGTTTCAGCAGTTGCTTGCATTGTGTAGCACAATGTCACTAGTAATTGCACAGCACGTTTTATCAGCAGCACTTGAGAACAACGAAAGGTAACTATTACTCAATGTAACAAATGAAGAGGGTAAATCTTCTTTTGTCCGTCAGTGTTAAATACTTTTCAAATTAGTCTTTTGTATGAGAGTCGAATTATTATTATTTTGTGTATCGTATGGCAACAACAGCAAACATTGACGGGTAGATAGAGTTTAATTTTACATATATATCTAGTTAAGTATGTACAGGGCTATTACAAATGATTGAAGCGATTTCATAAATTCACTGTAGCTCCATTCATTGACATATGGTCACGACGCACTACAGATACGTAGAAAAACTCATAAAGTTTTGTTCGGCTGAAGCCGCACTTCAGGTTTCTGCCGCCAGAGCGCTCGAGAGCGCAGTGAGACAAAATGGTGACAGGAGCCGAGAAAGCGTATGTCGTGCCTGAAATGCACTCACATCAGTCAGTCATAACAGTGCAACGACACTTCAGGACGAAGTTCAACAAAGATCCACCGACTGCTAACTCCATTCGGCGATGGTATGCGCAGTTTAAAGCTTCTGGATGCCTCTGTAAGGGGAAATCAACGGGTCGGCCTGCAGTGAGCGAAGAAACGGTTGAACGCGTGCGGGCAAGTTTCACGCGTAGCCCGCGGAAGTCGACGAATAAAGCAAGCAGGGAGCTTAACGTACCACAGCCGACGGTTTGGAAAATCTTACGGAAAAGGCTAAAGCAGAAGCCTTACCGTTTACAATTGCTACAAGCCCTGACACCCGATGACAAAGTCAAGCGCTTTGAATTTTCGGCGCGGTTGCAACAGCTCATGGAAGAGGATGCGTTCAGTGCGAAACTTGTTTTCAGTGATGAAGCAACATTTTTTCATAATGGTGAAGTGAACAGACACAATGTGCGAATCTGGGCGGTAGAGAATCCTCACGCATTCGTGCAGCAAATTCGCAATTCACCAAAAGTTAACGTGTTTTGTGCAATCTCACGGTTTAAAGCTTACGGCCCCTTTTTCTTCTGCGAAAAAACGTTACAGGACACGTGTATCTGGACATGCTGGAAAATTGGCTCATGCCACAACTGGAGACCGACAGTGCCGACTTCATCTTTCAACAGGATGGTGCTCCACCGCACTTCCATCATGACGTTCGGCATTTCTTAAACAGGAGATTGGAAAACCGATGGATCGGTCGTGGTGGAGATCATGATCAGCAATTCATGTCATGGCCTCCACGCTCTCCCGACGTAACCCCATGCGATTTCTTTCTGTGGGGTTATGTGAAAGATTCAGTGTTTAAACATCTTCTACCAAGAAACTTGCCAGAACTGCGAGCTCGCATCAACGATGCTTTCGAACTCATTGATGGGGACATGCTGCGCCGAGTGTGGGAGGAACTTGATTATCGGCTTGATGTCTGCCAAATCACTAAAGGGGCACATATCGAACATTTGTGAATGCCTAAAAAAACTTTTTGAGTTTTTGTACGTGTGTGCAAAGCATTGTGAAAATATCTAAAATAATAAAATTGTAGAGCTGTGAAATCGCTTCAGTGATTTGTAATAACCCTGTACATATAGTTTAGTTTTACTTCTTGGCACAAATTTTGTACACATTTTTAAATTGTGAAAAGCGAATTATTATCTACATATTTATCAATAAGAAGAAAATTATTAAGTGCCTTTATAAACGGCACCAGGCTTCATTCAATGTCGCGGAGGCCAGTGGTCGTAATGTTTTGGCTTATCAGTGTTTCTTTCACTTAAAGTAATTGTTGCGACATGTTAGTAGCGCTGTTACACAGCTATTGCATATTCATCTCCCTAATGCGCTTAACGTCTAAAGAAAGCGTAGATAACAGCGCATGAATTACAGTCGTTATAGTTACAAGTCGTTCGGAATAGCTAATACTTCGTCTCTTTCTGTATATCAACATTTCATCGGTTGCCTTTTCATTTCTTTTACACACCCTTCACTTGTAATTTCAAGGAATTTAAGTGATGATCACAAAGTAGACCTCTTCACACATGCATTTATTCATCAGCAAACGTTTGTTTCGGTATCACTGGCAACGTTTAACGAAGATACATTGAATTTAAAAGTCGTGGTATTATGTAACGATTCAGAGGGGATACCGGAGCTAGCGATTAGAAGGGGCTACTTTTAAGTGTCGAATTTTGAATTAAATGCTGGTAGCCAAACAGCTTTCCTGCAGTAGATGGTGGGAACTGACAGAAATACTCCTTCAACGCTCGCTGGAGGCTTGCTATACGTATCAAAGGCCGTGCTAGGTTACACGTTGTTTCTGCTTCTTTTCAGAAACATTTCTCGGTGAGTGGTTTCTTGAATAGTACCGTAGCCCCTCTCCTTGTCGATGCAAGTACTGCGTCAAGTGGAACCCGAACGTCAGGTAACTGATAACATGTTCAGAATTTCTCTACGAGTGAAGACTGATATTTACTTGCGCGCCACTACAAATAGGTGACGTACAGCCGAATTTCATACAGCTCCATTGGGGCTAGATCTTACATTGTAACAATATGCCCTGTATGATATACAGTCCAATGTTATTTCCTGTGTTTAGCGAACATGAAAACAACAACAAGACTAACGGAGGCAGAATGTAAGAAACATTCAGCGAATTTTCTGGGTGTTTCAATACATTCGTAACTGTGCTTGAGTAGATGTCGAATAAATATTTGTTATATTCCTTGGGAAATGCCGTGGGTACCGTCAAACGCCAAAGAATATGAGAGGATTCCTAGGAATATGCCTGTACCCATTCAATAAAGATATGATCATATGAAGATGGTATCTCTTCTTTCGGACGTCACATTGGTGATCTTGCAGCTCTCAAAGAATGAAATTACAATGAAATCCAGTTCATTGGTTGCTTACAGGCGTCGATAAATATCTACTGGGAAAGTTGTAAATGTGTGCACGGATCAGGACTCGAACCCGGGATCTCCTGCCTACGTGGCAGACGCTCCATCAGACAGACGCATTGAGGGCGCACAGGATAGTGTGACTGCATTCACTTATCCCTGACACGCTCCCCGAGAGACCCACACTTCCAACTTACTGTCCACACACTAAATTTGTAGTGTCCCTGCCCACCACATTCATTACTCGCGGCAGTCAATCTACCGACTCCCGTAAGAGTTTGAGCTATATGAGTGCATCCGCACTGAAGGAGATCATTGGCCGGTAAGCCTTATCTATATGAAGATGGTGTGTGGACAGTAAGTTGAAAGTGTGGGCCTCTCAGGGAAACATATTTTCAACTGCTACATATCAGTTGCAAAGATGTGATCGTCAAAAAACGCCCGGAATCGCAAATGTAGGTATTTGAGATCAGAATGGTCTCAGTGTTACGTCTAATTACTGTACTGTTTCAACTTCTTCTCCAAACCAGAAATCCTCGATGGCCCACAAAATATTTGTACATTTCCCAATACAGGCGAATGCAAAACGATCCAGCAGCGTGTGCAAACGTGAGTGCTGATTTGACGGTCACTACAATAAAGGGTGCTTCATATGCTGAAGCTGAAAACTGCACGAATGTAAAAAAATAACTTCAAGCTAAGTGTATAACAGGTCACGAAGACGAAGTAGTACAAGAAAAGTGTCGGAGGAGAGATAGCGCACAGCGAAGAGGACTGATTCTGCGTTGACAGTGATAAACCACAGTCGAAATATATTGTTGTTGTTGTTCTTCAGTCCTGAGACTGGTTTGAAGCAGCTCTCCATTCTACTCTATCATGTGCAAGCTTCTTCATCCCCCACTACTTACCGCAACCTACATCCTTCTGAATCTGCTTAGTGTATTCATCTCTTGGTCTCCTTCTACGATTTTTACCCTCCACGCTGCCCTCCAATGCTAAATTTCTGATCCCTTCATGCCTCAGAACATGTCCTACCAACCGATCCCTTCTGCTTGTCAAGTTCAAACTCCTCTTCTCCCCAATTCTATTCAATACCTCCTCATTAGTTATGTGATCTACCCATCTAATCTTCAGCATTCTTCTGTAGCACCACATTTCGAAAGCTTCTATTCTCTTCTTGTCCAAACTATTTATCGTCCATGTTTCACTTCCATACATGGCTACACTCCATACAAATACTTTCAGAAACGACTTCCTGACGCTTAAATCTATACTTGATGTTAACAAATTTCTCTTCTTCGGAAACGCTTTCCTTGCCATTGCCAGTCTACATTTTATAACCTCTCTACTTCGACCATCATCAGTTATTTTGCTACACCAAATAGCAAAACTCCTATACTACTTTAAGTGTCTCATTTCCTAATCTAATTCCCTCAGCATCACCCGATATAATTCGACTGCATTCCAATATCCTCGTTTTGCTTTTGTTGATGTTCATCTTATATCCTCCTTTCAAGACACTGTCCATTTCTTTCAACTGCTCTTCCAAGTCCTTTGCTGTCTCTGACAGAATTACAATGTCATCGGCGAACCTCAACGTTTTTATTTCTTCTCCATGGACTTTAATACCTACTCCGAATTTTTCTTTTGTTTCCTTTACTGCTTGCTCAATATACAGATTGAATAACATCGGGGACAGGCTACAATCCTGTCTCAGTCCCTTCCCAACCACTGCTTCCCTTTCATGCCCCTCGACTCTTATAACTGCCATCTGTTTCTGTACAAATTGAAAATAGCCTTTCGCTCCCTGTATTTTACCCCTGCCACCTTCAGAATTTGAAAGAGAGTATTCCAGTCAACATTGTCAAAAGCGTTCTCTAAGTCTACAAATGATACAAATGTAGGTTTGCCTTTCCTTAATCTATTTTCTAAGATAAGTCGTAGGGTCAGTATTGCCTCACATGTTTCAACATTTCTGCAGAATCCAAACTGATCTTCGCCGAGGTCGGCCTCTACCTGTTTTTCCATTCGTCTGTAAAGAATTCATGTTAGTATTTTGCAGCTGTGACTTATTAAACTGATAGTTCGGTAATTTTCATATCTGTCAACACCTGCTTTCTGTGAGATTGGAATTATTATATTCTTCTTGATGTCTGATGGAATTTCGCCTGTCTCATACATCTTGCTCACCAGATGGTAGAGTTTTGTCAGGACTGGCTCTTCCAAGGCCGTCAGTAGTTCCAATGGAATGTTGTCTTATCCCGGGGCCTTGCTTCGACTCAGGTCTTTCTGTGCTCTGTCAAACTCTTCACGCAGTATCGTATCTCACATTTCATCTTCATCTACAACCTCTTCCATTTACATAATACTGTCCTCAAATACATCGCCCTTTGTATAGACCGTCTATATACTCCTTCCACCTTTCTACTTTCCCTTCTTTGCTTAGAACTGGGTGTCCATCTGAGCTCTTGATATTCATACAAGTGGTTCTCTTGTCTCCAAAGGTCTCTTTAATTTTCCTGTAGGCAGTATCTATCTTACCCCTAGTGAGATATACCTGTACATCCATACATTTGTCCTCTAGCCATCCCTGCTTAGCCATTTGGCACTTCCTCTCGATCTCATTTTTAAGACGTTTGTATTCCTTTTTGCCTGCTTCATTTACTGCGTTTTTATATTTTCTCCTTTCATCAATTAAAGTCAATACTTCTTCTGTTACCCAAGGACTTCTATTAACCCTCGTCTTTTTACCTACTTGATCCTCTGCTGCCTTCACTACTTCATACCTCAGAGCTACCCATTCTTCTTCTACCGTATTTCTTTCCACCATTCCTGTCAATTGTTCCCTTATGCTCTTCCTGAAACTCTGTACAACCTCTGGTTTAGTCAGTTTATCCAGGTCCCATTTTCTTAAATTCACACCTTCTTGCAGTTCTTCAGTTTTAATCTACAGTTCATAACCAATGGATTGTGGTCAGAGTCCACATCTGCCCTGGAAATGTCTTACAATTTGAAACCTGGTTCCTAAATCTCTGTCTTACCATTATATAATCAATCCGATACCTTCTAGTATCTCCAGGGTTCTTCCATGTATACAACCTTCTATTATGATTCTTGAACCAAGTGTTAGCTATGATTAAGTTATGCTCTGTGCAAAATTCTACCAGATGGCTTCCTCTTTCATTTCTCTCCACCAATCCATATTCACACACTATGTTTCCTTCTCTCCCTTTTCCTGCTCTCGAATTCCAATCACCCATGACTATGAAATTTTCGTCTCCCATCACCACCTGAATAATATCTTTTATCTCATCATACATTTCATCAATTTCTTCATCATCTGCAGAGCTAGTTGGCATATAAACTTGTACTACTGTAGTAGGCATGAGCTTCGTGTCTATCTTGGCCAAAATAATGCGTTCACTTTGCTGTTGGTAGTCGCTTACCCGCACTCCTGTTTTTTTATTCATTATTAAACCTACTCCTGCATTACCCCTATTTGATTTTGTATTTATAACACTGTATTTACCTGACCAAAAGTCTTGTTCCTCCTGCCAGCGAACTTCAATAATGCCCACTACATCTAACCTCAACCTATCCATTTCCCTTTTTAAATTTTCTAACCTACCTGCCCGATTAAGGGATTTGACATTTCACGCTCCGATCCGTAGAATGCCAGTTTTCTTTCTCCTGATAACGACGTCCTCTTGAGTACTCCTCGCCCGGAGATCCGAATGGGGGACTATTTTACCTCCGGAATATTTTACCCAAGAGGACGCCATCATCATTTAATCATACAGTAGAGCTGCATGCCCTCGGGAAAAATTACGGCTGTAGTTTCCCCTTGCTTTCAGCCGTTCGCAGTACCAGCACAGCAAGGCCGTTTTGGTTAGCGTTGCAAGGCCAGATCAGTCTATCATCCAGACTGTTGCCCCTGCAACTACTGGAAAGGCTGCTGCCCCTCTTCAGGAACCACACGTTTGTCTGGCCTCTCAGCAGATATCCCTCCGTTGTGGTTGCGCCTACGGTGCGGCCATCTGTATCTCTGAGGCACGCAAGCCTCCCCACCAACGGCAAGGTCAATGGTTCATGGGGGTAGGAAATCTAGGCATTAACAAAATGGTTTCATTTTGATATGTGTACAGAGTGGACCCATGAATTTGGTGCAAATTTTGGACAAACAAAAACTCTTCAAATCCTGTAATTTCATTAGTGATATTCAGATTAATTTCTCAGAATATGAGTTTAACTCGTAAAGGCAAAACAAGTTATTCGACAATATTAATAATAATTTGCATGAATCTGTAGGAGAAAGAGAGGTAAATAATACAAAAGTATTCCTTCGTTTTACTGATACCCTTGTTGCACTATTCCTTGTTGTGAGGTAAAGTTATACACTGTCCGTCAACAGCATGATAGCTGAGCAGCCAGTCCTATTCAGACAGCCACCTGAAGCACATCGTCGCCAGCTACGCTAATCTACCATCCACTCACAGCCCCTGTCGCTGTCAAGCTGAGTAGAACATCACTCCGTTACGTTAGACTCTGCCAAATTAGTCATCGCCTCTACTTTACTTCTGCGGGACTTTGTCGGCAGGTGAAGCAGTATTTCCTCTGTGTATCTGTGCTTCACATACCTGGGAAGGTGTGCTCGTGTTTACTTCAGTCAAATATAGCTCACCGGAAACTGGACACGTTTAAAGCGATACACTAATTTTTTAGGAGCTATTGGGATTTGGGGTATAAAGGCTTGCTCGCCTGCGCCACTTACTATCAAAATTCACACTTCTATGACGTTACATTGCAGAGAGTTACTTAAGCCTCTCTGTGTGGGGGGTCTGAATCAGATGCTCAGGCGGTTCTGCGACCGTCTAGACTGCAGATTCCTTGACTTGTGCGAAAGAATGGTTGAGTTTCGGATTCCGCTGAATAAGTCAGGAGTCCACTATACGCAGAACGTGGCTAGATTGGCAGCAGGGGCTGTGTGGCGTAGAATGGGCGGCTTTTTATGTTAGAGGGCCTAAGGACAACACAAAAATGGCTTCAGTCATAAAGAGTGCAGGCCGAACACAAGGAGAACGTAGATATAGGAACCCTCGATATAACAGTTGTAAATTGTCGTAGCTGTGTTGGGAAAGTACCGGAGCCCCAAGCGCTAATAGGAAACACTGATGCACAAATCGTTATAGGCATTGAAAGGTGGCTAAAGCCGGATATAAGCTCAGTCGAAAGTTTTGCGGAGAGCCTAACGTAACGGTGTTCCGAAAAGATAGGCTAAACACGGTTTGCGGTTCCGTGTTTGCTGCTGTTAGAAGTAGTTCATGTTGTCACGAAATTGAAGTAGATAGTTCCTTTGAGTTAGTGTGGACAGAGATCATTGTTGGCAACCGGAATAAAATAATAATTGGATTCTTTTACGACCTCCAATTCAGATGATCCAATTGCTGAAAGGTTAAAAAAAATTCATTTTGATTTCAAACACATACCCGGCTCATACGATTATAGTTGGTGGTGACTTTAACTTACCCTCGATATGTTGGCGAAAATACATGTTTAATTTCGGAGGTACGCATAAAACATCTCCGAAATTGTGCTAAACGCATTCTCTGAAAATTATTTCCAGCAGTTAGTTCATGAGCGCACGCTAATAGTAAACGATTGTGAAAACACTCGTGACTTCCTAGCTACGAATAATCCTGAGGTAATAATGAGCGTCAAAGCGGATAGAGGAGGGATTAGTGAACACAGGGTTGTCGTAACAAGATTGAATATTGTAACCTGCAAATCATCCAAAAATAAACGAAAAATATACCTGTTCAGAAAAGAAGACAAAAATTCACTTGACGCCTTCCTGAGAGACAATCTCCGCTGCTTTCAAATTAACAAATTAAGTGTAGACTAGATTTGGCATGAATTCAAAGAAATAGTATCGGCAGCAACTGAGAGATTTATACCAAATAAATTAACAAAAGACGGAGCTGTTCCTCCTTGGTACACAAAACGGGTCAGAACACTGTTACAGAAACAACGAAACAAACGTGCCAAATTTAAACAGACGCAAAATCCTCAAGATTGGCGATCTTTTACAGAAGCTCGTAATTCAAGGGGAGATGCTTGTAATAGTTTCCATAGCGAAACTTTGTCTCGAAACCTGGATAATATCCAAAGAGGTTCTGGTCGTATGTGAAGTATGTTATCGGCAAGACACAATCAATGCCTTTTCTGTGGAACAGCAATGGAAGTACTATCAACGACAGTGCTGCTAAAGCAGAGTTACTAAACACAGCCTTCCGAAATTCGTTCACCAAAGAAGACGAAGTAAATATTCCAGAATTCGAATCAAGAACAGCTGCCAACATGAGTAACGTATAAGTAGATATCTCGGAGCAGTGAAGCTGCTTAAATCACTTAAAAGAAGCAAGTCTTCTGGTCCAGACTTTATACCAGTTACGTTGCTTTCGGAGTATGCTGATACAATAGATCCATATTTAACAATCATATACAACTGTTTGCTTGACGAAAGATCCCTACCCAGAGACCGGAAAGTTACACAGGTCACACAATATTCAAGAAAGGTAGTAGGAGTAATCCACTAAATTACGGGCCCATATCATTAACGTCGATATGCAGCAGGATTTAGGAACATATATTGTGTTCGAACATTATGAGTCACCTCGAAGATAACTGTCTATTGCCACACAGTCAATGCGGATTTAGAAAACATTGTTCTTGTGAAACACAACTAGTCCTAACTCACACAAAGCGTAGAATGCTATTGAAAAGGGATTGCAGAATGATTCCTTGTTTCTAGACTTCCAGAAGTCTTTTGACGCTGTACCACACAAGTCGCTTATATTGGAATTACGTGCTTATGGAATATCGTTTCAGTTATGTGACACAGGCTTCGTGATTTCCTGTCAGAGAGGTAGCAATTGACGGAATGTCACCGAGTAAAACAGAAGCGATTTCTAGCGTTCCACAAGGTAGTGTTATAGGCCCTTTCCTGCCTGCTCCTCCTCTATATAAACGATTTAGGTGACAATCTGTGCAGCCGTCTTAGGTTGTTTGCACATAATGCTATCTTTCACCAGAAAAAAAATTATACAACGATAAAAAGATATCTGTATGGTGCAACAGTTTGCAATTTACCCTAAATAACGAAAAGCGTGAGGTCATTCAGATGATGCTAAAAAGAACCCGTTAAACTTCGGTTACACGATAAATCAATTAAATCTATAGATCATAAAATCAACTAAATACTCAGGAATTACAATTACAAACAACTTAAATTGGGAGGAACATATAGAAAATGTTGTAGGGAAGGCTAACCAAAGAATGCGTTTTATTAGCAGGACACTTAGAAAATGTAACAGATCTACAGTACGCCTGTCCGTCCTCTTTTAGAATATTGCTACGCGGTGCGGGATCTTACCAGATAGATTTGACGGAATACATCGAAAAAGTTCAAAGAAGGGCAGCACGTTTTGTATTATCGTGAAATAGGGGAGACAGTGTAACTGAAATGATACAGGATTTGGAGTGGACATATTAAAACAAAGGTGTTTTTCGTTGCGAGGGAATCTTCTCACGAACTTCCTATCACCAACCTTCTCCTCCGAATGCGAGACAATTTTGTTGACACCAACTTACATATGGAGCAACGGTCTCCATGATAAAATAAGGGAAACCACAGCTCGCGCGGAAAGATATGTGTTCGTTCTTTCCGCGCTCTACGAGCTAGGAATAATATAGAATTGTGAAGGTGGTTCAATGAACCGTCTGCCAGGCAGTTAAATGAGATTTGCAGAGTATCTATGTAGATGTAGATGTAGATCAGCGAAGGGTTTTGAGGAGCGAGATATTGCATGATACACTCGTTCGGTTGTTGCATAGCATATCGCTTTCAGAGGGAGTTTCCAAGGATCGCGTAAAAGCATAATGTTCTTGAGCTGCAGTAGGTCTCCCCTCATGATTTCATTTGATTTTTGAGACCGCATAGTCGTCAGACTTTTAGCTGTTCTTGTGTATTCAGAAAGACTTCAGCGTTTTCCGGGAATTTTTGTTTGTAAACCCAACGAAATCAAAATGTAATCAGTAAGCACCCAAATCACAAAGTACACTTGGTAAATTTGTATTTCCTAGAACCGAATATAAAGAAAACCACTCGAAAGGGGCAAAGCAATATCTTTAACTTTTTAATAGACAGAGCGAAATCAGAAACTCCAAATATCGCAGCCATATATATTTGCTGTTAGTTTGTATTCGTAAATACTGAGTTGCGGCACTTACCTCTGTCACTGACGTAAGCTTCCGAAGATACCTTTGTCGCTGGGTTAAATAAAAGAAAAGCAATAGTGCCATCTATTGGCTCTTTGGTGAATTACGGAACAGGCAGCGCCATCTGTTGATTCTTTGCTGTTCTATGCCATGGAGATTAAACAATCGAAGCACTAAACTAAACAGACTATTATAGACATAACTTTAAATTACCATCTTTTTTACGTGTTCCGTTTGATGAAATAAAGTCTATATGTTGCTCCAAGCTACGCTCAGAGTTATCCGTGAAAAACCCTTGATAATTTGTATAGCAGTTTTGGAGATTACCGTCTTAAAACACAGTCACAACGGTTTCACATAAAACTTTAACCCAATTTTGAGGAAGTAAAGCCTGTACTGTGCACCAAAGTATGTTAGAATTATCTGTGAAAACACCGCGAAAATTATTCAAACAATTTTGTACAATAGCGTGCTCTAACAGACAGATACGACGGTTATACACATTTATTATTAGGAAAGATGTTACTAGCTTTTCCCTTATGAAAAACGATCAAATCCCAGAAGCAAGTCGTCCATCTGCGGAATGTAATTTATTACTTTATATTACATTATTGTATATGTAGCGTCTACCACAAATGAGATTTACTGACATTATTATCAAGAGTTCTGTAATAGGCGCTCAACTTGTGAAACTTAACGTGTCAACTTCTGCTCCGTTCATTTGCTAGTAGATTTTAATTTCTTTACAGATGAAAGAATCCAGTGATATATGTTGTGCTAATATTTGATGACCAGTAAATATCTAACCGTAAAACTGTGTTTAAGTTTTGCTTCTTGTTTAAGTACACAACCTCACCTCGCAACTCAGGACGAAACGAGCAGACGCACATGATAATTTCATTTTTGTTATTATGTAAAAACGTTTCTGTAGGTGAGACGTCCGGTTGCTGCTGCGAAGGAGTTACAAGGATTGTAGATAAATCAATGATAACATTAAGTTCGAATCAATTTACAATAGTTCTAAAAGTTGATCCAGGACCTCATTACGTGGTTATTTTCTACTACATGATAAGGTACACGATCTCATGGACAACTTACAACAGTCAGAAGAAACACAGGTGATTATTTACTCGTGGGGCGACTTCCGATAATCAGACGAAACACACGTGATTGTTTATTTTCCGTTGTTAAAGTTTATTTTTAGAAGGCTTAAGACGCCGTTCCTCACGAGCGACTTCAAATCAAATTGTGTGTCTATCGGGTATCGTTTCAGCTGTGCGACTGGACTCTCGATTTCCTGCCAAGAACGTCAGTAAGTAGTAATCGACAGAAAGTCTTCATGTAGTGCAGAAGTGATATATGGTGTTCTCTAAGCAAGTGTCATAGGCCATCTGCTATTCCCAATCTATATAACCGATTTAACACACAATCAGAGCAGACGTCTTAACAGTTTTCAGAGGATGATGTCGTTTCCCGTCCAGAAAAGTCATCAAAAGATCAAAACCAATTACAAAATGGTTTAGAGGCGATATTTGTATAATGCTAAAAGTGGCAATTGACTCTGAGTAATTAAACGTGTGAGGTCATCCACAAGAGAACAGAAATTCTATGAATATAGGTTAGACGATAAATAACACATAAGTAAAGGCTGTCAGTTCACCTAAATACGTAGGAATTACAAACATGAACAACTTAAATTGGAATTGTAACGTAGATAATGTTGTAGGGAAGGCAAAGCAAAGACTGTGTTTTAGTGGCAAAATCGAAGAACATAAATTTCACATACGTCTGTTAAGTTTCAAACAAGTTGAACAGGCATTTTTTTCTGGGGTAAAAGGTATCAGCTACTGCGTCATACCTCCTAGCAAATTTTATGTACTTGCCTTTTGAAAACAGTTTCATGATTTAAATAACAACTGACTCGGAATACCAGTGTAGTCAGGATCCGCCGATGTGACAACTGATACATTTTGCACCGGAAAATATGGTAGTTCAATTTTCCTCAAACATGGCGGCGTTTAGGGACGTACAGCTACACTATGAAATTTAAACTCTTTGGGCAGAATACTTAGAAGATGCTAGGCACGGCTTACAAAACGCTTGTCCATTTTCTGCTTGAATACTGCTGAGGGGTGTGGGAACCTCACTAGATAGGACGTTCAAACGGCATCGAAAAAGTTCAACGAAGGGCAGCTCGTTTTGTATTATCGCGTAGTAGGGGACAGAGTGTCACGAACACGACAAGCGAAAAAGGGTGGTAATCATTCATAAAAAGGCGTTTTTTTTTGCGTCGTGATAGTTTCAACAAAATTCACTCAGCAGCTTTCTCGTCTGGATGCGAAAATATGTTACTGTCGCCAAGCCACAGATGGTGAAATGATCATCGTAATAAAATAAGGGAAATTAAAGCTCTTACAGGAAGATTTCCCACGCCCTATTAGAAAGTGAAACGGTAGAGAAATAGTCTTAAGAAGGTTTGAAGAACCTTCTGCCGGCATGTAACTGTAAACTGCAATGCAGTCATGTACATAGATGTTGAAGTACTATCTTCTGTTTCCATGAGGCTTCCTAATGTTTCTCAGAATGAATTTCGAGAATTATTAATAAATGAATGATAAAGCTACGTTTGAATAAAATTACATCAACCGTTGTAAAAAAATTGATCGCCGATCTCAATATGTGCTTCATTCCTTCGCAGTAATAACTGTCTAACTTCTTATACGGATGTGCTATCGAAAGTATTTCCTTTCGCACACAGTAAGTAAAGTTTGCATCATTTGTCAGAGTTCAGTGAAATTCTAGCGCCGTCTCTGGATGTCACCCATTTGGAGGATACTGGAAACATTTATTGTGACTCTTTTTGTGTAAGGGTGCTCATACAGCTTTGTATATGCACGCAGTGCCGGATTCCGCACTGTTCGTACTGCTGGGGAAGCACGTCAGCGTGTCACTTGGAATAGCTAGCTACCAGTGGCAAGTGTAAAGTGGGTGACGCAAGGCACCGGCGGTGTCAACGGAAGGTGACCTGAGAACTGTCCACCTCAATGTTCGCAGCCTCCGACCTGGTAACATGTTTCCTCTCGTCGCTCTTTCACAACCTACGAAGAATGACTCGACCAAGCCACCGGCAGCCCTTCCCTTGGAGGCCCACTCTTAAGTTCTGACTCCTCGACATCTTGGACAATTAATTTCTTGCTGTTTATCAGTGTGTTATTTTTGTGATGGCTTAATTGGTTTGTATTCTGGCGTTGCAATAGTGTACGTTGTCCTCGATGGTGAGTGTTCATCGGAGGTGAGGGTATCATCTGGAATGCCCCAGGGAAGTGTGGTAGGTCCGCCGTTGTTTTCTATCTACGTAAATGATCTTTTGGATAGGGTGGATAGCAATGTGCGGCTGTTTTCTGATGATGCTGTGGTGTACGGGAAGTTGTCGTCGTTTAGTGACTGTAGGAGGATACAAGATGACTTGCACAGGATTTGTGATTGGTGTAAAGAATGACAGCTAACTCTAAATATAGATAAATGTAAACTAATGCAGATGAGTAGGAAAAAGAATCCCGTTTTGTTTGAATACTCCATTAGTAGTGTAGCGCTTGACACAGTCATCTCGATTAAATATTTGGGCGCAACATTGCAGAGCGATATGAAGTGGGACAAGCATGTAATGCAGTTGTGGGGAAGGCGGATAGTCGTCTTCGGTTCATTGGTAGAATTTTGGGAAGATGTGGTTCATCTGTAAAGAAGACCGCTTATAAAACACTAATACGACCTATTCTGGAGTACCGCTCGAGCGTTGGGATCCCTATCAGGTCGGATTGAGGGAGGACATAGAAGCAATTCAGAGGCGGGCTGCTAGATTTGTTACTGGTAGTTTTGAACATCACGCGAGTGTTACGGAAATGCTTCAGGAACTCGGATGGGAGTGTCTGGAGGAAAGGAGGCGTTCTTTTCGTGAATCGCTATTGAGGAAATTTAGAGAACCAGCATTTGAGGCTGAATGGAGTACAATTTTACTGCCGCCAACTTACATTTCGCGGAAAGACCACAAAGATATGATAAGAGAGATCAGGGCTCGTACAGAGGCATATAGGCAGTCATTTTTCCCTCGTTCTGTTTGGGAGTGGAACAGGGAGAGAAGATGCTAGTTGTGGTACGAGGTACCCTCCGCCACGCACCGTATGGTGGATTGCGGAGTACGTATGTAGATGTAGATGTAGGCTGTTAATTGTTAGTTATTCATGCACGTGACTTCATAATGATTTAAGATAGGAAATGTCAATGACATTCATCTGCAAATTCCATGACTTCTGTACCTGTAAGTAAACGCTGCTTCGAGGTTATCTAACTACTGTTATAAAAGAAAGTTTTAATCAGTCAGTCATTTCAGTAGTGAATTATTGAGTAGTGAATTATTACTTTTGATTGCTGTAAACTTATGAGTTAAAATAATTGCTAACATTTTCTTAGTGTTATTCTCTACAGTGTTGTGTTGGTTACGTGCAAGTGAATCTTTTGTTTCCACATGTTTATTTACAAAAAGCACGTAATTATTATTGTTCACGTCGATTGTTTGACGAACAGATCTTGCTCAATTGCACTGGCGGTCATTTACTTATTTACAGTTATTTAATGTGATTTGGCTGTCGGCTATTTGAAACTGTGTGTTAACCCTTTTATTTCGTGTTTTCAGTGTTGGATTGCACTGTTTTACAGCAATTTCTTTTTTCAAAAAATAGTAAGCAAGGAGTATAGGAATCTATTTTTAAGAAGAAATGGGTGTACTCTTCTCCTCACTTATTACTCATCAACTTCGGAAACGATGGCATTAAACTGTTTCTAATAATATTACGCTCATACGACCGCGCTCAACAAATACGTATTAATCGATTTGTAAGAGGGGAGATCACAAACTTTGTCAAGCATAGAAAGACCTTTCTTTTTTTTTGGGAAATTTGTGGTAAGGTCTTATGGAACCAAACTGCTGTTGTCAAAGGTTCCTCAGCTTACACACTACTTGATATAACTTAAACTAACTTACGCTAAGGACAACACACACATCCTTGGCCGAGGGAGGACTCGAACCTCCGATGGGAGAAGCCGCGCGAACCGTGACAGGATGCCTTAGATAACGCGGCTACCCCGTGCGGCTGAAAGACTGTATTTTGTCTCACGAATTGTATAATTTATTCAGATAATCAACTCAGGTCTGCTGGAAATTTGAGAAATTTACCGCGACATCACAGGAGAAAGTAGAGGTATTTAGTTTAGACGAATGCGTTAGCTGTTTTGCTGGGTCAATGTGCTCACGTCACTCTGTAGCTATCCTAATCTGCTTGGTCACTATAAACACGTACTCTTTTATTATTATCGTTTTCTTGAAGAATTTGTTATCTACCGGCTGATGGTACATACACCATAGTTGTACTCTAAATGAAGTAATTTGCTATCAGTTTTCGAACTGCTGAAATATTTTCTGGTTGTATTACTTCTCTTGACACTTGTTTCTGCATAAAAGTTACAATTTTCTTCTGTGATTCTGTTCTCTTTGTACATACGTTCTCTCTACCGAAAAGTCTGCAAATAGATGACAGTGCAATGTGATACATCATTAAATTATCTCTACTGTGACTGGTACGTATTTCGTTCTCCGCAGCATGTCCGACTAGTGTGCAGGAGAGCCTGATTGGATTTCCGTTACTGCCAGGGCGCTTGTCTTATTGAGGGGCGTGGAACGGGTGCAGTCAGCCTCGTGATGCCAATTGAGGAGCCACCAGACCGAACAGTAGCGGCTCCAACGTCTGGGAAGCTTACAAGAGCCAGCAAAGCGATATGCTGCCCCCATGCCAATCCTTAAGGCATCCTAATGACGTCATTGTAAGAGGACGACAGGCTGCCGGACGGAATTTAGTGGCTGCACAGAGTTAGAAGACGGACCCTTAGGTTTTATATGTACGTGTATGTTGTGTCATGCAAGACTTTAGCGGGATTCCTGTGTAACTTTTTCCTTCATACGCTGGTTACTTTCTTTCTAGTGTTTCCTTTTTTTAATTTCTCTGCTTTCTCACTTCCGTGATGCAGTGTACAATAACATCATTATTTCATAATGTGCTGTGCAATTTTAATTTATCTCAGACGCATGTTCCCAATATTCCTTCCAGTGATTTTATTGAGCTGACAGCATTCTTGATCTTATTATCAGCTTTAATTCCTCTCATGTCAGCTTTATGTCTAGACTTGGTTGGACATGTTGTAGTATTTGTTTCGCATTATTTGACTGCGTGTTCATATTCAGTGCAATGTTTACCACTAAGCTGTAATGATGTGTGTGTTTTACGTTATCCTTCTTTTACGAGATTTTTACTTGTTAGATTTGATGGAAAGTGTGAGCTCGGAAGAGGGAAGTTCTGTTCATACAAGATGCATGTGTCCCCGTGCGATTCGTTCCTTTGTTCATTTTTTTCTATTACTTGCTCTGTCTCACACTAGAATTTCTGAATGAACTCAGTAATTTCGTTGAACATGCGTTTCATTCTTTCATGACTGAAGGACTTCTATACATTGCGATGGTTTTTGGTAGAGAGATATCCAGTTTCCTAAGTCAACCATCTTTCTGCTTCGTCTGCTGACCTGCAAAATCATTCATATTATATAAAATTTAGGATGAAGTGAGACGACATTTTTCATGAATTAAAAAAGAAAGATTTTCTCAAGCAGTTCCGAGACGTAGTTCCAATATCTGTCGTACGCCTTTGTTGGAAATACCTGGGAATGTGTTCATAGGATAGGTCCGTGTCGGCTGGGTCGTCTTCAACGTCGCAATGTCACTGCCCCATGCAGTAAATACCTTCACGTTGAAAGAACCTGTTACCTTGTTTTTTATTATGAAAAATTATGGCTTTGTCACAGAAGCAAACTATCCAGCTGATGAAAGTAATAATATTACAGTACACTAGCCATATTCCACTGATCCTACGGAGAGTGATCGCTGGGATGAAGAGAGAAGTAAAAAACGTACATTTAATTACATTTTATTATAATATACCAAATGACGTTGTAGAACTGCATTGCAGTCCAAATTCTACTTATAAATTAAACGTATAGGCTAAATTTAAGAGTTTTTGTGAATTTATTCTTCCATGTATCAGAAAGGGATTCCACAGAAAATGTCTTAAATGTCATTATATTGTCTATGTGCATGTAATGAGCTCTGGTAGATTGTTGAATATATGAGTACCAATACATCTGACTCTTCTCTGTACTAACGTTAATCCCTTGAACCTTTGTAGAGACTGTTTCTGATAATGGTGTTATATTTATTCTTTTCACTATATTTTGTGCATACAGGAGCGTTGCAGTTATGAAGAAGACGAATGAATATACAGCTCAGGACTGCGAGTATGAAAAATAAATGTCATGGATTGTGTTTACAAAATCACTGGATTTATTTAGAATGCTCTTTCCCCTAAATCAATACACAGCCGAAATCGTTGTAAATGTGCTTTTAAACAGTCATAGCAGTCTTTTTCTTGGATGTCTATAATTAGGTTATAATAAGTCTGCTTTCATTGCCATGTGCAGTTTGAGGAACAAACAGGCGTCGGATGGTGGCACGTCCGGCGAATACGGCAGGTGAAGCAGGACTGTGATTCGTTTGCTGACCAAAAACTCGCGCACGATCTTTGCTTTGTGGGCTGGGGCATTGTCGTGGAGGAGCGACTAGGAAACTCTATCTCGCTATTCAGGTCTAATTAGACGATTTATCTCCCAGAAACACAAAATTAACACAAAACTCGATGTCACCTCGCTGCTCCACTGCTGTTTTCTGGAAAGTGTGAGACATTTACTGTTACATTCGCGACTAAAACGCCTACTGCACCTTCTGCACTGTTATTGCTATAACTTAGAGAGTAGTAATGCTGCGGATCACCACTAGAGAGCATTGCAGTTAGGAATTTCACACAAGTAGTTCAGAACCGAACTGGGATACACTGTGTATGATTTGTGAAGTAGTGATCGAAATACCTAGTTACAATCAACTTTATTTACCCTGACGTTACTATCCCCGTAACTGGGATTTCCTCAGAAAACTATTCCCAATTCATTAGTGAACGGCAATATGCAGAATAAATAAGATCCTTTATTTTTAAACTACCTGAAGCAGTTGAAAGGTCTCTCTTGGATTCCTTTCATGTTAATTTCTTAAATCTGTTGTCATTTACGGCATAAATTCCTCTCCTAAATTTACTGTGGTGTTTCTGACTATCTGGGAGGAGACTGAGCAGTGAAACGTGTTACTTTTACACATAAACAAGAACGATCTGTCACACTTTAAAACACAGTTTATATGTAATTTATGTCACACAGTCTCATACGGAACCTACATCCGCTTTCTTTTATATACTGTATATGATAAGATACTGTCATCCCCCTTCCCTTCTGTGTGAGAGGATGAATGAGCAAATGTATTTCTAGTTGCATGCTGGATGGTAGCAGACAAGCCTGTCTGCTAGAGAACAGTAGGGCCAACGTCGGAACAGGTAGCTACGCTTTCTAAAAGCAAAGAGGTTTCTATCGTTAGTATGGTCCTGTCCGTCCCTTGTCATTTTGGTATAGGAAGCTGCCTCTCTGGTCACTTCCGTTTTGTATACGGAAGCACTCTCGGTAGCGGCCCAGGTCAGTCTGTCCGCTGCGAGCGTCTGAAGTGGTAAGATCTCCAGCTAAGCGTGTGTCTGCTAAGTCCGTAGGACAATGGATTTCTTAAGTTCAGCCTAACTGAAAATTTAATCACCTTTATTTCGGGTTTAGCTCTAAAATATCTAATGTTCTCTTAAATTGCAACGCAGTATAATTCGAGTGTGGAGTTCAGAATATATTCCGGTAGTTACTTTGTCACTACTTTGTGAGCAAAGTGGAACCACGTGTTGATCAGTAACTCTAAATAAGGTCATCAATCTTAAATGCGAATGTGCGTGAGATTATAACGTCACGTTTTGACAATATTTTTCAATATAGCAACTTTTCTTTATGTTCAACCCACGTGGGGTGTACTTTGTGAAACCAGTACCACGTGCTTATACAATTGTTTGACCCATAAGGTTAATAGTAAGACGATAGTAACCAGTTCGAGGTTTTTCTTTTGTAAATTGCTTTTCGATCTAATTTATTTTAATTATCAAAATTATTGTGGAGTTACACTCTTTGTGTAAACCAAGTTGACCACGTGAAGCATGTGGTGTAATCATCAAAATAGCCCTCAGCTATTCTTTTCGGGAAGATTTCACAGAGAGTTAGTATGAATTTAGTATACCAGTGTGTGATAATTACATGACGGACAGGATTGTGCTACGAACGTAACTTCTTAGGGTGAAAATTGAATCGGTTGGTTGTGGTTAATTTCCTCTTGCACATGTTTCAACGTTCTTCGTGTGTTATTTTATGAATGCAGTGTTGTATGCAGTCTCCCAATCTTGGCTCCACGTTTGATGTGTTCCGTAAGATTACAATCTCACATTTTCACAATCCTAAATAAGGCACCAGTTTAGTTATGAATCAAGTTTAAGATGCTGAAATTTCAATGATCAATGTTAAAATAAATGTCCAAATATAAACTGATTTATTTCTTTTTATTTAAATTCTCTTTATATATATATATATATATATATATATATATATATCACCGGTTGTAGTATGACTATTAAAAGATTATAATTAATGTTAGTCTGGTTGGGAATTTGGTAAGCTAGACTGGATACCTGGTGAAACAGTTGCGCAGTAATGCAAGGTTAACTTCTCCAGACAGCTCACCGCTTTTAACCCGCTTTTATTGTGTATCAGCACCGCTTACACCACAAATTAAACCAACAACGTTACACAGTAATCATACATACTGCATAGGTGAGCCACGGCCTTCCATTATTTCCAGGCAAAGGGTTTTCCTGATGAGGTTCTGATCTACCTGTAGTCCTAGAAATCCAACACTTTCTGCCTCTTGTTCTTTATTGTTTAAGAAACTTATCTGTTTAGCTTGTGGGGTTCTGTGTGGAGTGCTTAACGGTATGTACTTAGCCTTATCGAAATTCAGTGACAGTCCATTTTCCTTGTTCCATCTGTTGTTGTATTTGAATATTTCGGTAGCTTCCTTCCCAGTAACGGAACTAGTACTAGATTTTTTTTTTAATCTTTAAAAACAGTTGTACCTTTTGAACTTTTGTTCTGTACAAAAGGCATCCCTTTCTTATTACCTGTGCTTCGCTTCACAGCCTGATCCCAAAATGGTTCTCGTGTTTCTCTCTACTCCATAGTCTACGCTGAGCGCTAGAGAGAGAGAGAGAGAGAGAGAGAGAGAGAGAGAGAGAGATCATCACCACAGCAGGAAGCAAACTAGCTGTGACAGAAGGATAGGGCTGTAGGCAACCTGCATGTTAACGTAACACTAACTACAGGGTGTTTTTAAATGAATATACGTGTTTTAAGGCTTTGTGGCACATATTACATTCACCTTACAGTTATAAATAATATACCAAATGAAAGAGAAACACAGTTTTTCTTTCAATTATTCAGTGTGAACACTGATCACACATCTAGTCGATAGGCGAGATGTTCCGAAACCTTGATCAGTTTGTCAGGAGTAACTGTTGCAATAACATTGTTTCTAAAGCCGGATATATCAGCTGGTATCGGAGGAACATTCACATGATCGCGTCAGATCGTTGTGCGAACGTGGAGGTCATGCATAAAATGCTATGTTAACCGGCCCCTTGCACACAATCCACCGGTCGGATACAACGTCGTTTAACCAATCGCGTACTGAGTTATGTCTGTGAGGCGGAGCACCATCTTGCTCGCAAATAATGTGTTGTTGAGCTTCTTCCCATTGAGGCATGGGCGATAGCTGTAGCACATCAAGATAAGAAAGATCAGTTACAGTTGATTCACCGAAAGAGAAAGGCTCATAAACTTTCCGCGGGGATATTTCTTGGGGCTAAAAGTGAAAGAGTCGCACTCGTTCAACAGATTTTTGTCACTCATTGTCATTCCATATTCTTCCCATTGCGCACAGATATACAAACAAAACTGTTTGAGTTGCTCTTTCATTTGGTGTATTATTTACAATTGTAAGTTGAACGTAATAAACGCTACAACGCCTTAAAACCGGTATGATCATTTTAAAACACCCTGTAGTAGATCTGAATGACTGTGCTCTGATCTTAGACAAAGGTTCACTTTCGTAGCAGGTAATTTCAATGGAAACTGCAGGCGATCGCTTTATGACATTTGTGAAACTTATATGCCCATTTGCAAACGTTTCATCCGCGGCAGTCCCACCTTCAGATGGTGGGTTTTTAAAGGCACTTCATATTTTGTTACATATGAAGCTGTCACTGTAGGCTCATAATCAGATAGTAGTTATATAAAGGCACTTTATATTTTGTAACGTGTGGAGCTCGTCTATGGTGAAAATAGTGTAATTTTTATTCGTATAAATGTAAGCACATAATTAAAAGATAGTGATATTACTTACTTACTTACGTGTCCTGCAAGCTTGGAAGAATTGAGTACAATTCATTACGTACCAGCATTGAAAAGACAGCATTTGTAGGTTTCCAAGCAAATCATCCACTGTTTCAACTACAGTCGCAGCATCCAGAATGACTGAAGCAGACTTCGTTTTATTAATTTTTTTCTAAGTTGAAACTGACTATTTATAGTAGTCACCGTGGCAGAGTGTTACAGGATTGTGCGCTATGAAACATTGCATCTTTCGGTATATTTTTATTTACACCTAATTTCTGTACATCGACTGGCTCCTAGAATCGCAAAAATGTGATTATCGTCCAAACTCTCTTGCGAGGGTATAATAAATACTCTCTTTTTATTAATTAGCAGTTGCTGTATATTGTAAGGAATATGCAGTCTGATTCATCTGCTCCTACCGACGGGCGTTATGCAGTCTGCATCGCCTCCAGAAACCACATGCGGAGTGTCCATATTCTCTCGATAGCTATGCACCAACTATTAGTCATACAGAAAAAATTAACAGGGCTTTTGTATAGCAATTTTAGTGTAGTTAAATTGTGTAATAGGATACGTTTCTGCTAGAGGCCTTTTGTTTTCAAATTATTAAAGAAAAACACGTTTGAAATCACTTGAATAATTCAAAAACTACAGCCTCTAGGGAAAATGAAATCCAGTACAAAGTTTAACTACATTATATTTCCCACAAATAAGTCCTGATCATTTTTTTCTTGTTGGACTAATAGTTTCCATATAGCGAGCGAGAGATGATATTATTGTTTGTGGTATTTAAAAGATTTGCAGGCTGCATAAACCGACTGGTATGGCCAGCTGAATCACACTTTATATAAAGCGTGGTCAGCAGCACTTTGTAAAGTTTGTAACGATGTTTCAGGAGTGATTGTGCTGAGAAGTAATTGTTAAAAAAATCGATGCATTGTGCCATTTCCGAGTTATTTAGCCTTGAAGTTAGGCAATAGGATCGTTGGGTGCACAAATTCAAGCAGCCCCCTAGAGAGAGTGTCGTCCAACTTGTCCTGATTGGTTCCTTGAAACACAACAAAAGTAGCTTTTGCTCACGTAGCTTGAATGCATCACTTCCGAAGAAGGCAGATTTTAACTGGTAATGAACATTTCTACAAATGGTAATTCACAGACTGACAGATGCCAGCGCATTACCACATTTTAGCACATGTAAGTGCTTGAATTTGCAGTGCAACGACCAGGTTGGCCAACTTCAATGCCAAATAATTCGGAAATGGTGCAAGGTATCGAAGTTTTTCTTAATGATTATTTCTCAGGCCAACCTTCCTTGCAACACTCTTACAACCTTATCAGACTGTTTTTCATCACCCTATATATACTACTCTCTTTTTCATAATTAAAGAAAAAATGCAGCTAATTATTAAGTTTTTTCATCGATGTAATTCTCAGAATGGCACAGTTTCCTTTGGAAAAAGTTTCATATTTTTTCTTTAACAATTCCTTAGATTCTACACTGGATGAAAATCGGTTAAGCACCTGCATTATATGTTGTTCAGATTACACATCAATCTGAACTTAGTGTTCCTTGCTAGGTGTACTTTAAACAGCTTAACTATTCCCCTTTTTATTTTTATTTTATTTCTTCATAAAGCCTAACATATATAACTGTGCCACACCACAAAACAATGCACAGAGTCAGTTTCGTGCAGCATCACAAATCGAAACCATAATCTGACGTAACTAAAACGTAAGTCATAAGAGCCACACATAGAAGAAAACTAGAATCACACAATGCAGGAAATAAAGTGCTTTACTTTTCAGCTTTGTATTTTTATTTTCAAATAGAATATACGTTTTACATAAAGGATTACTGTTCATACAAATATCATCAATTCTTTCTGCAGTACTGATCAGTCTATCTAAAACTCTGTATTAAACTATAACTATACATTAATTCATACAGGTTATTCTCTTTACATAACAGCCATTTCACATCGTAGATATTGTAGAATTCAGTATGAGACGTGGTTTGCCATATTTAATTTTCACCACTTCACTCATTGGTGTAGCAGTTTTACACAACTGCAGAAATCCATGCGGGAGGTTAAAGAAGTTCTGTTTCTGATAAATACAGTTCGTTTTATACAAATGTCCACTCAGGTGTCATAAGTTTTCGTTTATATACTAAAAGCAGTCAACACATATTCCATAAGCCAGACCAGTTGTCACGTATCCTCTAAACAGAAACGAACATGTTTAACAATATCATAGGAAACCAGTACTGAATCCTGTGTTAAAGGAAACCATTTTCAGTTCATGTTGCACACTGCAAATGAACTGACAGTCGTTCCGATTATGGACAGTCCAGTAACACGCTCACCTACATGTTCAGTTTCGACAGAACCAAGTTCTGTTTACTGTTACACAGTAATTGAAATGACAATTTCAGAGAACTGTCTAAACCATCATTACTATCTTTATTGTGAGCAGTCACTTTATAATGTGCAAATGAGGTTAGTTTAAGTCTGCCAACAGATTTTATTTGTTCGTTGTATTTAGAGTAGCTGTACTGCACACGATGGTCAACATATACTTAACACAACAGAGAAAACTATGTCCATACGTACGTATCGACTCAAGTAATGAACGTGAAATAATACTGTACCACGGAAATCCAACATTACCTACGTAATCTTTTAGCACATTTATTGTTTCGTAACAAAAAATTCCAGAGTGAATTACATTTGCTTGCTGTTGCTGACTTCCTTAATGCTTTTCATATAAATCATGTGTTTGAAGAATACATTATTCCTGAGGATACTTCATTCAACCATAAACGCAGATATTGAAGCGATATTCAGATTGCTCATCCTTTTTCTTTCATTCGTTTTTTTGGTCACCAAACTGTTAGATACCTGTACTTTCAGAAGAAATACAACGGAAAATGGTTTATGACTGATACCATGGAAATGACGGAATTCTTTAGGTATGTGTTAATTAATAAGCATAATAGCGCTAAGAGTGCTTGTCAAGGTTTCAAGAGATGCAGTTCGGATATGTGAGGGATAACTGCTTTTTTTGAAAAAACAGATGCCAAATAACCGATTTTAATTAAGATAATAACGCGAAACTCTTTATTTTTTAAGCATACGGTATTCTGTTTATTAGTCCGGTAGCAAATGGCACATCAAACGTAAGGAAATTGAGATTAACTTCGTTTTGCATTATGAAAAAATAACACGATTAAAAATATTCGTCGCAGTTTTGTGTACACACTTGACGCGAGTCTTTTCCATTGTTTGCTGTTTATACTCTGTCTCTCCGTCGTTATTCCATTTAATTTTTGATTTAATCACCATTTCAAGGTAGGGACAGAGTACAGTACTCAGTTACAAAATAAACTTATTTTTAAATTAAACTGCTTTCGACACTTCCGATTATTAAATTATAGCTTAACAAGGATTTAAAACATGACGTCCCACATTCTTACCTGAGACTGTGCGTCTCTGTAGTAATATTACTTATGGGATAGACTTGGGATTCATAAATTTGAAAATAAAATATCTATTTAATGTACTGCCTGAAAGGTTGTGTTTTTCTATTTATATCTCATTAATGAGATGGGTTTGTCAAAGCACAAGCATTGTATGCCAGTTCATCTTCACTAAACTGGAAACAGAAATATTCATGATCGGTTCATCGTGGACATCACGCGAAATGTTAAGGAGATTGAAATGGTTATGTTTCTTTTCTTATATTCGAACTACCGGAAGTTCAAGAGATTGGCACTCTGCATAAACAACATGTACGAAGAGTTTCAAACATGTCTGTTCAAAGCTTACGCCAATAACTGTACACAGGTTGTCTTATTTTTTCGCAGTGTTATACTACTCATTACACAAGCCCACTGACATTTGCAGTCTGCAGATGAAAAATCCAGCTTGTAATGATAATCAAATGAGAATAAGTTGATTGCTATGAGAAACAATTTTGCGCATTTTGATATCTTGATGAGGTCATATGTCTGGTATGCTGGTTTGTTTTACACAGAATAACGAAGGTAGATGCGGATCCAGTTTGGGAATTTAGGGGGGGGGGGGTTCCATTGCCGTCATAGTCCCTCTCCCGAAACAAATCTCAGCAAAATGTTTATATGTTTGCACATACCTGTTTTCAAATTTCACAGCTTGGAGACTAAATTTCGCATGAAAACTAAGAGTTTCCAAAATGGCAAGGAACTTTATAAATAACAAGCTACGTTAGGACTTCAAAGAATAGTGTACTCGTGTCGTCCCACACAGAGATCACTGCGCAATAAGTGTGGCTCATTGTCAGAAAAAGAGTACACGTACAAGCTTTCCTGCAGACACAATTATGCTATGGTACGGCTAACAGGTGCGTCACAGAGTGGAGGTGAAATGGCACGACAGATTAAAGAACGCGAGACAGGACGAGTCTTGTGGGCAAAACGTTTAATCTACACATAGATTCACCTTGGACTTCTAGTGGTACATGAAGCAAATGCTGTTTCGACGTCAGCCGGAGCAACATACGTGGGTGCTGCTGATCCGACGTACTGTCCACATTTTGCAGCAGGCGATCTCCATCTTATCGGCAATTTGAAACAACATCTAGGAGGAAAGGGATTTTCCAAGGTTTGGGACG
Source organism: Schistocerca serialis cubense (assembly GCF_023864345.2). Lineage (NCBI taxonomy): Eukaryota > Metazoa > Arthropoda > Insecta > Orthoptera > Acrididae > Schistocerca > Schistocerca serialis. Next base: position 493,468,064 of record NC_064638.1, read on the forward strand.
TTATCGAATGGCTCCGTGACCAAGGAGTGGGTATCTGTTGTCCAATAACTGGACGTTTGGTAGAACGTTCACTCCTTTGTTTACGGAGACTTGGTGATCCATTCAATAAAAAATACTTGGCCTGCCATAATAGTGTGCAATACTATTTTTATGTCCCTTATTACATATAATGTAGGTATCTTTTCCGTTGTTTATGCGAGGGTCTGCCCACGCGTATTTTCATACGAACTTGCCCGTAAAATTCTAGTTAGGTATGGGCGCTTATACCTAGGGTGACCGTACCTACTAGCACCAAAAAACCGGACATCTTTACACAAGTCCACTAGTAAAAGGTGCAAACGACAGAATGTTGAATGAGGTAAGATAGGAAGGGAAACACTCTCCGCTAAGAAAGAAATATAACTCAAAGACTGACTTTCCAAACCAGGGAAAAAAATTATTGAAATAAACTGAATTCCCTTCATTTATACACTCATATAATCATAGTCCAGCTGTAGTGCTAAGTGAAATACTGAAAACAAATTTTACATTGAGTAAATCATGAGAGTGTCAAAGCGGCGAGAGTTCGTTACTATTACAGTTGTTAAATTGCTTACGTGACACCCGTTCTTCCCAAAATTTCGGAAGAATGCTTTTGAAGTGTTGTGCTGCTCGGAACTTGAATTTTTTTGGATATGACGATAAAGTGATGTACTGGGTACTGATGTTGCTGATGTGAATGTACAGGACGGTCAAAAAAATGCTGAATAGGTTCTCAGGCTGTTGTTAAGAAAAATTTCGGTACGTCGCGCCGTTTCCAAGTTAATTAGCATAGGAGTTAGCCGATCAGGCCGCTGCGCAGTGCAAACCCAAGCGGCCCGCGAGATACAATTAGTGTCAGTCTTCCCCACAGAGCCGGCCGCGGTGGTCGAGCGGTTCTAGGCGCTTCAGTCCGGAACCGCACGACTGCAACGGTCGTAGGTTCGAATCCTCCCTCGGGCATGGATGTGTGTGAGATCCTTAGGTTAGTTAGGTTTAGGTAGTTCTAAGTTCTAGGGGACTGATGACCTCAGATGTTAAGTCCCATAGTCCTCAGAGCCATTTGAACCATTTTTTTTGTTTCCACAGAGTAGGTGATAGCAGACCAGACAGCTCAGCCTTTGTTTCGTGTTCGATCCTTACTACCGTCCCATGTCCAATTTCTGTATCGTTCTCTTTTTCAGTTTTAGGAAATCGAACGAAGAACACTTCTGGCGACATAGTCTCACGCGGTCTGTTGAATTTGCGGGCGCAACGGCCTGATTGGCTAAACTAAATACCAAATAACTCAGAAATGGGGCAGCGTCTCGATTTATTTTTATCAGTTATTCCTCAGACAATCTACACTTCTACACCCTTACAAGCTTTTCAGATTGTTCTGGTCTCCCTGTATACAGGGTGAGGCATTTGAAATTGCTTTTTGGAAATATCTGGAAAACTACGAATCAGATTGAAAAACGGTTGGAATAAAATTTGTTCGTCTCCAAGGGAGACATCCAATGACAAAAAGCTTGTCTCCCTGCCCCACCCATAATTGGCGGGAGGAGTGTCCATTTCGAAATATGAAATGACAGTCGCAGGTTTCTTACTTCGGATTTGGATTTCTCGGGAAAAATTCGTAACTTTTCTGCTTAACATTTTTATCGCTGCAAGATACAGAGCGCTCTAATCTACAAAAATGAAAATATGCTAAGACCGTCAAAAAATGCTATCATCTCAAGAAATACACTTCAGATTAGGATGGTTGGGCTAGTTTGGGGGAGGATACCAAACTGCGAGGTCATCGGTCTCATCGGATTCGGAAAAGATGGGGAAAGAGTTCGAATGTCCCCTTTGAAAGGAACCATTCCGGCATTTGCGATTCAGAAAAATTACGGAAAACCTCACCCAGGATGGCCGGACGCAGGATTGAACCGTCGTCCTCCCGAATTTGAGTCCAGTGTGCTAACCACTCTCTCGGTATCCTGAGATTAGGATCTCATGAGCATAGAAAGGTAGTTATTCTAAAATCTTTAACAAGAATCCAGCTTTACTGCAATAACTACATTAGCTTTTAGCTCTCGGCATATCAGATGAGTTCCAGGAATTTCGCGAACTCAAATTCCATTCAAATCACTTATCGTTACTCCGATAACTGCACATACATGGATATGACTGTAAAAACCATTTGAATTTTTGCAACTGGATGAAACAAATTCTAGCAGCCTCTGATGATTTTATTTCCCAGATACTTTTCTCTGATGAATCGTGGTCAGTTGAATCGGTCTATCAGTGGAGGATTCCTAGCGATTAAGGTAAGTCGAGTATCATCTGTAAAACAAAGTACACCAATAATGCGGAGAAAGTAATGTATTATGATCTGGAGAATCAAGTTATTTGCTACAAAAACAAGTTTCTCATTAAATATTTTAGAAGAACAGTCTCTCTCTAAGTTCCTGCGATCCTAATATGATGTATATTTCTGGAGATATTATCATTCTTCAACAGTTTTCATCCCATTTTAACGCAACGATAAAATGTTAAAGAAGAAGATCAAGTTTCTTTCGCCGGAAAATACGAATCCGCAATAAAATAGTGGGTTCCTGTTTAAGATTTTAAGTTGCTCCCTAGCACCTGCGGGTGGGTCAGAAAGTTCAAGCTTAGTGTCATTGGATGTCCTCCTTCAAAACGAACGGTTTTTATCGCAACCTCTTTTCTAATACGATTTGTTGTTTTCCATATATTTCCAAAAATAATTTTAAATACCTGACCACTTATAAACAGGGTGTTTCCAAAATTCTTTTACAATCTTTGGAGCTGGTTTCTTACACCAAAACCAGAAAAATAGTGTCTAGTAAACATGAGTTCTCAAATGTACAACTTAAGAAATACTGAGCACTTAAATAGATTTTGATGTTGCCACAGCCATACAATAATTTTTAAATTAACACACCGCAGTTTGATTGTCTTGTTGTTTATTTCATTATGACTCAGGTTTCAGCCTTTTATGCCATTTTCAGGTGACTGACTTTATGTCATTAACATACATTGCACGGCATCAATCTCAAAATTGGTCATAATTTATGACGACGGTGTGTTCATTAAAAAAAAATTGTGCGCTTGTTTATCTTCTATGTTGTGAAACACCCTTCCTCTAGTGCAGTTCATTGTTTTGTGAGGAGGTAGCATGTGCTAAATAGAAGAAGATAGTGTCCAGTCAACAAGGGCTCCAAACTGCATACCTCAGGAGCTATGAGTACTTCGGCAGAAGACATGAGTCACACTGTTGCAAAGGTGAACAAGCGCTCATAGCTCTGATATTGTTTTCTTGTCATGATGCAAGGAATGTGCCCAAAAGTTTGTAAAATTATTTTATAAACAACCAGCATATTACAAAATTTTGACTGTTTTATTACTGGCGTTACTAAAATTGTAGGAATTTGTGGCACGATAGGGGAGGGGGGAGGGGGGGAGTTACTGCAAGTAGGAGACATAACAATGTGTGACTCCCCTACAGGCGAGACCGAATCCTGGATCATATTAAACCAATGTAACGAACGAATTAAAGTTGTATAGAAAGTACACTTTTCGTAATCTTTAATACCAGAAAAAGAACGCTGTACTTCAACTGGTGCTACACGAGTAAGTTATAAACCATAAATCCCTAAACAAGATTTATGTGTTTAAAGAAACGGAAAGAGCGAAAATTAAAACTTTCTCTGAACTAGGTCAAAACACACCTTACGTTAACGTATTCACAAGCGAAGAAAAAAGTTGTATCACTTGGAAATGCTATTCATTGTATGGTTTTGCAGATGCAGTTGCTTAGAGGAGTACGTCAAAGCAATCTCCACACTCGCCAGTAAGCGGTGAGTACAACGCAGTAATCGCAGTTTTACGTTCTGCACCTTGTCCAAATGGAGCCGGTTCATCGTTGGATTCTTCCGACATCAAGAGATGAATTTACATCTCTATTGGGTTAATGTCTGTAGTGATAGCTTGTGAAATGTGTTGTGGAGTAATCATTTTGTTGTAGTCTCAGGACTTACCATCAAAATGGCGATGTTAGTAGTTTTTTATAACGTCTGGGTTCTTACTGGTTACCTTCACGTATTAACGTCAGTCCCACAGTACCGCCTTGTTCGCGATGTACTCAGCACGGTGTGTTAACACAGGGATGCACATTTCCACTCTGTCCGTCTTTGGCTCCGCGAGTAAGAGCCGCCCCCGCCTGTCGGCTCAGTCGCGCCAGTGGGCGGCCGGTGGCGCACCGTGGCGCCGGGGTCGCCGCCTCCGTCGGCCCCGGGGGTGGCCACGCCTCCGCCGGGAGCGCGCCCTCAGGGTCGCCCCCGCCCCCGCTCTCTGCCGCAGGTCACTGTCCTCGTAGCTGCCGCCCAGGTACGTCTCGTGCGGGGACAGCGGCTCTCCTGCAACAAGCAAACGGGCAGGCTGGACTCGGTTGTTTGTTTCTCAGTTCATACGCGACGCTAATTCTAGAAATGTTCAAATGTGCGTGAATTCCTGAGGGACCAAACTGCTGAGGCCATCGGTCCGTAGACTTACACACTACTTAAACTAACATGCTAAGAACAACACACACACACACACACCAAAACCCGAGGCAGGACTCGAACTTGTGGCGGGAGGGTCGGCGCAATCCGTGACATGGCGCCTCGAACCAAGCGGACACTCCGCGCGCGCTAACCCTAAACTATTGTAAAGGAATAAGGTGAGTGGTATAGTGCGCGAGGGGCAGACGTGCAGTGGTTATGATATTAGACTGTTGTCTGCAGGGTAGAAGTCAAAACTCAGCTGACCTCTAAAATTTTAATTTCTATATTCGGTTCGAACACATTGTAGAACTTTCCACAAATGTCAAGAATCAATGTACTGGAATGTTCTGTAACTTTATACACGGCGGTGCATTGATCGTGAAAGGGCCAAATATCTCACAAAATAAGCGTCAAAAGAAAAAATTACAAAGAACGAAACTTGTGTACCTTGAAGGTGGAAACCAGATGACGCTATGGTTGGCCCGCTAGATGGCTCTGGCAAAGGTCAAACGGATATCAACTGCGTTTTTTCAAATAGAAACCCCCATTTAATAGTCACAAACACACGGCTCACAATTTTTGAAGAACGGTTGGTAACAGGTAGGTTTTTTAAATGAAAATACAGAACGTAGGTACGTTTGAACACTTTGTTTCGGTTCTTCCAATGTGATACATGTACCTTTGTGCACTTATCATTTCTGCGAACGCATGCTGTTACAGCGTGATTACCTGTAAATAACACATTAATGCAATAAATGCTCAAAATGATGTCCGTCAACCTCAATGCATTTGGCAATACGTGTAATGACTTTCCTCTCAACAGCGAGTAGTTCGCCTTCCGTAATGTTCTCACATGCATTGACAGAGCACGGACGCTTGTTGTTAGGCGTTGTCGGTGGATCACGATAGCAAATATCCTTCAACTTTCCCCACAGAAAGAAATGCGGGGATGTCAGATCCGGTGAACGTGCGGGCCATGGTATGGTGCTTCGACGCCCAATCCACCTGTCGTGAAATATGTTAATCAATACCGCTTCAACCGCACGCGAGCTATGTGCCGCACATCCATCATGTTGAAAGTACATTGCCATTCTGTCATACAGTGAAACATCTTGTAGTAACATCGGTAGAACATTACGTAGGAAATCAGCATACATTGCACCATTTAGATTCCCATGGATAAAATAGGGGCCAATTATCCTTCCTCCCATAATGCCACACCATACATTAACCCGCCAAGGTCGCTGATGTTCCACTTGTCGCAGCCATCGTGGATTTTTCCGTTGCCCAATAGTGCATATTATGCCAGTTTACGTTACCGCTGTTGGTGAATGACGCTTCGTCGCTAAATAGAACGCGTGCAAAAAATCTGTCATCGTCCCGTAATTTCTGTTGTGCCCAGTGGCAGAACTGTACACGACGTTCAAAGTCGTCGCCATGCAATTCCTGGTGCATAGAAATATGGTACGGGTGTAATCGATGTTGCTGCAGCATTCTCAACACCGACGGTTTTGAGATTCCCGGTTCTAACGCAATTTGTCCGTTACTGATGTGCGGATTAGCCACGACAGCAGCTAAAACACCTACTTGGGCATCATCACTTGTTGCAGGTCGTGGTTGACGTTTCACATGTGGCTGAACAGTTCCTGTTTCCTTAAATAACGTAACTATCCAGCGAACGGTCTGGGCACTTGGAATATGTCGTCCAGGATACCGAGCAGCATACATAGCACGCGCCCGCAGGGCATTTTGATCACAATAGCCATACATCAACACGATATCGACCTTTTCCGAAATTGGTAAACGGTCCATTTTAACACGGGTAATGTATCACGAAGCAAATACCGTCCGCACTCGCGGAATGTTACGTGATGCCACGTACTTATACGTTTGTGACTATTACAGCGCCATCTATCACAAAGCGAAAAAAGTGGTCCAACTAAAACATTCATATGTCTTTACGTACTAAAGGAATATGTAATAAAAAATGGGGGTTCCTATTTAAAAAAACGCAGTTGATATCCGTTTGACCTATGGCAGAGCCGTCTAGCGGGCCAACCATAGCGCCATCTGGTTTCCCCCTTCAAGATAGACGAGTTTCGTTTTTTGTAGTTTTTTCGTCTGAGGCTTGTTTCGTTAGATATTTGGCCCGGTCACTATCAATGGACCACCCTGTATATACCGTATGCGTTCTGGCCGGAGGCAACTCGCTCCGCGCTCTTGTATGTGCAAGTGCTGAATAAACCTTCGTTAAGTGAAGTTAGTGTTCGTCATTCATCTAATTACACCTTCTTCTACGTGACATATTATTGTGAGGTACGGCATTCATCTCTAATTTTTGTTTTAAATATTAGTGCGAGGTAACAGTACTTTGTTATCTGAGCTTCCAGTCAAAGTTTCGCTCAGCATTAGAAATACCGACGGACTATTTTTGTCCCATGTAATAATGTAGGAGTTGCCGATTGCTACACATTGGTATCCTTTATTGCGTCTGATGCTGCAGTGAAGATATGGAAGTAAGTGCAGTATAAAACTTTCTACAAATGAACAAACAGGCATTGTGAAGTACAGCAGTCCCACGAATGAGCAGATGTTTGCTTTGAGAAATAACACTGATGAAATTGATCCCGGAGGAGAATATATTGACGGTAACTGGACTGATTTTGATTGTGATACAAACCCAAGCACGCTAGGGAGCACGGACGTGTCAGAGGACAGCGATTAAGATTCTGAGAAGTCCCAATGTGTGCACGGTAATATAAAAGGGAAGAGGTATAAAGTTTCTGAGATCGGATGTTGTTTTATTGATGAACCTGTTCTGAAATAAATTCACAGATGCTCTGAAACAAACTCGCATACGGCCTTGGGAGGTGAAGAATAGTCACATTGCTGTTAGAACAGCTTGATGCACTTCTTGCAATTCTGTGTGGTAGGGATGCCGTTGAATCAGAAGGAATAGAAGAGGAACTTCTTTGGTCATAAAATTGGAGAACACAATTTTTGCAACTCTGTGATGTCACATAATCGGTTCAGGGAAGTCATAATGTATCTCAGGTTTGATTTATGGTTTATACAGTGGAAGTGACTAAAAAGGATAAGCTGTCTCTTGTGTGAGGCATATGCAAAAGGGTCATGGCAAACTGTCAAAACGTCTACATTCCATGTCTATACATTCGTGATGATGAGCAGTCGATCTCGTCGAAATGAAGGTATCAGTTAAGTCATTCGCGACTTAAAAACCTCACAAGTATGAGCAGAATCACTGGATGACTGTACTGAAAGATCCCATGTCTTGGTATGGATGAAACGTGTCCTGATAGTGAACTTCTCAGTGTCTTTGTAGTGGAGAAACTTGTACGCCCGTACCCAAATAAAGGAAGACATTTTACGTATGGCTGTGTCATCAACTCGGTTTCCCTAGCGCGATATCTAAAGACAACTCCGAAAAGCCTGCTTGTTGCAATCAACAAAACTGGAAGGGAAGTGCCTGAGTGTATGAAGAAAGGTCGCCAGAAAGTGCGCAAAAGTGTAGCTTTCAAAAACAACAATATCACTTCAGTTGTATCAAGGAAAACCAGGTTTGATTATAATTATTCTCAGCTCCTTGTATCCAGGTATACAAACTGAAAGTGACACTTATTCAAAACCTGGCAGTGACCTGTTACAATGAAACTACGTACATAGTAAATCGCTTCCCACACCCGGGTTCCCGGGTTCGATTCCCGGCGGGGTCAGGGATTTTCTCTGCCTCGTGATGACTGGGTGTTGTGTGATGTCATTAGGTTAGTTAGGTTTAAGTAGTTCTAAGTTCTAGGGGACTGATGACCACAGATGTTAAGTCCCATAGTGGTCAGAGCCATTTGAACATAGTAAATGATGTTGACCATATGGCTCGCAAGTATTCAGTGAAAGCTGGGGGAAGATGTGATCTGTTCATATTTTTGTAACATTCTAGATTTATTAGGCATCAAATCTTTAATAATCTACAGGAATGCAACAAAGATCATAATAAGTAGGCGAGATTTCTCTTTCAAGCTCACAGTGAAACTTGGCAAAGATTACACAGAAACCAGGCCCACTTTACAAGAAAAATTTTGTTACAGTTTGCTTCGTCTGTGTGGATTGCAAAGCATAGTCTACAAACAACGAAGCTTTACATTTTACTAACGCCGGCTGTGATGTTTTCATTAACACAACGTCAACGTGTGGATCTCTATTAGATAGGGTGCCATATTAATCCTATATTACATGTTCTTGCTTACTTGTTAAATGTATCACTTTCTAATTAAAGCCCACATCTCGTGGTCGTGCGGTAGCGTTCTCGCTTCCCACGCCCGGGTTCCCGGGTTCGATTCCCGGCGGGGTCAGGGATTTTCTCTGCCTCGTGATGGCTGGGTGTTGTCTGCTGTCCTTAGGTTAGTTAGGTTTAAGTAGTTCTAAGTTCTAGGGGACTGATGACCATAGATGTTAAGTCCCATAGGGCTCAGAGCCATTTGAACCATTTTTTTTCTAATTAAATCTTTTTTAATTGGATGCATTGCCCACAAAAGCACAAGATTTCCTTACTAACAGTTTTCAAGCATTTGTATATTTGAGTCGACTTGGACAACAAGTATAACAGTATTCCATGTTTACAATAAAAAGAATAAAAGACCATTAGAGTGATTATTTGTTGCAGAAAGACTCACCCCCTGCAGTAAAAAAGATCAAGAACAAGCTGTAAGCCTATCGACTACGTACGGAACATTTTGTCCCGATAGCGGTTCGGAGATTTGAAAAATTCTGGCTAGTGTAATATTCGGCTACATTGCCTATTACACAACCTAAGTTTAAGAGATCGTTGTGTGCCACGTGCAATAACAGAAACAAACAGTCTCCACGTGTAGGCAGTGAGAATATGACTTACACGATATGTTACCCTAAAGACGTAGCATGAAAACAAATGTATAATCTTGACTCCAGTGGACGAGACTTTCGGAGCCAGCATTATAAATTTGTCTTAATGCTACGTCTTTAGAATAACATAACGTACCAGTCATATTCTCACTATGTACACGTGGAGAATGTTTGCTTTTATTGTTTTCCTTGGCACCCAACGATGTCGTAAACTTGTAGAGTAATCAACGCCGCATAAGCAAGATTACGACGATGTGTCCCGCCAATTGGTGATGTACACTAGGCAAATCAAATTGGTGAGCTAAAGATGGCTAATTAATTTAACCAAAACTAGTTATCAATAAGAAATTATACTTGCCATCTTGACCAGTAAAAGATTTTTCTGAATCCACAACTTTCAATAAACAGAGATCGCATATCCACTATTTGGCTATAACAGGTCCAAAGTTATTTGAAGCTCTTGTGACTTTCATTAGCAAGTTCATATGGACAGATTTGCGAAGATTTCTTTGTAATTTTTGAATAAAATGCCAACAACAATTGCACTTTTAATGTTAAATTGAAATCCGCAGCCGTAAAGACAGTTTTCAGTGGCTTACATACAATAAGGTATATGCTGCTCCTAAGAGCGTTTACGAAATTCGAAAGTGTTTCCTAACCAGAGGTTTGCGATCACCAGTTTCGCTGGACCAAATCTCACGTCTTAATGATCAAGCGCTAGTGAACCGCGATAAGACCAACCAATTTCATCAGGTAAAGTAAGCGTAGCGACTTGGGTTTCGACCAGTGCGACGTTCAGACGTTCAACACAGCTCTTGATGGGCGGTCTAGGAGGCAAAGCACTGCGACCGAGAGGCAGAGGAAAGTACAGGAAAGAGATGCTGTGTCCGCAAATCTCTGGTGTCCGCAATTCATTTTGTTAACGTATCTCCGGACACTCTAGTGGTACTCCATTCTTTGTAGTAAAGTTGGACAGTCCTCTTTGAAACTCCAACAAACCAAGAACCTTCATTCACTGTGCGGTTAGGAGCACGCGCAAACTCGACAGTTCCTCTATGCTATTCTTTCACGTTTCGGTAACCTTTCGTACCGCACTGTTTCAATACAATGGATTGTCACATACATATTACTGTCATAGGTTACGTCACAAGACCGTCTAATACCAGTTATACACCATTCACAGGGCTCGAAAGTGGCTGGCACGTTCCTTTACGGTTGTGAATAGTGTCTTGCCATGCACAAGTGACTAATTGTAAGCAAATGAGATGCCTTGGTGCTAAGCTAGTGGCCTCAAACTTTAGAAGATCGTTCAAATCTCCGTCTACAAATCGAAATACGGCTTGTTCGTGTTTCCTCTCTATTGACTGATGCGAATTTCTAATTGGTTGTCTCGAAAAGGTTTCCGTTAGTTTGCTTCTGCATCTCCAGCTACACCTCAGCTCCGGAATTCAACTTCCGGTGTGTGGTGGAAGGTACTTTGTAAACCAATTTTCCCTTTTACAGCTCCAGTCACGAAAGATTAGTGGAAGAATGTTTGCTGGTAAGCCTCTGTGTGGACTCGAATCTCTATGATTTTAACTTCTTGGTTGTTTCATGAGATATACGTAGATGTAAGCAATGTATTGGCTGAGTCTGAGAGGAACGTACACGGTAATGCAGAGAACTTCTCTTGCAAAATGCGCCTCTGGAGAGCATTTCCGAGACGCTTTCTGGCTTATTAAATGAACCTTTAGCGAGACGTGCTAGTCTTTCTAGGATCTTCTCCGTTTCCTCTATCAACCTTACGTGGTACGGATACCAGACAGACAAGTGATATTCAGCTACTGATCTAACAGATCTTTTGTAAGCTACTTCCTGTGCTGACGGACGAAATTTCCCGAGGATTTTTTTAATTAATCTCAGTCTGGTATCTGTCATATTCGCAGCCGATTTTATGGGGTCATAACCAGTTCAAATCCTTCGTACCCATACTCCTGGATATTTTATGGAAATACGTGCTGCAGTTACTGTTCTGCAATAGTGTACTCATATAATAAATGGTTTTTCTATCTATACATAGGCAATACGTTACACATGTTTATGTTGGGGGTCAATGCACGAAGCATTGATCATCGGCAAGTCTTCCTGAATTTCGATACCATTTCCTAGCTTTGCTGCATCTCTGTATGCGATGGCATCGTCTGCGAAAAACCTCATAGGACTTCGACGTCACCTACTAAGTAATTTATATAGAGTGATCCAGCTACCCATACCGATGTCGTTTCATGCAACAAGCACTATATCTGGCGACAGTCATGTAATCGATATAAGATCCCTTCCAGAGCTTTGGGCGACTGTTAACAAATCATACCGTCAAATATACATGTGAGAACTGGACATTAGTTTCACAGAATTTTTGGACTAAGATGTACCTTACTTCTGCAACTTACTCAAGTGTTCCCAACCTTCCTCTGTGTAATTAGCAGTGTAGTAACACGATTTTGGATGTCTCTGTAAGTCTATTGTATTTATAGTGCTTAACCTTTAGTAAATAGTTGAGAAACGTTACCTTATACATTGTGCTTCACGATCGGAAAATATTAAATTAAGAAGAGGTAACAAAATGAGGAGTGCGGAAGTAGCAAATTTATTATACCGGTATATAACCCGATGAAAGTATTACTGTATGACGCGCTGCATTAATGTACTAAATTAATTTCATAAACAAAATTTGTACAATAGGTTTATGATGTCTTCGTACACTTTACCAGTTATTCTGTGACATTTCTACAATATGCTTTACATCTCCTGAACGAAATAACCAACAAAAATGATCTGTCGCGTGGGGTTGATAAAATGACGTCGGTGGGGGCAGCTGAAACACACTGCCTACATTGTAGTTGTTACGGGCTTCAGTCTGAAGACTGGTTTGAAGCAGCTCTCCATGCTACTCTATCTTGTGCAAGCCTCTTCATCTCCGAGTAACTACTGCAAACTGCATCCTTTTGAATCTGCTTATTCTATTCATCTGTTGGTCTCCCTCTACGACATTTATCCCCACGTTTCCCTCCAATATTACACTGGTGATCCCTTGATGTCTCAGAATGTGTCCTACTACCCGATCCATTCTTCTACTCAGCTTGTGCCACAAATTTCTTTTCTTCACTATTCTATTTAGTATCTCCTAATTAGTTTTGTAATCTACTCATATAATCTTCAGCATTCTTCTGTAGCATCACATTTCAAAAGCTTCTATTCTCTTCTTATTTAGACCGTTTATCGTCCTTGTTTTACTTCCATATATGGCTACAATCCATGCAAATGCGTGTACTTCCGACACTTAAGTCTCTACTCGATGTTACCAAATTTCTCTTATTCCGAAATGCTTTTCTCCCCATTGCCAGTCTGTATTTTATATCCTCTTTACTTCGAGCATCATCACTTATTTTGCGGCCCAGAAAGCAAACCTCATTTACTACTTGAAGTGTCTCATTTCCTAAACTAATTCCATCAGCACCATCCGCTTTAATTCGACTACATTCTACTATCTCCTTAAGCTTTTGTTGATGTTCATCTTAAATCCTCCTTTCAAAACACTGTCCATTCCGTTCAACTGCTCTTCCAGGTCCTTTGCTGTCTCTGACAGAATTACAATGTCATTGGCACACCTCACAATTTTTATTTCTTCACCATGAATTTTAATTCCTACTCCAAATTTTTATTGTGTTTCCTTTACTGGTTGCTCAAATACAGATTGAATAACATCGGGGATAGGCTACAACCCTGTCTTACCCACTTCTCTACCATTGCTTCCCTTTCGTGTCTATCGACTCTTATAACTGTCATTTGGTTTCTGTACAAATTGTAAATCGCCTTCCGCTTCCTGTATTTTACCACTGACACCTGTAGAATTTGAAAGACAGTATTCCACCGAACAATGCCAAAAGCTTTCTTTAAGTTTACAAATGTTTTAAACCTACGTTTGCCTTTCCTTACTATATCTTCTATGAGAAGTCGTAGGGTCAGTACTGCATCAAGATTTCCTACAGTTGTCCAGAAAACAAATTGAACGTCCCCGAGGTCGCTTCTACTAGTTTTTCCACTCTTTTCTTCTATGAAGAATTCGTGTTAGTATTTTGCAACCGTGACTTCGGTAATTTTCACACCTGGCGGCACTTACTTGGAATTGGAATTATTATATTCTGAGGGTATTTCTCCTGTTTATATATCTTGCTCATCAAATGGAAGAGTTGGGTAATGGCTGGCCTTCTCAAGGCTAACAGTAATTGTAACGGGATGTGGTCTATTCTCGGGGCCCTGTTTCGGCTCGGGTCTGTCAGTGCTCTGTCAATTCTTCACGCAGCATCATATCTTCCTTCTCATTTTCATCTTTCACTTCCATAACATTGACCTCATGTACATCTCCCTTGTAACTTATAGACCCTCTGCATACTCCTTCCACCTTTCTGCTCTCCATTCTTTGCTTAGGACTGGTTTTCTATCTGAGCCCTCGATATTCATACAGGTGGTTCTCTTTTCTCCAAAGGCTCTTTAATTTTCCTATAGGCGGGATCTACCTTTCCTAGACATATATGCGTCTAAATCCGCAGATTTGTCCTCTAGCCATTCCTGCTTAACCATTTTGAACTTTTTGTCAATCTCATTTTTGAGGCATTTGTATTCTCTTTCGCCTACTAAACTTACGTCATTTTTACATTTTCTGCTTTTGTTAATTAAATGAAATATCTCTTGTGCTACCCGAGGATTTCTACTAGTCCTCGTCTTTTTACTTATTTCATCCTCTGGTGCCTTCAATATTTCGTCCTTCAAAGCTACACATTGTTCTTATACTGTATTCTTTTCCTCTGTTCTTGTCAATCGTTACCTTATGCTCCGTCTGAAACTCTCTACATCCTATGATTCTTTCAGTTTATCCAGATCCCATCTCCTTAAACTCCCACCGTTTTGCAGTTTCTTCAGTTTTTATATACTATTCATAACCAATAAATTGTGGTAGAGTACGCCTTTGCCGCTGGAAATGTCTTAAAGTTTAAAAACTGGTTCCTAAATCTCCGTCTTAATATTATATAATCAATCTGAAACCTTCCGATGTCACCAGTTCTCTTCCACGTGTATAAACTTCTTTGATGATTCCTAAACCATGTGTTAGCTATCTTTAAATTACGCTGAGTGTGAAATTTTGCTTTGCGGCCTCATCTTTCATTCCCCCTTAGTCAATACTCACCTATTCTTTTTCCTTCTCTTCCTTTTCTTACTATCGAATTTCGGCCCCCCAAGACTATTAAATTTTCGTCTCCCTCAACTATCTCAATAATTTCTTTTATCTCATTGAGCATTTCTTCAATCTCTTCACCGTCTGTGTAGCTAGATGGCATAGAAAATTGTGCTATTGTGGGGGGTGAGAGCTTTGTGTCTATCTTCGCTACAATAATGTGTTCTCTGAGCTGTTCACACTTGATTATCTGAGCTCCTACTTTTTTAAAATCGTAATTGAACCTACTCCTGCACTGCTACTGTTTAATTTTGTTCGTATAACCTGAATTTTCCTGACCGGAAGTCCTGTTCCACCTGGCTCTAAACTTCAGTAATTCCAACTATATCTAACTATAACCTAGTCATTTGCCTTCTTAAATTTTCCAACCTACCTGTCCGATTAAAGAATCTGACATTCTACGCTCCGATCTGTAGACCGCCAATTTTATTTCGCCCGATAACGACATCCTGCTGAGTATTCCCTGCCCGTACAGAGAAATGGGGGCTGTTTTACTCCTAGAATATTTCACTAATGGAGATGCCATCGTCAGTTAACCATACAGCAGAGCTGCATAACCTCGGAAATGCCGGCCGGTGTGGCCGTGCGGTTCTCGGCACTTCAGTCTGGAACCACGTGGCCGCTACGGTCGCAGGTTCGAATCCTGCCTCGGGCATGGTTGTGTGTGATGTTCTTAGGTTAGTTAGGTTTAAGTAGTACTAGGGGACTGATGACCACAGATGTTAAGTCCCATAGTGCTCAGAGCCATTTGAACCATTTGAACCTCGGAAATAGTTATGGCTGAAGTTTCCCCTTGCTTTCAGTCATTTGCAGTAGTGGCACACGAGGCCGTTTTGTTTGATCTCAGAAGGCCCGATCAGTAAATCGTCCTGACTTTGCCCCTGTAACTACTGCAAAAGCTGCTGCCTCCTTTCAGCAAACAAATGTTTGTCTGGTCCCTTAAGAGATACCCTTCCACTGTGGTTGCACCTATGGTACATCAATATCTATCGCTGAGGCACGCAATCCTCTCCACCAACGGTAAGGTCTTGGTTCATGAGGGAGGTTGGCTGTATATATATCATGAAAAGTAATGGTCTTGTAACATACAATATCCTCATTTTTACGCTAACATAGCTTCTGTTCCGTCTTTAGACTTTTATATGGTCTGATGACTGAGACAGAACGTACAAAACTATAAACCAATTCATGATGATTTTAAGGAAACTATCGTTTTCACTGTTATGGAAATAAACTTGGTTAAATGCTATAACTATCAGGTTATCAATACGACGTCGAAACGAAGGACGTCTCGTCGATAACGAAGTTATTAGAGACGGATCATAAGTTCCGATTGTGGAAGAATGGAGAAGGAAATCGCCTGAGCTTTTTCAAAGGAACCATCCGATTATTCACCTTGAGTGATTTTGGAAAATCACAGATAACTTAAATCTGGATGTTCTGGCGGATATTTGAACCACCGTCTACTCAAACACAAATCCAGTGCCTCACCACTCTCTCACGTCCTTCGGTAAGATCGACAACTTACACACCTAGTGCAGTGCAAAATGCAGCAGGTATGCTGAAGATGCACAGGGCGCAGACGGGAAAGTATATGGAAACAGAGGTGTAGCTCTGATCGTATCCTTAATTATACAATGAAAAACTATTTTATACAGAAAGATACGTCTTTCAAGAACGCATCACCCCATTCCGGATTTAGGAGAATAACTCTTTGTCATCAGGATCAGAATATTATCATAAACAGGATGGAGATCAAATATTCTGATAAAAATGAAGTAACAAGCTAAACCAGTTTCATTAATTTTACTTCCCCGACATTTTTGCGACAATATGTAGTAGATCAAGATATTTTTGTAACTCTAAGTAGAGCATTGAAAGACATTGATAATAATGAAAGTCGATATATTAAAAATTGAATGTTTTTATGCTGTTTAACTTGTACATGGGGATGTTGAGGAGAAACAAACGTCATCTTTTGAATCACAACAAAGTAACTTTTGAAAAATACCAAAAATAGAAAGGGCCACTGGAAGTTATCGTGAATTCTAGATGTTGCCCAGCTAATTGCAGCTTTACCAGTGACAGAGACAGTGGACTTCTCATAGCGGCCCTTATCAGTTAGAGGAACCGCACAACAGGCAAGCAAGGTGGGCTGCCGACCTCCCGTCAAGAGCTCATATCAAAACATCGCCAGTGAATGTAAACATCAACAGACCTTCTGCATAAACACTGCACTACATCGTGAAAATCCATGTGGCAGACGTCCACTAATTGGAACTAATGTGACTAAGTGTAGCACTCCGCAGAATCGGTGTTGTAAGCGCGTCAGCACAATCAGACCAGCAGTGTGTACGTACAGCTAGGACAGCTCTGGCCAATACCTACGCTGGCTCTAGCCCAGTTCACGCTCGCCATAGTTTTTCTGTAGAAATTTCTAACTTGTTGGGCGTAACACCACTTTGTAAATACCCAGCGTAGATTCTTTTCATTGTCTTGTAACTTTTATCTGGCTTTAGCCACCACAAGAATTATTGTGTTTCTTGATTTTCTTGAGTTTGGAAATTAGTGCACACCAAGAAGGCGTTTTAGTTACATAAAGTGTGTTCAAACTTGATCGTTAGTTCTTTACTGCGGAGCGCAGGACACTACAGGATGATTTGAGTCACTGGTAGGTCGAGCCGAAGATACATTTTTTTTCTTCTTTTTTGTATAGTTTCTTTTAGATACTGTGCAGCGTGATGGTTGGCAAAACCAGGGACGATATGTTCTACCATACATCAAGCATCCCTTCAATTTCTACATCTGGGATATTTCTGCATGGATATGAGATAAGATCTCATATACATAAGTAGTAATAAATTTACTTCTGATGTAGAATGTGCTGCATGCATCTTATAACTGAATGACTGAAATTTTTTGTTTGCTTAGATGTAACAGTGGTTAAAGAAGAGAAATTCCGATACGGACAGCGGGACCTATCTTTGTAGACATACTGTTTTCAGTCTCCTGAAGATCGGTCCTGTAGCAAGACTGCGGCCGTGTTTCAGATGTTGACTATCCGACCTCACTAATGATTGAGGAATTGGCTTCTCAAACACCTGAAAGTAAGATGCTCCAACGACCTATTTTAAATATGTCAAGCACTTAATAAAAACACAGCAACAGAATTTTGAAACTATGCTATTGTAAATAACGCAGAAAGTCGTATTACACATGCGGGGGAAGCTTTATGCATTATTATTATAGGTAAAACTTATAGGTGGAATGGGAAACAGGTTCTGAAACAAGACATACTACAAATTAGACTTGCGAAACAATCTTTGAGTTCTGCGTCTTAATTTCGCTATCAGATTAAATCCTACATTTCACGTAATGTAGGACGAAACTTCACCTAGTTTGCTCTGATTCTCGCTTCTGCTTTCACGTTGAAAATGGTTCAGCTCGTTTGCACAGGGTTTTTTAATTACATGAAATGTTCTTCTCGAATCTTTATTGACTTAATTAGCTCCGTGGAACGAGTGGCCTGTTCCTGCAGGATTTTTGTTCGCAAGGTTCACCGCGGCGGTGCCAGACTCTACACACTATTTGTTTTTACCTTTACTTTGTAGGTTACGAGCACAAGCTGTTAATCATAACATGCAAACGGGTGCAGCTCCTTTGGCGCACTAATTAACATCTTTTGAAGTTTTGGTAAGCAAAAATTGTGTAAATATTAAAATCGCTCACTCCTGAATACTCCGAAAGCACTCGGAAATTAATTCTGTTATTTACGGGATGCTAGCAGTCGTAACACTTTTATCCTGACGACTCGTAGCGCAGATCCGCGACTCCTTGAGGCTAAATTAATGCCTGCGCAGATCGATGTGGCGCTGAATTTTTGCGGAGACCTCACAGCTCCTTTTACAGGTGGTAGAGTTTGCAACCTGACTAGCTTGGTTCTTAGAGGAATTCAAATTAGTCTGTTTCCTCGCACAACAGTATTTGTATATTGTGATTTGCATTGGTTTAAATACTTGTACGTTCTTTGTCTGTACACGTCGAATGATTCAAACAATTTTCAGCCTTGAGCTGCTGGTAAATTACTTTATTTACACAACCAGTTCGGTCGACTGACTATCGCTAAGGTCATAAGCTGTGGAGTCGGCTCTATGTGATACGAATCTGTTCACAGCGCCAACGCCGATTACAGTTAGAACATGAGCGACTACACTACATTGCACAATATTTTTACACTGACCATGTAATTCCTATTACGAGATGGTAAAAGTGTCTAATCCATGGTTTCATCATACGACGATAGTTATTTTGTACTTCACCTAGTCGATCGAAACTGGTTATGTAAACACAGAATTTTTCCAGCAGCTCAAGACAACAATATTACATTTTTCAGATTGAAATAATATTTTTGTCATAGAGCTTTAGGTTAGATATACTGAGGGAAAGCTAATGAAAATTTCGCAACTCTAACAGTCACACAGGCATATAGGCTTAGGTTGAACTAAATGACAACGTTTTTTATTGTGCCAGAGCATAAATCTTTTTTTAACAAGTAACTATCATCAATGCGTTACACCTACTTAGTATTGATCATAAATTCACCAGACAAAATACTACTTACCTTCTTAAAAAAAGACACCAAGGTCTCTTTGGGGTATAGGAAATGTCGAACTGGCACGAAACGATCTAGTGACCCACAACTGCTGGTGCAAGTCATGGCAATGAAGTGGCGCGCGTGTGTCACTTGATTGTATGGAATCAGAGTAGGAAGACAGGCCGACGGGGAGACGTGTTAACTTGGCAGGAAGGAGCTGCCGATTTTGGCGGCCCCAGTGAATGAAGTTAACCGATTTGTTGGTGTATCAGCGCAGAGTGTCCAACATGTTTACAAGAAATGCTGTACCACTCTCACAGTCTTGTAGCGACGTATGAAAAACGGTTATAAGTAGATCCTAATCGAAGGGTCCCAGGACGATTGTCGCGCTATGTTAATGACAATAGGTTCCAAACCCAACGGTAAGTTGTGCTGTAGGAAAATGCACGTCAACAAGCGCCTCAGCCAACTTCGCTATGAATACTGCAAGTAGTTGATATTTCGTGACTGGTACCTGGAAAAAGGCACGTATTTTAACATATTCAGTAAGTCAAACAACACAGAAACTGGACTTCGTATAGCGTGCTCCGACGTGTTCAGAGTGTGACAGTTTTCAAATGATACAAGGTAGTGAGTGTACCGGTAGTTCATTGAATCGTTTAATTCTCCTTCCAATACGACAATAGTTGTGTTAGCAGGACTGCACGTACTTTGTTCTCAGTTTGAGAAACACTCACGCACCTCGGTTTGCCCTTTACAACATTAGAGCTTCATCCCACAGCAAATGTCTGGGAACGCTCGGAACAGCGTGGGAAATCAGAATTCTTTCAAACTGGTAGCTGCACGCTATCTAATCATTGGTTTCATCTAGGTATGGCACACATGAAGAAATTTGTGCAATTTCCTCCTCGCCATATCATGGCTACAGGGAGTGTTTCACGGTATTAGTTTGATTGCTTGCGGTAATTTTTTATCGATTGTACCAATTACACAACAAAGTCTTCATTAAGTTATAGCCAATCACGCAACGAGCAAAATCTTAGCCATATATATATGTGAAACACTTGTTGAAAGAGCTGATAATTTTTTTATGATTTCATGTCATGATGAAGGAAGACACACTGTTTGATCAAAAGTATCCGGACACCCCGAAAAACGTACGTTTTTCATATTAGGTGCATTGTGCTGCCACTCGCTGCCAGGTACTCCTTATCAGCGACCTCAGGAGGCATTGAGACATCGTGAGAGAGCAGAATGGGGCGCTCCGCGGAATTCACGAACTTGGAACGTGGTCAGGTGATTAGGAGTCACTTGCGTCATACGTCTGTACGCGAGATTTCCACACTCCTAAAACGTCCCTAGTTCCGCTGTTTCCGATATGATAGTGACGTGGAGACGTCAAGGGACACATACAGCACATAAGCATAGAGTCCGACCTCGTCTGTTGATTGATAGAGGCCGGCGACAGTTGAAGAGGGTCGTAATGCGTAGTAGGCAGACGTCTGTCCAGAATATTACACAGGAATTCCAAACTGCATAAGTATCCACTGCAAGTACTATGACAGTTAGGTGGGAGGTCAGAAAACATGGATTTCATGGTCGAACGGCTGCTCATAAGCCACACATCACGCCGGTAAATGACAAACGACGCCTCGCTTGGTGTAAGGAGCGTAAACATTGGACGAAACAGTGGAAGAACGTGTGGAGTGACGAATCGCGGTACGCAATGTAGCGATCCGATGGCAGGGTGCGGGTATGGCGAATTCCCAGTGGACGTTATCTGCCAGCGTGTGTAGTGACAACAGGAAAGTTTGGAAGCGGTGGTGTCATGGTGTGCTCGTGTTTTCAATGTACGGGGCTTGGACCCCTTGTTTTTTGTGGCACTATCACAGCACAGGTCCACATTGACGTTTTAAGCACCTTCTTGCTTCCTGCTGTTGAAGAGCAATTCGTTGATGGTGATTGCATTTTTCATCACGATCGAGCACCTGTTTACAGTGCATGGCCTGTGGCGGAGTGGTTACACGACAATAACATCCCTGTAATTGACTGGCCTGCACAGAGCCCTTAATCTTATGGAACACTTTTGGATGTTTTGGAACGCCACGCCTCACCGACCGACATCGATACATCTCCTCAGCGCAGCACTCCGTGAAGAATGGGCTACCATTCCCCAAGAAACCTTCCAGCACCTGATTGAACGTATGCCTGGGAGAGTGAGAGCTGTCATAAAGGCTAAGGGTGGGCCAACACCATACTGAATTCCAGCATTACGGATGGAGGGCGCCACGAACTTGTAAGTCATTTCAGCTAGATGTCCGGTTACTTTTGATCATATAGTGTATTTCCTCGCTGTTCCAAATAGGCGTAACACGTGCGGAGGTCACAGTATTTGAAGTCGGTTTAGATTCTTCACTTCAATTTGTGTCAGTTCGACGATTTAAGTAATCTGTGATGTTACTGATTTTCACTTTTAATTATAGATTGTACTGGAGTTGCTGTCTGGATGAAAGCCTTGAACGGGTGGTAAAGTTCGTTCGATGTAAACGTTTATCAGAATCTAATCAAAAGTAACACCATAAATTAATCATGTACTAATAGTACTATGTCCGTATGTGTCCACTCTCTCTGTGAAGATCTTAAGGAACCTCATTTCCTACGTAGGTTATTATGAAGTGAACCCTTCATGTAACTATTTAGTGAAATTTGTAATAGGTAATTAGTGAAATATAATGGTTAGTTCAAACTAGTACGGCCTATGCAGGAAAATGATTTAGCTCAGGATAGTCATGTATACTGGCCGTTTTTGAAATTGGAAATATCTCAAAGAAAATAGGCGGCATACGAAAAAAACTCTACTTGAAAAGTTAATATTGTTATGGGGAACATGTGTCCCCCAAGCAACCCACGGCTGGGTCAGCTTTTTGTTTCCTCTCGAACCTCCTTTTTTATTACAGTTTTTAATTCTACGCCAAAAAGTAACTAGGGTTACTGGAAGTATTTTCTCCATGCGTAGTGGATGTTGGTGTAATCGACAAAACTCAGTTTTTACGGTTTCTGCATTGAAGAACCGAACCATTTGATTCTACTTCACATTTTCGACGCAAATGTAAACAGCTTTCTTGTAAACAGTTGATACTATTGCTACAGCTTTAATTTACTTTTGGGAATGTGATTGTATTGCAAAACTTGTACGTTTATGCATTTAAATGCTTGGTAAAGAAGCTACATAAACGTAACGTAGTTTTCTGTTTCCTTCGAAGTTGATTTAGGTGATCACTATTCCATCAGCATACTTGATTTCGGTGTGTCCCCTCCAATCTAACCATCATGGTGACTGGTTTTGATGTGTTCTTCAATCCAACCGCCGAAACACTTGCGTCAATTGCACCTCCGTTTTTGCACCTCCGTTTGCCATGAATGGGAAAAAATATTTCAGGTATACCGTGGGTATTTTTTGGAGTAGAATCCGAATCTGAAATGAAAATGAGGGGTTCCCGTTTTCCTACGGGGGAGGGAGGGTTCGGGGTGGCCAATTTTAGCATAGGCAGATGTCTCACTTGAAAGTATTAATTTTTGTATGGAACTATTTTTTGTACGATGAGTATTTTTCCAAGTATTTAGTTGTTAAAATAACATACCTTATATGACGCTGAACCAACCTTTTGAAGCCAGCTATAGGACTGAATGGAAGGCGTCCGTATGCATGGTGTTACCCCAGGTCCGTTTGTGCCATGGTGTCTTCTCTCTCGCCGATACTACTTGAGGGTTGTGCCGCAAGCACAACAGTAGACGTCTGCCATTCAAGTTTCGTGTTTACGCAGCTGCTTTTACTGTTTCCACCCCTGACGAACCACGTATCTCAATCAAGTATTTTCAGGAGTACCACTCTCAACAAACAAACAAAATGTTATTAACCTCAGTTATTATTGATTTCCTGTCTTCAGCTTATTGCAATTTGATTAACCAAAATTGCACGAGGAACGTTTCGCTTTTATTTACAGGTTGTTACAAAAAGGTACGGCCAAACTTTCGCAGAGAAGTTGCTGCTGTACAAGGTAACGTTGACCACGTCACTGTATGGAGAGTGCTACGGGAGAAACAGTTGTTTCCGTACCATGTACAGCGTGTGCATGCACTATCAGCAGCTGATTGGCCTCCACGGGTACACTTCTGCGAATGGTTCATCCAACAATGTGTCAATCCTCATTTCAGTGTAAATGTTCTCTTTACGGATGAGGCTTCATTTCAACGTGATCAAATTGTAAATTTTCACGATCAACGTGTGTGGGCTGACGAGAATCCGCACCCAATTGCGCAATCACGTCATCAACACAGATTTTCTGTGAACGTTTGGGCAGGCATTGTTGGTGATGTCTTGATTGGGCCCCATGTTCTTCCACCTACTCTCAATGGAGCACGCTATCATGATTTCATACGGGATACTCTACCTGTGCTGCTAGAACATGTGCCTTTACAACTACGACACAACATGTGGTTCATGCACGATGGAGCTCCTGCACATTTCAGTCGAAGTGTTCGTACGCTTCTCAACAACAGATTCGGTGACCGATGGATTGGTAGAGGTGGACCAATGCCATGGCCTCCACGCTCTCATGACCTCAACCCTCTTGACCTTCATTTATGGGGGCATTTGAAAGCTCTTGTCTACGCGACCCCGGTACCAAATGTAGAGACTCTTCGTGCTCGTATTGTGGACGGCTGTGATACAATACGCCATTCTCCAGGGCTGCATCAGCGCATCAGGGATTCCATGCGACGGAGGGTGGATGCATGTATCCTCGCTAACGGAGGACATTTTGAACATTTCCTGTAAAAAAGTGTTTGAAGTCACGCTGGTACGTTCTGTTCCTGTGTGTTTCCATTTCATGATTAATGTGATTTGAAGAGAAGTAATAAAATGAGCTCTAACATGGAAAGTAAGCGTTTCCGGACACATGTCCACATAACATGCTTTCTTTCTTTGTGTGTGAGGAATGTTTCCTGAAAGTTTGTCCGTACCTTTTTGTATCAACCTGTATAAAGCATATTCCCTGTTTATTCTGCAAATTGGATACACACGTTTGTACATTTTTGGTTGTTTTCAGTGAAAAACAGCGTTTCGTTTTTAATGTTGGTGTGCAAGTTACTTACGATAGTTACTTACGATATTTCTTTAAATATTCTCAAACAAACGTATTCTTATTAATCTTTTTTGGAATTCTATTCTCGTTCATGCGTGAGAAACGTACCAGATTCCACCTCTATATCTACATGTACATCAATACTCGGCAAGCCACCTGACGGTGTGTGGCGCAGGGTACTTTGAGTACCTCTATCGGTTCTCCCTCCTATTCCAGTCTCGCATTGTTCGTGGAAAGAAAGATTGTCGGTCTTCATCTGTGTGGGCT
Source organism: Schistocerca serialis cubense (assembly GCF_023864345.2). Lineage (NCBI taxonomy): Eukaryota > Metazoa > Arthropoda > Insecta > Orthoptera > Acrididae > Schistocerca > Schistocerca serialis. The sequence goes on from NC_064638.1 coordinate 493,492,787, forward strand.
CTAATCTCTCTGATTTTATCCTCATAGTCTCTTTGTGAGATATACGTAGGAGGGAGCAATAAACTGTCTGACTCCTCGGTGAAGGTATGTTCTCGAAAGCCGGCCGGTGTGGCCGTGCGGTTCTAAGCGCGTCAGTTTGGAACCGCGTGACCGCTACGGTCGCAGGTTCGAATCCTGCCTCGGGCATGGATGTGTGTGATGTCCTTAGGTTAGTTAGGTTTAAGTAGTTCTAAGTTCAAGGGGACTGATGACCTCAGTAGTTAAGTCCCATAGTGCTCAGAGCCATTTGAAGCCATTTTGTTCTCGAAACTTCAACAAATGCCCGTGTCGAGCTACTGAGCGTCTCTCTTGCAGAGTCTTCCACTGGAGTCTATCATCTCCGTAACGCTTTCGCGATTACTAAATGATCCTGTAACGAAGCGCGCTGCGCTCCGTTGGATCTTCTTTTTTATCAACCCTATCTGGTACGGACCCCACACCCGTGAGCAGTATTCAAGCAGTGGGCGAACAAGTGGACTGTAACCTACTGCTTTTGTTTTCGGATTGCATATCCTTAGGATTCTTCCAATAAATCTCAGTCTGGCATCTACTTTACCGACGATTAATTTTATATGATCATTCCATTTTAAATCACTCCTAATGCCTTCTCCCCGATAATTTATGGAATTAACTGCTTCCAGTTGCTGACCTGCTAAATTGTAGCTAAATGATAAAGGATCTTCCTTTCTATGTATTCGCGGCACACTACACTTGTATACATTGAGATTCAATTGCCATTCCCTGCACCATGCGTCAATTCGTTGCAGATCCTCCTGCATTTCAGTACAATTTTCCATTGTTACAAACTCTCGATATACTACAGCATCATCCGCAAAAAGCCTCTGAGAACTTCCGATGTCACCCACAAGGTCATTTATGTATATTGTGAATAGCAACGGTCCTACGACACTCCCCTGCGGCACACCTGAAATCACTCTTTCTTCGGAAGACTTCTCTCCATTGAGAATGACATGCTGCGTTCTTTTATCTAGGAACTCTTCAATCCAATCACACAATTGGTCTGATAGTCCGTATTTTCTTACTTTTTTCATTAAACGACTGTGGGGAACTGCATCAAACGCCTTGCGGAAGTCAAGAAACACGGCATCTGCCTGGAAACCCGTGTTTATGGCTCTCTGAGTGTCGTGGAGGAATAGCGCGAGCTGGGTTTCACACGATCGCCTTTTTCGAAACCCATGCTGATTCCTACCTCCTGGAAGTTGCCTTGTCGGCTACAGGAACAACAGGCACGCTGCCAGAATACTGTTTTATATTGCAAGCAGCATGTAAAGTTTTGCAGATATGCTACGAGTAGATGGGTTACTCTTGCATCTTTTACAATTAGGAATGCTCTGAGATAATGTATAACAGCAAAGTTATTTGAGAATGTTTCACATGGGACTGAAACAATTAAAAGAAAAATAAATCGGTCTGGACACACAGTAAAAACTAATTTTTGCTCTAGGTAATTGCCGGTGAATAGGTCAGTAAAATTTTTTTGTTTATTTATGGATGCAATCACATGTTTATGACAGTCATAAACATGTGATTGCGTCCATAAATAAACAAAAAAATTTACAAAAGAATCAATGACGCACTCGATAGACAAAATGTCGATTTTTCTAGATACGTCAGTACTAGCAAAATACTGTTACATTTAAAATGCCTCCTTTGCCGTTTGAATTACTATGTCACGAAATTCCGAGAACATTCTTCGGGCTAGCTTGCACGCTGTGGGCCGGCTTTACTGAAGCCTGAAAGTGCAATATCAGGAGCATCGACTGAAGTGCGGAGCGCATGGCATGAGCGTGCACGGCTAGCCGCACGGCAGGGCACACGTCCTCAGCGGAGGGTCGCGTATCGATTGCGGCAGCTGTCAGCCGCGGCTGAGGGTTGAAAGCTCAAGGCTTAGGCTGAGGAGCGGCCGGCAAGTGGTGGTTGGCGAGGACGCTGCCGCTCTGGGGGGACGGGGCGGGCCTATTGACACACACACACACACACACACACACAGCTGCGTCATCGAGCTCGCTGCGCATGCGGGCCGCCTGCCTCAAGGAGCGTCGGGATACAAGAACCAGGCGTGTAGCAAGTACACCCAGAAATGCGCGAGCGTCAGATATTCTCGGTGCAGAGCTTGACCGACGTAGAGATTGGCCTTGCGCCTTTCGTCGCTGGTTGACACCACAGCCACTTTGTTGGCTAGTAGCCATCGCCACTACGTTCGCTTGAGGCTCGACGTGAAGGCTTCAAGATACAGCGTATCCGGTATCACCATATAGTAACACAAAATGTAATAACTTGTGAAGTAAGTTAGTTGTTGACGGAATATTTCGGAAAGTATGGTAACTCAAATTTTTCTTTTACACTCAATATACCTCGATAAGTGCACTGTTAGTGGAGCAACAGACATTTAACCCGCACGAGGTGTGGCTAGAAAAAAACCGGACTAGTACTGGTGAAACAATAAAACGAATGCAATAAGGCTGAAAGTCGCGTGGCCTGTCACGTGACTCTCGCTCCGCCTACTGCTCGAGTTTCATCTGCCTCCTGCACTCAGTCTGCCCGTGGCGTCTGTTTTAAGTAGTTGACGTTTTGTCTGTGCGTCGGAAAATGTTGAGTGTACAGAAAGAACAGCGTGTTAACATCAAATTTTGTTTCAAACTAGGAAAATCTGCAAGTGAAACGTTTGTAATGTTACAACAAGTGTACGGCGATGATTGTTTATCGCGAACACAAGTGTTTGAGTGGTTTAAACGATTTAAAGATGGCCGCGAAGACACCAGTGATGACACTCGCACTGGCAGACCATTGTCAGCAAAAACTGATGCAAACATTGAAAAAATCGGTAAACTTGTTCCACAAGATCGCCGTTTAACAATCAGAGCAGTGTCTGAGTTGACAGGAGTTGACAAGGAAAGTGTTAGGCAGATTCTTCATGAAAGTTTCAACATGAACAAAGTGTGTTCAAAAATGGTTCCGAAGTGCCTCACAATTGAACAGAAGGAACGCCGAAGAATGATTTGTTCTGACATCCTGGAAAACATTGAAAGTGATCCCACCTACTTACAAAATGTTATTAATTGCGATGAATCGTGGTTTTTTACTTACGATCCCGAAACTAAACGCCAATCGATGCATTGGAAAACTCCTGGTTCTTCACGACAAAAAAAAAAAAGCACGTATGTCAAAATCGAAACTCAAGGCAATGATGATTGTTTTTTTTGACATCAAAGGGATTGTGCACATTGATTGGGTACCAGAGGGACAAACAGTGAATCAGCATTACTACATTAGCGTCCTGGCTACCCTATGTGAGCGAGTACGGAGAAAACGGAACGATTTGTGGAGAAAAAAGTCATGAATCCTTCACCAAGACAATGTCCCAGCTCACAGTGCGTTGTCAGTGAAGACGTTTTTGGCAAAACACAACATTCCCATCTTAGATCATCCACCCTACTCACCTGATTTGGCCCCCTGTGACTTTTTTCTTTTCCCTAAAGTCAAGTCAGCTTTGAAAGGAACTAGATTTGAGACTGTTTAAGCAGTAAAAGAAAAAGCGACGGAAGTAATGTATGGACTTACCGAAAATGATCTGCAGCATTGCTATGAACAGTGGAAAATTCGCATGGAGTGGTGTAGAGACCGAGGAGGAGAGTACATTGAAGGAGATAACATGAAATTGCAAATAATTGTAAATAAATGTTTTTTCCAGCATCAGTCCGGTTTTTTTCTAGCCGCACCTCGTATAATCTACTTGTCTCCAACTTTTTTGTGGCATTGCAGGCATAACATTTGCTATAGCTGCATGAATGCGATGGCGCAGATCACGAACTGGTGTCGTACATTTGATTCTTGACGAATGCCCACAGGAAAACAGTCAAGTGGCGTAATGGCTGGACTTCTATGGGAGTAAACAGTCAGTGGACTACCTCTCTCAATTCAGCGATTTGGGAAATCCTGATCCAAGAATTTCCTCACAGTGTTCGTTGAATGGTAGGGTGTGCCGTCTTGTTAAAGATCATGTCACGAGGAAGCTGTGACCAGCATACAGATCCAATGTGTCTTCGTACGTTGTGGCATTATCTCTAGGCATCGCTTAGAAGAATGGGCTCATAATTCTGTCTTCAACATTCCACATCACACACCCACACATTCACTTTCGGAGAGTTCTCCATGTGATGCGATTATGTATGTTTGCATGCTGGAAGTGTAGAATGTGACCTGATCCCAGAAAGAGACGAGATCAAGGAATGCCTCCTTTTCACTCATTTTTGTCAGAACTGTTTCCTAGAACGCCTTCGGTCGCAGACTGTCTTCAGACTCGATTTTGTGACGAATCTGCACTTTGTACGCCTGTAGGCGCAACAATTTGTGGACGACATCGTGTATTGTCGCATGAGCTAACTACTTATATAACTGGCTCTGAGCACTATGGGACTCAACTGCTGAGGTCATCAGTCCCCTAGAACTTAGAACTAGTTAAACCTAACTAACCTAAGGACATCACAAACATCCATGCCCGAGGCAGGATTCGAACCTGCGACCGTAGCGGTCTTGCGGTTCCAGACTGCAGCGCCTTTAACCGCACGGCCACTTCGGCCGGCCTACTTATATAACTGTCTACTTGCTTGTCGGATTGGCTTACTAGGGCTCCACCTATGGAAGCGCGTGGTTGGCGTGGTGGCCCCACATCGAAAGCAAACTCCCAGATTTCCGAAGCCGCGTGTCCCATTCCTTGATTGTTACGTAAGAAGGAACAGCGTCAGCTGATTGCAGACCAAACGCACGTCGAAAACGACGTTGTGCCTGATCCGCGAGAGAAGGCACACAAAACACGTTGTGTTGTGGAGTACACGTGGCTCCTGGCGCACATTTACTTGAACAAACCAGTTAACACGCTTGCGCAGGTGTTACCAACTGTCGCAGGCAAATACAGAGATATTTTAAACAGGGGTGAACAGGGAGACGTTATTAATGTTTTTCGTTCGTAGTCGTCTCATTTTAGTGGTGTTGTTGTCCTGTTGTGGCCAGTGGTGTTTTACTCCAGACAGACGTTAATTAGTTTAATTCCTTTTTAAATCTCTCCTGTTGTTTCTAGTACATGACAGTATCTTCTATCGCTACCTTACTGTAGAAGCTAGTACTCAAACACAGAAATATTTTGAATTACCACATGTGTAGAAGCAAAATGCCAATAAATATCTCAATTACTTCTCAAGTCGTTACATTTTACGTTAGTGTATTTTTAACCTGGACAACCTGCAATTTTGTGAATAATTACTGTTTCATCTTCAGAGAACAGAGCGATCATAGCACTTTAATATACACAATAAACCCATTAGTGACGTATTATTTTATTTGCTTTTACCGATTACGGTAGTTTCAGATGCTCATTTCCATTGAGACAATGAATATCTGACACTTCTCGCGTCTGACTATCGAGGGCGGTGAAACTAAGTAAAATAATACGTGACTAACGGCTGTATTCTGTATGTTAGAAACTCTTTTCTTCCATGTCTCACTAACCACCACATAAATCTAGTAGCCCTAATTCCAATACGAATTCACAATACCGAATGTTGTGAATCCGACAACAATTCGCAGAGAGCTGAGATTATTGTTGAAATATTCGCACAAGAAATGTTCAGATTGCAGTTAAGAATATAATTAGCGTAGGTTTTCTACTGAAATTACGAAGTTGTGAGCAGTCAGACATGAGCATCCATACAGAAGATGTTTAAAAAGTATTAACTCCATGTGCATCTGACCAGTTTTATTCCTGTGCTGAAACATAGCTCATTGTGCAACTTAAGTTGAAAAAACAAAACTATTAGCATGGAAAATGCCCAAGTCCCACATTGTGCATTCTCAGCGCGTATAGCCACGTCACAAGTTGTAGCAACACTTTCGCTCAGTTAATGCCCACGTTGCATTATAGAGGCCATATGTTATCACAGCAGCGAGATATGCTGTACACAACATTGGAAAGTAATACCAATCAAACGTTATACTCGGAGGTATAAGATATCGACAGCGATTGCGAAATCTGTAGTGATTTGAGCAGCAGCGCCAGAAGCGGTCCGAAAGAGGTATTAGTCTCGCCGTGCAAGTACGTCATGGTCAGAGTGCTTGGTCGTTAATCATTGAACCAGACTTCTGTGCCGCCATCTGGCCAATGTTATTTTTGTCCCCGTCGTGTTAAGTGCCAATGGCCTTTCTGTAATAGCTCCTTTAGTCTCGATGAGTATAACACAGGTGGCTGTTTAGATTTTAGAAGACCTGATCAGAAAACTGCCACATTTTAAACCAAATTCATCGAAGTTATTATAATCATCGAAGTTATTATAAAGGTTTTTGTTTTAAAAGAACGAGAGAATATTTTTATGATGAGGAATACATAACTTTAGGTCAGGCTTCTAGCAAAGCTTTATCTTTTGCAAACATCTTGCGGTAGTTAATCGAATGATTATTGAACTCTTCGGCACGAATGACATTGGTAATGATATACTTTTTATCAAAGTGTGTACTGAAATGTAGGGACCATGCTCAACAGGAGTCCATTTGGCCTTTTATTCGGGAACACTAGCATTCACTATCAGTCCTGTTTTCGAAAACAGTCACGACCAAATTAAGTCGCCAAAAAGAAAGTTTCGTCTCTATACATAAAACTATTCCCTGAAGCAGCGGACAGATCAAGAAGACAGACACAGCAGGATATATAATTAAGATGATATTGAGTAAGGGAGATTAAATGTTTAACGACGAGCTCATAAATTTTGGTCTCGAAGCGAAGTAACAAATATGCCGGAAAAATAAGATCAGCTATTCAGTGTATTGGATATGGATAAGAGATTTAAATTATGTCAGAAAATATTTCTTAAAATCCGGTTGGGTGTATATAGTAATCCGAAAAAGAGAAGCAGGTATGAAATTGCGTGACCTTCCAGTTGCCAGGGCAAACGTAGAATATGGTTTTCCAATGTAAAGTACGGTCCGTTTCTGCGTCATTTGCAAGGGAAATTCAACTCACTAAAGTCGCTGGTTTGGGGGTATGAAACTACAGATGTCTGTTGACGGAATGCACTGCTATTTCCCTTACTACAATTACAATTTAATATGGGAAAATAGATATGTTCTTCGTTGACGTAGTTATTAATTTCCCCAAAGGTGTTGTTATTACTGAAAATGGTTTTCAATAGAGAGGGAAGGTGTCTATTTGATATTTTGTTCTTTTTTTAAATTTAAGGCTCACGGTCATCTAAACAGGAGCAGTTCAATACAAATAGTATAACTTTTATACATATTGCCTCTAGCTGAAATAAACTAAATCTGCTTTTACTAGTATTCCAGATAATGTTAATGTAAGGACAGAATAAGTCAACAGTTCATTTGAACTTTTGTTCCTGGTTTTAAATATAAAGTGTATGGTTATACAAACAGATTTAGTTCATTACAGGTACTATAACTTTTATGCATATTACCCTTAGCTAAAATAAACAGAATCTACCGTTACTAATATTCCAGATTATGTTAATGTAAGAACAAAAATAAGTCAGCATTTCGTATGAAGTTTTGTTATTGCTTTAAATATAAATATAAAGTTCATGGTTACACAAACAGCTGCATCTCATTGCAAATACTATAACTGTGTTATTTTTTATGGACATTCATGTTAAGACAGACTTGATTAAAGTATATGCTCATAAACGTACTATATTATGCATTAATGTAGAACAGAAATAAGATGTCATACTGTCACAGTAAGCATAGAATTAAAAATTTTGCATCCATACCGACAGATAAACAATACTCATAGCGATACGTTAAAGTATATTCGATCTTTGCCACAGTTGTTGTTGTTGTGGTCTTCAGTCCTGAGACTGGTTTGATGCAGCTCTCCATGCTACTCTATCCTGTGCAAGCTTTTTCATCTCCCAGTACCTACTGCAACCTACATCCTTCTGAATCTGCTTAGTGTATTCATCTCTTGGTCTCCCTCTACGATTTTTACCCTCCACGCTGCCCTCCAATACTAAATTGGTGATCCCTTGATGCCTCAGAACATGTCCTACCAACCGATCCCTTCTTCTGGTCAGGTTGTGCCACAAACTTCTCTTCTCCCCAATCCTATTCAATACTTCCTCATTAGTTATGTGATCTACCCATCTAATCTTCAGCATTCTTCTGTAGCACCACATTTCGAAAGCTTCTATTCTCTTCTTGTCCACAGTATTATGCTAGAAATAATGACGTAACTTCCCGAAAACCATCTGAAGATGAACCTGGAATGGTTCGAAAATTGGCTCATAAAACAATAAATAACAATTCAGAAAAGCGTTGGTTGCTGTTTTATGTATTTATATTCAAGTAACAGTCACGGCTTCTAAAATATCCGTAATGGATAAACATAATATTTATAAAAAATGGTTCAAATGGCTCTGAGCACTATGGGACTCAACTGCTGAGGTCATTAGTCCCCTAGAACTTAGAACTAGTTAAACCTAACTAACCTGAGGACATCACACACATCCATGCCCGAGGCAGGATTCGAACCTGCGACCGTAGCGGTCTTGCGGTTCCAGACTGCAGCGCCTTTAACCGCACGGCCACTTCGGCCGGCCATAATATTTATATGATCATATTTTTCCACAAAGTACTGTGTCATTCACTATAATGAATTGTCCTTCAAACCAATAATTGTAACTATGAGACAGGTTGCTCAGAGTAGGATGTCTTATTCATAATATTCAGTACTGTGGGTACCCTAACAAGCAGCAGTACAGCGGATTAGTGCACAGTATTTCATATTAGGGTAACTTCATCTTGCCTCCTTAGTAGCTGGATTCAGACTCACACTTTTACTAAGTGGTCTGACAATTTTGTGAACTTTGTGAAGCCATCTGGTGATAACACTTGTGAAAATACGTGGTGGGCATCATATCTCATTTGTGTGATGGATAAAGCACCATTCCTAGCTACAATTACAGCGTCTTGTGTAAAATTCATGGCATGACAACCCCAAGAAATAGGAACTTGGCGGGCAAATAACCCACGTCAAAAAGAAGTGACAAACTCAGTTTTATTACCAGGTTATTTGGAGCTGCCAACATAGTAACACTAACAAGCAGAAAATTTTCTAAACTGCCTCTGGGAAATGGAGCCCTTTCCACGTAACAAGCATACACTTAAGAGTCAGTAAATTCGCAATACACGGGGAATGTGACACACAAGATGCAACCAACGGAGTAAACACAAGTCCAAATGATATCCGGTCAGCTCGCAACATCAGCAAGACACATCAGGAGCCACCTAATCTGGTAACGCCAGCATATTCTAAAGCTGTTAAGTACCTAACTTGGTCTCCAAAAAGCGCACGTTAGAATTAATGGAAAGAGATGAAAGCTGTAGCGGAATCAAAGGAGACAGAAAGTAAACTATTGTTCCTGAAAATTAAAAAGAGAAAAAAAGAAGAAACAACTCCGATACAAGTTTAACTGAGGACAATCTTTCAGTTATGTAACAGAAGAAGGAGACGCTGAATGCATATTCTGTAGAAGTAGTTTCGGTGAAGATTGATGTAGAGAAATGACCTGTGCGTGGAATGTTATCCATGGGCATTCTCGAAGAATGTTAACATGAGACTGCATTTCTTATGAACAACATAGGTTGAAAATGTTGGAGAAGCAGTAACAAAGAGAATATTATAAATTTATCCTTTACCTATTACTATTTTCGGCGATATTAAGTGGTTTTTCTGACTGTCTCATATTAGGAAACCTTTTTATTTCTATTCAGATTGACTCAGTTCAGCTTTTTTCTCCAATTTATGTGTAGTAAGTGTCGAGTTGCACGAATTCAATAAATAAGAAGTAACGTAGAATGATTTCACGTACGCGAGCCCTCCTGCCAGAGGTTCGAGTCCTGTCTCGGGCATGGGCGTGTGTGTTGTTTTTAGCATAAGTTAGTTTAGTAGTGTGTAAGTCTAGGGACCAATGACGTAAGCAGTTTGGTCCCTTAAGAATTTAAACATGATTTCACTTAGATTTCCAATTAAAAAACATGCAATTGCATCAAATGTTGTAATATAAAGTGAAGTAATGTGAGACAATTGAAGTTTCACAAGAATAAATGTAGTATTAGATCCGTGCACCACTGGCATCAACTGCCTGACTCATCCGACGAGGCGTGGACGGGGTCAGACTCTGGAAATACGTCACATCGCCAGCAAGACTCTGCCACGTATCCAACGCTAGGTCTGGCGGCATGTGTCGGCTAGTGTAAGTTCATGTGACGTCGTTTTGGTCTACAAATTATAAATGGGACCCAAGTCTGGCGCTATAAAGGGGCCAGTCGATCAGATAGACGACAGCCTGTAGCGAGAACTTCTGCTGAACGATTCGACTCGTGTGACCTAGTGAACGGTCCTGCGGGAAATGGATCGCTTCATTTGGATAGAACACTGAAACCATCATACTGGACGAGTGCTGCGTATTCTGAAACATAGTGGCAATATCTGAGGTTTGTCAGGTACTCGTCTGTGGCGCAGTGTCTTATCATATTTGGCACACTTCGGTTACATTCAAGACATCAACACACAATAAAATGCAAAAATATTGGTATCTAGGGGACGCGAATCTCCGGTAGAAAATCCAGATCCTCAAACTCTGCCACGTGGCTACCATGTAACTACATAGCTTCGCTCTTGTTTGTGTATTCGAGAAAGTAACATTCCGGGGTTTCATACACGTAAGTGTTATAGTTTGTACATTAAACAATATTGTATGTTGTAATTGTGCAAACAGTAAACAATCAAAAATGTCTGTAAGTATGATGGTTACAGTAAGAAAGGAACAAACACAGTGCTAAATGTGTGTTACATGTGGTGCTGCCGGCGTTGCCAGCTCGATGCGAACTGCACACCACCGAAGATAACCGAACTTATCTGTACTGTACGTGTAGTATAAAGGAGGAGGAGATTAGTGTTTAACGTCCCGTCGACATCGAGGTCATTAGAGACGGAGCGCAAGCTCGGGTGAGGGAAGGATGGGGAAGGAAATCGGCCGTGCCCTTTCAAGGGAACCATCCCGGCATTTGCCTGAAGCGATTTTGGGAAATCACGGAAAACCCAAATCAGGATGGCCGGAGACGGGATTGAACCGTCGTCCTCCCGAATGCGAGTTCAGTGCGCTAACCACTGCGCTTCCTCGCTCGATTGTAATATAAAATACATTTCATGCTTATGAGTTATTAATTTCATAATATTTTACACAAATTAATTGCAGTATAACAGTGTTATTTATCAAAATGTGTTACCTTACTTTAGTAGCGAGGCTCTTCAGGATGGGGTTGTGGCGCCGGACGTAGTTGCAAAGAAGGAAATATAAATAAATAAATCAAGTAATATGAGTAGAGTGTATATGCAGAACTAGCCACGGAGCATGAAATAAGATTCTCATTCGAAAATAACGGAGAATAGCATGATGGATATATTTAGAACAGTTCAATGAGAACTGCCCTCTGTCCAGTCATGGCTGGAACCCTTGAAAAACTGTAAATACTTTTTCAGAGCTTGGAGCACTGCCACACAAACCTACGGTACACTGAAACACGAGCGATCTGGAAACAGTGGCGCACGGAGCGTGGAACAGGGAACAAGGATTTCCAACTCAGACAATTGTAGATTCCCCGTTCCTCCCTTCTCCCCCCCCCCCCCCCCCTCACCATCACCACCCAAGGCTACTTTCTTAACTAACTTGGCAAAGATCCCCTGATCCGGCGTATCTGACAAGTCTGTAATTACCTTGTAGCGAAGCACCGGCATCGACCGAAGAAACACAAAAGATGGCAGGGGGGTGCAGAATGCTTTTGTTTGATGAGTACAGAGGCAGTGAAAGGGCAGACGGAGCGGCTGATGGTAATTCGAAATGTAAGACACAGCATAGATTCACAGTTGAAGAAAATTTGCTGATACTACACTGTTCAAAAAAATTTGGGGAACACGTGTATCACCATCCGTTATGTTACATCTATATTGATAGTGGCGGTACCTGCAGTCTTACTGCATGGCTTGAGATCTTCGTTGTCAGTTTCAGCAACAATTAAAATCATTCGAAAACAGCAGGAAATGACTTCCATGCTACTAGAGGGAGCTGAGAGGGCAAGAACTGTAGAGGAAGTCAGAAATTGGAATAAATCCAGCAAAAACGTTACAGTACGAAGGGAACAAACACAGTGCTAAAACTGTGTTATACGTGGCGCTGACGCCGTTGTCAGTGTTATCGGAACTGTACACAACCGTAGGTAGCGTCTCCTGGAGTCCGAATCTCGGTACTCGAGCGATTTTACCATGGTGGGAGAGATAGTATGGGGTGTCCTCATCCATACGCAGTCAACTCAAAAGCAACTCAACAGTTTAGTAGCGGTTGCGGTTCCCCGAATTTTATAGTATGAAACGGATAGGAAATAGTTATGGTTTGACTCAGCTGCCGCGTATTATTAATCCCGAGAGCAGTATAAACTGGCTGAGAGAATTGGACGTTCTGTGCTACGGACGCATCCCTCTGGAATAAGTAACCTAAGATGTATATTTGAAGACTCTGTGTGAAGCGATTGCAGAGATCGGACGTGTTTTATGTTGGAGAGATTTTTCTATTGTTGTGCGACGCTATTAAGCTCCATTGCGAATGTTTAGTTAGTCGATGGCACAATAAACAAATTCAAGAAAATAATACACATTCAAGGCGCTTATTTATCAATTTAAAAAACATTTGACAAACATTCTTCAGATGTCACGTGACGTAGTTCGATCGGAGGTGCAGTGTGGAATGATAGTGCGAGCCTGCGTCTTTTCACGGTCAATATTCTTCGAGAGAATATCTCAGAAGCAATAAACTTCTCGTTGATAAAACCGTTAGACACATCAATCCATACACATCATACAACATAGCACCTAGTTGTGCCAAACGATCTTCTTAGCGAAATAAACATTATAGAGATATATATCTAGCTCTCCTGTGGTTCTTAAAACCAAATACTCATATTCTTTAGCTTTTAAAAGACTGAAGTTAACACCTAAATAAAACTACAGGAAATCATAACTAAAAATACAAAAAATAAATAAGAAGCAGAGAATTTTCTTAAATAAATAAATTAATTAAATTATAATAAAAGAAGGAAGTGAATACCGGTGTGCCAATTTTTGTAGACAAATACACACACGACAATTGTCATTTGTGGACGTTGTATTCAAATAAGCATATGCAATGCCACATCTTAATGCAGTGCAGTTTCGAAGGACGATCTGATCAAAAAAGGATGGACTTCTCGTCGTGTTGCTGCAGATGCTTATGCCTCTCTATGTATCATCTGTAGCTGTCACTGCCAAATGTAGATGTTGGCGTGCGGTGGAGGAATGTTGGACGTGGATGGAAACTGTCAGGATGCGCCGTATTAAAACTTGGCCGTGATCTTCAAGTATTTTATTATTCCCAGGTACAGTGCCGCGATCTCCTCTGCCTTGTGTCACAGGGTCCTGCAATGCCGAGGACGCCACTTCGCTGTCTGGAAAACAGCTTGGCGCGGAAGGGCTACCTCAGCGACCAGTGCGACGTACTGTGGCATGCCGGCCATGTACAGCAGCAGTGTTTTGACGTCAGGATGCGCCGGCAGCTGACTCAACGGCCTTTGTCCCGTTGCCTCTGCACCACTCGCAGGGTGGCCCGCTGCGTGCTTATTCGCTGTCGTGGTTAAGATTGCAGCGACGACAAGCGCCTGCGATCCGACAGCCAAATCTGTGGCCCTCGCCTCGGATGCCCCCGGCGTGTCATGGTTACCCTGTTCGAACTCTGTGTTTAATAACTTAAGACGACCGATACTGATTCATCGTTACAATGTTCATTAAGACAGAGAATGGTCCAAGCTGGTGTCCAGGGGGATGCATGTAGCGGAAGTACAGGGCGATTATAATTAAAGTTCCACTTTCAAACCGCTGTAGAATTAACACCACTGGTCAGAATGACATCAAGTTGCAACGGTATATTATCGGAGAGCGGCGAAAACGTATGGCAGAAGAAAAATAAATAGTTACAAAATGTAGCAATAGATGGCGCTGTAAGCATCATAGTTTAATAGTGGTCGACTACAAATGACAATTAAATCATACAGCAATGCCTGTGTTGTACATCTGACGTTAAACAAACTACACTACTCAATGTGCATGGGTGTACAGATGTGATACTGTTACATAAGTAAGCCCATTCACCATGGTAAGGTCATATCACATCGGAAGGGAAAAATCAGTTTTTAATTGTCCTGAGGCCAGAAAACCGCATAAAAAGCATCACTTACATAGGTTTTTAATTCTCCTCAGGCCGAAAACAGCAAAATGTATCAATGACATCGGCTTTTCATTGTCCTGAGGCCAAAAGCCGCATAAAAAGCATCAATCAAATTTGTTTTTTATTTTTCCTGAGTCCAAAAACCGCATAAAAAGCGTCAATCCAAATCAAATCGAATTATTAATTTCCGTGACTGGCGCAAAATATGTTCAATATGCTGTCCACCGTTTTCTGTAACAAGTTGAAATCGAGAAACAGCATGTTCTACATCTGATCGAAGTGTTTCCGGCTCACGTTCAGAATGTGTTGCGCAATGCCTGTCTTCAATGTAGCTAAGTTTGAAGTTGGAACACTGAACACAACATCTATAGATAGGCCCACAGCCAGAAGTCACACGTACTAAGGCCAGATGATCGGGACGGCCAGACCGTAGGGAAATGGCGGCCGATAATTCTAGCATTTCCGAAATGGCGCTTCAGCAGCTGCTGAAGCCATCCACACATCCACGCAGCTGGAGAGCTGGAATGCGTGGTGGGGCAAAAGACAGTCACAGCGCTTACCTGTGACGGCACGGGTAACAGGACCAGAAGCACCTGTCTCTTCGAAAATATATGGCCCTATGATAAATGATGCCGTAAACCCGCACCACACAGTGACCTTTTCAGGATGAAGTGGTACTGGTTCATTTGCGTGTGGATTTTCCGTTATCCATATTCGACATTCTGTGTATTGGCCTATCCTGTGAGATGTAAGTGAGCTTCGTCTGTCCATAAAATCTTCCACGGCCAATCATTGTCCACTTCCATGCGAGTAAGAAATTCTAATGCAAAGGTCTGTCTTGATTGCAGGTTAAGAGGAAGCAATTCGATCACATACGAAATTTTGAACAAATAGCAAAGAACGATGTTTCGGGGGTTTTTACGCACCGTGCTCACGGGTATGTCCAATGTTCTGGAAATTCTCCGTGCATTACATGTTTGCACATCACCACTCGTCTCTTGCACTGCTGTGGCCACTGCTTCCACTGACGCCGAAACAGTTCGGTTCCACCTTCAACGAGCTTGCACATCAAAAGAAATCATCTTTTCGAATTTCCGAAATGGTTCAAATGGCTCTAAGCACTATGGGACTTAACATCTGAGAACATCAGTCCCCTAGACTTAGAACTATTTAAACCTAACTAACCTAAGGACATCACACACATCGATGCCGGCGGCAGCATTCGAACCCACGACCGTAGCAGCCGCGTGGTCCCGGATTGAAGTGCCTAGAACCGCTCTGCCAGAGCGGCCGGCTAGAATTTTAGAATCATCTTCTTCAGACCCACGGCAGTCATCGGACCAACGCCTTTTTTCAAATCCTTCAGTGTCCGGAACTTCTGCAGAGAAACGTGTGCAGTTATGGTTTCGGTAATACAGGTTTACAAGCAGAGTGTGATCTTGCATTGAGGCAGTCACGGCGAACATCGTAAACGCGAGAGGAGGAAAAGCGTGTACCAGGTGTGTTTGTACCAACTTCAACGGGTCGTGCGCGTGACTGGTGTTTTCATTTACGTATTGTGATACAGCGCCATCTATTGATCAATTTTCACACTGTTTTTTTTCTTCTCCCATATGTTTTCCCCCTTCTCCGATAATATTCCGTTGCAATTTGACGTCATTCTGACCAGTGGTGTTATTTCTAAAGTGTTCTGAAAGTTTAACTTTAATTATAATTACTCTACACTTCAACTGTAGACAAAATTAACAACAGTAATTGTGTTGCGAATTTTGTTATATCAGACACTGAGACAGTTACAGCAATAAATGCAACTTTTATGTTGGAGAATCGACAATTAAAGGAAAGCTTGAACCAGGCAGTTGCACCCAATGGGGAAGAGAATTTAGAAATCAGTTCCCTTGAAGAAACTGCACTGAAGCACCAAAGAAACAGGTATAGGCATGGGTATTCAAATTCAGAGATTTGTAAACAGTCCGAATACGGCACTGCAGTCAGTAACGCCTATGAAAGCCAAAAATATCTGGCACAGTTGTCTGATCGCATGCTGCTGCTAGAATGGCAGGTTATCAAGATTTAATTGAAATTGGACGTGGTATTATAGTCGGCAGACAAGCGATGGGCCATAGCATCTCTGAGGTAGAGGTGATCTGGGGATTTTCCTGTACGACTACTGCACGAGTATACTACGAATATCAGGAATAAGGTAAAACGTCAACTCTCTGATAGCGCTGCGGAAAAAGATCTTGCAAGAAAGGAACAAACGACGACAGAATAGAATCGTTCAGTGTGACAGAAATGCAACCCTTCCGCAAATTGCTTCAGATTTGTCGTCAACAAATGTCAGCATGCGAACCATTCAACGAAATATTTTCGATATGTGCTTTTGGAGCCGAAGGCCCTTTCGTTTGCCCTTGATGACTGCACGACACAACGCTTCACGCCTCGCCTAGGCTCATCAAGACTGACAATGGACGGTTGATGACTGGAAAGATGGTGCCTGGTCGGACGAGTCTCGTTTGAAATTGTATCGAGCGGATGGACGTAGACAACCTCATGAATCCATGGACGCTGCATGTCAGCAGGAGACTATTCAAGCTGGTGGGAGCTCAGTAATGGTGTGGGGCTTGTGCAGTTTGAGTGATATGGTACCCATGATATGTCTAGATACGACTCTGACAGGTAACACGTACGTAGGCATCTTGTACATCTGCATCCATTCGTGTTCATTGTCCATACAGACGGACTTGAGCAATTCCAGCAGGACAATGCGATACCCCACACGTCCAGAATTGATACACAGTGGCTCCAGAACACTCTCCTGAGTTCAAACACATCCGCTGGCCACCAAACTCCGTAGACGCGCACGTTATCTGGGATGCCTTGCAACGTAATGTTCAGAATAGATCTCCACCCCTCATACACCTGCGGATTTATGTACAGCCCTGCAGGATTCATGGTGTCAGTTCCCTCTAGCACTACTTCAGACATTATTCAAGTCCATGCCACGTCGTGTTGCGGCAATTCTGCGTGGTCGCGTGGTCCTTAGACGATATTAGGTAATGTACCAGTTTCTTTGGCTCTTCAGTGTGTGAGGGCCGGAGTGGCCGTGCGGTTCTAGGCGCTACTGTCTGGAACCGAGCGACCGCTACGGTCGCAGGTTCGAGTCCTGCCTCGGGCATGGACGTATGTGATGTCCTTAGGTTAGTTAGGTTTAATTAGTTCTAAGTTCTAGGCGACTGATGACCTCAGAAGTTAAGTCGCATAGTGCTCAGCGCCATTTTCTTCAGTGTGTGTCGAACCCTCCTGTGGCAATGGCAGTTAAACGGGTAGTTAACGCTGTACAGTGTTTTTCAGGAAAGTCGAATAAAATTGTGAGATGTAAAGTGTGCACATGACTGAGTGAGTTTCAGTTGAATATTACTCGACTTAAATTGTCTGGTGATGACAGGAGCTGAGCCTGTAGATCCACATAGAAAGGGGAGATGAATACATTTTCCTTCATATGTCCCCACAAGAAGAAACTGCACAGCGTAATCTCAGGCGATCTTTGACGCCAAGAACAAGTGCAGTGTCTCGGGTTTTCATGCGCCCTATCCAGCGTTGAGGCGGAGTGTCATTAAAAAACTGATGTATGTTGTTGTGCCAATGTGGTGGCGCTCCATTCTACTGCAAAATGAAGTCATCAGAAACCTCCTGAAGTTGTGGGAAATGCCAGTTCTTCAGCATTTGAAGACAGCTCATTCCAGTCATTGGGTGTTCCTCAAGAAAAAGGAGACAGTACATTTTTTCACAAGAAATAACACAAAAAACCTTCGCTTTAGGTGAATCTCCTCCGTGCTGATGAATTGCATAAGGGTTCTGGAGTTACCCTATTTGTGCACGTTATATCAGCTTACTTTTATCATTAACACAAAACCTTGCTTCATCACCGAGAATTAACCGTAGTTAAAAGGTATTGTCTTCCATGTCGTCTAGCAGAGCGTTTGCGAAGTCAACCCATTTCATTTATCACCAGCCCAAAGAGCTTGCACTAATTGTAGTCTTTATGGTTTGTAAACTAAACGACGCATAACACTCGCCAGACAGTCTATGAGGCATTGCCAGTTCTTTGCTTGCGCTGAGAGCAGACTTTCGTGGACTGCCGCCAAACGTTTGCCGAATTGTTTCCATCATCAGAAGTGCGAAATCGACCTGGACTCTTACCTTCGCATAAGCATTCTGACTCTAGAAACTGGCGGTTGCAAGGACGAATGTTTCTGGGTGCAGGAGGATCAATGCCGAAGCGCCGACGCCAAGCACGCTAGACCGAAATCAGTGACACACTCTTTGAAAACTGCAGCACACAAAACGCTTTTTGATGAGCGGACGCTATCTTACTTCTGACTGACTGCAAACTGAGAAGACGCACTGATCGACATCTAACGGCGATTTTCTGAAACTCTAGCCACGTCCGTTCAAGCAACACACATCTCCTCGCCGGCAGATGCCAAGTTTCGTAATTATTTCTGTCCAAACTAAGGTCATTCTTTTTGACATCCTGTGTTTATTATTGATAATTTTAACTGGGTAGGTGCCATGATACCCAATGGAACAGTTTTAGCAAGTATATAAGAGTTGTGGCAAATAAAATTGTGAAAGGAGTAGGCAAGGGCAAATGGAGGAAAATGGGGGAGTTAAAATGTAGAAGAGTATACGTAAATAATGTAGACGTTACAACCAACTTATAAAATAAGGTACAAGAAAAGTTGATGCATCTGTGAGAGAAATAGAGAAATGAGTTATATTCAGTCTTGAGGAATTGAGTACCATTTTTGAAAAATGTTGGGAATTAACATGCGTGCCTTCAATACAGTAACAATTCCCAGTATGGACGAAAGAAGCACTCCGCCTTCAGGCCACAAGTGGTCCGTCGGGACCATCCGATCGCCGTGTCATACTCAGCTGAGGATGCGGGTAGGAGGGACGTGTGGTCAGCACACCGCTCTCCCGGTCGTTATGATGGTTTTCTACGCCGCTACTATTCGGTCGAGTAGCTCCTTAATTGGCATCACGAGGCTGAGTGCACCCCGAAAAACGGTAACAGCGCATGCGGGCCCGGGTGGTCATCCATCCAAGTGTCGGCCACGCCCGACAGCGCTTAACTTCGGTGATCTGACGGGAACCGGTGTATCCACTGCGGCAAGGACGTTGCCTATAGACGAAACATTTCAGTATTCAAACAATTTCCAATATTTAACAGCGCTAGATATGAATTTTGTCTATTAACAAATGCCTCTCGCACTGGCAGATTATGAGAAAACAGCATTTGTTGTAACATCAGCACGTTATGAGTATCTGAAGATGCCTTTCAGTTTAGGAAACGCACCCGTAACATTGCAGCGGTTTGTAGATTTATTGCTGTGGGGACTGAAACCTTCAACTATTCCAGTGTATCTAGATATCACTACAGTGTTTTACAGTTCCCTAGAAGAACGTGCACAATGATTAAAAGTTATACTTTCATGCAAACAACATGCAGTTCTATGTAAGTCTGCAGGCTTTCGTCGCCGTTGTCACTGAAGTTAAAATCTTCTGGATTACTAGGTCTAATATCCCAGAAAATTTTAGCTTCAGTCAACACGCAGTTCTCACCCCGAAATTGGAGAATGCATTTCTGCAGAACAACGAGTTAAATATTAGGGCCACAAAATTTTAGCCAGTTGGGTTCAACTCGATATATGCTTAACTGAGACAGTAAAAAAAGTTTCCTTCCCTTCGTAAAAGAATCACAGGCCTTTCTCGGTTTATCAAACTATTGCCGGCTTTTTGTGCCAGAAAATGTCACCATTGCTCAACTTCTTACCAAATCACTAATGAAGAGACTAAGTTACGATGACCCCTGAATGTGAAGCAGCGATGCTCAGATGAAAAGAATTTCTAACACTATCTCTGTTTTGTCACACCAAAGGTTTGAGAAACCATTTATACGCTCCTGTGTGATTTTTCAGTCGGCTATGGTCTCAGCGAAGTATCCAGTTACATCATGCCAAGCTCTATGGAGTGAATTATTTTAAATGTCACTTGTATGGAAGAAAGTTTTGTTTAGACAATGACAATGACACCAACGGCACATTAATATGGTTTTTGAGCCTCAAGGGCATTAGTAGCAATACTTGGGCCGTTAAGTAGTGCGATTATTATTACTCATCATATCACAAACCAGGAAAGCTCCATCAAAATGTTGACGCCTAATGTCGAAAAGTTTGGTTTATACAGGCTGACGGGGTTCTGATTGCTGAATCTGGGATAGAGCAGCAAGGAAATGAAGAATGCAAGCAAAGTCCTATTTCCCCACGCTTCATGGTTGCCGATAAAATCCTTTGCCTTAAAGCACCTCAAAACATTCGGTTGGTTATTCCTTAATCCTTTAGAGAAGGAGATTTGGTATAGTCACATGATAATATAAAAGCATGCCCAAGCGGTAAGAAGGAAGCTAATACACGAATAGCTTGCAAGTTCTGGAGGTCTACTTGTAAGAAGGACGTCGAACATAGTGTATGGGCTTGCTTACTATTTGCACGTAGAGCACAATACGTAAAACCAAAAATTCCCCTTCGAACTCCCGCAGAAGCACTAAACCATCTGAATTGGTTAATCTTAAAATAATTAATATGCTTCATCAGTTACTGACTTTTTCAGTATTTTTAATTGTTATGCCTATGGCAGTCATGACTGGAATAACAGTCACAATAATTTCGTTACGTATCATATTTTGCTACATGGAAGCCCTGGAGCTAGCATAACAGATCAAAAGAGTAACTTCTTATCATCTCTTTCCACGCAGATTTACAAATTATTAAATAGAAAGAACTGGCGAACTACCCATTCCATTCGAAAAGTAATGGACACGATTTACAAATTATTAAATAGAAAGAACTGGCGAACTACCCATTCCATTCGAAAAGTAATGGACACGTAGAACATGTGCGTAAGTCTATTCTAAAAATGCTATTATGTTATGTGAATCAAAGCCACACAAATTCGGACTGACTGCTGCAGTTCAT
The DNA here is from genome assembly GCF_023864345.2 of Schistocerca serialis cubense. Lineage (NCBI taxonomy): Eukaryota > Metazoa > Arthropoda > Insecta > Orthoptera > Acrididae > Schistocerca > Schistocerca serialis. Next base: position 493,514,205 of record NC_064638.1, read on the forward strand.
CATGTCTTCGTATAAGCGCCAGAACATCAGTCAACTGCCAGCGATCCGTTCGAGGTGGAATATGGTATCAAAATCTGTTCACCATTGGAACCAGATAAGTTGTCCTCAGATGTTGATGCACCGTTTGCAAAACAGTTATTCCAATGCTTGAGAGCTGTCTGGAAACAGACACCGCAAAGCATTGCCACTGTTGCCACTAAGCAAGTTAACGTAGTCCCCAATTTATCAGCCTGGGCAATGGGTATTGCTCAGGAATCCACCTGCAAAATAGGGCCACACTAAAAAGTTCAGACCCTTCTAGGAAGGTCCCTACCAAATATCACGCTTAACCTTGCGAGTAAACGTAGAATTGTAGCTGACAAACTGAGTAGCTGTGTTGCACTTTGACCGACTGCAACTTTACCAAGGGGATATCCGGTAAAGCCGAGTCGCGTTTCCGAAACAGCGCCCTAGTTGACAGGACATAGTTACGCGCCAGTACAATCTGCAATCGACCCCTCTTTACCAGCTTCGTTCTAAGGACTGAACAGATACCAGGTGTGAGAGCAAAACGTTCATGAGAGTTATTGTCAATTGCCACAAGAGTTACTATTTCGCAATGTATTTAATTAATGATTAATATATACACAATTAAAACGATGCGCTGTTAATTTTTTATTTTTATACGTACTCAATAGAAAAGTTGTAAATGTGGTTGACAGCTCTTTCAGTGACACTAAATTAAATATGTAGATGTCTATAATTGATGATATCAATACTGACAGCTCTGGCAGATAATGGTTGATAAAATAAATGCTTTTACCTCAGCAGGTGTAGTAAAGAATTCAAAAGCATATAGTAGAATTTTGTGACAAAACTATACACTTTAGTGGCTATCTTGGCAGAGTGTGTGAAATTATGCAACATTTGCGTAATGGCAATCTAGAGAGATAAGGATAGAGCAGCCTAAACTTTCTCTTTTACTCGTAAAAAGTTGGAAATAATCTATTTTAGGTTAACAGAAATAATATGCCTTGAGGAAGCAGCTTTTTGTGTGCTTGTTTTTTGTTCATACTTCCTGAGATAAAGCAATACAATAGATTCGGTGTAGCAGCTGCTTTCCACTCCCCCTTGGAAGTACATTGATTTCCATGGAAATTCAAGATGATATCAACATTCTGTAGATATAATAAAATAACACTGAATCATATGAACCTTGCGGTCGAATCTTGACTCAAAATTATGCATTAAATACGAGGGCGTGCTGAAAACTAATGCCTCAAAATTTTTATGTGAAAATTCTTACAGTTTTTTAAATAACACAAACATTACCATTCTACATCTATATTCTTCATGTCTAAATACACTACTGGCCATTAAATTTGCTACACCAAAAAGAAATGCAGATGATAAACGGGTATTCATTGGAGAAATGTATTATACTATAACTGAAATGTGATTACATTTTCACGCAGTTTGGGTGCATAGATCCTGAGAAATTAGTACCCAGAACAATCACCTCTGGCCGTAATAACGGCCTTCATACGCCTGGGCATTGAGTCAAACAGAGCTTGGATGGCGTGTACAGGTACAGCTACCCATGCAGCTTCAACACGATACCACACTTCATCAAGAGTAGTGACTGGCGTGTTATGGCGAGCCAGTTGCTCGGCCACCATTGACCAGACGTTTTGAATTGGTGAGAGATCTAGAGGATGTACTGCTCAGGGCAGCAGTCGAACATTTTCTGTATCCAGAAAGGCCCGTACTGGACCTGCAACATGCGGTCGTGAATTATCCTGCTGAAATGTAGGGTTTCGCAGGGATCAAATGAAGGGTAGAGACACGGGTTGTAACACATCTGAAATGTAACGTCCACTATTCAAAGTACCGTCAATGCGAACAAGAGGTGACCGAGACGTGTAACCAATGGCACCCCATACCATCACGCCGGGTGATACGCCAGTATGGCGATGACGAATACACGCTTCCAATGTGCGTTCACTGCGATGTCTCCAAACACGGATGCGACCATCATGATGCTGTAAACAGAACCTGGATTCATCCGAAAAAATGACGTTTTGCCATTCATGCACCCAGGTTCGTCGTTGACTACTCTATCGCAGGCGCTCCTGTCTGTGATGCAGCGTCAAGGGTAACCGCAGCCATGGTCTCCGAGCTGATAGTCCATGCTGCTGCAAACGTCGTCGGACTGTTCGTGCAGATGGTTGTTGTCTTGCAAACGTCCCGATCTGTTGACTCAGGGATCGAGACGTGGCTACACGATCCGTTACAGCCATGCAGATAAGATGCCTGTCATCTCGACTGCTAGTGATACGAGGCCGTTGGGATCCAGCACGGCGTTCCATATTACTCTCCTGATACCACCGATTCAATATTCTGCTAACAGTCATTGGATCTCGACCAACGCGAGCAGCAATCCGACCTTTATCAAAGTCGGAAACGTGATGGTACGCAGTTCTCCTCCTTACACGAGGCATCACAACAACGTCTCAGCAGGCAACGCCGGTCAACTGCTGTTTGTGTTTGAGAAATCGGTTGGAAACTTTCCTCATGTCAGCACGTTGTAGGTGTCGCCACCGGCGCCAACCATCTGTGAATGCTCTGAAAACCTAATCATTTACATATCACAGCATCTTCTTCCTGTCTGTTAAATTTCGCGTCTGTAGCACGTCATGTTCGTGGTAAGGCAATTGTAATGGCCAGTAGTGTATTTGCTGTCATCTGCCGCTACAGGGCTCCGAATACCAGAGTAGAACACGTGTGTAAAGTTACTATGTCGATGAGTGAGAAACAGCGTGCTGTAATCAAGTTTCGAATTCGAGGAGTTCGTCCACACAGGGAGCAACCTCTCATTCAGTATGACAACGCCAGACGACGCACGGGCGGTACGACGTCTTCAACAGTGCAGCGCCTTTGGTTCACTGTCATCCATCATCCTCCCGACTTGGCCTGATCCGATTTTCATCTGTTTCCAAAACGTTAAGAACGTATTCGAGAACTTTCCTTTGCTAGTGATGAAACAGTGGATGCTGAGGTTAGTTGTGACTCCAACAACAGCCATACGTTCTACAGTGACAGTGTGAACAAACTGGTCTCTCATTGAGAGAAATATGTTCGTACTCAGGCAGACTAGGTTGAGAAACAAATATTTAAACATGAAGAATAAAGACGAAGAACGTTAGCAACATTTGTTTTAATTAAGAAAATAATAACAGTCTTCACATAAAAAATTCGGAGGCACTACTTCTCACCGTAATTAATACCGATTAGATAGATACCTTGAGAAAGTAAAGAAAAATTTTCTGTGCATCTGTCTCATATCCAACTGAGTTTTAATTGAGAACGAGAATAATTCCACCACTCCAAAAATTATGCGAAAATTTAAAAACAGCATCTGTATTTAATTTCTGCATATTGTAGTTATATATTCCGCAATTTGAAAAAAAAAAAAAAAGACACAGCAACTATTGCTGCTCCACCCACGTACGTCCCACTGCAGTTCTGATCGGAGTTCTCGTTTCAGAAAAACTGATTATTTAATTTTGCGAAGTAGATAGTAATTTCCATGAATAAGAGAACCGTAACGATTTTCATCTTACAGAGGCTAAGCAACTTTTAACACGAAATTATAAAAAAATTCTCGTATCTCACTTCATTTGAGTGCTAGTATATGAATGGCCATTGGAATGAATTTGCAGTCCTTTGACAGCGTCGGCAAACACAGTATATGTGTGAGTCATTACAAAGTGGCTAATGATATTTCCGTTTTAATTAAATTAAAAATTACACACGAAACGTTTCTCTCTTTGGCATCATTTCCAAATGTTTACCCTGCTCGGATGAGCTGATCGGTGTATTTGTAATGTTCAGACAATCGCTGATTTGTGCTTTTGCGAACACAGTATGAGGCCATATGACAAAAAGTGATCTGATCTCTCCATGTGGAAGAAAACAAGCGTCAGGAGATATTTTGGCAGAGAATGAGTTACATTTTTCTAGTATTAGAGAGTATCAACCAAACAATAACAAATTTTACCAAACGAACCTGTTCGTCTTAATACTCCTGGTTTAGCGTTTTATAAATGGAGGAATGAAGGAAGATTAGAACTCTGAAAAATTCATCATTACAAGACACTGATAGGACCATATTACACATTTATTAACTCCACCATGACTTTTTAGTTCTCTTTTACTGATCCTAAAACTGGCTATTCTGATGCATTATGCAATAGATTAACCAATTTCAGAATAAGTAAAAGAATATGAAGAAATCAGGAAAAGAGAAGGAAAATTGCGTTGGGAACATTAGGGAACATGAGAGTAGAAAGATTTGAATTATGTAACAAAGAAATAAACGCACACATAGAAAAATGTACAGTTAATATTAAGAATAGAAGAGAAACGCTCTGTAGACACGTCCAATGCATTCTGGCATGGCCTACGAGGAAAACTGCGTGCTTTGGAAAAGATTAAACCAGTAGGATTAGAAGAGTTGACAACGGTAGGAACTAGCATAATTGAACAAGAAAGACAAAACAAAACACAAAAATAAGATGAAGGCGTTGGAAGGTTTGCTAGCCGCGTGGAGTGGCCGCGCGGCTTCAGGCGCCATGTCACGCAGCCCAACCCGCCGGAGGTTCGAGTTCTCACTCGGGCATGGGTGTGTGTGTTGTTCTTAGCATCAGTTAGCTTAAGTTACTCTAAGTAGTGTATAAGTCTAGGGTCCGATGACCTCAGCAGTTTGGTCCCTTAGTAATTCACACACATTTAAACAGTTTTGAAGGTTTGCTAGACAAAATATATCGAAGTAGGATAGGGAGAATATAGACAGCAGCGTAGAGGAATGAAAATGTGAGCGGGTGAAAGAATATTGTAGGAAGTGTTAAGCTACCTTACCCTAGCTGGCCCATAACGAATGGAGAAGAAGAAATGTAAAACTGATAACATGTTGGTGTAGAGTTTACGATAAATGATCAGCAGCTATGTATAGCCGATGTCTAGCTTTTCACATTACGTTTGATACGTTGTCCTCTGCGAGCCCACGACAGCTTCAAAACGTCCATCCTTCCGTAACGGTTTTCTACAGTCACATTGTGAACTGTCGACAAACAAAACATTAGACGTGAATATCACGGTACGTTGTCCCGGTACAGATGTTAGTTCTTACCAACTACAATGATTCGAAAATGTTATAGCATGACAAACCAGTCTGAGAAGGAAGAAACTTTCTGGTGATCTTCATCGTCTAACTGGTATTAAATTATTAAACTTGCGGGCAACTTGCAATTGAAAAGTATAATCAGCATCATTATGAGACGTTACCGCCACAGGCAGAAATACACTACTGCAAATACACTACATTTCTTGCCATACCTATGATACATGTGTCTTTCATGAAGATTTATGGTGCCGGCCGCGGTGGACTCGCGGTTCTAGGCGCGAAGTCCGGAACCGTGCGACTGCTACGGTCGCAGGTTCGAATCCTGCCTCGGGCATGGATGTGTGTGATGTCCTTAGGTTAGTTAGGTTTAAGTAGTTCTAAGTTCTAGGGGACTGATAACCACAGCAGTTGAGTCCCATAGTGCTCAGAGCCATTTTTTTGAAGATTTCTGGCGGGAAACTAATTTGACATTGTACTAATGACATCATGTAACGCCTCAGGCAACTTAAAGAATAAATTTTACAGCAGCTCAAGGTGTTACTTGACATATTATTGCTATTTATAAAAGCTGTGGAACACAATTAACGAGAAACAGTTTGCTATTACGGAAGTATAGATCTTCCCATCAAATATGAGGAAAGGTCTATCGATGATAACACAGGAGGACCAGTAGGCAAGGTAATGGTCTATACATCTCTCAAGGTGTTTGTTGTCTGAGCTTTAGATTCCGACATCGCATTCCTTGTTGTAATATTTCACTTGATACCCAAGTCATGAAGAGCATGTCATTCTCGCTACTTGCCGACGAGCATTCAGCCTTCCTTCAGCAGCTGATAAAAGCGGTCACATTGCGTATCCAATAGTTCCCCACACAACACTTCCAGGAACTGGTGAGGTACGGTGTCACGAATTGCCGCTTCATGTGACCTTTCACTTCGTCGTCTGTGGACAAGTTGGCATCGATATGACCATCCGAACAGAATCAACTCACTGCATCGCATCACATTACGCCACTCACTGTCCAGGTTGGCTTCTGCTCTGCACAAAACGAGGCTCTGTTTGTCAGTGACGCGACGTCAGTGATGAACGCTGCCTAGCTGCTCGAGACCTCATTCCAGTTTCCATCAATCTGTTCTGGACGGTTCACGGTGAAACTCTGCGTGTAATCTCTGCCTGCAACAGTCGTAATCGTTCTGAAATAACATTGTCCTCTTTTCGTCATAATGTGGTCATTTAATTAGCACCTGTTCTGCAGTGATTAACTGTATGATGTATCGCTATGGTGCTCGCATGTGCCTCATGCCAATGATTCTTCTTCTCTCAAACTGCGCAAGATGGCTACATGCTGCGCGTTGAAAGATACCCTTGCTGTACCAAAGCCTTACAAAAATTACTCTGTTTGGCCACGAGCCTGCAAAAACTGGTGTAGGTGATGCATAGCATAGTATAATAAGGGAAATTACAGCTCGTACGGAAAGGTACAGGTGTTCATTCTTCCCGCGCGCTATACGAGATTGGAATAATTGAGAATTGTGAAGGTGGTTCGATGAAACTTTTGCCAGGCACTTAAATGTGATTTGCAGAGTATCCATGTAGATGGTCATGTTTACCCAGCAGGGACTCACTAATTAAGCTAACCCCATTCTGTATTATCTTAATGAATCGGTGTGTCTGGAACCAAGCGACCACTACGGTCGCAGGTTCGAATCCTGTCTCGGGCATGGATGTGTGTGATGTCCTTACGTTAGTTAGGTTTAAGTAGGTCAAGTTCTAGGGGACTGTTGATGACCCCAGAAGTTAAGTCCTATAGAGCTCAGAGCCTTTTTTTTTTTTTTTTTTTTTTTTTTTTTAATCGGTGTGTAGGATTTCCTTGTATTTGTTTTCTGTGAATCTCTCTCGTTGATGCCGTCCCTCGAGGCAGTCCCTGTAGCGTAATGCATTCTTTAGAAGATGCCAACAGGTGACCCGTGATTATTCGTGGACATACTAGTAGTTGATTTACTTCAAATTGGCTCCGAGACGTCTTTGAAATGCGTCTGCTACCGAGCATTGTAAAACAGTTACTATTAAATAGTCTGAAACGATGCATTTCGCAAAGTTAAAGAAATTCGGGATCATTGGTAAACCGACTATCACACAAGAACAAGCTCTGAGTACATCGTATTGCCGAGTGGCTAGATTGGCTCTTAGCCGAAATCTCTTGCAAGTTTGTAAAACTCCGTAGCTATTCGTACATTGTCGGTAACTTAACAATATTCATTTGTCTAGTGATTCAAGTGGTTTACTGCATCGATGTATCGTCATATTAAAGCTCTGATAACACATTGGTTGTTTGCAGTGCCGAAAGTGAAATTTGGTTGGATCTGAGCACTATGGGACCTAACATCTGATGTCATCAGTCCCCTACAACTTAGAACTACTTAAACCTAACTGACCTAAGGGCAACACACACATCCATGCCCGAGGCAGGATTCGAACCTGCGACCGTAGCGGTCGCGCGGTTCCGGACTGAAGCGCCTACAACCGCTCGGATACTCCGGTCGGCAAAAGTGAAATTTGATAAGTAATATTCTTAATAAATAAAATTCTGAGTTTCGCGCCGGAACGCCTATGGTTTCCCTAAGTATCGTTTGTCAAACAAGACCTCTTATTGCGGCTCACTTAGCTCTCCCCACTCCAGTGATTGGATACTGCACCGTATCGTCCGTTCGCCATCGGGGCGTGAGAACCAGCTCTTCACTCCGTGCTGTTGAACTCTGCAGCGCTGCTCAAGGCACTGAATGATTTCTGATAGCTGGAGAGTCCCAGTAAAACGTGAAATTTAAAAAATAAAATGCTGCCAAAAACGAGAGTAACCTCACAACGGTTATGTGCACTTGGCATGCTGTGATCTACTGTTGTAGTAACTTTAGAAATGTTCTATAGCCGTCACGTACCTGCACCATTCTTCAGCTGTATGATTGGTTCTATCTGTACTGAAAATAAGATCGCGCATAGACGAAATTTTAGTAGACCGAGCGAGGTGGCGCAGTAGTCAGCACACTGCACTCGCATTCGGATTGACGACGGCTCAAACCCGCATCCGGCCATCCTCATTGGATGGTTCTCCTGAAAGGGCGCGGCGACTTCCTTCCCTATTCTTCCCTAATCGGATGGGGCAGATGACCCCACTGTTTGGTCCCCTCCCCCAAACCAACAACTGGAGTCCACGTGTGCCAACACGTCGACAGTGCGAAATATTACGTAACTTTCTCTAAGAATTGTCTCATGTCTTCCTTTTCGGACGGAAGTCTAAAGTTGTGCGATTTTGTTGCAAAAGTGTGTCTATACAGGGTGTTACAAAAAGGTACGGCCAAACTTTCAGGAAATATTCCTCACACACAAATAAAGAAAAGATGTTATGTTGACATGTGTCCGGAAACGCTTAATTTCCATGTTAAAGCTCATTTTAGTTTCGTCAGTGTGTACTGTACTTCCTCGATTCACCGCCAGTTGGCCCAATTGAAGGAAGGTAATGTTGACTACGGTGCTTGTGTTGACATGCGACTCATTGCTCTACAGCACTAGCTGGCTGGCTGGCTCTGAGCACTATGGGACTCAACTGCTGTGGTCATAAGTCCCCTAGAACTTAGAACTACTTAAACCTAACTAACCTAAGGACATCACACACATCCATGCCCGAGGCAGGATTCGAACCTGCGACCGTAGCGGTCGTGCGGTTCCAGACTGTAGCGCCTTTAACCGCTCGGCCACCTCGGCCGGCTACAGTACTAGCATCAAGCACATCAGTACGTAGCATCAACAGATTAATGTTCATCACAAACGTGGTTTTGCAGTCAGTGCACTGTTTACAAATGCGGAGTTGGCAGATGCTCATTTGATGTATGGATTAGCACGGGGCAATAGCCGTGGCGACGTACGTTTGAAACGAGACAGATTTCCAGAACGAAGGTGTCCCGACAGGAAGACGTTCGAAGCAATTGATCGGCGTCTTAGGGAGCACGGAACATTCCAGCCTATGACTCGCGACTGGGGAAGACCTAGAACGTCGAGGACACCTGCAATGGACGAGGCAATTCTTCGTGCAGTTGACGATAACCCTAATGTCAGCGTCAGAGAAGTTGCTGCTGTACAAGGTAACGTTGACCACGTCACTGTATGGAGAGTGCTACGGGAGAACCAGTTGTTACCGTACCATGTACAGCGTACGCAGGCACTATCAGCAGCTGATTGGCCTCCACGGGTACACTTCTGCGAATGGTTCATCCAACAATGTGTCAATCCTCATTTCAGTGTAAATGTTCTCTTTACGAATGAGGCTTCATTCCAACGTGATCAATTTGTAAATTTTCACAATCAACATGTGTGGGCTGATGAGAATCCGCACGCAATTGTGCAATCACGTCATCAACACAGATTTTCTGTGAACGTTTGGGCAGGCATTGTTGGTGATGTCTCGATTGGGCCCCATGTTCTTCCACCTACGCTCAATGGAGCACGTTATCATGATTGCATTCGGGATACTCTACCTGTGCTGCTAGAACATGTGCCTTTACAAGTACGACACAACATGTGGTTCATGCACGATGGAGCTCCTGTACGTTTCAGTCGAAGTGTTCTTACGCTTCTCAACAACAGATTCGGTTACCAATGGATTGGTAGAGGCGGACCAATTCCATGGCCTCCAAGCTCTCCTGACCTCAACCCTCTTGATTTTCATTTATGGGGGCATTTGAAAGCTCTTGTCTACGCAACCCCGGTACCAAATGTAGAGACTCTTCGTGCTCGTATTGTGGACGGCTGTGATACAATACGCCATTCTCCAGGGCTGCATCAGCGCATCTGGGATTCCATGCGACGGAGGGTGGATGCATGTATCCTCGCTAACGGAGGACATTTTGAACATTTCCTGTAACAAAGTGTTTGAAGTCACGCTGGTATGTTCTGTTGCTGTGTCTTTCGATTCCATGATTAATGTGATTTGAAGAGAAGTAATAAAATGAGCTCTAACATGGAAAGTAAGCGTTTCCGGACACATGTCCACGTAACGTATTTTCTTCGTTTGTGTGTGAGGAATGTTTCCTGAAAGTTTGGCCGTACCTTTTTGTAACGCCCTGTAGATGAGCAACGTCACTCAGTTCACTATATACGAAATTGGTTGGTTGTCTGTAGACACGGGTTGCATAAAAGAATCCCTCAACATTGTATTAAAGCGAAGGCCTATTTATGAGTGGTTGGGGCCCGGAGCTGCGTACGTCGGAACGTTCGTGTTGGCCTCTCGCTCGCGGCTTGCGCTCTAGTGGCACAAAGCAAGTGCCTGCTGCAACGTGCCTTCTCTGCGGCGGAGCTCAGTAAACACTACGCTGATAGCTAGCCAGAGGCGTTAGCGTGTACCGCCTAGCGCCGCGTCGCACCGCGCAGCACGGGATGAAAATAGCTCCATCAACGGTGCGCTCGTCCCAACCCCACCCCCACGTTTTTCCCCTTCCTTTTTTAACCGCGAGTCCGTGTGGCCCACCATCACCACAAACGTGCATTTTCGGTGCTCCGCAGCTATTTGCTTTATTTACTTCGGCACAATACTGTGACAATCGTCTGTGGCGCGCTGGCCGCGCACCGAGCCCAGCCGGTGAGGTTGGTAACACTGCACAAAAAACACACAGCGGCGCCCGCGTCCCGTTTTTTGCTGCTTTTGATATGTCAAGAGAAATTAGGCGGGTCTTCGTTGTTTTACGGTAAAGAGTCCAGCCATATACGGGGAAAAAGAACGTATGTGTAGGGCAAGCACTCGTAGAAAAGGTCGCCCGTTTCTTAGTTCCACTGCAAAAACGCACATCATTCAAACACACCCCTGACGTTGGAAATACGTATGCTGGCGGTGTGCCTGTAAAAATCAGTAGAAATAAAATTAGCCGACAAAAAACGTGAAAACGGCGGTCAGTGTGGCCTAGCGGTTCTAGACGCTTCAGTCTGGCGCCGCACGACCGCTACGGTCGCAGGTTCGAATCCTGCCTCGGGCATGGATGTGTGTCATGTCCTTAGGTTAGTTAGGTTTAAGTAGTTCTAAGTTCTAGGAGATTGATGACCTCAAATGTTAAGTCCCATGGTGCTCAGAGCCCTTTGAACCATTTTTGAACATGAAAACGTTCCAGATGGAAGTATTCATTTGCTATCAAATTCTTTCGACCGACTGCGTTCATTTTTAAGTGGTAAAGACCCACTATGTGCATATACGTCAAAATTAAGCGGGGTGCGCCAGGCGAATAAAAGGAAAATAAACAATTTACAGAGATAATTATGCAGCGTTGAACAATATACATACTAGACGATCACCTTCAGAGAGAATGTCAAGTTCGAAGTACATGCATCATCACATTCAAACCGTAATAAATAAAAAACAGGTTCGTAAGTCCTTTTTGGAAAAGTTGAGCAAGTGTCTTATGGGAGCTCTGTAACACAAACTGGTTGGTTTTCATTTGTGTCTGGTACTCTGTTTTCGACCAGCGTTAGTTTCCTCCTTTTGATAACTGTGTATCATATTTAACACACGACTCCAGCAAGCTTTCGAGTCGCTCTGTTAAGATACGTTGCCGGGAAGATCAGAAAGAATTAACGTAATTAAGGAAAGTTCTGCACGTGTTTTATGCATGCAAAAAGTAAATTTTAAATTTAATATGTTGCATAGTTATTTTGAGTGGCCCAAAAAACACTAGTCCTTAACGTGGGCACCAAATACCAATAGAAACGTCATGAAACGGCTGTTCTTCGTACAAATGAGATTTTATGATACATGAAAGAATATATTGCAAGTAGCATGGCACAACCGTGGAAAGATTTCTTTCACAAAACACCTCTACCTACATCACATATGCTAAAAACTAATGCTTCCCAATTTTTTTATGTGAGAACTCTTGAAGATTTCAAACCAAAACAAGCGTTATTAACATTCTGGATCTTTATTATTCATGTCTACATGTTTTAGGTAAATTGAAGGTAGAGAGGGGGATAAAGAAAACGAACTATTGCTGTCAGCTGCATCGGTACTTTATGCGGAATCAGCGGCGACGAGCAATAATGTGAAACACACCGGGAACCGAACGTGGGATCTCCTGCCTATTACACAATTGCGTTAACAACTGCGCTATACGAACACAGTGTTTACAGTCGACGAACACTAACACCTAGCGCCAAGTAGGCGAACTCCACGTCCATGTTCTTCATGCATACTACTGTGAGATTCCCGCAGGAGGTCAAACGTAATTGTGCGCCCTCACTGAAGGTGATGCATATATTGCCCATTGAGGCGAATCAGTTCTACGAAAGCGTGGCGTCAGTTCTTTCGGACATGTCCGAATGAACAGACACCAGACGTTATGTAAATACACATATTTATTTCTCCACTTACTCGCCCTCTGGCGACAAACGCATTGCTCCCGACGTGAGAACAGTTTGTTGAATGTTTGACTTCATTGACAGAGCCACAACCTCATATCTGCTTGCACCGCTTCATCGTTATGAAAGTCAAGTCCTTGATAGTGTTCCTTACGTTCTGGATGCTGATGAAAATTGGATGCGGCCAAATCGCGACTGTATAGAGTTCAGAACCACCTTTTCCCCATTAAACGTGTGAACACTATGACGTCGCACGTTTCCGATGTTGATAAAATCATAACCGTATACAGCTTTGATACTTATTTGGATTTCTATTGGAGGCACTTTTTCTGCGGTTAGAAACTCGATTATAGCACGCTGTTTCTCACGCACCGACAGAAATACATCTAACGTCGCAGGCCACGGTGGCCGTGCGGTTCTAGGCGCTTTAGTCCGGAACCGTGAGACTGCTACGGTCGCAGGTTAGAATCCTGCCTCGGGCATGGATGTGTGTGATGTCCTTAGGTTAGTAAGGTTTAAGTAGTTGTAAGTTCTAAGGGACTGATGACATCAGATGTTATGTCCCACAGTGCTCAGAGCCATTTGAACCAAGCTATTAAACGTCGCCATGTTCTCGCTACAATTCCAATCCCTCTTGCTGCATAGGGTTGCAACTTACGTCAACGAAGCGGGAAAGTCTGCTGAGTAATGTGCATGATGGGTAATACCTCGGCCTATATTGAGACGTTCCTTTCCAGTACATCCTCATAAACAAGGATTGGACTCGCTCTGTTCCTCAGTCAGATCCAGCGCGCCGTACACAGGAGCGCTCAGTTTGAGGCAGTGTTCCCTGACTTCAGGAAGGCATTCGTCTCAGCCCCGCGGGGTCGTATAGTGAACAAAGTAAAGAGTTTACCGACGGTCGGACCAGACTTGCGATTGGATGCAGGACTCACTCGCAGACTGAACGCAACACTTCGTTCCTAACGGATCAAAATCGACAAATCTAAAAGTAATTTCAGGAGTAACCAATGCAGTGTTATAGGCCCCCTACTAGTTACAGTTCGTATCAGTGATCAGGCTGTTCGCAGACGATGCTGTTGTCTACACGCAGGTTGCTATACCAAAACACTAACGAAATGCAGGGAGACTAGCATAGGATCGACAGTTGGTGTAGATACTGACAGTTGATCCTGAACATAAAATAAATGGTCGACACCGCTCATAAATAGATGAGGAGAACGCTGTTACATTAGACAATTGGTGTGTCACTGGAAACTGTAACTACTTGAAGATAGTTACCGTCCAGAGCAACTAAAGCGAAACGACATCATAAAATAAAAATTTGGCAAAGTGCGACTTGTACTCACGCACTGAGGGTTCCGTGCAAACGTAATTATGCATATATATAAATTGGTGTACCAATGTATGCAAAACTCTAATTAGTCTAATTTGTGCGCTATGACTTGATATTGTGGTGATCGGCATATACCGATTGCGAGAATCGGATGTTGCGTGCCTTGGACACATCTCTGTGTCTTATCGAGCCTCTAAGGCGCTGCAGTCAGAGACCGTGCGGGTGGTCCCGGTGGAGGTTCGAGTTCTCCCTCGGGCATGGGTGTGTGTGTTTGTCCTTAGGATAATTTAGGTTAAGTAGTGTGTAAGCTTAGGGACTGATGACCTTAGCAGTTAAGTCCCATAAGATTTCACAGACATTTGAACATTTTTTTTTCTTACCGAGCCAAAGATCTGTTTTATAGACTTTGAGATCTTACGAGGAGAGAGATTGTATTGTTGTGAGACGCCATTAAGGTACATAGTAAATGATGTTGAAATAGTATTTTTTCAAAAAATAAAACCAAATAACTAACATCAAGTATTCAAGTTGCTTGTATCTCTACACCGAAATTTAGTTAATTATCACGGTACAGATATTATAAGACATAGATAGTTCGAAGGTGACGTTTAGAACGATAGTGCGAACCTGCATTTTCCACGGTCAGAATTCGTCTAGAGATTATCTCCGAAATGATAAACTTAAAGTTGCTAAATTGTTGGACCTATCAAACGACATAGCACACAGCTGGTGCCGAACGATCTGCGTAACGAGTAAAGGTTTTACAGATTTCAGGTGAAGCAGATAATGACGAGGAATATCCGTGAGATTGCCGCTGCTGAATACATCTCTTGCTCTACTGTGGTATTTATAACGAAACGTTTATATTTTACAGGTTTTCAGGAGACTAAAGATAAAAGGAAATAGGGAACTAAGCTAAACCAACTAAAACCAATAACTAGACCAATAATTAAAATAAAATCATACGTAAAGAATACTTATTTATAATAAATTAATAACAAAAGAATATTTTTAATTAACTAACCAATAATAATATATTAAATTGGCGTCCAAGTAGAGGACGTCCTACAATTAGCAACTGCTGTATATATTGTATTTCACTATTATATGCATGTACTAATCGATATATTGTGTGTGTGTTTCATGTACAGTAATTAGTATTGATGGAGTCCGGTCGTGTGAGCTGAGCAGTCCCGATCCCCACCGCAGAACTTCACATCGCTGCAAACTGTATAAGGCAAGCACACCCATCTGTCAACATTCTTGTCTCAATCTGGGTCTATGATCTGAATAGTTTCAACATGTCCATTGTAGAATAGTGCTACATTTTCATTTAATTTCTGTATTATCTTCACAAGCAGTCATAGGTCACTATTCTATGCATTCTTTACACGATTTTTTATGTGAAGCAGCATAATTAGGTGTGCAAAAGCATACAGGTATTTTGTGTACCTAATTGGGCTAAGGTCAAGACTGGATCACAAATTAAAATGGATAAAGAGAAAGTTTCAGGGATTCAGGAAATCTGTGAAATTCCTAGTGTAGAGGAGATTGCAGCTTCGTCTCAACAGGAGACAAATCCTACAATTTCGGAACAGCTGAGACTTTTATCTGTGTCGGTAACGACAATATCACAAAAGCGAAGGGATATCTCAATAGTGGTGTAGGACATGTCACAGAAATAAGCTGCTATGGCAAAGAAACAAGCTTATAAGTCACAGAAACACGCTGGTATGTCATTGGTGGTACAAACAGTATCACAAAAGCAAACAGACATCTCAACTGCAATTCAGGCCATAGTTAGCAAGCAACAACAAATCTCAAATCAAATACCGGAATTGCGAAATACGCAAAATCAGTTTCCTCTGGAAATTCAAAAAAATTACCCAAGAAATGCTAACCATTAGATCGAAGCAGTAGGAAGTAGAAATTTCCATAGGAGAGTTAACAGAAACAGTGACTAGCATAGCTTCTGGGTATTATCAGTTGATACAAGCAAATCTCAATAAGCACTAACAAGATTTCTGAAATAAACTACACGACTGGGCATCCGCTAAAGAACAGCATGTGATGCCATGTGTAGACCAAAGCATAAAAGAAGTGGTAAGCAAATTGCCTGTTGATATCTTACCAATTTCAGAGAATATTAAGGAAGATATTAAGGAGGTAAAAGGATAATTAGAAGCAAATTTGAAACAATGGAAGGACGAAATAGTCCATTCTGTCGAAAATATTTCGAAAGATGTGGAACAGATTCGAGAGGCAGTAAAATATTGTAGAAACGAGCTGCGTCAAGCAAAGCGAGCGCAGGCCTGTAGCCACGAATCATGTTTGGTAACGGACACGCTTCGCCAGTGGGAAATATAAATTACAACGGAATGCTTACAGTGCCACAAGCTAATAATGGTTCAAATGGCTCTGAGCACTATGGGACTCAACTACTGAGGTCATTAGTCCCCTAGAACTTAGAACTAGTTAAACCTAACTAACCTAAGGACATCACAAACATCCATGCCCGAGGCAGGATTCGAACCTGCGACCGTAGCGGTCTTGCGGTTCCAGGCTGCAGCGCCTTTAACCGCGCGGCCACTTCGGCCGGCCAGCTAATAATGTGTACGCTGCAATGCTAATGGAAGAAAATTTGTTGAAGCATTGGCAGTTTCAGCCGTTCTCACCTGACCGAAAATCAATAAACACGGTTGTATTTATACGAGGATTTCGTGGTGTATTACCATGGGGATGGAGTGAAGCGCAAAAGATTAGCTACGTTTCAGGTTATATCCAAGCTGATGGTGCGTTGTGGACCACGGATATGATGGATGCGTACGAAACTTAATAGGAATATGATAAAGCGTTTCTCGCTAAATATTTGTCCCGTGGCGTGCAAGAACGATTAAGGAAAGAAGTTTTTAACTGGGAACCTTCTTGTGCAAAATCTGGACGCCTACGGCGATACTTAGAGAAGTATTCAAACAAATCAAGACACTGGGACGAGCCTATAACGGTTAAGGATATTTTACGCATTTTGAAGGCGAGACTTCCGACTGAGACGCGAGTAAAATTAATACATGCAACAGACGAGAATTCATAAGAATTTATGTCAGTCTTGGACTCCACTGACTTGATCCAAGAAGACGTTAGGGCAAGAGCAGATAGACACAGCTCGTACTCGCAGGTGAATAATGCCTACGACAGCCGTGCGAGCAATCAGCTGTTCAAGAAACAAATGCGAGTCGCGCCCCGCAGAACTTCCATAATAACGGCCAACACGATAACCAGCGTAGAGGCAATGGGAATGGTTTCCGTTATGGCAAAAACAAACAGAATAGATATGGTAGACGATACAATCCAGCATATAATGCAAATCGAAATACTGCGAATTGGCAAAACCGTAACAGGAAGACGCAGTCTTCTGTGCCAATGAATAATGACTGGAGACAACAGACACCAGCTATTACAGAAGTGAGAGAGGGTGCGATTCATGCAAATGAATCGCGCTCGGAAAACTAATTCCGACCGAATCATACCCGGAGGAGTGGTCGAGGAGAGGCATATGGGCTTTGGGCAGAAAGTTCGTATGATGAGATACAACGAAGGAAAGTTAAAAGAGCAGGATCTTTGTGCTGACACAACCAAATGTACAGAAGAATACTTATAAGAACCATATCTGCAATTAAAGTAATAATAGAGGGTATTCCAGATACAGTAGTTTTGGATACGGGCGCATCGGTAAATGCAGTATCTATGAATCTATTTAATAATTTAATGAAGAAGATTCAGTTACCGAATTTTCCTCCACAACATTGCTAGATACTATGGGCGTTTGGCGCACGATCCCAACCTGTGAGAATGCAGACGATGCTAAAATTGAATCTAGGAAATGCAGAGATAACATGCGCATTCCTAGTAGTTGATAAGTTAATAGTCGACTATGTTCTTGGATTAGAGACTACCTGGGAGGAGGACTCAAAATAAGAGTTCTCTATAGCGAAGGTAAATGTTTTCGATCGACAGAGCCCTAGCCCAGGTAGACTTAATAAGGAAGGAGGGAAAACATGGAGGATACTGCCGAGGGGCAAAGTTACGATTGATAACATAGGAGCACTGCCAAATCAAGACAAGTTAGTTTAGACTAGTGCAAGCAGTAGAAGTATCCGAATAGATACAACGAAAGTTCAGTGAGCCAGAGCACTTTGAGGAAGAGCAAAGGACACAACTGTCTGCTCTATTATGCAAGTATATGACAATATTCGAAGAGCAACCAAATGTCATCAAGGGCTATACATGTCAAGTCAAACATAACGTACTGCCATAGTATCTATCCCGTTCGTTGGAAACAACGCAATGTTTTGACCAAGAAATACAGAGGATGTTAGACTGAAATCTGCTTGAATATGACAGTCCCTAATGCAGTCCACTTCTCGTTGTGCCAAAACCGGGTGGAAAAGTACATCTAATACTCAATGCTCGTATAATTAACACAAGTACTGTGCCAATATGTACTCACCCAGAAAATATAGATGAGCTGGATCAAAAGTTCAGTGGAGGTAAGTATTTTACAACAATTGATTTGCGTGATTCATAGTGGCAGGTCAAGTTAGATGCAGATTCAAGAAAGTCTACTGCATTTGTATACACCAGTAGGAATTATCATTTCATTGTTCTTCCATATGGTTTGAACATGAGTGCGAGAGTATTCATATCCGCATTGGATGCAGCATTAGCACCTGAACTAAGGTGTCAGCTAACATTATTTGTCGATGACATCATGATAGCTACTGATACCTGGGAAGAACATGTGAATAAACTAGTTTCCTGTTTGTAGAACGAAAAGGCAATTAAAAGGATTCCTATATCTTGCATCGTTTTTTTTGTCGATTCATTGAGGATTAGTCGATGAATTCTGAGCCATTATAAAATTTGTTAAGGAAGAACGTGCATTGGAAGTGGACTGAGGAATGTCAACAAGCATTCAAAGCAATCAAGCAAGCTTTGTCCAATGCGAAGAGTTCATCCCAACAAGTCCGTTGAATTCGGATTATTGACTGATGCTTCTTCTGTTGGTCTGGGTGTTTGTCTCTTCCAAATCCGAATAATAAACGGCAAGCCCACCTTTTGCCCAACACATTTCGCTAAGAAGACACCGTCAAGTTGTGAGAGGTCTTATACTACAACAGAACAGGAGGCTCTTGCAGTAGCGTGGACGATCAAAAAGTTACATTGTTATTTATATGGAGCAAGAACCACAGTATATTGTAATCATCAAGCTCTTAGCTGTAAGCTGTAAGCTGTAAGCTGTTACATAGCCAACGGACTTGTCGCAGTGGTAACACCGGTCCACGTCAGATCACCGAAGTTAAGCGCTGTCGGGCTGGGCTAGCACTTGGATGGGTGACCATCCGGTCTTCCGAGCGCTGTTGGCAGGCGGGGTGCACTCATCCCTTGTGAGGCAAACTGAGGTGCTACTTGATTGAGAAGCAGCGGCTCTGGTCTCGGAAACTGGCATACGGCCGGAAGAGCAGAGAGCTGAGCACATGCCCCTCCATATCCACATCCAATGACGCCTGTGGGCTGAGGATGACACGGCGGCCGGTCGGTACCGTTGGACCTTCATGGCCTGTTCGTGAGGAGTTTTTTTTTAGCTGTTACATCCGAGATTAGGAAAGTGGACGGTCGCTCTTCAGGAATACCAATTTTGTACTGTATATATCAAAGGAAAGGAGAATATAGCACATGCGTTATCCCGTTTTCCAGAAGGATTAGAAGAAGGCATCATCTCGGATGAAAATGAAGACGAGTTTCCAAATTTATTGATGAGAGATCAGAAAGCGAATGACACCATTCAGATTTATATTGGGATATGACGAGACTCCAACAAAGTGATCCAAGGTGGATAAACATTAGACAGAAATTAGAAGATACACAAGAAGATAAAATAAGCCAGTACTATAAGGCAGTGATGGATGTAGTAATTCATCGTCGGAGCAATATGTATACCCGAAGAATATGAGGAGAGGTTAAAAACGTATACTCGCAACACTTGCGGACATTTTGGTGATGCGAAATGTGCAAACAAACTGAGACTGAACTGTTACTTTCCAGACGCACGTAGGAAAGTATGAAGGGTACCGAGAAAGTGTGTAGTACGTCAGAAAGCAAAACCGAACAACAGAAGTAGTAAAGGCCTGTTACCTTCGATCGTTACTGAAAAACAACTAGCTGTTTTATCAATCGATATCTGTGGACCGTTACCGAGGGCTAAAGGAGGCAGTAAATATGTTGTAGCTTTCTTTGACTTATTTACTGTATATGTAAAATTCTATCCAATGGAAGCTGCTACAGCAGCACCAATTCTGAATTGTCTATTCAGTGACTACATTCCACGTGTTGGGAAGCCGAAAGCTGTTTTATCTGACAATGCTATAAATTTTACTAGATATGAGTGGAGGCATGCATTAACCCGAGCAAATATAACACAAATATGGACGTCCAAATATAATACGGCTGCGAAACCGATTGAGTGGGTATCTCGTGAATTAAACAGATTTATGTGAACCTGTAACCATGCGAAACAAACAAGATGGATAGAATATCTCGATAGCTTTGAGGAAATAATGAACATTTTGCCTCATATGACCACAAACGTTACATCGGTTGAACTAATTTTGGAGAGAACAGGAAGGAATGAATGGGCAGATAAGATCTGAAGATACCACAAGAAGAAACCCAATGGAGAGATAAGATTAGGAAAGCATTAATAAATCTCACCACAGAGGCAAGAAGAGTAAAGATAGAATTTGAGAACAGGATATTATCAAGATAATCCTTTTGCATTGGGGAAAGAGCATTATTACGTACACATCCACGTGCGTCACTACTAAACAAAACAAATAAAAAATGGCAATTAATGTACGATGGACCATTTGACGTAATTTGAATACCAAATTCAGGAGCATATCTATCAGGACATCCTGAAACAAGAATTATAAACGGATTATATCCCCATCCTGATTTTAAAATGTTTCATTCCTGAAGGAACGAAGGAATGGCAGAGAAAGAAAATGATTTTAACTAAGTATATTATAAACAATTTTTTATAGTTTCAGATAAGCGTATGATGATTCAACAGATACGCTTAAGAGATGGTTCACAGTGATTACGTAAATATATATGTTTTGTTTCAGATACATTATTATTAGTTTTAATAAGGAAAAGTTAATTGTGATGTTTCTTAATTTCAGTTAAGACTATAGTTATTATTGGGTTTCTGTTTTAGTTTTTTATGAATATGGTAGTATTAGGTACATGCGAATATTCACGTCAATTGCATATGACTACATATATTCAAGGCAACGACATATGACTACAGATGATTAAATATTTTAAAGAAAAAAGTCATTTCTCTAGGTGGAGTTCTTACGAAATTTGGTTGAGATCGGTTACAAACGAGGATATCAGGAAGGACAATGCTGGAACAGGTTGAGCGAGATATGTGAGATCGTTGTGAGGTGTTTGAAATTAAATTGTCATTATTTAAGTAAGAGTTATGAGAACAAATGAAGAGAACCGACTGGGCTTAATTTGTGTAGATTCTGGGGTAGCAAATAAATTTATAATTGGATACCGTAAAAGTTCGTATCAGTTTTGAAGACAGACAGAAGTGCGGATTAGTGACGTATATTATGAATAACAACGAACTTACAATGAAGTGCTGTGTGTACCAGGTGCGAAATAAGTTATGAACACGTACTGGAGCAGTGTCGTACAATAATTTTACAATTTGTGGTGTTATCTTATGGGACCAAACTGCTTAGGTCATCTATCCCTAAGCTTACGCAATACTTAATGTAATTTAACTAACTTATGCTATTGACAACACACACACACACACACACCCATGCTCGAGGCCCTCAGACCGCGCGGTGGCAGTGTCACAAAAGGGAGCGAAAAGACGCAAGAGTGATTATCTGTGTGCTAAAGAGCAAAAATATACTCAAGTGCGACATATACGATAACGATTATTGTGTTTCATTAAAACAGTATATAAAGACACCAAAGGGAATTTTCACCAGAGTTTACCACGGACAACGTGAGTGTGTTTGTATGGCACTCTCATATTCACAACTGACTATATAAAGACCAAAATGTGTTAATGTGACGAAAGATTACCAGAATTCTGAGTAATACAGTTGCGTACTACTTCTTCCGAACCTTTGAATTCAGACCAGTAGCGTGATAATGAAAAGTATATGTACTACCCATTCTCTCGCAACGCTTTTCCATCAGTAATTATTCACATTGGTTCCTGTTCCGGGGCATATCACATGTTCACACGTCACAGACCTGTGAATGACGATATGAGTGTAAGATCCAGCCTTTCTTCTGCCTGAGGATCAACCCTGTTTCTGACCATCCTTACCATCCCACACACAGCAGCAACAGGGTAATCCTCTGTCTTTCCCCACATCTGTCCTGCACATTCCACAGGACGTAGTGCTGTCGTCGCTACAAAGATATCTTCATATTAGTTCATGGCTGACTCCACCAATGCAAGAACACATTATACGAAGACACTTTCAGAGCTGACAGTTAAAATTTTAAATAACTTTTGTAAAATACTGGGTGGATATTAAGGTTAAATTAGCTTTGTTCCTGGTTTTACATGGGGTGCCTTAGGAAACCTCTCTCTATGGGAAGGCTATTCTGATCGGAAGTCCATGGCCACATAGGCCGTTTACAGAGTTACTTAAACGCTAATGTCAAATTATTTAACTTTACGGTCAGTAGCGAGTGATTATGAAATGTACTCAGATTACATAAACGGCTAAAGGCAAGAGGCCGAAATCCAATCTTACCTCTCTGATCAGAATGTCATTGAAGTCCAGCTGGTGGCGAAAAAGGTACATTCCTCCTTACTGCCCACTCACACACTTTTTTTCACCTTAGATAGAGTGGTGCTTCTGTTCAAGGTCAAAGCAAGCAGTAATATTGTAGTACACCAGTAGAGACACTTTTATCGTACTTTTGGCCCCAAATTGTGAAACGAAACAAAATACGCGCTCAAGAGGGACAAACTCTGATCTGGATGCGACGAATTGATACTGTGATAAACGGCATGTATCGACTGTGAGCATCGGACGTTCTGTGCTAAAAACGAATCTCTTTGTCTTACTGAACGAAAGATTTGTTTTATATACGGCATATATCTTTTAAGTCGTAAGGCGAGACAGCGCAAAGGTGGGCACGCTGGACTCGCATTCGGGAGGACGACTGTTTAAACACGTGTGCGGCCATCCAAGTTTAGTTTTTCTGTGATTTCCCTAAATTGCTTAATCCTAAATTGCTTAATGCAAATAACGGGATGTTTCCTTTGAAAAGGCATGGCCGACTTTCTTCTCCATGCTGTGCTCCACGCTGTGCTCTCTAATGACCTCGTTGTCGATGGGATGTTAGAAATCTCCTCCTCCTCCTCCTCCTCCTCCTCCACCACCTCCTCCTCCTCCTCATCATTTCGTAATTGTGCAGAAAAGCAAAGTGTCGGGGCGACTTTCACTGGATACAGATTTTCTGGTGCTTGCCCTCAGGTATGTTTCTTTATTAATTATAATACTTTGCCATGAAAGTGCGAAAAAACTTTCTGGACGTTTTATTCGCTACTTTATACTCAAGTAGAGCAAATTAATTATTTTCTTTCGCGTAGTAAATCGACAGTTTATGGCGCAAACATACACGCAACTAAAATTTACTTGTCTAACAAAAGACGCTAAAGAAAACTGTTGATGTTCTTTCTAGGTGAAAGTGTGAACATCATATTTTGTACAGTATTAGCTCGCACAAGAAGGAGCGAAAGTAACTGCAGCGTCACATTTCATCCGTAGCAGGTCCAGCAAACATATCTTACAGCAGAGCTGACAATCCTGAAAAGTTTGCGAGTTCCGCACATCTGTTGTCGCGAACTTTTCGACTGCAATGTCGTTTGAACTCTTTGTCTTCGGTCACCGGTATCTGCAAAGTTTGATGCTTCGTTCCAATTTCTGTCGATCCTGAGGCAGCCTCCACGTCTCTTCCCAGCGCCCACTTACACGTTTGTTCTTGTTCTTTTCTTCGTCCAGAGCTACCAGCCAATACTCGGTCGCATAAAGCCGAAGTCCCTGTCATAAGCGTGGCCGTTCTTGGGAGTTACTTTCTTCATAAATCGTTCAACGCTTTCGTCTTCTATTTTACCTCCATATTCAGTGTTCGTTATGAGTACCCCTCTTGATCATTCTTTTTCTTGAATTGGATCGTGGTAAAGCAAGTTATCCATGGTTTCTTTGATGCCTCAACTTGATAAATAATTGGATCAACAAGCTCAGTGGCTAAATCGTCTACTACTGTCCTATTAACTGCAATTTTGCCGCGTGACCAATTGTCTGTGATTGCTTGTATGTAACAGTAAAATAGTACAGCTTACGCAGCGATATATCAAACGTATTAGAGCCGATTCACTTTCCTTGGCTAGAGGACAAAGTTATGTAAATTTATATAAAAGACATCATAGTCAGTACCTCGTCTCCTACCTTCCAAACTTCACAGAAGCTCTCCGGCGAACCGCTTGCAAGGTAGGAGACGAGGTACTGGCAGAATTGAAGCAGTGAGGACGGGTTGTGAGTCGTGCTTGGGTAGCTCACTTGGTAGAGCACTTGCATACTTGTTATCGACCTTCTATGGAAACTTGTATCATACAGGATTTTATCTATTTTGGTTAGTACAGCTCAGTGTCACATAGACCGTCAGAGACAGAGCACCTCGTGATCCTGCTGCTAATAACAAGCTTCCAACAGGAGCGACTTATTTACAGATACCTGTGTAGTTAATAAATTATTTTTGTAATTTCTTGCGTGTTCGAGTATTTTAAGCTTTTTTTAAATAAGAGCATAGTGTACAGTATCGCCATTCTTGTCGACCCTGGTATCTTGTGGTCTTTTGTTTGCTTTTGGGCCGGCCGAAGTGGCCGTGCGGTTAAAGGCGCTGCAGTCTGGAACCGCAAGACCGCTACGGTCGCAGGTTCGAATCCTGCCTCGGGCATGGATGTTTGTGATGTCCTTAGGTTAGTTAGGTTTAACTAGTTCTAAGTTCTAGGGGACTAATGACCTCAGCAGTTGAGTCCCATAGTGCTCAGAGCCATTTGAACCATTTTTTTGCTTTTGTTTGTGTAACTCAGTGTCGGTTAGACCGTCAGTGAGAGTGCACTTCGAATTCCTGCTGCTAATAAGCTGAGTACACCATTAGTTTGTTACATATTTTTATGAGCTTCAAACAGGAGCGTCTGCAGTAATAGATAGGAATTATGTTTAGTGTGAACAGATGTGGGCTGAGTTGGCGACCTTTTGCTTACCACTCCAGGCAGTGTTGGCTTCTGTCACACAGCTTGAGGTTGCTGCCAAGGGGCATCACTATGGGGAGTCAGACGTGGTGATGCAAGGGACGTCGAGCACGTCCCACGTGTCCCCCAATCGGTCCACTGGAGTGGCAGCCCCAGCTACTGCACCAGCTGTGGTTGATCCCTCAACCATGGTCGAGTGGCAGATCATTCCAAAGTCTGGCAGACAATGAAAAACTTTTCAAGGGGCCAATGGTAGGGCCTCCCCGGTTTGTTCGACGAATACAGGTTTTGGGGTGTCATCTGTGGCTGCCGAAGTCTCTGAGCCAGATGCAGTCATCCACCCTGTTCGAGAGGAAGCTTCTCTGCCCACAAGGTCTGGGAATTCACAGAAGTTAAGTTTGCTGATAGTTGAAAGCTCCTAAGTGTGGCGTGTAATGGGCCCCTTAGGAACATGGCTGGCAAGGGGGGGGAAGGAAGGCAGTGTGCATACTGAGGGAGTCATTCCAGATTTGGAAAGAGTGTTTCCGGATGCCATGAATTGTACAGGGTGCAACCAACTGCAGGAGGTGACTCTTGTTGCCACCAATGACGTGGGTCGCCTTGGATCGTAGGAGATTCTCTCTGGTTATGGGTGGGTAGGGGAAATGGTAAAGACTATCAGTCTTGCTTGCAAGATTAAGGTGGAGCTCACAATCTGCAGCATCGTCAATAGAACCAATGTGGTCCTTTGGTGCAGAGCCGAGTGGAGGGTCTGAATGAGAGGCTCAGACGGTTTTCTGACTATGTGCGCTGTAGATTCCTTGACTTGCGCCATCGGGTGGTGGTTTCCGGGTTCCGCTTAATAGGTCACGAGTTCACTCCACACAGGAGGCGGCTACAAGGGTATGGGGGGCTGTGAGGATGGGACTGGGTGGTTTTTTAGATTAGTGGGTCACAGGGAACCACAGAAAGGGCGTTCGTCTGAAATGGGGCAGGTAAAACACAGTAAGGTGGTTGTAGAAACGATCGGTATCGTAGCTGTAAATTATCGGACCCGTGTTGGGAAAGGACCAGAGCTTCAAGCCCTAACACAGAGCATTGAAGCTCAAATAGTTATAGGTACAGAAATCTGGCTAAAGCGGGAAATACGTTCAGCCGAAATTTTTTCAAACGAGTTAACGGTGTTCAGAAAGGATAGATTAAATTACAGTTGGTCATGGAGTAATTATTGCTGTCAGAAGTAGAGTGCCTTGTAGAGAAATTGAAGCAGATAGTTCCTGCGAAATAGTAGGGGTAGAGGTTATACCTGACAAATCGGACTAAACTATTAATTGGATCGTTTTACAGACCGCCCAACTCAGAAGATATAGTTGCTAAACAGTTCAGAGAGAACTTGAGTCTCATATCAAGTAGTTACCCCTTCATACAATTTTAGTCGGTGGTGACTTCAATTTATCCTCGATATGCTGGAAAAATTACATGTTTGAAGCCGGCGGCAGGCATAAAACGTCATCCGAAGTTGTACTGAACGCTTTCTCAGAAAATTATTTTGAACAATTAGTTCATGAGTCCACTCTATGCGTAAATGGTCGCGAAAGCATACTGGACCTCTTAGCAACAAATAATCCTGGACAAATAGTGAGTACCATGACGAATACAAGGATTAGCGACCACAACGCAGTTGCTGCTAGGCTGGGCACCGTAACAATTACAACCATCGAAAAGAATCTCAAAGTACATCTACTTAAAAAAGCTGATAAAAATGCTCTTAACGTCTTCGGATCTGATCATGTAAGCGTAGAAAAGTTGTGGAATGATTTCAAAGAGATAGTATCGACAGCAACTGAGGGATATATACCACATAAATTAATAAGTTATGGTACTGATCCCCCATGGCACAAAAAACGGGTCAGATCGCTGCTGCAGAAGCAGCGAAAAAACCATGCCAAATTTAAGAGATCGCAAAATCCCCAAGACTGGAAAAGCTTAGCAGAAGTTCGAAATATGGCGCATAATACAATGCGAGATGCTTTTAATAATTCCCACAACGACATTCTGTCTCGAAATCTGACAGAAAACCCTAAGAGATTCCGGTCATACATAAAGCACACCAGTAGCAAGACGCAATCAATACCTTCACTGCGCGATAATAACGGCGAAGTCACTGATGACAGTGCCACTAACACGGTTTCCCGAAAATCATTCACCAAAGAAGACGAAGTGAATATTCCTGAATTCCAATCAAGAACAACTGCTAAGATGAGAAACATAGAAACAGATATCCTCGGTGTCGAAAAGCAGCTTAAGTCGCTTAATAAAAGCAAGGCTTCCGGTCCAGATTGTATACCAGTCAGGTTCCCCTCAGAGTATGCTGATACAATAGATCCATATTTAGGAATTATAGACGATCAATCGCTCAGACGAAGATCCGTGCCTAAAGACTGGAAAATTGCTCAAGTCACACAAATACCCAAAAAGGGAAGTAGGAATGATCCGCTGAATTACAGGCCCATATCACTTACGTTGATTGGCAGTGGGGTTTTGGAACACGTACTGTATGGGAACATAATGAAGTTCCTTGAAGAAATCGATTTATTGAGTCATATTCAGCACGAATTCAGAAAATATCGTTCTTGCAAAATACAATTAGCTCCTTACACTCATGAAGAAATGAGTGCTATCGACAGGGGATGTCAAATTGATACCATATTTTTAGATTTCCAGAAGGCTTTCGACACCGTTCCTCAGAAGTGTCTTCTAACCAATTCCGCGACTATGGAATATTGCCTCAGTTGTGCGACTGGATTCGTGATTTCCCGTCAGAAAGGTCACAGTTCGTAGTAATAGACGGAAAGCTATCCAGTAAAACGGAAGTAATATCCGACGTTCCCCAGGGAAGTATTGAGAGGCCCTCTGTTGTTCCTGATCTATATTAACGACGAAGGAGACAATCTGAGTAGCCCTCTTAGATTGTCTGCAGATAATGCTGTCATTTACCGTCTTGTAGTCATCAGATCACCAAAACGAATTTCAAAATGATTCAGGTAAGATACCTGTCTGGTGCGAAATGTGGCAGTTGATCCTGAATAAAGAAAAGTGTGAAGTTATTCACAAGAGTACTAAAAGAAATCAGCTAAATTTCGATTACGCGGTAAGTCACACAAATCTGCAGGCTGTAAATTCAACTAGATACTAAGGAATTACAATTACAAATAACCTAAATTGGAAAGATCGCATAGATAATATTGTGGGTAGAGCAAACCAAATACTACGATTCATTGGCAGGACATTTAAAATCTGCAACTGGTGTACTAAAGAGACTGCTTATTCCACGCTTGTCCTCGCTATTCCGGAGTGTTGCTGTGCGGCGTGGGATCTGTATCAGGTGGGACGGACGTATGAGATCGAAAAAGTACAGAGAAGGGCAGCTCGATTTGTATTACCGCGAAGTAGGAGAGATAGTGCCACAGACATGATACATGAATTGGAGTAGCAATCATTAAAACAAATTCGTTTTTCGTTGCGACGGGATCTTCTCATGAAATTTGAATCACCAGTTTTCTCCTCCGATTGCGAAAACATTCTGTTAGCACCCACCTACAAAGGGAGAAGTGATCATCACGATAAGAGAAATCAGGGCTCGAACAGAAAATTGAAAGTGCTCGTTTTACCCGCACGCCGTTCGAGAGTGGAACGGTAGAGAGACAGTAAGAAGGTGGTTCATTGAACTCTCTACCAGGCACTGTATTGTGAATAGTAAGGAAAACACGTAGATGTAGAAAGGCAAAGGTGCCGAGTTCGAACCTCCGTTCAGTACACAGTTTTAATCTGCCAGGAAGTTTCATATCAGTCTACATTGCACTGCAGAGTGGAAACCTCGTTGTGGAGACATCATAGTCCTCTTCGACTCTATAACTGTTTTTATGGACGTGTGGCCATTAACAAGTGTACTGAAAAAGTCGTTCCACGGAATGCATCAAAAATTAACAGTATACCTGAGATGTGTATGTATTACTAACAAGGGGAGGCCGCCAATTGTGAAATTCAGATTCGATTCATACTGCGCATAATAAAAGCTCATGGCCAGAGTTGTAATGTGGCAACGCACCAAGATGCACTTCTCAGCCGTTGTCGAGAAAATCGACAGTTAAAATAAACCGTTGCGGTGAAATACTCTCTACGATTAATAATTTTCTACAGAGTCGTGGCGCAGCGGTAAGGGCTCAGGTTCGTAATCCGAAGGTCACCGGATCAAATCCCGCGCCATGCAACACTATTTTTAATTATTAGTTTTTTGTATTTCATATATATATATATAAACTATTAATTAATTGCTTATGCATGTTGGTGAAGGCGGATCGCTCTCCAATTGTACCGCCTCCATTTTTTCGTTTGTTTAACAGGGTGTACCAAAGCTCTCACGACCGCATTGATTTTCGACGATGTTATAACTTGCGCTAGGGACCGCATCTACCTTCTTTCGAAGTTAGAAGGCAACTACGCTGTTATGCGGTGGCTCTTTTCGGCCCATTCAACATCTGTCCTTCAACTGTAACGAGCGAGTAACGGAGTTTATATTTCATACCTGCCACAGCAAATTTGTGTTCGTGGGGCTTCTATTCTAATTCGAACGTTTGACTTACGCTATACGTATTCGTTTCGGAATATCGTTTCTACGTCCTCCGTTAACTATACGTGGTTAACATTATGAAGACAATTAATAACATTTGTGAAATACAACTATGTTTGCGGAAAACATAATGATGTTCGAAGTCGCCAGTTTTTCCACGACAAACGACTTTCAACAACTTATTATATGCATAATTGTTGCAACAGATTGCCGAGAATTATATATATATATATATATATATATATATATATATATATATGTGTGTGTGTGTGTGTGTGTGTGTGTATGTATACACACATTTGAATTACAAAAAACAAATACAAAAAAAATACGGTGCATGGCGGGATATTCGATTCGGTGACCTTCGGATTACGAACCCGTGCGCTTACCGCTGCGCCACGACGCTGTAGAGAATTATCAATCGTAGAGAGTATTTCACCGCAACGGTTTATTTTAACTGTCGATTTTCTCGACAACGGCTGAGAAGTGCATCTTGGTGCTTCGCCACATTACACATCTGGCCATGAGCATTTATTATGCGCAGTATGAATCGAATCTGAATTTCACAATTGGCGGCCTCCCCTTGTAAGTTTAGATGGTGGGTATACAATGTTACCTATCTTATCACCCTTTACACAAACTGCAAACCACTACACATGTTCACTGTTTTATCTTTGATACAGAAATCATGTTTAGTGGTTTGATGCGATTTATGTGAAAGATGAAAATTAAGTGCAACATCTCCTGAAGGATGATTTTTCCAGTACGCCAGTTGGTAATGGACACATGGTTGGAGCTGCAATAGTGCTATTTGTCAATAAATAGTTTTACAGAGAAGGCTAGTCATTTAGCTCTGTGCTCAACTACTTTTATGAAAACATTCCAACCTTGTGAAACAAGAGTAACTTCATAACGCACTCTTCTTCGTGCGGTCTCTGATATCGTTGAAAATTACAACCCTCTATTTTATTAGAAATAGTAGTTTGCTGCGTTAGAGTTCTCCGCACTTTGCTTACGAATTATCCCTTGCGTAGATTGTTGCCCGTGCGTAGCCGGTTAGAAAGCTGTCGAATCTCACTAACCGAATATGAGATGATAAAGAGTAAGTTATTTCGTGTACACTACATGATGGATATATTACAAGGGCTATTCGGAAGTAAGGTCCGATAGTGCGCGAAATGGAAATCACTATGAAAATCAAAAATGTTTTATTTGCAACATTTAACTAGACCTTCCGGCTACTTCTTTACATAGCCGCCGCTCCGACTTAGAGATTTGTCGCAGCGTTGTACCAAGCTTCCAATGGATTCGTCATGGAAGGCAGCGGCCCTTACTCTCCGCCAAATCTCTACGCTGGTCTACAGCTCGTTGACTGTGCCAAACTGTTGGATTCATAGCCAGCTGTTCATGTGAGTAGACACGAAACTTAAAGGGAGCCAATTACGGACTGTATTATGGGTAAACAAACACTTCTCATCGAAAGCCGGCCGGGGTGGCCGAGCGGTTCTAGGCGCTACAGTCCGGAACAGCGCGACCGCTACGGTCGCAGGTTCGAATCCTGCCTCGGGCATGGATGTGTGTGATATCCTTAGGTTAGTTAGGTTTAAGTAGTTCTAGGGGACTGATGACCTCAGACGTTAAGTCCCATAGGGCTCAGAGCCATTTGAACCATTTTTCTCATCAAAAACGCTGCAGGAGCATCTTCATTGCCCCTGCAGAATGCGAGCGAGAATAGTCATGAAGGCGGAAACACATGACAGTTGCGTTACGTTGGCTGCATATCAGGCGAAATCTCTCACCAGACGCATTTTGCGGGAGATGCTATTTTCTAGGTGTCTTTACATGCTCACTGTGCGCTCAGAACAGAAAAGAGGATGTGATTCGATCGGCGAGCATACTAGAGACACTGCTCAACACATCTCCGCAAAATTTCATCGGACTTTCACTGTCGTTTCCATTTTGTGACCGATCGGACCTTACTTTCTGAATGGCCCTGCTATAAGAAAAAAAATGTATTGCATGACACTCGATCTATTGTTTTTCTAAGAAATCATCAATTTTTCTTTATTTTCAGAACTCCCTAGTTTATGACTCATCACAAGTCGTTGTACTCATTGCTGAGCGAGTGACCCCATGAACCAAGCGTCTCCATCCCGGATGGTTACCGGCTTCTCTTAGACTCTGCTGAAGAGGTAGACCAGAGATCTTTATTTGTACCGTACACTTGCCTGCTGCTGTTCGCCTCCACCTATTGCCCTGGGTCCTTCTTTCCATGATGATATCCTCTAGACTTTCTCCACTCTTCTCACATAATAGCCAAAACACTTGAGAGTTTTTTGGCTAACACGAGAAGAAAGGCGCCTGGAGATATTGAGTGGGTCAATAATGAATGGACACTTTTGTTTTCTTCGGTCCATTTTATATAAAGTATCCTTCGCCAGCACCAAAGCTCAAATATGTCAGTACGCTGCTTGTCTCTCTACTTTACTTTTGTTAGTAGCTCAACAATTTCATCTTCCATGCTGTCCAAATCCAATGGTGTCATTAGCAAATTTGAGGTTGTTAATAGTTCAGCAGATGCCTTTAGTTCAACCATCAACAGCACTCCTAATCACAATACTGCATAGATGTTGCACAGCTGGGGAGATAGAACACAATTCGGCTGACACCTTTCAACACACTGAATAAATCAAACATCCCAGCATTTATCTTCGTAGCTGCGAGATTATTATCCCACAGACTTCTGATCAGTATTGTGAAGTGTAATGGGACACAAAACTCCGCAAGCACCTGCCATAGCTTTTCCCAGACAACATAGTCAAAGGCGTTCCTACAATGAAGGAAACAGATGAAAACAAGAACAAACGATTCTCACGATTTCTCATTACTTGTTTTATAATATGTTGACCATCGGTTCACTAGTTCCTGTTCCTCCAAGATGTAGAGGAAATTTTGCTTTCTTAGGATTTGAGAGCAAAAGTTTGGCAGTCAGAGCAGTTCCTGATTGTCCCTTTCTTGTGTGAGGATGACGAGAGACTTCGACCAGTTTTTTAGCCACTCATTGGGTTTACCATATTCTTGTATGCAGTGATTACAGCACATTAACACCTTTTTGCTGCATTTCTTTGATCATCTCCCCTGGCGTACTTTTAAGACCATGAGATTTACATTTCTTCAGATATTGAATTCCGTTCTCTCTTTCGATACATAAGATTGTTGGTTTCAATGTAAGTTGCTCAACTACTTGACTGCTCGTACTGTTATTAATTACAGAATATAACTTATTGAGTAGTGGTATTAAATTTTGAAGTCAAATGTCAATTAAATACAAGAAACAGACTTAAAAAGTAAATTTCACTGTCAAGAGTTTCTTAAAGATTGCTGCATTGTTGTGATATTTTTATTTTGTTTTTATGGCAAACATCTACGGTCATTACTGGAAATATTTAAAACGTACTAACGAATTTTCAGTGTAAGAAGAATTTCGGAATCATGGAATATCTCTGTTACATGCAGAGGTCGACACGATTAGTACTGTTTTAGTATAGGTACATGCCACCTCTCTGGGGTACACCATCTTGAAGTAGCACTGTTCCTAGGAGTGAAGAGGCTTGTGGGTTCGCGTGAAGCTGAGGGCTACACTGCCTTTGGGAACCTACAGTCAGCAAGGTGTTGGCTGATGGGCCAGACTAAGTGTTTCCCACAAATACCTGAAATTCCACATCCATTCCTTGTCCTTTCCCAACTCCTCAATACCCAACCCAAGGTGTGATGCAATCCGGGCTGAGGGGTGAGTGGCACACTGGAAAATATGTCGTGAATGGAGACTCAGGGATACTGGGCAACCTCCCTGACTAATTAGCATTGCACTGCATGGGGTTTCCATGGAGTGGATCGAATATAATCCCAACTCTCATGGGACCAAAATGGACAATAAATAAAATAGCAAGACTGAGTGGCAAGTTGAGACCTCAACCACCCAAACACTGGGGCTGGAACCGATGGAAAACATCCCCTCAGCTGAAGGGGGAGAGAGACCTGGGAATGGTTACTAAGAAGTTGGACTAGATTAAGATGAAAGACATGTCTGGGGCTCAGAGGAAGAAACTTCTTAGAGAACAAACGCTGAAAGAAGGAAAAGAGTGGCTTCCTAAAGAAAGGTGAACTAAAAGGGCTTGAGCCCAAGACCTCCAAGAAAAGGCTCTCTCAGAGCGAAGAGGGTTTAAAACTCCTTCTACATCAACGGCAGGCAGTAAGAGAACAAGGGAGGAATCTAAGACTCCCACATCTCAGTATAAGCGTATCCAGAAAAAGCTGAGGCAAGAAATAGAGAAACAGACCTATAGTACTGCAGTCTCTGTTTTTGGGATGGCAGTTATCCAGCAAGGCTATCCACTGGTCAAGATCACCTCGCAGCAGGAGGAGCTCATGCAGATGGCAGGGGACACTGGTCCAGGACCCAAATTCAGGAGAGTCTATCCGGATCAAGGTTCTTTTATCTTTGTCTGTGAGGGCGTGGGTACAGTGGACTGGGTAAAGGAAAAGGTGCCCATAATATCACTGTGGGAGGATGCAAAGCTGCTGGTAAAGACAGTGGCTGAGCTCTTCAAGACACGAAAGATATTAATCTGGGTGCCTTAAGTATACCTGTCCAGAGACTCTGATTGAGAACATAGGGTCTCTAAACTCGAAAGTCACGACAGAGGGTTCGAAGGTAATCAACCGGAAGATTGCACCAAACAGCCAACCCTCATGGTGTAAGTCGGAGAGAAGTCTGTGAAGGCAATGTGGGAACAGGACCTGAGATTATTGTTGGGATTCTCACAGGTTGTCGTCAGGGTAATCAAAGACATCAGAAGCGACAATGGCTGCAAGATGGAGACTGAATGTGCTGCAGATAAATCTCCAACACAGTAAAGGGGCCACTGCTGCTCTAAGTCATCTTCTGGGAAGACAAGAAGTGAAAATGCCCCTGATTCAGGAACTATATATATAATGGGGGTGTATCGGGCCTCGATGGCACTGGAGGTATGCTTCCTTATGCTAGAAATATAAGAAACTCCTGAATGTGCATTGATGTAAAAAATAGAACCCCCTTCATGCTGGTGGCAGACTTTTGTTCTAGGGACTTCAGGGTGAGGCGTGAGGAAGGTAGCACGAGAGAGTCTGTAATGGTCTCGACATACCTTCCTTATGAGGACAGTGCTGCTCCTTCTCAGGAGGTAAAGAGACTGACGGAAGTCTGTGCACAACAGGGCAATCAACTATTCATTGGATGCGATGCTAATGCCCAGAACTTGGTGTATGGGGCAGCACCGACACCAACAGTAAAGGAAATTACCTTCTAGAATTTCTTATAGCTAATAACTTAGAGATCCTCAATTGGAGCAAGGTACAATTAGCAACATAAGAAGGGAAGATGTTCCTCTTTGATGGAAAGTTAAGTCAAACAATGGCATGTGGAAAGCCATCCTCATCAGACCACATGTATATTAAGATTGAGGTTGAAATGGACATTAGACAGACCATGTTCTACAGGAGTCCCAGGAAAACGGACTGGGTGGCATGTAGGAGGAACCTCGACTGAAGCCTATCGGAAGTCAGTGCTTTGATAAGGAATCCAGTAGAGTTTGAGGAGGTAGCAGAGGCAGTGACCCTTGCCATCATGAACTCATACCATGACAACTGCTCAGTCACCAAGAGGTGCACGAATAAGAATGTATCTCGGTGGAATAACAATCTGTAATCACAGAGGAAAAAGGTACGAAGACTGTTTAACCTTGCAACAAGGAAAGGACGATGGGCAGAATATCAGGAAGCCCTTGTCAAATACAACTTTGCGATCAAGCAAGCAAAGCAGGCGTCCTGGAAGGTATTCTGTGAGGCTGTAGAGGGTACAACTGTTCAGGCAACACTTCACAAAATCTTCACTTGGATACCAATTAATCTAGGAGGAACTTTAAGGAAAGAGGGTGGGGAGTATACCAGGACAGCACATGAAACAGTGGAACTACTCTTCAAGACTGATTCTCGTCGATGTGCTCTGACAGACGACATAGACCACAATGAGATCCCTGTGAGATATAAGTTTTCAGGTATTCGAAGGGAGAACTGGGAATCTTCCAGAGAATGTATTTGACCATAGCCATGCAGGATTAGCCGAGCAGTCTAAGGCGCTGCAGTCATGGACTGTGCGGCTGGTCCCGCCAGAGGTTCAAGTCCTCCCTCAGGCATGGGTGTGTGCGTTTGTCCTTAGGATAATTTAGGTTAAGTAGTGTGTAATCTTAGGGACTGATGACCTAGTAGTTAAGTCGCATAAGATTTCACACACACTTGAACATTTTTTGTTGACCATAGTAAAATCCAATGGGTAGGGGGAACATTACAACCATTCAAGTCACCTGGCCCAGATGGAATTTTTCCAGCGGTCCTGAATCAAGCAGGTGTGAACTTAATAAGATTCCCATGCAGGTTATTTAGGGTTAGCCTAGCAGCAGGAATCATTTCTAATGTCAGTGAAGGGCAGTGAAGGTTGTCTTCAGTCCAGAGCCAGGGAGAATTTACTATCCAAGACCAGCGATATGAGACCAATCAATCTGTCCTCCTTTCTTCTTAAAACATTAGAAAAATTAGTCAAAGTGCAGGTTAGGGAGAGGAGGTTAACTAGGGTACCTATACACATAAACCAACAGGCGTACCAACCAGGAAAATCGTGTGAAACTGCACTCCACCAACGTGTTGGGAAGGTGGAGAAAGCACTACACATTCAGGGAATAGCCCTCTGAATCTTCTTGGACATCGAAGCGGTTTTTAGCAACACAACCTTCGAATCCACGGTTAAGGAAGCAAAGGTACATGGCTTGGAGACCACCATTTGCAGGTGGATTAGAGCCATGCTTAGTGTCAGAAAGGTAGAAGTCACCGTAATTCAAGAAAAAATGGTAATCAACACCACCAGAGGCTGTCCACAAGGAGTCGTCCTGTCCCCTATCCCATGGAACCTTGTGGTGAATGAACTCATTGTAGAATTAAACTCTAGACAGTACTTTTGCCAGGGATACTCAGACGATCTTGTCATTGTAATACTTGGCAAATTTTCAGGTACAGTCACAGCTATGGCACAAGGAGCATTGAAAATTGTGGTAGATTGGTGCAGGAAACAGGACCTAAGGGTCAGTCCTAGGAAGACTGTTATAGTACCATTTACAAGGAAGCAGATCCAACACACATATTGGAATCTCAAGCTTCTTGATGAAACTCTACTAGTGAAGGGGATAGTGAAATACCTCGGGGTAACCCTGGATGAGGAACTATTATGGACCCCTTACATAAGGAGCACATGTTCCAAGGAGAGCTTGTGGTAAAATCTGAGACTTAAGCCCCAAGAGTATTTGCTAGATATATACTATGATATTAAGACCTGTAATCACCTATGGGGCTACAGTGTGGTGGAAAAGAGTAGAGCAGCAGGTAGCCGCTAAGGAGCTTGTTACGGTGCTGAGATTGTACAGTCACACCCACTGCTGGGATGAGAAACATGCTATACATGCCCCCATTACACCTGTGGGTAAAGATGGAGGCAGCAGCTGGAGCGCACAGGGTAAAGACTGTCAAAAACTGGGGTATCCTCGATCTCGCATTAAAATACTGAGAGAGGTAGACAAATATCGTTGGAAATGCTGGCCAACTTCCAGCTGCTTCAACAAGCCTTTCAGTATAGTAACTGGAAGTAGAGAGCCCTGGGAGAACAAATTTCGACGTCCTGGGGGCATAGTCTGGTTCACTGACGGTTCGAAAACAGACCGAGGTGTTGGGACAGGGGTATACAGAGAGCAGCCAAGTTTCAAGCAGGAATATCTGTTATCAGCGTGTTCGTGGAGGAGAATTTGCAGAGGTCATACAGAGGTCATAGCATTTTCATTTATTCAGATAGCCAAGCAGTCTTGAAAGTACTGGTAGTTTCTGCGACAAGATCAAAGATCGTGACAGAATGCCACAAAGTCCTTGTGGAGCTAGGGGAAAGCAATAAGGCAAACCTACTTTGGGTCCCTGGTCACTCAGGAATTAGTGGTAATGAGCAAGCCGATAGGTTGGCCAGAATAGGGGCAATGGCACCATTTACTGGACCGGAAACTGTCCTGACAATCACTAAGGCGATGATCAAAATAAAACTACGAGACTGGACAAGGAGACAACATGCAGAATATTGGGCTAACGTCCAAAAGCAAAAACATGATGTCGAAGCCATGTTCTAAGAGAAGTCCCTCAATCCTGACCTTGAACAGGAGAGAAATGAAACTCATGGTTGGATTATTGACAGACCATGGGGATAACAGAAGAGGACCCCAAAATTAGGATATGTGGGGTTGGCGAGGAAACCGCATCACATTTGATCTTCGAATGCGAGGTATTGGAGATTAAAAGACGCAGAATATTCGGTTCAACCAGACCTGAAGGATTGTGTCCAGCAAGGCACTAGTAAAGGACCTCCTTGCATTGTTCAAAGACATTGGTTGACTTTACTAGAGACATAGGGAGCGATACCGTACATTTGTACAATAAACTCTGTTTCTGTGCGGGCAGCAGCGGGCTTGACCAATGTTGTTTTTGCTTCCCTGATGAAATAAAATCAATAGGTACATGCCAAATTTCGAAGCGAGATCGACGGCGACTGTCAATATCATCCACAGGAAAACAGCATCAGATGGGGAGGAAAATCAACGGGAAATATGCGACTGATGTTTTGAAAAGCCGATTACCATAAGAGATGCACAATATCCCTGTTAAGTCGCCAAGAAGAGCGCCATTATTTCTACGAGGATGTTACAGATCTATTCATTAGTGTATTTTAATCGTCTGCTTCTGAAGAAGTGGGGTGCTTTCTGACTAATTCACGGATTCAGTTGCTTTATTTATCTCTCTTGTTTATCTTGGAACTGACGTCACAGTTTGACTATTACTTACCAAAGAGCAACAAAATAAGTTACGAGTAACTGTATGGTACAAAAAAAATCCAGAGGCGCATATTGCTCTGCCAAGGTACGGAAGTTATTTGGGAGCTGCCGTCCACTGGAAATCTTCTGTGGGAGTAATAATCTTATTATCCGCTGCATTATCTTTACATGTCGTAATATTTCAGTTCTGTTACGAATAACGTAATTCAGGTACAGGGTGCTCATAAACAGTCTGAGAAGCTTGTATGGCTGTTGCAGGGTATATTACACTGAGAAATATATGTTAAGACTAAAATTCGATACCTTGTGCCGTTTCCTAGTTGATTAGCATAGAAGTTAGCCGATCAGGCTGTTGCCCTCGCAAATGCAACGTTTTGCTCATTTGGTTTCCTAAAACTGAACAGGAGAGCGATACAAAAATTTGTCTTAAATCAGGAACCACCAACGCATTTCTCCGTAATGATTCAGAGAAAACTCGGAAAATCTTAATCGGAACATCCGGATGGGGATTAGAGGCTCCATTTTTCCCGAACAGAAGACCAGTCAGTAAACAACAGCACAACCTCGTTGTTTTGTTTATTCATGCTTTTCTAACCACAAATCATCGCAAAAACGGCACGCATTGTACACATTATTTCATTATGTGCTGTGCTATTAGTACACTGTTCCTTCATATCTCGATACCAACCACTAAGCAAACTCTGTGCACACACTATTAGCTCACAAGGGGACAGTGATGATGATGTTTACTTTCCATTTTGTGGGCTGCAACTTCTTTGTTTACCAGAAAAATTGAGTCAGAATTCTTCTGATCTCGTATTATACATCGCAGAGTTTTGCTGTAAGTTTTTCCAGAATTAAACAAAACGGTCACGCTATAATGTGAAAGGTTTTTACAGTGGGATATCATACGGTGATAATAATTTTTTGAGTATTTTTCTGGTGTCACCAACAACTGCATGTTATTCCACTGTGGAGTGGGAAGCAAGTGTAACATTGCAGATGGACAATTAGAGATTTACGTACATCATTAGGCACAATAAATGGACTATGGAAATCTGTTAAACAGCATCTGTCCGGAATACAATTACGATAAAATTCCTTCTCGCCAATTTGCTACCCAGTGCTATGTAAATCAAATTTTCAGATTATATAAGCGGCAGTCAAATGAAAACTAGACACACGGAAGAAAAGTACGAAAATGTTTATTATTTCAAAAGTAATGACCACAACTGTTAATGCATCTACCGCATGGTGAAACAGGAAGGTAAATGAGAAAAGACAGTCAGTTCCTTCATGGAAAACAGAGTGCGGATACGTGCAGAACCAAGATTGTACACATGCGTTCCATGAGGGAACTGACTGCATTTCTCAGAGAGGGATAAATGCATTAATAGTGATTACCCTGGAAATAATTTACAGTTTACGTACTTTTTCCATCTGTCTCATTTTCATTTGACTGACCCTCATATAAATAAGCACCCGACCCGCAGCCGAGGTCACTAACACACGCCTGTCCAGTGGCTCTCGACTTGGGGGTAAGCAGATACGAACCTGGTGTTGGATGGAATTTTCCCTGCCGGTTTTTGACCAGCAAGGGGAGGTAAGGTGGTAGCGTAAAATACCTTATCACAAGTATTTGCGCCAATATTATGTGCTAAATTGCAAAAGCCTCCACAGTGTCTTATATGTTGAGGGCATATGACACTGTAAATGGTGGTCCATATGTCAGGTGTGGATGTCAAGCCTCACGGGCCCTTTTGTGGTTTTCGAGAGGAGTAGACTATGTACTGAAGTCCCCGCCATGAACCCGCCCGGCGGATTAGTGTCGACGTCTGGTGTGCCGGCCAGCCTGTGGATGGTTTCTAAAGCGGTTTTCCATTTACCTCGGCGAATGCTGGCTGGTTCCCCTTCTTCCGCCTCAGTTACACTATGTCGGCGATTGCTGCGCAAACACTGTCTATACGTACGCGTACACCATAACTGGTCTACCGCGCAAACATTTGGGGTTACATTCGTCTGGTATGAGACGTTCCTGGGAGAGATCCACCGGGGGACGAAGCGCACAATAACCCTGGTTTCGCTGTGGGGCGGCGGTGGAGTGGGTGACCTGTTGTAGTCTGTTGAGGTGTTGTGAACCACTGAGGGTTTCGGCGGGACGAAGCCTCTCCGGGTTTAACTACAAAAAAATGGTTCAAATGGCTCTGAGCACTATGGGACTCAACTGCTGAGGTCATTAGTCCCCTAGAACTTAGAACTAGTTAAACCTAACTAACCTAAGGACATCACAAACATCCATGCCCGAGGCAGGATTCGAACCTGCGACCGCAGCGGTCTTGCGGTTCCAGACTGCAGCGCCTTTAACCGCACGGCCACTTCAGCCGGCGTTTAACTACACAACACACAATGTGCCGAAACCACAACAACACATCCTTAGCACTACACTATACAAGCACTCATGACAGTCACCTACACAACAAAGATACACTTTGGACACTTCATGACAGGTCAGAGGAATGCAATGGCACAGGACCTACACTAGGACCTTGCCATGAGAGGCGGTGCAGGATTCCCTACACCTTTTCCCTGAGTATGGGACTATGATAGAAGTGGGCATCAGCTGGCACTCAAGACGATGTTGAGAAAACTGTTTGCACGTTAACCTTAGTCAATACTTGCTTAGAAACAGCAAACGAACTTGAGAATATAAATTTTGCACAGTCTTTGGTACATACCAGGTGAAGAGTAATTTGTGCTGTCTGTCTAAAACATTTATTCGGTGAACTGTATCGTTGATGAATGTTAACGAACAGAACAGCTACGATCTTTCTCAGTGGCATCAAGGCCAGTGTCAGTATTGTCCATTTACCTTTCGAACGTAAATAAAGGTTTGTTTAGCAAGACCGATGCCTTTTGTCAAAATTTATGCATGCCTGTTATAATGGCGTGAGACGATGGGACACCGTAGTAAGGATGCAGAAACATCGTGATTCACAGTTTCTAGAATTTCACGCACCGATGTTGTATCGATCTGAAACAGCTGCCTGTTCTACAATGCCGCAAAAAATACATTAGATGTTTTTCGCCACTCTGCATGGCTATGTACCTTTAATACTACAAAACGGATGGTAGAGAAAGGTCAGTCATTTAATTACACACAATGAGGATGAAAACACCAAAACTGTCGTCTGCAGGCACCGTTCACAGTCTCCACAACAAAGGCTTCACTGATTCTCGAAACTCGCATTGTTACCAGGTACTATACTCTCCTTGCTGTCGGATTCAGATATTTACAATGGCGAATCTACTACAGTCCAGAGTCTTTGCTACTGAATTTGCTTAGTCGCTTCCGCCCTGGCGCAGAGGAAGGCGGTACGAGACTTTAAGCCTCACACGTCGCACCTTCAGTATGATTTTTAAAAAAAGTAAATGCACTTTAAGCATATCAGTTCAATTAGACCACTACCGTCGTTGGTAATGTATGTGATACACCGAGACACCATTTAAAAAAGTAAAACTCAATTGAAATTAGACCCACTGAAAGTGATTTCCCAAAAAACGTTATATACAACAACTGACTCAGAGGCAAGAAAGAGCAGTATCACTACAAGTCTTTAAATCTAGAAATCAAATTAACTCTTGACATACCGGAACAAGTATACCAATAATTTATGGCCGTAACAGACGAGATCAAAGTAAAAATCGACGCGGATCGGTAGATCAGATACCTCTGCAAGACGTCGAAACTGATACTACATGTTGTAGACATCATTAAACGAGAAGAAATATGGCTGCGTGCAGCAAATAAATAACGCTTTCTCGCAATGTGAGGCTCCGCCGCAGCCGCTGATTGATAAAAGTCTAAATCGAAATTCCACGCTGTTATTGAGCTACATCAACATACATACACCCCAAGTCACCGTATGGAGCATGGTGGATGGTACCACGTACCGCTACTAGTCATTATCCTTCTTGTTCTGCACGCGAATGGAGCGAGGGAAAAGTCACTGCCCATATGCCTTCGTACGAGCCCTAAATTCGCTTGTCTTATCTTGGAGATACTTAACGCGGAATGTGCGTTGGTGGCAGTAGCATCGTTATGCAGTCCGCTGCAAATACCGGTTCCCCATATTATTTCAATAGTGTTTTGCGAAAATAATTTCATCTTCCTTCGAGCGATTCACATTTTTCACAAATCTTGTCTGTAGCATTCGCATGTTGACCGAATCCACCGGTAACAAATCTAACTGCACGCCTCTGAAGTGATTCGATGTCTTCATTTAAACGTACCTGATGGAGTTCCGAAACAGGAATGGTATTCAAGGATAGGGCGCACTAGCGTCCTATACATGGTATCTTTTGCAAATGAGCTCCTCTTTCTTAAAATGCTCCGAATAAACCGTAGGACTTAAGGATGGTAACAGAATACCAGCCACTGGATTGACCTCGCCCACTATCATACTCAATTGTTCGTTTTATTTCGTATCGCTTTGTAGCGTTACGCCTAGGTATTTAATCGAGCTGACTGTGTCAAGCAGCACGCGACTAATACTGTGTTCGAGAAACGCGGGATTGTTTTTCCTGGTCATCTCCATTAAACTATTCTTCTACATTCAGAGCAAGCTGTCATTCATCAATCCAAGTA
The DNA here is from genome assembly GCF_023864345.2 of Schistocerca serialis cubense. Classification (NCBI taxonomy): domain Eukaryota; kingdom Metazoa; phylum Arthropoda; class Insecta; order Orthoptera; family Acrididae; genus Schistocerca; species Schistocerca serialis. Next base: position 493,557,670 of record NC_064638.1, read on the forward strand.
CAAATTTCGTCTAAGTAATCTTGTATCGTTTTACATTAACTCAAGGATGACACCTTCCGGAAGCCACAGCATCATCAGCGAACTGCAGCAGATTACTGCTCCTCCTGTCCGAAGACCATTTATGTATATAGAGAAAGAGAGCTGTCCTACCACACTTCCCTGGGGCTGACGATACTCCTGTCTCTGATGAACACTCGCCTTCGAGTATTTCTTCGCATGATTATCTGTTTTACGCAAAGAGCTTGTTTCAGAATTTATCAAAGTCACCTTCGGATTATGTGTAGTGTGTGCGTTTGGTTTTTGTGTTCCCAATCCACATCAGACGACTATCAGCCAACGTATTTAATGAAATTTCAAGTCAGATGTACTGTATTTATACATGATTAACGACTAATACATAAACTGTTGCGGTACTGGCAACTGGTGTTACAAATCTCAAGCCGCACAGTTCCTAGAATCAATTCTCTCGCCCGCGTGTAGGAAGAACAGCTGATTTCTTTTGCGGAATTCACCTTCTGTGCCAATATGCCCCGCTCTGATCGGCAAGTAAAATGCGTTCTCGTGGCTTCGGGAAGCGACGTTGTCCCCAGGAGATATGGGCAGCTGCGTGGGGAATGAACGAGATGATACGTAACCGTCATACGCACGCGGGGGCGAACGGCCCACGCACGTCACATCATCAGGGGTCGAATTCATTATCGTGCTGCCATATATATGCAAAGCGAGAGAGCCGAATTATAAATTGAAATTAACAGCAGCTGATGTAGTCGTCAGATCGACTCTGAGAGGCCGCTCCCCTCACTCACATGGAAATGAATTGCTGTGGCTGGGGGAGTGCGTACCGCATCCGTCTGCTGCAAAACTGCACATACAGATAATGCAGAACAAGGGGAACCTTTTTTATTGTATAGTGTTCATCTGAATTACTACACGAGTCAATAACCACAGTGACAAGCTGCTTCAGTGAAGATCTCATAAGCTGAGCTACAGGGAAATTAAACTGCCCTCCACAGCCCTCTATCTCTGCCACACAATGTCGAGATGTTACGACGAAAAAACGAGCCAGAGACAAAACGGAGTAGTACTGAATGCTTGTTTGAGGGCGAGGAGTGAAGCATACACTACCAATGTTAAAAAGTAATAACCGTGAATGAACAGAAAGAGCGCATACAGTTGACATTTGCGGATTCGTATAGATGTTTTCAGTGCAATAGAGTTGTAAATGTAAGCGTGGCCAAGAAATCAAACAAAATGCAATCACTCTACAACGATCCAAGGGAGACATGGGTCCATTATACCAAAATACTCAGAAAATGACACTTAACACTAAAATTTCTTTCTGTGACATTCAGGTCCTCCCTGTCTACAAGGAAACATCTCTAAATGAAAGGGCTGACTGTTCAAAGTTAACATTTGTTTGTTAAAAATGGTTACTCAAACTGCTACATACTTAAGATTACATTGGTAAACAAGAATAGCAATCGAAGAAAGGGATGCGACCACGAGCCAAGAACAACAATTAGTGATGCTTGAGAAATATTTTGACATACTGTCCACATTGTGCATTCAAACTGCTGCTAATCCGAAGAATGGGTTAGAACATGTGACTTGTCTATTAGATTCGTCCTCTATAAATCCACAGACAGCGAACGAGGACATATGTCACACACGATGTGGACTGTGTATCCTGTGGACCGAACAACTAAAGCCGAATAAATACGATTTAAAAATACAGAGGTGTGTCTGTTCTATAGCCTGTAAATATTTCACTGTAGAGCTATGAAGTTATGCTCAATCGACATTTCTACATTGAAGAACCCAAGGACAACAGTAGCATAACCGCAAAGGAAGTGTAATTTGGCAAAACGCTTAATATTCGCTTGAAAGAATTTACCTTATCTGACACAGGTATCCGGACACCTCTACGTGAACTGACCGCGATATGTTGCGGGAGGCGAACCCGCCAATACAAAAGGAGTTGCGGAGTACTGAGCTGTCAGCAGAGAAACAAGGAATGAGGGAACGTGTCGGTTAGGAAAGCTCAGTGACTTCCAACGTGGATTATAGTCATTGGATGTGACCCGAGTAACAAATCCATCAGGGACATTTCAACCCTTATAAACCTTTTCAAATCGACAGTTGATAATTTTATTGTGAAGTGGGAACGCGAAGAAACAAACAGAGCTAAGCCTATACCAAACCGACCGTATGTATTGACGGACGAGGGCCGTCGAAAATTGCGGAAGGAACTTGTAAGAAATCGAATGAAATTAGAGCACGAAATCACTCGTGAAAAGAGTTGCGCTCTGCCAAAACTGCGTTTTGGTACAATACATAAATGACGTATCAAATGTTAGGATTACCAGCAGAGAAGGAGCATAAATGACTGTGTACGAGAGAAGACTTACCTTTGTTTTTCGTTTGTTTTGCACATAATCAGCATCACACTTCGTTTAGTGTCATTCCACTGTGTATTCTGTATACTTAGTGTACAAAATATATATTGCATTTTATAAATGATAAAAAAAACATGCTGTTCTGACCTGCCTCGATACATAGACTGGCATTCTGAGCAGCACTTTCTCCGTGTCTCCCGTCAGCGTAAAGTATCTATTAACAGATTGCCAAGATAATGGGACTCCATCACTCGCCAACCACTACGGTGTATGAATCGCACAACAGAGTATAAGCATCATGGCGAGCTCAGTTCAACTCGATATCCAGCCAAGTTTGAGCTGTCGGTGCTGCAAGATGTGGCAGTGCTATGTACTAAATTTTTCATCCTGTACACCCCTAAATCAGCTACAAATTTAATCACACTCTTCCTACTACATTTCACGCGCACGATCACTTTTCGTTATTTGTTATTTCTCTTTGTGCTGCAAAACGGAAATGTGCGTACGGTGTAATTGGCCGGGAGGCCCCATCCGGGGAAGTTCGGCCGCCAAGGCCAAGTTTTATTTCAGTCGACGCCACACCGGCCGAAATGCGCGCTGGTGATGAGGATGAAATGATGATGACAACACAACACCCAGTCCCCGAGAGGAGAAAATCTCCGACCCTGCCGGGAATCGAACCCGGGTCGGCTTGCATGGGAGGCGAGCACGTTACGATGCAACTAAGCAGGTGGACTTTGTGCTGCAATTTTAATGGGGAGCAGTGTAATAAGCTCTGATTACAATAACTCTGAAGTTGGAATCAGTCAAATCAGAAACACCTGTCTGCAACAATTTGTGTGTATATGCGATGGAATGATGACAGAAGGCTCAGTCGTAGACGAAGCTGCTCATACACTTCGACTCATTGGTAAGATAGGCCTACTGGCAGAATGGAGATAGCATACAAAACAGACTGCTCGTAAAAGTCTAGTTTGTCCCTGTTAAAGTGTGTGACACTCACGTCATATAAGCCCAAAAGAGGATATGGGACATATACGAAGAAGAGCAGCTCTAATGGTCACAGGTTTGAGTCTCGGGAGAGGATCACAGAAATTTAAGTTTGAAGGAGCAGTCAGGATCATATTAACCGATTTCGACTTACCTAAAAGCCATCTACAGAATTTGTTGCCCCCTACGGCTGGTGCCGGCGGCTCCTCGGTTGTCTCGTGATTCCGCGATCGTACACGATCGCTGAGTACGGAGAAGCCGCCAGCAGCAGCTCTAGGGGGCAACAAATTCTGTAGATAGGACGTAGTTTCAGGTCGCTGTCCTCCATTGATCGTGTTGTCTAAATTTATGAGCATCACAGAAATGTTAAAACACGTGACTTGGCAAACTCTTAACTATAGATGAGAACTAGCCTGAAAATTTGTATTTGATAAGTTTCAAGAGCCTGTGTTGAGTGAAATATCTAGGAATGTACAACAGCCCTTAATATATCAGAAAGACAAGATTAGTCAAATTACGGCTTGCACAGAGGCGTTTGTATGGTGCTTTTTACCGCGCAGCGTGCACGAACGGAAAAGGAAGAAAAAACATTAATGCACGTTACGACGGAATTGACCCTCTATGATGTACTACAGAGTAGTTTTTTCTGGATGTAGACGTGAATGCTGGATACGTGTAGATATTTACATGACGACGGAACTACTGCATTCTTCGACGCAAAAAGAAAGCTCCGACTGCAACACAGCAATTAACTTGTCCGTCAGTGCGGGAAACTGAAAGGTGAGTTCGCGACGTGGGAACGTTGGCGGCACTGACCTGTGACGGCGACGGCGACGCTGCTGGTGAGTCCGCGCGGCGTGGAGCAGGTGTAGAGGCCCGTGTCTGAGGGCTCGCTGCGGTGCAGCGCCAGCCGGTACTTCCAGGAGCGCTCCGACGCCGTCACCGCCCAACCTGCAACAGTGGCCAGCTGTCTCGCGTCACTGTAGCACCTGGAACACTGTTGTTTCTGTGGTTTTCAGTCCAAAGACTGGTCTGATGCAGCTCTCAACATTAGTCTGTTCTATGCAAGCCGTAATGGTAACGACCACAGCTGTATTTATGGCTCGTTCATTACGCCAGGAGCGTTATAAATGAGCATCTTCAGCTGACCTGAGCGAAAGTTCACAATCTGTCTTCGTAACTAATTCCCGCAACGTGTCATGGTTCAAAAATGCCTAATGGGATTACATTGGGTTAGAAATGTCCGAATGATGACGATATCACATGTCTGCGTCTTTGTGGGAATGTTACGGAAACTGTTGGTGAACTTTCGGTCTGGTCCACTGAAGGTGTTTATTTAGAACGAAGCCACTTGTGGTGTAATAGACATTGAAGCATTACGTTTTATTTCTTTCTTTTCTCTAATTTATGTTAGGTTAATTAATCAGGCAATAAGATACTATATTTTTATTTCTAATAAAATGAAGATCTTCGATGAAACGTAATACAAACTCATTTAACAGCGATTTTGTTTAAAACGTCGATACTGCCAGAAAATGTACGTGGTGAATGTAAGGCCACTGATAAACATGAAAGTGCATACTTGACTTTTCTTCCGCTTGTATCACTTCTTGTTCTTAGGAGTTCTAGCTGAGCAGACGAATGTTTGGAAGTTGTAATATTTGTGATCGGTGAAGATTGTTTAACTCTATTTACTGTGTCGGCACCATCACTGATTCAAGCGACTAGCTTGTGTCCTAATAATTTATTCCATTTATGTTGTGATTTATGTATGTTTCAAGAAAAACAGACGAGGTTGACGACGGATTGTTCGGACACGAACGATCGGGTACTGCTGCTGTTATTCCGTTACATGCTTTTCTATTAATGGCCAGAACCCCATGAGATATTTGAGCTGATAATTTTGTTCTTCTGTACAAAATGATGTATTGCAAAAATTACGCAAGTGTGACCGGTACTTGTTTTCGAACAATGTCGCCCGTCAACCTACTCACTTTTTATTTATTCCTATGGCTGGGGCCCCCCATCGGGCAGACCGTTCGCCGGGTGCCGGTCTTTCAATTTGACGCCACTTTGGCGACCTGCAGTTGATGAGGATGATAGTATGATGATGAGGGTATCACAACACCCAGTCCCTGGGCGGAGAAAATTCCCCGACCCAGCCGGGAATCGAAGCCGGGCCCAGAGGACTGACAATCCGTCACGCCTGACCATCAAGCTACCGGGGGCAGACAACCTACTCACTGGTCTAATATAAAAGAATGTGAGTGAATAAATACGAGGATGGCCTCCACGAGGTACTCTGAGTAGTAAACATTGTAGAAACTTCAGTATGCTGCACTGCAGCGTACAGTGTTGGTTGCCTCCACGTCACGATTGTTAGACTACATTGAAGTACATCGTTTACAGACCGTAAAATTAAATTCGCTCCTTTGTGAAACGCGTTCTATTAGCATCTCTTTGCTGAGACAAGAAGTAAAGCCACGACTTACCTGAACTACAGATGTCGTGGTTTTTATTAACATTTATATCCCAGTTGTGGAGCACAAAATGACACGATTGTTCTGTGCTAACCTCGTATTACCAAAAGGCTAACCTGGCTCGCGGCACCCGATCTCAGTTGAAAGTTACCTATCTAACGATTTTCAGGGGCAACATTTTTTTCAAGTTTGATACTACTAACTGAATTTTTAAAACAATGAACTGCTGTCGTAAACTACTCATTAAGAAGTGTAATCTCATGTCAAAGGTTTAACATCTTACACCCGGAAACTGTGTACACGTCTTGAGACAGGGTAACACGCCGCGCGCAAAAACCCACAATATATCCATCTAGTAAGATTAAAACCTTGTGCGCGACCGACATTCGAACTCGGGACCTTTGCCTTTCGCGGGCAAGTGCTCTACCATCTGAGCTACCAGCGCACGACTCACACCCGGTCCTCACAGCTTTACTTCTGCCAGTATCTCGTCTCCTACCTTCCAAACTTTACAGAAGCTCTCCTACGGAACTTGCAGAACTAGCGCTCCTGAAAGAAAGGATATTGCGGAGACATGGCTTAGCCACAGCCTGGGGGATGTTTCCAGAATGGGAATTTCCACTCTGCAGCGGAGTGTGCGCTGATATGAAATTTCCTGGCAGATTAAAACTGTGTGCCCGACCGAGACTCGAACTCGGGACCTTTGCCTTTCGCGGGGAAGTGCTCTACCAGCTTCTGTAAAGTTTGGAAGGTAGGAGACGAGATACTGGCAGAAGTAAAGCTGTGAGGAACGGGCGTGACTCGTGCATCGGTAGCTCAGATGGTAGAGCACTTGCCCGCGATAGGCAATGGCCCCGAGTTCGAGTCTCGGTCGGGCACACAGTTTTAATCTGCCAGGAAGTTTCATATCAGCGCACACTCCGCTGCAGAGTGGAAATTCTCATTCTGGAGATATCCATCTAGTATTTGAGAATGAGAGCACTTAGTGACTATTCACAAAGTTTACACATAAGTTCAGACCTTTAAAAAACCTTTTCTCACTGACATCGCCCTACCTTTTTCCCCCACCACCACATAATCATGAAAGGAGAAAAGTGTGTCGCGTACTACGTTTTCTCTGTTCATGCTGCAAAACTGCTACATCAGGCTTTACGTTTCAATTTATTACTTCATTACTACTCACTCTATTCGCAAAAAAACTGCAGTCTCCACATGTACCAATAGGTGTATCTGCAAAAATATATCACTGAACGACGTAGAGTTCACGAGATATGACCTCCTGAACATCGAGACGCATGGAGAACTAGCTTTTGCAAATTTCCCAGAATATACTCCCCTATTGTTTGATAACGAGAGCACTTAGCGGCTTCCAAGAAAACTTAATAATAATTTGAGACTTACTGTATAGACCTAGTTGGTACCAATCTGTCTTTGATATACTTCAGATATGTCAAGAACCGGTTATGATAGCTTTTTGGTTTCACTCTGAAAACCTTGACGGTGTATTAGCTAAAAAGTAAGGTCAGATGTTTCTAACCGATCTGTTTTGTTTTACATCCAGTGATGATTGTCTATAGCCGAAATTGGTAGATGATATGCTGGCCAAATGAAACAGCTGGTGATTCAACTGCATTTTCTAAAGTAGTTTGAAACCTTTCCTGAATTTTTTCTCACTTACTTGCCTAACGTCAAATCATCAGTAACGCACTCAGAGGTTTGAACCTGTTTCATATATGACAGATCGATTGTTTATAGAATACTGGTAGCGGCTAAGTGACCCTGATTGTGTGGAATAAATAAACTGCGACCAGTCACATTTCATATTTATTTTGTGTGTGTCCCAACACAAGATTAAGTGTTCAGGCATGTTCTGCTCGTCTTCATGAGTGTATTTACACAGAAATATATTTTATTTAACGATGGACCTTCATAATTACTGTAAATTAACCCAGAAATACAGCAACTGCAACTTTGTTCGGTGTTCTCCTGATGGAGTGGCTGTAGGGATGAGAGGTGGGATGGGCGTTGTGAGGGGGAAGGGGAGGGGTCAGCAGCCACAAGCCAACGCCCAGTGCTATCTCCTGTTGTTATTATTTTGGTGCAGATATACTTTGGCATCAGCTGGTATTGCAAAACACTAATGTGATTCAGTTTTAACGAGACAGTTGTTCATTCAGAGGAGAAAGTGAAAATTTCACACTTAAGCAATAAGGCGGTCTTACAGCGTGTGGCTGGGTACAGGCTACTGCAGCGCGTGATATTAACGATATTCGTTTGTTTCCTTTTATCGCCTCTTAAATTAACTGGATTAGAAATGTCTTACGGATGTTTAAGAATTTTTTTAAACTATGTGTGAGTAGTTCTATTTCTTCAACTACATATATTATTTTACTTTTTCTGATCTTGTGGGAAAATTTTAGATTGACTTAGATTGTCAAACAGTGGTCTGTTCTTTGATATAAGTTGCTACTGGTGATTTTCTACATTTTCAGAACACAATCTACTATTTGATCACCCGCCCTATAATTACCTCAGTTAAAAATTGATAATTTCTTGGTGCATCACAGTGTCATTATTTCCTATTTCTCAGGGCCTGCCACGAAGTAGATAACTTGTAATGACCTTTTTTATATTATTAAACTGGGATGTTGCTATTGCATGAAGCTTTATTCAAGTGTTGTATAGGTAGGCGATAAGCTTGTGTAGGCAGCATAGTCATTTTTAGGCGACCTGAATTTGCATAGCTGTATTAGTGTATACAATTTTTACGGCATAAATGAGATTGGTTTGTAACAATGTATCGAGTACTTACTTTCATATTCTCATCATTGACCTTTTGCTGCCAAATCATTTTACGGATTGCAATTCAGTAAATGTTGTTGTTGAGTAAATTTTGATGAAATTTTCGTTTCCCATACAGATAACAGCTTTGGTGGTCAGAAATCGGAGAGAGGTATTGTTACACATTCATCTTTTTACCTTCATCTACAGAATTATGTGGTGGTTATAGATTCTTAGTATAGCTGTGGGTGAGTGGTCATTGCTTATCATGACATTGAGAGAAGATGAGGTACTCTAATCACCTATTTTTCGTATACAGAAAATTATTAAAGATTTTATTACAACCTGATGCACCTTGAGTAAGACTCCGGAAAGTTAATGGCCTTAGCAGACATTGATGGAGCCTCACAGGGCGCTATAGGCATGAGGTATTTTTATGGATCTTAGCTCATAGAAATGGCATATTGGGAGTTGGAAGCAATTGGCGGCGAGCCCATCACTCAGTTGGACAGGCCCACAGTTTTACAGGGCAGACAGAGCAGGCCCCCATCGAGACAGGTCTCCAGCAGCACAATGCCGCAATACCTGCATTGGCGCCAGCCGAAGCCTGGTCTGGGGGCGACGGACTGAAAGGATGCATCTACACAGTGGAGTTGTAAACTGGGAATTGTGTGCAGATCCATGAGTAATAAAAATTCACAAGTTTTCATGTTCACTGATACTGCAAATAAGCCTGCGACCCACTTCCAAAGACCACATGGGTTGTATAAGGAACTCCGGCGTCTGAGAAACGTTTGGAGGTGGAATCTTTATTACACCTCCTAGGTAGGACTCACAAGCTTCAAGGCACAAGCTATTTACATAACGATCTTTTAGGTTGTATCTGTTCGCTTGTTGACGTGGGAAGCAACACGACTTAAGAGAAATCGTCTTCCCATTCTGCCAATACTTAAAAAAAGCCAGTAGTTGGCGGTTTCTTTTTTATCCAGAAATGCAGGGTTCTTAACTCTTGTTCGATATGATTTTGTGTTGTTGTGTGGGAGGGAAGATTTACGCCTCTAGAGTGCTGTGATTGGCTCAAGACGGCGTGAAGGCAGTGTCGTTCGTGCACTTTGCGGGAAAACGGACCTTTTTTTTTTCTGAAGAGGTGCGAGACACTTGGATGACCTTGGTCTGGTAGAGGAATTCTGACCGCAGATATAGCATGTGTGGTTGTTGCTCGGGACCTGTCCTGCGACTGACTTCAGTTGCAAGTAGTTAGACTGGAGAGCCTGTGGTATGAAATGAAATGTCGTGTGGCTAGGGCCTCCCGTCGGGTAGACCGTTCGCCTGGTGCAGGTCTTTCGATTTGATGCCACTTCGGCGACCTGCGCGTCGATGGGGATGAAATGATGATGATTAGGACAACACAACACCCAGTCCCTGAGCGGAGAAAATCTCCGACCCAGCGGGGAATCGAACTCGGGCCCTTTGGATTGACAGTCTGTCGCGCTGACCGCTCAGCTACCGGGGCGGACTAGCCTGTGGGGAAGTTCTTACTGTACCAACAGTGTGACTTCAAACGTCTCGGACTACTCGTTTGTCATTTTCATTTTTGGTTTACTAGTCTTGATGCTTCGTATCCTTGTGCGCTCAGTTGTGTAAGTGAGCCAAATTGGTCCGTGGTACGACCAGCGAACGGGTATGTCACACACTGAAATCTACTGTGATTTCAGGGCTCTGGTAGAGAGTAAGTAGCGATCCGTCTGCCTGATCACTAGACCGTGAGATTTTTGCATTTCTTTCGTGGCTGCGATCGCTTCACAGGTGCCGCCTCACGTCTCAACTCCGCCGCACCCATTTCGCCAGCTGCAAGTTACATCGGCGCACGAAGCCAACAGGGTAACGTACTGCCAGTCTGACATTGTCAGGGCGTACAGATATCAATCGCCACTTGCTCTCAGTTGCATCCATGTAGCGATACCACAGTAGATTTAATCAACCAAAGTCTGCTCAATTCAGATTGCGGTATCCTCATTTTTAGGGCCAGAGTACTTGACTCACGTCTGCCACCCAGGATCCTTGCCCATTGTGCTCTTAAACCAACTGTTAGTTGTTTACGGTATTCAATCAATAACTTGTTTAGCATAATTTATGTTTGTCTATGTTTGAGAAAATAAATGTTGTTAGTAAACTAAATTTTCCATTCATTCTCAATCATTATTTACAACAGCCCCACAGGGTAAACTTACATTGTGGCATGAAAAGCGAGCGACAAAAACGAACAGATGAAAGTACAGCCTTTTTTGATTATTTATCGTGTAATAGAAGTTTAACGGATTCTTTTTAACATTCATGTGAATGACATCACACTTTTCGATATTTACGGTCAATTGCCAATTTTCGCACGACACAGATATCTTTTCTAAGTTGTTTTGCAGTTTGTTTTGACCTTCTAACGAATTTACTAGACGATAAACGACAGCATAATCTGCAAACAACGTAAGACGGCTGCTCAGATAGTCTCCTAAATCGTTTATGTAGATAAGGAACAGCAGAGGCCCTATGACGCTACCTTGGGGAACTCTAGAAATCACTTCTGTTTTACTCGATGACTTTCCGTCAATTACTACGAACTGTGATCTCTCTGACAGGAAATGACGAATCCAGTAGTATACCTGAGACGATATTCAGTAAGTACGCAATTTCACAACAAGCCGCATGTGTGGTACAGTGTTCAAATGGTTCAAATGGCTCTGAGCACTATGGGACTTAACGTCTATGGTCATCAGTCCCCGTGGTACAGTGTCAAAAGCATTCGGAAAATCTATAAATGCGGAATAAATTTGAAACCCCTTGTCAATAGGACTCAACACTTCGTGTGAGTAAAGACCTACTTGTGTTTAACGAGAACGATGTTTTCTAAATCCGTGTTCAGTGTATGTCAATACACCGTTCTTTTCTCTTCTCGATACGACAGTCCTGTTTTCATTAACACAATATATTCTCCAAAATGAATAATTCGTCAGGCGAACGGTTGTATGTTATAGTTCCAAGTATGGAGCTATTGCATCAGCATACTCTGAATGAAACCTAATTGGTACAGAGTCTGGACCGGATGACTTCCTCACTTTAAGGGCTTAAGGGAACCCGGAATCCAAAAAAGATGAAATTTTGGGTTTTCAGTTTATTGTGAAATAAAATACTACAGATCTTCCTCTTTAAAATGACATATTAATCTTACCTGTAGCTCAACTCCAAGTAATGAGAATATTATTTTCAATAATGTGCTGTAGAGGGCATGTCGCGACATTGAATTTCCATGGATACATGTTCATTGAAAACATTGTTTTTCAAAACTTCTGGTCTTTTCAAAGACTTTATATTATGTTGGCAACACGATTTGATAGGCAGTTGTTTTGTCTGCGTATTGTAGTCTTTGGATACTGTTGTTTACATTGAGCATTTGGTGGTTATTGCACGATTTGTGTTCTATTTCTGTTGCGTAACTGGAACTTATCAAATATGCCTCGATTTAGTAACAGAGTTTACAAGAGGAAGAAGCCTCCTCCGAGTTACACTAGTGGAACTGAGACAATTTCTCCGACCTTGGGAAATGATTCTGAAAATAGTGAGGTTATTCATGAAGTGAAATCTACTCCTGTCTCTAGCACAAGCAAGAAGTTGCATGGATCAACTGAAAAATACTGCAGTTTATTGGAGAAGTGTAGTGAGGATAATGTGAACGAAATAATTAACATTTCATTGCTCTCAAAATTGATTGAGAGTTCAGTACTGTGTAAGGAATGTTGCAAATTGAGTATGTCAGTAAATATCAAGCGACACATACGACTTGCAGCAGATATCTGTCTCCATTGTACTAGTTGTCATTACAGTGTTTCATTTTGGAACTCAGAATATGTCGAAATAGGCCAAGGTGAAACTGGTTGTGAGAAAAGCAAGTACTGTTGTTGTTGTTGTTGTGGTCCTCAGTCCTGAGACTGGTTTGACGCCGCTCTCCATGCTACTCTATCCTGTGCAAGCTTCTTCGTCTCCCAGTACATACTGCAACCTACATCCTTCTGAATCTGCTGAGTGTATTCATCTCTTGGTCTACCTCTACGATTTTTACCTTCCACGCTCCCCTCAAATGCTAAATTTGTGATCCCTTCATGCCTCAGAACATGTCCTACCAGCCGGTCCCTTCCTCTTGTCAACTTGTGACACGAACTCCTCTTCTCCCCAATTCTGTTCAATACCTCCTCATTAGTTATGTGATCTACCCATCTAATCTTCAGCATTATTCTGTTGCACCACATTTCGAAAGCTTCTATTCTCTTCTTGTCCAAACTATTTATCGTCCATGTTTCACTTCCATACATGGCTACACTCCATACAAATACTTTCAGAAACGACTTCCTGACACTTAAATCTATACTCGATGTTAACAAATTTCTCTTCTTCAGAAACGCTTTTCTTATCATTGCTAGTCTACATTTTATATCCTCTCTACTTCGACCATAATAAGTTATTTTGCTCCCCAAATAGCAAAACCCCTTTACTACTTTAAGTGTCTCATTTCCTAATCTGATTCCCTCAGCATCACCCGACTTAATTGGACTACATTCCATTATCCTCGTTTTGATTTGGTGGTGTTCATCTTACATCCTCCTTTCAAGAACTGTCCATTCCGTTCAACTGCTCTTCCAACTCCTTTGCTGTCTCTGACAGAATTACAATGTCATCGGCGAACCTATAAGTTTTTATTTCTTCTCCATGGACTTTAATACCTACTCCGTAATTTCCTTTTGTTTCCTTTACTGCTTGCTCAATATACAGATTGAATAACATCGGGGAGAGGCTACAACCCTGTCTCACACCCTTCCCAACCACTGCTTCCATTTCATGCCCCTCGACTCTTATAACTGTCATCTGGTTTCTGTACAAATTGTAAATAGCCTTTCGCTCCCTGTATTTAACCCCTGCCAGCTTCAGAATTTGAAAGAGAGTATTCCAGTCAATATTGTCAAAAGCTTTCTTTAAGTCTACAAATGCTAGAAATGTAGGTCTGCCTTTCCTTAATCTTTCTTCTAATATAAGTCGTAGGGTCAGTATTGCCTCACGTGTTCCCACATTTCTACGGAATCCAAACTGATCTTCCCCGAGGTTGGTTTTTACCAGTTTTTCGATTCGTCTGTAAAGAATTCGCGTTATTATTTTGCTTTCTTTGGGATTGGAATTATTATATTCTTCTTGAAATCTGAGGGTATTTCGCCTGTCTCACACATCTTACTCACCAGATGGTAGAGTTTTGTAAGGACTGGCTCTCCCAAGGCCGTCAGTAGCTCTAATGGAATGTTGTCTACTCCCGGGGTCTTGTTTTGACTCAGGTCTTTCAGTGCTCTGTCAAACTCTTCACGCAACTTCGTATCTCCCATTTCATCTTCATCCTCTTCCATTACCATAATATTGTTCTCAAGTACATTGCCCTTGTATAGACCCTCTATACAGGGTGGTCCCGAATTCATGGTACAAACTTTAATGGTAGGTGCAGGACATTGTAACAAGGATATATTGTATAGGAATGTATAGTCCCAGGTGACGCGGTGAGGCGTAAACAGGGGAAATAACGGCCGAAAGGAAAACGAAAGATTTTATTGAAATCGTTGTTGACAAGTGTCATGTTTACAGTAAGTGTTCAAAATTGCGTCCACCATGAGCGATACATGCTTGACAGCGTCGGTGCAGCGATTGGCGTACACGTTCAAAGATGCCTGGTATTTCACGCACACCTGCAGCAGCTACAGATATGCGAGCAACGAGATCCTCATCTGAGTCAACTGGAGTCTCATAAACAAGACTCTTAAGATGTCCCCATAAAAAGTAATCGAGGCAAGAGAAATCAGGAGATCGGGGTGGCCAAGGGACTGGTCCACCACGCCCAATCCATCTAGCACCAAACGTGGCATTCAGGTAATTCCGTACAGCAGTGCTGAAGTGTGCTGGCGCTCCATCGTGCTGAAACCACATGCGGTTACGAATGGCGAGCGGAACATCTTGCAGCAGTTCTGGTAACACTTCTTGCAGAAAAATAAGATAGCTTTCGCCACAGAGTCGCGTGGGTAGTAAGTATGGCCCAATCAAAAAGTCGTTCACAATACCAGCCCACACATTAATACCGAAACGTTGTTGATACGCATGTGGACGCGTTGCATGTGGATTATCTGTTGCCCACACATGGGAATTGTGCGCATTAAAGACACCCTCGCGTGAAAATGTCGCTTCATCTGTAAATAGCACATGACCTACGAAATCCGGCTGCAACGCACATTGCTGCAACAACCACTGGCAGAAGTTCACGCGAAGAGGATAATCTGCCGGATTCAATGCTTGTACTTTTTGAAAATGGAAGGGGTGTAAGCGATTTTCATTTAACACTCTGCATACAGTCTGATGACTCACATGTACGTCACGCGCAACAGTTCTTGTGCTTGACTCGGGTCTATCAGCCACTATGTTCAAGATGCGTTCTTCCAGTGTTGGAGTGCGTACAGCTCTTAATCGACCAGCGTCATGTCTGTTGACGTCGAACGTACCTGTTTCACAAAGTTGACGATGTAACCGTTGAAAAATTCTATGATCCGGCATTCGTCGATTAGGATACTCCGCGCGATACATTCGTAACGCAGCTCTGGCGTTACCATTTGCACGGCCGTACATGTAATGCATGTCTGCTTTTTCTGCATACGTAAAGTCACCCATCGTCTACGGCAGCACAATTGTGAATGGCGCTTGTCCCTACTGCGATACATCATGTTCATCTACTGCCCTCTACCGGCAGTGACACCAACCGATCACTCCATTTCTCTTTCCCCTGTTTACGCCTCACCGCGTCACCTGCGACTATACATTCCTATACAATAAATCCTTGTTACAATGTCCTGTACCTACCATTAAAGTTTGTACCATGAATTCGGGACCACCCTGTATACTCCTTTCATCTTTCCGTTTTCCCTTCTTTGCTTAGAACTGGGTTTCCATCTGAGCTCTTGATATTCATACAAGTGGTTCTCTTTTCTCCAAAGGTCTCTTTAATTTTCCTGTAGGCAGTATATCTTATCCTTAGTGAGATAAGCCTCTACATCCTTACATCTGTACTCTAGCCATCCCTGCTTAGCCTTTTTGCACTTGCTGTCGATCTCATTTTTGAGGTGTTTTTATTCCTTTTTGCCCGCTTCACTTACAGCATTTTTATATTTCCTCCTTTCATCAGTTAAATTCAATATTTCTTCTGTTACCCACGGATTTCTACTAGCCCTCGTCTTTTTACCTACTTGATCCTCTGCTGCCTTCACTACTTCATCCCTCAGAGCTACCCATTCTTCTTCTACTGTAGTTCTTTTCCCCATTCCTGTCAAATGTTCCCTTATGCTCTCCCTGAAACTCTGTACAACCTCTGGTTCAAATGGCTCTGAGCACTATGGGACTTAACATCTGTGATCATCAGTCCCCTAGAACTTAAAACTACTTAAACCTAACGAACCTAAGGACATCACACACATCCATGCCCGAGGCAGGATTCGAACCTGCGACCGTAGCAGTCGCGCGGTTCCGGACTGAGCGCCTAGAACCGCTAGAGCACCGCGTCCGGCTACAACCTCTGGTTTGGTCAGTTTATCCAGGTCCCATCTCCTTAAATTCCCACCTTTTTGCAGTTTCTTCAGTTTTAATCTACAGTTCATAACCAATAGATTGTGGTCAGAGTCCACATCTGCCCCTGGAAACGTCTTTCAATTTAAGGTGTTCCGGAAAGGCTTAAAATCATGAAAAGTTCAATTTATACTTTTTTGCGTTTTCTGAATCTGCAGACTATTACCTTTTAATAGATATATAATTTATTCAATTCCAACGACTACAACTATTTTTAAATTTTTTTTGAAATGTGTTCTACATGGGCGTGACCCGCTGTGGCGCTGTTAAACTGCTGTCAAATGGTGTTATTATTAACGTCCGTGTTCATCAGGTACATTTTAGTGATGTGAGATAAAGTATGTGTTGTGGCTAACCTGTGATGGTTCAATATATATCGCTGGTGTGATTGTCGATTGTTTCATGTTTATTTACTCTGTCGTTATCTCGAAAATATTCCTAATTAATTCTGTTTCTTGAGTCTCTGTTTTGTTGAAGTATAATAATGAGCAAAAGTAAAGTTATTAGAAATCCTCTGAAGGCTTTTAAGAAAAGGGGAAATGTTGGAAAGCCAAAGGTATGCGTTATTACTGTAAACAATAAAGACGATAACCAAGTGAGTGAACCTAACCTCTCAAGTACACCTGCCCATAGCAGTCAAAGTGGGAAAGAAAATACTTCACAGAAGAAGCTTGGTTCAATGAGTGAAAACTATGAATGTTTTATGGGCGAATCGGATGTGAATGAAATATTTGATATGTCGGTTCTCAAAGGAATTTTTTCAAACTGTGTGAGATGTATTCATTGTAGTGAAGTTGGTCTGGAACTCTCCATAATAAAGCACGTAGGACTTGCTGGTGAAATACAACTGAAATGTGATAAGTGTTCATACATGACCACCTTTTGGAACAGTGTTGCAGTAACTGCAACTGAAGAAAATGGTAGCAAAATCTACGGACACAACAACGAGCGATGCTTGCTTTAGACAAGGAACGCCTTCGGGCTGCAGACAGGGCTGTAAAGAGTCTAGAAATACAAGCAAGAGTAAACAGGAGGAGGAACAAGAGGAAGCTGGAGGAAGAGTTTGCAGAGGATGAAGATAATGCATCCTACGGACCTGGAATGCACTAAAAAGTTAATCCAATCTTTGTCGCTCGATTCCCAAAACTTTTATTTTCTCATACTAATTACATGTTTTCTAAGGATCTTCCAAACATATTTGTTTCAAACTTTCAGTAAATGTTACACAGTACCTTCTGCATAATTTAACACAGCCTTTTTCCAAAAAACTGTATATTTTTGAATATATAAATAAAAACTTGCAAAAAAATATTGTGAATTTTCATTACAATTGAAAAAAATCATCTTTAATAACTGAACTAAAATTTTGTAAAATCCCTGTGTTAAGTTGTAGCCCATATTCCAATAAATAATCTGTAAAAAGTTCAACTTCCTACCTCAAATACTTTGTGAGGAAAGATGTAATTTATAAGCGTTATTTTAACATTGCAAGTATAGGGCGTTCCGGAGCCCCTTAAAACCTGGTTCCTAAATCTCGGTCTTACCATTATATAATCTATCTGATATCTTCTAGTATCTCCAGGCTTCTTCCATGTATACAACCTTCTTTCATGATTCTTGAACCAAGTGTTAGGCATGTTTAAGTTGTGCTCTGTGCAAAATTCTACCAGACAGCTTCCTCTTTCATTTATTACCCTCTATCCATATTTACGTACTATGTTTCCTTCTCTCCCTTTTCCTACTCTAGAATTCCAGTCACCCATGACTACTAAATTTTCGTCTCCCTTCACTACATGAATAATTTCTTTTATCTCATCACACATTTCATCATCTGCAGAGGTAGTTGGCATATATACTTGTACTACTGTAGTAGGCGTGGGCTTCGTGTCTATCTTGGCCACAATAATGCGTTCACTATGCTGTTTGTTGTACCTTACCAGCACTCCTATTTTTTTATTCATTATTTAACCTACTCCTGCATTACCCCTATTTGATTTTTTATTTATAACCCTGTATTCACCTGACCAAAAGTCTTGTTCCTCCTGCCACCGATCTTCACTTATTCCCAATATATCTAACTTTAACCTGTCCATTTCCCTTTTTAAATTTTCTGACCTACCTGACCGATTAAGGGATCTGACATTCCCGGCTCCGATCCGTAGAACGCAGTTTTCTTTCTCCTGATAACAACGTCCTCTTGAGTAGTCCCCGCCCGGAATCCGAATGGGGGACTACTTTACCCCCGGAATATTTCACCCAAGAGGACGCCATCATCATTTAACCATACAATAAAGCTGCATGCCCTCGGGAAAAATTACGGCTGTAGTTTCCCCTTGCTTTCAGCCGTTCGCAGCACCAGCGCAGCAAGGCTGTTTGGTTAGTGTTACAAGACCAGATCAGTCAATCATCCAGACTGTTGCTCCTGCAACTACTGAAAAGGCTGCTGCCCCTCTTCAGGAACTACACGTTTGTCTGGCCTCTTAACAGATACCCCTCCGTTGTGGCTGCACCTGTGGTACGGCCATCTGTATAACTGAGGCACGCAAGTCTTCCCAATAACGGCAAGGTCCATGGTTCATGGGTGGGGGGGGGGGGGGGGGAGCAAGTACTATGGTGTAAATATTAGATGTGTTTATGCTCTAAGGCCAATCGGTAAGGGATACTCTGCTGGTCAAATGTTTTGTGGTGTAATGAATCTACCACCACCACCAACGAAATTCTCAAAATATTACTCGGTTGTTGGATCCTGTGTTGGAGATATTGCCCAAGAATCCATAAAAGAAGCAGTGGAGAAAGCTGTGGCGGTGAATGAAGAATTCCGAATGTTCAGAATCCTCGGGACCTGGCTGTCGCACTAGATGGTATGTGGCAGAAGCGCGGGCACACCTCACATAATGGGGTAATAACGGCAACAAGTGCTGATACTACAAAAGTTACAGATATTGTAATTAAATCCAAGCACTGTAGGTGTCCTAAAAGAGTGAAGGATGAGCATGCAGAAAACTGTCGAAGAAATTACAGTGGGTCTAGTGGGGCCATGGAAGTTTCCAGTGTGAAAGACATTTTCAGTCGCTCTCTTCTGTGGTACAAGGTCAGATACCTACAGTTCCTGGGTGATGGTGATTCGAAATCTTTTGCTGCTGTATCTGAGCTGAAACGTTACGGAAATGATGTTACCATTACTAAACAGGAGGCATAGGTCACGTTCAGAAACGTATGGGGACAAGGCTGGGTCGACTGAAGACCGCAATGAAAGGCCAAGTACTCAGTGATGGAAAACCTTTGGGCGGAGCTAAATGATTGACAGACGAGGTAATCAACAGATTGCAGAGAGACTATGGACTAGCAATAAGACAAAATACTCACAGTGTTGATGGAGTGGAAAAGGCTGTAATGGCACTTTACTACCACACCTTATCGACTGACGAGGAACCACTACATGGACTGTGCCCACAGGGACCCAATTCCTGGTGCAAGTACAACAAATATCAGCGATCTTAACGTGTATACAAGCATCATCACAGACTACCAGAAACTGTCATGAAGGCTATAAAACCAATTTTCAGAGATCTTTCTGCAACTGAACTTTTGAAAAAAATGTCTCCATGGACGTACACAAAATCAAAATGAGAGTGTGAATAATGTAATTTTGACCAGAATCCCAAAAAATGTGTTTGTGGAAATCCATACTCTTCATTTTGGAGTACATGATGCGATTGCTACTAACAACAAAGGTAACATTATAAAGTGCAAGGTGCTGCAGAAGTACATAATGAGTGCAATGATGTCGATAGAGAATGAGAGGAAACGGGATGCTGAAAGGAAAGAAAAGTAGTGTGAGGCAAGCCAGACAAAGAATGAAAGGTGTGAAAAGAAGCCTAGATGGGGAGATGTCTAGTGACAGTGAAAACCCTTCTTATGGTGCTGGACTCCACTAAAATGTTAGTGAAACTTTGAAACTTGTTTTCCACAAGTTCACTTTTTTGCCATATAAGGAACATTTTCTGCTAAACTACTAGAGATAAAGACTTAAAGTTTTCAGGGAATGTAAACAGTGCCAGTATACACCCTGTATCATAGCCTTTTTGTGATACATAATTGACAATAGATTTTATTTCAAAGACACTATGCCAAAAAATGTGTCAATTATTTTCAGTAAGAAAATAATTAATATCTTCCCAAAAAACACCAATAAATTAAAATCCATATGGTGCTTGGTATTAAATATATGTAATATTATACTGTAAAGGTTTCATCATTCTGGTGCATAAGAAAATGTTGCTTACATTTAACATTGGAGGTATAGGACGTTCCGGGTCACCTTAAGTTACTTCACCACTCCAAAGAAGGCTGAGTTTAGCAGCCCTGCGTTAGCAAAACTGTCACAGACTGTATTTCCATTGCTATCGCACAGAGAAAGCATTGATTGTGTCTTGCCTCTAGCGTACTTTACGTACGACCTGAATCAATTTGCATTTTCTGCCGGGTTTCGTTACGGAAACTGTATATAAGCATCTCGAATTGAAGTCCGCTCTAAATTCCGAGCTTTTGAAAAAGATCACCAATCTCGCGGTTCTGTTGTCCGATTAAATTTGGCATGGTTTTTTATGCAACAGACTTCTGACCTGTTCTTTACACCAAGTGGCATCAGCTCCGTCGTTTGTTAATTTATTTGGTATAAATTTCTCAGTTGCTGTCGATGCTATTTCTTTGAATTCAAGCCTCATCTGGTCTACATTTTAATTTGGAAGCAATGGTGACTGTCTCTCAGAAAGGTCTCATGCGAATTTTTATCTGCTTCTTTGAATTATATTGTTTAGATTTAGTTTTGATGGATTTGGGAGTTACGGTATTCAGTCTTGCTACGACAGCCCTGTATTCATTAATCCCTCTATCCGTTTAGATGCTCGTCGTTAGCTCAGGATTATTTGTTACTAAGAGGTAAAGGTGTGTTTCCACAACCGTTTAATATTAGAGTGAGTTTATAAACTAAATACCAGAAATAATTTTTAGAGAATGTGTTAAGCAAAATTTCGGATGATCTTTTATGTGTAACTCCTGATTTGAATAAGTATTTTGGCCGACGTATTGAGGGTAAATTGAACTCACCGCCAGTTACAATTGCATGAGTCGAGTACGTGTTTCAAATTAGACTCAAAATTTTTTTGATTCTTTCAGCAGTTTTACCATCTGAGTTGGAATATCAGTAAAACGATCCAGTGATTATGTTATTCCGGTTGCCAAGTATGACCTCTTCCCATATTAACGAACAGGAACCATCTATTTCAGTTTCACTGCAGATAAACTACTTCTAATAGCAAGAAACATGCCACCGCTATTTCTATTTAGCTTACTCTTTATGAACAGTGTTAGGTTCTTCGCAAAAATTTCGGCTGAAATTATCTCCGGCTTTAGTCGGCTTTCTTTGTTCATAACGACATGAGTATCAGTACTTTCTGTTAACGGTTGGAGCTCTGCTACTTTCGGAAAACAACTACGACAACTGAGAATGGTTATATCGATCGTTTATAATCTGCAGTCTTCTTGTGTTCAATTTGCACACTTTCAGACTGAAGACTTTTTGTTTTTTCCCAACACCCTCAAACGTAAATAGCTGCCCAGTCCACGCCACTCAGAACCCGCTACTTGTGTAGCCGCCTCCTGCGCAACACCACCACCCCATCGCGCATGACGAAGATTCTGCGGCCTACACGGTCGCAGAACCGTCTGGGCGTCTAATTGAGACCCTCCACTCGGCTCTGTACCAGAGGTCAGCAATCGGTCCTGTCGGTTACGCTGCAAACAATGAGCTCTGCTTTCATTTCGCAACTAAGATTGGCAGACTTCACCACTTCTGATAGCCGATCGAAACCGGAGACCATCTCTTCCGGTCCTACTCTTCATAGCAATTGCAAGGACCCATTCCACGTCTGGAATGACTCCACCTGGCACGCGCATGGAGTCCATACTGGATTTCTTGCCCTCCTTGGTAGCTATGTCTCTTAGCAACCTCATAATGTGCCTAACATAAGAGCTCCGAACTACCAATAATCCCACCCTCTGTGACTGCCCAGTCCTTGTAGTCTGAGAGATTTTCTCTGAAACATGACAGGCGACTGCAGCTGGCTGAGAGAGAGATTCAGCCATTGACAGCACCTGGAACCTGCTGCACATACTAACCAGGGAGGCCTTATGTTTGCCCCCTTCCCAGGGAAGTCTTTCACAACCTGCCACTCTCCGATGCTACCTCCCACTCGACCATGAGTGTGGGGTCAACCGCAATGAAAGCAGTAACTGGGCTGACTACTGGTGCAGATTGATCGGTAGACTCGTGGGTCCTGCTGGACTTCCGTTGCATCCACATGGCCGGCCCGCAACAGTGATGCCCATCCACTGCAGCTTCAAGCTGTGTAACCGAAGCCAGCACATCCTGGGCACATCGGGGCAAATGCGAGGACTGTTTCTCTGCAAGGGCACTACCGATTTTCTCCCCCTTCCTTGAAACCATCTGAGGTTGTGCTCCGCTTGTAAAGATCACGATATTGACGGGACATTAAACCCTCATCTTCTATCCTTCCTTTTTACAATTTTCTCTACATCCTCTAAACAGTTCTTCCAGGGCAGTCAAAAAATGGTTCAAATGGCTCTGAGCACTATGAGACTTAACTTCTGTGGTCATCAGTCCCCTAGAACTTAGAACTACTTAAACCTAACTAACCTAAGGACATCACACACATCCATGCCCGAGGCAGGATTCGAACCTGCGACCGTAGCAGTCACGCGGTTCCGGACTGAGCGCCTTAACCGCGAGACCACCGCGGCCGGCTCCAGGGCAGTCCCCTTGCTATCTTTCCCAGCACTTTCCCTTCAAGAATGGTCATCAAGAAGGTCTTATGTCTCACGACATGTCAAATAAATTACATTTTTCTCCTGTCCATTTCCTTTAATAACCATCTCTCTTCATTAACATCCATTAAGATTCAACAGGTTCTTTTTCCTTCTGTCCAGCTCGTTCTTGTCGTTTTCCACCATACTGACATTTCAGCAGCTTCAAGTCAATCTGTTTCCAATTTACGCAGCATCCAATATTCACTTTCATAAAGCAGTGGAATTCATACAGTTTACTTTGGAAAGAATTTTCTGACATCTATATTCATATCTTTGGTGGTTAAAACGTTTCTCGTTTGACATAAATGCCTGTATTGCCAATCCAATCCTCTTCTTCACTTCCACTAACCACCTGCTTTCCTCTGATTATGATACCTTGACAACAAATTTTTTTCGTCTCAGCAGTTCTGACGTCATCATTTTATGTATTTGTTTTATTATACATCGAGTCACGGAATACAGAAGTTTATTACTCAGGTTATTAATTGCGGTCAACGACGAACGTCTTCAGACGTAAAAATAAGCATGCTAGGGTAGCTTGACGTTCAGTGTTTCCAAACTATACAAAATACAGAATCAGAAATCACTAAGAGCAAATATGACAGGATTTGCGTGCCTGCTTACAGTGATTTCTGATGCTGTATTTTGTGTAATTTGGAAATATTGTACGCTAAGCTAACTCTGAATGCTTATGTTTATGTTGTAAGATGGTTATCACTGACCGAAATTAATAACATGATCAATAAACATCTGTCGTCCACGACTGGATTTATAACAAAATAAATAATTCGTGAATCTCTTGAGCACCTTACTGAGATTGTCACGCAACTCGTGAATTTTTATACTGGTTTTTATTTCTTCCACAGTTTTTCTTACTGTCATTACAATCGTTTTCCGTTCGATAACTTTTAATTTCCATAGTTTAACATTGTGTGATAGGGTTTGTAGCATTCTATTCATTTCGTGATGGGATGCTGCAACTGTAAGGTTGTCATTACCAGATCTAATACAATGCATGCTTTCGGTAATGGCTTTCGTTCCTTCATTTCACGATTTCAATAGCTTCCTCAATGAAGAAAATGGTTCAAATGTCTCTGAGCACTATGGGTCTTAACTTCTGAGGTCATCAGTCTCCTAGATCTTAGAACTACTTAAACCTAACTAACCTAAGGACATCACACACACCCAACCCCAAGGCAGGATTCTAACCTGCGACCGTAGCGGTCGCGCGGTTCCAGCCTGTAGCACCTAAAACCGCTCGGCCACAACGGCCGGCCCTCAACGAACACATCAGGTAAATAAGGAGACAGGTGACATCCTTGTCCAACTGCTTTTGTAATTATAGTCCCTTCCTCCACTTTACTGATGTTTATTTTTGTGCGGCAATTCTGGTAATGGAGCTTAATTATTCGGGTAATGGGCTTAAGACTGAACGTTATGGAACACAAGTGACGAAGTTACTTCATCACGGGAACACCTTCGTGCCGCGAGCAGAGGAATCGGATGAGACGATTTCCATCGCGCTGTGGCGTGTGTGTAGGGCGGCACGTACCTGTGAGGTACTGCCTCGGGCTGGAAGTCCACGTCCAGCCGGGCCGGCCCCGGTCTCGTGGGAAGACGCAGTCGAGGCGCAGCCCGGCGCCGGGCCGCACGGAGACGCCGCCCCACGGCTGCAGCGACGCCGCCTCTGCCAACGCGCGCACCACTATCGTCGGCGGCGACGCGTCTGCCACACACACAATGAATACAGTCAGTTTTCCGACTTCATCGCCACGTCCTGCACTCAAAACTACACTCATTATGTATGCAAGCTGCTATCATCGCATGAAGCTTTTATTCATTGTTCGAACATTATGGCAGATGGAGCATCATATTTGACCGAGAACGAACTAGACGAGTTACGAGCGACCAGGGAAAGGAGTATGTTATACAGCACCTCAGACTCGTATGTGAGATACATCTGCTCGTGAAGTACAGACTGAAGCCATGCAAAGTAACGGTAGAAAATCGACTGACCAATTCAGTTACTAGTGCTAGATGTCATTGCTACGACTAGCTGTTGCAATTAGTCCATTATAGAGACCTATGTTAAAATTTTCTTGCTTTATGATAAAGGTTGGCTCAACAGATACTACCTATCGTTGAAAGTAACTCACAATCCTGTCACACACCCGTCGCCGGTCTGTAATCTTGCGTTCTCCTGCATGCACTGTGTTGGTCTAAAAGCTGTCAGGAAGGTAAGACATCGATCCTGCAAATCGCACAAGCAGCACTCTCTGACTTCCACATCTACAGAGATCCCCTATATAACTAAACAGAATTTAGGAAACGACTGGTCTGTGAAATCACCTACTCAGATATACGCGGCCATGTCTCTTTAGAAAAAAAAAAGTAGGTTCTGGATCAACATATCTATCGCGCATAGACTGCAATAGCCAGTTGCAATTGTGATGTGCAGCAACAGCACTTCAGTTGATCAGTCATGGAGTAATAGCGTACTTAAAATTATGATTTAATCGGCTTCTAACCGCCGTCACCCTTATTTCTCTGAAAATAACTTTACAATTGTTACGACACGTAATATACAATACCCGAAACGTACGTAACACAACACAGGGTAACGTAACGACACTCAGATAAAAAAAAATGGTTCAAATGGCTCTGAGCACTATGGTATTAATAGCGGAGGTCATCAGTACCCTAGAACTTAGAACTACTTAAACCTAATTAATCTAAGGACATCACACACGTCCATGTCCGAGGAAGGATTCGATCCTGCGACCTTAGCGGTCGCGCGGTTCTAGACTGAAGTGCCTAGAACCGCTCGGCCACTCCAGCAGGCAGACACTCGGATCAAACAGTGCTGTGCGATGTAGCTGCCGTCGGTGCAGGAACGCTTCAGCAAACCTGCGTTGTGTTGCTCTACCATTGCATTCAGTGAAACCACAAACGAGGAGCATACCGACCAATTCTTCATCAGTAGAGCTATCCACACAGAGGTGTATCACTGTCAACGTACAATTAACGCTTTCGGGAAAACGAACCTAAGACAGAATCGAGTAGCACTAAATGCAGGCTTCGAGGTCATGAGTAAAATGCGTTTGTAACAGCACATAGCTTGAGCGAATGAAAACTGGACACAGGACACGAAGCGCTTACCGTCGGCATTTCACTTTTTCTTTCAATTTAATTTTTCCACAATTTTTGGACCTGTCATCTGGAATCTCTATACATGTCGTACATATTCAATAATCTTGGTGACACATAAAATGATATATTTGAATATAGTGACATATAATGTTAACAGTAACCATTTGTAATATTAATATAAAAATAAAATAAAAAATTGAAAAAATATCAATTAAAAATATATATAGCACCAAATAAAAGGAATTAGGTCAAGTTACAAAGTGAATAATTTCAGCTTATATTACCAGATATGTTATTGGTTCCCTCAGAGTAACTCGAGGTCTGGTGACTACCGACGACTAGAGAGACACACACACACGGAGAGAGAGAGAGAGAGAGAGAGAGAGAGAGAGAGAGAGCTGTGCGTGTATTTCAGTATCTGTGTTAGTGTTATCATCAGGAAGGAGGGCGGTTAGCAGATCTTCTGCTAATTTCCTCCATCCAGCCGTCATTGAGCTACAATCTTCACGAATTCTAGATATGACAGTAGATTCCATAATCTTTTCAGTCAGTAACCTATATGGTCTCCTCCACTTCCCCAATATGTCGAACTGCAGTTGCCTTCGTAGAGACTTCTCCCACTGTATTCTTCCAGTTTCCTGTAGCAACGTTTCGTAGCATATCTTCATTTCCCTATATTTATGGAGGCTAGCAGTGCACTCTGATTGCCATGAAGCACGTTGATAAACTTTTCTTCTTCATCTTGATATTCGCCTCAGGTTCTGTACTCAAAACTACAGTCAATATATTTGGGGGCATTCATGTAAGATGCAGAGAGAAATCTCCGGAACTGGGCTCCAAGAGATTGTTGTGTGACTTTCTACGACTTTATCAGGGATATGAATGTTCTGTGGTCCTTGCAAGAGTTCGTTTAGTAGCTGTGTACCTCAGGCTGCACATTCCGGAAGTGATACCGTTGTAAATGCTGCATATAGGCAAGTTTAGCTAGTGTCCCTCTATTATCGCCATGAGCCGTGGCTGGCTCATGTTATGTCTTCGATTAAACCTTGGTTGCTATTCTGTGTTTAGTCTTCTGCACTTATCGCAGTTATGCTGTTATCCTCTCTCTCCACGAGTGGCAGCATCGGTGTGTATCGATATTCGCACCTTCTATCTTTGTCCTGGCGCTTATAGTTTTCGGCTGGGTGGTGTGCGACCAGTTGGTCGGTTGGCGTGGAGCAGCGAGGAAACCTCCACGGCGTGAAGTTTGGCCAGGACCGCTGGCGTTGTCTATGTGCGGTCGGAGTGTGTGGTGCTGTTCCCATTGCTACGAGGTCTGTGGCTCACCGATCCTGGACACAAAAGTTGAGTTTTGACTTAATCTACCACCAAGCCACGACTGTTCACATTGTGTCGTTTGGATTTCGTTGTTGGCTGGTGGGACATTCCCGCGAGCTGCCTTATGGCCGTTAACTTTCTGGTTACCTGTCCTGGACGTTGACATAAATTCAGGCAGCGTATTTTCCTCATCGTGTTGTCACTGTCCAGAACGGTGTGTAGTTTGACAACTCAATGTTTAATGGGTTGTGGGCACCAATACTTTCTGCGTTGTTACATTGAACTCCCTGTTGTGGGCTGGTCAGGTGGAGTGGAAGTTATCTTGTCAGTGGGTCCGTTTACTGTCTGTCGGTTGAGTTGTCGTCGGATCGAAAATGGCTGGGCTGACTGCCTGTCTCACCTAAGCGAGCGTTAGTGTTTTAATTCCAGGAGTACCCTCAGAAACTTCTGAGTGCCGTTGGGTGTACTGCCTTTTCTTATTTGTTGTTCTTGTTTGTATTTGTATGGCTTCTAGCTGCTTCTAATTAAGGTTGTCTTGCTCTTAAGGTGTCAGATTGTTTGGGCCTTCAGCCTAATTAAAGAACTTTTTAAGATGAGGCCTTTTGCCTTTTAAAAATTTAATTTTGGTTTGAATCTTAATTGAAAGAACTGATTTAAAATAAGCCCTTCTGCCTTTTTAGTTCCTGATTTTGATTTGAGTCTCAAGTTATTGGATTTCAGCTGACTTTAAATTAAAGTGGTCTTGCCCTTAAGGCATGAGGTTGTATGGTGTATTCAGACCGTTATTAAGTTCCAAAAATTAATTTCGAGTTTCTTTTTTTAAAAAAATTCTTGGCTTTTATAGTGTTAGGTCAAATAAATAAAGTTGTATGTTCGAGTGTAACTGTCAGCCGCTTATGTTGGCCCCTTTCCACAACTTAAACTACCTGTCCTGTCCTGCAGGTTTAAAAGGGCGTCTCACGCCCCTTTCTCCTTCGATGACAATTACACTGTGTTCGCTGGATGTCAGATATGGAGCACCTGCAAAATATTAATCTTAGCTGCTGCCATGGGGTTTGATAAAGTGACATCTGTGTTAGTCGCTGCACCTGGTTGAATTATAAACACCTGCGCCATTGGCAGATGCGGCAGCCCAACGTCATTGTTCTCACGTTCAATGAAAACATATAGACTATCTGATCGAAAGTATCCGGGCACCTGGTTGAAAATGCTTACAAGTCCGTGGTGCCCTCCATCAGCAATGATGGAATTCAGTATGGTGTTGGCCCATCCTCAGCCTTGATGACAGCATCCACTCTCGCAGACATACGTTCAGTCAGGTGCTGGAAGGTTTCTAGGGGAATGTAAGCCCATTCTTCATGGAGTGCTACACTAAGGAGAGGTATCGATGTCGGTCGGTGAGGCCTGGCACGAAGTCGGCGTTCCAAAACATCCCAAAGCTGTTCTGTAGGCTTCACGTCAGGACTCTGTGCAGGCCAGTTCATTATAGGAATGTTATTGTCGTCTAACCACTCCGCCAGTGGCCATGCGTTATGAACAGGTGCTCGATCGTGTTGACAGAATTGCTCTTAAACAGTGGGAAGCATGAAGTGCTATAAACATCAAAGTAGGCCCGTGCTCTGATAATGCCACCCAAACAAAAAAAATCCAGTGGTGCAAGTCCCCTTCATGAAAAACACGACCACACCATAAAACCACCGCCTCCGAATCTTACTGGTGGCGCTACACACGCTGGCAGATGACGTTCACCGGGCTTTCGCCATACTTACACCCTACCATAGGATCGCCAGATTATGTAATGTGATTCGTGACTCCACACAACGTTTTCCCACCGTTCAGTCGTCCAATGTTTACGCTCCTTACACCAAGCGAGGCGTCGTTTGGCATATGCCGGGGTGATGTGTGGCTTATAAGCAGCCGCTCGACCGTGAAATCCAAGTTTTCTCAATTCCTGCCTGTCATAGTACTTGCAGCGTATCCTGATGCAGTTTGGAATTCCTGTGTGATGGTCTGGATTGATGTCTGCCTATTAAACATCTGTCGGCGGTTTCTGTCAGACAACAGAGGAGATCGGCCTGTACGCTTTTGTGCTGTACGTTTCCCTTCACGTTTGCACTTCACTATCACGTTGGAAACAGAGTACCTATGGATTATTAGGAGTGTGGAAATCTCGCGTACAGACGTATGACACAAGTGACACTCAATCACCTGACCACGTTCGAAGTCCGCGAGTTCCGCGGAGAGCCCCATTCTGGTCTCTGAGGATGTCTAAGGAATACTGAGGTCGCTGACGTGTAGTACCTGGCAGTAGGTGGCAGCACAAGGCACCTAATATGAAATCGTATGGTTTCGGGGGTGTCCGGATACTTTTGATCACATAGTGTAAATGCCAAAGAGTTTATAGGAAGTCTACCACTACAAACAGGTATTTAGACACCGTTCGGTGAAACCGTCCAACGAAAATCAAACCGCTTTGAACTCTCCACATCAGTGTAAGGTGTCAGGCAAATTCAACACCTTCCATGAAGACCCTGACATGATGAGCAAATCCAGTAGTATGTCACATAGCTCCGAATAAATCGTGACATTAAATTAACCAAAGTAATACGAGTAACGAGTGAGCAAATGGAATACCACAGACTTAACGCAAGAATGCCTAAATGCATGTCATACCTTCCTACCGTGAGACAGACGCAGTTCCGAGGGGAGAAACGAGAACAGAAGCCGAGAGCAGAACCGTGTTAAGTTAGAAGGCCCTACGATAAGGGACGGACACCCACGTCGCCAGCTAGCCGCTAGGACCGCCCCCAAGCCCATGTTAAAAGCTAGAGCCCTTCAGAAGAACAGTATAGATCTTACAATATCACTAAAAGGGCCACCCCAGCCGCAAGTTTTAGTGTGAGACTTTTTCGCGTCTCTGTTACGTTGCAAACTTTAAAAACATTGCCTCACCACGAAAAGTATAATGTTTCTCATTGGATAGACAGAATTTTTGTAGGTGGAGGTTAAGGTTAACATTGAGACCCTGATTAATGAGATGAAAACACAGCCAGATAGTTTTTTTAACCAACTTCGGTAAATTGTAGTAAGGAGAAGTTGAGAGAGTTGCTTCCGAGACGGCGAGGTGAGCGGAACTGTGCTGCCTGCCGCCCCCTGACGAACACCGACAAGGTAATGAACGCACGCGATGCCGCATAACAGCGCATTAAGCTTCACTCAGAACTGCAGAAGTCTCATCTGTTACACCCCCTTTTTGCGTAATGCTGGTGTCGATCGTCAATTAAAGCTCATGGTGTTCACATTTGCCACTTGAAGTAAAAATCTGAAACGCGATGATTTTTCTGTTATATAGTTATTGAGAAGCCACATCAGCCACTGTAATTTACGACAAGTTAGATAAGTAATTAAAGATAACTGAGGGTCACTGTACACCATTTGGATAGATTTCTCCTTTGTGAAACTTAATTTAAACCTAGATTATAGATGTAATATGGCATAGGTCATGCTTCGATCCATTGTAGAACTTGGAAACCCATTCAGAGAATATTCGTTCACATTTTTGTTGAACGCAGTTGCTTTTTACCATCCTGTATTAAAACATTTCCATTTATCAATAGTACAATTTATAAACAATGTTTTGTGAGTAGAATAAAATTTCCAATGGTAAACTTAACTGCTTTTTCGACGTTATTTTACCAGCTAACTAATAATAGGAAAGCCTTCAACCCTTGCCACTAAATTTAGTTAGTATTAAGATTCTTTTACAGGGAGTGCAGTGGAGCTGACGCTGAACTCATTAAGTATTTGGTTATATCATCTCTAGTCTCACTGAACTCTTCTGAACTCTACATGTCATGTGTGGTCTGGCGTCTCCTTACCAGCAGCAGGTCCCAGGTTCAAACTAGCCAATTCCCTAAAAAATATGCTCAGAGCGTCATTGTGCGGAAGTGGTAGGGAGACACGATATAGAACAAACAGACACCACGCAGATTGTTAGAGAATGGCGACCCTGCCAGGTTGGTAAAATACCATGATTGAAGGTCGACCACATGGTTAATTAGGTCAGAAAAAAATCCTGTTAAAATTTTCGTAATAAAAATTTTTTGTTTTGAAAGGCATAAATAGTTGAAAACAGTAGCTGCAGCGATAGATAGTAATAAAGTATTCAATAAAAAGTGCGACATTCTAGCAGAGACAATAGCATAATTAAGTTATGAATTTTAAAAATTGTTAGAATGAAGTTTTCTCTGCAATGCAAGCGCACAGGTGGCGGATACATCGTTGACAAATTGGTTCTGACCAAACAAGTAAGTGAATGGATTGTCAGTCTTGGGTATAATAAGTGTCAAGTCGTGTGTGCAAAAAGTTTATGAAACGCGTGAGATCGTATGAGCGCATGTTGACTCGAAGTAGGGCGCGTGAATTGCTTTTAAAACAGAAAATAAGGGATTCGGAAAGATTAGCAATGGCAAATCGAGACCTTGACCGAATTGAGGTAGAGACCCAGCATGAAAATGGACAGAGAGTAGAGGACAGTACAACAGACGATGCAGTATCTCGAGAAATAGGACAAATAACGCACCATAACGAGGATAATGTACGTCAAGGCATAGAAAACGTAAGTCAGCATACGACAAAGGAACAGGAAAGTAGAGAGACAGTCGATGAGGATTCTGACTTGCGTCTTGAATACGTAGAACCCATAGTACAAGTAATCAGAGCTCCCTCACCACAGAGTACAAGGAATACGAGCAGAAACGTGTCACAGCACAGTTCAATGCAATCGGTTGCGAACCAACACTTGGGCGAAAACACAGAGCGTTGGACGTCGGAAGAAAACGCAATAGGACCCACCAATCTGGCATAATTATTACAACAAATTACGGAAACCATGACAAGGTAAAATAAAGACATGGCAAACCAAATTCAGAATGCAGGAACCACGAGGCAAATGCGAGCGATTAAAGAACAAAACAAATAAATTCAGTTACAGCTAAGTCATGTTGAAGACGAGGCAAAAGAATCTCGAGAAGTGATAGGAAAATTAGTAACAGGTCATAATCAATTGGGAACAGACATTGACAAGGTACAAGCGGACGTACAAACATTGCTTAATGACATTCAGGACGAGATCAAAACGTTACGTAACAATACCCAGGGAGAAGTCAAGAAACTAGAGAAATAGATAAACGAAATTACTAGACAAGCAGCAGGTGCAGCGCGTGAGAAATGGTTCAAATGGCTCTGAACACTATGGGACTTAACTACTGTGGTCATCAGTCCCCTAGAACTTAGAACTACTTAAACCTAACTAATGTAAGGACATCACACACATCCATGCCCGAGGCAGGATTCGAACCTGCGACCGTAGCGGTCACGTGGTTCCAGACTGTAGCGCCTATAACCGCAAGGCCACTCCGGCCAGCACAGTGCGTGAAGTCGATGAAAACAGTTTGTTACACAAACGTATCACAAAAGCAGCGTTGTAAAGATATGATAACCGCATAGTCAAAATAGAAGCACAAACGAAGCGACAATTTCAGAAATTGCGAACAGAGTTGTTGCAAACCATTGAAGAGCGTAGTGAACAAGATCGAACAAGCACAGAGTCTGCAACCACATCCGTATCTGTAACAGCACCGGAAAAACAAGCAATTAACGAAGATATTACGCATTTGCGATTCCAATCACAGGCGGAAAGTAACATACGTGAAATCAGGCAGCCTGCACTGCAACAAACACGTTTCGAAATTCTTGATGAACAAACGTCATCACAGACACATGCGGAACCACAAATGTATGTTTCAAGACACTTTGGATCGTGCAATGAAGCAGCAAGGTTAGCCAGACAAGATACCGAACCAATACCTGACAATAGAAAGCCCGGTCGCGAAGAGTACAGTGCAATGCATTCAGCTACACGTTGACAACTGATGGAAGAAAATTATTGCGTACCACTCCAACGATACTACGCAAGGGTAGGCGAAAGTTATAGTGGACAGCCGGCCGGTGTGGCCGTGCGGTTAAAGGCGCTTCAGTCTGGAACCGCGTGACCGCTACGGTCGCAGGTTCGAATTCTGCCTCGGGCATGGATGTGTGTGATGTCCTTAGGTTAGTTAGGTTTAATTAGTTCTAAGTTCTAGGCGACTGATGACCTCAGCAGTTGAGTCGCATAGTGCTCAGAGCCATTTGAACCATTTTTTTTATAGTGGACAATATTCAATGGATCTGCCACAACCGGAAAGAACGACGGCAGAAATGATCAGAAACAACAGTGGTGAAGAATCGCGAATTTCATATGGAACTATGACGAAGTACGACAACGATCATTTCCTCACAGTCAGAAAATTTCAACACTTTCGAGAAGGAAACTCATTACATCTACGAACTTTTATTGATCAATTCTGTGGTGTCACCGCCAGACACCACACTTGCTAGGTGGTAGCCTTTAAATCGGCCGCGGTCCATTAGTATACGCCGGACCCGCGTGTCGCCACTGTCAGTGATAGCAGACCGAGCGCCACCACACGGCAGGTCTAGAGAGACGTACTGGCACTCGCCCCAGTTGTACAGCCGACGTTCATAGCAATGATTCACTGACAAATACGCTCTCATTTGCCGAGACGATAGTTAGCATAGCCTTCAGCTACATTTGCTACGACCTAGCAAGGCGCCGTATTCAATTGATAATTAATATTATGAAGCATGTACCGTAACGAGAGATGTTCTACAATTGTGGATTAAAGTTAAGTATTCTACCAGTTACCTCCTGTTTTGCTAGTCTTATTTCTCTGACCTGTTCCAGATCTCACGCCAGTCAGCGTGTAATTAAACGCGTGCATTTCGGCCTCGTCTAGCAACACAGTGTTGGCGCTTCTGCCAACACTACAAATTCCGAGTAGGATTACCAGAACACTGGACGCTAGCACACAAATTAGACTTTATATGTGCACACATGTCAGGAACAGTCGCAGAAACCATGCAGAATGTTGCAGCGACATGCCGATCGTACGAAGATTTCAGAGAGAAGTTTCTCTCACGATATTGGTCCAGCGAAGCACAGAACAGAGTGAAGTACCAATTATAACAGAACCCGTATTTTGAAAATTCAGGAGAGAAGAGTCCCGTGAAATTTTTCGAATTAATGGCAAAGAAAAATCAATGCTTAGATGTACCATACAGTGACGGACAGTTAATTAAATTATGCGCGATGAAGCCACCATTGAAATACCAGCAATCATTAGTAGGTCGCGGAGGCAATGACGTCGAAGCATTTAAAGGTATTCTAAGGGAACTAGAGTTCATATTTTCGGAAGATGACACAAGAAAAAGACGAAGCACACGTGATAACGAGAGCAAAAAGCAGTGGAATCCACAAGACACAGTACGATGAAACAATAATTACGAACCATGTGATAACTTCGCACCAAGGAACGACAATAGATTTCAACAATGAACCGGTCATGGATTTAGAAGAGAATATGGCAATAACTATAATTCACCCAGGAACGGCAAAACTATTACAGAGGGAATAACGACAACCGGAACGGGTACTGGAGAACCAATAGACCGACAAATTATCAACAAAGAAACCACTATCAACAAGCTGAACAAGAAAAGGGAATACAGATAGAAGAGGTGGAGGTAAGACCACCAATCCCCGATAAACGTTCGAATTGACAGCTAAGCGCCCATGCCAAAGAGAATGACGCACCGACCCAGGACAATTGCAGCACCTTGAACAGAGAAGTAAAAATCTTATCACGAGAAGAGAAGAAGGAAGAAACAAATCCGCAGGGACCAGATGAAAACGAAGACAAGAAAATAAGAATATCGTGTTGGGACGAAATTAATTGGGAGATTACTGACGAGGAAGATGAATTACCAGAGGCATGCACAACGAATGTAGGAGGAAAGGACGAAGTAATGAGTATTGCAGAGCTATTTGAGATGGAAACCAGGGAAAGCGAATTCAATGAGGATAATGCGCAGTCAACAGAAGTTGAAAATAAGTTACGAGTGGGCACACAACCCAACGTATATAATGAAGGACGTTATGAAGCGATAATTAGAGCATTTAGATGCGATTATGTGGAAGTAGTGACGAAGAAGGAGAAGATAGACGAGGATGAGGAAAAAGTAGAGGATGTTGAAGAAAGCGTAAATGAAGGAAGAAATAGAGAAGAGGAAATAAAAGAGAGAGAAGTAGCAGTCGAAGCTTATCCTACAGAAAGTTCGAATTCACGAGGGAAATTCCTAAAAAGACTCATGTATGATTAAGTGGAGGATTCGTTGATGCAAGAAGAAGAAGAACAGAACCAACTCTTTCAAATTCAACCAATTGTGAAAGCCATGGTAAAGCATATCCCTGTCAATATTGTAATTGATAGCGGAAGTGAACTGACTGCGATCTCAGAAAATATATTCATGCAGTGGAATGCCAATGAGGAATTGCCAGTTCTGAAAACACGTAAGATTAAAGTAAGAGGTCCTATTAGAAACAATGCTGCGGAAGTTACGAGACAAACAAGGTTAACTCTTTCGTGTCAAGGTTAAAAGATCGAAGCCAACTTCGTGATTATACCTAAATTAACTGTAATTTTATTATAGGTGCAGATTTTTTAAATGAGAGACGAGCGATAAGAGATATGGGAAAAGTTAGCGTAACATTCGGGAATGTCACACTCTCTTTGAGCAAAAGCTAAAATTAGAAGAAATAACAGTTATAAACAAACAATTAAGAATGACGCGAGATAAAGAGGATGAAGAATTAGAATGGTATGCACAAAAGGGGGAATCGCCTCAACTTATGTTAGAAGTCCATAAAGAATTCGACGAAAAATTGCAAGAAGTTCAGGGTACTTCAGAACACAGTAAAAGAGAATTATAGGGTATTTTACGAGATAAAGCAGAGGTATTTTTACCTAAGACGCAGTATTAAACACTTTCAGTACAAGTTTGAAGTAAAACAGCACAAACCATTTAGAGTGCCACCCTATACAATCCCATTAATCTACAGCAATAAAGTATTCCAGGAGATATCTAAAATGTTATATGACGATATTATTGCACCAGCTACCTCCACATATAACAGCCCGCTCCATATTGTACAAAAACGAGATGGGAGCATCAGGTTAGTGCTTGATTCCAGACAGCTCAACACTATCATAATCACTAAGACAGATCGCCTGGAAAAATTAGAGGAATTGATACAAAACTTCCACGGTGCTAAGATATTTTCGTCAATTGCTTTACGGAGTAGTTTCTGGCAAATTTAAATGGCCCCAGAATGTAGAACATTTACAGCATTTATCGTATTCGGTAGATTTTACCAGTTTAAACGATTGCCATTTGTTTTAAACGTATCATCAGCAGCGTTTATTAGGGGATTTAATACTATACTCAGTCCTGAAATTTTGCAAAAAATTACTTGTTATGTTGATGATGTGATTATAGCAGAACCCTCTTGGGAACATCACAACGACACATTAAATCAGTTTTTACAGATCATGAAAGAGCGTAGGGTCACAGTAAATATAACAAAATCCAAATTTGGAAGGCAAGAGGTCAAATTTCTAGGACACATAATTTCCGAGAAAGGGGTAATGCCCGACCCAGAGAAACTAACGGCAATCAAAGAATTTTGTACTCCATATAATAAGAAAACTCTCAGAGGATTTCT
Source organism: Schistocerca serialis cubense (assembly GCF_023864345.2). Classification (NCBI taxonomy): domain Eukaryota; kingdom Metazoa; phylum Arthropoda; class Insecta; order Orthoptera; family Acrididae; genus Schistocerca; species Schistocerca serialis. The sequence continues at coordinate 493,595,043 of NC_064638.1, forward strand.
AGATCTCGCCGGATTCAATAAAAATTTTATTAGGATCGACTCTCTCGCAACACCACGCCTATGTGCATTGACTGGAAGAAAACACGCCATGGGTATGGGATCAACAAGGCAATGAAGAATTTTTAAAAGTGAGAACCGCACTAACAACAGCACCAATTTTAGCACATCCTGATCTAACACAAAATTTTTGTATGGCCACTGATAGCGCGAAAACAGGTTTAGGAGTTGTTTTATTCCAAGAATACGAACAGGCAGGGCTAAGATCATACAGAACAACTGCATTTGCCAGTCGGGTACTCACAAAAAGCGAGAAAAACTAATCAGTCACGGAGCTGGAAGCATTGGCCATCGTATGGGGCTACCAACGTTTTCGATACTTCCTATTCAGAAGAAAAACAAAAGTATACACTGACCACAAAGCATTAGAATTTCTGTTATCCGCCAAACTAACTCATGGGAGGTTAGCCAGAACCATGTTAATGCTACAAGAATTTGACTTCACTATTACACGCATACCAGGATCAGCGAATGTATTTGCAGATGCTTTATCACGATGTCCACAGGGTGCATCCAATAACATAGGTTTGGAAGCAGCAGAAGACCAGTTTACAATGTACTATATGAAACCAGTACCTTTCGAAAACTACATTACGGCAGCATTGAAAAACATAAGCAAAGAACAGGACAAGGATCCCGAAATACTAGGAATCAAACACAAGTGGAGAAGTGAGGATTTTCCAGACATTCGACAGCACTATCTCGTAAAAAACAATGTTTTATTTTTTAGACGAAATGTTGCAACGAATGAATGGTTAATTTATATCCCAGATGAAGTAATTAATAAGTACATATGGTATACACATTTAAGTAATGGCCACTTTGGACCAAAGAAATGCTTTTTAAAAATAAAACAAACAAGCCATTTTCCTAATATGGAAAGATGAATTAGAACAGTATTAGCCAAATGCAAAAAATGTATGAGGGCTAAACCCGTCACTTTCCAAACCAAACCACCTGTTTCCAATAATCCCGAAAAGATTAAAACAAATAGCTGCAACAGATTTGATGGCGCCCCTCCAACGCACAAAAAATGGATATATTTTGATATTTGTCGTTTTGAAACCTACTTCTAAATATGTTACCTTGACACCATTAAAATGGGCAACAGGTCTTACTATAAGTAAAGCATTTAGACAAGATTTTCTCAGACAAGTAGGTCGAGTGGAACGAATAATTTCGGATAATGACCCACAATACAACTCAGTGCAATGGCAGAACACATTAAAACAACACAAAATAAAACCCATCTACATATCTAAGTACAAACCTAACGTAAATCCAGCAGAACGATCTATGAAGGACATAGGCACTTTATGCCAATTATGTGCAGGCAAAAGACACAACACTTGGGATATATACCTTAAAGATTTTCAAGAAGTAATAAATGAAGTGCTGCGTAGCACTACACTACTACCTCCAGATACTGTACTTAAAAATATTGAACCCCCAAACATAACCAGATAAAATATTAGATTTTCTATTGTACCATATAGACAGCACAAACAAATCATAGCAACAGCACTCTCCAACATCAGAAAGGCAGCCATTAAAAGAAAAGAAAGAGGAGATAGAATAGCAATTAAAAGAACATTCTCAGCAGGCCAGAAAGTATTTCTAAAAACACACCATCCCTCCAGCAAACAGAAACACAAAATACATAAGTTTTACGCTGCATACAAAGGACCTTTCATAATTAGCCGACTTGCTCATGATAATGCTGTGGAACTAATGAACCCAAAAACAGGCAAAACCTTAGGACTTCACCATGTGAGCCATATCAAAAAGTTTGAGGATTAATTTTATTACTGGTAAATAATCAGCACAATATTTCAAGATTATGTTGCAGATAAGATCGTCAGGAAAAGGAAGAATGAAGAGAGAGGAAGATGGGAAAAAGAAAATAATTTCAATAAAAACAAAAACAAAGATTACACCAATAGTACCATAGATTAAGGTGAAGGGATAAAGCGTAGATAGTCTAACAGCATGAAATACTAAAATGCTATACGCCATGACACTACACAAAAATAAAAAACGAATTTGAGGTTTCTTGTAGACGTTAAGACTCAAAATATCTTAGAATTGTAACATGGAAAAGGCGCCGAAATTTGGAAAGCTTTTAAGAAGGCGTAAAACAATGTAGATACTAGACATATGTTAGACGACTATAAGTGAAACTTTTTGTAAGAACCATTGTAAAAACTCCAGCAAGGACGAGATGAAACGACCCACAAGTTGCAACGTGAGAAGTATCAAGAAAGGAAAGGACGTAATTAGCAAGTCACGATTCCTACAAGGCAGAAGCATTGAGAGAAGGTTAAGGACAGCAAGACCAACAGAAGGCCCTTGTAGCTGAAGTGGGCAGTAAATAAATCTGCTGCCAAGCTGAACCACAGGGTGGTCAAGCCCTGCTGGGACAGAACACGGAACCACACAGTGGCAGAACCCTGCAGAGACACCACAGGACACCGAAAGCCAGTAGGGTCTCCGAACGCCCCGACTCAGTGGAGCGAGCAAAAAACGGCCCTATGAGAAGACCTCTTGGGCAAGCCACCACTGACAAAAAAAAAAACAATGTGTAAAAGTCACACTACTGCTATTAAACAGCACGCTGATGCATGGAACTGAAGAAAACTTCCACAAACTAGAAAAGACATGCCCAAACAATTTATCAAACTGTCATTAAGAGGAGAACTTCAAAGTGACTAGTTATCATAAATATTTCCATATCCTGTCCAGAGAAGAACCAAGAAGCAAGTAAAAAGCAGAGAAAAAGCAGGAAGAACAGAAGCTGAAGAATCGGGAGATGGAGACCAAGAAAGAAGATGGGTGAAGAATAGACGACATACCTTCCCAAATCCCTATCCTATTGTAAACTAGTCGTCTGCGAAGTATTACAACGAATAACGCCGCTTTCAGCGACACATAACGATGACTTTCACGCACACAAAGCCAGTGAACCACAAGATTCTGCACTCAAAGCTCCATTCCGTTATGGGACCTCCACAACAGCAACACACACTTGCAAACCCAACAAGGAACGTCGAACAAAGCTGTACATCAAATACTTACCCACATCCATGTCACTCAAGTCCATCACCTTCATGCAAAAATCATTCGCCAACCTCATGTTCATAGGATTAGGTGAATGTGTGAAATCAAATTATGTAATGTAGGAATTGTGCAAAAGAAACGTGAAAAAGTAAATAAGTTAAGCACACCAGACAGCTAATAAACTACTAAATAACAGTCATTTACTATGGACTTAAGTAAAAATTAGACTATCGATAAAAATAAGTAATTAGTTCTGAAATGGACAGTATATAAAGAACAAAAGTAAGGCATAATAAACACTAAAACTATATGCCACTTATTTTCTCCTCATAAAAATAAAAGAATAGCTATATTTTACATATTTTCTCCTTATAAAAACAAAGAATAAAAAATTATCTTGTTGAATGTTTTCCCTTTTTTTTAAACATTTGTACCGTTTATTAGGATAATATCTCAATACTTGTGTATGTATATTTCTCTGTCAAAGCAATTCTTGGAAATAATTCTTATTTGTTAGTGTAACAATGTTGAAATGAGTGTCTAGATACAAAAACATTTTACTTCTACATGATATTTAGAAAATGTGTTAGGAAAAGATTTTACTAAATTACTACATTTATAAAAACAATATTTCTAAGAAAATCGATGTGAAAGACTCCTCACTTTCGATAACAAACTTCACAATTAAATAAAGAAACAAAATAATTAAAGAATAATTATTATAATAGAATAAAAATATTCTTCCCTTGTCAATATAAACATATTTTTGATAATAATGTGGAAGAATATAAAAATATAAATTAGAAATACAAACTAGCATAAAACAGAATAATGTGGCAGAACAGTAGGCAACAATATTTAGATAACAAAATAATTTTCGACTGACTTAGACAACGATTCACTCACTGTCTAACTTCAGTGCAAAAATCAAGTTCAAAGGGTGGTGATACGTAAGGTGTCACGCAAATCCAACACCTACCACGAAAACCCTGACATGATAAGCAAATCCAGTAGTATGTCACATAGCTCCGAATAAATCGTGACATTAAATTAACCAGAGTAATACGAGTAACGAGTGAGCAAATGGAATACCACAGACTAACACAAGAATGCCTAAATGCATGTCATACCTCCCCACTGTGAGACAGATGCAGTTCCGAGGGGAGAAACGAGAACAGAAGCCGAGAGCAGAACCGTGTTAAGCTAGAAGGCCCTATGATAAGGGACGGACACCCACGTAGCCAGCTAACCGCTAGGACCAACCCCCCCCCCCACCCATGTTAAAAGCTAGAGCCCTCCAGAAGAACAGTATAGATCTTACAATATCACTAAAAGGGCCACCCCAGCCGCAAGTTTTAGTGTGAGACTTTTTCGCGTCTCTGTTACGTTGCAAACTTTAAAAACATTGCCCCACCACGAAAAGTATAACGTTTCTCATTGGATAGACAGAATTTTTGTAGGCGGAGCTTAAGGTTAACATTGGACCATGATTGGTGAGATGAAAACACAGCCAGATAGTTTTTTTAAACCAACTTTGGTAAATTGTAGTAAGGAGAAGTTAGGAGATAGTTGCTTCCGAGACAGCGAGGTGAGTGGAACTGTGCTGCCTGCCGCCCCATGACGAACACCGACAAGGTAATGAACGCACGCGATGCCGCATAACAGCGCATTAAGCTTCACTCAGAACTGCAGAAGTCTCATCTGTTACACCCCCTTTTTGCGTAATGCTGGTGTCGATCGTCAATTAAAGCTCATGGTGTTCACATTTGCCACTTGAAGTAAAAATCTGAAACGCGATGATTTTTCTGTTATATAGTTATTGAGAATCCACATCAGCCACGGTAATTTACGACAAGTTAGATAAGTAATTAAAGATAATTGAGGGTCACTGTAGACCATTTTGATAGTTTTCTCTTTTGTGAAACTTAATTTAAACCTAGATTATAGATGTAATATGGCATAGGTCATGCTTCGATCCATTGTAGAACTTGGAAACCCATTCAGAGAATATTCGTTCACATTTTTGTTGAACGCAGTTGCTTTTTACCATCCTGTATTAAAACATTTCCTTTTATCAATAGTGCAATTTTTAATCAATGTTTTGTGAGTAGAATAAAATTTCCAATGGTAAACTTCACTGCTTTTTCGACGTTAATTTAGCAGCTAACTAAAAATAGGAAAGCCTTGAACCCCTGCCACTAAATTTAGTTAGTATTAAGATTCTTTTACAGGGAGTGCAGTGGAGCTGACGCTGAACTCATTAAGTATTTGGTTATATGATCGCTAGTCTTACTGAACTCTTCTGAACTCTACATGACATGTGTGGTCTGGCGTCTCCTTACCAGCAGCAGGTCCCAGGTTCAAACTAGCCAAGTCCCTAAAAAACATGCTCAGAGCTCGTTGCGCAAAAGTGGTAGGGAGACACGATATACAACAGACAGACACCATGCAGAATGTTAGAGAATGGCAACCCTGCCAGGATGGTAAAATACCATGATTGAAGGTCGACCACAAGGGTAACTAGATCAGAAAAATATCCTGTTAAAAATTTTCATAATAAAAAAAAAATTTTTTTTGAAAGGCATAAATAGTTGAAAACAGTAGCTGCAGCGATAGATAATAATAAACTATTCAATGAAAAGTGCGACATTCTAGCAGAGACAGTAGCATAATTAAGTTATGAATTTTAAAAATTGTTAGAATGAAGTTTTCTCTGCAATGCAAGCGCACAGGTGGCGGATACATCGTTGACAAGTTGGTTCTGACCCAACAAGTAAGTGAATGGATTGTCAGTCTTGGGTATAATAAGTGTCAAGTCGTGTGTGCAAATAGTTTATGAAACGCGTGAGATCGTATGAGCGCATGTTGACTCGAAGTAGGGCGCGTGAATTGCTTTTAAAACAGAAAATAAGGGATTCGGAAAGATTAGCAATGGCAAATCGAGACCTTGACCGAATTGAGGTAGAGACCCAGCATGAAAATGGACAGAGAATAGAGGACAGTACAACAGACGATGCAGTATCGCGAGAAATAGGACATATGACGCACCATAACGAGGATAATGTACGTCAAGGCATAGAAAACGTAAGTCAGCATACGACAGAGGAGCAGGAAAGTAGAGAGACAGTCGATGAGGATTCTGACTTGCGTCTTGAATACGTAGAACCCATAGTACAAGTAATCAGAGCTCCCTCACCACAGAGTACAAGGAATGCGAGCAGAAACGTGTCACAGCACAGTTCAATGCAATCGGTTGCGAACCAACACTTGGGCGAAAACACAGAGCGTAGGACGTCGGAAGAAAACGCAATAGGACCCACCAATCCGGCAGAGTTATTACAACAAATTACGGAAACCATGACAAGGCAAAATAAAGACTGACGCTGAAATCATTAAGTATTTGGTTATACCATCGCTAGTCTCACTGAACTCTACATGTCATGTGTGGTCTGGCGTCTCCTTACCAGCAACAGGTCCCAGGTTCAGACTAGTCAATTCCCTAAAAAACACGCTCAGAGCGTCGTTGCGCGAAAGTGGTAGGGAGACACGATATAGAACAAACAGACACCACGCAGATTGTTAGATCAGTGACAGTAAGAGCTTGCAATCCAAGCTAGATATCCATAGCTACACATTTAGAGACTACGGCTATGACTACGTTGCCGTAAAAAACGTTTCGAATGAAGCGGTAATAAAAAGCCATCAAGAAGAACAAGGTTGTTTTCACACGTTCTATTTGTTCCTACAGTGATAGAGCACATAGCCTGAATCTTCCGAGAGAATAGTATAAGGGGTGCTTTTTTCAGACAGTTCAAGAAGACCTACAACGAACGTGAGTGACCGACTCCACACCGTGGGAGTACGTGAAGTGATATACAGCTGTGGCAAAACACTTAAAAGCGAGAAGATCTTCTTTCCTGAAATCGGTGGGAAAGAGGAGCTGCCGTCCACTATTTGAAAAGTTATAGTTTAAATAATAAATTTAATCGACCAAATTAAATCTATTAACTTTAAATTGCCAGTGCAGGTAGTCGTGTCACAAAATTGTATCGCTCTTCTACCTTCGTTGCATGAAGCGTGACACTGACAGTAATTGAACAAACAGTAGTACTGCAGGTACTGGCGAGAGAGCTGCCTCCGAAGCTAAGGCTGATAAAATTGCGCCAATTTTTGCCATTAGATGAAGCATCGAGCCTGGTGGCGAGAGCCACGCCAACAGCAATAGTCCTCCATTTTACCAACAGTAGGGCACCCTCACCATTGCCTTAGGCAAAATGTTCGAAAGGCTAGTCTATAAAAGCGCCAGTATTTCGCTGTTCGTTTTCCGTAGTACGTGACTGTCCACAGGCTCACTCTCCAGCCGCCGGCGGGTCGGTATGTGAGTGGCTTCCACGAGATGAGCCGTGCCGTTATTACTCTCCCTTGTTGCACACTACATTTCCACCCGCGTTAGGCTGCAGCAGAGCAATGACCTGTAAGCAGCTTTCTTCTTCTGTGTGTGTGTGTGTGTGTGTGTGTGTGTGTGTGTGTGTGCTCCTTTGCTGTACCGCTTTATTTAATTTAAGTGGACGCATTGCCCACATCTAGGTGCAAACGTGGTTCTGGCAGCCCAACGGTGTACTGTTTTCTGAACTCCGTAATAAAATTCTGGTACCCTTTATCCAATGAAAAATACAAGGGATGGATAAAAATGTGGAGACACCAAAAATATTATTCGTCACAATCCTCGTCAAGGACCATCGCTTACAGTCACTCGACTCACACTTCCGTTTGCATTGTGATTTAGTGGATGAAGTTTTTCCGATTTCACTATGTTGTTTGTTGTGGTCTTCAGTCCTGAGACTGGTTTGATGCTGCTCTCCATGTTACTCAATCCTCTGCAAGCTTCTTCATCTCGCCGTACCTACTGCAACCTACATTCTGAATCTGATTAGTGTATTCATTTCTTTGTCTCCCTCTACGATTTTTACCCTCCACGCTGCCCTCCAGTACTAAATTGGTGATCCCTGGATGCCTCAGAACATGTCCTACCAATCGATCCCTTCTTCTTGTCAAGTTGTGCCACAAACTCCACTTCTCCCCAATCCTATTCAATACCTCCTCATTAGTTATGTGATCAACCCATCTAATCTTGAGCATTCTTCTGTAGCACCACATTTCAAAAGTTTCTATCTCTTCTTGTCCAAACTATTTATCGTCCATAATTCACTTTCATACATGGCTACACTCCATACAAATACTTTCAGAAACGACTTCCTGACACTTAAATCTATAGTCGATGTTAACAAATTTCTCTTCTTCAGAAACGCTTTCCTTGCCATTGCCAGTCTACATTTTATATCTACTTCGACCAACATCAGTATTTTTCTCCCCAAATAGCAAAACTCCTTTACTAGTTTGTTTCTCGTTTGCTAATCTGATTCCCTCAGCATCACCCGACTTAATTCGACTACATTCCATTATCCTCGTTTTGATTTGGTGGTGTTCATCTTATATCCTCCTTTCAAGACATTGTCCATTCCGTTCAACTGCTCTTCCAAGTCCTTTGCTGTCTCTAACAGAATTATAATGTCATCGGCGAACCTCGAAGTTTTAATTACTTCTCCATGGATTTTAATACCTACGCCGAATTTTTCTTTTGTTTCCTTTACTGCTTGCTCAATATACAGATTGAATAACATTGGGGAGAGGCTACAGCACTGTCTCAATCCCTTCCCAACCGCTGCTTCTCTTTCATGCCCCCCGACTCTTCTAACTGCCATCTGGTATCTGTACAAATTGTAAATAGCCTTTCACTCCCTGTATTTTACGCTTGCCATCTTTAGAATTTGAAAGAGAGTATTCCAGTGAACACTATGAAAAGCTTTCTCTAAGTCTACAAATGCTAGAAACGTAGGTTTGCCTTTCCATAATCTAGCTTCTAAGACAATTCGCAGAGTCAATATTGCCTCATGTGTTCCAATATTTCTACGGAATCCAAACTGATCTTCCCCGAGATCGGCTTCTACCAGTTTTTTCCATTCGTCTGTAAAGAATTCGCGTTAATGTTTTGCAGCTGTGACTTGTTAAACTGATAGTTCTGTAATTTTCACATCTCTCAACACCTGCTTCCTTTGGGATTGGAATTATTATATTCTTCCTTAAATCTGAGGGTATTTCGCCTGTCTCATATATCTTGCTCACCAGATTGTAGAGTTTTGTCAGGCCTGGCTCTCCCAAGGCTGTCAGTAGTTCTAATGGAATGTTGTCTACTCCCGGGGCCTTATTTCGACTCAGGTCTTTCAGTGCTCTGTCAAACTCGTCACGCAGTATCGTATCTCCGATTTCATCTTCATCTACATTCTCTTCCATTTCCATAGTATTGTCCTCAAGTACATCGCTCTTGTATAGACCCCCTATATACTCCTTCCACCTTACTGCTTTCCCTTCTTTGCTTAGAACTGGGTATCCATCTGAGCTCTTGATACTCATACAAGTGGTTCTCTTTTCTCCAAAAGTCTTTTTAGTTGTCTTGTAGGCAGTATCTATCTTACCCCTAGTGAGATACGCCTCTGCATCCTTGCATTTGTCCTCTAGCCGTCCCTGCTTAGCCATTTTGCACTTCCTGTCTATCTCATTTTTGAGACGTTTGTATTCCTTTTTGCCTGTTTCATTTACTGCATTTTTTTGTATTCTCTCCTTTCATCAATTATATTCAATATTTTTTCTGATACCTAAGGATTTCTACTAGTCCTCGTCTTTTTACATACTTGATCCTCTGCTGCCTTCACTACTTCATCCCTCAAAGCTACCCATTCTACTTCTAGTGTATTTCTTTCCCCCATTCCTGTCAATTGTTCCCTTATGCTCTCCTTGAAAGTCTGTACAACCTCTGGTTTAGTCAGTTTATCCAGATCCCATCTCCTTAAATTCCCACCTTTTTACAGTTTCTTCAGTTTTAATCTCTAGTTCATAACTAATAGATTGTGGTCAGAGTCCACATCTGCACCTGGGAAAGGTCTTACAATTTAAAACCTGATTCCTAAATCTCTGTCTTACCATTATATAATCCATCTTATACCATCTAGTATCTGCAGGCTTCTTCCATGTATACAACCATTTTTCATGATCCTTGAACCAAGTGTTAGCTATGATTAAGTTATGCTCTGTGCGAAATTCTACCAGGCGGCTTCCTCTTTCATTAATAAGCCCCAATCCATATTCACCCACTATGTTTCCTTCTCTGCCTTTTCCTACTATCGGATTCCAGTCACCCATGACTATAAAATTTTCGTCTCCCTTCACTATCTGCTTTCGCTATATGAGGTTTATATTCTATTCGGTACCCCTTGAAACACCAAACACTTCATCCAGCCCCATGGCCGAGTGGTTCTAGGCACTTCAGTCCGGAACCGCGCTGCTGCTACGGTCACAGGTTCGAATCCTGCCTCGAGCATGGATGTGTGTGATATCCCTAGGTTAGTTAGGTTTAAGTGGTGCTAAGTCTCGGGGACTGATGACCTCAGATGTCAAGTCCCAAAGTGCTCAGAGCCATTTTTGAACCAAGCACCTCAGCTACGTTGCTTGCGGAAGCACCCACCATACGAGCACCGACAGGTCACTAAAGTTCAGATTCACTTGGCTCCGACAAAATGACCCACAGCTACACAGAACAATGTTCCGACCACGACCGACACTTGCACTGTGTTGAGGACATTCCAGACGTGCCGTTCGTCGTCAAATACAACAGCGCAGCCTTCAGGGTTGGCCAGCACCTGGAGTCATATGCAAGCATGAATTTCTCGCGATGTTACGTTATTTTGGCTCAACTTACGTAAATCTTGTCATTGTGACCAGTAATGGCGGCAAAGTGGATATACCTTATTCATTGCAAGATACCGTCAGTATCAGTGTAATTACAGAACGTGAACGTCCCTTCCGAGCAGGCTGACCAATCCTCATTGCGTTTGTAAGGGTAAATTATTTAATCATATTATTATACTTGGGTGGTGTCTGTACTTTTGGACATACATGTCCGAAAGGGCAGACACCATCTGTATGTAATATATGTAGGGGACGACGTTACTATATTTTATTGCTGATGCACAACATTATCCGAAACCTTGCGGGAATACAAGCTGCAATCAGTGGATAGTGGGCCCTAACCTGTAGCATCCGGCATACCCAGGTTTCGGTAGCACGAGGTACGTGCTCGGACAGGCAAGGCGGTCACGACGGCCTCTGTCGTAAAGCGGGGGATTTTCTATGCCCGGGGACTGGGTGTTTATGTTGTCCTCATCCGTCATCTCGTAAAGTGGGAATCAATTTTCGACTCCCGGTCCAGCACAGATTTTCACTTGTCGCCGTTGGGTTCGCTCAGTGTTGCACTGCAGCTAAAAGTCGAATACTTATTTCGTCATGTGTTAGTCATATTAGCTGCGTCTCATTTGATTACACTTGCACGACAACACCTTAACCACTTGTCAGCCACATAATCAATTCTTCCTCCATCCTGCCACACTGGAGTCGAAACTGGGAGGACATTAAAAGAGTGAGTTAAAGAGCACGAATACGATGCAAGTTTCAGATAAAAAGCAAACTGGGCGGTAGTGAATCACCAAGGAGAATGTGACCTTGTTATTGAATTTAAGAATTTACAAGTGCTTGCTTGATAAAAGGATACCTATAGAAGGGCAGCCAGTGAAGCAGTTTCAATATCGGAGAATGAGTACAATTTCGATAGATGATGAGGATGATTTCTGGGTTGTGGAGCGCTCAACTGCGCGGTCATCAGTGCCCACACACGTTACCAATCTGTACACAGTCCAACCTCGCCACGTTTATGAATGATGATGGAATGATGAGAACAACACAGATACCCAGTCTCCGGGCAGAGAAAATTCCCAACCTGGCCGGAAATCGAATCCGGGACCACGTGATCCAGAGATAGCAACGCTAGCCACTAGACCACGAGCTGCTGACAGTTTCAATAGAGATAGTGGCTACAGGCTTCCGTATCTGTGGGTACCCGTTATCAAAGCGTAAACTCGCAGACAGGGCGGGTAAGGAATATAAGCAACTGCCAGTAGACAACCGAGGTGGCAAGACAAGACTAATATTATTGAAATACCTTTTCTGTCAGTATCTGCTTTCAGTAACTAAACTATGGCGACGGCCCACGAAATAGCAGGCTGAAGAACTTTTCCCAATAACTCCACTCCACAGAAAAAGCCCGAAAAGTAGCCATTTAGAAAAGGACGCTATAGTGTCGATAGTGTTCAGCTATTCAGAGACATTAGAACAATCCAGAAGAAGATCAGTGCACAAGGTCTGAGAAGTCGAGCATTGAAGATGTTTGAAAATGATTATGATGCGACCTAACGACTGAGAAAATTGTACCATCAATGACAAGGGCTACGGTAGCATGCAGACTTGGGCAGGCCACGACGTTTGGAACTGGGATTTACTGCAAACTTCGTACACTCGTAGTACTCCATGAGGACAACAAAATGCGTAAGCAGCAGCGCGTACTTCTCAAGCGTTATTGAGAAAATCGCAAGATAATTTCGGTTGTCAAATATATATACCTCTGCGTGGTCATTTTAACCATGAAGCGGCTGCAGCAGAGTGGTGCCGGCACTGTAGCTCAGCGTGTTTGGTCAGAGCGTTAGCTTCCCTTTCTAATAAAAAAACTGAGCGGGTATCATCGGACGTCCGTCCTGAACATATTCAACGAACAATATACAACAAACTTTTTTTTTTTTTTTTTTTAAGTGTTTGGCGTTCAAGCCGCTGGATCGAGTTCCGTTCGTCAGTTCATTTTATTTTCAACACAGTCATTTTCTCTACTGTTTATATTACAACTGATATAATGGGGAAAATACGTGTAATCGGATGAAATTTTATTAAATTTACTATGTTATTTGGCGGTCTACTAATTTTTATTATCACGAATAATGTAATGTTCATAACTATCGACTAGTAACCGACCAAATGCATAAAGTCATACTGCACATGTCTGCTTGTCCGTGATTTGAGAAATCCCTTATACCTGGAAGGAGCCCCAAACGACTTGTTACCTCCAAGTTTTGACCGGCACAGACGGCTTTCGAAAGATGTATAATTAATCGTCGCTTTAGACATTACAAGTTGCAGGATGGTATTTTTCGCAAAAACATGGAAAACATAAAGTTAAACGGCAAAAGCTGCATTGAATAAATGCTATGTTTCCGCATACGCAAGGACTTTTGACGTTTTCAGTGGAAAAACAAACTTTGTTAACATTTTCAATAACCTCTCTTTCAGACGATAGTTTGGAAGCAAACCATGCATAACGCAGAATTTCCTTAAGAATCGGCGCTGATAATTGGTTATGCAGTATCGAGTGTATTTTAATAGCGTCTTCCGAGAAGCAATTTCTCGTTCTCTTTCGATTAAATACGAACAGTTTTGAAGACAAAGACAAGCATACATTTTCAGTATCACTTTATGCGTTTGGCCGTTTACTAGTCGATAGTTATGAATATTATATTATTTGTGATAATAAAAATTAGTAGATTGCCAAATAACATTGTAAATTTTATAAAAGTTCATCCGATTACACGTATTTTTCCCATTATATCAATTGTAATATAAACAGTAAAGAAAATGACTGTGTTGAAAATAAAATTAAAAAAAGCTGACGAACGGAATTCGATCCAGCGGCTTTTATATGGTTTTTATTGGTTTTATATTGTTCGCTGAACTTGCTCAGGGCGGACGTACGATGACACCAGTTCATTTTGTTCGTTCATCCGTTCGCTCAGTTTTTTTTAGTAGACAGGGAAGCTATCACTCTTTTTTTTCATTTCATTTTGTTCGTTGTAGATCGTTGAGTTTTGGTCGTTGCGGACGTCACAATGACATGCATTAAAGTTCGTTTGTTGATCGTTCCACTCAGTTTTTTTATTACAAAGGCCAACCGGCGCTCTGACCGAGCTCGCTGAGCTACCGTCCCGTCACCACCCTGCTGCTGCCGCGTCATGGTTAAAATGGCCACGCACAAATATATATTCGACGACCGAAATTATCTTGCGATTTTCTCAGTAACGCTTGAGAAGTACGCGCTACTGCTTAAACATTTTGTTGTTCTCATGGAGTACTACGAGAGTATGAAGTTTACAGTAAATCCGCGTTCCAAACGTCGTGGCCTCCTCTTGTAAGTATAAATCTGTTACTGTTGTAAGGTGGTCACGTAACTTTGATTTTCGTAATTATCGATGCGCACGTGAAGAGAGAGTGCAACTTAGGTTACTATTAATCTTAGGTCTTCATGCGGCATAGTCTTTGCCTGTGCGCAGTCTGATATTCTGTAAGTTGAAGTGTGGTAGGTAATGGACGTATTCAGTAGTGCCGGCCGCGGTGGTCTCGCGGTTATGGCGCTCAGTCCGGAACCGCGCGACCGCTACGGTCGCAGGTTCGAATCCTGCCTCGGGCATGGATGTGTGTGATGTCCTTAGGTTAGTTAGGTTTAAGTAGTTCTAAGTTCTAGGGGACTGATGACCACAGATGATAAGTCCCATAGTGCTCAGAGCCATTTCAACCATTTTTATTCAGTAGTTCTGTATTGACTTGTATCAGTTAAATGAATAAAGATTTATTAAAAAGGACCGCAAGGATGAATTGCTGTATATATTGAAAGGCGGACTGTGCAGCTAGTTTGTCGAAATGATTACTGTCAGCTAGTTAACTTGGTTCACTTGCTCAGATCTGAGCGGAGGACCACACCCAATTCCCTAAATCATGCAATAACATATAAACTGATTAAGCTGTTTCGTTTTCATAGAAATTCTCTTTTAATTGTACCCTTTTTAAATCATTGTTCAGACCAATGTTATGTGTGAAGATCACGAGAAATTTTACTCTGTCTCTTTGAACACATTCTTCATTGTAAAATCGTTGACTTGGATTATCATTTCACAGCAATAGTTACCCTACCCGTCTCACTGTTTAAAGAAGTTTTACCATTAAGCATTACACATTCCACCGTGTGGTATGCAACAATTTGAATAATGTCTGGAAATTTTATTTAAAAATTGAAATGTAGCATAGCCGCTGCCAGCTTGCTGTTTGCTGTTCTGCTTTGGAGAAATCTGCAACAATGTTGTCAAGACTCGAGGTAAGTGTAAATTTTAATTAGTATCAGATAATTATTTTTCTTTTGTTCCGCAATGAATATAAAGACAAGTTGCATTTAGACCAGTTACAGTTCAATTCAGCTTAGGTTCTGTTTAGTCAAAAGTCAGCATACGAGTTGGTTAACTGTTTGTGGGTACATAGTTTTGGTAATACGTACCCCTTTTTTTGTTTTAGAGTAGGAGAGAAATTTGGGCTGAATTTCATACAGAAACACATAGTGGGCAACTTACACTATTAATGGGGACGAGTACTATGATTGTTACCGTGGTCGGGAACTACAACCTGCATGAGTCAGGAGTAATTTAGCGTAACTATCAAAATTCACACTTTCTGAGTCGCACCTATTAAGTAAATAACACGTTTCAAGGTGGACCGTATTAAATTTTTGATAACGTAAGACCCACCAACAGAAAAAGGAGTTTTCAAAATTCACATAATTTCAAACAACGCAGCACCGTTTGTGTATCGTGACTGTAATAGGCTGCCTTTGAGTTCCGTCCCGCAAGCCATTTCGCTCATATAGCTTCATGCGTTTTGGGCTTTTTCGCGCTCTTGCCACGTATTCGTCTATCCGGAACGATCTATCACAGGCTTTTTTCTCTGCATCAGTGAATCATTAACGGGTCCGCTCGTACTCACTTCATTCTTTCGGAATATACCATCGCGGCCACTGCGTGCGGCAGCCGCGACTTAATAACACAGCTCAAAAATTCATACTTTGAGAATTTAATTATTTATGGTGATCCTAATGCTTTCAGTATGCTCAGTTCACAAATTCCACGATTCTTCCTCTACCCTATAAGGGTTTTTCACAAAGTAGATGGCGATTCAGAAAATTAAAACTAAATACAGGGTGAGTCACCTAACGTTACCGCTGGATATATTTCGTAAACCACATCAAATACTGACGAACCTATTCCAGAGACCGAACGTGAGGAGAGGGGCTAGTGTAATTGTTTAATACAAATCATACAAAAATGCACGGAAGTATGTTTTTTAACACAAACCTACGTTATTTTAAATGGAACCACGTTAGTTTTGTTAGCACATCTGAACATATAAACAAATACGAAATCAGTGCCGTTTGTTGCATTGGAAAATGTTAATTACATCCGGAGATATTGTAACCTAAAGTTGACGCTTGAAACCTCCGACGTTCGTTGCGTGTTGTAACAAACACGGGCCACGGTCGGCGAGCAGCATCTGCAGGGACGTGTTTACGATGACGACCGTGTTTACGAGTGTGGCTGTAGTGCACTGTTGTGGTTTGGTCTAGCTGTCGCAGTGTCCGCATGTAGCGCTTGCTGCCATTGTTATTATGCATTCGTCTCCGTACGCAGACGAACTGTAGTACACCGTGTTACCAGACGTCTGTGATGGTGTAGTGTTGTAGGAACTGTGACCATGGTGTATTCGAACTCTGAGAAGGCGGAGATGATACTCATCTATGGTGAGTGTCGACGAAATGCAGCTGAAGCCTGCAGGGTGTATGCAGAACGGTACCCGGACAGAGAGCATCCAACGTGCCGCACATTGCAAAACATCTACCGCCAACTGTGTGCAACAGGTATGGTCGTAGCACGCAGACGGGTTCGTAACAGGCCCGTCACAGGAGAAGCGGGTGCAGTTGGTGTGTTAGCTGCTGTTGCCATGAACCCACACATGAGTACACGGGACATTGCGAGAGCCGGTGGACTGAGTCAAAGTAGTGTCATGCGCATACTGCATCGTCACCGCCTTCACCCTTTTCACGTGTCGCTACATCAGCAATTACATGGTATTGACTTTAATCATCGAGTGCAATTCTGTCAATGGGCATTAACAGAGAATGCGTTGCAGTTCTACCTGTTTACCGATGAAGCGGGTTTCACAAACCACGGGGCAGTGAATCTACGGAACATGCATTACTGGTCCGTGGACAATCCTCGCTGGCTCAGACAGGTAGAGCGACAGCGACCGTGGACTGTAAATGTATGGTGCGGAATCATTGGCGACCACTTCATTGGTCCTCACTTCATTGCAGGGGCCCAAACAGCTGCAACATACATCGCGTTTCTACAGAATGATCTGCCAACGTTGCTCGAAAATGTCCCACTGGAAACGCATCGATGTGTGTGGTATCAGCATGATGGTGCACCTGCAAATTCCACAATTAACACTAGGCTGACCCTTGACAGGATGTTCGACGGGCGTTTCATAGGACGTGGAGGACGCATAAATTGGCCAGCCCGTTCTCCTGATCTTACACCTCTGGACGTCTTTCTGTGGGGTACGTTAAAGGAGAATGTGTACCGTGATGTGCCTATAACCCCAGAGGATATGAAACAACGTATTGTGGCAGCATTACACCAGATGTACTGCGGCGTGTACGACATTCATTACGCCAGAGATTGCAATTGTGTGCAGCAAATGATGGCCACCACATTGAACATCTATTGGCCTGACATGTCAGGACACACTCTATTCCACTCCGTAATTGAAAACGGAAACCACGTGTGTACGTGTACCTCACCTCTCATGGTAATGTACATGTGCGTCAGTGAAAAGACCAATAAAAAGTGTTAGCATGTGGACGTAATGTGCTGTTCCAGTCTCTTCTGTACCTAAGGTCCATCACCGTTCCTTTTCGATCCCTACGTAATTCGGTGCTCTCCGATACACACGATCGAACAGCGGAGGAGTGGTACTCAAGCGTCAACTTTAGGTTACAATGTCTCCGGATGTAATTAACATTTTACAATGCAACAAACGGCACTGATTACGTATTTGTTTATATGTTCAGATGTGCTAACAAAACTAACGGGGTTCCATTTAAAAAAACGTAGGTTTGTGTTAAAAAACATACTTCCGTGCATTTTTTTATGGTTTGTATTAACCAATTACACTAGCCCCTCTCCTCACGTTCGGTGTGTGGAATCGATTCGTCAGTATTTGATGTAGTTTGCGAAATATATCTAGCGGTTATGTTAGGTGACTCACCCTGTATATATATTCCAAAAACCTTTGCTAAAATACATATTGAAATAATGCACAGCTAATCAGGTATTTTGTTCTTCAGTACCCAATAACAGTAATAAATGTTACTGTCTCTTCTTTTTCCCCTGAATGCTCCGTTTCGAACTTTTTCTTTTATATCCTCCGTGAGGACATTTCCTTTGTAGCAGCTATAGCATTGACGTCCAATTGGCTGTGACACCTCCGCTTTATTTCGATAATCTCACTGTTCCTCGCTCATACTAAGTAGCCTTTCTAGAAAAAAGCCGAATTTGGTGCAAGAAGTGCAGCTCCAAGGTCACTCAGGCACGCTACACTTTGTCGGTATGCAACATCTTTGTTACTATATTCTCGCAATCAGGAACTTTGTAGTTGCCAAACAACTTACTGACAACGTCTTTAAAACATATCCAAGCTGGTCCACCGATGTCTTTCATTTTGTCCTCAAATGCTTCGTCGTTAGTTTCCGAATGTCTGGGCTCCTTTCAGCTTGGGTTATGACAGCTCGGAAACACATTTGCCACAGACTTGAAGGTGCCACCATATTCTGGTAAGAGGTTTAATAACTTTTTTTTTGAGTTCAGCTTTGATCTGAAGCGGGGGCAGGGTGGCTCCAACTTTAGCCGCTCTATTTGCCCAGAGTTACTGGATCAGTGCTCGTGTTTTGAAGAACTGTCCCATAGATTGTTAGCTGTATACTGAGGTGACAAAAGTCACGGGATAGTGATACACATATACACAGATGGCGGCAGTATCGCATACACAAGGTATAAAAGGACATTGCAGCGGTGAAGCTGTCATTTGTACTCAGTTGATTTATGTGGAAAGTTTTCCAACATAATTATAGTCGCAGGACGGGAATTAACAGACTTTGAACGCGGACTGGTAGTTGGGGCAGTGCATTCCGGAAACCGTAATGGAATAGAATATTCCGAGATTTACAGCGTCGAGAGTGTGTCGAAACTACCAAATTTCAGGCATTACGTCCTACCACGAATAACATAGCGGTCGACGGCTTTCACTTAATGACCGAGGACAATGGCGTTTCCTTGGAGTTGTCAGTGCTAACAGACAACCAACACTGCGTGAAATAACCGCAGGAAACAATGTGGGACGTACAAAGAACGTATCCGTTAGGTCAGTGTGGTGAAATCTGGCTTCATGGATTAAGGCAGCTGAAGACCGAAGCGAGTGCATTTGCTAACAACATGACATCGCCTGCAGCATGTCCTGGGCTCCTGACCGTATCGGTTGGCCTTACGACCGAAAAACCGTCGCTTCGCCAGATGAGTACAGATTTCAGTTGGTATGAGCTGGTGGTAGGATTCGAGAGTGGCGCAGAGTCCACGTGGCCATCGACCCAAGTTGTTAATAAGGCACTCTGCAAGCTCGTGGTGGCTCCATAACGCTGTGGACAGTGTTTATATCGAAATGACTGAATATTCTGATCCAACAGAACCGATCATTGATTGTAAATTGCTATGCTCGCCTAGATGGAGATCATTTGCAGCCATTCACGGACTTCATGTTATGAATCACATTGCGACATCTCACTGGGCCACAATTGTTCACGATTTCTTTGAACATCATTCTGCAGGATTCGAGCGAATAATTTGGCCATCCAGATCGCCCATCATGAATCATATTAAACTTTAAAAGTGCGTAAACAAAAGGTCGTTCTTACAGAAAATCCTGCATCGGCGACACTTTCGCAGTTAAGGACCGCTATAGAGGCTGCAAGGCTCGATATTCCTGCAGGTGACTTCCAACGACATGTTGAGTCCATTCCAGGACGAGCTGCTTCACTACGACGGACAAAAAGAGAATGAATTGTGTCATCTCAGTGTATGACAGACTATAAAATAAAACTTTTAGTAGTAAGTTACGTTGCAAACCGTCACAAAACGTTAATGTCGCTAATACAGAAAAAAATTATATTCTGCATACCGCACATAAATTCGTAAATTGTATCAAGTACCCAAAAATACACCAGAAAAATCTTTTCGCTTTAAGAAATAGTCGCATAAGTCCCTTATCAGCGCGCTTACGTAACAAAGGTCGTTCGCTCGCTATATAAACGGGCAGTGCACGCCAGCGGAATCATTCCGCTGTGAGCTCTATCTGCAACAGTATTGAAGCACTATGCCTTGTCGACGTGTGTATCGTCAGTATACAGGGTATTTCAAAAAAGACTTTACATCTTTGAAATTTCATATAATTTAATTCATAGTATTTACAGAGGTGAATGTAGTGTCAATTTGTAGGAAAATACATCACGTTTTGTCTCGAATAGTTCGCTAGTGCCGAACCACACCGTAAGGAGCGCTAGCGGCAGATGCGTTAAAGATGGCTACCTTCATTGGACCCGAGCGTGCTAGCTGTGTGTTTTTTGTTTGAATAATCGAAGTCGGCGACAATAGTTCAGCGTAATTTCCGTACCAAGTGCACTGAAGATCCCCCTAGTTGGCCTACAATCTATGAGTGGCACATATGTTTTGTAGAAACAAGGTGCTTGGCATGACATGGGAAATCATCAGGTCGCCCAAGCACATCTGACGACGTCACTGAGCGAGTTTGAAAACGTTTTATCAACTGCCCTACGAAATCCACCCGGGGTGCGTCTAGCAAACTGCAAATCCCACGTACGACTGTTTGGTGTGTGTTGAGAAACCGTTTGCATTTGAAACAGCACAGAATGACGACCGAACAAGCAATAAAAGACACAGATAAAATTGCTCGCAAGAACTTCTGTGCGGATACTTTAAATGGATTACATGAGAATGAACATTTCTTGGACAGAATCATATGTTCTGACGAGTTGACTTTTCACTTAAGTGGCAACAGTAAGACACAAAACTGTAGGATTTAGGGCAGTGAAAATCGGCATCAAACATTGCAACATGTTCGTGATAGCCCTAAACTGAACGGTTTTTATGTCCTCCAAGGATAAGGAGTTCCTTCACTTCGTCTGCCCAAATATGGCTCCTAAGTTTAACGCTCACCTCAGTTTTTCCACTCCTTATTACCTTTAAATTTTTCTGATTTACTGCCGATGACCTCAGCAATTTGGTCCTATAGGAACATACCACAACTTCTGATTTACTCTTAAATCATACTCTTTACTCATTAGACTGTCTATTCCATTGAACAGTTTCTGCAATTCCCCTTGACTTTCACTGAGTATAGTTACACCATCAGCGGCTCTTACCATTGCTATCCTTTCGCCCTAAGTTTTAATCCCATTCCTGAACCTTTCTTTCATTTGCGTCATTGCTTCTTTGGCCTACAGACATCGATACGGACGAAAGATTACACTCCTTCTAGCCCGAGTATTTCGGTTTTGGTCTTCCATGTGTACTGTTCCGTCTTGGTTTTTGTAGATTACCCACCTTTCTCTATACCATATAACTAATTATGTGTAAATTTCCAACATCTTACACCATTTTACAGCGTGTTTTTTTTTTTTTTTTTTTTTTTTTTTTTGCTTCAGTTGTCATGTGCGATGTCCAAATTGTCCCTCTGGGCCCTTTACCTTTTTCACAGCCAAACTGATGATCAAACCGATCCTAATTCTTCTGTTTCGTTATTCTATACATTATTTTTGTCAGCAACTTTATAGTTTTCGCAATTGTCTGTCCTTAGTTTCTGCGACATTGTGTGCATGTTGCATCTCCAGCCTCACAAATTTTACACACAATCTTCAAGAGTCGTTTCTTGCCACTTCCAAATTAATGTTATTCGTGGATTATGCCTTACTTTATTGTATGATATTCCGAAATCCTGTCAGTTCTGGATTTTCTATGTCTTCGATGTTTCACGATTTCTTCTTCTAGCAAGTAATCAATTTCTCTCCCTCGCAGCAGACTTCGTTGTTAACGGAACAATTACTGTTGTACTTTTAACATTGATGTCTTTGCTCTCAAATTTTTATAATGACTCTTTTGTGGACGAGAAAAACCAGAGAAAATCTGGATGACTTGAAACTGTGTCTTTCGCCCTGTTGCATGTTTCATTATCGACTGCCTCGTTACAAGAACGGCTGTCGTTAAAACTCCGTAACAAACCAATTTTTTTAAATTTTCTCGTCGTGATAATTTTGTGAGAAGCATGTGGGAGGAAGCAAAATATTGTAAGGCTCCTTTTGAATCGCACACACTCGAAATTCAAACAGTAAAATTCTCCTTAGATACGTCTCTTGTAGCGTCTCCCAGCGGAGTTCATTTTAGCATCTCCGTAACGCTTTCGCGTGGAAAAATGATCCTGTGATAAAACATACCGCTCTTCGTTGGATTATTTCGCCTCTTTATACACAGTACGTTACATTTACATATATTAAAAATCAATTGGCAGTTTCTGCACCAGTCGCCACCGACTGCAGTCGTTTCTGCATGTTGCCACATACTTCTAGCGTTGCAACTGTTCCGTAGAAAGAGCATCGTCCGCAAATAGCCTCAGGGATTCCCCATCATTATCCACTAGCTTATTTATAAATTATTAATATCAGCGGCACTAAAAGGTTACCAAACAATCTTTGCGTTTTCCCATTTTGTTCTATTAACTCTTGCAGTTAACCACGAATTTAGTGCCACACTAGGAAAGCTCGTAATTTTTCACTAAACGACAAATCGAATGTGTACCAAATGCCTTCCTGAGATCAAAAAGCTGATGTCTGACGCTCGCATCTCGAGGACTCGCATTCGGGAGGACGACGGTTCAATCCCGCGTCCGGCCATCCTGATTTAGGTTCTCAGTGATTTCCCTAAATCACTCCAGGCAAATGCCGGGATGGTTCCTCTGAAAGGGCACGGCCGACTTCCTTCCCTGATCCGATGAGACCGATGACTTTGCTGTCTGGTCTCCTTCCCCAAACAACCCAACCCAATCTCGAGGACGAAGAGAGGCTCAAAATGGTTCAAATGGCTCTGAGCACTATGGGACTTAACATCTATGGTCATCAGTCCCCTAGAACTTAGAACTACTTAAACCAAACGAACCTAAGGACATCACACACATCCATGCCCGAGGCAGGATTCGAACTTGCGACCGTAGCGGTCACTCGGTTCCAGACTGAAGCGCCTAGAACCGCACGGCCACACCGGCCGGCCGGACGAAGAGAGAGATCTGAGTTTTGCATCTCTGTTTGGAAAAACAACTTTGTTCCTTATATAAAGGAGATTTTAGGTCTCCAAAAACATCACCGTGGGCGAACAAAGACTATGTGATCAAAAGTATCCGGACACCCACAAAAATATACGTTTTTCATGTTAGGTGCACTGTGCTGCCACCTACTGCCAGGTACTCCATATCAGCGACCTCAGTAGTCATTAGACATCGTGAGAGAGCAGAATGGGGCGCTCCCCGGCACTCACGGACATCGAACGTAGTCAAGTGGTAGGGTGTCACTTGTTTCAATCGTCTGCACGCGAGACTTCCACACTCCTAAACATTCCTAAGTCCACTGTTTCCGATGTGATAGTGAAGTGGAAACATGAAGGTACACGTACAACACAAAAGTGTGCAGGCCGATCTCGTCTGTTAACTGCAGAAGAGGGGCGTAATGTGTAATAGGCAGATATCTATCCAGACCATCACACAGGAATTGCAAACTGCATCAGGATCCACTGCAAGTACTATGACAGTTAGGCTGGAGGTGAGAAACGCTGCTGCTCATAAGCCGCACATCACGCCGGTAGAAGCTAAAGAACGCCTCGTTTGGTGTAAGCAGCATAAATATTGGACGATCGAACAGTGGAAAAATGTTGTGCGGAGTGACGAATCACAGTAATCAATATGTTGATCCGATGGCAGGGTCTGGGTGTGGGGAATGCCCGGCGAACGTCATCTGCCAGCGCGTGTACTGCCAAAAGTAAAATTCGGAGGCGGTGTAGTTATGGTGTGGTCTTGTTTTTCAACAAGGGGGCTTGCATCCCATATTTTGGGTGGCACTATCACAGCACAGGCCAACATTGATATTTTGAGCACCTTCTGGTTTCCCACTGTTGAAGAGCAATTCAGGGATGGCGATTGCATCTTTCAACGCGATCGATCACCTGTTCATAATGAACGGGCTGTGGCGGTGTGGTTACACGACAATAACATCCCTGTAAGGGACTACCGAGCGAGGTGGCGCAGTGGCTAGCACACTGGACTCGCATTCGGGAGGACGACGGTTCAATCCCGTCTCCAGCCATCCTGTTTAGGTTTTCCGTGATTTCCCTAAATCGTTTCAGGCAAATGCCGGAATGGTTCCTTTGAAAGGGCACGGCCGATTTCCTTCCCCATCCTTCCCTAACCCGAGCTTGCGCTCCGTCTCTAATGACCTCGTTGTCGACGGGACGTTAAACAACACTAACCTAACCTAACCTGTAAGGGACTGGCCTGCACACAGTCCTGACCTGAATCCTATAGGACACCTTTGTGATGTTTTGGAACTTCGACTTCGTACCCGGTCTCCCCGACCGACATTGATACCTCTCTTCAGTGCAGCACTCCGCGAAGAATGGGCTGCCATTCCCCAAAAAACCTTCCAGCACCTAAATGAACATGTGCCTGCGAGAGTGGAACCTGTCATCAAGGCTAAGGTGAGCCATCGTCATATTGAATTCCAGCATTACCGATGGAGGGCGCCACGAGCTTACAAGTCATTTTCAGCGACGTGTCCGGATACTTTTGATCACATAGTGTAGAACACGTTCCTCAATTCTGCAAGAGATTTTTGTCGGCGATATATGCCTATTATGCTAGCCTGTCTGACGACATACGTTTTTGCCGGTGGCTAGGTAAATTTAGGTACTACATTGGCGTACGATAAATTACTACAAGGCGGAGAGAGGTGGAAAGGGACGATGGAAGGGGGGTGGGGGAGGAAACTTTTGCGAATAGTCTAGAAGCTCACACGCATCTCATCCGAAACAGATGTCTTTCAACTGCTGGGCAATTTTTTATTTTTTTTTTTTTATTTTAGAATGGTTTTGAACTCTACCCATTTATGCTCCATATCTTTGTCCTCAGAGCTGAATATTTAATGTTGATTATTTGATTGTTGATTGTTACGCTGCATGTGACCTTTTAACATCAACGAACAAGGCATTATAATTAAATTTTACTTGAGGCATTTGGGTCTCATGTTCATCTACAATAACGATAGAAGCTTAAGAAATGAATAGATATTAGTGGCTGTCTGGGACTTAGACCAACATTTCCTTGTTTACAAAGCACATATGTTAGCCCTTTCACCACCGCAGCGATATAGTTAACACCTCTGAATGGGCTTCACTAGTCGAACGCCCTCCATAACACAAACTTCAGTTCACGTGTTGTTAGGGCGGGGCGTTCGACTAGGATACTCCACGCAGCTGTGTTAACTATACTGCTGCAGTGGTGTAATGGCTAACACACCTGCCTACTAAAGGAGGCTCGGGTTCACCACCTCACTCCTAACAATAAAAGTTTATTTGACTTAAGGGAAATTTGCATTTACTGTAGTGATAAATATGTAAACTCCTGCTCATCAAGCGTCCAATGTCTTAGGTTTCATAGCCCTTTTAATAATGGTATGTATATTTTACTCTTTACATCGTTAGTCAAATTAATTACGCATGTAAAACTGATTCGTCTACCAAAGTATAGGATCTTCATATTGTTATTCACATTTATGTTTTCTCTTTTGCCACATATAGTGAACATGCCTCTATATGTGCAGGTCTGTGACCCTGCAACATACATATGAAACCTAAAAGCACTATATTCACACTACAACAAATCAAAGCAATGAAACTATTTAACTAAATGCATGAACATATTATTCAAAAACCAGCCACAGGAAAATTGACGAATAATAGTCTACGATTTATAAAAAAGACAATAGAAGAAAACAAAGGAACAGCATGTTAATGTCTGTCTCCCTGTGGATACCTGCATTTGTTAGGACTGTAAATTAAAGTTTATATATATTACAAAAAGTTCCAGCTGTGCCACAAATTTTAATTTATTTCTTAAGCTTCTATCATTATCATAGATAAAGGTGAGACCCAAATATCTCAAGCAAAATCTAATTATATGATATCTATAGATAAGTTACACTTCTGAGGTACAGGCAGGATTTTCCCATTGCCCCCAATGTTCGGTGCTATTCCAATACTAGAGAGCAATGGGAACAGCGAAGATCTAAGGAGGGGAAAATGGCTCAAGACCTGAATTGAGGTTTGTCTTAGGGGGTGAGTTGGACTAGGGTAGTCCATGCAGCCCTGTTAGCTGTATCTCTGCGGTGTTGTAATGGCTAGCATATCTGCCTAGTAAGCAAGGAGACGTAGTATCAAGTCCTACCACGGCACGAATTTTAATTCATTTCTTAAGCTTCTCTCATTATCAACATGGCATTGCTGTGCTGCTGCTGTGGACGGTTGAAATAAAGGAAAAACTGCAGCCGTTATTAGTTCCGAGGGTATACAGCTTTGTAGTATAGTTAAATGATGATGGCATCCTCTCGGGTGAAGCGCTTAGGAGGTAAAATAATCTCCCTCTCCGACCTCGATGTGGAGACTACACACTATGTCATAAGGAAGAACAAAACTGACTGAGCAAGCAGGTTTAGATTCCTTAAATAGGCAGGTAAGTTAGAATACTGAAAAATGGTAATTAATTTGTTGAGGTCAGATATAACGGGGATTACTGAAATTCGGTGGCAGAACGAACAGGTCTTCTGGTCAGGTGAGTACAGGATTGTAAACACGAAATGAAATATGAGTGGTGCAGGAGTAGGTCTAAAAATGAATAAGGAAATTGGTATGCAGTAACCTATCACGCGTAGCATTGGATTGTATTGTATGGAACTGGGAACCTACAAATGACGGAGAGGCTACTTCCCCACCGTAGCCTCAGTGGTACACAACCTCACAACAGGATACAGCAGTCCACTCACCTCACCGCCACCCCACACCGATTCCAGGGTTATTGTGCGGTTCGGCCCCTGGGGAACGTCTTACACCACCAGACGAGTGTAACCCCCAATGTTTGCGTGGTCGAGTAATTATGGTGTACACGTACTTGGAGAAAGTGTTCGCGCAGGAATCGCCGACATAGTGTAACTGAGGCGGAATAAGGGGAACCAGCCCGCATATGGAAAACCGCCTTAAAAACCATCCACAGACTGGCCGGCACACCGGACTTCGACAATAATCCGCCTTCCCGCCCGGAAAGCAGACCGCACGGCTAACCGGGAAGGCATGAGTAGCATAGTGAGCACATTGTCACAGCCAAGACAGAGCCGAAGTCAACACCCACCACAATAGTAAAAGTAGAGGATGAAGAGAGTGAAAAAATATATTACTAGAAAAAAGAAATTATTTAGACAGCTAAGAGAGAGGAAAATTTCATTGTGATGGGCGACTGCAGTTCGCTGGTTGGTAAAGGAAGAGATGGACAAATCAAAAGTGAATACGGCCTGGGAGAAAGGAATGAAATCGGAAGCCACGTGGTAGAACTTTTCTTACTTTGCTTTACTTCAGCAGGCGCTTCCACTATCAGCAGTTGCCTGTTCTTAGATGCCACAAATTTCTATCCGATGGATCTTTCTTTCCCATCGCTCTAGGTATAGTTCCTCTTCCCGCTGCCATTGGTCTCCCTCGACTTCTACTCCCTGATGGAGACCAGCTGAGCAAAGACTGCAGCCGTCGTTGTTCTTCCATCCGTCGGACGTGTCCATACCATCTCACTGCTCGACCATCAGTCCAATCTGTAACTGGTTCCACAGCACCCATCTGTAATCTTACATATTAATTACTCAGTCAATGCTAGCGGATCGCTCTCATACTCTACCATGACCGTCCATTTCTACAGCTTTAATTTTCCCCCTTTGTCTCTCGTTTACTGTCCAATACTCTGAACCGTACCTTAGAATGCTCTCAACCAAAGCACATAGCAAAACGTTCTTTGTTCGTCTGGACATGTGCCGACCACCAAAGAGACTATGTAACGATCTAACAGCCACCCTCGCTTAACGTCTCCTGTGTTATAGTGAACTCTACCTTCCTGTCTTCTATAGCTTAACCTTTTCTAGTAAGCAGTCTTCTTTTGTTCAGTCCTTTCACTTAAGGCCTGAGTCATCCTGTCAGCACCTGTACCTCTTCCTCGAAGAGCCTCCTCACCATTTCCCAGTAAACAGGGTTTTCAATACTCAGTGTTGTTTCAGATCCGTCCTTATACTATGTGAGTTTCTGCTCAACTCATCTGTTATAGGTCTCGTATACTCCTGTCCTGCGGAAGCCCTATCTTTAGCCACGGCGTTTCTCTACTGCGCCCTTCTTCCTGTTCCTTCAGTACATTTTTGCATTAGGGGGATGATGACTCTTCCCAGTACTATATGGAGAACTATTCCACATTCCGGCCTTCAAAACTCTCTCACATCCTGGACTACCGAACTTCTGTCCTGCTTGGCAATTGCTAAGTCAATAATTGACCTTCAGTTCCTAGTTGATTGAATCCGTGAGTACTTATGGATGTCCTTATGTTGGAAAATTAATTTGACATTGCGTCTGATCACTTACTTCAGTTTACCTACTTCCATTGTTATTCAGCGTTTCTTCACGAGATTTTCTAACCACATTATTATTTAATCTAAACCCAACTCAGCTGTTTAAGTCCTTCGTACAAACAGTTGCCACTGTGCATAAGTTGATTCAGTGATATCTCTAAGACAATCAAAATATTCAAAAATGTTCAAATGTGTGTGAATTCCTAAGGGACCAGACTGCCAAGGTCATCGGTTCCTAGACTTACACACTACTTAAACCAACTTATGCCAAGAAGAACACACACACCCATAGCCGAGGGAGGACTCGAACCGTCGGCGGGAGAGGCCGCGCAGTAAGTGACAAGGCGCCTCAAACCGCACCGCTACTACGCGCGGCCTCAAAATATTCCTCTGGGTCAGTGATGGTAGCGCCGTCACAGGGAGCATATGCTGTTATTATAAGCACTTCACTACTAAACATTTCAATCGTCAACTTGAAGAACCTCTCATTTACCTCCTCCCAGTTCTTTATTCTTTATTTCCATCTGTTCGTTATCAAAATAGACACAGCAGCTTTAGCCACTGCGAATTTATTATTACCACACCGTATATGCTGGTATTTCTTAATATTTGCACTGCCTCTGTCTTTCTTCTTTGTCTCTGCTAAAACTAAAAAAATCTACTTGTTTCTCAACCTTTGGAATATCCACACACCAAAAAAGTTTTGCATCACCCCTGTTCCCAGAACTCCTGGAGATAGATGCTGACTGTGGATATCGTATCAAAGACACAGTCCCTTTGACTGTTCAGAGATGTCATTAAACCCGCCATAAGATGTAAACAACGATGAATGAGCAACACCTATTTCACGGAGGGGGTCCGACAGCCGATCACTTCCAGTCATTCCACCAGGAATGGAGTACACGGCTCGTGTTGTCTGTAGTTCAACTACGCCTAAACGATCAATACCGCGGTTCGATCGTGTCCGCATAGTTACTTTGTGCCGCGAAGGGCTCTCAACAAAGGAAGTGTCCAGGCGTATCAGAGTGAACCAAAGCGGTGTTATTCGGACATGGAGGAGATACAGAGGGACAGGAACTGTCAATGACACGCCTTGCTCAGGTCCCCCCCCCCCCCCCCCCCCCCCCCCCCCCCCGCAGAGCTACTACTGAAGTGGATGACCGCTACCTACGGATTATGGCTCGGAGGAACCCTGACAGCAGACTGTTGAATGATGCTTATCGTGCAGCCGCACGACGTCGTGTTACGCCTCAAACTGTGCACAGTAGGGTGCATGATGCACAACTTCACTCCCGACGTCCATGGCGAGATATATCCTTGCAACCAGGACACCATGCAGCGCGGTACAGATGGGCCCAGCAACATGTCGAATAGATCGCTCAGGATAGGCATGACGTTCTCTTCACCGATGAGTGCTGCATATGCCTTCAACCGTGTTTGGAGGCAACCCGATCAGACAGAACGCCTTAGACACACTGTTCAGCGAGTGCAACAAGGTGGAGGTTCCCTGCTGTTTTGGGGTGGCATTATGCAGAGCCGATATACGCCGCTTGTGGTCACGGCTGTACGACACGTGAGTGCCATCCTCCGACCGATAGAGCAACCAAATCGACAGTATACTGGGGAGGCATTCGTCTCCATGGACGACAATTCGTGCCCCCCATCGTGCACATCTTCTGAATGACATTTCTCGACTAGAGTGGCCAGCATGTTCTTAAGACTTCAACCCTATCTAACATGCCTGGGATAGATTGAAAAGGTCTGTTTATGGACGACGTGACCCACCAACCCCTCTGAGGGATCCACGGCGAACCGCTGTTGTGGAGTGGGACAATCTGGAGCAACAGTGCCTTGATGAACTTGTGGATGGTAAGCCACCGCGTATATAGACATGCATCAGTGCAAGAGGACATGCTGCTGGGTATTAGAGGCACCGGTGTGTACAGCAATCTGGACCACCACCTTTGAAGGTCGCGCTGTATGGTGGTACAACATGCAATGTGTGGTTTTCATGAGGAATAAAAAGGGCGGAAATAATGTTTATGTTGATCTCTATTCCAAGTTTCTGTACAGGTTCCGGAACTCTCGGAACCGAGGAGATGCAAAACCTTTTTGATGTGTGTATTACTTAAGCCCTAAATGTTCCACGTTCCAGCTTTTTCAGAGCGTTATTGAATCATCGCTAAACCTTTGTTTAAGAATCATGAAAGAAGGTTGTAACGTGGAAATTGATTATACACTCCTGGAAATGGAAGAAAGAACACATTGACACCGGTGTGTCAGACCCACCATACTTGCTCCGGACACTGCGGGAGGGCTGTACAAGCAATGATCACACGCACGGCACAGCGGACACACCAGGAACCGCGGTGTTGGCCGTCGAATGGCGCTAGCTGCGCAGCATTTGTGCACCGCCGCCGTCAGTGTCAGCCAGTTTGCCGTGGCATACGGAGCTCCATCGCAGTCTTTAACACTGGTAGCATGCCGCGACAGCGTGGACGTGAACCGTATGTGCAGTTGACGGACTTTGAGCGAGGGCGTATAGTGGGCATGCGGGAGGCCGGGTGGACGTACCGCCGAATTGCTCAACACGTGGGGCGTGAGGTCTCCACAGTACATCGATGTTGTCGCCAGTGGTCGGCGGAAGGTGCACGTGCCCGTCGACCTGGGACCGGACCGCAGCGACGCACGGATGCACGCCAAGACCGTAGGATCCTACGCAGTGCCGTAGGGGACCGCACCGCCATTTCCCAGCAAATTAGGGACACTGTTGCTCCTGGGGTATCGGCGAGGACCATTCGCAACCGTCTCCATGAAGCTGGGCTACGGTCCCGCACACCGTTGGGCCGTCATCCGCTCACGCCCCAACATCGTGCAGCCCGCCTCCAGTGGTGTCGCGACAGGCGTGAATGGAGGGACGAATGGAGGCGTGTCGTCTTCAGCGATGAGAGTCGCTTCTGCCTTGGTGCCAATGATGGTCGTATGCGTGTTTGGCGCCGTGCAGGTGAGCGCCACAATCAGGACTGCATACGACCGAGGCACACAGGGCCAACACCCGGCATCATGGTGTGGGGAGCGATCTCCTACACTGGCCGTACACCACTGGTGATCGTCGAGGGGACACTGAATAGTGCACGGTACATCAGAACCGTCATCGAACCCATCGTTCTACCATTCCTAGACCGGCAAGGGAACTTGCTGTTCCAACCGGACAAGCACGTCCGCATGTATCCTGTGCCACCCAACGTGCTCTAGAAGGTGTAAGTCAACTACCCTGGCCAGCAAGATCTCCGGATATGTCCCCCATTGAGCATGTTTGGGACTGGATGAAGCGTCGTCTCACGCCGTCTGCACGTCCAGCACGAACGCTGGTCCAACTGAGGCGCCAGGTGGAAATGGCATGGCAAGCCGTTCCACAGGACTACATCCAGCATCTCTACGATCGTCTCCATGGGAGAATAGCAGCCTGCATTGCTGCGAAAGGTGGATATACACTGTACTAGTGCCGACATTGTGCATGCTCTGTTGCCCGTGTCTATGTGCCTGTGGTTCTGTCAGTGTGATCATGTGATGTATCTGACCCCAGGAATGTGTCAATAAAGTTTCCCCTTCCTGGGACAATGAATTCACGGTGTTCTTATTTCAATTTCCAGGAGTGTATAATGGTAAAGCATATTTCGGAATGAGATTTTAAGCTGTAAGACGTTTCGAGGAGAACATGTGCTCTGATAGCAATTTATTAGTTACGATCTGTAAATTAAATCTTAAGAAGTTGTAGAAAGCGTAGAAAATGAGGAGAGGGATCCTGGGTAGGCTGAAATAACCAGAGGTTGTTTAGAATTTCAGGCGGAACATTGGGCGACGACTGATTACAGCAGGACAACAGGAAAAAGGAGTGGAAGACCAATGTGTTGCACTGAGAGACGAAAAATAGTAAAGGCAGCAGTGAGTCACACAATTAGAAAGACAAGGCCTTGTATAAATCCTTAGAAGTCATAATTCAGTTTATCTGATGAAAGGGGAAAATATAACAATGCGGCAAATGAAGCGAGCGAAAACGAATACGAACGGCAAAATATATGGGATTGACAGAAGTGCAAAATGGCTAAGAAGAAATAGCTGGTGGACAAATGTCACAACACAGAAGCATATAGAACGAGAGTTTTTTCTGAAGGTATTTTTCTGGAGTGTTGCCCTGTACAGAAGTGAAAGATGGACGAAAGAGGTTCAGACAAGAAGAGAATCGTTAGCTGTTGAAATGAGGTGCTGCAGAAGAATGCCGATGATTAGATGGGTAAATGATGGAACTAATGAGACGGTACTGGATCGTAATGATTAGAATAGAAATTCGTGATAGAACTTGGCTAAACGAAAATTTCCGTTGATATGACACATTCGAGACATCAAGGGCTCACCAGTTTAGTACTGGAGCTAAATGTGGACGACAAAAATTGTAGACAGATATGAATAAAGTGAGCAGGTTCAAATATACGTAGGATGCACTAGTCATTAGGAAATGAAGAGGCTTGCACAGGACTGAGTAACATGGAGAGCTGCATCAAACCTATGTTCGGACTGAAGATGACAACAACAACTGAGATACTCTACAACTTGTATCCTGTCACCCTTGTTAACTGAAAACATTGTCCTACTGTTTTTAATATTCCTTGCAATACTCGCGCCTTTGACAGCCTTCCCTCCTTCGGGTGCGTTAGTAGATCTAAGTTACTGCGCTTACATGTCAGTACTTCACTTATTTGCACGAAGTTATTTGTCAGTCACAATATTATGAAAATTCTCACAATAATCTCTTACTCTGCCTAATTTTTGATTCCACGACTTTCCAATTTTACAGCTGGGAAGCTCAAGTCTCCCAGTATTACAGTAGCATGGTCTGGAAACTTACTCTTGATAATGACCGTCTGAATCGCTCTACTACTATAACTCTTGACGGAGGTGATTTACAAATGCTCCTGTTTACCATGTTTGACCAAGCTTTGATATTCACCACTACGCAAACTTTTTAGCAATAGGGATCTATAATAACCTCACTACACAATACCTAGTTGTTTACGGCAAAAGATACATCGGTTGCACTGATGAATAGCATATCCTTGCGAAATATGTTCTAATCTGGATTATGTATTCCGCTTATGTTCACATCAGTCAGCTTTCTGTTCCTAATACTATGTGAGTGTTAGAACCTTAAGTAATAGGCTGGAGTAATTCTAGGACCTCATTAAGGATGCCCCATCTGCTTACAAATAACCCATCAGCATTTTATTTTTCCGATCTGGGTGGTCTCTTCTGAGAGTAATGTAGCTAATCTATCTTTGATTCTTCTAACTTAAAAAAGAAAAGAAAAAGAAAGACCTCTATGTACGCCACACATAGCCCGCTACCTGAGTAACCTTTTTCTGGGTGTTATGCATTCCTGAGGTATTATAAGTGACTCTACAGTTAGTCTATCCAATGGCGAACGTCGAAAAATTCGCACCCGAGATAGTCACAGAACCGTCTGATCCTTAGTTTACTCCTTCCACGATAATACGGAGGACCGCGATCGACTGTGGGTACCGTGCTGCTCAAAGTGAGCCGTGCATGTACTCCATGTTCGCCACTGACTGCCTTCGCTAATGTAGCAAGAGTCTAAAGATACCGACAGTCTCAGAACCAAGGCGGCAAAAATCATTCCTGCCGTCACGAGCTACCATCTCCGGCCAGTTTGCTCTTAATTTCAGTGTTCACTCACTTGATGCAGTCGTTTCAGGTAGTTACTTTTTGAAGCTAGTAAAATTTCTCACGGACTGGGCTTGAAATGAATAGCCTCCCTTTTATTTGAGATAATGATTCGCTGAGACACGAAAGTAGATGTCTGCAAGATGGAAGACTGTAAGATCAGAAGTGGATCAAAAGGTGACACACATCGTTGTAGGATTTCCATTTAGATGATGCAAGCAGATGCTACGTAATGAATGGGCTTCTTTAAACGATATGCGTCGGAAGTTATTTCGCTTCTATTTCAAGTCGAGTCGTGGCTGAAAAGCCAGCCATAACGGCCAAGAAAGTAGACTCTGGAACGACGCGCCTCTGGAAGCCGGCGCTCTGTAAGAAGATCCTGCAGATACGGTTGACGGCGCGGCGCGCACATTATTTATTCACCTGTGAGGTTGGCGGGCCTGCGCGGGTCGCAATGCCTCCACACGGCGGCGGCGGCGGTTGAGACGGAGAGCTCGGCGCCGCCCAGCGTCGCACCCTGCTGGTGGCGGATGGTGGGGGGTGCGAGCCGACAGCAGCGCACCACCGCGGCCAGGCGTGACAACTCCCCGCTCTCCTGTGGCAACACAAAGCAGCTTACTTGCACAGTCCGTCTGGTGTCGTGGAAGCTTAGACGGCAGTAACCGGTACTGTGAAACAGAACTGCCTATAACAGTGACTATTTGAACAGCATTTTTTGTAATTTTACAGATGAAAACATAGCCCGTTAAGGGTTGTATAATTTGTAAATTTATTTTCTGTTGGAGGATTTTGACTTTCAATTCAACGTTAATCAATATGTAGATAATCTCTGTGCATCATGTCGTAACGTATGAAGTATGCCAGCCCCTATGTCGAGCAACGAGTTTGTAACATAGTACCTTCAAGCGCAATTTTTAAGAGTTCGAAGGGTGTGGGCACTGATGTATGGATGCGACTGGTCATGACAGAAAAGCAACCAAATGCAATTTTTCCTTCACCTTCCTTCATCTGTGGCCAAACGACGACCAGTTAAACCATCTTAAGGTGGATGAAACAAATACGAAATATATTGGGACAAGACAAAGACCATACGAGGTGCGACAGTAAAATAATGAGACTGATTTTCTTCGCAAGATGGGGCAACGCTGCAGGCTTGCGTAGGCACAATATCTTTGACCTTGGTCTATAAGCTGCTTCTAGTCCAAGCAGCATATCGATGCAACTGCTCAGTCGTGAGTTGTGGTGTAATAAGTTAACACATGTTTGTGTCTCTCGTCACGGAAATGGAACAGCATAATATTGCGCAACGCTAAGTCATTTCTTTTTGCGTTAAATTGGGTGAAAACGCGACGAAAACTTACGGTAAGTTTCAGTAGGCTTTTGGAGAGGAGGTTATGTCAAGAGCTCAAGTTATTCATTGGCATAAAATGTTTAGTGAGGGCAGAGCGAATGTTGAAGATCACGACCGCAGTGGACGCCCATCAACCTCTTCGATTCCAAGGGAATTGTTCATAAGGAGTGGGTGCCTCCTGGGCAAACAGTTAACCAATATTACTAAAAAGAAATTTGAGAAAGACTTCGTAAAAGAGTTCTTCGTGTCCGTGCCAACACTGCTGATAATTGGATTCTGCATCACGATAATACACATCCCATACTGCTCTGTCAGTACAGCAATTTTTACCTCAAAACGGATTTCATTACTACCACAGCCACCTTATTCACCAGATATCGCTCAGTGCGACTTTTTTTCTATTTCCAAGAGTTAAAACGGCGATCAAGGGACACCATTTTCACACAACACAAGATGTCCAAAAAGCTCTGACGAGGTTCTTGGAGGATATTACAGAAGATGAGTTCCAGAAACGTTACCATCAATGGCAGAAGCGCTGAAACAAGTGTGTGCAATCAGAATGGAACTACTTTGAAGGAGACAACACTAAACGTGACTAAAACGGTAAGCAACATTTTTTTTCACGTCATTCTCATTACTTCATTGTCGCGCCTGGTATGTTTGATGCTTCAATACACCCAAAGGGATATTCTCAAGGCTCTGAACGGTTTGGCCAGTAATATGTGGACGCTTGCTACCACCGACTGATAATACCCCTCGGCGTCTGTTTCAAATTGTAATTTTCAACTCGTAGAAAAGCATACCATTGTAATGTTGAATGTTTACAGTTGACCAGTTTCCTGAGGTAATGATCGAAAATTTACCACTGTGCAATCCAAAAAACTGTGTTACTTTCACAGCAAGTGGCTTCCCATTAAATTCCTTTTTGGTTGAAGATATGTGGTATTTCCATTCCATGCTCCTGCGTTTGCTCTCATCTTATAAGTGAAGAGGCACGTCTCATTTCCAGTGATTATTCGTTTGAAATTCGTTCCAATTTCATTGGTACGATAGTTCAGTAACCACTAACAGATTCTCGCAGGATTGCGCTTGTAGTCGTCAATGAGTTGTTTGCTGAGACTTTACGAAAGTTGAATTTGATGACGTCACATGCACGACGACGACTAATGATCATCTGCCTTCCCGTGGCTCGTGGATTATTCTAAATCAGGTGAAAGGCTTGCTCAGCGCTGACATCAGTAGTGGATGTGGCAGGACAGCATGCTCTTATACGGCCTTCGCACTTATTCGGCCGGTTTGGAAATGATCAGTACAATGGTAACCATTTACAAAAAATGGTTCAAATGGCTCTGAGCATTATTGGACTTAACATCTGAAATCATCAGTCCCCTATAACTTAGATTTACTTAAACCTAACTAACCCAAGGACATCACACACATCCATGCCCGAGGCAGGATTCGAACCTGCGACCGTAGCGGTCGCGCAGTTCCAGACTGCAGCGCCTAGAACCGCTCGCCCACACCGGCCGGTGGTAACCATTTACCCACGGTAAACGTTATCTCCGTATTTCACCGGATTTACACTCCTGGGGCACACCTCCGAACCACAACAGACTCTTATTCTTCCTTGGTGCAAACGGAAAATGGCCAACTGAGGGATGAGAGAGCACAGAAACTTACCACAAGCAAAGCGAACTGTGCCAGCTAGTGGCCGGGGAGCGCGCTGAGTCCTGATATCAAAAGGCCATTAGAGTGGAAATGCAGGTG
Source organism: Schistocerca serialis cubense (assembly GCF_023864345.2). Taxonomy (NCBI): domain Eukaryota; kingdom Metazoa; phylum Arthropoda; class Insecta; order Orthoptera; family Acrididae; genus Schistocerca; species Schistocerca serialis. Next base: position 493,632,695 of record NC_064638.1, read on the forward strand.
CTTATTCGCTTACCCTCGTCAACATGTAATCTGTCCGGGTTTGCAAACACTCTTGACTCACACACTTAGAACCAGCTGCTAACACAATAAATACCTATCACACTCTCGACCCACACGATTACCACCAGCCGTTATATTAAGTACCTATGAAATGCTAACATGTCCAGAATCAAACGTGCAAGATGTAACTCAACGATACCAACAAAAATAGAAACGCCATAAAGATTGTCCTGGGAACAGATAGAGAACAAAATCCCACGTCCGGAAACGTCATTCAGCAACGCTATAGAATGACGAAGTCACTGGGGCCAACGCCTGGCGCTAGGTCATCCCTTCGGCAACAGACGTAAATTGATGTGCTGACAGGCCACAGGGGGGGCTTGATAGCATGGAGGACGTTAGCTGGCGTTGAAGCACCTCTATCCCTCTTACAGTTCACGTTCGCTGGGGATGGGGTAACCTCGCGGCAGGTGTCCACCATCAACCTCTAACTTCGTCAGTATCGTTTTGTTGCACCCTGCATATCGTACGCAACGCATTAGAAGTAGGAAGCTCGAAGTGTGGCAAAGTCACTGTTTTACTTATTGGGAATCATTATTAACCTTGTGGCGACCGGAATACTCGTGAGCATGTAACCAATGACCTTTAGTCGGGTACTGGATGCGTATCAATATGCCTCTGTGGAGATAACAAAAGTAAGCTGAATGACCGCAAAAATATTAAATTTTATTGCTGTAATACTGCTTCATTAAATGACGAACCAAGACTACGAACTACTCAGTTGGAAGCAATGATCTACACCAACAATTTCAACGCAACTTTGGAGCCTAATGAGTCTGCATCAAGCGAGACCGCAGTACCTGCTACATATATCACAAAATGTGCTAGACACATAGCAGAGAACACTAGCAATAATTGCCGAGGACATTTAAGAAATGTGAGCCTTACGCAAATATTTTGGTAGTCTTGTATACATCGTAACGTTAGTCATTCTTTCGAGCACGAATCGTGCCTTGAATTAGTCTGTCAGTATCAACAAAAGTTTTTGAACTCGACCTACTTACGTTCAGTCAACATGCAAAATAAACTATGCTTGTAGAGTACTGTTCCCTATGCGTGAAATGGACACGATCGGTCTTACAAAACGTCAAAACATAATGCTTTAACTGGCGGTTTGAAAGTTTTTCATTTTGTATCAGACCATCCCCAAACACCTGTGATTACGATTCTATAGACGGTTTGAAGAGCATTACTTTTGTGATGGAACTTTTCACCTTCGTGTCCCGGACCATAATATAGAAGATTCGCGATAGTCCAACATTTGACAGTCCGACGCGTTCGGTAGTCCGGCAACTTGTCGGATGTGGGCACTGCGCTTTTTCCAGACACATATAGGTTCACACTTGTCGCAACAGGAGCGTCCCATCTGTCCCGTGCCTCACGTCAGTGTAAAACTGTATTATTGAGAGTTCTGGTTACATGGATTAAATATTCTGTTTTAATTTTTGTTTTTAAAGGTGTTGTGTGATGGCGAAAACAAATGGAAACGCGAAACATAAGCTTAAAACTTTACTTCGTACTGATAAACGGGAAACTGTTAAAAGGTTTTACCATGGTGAATCTCTTAGGTCTATTCCTAAAGCTTTTGATACCGGGTGACCTACCGTTTACAACATAATAAAAAATAGGTGGTAAAAGAGAACAATTTATAAACTCTGTAGAAGATGACACTAAGAGGAAAAACCCTAGCAAGAGTGAATACCCTCAAGTAGAGGAAATTCTCTATGTTTGGTTTAACCAACAAACAGAGATGTCCCAGTTTCGGGAGATATTTTAAAACAGAAATCCGAGCTTTTTTATCGTGAAATGACCGACAAAAATGGTTTTTCGAGCCAGCGATGGCTACTTTCAAACCTTTAATAGTGGCATGCAATTCGTTTCTTGTAGATGGGCTGCAAAAAAACGGTCAGCTGACGACACTGAAGTTTCTCATTTCATCCAAGGTTTAAACGCCAAAATCGACGAAATAGACCTTAGTTACGCCTGAACAACTGTATAATGTTAATGAAACAGGCTTAAACTGGCGGCAACTCTCAAGAAAATCTTTTGTAATGGAGGAAGAAAAAAAAGTTTCAGGAAGGGTACCACAGACAGAGAGTATCACGTTACTGGTGCGTGATGGCTCTGGAAGCCATATGTTAGAACTCTTAGCTGTGGGCAAATCCATGTCTCCACAGGCACTTGAAAAGATAAAAGTCGGATCTTTTCGAGTGATGCACAAAAGCCAAAGCGCAGCATGAGCTACTAAATTCAACTAAATACGCAGGAATTACAGTTACGAACAACTTAAATTGGAGGGAACAACAGAAAATGTTATGGGGTAGGCTAACCGAAAACTGCATTTTATTGGTAAGACACTTAGAAAATGTAACAGATCTAATAAAGATACTGCCTACACTACGCTTGTCCGTCCTCTTTCAGAATATGTACCAGATAGGACTGACGGGGTACATCGAGAGAGTTCAAAAAATAGCAGCATGTTTTCTATTACCTTGAAATAGGGGACGTACTCTCACTGAAATGATGCAGGATTTGAGTGTACATCAATAAAACAACGACGTTTTTCGTTGCAGCACAATCTTCTCATGAAATTTCAATCAGCAATTTTCTCCTCCGAACGCGAAAATATTTTGTCGACGCCGACCCACATAGGGAGAAACGATCATCATACTAAAATAAGGGAAATCAGAGCTCGCACGAAAAGATATAGGTGTTCGTTCTTTCCACCCACTATACGAGACTGGAATAACAGAGAATTGTGAAGATGGTTCGATGAACGCTCTCCCAGGCACTAAAATGTGATTTTCAGAGTATCCATGTAGATGTAGATGCAGAAATAAACACCGATATACGAATTGTCATCTTTGGGCAATTCCCAGTTACCAAATGAAAATACTGTTGTGAATACAGAAGAATCGCGATAATCGGACATTGGAAGGCAGACTTTTTAAGATTGAATTTTTGCTTCTAAGGAAAGGAAATTTAAGTTGTTTTGTATAAACACTATGTACTGGATGTTCTACAGTACACCTATTGTCACAATACAATTTCAGTACATATGTACGTATTTTACGGCCGTTGAGGTTATAAAAATACGGATTTTTCGTCAAGCGAACGGTTGTGTATGATTGTTAAGTATGAAACTATTGCATCAGCATACTCTGAACGGAAGATAATTGGTACACAGTCTGGACCAGAAGACTTACTTTTATTAAGTGATTTAAATTGCTTCACTAGTCTGAGGTTATCTGCTTCTATGTTACTCATGTTGGCAGCTGTTCGTGATTCGAATTTTGGAATACTTTCTTTGTCTTCGTTGGTGAAGGAATTTCGGAAGGCTATGTTAAGTAATCCTGCTTTGGCAGCACTGTCTTCGACGGAATCTCCATTGGTATGGCGCAGAGAAGGCATTGATTGCGTCTTTCCCCTACTTCACATACGACCAGAATCTCTTTGGATTTTGTGCCAGGTTTGGAGACAAAGTCTCGTTCTGGAGACTACTATAAGCATCTCGCATTGAAGTCCGAGCTAAATTTCCAACTTCTGTAAAAGATCGTCAATTTTGGAGATTTTGTGTCGCTGTGTTCTGGCCCGTTTTGTGTACCAATAAGGATCAGCTACGTCGTTTGTTAATTTATTTGGTATACATCTCTCAATTGCTGTCGTTACTATTTCTTTGAATTCAAACCACATCTGGTATATACTTACACTGATAATTTGGAAGGATTGGAGATTGTCTCTCAGGAAGACATCAAGTGAATTTTTATCTGCTTTTTTGAATATGTATACTTTTCGTTTATTGTTGGAGGATTTCAGAGTTATGATATTCAGTCTCGCTACGACAACCCTGTGTTCACTAATCCCGTTATCCGTTTTGATACTTGTTATTAGCTCAGAATTATTCGTTGCTAAAAGGTCAAGTTCGTTTTCACAACCGTCTACGATTCTCGTGCGCTTATGAACTAACTGCTCGAAATAATTTTCAGAGAATGCATTTAGCACAATGTCGGATGACTTTTATACGTAGCTCCAGACTTAAACATGTATATTCGTCAAATGTAATTTTATAAGTCGGGTACGCGTTTGTAATTAAACTCAAGTTTCCTTTGAACCTTTCAGCAATTGTATCATCTAAATTTGCTAGTCGGTAAAAGGACCCAATTATTATTTTATTGCCAAGAATGAGCTCTGCCCATAGTAACTCACAGGAACTGTCTACTTCAGTTTCGCGACAAGATAAATTACTTTTAACAGCAACTAACACGCCACCGCCAACTGTGTTTAGCCTATCCTTTCGGAACACTATTAGATTTTCGCAAATTTTCGGCTGAACTCATCTCCAGCTGTAGGCAAGTTTCAGTGCCTATGGCGCTTTCAAACGGTTTCTTCAGTTAGCAGTTAAAATTTGAACGATTTAGCTATTCAGTCGTGAGGTATCATTATGTTTTTAGGTAGAAGCGTATCAGTTAAAACAAAACACACAAATGTGGTTCGAAATTTAGAACACAGTACATTTAATAAACTAACTTTTTCGGAACTGAAATGTAGAGATACCCTTTAGTCAAGCTACAAAGTCGTAATATGTACTGACTTCACGAGTGCATTACAGTCTCTTATGACAGAAGCTGAAGAAATGACTGTAAATCGGTTGGCACACATTATACTGAGGATTCTCATTACATCGAAGAAGAGACGTCAAGTAATTCGTCTTGAATGGGATACCGTGACGTACTGGGAGCAATGGAAATGCAGACCAAGTGATCTCTTTTGTATCCAGATACCCCTACTATACAGTGACTTTCATAGTACACTCACCAACCAAGCAAAATCGGAATGAGCCCTGTTAGTGGACATGAACTATTGCATCAAAGGCACACGGTATTTGGCGATTCAGCAACAAATTCCACGTTACACGTGGTTTCTAAAGTAGGAATGTTGTATGGAGGTGGTGTTGTACAGTACTTCGAGGTTAAATGCACGTAATGTTACGTATTTACAGCTGATTATTAATGATAGAACAATGCACAGTTGATGACTGTTATTCCATTTGCACAAATGAATAGATGAGGTGGTTATTGGATCCGATGATGATCCGTCCCTAGATCAAAATCGATCGTCTCTAATAAAACATACCGTTACAGCTTTGTACTGCATAACGTGGTTATTAATATGGAGACATTATTAGGAATAAGAGAATATGAGTAGGTCACAAGTGTACTAATAACGTTAGGTTGTGATTCCTACCTTATAGAAGATTTTACACGTACTTATTAAAGGAATTATGTACAATCATCCAGGAACAATTATACCCCGTAAAACATTAAAAGTTAGACATAGCCACCGCTCACTAGTCATTGTAATTGATGAATAACTGGCGAAGGGTTGAATTAGCATGGAATGTCCTGTTCGTATCTGTCGTCGAGCTCAGCTGCTCTTGATACCCTAGACGAAGTCTTCTTCGAAAACAAAGAACACCTGGAACCTCTAGAGATAGGATGTCCCTAGTCATAGGACAAGTACATCGATCTATTCTACAGAAATAATTAGCATTTCAGTCACGCTGGTTGATCATGTGTCCTGTTGCCTAGTATGCACAGGGTCCGCCATGGGCCCTATTAACTTGTTGCATGCGTGATGCCATCGACACGTATACGGTGAGAATGGCGTCCTGTGATAGCGATCCATGCTGCATTCACCATGTTCCAAAGTTCGTTTGTCGTAGTTGACATTGGGTCACAATGCTGCCCACGTTGTTTCAGCACATCCCATACATTTTCGATTAGCGACCAGCCTGGTGATCCGGTGGGCCAGGGCAAAATACTAACAACCTGTGATACCAAGAAGGCACGTATTCCTGCAACAACTTGTGGTTATGCATTATCCTGCTTAAAAATGGCGTCTTGGGTGTTGTGCAGAAAGGGTATGACTATGGGTCGCAGGGTGTCATTCGCGTAGGTCACACTGGTCACAGTATCCCGAGCGCGCACCAGTTGTAATTTTTGGTTGTACCCAATGGCACCTGACACCATAAGGTGTTCAACTGGCTGCATTTCTTGTGTGAATGCAGTCACTGTGATGCCACTCCTCCTACGTGCGGCCAACCAAATGCGGCCATCATTTTCAAACAAGAAGAACCCAAATTCGTTCGAAAACACTATTTTCCATCATTCCTGTCCTCATTGACGTCATTCCATACAGCACAGGCATCTACGATGTTTCTTCATATTTGTCAAAGATAGGCAGAAAACCGGACGGCACGCAAGTAACTTACGCCACAATAAACTGTGACGGAATGTCTCCGCCATTAGTGTATGATGTGTTACACTGTTGCACTAGAGAGAGAAGAAGGCAAGGGTGTAAGGTACTATCTTCACTCATTATGGTGCGAAATACATTCATCTGACGAGATACTGCTGTTCTACAGAGAGGAGTTTAAAAAGTGTATTACGTGTAAGCAAACAGTATCTATTGCTGTTTGACGTCAGAGTCAGATACAGACGCCTGCTGAAAAACCATCCTACAGCCCAGGTGATCGAAGCCAGTACACGATACCACAACTGATGGCAAGAAACGTGCCACAGTTTTAATTGCGCTTCGAAGTTGTAATGAAAAGACAAGCACCTGTAATGAACAGGGCGTATTGCAGCACATGTAATGGGGAAAATCGTCGTCCAAAAAAGACCCAGAGTTGTCAGTAGTGGAATGTGCGTTCTCCTTGGCATGCTTCCACAAACTGCCGAAAATCGACGCCCTCTTCCTCCCTCACTCCACCCTCTCCCTCCATTCACCTATGGGGGGTGGGGGGGGGGGGTGGACAGGCTTCTTGAAACAGCCAACTGCTCCCCCAGGGTATCGCAGTTTTTCTGCACGCTTGCTCCCCACCCTCCGCTGCCGATCCCTCTATGGCCGAAAACCTCACCAGGCCCTCCGCGGTCGCTCACGATACACAGTATGCCTTGAGGTGACAGTCCTACACAACACTAAAGGCAAATTTAGTACTATAGCCCCTCCCATCCACAGAACACTCAAGATGGTCCACAGCACCCGACTTTCCACCATCTGGCCGCCACCTTAGGGCAACGCTCCTATCCTGACACAGTAACGTGTATAGTTAACTAAAGAATGGGAGATAAAAGGACAACCACCTCAAGGGCGACTTCTTCGTCTAAAGTATAGTGACACAGCCGCCCCTAATGGTTAGGGAGCGCACCTGCGACAGCGACCTGACACACACTAGGGAGTCCCCAAAAACCTCCAACAGGCCACTTGTTCTGCGATGGAAAACACTATTATTTGGTGTCAACACATCTATAATCAAGCAGGTTTAAAAAAGGAAAACTCATTTGCAATGATAATGAGTGTCTTCTCTCAACTAAATGAGGCAAAGTCCATTTTATTTCACTTTTATGAGCAAAATTGGTATAGTTTTTCTGTTCGACTGCAGGATACAATTTGCATATCATTTTTTGTGATGTCCAATGAAATGCACTGCCACCGACCACAAATGATCAGCAGAGACATTTCCACCATGTGTAAAATCAGGAAAATAGCCTCGAATATTTTGCTGCAAAAATTACCAATCACCACAGAATGTTTCCGTTGTCTCGAATCCGTCATCGGAGTAAAGAAAAAGCGAGAATATAAACTCCAAAGAAAAAAATCTACATTAAGCGGTTTCTTTCAGCTTGTTGAACAAATTACACTACCTGAGAGCGTATCTCGAATTCAGCCTCTGTAAATAAACAGCCAAGCGCGTGTGTATTACAAACATTTCAGACAGTCTTTCAAGTCATGGCTCACATGTTGCAAAAATAAACATTCATTTTAGGTTTGACTACAACAAGCTATAATTCAAGAGAACAAAGCTGTTTGGTACACTATGACAGGTGCAATTGTACCAATGTGAAGCTGTATCATGCTAGCGTTTACGAAACAAATCACGAGAACCTGTCTCGCCCTGTATAAGTAGGAGATCAAAATTTCGTTAAAAGATATCTACGCAACGAAAAAAAAGGAAACTCCTGTCAATAATCACCGTGCGACGCCCTAGCCATCTCCTCCACACATCAGGTGGCACATCATTGATATCAATTTGATAGGCTAAGTAATTAAATTGATCATGAGAATCTGTTTGCAAGGCGAGTAATTTTTTTTCAGTTGTCGGATTACACTCACTAGGAAGGTCTAATGGGAATCTATGGAGGGAGGACGACGTTCCTTTCGAGGAACACTATTGAGAACCGACATTTCAAGCTGACCGCAGATGGATTCTGCAGCCCACACCATACATTTCACGTAAGAACTATGCTATTAATAACACGATTGTTGCAACTATGTTACCGTCACTCTGCATAAAAAGAGGTCTTGAGTCTATAGACACACACACGAGTCACGGATAGTGTGACGCTTTTGGGTAGAAATGCTAACTGTGATTTGGAATCAAGTCTATCCATTCTATCACATACTTGCGTTGTATCTTGTAGAGACGTCTTTTAATGATTACAGCAACTGGTGAATCATATTCATGCCACTCTAGTATCTCGAAACGAGTCAGCTTTTTCGAACCTGTCTGCTAAGGATGCCATACAGCAAAACACAGTCCCTCTGCATCTTGTTCGTGACTGAAGTCGCTTCCACAGACCGGTGTATGGTTACATCTCGTGTTCCATAGCATGAAAATATCCAACAGACTATCAATCACACGAGAGGGTTCCTGTATCGTTACTTCATAAGCAGTTTAATAGATCGTTTCTTCGGTTGTAACACACCAAATCAGTGTACACCGCCATACACTAGGCTTTTTCTATCATGACTTAGCGATTCGTGTCAGCTGCTGCTAAACCGAAATTAACACGTTTCGATCGTCAGGCTCTCACAGAAAGCTGGCATGGCATAAGCTGTACAGCTACCACAACACAGGCTGGTAGAAATAGAACAAAAAGGCGATGTTTCTCATTGACAAAAATGTGGAAGACATCGCAACATATGGAAACTGGAAGAGTTGCGGTATTGTAGAGCCCTTCCTATAGCTGTATCTTCCCCATCGACAGGGTTGTGGATGTCTTGGTATTACATTTCGAAAAGCATGTTCCTTCATTTTTCAGTCATGTACATCATTGCTGTTCCACTGTTGACCATCGCCCGAAGGTCAACACGCCTGGGGTAGTACAAGTAAAAAGAAGTACTGTCATCTTACTGATGAAAAAAAATTAAAACACGTGGAGGGAATCGCAGCATATGGAAATAGGACCAGTCTGTAACATTGAGGAGCGCCACCAAACAGTTGTATGAAGGTAATGACTTCTATATTTAATCCCATGCTCCACAGCGACAAGTAGCAGATATCCAGTGTTCCACCAAGGCTTCCTCCATCTCACTCGACTGGTGTCAGTCAATCATTATGCGGTAATCATCAGAATACCCACTGGATGATGTACTGTAATACATACCACAGTTGATAGCGAGATCACTTTTACCCAAAAGTCAGAGAGAGCTGTATCTCGCAATCTGCAACCCATGTAGAAAGTGAATGAGCTGAGTTAATGCTGTAGGAGTGTCTTTTGACCACTGGGTGGAAATGGGGACATGTTGTTGTAGCTCTGACACCCATGTACAATGTATAAGGTCAGCTCCAAACGAAGCATGCTACTGCAAGACGATATATTGTAAAAGACAGTACGAACAGTTATAGTGGTGTTTCTTACCGGAAGGTTAGGAAGACTCACCATCATACAGCTACTGCAATCCGAGGCAATTCCTTATCCCTCAGGGTCCATTCACGTCTGTCACCCAAACAATCTATCATCATTATAATGTACCATTCAACAGAGAAAAATTACGAACTATAAAAGCCCCACTAACTTCATCTGATAGATTTTACAGCATCTTTCTCTTCCGATATATCGAAAACGAATACCGTCTACGTGCCGGCATCGAGCATATGCAGAGGGACTGTTTAAAAAATGGCGCTGGAGAAAATAGCGTGCTTTATATACGGAAGAGCTGAAGAAACTTGTACACCTGCGTAATATCATGTAGATGATGTTCAGATGTGTTTGAATTCTTAAGGGACCAAACTGCTGAGGTCATCGGTCACTAGACTTACACACTACTTAAAGTAAACTAAGAACAACACACACACGCATGCCTGAGGGAGGACTCGAACCTCGGGCGGAGAGCCGCGCAGTCTGTGACGTGGCGCCACAAACCGCACGGCCACTTCGCGCGGATAATATCATGTAGGACTCCCATGAGCAGACAGAAGTGCCGCAACACGACGTGGCGTGGACTCGACTAATGCTTGAATTAGTGCTGGAGGGAATTGACCCCATGAGTCCTGCAGGGCTGTCCATAAATAAGTAAGGGTACGAGAGGTGGACATCTCTCATGAACAGCACATAGCGAGGCATCTCAGATATGATCATTTCTGTTGAGTTTGGTGGCCAGCGGAAGTGTTTAAACTCGTAAAAGTGTTCCTGGAGTCACTCTGTTGCAGTTCTGGACTTGTGGGGTGTGGCATCGTCCTGGTGGAATTTCCCAAGTCCGTCGGAAAGCACAATGGACTTTGAATTGATGCAAGTCATCAGACAGGATGGTCACGTACGTATCTAGACGTATCAGGGGTCCCATGTCACTCCAACTGTACACACGCCACACCATTACAGAGCTTGAATCAGGTTAAACAGTCCCTTGCTGATATGCGGGGTCCTTGGATTCATGAGGTTGTCTCCATAACCGTACATATCCATCCGCTCGATACACTTTGAAACGAGACTCTTCCAACCAGGCAACATGTTGCTAGACATCAACACTCCAATGTTGATGTTGACGGGCCCGAGGCGTAAAGATCTGTGTCATGCAGTCATCCAGGGCATACCGGTGGGCTTCGGCTTCAAAAGCCAATATCGATGATGTTTCCTTGAAATGAGCAACAATTTGCGGAAGGGTTACACATCTGTCATATTGAACGATTCTTTTGAGTCGTCATTGGTCCCGTTCTTACAGGATCTTTTTCCGGCTGCAGCGATGTCGGAGATTTGATGTGTTACCCGATTCCTGATATTCACAGTACACGTACGGGAATATCCCCTCTTTACCAATGTTCATCGCTACCTCGGAGATGTTGTGTCCCATCGCTGGTGCCCGACTACAACACCACGTTCAAACTCACTTAAATCTTGATAACCTGCCACTGTAGCAGCAGTAACCGATCTAAAAACTGCGCCAGACGCTTGTTGTTTTATACAGCCTTTGCCGAACGCAGCGCCGTATTCTACCTGTTTGTATATCTCTGTTTTGAATACGCATGCCTATAACAGTTTCTTTTGCTCTCAAAATGGTTCAAATGGCTCTGAGCACTATGGACTTAACATCTATGGTCATCAGTCCCCTAGAACTTAGAACTACTTAAACCTAACTAACCTAAGGACATCACACAACACCCAGTCATCACGAGGCAGAGAAAATCCCTGACCCCGCCGGGAATCGAACCCGGGAAGTTTCTTTTGCGCTTCAGTGTATAATGACAAAATTTTAGAAATAATTTGGATTATCACAGGAAATCTATGTAACTACTAACTTTTATCAGTCTGATAATGAAAAATCCAACTGCTATTTTGTGTAACTCCAACGTTACTCAAATGTATATAGAGAACTTGACTACCTAACAAATTAGAAATCTGACAAGGACAAAATTGTCTCCAAAGTATTCTCTCTTGGCGTAATTACAATGAATCGACTCACTGCAGATCAAGTTAGCTTGGTCCGTCGAGGTAACTGTGCTAAAATTTCTTTCGCTATTCGAATTTGAGGATGGAACACAAAACATTTTTCTCGCTAAATTTGATAGTTTGGAAAAGAGCCTACAGTTACGCTTTCAGTTCTCGTCACGATTATCGATTCGAGCTAAATACAAGGCAACTTTGTCGGCATTGTAAGTGTGCCATGGTGCATTCACTCCAAAAAATAAGACGAATTTTTTGCTTTTGTTTTTTTATCATTTTTTGTTTTTCCGCTGAGCGCAGCTGAAATTTCTTCAACAGTCATAAATAAATAAAATATTTATAGATACAACAAAACCAGAGTAAGATATTGCTGCCACGTTATAATTTTGTTCTAGCTTATCAGAAACGTTTCAGCACACATGTAACACACAGTATTGTAGCGCCACTACCGTTTGGGATAGGAAAAGTCAGTTTTGGTGCAAATTTCGAAGCGCAGAAGTTACAGCCAGCTGCAGGCCTGTCGACAGTAAGTTACGCTACTAGCAGTTGCGAACTAGAATGGACGCCACAGGGCCATAGATCCACTGAAAAGAGTGAAGACAGCAGTTTGCAAGGCGCAAGTTAGAGGCAAAAAGGGCTCACTGGCCTAACTCGGTGTTATGAGTACGTGACTCGGAGAGGCGCATTAGCAAAACAGAGGCACACAGTCGCGTATAAATAGGTGCCGGTTTTTAACAAGGCATTAAAGTGTGGCAGCTCTCCTGGACGGCGGGGAGTGTCACACCACCGGCTACACGCAGCAGCAGATGGGGTGCCAGCGTTCCAGTCCCCGGCGGGTCGCTAGTTCGACCCTCTGAGGCCGATGCGGTGTCCGTAGCCAGCCAGCGACGGGCCACGCCATGGCTCGCTACTCCAGGCAGTCGTCTTGGCTCACAACACGCACCCGAGACATCCAGGGCGAGGGCTGCAGATTCAGCTGCCGGATCGCGGGTGCTCGTTGTCACCGCATTCTTAGCCACACTGGCGAGGGAGCGCCCCGTGGGTCGCCTTGCAGCAGGCGGCGCATCCTGACGTCGTGGCCGTGCAAGGCCGACGCACAGCAGTGCGAGCACGGGTCACTGGGGCAGCCATTCCGCACCAAGCTGTTTCGCAGCAAAGTGGTCTCCTCAGCACTGCGGGACCCAGTGATGCAGACCGAGGGGAATGCAGCACTGTAGTTGGAAACAATAAATCAATTGGAAAGCTTGGACAAGTCTTAATATGGTGCCTTCTACCTCTTCCCGCTACATTTGGTGTTGCTGTTACATTCGGTGTCAGAAGGTGCCACCACAGTATTTAATGGCTCATCTCTATCGGAAACAGACATCGTTTCTAATAATCGGAAGGACGACAACAGAATTGTTATTATTCTGTGCAACGACGGAATTTCAACTTTCTCATCTTTGAGCCAAATACAGCGATGTATCAGTACTCATGGCATACACAGTTAATAGAGGATAATTCGACCGTTGTACTGTACTGCCTAAATACTGGTGACACTAAAAACCGGAGTTTTGCGAGTAAGCACAGTTCTGATCTGCTGGACGCGCAGCATGTCTTCAGTAATTTAAACGTATGTACCTCTAAACCTTCGAGCCCAGTATTAAAACGAGTTCTGAGTCTGTGCATCCATAACAAAACAAACAGAACTGTTGCAAATTTCTTGCCTTCCAGCATTCCTGCTGCATCTTTGAGTACTCTAAAAATGTCACGATTTCTTCTGCTACGTTGTTGTAACCAGCATATTTTTCAGAGACGGCTCTCTGGAAACGGTTCCATGATTTTGTCGTAATGCCAAACTACATACTGTAGCAGTCTATAAAAAATCTATTCCACTTACTGTCCATTTCTAGCTTCAAGCTTCTTTGCATCGAATTCACGCCTCCAGTTTTCTTCATGAAACGGACTCTAGCAACACAATTCATGGAATAAACCACTCCAAGCGCATTTATCAAATAATCGTCATCCAGTATATGAAATTCATGTATAATGCCGAAAGGATTGCAGTACCTTGCTTTATTACCGCATTAATAAATCCCATATGTGCTTTTATTCTTCTCAGAAAAGTGAGTTGTCACCAGTACCACATTTCGCAGAATCTTGATAAAAAAAATGCACAGTAATAGACAGGTAACACGTTTTCCAATATTTATAGGTTCATACATCCGCTGTACACCCGCATACATTCACGCCTGTGGCCTAGATAATGCTGGGCACCATACTCGCTCACACTCCATCGGCTTATCTTTCAGTGTTTCGTGCTTAGACCATAGGATGGAGCTAAATATTGGAAACTTGTACATGTCCCAGTTCTGAACCGACATTTAGAAGCTCCTGACGCAAAGCGCGAAAGCTCGTAGCCAATGTTAACATAAATGAACGAAGGTCTCCAGCACACATTTTTACGCACTGTCACATTTTTACGCACTGTCACAGAGTGATGTACTTCTCGCAAGTGAGAGACTGTTTGTTTACTCTTAGGACAATGTATCTTTGACTTGTTATATTGTATGTTCCGTGACTATGCAATAAAGTGTTGTTAGACTGCAAATCGCGGCTCTACTGTGATTCACGACATAAGAATTTGGTGCCGAAACCCGGGATAGACTTTGCCCGAGACGATTCCACGATTGTCGTAGTGAACCGAATTCTGGACGCACGTCACGCGGCAATACTACGACGGGGTTTACTGCAGCGATTTGTTACACCACGCAACAAGCTCTTCGACGGCAACCGCCATCATACACAGCTAAGTTCAATTGAATGATCACGCAACATGTTTGGTGGTGCCATTTGTAAAGGCAACTGATTACATTATTGCCGCTGTGTACTGCTATTGTAGCCTTTCGATTAGCGCTTTAACGAATTATCAGATCCTACGCTACGCCTGTAGATTGTTTATGACTAGTGCTGCCATCTAGCGACCATCAATTGAACTACTTCGACTAGCGATCCAAAGATAACGCCTTACTAGGACCAGCTGATCGCTAGCCGACACTGCTTTAAACTTTCGAGTAATCGGACGGAATGGACGTGCCAGACCACAAACCAGAAGCGCAATTACACTCTCTAAAGAGAAAACGTATGAGAGAAAGAGCAAACATTACACGACTCGTGGCGGAAGTTGCAAGGTTGCCCGACACATCGGAAATCGCGGATTATAAATATTACAATGACAGATTGGGAAGCGTTCTGGACCGCCTCGTTAAATTAGACGAGGATATTCACGAGTTGTTAGACGATGGCGAATACGAAGAAGATGTTCCTAAATGCGAAGATTATATAGACACCGCGAAACTCACAATTTCCCGATTGTCTCACGAAATAGAGAAACAGCTTGCGAAATCGGTAGCAGACATAAAGATTCCCGACAATCCACCGGCACAATCTGTAACAATGAGTGTTCCCACAGCTTCAGTAAAACTTCCGCCGATCAAACTTGAGCCTTTTTCAGGCGATATTGAGACATGGGCGCGATTCTGGGAGCAGTTTGAGCAGTCGGTTGACAAAGATCCGACGGTAACTACAATCAATAAACACATTTTTCTTCGCGGCTATCTCTCGGGAGAACCAAAGCATTTAGTGAACGGTATGCGGTGAAGGCCGAGACGTACGCAGAAACGAAGAGGATTCTCCGAGCGCGTTATGGCAACAAAGATCGAATAATTCAAGCCCACTTAGATTATCTCGAAGCCATAAAACCAATTAAGCTGTCCACCCCAGAGGAACTTAATTCAACATTCATTGAATGCCAGCGACGTATTCAAGCTCTCCGGGCACTTGGGGAAGACGTGAACGGATACGGTCGAGTCCTCGCACCGAAAATCTTACGCGCTTTTCCGGATGATATATGCCGCCGCTGGATAATTCACGCCAAGCGTACAGGAATATCAGAAGGGGACATTTTGCAACTGATGGAGTTTCTGAACGAGCAAGTCGACGGGGCTCTTACCACGCAGAAGATACGCGGTGAATTTTCCAGCACTTCTAGTAACCTTCCCACAGCGTCCACACTTCACGTACACGCGAAATCTAAAAGATCGACTCCAAAGGATACCAGCGTAAAGGAACCATTCTGCGTCTTTTGTGAATCTGACGGTCATTGGGCGCAAGACTGTAAGAAGATCGTACGCGTTAATGATCGAATAGATAAATTGAAACTAGCAAACAGATGCTTTCTTTGTCTTCAACGTGGCCACAAAGTGTCAAATTGCAAAAAGAAAGAAAAGGCTCGGTGTGTTAACTGTAAAAGACTGCATCATAAGTCCATTTGTGAGGAACGAAAGGATATTAGGGGTCCTGCGGGTCAGACAAACGTTACTTCCGTTGGAAAGGTATCTGTCGCTCCCCACGGTTACACGTACCTTCAGACAGCCCAAGTATGCGTCTCAGGACCTACAGGATTGAGCAGGACAACGCGATGTCTACTGGACGCAGGTAGTCAGTCCAGCTTCATAGCAAAATCGCTGATTGATGATCTGAAACTGCAAACGGTAGACCGACAAGAACTAACCGTTTGTTCCTTTGAATCAAACCCTACAGCCCACGCCACCGCAGGCTTGTTCAGTTTAGTATGAAGGGGCTTTGGCAGAATTCTTCAGTGCCACTTACTGCCTTCGAAAGTACTCACGTTATGTCTCACCAGCCTTCGGTTCCACAACATATAAAGAGTTTACCACATGCCCGTAAGATTACGCTAGCAGATCCGAAAACCGATTCAACAGAAGATCTTCCCGTGGAGATTCTTGTAGCAGGCGATTTTTATTGGAAGATAGTGAAGCACAATTCGCCCATACGCATCTCTGAAACCTTAGTGTTAGTTCCTTCTCTGTTTGGCTGGATACTTAGTGGTAACAAGTCACAAGCCTGTGTGCATGCAACCGTGGTAAATTTTGCTCAGACTGACCGATCTTCTCTGCACTCTGACAATGATTTCAGACGCTTTTGGGACTTGGAAACTATAGGGATTACTGCCGATCAGGATCTACCTGTGAACAACAAGGATACGAGACTTCTTGAAGAGTTTAGAGCATCTTTCTCTATAAAGGATCATCGAGCAGTCGTTACACTTCCCAAAATGCAACATAAAGTGCTTTCGAGTGACAGACCTATCGCGGAAAAACGATTCAAGCACCTCAGGGAAAGATTTCAACGTCAAGAGACATTTAAGCAAATGTATTTCGATCTTATGCTAGACTACATTACGAAGGGGCAAGTAGAGGTCGCTCCCACCCCACTGTCAGGAAAGGAGCTATTTTATCTCCCTCATCATGCAGTGAGGAAGGAGAAATACGGAACCACTAAGTGGAGAATAGTCGTTGACGTCTCATCTCACGAAAACAATGCACCTTCTCTGAATGAGGTATTAGAAGTAGGACCGAACCTATTACCAGAGATTCTGGAAATTTTACTGCGTTTCAGATTATATTCTACGGCTATCGTCGCGGACATCACACAAGCTTTCCTTCAATTAACCTTGAACGAAAAGGACAAAGACTTGACCAGATTTTTCTGGTTCAAGATTAGCCAGGATCAAACAGGAAATCTTCAAACGACGGACGAACTAACAGAATACCGTTTTAACAGACTCCCATTCGGCCTGACCTGCAGCCCATTTTTACTTTCTGCCAAACTAAGAGAACTTGCCGACAAGTGTATGACAGCATTTCCCACCGTAGCGCCACTTATAAACAAGAGTGCATACATGGACGATTTTGTGATCTCAGTAGAAGGTGATAATTTGGTGATAACTATATACTATGAACTTGTAACCCTAATGAAATTGATCAGTCTCCCCTTATCAAAAAGGACTACCAACTGTGAACAACTCCACACTATCTGGAGGGCAGAAGGGCGAGAACTCCACACCCAGACTCAAGTTTTAGGTGTAGACTGGAACACCGCAGGTGACTACTTCTGTATCGATCCTAGCGAAATCATCAGAAGGTCGTCAGAAGAGCCAGCCACCAAACGACTCCTTTTAGAATGTACGGCTAAATTCTATGACCCACTCGGACTGTTTTCCCCAGTTTCTCTTGTTGGGAAATTGCTATTCCAGGACACATGGTGCCGAGGAATTGGCTCGGATGAACTTATGCCCTGGGACTTAGGGGCACGATGGCGCACTTGGATATCTAGCTTACCTTCATTGTCACATATACGTGTCCCTAGATGGATAGCTACAGCTCATGGAAGATACTCTCAGCTGCACGTATTCTGTGACGCCTCGGAAAAGGCATATGGAGCAGCTTTGTACATTCGTACTGTCTTAGATGATGACGTCGTAACCCATTTAGTCTGTAGCAAGAACAGACTTGCTCCTATTAAGAAGGTGACATTGCCGCGACTCGAACTTTTAGCAGCAGTAGTTGGGACCAGACTATTGTGTTACTTTTGCCGCGCAACAGACTTTAAAATTGCCCGTGCCATACTGTGGACGGATTCTACAATAACGCTAAGTTGGATTCGCTGTGATCCTAACAGATGGAAGACCTTCGTTTGTAATCGTGTAACTGAGGTACAAACACACACGACTCCCACGCAATGGAAACACTGCCCAGGACCAGACAATCCTGCTGACCACCTCTCACGTGGACTCCTCGGCTACCAAATGAATTCTTTGGACATGTGGTGGCATGGGCCGCCTTGGCTTACACGCCCCCCTGAATGCTGGCCAAACAACGATACTCCAACGATGGTACGACTTCCTCCCGAAGAAACGAGGAAGAAAACGCAGAGCCAAGTTTTGTCGATATCTACGCCAACCAGCCTTTTGAACTTACTTAAATTCAGCTCATACTGGAAGCTCATTCGTATCACAGCATGGACTCTCCGTTTCCTACACAACATTCGTCAGAAGAATAAATCTTCAAGAGAACTTACAGCCACCGAATTATCAGCTGCCAAAATGTATTGGATTCGAGTGGGCCAGAGAGATTCCTTCCCCAACGAATTACATGCACTTCAGAATAACTTACCACTGCTAAGAGAGTCAAAAATCGCACGATACAATCCTTTCCTAGAAGATGGACTGATACGTCTAGGAGGTCGACTGCAGTGCACTAGCCTAAATAGGGAACAAAAACATCTTCTACTCCTTGACGGTTCCCACCACTTCAGACAATTGGTTAGTGGAGAGACACACATCTGCCTTCATCACTTTGGTGTTCGTTCTGTACTATCCGAACTGCGAACCGAATTTTGGATCCTTAGAGCTCGTCAGGCCATCAAAAGAATCCTATACTCATGCCTCGCATGCAAGATATTGAAGAATCCCCGAGGGCAACAGATCGAAGCACCGCTGCCACCAGAACGAGTTTCACCTGCCAAACCATTTGCTGTAACCGGAATAGACTTTGTTGGCCCACTATTCATCAAAGTGGGGAAGGAAACGCACAAGTCGTATATCACTCTTTTCACATGTGCTACTACACGAGCTGTACACCTCGAACTCTGTACAGACTTGTCAACGGACAAGTTTCTTATGGCACTTCAGCGATTCGCTGGAAGACGCGGACTACCCCACACGATATATAGAGATAACGCGAAAACATTCCACGCCACGAATATGGAACTAGCCCAACTTTGAAAAGCATTAACCACCACAAAATCTTATCAGTTCCTCGCCCACCACGGTATTACTTGGAAATTCATTGTCTCCCGTGCGCCTTGGTGGGGAGGATGGTGGGAAAGAATGTTGGGCACCATAAAGCGTTGCCTACGGAAGGTACTGGGACTCGCAAAGCTCACTGAGGAACAACTGAACACCACCTTGATCAGTATTGAAGCCGCGGTGAACTCCAGGCCCATCACACCAGGAGATGATTGTGATGCACCCACACCATCCCATTTTCTGGCGGGAGAAAAACTTACGACTATTCCGACGGGACCAGAGCCTTCAGCGAGCACGAATTTAACAAAGGAATTCCGACTGAGACAGCAACTCTGTGACAGTTTTTGGAACCGTTGGGTTAAAGAATACCTATTGGAGCTCCGGAACTACCATGAAGTTAAACGCCCATCGGGACGAGTCATCCCCTTACGCCCTGGCGACATCGTGCTGATCCAAGAGGACCTTCGTCCGCGACATATGTGGAAGAAGGCCAGGATAGAAAAGGTACTACCAGGAAGAGACGGCAGGGTAAGGACGATAATACTCCGGACACCAGAAGGTCACATCATTAGTCGTCCTGTGCAGCTGGCCGTACCTTTGGAGGTCGACCAGGGTGGGGAGGATGTCACAGAGTGATGTTCTTCTCGCAAGTGAGAGACTGTTTGTTTACTCTTAGGACAATGTATCTTTGACTTGTTATATTGTATGTTCTGTGACTATGTAATAAAGTGTTGTTAGACTGCTAATCGCGGCTCTACTGTGATTCACGACACGCACCTTTATTAATTACTGTACCTTTCAGTGAAATTGCTAATGCATCAGAACATACACTTTGTCGTGTTCTGCAGACATGTGCCTTCAGATATGTGATCCGCCAGGATCTGCAAGACAGGAGAGAAGAGCACTTGCGACAGTACACGTAGCCGACATTCTTGTCAGCGACTAATGAAAATCTCTCCAAAACATTGTAGGAACCACCGTCTTTCACACTCACGATATATTATTTAGAATCAAGTAGTACTCTCCATCTTGCCATGACCCTACAGCGGGCGGCTGAGCGGCGTTCGGGTAACTGTAGTAGACGACCGGGTAATTCGAGCGTGCGACGATCGAACGACCATCATGGAAGTCGAATAGCGTTACCCCCTCAGTGCAAAGCGGCTGTATTAACATCTGATCGACACGCGGAACTACATACACCTACGGTTCTAGGCGCTCAGCCAGGAACCGCGCGACTGCTACGGTCGCAGGTTCAAATCCTGCCTCGGGCATGGATGTGTGTGATGTCCTTAGGTTAGTTAGGTTTAAGTGGTTCTAAGTTCTAGGGGACTGATGACCACAGATGTTAAGTCCCATAGTGCTCAGAGCCATTTCAACCTACATACACCTAGCACTTCGAGCAAGCATAAACGCCACATGCAGACATCTACAGTGTAACACAATAATTTAATTCTTTTGCCAGGCTTACACGTGTCAGACATATGTGATCTGCGGAATACTTGGATGCATGCTTGGATAAGTGTAAGAGCTTTACGTTCCTTGTTTTACAAGTAGATTACAGAGATATTACTTTGTTCTGGAAGCAAATCAAAAAGACAAGCATGTGTGGTGTCACAAGGCTTAGGCCTGTCCCACCCCTCATTAAATCGACCAAGACTTATACGAATAATTGTAAGAACAGTTATTATTATTATGTTCTTTAAGTTTTTTTTTTTTGGGTTTTCAGAAATACTGTGGGAAGAAAGTTTATTTATGTTGCAGATAACGTGGAAGACGTTGCCCAACGATCACCACGAAAGTTCGACGTAGCGGCAAGTGGGCAAGGAATGAAACGAATGCTGCAAACTACCGCGAGTCATGGAAGAGCCTGGGCCGCGAGGGCGTGGAGCTTCCTAGGTCGTTGTTTGACAACGTCAAAGGAAGAGATATTCTGTTTTCTCTTTGTAGACAGATCGATCGTGTCTTGAAAGGTTCATGTAATACGTATAGGCGGGTGACACAGGTGCGACCCGATGCCTGTAATACTTCCACAGTTATTAATATGTTGTTAAACGGCAAAACCAATAGTTCATCATTTATATAGATAAAAAAGTAGTAAAGATATAGGAAAGGAAGAGTTGCGGCGTCAGAACGAAAAGTGATACATCGCTCAGCAACGAAGGAGGACGTAAACAGCGGGCGTTACGTGGTGAAAACAAATCAACTGATAAAATAGTAAGTCTGTAATTAAGAATAAAGCCACGTAACACTGCACATGTGACACACGTAGAAATTTGCTGTGCGTGAAGGTAATCAGTAAGTGTCCATCAGCTTAATGTACTGTGTATGCTGTATTTTCTATATTTGCATCTATGACAATGACTGTGTTACTCAATGTCATTAGCAAGTATTCACGCAATGTTGGAACACCGCTAGCAGTTGCTGGCTTCACGGACAACACGTTCCCGAGAGCGAACCTGCAGAGAATGATGCAGTTTCTGATGTCTCCCACCTGCAGAAACTCTGTCCAGTCTCGCTTCACAATCGGGGAATTGGCAATCGCCACGTTGATTGTGACAGCTTGTTACACGCCCCGCGTTTCACAGTCCGTGAACTTGCAATTGGTGCGTCCATTGTCACAGCCCGGTACATTCGCCACGGGGTTGAGTCCACCGCACGGCCTGCACTGAGCAAGCAGATGAACGTTGCAAAACACAGAGATCGAAAGTTCGGCTGCTTGAGTATTTCTTGTATATGTGTACAACGAGAGGATATTTTCTATACTGTATAGGCTGTTATCACGGGAGTGACAGGTAAACCGAGGGTGCATGTACTGAAAGCAATCGAAGAATTCTATCACTTCCAGGACACAATAATGTAAGATGTGGTCGAGATTGTTGGAGAAAAAGTAAAGGATAGTAATATACTGTTGTTGTCGCACATATTCTGCACGCTGGTAAATGCGGCTTATATATACGCCGACGATAATCAAGGTTACTACACAGGCACAAATATTAGTAAAAATTTGTACAGTTTTAATTGTATGGCTTAATTACGTTATCTAAACTCGCAGCTAGCTGAAAGTAACATGAAACTATTACTGTTAGGGCCTGTTAAATTAATTGTTGTGAAGAGAGAGACGATATAACACGTAGCGCTAAGGTTTTTACTGACGATAAATAATTTTCATTGTGACCGAATTGGCTTAATGTTAGGTTAAGCATTTCAAGTACAGAAATAAATTTAATTGCAAACTCAAAGATATCGGAAAGCAAACCTAAGCATTGTTGGCTACTACAGTTAAATATATCTATGCAATTGCGTGAAAATACTTGCAAATATTAATACTTGAAAATTACTTTCAACATTCAAAGCATTTATAGCTTTATGGTGAAGGCCAATATTTAATATTTAATTAAATATTACGTAATGGCCGCCTGTGTGCCATTACGTAACGGCCAAAAGAAAGCCAGATGGTCACAACACAACTCACTTTAAGTACTCAGTTTACACTTAAATATTTCCACAGGGAGGGAGAGGTTTTAAATAATAACACGAGACATTCACTTTTTGCCGTTTAGTACAAAATGCAATACATACATCAAATATTTAAAGCGTTAGAGCAGATAAGCGACTTAATTCTTCAACAGCGGAGACAAAATTGGTAGTCGATCTTTGACCAAGTCTTTTTTAATCTTAATCAGATAATATGTCCACGGTTACAAAAAAATGTCTTTACATTGTAGAGTTACTCTTTGACACTAAAATATATATTTTATTTACATATTTAACACAAAAAATATCATATTGACGAGTTGTACGTATTGTAGCTATTTGTCGTATTAGCTACAGCTTTTATCGACAGAAATATAGTTAGTTTTGTGCCTTATTTAGACTTAACATTTACGCGTCTGGTATAGGTGAAGTTTAATTTTTATTGGGCTTTCCAGGATAGTACTTTGCTAATAAATTCCTCCATCTCTTCGTATGTTGTTTAAACTCATTAAAACTGTGTAGCTAGAACACATATGAACATGCAGTACTTGTTTTATATATTCTAATTAATGTTGACGTTCACAAATTTTTATTTTGACCATGCACTGTTTCTTGATGTGCCATGTTAACTGTTCCAGGATGGAAATGGAAATGAGCGTTTGGCGTCATTGGCCGGGAGGCCCTTCGCGGGGCAGGTCCGGCCGCCATAGCGCAGGTCTTATTACAGTCGGCGCCACATTGGGCGACCTGCACGCCGGATGGGGATGAAATGATGATGAACACAACACAACACAACACCCAGTCCCTGAGCGGAGAAAATCTCCGACCCAGCCGGGAATCGAACCCGGGCCCAGAGGACGGCAATCCGTCACGCTGACCACTCAGCTACTGGGGCGGACTGTTCCAGGATACCTGACCTAAACGTCCTCCTGTATGTCGAATATGCGAGCCAGGAAACGTACCAGACTTACAAGTACTTACATTATTGTTCTTTTTTAAAGCTGTTGGTTTATTACATCATAACACACTGTTTTCTGTTTTCTCATTTTCCATGAAATAGGTCGAGGATTGAAAATTCATCTACTAATATTTGCGGTTCATAGGTGTTATCCGTTTCTTCTTCTTGTTTTTGAAATAAACACTTCACAGACACGTAAGATACTGAGATATGATTGGGAATCAAGACTTTACAACGTGCAAAAAAGAAATTAAATAATTGCATGAGAAATCGATACTGAGATATCTAATAGATTAAAGATTCAATTTACAGTAAACTGTTGGAGTGTAGGCCTACACTGTCGTGTCTCCTATCATCATTTAATGAGTTTTTTGGTGCATGTCAAGTTGCCATTTTATTTCTTTGTTGGTTGCATATGATTCGTTTTGTAGTACAGCAGACACGTTAACTACTTTGAAGTTGTAAGACTAGTGGCTAGTAGCCTGAGGTGAAGACCCTATACAATAAGAGTATGTAATATGCAGTCTGTGAAAAAAGTTAATTACTTGTGTAACAACTAGATTTCATCAAAAAAATTACCGTTAGGTAGTTAAAATGTTCATTTAGTTTTTATTGAATCTACACACATATTAACGTTTTTAATTTTGTACTGAATGCCTTGTAAATTTCGTCTGTGTAATTTGCGAGAAATGTGCGACTCACAGCGTACTGTGTGAAATCATTCGTTACTTATACACTTTGCCTCCTGAACTCTGGGGATACGCCACTGAACAGTGTCTGCGCGACATCAGACAATCCATCTGTTGATGCATAACCAAGGGCTCTCGGTTGTGGAACGTTCTGTTTCACAAAGAATCAAGGAAATGGAGTTATTTGAACGCAGCATCTTTCTACATGACTACAAAATCTCCCTTTTCTGTCGCAGAGATTAAATGGAATCTGTACATCTTCTGCTTCGCTTTTAGGGATTTTATTGCCGAGTGAATCCATTATGGGGATGAATTCTGCGCCTGTGTCTGGTAGACGTAAGAAACTATGTGGCTGAGATGACCGTGATGTGTATACCAAACCCAAAATGCCACTACAAAACACTTCGATTGGAGCTCTGCTTTGGACGCACAGAGGCAAGCAGGAGACGTGTAAATCACCTAAAGATTACACCGCAAAATGATGTGACACTGAGATTGATCAGTTTGGTACTGATAACCCAAAGCATAGCTGACTGTATCCTCGCTGGTTTGTTGTGATGGCAATAAAATTCAGCGAAGTCTTTCTGGTGGTTTAAGATGTTGGTACACTTTTACTTTCAGATCAGCAGCTCTTGCCGAGAGCAAACTAGTAGACAGTTCTTACGTGAAAATCTTAGGCAGCTATAATAATGGGAACTGTGTTCGCGACATAGAACGTAATAGTTAAGCGGACCATGGGTCTTGAATGTATAGCACATGAACATGTAGTATCACGTCGAGAGAATTTTATATTTCTTTGCAGTCTCTATCTAAAGACGCGTATGCGAAAGTGGTGAAGGTGTCAACGCGATGGATATGTTTTTTTATTATGTTTGTTAAAAGCTGTTAATGGCCAAATGCTTACTTCGCATATGTTTTGAAATGTAATGCACAACTGATCTTTATGCGTCCGATCTGCGCAGACTAAACAAGCTATACATTGTTTTACTTGTTTTTTTCTTTTTTTGTGGGAGGTTGAGTTACAGCTTCACCGGTGGCTTACGGTCTTACTGTCTTGGCGGATAGTAAAACTGTTCCATTCGACAATGATGTCATTCCAGAGATATCACTGAAGTGTACGTTGAAGGCGTGGCGGTGGGACTTGAAGTAGCTTAGGTAGCAACATTGGTGGTTTACGATGGTCGACACCCATCGACTGTCGCTACATGAGTGGCCGTAAGAAGGCTTTCGTTAACCGTGGTCGGACTCTGAGTCCACAAGGAGGTGAGGAGAACAGCGGGTCGGTGCCAGTGCCGGGGAGGTCTTGTACCAATGTTTTGTAAGCCAGCGTAGGGTTTCTACTTTGGCATAGAAACGCCTCGTCTTCTCTCGCATGGTCGTCTTGAGAGTTGCCATGTCCGTTTCCTCGTGGAGGGTAACTACCCTCGTTAGGGGAGGGGCATGCAGGATCCACCGAAGCACCCTATTCTGCAGGCGCTGGAGGGTCTGCATCCGGGAGGCAATAATCGTAGCCCACGCAGTGGAGCTATAGGTGAGGGAAGGGTGGACAACTATCCGGTACAACCGCAGCTTGGTGTCGAGGTTAAATTCCCTGCTGGTGAACATTCGGTATAATGCCTTTGCCGCTTGGAAGACAACACTAAACAGAAAAATTTACCGAGCGAGGTGGCGCAGTGGTTAGACACTGGACTCGCATCCGGGAGGACGACGGTTCAATCCCGCATCCGGCCATCCTGATTTAGGTTTTCCGTGATTTCCCTAAATCGCTCCAGGCAAATGCCGGGATGGTTCCTCTGTAAGGGCACGGCCGACTTCCTTCCCCATCCTTCCCTAATCCGATGAGACCGATGACCACGCTGTCTGGTCTCCTTCCCCAACCAACCAACCAACCAACCAGAAAAATTTGGAATTACGTCCGAGTCGGCTCTTTTTGGCATCGCTGCTGCCACTCGCAGCCTCTATATCTCTGAGTGTCATTATTACTGTCGTAGTTTTAAACAGGTGATTAGTGTCAGCGTCGATGATCATATGAATGTGTTGTACAGGGGATCTCGGAAATTTTTAGTCGACTTGTATGTAATTCCGAACATTTTGCTTTGCGTTATCTACCCAGAGGCAGGTATATATATTGTTGTCTTGCTTTGCGTTATCTACCCAGAGGCAGGTATATATATTGTTGTATGAATGAGATAGTCCACCATTGCAATTAGAATTGTGACTTTAATATTTGGTGTCTATATACAAAAGGTGGAAGAATTAAAAACCATTGTAAATCCAAAGAGCTCATCTTGATGAAAAAAATGGCGAATACAATCGTCGTCAAAGACACAAAAAATAAAAGGTTAAATCATTCTTTTATAAATCCGATACTTCACATTGGATATTATGTATGTTTAATTAAGTTTTTCCAGCAAGCTTTACATCCTGGGCCGAAAATAATTTCAAGATGCTGCATCGAATTTATAATAACACGCATCGAAACCAGCGACAAGCGACAGTCCCGTCTTTTCTCAAAAGTAACATTCAATAGCCCGGATGTGGATTTATTCTCACTACAACGAGTTAGGATCTGCTGCCATTTTCATACCCCTCACGTTTTTCTTTGAGATTGTGCACTACCATCAACATTAAATCATCGATCGCCGCAGATGTGGAGTTCCGGGATCGACATCACCGTGATTCAGAAGAAGAATTCTTCCTACAGCGAATCTATATTGCTGGAGATACAAAAATAATAACAATTATTATAATTATTTTGAGAGAATCTGCAAGATATTTGTTAGGAAATGTGCTGCAACTAAGTTCACAAACATTCATAATATTCCTGTTTTTTTTTTAAAAAAATTATTTGCACAGTTGCCCAGTACAGTAGGCCTACACATTGATTCAAGAGGGAGTTGGGACATTAACAGGACGAGGAATTCCGCCTTATGCAAGACATCTATGTTTCACAAAACGATGAAACACAACAGAGAAAAGGTGTCTTGCATAAGCCGGAATTTTTTCTGTTGTGTTTCACTGTTTTGTGAAACATAGGTGTCTTGCATAAGGCGGAATTCCCCGTTCTATTTTCGTAGGCAGCACGGACATAAGATAAACTGTAACGTCACAAGATAACTGGGACATTATTTGAATTAACTTGGGGAAAGGGTATTACAACCTATACGCCATTTTTATTTCGGATCACAGTCGCTATAATAACTACTATGCTGGTCATTAAATTTGCAACACCATGTAGCCAGAATGTCACAAACGTCAAACTGGCATGACGCATGCTAAGTGATTGGATATGAAAGAAGAACAGCATTAAGTAGGTAAACCGCCACAGTCTCACTACACACTCGCGACACTCACTGCTGTGAAAATTGTTGCCGTCTGACACCTGGAACGATATTAGCACCCTTAGTGGCGAGAAAATCCGCCGTTACATTAATGTTTTTTAATTATTTTCTGTATAATTAATCAACGATATAGTTGTCATATTCATGCCCTCCAAGTATTAGTAAATGATCAAGAGACATAAATGATCATGAACTAATATAAAAACAGCGGAATCTCACTGTTGCAATGATATAGTATAAACAAATATTTCGTTCACGAGTAGCATATATTTCTGTTGTGGACTGTTCTTATTATGATAGGCACTTCAATCGACATGTAACAATCTTGCCTGGAGCCTGAATCTAATGATTCGGACATTTCTTACACTTCATTCGACTTTCTTAGACGCAAGTGTTTTTGTATTTGTATTTACTTATTTACCTTTGCTTCAAGGCCAATGTACTGTAGAATCTTACCGTTTCGGGCTCAGATGTTGCGACAATTGTGGAAGTGGTTTTTATGTGTTGGGAAAGTTATGTGGCTTCTGACGTTTTATTAGCACGTTGTTGTGGCTTTGCCTTCAGCCAAAGTTTAGGTTTCTTATTTGCTACGTTAAATAATACAGGTATTGCATTTCATACAAGTTTACTGCGTTCAACAATAAAGCAACGCATAATCAGCTACCTTGATGACATTATGAGTTTACCTTCTTTAGCCGCGACACAGCTGGGTAAAGTGGCTGCCTTTTTAGTTTTAGTTTAGTTTAATTACTTACTCTTGCTTAGAGGAATGCTGGCACCCGGGATTTCCTTTAAAGTGCATCTTTTTGATTTTCTTATTCAGGAAGAGAAGGAAAAGTGAGCCATTCTGCTCATCACACTCCATAACTCAACCGAAACACGGCGGTGCAGCAGCAGCGGCAGATCAAAGCGACGACAAAGGCGTCGTGTGAAGGCTCAGGCGCTGCAGAGAAGCGGTGCTTGGCTGCCTCGTGGGAAGCGGCCCTTACTGATAGCGTTCGACTGTTGTTCTGGCGAAACATTCGCATTTGGCCTTGGTTGGACCGAGACACTGGCACGCCACTAGTCACCAATCACAACGACCAAAGAAATCTGACATACAGCTCAAGCAGCATGGAATGACCAGGTTTGGTTAGAGCTCTTGGTGCCTCTGGAAGTGGCAACCCTGTGTCCTAAATTTCGGGTCGTATATACCGCCAGACTAGCTATAAATTTAATCTGGTACTCTTCCAAGGATACTGTACACGCTCAGTAATTAAACTTCCGTGATTTGCTACCCATCCTGGTGGTGGAAATTTCACCCTCCAATCACATCGATGTGACAACCTGTCAGAAGCCTGAATGATCACTTTTTACTGTGGGAGGTGAGCAGGAAAAGAGTCATCGCCATTCTACAAGGAACCGATAGGGATGTGGATGGAGCCTTGCCGACTCCAGTGTCGTGGCCAGCAGCCCACGGCACCATGGCACTAACAGCCCGATCGAGAATGCCCCACAGATGCTAGATTGTGTTTCAATCCGGGTAGTTTGGGGGCAAGGGCAGGACTGTAAACTCATCCTGCTTTTCTTCGAGCCATGCTGGTACACTGCAAGCAGTATTACACATTGCATTATCCCGATTTTATTTTTAAGGATAGCTTCTATAATGTTTGGAAGGTAGGAAACGAGGTACTGGCAGAAGTAAAGCTGTGAGGACGGGGCGTGAGTCGTGCTTGGGTAGCTCAGCTAAGTGGAAGGATCAACAAACGAACTTGAACGGATGGCATGTGGCGTCCGCAACGACCAAACACAACAACAACAACAACAAATGTAGGTATAGCAGTTGCACGCGAAAGGTAAAGGCCCCGAGTTCGAGTCTCGGTTCGGCACACAGTTTTAATCTGCCAGGAAGTTTCATATCAGTGCACACTCCGCTGCAGAGTAACAATCTCATCCTGCTTTTAGTTTTAGTTTAGTTTTAGTTATGTCATGTTCCGTAGATAATTTTTCCGATTATTGTATCGATATGATGTGGAACAAGTCAGATTAGAAGATATATATACACACATGAAGAGTGCTAATATTAATATTATTGAAATTTTGAGTTTTACACATGCAACTACATTTTGAGGTACAATTTTTTTTTACCATTTCTGAAACAGAAACTCGTCCACAAAGTAGAAGGAGTAGTCCAAAAGAAATGATTTTAAGCTAGTTTTAAAACTTGATCTGCTACCTGCCAGACACTTTATGTTGTTGGGCAAATGATCAAAAAATTTTTTTGCTGAATAATGTACCAATTTTTTAAGCAACTGACAGCTTCAATAACGGATAGGAAAGGCCATTTTTCCCTCTAGTGGTATACGTATGAACATCACTGTTCTTCGCGAATTGAGATGGATTATTTGTAATGAATTTCACTAGCGAATATATGTACGCTAATGGTGCAGTTAAAATACCTAACTCCTTGAAAAGGTGCCTACATGACGTCCTTGGGTAACCACCACTAATTATTCTCACTACTCTCTTTTGTGCAATCAATACTTTATGTCTAAGTGGTGAGTTACTGCAGAAAACTATTCCATAAGACATTATTGAATGGAAATATGCAAAATTCGTTAGGAGGCTGATCTGTTTATTACCAAGACTAGCGATAATACGAAGAGCTAAAGAAGCTGAACTCAGTTGTCTGAGAAGCTCAGTAATATGCTTCTTCCAGTTCAAGCTGTCATCAATGTGAACACACAAAAATTTGGAGACATCTACCCTGTTAACTCAGCCCTGTTCATATGCCACATCAATTGTCGGTATGACTCTATCCGGTGTACAGAAGTGGATATAGTGAGTTTTTTCAAATGATGTGATCGTGTCAAGGAAAAACAAACTGCGTGGTCCCGAAGGATAGATCCATACTTGTGTTGACTCATTATGCCTTACAGAAAGACGAGATCACGTACGAGACGTCACCCAAAAATTTCTCAGATCATAAAAATCCTTCGTTGGGGCAGGGTGTGTGCTTTCAGACGTTTCGCGTCGAAGACATGCATAGTTCGAGGAGCAGCTGGGTGAGTTTACCACACTCCCATTTCACCAAACTCTGCCCAGATTTAAAGCCAGGCGCCTGCTGTCGAGGCCAGAACACAGCACCGTTCGCTTAGCAGTCTTTGAAAAGACAGTGTTGGTAGGCTGATTATGGTGGTCAGTTGCTGAAAAGTTTCATATGTTTTCGCTCTTACACATCTCGGCAGCCATTTTTCACCCACGTCATCTACACTACTGGCGATTAAAATTGCTACACCACGAAGATGACGTGCTACAGACGCGAAATTTAACCGACAGAAGAAGGTGCTGTGATATACAAATGATTAGCTTTTCAGAGCATTCACACAAGGTTGGTGCCGGTGACGACACCTACAACGTGCTGACATGAGGAAAGTTTCCAACAGATTTCTCATACGCAAACAGCTGTTGACCGGCGTTGCTTGGTGAACCATTGTTTTGATGCCTCGTGTAAGGAGGAGAAATGCGTACCATCACGTTTCCGACTTTGATAAAGGTCGGATTGTAGCCTATCGTGATTGTGGTTTATCGTATCGCGACATTGCTGCTCGCGTTGGTCGAGATCCAAGGACTTTAGCAGAATATGAAACCTGTGGGTTCACGAGGGTAATACGGAACGCCGTGCTGGATCGCAACAGCCTCGTATCACTAGCAGTCGAGATGACAGGCATCATATCCGCATTGCTGTAACGGATCCTGCAGCCACGTCTCGATTACTGAGTCAACAGGTGGGGACGTTTGCAAGACAACAACCATCCGCACGAACAGTTCGACGACGTTTGCAGCAGCATGGACTATCAGCTCGGAGACCATGGCTGCGGTTACCCTTGACGCTGCATCTCAGACAGTAGCGCCTGCGATGGTGTATTCAACGACGAATCTGGGTATGCAAATGGCAAAACGTCATGTTTCCAAATGAATCCAGGTTCTGTTTTCAGCGTCATGATGGTCGCATCCGTGTTTGGCGACATCGCGGTGAACGCACATCGGAAGCGTGTATTCGTCATCGCCATACTGGCGTATCACCCGGCGTGGTGATATGGGGTGCCACTGGTTACACGTCTCGGTCACCCGTTGTTCTCATTAACGTCACTTTGAACAGTGGACGTTACATTTCAGATGTGTTACGACCCGTGGCTCTACCCTTCATTCGATCCCTGCGAAACCCTACATTTCAGCAGGATAATGCACGACCGCATATTTCAGGTCCTGAACGAGCCTTTCTGGATACAGAAAATGTTCGACTGCTGCCCCGGCCAGCACATTCTCCAGGTCTCTCACCAAATGAAAACGTCTGGTTAATGGTGGCCGAACAACTGGCTCGTCACAATACGCCAGTCACTACTCTTGATAAACTGTGGTATCGTGTTGAAGCTGCATGGCCAGCTGTACCTGTACACGCCATCCAAGCTCTGTTTGACTCAATGTCCAGGCGCATCAAGGCCGTTATTACGGCCAGAGGTGGTTGTTCTGGGTACTGATTTCTCAGGATCTGTGCACCCAAATTGCGTGAAAATCGCCGGCCGGGGTGGCCGAACGGTTCTACATCTACATCTACATCTACATCTACATCCATACCCCGCAAGCCACCTGACGGTGTGTGGCGGAGGGTACCTTGAGTACCTCTATCGGTTCTCCATTCTATTCCAGTCTCGTATTGTTCGTGGAAAGAAGGATTGTCGGTATGCCTCTGTGTGGGCTCTAATCTCTCTGATTTTATCCTCATGGTCTCTTCTCGAGATATTCGTAGGAGGGACCAATATACTGCTTGACTCTTCGGTGAAGGTATGTTCTCGAAACTTTGACAAAAGCCCGTACCGAGCTACTGAGCGTCTCTCCTGCAGAGTCTTCCATTGGAGTTTATCTATCATCTCCGTAACGCTTTCGCGATTACTAAATGATCCTGTAACGAAGCGCGCTGCTCTCCGTTGGATCTTCTCTATATCTTCCATCAACCCTATCTGGTACGGATCCCACACTGCTGAGCAGTATTCAAGCAGTGGGCGAACAAGCGTACTGTAACCTACTTCCTTTGTTTTCGGATTGCATTTCCTTAGGATTCTTCCAATGAATCTCAGTCTGGCATCTGCTTTACCGACGATCAACATTATATGATCATTCCATTTTAAATCACTCCTAATGCGTACTCCCAGATAATTTATGGTATTAACTGCTTCCAGTTGCTGACCTGCTATTTTGTACCTAAATGATAAAGGATCTATCTTTCTGTGTATTCGCAGCACATTACACTTGTCTACATTGAGATTCAATTGCCATTCCCTGCACCATGCGTCAATTCGCTGCAGATCCTCCTGCATTTCAGTACAATTTTCCATTGTTACAACCTCTCGATACACCACAGCATCATCTGCAAAAAGCCTCAGTGAACTTCCGATGTCATCCACAAGGTCATTTATGTATATTGTGAATAGCAACGGTCCTACGACACTCCCCTGCGGCACACCTGAAATCATTCTTACTTCGGAAGACTTCTCTCCATTGAGAAAGACATGCTGCATTCTGTTATCTAGGAACTCTTCAATCCAATCACACTATTGGTCTGATAATCCATATGCTCTTACTTTGTTCATTAAACGACTGTGGGGAACTGTATCGAACGCCTTGCGGAAGTCAAGAAACACGGCATCTACCTGTGAACCCGTGTCTATGGCCCTCTGAGTCTCGTGAACGGATAGCGCGAGCTGGGTTTCACATGACCGTCTTTTTCGAAACCCATGCTGATTCCTACAGAGTAGATTTCTAGTCTCCAGAAAAGTCATTATACTCGAACACAATACGTGTTCCAAAATTCTACAACTGATCGACGTTAGAGATATAGGTCTATAGTTCTGCACATCTGCTCGACGTCCCTTCTTGAAAACGGGGATGACCTGTGCCCTTTTCCAATCCTTTGGAACGCTACGCTCTTCTAGAGACCTGCGGTACACCGCTGCAAGAAGGGGGGCAAGTTCCCTCGCGTACTCTGTGTAAAATTGAACTGGTATCCCATCAGGTCCAGAGGCCTTTCCTCTTTTGAGCGATTTTAATTGTTTCTCTATCCCTCTGTCGTCTATTTCGATATCTACCATTTTGTCATCTGTGCGACAATCTAGAGAAGGAACTACAGTGCAATCATCCTCTGTGAAACAACTTTGGAAAAAGACATTTAGTATTTCGGCCTTTAGTCTGTCATACTCTGTTTCAGTACCATTTTGGTCACAGAGTGTCTGGACATTTTGTTTTGATTCACCTACCGCTTTGACATAAGACCAAAATTTCTTAGGATTTTCTGCAAAGTCAGTACATAGAACTTTACTTTCGAATTCATTGAACGCCTCTCGCATAGCCCTCCTAACACTACATTTCGCTTCGCGTAATTTTTGTTTGTCTGCAAGGCTTTGGCTATGTTTATGTTTGCTGTGAAGTTCCCTTTGCTTCCGCAGCAGTTTTCTAACTCGGTTGTTGTACCACGGTGGCTCTTTTCCATCTCTTACGATCTTGCTTGGCACATACTCATCTAACGCATTATGTACGACGGTTTGGAACTTTGTCCACTGATCCTCAACACTATCTGTACTTGAGACAAAACTTTTGTGTTGAGCCAACAGGTACTCTGAAATCTGCTTTTTGTCACTTTTTCTAAACAGAAAAATCTTCCTACCCTTTTTAATATTCCTATTTACGGCTGAAATTATCGAAGCCGTAACCGCTTTATGATCGCTGATTCCCTGTTCTGCGTTAACTTTTTCAAATAGTTCGGGTCTGTTTGACACCAGAAGGTCTAATATGTTATCGCCACGAGTCGGTTCTCTGTTTAACTGGTCAAGGTAGTTTTCAGGCAAAGCACTTAAAAAAATTTCACTGCCACCCGTTATGAACGTCTGAGTCTCCCAGTCTATATCCGGCAAATTAAAATCTCCACCCAGAACTAGAACATGGTGGGGAAATCTACTCGAAATATTTTCCAAATTATCCTTCAGGTGCTCAGCCACAACAGCTGCTGAGCCAGGAAGCCTATAGAGACATCCAATTACCATGTCTGAGCCTGCTTTAACCGTGACCTTCATCCAAATCATTTCACATTTCGGATCTCCATCAATTTCCTTCGATACTATTGCACTTCTTATCGCTATAAACACGCCTCCCCCTTCACTGTCCAGCCTGTCTCTGCGGTATACATTCCAATCTGAGTTTAGGATTTCATTACTATTTACGTCTGGTTTCAGCCAACTTTCTGTCCCTAGTACTATATGAGCGTTGTGACCGTTTATTAATGAGAGCAGTTCTGGGACCTTTCTGTAGACGCTCCTGCAGTTTACTATTAGCACATTAATATTGTTATTCCCTGTTGCATTTTGCCTACTCGTACCTTGCTGCGTCTCAGGAGGCGTCTTGTCGGGCCTAGGGAGGGGATTCTCTAACCTAGGCGCTTCAGTCTGGAAGCGCGCGACCGCTACGGTCGCAGGTTCAAATCCTGCCTCGGGCATGGGTGTTTGTGATGTCCTTAGGTTAGGTAGGTTTAAGTAGTTTTAAGTTCTACGGGCGCTGATAACCTCGTTGTTGTGCGCCCTAAAACACTAATAATCATCATCATCTAAGTTCTAGGGGACTGATGACCTCAGCTGTTAAGACCCGTAGTGCTCAGAGACATTTGAACCATTTTGCATGAAAATGTAATCACATGTCAGTTCTAGTATAATATATTTGTCCAAAGAATACCCGTTTATCATCTGCATTTCTTCTTGGTGTAGCAATTTTAATGGCCAGTAACGTATAACCGTGGTGCCAGTTGAAGCATGGCGGCACGACAACGTTTACAGACTTTGCTGTTCCGGAAATGTTTCCACTCTTGGCCTGGAAGCCAATGATCATGCCCTTTTGGATGTCAGATAAATCGATCCGTTTCCACATTACGGCAACGATCGCACCGTTTTTCCCCGTCGCCCCCCCCCCCCCCCCGCCCCCCAACCCTCCCGACATGCTATATGCAATCTCTACAGCCAGTGATGCCACCTGCCATCTTGAATAGTTACTGCACTCTGACGTCGAATATAAAGGGTGGTCAAATATAGACTGGACCGTGTGTATTACCAGTTTTATGCTATCTTCAGACAGGCGTCATTAGTAACATGCCACGTTTAAATACGCGGCCTCTGGTCAGCTGCTCGTGCGCTGGATGTAGGTGAGAGAGTATAGCGTAAGATGAACAAGACTCACGATATCTGCGCATCCGATGGCGGTCACGATATGAGTCGTTACTTTCCACATGGAGCATGATACCGTCTCAAGAGTCTAACTAGATACAGAGAAAACCGAATGATCGAAGTGTTGGGGGCAACACTGTATTAACCACCGTGATCGTCATCTGTTATCGTGGATTGTAACAGCAAATGGATAGGAAGCACTGCAGAAAGGCACACAGTAGCCATCTGCTGAACATAAAAAGCGATACACAAATAATTAAGAACGATCTTTCCGTAAGCTACACAAACAAGAGAGCATACGAAAAACAGAGGGGCCACAAAGCAGCACTCGGCCAAGAATACCTGGGAATAAGGACAATGGAACTCTTCGATGGACTTGGAACAGGGAAGCTGAAAAACACACTAGGCAACATATCTCGCTTCTCAACATGACACCCTCCAAGGTGAGCTTATTCTCGAGTGGAGAGACGTAGTTGAGATGACATTTGGAAATTTGCGGGACCAAACTGCTGAGGTCATCGGTCCTTAACCTTACGCACTACTCACTCTAACTGAAAGTAGCTTACACTAAGGACAACACACACACCAATGCCAGAGGGAGGACTCGAACCTCCGACAGGGGCAGCCGCGCGGACCGGGCAAGGCGCCCTAGACCGCGCAGCTACCCCACGCGGCTAGTTGAGAGGAAATGGTATACCCTGATCCATCTGACACTATCTCTCACATGCTAACGACACAATAAATAACTTCTCTATCGTTTTTATCCGTTTGCGTTCTTACAATAGTTCATAGGTGACCTGAATCTCCTGCAAGATAATTTATTACCCCATCGCCGTCCGGTGGTTTGTGCCAAAATCTACGGACCTGAAGGCGGTTATGTAGAACCCCTCCCACCCCACCCCCACCCCCCGGTTCCACATTTTTGGCTTTTTGAGTGCAACTGGAAATTGTGAGCGTACTGTCATCACATCTTATTCAATATATGAACATTTAAGCAGCTCATTGGCACTCGTAATTTGATTTTAAGTACAGGGTGTTTACAGATTAGTTACACAAAAGTAACATTTGATTCTGAAAAAGGTAAATAACTTACAGAGATGCTTGTTGGAGCACTGGATACAGTATATCTTCAGGTCTGATTTACAAAAGTTCAATGTGGCTACATTCTGTAAAACGACAAGTGTCCCATCTGGAATCAGTTTCCTGCCAAATTGTATGAAGTAAATTTTGATGCCGGCCCGGGTGGCCGAGCGGTTCTAGGCGCTACAGTCTGGAACCGCTAGACCGCTACGGTCAGAGGTTCGAATACTGCCTCGGGAATGGATGTGTGTGATGTCCTTAAGTTAGTTAGGTTGAAGTAGTTCTACGTTCTAGGGGATTGATGACCTCAGAAGTTAAGTCCTATAGTGCTCAGAGCCATTTGAACAAAGTTTTGATGTAGGGTGGTAACTTCTTCTGTTATCTGTTGTCGCAGTTTGTCGACGTTTTCCGTTGCCTTTGATGTGGCGGCTTCTGATACACAGGGTGAGTCGCTAACTGTTGCCACCTAGATTAATTCCGAAAGTACGACAGTAGCTGGAAAGTTAGTGGGACAAAAGTTGCATGGGACAACGGGGGCCATAATATGAGGTTGGTTTTTTTGTTGCTAGGTGGGGTCGCGTCAGATAGATGAAGGTCAACTTTGTTTTTCTTAAATGGATGCTGTAGTTCGGTAATTATTTCGTGATAGCGGCTATCGAGATCAATCCAGTGATGTGTAACAGTGGAGGTCAACGAAGGTCAAAAAGGTGGCATGAACGTCTGTTTACAGAAGATGTTCGAAGTGACGACCATTGGTGTCAATGCGATGCTGCAATCTTCTTATTAAGGATTGAGTGGTATTCCCTATCACTTCCACCGAGCGAGGTGGCGCAGTGGTTAGCACACTGGACTCGCATTCGGAAGGACGACGGTTCAATCCCGCGTCCGGCCATCGTGATTTAGGTTTTCCGTGATTTCCCTAAATCGCCCCAGGCAAATGCCGGGATAGTTCCTTTGAAAGGGCACGGCCGCCTTCCTTCCTCGTCATTCCCTAATCCGCTGAGACCGATGACCTCACTGTCTGGTCTCCTTCTCCAAAACAACCCAACCAACCTTATCACTTCGGCACTTGTCGAGGCACATGTTCTGACATATGGCGTATCCATCTAACGTGCCTTTGATATGTAAACACCATTCGGCGGTTTCGCAACACAACACTAATGGCAACGGTAAGACTAGTATCGCCGAATCAAGCAAATGTGAATGACGTATTCCTTCGAAGAACAAGTCGATATGCTTCTCATTTACGGAGAATGCCAGCGAAATTCTGTGAGAGCTAGAGACTTATATGCTGAAAGATCTCCTCAAGGTACTCACCCTACACGTCGTACATTTAAATGTGTGTATGATAAATTGAGAACAAATGGATCTTCAACGCAACCGAAACATATTCGGCAACCGAAAGTTATTAACGAGGAAACGGAAATTGGTACTCTTGACACTGTGGTTCGAGATCCTTATGTTAGTTCGCGTCAGATCACAAGGGAATCTGGCATGAGATACAGTAGTGTTAAACATGTCCTGCGATGCCGTAAATATCATCCTTAAAATATCACCACCAAGAATTAACTGATACGGATTGTATGCATCGCGCTGAACTCTGCAGATGGGCTCATTTTCAGATTCAGAGGGATGACACATATATTAATTTGATTTTATTTACTGACGAGGCTACATTCACGTACCAAGAAAATGTTGATTTGGATAACATGCATTATTGGGCAACTGAACATCAATGTTCGCTGCGACAAGTTGCACACCAAAAGCCGTGGTCGGTGAGGGTATGGTGTGGGATTCTGGAGGACATAAATATAGGCCCCTATATCACTGAAAGAAATCTGAATGGTAGGAAGTACACCACACTGGTACAAAATATTAGGTCCGTTACTGGAAGAAATACCTTTAGGAATAGAATGTGGTATCAACACGAAGGGTGTCCGACACATTTTTCACTTATGGCTAGAAGTGAGTTGCAGAGACAATTCCCAAATCGTTGGATTGGACTTGGAGGAGATGTGTCGTGGCCGGCTCGTTCGCCAAACTTGTCGCCTCTGGATTTTTTCTTGTGGGGATTCGTAAAAGACATTGTTTATAAAGACATTCCAACTACACCTGAAGATATGCGAGAGGGAATTGTCAAAGCATGTGATTCGATAAGTGCCTATGTGATAAGGAATATCACTCAGTCCATGCTAAGAAGATTGCAGCACTTCATTGATACCAGTGGTCGTCACTTCGAACACCTTCTGTAAACGGACGTTCATGCCACTTTTTTGACCTCCCTTGAACTTCAAAGGCCTTACTGTTACACATCATTGGTTTCGTCTCGATATCCGCTATCAGAAAAGAATTAGTAAACGATAGCATCCCATTTAAACAAAGTTTACCTTCATATCTCTGACGCGACCCCACCTAGCAACAAAAAACCAACGTCATATTATGGCCCCCGTTGTCCCATGCAACTTTTGTCCCACAAACTTTTCAGCTCCTATCATATTTTCGGAGTTATTCTTGATGACAATAGTTAGTAACTCACCCTGTATAGATGTAAACAGTGTCTGAAATATAATGGCGGAATTGGAACTATGAAACCATAAACAACATCGCACACACTCTGCACCACTATACGAGTCCATAATGACTCTTGGAATACCTCATTCGTGTTCACCACCAAGCGGGAACGTCAGGAACTAACAGTGTTAGATGGAAATTAAACTTGACGATGATAACTTGTTGGGGCACTCAACATCGTGGTCATCAGCGCCCGTACAACTTCCCAATCTTTCCATTTTCAATCTAGCCACTTCCCGAAATGATGATAAGATGATGAGGACAACACAAACATCCACTCCCCCAACGGAGAAAATCCTCATCCCGGCCGGCAATCGAACCCGGGACCCCGTGATCCAGAGGCAGCAACGCTAGCCACTGCACCACGAGTTGCTGACAAAACTTGAAGATGTACTCCAGTCAATGCTGAATCAAACATAACTATATGTTATTTATGCTTCTCACAATTAAGGGTTACTTTTGCGTCACTAATTTGTAAACAAACTGTAATGTCGCACGGGGTGATCGTTGTCGGACGCAGTCAGTCTCTGTCGGGAAAAGCGGTAGCTATTATAAAGTGTCTAATGTAATGTAAATTGCGGTATAAGGAATTAGGTAATGTTTCTATTAATGCTTTGTTGCAATGCCGTTAGAATATTGCGTAGAATAGCACGGCAGCGTATCTTCGGACTTGTGGTGCAGTGTTTGGAACTAGATACAGTCTGATGCAGTGTGGACAGTGAATGGTTATACGTACGTTTTATTTCGTAACATGCCTTGTGAAGGCAGAGGAAACGCGATCAAAGAATAGATAAAAGCAGTACCAATACACCGAAAAAGCACGCGAGGTGCTTACACCTTCGAATCTTATCCGTTCAGTCTCCGCGAGTTGTCGTTTGACCAGTCGTTAATCACAATAACCATTACATTTTAGAACATGATTTGTCATCATTATTGTAGAGGCGGGGTCAGTGTGCTGCTTGGTAGGTTTATCCAATTCGAACCAACAAAAGAAAATTTCACATTATAATTGTCATTGCTTATCAGTGTTCATAATTTCCGCGTTATGGTAATATAATGGAATTGGTATTGTCTGTAGTGCTCCTGTCTATGAGGAAACGACAATTAAGCTCAGGTTCAAAGAAAACCAGACTAGCTGCTGAAATGGTGTTAAAGCCATAAGCGTACTCAGGGGGTTGGGAAATGGGATAGCTGCCCCCCCCCCCCTCCCCCTCTTTCCGGATTTTTTGTGCCTACGAACCCACAGTTGTTGATAATAGTTACGTTAGAGCAACGTTACGGCTTACTTTACTATATATTATAATTATGTTAAGTTCTGAAAAAACTGCAATGTACTCCCGGTCAACTTGCATTTATGCAATACACTAGCACAACAAACAAGCACCACGCTCGCCGCCGCGCAAACGACGGACTGTAGACAGCTCAAATGGACTCCGTATGGTCGTTGTACATAAGAAAATTGCAAACGGTATTTGCAGTTCTTTCACAGAAGGCGTCATAAACCGTTTTGCTGAACAACCCCGAAAATTAATTTTAAAATTGATGTCTAGTTAAACAATTTAAATGAAATAAATGCATATTTATATTTATGTGTATTTATGTGATTACTATAAACCAGGTTCTCTTGCGGGTGTTTCCTCTACACACTACATACTCCCAATATTCCATGTAGGTGTCTTCCTGTCGTGTGTAGGGGAAAACAAGCGTGAGCGACACTGCCTAAGCAATTTACTGCCAATAGCTTTGTAAACGTCAATAATAACGTCTCTTGTAACGACGACGAGGCATGAGGAACACAGCAACACTGCTCGACAACGCTTAGTCAAATGGTTAACTCAGTCAGTTGCAGTGCGGCGCTGATAATGGACGTAGAAAATTTTAGCGCATTAAGCAATTTTTGACTGCCCCCCTCCCCTCCTTGTGACCAAAGCTGGATTCGCCCATGATTAAAGCGCCGATATAAACCTGACTTTGGAATGAACTTGTGGATGAAACAGAGAAAGACTAAATATTACCTTCTGCCCTTTTTGCACTCACGCATTTTTTTTTTTATATTTCGCAATTATTTAAGCACATTCGGTATGAGAAGGACCTAAGGACATCACACACATCCATGCCCGAGGCTGGATTCGAACCTGCGACCGTAGCGGTCAGACTGAAGCGCCTGGAATTGCTCGGCCACACCGGTCGGCTGCGTACGGCCATTTACCAAAACTTTACCCTACTATGTTTGATAGTAATCTGTTATTCCTAAGACATATTGTGATCCACTTATTGCAATAATATTGTCGCAGATGAAGCTGAGTAGCACAGTCAGATTCCTGAAGCGATGCAGTCCTTCAACAAAGGAAATTTCTTACAATACGTTAGTTCGTCCAGTCTTGGTGTACTGTTCTTCTGTATGGTACGCTTTCCAGTTGGGTCTGATTCAAGACATTGAGAAGGTCCAAAGAAGAGCGGCAAGATTCGTGACTGGTACATTTAGCCATCGCGACAGCGTTACAAATCTCATAAAAAGTTTGAAGTGGGACACACTTGCGGATAGACGACGTGCTAACCGGAAGGGGCTGCTCACTAAATTCCGAAATCCAATCTTCCCCGAGGATGTAAAGCATATATTATTACCACCAACTTTCAAATCGCGCAATGATCACCACTCAAAGATAAGGGAAATTAGAGCTCGTACTGAGGCGTTCAGGACTGATGACCATAGATGTTAAGTCCCATAGCGCTCAGAGCCATTTGAGGCGTTCAGACAGTCGTTTTTCCCTCCCGTGGTCCGAAAGTGGGTAATACGACTTCGGTTCGAATTGTGACCTCCGCCACTCACCGCGTGCTGGCTAGTGGAGTAGATATGTAGATGTAGACGCACATGTCAACGTGGTGTAGTGGTTATGATATTAGACTGTTGCATGGCGGGTCGTGAGTTCAAAATTCACCTGAAATGTAAAATCTTCATTTCTATATTCGGTTCGAGTACATTCTAGAAGTATCCACAAATGTCAAGAACCGTTGTACGGACATTCTGTAACTGTATATATACCGTATGTGTTCTGGCCGGAGGCAGTTCGCTCTGCGCTCTTGTACGTGCAATAATAATACCACGTAGAAGAAGGTGTAATTAGACGAATTACGAACACTAACTTCACTTAACGAAGGTATATTCAGCAGTTGCACATACAAGAGCGCGGAGCGAACTGCCTCCGGCCAGCACACAACGGTATATATGCAGTTACAGAACAATCCAGTACAATGATTCTTGACATTTATGGATACTTCTAGAATGTACTCGAACCGAATATAGAAATTAAAATTTTACAGTGCAGGTGAGTTTTGAATTCACGAGCATCCACGCAACAGTCAAGTATCATAACCACTACACCACGCTGACTGTGCAGTTTCTTCTGCGACAACATATTTAGTTTTCTTGGAATCTTTACTAATTAAAAGTAACTGGTGATTGAACTTAACATAATAACGCGCAGGGAAAGATTTTCATTGATATAATCAATCACACTGAACATACTA
This sequence comes from Schistocerca serialis cubense, assembly GCF_023864345.2. Lineage (NCBI taxonomy): Eukaryota > Metazoa > Arthropoda > Insecta > Orthoptera > Acrididae > Schistocerca > Schistocerca serialis. The sequence continues at coordinate 493,676,013 of NC_064638.1, forward strand.
ACATCTACTAGTAGGAAGATAGGCACCCAAAAAATGGTTCAAATGGCTCTGAGCACTATGGGACTAAACTTCTACGGTCATCAGTCCCCTAGAACTTAGAACTACTTAAACCTAACTAACCTAAGGACATCACACACATCCATGCCCGAGGCAGGATTCGAACCTGCGACCGTAGCGGTCGCGCGGTTCCAAACCGTAGCTCCTAGAAACGCTCGGCCACCACGGCCGGCGATAGGCATCCAGACTTTATAATAATGTATTTTGATATCCCTGAAATCAATTGACTTATCAGATAATTTACACTAAATTCGGAAGTAACTACAGTTTTCTTTCAAAATTGAGCCATTGTATTTGCTAGATACTAGCTTTTACCACAGTGCTTTTGTTCACCTGATTTTCATCAACTGAATGAGATTCTCAACTAAATAATGAAGCCAATAATGAAACTTAGAATAAATTGTCGTAAATGATTCTAAGACTAGGAATGGCACCTGCGCTAGTAAACGGGTTATTCTGAAAGCATGCATACAAAACTGAATTTTACATTTTATCAACCCATATCATGTTTTGTAAAAAATAAATTGCTGTCTCAGCATATAACTCATATAAAGCAGCAAAATCCGACCGAGCGATTTCGAAATATTAAACATTCATACGCCACCCCAAGATCTTCAGTTCGTGCCTGGAAATCTTAGGGACAAAAAAAATCTTAGGGACAATAGCTATCCTCAAGCCTGCGAATTCGCAACTAGTCAGGATTAAGGAGAGTTCTGCTCCAGTTTATTACACGAGCAACATCTCGGTCGGTGTCTGCAATAATACACTGAATTAACATATCCCTGGAGGTCTGTCGCCAGTATTCAGACATTCAGTATACCCGTGGAGTTACATTAATGTGCTAACTTGAAAGAGTGAACAGTACTAAATGTTACGATTTTTATCTTGAGACGATGTGTGAATAAATTGGGACATGATTATGTCTTGTGTTGTGGTGGACTATTTTTTTGTGTTACCTGTCAAGGGACGTGGTGTACCGATAGATAATATAAACTGAAGTCACTGCTGTGATGTGCATGTTGTGTTTGAGTTCGACTTTGACTGTGTGATGCGAATATGCTATGACAGACACGCTGATAATTACTACAGTGAAGGTTCCTACTTATAATATTTGTATTTTGCGAGTAGTGCAGCTGGTCATCAGTACTCTATACTCTGATGATAAACCTGGGAAAATCAAACTAATTGAAAGTTGTGTGATGTACATTTCTTGAATACTTTTAGTAACACCACTTAGCAGCAGTGAGACACCGCAAATAAGATGAACGTTCGCAGTCATGTCGCATTTCACTTTGTTTCAAGGCAGATTGACTTATTTAATTTTCCACAAGAACCATCCATCACGCTTCTGAAAGTGCGAGAAGGAATACGTGCTCCACCGTGTCGGTAATTAGTGTAAAGCCTTTCACGAAGACTAAACACTGAAACGGAACAGGAAGATGTACATGCTATTAATTCATATCCGGCGTCTGTGGAACGAACAGTGGTAGCTAAATGGGAACTTCCAATCACATAGCATGACAGTGATATCTGCTAGTATCTTCGTATGCTCCCAGGATACAGTTTGATTTTCATCAACAAATGTTTCGATGACGCAGTTGCAGGGAGAGGATGAAGGAGAAATGGTACGTTTCACGATTAAACGCCTGCGTGTGATTCATGTTGGGGATGGTCTGGTAGATCGTGGCATCAGGAATGCACTATCGCTTTTATGTGCCCGTTTACGGCCCTGCAGTAAAATTTTATTTCCGGCCTGTAGCGGCTCCATGGCGCCAGAACTGCCGCACTCTGCGTCCCGGGGCTACTCTCGCACTGTGCCATTTTACCTCCCAAGGACACAATCTTGTCAAAGTTATTGGAATTGGTCGCTGGAGAGTTTTCCACCCTTATTAATACTAACATACGGGAACAGCTAGTAGAAAGTGTGAGAGTATATCTGTGAATTTGAAAGCTGTTGTACATTTAGGTCAAAGAAACACTTTTAACGCACTAACAAGTACTAGAGGCGTCAACAAATGGGTCTATCGGTGATAGCACGTCTCCACATTAGGAGATACAGTTCATCGTTTAATCTGAAGCACTGCGGACCTTGGAATTGTTCACGAACGCTAAGGTTTTACGACTACGAAAGTCTACATACGCCTCACAAAACACAGTAAAGTAAAAGGAGACGCCAAGGATTTTAACCCATTGCTGATCGTTGCTAACTCGTTGCTATTATGTAGGTATTTTTCGGCTGAATTACACAGTTTATTAACGCATTCACATTTAAAGCGTCGGACTACTGGTAAAGCTTTTTTTTCCATTTATCTTCTGACTGTTGTGAGTACCTCCCCACGTCAGAGTTGCACTGGCACCTAAAGCCCGTAGATATTTGTTGGATATATTCTAGTCTGTGCCTACCCCACTGTTATCACCTTCTGATGTTCCTAGAGGTACCGTTGACGTATTCCTTAACACATGCCCTGTCACCCTTTCCCTTTTCTTGTCAATGTCTGCAAAGTCACTCCCCGTTTTCTATCTCATCGGTCCACCTAATTCTGACCATTATTCTGTAGCACAACACGTCAAACCCATCGATTTTCTTCTTTTCCAGTTTTCTTATAGCCTATGGTTCACCCTCCTTTGCCCCAAACTTTCTTCCTCAAATTAAGGTTGACGTTCGATGCTAATATCCTTCTTTTAGCCATGAATTCCGTCTTTGCGTGCGATGATCTGCTTTTTATGTCCTTCATGCTCCATATGACATGCATTATTTTGATTACGAGGTAGAAGTATTCGTTCAATTTGTTTTGTAGTGTCATCCGAAGGACGAGGTACTGTGGCAAGTTTGGTACCTCGTTGCGCAACCGTAGGGAAGCGCAATCGCTGGAAGATACAACGATGAATGAGAGATGTTGATGTACACATGTCCTCAAGACATCCATAGGCTATCACAGCGGCATGCTTACTTACGTCATCGTGGAGCCACAGCCCTGTATGCAATTATCACCGAAGACGACATCATCGTCTCTCTACAGTCAGCTGTGTGAGTTGTATTATTCAGAACTACGCAGTTAAACTTGTAGACAGTTGCACTTCGAAGAAACGATTATCTTGTACTGTATCAAGTGACACGTTAGTGTTCAGTGGAAACAACTAGTATATGTATGACACTCCTCTGGCAATGGATTGTTTCATAGTTATGTGTTTCATGTTATTAAGCTCAGAATAAAGTTATGAAGTATATTGTTGTTTTTTGAGGGAGGGAGACCAGACAGCGTGGTCATCGGTCTCATCGGATTAGGAAAGGATGGGGAAGGAAGTCGGCCGTGCCCTTTGAAAGAACCATCCCGGCATTTGCCTGGAGCGATTTAGGGAAATCACGGAAAACCTAAATCAAGATGGCCAGTCGCGGGATTGAACCGTCGTCCTCCCGAATGCGAGTCCAGTGTCTATATAAAGTATATTCTATGTACTGCAGTATGAACTGGCCCTCCTTAAGAAGTAAACCTAAGAACCCATCACTACGCTGGTGAGTGTTATTTCATCGGCACAACATGGTTACTTCGTGTCCTTAGTTATAATGTTAAGTTTATCGATAACACAGCTTCTCCCACTATGGATTGCTTTCGTCCTCCCTCGGTTTTTGTTCAAACCATAGCGTCTGCTCAATAGAGAATTCCCTTTAAATCAGTCCTTCAATTCTCCCTCACCTTCGTAGACATCAGAAATGTTACCAGTGAATCTCATCATTAATATATTTTCAGGCTGATTTTGAGTTTCACTCTTAAATCATTATTTTATTTCCTGATGGTGAATTGTAGTTTAACGCTAATAACCATCAGCTTATCTGATATGTTTCGCATGTTTTCTCAGCTATTCTCATTTCAACTTGTTATTTTTTTCCCTTTTAACACATATCCTTTTGATAATAGGAACACACTATTATCCAGCACGATCTAGGTGGTGGTGGTGGTTAGTGTTTAACGTCCCGTCGACATCGAGGTCATTAGAGACGGAGCGCAAGCTCGGGTTAGGGAAGGATTGGGAAGGAAATCGGCCGTGCCCTTTCAAAGGAACCATCCCGGCATTTGCCTGAAACGATTTAGGGAAATCACGGAAAACCTAAATCAGGATGGCCGGAGACGGGATTGAATCATCGTCCTCGCGAATGCGAGTCCAGTGTGCTAACCACTGCGCCACCTCGCTCGGTAGCACGATCTAGCTCAAGAGTAAAAACATTAATGAACTACTTTGATGTATCTGAAGGTGGGTCTTAAACTCATGTTGTAGTGTCATAAAACATAAATAGGAGACGTATGGTGCTGTTGTATACACTTTTAGTGTTCATAGGACATTTCTAGTTCCAGCGCTTGCCTTACAACAAAGGAAAATCTTCCGAAAGCCCTTTGTCCGAACCAGTCATTGGAAACTATTTTTAACTATGGGAAAACTTATTCCAGATAAAAACATGTAAACCTGGTATATATATATATATATATATATATATATATATATATATATATATATAAGAGTATTTTTCGATTATGATTTTTTTAGTTAAACGTACTGTTGATTGTTCCATCAGACGTGTTTCGCTTTGACTGGAAGACTCTAGCATTGGTTCCATAAATGTTTTTTATATGATACATGAAAACGAAGTCCTTCGCGACGGCACTGCTGTAGGAACCATTATGGAGTTCTTACCGCGTCAGTTCTGGATAAAACCTCGAGCTTTCGACAATTACCTACACCGTTTTCTTCGGGGACAACAGACTGACCAAACTGCAGCTGTGGCGTCTATTGACAGGTAACTACGTAATGCCGTAGCAGAGGGCGGCAACGTCGGCGCTGGCGGCAGCACCGCTCCTGTGCAGCGTCAACATTGTGACGAGTATCTCTACCTATTCTCTGCATCGACAGCTCGCATCCGTGCACCGCCAAGACTGTATCCGCTGCCACGGCTGCAGTTTTTGTTGTACATTCTCATTTCTACAGCCTCTTTCATTACAGAGTCCTAGAATATAGAAAGTTGGGACAGAACTTTCGTTTCGCCAAAGAATCTTTTTATTTGCTTGTGAGGCTGTGTTTAGCAATTGCAGAGCTCTCCAGTTCTCGATGTTTAATACGCCGTTGGTGTTCTACTCAGAGATCAGAACCAGAGCAGAAGAAACTGACCAATGCAACTGTTTCCGCACTCACAAGGATGCCACAAATCCCGTGGATCCTATGGCCGAGAGTCTCTTTAACGGGGCGTAGCTTTTGATTTTCTTCTTAGGAGGTCAGAAAATAGGTCGTACACATTTTCTTCCCAATACTAGGTCTATTTTACTGGATTTAGCACTGCAGAAAGGAAGAAATGCAGCCAGTGGCTCATGACGTGAATGTTCATGTTCACCTTTCCTTTACTTGGAGGCGGCTGACTTTACATCACGAGAATGGTAGCTGTTATTTCGGAACACATACTTTCAATGATTTATTTCGGAATTCAAGTGATTTATTTTGGAATTCGAGTGATCCTCGTCAAAAACAGATTTTGCTCTGTGTACCAATGTATTTGCAACTGCTCTCTTGTGAAGTGGATGATGAAAACTCTCGGAGCTAAAGTATAAATCAGTATGTGTCAGCTTGCGGTGCACTGAGTGTCCAAGACGTCCATTCGACTTTAATTGTACCAACATATCTAAAAATTGCAGCCTTCCTTCTTTCTCTATCTCGAAATTCAACTCGACGTTTGGGTGCATATTGTTCACGACCGAGGAACTGCTCAAGAGCTTCTACGCCTTTGCCCAGACCATAAACGTGTCTTCAGCATAACGATAAAATGAAGCTGGACGAAGGGGACGCATATTCAATGCACGTTCCTCAAAAAGTTCCATAAAAAGTAGGCCAGTGCTGGAGACGACGGAGAATCAATAGTCATTCCTACTGTCATTTTATAAAATTAACCGCTGTACAAGAAATAAGTCGTCGTCATAACATGTCGGAAAAACTTTATCGGTTCTGGAGGAAATAGCTCTGCCAATTGTATGGATTACCTTAAATCCACAAGAAAATTGTTCCATTAAGACCAGTTGTAAGTGCTATTGGCTCTCCTGCCTACGGTCTGGCCAAATACTTAACTAAGTTAATGACTCTGATAACTGGCTGCTGTGAACATTACATCAAAAACACTCAAATTTTCATTGAGAAAATTAAACAGACAATAGTTGGCCCAAACGAGATTTAAGACAGCCTAGATGTGATCTCAGTATTTATAAACGTTTTTGTGGTTGACACATTGCTGTTCATTCAGTAGTGTAAGAATACACACTCAGTTCACCACAGATAAAAAAGATGAAGACTTGTGTGAAATTTCTAATTCGGAGAAACTAAGAGCATGAAGTTCGAGAATGTCCAATATATGTAGATGTAGATGTAGAAGTAGATGAGGAAATGCTTGTTCATAATAGAGACTCTGATTCCAAAATGAAACTACTAGTCTGGTCCGTAGCAGAAATTGCAACTAGAATTTGGTGACATTACACTATCTGAAAAAAAGTATCCGTTCATCTATCACTGGAGATAACTAGACCATATCTAGAACCCTGTTGGGGACACTTTCAGTGATGTATCTCAGTGTCTCTGGAGGATTCGCAGCCTATGGCTTCGTCAAGAGCCGAAAGCATCTTCTCTGTAGTGAAGCTGGACGTTGAGATCTGCAGCCAAGTCTTAGTTCTGACTCATCCCAAATGTGTTGCACTATGTTAATGTAGGGATACTGTGCAAGCGAATACATTTCAGGAACGTTATTGTTTACTAGCCACTGCAACACTGAGGCTACTACATGATAGGGTGCACTGTCATGTTTCTGCACACAGGCATCTACTCAAAACTGTTTCCCTAGTGTACAAAGTACAGAACACTACACAGTGTTTTCATATCCGACCGTATTGAGCGTTTTCTTCAGCCCCATAAGGCGACCGCTTCAAAACAACGAGAAAACATCTCACGCCGTGACACCACCTCCTCTGTACTTCAACGTTGGTAACACTCGTCAAGGCAGGCAACGTTCACCAGCCATTCGCCAAACTCAAACCACCCCATATGATGCCACAGGGTGTAGCGTGGTTCATCACAGAAAGTAACTCGGAACCAGTCATCCACTACCTCGAGGGATCGCACTTTACACCATCCCAAGCGTCGTTTACCACTAAACACAGAAATTTGTGGCTTAAGAGGAGATAATATTGAACTCGCAAACTGCGAAATGGTTCCGCATCAGCTGTAGAATATTTTAGAACAAATGGAAATGTGTGCCAGACCAGAACTCGAATCTGGATTCCCTTCTTGTCGCGAGAGGTCGCCTGAACCACTTCGGCTGTCCGAGCACACCTCCATGAGCCTGCCGAATTCTCATTTGTCTCGATGTCTTCACTCCAACGTGCTTGCATTAAATTACCGTGATTCCTGCACATGGTCGGACACTGTTTCCTCTCACCATTGCTTTGTCACAGCACGAAACACTACAGTTTTGTGTGAAGTGCTGCGTTGACGGTCAACAGGCGTATTCGTTTAAGAATAAAATCGCAAATTTCGATTATCGTTCCACATCATCTGACGGAGGATGACGAGAGGAAACAGTGTCTCATCCTGTGCGGGAATCAGGTAATATATTGCGAGACCAAGGGAGTGAAGACACCAGTACAAATGGAGATTTGGGCCGTTACTGGACGTGTGCTGGGATGGCCGTAGTGGCTAATTCGACCCCTCGCGACAAGCAGGAAATCCAGATTCCAGTTCTAGGGTGGGAAAGATTTTCATTTGTTCTCAAATAATCTGCAGCTGATGCAGAACCGTAATAGTAATGTGCGATTTCATTCTAAAATGAATGCCACTGTTAATCTTCAACGCAGTCTCTGACACTGGACTTAGGTATTTTATGATATGGTGCTCAACATTGCACCTCATTCTTTCTAACTCCCTACGAAAAGTCATTGCGCTAACTTGACTGCTGGCAGCTTGACAAGGACTAAAGTCTCCCTAATGGACCTGTTTCTCAGATGACATCCAATGTCTGGGTCACGTTCGAAGACAATAAGGTCTCCTGACCAAACTATTCTGCCGTTACTGATTTCCTACTGACAACACAATATTCCCCACTTCCTTTTGAGCTGGCCGTACCGCCTCTCAGGACATCTAGAGGTTAATTCTGCATTACATGGCATTGTCCGGATACTTTTGATCAGATACTGCACATTTTTTCTATTAGACATTTGCTGATAGTGATCGTAGTTGGAACAGAATGAGTATGTGTAACAGTAACTTCCAACACTTCCCCTTTTTTTTTGTTTGCTCAGGCTTAAGTATTCTCAATAATATTTGGCAACTCATTTACATTAGTTCAGATGAATTGCAAGGGTGAGCAACATTAGTCACATGCGACGAACCTTCATTTGTGGAGTAATTTCTTTTCACAGAGTTACTCGAATTAGTGGATGTAATTGTTAAGCACTATTTTCTTTGTAGTCAGCTAACATTGTCATTAAAGAGAGTGCAAATGTTACTTCAATATGTACTGATTTTTTGTAAGATTTTGTTAGTCATGATCATATATAGGAGAACCATAAATAGTTTTGAACGTTTCCGGTCATCTTCAGAATATAAAACGCAGTTTCTAATATAAGACGACGATTTGTTCGTTGGCTGTTAGGAACTTACAGGAATATCAAGTTCGAATTTGTGCTTGTAACACGAGTATATAGGAAGCATAAACAAGCACAATATCAGTGCTTTTTATGAAATTTGAGTATTTTCTTTGTTGTACGAGACATGGAGGAATACTACGTTTTTCTCCTTAATGTTAGCAGTGATGCTTGAGGGGCCAGTTGTATGAAAAAAGTGTAGAACGATGACATTGCTCGGGCATGGATGTGTGTGGTGTCCTTAGTTTAGTTAGGTTTAAGTAGTTCTAAGTTCTAGGGGACTGATGACCTCAGAAGTTAAGTCCCATAGTGCTCAGAGCCATTTGAACCATTTTTTTGATGACATTGCCAAGCAGGAGGTTTTATTAATTACTTCTCTGACCTGCGCTTTATTCCTTCCCCCAGTTACTAAGTATTGTTATAAAGGAAACTATATAACACCTCTTAGCTCCTTCGAAGTCGAAATTTTATGTATGGAAGTTAGTTAGCGTTGCACCTTCACAGCAGTTTTATCAGTGACAAGAAAACGCTTGAGGGCAGTGATACTACCTTACCCTAATGAGCGCGTGTCGTGTCACAATGACAGAATATTATCTTGTTTAGATACCCCTCGCATAACTAAAGGAGTCGGCGGAGGAAAGTCAAACATCCTAGAGCCGGTTGTGAGAGGCTGCGTGTATTATGTTTGCTTAAGTTCAAACACAAGAACGAAAGTACCATACGACAAAACTAGTTGTCTAGCAGATCTTTTTCTAGCGGTTGATATGGAAAATATTGTTAGCTGCATTTGATTCATTCTAAAACGCAGCGGACAGTGTGATCCTTAGTAAATTGGCACTTTTTCCGACGACCTCTTCGGTTAAAATGCGCGAAAAAAAATCATGTAGAGAAGAAAGATGATCTGCGATTTATATAGCTGAACGTCTTTTAAGTACTTAAGCAAATGTCAATCTACAATGAAGACTTGTAACGCCGGAAATGCATATACTCCTATTTCCATCTATTGTACTATTATTTTTTTCCTTGTTTTGTTACCTCAAGATATGACATTTCTGTCTCTTTATATATTGTAATTGTTTTACTGTTTGTATATATATATTTATGCACTCATGTCGATGTATAATTGGTTTGTTTCGTAAATATTATTTGTATTTTTACGCTGGGTCTTGCCTAGGGAAAACTGCTATCGAACGATTACGTCGATAGGTCGTGTGAAGAATCAAAGTGTGTAGGATCTTTGGTAGTGTTAACTCTGCCGCGTGGAGCGCGGGCAGTGAGGGTCTGGCGGGAGTAGCGAGTGGAGCAGGTGTTGTGTGACGCTCCCGCGAGTTGCCGCGCTTTCGGGGTTTGGCAGCATGTAATTGCGCTCGACTCGCGATGATAGTTTCTGACATGGTGTCGCGGACGGGAAGCATTAGCTGGCGCACATCAAGAGCCCGTTTCGCCTGGTGACCGTGTCGAGAAGAAGGCGCGCCAACATCCAGCTTCTGCAACAGCGACGGCCGACAATGAGTGACTGTCGCCACCTCCTCGATCGACGGCTTCGAACCTTCAATCAACCAACAAGGAAGACTGGACGCACGTAAAGTTTTAGAGCTGTATGGCAGACCTCAGCTTTTAATCTTGTTCCATTTTCGTAACTATAATTACAGCAACTTAGCATGAACGTTTGTTGCTCATTGTCCCAATTGCATTACCAAGCAGAGTCCCTTCCTTTTCCGAAATGAACCCGAGTGTCATTGAAATTCAAACGCCAGCATTAAAGTAATATTCTATTTCGCTGCTTTAATTTCAAAGTTCAGTCAAAGTCTCAGAGCTGGCTACAATATTCATATTACACAAGCACGAATTAAGAGTGCGAGCTTTGTTACCGTATTTTAGCTTACCTGTGACTGCAGCTCAGCTTGGTACGTACTAAATTTCACTATTGTTAATTGTTCAGAATCATTTAATTCAAGATCAAAGTTAAATCTCTTATTTCTAAATTGCGTAGATTCAAGTAGCTTTTGAAATGATTGTTGAGGTAGTCCAAGACTAACTGTATCTTACTGAATTTCGATGTGCTTCAGAAAGAAAGCTCACTATTAACTTCAGTCACTAAATTAACTTTCGATTTTCCGGTTTTATTTAATTCTTTTGCTAAATTAAGTCAGGGTGTAGCGAAATTTATTGCTTCTGACAAACTTTCAGTTTTCACACTACACGTGTCAACCTTCAGTTGCCACGCTTCTAGTGCTAATTATATGTGTAATAACCTTTCTTTTTCAGTTACTATAGTAATTGTCCTTAGGACTGGCGACCGTGATTTCCCCAAATCTCAAATACCTAATTACCGCTACTTAATTGTTAACGTAACGACTGCACATTTACCTTCTTTATTAACTTTACCCCTTTCAAAATCAATTTCCACCAGTTTCATTTGCATTTTTCCTTTCATTTAGATGTAACCCTTTCCTCCCTCTTTACCGATAGATTAACTTCGGTGACGATTGCTTTTCCAAAACTCCCATTAGGTACACGCGGTTTCATTTTTCACTGTCATTAAGGTCGGTAAGTGAGGGGGGAGGTTACACGTGGCGACCGTGACAGGACAATCTTCAAATTTGAGGTTGTTCTGGACACGAATTTTGCATTGTGCAAATCTCGTAACAAAGTACTGGTTACGAAATGGTCGATACGTCAGCGAGAATATTCGTGTGAGGAATCCTAATTAGAGTTGAGATTTGGCAGTTATATTGAAAATTATTAAAATGAGTGAAGGCAACAATTGCCAAAATTTGGTAGACTTGGATACGGAACAATCGGTCGAACAGTGGGAAACGCGCACCGCGGTACCCATTGTTCAGGGGCAGGCGGCTAGCATGAAAGACGCGACCGGCGAAACGCAACAAAGAGCAGAAATGGAATTCCAAACTTTAGAAAATGTTTCGGAATCAGAAGTGAAAATCAAATCTGAATCCCTTGATGACGAATACGGGGGGACAATTAAAGAGGAAGCCGCTACGGAAGTAAAACCGGTAGTTTCCGGGAATTTAACTGATTTATTGAACGTTTTGATTAACGAAATCAAGAGTCAATCGGTCAAGCAAGAAGCTCAGTCTGAAAAATTTGAACGGATGCTAGACAATCAGAACAAAGCTATTAACGTTGTTAACAACAATGTTCGAGTTGTTAACACAAAAGTTGATAAAATCAAAGAAGATATTGTTGTAATTAATACCGAAATCGGTAATCTTAAACAGGAAATGATAGGCGTTCAGGCGGAAATTGCGAGCATAAATACTCGTTTTAATTCTGAAATTAGCAGAATCGAGAAAAGTGTAGGAGAATCAGTTGCTCCGATCATCGAGAATAAGGTGACGGAACAAATTCAATTAGTGAAAAAAGAGGATCAACAGAAGGTGGAAACTTTAAAGGCTTTAGTATCCGAAGTAGATACCAAAGTGAGGAAGCAGGCTAATACCTGCGAAGAGAAAAAGAGGGAAGTGGAAACGCTTGCGACAACCACTTGCCAAGTGATTACGAGGGTGTCGGAATTAGAAAGGAAACTTGAAGAAAAACAGAGCTATGTGCCAATCTATGCACATAGTTCGGAGTTGTTGACGAATGAGGAGCGGTTCGACCCCTTGAAAAAAGGCGGTATACACCCGACGGATTTCATTAAAAATTGTGAAAGAGTTTTACCCAGATCATGGACTGATGAGAGAAAAATTAATGCGATTATTGATGTGTTGGCTGGTGATGCCAAGCGTTGGGGCTTAAACCTCAACATTACGAACCTGACTTTTGACGAATTTAAAAATTTGTTTCTGGCTGAATACTGGTCAGAGCAAAAACAGCAAAGTGTCTGGCGCGAATTTGTCGTATCGAGGCCTTTTGATGCGAATTCGCGCGGTTCGATGAAGGAGTTTTGTGAGGGCTGGATCCGCAAGTTGGAATATTTGCGTGACCGCCGCTCGGAATCCGAAATAGTCTGGGAACTCTACAAGAAGCTTCCAGATGATACAAAACGATACGTAGGAAGCAATTACAGGACAATCAATGATTTCCTGGAAAGAGTAGAGGACGAGGACAATTGGCGCAATAATCGCGACAGTGGCAGAGGCCGTGGTAACAACAACGGGTACCACAGCAACCACAACAACGATAACCATGGGAATAATGCATACCGCAACCATGGCAGCAATAACAATAATGGTTCGGACCGTAATAACAATCGGTACAATGCAAATAATAACAGGAATAACGGAAACCAGTATCATACTAACGTGATACGGGCTTCACAGAATAGTAATAACGCCAGAGGGTGTGATCAGCCGCCCCAGCAGCATCCGAGGAGCGTATCTGCTGGGACGAGACAGGGAAACCATTAGCCGCGCCGGTGAGGGGCCGACCGGGCGTGGAGAAATTTTGGCGGCCCAATAACAGTAGAAAACTCAGGTGTCGTCGTTATGAAAATTCCGTATGGAATAATCAACGGCGGGAGAGTGTGCCAGTGTTAAGAGAAAGGAGTGCGCCCACAAGTAGTAGATCAGCTGTATACACGGCAGTAGAAGGTACATTCACTGTCTGTGAGAACAATTTAAGTAGTGTTCCGGAAATCGATTATAAGGTGCCAGCTGTAATACCCACAGCGGAACTGGAGATTGAGTTTAAGAATGATTCGCAAGTGTTGAAAGAAGATCAGATGTCGGATAAAACGTCCGTCATCGAGCGAGGGGATGCAGAGAGGGATGAGGTCTGGTTAAGGCAGTTCGGTCGCTTATACGACGAACTAAGAGATTATAGGGGCCTGTACGGGAGAAGTATTTATGGAGAGCGCGGGCAGAATTTGCCGCGTCTCGTCCCACAGGAAGATAGTATTTGTAAAGTGTTGGAAAGTTCTGGCCCTAACCGGCAGACTTTACCAGAAATAGTTGATGTTAATGGGGAGCACGAGCAAGATTCGTCGTGTTTCGTCCCGCAGGAGTTGAATGTTGAAGTAGTAACGGAAAGTTCTGGCCCTAACCGGCAGACTTTACCGAAAGTTGTAATGGTAGAAGTAGCCGACCCATCCGACGCGAACATCCAGTTTAAACATTGCGAGAGTATTAAGGAGAAAGATTACGAAAATTTTAGTGATAGCCGGACACGATTGGTACAAAAGCACGCAGATTACAGAGTGTATGAGGTTAGAGTTGACGTTATACGGTCAGACGATAACAGTGTGGGTTGCGCAGATCTAGAGGAAGTAATTGCAGATACTACTGGGCACATTCCTCCAGGTAGATTGGCAGATGAGATCAATCTGACTAAAGAGGAATCAACGAAGGTGACAATTAGTGAATTGATAGCAAAGCAACACTCACTAGTTGACGAGTTACAGGAAAAGGTTTCGGTATTGGAGGCGACGCTACAGACTAAGCCTCAGGACAAACGTGTTGAAATTAAAACTGTATGTGAAAAGAGGCTGAAAAAGCCGCCAGATAAACCGGATTTAGGATCTAAGCCGGATGGTTTTTTGTGGAATGACCTGGATATAGACGAGGATTTACTGTGGGAAAATAAAGAAACAGTCGAGGGCAAGTGTAGACAGGTAGTAGTGTCTGTTAATATGCACGACCTACAACTAAACGTGTTGATTGACACCGGTGCAGAATTGAGTGCTGTATCTGGGAAAATATTTGAGTTACTGAAAGACAGACCTGGCATCGTTGTTATGCCAGTAACAGGAGTGAAAATTATCGGTGCTACTGGGAAGGCCAGTAAACCGGTCACAAAACAGATTTTTGTCAACTTCGAGATATGTGGGGCACGATTTGAACAAGAGTTTGTCGTCGTGCCAGACTTAACTACGGAAGTAATTATCGGGTTAGATTGGCTGTTAAAGTACCGTGCAGTGATTAACTGCGAAAGCAAAACGTTGACATGTACGTCCCAAGATAAAACAATAGTAGTTAGTTTTGACGAGGCAGGAGACGGTGTGCATAGGCAATACCAGCCTATACACATTGTTAACTGGCCGGATGGTATTGACGTAGGTATGAATCTGAACTACTGTAATGTGAAGAATCTCGGCATTGACAATAATGTAGAAAGTGAATTGGAAAGTATTGTAGACGGTGTGTCAAACGTAACACACGAACAAAGACGAGGCCGACTTTCCCGTACCTATTGCCATCACAACCATAGGGCATGGGGCAAATATGTAGCAGTATTTGAGAGAATTATGAACACCTTGAGACATGAATCTACGGGATTTTCTCCAGAGGAAATCCTGTTGGGTGACAGAAGTACAAGTTTAGTGGAAGAGATAATCAAATTCCCTCCACGGATTGACATTAGTATTGGTGTGAAAAAGGATCGTTTGCGAGAAGTAATGAAGCTAAAAGCCGATGCTCGCATACGTCGTCATGACACTAAAGCGCGTTTTGATTAATCAATTTAATTTTAATCAATTTAATCATGATCTAATCAACTGAAAAATCCAAGCTGATAGTTTAAGTTTTCAGCTGAGTCACAGTAGATTAAGGAATGTAAATATGATTTTGTAAATAGCTGTAAGATTTCATAAATATGTGATTTACTAGTCATTGCCGATGTACTTAGACGCTGTTTTAAGTTTCAGGCTAGTACATGCGTGTGATGATGGACAGTGTTGAGTTATCCACTGTGATAGCATTAAGGGACTCCTTGAGATTACTCGGGAGTGAGTTTTTCCTAAAGAATTCAGTGAAACGGACGTTCTGGAAACGCCGTCACAAGGGCGAGTGAGATCAAGCGTGCGGCACACGCGGGCGCAACAATACTGGCGAGGCGAGCCGCTGTCGGCTCTTGTGCCGCTGTTGGCTCTTGGGCCGCTGTCGGCATTCTTTGTACTCGCGAGTACGAAAGGCGGAATAGTTTTTCTTCCCGGACAGCTGATGTGAAAGAATTCTGCTGTCAATATTTATGTTTTTTTCGGTCTACTGAATATTATTTTTTTGTTTAGCGTTAAGTGGAATCTCATGACGAGATATTAATTATGTAAAGGTTATGTAAAAATGTGTATTCTATGTAATTAATTATTAATTTGCGTATTTTGATCTACCTGTTTTTATGACCATGTACTCTGATTAATTTTGCAAATAGTATTCCATTTCTCATAGTGTTACGAATTTTAATGATTTTGGAATAGCTAAACCATTTTCTATATCTTCTATGAATTTTAATATGTTGTCAACCTGTTTTATTTTGTGCAAGATGACAGAGTGGAATAAGATTAGGAGTGTCCCCACTCAATTATTATGGTCTAAAAATTGATTTATGATTAATTAGACGAATGCTGAATTTTGTTGATGTTTTGAGCATATGCATTTCCGCTGTTTCTTTTTTTGGGACATTTTCTGAGTCTGTTTACGTTACACGAACATCCTCAGACAATGTGGGGCACGTGTAACGCCGGAAATGCATATACTCCTATTTCCATCTATTGTACTATTATTTTTTTCCTTGTTTTGTTACCTCAAGATATGACATTTCTGTCTCTTTATATATTGTAATTGTTTTACTGTTTGTATATATATATTTATGCACTCATGTCGATGTATAATTGGTTTGTTTCGTAAATATTATTTGTATTTTTACGCTGGGTCTTGCCTAGGGAAAACTGCTATCGAACGATTACGTCGATAGGTCGTGTGAAGAATCAAAGTGTGTAGGATCTTTGGTAGTGTTAACTCTGCCGCGTGGAGCGCGGGCAGTGAGGGTCTGGCGGGAGTAGCGAGTGGAGCAGGTGTTGTGTGACGCTCCCGCGAGTTGCCGCGCTTTCGGGGTTTGGCAGCATGTAATTGCGCTCGACTCGCGATGATAGTTTCTGACATGGTGTCGCGGACGGGAAGCATTAGCTGGCGCACATCAAGAGCCCGTTTCGCCTGGTGACCGTGTCGAGAAGAAGGCGCGCCAACATCCAGCTTCTGCAACAGCGACGGCCGACAATGAGTGACTGTCGCCACCTCCTCGATCGACGGCTTCGAACCTTCAATCAACCAACAAGGAAGACTGGACGCACGTAAAGTTTTAGAGCTGTATGGCAGACCTCAGCTTTTAATCTTGTTCCATTTTCGTAACTATAATTACAGCAACTTAGCATGAACGTTTGTTGCTCATTGTCCCAATTGCATTACCAAGCAGAGTCCCTTCCTTTTCCGAAATGAACCCGAGTGTCATTGAAATTCAAACGCCAGCATTAAAGTAATATTCTATTTCGCTGCTTTAATTTCAAAGTTCAGTCAAAGTCTCAGAGCTGGCTACAATATTCATATTACACAAGCACGAATTAAGAGTGCGAGCTTTGTTACCGTATTTTAGCTTACCTGTGACTGCAGCTCAGCTTGGTACGTACTAAATTTCACTATTGTTAATTGTTCAGAATCATTTAATTCAAGATCAAAGTTAAATCTCTTATTTCTAAATTGCGTAGATTCAAGTAGCTTTTGAAATGATTGTTGAGGTAGTCCAAGACTAACTGTATGTTACTGAATTTCGATGTGCTTCAGAAAGAAAGCTCACTATTAACTTCAGTCACTAAATTAACTTTCGATTTTCCGGTTTTATTTAATTCTTTTGCTAAATTAAGTCAGGGTGTAGCGAAATTTATTGCTTCTGACAAACTTTCAGTTTTCACACTACACGTGTCAACCTTCAGTTGCCACGCTTCTAGTGCTAATTATATGTGTAATAACCTTTCTTTTTCAGTTACTATAGTAATTGTCCTTAGGACTGGCGACCGTGATTTCCCCAAATCTCAAATACCTAATTACCGCTACTTAATTGTTAACGTAACGACTGCACATTTACCTTCTTTATTAACTTTACCCCTTTCAAAATCAATTTCCACCAGTTTCATTTGCATTTTTCCTTTCATTTAGATGTAACCCTTTCCTCCCTCTTTACCGATAGATTAACTTCGGTGACGATTGCTTTTCCAAAACTCCCATTAGGTACACGCGGTTTCATTTTTCACTGTCATTAAGGTCGGTAAGTGAGGGGGGAGGTTACAGACTATAACAATAAGCAGTAGAATCCTTCCCTGATAATCACCTGTAAGCTCAACGAGATTGTCAGTTACGTATACAAAACGTCATATTCGAATCCCAATGAAAATTATGTTGGATTTTGAATGTGAGATCTGATACAAAGTGAACCAGCGTTTGGTGTAACTGACCATGTAAATATTAGGTTCTTAGTAGTTGACACTCGTAATGCAAGCAGATAAAGAAAATAAATGGTAAATAAAGCTTTTGAAAGAGCACAGTGAAAGTGAATGTTCAGAGGTGCTGAAATATTTTCTCGCTTGTTGCGGTTTCTCTCCAGTCCAGATTCTCAGTTATAGGGTATCCAAAGTCGCCTGTCTCTTGTATGAGTGTCCCGTAATTTGGGTCCAACACCTAAGTCCTTTGGAGAAGTTATAAGAAAAGAAATAAAACGCGATGAGAATGTGTAGAAATAATAACTCATAACTTAATTATCTAAGAAATAATACTGTATTATGTAAAATGATACACACACGTAAAGAAATCTCAGCTTCATTTGCGTTGAAATTTTAGTACATCAAACATTTTCTCAAGCTCATATATTTTATCAAAAATTTGCAGATGAGTATCCACCGAAAACTGAATAGAAACTGTGAATTGTCTAAGCCATTTATACTTCCAGCTAATAGGTCTGTGTTACATAAAGTACTGATGCCCTGCAATAAATACGAAAGTGTTTTTCTGAAATACCAATACTCACTAATTGTACTGAAATTACTGACGTATATTCGAATAACGAAACACTCGACTTATTTAAAGCCGGACGTGTTAACAGACGAATATCAACATTTATTTGAAATTCCATTCAGGAAGAAACATTCGACTTATTCAAAATCGGACGTGATAACTGACGTTTATCATCATATATTTCAAATTCCATTCAGAAAGACTGTATTGGTTAATCCTGAAGATAATTGTCACCTATACAGAGGCAATGTCGGGTGTTCTCACTCATAGAGGTTGGTAGTCTACATGAACGACTCTCATTTACAGATGTTTTAACGGGAGAAACTTACAAGTTTTTCCATATGCAGAAAGTTTTAATATTACTGTATATATATATATAGAAAGAAGGATCCTTTATTGTATGATTATATGATAGCGGAACAAACACTGGTAGCAGTTACTTCTGTAAAATATCTGGGAGTATGCGTACGGAACGATTTGAAGTGGAATGATCATATAAAACTAATTGTTGGTAAGGCGGGTACCAGGTTGAGATTCATTGGGAGAGTGCTTAGAAAATGTAGTCCATCAACAAAGGAGGTGGCTTACAAAACACTCGTTCGACCTATACTTGAGTATTGCTCATCAGTGTGGGATCCGTACCAGGTCGGGTTGACGGAGGAGATAGAGAAGATCCAAAGAAGAGCGGCGCGTTTCGTCACTGGGTTATTTGGTAACCGTGATAGCGTTACGGAGATGTTTAATAAACTCAAGTGGCAGACTCTGCAAGAGAGGCGCTCTGCATCGCGGTGTAGCTTGCTCGCCAGGTTTCGAGAGGGTGCGTTTCTGGATGAGGTATCGAATATATTGCTTCCCCCTACTTATACTTCCCGAGGAGATCACGAATGTAAAATTAGAGAGATTAGAGCGCGCACGGAGGCTTTCAGACAGTCGTTCTTCCCGCGAACCATACGCGACTGGAACAGGAAAGGGAGGTAATGACAGTGGCACGTAAAGTGCCCTCCGCCACACACCGTTGGGTGGCTTGCGGAGTATCAATGTAAATGTAGATGTAGATGTACTTATCCAGGTTTGACTGTATTTATTGATTTTCTACATACATGGCTGTATGTGCCAAAGATTAGTACACCAATGACAAATTTACTGCAAGAATTTTTATTTTCCTTCAATCGAATTTATTGGCATTGTCAAATAGCTATTTCAGGCGATTGGTTCGGTCGCCTTAGAGACAGACTTTTTCAATTGACTGTAATTATTTTTGTCAAACATCCACGTATATATATATATATATATATATATATATATATATATATATATATATATATGTGTGTGTGTGTGTGTTTGTGTGTACGCGCGAGCGTCTTTGTTTGCTAATGGTTTATAGATGAGTCCTATAAATTAAACCATGCAGAATTTTTCCTTTTTTTGTACTTATAATCACGATCATCTCATAAAAGATCTTGGAACGGTTGCTAAATACACCGTTTTCGTACACCCAAACCAACATATCACTGCATCACCAAAGGAATAATGTTTGCTAGGTAAGAATAAACAGAAATAACTTTCTATGCCCATGTACTCCCGTGATGTAAATAATGCTTACGTGTTTAGTTGTTTTAACCACTGCAATACATTACAAAAACTATCACCTATCTTTTATTATAAACAATTCACTACAGCTGAGAGATAATTAATGGTGCAATATTATAAGAAAAAAGTGTCTTTGCTACTCTTTGTAAAATTGTCTTCAGCTAAGAATGAGTTTTTTAATGTTACCATCAGCAGCTTTCATCGTTTACGTAAAAGCATAGAACGTCTCATCCAATACGAAGACAAAATGGAATTAAACTGTTCACGTTTCTTTTGGGTAAAGTATTATGTAAATTATGATGATGTCACTGTATTTAAATATGAATTATGCTCATGTGCCCCTTAAGTACCTGCTTTTCCATCTTTAGGTTATATCGTACAAAGTGGCTTTGGAACGTATGATTACACCAACTAATAAACTGAGTACGAGAAAGTGACTAGAAAGGCTGTCTAGTGCTAGTCCATGTACGATTGCTTATCTGTAGCTTCTGGTGTGGAATAATATGATTTACGTATATGCTACCAATAGTTCTGCAGACCTGTGCACGACTATACAAAAGACTTTCCTATACTAATAAAACGCATTGGGTACACACTTCGACTGATAAAAATGTACGATATTCTACATAAGCTACAAATGGGAGCGTTTCATCGGCCACATTGCCGTTTCTCTTTCTGCCGTGATTTTAGTGATTAATCATCCGTTGTAAGAAGTTCTTTCTTTGTATGTTGGCCTCTCAAACATTAAACTTCAACAGAACCCGAGCCTGGGCAGTTGTATTTCGCAGTCTACGTGTCATCTGCCCCTACGGAAACAGGCAGTATTGAAGTACCACTCACAATAACATGTCATTGAGGTACACTAATTGTTGGATGATTTCAAAACATATGTTATAGCTACCTGAAAGCAGAGGCGAGGTAGAATGCATTTTGTGCAGGGTTAGTTCGTTACTGTTCTAGGGGCTGGTGAGAACGACGTGCCGCTTCTGTACGCACTTGGAAACTGATTATGGACGGCAGTTAGTTCATATTATTGTGTTAGCTTTTTAAAGGCAGTTGTCAGTAGCATTGCGGGGTTCACTGGAGTGATAACTTCGATATTATTTAGCTAGTGTCAAATGGAGCATTTGTGATCTACCCGACGCACCGTCAACCCCGGTTAAGTTACGAGGTTCTTTTCGCTGTGAGTCACAAGCCAGTTTTCACGACTCAACCTTTAGTAGAAGATGGTGAGTTTTGCCCTCGGTTGTTCTTTGGATGTTTGAATCTTGGTTTGTGATCACACGACTGTCAATGTTGTGTTCCTTAGTTAACGTAATTCTCGCTGAAAAATGATGATTAATGCAATGAAAAGAGTCTCCCCTTCCGGTAGCATAGTCTTAGGATTAAAAAGGCCGTAATTACGGTCTATTTTGTGAATAAACGATCCTTTGGAATCCAGTTAGTTTGTTAAACTTTTCCGTCATGTCTGTACCAGCAATGAACCCTCCTGTGTTAACTTCATTTACCGTGTAATTAAAAGGTACTAGGAAGCATTTGGTAAAGTTCATTCGCTGATTAGCCGATCTGATGACCAGCAGTTTAAATTTAATTGCGTGGTTTCCTTTGTGTAAGAGCTTAGGGCCAAATTCAATTAAGAATTATGTGACTTCAGACGACCGGGCATTCACTGCAAGTCAGAGAATGGTAAGAACCATTTCATTCAGTAGGGAACTAGCGGATACAAAAAACTCTATGTTATAAGGCGAAATCTGATCCCACCGAAGATCCAGCTACCAATATTTAGACATTTTGTGAATAGTGGGTGGCTTTTAATAGAACAAGGTGAAAGAGGGAAAGTGGGTAGTACTAGTTATGTGCTGGATTCGACATAAAATGGAGGAGTGTGACATATTTCCTCGTGGCCCCCTTGCACTCATCCTGCTTACTGTTGTCGTCGACTCCAGAGCTAGTTTACTGTATTTAGGGATGGGATTTTTTCAGCAATCTGGGCATGTCAGGCCGATCTTTACCTAACCATACTAAATGGTTTTAGGTTGGAATATATTTGGCAGGCTGAAAAGGCTTGTGACTTCTCATTACGACAGTTGTTTTCCAGGGCAACTTGGAGAGAGATTTTCGAAGTCCTGTCAGTCAGCAGCACTTTCCAGAGAAGTGCTGTTAGTGAGAGCAGGTAATGTCCAACTGAAGAAGCTGTATTTAGCTACTGAAGCTGATAGGTAAAAAGACCTGGATGCAATATAACTTGTGGAGCCCATGAAATGGCAAGTCGGCTCAGAGTCCTCGTGGGCTGCAGGAGTCGCTTGTCCTCTGGGGAGGTTTTTGTAGTGTATTTCTGAAGTCGAGCCGAAGTCGATGAACCACGTCATTTCTTGTATTATGGAAAACTGAATCAGGAAATGCGTTCGCGTGCGCCGGTGTGGCTGTCTGGTTTTCTAGGCGAGTGCTGACGTCCAACATGTGTGAGCATGCTCAGTAGGTGGAGAGCACAAACTACCTTATGGAGTTGAACAGGGAGGTGTACAATGGTGTTTAATGAACAAGACAGCATTGGCACTGTTGAATTGAAACTATATTGTGCAACATAATTAAAGGGCCACTACTTCAAAACGCCGTAGTTGTATCCCATTACAATGTGGAAGTTTGCAATTTGGCTCAAAGGTGTCTACATCCTTTTTCTGCAATACATTAAATGTATTCGCAGTTGCGATTATGGACAATCATCAGCTGTATAATGGAATGGGGACAATGAAAAGTTCTGCCGAGACGGGATTCGAACACCTGTTTCCCGCATATCGCGAGCGCTCACGTTAGCATTGGTCTATCTGAGTCACGGCCACTCCCAAACTTCCAAATATCGTCAACTATATTATTCCAACAACCTGTACTCGTACATCCATTACGTAGATATCCGTATAGAGGAGAAGGCTTACCTGAAAGTCGCTTGTCCAGCGTCGGCTGATAAATACGATATTGCAGTGCCTGTGTTATTCCGAATTACGATGCAAAGTTACTTCGGATATGGGTAAATACGGTATTGGTGTCTGTATTATTCCATCATACAGTTGATGGTTGTCCATATTCGTAACTACATTTAATGTCTTTCACAACTGTTGTAGTCGTCGCAGTGCCTTTTCCTTCGGACACAGATGCATCTACAAAGGGACTTTGCACCGTAATTCGTAATAACATAGCCACTGCAATGTCGTACTGAGGAGGTAGGCTGTAGACACCTTTTAGCCAAATTGCAAACCTCTACATCCTAAGGGGGGACAATTACGGCGTTTCGAAAAAGCGTTTCTTTAAAAGTGTCGCACAGTGTAGTAAATTTGTTTGCGATGAATTCTGATTGGAGTGTTTTTAGTCACTTATCCCTTACGGACTTTTTTGTTGTGTAAAGTTCTCGGCAGAAGGTGCTAGGAGCCAGTCGGAGACAGTCGATAAGCTGCGAGAAGTGTACATATTCCAGAACCGTGGTAGTGTCTCAGAATCGGCGTGAAAGTAGTTATGTAGCCGCAAAGCTTTTAAGTCATTCACTATGGATTAGAGAGAAGTTTAACCCTGACTCGTGGGTCTAAGCAACGCTTGCGGCAGTTACTTAGAGGGCTTTGCAAGCGTAACAACGTAAGGAATTAATCCGTGTTCATCAGTAGAAGTTCTCGAGGATATTTGCGGAAGAATTAGTTGTATAATTTGTTACGTGCATCGCACATCGTTAAGATCATGAATTTTATTCGCGCTACAATTAGACTTCACTTGATGTCCCGGTAGCTCAGTTCGCTCCAAAGCAACTTCCCACATCTTTTTATAACATCTTGGGTATTAATAACCGCTTCAGCTCTATTTAGTTTTTTGTTACTGGATCACTACCGGTTTCGTGACACTAAAAGCCACCTCTCTAGGTGGCTTTTCATAACGAGTATGTCGTAATGAACACAACGTAAATATACAGAATATAAATAAGTGAATAAAAGCAATGCATTTAACATTAGGTCTATCTGTGTACCAGTGAATGAAACCAGTATCATTTTGACATATGCGTTTTCCCTTTACCTATTGCAAGGCGTCATCAGTGGCACGTTTTGCAGATGTTGCTCTCCATGCGTGATCACTCGTTTTCTTCATGACTGCAAGTAGAAGAACAGCTTTAAAACCAGAAACGCAAGCACACATATAGAGCAGCAGCGACAGACCTACCCACCGATGATACGTTTCAGTAAAATAGCGAGACGTGTATGGAACGATAAAACTAGTTTTATTCAATTTAACGTACAAGAACCTAACCTGAAGAATCTCAAAATAATATCGTATGCCACTGAGGATACGGACAACAAAAGTTAAAGATAAATAAATAGACTAATAGGGCAATCAACACATATACGTCATTGGACAGGCGTGAGAGTACCGAAGCGTTCTAAAACTAATTTGACAATCAAATCATGTTTGCTAGGTGAGCGTCTTCTCACACTAGCAGCATTTTTCATATTTTTTTGATGTTATATTTTCAATGTTAGTTGACGTTGTCTTTGAAATATAGAAGACGTTTAATTCATTGTAGATCTTTATCTCTCACGAGACCTCTCTAACAGTTTTAATTTAATCAGGAATTGTATATTTGAGAATCTTTGTTCCAAGGCGACTTCGTTATGGTAAACGAATTTATTTAGACAAAATTTGTGAGATGAAATCATTTCAAGTCACCAATTTGTGGCTACGTAGAAAAAGATGGGTTGTGATCCGAGCGTTAGAGCGAGGATTAAGGCCCTATAAGGAGATATAAATGTAGTTCAGCCGTTAACATAACTGCCCGCGAACAACACAAGGTCCCAGGTTCAAGTCCCGGTCAGGCACAAAGCTGTAAACATCAAAGTAGCTCCAAATCGGGCCAGAACCCTCTGAAAAATGACAGATTATTTCCGTCGTCTCCCAGAGAAGTTAGCTTTGTACTCACCTGATTGCACCGAGGGTTTTACCTGCTCTGCTTCTTCGTCTACTGGATGTACGTTGATGCACCATGTTAACAACATGGACTTGGAACGGAGGGTGTTCGTACTCCGGTGTCGAGTTCCAGGCGAAGGTGAGAGGGAGTTAGTCTTCCTAATTATGACAACGGTTTTAGTAGGAAGTCTTAAAGGAGAAGGAAGAGTACTTACAGTTAGTTGTGGGAACAGTTTAGTGGATATTAATCCAGCATGTACGTAGCACACACAGTATTTAGTGAACTGAAAATCCCACAAAGCTTTTGAGACGTCCAACTTGTTCTATTCTTGCTAATCATAAGACGAGCCCTGAAAGACATCCCGTCAGCTCTGATCTTCATACCGGCACGAACCGTGTTCTTTTATTTCCCCTTAAATTATTCCTCACCTGTGGCAACAATATTATTTTCAATGCCACGATTTTACCATTCCTACATTCTTACATAATTCTATCAAATTACTGGCGGACATCACTAACTTCAGAGGGACTGTCTCTTGATCGAAGGACTGAAGTTCTTTCTGTTTAGTCCTTTTACCGTCAACCACCTAATGACCTAATCACTGGAGACAACTGCGTAGAGTTGCAGTTTTGTTCAATCTCTTACATGAAATAATACAGGACTTACTATTTGCAAGATAAATCCATACATCACATGGAATAGAAACCTAGTCAGTACCTAGTTACCATATCTCAACGTCCATCCGCTTCTGCTGATGCCCATTGGTAGACGAAAGTTTGTCGCAACTGTCGTGGCTTTATACAGGGTGGTCCATTGATCGTGACCGGACCATATATCTCACGAAATAAGCGTCAAACGAAAAAGCTACAAAGAACGAAACTTGTCTAGCTTGAAGGGGGAAGCCAGATGGCGCTATGCTTTGCCCGCTAGATGGCGCTGCCATTGGTCAAACAGATATCAAATGTCTTTTTTTAAAAATAGGAACTCCCATTTTTTGTTACACATTCGTTTAGTACGTAAAGAAATATGATTGTTTTAGTTGGACCACATTTTTCGCTTTGTGATAGATGGCGCTGTAATAGTCACAAACATATGGCTCACAATTTTAGTCGAACAGTTGGTAACAGATAGGTTTTTTAAATTAAAATACAGAACGTAGGTACGTTTGAGTACTTTATTTCGTTTGTTCCTATGTGATACATGTATCTTTGTGAACTTATCATTTCTGTGAACGCATGCTGTCACAGCCTGATCACCTGTAAATACTACATTAATGCAATATATGCTCAAAATGATGTCCGTCAACCTCAAGATTCCCAATTATCGCGCAATTTGTGCGCTACTGATGTGCGGATTAACCGCGACAGCAGCTAAAACACCTACTTGGGCATCATCATTTGTTGCAGGTAATGGTTGACGTTTCACAGGTGGCTGAACACTTCCTGTTTCCTTAAATAACGTAACTATCCGACGAACGGTCCGGACACTCTCATGTCGTCGTCCAGGATACCGAGCAGTATACATAGCACACGCCAGTTGAGCATTTTGATCACAATAGCCATACACAAACACGATATCGACCTTTTCCGCAATTGGTAAACGGGCCATTTTAATACGGGCAATGAATCACGCACCAAACACCGTCCGCACTGGCGGAATGTTACATGATACCACGTACTTATATGTTTGTGACTATTAGAGCGCCATCTATCACAAATCGAAAAAAGTGGTTCAACTAAAACATTCATATCTCTTTACGCACTACACGAATATGTAATAAAAATGGAGGTTCCTATTTTAAAAAACACAGTTGATACCCGTTTGAAAGTTTCGTACTTTGTAGTTTTATCGTTTGATGCTTATTTCGTGAGATATATTGCCCAGTCACTATCAATGAACCACTCTGTACACAATAGACTGATGCCCGCATATTTTCCGTAATTTTCTGAAGTTCATAGGCTACAATCTTCTCCCAGCTTTAACTCAGCTCAAACGTCCTACATATTACCAACCACTAATAATCCCATTGAACACATTCAGTACTTAGCCGATTTTCTATCTTTCAAATGGGTTTAAGTTGTTTTCCACTCCTCAGATGCTGTAGGATCGTCTCACATTCAGCGTGATACGTATGGTTTTAGCGTAAAATTTACAAAAGTGTTTTCTTTTTGTTCACTGCCCTTAGGCGCACGTTTAAATTAATGATGATAACGAAATAGCCGACTATGCTCGTGGTTTAGTAGCCCAGTCAATAGGCATAAAGAAAAGTAGAATACCGAGAAAATTTCGTGTCGTCAGAAATTTTTGTACCGCGGCAGGAGGGAGTGCCATGAACAATGTACTAGAAATCTTGACCGGTGAGGGATTAGTGTGTGATGGGGGTGTATTTGAAGGACTCTTTTGTACGTTTTTGTTGAATAACTTGGAAGCCGCGTCCTCCAGCGAAAACGAAATCCAGAATAAAATTTAACAACATAAACCCTCGAAATGTTGATAACATTCGAACCCTCGAAATGCCTCCCCCTATGAACCATGGACCTTGCCGTTGGTGGGGATGCTTGCGTGCCTCAGCGATACAGATAGCCGTACCGTAGGTGCAACCACAACGGAGGGGTATCTGTTGAGAGGCCAGACAAAGGTGTGGTTCCTGAAGACGGGCAGCAGCCTTTTCACTAGTTGCAGGGGGAACAGAATGGATGATTGACTGATCTGGCCTTGTAACACTAACCAAAACGACCTTGCTGTGCTGGTACTGCGAACGGCTGAAAGCAAGGGGAAACTACGGCCGTAATTTTTCCCGAGGGCATGCAGCTTTATTGTATGGTTAAATGATGATGGCGTCCTCTTGGGTAAAATATTCCGGAGGTAAAATAGTCCCCCATTCGGATCTCCGGGCGGGGACTACTCAGGAGGACGTCGTTATCAGGAGAAAGAAAACTAGCGTTCTACGGATCGGAGCGTGGAATGTCAGATCCCTTAATCGGGCAGGTAGGTTAGAAAATTTAAAAAGGGAAATGAATAGGTTAAAGTTAGATGTAGTGGGAATTATTGAAGTTCGCTGGCAGGAGGAACAAGTCTTTTGGTCAGGCGAATACAGGGTTATAAATACAAAATCATACAGGGGTAATGCAGGAGTAGGTGTGAGAATGAATAAATAGATGGGTGTGCTGGTAAGCTACTACGAACAGCATACTGAACGCATTACTGTAGCAAAGATAGACACAAAGCCCACGCCTACCACAGTAGTACAAGTTTATATGCCAACTAGCTCCGCAGATGACGAAGAAATTGAAGAAAAGTATGATGAAATAAAAGAAATTATTCAGAGAGTGAAGAGAGACGAAAATTTAATAGTGATGGGTGACTGGAATTCGGTAATAGGAAAAGGGAGAGAAGGAAACATAGTAGGTGAATATGGCTTGGGGGGAAGAAATGAAAGAGGAAGCCGCCTGGTAGAATTTTGCTCATAGCACAACTTAATCATAGCTAACACTTGGTTCAAGAATCATAAAAGAAGGTTGTATACATGGAAGAAGCCTGGAGATACTGACAGGTTTCAGATAGATTATATAATGGTAAGACAGAGATTTAGGAACCAGGTTTTAAATTGTAAGACATTTCCAGGGGCAGATGTGGACTCTGACCACAATGTATTGGTTATGAACTGTAGATTAAAACTGAATAAACTGCAAAAAGGTGGGAATTTAAGGAGATGGGACCTGGATAAACTGAAAGAACCAGAGGTTGTACAGGGTTGCAGGTTCGAATCCTGCCTCGGGAATGGATGTGTGTGATGTCCTTAGGTTAGTTAGGTTTAAGTAGTTCTAAGTTCTAGGGCACTGATGACCTCGGAAGTTAGGTCCCATAGCGCTCAGAACCATTTTTGAACCAGAGGTTGTACAGAGTTTCAAGAGAGCATAAGGGAACAATTGACAGGAATAGGGGAAAGAAGTACAGTAGAAGAAGAATGGGTAGCTTTGAGGGATGAAGTAGTGAAGGCAGCAGACGATAAAGTAGGTAAAAAGACGAGGGCTGCTAGAAATCCTTGGGTAACAGAAGAAATATTGAACTTAATTGATGAAAGGAGAAAATATAAAAATTCAGTAAATGAAGCAGGCAAAAAGGAATACAAACGTCTCAAAAATGAGATCGACAGGAAGTGCAAAATGGCTAAGCAGGGATGGCTAGAGGACAAATGTAAGGATATAGAGGCTTCTCTCACCAGGGGTAGGATAGATACTGCCTACAGGAAATAGACGTTTAGTTAGTCTGTTTCCAGGTAATCTGTCTAGATGTCTGTAGAACTTCATTCGTCTCAGTCTGATGTAAATTTCTAAGCCTGATACTTTTTCTGTTGTCTCGATGGTTTGCAGTCTGTCTCCATCTTGTATATATCGTGGTCCCAGAATTTTTCTAATAATCTTTATATATACTTTCTTTGAGTGAATATGAATTGACCGCCTTCGTTTATAGTATACGTTATTGGCAGTACATTGATGATACGTAGAGTGAGTTTAAAGATAGTTCCAGGTTCAGGAAACAACTAACACATCTATACACCTTTATGCTGTTAGTACAAGTCAACAGTGTTTTTTAAAATTTTTCTTGGATGAACATGAAGCACCCTCGCCCTCTTGGTAATGAACGTTATGGATAATACATTGGTATTGGTGGGGTCAAATTTCCTACAAAAATATCTTGCTCACTTTTTCTATAGGCTTAATAGTTCGCGCGTAGCGTGCGACCGGATACGAAAATCTCGTGTGCGGTTTCTGAAGACCAGATATAGATTTGCGGGTTGCATAAAATCACAAAGGCAGGGGCAGCTGAATCACCCTGTATACAGTATCCTTCTACGTATACGTGACAGTTGTAACAACAAGATGTACTGTCTTTTTTATACTACAAGGGTGTGCCCTCAAAATACAACTGCTGTCGTCCAGCCGGAAGTGCCACTTCTGCTGGCCTAACAGAGCATCTTCTGCGTCGCAGCGATCCCTCGGGGGAAAGTGGGGCAATTGGCGCGGCCGCCTGCAGTGAGAGGGTCGCGCTCGTAATATCCCGCGACCTTGCCATCCCACTTCGCCCCATACCACCTCGCCACCCTACCCGCCCCTCCCCCAGGCAATTCGCCAGCGAGGCTGCGAGCCCAGACCCTTCGCCTCGTCCCGTGGATGCTGGATGCACGGTTCGGCGCCCCTTCGCACGCTCCCCTGCAGCCGGGAGTGTCCGATGCGGCGGTCATCTCGTCAGTCCCCCAGTAATTACGGCGCTGCAGTTCGGGTAGCTCGCAGTCGTTAGCAGGCCGGCTTTTTATCTGCTCCTCCTTCAGACAAAGCAGCGGCGACCATCTCCGGCAGCGGGGAACGGGGACGGGACCAGCCCATCGCAGCTGAGCCGTGCTCCCCGACGGTACTCGACGCTGCAGCGGGGATTCATTTTCATTTCCGCTCTGAAGCGGCACTTCTCTTATTCGCCCGAATGCCATTTACGCTACTCATGCTACGACTTCCTTCCGGTGTATCGCACTGCTGGTGACCCCGTCTGCAATGGTCGTACAGAGCGCTGTTGACCATAAAGGTCTGTTCAAAATTGCTTTAGTGTTGACAGTTCGGAGGGAGCATTTGCAGGGGCAGAGTAGAGCTACCACGTCCCGCACGGAGCACTCGCGTAATATTACATTTCATTTAACCTGCTTAAACTCGCC
This sequence comes from Schistocerca serialis cubense, assembly GCF_023864345.2. NCBI lineage: Eukaryota > Metazoa > Arthropoda > Insecta > Orthoptera > Acrididae > Schistocerca > Schistocerca serialis. Next base: position 493,706,712 of record NC_064638.1, read on the forward strand.
AACTGCTGACATTACGAGTATAGAGCTTGGATCAACATGTTCTGTAAGAGCTACGCTATTGTTAAATTTACTTCTATTTGTGGCAACAAATTATTAAGACGATGTACGGACGGTTAACGAAAATGCATTTTCTCACGAAGTTATTGAATTTCCGACCTGCGGGAAATTGTTTGCTATCGAAGCTAGGTGAACATATTGAGAGAATGAAGTCTTAACACTGTATCAGATTTTCATATACTCCAAACCGCAACACTGTCAGAGTTTTCTAACACGGACAATGGTCCTCTCGGACGGCAAGTACTAAGTTGTCACCCGTATGTTTCCGGTGTGAGAAACGGATGGCTAGGCTCATAATTAAACTGTAATTAAGTTTTCTGGTCTATCTACTTGCTTGCAATGCAACAAAGTATAAAAATTAAGAGTGTTTATCGCGGTGAGAGAACGTACCTTAAATATTCCAAACGGCATTTGGAGAAAGGACTAAAGCGATACTTCTTCAGTACTGCAGCAGTTATATTGTAAACAGTACAGTAATATATATTTTGTGTGACATAAACTGAATTCTTCAGACGAGTTTCATTTGAAGTAGGATGGTCATAAGGCCTTTGTACTAAAATGACAGAAGTTACGAAAATATAATTATGTTGTGTAGCTGTTTACCACTGCAGAATGTGCACTTCAAACATGCGTATCCTCTGCTTATACATCAGTGGTGGCAAAAACTCCACTGCCATAACTCTCATCTCTATCACAGATGGGTTAAGTGTCACTGTAACTGTCACTGTTCTTATTTAATGAAATGCAAAAAAAGTGTGTGCGACTAACCTGAAAGAGGTACCAGCTAAGACTGGGACTTTCTTTTCTGCCATAATAGTCCTAAGTATATTCGTAGGAAATCAATCTGCAGTACTAATCCGCTTACCCATATACACTATGTGATCATTGACTGGAATTTCACCACGCCATCACAACACTTCCCTCCGCACAGTGTTTAAGTTTCAGGCAGTTTGCTGTCCTATGTGATCGATGCACCCTGTGTTTATGTTTCTTGTCGTCGTTACTGCTGTAGGAGCTATATTATTTGTCGTTTCAGTTATTTGTTGTGTGATACTGACAACTTTCAGATAGATTATATAATTGTAAGACAGAGTTTTAGGAACCAGGTTTTAATTTGTAAGACATTTCCAGGGGCAGATGTGGACTATGACCACAATCTATTGGTTATGACCTGTAGGTTAAAACTGAAGAAACAGCAAAAAGGTGGGAATTTAAGGAGATGGGACCTGGATTAACTAAATCAGAAGTTGTTCAGAGTTTCGGGGAGAGCATAAGGGAAAAATTGACAGAAATGGGGGAGAGAAATACAGCAGAAGAAGAATGAGTAGCCTTGAGGGATGAAGTAGTGAAGGCAGCAGAGGATCAAGTAGGTAAAAAGACGAGTGCTAGTAGAAATCCTTGGGTAACCGAAGGTATACTGAATTTAACTGATGAAAGGAGAAAATATAAAAATGCAGTAAGTGAAGCAGGCAAAAACGAATACAAACGTCTCAAAAACGAGATCGACAGGCAGTGCAAAATGGCTAAGCATGGATGGCTAGACGATAAATGTAAGGATGTAGAGGCTTATCTCACTAGGGGTAAGATAGATAATGCCTACAGGAAAATTCAAGAGATGGAAACCCAGTTCCAACCGAAGAAGGGAAAGCAGAAAGGTGCAAGCAGTATATAGAGGGTCTATACAACGGCGATGTACTTGAGGACAAATATTAAGGAAGTGGAAGAGGATGTAGACGAAGATGAAACGGGAGATATGATACTGCGTGAAGAGTTTGACAGAGCACTGAAAGACCTGAATCGAAACAAGGCCCCGGGAGTACACAGCATTTTATTAGAACTACTGACAGCCTTGGGAGAGCCACTGCTGACTAGACTCTACCATCTGGTGAGCAAGATGTGTGAGACAGGCGATATACCCTCAGACTTCAAGAAGAATATAATAATTCCAATCCCAAAGAAAGCAGGTGTTGACAGATGTGAAAATTACCGAACTATCAGTTTAATAAGTCACGGCTGCAAACTACTAACGGGAATTCTTTACAGACAAATGGAAAAACTAGTAGCAGCCGACCTCAGGGAAGATCAGTTTGGATTCCGTAGAAATGTTGGAACACGTGACGCAATACTGACCCTACGACTTATCTTAGAAGCTAGATTAAGGAAAGGCAAACCTACATTTCTAGCATTTGTAGACTTAAAGAAAGGACAGTGTTGGCTGGAATATTCTCTTTCAAATTCTGAAGGTGACAGAGGTAAAATACAGGGAGCGTAAGGCTATTTATAATTTGTACAGAAACCAGATGGCAGTTATAAGAGTCGAGGGACATGAAAGGGAAGCAGTGGTTGGGAAAGGAGTGAGACAGGGTTGTAGTCTCTCCCCGATGTTATTCAATCTGTATGTTGAGCAAGCAGTGAAGGAAACAAAAGAAAAATTCGGTGTATGTATTAAAATCCATGGAGAAGAAATAAAAACTTTGAGGTTCCCCGATGACATTGTAATTCTGTCAGAGGCAGCAAAGGACATGGAAGAACAGTTGAACGGAATGGATAGTGTCTTGAAAGGAGGATATAAGATGAACATCAACAAAAGCAAAACGAGGATATTGGAATGTAGTCGAGTTAAGTCGGGTGATGCTCAGCGAATTAGATTAGGAAATGAGACTCTTTGGGGAGCAAAATAAATGATGATGGTCGAAGTAGGGAAGATATAAAATGTAGATTGGCAATGGCAAGGAAAGCGTTTCTGAAGAAGAGAAATTTGTTAACATCGAGTATAGATTTGTCAGGCAGTCATTTCTGAAAGTATTTGTATGAGGTGTAGCCACGTATGGAAGTGAAACATGGACGATAAATAGTTTGGACAAGAAGAGAATAGAAGCTTTCGAAATGTGGTACTACAGAAGAATGCTTAAGATTAGATGGGTAGATCACATAACTAATGAAGTATTGAATAGGATTGGGGTGAAGAGAAGTTTGTGGCACAACTTGACTAGAAGAAGGGATCGGTTGGTAGGACATGTGTTGAGGCATCAAGGGATTACCAATTTAGTATTGGAGGGCAGCGTGGAGGGTAACAATCGTAGAGGGAGACCAAGAGATGAATACGTTAAGCAGGTTCAGCAGGATGTAGGTTGCGGTAGGTACTGGGAGATGAAGAAGCTTGCACAGGATAGAGTAGTATGGAGAGCTTCACCAAACCAGTCTCAGGACTGAAGACGACAACAACAACACGGGACAGTGGCAATTGTTCGTCGAAAGTTGTTAGTGTAAATGTTCCGTGTCATCCTCTTGGCCAATGGATTTCCGTACAGGATTAGTCGAGGTAAATAATTTGCGCTTTACTTGCCTACTGTGAGACTAAAAGCTTAATGGCGGCCCGCTGCTCCCCGTTCGGAATGTAATCTACAGAACTGCTTTAGCTCTCCACATGAACAAAAACACATTTGTAAAGGCTGCAAGAAAATGTTCGAGAAATCAGCAGAAGTTAAGATGACATTGAAGCTTGAAACCATTGGTGATCCAATGTATCCGGACGCCACAGAAACATACGTTTTTCATACTAGGTGCATTGTGCTGCCAGCTACTAAAAAATGGTTCAAATGTCTCTGAGCACTATGGGATTTAACAGCTGTGGTCATCAGTCCCCTAGAACTTAGAACTACTTAAACCTAACTAACCTAAGGACATCACACACATCCATGCCCGAGGCAGGATTCGAACCTGCGTCCGTAGCAGTCGCGCGGTTCCGGACAGCGCGCCTAGTACCGCGAGACCACCGCGGCCGGCCTGCCAGCTACTGCCAGGTGCTCCTTATCGGCGACCTCAGTAGTCATTAGACATCGTGAGAGAGCAGAATGGGGCCTCCGGACTTCGAACGTGGTCAGGTTGTAGGGTGTCACTTCTGTCATACATCTGTACGCGAGATTTCCACACCCCTAAACCTCCCTAAGTCCACTGTTTCCGATGTGATAATGATGTAGGAACGTGAAGGGACACGTACAGCACAAAAGCGTACAGGCCGACCACGTCTGTTGACTGACAAAGACCGCCGACAGTTAAGGGGGTGGTAATGTGTAATCGGCAGATATGTATCCAGACCGTCACACAGGATTTCCAGCCTGCATCAGATCCACTGCAAGTACTATGACAGTTAGGCGGGAGGTGAGACAACTTGGATTTCACTGTCGAGCGGCTGCTCATAAGCCACACATCACGCCGGTAAGGCCGGCTGGTGTGGCCGAGCGGTTCTAGACGCTTCAGTCTGGAACCGCGTGATCGCTACGGTCGCAGGTTCGAATCCTTCCTCGGGCATGGATGTGTGTGATGTCCTTAGGTTAATTAGGTTTAAGTAGTTCTAAGTTCTAGGGGACTGATGACCTCAGATGTTAAGTCCCATAGTGCTCAGAGCCATTTGAACCATTGAACGCCGGTAAGTCCCAAACGACACCACGCTTTGTGTAAGGAGCGTTAACATTGGACGACTGAACAGTGGAAAAACGTTGTGTGGTGTGACGAATGACAGTACACAATGTGGCGATCCGATGGCAGGGTGAGGGTATGGCGAAAGCCCGGTGAACCTCATCTGCCACCGTGGGTGGTGCCAACAGTAAAATTCGGAGGAGGTGGTGTTACTGTGGAGACTTGCACCCCTTGTTTTGCGTGGCACTATCACACCACAGGCCTACATTGATGTTTTAAGCACCTTCTTGCTTCCCACTGTTGAAGAACAGTTCGGGGGTGACGCTTGCATCTTTCAACACGATCGAGCACACCTGTGGTGGAGTGGCTACACGGCAATAACATCCCTGTAACGGACTGGGCCGTACAGTACGGACCTGAATCCTCTCGAACGCCGACTTCGTGCCAGGCCCCAGCGACCGATATCGATACCTCTCCTCAGTGCAGTACTCCGTGCGGAATGGGCTGCTATCCCCCAGGAAATCTTCCAGCACCTGACTCAACGTATGCCAGCGAGAGTGTAAGCACGCGCCAAGGCTAAAGATGGGCCACCACCATACTGAATTCCAACTAAATGGCAATCTTGGTGTAAGTTTCACCTGCCCGCAGTTACTAACGCGGGTGCCTCAGTCTGATGCTACCGTAGCTCGACGCATGTGAGCAGTCCATAGCGGCTTGCCTTTTATGTATTCTGTTCTACGAATTTTGTGACTAAAACTTTATCGCTTGATTTTTTTATTTTAATACATGAAGTGTTTGTACCGTTTCTTTTTTTGTACTACTAGCTAGTACTTACACCTACAAAAAATTTCTTTCGTAATTTTGTAGCTCTGTTACAGGCCAATTTGAGAGTTTTATTTCTGATGAAGACACCCATAGCAGTGGCGAAACCTGGGTAAAAGGACTCGTTTTTTGGGACCGAGGGCTGCTATCTCTGTTAACTTTAAATCACAATCAAATATTAAAAATTAAATATTGCAAACTCATCCACAACTTTAACTTTAAAACAAAAATGGCACTCGATGAATAAAGGTATAATAATTGGAGTACCAACATGTGGAATGAAAACTGATCTTTGTTACGAGCTGGACCCCTATAATGAACAAAAATTGGATACTTGTTATGTGGAATGTCTTATTCGAATTAGTCTGTGCTACAAAATCCGAGAGTATTTCGTATTGCTTCTGAAGCATGCTGTATACAAATGAAAATGTCGATGACGTCATAAGGTCCAAGAGGTTGTTGACGGATGATGCTGTGTAGAGTAGTTGCAAGAGCAGAAAACTGTAGTGAAATACGTGAAGACATTGAGACGATCGACATTTGGTGTAAGATTTCGCAATTGATCATCCTTTTTAAATAAATTTAAAGTTTTGCGCGTAAATAACCGGAAGAACCTACTATTGCATGATTAGTGTTTGCGACATTGGAAACAGTCGCGTCTGTTAAATTTTTGCCAGCCTGCGCACGAGGCAGTTTCAAATGGAAAGACCATATGAAACTAATAGGAAAAAAGACAGATGCCTGATTTTCATCAGATGAATCTTAATGAATTGTAGTCTATCCATGACGGAAGTAGAAAATTGGTGGACTGTTTGGAGCCTGTAGCAAATACAATTGACAGGAGATGTGAATTAAGTTTACATGCGGCACGTCTTGTGAAGGACGTAATCTGAATTCCAGAAACCGTTTGTCGCTGCTGTCTTTACATATTAAGGTCTGAAGCGGATTTGCTAGCACAGTTAAATATGGCACCTGGAAAACAGCTGTTGCAGTTTATGATTTAGTCAGCACAATTGCAATTTCTTCTCAATTAGATGAGATGTAAACAGCTTCAGTCTAATATTTCTACTTATCCTTCACTGTAAAAAAAGCCATCCCGTCCATATTAGCTGAAAATTTTTAAAAGCAAGACTAAACCTAACAGCCAAAACACGTTTCAAAAGCGAAAATCGACTACGACGTTGGAAAACCGGCAACCAGAAGCGAATTTTCAGAATTGATTTTGACGTGTTTACATGACGCCCCAGAATTGGTATTGGGAAATCGGTTTACAAAATCCGGTTTTGGGAGCCCCATGCAAACGGAGTGAAAGAGATGATGTGAAGAGGAGCAGTGCGTTTCGTCGCAGGTTTAGTTACTAAGCGTGGAAGCAATCAGGGAGACACTCGTGAAACACCACTGTAAAACAATAGAAGCAAAGAATTGTTAGAAAAGGCTGTGTATGTATTGTAGCTCGTGAAAAGATTACTAAGGTAAAATTAGGAAGAGTAATGACCCCATGGAGACTTACCAGCATCCGTTGCTTCTGTGCACCATTCGCGGCTGGAACAGGAAAACGGGGACGGGGGAGGAGGGAAGGCCGGGAGTAACAGTGGTGCACATAGTACACACCGCCACACACTGTCAGGTGGGCGATAGACGGTCGGGGAAGCCCCCTGGCGGCGGCCGCAGTTGCCACTGCGTGGGGCGACAGGTGCCCGCCTGCCGGCTTTATTCAGCGGCCAGCGGCCTGACAGTGGTCCAGCGACCGGCGGGGCGGTTGTGGCTGCGGCGCACCGCGATCCACAGCGTGTGGCCTACCGCGGCAGCAGAGCCGGCCCATTCTGGGCATTCCTGCGGCAGCGCCGGGAATAACTGCGAACCCAGACCCGCCGCACCACGACCGCTCGATCCGCCGCTTCCACGGCCTCGGTCCTCGCTTCTTGTTAATGCGTTGCACCTGTTTACTACGTGATATGAACCGAAAACGATTCACTCACACGACTGCATAATTGTCATAGTTGACATAAAAGAATCCTCGGTGTGGTACCTCGTCGTATTGCAAAAGAACTGCCATATCCTGTGGGTATACTAGCGTGCCGTTTTTTTTTTTCCTTTGCGGTTACTACAACTCCTCACAAGCGGAGTGGATAAAAGCTCTGTCCAGCCAAAAATTGTACTTTAGCAAAAAAGATTTATTACGCATACAACATATGAAAACAAATCCTAATAATAGGTTACATGTTCTGACGAGAGATACCGCCATTATACATTTGGTGTCACTGCCAGACACCACACTTGCTAGGTGGTAGCCTTTAAATCGGGCGCGGTCCGTTAGTATACGTCGGACCCGCGTGTCGCCACTATCAGTGATTGCAGACCGAGCGCCGCCACACGGCAGGTCTAGTCTAGAAAGACTCCCGAGCTCTCGCCCCAGTTGTACAGCCGACTTTGCTAGCGATGGTTTACTGTCTACACACGCTCTCATTTGCAGAGACGACAGTTTAGCATAGCCTTCAGCTAGCAAGGCACCATATTCAGTTACTATACGTACTATCTTCAAGAATGTATTCTGAACAGATAATATTGTGACTCATGTACCGTCAACAGCGACCTTCATCATTAATGGAATAAAGTTAAGTATCAAACCAATTACGTCCGCTTTGTGAATTCTCATTCCTTGTCATGTTCCAGACCTCACGTCAGTATAGTTCTTCCCTCCTCACGCCAGCCTGCGTGAGCTAAAACGCGTTTATTTCGGCCTCCACTCGTATCACGGTGTTGGCTCTTCTGCTAACACAAAAATACACGCTGAAGCGCCAAAGAAACTGGTATAGGCACGCGTATTCAAATACAGAGATTTGTAAACAGGCAGAATACGGCGTTGCGGCCGGGAACGCCTAAATAAGACAACAAGTGTCTGGCGCAGCTGTTCGATCAGTTATTGGTGCTACAATGGCAGGCTATCAAGATTTAAATGAGTTTGAACGTTGTATTATAGTCGACGCATGAGCGATCGGACACAGCTTCTCCGAGCTAGCGTTGAAGTGCGGATTATTCCGTATGGCCATTTCACGAGTGTACCGTGAATATCATGAATCCTGTAAAACATCAAATCTCCGACATCGCTGCGGCTGGGAAAAGGTCCTGCAAGAACCGGAACAACGATGACTGAGGAGAATCGTTCAACGTGACGAAAGGGCAATCCTTCCGCAAATTGTTGCAAATTTCAGTGCTGGGCCATCCGCAAGCGTCAGCATGCGAACCATTCAACGAGACGCCATCGATATGGGCTTCCGGAGCCGAAGGCCCACTCGTGTACCCATTGTGTCTGCACGACACAAAGCTTTGCGCTTCGCCTGGGCCCGTCAGCACCGACACTGAACTGTTTATGAATGGAAACATGTTGCCTGGTCGTTTGAAATTGTATATTTTCCCTGATCTTCAAATTTCTACTCTTACACCATTTTCATACGACAAGCTTTTCATTGCATTTCGTTTTGTACATGATGACGCGATGTTCGAGATGCACCAAACATCTTCCAATAGCCTCCTTACCGACTTGCCGTCCCTTCTCGTAATGTCCACGTGAATTCTGTCTATGGTTTCACGGGTCGTAACTGTCGGTCACCTATTCTCTGCTGATTCTGAAAGGATCCTACAGCGCTCCACTTCTTGACAGATCTTGAACTGCGCTGGTCGTGTTGAGTTTCCTACCACGATACTTCCCTGAAACATTTCTTTACCTTGATGGAACCTATCTATATATACTCTATGTGATAAAAAGCATCGGGACACCCCCAAATGCAAACGTTTTTCATATTAGGTGCTGCCACCTACTGCCAGGTACTCCATATCAGCGACATCAGTTGTCATTAGGCATTGTGAGAGAGGGGAATGGGGCTCTCCGTGGAACTCACGGACTTCGAACGTGGTCAGGTGATAGGGTGCCACTTGTGTCATACGTCTGTACGAGAGATTTTCACCCTCCTAAACCTCCCTAGGTCCACTGTTTCCGATGTGATACTGAAGTGGAAACGTGAAAGAACACGTACAGCCCAAAAGCGTACAGGCCGACCCCGTCTGTTGACTGACAGAGACCGCCGACAGTTAAGGGGGTCGTAATGTGTAATAGGCCGACATCTATCCACACTGTAACACAGGAATTCCAGACTGCTTCCGATCCACTGCAAGTACTATGACAGTTAGGCGAGAGGTGAGAAAACTTGGATTAATGCCAAACGACTCCTCACTTCGTGTAAGAAGCGTAAACATTGGACCATTGAGCACTGGACAAAAGTTTTGTGGAGTGACGAATCACGGTACACAATGTGGCGATCCGATGACAGGGTGTGGGTATGGCGAATTAAAGCTCTGTATAAAGGAAAGAATGGCCATCTTTTTCCCCTGCGTTTGCCTCCGTCCGCAGTTCAGAATTGGCTGAAACCGTGTCACATGTCGTTAGTGGCTATTGTGGGTCCAAGCGTTACTTGTGAAGCATAGGAAGTTTTGTGTATCTTCGAAGTTTAAGTAGAATAGTGCCTCAGTGCCGTTGGTTTCGAGGAAATCTGTACATAATTCCTTCCGAATGGAGAGATGCAACAAGATGGAGAATATTGGTCGCAATGGAAAATGATGCTAGGCCGCACATACAGAATGACAAAAGAAAATGCTTCCCACAAATAACCACTCACAACCAGCAAAACGTCAGAAGAAAATCGTCTTAGAGATTATTTACTTCAGCATTCAAATATGTCTAGATCTTCTCAACCATTACTCACGAAAGCATTGTTTCTATCAACTCTCTACAATACCAACTACAGAAATTTCAGAATTACTGTTTTTTTGTACAATGGCACATAAAAATCAATAATAACAATATAATTTTCTGTACAGTGGCGCATAGGCAAACGAGTTCACAGCATAACAATAACAGAATAACAGTCGTCCAGTAGAATCGGGTGTTCATCAGGTATATCCTGAGACTGGTCGCTTTTCTGACTTGGTTGGCGGTGCCTGGTGTTCACTATGCCGCCCGACTTAACAATGTAGTTCATTTTATTCATTTCAGGCCTTTTGTCTTTGTGTCATTTTTATGTTTCTGTTGCTTAGTTTCCAACCCATTCGAAGACCAAAAAAGTCAGAAGAGCTAATGGGATGGTTTAATGGTAATTTAATTACAGAACATAAATCTTAGAGGTAAAACTGACACTGTTAGCACATAAAACGAAAACTAGTGAATGGTAATAAATTTGATATGACTGACTGTAAAGTAGGGTTTAAACTTATTGTTGTGTACATAGTTCCGCCTAGTCAGCGCGTACACAACTTTCCCACTAGAGCGCGCCCCGCTAAGCACAACAGCGCAGGGGCAGCGCTCGTCCGTCTCCGCTCTACGAGATGGCGCTCCCATAAAGACGGACCAAATTCTGCTTCCGCCGATCCGCGTATTAATATGTAATGCAGCCAATGAGATTGCTGCTAACGTAGAACCTTTTCTCCTCGCGGATCACACTAGCGCAGTGACACCTGAACGCGCGAGGTATTATAACGAGTGTACAGACCTCCGATTAGTCAGTCTGCATCAGTCTGCATTAGTCTGTAGTCAACTTTCAGTCTGCGCCTGATAAGATTATCATATTCCTGTACATAGCCATGAAGATAAATGACTAGACACGTTGTCAAGTATCAGAGATATGTGAAAATAAGATTAACGTACCAAGACCAAAGGAATTTCAGATTTTCCATTGTAAACAGCATCCAGAATCAAGTTACGTAATGTCTATGATTTTTATTATTTTAATAAATGTGTGTGAAAATTAACCAAGTTCTATTTAAAGTTGGTCACCGTCAATCTGCTACTCTAAGCGTGTAAGTGGCATTTCTATCGTCTGACCTAACGGCAGAAGATAAACACACCACGATAAGACCACGAGACATATTGCTGACACTCGCCTATTTCGTTAGAGCGACAAGTCAAATAATCTGATGGTGTGTGTACCAAAGGTCTTACAGTACGCACACCACACTTATATTTACGATGCTCACAATAATAAAGTGCACTATGTTCTACACAATATAATGTACAAAAAAAAAAAAAAAAAAAAATATATCGCTGGTTAAGTAGCGAACCTACGACCTTTCATTCAGTAACCATTAACGTTACCGGGAAACATTATTACTGTTGTAACCTGGTCGTTAATCTACATTGTATAAATACAAATACAGTTGTTACAGTTTCCTACAGCCTACTTTTGATCGTAGCCCTACTTTTATTCGAATACATTTTAATAATGTGGTATTCTCTTGTACTTTCATAAACGTTCTCGTAATGTCATAGAACAATTTGCAGACAAAATTTTGTGGGATATATCTGACAAAAAAAAAGAAAAAAAACACGCGTAATGATATACGCACGATTATCGATTCTATTTACTAAGGTCCCGGGCATATATGAATCCAATGCTTTATTTCGTATAACAAAAGAGACAGTGGACGAATTTTCGTAGTACTGAGTAGCAGGAACAAGAAGTAAGTCAATACAGAGCTTTAAATTAGCAATGGATTTTTCCTTGCCACTTGCGAACTAGTATAGGTTCATTTAGTCCTGCTGACTAAAGGATAGGACAAATTTAACGCTAATTACGAAAACAGGTGTTCGAACTCGATACCGCTATAAGAACTGCGATATCTGCTTTCCCTATTAATAAAGGATAGAAGGGAAAAAACTGTGTTTCATGCTCGCTCTTATTATTCCCTCTTCACCCTTGTAAATTCTGTATATTACCCGTCTCTGCCTATAGCTTACTCCTATTTTCCTCAGAATTTCAAATATTTTGCACCATTTTACTTTGTCGAACATTCATTCTCATTCGAGAGATCTTGTGAAAGTATCTTGATTTTTCTTTTGTCTTCCTTCCATCATCAACTGAATGCCAGAACTGCTTCTCCGGTGTCTTTACCTTTCCTAAAGTCAAACTGATCCTCATCTTAAAGATCCTTAATTTCCTTTCCTATTGTTCTGTGCATTATCTCTGCCAGCAACTCCGGTGCATGAGCTGTTAAGCTGATTGTGCGATAATTCTCGTAGTTGTCGGATGGTGCAATCTTCGGAATTGTGTTAGTTTTCCGAAAGTCAGATAGTATATCACCAGACTCATTCACTCTATACACCAACGTGAGCAGTCGTTCTGTTGACACTTCCCCAATGAATTAAGAAATTCTGATGGAATGTTGCTTATCCTTTCTGCCTCATTTTATCTTAAGCCTTCCAAAACTCTTTTTATTTCTGATTCTAATGCTGGATCCCCTGTCTCTTGTAAATCCACTACTGTTTATTCTTCTATCATATTAGACAAATCTTCCCCATCACGCAACCCGCAAATGTACTTCATCCACCTACCCGCTCTCTCCTCTGCGTTTAACGGTGGAAATACATTGCTTTTAATTTCCTAGATGCTGAGTCAGTCCTTCCGACAATCATTTCGATTTCTTCTGATTTTTCATTCAACTCTTTTGTCTTAGCTTCTCTGCACTTTGCATTTATTTCATTGCTTAGCGACTCTTTCATTAAACATTTTTGTACTTCCTATTTTCGTCGATCAACTGAAGTATTTCTTCTGCTATCCATGGTTTCTTCCCAGACACCTTGTTTCAACCTATGTTTTTCTTCCCAACTCCCGTGACTGCCCTTTTTAGAGATGCGTAATCCTCTTCAACTGATATGTCTTACTGAGCTATTCCGTAATGCGGTATCTATAGTATTAGAGAACCTCAAGCGTATCTCTTCATTGCTCAGTATTTCTTAGCGTATTGAAGCTTCCTGACTGATCTCTTCAACTTCTCCTCAATATTACATTCTGATCTGAATCTATATCTACTCGTGAGTACGCCTTACAATCCAGTGTCTGATTTCGGAATCTCTGTCTGACAATGACATAATCTAACTGAAATCCTGGCCTTTTTCAAGCATACGTCTTTCCTTTGTCATTGTTGAACACAGTATTTGCTATTATTAGATGAAATTTATTGCAGAACTCAAGTAATTATTCTTATCTCTCATTTCTGTATCTCGATCAATATTCTCACATACTTCCTATATGTTTTCATTTTTAGCTTGCGACTTCGATATATATATGTGAACTGTCGTTGTCAGTTTTGGTTTGCTGTCGATTCTGAGGAGAATTCCCTTCACCGATAATGAACGACCAGGCGTGTATTTAACAGGAACAGATCTCGTACGGAGCACCAGACGGAAACTACTTTCTTGGGAGACATCTACAGCGGTCTCTGACGAGACGGGGACAACACCAACCGCCTGAAACCTCAGGAATCGCACAACCTGGGAGCAGACACACTAAGGAACACCAGACGGTAGCTACCGGCACAAGAAAGTGCTGCTGCATGCCTGGACATAATATGTAGCTTGGTGCCGCAGGAAGCACACTTCGCAGGCGCGTGCCCAATTCAGGGCGCCAAGACGACGGACGACATGGCCACGACTGAAAGCCAGAGCGGTCGCGAACAGCATGAGGAACGACTACAGCGCCACGATAGTGATACGAACGCGCTTGGAGGGTGCGGTCCTAATACGGAACGCCATGGGACGGCCGCTACCGCTGAAGACAGCCGCAAAAGGCTCGGACGGAAGACGGAACGCCTGAGACAGATACCACCGCAAGAAACAAACACAGCCGACGCGGACGGCATAGTGAACACCAGGCACCGCCCACCAAGTCAGAAAAGCGACCAGTCTCAGGCAACACCTGATGAACAGCCGATTCTACTGGACGCTGTTATTCTGTTATTGTAACGTTGTGAGCTCGATTGCGTATGTGCCATTGTACAGAAAATTATATTATTATTACTACACTCTGAGCGTGAGTGATATTTATGTGCCAATGTACAAAAAACAGTAATCCTGAAATTTCTGTAATTGGTATTGTAGTGAGTTGATAGAAACAATGCTTTTGTGAGTAATGGTTGACAAGAGCGCTATTAGATGAGTGGTTATTTGTGGGAGTTATTTCCTTTTGTCATTTTGTATGTGCGGCCTAGCACCACATACATTTAACTGTGGTTGTTGTTGCCTTAATTTTCTTTACTGTTGTGACGTCTAATTTAAGATTTGTTACACTGTGCTCAAAGATTATTATGTTCTTATCCTCTTATTTCAAGCTCGGCCTTCAAGAACTTTAAATTGGACTTCAGATTAACTTCAATGGTATTAGTTACTGTAATGCATAAAGAAGAATATTTGACGTTTAATTAACTGTTTGTAAAACTGGGCCCATCTGCACAATCCCCAGCGCGAACCCCACCCCACCCAAATTTCACTCAACAAGCTGATAGTTTCAATCACACGATCAAGGGTATACACCAGGAGGCTGTTGAATTATTTGAATATTTAGGATCAATAGTAAGAAGCGGCATGAAATGTAACTAAAACGTAAGAATCGTAGATATGTTGCAAAAACACTTGGAAAGTGTAAGAACATAGACGAAGCTAGTTCAACCACTCGCAGAATACTGCTCAAGCATTTGGTACCTTGTCCAGTGCGAATCTCAGCAGAGAGCGAAAACAATAGCAAGTCGCTGCGGGAAACGGAAGCAACGTTGTACACCCAGAAAACTGACATTCAGTGAAGATCCCATTACATTTCTACTACGTTCACCCCATATTTTGCCTAGGGCCATAAAAAGCGAATACTCAATACGATAACGGAGTAGAATAGAAAATGGCCGCAGGTTTTTGGGAGGAGGCTCGCGGGGTTCATGAAACCGTGCCCCAAAAATATATTGGTGTAAACTTTTACATTATTACATAAAAACATTTCCGGTTTTCTCAGCTTCCGGAGAATAAAGTGGTGTGAGAGCTAAAAGCATCAAAACTGGCAAGGAATGCCATGAAAATACAAGCAGTGTTTATCACAGGATCGTTTTAGTTGCTTATATTGGAACTCTGTTAGTGCACTCATTCTGAAATACTAATGAGTATAGTCCAAGTATCTTCCGGCCATCAGTTACGCTATCTCAAGGAAAACACACAGTTTCTAACTGTAATACTCTTCCTATTGTGTTAAACTTTTAGGATTATATCTTTTAATCAGTAAATTATGACAGCATTTTAATTTCTTAAATTCGGCAAATAACTACACGAGGTACTGAAAATCATATTTTTGTTGCCCCTGAACACGTTACGTAGGCAAACTGAATTAGATTCGGGACAGGGGTTCAGGAATAAAGATACCACGTGTAACCTTTCTGAAGTTGTCTTGGCATTCCTTTTGAGGACAGTACTATTCATATCCTAGGCGACCTATTCATCTCTCGGCCATTTCTATGTGGACTTTGTCTTTAAAACACCCGCCGTGTCATAATAAAAGGAGGCATATGGTTAAGAGCCCTTGGTGGTAAAATATGTACACTTTTATTAATTCCTCATCTTCCAGGGACTGTTATGATCAGATGTGTGACAACAGGACTAGAATGTGCAGGGACGTCATACTGGAAGAACATGCCCAATCCTTGTGGCTAAACTGGAACCTTCTCCCATAATGCTGGAAGCTCGCTTCGAAGGCAGCCTATAAAACGGGACCCTGTAGTACGATATGAATCAACTAATTCTCTGTCACACTATACCACAAATTTTCAAAGAATCCCTCTTGAAAATGTCTCTTCGCAAAAGCACGTGAGTATTCGTCGAAGCACTGATGTGAGTTAAGAGTATGGTACCGTTCAAAGATCGTGGCGCCACACCAAAGTTAGCGATGTCTCAACGACGACTGGGAGAGCCTGAAGAAGATATGCCTTTTCTCTTAGGCCAGCAGCACCCTCGCATGGACGTCAATGTGGGGGATATCTTCTCAGTTCGTGATCTCAGCTGAAGAAGTCAACATCATGGAGTAGCACTAAAGAGTCTAACGCACTGCTTCCCGAGCGGGACGGCATGCCAATCCCCGGCACGAATCCGCGCGGCTGATTAGTGTCGAAGTCCGGTGTGGCGGTCAGCCTGTGGATGGTTTTTAAGGCGGTTTTCCATCTGCCTCGGCGAATGCGGGATGGTTCCCTTTACTCCGCCTCAGCTACACTATGTCGACGATTGCTGCTCAAATGCTGTCTCTACGTACTCGTACACCATAATTACTCTACCACGCAAAAATTGGGGTTACACTCGTCTGGAATGAGATATTCCTGGGGTAGGGCGGGTGGGAGGGAGGGGGTGATCAGTGGGGGCCAAACCGCACAATAACCCTGGGTTCGGTGTGGGACGGCGGTGGGGTGAGTGGACTACTGTAACCTGTTGTGGGGTTGTGTACCGCAGAGGGTTACGGCAGTTCGAAGCCTCTCCGTCGTTTCTAGGTCCCGAGTTCAATAAATACATACATACATATATGGTAAACGTTGAACATTATATTTCAAGAGTTGGTTAATTGGTTTATCAAGTGATGTTTTAATAGTCAATGATAGCTGTAAATTACAAAGCACTCAGGAGGCCAAGGAGTGTACCAAACTAAGGAAATGTTTTCATCATTTATGTAATGAAGTGAACTATCATTTCATACGATGTTGCAGTGTCTGTGTTATTCCGAATTACGATGGAATGTTCCTTCGGAAATGCCTGCCTATCGTAGTTATCCGCCGACACTGGGCAAGCACTTTCAAGTGGGTACGGGAATATACATAATGGATGTACGAGCAGGGCTGTGAGCCGTGGTCGGATAGTCAAATGTACTCATTGTGAGACGGCTGCTCGTGATAAGCGGGAAATCCGGGTTCGAGTACCTGTCCGGCACAAATTTTCATTTTCGTCATTCCATTATACAGCTGATGGCGGCCCATATACGCCACTGCGCACACATTTCATGTATATTATTTCATATGTCGTAGTTCCAATGAAGCATCTCCCCGAGCAATCAAAAGAGCCCAAACTTACGGACAGATGACTGTAGTAGCGTCTGGTTACGACACTACATGTTACTGATAACATTACGAATGAAAGTGATTTTATCAGAATGGAATATTAATAGAAGTACTCAGGATTCGCAATTGGCTAGGCGCAAAAATTCCACTCGTGTAAATTCATTTCCGTCTAAAAATTATTGAATCCGCTCTAAATGAAACATGCATAAATCCTACATGTGCTTATTGAAACTCTAAGTTTTACCAGCTGAATAATGTCCTTCACAACATATACGGTCAGATGGGATATGACTGCTGGACGCTGCATCAGTCTCAACCAGTTTAGCGAAAAAGGAATAAATAGTCAGGAATCTGGTACCCTGGGGTCAGTAAAACGTCTACGGTGTGTTCTACACGCAGCATTTTCTTCGAAATGCCTTAAGCAAATACCGTACCGACATGCTCATCAGCAGTACGTATGGCATGTCTAAATGACACAGTTTATTTGGCCAGAAACTCACTGTCAAGATCGTAATTGAAAATTTCAAGGATGTGAACTCGAGCAGGTCTTCAGAAATTGAACTTCAAAACAAAAATGACAGTCGATTGATAAACTTTAGCCACTGGTGTATGAACACGCAAAATAAAGTCAGGCAGTAGCAGCCTACCGAAACAGACGCAGCAACAGAGAAGTAACCACATTTGTGACATTTACAAGTTCCTAACGAGGAGCGAATTTTATTATATCATCCGTGTGCTTTAATAGTTTAGTTTCGTGAATTTCTGCGTGTAAATTTAATATGTAATAGCCACTGTTCTCTCGTTTTCGTTTGCGTCGGAAAGTAAACCGATTTTATGACATATTACAAGTTCCTAATCAGGGGCGAATTCTTTAGTTCCACCTGAGTGCTTCGGTAGTTAGTTTTCTGAATATCTGCGTAATATTAGACATAGTTCCTGCGTTTTCGTCAGGGTCTACAGTAGAATTGCGCAGCCCGAGCCAATAGTCCGTTTATATACATAGTTTACTTTTCCACGGTCTTTAGTATGGACTGGGACTGCGATTGTTGTGTGCGGATGCGAGCCGAGTTGGTGACACTTCGCTCTCAGCTTCAGGCTGTGTTGGCTTTGGTTACACATCTTGAGGCTGCAGAGGATAGGCACCACTGTTGTGGGCCAGCCGTGGGGATCCAATGGACGTCCACCACGTCACAGTTCTCCGCTCGGTCCTCACCTGTGGCCAACCCAGTTACTGCTCGCCCTGAGGCTGACCCCTCACCCGTGGTCGCGTGGGAGGTCGCCCCGAGGTGAAGCAGGCGGCGAAAGACTTCCCAGGCGGGCGCACGTAAGGCCTCCCCGGCTTGTCTGACGAACAGGTTCCAGGTGCTGTCTGTGGCTGACACTGTCGCTGAGCCAGATGCTGTCGCCTGTCCTGTTTCAGAGGAAACCTCTCAGCCTGCAAGATCCCGGCAATCGCAGAGGGTGGGATTCTTGGTAGTTGGGAGCTCCAACTTTAGGCGCCTTATGGGGCCCCTTAGGGATTTGGCTGACAAGAAGAGTAAGAAAACCAATGTGCACTCCATGTGCATACTGGGTGGAGTCATTCCATATGTGGAAAGGGTCCTCCCGGATGCCATGAAGAGCACAGGGTGAAGCCAACTGCGGGTTGTTGCTCACGTTGGTATAAATGATAAGTGTCACTGTGGATCAGAAGAGATTCTCTCTGTTTTCGAGCGGATAAGAGAAGTGGTAAAGGCTGCCAGTCTTGCTTGCAAGATGAAAGCAGAGCTGACCATTTGCAGCATAGTCAACCGGACCGATTACGGAGCTCTGGTACAGAACTGAGTGGAGGGTCTGAATCAGAGGCTCAGACGGTTCTGCGACCATGTACGCTGCAGATTCCTCAACTTGCGCCAATGGTGGTTGGGTTTCGGATTCCGCTGAATAGGTCAGGTGTCCACCATACGGAGGAGGAGGCTACACGGGTAGCAGAAGCTATGTAGTGTGAACTGGGCGGTTTTTTAGGTTAGAGGGTCTCGGGAAAACACAAGAAGGCTTAGTCACAAAGAGTGCAGGCTGAGCTAGGGAAGAACGCAGATACAGGAACCATTGGTATAACAGTTGTAAATTGTCGTAGCTGTGTTGGGAAAGTACAAGAGCTCCAAGCGCTAATAGAAAGCTCATATGCTCAAATCGTTATAGGCACTGAAAGCTGGCTAAAGCCGGATATAAGCTCAGTCGAAAGTTTTGCCAAGAACCTAACGGTGTTCCGGAAGGATAGGCTAAACACGGTTGATGGAGGCGTGTTTGTTGCCGTCAGAAGTAGTTTGACTTGTCGCGAAATTGAAGTAGATACTTCCTGTGAGTTAGTATGGGCAGAGGTTCAAATGGCTCTGAGCACTATGGGATTTTACTTCTGAGGTCATCAGTCCCCTAGAACTTAGAACTACTTAAACCTAACTAACCTAAGGACATCACACAAATCCATGCCAGAGGCAGGATTCGAACCTGCGACCGTAACGGTCGCGCGGTTCCAGACTGTAGCGCCTAGAACCGCTCAGCCACCCGGCTGGTTATGGGCAGAGATCATTGTTGGCAACAGGAAAAAATAATAATTGGATCCTACTACCCATCTCCCAATTCAGATGATACGGTTGCTGCAAGGTTGAAAGAAACTTGAGTTTGATTTAAAAGACGTACCCGGCTCATACGATAACAGTTGGTGGTGGCTTTAATTTACCCTCAATATGTTGGCAAAAATACATGTTCAGTTACCGAGGTACGCATAAAATATCATCCGAAAATGTGCTAAACGCATTCTCTGAAAATTATTTCGAGCAGTTAGTTCATGAGCCCACTCGAATAGTAAACGGTTATGAAAACACACTTGGTCTCTGAACAACAAATAATCTTGAGTTAATAACGAGCATAAAAACCGATTCAGGAATTAGTAAACATAGGATTTTCGTAGCGAGACTGAATATTGTAATCCCAAATCCTCGAAAAATAAGCGAAAAATATATCTATTCAAAAAAGCAGATAAAAATTCACTTGACCCCTTCCTGAGAGACGATCTCCACTCATTCCAAATAAATAATATAAGTGTAGACCAGATGTGGCTTAAATTCAAAGAAATAGAATCGACAGCAATTGAGAGATTTCTACCAAATAAATTAACAAACGGCGGAGCTGATCCTGCTTGATACACAAAACGGGTTAGAACACTGTTCCAGAAACAACGAAAAAAACATGCCAAATTTAAACAGACGAAAAATCCCAAAGATTTGCCATCTTTTAGAGATGATCGAAATTTAGCGTGGACTTAAATGCGAGATGCTTATAACTGTTTCCACAACGAAACTTCGGCTCGAAACCTGGCAGTAAATCCAAAAGATTCTGGTCGTATGTGAAGTATGTTAGCGGCAAGAAACAATGCCTTCTCTGAGTGATAGCAATGGAGATACTGTCGAAGACAGTGCTGCCAAAGCAGAGTTACTAAACACAGGCTTCCGAAGTGCCTTCACAAACGAAGACGACGTAATTTTTCCAGAATTCGAATCTAGAATAGCTGCCAACATGAGTAACGTAGAAGTAAATATCCTTGGAGTAGTGAAGCAAGTTAAATCACCTAATAGAAGCAAGTCTTCTGGTCCAGACTGTATAGCAATTAGCTTCCTTCCGGAGTATGCTGATGCATTAGCTCCATACTTAACATGCCGGCTGAGGTGGCCGAGCGGCTCTAGGCCCTACAGTCTGGAACCGCGCAACCGCTACGGTCGCAGGTTCGAATCCTGCCTCGGGCACGGATGTGTGTGATGTCCTTCGGTTTATGTAGTTCTAAGTTCTAGGGGACTGATGACCTCAGAAGTTAAATCCCTTAGTGCTCAGACCCATTTCAACCCTACTTAACAATCATATACAACCGTTCGCTCGACGAAAGCTCCTTACCCAAAGACTGGAAAGTTGCAAACGTGACACCTATATTCAAGAAAGGTAGTACGAGTAACCCACTAAATTACAGGCCCATATCGTTAACGTCGATATGCAGCAGAATTTTTGAACATATATTATGTTCGAACAATATGAATTACCTCGAAGGAAACGGTCTATTGACACACAGCCAACAAAGGTTTAGAAAACCTCGTTTCTGTGAAACACAACTAGCTCTTTATTCAAACGAAGTGTTGAGTGCTATTGACAAGGGATTTCAGATCGATTCCGTATTTCTGTATTTACGGAACGCTTTTGACACGGTACCCCACAAGCGGCTCGTAGTGAAATTGCGTGTTTATGGAATATCGTCTCAGTTATGAGACTGGATTTGTGATTACCTGTCAGAGAGGTCACAGTTCGTAGTAACTGACGGAAAGTCATCGAGTAAAACGGATGTGACTTCTGGCGTTCCACAAGATAGTGTTATAGGCTCTTTGCTGTTCCTTATCCATATAAACGATTTGGTAGACAATCTGAACAGCCGTCTTCGGTTGTTTGCAGATGACGCTGTCGTTTATCGGCTAATAAAGTCATAAGAAGATCAAAACAAACTACAAAACAATTCAGAAAATATATCCGAATGGTGCGAAAAGTGGCAGTTGACCCTAAATGACGAAAAGGATCTGGTTAAACTTCGGTTACACGATATATCAGTCTCATCTAAAAACCGTAAAATCAACTAAATACCTAGGTATTACAATTACGAACAACTTAAATTGGAAAGAACACATAGATAATATTGTGGGAAGGCTAACCAAAGACTGGGTTTTACTGGCAGGACACTCTGAAAATGTAACAGACCTACTAAGGAGACTGCCAACACTACGATTGTCCGTCCTCTTTTAGAATACTGCTGCGCGGTGTCGGATCCGTACCAGATAGGACTGACGGAGTACATCGGAATAGTTGAAAGAAAGGGAGCACGTTTTGCTTTATCGCGAAATATGGGGGAGAGTGTCACAGAAATGATACAGGATTTGGGCGGTTTTCGTTGCGACAGAATCTTCTCACGAAATTCCAGTCACCAACTTTCTCCTCCGAAAGCGAAAATGTTTTGTTGACACCGACCAACATAGAGAGGAACGATACCGCGATAAAATAAGGGAAATCAGAGCTCGTACGGAAAGATATAGGTATTCATTCTTTCCGCGTGCTATACGAGATTGGACTAATAGAGAATTGTGAAGGTGGTTCGCTGAACCCTCTGCCAGTCAGAGTATCCATGTAGATGTAGAAAGAGTTCCCCTAACATGATATATCAGTGCCTGTGTTTTTCAGAAGTACGATGCTGTGATTCAGGGAGAGACTGGGAGGGGAGAACCTGTAATTCAAAGTTGTTTGTCCGATGTTGGCGGTTAAATACGATATTGCAGAACCTATGTTGTTCAGAAGTAAACCTAAATATTCCTTCGGATATGAATTCACGTCTTATCAACAAACACTGTCCGTCAAATCTCTTGTCAACCTTAACGATCTTGTCTGAACGACATTGCAGAAACGCCCGTTCCCATGAGAGCAATCCTCTCTCCTACTCAGTTGTTCATCCACATTCTCAAAGTCGTTCTCAGTGTTGGACTCCGACCCTGAAGTAGCCTCTCACATTATATTAGATAAACATTTGTACTAAAGCAGCATGAATATTACCATTGATCGTGTATGTACTCGTTACTCTTGACGCAAAAAAAAGTAACTGTATGTATGAAATTCTACTCCAGTGTAACAGAAGACGCTTGACCCTAATCAGATCAGGCTAAATAAATCAATAAGAAAATAAATAAAAACAAAATATTTTACCAGGTTATACACGACTGGCCATCAAAATTGCTACACCAAGAAGAAATGCAGATGACAAACGGCTATTCATTGGACAAATATATTATACTAGAACTGACATGTGATTACATTTTCACGCAATTTGGTTGCATAGATCCTGAGAAATCAGTACCCAGAACAACCACCTCTGGCCGTAATAACGGCCATCATACGTCTGGGCATTGAGTCAAACAGAGCTTGGATGCCGTGTACAGGTACAGCTGCCCATGCAGCTCCAACACGATACCACAGGTCATCAAGAGTAGTGACTGGCGTATTGTGACGAGCCAGCTGCTCGGCCACCATTGACCAGACGTTTTCAGTTGGTGAGAGACCTGGAGAACGTGCTCGCCAGGGCAGTAGTCGAACATTTCCTGTCTCCAGAAAGGCCCGTACAGGACCTGCAACATGCAGTCGTGCATTATCCTGCTGAAATGTAAGGTTTCGCAGTGATCGAATGAAGGGTAGAGCCACGGGTTGTAACACATCTGTAATGTAATGTCCACTGTTTAAAGTGCCGTCAATGCGAACAAGACGTGACCGAGACGTGTAACTAATGACACCCCATACCATCACACTGGGTGATACGCCAGTATGGCGATGACGAATATACGCTTCCAATGTGCGTTCACCGCGATGTCGCCAAACACGGATGCGACCATCATGATGCTGTAAACAAAACCTGGATTCATCCGGAAATAATGACGTTTTGTCATTCATGCACCCATGTTCGTCGTTGAGTACACCATCGAAGGCGCTCCTGTCTGTGGTGCAGCGTCAAGGGTAAACGCAGCCATGGTCTCCGAGCTGATAGTCCATGCTGCTGCAAACGTCGTCGAACTGTTCGTGCAGATGGTTGTTGTCTTGCAAAGGTCCCCATCTGTTGACTCAGGAATCGAGACGTGGCTGCACGATCCATGCGGGTAAGATGCCTGTCATCTCGACTGCTAGAGATACGAGGCCGTTGGGATTCAGCACGGCGTTCCGTATTACCCTCCTGAACCCACCGATTCCATATTCTGCCAATAGTTATTGGTTCTCGACCAACGCGAGCAGCGATGTCGCGATGCAGTAAACCGCAATCGCGATAGGCTACAATCCGACCTTTGTCAAAGTCGGAAACGTGATGGTACACATTTCTCCTTGAATAGTAATGTCGTTTATTAAAACTGAGCTACACTTCTCGAACAATCACTACATACACACAAAGAAAACAATTAACTTGCAGACTACTATTTATCGAGAACGTTGTTGAGGTCCGTCGGAGCTCGCCGAGGAACTGGATCTACTGCTGCTGCGCTGGCCTTATAAAGCCGGCGGAGGTCGGCGGAGTACTCCAACTTTCCCTGTGTCTGTGAGGCGACCTCTGCAAAAAAAGGTTCGTATTAGTCTCTAGCAAGTTCTGTTTATTTTGAAGAATTGTTTTCCACTTGGTTGCGGCTGCATGTGCTTGTGTATGTTATACGGTACACAGGGGTGTCTTGAGTGTAGTCTACCTGGCAGGGGCCGTCTGTGACAAAAATAACACTCCTCCTTACACGAGGCATCACAACAACGTTTCACCAGGCAACGACAGTCAACTGCTGTTTGTGTATGAGAAATCGGTTGGAAACTTTCCTCAAGTTAGCACGTTGTAGGTGTCGTCATCGGCGCCAACCTTGTATGAATGCTCTGAACAGCTAATCAATTGCACATCACAGCGTCTTCTTCCTGTCGGTTAAATTTCGCGTCTGTAGCACGTAATCTTCGTGGTGTAGCAATTTTAATGGCCAGTAGTGTATTTTGTTCCACATAGGTAAAAAAAGTTCTTGAGGAAAGAGGCCTGTGGCATCAAGAGATTCTAGCAGATAGTGATCATTCTTATGAAATTCCGCTGCATTGTTCGTGAAATATTTGTTTTCAGGAAGACCGTGACCAGTTTTGGTGCTGAGGTCCAAACAAAGACCGAGGCGTGGCTGAAATATGCAGTGGGCTTTATGAAGGTTTGCAACGGCGCCGCTATGGACGGATAACTGGGCTGACAGCTGCGCCGTAAACCGCCCCTCCACGGCCGCCGCCACCACCCCCACTGCTGCCGCCGCCGCCACCGCCCACGCAGCCGGCTGAGCGTGTGTTTGACCTCCAGGCGCGCCGCCAGCTCAGCAGTGGGCGACGTCCGGCTCTGGACCAGTTACAGGACTCACCAGTGGAGGATAGAAAGGTAGTCTACCACGCCCTACAGATTATCGGACCTTCCTTTCTCGGTTGAAGGGGTTTTTACGGGCAAAGACGCGCTGTTTTCAGGGAAACTGACACACACATAGAGTTATCAGCAGACAAATCTTATCTGTCGTGTATGAAGCCGAACACCACCGGGTTCCGGTATATTTTCTGAGTATTTTAGTACGAGGGAGCCGTCAGAGCGTTATATAATAATCACATTAGTTACCCTCATTTATCTCTGTAGCTGTATTGTACTGAAACCGTCAGCACAGCAACGAAAATGTCGACGGTTCGCACTGTGTGTCGTGTTTCGAGGAAGGTTTGTTCCATTTAGTCACTGTACATAAAGTTAACAACACCAATAACAACTTCAATCTTCACCGTCAAACACATATTTCGTAGAGCTCGCTTCTGCCACGAGCATTTTTTGGCAGTGTTACTTGTACTTTAAGAGTGATGCACGTCAGGATGGAAAGGTTTACTGTTAAAGTGTTGGCTGGCATTCACCTCGTATTTGTGTTCACTAATGCAATGCACAGACTTCACAAAGTCGCTTTTTAGGACTGGACCCGCAGAGACAGTGACATCACAGTACTTTCTTGTCTGTTGGTTGTTGTACTATTCTGTTTTTCCTGTTTCATGTTTCCGTTATTGCATACTACAGGCTTTTTAATTGTTCCAAAGGTATTTTTACAGTTTAAAATTAATTACGATAACCAACCAAAGACATAGTAAGTGCGTCATTACTGTGCAATGAGACCATGAGTCCCTTATAACAAAAGACCTAGAAAATGAAGAGCCTCCGAAATCATGTCGGTAGAGTCCAAGATTTCCCTCTGTATCTTTGTTCAAAAAATGGTTCAAATGTCTCGAAGCACTATGAAACTTAACATCTGAGGTCATCTGTCCCCTAGTCTTAGAACTACTTAAACCTAACTAAGCTAAAGACATCACATACATCCATGTCCGAGGCAGGATTCGAACCTGCGACCGCAGCAGCAGCGCGGTTCCAGACTGAAGCGTCTAGAACCGCTCGACCACAGCGGCCGGCTGTATCTTTGTACAAGAACTGAGAGAGAACTATAAGATTGGAAGACGAAAAAGCAGTGAATAAGGAGTAAGGCCGTATTTGAAGTCGTTCTTCTCTGCTGTTCTACTTGTATATCGAAGGGACAATGAAGTAGATAAGATGCATAATTCGAGGCAAATTTATGACCCGATAAGAAATATTTATAATTTTTGATTTTATATCTGACTTTGTTTCATCACTATTTGTGTTAATTTCTTAAGTGTACTTGTGCATTCTATCTGATGTAACGTATCTAGACACGAATGGAGATGGGATTAATACGGCGTGTAACAACATTTCCCCACTGTGATAGCTTGAACTCTGCTAGATGCACTTTCAGCGTGATATTTGAATGTTTCTGAGGGACCTACAGCCCATTCATCCTCAAGAGCCAAAACCGAAAAAACGTAGTGATCGTGAATGCTGGGATCTGGGGGAAAGCCTGTAACTCATCCGAAAGGTGTCCCACTCAGTTAATCCCGGGGCTCTAGGCAGGCCAGTCCAGTTGAGGAATTTTGTAGTCCACAGATCACTGTCTCGCAGACGCTAATTTACAGGACCGTACATTGTCATACTGACAGAATCATCGTCTCAGAAGTTTCCTCTACTTCTCTCAGTACTCAATGCTGTAAATCCTTACTCATTTTCATAGTATGAAGGCTTTCACGACCGGATGACATATCTTCTGGTAAACCTTTCGGGATGTAAGGTCGTGGTCCATGAAACTCTTCAGCTCCTAACGTTTCGTCCAGAGCTGCTCTGGACATCTTCAGAGGGGTGTTTCTCCTCCGGTGAGTCTTGCCGGCAAGACTCACCGGAGGAGAAACACCCCTCTGAAGATGTCCAGCGCAGCTCTGGACGAAACGTTAGGAGCTGAAGAGTTTCATGGACCACGACCTTACATCCCGAAAGACTTACTCATTTTGCAATTTCTTAAGTGCAAAAACGAGACCGCATCCTTACCACGAAAAATATCCCCGTAAGATATCACCATCTCCTCCGTACTTCATTGTTGCCACTACACCCGATGGCAGGTGACGTTCTCGAGGCGTTTATGATACTCAAATACATCCATCGGATTGTAGCAGGGTATTGCGTGACTCGTCACTCCAAATCCCTCGTTTCCGATGGTCCACTTTCCAGTGTCATCGCTCTTGGTCCTCTGAATTCATGCGATTTTTCGGAACCTTCGTCATCCAGTGTATGTGGTATGCCTGGTCTTGGTTGTAGGTATGGTTGATCCTTCGCGTTATCAAAACCGCATCACCGACAGTCGACTTTTGTAACTTTAGGAGGGTTGAAATGCTCGTGATGGATTTGTCACACCGATGACATCCAGTGACTAGTAAACGTTCAAAAAGTCACCGAGCTCGCCTGACCGACCCTTTCAGCTGTTACTGATGCTCCACTGACAGTACTCTCCACCTCTTTTTATACTGGTGGACCGACACTCGTACGGCTAGTGGCCTATTCCGCATAGAAAAGGGATATCCCGATGTTTTTCATCTGATTCTCAGAAAATTATTTTGAACAGTTAGTTCGTGAGCCCACTCGTTGAGTTGAGAAAGCATACTTGACCTCTTAGCAACAAACAATCCCGGAGAAATAGGGAGTATCATAACGGATACAAGGATTAGCGACGACAAGGTAGTTGCTACTACGCTGAGTACCGTAACACTCACAACCATCAAAAATAAACGGAAGTACATCTATTTAAAAAAGCTGACAAAAATGCTCTTAACGGCTTCTGAAGAGACAGTCACCGCTCCTTCCGTTTTGATCATGTAAGCGTAGAAAAGATGTGGAACGATTTCAACGAGGTAGTATCGCGGGCAATTGAGAGATATATACCACATAAATTAATACGTGTTGGTACTGATGCCCCATGGCACACAGTACGGGTCAGATCGCTGTTGTAGAAGAAACGAAAAAAGCATGCCAAATTTAAAAGATCGCAAAATCGTCAAAATTGGCTAAGTTTTGCACAAGTTCGAAAGACAGAGCGTACTTCAATGCGAGATGCTTATAATAATTTCCATAACGAAACTCGGAATCTGGTAGAAACCCAAGGAGATTCTGGTCATACATAAGGCACACCAGTCGCAAGACGCAATCAATACCTTCATTGCGCGATTACAACGGTGAAGTCACTGATGACAGTGCCTCTAAAGCAGAGTTAATAAATACGGTTATACGAAACTCCTTCACCAAAGAAGGCGAAGTAAATATTCCTGAATTCCAATCAAGAACAACTGCTAAGATGACAAACACAGAGGTAGATATCCTCGGTGTAGCAAAGCAGCTTAAATCCCTTAATAAAGGCAAGGCCTCCGGTCCAGATTTTATTCCAGTCAGGTTCCTTTCAGAGTACGCTGATAAAATAGCTCCATATTTAGCAATTATACACAACCGCTCGCTCACAGAAAGATCCGCACCTAAAGACTGGAAAGTCGCTCAAGTCACACCAATACCCAAAAAGGGAAATAGGAGTAATCCGCTGAATTAGAGGCCCATATCACTAACGTCGATTTGCAGTAGGGTTTTGGAAAATGTACTGAGTTCTATGAATTACCTCCGAAGAAAACTATTTATTGACATATTGTTCTTATGAAACACAACTAGCTCTTTATACTCTTGAAGTAATAAGTGCTGTCGACAGGGGATATAAAATTGATTCTATATTTTTGGATTTCCAGAAGAGTCGACACCGTTCCTCACAAACGTCTTCTAACCAAACTGCGTGCCTATGGAATATCGCCTCTGTTGCGCGACTGAATTCGTGTTTCCGTTGGAAAGGTCACAGTTCATAGTAATAGACGAAAAGACATCGAGTAAATCACTTATAAAGTCGTTAGATGACCAAAACGAATTCCAAAATGACTCAGATAACATACCTGTCTGATGCGAAAAGTGGCAGTTGAGCCAGGTTAAAGAAAAGTGTGAAGTTATTCGCATGAATACCCAAAGAAATCTAAGTTGAGCCTGGTTAATGAAAAGTGTGTAGTTATTCACATGAATACCCAAAGAAATCTAATAAATTTCGATTATGCCGTAAGTCACACAAACCTGAAGGCTGTAAATTCAACTAAATACTTCGGGATTACAATTACAAATAAACTAAATTGAAACGACCACACGGATAATGCTGTGGGTAGACCAAACCAAAGACTGCGATTCATTGGCACAACACTTAAAAGGAGCAAAAGTCTACTAAAGAGACTGCTTACACCACGCTTGCCCGCTATATTCTGGAGTATTGCTGTGCAGTGTAGGACCCGCATCAAGTGGGATTGACGGATGTCATCGAAAATGTTCAAAGAAGGGTATCGCGTTTTGTATTATCGCGAAATAGAGGAGATAGTGCCACAAATACGATACGTGAATTGGAGTGCCAATCATTAAAACAAAGTCGTTTTTCGTTGCGACGGAATCTTCTCATGAAATTTCAATCACCAGTTTTCTATTCCGATTGCGAAAATATTCTGTTGGCACCCACATACAGAGGGAGAAATGATCATCACGATAAAATAAGAGAGATCAGGGGCTCGCACAGAAAAATTTAAGAATTCGTTTTTCCCGCCCGCCGTTCGGGAGTGGAACGGTAGAGAGACAGCTTGAAGGAGTTTGAGCCCTCTGCCGTGCATTTTATTGTGAACAGCAGAGTGATCATGTAGACGTAGAAGTACATTAGGTACACGGAGAAGTAGGATTTAAGTGATAAAAGACGCACACTTGTTGTTTCGCGATTATGATGTTTTTTTTCAGAATGTCTGTATTCCAATAATAGCAACGTTATTGCATGTTTTTTGAAATATTAATATTGCTATGCTCTTTTGTTATAAGCGTGTACTACACCAGACCGAATAAATTACCTGTTTCCTGTCGCTAAGCTGGCGCTCGTATACGAACAGTTACCTTCGTTATCTTTGTCTTCCATTCTTACTCGAGTAACAGTCCCTCTGCAGCCCTAGCCTGCAATGCTATTTCCTGTTTGAATGTCTTCCTCACTTTGGTTAGTTGACTTAAGGAAATGTATCTGCAGATTTTTGCATGATGTGTTTGACATGCACCGAGAGATGGTTCTGCCTCAATTGTTTGTACATCTGATCACGTTGTACCACACATTTTATGATTGAGGCATTTTTTTGTTTTCCAGGTGTCCAGAAATTCGCATCCAGTGAAATTCGTACCCAGTGAAATTCGCACCCAGAAAAGGTAGAGGAAAGGTCCTCTAATCTCTTCGCCCGATCGCCTCCCGGCAGATACAGTCGTCGCTCGGCACGTAGGAGAGCCGAAGGCCTTATTTTACGGCAATGTGTGGCCGCAATGGTGTAGCCAACAACACTACTGCAACGCTTCAACACCCAGGCCATATCTGTCTCACTTCCTGTCTGTATGTGTTTGCCTTTCACTCTCAGCATCGATTCTTCTTCCTCAGCCGACAGTGCTGCTGTGTCAGGTCCCGTGAAACAGCATTATTTCGTTCTTGAAGATTAGGTTCGTCTAATGAATTACGCGAATCACTGCTCCAAGAATACAGAAGCAGCTACAGGTATGTAAATTTGGGCAAACGAGACAACCAAAGAGAAATCCATGAACGTGATAAATGCATGCACAACTAGAGCGATAGAAACAGAAAGTACGTAATTTATACAAAGAGCGAAATCTGAAAAAGGACTTTCTCATTGCTGTTGTTTTAGGAGATCTGCAGTACTGAACAGAAATTTTATTCTACATCGATTATTAAGACGCCTGAACGTTTTTGATGATGCGTTTCAAATAGGCATCAGTTTGCCAACTGTCATTATTTTATTTCGATGGTTGTATATATTACTTTGCACGCGCTATAACTCTGGTCAGCTCTGGTCTACAACCTTAACAAATTCTTTGAGTCCTTCCACCAAAGGAGTGGCCGTGGGGTTCTAGGCGCTACAGTCTGGAGCCGAGCGACCGCTCCGGTCACAGGTTCGAATCCTGGCTCGGGCATGCATGTGTGTGATGTCCTTAGGTTAGTTCGGTTTAATCAGTTCTAAGTTCTAGGCGACTGATGACCTCAGAAGTTGAGTCGCATAGTGCTCTGAGCCATTTTGAGCCTTCCACCAAAGAATTGCAAATGCCTTGTACAAGGAAGTATATGGATGAGAAATGAACTTTAAAGATATAAAATTTTTTTAGTGCGTCGCGTCCAGCAGCTCAAAGATGTAGAGGGAAACACATTTTTAAAGATTTAGAACAAAGTGGCTAATTAATTACTTAGTGTAGGTAGACTAGTTTCGGATTTCACTTATTTTCACAAGCCACTTCCTACACAGAACAAAATCTGTTACAAGTGGATGCGTTGTTTGCAGGTAATAAGGGTATTATAAATAATATGGCTCATATGGTAACTATTTACGTATTTTGTATTTAGGATGTGTTTGGTGTGAACAGTTCTATTTACGTCGCCACACTTGAATGCACCTCAGATATGCGTTCGACGATGTCACAATTGTATTTGCACATGACTATATATATGTAAAATCATTGGAATACACTGGCTTATTTATTGCAGGCATTATAGCAATTTTGAGAGAAACACACTCGACGCCAACATCAATTATAAAGTAGCGAAAACACGACGATATAACTATTCTGGCAGTTCAAAAAAGGAATGCAACGAATTTAATAAAGCCAGACGAACGTTAAGGTGCCCTGGACGTGAAAAGACTGAAATTTTCGAAAATACATTTTTGTCACTATCTGAAAGACAAATTTCTCCCGTTTCAAAAAAAAAGTAATTTTTATCTTATTTTCAATCGTTGATTTGGTCTTAAACGCTCTTTATACAAATGTCTGCAATCAGCCACGGTCATGCGACATTCAAAGAATATCACCATAAGCATTTCTTGCTTGCCACAGTCATGTAAACAATGAAGCCAATATACAGAGACCTTGCAGATACAAAATTACTTAGCAGATGTCTACGTAGCCACACACCAAACCCTAATGACAGTTTCAACAGCTGCTAGTGGCAAAGAGTACGAAAACCAGTGTTTGTCGATCGACAGTACTCAGGTGGAATCGATGTTATCTGTTTCAGTGATGATGTAATTAGGAAGACAAATCTAATGGACAAATTAGGCATCCAACCATGAAATAATATGATAGCTGTGTTGAATGCCGAAGATTGTCAGCAAGTAGTAGAAGCTGAAAGAGTTGCGAGGGTTGCGAAAGTCAGCATTAACGGTCCAGAGTAAGGAAAATATTCCTGAAAAAGCCCACAGAGAATAAAGAAGCAGCTGGCCAGCAAGAACAATGCTGCTGGAATGTTCTGAATGAGGCATACGATGAGTCAAAAACACTGAGAACAATTTCTCATTTTCTCGAAACTAAATTTCCAGGAAATTAAGAACATACATCTTCACAATGATTTGAGCTATGTTCACGGAATTCCTGCATAGTCATCCGTCTATTATACAAAATGTCGTATTTATTAAAGTATAACAGATAACTAATTGAATAGCTTTCCTTGTACAGCTTTAGTTAATGTCATTCAGTGTTGGTACAAAACCGCAACTTCCTTCGCATAGTAGTTCAAGAGTAACACGCGATGAAAGTGAGGCGTAGATACCCAGCCCGTTGAACTCCGGGTCCCCTTAAAACGAGATATACAGGATACATAAACAGAAGCGAAAATAACCTTCCAATTTCCAGCACGCACCTCAGAGAATAATACACACTAAACTGAAAACGTCGAGAGAAATTTAACTACTTTGCAGATGTTTTCAAAGGCCAATTGATGGACATACTGGAAGAAATACCTGTACAAATCTACATTCACGCGACTAAGATCCCAGAACAAATGTTAAATCAATAAACAGAATCGCGCAGCAGAAAAACCATAGAAAATTTCCATAGCACCTTAATCAGCACATGAAATGCACTCCACAGCGCATTAATCATCCAATACGCGACTATAAACGATTCATAGAAATCTTCAAGAGTACCTTAGTCAGCATATGAATCGCAATTTATACAGTCAGAATTATAGCAGCACAATAGTATTGTATGCAGATTTCATTGAAATAAAAATTGAACAATACCTTTACTTTCAAATAGTACTGAAAGGAAATTAAATATTTATTGTACAACTGTGATGTAACGGAACACTGTCTTACACTGTATGTACTCATTGATCTTAATACAATCGCGAAGTAAACTGATTGCATTGATGGTTATATAAGACATCACAAAATTCATTGCATCTACATCTGTCAAAATTGTGATAATATTTACGATAAATAAGGCAGCGTGACGCACAGTGAAGTTCATTGAGGAACTTCTCCAGTGTATATAAAATATCTATGTCACGTGAATCACCTCATGCTGGGTAATGAAGGCACAACAATTAACGAAATATATATTAAGCAGATATGTTAACATAATGCAGTAAAGTGTAACTGCAATTGTGACATATTTTAACGCAGATCTGAGATCTATGTAAGTGTTATGACATAAATAGAACTGTCTACACCAGACAACATAAATACAAAATACGTAACTAGTTACCATATGAACCATACTATTACTGATCCACATTCGACGCGTCGACTCGATACGAATTTTAATCTCTGTAACGGGTGGCATCTGAAAATAGGAAAAGCACGAAACTTTTCAGCCTAAATAACTAGCAGCTCTGATGTAAACTTATAAAAATGTCTTTTTTTCAGCTTTTGAGAGAGAAGTATCAGACCTCTGTACCAACCGCCACTAGCCGAAAACTGAACGGTTGCGCTTCGTATATAGCAGATAATAGTGGTATTCCTTTTACCAGTTCTCTGACGAATTACTTTTAAACGATATATTCGAAATCGGATTTCAGCAATCTGGAAAAGCTATGTTCCCAGTATCTGGTAACAAGCTAAAATTTCGGATACAGTTCGCCTGCTTTGAAAAATAACGCATCCATGATGCACTATTTCTTTCGTTCTCACTAATTTTTTTTTCCTTGTTGAATGCAAGTGTACGAGAGCTCCACTCACATCGACTATCTTGTTTTGTACATTACGCGGCCATAGCGTGCTTCATGTAAACATATTTAGCCCGGAAATGTTTTGCCGATAACGTTGCTAGGCAACAGTGGCCGGCTATGTTGCCGTACATTTGGGTGTAATTCGTGTGGCTGTGATATTGACAGACAACAACGCCGGCCTATATTGTCAGCAATAGCCAATTTTTACAATCCATGTAAAAGTACTTTTACGTCGTTTACAGGTGAAAGGGATTAGTGATGATCGAGTAAGATTCGTAATGCCACATTGCACTTAATACGAGAAGTGATCATTTTTCCTGTTGGATGATTTTTGCCTCAGAGACTACAATCTAATACAGAAATACCAGTTTAAAAACACAGAATTTAAATATGTACCACTTTTACTTCACAAAGAATGATTTAATGTAAGCATAAAGTAAAATAGGGGGCCGGCCGCAGTGGCCGTGCGGTTAAAGGCGCTGCAGTCTGGAACCGCAAGACCGCTACGGTCGCAGGTTCGAATCCTGCCTCGGGCATGGATGTTTGTGATGTCCTTAGGTTAGTTAGGTTTAACTAGTTCTAAGTTCTAGGGGACTAATGACCTCAGCAGTTGAGTCCCATAGTGCTCAGAGCCATTTGAACCATTTAAAATAGGGTCCATAGCCATGGATCAGCATCTGGTACATGTAATGTATCTAAGACGCGTTGTCATACTAAGTGGAAGTCCACCTTTAGGCACGAATATACGTGAAATTAGCTGTACACTGCTTTTCACGTCACACCTAGCGCTACATACGTGCAGTCCTTGTACAGGAGTCCTTCATCTTCGCACATTATGATACAACGCATATTATGTACTTTACATTACATGTACATGATATACCATCCATAGTTATGAGCCATAGTTTATTTTATGATAATTTGAAAGTGTGCTTTTGGCAAGTAGAAGATATACGATTTTTAAATTATATGTTTGTAATTTTATATATATGTTTTACAATGTTTCTGGAGATATACGACGTTGGCCGATACAGGCCATATGTGAAAATTTTATGATTGCGTCAGAGAGCAAATAAAAAAAATCAGAGTCATGGTACTTCATGCATGAAACGTCCTTTCTTCTAGGAAATGATTTTTCGTAATAAACAGACTTCCATCACACTTTATCCAGGCTTTCGACTGGCTAAATGGCAAGCGCAAACTGTCATTTAGGCATATTTAAAATCAGTTTTTTAATTTTTTATTTTTTGTATTTAATTTTTTAAATTTTATATTTAATTTTTAAATTTTTGAGTCACTATGAGTATTTACATTTTGTACATTCTTTTCATATATAACGTCTAACGTTAACATACGACTTCATTCATATTTTTGGACATAAGAGATTGCTTTCAAACAAGCTGTGATGTCACCATCCTCTTCATACTTTTCTACTGTTTTTTCGAGCCTTTCACTAAGTTTCGTATAAGTTGATTTCTTTCGTTAGCCTTCCACACTTAATTCTGACCTCTTTAATGTATGCGCCCAGTTCTATGCTTCTGTCTTCATACGCTCGATCACATTTCAATTTTAGGATTCGGTTTTCCGAGAATTTTTTAAATTTTATTTTGCCAACCTTCTGCAGCTTTGGTGGTACGATGGCGCCGTCTATAGCAGTTCCAAAGACTTTTGAAGCTTTCGTCATTTTCCAGCCATCAATCTACAAAACTGCCAAGAAACTGAGAAAGTTTGGCGATATCCGGTGCTTGTGAATGTATCACGAGCAAACCAACACAGACATCTTCAGGTCGAAGGAACGCCAGAGCAGCGCACGTGCGAATTCGCATCCTTATTTCTTCGTTGTCTCTGTATTCGCAAGTAAGTCCCAAATCTTGCACTTTCCTCGAGAGAGATTTCTTCATATGAAAATGGCAGCCATGCACTTGAACCGACGGGAACGCAACTCTGAGCGCAGAAATCGCAGCTGATTCTAATTCAACGGTGACATTTTAGGTTTCTGGTGCATTGTCCACAACATTGCGGTAAAGACGATATATGTTCCTTTTCTTTTGTTTCGCGAGAAGGCAGAAGCCACCGGATAGATGTTTTTTCGTGCTTTGAAGTTCGGAAGTCTGCATGAATAGTACACTACTGGCCATTAAAAATGCTACACCACGAAGTTGACGTGCTACAGACGCGAAATTTAGCCAACAGGAAGAAGACGCTATGATACGCAAATGATTAGCTTTTCAGAGAATTCACACAAGGTTGGCGCCGGTGGCGACACCTACAACGTGCTAACATGAGGAAAGTTTCCAACCGATTTCTCATACACAAACAGCAGTTGACCGGCGTTGCCTGGTGAAACGTTGTTGTGATGCGTCGTGTAAGGAGGAGAAATGCGTACCATAACGTTTCCGACTTTGATAAAGGCGAGATTGTAGCCTATCGCGATTGCGGTTTATCGTATCGCGACATTGCTACTCGCATTGGTCGAGATCCAATGAGTGTTAGCAGATTATGGAATCGCTGGGTTCAGGAGGGTAATATGGAACGCCGTGCTGGATCCCAACCGCCTCGTATCACTAGCAGTCGAGATGACAAGCATCTTATCCGCTAGGCTGCAACGGATCGTGCGGCCACGTCTCGCTCCCTGAGTCAACAGATGGGGACGTTTGCAAGACAACAACCATCTGCACGAACAATTCGACGACGTTTGCAGCAGCATGGACTATCAGCTCGGAGACCATGGCTGCGGTTACCCTTGACGCTGCATCACAGACAGGAGCGCCTGCGATGGTGTACTCAACGACGAAGCTGGGTGCACGAATGGCAAAACGTCATTATTTCGGATGAATCCAGGCTCTGTTTACATCATCATGGTGGTCGCATCCGTGTTTGGCGACATCGCGCGAACGCACATTGGAAGCGTGTATTCGTCATCGCCATACTGGCGTATCACCCGGCGTGATGCTACGGGGTGCCATTGGTTACACGTCTCGGTCACCTCTTGTTCGCATTGACGGCACTTTAAACAGTGGACGTTACGTTTCAGATGTGTTACGACCCGTGGTTCTACCCTTCATTCGATGCCTGCGAAACCTTACATTTCAGCAGGATAATGCACGACCGCATGTTGCAGGTCCTGTACGGTCCTTTCTGGATACAGAAAATGTTCAACTGCTGCCCTGGCGAGCACATTCTGCTGATCTCTCACCAACTGAAAATGTCTGGTCAATGGTGGCCGAGCAACTGGCTCGTCACAATACGCCAGTCACTACTCTTGATGAACTGTGGTATCGTGTTGGAGCTGCATGGCCAGCTGTACCTGTACACGCCATCCAAGCTCTGTTTGACTCAATGCCCAGGCGCATCAATGCCGTTATTACGGCCAGAGGTGGTTGTTCTGGGTCCTGATTTCTCAGGATCTATGCACCCAAATTGCGTGAAAATGTAATCACATGTCAGTTCTAGTATAATATATTAGTCCAATGAATACCCGTTTATCATCTACATTTCTTCTTGGTGTAGCAATTTTAATGGTCAGTAGTGTATATATTTGTGAAAGTTGCTTGTTACAGCCTTGGAAGTTCCCACCCACAATAAAGTCTTGTTTTGTCTTTAGAGCCTCTCTTCCTGCTTTTCCGCTAAAAACTATGATCCTATCTCCAAAGCTGTCATCAGTTAAAACTGCTGCCGTCACTCATGGTTAGTAGCTCTGCCTGAAGATCAATCTCTTGTCGTATTTCTGGCTCTTTCTGATTTCCGTGTGATTTGGTACTTGTATAATATCCTCTTCATCGCTTGTTATTCTGGCATTTCGGTAACAAAATCATACCCTCGATTGTGAAAGTCGCCTAATTTTTCGGTCTATATTTTTGAAATCGAATTCTTTTCCTCTCGTGATTCAACGTCTTTTTTACATCCAAGCGAGCGTCATCCGGTGCCCCGCAATGATGCTCATTTCACGGTTCAACTAATCACGATTCGGTCTTTGGGCTTAAGATTCCTCGGCAATATGTTGTTCTATGTTTCGAACAGCGCCATACCACTGTCTCATCTGCTTTGGTGCTCTTTACGATGTACAAGTAACCATCATAGTGGTTTCATGGCTTACCGTGGTTGGTTGTTGACAGTTCCATATGGAACGCCTAAGCACACAGAGACACAAGGCGAACGAACTGAACACCCGAAAGTTAGACTCGCACTGACAGTGACTAGCCAAGCGGTCAGTCTCTTGAGTGGACGAGGACTTTTCGAGTGCAGGAAGGCCGTGCAGCACAGGGATCGTTTCCGGTGGATGACAACTTACGGGGGCGCAGGTAGGCTCTGCCCTTGAGCAGGCAGCTTCCTGCAAAATTCCGAGCGAATTTCACAGATTTATGGTTGAGTGCGGTTTTCACTGGGTGAGATTTTCTCGTAACCATTTTCCGGTTGCACTTGACAGTGACTGAAAATCAGAAAATACAGTGGTGGACATTACATCATTACAGTGAAATGGCGCAAATGTCAATTAGAACCTTTGTATGACTATGGTTCCCAATAAAAGAATATCGGTATTCACAAGGTGTTTTGGAATGTTGGATGATTTGCCTACGATCATGTAGAATCAGGTTCTTCAGTTTGTGAACGTTATCTGGCGTAATGTCAGGTGAAGTGTGACCGGAACGGTCGTCATCGCTAGTTACTCTTCGCCCATTTTTAAACGCTAGCGCCAGTCGAAAGTCTGCTTCCGCATTTAGTGCGTTTCCGTAGCATTTTCTCAAGTTTAAAAATTGCATGCTGCTCTTTCAGGTAGGCTATCGCAAACTCACAATCTCAAGGGTCGCAGCCATTTGCCACTATGTTTCAGGAAGGAGATAATGAAGATACCTAGTGGTGCTTCAGTGTACTAGTAATCATTGGCGCAAAATTCAAATTGCGTGTATTTTTGCATACCACGTCGATGTCGTCGCTGAGGGGCTCTTTCTGCTCTTTCTGATGTCATTATTCTCCTGATGTGCTATTTTCATCTGTATGAAGTGACAGCCCCGGGGTGATTTTCTCTCTCACAAACTGACCCTATCGGCGAGTTCTGTCTATTCATGAATCGGTGCTAGATTTCTTGTATTTCTATTCCTTTAGCCAATTACATAAATATCAGAATGTTCAGTATGCTTTTTGTACGAAGATAAGCGGATTCTTGGAAAGTAATCACAGAGGTATTTTTAATCTCAAATTAAAACGAAACCAGATTAAAACGAAACCTGAATAGTTTCAGCATTGCAGTTCGACACCACACGACTGCTACGGTCGCAGGCTCGAATCCTGCCGCGGGCATGGATTTGTGTCATATCCTTAGGTTGGTTAGGTTTAAGTAGTTCTAAGTTCTAGGGGACTGATGACCTCCGATTTTCAGTCCCATAGTGCTCAAAACCATTTGAACTATTTTTTTGCAGTTCGACCCGCTCGATCATGTTAAACTATGCTTCTGTATTATGTATATGACAGATTACATGTGTCGCCCTTCGTGAATTGCTGCTACGCAAAAATATTATTTTTAATAATGATTTAGTGACGGTTTTCATAACTAATTTTTCTTTTTATGTGTAAATGAAACCTGAAGAGACATTATATAATCACGTGTAAGGTTTCGGTAATTAAGTTAATCTTCTGTGAGCCGCATGCTTGAAAAAAGACTTG
Source organism: Schistocerca serialis cubense (assembly GCF_023864345.2). Lineage (NCBI taxonomy): Eukaryota > Metazoa > Arthropoda > Insecta > Orthoptera > Acrididae > Schistocerca > Schistocerca serialis. Next base: position 493,746,638 of record NC_064638.1, read on the forward strand.
GCGAGTGGAAAAGTAATAGAAATTTCCTATTTAGCGGGAGAGAAAAATGACATTGAACTGACCGACCATAGTTAACGAGCTATGGAGCTAAAATAGACTTTCGAAACCGAAACCTGGTAGTTGCTGTGAGAAACAAATCTGAAACAGAACTTACTTTTAATACGGACGTATTGTTTATCATGACAGTCAGTTATAGCAGCACTTAAACTATTTATTCAGAGGAAAGTAATCGAGGAGGGGAAATGTCAAACGTTCTAAACGTCAAATTGTTAGGAGCATCAAAAAATACCAAACTATTAGGAGAGTCAAGAAACAATGTCTCTCCTTTTGTACATAACCGATTTGTATTCAGAAACTGAGAAGGTCTACTAATATCACAGACTTAGGCTACTTACCTCATCAGTGCCGAAGATAACGAGAAAAACTGTGAAATAAATAATTTATGAAGCAGATTGTAAGTGAGATACTAGGGAATTGTCTGATCCTAGGTGCCAATAAGAAAGTCTTTTTTTCAAGTTTCATTAATGCTAAGGTATTACGTTTCATTTGTGTTAATACATCTGCTCACCACACTAACTGTGCGTTAATTAAATGGGAAAGACCTTGGCCCATGTCACTTCTAACTCTAGAGAGAAGCCTTGCTTGGCACAGAGACAATATGGCATTTATTAATGAACGTTCTAAACATTTTCTCTACGATTTGACGTTTACAGCAAGTCAAGGGATATGAAACGGAGCACCGAAGACACAACAGCACAGAAAACGAGTTTTCCGAAAACATGACTCTTAGCGGATTTGACATTTCCAGTTTCGATTTTCATTCAAACTATAACATATTGCCTTATTGGTCGATAAAGGGAAGTATATGGGACAGCATTTCCGGCAGGTGGAGCTGAAATATCAATAGGATCAGAAAATTTAGGAAACAAGACATACGAAATTCCTTGGAATTCAGATGGGCCCCCAGCTAAAAAGGAAAGAGAAAATTCGTTAGCTGGTCAAGAAACTTAGCGCGCTTTGCACTAATAGCCATTCTTACTTTGATGTCGGAGAAGTAATGGTTGAGCCGTGGCACCGTTAAGTTAGTAGCATGGAGGTAAGAATAAGGGGAGGTGGCGCTACGTATCCCAGCCGTACTACGTTTTGAAGCCATGGGGGCGTGGCTTGCTGCCATGACACTCTGACCAAAACATTGCCAGTGTGCTATAGCGCTGCGAGTATTACAGTCGCTAATTGCACCATATACGCATGTAACGTCATCAGATTGGTTGTTTCAAAGTTTTTGTTTAAAATAAAATCTCGTAAAGGCGAAATTCCGCGTCTCTTCTGATTAAAAATAGTTTTTAATGTAATATTACGAATAGCTAGTCTTCAATGTAAACGATACAATTTTGTGAATTCAGTAATAAACGTGTATCACAAACTAAATAATAGAAACTAAGTTAGCTATACCCTCCCTCCAAAGCCCCATAAATACATCTTGTTTGTAATACGTACTGGGACATTTCAGTTACGTTACACTAATGGGAAACACTGTTCATTACCACCAATATTTACTGAAATACGGTACATAGAATGGCAAATCTACACAGTGTCCTGTTTAGGCCTGTACTTTACGCCAGTTAATGTAGTGTTAGCTTTTAATTTGGTACATGATGAAGACAAAGTGAGTTACTCAACACTTCGATTATCGACGATACGTACGTATTATACTGAAACGTGAACTTGAAAACTAAGAATTTAATTCTTTGAATTAACATACCTTTTGCAAATGTTTTGGGTGTGTAGGGAAAACTGATGGTACAGCATTTTCTCGGAGCCTTACTGTTGAAAGGGAAGTTCGGTCTATGTCCTCTTCTCGGAAATGCTGAGAACATGTAGTGCTCCATTTAGACGCACGCCAATTCTTCCTCCTCACGGCATTCTCCCACAGAGCTTTCCGACTTTCATTTTTAGGAAATTAAAATCATACAAGAGAAAAACACGCTATAGTACAAGTACCGATGTAGCACACGTTCATTCACAATGAAGTTGTAAAATCACACTTAACGAGACGACTTACACATGAAATGTTATTCCCTTCGATTTCGCATCACAATCAGAACGATTCGTACATCCGAACACCACACAAGTCACCATAATAGCGCAAAATCCTTCCAAAAGCGAGCGACAAGCTTATGCACACAAGCTTACAGCAGCAATGTTTTGGTCTGACTGAGATGGCTACCCTCGGCTTCACATAGCTTCACAGCTGTGACGTCACGGCGTCTCCCTCTATTCTTACCTCCATGGTTAGTAGACTATTCTGCCTGGCGCCACTAGCTCAAGGGTAGTATCGACTATCCCTCTTGCCAATATCTATGAGGAAGAGTTGGTATCTGTGGGTTGTGTCAGTAGGTCTTTGCTTGCCGATATGTGGTTCGCTGGCCCCAGAGCGAGGCACCAAGTGTGGGGATTGCCGGTAGCGTCGCGACAAGAGGCGGTCACGAGGTCCGAGCGGCCGAAGCCACGAGCTACGCATGGAGGGCCTGCGCAGAGGAAGGATACCAGAGTACTTCACCGGGGTCAGCGTCGACTACAAGCAGCAGGCCGACATCCCGTCGGTTGGTTGGCAACATTCTGTGTCGGACGTCCGCTCTTGTCCTGACTACCCCTTCTACCCGGCTGTCATTGACACCACTCGGTAACCGCCGCGACGCAACGTGGGTCCATGGAGCTGCTTTCTGATAAATGGGAGTAACGTTCTGTAATCCTCGTGGTGATTGGTGTCATTGTCTACCCGACCTCCTAATTATTTTCTGGTTTGTACCCGATCCTCAGTTTTACTCGATGGGGTATTTGGTTGTAAATATAGACAGTAGTATTGTACTAGACACTAGTTGTTGTTTGAAAATTTCTGATTTTATATTGCCCTTCCTTTCTAGTTTATACCTGGTCATTAATGTTTTAATGAATTAGCTCCTGGTGGGAAATACAGTCGGAACAATTGTACCAAGGCACATGTTGCTGTTAAACAAACAGGGGTCTGGAGGTTAAATTTAGATTTTTTATTTTTTTTTGTCATCCGTCTACTGACTGGTTTGATGCGGCCCCCCACAAATTCCTTACCTGTGCTAACCTCTTCATCTCAGAGTAGCACTTGCAATCTACGTCCTCAGTTATTTGCTTGACGTATTCCGGTCTCTGTCTTCCTCTACAGTTTTTGTCCTCTACAGCTCCCTCTAGTACCATGGAAGTCATTCCCTCAGGTCTTAGCAGATGTCCTATCATCCTGTCCCTTCTCCTTATCAGTGTTTTCCACATATTCCTTTCCTCTCCGATTCTGCGTAGAACCTCCCTATTCCTTACCTTATCAGTCCACCTAATTTTCAACATTCGTCTATAGCACCACATCTCAAATGCTTCGATTCTCTTCTGTTCCGGTTTTCCCGTAGTCCATGTTTCACTACCATACAATGCTGTACTCCACACGTACATCCTCAGAAATTTCTTCCTCAAATTAAGGCCGGTATTTGATATTAGTAGACTTGTCTTGGCCAGAAATGCCTTTTTCGCCATAGCGAGTCTGCTCTTGACGTCCTCCTTGCTCCGTCCGTCATTGGTTATTTTACTCCCTAGGTAGCAGAATTCCTTAACTTCATTGACTTCGTGACCATCAATCCTGATGTTAAGTTTCTCGCTGTTCTCATTTCTACTACTTCTCATTACCTTCGTCTTTCTCCGATGTACTCTCAAACCATACTGTGTACTCATTAGACTGTTCATTCCGTTCAGCAGATCATTTGATTATTCTTCACTTTCACTCAGGATAGCAATGTCATCAGCGAATCGTATCATTGATATCTTTTCACCTTGTATTTTAATTCCACTCCTGAACCTTTCTTTTATTTCCATCATTGCTTCCTCGATGTACAGATTGAAGAGTAGGGGCGATAGGCTACAGCCTTGTCTTACACCCTTCTTAATACGAGCACTTCGTTCTTGATCGTCCACTCTTATTATTCCCTCTTGGTTGTTGTACATATTGTATATGACCCGTCTCTCCCTATAGCTTACCCCTACTTTTTTCAGAGTCTGAACAGCTTGCACCATTTTATATTGTCGAACGCTTTTTCCAGGTCGACCAATCCTTTGAAAGTGTCTTGATTTTTCTTTAGCCTTGCTTCCATTATTAGCCGTAACGTCAGAATTGCCTCTCTCGTCCCTTTACTTTTCCTAAAGCCAAACTGATCGTCACCTAGCGCATTCTCAATTTTCTTTTCCATTCTTCTGTATATTATTCTTGTAAGCAGCTTCGATGCATGAGCTGTTAAGCTGATTGTGCGATAATTCTCGCACTTGTCAGCTCTTTCCGTCTTCGGAATTGTGTGGATGATGCTTTTCCGAAAGTCAGATGGTATATCGCCAGACTCATATATTCTACACACCAACGTGAATAGTCGTTTTGTTGCCACTTCCCCCAACGATTTTAGAAATTCTGGTGGAATGTTATCTATCCCTTCTGCCTTATTTGACCGTAAGTCCTCCAAAGCTCTTTTAAATTCCGATTCTAATACTGGATCCCCTATCTCTTCTAAATCGACTCCTGTCTCTTCTTCTATCACATCAGACAAATCTTCACCCTCATAGAGGCTTTCAATGTATTCTTTCCACCTATCTGCTCTCTCCCCTGCATTTAACAGTGGAATTCCCGTTGCACTCTTAATGTTACCACCGTTGCTTTTAATGTCACCAAAGGTTGTTTTGACTTTCCTGTATGCTGAGTCTGTCCTTCCGACAATCATATCTTTTTCGATGTCTTCACATTTTTCCTGCAGCCATTTCGTCTTAGCTTCCCTGCACTTCCTATTTATGTCATTCCTCAGCGACTTGTATTTCTGTATTCCTGATTTTCCCGGAACATGCTTGTACTTCCTCCTTTCATCAATCAACTGAAGTATTTCTTCTGTTACCCATAGTTTCTTCGCAGCTACCTTCTTTGTACCTATGTTTTCCTTCCCAACTTCTGTGATGGCCCTTTTTAGAGATGTCCATTCCTCTTCAACTGTACTGCCTACTGCGCTATTCCTTATTGCTGTATCTATAGCGTTAGAGAACTTCAAACGTATCTCGTCATTGCTTAGTACTTCCGTATCCCACTTCTTTGCGTATTGATTCTTCCTGACTAATGTCTTGAACTTCAGCCTACTCTTCATCACTACTATATTGTGATCTGAGTCTATATCTGCTCCTGGGTACGCCTTAAAATCCAGTATCTGATTTCGGAATCTCTGTCTGACCATGATGTAATCTAATTGAAATCTTCCCGTATCTCCCGGCCTTTTCCAAGTATACCTCCTCCTCTTGTGATTTTTGAACAGGGTATTCGCTATTACTAGCTGAAACTTGTTACAGAACTCAATTAGTCTTTCTCCTCTTTCATTCCTTGTCCCAAGCCCATATGCTCCTGTAACCTTTTCTTCTACTCCTCCTCCTACAACTGCATTCCAGTCGCCCATGACTATTAGATTTTCGTCCCCCTTTACAAACTACATTACCCTTTCAATATCCTCATACACTTTCTCTATCTGTTCATCTTCAGCTTGCGACGTCGGCATGTATACCTGAACTATCGTTGTCGGTGTTGGTCTGCTGTCGATTCTGATTAGAGCAACCCGGTCACTGAACTGTTCACAGTAACACACCCTCTGCCCTACCTTCCTATTCATAACGAATCCTACACCTGTTATACCACTTTCTGCTGCTGTTGATATTACCCGATATTCATCTGACCAGAAATCCCTGTCTTCCTTCCACTTCACTTCACTGACCCCTACTATATCTAGATTGAGCCTTTGCATTTCCCTTTTCAGGTTTTCTAGTTTCCCTACCACGTTCAAGCTTCTGACATTCCACGCCCCGACTCGTAGAACGTTATCCTTTCGTCGATTATTCAATCTTTTTCTCATGGTAACCTCCCCCTTGGCAGTCCCCTCGCGGAGATCCGAATGGGGGACTATTCCGGAATCTTTTGCCAATAGAGAGATCATCATGACACTTCTTCAATTACAGGCTACATGTCCTGTGGATACACGTTACGTGTCTTTAATGCAGTGGTTCCCATTGCCTTCTGCATCCTCATGTCGTTGATCATTGCTGATTCTTCCGCCTTTAGGGGCAATTTCCCACCCCTAGAACAAAAGAGTGCCCTGAACCTCTATCCGCCCCTCCGCCCTCTTTGACAAGGCCGTTGGCAGAATGAGGCTGACTTCTTATGCCGGAAGTTTTCGGCCGCCAATGCTGATTATTTATCAAAATTTAGGCAGTGACGGGGATTGAACCCGGGACCGAAGACGTTTTGATTATGAATCAAAGACGCTACCCCTAGACCACGGGTACATAATTTAGATGTTAACCGGTTCAATTCCTCGATTGTAATTGTATTTGAGATAATCTGAACTACCTTTTGTACTACGCTGTGCGTTCCTGTCTTTGAAAGACCTGGTTCTTATGGGTATATTTTTAACTGGATCTTGTGATTCCGCCGAGTGAGTTCTCTTGTAATAAGTTCTCATACGTAATGTTTTAAAACGGCCCTGCAGAGCACTCTTCATAACTGAGAAGCAACTTAACTTTTGACATATTAACAGCCAACTGTCGACAGGGGTTTAGTTAGAATAAGATTGTCAAAAGCGACGGGTAGGGATCTAGTCGCACCTTGTTGCTGATAGAAATAAAAAGGTTGCTCGCCTTGAAGCGAGACTTATCGTTGTCATAATTGTTTCCTGATTTGTTTAACCTTTAAGCACAGGTGCACATCATAACCCCGAACTTTTCGACATACAGTTTGCAAATAAAAAAAATTACGTCATTTGTTTGAGTAATTGAAACACTCTTGTCATCAGTATTACTTATATGTTTTCATGTGTTGCAGAAGGGCATTCAATAAGAGGAACTATCCAGCGCGGCAGTAAACATCGCTGTTTCGCCCGATAACGGGCGGGCTGCTGGTCCGGGTCATTGTAACTATTACCATGTGGTTCTTGTTCTGTTTTCTCTTGCAAAAGCTTATTCATTTCACAAATTTGTTAATTTGTAAAGAAAACAAATTTATGATTATATATTGTTAGGTAAACAGGTTGTGTGAAAATAAAGTTACGTTGGTGGGTCCTCCGTTCCACGTTTTCCTTAATATCAGTAAGTACCACGTCTCAATGGTGTCGTCATATTTTGCAATTTCCGCTCTGTACTCTCCTACGGTATAATCTTCTGGGAGGATGTTGCAGGAATTGAAAACGTCTTCGGTCTTCAGAAACGAGCAGTGAGATTAATAAAAGGGGCGTTTAACGGGACATCCTGCTGGAATCTCTTCAAGTCTCTCGGGATATTTACGGTTACAGCTCAGAAGACATACACTCAGTAGTGATGTTTATCGCCAACAGGGGGAAATTATTACTGTGACGTTCACAACCACAGCTCAAGACAAAGCTCTGCGACTCACACGAAAGTACACAGGGATATTACTGTGTCAGTTACAAAAGTATACAATAAGCTTCCCATCAATATGAAACAAATTAATATTGTTCAAAAAAATGGCTCTGAGCACTATGGGATTAAACTTCTGAGGCCATCAGTCCCCTAGAACTTGGAACTACTTAAACCTAATTAACCTAAGGACATCACACACGTCCATGACCGAGGCAGGATTCGAACCTGCGACCGTAGTGGTGGCGCGGATCCAGACTGTAGCACCTAGAACGGCTCGGCCACCCCGGCCGGCAAATTAAAATTATTCAGAAATTCAAACGGAAATAAAAAGCATTCCTCGTAGAACCAATTTCTTTTTATAAACTGAACGAATTCATAGATTATAAGGCATCCTTCAATGTAACAGTAAGGTAAACAACTTAGCCAAAACCAGAGTCGTAACAGTACAAAAAAATGGTTCAAATTGCTCTGAGCACTATGGGACTCAACTGCTGAGGTCATTAGTCCCATAGAACTTAGAACTAGCTAAACCTAACTAACCTAAGGACATCACAAACATCCATGCCCGAGGCAGGATTCGAACCTGCGACCGTAGCGGTCTTGCGGTTCCAGACTGCAGCGCCTTTAACCGCGCGGCCACTTCGGCCGGCAATAGAACAATTGAGACACTTTTGTCATGAAGACTAAATTTTGTGTTTTAACTCAAATTATGATGATAAATATTAATTTATATTTCTCGCTAAGATAAAAATATGTAGTCTTAAGAGAAAATTTATATTTTAATCCTAAAAAGGTAAATTTATTTATTTATCGTGTCGTTAGTATAAGAATGTGTGCTTTCATTTACTTTACTACTTTACCAATTTACGAAAACGTATGCCAATAAGCTGTTGCTCGAATGAAATAAACAACCAATTGTCCTTAGAAAATAAGTGAAATAGTACTGGTATATATCTGTTTGTGTAATACTGTATTATTTCACTTGACTTATTCTATATTACTAGTACACTATTTGTAAAATATGTAATCAGTAAGACCAAATAAAAAAAAATCTAATCAAATCAGAACATATCTGTTTAAGCTATCTTAAAGTCGTTGTCGTGGGGGTGGAAGTAAGAACTGATTAGTGGTAAACAGTTGAGTTAGCACCACAAAAAGGACGGACGTTACTCTCCACCGTTTCCGTCCGCTAATTGCTACCGCTGTTCCATACTGTCAACGTGGATCAAACTGTGTGTACCTTAGATTTTTTTTTGCAGATATGTGTAATATAAACAACGAGAAATATCTTTACGAAAGGCTACTCCGATAACAAAAGAGCCGAAATATTACTTCGTTACCATTAACTCAGTCCCATAATACGATTTAGTTCCACAGAAACATTGTTCCCAGACATATTCGTAGCATTCCGTTTCTGCGCCTTTGTTTCCTTTTTAATCAGCTTTTACTGGCTTTCGCGGCACTGCAGCGGAGAGTAATCTGATGGCTATGGAGCGTCGTTTCCTAGATCGCCACGGGGATTACGTTTGTTTCCGTCCCCGCAATCTGCGCCGTTACGCGGTGTCTGCATTATTCAGGTCTCGCCGGTTGCGGATTAGGGCTGCGCTCTCGCGAGCGGCTAGAAAGTAAGGGGGCGGGAGGAAAGGAATGGAAAGGAAAGGAAAGCGGCAGAGGGGAGTAGGAATAAAGAGCTACGCACGCACGTACATGCATACATATACATAAATACATCTCTCGCCGCCGCGCAGGGGCCCTCCCGGTTGACTTAAACTAATTTCGTAGCCTTCTTTTCCTCGCGAAGCGTGTAATGATGCAGAAGATAAGATTAGTAGAATTAGAGGAGGGGTGAATGCATACAAACGCTCAATTAGTCGGGCCCGTGAGTAGGTCGCCATGGGTGGTGTGGCGTCTACCTCGGTTTCTTCAGCGTTCTGGTCGTCTTCGTTGGACTCCAGACAACAGGACAGTTCTTGGTGGCCGCCTCGAAGGACTGTCGTCTCCAAAATCAGTAACATTACAAAGCAGATGTACATTTCACTTGTGGCGTCTTCTCTCGCTATGCGACGTCTACGCTTATCCGTGTAGAGCGGATCACCAACAACTTGCACTCAATCTATTTAGTGAAGGTTAAATACATCGAAATTAGGTCTTTTGGGAAAGAAGTATATGTTCAGAAGTATCCCAACACCTCTATGCAATGAGCTCAGTGACTTCGGAAGTTGACTAGCCAAGTGTTACCCGCCGTGTCAGGTGCGTCGCGAGATTTCTAATGTCTTCTAATCCTCTGTAGATAAAATAGCGAGGACAAAAAAAAACTAATAATAAATTTGTAATTTTTGTATCTCACAGTCGTTTCATAGTACATGCATTGCATGTACATTATGTACCTGCTTTTTTGAATCCCCCAAAGGAAGGAAGGTTAAAAACGCTGGACTACTGACTAGTTGCCACCCGAGTAACAAATTCATCAATAACACTAGAACCCTTCTAAAGCTTTTGGTGAAAATTTCGGTTCCAGTGCACTTTTCTTTCTATTTTAAAGAACGACCTATTTCGGCCCTCAAGGCCATTGTCTTGTGATATCTACGTAATATTGAAACTTCCTCTTTGTATGTAAAGAATTACAGTGCTGGAGAAACTCTTACGTCAAACAGCTGAGGAAAGCTCAAAGTAATCAGACAGTTTTCTCTTTACTTATTCTGATCATCACAAAACTGACGCACAATACCTTAGCGCAACGCAATCTGACTTTCATCCCTACAAAAGAATAGCCCCGACTAACAATAACTTACACCTTTCATGAATCACTTACCTCACAGAAATCTTCGTTACTCGAACTACTGCAATACAGCGAGTGCCTATACTGCCAGCTAAATAAAAGATTCTAACTACTGAAGGCATTAACTACTGATAGGCAAAGTTAGCAAATGAAAGATTTTGATAGAGAGCAAACATTTTATTTACCTTAATAGTGTTCAAAAGTCATAATGTATATATATTTGACATCAAATTAAACAAATTTCCTTCTTCTGACTGACACACGTCCAGATCGTCCGCTCATAGTAACCTCTCAAAACTCTGGCATCTCTCTCTTCATATCCACCACTGCTGGCGGCTCCCCTCCAACTGGCCAACGCTACGTGCTGTTCACTTCCAACTGCCCAATACTCCACTAGCGAATATTCCAACAAAGAGTCCAACCAGCCACAAACTGCACACAGCGCAGTCAGCGATTTTCATACAGACCGCCACGTGGCGTCACCAGCACAAAAACCTAAACAGCCTACTTACGGTATCAAACGCCAAAGTACAACAGAATTAGACAAATGGCGAAAAATGTAGTAACATGCGTCATAAAGAACAAATCAAATACTTAAGTCTTGAAAATAACTCGTCCGTTTACTTCATAAAAACAAGAAATGAAAAAAATAATGAATTGTAAGCTGGTTTACCATTAAAATGGATAAATAATGGTGAAAAACAATTTGTCAATAAACATCTTAAAAGACTATAATAACAAAGATATTGGATGAAGTTACTTCTAAATCAACATATGTGACCTCAACTTACATGTCAGGCGTTCTGAGAGGACACACATCAACTGCTGAGACATGCGAGGATGTGGCACTAAAATAGGGGAGAGGTAACTTGAAAGTAGGGCCTATAGGAGGCAGATGGTAAGCTGGCAGAGACAAATGATGAGATAAATGCTGACGAAATGCTTTAAAAGTTAAGCAAAAAACAACTTGGATTTTTAAAGGCTTCAATGGATGTATAATAAAAGGATATATAGCAAGTATTATTACGAAACGAGACAGCACAACAGACTTTGTAGGTTTCAAGATCAACGATGGTTACAAACGGAAGCCGCAGAGCGTATCTCTGCATGCAAAAGCGGTGTTAAAACGACCTGTGGCCATGAGCATGCTCTGGTATTTACGGTAAATGGGCCAGATGTACAATATAACGAGACGAAATAGCGTTAAATTTAATTACATTTTATTACACCAGACGCTTTCTGAAAGACATTCAAGGAAAGAATGTTCATCAGACTTTTTGGATTGTCAAGAATATCGCTCTTATTGTGGTGCACATTTACAGTATAACACATCAGAACCGTTGCGAAAGCCGTACAGGAAAACGACGAATTTTGGACTTTTTGGTTTGTCAAGAATATCACTCCTAATGTAGTGCACTTGTTTATAGAATACAATCTCCTCTAAAAAGCGATGTGGTACCAGTCTCCATTTTATGCAAAACTTTTAGCTGTTAGCAATGTTAGTGACGGCAACGGCGTTGCCGCAGTGAACACACTGGTTCCCGTTAAATCACCGAAGTTAAGCGCTGTCGGGCGAGGCCGGCACTTGGATGGGTGACCATCCGGGCCGCCATGTGCTGTTGCCGTTTCTCGGGGTGCACTCTGCCTCGTGATGCCAATTGAGGAGCTACTCAATCTATTAGTAACGGCTCCGGTCAAAGAAAACCATCATAACGACCGGGAGAGCAGTGTGCTGACCACACGCCCCTCCTATCCGCATCCTCATGTGAGGATGATACGGCGGTCGGATGGTCCCGATGGGCCACTTGTGGCATGATGACGGAGTGCTAGTGCTAATGTTAGTGACACTACATCGTTTAGAAATTAAATGAGAAGCAAATGCAGATTTTTCTCCTGCATTATTCCTCCCTACATATGTGAGATTTTTAGATCTACTTTTTAAGTTTCTGCCTGTGTGACTAATATAAAAGGCGTTGCACTAGTGCAGCCGATTTCATAAGAGCCCGCAGTTTCAAATTTGTCCTCTTAAGTTTTAATATTGTAATCAATTAGCTGACCTAATTTTTATTGGTTTTGAACTCGATTCTAAAATTAAATCTGCAAAACAATGCACTGATTTTGTAAGAAAAGTTCCCAAGACAGGGAAAAGTCACGAATTTTATCTTTTCTGCAACATAATCTCTATGTTGTGTCTGGTTTGAAGATCGTCTAGTTTAGAATTATATAGCTTATCAAGTATGAAAAAATGATTTGGAGGAACTCTGACACAATATATTCAGTTATTTGTTATTTTCTGTGTTGTTGGGGTGTAACTTGAGTAATAGATTTAGTATATGTATGCAAAAAAGCTTTCTTTTGCTGCTCTTGGTGGCAAGCTTTCTAATATATTTAAATTGTTGTTGTAGGCTTGCGATAAATGCCAAACAAATGACTCTGATTGAGTGAATATAGTGAAGAACTAACTTAACTATAAATCATTTGGTGTTGCCGTTTGCTTAGGTCCGTTTCCAAATAGACTTCTCTCTTCTTATAGGACCCCTCACAATCATATGCTGTGCGTTTTCGTTCGGTAATAGTACTATTTATACGTCATTTTATTATGCATTTATGTCTTTCTTTTAAATTCCAACATGTTTTGCATTTTATTTGACTTTCAACCATTATTCAACTTTTGCCTTTGCCTACTTACCTCTTTTCCCCCCGACAGGCCCTACTTCTAAGCAGACTTTCCCCTATTTAAGTGCCACTCCTGGCATTCCCCTGCGGTCGTCCTGTGTCCTGCCAGAACGTCTGACAAGTAAGTCCAGGTATCATATGTCGACTTCCTAGATTGTAATCGACTTCATCCAATATCTGTGTTATTCCAGGCACCAGAGTCCAACATCACTACCTTCTCTCGTTTCGGCTCTCGAGGGAAGTCACCGGCATTATTGTGCATACAACGTGTTTCACAATTCATGTTACACACTTCTAGAGGTTGCAGAGGGGACATAGTAGGCCAAGTTTTACATAGGGTCCCGTTTCCGGAAGCGATTCGTTTCCATGTTGAAAGAAAAACAAGATGTACAGATTTAACGCCTAGTTACTGTGATATTACAACAGCTGTTCGATACCACAACCACCAAGTTCAGTGCACACAATGCATCTGCGCAGGAATCTCGCATAAACTCTGTCCAACAAGTGAGATATGTGATTAATCACTTCTGCCGCATCCTTATCAGATCTTCCTCCGACAGGACAGGGGTTGCGTAAACAAGACGTACAAGACTTTATGTGGCCACAAAAGAAAAAGTCCACAAGGGTTGAATCTGGGGATGTTGGTGGCCAAGTATGTGGCTCACCTTGACCGATGCACCTGTCCCCGCAGTCTACGTTTAGATGAATCGGACGGGAATTGCAAATTGTGCTTCTGCGCTGTCATGCTGGAATAACAATTCATGCCGAATGTCCAACGACACGTCTTCCAAACACTCCGCTAGCACTCTTTGCATGAATATCAAGTACCTTCCGCCCGTTAAATGGGGAGGAGGGCTGTACGACCCATCACATGACCATCGCAGATACAATGATGCCAAACACATGACTCTTGGTTTTCTTTATTCCAATTATGGCTCCTCTGAACGTTTAGACCATCTTCCCTGTTGAAATGTGCTTCGTCGGTGAACAAAATTTGCCTTGGAACCTGAGGAAAATCCATACAACAGAATAAGAACCGAGTTCAGGAATTGACACGGGGCACAAAATCCGCCGGAAGCATGGCCCGTACCTTCTGAGGGTGATATGGATGGAGTTGCTGTACATGCATAACACGACAGACAGATGAGTGAAACACGTACAAGTCAAGTGCAGTGGCTCGAGTAGTCGCCGATGGGTTCCCTTCAACTTGATGCAGCACATCCTCTTCGAATACGACATTACGCCGCGTCCTTGGAGCACCACAGCTTGCCCTATCGCTTGTGAATTTCCCAATTTCCCGCAGACGTCGTTCTACTCTGGCAAACATGAGATTAGATGGAGTCACGCGATTTGGAATGCATTCTTAGCACAGACACTGAACTTCTCTTCCACTATGGCAAGCAACATCGCAAATTAATAACGTATCAGAGTACTTTGCGAACGTGTACTGCAGAAGTAGTCACCGCTAAGTCAGCTGAAGCATCACCATGAAAACAAGGCAGATGGAAACAGAGGACATCACGTGACATCACGTCATCGTACCATTCATGACTGTGGGTAGCCTATGGTAAGAGGCGAACTGCGTAAGAAACATCTAGCGCGTGACTGAGTAGCTCATGTTGTCCTTGTAACATGGAAACGAACGTTTCCGGGGATAGATTCCTACGTAAAACACGATCTAGTAAGTTCCCTCTATAACCTCGAGAAGTTTTTAACATGAATTGTGAAAGACCAAGTGGGAGAGTCGACATATTAAAATATGGGCATTTCACCTTCCTTTGTTTATTCCCCTTTACATAGTAAAGATGTTATTTTTAAATGTCTTCCCACTTAACACCAGGTCCAGGGTTTACCGTCTTTTGATAGTCATTTTTTTTACAACGATTAACGCATACTTGCCCTTCAACTGTTGCGCGGTTTATTACAGTTTATATGTACACTAGCGCTCCCACTTTGTGTATAAGCGTGTTCACTGGCCTTCATGTCATCAGGATGTTGGTTGACATTTTTCGCACGTCCAATGTATGACGTGAAATTTTACTGTTAAGAGTGGATTGATCGAAAATTAAACATTTTACGTAAACAATCGTTAAAGCCTTAGTTATTAATGTACAGATCTGAAATTTAGCACTTGTAAAGAAAAGGAGCTCCACTTGAACGGGAAGAATATAACAAAAGACGTAGGGTTAACATTTTACCACAAATTTGAATATTTTTTTTATTGCCATACGTCAGATTCTAATCATGTAATGAATTTGAAAATATTTTTGTAGAGTCCTTAGAAGCTTATAAGACCACTGAACTATAGTTATTCGTTTACAGTACAAATTGTATTGTTAACAGAGTTCTGAATTTGGCATATCCAGAATTAAGTTTTTTTCCCTTGAACTCCCAGAAAAGTCAAAATGTAATCGCAGGATCTCGTATTTTTAGGTCCAATGAGACAGCAACATGTTCTGAACAGCTTCTGAAAATTTCATAATATTAGCGCATATACGTTAGTAAAGAGACTTGTAGTAGTGCAAAAAAACTTAAAACCGATAAAATGGGGTTCAGATAATTTCTTCTCACACTTCTACATGTAATAAGCTTACCTCAATTTTAAAATCCTCAATGCTGATACTCTTAATCCTGGAGGTTTCACTTATCTCCCGTCGAATCTGGCTGGTCTACATTTATAGGTAAGACAGTTATCTATCAGTTTTCTTGACCTTGCTCTCATCAGTGGTGTAATACGGTTGTGTTGTAAACACACCTGGACTTGTACCAGCTCTCTCCATCACTTCCATTTTGTCATTGCTGTCTATAATGCAGTTTTATGTTTTAATGACGGAAGTAATTTTGAGTGTTTTAAGTCAACAGAATTTCCTCTTTGAGCATCTAATCCAAATTAAATTATTTAGGTTTTCATTTGCATTCTGTCTCTTCCCATGAAGGGACTTCTCCAGTAATTCAGGGTTTGCAAGAAACCCGAATGTGGGTTTAATTACATTCATAACAGGTTCTGGTAACGGGTGTTTTTGCGAATACGTCTCTTTTCCTATGTTGAGCCTACCACCAAGCTTCATTTGGATGTGGCCAACACATTTCCACGTTTCTTTTGTAGCTTTGTACGGTTTTTTTACCTGTTAAAACTTCGAATGAAGAGTAGTCACCATCACCAAGCTATTTTGTATATCTAACACCATACTGATCCTCAGATCTGGAGAAAATCCCAACAGCTGCAGAGGCCTCCATGCCCCCACTTGAACCATTATAGTTTTTAGACTATGGTACTGTGTTCTTTTTTTTCCACAGTTTTTTCATTATCTTCATTGTTGACCTTTTCTGTCGCACATTGTTGGCAGTATTTAGACACGAATTCTATGTCTAAAACTTCGAGTCAATGACAATTACAGACACAACACGATATGGAGGTAAGTGACCCTTTTTCATCCAGCTCCCATCTACAGAAACACACAGGGCAGTAACGTTTGTAGGAGCATCTATTTCTATTTGGGTGAATTCCATAATTTCTTCCACTGCTTTCTTCATTGAAACTTTAGCAGCATCATGTACACCATGAGAAATTTCTATATTATTTTTTTTCAAACCTTGCATAAGTTGGAGAGATGTTCAGGATACCACACAGCATATTACCTCTTTCTCTAACCTGTCCAAGGCATCACACAGCATGTGTAAACCTAAAATTGCTTTCATAAGTGCCAGCGGCAGTATGCTTGGAGAAGGGAAATGAAAATTCACAGCCACATGAATTAGAAATTAATTGAAAATCGCTAGCTATCCCCACTCTTCTTTCTTTGACAACAGTCATGCATTTTGTACTTTTACAGCTAACGTGTGAACGTGAAAGCCTTATAGCCTGGCAGAGAAGCTGTAAATCAATAACCTGAATCCAGTGACATCCATATCATCATCACTCACGCATCTGTGCAACATTTCTGTCCCACTTTTCGACACTGAAGCCGAGAGGTTATGTTCTTAAATTGAAGCTGCTTCCTCTTTTCTCTTGGTAAACCAATTGTCATGAAAGTTTCGTTTCCTAAACTCAGTTTTTCCACCACCCATTACACATAAATTTTGACTTCCACGTAGAGATATGCCAGTTTAATTTTCCGCGTACTAATGTGTTAGTCGTCGCCAGAACGTAAACATATCAGTCAAAGATGTAGATGTTAGCCAGAGACACAGATATCGGCGAGAGATATCGATGGAAAAATGCCTTTACACTTACAGAAATTCCGAAGAAGCAAGCAGTTTCCCTGAAGTCGGAAAAGGTTGGAGTGGCTTCCAGTGCAGAGTTAAAGTGTTTAATATTTTAAAAGCATTTCTCATTCTGCTAACACGATAAAATTCACACACAACATAGATTAAGAAAATACTATTTTTGAAAAAATCGATCTTTTGTACCCAAGTCCATTACATTCGCCTTTAATTGTTTGGTACTCGTCGCATGTATTTTTAACGATGTCACTCAGTTTTATTGATTCTGTAGCAAAGATATGTGGTGGGTCTTAAGCTTATTTTACAATTGTTTTAACAAACCTGTTTTACTTCTGTTGCTTTTAGCATACTTGCTTTACACATGTATTTTTAGTCTGCTGTTTGTTGGACACTGCCGTCCGTTTCTTATTTTGATGTTGGCTTTCCAAACATTTGAGCCCACTTCACTTTTTAAGGAGACGGTTCAAACTGTCGAAGCCGATAGAGTGGATCAAATAAAGGTTTTCCTGGTGCAGCTGACGACTGACTTTTCATCTTTGTTGGGATAATGTATTCATTTTTGTATAGAACTACAAAATCACTTGCTAATAGTCCAGAAGTCTGATAAAATAAAATTAATACGCCAAAAGTGGACAATTTCACCTTATTTTGTTAAGAATTAGTTCAGTGACGCTTCGAAGTTATCATACGACATGTAAATCTTACTTCCGAGCTCTTTTGCATTTTACCCGGAAGGGTATCATAAACTCTTTCGAAATTTATCTTAAAGCCGCTTTCAAAAAACACGAAGTTTAATCTTGTTGTGAAACAACCTGTCTCAAAGTTCTTTGAAGGCAAAGTCAGAATAACGGATATTCAGATAACAGAGTTTGGGCGCCAAGTTTTATCAAGGTCTTCAGCGTGAAACGTGAAACAACCTCATTGTCTTTTAAGGCGGCAGCCTTCTCAGGCAGGTAACTAGACCTGCATTCAAGTTCCCGTAAAGAGATCCCTTGCGTAGCTTGGTGTGCCAGGCGGGAGGGAAAGTTAGCGCACAATTTGGAAAGAAAAATGCGCGTTTATAAAGCAGATAAGTTGGAGGTTTTAGGAACCGGGGACGCAAATGAAGTTAGTGAAAAACAAACCTGTGATTAATTCGTATAACTGGGTGTACATAGGACAGCGAAAATTGATATTATTAGTGCAAAATGCTTTACTTGAAATGTGTGGTTATAGAGTATAGCTGTTCACTTACTAGTTTTAGTGGCAAGTTAATCTCAGACACTTAAGTGCCAACTGACTCTGCGATTACATACATGAAAACAGAGGTAACTTACCTATCTTGAGGTTGAATAACGGATAATCCTCGAAATTATACTGACCAGTGAAGTATAAGCCGACGTACAACATCCCCAGTTGCAAGTGAAAGCTCTATTGTGAATGGGTTACTGGAGTTCTGATGTTCTGTTGATGGCTTCCCAGGACAAATCACTTACTTTCTCGCCCATGGATTGAAGATCTTGTCGTTAGGTTCGCGAAGGAATACATACAGCTCCATTATTATTTATTATTGTTATTGTTACTATTACTATTGTTGAACGTGGAATTTGGCGAAGTGTGGTGACTTGCGCGTCTCAGCGACACAGATAGTCGTACCATAGGTGGAACCACAACGGAAACTTATTTTGAAGAGGCCAGACTAAGTCCTGCACGGTCCTTCAGATTATGGGCTAATAGCCTACAAGTATTTACAGCATTATGGCTGGTAATTTCGTAAGAGTATTGTTTCGCAGACAGCTGTCTCACAGATACGAAGTCACTCTGTTGAACTTCAGACGCACGGTGTACTTGTTCATAACGCATGTAAGGCACCAGAGAAGAGGGAAGAGCATTGACGCAAGTCGAGGAATACATGCCACTGACAAAGTAAAGAGCAAAATGGGAAAGAATGGCGACAGCCGAAATTCAAAGATTTGGTAGCAAGCACGACTATGGAAAACTTAGATGCCACTAATAGGAGGATTAAACGAACGTTTGGAGCAATGGGAAGTAGCTGTATTAACAATTAGAGCTAAGAGAATGAGACACTACTATGCAAAGATGGCAATGCTGAAAGGTGGAAAGAGCATATAAAAGGGCTTCACAAGGGAAACAATCTTTATGAAAATGTTATGAAAAGAAAACAGGATGTGGATGCAGGTAAGAATGTTGGTCATATGCTACGAGAAGAATTTGACAAAGTACTCAACGAACGAATTCGGATCAAGACACATGAGATACATGACTTTCCATCAGTATTACTTTAGTCCTTCGGAGGTCCAAGAATGACCAAGTTCCCACGTGGTACTCGGGATAGATGAGTAAGACAAAGAATGCGGGGATAGCCCTACAGAATACTTCCTCAGCTGTATTAATCTAAAAATCTCAGACAGCAAGCCACTAATAAGTAAAGGAACAATATTTAACCTGGTAACTACATATGTTGTGGGTTAAAAGCTACGCTATTGGCCACTAAAATTACTGCACCACGAAGATAACGTGCTACAGACGCGAAATTTAACCGGCAGGAAGAAGATGCTGTGATATGCAAATGATAAGTTTTTCAAAGCATTCACACAAGGCTGGCGCCGGTGGCGACACCTAGAACGTGCTCACATGACGAAAGTTTCCAACCGTTTTCTCATACACAAACAGCAGTTGACCGGCGTTGCCTGGTGAAACGTTGTTGTGATGCCTCGTGTAAGGAGGAGAAATGTGTACCATCACGTTTCCGACTTTGATAAAGGCCAGATTGTTGCCTATCGCGATTGCGGTTTATCGTATCGTGACAGTGCTGCTCGCGTTGGTCGAGATCCAATGACTGTTAGCAGAATATGGAATCGGTGGGTTCAGGAGGGTAATACGGAACGCCGTGCTGGTTCCCAACGGCCTCGTATCACTAGCAGTCGAGATGACAGGCATCTTATCCGCATGGCTGTAACGGATCGTGCAGCCACGTCTCGATCCCTGAGTCAACAGATGAGGACGTTTGCAAGACAACAACCATCTGGACGAACAGTTCGACGATGTTTGCAGTAGCATGGACCATCAGCTCGGAGACCATGGCTGCGGTTACCCTTGACGCTGCATCACAGACAGGAGCGCCTGCGATGATGTAGTCAACGTCGAACCTGGGTGCATGAATGGCAAAACGCTATTTTTTCGGATGAATCCAGGTTCTGTTTACAGCATCATGAAGGTCGTATCCGTGTTTGGAGACATCGCGGTGAACGCACATTGGCAGCGCGTATTCGTCATCGCCATACTGGCGTATCACCCAATGGGGTGCTATTGGTTGCACGTCTCGGTCACCTCTTGTTCGCATTGACGGCACTTTTAACAGTGGACGTTGCATTTCAAATGTTGTACGACCCATGGCTCTACCCTAAAACCCTACATTTCAGCAGGATAATGCACGACTGCGTATTGCATGTCCTGTACGGGCCTTTCTGGATACAGAAAATGTTCGACTGCTGTCCTGGCCAGCACATTCTCCGGATCTCTCACCAATTGAAAACGTCTGGTCAATGGTGGCCGAGCAACTGGCTCGTCACAATACGCCAGTCACTACTCTTGATGAACTGTGGTATCGCGTTGAAGCTGCATGGGCAACTGTACCTCCACACGCCATTCAAGCTCTGTTTGACTCAATGCCCAGGCGTATCAAGGCCGTTATTACGGCCAGAGGTGGTTATTCTGGGTACTGATTTCGCAGGATCTATGCACCATAATTGCGTGAAACTGTAATCACATGGCAGTTCTAGTATAATATATTTGTCCGATGAATACCCGTTTATCACCTGCATTTCTTCTTGGTGTATTAATTTTAATGGCCAATAGTGTATATAATTTCACGTGCAGCTCGTGGTTGGACTGATACATAGTAAAGCCAAATAGAAATTAAACACTACTGTCGTATGGGTAAAAAGATTAAAAGTGCAGTAGTTCAGAACGTCATGTAATAAAATGGTTTACCAAACTACTGCTGTAGTATTCCTGATATTTGTTTCAGTATGAACAGTAGCATACTGTCATGCCATTTGCTATTGTGAGGGAGCCATGAACAATGTACAGCAACACGTCATTTGCAGTTTTTATTTCTGAACCTGTTTACGACCTTTATTCGATTGGATAACCTGATTCTTCCGCAAGCATTTTCATCGGGATAGAAGGTTGCACTTCCAAAACGCTAGAGTTTTAATGTGATTAGTCTGTAAGGTAGAAATTTTTTTATGGCGGTCAAATTATATACTATGTATCTAGATTACAAGCAGCTACTTACTGTAAAGAAAAACTAAGATGCATTCACTTTACAAAGGCACACGCTCTACGATGAAATTCTAACCTGTTGCTGGTAGTAGTGATTCGTATCGTAGCCCGCATCTCGTGATCGTGCGGTAGCGTTCTCGCTTCCCACGCCCGGGTTCCCGGCTTCGAATCCCGGCGGGGTCAGGGATTTTCTCTGGCTCGTGATGGGTGGGTGTTGTGTGGTGTCCTTAGGTTAGTTAGGTTTAAGTAGTTCTAAGTTCTACGGGACTGATGACCATAGATGTTAAGTCCCATAGTGCTCAGAGCCATTCGTATCGTAGAACCATTCCGAGAAATTTTTTTTCGTGTAACATCACTTTGATACCCTGTTCCAAACAATATCTTTAAGGGATATAATGAATGGAAATTTAGATGATAGAAGACGAACTTGTGGAGAGATAGCGGAGGGCAACTACCACCGCATTAACCTCTTCCCTAAAAACGTTACCAGTTTCGCAAACCGAATTCGCCTTCACAGAGATATACTTGTAAATTCACTATCAGTATACTATATCGCATCTATATTGGTCACATTTACCTCAAACATGCATGTATACCCCTTCACCTCCCCCCCCCCCTCTCTCTCTCTCTCTCTCTCTCTCTCTCTCTCTCTCTCTCTCTCTCTCTCTCACACACACACACACACACACACACACACACACACACACACACTACATTCTACGGCAAGAGAACCTCCTCAGTGCATCTGGGAAGCAACAGCGACAGTCCGCCACATCCCCAGCCAGTAGCCCAGAGTACTTTAATGAGTCTGAAGCCAAACGTACTCACCTCGACATCGGGAGTGGATCTGTCTAGCGCAGCAGCTATCGGTAATTGATGATGCGTATCAACCAGTTTCAATCCATTTCCTCATTATTTTGTGACGCATGTACACAGACCGAACGATACCCAACCAACACTCTAGTATATCCGTGCTTGCAGGTTATATTGACCGAAATGTAGTATTTATGCTAGCTTATTTTCAGTACCGGTGGAGAGTAGTATGAGTACGTAACGGTTATTTGGCTGGTCAACGCTACTCAATCTTCTCAGGAGGAGACTGCAACGTAGCACGCCCCCAGAACATGAATGTGCACTAACCGCCAACTTCCGGATTTTGAGAAGGGTCAAATCATTTGCAATAGTTACCTGGGTAGAGACATACACACAGATCGTCCGGGCAGTTGTCCGTAGTGCAGTGATCGCAGAAAGAATGGTGACTGATGGACTCAGCACAAAAGCACAGTAAGAATTACTGGCATGGTTCCTCCCAGAAGGAATACACCAAGAGAACATGAAACTCCCAGCTGAGATTCCACACAGAGTGTAACCACGAATAGTTATTGGAAACTGAATTCAGACCTGAAGCGCCGCCTACGTCTGACGGTATAGCACAGACAACGGAAACTTATTTGGCGTAGACCAAGGGCGTTCTGTGGGGTTCAGTGATGCGACTATCTTTTGTTTGTGGCGCCCAGACAGACGTCAACGTGTTCCTAGACGATCTACCGAAAGATCGAAGGAAGTCGCATTTACGATACCCGTAGCTCTCCAACTCCTAGAATCAAGGAGCTACTGAATAAGACAACAGAAAATTTCCACGTTCTGGCTGTAGACAAACCGTTCGGGTTCGACAGATTGCCGTGTCATCCTGTGACAGAGGCGTCATCGGATGCGATACGGAGGGCCTTGCGGTCAGCACACCGCTGTCCCGATCGCTGCGATGTTCTTTCCTTTGGAGCCGCTACTAATCGGTATGGTAACCCCTCAATCGTCCTCAAAGGACTGAGTGCACTCCGTAACAATCCTCCCACCAAGGAAAATTCCCTGCCAGTACTCGTAATCGAACTCAGGTCCCCCGCCCGGTAGTCAGCCGCGCTGACTTCTCAGCTACGGAGGCGGACAGTGTGGTAGCAGGGCTAATGTTTTGTTTATTGAATGCAGTTTGTGGTAAGAACAGTAAACCGTCTTGTCATTTTCATCAGAGTAGGGTATGAAATGATATTTCCAAATGGATGATGCAAGACCCAAGAACACAGTTCTCACTACGAACTTTCGAAGCGATGTACGGATATTTGACTTGCTTGTCCGGTTCACTGATTAATCAGCTGTAATGCAATGAAAAACGAGTATTTTCATTCCAGCAATTTCAATGGCTTCTCACAGCCTGTGTTTCAAGCGTGACAAGAAATTCCTCAAGGTAATATTCGAAGTCTGTTTGGTTCCCTTACACAGCGAATACGGGTGTGTATTATTAACCGTGGAGGGGATGTGACACTATAAGACAGATTATGTTTATTGTAAATAGGACGTACATATTTTATTTTGTAAATCTTTAAGTACTATGTTTTATTTAGAAATGTGAATTCTGCTGTAGCCTGCAAAAATTATTTCTAATTATGGTTCTGGGCTAATGACGTTATCGAAAGTTTGGAAAAGCAGTGTCATTGACAGACGGTAAAGACTTGTGTAGGAGTGCTGCCTTTGGGCGTGATTGTGACGCCAGAGCAGAGGACGCAGGAGACGGACTTAGATGTAAAACATGTGAGCGAACACTCGTCAGTAGCGTGCACTGCCTGGTCTATGTGAGGCTCAGTTGTTACTAGCGAGAGACCAGCGACAGGACGAGTATGTGCAGATGTAAGAGACTCCAATAGCATCAACATCCTGCCACAAAATTAATCACTGTGAATCAAGGTGTGCCCTCAGTATCAACTGAAGCAACTGGAGCACTGTAGACGACAACAAAGAAAACGGCCAAGACCTGCAAGGAACTGTAAAGTTCGCTTTATAAATTTTGTGAGGCACTACCCATTGTCATTCTCAATGAATTTTATTTCACTACTGTTGGACGAATAAACGGTAGGTACTTGATCCTGCTACTATCCTTAGTCGTTGTCGCCTATTTATGATCCCATTCCTTCCCAATTACTGAATAACCGAATGTCTTAGTTTAAATACCTAAAAGAAAACTAATAAAAGACTATCACTGCCATTTTTATTTGTTTGGTGAAAAGATGACTGAAAGTAATTAATAATGAGGCCTCAGTAAGTTTGTGCTCAATAACACACATGAACATTTTAATCGACAAGGTAGAAGACGATTACTGACTGAAAATGGAGGAAAAAAGGACCTATGAACATGCGTCCGGAAATGCATCGTTGCCTTGGTAGATCGCGCTGTCGAATGACAGGTGCTCTGACCACGTGCCGTGTGTCCCTTATGTGTTGCAGGCTGTGTGATTGATGCAGTCTACTGTAAGAAACAGAATGATCTGGTATTCATGTCGAGTACAGACGGAGATGGTGTTCGTCTGCGACCAAACAGATGGAAACGGTCGACAGGGAGCACAGATATACCAAAATAAGTATCTTCACAGACAACGACATCACACAACATATCAAGCCCTTCTGGGTGTTTGTATGATCTTAGGTCCTTTCAGGCCGACTGACGTGTAGGGAGTTGACGGATTGTGCGTACACCAGATTTGGTTGGTTGGTTGATTTGATGGAGGAGACCAAAGACTGAGGTCATCGGTCCCATAGTAATAAAGAAGGGTGGCGGAGGAAGTCGGCTACGGCCTTTCGAAGGAACCATCAAGGTATTTGCCCGAAGCGATTTAGGAAAATCACGGAAAACCAAAATCAGAATGGCCGGGCACGGGTTTGAACAGTCCTCCTCCCAAATGCGAGTCCAGAGCGCCACCTCGCTCGGCCAAACCAGATTTGGAGGACCAGGTTTTATAGGACATTGAGACGACCTCCAGGCAACTGGACTGGTGTAAGTCAAAGTACGATTACGTATAACCCGCATGACAATCGCTGCTGTCCCTACCACCTGCATTCCAATGGACGAACGTTGAACATATGGTCTGACGTGGATGCAATACAACTCTGTACAGTGTTCTGGGACATTTTCTTTTCATTGTACGCACACCGTCCATTTCTGCACACATGCTCATAGGACATTTTTTCCTCCAATTCCAGTCAAGAATCCGTTCATACTGTTTTATTAATATCCACCCGGTATGTAAAGCCAAAATAATTATTGATCATTTGAATGCAGGCAAAGTACAGTAACTTAAAATTAAAATAATTCTGGCAAGTTAAATTCAAAGAAAACAAATTAATTTCACGTACTTCGTATCTGTATCCAATGTAATACTGCTGTTGTGTGCTAACTTGGATCATATGTCGGCGTCGACAGTCTTTTAAAAGTCAGTAGTTGCTGATTTAATCCAATAGAACGTTCATAGTAATAACAATTTGTTCAAAGCGCGCAGCTTGCCGTATCCAAGAAACTAGTGCACGTACGTAAACGTTAATCTGAGGTTACGTAAATTATTGTCGTAAGAAATGAGTTACCTCTAGTAAATCATTTACTTTTCGAGACGAGTTGAAATATCTTTTCCAAATTAACATAGTTGACTGTTGACTCTATAAGACAACTGCTTTCTTTATTCAAGAGTACTTCGTATCCGGCCAGTGTGGCCGAGCGGTTCTAGGTGCTTCAGTCTCGAACCACGCGACCGCTACGTTAGCAGTTTCGAATCCTGCCTCGGGCATGGATGTTTGTGATGTCCTTAGGTTGGTTAGGTTTAAGTAGTTCTAAGTTCTAGGGGACTGATGACCTCAGATGTTAAGTCCCATAGTGCTCAGAGCCATTTGAACCATTTGAGTACTTCGTAACATTTTGTGTTGTCAAAACCGCGTGTCAATCTTCAGTTACTATATGTACAGCCAAACGGTTACGTATTCGTTGCTGTGCACATTATTGATCAGTTAGTGGACAGGCAGTGCCCAGTTGTGCTGGCGATGTTATTTATTAATTTTTAGTGTTTCAGTTAGATATGTTGTGAATTCTTTGAGCCATGCGGTATCCCATCTGGTTTCGCATTTTATATGAGTGATGGCACTGTTTAAGTGTTAAACCTAATCCAAATAAGTAGAAATATCAGGAGTCGAATAGGTTGCTCATTAGAATAACCTACTGTGTATTTCTCTCCACTAATCGGTCAAATTTTCTTCGGACGCGATAACCTCGTCCAAAATCAAAGCCATCCGGCATACGCGATCGCGGTGGTTTTAACCGATTAGTAAGTGAGGAAGTTACTGGGTCACACATGCTGAAGATTATCAGTACCGAGTAGAATGAAAGTTTAATAATTTAGTACCCATTATTTGATGAATATCAACAGTAGTTACCAATAAACAGTAGAAAGATTTCCTTTTGAAATGGTTCAAATGGCTCTCAGCACTATGAGACGTAACATCTGAGGTCATCACTCCCCTAGAAATTAGAACTACTTAAACCTAACTAACCTAAGGACTTCACACACATCCATGCCCGAGGCAGGATTCGAACCTGCGACCGTAGCGGTCACGCGGTTCCAAATTGCAGCGCCTAGAACCGCCCGGCCACACCGGCTGGCATTTCTGTCTCAACTCAAACATCTTTACACAAAATGTATAAGAGCACAATAGATTTCAGCTACGTATTTACGCTGTTGGAGGATGTGGGATGGCCATTTCCTGTGATGTTTCAGAATGACGCATTATCTGCCGTACAGAACGTGACGTCCCTTTTTTACGCTCATATTGAAGTGTGAAGTATTTTGTGCACGTTGTTCCTGATAAAATGTTTCTGAAAAGAAGTAGAATGTCATAAAAGAAGGAATTGACAGAGCCTCGCATGGCAAAATACTGGCAAGTTCATAAGTTATTAGTGACAAAAAAATTGTACATATCGAAACAGTGCTATAATGCAGGAGAGCGGGCGCAATATTTCGGTGCTTCGTTTGTTTTCCACTTCTAAGCTTTCAGCTTCCACAACGAAACGCGCCTTCATAGTTTCTGTTGTGTTATTACGGCGTTACTGTGTCTTCACAATTTATTCCATTTCGTAAACACGTGAAGCGAGAAATGCAAGGGCCTCAGTGATTTCGACTCAAACGTCTGGGGGTAGACGGCCTTAAGGCTCGCTTTCATGACGAGCACATTAAAGAGCGTCACAAGGGCCTATGCTGTCTCGAAGCGAGTTTCATTACGGACGTTACCTTCCGGCGAGCTTGCTTGAAGAGGCCGCTGTCGGCCATTGTGCGTCTTCAAAGAGAGTAACTTCACTTCCGCCCGGCAGTCCCATTCTCACGGCCCCGATGTTCAGTTTTGCGTCTCTCAGAAGCTACGCGCCGATGGATGATGCACATAAAGGGGTTGCTACGGCAAACTAAATATCGACTTCAATAGGATATTAAGCATGACGCTTGAGTGGGATAAACACAATACAGCCATGCTCGACAGCTTTCCATTTCCGATCCTAAATTGGTCTGTCCATGAGAAAGTGCTGAATAGTCGAAAGAAATTCATAACGTTATCCTATTGAGACTTCAGCGCGTGTAAGTATAAACAGAAGCACCGTTAATAAGAGACGACATGATGAATAATATTTCATAGAAAATCACCAACCAGTTTTTAGCGAAGAATCTCTATCGGTTATTTATTACTCACATAAACCAAATAAAGATTAGTTTAAATTAACTATGGAATATGCCAGCACACCGTTCATTTTTTTCACTGTGGTACGTAGTCTTTGGAAACTAGTCGGTAAAATAGGTTACTACGAAAAACGTTGATAAATATCTGTATCTGATTTCTGCCATAACAGAAATGCGTGAAGATAAGTTTACTAAAAACAACTTAGAAATGCGAGAAGATGAGTCTACTAAAATAACTTCTCTCAAACACCTGAGCGTCGACGTCAACAGGAAATGGACATCACATAAAGCTAGCAAACCGAAAAAAAAATTACAGACTTTCTTCTTACACATAGGAGCAGATTTTGGACGTCACGTTCTCAAAACGTAAACCCAGCTTTTGTAGTTTCATTTATTAGTGAATTTGTGCACGGCGGTTCATTAGCAGCTAGTTTTAAATGAACCGAATGCGTAAAACTGTGAATGCAGCGTTCTCTTCTATTCCGAAATAACAACAAATCGGGAATCACTGAGTCACAGCAAAGATGGACGGACTACAAAGATTAGACAGTTTCTAATAAACAGCCTTAAATAACAGCCAAACAGAAAAGTGATCCGCTGAAAATATGGGATCACACATTAATAGTGTCAAAGATATCTGAATCTTATCCCGAATTGTGGAAATTGCTGGAAAGAAACTTACTGTTGAAAACAATCTAACATTAATTAGGGTAAATTAATTTTGAACCAACGAAAAAAAAGTGAAATTTTGAAAACAAACAAATGCAGCCAACAAATCGTAACAGCAAAATCAAACTCCGATTAAGGTGGCGAAATTAACATAACAAAAGAGAAATTTTTCTACAACATTAAATTAATGAAAGATACGTAATACTTTAGGCGGTGTACTATCTAGGAACCACAACCCTGTCTTTTCAAAATACGCTAGTTAACGGAATTCGATCTGACTTTCGCAATATCGTTAACTGTCAGACAAACAGAAAGAAACGTATGAAGATTGTGGGAATTTTTGTGCACATCTGCTCTTCGCTGACATTGCTTCGATGACATTGCTTAGAGACGTCCTTAAACTACATGTGCAACACTTGTGTGACACATTCCAAAATATAAAAGAGTGTACGGCAGGAAATGAAGCCCAAGTATGGGTCACTCAGTCAATAACAATGGAGCAATTTTAAATCAAAAATTTGAAGGTTTCCTGGTAATAAATATGACGTACAACAAAAATGACATTTAAAGAGAGAAGCATTAAAGTCATTCAGATTCAAAACCCCACGATTCACAGGTAGCACAATATAACAGGTTATTTTTTTCTTTTTTCGTGCAAGGTCGCGAAATTAAAACCAGAACGAAAACGTGATTAAGCTCTGCGCAGATGTCTTGCACAGTTTCTCTAGTACACCTGTCGATCGCATCACTTTTCAGTTCTGAGCGCACAGTGAGCACGTAACAATGCCTAGGGCAGTGGAGTCTCCCGCTAAGAGTGCAGTGCGTGCTTTCATTCGATCTCTTTGTGTTGAGGGGCCCTGCCTGATTTTTTAATTTTCACTGTGGTTTCTGTTTCGCGATCGTCCCTTGTGACGTGACTCTGGTGCTAAGATAGTCGTTTTCTTTGATATCTAACGCACCCATTCAAGCAAGTTATATATTTAAATTAATGGTTATTTCAAAGAAATATGTAATTAGAAAAATCTTCCGTAAGTTTTCACTGGTCCCAGCAACTACTTTGCTAGTCTTTCTACTTCGTGCTTATCTAAAGTTTTTAAGAAGTCAGCCTTCAGAAATGTTGCTACAGAACACTGAGGTATTGCAGCACACTTAGTAAACTGTCTGTACATTAACTTCGTAATAAAATTTCTGAACGACAAAATACGTCTAATTGGGCCTTCAACTACTTTTGTCCGAAGAGTTTGTTCGTTTTAGTCCTCAGATCCTATTATATTGAGTTGATGGCCGAGCATTTACTGTTTTCATCTCCTTACTTAAACCATCATATAGTATGTTACGCTGTTGGGAGGAAGACTACGTCACGTATATTGAGAGAAAGTACCAAGTATTTTGTTCGACTTCATCATGATAATTTTATGAATGCAAGCGATTCGTTTTGGATGAATGAAAATGATTTAATCGTTGAAAAGATACATATCACAAAGGTTTTGTATTATAGAAACATTTCGTCATAACTAAAATTGCATTAAAACGGTACTCCATTTTTTTCATGACATTCAGAAAATAGTTAAACCTTTGACCATCATGAAGTGGATCTACTAAAGTGTTTTTGTTCAATCAGTTTTCCCGTGAAAGGAATTCGGTAGAAATCGGCAAATTAACGTCATACACTCCTTTCTCTTCAAACGTCTATTATGACAAACTAACCTGATTTCACTCTTCTTTTAAGCGTAGAATACTAATTTTAATGTTTGTGTTTACGTGTAGATATTGCCCGGACACAGAGCACGTTTTATTTGACTTATTACCAGTTTCGCTCATCAGATCTTCAGATATTCATTGCCTTGAATTTGTGATGAGGATGGTACCTAGAGGAGCTTTAAACACTTCACGTGCGGCCATCACGCCAATGAATATATAAAGATGCCAGCGTCTGATGAGAGGAACTAGTAATGCATCAAACAATAGGCGACCTTTAGCGGTTTGTCTGCACAGCAATTCTTAACGGTCGATTTGTGCTCTGAAGGCGATGCCTACGTTTATAAGTTTATAAGTGTAGATAATAATATAAGCATCAGTGACACTTTCAACAGGTTTACAGCACATCTGTTCGGTGATGAACCTTATACCCGCAAACCATTCAAGATTAAACATAATAATTCTGCTCACAAGCTGAAATGTGCCGTCAAGTTACTGCAAATTACATCAACTAGAAAGTTTTCCAGTTACGTGACAATTAAAGATATGAGTAATTCGAAAGTCTCGCATACGTATTTTGCCACGCCAGGAAAGCCCTTTTGAACAGCGCTGGGATTGTTTCTCATTATAATTATTATTATCTTAAATAACTGTATTCTCCCTCTCCCACCGCTGGATGTTCAGGCCAGTCTGTTGTGGATGGCTTCCGTCACTGTTCGTTGACTCTCTTGTGAAATTTCGATACAGTTCACATCCCGCGAAAGTGCAGTAAACGAAATAAAATTAAGTTATTGGATGTCGTCTCTAGTAAGACAGGTTCCTTCGTCGATGGAAAATTTCAACGAAAGAGCCAACATGAAAATCAAATAGTTTCCTCGTTGAACAATAACGATCGCAGTCGACCTCCTATGAAATAGTAACGTACAGTTTTGATTTAAAAAAATGCCTCTGAGCACTATGGGACTTAATTGCTGAGGTCATCAGTCCCCTAGAAATTAGAACTACTTAAACCTAACTAACTTAAGGACATCACACACACCCATGCCCGAGGCAGGATTTGAACCTGCGACATTAGCGGTCGCGCGGATCCAGACTGTAGCGCCTAGAACCGCTCGGCCACCCCGGCCGGCACAGTTTTGATCACTTGAGGATATATAGAAAATATGTGCTTCAAATACGCCTACATTTAAAACGCTTCTACGCACTTAATTAAGTAATTACTCAAAAATATTTTTCCATGAACGATAGTTACAATAGACGAATATGGACACACAGAATCAAGTGATACTAATCTTGTCGTGACAGAAGACTTAAAGAGCCTTTTTTCGTTTTTTAAAAGACAAAATGCAAGTAAATGCAAGCAGCATCTTATAACACGGAAAGTTCTCTGTATTACAGTTTCTCTACGTATTTTATTGAGACTATAAATATAAAAACGTTTGTGCTATAAAGTATAAAAATTATCTATTACTTCTTGAGCTGAGTCTAAATTGTTCACAGCAGTAAATGCCTGATAATTTACAAAAGTGACAAAGGTCTTATGTAGGCCATACGTGTTTCCCTTTATTTTAAAGCATATTCATTTATCGCTGTAATAATGTGGTGTTTATTGCGAATCTGTTTGTTTGCCAAGTCAGCATCGGGTCTCATGTTTTAAATTACTTCTATAAGCAGCGTGAACATACTGCTATTCCTTAGATTTTTTTCTTTCCTACATCATTCCCAGCATTCTTATACACACAGGTGTTCGGCTGTAGTATGTTGTTCTTACTTTTTACAGAATATATTTCCCTGTTCACGTTGTAAGATACACCTCTTGTTTTGAGGTGGCGGAATGCGATCTTTTTTTTTTGTTTTCTTTTTACCACTGTGGTAGCTTCTGGCATAGATATGTGTGTGTTTGTGAGAGCGCGCGCGCGGCTTTCTGTGTGTGTGTGTGTGTGTGTGTGTGTGTGTGTGTGTGTGTATGTGTGTTTTTGGTGTAAATGAATTATCACAGTTGCGATAGACGGTAAATATTTATATATTTCCCCCTTACGGGACGGCATTATGAGGGCTGCGACTGTTGATAAATACAAATAAAACAGTTTCTGCGTCGATATGAAACTTTCTGGCAGATTAAAATTGTGTGCCGGACCGAGACTCGAACTCGGGACCCTTGCATTTCGCGGGAAAGTGCTCTACGACTTGCCCGCGAAAGGCAAGGGTCCCGAGTTCGAGTCTCGGTCCTGCACACAGTTTTAATCTGTCAGGAAGTTTCATATCAGCGTACACTCTGCTGCAGAGTGAAAATCTCATTCTAGTTTCTGCGTCAGTTACTTGTTTATTTTACCACTATTCGTTTCAATGTTTCACACCATCATTTTCAGGTGGAGAATTGTTTATTTACGTGGCTGGTGTTGGTGAAGAGTACAGATATCTTTGCACAGTCGAAGACCAAGGACAGTGTGAGTAATTTTGCGTCTTTTGCTGATGACAAAAATTTGTTTCTTTAGAAAAGAACTTTAGAGGTTAAAAAACATGAATATCAAACAGAAAAGACTACAGAAATTCTGTGTTTCTTGGATTGGACAAATATTCTATAAAGAAGATTAAGGTAACCGCTTGAGTTCATAAGAGTATAATAAATACGCTATGTATATGGAGTTGGAAAGTAAAAATTTCTTTATTCGTATGTCTATTTGATTCCAAATACGAACACGGTATTCTATGATTGACGTAGAGTGAGTGTTCTTCTACATCTGCATCTACATACTGTAAAGATCCCGCTGTAATCTGATATAATATTGTTTTGTTTCTCGTTCCTTTTCCTTCAAATCAAGTTTAGAATAGCAATAGACCAGGTTTTGCATTTCTTTCTGTGTTCTGTACGTTCTGTAACTGAAATCAGAGAATTTATTATTTTTAATTTTCTCATGTTGTATGCTTATACATTTATTGACTGGTTAACATATTCCTACGTACATAAAATAGTGTATTAATGTAATGTGTTACGAGAGAGACGAGCTTTGATATGTAATCGATACTATGCTATGTAGACCAGTATCGAAGGAGTTTGGAGAGAAGTGGAGAGACATAACTGTCGCGCTTAAGCGAGAGAATGTCGTGTTAATAGCAGTAGCTTGAGACTGTGTTTTCCATTGATAAAGCTGTCTGTCTTCGACATGTATCACGGAATGTAAAATAGAGGGTAAGCCAGGAGGAAAGATACATGTTGTGCGGGATGATAGTATAGATGACTCAGAACAAAAAACTACAAATGAATATATGTAATTTTTTTGACCGTAACCGGCATACAGATGTTTGAAAATCGCTAGCGTTAGTCTTACTGAAAATACATAAGACTTTGTGTTGCCACAGGAACACCCTCTAAATATTTTGTTATCACATTTTTAAGCAAATCAAGAAACCGTACTCCATTAAGACGGTTATCTAAAACAACTGCACCTATGAGTTTGTCATACAAAATATCGCACCACAAGTTCACAGAGATACGTCCTTCAGATTTCACAGTATAGTGCAGTATAGTGCAGATTTTCATCAGCCAACACGTTGCTATTGATGCCGTTGCGGCTAACTAATGTTGACTCATCGGTGAACAGAATACCTGGCGCACAGCATTCGTACGAGTGAGCTCGCATACGCATCACAGCAGCTGCATACAAGAGTTGCAAAATGCAGTTGAGTCTTTAATCATCAATTGTGAGCGGATAACTAAACGAAACATTAGATGACAATATTTGTCCTCTTCTCCATTGTTTTCATTAGTTTTCTCGGAAACTATTACAATCAGGGCTTATGTTCATATGATGTCTTTCTGTTGAGAATCACCAACACTGCCACACCTCAATGCATGTACCTTTCCTCCTGTTTCACCCTTTATAAATGCACTGAAGTACTTCTCGCCATAGACTAATATCTAAGAAAGTAAAATAAAAACTACGACTTTAGTCTACACGGCCAACTACGGATGATTCAGCTAACGAAGAGACAGTAAACAGTAAAGTAAGGACTTACTACTGTCTTGCTGCAAGAGAGGTGTTTTTAAGAGAGCAATTAATGTGTAAATTCGTAACAAGATCTACCCTCCTGGTTCTATGAGTCGCCAACGCGGCATGACGACACATCATTTGCCACAGCTTGATGATTCTTCATAGGGCATTATGACTGTCAGGAGACTTTCCTCTGATAGATTTGTTTCAACAGGCACTTTAAATCATGCCTTCAGTCATTTATAAAGCGTAAATTGAATTTAATTTGTTTTATTAACTGCTTCTTCATAGTAAAATAAGTTTTTGCGGATACTTTTGTTATTTGAAATGCTACGAAAAGCTTACATTTAATATTTTATTTTTAACTATAGATAGATTTGCATTTGCAGTGTTTTTGACTATTATTATCTCGTTCTACGTGTTTAGACCCCACTAAAAGTTGTACCCGACAGGTACATACTGACAGGAATTAGTTTACATCTCAGAACAGTCATACTGTAGTACTGTGTGGCAGTGATTACTTGTTTAGATGAATGTCAGTACTTGTTCCAGTCATAGAGCGATTAACGTAAATTCTGCGAACAACAAAATTTTTTTATTTCTACTTTATTCGAAGACTGTGAATAAATACTATACCTTTTATGTCAATTTCATTACTCTCAATACTTTTAGTCAACTTTTCATTCGATTTTAAAGATCAATTGTTTCTATTATTAGATTTTTTTTACGAAATCGGCCATCTCTGGTAGATGTGATACCAGTGAGGCTCCTGTTTCGTTACAATACGTACCCCATAAGCCACCATACACTGCATATTCCCTTGTGTCACTGCTGGTCATTCGCTTAGCTGTTCCACCCACAAACGGTGCGAGGATAACACGACTTCAGTATGGTCGCCCACGAGCAGTGGTTTCTCTTGTCTTCGCAGTCCTTACGTGAGTTGAATGTTGGTGGCAGTAGGTGCATTCTTCTGTGTGACGCAAATGTCTGTTCTCTAAACTCACTCCATAGCGAATCGCCGAGAGAACGTCTTTGTCCCTCCAAGGAGGTCACGGAACATTTCCGTAACACTCTACATCTACATCTACATCCATAATCGGCAAGCCACCTGTCCGTGTGTGGCAGAGGGTACCTTGAGTACCTCTATCGGTTCTCTCTTCTATTCCAGTCTCGTATTGTTGATGAGAAGAAAGATTGTCGGTATGCCTCTGTGTGGGCTCTAATCTCTCTGATTTTATCCTCATGGTCTCTTCGCGAGATATACGTAGGAGGGAGCAATATACTGCTTGATGATTCGAAACTTCAACAAAAGCCCGTACCGAGCTACTGAGCGTCACCCTTGCAGAGTCTTCCACTGGAGTTTATCAGTCATCTCAGTAACGCTTTCGCGATTACTAAATGATAGTGTAACGAAGCGTGCTGCTCTCCCTTGGATCTTCTGTACCTCTTCTATCAATTCTATCTGGTACGGATCCCACAGCGGCGAGCATTATTCAAGCAGTGGGCGAACAAGCGTACTGTAACCTACTTCCTTTGTTTTCGGACTGCATTTCCTTAGGATTCTTCCAATGAATCTCAGTCTGGCATCTGCTTTACCTACTCCCACATAATTAATGAATTAACTGCTTCCAGTGGCTGACCTGCTATATTGTAGCTAAATGGTAAAGGGTCTTTCTTTCCATGTATTCGCAGCACATTACACTTGTCTACATTGAGATTCAATTGCCATTCCCTGCACCGTGCGTCAATTCGATGCAGATCCTCCTGCATTTCAGCACAATTTTCCATTGGTACAACCTCTCGATATACTACAGCATCATCCGCAAAAAGTGTCAGTGAACTTCCGATGTTATCCACAACGTCATTTAAATATATATTGTGAATAGCAACGGTCATACGACACTCCACTGCGGCCAACCTGAAATCACTCTTACGTCGGAAGACTTCTCTCCATTCTCCATTGAGAATGACATGCTGCATTCTGTCATCTAGGAAATCTTCAATCCTATCACAGATTTTGTCTGATAGTCCATATGCTCTTACTTTGTTCATTAAACCACTGTGGGGAACTGTGTCAAACGCCTTGAGGAAGTCAACAAACACGGCATCTACCTGGGAACCCGTGTCTATGGTCCTCTGAGTCTCGCGGAGAGACACTCGCTTTTATTTGGAACTTAACAGTAACAAAACTAGCAGGACGCCGCTGAACTGTTTTGATATCTACTTTTGACATGAGCTGATGAGGATCCTAGACGTTCGAGCACTGCACAGTGGGCCCTACAACTGTTCCGCAAGCTGTCGCCCTTGTAGGTGAATTACAGTTTCCTGGAATTTTCCGATTTACTACACCATAACTTACGTGCACATTCCATTTCATGTCGCCTTGCAACGTTGCCGCTTGGTATTTAGTTGGCGTGCCTACGTCCAGCAGCAGACTATTAACACCATATTAGAATATTGCATCATTTTATTTCCTACTCATCTTCACTAACTTTATTTTTCCACATTTAAAGCAAGCCGCCATTCACCACACAAGTGGAAATTCTATCCTTCGTGTACGCTACTGAAGCCGGTCAAGGATGGCACTTTCCCGTACACTACAGCGTTATCAGCAGACAGTCGCAAATTCTAGCTCACTTTAGCCATCGGATCGTTCATGTATGTGGAGAACAAGAGCGGTGCTGTCACACTTTCCTGGAACTATCCTGGCGATATATTTGCGTTAAATACTTGCCGTCCAGGACAAGGTACTACGTAATAGTGTATCAGAACTCTCCAAAACACAGTATATGTTTGATAGAACTGCGTATCAAGATGAAGAACTTGGAAGATCTATTTTTGGAAGAATAATGGAATCCACTATCTCCGCTGCTAACTTACTAGTTATTATAACTATACATTCTGTTCACAATTGTTACCACCGATTACGAAGCCCTTTGCGACGGTGTCCAGAAACGTGTGAGATACGGAAACTTGCGGACACCGTAGATTTGAGGACATGTTACGTAAGAATATGCAGCGTGGTGGTGGCTGCAAAAAATGTTGTTTAAGTAACACGGAGCTACTTCCAATGAGAGGTCGCTCTCGATCATGTGCTCGCTGGGCAAATACTGCACGGTTATCCAAGGCATACATGGATGGAATGGGGACTCTTCATAATAAAGGTGACGATTTTGTTACGGTAATGCCTCTCTCGGAAAATATGAAGAGCCCTTGTGTTTATCAGCGGAATCAGGGGCGGCTGAATGCGTGAAGAAGGAAGTGGAGCACACAAATTGCATCCCTGCGCAGTTGGAAATGAATCCTCAAGGAAAAAAGATGGACGACAGGATAGAGAGAACTCTAAAAAATTATGAAGAGACTGAGGACATTAGCTCGCACTCAAAATCCATTGCACAAGTTCAGAAACCGAACTAATATCTATTCACAAGTAATGTATTCAAAAGCAAGGTACGCTACTGAGTCCTCGCATATTGTTTGGTTCAAACCATTATACTGAAGAAACACTATCAGTAATAATTTTAAGTTATATTAATAAATAAAACGTAATTCAGTTGTAGCAAAAAAAAAAAAAAAAAAAAAAAAAAGAATGATGCCTATGTAAAAAAAAAGTGAATTACTCGTCGCCTCTACGAGTAATTTCCCAGAGTAACTGAAATGTTTTAAAAATAGATGTAATGCAATATTTACAAAAAAGTATTTGTTTCCTGTTTACCTTAAATATAGTCTATCCTTGAAAAGGTCAGTCCTTAACAGTTTTGTAGAGTTTACTTTCGCAGTTTGCCTCTGTGTGATTTCCACTATTTACATTTGTTCCTTTTGGGCAATTTTTATAGATTGTACTCTTATCTAATATTGTAGGAAGGTCGAGAGAATCATTACCACCTCGAAATTTCTACCAAAAAAGGATATGGTGTATTAAACACGAGAAAGGCAAAGTGTTCAAATAACAGTATTTGTCTCTTAGTACATAAACAAACAGAAGGCATTATTTGGCGTGAGAATATGTCTGAAATAACCGTACGTGCTTCTACATCTACATCTACCTGACTACTCTGCAATTCACATTTAAGTGCTTAGCAGAGGGTTCATTGAACCACAATCATACTATTTCTCTACCATTCCACTCCCAAACACCGCGCGGGAAAAACGAACACCTAAACCTTCCTGTTCGAGCTCTGATTTCTCTTATTTTATTTTGATGATTATTCCTACCTATGTGGGTTGGGCTCAACAAAATATTTTCGCATTCGGAAGAGAAAGTTGGTGAGTGGTGGAAGACAGAATGTTTTCGGAGATGCAGAATTGGAGACATTGCTGAGTGAAGACTCTCGTCAAACTCAAGAAGAATTGGTACGATTAGTGGGAGCCATTTCAAAACGCGTCAAGGCCATGGGTATAACTCAGAAAGAAGGAACTTGGGTCAGTGTGAGCTGAAACCAAGAGACGTTGAACGGCGTTTGTGTGTTTGTGAACAATTGCTTCAGAAGCAAAAACGGAAGGGACTTCTGCATCGCATTGTGACCGGGAACGGAAAACGGGTTCATTATGTTATCTTTAAAAGCACAACATCATGGGAATATACGGACCATGCTTCCACATCGACGGCCAAACCGAATATTCAAGGCTCTAAGAATATGCTTTGCATTTCGTGGGACCAGCTCGGCGTCATATACTATGAGGTGTTAAAACCAAGTGAAACAATCACAGGTGCTTGTTATCAAACTCAGTTGACGCGTTTCAGCAGAGCATTTAAAGACAAACGGCCGCAATACAGCGAGAGGCACGGTGAAGTGATTTTGCAGCACGACAAAGCTCGACCCCACATTGCAAAAAGGTCAAAACATACTAGGACACGTTAAAATGGGAAATCCTACCCCACCCGCCGTATTCTCCAGACATTGCTCCCTTTATCACCTGTTTAGATCATTGGCGCATGGCCTGGCTGACCAACACTTCCGATCTCACGAAGAAGTCACAAATTGGATCGATTAGTGGATTGATTCAAAAAATGAGCACTTTTTTCGACGCGGGATTCGTACACTGCCCGAAAGATCAAAGGTAGTAGTGGCCAACGATGGGAAATACTTTGGATGATACGTGTGTAACCAATTTGTTTCATTAAAGCCTCAGATGTTGGGGAAAAACTGCGGTCCCAAAGTTGTACACCTTGTACATTTTACACACTACCACATAATTCATAAATACGATGTGATGTTGGAAGTGGCAGGAGTTTTCTTCAGTTGCAATGTGGAACACTGCTGTGAGGGAATTCTACAAACTGAAGCTGTGTTTTAATACACTCATCAAAAAAGTATTACATCGCCCCAGTTCCCAGAACTCCTGAAGATAGACGTTGACTGTGGATGTTGTATCACCCGCTCAGAGATCTAAACAACAATGCTTGTGCAGAGCCTATTAGACGGAGGGGATCCGACAGCCGATCAGTTCCAGTCATTCCACCAGGAAGGAGGTACACGTCTCGTGTTGTCTTTAGTTCAACCATGCCTAGACGGTCAATACCGCCGTTCGATCGCGTCAGTTTGTTACTTTGTGCCAGGAAGGGCTCTCAACAAGGGAAGTGTCCAGGCATCTCGGAATGAACCAAAGAGATGTTTTTCGAACTTGGAGGAGATACAGACAGACAGGAACTGTCGATGACATGCCTCGCTCAGGCTGCCCAAGGACTACTACTGCAGTGGATGACCGCTACCTACGGATTATAGCTCGGAAGAATCCTGACAGCAACGGCACCATGTTGAATAATGCTTTTCGTGCAGCCACAGGACGTCGTGTTAAGACTCAAACTGTGTGCAGTAGGCTGCATGATGCGCAACTTCACTCACGATGTCCAAGGCGACGTCCATCTTTGCAACCACGAAACGTTACAGCGCGGTACAGATGGGCC
This sequence comes from Schistocerca serialis cubense, assembly GCF_023864345.2. Classification (NCBI taxonomy): domain Eukaryota; kingdom Metazoa; phylum Arthropoda; class Insecta; order Orthoptera; family Acrididae; genus Schistocerca; species Schistocerca serialis. Next base: position 493,786,871 of record NC_064638.1, read on the forward strand.
CAACAACGTGCCGAATGGACCGATCAGGACTGACATCGCGTTCTGTTCACCAATGATTGTCGCAATTGCCTTCAACCAGACAATCGTCGGAGACGTGTTTGGAGGCAACCGAGTCAGGCTCAACGCCATGAACACACCGTCCACTGAGTGCAGCAAGGTGGAGATTCCCTGCTGTTTTGGGGTGGCATTATGTGGGGCCGACGTATTTCGCTGGTGGTCATGGGAGGTACCGTAACGGCTTTACGATGCGTGAATGCCATCCTCCTCCCTATAGTGCAACCATATCAGCAGCATATTGCCGAGGCACTCGGCTTCATGGACGACAATTCGCATCCCCATCATGCACATATTGTGAATGACCTCCTTCAGGATAACGACATCGCTCGACTACAGTGGTCAGCATGTTCTCCAGACAAGAACCCTGTCTAACATGCCTCGAAGAGATTGAAAAGCGCTGTTTACGGACGACGTGACCCACCAGTTACTCTGAGGGACCTACATCAAACCGCCGTTGAGGTGTGGGACAATCGGGACCCCCAGTGCCTTGATGAGTTTGTGGATATTATACCACGGCGAATACAGGCATGCATCATTGCAAGAGGAGGTGCTACTGGGTATTAGAGGTACCGGTGTGTACAGCAATCTGGTTTTTATGAGGAATGAAAAGAGCGGAAATGATGTTTATGTTGATCTCTATTCCAATTTTCTGTACAGGTTCCCTCTCAAGACCGAGGTGATACAAAACTTTTTTTGTTGTGTCTATTTAAAATTAAAGCAATGTTCCTGAGAATCGTTTATTAACAACTTTCCGAAGTGGTAATTAAAATTATTATGGCATAGACTTTCGCTTCCTAGGAATGTTGTATAAATTATTGTTCAAAATATTATAAGAAAGGAGCACATTGTTTTGTTTCCAGTTTGTTGTAAGAAAACTAGGTGGTCCTCCTGTCAGGAAGGTCGCAGTTCGTAGTAACAGACGGCAAATCATCGAGTAAAACTGAAGTGATATCAGGTGTTCCCCAAGGAAGCGTCCTGGGACCTCTGCTGTTCCTGATCTATACAAATGACCTGGGTGACAATTTCAGCAGTTCTCTTAGGTTGTTCGCTGATGATGCTGTAATTTACCGTCTAGTAAGGTCATCCGAAGACCAGTATCAGTTGCAAAGCAATTTTGGAAAAGATTGCTGTATTGTGTGGCAGGTGGCAGTTGGCGCTAAATAACGAAAAGTGTGAGGTGATCCACATGAGTTCCAAAATAAATCCGTTGTTACGTGCTGAAGAAACATTGAAATCAGTATATAAATTTCTAAAAGAGGAAACAAGCTATGTTTACCATTCACTCAAGAGTTATTGTTGTAACGGTGCTTCTGGAGTACATGAGTTGACTACATTTAAAGATCAACAACAGAGACCGTTCTAAGGTACCAGGCGTCGACTCATGCCGAACCACCCATATTAGTACATGGTGTAGCCTGGACAGACGGCAATGCAGGCAGCCAGTCGATCGTACAGATGGCGAATACTGTCGTGGAATATGTTATGCCACGCGTTCTTGAAGAGTTACTGGTTGACGAATCGTAAGAGTCACTTTTTGCCCCAGCATGTCCCACGTGTGATCGATAGCGACAAATCCGGAGATCGTACTGGCCAATGAAGTTGCCGCACGTCTCGCTGAGCACGTTGAGTACCACGGGCAGTGTTAAGGCGAGGAATAAATTTTTTGAACAACACATCGTCTTCCTATTTCAAGAACGGCAAAAAAGCGAATTAAAAAAAAATGGTTCTGAGCACTATGGGACTTAACTTCTGAGGTCATCAGTCCCCTAGAACTTAGAACTACTTAAACTTAACTAACCTAAGGACATCGCACACATCCAAGCCCGAGGCCGAATTCGAACCTGCGACCGTAGCGGTCGGGCGGTTCCAGAATGTAGCGTCTAGAACAAAAAAGCGAGTCTAACAAAATTCTGCACATATCGAGAACTAGGTAGCGTGCTCTCCAGAAACACCAAAGGTGAACGAGAGTTGCAGCTTATCGCTCCCCAGACCATAAAGCCTGGGGTAGGGCCAGTTTGTCGTGGACGTACGCACTCTACAAGACAACGATCATCTGGTCTACGTCGTAGGCGCAAAAGGACATCACTTGTCGTGCAGGCAAAACCTGCTTTCGTCGTAGTTGTGGTGTGATTGGGAGACGAGCTAGAACAGTGCATGCCCGTAACCGGTTCTCAACAATTCTTGTTGACACGTCTGGGTTCGCAAGCCCTGTTATCCGCGCTATGGTATCTCTATCATTAGCCAATGCTGCCCTTACAGTGTGACGGTCCTGGTGGGGGTCTGTGCTGAGTGGACGTCCAGAACCTCGTCTACTGGTGTGATAACGTTTATGTGACCACAGTTGCCAGTATCGTTGCTCCGAAAGGACCATCCCGCCACTTAATAGGCCACAATTTTACCACTTTCAAACGAGCTCAGTTGCTTGTAGGAAGCACGAGTGCGTCTCTGTGACATGGTTGCCTGCTTACTTCAAACGTTTGCACCACAACGAGACTTCTGGCTGTAAGCTCCCCTATTAAAGATAGACACAGATGGCGCTCTGGTAGCTATTCCATTACGCTATCTGTTGGCGTATCAACATCTACTATCCCCCAGGTGGTATTGTCATGGTTGTATCAAAATCGACTTCGTCTTTCCAGTGGTAAAATTTTTTTCTGGCAGTGTATTGCATGTTTTTTGTAGAGGGTGCGGCAGAAACAATGAGCTGTTTTAAGTTGCTTGCCATTGAGCACCACTATTGGCTGATGCCAATGGTGTTCGCAAATCTGGCTAAACCCTGCTGCGCTCATATTTCTTCGTTGCCCAAATGGTCTAATTCCAGATTGGTCGAAACAGTGCCCGAATACTACAACAAATATTAGCAAACGAGGTAGCACAATGGCTAGCACACTGGTTTAAAATTCTGTAGCACGACTGTTCAAAGCAGCGTTCAGCCATCCTGATTTAGATTTTCCGTGATTTCCCTAAACCAATTAAGGTAAAAGCCGAGATGGTTCCCTTGAAAACGGCAGAGCCGATTTCCCTCTCCACCCTTCCCTAATCGGAGCTTACGCTCCGTCTGTAATGACCTCGGTGTCGGTGGGATGTGACACACAAATCCCCTCCTCCTCCTAAAAAAAAACAAACATTGCTCTCGCCGAAAAATCCGTTATACTTTGCGCTCGGAACGTCTCTGTGCACTGGACTACGGACTATGAACGTAGATCATGTTGAAAGTTCGGAACAAAGTTGCCAGGACACAAAGTGGTAAGAACTCATTTCTCATAATTGTGCGATTTTATTTGGATTCATTCTGCTGTTAATAACTTTCAACTGTTTGGTTCAATTGATGATAGCTATCTAATGTGATGTGCAGTAATTATATGATTAATTTGTTTTTAAAGTGTGATGCTTTCATGTGAGGAAAGTATCTTTTTTGTTGAACATCTTGTTGAAACCGCGACCGGAACGTCCGCGGGGTTGCCTTGAAGGAAAGATCTGCGGGATCCACGAAGCGGCCCGTGAACAACAACATAAACGGGAGGGGACGGACACAAAGAACGAAGGAGAACCGAATGAGATCTTACGAGTCACAACAAGCAAGAAACAACGGGGTCATTAGAAGACCTCACGAATCAACCACATCCACTCCTATATGGAGCAAAGTAACGTAAATACACTGTCTGAGGCGAGATTTCGACAGACGAACGCAAAGATTAGACTGACCGGCTGAGCTTTTTTTTTTCCTTTATTGATTTTCAATTCCCCCCCGAAGGAGGCGGGCTGGCACCAGCTTAGTACGCTGCTCTACAGCCTACAGACTTTTATTTTAAAAACAAAAGAAGAAAAGAAACAAGAAAAACAGGCGATGAAACGGTGACGTAAAGTGTAAAATGACGGAAAAATGCGGAAAGTTAAAAAAGAAAGCAAAAGGGGGTTGGCAATGTTAATAAAAGACACAGGAATCAGACAAGTAACATAGTACACACACAATTAAAAAACACGGCGACAGTCTGGTTTCTGTTCCCAAGAGATAAAAGGCACACCCAGCAACAGTATGATGGCCGTTCGCAACACTTCCCAAAAGAACACAACACGGAACACTCACTGTAGAACACTGCACGGAAGTGGCGGCACAAAGATGACACTCCCGAACCAAAGGCAGATGGGGGGAAGGGGACCTGGAGGAGGGGGAAGAACAAGAAGGAAAAAAACGAAAAAGGGGGAGGGGAACTAAGGAGGGAGAGGACTAATAAAGGGGGAGAAGGGCAGACGTGAGAGGGAATGAGAGGAGGCAGAGGAGGGAAATGTAAAAGGACTCGGGGGCAAAGAGAGGGGAGGTGGGGAAGAAAGAGGATGGAAGGGGGGGAGAGGGAGCCCGGGAAAAGGACAGAGGTTGGAGGGGGAGTGAGGATCAGAGTTGATAGGGGGGATAAATGGAGAGATGGCATCTTCCGGGAGGGGGGTTGATGGAAGCCACCTTGGGAAAGGAGATGTAGGGTGTAGAGATGGAGGGTAGGGGGGACACAACAGTGAAGACGTGGCAGGGGGCGGGTAAGGGGGCGGGCCGGCTGATCGCATCGCATGGATCTGCACGGAGATAACTTTTCCTCCGATGTGTGATGGAGTTTGCAGCAGTTATTGCTTTGCCTCCCATGCATGCTGATGTTGCGTCTTCATATGTGGATTGTCTTCTTGGGTATCTCCTCAGCACAGTTCTGCAGAGCTAGCTATGCAGCGAGGAGGTGTGGCCAGCGGGTGGTGACGCTGCGCGGCAATTTGCGGCCCAGCGTCCGGATTTGGGTGTTGTGCGACCGGCCAGCACTTTCGTAAAAGGTGCGGGCGGTCGTCTGGAAGAGGCCACGGAGCAAAGGTACTTCCGCGACGTCGTGAAGATGAGCGGTGGGAAAATCGTAAGGCAGGTGTAAGGCCAGCCGACGGATGCGATTCTGCAGTGTCTCCAGCTTCTTCAGGTTCGTGTCGGCGGCGTTCCCCCAGACGACGGCGGCGTATTGGAGTACAGGACGGAGCAGCGCCTTGTACAGGGTGATGCGCAGCCGCGGTTGTAGTTGGGAGCCGGGGTTCAGCACCGGGTACAGGGTGCGGAGCCTTTTCCGCACTTTGGCCTTCACTTCGCGGATGTGCGGAACCCACGTGAGTCGGCGGTCGATGGTGACACCGAGGTAATGCGCCGTTGGGCGCCACGGGACAGGGCTTCCACCGACGGTGAGCGGCTGCAGACCTGCAGGAACGAGTCGCCTGGTGACGATCAGGAACTGGGTCTTGGCACCATTGAATTGGAGACGCCACTTGACTGCCCAGGCTGCCAGGGTGTCAACGGCGAGCTGCAGACGGCGGCGCATGACGGCGGCATTGAGGCTCCTGGTATAGAGAGCCGTGTCATCCGCGTACAGGGTTAGCCGCACACGGTCGATCTTCGGCGCATCAGACGTGTACAGCGAGTACAGGAGTGGCCCCAAGACCGAGCCCTGTGGCACACCGGCGTTGATGCGGCGGACGGAGGACAAGCCCTGCGCGGCCCGCACACGGAAGGTCCTATCAGCAAGATAGGAAGCGATGAGACATACGTGCGACGTCGGGACCCCAAGTTCAAAAAGTTTGAACGAGAGGCCGCGGTGCCACACGCTGTCGAAAGCACGCGACATGTCCAGGAACACCGCGCCGAAGAACTCGCGCTGCTCGAGGGCGACGAACGCATCTTCCACTAGCCGAAGGAGTTGATGAACGGCCGAGTGGCCCCTGCGAAATCCGAACTGCTCTTCGGGCAGGAGGCCTTCCTCGTCGACGTAGCGCTGCAGCCGCTTGATGTACACCCTTTCAAAGACCTTGGAGACGGCCGGCAGTAGACTAATAGGTTTATAGTTCATGGGCTGCCGCAGATCCTTCCCCATCTTCGGAATCGCCACGATTTCTGCATGCTTCCAGGACTGAGGAAAACTGCAGGACCGGAGGATGACATCAAAGACGTCGGCAAGATGAGTGACAGCCACGGGCGGCAACTTCTGGAGCAGGGCGTTGGAAACTTCGTCTGGGCCCGCAGCTTTCCTGGGGTTCAGGGCACGCAGGATGGACGACACCTCCTCCGCCGTTGTCTCTTTAATGACGTCATCGTCGTCGCGTGCCTCCAAGTAGCGTGGGAGCCGGCCAGCAACCAGGTCGTCGTGGACAGCGTCAGTCGGGTCTTCGTTAGGCGTAAATGCAGCCTCGAAGACGTCGGCGAGGGCATCAGCCTTCGCAGCTGGTTCGCAGACAGCCTGACCATGGAGCAGCAGCGGAGGGATACGTTGCGTACGGCGTAGGAAACGCTTCGTCATCTGCCAGGCTGTGCCGTCTTCAAGACAAAGGGTGGCGACCTTGTTATTCCAGTCGCGATTGCGATGGTTGTCAATGGCGGCCCGGATGTCCCGACGCATCCTGTTGAGAAGGCGCTTGGTGTAGGCATTTCTCGTCCTCTGCCACTCCCGGTAGAGCCGGTTCTTCTCAGTGATGACCGCAAGGATGTCCGGCGGCAGCTGTCGGGAGTAGTCAGGTGGAGGGCGAGATCGGGGCGGCGTCGCTATAGTGGCAGCGTCGATCGTGGTTGCCGCGAAGTGCAAAAGTGCTTCGTCCGCTCCAGCTTCCGCAGGGGGCGGCGCGGCGGCGAGTGAGTGAATCACGGCTTCTTGAACCCTGTCCCAGTCGATGCCAGCAAGTGAGATACCTCGCCTGGGCTGCTGGAGGGCGTCTAGGTCGATATCAAAAACCACAGGGACATGATCCGAAGACAGTGCCGTCCTCGTCGTAGCGGTGATCTGATGACGGATGCCCTTGACGACTGCGATGTAAATTATATCTGGGAGGCCACGGGCAGGGAAGATTGTCGGGTCGTACGGCCCCACCACAAGCGCATGGTGACGTTCCACTACCCAGAGCAGGTAGCGGCCAGCGGCATTGGTGATCCTGGAGTTCCAGGCGACGAACACCTGCCCCCTCAAGGAGAGCAGAACATCGATCTCAGCAGGGTCCAGGGGACGAGACGGCGGCCGATAGGCCGCGACGAACGTGATGGCGCCCGCCGAGGTGTGAACGACGACACCAGTGGCCTCCAGCGTTGCCAGTGGTGGAAGTTGTATCACATGGTGGCGAATGCCATTGCGGACGTAAACGGCTGTCCCACCAACCGCCGTCAATCGATCGGCGCGATAGCTGGAGTAGTTTGCCGCCCTGACGTCGACCCCAGGCTTCAGGTGTGTTTCATTGATAAGGCAGACGTCGACGGCTTCATCTCGGAGAAATTGGCGAAGTTCGCCAGCTTGAGTGCGGACGCCGTTGGCATTCCACGCGACGACCGTGAGCCCTCTAACGCTGCCCATGGTGCAACTGGTGAGTGTTGACAGCGGTCGGGGCCGGAGAGGCCATCGGCACTGCAGCGGTGAGTTGCTGCGACAGGACTTCAATCAACTTCGTAGCACTGGTCACCAGGGCTGTGAGTGCGCGACGAGGTTGGCAAGGTCAGCGGTGGAGGCAGCCGGCGCGGCCCCGGCGCTGGAAGGGGGAGGCGTGGCTGCTTCGCTGTGAGAGTCCACCTGGGGCTGCTCGACTGACGGTGCCAAGCGCTTGGTACCCACAGGGCGGTGACCCCCGCGCCGGCGGTTGGCGGGGCTCGGTCCGGCCGACGTCCCGGGAGAGGCAGCACCCGGTTCCGCCACTACCAGCTGTGGTGGAGGCGCAGGAGCCTCAGGTGTCGGCAAGGCCTCGGATGCGGGAGGAGCAGGAGCAGCCGGGGCGGCGGAGGGCGTCCCTGACGTTGCCGCCGCGAAAGAGACGCCTGGCCGTCTCGTTGCTGGCTTCTTCTGGCGTGGCGCTGGTGTTTGGCCACGTTGGCGAGCGATGGCACGCTTCCACACCTCACATCCACGATAACTGGCCACGTGAGCACCGCCACAGAGTGCACATGTAGGCTTCTCGGTGGCGGACGGGGGCACGCACTTCCTGCGTGGGCGCCGGCGCATTTAACACATCTGTCCGGCATAGAGCAGTGGCGCGCGACGTGGTTGATCCCCTGGCAGCGAAAGCACTGCACAGGGCCTCTCCGGGAGCGAAGATCTTCGGTCTGGACCGGAACGTCGGCGACCCGCGTCAATTGGTATAGTTTGCGGTTCTCCACGGTGTCGGAGCAGACGACCAGGAAGAGCGGCATATCATCGCGTGATTTTGGCGACTTCATCTTCACGACTGCCCGGATGTAGAAGCCCAGGTCAGCGAGTTCACGATGCAGGTGATCGGCTTCCATGCTAAACGGGAGGTCGCGGAATACAATCTTCAAGACCTTGTCAGGTGCGGAAGCGTGGATATAGAATGGGATACCACGCTCAGACGCCTCCTGAGTGACCCGGCGATAATCGTCGGCAGTGCGGTGTGTGACCCTGTACAGGTCACGCCCTGCAGGCTTCACGGTGTACACGGCCGTTGTCCAGCTGCGCAACAACTTCTGCAGTTCCCCATAGGGCGGCCGAAACTGGAGGACCACCGGTGGAAGATCGGAGTCTTTCTTCGGCGCGGGATCGCGAGGCGGCGGGTCCGGCACGTCATCGAGCGCGTCGAATGAGTTGGCGACGGCAGTTGGAGGCGTCGTCGATGACAGCATGCGTCTTGCAGTTCGCCGGGCCGGGACAAAACCGTCGGCATCAGGGGCGAAATCTTGCTTGGCTCTCTTCTCAATCGGCGACCTGCGAACAGCGGCCGTCGCAGCTGTTGCCCTCCTCTTCTGTTTCCCGCTGCGTCCGCGTGGCTGAGGGGCGGTAGAGCTCTCATCTTCAGAATCGGGCAGCGGAGAAGACAGCGCAGTCTTCAACGTTTCCGGAGCTGTGTCCGTCAAATCCATAGCCATAGCAGTGGTCGTCATAAGTGGGGGGCCAGATGGGGCCGCCGACGGCGCAAGCGCGGCCGGACGGCGATCTGCCACACCCTTCGCGTCGCTAGCAGGCGCTGGTACGTCCTTCTCGCGGTTGCACATCTCAGCGACTGGATGGTGCCCGTCCTGCGTGTCGGGCCGGCTGAGCGAGAGGCAGGCGCTTAAATACTTGATCAGGGACGCCGCTATTAGCCGCTGGGACCACGTGTTCTACCGCTGGGACCACGTGTTCCACCGTGGCGCCCTCACACTAAACGTGCGCCAGGAGGCGCGCGCCGCCACGGCTTACGGCGCGATGGTGCAGAGACTTCTAGGGATCTTCTACGTCCAAGCCGTCTGTCACGAATTCAAAATCTGTGGCGCAAGGTACCAGACATGTGTTACGGGAAGGTGATAAACACACGAATTTATTGCAGGAGGGATTAGTTAGAATATTCCCCTCACCGTAATGCAGTTCGTCGACTTGTTGAGAGATTTTGAGAGACTTGCTCAATGTTAGATGCCGAACGAACTAGAATACCACATAAATTGAAAAAAAAGAATTTGTTGGTTATTCCTGACTTTGCACCAGAGCACAGCAAAATCAGTGCACAAACTGGCACAAGGAAAATCTGTTGAACTTGCAACCACCCATGAAGTGGTTAGGCAAACGCTGAAAGTATACCGAGTAAAATGACAGCAGTGACATATTGTATTGAGAGGAATTCCACTGTATTCTTGATGTCACCTTCTCCACTGACCGAAAGATATTGCAGCACCAAGAAAAAGTTGTGTGACATTAACGAAAGTTGGTAGGCGAGAAGAATGACGTCCCATTTAAATTTCGTGCCAGTCGCATAAGGGTGCCACTAGCAGTGCCACTCGGAGGATGCAAATTAGATTTGCCTTAAATACACACTGTAGCGGCCGTGAGCGTTAGTCAACTTTGAGACTAGTTGTGATGAGTTGATGTTAATAAAAAATGCCTTTAAGGTGATAAAGACGTCATTATCGACACATCACTGAGTTTGGAAGGGGATGACAGAACTACGAAAAGCCTGGTGCTACTTGTGCCGTATAGCAGGAAGACTTACAGGAATGTAGGCAATGTCCGTATCAACGGAGGTTACGAGAGTGCACGGTCGCAAGTGGCAGGCACTACACTACCGAGAGGGAACACCGTGTTCGGCGTATGGCTCTGACTCATCTTACCGCATCTGTAGCTGTAATATGAGCAGCAGCTGCAACTCAGTAACACAACTAACAAAAATCATTTACTTCAACGAGAGCTCCGAACCAGACGCCCTGTAACGTGCATACCACTGACCCCCAGCCACCGCCATATCTGACTTCAATGGTGTCAAGCTAGAGATCTTCGGACGGCAGGGTAGTGGTCTATTGTGCATTTTTAATGAAATACAGTTGTGTCACTGTGCCAGTACGCTGATGTGTTCGTTAGAAGGAGGCCAACAGAAGCACCCTCGTGGTTATCCTACGCACTTTGATTCCAAATTTGAACGTCAATTTCATGATTCAACCTATCGTGCTTATATTCAAGCACGGCATTCCAGGGAGTGTTTTCCACCAGGATAACGCCCTGCCGCAAACAGCTGTTGCTTTGATGAATTCTTCTCGGGTTATCAGCCGACTGGTAGCGTCGTCTTGTCGCGACGTTTCAATGTATTTCGTACCCATTATCTTCTGGCCAGAAGATGATGGGTACGAAACTCATTGAAACGTTGCGACAAGACGACGCTACCACTCGGCTGATAACCCGAGAAGAATTCATCAGTGGAATACGCTGAGAACGACTACAATCGCAGTTGTGGCTTTGGCCTGCTAGAAGGCAAGCCCTGTGAATCAAGCGCATGTAGACATCATCGGATGACAACTCCAGCGTCATCCACAAACACCAATAACCGCCCCTATATTGACCGACCAAGAGCTGTAAACTTAGAACTCCACCGCACAAACTGATATCTGACATCTATACAGCACTATGCATGCACATATACATATTTGCGTTCAACGTATTTGCATTTCACATTTGCAATTGTTTATCTCGCTCGTACATTAAACTGTGATCTAGCAATTTTAATCACTAAAATACGTTATCTAGACAACTGTATTCCCAAAACTGCCTTACTCTAAATTACTTTTTTATTGTTGTAATGTCATTTCCGTCAGCGTATAAAGTCGAGGCCTGGTTCCACTTACCTGGTCGTATTACACCCCAACCACACGATTATCAAAAACGAAGGACCTTAATGCTGGATATTCAAAGCCATTTCATGGTCTGTAAAATGGAGAGTGGTTAGCGATATCCCAATGGTGTATTATTGTACCATTGCATTTTGTAGAAACCATTAACAGTGAAAGTAATTTTTTAATGGTACACCATTTCTTTGTCCATCAGAAGATGAACTCAGTTGCTCATGGTGTAGGCAACATAATGCTACTGCGCACACAGCTGACAACATGATGCGTCTTCTGGCAGTGTTTGGGGGGGAACGTATCATCTCAAAACATGTGGTGCCCTCGCTCACCGGACCGTACTCCGCACACTCGAGAACAACAAACCTGCAGTGTCTCGGAGTCGCCCTATCTCGATTTGTAACTCACATGTAAAAATTGAAATAAGTGGGTACGTGAGAGTCATTTCACAATCACAGCTGCAGAAAGTTTCTTCCAATAAAATTAAGCGTGTGCAAACTTGAACGAAGCCGTCTGTGGACGTCATTTCCAAAATATCCTGAAAGCGCACTGCAACTTTCCAATAACTCTGTAGTTACGGCATAAAGATTGACAAAGCCATTTCAGAGCAAGAGTCACTGTACACTGCACGTTGAGTAAGGCAGGATTCTGCAAGCAGTGTGCCGCCACAAAGTGAAGGCTATGACGCCAGCATTATATATTACCATAAGAAATTAAAGGATTTTTATTTTATACTGAAGCGCCACAGAAACTAATGTAGACTTCCGTATTCAAATATGGAGAAATGTAAACAAGCGACAAGATGAAGTGGGGATTTTCCAGTACGACTATTTCACGAGTGTACCGTGAATATCAGGAATCCGGCAAAACAACAAATCTGCGACATCGTTGCGGCCGGAAAAAGATCCTGCAAGAACAGGACCAACAACGACTGAAGAGAATCGTTCAACGTAACAGAAGTGCCATCCTTACGCAAATTGCTGCAGATCCCAATATCTGGCCATAAACAAGTGTCAGCGTGCGAGCCATTCAACTCAAACATCATCGATATGGGCTTTCGGAGCTGAAGGCCCACTCGTGTACCCTTGATGGCTAAACGACACAAAGCTTTAAGTCTCGCCTGGGCCCGTAAACACTGACATTGGACTGGAAACATGTTGCCTGGTCGGACGAGTTTCAAGTTGTATCGAGCGGATGGACTTGCACTGGTATGGAGGCAACCTCATGAATCCATGGACCCTGCATGTGAGCAGGGGACTGTTTAAACTGGTGGAGGCTCTGTAATGGTGTGGAGCGTGTACAGTAAGGGTGATTTTGGGCCCCCAATACGTCTAGATACGACTCTGAGAGGTGATATGTACGTAAGAATTCTATCTAATGACCTGCATCCATTTATGTCCATTGTGCTTTCAGACGGACTTCGGCTATTCCAGCAGGATAATTGCTGTAGAGTGCACCCAGGAATACTCTTCTGAGTTTAAAAACTTCCGCTGGCCACCAAACTCCCCAGACATGAACACTATTGAGTATATTTGGGATGCCTTGCAGCGTGCTGTTCAGAAGAGGTATCCACCCCGTAGTGCTCTTACGGATTTATGGAGAGGCCTGCAGAGTTCATGGTGCCAATTCCCTCCAGCACTACTTGAGATATCAGTCGTGTCCATGCCACGTCGTGTTGCGGCAGTTCTGCGTGCTCGAGGGGGTGCTACACGACATCAGGCAGACGTATCAGTGGAACGGGAGAGGTTCATCCTAAACCAAGAAAATAAAAGAAGCCACTTCGGAGCTTATCAAAATGATGGAAACATTTATTCTTGGAGAATATGTTTGACAGCAAGGCAGCAGCCAAAGAAGTGATAATGATTGCGTCTAGCGTTTGATATTTTCTGCAGCAAGCAAGTTCCATGGAGGCTCAGTTTATGAATCATGTATACTGTCTCACACTGCCTCGTAATGCTTTTTCTGTTATGCAAATCTTGATGTAACTATCCATATTCGCCAATGTAATTATCGTTTCAAACTATCATCTCATTTCTTGTCTAGTAGTTACTGAATACTTTTTGTATGACAACTCAAGAACAATACAGCACCAAATAGACCACACTATATGTTAAGTAAATAAATATTTATATTCAGCGAAACAGTGTCCAAGATGACATTTCAAAATCTATGTTCCCGTCGCCACTGTCACTCAAATTGAAATAACTTAAGCACAAGAATAGGCCATTTGTATCGAAATATGTTTATAACAATATGTAATGAGAGCTGTGCCATGAAATGACTATGCATGGTTCTGGATACTTAGAAGAATTTTATCCAACTATGTTGAGTAGAAGAACACATACTTCTGCGAAAATTATGTATAAGAGCTTTTTCCATCTGGCGGTCCAGATTTAGTTGTTTCGTAATTTCCCTACCCCGCTTACGGCGAATAGTGGAATGGTTCCATTGAAGGGGCATAATCGACTTCTTTACCAACTCTTCACGAAAACGAACTTTATGTCAGTCTGCAGTGAGCTCAACGTCTCTGGGGTGTTAAACTACAATCTCCCTTTCTCCTTAGGGAATAATAAGTGCAATATCACATGTAATTAATTTTCATCGTCTCGTCACTGAAGCGTGTCTTGAGTCAGTTATTCGTGGTTATATGCAGGGAGCGTGTTGAGCCACAGTGGTAACATTTATTAGTGACTACGTCATATTAGTATATATTAAAGAATGACATCCTAGTATCCTAGAGAGTAATGTAATATACACTCAAGCGGCAAAGAATCTGGTATAGGCATGCGCATTCAAATACAGAGATATGTCAACAGGCAGAATACGGTGCTGGGGTCGTCTACACCTATATAAGACAAGAAGTATCTGGCGCAGTTGTTAGATCGGTTACTGCTGCTACAATGATATGTTATCAAAATTTAATTGAGTTTGAACGTGGTGCTATAGTCGGCCCACGACCGGTGGGACACAGTATCTCCGAGGTAACAATGAAGTGGGGATTTTCCCGTACGACTATTTCACGAGTGTACCGCGAAAATCAGGAATCCGGTAAAACATCAAATCTCGGACGTCGCTGCGACTGGAAAAAGATCCTGCAAGAAAGGAACCAACAACAACTGAAGAGAATCGTTCAGCGTGACAGAAATGCAATCCTACCGCAAATTGCTGCAGATATCAATGCTGGGCCACAACAAGTGTGAGCATCCAAACCATTCACGAAACACCGTCGTCTTTGGCTTTCAGAGCCAAAGTCCCACTCGTGTACCCTTGATGACTGCACAACACAAAGCTTTATGTCTCACCTGGGCCCGTCAACACCGACATTGGACTGTTCATGACTGGAAACATGTTGCCTGAACGGACGAGTCTCGTTTCAAGTTGTATCGAGCTGATGGACTTGCACTGGAATGGAGGGAACCTGACGAATCCATGAACCCTGAATGTGAGTAGGGGACCCTTTAAACTGGTGGAGGCTGTGTAACGTTGTATGGGCGTGTGCAGTAAGAGTGATGTGTAGCCCCCAGTACGTCTAGATACAACTCTGATAGTTGATGCGTACGTAAGTATTATATCTAATCACCTGCATCCATTTATGTCACTGTGCTTTCAGACGGACTTGGGCAATTCCAGCAGGACAATGCCACACCCGACACGTCCAGAGTGCCCCAGGAATACTCTTCTGAGTTTAGACACTTCCGCTGGCCACCACGTTCCCCAGAAATGTACATTATTGAGCATATCAGGAATGCCTTGCAACATGCTGTTCAGAAGGCCTCTCCATCCCCTCGTACTCTTACGGATTTATGGACATCCCGGCAGGACTGAAGGTGTCAGTTCCCTCCACCTCTACTTCAGACATTAGTCGAGCCAATGCCACGTGGTGTTGCGGCACTTGTGCGAGCTCGTGGGGTTCTACACGATACTGGACAGCTGTACTAGTTTCTTTGGCTTTTCAGTGTAGAACACCAATAACGGATAGTGATATAGAATTGTGCGTGGTAATAGCGATGTTTTTATTAATGAAGTGATGGTTACGTACCAGGTGGGAGGTGTCATTGACGAAAGCAGCGACGAGAAGTGGGGCACCACACCTCTCCTGGTGCCTGGGCCACCGACCACCTGTAACATGAAGAGACCGTGTCACGTTATTACATTCTGGTGTGTAACAACACTAATGAACTGTATGTTGCGTTACATTTGCCAACGCATATCTCGAACTTTAATTCGTCCTTCTACACTGCGTTACCAAACAGTTCTTTGTTTCTCAACGTAGCTCGGCTATTTGAGGTACAAGCCCATCGCAAATTATCCTGTACGCCCCTGCATTTTATAATCTCATTTGCCTTTGTGACGTATAAAACTAAGGTTACATACGTTCTTATACCTGTACTGTAGTATCACTGGTTCCCATCAGCAGTGGGAGTTTTTTTCCCCTACGAAGAACTAATATACCTATGTTTCAGCATGTCCACTTAATTATTATTGCACTTATAGCGAGTGATGGTTCAAATGGCTCTGAGCACTATGTGACATAACTTCTGAGGTCTTCAGTCACCTAGAACTTAGAACTACTTAAACCTAACTAACCTAAGGACATCACACACATCCATGCCCGAGGCAGGATTCGAACCTGCGACCGTAACTGTCGCGCGGTTCCAGACTGTAGCGCCTAGAACCGTTCGGCCACAACGGTCGGCATAGCGAGTGATACGGCATGGTAATTGCTTACGCTGACACGTCTCCTTTGTCATATATATCGTTGAAAAAAAGCGAAAAAACAAAATAAAAACAAATGTAGAATAAAATACTGGAAATTATCTTGGAGAACAGACATACTTTTCTTGGATGTCCGATTATACATGTAATATTGCTGTATGATCAAAACCGCGTCATTAAAACAAAAAAGACAACGATGAGATTCATTTTTACGTGTCGACTACACGATTTATTTTCGTCCGAGGTCAAGACTGGTGTTCTAGACAAGTGGTAGTTAATCTGATCCCAACAGATCCTGATCGCTGGTAATGATGTACGTACGCGCGCAATCGTTGTTGTGTGGCAGTAAATTGTTTTCTGTCATCGGCTTAGGACTCTTTGAGTACCATTGTAAGTAAAGGGCATACAGGCATATTGCGTTAATGTTGTTACTTTGTTTCTTCTCTCTTTTATCTGTTTACTAATTTATGTTTGGAAGAATCAGATTTGACGAATTTGGTCATCACGGAACAATTCGCCGCTTTACTGGCTCGATTCCAGGTCATAAGTGAAAAAGTTGTTTTCCAAAGGAGCTGGCGCGGAAAGGTGCTGTAGTCGAGGGGAATAAAAAAACATGCAGCCGTAGGTGTGGTGGTGGTGGTTTTAGTGTTTAACGTCCCGTCGACAACGAGGTCATTAGAGACGGAGCGCAAGCTCGTGTTAGGGAAGGATTGGGAAGGAAATCGGCCGTGCCCTTTCAAAGGAACCATCCCGGCATTTGCCTGAAACGATTTAGGGAAATCACGGAAAACCTAAATCAGGATGGCCGGAGACGGGATTGAACCGTCGTCCTCCCGAATGCGAGTCCAGTGTGAGCCGTAGGTGTGACAGCAGCCGCACATGTGTAATGAGGGCAATTACTAGACGCCCTGTCAACTTACCATGCTGAGCAGAAGAACGAACGCAGCTGTTAGGGAAGGAGCTTGTCAAATGCAACCAGTAACAAGACATCAGGGTGGGTTGGATTTTATAAATAAAATGCAACTAATAGGGAAAACAACAAATAAAAAAATTGGCGGTTGGTGTGTAAATCTAAATGAAGAATAATGAAAGAGCCTTGCTGATGTGTACGGAGAAGTAGAAAATTTTATCCAAGAGAAGTTGACAACCAAATTGAAAAATGTCCAACTGCTGAAAGTTGACGAGATAAAACTCTTTGCTGAAATTTCAGATACACAGGTAAAAGTACAAGAAATGTTTAAGCCGTGTAGACTGAAGTTAATTCCACTACATTTCATTATCCTTGTTGAGCTTTTGTCGGGGCCCATCATATAATCTCTTCTCAAGTCACTACACATTTCATTCAACTGATCTTTAAGCGGAACTAACAGCGCACTTTCCGCATTTCTTCATGTATCCGTAGATAACACGAGTACTCATTTTCACACAAATTTATGCTTGTATTTCTATGGATAGCACTACGACACAGACACCACTCGTAGTGTTTTGGAATCCACAGTATCGCGGAGAGCATTAAACTCCACAGATTCTAGCATCCTTGGAATACGTTTTCAGATTCTTCACCAGATAGGAGTCGATGATCCAGGACAGCAGTTTTGACGATCACTTTTGCTAATCTTTTCGTGGTCCCAAGTCCTTAGAAGTATCGCCATTTCCATCTTCTTTTGCACCTCAAGAAATATCTGTCCTCCGAACGACTTTTTTACAATGACGAAAACCTGAGGACAACTCCTAAGTGCAGAGTGTATTTATTTCTTGTAGTTTGACGAATGTGAGAATGTCGGAGCTGTGGTTCCTTTTTGCTCGTCTAATCGTTTCTTTTGCTGATTCGTGCATGAGTATGAAGCTACTCGTGACCTAGTGTCATCGATTGGCGGGATCAGATGGCCTCTAACGGTGCTGTATTGTGTGAAACTATGGAAGGTGTGGGACGAAAAATTAAATCTTACCTGAGTTCTACTCCCACTCATTGTGAAGGGTTGTTCAGTTTATAACTTATAATTAACCTGTATGAATCAAATAACATATAGCTTGATACAACAGCATGATCACTTAATAACTAACCAGCCTCTAACAGCTGCCCATATACTAGCAAAGCAAAGTTCTGTTTACTGTAGAACATAGATTTAGTTGTGATTTTCATTTCTGCTCTCAAATATTCCGATAAACTACAGGATTAACTAATGAGGTAACTGTCAGACACAGTGGTGCGCAGAGCCTCACTGCTTTGTTGTTTAATTCCTTTTCACATATATCACGGCTGAATATAATTATGTTCACTCGTGACTGCAACTGTAACTTAAAATCAAGACGAATGTGTGTTCCTGATTGTGCAAAATTGTCGAACGAAACTGATAACATGTAGAATGACCTAAACGTTCTTAGAAAGGGAAAAATGTACGGTACATGACATGGAGTGTAAAGGATTGACCCTGAGCTCAACTCTCAACTTTCATGATTAAAAGCCTTATTTCTGTAATTTCATTCTTAATACCGTACATTATCGTAGTGAAATGACGAGGAAGATCTTAGGGAGTTTTTTTCTACTACGCAGTCAGTCTGTGTAAACAGTGAATTGTTTGTCACTCTGACTTGGTCATTTAATGGTATTTCTTTTCTGCTTTTGTTTTGATATGACACAGCAGGCGTCTGTCGTCATCAATTTTTATTTTCATTTGTTTCTCTTTTTTTACTTGGCTTGTGGTTTATTTCTATTAAATGTTCTGCAAATACTGAAGGGCTTGACCGATACTTTCAGGTTGTGATACGTTCTTTGTACCGGGTGTCGAATGTTCTGCCAGTTAGTCCTTCATACCTTATCTTGCATCGAATAGCAGTTAGTATACTCCTGCCCTCTGGTAGATATCTACATATTTTGTTATTTCTGTGATATACTTTTGGACTGCCTTCTGTCTTTGAAAGCTATCTCTCGCCTTGTACTCAAAAAAAAAAAAAGTATTATTTTATGTGTGAGTTTGCGCTTGTATGTCACTGTGTACCATGTTCAGGTTTCTTTGTTGTCATCGTCGTGTACTCTGTATAATTGTTATTTTGCAACTGTGTATGTTTATTGGTGTGAAGTTTTATTTTGTTGTTGTTTCTCTATTGTCTTTACTGACTGTATCATTTTTTTATATTTTTGTTCAATTTTGTGAATGTATTTCTATGGCCGACATTGTTTTTTGCTATTTGTATGATGGTGTCTGGTTCTTTCTGCTAGTTTTCGGTGATGAGTGGTATTGTGCTGAATCTACGTGGGATGTACCTGAGTGCTGCTTGTGCTGTGAGTGTAGGTGATTTGAGGTCTGGCGTATGATTGTGTCAGTTATGGTTGAAATGGCTCTGAGCACTATGGGACTTAACATCTGAGGTCATCAGTCCCCTAGAACTTAGAACTACTTAAACCTAACTGATCTAAGGGTGACACACATGTCCATGCCCGAGGGAGGATTCGATTCTGCGGCCGTAGCGGTCGCGCGGTGTCAGACTGAAGCGCCTAGAACCGCTCGGCCACTCCGGCCGGCTGTCAGTTATGGCTCCATTCATGGAAAGAGTGGAACGTGATACACTCCTTTTCTTAAGCACAACTGTGTGCGTACATAAAAAAAGAATTATTTTTGAAAAATCCTTGATGGCTGCGAAAGATGCGTGCTAAACACAAACCACCATTTAATGAAGGACAGTAACTCGTAAGTGGCCGGCCGTTGGGGCCGTGCGGTTCTAGGCGCGTCAGTCTGGAACCGTGTGACCACTACGGTCGCAGGTTCGAATCCTGCTTCGGGCATGGATGTGTGTGATGTCCTTAGGTTAGTTAGGTTTAAGTAGTTCTAAGTTCTAGGGGACTGATGACCTCCGATGTTAAGTCTCATAGTGCTCAGAGCCATTTGAACCAAGTGTGGAAAATAATACATCGTGTGGTCAGCATCACGTATACCACATAGGCCCCGTAGCGGAGTTTAGTTCATATTACACGGAATACCCTATAAATCTGCAGTTCCCTCATAGCAGTCAGGAAACATAAAGCTGATCGCTCATACTTGCTGCAAGACCGGAGAAAACGGCACATGAATGTAGACGCAGGTCCCGTGGCGAGCATCCGTTCGGCTATAATGCCCTGGGCTGCGTGATTCGCACTTGCAAGCAGTACGGGTGCGCCATCGCAAACACATTCCGCCGGCGGCGGAGAAAATGAGATTGCAGTTTAATGGAGAATAACGGGAGAGGTAACCGTTACGAAAAAGGTCGGCGCTCTCTTTTTTTTCCGCGAGCGAAAATACGGCGCGGAGAGTGCGGGGCGGAGCAGCAGCGGCATCAAACAGCGGCCCGGGCGCGAGTCCGCGGTCCCGCTGGGCGCTTGCGCTGCGCCTCACGTCGCGGCAGCCGCGCCGCCGGAAACAATTACACAGCAAGTGCTCGGCGAGTTTGCTCGCAGCAGCCGGGGCGTGCGGCCGCCACCTCGCCGCCGGCAGCCGCCTTTGCCATCTCCAGCAGCTGCAGCTGCGGACCGCGCTGCATACGTAACACGGCGCGCCGCACGCGTCCCGCATACGGCGGAAAGCCAATTATGTTTCTGACGTTTCATTATCAGCGGGCGTGCTGCGGAGCCAATGTTTCCGAGTGTCGTGCACTCTTCAGGGCGGAAACGTGTTTACCTTATGCCAAACCTCGACTCTTTTGAGGTATATTTAAGCAGAACGATTCGATTAAAACCAGCAATCGAGATCGCAACAGCATTTGTTTATTTACTGATTTCAGCTTATATTAAAGCCATCTTCAGTATATTTGGTCCCCTAAGGCTGTGCCGGCCTCGGTGGCCGAGCGGTTCTACGGGTTTCAGCCCGGAACCGCCCTGCTGCTACGGTTGCAGCTTCGAATCCTGCCTCGGACATGGATGAGTATGATGCCCTTATGGTTAGTTAGGTTTAAGTAATTCTAAGTCTAGGGGACTGGTGTTAAGTCCCACAGTGCTCAGAGCCTAAAGCCGTCGGCACACGGACCGTGCATCCGAACGTTGAGCGTTGAACGTCCCGAGTTTCTGACGTCATAGCGCGGAAATGCACGTTCGGGGTCTTTCCGAACGTGCAGAGCAATATCTGGCATGTGAGATACTCTGAGCGTGCGTCTAAGCGTTGACCAATGAGATGGCACAACGCCACCTACGTCACACGCACGCCGTCTCCCTTTAGTACAGAGTTGTGACGCGCCATATTGGCATTCATTTCAAGCTTGTATGTATATATGCCGTTTCCGAACACCAGCAAATTGCGAATAACTGGAAAACCCGTTGTTCACTGTGTGATTCGTTCCAATAAAATAATGAGAAACATCCTATTCGTGGCAAAAGAATTATTGTAACTTGCCTATTATGAGAGTAGGCTATTTGAAGGCAGCGACACACTGAAGATCCACCGAAAACGCATTCTTCTTGGTACAATTTGTTATAACGAAATTTCAATTACTAACGTATCTACGAAAAGGTTTTCTGCATGGGGTAACATAGTATGATTATTTACAAAGGGTGTGTTGTTGGTTTAGCGTAATGAGTAGGAAAAAAAAATAGTTACGTCACTGTCTTGTATTGAGTTGTTAGTTGGGGCGGTGGTTCTCCTCTTGACACTTCTAAATTTTATTTCCTAACATTCACGTTTTTATTAGGTTCCGATACTTTATTATTAGTTTAATATAAGTATATACTATAATATTTGATGTTATGTAAATATAAGTTCACCTTTTCTTAGGGGTGACTTTGTTCGATTGGCTTAATCTACAGGATAGCTTGCGCTACTTGTATAAAGAAATTTTGCTCCTTTTTCTTTTACGCTTCGTAATTCACATGTTGCAAAGATTCTGCTACTGGGTAGGAACAGTGATTAAGTAAGACTGACCTTGAGGTTTTACTAAAATGTGGGAATGATGAAATAATGTTTATCTTATGCGGAGAAGTATTCCAAATCTGTACCGCACTATTCGTAATGGAACTTTTACAAGCCTGTGTCCTTATTGATTTGACATGGTACTTTACTTTTCGTGGACGATGGAGGAATTGTGCGTTTTAATAGAGCTAACGTGGGAATTTTACGCGCGCCCGTTGAATAAACAGCGTGATTTACAAACTAGAAACTTCCCTCAACAGCCGCTGGAGTGCGTTGCGATCGCGTATACCACGTTGGGGCCCACGTACCATATGCACAAGTCGCATCGTTCCTGAGCGTTCAGCAGCACGCTGAACTTGGCACGCTTAACGTTAGGGTTAGACAGCACGGTCCGTGTGCCGACGGCTTTAGGCTGTTGATGGCGGCTCCTCTGATTCCTCGTGATACCACGATCGTACATTGTCCCATCCAACACCGTAACTAAGCTGCATCGCATTAATAACGGCTGCAATTCGTCGACGGAGAGAGTCCACAAGTTTCACCAGCTACGCCATGTAGTGGGAGTCATTGGTTTGTATTTTCTGAACTCCTTGGGGGAAATGGCAACCAAACGAGTGTTAAGCCATGACCTATGTCATGGGGTATTTACGTATCCCAAATTCTTACGGCAGTATCCAGACAGGCATTTGTACAGCAATGTAAAGTAATGAATACAGCCTATTCACATTGTTATTTTGTATTTATGAAGATCAAGACAGGTCTCCAAATCAAAACATAACAATGCCCTGCTTAAAAACTGATTTCTCGTTAGTGCACCAGCCTCAAATTCTAGTCTATCTGTTAAATGCTGAACAAGACTTCAAATAATATCTTCAGTGATTCAGAGCAGTACAGTTAAGTGCATTAGAGGTCAAAACATAATAAGAAACAATGATTAAACATTTAAGTTTCAATTTGAGGTACTTTCAAAAACACTGCACTTGAGCAAATTTTCATTCATCCACACATTCGAAACAGACAGAGCGCCTGCAGGATGTACAAGTATGTCCTTTGAAGTTTATACATACAACTTCAATCTTCTTATCCGACAATCGAGGACGTAGGAAACGCCTCTTCCGTTTCACTGGAGCAACATCCTGCATTGGAGAAGGCAATGGCTTATTGATAATGTGTCCAATTAAAACTGTTCTTTCACTAACCCGTTCACACTCATCCCTATCTGATTTATCCAGCTTATATTCAGTATTGTGTTCACTGTTGTGTTCAGTATCAATTTTGTTGGCAGTTTCAGTATCACGGTCTTCAATATCTTCCACCTCACGCAACCGCTGAGTGACAATAGCCTAAAACTCTGGATGCCTGATAGTTTCTCTCGGTCTGGAATGTCCCCTTTGCCTGTGTTCCTCTAATTTTTATGTCCTCCTTCCTTCGTCGTTTATTTGACTTCCAAGATAACAGAATTGTTTTGAATTTTCTATATGCCGAGTAACTTCTTCCAATGATAATTTCTTTTTCGATTTCTTCACATTTTTGTACCAGCCATTTCACCTTAGCTGCGGTGCTCTTTCTATTTATTTCATTCCTAAGTGATTTAGATTGCTGTATTCCTGTCTCTCCCTGAACAGTTTTGTACTTTCTCCTGTCGTAGATCAAATGAAGTATTTCTTCTGTTACCTAAGATTTCTTCGCAGGTACTTCCTTGTACTTTTCTGAATGTCCAGCATCTGTTATTTTCAGCTGAATTGTGTATTGTGATCTATATTCCTTATCGAAGTACCCACATCCTTAACGCATTTCAAACGCGTCTCATCATTTCACAGTACTTCAGTATCCTGCTGCCTTCCAAACTCACTCTTCCGTGCTATTAAACTTCGGTATTTTCTTCACCATTACTAAATTATGATATTCTATACCAGCTACTAGGTATGCCTTAGAATCCAATGTCTGATTTTGGAATCTCTGTTTGACCATGACACAATCCAGCTGGAATCTTCACACGTGTCCCTTACTTTTCCAAGTAAACCTGTTCTTGGGATTCCTGAACGAAATATTTGCTGCAACCATCTGACATTTTTTCTTCGTTTCCCTTCCCTACAATCACGTTCCAATCCCCCATCATCATCAGCTTTTCAACTCCTTTTACATACTGAATTACCCACTCATCCTCATACGCTTTCTCTATTTCTTCATCGTCTGCTTGCTACGTCGGCAAGTCTGCCTCGACTATCATTATGAGTTATAAAATGAACACGTTTTTGGACATGCATTGAGGAACCCTGTTCAGTTCACTGAAAAACATCTTACACCACACTATTCTCTGTTCAATTGTATTCATGCGATAAACATTTACAGAGCGCAGCCGAGCTTCACATGAGCATTTTAAAAGATGTTAGAATCAGAGACATGTTAGGTTACCGATGCTGTGGGAGTGAATGGGCGTAGTAAAATATGTCTCTGTTAGTGTAAGGGAATTAGTGTAAAAAAGGAAATAGAAAAAGAATTTTTTTGCTATAATTTGTGATATGATAAATGGTGGATCACCCATGCAAGTTTTACATACAAACAAAATCCAAGACCGTGTATAGTACTTAATCACAATAAGGTTAAGTTTTCTCTTATAGGGATAAAGTTAAGTTGGAAGATTGAATCAGCAGTTGCGTTTGACATTATAAATATTAATGTTTTAATATATGAGAACATGAATGCCATTTGAATTTGAATTTTACATTAAAGGCAGAAGTAGTTTACACAAGGAGGGTAAAGATATTTTCATGAAACAACTTCTGAAATTTACGTCTGTCTTGTACTATGGAAATAATGCATTGATTTTAGCGACGAGAAGACCTCTCGGAAATTATGTAGAAAGGTGGTGTTGCATGCCTGTGTTTGTTCATTCAGAAGTTGGGAAAAGTGTTCTTATGTATATGAATCAGTCTCCTCTAGAAGGCTCACCGTTCCACCATTATCTGTAAGGCGTAAAATTTGGAGATTGAGCCGCGCTCGATAACCGAGCGGTCCCAGGCGCCTTATCACGGTTCGCGCGGCTCTCGATATCAAAACAGGACTTAAAAGTCCTCCCTCGGGAATGGATGTGTGTGTTGTCCTTAGCGTAAGTTAGTTTTAAGTTAGATTAAGTAGTGTGTAAGCTTAGGGACCGATGACCTCAGCAATTTGGTCCTTTAAGATCTTACCACAAAGTCTGGAGGTTGTTTTCTCTATTGTCTACTGTGAGATAAAGAAGCCAGGGGAGAGATTGGTTAGATTGTAAACAGGCAGTCAACTAATCTGATAAAAGCACCCTACATTTTAATAGATTATGAATTAATAAACGCAAGTTTTACATCACAATCTATGTGGTGCTGTATACCAGAATCTCAGGAATATTCGTAAGTTGGAAGCACAGAGTATTATTCACTATCGTTAACAGCACAGCTCACGCTGTATACTCGCATCCAAAGGCTCAATCTTCTCAAAGTTCCGGAAAAGGCTATAGCAATTAAAGACTGCAAGTTGAACACAATTTTGCGTGGAATTTTACGAACATGATTAGTTTCATTCGACATGGCCAAAATCGTATTTATCGGGAGAGTAATAGGTTTCTGCTAATTAGATTCACTAATCATCCTATTAAACGACGACAAACATTAATTAAATCTGATGTGTTACCAGACTGTGAAACGTAGCTGTACATATGAAAAGCATAGTCCGTGAACAATTGAAGGGTGGTCACGCGTAAATGCACTGTGGAATTTCTCTGTCTAGCGCTTGAAATGAAACTCGTCGACCTAGTTTTTAAAATATTAACTGTCGAAATAAAAACGCAGAAAAAGTAACACCTCTTTCGGATTGCCATTTCCACATCGAACGTGGACTTTGACGGCATAATCTCCCTTTTGACAGGGGATGTGTATACTTTCCAAAGATAACCCACGCCGAACACATTTGGGAGCGTTTTGGAGCTAGAATTGTGTATGATTATTCCACTTAGTTTGGTTCTCTCTTCTCATTACAGTCAACTTATAGTTTACTTTACTTCGACTGTAGGTAATCTCCTTGAAATACAACTTCACGTGTTTACGTAAACTACAAGTAGGAAATCAAATGGAAACACTAGTAGGAGAATTTGACATTGCTCAGGACGAGGAATGGAAATTACAGTTACAAGGAACGTGGCATGGTATTAAAGATTCAAAAATTATTTCATTAATGATCGTGGAATCATCTGTCGTCATTTTCTTCACACAGTCTTATTTTAGTGAAGGTACACGTTCACTGAATACGTTCACTGAATAAAGCAGACAATTCCATAAATAAGAAATGTTACAAAAACGTTTATCGCAATCAGAATAAAAGTAGCGACTTGCCCTAGAACAGCATTTCGAGTCTTATCCACTTCCAGAACCTCGAAAATAAACAATAGTGAGTTAGCAAATATTTAAGATATCCTTCTCCTTCTGTTCTCATAATGTACGGAAATAGACACATCAACATTTACTCTTTATACGGGGGTGCACAAATATTTAGAAACACCAAAAGCAGAACACCTTAGCACCCCTAATATTCGAAGCAACTCACATTCGTCACGGAATGGATAAATACCGATTCTGTATGGTTTTCAAGGGAATCTTGAACCATTCATGGTGCATAATAATGATAAGTTAAGGTAAAGATGATGGAGGTGAATATCAATCAAGCACGCTTCTCTCCAAAGTCGACTAGAAAGATTTGATAATACTGATATCTGCTGGGTGTGGTGGATAGGGTAGGTGAAACATTTCATCCTCATGCTCATAGAATCAGTCCTGAACGAAGCGAATTGTGTGATTATGAGCCCTGTTCTCGTATTATCACCACTGGGTAAAATTTTTTTTACCATGGGAGGGTACTAAACAGCCAAAGTGGCCAGACAGCCTTTGGGAATAAGGCAATCTTTCATGGCTAGAAGCACACCACTATATGGTTCCCTACATCGTGAGCCAACCCACGCCATGTTTCACTCTTGCCAGAAAGATGTCAGCTTCGTAGTCTTTAGACGGCGTACACAAGACGTAAACACGGACATTCGTTGGGAACAGTGTGAACAAACACTTTCTTCCGTTGCTCCACAGTCCAAAATTTATGTCTTCGGCACCTCGTTTTCCTGTTAAGGGCATTTGTATAGCTGATGACTGATTTTGGAATTCCACTCGCCATGAAATCTCCATCTTATGGAGCTCCCTTCGTGTTGTTTTGATACTGACAAGATTCGTGAGTGCGACATTCAATTCGTCCTCATTATTTTTCGTCACAGTCTTCTTAACGACTTTCTGTCCAGGTCACAGAAAGCACGCTTTCATTCGCGTTGTGGCTTAGCGCATGATGTTTTTCTGCTTGACCTGTATGCAGTGTAAATCTTCGATAAGGTGACCCGTGAAACATCAAACAATTCGGCTGCCTTGGTAGTGAAAGCGCCCCAATACACGAGCATCAAAGTTTTGCACACCTTTGAATTCTCTGTTAGCACCGATGTAATCCGCTCAGATCTACGTGTATGCAGCACTGTCGTTACCATGACTGATACCTGTAATGTATTGATGATCCGGCACAGGTGCCGTTCGTGGTCAAATACACACCGCCACCTGCAGGCTTAGCTAGCATCGGCTTTTACGTTCAAGCTTAGATATCTCGCGGCGCTTCCATATGTCTGTCCAGTCCCTGAGCATACTCCACGGTTTATGGTGGAAGATACCTCGTACCGCTGCCAGTCACTCCATTTTCTGTTCCACTCCGAAACAGAGCGAGGTAAAAACGACCTCTACGTTGAATCGCACGATCAGGTTGAGGAACGTCTCAAACATTTGGCTGTAGAAAAGACTGCTGGAGTCTCCGAGATGGAAACGCACCTGTATCCTTGACGTTACATATCGCCCATTGCATGTCTAATCCATGAACCCCCCATATTCTGGAGGGTGAGTGGTTGCTTTCGCGTATGTTCTCGTGTTCGTTGAAATCGCGGATAAATAACTGTCCTCTGTGCGTTGTGCCTTTTCGAGGAACTCTGTGTGAGGTCTTCGAATGACACAGACAAAGTTTAGAGAAAGTACGGATCCCTGCAGGTAAACCATTAGTTCTGCATTAAATGAACGTTGTTGACCCTACATAATGGAGGGACGTTGACAGCAGATTATACGCTTAACGACTCAAATAAGACCAACATTCGTTTAGTATGTACTTCTTGGCTAGCTGAAGAACTTGCTGGATGAACGCCAGAGGGTCTGCGGTAAACAGTGACATGTTTTGGTGGAAAGAGTCTGATCCTGTTTCTTGGAAATCAGGACATAAGGCGCTACGCACATATTATGGACCCGTTATTTTCTCTTGGTGAGTGAATAAATTTTATCGGATCTGGCCACTGCATTAGCGCGCATGTTCAATGTGTTTTTAATGTTTGATGCTTCATTCTTGTGGAGCAGGTAGGTATTGCACGAACTCATTAGACAAATAAAAGGAATTTCGGAATGTCGGTTTGGTGAAATGTATACAGCAGAGAAGCGTTCAAGGACAACTTCATTGAGAGGGATTTTTTCTGACAGGATCTGTATCTGTATTATTGTTACTTTATTTTCGTTCCTTAATAGTACTGTACTTTCACAACAAAGCTGCATTGAAAATACAAATATAAATATCGACACCAGTTGAATTTTCGTAATTTTGAAAAACTCTGCTAATACCATTAATTTACTTCATGCCATCAATGAATTTGTAGCTGGTTGCAAGTTATTTTACCTGTTTGCTAACTACCAGCTACGAGGTATTGTGCTATTAGTGATTTATCTTGCCGTTAATGTATATCAATTGTCCAGTTAATTTTATCTACGAGTTTGGGTCTAGTCAAATGATTTTGCTTTTGTTTCGTAGGAAAAGGAAATTTTCTATTGTTTATTGGTAACTACTGTGCACACGCGACATATTTTCGTTCTCTTATTCCGTCAATGTTTTTCAATGTCTTACAATATACACAAAGAAACCTATCCTACCTCGTGAAGTATGAAAAGAGCGAATGGTACTAAAATCCCTGTCAAGCTAATTTAGCTAACACTACGTGGCACCTTTCCCGACGTTACACCAATATGCGCTGAAGTAATTAGTGACGCTCTTGGGCGATAAACGGCCTTGAATCAAACGGATGAAATGAAAAGTAAAAGTAAGCGTGGCTCAATACATGAAGAAATATTCAGGTAGGACGAATATTTTCAGTTTACTCAGTCACAGATCAATACCATTGTTGCCGGCCGGAGTGGCCAAGCGGTTCTACGCGCTACAGTCTGGAACCGCGCGACCGCTACGGTCGCAGGTACGAATCCTGCCTCGGGCATGAATGCGTGTGATGTCCTTAGGTTAGTTAGGTTCAAGTAGTTCTAAGTTCTAGGGGACTGATGACCTCAGAAGTTAAGTCCCATACCGCTCAGAGCCATTTGAACCATTTTTGAACCAACACCATTGTTCCCAAGACTCAATGAATAGCTGTAGGTGCGCGAACCTTTATTAAACAGAAAAGATACATAAAGCAAACAAGTGATATCTTCACAAAAATACACTTGTGTCCAACATTACAGCAACAAATGGAAATTTGGCAAGCTTGCGTACATTTTGTCACAAAACAGCAAAACAGATGATAGTAAAGTGTAAACAACGTAAAAAACACAGAACGTAAATAATTGCAACATGCATGACGGAAGACAAAAATGTTCTTCATTTATTCCAACTTAACGAATTTGCACACGCGTTCTGACGACTAGTTAATGCGTTGAGTATGGGGTGTGACCACCTTTGGCAGCAATACAGCCATGCTGTGAATGATGTCATCAATCTGAAGAGGCAATAACGCCCATTCTTCCAGCGAGCAGGTCGTGCCATGTGTGGAATATCTCCCAAGAAAACATCAATCACCTGTGGTCTACGAGATTGAGCATTATCGTCCATCAATACGAAGCCTGGGCCCACAGCAACTCGCAACAGCCGAACGTGAGGATCCAAGATCTGACCACGATACCTGACAGCAGTTAAAATTGCCGGTTCACCCGTACAATTTAGTGAAGAGATATTAGCGTGATTAACATAATTCCCGCCTACGCCGTTAGGAATCCTCCTCGATATCGGTGTATTTCCTCAATGTTTGAGTCCCGAAATCTAATTCCACGTTCCCTCCAGATGCGAATCCGTCGAGGATCAGAGACTAAATTGGGATTCATCTGTGAAAAGATCATTGGTCCGCTGTTCGACCGTCCGAGTGGCATGTCGACGACTCCAGTCTAGTCGGTCCCCTCTATGAAGACGCGGCAGAAGTACACATACAACAGGTCTCCATCAATAAAGGCCACTCCGCAAATACTTTATATACACCGTTTGTCTCGATACAACGCGTCCAATTGATCAAATGGTTGAAATGGCTCTGAGCACTATAACTTAGGACTACTTAAACCTAACTAACCTAAGGACATCACACGCATCCATGACCGAGGCAGGATTCGAACCTGCGACCGTGGCGGTCGCGCGGTTCCAGACTGTAGTGCCTAGAACCGCACGGCCCCACCGGACGGCCTCCAATTGATCCTGCGGAGTAAGCTGCCAGTTGCCTCGCACTACTAAGGTGGACCTCCGTGCCCTTAACACATAATAACGGTCCTCTCTTTCCGATACCACAACTGGTCGGCCCTGCCCTGGTCTTCAGGATATAGTTTCGGTCTCTACCAACTGTCCCCACATCCGAGAAACAACAGAAGGACTCACATTAAGCCACTGAGTCACATCAGTTTGCGACTGTCCTGTTTCCATTCTTCCTATAGACCTCCAAAGTCTGCGGCTGTGTACACAGCAGTTGTGGATGAGGGCAACTACCCCGTTTGATAGGTGCCCTGACGTCATCGTTTTAGTGGTTGTCCGTTGACCGAAATGCCACTTTCCGTGCAGAATCTCCTACATAATCTCATTAACTTTAATCACTTGTTCAAAAAATGGTTCAAATGGCTCTGAGCACTATGGGACCTAACATCTGAGGTCATCAGTCCCCTCGAAGTTAGAACTACTTAAACCTAACTAACTTAAGGACATCACACACATCCATGCCCGAGGCAGGATTCGAACCTGCAACCGTAGCAGTCACGCGGTTCTGGACTGAAGCGCCTAGAACCGCTCGGCCACCGTGGCCGGCTTAATCACTTGTAATCTTATTTTTGTTGTTCTATATTTATTATCTTTTACACCAGATGTTACTCGGTGAATCTTTCAGATCCTCATTCTCATACTTTCGATGTACAGAGTCAGTCTCTTACCTAACCTTTGGCAGTTAAATGCATACAAATTTAAATATTTAATGTTACATTGATTATATTAATTAAAGAAATAGGAAGAAAAGGAATACACTCCAGTCTCCTGGATGTAAAACGCATGTAGGTACAAAGCTTTCTTCTCTGACATTCGCCGCAAGTTACCCCTAAAGTAGTCAAATGCTGTCTTGAATTCTATATAAATACCTTACGAAAAACGTAATATCGTGTGTGTGTGTGTGTGTGTGTGTGTGTGTGTGTGTGTGTGCATGCATGAGAAGCAGATGTAACGAAGTTGATTTGCACATGTCGCATTTCATCGGGAGTAAATCGTACTGAAGAACCGAGAGGGGGACGGCGGTGTAGTGGCGGCAGCAGCAGTATTGTCATCCACAGACGGTCGTCCATTGAGAAAGAGTCATAAGGCTGAACACTTAATATTCAGTCCGCGCCCCCTCTCCGAAATGCGCTTCTCCAAAAGAGTGAGTGAGTGAGTGAGTGAGTGAGAGGGTGAGAGAGAGACCATTCGAGTCTGCGACGCCTAATGGACTGCTGAATAGGCTTTGCAGCATGGCAAAGCACCCGTCCGTCAGCGGCTTAAAACTTCTCGCCGCCAACACTCCGTCTCCGTTAAGAACTCGCCGTGCTCATTTCAGAAATTATGCAGACGCAGATCCAGGTTAAAAAGAAATACGTGTGTTCTTAAAATATTTACTAATGTTTAAAGTAATGTAACTCTTCGTCTTCCCTAGCATTAGTCCTACTAGGGTTCAGGAATTTTTTAATTTTAATTGGATATAGCATTTATCTCATTTCTCTTTCCGGATGCTGTTCTTGTCTCCACACCATCGTACTAACCTAATCTCGGAGGGAAAATAGTGTATTCTATCTACCTGCTTGTAGTTGGGTTTTCTTCTGTCTCTTTTAGTGTTTTAACATGAAATGAAAAGCTGGTCTTCCATTAGCTAGGCAGATGTGGGAAAACGCTGTAGTAAAGTAATGAAGTTGCTCGCTGTGGCAAACCAACCATGCGAGGTAGCGCGCGGGTTTCATGTGAGTCTAGCTCACTTTAACTACCTCAAAAGCTGTGCGGTACGGTTTACGCTAGACTGACACGTACTAAAAATGTGCTCTAAGAAATTAAATTTCTGAATCTGTAACGTTATGAAGAAGTAACGTTCCATTATTTTAATTGAATTCCGGTAGAACATTTCGGTTACTACGTTTGTAGCCCTGTATTTGGACCATTTCCACCACCCTTAAACATTGTATCACTACAGAAATGTTTGACTAACGAAATTGCTAATAGTTGATCCTATGAAATTTCTTAAAATACACTCAAACTAT
Organism: Schistocerca serialis cubense; assembly: GCF_023864345.2. NCBI lineage: Eukaryota > Metazoa > Arthropoda > Insecta > Orthoptera > Acrididae > Schistocerca > Schistocerca serialis. Next base: position 493,819,255 of record NC_064638.1, read on the forward strand.
CTAAATGTAAGTCATTGCCAAACAGAGCTGTATATGTTTATAACACATCCATTAAACATCATGTGTTTTCGCATCCATCAGAAACTACTATTATAACAAAGATTACATAGCGCCTTCTCCAGTTAACAATATTTACAAGTGAATCATGGACTGTGGGAAAATGGGAAACGTTTGAGATTTGGTGCGGACTAAATCAGAAGGTTCTCCGCTGAATCGGCGAGGAAAGGAACATATGGAGAACACCGACAAGAAGAAGGAACATCAGGAAATAACATCAGAGGTACTAGAGAGAGCTGTAGAGGGTAAAAGATGTAGGGGAAGACAGACACTGGAGCAGCGCGGAGGGGCCGCGCGGTCTTGGGCGCCCTGTCACGGATTGCGCGGCCCCTTCCGGCGGTGGTTCGAGTCCTCCCTCGGGTCTGGATGTGTGTGTTGCCCTTAGCGTAAGTCAGTTTAAGTAGTGTGTAAGTCTATAGACTGACGACTTCTGCAGTTTGGTCCCTTAGGAATTCACACACATTTGAACATTTTTGAGCAGAGGTTGGAATATATTCAACAAATAATTGAGGACGTAGGGTGGAGGTACTACTCTGAGATGAAAGGCTGGCACGAGTGAGGACTGGTGATGCGTAGCCTTAACGCCGCCAGTTTACAGATAAAATATTAACCAGTTTTTGTATGCTGTCACACCACGAGACACAGAAAACTGTTTGGGATCGAAGTAATATAGTTTGTATATCGTTTACAAGTTTGTAAATTTGTTAACATCGAGTATAGATTTAAGTGTCAGGAAGTCGTGTCTGAAAGTATTTGTATGGAGTGTAGCCATGTATGGAAGTGAAACATGGACAGGATGAGAATAGAAGCTTTCGAAATGTGGTGCTACGGAAGAATGCAGAAGATTAGATGGGTAGATCACATAACTAATGAGGAGGTATTGAGTAGAATTGGGGAGAAGAGGAGTTTGTGGTACAACTTGACAAGAAGAAGGGATCGGTTGGTAGGACATGTTCGGAGGCATCAAGGGATCACAAATTTAGCATTGGAGGGCAGCGTGGAGGGTAAAAGTCGTAGAGGGAGACCAAGAGATGAATACACTAAGCAGATTCAGAAGGATGTAGGCTGCAGTAAGTACTGGGAGATGAAGGAGCTTGTACAGGATAGAGTAGCATGGAGAGCTGCATCAAACCAGTCTCAGGACTGAAGACCACAACAACAACAACAACATGGTTTGGTTAGCAGAAACGGCAGACTGTTACACCTTCTACATTTTGTGGCCAAATTATGATAAACAACTTTTATACTATCAGCGCTGGTATAGCTGAATTCAGATGAAGCGGTACCTGGCAAGGGTAAATAACAGGGTAATGTCAGTGACCTCTCGGTACCCCAGAGCCATAATGCGGTCCCGAAAGTGCTCCTCCGTGACATCACACACTCTACTGGGGTCGATCTCCGTCTTGCTTGAACCACGTCTTGTGGAAAAGATGCCGTATGTGTTCGGATTCGGAGAATATTGGCCAATCGTGGGTAATGTCAGTGACCTCTCGGTACAACTGCAGTATAAAAACCGTGTAGAAATTTCTGGTGCGTTCCTTCAGATATGTGCCACTGAACCCTGATCGTAAACATTAGTGTGTAAGCAATGTGCCCGTCAGGGGCTATGACTGTCAGGGTAGCTTTCCGCTTCGGTACAGCGTTGACTATGAGTTCGTAGTCCATTACAACCAATCAATGGGAGGATGCCACAGTCCGTAGCCGAAGTTGCCAGAGCAATTTTGTGCGAAGATGCTCGACTCGAACTTAGCCCATACGAATCCTGTTTGCGAAATATATTTCCATCGGCATACGTACAGCCCATAATCAACATAATTTGAGAGCCGTCCTAGGTAAATTTCCAGACATGTTCGTGGATCCTCATGGGCTGAAAGCGTACGACAACGCTACGATGATTTAACCATCTAGTGGGTGGGTAACGTTAGGAGTTTCCCTTTGGTGCTGTTGGAGAATAGTAGGCAGTATGACAGCCCTTTTTTTCCATGCACCATCAGGGAATAACGTGATAAAAAACTATATGTAATTGAACTATATGAAAAAACGTAAATTACTTACAAACTGCGGTGTACACACACTTTATTCAACGTCACTGCAGATATTCGGATTTAGGTAATGACATGTTCGATATGTCTATGGCTGCCGTCATTGGCGATGACGTGGCGCAGACGAATGGAGAAATTTTGCATGACCCGACTAAGTGTGGGAACATCAAAGCTGTCGGTGACCTCCTGAGTGGCTGTTTTCAGCTCAGTAATGGTTTTGGTGTTATTGCTGTACACCTGGTGTTTAATAGAGTCCCGCACAAAGGTGCTGTATGTGTTCGGATTCGGAGAATATTGGCCAATCGAGGGTAATGTCAGTGACCTCTCGGTACAACTGCAGTATAAAAACCGTGTAGAAATTTCTGGTGCGTTCCTTCAGATATGTGCCACTGAACCCTGATCGTAAACATTAGTGTGTAAGCAATGTGCCCGTCAGGGGCTATGACTGTCAGGGTAGCTTTCCGCTTCGGTACAGCGTTGACTATGAGTTCGTAGTCCATTACAACCAATCAATGGGAGGATGCCACAGTCCGTAGCCGAAGTTGCCAGAGCAATTTTGTGCGAAGATGCTCGACTCGAACTTAGCCCATACGAATCCTGTTTGCGAAATATATTTCCATCGGCATACGTACAGCCCACAATCAACATAATTTGAGAGCCGTCCTAGGTAAATTTCCAGACATGTTCGTGGATCCTCATGGGCTGAAAGCGTACGACAACGCTACGATGATTTAACCATCTAGTGGGTGGGTAACGTTAGGAGTTTCCCTTTGGTGCTGTTGGAGAATAGTAGGCAGTATGACAGCCCTTTTTTTCCATGCACCATCAGGGAATAACGTGATAAAAAACTATATGTAATTGAACTATATGAAAAAACGTAAATTACTTACAAACTGCGGTGTACACACACTTTATTCAACGTCACTGCAGATATTCGGATTTAGGTAATGACATGTTCGATATGTCTATGGCTGCCGTCATTGGCGATGACGTGGCGCAGACGAATGGAGAAATTTTGCATGACGCGACTAAGTGTGGGAACATCAAAGCTGTCGGTGACCTCCTGAGTGGCTGTTTTCAGCTCAGTAATGGTTTTGGTGTTATTGCTGTACACGTGGTGTTTAATAGAGTCCCGCACAAAGGTGCTGTATGTGTTCGGATTCGGAGAATATTGGCCAATCGAGGGTAATGTCAGTGACCTCTCGGTACCCCAGAGTCATAATGCGGTCCCGAAAGTGCTCCTTCGTGACATCATACACTCTACTGGGGTCGATCTCCGTCTTGCTTGAACCACGTCTTGTTGAAATCGGGTTCGCTTTGGATGATGGGGATGAAACCATTTTCCAAAATCTTCACGTATCGCTCGGTAGTCACCGTGCCATCAAGGTATTCCGTGACTGAACACTGCACACCACACAGTCACCTGTTGAGGGTGAAGAGACTTCTCGCTCGCGAAATGCGTATTATCAGTCCGCCAAACGGGCCAATTTTGGTTATTTATGAACCCATCGAAATAAAAGTGGGCTTCGTCTGTAAACCAAATACGCATGCCCATACTAATTCCCATCACAGCGCGCGACCAACGCTGCAGTTTGAACGTCCTAACGCAAACCGTTCAGAAGTTATGACGACTTTACTTCATGTAGTTCAATAATTGTCACCCTGTACATTCATCAGTGTCCCGTACCTTCATCAGATATGGTTACAACACTCACACTTCGTGAACGACAGAGGTCACTCGGCAGGAAGAAAGAAAATCCTTTGGAATTAGGCGGCTGACAACACTCAGGTGCGGTGCACCTCGGCCCATAGATGAGAGGCTGATCGGCGGCTGAGGAGATGTGTACAGGCGAATAGTCGTGCAGCTGTTGAGCAGCTGAGCCAAGGGGCTGCCAGGAATGTCCACTCAACGACCGTTCAGCGGACGTCCCAGTGTGTGGGGCTCCGCACTAATCACCTGGTTCATCCACTCATGCTGACTGCTGTTCATCGGCGACCAAGACTGGAATAGATTGGAATTGGGACGACAGTACCAAAACTGGACGTCCACTGGTTGGCCACAGATAGCTTCTTCAGGTGGATCACGCTTTATGATCCATCCGGCAGATGCCATTGGCGTCACGTCATAAATGTCTGAAATCATATGTCCTGCAGCAATTACCGGATGGTTTCACGCCTCAGGGCATTCCCTGGGTGATCTCGTCATTTTGGAGGACACAATCGATCAACACACGTATGCATTTCTCTGTATGGAGCATGTCCAAATTTACATGCAGTTTGTTTGTCCTCTGCACGGTTTCATCTACCAACAGGACGATGCAACGTGTCACGCTGCTCGCATTATACGTGAGTGGTTCGAACAGCACCAGTATAAATTTATGTTACACCCCTGGATTGAAACGCAGTCGAGAACCTGCGGGACCACCTCGATCATTTTGTACTCGCCGTGGCTCTTCAACAGAAACCTAGCACAACTGCCACAGCACTGAGTCACCATGGCTCGCAGCATTCCACGCTGCAAAAATTGGTTATTCGGGCTTCTGATAAGTTACCTCACTAATGTGACTTGACAGCATACATCGAGAGAGAGGAAGAGGACGTGTCACAGACTAACATCACACTTCCTCGTCGATTAAAACGGCGATCCCTACAGGAGCTCGAAACCTTGACCGTGCTTTCCCGGGAGAAAGTTCTTTCTGACTGAGCTATTCACGTACAAGTGACCCATCCTCACAGCTTCATTTGTACCTTTGCCACTACCCAAAATCGAACCTTACTAAAATCACATGAAAGTGCGCCGTAATCGTCTTTCTTGTTTGCGTTGATGGCCTGTGTTGCTTGCCTGCTTGGTTGTTTGGAGCACATACTCTAGTATGACACAGTATTCTGATCTCCCCTACTGGATGCTGTGGTTGAATGTGCGTCATAACATTTTGTGTGAGTACGACAGTGATTTTTAATTGTTGATAAAACACTAGTGCACATAATGGATAACAAGACACACACACGGAAATAACGCACTCGGTAAGGGGGCGGTAACCGTTAGCTTTTTTCAGGTCTACGCCCACATTCGTACTGGGTTATCAGACTGGGAGAACGCCAGTTAATTTGGCATTATTTACTATAAGGGGGTTCTTACATTTACAATTGTGGATATGAGCTTTGGGAGACGAGAGGTAATTGACCGAAAATGCCCACTCTGTTTTTTTCTTTTCTTTAAGATAATTTTATTACAAATTTAGACGTTGTAATTGAACATAATCTGGTCCGTAATATTACCGGTGCTGTCAAGTATTAAAATAGCTAATTGGTGTCGCATTATAAGCCGATCAGTGGTCACACCATAGGAAGACAGAAGGGAGTTCATTATCACACACCAGGGCACAACCCTTCCAAGCGTCGCCAAGCTGAAGCACAGCACGAAACAGTACGTGAAATGCCGCTACTACATTAATTAATGTAGAAGCGGGACCGCACAGAGCTGGGAAGCTACGCACAGAGATGTTTCAGCATGTAATTTTCAAGTACGCTCGTGAGACGAGCCAAAGAGGGGACGTTGGTTCTCGAACGGTATCTACTACGATATACTGCATTTCACGTATTACCTACCACTTTCCAGACTGAGCGTCTCCACCCGGCGTCCTCTCCACGGCACATTCCGGCTGCCAGACCACGCTACCGACCGGCCACCTTGGCCTGCCACGTCCCTATTGGCTGAAGGCCAGTCTCCGCCCTCTACACCCCTCAGAACTGATCTTTCCGAAGTGTCTCAAGCAATTCCTGTCTTTAGCTTCGTTAGTTTCCCTTTTGAGAAACCTACCTCACCTACTGATAATCTTTTAAACAGCCGTTCACCTTCATAAACCCAACACAATGACACAACATGCCCTCAAACATACTACACTACTGGCCATTAAAATTGCTACACCAAGAAGAAATGCAGATGATAAATGGGTATTCATTGGACATATACATTATACTAGAACTGACATGTGATTACACTTCCACGCAATTTGGGTGCATAGGTCCTGAGAAATCAATACCCAGTACAACCACCTCTGGCCGTAATAACAGCCTCGATACGTCAGGGCATTGAGTGAAACAGAGCGTGGATGACATGTAAAGGTACGGCTACCCGTGCAGCTTCAACACGATATCACTGTTCATCAAGAGTAGTAACTGGCGTATTGTGACGAGCCAGTTGCTCGGCCACCATTGACCAGACGTTTTTAATTGGTGAGAGATCTGGAGAATGTGCTGGCCAGGGCAGCAGTCGAACACTTTCTGCATCCAGAAAGGCCCGTACAGGACCGGCAACGTGGGGTCGTGGATTGTCCTGCTGAAATGTAGCGTTTCGCAGGGATCGAATAAAGGGTAGAGCCATGGGTCATAACACATCTGAAATGTAACGTCCACTGTTCACAGTGCCGTCAATGCGAACAAGAGGTGACCGAGTCGTGTAACCAATGGCACCCGACACCATCACGCCAGGTAATACGCTTCTAATGTGCGTTCACCACGATGTCGCCAAACACGGATGCGACCATGATGATGCTGTAAACAGAAACTGGATTCATCCAAAAAATGTTTTGCCATTCGTGCACCCGGGTTCGTCGTTGAGTACACTATCGCAGGCGCTCCTGTCTGTGATGCAGCGTCAAGGGTAACCGCAGCTATGGTCTCCGGGCTGATAGTTCATGCTGCTGCAAATGTGATCGAACTCTACGTGCAGATGATTGTTGTCTTGCAAACATCCCCATCTGTTGACTCAAGGATCGAGACGTTGCTGCACGATCCGTTACAGCCATGCGGATAAGATGCCTGTCATGTCGACTGATAGTGATACGAGGCCGTTGGGATCCAGCACGGCGTTCAGTATTACCCTCCTGAACCCACCGATTCCATATTCTACTAACAGTCATTGGATCTCGACAACGCAAGCAGCAATGTCGCGATACGATAAACCGCAACCGGGATAGGGTACAATCCGACCTTTATCGAAGTCGAAAAAGTGATGGTACTCATTTCTCCTCCTTTCACGAGGCATCACAACAACGTTTCACCAGGCGACGCCGGTCAACTGCTATTTGTGTATGAGAAATCGATTGGAAACTTTCCCCATGTCTGCACGTTGCATGTGTCGCCACGGGCGCCACCCTTGTGTGAATGCTCTGAAAAACTTATCATTTGCATATCACAGCATCTTCTTCCCGTCGGTTAAATTTCGCGTCTTTAGCACGTAATCTTTGAGGTGTAGCAATTTTATTGGCCAGTAGTGTAGATAAATAGAGAGAGGTCGAGGCAGTGTGACACATTGAAAAAGTAACAGAAATAAAAAAAAACTTAGTTGCCGTTTAGATGTCCATTAGCTGGGTTTATTTTGAAGCGTACTCGCAGTACCGCTTCAAAAGTAGTCGCAAAAGGCGAGGTTCCGTGTTCGAATCGTAGTAAAGCGAATATGGCAGGTTCCGCATTCTAATCCTAGAGAAGCAAATCTAGCGGAGAGTTCCGAAACAGCAGAAGTTGATTACATTGTCTCCTCACTCAGTATTATTATTTCGAAAAATATGATTAATTTGTTAAGGATAGATGACAGAGATTCGTACTTCTCGTGGCGGCAGTGAGAGCACTTTGCTCGGTAGAACCCCCACCCCCCGGTGGCGGAGACGCGCGCGGCCCACGTTGGCCCGGCGCCAGACGTGTTTTACCGCAGTGCTGTGGTGGGCGCGGCACGGGGCAGGTCCCCAGCGACGTGCGGGGGTGGATCGGGCGCCGCGCCGCGCCGCGAAGCTGTCAGGTGGGAAGGCAGCACCACGCCGCGTCCCGCCCACCTAACCAGTTAACGCTCGCACGCTTCACATTTCTTTGTACTACTTCTGGAAAACTGCTTGTAACACAACAACAACAACACAGCGTCCAACACAGAAATTTTCGCAGTATGACGTAATTTAGAGTAATAGTCTGATTTTTTTTTTGGTATAATATACACTACTAGATATCAAAATTGCTACAGACGCGAAATTTAACCAACTGGAAGAAGACGCTGTGATATGCAAATGATTATCTTTTCAGTGCATTGACACAAGGTAGGCTCCGGCGGCGACACCTACAACGTGCTGACATGAGGAAAGTTTCCAACCGATTTGTCATACACAAACAGCAGTAGACCGCCGTTGCCTGGTGAAACGTTGTTGTGATGCCTCGTGTAAGGAGGAGAAATCCGTACCATCACGTTTCCGACTTTGATAAGGGTCGGATTGTAGCCTTTCGCGATTGCGGTTTACTGTATCGTGACATTGCTGCTCGCGTTGGTCGAGATCCAATGACTGTTAGCAGAATATGGATTCGGTGGGTTCAGGAGGATAATACGGAACGCCGTGCCGAACCCCAACGGCCTCGTATCTCTACCAGTCGAGATGACAGGTATCTTATCCGCATGGCTGTACCGGATCGTGCAGCCGCGTCTCGATCCCTGAGTCAACAGATGGGGACGTTTGCAAGGCAACAACCATCTGCACGAACAATTCGACGACGTTTGCAGCAGCATGGACTATTTGCTCGGAGACTACGGCTGCGGTTACCCTTGACGCTGCATCACAGACAGCAGCGCCTGTGATGGTGTACTCAACGACGAACCTGGGTGCACGAACGGCAAAACGTCATTTTTCGGATGAATCCAGGTTCTGTTTACAGCATCATGATGGTCGCATCCGTGTTTGCTTACATCGCGGTGAACGCACACTATAAGCGTGTATTCGTCATCGCCATACTGGTGTAGCCGGCCGGAGTGGCCGAGCGGTTAAAGGCGCTACAGTCTGGAACCGCACGACCGCTACGGTCGCAGGTTCGAATCCTGCCTCGGGAATGGATGTGAGTGATGTCCTTAGGTTAGTTAGGTTTAAGTAGTTCGAAGTTCTAGGGGACTTATGACCACAGCAGTTGAGACCCATAGTGCTCAGAGCCATTTGAACCATTTGAACCATACTGGTGTATCACCCGGCGTGATGGTATGGGGTGCCATTGGTTACACGTCTCGGTCACCCCCTGTTCGCAATGACGGCACTTTATACAGTGGACGTTACATTTCAGATGCGTTACGACCCGTGGCTCTACCCTTCATTTGATCCCTGCGAAACCCTACATTACAGCAGGATAATGCACGAGCTCATGTTGCAGGTCCTGTACGGGCATTTCTGGACACAGAAAACGTTCGACTCCTGCCCTGGCCAGCACATCCTCCAAATCTCTTACCAATTGAAAACGTCTGGTCAATGGTGGCCTAGCAACTGGCTCGTCACAATACACCAGTCACTACTCTTGATGAATTGTGGTATCGTGTTGTAGCTGCATGGGCACCTGTACACGCCATCCAAGCTTTGTTTGACTCAATGCACAGGCGTATCAAGGCCGTTATTACCGTCAGAGGTGGTTGTTCTGGGTACTGGTTTCTCAGGATCTATGTACCCAAATTACTTGAAAATTTAATCACATGTTAGTTCTAGTATAATATATTTGTCCAATGAATACCCGTTTAGCATCTGCATTTCTTCTTCATGTACCAATTTTAATGGCCAGTAGTGTACTTAAACCTAACTAACCTACGGACATCACACACATCCATGTCCGAGGCAGGATTAGAAACTGCGACCGCAGCAGCGCGGTTCCGGAATGAAGCGCCTAGAAACGCTCGGCCACAGCGGCCGGCTCAAGAGGAATTAATATGAACGAAGAGCACTGTCGGCCCAAAATCGTTTATTGCAAAACGACGAGTAGAAGAGCCTCTTGGCATGCATTGTTGGCGATTATTTCTCTACGCAGCATTAACTGCTTCTCATTGAAGTAAGACCAGACCAACATTAATTTTTAGAAGTGTGTCAACGCTAGCCAGCGTAGTGGTTTCTTTTCGTTAATAATTACCAGTTTAACGTTAACGCTATGTGTCAAGGGCTTGAACCTGCACAGTTGACATACAGGATCGTATCATGTCATTATGAATTAAAACTGTGTGTCCCTGTTGGTGATAAAAATTTTCACTCAAAAACTACTATTAATATTCAGAGGTTATTGTATGTCAGAATATTGAATTCCTTTGCGTCGCCATTAATTTCTCTTCTCATTTCCAAAATACGTAATAATTTTATGCAAAAATTAATCGGGAGCTGTTTAATGAAAGTTACCTATTGATAGGACATATTTCTCTTAATGGGAAACATTTATTGAAGAACAATTACAGTAGTATAAATAATAACAATAAGAATTATGGTAGCCTGCTTGAAGCTATTTATTATGCAAACTGAATTTCAAGAAGTTAGGAGTCAAGTGCATATGCTTAGCGCAATTGGCTTTACTGGTGTCGTTACTGCATATATTTCATGTTGCTTACTGTGATTTTCAATCCGAGCTCCAGTCGGTGTTATTGCTAATGTTCTCGCCTGATTGTCTTGAAACAATTATTACGTAAATACTTTTCCAATTTGCTTAACAACTATACACTATTGTTCACTCACAGTGTGACCCAGCGACCGTTTTCTGTAACCGTTGAAATCAAAACTAAAAAAAAAAAAAATTTTAATCCATTACCTGAAATTTCACTGATTATTCTGCAGTTTCCATCATTTCTCAGAACCCTTTCTATCTTTATTGTGTATAAGTAGTCACGCAATAATGTTTCGATTATAGCTGATTTTCGATTTTTTGATTTAGTTTGTTCTTCGGAACGGATGCTTTTTCCCAGACAACATGGACATTAGGAACTCGAGTCATCAATAATTCCCATTATCTGAAAGTGTAGGTCCGATATACGGGGCGACCTAATGACAGGACATTTCTTAATGTCGGGATTGTCCAGCGATCGTAGTTCTGAAATTAGCATTATTAGTTAGTGGAGTTTTCGATCAAAGAATTGGAAATGAATTTTAATTTTCAAATGGTTCAAATGGATCTGAGCACTATGGGACTTAACATCTGAGGTCGTCAGTCCCCTAGAACTTAGAACTACTTAAACCTAAGTAACCTAAGGACATGACAAACATCCATGCCCGAGGCAGGATTCGAACCTGCGATCGTAGCGGAATTTTAATTTTGACGATGGTAATGAGGTGGTCGAAAATGACGATACAGGACTGAGTTCAATTACGTTACCTATGAGTGTACGGTTGAGTGATAGGTCTGAGGCTTATAGGTCTCCATCCGACGAAGAATTTAATATCATAGTGGAGAGTGTTTGGAGTATACCTCCCGAACAGAAGGACGAGTTTTATAACATTTTGATCATTGATAGAGAGGTATTTTCAGAGAAATCCGAACGGGTATGTGACTTTTTGAGTACAAAATTGAAATGATAATCCACTAGCCATTTTTGTACCAGTTTATCAGGTACCATTAGTTAGGAAAGAAGCAATACAAAAAGAGATAAGCCATATGGAGGAATAGGGTATGATGGAACGATCCAAGGGCCACTATAGTAACCTGCTCGTTTTTGTGAATAAGAAAGATAATACCGGTAGAATCGTGACAGATGCACGAGACCAAAAAAGGTTGTAAAGCCTGAGACAGATCGTTCTGAATGTTTAAACGAGGTGCGGTACATGACAAGCCTCGAGATGACGGCCAGCTGTTGGCAGATAGCTCTTGAATAAGAATCCCGAAAACGGACAGCATTCTTGTTTGTAGGAAAATGTTACCAGCGTAAAGTTATTCCATGCAGATTGAACACGTTCGAGTCAGTGTTTATCCGAGAGCTGGATACTGTACAAGGAAAGAAATTGGTGCCAGAATTACTCTTTGCGTTGACGATTTATTAATAGCTATCTCTTCATGGGAGCAGCATCGTGAACTGTTGAATGAGGTTTTCCAAGCATTAAGACACGGAGGAATAACATTGAAAATGAAAAATTGTGAATTTTTGAAGGAAAAGTAGAATTTTTAAGCCACATTATTACAACTTCTGAAATAACAAAAGACCCGTGGAAATTAGATACGATAAGAGATTGCCCGCCACGGGGCATAAGGAAACAATTCCAGGCGTTTCTTAGCCTTTGTAATTTCTATAGCAAATATGTGAAGGGGCAAGTTCGTAATGACCAAATCGTTAGTAATTTACTGAAGAAGAATAGTGAGATTGTTAGGACAGAGGATTCTCAACTAGCATTCGAAATGCTAAAAGAAGAATTTATGAGAGACGTAGTTTTACATCATCAAGATATACTACCTTGAGTCTGGCTCTGAGATGTCACTGAAGTAACCGATTTGTAACAATTCTTTGTGTCGCTGTGGTGACAGCTGCTGCTCAGAATGCTGTTGCGGATCAGTACGATGCGCCAGAGGCATTCGTCGAACACGATGGACTTCCCTCTCAGCAGTGGCATGTGGCCGTCCGGAGCCCGGACTTCTTCCGACAGTGAGCTGTCGTTACCACCACTACCAGCAATCACGTACCTAATGCTACATTCCCGCCACGTGTTCCTGCAGCATCGCAGAAGGAACATGCAGCTTCTCGTAGTACTCGATCTCGTTCAGAGACTCTGGGGTGTTGATAATGGCGTGCTTGTTGCAGTAAAGGCATTCAATCTCGAAGATAATTAACGCAACTTTACGGTGTGTATTTGAACAAACCTTATGCGACTGGCGGAAATCTGAATAGAGATCATCTTTCAGGTGTAGAAATACACCTACCAACTTTCGTTCGAGTCACAATTCGTTTTGGTGCTGAGATCTTTATCCGTCTGCGTATCAATGTCATAGAGGTTTATAACTCAAAAGTCAATCCTTCAAAGCATTTCATTGCCACCTGGAGTGGCCGTCTGGTTCTAGGCGCTACAGTCCGGAATCGCACGACCGCTACGGTCGCAGGTTCGAATCCTGCCTCGGGCGTGGATGTGTGTGATGTCCTTAGGTTGGTTAGGTTTAAGTAGTTCTAAGTTCTAGGGGACTGATGACCTCAGAAGTTAAGTCCCATAGTGCTCAGAGCCATTTCATTGCATCTCTCAAAAATTCTCGAGGAAATCGACTTTGTAGTTTTCCGAGCATCTTTAATAGCCTGAAGTAAGGTCGACTGCTCCATAGGCAGTGTGTGTCTGTGGTAAAATGCTCATCTGCCACTTCGGTGGCCTGGGTTCGAGTCCTGGACGACGCAAATTTTAAGTGAAGGTGCATGTTCTACAAATGTTTCCATGAAGCTTAAAATATATAAAGATGGAAAAAAATCGATAACGCTAGGTATTGATAATCGCTGGATTGGCTGGTTCGACTCTCGTTCTGGTCGTTATTATTCTCGTTTGTTTTTTCCGTTCAGTTCGAATACCTACGTCAATTCTGTGTGAAACTCATCAGATGTATGCTAATTAACACACATCTAATTGTGATTTTCATGATGAATATACGTATTCTTACTTCTAACTCCATACCACACACGAAAATCCATTTTTCGTTGCAAATATAAATTCTTAATTATCGAACTTTACAAAACTTTATAAAACGTTGTAAAAGAATGTTCATGAAGGTTGTTTAAATTAAAGAATTACAAAATATATATTTTTCTCACTTTTATGTAATTTACGTTTAATGGAAATGCTAGTAGAACATGTGACTTCGTTGAAAAATCTGCCTTAACCAAGTATCGGTTCTGTATTTGATGTCTATAGGCCTATTTCCGCGCCATGGAAACGGATAATGGCATTGGATGGCACTTTGAAATCGTATTTGTGTTGCATTTTAGGTCTGTTTGTGCCGTCATTCGACAACGTCATCGGATGGTATCGAAGGCTTTGGTTTATCTGGAGAATCTACTTCCCTGGCTCACTACGTTAAACTATCGATCTTGCCCCCATTTTTCATGTTTTTAAATTTTTTTGTAGAGTAACAATTTGTTACTGAAGAAAATGTGTAGCTCTGTTAACATGCAATTCACGGCGGCCAGTTCGCGTCGCGTGTGATGGATAAGGTCTTGGAACAGCGTTGCTTCTGTGCAATCGTTGGTCTTATGAGCAGTTTACGTAATGAAGTTTCTTTTCACCTTCAGAAAATTCGGTGTTGTCGAGGTGGCTTTGCATTACTGCTAAAATATTGAGGAAACCAAGTATATTTCATCTCTTCCTCCGCTTCTTTCCACGTCTTTAACATTCCACGATACGTCCTCCACAGTGACCGGGTCTGACTACGCAATGCAGCATTTACCAGCAGAAATTAACGTCCTTATCTTTGTTTAATGCTGGAGACATCATCAGAAGGTACAAGACGCTTAGACAAAAATTTCAAATTTTAACACGTTTAGCAACCTCAACATTTTCTACATAGCCATGCCATGGTCTGCCTTCATAAGATCAGGAGGTCCCGGTAACGTTTGTTACAGAACTTGAAAGAGGGGAAGAGATGGCGCTGTTTGTTTTATTTAGCACTAGGGCCCACAACTGGTCTAATTTCAATCCTTCTTCCTTTCTGTTTAAACCAACCAGAGAGATTGAAATCACGTCAGACAAACGAATCCGTGGAGTTGCCACCCTGGACGAAGCGAATAAACCAGAGCGCATGATGGAAATAGAAATGAAGTCCCATGGTTCTTGACAGAGTGTAGGGGAACGAAGCGGGAAACCCGCACCGCCGTACTAAGCATGATCCTAATGGAGGTGGTTTGCCGTTGCCTTCCAGCAACCGTAAGGGGGATGAATCATGATGATGATGATGATGATGATACAACAACACCCAGTCATCTCGGGGCAGGTGAACATCCCTGACCCCGCTGGGAAGCGAAGCCGGGACCCCGTGCTCGGGAAGCGAGAATGCTACCGCAAGACCACGAGCGGCGGACAAGAGCGTACGATACCGAAAGTCAATTGTCACAAATATAACCTGCAACACACACAAGACATAAAGCTGGCGATCAGTGCTAGTAACTGTTTCCAGTGTAATCACAGATTATAATAACGCGAAAATTGTTATATGTAATTACAGAAATTAAAGAGATAGGGGGAATGTAAGGATTCCCAGTGTGAAGGCAATAATAAATACTCGTATAGAAACCAACGGGCCAACTGCGAGAAAATAGGTTTCGGGTGGGGATAACGTAATATCAAGCATAACAAATGGCTCTGAGCACTATGGGACTCAACTGCTGAGGTCATTAGTCCCCTAGAACTTAGAACTAGTTAAACTTAACTAACCTAAGGACATCACACACATCCATGCCCGAGGCAGGATTCGAACCTGCGACCGTAGCAGTCTCGCGGTTCCAGACTGCAGCGCCAGGACCGCGCGGTCACTTCGGCCGGCCAAGCATAACAACAGCAAAATACTATTAACAGAAAGATTTACAAAACGCAAAAACGATAGAAACGGAATACAGCGAAAAACCACGAAAACTATTAACACATGGTAGCGGCAAGCTAAATTGACCCATGTAGCCCAGCTGGATGAATCGATACCAACATATCAACCACAAAAGAAGTATCACTATGAATTACACAAATTTACGAAAACTATTTAACCACAATATGGACAACCTGAGTTGACCTATATAGCTGAACTCGAAACACCGATATCAGAACATAACTTCTCAAATAATCGTATTATACACTTAAAGCAAGTTCACGAAAACTACAAAGCGAGGCATCAACATCCTTAGTTCAGAGCTGACATAAGTAGCTCATCTTACCAGACCATACCAAAAGGTAACTTCTAAAGGAAATCGGAAATCTCACTTATGCCGAACGAAATCCACGAAAACTATCAAAATGCAGTAGCAACAAAATGAGTCCAGCTGTATAATATGACAAACTGTCAACAACTTACACACAAAAATTTTGTTCATTATAAAGTGAAATTTGCCGGACACGAAAATCACACTCAGTAACAGTCATATACAAACTGAATATCTGTATCTCAAACCACGATCCACGCCTGATCAAACGCCACTAATTATCCTTTCTGCACCAACAAATAGAGCCGCCAGACGATTGGGAAAAGGGTACCTTGGTCAATTTCACATTATGTGGCATTTACAGTATTCCGCAATAGCAGCTAAACTTAAGTTTTACTTCACAGTCGTTCCAGAACATACAACTGTTGGAAACAACTGCCGGTTCCATTATGAACACAGACAAAAAGCTCAATTTAAATCACAACTAGTGAAAGACGCCTTATACCGTAAACAATATCTATATCAATAAAAATTACACGCTATTCGTTGGCAAGCGCATCAGTTGAAAACTGCCGGAAAAATCTGTCTAATAAAAAAAAATGTTCGTAATAGTCCGAATGAGGTTGTTTGGGGAGGAAAAATTGAAAAAGTTTCGTGAAAAATTGCAGAATTCAGGAAAACCTAAATCTGAATGATTTTTGCATGAACTCAAGACCATAACTCACGATTCGAATGTTTTTTTCTTTTTGCTCATAATGGTTCTGGAAAAATTATCAGGGAATTACCATTTTTGTATGCACGCTCGATCGTAATGGACGATAGGAGGGCATATTTGGTTGATTCTTTCTTTGCTTTGTTCATTATGCTCCCGGTATGGAAAAAAGTCTACTGAATGTTTTCAATCGAATAAAAATCTGGAAGATTTGTAGAAAAATATGGGGACACGCACTCCACACTAAATTAAAATAAAATTACTTTTTCTTTTTACTTTTGTATTGTTTCGCGATCTGTTCAACGTTGTAGATATTTTATTTCTTTTCCAGTTGCCATTTATTTCGCTACTATGTGCGCAAAAATCGTTTGACATTTGATTTTCAAACTGTGAATGAAGACATTGATTCACTTGTTTCACTTGAATCATAACCGTGTTTTAAGGTCATCATACTCGTTTCATCAAATAAATTTTCGGTTTCATCATACTTCCTCAAAGTTACACATTTACCTGTGAGTTTTGAAGTAAAAAACGGCTATACAATAATAATAAGGTCAATAGATTGTCTATTTTAAATTGAAATGTGATTATTCCATCGCAAACAGAACTGAATTGAATTGACACGGTTTAATCACAGCACAATGTTGACAATGAGATGGAACAATTTAGGTCACAGAACGCGTAATGGTACAGATGGAAACAAATTTTTGATGTTATCATACTGCAGAGCAACGCGAAGTACGAAATGGAATTGAGCGGAGTATATTATCATAAACACGTCTAGCACATACATAAGCAGAAAGTGAAAATGCAGACGAAGACGATGTGCATCTAATGAGACGTCATCGGTAAGTAGAAACGAATCGCACGACAAAGTGAATAACCGTGCAAGGAGACATACAAACACTGATTTGATTGCTAATCGAGCTGCATTCCGTTACAATACGGCACTTGGTTACAGAATTACAGTGCGGACGAATCTGCTGCTATGGGATCAATGATTGTTGTGTGCTCACACTAAAATGGATCGAAATATGTAAATGAAACCACTGGATTGTGTTGCGCAAGTGACAGAGTCAAAATGGCCCCAATGCTTCCTCCACTAGAGCCATTGAGCCCATTGGTTTGTGGACTGAAACAGATACAACACATTTCCTATCACAAATCCAATTGTTACTTGCAGATTACTTCCTCTGGTACAGCAATTGTGAGACAATTTATCTCACTTGTAAAATTGTCTATTTGCGTACTTAAGAATGAAGTCCTCAAATTTAATATCCGTAGTTACTGTCATTAACAGATACAATGGTCACTCAAAAATACGTTTTCTTCCATTTTTACCTTGGTTACACATTTCCAATAGTTTTTCATAAATTCAGAAAACGATCACAAACAAATTTATTGAAGTTTGGACCAGACGACTTATGTCGGGTCCCTTAGAACAACATAAAAACAAAAGTACACACACGTTTCATTCAATAAATAACCGGAAATGTTGTATAAAAAATACAAAACTGCGACAAAGTTTGTGCTTCTTTGTTATATTTTGATGGTATCCTAGAACTATAATCATATGAGCCTGGCATGCCTGCCTCGTGCACGGGATGCTGGGAATCAGAGAAACAAGGTGGTGTGGCCTCGTTGTAGGTTTCCACCAACGTGGAGCAACGAATTGTGATTAGGTTTCTGTAAACTGAAGGGATGGAAGCAATTCAAATTCACCGTCTGATGGTAGTGCAATTTGACGAAAGTTGTTTGAATGGAACGCAAGTGTACGACTGGGTAACTTCAAACTGGCGTGTGATCAAGGTGCTAGGCTAAGGAAGATTCGCCAAGCTCAAGAGGCTTTGTATGTGCACTCACAGAGAACATAGTTGCGGGAGTTGATGACAGGGAAAAACAGGCATATTACGTTGAGTGATACTGCAGCAACGATGAACGTTAGTGTCAGATCGGTGCACCATATTGTTTATGGGGTAATGATATTCAAGAAAGTGCATGCGAGATAGGTTCCAGAACATTTGTCATCAGAAATGAAAGAAAGACGAACTGGAGTGTTCTGGGATTTTTTGCGACAGTACGAGGCTGAAGCATTCTTCACCGTATTGTAACGAGAGGTGAATGTTGGGTGCATTTGCAAACCTTTGAAAGAAGCTCTTAGTGGCTGAGGTTCGCTGATTATGAGGAAGTCCAGGCAACAGTGCATAACTCATTCCGCACAAGCCCCCAAGAATTCATTGCACGTGGAATTGAGAAAGTTGTTAGCTCTCGCATTACAGAACTTGAGGAGTGTGGGGGAGGGGGGGGGGGACTTATATTGAAAAAAAACGAAGTGTTCAAATCCATTCTCGTTACACGAACTTTGTTCAATAAGTAATGCAACACTTCTTTCCTGAAAACAGGTTCGTTTCATGGAGGAGACCAGCCCACCATTTTATTCTACACTCTTTTCGCTACAAAACCCTATTTTTCATAATAATCTGCGTTCAATGCGACGGCCGTAAGCCACTTTACTGTGAGGGCCTATTTGCAGGCACGGTAGTACTCTACCAGTCGACGTCGGAGCCAACGTCCTGCTGCATCAGAAACCTCCGCGTCATCCATGTAGTGTTTCCAGCGAAACACATGCAAGTCGGAAGGTGCGAGACCTGCGCTTCAGGGTGTGTGAGCAAAAAACTTGCAATGGAGTTTTGTGAACTCCTCGCAGGTGCGCGTTCTTGCGTGAGGAATTGCGTTGCCATGGAAAAGGAGAAGTTCATTTGCATTTTTCTGCCGACGAACACGCTTATGTTGTTTCTTCAGGTTACAGAGGGCAGCGCAATACACATCAGAGTCGTTTGCTGCTCTGTTTGATACTCAGTTAAGCGGTGTGGAAACCGGAGGGACACACATCTGGCTACATGAACTGGTAGACGGTTGTGTCGGCACTGCCAACCACCTCGAATGAGAGTGCCCGCACGGCTCAGCATGGCAGGAGTCAGAGCTGTGTGTGGCCGACCGGTACGCGGGACATACGATAGGTTTGCCTGACCTTGCTGCGATGATGACAGACGCCTCGCCCAACAGCTAACCGTGTTTTAGTTCAGTGATACACTACTGGCCATTAAAATTGCTACACCAAGAATAAATGCAGATGACAAAAGCGTATTCATTGGACAAATATATTATACTAAAACTGACATGTGATTACATTTTCACGCAATTTGGGTGCATAGATCCTGAGAAATCAGTACCCAGAACAATCACCTCGGGCCGTAATAACGGCCTTGATACGCCTGGGCATTGAGTCAAACAGAGCTTGCATGGCCTGTATGGGTACAACTGCCCAAGCAGCTTCAAACACGATACCATAATTCATCAAGAGTAGTGACTGGCGTATTGTGATGAGCCAGTCGCTCGATCACCATTGACCAGGGTTTTCAATTGGTGAGAGATATAGAGAATGAGCTGGCCAGGGCAGCAGTCGAATATTTTCTGTATCCAGAAGTGCCCGTACAGGACCTGCAACATGCGGTCGGGCATTGTCCTGCTGAAATGTAGGGTTTCGCAGGGATCGTACAAAGGGTAGAGCCACGGGTCGTATCACATCTGAAATGTAACGTCCACTGTTCAAAGTGCCGCCAATAAGAACAACAGGTGACCGAGACGTGTAACCAATGGCACCCCATACCATCACACCGGGTGATACGCCAGTATGACGATGACGAATACACGATTCCAATGTGCGTTCACCGCGATGTCGCCAAACACGGACGCGACCATCATGATGCTGTAAACAGAACCTGGATTCACCCGAAAAAATGACGTTTTGCCATTCGTGCACCCAGGTTCGTCGTTGAGTACACCATCACAGGCGCTGCTGTCTGTGATGCAACGTCAAGGGTAATCGCAGCCTTGGTCTCCCAGCTGATAGTCCATGCTGCTGCAAACGTCGTCGAACTGTTTGTGCAGATGGTTGTTGTCTTGCATACGTCCCCATCTGTTGACTCAGGGATCGAGACGTGGCCGCACGATCCGTTTCAGCCATGCGAATAAGATGCTTGTCATCTCGACTGCTAGAGACACGAGGCCGTTGGGATCCACCACGGCGTTCCATATTACCGTCCTGAACCCACCAATTCCGTATTCTGTCAACAGTCATTCGATCTCGACGAACGCGAGCAGAAATGTCGCGATACGATAAACCGCAATGGCGATAGGGTACTATCCGACTTTTATCAAACGTGATGGTACGCATTTCTCCTCCTTACACGAGGCATCACAACAACGTTTCACCAGGCAACGCCGGTCAACTGCCGTTTGTGTAGAATCGGTTAGAAACTTTCGTCATACGAGCCCGTTGTAGGTGACGCCACCGGCGCCAACCTTGTGTGAATGCTCTGAAAAGCTAATCATTTGCGTATCACAGCATCTACTTCCAGTCGGTTAAATTTCGCGTCTGTAGCACGTCATCTTCGTGGTGTAGTAATTTTAATGGTCAGTAGTGTATTTCTCCGTAGACATTATACAAGCGTTTATGGACACCTGTGATGCTCTGATTTTGAGCCAAAAGAAAGCCAATGACAACACACCTGCGTTACAGATGCCATTATGAAGGCTATCGTATTGCGCCACCGCCTATAGGAACTTCATGAAACTATACGGGCTATCCCACTAAAAGTTCCGTATTTTTCTCAAATAATAGTAGCCGAGTTTCTCATAGATTCTTTAAGAGAAATATCCGGCCTTTTACTGAATGATGCTTGCACCACAGATTAAATGGAAGTACACAAACGTGATGTAAATTACGAGGCGTGTTTTTTAAGTAAGTACCGTTTTTAAATTAAAAAAATACGTGCTAAGATATCTCAACAATTTTATTTTTACTTGAAATCCTGCACCTTAATTTACTTTTCTACATAATTTCTGTTAATATTGAGGCACTTGCCCTAACGTTGTACCAGCTATTGAATACCCTCCTCATAGAAGTCTGTCGCCTGAATTGTTAACCACTGCATCAGCTCGATTTTGACTTTGTCATCGTCTTGAAGACGCTGACCGCCCAGGTGTTTCTTCAATTGCAGGAACAGATGGTAGTCACTGGGCGCAAGATCGGGGCTGTACGGAGGATGATCTACAGTTTCCCAACGAGAAGATGTGATGAGATGTTTGGTCTGATTCGCTACACCGCTGGCGGGCATTGTCCTGCAGAAAACGATGCCCTTGCTCAACTTCCATTGATTGTTGCTTTGATTCCGCTGTGACGTAGGCCACCCATGTTTAATCGCCCGTAACAATTTGGCTTAAGAAATCATCGCCGTCGTTGTCGTACCGCTCAAGGAAAGTCAATGCACTGTCTAAACGTTTGGTTTTGTGCACATCCATCAACATTTTCGGTACCCAACGTGGGCACAATTTTTGGTCATTCAAGTGGTCGGTCACAATGCCATACAAAACACTACGAGAAACGTTAGGAAAGTCATCCCGCAAGGACGACATCGTAAAGCGTCCGTTTTCTCTCACCTTATTGTCCACTTCCTGCAACAAACTTTCATTAACGACCAAAGGACGCCCACTCCGATGTTTATCATGCACATTTGTAGGGCCATCTTTAAATACTCTCACCCACTTTCTTACCATTCCATCACTCATAATGTTCTCTCCGTAAACTGCACAGATCTCAAAATGAATATCGATCTCTTTTGGGCCTTTGGCTCTAAGAAATCTTATAACAGCCAGTTATTCACAGTCGGCGGGACTCACGATTATCGGAGACCTCTTAAACACTCAGAACACCATGTAAACAAGGAATAATCAGACTGTAATGGCGTCAGTGCGTAGATTAAGGTACAGGCTTTCATGTAAAAATAAAATTATTGAGATATCTTAGCACATCGTTTTTTAATTTCAAAACGGTACTTACTTGAAAAACTCGCCTCGTATAATCATAGTTTATGCCAGTTGTTAAGACAGCCGGCCGCTTACCTGCTTCAAATCGTAAACTCGTGTCGTCACTCACGACGGCGTGACCACAAGTTGAGATGTCGAACGGCACTCTAGAGTTGAACCGACAAATATATTAGAAAAAGATAATTGTTTCCATAGATTTTGATCTGAGAGACTACTGAATAGAGCATCGACTTTATGCTAAACAACGGAGTCTAGTGTGAAATTGTTTGTTTGTGTGTGTGTGTGTGTGTGTGTGTGTGTGTGTGTGTGTGTGAGCGGGAGAGGAATGGAGAGGGGACCTGCACTGTGTTATCTGCTGTCCGATAACACGTTTTATTTGTATAGAAAACAAAAAAGTCGCTCGCAGGTGATAATGCATATACCTGAAAGGGTGTTTATCTGTATATTGCACGTGATATTCGCTGCACACCCCACTCGTCGAGTTTTTGGGAGCGTCGCGCGCAGGCGTACCCCTGCGTAGCGATCGGATGGCTATCGGCGGTCGCGCTGGCTCTGAGCCAGCTACGCCTCCCTGTCCGCTGGCCGTACCGTTATCACCTATTGCTTCTGCATGCAGCTCTCTACACATCTTTGGCAGTGAACCCTCACATTGTTCTTAGAGCACTACGTGTAGATGAAAGGACACCGTGCTGGTGATGAAATTCTATACCACATGTCAAATGGACCGACAAGTCGTTCAGAAAGTATTTTCCTAGAATTGGATTGTCACGACTTTTAAATTTTACCTTTTGTGTTGATTGTCACGACTTTTAAATTCTACCTTTTGTGTTCACTATGCCATGCAGGTACGGGAGAGTTAAAAAATGATTGGCAACTGCTCGAGCGCTTACATCTAGAACAAGACTTGTGTCCTTGTATACAAGGTCATTCAGTTGCCCCAACCACTGTCGTTTTATGCAACCTGCGGCGTTATTGCTGACCTTCATGAGCCACGCGCGAGATTTTCATTTTCTCTCGCCCTACTCGCGCTAACAGTCATCGAGAAAAAATGTACTGGACCTTTCTGTAGGAAATTAAATGTACTTACATTTTAAACTGGGAGACGTTTTGCCAGCCGGAGTGGCCGAGCGGTTCTAGACGCTACAATCTGGAACCGCACGTCTGCTACGGTCGCAGGTTCGAATCCTGCCTCGGGCATGGATGTGTGTTATGTCCTTAGGTTAGTTAGGTTTAAGTAGTTCTAAGTTCTAGGGGACTGATGACCTCAGAAGTAAATCCCATACTGCTCAGAGCCATTTGAATCATTTGGTAGACGTTTCCCTAGAGGAGAAAAAGAAAAACGAACAAAGTGACCGTGAGAAGCACCACTGTCCCACACTCAGTTCCCAACGGTCAGAATTTCTAGTATGGTATTCATGGCACTACCTATAACCACTGTGAAAAAATTTGTGACTGCACTAGGTATTTCCCATATTCGACCTTTCCGGCCAGTGTCGACTAGCACGCCAGCCCTATAGTCGAGCACTTAGAAATCGTAAAACTGACATTTGTGTACATCTCATCCAACAATTATGTGGATCTTAAGAGCATAAAATAATCAATTACATCGTTATGTTGGTCAGTATTTTTGACTACGTAGTTACTGTGCTGTAAGAGTTAAAGTTGGATAGAATTGTAAACGTAATTAGTTTTCAGGTAATGTTGACAAAAGTCTTTTCCCATACGTTAGCCTCACGGGCACGTTAACGAAGTGGTGGCATGATAGCCTAATCAGTAGAGAGCAAAAAAAGGTGGAATAGATCGTGAGCCGTGGTGGGTTGCCTTCGTCACCTTTCGAATTCCTTGCGCCGCTAACTCGATTTGTCGTGTGATGTCCCATATTCCCATATTCGACCTTTCCGGCCAGTGTCGACTAGCACGCCAGCCCTATAGTCGAGCACTTAGAAATCGTAAAACTGACATTTGTGTACATCTCATCCAACAATTATGTGGATCTTAAGAGCATAAAATAATCAATTACATCGTTATGTTGGTCAGTATTTTTGACTACGTAGTTACTGTGCTGTAAGAGTTAAAGTTGGATAGAATTGTAAACGTAATTAGTTTTCATGTAATGTTGACAAAAGTCTTTTCCCATACGTTAGCCTCACGGGCACGTTAACGAAGTGGTGGCATGATAGCCTAATCAGTAGAGAGCAAGAAAAGGTGGAATAGATCGTGAGCCGTGGTGGGTTGCCTTCGTCACCTTTCGAATTCCTTGCGCCGCTAACTCGATTTGTCGTGTGATGTCCCATATTCCCATATTCGACCTTTCCGGCCAGTGTCGACTAGCACGCCAGCCCTATAGTCGAGCACTTAGAAATCGTAAAACTGACATTTGTGTACATCTCATCCAACAATTATGTGGATCTTAAGAGCATAAAATAATCAATTACATCGTTATGTTGGTCAGTATTTTTGACTACGTAGTTACTGTGCTGTAAGAGTTAAAGTTGGATAGATTTGTAAACGTAATTAGTTTTCATGTAATGTTGACAAAAGTCTTTTCCCGTACGTTAGCCTCACGGGCACGTTAACGAAGTGGTGGCATGATAGCCTAATCAGTAGAGAGCAAAAAAAGGTGGAATAGATCGTGAGCCGTGGTGGGTTGCCTTCGTCACCTTTCGAATTCCTTGTGCCGCTAACTCGATTTGTCGTGTGATGTCCCTATGGTTTGAGGCCACTAAGCTCTTTGCTCGAGGTTTTGATGGGGGACAGGGCATGCTGTGGCGTGGGGCAAGCTGGGGACCTGAAATGGAGCGAGGAGGAAGCTGTGAGAGGTCCGCCCGGCAACTAAGGCGAACACTTTCGCTAGCATCTTCGCCACCGATTCCGCCGGAATCCATGGGCATATTTGTGGGTGGATTTGACTTCGAGTGTCATCTTAGTGCGTAGCGTGGCCAGCCAGCTCTGGGACGTGGCACATTGATCGGAGAGTTGGTGCCTGTTTCGCGGGGCTAAATTCTGGGCCGCGTTTGGAACTGGCCAGCTTTAGCTTCGATTGGTAAACTTCAGTTATGTTCTGGATTTTGAGTTCTTGACTGTTATTTTATTATTGATACCTATAGGTCTTTTGCGAACATTGCGATTTCTTAGATGACCCATTTCACCACCAGTTGGTTTCTAGAATTGTAGCTGTTGTTTGCTTTTCCTGAATCGATACTGCTTGAGCCGATGGTGTTTCCGGAGCCGAAGCGACAACGTGTTTCTTCTCACCACTCTGTTAATCATATTGGCTTAGGAAGTGCCTGTGTCTCAAAATTTGCAACTGGTGATACTATATAATTGAGTTTAGCAGCCAAGTTTTCTTTCGAGTATTTCACTGTCGTGGAGGCGATATCTTTCAGTGAAGCGGTTATACTGTTTGGCTTTTTATTGATGCTTTCATGTAATTAACCTTGCTGTGTTAATATTTCCTTTGCCGGTCATTACCCAACGAGAAGGGCCTTAAAAGGCCGGTCCTCTTGTTGTAACCTTTCTTGCAATTCCTATTTGGTGTTTTACTCTTCTGCTCCTGCGTATAAGCCTTCTGATGCTCTTTTGTGAGGAGGTAATTCGAACTCTTGGTTACTTAACTGAAACAAGCCTGCCTGTTGGTATTTAATAATTTTACTTAACTGAAACTGTTATAATTGAAGTTTTGACTGTTGGTATTTGGTAATTTTACTTAACGGAAGCTGTTATTAAAGAAGGCCTGGCTGCTTTCTTTTTGTTAATTTTACTTAACTGAAGCTGTTGTTATTGAGGGCTGACCTGTTTCGATTTTTGTAATTTTGCTTAAATCAAGCTGTTATTGAAGCCCTGCCTGTTTTCTTTTTGGTAATTTTACTTACCTCAAGCCGTAATTAAAGAAGGACAGCCCATTTTCTATTTGGCAAGTCATAACTGAAGCTGTTATTAAAGAAGGCCTGGCTGTTTTCTATTTGGTGATTTCATTTAACTGAAGCTGTGTAGTGGTTCTTTATGTATTGGTATTTATATGTTATGAAAAGTTGGTGGTATTCTGCCTGCGTCACAAATGGAAAATTATTTACGTCAGTGACTCAGCTATGGCACTTCTCGCAGTTAGTTTGGTTCACTGGATGTTTTTATATTAAAATATGCATCTGCACTGCCTTGTGGAAATTTACTGCCTCACCGACACAGTTAGACCGCAATAGACCGGTGATGCTGTATTGTAACTTATCACCCCGGACTACAAGTCCATTAAAAAAAAAAAAAAAAAAAAAAAAAAAAAAAAAAAAAAAAAAAAAAAAAAAAAAAAAAATGCATATCGGTGGATGGATATATATCTTAACGAAGAGGTTTCTCGCAATTTCGTTAAGTGGGGATCGAAGTTAATCATTGAATTCTCGTTGCTCATACGTGATTCATTATCTGGTACAAGGTAAGAACCACCAATCAAGAGAATTCTCCTACATTTACATTATTGCCAAAATTAGCGAGTTCTTAAGTATTTACTACGACTGTGGACCGTTACCGTTTAGAACAATGGCGCTGACCTCTGCACCAATGTTCCTCTATAAAATATTCATAAAGTATTGAAATCTATCACTTCATGACTACAAGAGCTGTTACAGAAAAACATTAGCGACACTTTTAAGTAATATTTGATTATATTCAGGCTAAATGTTACATGAAACTTACACGTTTTCGTGCCTCATCACAAAATGGCATCTTACACGACGCAGAAACAAAAGGGAATTACATTTTCAGATCATATTAATTGATTAAAGAGTCTTTGTTATTTTTCTGCGATAATATTTATGTTTCGTTACGACGTCACTTCTGGTATATTTGCGAATTATTCAGCATGATCTTTATCACGTTATGTAGCGTACCGCCACGGCTCTTATCATTGAATACATGCCTGTTTTCCATTTGGTAATTTAACTGAAATGAACCTGTTATCATTGAATCCCTGCCTATTTTCTGTTTGGTAATTTTACTTAACTGAAGCTGTTATCATTGAAGGCCTGTCTATTCCTGTTAAATTAAGTGCTATTTCATGATTTGTGTTAGATGAAACTCTTATTAATCAAGGCCTATCTGTATTTTTTTGCCCTAGTGTTGAATTCTGATATCTTACGCAATCTGTGTTGCAATTAACTTAAATTGTGATTGCCAGAGGCCTGCCTGGTAGAGAGATATTTACATCAATAAGGTAGTAACAGGAAATGACACATGATGGTACATGGGCCCTAGTCTTTCGCCTTACATCCCCTTATCCATAATTGTAGGTTTCAACTGGGATCACAGAGCGTAATATCGATCTGTTGGCAGGGGGGGGGGGGGGGCTGAATTGCCTACCCTCTCTCTGCTCATTGATCATTTCCTTAGTGCGTAAGGATCCCTTACAGTCTGTCGAGCATTGTGTTAACTTATTCCGTTGTTTGCACGGAGCTAGTTTGCTATGGATCCAAGGGGCTGCCCTGGAGTCGGGCATCTAAAGAAGGAGCACTTGCAGTATGAACTTATAATTCAGGAGGATAGTGTCCTAGAGTTGGGGGCCAGGTTGCGCACGGCTTTGGACATCCCGCTTTGCGTTTCAACGAGCACCACTGGGGCGGTAAGTGTTTCTCTAGATAATATTTCCGCGACGTTGGATGAGGTGCAGCGGAACCTGTCCTTTCTGCGGGACAGTCAACCTACTTTTAGGCAGATTTATAGAGTTCTGGCCCACCTAGCACACTTGGAGAATCGTTTGAGGGACATTAACTTCTTGCAACTTAGCCAGCCTGAAGATACCAGGGTGGGGCAGTTGAGTGATCGAGCGAGGGATTTGGAGGTCCAAGCAGCGTCCTTAAGCTTGGAAACTAAGGAAGTCCAACAGCTACCCCCGCGAATTAGTTGTGTTATCAGGCGTCCGGGGCACAAGGCGTAGGTAGCCCTCCGGCTAGTCATTTGGCTAGACTATAAAAAATTGTGTGTCTACTAACGGTATTTCAGAGCTTTCACTCGATACCTTGGGCCGTATCCAGCAGTTTTTGTGGCGTTGGTGCGATTTGAGTTTCATGCGGATGCCCTTAGGGACTCATCAGGTGACATTATCATTATTTTACTCCTTGGTGAAACGAACTCTGTGTGATTTCGCATCTGAAATCCTGAAGGGGGAGGGCTCAATAGGACAACTAAGGGGACTGATTGTCGATAGGAAGCTCTCACCGCGGATACGGAACAAGCTTCAACGCAAACATTACTGGCGGATGCAGGCATGTATGCACCCAGCCACCTTGTCTCTTGGTATGTCGGCTTCGGAACTCAGTACTGTATCAAACATTTGTAGGGCATGCGCCCCATGCATAGGTCGCGCTTTGCCTTTTTCCCCGCCACGCTAGCTTTCGGGAATTGCAAACGTTGGTTGATTCCTTTGAACACTTGTCATTTGCTATGAGCAGCGGAGGCGTGAGGAGCACTTGAAAACTCCTCGACCCCTCTCGAGAATTACTAGGGCTCCTCAAGCATCCAACACATTCTCTGGTAGAGGTTGTTTCCTGTGCGGCGCCCGTGATCACTTGGTGCGCGAATGTCCACTAGCACGACCTCCTATACCCGGCAAATGACGCTAGGTGAAGAAGCCGGGGTCTGCCCTCCCTTTTATCTGTGCCTATCAAGGACCAGAGCTCTTGTGGATTCTGGTAGCTCTGTGTCCTTGTTTGATTATAATTGGTATTTGGAGTTTGGGTATTTGTGGAAATTATCTTCCATTCGCTCGTCCCCGCCGAGACCTCGAGTGGCCAATGGGCAAGAGTTGCCTCGAGTCGGCGAGATGCGCGGTACTTTGTCCATTTGTACTTTCTCATGGTCTGTTAGGCTCTTGCTCATTAAAAATCCAGCGCTCAGAGTGTTGCTTGGGTGTGACTTTATTCAGAAATCTGGATTAGTTCTCGAATTTGCTACTGCACCATCCTTTTTAGGTTTTCGCCTAGTGATAGGATAGCCTTCCCCTCTTATCCGTTGAGCAAGTGTGGGGGATTCGGCAAATTGTAAGTCTGCTGAATCTGATGTGGCCCATCTTGAGCCGAGTCAGGCAGGGCAGCTGTTGAATTTATTACGGCAGCTTCCCGAGACTGGGGATTACTAACGTCTTACAGTACCACATACGGTGAAGATACTCCAGTGCGACAGCCTCCTTATCGCCTTTCGCCACCCAAAATAAAAATCTTGAGAGAGATACTAGCGAGTATATTGAAGGAGGAAGGTCATTAGGCCACCTATATCTCCCTATGCGTCATCGATTTTTCTCGTTCCTGAAGCTCAGAGCCAGGACGACAGGCCGGTGGTTGATTACAGGCTCCATTGTAAAAAAGGTTATCTTAGAATCTCTCCCCTTGCCGCATCTTCAAAACTGCTTTGCTGATTCTCGGGGGCTAAGTGGTTCACGGTGCTTGAACTCAACCTAGCTTATTTTGAGGTTCCTCTCACCGAAGAGTGTAAACACGTCACCGCGTTCTGGCACCTTTATAAGTTCAACCGGATGACGTTCGGTTTTGTCCCGTTTATTAGATCGTATCCTGGGTGACGGAGTATTATTACTACCTTCAATATGTTGGCATTTATAGCCAGTCGTTTGAGGATCATATTTCTCATCTTCGGGAGGTCTTCCCCAAGTTTCGGAATAAAGTCGCCCAAGACTATACCTGATAGGTGTCCCTTCTGGGCCATTTAATTTCCGGGGACGGCATTATGGCTGGCCAGAGACGAATTAAGTTGTTGAGTAGGAAGGAGACAACCCGATTTATGGGGATGATGAATTATTTTTGGAATTTTATCCCTGATTTTGTCCTGATAGTCGCTCCCCTGAATTTGTCTGGTGTGAGAGCCAACAGGTGGCTTTTGAATCTATGAAGATTGCTTCACCAACCCGCCGGTCTTAGCCCTCCCGTATTTCGGCAAAAGATTTATCGTTCAAACAGATGCCTCCAATGCCGGTATTACTACAGTGTTGTGGCAGGAGGATCAAGGTGTAAGACGCTTTCTCGTCTGCAAGATTGTCTGGTTCCGAGATGAATTTATCCGTTTACGAGTGCGAGCCGCTAGCTGTGCTTTTCGCCTTAGAGAAGTTCCATTTACTTTTTTACCTTTTCTCTGGGGCGGGGGGGGGGGGGGGGGGGCTTCTGCTTTTGACTGGCTTGTTTCGGACCGCCAAGAATTCCTCCCCGGTACCATGGATGTCATAACCTGATGACGTGACAGATGTCCTATCATCCTTTCCCCCCTCCTTGTCAGTTTTTTCCTCAGATTACTTTCCTTTCACATTCTGCATAATTCTTTGACTTCACCTGCTTCTTGACCTTCATTTCTGACGATAAGTTTCTCGCTTTTCTCATTCCTACTACTTATCATTATATTCGTCTTTCTTCGACTGACTCTCAATCCATAATCCGCACTGGTTAGACTATTCACTTCATTAGAAGAAAATGTAATTCCTCTACGCTTTCATTCAGGATAGCAGTGCCATCAGCGAATAGTGTCATTGATATCCTTTCAACCTGAATTTTAATTCCACTCCTGAACCTTACATTTATTTTCATCGTTACTTCTTCGATGAGCAGTTTGAACAGCAGGGCCGAAAGACTATATCCCTGTCTTACACCCTTTTAAACCCCAGCGTTTGGTTGTTCGTCGTCCACTGTTATTATTTACTCTTGGTTGTTGTAATAATGTGTATTACCCGTCTCTGACTGCAGCTTGGCCCTGATTTTTTTTGGAATTTCGAACATCTTGCACGCTTTGCATTGTCGAGAGTAGTTTCCGGGCCGAAAGATCCTTTGGACGTGTCTTGATTTTTTTGGTCTTGTTTTCATTATCAAGCGCATTGCCCCTCTCGTGCCTTTACTTTTTCTAAAGCCAAACTGTTATAATTCCTCAATTTTAATTTCTACTCTCCCATGTATTATTCTTGGAACTAAGATGCATGAGCTGTTAAGCTGATTGTGCGATAATTTTCGCACTTGGAATTCTTGAAGTCTTCGGAATTGTGTGAACAATATTTTTCCGAGAATCTGATGGCATATCGACAGACTCATACATTCTACACAACAACGAGAATAGTTGCCTTTTCCGCCTATGATTTTAGAGATTCTGATGGAATGTTATTTATCCCTTCCACCGTATTTGATCTCAATTCCTCCAAAACTCGTTTCTGATTCTAATATTGGATCTCCTATCTCTTCTAAATCGACTCGTATTTCTTCTTCTGTCACATCATACGAATCTTCCCCCACATTGAGGCCTTCAATGTAATATTTCCACTTACCAACTCTCTCCTCTGCATTGAACACTGGAATTCCCGTTGCACTCTTCTTGTTGGCATTCTTGTTTTTAATGCAAACGAAGATTATTTGGATTTTCCTGTATGACGAGTTAGTCCTTCCGACAATCATTTCTTTTAAGATGTCGGCACATTTTTCATACACCCATTCCGTCTTGGCTTCCCTGCACTTCCTATTTATTTCATTTCTCAGCAACTTGTATTTCTATATTTGTGAATATCCCGGAATCATTTTTGTACTTCCTTCTTTCATTGATCAACTAAAGTATTTCTTGGGTTACCCATGGTTTCTTCGCAGTTACCTGCCTTGTGCCTACGTTTTCTTTCTAATTTCTGTGATTGCCCTTTTTAGAGATGTCCATTCCTCTGCAACTGTACTGCCTACTGAGCTACTCCGTATTGCTGTATCTGTTGCCTTAGTGAACTTCAAGTGTAGCTCTTCATCCCTTAGTACTTCCGTATACCACTTCTCTGCGTATTGATTCTTCCTGACCAATCTCTTGAACTTCAGTTTACTATTCATCACTACTACGATGTGGTCTGCGTCTACATATGGTCCTGGATATACCTTACAATCCAGTATCTGATTTTGGAATCTCTGCCTCTCCGTGATGTAATCTAACTGAAATCTTCCCGTATTACTTGGTCTTTTCCAAATATTCCTCCTCCTCTTGTGATTCTTGAACAGAGTATTCGGTATTACTAGCTGAAACTTATCGCAGAACTCAATTAGATTTTCTTCTCTCTCATTCCTTGTGCCAAGCACATGGTCTCCTCTAACATTTTTTTCCATCCTTTTCCTGCAACTGTACACCAGTCTCGTATGCCTATTAGATTTTCATCTCTCTTTATGTACTGTATCACCCTTTTGTCTATCTCTTCATCTTCAGCTTGCGAGGTCTACATGTATGCCTGCACTATCGTTGTCGGTGTTGGCTTGCTGTAGATTCTTATAAGAACAATCCTATCAGTGAACTGTTCACAGTAACACGTTCTCTGCCCTGCTTTCCTGCTCATAAGGAATCCTACTCCCGTTATATCATTTTCTGCTGCTGTTAATATTTCCCTATACTCATCTGACCAGAAATCCTTTGTCTTCTGTCCATTTTACTTTACTGACCCCTACTATACCAAGACTGAGCATCTGCGTTCCTCTATTTAAGATTTCCTAGCTTCACTACCTCATTCGAGCTTCTGATATGCTACCCCTCGTCTCGTAGAACTTTCGCTGATTATTCATTCTTTTTCTCATGGTGTCCTTCCCCTTGGCAGTCCACTACTGGAGATCCGAAAGGGGGATGTTTCCAGAATCTTTTGCAAATGGATAGATATTCATGGTGCTTTTGCAATTACAGGCTACATGTCCTATGGATAAACGTTATGTGTCTTTAATGCAGTGGTTTCCATTGCCTTCTGCATCCTCATGCTCTTGATCATTGCCGACTTTCCGCCTTTATGGGCATTTTCCCATCGCAAGGATAAGAGAGTGCCATGAATCTCTTTCCGCTCCTCCGCCCTCTTTGACAAGGCCGTTGGTAGAATGAGGTGCTTTCTTCCAAGATGAAGAGCAAAGTGGTAAGTTCTGAGCCGATGGAGCCAGGGTGCGTAGAGGCTCAAACCCGAGGCGTGGCTCCCCTCTAATATTTTTTGTTGTTGCGGGAAATGGATTAAGTAAACAAAAATCCTTATTTCTCAGAACATAAATACAACAGAAAGGCCATCCTTCCGGCGGAATCAACATGAGACATTGCACTCGAACAAATCGAGCGAAAGTCCTTATTAACAAGCTTTGGTAAAATATAATAACAATGATACTGAAGCAAGGTAAGAAGTGTCAGGCCGTAGACAAAGAGGGAAGAAGTGGCAGGGTATGATAAAACTTGCAGGCATCCCCCTGCTCGGCAAATGGGGCGTGGAGGCAGAGTGGGCTGGGGTCAACATGCGAGGCCTTGCCACAGTGTCCCCGACACTAGTACCGGGAAGAAGCTCCCGAAAAGAGGTCAGAAGTCAAAGAGGAGGGTAGAGTAGAATTGATGGAATGACCAGTCCTATACCACCTGTGTTATATGTGCCTGTTAGTACTTCCGCACGTGTGTTTCGTTATCCTACTATTCCGACAGTTTACGTTTATTCGGCGAAACAACACATGCACAACTGCTTCATCGCGAGTGGTCTCTGTTCTGTCGCACATGTCCGACCGAACACAACACCGATCTATACAAATTTACTCTCTAGGTTTGTTACTTTCAGCTAACGAACTTTTAGCTAACGAAGCGAAAGCAGATTGCCAAGAAAACGTTCTACAAACTCCGGAAAGTCCTCTTACATGTCAGGAAAATGTTCTCCCATACAACATTTTCATGCGTAAACAGTTGAAACAAATTGCCCTAAGTGTGGTTTGAATGCTACACTTTTGCTCGACGACCTCAAGGTCTACCAACTCACCCACACGAGACCCACAGAACTATCACACATACACTCCTGGAAATTGAAATAAGAACACCGTGAATTCATTGTCCCAGGAAGGGGAAACTTTATTGACACATTCCTGGGTTCAGATACATCACATGATCACACTGACAGAACCACAGGCACATAGACACAGGCAACAGAGCATGCACAATGTCGGCACTAGTACAGTGTATATCCACCTTTCGCAGCAATGCAGGCTGCTACTCTCCCATGGAGACGATCGTAGAGATGCTGGATGTAGTCCTGTGGAACGGCTTGCCATGCCATTTCCACCTGGCGCCTCAGTTGGACCAGCGTTCGTGCTGGACGTGCAGACCGCGTGAGACGACGCTTCATCCAGTCCCAAACATGCTCAATGGGGGACAGATCCGGAGATCTTGCTGGCCAGGGTAGTTGACTTACACCTTCTAGAGCACGTTGGGTGGCACGGGATACATGCGGACGTGCATTGTCCTTTTGGAACAGCAAGTTCCCTTGGCGGTCTAGGAATGGTAGAACGATGGGTTCGATGACGGTTTGGATGTACCGTGCACTATTCAGTGTCCCCTCGACGATCACCAGTGGTGTACGGCCAGTGTAGGAGATCGCTCCCCACACCATGATGCCGGGTGTTGGCCCTGTGTGCCTCGGTCGTATGCAGTCCTGATTGTGGCGCTCACCTGCACGGCGCCAAACACGCATACGACCATCATTGGCACCAAGGCAGAAGCGACTCTCATCGCTGAAGACGACACGTCTCCATTCGTCCCTCCATTCACGCCTGTCGCGACACCACTGGAGGCGAGCTGCACGATGTTGGGGCGTGAGTGGAAGAAGGCCTAACGGTGTGCGGGACCGTAGCCCAGCTTCATGGAGACTGTTGCGAATGGTCCTCGCCGATACCCCAGGAGCAACAGCGTCCTTAATTTGCTGGGAAGTGGCGGTGCGGTCCCCTACGGCACTGCGTAGGAGCCTACGGTCTTGGCGTGCATCCGTGCGTCGCTGCGGTCCGGTCCCAGGTCGACGGGCACGTGCACCTTCCGCCGACCACTGGCGACAACATCGATGTACTGTGGAGACCTCACGCCCCACATGTTGAGCAATTCGGCGGTACGTCCACCCGGCCTCCCGCATGCCCACTATACGCCATCGCTCAAAGTCCGTCAACTGCACATACGGTTCACGTCCACGATGTCGCGATGTGCTATCAGTGTTAAAGACTGCGATGGAGCTCCGTATGCCAGGGCAAACTGGCTGACACTGACGGCGGCGGTGCACAAATGCTGCGCAGCTAGCGCCATTCGACGGCCAACACCGCGGTTCCTGGTGTGTCCGCTGTGCCGTGCGTGTGATCATTGCTTGTACAGCCCTCTCGCAGTGTCCGGAGCAAGTATGGTGGGTCTGACACACCGGTGTCAATGTGTTCTTTTTTCCATTTCCAGGAGTGTAGAAACGCCTTTCCTCTGCTCTGTAGTTCTGGTGTTATTTTTAATTACCGTTTATGCATGTTCTACTGGAAGGCAGAAGACAACACGGTTTAAATTGGTGTTTCGGCCGATACTCGGTCTACATACAACGTTTGGTGCCGAAATGAGTGCCTGACATCAGGAGGTTTTGATGTAGGCCGCGTCATTGTGAATGATGAGACATTTAGGCCACCATTTCGCACGTGCAACGAAGGTAACGTCTACAGAATGGAGACGTACATCCTCGCCTCTGCGGAAGAAATATATAAAGCTGCACAATGAAAGTAAAGGTCGTGGCCACTGTTTCATTCGACTGTAAAGTTTCAGGCAAAGGGGTCAGCATTCATAACAGTATCTACTCTGTACCACTGACATCGCTGCGTAACTTCAAATAGTTCAAATGACTCTAAGCACTATGGGACTTAACATCTGAGGTCATCAGTCCCCTAGACTTAGAACTACATAAACCTAACTAACATAAGGACATCACACACGTCCATGCGACCGTAGCCGCAGCGCGGTTCCGGACTGAAGCACCTAGAACCGCTCGGCCACAACTGCCGGCTGCTGCGTAAGTCCAAAAGGTACAAAGGTAATGGAAAAATAAGACGGGTCATTGTTTTCCGGCACGACAACACGACAAACCCACAGTATCCACATACAAGGTTTACTTCGAAGTTTTCGACGGGAAGTTTGGAAGCTTCCGCCATGCAGTGCACATCTAGCACCACGTGATTTCCCGTTTGTAGGCAAGCTGAAACAACATTTGGGCTGGAGAAAGGGGTGAGGAAGAGATTTTGCAACAATAAGAACGTTCACACATCTCTGTGACCGAGACATGGCTTTTTATCGTCGAGGAACTTAATGATTATTAGAACGTACCGACCGTTGTTTACTGTATATGTGTCGCTTTGAAGTGTAGTGCAGCATTTCGGTGTAAGTTACGTGGCCTGCCATGATAATGTATAACTTCTCTAAGTCCACTTGTATGAGGGACACCTATTAGTATCACACTTTTTATCAAATAAATGTTCAAGAACCCTAAACATTTAATATTGTCCTTCGAATAACTTCTCCCTGCTTGTATGGTCAAGTAGTCAGCTAGTCACTCACGAGTAAGCGTATTATAATCTTCTTAATATAAAGACTGGTAGATTTATGAGGGTGTTGGAAAACTGCTTCAACGGTATCCCTTTCGAAGGCGCCTTCTTTCTATTCCCCCACGAATGCGTACCATGCTTCCAAATGGAACAGTCAAACTAAAACGCCTGGTCAAAATTTCCGGTAATATGAATATAGCGTAATATCAAGAGCAGCCCAAAATTTTATAACGGGAGTAGAATTATTTATGAATATGAAGTTACTGTGGTACTGTGAACAGTTCAGTAATAGGGTTATTCTTATCAACAGCGATATCGATAGTTCACTTATACACGCCGATGTCGTAAGCTGAAGATGAAGGGACAGAGAAAGTATATGAGGACATTGAATGTAAACGGAGATGAAAATCTAATAGTCATGGAGGACTGGAATTCAGTCGTAGTGGAACGAGTAGAAGAAAATGTTACACGGGAATATGGGCTTGGGAGAAAGAATGGGCCGGCCGCGGTGGCCGAGCGGTTCTAGGCGCTTCAGTCCGGAACCGCGCGACTGCTACGGTCGCAGGTTCCAATCCTGCCTCGGGCATGGAGGTGTGTGATGTCCTTAGGTTAGTTAGGTTTAAGTAGTTCTAAGTTCTAGGGGACTGATGACCTCAGATGTTAAGTCCCATAGTGCTCAGAGCCATTTGAACAATTTTGAGAAGGAATGAGAGAGGAGAAAATTAATTCAGTTTTGTAATAAATTTCAACTAGTAATAGCGAATATGCTGTCAAAGAATCACAAGAGGACTTATATTTGGAAAAGACCAGGTGATAGGGAAAGATTTTAGTTACATTAGATCATTGTCAGAGCTATATTCCGAAATCAGATATTGGATTGTAAGGCGATACAGCAATAAGGAGAAGCTCAGTAGGCAGTACAGTTTAAGAGAATTGGACATCTCTAAAAAGAGCGATGACGGAAGTTGGAGAGAAAACATGGGTACAAAGGAGGTAACTGCGAAGAAACCATAGGTAACAGAATATACGCTTAAGTTGATCGATGGAAAGAAGAAGTGCAAAATTTTTCTGGGAAACTCAGGAAAACAGTAATGAAGTCGCTGAGCAATGAAATAAATAGGAAGTGCGGGGAAGCTAAGACGAAATAGCTGCATGAAAATTTTTGAGAAATCGAGAAAGAAATGACTGTCGGAAGGACAGTCTCAGCATACAGGAAAGTCAAAATAACCTTCGGTGACATTAAAATCAAGGGTGATAATATGAATAGTGCAACGGAAATTCCATAGTTAAATGCAGAGGAGAGAGGGGTTAGGTGGAAAGAATACTTTGAAAGCCTCTATGAGGGTGAAGATTTGCCTAATGTGATAGAAGATGAATCAGGAATCGATTTAGAAGAGATGGGGGAGCCAGTATTAAAATGAGAATTTGAAAGAGCTTTGGAGGACTTAAGATCAAATGAGGCAGAACGGGTAAATAACATTCCATCAGAATTTCTAAAATCATTGGGGGTAGTGGCAACATAACGACTATCACTTTTGTGTGTAGAATGTATGAGTGAGCGCACTACATAGGATCCAGTTTCTCGAGATCGGAGGCAGATGGTGACTTCCTCCCAAGCCTAAAGAAAAATTCAACTTGTCAGCTACATTTTATACGCAGCATCATATGGTGTAATACGCACCAAACACAAAATCATAGGGACCCCTAGTTTTTCATTGCAAACTTTTCGAATTTTATCTATCGTCTTACTAAAATTGTATACCACAATAAGTATAACCATTAGCGAGGTGATGGGGACTGCGACGCGAAGCTTGCACATAACGCTACAAGCAAGGTAAAAATGGAATATTTTTACTGAATAGTTCCTGTATAATCGTTTGAAAAAGATTACAGTGTGCGCGCGCTTCGTTTCTGTCAACGCAGAGAGTCGCCATCCGGCGCGTGCAAAGTATATGTACGCTTCTCGAATATGCGTTGGATCCCCGCGACAAGTGCTGAACGGGCGTGTCGCGCTGTAGTGTCGTGTAACGTCCCACGTGCTATACGCGTCTCAATTTGCGCTTAGCCTTGCATACGGCTGCAGCGACGCAACGTACTGTTCGTGGTGTACAAAAACCACCCTGGCCAGCAAGATCACTATCTGACACCCACTGAACATGTATGGAGCACGGTGGAGCAGGGAATTACTCGTTCTATAGGTCCTGCAAGAACCATTGGCGAATTCGAACAAAAGGTCCAAGATGCTTGAGACAGTCTATCGCAGGATGACATTTGGCACGTTTAAGATCGTTTGCATGTGGGAATACACGCTAGCGTTTCAGTCAGGGGGCAGTGGGTACGCTGTGGTTCGACTCGACTGTCTCGGTGCCTTCTGCCGTGATATTATGTTTAATCATGCTCTGAATTTGTCATCGTACTAGCATACTCCCGCAACGAAGGACTACCCGTCACCTCACTTATCAGTTTGAGGATGTTGTCCTTGAAGGAGTTGCATGTTTTCCTTCAGCAGTGTATATGCATAAATATTATTTGAAATTTAACACTGTCGAGAGTGGCTCATGTTTGGGCCTTTGGGGAAACTGGAATAGAGCAATTTTGAAATGAACTATTTTCATTTATAGTAGCTGTTTGCATTCAAGGTGAAGCAGCCTATGTACAAGACGTTTTAATTTAAATCTGCTGACAAAGTTAATAGCTTATAAAAAACATAGCATACGAGTTTTTTACAGGCACTAATAAGCACATGCCAAAGGCATTTTGCTGCATGCACGTTTATGAGACTGTTTTCTGATTATTTCGTTTTATACACCTGCAGTTGCTGAGGATGGATAAATTACAAAATCATGTTAAAGTCCGACAAACATTCGCGCAGTTTCGAAGCAATCAACACAGTTAATTTGCACTTTCAAAAAGATAGGCAAATCTGCTCTCGTGGCCAACGGCTTTTCATTTTCTGTTAATGATGAAAGTAAACGAACAGCTGTAACGGTAACACCCGACTAGCGTTATTGCAACAATTGCCTCTGACAGTCGAAAATAGAAAACGTCACCTTGTCTCCATTTCCCTGCAGCATGAAATCGTGCCGACACACTCTGTGAAGGCCTCTCTTTCTGTCAAGTACTTCTGGAGATGTCTCGTGGCAGATCATGTTATTAATCTTATTACTATTACTTAATTCTCTCACAAAACTTTGGTAATGGAAGAAAGTCTTCAATTCAAAATGGTTCAAATGGCACTGAGCTCTATGGGACTTAACTTCTGAGGTCATCAGTCCCCTAGAACTTAGAACTACTTAAACCTAATTAACCTAACACACATCCATGCAAGAGGCAGGATTCGAACCTGCGACCGTAGCGGTCGCGCAGTTCCAGGCTGAAGCGTCTAGAACCGCTCGGTCACTGCGGCCGGCCGTCAAATCAGTCTTTGGTTTGAAGACCCAGAGCTCTTTTTGCGATTTCGATCACATGTCTACGCAGTGTGAACCCTATAAATAAAAATACACTAAACAGTGATTTACTGAGTAACTGGTTTTGCCAAAGTCACTGCTTCCGATCACAGGTAGTTGCTATAGTGAGAACAGAAAATAGCATCTAGTGGCCTAGCAGTAGTTCGCTAACCACCAACGCACCGCGCCCACTCCTCTGTGATGCATCACAGCGATTGTCCGGCCGTGGAATGTGGGGCATCCGCCGGTGGTATTTATCCCGCATTCCACGCAGCTAATCAATCAAAGGACAGAGCTGGGGCACGATGTGCTGCACGTGAACGATTCTACGTCAGGAATGCATGATAATTTATTTATCATAGCTTTCATACCATGTCTTCAAACGGACATAATATGTTTATAATGGAATTTCAGTTACGCGTGTAGTTGTGGAATAGTGTTATTGACGCATTCAGTGTAGATTGTGTTGACGGACGTGAAAAGTGGACATATCTGGACCTCACGTTACCTATGAATGCCACTGAAATATTTGATCGAGCCGAATACACTGATTTTTCATGTTCGACAGTGAAGCTGATTACTTAACCTTTTTCGTTAAAATTAACTGCAGTTTGTTCTACACGATATTTTTTCTCTTCCGTAGCATCATTCAATCATTAATACGTCTTCTACGGCATATCCTCTCCAGTGTCCGTAAGTAATCAGTGAAAACTTATTTCGAGCTTCCTGTTGAAATGTTTAGCCGACCCACCTGACAGACCAGTTTATTTTAGCTGGATCACCGTTTCGTTTAGAAAATCACTTAATGAACATAATAAAATTCAGCTCAAAGCTGATTCAGACTTCTAATATTTCTTTTACATTTTCAGGACAGATTATGGGAGTAATGATATTCGACGTGAAATTAAATCTTTCTCTGCTCATAGACAGTCCCATGACAGTCCTAGCAAACTGCTGGTTGCTTCCATGATATTTTGGTGCGAATCCTTCTGACCATACTCATTTCCGTAATGGCGAAAGTACACCGTGCACTTTTGCGATCGAACTCTTTATTTACTGGCTGAACAAGAAGGCTGATCTGTTTATGAATAGTCTCGTTAATGTAAAATACATATCTGGAAGAAATTAAAGCTACTCTTGCCTAATATTTATGCCGAGGTGGAGAAGGACTCTTTCGTTGTTTCGATTCCTAGTTCGTTTCACGGTCAAAGCTATAAGCTCAACATTCATCAGTAGTGTCAAATACTGAGATAAAATTTGGGTTACCTTGCATGAGGACTTGCACGTGATATTGCTTCTGGTCGTCTGTAAGTGGTCGCGGCACGAATTCTGAAGCATTTCTTCTAGTCTTCAGCTCTGTAGCATAACTTATACTCATGGTACTGCTGACATTCTGGGCAACACTGGAGAACTATTTGGCGATCTTGGATTTGTGACTTGTTTCTGACTGTCTTTTGAGTCTTAATCCAAAAATAACCGCAGATCAACTTTTCAAGCTACAAGACACCTTCGCTCAAAATAAAGTGAAAACATTGAAAGGTGGCTACACTGAGCCACAGCGCCAGAGATTGCGCCAAAGAGTATTATTCAGCCGCCTCCACTGGCAGTGCTTGGGGAGAACTCGTAGTAGTCAGTGCTGGTCGAGAACTCGTAGTAGCAGTGCTTGCTGTGATGTGGTAGTGAAGAGTGCTTGTCGAGATGTGGCAGTAGTCAGTTCTTGTTGAGATGTGGTAGTAGCGACTTGGTATGGTGATATATTGTAATGATTAGAGTGCTTTTCGTCAATATATGAAGGTAAAAAAAAAAAAAAATTCCTTTTCTTTTTATTATCTCAATGTCTTAAATAATGCGTCATTACAGGCTCAGTCAACAAAGCATCTGGCTTGTGTTCTTGTATTAGAGTGTAATTCTGCTTTCCTTACGCAATTGTAGTATTTCTATTTTTTAATTACTTCAGTATAAATGATATTTAAAATTTCTTGTCTTATTGAAGAAGAACCGTGCCAGATGTATACGTTGAATCACACTTCCACACACAGAACAGCTACACTTGTGCTTTGTTGGATTCGTAGGTTTTATAGTTGCTGGGGACTTAATTAATTAATTGTGTTAACGGAAATTTTCTTTCATTCTTTGTTGTTGTTCTATGCAGTCAGATTGCGTACTAAAACTAGTCAGGGCCAACCGTTTACGAAACAGCGTAATCGGACTTACAGCTACCAAAATTAAAAATTATTTTCAAACTTAATAATTAAGCCCCCATGCACGTGGCGACCGCTGCTTCGGATCGTCCCTTGGAATTCTTCTGATTGTAAAAATAGTAGATAGTGGTATTGTTGTAGTAATTTGTAGTTTAGTAATTGTAGTCTATATTGCATGTGTAGATTTGGTAATTGTCATTCTTCTAATGGTATTTTTTTTTTCTCAGAATTTAATTTTATTGTCTTGTATACGCGTTTGACAATTTAGTGCAATTATTACAATTGTTCGTTAATCGTGTTTGAGGGAAATATTTAGTGTGAATGGTATTGTTGAAGATAAAGAGTCGTGTGTAATTTTCGTACAGTGACGAGTTTTGTATGTTTTGTAAATGATTACGCTATCAATGAAAAAAGGCAAAAATGATGGATAGTCAGAATGACGAAATTGTTGACATGGCGAGCTTGCCAACACAGGAGAACAGATGTTGAATAATGAAGTGGAAAACAATGTAATAAGTCGGGAAAATAGTCCGGAACCATTTCAAAATTTTTCACAATCAAAAACTTTTCAGAATCCGAGATTAACGACAGAAGATTCTGGAATAGTATCGAACTCAGATAGCTTAACAGCTATGACGAAGGAAACTGGTTTCGCGGGAAATGTTAGGGGTGAAAAGAATTTTGAAACAGTTAATATGGAGCAGTTGATGGGTGTAATATTAAATTTTGGATCTGAATTAAAAACAGTGACAACACGGTTAGACTCACTGGGATCACAAATAGGAACAATTAAAACCGAGATGGGAACTTTGGGATCTGAATTAAAAACTGATATGGGAACAATCGAAACACGGTTGGACTCACGAATAGGGACATGTTTCAAAAATATGAAAGATGAGTTAAAGAAAGAAATCAGAGAAGAAGTACAACCGATTTTGAATTCTCACAATAATAGATTAACTGCAGTAGAGATTAGACAAAGGGAACAGGATAGAGAACAGGAAGAAAGAGTTCGCGTGATAGTACAAAAATTTTCAGAATTAAATTTACAACGTGCACACGATAAGGAAGAAATATTTGAGAGAATCGAGGAATCCGTACCAAATGACAGAATAAATAATCTAACACAACAATATGAACAGTTAACTACGAAATGTGTCAATACTGAAACCCGAACCGCGACACTTACGGAAGACGTAAATAAACAGAAAGAAAAAATAGGTGACTTATCGGAAAGAGTTGAGGAGATTTCAGATAAATCGACAAATCTTAGTTTACATGGGGACAGAGATTCGGATGATACAGCTCCATTACCATTTGCAGAAACCGAAGAGTACCAGAACATAAATAAGCATGTTGAAATTCAGGGAAAATTTAATGAACGCGTTAAAAAGGAGGTTGAGGCATTACGAAAGCAAGTCAAACAAATCGAAGGAGAAATTGTAGGGAAAGACAGTAGAAGAAATTTGGAATCACAGATAGCAGAGGGGTTTGAAGAAAGTAATTTGTTTCATTAACGGGATGCAATAAGAGAGCGCCAGGCGCGCGAACTTTACAATAATCAACATTGGGACTGGGACAGGGGCGGTAGGTCTTTGTCGCCACGAGGCGAAAACTTTGACTATAAACACTTTTTGACTGTTCGGAAATTTAAGATCTTCCGCAATTCTAAGAATGTCATACATCCATGTGCATGGTTAGATCAATTTACCTACGCACTTCCGCCAAATTTGCCACTAAGTCACAAACTAGAAATTATGTGCGGCTATTAATGTCCTCAGGGGATTCACTACTCTAAGTGAATATGTGCCGTAGCGTGCATAGGGCCCCGAGCTGTAGTGGTGCTATTTCCCTTTCAGTTTTCTGTACCGCTGCCTACTCTTTTACTATTCTTTGCATCTGTCAAAACAACTCTTCGACTATCAATCTATCTAGAGAATCGGTAAAGAATAACCGGATATGACTATTTTACCTAAAAGTGATTTCGGAAATTATCGTTTGGACTTACTGTATCTTCAGCAGCATTCATTCGTAGCTTAAATGAAATTTTACCTGTTTATCTTCGTGACAATATTACTTCATATGTTGACGATATTCTTATTGCTAAACATTCTTGGAGTGAGCACAACAAAATTTTGGATTCATTATTACGTATTTTTGCACTAGTTGGCATTACAGTGAACTTGGAAAAATCTGAATTTGGTCTTTCTCAGGTGAAATTTCTTGGTCACATTATTTCTACAGAAGGTATTCTTCCTGATCCAGAGAAATTAGACGCTATTCGTAATTATGCTGTTCCTACCACAAAACGTGATGTTCGTAGTTTCCTTGGTGTCTGTAATTTTCTTAGACGCTTTGTTAGTTTGGACGATTTGGCCACACCTC
The DNA here is from genome assembly GCF_023864345.2 of Schistocerca serialis cubense. Taxonomy (NCBI): domain Eukaryota; kingdom Metazoa; phylum Arthropoda; class Insecta; order Orthoptera; family Acrididae; genus Schistocerca; species Schistocerca serialis. The sequence continues at coordinate 493,863,950 of NC_064638.1, forward strand.
GTTTTTGCGATCTATCTGGAAACTTCTTTTTAAACGAAAATCGGTCGACAACTCTGTTTGGTTAGTTTGTATCCCTGATGAGTGGGTTAATAAGCTGATTTGGTATACGCATTTCAGTTATGCACACTTTGGTCCCAGAAAGTGCTTTCATAAATTACGGGAAAATTGTTACTTCAGTAATATGGAAAAACGTATTCGATCTGTTCTTGCCAAATGCAAATTATGTCAAAAGGCTAAGCCGCCAACAATTTCTCACAGAGCACCGTTGTTTCCTATCATTCCAGCGAAATTAAAGGAGATGGCTGCAGTCGATTTGTTCGGTCCAGTGGTTCGTTCTACTAATGGTTTTGCGTACATTTTCGTAGCAGTGGAGTTGACATCAAAATATGTGTGTTTTACACCGTTACGCAAAGCAACAGCTCGTTCAGTATCTAATGCTTTCATCAAACATTTTCTTAAAGAAGTTGGTCATGTTGATAAGGTTATATCAGATAATGGATCACAGTTTCGTTCTAAAATTCGGCTTCGTACTCTACGGCGTCGTAAAATTAAACCAATCTTCATTTCACTTTTTCACCCTCAATCTAACGCTTCAGAGAGATGGATGAAGGAAATCAATAAATTGTGTCGACTTTATTGTCATCAGAATCACAGAACTTGGGATCAGTATCTTCATATTTTTCAAAACATTCTGAATGAACTTCCTAATGACTCAACTTCTTTACCACCATTACTGATATTAAAGAGCAAAGCACCGACAAATCGCATTTCTGAAATCATTCCTTTTCCGCCTTCACGGAAACTGCGGCATTCTGAAGTTGTGAACATGGCTCTACAAAATACTGCATCTGCGGCTGCTAGAAGAGAGAAATCAGCTAAGCGTCCTGGTCGTTTAAAAATTTTGTCAGTTGGTCAGAAGGTATTAATTAAGTCTCATCGTTTGTCTCACAAAGGAAAAGGCTTGTGTCGCAAATTTTTTCTGCTTTATAACGGTCCATATAGAGTTCGCAAAATTATTCATGATAACACTGTTGAAGTAGAAACTCTTAAATCACGGCGCTCTAAGGGAATACATCATATATCTAACGTTAAAATTTTTGTGGAATGATATACTTTTGAAAAATTTTTGTGGAATGACATACTTTAGAGAAACTAACAGCTACGTAAACATGCAGAGAATACAAGGATACCGCGCTGTGTTTTGGCGGCGGCACATATTCAAAGCAACAGTCAAGTCTGCGCGCCGCACAAGGCAGTCGTTGACCGCAAACAATTGCTTCCTACGTCACGCGCCTACAGCTCATCGAGCGCTCAGTGCAAATGCACTGACAGCCGTAAACAAATACACAGTCTAATTTCTCCGATTAAATTCAGTATAAAGCTATAGTGACTTGATGAATTATGTTATTAACATTCAGTATTTTTCAGGATACGGTTCTATAAAATATTTAAGAACTTCAGGTAAATTCTGTGCGTGTCCGACGTTAAGACGACTTGCTATCGAGAAATTTTCAGGAAGAATGTAATTTCGAAGAAAAAAGTAATAAACTAAAAAGGTAACTATTAATTGAGTTCAATTTTCAGGTAACAAATTTCCACTTAGGTACGTACTTTAGAGGTAATTTGCTGCTCGCGATTACGTGATTCATACTTTGTGCTAAATTTCATGTTCTATGAATTTACTTGTGAAGCGACGTGCTTGCGTACATTTGCTGATTTTTGTCAATGTTTTATTAATGAACAGGGTTGTTATTTGTATATATTATGCATCGCTTGGCTGCACTGCTTTTTCACTGACGTCATATTTTTTTTATAATGTGCGTGCTATGCTTATTTATTTAAATTATAATTGTCACCTGATTCGTTCTGCTGTTATCTATGTAAGTTATACTTTGTGATTTATCTGCTTGCGCCTTCATGTTTACTTATTAAGATTACGTATGAACATTTATTTGCTTATGGTGATATGATGCTAATGACCTGTTCATTATGTTAGATAACACATTTGCTGTCTTGCTTATGGATTGCATATTTACACATTTCTGTTTTGTTGTCATAACTACTTTTTAATTTGGTATATAGAAATGCTGATATACTGTGAATGAACATAGAGTTTAGGTCACACTATTGTATTAATTATAGATCGTTCGCTTGGCAGAGCCTCGTTGTAAGAATTGTGCTGCATCCACTTGTTGACATTCTGTTCTCTACTGGTATATTTACTCGCTATTGCATGTTTTGCTTACGCTCAGTGCCTTATATTTTTAAGATAAGAAAATGAACTGCTATAATCCGACGAACGACATTAGTACAAGAAACTTCATAGAAGTCACATGAGCTGAGGTTTTATGGAAGCTGTATAAATTTATGCTAATAGGAAGGAAGCTAACGACATGACATACCAAAACTAGGTTTAGACCATTGACAGTTATTACACTGCATTTTTCGTGAGCAATTGAAATAGTAAGTGACACTTGACACAAAAAATACTCTACATGTGTGCTTCTGTTTGCCATAATTCTTGAAGTGGTGTACACACTGTGAAATATTATAATCATTCACACTCCGTAATCGTACTTAATTACTGAGAGTTATTCGAACTAAGTCTGTTAGAGGTCACGTATGCATTTCTTTTGTTTATAATTCATAATGAGTAGAAGATTTGGGTCAGATGGATTACACAGAGGTTGTGTGTTGACAGTGTGTCTTCGGATGGTATAGGATGATGAGGTTTACATTAGGATTTTATCTGTACTTGTTCGAGGAGACTGACTAGAGGAAAGAGTTGTTATGGAAGTGAAATGATATTGGCGATAAGGTTTATATGTGTCGACGTATTGAAGAGATATTATTGAGGTATTGAGATTATATGAAGTTGATGATTATTGGAGTTTTGGTGTATAAGAGGTAAAGTAAGTGAGGAGCATATTTTTTTTGTTGGACTATATGGAACAAGGAGGATGAAGATAGCAGACTAGAACACTCAAGTAGAAGGAAGATTGTCTACACACACACACACACACACTTTGTTAAATCACTAAGCAGTACATACTTTTTTTTGAAGAGAGGAAGTATTTGCATATCTTGGCACACTGACAGTTGTTCAGCAACAGTACATTTGATTTGGCTTGGCAAACATTGGTCTTGACATGATGACTATGACGTTGACTTAACTATTATTGACTGTTATACATTGCTGCCACTACTACTTGATACACAAGATGAACATCAAATTTTGACAGAATTGCATTTACACAGTTAACACTATTCAATTACACAGTAGTACCTAATGTGGATGAAAGATGAGTGAGTGTGTTTTGTGTGTTTTCCTTTCCTAATCCTACCCACCTATCTCCTAAATATTATTTTATTTGTTTGTAGTGGCTTGCACTGACACCCATAAATATTATAGGTTTACTGATATTTGAGTATTTGTAATAGTTAATATGACAATTATCTGATATCATTTGTGTGTTTATTAGCATTTGTATGTGGATTCAAACTATTGTTCATGCCTGAACTGTCTGATTAGTGATGGTGAATATTATGAACTGTTACCTGCACTTTTTCAACATAATGGGTGCCACTTAGAAATGATTAATTTCTGCTGATGAACTGTGTGATTAGGATAGTGAATATTATGGACTGTTACTTGTACTTTTTCTACATGATTGGTGCCACTAGGACATGTTTAATTTCTGCTTATAAACTCTGGTGAACAGTGTGATCAGTGATAGTGAATATTATGGACTGCTATCTGGACCTGCTCATCATTGCTAGGTGCAACTGATGGACTGCTTCTACTGAAATGAAGTCACTTGTTGGTGTCTGCACCTGTTCAACAATGCTGGGTGTCACTAATGGAACTGCTTCTGCTGAGAAATGTGACTTGTTGCTGTGTGTACCTCTTCAACATTGCTGGGTGCCACAGATGGAACAGCCTCTACTGAAATAATGTCACTTGTTGGTGTCTGCACCTGTTCAACATTGCTGGGTGCCACTGATGGACTGCTTCTACTGAGATAATGTCACTTGTTGGTGTCTGCACCTGTTCAACATTGCTGGGTGCAACTGATGGAACTGCTTCTACTGAAATGAAGTCACTTGTTGGTGTCTGCACCTGTCAACATTGCTGGGTGCTAAAGGTGGAACTGCCTCTACTGAATTAATGTCACTTGTTGGTGTCTGCACCTACTCAACATTGCTGGGTGCCACTGATGGACTGCTTCTACTGAAATAATGACTTGTTGGTGTCTGCACCTGCCCAACATTACTGGGTGTCACTAATGGAACTGCTTCTACTGAAATGAAGTCACTTGTTGGTGTCTGCACTTGTTCAACATTGCTAGGTGCCACTAATGGACTGATTCTACTAAAATGATGTCACTTGTTGGTATTTGCACCTGTTGACCATTGCTGGGTGCTACTGCTGGAACTAATCATTGAAAGCATTTTATGTGAACATTTGTATAAACTGATTTTTTGTGTATTGTGTGAACTATTATGTAAAGTCACATGTATGAAAGAATTTGTATTGCCTACTGTATTTTATATATTAGGTTATTGAAAGGTCAGTGCAAAGCCAAAATTTTATCTAATTATGTGATATTTACGTATTAATATTACCTTTTATTTTTGTCTGTATTTTTGTGGACGAATTTGGTGGTATTTTCACCACCAATGCTGGCAAAAATACCATCAAATTCTGGCCCGTGGAGTAGGGGCATATGAAAGGTGGCTACACTGAGCCACAGCGCCAGAGATTGCGCCAAAGAGTATTATTCAGCCGCCTCCACTGGCAGTGCTTGGGGAGAACTCGTAGTAGTCAGTGCTGGTCGAGAACTCGTAGTAGCAGTGCTTGCTGTGATGTGGTAGTGAAGAGTGCTTATCGAGATGTGGCAGTAGTCAGTTCTTGTTGAGATGTGGTACTAGCGACTCGGTATGGTGATATATTGTAATGATTAGAGTGCTTTTCGTCAATACATGAAGGTAAAAAAAAATTTTTCCTTTTCTTTTTATTATCTCAATGTCTTAAATAATGCGTCATTACAGGTTCAGTCAACAAAGCATCTGGCTTGTGTTCTTGTATTAGAGTGTAATTCTGCTTTCCTTACGCAATTATAGTATTTCTATTTTTTAATTACTTCAGTATAAATGATATTTAAAATTTCTTGTCTTATTGAAGAAGAACCGTGCCAGATGTATACGTTGAATCACACTTCCACACACAGAACAGCTACACTTGGGCTTTGTTGGCTTCGTAGGTTTTATAGTTGCTGGGGACTTAATTAATTAATTGTGTTAACGGGAATATTCTTTCATTCTTTGTTGTTGTTCTATGCAGTCAGATTGCGTACTAAAACTAGTCAGGGCCAACCGTTTACGAAACAGCGTAATCGGACTTACAGCTACCAAAATTAAAAATTATTTTCAAACTTAATAATTAAGCCGCCATGCAACATACCAAACATTTTGCTCACAAATTTCAGTTTTATTCATACAAACACTGTGTATTTACTGCAAGTTAAATTGCGTTCATGCTAATAGTAAAGCTTCTTTCCCAAACGGTCAACTTACTTATTAAAGTAAGAGTCATCTCTTATAGCTTATATGGTGGTTAATCTGTGGACATTCTCACTTTAAGCTCCAACAGCACTTAGCCGTCATGTGTACGTCCTATCTAGCTTTATATCCTTTATATCGTGACTCAATAAGTTTCAAATGTTGGTGGGATCGCCCACCCTGCTAGTCACTGCTTGCACCATGATTTTCCTTAAATTCAGCAAAATGACTACGCAGAAGATACAATTTGATGCTCATTTTGCATCCAAGCTCAAAAATGGCTCCAAGCACAATGGGACTTAACAGCTGAGGTCATCAGTCCCCTGGACTTAGAACTATTTAAACCTAACTAACCTAAGGACATCATACACATCCATGCCCGAGGCAGGATTCTAACCTGCGACTGTAGCAGCAACGCGGTTCCGGACTGAAGCGCATAGAACCGCTCGGTCACAGCGGCCGGCTTGCAACCAACCATTTTAAAGATCTGCAAGAGTTGTTGGACAGCTTAGGTGCAATTCTATGTTCGTTTATATCAAAGAAAGTCTTTCACAATATTTTTGAATGTCAACCAAGTGTTCAAGTTCTGTAACTGTTGCAATAAAATCTTCATCCTTAACGGACTGCTGAATCTGTGTACCAGCAAACACGTTCGTTTTTTGGTTTCTTATGACAGGATAGGAAATGATGAAGTGAGATACTCGAGACCGTCTCCTTCAATAGAGAAAGCTTCAACAAATTGCGCCTTGAGAACCAATGTGCTGGGGTGGAAATATAATGTCCTTTCTGTCGGATAGTGGCTGATGTAGAATTGTTTGGATGACCAGATTTCAGGTCAGATCTTAGTGGCCAATTCTATTACACCAAATGCCTCTCACGAACTTTACTGTCCCTCATCTATAAATAACAGGGATACCTAGTATTTCCGTGTTGCTGACCAAGGAGGAAACCGACCACTTCAAGGTCAACACAGGTGATCCATTGTTAGATGCGGTATTGCAGTATATCAGTGACACTCTTAACGTCTTTATATTCTTCAAGCAAACAAACTGAATGGCCTATAGGTACTGCACTAAATAAATTTCCATTGTGGGGAGGGGTAGGGGCCATAGCATACTTCACTCTCCGTTTTGAGCTTTGATGAACAATTGCCATGCAATTTATAGCCTGAAATTCCCAAGTATCCCGTTAAACCAAATACGTATTGGCAATATACAAATCCGTCATCTCTTGTAAAGTATTGCAAAAAAGTAGTTTCTCTTAGTCGAAACTAGCTTACCTCAGCTCCTCTTTCAAAGAAGTTTTTCTTGTCCAGTCTTGATGCTAACAATTCAGACTTTTTCAGATAGTCCCAAATCTCGTGCAAAGTCGCTCAACTCGTACTCCACAAATCCTTTCACTGGTAACATCTTCGTCGTTGGGGTCACTTCGATATCCACCAGATCCGCACTGCTGTGTTTCCAAGGAGGCTAATTATTTCACAACTGGCAATGGAATTTCAGCTGAACAAGACACAGGGCGCATACAGGGGATAGGCAAAATAATGTGAAAATCTGTAATTACTTGGGAGTGGTATATTAATAAGGCGTTAGACGCCATGTGCCCGTAATACAGCTGCGGTTCTTCTTGGAATACTGGCGTATAATGACTGTTTATTCTCCAGTAGAATGTTATGCCATTCTGCGGTGAGAACCTTTTCTAACTCCACTAGTGACGAGGGAGGTGGAAACCTGATCCGGAAACTACGCTCCAATACCACCCACAAGCGTTCGATAATGTTCAAGTCCGTGGACTGTGTTGGCCAGGGTAGACGCTGCAGTTCAGTTGCATGCTCCTCATACCACGATTGTAGTGTCCTGCCTGTGGGAATGGGTGCACTGTTGTCCCGAAGTGTGGCACCATTGTTGGGAATGTTACGGCGTAAAATCAAGCTCCAGAACGCCAGTCGGAAGCGAGAGCGCAGAGAGGGCTGCGGAGAAGACGTCAGCCAATTGCAAACTGACCGATCCCTCTCTAGGGTGACAACGCGACAGCAGCGGCATCTATGTGAAAAGAACGCAAGCGCCGCTACCGACTGGCCGCGGTCCACACCTACAGCAGCATCAATATTACGCACTTCAGGACCAGCGACACAGGAATTGTATATACTGATGGGATTTCTTATTTGCATGTCGCCCTTTCCTGGCGAGACTTTTGAGTTATTATAAAAGTTATGCACTGTCGTCGCTCATTCCGAAATAAAACTCGTGACTGCGGTTTGTTTGAATTGTTGTGTAGCGATTCGAGAAAGCAGGTTTCTATTCAACGAGTAGGCAGGATTCAACACTGGCGACGAGTATTGAGAAGAAATTAGAGCCTAGCTGCCAGATGTTTCTTTCACGTTTTGTTGGCGCCTTAGTTTGTCTTTTCTTTGCAGGGTGTGTATACTTCCCGTAACAGTGTCTCTCATCGTGTTTTTTCTAATCAGTGTTTCCACACGAGCGTTGCAGAAATTTGCTTCTGTACTTCTTTTTCTTGCTTGCCTTGTCTGTTCATTGCTTTTGCCTCTCCCACTACGAGCAACCCACCTCATCCATCTCCTGCTAGGGCGCCTCAGCTGCAAGCGATAGATGCAGCGCAGCTAACACAAATGTCAGACGCAACAGATTGCATCGTTGCTCTACACAGCACAGCAGCTATTGGCGAATAAAACTACAAATATAGCGTAAAATACACCTACTGTAGCTCCGAGTGCCATACCACCATGAACAAGACGAGTAATGGTTCAAGTGGTTGCAGTAGTTTGAAGCCCACGTAAATTGCTCACAACGCACCACGAACCGTGAAAATTCATTACTTTTTCTCAACAGTAGGAACTGTAGTGTTTCACCTCGTTCGGAAATTATTCTTTAACTCAACTCTGAGTGAACTTTCGTATGAGCAGGTTGTAGATTCGCTAGCTAACTATTACCATCAAATAAAACTTATCGTGAGTGGGTAATAGATTTTCAGAGTATTACGAGTAAATGCAAATTCAAATGTGCTTTTGCTGCTTTATATTCAGATGCTATCTTACGTGTTGCGATTGTGTACAATATAACTGATGTCAGACTTTGAGAACAGATTTTGAAACAGATTCATCATTTCAGCACGGTTTGCATACATCAGTACGACTGGGGTGCCATGTCGACCGATAATTCTGAGTAGCCACCAATTTTTCAGGTTGAGTTGCCTCTTGCAAGCGGCTAGCCCATTAGGCAGCAACAGCCTGTACGTGGCACGTACATGCAAATAGTTCTCTTAACAGGCGAACCGAATTAAGTCATGCCACTGGTACTGTTCATGGCACAAACCCCAAGACTGCCCGTCCAGACAAGCACAGTGCAACGCTTGTGGCAAGAAACTACACATACAACTCGTACGTTTGCAATGGAACAAACATAAGAATTCTGCCCACTCACATAAATTTAGTCTCAAGGCCTATGTGATTCATGCAGTGTAAGCAAAGCCTGCTGCAAGCGTTAGCAACACTAACAAGCAAACAGTTTCTTCAGTGCTACGCCAGTCCAACAAGCTTCTTGTTCATTTGCATATGTGTGGAAAACGCATGAAATTTTAGTTGGAAAACATGCCTCTGTCACATTGCTGAACTGTAACACATGTGAATTGTTAGGCTGCTCACTGCTGTCTAAAAACAGTACACACCTGACGGCTTATAATGGACAAGACATTCCCATTCTCAGAAAATGTACTTTGCCTGCCATGTATCGCTCGCATAAGCGAACTGTGACTTTTACTCTACTACAATCACCCAATTGTGAGAACACATTTGGCCTTGTTTCATTTTATTTGTTTGGCTTTACAATTCAGGACAATGTGTTGTCAGTGACTGCATTCAATGCTAAAGACAGTGTAGCTAGCTTGCTAAAAGAATACCCTGAACTCTTTTCTGGAGGTTTAGAGAAGGCTAACGATTTTGTTGCATATATTACTATGGAAGACAAAGTTCAGGCGAGAATTTTCCGGGCCAGTACTGTTCCTATTGCATTACGAGACAAAGTTGCTGCTGAATTTCAAGAAGGGCGGGACAGCGGAGTTATTGCGCTCATATCAGCTAGTCAGTGTGCAAGTCCACTGGTTTTACTCCCCAAACCTTCCGGTCCTATTGGCATAAGTGTTGTCTTTAAGTTTACAGTCAACCCACAAACTGTGATTAATACTTATCCATTGCCACACCCAGAGGATCTCATCGAGAGATTAGCTGCTGGTCGCTACTTTTCCAAAATTGATTTGCGCGATGCTTATCTTCAAATACCGCTAGATGAAGAATCTCAAAAAGTGTATGTTGTGAACACTCATTTGAGCTTGTTTAAATACCTGCATTTGCCTTTTAGTAGTGCTTCTGCACCCACCATTTTCCAATGGCATTTGAGACAGGTGTCTGTTCAAGTACTAAACTGTTCAAACTACACTACTGGCCATTAAAATTGCTATACCAAGAAGAAATGCAGATGATAAACGGGTATTCATTGGACAGATATATTACACTAGAGCTGACATGTGATTACATTTTCACGCAATTTGGGTGCATAGACCCCGAGAAATCAGTACCCAGAACAACCACCTCTGGCCGTAATAACGACCTTGATACGCCTGGGCATTGAGTCAGACAGAGCTTGGATGGCGGTTACAGGTACAGCTGCCCATGCAACTTCAACACGATATCACAGTTCATCAAGAGTAGGGACTGGCGTATTGTGACGAGTCAGTTGGTCGGCCACCATTGACAAGCCGTTTTCAGTTGGTGAGAGATCTGGAAAATGTGCTGGCCAGGGCAGCAGTCGAACATTTTCCGTATCCAGAAAGGCCCGCACATGACCTGCAACATGCAGTCGTGCATTATCCTGCTAAAATGTAGGGTTTCGCAGGGATCGAATGAAGGGTAGAGCCATGGGTCGTAACACATCTGAAATATAACGTCCACTGTACAAAGTGCCGTCAATGCGAACAAGAGGTGACCGAGACGTGTAACCAATGGCACCCCATACCATCATGCCTGGTGATACGCCAGTATGGCGATGACGAATACACGCTTCCAATGTGCGTTCACCGCGATGTCGCCAAGCACGGATGCGACCTTCATGATGCTGTAAACAGAACCTGGATTGATCCGAAGAATGACGTTTTGCCATTCGTGCACCCAGGATCGTCGTTAAGTACACCATCACAGGCGCTCCTGTCTATGACGCAGCGTCAAGAGTAACCACAGCCATGGTCTCCGAGCTGATAGTCCATGCTGCTGCAAACGTCGTCGAACTGTTCGTGCAGATGGTAGTTGTCTTACAAGCGTCCCCATCTGTTGACTCAGGGATGGAGACGTGGCTGCACGATCCGTTACCGCCACGCGGATAAAATGCCTGTTATCCCGACTGTTAGTGATACGAGGCAGTTGGGATCCAGCAAGGCGTTCCATATTACCCTCCTGAACCCACCGATTCCATATTCTGCTAACAGTCATTAGATCTCGACCAACGCGAGCAGAAATGTCGCGATACGATAAACCGCAATCGCGATAGGCTACAATTTGACCTTTATCAAAGTCGGAAACGTGATGGTACGCATTTTTCCTCCTTACACGAGGCATCGCAACAACGTTTCACCAGGGAACGCCGGTCAACTGCTGTTAGTGTATGAGAAATCGATTGGAAACTTCCTCATGTCAGCACGTTGTAGGTGTCGCCACCGTTGCCAACCTTGTGTGAATGCTCTGAAACGCTAATCATTTGCATATCACAGCATCTTCATCCTGTCGGTTAAATTTCTAGTATATTATATTTGTCCAACGTATACACGTTTATCATCTGCATTTCTTCTTGGTGTAGCAATTTTAATGGCCAGTAGTGTAACATGGGGCACCATGTCAAATGGGTTTTGGAAATCCAAAAATGTGGGATCTACCTGTCTCGCTTCATGTATAGTTTTCCCGTCCTGATTCTGGAACGGCTATTACTCTTGATTTCCTAAAGATTACGCCTATTTTACTCCGGATACCATTTACCTTGTATAATTTTGCATTATCGGACGTTTGTTGAATGTAATGTCATGTAAAATGGTGCACATATGTCTTTCACACGACTTAACACAGCACCAGTATTCGAGTGAGTAATGCGGAGAAGTCTGTGACCCATCGGGAAATGTTAAGTAAGATGGATTACAGCGAACACCAGCTCCTCAGCTCGCTGTGTCCGTCGTCGATGCCGGATGCAGGAGAGAGAGTGAAGGCAGTGGCGGCGTGGCGGACCAGAATGCATGGCGCGCGCCGTAATGGACGCCAGCCCAACTCGAGCGCTCTCCGAGCCCGTATTTCACGGCAGCCAGGGTGCCGTGGCGAGGTCGCACGTCCTTCACGGGACCACTGCGCGTCTCTAGCCACTCCACACGTTCTCCTCAGAGGCAATATCTTTTCCTGTCTTAGTACAAAGCACGAATGTTGTAACAATTCATCAGCCTTTTGAGAGTTTAATACTGTCTTTCACCCAATTCCGGTCTATTGTCCACATTTTCTGCCCGATATATCCGATGTACAGAGGTGGCTATAAAAACTGCAACACCAGGTGGGATAGAAAGTAATTATACTCCATCTATTGGCCTTGTACAGTACAGTAGCTAGAATACATTATTACATTACAATACGTTGTGGTGTTAGCACACAGAACTGCCACCTTTGGCATTCATTGTGAACTTAATTCTACTGCGGCGTGGACTTAAATTCTGTAATAATTTATTTAACTTTCTGAAGGTATCTGTCCATAAACATTTACGTCATCCACATACCTGGTGTACCATGGAGTTGAGAATAGACTGAATCAACCTTTTAGACATTACCATTGGTATCAGCGAGCGAAAGCCTTCATTTAAGATGTATCGGAAAGTAGGTTCTACAGACACACAATGCCTGACATTACCAAGCATCCCGTGTAACAGACAAACATGAATCCTTCTATTCTATGGTGCACCACCTACTATCAATACCACAAAGCCAATGAGATTTTGAAAATGAATAAAACAGCTAAAGAAATAGCATACAACAATGTATATATTTCTATCCTAATTGATGACGAAGGAAGACGTGTAAAAAAGAGTAAGATGACAGCACTTCTGTATCATCCCCAGAAAGTACGAACTACACTGATAAGGAATGAGACCTGTGCTACATCTAGATAGGACCTGACAAGTATTTGCGAACAAACTAATATCCAGGTATTATACTTCAGTCTTTTGAACTAGGGATATTGTTCTCCAGATTGCGTTCAACATTAAAGAAAACTTTCCGTCTTTAGAACAGGGTGATATTTATGGGATCCCCTGCAATTTGTGTGGAAAATTACATGTACATCGATTGGCACGGTTATAATTACCAGACTGATTATTAAAGGATCTGAAGACTGGAAAAGAGAGATTCAACCTTTGCTGAACATGCTTTGAATGATTGTCATCCTTGTGATATTAAATGTGACGTTCTCGAAAGAAAACTAACATTGCTCGAAATTCTATCCAGAATAATCACCACTCGAAGAAACCTACCTTATCCTTAATGACCAAAGCAGTTTCATTATTCGTCTTAATAAAGTAATAGCAACATGTTATTTTTTTCTCACCATTAGATACGATACATTTTATTACTGTTCGACACCCACTTCTCACAGACTCCTTTTTCCCCTCTGACCCCTCCCATCTTTTTCGACCTGTTCATTACATTGCAAGCTATTTTGTCCATATAACACAGCTATCAATGGCAATACTCAGATATACAGCATTCCTCGCTTCACGTTCTTATACTCTCAATCGTCGAGTATAAAGCACTATAAGACATATTTGTTTATAGATTCTTAGTGAATTTCATTATGTTTGTGTATTTATATAGTAATGTAGTTGTAAAAGGTCACGTGCATTTCGAAAAACGATCTTTGTAGTGTTACAAACTCTGGTTAATGATGTGTTACTTTAAGCTCTCTGAGAATGACCTAGGAAAACGAAACCCGGTCAAACGAACTACGTAATACATATTATTGTTGAATATCAATAATATGTATGTAATATTTTTAAAAGTCTTTGTTCCTAACATGTACCGACCGAATACTCTGTAAATATTAATCAATAATTTACTTTTATTGAGGAAAGAAGGTAATTCTCAGAGAAGCTCAGTGAAGGGATAAATTTTTGGCTCCTGCTTAGTAAACATGTACACAGCACGAAATGTTATTTGCTACATTTCTAATACGAAAACGAGGGTACTGCCAAAGACATCTCATGAAATTCTTGGGACGCTTCTCTACGTGATCCATCACTGTCATAATCGTCTGCGAGTCGCTGCAGTGTTGATCTACTGCGATCTCCATTTCCTAGCAAATGGCAAAAGTTCTTGTGAAAGGCCCACTTCCTGAGAAAAGCATCTCCATACCGTTTTCTTTACTGACTTAAATGTCAGTTTCGACAGTATACATAAGGAACAAGCGGATACTAGTGTCCTAGTGTCTGCCTTAAATGGAAATATCACGTTCCTAACTGATTAACTGTTGGACCTTTCACGGCTGTATATTTTTCTCGAGGAAATTTCAACTACCGCAAACGGTGCTTTCAGATGCCAAGGAAATGTTAGAAAATTTCCTGACTCTATAGTGGAACAGGCCCGCTCTACTTTGTGAAGGAACAGAATATAAAAATGTAGGTACAAGTCACAGACGTAAACAGATATTAAGAAACAAGCGCACACACAAAATTGTTTTACAATTAATGACAACAATTTCACTTCGTTTACCTTTGCTAGAAGGAACAATAGGAAAACAGCTGATTAGCCACAAATAAACCTACACCTGTATTTTCATCTCTGATTTACTCCAGAGGCAACCGGTTTAGGGATTCCATTATGTCTCCATCAGGTACTATGAACAAAATACTAACAGCAATACAACAACTGAGGTCGCATAAAATTGCAGGTAGCAAACTTCATATTAATTGTACATTATAATTATATAGACATACATTAAGGAACCTATAGCTAAATGTAACAACCCTGAATAATAAAATTTAAAAGTAGTATCACGCAGTGTAAAGCAGACTGTTCGATTTCAATGAATAAGCAAACACGATGGAATTGAGAATCCGCTTTATTAATTTTGTTTTTATGTCTTTGATTTTCTCGATCGAACATTAAAACACCAGTATGTGCATTTGCTCGTATAGAGTTTGAATTCGATCAAGATTACCTTTGCTCTGACGCCACACGCTGCATATGACGTGCTTTATCTACTACATATTTGATGTTTCTGTCTATTTTCACTAAGACACTACTTAAATAAAACTATGTAACGATGGCCTCCTACTGGCTCTTCATGGAGGCTTACTTTCTGTGGTTTACTGCTTTTATTGGTCCAGTTTTTTGGGTGGCAATTTTATGTAATCTTATCTTATTTTATTCCTTAATCCCTTTTAGTAAGTAATATAACTGTAACCTACACGTATTGCTATCGTGGTGTAAATTAAAATTTACTATGCTCGACTGATACATTTACCTATAGGTTTGTTATCGTAGTTTTATATAATGATTACGTATAATTCGCATGAAATTTGTTGTCCACAATTTTGTGTCACAAAGTTTCTTTACTACATTGTTCATAGGACCAGATTATGTCCATGGGGCCTGATGATGGCATAATGGACTCCCAAAATCAGTTGCCTCTGGAGTAAAACAGATGAAAACAAAGCTGTTGGTTTATTTATTATCGGTTATAGTAATAATAAAGATATTTTCAGTTCTTCGACTCCAAACAAGTTTTCGATTTGTTACTTTTGATTTTAAGGTAAATACCTGAACTGGAACCTTATTTTTATTTGTAGTTGGTAGTATCTTGCGTCCTGTTGCCTGATCGTCTGGTTTTGACTGAAAGGAACCGCGGCTCTTAATGTGCCGGATCTCAAACAGACCGTTCTACGCATTGGAGTAGGAAAATGAAGATGAATAAATAAATAAATAAATAAATAATGCGGCCAGGAAGCTGATGAGTTCACTATGTATCTGGTGAATGCAGATTGTGTTATATTATATCGGTTTGTATAATGGTTATCACAAAAACGAGCTTCTGTGGCACAATACACTGATTTGACAAGCCAACGGGTAGCGACATGAACAAAAGAGAGTATCGCTTACACATGGTATGTAAGGGCGCTGCATTGGTAAAACTGTCACTTATTCTCAGGTGATTCATGCGAGAGGGTTTCCACATGATTATGGCCCTAGGACGGGATTTAACAGAATTTGAACGAGGAATGATGCAGTATGGGGCATTCCATTTCGGAAATGGTTAAGGAATTCAGTATTCCAAGATCCATACTGTCAAGAGTGTGCCGAGAATACCACATTTCAGGCAACACCTATCACCATGAACAACACAGTGGCCGGCGGCCTTCACTTAACGACCAAAGACGAGCGTCTGCGTAGAGCTGGCAATGTTAACAGACGAGCAACTCTGCAAGAATTAACCACAGAATTCAGTGTGGGACCTGCGATGATCGTATCCATTAGAGCAGTGATGCGAAATATGTTGACAATGGGCTACTGCAGCAGACGACCGACGCGAGTGCCTTTGCTAACAGCACGACATCGTCTGCAGAGCCTTTTCTGGACTCGGTTGAACTCTAGACGAGTGAAAAACTGTAGTCTAGTAATATGAATCCCGATTTTAGTTGGCAAGAACTGATGGTAGATTTCGAGTGTGGCGCAGCCCCTACGAAGCCATGGACCCAAGACACTGTGGAAGCTGTTGGTGCCTCCATAACGGTGTGGGCTTAGTTTACACGGAGTGGACTGACTCCTGTGTTCCAGCAGAACCAAGTGAGGCCATCTGCACACATCAAAAAAGTTTTGTACCGCCTCGGTTCCGAGAGTTCCGGAACTCGTACAGAAAATAGGGATAGAGATCAAAATAAACATCATTTCCGCCATTTTTATTGCTCACGAAAACCACACATTGCACGTTGTTCCACTATAAAGCAAGACCTTCAGAGGTGGTGGTCCAGATTTCTGTACACACCGGTACCTCTAACACCCAGTGGCACGTCCTCTTGCATTGATGCATGCCTGTATTCGTCGTGGCATACTATCCAGAAGTTCATGAAGGCACTGTTGGTCCAGATTGTCCCACTTCTCAACGGCGATTCGGCGTAGATCCCTTACAGTGTTTGGTGGGTCACATTGTTCATAAACAGCCCTTTTCAATTTATCCCAGGCATGTTCGATAGGGTTCATGTCTGGAGAACATGCTGGCCTCGCTAGTCGAGCGATGTCGTTATCCATAGAAAGTCATGCACAAGATGCGCACGATGGCGCGAATTGTCGTCCATGAAGGCGAATGTCTCGCCAATATGCGGCCGATATGGTTACACTATCGGTCGGAGGATGGAATTCACATATCGTACAGCCGTTACGGAACCTTCCGTGACCACCAGCAGCGTTCGTCAGCTCCACAGCTCCACATAACGCCACCCCCAAACAGCAGGGAGCCTCCACCTTGCTGCACTCGCTGGGCAGTGTGTCTAAGGGGTCCAGCATGACCGGGTTGCCTCCAAACACGTCTCCGACGATTGTCTGGTTGAAGGCATATGCAATACTCATCTGAAGAGAACTTGAGGCCAATCCTGAGCGGTCTATTCGGCATGTTGTTGGGGCTACCTGTACCGCGCTGCATAGTATCGTGGTTGCAAACGTGGACCTCGCCATGGACGTCGAGAGTGAAGTTGCGCATCATGCAGCCTATTGCGCACAGTTTGAGTCGTAACACGACGTCCTGTGGCAGCATGAAAAGCATTATTCAATATGGTGGCGTCGCTGTCAGGGTTCCTCCGAACCATCATCTATAGGTAGCGGTCATCCACTCCAGTAGTAGCCCTTGGGCGGCCTGAGCGATGCATACCATCGCCAGTTCTGTCCCTCTGTATCTCCTCCATGTCCGAACAACATCGCTTTGGTTCACTCCGAGATGCCTGGACACTTGTCTTGTTGAGAGCCCTACCTGGCACAAAGTAACAATGCGGACGCGATCGAACAGCGGTATCGACCGTCTAGGTATGGTTGAACTATTGTTTTTTGTTTTACGCAACTATTGTTTTTTGTTTTAGACACCCTCCTTCGCAGTGGAATGACTGGAAGTGATCGGCTGTCGGAAACCCTCCGGCTAATATGTCCTGCTCATGCATCGTTGTTTACATCTTTTGGCTGGTTTAGTGACATTTCTGAACAGCCAAAAGGACTGTCTCTGTGGTACAATATCCACAGTCAACGTCTATCTTCAGCAGATCAGGAAACCGGGATGGTGACAAACTTTTTTTGACGTATGGAATTTGAATGGATGACAATACACCATGTCACTGGGCCGATTAGATTGAAGAACATTCTGGACACTGGGGCAGTAAATCCTCTACCGGCAACACCAATTATGGATGGCTACAGAGGCATCTGGGCTCAACATTTTTGAATTGGACTTCCAGCGGCCTTTTGGGTCCATGCCACACCGAGTTGCAGCACATCGCCGGGCTAAAGTATGTCCGACACCATATTAGGAGTTATCCCTTGACTTTTGTCAGTTCAATGTATTTTCTAAAAACAATAAGACCAAGAAATTGTATTGGCCATTTTTAGGTTTACTGTGAACTCTGGAATCATTGTTTTTGATGAGTCTAATACGAAATGCAAAACAAAAATTATAGGCAGAATATCAATAGCACACAAACAAAAACCGAAGTCGATTAGCTAAGCAACCAAACTTTCTGTGTAAACATTGCTTTAAAAATATGATTATGTGGTAATTTTCTCTCCATTTAATTTACATTTAGTGACGCCTCATAATTAAGACAACAGCGAAGTGAACGTCGAATATAATAGTAGTTTTCTCTATGGGAATAATTTCGAACATTTTTGCTGTATTAAATTTCCCATAAAATTGAATATTTTTCTGTTAATGTGTGTTAATGACTATCGTTTTGATCTCGTTATGACATTGCGACCTTCCACTCACAGTCACCACTGACTTAAATGAGTTATCCCCTGTATTTTTCTTTTTGAATTCATTTCGATCCTTACCGTGATTTTGTCACGAACAGCGAAGAGAGAGGTGCTCATGTGTTCATAGATCTTGAAGTACTCACTTTAGGGCCCTTGTCTGCTGCACATTTTTTCTTGTTTTTGCCCATATTACCAACTCTCAAAACACACAAAACAAGTAGCTTGCTGTAGAAGAGGTTTATTTCTTAGTGCTGATAAGAATAAAGGTACGCGTTTTTAAGCTAGACTTCTTCCTTTCAGTTGGTCGTTCCTGTTATATCACTGAATACTGATCATTCCTCTTGGGACAGCTTGCATATTCATGCTTCTTTCAGTTGAGATACTGTGTTTATGCCCACTTTGGTTCATTGGGGTAAGCTGCATCTATTTTCAGTATTTCTTCAAGAAAACCTTGAATGTTACGTAATTTGATTTGAGTTCTGTTTACGATTATCGTTGTCTCTCAACACTGTGCTAACTCTATGGACTCAAACATAAATGTATTGTAAATTAAGTATAAAATTATGAAGCACAAACTTTTCTTTATGGCGTGTATGCCGTTAGGAGGCTGCCCACTTTGTTACCAGTTAGAGCTTCCGTGTCGCTCGAACCAGTAGAAACGGAATCAACTTCCACACCGGTGAATATCGCCACTGCATATATTAGACTGTGCAACAGGGATACATATTTTGTGGGGAATGTAACTTGTGAGAAACAAATTAATGCTTCCCCAGTCTCCCTGTTCCCGCCAAGATGTTCTGGATATATTTACTGTTCAAATGTGTGAATTTCAAAGGCACCAAACTGCTGAGGTCTTTGGCCTATAGTCTTACGCACTACTTAAACTAACTTATGCGAAGAACAACACACACACCCATGACCGAGGGAGGACTCGAACCTCCGTTGTGAGGAGCCACGCAGTCCGTGACGTGGCGCCTCAAACCTCGCGGCCACTAATGTGAAGGCATGTACTGGAATTGGTAATCCCCTTGCGGCTCGCTGGGATTTGCCTGGACAGGTCGTCACACACAGTGGGTTGGATCTGAAACAGCTCATAAATGGCTGTCCACTTTCACTAATTATCCCGTAAAGGCAAAATATCATAAGATTAAAGGTAGAGACACACAAAAGTCGTCTTACGAATGTAATTCATAGTGTTTTCATTTGTAGCTCGAAAAAATAAAGTTATGTGTGTCTACCTTGACTGCAGCCATGTCTCTACTACGAAAAAAAAGTTACTGACGTAATGTAACTTTTTCGAGTTGATAAAGACAACTTTGACTACCCCTTCTGTGATGAAATAAAACAAAGATTATATCAAGAGAGTATTTCAGTGCTCACCTAAGGTTTTTACCCATTTGCTTTCGTGAACGGTTCAAGATAACGAAACAAGGATGTTGGCAAACGGTAGTGGGCACGGGGACGCGTAATTTTGATTCATGGGTAATAATCTCTCCTCAGGTCACGAGCGAGATAGTGAAGCAAGTACGATTTTGCTTAAGTGAACGAAATACTGTTTTGAAAGGCATGCGAAACCCTCTAAAAGTCGATTACAGTGATATATCAACATGTATATGTGGGCGTTTACGCGCCGCTTCCATATTCAGGAAGGCACAACTGGCCCCGGCTGGAATCCGCTCGCCGGATTAACGAGGAGGGTGGGTGTGGCGTCCGGCCTAAATGTGGGCTTTAGGCAGTTCGCTGCATCCAGCTGAGTAAATACCGGGTTGGTTCGTACATCCTGCCTCTGTTGCCCGATACGCAAACATTTCGAAAACTATCTCACACTTGAACATGTGCTTACTCTAGAAACTGTTGGATGAGGTACACGAATTCCGCCCCGCCCCAGAGAGGGGAGTGGGAGATAAGGGGTGGCGACTGGCAGGGCATGCAGCCACCCGGTAAAATTGCTTTAGCCCATATAGCAATAATGACCCCGCAGGATAACGGGACAAGTTAAGGATGCAAAAGAGGAAGAATACTGACGATAAAGCTCTTCACCAAGGCTATCCGAGAAAAGTCTTAAAATTGAAAGTAGGGAGGCCCCTCTCTGTAGCCTCCCTCAGGCCTTCAATCAAGTCGTTTGACGGTTTACGCGTTTCCATTCATACACTGCCGGAAAAGTAATTGCAACCCTAAAAAGAAGTTGTGCGAAGTAGAGGAAAATTGGTAGTCATGTTTCTACATCTAAAAGACGACGTGTATTCCAGTTTCAAGGCAGTCGTATAGTATGGCGCTAGCAGCCCTATTCTGGGGCTGGAAAACAGGCTTGCCTTAAATACACGCTGTAACGGTCGTTTGTGCGGTTACCTGTGAGATTGGACGTGTTGAGTTGATGCCAGTAAATAATGCCTTTAAGGCAACAAAGAAGCCATTATCAGCTCCTCATTGTGTTTGAACAAGGTCATGTAATAGGGCTACGAGAAGCTGCGCTATTGCAGAAAAACTTGGCAGGAATATAACCGCTGTACATGATTGCTGGCAGCGGTGGTCACGAGAATGCACGGTGGCAAGGAGATCGGGCTCCGGGCGGCCAGCAGAGGAAGGGCCATCGTGTTCGGTGCATGGCTCCGGTGCATTGTACCGCATCTGCAGCAGCAATTTGGGCAGCAGTTGCCCCACAGTGATACAACGAACCATTACAAATTGGTTGTTCAAGGACGAGCCAGGCGCCCAGCAGTGTGCACTCCACTGACACCAACCAACCACCATTTGCGACTTTAGCGATGTCGAGCGAGAGCTCATAGGCGGGCACGATGAGGGTTCCCTGTGATTTTTGACAAAAGGTGCTTCTAAAATTACGATGAAATGAACACCCTCAGCTGCTTACAGGCGTTGATATACGTCAACGGGGACAGATGAAAACGTGTGTCCCGACCGGGACTCGAACCCGGGATCTCCTGCTTACATGGCAGACGCTCTATCCATGTGAGCCACCGAGGACACAGAGGATAGGGCGACTGCAGGGATTTATCTCTGGTACGCCTCCCGCGAAACCCACATTCTCAACGTATTGTCCCGCACTACATTCGTAGTGCCCCTGCCCATTATACTCATTACTCACGGCGCCTTGCCGATTCCCGTAAGAGTTCAGGCACTGTTTGTGCAATGGCACAGAAGAAGAAGATGGACAAGTGGCCGATGAGCCTTAACTATATATACGTATGGCAACGCCTGTAAGCAGCTGAAGGTGTTCACTTCATTGTAATTTCATTCTAACGAGCTGCATGGTCACCGATGGTATCTGTTCTTTCGGACATGTCCGAAAGAACAGATACCATCTTAGTATATAAAAGGTGCTTCTGCTTCGGTGCCAGTGACGACCGTACGTTGGTTAGCAGGAAACCAACTCTGGACCTATACATGGAGTTATGGCCTGGGGTGCGATTTCGAGGTCATTCAAAGCACCCTGACTGCAGAATTGCACGTCAGTCTGGTGATTCGACCGGTTGTGCTGCCGTTCATGAAAAGCATTCCTAGGGGCGTTTACGAACAGGATAAGGCTCGCCCACTGCCGCTGTTGTAATCTAACATGCTGTACATAGTGTCGACGTATTACCTTTGCCCGCTCGATCACTAGATCTGTCTCCAGTAGAGCACGTATAATACATCATTGGAAAATTCCAGCGTCATCTGTAAATAGCTTGAACCATTCATTTACTGACCGACCAAGTGCGTTAGGCACGGAACTCCGTTCCACAACTTGACATCCGGCACTTATTCAACACAAGGCAACATTTGCATGCTTTCATTCAATATTCTGGCGGTTACACCAGTTATTAATGTACCAGCATTTCAAATTTGCTATGGCTTCTCTCGCGTTTACATTAGTTTATGATCTTGCAATATTAATAACTTAACTGTGTTACCTAAATAAATGTATTTGCGAAATCTCGTTAACGTACATCAGTTATGTTTTGGTTTCGTGATGTTTTATCCGTCGATGTGTATGAGTATGTACACTCCATCCAGCTTTTTATTGTGGCTACTATTGTAGGGGGTGGATACGAAGTAGAGAGTTTGTACTACAAACACAAATACCTAGCTGCAAAGGTACAATTTACACAGTTTTACTTACGCTATTACGCAGAGCCAACCTCGCAAGAGCAACGACAGAAAATGCTTATCTTTCTCCGTTGAATCGATAACTGTTCAGGTAAGTGAATGTCATTTGAAAAAAATGGTTGAAATGGCTCTGAGCACTATGGGACTTCACTTCTGAGGTCATCAGTCCCCTAGAACTTAGAACTACTTAAACCTAACTAACCTAAGGACATCACACACATCCATGCCCGAGGCAGGATTTGATCCTGTGACTGTAGCGGTCGCGCGGCTCCAGACTGTAGCCCCTAGAACCGCTCGGTCACTCCAGCCGGAAATAATGTAATTTGTCCAATCGTTTGTAGCGTCTCGTACACTGACGCCTGTGCCTTTGGTATGGACTCGCTAGCTCGATGAGGCTTCGGTGCCAATCTTCCACAGTTCGTAATGTCTACTCTCCTGGTCTCTGCGTGTTCCAGCTCATAAGGCGGAGATGAAGAATAAATTTAGCTAGGTCGGGGGCGTGGCCATTAATGGGGACCTCTGTCTGAGTACGTAGCGTCGCCTGTCGGCGTGTGAAGTAGACTTCGGGGGGAGTGAAGCGCCCACCGGCGACCAGCATGTAATTTCTACAGCTGGCTGATTAGGGGACACCGGCTGCTCGTCATCACTGGTTTCGTCTAGACCAGAAACGAAAAAATTAGAGCATAAGAAGTGGGAGCTCCAGATGGGTAAACCTTTAAGAGAAATGTTTGGCGCGTGTGCAAAAAAGTATATTTTGCATGTGTTGTGCCAACTGCTGCCCTGAGACTACACTAACATGAAGACCTCACGTATCGTCCGGCCTGCGCCAATAAATGCTCTTTTTTCTTTTTGTAACGCTTGGCCATCTGAAGCTCCCACTACCGTCACCTTCATATCTGGCCGAGCTCTGTGTGTACGAAATCGCTTATGACAAATCGGCGCTGTCTCCTCCCCCACCCCCCTCTCCCCCTCCTTGTAAGTTCCGAGGGGAACGACAACAGCTTAATTTGCGGAGGATCTCACAGTTTTCCTGAACACTTTCTGACATAGGAATGTAGTTCGATATACTAAATTTATAGCTTACCCTGTACCTGTGTCGTATAACAGAGGATCAAGATTGAATACGTTTACGTTGGTAGCACAGAACTATCTTCTTGCAGCATATACCGACGGAGTCTGCTACTGTAGCCTCACTTGCCTCGCGGGGTGTAGCCAATTCCGGACGCCTTTTATATCAACTTAAGCACTTTTTACGGATTCTTTTGCAAACAATTTCAGCGCAGATATTAATGGGTGTTCATCACGGCAGGTGTCTTTTCAAAAGTTTTCTATTGTCGTTAAAAAGAACATGGTTACTTCAATGTATTGGTTGATAGAGTTAAGATTACTACCGGTGCAACTAAATTACGTGTCACTCTGCGCACTATCACTTACCGCAAAGTTCATTTTGATACATTGAACCGTTCACGAAATAAAGCGGGTGCTTAGTTTTAGGTGATTCATCCTGCATATTAGAAGTCAAAGCAGATCGGAACACTGTTACTTCTCAGCAAAGACAAAAGCGCCATTCTATAAAGGCAATGAAAACTATTGAACATACTCTCGTTATTTTTGCGTAGAAATCCTCAATTATTTTCTTTAAAACATACAATTTCAGTATTTTTTGCTAAAGATTGTATGTAGCCCAAGGTGACTGAATACATCGCTTCACGATCCTGTATCATTTCATCTACGAGGGGACAGTGAACTGTTGGATGCTGGCTGAAGGTTTCTCACGTAAGGAAGCACATTCCGGTACAACATGTGTTGGTTATCGAGGCTTCATTCCCATGAAGCGTGGGAAATTTCGTATCATCTCAACATTAAATCCTGTGTACTACCTCCGCTATTAGACACAGCACATTCTACGTCAGGCAGTAGTACAACATCCTTTCATACTCACTAGCAACCCTGTACACTGTTTCTGATATTTGTACGCCACGTAGGGGAAACTTTTGCTGTGTCCCCTTCCGTTTTCATGCTTAGAGGCAGTTTCACGTCACATGGACTACAATAATGCTGTCACTCGTCCAATAGAGTTGAGATGAAGAGCGGAGACCTTTGAATTCTAATAATGAGCTTCCTG
Organism: Schistocerca serialis cubense; assembly: GCF_023864345.2. Classification (NCBI taxonomy): domain Eukaryota; kingdom Metazoa; phylum Arthropoda; class Insecta; order Orthoptera; family Acrididae; genus Schistocerca; species Schistocerca serialis. Next base: position 493,888,777 of record NC_064638.1, read on the forward strand.
GACGCTGCCCTGTCCTGACTGTGCAGTTTGTAGATGTAAGTGTAGCTTTTTGCTATAGTCTTCCCAATGATGTCAGTAAAAATCCAGCATAATTAAATTCAGTATTTCATGTTAGTTTTCTGTCTGTTTTTGTTTTTCAAGAATTACCTTGCAATAAGATTCTATGCTGGTTTTGAGTTTGAATATATAGTTAGTATTGTGATATCGAGTTCCATTTATGAATCCAAGAAGAAGGGTTGATAGGACATGTTCTGAGGCATCAAGGGATCACAAATTTAGCATTGGGGAGCAGCGTGGAGGGTAAAAATGTGGAGGGAGACCAAGAGATGAATACACTAAGCAGATTCAGAAGGATGTAGGTTACAGTAGGTACTGGGAGATGAAGAAGCTTGCACAGGATAGAGTAGCATGGAGAGCTGCATCAAACCAGTCTCAGGACTGAAGACCACAACAAACAACAACTTCTTACATGATAAGACGACCATTATCTAACAAAAATATGATCAGGAATGCACTAAGCTGTGGTTTCATTTTTATGTTGTTGCCGTTGTGGGCAGTGGCCAAATGATAAGTTGAATGTTGTGTAATATGCAAAGCCGTTTATTGTGGCCACGAGTGTATAGCGCTCAGACGTTTCATGTCAAAGCATAATCTAGATTAATTTCGACACCTTGAAGATCTTCTGTGCCATCAATTCTGGGTCTTCCGTCACTTACAACTTGCTACTGAATGTACAACACCTTTCGATGTTGCTGGTTAGTCTGTGATTGTTATAGCCAACATTGTTGTTGGCATGAAAAAACTCTCCTGGTCGGTAAAGCTCCGAGTGCTGTTCAGTGAAGAATGATGATATTTGTATTTGACAACATATCTTCGTTCACTCTCATAATTTTGATGGTACTTCTCAAAGTAGTCTCTTTTGAATGAACGTATGCCAGCGTACTTGTCAGTTTACAATGATATATTAGTGACATTTTTTTTATATGTTCATAATCACCTCTGCAGCATTCACTAGTACTTCTGGTGATAGAAATTGCTTCCCTCGAAGGAGTTTCTTCAGGTTAGGGAGTACGGAAAAATTATGCGGGACTAAATCCAGACTACAGGGAGACTGAGATATGTACTTCACGTTAATTTTTGCAAGATATTCAGACACAACATTTGAAACATGCGTTCGGACATTATCGCGGTGCAGCATCCAGTCTGTTTCACTTATATGTGGCATTTTGAGATTGATATGGCCTTGCAAAGTTTTCAGCACATCCCTGTAGTATTGTGCAGTTACTGACGTTGCGAAGTGCCAGGGTGGAGAAGAGTTTGTACCTCTGTAATTCTGACGAATTTTGCATGAGAACTACACTTGCACTCGATCCCCTCCTTATCTACCACCTTATTAATTATGTGCACGACGGTAACGAAAGTAATTGATAGTGGACCCTGCTAGTTGGTAAAATAAGGAGTGCACACTCACAATACTTTAATAAAAATCGTAATCTACTTAGTAAAAAAAGAGAACAGGAAATGTGATTCTGCTTCTATCTACGGAATGATATGTTGATTAAATATTACAATGAGATTTATTGTACATCAGAATATAAAGGCACTTGATTATCGACAAAAGGTTAAAGGATAGGTTATACAGAACTACTATGAGAATGAGAGTTGGCTCAAGAACAAGGGGCTCCTACTCTCTGTGTTGCAATAGATTGACGATAGTGACTGGAGGTCCTAATCATGCTGCTGAGGACTTCAGTATAAAAATGATAGGTCCTACAGTGCCAGAGCCGCAAAATATTTTACCAGTTCTGAAACCTGCAGCACGCCATCGGTAGGCAGCGTTCTGATGACGTAGGCGCCAATTTCTGCTGTGCAGGAACTCTGTTTCAACCCGTGGCCTCGAGGGCTGCCAGAGAATTCTAAGTTCTGCTCGTGTGCCGAAGCAGGGAAGCTCCTGGTTGCACGAGATGTATCTCTAGGAAGAGACACCGCAAAAACTCGCCATGTCGGTACATGTGCGAAAACGCAGAGTAACAATGTGGGTCTTAGGTTTCACAATGAAACTGGTGTGTGACCAGAGTCATTCTCCTCAACGATTCCGAAAAAGGGCGACTAAGTAGCAAGACCGTCCTATTCTGACGAAGATCAGATCCCGAATGCCCTGCACCCGTGTAACACAAAAGCGAAGCCAACGTTACTCAACTCCCCACTACCTTCGAAAAACCGTGGATCAGCATTCAGTGCTGATTCCAAAATTCCCCCACACTGTCTCAGATCATCATTCGCGCCAACACCGACCGCTCCCTCCAATGAGCAGGGCTCTATGACGTCAACTGGCCTCAGTTAAAGTTGACCAGTCAAGCCTCAGCTATTAGCGGGGGGCACTGAACTTGCCATTTGACCAGCTACGAAAACAACTGACCATCGCACCCAGCACGGCGTGGTCCACAATCTCAGAATCATGAAGACAATACAGTCAGTGGGCCCCAGCAGTGTTCGTTCCAGACGCGTCGGAGCGTTAAAATTATGAACTTCGGCGACACTCAGACTGCTCGCAGATCGTTTTGCCCTGCATACAAGAGGTGAAACTCGACCTACCGAGGTCAGTCGTCCCGCCAGGCGCTCAAGCCTACGACCCTCTCAGTATTCGCAGAAGGGCAGCCTCCCCCCCTCCTCCTCCCCCCCTCCCCCCCCCCCCCGAAAAAGCAGTGTGCCCTGGTGCTCGCCTCGCAACACGCCACCCAGGGAAGTAACAGAAGAAACTAAAAGCAAGATCACATATAGTTACCAACATGCACGGCAATCAAGTGTAAAGTACTTTGAGCTCTCAGTACTAATACACTCATTAGAATAACCTTATTCGGCCCGTTCCCACCGTGAAATGGTATGAAACATTACAAAAAATGATGAAAACGGGAGTTGACATGTAAAAGAAGGCATGGAACCACTCAAGGTGTGTGCTGGTAGAACGCGCTCAAAATATCGGGTGACCATAACTTTCTCAGCAGAAGCAATTGCTGTTGGGTCTCAGGATTAAAACGATGTAGCGAAATTGACAGCAGACCAACATACGAATGTCATTTCATATCTTTTTCATATTGTGGGGCCACAGTCATAATATATTTCTTTAATGTCAGTATCGCCATTAGACTTGTTTAGTTACAGTGTTACATATACACTTACACGATCATGATTTCGGCTTCAAAGTGCCATTATCAAGTGTTTTAAGTGTTATGAATTGCCTAAAATGACATACTATCGTATTAAAATACATTGCCATCTTAGGCAATTTATAACACTTAAAACACTTCACAATGGCACTTGAAACCTAAATCATGATTGGCATACTATCGTATTAAAATACCGGGTGATCAAATAGTCAGTATAAATTTGAAAACTGAATAAATCACGGAATAATGTAGATAGAGAGGTACAAATTGACACACATGCTTGGAATGACATGGGGTTTTATTAGAACCAGAAAAATACAAAAGTTCAAAAAATGTCCGACAGATGGCGCTTCATTCGATCAGAATAGCAATAATTAGCATAAAAAAGTAAGACAAAGCAAAGATGATGTTCTTTACAGGAAATGCTCAATATGTCCACCATCATTCCTCAACAATAGCTGTAGTCGAGGAATAATGTTGTGAACAGCACGGTAAAGCATGTCCAGAGTGATGGTGAGGCATTGGCGTCGGATGTTGTGTTTCAGCATCCCTAGAGATGTCGGTCGATCACGATACACTTGCGACTTCAGGTAACCCCAAAGCCAATAATCGCACGGACTGAGGTCTGGGGACCTGGGAGGCCAAGCATGGCGAAAGTGGCGGCTGAGCACACGATCATCACCAAACGACGCGCGCAAGAGATCTTTGACGCGTCTAGCAATACTTTTCTTTTTCTAATAAAACCCCACGTCATTCCCAGCATGTGTGTAAATGTTTACCTCTCTATCTACATTATTCAGTGGTTTATTAAGTTTTCAAATTTATACTGACTTTCTGATCACCCGGTACATTGCCATCTTAGGCAATTTATAGCACTTAAAACACTTGATAATGGCACTTTGAAGCCGAAATCATGATTGTGTAAGTGTAAATGTAACACTGTAAATAAACAACAGGCTAATGGCGGTACTGACATTTAAAGAAATGTCATTTTATTCAGGTATCAGCTGTTTTAAGATCCACAGTACATCCACACGTGTCATGCGTAAATTTTCTGTCATCAACTGGTAGTTGGCGTGGAATGAAATTTTCAGAAAATTTTCGTACGGTTATTTGTTAAGCCCCATCTCACAATGCACTGGGTGCACTTTCATTTGAAACAGATTGTCTCCCCTCTTTAAACTATGTAACCTATCTTCGAGTTGTGCTATAAGAAAGATTAGACTCACCATGGGCCTCCTGTAACATTGTATAGGCCACAGTGAAGATTTGTTGAGACGAAAGCAGAGTTACAGAACCGCGTATTGTTCATTATGTGACACCTCAATTACCGGTAAGCGTTCTGAAAATATCCCAGTTTGCCAGTCGCACACAGGTGTAGGGTTGCCATCTGCCCCTGATGTTTTGGAACCGTCACCGTTATGCATTTACTTGTCCCAACATCCTGACAAGGCCCAGTTTTGTCCACATTTTGCAAAATATTATAGCGAGCTAGGCTCAAGTAGTGAAGTAACGCCATCTGTTCGCACAACATGTAAATTCAGGCTCAGTTAGACTTATTTATATCAACAAGTTCATGTTGACAAGATGGTCTCACAGATGGCGTTGCATGTTGCGTATCTTGTATCGATGATGGAAGTATCTTCTATATCTATCACCAACATTCGAGTAAATACCAAATTTCACAAGCAGTACGGGGCTTCAACTATTTAAGCAATACCACAGGGAAGAATCGAGCAGTTCTCATTTAAAAAGCGATCAGATAAGATGGTTCTTTCTAAACATAACACAAACAACAAGTGCGGGTTAGTAACGTGTGAAGTGTTTTGTGCCGTTTTATATGGCGTGAAGTGTATAGTGACGTATACTTCGATGACTAAAGTGTTATTGTCGACTGCTTACTTATCATAGCTCACGAAAATGCTTAAGGATGGAAAGAGAAAGTGTCACTTTTCGTATGATTACACAAATAATGTGATCTTTTGTCAAGAAAGGACATACTGATCAGGGAGCGCTGTGTGAGATTTGTAGCTGTTTCATCGCAGTAGAACTGTGGATTCAATGTTCCAGTTCCAGTTTAACTACAAGCTGGAGAATCAATCTTACAATACCAATTTACCTACAAGCTGGCTTGTACAGTGTTGAAGAAGGTGAAATCTTCCGAATAATATGGTGTACGAACCACTTCTGCTGCAATAAGTTCCATATAATTGTGTTCTAAATTAAAAGTGATTAAACAAATTTTTTACTTCATTTCTACGCCCCCATCTCAGAGTGCCCTGAAGACGTCTCAGTAATGTGTGGCAACCTACACAGCTTGGAACTAGGAGTGCCAACAATGAAACTACTACAGCGTGTTTGTCACACATTAAGTTAACAGAACGTCTTAACATTAACTCTGGCGCGAACAGAGTACAATCGGTAAAATGTTGTTCTTCCTACATTTGCTTGAAGATAACAATATGAACAAAAGTCACAAGCAATACTAATTGTAAAAAAAATAAACAGATAGCAGTTGTGGTGCGAGACGAAGTTCAATCCCACTCTTGGAGGCGAAGAACTCTTAAGCTACAGCAGATTGTTGTAGAAACAGGTGGAACAATTTCCTATAATTATTTCCGTGAAATGGAATTATAAGGGAGGACTGCCATCTAGAGTACTAACGTAGGTTCCTTAATCTGTCACAAGACCTAGAAATCCCCTTTATTCTCTGCAATTGCTACGCTTTTCCCCCCACAGCTTATCTTCTGAGGTACACGTGTTGCGAAAGCAAAATCAGAAGTAAAGTACAATGCGTTTCAGAGCTCTCACTCTGTTCCTATACGACGGAGGAATATTTATCTCAGAATAAATGCCTCAATCAAAAGTACGGCATTGCACTGATATATTTCAATTCAAATATCTTTTTGTTACTTGTTAAGACGGTTTCGTGTCGAATATTATTTCTTTCTTTCTGCTTTTGTGTGTGCGTGTGTGTGTGTGTGTGTGTGTGTGTGTGTGTGTGTGTGTGCGTGTGTGTGCGTGTGTGTGCGTGCGCGCGCGCCCGCGCTTGCACGTCAGTATAACTATGCGCTGTTCGGACTAATTATCCTTCCTCGCTGTATTTTAGCTTGTGGCTGCCGGTAAAGAAGAATTACACTGACGTCTCTTTTGTTATCCGGTGACATGTTAACATCATTATGGTAGCAACACACGGTATCTGTCGGACGTGTAGAGGACTTCAGACTACAGTGAAGATTAATTCCTCACTGCAGATAATGATACCACCAATGGTACACAGAAAAGTATCTGACGGCCGTCCAAAACTACAATTTACATGTATATTCTAAAATATACGAAGAAGTGACTCAGTCTGATGAGTATTAATTGTGGAAAAAACGTAAAAACTGCGAAATGGACACACGTTAGGTACGCTATATGATTACAAAAAATGAATACCTCGCTAATCTTGTGATAAATAAATTATGTGGCAGAGCTGAGAGACATGAATAACGCAAATATGCATTCTCTTAAATGAAAAAATAGAACGCACAAACGTCGTCCTGATACGGTAATTACACTATTTTATAACTAAGTAACATCCGACGACTGCACTGAAACAATATACAACAAGAAATTGCTAGTTACAAATAAAGTGATACTAAACTATGTGATCATGGGTATCCGTATACCCCCAAGAACATACGTTTTTCATATTAGGTGCACTGTGCTGCCACCAGCTGCCAGGTACTCCATATCACCGACCTCATTAGTCATTAAACAGCGTGACAGAGCAGAATGGGGCGCTCTGCGGAACTCATGGACTTCGAACAGGGTCAGGTGATAGGTTGTCACTTGTGTCATACGTCTGTACGCGAGATTTCCACACTCCTGAACATCCCTAGGTCCACTGTTTCCGACGTGATAGTGAAGTCGAAACGTGAGGGTACACGTACAGCACAAAAGCGTACAGGACGACCTCGTCTGTTGACTCACAGAGACCTACGACAGTTGAAGAGGGTCGTAATGTGTAATAGGAAGACATCGATCCATGGAATTCCAAACCGCATCAGGATTACTGCTATGACAGTTACTCGGTAGGTAAGAGAACTTGGATTTCATTGTCGAGCGGCTGCTCGTAAGCCACACATCACGCCGGTAAATGCCAAACGACGCTTCACTTGGTGTAAGGAGCGTAAAATGGTTCAAATGGCTCTGAGCACAATGGGACTTAAATGCTGAGGTCATCAGTCACCTAGAACTTAGAACTACTTAAACCTAACTAACCTAAGGACATCACACACATCCATGCCCGTGACAGGATTCAAACCTGCGACCGTAGCGATCGCGCGGTTCTAGACTGTAGTGCCTAGAACCGCTCGGCCACTCAAGCCGGCGTTAACGACTTTGGGGTCAGATATTACTTAAGATTCGTCCATGGCTTCTGTGCCCCCCCTACTACAACTTGTACGTGCAGCCTATCCAGTTAGACTATGACCGTTCCATCTCGCACTTCGTGCTGACTTACTCTGTTACGCGGGACTAGTAACGACAGCGTATTAGGCAGCCGTGATAACCGCTACATCACGGAAACTGCTACGCTATGCGCTGCACCTCTGATAGAACTTGTAGGACGATCGCCATTTTGGCTTAGAAATCACTTTACGGAAACGCACAGTGCAGGTTTTTCGCATTCGTCTGCAACAATCGACAGCACGTTTGACTGTCTCCATGTCATCACGAATAAGAGCTCAAGAAGTCGTCCGAAATGCTCGCGGGGGAGTCCTCAGTAGCATCAGATGCTCTTTCTTTCTGTACGAGGTACCTTCGATTCGCGCAGTCGTTATTGCAAAAAGATGTCAGCAAAACCAATCGCTTCGTTCACGGCACGGAGCCTGGGCCCAGCGGTTGGCAGCACTGTAGGTGGCGCTCCTACCCCAGCTCTCATGACGAGAGAAGCAGCAACATTCGGCGTACTGACAGTTCACCCAGCTCCGATTGTCACACTGCCGTGTGGACACTTGTCGTATTGCGAACAACATATTTCCTGCCTCAAGGAAGTGGCATGACTTGCAACGCTATTTTCTGTTTTCTTAAGTCACATTTAAAATCTACCTTGTGGGTGAAGAAAAGGGCAACGGATTAAAAATGTATCCTGTAATGAATTTCCATTAACGACCCATTGGTAGAAACCTTATTTTCTTGTCACCACAGAAAGCATTTTACTAACGAGAAAGGTTCTGGACTTATGTTAACGCCTATTTTATATCGCTGGTAACAAATGAAGAGATTGCTCTTCAGTTATCATACAGTTCCATTGTACCTTTCGTCTCTGTGAGCTCTTATAGATCCGACGTAAATTTGTTTGTTTGCTAATGATCCCATCAGTTATTTCAGATAGTAGTGTTAGGTAAATATTTATCTTCTTTATCTCCTTGTCCTCATAGTAATTTTTATTTTATTCTAGTAATTTTCAGAGATCAAATGGAAGGAGTTGGAGGCGGACTGTTCTATGATGACGCGACTGAACACTGTTAGTGTTCTCTCGGTAAGAACCTGCAAACCGAAGAGACAACACCCCCCCCCCCTTCCCTCCCTTGCCGCCCACCGTCGTGAGATTAAAGATTAATTTGCAGTTGACTTCCATTACGTTACATAATTTTTAAAATAATTGAAAAGCCACGATCATTTCAACCGTTTATTAGATGACGGTTTCAGCACTCTGGAGGTGACATCATCAGATCTGAAACGTGGATTAACATTTATAAAACCATATGGACATCATGGCATATGAGGCAGACCATCTGATAAAATCAATGTCACAACCAATAAAAAATAAAAAAACTGCTCTCATGGTCGTTCTTTCCATAAAATATAAAACTGAAGTCACCAGATGAAACTACCACTGCTCGCCTAACACCGTTCGGCATCATTATAAATGTTAATCCACGTTTCAGGTATGTGGTTCTGTAATAAGTGTAATGCACATAGTTAACTCATGTAAGCCCTCCCTCAAACCTGTTATGTTATACCTTCACAGGTCTGATGATGGCACCTTCAGAGTGCTGAAACCGGTCATCTAATAAACGATGGAAGCGATCGTGGCTTTTCAATTACTTTAAAAACAGAGTGATCGCCCCACGACACACCATGTGTTCACTGCCTCACATAATTCCCAACTTAAGAAATGTGTCGATGATCGGTCACGCATCATCGAACAGTGACGTCGGCCAACACATTCCCTGGCTTGATATGGCCTCCATTAAATCACATTGATTGTAGACGATCAAAGGTAATATGAATACTCCATATTTATCAACTAGTTTGCAACTCTCGTTACCTCCAAAAAGATAAATTTACGCCATCGTCATTGAGTGCTGCATTGTAGTCGCGATTATCGAATCACGCGAAGTTATATATTCTTCTCAATGTTTTTAATTTCTTTTGTTGAGAAACGTTTCTAAAATTCTCTCAGGACAGGAGAAAGGCCCGTTTCAGATTGTACAGTCTCAAAGAATCAAGCAAACAATACGTTTCATCCCCGGCGCTACTGGTACTGGGACGCTGAGGTCCTGCATCGCGTTGAGTGTGGCCGCGCTGAGCCCGTCGATTCATTTTTTCTGCTCAGGTCATCGGTCCCTAGGGCTTACACACTACTTAATCTAACGTACGCTATGAACAACACACATACCCATATTGAGGGAGGATTCGAACCTCCGACGGGGGTGATCCACGCGAACCGTGGCACTGCGCCTAGACCAAGCGGCTACCCGCGTGGCGTCGCTTCATTTTGTCGCGACATCTCGACCAGCAGGAGAAGGAATATCGAGGAACGATAAACCACGGTAGATTACGATCCAGCCGCTTCGAATTCCGTCATGTGTTTATAGACGTATCTTCTTACAAGAGACATAACACGGCGTTCTCGCAGTTATCCAGCATTCCAGCAATTCTTCGTTGCATACAGAGAGTAGTTGGTGTTAACCCTACCTTGCGTAAATGCGCTGATATGCTAGCCATTTGCTAAGCCAAGTGTGTACTACAGGGGTGGCCAAGAATTCTGCTCGCGAGCCGAGCCCTGGCCCGAGTGCCATGGCGCTGAGCCCGGCTGGCATATTTACCTCCCCCTCCTCCCCTCTCACCCCGCTCACAAAACAACGCGACTCTGACCGCGAGGAGAGGGAAGAGGGGGAAACTGTGAACGAGCCACATTTAAACGGCAGTGCAATTACATTGAATACGACTTGGCTTTGTAATTCACAATTCTCTACAACTTAGACCATAAACGAAACAAGTTATCAGTAGTGTTTGGTTATATTTGATGTGCCTAAGATATAATTTTTACCTGGTCGATGTAGAGGCGCTGACAATTTCACAGAGCCGCGCAGGGTAGCCGCTCGGTCTGGGCGTCTTGTCACGGTTCACGCACCCCCCCCCTCCCCCCCCCCACCTCCCAAGTAGCGTGTAAGCCTAGGGACCGATGACCTCAGCATTTTGGTCACAAAATTTCAGAAAAATTACAATTTCACAGAGTATCGCCTCAGGTTGCCACATAATAATGATTTATTTAGTTTCACACACGTATTTTGGTTGAAATATTGAAGGACAAAATGGTTCAAATGGCTCTGAGCACTATGGGACTTGACTTCTCAGGTCATCAGTCCCCTAGAACTTAAAACTACTTAAACCTAACTAACCTAAGGACATCATACACATCCATGACCGACGCAGGATTCGAACCTGCAACCGTAGCGGTCGCGCGGTACCAGACTGTGGCGACTAGAACCGCTCGGCCACTCCGGCCGGTATTGAAAGATATTTCCAGCCTCTGTATGGAAGCGAGGAAACTCTACCTGAGAAAAGCTATGTAGATGTCCTGAACTGTTTTAACGCAAAAGAATTTGTCATTAATGGAAATTACCTTGCAGTCAACAGTTACATCTGCATATGGGCAGGGGTGCCTTCAACTGAAATGGCATACGGTTTTGAAACAGCTCGAGAACAGTAACCAGATTGGCAGTGTCCTCAAAATATTTAGGATACTGTCCTTACAGTGCTTTCAAGGCCACAATGAATTCTTCAGATTTCATGATTTGTTTAACTCCAGTTAGCGTAGTGAACTGGACTGTGTTTGTCAAAATCTCTCTCTTCTACAATCAAAAAGAAGTTTTTTCTCACGTTGCAGTGTGTTACTGTGGACAGTGCGCACTGAAGTCAACTTAAATGCGATATCTGCAATCAATACTGGAAGTGCTAATTTTCGTTCGTGCAGTCCTTTTTCCGTCATAAAATCAAAAGCAGCGAGTTTCAAACGAAGAAAACGTTCCAGACAATGAGATTTCGCGCTCTAACGGGTACTTCGTCCGCAGCTCGTGGTCGTGCGGTAGCGTTCTCGCTTCCCACGCCCGGGTTCCCGGGTTCGATTCCCGGCGGGGTCAGGGATTTTCTCTGCCTCGTGATGACTGGGTGTTGTGTGATGTCCTTAGGTTAGTTATGTTTAAGTTGTTCTAAGTTCAAGGGGACTGATGACCATAGTGCTCAGAGCCATTTGAACCGGGTACTTCCGAGAAAGACAACATCCCGAGAAAGACCCAGCGTTAGCACGCATGTGGGCCTCAAGTCCTTCACATGAGAAATTCGGTATGTCTTGGACGGCCGTGATGTAATAGATGTCTTGTCATTTTGACATTTGTGGCTTGCGAGGTATGTATGTGAGTACTACCGGGGACTGGCACGTATTACTGCACATTTAATACCACCACTATACCATAGGTAAGGCACGAAGATGTGAATATATACCGCATAAACTTGTAGGCTACCCCTGATGTTGTTAACTCAGTACTTTGTGCAAACTGTAAATGAAACCTAAGGAAAAAATTGGAAAGGAAGTTAAGGTTCATGGAGAAGGAATGTAAGTGATAAGATTTGCCGATGAAATGAACAAGAAGTGGTTTGGGAGAGCAGTTTAAGAGTATAAACAGTGTCTCGAAAATAATTTATGAAATGAAAATAAAAGGAAAACAAGGCTAATTCAGTGTAGTGGAGTGAAATCAAGCGATGCTGAAGAAACCGGATTAGAAAGGAAAACAGTAATAGTAGCAGCTGAGTTTGCGATTCTGGAAGCTACTTGGACCTAGCAATGGCCTACGCCGATAGAATATAAAATACAAACTGGCAATGCTAAGTAAAACGTTTACGAAAACGAAAAATTTTTTAACTCTGTGTAAGGAGTGTGTCAGAACCCTCCGTTACATATAACAATACATCCAATTTAACGCTATCCTTCGCATTGTGTAAGCACTCAGATATCGATGGTAACAATCTGAGGGCGAAACATGGGGGCGCGATTCTTAGCATTGTTGTGAGAAGAAGTCTATCAGCGAGAGTTGAAGTAGTAGTGTCGTTTGAGAGCTCGGAGATTGATGACGTACCATGCTGCCGTCACGTCGGTGATGGTAGATCTTTCCACACCCAAGGCCTGATATCTTTAATATAGCCAGGAGGGATTTAGATGGCTTAACTACACTTGAAGATGGAACTGAAGGTAAAATTCGCAAACATAGCGCAAAAACAATTGCTGGGTTAGGCTTGTGATTGTTAGTCCGAGTTTGTAGTGATCCCACGTTTTGCGTGTCAGTTAAAGAAGCACCCGTATCCTCCAAACAATAATTATTATTCTCCACATCTAAATATTATGCTGTGGTTATTAAATGTTAATGTGACTTTGCAATTGAAATAATTTGTTCATCTGGCACTCAGCCAATATTGATAATTATGACATAGTAATTGTCATTGTCTATTATTGGTCGTAATGATACTGAAGTTTTAAACAGACTTAGTTTGTGAAATACCCTCTCACGAGTTGTTTAATAGTTAACAGGACCTAGGCGAACTCCTTCTTGAATTCATTATTACTAAAAATAAGCTTTAGCCACTGCTGCTGCATGCTGCTGCGAATTGCTGTCAACCACATCGAAAAGCCAGTCATCTAAAGACGTCAGTACAAAACTTAGGGCCAAAACAGAGGCACTGACACACCACAACATGTCATGTACTCTTATCCAGTAAATTCCGTTGCACAAGTCAGATTCTGTATCACTAGTAAATTCTTGTTCAAATACGCAGTCAGACAGCTTATCCAAACGTTAGTTTTGAGTTTTTCGTGTAACGATCTCTTGAGGGCTTAACTGACAGTGAATCTGACATTCATACAACTCGCACACGGTGTTATGCAGGTTGGATTCCGTTTACTGATAGCTCAGGTTGCTTATAGAGTCTATTTTCACAGACAAACACACGCATCATTGGCTGTAGCTACATTACATCAGCTGCCGCTGCAGCGAATTTGTCGCATATACGTTCCGCCTGTTGAAATAGAATAAATGGATCGAGTAAGTAGGTGAAATGTACTGAATCGAAGTGTGGATAAAAGATATTTGTGGCTTATCTTGATGAAGAGAAGAGATCGGTTGATATGACATGCACTGAAACATCAAGAAATGGTCACTTTGTTAACTGAGGGAAGAGTGCGGGAATCGATGTAAAAGTTGTTTAGGAGGTGAAAGCTTGAATATAGCGAATAGATTAAAATCGATGCAGGTTGCAGTAGCTACGCAGAGATGAAGAGGGTTGCAAAGAATAGAGCTGTATCAAACCACTTCTCGCACTGATGACAGTAACACACCACAGATACAATAACAAAAGCGCAAGAAGCCTCTGCCAGCCAGCAGGCGAAAAGCGTGCTCCCGCAGTCCGTATGCCGACAAAGGCACGGCCCACGCGTGATGAAACAATACTCCGACGGCCGCCCCGGTATGACTTGCCAGCCGTGAGCTTGTGTGTTGACAGCGGGAACGGCACGCCACCCATTCCGGACACGTCGCCTGATTATGTAAATTTGCGTGCGATTCTAATTACGATCCTAATTGAAACACAGAGGGGCCGCCCCGAGCCGGCATGCGGCCGCCTCTACCGCGGGCCTCTCTGCACGCACCCGCCCCTCACCCCCGCCTCTCCCACCCCTTCCCACCGCACCCTCTCGTTCCCCCCGTGTGAACCCCTCGTCTAACTAAACCTATACCCCTCATCGCAAACACTGGCGAACTTGCCAGCAGAGCCCTTGACACGGTCCGGCGCAGCGCTACTGCTTTATTTATTCCGCCGTGACCGATTCGATGGACAACAGCATCTGCGTCACAGCTAGTCAACAATTCCATTTCATAAATTTGACGAACTGTCATTGTATCCATGACTGATAGTGTGTATCATCGTGAAAAGCTATCACAGATCGAGAAGAGTTGTTTGCTGAGAGTTTTGCTACAATATAAGAAACATTATTTCACCATGTAAGAGATCAATGACTAAGGAATTTATTGCTAGCGCACTCGAGCAGATGTAATTTCGATGCATTGCTCACGCGCTGCCTGCGATATGTAAGCTATAAGAGAATTTCAGACCAGAGAGCAGTGTTGGCTGCAGTAGGAACTGTGTGGCAGTAGGAGTAAGTAGTAGCTGGCAGTCGTGTGTATGGAGTTGGCTGGGCTGGTCGTGGGGAGCAATGGCGGTGCCTGAGCGATGTAGTGTAAGGTAAAAGCAGCCTCGCGCATATGTACAATTGTTATATCAAGTCCCATGTAAATGTTTTTAAAAATCTCTTAATAATAATCTTCCCTATAAAAAAATTAACTTTTGATAATCATTCATCTCAATTTAAAGAATTTAGTAATTTCTCCACTCCATGGTCATACCGATTATTGTAAAGAAAAATCAGTTGTTTCTTTTTATACATGACAAATCTATCAGCCAGCATTGCACTGGGTTGCGCAAGAAAAATTTCTTATAGGAGCAGATATATACGCGTTATCCGGCGACCTTACTGAGGTAAGAATTTTCAATTTATTCAGAATCATCATTCAGGGCCATGACACAGCACTGCTGACGTCAAAATTTACCAGTTTAAATTCACAGTCAATTATTGAAAGGTTATAAGTGAGCCACAATTTTAGTGAGAGATTATTCACTTTATTGTTGGTAGGTTACGGAATAATAAACTGTTGGGTAGTTACTCTAAATGTGAATTCTATACTTATATATTTTTTTGTGGCGAAATTACAACCAGTACTTCGTTGCATAGTAATTTGTTCGGTTTGCTGTTGCACTCAGAGTACTTTTACACTGGAGGAAATGCGTGCAATACAGAATCTGTATGTCGCGTTAGTAATGAAAATATGTCGATTCACAAATGAAGATGTTACTTTTAAGGGCATCATGGCCTCAGGTTAAATAATCGAGATAGCACAACATCGTCTGTGTCGTTTATTATATTTCGCAAAATTCCCGCTTTCGATCTTCGTTACTACTCACTATTAGATTTAATATCCAACAAGAGACAGGGGTACAATGTTGTAAATGTGGCACAAAAAACACGTATATCGGCACTATACAAATAAAAAAAATAGAACATTAAGCTATTCCTTCCTAGTACAGCTAATTTCAAAACTATGGCAGCTGCAACTAAGGCAATTATACACAATTAATAATTGAAAAACACTGAAAAATCTGCCTACTGTTACCATATGGCGTTCCGTAATAGCTCCCTACACCGTACGTCGTAGCATTAGATACACCAGAAAATACAACTTAAAACTGAGCCACTCATGGGATAGCAGTTACTGAAAAAGGTGTCTAAATGTGAAGAAAATAACGCCTCTATCCAGTGATTGAAGTAGTTGAGATTGTCCAAAATATCAATGGAGAATTTATGAGCTGCTGTATGTTGTAATGGAAGAATGCCCGTCCGCCCCCCCCCCCCCCCCTTCCTCTGAATCACGGCGAGTAAAAATTGATTTTTATGCAACATTTTTTTGAAGGCATAGCTGAGGTACTGGCAGAAGTAAAGCTGTGAGTACCGGGCGTGAGTCGTGCTTCGGTAGCTCAGTTGGTAGAGCACTTGCCCGCGAAAGGCAAAGGTCCCGAGTTCGAGTCTCGGTCGGGCACACAATTTTAATCTGCCAGGAAGTTTAATAGTTGTTCTTGTTGCGTTATGTGTATTTCCTTTCTAATAAAGGATCGCACACGAAATTTTATGTATCGGGCGTTGCCATCACATATGAGTAAAAATTAGATATTGTGATTAAATCGAAAATGTTAATTTCACTTGGACATTGTTTCATTTACTGCTCCGGATTTATTCGTATTTTCAGTAAAGGCTATTTGATTTAAGCCAGTTTTTTGGACAAAAGCTTCGATAGGAATTTTAGTGCGTATTTGAAGAAACTCAAGAAAGGTGCCACGCCATCTTAGTAAAATGAATGAAGGCACAGACAGCAGAATCACTTGCCGTCTTCATAAGTCAGGAGGTGGCATCGAAAAGCATAGACGGCGAAAGTGAACAAAATAAAAGGATTCATGTATACATAACAAAAGAAACATACAGTTTAAAGAGTTTCTTCCGTTATGTACCAAAAAAAATCGAGTTTACGTGTTTAGAAGCAAACTTACAAGCGAAGCAGACTGATCGGCTTAAATATTTATTGCGTTCTGATTAAGCACATGATTTTAAAATTATCTATTATAATTCGTAACATGTGCTACATGACACAGCTGGTGGTACGTAAGACGATAAAATGTTTTATAAACAACGTGAAACTATTTAACGGCATATAATATCATTTTAGTTACGACAGATTATCATACTTTCTACAGTATTTGATTTTGAGGTATGGATACTATATGTGCGTTATGAATGCTATTTTTAACCTCGAAGTACTGTTGGGGAGAACGTTAATAAGTAAATAGAATAAAGTAAAAGAAACCGGATCAATTATGAAGTTACGTGACTACCATACGCTATATCCGCTTCATTGGCTGCTCAGCCCCGATGTATCCCAGTACCTCAAATTAGAAGTCAAGTAACTGTCATCTCCTGATGATCTCAACAGAATGTCTCATTTAGCTGTGTCCACAAAACAAAATTCTTCACAAATTCCTTCTCTGTTGTCTGTCCCTGGAAGAACTTACTCCTTGCACAGAATTGAATGCCCCAGCGCATTTAAGGAAAAGTTGAATAGCTTCTGGATATTCTGGAGTGTCTAATTCAAGTCCCAGTGAACACTTTATATCAGTTCACGCCCATTCTTATCAGCTACGAGGCCTAAAGCTTGAACTGCACCTGAAATGAAGCCGGCCGGAGTAGCCGAGCGGTTCTAGCCGCTTCAGTCTGGAACTGCGCGACTGCAACGGTCGCAGGTCGAATCCTGCCTCGGGCATGGATGTGTGTGATGTCCTTAGGTTAGTTAGGTTTAAGTAGTTCTAAGTTCTAGGGGACTAATGACCTTAGATGTTAAGCCCCATTTGAACCATTTTTTGAACCTGAAATGACCTACATTAATAGCTATGAACAGTCGACACCATTTGAACGATTCACTTTCCAATTCACTTTCTTACAGATTTTGCGACGTATTCGGCCAAAATCAAGTGTTACCGTATCGGGTTCTTCAAAAACAGTACTGTCATGTTATTAACTGAGACAATAAATCACTGTGGCGTTCTGTGTTTAAGATTTATCATTATTTAAGGTATATTATTTCATCAGTGGTGTATGCAGATCAAAAAGAAAAAACTAAAAGATATGTTTAAAGAAAGGAGAAACTTAAGTATTACACTGATTAATCACAAATTACTACTGCATGCTTAATAACCTCACACAGATGTCTCAAATTCCAAAATTTCGGTAAAAAGGTGTTGTATATGAAATTCATTGCACAGATGGTAGATTTCCGTTAGTGTGGTTTTATTTTGAACAGGAAACAAATTAGTAAATAATAAAAAGGAAAAAATATAGTGATAACAGACATGTCTTGACCAGAAATCTCGATTATAAAATCGATATTTTTTGTCGTGAAACAGTTTTTTTAATGTTAAAACTTACTATTGTGAAAGTGTAATTTTCTTTCATTGATGTTTGCTAAGTAGAACCAAAAGATTCAGTCTACACATTATACTGTTCTCGAAAATTCTAGCATTTTTAGCATGAGCTATAAAATAGCAGCTTGTGTGACAATGACTCCTCCATTATTTAGTCAACTGAGCCTAATGGAACGAACGTCATTTGTCATTTTTGGACAAAGGTTTACGAATGTGTAATGAGAAATGAAAGTGCTTTTAAGTCTGATTATAGAACGAATCTGAGATTAACACGGCTGTTCCTTAAATAAGAGTTCATCTCCTATACAACTGACGCCGAAGAGATATAGGTTTTGTGTTAATAACATATGATGCATTTACTCCTGAACATTATTTACATCTACATCTACACTTACTTGATAACTCAGAAATTCACAACAAAATGCCTTGCAGAGGGTTCGCTGAACCACCTTTACTTCTCTACCGTTCCTCTCTTGAGCAGTGCGTGGGAAACAACCTTTCTCTGTGAGCTCTGATTTCCCTTATTTTATTATGATGAATTTTTCTCCCTATTTAGTTGGGTACTAACAAAATATTTTCACTGTAGAATATGTAACTTTGTGACAGTCTCTAAGATTGCATAGAGAAATACTATGTTTAACTAAGCGAAATCTCACAGCTGCGTTGTAAGCTGTAACAAAATAATGTGCCCGTGCGGTAGCAGCCATGGATTCTGGATCAGCAGCTAGTGGGTTGGGTACCTGTTCCCTTGTCTTCGGTGGGCGTTACTAATGAAAGGGACGTCCACTCAGAGCGTGGATTCGCCTGTCAGCGAACTGGCGGTCCGTCGTCTGCCGAACGCGGCCGTAAATAATGTCCTAGCCTACGGGGGCAGAGACTTGCTATTTATTAGCAGCGGCCCTCGCGGTGACGGACGGCCGCCATGGCGATTCCGTCACAGTAGCGCGGCGACGCTGTGTTCTGCTAAGCAGCACGCCTCCCAGCAGGTGTAAATCAGGGACCAGGGGACAGGCTTTCTCATGAAAATGTGATGCCCCATATCCGTCTGCGCGGCTTACGGTGCTCGGAATCGCATAAAGTGAGCGAGTTACCGTGTCCGTTGTCTCTCCCTACTAAATCCTATCGTTCTTGTTGATGTTAGGCGTACGCAAAATCGTCTGGTGCTCTTATCCAGAAATTGCTTTCGACCATCATCTGAGTTCTTCCTTTTATGGTCCAGTATAGCCAATCAGACCACCAGTAGTAAAATGTGTTATATCACAGCGACCTTCCGACGATACACTGACTTCCTGGCAGATTAAAACTGAGCCGGACCGAAACTCGAACTCGGGGCTTTTGCCTCTCGCCGCCAAGTGCTTTGCGATCTGAGCTACCCAAGCAAGACTGACGACCTATCCTCACAGCTTCAATTCCGCCAGTACTTCGTCCCCAACCTTCCAAACTTCACAGAAGCTCTCCTGCATAGCTGAATTGGTAGAGCACTTGTCTGCGAAAGACGAAGATTCTGAGTTCGAGTCTCGGTCCGGCACACAGTTTTAATCTGCCAAGAAGTTTCGTATCAGCGCACACTCCGCTGCAGACCGAAAATTTCATTCTGGATACAGTAACACGCACGACTAGAACGAATACTGAGGAGTTTATCAACGGTAAAGGCAACGACGGGACCGCATACATAGAGATTAATCAATCCTAACGGAATGTGATGCTTCCTTGGAAACACACCGTGATGCAGAGTTAGCGAGGTAGTGCGTGGTAAGACAGTGGACTCGGGTCCAGTAAGTAGTTCCACCGTTCAGATCAAGGTTTCGCGTGATTTCCACAAACCTGCTATGGCGAATGCAGAGATTCATACTCTGAAAGGAAACTATCTTTGCTGATCCTTCCCCTGTCCGGCCGTGTGTCGCGTCTCTGATGACTTCCTCGGAGTGTTGATGTCCTTACATCCTTACGTGAGGATGTGCTTAGCAAAACTGTGAGAAATGACATGTGTTACAGTAATTCTTTTCAGGCATGAAATACTACGGTACATAAACGAGTCACAGAGAATTCTAGCAAAGGTGTGGTGCTTTTTAAAGCAGTATAGGAGGCAACCTGTGGCAGATCTGACGGCAGAGTAAAACGTTGAATGATGCAGGCACTAGTTTTTCGAAACACACCGTTCAGTGCACATTACTGAGATGGGGCTCCGCAGCAGACAATACTTAAGTGATTGAATTTTGACCCAACGACGTCATCAATTACGCTTGTACCAGTGGAACCAGGTGAGTTCCAAGTGATGCTTGCCACATTCTTGACGCACCACGATGCCGAAAAGACTTGCTGTTCTTCCTAATGGACGTCTAGGTATCAAACTGATCATAGGAAAACCCCTTCTACCTGAGTTTATACATCTCTCTTATTCACCTCCAAAAAACCGCACAAATATGTTGCAACCCTCTCGGAGGATACCTGCGAACACTAGTTTACATTCAGCATACTTCTGTAGACGTTGTTTACCGCAAGCTGTCAGTAAAAGTATCTATTCACTGTTTAGTGTCTCACAATAACAGTTGAATTATCATTTCGATAGGCTAGTTCCTATTCTGGCAGTCTTTTTAGCTGTAAGGAGATAATGCGCATGCTTCAAGATCTGAATCGCATATGCAAGTTGCATTGCCCGTTCATGATGGTAGACACGGTACAATGTCCTTCTTATGTGTGGCATTGTAGCGAGAAGGAAGCGACTCTGCCTTCCTTATCTGATTTCTTTATCACTAACCTGGTGTCTTGCTTCTTCGATTGTCCCTCGTCGCAGTAGTAGCGCTCAGGAGCCAGGTTCAATGTCGGTTTGTGCTCCTGCTGAAATGGGGTGTGTCAGGATGCCAGTTGTTAAAGGTTAACAACGTTTTGTAATATAATCGTTTTAATGAAGAAGACTTTAAAACACGCGTCACAGACTTTCCAAAATGGCAGCTCTTGGTTGCGCCATTACACTCAGCACTTTGCAACACCGTTATCACTTTCAATACTCGTTATAGATACTGCCCACGACACATGGCGTTCATTGATAATTGATACCACTCACATTAACTTTATATCTTGTTTATTACTTCTATATTTGTGATCAGTGATGCATTCTGCTACTGCCACTGCCCACTCGCGACTGTCCATTTGGAGTCGCCTCCGGTTACTCGACCGTGCATATTGAGTGGCGTCTTGCGTTTTCCCGACGCATAAGACAGATCCCACGTTTCTCCCTCAGCCAAAAGGGATACTCCAGTCGTCTCCTACGCATATAGATATCAAATCTCTCAGCCAATGGGCGTTCAGATCGCTGTTGCCAGGAGGATCTAACTGCAGACCTATATCATTGACGTCGGTTTGCAGCAGGGTTTTGGAGCATATACTGTATTCAAACATTATGAATCACCTCGAAGGGAACGATCTATTGATACGTAATCAGCATGGTTTCAGAAAACATCGTTCTTGTGGAACGCAGCTACCTCTTTATTCGCACGAAGTAATGGCCGCTATCGACAGGGGATCTAAGGTTGATTCCGTATTTCTAGATTTCCGGAAAGCTTTTGACACCGTTCCTCATAAGCGACTTCTAATCAAGCTGCGGGCCTATTGGGTATCGTCTCAGTTGTGCGACTGGATTCGTGATTTCCTGTCAGGAAGGTCGCAGTTCGTAGTAATAGACGGCAAATCATAGAGTAAAACTGAAGTGATATCAGGTGTTCCCCAGGGAAGCGTCCTGGCACCTCTGCTGTTCCTGATCTATGTAAATGACCTGGGTGACAATCTGAGCAGTTCTCTTAGGTTGTTCGCAGTTGATACTGTAATTTACCGTCTAGTAAGGTCATCCGAAGACCAGTATCAGTTGCAAAGCGATTTAGAAAAGATTGCTGTATGGTGTGGCTGGTGGCAGTTGACGCTAAATAATGAAAAGTGTGAGGTGATCCACATGAGTTCCAAACGAAATCCGTTGGAATTCGATTACTCGATAAATAGTACAATTCTCAAGGCTGTCAATTCAACTAAGTACCTGGGTGTTAAAATTACGAACAACTTCAGTTGGAAAGACCACATAGATAATATTGTGGGGAAGGCGAGCCAAAGGTTGCGTTTCATTGGCAGGACACTTAGAAGATGCAACAAGTCCACTAAAGAGACAGGTTACACTACACTCGTTCGTCCTCTGTTAGAATATTGCTGCGCGGTGTGGGATCCTTACCAGGTGGGATTGACAGAGGACATCGAAAGGGTGCAAAAAAGGGCAGCTCGTTTTGTATTATCACGTAGTAGGGGAGAGAGTGTGGGAGATATGATACGCGAATTGGGATGGAAGTCATTACAGCAAAGACGTTTTTCGTCGCGGCGAGATCTATTTACAAAATTTCAGTCACCATCTTTCTCTTCCGAATGCGAAAATATTTTGTTGAGCCCAACCAACATAGGTAGGAATGATCATCAAAATAAAATAAGAGAAATCAGAGCTCGAACAGAAAGGTTTAGGTATTCGTTTTTCCCGCGCGCTGTTCGGGAGTGGAATGGTAGAGAGATAGTATGATTGTGGTTCGACGAACCCTCTGCCAAGCACTTAAATGTGAATTGGAGAGTAGTCATGTAGATGTAGATGTAGGATCTGACGTCACGTTTAGGGACAGTGTGGCAAGCCTGTCTCGGAACACTTTCTCAGATTGTAAGATCCTACTCTCGAATAGTCGGATCTCGTCTCTACTAAGGTTGCACAACATTGCCTCTTATGATGTTAATCGTTAATGGTCCTTGCTGACGCATAATTGTCAGATGGACACATATCCTGGCTGCTACAGAGCATTCCCGAGCGTTTCGATCTCGCAAAGGTTCGCGCAACAATTAGCACACACACGTGAAGCGAATGCACGTATGCATTACAACAGCTTGTTCTACTGAACTGCAACGAACATCTCTAATGACTTCTTTATAAATGGGATGTTTAACTCTAGTCTTATTTCCTTCATTGCACTGAGAATGCTGGTTTAATTTTACATCCGTTACACAAATAGCAACTCCTGTGGTCGAAAGTACACTGCTGGCCACCGTAAATGCAACACCCTGAAAGAAGCATCCGAATCAACTGAAATTTACACCATGGGTTTGTAGCGATGAGATATGCAACTGATTAGAATTTCAGCGCAGACGCACATCACGCGCGCCTGTGGCGCCACCTCATAGCGCCATATAAAGCTTGGCGATTTCGACGAGTGTACGTTCGGCACGTGTGTTTACCTTGTGGTTGTTTCACAAGACGATCAGTTATGCCTCGTAGACAACAGCGAACATCGTTTGATCAAGTATCCGAGTTCGACAGAGGAAGGATAGTGGCTTACCGAGATTGTGGATTATCATACAGAGAAATCGCTAGTCGTGTTGGACGAAGCCAAACAACTGTAATGCGGATATGTGACCGTTGGATGCAGGAGGGTACGATGGACCGACGTGGTCGATCGCATTCAGCTCGGTGCACCACTGCACGTGCTGATAGGCAAATTGTGCGCATGGCAGTGACGGATCGCTCAGTGACATCCCGAACCATAGCACAGCACATTGCGTCTGTAACGCATCATCCAGTGTCTGCGCGTACCATTCGACGGCGTTTACAGCAGAGTGGTCTGTCCGCAAGACGTCCATTGCTTCGTCTACCATTGATGCAGAACCACAGACGTCTCCGTCGCCAATGGTGTGATGACAGACGGATGTGGACAGCAGAATGGAATGACGTTGTCTTTACTGACGAGGCACACATCTGTCTGCAGCACCACGATGGTCGGATTCGAGTGTGGAGACACCGCGGAGAGAGGATGCTGGACAGCTGCATTATGCACCGCCACACTGGTCTTGCACCGGGTATTATGGTATGGGGCACGTCTCTAGTACGCGTTGCCGGTACCTTAAATAGCCGGCGCTACATATCCGAGGTGCTGGAGCCAGTTGTCCTTCCTTACCTTCAGGGCTCGGCCACAGCCCTATTTCAACAGGATAATGCGCGATCACACGTGGCACGCATTGTCCAAAGGTTCTTCGTCAATAACCAAATTGAAGTGCTTCCCTGGCCGGCTCGCTCTCCGGATCTTTCGCCGATAGAAAACATGTGGTCCATGGTTGCTCAACGAGTGACCCAGATTTCATCCCCAGCTGCCACACCAGATGATCTTTGGCAACGTGTGGAAGCTGCTTGGGCTGCTGTACCCCAGGAACACATCCAACGTCTCTTTGACTCAATGCCGAGACGTGTGGCAGCGGTGATCTCCAACAATGGCGGCTACTCTGGCTACTGATTCTGGCAGGAACCACATGTCACAGACGTCTGTAAACGTAATCATTTGATACTTGGTCAACATGTTATCTACAAAATAAATTTTGTTGTGCTACCTCTTGTCTTTCTTGGTGTTGCATTTACGGTGGCCAGCAGTGTATATTGAGAAAAGTTCATTGACGCAAATGAAAATAGCAGAACTACGTGCCAGCGGTAAGGGCGGTAAAAACGTTGTACAGTGGTTTATACACTGCCTGAGAAAAAAGTGAAGTAACCAGAAGGGTACGGCCGGCCGCTGCGGCCGAGCAGTTCTAGGCGTTTCAGTCTGGAACCGTGCTGCTGCTACAGTCTCACGTTCGAATCCTGCCTCGTGCATGGATGTGTGTGATGTCCTTAGGTCAGTTTGGTTTAAGTAGTTCTAAGTCTAGGGGACTGAAGAGCTCAGATGTTAAGTCCCATAGTGCTTAGAGCCATTTGAACCAGAAGTATAGGCAGAAACAAGATGTAACTTCAAGTTTTTAGATTTACGTAATGTTAGTATAGTGTAGTTCGACCCAAATTTCCAAAAAAATTAGCAGTATGTTGCCACTTTTCAATATGACATTTCCATCTCCTCTGACCTGGATTCATGCACTGATTCACTTGGGAAGGAAGTCATACAGCCGTTCTATCCTCTCCTGAGGCCAGCTTACCTACAACTGTTATTAACTCGCGCAACATCGTCGATTCTGGGACTGGGGTGAAATTTATGGTCGAGCTGCACCCACAAATGTCCTCTCTGGTACAGATCTGGGGATCAGTGTATTTGGGATAAATGGCAACATTTGTCGTAAAGACTGAAATTCTTTATTTTACAGATCGATTTCGGTCACCATGTGACCATCTTCAGCGCAAACACAGTGACCGATATCGATCTGTAATATAAAGGATTTCAATCTTTATAACCCACACTGCCATTTATCCTAAATATGTTGACAATGATATGGTCGTGGTGCACACGGTTCGCAATGGAACTAGGCATCAAGATCAGGGGATCTTGTGGGCTACAGGAGTACGTCAACATCAAGCAGGCACTTATTACAGAATCGTGCCATTTCCGGACGACATTTTCCTATCGAAGAGTGGCACCTCAGTACTAGCAAATGAGAGGTAAAGTGTGGGAGGCAGGTTTTTCGTGATGTTTCCTGTTGCCGTCTTAGTTTCTTCAGTCACTGTTGTTGTACTGTTCGAAAGTCAACGATGTATCCCATTGTACATGAAGACTGTGATCCAAAATGGAGTAGGGACCCTCAGCACAATGTGTGTATTAGAGTCATGTAGATAAGCATAATGTGTTCTTGTACCTTATAACGAAAGTCCAGGAAATACTGTGGAAAGCCTTAGCGCAGAGTCAGGTGATCAACAGCCGTATCTTGTTTTCCAGCCGTCCGTCGTGGTCGAGCGGTTCTAGGCGCTTAAGTCCGGTACCACTCGACCGCTACGGTCGCAGGTTCGAATCCTGCCTCGGGCATGGATGTGTGTGATGTCCTTAGGTTAGCTAGGTTTAAGCAGTTCTAGGGGACTGATGACCTCAAATATTAAGTCCCATAGTTCTCAGAGCCATTTGAACCATCTTTTTTGCTGTCTTCCAAAACATATAGTGCTAGGCACGGGCCTCTCTTGTCGCTTGCACGCTACGCCCCTAAACTTTCAGAATGTAGACTTCACGCTGCACAGGTACAAACTATACTTGTTCGGACGTATGCAACTGTGGTGTTCCTTAGATTGTGAGATACGAGGTCAACTTAAATTTACTTTCCAAGCACTTCTTGAGTTTCTTCCAGAGAAAATTATTAAATAACAGCGGTTTTGCTCACCGTGCTGCGATTTGTAGTGACGCCTCATATTTAAGAAAAATCTTTTCAAAAGTTCGGAAATGCGTCTTATAAAAGCTTTTGTGTGTTAGGAACAGATCAGAGCGGAAGTGCGACATCGTGTCTGGGCTTGATGAAGAAATTTAAATCTTGGCGGAATAGAAATACTGTTAGCCGTTTTCGATAAGTTAAAACACACTTTTGAGTCACAGTGAGCATAAGTTTACGAATATGACTATTTCCCCTCGAATATGTGGATCCAATTTACGCATTCGAGAACGAAAAAAACACTTGCAAATGTATACAGTACCTGAAATAGTATCAAAGTATGTGGGACTTCAACCCCAGAAGCAGCGTCCTAAGACAACTCGTGACGCGTTCCGCAAGCAGTTTCTGCACTGCAGCCTGTACTGTATTTGGAAAACAGCATAGACTGTAACCTGGATCTTAGTGTCGTCGGGTTCTTACGACTGACGACTTACGAAGTTAATAACCTCCTATTGCTCTTTGGCATTGCTTGAAGCGACACCAGCATTTTCTCTGTCGTCCCTGACTACATGCACCAAGGGTTCGTACTATGATCTTCAGTACTCATTCTGTGAGTGAGATTACACCATTTCCTTCCATTTCCTAAACTATGCATGATATTTCGGTACATAGTTTAGTAATTTCTATATTTGATAACTTAATATTTAACATTTAATTTAGATTCAGAACCTAATCAGTCAAAGAGTTTCGTTGATGTACCTAAGCGAATTTCGCGACGAAGAGTGGTTCATCGCTAGAACACAGGACATGTGGGACACGTGGAACAAAAAACTCCTCTACCCACCCTGATTTCTGTTTTCCGTATTTCTTCAAACCAGAATAGATGAATGCACTAATGGTTCACTGAAATGGCCCCTTTTGTCTCTTATGACATTCATTTGTAAATGAACTGATACTACATTTACTTGAGTGTGCGGGAGGCAACTTATGAAGGTGTTTTTATATCATTATTCGAAAGTGTAGTATGCTGCGAATAATCCGTTGACAGAACAGAGTCAAGAAGCCAAATTCGCATTGCCTTTCCAGATGACAGCTGGTGCCTGCTTTAATACCATTTCTGAGACTCGGGGATCAGCTGTGTATACTGCTTCATGCACTCGCCCGCTTACCTTTGTTATTGTTGTTGTTGTTGTTGTCTTCAGTCTGGGGATTGACATGAGGCAGCTATCCACGCTACTCTATCCTGTGGAAGCATCCTCAGCTCTACATTACTGATACTGCCTGCATCCATCTCAGCGTGCTTCCTTTAGGCAAAATTCCGTGTCCATGTATAACATTTACTCCTCACACTTCCCTCCACAGCCAAACTGACGAGTCCTTGGTGCCTCTGTATGAGTCGTCAACTGATCACTTCTTTTGACGTTATGCCACTAACTTTTTCCTCAGTTCGAATCGATACCGCCTCATCAGTTATTCGACCTACCCACATGATCTTCTGCATCCTTCTGTAGCATCACATTTCGAAAGGTTCTCTCTCCTTGTATGATTTCGTTATTGTTTACGTTTTACCTATATATAAGACTACACTCCAGACAAACTCCTTCAGAAAAGACTTCCAAACACCTAAATTCGCTGTAAAAGAAATTCCTCCTTTTCACAAACGTCTTTCTTGCAATATCTAGTCTACGTTTTATACCGTCTTTATATCTTCCATCATCAGCAGTTTTGCTGGCCAAATCACAAAAATCATCTAGTAACTTCGATGTCTCATGTCCGAACCTAACTCCTTTAGTACGACCCGATTTAATAAGACAATATTGCATTACTTTCTTTTGCTTTTGGTGAAGTACATCTTATAAATTTTCTTCAAGGCACTATCAGTTCCGCTGAACTGATCTAAGTCCTTTGTCGCCTCTGACAGAATTACAATGTCATCAGCAATCGCCGATTTTTTATTCTTTCTCCCTGAAGTGGATTCCTCGCTACTAATTTCTCATTGCTTTTCTCTGTTGCCTGCTGAACGCACAGGCTGGATAATATCGTTGACAGGCTATAAGTCTGACACTCTTCTCAATGACTGCTTCTCTTTCAGATTCTGTGAATCTTAAAATTGCGGTCATGTAACTCTAAAAATTTTAGACAACGTTTCGCTTCCTGTATTTCATCTCCGCTACCTTCAGAATTTCCAGCAGTATATTCCAGTCATTTTCGGAGGCTTTTTCTAAATTTGCGTTTTGTGTTGCTACATATGTCCCGAACCCAAAGGAATCTCCTCCAATGTTGGCTTCTACCAGTATTTCCATTCTTATCAAAGCAATTACTACCAGTATTCTGCTACCACTGTTAATTCAAAGTGTAATAACGTTATACTTGTGTTATTTACAAGTTGTTGTGATGCTGATTGCGTGTGTTGATCCGGTATGAAATTCAGCTGTCTTCATTTTACAAAATGTGACCGCTGTAAGCATACTGCTCACCTTTGACAGTTTCGTTCACCGTTTATCCGACATTTTTGAACTGCAGCACGGTTAGTGAGCGCGGTAGACATTGCCTGAAATATTAGTGAGTGGAACGTGTAAAGACTGGATTATGGTGGTGAGGCACGTAATCACGATAAAGATATGACAGTGGCTGTAAAATGGTTCAAAAGAAACATTAATAGCAAGTGGGCATTTTTGTATATCAATAAGGCAAGTTGAAAATTTGTAGTGGGCCGGGATTGGAATCCAGGTCTCCTGTTTGCTAGGCACATGCGCTGATCACCACGCCATCCGGACAAAGTTGTGATCACAGCCGCAAAGACTTCTGTAACACGTCTCCTGTCAAACCTCAATTCGCAACTTATACCACACATTATTGATGTGTCCCTGATGTAATTGTGGTGACCACTGATTTCAGATGCCATAGTGACCAGCGTATCTGCCTAGTAAGCAGGAGACAGCTTGAAATACATCTACATCTACATCTACATCTACATACATACTCCGCAATCCACCATACGGTGCTAGGCGGAGGGTACCTCGTACCACAACTAGCATCTTCTCTCCCTGTTCCACTCCCAAACAGAACGAGGGAAAAATGACTGCCCATATGCCTCTGTACGAGCCCTAATCTCTCTTATCTTTGTGGTCTTTCCGCAAAATATAAGTTGGTGGCAGTAAAATTGTACTGCAGTCAGCCTCAAATGCCGGTTCTCTAAATTTCCTCAGTAGCGATTCACGAAAAGAATGCCTCCTTTCCTCTAGAGACTCCCACCCGAGTTCCTGAAGCATTTCCGTAACACTCGCGTGATGATCAAACCTACCAGTAACAAATCTAGCAGCCCTCCCCTTGAATTGCTACTAGTCCGGCACACGTTTTCAACTAGGCCCAGTGATATAAATCAATGTGAACTGGTAGCTAATGAATATAATTCATATGTCTTGATTCATAGTGGCCCCAGGACTAAAATGGTACCCGTTCTTTCGGACACATCTGGAAGAACGGACGCCACATAAATCAAATTTTTGTAGCAAAAAAGGAAAAGAAAAAGAAAAAAGAAAACCATAAACCTATTGCCAACTGTGTAGCGTGTAAAGAAACAACGTAATCACTGAAGGTGGAGTGCGCCAAGGCTGCACTAGGTTTAAAAGTTGTCAGATTGATGTTCACGGTGAAGAATCAAGTGGAGACCAAGCGTTCTCACTGACGAACTGGCCGCGTAGGTCGATAAGAAGATTAAAAAAAAACCACTAGTTCACAATGACGGAGCTGTCGTTTAGTTTTCCACAAATGTTGCGAAGTTTTTTGTATCAATCGTTGCACACAACCTACGCTATCACAAATTTTGTGTTACATTTGTAGACTCTCATGTAAATGCAAATTCAAAGCTTTCTCGGCGTTATTTGCCTCTATTTTAGTGATGACCATCTTGAAAAGTAGTATTTAGGTGCCGCTTTCAAATCAGTAAAACATAATTTTATCCTTTTTTTGTAATATCAAAACTACATCTATTTTCTTAATAGGCTTCGTAATATGAAATTTGTAAGCAGTAATATTGCACGGTAATGAAGTATGATAATGTGAGTTGTGTCATTGTTAACCATGTATGGAGATGTACGCAAGAAATGTGATGCTCTCCCATGATGGGTTTTCATGTACTTGAAAATGGCTTATGGTCGAAATTAGCTAATCGCAACATTTTCAATAAACAAATTTACGTTACAGCCTTTTACGTAGCATGTTTTCTTTTATAAAGGGAAAGAAAAGTTTGTCTAACCACATCAAAAAGTCAAACTGTTGTTTCTACTACTGTGAATCACATTCGAATAAGGAAATATATCTACATGGCATATTTCATGCAAGTTTATTAGTTACTTTGCCGAATACAACATTCTGAAACGCAAGTGCGTGTGTTGATATGCGTATCCAGCAGTATATTAATTTAATAGCCCACAGGTGTTTAATGAGACCGCAGAACCCAAATGAACAACATTAGCACTAAACACGTCCAGCGTTTGGTACGACCGTAGCTAATGCCAGCAGATTCAAATTTACCACACACTGCGGGGCAACGTGTAATATACAGAGAAAGCCGACTAACAACGTGTCGTATTTCTAGCCAAGTGACGCATTCTTACAGGACCAATGAAAATGTGAGGTATCGCGTGGCAGTTGTTTACACTGAATACAGTATAGAAAAGCTTCTCTGATATTTTAGTCATTCATGAATTTACATATTAAAATAAGCGGAAGAAAAATTGATTATACAGGGAGAAAATCAATTTTGTATTTTTTCATCAATATTTTCATTATTTTACTGCCATCCTCCATTTACGCCTATTCCTGGCAGTCTCATTATCTGAAACCTTTCCATTAGTAATATTATTCGACAACACCATATTTTTGTATCCATCCCGTATTTTCTTCTATGTATATCACGTGGCCTACATTTCACTTTAATACAAGCTATGGTTCAGACGTGTACTCTTTGGACATATCTCAATATCTTCGTATCTCTACTAGACAAACGTAAGAGTGTTTTATTTACAAAGCTTTATTCGTCTGCGTCAATCTACTTCTCACTATGCCCGCATTATGTAATTACACTTACTTCATAAAGGAACTGTTACTGTTTATCTCGTCTCCGCAAAGATTAGGGCTCCCTCGTTGTGGATGGAGATTGGAAAATGTATGCAGATTCTGAAAGCTCATTTATTTGTTAACAAATTTAGTTGAGAACTGAAGGCCCCTACTACGCATGTTAGAAGATAGGTCAAATAAAGTCAAACCAATGTTCATAGCATTTGAAGATTTAGAGAAAGTTTTTTACAATTCTGAGTGGACTACTGTGTGAAATTTTGAAAGTAGAATGTATAAAATACTGGGGTTGAAAGGTTATATACAGTTAGTACAGAAACCAGAAGCATTTATAAGAGTCGACAGACGTGAGAAGGGAGCGCTAAGCGGTTGTGGTCTTCCCCCGATATGAATAAAGTGTTTCTTATCTGTAATGTTAATATGGTATATACCACATGCGATTTTATTTACGATTAATCGTCATGACTCGAATATAGGTACACAGTAGCTGAAATCGAACTGCAGTAACTTCGTCCGAAGACTCCTCGTAGGGCGTAACGGTACCGATCGTCCGTAGTGTTATCCTCTGCCTTAGGCGTCGCTGGATGTGGATATCGAGGAGCATACGATCAGCACATCGCTCTCACCGCCGTTGTCAGTTTTCGTGACCAGAGCCGCTGCCTCTCAATCAAGTAGCTCCTTAACTGACCTCACAAGAGCTGAATGTACCCCACTTGCCAACAGCGCTCTACAGATACGTACAGTGACCCATACAAGTGATAGCCAAGCTCAACAGCGCTTAACTTCAGCGATCTGACGGGAACAAATATTACTACTGCGGAAAGGCTGTTGGTGGCCTACAATAAACAGATTAAATATTTAAACCGATGCTGTCCTTCCTCCTACCTTGGGATCTCATTAATACAGTCGTGGAGCACACTGCTCCTGATGGAAAAAAACTTGGAAGTATTTATGTATATAGCCTTGGATCAAAACTCAGAAGATTCTGTCTCTGACAGTTTCTTATCACCGGAAGTGATTTCCCACAAGTTTCCTGCCCAGTATGAAACTTCTACACACTTCACACTCAGGCAGAATAGTGTGCCAAAGCTCACCTTTTCAATCCAGCCCTCCTGGTCGCTCGAGACTACGATAGTCGGAGTCCACACACAGAAGTAGCGATTCCCATTGTTGTCGTCATAACCTCCGTGCTCGCTCCGTGAACGTATCAAAAAATGGTTCAAATGGCTCTGAGCACTATGGGACTTAACATCTATGGTCATCAGTCCCCTAGAACTTAGAACTACTTAAACCTAACTAACCTAAGGACGTCACACAACACCCAGTCATCACGAGGCAGAGAAAATCCCTGACCCCGCCGAGAATCGAACCCGGGAACTCAGGCGAGGGAAGCGAGAATGCTACCGCACGACCACGAGCTGCGGACGTGAACGTATCAATATAGGACAAAATGCATACGAAAATGTCTCCAGTTCGTGACATCGCCCGACGTACTAACTTCTTCGGCATAATTTTCGCCTTGTGCCAACCTCCGTGCTTGTTTCTACCTGTTTTTATGATCTGAGACAAAACTCCCACTGCTGACAACGCGCTCGTTCTCCATAACCAAGCTGCTTGTGCCAGCGTCCCTTAAATCGCTGGCCTCTGGTAAGTGCTGGGATACAATATCCATGCAGTTAGTACTGAATGAATTGCAGTTGAAGAAGCAAAGTGTTTGACAAATACGAGCTCAAAGCCACGAGTAGTTATTACAAGGCGTGGCGCAGCGTCGCTCTCGCTATGAGTTACATTACGGCTGGAAACTTACTGTGAAGAAGATCAGAGGCAAGTGCCAGTTGTCCGGTAACTCCAACGGGTTCCTAGAACGTTTAAAGTGTGGTTACATACAGTACGGATGGACAGATAGGTTGGTGGCCTTATGCACTCATAAATGTTATCTGTGTGAGCACTTCCCTTTAAATAATAGCGAAGTAATTCCGCTGTGTTTAAATATTTATTTTGGTCAGATATATATTTGTTCCGGTCAGATATTTACACATTATCAGTTCGTCGCGCATGTTTATTTACTATAAATTGATTGAGTGTGTATTCAACATTAGTCACATGTGTGCACATAATCAATCTTAGCCATGAGATTTTGCATTCAATATCAGAGGTGCTTCAGTATTCGTGTTTATTCAGACATGCATTTATTAGTCTTAACCAGTTACAACTTCAATCGGAATACTACTCAGGTACTTAAACTCTTTAGGCACTTTAATAAGATGTCCACCAATGCCTATGTTACTTCCATCATCTCCGCAACGTACATATTCCGTCGTCTCAAAATTAATTTTCAAACCCCACTTTTCATTTTCCATTAACTTCCTGAGCATGTAAGATATATGCTCTACATCGTTTGCTGCAACGATCTGACCATTAACATAGAAAAGTGTGTACTTAACGCTGGGCCCTACCTCAGTCTTCTTGCCTATGTACTTCCTACATCATGGGGTTCATTATACTTTTTATATAAATTTTTGGTAGGTCCCCCGACCACAGCAGTTCGAACAATAGCTTTAGTAGCACAGTGTCATATGCTTTCTCAACTTGTGTGAAGGGCAAATTACTGCTTAGATTTCTTTCCAATTCCTACTCCATGATCTGTCTTAGAGTAAAGATGCTGTCTACATATAACCTGCTTCTTCTAAAGCCTCTTTGTTCTTCCATTTTATTTACAAAATCTTCATTCTTGATCTTAAAATCCTCCTATATAGCGTGCTAAATGAACTTATGACACTAACGCGACGATAATTGCTACACATTTTCTCGCTCATTTTTTAAAGTATTGGGCTAGAATTTCCTATGCATACCGCATAAATTCATTAAATAACTTGTTAACATATCCATACAAAATGCTTGGGCCGTACCTTGCTACTCCTTTTGGACCAATTTCATGCACTGGTTATTTCCCAATTTTCATTTTTGTAATTTAATTTATTATTTAGTATTTAATAACTCATAGGCCGCTCTAGCGAGACATTACAACTGGGGCTAAGTAATTACTTCCAGCTTCGATTCACTACCTGTACGGTTTTATTTAGTGCATCCTATATTCACTATACTAATTGGAAGTCGACACGTCATATATTATTAGCGATCTCGACTGCAATATCAGTTCGTCATTTTCAGATTGTCGGGGTGGACAATTGTATCAGGAATGTGAACATGATGTCCAAACTTCAACTGCATCTGCATACAAGTTTATAAATTTTACACAGACATTCTGAGCTTAATTTAGCCTCAAACTCCCGTAGCAAACAGCTTTATACGAATTCACATATAGGTGACGTATACGTGACATTCGCGCAACAGCATTGCCAAATGATCTAGACACAGCAGTTGTTATTAATTAATTCACAGTCAGTATGCGTAAGACGTAATTAATATCCTCTGTATTGCATTCACTTTATTTTTTATTTACTTATTTAATTTTTCTTTTTTGAGAAACAGACGACGTATTAGGAAGCTGATACTTTCCCACTTTTGTTCTGTTCAAATGGTTCAAATGGCTCTGAGCACTATGGGACTCAACTTCTGAGGTCATTAGTCCCCTAGAACTTAGAACTAGTTAAAACTAACTAACCTAAGGACATCACAAACATCCATGCCCGAGGCAGGATTCGAACCTGCGACCGTAGCGGTCTTGCGGTTCCAGACTGCAGCGCCTTTAACCGCACGGCCACTGCGGCCGGCTTTGTTCTGTCACCTGTCAGTTTAGGAGGCATGTGTTGTTAGCTCTGTCGCATCTGAGATATCGAATAATAACCACATTATTCATAATCTGTGGTGTCTGCAGCTATTTTAGAAACCTTCGTCATTACCATACTAATATTATGATCTCATGTGTTTCAGGTAGACGTATCGGGGATGGTTTGGTGGCAGAACGGCTGACTCCACAAGCTGAATCTGCAGATTATTTATAGGGTACCCAAATTAATATTTCCTACTTTTTACGTAGAAGTCAGTATAGCGTTCTTACAGCCAAAGAGCGTTCAAAAAATGGTGATACTCCATAGCCACCAAGGCTTGACACAGCAAAGGATTGCTTTGTGCGATGGTGTAGGAATTTGAATGACTGTGTTCCAGCACAATAGAAAATTTGATTGTATCCCGATGCGTGTCATATTATTAACCACATCATACCATCGCATTGATGGCGTGCCTTTTCCGAGGCTAACCTTTATTCATTTATTGCAATATTTTTATCGAAATTTAAGCATTTCTCTCACTTTCATCCACCAGAAAGGAGAGATAGGTTACAGCAGTGTACGTTAACGTAACGAAAGTCGTTCTGAAAGGATGTCGCAGTAAACGGGAGTACGTTTTACGGTGAGTAAAAGCGTTGTTAAATCACGTACTATACGTATGACTCGGAGTAACAGTGGAAAAGTAAGAGCACAGGAAGGAGGAATAGAAAACAGTTGCTTATCGAATAATTGCTTTGTACCTTAATAGGTTCAGAGAGGTGTCCGCTTTCTGTGAGGACTTCGTTCAGTATACAAACGTAACAGTGTAAAGTATCTCTTTGGGATTCTGACCAATGACATGTTTCATTCGTGTTATATATAAGATAATAAGAGTAACATACGAAGGATAGACACCTGAGGACAAGTCTGAAATCTTATTTTTTAGTTTTATACTTTCCAGAATGACGTGTTTGAAAAGAATGTAAAGAATATTTACGTTGATGGATACAGTGAAACGTTTCACGACCGCTTGTCTTAGCTGGTGGTGAATTTTCTGTGTTCTGACAAACATCTTACAACCACGAGCAATGCTCTTCCACGCTCTCTTTCCGCCTATGACGTCCTACCAGACACTCGACAAGATTCTTAGTAACCTGGAACACCTCTGACAGTGTCCAAAGCAATTCAGGTCAAAACGTCAGAAAAAAGTTCCGTAGAGCACTACCATTAAACCTGCAAGATTCAATCGGTAAATACACGTTTTTTGAGGGATACGTCTTGCTATTCTGCCTTTCTTTCCTCTAATACAAGTATTATGGCTTTAAGTTGGTGGTTTGCAGTGAAGCCCATGCCAGGATTCAGTGCCTGGTCTCTTTCCCCGACGAGTATGGTGTTGTTGTGGATAGACATAGGATTCATAGTTTGGCAACTTGGCTGCTGAAATCTCCGTTTGGCCATCACTAGTTAGATATTCTATGGTTACATGAAGTCGCCCGAGATGATTCCTTCGAAAGGGCAGCGACGATTTCCTTGCAGACCCTCCAAGAGCCCTTCCTTATTCTGCAGCGACCTCTTCGTCGACGGGACGTTAGACTTTAATGTTCCTTCTTTACAGAAAATGTCATAGCCCAACTCCACATTGTCAGTGGGCTGGACCATCTCTCCTCTAGCGGCCCGTCGGTCCAAGGCTTTCGATGTGTACAAGGACCACAAGCCTGTTCCTGGAAACAAACTAAAAATTATTCGCGGCAGATTTCGAAAAACTAAAAGCTCTGGAACATGCGACACTGAATTCCACACGCTTCCTCAAATGTGTTGATGACATATTTGTGGTGTGGCCTCAGAGAATTGAAAGACTTTAGGAGTTCCACTCAAGCCTGAACTCTGCACCACACTACCAGATTCACCATGAAGATGGAAGAGAATGGCGTACTTCTCTTTTGGGAGTTCTAGTAGAGTGCTAAGCGGGCGACGCTATGGGGCCCACTGTGTGGAGGAAAGCCAACTATAATGATCTGTAGTTACATGCCTCCAGCAGCTCTAATGATCCCCAGTTGGAAGTGTGCTACGTACACTGGTCCACAGGGCACTTGCAGTGTTGAACAAAGGAAGCGTATCATGACGCTTAACAACGTATGCAAGAAGAATGAATGGATGTGGCGAGAGACGATTGATTTTCTGTTCTACTCTTTGCACTGATGATAATGTAGAGACCGACGGGAAGGAACAGACAGTTCTGGAGATAAATGTCAACAGACATCTCAATGTGAACTAATAACCAACACAAGTCGAGTGCGTAGACAAGTCGTTTAAAGCATATACAACCATCCAATGAGAAAAACCCAATCACAAACGTAAATTAGATACAGTCGAAACACTATTACTCAGTGACACCTAACCAAGGCTTTAGTGACTAGTGAGAGACAGTCACGAGAGGGCGAAGTCACCTCATGTGCTAGCCGCAGCAGCTTGACGTCACAAGCAGAACACGACAGAGGTGGAAAAGACAATGGCGTGTCTGCCATAAGCCGGCAAAGGGTCAAAGAAAATTGGCAGAACACTGGGTCGGCGTAACATCGGATGCATTTTCCGTCCAGCTCCAAAAAAGCGTACGTCATTACGTATGGTGAGATAAGACTTGGGGCTCTGTAAACCGGGTGTCTACAATATTCCGCTCAAATGCAGTAAGGTATGAACCGAGCAGACTGTGCGGCCAGTCGAAGATAGGTACTGGAAGCATAGGAGACGCACCAAACTCAGCCAAACCACAAGCTTTGTTGTTCCTGCACGCTGCGTAGAAACAGGGCCCCTCAATGAAATTTGAACATACGGAAGTGCTGAGACAAACCTCATCGTTTTGTGATGGTGTTTT
Source organism: Schistocerca serialis cubense (assembly GCF_023864345.2). NCBI lineage: Eukaryota > Metazoa > Arthropoda > Insecta > Orthoptera > Acrididae > Schistocerca > Schistocerca serialis. The sequence continues at coordinate 493,926,648 of NC_064638.1, forward strand.
AAAAGAGACTGTTGTGATGCGTGTAATCGACGGCTTCTTCGATAGAGACATTGGCTCTACTCGCAGTACACCGGTAGGGATTTAGTAATTAGTGCATTGAAGTCACATCGTCGGTCGAGAACTACCTCCGTGCCGATGGGCCCAGCATTCGGCGACTGTATCCACTGACCTCCACAACCAACGCGACGTGCGCCTGGGGATGGAGGAATGGTGGGCGTGGTACCGAGTACAAAGAAGCAGTGGTGCAGCATGTACGCTCATTCTAAATCTATCACCCGAAGGTGACAGCAAAGTACACTGTCGAAACATCGTGTTTTGTAAACGAGTTGTAACGCAGTGAATTCTGTAAGCAAAGACAGCACGAGTGGCGAACACTGCGGCTGTCCGGTCCAGTCCACATGCCAAAGAAGGAGCAAAATAAAATTCGCTTGATAATTCCAAACATACATTAGAGCTTATTGATGATAATCAACGGGAGGATCACTAACTGAAACGTCAGAAAACTTAAAAGCCACCAGCCAACGAATACCACCGATGGATTGCCTATATCGACAACATCGAATGGAAGGGGCGGAGATTTGCACATTCTCCATTTATTTAACATAGAAAATGCTCAAAATGGGGAATATTCTTTAGAAGTTGCTGGGCGTTGTAGGTAAATGTAAGGTGAAGTCATGCGGTGACGGAGAAATACAGTCGCATCCGGCGTTCTGAGAATTCGCGCACAAACAGGTGCCACAACTTGAGCCTGAAGGAAAGGTGCCGCCCCGCCAGGTCCAGTTTGCAGAAATGGTTTCTCTTCCAACACCTAATAACGCTGGCTACGGAGAACCATTTATTAACCGCGGACGCACACAACGATACGGTGTGGCATCCGAGGTTACAAATAGGACAGAGAGACTCTATCCACCACCATTTCCGTTAATGATCTTATGCATCGCCAATTGTGCGAGTGCGGACCTATCCGTTAGTTTGGGTTCGCAAGCATTGCCTCCTATCACCCAGCGAGTAGCCGTATGTTAAGACCCTCCGGTTTGGCCAGCATATTTCTCGTTAGGAAACGCACAGCTATTTAGGCGCCGTGCTTAGTGAATTGATTCGCTTTAATCAAACATCCCTGTCCCTCTATAGGAAGTAGAACTATTTAGATTTCCGTTGTGGTTGATGTGTACTTCTTTTCCTAGAGCACGGCTGCGTTTCGTCAATCCATCCATAATTGTGGATGCTTTCTATAAAAGACTGTGATAGGCTACCTCTCATTTGCGTGCCTTCCTGCAGTACACACTGACAGTAAAAAAATTGAAACACCAAATAATTAGAGTCTTGAAATATCGGGAGTACGTCAAGATCACGTATTTAAGTGATTTACTCTGCAAGATCACAGGTTATAAAAAAAAGGTCTCCGTCATCAGGCGACGAGTGGCCTACCGGGACCATCCGCCCGCCGGGTCATCCTCAGTGGAGGATGCGGATAGGAGGGGCGTGGGGTCAGCACACCGCTCTCCCGGTCGTTATGATGGTTTTCTTGACCGGAGCCGCTACTATTCGGTCTAGTAGCTCCTCAATTGGCATCACGAGGCTGAATGCACCCAGAAAAATGGCAACAGCGCATGGCGGCCTAGATGGTCACATATCCAAGTGCCGACCACGCCAGACAGCGCTTAACGGTGTATCCACTGCGGCAAGGCCGTTGCCTAGATCGCAGGTTATAAGCCAGTGTTAATGTGAAATGCATGTACACTAATAATCGGTGTAAGCGGCATAATATTGAAAGCAAGATGCAAACGTGCATGCATTGTGTTATATAGTTGCTGGATGTCAGTTTGTGGAGAGGAGTTCCTTTCCTGTTGCACATGGACGGTCAGTAAAGGGACGGCTAATGCTGATTCTGGATGACGCTGGAGTTGTTGTCCATGATGTCCCGTATATGATGGATTGGAGAGAGATTTGATAATCGAGTAGATGACGGCAACATATCGACAATCTTTTGAGTATTCTGGGTTACAGCAGCGGTATGTGTGCGAGCTTTATCAGTCTGTCAGTCAGTCTGTCAGTCTGTATATTAAAATTTAATCACTTTGTTGGCTATCATTTTTCTTGCAGTTTTCCCTTTGACCATTTTATCTGTACCCGATGAAACACCAGCCTAGTGAAGAAGTGTTGCATGTCCAGGGAAAACCGTTTTGCGCCTGAGTGTTACGACTTCTCTGGTAGGGAAAAGGTGACGGTGATTCCTCCAGTATTATTCGCATCACTCATCTTCTACAGATCAGCAGTTACGGGCTGAACTCGTTTAGACAGACGAGAGAAATAAAACAAATACAGGACTGAAAACTCTACTGCTGTTCCGAGATGAAAATCAATACTTTATCATTACTCCTCGTAATAGAGCCGGGCTGCACAGTGGTCTGTGATATGGAGCCATGTGAGCCAGTTACAGGTATGCCGAGGTTGAGCTCTGAAAATACCGCTGTCAGACCGCCAGAGGTGGGAGAGATGCAGTATCAGGATGTAGTGGTGAGTACCTTGCGGAATGAGAACGCTCTGCCTCTCTATGGCGGTAGTTTGCCGAGTGGCTCCCTGCTGAGCGACCGCGGCCCGCTGGGGAGAGTGCAGCACTTTGCGGTGGCCGGGCCATCTGGCGCGCCGTAACGACAACGGCTGCGCCTGCGGCTGCACGCTAGCCACCTCCCTTGATGGCTCTGGCATCCTCTCACAGAATGCTCTCTTCCTTTTCCTCTTTTGGAACACAGGGCAGATGCTGCTGCATCTTCATCGCTGGACAGGAAGTCTCCTTTCAACTGATTGTAGCAGAGATTGTCAAACAACCAACGACCAAGGGCCAATAATGATATTATGGGACAGTACCTCGGAAACCCAGTTCTACGCAAAGAAGGGAAAGCAGAAATGTGGAAGCAGTATATAGAGGGTCTATACAAGGGCGATGTACTTGTGGACAATATTATGGAAATGGAAGAGGATGTAGATGAAGATGAAATGGGAGATACGATACAGCGTGAAGAGTTTGACAGAGCACTGACAGACCTAAGTCGAAACAAGGCCCTGGGAGTAGACAACATTCCATTACAGCTACTGACGGCCTTGGGAGAGCCAGTCATGACAAAACTCTACCATCTGGTGAGCAAGATGTACGAGACAGGCGAAATACCCTCAGACTTCAAGACGAATATAATCATTCCAATCCCAAAGAAAGCAGGTGTTGACAGATGTGAAAATTACAGAACTATCAGTTTAATAAATCACGGCTGCAAAATACTAACATGAATTCTTCACAGACAAATGGAAAAGCTGGTAAAAGCTGACCTCGGGGAAGATCAGTTTGGATTCCGTAGAAATGCTGTAACACGTGAGGCAATACTGACCCTACGACTTATCTTAAAAGATAGATTAAGGAAAGGCAAACCTACGTTTCTAGCATTTGTAAACTTAGAGAAACTTTTTGACAATGTTGACTGGAACACTCTCTTTAGAATTCATAAGGTGGCAAGAGTCAAATACAGGGAGCGTAAGGCTATTTACAATTTGCACAGAAAATAGGTAGCAGTTATAACAGTCGAGGGGCATGAAAGAGAAGCAGTGGTTGGGAAGGGAGTGAGACATGGTTGTAGCCTGTCCCCGACGTTTTTCGTTTTGTATATTCAGCAAGCAGTAAAGGAAACAAAAGAAAAATTCGTAGTAGGAATTAAAATCTGTAGAGGAGAAATTAAAATTTTGAGGGTTGCCGATGACATTGTAATTCTGTCACAGACAGCAAAGGACCTGGAAGAGCAGTTGAACGGAATGGACTGTGTCTTTAAAGGAAGATGTAAGATGAACATCAACAAAAGCAAAAAGAGGATAATGGAATGTAGTCGTTTTAAATTGGGTGATGCTGAGGGAATTAGATTAGGAAATGAGACACTTAAAGTTGTGGATGAGTTTTGGTATTTGGGGATCAAAATAACTGATGATGATCGAAGCACAGAGGATATAAAATGTAGATTGGCAATAGCAAGGGAAGCGTTTCTGAAGAAGAGAAATTTGTTAACATCGAGTATAGATTTAAGTGTCGGTAAGTCCTATCTGAAGGTATTTGTATGAAGTGTAGTCATGAATGGAAGTGAAATGTGGACGAGAAAGAGTTTAGACAAAAAGAGAATTGAAGCTTCCGAAATGTGGTGCTACAGAAGAATGCTGAAGATTAGATGGGTAGATCACATAACTAATGAGGAGATACTGAACAGAATTGGCGATAAGAGAAATTTGTGGCACAACTCGACTAGAAGAAGTGATCGGTTGGTAGGACTTCTGAGGCATGAAGGGATCACCAATTCAGTACTGGTGGGCAGCGTGGAGGGTAAAAATCGTAGAGGGAGACCAAGAGAAAAAAAAAACACTAAGCAGATTCAGAAGGATGTAGATTGCAGTAGGTACTGAGAGATGAAGCAGCTTGCATAGGATAGAGTAGCATGGAGAACTGCATCAAACCAGTCTCTGGACTGAAGACCACAACAACAATTATGTTGTATGGGGCTCTGTGTTAACAATTTCTATACAGGTTAATAGAACTGCAGCCTCACAATCTTTTCTCGGTCTTGTTAGTTTTGTAGGATTACTTGTGGACCAGTCAATTATTTGTCCACTAGATGAACTGTAAAGCACTCTCTCTCAAACACATGTGTCAAGAAACTTCATAGAATAGACATAATGATTACGGATATCTGTATTCATTCCAGAGCTTGAATATAAATTGTTTATATATCTTTATTCTACAACTGTATCTCATCCATCCACCTGTCTAATCATTGTCCACGAACATATTTCTTTCTTTGGGAGTCCTCTTTCACGGAGAAGCCTTATGTTGGAAACAGGTAGTGAAACCTCCATTTTGATACAAATCGCATCAAAATCTTGCATTATATCCGTGTGGATAAGATAACGGTCATCCACACAAAATTGCTGCAATATCCCAGGCAGCTGATTCACAACTACATCCACTTTAAGGACAACAAATTCCAATTTTTATGTTATAGCACAGGATTTTTATCTTTCTTTGAGATGGTTTCCAGTTTTCAGTGTGTCCTTGTTGCCTTCATCCAACATCATGCTTCGTCTCGAGAAGGGACAGGATGATAGAACATCTGTTATGACCTCATGGAATGAGTTCCATCTTACTCGGAGGCGACGTAGAGGGCAAAAGCTGTAGAGGAAGACAGATTGTAATACATCCAGCAAATAATTGAGGACGTAGATTGAATGTGCCACTATGAGATGAAGAGATTGGCACGAAAAAGAAATTCGTGGCGGACCGCGTCAAGCCAGTCAGGAAACCGACGCATGAAAAAAGAAAAAAGAAAAACCTGTAGTAAAATCAGACTGTATGATTGAAAATGCCACCATTTGAACTGGTAGTTTCGCTTTGATGCTGTCTCTCACTGTGATGAACTTGGAGACTGTATCAGAGACATAATTATAAAAAGCACAGCAATTATCCATCTGTAACTTTATAGATTGACCCTTATGTAATCGTTTTTTGCAGTCCGCTTGATGACAGATTTTCACCACCTTAATATTGTCACGAAACAGCTTAGTAATTAGTGAAGGCACATTTAATTTTCTCTTACTAAGTTACGTACCGTTTGCTGCGAAATTTATGATGCCAGTGTCAGTAACAGAACTATCCAGATTTTCCAGTGACAAACCAAATCAAAGCGTTCCTCCGGTGGTAGCATACTTTTCCCTGATAGTCTAGCGATGTTAAGCTCTTGAAGTAAATTATATCGACAGTTTAAACTACTGTACCTCGAATTACAGAATAACTTCAAGTAACGAACTTTCTTGAATGCTCAAAAGATCCAAGTAGAGACACTTTCAGTCACACAATCTGATGTTACTATGGTATCTTTTTCATTCATCGATCTTCTGATTAGTTTAATGCGGCCTGCCACGAATTCCTCTCCGGTGCCAACCTCTTCATCACAGAGTAGCACTTGCAACTTACGTTTTCAACTATTTGCTGCATGTATTCCGATCTCTGTCTTCTTTTTTAGCTTTTGTCTCAACAGCTCCCGCTAGTACCATTGAAGTCATTCCTTATGTCTTTACGTATGTCCTCTCATACTGTCCCTTCTTCCTGTTAGTGTTTCCCACATGTACGTTTCTCCTCCGATTTTGCACAGGGCCTCCTCATTCCTTACCTTATCAGTCCACCTAAATCTGAAGCACCACATCTCAAATGCTTAGATTTCCTTCTGTTTGGGTTTTTACCACAGTCCACGTTTCACTCTACCATACAATGCTTTGCTCGAAACGTACATTCTCAGAAATATCTTCCACATATTAAGGGTAATATTAGATACTAGCAGGCTTCTCTCGGCCGAGAATACCCCTGTGGCCAGTGCTAGTCTGCTTTTCATGTCATCCTTGCTCCATGCGTCATTGGTTATCGTACTGTCGAGGTAATATAATTCCTCACCTTTATCTACTTTACGATCGTCAACCCTGATTTTAAGTTTCTCGTTGTTCTCATATCTGGTACTTCTCATTACTTTCTTCTTTCCTCGATTTACCCTCAGGGGACCGATGACAATAGCAGTCTGGTCCCTTTAATCCCACAAACCAACCATCAACCATTTACCCTGAGTGCAAGTTCCGCACTCATTGGTCTATTCATTCCGTTCAGCAGATCATGTCATTCTGCTTCACTTTTACTCAGGATAATGATATGCAGATTGAAGAATATGGGCGAAAGACTACATCCGTGTCTTACACTCTTTTTAATCCGAGCATTTCGTTCTTGTTCGTCCTTTACTCTTATGCTCTCTTGTCTCTTGTTGCTACTGCATAATCCCGTCTCTCCCTATAGCTTATCCCTCCTATTCTCAGAATTTCGATCAACTTTCACAACATTATATTGTCAAACGCTTTTTCCAGGTCAACAAATCCCATTACCAACCTCAGTGTCAGTAATGTCACTCTGGTGCCATTATCTTTCCTAAAGTCAAACTGATCGTCATATAACACCACCTCAATTCTCATCTCCATTCTTCAGTATATTATTCTTGTCAGCAACTTTGATGCATGAGCTCTTAAGCTGATTGTGCGGTAATTCACGCACTTGTCAGTGCTTGCAATCTTCGAAATTGTGTAATATTTTTCCGAAATTCAGACAGAAGCCACGCGGGGTAGACGCGCGGTCTTCGTCGCCTTATCACGGTCCGCATGGCTTCTCCCGTCGGAGGTTCGAGTCCTCCCTCGGGAACGAGTGTGGGTGTAGTCCATAGCGTAAGCTACACTACTGGCCATTAAAAATGCTATACCAAGAAGAAATGCAGATGATTATCGGCTATTCATTGGATAAATATATTATACTAGAACTCACATGTGGTTACATTTTCACGCAATTTCGGTGCATAGATCCTGAGAAATCAGTACCCAGAACATCCACCTCTGGCCGTAATGACGGCCTTGATACACCTGGGCATTGAGTCAAACAGAGCTTGGATGGTGTGTACAGGTACAGCTGCCCATGCAGCTTCAACACGATACCACAGTTCATCAAGAGTATTGACTGGCGTATTGCGACGAGCCAGTTGCTCGACCACCATTGACCAGGCGTTTTCAATTGGTGAGAGATCTGGAGAATGTGCTGGCCAGGGCAGCAGTCAAACATTTTCTGTATCCAAAAAGGCCCATACAGGACCCGCAACATGCGGTCGTGAATTATCCTGCTGAAATGTAGGGTTTCGCAGTGATCGCATGAAGGGTAGAGCCACGGGTCGTAAAACATCTGAAATGTAACGTCCACTGTTCAATGTGACGTCAATGCGAACAAGAGGTGACCGAGACGTGTAACCAATGGCACCTCATACCATCACGCCGCGTGATACGCCAGTATGGCGATGACGAATACACGCTTCCAATGTGCGTTCGCCGCGATGTCGCCAAACACGGTTGCGACCATCATGATGCTGTAAACAGAATCTGGATTCATCCGAAAAATTACGTTTTGCCATTCGTGCACCCAGATTCGTCGTTGAGTACACCATCGCAGGCGCTCCTGTCTGTGGTGCAGTGTCAAGGGTAATCGCAGCCATGGTCTCCGAGCTGATAGTCCATGCTGCTGGAAACGTCGTCGAAATGTTCGTGCAGATGATTGTTGTCTTGCAAACGTCCCCGTTTGTTGACTCAGGGATCGAGACGTGACTGCACGATCCGTTACAGCCATGCGGATAAGATGCCTGTCATCTCGACTGCTAGTGATACGAGGCCGTTGGGGTCCAGCACGGCGTTCCGTATTACCATCCTGAACCCACCGATTCCGTACGCTGCTAACAGTCATTTGATATCGACCAACTCGAGCAGTAATGTCACGATACGATAAACCGCAATTGTGATAGGCTACAATCCGACCTTTATCAAAGTCGTAAACGTGATGGTACGCATTTCTCCTCCTTACACGAGACATCACAACAACGTTTCACCAGGCAACGCCGGTCAACTGCTGTTTGTGTATGGGAAATCGGTTGAAAACTTTCCTCATTTCGGCACGTTGTAGGTGTCGCCACCGGCCCCAAAATTTTGTGAATGCTCTCAAAAGATAATCATTTGCATATCGCAGCCTCTTCTTCCTGTCGGTTAAATTTTTAGTATATAATATTTGTCGGCTAAATTTCGTGTCTTTAGCACGTCATCTTCGTGGCGTAGCAATTTTTTTGGGCCAATAGTATAGTTTTAGATTAAGTAGTGTGTAAACTTAGGCACCCGTGATCTAAGCAGTTTGGTCCCATAAGATCTTACCACAAATTTAAAAAAGAAATTTCATATAGTATGTCGCCAGAATTTTGTGTCTTATCTAATCTGATGTCCAGCAAAGCACTTTTAAGTTCTGAGTCTAATACTGTTTCCCATATTTCTTCTAAATCGACTGCTGTTTCTTCTACTATGACATCGGACAAATCTTCCCCCTCATAGAGGCCTTCTGTGTACTCATTACACCTATCCACTCTCTCCTCTGAATTTAACAGTAGAATTCCCAATGTAATCTTAATATTACCAACCTCGTTTTTAATATCACCGAAGGTTGTTTTGACGTCACTACATGCTGAGTCATTCCTCCATCCGACAACTATATCGTTTTCAATTTGACATTTTTCATGTAGCCATTTCGTTTTAGGCTCCCTGCATATTTCATTCCTCAGCGAGTTGTATTTCCGTAATCCTGAAATTCCCGGAATATTTTTGTACTGCCATCTTTCATCGATCAGATGAAGTATTTCTTCTTTTACCCAGTTACCTTCGCAGTTTTCTTCTTTGTACCTATGTTTCTCTTTCCAACTTTTGTGATTGTCCTTTTCAGCTTTTCGGAAACGTCCATTCGTCTTCAGGCGTGCTGCCTAGTGAGCTATTCCTTATTGCCGTGTCTACAGCCCTAGAGAACTACTAGCGTGTCTCGTTATTCCATCCGTATCCCACATCTTTGCGTATTGATTCTTCCCGACTAATCTCTTAAATTTCTCTCTACTCTTCATCACGACTACATTGTAGTGAGTCTATATCTGCTCCTGGGTACGCCTTGCAATCCAATATCTGGTTTTGGAATCTGTGTCTGACCACAATGTAATTTAACGGAAATCTTTCCGTATCACCCGGCCTTTTGTAAGTATACCCCTCCTCTTGTGATTCTTGGATGGAGTAATTGTTATTACTAGCTGAAATTTATTACAGAACTCAGTTGGTCTTTCTCCTCTGATTCCTTGTCGCATACCTGTATACTCTTGTAACTTTTTCATCTACCTTTTTATATTTTCATCTCCCTTTACGTACTGTATCACCCTTTAAATAAACTCATACATTTTCTCTGTCTCTTTATCTTCAGCTTCCGACGACGGTATGTATATCTGAAGTATCGTTGTCATTGTTGGTTTTCTGTCGATTCTGACAAAAACAACTCTATCCCGGAACTGTTTACTACAAGACACACTGAGGCCTACCTTCATATTCGTAACCCATCCTACACCCGCTATACCAATTTCTGCTGCATCTTATATTACTCTATACGCATCTGAAGAGAAACCCTAGTCCACATTCCATTCCACTTCACTGGCCACTGTTATATCTACCTTGAGACATTTCATTTTTCTTTTCAGATTTTCTAGTTTTACTTCCACATTCAAGCTTCTGACATTCCAAGCCCCGATGTTGTACGTTATTCTTAAGTTGATTATTCAATCTCTTTCTCACGGTCACCCCTCCCTTGGGAGTCACCTGCTGGGGATAGTAATGGGGGACTATTCCGGATTATTTTGCCAATGGTGAGATAATCATGACGCTTATTCAGTTACAGACTATACGTCCTGTGGATACACGTTAAATGTCGTTAATGCAGTGGTTTCCACTGCCTTCTCTATCCTCATGCCGTTGATTATAGGAGATTCTTCGGCCTTTAGGGCAGTTTCCTACTCCAAGGGCCAGAGAGTGTCCTGAATATCTGTTCGCTGCACCCCCCTCTTCGACAATGCCGTTGGTAGAATAAGGGTGATTTCTTACGCCTGATGCCTTCAATCACCAGCGCTGATTCTTAATCAAAATTTGAGCCGTGGCGGGTTTCGAACCCGTATTGATTACTAATGAAAGTCGCCTTGATCACGGATGCATCAATGGGCTACGTCGTGTAAATTTAGAAGGCTTGTGGGCTTAACCGGTAGCGTTGCATGGAAGCCTAGGTGTGGGTACGGTATACTACACTACTGGCTATTAAAATTGCTACACCACGAAGATGACGTGCTACAGACGCAAAATTTAACCGACGGGTAAGAAAATGCTGTGAGATTCAAATGATTAGCTTTTCACAGCATTCACACAAGGTTGGCGCCGATGGTGACACCTACAACGTGCTGACATGAGGAAAGCTTCCAACAGATTTCTCATACACAAACAGCAGTTGACCGGCGTTGCCTGGTGAAACGTTGTTGTAATGCCTCGTGTAAGGAGGGGAAATGCGTACCATCACGTTTCCTACTTTGATAAAGGTCGCATTGTAGCCTATCGCGATTGCGGTTTATCGTATCGCGACATTGCTGCTCGCGTTGGTCGAGATCCAATGACTGTTAGCAGCATACGGAATCGGTGGGTTCAGGATGGTAATACGGAACGTCGTGGTGGATCCCAACAGCCTCGTATCACTAGCAGTCGAGATGACAGGCATCTTATCCCCATGGCTGTCACGGATCGTGGAGCCACGTCTCGATTCCTGAGTCAACAGATGGGGACGTTTGCAAGACAACAACCATCTGCACGAACAGTTCGACGACGTTTGCAGCAGCATGGACTATCAGCTCGGAGACCATGGCTGCGGTCACCCTTGACGCTGCATCACAGACAGCAGCGCCTGTGATGGTGTACTCAATGACGAACCTGGGTGCACGAATGGCAAAACGTCATTTTTTCGAATGAGCTCTGGTTCTGTTTACAGCAGCATGATGGTCGCATCCGTGTTTGGTGACATCGCAGTGAACGCACATTGGAAGCGTGTATTCGTCATCGCCATACTGGCGTATCACCCGGTTGATGGTATGAGGTGCCATTGGTTACACGACTCGGTCACCTCTTGTTCGCATTGACGGCACTTTGATCAGTAGACGTTACATTTCATATGTGTTATGACCCGTGGCTCTACCTTTCATTCGATCCCTGCGAATCCCTACATTTCAGCAGGATAATGCAGGTCCTGTACGGGCCTTTCTGGATAGAGAAAATGTTCGACTGCTGCCCTGGCCAGCTTATTCTCCAGATCTCTCACCAACTGAAACTGCTGGTCAGTGGTGGCCGAGCAACTGGCTCGTCACAATACGCCAGTCACTACTCTTGATGAACTGTGGTATGGTGTTGAAGCTGCATGGGCAGCTGTACCTGTACACGCCATCCAAGCGCTGACTTAATGCCCAGGTGTATCAAGGCCGTTATTACGGCCAGAGGTGGTTGTTCTGGCTACTGATTTCTCAGGATCTATGCACCTAAATTGAGTCAAAATGTAATCACACATCAGTTCTAGTATAAGATATTTGTCCAATGAATGCCCGTTTATCATCTGCATTTATTCTTGGTGTAGCAGTTTTAATGTCCAGTAGTGTAAATTGCGGTATCCGGATTATAAGATGCCGTGCCTGGATTATGCGATGCGGTGCTAGGGGAGACTCAATGCGCTGTGTGAAGTCATGTTTGGTTATCTTGTAGGATGTACCCCTACACTGCTGTAAACAAGACAAATTTGAATGCACAAATGGGTTTCAGGGTGCCGCTGTTACTGAACTGAGATAAAGATGGCATACTGATTTAACAAGTACTTTTACGTTTTGTTGATGCTCGTTGAATGTTGATGCAGTGGTGTAAAAGCAGTCGTATCCTATGTCGCCATATGTCACATTCTGTAGATCGTGTAGTTAGTGCATTGAGTTACTTGTTAGGAAAAATGGGCACTAGTTTGAACACCTGAATAATATTAACGTTTCACCATCATAATATCCAGCTGAATACAGAAAACTGTCTATTTTATGATGTATCCGCGTCTATAACTTTGAATGTCTACGGTATTGATCAACAGTATCCAGGCACCTCCTTGTCATGCGAACTAGGTGCGATGAGAGACGAAGTTGCCAACAGTGATGGAGTGACAGCAGAATGGGTCGTTCAGGGTAGCTCAGAGGTTTGGATCGTGTGCTAGTCATTGGACGTCACCATTCTAAAGCCACCCCAGTCGAGTATTGGTAACGTGATAGTAAAGTGGTCGCGTGAGGGAATAACCACAGCTAAAACAAGACAAGGCAGAACCATCTATTGACGGACTGGGACTGTCGGGGTATTGTCGAGCGTGCTTGTAAGAAATCGCATGAAATCATCGGAAGGACCAACTCTTGCGTTCCAGAGTGCTGCCAACAGTCCAGTTAGAACTATGACTGAGCGTAAGGACTTAAAATGAATGGGGTACTACGGCCGAGCAGCTGCTCATAAAGCCACACATACGTGTAGTCAATGCTAAGTGACGTTTCAGGTGATGTAGAGAGAGGTCCCACTGCACAATGGATAATTAGAAACGAGTGACTGAGTAATGGACAACGTTAGAGCCTGTGGCAATCCGATACAAGGATTTGACGAATCTCTGAAGTACGTTACCTGCCATCATGCACAATGACGTACGGAGGAGGTGGTGTTGGTGGTCGAAATGAGGGTGCTATTTGTGGTTAGCTTATGGTCCTCTTTTTGCGCTAAATGTGGAGGGAAGTGAATAAATATTACAGCCTAGTGTACTGCGTACAGCAGAGGAACAGTTCGGCGTCGATGATTGCACCTATCAGCAAGAAGGTGCACCTGTCATAAAGCAGCATCTGTGAGGCTGTCATTTGTGGGCAGTAACAGTACGGACTGCTCTGCCCAGAATTCAGACTGGGATCCAATGCAGCACCGTTGAGATGAGTTAGAGTGCTTCAGACCGCAGCGTCTGACATCATTATCTTTCCCACTTTAGGCTCCTGAGAAAGAGAGAGCTACCATCATTTTCTTTGCGCCTTTGTCCCACTTCAATTCGGCATCGGCCTAGTTACTATGGATTTGGCGATGTTAGTTTCAGAGAGTGGCTGGATGCCCTTCCTGTCGCCACCCCATACCCCTGGGACGGAATTAGTTCCCAGCTGTCTGTCTAGGGTAAGCCATGAAATAGTGCGATCGTGTTGCAAATGTCTGAGAGTCCTGTAACTGACGCGGAACGTGGAGACCAGCACAGTATTCACCTAGTGATATGTGAAAAACCGCCTAAAAACCACATCCGGGCTGGCCAGCACACCGGCCCTCGTCGTTAATTCGCCTGGCGGATTCGACCCGGGGCCGGCGCGTATACCCGAGTCAAGAAGCAACGCAATAGCTCTCTGGGCTAACCTGGCGGGTAGGAAAAGTAGGCCACCATTCCTTTGCAAATAATCAGAGATTTCAGTGAAAGTGTTACCAGCACAGTTGAAACCGTTGTGAATGCAAAGGATACACGCCGTCCTTAATATTACGTCAGGATCCAGTTTCACCACGGAGCACAGCACACGGAAACAGGAACGAGTAGCAGGTTTCCTATCTAACGACGCCATGCGGCTACAGAAGTTTAACTTTGAATATTTAGCGTGACTATTGACCGGAGTTAAACATTTAAACTGCTGTCATAATCCACTCATTCAGAGGTATAATGCTATATTGAAAGTTCAACGCTATAAGGCAAGTATTATAGCTATGAACTGGATGTCCTCGGAGTGTGTTCGTCGTGTGGCATCGTAACGGACAGCGCCCGTATACCAGGACTTTATTATTAATTGCACTATGATTTCATCCAGTGTTAACTGATCTTAGTATAGAAGATTTTGTGGTTTCTTATTTTTATATTTTTTATTTTATATTTTTTATACTGGCATTCATAAAAGGTTGTATGTTACCGAACCACGCTAAAGGGTGTATTGTATATTATTTGTACTTTTTATGAATTTCAAGTATGAGCCTAATTACATATATAGTATATCAGTATATGTTTTTAATGACAGACGCTCGTTTAGCGAAGGGGGAAAATTTTTAACTAAAGGCAATGCATACCGCATTTTAATCTTTATATTGTCGACACTGGTTTACTATGTACGTTGGCATTAGGTATAAATACTGAAGCAATCTGAGTATTATAACGCACATGTTTAACTTGATGATTTATATCAGAATATTTTAAGGATATGTATGGCCGGCATACATGGCTATAAATATTTTATATTTCATATTTCATGCATCACTAAGACTTGTATAGATTTAATCTTAACTAATTGAACCTGATCGTTTACACAGTATTTATATTTACAACAGATCTGATGATGGCGATAAGCCGAAACCTGCCATAAAGCGTAAAGAAACCTATGTGATCAAGACGGATTTGTGAAAATAAAAGTGCTAAAAATAAAATGATCACGGACTCATATACACACTTCATGTCTTCAGTTGATGAGTTTGTGCCAAGTCAGGCCAAAAATTAGGTAAAACTGTTTCTTAAGATAAAAATACGCATTACGAACGATGTAATGAAAATAAGATTTAACGAATCTGGTTTGGAATCGGAGATTGTTGCTAAATACGTTAATGTGATGATTAATTAATAATTATGCAGCCGCGGTACGTGTGAAACTCAAAAGTGAGATTCTATGGATAAGGCCTGACATTAGGGGAGCGTTCAAGAGTAAAGAAAATTGTAATTTAGAAGGTTTCAGAATTCAGTTACTTCTAGGCACGGTACTCTCGCCGTTACAATTTTCATGTGTTTTTAAAGGTGTTAATAATGTAGTGGACAATGAGCAGAAAAAGACTGCAATGAGACATAGGAAGAAACACACAAATTTACAGGCGATAAATAATGTAAGAATAGACAAAAAAAAGGGAAGGCAAGCATTAACTTGCAGACAGAGTGGTTAATCTCGCGAACATAAAAATGACGAATAATGAAATGGATTTTTGAATAAGGATTTGCATTTTTGCATTACTCCGGAATCGAGCCCAGGCATAATTAAAAATACTATTGCGGAGGTATAAGTTGCGTGTAACGTGGCTAAACTCAATTTGTTTGAACAAATGGACATAGCAGTAAAAATTAATAAATGTCTATCTGCAGTAGGTCCTCGCGAACGAAAAAAATGCAAAACATGTAGAAGCACTTAAAAGCCTAATCAAAAATTGGAAACGCATAAAGCTGTAGTTACGAGAACAGACAAAGGTAATTCCGTTGTCGTAATTTATGATTGCGATTACAGTCAAAAACCGAGAAATTTCTTGCAGATAATAACATAGTTGAAGTTAAGAGAAATCCTGTGAACAAATTCCAGTCAGATATAAGGAAAGTAATTGACAGCAGTATATTTTTGTTTCCGGATGTAAAAGAGAAACGTAGATTAAAAAATGATGAACCCGTCCATCCTGTGCTTCGTTCACAAATTAAGTTGCACAAGAAAAGGGAACCGATTCGACCGATTATTGATATGTCGTGTCCCAATTACAAATTGAGCCGTGAATGCAACAAGAGACTAGGGCAGCATATACTTACAAAAAGTCATTCAATGTCAGGAATAGTTATGAATTTGCGAATTGGATTAAAGATGTACCAATCCCGGGTGGAGCCTCATTGGCTACTTTTGACATCATTAACCTATATACTAACGTCCCAATAAACGATACGCCGGAAATTATAAGGAGGAACTTGCTAACACATAGGAAGATTATCCAGGGTGAAATAACAGAACTGTTGGAAAGTTTTGAACTTGTGCTGTCATTCAATTATTTTAATTTTAACAACAAGATTTTTTATCACAAAGACGGGCTGCCAATGAGCAACAGTTTGTCTGGTACTTTAGCTGAGATATTTATAAATGAGCCGCAGAATAAGCTTTTTGAACCAAATCCTGACCTCTGCGAGAAAATTATGTATTGCAGACGACATGTAGATGATATTACACTACTATACAAAGGAGATGAAAGTGAAATACGCAGATAAAAAAAGTATGGGTGAGATGCTCGAAAACACTAAATACATAGTGGAATTGGAAGAAGAAGGAAGTATAAGTTTTTTGGAACTTAGCTTAACTAAAGGGGATGGAAGACATAAAATTAACATATTCAGGAAGACAACGGCCACTGACACTATTATAAATACAAGGTCCTGTTACCCCAGTAAGCATAAATGGACATACTTCAGTTATGTTTAACAGGCTAAAACTGCCGCATACCCCTTATAACGAGATATAGGAATTAAGTCTGAGTAAACAAGTGGCCAGGGCAAATGGATATAAAGATCGTGACGTAATGAAGCTTTATTACAAACTAAAATCAAAAATATGTGACAGGAAGAAGCCACTACAACCAGAAGGCAAGAAGTTTGTGGTTATGTCATACAATGGTTCGTTTTCAGGCAGAACTGCGATGGACTTCGGAAAAACGAAAATAAAAATTGGGTTTCGAACGAAAGGTACAGTTGTTTGTAAGCTACGGCACAAAGTTGGCAACGACAGCAATAAATATATGGCATCTGGTGTATAAACGATTAGCTGCCAGGAATGTGGATTTTACATCGGTCAGAAAGGAAGAAATTTCCAAACTCGTTTTAGATAACATACATATAATCAAAATAAGAGTGCTATCGCTACACATTTGGACAAAGAAAGACATTCGGTAGGACGTATAGATAGTAATATGAAAATGTTGCACAGAGCGCCAAAGGGACAGTTAATGAACCTGCTCGAGGAAATGGGGATTTATATGCACAGGAAACAACAAACGGAATTACGGCTAAATGAACAGAACGAGTTTAATGTGAATGCTTACTTTGATATGTTCAGAGACCTACTAGTTCGAGTAGAGCGGAACACCCCAGCGGATTGGCGTGGGCCGTCCTCCGTGAGCTCAACCACAGGAAAACAAGGAAGTCATGCAGAGACGCCACGACATATTCGCCATCGATACTGCTCTCTCATATATAATATCGATTATCAATTTTCTATTTTTAATCAAGTGTCACTAATTAATTAATTGTATTACGATTTCGTCCACTGTTAACTGATCTTAGAATAGAAGATTTTGTGATTTTTTATTTATACTTTTTATACTGGCATTCATAAAAGGTTCTATGTTAGACAACATTCCATTGGAACTACTGACGGCCTTGGGAGAGCCAGTCCTGACAAAACTCTACCATCTGGTGAGCAAGATGTATGAAACAGGCGAAATACCCTCAGACTTCAAGAAGAATATAATAATTCCAATCCCAAAGAAAGCAGGTGTTGACAGATGTGAAAATTACCGGATTATCAGTTATATAGTCACAGCTGCAAAATACTAACACGAATTCTTTACAGACGGATGTAAAAATTAGTAGAAGCCAATCTCGGGGAAGATGAGTTTGGATTCCGTAGAAACACTGGAACACGTGAGGCAATACTGACCTTACGACGTATCTTAGAAGAAAGATTAAGGAAAGGCAAACCTACGTTTCTAGCATTTGTAGACTTAGAGAACGCTTTTGACAATGTTGACTGGAATACTCTCTTTCAAATTCTAAAGGTGGCAGGGCTAAAATACAGGGAGCGAAAGGCTATTTACAATTTGTACAGAAACCAGATGGCAGTTATGAGTCGAGGGACATGAAAGGGAAGCAGTGGTTGGGAAGGGAGTAAGCCAGGGTTGTAGCCTCTCCCCGATGTTGTTCAATCTGTATATTGAGCAAGCAGTAAAGGAAACAAAAGAAAAATTCGGAGTAGGTATTAAAATTCATGGAGAAGAAGTAAAAACTTTGAGGTTCGCCGATGATATTGTAATTCTGTCAGAGACAGCAAAGGACTTGGAAGAGCAGTTGAATGGAATGGACAGTGTCTTGAAAGGAGGATATAAGATGAACATCAACAAAAGCAAAACAAGGATAATGGAATGTAGTCTAATTAAGTCGGGTGATGCTGAGGGAATTAGATTAGGAAATGAGGCACTTAAAGTAGTAAAGGAGTTTTGCTATTTGGGGAGCAAAATAACTGATGATGGTCGAAGTAGAGAGGATATAAAATGAAGGCTGGCAATGGCAAGGAAAGCGTTTCTGAAGAAGAGAAATTTGTTAACATCCAGTATTGATTTAAGTGTCAGGAAGTCATTTCTGAAAGTATTCGTATGGAGTGTAGCCATGTATGGAAGTGACACATGGACGATAGACAGTTTGGACAAGAAGAGAATAGAAGCTTTCGAAATGTGGTGCTACAGAACAGTGCTCAAGATTAGATGGGTAGATCACATAACTAATGAGGAAGTATTGAATAGGATTGGGGAGAAGAGAAGTTTGTGGCACAACTTGACCAGAAGAAGGGATCTGTTGGTAGGACATGTTCTGAGGCATCAAGGGATCACCAATTTAGTATTGGAGGGCAGCGTGGAGGGAAAAATCGTAAAGGGAGACCAAGAGATGAATACACTAAGCAGATTCAGAAGGATGTAGGTTGCAGTAGGTACTGGGAGATGAAAAAGCTTGCACAGGATAGAGTAGCATGGAGAGCTGCATCAAACCAGTCTCAGGACTGAAGACCACAACAACAACACATGTTACCTAACCAGGCTAAGGGGTGTATTGTATATTATTTGTACTTTTTATGAACTTCAAGTATGAGTCTAACTTCACATATAGTATATCAGTATGTGTTTTTAATAACAGCCGATCGTTTAGCCAAGGGGGGATATTTTTTAACTTAAGACAATGCTTACCGCATTTTAATCTTTGTACTGGCGACACTGGTTTACTATGTATTCGGGCTAAAGTTCCCTCTGCTGGCATTAGGTATAAATACTGACGCATGCTGAGCATTAGCAGATCTCAGGCGGTACTTCGAAAGGATACCGCCCTTCGATTGTGCCATTCCAGCACTAATCGAAGCTTTAGGTTTTCAGGTGCCAGTCAGCCGAGCAGCAGCGGTCCCGGCCAGCAGCAGCGGTCCAGCCGGCAGCAGCCAGCCAGCCCTCCAGCAGCAGCAGCAGCAGGAGCAGTGGCCCCGGCTCCGTCCGCGGCAGCTGCGGCATTCCTTCCAGCCGCCGTCAGCGTCAGCTCCAGCGCCAGCAGCGTGGGACTCTGGTCTTCGTCCGTCTTCGTCTTCATCTGTCTTCGTCTTCGTATGTCCCCAGTTTTCTTCCTTTCCTTTTCGTCCTGTGCAATTTTGTTTATCCCTGTCGTCATGTCAGCCCCCACCAACCCTGCCACCACAGCCACAGTTTATACATCCCCCTCCGCCGCCGCCGCCGCCACCACCACCACCACCACCACCATTACATGGTGTGCCGAGTCACAACCCCCCTTTCAATCCCTCCTCTTCTCACTCTCCCTTCGCCCTCACTCTTTGTCACCCCCTCTCCAGCTTCTTCCTCCCGCTGTTCTCCCTCTGATCCTTTCCCCCCACTCCCCCAGCCTGTCACTGCAGCTCCAGCTAGGGTGGTGGCCCGTCGGGCCACTGCCCATGCCCAACTCTCCCCATCGCCTTCGCCATCACCGCCGTCGCCGTCGCCGTCGCCATCTCCTTCACCGTCACCATCTCCGGCGCCGACTGCTGTGTCCACGCTGGGACCTGCCCCTTCCCGCCACCTCCCTATAGCTCCTGTCCCTCATATCACCACCCACCCTTCTGCCGCCTTTAAATGCCCTAGTGGCACCTCCACCTCCTCCCAAAAAAGCCCCACCCCATCCTCCTTCCCCCCCACTCCTCAGGATGCCATGGATTTCTCCCCGCCGAACCCTGCTCCCTCCGCCACCTCCTCCTCCTCCTCCTCCCCCCTTTATACAAATATCTCCTCTCCCATCCCGATCCTTCCCTTCTTGAGGCCCGGAATCTCTCCCTCCTCCTTCGCCAACACTTCCCTGGTGTCCCCATCTCTCTCCTCACTCCCAGATAGAATTCTATTATCTCCTCCCCCAGCCCCACCCTCCATACTGACATCCTCTCCCGCCTCCCCATCGCCCATTTTGGCCCCAACGCCTCCCTCACCCCTGCTCCTTCTCCATCTCCTACCCACCAACCCCAACCCCCGTGTCGCCCGCCAACCCTCACTGCCGTGATCACTCGACTCAGTCCATCGATCACGGAGGAGGTGTTGGCAGAGCTCAAGGCGCATCCCACACTGGAGGTGCAGGCGGTCCACCGCATTTTCAACTCGGCTGGCCCCACCCGCCTTATGCGGGTTTTCTCCAAGGAAGCCCCCTCCATTGACCGTCTTCTGAAGGAGGGTGCCCTCCTCTTCAACCAGGGCTATAAGGTCGACCCCTCCCGTTCCCCTCCTCAATTCCTGCACTGCCAGAGGTGTCTGCACTATAATGCACACCCAACAGCCGAGTGCCGCGAGGCCCCCACCTGCCCGCATTGTAGGCAAGCGCACTTCTTCCAGCAGTGCCCTAACCTTCAATCCCCTCGCTCCTGCAATACCTGCAATCTCCCCCATCCCACCCATTCCCAAAAGTGTAAAGCCCGACCCCATTCGACCACTCCTGAACTCACTGTCCCTGTCCGTCCTCTGGACGCCCCCACCCCTCCTGGAAATTCCCTTCGTCCCCCCCCCCCCCATCGCTGAGGACATAATCAGGTTCCTCACTATTGTCCTACAAAACGTCCACCCTTTCCAGCGCCCTCACACCCTCCTACAGGTCTCCCTCGCCACCCATTCCATTTTCCACTTAAAAATGCATGCCACCTACTCCAACAACCAGGCCCATTTCACCTTCTCTCATCTTCACACCCTTGTCTAAATCCCTGTCATGACGCGACAGCACCGTATCCTTTTCAACAACATCCGCTCCCTTCCTGCCAACAAGAACCTCTTCCTGCACTCCCTTGCCACCCACTGCGTGGATGCCTTCCTGCCTTCCACCTCAATGAAACTTTCCTCCAACCCCACCATACCGTCCACACGTCGCCCTACCTCCTTCACAGCTCCAATAATCCCCTCCAGATTGCGTGTGGTTGAGTTGCCATTGGTCACCACCGCCAGATCCCAGTTCGGCTTCAACCTCTCCTTCCCTTCCCCACCGAACACCTGATCCTTAGCCCCTTCTTCCCCGGCCTTACCGTTACCTGCGCCACCATCTATGTCCGCCCTAACTTCCCTATTCCCTTTGACATCCTCTCCCACATTGTCCGTACCTTCTCCTCCTACGTGATCGCCGCTGACCTCAACATCCATAGTCGTTCCGCCGCCCAGTTATGGCGGTGGCATCAGTTCCTCTCCTCCCTTCATGGCGACCTCATCCCCATCCCCCAGCACACCTGTCCCGAATCCAACTCCACTCCCGATGTTATCCTTTCCTCCCCTAATGCCCTTGGCTGCACAATGGTGGATGTCCTGGAGCCTATTGGTAGCGACCATCTCCCTATCCTCCTCACCATTTTAGATGGTCGTCGCCCCCGCCCCGACCCTCATAATGACCCTCCCCCAAAGTATGTCCATGACTATTCCCGTGCCAACTGGAATGCCTCCTGGGATACCCTCTCCACCCAGGCCGATAGCCACCCCTTCACCTACCACCACCCTGATGATGTAACCCATGCTGCCTCCTTTCTCCAGCAGACCTTATCTGAGGCTGTGGAGGCCCACGTCCCTACTGTCGCCATCCACCCCCACCATCCTACCTTACCCCCACAGGCTGTCTTCCTCCTCCATGAATCCCGCCATCTCTACCGTGCCTTCCTCCACCCGCGTGACCCCGACACACTACGACGCCACCGGCAACTCCAGCGACACATTCGAAATTTGCTCGCAGCTAAGAAACGCCGGGACTGGCGACAGACATACACCCATTTAAATGCTACCCTATCTATAAACTCGTCCAAGTTCTGGTCAGCCCTCCGTCACCTTACCGGAACTAAACCCTCCCCCTACTATCCTCTTCTCCATGATGATCACCCCTTCCCTGACACCCTTAGTAAGGCCAATCACTTTGCCTCTTACCTCTCCGATGTCTTTTCCATCCCTGATGATCCCCAGTTCGATTACTCCCTCTTCCCGGTTATCCGGGATCGAACTGACACCTCTGTCCCTCCCCTCGCTCCTGGTTTCCAGTATTTGGATAACATTGCACACACAGAATTCAATGCCCCTATCACTACATAGGATCTCATTGCTACACTCCGCACGAAACGCAACACTGCTCCTGGTCACGATCGTGTCACCTACCGTCACCTTTGTGAAGCTCCTGTCTCTTTCCTCTCCACGCTGGCCAGGCTCTACAATGTAGTCCTGTCCACTGGTTACTACCCCGACCTGTGGAGAACCTCCCATATCCTGATGTTCCTTAAACCTGATAAACCGCCGTCTGCCGTCTCCTCCTACCTTCCCATCAGCCTTACCTCGGTCTTCAGTAAGGTCCTGGAATCTATCCTCACCCGCCGCATTCACCAGCACCTCCGCCTCCTTCCCGTTACCCAGTGTGGCTTTCAGCCATCCTTCTCTTCCGACGACCTTCTCCTCCACCTCATGCACCTCCTTTCCGAACAGCTTAATTCCCGTCGCTCCGCAATCTTCCTCTCCCTGGACCTCGAACGTGCTTATAACCATGTATGGCATTCTGGTCTCCTCATCAAGCTCCAAACCTTCGCCCTTCCCATTAATTACGTCCGTCTGATCGGCTCCTTTCTCTCCCACCATCCTTCCTACGTCACCATCCACAACACGGATTCCTACACCTTTTTCCTTCCGCTGGTGTGCCCCAAGGCTCCATCCTCTGTCCACTTCTGTACCTTTTACATATGGCGGACATGCCGCCACCGTCACCCCCCGTCACCCTTCTCCAGTTTGCCGATGACACCGCCTTCCTTGCCCTTGCCCCCACCCTGCAGCGCTCCCAACACCTTCTCCAATCCCATCTTGACCAGTTCACTGCTTGGTGCAACCAGTGGTTGCTCAAGGTCAGTCCCTCCAAAACCCAGGCGATCATTGTAGGCAAAACCACCCCTTCCTTCCGCCTCCATGATTTCTATCTCACCATCTATGGCCATCCTATCGCCCTCACCCTCACCCTTAAGTACCTAGGCGTCAACCTCGACCGTCAACTCTCCTGGACCCCCCATCTCTGGACAATCCAAGCCAAGGCATGCTCCCGACTGCGTCTCCTCAAGCTCCCTTCCGGCCGTACATGGGGTCTGGACCCCTTCACCATACTCCACGCCTGTAAATCCCTCATCCGCCCTATTCTTTGTTACGCCCATCTGGCCTGGATCTCCGCCCCCCAACCCGTACCTTTTGTAAATCCTTTCAAATCCTTGAACACCACGCTCTCCGCCTCACCTATCGCATCCATCTCCCCTCCCCCACGCTGATCCTGTATCATCTCATTCCATTCCCCCACCTCCTCCTTTTCTTCGAAAGGATATGGATCCTGTACACCTCCCGCAAACTCGATCCTCCTCACCCGCTTGTCTCGCCCATCCTCTCCTGGCCCCGCCCGCTGCTGCGACTGTATTCCCATGTCCCATCCGGTCTCCATTTCTCCACCCTCCTTACCCTCTCCCAAGGTGGCTTCCGCCAGCTCCCCCTCCCTGATGATGTCCTCCCCTCCATATATCCCTCCTATGAACTTTGATCCTCCCTCCCTCTTCCTGTGTCTGTTCTTTTGGGCACCCTCCCTCCCTCCTCCCTAAATCCCCACTCCTCCCCCGGGCCTCCCCTCCCCTGTCCCTCTACTCCTCCTCCCATCTCCTCAGCCATTGGCATCTTTGTTCTCCCCTCTCCACCCTCTCCAACACCCCCTCACCCTTCTTCCCCTCTCGGCAGGTCCCCGCACTCGCACACGCTACATTGACATTTGCGTGCCGGAGATCATCGTCATCAGTGTCTCGTGTGTGTGACGTCGTTTTGTGTTTTTAGTGTCTGCGTCACGCTTCTACGTTCACTTGTGCCATCGGATTCCTCAGTGTTAATGTGCGCCGTGTCAACGTGTTTTCAGTGTCGTTGTCATCGAGTGTGAACGGCTCCGTGTTTGTTGTGTATCTGTGACCACTATTTTTTTGCCCCTCACTATGTTCACTCTCATTCTCCATTCAGTATTCTGTTATTGTCAACACTATGGCTGAAGAGCGGCGTAGCATGCCGTTGACAGCCTACCTGATTGTTCAGGTATTAAAAGAACAATAAAGGAAAACAAAAAAAAAGAGTATTAGCACGCACATGTTTAACTTGACGATGGTTTATATCAGAATATTTTAAGGGCATGTATGGCTGGCATACATGGCTATAAATATTTTATATTTCATACATCACTAAGACTTATATACACTCCTGGAAATTGAAATAAGAACACCGTGAATTCATTGTCCCAGGAAGGGGAAACCTTATTGACACATTCCTGGGGTCAGATACATCACATGATCACACTGACAGAACCACAGGCACATAGACACAGGCAACAGAGCATGCACAATGTCGGCACTAGTACAGTGTATATCCACCTTTCGCAGCAATGCAGGCTGCTATTCTCCCATGGAGACGATCGTAGAGATGCTGGATGTAGTCCTGTGGAACGGCTTGCCATGCCATTTCCACCTGGCGCCTCAGTTGGACCAGCGTTCGTGCTGGACGTGCAGACCGCGTGAGACGACGCTTCATCCAGTCCCAAACAAGCTCAATGGGGGACAGATCCGGAGATCTTGCTGGCCAGGGTAGTTGACTTATACCTTCTAGAGCACGTTGGGTGGCACGGGATACATGCGGATGTGCATTGTCCTGTAGGAACAGCAAGTTCCCTTGCCGGTCTAGGAATGGTAGAACGATGGGTTCGATGACGGTTTGTATGTACCGTGCACTATTCAGTGTCCCCTCGACGATCACCAGTGGTGTACGGCCAGTGTAGGAGATCGCTCCCCACACCATGATGCCGGGTGTTGGCCCTGTGTGCCTCGGTCGTATGCAGTCCTGATTGTGGCGCTCACCTGCAGGGCGCCAAAAACGCATACGACCATCATTGGCACCAAGGCAGAAGCGACTCTCATCGCTGAAGACGACTCGTCTCCATTCGTCCCTCCATTCACGCCTGTCGCGACACCACTGGAGGCGGGCTGCACGATGTTGGGGCGTGAGCGGAAGACGGCCTAACGGTGTGCGGGACCGTAGCCCAGCTTCATGGAGACGGTTGCGAATGGTCCTCGCCGATACCCCAGGAGCAACAGTGTCCCTAAATTGCTGGGAAGTGGCGGTGCGGCGCCTACGGCACTGCGTAGGATCCTACGGTCTTGGCGTGCATCCGTGCGTCGCTGCGGTCCGGTCCCAGGTCGACGGGCACGTGCACCTTCCGCCGACCACTGGCGACAACATCGATGTACTGTGGAGACCTCACGCCCCACGTGTTGAACAATTCGGCGGTACGTCCACCCGGCCTCCCGCATGCCCACTATACGCCCTCGCTCAAAGTCCGACAACTGCACATACGGTTCACGTACACGCTGTCGCGGCATGCTACCAGTGTTAGATTTAATTGTAACTAATTGAACCTGATCGCTTACACAATATTTATATTTACAACAGATGTGAAGATGGCGATAAGCGGAAACCGGTCATAATGTGTAAAGAAATCTATGGGATCAAGACGGACTTGCGAAAATAAAAGACGTATTAAGTTATTACTTCTTTTTTGCGGACTCTATTCGCATCACAGTTAGCAGTCACTATCCACATATACCACCGGCCGTACCGGCAAAATTATTTCGTTGTAAAACACGTAATTCGTTAGATATGGCGTCATAAACATTTAGATGAGTGGAAAACTACCTTCTGCTTCAACTAGCACTCAGCAGAAGTTCTGCATCGGGAATTAAGGTGCAATTTATTACTTCTTTACTACTAACTCTTCTTTGCAGCATTCTGCAGACAGTATCTACATGTATCACTGAACGTACCTGGAAAATTTAATTATTTTATGACACATAGTTCGGGACGTATGACATAAGCCTTGAGATGCGCGAAAAACTAGTTATCGCTTTAAATGGAGTGCAAATTACACTATATTCGACTAGTGTTCCGTAATGAGAGCAAGTAGTCAGTTCCAACATTCTTCAAACACACTTTCAGGCTTTTCATAAACTTTTTCTCACTTGCATGCTTAACGACAAATACTTAACACATTGACTTATTTGTAAAATAATAAAATGTGTGACTGTTTTTTGTGTGTATGAGAACTGATTTCTTTTTCCTAACTTTCAGTTGAGTCCAAGTTGAATGTGAACTCGCACAATGCAACTAGTGTGGTAATGTGAACGCTGTTCGATAAAAAATGTCGCCAAATGCGTCTGGCACTATGGAAGTGTATTGCATTAACTTTTACCAAATATAATTAAAAATCTTAAAACTAAATACAGATAATATGAAGCTTAGCAGCAAACTAGGTAAAGGAAGGAAACTTTGCCCGAGTTCAATACGAGGAAAAGAAACTGTGCTGGCCACATCATTCAATAAACCTAAGAAATTGTGTTCCGCTAATCGCAATGCTGCAAAACATAAAAAATAAACCTTTCGTGAGGAGATGGTGGTGGATACTAATTTTGAAGAATGGCATAGAAGAGATTAGCAGTCAAAAACTGTATTGGAATTATAAAACATTCCTTAACAATTAGAACTATCTTCCAAACTCATGCCAATTTACGGGCGAGCAAGCTATGCAGCGACAATGTAACCGATATATCCTGACACTTCTTAAATCAGTGCTTACAAAATTACACCTCCAAAATGAAAAATTCTCTGCTTTTGCATTTCTGTATTCTGCTAGTTACTTTCAGAAATCCAAGCAGCGTGATTAACACC
The DNA here is from genome assembly GCF_023864345.2 of Schistocerca serialis cubense. Classification (NCBI taxonomy): domain Eukaryota; kingdom Metazoa; phylum Arthropoda; class Insecta; order Orthoptera; family Acrididae; genus Schistocerca; species Schistocerca serialis. Next base: position 493,954,002 of record NC_064638.1, read on the forward strand.
CGACTCTCTACTTACTTCTCACTGAATGCTACACTGGTAACGACAATGCTATTGACAAACAAAAATGACACTGCTTGTACAGAGAACCTCTGAGGCGTAACATACCCACTATTGAAGGTTCTCTTTCAAAAAATCCAGTGTTCTGTACGAACTATGGCACATCGAATAAAGAGAGAGGTTACGTCACTTTCGACGAATACGGAAAATAAGCTAGAAACCCTATCTGAATTTGAATCTGTGATATAAATGAGAGTTCGATCTTGAAGGAATCAGGGTTACTCGTTACTTTCTAAGTTGCAGAGAAAAATATGTTATCTGAAACAGAAGTATCCTCCTTATCAAAAGAACGTGGCAAGTCAACCGTAAAGTTTTGCACTGAAGTTCTGTAACACTCTATAACATTTGCACCGCAGATATGACATTTAAGGCACTATCGATTTGTGGTTTTCACTAACTGAAATGTAGGCAAGCCAAAACATGATTTTAAGACGTTGAAGGATGTGTAGTTTTTTACAATTGTTTTTAAGTGAGACAGTTCCTGTTGACAGTAAAATCCTACAAGTAGCCTAAATAAGAATGTCAATGCTGTCTGTTGCAGGACGCTAGGGCAAGTAGCTTACGAGTTATCGTATTGTGAACATTGTAAACACCGACAGTTGTTTGTTCCACCTTATTGTTTAGACGCTGGACGCGAACGTTATATTTGTTTACTCTGCGATGTGTGCGATTGCACTGCGACGATCCTGTCTTATTGCGTGATAGTGCAAGTAGTAGAACGCTGAAAGGTATCCAATAGACGTCAACCTCCTCAACCTCTACACACAGTTACGGATGAAATGAAACCGTGTATTACTGCTGCCTGTGCTTCTGTTTTCGTTGAATTCCTTGAACGTTGGTAGCAATTGTTGCATGGTGGACTGCAAGCTTGTATTGACGCTGATGGCAGTAATTTTCAGCACAGGATTCGTGTACACAATCTGTCTTTACGTGTCAGAAATCACGGAGATATTATATTCACATTCTTTTGTCTTTTGTTTTTCCTATACAGGGTGGTCCATTGATAGCGACCGGGTCAAATATCTCACGAAATAAGCGTCAAACGAAAAAACTACAAAGAACGAAATTTGTCTAGCTTGAAGGGGGAAACCAGATGGCGCTATGGTTGGCCCGCTAGATGGCGCTGCATAGGTCAAACGGATATCAAATGCGTTTTTTTTTAAATAGAAATCTCCATTTTTTATTACATATTTGTGTTGTACATAAAATATATAAATGTTTTAGTTGGACCACATTTTTCGCTTTGTGATAGATGGCGCTGTAATAGTCACAAACGTATAAGAACGTGGTAGCACGTAACATTCCTCCAGTGCGGACGGTATGTGTTCGTGATCCATTACCCGTGTTAAAATGGACTGTTTACCAATTGCGGAAAAGGTCGATATCATGTTGATGTATGGCTATTGTGATCAAAATGCCCAACGGGCGTGTGCTATGTATGCTGGTCGGTATCCTGGTCGACATCATCCAAGTGTCCGGACCGTTCCCCGGATAGTTTCGTTTTTTAAGGAAACAGGAAGTGTTCAGCCACATGTGAAACGTCAACCACGACCTGCAACAAATGATGATGCCCAAGTAGGTGTTTTAGCTGCTGTCGCGGCTAATCCGCACATCAGTAACAGACAAATTTTGCGAGAATCGGTAATCTCAAAAATGTCAGTGTTGAGAATGCTACATCAACATCGATTGCACCCGTACCATATTTCAATGCACCAGGAATCGCATGGCGACGACTCTGAACGTCGTGTACAGTTCTGCCACTGGGCACAAGAGAAATTACGGGACGATGATAGATTTTTTGCGCGCGTTCTATTTAGCGACGAAGCGTCATTCACCAACAGCGGCAACGTAAACCGGCATAATATGCACTATTGGGCAACGGAAAATCTACGATGGCGGCTACAAGTGGAACATCAGCGACCTTGGCGGGGAGGGGGGGGGGGGGGTAATGTATGGTGCGTTTTTATGGGAGGCAGGATAATTGGCTCCCATTTCATCGATGGCACTCTAAATGGTGCAATGTATGCTGATTTCCTACGTAATGTTCTACCGATGTTACTACAAGATGTTTCACTGCTTGACAGAACGGCAATGTACTGCCAACATGATGGATGTCGGGCACATAGCTCGCGTGCAGTTGAAGCGGTATTGAATAGCATATTTCATGACAGATGGATTGGCCGTCGAAGAACCATACCATGGCCCACACGTTCACCGGATCTGACGTCCCCGGGTTTCATTCTGTGGGGAAAGTTGAAGGATATTTGCTATCGTGATCCACCGTCAACGCCTGACGACATGCGTCAGCACATTGTCAATGCATGTGCAAACATTACGGAAGGCCAACTACTCGCTGTTGAGAGGAATGTCGTTACACGTACTGCCAAATACATTGAGGTTGACGGACATCATGTTGAGCATTTATTGCATTAATGTGGTATTTATAGGTAATCACGCTGTAACAGCATGCGTTCTCAGAAATTATAAGTTCACTAAGGTACATGTATCACATTGGAACAACCGAAATAAAATGTTCAAACGTAACTAATTTCTGTATTTTAATTTAATAAACCTACCTGTTACCAACTGTTCATATAAAATTGTGAGCCATGTGTTTATGACTATTACAGCGCCATCTATCACAAAGCGAAAAAAGTGGTGCAACTAAAACATTCACATTTCTTTACGTACTACACGAATATGTAATAAATGGGGGGTCCTATTCAAGTTAGACAAGTTTCGTTCTTTGTAGTTTTTCCTTTTGACTCTTATTTCGTGAGATATTTGACCCGGTCACGATCAATGGACCACCCTGTATAATGTACGATTTAACAACAGGACAACTACGGAGATGCGTTAAGATCTCAGTAGGGCTGGATGTACGCACTCATGTGAAACTCACATTCCTTTTTGCAAAAATACGGTACAAGCAACTGTCGGTGTTCACATCTCGCAAACTTGATCTCCCTCACCCGCTTGTCTCTCCCATCCTCTCCCAGCCCCGTCCGCTGCTGCGCCTGCATTCCCACATCCCACCTGCTCTCCATCTCTCCACTGTCCACTCTCCATACACTCGCCCAAGGTGGCTTCCACCAACTGCCCCTCCCTGATTATGCCCTCATCCCCTCCATCTACCCCTCCTACCAACTTTGTTCCTCCTCTTCCACCCCTTGTGTTTTTTCCCAAGGGGTCCCTCTCTCCCTTCTCTCCCTCCTCCCTTCCTCCCTCCCTCCTCTTCCCTGGGCCTCCGCTTAGTCCCTCATCTTCTTTCCTCCCCCTCCCATCTCCCCTGCCACTGGCATCTACTCCCACCCCTCTCCCTCCTCTCCCACCTTTTCCCCTTTTTGGCAGGTCCCAGGACTCGTACACATATAGTGAAATTTCGCGCGCCGGAGATCATCGCCCTGTGTGTGTGTGTGTGTGTGTGTGTGTGTGTGGGCCGTCGTGTTCGTGTTCTAGTGTTCCAATGTTTCATCGTTTGTGCTCCAACGTTCGCGTGTGTCATCTCAGTGCGTGTTTACGTTTATGACCGTTTTTATTTTGAACACTGCGCCCATGAACGGCTCTGTGTGTTTTAATTTTGTTTGTCTATGTTTGTATATCTACCACGTCTGTTCTGCGATTGTCTATTTTTTTTTCATTAGTCTTATCTGTGGCCGCTGCTGGCCTACCTGTATCAGGTGTGAAAATAACAATAAAGAAAAAGAAACTGTAGGTGTTTACAATTTTCAGTTTGCGATATCTCGTAAACTACTTGCATTAGACTCCCGCTACAAAGACAATTGATGTTCTAATTTAACCAATTATGTTTGTGGTACTGTCAATACGCATTGTTGCCTTGAAATTTTTGTTCCTTTTGTAATTAAATACACATTTAAAACTCATAACATTCTGTGTAAAGGCTGCAAAAGCGAGCCCCTGTCTACGACTATAATCTGTGTAACCCGCATATCAGTGGCTCCTTCCATTGCTCAAAAGTTTTGGTGCAACTTTTAGATTATCCAGGCTGTATATCGAAGTGTGACATGATGGGTGTTGTGTGTGTGTGTGTGTGTGTGTGTGTGTGTGTGTGTGTATTTGACAAAGAGCGAGAGATACGGTAGAGATGGGTGAGACGGGGTGTGGAGCTAGTTGGTGGTCAACGTACGGAGGAAAGTCACTGTACTGCTCGGATGTGCTTTCGGCTACATGAGAACCCGTGATGCATTGTGGAAAGTTTCTCGGAAAACGGCGGAGGCGGCAGAAGCACCGCAGCTCAGCGGCGAGCTCGGAGGAAACGAGCCGTGAACCTAACAGCGCTTCGCCGCCACCAGCGTTCTCGCGTTTCGCCGATACTCTCCTCTCTTCGCGTCCAAGTGCTTCGTCCGCCGTTTCAGCTCACAGAGCCGCTACGAGTTGTGTGGGGGAAATAGCGCGTCTCCTGCGCGACGAGGCGCTAGGCTGCGCCTGCATTACGTTCCTATACGCGGTGTGTGTGTATGAGAGAGAGAGAGAGAGAGAGAGAGAGAGGGGGCGGGGGAGGGTCGCCTAGTAGTTTTACTAGTCGTATCACCAGGCTCTAGGTCGAACTCTGATATTACATACCACTCTCATATCGCCAGCAAAGTCACATTGCCTGCTGGACTTGGTCCTGTTTATCGAATGGGGAAAAATGAAATTACCGGAAGGATGAAAAAATAAACGGCCGATTAAATTTCGCGTATGGAACAAAATATTTTTAAAATCTGTTGTTAAGTATTTGATTTGCACACCGTTGGTTGTAACAAAGGTGTACTATAAATGATTCATACGTAATCAAAGATTTCATAGTGTCACGTCGTTCTTGTCAGTTTTGAGTGCACAGTGAGTGCGTGACCATGCCTATAAAATAGCGTCTCCAACCATGTATGGGTGAATGCTAAGAATTTCGCCTGATTTCATGCAACCCCACCTGTCATGCAGTTCCTTCTTCATTACAGTTTTCGGCCGACACTGCACGTTCAATGAGGACCGACCTGCAACGTTTTCGATGGGAAGTTCTTGATCACCCACCATACAGCCCGGACTCGGCTCCTTGTTTTCGTCTCTGCTCAAATGAATAGCTGCCTTTGATGACAACATTTTGGCGCAGACAACGAGGTTCAAAATGGCTCTGAGCACTATGGGACTTAAGTTCTAAGGTCATCAGTCCCCTAGAACTTAGAACTACTCTAAAGCTAACTAACCTAAACACCAGGCACATTCATGCCCGAGGCAGGATTCGAACCTGCGACCGTAGCGGTCGCGCGGATCCAAACTGTAGCGCCTAGAACCGCTCGGCTACTCCGGCCGGCGACACCGAGGTGCAGCTTGTAAAATTGTCAGAATGTACAAGAGGCTGCCTTCTATAACGAAGGTATTAGAAAGTTTGTACAACGCTACGGCAGATGTGTAAGTCGGTGCGGCGAGGCGACTATGTAAGCAAGTAGCTGGTAAGTGTAGCTGATTTTTGTAAATAAAACAGTTTTGAGTTTCATTGTGGTTTTCATTTTACTATGCGAAGAGACCTCGTACGATTTATAAATAAACAGAACGGTAAATTTAATAAGTTTACATTTTGCACTCTACAAAGTTTCTGTGCGAGTTCCCGTATGGTCTTACAGCATCCGTCCAAGTAGTAAAGTTCGTTTCACACGTCGTGCAGCGATGTACTGTCCACGCAAAATGCCGGCCGCTGCTGCTACGGTCGTAGGTTAGAATCCTGCCTCGGGTATGGATGTGTGTGATGTCCTTAGGTTAGTTAGGTTTAAGTAGTTCTTAGTCTATGGGACCGATGACCTCAGATGTTAAGGCACATAGTGCTTAGAGCTATTTGAACCATTTCCACGCAAAAGTAGCGCAATAGCTAAAGTTCTCAGCTATCACGCACGCGCCACAGGTTCATCTCCAGACACCGTACTTCTTTGTCGTTGTTGAATTTTATCGTACAGAATATGATTAAATAGTACAAGCTATGCAAAATTATTCAGACGTAGTCATTTTCGACGTAGTTCTATCAGTAATAAATCAATCATTAGAGCAAACTCCCATGAAATATGTATTCCGTTTGGTACAGAACAGATTATAGAATCGTCTTAGTCACTATCACTAACATCGATTGCTGCGCTACAACAAAAATTACGGATGGTATTTGTCGCAGAAGCAAGCGAAACACAGATTCGTAGAGCAGCATACACATTTAATGAAACCTACAGAGATACTGATTACTCGAAGCGATTTCTCTATTAGTCTTTAGCAAGTTGTGTGCGCCTTCAATTTTTTCCTTAAATATTTTAACCTGGTTGCAAAAACAAGCATCACAGAGTTGGCACAGTGGAATAAGTTTCCGCTAGAATTTTTACGTTGCGGGTGCTTGTTTTTCTTTCTTCTACGAGTACAAAGGTGTGATCGTAAAGTACCTAATCAGTCTACCGTACCTACAGATCAACCGAACGTTATACGAATATTTGACATTCTAGTTACAAAAAACGAACGGAATACACATTTATTGTAATAATAGATATATTAATGAAATTACTAGAACAAAAGCGACTACTTTTCAATAAAATTAAAAGTGATGTGATTTGCACGACATTTACTTTTTAACTATTTTCTGTATAATGGAACTGAAGGAAAGTATACGATAGGTTTTGAAACTCGTGAACTTTAACTTTTAGGCTACTTTCACGTAGGCAACATGTGAGTAATGTTATATTTACACAGTGATGAGCCAAAACATGAGGACCACCTACTTGATAGTTCGTTAGTCCGTCTTTGGAACGAAACGCTTTGCTGATTCTACTTATCAATGATTCCACAGTTTGTTGGTAGATTTGTGGAGGTATGTGGAATTAGATACCTGGGCACAGGTCATCTAATTCGGGTAAATAATGGGCCGCTGATCTGCATACAAGGTGATTCCGCCCGATAGCAACCTTCATGGGATCCACAAGATTTCTTACATAGGGCGAATTTGGTCACTGAGACATCAACGTGAGTTCACGTCGTACTTCTGAAAGATTACATCGCTATTGGGAAAGATACGAAGCATAAACGGATGGAGGTGGTTCGCAGCTGCCAGTGTGTCTTCAGTTACTGCCACAGGTCCCATGCAGGCACAGGAGAACGCCTCCCACAGTACAATACTGCTCCCACTAGCCTGCGTCCGTCTCGCGCTGCAAATTTCGAGCCGCTGTCCAGCTCGACGATGGCGTTTGTGAAGATGTCCAGCGACCTAGTGAAGCAAACATGTGATTGACTCATAGAGCCGACATGTTTCTTTTGATTGATGATCGAAACTCGATGCTCCCGTGCCAACATATGAACACACAGGGGTAGTCGCTTCAACAATGTACTATAAATGGTGTACTCCGAAATACTTATGTGCGGACCAGCACTGTGCTCTCTAGGCAAATATGCCCCTCTTTACCTACTTTACAGAGCAGACAAGCCTTCGGACCCAACGTTCTGTGAAGAGTTGTGGATGTCCAACCATTTAGCATCTAGTGGTAGTTTCACCGTCCTCCTACCCCTTCCCGTAGGTGCTTGCGACAGTACCAAGTGAACATTCGAGCAGCTTCACCGTTTTTGAGATACTTGTTCACAGGCTGTCGAAGTCGCTGATGTCAATGGATTTCTCCATCTGCAGCCCATATCTTCGGTAGGGCGATCCCCTGTCCATATCCCCTAGGCTTACATACTTTGTTGACACTCCACGTACCCACAGCACCACCGGGCGGCAACCAACGTCAAGGTGGGCGTTGGTCGTAAAGTTTTCGTTTATCAGTGTACAAAGTGTGCATAAAACTTCGACATCGATTTTTTCGGAGACTAGGAGACGTCGCGTGGAAAGCTGCTTACCAGATATCAGATCCGGTCCCTCTACAACGTATCCAAGATCAGTCAGAAACATTCATTCTGATAGTCCCCTTGTGAGCTGGTTCAGTGTTCTTGACAGTGAGGTAACGTAAACGTAGTCCTTATTGTATCTCCAAAGGAAAAAGTGGCAGAGCGTTAGCTCATGTGACCTGTGGGGCCTAAGAAACAGGGTCACATCATCTTCATCCCTAGACCCAATGCAGCGATGGGAAGTTCGTCGTTTAGGTAGCGACCAACATCGATGCTGCAGTGAGGGGGGTGCCTCGTCTTACTGCAAGATAAAATTCTCAGAATTAGCCGTCAGTTGTGGAAACTGCGACATATCGTGTTACGAGGTACCCGTCACAGTCTTCTCACAGAAGAAAAATGGCCCATACAGTTCCATATGTGGTACTGCACAAAAAAAAATCTTCAGCAAATCTTGGTTTTGCGCCGAAATTTCGTGAGGATTTTTATTGCTTCACACTCTCATAATGAATCGATTAACTTTTCCAGGTAACTGGAAGGTTGCTTATTAGCTGAATATCAACCTGGAGGCAATATGCTCATCTTCATGTGCTTCTTGCGTTATAGGACGGAACTGAAGGCGCTGGCCATAATCTCTTAGGTTTTAATTGTTGCACAGGCTGTAGACGATGCGGTTTGAAATGTAATTGTTGTCGCGGAAACGTCCACACAATCTGCTGCCCAAGATTCATGACTTGGGTGGAGCAGATTGCGTACAATTCTTTCTCTAATTCTCTCCACGGATCCGGCACACATCGTCGACCGGTCCGTTTCTGCTTACAGACGCGACCAGAGTTTCTAAACTGTCGATATCAACGCACAAGGCGCCGCTTACATGGCGGTTCTTTCCCATGATTTGTTCAGAATACTCGGTGCAAAATAATGGCCCTGAGCACTATGGGACTTAACACCTGAGGTCATCAGTCCCCTAGAACTTAGAACTGTTTAAACCCAACTAACCTAAGGAAATCACACACATCCATGCCCGAGGCAGGATTCGAACCTGCGACCGTAGCGATCTCGCGGTTCCCGACTGCAGCGCCTAGAACCGCACGGCCACTCCGGCCGGCTACTCGGTGCACTATTGTAACAAATGAACATGTCATATGTTCCAATACACAAAAATTGTATTACTGCTTTCTCTCTATGTTGTCAAGGCTTTACATTCGAAACAGAAAGTGAAGGACAGGATGCAAATCTAGTGAGTTTGTGGATCTATTCACGCATCAATTTGTACAGCTAATATTTTGGAAAATGTACAACTCTGAAAAGGAATGCGCCATTTGTAGTAGCCCTGTACATAATTGTTATCACGCGAATTACAAGTCATTCACTTGAAAATTTATAGTTTGCTGTTGTAGTTCTCCGGAAAGTATATAAATAAACTAAGTTCATAAATCTATTGACAAAATAAGGTTTCTTACCTTTACGTATCTAAATAAATATTCTTCTCATTTATTGTCCTATAAGGTAAAGATAAAAACGTCTTATATGAAACAAGGGGTACAAATTGTGACCTGTCTTCCCAATTCAGCATCGGGCGAATCTTTACGAAGTGCTTGGTAGACGATATTCCCTATTGTACCACGGAGTAGGATTTTTTTCTCTTTCCCTTAAGGTATAGATCGCAGGAAGAATGTGTGCATCCATCCAGGAGCTCTGCGATCTTGTGTGGTGGTACTTATGTAAGCCGTGTGTGAGGATCTGTAGAAGATACCTAGAGTCCCCAGTACTGGTTCTTGGAACAATTAGTGTGTATCTGCAGTCCACTTGCCGTTAACGTCCTTCGGTGTTTCCTTGACGGTCACCGGGGGGTCTAACAGAATTCTGACCATTAGTGTAGCCGCTTATTATATACCTTCAGTACACCCTATAAACGTTATTTGGTATGGTTCTACAAGTTGAGCCATTTCCTTGGATGGGCCGCACGAGTAGTTTGCAAACAATCTCGTTTGGCAGTTTTTTCGGTTATGAGTGAACTGAAGCCTGACAAATAGAGTACCTATAATTGAGCTGATGCGTTCATTCTCCAATACTTCGTTTCGAAAATATGTGCGGAAGAACAGCTGCCGTCCTCTCCGGAAAGGTTATTGCTTAAATATCTAAATTAATAAGCCAATTAAAGGTATTAATTTTTAAAATGTCAGAGAAGTTACTCACCGCACTAAACTCTCCCCCACTTCTACCATCGCTGCATGGATAGTAACATTTAGGGTTTATATTTCTAGTGAACAGCGGGTGGGCCGCTAGACAGAGGGGTACGTTACGGTCCCGACGGTCTGACGCCAGAGGCCTGAAACATTATTCCCCTCCGCCGCCTGGTGGCCACATTTTGCCGACTGTAGGGGATCTTCGCCGTTGGAAAAGTCGGGGGGCTTTCTTTCAGCTGATCCCCGCTGCTGTTGACATTGTATCCAGATGGTGGAGGCATAGCTCAACGAAAAATTCGAAAGGTTGGTCCATAAAACCGTCAACATCTCGTTGTTGTCTCTCATTTTGCCTCAGTTTTTCGCAAATTCCACTTGCTTTGTGACAATCCACTGTCTGTCTCCGCCGACAGTGCGCCGAGACGTGAGCAGCTTGCATGTGATAGCCGTCGCGTCATTGCTCTCCTTGGCGGCATACGTCAATTCCTCCGCGTGTTAGGTCCTTCTTAAGATGGGTGCCTAAGAGCAGTAAAGAATGCTGTAGCTAGATTCCCTTACAACGTGTGTGTGTTTGTGTGTGTGTGTGTGTGTGTGTGTGTGTGTGTGTGTGTGTGTGTGTGTGTTCACGCGCGCACGCTTCTTATAATGCTTTGATCAAGTTCAGAGCACACCTACGCACCTAGCCCACAGCTAGGTGCGTAAAAATACTAAACGCTGTTGGGGTAGTCGAAAGATGTGCTCTTGGCTGACCTTCATTAACTTCTGGTCTGGTTTTTCGGTATCGAATGTATCTTATTACTTGTTCATATCTTGTTACTGTGTTTGTTCATGTCATGTTACTGTGTTCAGTAACGACAGTAGGAAACGCTTGCTTTATTCCTATCAGAAAATTACAGGACAGGGCCCTGTAAGCAGACTTACAAGACCACATTGCCTGTGCAAGGATATAAATTATTTATTCATATTACGTACATGCTAATTAATTCCCGTTCCACAACATCCTCACTTGCACCATCTACGTAACGGATTCTCCCCTCCTCCTCACATCTGCTGCAATACGATTGCGCATCTTCATAAATTGTACGAGCTAATTCATTGTAACTGTGACTCTTTGTTATTGCAGTCAAAGAATGCTACGTTTCTTCATTATGAGATATGTACTATTTTACATTTCTGAACATCAAAGCACTTGTCCCTCTTTGTACAACTTTGGAACCTTTTCAGGGTCCAGAGGCCACGTAGCTTCTATTGGCTACTGCACTATACTGCACTACACTTTCAAAATGGTCACCAGATTTATAAACAGCAGTCGGACGTTCTACCAGTCGTTCAATTCCCCGCGATAGAAATCCGCTGCTTGGTCGCAGGAGCCACTCGACCACCGCTGCGCGAACGTTCTCATCCTGGAACATTTCTTTCCCCCCAGACGTTCTTTCAGCTTGCCGAAGAAGTCGAAACCGCATGGTGCAAAATCTGCACTTGCCTATCAGTATCAAAGACGCGTGTGTGACAGTGGTCATATTGTTGGTACCTACGGCTAGGTCCGACGTTGCATTTGCTCCATATACCATCAGAATTTCGCGGTGAATCTGTGCGCAATTTAGACGTTTTGCCCAAAAGAATCGTACTTTTTCGTGTGCTTTACTCTCATTTCCATATTGTGACGCAACTGTTAGCCTACCACAGCAGAACCATGTCTGCAACAAACCTGGAAAATGTACTCTCTTCCTACAATGCACCATTCTTGTTGCGCAGCGACATGTTTGACATAAATTATGAAGTCTATAAGTAATACTCTTTGACATTTCAACATTGTAGCTCCATTCCGGAGAGATGATGCGGTATTGGGTAAAGTGCTTCACGCCACCATAGCGTTAGTCTGTTTATTATTGTTATCGCTAATAAATTCTCGAATCCTTTGGCGTGATAATGTACCTCAAGTTTCTATATTAATTCGTGTAGAAAATGTGATCCATGGAGATCAGAGGAATCTTTCTAAAATAAATGGTATATTTGCAACAGGTTCGTTTTCATCCATAAAAAAGAACTTGAGTCACGACTTTTTTTTTACCTCCTTCTGCGCAGTAGGCTATAACCAGTGAATATTTTCGTGATACGAGCTCGCCGGCCGAAGTGGCCGAGCGGTTCTAGGCGCTTCAGTCCGGAACCGCGCTGCTGCTACGGTTGCAGGTTCGAATCTTGCCTCGGGCATGGATGTTGGTGATGTTCTTAGGTTAGTTAGTTTTAAGTAGTTCTAAGTATAGGGGACTGATGACCTCAGATGTTAAGTCCTATAGTGCTTAGAGCCATTACAACCATTTGTATAATAAAATAACACTTTCTAATTTGGTCAGTAGAAAGTACTTAAAACTTGAAGCCAGTCTTTAAGCTACTGCACAACGGCCACAACTGAATGAGCCACCAACTTTAATGTACCTTGCTTAAATAATTTTCCGACGGCTCACGATATTTACAGGACAAAAACAAAGCAGTAACTGTTACTTTAATTTATTGGCAACAGTATTCGGCCATCACTCGGGTCAGATTTACACAGCAACTTTTGATAAATGAAAAATGTTTCTTACGTATAAGGCAGCGGAAAACATATTTGACATCACACTTTAAATACAGCTTATATTGTGCTGGACTTTCAGGAAGCTCTTAATAAACCACAGCATACTGGAAACCAAGATGATATAGATTGGTAGGCTCGAAGAACAAACCAGGTAACTTACTGAAAGAACACAGAAAAAAGATGCTCACTATTATACCACCGACGCAATCCTGTCCAAGTGAGCTGGTCAAATATCGTAGAAGCTACCACAGGGAGACGGAGTGCAACTCTGAATACACGGCCCAGCAGCTGTGCTATACTGGCAAGGGCTATTGCCAAGAAGTATCACTCTATACATAAATTCGTCCAATTTGCCCCTGGCCAGCGAACCCTCTAGAAGAGTGAAGCGTCTTCACGGGAGAGTGAGACATGTCGCTTATATCTGGCTAACGACTGCACTCCACTTTGCACAAGGCCAAACCTGGATACACAGGCGAGTGTTCTTGCCAAGAGAGCGACGCTCTCTCTGCTCGCAGACGAAAGCACTACTGCTTATTGCTGCTCCAAGAATACTGTAGCCAGAGAGCTCTAACGGCGCATGCGCACTTCTATTTCCCCCATCTTTCGCCTGCGCTCTGATGATCATCACCGAAGATCTACCTATCGGTGAAGAGCAAATGTATTTTACCCTCGTGACGGATCTGTCTGATATCTACTTATCCTACATTGCACTTTAGGTCGCTCCAGGTATTTACGCCTACGTTTTTTGTAGTAGTTACTGTGTCCTGAGGTTTTTTTCCAGTGTTATAACCGAGCAGTAATGGAGCTCTTCGGCTATTTACGAGCAATGAGTTGCATCTGTCTACGTTAAGGGCTAACTTCCAGTCCACGTACCAATCGTCGATCCTATGCAGGTCTTGCTACATTCCGCCGCAGTCTTCAGGCGTAACAACATTCCTTCAGACAGCAGCACCATCCACAGATAACCTCACGTAGCCTGCTCCATTATCCACAATACTGTGTCATTAGTACAAGTTGTAAATAGCAGCGGGAGCTTAGGAAGTTAGTTCGCGAAGCGCTAGACGAATCTAGATGAGAAAGAAGGAAGGTCAAGGTCGTTGTCGCAGGAGTTGAAGTTCGTGCAAAATGAAGAAACCGTCATCCCAATATTTACTTTGAACGGTTTAGGGGGGACAAAGAAAATCTGTGAGGGCTGGACGTGGAATTGCACCGCAGCTATCTTACCCAAGTCCACGAAGCTAGTCTACGCGACATAGTTCGGTGCAGTTCTAGATGAAGAAAGTGGGAAAGCTTATGAAGCTTGACCAGAAGCTCTAGTAGCAAGAAGTGCGTAATGCGGTTGTAATAATGTATAACATTAAAACACTTTGTCAGAAGGGAGATATGTGTATATACTCTGCATGTATAAACCAGAACGACGTTGTGGGACCAAAACAATACGCAGGGTGTGCATACAACAGTTCTGAGATCAGATTACTGTTTCGATTCAATAACGACCTCGTGTGTAAATAACCACAATTTACTGCGTTTTTAATGTTAACAGTAAGCTCATCGACGTTAACAGCATAGGGTTACTAGCAAAGGGTAGACTTCTACAAGCACACATTTATGTTGACGATTTGGTCAGGATACTTCTCCCGGATATCGTATCAAATCCTATATAATAATCTTATATATATATAGTGTCGGAAGTTCCATGCGGCTTTTCGCGGATGATGCTGTAGTATACAGAGAAGTTGCAGCATTAGAAAATTGCAGCGAAATGCGGGAAGATCTACAGCGGATAGGCACTTGGTGCAGAGAGTGGCTACTGACCCTTAATAGACAAATATAATGTATTGCGAATACATAGAAAGAAGGATACTTTATTGTATGATTATATGATAGCGGAACAAACACTGGTAGCAGTTACTTCTGCAAAATATCTGGGAGTATGCGTACGGAACGATTTGAAGTGGAATAATCATATAAAATTAATTGTTGGTAAGTCGGGTGCCAGGTTGAAATTCATTGGGAGAGTCCTTAAAAAATGTAGTCCATCAATAAAGGAAGTGGGTTACAAAACACTCTTTCGCCCTATACTTGAGTATTGCTCATCAGTGTGGCATCCGTACCAGGTAGGGTTGACAGAGGAGATAGAGAAGATCCAAAGAAGAGTGGCGCGTTTCGTCACAGGGTTGTTTGGTAAGCGTGATAGCGTTACGGAGATGTTTAATAAACTCAAGTGGAAGTCTCTGCAAGAGAGGCGCTCTGCATCGCGGTGTAGCTTGCTGTCCAGGTTTCGAGAGGGTGCGTTTCTGGATGAGGTATCGAATACATTGCTTCCTCCTACTTATACCTCCCTAGGAGATCACAAATGTGAAATTAGAGAGATTCGAGCGCGCACGGAGGCTTTCCGGCAGTCGTTCTTCCCGCGAACCATACGCGAATGGAACAGGAAAGGGAGGTAATGACAGTGGCACGTAAAGTGCCCTCCGCCACACACCGTTGGGTGGCTTGCGGAGTACAAATGTAGATGTAGAAGTGTCCCACGGAACCTAAGGTAACAGCCTTCCACACTGTTATTGAAACCTGGTAGTCAAGGGAATGCGGGATTCGGTTACGATAATGGACGGGGCTGTAATCAGTTACTATTGGTTGCCATTTACAGTTACACACAATTTATCTTAAACCAGGAATCACAGACTCAACAATAAATTTAAAAAAATACCACACGTTATTAATGAAGGAATAAACAACTGTGTAAATTATAGTGTTTTCTGTGAGTTACAATTTAGCAAATCATCATTAAATACAGATACAGCAGATACTGTTTTAAAAGAAAGCCACTGCGATCTGGGCAGAAGACCTTACACGCCAGAAATTGCAATAAATTAAGAACTGTTGAAGAACTCGCTGCTATTTACAACTTACAGGTATTGAAATGTTGAAGGTAAGTCGCCACAAACACAGCAGAAGGCGTGGACTGAAGGAGCGGTACACAGAAACACAGAACTACTGGACATCATACCTCCTTTTAGAACACACATGTCTTACAAGAACCAAGGGGCCACAGACGGTGCTCCAGGAATCGACCTCCGAGAAGGTCAGGCAACAAACACTTTCATGAGCGAAGAGATAGGCAGCCAAGAGTTGCATTCACTTCACAAGTTGGTAACTCAGACTAGTGGCAGTCTAATGAATGACTAATGGTAATCTTGCTGAAGCTACCTGACATCCGATAAATCAAATGTAACGATGGAATAAAACGCCAAAGCCGGAACCGGCGATCTGCTCTACTTTCCCTGAATACTGTGCTTAGAGCGCCCGGAACGAGAAAGGAATCACTACCACCAGAATAGAAGAATCCCCAACCGGCCTACAATCAAGAAAGCTGTCCAAACTACACGCCTTACCAGACAGCAGCGGCAAGACGAGGAAACGTACACTGTCGTTACGTACAATAACTCCCAGGGCAGGTAACTGGGGCATTAGGACCACCAGGCAAGAAAAATTACCGCTGGCTGAACGTAGCAAATTGTAACAAGTTGAACGCAGTAAATAGTAATAAGAAGTCGAGTAAAGCTAATCAGATCCGCCTTCCCCAAGCACTCCATTCGCTGCTCTTCTCCTCGGCGACACTACGAGCAGCAACACGAAACCAAGTCACAGGAGAATCGCGAGATATCACAATGGTGGAGGTTTCTCTACTTGGATTGAAACGCACTCATCTTAAAGCTTGCTGGATCCGGTTTACGACGAGGTCGTGCACCCTCGTGACCACAGCCCTTCCATCCGGCAGTCCGTGCGCGCCGGCGTGTTCTGGCACTGCGTGGAGCAGATATTCTACATATTCCGTTCAAAAATGGTTCAAATGGCTCTGAGCACTATGGGACTCAACTGCTGAGGTCATTAGTCCCCCAGAACTTAGAACTAGTTAAACCTAACTAACCTAAGGACAACACAAACATCCATGCCCGAGGCAGGATTCGAACCTGCGACCGTAGCGGTCTTGCGGTTCCAGACTGCAGCGCCTTTAACCGCACGGCCACTTCGGCCGGCCTACATATTCCGTCCCCCATTTCAATACAATGTACAGTGCTTCAGGTGTCCTACGTAATCGTTTCCCACATCAATACAATCTACAATGCGTTCATAAAACCATGCAAAACTGTCAGAAAAGCTCTTTTTGATGTTGTTCAACTCGTAAGTCATTCTGGCTTCAACGTCGGTTGTGTCGTAGAAGCGTTGACCTTTCATAAGAATTACCTCACTCTGTCGTTTTGTGGTAGACTCGTACTGATAAAACCAAGTCTCATCACCACCGAAGATCTTTTCCAGAAAAAAATTTATGCGTTTTGCATTTCAAACAAATTGCTGCAGGCGTCCACGCGTCGTTGTTTTCTCTAAACAATCAGCGTGTGCGAGACGAACTTTGTGTTGGGAATTCAGGAGGCCGGCGTAGGTTATCTTCAGTCAGAAGGATTCCCAGCAATCAGTATTGAAATATTTATTACATGTGAAGAAGTACTAAATTGACGACTCTCCTTCTGAAATGTCCAACCCAATCCGACGACTAAAATTATTGCAAGTCGTCTAAAATACACTATTGGCGACACCACGAAGATGACTTGCTACAGACGCGAAATTTAACCAAAAGGAAGAATATGCTGTGATATGCAAATGATTACCTTTTCAGAGCATTCACACAAGGTTGGCGCCGGTGGCGACATCTACAACCTACTGACATGAGGAATGTTTCCAACCGATTTTTCATACACAAACAGCAGTTGACCGGCGTTGCCTGGTGAAACGTTGTTGTGATGCCTCGTGTAAGGAGGAGAAATGCGTACCATCATGTTTCCGACTTAGATAAAGGTCGGATTGTAGGCTATTGCGATTGCGGTTTATCGTATCGGGACATTGCTGCTGGTGTTGGTCGAGATCCAATGACTGTTAGCAAAATATGGAGTCGGTGGGTTCAGGAGGGAAATATGGAACGCCGTGCTGGATCCCAACGGCCTCGTATGACTAGCAGTCGAGATAACAGCATCTTATCCGCATGACTGTATCTCATCGTGTAGCCACGTGTCGATCCATGAGTCAACAGATGGGGACGTTTGCAAGACAACAACCATCTGCACATACAGTTCGACGACGTTTGCAGCAGCATGGACTATCAGCTCGGAGACCATGGCTGCGGATACCTTTGACACTGCATCACAGTCAGGAGCGCCTGCGATGGCGTACTCAACGACGAACCTGGGTGCACGGATGGCAAAACGTCATTTTTTTTCGGATCATTTCAGGTTATGTTTACAGCATCATGATGGTCGCATCCATGTTCGGCGACATCGCGGTGAACGCACATTGGAAGCGTGTATTCGTCTTCGCCATACTGGCGTATCACCCGGCGAGATGGTATGGGGTGCCATTGGTTACACGTCTCGGTCACCTCTTGTTCGCATTGACGGCACTTTGAACATTGGACGTTACATTTCAAATGTGTTACGACTCGTGGCTCTACCCTTCATTCGATCCCTGCGAACCCCTACATTTCAGCAGGATAATGCACGTCCGCATGTTGCAGGTCCTGTACGGACCTTTCTGCATACAGAAAATGTTTGACCGCTGCCCTGGCCAGCACATTCTCCAGATCTCTCACCAATTGAAAACGTCTGGTCAATGGTGGCAGAGCAACTGGCTCGTCACAATACGCCAGTCCCTACTCTTGATGAACGGTGGTATCATGTTGAAGCTGCATGGGCAGCCGTACGTGCACACGCCATCCTAGCTCTGTTTGACTCAATGCCCAGGCGTTCAAGGGCGTTATTACGGCCAGAGGTAGGTGTTCTGTGTACTGATTTCTCAGGATCTATGCACCAAAATTGCGTAAAAATGTAATCACATGTCAGTTCTAGTATAATATATTTGTCCAATATATTTGTCCAATATGCATTTCTTCTTGGTGTAGCAATTTTAACGGCCAGTAGTGTATCTCTGTAGTGGCAGCATCAGTTGCTAACAGTAGATCTGAATGTTGGGATATATGCAATTGCAAAGGTTTCTAAGTCAGTCAGTCTTCAATACTATGACTGTTCTGTAGCTGACGACCCGTGACCAGTATGAAAGTCTGTGCAATGTAATTCAACTAGAAAACACACAAAGGACCCTATACCTCGATGTCTGAACTTAAGTGAACCCGCCACTGCAGCTCTGCTTGCATATCTTTGACAGCGGTGTAAGCGTTCGTGGCTGCGTCCTAACGCTGTACAAAACGCGGCGCCGTGACGGGCGGCGTTCGTGTTTTGAAGTGCGGCCAACCGCAGCAGATAGCACTACATTAGGTATCACAATGGTTGATACCTGACCGCAATAACACGTCATCGTAGCAGGCAACAAATACAATTCTGTAATAGTACTGAGGCGGAAAAGTGAAGAATGGTAAGGTGAAGAGTATAGTTACACTAACTGTTACAGAATATTCTGGTTGTATGATACCTTTCAAAAATTAAACAATATGTATCTCTGACACTGTCCCCAGAGAGTCATTCTGTGGGATAGTGTGAAAATTCTCCGTCGGAATAGATTTTCAGCTACATGAGCAGGCCGTAATTCCTTAAAAATTTCTTATGATTATGTGAGTGATATTTTCTCATGCGTGGAGAGTGTTAATACTAGTGGAAAATTAACCCTTAGAAGGGTGTAACAGGAAGAACGCAATGGCTTGTTTGTTGTACTTCGAACCTCACGACGATTCCGTTTGTTGTTGTGGTGGTAAACACGTTTCAGATCAGAAAGTGATTTTCTTAGGGCCTTCCATTAACCAAACCTGGTCGATGAAGGCAACCCAGCCTCCTTTTGTCTCTTAAGCGAATGGACCTATGTCCCAGCCAAGAGTAAGGGTTTGGGGTTGTGGGGGGGGGGGGGGGAGAGGGGATGGGTTACTGCAGGAAGCCACCCTTGATCCGACCTTAGCCGATCAGATCCGAGTCAAGCCCAGCAGAGCCGTGCAGTGTTTATTCAGTTTGTGAGAAGACAATAGCAATTCGCCCCAGAGAGGGAATAGCTTCCGCGCTGTAGCTATCGGCGATTGAGCCTGAGAGTCTATTTCCGAGGAATATTTCCAACGCAACGAAGAAGACGTCCTTCCAAAGTCGAACACTGACACAGTGAACACGACACAGCAGTGGTACAGTATTAAAAATGTGGGCACACACTACTTTCTGATGTTGTCTTCACGTATTTGACTTGGTGTGCAGTAGTGATTCAAAGCTGTAAAGAAAGATCGAGCTTACTAGCAAGCAATATGGAAGAATTCCTTCTGAACGTGCTGACTGAAACTGTTGGCTGTAAATATTAAAACGTTTTAAAGATGGAGCAGCCGTACTCAGCGACGAGGCTGGTGTTTTAGACTGTAAAGTATCTGAAAATATCTGCAGATTACTCGTAACAGCTGAAACCAGAAATCGCTTATATTCAATCGCTGCTCTGCGTCAAATAATGTGTTATAGCTTTCCTACATTTTCTGTACCTCTACACAGTCGTTAAATGTACCTTAATGAGAAGTAATCAATATTAAAGAGGTTTAAAAACATAAACTGCAGTCGTATCCAACTATCCGATACCACAGCGATCAGTCGCATTGCATTATTGTATGTTTGCAGTCAATTTGTAGTCGATGACATGGTTATCAACGACTGAGAATTTTTTTCTATTCCGGAGCTATAGGTAAAGGAAAAAGGAAATGTTATGTTATTTTTACACATGTATGTACGTCATATGTTGTGTACATTCTGTCCACTGAGATTTGTAGCTTTTCGTTTCTACATTTCTCCATACTTATGAAGTGTGGCAGGATAGTACTATAAATGTGTAGTTATAAGTATTGTTTAGTTTTCGTTGTTGTTTGATTCTATGGACGTAATCCGGAACGTCGTAGTCTAAAATTAACTTAACTGTGACTGTCTAAGTTTTTTTTTTATTTAATGATCAAACATGATCCTCTTCATCATAGCAAATGTGCTTGGATAAAAAAAAAAGGAACTTCGATCACTGAAAGAAGGTTAGGATCGCATCCCTTTAATTTCAGCACCATACGTCCCTTAGAAGATACCTGCGCAAAAAATTCTTACGCGTTCTTTATACCCACTTCTGAAGGGAAAGCAGATGCGAAGAGCCTCAAATTTAAGTAATATTTCCATGTGTTCTTCAAACCAGCTTACTACTTCTTTCTGAATAGCATTGTTTCAAAATCGCAAAACTTAGAGACAATAGGTTTATTCGGAAGAATTCAGTATATGTTAACAGAACGCCTACAGTGAAATCTCTAAAAATAGTCCTTTTATATTACGTAAAATGGTCATCCGACACTAATAATATTTGAAGGCGTAATTATGGAACTTAGTTTTAAATAATGTCACATCTTTCTTAAAGAAGAAGGTATGAATTTTTCTCTACAGAAGGATTGCCATATTACTTGTAACATACTGAACATTAAAATTAATAGTGCAGTATAAGCCCTTATTGCCGAATATGACACAATTCTTTAAGAAAAGGTACAGTTGCTATCGGCATTGGAGAGCATTCTAGTCCTTCTAGATTATTTCCTCGTTACTGACAACTACGGTAGAAGATTTTCTCTAGTGTGTCACTTGGTGATAGTGCAGTCCTTTCTTCAGTGACTCGAGTAAACTGCTGATACGGGAGTAAGGGATACATTCTGTCGCCTGATCTGTAATGTACACGCGAGGTACTTGTGTTTCAAATATATCATATTTCAACGCATATATTGTCCTGCTGGTTAAATCGAAACTCTAAATCGACTGGAATACAGTGGTAGCCTCTATACAATCTCTGAAAATGAGGGATAAATTTCTCACCAACACATTGCCTCCTTCTGATAACAGGATAACAGCAAAGTACACAGCAGTTTCACTATTCAAGCTACTTTATTTTAGGATAGTATGACTTCTACGCTCCTTCAGTTACAATGTTACGTTAAATGATATGAAAGCTTTCCTTCAGTCAATGTACGGAAGCAGCACTATGCAATCGATTCACGAAAAAGGTTTTGGTAACTTTATGTACCTACATGGAAAGGAGGTATCAATCGCCTGATACTAACTGTTTACACAACGTATAAATTTCAAATTGTCTGTTTAGAGCTTTCAAACGATTTAACAAATTCTGCTATGCAATGTAAATACCACACGAAAACTATTACAAGAGCTCAGAGAGATTACATGAAAAGAACAACTACAAATAAATTTTAAAAATGCTTCTCACTGACTATAAATCTCTGTCATGTAACCGAAACAAAAATAAGGAATAATATCATTGACGAAGTGTGAGTAAGATCAAATTCAGAAGAAGTAGTACAAACAGATAATCGACCGCTTTTATATTTCGAGATTCTGCTGTTGTGAGCTGCTCTTATTTTCCCAGGGCTGATTAATCTCACATTTCACCTAAATGTTGAAGACACGGTACTTTGATTACAGCTCTTAGAATACCACATTCTTCAATACGACGCGCCTCTAGTTCGAGGAGACTTATTTTCTCACGGGTGATCCAACTTTCAGTAATTGCAACTACAAACTTTTAGGGATGACGCTAACGGGTAAAAGTACCAATTTGGGGTAAGGAAACCTCGCCTAGGCAACGACCGGGTGGAAAGTTAAAAGCGAAAATCGTAATATATCTGAGTGTGGACCACCTCTATCTCAAGCATTATGTTTTCCATATTTTGGACCAAAATGAAGAAAAGATGCACAGTACACATGGGCTCTAAAGTACATATCTTGAAGAGACACGAGCACTTGTTCATTTTGCACCAGTGAAACACATCTACTTAACAAGTGCTCACAGTTATTAAGATACTCATTTTAGAGCCCGTGTGCTCCAAACAACTTTTTCTTGTTTTGGTCCGTACTACCTCATCCCAAAATGCGGAAAGCAAAGACCTTGCAGTTGAAGAGGTCCACCGTCAGAGATATCAGAATGACTTTCCGTTATAACTTTTGATTCACTCGTTTCCGGACCAAGGACCACCCTTTTCCATCATCCATGAAAGTTTGTCACATCTTCACGAAATCGCCCTTCAGTCTCTGTTCACAGGATCGATCCTTCTGTCTAGAGGGTCTTCAGTCCAGTCGCCTTTCCACATTGCTTCAGCTCATAATGATTTATTGATTTGATAGGGGGTAGAAGGACGCCACTTGTAGATTGTACTACCTGGTCTATGAAAAAAAGTTCAAATGCGTTGCCTTACAATCATCTGACGATTTTAACATATTTCATAACTATGTTAGTCGTCAGTCACCATTCTGTAGGCCATACTACAGCTAAAAAAATTTTGGCTACTGAAACCTGGAAATTTGAGCTAAGTTTCTATGGGACCCAACTGCTGAGGTCATCGGTCCCTTGCGTTATACAATACTTAATATAACTCAGACTAACTTACGGTAAGGAAAACACACACACATACCCATGCCCGAGGGAGGACCCGAACCACCGGCAGGGGGGAGCCGCGCGAACCGTGGCAAGGCGCCAAAAACAGTGCTGCTACACCGCGCGGCTTTGACTACTGAAATAAAGTTTCAGGCCCATATGCTTTACGCATCGATACTTTCATTCGGATGGGTGAAAACAGAAAACAATAAAAAATTCTGTGAATAAATTTGATTATGAATCACAGTTATTATTATACATTTTAATGGTAACGAAAAGTCTCGCGCAATGTCGCGGAAAAAATATACTGTGTATGTGGGTCACAGCGCCAGCTTTTGTAATTTCGGCTGCCTTTCACAGTTACAATAACACAGAAACCGCAAGAGTATGAGGTATTGTAGAGTACTGTGTCAGTAAAAAGGACCAGTGAAATTCAACGATTACTTTTTTAACGTTGTTCCACGCGATTAGCAGAGCAATATCTTATTTCCACATCAATGTGAGGAAACGAGGAATAATAACATGCTCTTTATCGTAAACGGACATAAACCTTCCGATATGAGATTTCTGGTGGCCGACTGTTTTAAGTTGTTAAAAAAAGAATGTGTGGTAGACTGAGATTTTCGATGCATCGAATAAATGCTAACTGATTGTCCCACTACGTCATCCATCGATTTGGTTCGATGTTAATCCATCATCTCAAGGAAAAGACCAAATTAACATTTCCAGAACTTCTGCAGTTCATCGTAAGGTACCCTGTCGTAAAATATCGGCGAAAATGTATAACAGTGCTGATCACCTAGGTTTATTTTTTAGTAACCACGAAAAGTGTGTCTGGGCACTTGAGTAGTGCGTGTTACACTCAAAAGAAGTTTGTTTTGTTGATAAAAGCAGTTTTCACCACATAATTTGGTACCTCCATTTACCTCAAGTCTCTTTCCAATAATTGTCAAAAGCGTGGTAAGCAGCGTTCGACATGGGATTCTTGATATTTAGAAACAAAAAGCGAAACTACAAGTGCTGTAGTGTTACCAGAGATTATTTGAGAGCGGTTTTGGAATCCTACAGTAATTATAATGCTGTAGGATTGTGATGTAGAAAAAACCGTTTAGGTCATCAGTCCCTAAGCGTACACACTACTTAACCTAAATTTTCCTAAGGACAAACACACACACCCATGCCCGAGGGAGGACTCGAACCTCCGCCGGGACCAGCCGCACAGTCCATGATTGCAGCGCCTTAGACCGCTCGGTGTGATGTAGAGAAAATCATTAATTTGTAACGGAATCTCCATGTCTTTTCTGTGTGACAAAACAGCTTCCATTATAAACGTTAAAATTCTGAAACCTTTAGAAATAATCATACGTCGGGAAAGCATAAACTCGCACACCCAGGAATACACTGATGGAAAAAAAAAAAAAATTTGTACACCTGGAAAGACTACGTCCATTTTGACCCGCTGACGACATGTGCTACCTGAGTGATAGTGGCTATACCGATAACTGTTTCGAAGTCGTCCGCCAACAGATAACGTAGTGGCACAGATACCTTTCAATAATTCTCACAGCCGGAAGGCTCAGTGTTGTACAAACGTCTGCAACCAGCAGGCAACCATGTCACGAAGACGCACTGGTGTTTTGTATAGCCAACCGAACGAGTCTGAACGGCGTCAACCTGTTGTCTTCCAAGCGAAGGAATGGTCCTTTCGGAGAACAGCCGCCCGAGCTGTAGGTTGTGCGTCAGTTGTGCAACGCTGCTTCGTATCAGTGGTCAAGTGAATATTCTCCCACGGGTAGACGAGGTTCTGGAAGTCCATACAGCACTGACGCCCACTGGCATCTTCGTACTGTAAAGGCAGCAGTGGCAGATCGTACAGTTACCACAGCACACACAAGATGGCTTGTGAGCCGAAACGTGTCAATATGAATTGTTGTGAACCGGCTATCAGCATTGCAACTACAGACACGCAGATCTCTTGTCCATCTTCCCCTCAAGCCACAGCATGGATGTGCACCGACTCGACAGGTGCCGTGAATGACTTGGAACACGGAATGGCGCACTGTGGTCTTCAGCGATGAAAACCAGTTCTGCCTGCAAGCAGGTGATGGTCATTTTCGCGTACGACGTAGGCCTGACGAATACTGCCTCCTAGAATGTATTCGTCCAAGACACACTGGCCACAATTCAGGTGTTACGCCCTGGTGTGCAGGAAGCTACAACTCTCGTTCACTTTTGGTATTTTTGGAGAGGACGCAAACAAGCGGTTAGTACATGCCCAATGTTTTAGAGATCGGTTCTTATACCGTTCTTGCAACAAGAAAGTGATATGTGTTCCAACAGGATAATACTCCCCCACATACTACTGGTGAAATTCAACGCGCTCTGCAAGACATGCAGCAACTTCCCTGGCCAGCACGATCTCTGGATTTGTTTCCAATCGAGCACGCTGTGTTGAGATATGATGGGGCGAGAAGTGACTCATGCGACTCGCCAGCCAATAACTCCAGCAGAATTGCGTGAACAGGTCGAGCAAGTGCGGAATAACGTACCTCAGAATTCTATGCACCATCTGTACGATCGACAGAGCACTATAGTCAGCCATATGTGGAGGCTACATCACCTACTAATATAGGCGTATCAGCGTGGGTTGATACTTGGTACTGCAGAACCACTTGTGCCACTGATCTGTAAATGTAATGATTTACTGTTGCAACTGTTGCAACAATAAATTTTGACTCAATTGGAAACGTCTGATTTGGTGTACCAAGTTTTCTTTTCCTGGATGTGTATTCTACGTTTGTTGGAATTCCAGGACTTTCGTTTGTGTTCCGTAGCTCACACTTGACTCGTGTTGATTGTGACAAAGGCTTCTAAATTATTACAGTCATTTTTCTCCATGCATGGCACTAAGGAGAGGGTAATGTTTTCTCAGTTTTGAGTGGTCAGTCTTCTGAACGCGGCTGGCTCGCCGCGGCTGGCTCGCCTTCATACCGTTCGTTCTTTGGCATTTTGTCACAATCGAGTGGCGTCTTATTTCTCCCTGAGTTACTACCATAACGAGTTGCTGACTTGCCTCCATCAGTGGCAGCAGCAGTGCTTATCGATACTAGGGCTATTGTACCATCTTTGGCGCGACCGCTATATTTCCGTGTGGTGGTGTGTGTGAGGCAGTCGGTCAGTTGGGACAGAGCAGTGAAGAAGTCTCCACGGCGCGTTGTCAGGTCGGGGCCACTGGCGGCGTGCACGCCCGGTCGGATTTATGAGGCGCTAGCTGCAAGAGCTACAAAGTTCGTCGCCCACTGAACCGGGACACTGAAGTTGAGTGATCAATTCGCTTGATACGAAACCTGAACTGCTGTGATATCTCTTCGTTCATTGCCGGTTGTTGCTTCCTGGGCCCTTCCCGCAAGCAGCAATGCATGGTGTGTTGGAGTTTGTGAAATTTTGCAGCCATCTTCCTGTATGGTTTTTTAATATTGAATTGGCTGTTACTTATTAGTGAAGTGCACCAGCGGTATTTTCCGCCTTGTGGCCGTTTACGTTCCAGTTGCCTGCCCTGGTCGTTAGCGTAGTTTTCCAGCAGTGTGTTTTTCCTCGCCGTGTTCATGCTGTCTGGCACTGCATGTACCTCGACAGCCTCGGTGTTGTTCATATTTTTGAGTGGCTATTGCCTCTTGACTGTATTTTCAAGACATAGTGCTGCTGGTATCTTCGTCCTGACCGATTTTCTATTGTCGTGCCGTTGGTCGGGTGGAAGGGAAATGATTAGCTTGTTGGTCGGTTCTTCAGCTGTCCCTGGGTCAGGTTGCCATATGATTATTTAGTCTTCCTGTTGGCTGCCTGTCTTACATAAACTTATGTTAGAGTTACCTCCTCAGGCCGACCCTTAGATGGCTTCTGAGCATTTGTTCTGCTGTTTTTAGATTGTGATTTTCTTTTAATCTTAAGTATTGTGCAAGGCCTTCAGCTGTAGTTTGTTTCAGTTTTAAAATAAGGCCTTCAGCCGACATAAATTAAGGTTTGAACATTGATTTGTTTAAAAAAGGAGATTTTGCTCTATTGGAAATCTTTGTTATTTAGGCCTTAAGCCTCCAGTTCTTGAATGTTCAGTATGTAGCCTTCAGCCGAGCTTTTACCTGAGATATTATTACATAAGGCCTTCAGTTGTGTTAAATTAAAACTTTGAAGATTCTTGCTTCAATTAATTTTTTTAAAAAAAGGGGGATTTTGCTGTTTGGAAATCCTTATTATACAGGCCATAAGCCTTGAGTTGTTCTATGTTCAGTATGTGGCCTTCAGCTAAGCTTTTACGTGAAATATTTTGAGATAAGACCTTCAGCCGTCACAAACTAAAATTTGAAAATTCACATGTTTCAAATCTTTTAAAATTTTCTTCTCTATCTGAAATTATTATTATACAGACCTTAAGTCTTGAGTTGTTCTATGTTAAGTTTGTGGCCTTTATGCAAGTATTTACATAATTTTTTTTTTAAAGTAAGGCCTTCAGACATGTGTATTCCTTAAAGTAATTGTAATAACTTCTGTTCTGGCTTTCATGGCATATGTGATTGAGTGTTTTTAGGATAATAAAGTTTGGTATTTTGTCCAGCTGACAGTAACTCATTTTGGCCCCTTTCCACAACCATAACCTGATCCGCCTTGTCCTGCAAAACTAGATTCCATACGGCCCACCACGAATTCGTCTCCTGCGCCAAATTTTCTGCTCTGAACAGCACTTGCAATCTAAATCAATTATTTGCTGAATGTATTTCAATCTCTGTCTTCCTCTACAGCTTCTACACGCTACAGCTCCCTGTAGCGTCATGGAAGTTATTCCCTGGTGTCTTAACCGATGTCCTATCATCCTGTCCCTTCTTCTTGTCATTGTTCTCCATACATCCCTATCCTCGCCGATTCAGTGGAGAATCTCTTCATTCCTTTCCTTACCAGCTCACCTAACTCTCAACAGCCGACCATAGCTCCACTACTCAAATGATTAGATTCTCTTTTTTTTCGGTTTTCCCATAGCCGAAGTTTCAAATTATCTACCCTTTATGTTGGTGTGCGCCGGCCGCGGTGGCCGTGCGGTTCTAGGCGCTTCAGTGCGGAACCGAGGGACTGCTACGGCCGCAGGTTCGAATCCTGCCTCGGGCATGGATGTGTGTGATATCCTTAGGTTAGTTAGGTTTAAGTAGTTCTAAGTTCTAGGGGACTGATGACCTAAGATGTTAAGTCCCATAGTGCTCAGTGCCATTTGAACCATTTTTGTTGGTGTGCCATGAATCTGAAACTGGCGACACGTCGTTCGTCCATTCTCATTCAGCGGATAACATCGGTGTTGCTGCTGCACATGTCTATGTGCTGCCGATAGCGTCACACATCGGCAGGCTGAACTGAGGCGGCGAGACTCCCACAAAGCTACTCAGCTATTCCGCTCACAGCGAGAAATCCCTCCTGGAGCCCAGCACCTGCGGTTTTCGGGAAGCTTTCAGAGTGTCACCAACGGTCAATGAGGGGCATTGACGAGCGGGAACGGCGGTTTTTTTCTTTTTTTTGGGGGGGGGGGGGGGGCATCTCGTTTGAGCGGCATTGTAGGGCTGAGACATCGCTGTGGGCTGTAGTTGATGCTGCAAGGACAGTGCGTGATGGGGGTCTCTTCTCAGAGGGTGAATTAGAAAGAAGTCAGGTACGAGTTGACTGGCCATCGTGCTGTGACATTTGGAATCAATGCAGGGCGCGACCAGCGGTTGTGTGCGACAAGCCAGGAGGGAGGTTTGTGTCTTTCCCGTCGGCGTGAAGAGCACAGCTCGAGGAGATACACAGACAGAGGCTTTGGTTATCGCTAGGGAATAGGAGCGCTACGTGTCTGCTTCAGTAACTGCTTGACTTTGGTCATCTGGTCGAATTCTTCCTTGCGTGGTCAGAGAACAGTATATGGCGACTGGAGCTATCATGAAACTTTGAGTGTAACGGCTGTTGGTAGTAGTATTTCGCCTTTAGTATTGTGCATTTAGTTCACTGTGGCGTCAGAAGGATGATAATGATGAATCGGGGGCTATGAGGGCCTCTCTAGCGATTGCTCGGTACTCTCGTTCTGTTCCCTTTCTTGGTTGACTACTTCATTCTTGACGATGCGTTCGGCTGAGATTCACCCGTTCCTGCCAATATCGTCGAATAGTGGCATCAAATAAAGTGTGAAATCCTATGGGACTTAACTGCTAAGGTTATCAGTGCCTAATCTTACACACTACTTAACCTAAATTATCCTAAGGACAAACACAAACACCCATGCCCGAGGGAGGACTCAAACTTCCGCCGGGACCAGCCGCACAGTCCGTGACTGCAGCGCCCAAGAGCGCTGGGCTAATCCCGCACCGCGAATAGTAGCATCGCTCCTATTCAAATGTCGAGATGATTCGCCGATTACACCAACTGCTTCTTTGAGATCTACTACATATTCTCTGTCAAATGATGAGATATGTGTGTATTGTTCAAACGTCTCTGTGTGAGTTATAGTTACTGTCCAACTGAATACACGGAATGAAATTCACAAAGAATGTGTTGAAATGTGTGTAAATTCCTATGGGACCAAACTGCTGAGGTCATCGGTCCCTAGACTTACACACTACTTAAATTATGTGAAGAACAACACACACACACACACACACACACACACACACACACACACACCTATGCCCGAGGGGGAAGGGGCCACGCAATCCATGCATGGCGCCTTAAACCCCGCGGCCACTCCGCGCGGCAAGTCCGCAAAGCCTTGCGCCATGCTAACGGCATGTCCCCTGTTCACTATCCTTGCCAGCTGAGTGGAGAAACTGGTAACAGCAGTTCTCGTCAGATCACCGAAGTAGGGCTCGGCTAGCTCTTGGATGTGTGACCGTCTGGGTCTGCCGACTGCTGCTGTCAAGTGGGGTGCACTCAGCCCTTATGAGGCCAATTGAGCAGCAACTTGATTAAGAAGTAACGGCTCCAGTCATGACAATTACAGCTGCCGGGAGAGTGGTGTGCTGAGCACGACCCGTTACAAATCCAATTCCAAAGACGCCTGTTGGCTGAGGATCACACGATGGCCTGTCGATCCCTTTCGGCCGTCAGAAGCCTGTTTGCATGAAGTTAAATTTTTGTTGAGAATAGCTTTTCCTTGGTCAATTTTGGGGATGTTCTCCTGTGGAAGAGCCCTTGGACGTTGGCGCGTCAGGTACACTACTGGCCATTAAAATTGCTACACCACGAAGAAATGCATATGATAAACGCGTATTCATTGGACAAATATATTATACTAGAACTGACATGTGATTACATTTTCATGCAATTTGGGTGCATAGATCCCGAGAAATCAGTACCCAGGACTACCACCTCAAGTCCGTAATAAGGGCCTTGATATACCTGGGCATTGAGTCAAACAGAGCTTGGATAGCGTGCACAGGTACAGCTGCCCATGCAACTTCAACACGATACCACAGTTCATCAAGAGTAGTGACTGGCGTATTGTGACGAGCCAGTTGCTCTGCCACTAATGACCAAACGTTTTCAATTGGTGAGAGATCTGGAGAATGTGCTGTTCAGGGCAGCAGTCGAACATTTTCTGTATCCAGAGAGGCCCTACCAGGACCTGCAACATGCGGTCATGCATTATCCTGCTGAAATGCAGGGTTTCGTAGGTATCGAATGAAGGGTAGAGTCACTTGTCGTAACACATCTGAAATGTAGCGTCCACTGATCAAAGTGCCGTCAATGCGAACAAGAGGTGACCGAGACGTGTAACCAATGGCACCCCATACCATCACGCCGGGTGATACGCCTGTATGGCGATGACGAATACACGCTTCCAATGTGCGTTCACCGCAATGTCACCAAACACGGATGCGACCATCGTAATGCTGTAAAGAGAACCTGGATTCATCCGAAAAAATGACATTTTGCCATTCATGCACCCAGGTTCGTCGTTGACTACTCTATCGCAGGCGCTCCTGTCTGTGATGCAGCGTCAAGGGTAACCGCAGCCATGGTCTCCGACCGATAGTCCATGCTGCTGCAAACGTCGTCGAACTGTTCGTGCAGATGTTTGTTGTCTTGAAAACGTCCCCATCTGTTGACTCAGGGGTCGAGACGTGGCTGCACGATCCGTTACAGCCATGCGGATAACATGCCTGTCATCTCGACTGCTAGTGATACGAGGCCATTGGGATCCAGCACGGCGTTCTGTATTACCCTCCTCAACCCACCGATTCCATATTCTGCTAACTGTCATTGGATCTCGAGGAACGCGAGCAGCAGTGTCACGATACGATAAACCGTAATCGCGATAGGCTCCAATCCGACCTAGTCGGAAACGTGATGGTACGCATTTCTCCTCCTTACACGAGGCATTATAACAACGTTTCATCAGGCAACGCTGGTCAACTGGTGTTTGTGTATGAGAAATCGGTTGGAAACTTTCGTCATGTCAGTACGTTGTAGGTGTCGCCACCGGCGCCAACCTTGTGTGAATGCTCTGAAAAGCTAATCATTTGCATATCACAGCTTCTTCTTCGTGTCGGTTAAATTTGGCGTCTGTAGCACCTCACCGTCGTGGTGTAGCAATTTTAATGGCCAATAGTGTACAAATACTATGAGGCATTGAGCTCGATTATGATCCGCCACGATCAGTGGAAGGCGAAACTTTGACCATGTCAGTCACACGTGCAGTCGAAATGTCAGAAAAATCATCAAAGAAACGCCACTGAAGAAAGCGAGACGGAAGCCAACAGGCAATTTGTCAACAAGTGGCCACGAGAGCCTTAACAATTTTGGACTTTATAAACACACTTTTGTAAGCACTACTGTGGAGCATTAGTGTAATGTTGTAATGCACTGGAACAGAAACACCATTACAATGGCCACATGTCACGGTAGAGGAATCCGATCGTTGGAGACACTAGGAGTCCGAATTCTTGCAGTGTAGTCGTAAAAATGCGAATACAGTAATATACAGGACCCATAGATAATATATGAACTTAAAGCGTACGCATCCATAAATAGATTCTCATCTAGATCAACAGATAAATATCCGATTGATAAGCTCATTCCAGCAAGGGAGTGGATTCCTCCAACCAATTTGAATAGCATATGAGTGATGTAATGGAGTCTGTGGCTCATCTCCACCAGCTGCACGTAGACAACACAACACTTTGCTCCGGAGAATATCTAGGACTTTCCAAACACACAGTGGGCGTACAACGTGTTAGCCATAAAATCTTTGTATAATTTGAAGTCCTTTAACAATTGTTTCAAGGGTGGCAACCACTACAGAGATGATAACATGGGACACTGTACCAGAGAAGGGATATAATAGGAAATAGAGCTTATTTTGCGAGTTAAGAGATGTTTAGGGACCCTATTGAATTATCTTGTACTATTCTACATATATGATACACGTTAAATGAGTGGAGAGGCTATGTCGAGATGGATATGATACATTTGTTTCAAATTGCATTTCATCAAAAGCGCATTCCTAACTCAGTTTTATTGTAGAGGAAGACTCGCACAAGAAACGCAGCAATATTCAAAAAACATAAGACGCTTGTCTAATGATATTACAACGTAGAGGCAAATACAATTTTAAACAATATTTTAGATAAACTATTACAATTTCTCTCGGCAGATGCAAGAACGCAAGCTGAAATTATTTTAAGAAAAGCACCATAACATCAACCATAACGTCTAAAACCGATCCTATCAAACTCGTATAACCTAGAATTCCCTAGTATCTACGCATGGAAAATACTTTCGAGTAAAATCTCTACACAATTTATGCGCACACAAAAAATCATCACCACTTATCTACACAGTTATCGCTTATCGAAAGCTCAAGGCAAATAAAAGTTATACAATACGTTCAAGGCCTGCCGTAAAACTGAGTACCGAATACATACAGAAAACCAGCAACATTTTTTCTGCTATTCAAGCACAATATTGCCTGCTAAAGGCGACAATGTGCGGGACTGGAGGTATCCAGTGGAGAGCACAGTATGAAGCTACAAAGTGTAGTTAAACTGCTTGGCCCACGAGTAACTCACGACAGCGCCACAGTGCTAGTGGTGTTGATACAAAGCAGAGCAATGGCAACGATAAACAAAGCAAACACAGAATAATACACTGAAGCGCCAAAGAAACTGGTATAGGGATGCGTATTCAAATACAGAGACTGTAAACAGATAGAATACGGCGCTGCGGTCGGCAACGCCTATATACGAGTAAGACGACAAGTGCCTGGCACAGTTGTTAGGTCTGTTACTGCTGCTACAAAGGCGATTTATAATGATTTAAGCGAATTCTAACGTGGTGTTATAACCGGCGTAAGAGCAGTGGGACACAGCATCTCCGAGATAGGGATGAAGTGGGGATTTTGCCGTGCGATCATGTCACGAGTATACCGCGAATATCTTGAGTCCGGTAACACATCAAATCTTCGACATCGCTGCGGCCGGAAAAAGATCGTGTGAGAACGCGACCAACGACGACTGAAGAGAATCGTTCAACATGACAGAAGTGTATATTGCTGCAGATCTCAATGCTGAGCCATCAACAAGTGTAAGCAAGCGAAGCATTCAACGTAACATCATCGATATGGGCTTTCGAGCGCACTGTAGTACCAGTAATGACTGCACGACACAAAGTTTAACGTCTCGCCTGGGCCCATAAACACCGACATTAGACTGTTGATGATTGGAGACGCGTTGCCTGATCGGACGAGTCTGGTTTCCAATTCTGTCGAGCGTGTACGGATATGGAGAAAACCTCATGAATCTATGGATCCCGAATGTCAACAAGGACCTGTTCGAGTTGGTGGAGGCTCTGTAATGGTGTGGGGCGTGCACAGTTAGAGTGATACGGAACCCGTGATTCGCCTACATACGACTCAGACAGGTGACACGTACGTAAGCACTCTGTCTAATCAACTGCATCCATTCACGTCCATTGTACATTCCGACGATCTTGGGCAATTTCAGCAGGACAATGCGACATCCCACACTTCCGGGGACACTCTTCTGAGCTTGAACACTTCCATTGGCCACCAGACTGCCCAGACATGGGTATTATTGAGCATATCAGATATGCCTTGCTATGTGCTATCCAGGAGAGATCTCCATCCCCTCGTACTCTTACAGATTAATGGACAGCCCTGCCGGATTCCAGGTGTCAACTCCCTCCAGCAGTATATCGGAAATTAGTCGAGTCCATGCCACGTCGTGTTGCGGCACTTCTGCTCGCTCGCTGGGGCTGCACGATATTAGGCAGATGTCCTAATTTCTTTAGCTCTTCAGTGTATTTCCAACAACAGTTTCCGAAGTTGACATTTCGTCGGAAAGAAACCCAACGAATTTCGCAAAGTGCAGATGAAATACTAGCGTTTCCTCAAGATGAGTTAGAGACAAGTGTGGTGTCGTATACGCTCGAGTGTGCGGGCAATGTGCATGAGTAGTACAATGATGACTATATGTGCATAATATGTGAAAGAGATACTGAAGTAGGCGTAGAGCCATGTAGCTCATCATCGTTGTCTGATAGGGAGCCACAAACAAAGCGAAACGTAGTAACGGACATCTCGTTCAAGGTGCGTGCACTTAACATTATTACCTACATGGAAGATCATCCACAATATAGTAAAAAAATTATGAACTGATTCTGAATAATTTTGCGTTAATATGACCCTGTCGGTCATAAGAAAAACTACGGATGTTGAAGGTAGGACATGGCGCACATACTACATAAACTACTCCAAAGGCATCGCTACTCAAGGATCTTCATAATGTGGATGGTAGTGATCTACTATGTTATCCGCATCAAACTGCGTACGGCGTAGATTACACTGATTTAAAGTGAAGCGGTGGACGGTTGCATAACTTCAAAAAGTGCTACAGAATTTTATGACGCAAGGTAACGAAATTTCAAACATAGAATCAACTTGACGATGCACAACACAATGTGGAATCGGCCCGAAAATTTGGCCTTGCTATGTGCTAATGGCTCAGAGCCATTTGAACCATTTTGAATAAATCAAATGCTTATTGAATTTGTCTACACAAACATATACATCTATGACTTACGTTCCAGTTGTGACAGAATTCTTGCATTGGTTGAATACATGCCAGTTATACCATAATGTGTTCAACTGCATATATATATATATATATATATATATATATATATATATATATATATATATATATATACACTGTTCAAATGTGTGTGAATTCCTATGGGACCAAACTGCTGAAGTCATCGGTCCATAGACTTACGCACTGCTTAAACTAATTTATGCTAAGAACAACAAAAACACCTATGTCCGACGGAGGACAGGAACCTCCGGAGGGAGGGGCCGCGCAATCCATGACATGGCGCCTTCAACCAAGCGACCAACTTGCGCAGCTATTCGAACGCACGCCAACTCATCAACAATTATTCTTTCCGTGGGTTATTCTCTGCAGGAACGGAAAAGGATCAAGAGGTAGTGGTACAGAAAATAACCTGCACAACAAACCGTCAGACTGCCTTCGGAGTACATATTTGGACGTATGAGAATCTATAAGGGGCGATCAAAGTTTCTCCACAAAGGCCATACAGTGCAGACTCGGTATGCCAATGAGACAAGATATCCTTGATCATTGAGGCAACCGTACCACCGTCGCAACAGGATGAAGACATTCTTTCGGTAAAATACCTTGTCCTGCTACGTGAAGACTTCTGTAACGCGTTGCTACACGTCCCTGTCAGACAGGAGTCGTCGATCCTTCAAGACCTTTACTAAGGGATCGAAGGCGTGATAATCGCATGGGGAGAGATCAGAACTATAGGGCGGGTGCACGCCTGTTTCCCACTTGAGTGGGCGTAACTTCTGACGACGTTTTGTAATATGGAGATATGTGTTTTCATGAAGCAGCAGCACCGCTTGTTGCACGGAACTTCACGCACCATTCCACAATGGTGGTTTCCGAGAGACATGCTGTCTCAAACACATTCTTCATTCTCAGAGGGTAAGTACTAGTGTGTGTCTTCGGCAACCAAGAAAGGAATAGCAACACTTCGATCCAGTTTGGACACATTTGGTAATAACATAGCCATAGTTAACGTTTCCACATTTACGGAACACACCTTCGAAATACTTGAATGCCACACTAATCCCTGGATCGCCCCTTGTGCATCTACATCTACATTAACATACGTACTCCGAAAGCCTCCGTAGTGTAAGGTGCATCATGAAACGAGAGATAAATTGCAGTTGTAGCTGCACCAAGACTGTTCTTCTAAAACGCCCTCGCAGATTGTCTTTAAGCGACTTTTAATAATTTCAGCAACATCTTTATATGGCGCTATTAGTAGACTTATGACCCTGCAGGTTCCCACATTCTTTCCTATTGCCTACTTTGGAGAGGAAGGTGTAGCAAATCATTTTATTTCGCACACACTGCGATTTCTATATTTTTGATTACCGATAAAGTTAGATTCCAAAGACGTTTTCGCATGTTCAAACTTTGCTATAGTTATTTTCGTCCTACTTACTGAATATTACAAATTATAAAAGACACAATAGCCATTTTATGTTCCTTGCATTTTCAACAGATCTTACTTAGGCTTCACGTCAGTGGTAGCACTTATTAAGTCGATTGATTATAATAAATATTTAGATTCTTTTGTGGTAAAGGTCACCTTTTAATTTTCAACATAGTTATGCGGAATGCATGTTAAGGTAATGTAACTGGGAAATGAATAAAGGAATTGATAGTGTAAACGTATTTAGAACTGTGAATTATTTACGAATTCTTAGCACTGAATTACATAGGAAATACTAACAGTAATCGCACCATAATTAAATCAATATATATGAACATATCTTGTGATGTAACCTGGATGACTAGAATTTCATTCGCTGTTCGGACTAGGACTGCTGATATTTTTAAAAATATCAGGAATCCGATACATCGTTACCTAAAAAAATATCATTATCGGCTCTCTTTATATCGAAAATGTATCGACATATCGGTACATCAAAGTAAAACATATCTCCTGAATTCCTGTAAAAATATCGGCTGCACATTGTAAATGTACCGCCGGATTTAGAGCTGTATATTTAAGTACTGATTCACAATTGGATATTCTCTACATCAACAAGCTAGCAGCCTGATCGTCCTCTTTAGAGCGAGAACTGAAAGGAAAAAGATACACGTTCGCACTTGGCGATAACCACTTTACCAACAATCGTAAGCGGATTTAAGTGGCAGAATAAAATGAGTCCGATGGGTCCGTCGTTCGGCTTTGTCACATATCGGATTTGTCCGGAACACATCACGTCGACTTCCCTGCGGTTATTTGTCAAATTGCATTGCGAAGACAAACGCTGCAGTTTTGTGTATGTAGCGCGAAGCGCCGGTTACGTCAGCATTTCCACTCACACGTCTCCGCGAAACCCAAAGATTTTTGTTCCTCGGTTTAAGCCACTGTTTTTGAAGAATGGAGCTATGAAGAAACAGCACATTAGCTGCACTAAAAACTCCTTTTCAACGCAATCAGTGTGCCATTGGTTGACTTCGGAAATGCTGTTATTCCATTCAAATCCCCCCCCCCCCCCCCAATGCAATCGTATCTCTTCTCCGTGGCATCTTTACTTGGTTCACGCAGTCAGAGACAAAGAATCGACATGATGAAAGCTAAAAAACTAGTAGGTCGCCTTCACACAGTGACAGTAAAATTATGTTCTCTTATAATCTCAGCTGGTCGTGTTGGCCGTGCGGTTCTAGGCGCTTCAGTTCGGAACCGCGCAACTACTACGGTCTCAGGTTCCAATCCTGCCTCGGGCATGGATGTGTGTGATGTCCTTAGGTTAGTTAGGTTTAAGTAGTTCTAAGTTCTAGGGGACTGATGACCTCAGATGTTACGTCCCGTAGTGCTCAGAGCCATTTGAACCATTTATAATCTCAAAAGAACAACTTCAAATATTTACCGAGAATTGGGAAAATAATGTAATATAAATTAAAAATATCAGTACTCGTTACTGGCATTCCTATATCGATCCAAAGAGGACAAAAAATCGCACGTTTGTGTCGATACTGGAAATGGTGTCGATATATCGATATTGTGTCAACCGACGAAGTTCGGACGAGTTCTTATTTTGTTAATCAGTGAACCAATTGCACATGTCAAATTTGAACTATCTCATTATTCAGTAATTAGAAAGTTTATCCAATGCCAGTTGCCCTCAGGTACGACCAGTGTTGCTGTCATACTGAATAATAGCACTCGGAAACAAATCACAATTACCGCTACTTATAAGTAGTCGCAATTTTTTGATAGTGCCCAGCAAGTGCTATTACAATGTGGCGACCTTGACTGGACAGAAACGTAGGTGGTTGTCTGATGTCTAATCATGTACAAGGTATCTCTCCAAAGAGTCGTCAGGCGCATTTTCTCTTGTTTTCAGCAGGTATTTGCAGTTAATTTCTTTGCGTTGTGTAGCTGGAGTCATCCCAGATAAATAGCGGTGATAACGTCTTTCATTCGAGCCCAGTGTCGACGGAACGCGTCGGTTTGATTTCCGCTGAAAACAAAATGATTTTTAAGTTGGAATTTTAATTTACCATTCGACAGAGCGGTACCAGATTGGTCTAGTTCAATATCCTTTTCACTGATACGTATTAACGGACACTATAAAACAAGAAGAATGATCAGTCAACATAAAATATTTGTGAGAAAATCTGAGGAGACCATGTAGATTGCTTGCTGATGATGATGTCATTAACTGTGTTGTAAAGTCACTAGATGATAAAAAGAAATAGCAAAACGATTTCAACATCTGTATGTTGCGGTACGTGGTAACTGTAAATAATAAAAATTAGAAGTCTTCCACACGACGACTAAACGAAATCCGCTAAATTTCGATTACAAGTTGAAACACACAAATGTAAAGGCTGTAAATTCTACTAAATACTTAGAGATGCCACTCACGACTTACTTATGGAGTGATCAAACAGATAATGTTGAGGGAAACGCAAATCAAAGAGTCCGATATGTTGACAGAACACATAGAAAATGCATCAGGTCTACTAAAGAGACTGCTTACACTACGCTAGTCCGCCATCTTCTGATGTATTGTTGTGCTGTGTGGGATACGCATCAGATAGGACTAATGGAGGCGATCGAAACAGTTCAAAGAAGAGCAGCTGGTTTTTACTATCGCGAAGCAGGTGGGAGACTGCCACGGGTATGGTACGGGAATTGGGTTGGCGGTCATTAAAGCGAAGACGGTTTCTGTTGCGGCAGGATCTTACCGTGAATCTGCATCATCAACTTTCTTCTCAGAGTGTGAAAATATTTGTTGGTGTCCACCTAAATAGGGAGGGACGATGATCATAATAAAATAAGAGAAATCAAAGCTCCCACGAATAAATATAAGTATTCGTTTTTCCCGCTCGTTGCTTGAGAGCTCTGGTGGAGAAAAAGCATGAAGGTGGTTCGACGAACTCTCTGCCAAGACCTTAATTGTGAACTGCAGAGTAAGGATGTGGATGTGCATGTAGACGTACTCCAGCAAGCTACAGCACTGCCCTGGCCCACGATGACTGCCACCGGCAAGAACGCAGCACTACGGAGTCCTTGTTAATACATATCAGTAAAAATAAAATCGGACTAGACTAACTTGGGAGCACTCAATCATTTGGTTACGTAAAATTACGATTTAAAAATAGTTTTATCTGCAAGGAGAAGCAGACGACGCTTCCTGTTGTCACTTGGCGTCGCATCAAACATGTGACGACTTGTAATTGTCTGCGTTGCCTCCAGCAGCGTAATGCAACAAAGAAATTGCAGCAATAGAGAGAGACATCCTGGATGTGTGAATTTCCTGTCTTATGTACCACTAAACCAATAAACGTACGAGCGGGACCATACAGGCTACAAATGGCTCTGAGCACTATGGGACTTAACATCTGAGGTCATCAGTCCCCTAGAACTTAGAACTACTTAAACCTAACTAACCCAAGGACATCACACACATCCATGCCCGAGGCAGGATTCGATCCTGCGACCGTAGAGACAGGGTACAAAGCAACAGCATCCAACTGCTATGGCCAAGCAGCCCCGTACTATTCATAACATTGTGGTCCACCACCGAGTTTCATTTCAGTGACGTCTACGTGTGTTACAGACGTTCATTTCATATCCACTACTACTATACCACAGAAAAGGCCAAAGTGGAAGTAGTGTGCTGTTACTGTACAATGCAGCGAATTAACGCTCATATCCAGGAGCCCGCGTGCAAAGTAGAGTTGAAGCGGAACGGCGTCAGTGTGGCGAGTCGGCCGGACGGCGGAGTGGGAGTTGAGATCGCTGGGCCCATGCTGCGCCGAGTCTCTCGCAGCAACGCACGCAGGCCGTGGAATTGGCTCGCCTCGCCTGTCCTCGCCTTTAAAGCAGACGGCTTCTCTCAGCTCCGCGCCTTTACCTTTACCAGCCCAGCCGCTGCCTTCTGCGGGCATCGGCGCGAGTTCCTTCCCGTCTTTCTTCGCGTCGACATAACGGCACTCTCTACCACACCTTAAATTTGCGGATACACATGATAAGTCCAAACATTACGACCACTGCCCACCGCAGCGTTGGATAAAGCTTGTTCACGCGGTAACAAAAGTATGTAAGCGGAACAGACACACATTGGGGGAGCACTCTAGCTAAGATGTGGGCTGGAAATGGGGAAATGCATTGAGATAAGCGACATTGAGAAAGAACAGATTATTAACACACAGAGCCTGTGAACGAGTATGTCGAACACGGTGAAGCTGGTCGAATGTTCACGTACTGCAGTCGTGAGATCTACAGAAAGAGAAGTACAGGAACTAGCAGTAGGCTGTAAATGGTTGTACGAGCACGACTTTCACAAAACGTGCAGTTCGGAGCCTTCGCTGCTTCGTGAAGTAGGATAGATGGTGATCCGTGGCATCTCTGCCGAAAGAGCACTGTGCAGGTGCACACACAAGTGTTTCGGGGCACGCGTTCACGTACATTATTGACTATAGAGCTCCACAGCGAACCACCCCTACGTGTTCACATGGTGCCCCAACGACATCGTCAATTACGATTGCAGTGGCACGGAACCATCGGGACCATCGGTCAATGCAAATGTATCTCCTCCTTGGTTGAATCACATTTTTGCAAACATTAGGTGGCTTGTCGTCTCCACAAATGCCAACACCGAGGTGAACAGCGGCTCGAAACGTGCAGCGCGCCGCTGACGCAGGCTGGTCTGAGCAGTTTTATGCTATGAGAGACATTTTACTGTGCTTGACTGGTACCTGTGTTACTAATGTAACCTTCTGTAGCCCATAATGCTTGATGTCCTTCCTGACTGCTATGTCATATTTCAGCATTATAATCAGGGGCGATTCTAGAAGTCGGTAACGGTGGGGGGGGGGGGGGGGGGGGGGGGGGGGGGGGGGGGGGTGGGGGGGGGCTAATGGGTGGGGGGTGACAAGGGCTGGAGGGAATTGAATATCGCTTATAAAAGGAAAGTTGGGGTCTACCACAAATTGATAAAATTTGGTGTTGCTTGGTAACTGTTTCAGAGTTCAGGGTAAAAAATGTATATTAATAAATAATAAGACGATTATAAGACGCCGATTTTAAGTTAATGATATTTATTGGTTTAGATAGTAAGCTACTTTGCACTCTTATTATCTTTGCTAAAATATGTTTGAAGTACATTGTAAACTATATTGCTACATAATATAAAAAAGATTGACTCTGTTGCAGTAATATATTCGCTGATTTCTGAAGTCATTTTATCCAGTGTAATATGATATTCCTTTTGGGGGGGGGGGGGGGTGGCTCCCTTGCCACCGCCCCTGATTATAATTGTTCATGTCTTAGAGCCAGATCCGTGCTGCAGTGGTCTGAGATGACCTCACGTTGATGTCTCGGCGGCCAAATTTACCTGTTGTAAACCCGATGGATCCCATCTAGATCGCTATCGGTTGCCATCACAGCGAATGCAAATTATCAGTCCGTTATTTTCGCGATTTAAATGACCTGCACGTAGACTTCTAATGCCACATAGCTCCACAAAACTACTAACAAACTGTCGGATCCCTGATACGCAGAATCAGTGACGTATTTCGTTCCAAAAATGGACACATAAGCTATTAAGCAGGTGGTCATAACGTTTTGGCTCATCAGTGTATTGGTCGGGCAGTCAGAAACAGTGAAGCGCAACACTGCCCTTTCTTGAAGAATTGTTTACGAACCAATTACAAGGTGTAAAAGTTTGTTGAGTGGACACTGCGGTACTATACCTGTAGTTTGCTCGGTTACGTAACGAATAAGGCGCCTATACAGCACATTACGAAACTGGCAAGGAAACTCCAACGCCACACTTCTGGCCAAAATTTGAACGAAATAGTCCTCATGACGGGAACGGTCTACATCGGAAAAGTACACTAATTACAATTACGGAGTTTCAGTCACTGAATAATAAAACGAAAAATGTATCAGAAAGGGAATGTCGCAAACAAAATCTTTTACAGGTAGTGTCCAGGACTCTGACAGAGAGTACGAAATTTAAAAAGCAAATTGGCCGAGAGCTAGTAGCACTCGCGCACAGAGGGTCGCATGCAAACATCAATAAGTGTACATATTGGAACTTCCTGGCGGATTAAAACTGTGTGCCAGACCGAGACTCGAACTCGGGACCTTGTCTTTCGCAGGCAAGTGCTCTACCATCTTTTTTTTCTTTTAAAGGAACAGGGATGCTTTTTTTATTTTTTATTTATTTTCAATAAAGATCACTCTGTTAAAAGGAACATGTAGATCATTTCATGGTAGAGTATGTGCATTACATAGTGAGTGGTCAGAGAAGCATGAGGTTCATTATGAGCTGTCATATGTGCACACCAACTGCACCCGGCACATCCCAACTGCGTGGTGGGTCGAGGAAGACTGCCTGAAGATAACTGGCAAACGTTTTACGATAGTGTGACCATCTATGAACCTCATTGTGGGCTTGCTGCAAGAAATACCAAAAGTTGCGACTTGGCAGCATCCCCATAGAGGTACGCGATCGTGCAGCCTTTGACCCAGATGATGGACTGTGATTTAGTCGCCG
The DNA here is from genome assembly GCF_023864345.2 of Schistocerca serialis cubense. Taxonomy (NCBI): domain Eukaryota; kingdom Metazoa; phylum Arthropoda; class Insecta; order Orthoptera; family Acrididae; genus Schistocerca; species Schistocerca serialis. The sequence continues at coordinate 493,997,236 of NC_064638.1, forward strand.
GAAAGTAGTCACTCTCCGGATGTAAGAAGGAAGCAGGTGTAATATGTTGCGGGGTCACACGGAGATAGCAAGCTACCATCGGTCTTCCTAGGAGCCAAACGTGCTCCACCGCAACACAAGTTAAGCGGTGATAGTCGTAATCCACTTGGCGACATTTCGGGCATAGTGGAGTGTCCACTAGTCCAATTGCATGGAGCCGTTGGTTGGTGTTGAACTTGCCACAAGCGACAGAGAACCACAGTGCCCGAACGAAGGTAGGAGGGAATTTTTGGTGCACATGTCTCCAAATCTCCGGCCAGTGCAACCTGGGGTGTTTGAGTTCAATGACATTACGACTTACCCGTCGTAGCAGCCAAACATAAAAATTCTTGGCGCATGGCGCTCTCGTGCGCGGAAGCTCGTCTCTGATATAACTAAGTTTCACGATAAATGTTGATATATGCGCAAAATGTGGAGTAATGTTGCCCACCGCCACCGTAGGTGTGAGGGACGCTGGAACCAGGAGATCCAGTAGGCGGGATGTAAGGGAATCACCCCCGCTACGCCATTGCACCATCTGAGCTACCCAAGGACGACTAACGCCCCCTCCTCACAGCTTTACTTCCGCCGGTACCTCGTCTTCTACCTTCCAAACTTCACAGATGCTCTCCTGTGAGCTGCTGAAGTTTGGAAGGTAGGAGGCGAGGTACTGGCGGAACTAAAGTTGTGAGGAGGGGGCGTGAGTCGTCCCTGGGTAGCTCACATGGTAGAGCACTTGCCCGCGAAAGGCAAAGGTCCGGAGTAGGAGTCTTAGTCCGGCACACAGTTTCAATCTGCCAGGAAGTTTCATATCAGCGTACACTCTGCTGCAGAGTGAAAATTTCATTATGTATATAGATTGCTTATACAATCTTGGAAAGATGGCCGGAGTGGTCGAGCGGTTCTAGGGACTTCAGTCTGGAACTGCGCGACCGCTACGGTCGCAGGTTCGCATCCTGCCTCGGGGATGGATATGTGTGATGTCCTTAGGTTAGGTTAGGTTTAAGTAGTTTTAAGTTCTAGGGGACTGATGACCACAGAATTTAAGTCCCATAGTGCTCAGAGCCATTTGAACCATTTTAAACCATTCTAGGAACCGACAATCTCTACCATTTTCGCCTGGTATGGAACTGATACTGGTAAGATATCGGTTCTATCCGTTCCAAGATTTTCAATACTGTTTTATTTTCAATACTATGAATATGTTACACAACCATGAAGGAGGCTGGCGACCATTAATATAAAATTCAGCAGTTCTGTATTCAGGCTAGCTGGGTCGCAAAAGAGTCAAACATCAGGCGACGAATGACTTAATTGTTCATATGACGTCTTCCGGAATTTATCCATCATCCGACAAGTGTGCAAATGTTTGTTTCGCATACTTCTTGAAACGATGTATGTACTTGCAGTAATCAATCCTGGAAACATGATGGAGAATAAATTCCGAGACTCACCGTGTCATAAAGTCATCCCTTGCCTGATGTTTGACTTTTACCTTTGCGATCCAGTCAGCCTGAATGCAGAATTATTGATTACTTTAATTTCAAGTCTGACGTCAGATAACAAACAAATTATCAGTTTTCAGATTTATTCCGTCACTTATAGAGTGAAACTTTGCCTCTGGCCAACTTTCATGACTCTCGCCCAACGGGAAGTATCCTAGAGGTTTTGGTGTGTGAGTTTACCAGAATAAAAAAATGTTACCTAAATGGCCGTAGCTTTTTGTTACATTGACTTAAAAGCTTGCAGTTATTACACGGTGAGAGACCTAAAGACGTCAGTATGTGACACAAATTACAATTTGTTACGTCTACCCGTTCCTAAGAAAATGGATTTTTAGCAGTAGGTCAGGCAGACGAACAACAAACGAACCTTTAACAGTGGGGCAAGGATTGATGCACAGAAACCTAAACAGGATTCACTTGTAAAATAGTTGATGGTAGTGTCGTTAAAATGAACTTCAGATGTACACGTCAAGCTGACAGTAAGATACATATCCATGGTAAGGTTTATGATAAAGTTTCAAATGTACTCTCGGAAAAATCAAGCTGTGCCTATGGAAGTGGCGTCAATTTCAGTTTTATAGCACAAGGCTACATTTCAAAATCTTTTAAAATACACATGGAACGATTAAGGAATAACGGGGATACAAGTTATACTGACATAATTCAATGAACGCAGAATTTTACCTTTGCATCAGGAGCTCAGAGATGGATACATTATCAGAAGTTCAAATAGCGAGTGGTACTATACCATGTGAAAAACGATGTCTGAAAGGACACTATACATGACATGATTTACATTCCCTGGATCTAACATTTGTTGGATTAAGCTCATCGAACGAAATACACTACCGGCCATTAAGATTGCTACACCACGAAAACGACGTGCTACAGAAGCGAAATTTAACCGACAGGAAGATCATGCTGTGATATGCAAATTATTAGCTTTTCAAAGCATTCGCACAAGGTTGACGCCGGTGGCGACACCTACAACGTGCTGACATGAGGAAAGTTTCCAACCGATTTCTCATACACAAACAGCAGTTGACCGGCGTTGCCTGCTGAGGCGTTGTTGTGACGCCTCGTGTAAGGAGGAGAAATGCGTACCATCACGTTTCCGACTTTGATAAAGGTCGGATTATAGCGTATCGCGATTGCGGTTTATCGTATCGCGACATTGCTGCTCGCGTTGGTCGAGGTACAATGACTGTTAGCAGAATTTGGAATCAGTGGATTCAGGAGGGTAATACGGAATGCTCTGCTGGATCCCAACGGCCTCGTATCACTAGCACTCGAGATGACAGTTATCTTATCCGCATGGCTGTAACGGATCGTGCAGCCACGTGTCGATCCCTGAGTCAGCAGATGAGGACGTCTGCAAGACAACAACCATCCGCACGAACAGTTCGACGACGTTTGCAACAGCATGGACTATCAGCTCGGAGACCATAGCTGCGGTTACCCTTGACGCTGAATCACAGACAGGAGAGCCTGCGACGGTGTACTCAACGAAAAACCTGGGTGCACGAATGGCAAAACGTAATATTTTCGGATGAATCCAGGTTCTGTTTACAGCATCATGATAGTCGAATCCGTGTTTGGCGACATCGCGGTGTACGCACATGCCCAACGCTGTGGACGTAACTGTGATGTCGTTTTCTATTCATACAAGACATCAACCGAAGATTTGGTACATTAAACGCTTGTTACGGCGTACAGAAGTGTTCTATGAAATGGTTCCAGAATTAAATTACTGTCATAACAGCATTCCAGCATGAGACGAAATGTCATGTGCCCCAGTATTTGCATCTATTTTCCTGGAAACACATCATCATTTGACAGATCTTCAGTAACTGTCACAGAATGGGTTTTACTTTAGCGCTATACCACTGGACGGAGAGCCGGCCAATGTGGCCGAGCGGTTCTAGGCGCTTCAGTTTGGAACCGCGTGACCGCTACGGTCGCGGTTTCGAATCCCGCCTCGGACATGGATGTGTGTGATGTCCTTAGGTTAGTTAGGTTTAACTAGTTCTAAGTTCTAGGGGACTGATGACCTGATGTTTTTAGTGCTCAGAGCCATTTGAATTTGGACGAAGTTTCCTGTAATTTGAACACTATGTTCCTCACATCTTCCCAGTTTCGCTTCGTTCATCCCATGCTTACTTGCTATTGTAATTTTAAGAAAACTCCATGACACTAAGGCACTCGAGAAGCGGTAGACAGCGCAACGAAGGCAGGAGAAGCAACGTATAACGTGGGTTATATTCTGCGACGCAACATCGAGTCAGGCAGAGAAAGTCTTAAACAAGTAAGGGACCAGACCTGTCCAGAAAAATTGAAGGAACGTTGCGATCTGTGTAACACAATCATGAGTTGAGAGTCTCGGGGATTCATGAGACCTCATGCTGGCATGCCAGCGTTAATGTGGGACATCTATAGGGAACACTTGCCGATGAGTGGGATAATGATAGTCACTGAAAGTAAAGACATTTAGAGAAAACAGTGATCACCGAGCACCAGCTAATAAATACACGTAAGGTAAAATGTGAACAGACAAGGATTCTAGCTTATCCCTGAAGCTAATGGAACTCTGAGCTTAATAAAGCCATTGAAATGAAACGAAATGATCGTAAGGCATTACTGGCCACAGACCCTGCCTGGGGTAGTTAAGCTAACTAATGCAAGTCTTCCTACACTGCTTAGGAAAATCAAAGAATCGCTTTATCGAAAGCACGTAATGGTTTTCGATCGCTACGGGTAAGTTTAAAATTTTGCACAATGCTGCCTGCAACCTCTCTCCCAATGGCGCAAGAGCGCAGCTTCTGCGACATCACTCTCGGTCTCAGCGGCGCTTCAAAAAGCAGAATGTCGACACATGCGGAGAACAGGCCGTAGCACAGAAGTCCGTGTGAGCTCTAAGGTGTGCTATAGATGTCACACTGGCACCAAATTTCAGCAAAATTCTACTCAGCACCACCGTGGGCCTCTCAGACGACGAGAACATCGTCTTACTTCCTCTTAATGATTTTTCACTGTGTCTTTAGCCGCCTCTGTGATGGATGCCACGACAGCGACACCCAGCGTTGAAATCACAATGGTTTCCCAAAGATGACAGTTTGCAATGCGGTGGGCAACAGGAAGATGTTCTTGTCAACCTGTGACACCGTTGAGACCCTCTCGGGCTTCAATCGTTCTGTCAGGACAACGTGCGGTTGCATCCACACTGTACGTGATCACATTCGTTTGGAGTGCAGCACGACCGCGATCTTTGCTTTCGTGCACAGGTAGCAAACATTAGGGATCGTTCAAAACCATTCAGCGTAATCTGAAGGTGATCTGGAGCAGCAAAGGGCACTCATGGTTGTTCAGCCCCTTTTTTTATGTCCCTTTTGTGGCGTGATGACGCCAGAGTGCAACATTACCAAGTGTGTGAATAAAACGGCCAAAGAACACTCTAAGACTCCTCAGTTTGGCCACACATTCGGCGTCACCCGCGCACTCTTCTTGAGAAAGTTAGAAGTGTACCTTCAGAAATTTCGACACAAAATCATCCTGGCGGCTGCTCTGGCGCCTGAGGGTTAGGTAATCAGTTCGACACCCGATGAGAGTGGTTTGCCTATCTTTAGATGCCAGAGTAGCTGCCAGGACGAATTGGTGTAGAGGTTTTTGACAGGTATGTTTGTGACGTGCTGAACGAAGTTTCGTGGGTGGCCAACATGGTGTTGGCGATTTGGAGGCTGTTACAGGGACCCTTTGCCGTTTTATTCACGCACATGTTAATTTTACTGGGATTTACAATCCTTGCGTGCCAGCACTCTTCTCCTGTCTCACTCACTATAGCCTTTCTGTCCCGCCTTCCCGCTTATAGTTTCTCTCTCTCTCTCTCTCTCTCTCTCTCTCTATCCCTCTCTCTCTCACACACACACAAGAGCACGCGTGGGCGAGCTCGCTCGTGCACATGCACACACACACCATGCGAGAGGTAAGCGAACAAAGGTGGGTGGATCGCTAGGAGCTGAACTATGGCTGCACATTTGTTCGCGAGACAGTTACAGACCTGAAGCCATGTTCTGGGTAACAGAAGCACCGCAACCACCTCTCAGAGCAGCCCCTCAATTCATCTCCAGTACACTGCATCGCACACGGTAATTCAGTTACCTTTGAGGTCTGTAATGAGTGCTACAGAAATTAAAAGTGTTTTTTGCTGGCGTCCGCCTTTAGCAAAACAATTTAATTTTTTGTTAACTTCTTACAACGTGGTGTGTTTTTCCTGCTATATTACTTTTTTACAGTGTCTGTTTTTCTTTACAGTTTGTCATCTGCAACTATATACAACTTAATGTAGCCAATATATTTACGCAAAAATTATGAATTCTAAACTGTTATGGCAATGCCTGAAATTAATAATTTATGTGAAAGGCTGTATGTATGTATGAATGTGTGTGTGTGTGCGTGTGTGAGTGTGTGCGTGTGTGCATGTATCTGTTTACATTACGTTTCCATTAAGGTTTCTTTTTCGTCATCTTCTTCAGTGTCAAGTTTCGTGTATTGAGTTGTCACCATCACTGTCACTGTTTACCAGCTGTAAAAACAAGATGGCGGACAGTGCAACAAATTATCTAGTGAAAACACGATGATGGACAGTGGAACAGTTGAAGATGTCATTGGCAGTTGTTTTGAATCTATCAGAGGTGTCTGTGTGTGTGTGTGTGTGTGTGTGTGTGTGTGTGTGAAAAGAGAGAGAGAGAGAGAGAGAGAGAGAGAGAGAGTAGGTTTGAGGATTTGTCATTATTATCATAATGATATCTATTTATTTACTTTTAGTTTTACATGTGTCTGTGTGTATGTGTCTTTGTGTGTATGTGTCTTGGTGTGTGTGGGGGGGGGATGGGGAGTTATATAGGTTGGTATTATGTAATAATTCTTTGAGGGCAGCGAAAAGAGTTCCATAGCAGAGAGCTGTGTTTTCATATATTACTTGCTTTCCTTGAACTATGTCTGTGTGTATGTGTCTTTGTGTGTATGTGTCTTGGTGTGTGTGGGGGGGGGGGGATGGGGAGTTATATAGGTTGGTATTATGTAATAATTCTTTGAGGGCAGCGAAAAGAGTTCCATAGCAGAGAGCTGTGTTTTCATGTATTACTTGCTTTCCTTGAACTATGGCATTTTGTATTTGACAATTTTCTTCAGTTATTAGTTATTGTGAGGGGCTGTTGATTCATTTGAGAATTTTCAAATCAGTGTTGATGTCTGTTGTGCTATGTTTATTGTCCATGAGGTGTTTGACAAATCTGGAACGCCAACTGTTACTTTTTAACGCTCTTCTGTGTTCTCTGCATCTGGTATTAAAGTTTCTGCTTGTCTGTCCTATATAAACTGATTTGCGGTCCCGACACTTTAGTTGATAAATACCAAACGTGTTGTGTTTGTCTGTGCTTGTGTTGGTTGTCCTTAGTTTCTCTGTGTTGAGTTGTCTGTCGTGTAGGCTATTTTTAGCCCTTGGTTTTTGAGTATGTTGCCTATTGTGTGGACTGCTTTGTTGTTGTAGGTGAGAGTGAACCACTTGTTTGTTGTTGTGGGCGTTTCTTGTTCATATGTGTTCGTTTGCGTGTTCTGTGTGTTTGTAAGTTTCTTTTCACACACACACACACACACGCACACACACACACACACACACACACACACACACACACACACACACGCGCATACACACACGCACACACACACACACACACACACACACACACACACACACACACACACACCTCTGAGAAATTCAAAACAACCGCCAATGACATCTTCAACTGTTCCACTGTCTGCCATCTTGTTATTGCAGCTGGTAAACTGTGACGGTGACAGTGACAACTCAGTGCATAGAACTTGACAATGAAGAAGATGACGAAAAAAGAAACCGCAAGTGAAACATAATGTAAATAGATACACACACACAAACTTTCACATAAATTATTAATTTCAGGCATAGCCACAACAGTTTAGAAATAGTACTTTTTGCGTAAGTACTTTAGCTACATTAAGTTGTATATAGTTGCGATTGACAAACTGTAAAGAAAAATATACACTGTAAGAAGGTAATATAGCAGAAAACCACACAAGGTGGTAAGAAGTTATGAATACATAATTTTATGTGCTCTTCAAAAATCAGTACTTACGATTTAGAAACGAATATTTACATGTATTTAAACAGTAATGAACATTCCTTATGTTTAACAGCTGTAATAATAAAAAACCACTGATGATGCTGCAACTGCAGTGAAACATGCCTGCCGGCCGCGGTGGTCTAGCGGTTCTAGGCGTGCAGTCCGGAACCGCGCGACTGCTACGGTCGCAGGTTCGAATCCTGCCTCGGGCATGGATGTGTGTGATGTCCTTAGGTTAGTTAGGTTTAAGTAGTTCTAAGTTCTAGGGGACTGATGACCACAGATGTTAAGTCCCATAGTGCTCAGAGCCATTTGAACCATTTTTTGAAACATGCCTGGGACAACAAACAAAATTTTGTTTTTACTAGAGGCTGACCCCACCCAAAAATATATGTTATTGTAAAAGCAAACACAGACATAGGAGCTTCAACCTCAAGATGAAATTAAAAATTTTCACCGCCCCTGTTCCTGTCAGTCGAATAATCTCCAGAAAGTTTCTTTTGCTGATTATTGCTGCAATATTCCCTAGTTCATATTCAACCGAAATAAAACTATTGAATGGAAATACTCTCGGCTGTAATGCTGCGCAGCGTTGGCATGAATAAATTGTAATACGTCAGTGTTACATAAGTATTACATAAGTATAAGTAAAATGTGGCCCTCTCTGAATGATGGGCTAATTCTATGTGGACACAAAAACTGTTCGGGGAAGTTACCATATTCATAGCAGGTACGGTTACCAGAATGTTATACTTTCCAGTCGTGATTACAGCTTTTCTACGAAACTGCGCTCAGTTGACGTATCTTGACAAGTCTAACTATCACGATGCATCGTAGTATTAGCAACTTTAATAAAACCATCTAAAGATGTACATTATGGAGCCACTCTGCAATGTACACGGCCTGATGGAAATCATCCGAACAGACCTATGTAATGCGAAATTGACTGTTGGATCCCAGGAGATTGTATTGTATGTAGAGAACCAGTGACACGGGAAGACAGAAGAGCTCAATAATTTAAAATTTTGGGTTGTAATTGTATATGACCTGAGCAACAAAAGCATCAGCGACATTTCAAATCTTTGTAAACTGCCCTACTCGACTGTTGGTGATGGGACGGAAATTCGAAGGAAGGACCAATGCTCAACTAAAGCCAGGCAGACCTCATACACGGACAGAAAACGTCGAGCTGTAAACAATTGTATGAAAGCGTGAGTTCCAAAGAGCTACCAGCAGCCTAGGTATTAGGGGGTGGTTAAAAAGAATGGAGACCAGGGGTCGAACAGGTCGGCGTTAACAGCACATTTCTCCAGTCGGTGCTATCCGACGCCTCAGGTAGTGAAAAGAGCGAAGCCACTGGACAGCGGAAAACTGTAAGTGAGTGATTAGCAGCGATAAATTTCGCTATAACCCGTGGCAATCCGATGGAAATATTGGAGTTGGATATTGGTGAATGCCGTCATGTCTGTTGCAAACAGTGAAGTGAAGGCGAGGTGGTGTTACGGTAACTAACTCTGGCCATTAAAATTGCTACTCCAAGAAGAAATGTAGCTGATAAACGGGTATCCATTGGACAAATATATTATACTAGAACGGACATGTGATTACATTTTCACGCAATTTCGGTGCATAGATCCTGAGAAATCAGTACCCAGAACAACCACCTCTGGCCGTCATAACGGCCTTGATACGTCTGGGCATTGAGTCAAACAGAGCTTGGATGGCGTGTACAGGTACAGCTGCCCATGCAGCTTCAACACGATACCACAGTTCATCAAGAGTAGTGACTGGCGTATTGTGACGAGCCAGTTGCTCGGCCACCACTGACCAGACGTTTTCAATTTGTGAGAGAACTCGAGAATGTGCTGGCCAGGCCAGCAGTCTAACATTTCCTGTATCCAGAAAGGCCCGTACAGGACCTTCAACATGCGGACGTGCATTATCCTGCTGAAATGTAGGGTTTCGCAGAGATCGAATGAAGGGTAGAGTCACGGGTCGTAACACATCTGAACTATAACGTCCACTCTTCAAAGTGCCGTCAATGCCAACAAGAGGTGACCGAGACGTGTAACCAATGGCACGCCATACCATCACGCCGGGTGATACGCCAGTATGGCGATGACACGCTTCCAATGTGCGTTCACCGCGATGTCGCCACACACGGATGCGATCATCATGATGCTGCAAACAGAACCTGGATTCACCAGCAAAAATGACGGTTTGCCATTCGTGCACCCAGGTTCGTCGTTGAGTACACTATCGCAGGCGCTCCTGTCTGTGATGCAGCTTCAAGGGTAACCGCAGCCATGGTCTCCGACCGATAGTCCATGCTGCTGCAAACGTCGTCGAACTCTTCGTGCAGATGGTTGTTGTCTTGCAAACGTCCCCATCTGTTAACTCAGGGATCGAGACGTGGCTACACGATCCGTTACAGCCATGCGGGTAAGATGCCTGTCATCTCCTGAACCCACTGATTCCATTTTCTGCTAACAGTCATTGGATCTTGACCAACGAGAGCAGCAATGTTGCGATACGATAAACCGCAATCGCGATAGGCTAAAATCCGACCTTTATCAAAGTCGGAAACGTGATGGTGCGCATTTCTCCTCGTGACAAGAGGAATCACAACAACGTTTCACCAGGCAACGCCGGTCAACCGCTGTTTGTGTATGGGAAATCGTTTGGAAACTTTCCTCATGTCAGCATGTTGTAGGTGCCGCCACCGGCACCAGCCTTGCGTGAATGCTCTGAAAAGCTAATCATTTGCATATCACAGGATCTTCTTCCTGTCGGTTAAATTTCGCGTCTTTAGCACGTTATCTTCGTGATGTAGCAATTTTAATGGCCATAGTGTATGTACGCAGGCCCTGGCAGCTCGATTGGTACAGACTGACTGCAGTGTCGTCCTCTGTCCACGAAGTCAAGGAAAAATGCCTGACAGTACCTGGAATCGAACCCCGGCCCTCCGAATGGTAGCCAGCAGTGACGAAAACCCAGCTACGGAGATGGACAGTGGTGTTACGATAGAGAGAGTTTTTCGTAGCTAGCGTATGGTCCCCTTTTTGTGCTTATGTAAACGCTAAATGCGGGGGAATGTGAAAATATTTTGCAGCACTGTGTGTTGCTTACAACAGAGGAGCATTTTGGAGATGATGATGCACACTGTCATAAAGCAGGATCTGTGAGGCATTGATTTGTAGAAAATAACCTTCCTGAAATGGGCTGCCCTTCCCAGACTCGGAACCTGAAACTGATGGAACACCTAGGCCATAAATTACAACGTTAACCGCACGGCTCTTGAGGAAGAACGGGATGTCAGTCGTCCAGACATTCAGACACGTCATAGGAAGTGTCCTCTACAGGGTCCAAGCCGGCATAAAGGAGGAGGGTGGGTAAACCCCAAAATTATATTGACTTATAAGTGACCAGATAATTTGACGAGATAGTGTGAATGGAGTAAATACTGCAAAATAAATGTCCTTCACTCACAATGACAGCCGCATATTACACAAGTCACCAAATCATGTTGGCCGCTCGTGCTTGACAGCACTAGAAGCATGGTAGAGTGTCGTCTAAGAGACTTTTGACGTGCTACAGACATTCGTTTTAGACAGTCCCATGCTCGAATGGTGTCCTGGTTGCACTGTCTCTTTTTTTCTTTTGTTTACCATCACCGAGACGTGCATTTTAATTTATCTTGTGCAGGTGGAAACTTAAAGCTCTTAAATATTTAAATAAAATTATTTTCATGGAAAACTGAACAAAAGTTATATCTGTTACGCATTTATGTAGCACTGGTCATCATGACGCTACACGACATTGTTCCAAAACTACCACACAACCTTGAAATTATTGTCTCCACCTACCCACTCTAAGCCTCAGTACGATCAGGCTCCACCACTTAAAAAATACATATTTTTTTTAAATTAAGTGTTCTTCAAAACTTCGACCTCTACGAGCGCCTCCACGTTCATCAACAGGTCACACTGGCTGCCTGTTACGTATTTCACGTGAATGTCATCACAGCATATTCTAGGAACAACTTATATTTCATTTCCTCTTGACCTAGCACTCTTGTTTAACTTCACTCCGACCTCTCCACAAGCATCATCTCCTGTTCCACTGCAGTCAGATCCTACACAAACACGATAATCTCAAAATCTTCTCAATGCTTTCCTGAAGAACTGTGAGAGTGAACAGTCATACCCTGCTGCCCTCACCCCCTCAGCCCTCGTCTCTCTCTCTCTCTCTCTCTCTCTCTCTCTCTCACACACACACACACACACATACCCTTTGTATTCAGTGGAATAAACTGACAGTCAAGAAAGCGTAGATTTCCGTCTTGAGGGAAACTTGGGTAACGGTGCGTGGCGGAGGGTACCTCGTACCACAACTAGCATGTTCTCTCCCTGTTCCACTCCCAAACAGAGCGAGGGAAAAATGACTGCCTATATGCCTCTGTACGAGCCCTAATATCTTATCTTTGTGGTCGTTCCGCGAAATATAAGTTGGCGGCAGTAGAATTGTACTGCAGCCAGCCTCAAATGCTGGTTCTCTCAATTTCCTCAGTGGCGATTCACGAGAAGAACGCCTCCTTTTCTCCAGGGACTCCCACCCGAGTTCCTGAAGCATTTCCGTAACACTCGCGTGATGATCAAACCTACCAGAAACAAATCTAGCAGCCCGCCTCTGAATTGCTTCTATGTCCTCCCTCAATCCGACCTGATAGGGATCCCAAACGTTCGAGCAGTACTCAAGAATAGATCGTATTATTTATAAGCGGTCTCCTTTACCGATGAACCACATCTTCACAAAATTCTACCAATGAACCGTAGACGACTATCCGCCTTCCCCACAACTGCCATTACATGCTTGTCCCACTTCATATCGCTCTGCAATGTTACGCCCAAATATTTAATCAACGTGACAGTGTCAAGCGCTACACTACTAATGGAGTATTCAAACAATACGGGATTCATTTTCCTATTCATCTGCATTAATGTACATTTATCTAAGAGTTAGCTGCCATTCTTTCCACCAATCACAAATCCTGTCCAAGTTCAAATGATTCAAATGGCTCTGAGCACTATGCGACTTAACTTCTGAGGTCATCAGCCGCCTAGAACTTAGAACTAATTAAACCTAACTAACCTAAGGACATCACAGACATCCATGCCCGAGGCGGTATTCGAACCTGCGACTGTAGGGGTCGCTCGGTTCCGTACTGTAGCGCCTAGAACCGCACGGCCACTCCGGCCGGCCCTGTCCAAGTCATCTTGTATCCTCCTAGTCACTCAACGACGTCACCTTCCCGTACACCACAGCATCATCAGCTAACAGCCGCACATTGCTATGCACCCCATCCAAAAGATCATTTATGTAGATAGAAAACAACAGTGGACCTACCACACTTCCCCGGGGCACTCCAGATGATACCCTCACCTCCGATGAACAGTCACCATCGAGGACAACGTACTGGGTTCTATTACTTAAGAAGTCTTCGAGCCAGTCACATATTTGGGAACCAATCCCATATGCTCGTACCTTAGTTAGGAGTCTGCAGTGGGGCACCGAGTCAAACGCTTTCCGGAAATCAAGGAATATGGCATCCGTCTGATACCTTTCATCCATGGTTAGCAAGATATCGTGTGAAAAAAGGGCGAGTTTCGTTTTGCAGGAGCGATGCTTTCTAAAGCCGTGCTGATGCATGGACAGCAACTTCTCTGTCTCAAGGAAATTCATTATATTCGAACTGAGAATATGTTCGAGAACCCTGCAACAAACCGATGTTAAGGATATTGGTCTGTAATTTTGAGGCTCCGTCCTTCTACCCTTTTTATATACAGGCGTCACCTGCGCTTTTTTCCAGTCGCTCGGGACTTTACGTTGGGCAAGAGATGCAAGCTAAGTAAGGAGCCAATGCAGTAGAATACTCTCTGTAAAACCGAATTCGAATCCCATCAGGATCTGGCGATGTTAATGAGTTTTCGGTTTAGTCTCTTCAGGTACGAAATTAATTCTCTACTCAGGCAGCGAACATCGGCAATAATGGTGAAACCATTGCTTTCATACACAACGTCTTGTCTGGACGTGTCTTGTTGGTAGCTTCTTCAGACTTAATGTAGAATGTTAACTGAGCGTAAGTACAACGTCGAGCATTATAATCAGTGTTTCTACAGTATAATGTTAAATTTACGCTGTCGTAGACGAGCACTTAATGAAAGGGAGAACGTGTATCCCGTATCGAGACACAACATATCACTCTAGAATAAAGCTTAATTGCGCATTGAGCTTAATTTTCCACTGTGACAGACTGTTCGGTGTGAGAAGTTTCATAGTTCTTTAATATCCTAGATACTGCGGAGAGGTTTGAAATCGAGTACGGTATTTTGGCGCATGGGCTTGTAACCAGCGACTCTGTGCCACTGTCCTCTTTCGCCTACTGGCCAAATACGTTGACATAAATTCCTTCCACTGACACTATTGGAGCAGAATATCTCCAGAACGACCGCCTTGGCACAGGAACACATTAGAGGTGTAAGCAACGGAGCAACTTTCTTGAGGAGTCATTGAGGACCATACTTCGCTTTCCGATTTCGTAAGAACTGAGTGAATATCATTGTCACACTGACTAGAATCTAAGTGTGTATTACCTGTGTTTTTTTGGTAGTACAGTACGCGCACTGCATTTAGAGTACTTTCATGTGTTGTTATGGTGCCGGAATCTGCGCACTGCGTTTACAGTAGTGCCATTGTTTTTAACACATCGCACTACATACGACCCACGGAATACTAATCTCAAAAGTCACTACCTTTGGCAGCTGTTATTAAAAGAATTGGAAGGAAGATGATGATTAACCCACCTTCTGCGATGAAGCCATTATATATGGGGCACATGATCGGATTAAGGAAGGATGATGAAAGAATTTGTCAGTGTTGTTTACAGAGGAACCATCCCAGCATTCGGGAAACTATGTGAAACTTGCCACCTTGGGTTTGAAACCCACTTTTCTGAGATAAAAATCTAGTGCGCTGAGCATTGCGTAATCTCACCGTTCAAAGTCCGCGGCTCGTGATCTTGAGGTAGCGTTCTCGTTTCTCGCGCACAGAGTCCCGGGTTCGATTCCCGGCGGATCACGGATTTTCTCTGCCTCAAGATGACTGGGTGTTATGTGTCTTTCATCATCATTTCATCCTCATTCACTCGCAAGTCGCCGTAGTGGTGTTAAAGAACTTGTGGAGCGGCGGCCGAACCGCCCCGCGAGGGGTCTCCCACCCACCAATGCCATACGCTCATTATTATTTCCATATAAAACAGATTTTGTGACCGAGCGAGGTGGCGCAGTGGTTAGCACACTGGACTCGCATTCGGAAGGACGACGGTTCAATCCCGTCTCCGGCCATCCTGATTTAGGTTTTCCGTGATTTCCCTAAATCGTTTCAGGCAAATGCCAGGATGGTTCCTTTGAAAGGGCACGGCCGATTTCCTTCCCAATCCTTCCCTAACCCGAGCTTGCGCTCCGTCTCTAATGACCTCGTTGTCGACGGGACGTTAAACACTAACCACCACCACCACCACAGATTTTGTGACGCATTATGATGATGAGTGACGTAAAGTTCAATCTCCATATCTGCTTCTGTTAAGAAAGTGTTGGCCTAAAGTTTATGTCTGTTTCTTTTCCTTAATATCACATTACTCTTACGATTTGGATGTCGTAATGGCGCAGGTGATATTTGTGTGGCACACAGTTGCGTTTTCGGCTCTCTCGACACAAGAGGTCGTGGAGGAGGAGTATTTAACGTCCCGTCGACAAAGAGGTCATTACAGACGGAACACAAGCTCGGATTAGGGAAGGATCGAGAAGGAAAGCGGCCGTGCTCTTTCAAAGCAACCGTTTCGGCCTTTACCTGAAGCGATTTAGAGTAATCACGGAAAATCTAAATCAAAATGGCCGGAGATGGGTTTGAACCGTCGTCATTCCGAATCCTATATACTTATATGGATATGGTGTCTATTCTTTTGGATATGTCCGAAAGAACAGACACTACTGATAACCTGCAGCGTTCTAGAACGAAATTTTATGCTAATACCTTGAGCTGCTAACGGGCGTTAATATATATAAACGGGGACAGGTGAAAATGTGTGTCCCGACCTCGTTACCCTCTGTGTCCTCGGTGGCTCAGACGGATATAGCGTCAGCCATCCAAGCAGGAGATAACGGGTTCGAGTCCCAGTCGGGGCACTCTTTTTCACCTGTCCCCGTTAATATATATCAACGCCCGTTAGCAGCTGTAGGTATTAATATAATTCTAAACAATGGACTCTACTGCGATTTGGACCATCGAAGTAACATTGAGCTAGATCTCACGCCGTGGTTCGCCACAGTAGCTTCCTAGTCCGCACCAGGCAACGAAACACAGTGACTATTATCAGCGCTTTTAAGTTTTCTTAAAAGCCCGTTTTATTTACTGTTTTGTTGCTGCTTTAGCCTGGCCCGGTTAGGACTTTAGGACGCTCTCTTGCCTCTGACCAGGAACAACATACACAAAAAAATATTACGTAACAATCATAGTAATATCAACTAGCTTTATTAATAAAACTAATAATTGACAACAATAATAGTAACGCGAGTAACACTAACAATAACAGTAATATAATGTGGCATTCAGGATGATATTTATTAGTTTAATAGTTTTGAGACCTTGTCAGGTACCAGAAGAACCAGAAGGAATAATTGAAGAAGTGAAGATTGAAATGAAAGCGACAGGTTCTACAAGGAAAGAGAGCTCTGCAGACCAGAGGAGATAAAATTTGCCTTTACTCCCTCCTCCAAAAATATGGTAAGCAGAGAGCTTGCAGTAGAAGCGTTGTACAGTGGCGGAGCACATGCTTTCAAGGTATGTATTTTAGACCACACGTTTGCGAGACATTTTCTTCTTCTTTTGGTCTGTAGTACCATCTCTGAAAGTTGCCTACCCAACATTCATCGCGGCAACGGTACCGCTACGTGTATTCCACTGTTACAGGCACCAGAACGATTTTTGCTTATAACTTTCTACCCGGTCATTTGCAGTCCAAAGTCCCTTTTCCTGAAGTTGATAATTTGCCATTCGTCGTTGTTCAAAAACGGTTCAAATGGCTCTGAGCACTATGCGACTTATCTTCTGAGGTCATCAGTCGCCTAGAACTTAGAACTAATTAAACCAAACTAACCTAAGGACATCACACACATCCATTCCCGAGGCTGGATACGAATCTGCGACCGTAGCGGTCGCTCGGATCCAGACTGTAGCACCTAGAACCGCACGGCCACTGCGGCCGGCCGTCGTTGTTCATGAAGTTTTGTAATATCATCAAGGAATCATCTTGAATTATACAGCACTTAAAACTGTAGAACTCACTATATTTACAATAGCTGTACGAAACACAAAGTCTTATCTCACAACAAGAAAATCACGAGAAAATGACGGAAACTGGTTACGGAGGTTTCTAGTGCGCATTCCTCCTTAAATCAGTCGCTAGACTGAAGCACCGAGAAGTTACAAGACTCTTCCCTACTTCTTCGTCTCTCAGTTCTACTAGAAATACATTCGTTTTATAAAACATTCCGAGTTAAAAGGTGTCCCACCTCACCCTGCTACTGATATACTCCTTACTAAATGCTGTTTGCGAAGTGAGATAAACGACTCGTGTAATGTGTGTGTTCTCTTGCAACCCTTGCACCACACAGTGGAATAATGAATAACGAAGTCCAATTTCTTCCTGAGACATCTGCTAAGAGCCTCACTACCGGCAGGCGGAGTTCAGCGTTCGAAGTAGTACTATCCTGCCAGAATGTGTTTTTTTCTGTTAGCATTGTCTCCTTTCAAGATGATGAAACACCGGTAGCAAATGTAAATTACAGTGCTGTACTACTTTCGTGAACAGGAATGTATGGCGCATGTTGCGGTTCTTTCACAGATTCGGTGTTCTCTACTGTCTGTACATTCTCCACTCATCTGGAGGTTTTCTTTTTAGAAGCTGCTGCTATCGACCCATCACGCAGCAGCAACTATCTACACATTACGATAAGATGTGAAGTAAGCACTCCTTATTAAGAAGGTTGATGCCGTTGTAGGAGTCTCGACCAAAGAGATATTACTTTATAGTTGTTCCATGCAGCCGTAAATTGGTGTTCCACAGGAACAAGGTCGTCATGCTACAGCACAACACAGAGCAGTCGAATCCAATATCGTGGGCTGCAGAGCTATTGCTATTTTATAGCCCATAGAGCTATGTTGGATAATGTGTTTGCCTCCAGGACTGGGGGTGCTGCTGTGCTATTGCGGGGCGTTGTTAAGGACGACGTGGCAACACTCCATCAGACTCGGTAGTGAGGTGGTAAAACGTCGAACTCGTATTTTGAAGAGTGATGGCTGCGATCCAGTAAGGGCTACCCTGTTTTTCTTCCTAACAGTTTCCTCGTGCCATTGCATACCAGTATCAGAATTTTGCCTCAAGTGGAGCCACGATTCATCAAACGGCCCGCTATGGAGAATGTGAGATACTATCGCTCTTGTGAAGTGTTAACAAATGTAACTACATAAATATATTACGGTGAATTAATGGTCCCAGAGAAAGATGGGTTTACACTGCCCTTAAGATTAGAAGCAAACACTACACTTCCATATAAATTGTCATTTGTGTTAAGCAAAGTAAGGAGTACAATATATATGAAATCCTCTGATAAGTAGCTCTAAATCATACAGAAAAACTGATGATGTACAGTATCTGAACAGCTACAAGCGTATAAGAAGAACCAAAGACGGAGAGAGAAGAACTCGGAATGAAAATGATGTAAGCCTCTCCTTCAAAATGGATTAAGAGAAAACAGTTGGAAGATGAAAATCTTAATTAACAACATAAATCACATTGGCCTGAATATAGGTTATGCCGTCAGAGTATTGACCCATCACGTGAATTTATGCACTTTGTCGTCCTGTGGTGGGTTCGTACAGATAACATAAAGTGTAATCATCCGTGATGTTCTTTTCCAGACAGAATGGTCCGTATTTTGCATTTCAATTAGGTCACGCCATGCGTCGATGCATCGTTGTCTTGGTTCAGAAGGGAAGGTGCCCGGTTAAAACATTGCACTTCCAGAGAATGACTTGAACACTTGATTTAGAAATTGTTCTCCATTGCGTTTTTTGACAACAACGTTGACTCACTACGACCACACGTGCACTATGTAACACTATATACTTGCAACTGACTGGCTGGATGCAGAACTGTTGTTTAGAGTTGTGAGACCAATCTGCCACTGCAGTTACAGCGGTGACGTCGCTTGTACGCTAAGAACAAGATCAGTCTCGGAGCATTTAGCACGGACGATGTCACTGAGGAGGTAAAAGTCGTGGGAGAGCGTTATGCACATATACAGAGAGCAGTAGCAACGCGTACACAAAATATAAAAGAGCATTGCATTGGTGGAGCTGTCATTTGTACTCCGGTGATTCACGTGAAAAGGTTTCCGATGCGATTGTGGCGCATGGCGGAAATTAAGACTCTGAACCCAAAATGATCTAGACAAGCAGTAGCCAACGGCCTCCACTTACCGATTGAGAGCAACGTCATTTATGCAGAGATGTCAGACAAGCAACATTGCGAGAAATAACCGCGGAAATCAATGTGTGACGCACAACGAACGCATCCGTTGGGATAGTGAGGCGAGATGTGGCGTTAAAGCGCTATGGCAGCAGACGACAGGCGCCAGTAACAGCACGACATCACCTGTAAGGGCAACTGCTGAGCTCGTCAACATATCGGTTGGACACAATAACTTTTTTTTCTGTGTCATCAATCTTCTGACTAGTTTGATGCGGCCCCCCACGAATTCCTCTCCGCTGCTTCCTTTCTCAGTTATTTGCTGAATGTCTCCCAGCCTCAGTCTTCCTCTACAGTTTTAGCCCTCTACACCTTGTAATATAATTGGGATTTCCGTCGTATGAAAGCTGTGAGTACCCTTGGAAAGGCATTCACCTATCTATCTGTGTATTAAATGATCAACTTACGAGATGAGACCTATTTTTTGAAAGACATTTGTTTTATATAATTTATCCAACCGTAAAGATGCGCATCTAGCGCGGACGCTAATACATCGATTGCGCAGTCAAAGAAACATTTTAACAGAGGCTGATCTGAACGTTCCGCTTCGATCTAAATAAAAGATGACAGTAAAAACTTTTGTAGATCTTCAGATTTTATCGTACTTCTGCTTGTAATGTGAAAGCGTAAAGAAGGTCGTCTTTAAGCCATACAAGTGAGCGGTCTTGGCAGCGTGCAGACAACATTAATAATTAATAAAATTCGAGTAATTTATGTTCGATACTGTAAACCGGCAAGTTATTGTTATGAAGGTGTTGAACGTTGCAAGAATTGTCTTGAAGGAAGGAGAAAAGTAATGACTGCAATTTGTGACAAAAACGTGAACCAAGGAGCTAGCACAGGACAGGCTGAAATCTGATCTCACCATACAGTTAGAAAAGTACTTATGTAAGTTATACTGTTTATAAATAAGCTCTAATTGCTTGTGAGAACTGTTTGAATATATTTAGTGTTTACCAGATTTCTTATTCTATTCTTTTCTTTGTATTCTTTTTACCTCCATGTCCTATTATTTTTGTAAATATCAAACAGCCTTCACTACAGCAGAGAATACTGCGGCATCCTGGTCGTAAACAGAAGGCCGCTCCTTGTCTTGTATACAACTCATAGCTGCCGCATTTATTAATGAATTCATTTGCAAATGCAATTTTTTTATTGTCCATTTTTAAAATTCCCTTAGGTGATTATAAATGTCATACTGATTACGTAAAGAAATCCGGGTTGTTCTTTTCCAAATAATAGAAGCCTTTGCGTAATCAAAAACTAGCCTCCTTCTGACGACGATCAGGAGCCGACCAGAAGACGGACGTCTTCGACCGCTTTCGTGTTTCCTGTGGCAAAGCTGTGCCAAACTGGGAACACGACATTCTACTATGAAACACAATAGTTATTAGATTAAAACTGAAAGAATTGAAATATATTTAACCTATCTGCTTTTTCTTTTATCATACTAGAACCTTCCTCCAGTACCATGGAAGTCATTCCCTGATGTCTTAACAGATGTCCTATCATCCTACCCCTTCTTCCTCTCCGATTCTGCGCAACCTCCTCATTCCTTACCTTATTAGTCCACCTAATTTTCAACACCCGTCTGTAGCATCACTTCTGTTCCGGTTTTCCCACAGTCCATGTTTCACTACTATACAGTGCTTTACTCCAGAGGTACATTCTCAAGAAATTTCTTCCTCAAATTAGGGCCTATGTTTGATACTAGTAGACTTCCCTTGTCCAAAATGCCCTTTTTGCCGTTAATGCACTACTTTTGATGTCCTTCTTGCTCCGTCCGTCATTGGTTATTTTACTGCCTAGTTAACAGAATTCCTTAACTTCATCTACTTTATGACCACCAGTCGTGATGGCGAGTTGACTGTTCATTCCATTCAGCAATCGTGTAACTCTTCTTCATTTTCACTCAGGATATCAATGTCATCAGCAAATCGTACCATTAATATTGTTTCATCTTGAAATTTAATTATACTCCTGAACCTTTCTTTTATTTCGATCATTGATTCTTCGATGTACAGATTGAACAGTAGGAGCGGAAGACTACATCGCTATCTTACGCCATTTTTAATGCGTGCACTTCTTCCTTGGTCGTCCGTTCGTATTATTTCCTCTTGGCTCCTGTACACAGTCCGCAGCTCGCGGTCTCGTGGTAGCGTTCTCGCTTCCCGAGCATGGGGGCCTGGGTTCGATTCCCGGCGGAGTCAGGGATTTTTTCCTGCCTCGAGATGACTGGGTGTTGTTGTGTCATCATCATCATCATCATTTATCCCCATTACGGTCGGAGGAAGGCAATGGCAAACCACCTCCACTAGGACCTTGCCTAGTAAGGCGGCCCGGTTCTCCCGCGTCGCTCCCCTACGCTCTGTAAAGAAGTATGGGACTCATGATCATCATCTTGAACACAGTCTTGTACAAAGTCAGATGGTATAGCGCCAAACTCTTACATTCTACACACCAACGTGAATAGTCGTTTTATTGCCATTTCCCGCAATGATTTTAGAAATTCAGATGGAATGTTATCTATCCCTTCTGCCTCATTTGATCTTAAGTCTTTCAAAGCTCTTTTAAATACTCATTCTAATACTGGATCCCATACCTCTTCTAAATCGACTCCTATTTCTTCTTCTATCACATTAGACAAATTTTTCCCCTCATAGAGGCTTTCAGTGTATTCTCTCCAACTTTATACTCTCTCCTCTGCATTTAGCAATGAAATTCCCGTTTCTCTCTTACTTTTACCACTCTTAAGGGGCTCCGGAAAGGCTCAAAAATCACGAAAAGTTCAATTTTTACTTTTTTGCGTTTTCTGAATCTGCAGACTATTACCTTTTAAGAGATATATAATTTATTCAATTCCGAAGACTACAACTATTTTTAAATTTTTTTTAAAATGTGTTTTACATGGGCCTGACCCACTGTGGCGCTGTTAAACTGCTGTCAAATGGTGTTATTATTAACGTCCGTGTTCATCAGGTACATTTTAGTGATGTGAGATAAAGTATGTGTTGTGGCTAACCTGTGATGGTTCAATATATATCGCTGGTGTGATTGTCGATTGTTTCATGTTTATTTACTCTGTCGTTATCTCGAAAATATTTGTAATTAATTCTGTTTCTTGAGTATAATAATGAGTAAAAGTAAAGTTATTAGAAATCCTCTGAAGGCTTTTAAGGAAAGGAGAAATGTTGGAAAACCAAAGGTATGTGTTATTACTGTAAACAATAAAGACGATAACCAAGTAAGTGAACCTAACCTCTCAAGTACACCTGCCCATAGCAGTCAAAGTGGGAAAGATAATACTTCACAGAAGAAGCTTGGTTCAATGAGTGAAAACTATGAATGTTTTATGGGCGAATCGGATGTGAATGAAATATTTGATATGTTGGTTCTCAAAGGAATTTTTTCAAACTGTGTAAGATGTATTCATTGTAGTGAAGTTGGTCTGGAACTCTCCATAATAAAGCACGTAGGACTTGCTAGTGAAATACAACTGAAATGTGATAAGTGTTCATACATGACCACCTTTTGGAACAGTGTTGCAGTAACTGCAACTGAAGAAAATGGTAGCAAAATCTACGAACACAACAACGAGCGATGCTTGCTTTAGACAAGGAACGCCTTCGGGCTGCAGACAGGGCTGTAAAGAGTCTAGAAATACAAGCAAGAGTAAACAGGAGGAGGAACAAGAGGAGGCTGGAGGAGGAGTTTGCAGAGGATGAAGATAATCCATCCTATGGACCTGGAATGCACTAAAAAGTTAATCCAATCTTTGTCGCTCGATTCCCAAAACTTTTATTTTCTCATACCAATTACATGTTTTCTAAGAATCTTCCAAACATATTTGTTTCAAACTTTCAGTAAATGTTACACAGTACCTTCTGCATAATTTAACACAGCCTTTTTCAAAAAAAACTGTGTATTTTTGAATATATAAATAAAAAATTGCAAAATAATGTTGTGAATTTTCATTACAGTTGAAAAAAAATCATCTTTAATAACTGAACTAAAATTTTGTAAAATCCCTGTGTTAAGTTGTAGCCCATATTCCAATAAATAATCTGTAAAAAGTTCAACTTCCTACCTCAAATACTTTGTGAGGAAAGATGTAATTTATAAGCGTTATTTTAACATTGCAAGTATAGGGCGTTCCGGAGCCCCTTAATTTAACTGACAGTTGTTTTGACTTTCCTATATGCTGAGTCTGTCCTTCCGGAAATCATTTCTTTTACATTTTTTCTCGTTTCTCATGCGCTCATTTCGTTTAGCTTCATTCCACTTCCTATTTATTTCATTTCTCAGAAACTTGGATTGTTGTATTCCTGAGTTTCCCGGAAGATTTTATTTCTTCCTTCTTTCATCGATCAACTAAAGCATTTCTACTGTTGTCCATGGTTTCTTTGCGGTTACCTTCTTTGTACCTATGTTTTCCCTCCCAACTTCCTTGATGGCCCATTTTAGAGACGTTTATTCCTCTTCAACTATACTGCCTACTGAGCTATTTCTTATTACTGTCTGAGCTATTTCTTATTACTGTATACATAGCCTTAGAAAATTTCAACCGTATCTCGTCATTCCTTAGTACTTCCGTATCCCACTTCTTTGCGTACTGATTCCTCCTGACCAATATCTTAAACTTCAACCTGCTCTTCATCACTACTGCATTGTGATATGAGTCTATATCTGCTACAGGGTACACCTTACAATCCAGTATCTGATTTCGAAATCTCTGTCTGACCATGATGTAATGTAACTGAAATCTTCCCGTATCACACGTCCTTTCCCAAGTATACCTCCTCTTTTTGTGATTCTTGAACAGAGCATTAGCTATTACTAGCTGAAACTTGTTACAGAACTCCAATAGTCTTTCTCCTCTCTCATTCATTGTCCCAAGCCTACATTAACCTTTACCTTTTCTGCTACTCGTTCCCCTACAACTGCATTCCAGTCTCCCATGAGTACTAGTTTTTCATCCTCCTTTACATACTGTATTACCCTTTCATTATCCTCATGCACTTTCTCTATCTCTTCATCTTCAGATTGCGACGTCGCATGTACACCTGAAATATCGTTGTCGGTGTTGGTTTGCTTTCGATTCTGATAAGAACAACCCTATCACTGACCTGCTCACTGTAACGCACTCTTATCCCTACCTTCCTATTCATAACGAATCCTACTCCCGTTATATCATTTTCTGCTGCTGTTGATATTACTCGATAGTATCTGATCAGAAGTTCTTGTCTTCTTTCCATTTCACTTTACTGACCCGCACTATATCTAGATTGAACCTTTGCATTTCGCTTCTCTAGTTTCCCCACCACGACCAAGCTTCTGACATTCCACGTCCCGACTTGTACAACGTTATCCTCTCGTTGATTATTCAGTGTTTTCGCATGGTCGCCTCCCCCTTGGCAGTACCTTCCCGAAGATCCGAATGGGGGACTAGTCCGGAATCTTTTACCACTGGAGGAATCATCATGACATTTTTTTCAATTTCAGGCCACATTTCCCGTGGATACACATTATGTATCTTTCATGCTGAGGTTTCCATTGCCTTCTGCATCCCTGTGCCGTTGATCGTTGTTGATTCATCCACCGTTAGGTGCAGTTTCGCAGCGCTTGGACAAGAGAATGCCCTGAATCTCTTTCCGCTCCTCCGCACTCTTCAGCTAGACCGTTGGCAGAATGAGAGGGACTTCTTATGCTAGAAATCTTTGGCCGCCAATGCTGATTATTGATCAAAATTTATGCAAAACCACCGACGCTTTTATTAATAAGACGCTCCCACTAGACCACGGGTGCACATCCTACTGGAAAACCGTGGTCCGGTCAGATGAGGTCAGATTTCGGTTGGTACGAGCTACTGGTAGGACTCGAGTATGGCGTGGTCCCACGATGTCATATACCAGGTTCACAACAAGGCACTGTGCAAGTTGTTGGCGGCTCCATAATGGCGAGGACTGGGTTTACGTGGAGTGGGATGGGCCCTCTGTATCTCCGGTGAATTGGAGACCTTTTCAGCCGTTCATTGACATAATCTTCCCAAACAACGACGGAGTTTCCATGGATGAAAATGCGCCACGTCACCGGTCCACAATTGTTCCCGATCGATATGCCAGTTCGTGCACAAAATCCTGCTCCGGCAACATTTTCGCCATTATGGACGGCTTTCACGGGAGCTCAGTATTTCTGCAGGAGACTTCTTGCGACTTGTTGAGTCCAAGCCACGTCGAGTAGCTACACCACGCAGGACAAATATAGATCCGACACAATATTAGGAGGTATCTCATGACTTTTATCGCCTCAGTCTATTTGCAGCTGGCGTAACATCCACTGCACCCATAGGTATGCAACGTGGCTCTGCAGCCACACTTAATGCTGAACTAGTACAGAACGTTTCCGTATGTCCATCCTTGTGACTGGAGGTCTGGGGGACTACGGCTGTTCACTATTATAATAAAATGAAACACATACAACCGTCCTTATTATGCCATTTATTGTGTACCTACCAGCTTCGGTGCTTCATTTGCACCATCTTCAGGCCTTGGGTTGAATTTGTTATCACCATCTGTATAAGCGATGAATCAGTTGATTATACAACTAGCTTACGCAGACTACCTTGGAAGTTCTATTTTGGATGTTTCCCCAGTCAGTTGACAGTTGATGGTTGGAGAGACGACATCATCGTTACAGCCAGCCTGTATGAACCAGTTTGTTTGCCACTGATGCATCGTGTATACAGATGGCAGTAACCCCTTCAGCATTAACTAAGACCTGAAAGTGCTGCACTGAAGCTCAGAAACTGGTAGCTACACAATAAATGACATCATAACGACGGCTGTAGGTGTATCATTTTCTTTCAAAAGTACAGAAAAGCCTACCCATAAAAAATATTACTCAGTTAATGTTCTGATGTGCTTTCAAACATAAATATCCTGAGAAAACTTTTCTCGTCGTGCCAGGTGACATTATCTGCCGTGCTGTGGCTAAATCTGCGGTAAACCCTAGACGATAAGAGTTTGGCTGCTGGCTGGAAAATGCAGAGAAATTTATTGATTCGCTCTAAGCATCAAGAGAAAACATCCTACAGAAAGATATTTCTTCGTTACCAGTTCTTACAGGTTTGTACGTGAGCGTTGCCCTTCACACTGCAATTCTTTTTTCTCAAAATTACCACGCTGGTCAGGTGCTTGACACTGTCTTAACATAAAACATAACAGGCGTAAATGTCTGAACTGTCAGTCTTGTTGAATTACCTCCTTATCGTGTATTTTAAAGTGGCAACATAAAACCCCGCTGCTACATTTAAATCTGAATGCAAGACTAAGTGATTAAATGTATTGTCTCTGACAACATGTTTAGCACATCCCTCTGTCACGAGAATTCCGTACACCATGCCCCATGCCTTTCACGCAAAAACGCTAGTCGAGGTGTTTAATGCAGAAGAGCTTTCCTCCTTCGCGCTACCGTCTTACAGCTGTGTTCAGTTCCTTCGTCTGCGGCGTCGGGTATCATTGGAGGACCAAGTTTCGTGCTCAGACGTTAACTTGGACTAAGATATCTCATGTTGCTACAACATCAAGCGTCGTTAGGTGGCTAACTGGATTTAGTTCCAGTCCTCGTACTGAGAACAATTTCTTAGCCATAATAAGCAATCAAACTCAGATGAGGTACTTTATCACGAGTGTCCATCTTACTGAAAAAAACTTCTGATATGATTCGAAGGGTACAAACCAGATTTGCGTCTGAGATATTTCACGAAATTCTGCTTCCCCAACATTAATACGGCTGACACGTGCTATTTGATCCCCATTTTGAGTCTCTCCTTCCAGATTCTGCCTCAGAAAATATTACCCAGCTCCCTTAATCGTAAATTAGCCACCATTTGTGTGGAATGTGAGGACGGTGTCACCGTGTTTCACCTCGGTGTATACAGCCTCTATACAATTTGCGCCTGAATTCCAAGGGTGGCCCGGATCGGAATGAGAAATGGCTGTGCCTTTGTCTAACAAATCGATTCAGGATTTACTTGATGCAACGACAAAACCTGCTTTGAAACGTTATCTGCGTGGGCATATCTGAATGAGAAGTCTAATGTTTTACCAAGACGACGTCTGTTGCAATTTCACAAAAGAAAAAGTTGAGTTTTACCCAAGGACAAATCACTTGTTTTTGAATATATTCATTATCCGCACAGATCTAATAAATACAACCGTTAATGACCAACTTGGCTCCATGATGTTCCGGAAGCATTTCGAATGTTTATTTACATTAACATATCTGAAGATCGGTTTCCCAAAACAAAATAAGTCAAGATCAGTAATAGATGTGAACTCTAGAAAGACAACAATTATAATAAACCTTTCTTAGGCATGGAACAAATGTACTAGTTCACTATACAACCGTCCAGGAAAGTTACTATCAATAAATACAAGCAGAATGAATGATAATAGAGGATAAAAAATCAATAAACTAGAACTCTCCTCTGTGTTTGTACACTTTACGGCGCAATGGCTTCCTTAACATATTTCCTCGCTCGCAATAAGTGTTGTAATGTTGATTATATTAACATCTGGAAAAATTTTGCTTGACTTACACATTCATCTCTTCTTAAATGATACTATGAGCGTAATATATTTCTAAGATCCGTAAACTGACACCGTATCTTCATGAACCCATATGTGTAGTTTCAGATGGCGTAGCTTCTAATTAAATTCTTTTTGTGTACCGGGCATCTGACTGGACTGATGCGGCACGTCACGACTTCTTTTCTGGCGCCGAATTCTCCATCTCAGATCAGCAATTACACCCAGCGAACTCAATTATTTGTTGAACATATTCTGGTGTATATAGAGATTTTACCCTCTACAGTTCTCTCTGCCCCAATAGAAACTAATCCCTGATCTCTTAGCACGTGTCCTCTCATCCTGTCCCTTCTTCTTGTAAGTGTTTATCATACGTGTCTTTCTCCGATGGTTCTGCCGTGAACCTCCTAATTTATTACTAGCAATCGACCTAATTTTCAACATACTTCTATAGCATGACATCTGCAAAGTTGCCCTTATCTTTTTTTCCAGGTGTCCCCAAAGTTCGCGAATCATCTACGCACAACGTTGTATTCCAAATTTACATCCTCATAAATTTCTTCCTGAGACTAAGGCCAGAGTTCGATACTTGTAGAATTATTTTGGCAAGGAGCTCCCTCTTAGCCTGTGCTAGTCTACTTTTTATGTGCTCAATGTTTCGACGTCTTGCGCTATTTTGCTTCCTCGATAAAAGATTTCTTTTTCTTCTTTTACTTCTTGGTCACGAAACTTTGATGTTAAGTTCCTCTCTCATCTCATTTCTCCTACTCTTCATTACTTTCGTCTTTCTTCGGTTTACTATCAATTCATAATATCTGATCAGCTGACGGTTCATTGCATTCAATGCATTCTTTAATTAGTCCTCGCCTTCAATGAGGATCGCAATCTCATTAACGATTCTTGTCATTCATATCCTTTCACCCCGAATTTTAATCATACTCCTGAACATACGTCTTATATCTGTCATTGCTTGTTCGATTTACTGTGAGCCGTAGCGCAATCGACCTTCCTCCAGCTTAGATCGGGGTTCGATATCTGTGGTTAAATTGCATCTCGGGTATTAGAGAAACTCTGACGCGGACAGTCTTAAAAGGGACGCGCACGGTGGCACTGGATCCAAGACAGACAGACAGTGCGTGTGTATGTGTGTGTGTTTGTGTGTGTGTGTGTGTGTGTGACAGAAAGAGAGAGAGAGAGACCGACCACAGAATGCTTCCTCGGGGTTGATAAGATGTGGACCCATACTGCAGCTAGCGATCCCGAGGGCCTCTGTGTGTGGTGTCATGTGTGGGTGGGCTGTTTATGTACCGTGAGTTAAGTACGCAGCAGCGCAGGGTCTGGAAGCGGGGTGTGCTGGATTGGTTCAGTTCTACAAGTGGATCGCACTCTCAGCAAAGCAGCTGCCGTTTCCTTCCCATTGAAGGCACCGTTCCGAATATAGATTGTGAAATAGGTCATTCGTCCTAGTGTGTGCAACGTGTTCAGCCCTATACAAGCCTCGTATAATGGCTAATGTGTGAGAAAATACTATTCCAGCACTATCGACGAAGAACGCAGTGGATGTTTTACCTCTGGTAAGAACTTATCCTGCTCTAGAAATTCTTAAAAAGCAAACCTGCGTGAGGTTCAGCATGAAGGTTACCTGACACATTTAATTCCAGTGCCCGCGTAGCAACGCGACGGACAGACCTCCCTAAATTAAAGAGCATTTGAGCTGCTGTCTGTTCGTATGTAAATCTGTCTGTTGAGCTGGCCGAGCTTCATTTCTTGTTAAGTAATTGTTTTGGTGATTTAAATTCGCTGCTTTAAATCGCACCAGGTAACTGAGACGCTGCTTTTGTTTTAATATTCATATTTCTCGGTTTGATGGCAGTTAACTTGTCTAACTCTGTCTCCAGTTTAGTAACATTTTTCGCTAAGTGAAAGTCACTGACACTATAGCAGCTAATTGTGCCAAGAGATTTTGTTGACGTTGCTTGGCTACTATAAACTTTTAACAATGTTATGTTGCAGAAGTTATTATTACTGTGTGCAGAAATTGTATTGATGTAAGGTCAAACTAATAGCCATAGAGGTGTCATGTACCAGTCGTACCAACCGACCGTCTAGTCTAAAGTTAATCAGCAATGTAAACGGAGTTCTTTTGAAATCGAGACGCTTGATGTTCACTTGCTGTAAATGAGATTGGTCGACTTGCCATTGCTTTGCTTACGTGTCGTGTGATTTAATTTGTAGATAATTGGGAACATTTGTTTCCTTAAAGTTTACTGAAAAGTTTACATAAAGAAAATTAAAAACTGATGAAAACTTTGAAAGTCTTGCAGTTGATATTTCAAACTATAATAAATATATTTCAATTTTTTCGAGATGTGGTTTTATTGCAAGATTTTCTGTAAATGTTAACTGCCATGCTTTGGCATGTGAAAGAAAGCCTTTCCTAGAGTCCAACAGATGTCAGTAACTGTGTTTTGAAATTAACGGCCTTTAGATATTCAATAAAATATTATTTTTTTTCAAAAAGTGCTTAACATTTCTCGTCCCAACATCGCTCCTGCTCCAAAAGTTTGGACCTACCCGTTTAGTCCAAAATTAATTGGTATTTACGTGGAGTAATTTAAATTATAATAATTTTCTAGAGTACGGGGTCATATTTATTGAACAGTAAGGGAGAAAGGCAGCATCCCTATCTTACACCTTTATTAACCCGAGCATTTTGTTCTTGGTGTGTTATTCTTACTGTCCCTTCCTAGTTCTACTAGACATTGTACATTAGCTGCCTTACATCTGTTTCGAACATACTGCGTTACTTTACATTGTCGATCGGTTTTTATATGTTGATAAATCCTATGAATGTGTCCAGATTTTTCTTAAGTCTTGTTTCCAGCGTGAAGTCGGAATCGCCTCTCTGGTGTTTTTACCTTTCCAGAACCCAAACTGATCGTCAACTATTAGACCTTCAATTTGCTTTTCCATTTTTCGTTTTTTTTTCTATTCTGTTTATTAACTTTCATGCACGAGTTGCTAAAGGAAAGTTTGCAACTTACTCTTCTTGCGATCTTCGAGACACTGTAGATGTTACTTTTCCGAAAGGCTAATGGTATGTCTCCAGTCACAAAGATTCTACGCACTAACCTGATTATTAATTTGGATGCCACTTAAACGAACGATTGATTTTACAAATTTCGAAGGAATCTTTTATACGCCTTTTCTTTACTTGATCATAAGTGTAGTGTCGGCAGACTTGCCAACACTATGCGCACTAATTGAAAGAGGCGGCCAAGATGCACGCGCTAACTCACGCAGGCGGGCGTTAGGTCTGAAACAGGATACGTAATGAATGCTATAAAGAAAAGTACGTAGCTGCTGTAATACTTAACTTTAATCCATCATTTGTATACAGCGTTCTTGATGATAAAAGTGATACTCTCTCTAGATAAATGCAATATAATGCTAATGGCGCCTTGCTAGGTCGTAGCCATTGACTTAGCTGAAGGCTATTCTAACTATCTGCTCTGCAAATGAGCGAGGCTTCTTCAGTGTGCATCGCTAGCTAAGTCGTCCGTACAACTGGGGCGAGTGCTAGTCCGACTCTCGAGACCTGCCGTGTGGTGGCGCTCGGTCTGCGATCACTGACAGTGGCGACATGTACTAATGGACCGCGGCCGATTTAAAGCTACCACCTAGCAAGTGTGGTGTCTGGCGGTGACACCACAATAAGTCTTCGAAAGTTGTGTCAAACTCTGCAATACTGGATCCCCATTCTTCCAAATCGTCTTCCATTTCTTCTCCTAGCACGTCAGCAAAGTTAGTCCACTCGTTGAGATTTTCTATGTCTTCTTTCCACTTATCTCTTTCTCGTCTACATTTAACAACGGAATTCATAGTGCCCCTTTCCTTTTGACACCTTGGCTGCTAATCTCACCAAGAGCTACGGCTTCTGATTATCGGTCTAAGTAAACTAAACCTAAGGTCACCGGTCGGAGAGAATCAGCGCGCTCCATCTGCTTGTGTCTAGAACAAATTCCCTGAGCAAGTGTGAAAATGTTTTGTAAATGTGTGTTTGACATGTATCTGATGAAAGTCGTCAGTACCAGCGCAGTATTCACCTTCTGGGATGTGGAAAACAGCTCAAAAATCACATCATGGTAGACATCACATCATTCTGCTGAGGTGGTTCGAACCGCGACAAGCAGGCCTCACCGTCTCAAAAACTCTGGCTCTAACACGCTCTACTGTCGTTGCACGTTTCCAGCTAACGTTGTTTTGACTTTTCTCTTTACTGAATTAGTCATTCCGACGATAATTTCTTTTTCGTTTTCTTGGTACACTTCCTACAGTCGTTTTGCCTTCACGTAAGAAATTAAAGCAGTCAGGAATATGAAGATTCACATGAAGATCCCAGAGTGAAATATTCACTTTGCAGTGGAGTATGTGTTAATATGAAACTGCCTGTCAAATTAAAACTTTGTTCCGGACCGATACTCGAGCTTGGGACAACTGCCTTAAACGGGCAAGTGATGCACCGACTAAGTTACCCGAGCGCGGCTGAAGAGGCGTAGCCAAGCTTCACTTTCACCGGTACCCCACCTTCCAAATTTCAAACTTCACTGAAGCTCTCGTAAGAAACTTGAAAGATAAGCACTCATGTAAGAAAGTATATTGAGGGGACGTGGCTTAGCTACAGCCTGGAGGATGTTCCAGAATGGACTTCCAATCCGCAGCGAACTGAGCGCTGACAGAATACTTTCCCACGAAAGTCAAAGATCTTCAGTTCGAGTCTCGGTCCACCAAACAATTTTACTATGCCAGAAAGTTTCATATGAGCACACACTCCACCGCAGAATGAAAATTCATTATGGAAACATTCTCCAGGCTGTGGTTAAGCCATGCCTCCGGAAGTTAGAAGACGACGCATTGGCGAAAGTAAATCTGGGATGAAGGTTCGTGAGTTGTGCTTGGGTAGTTTAGCTGCTAGATCACTTTCCTGAAAAAGGAAAAGGTCCCAATCTAAAGTTTTAATCTGCCAGGAAGTTTCAATACGAAGGCAGTTCCGAACACCACAGTTTTCTGCTAGATATGGTCATGTTAGAGGTGATACTCCCTAACCTTCCTTCGACCTTTGAGCTGACTTATCAGGCTGTAATAGGGAGAGCTACATTTTCAAATAAATCCTGAACCACGCTGCAAATAGGCTTTCTTCACATAATATAGACTACGAGAAATGAAAAAAGTGGTAAATTAGAAACATAAATCGTAGGATTGCCCTGGGATCGAATTCGAGACATATGGATTTGTAGTCTGGTGCTTTAACACTGTCGAGGAGAACACCCGACAATCGAAGTTTTGTATTTTTTTAAATATTTATGGTACGTGAGGTTCAAAGCTCAAACAATAATCCACCAAGGTTGTTCCGCGTCACTCCCAAATATTCTGGAGAATAGCCTCTTCGAAGTTCAAGACCTTTCATAAGATACTTAAGCAAGATGGATTTTTCTCGACAGTCTGTGTAGGAGTGTGGGAGGATGTTCGCCCGCCACCTAGCGCACGGATTCGATTTCCGACAGACGCCAATTTTCAAACAGAGGTGAATTTCATACTAGCAATTCCGTGAAGTTTAAAATAAAGAAAAACGAAAAAAAACAGTAGTACTCGAGACTGGTCATCGCTGATTAAAATCTCGTCGCTTCTTCTTTCAGTACTAATACCTACGTTATTTAAAAATACAATTTATGAAATGTATTTTAATTAACAGATTCATAATTCCTCTTTTTGTGAAGAATGAACATCTTCTTATTTATAATTAGATAACGCACACAAAATTCCAGTTTCCATTACAAATTAAAATCTTAACTCCTGATCTTTTACAACACATTGTTTAAGTTAAAAAATACTCTACAAATTAAATTCTTTTTTATACTTATGTGTTTTACAGTTCATGGAAATGTTCATGAACATACAACTTTAATAAAAATTTTTTGTGGGCTCAACATGTGGTAAGAGAATATTTAACCACACAGCCGCACGAACTCGATAGGAAAATTGACCCTGATTCAGCATATTAAAGACAGCTGGAAAACTTCAACGTCGATTCTCTCGAGAATTTTTGAGAGTTACCGATTCATATTTTGAGTTGTGAACATCAGGTACCACTAATATTAAGAAATACAAAAATTCCATACCCATTTAAATCCATTGTGAGTCCCATAGCTTCGCACACATTTTCTCTTCATTTATATTTCAGTTGATTTGTACTGCTGTATTCCTGACTTTAACTAATACGTTGTTATTACTTTCTTCTTCCGTCCTTACACTAAATTATTTCTTTTGTTAGCCAAGATTTCGTCTCAGTTACCTACTTTGTAACTACATTTTTGCTCGTCCAACTCTGTGATCGCTAGTTTATATTGATTTTCATTCTTCTTCAACTGCACTACATACTGTGCTGTTCATTATCGCAGTACATACAATCTCAGAGACCTTAAAACACACTTCATCATCCCTCAATACTTCTGTAACTAACTACTTTCCACTGTGATTCTTCCTAGTGACTCTCTTAGACTTTGGCCTACTTTTCGTCATCACTTAAGTATACTAGCGTTCGTGGAAATTGCAACACCAAGAGGGAAACGCATGAATTCAATTAATTTAATACCACAGGTTAGGTACATGACAAGTAACAAATGATTAACTTTCCGAGTCTGTACATGTCCTTTGAGTCCTACTATTTACTATGTCGTGTGGCCACCATGCGCCTCATTTAGAGCTGCTAAATGCTGTGCCACTGAATCAATAAGGTTCTGAATACGTTCCTGAGGGATTTCCCTCCACGCAGTTTGTATCCGAGCCCACAAATCCGTGACACCAGTTTCTGGAGGAACGTTACTCACCGGGTGCCGACCAACGATATCCCAGACATGTTCGATAGGCGACATGTTTGTCGAACGTGCAGGCCAGGGAAGCAATGCTACCCGTCACTCTCTGAAGAAGGCCTGTTCATCCCTCGCAATGTGTAGCCGGGCATTGTCCTGTTGAAATGTGGTCTGTGGAGATGCCTGAAGCAGGGGGAGTACCTCCGGCTCCACAACCTCCGTTAGGTACCAGTTGCTGTTCAAAGCGCCCGCAATATGTACGAGGCGAGATTAGTTGTTGTAACCAAAGGCGCCCCCAATCACCACCACCACCACCACCACCACTATCACACCTGGTGTCTGTCCGCTGCGCCGCTCCACAGTGCAGCCCTGCAGGTTGCTCTCACCACGGTAGCGCCGGACACGTATGCGGCCATCACTGTAGGACACGTTGAAGCGGGACTCATCCGAAAACTTTACAAGTTGCCACACAGCACCCCAGTGACGGTGTTCACGTGCTCATTGCTGTCGGTAGAGCTTGTGGTTTCTGGACAGTGGAAGCCGACGTAATGATATGTGTGCAACCAGTCCAACCTGCAGCAGATGGAGACGAACCGTCGATGAAGACAAGTTCACACCTGTTGCAGTGCTCCAGCGACGAGCTGACACTGTCGATGACGCTGTAAGGTCCGTAATGGCCATGTGGACAAGATGACGATAATTCTGTGCTGTGGTCATGTTCCGTGGTCCAGTTCCCGCTCGTTGCTGCGTACGATCTTCCTCTATCCACTGCTTCCACACATGCATCACTGTCGTAGCAGCAGGCCCTGTGGGAGCCGAAATATCACGGTCCCGTTCCCCGGAGACCGATCATTCTGCCCCTCGAACTCGCTCACACGCCGATATGGCTCCCTTTGACGTCGACGAGGCATACTGGCACTCACTGTGTTGTTTCACCTTATGTGTGAGCTTTGCACCGACTACACTAGGCGCAACACCGACCCTGTCGGACCGACACGAGAGGGCTCTGCTCGGCCTACGTGTTCCCCATCTCGCTGCAAAACGTATCACGTATTGCTTGAGCACCCTTCGCCACTTCCACCAAGTGCGGCTCTATTGGGATAATTCCTTCTCGTTGTTGTACTTTTCACAAACAGCAGTGTATGTTCTGCAGCTATATAGGCTCCTGTGTGCATCTTAGGTGGTACCGATAGCTACGATGCCACAATGTAGTTCCGCTCTGCTAGTTTGGCACTACGCGAGACACTGACGACAGCGCCATCTAGCCGGTGCTGTTGAGGTCTACGAGCTCCGCGACTGCTTCAGCCCATTTCATCAGGTGCAGCCAGCCAGGACACTTCGCTTCAACTTCGCACCACCTTGCAAGTTATGTAATATGTTTGCATATGTTTAGTCACTAGTAAAGGAGCTTAAACAGCATTTTCAGTACCGAGAGGTTTGTAGCTTTTCCTGTTCCCGTTCCTTACCCACGCGCCGCCTCCCAGGCGAGATACAAAACCTTGCAGTCCATTATCTGATTTTCGAATGTCTGACCATCATGTAACCCACCTGTAGTTGTCTTACCTGAGTCAAGGTAAGTACATCTTCTTCTCTTGTGAGTTCTGAACAATGTAATCACTATTAACAGCTGACTTTTATTTCAGCAGTAAATTAGTCTTTCTCCTCTCTCATATCTACTACGGAAATCATACACATTCAGTTCCTTGCCCCAGAACAACTCTCTAATAACCATTGATTTTTAGGGTATCCTCTCATATACCTTATACACTGAGTTGTCTGTTGAGTGCCCTCTTACTCTGCCTGTAATGTCGGCATGTATACCTCAGCTATTCTTGTCGGCGTTGGTTTCCTTTCGATTCTGCGAAAGAAACGCACTGTCTGTCCTACCTTCATATTCATAACGAATCCTAGTCGCGTTAGACCATTTTCTGCATCTGTATCACCGTATATTCTCTTGACCATAATTTCTTATATTTCCATTTCACTTCACTGATTCCGATTGTCTGTAGTTGCACCTTTTCTTTTCTCTATTCAGGTTTCATCATTTCCATAGCTAATTAAAATTAGCACAGTTCACGAGATATAAATAGTAACTGCTTATTGCTAATCGTGATGTGTTCTTTAAGAAATGAAGATTTTGATTGTAATTGTAACAGGGATGAAATTGTACGGGAACAGCAGCTAAATTTATTTGATCGTGTAGTATAAAAATACCAGGAGAATTTTTTTGGAATTGCCCTTGAATAATCAGATATGTGATTACGGAGAAGATCTTACAGAGTAATAAATTCTGGGTAATTAGTAATGTGTAATGTCTTCATCTAACTCATCCAAATAACTGGCCGACCGGTGTGGCCAAGCGGTTCTAGGCGCTACAGTCTGGAACCGCGCGACCGCTACGGTCGCAGGTTCGAATCCTGCCTCGGGCATGGATGTGTGTGATGTCCTTAGGTTAGTTATGTTTAACTAGTTCTAAGTTCTAGGGGACTGATGACCTCAGATGTTAAGTCCCATAGTCCTCAGAGCCATTTGAACCATTTGAAGCCGGCCGAAGTGGCCGTGCGATTAAAGGCGCTGCAGTCTGGAACCGCAAGACCGCTACGGTCGCAGGTTCGAATCCTGCCTCGGGCATGGATGTTTGTGATGTCCTTAGGTTCGTTAGGTTTAATGAGTTCTAAGTTCTAGGGGACTAATGACCTCGGCAGTTGAGTCCCATAGTGCTCAGAGCCATTTTTTTGAACCATTTGAACCAAATAACTAAGCCCATCTGATTCGCACATTTCTTCTCTCTTCTGTTTATTTCTAAGTCTGCAGTCTGTTGTGCGGTTAGTTGTCATTTTACCTATGTACTTTAACATGTTCATTCTTACCTCACAAATATTTTGTTGGTGTGCATATTTTTCATTTTTGTATAGAAAGTGAAGCGAATCATGCACGACAAAGCAAAACTTTAAAATAATACGACTTCACAACTTCTCATTTTTCTTTTTCATCTTTCAAAGGCATTGTGTTACGTCACGTCCGTTAAGGCTTCTTCGCTGCTGGAATGAATAGTCTCCGTAGTATTCAGTCTTTGAACGCCCAGTCAATCACTCCATGTCACACTATTCAAAGTTCCGAACACTGTTTACGGCTACCTGTACGTCAGATAGTACCATTACGGAGAAGAATGATTTCTGAGAGCACGGGGAAATCTTTAGATGGCCACAGTCTCATTCTTATAGTAATTAGAGAGACAATTCGGTCCAACAAATAAGACTGGCGATGCACCACCACCTGCCGTCTCAAGACGAGCTATCAAACTGTTAACCCTTCCGGTATCCGGAATTGCGGCTTAATTTAACTTGACATGATAATGTCTCCCTTGGTGCTACTCAAGAGGTTTATCACATAACATAAACAAAACATTACCCTCTACAAGCACTAATCAGACCATCCACACAATACGGACGCTCACGTCACGTATTACGGAGAAGACAGAAGAAGAGGGTACCCACATCAGTATTTCAGTTCGCCAGATAAAAAGTCATATGAGTAAGTAAAAACGTGCGATTCAAACAGCTGACTTGGCAGAATTTGTATTTATAGTCACAGCGTTTCGTAAGTTATTCTCAATGCAACTGAACTGCGTGCTACATTCTCGAAAATCATCTAACGAAATTGTTAGTAGTTTTAAACGTAATGAATGTGTGGTGACTGTAATAGAAAACTTAATATTTTGAGCGCTGTTCTTTTGTGTACGTCATCCTTATGCAACCTTACACAGATCTCGATCTTTTACGAAAATATGAGGCTAACGTCCGTGAGGACAATCATGCATTCCTTTTCCAAGTACCTCACAGGGTTGATTTTTAAAAATCTTGAGGATATAATCTGACTCTTTGTCTGATAATTACATTAAGCTGAATTTCGCTGCCGAGAGAAACAACTCTGTGGCCCATGAATTAGGATGAAAGCTTGACTCTCAAGACTTGCAGCTACAAAGAGACAGACACTGAAGTGCGTGCTTGTAATTTTCCGCGCTTATTCCGTAAAAGGGAAGACGTCTAAGCCACTTAGTTTTTCAGGAATTTCCACACAGAGGCTAGTGCCACTTGTATCAGAGTGCTCAACGTGCAACATGGCGTACAGCTGTGTTCCAGTGAGCGCTAAAGTTTCGCTTCGTTCGTTCAGAGTCGAGCAAATAACGAGGATGCTACAGTGCAATAAGACGTCGGTTTAGCAAATAGATGCAAATTTAACTTACATATCGCACGAAAGGAAATTTTCATTTAGTTACTGTAGACCTGAAGGTACTTTACAAGAAAGTGTGAAGCTTTAAAACTGGGGTATTGTGCTGGATTAAAATCTTTTTACAGTGGGATGGGAGAGTGTTGTATCTCGGAACAATTACCAGACTTTCGCCAATAGCCAGCCAGGTAACAGAAGTTTAACACATGGGGTGATTCAAAAGCCATCTCCCATAGGATAAATTCAGTATTAGTGGAGACAGCAAAAACTACAACCACCACACCGCCAGAAGAATTAGGTAGAACGTAATGTGTGGCCAATATAATGAATTTCGCCTCCTCAGAACATTCGTACTTCCGTTGTAATGTTAGATTCCGTATAAATTTCGGCCTACCTTAATTTTTATGCTTAAATTGTATATTCCCCTTCTAAAGACAATTTTGAATATATTTGATCATTAAAACACGGTTTACCTGCTAATACAATTCTATTTCTCATACTTATCCATTTATCAGCATCGATCTTGTACCACGAAAATGAGTCAAAAACCACTTTACAGTGAAACTGATATTATTACGCTTTAGTTTTCATGGAAACAAAATTTGTTTTAATTACTAATTTTTATAATTTTATAATCGATAATTCAATCGACAGTTACACAAGGGCTGGAAGCTGATAGTTCTATATTGTCAAAATTTTTCAACGTTCATTATTAATTGCTGAGGTTGCGGTCGTCAAACATCGGCCGGCGGGACGCTTGCGGCTCGAATCAGGCATATGCGAGGCACGCGATTCTCATCCGTACTCCATCGTAACATTCATTTAGCAGCAGCCGAATCTAGTAACGTCAGGTAACAGTAAGAGTTTCGTAAGAGTCTCATAAATCTTTATGCAAACAATTATTTCCCGAAAATGTTTATAAATTATATCTGGAAAGTAATTTCTATTAAAATGGCCATGACAAAATTCATGTGAACTACTTCCTGTTGTAGAAGTATCTGGAAGCTACGTACGTAATACTTACAGAAATTTTAGAAGCCAAGCGCACTGCAATAGTTTCAGTTATTGTCGACATTGGTGAAAGTCACTATCAAGTTCTTTGGGTTGTGTTGAAATGTTACACAATGCATCTGCTCAACAAGTTGTCAAGAATTTATGAATAAATACTGATGATGTCAAAAACGAACGACATTCCTGTGACTTTTACTGAAACAAAAAAGAAACCTTGGACTTATTAATTTTAAATTATAAACAGGAACCGACACCCTAGGCAACGAGATACTCACAGCAACATTTATCTGCCAGTATAACATTCCTGGCCTTATGAAATTAAACAAACGTTCACAATAGTTAATTCAATGTAGGATATTTATTTTCCGTACTATACGAACATTTTGATAGTAAGAAATATCCAACATTATACCACACATGAAGATTTCCTCATCGATCCCATGTACACTGGTGTCCAAAATTAAAGTAATAAACGGTACTTTCGGCAAGGTTGAGTTTATTTTGCCACAAAACAGTATAAACAGTTGATAGCAAGGTACAAACCACATAAATAATAAAGAACGTAAACAACCGTAACATCATGAAGATAATTGGTTTAGAGGACGCTCAACTGCACGGTCATCAGCGCCCGTACAAAGTCCCAATTTTTACACAGTCAGTACTAGCCACGGTCGAAAATGACGATGATGAAATGATGAGAACAACACAAACACCCAGTCCCAGGACAGAGAAAATCCCCAACCCGGCCGGCCGCTGTGGCCGAGCGGTTCTAGGCGCTTCAGTAAGGAACAGCGCTGCTACTACGGTTGCAGGTTCGAATCATGCGTCGGGTATGGATGTGTGTGATATGCTTAGGTTAGTTAGGTTTATGTAGTTCTAAGTCTAGGCGACTGATGACAGATGTTAAGTCCCATAGTACTTAGAGCCATTTGAACCATATTTTCCCCAACCCGGCCGGGAATCGAACTCGGGATCCGGTGAGCCTGAGGGAGCAACACTTGCCACTAGACCACGAGCTAACTGCAACATACATAACAGTAAACAAAATTGTTCTTCGTTTTTTCCATCTTAACGGGTTTACACACACACTTCGACAACTTGTTAACGTGCTCAGTAAGGGATATCACAATCTCTGACAGCAAGACAGGCCTGAAAACGATGGGACATGCTGTGAATGATATCGTCAATCTCATATTGAGGCAATAACGAGAGTGGTTGGTGGATGCTGACGTGATGCAACCAGGTGCGTCGCAGACAAATTCTGTGGGATTCAAACCGGGAGAGCGAGCACGCCACGACGTATGTGCAATATTTTCAACTCTCAAGAAAACATCAACTACTCACACTCAACGAGGTTGAGCACTATCGTTCATGAGCACAGCAGTTAAACCTTGCCGATTCACCCGTACAATTTCATGAAGAAGTGCTCGAGTGGTCAACATAATCCCATTAGGGATCGTCCTCGATACCGGTCTTTTTCCACAATGTTTGGTTCCTGCAATCGTGTTCCACGTTCCCTCCACATACTAACTCGTCCAGACCAAATCGGGCTCATCCGTGGGAGGAACATTGGTCCACTGTACGACCGTCCAGGCAACACGTTGACGACTCGAATCTAGCCATTCCCTTCTGTGAAGACGCGTCAGAGGTACACGGACAGAAGGTTCAAAAAATGGCTCTGAGCACTATGGGACTCAACTGCTG
Source organism: Schistocerca serialis cubense (assembly GCF_023864345.2). Lineage (NCBI taxonomy): Eukaryota > Metazoa > Arthropoda > Insecta > Orthoptera > Acrididae > Schistocerca > Schistocerca serialis. Next base: position 494,038,963 of record NC_064638.1, read on the forward strand.
AGGTCATTAGTCCCCTAGAACTTAGAACTAGTTAAACCTAACTAACCTAAGGACATCACACACATCCATGCCCGAGGCAGGATTCGAACCTGCGACCGTAGCGGTCTCGCGGTTCCAGACTGCAGCGCCTAGAACCGCACGGCCACTTCGGCCGGCCGTACAGAAGGTATCCGACAGAAAAAAGCCGCCTATACTGTCGCAGTAAGTAAAAACTAAATTTACATCCATATCGACAGATAAGCTATAGTCATGGCGATACACTAAAGTGTGACCCATCTTTCTGCCATAGAACCAGCTCCCAGCATTATGCTACTACCAGTAATGATGTAACTTCCCGGATCCTCCAGAAACCATCTCAAGATGAACCAGAAAAGTTTCGAAAACCGGTTCATGTAATAAAGCATTATAATTGAAAAAAGTGACTGGTTGCAGTTGTGTATAAAGTATTTACATGAGAAAAAAATGTTCCAAGGTATAACATGGGTATGAACTCAGGACCATACATTCTGCTTTAGAAGTGTCACAATCGAGAAGATCATCTAAATACCTTTTTAATAGTCTGTTTATTACATTATTACTCTTCTAGGCACCAGTAATCAGTAAATGAAATCAAATTAAGTAAGTTCCAAAAGCAATAACAAGTTCAATACATTTTGAAATTGGAGGTATTGGAAACTAACAAAACTCTCCGCTTTCAAGACACGTGAATTATTATCATATTAAAAGTACTCAGTTCAGGTGCAAACGTCAAATTTCCATTACAGAAGAGCTACTTCCTATTCAAGGGGTACGATCGACGAAGTATGGCCTAAACGTCCATGGATTGTACAATTATTTTGAAAAATATATAGAACTTTAATCACCATAAAGTTCTGTAGCTGAAGAATTTACATTTTTTCCAAATAGCTTTAATTTATTATACGGCACTTAAATGTGTTGAACTAAAAAAAAATTACTAGCGTTGCGCAATAGACAGCCACATCTCTTACAGTAAAAACTAATTAAGGCGGCCACTGGTGCGTATTTCTTAGTGTGATTGTAAACTTGATCACTAAATTGAAGTACCTGACGGGAAACATGAAGTGTACCTAGGTACACTGTCCTCAACGTACAGCACTTCCCATCTCTCCTGACTGGTTTCATACGACCCGCCACTGATTCCTCTCCTGTACCATCATTTTCTTCTCAGACTAGTACTTACAGCCTACATCCTCAGTTATTTGTTGAATTTATTCAAATCTTTGTATTCCTCTACAGTCTTTACCCTTTAGAGCACCAACTAGTTCCATGAAAATTATTCCTGACGTATTAACAAATGTGCTATCATTCAGACCCCTTTCGTTACCACTGTTTTCCATATATTCGTTTCCTCACCGATTCTGCGGAGAACCTGCTCATTCCTCATCTAATCGCTCCATCTAACTTTCAACATTCTTCTGTAGCATCACATCTCAAATGCTTCGATTCTCTCCTCTTCCGGTTTTCCCAAAGTCCATGTTTCACGATTTTGCAATGCTGTGCTCCAAAAGTAGATTCTAAAAAATTTATTCCTCAAATTAAGGCTTGTGTTTAATATTAGTTTTCTCTTGGCTAGGAATTCCCCTTTTGCCAAGGCTAGTCTGTTTTTATGTCTTCCTTGCTCCGTCCATCATGGGTAATTTTGGTTCGAATAAGCATAATTCATCTACTTCATGATCCCCAGTTCTGATGTTTAGTCTCTCGCTGTTATAATTCCTGTTAATTCTCATTAGTATTGTCTTTATTCCATTTACTCTGTTCCACATTCTGTATTAGACTGTTCATTTCATTCAACAGGTCCTGTAATTCTTCTTCACTTTCATTGAGGATGCAATGTCATTAGCGAATCGTAACATTGATATCCTTTCACCCTGAATTTTAATCTCGTCTTTGAACCTTTCTTTTATCTCCATAATTGTTTCCTCGGAGTATAGACTGAACAATAAGGGCGGTGGACGACAACACCGTATTACATCCTTTATCAGAGCACTTCGCTCTTGATCTTGCTTAACCACCTATTCATACATGGCATCGTCAGTGGCTTTTAGTTTTTTTTCCTTTTTTTCCCTTGTTATCTTGTCCGTCGTTGCCTTCGTTGAAGCCGGCAGGTGTGGCCGAGCGGTTCTAGGCGCTTAAGTCCGGAACCGCGCTGCTGCTGCTACAGTCGCAGATGTGTGTGATGTACTTAGGTTAGTTAGGTTTAAGTGGTTCTAGGAGACTGTTGACCTCAGATGTTAGGTCCCATAGTGCTCAGAGCCAATTGAACCATTTGAAAATTCGTTGAATGTTTCATTTCTTCACATATTAAAATTGATAACAGGAGACATTGTGATCTTGTCTTATACTTTACACTAGTCGCGTGACGGTTACATATGAAAATATTAGCACTTCTTTGTAAATCATCACAATATAAAAGCTGTATAAGAAAAGCTGATAGTTCAGGGTATCTCATGTATAACGCGACTGAATTTATACCATACTTGAAGCTTTTCCCTTGGTTTGAGAATAAGAAATAACAAGTAAGTCATGCATCAATTAGCAGTATCGGGGTAAGGATTCGAGCACTCAGTTACAGCAATGAAAGATTAACCACACCATGCCATATCGTTCTCAAACGCCGCCACATGGAGTTACTGAGGTACTGCCCATTCACGTGGAGCGGTAATCGGATATGAACACAAACATTAGAGGCAGAAGTCTCGGAAATATCGAGGCCATAATACACTGAAGCGAGAAAACATTGGTATAGGAGTGCGTATGCAAATACAGAGATATGTAAACAGGCAGAATACGGCGCTGAGGTCGGAAACGCCTCTAAAAGACTACAAGTGCCTGGCGCAGTTGTGAGGTTGGTTACTGCTGCTACAATGGCAGGTTATCAAGATATGAGTCTGAACGTGGTGTTATAGTCGGAGCACGAACGATTGGTCACAGCGTTTCATAGGTAGCGATGAAGTGGGGGTTTTCCAGTACGATCATTTCACGAGTGTACCGTGAATATCAGGAATCCACGTCGTGTTGCGGCACTTCTGCCTCTAGCGGGGGCCGTACACGATATCATTCAGGTGTACCAGTTCCTTTGGCTCTTCAGTTTAGCTGTAGCGATAATCCAGGCGAGATCGCAAGGTTTATATAAAGATCGAAGAGCAGCAATATTTCACACACTATTCAAGGAAAAGCTGTGAACTGCAATATTTTTCTTCATCCTAAGGACGCCATCTATTTAAAGAAACGAAAGAAAGTTAGAGTTCAGTGTGCCATCGATTACGTTATCATTACAGCAGTAGCTCTGAGGCGTGAGCTGAAGGAAATTGGTCACTCCTTTTCAAAGTCGCCATCCCATATTTTGCCTTTATCAGTTTATGGAAACTAAGTAAAACATAGATCTAGGTGTGCACAAGCGACTAATTCCAATCCATCCTTAATTCGAGTCTAGTGTCTTAGCTAGTCGCGCCGCCTCATTTGGTGGAACTGAGAACGAACGTTTGAACAGGCCAGCTCAACAAGCCCTTTATTGTTGTCGAACCAAGGGAAAATTTCCTGTGAATCTGGTCAGTAGCATTACCATACCGTTGTAGTAAAATGTCCAATTATAAACTGTTGTCCCAGTGTGACTTGCGTGGTTGAGTATAAAGTGCCTTCATAAACTGTGAGTTTATTGTTCTATTAATCAAAACTAATGTTTTACAGCACATTGCGATCAGTAATTACTGCCTCTGAACAGAAAAATTTTTCCTCACATTACAATCAGTAAATTTCACATTCTCTACAACAAACCCGGTAACTATCGTTGGTATGGAATTCGTTAGATCCATAAACGCCCATTACAGTGCCAAAATACGTACCGCGTTACCCACTACTCATGCAACCTGTTGATCCAGAGACAAAAGACGATTTTGTAGCCTTCTGCCAGATTAAAGCAAAGTGCCTCGAATCTGCGCTATTGAATTTTACAGACAATTTTCTTACCAACTGTCATCAGGGCACGACTCGCAATCCACCCTAATAGTGAGTAAATTCATTGTCTGCAGAAGATGCAGTTCCACACGGTCACCTAGTGAACAACATACGAGCGTATGGGATACCACAACAACTGCGTGCCTGTACATGTTTCTGGCAAACGGAACACGGCATGTAATTCTGAGCGGAGACGAGTCTTCGGACTTCAAAATAACTTCGAGCGTCCCCCAGGGGAGTGTTACAGGACCATTACTTTTCACAATATATACAAATGTAGAATTGACCTAGTACACTGGGTCGGACATCCTGTTAGGCTATTCACGATTATGCCGTTGTATACAGAGAAGACACGACACTAGAAAATTGTAGTGTAAAGCAGGAAGACCTGCAGAGGATTAACGATTGGTGCAGGGGGTGGCAGCTGACCATCAGCATAAACAATTGTAACGTACTGCCAATACATAGGCAGACTGGATCAGAAAAAGGAGCAAGAGACAGTGTTGCAGAAAATACCCTCTGCGACACACCGTAAGGTGCCTTGCTGAGATTAGATGTACATACAGAAGTAGAATGATGTGTAAGATGTGTGTGAAATCTTATGGGACTTAACTGCTAAGGTCACCAGTCCTTAAGCTTACACACTACTTAACCTAAATTATCCTAAGGACAAACACACACACCCATGCCCGAGGGAGGACTCGAACCTCCGCCGGGACCAGCCGCACAGTCCATGACTGCAGCGCCTTAAACCGCTCGGCTAATCCCGCGCGGCAGTAGAATGTAATATTCCACATTTGACTATCGTACCTGTTTCATTCTGTCTGAAAGATGGAAAATAGCACACACTACCCTTAAGTATAGGTCACACATTCTACAAGGTATGCAATTTTTATGTCATTCCAAGTGACATCGTGTGCTAATGTTTGTGCCCAACAACACCCTCTCCCATCACATCTCTGTGGGTCGTTCCGTATTTACTTTCAGTACCTGAACATCAACTGAGGTTCACAGAAATATCTGTCAAAGATATCTGCTTACACGCTCATACAGTGAGCTGCGGAGTTTAATGATGTACCACTATACTGGCAAGCGTCGAGGCAAAAAAAAAAAAAAAAAAAAAAAAACATGTCGATGAATGTCACTGGAGATTCCTAAGACATCTATACTGAGGTGGAAAAAGTCATGGGATACTTAATATCATGTACCACCTCATTTTGTCCGGGGTAGCGCAGCAACTCAACGTAGCATGGACTCCACAGTTCGTTGGAAGTCTCATGAAGAAATATTGAGCCATGCTGCCTCTACAGCCGTACAGAATTGGGAAAGTGTTCCCTGTGCTTGTGCACGAACTGACCTCTCGATTACGTCGCGCAAATGTTCGATGGGATTCATGTAGGGTGATCTGTGTGGGCAAATAACTCTCTCCAGTTGTCCGAAATATTCTTCAAACGAATGGGAAACAGTTGTGGCCCTGTGACATGACACCTTATCATCCGTACAAATTACATCTTTGTTTGGGAACATGAAGCTGCAAATGGTCCCCAAGTAGCCAAACATATCCATTTCCAATCAATGATGGGCTCAGTTGGTCCAAAGGACCCATGTCATTTAATGTAAACGCAGCTCACACCACTGTGAAGCCGCTGCTAGCTTCCACAGTGCCTTGTTGGCAGTTTGGGGCCATGGTTTTGTGGGGTATTCTCCACTCTCAAACCATTCCATCAGCCCTTACCAACTTAAATCCGGACTCATCTGACAAGGCCATGGTTTTCCAATTGCCTAGGGTTCAAACGATATGGTCACGGGTCCAGGAGAGGCGCTGAAGGGGTGTCTTATCGTTAGCAAGACTCCCGCGTCGGTCGTGTGTTGCATACTCTATTAACGCTAAATTCCGCCTCACCGTCCTAGCTTACATTTTCTTCGTACGTGCCACAATGATTTCTGCTTTATTTCACGCAGTGTTGCTTGGCTGTTATTGCTAAAAACTCTACACAAATGCCGTTACTCTCGGTCGTTAAGTGAAGGCCACTGCGCTGTCGGCAAGTTCTTGACTCTATGGATTACGGAATATTGAATATCCTAAGGATTTTCAAAATGGAATGTTCCATCCATCTATACAATGTGATCAGAAGTATCCAGACACTTGGCTGAAAATAACTTACAAGTTCGTGGCATCCTCCATCAGTAATGCTGGAATTCTGTAAGGTGTTGGCCCGCCCTTAGCCTTGATGACAGCTTCCACTCTAGCATGCACACGTTCAATCAGGTGCTGGAAGGTTTCTTGGGGAACGGAAGCCCATTCTTCACGGAGTGTTGCACTGAGGAGAGGTATCGACGTCGGTCGGTGAGGCCTGGCACGAAATCGACGTTACTAAACTTTCCAAAGGTGTTCTACAGGATTCAGGTGAGGAGTCTGTGCAGGCCAGTCAATTAAAGGGATGATATTGTCGTGTAACCTCTCCGCCTCAGGCCGTGGATTATGAACAGGTGCTCGATCGTGCTGAAAGATGCAATTGCCACTCCTGAATTGCTCTTCAACAGTGAGAAGGAAGAAGGTGCTTAAAACGTCAATGCAAACCTTTGTCGTGATAGCGCCACAGGAAACAAGGGGTGGAAACATCCTCCATGAAAAACACGACCACATCATAACACCACCGCCTCTCAAATTTACTGTCCACTACATACGCTGGCAGTTGACGTTCGACGGGCATTCGGCATACCCACACCCTGCCATCGGATCGCCACATTCGCTGATATCGAGTACCTGCAGTAGGTGGCAGCACAATGCAGCTAATATGAAAAACATGACGCCACCGGATACTTTTGATCACTTAGTGTATCTCTACCTACCAATCCGTGTTCAAAGTCTGTTAATTCCGGTCATGCAGTCATAATCAAGTCGGAAACTTTTTCAAATGAATCACCTGGGTACAAATGACGGCTCCGTCAATGCTCTGCCCTTTTGTGCCTCGCGTACGAGGTGCTATCGCCATATTAATATGTGTACATCGCTCTCCCGTAACTATTGCTACCTCACTTTATTACCTGTTTGATTTGGAGGTAGTAACGACAACAAACAACAAATGAGTAGTACCTCAGATTGAAGGAGCATATTTATTATATGCTAACAGGTCCGATAGTACATTCTGGAATCGATACTGACAGTCTAGGTGTTACTTTAAAATGCTTTTGGCTGTTGGCCACTAAAACAGATAAACCAGATATCATAGAAAATAACGAAATTATATACATTTCACTTGTACAGATTAATAGGAGGAATAAACTTTTAATTTTAAGTGATCTGGAAGCTATGAAATGCGAAATTTAGAGCACGTTGCTAACAGCGCTGGAAGCAACAACGCCTCAAATCAAGCGGGGCTTCGAGTCGAACTGAACTTTGATGCCTCATACGGGTATGTCACTCTATGTTTCTTCAACTCCGGGCCACAGGTAAGCAGTCGCAGTGACTTGCGAATGGTGGCGAGAAAACATCATAGCGACACAGAACCAAATGTTTTAATGGATGAGAGGTCCAAACAACCCGATGACCAGAGGTTTAGACGAATTACACCCTCTATATGAGGCATCTCGGGATATCATGGGCATCGGACGGCCGTGTATCTAGCTAATAGAGACGAGACCTATTCGGAAAGTAAGGTCCAATCGGTCGCAGACTGGAAACCACCGTGAAAATCAAAAATATTTTATTTCCAACAGTTGCCTACACCTTCCAGCTGCTTCTTTACCTAGTCGCCGCTCCGATTATGACATTTTTCACAGCGTTTTACCAACTTTCCTATCATCATACAGTACGGGCCATTAAAATTGCTACACCAAGAAGAAATGCAAATGGTAAACGGGTATTCAATGGACAAATATATTATACTAGAACTAACATGTGATTACATTTGGGTGCATAGATCCTGAGAAATCGGTACCCAGAACAACCACCTCTGGCCGTAATAACGGCCTTTATACGCCTGGACATTGAGTCAAACAGAGCTTGGATGGCGTGTGCAGGTACAGCTGCCCATGCAGCTTCAACACGATTCCACAGTTCATCGAGAGTAGTGACTGGCGTATTGTGACGAGACAGTTGCTCAGCCACCATTGATCAGACGTTTTCAATTGGTGAGAGATCTGGAGAATATGCTGGCCGAGGCAGTAGTCGAACATTTTCTGTATCCAGAAAGGCCCGTTCAGGACCTGCAACATGCGGTCGTGCATTATCCCGCTGAAATGTAGGGTTTCGCAGGGATCGATTGAAAGGCAGAGCCACGGGCCGTAACACATCTGAAATGTAACGTCCACTGTTCAAAGTGCTGTCAATGCGAACAAGAGGTGATCGAGACGGCACCAGTGGCACCCCATACCATCACGCGGGGTGATACGCCAGTATGGCGATGACGAATACACGCTTCCAATGTGCGTTCACCGCAATGTCGGTAAACACGGATGCGACCATCATGATGCTGTAAACAGAACCTGGATTCATCCGAAAAAATGACGTTTTGCCATTCGTGCACCCAGGTTCTTCGTTCGTACACCATCGTAGGCGCTCCTGTCTCTGATGCAGCGTCAAGGTTAACCGCAGCCACAGTCTCCGGCTGATAGTCCATGCTGCTGCAAACGTCGTCGAACTGTTCGTGCAGATGGTTGTTGTCTTGCAAACGTCCCCATCTGCTGAATCAGGGATCGAGTCGTGGCTGCATAATCCGTTACAGCCATGCGGATATGATGCCTGTCACCTCGACTGCTAGACATACGAGGCCGTTGGGATCCAGCACGGCGTTCCGTATTACCGTCCTGAACCCACCGATTCCATATTCTGCTAACTGTCATTGGATCTCGACCAACGCGAGCAGGAATGTCGCGATACGATAAACCGCAATCGCGATAAGCTACAATCCGACCTATATCAGAGCCGTAAACGTGATGGTACGCATTTCACCTTCTTACACGAGGCACCACAACAACGTTTCACCAGGCAACGCCGGTGAACTGCTGTTTGTGTATGAGAAATCGGTTGGAAACTTTCCTTACGTCAGCACGTTGTAGGTGTCGCCACCGGCGCCAACCTTGTGTGAATGCTCAGAAAAGCTAGTCATTTGCACATCACAGCATGTTATTCCTGTTGGTTAAATTTCGCGTCTGTAGCACGTCACCTTCGTGGTGTAGCAATTTTAATGGCCTGTAGTGTAGGAGCAAGCCGTCTGTGCTTCCTCACAATTCTTTAAGCTTGTCTACAGCTCGTTGTCTGTGCCTGAACGTTGTTTTCGTAGCTAGTGGTTCATGTAAGTAGAGATGAAGCTCAGGAAGAGTCAATTAAGGGCGCTATTGTGGGTGATCAAACATTTCCCATCGAAAACGCTGCAGGAGACTCTTCATTACGCCCTTCAGAGTGCGGCTGAGAATTTTCATGCGAAAGGAAATGTGTGACAGTCGTGCTATGTGGGCTGAATGCCATCAGGCGAAATGTCACACCAGGACTTCGTACCTGGTGGGAGACATTATATTTCTAAGCATCTTAACGTGCTCACTGTGCACTCAGAACTGAAAAAAAGTGAGGTGACGCGATCGGCGGGCATACTAGAGACACTGCAGAAGCAATTGTGAAAAGCTTCACCGGATTTTCACTGTGTGGTTTCCATTTCGCACCCTGTTGGACCTTACTCTCTGAATAGCCCTCGCAGCATCACGGAGAACTCGAAAATAGGGGACTGCTGACGACTTACAGGCTACGTGAAAAAGAGGTGATCGTATAGTGTACCCAAAGGGGCCGTATACAATCGCCCCGGCTGCTGGACACGTATGAAAATGGCGAACGCAATTTTACAACTTTCATTATCCTCGGAGCCTCCACTCAAGGTACCCTCATCTTGATGCACGCAGAAACGTGACTAGTCTGAAAAAGACGACGTGACGCCACTCCTGTGTATAGTTTCGACATTGTGCGCACCGCAATTGATGCAGTTCTTTGCGCTGTTAAGAGAAGCTGAACGAAGGCTGCTGTGCTGTCCTTGGTGCTCCAAATGTCAGTGCGATGTCTTTTTGCAGAGAATCCCAGTTCCTGACTAGATACGTGCCGTTGCATCACCAACCGAGTAATATGTATGTCCCCTCGGGCTTCTTTCACTGAGGGCGCTGTGATCCTCCTTGGGTTTGAGTAAGGCCCTCCTGAACCCATCGACTCCATATTTGCGCGGTAGTCGTAGGATGGCGGCCACCAAGAGCAGCATTTTCACTGAAACGACAAACATAGGCCAATATCCCGCTGCTTTCGAATTTTAACGTTCCACCTGGTTTCTTTACCGGCTCGCGGCATCCAACATACCTCAACGATTAGTGAACGAGAAATTTTGCTGCGTGACCTTTCCTTACAAGCAAAATATAGATAACATTAATTGTTTCTACTGTGAGCGGATACGTTGAAATGCTGTTACAGCGCCTGAAGAAAAATGTGAAGCAGTCAGAAGACACTGCCGGGTGTCAATGTATCATCGCTCATGTACAATCCACTGGCAGAGAAGGAAACGCATTTCTTTATGATTGGTGCAACGGGTACTAGGGTATGGTTGTCTTGTTCCTGTTTAATATTGTTACGAGGACTGTTAGGATATAGGAGTGTGAACAGCGTCAGATATTGAGTAATCACTATAAAGGACAGAGATATGCCACGAATTCGTCTGAGAGAGACTTACTAAGATCTTACAGACACGGAAAGGAGCCTCACTGTGTGTACCCGTTTGTCCGGCTAGTCGAATCGTGCAGTGTTCAGATCCAGATGCGACGGTCGCCCAGTGTTGGAGTGCACAGGGACTAGACGGCAGGCACACTCGTCGTCAGGTTTCCGATCGACAACGTCTGACCACAACAAGGAAGGATTCCCGTGTTGTGTAACCCAGGACAACGTCACCATTTACATCTCCGCCTGCCATCTGAGGACGTATCGTTCCTGACGAATCGCCACCTCTCTAAGTGGTGAAGGCTAAATTAAAAGCAGACTGAATTACGTATTCCGTTGTCTGACCTTTCGGTTTCCAGTTACGAGCAGAACCACTGGTCCACGAAGATTAACTTTTCTCATCAATGGACTGCCTACAATATTCCCTGTCATCCCGCAAAGATTCGCAGAAAATTACCATTCCATGTGCCTCAAACAAACGAGTGCGTTTGGAGCGGCGCAGTGACCGGGAGGTATGGGCTGTTGATGAGTGGTGACGCACTGTGGTCAGTGTTACATAGCGTCGCGGTTCTGCACAACCTCGACAAACCCAACACCAACCTGGCGAGGTAGCACTATTATAGTGGTTTGGAATGGCACAGCCGTGTTGCTTTTGGTTCAAATGGCTCTGAGCACTATGGTTCAAATGGTTCAAATGGCTCTGAGCACTATGGGACTCAACTGCTGGGGTCATTAGTCCCCTAGAACTTAGAACGAGTTAAACCTAACTAACCTAAGGACATCACAAACATCCATGCCCGAGGCAGGATTCGAACCTGCGACCGTAGCGGTCTTGCGGTTCCAGACTGCAGCGCCTTTAACCGCAGGGCCACTTCGGCCGGCTGAGCACTATGGGACTTAACTTCTAAGGTCATCAGTATCTTAGTCCGCAGCTCGTGGTCTTGCGCTAGCGTTCCCGCTTTTCGTCCACGAGGTCACGGGTTCGATTCCCGGTCGGTTCAGGGATTTTCTCTGCCTCGTGATGACTGGGTGTTGTGTGATGTCCTTACGTTAGTTGGGTTTAAGTAGTTCTAAGTTCTAGGGGACTGAAGACCATAGATGTTAAGTCCCATAGTGCTCAGAACCATTTGAACCACCCCCAAAAACATACGTTTTTCATATTACATACATTGAGCTGATGCCCACCGCCAGGTACTCTATACCAGCGACCTCAATAGTCATTAGACATCGTGAGAGAGCAGAATGGGGCCCTCCGCGGAACTCACGGACTTCGAACGTGGTCAGGTGATTGGGTGTCAGTTGTGTCATATGTCTGTACGCGAGACTTCCATACTTCTAGGCCTCCCTAGGTCCACTGTTTCCGATGTCATAGTGAAGTCGAAACGTGAAGAGAAACGTACTCAAGAAATCGTACAGGCCGACCTCGTTTGTTGACTGACAGAGACCACCGACAGCTGAAGACGGTCTTAATGAGTAGTAGGCAGACATCTACCCAGACCATCACACATGAATACCAAACTGCTTCAGGATCAACAGTTAGGCGGGAGGTGCTGAAACTTAGATTTCATGGTCGAGCGGCTGCTCATAAACCACACATCACGCCTGTAAATGCCAAACGACGCCTCGCTTGGTGTAAGGAGCGTAAACGTTGGACGACTAAACAGTGCCAAAACGTCGTATGGAGTGACGAAACGCGGTACACAATGTGGCTATACGATGGCAGCGTGCGGGAAAAGCGAATGTCCGGTGAATGTCATCTGCCAGCGTGTGTAGTGCCAACAGTAAATTTCCGAGGTGCTGCTGTTATTGTGTGGGCATGTTTTTCATCATGGAAGCGACTTGCATCCCTTGCTGCTTGGCGTGACACTATCACAGCACAGGCCTACATTATGATTTAAGCACCTTCTTGCTTCCCACTGTTGAAGAGCGATTCGGGGATGGCGACTGGATCTTTCAGCACGATCGAGCACTTCATAATGCACGGCCTGTGGCGGAGCGGTTACCCGTCAATAACATCCCTGTAATGGACTGGCTGATCTGAATCCTCTAGCACGCCTTTGGGATGTTTTTGAACGCCGACTTATCACTTCGTGAAGAATAGGCTGCCATTCCCCGAGACATCTTCCAGCAACTGACTGAAGCCCCGCGGGGTAGCCGCGTGGTCTCAGGCGTCTTGTCACGGTCCGCGTGGCTCTCCCCGTCGGAGGTTCGAGTCCTCCACCGGACATGGTTGTGTGCGTTGTTCTTAGTGTAAGTTAATTTAAGTTAGATTAAGTAGCGCGTAAGCTTAGGGACCGACGATATTAGCATTTTGGTCCCATAAGATCTTACCAGAAATTTAAAAAATAAATAAATATCTGATTGAACGTATGCCTGCGAGCGTGGAAGCTCTCATCGAGGTTAAGGATGGGCCAACCCCATACTGAATTTCAGCATTACAGTTGGAGTGTGCCACGAACTTGTAAGTCATTTTCAGCCAGGAATCCGGATACTTTCGATCACATAGCGTATAATAAACTCTAAATGATTTCGAATGGTATCATGGTCATAGTTAAAAACGACCACCTACAGTCATCTTCCTGAGACAGAACCCACATTTCAAGTGATCTACTAACAGCTGCGCTGGGCTAAGGATGATGAGCAATGTGATGAGCAACTGGTTGCTGTCACAACCGTAGAGAGCGTTTATCTGTACGAAACAAGTATGGCTGCCGGCATCTTCAGTCGACTGTCCTCTGCAGCGTTTTCGTTACTTTCTTAAGAAATGTCGAACACAGGTGCTGACGTACAGCGGCATAATGGATTATTTAGCGTAGAATAGTGTCGTGGACGAGAGTTCCACCTAGTTTGTTCTTCGCACACTGCCTGTGAGCTCGTAGTTGCACACAGGCAGTCGACTAACAGTCCAAAAGCTGGAAGATTTCCTAACAGACGTGAGAACGAAGAGTATAGGCTGTAGCCACAGACATGCACGGTGCCAGACAACGTCGATAATCGAATAGGAGAAACGGCCATATATGCTGTACTGTTAACGTCCTCTTCGTATTCGTGATCTCAGCCGTAGTATGATGGGCTCTTTCCTTTTCTTACCCCACAGAAGCAGCTTATAAGGACAACAGACTAACAAGTCCTACTGCTGTGCGCTATTGTTACAAACATCGCACGCTGACCAAGGATTCACACATAACCACCAATACTAACGTCGTCATCACCATTATTATGTAAACTTATGTATACGTTATGTCCTTCAGCTATAAGCATAAATGTAACTCCTGCGTATGTTATGTCATTCCATAAGAACGTCCAATTCGTATTTATTTCTTGGAATCCACCCAAGAACATTCTCAGCCCATCGCCCATTTACTGTAGAGGCTATATGTCTCAACCACCTGCATTTCAATTTCATGGCGGTCGTAATTACTTCTTCGACTCCAGTCTAATACATACACCGTACTTTAAGTAACAAACATTCACCTCTAATCTTCAAGACTGAAGGTACTTCTACGCTCCAAGTATCCACCGACTACACCCTAGGAAAGAAACGTAAGAAATAAATCCTCCAGAAATAGTGGCTTTCAGTGGGACAGGATATTTTTGGGTTATTCGGTAATAATTATTTTGCAAAGTACTCAACTTTTTAGTTTTGAGCTCTTTCTCTGTCATTCTGCCTTGTCGTAACGGTAGAGACGTTCCTCCGCCATGATACAGAAATTCTCTTGTTAGCAAGAATGTAAAATATTCCGTTACGTATGTGCGGCAAACTTTATTACGAAAATCGCAGTTACGCAGCTACGTTATTGGCTGAATACGTGGAGACCTGTGTGCTATTCATTAAACAAGAGAAATAAAATATTTCAACTAAAGTCCGCTTGAAGTCACGTAATTTAGTCTGCAAACACGGCTACTGCTAGAGCTACGAAATAAGACGATAGTTAAGAGAAACAAACTTACGTCTGTGGACAGTAAGTGAGGTCCACGACACGTCAGCAGAGTACACTCGTCAGGCAGATAGCTGCCGACGGGAGCAGGTGACGACCTGAAGTGGTATCTACCTTGGCGTTCAGGGCTCCAGATGCATTTTCTCAATGGCAGACGTCTGAGAGGTAGAAACTGGTTATGGAAGAAAATTTCTTCAGTAGTATGTCATGGAAAATGAGTAGCTATCCTAGTGTAAACCCAAATTCTCAACCGAATTTATTGCTGCGTAAGATCTTGCCATATTCTTCATATTCATCCACCATCCCTGCAATTCTTTTAGTCATCGTCGTCATCATCACCATCATCACATGTACGGCAGAACAAATAAGCTTGCTCAGAAAAATTACTTAAGCTAAAAAGTTACACATGCCGAGCTCGCAAATGTAGTTACCAGGAAATATTAAGTTATAAACTACACGAAGCGTAATCATGTTAATGTTCGCAAGTATTTAATGAACAGAGGACGAAAAAAAAGTAACAGGCTGGCAAGAGTCTTAACCAACAATATATTTTTTTATTAAGTTATGGATTTAGTAACTTGCTTTGGCTGATTCCCTAAAGCATCGAGACAATGAATTATGAAGGGCATTGGCGAAAATACTCTGAACGATGAGACAAAACTATTTCCGCATGTGTGGCATTGCTCCCAATATTTCATAAATCTGAACCACTCGTAAGACCTTGTACTGTGACTATATTTCTGTTAGGAAGCATATTGAAAAGATGACATTGCTGTGACTGAAATTTACTCTTAAGTTGCGATCGTAAGTCTGTCTCAGTGAAAGGGTGTATCAAATGGTTCAAATGGCTCTGAGCACTATGGGACTTCACTTCTCAGGTTCATCAGTCCCCTAGAACTTAGAACTACTCAAACCTAACCAACCTAAGGACATCCATGCCCGAGGCAGGATTCGAACCAGCGACCGTAGCGGTCGCGCGGTTCCAGACTGTAGCGCCTAGAACACCTCGGCCACTCCGGCCGGCAATGGTGTACCATCTGCAATGGTTTGCAAGAGGAGTCGTAAAAGGATGTGTAGTAGCAATTTACGGCATGGACACTTTATAAGCCGGCCACGGTGGCCGTGCGGTTCTGGCGCTGCAGTCCGGAACCGCGGGGCTGCTACGGTCGCAGGTTCGAATCCTTCATCGGGCATGGGTGTGTGTGATGTCTTTAGGTAGTTAGGTTTACGTAGTTCTAAGTTATAGGGGACTTATGACCTAAGATGTTGAGTCCCATAGTGCTCAGAGCCATTTGAACCATTTTTGACACTTTATACGTTGGCAAGAAAGATGACCCAACAGCGACAGTGCTTTACTCGCAAAGTCGCTTAAAATAGTCACTAGAAAGACGACATAAGGGATAGCTCACCTTAAATGAACTCGATACCAATGAAGTCATAGAAGTTCTCAAAGAGCCAAAAATTGAAGTGGAAGAATGACTTAAACGTAACGAGCGTAAAATACTCCTTTATGGCTTATTCGGTTTGCTTTGGTGTGTACAATTAACTAGTTGGCCCTGACTTCAGTATTAAAGTCTGAAGAGTCTTGCAAGATTTCAATATTGCGTGATAACCACTAAAGGAAAAAAATTCGTGTTGATAAATTATCCATTTAAAAAAAAAATAACTGATGAGTTCTTGACAGACAGAGGGCAAAAAGTTATTCTGTTCGATCTGTGTCTCTTCCACCTCCCTTCGTCCGTCCACTACTCTCTCTCCTTCTTCCCCTCTCTCTCTGTGTCGCTCACACATTCTCACAAGAACTCACAGAGGCAATTTTCTTCTAACTGAAAGTGAGGTGGACAAACACTGTACAGCATTACTTGTTTACAAACCTAGTTGCGAAATAAAAGTAAGAGAAACACAATTCAGAGTAAATTGCTTGACCTACGACTAATGCTGAAATTGTACGGAGAAACGAGTATTGTCCCGTAGTGTCAAGTGTGTTAACACTGTTTTCCTACCCCTTATATTGAAGCAACAATGAATGCTTCTGTTACGCGGAAGTACTTTACGTAGAGAGTTCAAGAAATTAGGTATGTCGGAGTGTATTGACACTTTGTCAATATCTGCAGTGAAACGTTTCCCAACAAAGATGAAAATTTTGTGGCTTCTGGTACAGCGTAAATTTCGCATCGTTACTCGTAGTACGCGACAGAACGACAGAAAGTGTGCTTTCACAGCTATTTTATCTTTTCTAGCAATTTTGATCTCCTCAAAAGTTATAGCCTTTGTATTTGAAACATTTGTTTTATTCTGAAAAATAGTATTTGTGAAATTAGCCATATCGACAGTATCAGTCACACAAACGCATGCGCGCGCGCGCGCGCTCGTGCGCGCTAACTCGCAACACACACACACACACACACACACACACACACACACACAGAGAGAGAAAACAGAAATGGATCAATGTTGTTACCATTATGCTTCATATGAAAGTAGTTGAGGAAGTTACAGAGTCTAGCAACTGTTTTGAATTATTACTTTGTCTGGAATTAATCGATTAAGTTTTTGATCTCTTTCACCTTCAGTCTGTACTATCACCTATGCAAATCAACACATTATTCAATGATAGTGTCCGCAAGAACAAAGTAGGTGATGCCACGGCTCCTATTAGGCTTCGTCAGATAGTGACACATCTGGGGTGAATGGGGCATCACGCACCGCGAGAGCTACTCCCGGCAACCTCAGAAAAAGTGTTCAGATTTTCAAACTGGTGAAACGAAGGAGAAATACTTGTCCATGGATCATATATGAACTGCCTTTTCTTTCTGCTGACGCTATATGGTGTGAATCTAGTGCAGGCAAAGGCGAAGGTACTTACCAGTCAAGTTTGAATATACGCTTGAAGATCAGTGCCGAAGAAAATGTAAAAGAAACACTTTAGAGTGAAAGTAGGAAAATTTCAGCAAGAGCTGGCAACACCAGTTGAAAGACGTTTGTACTTCGAGGACGACAGGTAAAATAAATTAAGATAACGGTATCAACGACCTGAACAGATTTCGTAAACCACACACGGGATTTTGAAACTCAAGGTTCGAATTATGGCAGTGAAAGCTAGCTAATTCATATGAAAATGATGTAAAATTAGAGGATTTTTACAATGATCAAAGATGAATAATAGGATTTAATAGAACAGGCTGGAAAAAAATTAATTAAGCAACAGGGTGAATAAGAAGATACAATTATGAAGATGACGTACGGGCGACTGTAACATTTAGTACTAGCTCTTTGCTGAGTTCCAAGAGATCTGAAACGACCGGACCGACGCCTAGACTGAAGGTACGTCAGAAAGAATACAGTAATAACATGCATATTTCAGCCGTAAGCAATGATGCACGGGAAGGTCTACGCTAGACATTTATCCAGTGGCATATGTCAAATTTTTCATCATGATGATAGAATCGTTTAAAAATAGCATTTGGCAAAGTAGCCCTACAATCATCTTTGTGTATAGCTGAGACCTCGGAACCACATGACTAAGTCTGAATCCGTTGAACTCAACTGAAACCCGCTGTGTAATCTTTTCTTCTATACAGAGTGGAGATGGCATACTCGTACCTACCTCGTGTGGCCGTGATGAAATGCTGATCATTTGCATATCCAAGCCTGTAGTCCACATTATGTCAGTTAGGCGTTTTTTGCATGCCGTCTTCTTGCTATTGCAGTTTTAATGCCAACCAGTGTAATTGCTGCACATGGTTTTAGCGGGCGGAAGACCCGTGGTCTGGCACAAGACACGTGGTCTACCGGATAATGTCTTCGAGGCCACAACTGATCTACTTCGCTATTACTCTCACGAGTGGAGGGCTATGCTCTGATATAGTTACTTCGCTCTAAAGGTCGTGTATCAATCGTTGCGGTTTCAGCAGCAATGTACGTTAAAGGATCTCACGTGACGATTGGCAACGAGGGCGTTTATTACATGTGCAACTTTTTATTCACACTCACCATATAAATCTCGATGCAGCTCCCAAATCCATACACGTACAGTCTAACCAAAACAAGTAGTTAGGCTCACTTTTTTCAGTACACTTAAAGCAATGAGACGTCTATCTAGGTATTATCACAGAGAATTTAGAAACCTGAGTTTAAATTTATACTTTGAAATTACTGTTATGTGGATACATGCATGTGTGTGTTGAGTACGTACACAGCGTCGGCGTATTCACATCACATGCCGTCGATACGGGACTCAAGTTAACAACGCCACTTTTATGGGGTGCATCCATGAGGAAGGGGCTGACAAACGGGTCTCACATTTCGCAGTTTTTATTGGAAGATATTTCACTATTAAACTGAGACAGTCACGTGTACGAGTAACTATATTCTTATTTTGCCATACTCTCTAACCACATTATAAAACGTATAATTATTACATCAGTTGTTAGGTATGTGGTAGTTTCAGTACCTCGGTGGAAAAGTATATTATTCACTGTAATGCTAGATAGTTGATGTTATGCAATTAGTCGGTAACATTACACGATTTCCGATTTATTTCAGGTATGATCTACGTATTGTTGCCTTATTAAGATATGGGTGCGAGTTTTTAAAACACGTCGTGGACGATAGAGAAATGACGTGCTTTTGCATGTTTTCATGCGGCGTGCGCAACTTACCTGGAGCAGGTGTGACGCTCCCGAGCAGCCCAACCACCAGAAGGGCGTCACGAGGCCACATGTCAGAAGCAGACCAAGCGGAGGAGTGACTCGATCTCTATCAGTCAGAACTCGTCAGAAAACCGCCCTGTCCGGTCGACAGCGTCATTTCGGTGTTCTACCGCCTGCCTGCATCCGCTCGCCACACGTCAGGCGTAAAGCAACACAGTTAGTGACGTGACGTCGGTGGAAAACACCTGCTGTGACGTCAGCTACGAAAGCTGCGCGCGTCCTCGCAGAGACGACCACGTGCCGACGGCCTCACCAGCGGTCGGCGCCGCAGTGACCGCTCCGCTGCGATCGCAGGCGGCGCTGTGTCGCCGGCCGCCGCGGCGCTCGCACCAAGTGCCGGCTGCGTGCGCAGTGCGCATGCGCGCAGGTACGACGCTGGACGGCGTCACTCTCCTCCTCTCGCCGTTTCTGTCTCTCTCCCTCGCTCCCTCTCTTTCCGCTCTCTCTCTCTTTCTCTCTCTCTCTCTCTCTCGACATTTTTTCTACCACTGGTCTGCCCGTTTCGGAGAGCCCCTGTCCTGTCAGCAGAGGAAGTTAATGGTCTATTGTTCAGAATCAAATGCCTTTACCACATCGGGGCGAACAAAGATCGAGCACCCATTTATTTCCATTTGATTCGCCCGTAATACGGTAACATTCCGACGCGCATATTGTTCTGTCCGTAGACGGCCTGACAAAAGAATCTATCAAAAATCGGCACTCACAGCCATCTCTTCGACCCGATTATACGATTCTGGGACGCTGTAAATTTACTTTTTGCAAATGAGAAAAACGACGTCGGAGTAGTGGCAGCCGCATGATACCGAGGTGTACTCGCTTATGACTTGGGTGATTATCGGTGGAAAATTTCTGGACGTTTTCTGTATCACGCAGCAGAGGGATAGAACAGTCATATGGTGGCAGT
Source organism: Schistocerca serialis cubense (assembly GCF_023864345.2). NCBI lineage: Eukaryota > Metazoa > Arthropoda > Insecta > Orthoptera > Acrididae > Schistocerca > Schistocerca serialis. Next base: position 494,059,180 of record NC_064638.1, read on the forward strand.
AGACCACGTTTTCTATTGAGCCCACAAACCACAGCAATCAAAGACGAAGTTTGTGTTCTGGTACGTTTTAAAACTAAGAACCTGCTTGTGGGTTTCTCATGTGTCTTTTACTAGCAAAGTAGTACATCACAAACCACGCGTGCGTCATATTTTATATCTAAGTATTACGAGTAACACAAGTTATTTTCGGTAGTCTAAATTAAACTTTAATTTAGTGGGTGATCAAAAAGTCAGTATAAATTTGAAAACTGAATAAATCACGGAATAATGTAGATAGAGAGGTACAAATTGACACACATGCTTGGAATGACGTGGGGTGTTATTAGAACCAAAAAAATACAAAGTTCAAAATAATGTCCGACAGATGGCGCTTCATCTGATCAGAATAGCAATAATTAGCATAACAAAGCAAGACAAAGCAAAGATGATGTTCTTTACAGTAAATGATCAATATTTCCACCATCGTTCCTCAACAATAGCTGTAGTCGAGGACTAATGTTGTGAACAGCAGTGTAAAGCATGCCCGGAGTTTGGTGAGGCATTGGCGTCGGATGTTGTCTTTCAGCATCCTTAGAGATGTCGGTGGATCACGATATACTTGCGCACGGACTGAAGCATGACGAAAGTGGCGGCTGAGCACACGATCATCACCAAACGACGCCCGCAAGAAATCTTTCACGCGTCTAGCAATACTTTGTTTTTTTTCTTTTCGGTTCTAATAAAACCCCATGTCATTCCAAGCATGTGTGTCAATTTTTACCTCACTGTCTACATTATTCCGTGATTTATTAAGTTTTCAAATTTTTACTGCCTTTTTGAACACCCGGTAAATCAGAAATGCGTAAACAATAGTGGTACAGAAATAATTGATCGGTTTTTTGATGATGCAAGATGGCTCATAGAACCTATCATGCTCTGTTCACATGTTTGTGGGTTATACTACTTACAGGACGCGGTGTCTTTCCAAAGAGTCGCCTGAAAACTTTCTCTGATGTGTCAGCAGATCATCTGCAGTTTCGTTTTTTTAATGTGTAGCTGGAGTTAACCGGACAAACATTGCCTGCTGTATTTCACACGGTGCCCAGTGTCAACGTAAGCCGTATATTTGTGTCCCTTTGCAAATATAATGATTTGTAGAGAGGAAAATTATATGTCCATTCGACAGACCCGCTAAAAATCAGTTTAGTGCGATAACCGTTTTATCCAATAAAATAAGGAGTTTAGCCAGTACTCTAATAGTGACAGCACCGCCACGACCCTCCCAAACTGCTGTCGCCATGCCGGAATTTACATGTGCTGTTAGTGGTGATCCATACTTGGTATGGGGATGTGGTAACCCAGCTGCTGTTCAAGTGTAGTGAGATATATGTCGGCACTTGTTTCACCCTCATCCTTATCTCATCACCGTACAACACAAACGTGACACTTAACTGGGTATGCACTCTTTACAGTAGGCTACACTCAACTCATACGCTAACGCTGCACATCATCAAGAGGGGGTGCGGTGTGCGGAGAAAGTAAAGCCTTTCCAGTTACGCAGCTGAACGGCTCAGCAGGACCTCTCTACCAAAAAAATTATACAAACTTTCTTCTCCTCATTCCTCAATGTGACAGAGGCGGTCCCGCCGACCTGTAACTTCCTCCACTTGCGGTACCGCTTACACTGCGTGATACACATAACGTTTCTGCCAGTCTTACATCGTCACGTCATTTGTAGTCCTCTACTGCAGCACCTCATGAGGTATTATCGATGCCCACACCGCGGCGCCTGCCGCGCCGTGGCAGGCCATTCCAGGCTTACGCGCAGTGCTGCCCAGCTGTATTTGTGTATCCCTGTAGTAAATTGTATGCGAACGCCAAGCTGACGGACGCTATTGTTCAAAACCTTACTGTTTCCCGACTTCGGTTGGAAGTCCTCATTCTATCGGACTCCTCGTCTGAGGATATAATTTGCATAATCGAGGCACAGAATTGTTTCAACCAGCAAAGCTGTAAATGTCGCAACCCTGTGGTCGCAGCTCTTGGTACCCTTCGGTCTCCACACGGGGCCTCTGTTTCTGCTGGGAACCATCGACAACCTAGGGCAAGTCGGTGCAGCTGCGTAAAGGAGGAAAATTGAAATTCCGCGTTCAGTGCTACATATCTCACGACAGGGACGATTGTCTGATTTGAGAAAAGACTAGGCATATCGAATACATTTGCTCAAATAATCTAAGAGGTTTGCCTGTTGAAACGCCCACACGTTCTTTTGAAGCAATGGTTGTCCTTCAGGTAGATGTCAACGATGCCGCGCACCTGAACCACTCGGTTTCTGATGATACATTACCGGTTCCAATCTGCTACAGCGTTTTCACTACGCATGGTCACCCTCAACGTCCGTCAGTACTTCTGCGTGAGCCAAAGAGATCTTCATGCAGCTGCGTATTGAGAACCAAGATGTCCAATTCCAGATGGATACTGGGGCTTTCGTCAAGTCTGTCGATAGGTGGACGTTCAAAAAGTTCAGCTCCTCATGACTTGAAGCCCCAACACAGGCCCTCAACATGTACGATGGGGACTGTATCGCTCTCTTTGGCAGATGTCTTCTACAGATGTGGTACAGATCTAAAATTAAAGGCGGTTCATTAACGATACTGCATTAACATATTTGGCCCGATGCCTTTATCTTCGGCCTTCAGACCTCGGATAATATGACAACAATGAACTCCACATCCTCCACAACAGAATCACGAAGCTCAGTGACATATACTATCAGCTCTTTGAGGATAATTTTGGGTTAACCCCACATTACCTTGAAAGATACTGCCCATTACGATTCATCAAAGCACGTCACGTACCCTGGGCCATTTGAGAGGAAGTCACAACAGAGTTTAGAATTATGCAGGACCTGGAACTTATCACGACCATCTGTGTCAGTCAGTGGGCGTCACCCTTCCACTGTGACAGAGAACTCAACGAACCACTCCACCTACATGCAGATTTTGAGTCCACTGTCAATGTAGTGTCTGTCGTGGATTCATATCCTATTCCTCATCCTAAACAGTTAATGGACAAATTACAAGAGAGCGTGTTCTACTCAAAGACAGATCTCAATAACGCCTATCTACTACTTCTGCTGGACGACGCGACAAAATCTTCCCCCGTCATCAACATTCATATTGGGATGTTTCTATATCAGCGTCTACATTTTAGCAATGCTTCTGCTCCAGTCATCTTCCAGCAGTTTTCAGAGCAACTGACGTCGAAGGTTCCTTCTGGCTCCAGTTATCTGGACGACACCGTCATCTCTGGCAGGAGCACCTCTGGAACCTGGAATGCCTCCTCCAAACCCTCACCAAAACATTGTGAGTGCTAGTATTTTATGCCTTGTTTTCGCTCACATTACTAAATGCCATCCGCTTGCACGGGTTTTGGTTGTTTCTTTACTTGACACTGTTGATTCTGGCCTATCTGACACTGCTTTGCAGGTATATGCATTTCTTGATGTCAAGCACACCACTACATAGCGTAAGTAGTATTTGTTTCCTGACTATATAGCAGACACTGGAGACATATGTAGCCTTTAAGATACAAATAAACAGTAGTGAAGGTGTACAGTGGTGTGTTTCGCATCGAAGAACGCATACTCTGATGAGGCAAATCATTTTGATTACTATCCAGCACGACGTTGGCGCCCCCTGCTGGCATTGTGCGTACGTGGCTCTTTGACAAAAGTATGTAAGTGGGGCAGAGACTGACGGGGGATCGCACTAGCCAATGTATGAGCTGCAAAGGGAGAAATCCATTGAGATAATCTACTTTGACGAAGGATAGATTATTATTACGTAGAGCTTGCGAACGAGTATCTCAAAACGGCGAAACTGGTCCAATGTTCCCTGCTGCTGTCGTGAGCGTCTACGGAAAGAGGTAAAAGGACAGTGCAGCTATCACTAGGCACTAAATGGTTGGACGTCTATGACTCTTTACAGAACTTGGGGTTCAGAGGCTCGTCTGCTCTGTAAAGTTGGATAGATGGTGATTTGCTGCATCGCTGCCGAAAGAGCACAATGCTGGTGCACACACAAGTGCTTCGGAGCACACCGTCGTTGAACATGTAACTCCGCATCAGACCACCCCTAAGTGTTTACATCATGACCCAAAGACGTCGCCAGTTACGACTGCAGTGGTACTGGACATTAGAATTCGACCATCGATCAATGGAAACGTATAGCCTCTTCGGGTGAATAACATTTCTGCTACACTCGATGACTGGTGGTCTCCATAAATGCCGTCATCGAGGTGAACAGCGGGTCAAAACGCACAGCGCGCCATGGACGCAGGCTGGTGGGATCGGTATTATGCTACGCGAGACATTCTCCTATGCTTGCGTGGGTCCCTAGGGTACTTATCGAATACATGCTAACAGCTGCGAACGGCCTGTATTCCTTCATGTTTGAATTCCTTCCTGAAGGCGATGTCATATTTCAATAGTATAATTGTCCGTATCTCGGAGCCAAAACCGTTCTAGAGTGGTTTGAGCAGCATTGTAGTGAACTCACATCGATATCTTGGTGACCAAATCTGCCCTACGTAAACTGTACGGAACCCAGCTTGAATGCAATCGGGGGTCATCACTACGCGCGCAAATCAGCGGCCCGTTATTTACGCGAATTACATGACCTGCACGTAGATATCTAATGCCACATACCTCCAGTAACCTACCAACGAACTGTCGGATCCCTGATACGCAGAATCAGTGATGTATTTAGTTCCAAAGACCGAAAAAACAAGCTATCAAGCAGGTGGTCATAATGTTTAGGCACATGAATGTTGTGCTGTAAAGCAATGTGGGACTAGAACGGAATAATGGTAAACGAGGGAGTAACTAAAAGATGCACAAGCAGACGGCATTTTCTGGTGTGAGCGAAAACCAGGCACAATTCTTTATCACTGATGATGCTCTGCCTGTTAACAGAAACACGCATTTTCTTGTAATTGCAAATACGGTATTAAAATATCATACAGTGAAGGCTTTCACGACCGGATGCTTCAGCTGCTGAGAATTCTTCCGGGTTGTATGGCCATGGTCCATGGAACTCTTCTATCCCTGACGATTCGTCCACGGCTGCGTTGGACATCTTCAGAGGTACTCACGGTTGTGCTGAGTCTTGCCGACTGACGAGTCTGACGTCGAAGAGCGGCCTAAATACCGTGGATAGTGGTCGTGGTGTGGATTTCACGTAATAACAGAGAAAAACCTTGTCAAAGATAATATATAGCTATCGATGTTACTATATCGAAGATAATAACTTCTCATCGATGCAGTAGCGCCACTGTCCATATATCGATGAGTTTCACGGCTTCTTCTTTCCTGTTAAAATTATCCCCATGTTTATATATATTTCGATGGCTTCTCTATATAGCCGTGTATAATAGTTCGTCATGGTACATAAGACTTTATTTTCCGAAAATTTCACTACGTGATCACCTGACTGAAGAGCATGTTTCGCCACGGCTAATTTGCCTGTTTTCCCTAGTCGGCAAAGACTTTCATGTTCCTTCAACCAAGTAATAACACTTACCTTTGTAGTTCCAAGGTAGACCATACCACTACACCACTTGCAGAGAGAGGGGGACGTTTATTATTAACGGAACGAAGTGCTTGGCCTATTTTCTTAGTTGATCTGAAAATTGGCCGAACGTCATGTTTCCTTAAAATCTTGCCGATTTGTTCCGAAACTATTATCCATGGCTATACAGAGAAGCCATCGAAATATATAAAGAAGGGGATAATTTTAACAGAATAGATGAAGCCATGAAACTCATCGATATATGGACAGTGGCGCTACTGAATCGATGAGAAGATTTTATCTTTGACGTACACTGATCGATAGCTATATTCTATCTTTGACAGGGTTTATCTCTGCTATGACGTGGAATCCAGACCACTCTCACTTTCCACGGTATTTAGACCGCTCTTCGACCTCCGACTCGTCAGTCGGAAAGACTAATCACAACCAGGAGTACCTCCGAAGATGTCCAACGCAGCCGTGGACGAAACGTCAATGATAGAAGAGTTCCATGGACCACGGCCATACAACCTGGAAGAATTCTCAGAAGCTGGAATTAAAATACTTTCAATGGTTTAATTTTGCTATCTTTAGCCATTCTCATGCAGCGGGATACAAAACATATGACGAGATTGTGGCTTGCATTATGTGACTTGGCGTAATGTTAGTCTGCAGTATTTTTAGATGTTTGCTTTGCCTTTACTTGCATTCAGACTTAGCGTTCGTTGATCAATGAGGTACTTAGCTTTAAGTAAATGTTGTAGAGTAGCTAGTTCTCATTAATTCACCTGCATAGGAGGTGTGTTGACTACATCAGATTCTCGATTATATAAATGTCTTCAGGATTTCCTAATGTTTAAAGAAATTTCATGGCTGAATTGTTTCTGTTGTCGTGGTCCAGTATACCATCTGGTCCACGTACGGGCAATTGTTCTGTTTCTTGAATCAGCAACTATGGCTTGCTCATAATGCGTAATAAAATATTTCTTGGGGGAAAAACCTTATGTTAAATATTCAGTACGTTTTTCTGAAGGCATATATTCTTGCACCAGAACATATCTCAGAGAGTGGCTTACAACTCTTAACGTACTTCTGCCATATACCCTACATGTCCTTTCTTGCCCCTGTGTTGGACCTTTCTCTTGTTTATTTCTTTATTTCCTTTATTAACATCTTCAGTTTACTTCTCTGAAACTGCTCGGTGATTGATTTCCCTGCGCTAATCTCACTCTTTAGTTCTGTAGCTACCTCTCTCCTCTACTCTCATTTTGCTTCTATTCATTTTGCAAGAATTTCATTTGTATGCTGTTTATATCTCAGGAGCTCCCATCTCATACCTCGAATTTTAACATATCCTTCCTTCTATGAAAATAACAAGTCCCAAAACAAAACACTGTTGCCACCTGTTCGTCCGGCAATGTAAACCGGCAGCGGCGCTCCATGTTGTGACGTAGCTTCACGGCCCACGCTCTATAGCACCCATTTTACGGCAGCCATGAATCGTCTCAGCTCCCTGCAACGCTGCCTCTGGTAGTGATGCTGAAACAACGCAGTAACTGGCGTCGGGTTCCCATGGAACAGGCAGCGTTCGCACGTCCCGAGGCGCGAGAAAACATGCCTTTTTTACTGCTCGCAGCGTACGGGCCGCTCACCCTGTGTGTGTGTTTGCGTGGGCGTGTGTGTGCATGCTTGTGGGCGCGCACGCCCGCGTGCGCGTGTGAGTGCGTGTGTGTGTGTGTGGGGGGGGGGGGGCGGGGGTCCATCAAGGGAGAAGAAGTACACATGTGGCATCAAATGGTTCAAATGGCTCTGAGCACTATGGGACTTAACATCTTAGGTCATCAGTCCCCTAGAACTTAGAACTACTTAAACCTAACTAACCTAAGGACATCACACACATCCATGCCCGAGGCAGGATTCGAACCTGCGACCGTAGCAGTCCCACGTTTCCGGACTGCAGCGCCTAGAACCGCACGGCCACCGCGGCCGGCCATGTGGCATCGGCAGGGAAAGAAGCGTATACTAGTGACTTGCATGTATGAGTGCAACTGCAACCTCTGACGGTGAATGAAAAGTAAGAGGAACGTTTTCATAGTTTCCAGTGTCTTGCGCCTATGCTGAAAGGAACCAGGGAATAGGGACACTTGCACGTCACTCTGAGGCAGAGCGCACCGTTGCTGTATACCGTCCGTAACTGTCACGAACGAACGTTGCACACACACTTCCCAACGCGTCTGCAAGACCCACCTGTCTTTGTAACAGAACGTTTCTGTTAAAACTTCACATTCGAAATGTAACAAAGTCCATATTAACTACATTTCGTACTGTACTTGCACTGGATATGTTCTGACTAGGAAATGTTTGAGATTAAATGTATATTTAACAGGAGGACAAGTTCAAAACAACAGCAACTGCACTATTAATGAAAGTGATAATACAAGTGCATAGCTATCTAGAGTGCGATGCAGATTATGTTGTTTGCAGATAATTCACGCTCAGTTCAGCGATTTTTGAGATACATTCTTGCCTGAAGTAGTCTGTTATGCTAAGGACGATCATTTTCGTTTATAATACACTCTGATGCATCTATATATGAGACACATGCTTTATCCATGGAGAGCGATGCAGGCTCCACTCCGCAACGTGATGTTCACACAGGAGTGAAGTACTGTATTCCTCGGTAAAGAAAGAGAGCAAAGGCGAGCTGGTCGAAAAAACTATTATTACCAACACTAAAACTCAAGGGCATTATTATGTAATTAGAATATGTAAGAAAAAATCATTTGACCATACCGATGTTGGATTTTGTAGACAGCGTTTTGTGAGCAGCGTTGTCAGTAAAATGTGAATGTAAAAGAGAAACACAGATATAATTAACTATTATTATACTAAAGTGAATTGAATGCACATTACACTAAATGCAATGCGTGTTAAGTATAATTTTCTAAATAACCTGTTAGTTTATGGCGAGTAGATCATAAGTAATGCAGTGGGCGTTCAAATGTGACGTATAGCATGGATTTAAATGTAGTAAATAGGTGCTTCCAGTAAAAACACTTGAATTTTGAATTAGCCATTCGTATGTTTTAGTGCAGTTTCGGGTCGCATTATTGAGGACAATAGTAAGTTTTCCACACTGTGATCGACACATAATTCATGTATGCTTAAATGAACTCTTTCGGTAATCTAAACTTTTTAACAGTTTTCTGCACTGCATCTCCAAATTGTGCAAACACCATGCTATGTATCTGCCCCGTTTTAAACTGTCATGAGTGTTTTTCTGTGGCCTGACAGGAAGCACCTTAATATTTTGGTAAAAGGTTGTGGGAGAAAACGCTAATTCGTTTTGCACTGTGTGAGGAATTTTGAAAATTCTTTCAAGGGTTAGTGACTGAAGTCAGACAAACAACCACAAACCCAAAGTATTTTGTATAATGTTGTGTCGGTAATAACACCTGTACAGATAGAACATTAATCCACATAAGGCTGGGAGGGTGTGGCCACATAAGAGTTGTAAGAAGATTAACAAAGCTATAGATAAAGTTCGTAGCTACTATGAAATTATATATGGGCTCAACAAGCGCTTAGTGCAGAGTGCAGTAAGTCTGTTTGGTGGATGTGCGCAACGCCGATATCTCTCAGTTTTTAGGTAAAATTTTTGCGGAACAAGGTAAATGGTCACCTTAAACATGAAATAGTCAGTGACTGAACGTACCCTAAGCTCAATATGGCACACTGATTTCCGTCATGCGACCTGAATACTAAACTACAAATGAACAAGTTGTCAATGTTAAGGTGAATATCAAAACCATAAATAAACTAGAAGGGGATATATTATGGAAAAATACAGCCATACGTATCCCCAAAGCCCCGGTTTTGTAAAATCAGGGCGAATAAAAGTTTCATGTTCCATAATTAGCGTGAGATGTAATCATGAATCATCCCCAGCTCTCATGAAAGTGAATGTATGAGAAAACGCATTCACCTTAAAATAATGTCACACAAGCAACATATTATAAATGATATTATTATATTTTAAACTAAAATGGTGTAGTGATATCAGGAGCCAGTACATGGGGGTTACACTTACACCATTCGTTCCTGTCACCAACTATCAACAAGGTAGCAAAGGTTGCACATTGTAAAGGGGAAGCTCCAGATGGCATTCTCCATGTTTTTCCGCAGTAAAAGCGATTTCAATTCATAACTAGTGTGTGTATAAACTACAAATATCATATCGTTTGTGCAAACATAAAAAAGAATGACTTAAAACCTTATGAACACATTCATAACGTTTAAAAATCTGGAGGAATGTCTACGTTATAGATTGCTTTGGCTAATCATTAAGTGATTTTTGTCACCGATTGTTTGTTCATAAGTGTATAGTGTCCCTAATGTATTATTTAATTTTTTTATTTAGTTTAGGAGATGCAACACTGATATTTTGTACCATAGAACTAATACGAATACGTTGAATATGCAATTTTGTTTGAGGTTGCAATGTACGCAAATGTGAGCTGATCAGTTTTAAATATTCTTTCTCTTTTGGCATAAACAAAACGCTTTCCTCGTTTATTAGCTCTCCAACTTTTGTTAGGAACATTATAGTGCAATCACTTGCTATTTCAAAAATCCGGTTTTCAATATAAAAGTCTACAGTATGATTAATATAATTATTCTTTATGATAATGACAAGTATATTACCTTTGTGTACTTCAGTGATAATTCTAAATAATAGAGGTGGACGTCAGTCTGACACATTTGGAAAGCCTATAAGAACAGACAGCGTTATTTAGGCAAAATCGTCTAATCTCTAAAAATCCCAAAGCCACCTTTACCACTGTGCTTCACAGTAAATTTAAGTTACCTTTTTACTCTATTTAAACTAAAAAAGAAATCTTAATTTTAAAACAGACTGCAAAAACAAATAGGTTCATTACAGGCTGAATGTGATCTAAATAATATAAAGCGGTGAACAGTAAATCTGTCAACTACAGAAACACCCGTCTTTCCTCAGCCTCACTTTTAAAGAGAATATTACTGACAACTTTGTTCGATTACTTAGAAACAACAATAATATGAGATATGTCACTTGATTTAAGTGTCAGGAAGCCGTTTCTGAAAGTATTTGTATGGGGTGTAGCCATGTATGGAAGTGAAACATGGACGATAACCATTTTGGAGAAGAAGAGAATAGAAGCTTTCGAAATGTGGTGCTACAGAAGAATGCTGAAGATAAGGTGGGTATATCACGTAACTAATGTGGAGGTATTGAATAGGATTGGGGAGAAGAGAAGTTTGTGGCACAATTTGACTAGAAGAAGGGATCGGTTGGTAGGACATGTTTTGAGGCATCAAGGGATCACAAATTTAGCATTGTAGGGCAGCGTGGAGGGTAAAAATCGTAGAGGGAGATCAAGAGATCAATACACTAAGCTGATTCAGAAGGATGTAGGTTGCAGTAGGTACTGGGAGATGAAGAAGCTTGCACAGGATAGAGTAGTATGGAGAGCTGCATCAAACCAGTCTCAGGACTGAAGACCACAACAACAACAACAACATGTCCCTTGGGAGTCTTTACAGGTGAAAGTGAAACACAATGTAGGTAACAAACAGAATAAATTTTCTTATGTGGTGTTTACAATATTAAATGTAACGACCGTGAGAGACAACATGTAGGACAGACATTTGTAATTTTCTAAACCAATTCATGGAGCATGCCTCAAGAACGTCGAATATATTTGGCCTCTATTTAATCAGAAGCACTTAAATAGTGAACACTCTTTAGGCGCCATAAATGGCAGAAAAGAATATTGCATAATGTTCTGAAAATTTATCATTACAGGCTTTAGTAGGAATAGAAATTTATAGCCATCAAAACAGCTGACCTGGAAATGTGCAGACTGGTTTCAAGGAAAGGTATTTCTATGACTTATTCGGTGAACTGTTGTAGTTTTGGTGTACTACCTTCAATTTTTACATTTTATACATTTTTAATATAAATATTATGGCATTCTTACAGCAAAGTTGTTTTAAATAAATTCTTAATGTCAGTTGTGCACCTATTATAGCATGGTTTTATAATGTAAATACTGTTTTACTGAATGTATAAGGAATAGTTAAAGGCTAATAGTGTAACACCTGGAATTGTTATCAAACCACTATATCTGTATGGTATGATCCATCGTAGCCATTTTTATTCTATCATGGTATATTTTTAAGGATTTTAGGCACTTCTAATACCACGTGGAGAGGCTGTGTTCAGACACAGCAGCGACACTAAATTGCCCAAGGCCAAGTACTAGGCGCTGCGCATCGCTACACTGGCACCTGCTACTCCGACGATCAGACGAACTTATTTGCGTCCCAAAAAGCAGCTGTTTTGGTCCTCTATAACATATTCTTTGCTCAGCAGAATGCGGCCTTTCATGCCGGTTACAATGACAGTCTAAACACAACCTATTCACTGGTTTAACTGGATGACAGACGGCCATATTTCGTTACAGCCGTTATTATGTTTTAATTTTGGAAATTTGTGGTAAGTTCCTATGGGACTAAGCTGCCGAGGTCGTCGGCCTCCTGGCTTAAACACAACTTAATCTAACTTAGACTAACTTATGCTAAGGACAACACATACACCCATGTCCGAGGACTCGAACCTCAGACGGGGGCGAGCCGCGTGAACCGTGGCAAAGCGCCCTAGACCGAGCGGCTACCACGCTAGTCAATATGTTTTATCGTAAAAAGGTTTGGGTTGTTCATGATGATTTTAATAAGCAGATTGCCAATGCGTGCAAGTATGCGGTTGTGACTGAACACTGCACATGTCCTTGTATGAGGAGAGACACAGTACTACAAAGGCACAGCAGGAGCAGAAGTAATGACTGGGGTGGCAGTACAAGAGGATTTGTGTATCCATGGCGACTGTTCCATCTGACGCAGGGTCACCAGGATTGACCGTATGTGCTAGACCTTTGACAACGTGCACAAAACGAAATAGTTCGGTCAAGTGCATTACAGAAAGGACTTTGTTTGTTACTGTGGCTGAATGTACTGACATAAATATGTTACTGTTTAGTAGGTATGATGTTCTAAACATAGAGATGCGTGAAAAATTGCAGCATAATACATGACGATCTAATTTATTACTTCGTTACTACAAACTCTGTTCATAACACATTATCTTGCAATATCCACACATATCATTGGAAATACCTGAAAAATCCTCTCATTGTACGACAAGCAGTTCAGGAGACATGACGTCACAAACATTGAGCTACGTGAAGATGAAACTGTTGGGCGAATTTCACTAGCGACACGTGAAATATGTATACAGATACTTGCGAAATAGGTTAAATATATGTGAAATGGATTTAACATGTGCATACTAGGGCAAAGCCGCAATGAAAAGTTCATCCTAAATCCGTGGAACGATTTCAACAAAATTTGGTAGACAAATTAGATGGACAAAAATGGGGGGGAGGAGGAGTAGATAGAGGGGAACAGGACATGGAAAGAGAGAGGGTAACAGAAGGTGATGGACAGGGAGAGGGGAGAGGAGGAAACGCATAGAGAAAGAAGAGAGACACAGGTGGACAGCTAAAGGGGGGGTGGTGATGGTAGAGACGGACAGCGACGGGGGGAGGAGGAAATGACACAGAGATGGGGGAGGAGGAGATGGACGGAAAAGGGTTTGAGGAAGCTGCGCAGAGAGAAAGGAGAGGAAAAGTCGGACAGAAAGCTGAGAAACGAGGAGATGGATATATAGAGTATCGGTAGGAAATCGAGTGGAGGGCAAAGGATGTGGGAAGGGAGAAAGTTTGACGATGTGAACAGAGAAGAGGGAAGTCGATGATGGATGGAGAGAGCGAGAGGGCGGAGACTAAATTAAATACATTCCAACATTCTGCATGGCGTCTGTTTGTTCTAAGTCGTGTCTCCCTACCACTTTTGCGCAACGACGCTCTGAGCGTGTTTTTTAGGGAATTGACTAGTTTGAACCTGGGACCTGTTGCTGGTAAGGAGACGCCAGACCACACATGACATGTAGAGTTCAGAAGAGTTCAGTGAGACTAGCGATGATATAATTAAATACTTAATGATTTCAGTGTCAGCTCCACTGCACTCCCTGTAAAAGAATCTTAATACTAACTAAATTTAGTGGAAGGGGTTCAAGGCTGTCCTATTTTTAGTTAGCTGGTAAAATAACGTCGTAAAAGCAGTTAAGTTTACCACTGGAAATTTTATTCTACTCACAAAACATTGTTTATAAATTGCACTATTGATAAGAGGAAATGTTTTTATACAAAATGATAAAAACCAACTGCGTTCAACAAAAATGTGAAGGAATATTCCCTGAATGGGTTTCCAAGTTCTACATTGGATCGAAGGATGACCTATGCCATATCACATCTATAATCTAGATTTAAGTTAAGTTTCATAAAAGAGAAAACTATCAAAATTGTCTACAGTGACCCTCAATTATCTTTAATTACTCATCTAACTTGTCGTAAATTACAGTGGCTGATGTGGCTTCTCAATAATTATACAACAGAAAAATCATCGCGTTTCAGATTTTGACTTCACGTAGCAAATGTGAATACCGTGAGCATTAATTGACGATCGACACTAGTATTACGCAAAACGGGGATGTAACAGATGAGACTACTGCAGTTCTGGGTGAAGCCTTATGCGCTCAAAAACGCCTCATCACGTGCGTTCATTACCCTGTCGGTGTTTAGGCAGCGTCAGGGGGCAGCGGGCGACACAGCTCCATGCACCTCACTGTCTCGGAAGCAACTCTCTCCTAGCTTCTCCTTACTAGAATTTACCGAAGTTGGTTTAAAAAAAGCTATCTGGCTGTGTTTTCAACTGACCAATCAGGGTCTCAGTGTTAACCTTCAGATCCACCTACAAAAATTCTGTCTATCCAATGAGAAACGTTATACTTTTCGTGGTGGGGCAATGTTTTTAACGTTTGCAACGTAACAGAGACGCGAAAAAGTCTCACGCTAAAACTTGCAGCTGGTGTGGCCCTTTTAGTGTTATCGTAAGATCTATACTATTCTTCTGGAGGGCTCTATCTTTTAACATGGGCTGGGGGGTGGTTTTAGCGGTTGGCTGGCGACGTGGGTGTCCGTCCCTTATCGTAGGGCCTCCTAGCCTACGCGATTCTGCTCTCGGCTTCTCGTTTCTCCCCTCAGAACTGCGTCTGTTTCACGGTGGGAAGGTATGACATGCATTTAGGCGTTCTTGTGTTAGTCTGTGGTATTCCATTTGCCCACTCGTTGATCGTATTACTTTGGTTAATTTAAGGTCAGGATTTATTCGGAACTATGTGACATACTGTCTGATTTGCTTATCATGCCAGGGTTTTCATGGAAGGTGTTGGATTTGCATGGCACCTTACAACATACCACGGAAACGTCGGGTACTCAGCTATCTCTACAAGTATTACAGACAACAACAAGTCTCAGAACACCGTGACATTTATGATCTTTCCCGTGATAAATATTTCACAAAAAATCGTGGAATTATTTACTAACTTTCCTGACACTTTTCACTGTTCGCTATCGGTCGCGCAGAAATGTTTTCCTTGAAGTAAACGAGTGAATGGTGTGTGATTTCAGCTCTGTCAGGTTATTCCAACGTCTCCAAATTTGGTGCCTTCTTCCCTTCTTTTGTGATGGAGCATAGGCGCGGATAGTGAGTTTCAGCATTAATATCTTTTTTTTTTATATAAATTACTGTTTCATCGCAGTTAACGCCGTGGGGTCCAGATTGTAAATTATAGCACAGGTAATAACGAGTATACAAATTTTGATATTACACCACGATACACTGCGATGTACTTTTAATCCTACAACATATTACCTTCTTGACCCTCCTACAAGCCCTTTCCCTGTGTAGATAAAAGTTGCAGTCTCGTACAACAGGACGAATTCATGTGTTGCACGTGAAATAAGGCTGCACAGTGCATTATAATTATTACGTGTTCCGTTGACATGGAGCTATGAATGAATGTCTTTGCACGTAAGAATTTTATATACCGATCGGAGACATCGACGAGACAGTTTTTGCCGGCCGAAGTGGCCGTGCGGTTAAAGGCGCTGAAGTCTGGAACCGCAAGACCGCTACGGTCGCAGGTTCGAATCCTGCATCGGGCATGGATGTTTGTGATGTCCTTAGGTTAGTTAGGTTTAACTAGTTCTAAGTTCTGGGGGACTAATGACCTCAGCAGATGAGTCCCATAGTGCTCAGAGCCATTTGAACCATTTTTTGAGACAGTTTTTGCTGCTTTGCGACCACTAAAGGAAAACTGAACGGAAGGCAGTTACTCTAGATACACTGGCGGTAGCAAAATAGATCCTGCCTAAATGACTAGAAATGAATAAGCTTCTAATAACTGAAGGAGCCCTCAATGATTGCCTTAAAGATGTGCCAGGCTTTATCAAGGCTAATATCATCTACATATTTCTCATCTTAATGACTTGCCCATATAAAAATAAGGTTTCGGAGTTCACTAAATGATAATGGAAGCAGAGATAAATACAAAAGAGATTTGCTGCATTGTTTGAAACTGCTCACAGAAGTACGCCCACAGTTACGAAGGTAACAAAGGTGTTGAAGGTATATTGCATTGTGTTGTATTGTGTTGTATGGAATCGGAAACCTAGAAACGACGGAGAGGCTTCGTCCTCTCCGTAGCCCTGAGTGGTACACAAACCCACGCCAGCCGTAGTGGCCGTGCGGTTCTAGGCGCTACAGTCTGGAACCGCGTGACAGCTACGATCGCAGGTTCGAATCGTGCCTCGGGCATGGATGTGTGTGATGTCCTTAGGTTAGTTAGGTTTAAGTAGTTCTAAGTTCTAGGTGACTGATGACCACGGCAGTTAAGTCCCATAGTGCTCAGAGCCACAAACCCACAACAGGCTGCAGCAGTCCACACATCCCACCGCCGCCCCAGACCGAACCCAGGCTTATTGTGCGGTGCGGCCCCCAGTGCCCCGTCCCCAGCGGCAACGTCTCAACCCGGCGAGTGCAACCCCAATGTTTGCTCGGTAGAGTGAGTATGGTGTACGCGCACGTGGAGAAAGGGCTCGTGAAACAATCGCCGACATAGTGTAACTGAGGCGGAATAAGGAGAGCCAGCCCGCATTCGCCGAGGCAGATCCAAAACCGCCTTAAAAACCATCCGCAGACTGGCCGGCACACCGGAACTCGACACTAATCCGCGGGGCGGTTTCGTGCCGGGACCGGCACGCCTTCCCGCCCAGAAAGCAGTGCGTTATATCGCACGGCTAGCCGGGCGGGTATATGCTGCATACACAACAAGAAATGTTTCCTCCCACTTTTAATAGTAAATCCGCAGCTGAAGCTAGATAGCTCCAGAGCCGAAGTTCACAGGAACCTGAAAATAAAACATGACGTGCACCATGTATATTCCCTTCCACGAAGTCATACGCTCCTTTCCCTAGAAGAAAAGGCAGAATTAAAGAAAAAAATGAAATAATATCTCAGAGCCCATTAAGAAACAACTGACATCACAATTAAGAGGGGATGAAAGAGGCCAAAGTAGAATTGCTTACTTCCAGGTTAACAGAAAGGAAGCTTGACTCAAATACGTCGACAGAAAACTGTAAGCTATTCACTATGAAGTTTGAAATGAAAGTACAATTATCAAACAGTGGAAAACTGGAGCCAAAGAATGGTGACAGGAATTCTTCTTATGAAGGCTCTCGACACTTTATATCTGATTTCTGTTAAACAGCATTTCCTCTGATTTAATCTTTTTAACGGTGTTGGTGTTTTTTATTCTGTTTTTCTTTTTTCAGTCATAAAAAATTTCTTCACTGAACATGATTTTATGTTAACAGTCACTATTAACTGTTGAAAAGAAAGGCAAAACATACAAATGTGATATTAAATAAAAGAGGAGAAATGAAGGACTTGCACGGTTCTGTGATTTTATTAAAAAGTCAAAAGTTTATTGCAATAGAAATTAATCTTACCTAACGGTCTCATAAGACTACTGTATAAGTTCAGATTTTACATGTCCCTTTCGGACTGTGTTCCTTAATAGGAATACCAGTAACATCATTTCAATTCGTAATGTTTCTTTCAGTATATCGCTGCCTAAGGCTTCGAAATATACTGTGCCATTTTCACTATATGAAATTTATAGATAACGTTAAGCCACTTAGCTGAGAACATAAAGCAAATTTTCTAGTTCTGTAAAGGAAATGATATCTATCAATCTTAATAAAAGTGAGTATCTTCTATTATGTCCTCCTAAAATCAACAACTGGTACTACACGCAATTAAAACGAAACCATTGTGGGCTTAGGAAGGACAGACAGTGTCATAGAGACTGAATGCAAGTGGAATTTGTGGAAGAATTGGGAAGAAAATAGATGGCCATGCTTACGTTCTAAGGAACAACCCCTGCATATAAGGCAATCACTTGAAACCTAAATCTAGATGGCAAGTCAGGGCTGCCGTAAGCTCGTGACCATGTGCCTTGTACGCTAAACGACAGTTATGTATATTTTGTTTTATGAATATTAACTTAATGTGAACAGTAAGTGGTTCACTGACACTAGTCGTCCTTCATTACAATCCGAATGTATCCAAAAAATTACACAGCCCTTCTAAATTCATGGTCCTCCGGTGACGTTTACAGTTTACATATTTGTCTACAGATTAAAGCACTTTGGCCCTTCGGGGCGGGATTGTGATGGATTCGACGAACTAAAAGCAGCGGCAGCCATGAAGCGGCGGAACAGCAGCGATGAGTCCCAGCGAAGCAGCACGAAGACGCAGCCAGCAGAATTAATACAATGCATCCGAAAGGTAAATCCCTGGTTTGACCATCCTCCTTCGGGTAACTCCCTGGCATTGCATTTGCTGCTCCTGCTGTTGTCTGCCACCGCTAGCATTCCATGGTCGACGAAGTCTTAAAATGAATCTTGTTTTCACACGGTGGCGAAAGCAAGCCTCACGTGGTTGTTAAAGTTTGCAAACGAATTCGACATATTAGGCAATCGGACACTCTGGGGATTATTGTCAGGTTAGGACAGTTGTTAAAGGTCGCTGAGAAGCATGAGGACGAGCAGTCGCAGCTCGAATAGTTTGAAGATGTAGAAGTGCATGCTGAGAACAGAGAAACCGAAAATATGGTCTTCTAGGTTTCGAAAAAAGATTAGAGAACTGCACACCAATCACGCTAACGCATCTGACAACGTTTCTTCAGATGCTCGACATGCCTTGAGTGCATTAAAACGTAGCATGAAGGTGCCCACCATAATATCGCCATCATTTAACGGTGATCTAACGCGATTCAGGCGTTTTACGATACTGTTGTCTCATCATAAATAATGAGGAATTAGAGAAAACTTCTGATCATTATCATGCGCTTATGTGAGACTTCACTTGAGCATTTAGCATACCCCTTCCATGCTAACAAGATCTGGTGACATATACAGTGAACATACTGTTCCCCTATGGGATGATGTGAAATATCACGAAGGAAAAGTCGCCCAACGGAAGCAAATGAACTTCTGAATTTAAACGGCGGTGGCCGACTCAGAAATGTAGTATGGGCATTATAGCTGACTTACATTTAGTGAGGAAGGAGTTTCATGAACTGCGAAATGAAATCAAAGATCGCAATAAAATCTTGTTTATTACTAAGGTGTATTAACTTGAATAAAGCGCGCATAGGTTTAAATGAATTATGGCACGAACACGATCAGACCTTGGCACAAGGTGGGTGGAACTGGAAATGAAATGATACAATCACCTACGTCCACGTACACCCCAAGAGATTGTTGGATTACTCAACAGACTTTTTCCTTAAAGAACTGTTTCTATTTTTTTTTTAAATCGTTCTTTTCGCTTCGGCTCACAATGCAATTTTATAACTTACCCAGAAAAGTACATACAAGCACCAGTTTTCTAGCCTAAGCGCACGTTGAGTTTCACTAGATGGCTTCGTGCGTCAATTTAGAAAAGCAAGACTAACTCTAAATAGACGACTTCACGGTCCTCTCGTCACGAGGCAGGCAAATGTGGTTCACGCTTCCCATCGTTCTATAACGAAGCAGCGGAGGATGGCCATAGCGAAAGCTGTGAATTATAAGTTCATTCCGGCATCTAGTATCAGCTGTAGGATGAATTCCATCCTCCCAGCAGCTCTAAACTGAAGGAAACTCTCTCCTTCCCTCCTGGAGTTCGACGCGAAGTGTTCTCCCACAGGATATCGAAGGTTAATTCTCCCTCTCGAGACCAAAGGCGAAGTGTGTATCTGCTCTTCATCTCAAAATCTTGCTGATTCTGAACCCTCGTTAGCCAGTCAATATAGACCTTGTGTGTTCTGACCAATGAAAAATTTATCACAATATTAAAAGTCTCATTCTCTTAATGAATCTGCTGTGATTAACCAGTAACACAATTTTCTCTCTCAAACTGGAGCAGAAAGCAGAAACTCTCTCCCAACTTGTGAGTGGTTTAACGTTTCGGCGATGATAGTGGCTGCACTTACGCACTTGTGAGTCTTCACCCCCACCACGAAAATAATTATGATCAACCTATCTGGGACCCACTTACAAAATTTAAACATCTCCTGTTGCTGCACTCCTTTGAGTCCAACAGATTCTTCTTGCTCTGAGTATGTTGTGTTTTTTCGTCCCCTTGCAGAATTGTATCTATTGTTGAAATCGTTCTTACCCCTCCAGCTCAAAATGCAAGCCTACAATTTACCCAGTTTGGCCTAGTCCCTCCCGCCATGGCCACCTCCGGGGCGCCATAGCCTCTCATAGAATGCCCATCATACAGTATATACCTGACAGCGATTGTGCGTTTTAGCGAAAGTACCGTTTTACGTCACGCTTACTGTTGTTCGCCTGTGGTCCTCACTTCCTAACAGCCTGCGAGCCAATCCATCTTAGAGAAAAGCATAACACATCTCCATCACTGAAGAAATGAAATTGAGAAGCAGTTATTAGATTCTCAATCATGTTGTAAGGCATCCGGATCTTATGTACCTTACATGAGCTTCATCCATAATGACAGTACAATACGGTATTAGATCGTTAGAAAAATAATTATATCAACAAAAGGCAACTGCAGTAATCTCATGTACCGAAAACTAACAAAACAATATCTACCAATATATGGACAGGGGCATGTATAAGCAAGTTAAACTGAAACGCATTTTGGAGACTAACCTGGCAGGTGGTTAATCGCATCAGAAAGCCCCACTTAACAAGAGAACGGCAAGCTTCAACACAGAAAGCGATGAGACCAGAGCAATAAATTATTCCTTTTAACGTAAACATGGCCAGGACTGAGGGTAAGTGCCTGCACAGCATTAACAGGGCTAGGCTGCGAGCCAGCAAGAAAAATAAAATTCACTTCTAGCGAGATGGCGATTGGTTGAAGTCATACTTGGCGACACAGTCGCAACACAGTGCGGAGACCCCTATTATATAAAAGCATTTTGAGAATTAAAATGGTTAGATATCTCTCTCGTCTCGCAGCAGACCACACAAGTGTGGAAAATAGCAAGGGCGTTGAGAGCTTTGCTTCCTGCAAAGTGTGGACGATACGCTTCACATATTGTGGCGACAGATAACAAAGAGGTAGTTAATTATTCCTGCGGGAATTTATGCTGGCAAAGAAATTGTGCAAGTCGCTCCAACCCATTGCGAGTGTGCAATAGCCATTATTTCGACTAGGGAATGATTAACGGTCTACAGAATGCATGAAAGTTCAGACTGAGTGAATTCAGTCAAGGCCCGAAAAGGGAATTAGTTTTCCATATCCAGCAGGAAGACAACGCCGTTGCAGATGTCGATTGGTAAAGTACCATCGTGCATTAGGCCACAGTAAATGTTAAGTCGAGATTTTGCTCACTCCAACGTGCGTACACTTTGACCATTGAATATTAAAAGCTAGGATACAAACCTACCCTCACCTTGCATACATGAGTTTTTTTCATTGGTTCAAAAAGCAAACTTATTCTCCACCAGCTCAGTCCATTGACCACCTATGATAACGTAGAGGTAAATGAGCTGATCAAGATTTTTAATCATTTTTTCCTGTGATAAATTTTTTTCATATGTAGAGATAAAGATTTTAAGAATCGTCAGTTCAATATGTCCAAGAGTTAAATATTTTGTTATTGAGCGTCGAAAGTAATTGAACATTATTGTTGTGTATCACTTGACCCGTGAAAGCGCAGTTGATGAATTATATGTAGAATAAAAAATGGAATAGCTGTTTTGTCTTTCTAGAATAGATACCAAACTTTTACTTTTATTAATTCATGCATTCTAGTTAAGTGACAGCAGCATTTCTAATGAGTTTTTTTACAATCTGCACTTAATATTAGCTCTCTTACAGGGGCAGGTTCATATTTATGTAGGATGTCTGTTTAACACCTAGGGCTTGAGAAGACAGTTTAGGTGTTTTGTCCATTTGCGAGCTAGGTGGTAAGCTAAGTTTCCACACATGTGTACAGTCACTGTGCAGACAAAAAAGTGCGGACGCTAACAATCTGTACTTCCATGTATCACTTACTCTGAATTGGTTTCGTAGTCTGGTTTGGAGCCGTGTGTTATTAATTAGGTTATGGTGAAGCACACAATGTAACTGCTCATCTTGCACTGACTAACATTAAGTTGAAGGTAGCTTTGGATCTTGTCTGTAACGGACACTACAGTCCTCAGCTGATTGTATCATTAAATTTAAAGAAACTGTTAACGTTATTGTCAAAGACAAAGGCATGTGTCAGTGAACTTCGTGCACTATAGAATGAGGCTTCGAACAATGTGCATGTGCTGATGGAATTATAGCTACATGTTCCTTTGCGACACATAATTACATCGCTGCTCCTAACAGAATAGGTTGAACAGTCTATAAGAGAAGAGTTTGAAGTCAGTTTGAGTTTAAACAGCTTACTAACACTCAAAGGAACGAATGCGCCTCTCGAAACAAATCTTCGAAGCTAGAGTACCAGCAGGTTACGGGGGTGGTAAAAAAGTCAGAAATCGTCCAACACCAAGAGGTTCGAACATTCAAAGCAGACTTACGTCGCTGCAGTCGCTGCAGTTTCACGGAATTCACCTGTAGCGAACGCGAAGCAGTTGTGATACGCAACTACTTATGCTACAGTTCTCTGTAAGTCCATCTTTATACAGACATCTGCAGGACCTCGGCTGTTCACTATAAACTGTCAGATCAAAACACGTTCAGTCTTCTAAATTTCCAGATGCTATTTAATGGTTTGACTGCTAAATTATACCATCTTCAAACCTCTGGCCGACGTGTAGGAAGAATGTCATCTCTGGTTCAGTCAAAATAGGGGCCAGCATCCAGAGACTAGAATCCACAGATTTTTGACACAGCGACCAAACTCATTCTATTTTGAGTGGACTACCAGTGAGATCCTTGGATATTTAGAAGGCTGAAGGTGTTTTGAGTTGACATTTTATTTTTGCTACAATTGTCTGAAATGTGATCACTGGGCCTCTTACTGCAACTCCATTAGATGTCAAATGTGTGGAAAACAACACAACAACACCACATGTTCCTACAAGGACATTCACAATTAACAGAAGCTGGAACAAGGAAGTATTCTCCAACGTACCTTCAACAGACCACAATGGCAAACGAGTGCTTCGAGCGACAGCGAGAATAAAATTGCGAGATAGCAGTGGAAAATAGCAGACAAAATGGTTCAAATGGGTCGGAGCACTATGTGACTTAATATCTGAGGTCATCAGTCGCCTAGAACTTAGAACTAATTAAACCTAACTAACCTAAGGACATCACACACATCCATGCCCGAGGCAGGATTCAAACCTGCGACCGTAGCGATCGCTCGGCTCCAGACTGTAGCGCCTAGAACCGCACGGCCACTCCGGCCGGCAATAGCAGACATGTCCTGCTGTATTACTTTCTGTGATGCACTTATGATTCATATCGGAAGCATGGGGACAAAGTCTGCGATTTTGAAGGTGGCACAACAGAGTACCGCTTCAAGAAGTAAGTGCAAACCTCTCAGAAACAAAACACTGCGTCTATGTACAAGAGGGCTCCTGTATGAGCAATTTTATTTTGTCCCTCGAGTTTTTAGTTTCGACGGAGATAAGTGACACCTTGCCGAAACAAATAATAGGTCCCAGTAGTTGGAACTTGCCAAATATACAACTCGCTTACCAAGAGTTTTCGTCAGCTGGAGAGATCAACGTATTGACAGGAGCAGAAGTTTCTCCGTACATCAAAAATCAAGGACTGCCTTCGTAGGAGCTCATCATCCTGTTCTTCAGGAAATAGAAGTAGATTGGGTCGTATCAGGCAAGTACCACAGCAAATGACAGCAGTCCGTCGGGGTAGCCAGTTGTGTGCTTTCTGACGTTCATAAATGTTCGATTCTGGGATCTTAGAAGAATTTCATCAATTTGAACTGACGAAAGGAGAGAAACAGTACGAAGCACACTTTGTAGAACACACGACGAAGGATTGTACAGGCATGTTAGTTGTCCACCTTACATGTCGCGAATAGCAAAGTAAGTAAGGCAGTTCTTTCCACAATGGAGCTAACACTTCTCTCAGGTTGAACGAAGAGGACCGAGACAACTGAAACATACGGTATGTGAGCCCTGGCGCCTTTGAGTTCATACACTGTTCTGTCTGGCGCCACTGGCTCTGGTCTAGTATCGACTATCCCTCTTGCGGCCCCGTCGCCAATATCTATGAGGAAGAGATGGTGACTGTGGGTTGTGTCCTTAGAAGGTCTTTGCTTGCCGATATATATGCTGGTTTCGCTGGCCCGAGAGAGAGGCAGAAAGTTTGGGGACTGGCGGTAGCGTCGCGACAAGAGGTGGTCACGACGTCCGAGCGGCCGAAGCCGCGAGCTCCGCAAGGAGGGCCTGCGCAGAGCGAAGATACCGGAGTACTTCACCGGGTCAGCGTCGACTACAAGCAGCAGGCCACCATCCCGTCGGTTGGTTGGCGACAATCGTGTCGGACGACCAATCGTGTCCTGGCTGCCCTCTTTTACCTGGCTGTCATCGGCTCCACTCAGTAGCCGCTGCGACGCACCGTGGATACATGGAACTACTAGCTATAAAGGGGAGTAACATCCTGTAATCATCGTGGTGATCTGTGTCATTGTCTACCTGCCCTCCTTATTATTTTCTGGTTTGTACCCGACCCTCAGAGTTTTACTAGGTCGGCTCTTTGGTCGTAGATATAGGCAGTAGTATTGTTCTAAGACGCTAGTTGTCGTTTGAAAATTTGTCCCACTATTTTATTACCTTTCCTTTCTGGTTTGTACCCGATCATTAATGTTCCAATGAATCGGCTCCTGGTCGTAAACACAGCCGAAACGATTGTACTAAGGCACAGGTTGCCGTTAAACAAGAGGGACCTAATGGTTAGGCCGACCTAATGGCCGAGAGGTTCTAGGCGCCACAGTCGAACCGCGCGACCGCTACGGTCGTAGGTTCGAATCGTGCCTCGGGCATGGATGTGTGTGATGTCCTTAGGTTAGTTAGGTTTACGTAGTTCTAAGTTCTAGGGGACCGATGACCTCAGAGGTTAAGTCTCACAGTGCTCAGAACCATTTTGAACCTCACTGTTAGATTTAGATGTTAACCGATTCAATTCGTTGATTGTAATTACATTTCGCTGTCAGTCATAATAATCAGAATAACCTGTTGTACTAAGCTGTTTGTTGCTGTGCTTGAAAGACCGGATCATTTTTGGTGTATTTTGTGGTCCGCCGAGTGAGTTCTCTTGTAGTAAGTGTTCAGAAGTAATGTTTTAAGACCTTTCTTCAGAGCGGTGTTAATAACAGTTTAACTTTGGAAACATTAACAGCCAACTGTCACCAGGGCTTTGGAGAAAATAAAACTGTCACAAGGGACGGGTTGGAATCAAGTCGCACCTTAGTTGCTGATTGAATTTAAGAGGTTTGTTGCTTTGAAATATGCCTTATCATTGTCATATTGGTTTCTAATCTGTTCATCCTTTAAGCACAGGTGCGCATCTGAATCCTGAACCTCTCGACATACGGCTTTCCAGTTAAAAGTTACGTCATATCTTCTGAGTAACTGACCGAGCGAGGTGGCGCAGTGGTTAGACACTGGACTCGCATTCTGGAGGACGACGGTTCAATCCCGCGTCCGGCCATCCTGATTTAGGTTTTCTGTGATTTCCCTAAATCACTCCAGGCAAATGCCGGGATGGTTCCTCTGAAAGGGCACGGCCGACTTCCTTCCCCATCCTTCCCTAATCCGATGAGACCGATGACCACGATGTCTGGTCTCCTTCCCCAAACAACCAACCAACCAACCTTCTGAGTAACTGAATCACTCCTGTCATCAATGGTGCTTATATAGGTTTCATGTGTCGCAGATGGGCATTTAATAAGACAGACTGTGTCCAGCGCGGTAGAAAACACCGCTGCTTCACCCGATAACGGGCGGGCAGCAGGTCCGGCTGTCTTGTAAATGTTGTCGTATTGTATGCTATTTTGTTTCGTTTTCAAAAGCTTATTCAGCTTAAGGTTTAAGGTCAAAAGAATTTTGAAAATTTGTTTATTTTGATAAAGAAACTTATGTGGTTATATATTTTTAAAACAACAGTTTGTGTGAAAAGAAAGTTATATTGGCGGGCCCTCCCTTCCACGTTTTCCTTAATTCCAGTAAGTACCACGTCTCAGTAAGATACACTGAATCCAAGATGGAGTGTGAAGACATTTGTAGGGAGAACGGTGTGCCACAGATACAGGGAATCACAGCAGCCGCGTTACGAAACAGGGTACCTACAATGGAAAACGCAGCTCATCTCACATCGCGAAGCGTATCTCCTGCAGACAGGCAAGAATACAACCTGTGATAGGAGGGAGCTGCCTGGCCTGATGATGACATCACTACATGGCCTGTAGTATACACCTCTAACGTTTCTGCATTTCGAATGGAGCTACAAGAAAGACCTGAAGTCCTCTGTCACACTAGCAGAACAATTCAAGAGGACCAATGCACAGATTGGCACTTGGTTTTTTCAGCATCACCGTCCTCAGGATCAAATCGAGCCTTGCTTTTTATCTCTCGTCCTCTCTCACAACAATTTTGCACCACTACATTGCGACTATACTGATCCTCATGTGTTCAGTACAAATCATTTCCTGTTTGGAATCTTAACCACAAGTATTACTCGGCCAAACCTAGGAACAGCAAACCTGAACTTACTCACAAGGTGAGAACTTCTGCTGCAATGGAACTTGAACTTTATGGAGCGCTGGTCATCTTTCTCTCACCATCTGCACCAGTGGGCTACGTGGACGACCCCGGTCAAAATGTTTTGCCTGGCGCATTCCTGGTAGTCAGGCCCGGATCTAGGGAGTGTAGTCTCTTGTCTTTACTGGTTTCACGTTTCCTGTGTTTAATTTCATCTCACACAAAAGAGAATGTTACTAGCTAATAGGCAATAAAGAGCGCAGATTTTCTAAAGAGTTCTTATTCCCCCGGTCACAAATAATCCCACCCAATATTCACTGAGAGTCTTTTTTCAGTGAGGTTGGGCGTCAAACCGGACATTTTAATCTCCACTGTCCTCAACAGAGGCTTGATTGATTCCATTAGAAAATAAACACGTTTGAATACCACAGACCAAAATACAGCGACATACGATAGAATAATGTTGTGAGAAGAGGCGTGGCACTGCACTTTGGCACAAAATAACATGTCTTACATTCCTCGAACATATATGTTTTATATATCAAACTCTTTACAAAGACGTACGCTACAAAATGAACACGATTTTAAAAAATTGACATCTTAAAAATTTTTTGCGTCCTATCTGAAACGCTTTGGAGGGAGGGTGTGAGGACACCAATATCAAGTTTTTGCTCCGGGGCTGGTCGTAATAAGGGAAGCCAACCTGCCATCCATATACTGGAAGGTGGCCATTCTTGAAGGAGTCTACATTGTGCGCGACGGTATTATGCGAGTGGCCACTATTCACATATCATAAGGGGTTTTGAGGAGACCCGTCTGCAAGCTACCTTGTATGTTGCTTTTTTTTCCGTCATTTCGCTCTGAGTGTACCTTGCAGCAGACTTAATGTATTTCGTAATTTTGTACTTTTCAGTGTATTTTTGTTTATATGACTGTAATTTTCAGGAGGCAGTTACAAATACTATCGACAGAAGAGCTGGTTAGAGACATAGCGACATAATCAAGCAGGACATTGCTTTACTTGCATTGTTTTTTAAATAAATTAATGTTTACAGTACGGCACTGTGTGTAGTTTACAGTGTCCGTATAGTTCGAGCGTAGTGGTGACTAGGCTATTGGTCGGTCGGCTGCCTGTAGCTCGTGGCACCGCGCTATGTGAGCTACATGACAAATATGTATATTCTAATTTGTGAATATTAATTTAATGTGAAAAAAGTGACCCTGGAACAGCTTTCGTCTATAATGACAATCAGAATAAATCCGAAAGATAATACAAACGTTCTAAATTCGTTGTCCTCCGGTAACATTTACTGTGTGGAAGCTCATCTGCGGATGCCAACAACATGATTATGAAAACTGACGTATCACATTAAAATTACATAAAATAACACTGTTGTCATATTGATCACCACATCACTAACAACAAACGTGATTCGATTTTCTTTCTTACCGTTTCAGTCCGTAAAGTGGTGAGGCGATTATTCTCGCGACGCCATTGATTTAATTTTGCGTGCCACAGATTGTACATCATGGAGTGGTTAACTGCTAAAACATTGAGTCAAGCATCTTATCATTTCCCTCCACATACATCGTGTGTAGTAACCAGTGCGAGAAGAATCAAATACATTAAACTTTATATGGGGGCTAACGGGTAGTCGACGTTCTCGTGAATAATTTACGAACGTGGCACGAAACTGGGAAATTATAATGTCACCCCAATGTCCCTCCGTCGTTCACTCTAAGGTACACAAGTGAATGTAAGAATCAAAGAGAAAATCTCGCAGCAGCAGCAGTAGTAGTAGTAGTGGTGTTCCGTGGCAAGCTGTGGCGCTTACGGCATGCGTGCCATTGTTTTCGACGTTGGTGGTCTCTGCGTGTCCTACGTCTGCCCTCGCTCGTTTCTCTGCCTGCCTATATGCAGCCTCCTCCCTTCCCCCCCCCCCCCCCCCCTCTCTCTCTCTCTCTCTCTCTCTCTCTCTCTCTCACACACACACACACACACACACACACACACACACACTCCGCTCTGTCTTCAGCCTCGCCCACAAAGTCATGTTGCAGAAAAATGGGAAATCAAACACAACCACTTTTTCAGCAGATCCGAAGACGGTCATCATAAACAGAAATCGACAGTCAAGAGGACAAAACTTTCTGATTGCAGTTTAGAATAAAAAGAAACCAATTCTACACTTTCTGTTTCACTGCTCTCATTCGTGACTGTGTCACCGCTGCTTGCGAGATCCTTTAGCCTTCATCTCGCTTGTCTCTAGCAGTTTTTCCTTTTAGTGTCACTTTAGATCAAACCTGTACACTCTTCTTTTATTTTGTTTCACTAGTAACATCTCTTTCTACATTGAGTCCAACATTATGGTATTTAATTAATACCATTCTATGGCAGCCCATCTCCATATTGAATTAAGAGAGATTTATAGTTATAACTGTGGCATCTATGTTGATTGCTGGTTTTGTACTCACCTTGCGTGGATATGAATAATTTTCACCATGACCTACTCTAAAGTCTATTATCTTTCGACAGCTACTGTTAGCCGGTACCCGCTACATCCGCAGAGTTTGCGCTCTGCTCTAGCATTTAACAGTTTCTGTAAATCAGAGTCATTCTGCAACGGAGTGTGTGGTAATTCGAAACTTTGTGGAAGATTACAACTATGTGCAGAGCCACGCACAGTATACTCCAGTGTAGATTAAAAATTCATCTCCCAGGCTATGGCTAAGCCATTTCTCCCGTATATCGTTTGTTCCATGAGCGCCAGTCCCACTGTGGTCTCTTCCACTCACAACGTCACCACAGAGCGAAGTAGTCTTCTGGTCCCGCTATCGACTTTCTCACTTCCATATACTTTGTAAGGTGAGTGTGTACTCTATTAAGAAAATGATCTACGGTAATGAGTAGCTAGACCAACCCTGACATACAGCACTGTGCTCTGTTATATAAATGTTCATGACCCACTGTTCAATTTTCAAACGCTATCTGTGAAAAAGGAATTTACCAAAGTGACACAAAATTATAAAAATCTTCAGAACGCAGGATGGATAACTCACGTAAATGAACAACCAACAATGGGTAATCAATTATAAAATCCTACCAAAACTGAAAGTTTGGCTACGCTCAGCTTATAGGTAAAGGCTCCTCTTGACGGTAATTATAAGCCTTGATTCGAAATGACCTATGACTACGACTCAAGCAATTGAATACCCCTTTGTTCAAAGACAAAATCTGCCTGTATTATCCGGCCTGAGTGGCCGAGCGGTTCTAGGCACCTCAGTCAGGAACCGTGCGACCACTACGGTCGCAGGTTCAAATCCTGCCTCGGGCATGGATGTGTGTGATGTCCTTAGGTTAGTTAGGTTTAAGTAGTTCTAAGTCTATGGGACTGATTACCTCGTATGTTAAGTCACATAGTGCTCAGAGCCATCTGAACCATTTTTGCGTGTATTACAGAAGACGGGGAAAGACATCACTGCAATATACCACACAAAATATCTCATTGTTATATGTGGAATCACTGCGAAATAACTTTACAAATGCACTCCTGGAAAAAATTTGGTACACCTTGAAGATCGAAAACGATTTTGATTCGATGACAGCATATCCTACCTGGTAATAGTAGATGTACTGATAATGGTTTCAGCGTCGTTCGGATAGCACAGTGACATAGCTTCCAGAGCGCCATCTGTCTCTAACATATAGTAGGGAATGCTCGCAGCCAGAAGGCACGGTGTAATGTTGTCTTCTATTCTTCATTTTAATTGAAGTAAATGAAGACAGTTTTCGCAATTAAAGAGCAGAAAACAACTACTTCTATCAAAGCATTCTCGTCAAAGATGTACTGAAATGAGCAGAACGGAGAAAACAACCAAAATCACCATCGTCTTCTACCATTGGCAAATCGTTATCTGCCAAATGTTGGTTAAAGGTGCACGTTATGAAACGCGGCAAAGATAGCGACATTAAAATAGGACAGCAGTAGTCTGAGAATATTACAAGTTTTGTTGACAGGAAAGAGGCTCCACTCTTCGTCACTGGATTCGAAAGTGGGTTCTCTGCTGGGCGTGTGGTAGAGAATGGTGAGACTGTGTCCACGCATGGCTTCTGATGACCGAAAAACAACAATTATTGATCAACTGCCATAAATTGGGTGTTGACACTCTGGGCAAGGACTGCTTAGGCTCGTAATATTCACAGCGGCGACGAAGGTGGCCGGCAGATGCTCACATACACCCGTGCTGCTCGGATGTAGCTGCGCTGTCGTAACTGGAACTGTCTGCCTTAGCAGCGCCACTACGGCATTCAGCGGTTGTCGGAACCACGCGCCGCGGACCTCCGTTGTTTTCGAGGCTGGGAGGCGTGGCGGCGGCGGCAGTGGGACAGGTCAGTGCCCTGTCTCAGTGACCATCCCCAGAGCAGCTGTCTGGAGACTGCAGGCCAGGGCCCTCGGCTCCAGCTCTGGTCACGACGTTTGTGGAGACAGCGCCGCAGGACGACGACGGCAGTGCGTCGCCACAGCGCACTCCAGACGATGACTCACATCACAGCCTGCTGCCTGCTAACGGCGTCCGACTATAGTGACAGTGACGGCTAGAGATGCGGCAACTCCAACTGTTTTACGACAGTGACTATTATGATGATGGTGATGCCAGAGACGACTCTTAACTGATGACGGCGCGGAGTGACACTCGCTGTGCATCACCGCAACGCCTCACGACAGTGGACGATGAGCTGGTTGTCAGTCCCTAAATGCAACCTTCTGCCTCTGATGTTGGCTGTTATTTCTTCCCAGCAGATCAATCGAATACTCCGGTGTTGCTCGTCTGGTGTAACTGACCCGGTTACCGCTCCCACTATTGACACCCTGTAATGCGGTGAACTACTTCTTGTCAGGTCCCCCGCTTCTTCGTGATAGTTAACTAGGTGCTCAGCCGACCCACTTGCGTTACGGTACCTTACCACTGAGATAGAATGTTACACACAGACGACTTCTGCCTCCAATATTCCTTCATATTTTGACTAACTTCATTACTGCAAAACGCCTAACTTTAACTAACTTAATCAGTCCAACCATTAAACGCTCTGCAGTTTGACATGAGGTGTGAATAATCCTCAGATTATTCGGAAGGTAAGATACACCACTACGAAGTGCAAAGTTGTCTCAGTCGACTACCGCACCTTATTTTAACGCATCAATAAACTGGGAAAATCGTCAACACCACATCCGTATGGAAAGATCGATATTCAGTTCGTACTGTATACATCTACATCTACATTTATACTCCGCAAGCCACCCAACGGTGTGTGGCGGAGGGCACTTTACGTGCCACTGCATTACCTCCCTTTCCTGTTCCAGTCGCGTATGGTTCGCGGGAAGAACGACTGCCGGAAAGCCTCCGTGCGCGCTCTAATCTCTCTAATTTTACATTCTTGATCTCCTCGGGTGGTATAAGTAGGGGGAAGCAATATATTCAATACTTCATCCAGAAACGCACCCTCTTGAAACCTGGACAGCAAGCTACACCGCGATGCAGAGCGCCTCTCTTGCAGAGTCTGTCACTTGAGTTTGCTAAACATCTCCGTAACGCTATCACGCTTACCAAATAGCCCTGTGGCGAAACGCGCCGCTCTTCTTTTCATCTCCTCTATCTCCTCTGTCAACCCGACCTGGTACGGATCCCACACTGATCAGAAATACTCAAGAATGGGTCGAACGAGTGTTTTGTAAGCTGCCTCCTTTGTTGATGGACTACATTTTCTAAGGTCTCTCCCAATGAATCTCAACCTGGCACCGACCTTACCAAGAACTAATTTATGTAATGGCTGACATAATTCTTCTGAAAGTATTTTATTTTCGGGACAATTACAACGATTTATGAAATGACTGGTTTCGGCCATCACCGACCATCTTGAGTCCTGCAATTTTAAAAGTTGAAAGATAAGTTCTATAGATTACGCCAAAGTTAAAATACAGTAAAATGAAGTGATACGTCAGGTGCCGTGTTTCATTCCAAGACGTGACACAGCCACATCGTTTATGAATAATTGTGAAGAGGGTCCATACTAGGGAGATCGGAAATTACTGTTACAAACTTGTATGACTTGTACAGAGGAGTGTGTACGTAATACTTTGAAAGGGACCCCATGTCCAGAAACATACTGTCTCGGTTCTACGATGGTATCAGTTGAGATATGTAACGCTTCCACGTCTGCTGGGGCAAAGTAAACAGTCTCAGAATTGCTTGTTCTGATATGTGGTAGGGTAGACAGGATAACGTGTACTACGTCACATGGTCAATGGTACACTTGACGTACGTAAAGTTTAATTTACGTGACTCTTGCAGAGGTAGACGAACATCTGCTGGCAGTAGATCTGGCCGCTTCACAAGATATTGAAGAGACTACAGGTGGGGTGCAGAGTGTTTACCAGAACGTGCTTCGTAGCTACAATGTCTACTACAACGCTGGTGGTTGCTGCGTCGAGTCGCTGTTCTGATACACCAGTACTGTTTTGTACGAACAGTATGCTGGATTCCTTTTCGTTTTCGAATAATGTAAACACGTAATGTTTAAGTGGTAGCACAAACAAATGTACTTAAGTGATAAATGCATATTTATTTATGTTTCCTTTCAAATTGTTCCATAATTATTGTAGTGCGTCACATTGTAATTCATTTCCTCAATCTGAAATGGACTACTTAAACTTCTGAACTGAAACCATCTTAGAACGGAAATGGTAAGTTTCTGAAGATGAGTATCTATTCAATACATTAAGTACTCACTCTTCTTCCTAGAAGTTTGTAACAGGAATTTCCGTAAACCCTGTAAAAATTCCAATCCCTTTGCGGACCGATATCTACATTTTCTTGTGCTAGTGACATTCTTCACCAGAAGTGAATCGAGTATGCACAAAGTACTTTAGTCAGTAAAGCATGTCTGTTTCATTTTTTCGCTCGGCTTCGTATATGTTCTCTTATTTTCTTTCCATCGCGCTTTCTTTTTTCGACTATATCAATGAGATGTATTAGCTCAGCTGAAATTTCCTCCAGCTGTTGCAAGACTAAATTCGTTTGCATCTTGTTGGACAAGGCAGACAAAGAAGACTTTTTAAGGACTGCTTACGTTCATATCTGTATCAGATTGTTATCCTGAAAACAATGCACCGCAGGCTACTCGTTAGTTACTTGGTGTGTCAAAAGCAGCATGAACCAGAGCGTAAAATTCTTTTCTTCAAGTTTCTCCTTACATGTGTGCCATCTGGTGCTGGTTAAACGAGCCGTTACATCTCATTATTTTGAGACTACATCTTTCTGTTGTCGTAGCTTTGCTTGTTATCTGCTCCGCTGAGATGGAACCACATCGCCGTTGCTGCCACTCGATTTGTCTGTATTTCGTGTCTTGTTTCCTACCTTCTCAGGCCACACGTATTTTTGTGCTAGGTTTGAGCGAAGGAGTTACGGGCACAGTACATCACTCGCTTTCACACCGACGACCTAAAGCAAAGTGAGTAGAGGTGGGAAACGCTACACTAAAATCTTGCAAAGCTAGGTTGTTACACATTTCACTTGTACGATTTGACAGTTGGACCGTGTCTTTCTTTTAAGAACTAGAGGAATGGGTTAACACTACCGACGTGGCCAGTTTGTACAGATATCTGCTATGACTGACTCCCCACAAAATGGGAGCAAATTTATAAATTTAATCGGCTGTGCAACTTGTTATATAGCTAGGGAAGGCCGAAATGCACGCTATAAGCTCACTTAGGATGGCGTGAGGTCTGAAACAGGATACGTAATGAATGCTATAAAGAAAAGTACGTAGCTGCTGGAATACTTAACTTTAATCCATCATTTGTATACATCGTTCTTGATGAGACATGCTTCATACGATAACTATCAATTGCTATGGCTCGTTGCTAGGTCGTAGCCATTGACTTACCTGAAGGCTATTCTAACTATCTTCTCTGCAAATAAACGAGGCTTCGTCAGTGTTGCATCGCTAGCTAAGTCGTCCGTACAACTGGGGCGAGTGCTAGTAAGTCTCTCGAGACCTGCCGTGTGGTGGCGCTCGGTCTGCGATCACTGACAGTGGCGACACGCGGGTCCGACATGTACTAATGGACCGCGGCCGATTTAAAGCTATCACCTAGCAAGTGTGGTGTCTGGCGGTGACACCACACAACTAACGACGTGTCAGGTGATCAAATGATGTACATCAAAATTTTATTCAATTCAAAAGTAAACTTTTTGTGGATTGTGCTGCCGGATGCAGAAACAAAGGGGATTCGGTCTGCAACGATACTGACGGAGAATAAAGGTTTTTCCCACACTATACTAGTACGGTGACACGTTGCCGGTGCTTGGCGAATGGCGAGACGATGCTAATGAAGCAACCATGACTTATGGTAGTGACTTACCCCTGTCGAAGAGCTTCAGGGGCCATTACGTTGTTACCTGGTCAGTAAACAAACAGGGCGAGAAGGTGTGGTGGTATTAGAAAAAGACAAGCAAGACCTAGGTATATAGAAGTGTTTCCTCGGGATTTCAAATATCTGTGCAATACATGAAAAAAAAAATGTGAAGTGCAAGGATATATCGTCAGCGCCAGTGTCCAACTGAGGCAAATTAGGCTGCTCTGGTGGCTGTGGTCGCCCTTACTCGCACTAGCGACTGCCTTATCCCATCTTAAATTAACCGATTCTCTACGATGACTACTATACGTGATTATATGTAGGCGATTACGCACACTTACATCGCAATCAGCTACAGAATACAGTCACAAACGAGAAACATGCGCGAATGTACAGGGTTATTCATGAATGAGGTTACAAACTTTCAAGGATGATGGAGAAGGTTAAATGAATTATTTGTTGTAAGAGGCCTTAGTTCAAAAAGGATCGACTCGAAAGGTAGACACGAGGATCTACTCAAGTTCCTCCACAGCGCTAAATACTCCGTAATACCCTAGGATAATTTCCCGTTATTGGAATAGTAATGGCACACGTAACTTTATGTCAAATAGACTAAAAATCCTACGTTTACGATATTGTAATAATGAATACTTACCACCTGTGCATCACACAAAGCTCTTTCGTTAGCATCCCATTGTCTTCTGAACAGTGTCGCAGGCTACTAGGCGTCTCGTACAGAAGTCTTTTCACGTGGTCCTACACTTCAGTGAGCTGAGATCAGGCGAACGGGCTGGAAACGAAATGGGATCTTTTCAGTCTATCCAGTATCAGGAGATGTCTATTTCAGCGGTTCGTGTATCAGTGTAAGATAAGGGACCCTAGTCGTCGCAGTGGTACCGCTTGTCCAGTTTCATCAACCCTCAGTCCAAAGTGGGATGGGGCTCTGTTGTGTTGGCAGAAGGAGTGAACCATTGCCAGCAAAGTCGGCTGTACAACTGGGGCGAGTACTAGGGAGTCTCTCTACACCTGCCGTGTGGCGGCGCTCGGTCTGCAATCACTGATAGTGGCGACACGCGGGTCCGACGTATACTAACGGACCTCGGCCGATTTAAAGGCTACCACCTAGCAAGTGTGGTGTCTGGCGGTGACACCACAAGCTCCATTATGTTGGAAGCACGTTCATTGACGGATAACAAGTGTGATGTGTTCCAGGAAACCGGGTTGAATGTCTCTGAAAAATACATTGTACTCTTGTGCTTTTAAGCACAGAGGAAGAAGAAACAGGACTAGTACGTAAAAATTGCCTATAGCTGCCCACACACAGACTGAATACCTGTGTTGATGTCTCTTCACAGATCCATCGTGGGGATTCTCATCGGCTCAGACGTGTCTATTGCGACTATTTAGTATTCAGTCTCTTGCGCAACACGCGTCATCCGTGAAAAGTGCATAGGTAGGAACGTGACTGTAAGGTGTTGCATGAACCATTGTCTGAAACCGACGTGTGGTCAGAAGGCAGCAGGAGTCAGACATTGCATGCTCTGTGGATAGTATGGGTATAACTACGGTTCCAGGGATAAGGGTCATACAGTACTCCGCGAAACATTCAGTCTATGTGCTGATTGCAAGCGCCTCATCCAATTGAGCAATATCTTCTAAGTCTGGAGTCCTTGTAGTTCGTCATCCTCCTCTGTCGTTGCTCCGTGGCGCAAGATGAAGAGTTTCACTTAATCGTTGGAAATATGATGTGAGTTGGGCGTTTTCTATTCATATATTTGGTCCTGCACAGCCTGTCCGTTTCTCTGGTGATTCAGTTCGCTTCCCCATACACGAAAATCAGGTACGCAAGCTCCATCAGCTCTTCGGTATTGTCAACCCCTCAATCTTAGTAACAACTCTACCGACAGATTTATACCATTGTCAGAGGTATCCAAACGATTTTCGCTCATAACTTTCGAAACGATCGTTTCAAGGGACCAAAGTCCCTTATCTCAGATTGATGCATTTACCCTTCTGCATCACCGCTTAAAGTTTGTAACATCATCACGGAATCACCTTGTGTATGTCAGAACAGCGTAACCCTACAACTCTGTTCTCAATTCCTAGACAGTGTTTACTCTGATGAGAAACAATTACTGAAAAATTCATGAATGTAGATAACTTTCGGAGGAAGAAATAGTTATATATGATAATTTTGCATTGTATGACAGTCAACTGGGACGTAATGTGCAGACTGGGAAGTTAAGTCTCACATATGTACGCGGTGTTACAAGCACGATACAAGCGAAAGCATTCAGGTCATACGGGATGTGCACCATCCAGTTTGTTCGACACTTAACGTCTGATGGCTTATAGTATTTTGCCTTAGATGAGCGTAAACCCGCTGTAAAACTCCTCCT
The DNA here is from genome assembly GCF_023864345.2 of Schistocerca serialis cubense. NCBI lineage: Eukaryota > Metazoa > Arthropoda > Insecta > Orthoptera > Acrididae > Schistocerca > Schistocerca serialis. The sequence continues at coordinate 494,096,793 of NC_064638.1, forward strand.
GTGCATGCTGATCGTTTACGTCCACTTCATCTTTTACAATCCGGCAAAGATAAAAATTACCTGATTTCGATCTGTGCAATGTGACGTGGGAATGCGGCAGCTAAAACAAGAGAACAACGCCAAAATCACTGCCCCACCGTCAAGAGAAAAGGTACAACAACCGTCTGCCCTACTGTACTAAAGCCGGCCGTGGTGGTCTAGCGGTTCTAGGCGCTCAGTCCGGAACCGCACGACTGCTACGGTCGCAGGTTCGAATCCTGCCTCGGGCATGGATGTGTGTGATGTCCTTAGGTTAGTTAGGTTTAAGTAGTTCTAAGTTCTAGGGGACTGATGACCACAGATGTTAAGTCCCATAGTGCTCAGAGCCATTTTACTGTACTAAAATTTTAGCGAACACAAAACTCTCGTCATTCAACTGCTCTAAACGTTGCCGTTTAGCAGTGATACATGCCGTGATGCGATTTTGGATAGACTATACCGCACATTTGATTTCATTTCCACTTTCCAACTCTCACCTCTTCACGGACGAGGGCGTGCCGACTGAAGACTGAGTTAGAGTGTCTTTCGCAGCCATGGGGCTTCCTCCTAGACCATAGCAAATACATCGAGATGTACTAATCAGGTTAAGTTATAAGTTACATACGTAACTAACAGAGGCAGACTGGCAATTCCACAGTAATAACAGCCCCAAGAAACTTACACCGGTAGACGGCGATACTATACCATCATTGGCGCTACATGGCGTCAGGTGATAAACGAATACATATGCGCGACAATTTTTTGAAATACATAATTTCATATAACCAGAAAGTTCCAGAAAGACACAATATAAAATACATACGTAATTCATTGCTGGCTTATAAGCGCAAATATAGCATACGTGAAGATCTGGAGACAATTTTACACGCGTAATAAAAGAAAAATGTTAAAAACTGCAAAGGCGTTTAGAGTGTCCTCGTTCCACAATGAATGATCGCGATAACAACATAAGAAAATAAATACGGAATTACTAATTAGTATTGTCCTACGAGCACGAAAATAGCAGATATAAAACCAGGAGACCATTTTACGTTACATAAAACGAATAATATATGTATATAGATGGATAGAGGCTGAGGAATACTAAATATTACTTTGGAAACATATATATATATATATATATATATATATATATATATATATATATATATATATATATATATATATATATATATATATATATATAAAGCAGTTGTCGACTGGACTGAAATTGTTCATTCAGCATTGTAAACAGGTTATAAGATTGAAGAGCATATATCTTTGCTTCTTCCAGAATATCCAGTTCATGCCATTTAGGTTAAACATGAATGATATATATACACTGAAGAGCAAAGAAACTGGTACACCTGCCTGATAACACGTAGGCCCCCCGCGAGCACGCAGAACTGCCGCAAAAAGACGTAACATGGACTCGACTAACGTCTGAAGTAGTGCTGGACGAAAATGACACCATGAATCCTGCAGGGCTGCCCATAAATCCGTAAGAGGGGGGTAGAGAGCTCTTCTGAACACAATTTTGCAAGGCTTCCCAGTTATGCTCAGTAATGTTTATGTATGGGGAATTTGTTGACCAGCAGAAGTGTTTAAACAAAGAAGAGTGTTCCTGGAGCCACTCTGTAGCAATTCTGCACATGTGAGGTGTCGCATTGTCCTGCTGGAATTGTCCAAGTCCATCGGAATGTACAATGGACATAAATGGATGCAGGTGATCAGACAGGATGCTTACGTATGTGTCACCTGTCAGGTTCGTATGTAGACGTATAAGGGTCCCATATGACTCCAACGGCACACGCCCCACACCATTACAGAGCCTCCACCTTCTTCAGCAGTCCCTTGTTGACATGCAGGCTGCGCGTATTCATGAGGTTGTCCTCACCCGTATACGTCCATCCGCCCGATACAATTTGGAACGAGACTCGTCCTACCACGCAACATGTTTCGTCATCAACAGTCCAATTGTCGGTGTTGAGGGGTCCAGGTGAGGCGTAAAGCTTTGTGTCGTGCAGTCATCAAAGGTACACGAGTCGGCCTTCAGCTCCGAAAGCCCATATCGAGTACATTTCGTTGAATGGTTCGCACGCTGTCACTTGTTGATGACCGAGCACTGCCACAATTTGCAGAAGGGATGCACTTCTTTCGCGTTGAACGATTCTGTTTAGTCGTCGTTGGTCCCGTTCTTGCAGGGTCTTTTTTCGGCCGTACGATGTCGGAGGTACGATGTTTTACCCGATTCCTGGTATTCACGATACACTTGCGAAATATGGGAAAATCAACACTTCATGGTTACCTAAGACATGTTTTGTCCCATCGCTCGTACGCCGACTATAACACCACGTTCAAACTCACTTAAATATTGATAACCTACCATTGTAGCAGCAGTAGGCGATCTAACGGCTGCGTCAGCCACTTGTCTTAAATACGCATTACCGACCGCAGAGCCGTATTCTGGCTGTTTACGTATCTCTGTATTTGAATACGCATGCCTATGTCAGTGTGGTGTGCGTACTGTAAGACCTTCGGTACACACACCATCAGATTATTTGACTTGTCGCTCTAACGAAGTAGGCATGTGTCAGCAATATGTCTCGTGGTCTTATCGTGGCGTGTTTTACTTCTGCCGTTAGGTCAGACGATAGAAATGCCACTTGCACGCTTAGAGTAGCGGATTGACGGTGACCAACTTTAAATAGAACTTGATTAATTTTCACACACATTTATTAAAATAATAACAAGCATAAAAATTACTTAACTTGCTTCTGGATGCTATTTACAATTGACAATCTGAAGTTCTTTTGGTATTGGTACGTTAATCTTATTCTCACATATATCTCTGATACTTGACAAAAGTGTCTATACATTTATCTTCATGGCTCTGTACAGGAATATGGTAATCTTATTAGGCGCAGACTGAAACTTGACTGTAGACTGGTACAGACAAATGTAGAACTCGTACAGACTGGTACAGACTAATGCAGACTGGTACAGACTGGTGCAGACTGGTGGAGATAAATGCAGACTGACTAATTGGAGGTCTGTACACTCGTTATAATACCTCGCGCGTTGATGTATCACTGCGCGAGTGTGATCCGCGAGGAGAAAAGGTTCTACGTTAGCAGCAATCTCATTGGCTGCGTTACATATTAATACGGGGATCGGCGGAAGCAGAATTTGGTCCGTCTCTACGGCAGCGCCATCTCATAGTGCGGAGACGGACGAGCGCTGCGCCTGCGCTGTTGTGCTTAGCTGGGCGTGCTCTAGTGGGGAAGTTGTGTACGCGCTGACTACGTGGAACTATGTACACAACAGTCAGTTTCTTTGGCGCTTCAGTGTATATTCCTCTATCAGTTGGAAGCATGGAACATCCTTCTAGCAGACAGAGGCCAAGGGCCATACTATTTTTTTATGTATGTTCCATGAATCTGGTAGCAAAAGCCACAGTAGTCTGTACCACATTACTGCAACAATATGATGTTACAATCCCAGTTTTATTCCGAATTACGATGTAAATTTCCTTTGCACATGCATGTATGTCTGAGGGAACAGGCTATACGCCGACTACATCCGTTACGAAATACAGTAAAGGTATTCGTAACTGTGAATATGTTCAAAGGTCGGCTTTAGAATGGAATGACGCGAAGGAAACTTCGTGCCAGGCCGGGACTTGTACCTGGATTTTACCCTCGACACGAGCGGTCGCTATCGGTGCGGTCGCTATCGGTGTACGAGTCACGGTCTCTCCAAACCTTCCATATCTTGTTCTCGTTGTGCTCCTTTGAACATGAATGTAAGGGAAAAGGAACTTTGCATCGTAATTCAGGATAACACAGGCACTGCATTGTCGTATTTATCCACCGACACCAGCCCAGCGATTTCCAAGTGAAATGTCTTGCCTGAAAGGGAATAAATGTAATGGATTTATTAGTACAGGCACGTAGTTGACGACACATGGAGGTTTGGGTCTGGCCATGAGTTATGCACTGATAGCCAATGGTTTAAGAAGACCGCTCGTGCTAAGGAGAAAATTCAGGTTAAAAGACAAGGTCCAACACGAGTTTTCCTTCTCGTCATTCCATTCTACAGACGGTTGTACATGTTCGCAATTGTGAATACATTTAATGTAAATGCAATAAAGCCTGTATATTACCCTATACATCCCAGACTTGGCTACTTGCCTACCTTCCCATCCACGGAATCGCCAAAAACCAACCTTAATTTTATACGGCTGCGGAAGCGAGTTTGCAACATTGTCATTTGCTCATGCAGTTTTTTCTTTATGCCGGCCCGAAAGGAAATGGAGATATTTTCAGCCATTTCGTTTGCTACACATTTTCTTCTTCTCAGTATCACGTATAAATTTTCAGCGTAACTGTTAGTCAATCGAACTCGCTCGATTCTATCTATTGGTCTTTTCGTATTCTCAGATCTAACCCAGCCAGTCTGTTGAACACTGAAAAGAAACAGGCACGTTTATGTGTAAGCCAGTGGCACGAATAATCACTAATTACAAAATCAGAAGTTCTACGTTTGCAAAAAAGTTTCTGAAATAAGCCTTATCTTTTTTAATTTGTAAATCAAGAACATTAAGGCAACTCTCCTTCCGAAACTCTATCGTGAACTGAATTTTGCTGTCTACTTGGTACAAAGCACGCTGAAGTTTTTTTATATTCCGATCACTTCCACGAGATACAACGAAAATGTCATTTACATATACAGGGTGTTTCAAAAATGACCGGTATATTTGAAACGGCAATAAAAACTAAACGAGCAGCGATAGAAATACACCGTTTGTTGCAAGACAACAGTAAATTTTCAGGCAGACAAACTTTCGAAATTACAGTAGTTACAATTTTCAACAACAGATGGCGCTGCGGTCTGGGAAACTATAGTACGATATTTTCCACATATCCACCATGTGTAGCAATAATATGGCGTAGTCTCTGAATGAAATTACCCGAAACCTTTGACAACGTGTCTGGCGGAATGGCTTCACATGCAGATGAGATGTACTGCTTCAGCTGTTCAATTGTTTCTGGATTCTGGCGGTACACCTGGTCTTTCAAGTGTCCCCACAGAAAGAAGTCACAGGGGTTCATGTCTGGCGAATAGGGAGGCAAATCCACGCCGCCTCCTGTATGTTTCGGATAGCCCAAAGCAATCACACGATCATCGAAATATTCATTCAGGAAATTAAAGACGTCGGCCGTGCGATGTGGCCGGACACCATCTTGCATAAACCACGAGGTGTTCGCAGTGTCGTCTAAGGCAGTTTGTGCCGCCACAAATTCACGAAGAAGGTCCAGATAGCGTGATGCAGTAATCGTTTCGGATCTGAAAAATGGGCCAATGATTCCTTTGGAAGAAATGGCGGCCCAGACCAGTACTTTTTGAGGATGCAGGGACGATGGGACTGCAACATGGGGTTTTTCGGTTCCCCATATGCGCCAGTTCTGTTTATTGACGAAGCCGTCCAGGTAAAAATAAGCTTCGCCAGTAAACCAAATGCTGCCCACATGCATATCGCCGTCATCAATCCTGTGCACTATATCGTTAGCGAATGTGTCTCGTGCAGCAATGGTAGCGGCGCTGAGGGGTTGCCGCGTTTGAATTTTGTATGGATAGAGGTGTAAACTCTGGCGCATGAGACGATACGTGGATGTTGGCGTCATTTGGACCGCAGCTGCAACACGGCGAACAGAAACCCGAGGCCGCTGTTGGATCACCTGCTGCACTAGCTGCGCGTTGCCCTCTGTGGTTGCCGTACGCGGTCGCCCTACCTTTCCAGCACGTTCATCCGTCACGTTCCCAGTCCGTTGAAATTTTTCAAACAGATCCTTTATTGTATCGCTTTTCGGTCCTTTGGTTACATTAAACCTCCGTTGAAATCTTCGTCTTGTTGCAACAACACTGTGTTCTAGGCGGTGGAATTCCAACACCAGAAAAATCCTCTGTTCTAAGGAATAAACCATGTTGTCTACAGCACACGTGCACGTTGTGAACAGCACACGCTTACAGCAGAAAAACGACGTACAGAATGGTGCACCCACAGACTGCGTTGTCTTCTATATCTTTCACATCACTTGCAGCGCCATCTGTTGTTGAAAATTGTAACAACTGTAATTTCGAAAGTTTGTCCGCATGAAAATGTACTGTTGTCCCAAGCATATTGCAACAAACGGTGTATTTCTATCGCTGCTCGTTTAGTTTTTATTGCCGTTTCAAATATACCGGTCATTTTTGAAACACCCTGTATAAGGTAGACCAAGCTGTTGTTAATTGATTCAGTATTGGTGAAAATTTTGATCGTTTTTCCAGCCGTTAAGAATGGCTTTCACAACGAATAAAATATTACCAATCGTTAAGAAATCCTCAGGAAAAGTGTTATGCAATTCTTGTTTAGTATTAAACATATACATTTGAGGTATTTTTTTCTGCCGATGCATTTATGGTCGATAGGGAAAGGAGTACAGAATCGGAATAAAGAAAAATAAGCTGTAATTCACCTGTAATGCATATTTTATATACAGCAGGCAATTCCCGTGCCCGTTTATAGATAAGTTATGGTTTCAGGAAGTTACTGAGATGTCAGTGATTTTCACTAAATATTGTAAAAACCTTTTTAGATTCAATTTAAGTACTTAGTACATATCATTGAATATGTTGTACAGTATGAAAATTCGGAGGGATTTTTGGTTTTGAAGTGGTGCAGAGTTAATATTGCAGATGAAATTTCTATCACTTCCCCCAGAGCCCACAGCTGAACATGCCGCATCTTTAAAGATCTCAAGTATCTCTGTTTTTCAGAGAGAAGATCCCAGAATGGTAAGGAATTATCATGAGATAGCACACACTCAAATGAGAATGCTATGACTGATTTGGTGGTCCGATGGAATACATTTTATTGGGGTAAAAGTAGCCACTATGGAGTTGGATGCTGATGCTCCGTCTGACATCCGAACCGCCACGTGAAAGCTGCAACCCTAGTCGGCTGGCAGTACGCCAACGCTGCGTTACTCTGCGTTATGCAAGGCAAACCAAATGTTGGGTGTGTACTTAGAAAATTATTCATCCTTCAGTTGAGGGTGCAGTGGGACACCCTCTTCTGGCATTGCCTTTTTTTATAGAAATACGCGATACTGAAAGATATTTTAAATCTTGCATAGGTAAACATTCTCGACTGTTTCTCTGGAAGAATTTTATTTGATTTTGTATACGACGTATTATATTTCCGGGTGAAATACATTAAAAGAAATTAATCTGTTACAATTGATATCTACTAACGGTTAAAATTACCCTTCTGCTAGAAATATTAGAAATTATGAAATTTCTGGCCTACTTAAAACGCATAGTATTAACTGCACGATCTAACGCTAGTTATTAAATTTATTTCTAGATTCGTTTAAAAAGTAATGTTACATCTTGAAGATGATTCTTCTTTTGACAAGAAAGTTTGTAAACTCTTTTGCTTTGTAAACTTTATGGAATATTGTGAGTTTCCAGAATGTAAGTAGTAGTGGGCATGCCTGTGATGGAAACAGAGGTATTTATAATTTTAACAATGAGCATTTGTGTTCTGAAGTGGAGATTGTAAAGTCGGTGTGATATTGAAAACGTGAAAAAAAAATTTAAGAGTAAAACATGCAAATCTTCAAACATTATTCGGATCAAAAGGAACCTACAAAATCAAAATTTCAGCTCCAAGGAAGAGCCCCTATACGCGAGAACTGCAGCCAACAACAAGAGAAAATGAAGATATATAAAAAAGTTTTTTTTATCTTACGCCTGTAGAAGCTTTCGAAACTTTCAGAGACAGAGAAGTATAATGGTGATTTGTGGTAGGGTTAGATTACAACGAACTGTGGAAGAATCTACTCGACTCACAAGCTGCTACATTGTCGCGAATAAAACAGTGACCCGTATATACAGTAAGATTCCTTTAATTTACGTCCTTGGTCACAAACTGTTTGTTAACAGATTACCGGTAATCTGTAGGGTAAGATCTGGAGAATGTGCTGGCCACCGCAGCAGTCGAACATTTTCTGTATCCAGAAAGGCCCGTACGGGACCTGCAACATGCGGTCGCGCAGTATCCTGCTGTAATGTAGGGTTTTACAGGGATCGAATGAAGGGTAGAGCCACGGGCCTTTACACTTCTGTAACGACCACTGTTCAAAGTGCCATCAATGCGAACAAGAGGTGACCGAGACGTGTAACCAATGGTACCCCATACCATCACGCCGGGTGATACGCCAGTATGGCGATGACGAATACACGCTTCCAATGTGCGTTCACCGCGATGTCGCCAAACACGGATGCGACCATCATGATGCTGTAAACAGAACCTGGATTCATCCGAAAAAATGACGTTTTACCATTCGTGCACCAAGGTTCGTCGTTGACTACACCATCACAGGCGCTCCCGTCTGTGATGCAGAGCCTAGGTTAACCGCAGGCATGGTCTCCGAGCTGATAGTTCATGTTGCTGCAAACGTCGTCGAGCAGTTCGTGCAGATGGTTGTTGTCTTGCAAACGTCCCCATCTGTTGATTCAGGGATCGAGACGTGGATGCACGATCCGTTACAGCCATGCGGATATGATGCCTGTCATCTCGACTGCTAGTGATACGAGGCCGTTGGGATCCAGCACGGCGTTCCGAACTACCCTCCTGAACCCACCGATTCCATATTCTGCTAACAGTCATTGGATCTCGACCAACGCGAGCAGCAATGTCGTGATACGATAACTGCAATCGCGATAGACTACAATCCGAGCTATATCAAAGTCGGAAACTTGATGGTACGCATTTCTCCTCCTTACACGAGGCATTACAACAACGTTTCACCAGGCAACGCCGGTCAACTGCTGTTTGTGTATGAGAAATCGGTTGGAACGTTGTAGGTGTCACCACCGACGCCAACCTTGTGTGAATGCTCTGAAAAACTAATAATTGGCACATCACAGCACCTGCTTCCTGTAGGGTAAATTTCTCGTCTCTAGCACGTCATCTTCGTGTTGTAGCAATTTTAATGGTCAGTAGTGTAGAATGTGTCCGCCTGCTTAGCTGAGTGGTAACGTGCTTGCCTCCCATGCAGCGGGCCTGTGTTGGATACCCGACCGGATTGGAGATTTTCTCCGTTCGTGCACTGGGTGTTGTGTTGTCCTCGTCATCATTTCATCCTCATCCCCGGCACGCAAGTCGCCCATGTGGCGTAGACTGAAATAGGACTTGCACTCTGCGTCCGAACTTCTCCTGATGGGGCCTCCCCGCCGGCAATGCCACAAGCTTATTTCATTTCATAGATAAATGTAACTATACGCAGACGAACAGCAAAAATAATCCTTTAATGTTCGATTAAATTTCTACATGCCATGAAACCGATCGAGCAAGTAAGGACTGTTGTAGGTAACACGAATGTTCGAATTAGGTTTACTGGTAGAATTTTATGGAAGTGTGGTTCATCTGTAAACGAGGCTGCGTACAGGATCCCAGTGCAATGCATCTTTGAGAACTGGTCTAGGGTCTGGGATCCCCACCATACCGGGTTGAAAGAAGACACCGAGTTAATTCTGAGGCGCTCTATTATGTCTATTATTATTAGGGTCAATCAACACACGAGTATTACTGAGATGCTTCATGAACTCGTCCTGGTGGGCAGATTATTTTCATTTATTAGAACAACATAGAGAAAACTGAGAGATCCGGCTTTTGAACCTGAATGGAGAACAATTTTGCTGCCGCCAATAAACACTTAGTGATAGAACCGTGAAGACAAGAAAAGTTACCTATGAATGCAGAGTCTCGCGGTGATAACATTGAATAAAATATTCTCTGGTTTCCAACCGCATCAACTGCTTAAAACTACACGAGCTTTCGGCCAAGTATTCCTTGGCCATTGTCAAGTGTTATGACTGCCAGTGGGCTGTTGATGCGCCCTTATATACACTAGCTGCCGGCTGTGACGTCACTGGTGCCCGTGACACTGCCATATATGGGCATGTTTTGAGTCGGCGTTCGATGTGCCCTCTTCAACCGCGCGATCGCTGCATCCCACGCAACGCTGCGCTGCAAGCCACCGTCTCTATTCAGGGTGTTTGCGGTAATTCTTATTTCAGTAGCTTCCTTTATTAAACTGTCCCAGAAGCCATTAGTGCGAGCCACGACAGAGGTATCGGCAAATTTTATGTGGTGACCGTTTTCTAACGCATGCTCAGCTAACGCAGATTTCTCTGGATAGCGTAGGCGATAATACATCTCATGTTCTTTCCTGCGTTGTTCCACAGTGTGCACTGTTTGTCCGATGTACTTCTGTCCACACTCACAAGGTAATTCGTAGACGCCAGGTGTTCTGAGACCTACTGCGCCTTTCACTGGTCTCAGTAATTGACGGATTTTCGTTGGTGGCCTGAAGATTGATTTGATCTTGTGTCTTTTCAACAGGCGGCTTATCTTGCCCGACACAGAGACACAGAATGGCAGCAAAGCAAATTTATTTTCCTGCTCTTCGTCGGTGGTCTTATTCTGATACTTCCCAGAAATCACTTCTTTCACTTGATGGGTGCTGTAGCCGCTATTCCTGGAAACCTTGCGTAGGTGACTCAGTTCATGGGGCGAGATACGGTCGTCTGATATTACTCTTGCACGACGCGCCAATGTTTGTATTACTGTGCGCTTTTGTGCTGGATGATGATGGCCGGTGGCGTGCAGGTACAGGTCTGTGTGGGTGGGTTATCGGTAGACGCTGTGTCCTAGGCACCCATTTCGTTTACGGTGGACAAGGACGTCGAGGAAGTGCAATGCGTTATCTTTTTCCGCCTCCATAGTGAACTGGACACTACTGTTGATGCCACTGAGGTGTTCCAAAAACTCGTCTAGTTTCTCGCGTCCGTGTGGCCAAAGTGACGAACGAGTAGTCAAGGTATCGAAAGAAACACTTCGGCTTCAATGGCGCAGTATCTACGACAATATCCTCAAAATTCTCCATGAAGAGGTTCGCAACAGCTGCAGCCAACTGGTTACCCATAGCTACGCCGTCTGTCTGATCGTAATGCTGGCCGTTGTACACGAAATAGGACATTAGAGAGTGTCTAAATAGCTCGACCAGGTCACTTACAAGGTACTGGGAGATTAGGTCCAAAACGTCTTTGATAGGCACATTCGTAAAAAAGCGCCACCACATCAAAACTGACCATAATATCATCCTCACTAAAGCGTAGACGGTTGATTCTGCTGAGTTTTTTATATGATGTTCGCAGTGTCCCACATGTGGGACACTATTGAAATAAAAATTACCGCAAAAACCCTGAATAGAGACGGTGGCTTGCAGCGCAGCGTTGCGTGGGATGCAGCGATCGCATGAAGAGGGCACATCGAACGCCGACTCAAAACATGCCCATATATGGCATGTCACGGGTACCAGTGACGTCACAGCCGGCAGCTAGCGTATATAAGAGCGCACCAACAGCCCACTGGCAGTCATACCACTAGACAATAGCCAAGGAGTGCTTGGCCGAAAGCTCGTGAAGTTTTAAGCAATTGACGCTGTTGGAAACCCGAGAACATTTTATTGAAGAAGAGTTACGGTCGTACGAAGGGGGAGCACACCGTCGTTTTGCCCTAGCTCTATTGAAACGAGAAAGGAGATGACTAGTAGTGATATTAGTAGTGCACCATTTGGTGGAGTGCAGAACGCGTATGCAGATATTTTCTTCAGTGTAGACAGTAGCTGCCTCAGTAAAACTATTTGAGAGCTCTGTCGAAGGAGCAGTTTTTCAGTGGAAATACTGGAGATTCCTACGGGTAGAGACGCTCAGACTCACTGCTTCTTCGAGACATTGTGCAGTCATGATAACATCCATTTGAGCTCCTGTTATGTGGGACTGAGATTTCTCATGGTTTTAACTACGATCCTCGGCAATACAACTGTAGCCCTGGTATACGGCATCTTATGTCTACAGAAATCGTTTGTTTCTCTATTTAGATCTGTTGTTTTATTGTTCTCCATGCTTGAAAGTCCAGAGGTGTTAACCTCAAATGGTTCAAATGGCTCTGAGCACTAGAATTTAGAACTACTTAAACCTAACTAACCTAAGGACATCACAAACATCCATGCCCGAGGCAGGATTCGAACCTGCGACCGTAGCGGTCGCACGGTTCCAGACTGTAGCGCCTAGAACCGCTCGGCCACCCGGCCGGCGGTGTTAAGCCAGATGAAGTTGTAAACCATTTTGTATCTGCTGCAATACCGATCCAACGATCTAACGGTCTCCGTTTGTCTTGTCAACAAGGTCTTTAATTATTTAAGTGGAATGGGCGGGACATCCGTCAATTAGTGCCACACAGATTGCCTTATGTCCAATGGGATGACTCCCTATAACTGATACAGCTGAAATATATTCTTATTTGTTTAAAGAATCAGTATTTAAAGAAATTTTGTTATGTTTGAAGTTTATATTTAGAATTGGATGTTACTTAGATCTCTCGTTACATAATACGAGTAGTTAAACAGCATTCATTGAAGTCATGAACGAAAATGTTATTAGGTACTTCACTAATAGTTCAAAGTGCCATAAGCTGTCTAACTGCTTTCAGTCGAGTCGAGTCGAGTCGAGTCTCGTGGTTCCCCCGAGATGAGACTAGAAAAACTTAGTGCACCTGTAATCCAAAACGTCAGCCTTATATGTCCTATTTTTATGATCGGAATCTGTGTAAGTACAGCTGTTCGATGAGATTTGGATGATAAATCAGGCAGGCAATTTCATATAACAGGAATCGCTATAATAATGATTCCCAATAATTAACGGCTGTGTGTGCAGGTTCGACCCACCCATGCATCCAGTAATCATCGATCCGAACAGTGTATGGGCGTAGTCAATATTCACAATAATGCAACTGTGTTTGGTTGGAAAATAATATCACAACTTTTCAAATTCACTAATACATACTGCGACTCCTTTTACACTGGGTCGTACACGGAAAATGAATATTCTACGCCAACCGATTCGATGAGACTTATCTAACTTTCAAGAGCTCAAGAAACAGGTAACTGCTGCTGCGAACAATGCTTTTCTAACACAAAGCGAGACTAATCGTGATACGTGTACTTTTTGCTCCGTGCTCAAGACAAAAGCGTGTCTTTTCATTGCTTTAAAGTGATGAATAACGATAATCTCCACAAAATAGTCCTACGGTCCTAAGATCGCCTACATCTGTTTCAGTCAAGTTAATAAAATTTCGTTACAATAGATCAAAACTTTATCATATTATTAAATGGTCATTGCGCTCCAGACACATTGCAGGAAGCGTGCCTTACATTTAGCAATAAGTAAAACACAAACACATGATATACGACTGTTATACATTATATCTTGCAGGAATTGTAGATACTTGGTGATAATTGGAACCCCATCCATAAAACGTCACAATGGGATTCCTGAAAAGCATTGACAAACCTACGTCTCTGTTTGTCCTCTTCCCTCCGCCATCAGGGATTTCTAGTTGATCAATGATGTACATTTTGCACATTATAGTGGGCATGGTTTGTCGATGATATTTCATCAGAAATTAATATCTTGCACAGAAATGTCAAATCACTTCCCAGTTTTCATAGACACCGTTCAGAAAATTAGGCAATATTGAAATTACTGCCACGAAACAGCTAAAGAAGCCAAATGTGGAAAGAATATAATTAGTTGGAACAAATTTAATTTAATTTATTTATTTATCCAACTTGATCTCACTGAGGCCTTGAGGTCCTCCCTTACATTGCATCACAGTTACCTAAGAAATAACAATTTTAATCGGACAAATAGTATGAAAATTATTTTGGGTGTCTATAATGACAATGGTAGTAAGTGAAAGTGACTGTCAAATTATTTTTATTCCAGTCTTTGATCACAATATCAATTCTTTTGACGATGACCGGTTTCAGTCAGTAGTGACCATCCTCAGATCTTTTCTACGCCATGTCCTGAGGTGATAATGTCGGGTGGCTTCGTCAAAACATATAAATATACTCCGCACAGAACAGCAAAGCGCATTTATATGTTTTGACGATGCCATTACGGCCTTATCACTTTAGGACATGGTGTAGAAAAGATCTGAGGATGTCAATTACTGACTGAAACTGGTCATCGTCAAAAGAATTGATATTGTGATCAAAGACTGGAAGAAGAAACATTTGACAATATTGGATCACTGTTCATATTCTTGACTATGTAGCAGCTGGTGAAAAAAGTGACTATGAACTAATAAAGTTAATACTCGAAGTACTTGTTCTACAGCCACTGCTGGCACTAATAATAATAATAATAATAATAATAATAATAATAATAATAATAATAATAATAATGACAATAATAATAAGGGTAATAATAATGACAGTGGCAGATGAAAGATGTTCCAATGGTTCAAATGGCTCTGAGCACTATGGGACTTAACTGCTGTGGTCATCAGTCCCCTAGAACTTTAAACTACTTAAACGTAACTAACCTATGGACATCACACACATCCATGCCCGAGGCAGGATTCGAACCTGCGACCGTAGCGGTCGCGCGGCTCCAGACTGTTGCGCCTAGAACCGCTCGGCCACATCGGCCGGCGATGAAAGAGGAATTTGTAGGTGTACAAAATATATGCCTTCAGATATAGCGAGTTCAGAGGAATGTAAATTTAAGGAGACTGCACTAGCTAAGGATACAGGGAAATTAGGAAGATCCAATTGTAAAAAAAGGTGTACTAGGATAACGAGTGCGTACAGGGACATTAGTGATAACTATTGTTACTTTAGTCGATATTTCAATAAATGTCTTCTGCAGCTGGAGATGTTATTCCGTTCCTTAGTATTATGTGCGAGGTTATTCCAAGACTGACGGAGCTGAACTATGGAGTTAGCTCAGACGGGATCAGGTGTTTCTGCCACCTTGTTCAGACAAGAGCGTTAAGAAAATGTCCAAATGTGTGTGAAATCTTATGAGACTTAACTGCTAAGGTCATCAATCCCTAAGCTTACACACTACATAACCTAAATTATCCTAAGGACAAACACACACACCCATGCCCGAGGGAGGACTCGAACCTCCGCCGGGACCAGCCGAGAGCGTTAAGGTCGGGCAGAGATATGGGGAACAGTGTACGTTGATAAGACAGCAGCAAAGACAGAGGTTAAGAAAATTTACCGTCTCGTCTGCACACAGCGAGGATATTTGTGCATATGATGAAATATGTTCAAAGAGCTGAACATCGAAGATTTGTCGAACACGGGGATTCATAGCCAGTTCCAGGCGGCACGAGATTTCCTGAGAAGCTCCTTGTGGAGTAACATCGCTTTAATCAATAATTGCAAGTGTAAGAGTTCGTACAATTTTCTCTTTCTGGTCAAGAGGGAAGAGCGTCTTAATTTTTTATAGGGCATGGAGACATGCTGATGCCTTGTTGCACATTATAGTTACCTGGTCAGCCTAGTTTAGATTTTCATGTATTCTTAGTCGTAAATTCTTTACTGAGTAACAAATGTTGTCATTTGTCCCACATAGGATTAACTATAGTAGAGGTTCCCGATATTTCTGACTAATGAACTCGTACTGACTAACCACTTCCGATTGGGTTTTGGATGGATTGAGCTTTAACCCGTTATTATCTGCCCATTTTGATAGTGCACATGGGTCGCTAGGATATTCCTCATAGCTGCCTTCAGGTTCATTGGCCTTGCGCTTAGATACAACTGGATGTCATCCGCTTACATGTGGTATTTGTAGTAGGACAAAACTGTTGGCACGTCACTGCCATACACACAAGTTCGCTAAATCTAGACGACTACATCCTTCTAAGGCACGACAGGTGTAACCGACGATGGGGTGGAGTACATATGCACTGATTTATCACCTACTGCACTAAACACACGCAACAAGAATGAAAATAAACAAGTGGAATATACGTTCATACAGGTCAATTCCCTTAATAGAAAATGTCTAATACGTGTCCTCTACAAACCTCCTAAAGTATCGAGTTTACCTTCTTCGAATCAGCTCTTTCAAGTCTCAGATCGATGCACCAACCTATAATGACAGCTGGTGGTCGTAACATAAATTTCATATACAGTAGTCCTTCCAGTGTGAAATTGAAGCGGATGCATTCTTCTTAGCCGGCCTTGGTGACCGAGCGGTTCTAGGCGCTTCCTCCCGCAACCGCGCTGCTGCTCCGGTCGCAGGTTCGAATGCTGCCTCGGGCATTGATGTGTTTGATGTCCTTAGGTTCGTTAGTTTTAAGTAGGTCTAAGTCTAGGGGACTGATGACCTCAGATGGCTTAGAGCCATCCGATTCTGCATTCTTCTTCGAACGTGTCTCCACTTCAGCTTGTTCCTATCCATCGCACGAGCAGAAGTCACATTTTCATAGATATATTAGCAAGGTAATCACCAAAAAGAGTAATTTAAACGTCTCAAATATCTGTACATAGCATGTCAGTCCATGACATAGTTTTTTATGACGTACTCACTAGAATGTCCCAGGAAGAAAGAACAACTGACCACATACGATGACTTCAAAGGCATCAATTTGTCTGAACGTACAACTGAGGCGCAAGCAATAATTCGGGGGATGTCTTCTACTCTCATTTCGGACATAAACGATAATCTTCATGGATTTACTAAAAAACTTATTCACCTGTATCATAAATACATTCCCCTAAAGATAGGAAAAGCAAAAAGGAAACCTGCACCTAGGCTAACAGCAGAATCAAGCACCCCATAACTATCAGAGACGCTGCACTTGTGGCGTACATGATGCTGTAGAGTACGGGGAGGTGTCGGGGTTCAGTAACTGTAAGAAGACATAAGAAGAGTTACATAAAATTTTAAATTGGTGTGAAAAATGGCAGCTAGCTCCAAACGTAGAAAAATGTAAGTAATTGTGGATGAGTAGGGAATACAAACCCGTAATGTTGAGATACAGCATTAGAAGCGTCCTGGTCGACATCTGGGCGTAACGTTTCGGAGCGATATGAAATGGACGAGCGTCTGAGAGCTGCGATAGGAAAGGCGAATGGTCAACTTCTGTTTATTGAGAAAATTTTAAGAGAGTGTTCCAGGGATGCCTCAGCGATTCAAAAGGGATTCCCTGGAGAGAGGGGACCTCCTCTTCGAGGAAGGCTATTGAGAAAATTTAGAGTACTGACTTTTGAAGCTGTCTGCAGAAAGTCCGTATCGGCGCCAACACAAATTTGGCGTAGGACCGCAAAGGTAAGGTACGACAAATTAGGGTTTGAACGGAGGCATACACACAGTCGTTTTTCCTTAGCGCGATATGAGCGGTTCTAGGCGCTACAGTTTGGAACCGCGCGACCGCTACGGTCGCAGGTTCGAATCCTGCCTCGGGCATCGATATGTGTGATGTCCTTAGGTTAGTTAGGTTTAACTAGTTCTAAGTTGTAGAGGACTGATGACCACAGCAGTTAAGTCCGATAATGCTCAGAGCCATTTGAACCATTTTTTCCTGCGCACTTCTTGCGAATAGAGCAGGGAACTGGAGATATAGACGTAAACTTCAGTTAAATGTTTCATTCATTTCTTTGAAAATACCACGGCCGAACTCTCATCGAAATCTTCTACTATAGGAGCTTGTATTCCAAATCTACTGTCTTAGTTCTTCGTTCTTATTTACTTTTTTAATTTATTTATTCGTTCGGCATATACAAGGCAAATATTACAGTGTCATTACATTACATTGGGGAGCGACGTGTAGACAACCTCCAAGATGGTGCTCCCCGGGCAACGCTGCAGTAAAATGCAACGGCAAAAAGTCTAGACAATTCCGGCGACCGGACGCTCAAATGCCTTCCGGTCCACAAGAAGGCAAACGACTTTTCTAATAAGAGAATAAGATGACGCTTGCATCAAGTCTCATCGGTCATCTGTTCTTACTTTCCCTTTTCGACCTTATATTGCGGGAATCATCGTAAGCACTCTGTGACAGTAGAGCACCTTTTACAATATTCTTCAACGTCGTCCTTACACGACGTTTCGCCAGATCAAAGGACGTCATCGCTATAGTTTTTCGTATTTCAAAAATCGTTAGTAATGGCTTTCTTTGAAACATCTCCAAGGTAAGTTCTGCTTTAATTGCGTATAAATACTGTTATGTGAGAAGGGATTTTTTTCAGCCTATTGGGTTGAGAGATTGTTAGGAAGATTACATAAGATTATCTATGGAGATGCACATAGCGGAGAAATTGACAATACACAGCCTCAAGGATGTTTTATAAGAACGTGTTGCAAATAGAAGCTGTCACTCAGATAGCGGAAAAATTGACAATACACATCCTCAAGAATGTTTTATGAGAACGTTTTGCAAGTAGAAGCTGTCACTTAGTGCGTTATTCAAACGGTGGTATTCATGGCTCGTTTCGCGCAAAAGGCACAAAAGTTAAATTTACCTTAGTACTGAAAGTTGCAACTGCATTGCTGGTTTTCACATGAATATGCAGAGTCCAAGTTGAAGCCGGGAATGTTCTATTCTAGCGTGGTCACAGGTCACCCACAATTTATTTCGTTGTCTACACAAGGTACTTCTCAGTTCCAATGTGCCCACAACGAAGTCATTAGAGACAAAGCACAATCTCGAATTAGGTAAGGACGGGCCAGCGAAATGGCTTTGTACGTTCAGAAGGACAATTCTGGTATTCGTCGAATTGAAAACTGGAAATTTGTCTTATTGGACCGAACTACTGAGGTCATCGGTCCCTAAGCTTACACACTACTTAATCCAACTTAAACTAACTTACGCTGAGGACAACACACACACCCATGCCCGAGGGAGGACTCGAACCTCCGACGGGGGAGGGCGCGCGAACCGTGACGGCTACCCCGCGCTGCTATTCGTCGACGGACGCGAATTACGGAGAACCGAAATCTGGAAGGTAGGACGGGCAATTGAAACGCTGTTTTCCCACAAACGAATCCAGTTTCTTACCACTGCGCCATCTCAGTCGATCATATTCTGACGGCTTTCTCTACAACCACATCTACTTCATACTGTGCAAGCCATCTCACGGTGTCTGGCAAGGGGGTTCACCCTGGACCAAGTGCCCTCTCCCCCTCCTCCCTCTTTCACTGCCCCTTTCTCGAATGGCGCGTGGGAAGAACGATTATCGGTAACTATCCGTATTGCCTCCAGCTAATTTCTAGAATTTTCTCGTTGTAATCATTATACGAGTTGTACACTGAGGAGACAAAAGTCATGGGATATCTTCAAATATCGTGTTGGACCTCATTTTGCCCGGCGTACTGCAGCAACTCGACGTGGCATGGACTCAACAAGTCGGTTGAAGTCCACTGCACAAATGTTGAGCCATTCTACTGCTATAGCCATCCATAATAGCGAAAGTGTTGCCGCTGTCGGATTTTGTGGACGAACTGACCTCTCGATTACAAATGTTCGGTGGGATCCATCTGGGTGGCCAATCATTGGCTTGAATTGTCGAGAATATACGTAAGACTAATGCGAAAAATTATGGCCCGATGATAATGGCGCACTGTCATGCTTAAAAATTATTTCGTTCTTTGGGGACATAAAAACCATGTACAGCTGCGAATTATCTCCAAGCAGCGGAGCATCCAGTGGATCCAGTCGATTCGATGCGGACACAGCCCACAACATTATGGGGTTACCACCACCTTGTATAGTGCCTTGTTGACAAATTGAGTCCATGGCTTCTTGGGGTCTGCGCCTCACTCGAACCCTACCACAAGTTCTCAACAAATAAAATCGGGACTCATTTAACCACGCCACGGTTTTCAAGTCATCTGGGATCCAACCTACATGACCACGAGCCCAGGAAAGGCGCTGCAGGCAATGTCGTGCTGTTAGCAAAGACTCTCACGTCGGTCGTCTGCTACCGTAGCCCACTAACCCCAAATTTCGCAGCACTGTCCAAACGGCTACGGTCGTCGTACGTCTCATATTCATTCATTGACTGTTGCTTGTTTTTTACCACTGATCTACGTAAAAGCTGCTACTAGCGGTCGTTAAGTGAAGGCCATCGGCCACTGCGTTGTCCATGAAGGCCTTCGACCGCTGCATTGTCCGTCGTGAGAGGTAATGCCTGAAATTTGGTATTCTCGGCACACTCTTCAAATGGTAGACGGAGGAATACTGAATTTCCTGCCCACCTGCTTAGCTGGGTGGTAACGTGCTCGCGTCCCATGCAAACGGGCCTGGATTCGATTCCCGGCTGTGTTGGAGATTTTCTCCGCTCGGGTGATGGGTGTCGTGTTGTCGTCATCACCATTAAATCATCATCATCGGCGCGCAAGTCGCCCAATGTGGTGTCGACTTAAAGAAGGCTTGCACTTGGCGGCCGTACTTCCCCGGTTGGAGCCTTCCGGTCAACGATGCGATACGCTCATTTCCATTTTACTGAATTTCCGAAATACAGTGTCCCAAGCGTCTACCTCCAACTGCCGTTCCGCGTTCAGAGTCTGTTAATTCTCGTCGTGCGCCATAAGCACATCAGAACCTTTTTCACTTCCAACCACGTGAGCACAAATGACAGCTCCGCTACTGCGCTGTCTTTTTAAACATTGTGCAAGCGACACTACCGTCATCTGTATGTGTGAATATTGCTATCCCATGACTTTTGTAACCTTAGTGTATGTGGATGGAAGTAATATGTTGTCAGACTCTTCCCGGAAATTTCAATAAAAAACTTCTACGTGATGCACAACGTCTCTCTTTTTATCTCCTAATGGAGCTTTTTGTATACCTCGGAAACGTCCTCGGCCAACTACACGATTAAGTGACGAAACGCTCCGCTCTTCTTTGGATCTTCTGTATCACTTTTATCTGTCCTACCTGTTGAGGACGCTACATTGATAAACAGTACACAATAACCGCTCGAACAGGCGGGTTCTAAGGTACTTCGTTTGTGGAATAGTTTTACTTCCTTAAGGTTTTTCCTATGAAACTCAGCCTAGCAACTGTTTTTACTATTATTTGTTGTATGTGGTCATTCCATTTAAGATCGCTCTGAATAGTTACTCCTAGATATTTGATGGTAGGCATTGTTCAGTAGTTTCTCATCAACAGTGTAGCTGTACAGTAGTGGCTTTCTTTTCCTATCTATGCACAAAACCTTAGTTACATGTTCCCTGTATTATTTTGCACGATAGATCGTAACGATGTGGAACGAGTCGTCTTACGTTCTGAACATTTGCACATTTTTTTCGTCTACACAGGGTGAGTCACTAACTATTGCCACTAAGAAAAACTCCGAAAGTATGATAGCAACTGTAAACTTGGTGGGACAAAAGCTGCATTGGACAACGTGGGCCCTAATATGACGCTGGTTTTTTGTTGCTAGTTGGGATCGCTTCAGAGACATGAAGGTCAACCTTTTTTTTAAAAAAAATTGGGTGCTATAGTTTGGTACTTATTTTCTGAAAGCGGATATCGAAACGAATCTAATGATATGTAACAGTAAGGTCTTTGAAGGTCAACGAATGTCACAAAGGTGGCATGAACGTCTATTTACCGGTGCTCGAAGTGATGACCAATGCAGTGCTACAATCTACTTATCATGGATTGAGTGGTATTCCTTATCACATTGGCACTTACCGAAGTACATGCTCTAACAATTCTCTCTGCATATCTTCATGTGTAGTTGGAACGTCTTTATGAACAATGTCTTCAACGAACCCCCACAAGAAAAAATCTAGAGGCGTCAAGTCTGGCGAACAAGCCGGCCAAGACACTTCTTCGCGTCCAATCCAACGATTTGGTAATTGTCTCTGCAACTCATTTCTAGTTATTAGCGAAAAATCTGCCGGACACCCATCGCATTGATACCACTTTCTGTTACATGTTCCTGAAGATGTTTCTTCCAATAACAGATGTAATGTTTCTTCCAGGAATATGGTGTACTTCCTACAATTAAGATTTCCTTCCATGAAATAGGGGCCTCTAATTCTGTCCACCAGATTCCCACACCATTCATTCACCGACCACGGTTTTTGGTGTGCAACTTGCCGCAGCCAACATGGATTTTTAGTTGCCTAGTAATGCATGTTATGCAAATTAACATTTCCATGGTTCTTGAATGTAGCCTCGTCTGTATATAAAATCAAATTAATAAATGTGTCATCCCTCTGAATCCGAAGTTGAACCAATCGGCAGAATTCAGTGCGACGCATACAATACGTACCAGTTAATTCTTGGTGGAGATTGATATGGTAAGGATGGTATTTATGGCGATGCAGAAGACGAAGAACACTACTCTGGCTCATGCCAGATTCCCTTGCGATTTGACGTGGATTAGCACAAGGATCTCGAACCACAGTGACAAGAGTACCAATTTTCGTCTCCTCGTTAGTAACTTTCCTTTGCCGGATATGTTTCCGGCGCGTTAAAGGTCCAGTTGTTCTCAATTTATCATACACATATTTAAATGTACGAAGTGGTGGTGGTGGTGGTTAGTGTTTAACGTCCCGTCGACAACTGTACGAAGTGTATGGTGAGTAAGTTGACGACATCTTTCAGCGTTTAAGTCTCTAGCTCTCACTGAATTTCGTTGGCTTTCTCCGTAAATGAGAAGCATATCAACTTGTTCTTCGAAGGAATACATCATTCCCATTGGTTTGATTCCTATTAGTGTTGTATTGAGAAACCGTCGAATGGTGTTTACATGTCAATGGCACATTATATGGATACACTGTATTAGGCGAAAATTTACTATTTGGACGTTATACAAGAGGAGATTGTCAGAGCACGTCCTTCGATAAGTGCCGGAGTTATAGGGAATATCACTCAATCCATGTTAAGAAGATTGCAGCACTGCATTGATACCAATTGTCATCAGTTCGAACACCTTCGGTGAATGGACGTTCATGCCTCCTTCTTGACCTTCACTGATCTTCAAAGACCTTACTGTTACATATCATTGGATTCGTCTCGATAGCCGCTATCAGAAATAAGTACCAAACTATAGCATCCTATTTTTAAAAAAGAAAAAAACCCAAAGTTGACCTTCATATCTCTGACCGACCCACCTAGCAACTAAAGATCAATGTCATATTATGGCCCCTGTAGCCCCATGCAACATTTGTCCACAAACAAAAACGGTTGAAATGGCTCTGAGCACTACGGGACTTAACTTCTAAGGTCAGCAGTCCCTTAGAACTTAGAACTACTTAAACCTAACTAACCTAAGGACATCACACACATCCATGCCCGAAGCATGACTCGAACCTGCGACCGTAGCGGTCGCGCGGTTCCAGACTGTAGCGCCTAGAACCGCTCGGCCACCCCGGCCGGCTGTCCACAAACGTTTCAGCTACTATCATACTTTCTGAGTTCTTCTAGGTGGCAATAGTTAGTGACTCATCCTGTATATACGCAGGGTGTATCAGCTACCAATTACACCGCAGGTATTGCAGAAATGACAAGCGCTGTCGATGCACCGGTTTCACATGATGTATTGGTAGTCAAGGGCTTGTATTGTTAGCGAATCAACATATTTTAATAAAACTGAGAAAGCGTATTTCTTGTGCAAACATATAACTTTTTAAATAGAACAAGTCCTGTTGACAATTAACAAACTAAAAGAAGGGTAAATTAGAATGTTAGTGATGTTTGTCGCAGGACTGTAGTGGGAGTGGTTCGTGAGGCATATTTGAAAAGTTTCCACACTGACACTTGTTAGCGCCGTTCCATCTACGTATTTGCAAAGTACGGTGTTGCTATGATTGCTTACAGTATACTTATGTTGTCCTTGGGTGCACTGCGAGTTGGTAGTCAGTTAGTGTTTGACAGTCCAAGCAGTGGGTCGTGAGTGGACGATGGGACTTACCAGTGCAGAAAATGCCGACCTGCTCATGGTGTATGGAAAGTGTAGGAAGAAAGCAGTTTTTTCTTGTACGGTGTATGCGGCAAGAAATACCGATAGATGTCAACCATCTAGGCAGTTATTTATCAACCTCTTCAACCAGTTACGTGAAAGTGATAGTGTAACAGAATAAAACAAGAAGGGACAACAGAAGAGGAGAAATTAAAAGTTTTTCCTGCTGTTGCAAGTGATTCGCACGCTAGTTCCTGCGCTATCGCCCGATGAAGTGACATGAGTCAGGCACATCTCCTGCGCATTCTCCATCGGCAAACACTATGTGATCAAAAGTATCCAGTCACCAGGCTGAAAATGACTTAGAAGTTCGTGGCACCCTCCATCGGTAATGCTAGATCTGAATAAGGTATTGCCCTACCCTTAGCCTTGATGACAGCTTCCACTCTCGCAGGCATACGTCCATACGTTCAATCAGGTGCTGGAAGGTCTCTCGGGGAATGGCAGCCCATTATTTACGGAGTGCTGCTCTGAGGAGAGGTATCTATGTCAGTCGGTGAGGCCTGGCACGAAGTCGGCGTTCCAAAACATCCTAAAGGTGTTCTATAGAATTCAGGGCAGGACTTTGTGTAAGCCAGTCCAACACAGGGATGTTATTGTCGGGTAACGTACGTTTTGGGGGTGTTCGGATACTTTGATGACATGGTGTAGGTTCCACCCCTATCACGGCCACATGGAAACGATTGTGAGAAGCGTGTTTAGTGATGAAGCAATATTTACCAATATAGGCCAGATAAACCGGCAAAACGCGCACTATTGGTCTGCTGAAAATCCCCGTTAGCTTCGTCAGATGGAGCGCTAGTGTCCATGGAGCGTAAACGTGTGGCATGGGATACATGTACGATTGATCTGTTGAATATACCCTTCAGCTTCGTCGGGTGGAACAGCGCTGTCTATGAAGTGTAAACGTGTGTTGTGGAATAGTGAACCATCATCTCATAACCACGTGTTTCTTAGACGGACCATTGAACTCGCACAAGTATCGCTGCCTCCTAACAAACCATCTTCCACAGATGCTAAAAGACGTCTGTCCTCCTGTGGACGCTAGGAGGTAACTGTGGTACCAACATTATGTCTGTCCCG
This sequence comes from Schistocerca serialis cubense, assembly GCF_023864345.2. Lineage (NCBI taxonomy): Eukaryota > Metazoa > Arthropoda > Insecta > Orthoptera > Acrididae > Schistocerca > Schistocerca serialis. The sequence goes on from NC_064638.1 coordinate 494,121,797, forward strand.
CTCAAAGCGCACGTAGCACTACACCATGTCTTCGCGGATTGTTTTCAAATCGTTGTAATGGATGCGTAGGACCTGTACCTTGGCCGGCCAGTTCCCAGAATTTGACACCTGTAGACTTTTTTTCTGTGGGGAAAGCTGAAAGACACTGTCTACAAGGACATACCAACAACACCCTATGATATGCAACGACGTATTACTGCAGCCTGCTCGGAGGTCTCCGCTGAAATGCTACCACGTGTGTCGTAGTCGTTCCACTGGAAGTGTGGAACCAATCTGTGATTGTCAATTTACTCGTTACTTGTCAGGGTCCACATAACTAGCATATGCACTTGTATTGCTCCTTAGTGTGTAATACAACAGGTATTGTACAACTGTCGGTGGGAGAACTTTTCAAAATACGATATCTTGCGGGCGACTCGCACTAGAATCATGCAGCAAACATCACGGACGTTCTAATTTATCCTTTCCTCTTTGGGTCGTCCGTCTTCTGACTGGTTTGATGCAGCCCACCACGAATTCCTCTCCTGTGCTAACCTCGTCATTTCAGAGTAGCAATTGTAATCTACGTTCGCAAATTCCAATCTCCGTCTTCCCCTACAGTTTATCCGCTGTATAGGTCCGTCTAGTATCATGCAGGTCATTCCCTGATGTCTTAACAGATGTCCTATCAACCTGTCCCTTCTCCTTGTCAGTGTTTCCCACATATTCGTATCCTCTCCGATTATACGCAGAAACTCCTCATTCCTCACCATGTGAGTCCGTCTAGTTTTCAGCGTTCATCTGTAGCACCACATCGCAGGTGCTTCGATTCTCATCTGTTCCGGTTTTCCCACAGTCAATGTTTCACTAACGTACAATGCTGTACTCCAGACGTACACTCTCAGAAATTTCTTCCTCAAATTAAGGCCGATATTTGGTATGAGCAGACTTCTCTTGGCCAGGAATGCACTTTATGTCATTGCTAGTCTGCTTTTTGATGTCCTCCTTGGTGCGTCCGTCATTGGTTATTTTGATGCCGAGTTAGTAGAATTCCTTAACTTCATCTACTTCGTGTTCTTCAATCCTGGTGTTAAGTTTCTCGCTGTTCTCATTTCTGCTACTTCTCATTAGTTTCGTCTTTCTTCGATTTACTCTCAGTCCATGTTTCTGCACCCATTACACGGTTCATTCCATTCAGCAGATCATGTAATTCTTCTTCACTTTCACTCAGGATAGCAAAATCATCAGTGAATCGTATCATTTATATCTTTCACCCTGAATTTTAATTATGCTCCTGAACCTTTCTTTTATTTCCATCACTGCTTCTTCCATGTACAGATTGAACAGTATGGACGGAGGACTACGTCCCTATCTTACACTATTTTTAATGCGAACACTTGATTCTTAGTCGTCTACTTTTATTATTCCCTCTTGGCTCTTGTACATGTTGTATATTACCCGTCTCTCCCTGTAGCTTGGCCTAATTTTCTCAAAATTTCGAACATTTTCCACCATTTTTGACTGTCAAACGCTTTTTCAAGCTCGACAAATCCTATCAACGTGTCTTGATTTTCCCTTAATCTTGCTTTCATTAGTAACCGCAAAATCAGAGTTGCCTCTCTGGCGTCTTTACCTTTCCTAAAGACAGCTGGTCGTCATCCAACACATTCTCAATTCCCTTTTCTGGTGTTCTGTGCATTATTGTTGTCAGCAACTTGGATCCATGAGCATTTAAACTGATTGTGCGATAAGTATCGCACTTTTCGGCCCTTGCAGTCTTCGGAACTGTGTGGATGATATTTTTCGAAAGCCAGATGGTATGTCACCAGACTCATACATTCTACACACTAACGTGAATAGTCTTTTTTTTTTGGAACTTCCTCTTGTGATTTTAGAAATTCTAGTGGAATGTTATCAATCCCTTCTCTCTTATTTGATCTTAAATCCTCCAAAGCTCTCTTAAATTCTGATTGTAATACCGGATCCCCTATCTCTTCAAAATCGACTCCTGTTTCTTGTTCTATCACATCAGACAAATCTTCCCCCTCACAGAGGCCTTCAACGTATTCTTTCCACCTATCCGCTCTCTCCTCTGTATTTAACAGTGGAATGCCCGTTGCACTCTTAATGTCATCACCCCTGCTTTTAATGTCGCCAAAGATTGTTTTGACTTTCCTGTACGCTGAGGCAGTCCTCGACAATCATATCATTTCCGATATCTTCACATTTTCATGCAGCCATTTCTCCTTAGCTTCCCCGAATTTCCTATTTGTTTCATATCTCAGCGACTTGTATTTCTGTATTCCTGAATCTCGCTGAACATTTTTGTACTTCCTGCTTTCATCGATCAACTGAAGTATTTCTTCTGTTACCCATGGTTTCTTCGAAGCTACTTTCTTTGTACCTATCTTTCTTTTTCCAAATTCTGTGGTTGCCCTTTTTAGAGTTGTCCGTTCCTCTTTAACTGTACTGCCTTCTTAGCCATTCCTTATTGCTTTATCTATATCCTCAAAGAACTTCAAGCACATCTCGTATTTCACTAGTATTTCCGTTTCACACTTCTTTGTGTACTGATTCTTCCTGACTAGTCTTTTAAACTTCAGCCTACTCTTCAATATTACTATATTGTGATCTGACTCTATATCTGCTCCTTGGTTCACCTTGTAATCTAATATCTGACTTCGAAGTCTCTGTCTGTCCATCTAATCTAATTGAACTCGTCCCCTATAACCCGGCCTTTTTCAAGTATACCTACTCCTCTTATGATTCTCGAGCAAGTATTCGCTATTACGAGCTATAATTAATTACAGAACTCAGTTAGTCATTCTCCTCTCCAGTTCCTTGTACCAAATGCATGTTCTTCAACAACCTTTTCTTCTACTCTTTCCCATGGAATCGCATCCCCCATGACTATTAGATTTTCATCTCCATTTACAACTGTATCACCCTTTCAGTTTTCAATATCCCCGCATACTCTCTCTATTTCATCTTCAGACTGTGGCGTCAGCATGTATATCTGAACTGTCGTGGTTTGCTGTCGACTCTGTTAAAAACAACCCTGTCACTGAACTGCTCTCGTTATACCCTTGTCGGCTGCTGTTGAGATTACCGTACACTCATTTCATATATTTTATTTTACATGTCTAGTTCCGTAGGACCAGATTGAGGAGGTTATAATGCACAGTATAGGGAACAGGAAGATGGTTGAAACTAGGCGCCAGTGCAAACGAAATCCTGAGTTCATATTGGAATGTTTATCGTAAGAATAGGTTAGTTGCCAGTGGTGGCGGCGTCTTAACTGCATTAAAAAATTTGATAAAATCTAGCGATGTTATCACGGATTCCAAATGTGAATTAATGTGGATCAAACTGAGTATCAAATATGGTGATCAGATGCTTTTATATACCACCTGGGACAGGATATGCAGTTGTAGAGCGCTTCAGACAGAATTTGCAATGGGAGTGTTATGCTATAAAAACTGGTGCCAATACAGGAATTCGTGTGGCATTGTTCTGGATGTCTTTTCCGGAATTACCTTGAGCAGATAGAAAGCCAACTCGTGAGGGTAACGACGTAGACCTCCTGGCAACAAACACACCTGAACTTATAGAATCCGTTAACGCGGAGGAAGGTATCTGTTGTGGACTGGCAAGACAGCCAATCCACAGTGACGGGTAACCGAAAGGCACGCTCTTAAACTCACGCAGGCTGGCGTGAGGTCTGAAACAGGATACGTAATGAATACTATAAAGAATAGTACGTAGCTTCTGGAATACTTAACTTTAATCCACAATTGGTGAACATTGGTCTTGTTACTGTACATGCTTCATTAGATACATAGCAAAGGATAAATGGCGCCTTGCTAGGTCGTAGCAACTGACTTAGCTGAAGGCTATGCTAACTATCGTCTCGGCAAATGAGAGCGTAATTCTCAGTGAACCTTTCCTAGCAAAGTCGGCTGTACAACTGGGGCGAGTGCCAGTACGTCTCTCTTGACCTGCCGTGTGGTGGCGCTCGGTCTGCTATCACTGACAGTGGCGACATACTAATGGACCGCGGCCGATTTAAAGGCTACCACCTAGCAAGTGTGGTGTCTGGCTGTGACACCACAGTATCAGTGATCATAAAGCTGTGATAGCATCTATGACGACGGGTCCTACAAGGAATTGTTAAGACAACTAGGAAGATATATTAGCTCAGCAAGGGTGACATGATACAAACTTCAGAATGTCTCAGCAATCAGCATCAAATATTCGGTAATGAGGACGAAAATGTAGAGAAAAAATGGAAAAAATTCAAAGGCTTCGTTCAATATGCCTGAGACAAGTATGTTCCGAGTAAGGTTTTAAGGAATGGAAAAGATCCAGCATGGTTTAATAGCCATGTTAGAAAAGCACTGCATCAGATTCAAGAGAAGTAAGAACATAGCTGACAAACAAAAGATGAACGAAGTGAAAGAGGGCGTAAGTAGAGCAGTGAGAAACATTCATTGAAGTTTGAAGTTGAAAGTAAGACGTTGTCAGCCGACCTGAGTAAAAACCCTAGGAGATTTTGTTTATATTTAAAATCAGTAAGTGGGTCAAAGTCATCTATTCATTCTCTCAGCGATCACACTGCCACCGAAACGGAATATAACTGAGAGAATGCTGAAATACTGAATTCGGTCTTCCAAAGTTGTTTCACCGCGAAAGATCGTAACACTGTCCCTCCTTGCACTTGTCGTAAGAACGTCGAAACGGCCGATATTGAGATAACCGACCGCGGAATTGAAAAGCAGCTAAAACTGCTTTGTAGTGGAAAGGCGCCAGAACCAAATGAGATACGCATAAGATTCTATATAGATAATGCGAAAGAATTTGCTCCCATTCTAGCAGTAGTTTATCGTAGATCGCTTGAGCAACTAAAGGTACCCAACGACTGGAAATAAGCGCAGATCATTCCCGTTTTTTAAGAAATGCCGTAACACAGATTTACGCAGTTATAGACCTATATTGTGAGGTCTCGTCTATAAAAATCAACATGGGTTCCGCAAACAGAGATCCTTCGAAACTCAGCTCGCTCTGTTCCTCCATGAGATCCACAAAACAGTGGACAACGGTGCTCAGGTTGATGCCGTGTTCCTTGATTTCAGAAGGGCATTTGACACAGTCCCGCACAACCGTTTAATGAAAAAAAAAATACGAGCTAACGGAGTATCGGAGCAGATTTGTCACTGGATTCAAGACTTTCTTGCAGACAGAACTCAACACGTCGCTCTTAACGGAGCTAAATCGGCAGATGTAAAGGTAATATTCGAAGTATCACAGGGAAGTGTGATAGGACCTTTAAAGGCACATTTGCATGCCGAGCGTGAGTTTCCTCGGAAACGCGAAATATTAATTAAATAAATAATTAGTGACAAATAAATAAAGCCTATGGCACACAACTGCAGCGCTGTGTCGCTGATAAAACAAAAGCACAATTACGTTACTCTTATGTTTGATTAAAAAAGGAGAGCTCTGGTAGAAGTGGTGCGAGAAGCACGTATTTTTTATTTTATTGTCTGGCACACCGCCATATTTCATGTTATAGAAGAATACTGCGAGTTGCAACCACACTAGGCACTCGATTCTGTAAAGAATTTATATTTATAAAAGTAAGTAGGATTATGAACTGTAGGCTTATTCATTGAATATATCTGATTTAACTAACTGTGAAACTTTTTTATGTTTAGTAGACAATCACCTCTGTACGACGTATTGGCATGGCTGGCAAATTATTGTAATATTGAGATTTAGATTATGAGTCCGCACCTACCGCAGCAGTCTTTGGAAACGATTTAATTACGAAGTCCGATTATTTCAGTTTTATTTCACGGTCAACTACGAGTAACATTGCCTTTACGAAAAAGCCATTGTCAAGCGTCTGATAACGAATAATTAAACGTCCACGTTCCAGATAAGAAAAATATTAATTACAATTGCAAACACAATCACCATCATACAGATAGAATAATTAAAATATTTAAAATAACATTTATTTATTTATTTTATTTATTTTATATTGGCGACTGCGTGTTGGACTTGTTATTTTGTCATTTGTTACATTGTTCTCTTTGTTTCATGTAAAAAATCAACTTTCTGGACCTGGACGTCAATGTATGAGAGATAACAAAATCTGAAGATATTTTCCAATTCTGAAATTTTGCGGGAAGACGCAATGAAACTTCCAGCAAAATAAGGTAAGACGCAGCATCTTTGCATTGGTAGGCTTGACCAGACGTATAATTCAGTGTATTAGCTTTTCAGTAAATTCTGTAGTGTTTCTTTTCTGCATAACAGTTTCAGTGATAAATTTCATTCTCAGTACTTTTCCCTAAACAATAACGTATGCAACAATACCAATACACGAGTGTACAATATGGCCGACTTCTGTACGATATCATGTAACATGGCTAGCAGCCATTACCAATAATCTCAAATTCAGTTTATATTTTTAAATTAACAGACAGCCATTGTTGCTACGAGCGATTCATGCTCAACTACATTTTATTTTAAAATCAGTGTCAAAAATTTTCTTGAAACATATATCACGTGTGGCATGGTAATAAATAGAAAACAATACGCAAAAATGGAACAGCAAAGACGTACTATTCAGACGCAATCCGACTCGGACGTGAGACAAGTGTTAGAAAATGACTTTACGACAGCAACCGGTAGTGACGATTCATCAAACATTGACGCAAGTGTTGACGAAAATTTTGACGATAGGCCGTCCACTACAAAAATTTCAAAATCTCAATCAGAGCCCATGTTAATGCATGACGTCACGTCTAATGACGCGGCGGGGACAGAGACCTTGCAAACGGTAAACATTGCCGACATGTTACAGATGCTAATGAAACAAAACGCAGAAAATATGGCAACCATAAGGAAACAGAACGCCGAAAACATGGCAACCTTAAAGGCACAATTAGAGACACAAAATGAACAGTTAAAAACACAAAATGACGAAATCAAATCTGATCTCATAGCAATCAAGATAGGTAATGACACTTTATATAAGCGTGTGGAACTTATAGACGCCACACTGACCAAACAGATGACTGAACTCAGTACTAAATTTTCCCAGCTTAATACGAGACAAGAAAAGACTACAACTGACGTAGCACTTTTACAGACACAAGTAAAAAACCTTAATGTCACGTGTGAAGTTCTTACTGAACAAATTCAAACATATCCTTCAGTACATGACAGCCTTGAAAAACGAATTACTGACGTACAGAATAAATTTGACAATGTTGAACAACACCTGACTGACGTCTTACAATCAGATGCCACAGCTCATTTTCAAAATATTAATAAAGAATTTCATGATTGGGTTGAGAACAAAGACAAACATTTTGATAGATGCTTACGTGAAAATTTACCAACAATTGTGCACAACTCCGTAGCGCAATACATTACTAATAACAAACAGCTGATCAGTGATGCAGTACAATCCGTCACTACACCCATGAGACAATTCACCGATCAACTACAGTCTGAATGTAACGAAAATATCAGTCAAAATGTACAGTTCAGAAACCAATATACATTCGAGTATGATACACACATTCCGCACACGACAAATACACAAGAACAAAACACACCACGACTACAACACATACCACGATGTGGAAACACAAACACAAGCTATTATCATGGTAAACCACAGCAACATTATCGTAATTACTCGCCAGCTGAACATACCAGTAATTACAGTGGAATAAATCCATATCACAATGCGAAGGAAGATGAAAGCTTAATGAAACACAGGCAATTTCAGATTTTTATCCCAGAAAAACGAACCATTCATCCGGTGATTTTTCTTAAATCTTTTAGTAACGCATTTCCGCGCACTTGGAGTGACCGGAAAAAGATTTCATATATTGTCGGTTACATCCAAGGCGATGCAGCTGTCTGGGCATACAGTCAAGCTGACGTATGTACCACGTACAGTGAGTTTGAGCGTGCTTTTCTGAACAAATTCTGGTCGCAATCCGTCCAGGAGCGACTCAGAAGACAAATTTTAGAACCTGAAACTTTTAACAGTAAAAATGGTAACTTACGCAGATATTTTGAAAAATACTTGAACATGGGACATTTTTTAGACGAACCAGTCGCAACGCGTGATATACTCCGAGCGTTGAAGGCCAAATTGCCTTTCAACATTAAGGAAAAACTTCTACATATCCCGGATGACGATTCAGATTATTTTTTAACAGCTTTAGATTCGGTTGACATGTTACTTGAAGATCAGCGCTTCGCGCGGCAAAACAGCAGCCACAATGTTTACACTAGTGGTATGCAAAACATGCAGGCTTGCCAACACAATTCTGGCGCGCCCACAGTTGGATACGCGGTACAACAAAAACAGCAAACTCACATGCCGTCTCAGTACGGAAATCAAAATCAACACGCGTATTCCAATACAAACAATAGTTACAACAGTAATAACATTTCATGCGGCAATCCATACAAAAGGCACCGCGGTAATAACTACAACGGTAACAACGGATACAAAGGTAATAACAAAAACACAAACAGAAATAGAAATAATAATAACTACGAGCCAAGACAGCATCAAGGTTGGACTCGTAACGATCAGTACTTTCATTCAAACTCTGCTTTACCACAGCAGCCACCAGGTCAAAATTGGAGCATACCTTACGACCGACAGGTAAGTTATAATGCGCAACAGCAACAACAACCGCAAAAGTTTGGAGATCATAATAGGCAATATCCGAATGTGAATATAATAGAAATGACACATGATGCACAACCTCAATCTGTGTCAGTACCTAGTACAAATGCTAATCCAACAAACTAGAAACAGTCACTACTTTGCCACAGGTCGTGGCTGAAGAATTCTTGGGGGGCGACTTCAATGTTAATCAGTTATTGGACACCACACTTGAACAACAGAATAATGATATGCCGAGTAATTCTAAACAAAAACTACCTGTTTTATTTATAAGATACAACCACAATAACAATATATCAGATGAACTTTTACAAGACAGTACACAATGTCGTTTAAACACAAATGAAATTGTTTTAGCATCTACTACTGGTGTAGTAGGTGGGATTCCAACTACTATTATCTACATCTACATCTACATTGATACTCCGCAAGCCACCCAACGGTGTGTGGCGGAGGGCACTTTACGTGCCACTGTCATTACCTCCCTTTCCTGTTCCAGTCGCGTATGGTTCGCGGGAAGAACGACTGTCTGAAAGCCTCCGTGCGCGCTCTAATCTCTCTAATTTTACATTCGTGATCTCCTCGGGAAGTATAAGTAGGGGGAAGCAATATATTCGATACCTCATCCAGAAACGCACCCTCTCGAAACCTGGCGAGCAAGCTACACCGCGATGCAGAGCGCCTCTCTTGCAGAGTCTGCCACTTGAGTTTATTAAACATCTCCGTAACGCTATCACGGTTACCAAATAACCCAGTGACGAAACGCGCCGCTCTTCTTTGGATCTTCTCTATCTCCTCCGTCAACCCGACCTGGTACGGATCCCACACTGATGAGCAATACTCAAGTATAGGTCGAACGAGTGTTTTGTAAGCCACCTCCTTTGTTGATGGACTACATTTTCTAAGCACTCTCCCAATGAATCTTAACCTGGTACCCGCCTTACCAACAATTAGTTTTATATGATCATTCCACTTCCTAGATACAGGTGCAGCTGTGAGCGTTTTGTCTTTTAATTTCTATAAAAAGATGTGTGAATTGGAACCTGTGCCTGAGTTTCATGTCCAAAACTGTAAAATAACTACTGCACTAGGTAATAAGTCATGTAGGGTTACGAAGCAAGTTTTTGCAAACGTTAAAATAGGTAATGGAACCGTACAATGGCCATTCCTGGTTGTACAAAACCTTGTGACAAATTGCATATTAGGAATAGATATTATGAGCGAGAAGGACTGCATTATAGACTTCTCCAAAGGTAAATGTATTTTAAATGATAAAGGCAGTGTAATTATTATTGATTTGGACAGGAGAACTCTAAAGCATGACAAACACTGTACAGGGTACAAGGTTCAGTTAGTACTTGACAATGACATTCAAGACATGCAAACACACTCATCTGACACAGAGATAATGGACTTGAAAACATTGCTTGATCATAAGATAAGTGAAGCTACAGCTCTCAGTGTACATGAACGTATAAAACTACAGGAAGTGTTATCCAAATATTTACAAGTTTTTACCAAACGATTAGGTGTTATCAACATGTATGTGTACAAGATTGAAGTTAAGCCTCACAAGATCTTCTACCATAAGACATATAACGTACCGTTATCTCAACGACCTGCTGTGTGGCAAGAATTAAAACAAATGTTAGACTGGAAGGTCATTGAACCATCCACCTAACCTTATTGTAGTCCTCTACTTGTTGTCAAAAAATCAAATGGAAGCATTAGGTTAGTGTTAGACGCACGAGCTATTAATGAAATAATTTTACCGGTTCACACAAAACCTGAAAATTTAGAAGAGCAATTACAGAAATTTCTAGATGCAAAATATTTTTCCACAATAGATCTCGCTAATTCGTTTTGGCAGGTGGGTATCACTCCTGATTCTCGGAAATATACTGCATTTATGTTCGGGGGGCGAACCTATCACTTTTGTGTTCTACCTTTCGGACTGAATGTCAGCTCTGGGGTATTCATTACAGCCCTGGATACCGTGCTTGGCGACGATTTAGTTGAGACAGTCACACACTATGTAGATGATATACTGATAGCTACACAATCTTGGAATGAACACGTTGACACTCTTCAAAGAATTTTAGAAAAATTTGCACAAGCTGGAGTCACAGCCAACCTAAGAAAATCAAAATTTGGTTGCAGTGAGATAAAGTATTTAGGACATATCATTAATTCACAGGGCATACGTCCGGATCCCAGTAAATTAGATGCCATCAGAAACTTTCCTAGCCCTCGAACTAAAAAGCAGTTAAAATCATTCCTTGGGCTATGTTCATTTTTCAGACGTTTTTTGCCACAACCACTTTTGAACAGTAAACATCTGCTAAATCTACTCAGAAAGAATCAAGTTTGGATCTGGTCGGAACAGTGCCAGAATGACTTTAATACAATTAAACATGCTTGAGTGAATGCTAACATATTGAGCCATCCAGATTTCAATTTAGATTTTTGTATGACTTGTGACGCTTCACGTACTGGCTTGGGCTGTTGCTTATTTCAAGTTGTAAAGAATAAAGAGGAGGAACAGATAAGAATTATTGGGTTTGCGAGTCGCACTCTAACTGAATGTGAGCGTACATACTCCACTACTGAGTTAGAAACACTTTCCATAGTATGGGCATTCAAGAAATTCAATTATTATTTATTTGAAAAACATACGGTAATTTACACCGATCACCAGGCCCTGACATTTTTGTTAACTTGTAAACTTGTACATCCTAGACTATCACGATGGGCAGTTACACTTCAGAACTACTCTTCTGAAATTAAGTACATAAGAGGTAAGGACAACACCATTGCAGACACTTTATCTAGACTTCCACAAGGTATGAATGATACCAACAGTGACTTAGAAAATATAAATGACTACAGGATTCTCTTAATGCAAGACAAGCAGTATCACCAATATTATATTGATATGTGCAGAAACATGGCTAAATTACAAAAATCTGATCCTCACTGGTATAAGATAATAACATTACTGGTAGAAAAACACAATCATCCTTTGACTAAGTATTACAAGTTACACAATGATGTGTTATTTTACCGCCGACATCCAAATGCTACTAACTGGTGTGTATGCATTCCCAAAGAGTCTGAACGTGATCTAATTTGGCACACACACTTAGTTTGGGGTCATTATGGGACGAAAAAGTGTTTGGCAAGGCTCAGCACATACTATTATTTTAGCAATATGAGAAGAAAAATTTACAGGGAACTAAAAACATGTGTCATATGTCAAAAATCAAAACCTCAGAATTTATCCACAAAAACAGATTTACATTCTATTTTACCCAGTAAACCCCTGGAAATTCTGTGTACTGACATCAGTGGACCGCATCCAGCAAGCTCTGGAGGCGTCACATATATCTTAGCTTTTTACGATATATTTTCTAAACATGTAAAACTTTATGCTTTAAAATCCGCCACTGCAAATGCTATAATACGAAGATTCTCAAGTGATTACCTGACGCACGTGGGAAAACCTAAAGCAATTCTATCAGATAATGCAGCATACTACTCTGGGTACAAATGGAGAAATTTCTTGAAGGACAATAACATCAAAAGTATATTTATTTCGAGGTTTAGTCCACAATGTAACGCGACTGAGAGACTTTTCCGAGAATTAAACCGTTTCATGAGGACCTATATTTCATCAAAACATACTAATTGGGTGTCCTACCTAAGTCTTTTCGAAGACGTACACAATATCTTAAATATTTACGATACGAATTACACACCTAACGAGATCATGTTCAATTGCAAACAGAACGATCAGTGGATAGAACCATTACCTAAGTTGTCGGACAAGGAAATCACACCTGAACAGAAAATAAAAGAAGTATTGACTACATTGACACATCACGCACAAATACGAAACAAACATCACAGAAACATAATAAAAAGAAAACAAAAATTCGAGGTAGGAATGCTTGTACTACTTCGTACTCATCATAAATCTGTAGCACTCAAACGACGCAACGCTAAGTGGCGTCTGCTATATGAAGGACCTTATATAATTGTTAACATACCGCATCCTGGTGCGTATCTGTTACAACATCCTAGAACTAACAAAATTATTGGGCTATATGCACACCGAGATCTTAGAGCATTTCATGCTGAATAATGTCGAGGTCATACCCATCAAAATATTGCTAAGCAACTCGAAAAACTCTGTTGTTACAACACAGATAATAAGTAGTATAGAAATTTTCATTTCAGCGGTTCCAGTGACGCAGTTGAAGACAGAAGAACTCTTCTTTCAGCGCGCGCCTCCACCTGAAAGACGGAATATTAAAGTAAAATTTATGATTACGTAGCAGTGGATGACATATTAATTTTTCACGGAACATTTGTTACTGAAGGTACCACTGACTTGGTGTGACACCTGACGAACTGACAGACGTCATCTGTGAAGCGATCTTTTACTTTGAGAAATAGATTAGACGCACATCTCTCAACACGAAAAGCATCTATCAGTAGTCAAGGCCACACAGACACTCTATACACACGCACAAAACGCGAGGAATCGAACATTTTCTCTCTCTTACTATTTTGAATATTTATTGAGTAGTGAAAACGCCTGGTCTTGCCTACTGATGTAATGAATGTTGTGTCTAACCTATCTTAATTTCAGATGACATCACAAAAAACATCGATAATATCCCAGCAAAACCGCTAAAGAGGATGTAAATATCTGCAATTCATGAAATCAAATGTGACACAATGTAATAACCTATAGCGATGTAATGATGATGTAAACATGTTTATGTGCAACTATATTATGTTTATGCTAAGAAAATATGTGACGTGTGTATGTATAATTACTTATTTTTTTAACTGATGTATAGTGTAACTGTTACTATGTAAAAATTTGAACAAAACGAGTGCCAAAAAGACATTGCATAGTGAACCACTGTTCACAGACATTAACGAACATTACTAACTCTGCAACTACGCGGAAACCTATGTGAAAGAAACTGTTAATGCCATTCATTATGCAGCGTATCAATGTAAACGCGATGAACGATTTCCTTGATTAATAACTACGAACATTTAGGTGAGCTATATTCAGCAAAAAACTGAAAATGTGAAGTACATAATTCGTGCATCGTCTAGTGACATTACTACAGTACCCAACTTCAAGATGTGCCTGTCCAGAAAACAACACGATGGGTGGAAGAATTTTGGTTGGAACTTCAGGGAATGAAATGTTCTCGAAATGTGACGGACACTCTTACCTGGACTGTCCAAGGATCGACGCCAGCTATGTGCCGTCCGAGGTTCTGCAACCAAGCTTCCACGGAATGTAAAAAACGAACTGCACGTGGAACAATTACTCGACGGGTCACGTCTGATCTGTAATAAGCAATGCTTTTAGTCACAACGAACTGCATCACTACGACTATAATGGAAATGAGAAATGGACACGCTTATGTATTAATCACGTTGTTATACAACGATGTTACGGTGATCAAAAAACTTTACCACGACGATACTAACCTGTAAAAAATTATTGTGCAGCGGATGAATATGAACTGTAATAACGACACGATGTGTATAGGTCAACGCACCTGAAAAATACGGACATTTTTCTTTGAAGTATTTCAAAACAATACTATGTAACTAAGAACATTCAACAATCTAAGTTGTATTGTGTTATAACAAATATTGTAAATTTAAAACTAAGTTACCTGTCATAGAATGTAGTCTTCATACGTAATCTTGGTTGAATATTTTCTTTGTGCAACGACTGAAAAACGCGCGCACACGAACAATATGATCTGCAATACTGTGCCGCGTGATCTAACTGTACGATATAACGGCAGTGCCACAGTTACACAGACGCTTCTGCGCATGCGCGCACTCTATCTGCCAACATTAGAACTTTTACGGCGCACCCGCGTCAATCAAGTTTTGTATATAATGTGTATAATGTGTAATGTAAGTCATGTAAATAGTTGTAGATAACTTAGATTTTCTTGTGCCTTTAGTTGAATTGCTCGCCTGCAGGTGTGTCCTTTCGCCTCGCAATTCAGGGGGCAATATAAAGGCACATTTGCATGCCGAGCGTGAGTTTCCTCGGAAACGCGAAATATTAATTAAATAAATAATCAGTAACAAATAAATAAAGCCTATGGCACACAACTGCAGCGCTGTGTCGCTGATAAAACAAAAGCACAATTACGTTACTCTTATGTTTGATTAAAAAAGGAGAGCTCTGGTAGAAGTGGTGCGAGAAGCACGTATTTTTTATTTTATTGTCTGGCACACCGCCATATTTCATGTTATAGAAGAATACTGCGAGTTGCAACCACACTAGGCACTCGATTCTGTAAAGAATTTATATTTATAAAAGTAAGTAGGATTATGAACTGTAGGCTTATTCATTGAATATATCTGATTTAACTAACTGTGTAACTTTTTTATGTTTAGTAGACAATCACCTTTGTACGACGTATTGGCATGGCTGGCAAATTATTGTAATATTGAGATTTAGATTATGAGTCCGCACCTACCGCAGCAGTCTTTGGAAACGATTTAATTATGAAGTCCGATTATTTCAGTTTTATTTCACGGTCAACTACGAGTAACATTGCCTTTACGAAAAAGCCATTGTCAAGCGTCTGATAACGAATAATTAAACGTCCACGTTCCAGATAAGAAAAATATTAATTACAATTGCAAACACAATCACCATCATACAGATAGAATAATTAACATATTTAAAATAACATTTTTTATTTATTTTATTTATTTTATAGACCGTTGCTGTTTACAATATATATAGATGATCTAGTAGAAGGTATCGGTTGCTCTTTAAGGCTATTCGCAGATGATGCAGTTGTCTATACCAAAGTAGCAACGCCAGAACACAGTAAGAATTTTCAGAACGACCTGCAGAGAATTGATAAATGGTGCAGACTCTGGCAGTTGACCATGAACGTAAATAAATGTACCATGTTGCACGTACACAGGAAACGAATTCCACTTCTGTAAAGCTACACTATTTGTGATAAACTCTTGGAGATAGCGTCTGCCTTAAAATATCTAGGCTTAACTATCCGGAGTGACCGTAAGTGATACGATCATATAAAAAAGATAGCGGGAAAAGCAGACACCAGACTCAGGATCATGGGAAGAATCATAAGGAAATGCAACTCATCCACGAAAGGAGTGGCTCACAAGGCGCTCGATTTCCCGATTCTTAAGTATTGTTTATCTCGGATCCGTTTCAGGAAGGACTGATACAGGACATAGAGAAGATCCAACGAAGAGAGGTGCGTTTCGTCAAAGGATCGTTTAGCTGGTGAGAAAGCGTTACGGAGATGCTAAACAAGCTCCACTGGCAGATGTTACAAGAGAGGCGTTGTGCATCACGGATTTACTATTGAAATTTCGGGACAGCACTTTTCAGGGGGAGACAGACAACATATTACTTTCAGCCCCCGCCCCCCCCCCCCTTCTCCCTCCATATACAACTCGCGTATTGACCACAAGGAGAAAATAAGAGAAATTAGAGCCAATACAGAGGCTTACCGACAACCATTATTCCCACGCACTATTCGCTAGTGGAACAGGTTGGAGAGATCAGATAGTGGTCCCGAAAGTACCCTCCACCACACACCATTAGCTGACTTACGGAGTATGATGTAGATGTATGAGCAAATCTCTAAGGTCATGGAATGTGTTAATTATAAAATGAAAGTAATAATAGACAAAATTAAATCCTTATGAACTCAAAAAAGACAAGTCATAAGTTTACTTAAACGCAGTCAGCAATTTAATAGAGGAATCAGCTTAATTTTTCAAGGAACTCCTCGACAGAATAGGAGTGACCCATGAGGAATTGACCAGAAGTCCATGTCTTCTTTCCACTTCACTTCAATGATCCCTACTATATCAAAACTGAGCCTTCGCATTTCCATTTTCAGATTTCTGGCTTTCCTACCTCCTTCAAGCTTCTGACATTTCACACTCTTACTGGCAGAACGTTATCCTTTCGTTGGTTATCCCGTCTTTTTTCATGGTCCCCTGCCCCTTGGCAATCCGGCGATCCGAAAGATGGACTTTTCCGGAATTTTTTGCTAGTGGAGAGATCATCATGACACTTTTATGATTACAGGCCACTTGTCCTGTGGATAGAGGTATTGTCTCTTTGATGCAGTGGATTCCATTATCCTCCTCGTCCCCGTCGCGTTGATCATTGTTGGTTCTTCCGCCTTGAGGGGCAGTTTCCCATCCCAAGGACAAGAGATTGCCCTGAATCTCTGTCCGCTCGTCCGCCATCTTTGACAAAGCTGTTGGCAGAATGAGGGTGAATTCTTATGCCGTAAGTCTTTGGCCACCAATGCTGATTGTTAATCTAAATTTAAACGGTGGCGAGTTTCGACCCTAGGACCGCTGACGTTTTGATTACTGATCAAAGACGCTATCGTTAAACTGCGGATAGTGTCCACTTTGTAGTTTGATGTCAATAGACATTGGTCCATCTAAAAAGTGTACGTTCGCACAAAAAATTCACTTTCTGTTATTACACTCTGATGATTGGTTACCAATACGAGCCCCTGACTACCAATCCCTTGTGTGAAAACCGCACATTAATAGTGCTTCTCATTTTCGCAATATTGGAGGTATAAGTTTTAGGAGATTTGCCCTGTATAGTACAAAAGATAAGAAATACACACATTTGAACTAGCAGTTCTTACTCACTGTATTTTACACATTGCAGTAATAGAAATGTTTCTATGGAACAGAAGGAGTTGTCAAGGAGAAACTTCCTCAGTTTCTTTTCAAATTTTACTTTCCTGCCCGTCAAATATTTTATACCACTGGGTATTTTTCCCTCTGGTATTGCAGTTATGTACAACATTGTTTCTTTTGAACTGTAGCGGATTATCTACAAAAAACTTCAGGAGGAAATAAATATAGTGTGAAGCAATAGTCAGAATTCCCAGTTCTTTAAACAGATATCTACAAGATGATCGTGGCTAAGCACCACTTATTTTTCTTACAGTATGTTTTTGTGCAATGAATACTATCGTGGTTAAAGTTGAGGTTACCAAGAAAATTATTCTGTACAACATTCTTGAATGAAAATATACAAAATACGTCAATTTAGCTGATTTGCCTCTCCCCAAGATTTTCAATGATTCTTACGGCAAATATGGCTGAACTAAGTCGTTTTAGGAGTTCCGAAATGCGCTTTTTCCACTTTAAATTCTCATCAGTGTGTCTCCTAAGAATTTTGAACTCTCCACCATATTCATTAATTCCTAACCATGTTTTACACTTGTCATTGACGTAGTAGCCATAGATGTGCAGAACTGAATATATTGCGTCTTTTAAAAACTGAGGGTCAAACCTTTCGCAGGAAACCAATCAATGTCACTTTAAAGACCTCTGTTTACCTTTTCTTTTGTTTCTGTATGTGTGCTTGGATTGATTGCAACACTAGTGTCATCTGCAAAAAGAAATAATTTTACTTGTTGTGTATTAGATGGGAGATGTTTTACATATAGTCGCCGGCCGCGGTGGTCTCGCGGTTCTAGGTGCGCAGTCCGGAACCGCGCGACTACTACGGTCGCAGGTTCGAATCCTGCCTCGGGCATGGATGTGTGTGATGTCCTTAGGTTAGTTAGGTTTAAGTAGTTCTAAGTTCTAGGGGACTGATGACCACAGCTGTTAAGTCCCATAGTGCTCAGAGCCATTTGAACCTTCCCAGTCATAATCATGTCCCCAGACTATATTGGTTCAATTGCTAAGTACAACTTTCTGCATTCTTTCAGTTACATATGACTTTACCCATCGATCCCATAAAACTGCAATTTATCCAGGAGAATACAGAGATTCACACAGCCAATTGCCTTTGATGTGCTGCAGAAAATATCAACAGGTGGTATTTTATTATTTGATGCTTATAAAATCTGATGGCTGAACGTGTAATTGGCATTTGCCGTAGAGCACCTCTTATGAACAGGACTCCATAAAATAGCATTTCTGAGTAGCTGCCACTCCCACTTCATCCAGGTCACCCCTACTTCTGTAATTATTGTTCTTAGCCGGGTTGTTCCCTACTTCACCTATTATAATAACCTGATCCTCTTTGCCAAAACATTTGCACGTGCCTGAGGCTAGCACTTGGCTTCACAATATTTGTTTGACTTGGTACCCTGTTCTTAATTTGTCCTGTACCATCTGGTCCAAACCCCTCCCATGGCTATTACCCAGAAGCAAGCTGTATTTTTCCTGTTCTCTTTTGGAACCGGTCTACACTGGGTTTCTTTACTAGAAGTCTCCCTGACCCTAATATGACTTAGAGCTAGAAGAGACTCTTTCCGTCCTGCTTCAGGCAACAAGTCAAATTTATTCAATACTGTCAGCTCAGTTGTAGATATGTTGAAGGGCTGTTCCCCTTTCGCCCATTATTTGTTGCCTTTACACAGTTCCCAAAACTCTCCCGCCCCCTCCACCCTTCCGCAACCTATCTAGTACAAACTCCGCATGTACTAGTTCTGCCCGAAGGGCTTACGTCGTTGCCTGTTGCTGAGCAATTCTCTCGTCTTTTTGCAAAGCCTACAGTTCTTTGGAGAGCGATGTGTTGACTTCTATCTCCAAGGAAGTCTTGAGTCCAGTCTCAAATGTGATCAGATACTCGATAAGCTCGTATTTTTCTCTCTAAACGGCTGTGTGGGGCGGTGTGAAATGTTTTCCTGAAATCAAGAAGCACGGCATCAACCTGAGCGCCCCTGTCTATAGCGCTATGGATCTCAGGGACGGAGCGAGTTGAGTTTCATAAGATCTCTGTTTGTGAAATCAATGTTTATTTTGGCAGGCGACACTTTCGTTCTCCAAAGAAGTCACAATACTTCAGTGTAATACATGTTCCAACAGATTGACGTCAGCGATTATAGGTCTATAATCGTGTGCATCAATCCTACGGTCCTTCTTTAAAACGTGAATGACCTGCACTATCTTCAAGTCGCTAGGTACCCTTCGATGGCCCAACGATCATAGTAAGATGTCGCTAGAAGGGGTGCAAGTACTTTCTCAAAATCTTTGTAAAATCTTGTAGGTATATAATATGGTTCTGATGTCTTTGCATTATTAAGCGATTATAGTTGATTTTCGATTCCGCGATCGTTTATCTCAATATCTGCCATTTTGACGATCACATGATGACTTAAAGGAGGGGCTGTGTTACGATCAACCGCGTGAGACAATTTCGAAAGACCGCATTCAATATTTCGGCCTTCTCCCTGTTATCTTCCTTTTCGGTGCCTGTGTGTACTTTGAGTGAGTGAATAGGTCATTGTAAACGCCTATTGATTTTACGTAAGAGTAAGTACTTCAAAATATTCAAAAAATCTCTCATTGTTCTATTTATGCTCATTTTCACTTCCTTCGGGTTTTTGTTTGTCTCTCTGGAATTTGGGACGAAGCTCTCTTTGATACGGAACAGTTTATAATACGGCTACTAACCCACTATGCATCTTTCCCATCCCTGAATACCTTCGCTCGGAACATACGTGTCTAAGGCAAATTGTACAACGTTTTTGAATTTTTTCATTTGTACACCACATCTTCGTCCTTATCATTGAATATCTGCTGCTGAGTCTCAGATACTACTGAATTAGTATCCTCTCACTCTTGCGAAACAAAAATATCTTCTTACCTTTCTCAAAATTCCTTGTGAAACGTGTAGTCATGGTGCTATCATAGCCTTATGATTATTGCTACCTTCTTCTACGTTAACTGGTTAGAGAAGCACAGGTCTATCGTAGCTACGAGGTTTAAGACGTTACCTTAACGAGATGGTTCTCTATCTGCTCAAAGTAATTTTCGGGCGAGACATTCTGAACAATGTCGCACGAATCTCTGTATCTGTCACCAGGTTTGATAGCATGACTGTCCAAATCTATATCGGGCAATTTTAAGTCTGCTCCTATTACAACAGTATGATCAGGAAAATTAGAAACGATGTTCCGTAAGTCCTCTCTGGATTACTCTACCACTACAGCTCCTGACTCAGGCGGTCTATGAAAGCACCCGGTTACTACTCTTGGCCGACCTGTATTGTATTCGGGATCTGTAATAACCTCGCTAGATATTATCGAGTTTTTTATTGCAATAAGTACGTCGTCACCACAGGCGACTAAGCCATCCTTCCGATAAATATTCCAATCTGAACTACGTATTTAATTGCTAATCAATTCCTGTTTCAACATACTTTCTGTCCCTGTTACTACCTGGGCATTGTAAACTTGAACAGGCGTGGATACACCTGCAGTTTACTGATATCCTATTAATCTTTTTCTGTATCCGACTTGCGAGGGCGATCGTTGTCTTAGAACATTGTGGTTGACGTAACTTCGATTTTGACAGGCAGTTCGTCTCTTATCCCAAAGGTTGGCCGTTCTGTAACCTAAAAGTCCCGCATGTGCAAGCCACTGGTACTCTGCTACCATAGTAGTCGCTTCCAGTGTTTAGTGCTAACCTGACCTATAAAGCAAAACAGTAGGCTTCGCCGCCATATAGTGGAGGTTGAGAATTTCGCATCTGAAATGAACGTTCATCATGATTGAATTAGCGTTGGAACTAAAAGACTAGAAGGGTTCAGTGGTGCGATTGAAATTGATCCAGGATATCAATTTCAAGACCCGCCGATGACTCCTATCCTAACAGTATGAAAGAATTACTGGACCTGCTGACGAAGCGAAGAAATTCTGCTAACTTGGAAGTAAAATAACGCTGAAAGGACGAAGGAAAGAACTTACAAGTAGCAGCATACCATAGAAAAGAATTTATTCTTCTTTAAAATAAGTCTGTTGGTAGCAAATGTAGGCTTTAACCGCAGGTAGAAATCTGTGAGAACATTCGTCTGGAACGCAGAATTGTGTGGAAGTGAATGATAGAATCTAGAAAAATCGAATAGAAGAACAAGAAGCGTTTGAGATATGGTGTTATAGAAGAAAACTGTAAATTATAAGGACAGATCGAGTAAGGAACGAGGTTATCAAAGGAATCGGCGCGGAATGGGTTATGTGATGAACAATGACTAAAAAAAGGGACACGGTGTTAGGTATGCATTAAGATATAAGGGAATAATTTCCACAGTACTGCCGGTGAATTCAGAGAGCAAAAACTGTTGGGGAAGACAGTCTTGCGAATATATCCAGCTTATCACTGAGTCTGTCGGGCGCAGATGTTACTCTGAGTTGAAGGGGTTGGCACAGCAAATGATGTAGTGATGAAACACATGAAACATGTCAGAAGACTGATGAAAGTTCATGGCAGTTTAAAACAGTGTGCCGGACCAAGACTCGAAAGGTGGACCTTTGTCTTTGGCAGGCAAGTGTTCTATCAACTGAGCTACCCGAGCATGACTCCCGACCCGTCTCCATAGCCTCAATTCTGCCAGTACCTCGTCTCCCACCTTCACAGAAGCTCATATGTGAACGGCTGTGGGGACGGGTAGTGAGTCGTGCTCGGGTAGCTCAGCTGGTAGAGCACTTGCCCGCGAAAGGCAAAGGTCTGAGTTCGAGTCTCTGTCCGGTACACAGTTTTAATCTGCCAGGAAGTTTCATATCAACGCACACTCCGCTGCAGAGTGAAGATCTAATTATGTGAGAAGGCTGATATTTACCCACTCTCAAGCCCCTTCCTCCAAAAAAATGGCTCAACTTAGGTATTACGTAACCTGCGACATACCGTTGGTATTAGCGGACGCAGAAGCAATGAAACAGCAAACGCATCATCTTTCCGTTTATCCTTCTTCTGACGGATAACGTTTCATCGACGTCTAGCAACAATGACACTGACAACCGTGTGTATTAATTTTATTTAAATGGAGTCGGTTTGGTGAAACTATTCACCATCTGCAGGCTCCTCTGTAACATACGGAGATCACCCTATGAACGAGCATCATCAACATATCTCTGATAAAATAAGCAGAAACCAGCGAAAACCGCGAAATTTGGCGTTTATGTTGCAACTGATTGTAGCACACCAACTCAACTGAGTGGCTAAATGTTAATGTGTTTATGTTTGTGCAAATGGCTATCTGTAAATATGCAATTCCTGTGAACATAATACAAGACAGCATTATTTTCATGTCAGATAACTTACTTTTTGTAGATTGGTATTTGAAAAATAAAAAGAAGTGGTTATGTCTTACAGAATGCATATCAGTATTACGTTGTGAGCACGATGATCGAAAGAAGTAGAATATTCGAAGAACGTCTGTCTCAACGCCAAACCATCTGACTTAGTTTCGCAAGACTGTATGAAGCTGTGATTGGAAATGTGTTACATTTATGTGATAGAGGTGTTTCACTACAAGGGATTTGTATCCTGCTCCTGAATGGCAGCATTAAAGAAATGATATCAGCAAAATTTGTTGGCAATGAACTGTAATTTTCACAGTCGTAGAAAACCGACGAGAGGCTATATTTTATGTCTGTATTTTGTTTCCTCCCTTGTCGCTGAGCCTGAAAGCCTTTAAGAGCCTTATACCTACCACAATAAAGCAAAATGTACAAAGTGATTTACTAGGAACGAGGAAGTCAATTTCTTTCAGAAACAATAAATGGAGCAGACTGTAAGAGGATTATTGACGTAGGGTATTAGAGCCCGTTTGGCATGGGATGAGACGGGTGGACAAGGTCGGTTTTTCGTCGATTTTTTAAGAATTCTTCAATTTTTCCTTGAAAGTAGCACCGTTTGAACATGCACATAGCCGATTGCCGCTATGGAGGGAGTACTGATACCTTTTCGTCAGTGGTTCTGCTTAACATCTCAGCTAATCCAGAAGCTACTAATTTAATTAATGGTTCATTGGAAAGCAACAACGGAAACTTTGGAATTGTTTTAAGGGAGATGGAGGGGGGTGGCTACTATTTTTTGCTATCGTCTTGTTAGTGTTTGTATGTGTGTAGCTACGTAGATAATCGAACATGTATAAAGGTCATACACTAAAGATTATTTCATTTGATATTCGTATAATAATGTCGCAGCTGAGTCGATTTCTACTCACCATACTTTATCAAGATCTTATCTGATGATCTTGATCAGTAACTGCCTCAAGTATCGTCAAGTAATGGTGTCCTACCAGCAGACTAACGTACTGTCTCAACTATACTAATGTGGCAAATATAAAGATAGTAAGATGATCAAAACTTAATTAGAAAAGACATCTACTTTATTGATACAAACAATGCGTCATCGAAAAAAGCGAACAGTTAAAATTGGATTAAGTTGCAGTCAGAAGATTTAATAATTGGCGTGAGAGGTGAGGTGTAAAAATAAGAAGAGAAAGAAAGGAAAGCAGTATGTACCGCTCCCAGAAACGGGCATTGTGTATCTTACATGTGACGAAACTTCCTAAAAACAACAATATTCTAGCGTGTCAGCGAAGGCGCGTAGGAATGTTTGAAATGATGCCACAGGCAGTAAGAAGGAACATATGTGTAACACGAACAATGGGATGTTTAAAACATTGGGTATTAGGATTTAAGATATGAGAATGTTAAGACATTGGATAATAGCATCGACTACATTAAAAGAATTATGCCTGGAAAACAGATGCGAAGTACGTCATTTCATTCTTCTGGAACTCTCAACAGGATCTTGTTCATTCAGTGTACCCGGGTATTAGCTCCCAGCGTTCCCCTATTGCTTCAGTTTTAATTTGCAGTTCATAACCAGTAAATTATAGCCAGAATCTGCATCCATTTTGTCGTTTGGAATCTCTATCCGAAATCGTTGTGTTACTGTTACATATAAAAATCTGAAATCTTAGGTACGTCCACGTCTCTTGTGCGTGTACAGCGTACTTTCTTGTTTCTTGCAACGATTAAACAGTTCTCTGCGAAAAATTCGACATGTGAATGTTTTGTATAGTTTTTTTCAATATTTCGAGATTCAGAAATGAAAGTGCTGTATATTATATTAAAGCGGCAACGGCCTTGCCGCAGTGGCTACACCGGTTCCCGTGAGATCACCGAAGCAAAGCGCTGTCTGGCGTGGTCAGCACTTGGATGGGTGACCATCCAGGCCGCCATGCGTTGATGCCATTTTTCAGGGTGCACTCCGCCTCGTGATGCCAATTGAGGAGCTACTCGACCGAATAGTAGGGGCTTCGGTCAAGAATACCATCAGAACGACCGGGAGAGCGGTGTGCTGACCCCACGCCCCTCCTATCCGCCTCCTCCATTGAGGATGACACGGTGGTCGGATGATCCCGGTAGGCCACTCGTGGCCTGAAGACGGAGGGCGTTATTATATTAATGCTATCAGAAATGTAATGTTAATTCCGCAGTAACAGAATTTTATATAACTAAAACGCTGTATATTGTCAGAATTATTTACATAATTTATAGACAGTTCAGCCATACTTCGTCGGTAGTGCGCTATCTCGTACCTTGAATCAGAACAAGGTCTTTTACAATCGAACATGCGATATTTGCAAATTAAGTGAGTTTGTTTAATGTATTACAACTTTACCTCTGTTGAAAATGGTAATTTATGCTAGTTTACAATACCTTCGGTTTCAGAATGCATTTAACCTGAAACTTGTTTTTGGGAATACTCTCTACGAAATAAAAAAATTACCGACACACCACGAAGTAATGGGTCGGAAATCAGCAGATGTGATGTAGATGTGCAAACAAATGATTACAGTTTTAGAAAAAGTGAAAAATTTATTCCAGAGGAAGTGTTTCAGAAACGGAGAAAGTTAATAACGCGTTGGTCCACCTCTGGTACGGAGTTATTCGGTTTGGCATTGATTGATTGAGTTGTTGGATGTTCTTCTGTGAGATATCGTGCCGAATGCTGACCACTTCGTTCCTTAGATCGTCAAAATCCCGAGCTGGCTGAGGGTCTGTCTGTAATGTTCCAAACGTTCTTAGTTGGGGAGAGCCATCAAGCAGCAGAAACTACCTTGCTGAAATGTAGGCCCAGGATTGGATTACCTTGAGAAGCAACAGAACGGGGTGCAGAATATCGTCACCGTACCACTGTGCTCTAAGAGTACCGCTGATGATAACCAAAGCTATCTTGCTATGAAAATAAATGGCACCTAAAACCATCACTTTTTTTTTCTTCGGGCAGTACTGCAGGCGACGGTTAGGCTGGTCATCGCGCCTCATCACTGAAGGCGGTCCTAATTCCAGTGAATGAGCTTCCACGGCGAATACGCCAGACACCACTGCAGATGGACTTGTTGGGGAACAGAGGTCATTAGCAGTCGGCGTAAGGTCCCCTGTGAGCTCAGTCCCTTTTAGCCGCCTATTATTTATTTATTTATGCATTTATTTTACCTAGCCAGATTAGGGCCTTCAGGCCCTCTCTTACACCTAACCAGGCATACACAGATTGAACGAATTTCAGTTTGTACATAACATTATGGACATACCACGTGTTATACACTATTAATGTTAAGGAAAAAAATAGAGATTATAACAGTAGTACAAGGATAATTATAACATTAAAAATTAGTTATAACAATCAAGAATAATAATAATAATAATAATAATAATAGTAATGACTATGTATATGTATATGTATATTAAACCATTTCAAGAATTATATCATTTGAATACAAACCGGCCAAAAAAGGTATACCACCAGTTGCACGTAGGATCGACGATAATGATGTATTCAGGACTCTGAGTGCCTCTCTGACTGTTACTCGCTTCTCACCTTGTGTCGTCTGTCTAGGTCGATCGTTACTTTTTTTACACTGTTTTCGGCCATGGCTCACCCATTCCTGCCAACAAAGCCGAATAGTGGTATCACTCGTATTCACATGTGCGAGCGATTCATCGATTAATCTGACCAGCTTCTTTACGACCACTTACACATCCTCTAGCAATTCCTGATCTGCGTATAGTGTTCACCCGCCTGTCTGCGAGACATAGTTACACAGAATGAAATTCATAAAGACTTTAAAGACTTTATGCCCTGGTACCGACATGTCCACTGTTTACTACCCTTGCCAGGTGCGCGGTGGAAGTAAGCTGCAGCGTCACACATTCATCCATCGGCATCTAAAGTTTACAATTTCACATTTTCCGTCGATACCTGTACATTAATCAATTTGTGACCAGTTTGCGTACCTCCTTCGTAGTGTGTTGTTTTCTGTTTGTCGTAGAGTGTACTTGTGCCTAATTTTATATTGCTTTCTGGTTATTGGTGTACGGTGGTGTAATAATGTACCGGCGGACGATTAAATGCAGTGTTGAAAATATTTTATCGATTGCTACACTTTTTAATGTCAAAGAATATTTGTTCCCAGGTACTCGGCCATAATGTTTCTTTGAATACGTTTTCACATCTGGGAGAAATCCATAAGTTCTGGGGCATTTTTGTAATCCCAGAAAAAGGCTATAGCACATAAAAAGTGATCGAAATTATTTAGAAACGAAATGGTTCAAATGGCTCTGAGCACTATGGAACTTAACTGCTAAGGTCATCAGTCCCCTAGAACATAGAACTACTTAAACCTAACTAACCTAAGGACAGCACACACATCCATTCCCGAGGCAGGATTCGAACCTGCGACCGTAGCGGTCCCGCGGTTCCAGACTGTAGCGCCTAGAACCGCTTGGCCACCCCGGCCGGCTGGAAACGAAATAACGAAATATATATAACCTATATTACATGGCTGGCTAGAGAAGGATATTTGAAACGTGTACAATGACAAATCACTCCCTGCACTACGCTAGCATCAATGCTTCATAGGATATCGTCTGCAGCCCTAGAGGATATCGGCCCCATGAAACAACACCAAAACGGCAGAGCACGTGTCGAGTAGAGTTTGGGTTATGACGTGTTCCGCAAGTTTGGATCTGTAAGCCGCCCCCTTCCCTACGTTTCCACAGGCGCAGCTGGTGCATCCGCTGATATAATTAGCTGGTGGCCTGTAATTGGAATCTGCTATCGGGCTGAGGGGTGGTGTACAGTCCCACCCACAGCCAGTGAAACCGCAGGGCGGATCGTGTTATCGCATGACTCGTCGCCCGGAGATTAATTGGATGGTACTGGGCGCCCCGCGTCGGTATTTACGCTCCGCAAAAATGAAAATATTTACGTCTCACAGATAATGATCTCGGTGAACGGATCCCCCACTCGTAACGCAGCTGTGTGTGTGTGTGTGTATGTATGTGTTTGCAGAATGGCCTGACGCAACGGTAGTTATTGACGAGCGCATCACCCCGTCTTAATAGCAGACAGCGCCGCAGCGGACGAGCGGTACAAATGGAGCAATCAGTTAAATAAGCTACGGATCTCCAAACTTCAAGCAACTTCTACTGAATTAAACGAAAAAAAAATTACAAAGAGAAATGCTTCTAAATATAAGTAACATGAGTTTCGTTCTACGCGTTCTACGTATAGTCTGAAAATCGAATGGCTCTTGATAGCTGACACGGCTAAGCGACAGCGTTGCTGGTGTCAGTAAACAGCACCTCAGTTACGATGGCTTGGTTGCAAAAACCGCGACAAAATACAGCTCGTACCTGCGGAGGTTTCTGATATATAGCCGGCCGCGGTGACCGAGTGGTTCGAAACGCTTCAGTCCGGAACCGCGCGGCTGCTACGGACGCAGGTTGGAATCATGCTTCGGGCATGGTTGTGTGTGACGTCCTTAGGTTAGTTAGGTTTAAGTAGTTCTAAGTTCTAGGGGACTGATGACCTCAGATGTTGTCCCATAGTGCTCAGACCCATTTGAACCATTTTGTTTCTGATATATGAACTTGTGAAACTGCAACGAATTGCTTAATATCTAATAGTCTGAAATATCAACAGTTTCTTGTTATTTGTAACAACGGAAATGCGAACTGCTTTCAGAATTTGTAGTCTATTCATAGTTTTTGTACCCATTAGTTATCCACCAGTACTACCAACGAGTGACAATAATCCCTCCCTCTTCCTACACCCGCACATCGAAAATCCAAGGAAGTCTTTGGCACTCTGTGCGGCAAATTCACCTGTTTGTGTAACCATTGCTACCTTTCCATCAACCGAAAAAACCCAGGCAATAATAATAGGAAAATCCACTTGAGAATTCCGAGCCAGAGATATATACCTAACAGTGCACAACCATGCAAACCACATAACTGAGTTACTATAATCTCTTACACTAACACTAACATTATCCCGAAGAAAGTACACCGTGGATTAAACTTACTACTACTTCTGTCTGGGCATCATGCACACACGTAGAATCCTCGTCCGCCCCAGTCATAGCTACACAAATATAGCTTAGACACTCCACGTCCTCGAACGACATCGATCCTGCCTCGCTTTTCGTCTCCAACGACGTTCTCCCACACATATCCCGTACCACCGTACAAAGTTCCCCCTAACCTTCCTGTACGTAGAACAATTTCGCCTCTAGAAAATTTGGAAATGTGTGGAAAGGTCTTGTAGGAACAAACTGTTGAGGTCATAGGTCCCTAAGCTTACACACAACTTAATCTAACTTAAACTAACTTACGCTAAGGACAACACATACACCCATCCCCAAGGGAGGACTCGAAATTCCGACAGAGTTGGGGGAAAGCCACGTGAACCGTGCTAGGTGCAACAGACCGTGCGGTTACCCCGTGCGGCAATTTCGCCTGTCTGTTACCTGCTGTAACGTTGAGAACCGACACCATCAACCTCTCTGTGTCCTATCCCCCACGTAATTTCAACCGCTTTGCCGCCCTACAGCATAAACACATACCTAAAATCAACCCTTTCAACGATGACATACTCTTTCCGTACCAAATACCCCAAAGGAAGATTATACTTTTCTTGCTACTTCATAACACAATTCACTAGTGAGTTCCTTCCTATATGAACGCCCTACCTCTATTTCCATTCAACATCTTCCTCAATACTTCCCATATCCCTATAACAACCCAACATTGCCTTGAGTGCACATTTTAACACCTCATAATAAAGTGAATGTACAGTAAATCTCTATCTTCTCATAAATATCCTCACCTACTTTACCTCCCAAAGTTGATACTGGAAAAAATTTATCATGTTATGACTGAAGACGGGCTATTTAGCCGCTGCCCAGTCCGCTCCCAGCAGAGTGAACGTGTACTATAAGTGAATTAAATAAATGAAAGTTTATTCTATCAGTATGTTAAGGAATATAGTTTTACTAATACAGAAGTATGATCCTCCGATGACATCTTCATGGCTGCGGGGCATTTAACATAATAGATATCAGCATATTATTACGAAGTGCTTTGTACTGCGCTGTTCAAAGTTCCGCAGCTCCCTTCCTGATGTGTAATTAACATTTCCGCACGGTCTTCCACAGCATTTTGGTTCTCGGCCTCCCCTTTGGTGACACTTGCAGTGATCTTCATGGTTTTCCTCCACATCTTACAAGTGACTTGATGCACAGCTCCCACAAGTAGTTTCTCAACTTCGCAGATCACAAGCTTTTCCATATTAACGTATGATTGTATTTGTCCCTTACATCTTCAATGACATTCATTGTGCTCTCTCTCCGAACGTACGAGTTCACAATCCCAGCCGTGTGGCAAACTTTTTCTTCCTAAATGTCACGTCACATGGCGGACTTTTAACAGACGTTGCTCTGAACGTGTATTGAAATGAAATAATAGTGAACAAACAATAAAAAGTCAACTAGGAACTACATATGTAATTAAAGTGGAACAACAACAGCCTTTGTATGCAAGATACTCATTCTTAGGTTTCACACACGTGCGACTTTTTCTTGCAGGCCGGGCAACGTAGCTACTGCTACATGTTAGAGCCCTGGCCGCCTTTAGCTGGTATCTCGCGGTCACTAAGCAACGAATCGCCGTAGCAGAGAACCGTTTCCCAGACTACATTGTTGTTGTATTCAGTGAAAAGACTGGTTTGAGTCACCTCTCCGTGGTGGTCTGCCCTGTGCAAACCTCTTCTGCCCCAAAAAAGTACGGCAGTCTACATCCACATGAACCTGCTTGCTGTATTCACGCCTTGGTCTCTCTCTACAGTTCTTAGTCACCAAACATTTCCCTCCGTAGCCACATTGACGATTCTTTTATGTCGCAGGATGCGTCCTAGCACTCGGTCTCTTATTTTACCAGGCGGTGGAATAAATTTTGTTTTTTCCTCAGTTCGATTCAGTACCTTGTCATCAGTTACTGAATCCACAGAGCTGATCTTCAACATTATTCTGTAACAATATATTTCAAAACCTTCTTATATCTTACTGTCTGAACTGTTGATATTCCACGTTTCACTTCCGTACTAGGATGCACTCCAGACACATACTTTCAGAAATAGCTATTTCACACATAAATTTGTATTAGATGCCAAGTTCCTTTTTACAAGATATGCTTCTCTTGCTGTAGCCGATCTACGGTTTATATCCTCTCTACTTCAGCTGTCCTTACTCATACTACTGCCCAAATAGTAACCCTCACGTACTACTTTTAGTGTCTCATTTCCTAAAGTAATTCCCTCTGCACTACCTGAGTTGAATCGGCCACATTCAATCACTTTAGTTTCGCTTTTGTTGATATTTACCATAACAGTTCTTTTGGAATTACTATCAATTCCGTTCAGCCCCTCTTCTGTGTTCTTTGATGTCTCTGACTGAAGTGCAGTATGTCCGGAAAACCTCAGTGTTTTTTCTTCTACCTGTGTTCTGTTACCATCTCCTAATTTCTCCTTGATTTACTTAACAGCTTACTCAGTGCAGAGATTGAGTAATATCAGCAATGGATTACAAATCTGGTTCATTCTTATCTCAAACACAGGTTCCCTCTCATGTCCTTCGATTTCCATAAGTTCAGACTTGTTTCTGTATAAGTTGCAATTAACCACTCAGGACTGTTACAGCTTCTTCTAAATCTACATAAGCTATAAACATAGGTTTCCTTTTCTTTATCTTCCAAGAAGTGTCATAAGGTCAGTATTGCCTCGTGTGTTCGCACGTTTCTTCTGAACCTAACTTGGAACACTCCGATGTCAGCTTTTACCAGTCTTTCCATTTTATTACTAATTCGTGACGATATTTTACAAATATAACATATTAAATTGATACTTCCGTAGTACTCACATCTACGAGAATCTGCCTTCTTTGGAATCGGAGTTAATACCTTCTTCTTAAAGTCTGTGGTGTTGCGCCTGTTTCGTATGTCACCAGATGGAATGGTTTCATCGTGGCTATCTCTCCCACACATCCCAATTAGTCTGTGAGAATTTCGTGTACGTCAGGGAGATTGTTTCGCTTTGGTCCTACACTGCTGTGTCAGATTCTTCTAGCGGTATCATACCTCCGGCCTCAGCTAAACCTACTTCCTCATCTTCTTGTCTTGACGTTGAGTTTCCTTATTAAAAAGTTATTATTCAACTTCCACAAAGAATATATTGATGTTTTATAGATTTACTCTGTTTAAATGTCCACAGGTGTGTTAGTGTGTTGAAGTCTGTGGATCGTGATATAACAATCGGGGATAAGATAAACGTGGCTATGGCGGCACCAGCGACTAAAACTGGAACAATACTACCTGTTGCTGAGCCCGAAGTTGCTTAACTCTCTCTCGAGATGCGAAGTGCTTTCATTTGATGAATGAGGGAATGGTTAAATCTATTTTCAAATGAGCACAGTATACTCATTTACATCCGCGTCCGCATGATCATGAAAATTCAAGTTACTTTGTACCTGTTAGAAGCGAGTGTATTGTTTTCATAAGCGAATGTGAGCAGTGACAATTAGATTGAACTATTTGAAATTCTGAAAATATCAGGGATTAAAAATAACGAGTGAAGGTACATCTTCAAATTTTACAGAAACTAAGATGCTGTCATTAAGAGTCGAAGATAAAGAAAGAAGGTATTGCTCTCCTGTAGTCTATCCTCCGTGCTATTCAGTATGTACGAGGCCTGTTCAGAAAGTAAGCTCCGATTGATTGCCAAATTGAAACCACAGTGAACATCAGAAATGTTTTACTTGTAACAATTAGCTACACCTTTCAGCTACTTCTCTACGCAGTCGCCGTTCTGACTTAGACTTTTGTCATAGCGTTGTACCAACTTTTCAATAGCCTCATCATAGAAGGCAGCCGCCAGTGCTTTCCGCCAATTCTCCACGCTGGCCTACACCTCGTTGTCTGTGTCAAAATGTTGTCTTCAAAGACAGCGGTTCATGTGACCAGAGATGAAACTCAGGGGTAGACAATTGCGGACTGTATTGTGGGTAATCTCACATTTCCATTTGAAAACGATGCAGGAGCATCTTCATTGCCCCTGCAGAATGCGGCTGAGAATTGTCTTGAAGAAGAAACAGCACGACAGCTATGTAATGTTAGCTGCATAGCTTCAGGCGAAATTTCTCACCAGGCCCTCGTACTTGGCGGCAGACACTATTTTCTAGACATCTTTACGCACTCACTGCGAGCTCAGAAATGAGAAGAGCGACGTGATGCTAACTGGGGTTATACTAGAGACACTACCCAACACATCTGTGCAAAGCTTTATCGGATTTTCATAGTCATTTCCATTTCGCGACCGATCGGATCTTACTTTCTGAACGCCCCTCGTACATTCACAAAGAAACTGGTATTGGCATGGGTATTCAAATACAGAGATATGTAGACGGGTAGAATACCGTCCTGCGGTCGGCAACACCTACATAAGACAATAAGTGTCTCATGCTCTTGTTAGATTGGTTACCGCTGCTACAATGGCAGCTTATCAAGGTCTAAGTGAGTTTGGACGTGGTGTTATAGTCGGCGCACGAGTGACGGGGCACAGCATCTCCCAGGTAGCGACGAAGTGAGGATTTTCCCGTACGACCACTTCACGAGTGTACCGTGAATATCAGGAATCCGGTAAAACATCAAATCTCCGACAACGCTGGGGCCGGGAAAAGACCCTGCAAGAACGGGATCAACCACGATTGAAGAGAGTCGTTCAACGTGACAGAAGTGAACATTGCTGCAGATGTCAGTGCTGGGCCATCAACAACTGTCAGCGTGCGAACCATTCAACGAAACATCATCAATATGGGCTTTCGGAGCCGAAGGCCCACTCCTGTACCCCTGATGTCTGCACGACATCAAGATTTACGCCTCGCCTGGACTCGTCATCACCGACATTGGACTGTTGATGACTGGAAACATATTGCCTTTTGGGACGAGTCTCACTTCAAATTTTATCAAACTGATGGACGCGCACAGCAATGGAGACAACCTTATGAATCCATCGACCTGTATGTCAGCAGGAGACTTTTGAAGCTGGTGGAGGGTCTTTAAGCGTTTGATATAGGACCCCTAATACGTCTAGATACGACTCTGACGAGCGTGATATGGGACCCCTAATACTCCAGATACAAGTCTGACAGTGGAGATGTACGTAAGCATCCTGTCTGGTCACCTGCATCCATTCGTGTCCATTGTGCCTTCTGACGGCCTTGGGAAATTCCAGCAGAATAATGTTACACTACACACGTCCAGAATTGGTACAGAGTGGCTTCAGGAACACTCTTCTGTGTTTAAACACTTCCGCTGGCCACCAGTTTCCCAGACATGAACATTATTGAGCACATCTGGGATACGTTGCAACGTGCTGTTCAGAAGAGATCTCCACCCCCTCGTACTCATACGGATATATGGACAGCCGTGCAGGATTCATGGTGTCAGTTCCCTCCAGCACTGCTTCTGACATTAGTCGAGTCCATGCCACTTCGTGTTGACGCACATATGCCTATTCGCGGGGGCCCTACACGATATTAGGGTGGTGCACCAAT
The DNA here is from genome assembly GCF_023864345.2 of Schistocerca serialis cubense. Taxonomy (NCBI): domain Eukaryota; kingdom Metazoa; phylum Arthropoda; class Insecta; order Orthoptera; family Acrididae; genus Schistocerca; species Schistocerca serialis. The sequence goes on from NC_064638.1 coordinate 494,156,290, forward strand.
TTCTTTGGCTCTTCAGTGTAGAACAGGTAGTAAAGGACTCAAGAAATATTTTGGAAAAGGACTTAAAATGAGAGGAGGAGATATAAAATTTTTACGTTTTTGCGACAATAAGATAATTCTGAAATACTATTTGCAGTGTCTGTATTATACGGTAAAATATGTAACGTTCTTCAAACATGGGGGCATACAGAGAAAGAAAATCTATTCACATCTTGCCTTAGACTCGCGCACCGCTTAAACTAATGGCCCCATCCCCGGAATCCTCATTCTGTCTTACAGAATTCCCGCTGAATACTCACCAATACCCTCAGGTAACTTCTCGTGTTGATGGACTAGTAACGGCGCACGTAACTTGATGTCAGAGAGACCGAATATCATAAGTCTATTGTACGGTAATATTGCATCCTATTTACCTGCTCCAGTTTCTCAAGCTGCTACACGTACAACAGTTGTTCAAAAGGGGGTCCACCAACGTCAATACAGGCATGTCATCGTCTCACGGAGTTCTGTCGCACTAATTCTAATGTACCCGGTTGTGTTCAAGCAGTGTTGCAAGCAATGAGAATTCTTGCCAGAAAATCCTGTTTAGTCTCGACAGGCGTTTCCTACAAAAGGCTTTTCATATGGCCCTACAATAAGAAATGAAGTGGTGTGAGAACAAATGATCGTGCTGGCCTCGGCCTATCCACTTTTCAGGGAAAGACATCAAATTATGTGTGTGGTTACTAGTCCATCAACACGGGAATTTATCTGGTGGTGTTGGTGAATATTCAGCGGGAACAAAAAAAAAAAAATGAATGCTCGTCATGATTGCTTACTCCACAATCTTAGCAATAACAGTACCGATACACGTAGCTGTCAGAGGTATCGGAACCATTTCCATTTATAACTTTCGACTCGGTCGAAACCGCGTAAATTCATACAATTTATCTTTCTCCATCATCCATAAATAATTGTAACATCACGGAATGACCCTGTAAATTGCAGTAGCTATGTATAATTGAAGAGAGTGCGTCACAGCGGTATTGTTAATGGCAGAGATTTTGGTAACTGTTCCATTTGATTGAAAATGTCAGTGCAGTAGTTTCTGCTGCCAGTACTATTGGTCTGACAGAGGCACATCTATTGGCATTTCACTTTGAAACTCCGATTACCAAAGTTGGAGAAGTATCAGTATTTAGAAAAAACGATTTCTTGTTTTTTAAATACGAAATCTATTAATACTTTATGCAGAAAATGTGTGACAACATACGAAAATGTCACACTCCAGCCATATGTATATTGTGTTTGAGTACACTATGTAATCAAAAGTACCCGATCACCTGGCTGAAAATGACTTACCAGGTCGTGGCGCCCTCGATCGTTAATGCTGGAATTTAGTACGGTGTTGGCCCACCCCTTAGCCTTGATAATAGCTTCCACTCCCGCAGACATACGTTAAATCAGGTGCTGGAAGGTTTCTTGGGGAATGGCAGCCCATTCTTCACGGAGTTCTCTGAGGAGAGGTATCTATGTCGGTCGGTGAGTCCTGGCATGAAGTCGGCGTTCCAAGACATCCCATAGATGTTCTGTAGCATTCAGGTCAGAGCTCTGTGCAAGCCAGTCCACTGCAGGTATGTTATTGTCGTGTAACTACTCAACCACAGGCCGTGTTGAAAGATGCAGTCGCAATCCCCGAACTGCTCTTCAAGAATGGGAAGCAAGAAGGTACTTAAAACATTAATGTAGGCCTGTGCTATAATAGTGCCAAGCAAAACAGTAAGTAATGCAAGACCCCTCCATGAAAAACACGACCGCACCGTAACTCGCCGCCTCCGAATTTTACTGTTGGCACTTTACACCCTGACAGATGACTTTCAACGGTCATTCGCCATACCCACACCCTGCCATTGGATCGCCACATTGTGGACTGTGATTCGTCACTCCACATAACGTTTTTCCACTGTTCAATCGTCCAATGTTTACGCTCCTTACACCAAGCGAGGCGTGGTTTGGCATTTACCGGCGTGATGTGTCGCTTATGAGCAGCCGCTCGACCATGAAATCCAAGTTTTCTCATCACCCGCCCAATTTTCATAGTACTTGCAGTGGATCTGATGCAGTTTAGAGTCATGTGTGATGGTCTGGATAGATGGCTCCCTATTACACATTACGACACTCTTCAACTGTCGGCGGTCACTGCCAGTCAAGAGACGAGATCGGCCTGTAAGCTTTTGTGCTGTACGTGTCCCTTCTTGTTCCCACAGCACTGTCACATCGGAAACCGTGGACCTAGGCATGTGTAGGAGTGTGGAAGTCTCGCGTAAAGACGTATGACACAAATGACACCCAATCACAAGACCACGTTCGGAGTCCGTGCATTCCACGGAGCGCCCCATTTTGCTCTCTCACGATGTCAAATGATTACTGAGGTCTTGTATGGAGTACCTGGCAGTAGGTAGTAGCACAATGCACCTAATATGAAAATCGTACGTGTTTTGGGTGTCCGGATAATTTTGAACGCATAGTGTATCCGCGCATATGAGAGAAAGCATACACGGTATTGGACAGATTAATCTCAAAGTGTTTGTGTTTGTACTGAAATTTGGGGCAAGTATTGTTCTGGCTGTCCTGCAGATGCGACACATTCGATTATCTCCGCAGGTGTGCCGTTGAATATTCACGTGCCGCGCTTTTTTCAGCGCCCTGGCAAATAACAGCGCGTGTCTCTGTCGCAGGTGCTAGTAGGACGACCTGCCAACCAGCGTATTTCAGTCGATGCCGGCGAGCGGTTGATTCCACCGGTCATCACCTCTCACGCACACGCTGGGCATGAAGTAAGGTCTCGCTGTAGCCGGTACATTGTCGATGTCACACTTAGCGATTGGTGTCGTAATCTTCGTCTCGCATTACGTTAATTAATTCAGCTGTGATAAGGCTGTCTACCGTTCTATATTTAAGAGTTAAGTCCCCATCACCTCTTCTACACTCACAAGAAAAGTTAATCAGAGCTAAAATATCGGTACTCGTTAACCAAGTGAGCCTCCAAACGTATAATGCTTGTCAAAGGAAGCTCCAGATAACATGGTGGGATTTGAGTGGAGTTTCGTACACGTTCATATCATCGGCGGGAATATAAATGATTTAGAGTTGCAAGTCTGTGTGCGATGTAGAACGGCAATCAAAGCACATCAGAGTTGTTCATGCTTACTGATGTTATCAGGCCTGGTAAGGTATATAAGGTTAGTGGACAGAATCAGATATTGATAAATCACTGTCAAAGAGACATAGATGCCGCGTACTCTTAAGAGAAAGGATTATCACCACCTGACCGAATTTAAAACGGCGCTCGTGTGGGGTCTCCATGATGCCAGCTGCTCGAATCGTGCAGTATCCAGATTTGAGGGACATTCGGGGGTGTTGCTGGCCAGACATTGAAGTGATTTGGAACGTGAGGCCACGCCTTCTCATCGTCAAGTTTCCGGTCGATCAAGTCCAACCAGCACACGGGAGGACGGCTGTGACGTGCCCCAAGCGCTTTGTGGTCCCTTCACATCTGCGCATGTCATCTGAGGCAGGTAATGCACTCTGTAAAACAATGTTTGTCATCCAGCATTATTGACCGGGGACCAGGTGCAACCGGACTAGCGAATTATCGTCCGCTTCGTAGGCTGCTGTTGACTTCACAACGCAAACGGCTGCATTTGGAATGCTGCCGCCACCGGTGTCCACGGACTGATGATGATTGGCGTCGCGTTGTGTTCATCAATTAATTGTTATTGTTTACTGTCCGCGTGATTTTCGGCTGGGCGTGGCGGCGATATGGGGACAGGCCCGTCGTTTAGGACTGGGACAATGGTATTGTTGCCGTGGTATGAGGAACGTCGGGTATGACTTCAGATAACGTCTGGTGGCGTTTGAATAGTTTCTGCCGGCACAACGGTAAGTTGCGCACACCCTACCTCCTCATGTTCTGACTCTCAATTTACAGTACGTGGTGCCATTTTTCAATAGGAAAATGTTCATCCGCACATGGCACGTCTCTCTATGAACTTCCTGCGTGATGTTGAGGTACTCCTGCGGTCTGCAAAATCCCCAGATGTGTCCGCAGTACAACATGTGCGGGACCAGCTCATAGGACAACTTCGTCCCAGTTTATACTGCCAAGTTCTTCGTAAATTTGATTCAGTATTTTAATCACTCAAGTAACGCCACGTACCGTCTCAAGCCACATAACATGCCGTCTGAACCCCTGAAAATTCATTATGTTCGCTTTTACCATTCTAGGTCAAGCAGTGTACGAGTAACACGTACTGCACAAGTGCTGCACTCCGCATTACCAGCCTCTGAATTATGCGCGGAATTCAGTAACCAGTTGTAGTCTTGACATCAGGAAAAATGAATCTAAAAAATGGTTCAAATGGCTCTGAGCACTATGGGACTCAACATCTTAGGTCATAAGTCCCCTAGAACTTAGAACTACTTAAACCTAACTAACCTAAGGACATCACACACACCCATGCCAAAAAATGAATCTGAATTAATCATCGATTGTAAGTTTTCAGTAGAGGTCTGCATACAGTACAGTGAGCAGACTTGGTGTGTCAGCATCAGTTTGAAGAGCTAAACGGTGCAAGGATTTTCTGGGACTTCTTTCCAATACCGCTTCCCGCTCGTCTATCTCACTGAAACCAATATTCTTCTTCCCACCCTGTCGGAGCCGAGCAAAGAGCCACAGCATCATGAATTGATCGCAGCCTGCAATTGCTGAGGTGAGGGGCGGTAAGGGGGGTTGAGGGAGAGGTATTGGTTCCTTTGTTCTGCAAGGGCGAGCGCTCGCAGCGTACCTGAAACGGTATGCTTTATGTGTGTTGGAAAGCGAAGGAGATCAGGTCCGTCTACCACCCAGTTCTCTGGCTAGATCCCTACTTACTTCCATTTCAATTTTATTAGTTATAATTACGCGGTCTGCTCATGTTTGTGCACTGATTCTTTTATTCGTTGTCTTTTATATCATTGTAATATTCAATAGCATTTTAGCCGTTGTTCACTGAGTAATCCACAGTTTTTGACCTCATATCCCTGTCTGAACTGCAGCGCGTCTCACCTGGCAATACACGCAATTTATCATGAAAATCAGATTCAGGTTACAAAAAGTACTACAAACTGTTTTCCTTTTCCTCTTCGACTGATCTTGACGTCAAGAAAATTATCAATTCTTTCAGTTAATTGATTGTAAATTTCTGAAACTTTTGTGTCAATATCCTGCTTATGAATTATTTTGTTGTACGTTGTTCTCCAGAAGTACTGCATTTCTGGGCGACTTTTTAATTTACGACTGGGAAGGTACTCCAGATCTATCGCCGTTATATTGATAGCCAAGAATGCAATAGGGTCAAATAAAAATTTTGTACTTGGATTGGATTGTCTGGGGAAAGAGACCAAACAGTGATGTCATCGGTCTCATCAGATTATGGAAGGACGGGGAAGGAAGTCGGCCGTGCCCTTTCAAAGGAATCATCCCAGCATTTGCCTGGAGCGATTTAGGGAAATCACGGAAAACCTAAATCTGGATGGCCGGACGTGGGATTGAAATTTTGTAACCTTTTACCTGTTACATACTATGTGATACACGAATTACTAGTACCTTTCTTTTAAGGTGTATTTCAGAGTTGGTTGTAATCTGTATGTGTCTGTTAGCCATATAGCCTTTCTGCAATGATAATAGTGTTAATATAATAGAAATGACGCAGTTATTTCAATAAATATAAATACACCATTATTGGTATCACGTTGATTAATGTAACCGAATTAAATATGATTGTCGTCCTTCTGCTTGCCATATTTACGTCAAGGTCAGATGTTTCTTTAAGCAAGCGGGACTCAAGCTTGGAACTGAGATGGTGGATTTAAGGCAGCAGCTTGACATACTGCGATATAGATTGACAGTACTTCAGAAGATAAAACTTGTGTGCAAACCTTGTTCTACATCTGAAGCTCGGTTGTACATTTCCCTCGAAACACGTACAACTCCTCGTAGGAAACGACCAATTCGCCCATGATGAGCGGACGTTTTATCATAAATGTTTACCATTTAGTTAACATTACAGCCATGATGCTCCTTAAAATGTAAGCGAATAAATGGCAGCGTATGGATGGGAAGCACCGACGTTATCCACAGAAAGGACCGTTAAGTGATTCTTTGTTTCCTGTGGAAATCCCTCCTCGAAATGTGAGCGACGCAAATACAGGCGAGCCCAGGAGAGTTCTGTTTGTGACCGGTGAAACCGTATCGTGAAACTCTCATGACTGGGAAAGGGAACTCGCCACCAGCAGGCCTTACGTGCTAGGAAAACACATTCTGTCGCTAAGCTTGCGCCCCACTGAGAAACATAAAACGGGAGTGAACATTCCTGCAAGCGCGCCACCACCCTTGTGCCACATGGTGACTTGTCAAGCGGGCTAACCTCTGTTTGCAACGTGCTGCGAGCCATCATGCTGCAGTGCAGATTATGAGAATGCTTTCTCAATGCGTGTCCGTGAAACTGTATCACTGATCAGTTGGTACCTTTGAGAGGGAGTGCCAACGAGGAATCGTGTTTCGATTGATACTGATATATAGTCAGCCAGTGATGAGATACGCTGATAAAATTTTAGTGCTCTGGAAGAGCAAGGGTGACGAGACCAGCATAAAAACAGGAGAGAAGCAGAGGGAGAGAACTTTCGTTTACGGTAGAGTGAAGAAATTTGTTGTGCATTCAGTACAAATTTTGTAGGAGACTCTCGATGATGAGCGATTCCTCCTGATTCCTTCGAGAGTGTTTGTGTTGGGATTTCATCTGAATTCTTGGTAGTCCGAAATTAGTCTACGCTTCCCCTAGATATTGATCCAGTCCCATAATAGTTTCATCCTACTCCATGTTGTTCTAGTTTCCTTTCCAGTATTTCCTGAATTTCATTCCAGCTCGACGCTTCTCACGAGCATTCAACTTCGCTTCTTTTCTTGAAGGCACTCTCTCTCTCTCTCGCCTCATGCTGCATTTGTTCGATTGTCATACGAGTTTTGGCTCTGCTACCAACGAGTCGCGCGACTGCTACGGTCGCAGGTTCGAATCCTGCCTCGGGCATGGATGTGTGTGATGTCCTTAGGTAAGTTAGTTAGGTTAGTTAGGTTTAAGTAGTTCTAAGTTCTAGGGGACTGATGACCACAGATGTTAAGTCCCATACTGCTCAGAGCCATTTGAACCATTTTGAACCAATGAGTCATTTTCATGACTACCGTCATATGGTTAAAATTCGATTCCCTGGGTGCAGCCTAGTAGCCCGAGCACATGCAAAATTTCATAACTGCCGCTGAGCCGACTCCTCTTTAAGCTACTAACTGAATGGTGAAGGCGTCGGCCTTGCCTGTGGCCCGCAGCACTTACCTTTTCGCCCTGCACAAAGCGAAGAGGGTATTCAACCGTCGATAACTGTCAGTTACGCAGCTTACACTATACTCTCGCAGAAATGAAGGACAAGGTAACAGCCGTAGACACACGCCGCCAGAGACCGAGGTCTGCCAAAGGTCAACTCTGCCCTGAAAATGGGGTAACGTTGGCGAGATCTAACTGGCAAGCTAGCTCTACAGAGAGTGCATTAGTGCCGTGTTTGCATAGTCCAAATACCCTGGAAAATTGTACTTACTGATTCTTGCCTTTTATTTGAAATTTGGAAATTTGTGGTAAGTTCCTATCGGACCAAACTGCTGATGTCATTGGTCCCTGGGAGAGGGGGGGGGGGGGGGGGAGGGGAACCGAGTGAACCATGGCAAGGCGCCTCAAACCGCACAGTTACCCCGCGCCCAAGCGCTTTTTATTGCTGTAATAAGTTGTTTGTATACACCATCTGCTTTCACAGCTGTCTTTCCGATATTTCAAATGGCTCTGAGCACTATGGGACTTAACATCTATGGTCATCAGTCCCCTAGAACTTAGAACTACTTAAACCTAACTAACCTAAGGACATCACACAACACCCAGTCATCACGAGGCTGAGAAAATCCCTGACCCCGCCGGGAATCGAACCCGGGAACCCGGGCGCGGGAAGCGAGAACGCTACCGCACGACCACGAGCTGCGGACCCCGATATTTCACATCCGGTCAAGACGTAACTTTTTGTTTGATTAATTATGTCCAGCGTGGCACCCAACAAATAAAAACTTAACTATCCATCTCAGTTTCCCATATCCCCACCAATATTTAGCATCCACTACATTTCAGACCAAAAGTGGGCGCGGTATCACCCTACTTGTACCACGAGTTTTGGCATGCAGGGATTTGCCTCCTGTGCGTTCGTTGAATAATATTAGCCGCTCCTGTTAGCAGTGAACAACGGAACAAAAGCAAAGCTATGGAATTCGATAATACAATGATCGGTTGATCCAGATGTTAGTTAACATATTGAAGGCCACGTAGGACAGTTGTTGCCCTTTTCTTAGTAGAAACCCGGGTGAAGAACATATTTCAATTTGTTTTTGTCACAGCAATCGCGTAAATAACCACCACCCCTCTCTCTACTGTGCACGACAATTCTTTAGCGCTGAACACGATCAAAATTATCTCGTTTTCTGACGTTCATTACTACTGAGGACGCTGTGTGAGACGACATCTGTAATTAATGCTAGTCTGAAGGCACTCATGGATAACGTTTTGAATATACTGTATATGCACGATAATGATCGAAGCAGAAGAAATGAATCAAAGTTTTTGCTGCGCCAGGACTCGAACCCTGGTCTTCTTGCTCGCCGGGCAGAAATGCTAACCATGACACCACCAAAACACAGTGGTCAACATTGCTGCATGAACTACCGAAGTTGAATGCCCTCCTCTACACAAACTTCAAATCGTATCTTCAGCTTATTGACTCTTACATTGTCACTACTGCTAGGGCTCTCCGGCATTGGAATAGCACCCAAGCATTGGACGTAATAGGAATGTCCTGTATCATAGGTGATCTTATAGATCTTATAATTATATGTTTCCCTGAGACACTTAAGTCTCTTCCTCATCTACGATAATGATCGAAGCAAAAGAAAGAAATTGAAAGGGAAAATTAGCTGAAGATATTAACTGAAGTTTGGTGTGGGCAGGGCATTCATGTTGGGTAGTTTGTGCAGCACTGTTGACCGTAGTGTTATGGTGGTGTAATTGTTAGCAGTTATGCCGAGTAAGCGCGAAAACCCAAATTCGAGTCCCAGCTGCAGCAAAAATTTTAATTCATTTCTTCTGCTTCTAGCATTATTGTAGATAAGGAAGAGACTTAAACTTCTCAGGAAAACATTTGATACTGCGTATGGTTTCGTCGTAGCAGACCTTCGCTGCAACGGAGCTGCCTCCAACGATAACTAAAAGCTGCCTGATTGTAACACAGCCTCACAGTCAGTGTATCGACATCAGTCGATCAGAAACAGGCTAAACACAGTTTCAAGATACACAATCCAATCACATTAATGTGGCCATCTGTCAGACGCTTGAAAAGCCACTTTTGCAGTGCGGGCGTGCAGGAAGAGAGTATATGAGGTTCTAGAAGATATCGATAGAGATGTCGAGGTATGCTATATCCAGTACCATGGCCAGCCGTGCTAGCTTTCCTGGTTCAGGATCCATGCAACGCACAGCCCGATCGACGTGGTTCCGTAGATTATCGATTGTGTTTAAATCTGGGGAGTTTGTTGTGGAGGTAAGTATGGGAAACGCATCCTGATGCTCTTAGAACCACGCGCGCACAGTCTGAGCTGTGTGACACGTTGCATTGTCCTGCTGCCATATGCTATCCTGCTGAGGAAAAGACAAACTGCATGTAGAGGCGATCGCAGTCCGCAAGGATACAAGCATACTTATGTTGATCTGTTGTGACTCTCAGATTGGCGAAATCAACCAGGGAATGCCACCAAAACATTCCACAGACCATGGCACTCCCTCACAGTGCACGCACCCTTGTAAGGTCTGTTGCGAAGCTATGCCGCAGCCCCCCCCCCTCCTCCCGCCCCCCAACGGCCATTTTTCCGATGGAGCATAAAACGTGATTTATCTGAGAAAGCCACCTGTCGCTACTCAGCTGACGTCCAATGATGTCGGTACTGGTATGCAAATCCCGTACTTCATCACCGATGAACAACACTCAGCATGGGTGACATGCACTAGGAGCCTACAGCGGAACGGTCGTTGACAAGAAACAGATGGTAGCCCTTGGTCATCTGGGGTGGTCAATTGCTCAACAGTCGCAAATCTATTAACTCGCACTTACTATCGATCACCCCTGTCATGTATGGCCCATGGTGGTGTCACAGTTGCCTAGGCGCCAGTTATCAATACCGCCATTTTGTCATTCACGGGAGACTTTGACCACATCGGAAAGTGAACAGTTCACAAACTTAGCCATTTCGGAAATACTTCCACCCTCCATCAGAAAGTTAATTGTCGTGCTCTATGGACGTCAGCCTAAATCGGTCCGTTTCCGCATTATGACAATGACTGTGCTGATTCCACATCCAGGGACACGCTCCATATACCCTTCACTGTTAGTGCTAGCACCTGCCCTCTATAAGTGATTATTACACGTTGATGTCGAAAGCAGGCGGTTGTCATATTAATGTGGCTGGACTTTGTGCATGTGTCTCATACAAATGAGGTCATGAAATTCGTGAAGCTTTCTGCACTGCTTGGCAGTACGAAAGACAGCAGAAGGGATAAGAAAATATCTGGAAGAAAACATCATGATACCCAACACCGATGGAGGAGGTCAGGCACCATGTCCCCGAAATATACACATCACCAAGCAAATCAGATAGTAATTTTTATCCAACAGCTACAATTTGTGTGTCATTATCCTTGTGCTGTGAGGCTTTAACAAAAATCTTGTATTGCGGTTTTCTTGTGCTTAACTGAACGCTTCGTGGCATCTTCTAGGCTAGAAGGTCAGTTACAGTACCCAACAATTTATTGATAAGTGACATTTGTGGTAATTTAATGACTGGAATGATACACTCTTTTCGGTTCAATTCTTAGAACTTGAGGAGCTGATTTAGAAAATTATATGATCTCTCTTTCGACGATTGGAAACCCTGATTCACTCTTGGACTGACTAACCTGGGCTGCTGCAAGGATCATATCCATGTCTGAATAACACTTCGTCAACTTTGCAAAAGTGTAATTCACCGCCATCACCATATCGTATATCATTTTTTGTGCTCTTACAGTCAACTCAGTGTCCATTGCGTATATATCGTTTGTCGCTATCTTTGCCAGCTTCACTAAGTATGGCTTGTACTTACTATTCACTACCTCTAAATCATCAACAGCAATAATTCTTCCAACTAGTACAACGTCATTTCTGTCAACAATCGCCTCTACTCCAGCCCTACTAAAAGATGTATTTTTGTCACATATTCATTATCGGTTGCTGTACTTCCGATCTATCCGAGTCATCACACTATCAGAGCAATCCCTACAGTATTTCTCCTCACATCTTCACGTTCACCTGCTGTTCTGTAGCAGCATGTGACATTTCTGGATAAGCAATAGTTACCCTGTCAGTATCACCATTACGTATAGGACAGACTGCCACCGACTGCATACCTGATTTCAGCGTCCGCAACACCACAACAGACCCACTCTGACTCGATGAATACTGACGAACAAAAGTTTTTAGACGCAACTTGTAGATAGTAAGCTATTACAGGCGTAGTTTTCCATATAGTTTTCTTGTGTGAATCAGGAATTTAGTACTCCTCCAAGGATCTGTATTAGTACGTATGTGGTTTGACGTGCACGGAGTGTGCTGAGCTCGTTCTGTTGGCTTGATAGGTAATTGTGGCACAGCACTGACAAAGTAAATCATAGATTTGTCACAACAGTGTCTTATGGTTTGAATTTCTTTCTCTCTACACCACACAATTGTGGCTCAAGTCAGCGTAGCAAAGCGCCGATATCTTCTGAATGCGAGATGATTTATTGGCCATTATGACGTTCCAGGCCCATGGAATTTAGTGGGCTTTGTGGCAGGAAATCTCCCTACGATAACTGTCCGAACTAATGTATACCATAATGGAAGGCCATATATAAGAGGATTATGACGAAGAAAACAACATGGAATATTGCAGCGTTGCAGTGAGGACATGGTTATAGCTGGTATAGCGCCTGTGGCTATGTAGACACTTGGGGGTGAACTTCAAGGTTAAAAGATCACTTATGGTCATAACTGTAAACGTAGGGTCTTTATCGCAGATTTCCTTTGGTAAATAATTCAAGTTGTGCTCTTCTCCCGGACTTGTGTGCTTCTTACGCGACGCAGGGATCAGGCAAAACACGCTACTAGGACAATGTTGTGTGGAAGGTAGGGCGGCTTGAGCGAAGAAGATGAGTGGCACGCTGTTAAGACTAAGTATAGAGACAAGAAAGAGGATACGTAGAAAAAGCTGTGTTAAGTTTCGTAATGGTCTCAGGAGTAATGCTGAAGGATGCCTCAGATTCCAAAACACCTACGCCCATAAGATGGGTTGACACAACTCCCGGTGTAGACTGCATAAGAGTCATTGACTCCAGCCGGCCGTTGTGGCCGATCGGTTATAGGTGCTTCAGTCTGGAACCGCGAGACTGATACGGTCGCAGGTTCGAATCCTGCCGTGGGCATGGATGTATGTGATGTCCTTAGGTTAGTTGGGTTTAAGTAGTTGTAAGTTCTAGGGGACTGATGACCTCAGATGCTACGGCCCATCCTGCTCAGAGCCATTTGAATCATTTGAACCATTGACTCCGCAGTTAGGCAGCTTGGAGAGCACTGCAGGAAGCAGCGAATGAACCACTCATGAGAATTGAAGCGCGTGTAGTGTAAGTGTGATAACGTATCTCTGGTATTTGTTCTAATCTAGAACTAATTTGAGACAGCCACTAACTGCTACCTGTAAACTGTAGAGAGATTTTATATTTTTCTGCGTATCTGTCTTAGCTGTTGAACTGTCACAGGCAGACTTAAAGAAGCTATCAAAAGACTAACCAGATCTTTTGCAAAGAACTGCACATTACTAATTAGATCGCGGTGCAGCACAAGCAAAAACTTGGTGGGCGTATGACATATGTCACTTGGGAAGTCGCAGTGCTGTAAAATACGCTCTGTGGTGTGAAGAAGTACCTGGCGGCTGGCCAGGAAGATAATCGGAGCGTCGTCACATCAAAACAGTGTGTCATCGAAAGGTCAAAGCCTGCTGTCATCACTACTCTGTCGCCATTCTGCCTGGACAGTCTGCCGAGTGGGGCCATCCCAGCCACCTATACGATGGGTGTCTGCCAGGGCTAGACAGCCACCAGGCTAAGCTCCAAGGCCTCATAGTCTATGATCCTGTCGCGTGCCACAGCTGGAGCAAGCGACCAGTACGGCATTTATTGGCCACATCGCTAGCAGCGTAACCACACCGGTGTGCCTCTTCAGCCACTGACGCAGCCCAGCGCCGCCGTCAATGTCTTACTACGCGAGTTCGCTCTTCTAGGGCATGACGAGCGTAACAGCTACTGACAACACTCGCCGCAGTGCGCCGCCTGATTGACGTCTGGCCACACCGTAGGACATGGACGACGTGGATCAACGCCAGGTGGCGCCACCAGACGAGAGTGCGCACCCACATCTGCTTTAAGCTTTTGGGAGAAATAAAGAGTTTACGTGCAGCTCTTCCGCCTATCCTCATTCCCCCAGTAGTCTATGCCAACCCATTTAAAACTATGGAACGAACATGTAGGAGAACGGATCTCCACTGTGATATCTAGAAATGAAGCTCCTCCACTCTTCCTTGGTGGTAATTGTATCCTATTCCGCTCATGATCATCATATATAGCGTCAAAGCTGCTACACCATTGCATGCATCTTGCATATCCGCTCCTGCGTCACAAAACAGCCATCACAGGTTCATCACCTTCATCCACACCAACCTATCAGGTCCAGCGTCGTGAACATCATCACATTATGTGACTGAATATGCTCTGGATATGGCGTCATGCCACATAAGACCCAAACCAACAGACCAACCAAAGACCGTACAAACCACAAGAAAAATTAGTTTCCGTGAAATATTGATCAATGACACACTGCACTTTTCCAAAAACCAAAAACCTAACACATGGTCTCTGAACCCTGAAACATCTGCTGCAGCTGACTCTTTTGTCTGAACCTGATGTGATTAAAAATTCTCCAACACAAAAGGTCTGCCCTTTGTAGCAAAGCAACAATATCCCCTGACATACACATCCCTCCTGTAAAGTAACCCGTTGGTATACCCTCTGATCTGAAGGCATCATTCTAGTCTCCCATTCTCCAGACTATCGCAGCCTCCCCAGTGCTCCCATCACTTCACTCAACTGAGTTGATCCCCAGTGCACAACTCATGAGATTGAGTGGCGACTAAAAACTAATACTTACTTCTAGAACTAGCAAGCCTTCTGCATCTGTATCACATCGTTTCTACATTGTTATTCCGCATATTGCCCGTCCAACTGCTCACCACCTCATTACAAGAGGTGTCCTCATCTACTACCGAAGACACTGTTGAACCCTCCACATATCAAGAGCAGACGTAATGTAATGCTGATGGCTACTGCTTTATGCTCTTATTGGACATAGTCTGATATTTCCAGCGTGATTACCCATAACATGTCAACTCTGTGATGTACCATAATGTTAACACTACCATATATGCCGACGAACTTAACGACTTATACTGCACCAAACCTGATAAGTTCTGTAGGTGGCCCATAAGTGCCGAAACTGGTAATTTTTAGTATTATATCGCAACTGTGATTAGAAATTTATAGCTTTTCTGCCTACAGAAATTACGTTTGCCCATACAATGAACGATTTTATTTTCAGAGCCCGATTACGAGGCTTGACGTCTCCTTGAGTTTCCCTCCTGTACTTTCCGTTCAACAAGGGCGTTTCTAACACGAACTGTTTATATTAATACATTGTACTTCGCGTAAGTAGGACGCAGTGTTAAGTCACGAACAGACTGTGTGCAAGGACACAAATAGTTACGGTACAGTTGATCTCAAAACTGCTCCACAACCTGATTAATAACTCTCTATCCAAATTAGAAATTTTTGGAAAATTGTGGTAAGTTACTATGGGACCAAACTGCTGAGGTCATCGGTCTTTAGGCTTATACACTACTTAATGTAACTTAAACTAACTTATGCTAAGGACAACACACACATCCATTCCCGATGGAGGACTTGAACCTCCGACGGGGGAAGCCGCACGAAGTGCGGGAAGACGCTTCAGTCCGCGCGGCTACCCTGCGCGGCTCTAAATTAGACTACACAAACTAATTCAAGTTCCTAGTGATCCATGAAAGTGTGGATATAACTGAATCAAACCACACCAATGATTGAAAATGAACAGATACTTCTCAATTTCATTTCTACCCTGATGAAGATCGTTATGCTTTTCTATTAAGCTGTATCTGTCACCTGACTGTGGGTATACCTGTAAACAAGTCACAAAACTGTTCTCAGATGAAAGGCTCACGCTCAATTCAACTAAAATGGATTGATATGCGCCGTCACAGATAGCGTCCCTCGTTCCGATAAGTGCCTCGCAGAGCGGCGTAAACAGTGCCTTCAAAATACGTACAGATCTACGAGGGGATGAGAGAAAGGACACACTCAGTGCAAGAAGAATCTCTGAACTCGAAGGATGTCAGCAGTAGTAGATATCTAAATTTAGTAAGAGGGTTTCAGGTTGGTTCGCCAGAACTATTTTCGTAGTATGGCAGACGACTCACGAGTGCATATGCGCAGTGGCCATAATGTTAAACCACTCTCATAGTGCGAGAGAAGTTTTCCTATGCGCATTACTCAAAGAGAGTTTGTTTAATACCGACTAATTACAGCAGATTCTCTAAATGAAGGAAGAGTATTGCTAATGTTGTAAGTTTCATATTGGTCAGAACTTGAAAGGCCTACCGTGACTGGCTGCTGACAGAACTTGCAAGATTTTAAGAAAGAGAGGAAATACATACTTTATCTCAGGTCTTCATAGGGAGAACACATCTGTGTTGGACTATGGTAAGCATGATTTACATTTACGAGCGTCATGAAGAGGGCTTTGATTTTCTAAATTAATTGATGCGGTAATTTAGTTGGACTCAACATTCGATTTGGAAAGAAAACTGGTTCTTAAACATACTTCTGTGGGTCTGCTCTTTAATTCGTTGAGTGACTGAGCAATAATTGGCAGTTAGCGTGAACATAGCTAATTGTATCATTTCCTTTCCGATTTCACTCACCTGAGCCAAGGGATTATCACGTATCCTTGAAATTCATCTGAGACTTGTGCCTTTTATAATTATTTGTTTTTTCTACCCAGAGATCGGAATTAAATTAAAACTTCTTAGTAATAAACAATTGTATATTATGACCTTTGGTTTTATTTCGTAGCTCGATGAAAGCCCTTTCTCACTATATCTATGTGAGCTATGATACCTATATTTCATGTTTAATTGAACCACCACTGTTTAAATTAAAAGATTTATTAGATTTTCATCGATCGATTTTGTCACGATAGTCCACATCTTCCTTTGGGATGCGATCTGTTCACTGATATGTTACCGGATTCAGATCTTGTTAGAATCTCAGGGGTATGCGAAATGGTCTACAGCGGCCTGGCAAAAGTATTACAGGCATTACTAACGGTATGGAGCAAGTTAGTCTTTCTTTGTGTCTTAATGTTACATCATTTACAGATATCTCACCCGACACATATTTAACGATGTATGAGAACGCAGATACTGTGCTGGAAGGCGAGTTCCTTTCATTAAGTGTATTTTTATGAGGAAGAGTAGGTTGGTGGATGTAACATGGGTGACTAGTGGGTTGCCTGTGTGTGTGTGCGTGTGCGTGTGCGTGTGAGTGCGTGTGCGTGTGCGTGTGCGTGTGTGTGTGTGTGTGTGTGTGTGTGTGCGTGTGCGTGTGCGTGTCTGTAAGTATATCAGTGTATCTTATATTTTAAATTATAGGCAACATTTTAACTCTTTTGTGGAATCACGTTAAAGAAAATGCTGACACTGGCAAGCACGAAGTTCAGTACCATAAAAGACCAGTATTACCTGTTCTGCAAGAGGCAATAAGAAGAACTTTTAAATAAGTTCCGTAAGTTATTACACTCAAGTCGTTAATACCCTTACTTCTGCCACAGCAGTGCCAGTTTTATCTCAACTGTCGTTAAAAATGAAGGAGATACTTGCGCCCCTTGCTTAAGTGTCCGAAACGTTGTGATCTGCTGCCACTCTCCTTTCCTACGGAGCGTTTAGCCCGATGGCAGGCCCTCCGCCCGTCTGGTCAGAATGGTAATGCGACGCACGCCCGCTGCCTCCAGACCAAATTTAAAAGCGAGCCAACGACTGCCGAGATAGTGCGTAGTCCGCGTCCCCTGGGAGGGTAGGCAGCCCCGCGGCACTCTCGGCGACGTGACACTACAGCCGCGTCCCTATCTCGGGCCCGTCCAGATTACGCCCGCCCTGCCGCCTCGCTGCTCCTTACGGTATCTCCTGCAAGAGCTGCCTTAAAAGACTCGAGAGGGGAAACTGTGCAGTGGCAGCTCCACAGTGCGCTCCTTTCTGGTTCCGGGTGAGGCCGCACACTGACAGTCTGGCAGAGGCATCGAGCTCAGTAAGCTAATCACACTTGAACAGTAGAAAATGCAAATGGAACTGAGGGTCTGTTACGTGATACGGCTGGACTTACGAAACACAGAGGTTCCAGAGTTGCAGCTCAAAGGTTGTTTGATACGGAACATTGAGTACAGAAAAATCATCATGTCGACCCAGAAGAAGTGTCACCAACTTAATGCGGTGCAAGATGCTTCGAAGTTATAAAAAAAAGATATAACATGTAGGGAAAAATATGTAGAGCAGAATTGGGCATTTGGGACAACTTTCATAATTTCACGTTTTGCCAGTTCTATAACAGAATTTCAATATACTTTCTAATTCCGTTCTTATATGATGGAATTCACTTTTTATGAGCTGCAGTCTTTTTCTGTAATTACAAAAATTACCACGGAAAATTAAGGTTTCCCCAATTGTAAAAACGTGATTCAAGGTATAACATTGTAATGTAACTAGAACAAATATTCTATTGAATACTGAAAGCACTTTAGTCGAGAAAATCTTTTCAGTATCTTATTTATTGTCCTACATCAGTACTGCAATAGTAAGTAGAACCAAAATAAACAGACGTACGAGTATTATCAAAAACTATTTACAAGTCAGGTACGATTTATGTATATTGTAGGAATTCGGTAATAACACGTATATCCACTAAACTCAGTAAAAATACAAATATTCCATATTCTATGGTAAAAGGATTCTCCTTTTAATATAATCCATTATGGAGTCGAGGTAGCAGTTGTCGTTATACTGGTTATCACTGTTAGCATTCAACCGCGATTCTTATACACATATCTTAACAACGCGTTTCAAGAGACAACCTGATGATGAGAGCATTGTCTCTTGAAACGCGTTGTTAAAATACACTCCTGGAAATTGAAATAAGAACGCCGTGAATTCATTGTCCCAGGAAGGGGAAACTTTATTGACACATTCCTGGGGTCAGATACATCACATGATCACACTGACAGAACCACAGGCACATAGACACAGGCAACAGAGCATGCACAATGTCGGCACTAGTACAGTGTATATCCACCTTTCGCAGCAATGCAGGCTGCTATTCTCCCATGGAGACGATCGTAGAGATGCTGGATGTAGTCCTGTGGAACGGCTTGCCATGCCATTTCCACCTGGCGCCTCAGTTGGACCAGCGTTCGTGCTGGACGTGCAGACCGCGTGGGACGACGCTTCATCCAGTCCCAAACATGCTCAATGGGGGACAGATCCGGAGATCTTGCTGGCCAGGGTAGTTGACTTACACCTTCTAGAGCACGTTGGGTGGCACGGGATACATGCGGACGTGCATTGTCCTGTTGGAACAGCAAGTTCCCTTGCCGGTCTAGGAATGGTAGAACGATGGGTTCGATGACGGTTTGGATGTACCGTGCACTATTCAGTGTCCTCTCGACGATCACCAGTGGTGTACGGTCAGTGTAGGAGATCGCTCCCGACACCATGATGCCGGGTGTTGGCCCTGTGTGCCTCGGTCGTATGCAGTCCTGATTGTGGCGCTCACCTGCACGGCGCCAAACACGCATACGACCATCATTGGCACCAAGGCAGAAGCGACTCTCATCGCTGAAGACGACACGTCTCCATTCGTCCCTCCATTCACGCCTGTCGCGACACCACTGGAGGCGGGCTGCACGATGTTGGGGCGTGAGCGGAAGACGGCCTAACGGTGTGCGGGACCGTAGCCCAGCTTCATGGAGACGGTTGCGAATGGTCGTCGCCGATACCCCAGGAGCAACAGTGTCCCTAATTTGCTGGGAAGTGGCGGTGCGGTCCCCTACGGCACTGCGTAGGATCCTACGGTTTTGGCGTGCATCCGTGCGTCGCTGCGGTCCGGTCCCAGGTCGACGGGCACGTACACCTTCCGCCGACCACTGGCGACAACATCGATGTACTGTGGAGACCTCACGCCCCACGTGTTGAGCAATTCGGCGGTACGTCCACCCGGCCTCCCGCATGCCCACTATACGCCCTCGCTCAAAGTCCGTCAACTGCACATACGGTTCACGTCCACGCTGTCGCGGCATGCTACCAGTGTTAAAGACTGCGATGGAGCTCCGTATGCCACGGCAAACTGGCTGACACTGACGGCGGCGGTGCAAAAATGCTGCGCAGCTAGCGCCATTCGACGGCCAACACCGCGGTTCCTGGTGTGTCCGCTGTGCCGTGCGTGTGATCATTGCTTGTACAGCCCTCTCGCAGTGTCCGGAGCAAGTATGGTGGGTCTGACACACCGGTGTCAATGTGTTGTTTTTTCCATTTCCAGGAGTGTATGTGTATAAGAATCGCGGTTGAATGCTAACAGTGATAACCAGTAACCAAGGATTCTCCTGTTTCAAGGTACAAGATGGCGACGACCAACGATGTATGGTTTTGCCGCACACATAGAATTGTACTCGCCATAAAAATGGGTACCTGAAGAATTAACAATGTGTTCCAAATATCTTTACTGTACAATACAGCACTTCAAATTGTGGAAATCTAAATATTTACAAATGCTGCACAAATTATAAACACAAGTACAGCAATAAAAAGCTGTAGAAAATGGCGGAAACTGCTAAATGTAGTGTCTGGTGCACGTACATTAATGTGATTGGAAAATTAGTTAAAGACTGAAGAGCCGACCAAACAACAACTTGTGTTCCTCAATTTACTGTCCTCTAGGTAGAACACTCTTCCCTACATACAGAATGAAAGAGCGGATAGTGAAAAATGGAAAACGAACGCAGAAGAGCTTAGATTGAAAAGTTAGCTATTAAACATGTACGTCGAAGCAGCATTGACGAAAATTAGCGCCGGCCGGAGTGGCCGTGCGGTTCTAGGCGCTACAGTCTGGAGCCGAGCGACCGCTACGGTCACAGGTTCGAATCCTGCCTCGGGCGTGGATGTGTGTGATGTCCTTAGGTTAGTTAGGTTTAATTAGTTCTAAGTTCTAGGCGACTGATGACCTCAGAAGTTAAGTCGCATAGTGCTCAGAGCCATTTGAACCATTTTTGAAAATTAGCGAACAGTGCAGAGTGAGACTGAAATTCAGGATGATGACATCGATATACTTGGTTTTGGTGAAGAACAATAATATGGCTTACTGAATCGAAAGAACAGAATATGGATTGAGAGTAACCCAAAGAACGACGAAATAGTGAGGAGTAGCCTAAATTATGAAACAGGTCACTTGAATTCATTTCATGAATGTTAACAGCGTGTCACATCTTAATATGGTCGCAGAGTTTAGTCTGTTTAACAATTCATTCAGCTGCAAGTACACTTAGCCTCAGAAAAAGGGGGGGGGGGGAGGTAGTTTATTTGATTTACTCACCAGTGAACAGACTAGCTTGCTCCCATTTTTCCCTGTAGATGTGCGTGCGTGTGAGAGAGGGAACATATTCGTGACAGTATTTTGAAGGATTTTCCTGTACGGCCATAGTTCCCAAAGAAGAGGATTTACACTGCCAAACTAACTTGTTAGGAGGTAAATATAAAATCTAGTTTTTCGATCAATGACAGGGCGACAGCTAAGTCAGAACACATCTGGAAGGTATCTGGTATACTACCCCATTCCACATGGTGGAATGTACAAACTAATACTCATTATGACAGCACTCTATCACTGGCGCTGGGTTTGGAAGTATGGGATGCACGTATCAACATTGGTGTTACTTACGTTGATTACAGTGGATGGTTAATTTATTTCGTGATGTTTAGGTAGATGTACCGTGATCCCATTTCATCTCTTTTTAATTTTACGTGCTTTTGCTTAGCATCGCGTCGTTGTATGAACTGGCAATAGTACCCACTGTACTGATAACAGCTCTACTGGATGTGTTCAGTTTGCGTGGAACGTTGACATATGGATAATGCATTAGTTGATCATGTCATCCCACCTTCTAATAATCTGCGTATTGACTTGCGAACCGTAATTTTAGGATATCTTGACGCACCTGTGTTTGTGTTCACTAGGTTAAAACTTGACCCTTAAAGGACCATTGTCCAAGGGGCGACAGACTGCCCCTTCCCCCTCCCCATCGCGGTGAAATGGGCTGCCTGCTCGCTCAAGTATACGGAGACGCGACAGAATTTCGTCCGCAGTCGCCACTCTTTCCCAAAATGCGGCCCAGGCGCAGCTGTGTCACCATCGGCAACGGGATGGAGAGAGGCGCGGTCAAATTGAATCCGACTTTTAACTACTTAGATGTACTACTACAAGATGATTATGGCATGGTGATATTATTGTGGCTCCTCAACTTGAAGAAGAAGATTAGTGGTATTTTTGCGGAACATTACAGTGAAGGTTGTTTCAGCATTTTGACTAACACGCACCTTGTAAAGGACGACATGAAATTCAGACTTTATTTTAGGTTAGTTTGCGCGTACTTTTGACCATGCAGGAAAAAAGCGAAAGCTTTTCAAGAAACTAATCTATACAGCTGAAAAACTTGCAGTGATGCTCCTTTTTCTTCTGTAACACACAAAAGTTTGGCTAAAATAGTAAAATAGTTATTCTCTTTGTCACAGCTCTCATACTTTGAAAGCTCATATCTTTTAAGACATCATGGAACGCTGAGTAATTCCTCATTTATTATTAAGAACGGATGTTTTCAGATAGTAACTTAACTCCTTCTAGCTACATGCTGTCACATTTCTCCTTTAAAGTGAAAACAGTGAAACGTTTGGAGAATAGCTATTTATTAACGCTCTTGCACGTCCTTTAGGTAATAACTTCTGCATTGTACTAAATAACTGTGATAAAAGCCCTTATTTACTCTCCCGCCGTCGACAGGTTTACAGCAACGAAGAGAGAGAGAACTTAGTATAAACTGTATTCGGCAAAATTGCAGACTGCCTTAAAGAACTTACGAAATATAATAAAAAATTAAACAACACTTTACTTCTGTTTTAAAAGGAGATACATCATACCCCTGAGATCGATTAATATCAGTACGCCCTAACACATTAAAACTCCCATTTTTGAGTTTTATATCCATGACTTAATTCCTAAATTCCATATGCTTTTTTGACTCGACTGAAGTAGTGGGGTTGGGTGTTCTCATAGCTATATCTACGCTCAATAGAAGTAAATTTATATATTCCTTCGTAGGCGCTTCAAGATATTTTATTGTCAATCCTGCGGACGCTCTCTCACTATCAGTCTGTACCTTTTTTTTTTTTTTTTTTTCGAGAAGGAGATACACTTTATCCTCAACACTCATTTTCTTCCTCTTACGCAAACCAAGACTTTTGTTTATCTGTACGTAAGTTGTATGTCCTTCTGAAACAGTTAACAGCTTGTATCTCTCTCCCATTTAAGTCTCAACCAAGGTAAGTGATATGGAAACAATTTTTGCACTGTCTCTGGAATCAGTCGCAAGTTTGAGATAATATTTTCGGCCTATTCTTACGATTAAAAGACTTAAATATTTTCTGTTTTAGTTCGTCAAGTGTATCAAAATAGTGCATGCAGAATGTTTAAGGACACATCTAAAGCCGGCCGCGGTGGTCTCGCGGTTCTAGGCGCGCAGTCCGGAACCGCGCGACTGCTACGGTTGCAGGTTCGAATCCTGCCTCGGGCATGGATGTGTGTGATGTCCTTAGGTTAGTTAGGTTTAAGTAGTTCTAAGTTCTATGGGACTGATGACCACAGCTGTTAAGTCCCATAGCGCTCAGAGCCATTTGAACCATTTGAGCCATCTAAATTTCTTTTAATTCACATGTGTCATCTGAGTAAAAATATTTCATGCAGTCTCTTACACGATGTTGAAAGGTGGCTACACTGAGCCACAGCGCCAGAGATTGCGCCAAAGAGTTTTATTCCGCCGCCTCCACTGGCAGTGCTTGTCGAGATGTGGCAGTAGTCAGTGCTTGTTGAGATGTGGTAGGAGTCAGTCGATGTTGAGATGTTGTAGTAGGGACTGCTTGTTCCATGTTTTATGCAGTTGTTTGATGGCCTAGACAGCAGATGTTGTTCTAATGGAGATATTGTAATGATCAGAGTGCTTTTCGTCAATATATATGAAGGTAAAAGAATTCCCTTTTTTTCAATATTTTAAAATGTCTTATATAATGCGTCATTACAGGTTCAGTCAACAAAGCATCTGGCTTGTGTGCTTGTATTAGAGTGTAATTCTGGTTTCCTTACGCAATATAGTATTTCTATTTTTTTTAATTACTTCAGTATAAATGGTGTTTAAAATTTCTTCTCTTATTGAAGAAGAACCGTGCCAGATGTGTACGTTGAATCAAACTTCCACACACAGAACAGTTACTCTTGTGCTTTGGTTTCGTGCGTTTTATAGTTGCTGGGGACTTAATTAATTAATTGTGTTAGCGGAAATTTTCATTTCATTCTTTGTTGTTGTTCTATGCAGTCAGATTGCGTACAAATACTAG
Source organism: Schistocerca serialis cubense (assembly GCF_023864345.2). NCBI lineage: Eukaryota > Metazoa > Arthropoda > Insecta > Orthoptera > Acrididae > Schistocerca > Schistocerca serialis. The sequence goes on from NC_064638.1 coordinate 494,180,360, forward strand.
TCAGGGCCAACCGTTTACGAGACTTCGTAATCGGACTTACAGCTACGAAAAATAAAAATTATTTGCATTAAATATAATTAAGCCCCCATGCACGTGGCGACCCTGCCAGGATCGTCCCTTGGAATTCTTCTGATTGTATAAATAGCAGATAGTAGTATTGTTGTAGTAATTTGTAGTTAGTAATTGTAGTCTATATTGCATGTGTAGATTTGGTAATTGTCACTCTTCTAATGGTATTTTTTGCAGAATTTAATTTTTGTTGTCTTGTAAATGGGTTTGACAATTTTGTGCAATTATTAAGATTTCAATTGTTCGTTATCATGTTTGAGGGAAGCATTTCGTGTGAATGATATTGTTGGTGATAAAGTGTCATTGTGTGTAATTTTCATATAGTGACGAGTTTTGTATGTTTTGTAAATGATTACGCGATCGGTGAAAAAGGCAAAAATGGTGGATAGTGAGAATGACGAAGTTGTTAACATGGCGAACTCGCCAACACAGGAGAACAGTATGATGAATAATGGAGTTGAAAACAATTTAATAAGTCAGGAAAATAGTCCGGAACCAATTCAAATTTTTTCACAATCAAAAAATTTTCAGAATACGAGATTAACGACAGAAGATTCTGCGATAGTATCGAACACAGATAGCTTTACTGCTATGACGAAGGAAGTTAGTTTTACGGGAAATGTTAGGGGCGAAAATAATTTCGAACAAGTTAATATGGAGCAGCTGATGAGTGCAATATTAAATTTTCGATCTGAATTTAAAACAGAGATGGGAACTTTGGCAACACGGTTAGACTCACAAATAGGAACAATTAAAACTGATATGGGAACAATGGAAACACAGTTAGGGTCTGAATTAAAAACAGTGGCAACACGTTTAGAAACAGAGATGGAAACAATGGAAACACAGTTAGATTCACGAATAGTGACATGTTTCAAAAACATGAAAGATGAATTAAAGAACGAAATTAGAGAAGAAGTACAACCGAATTTGAATGCTCACAATAATAGATTAATTTCAATAGAAATCGGACAAAAGGAACAGGATAGAGAACAGAAAGAAAGAGATCGCGTGATAGTACAAAAATTTACAGAGTTAAATTTACAACGTGCACACGATAAGGAAGAAATAATTGAGAGAATCGAGGAATCCATACCAAATGACAGAATAAATAACATAAGAGTATGAGCAATTAACTACTAAATGTGTCAATACTGAAACCCGAGTCACGACACTTACGGAAGACGTAAATAAACAGAAAGAACAAATAGGTGACTTATCGGAAAGAGTTGAGGAGATTGCAAATAAATTGACAAGTCTTATTTTAAATGGGGACAGAGATTCAGATGATACAGCTCCATTGCCATTTGCAGAAACAGAAGAGTACCAGAACATAAATAAACATGTTGAAAATCACAGAAAATTTAATGAACGCATTAAAAGGGAATTTGAGGCATTAGGAAAGCAAGTCAAACAAATTGAAGGCGAAATCGTAAGAAAAGACAGCAGAAAAAGTTTAGAATCACAGATAGCAGAGGGGTTTGAAGAAAATAATTTGTTTCATTTACGAGATGCAACAAGAGAGCGCCAGGCACGCGAACTTGACAATAATCGACATTGGGACTGGGACAGACGTGGTAGGTCTTTGTCGCCACGAGGAGAAAACTTTGACTATAAACACTTCTTAACTGTTCGGAAATTTAATATCTTCCGAAATTCTAAGAACGACATACATCCATGTTCATGGTTAGATCAATTTATGTACGCACTACCACCAAATTGGCCACTAAGTCACAAACTGGAAATTATGTGTGGCTATTAATGTCCTCAGGGGATTCACTACACTAAGTGAATATGTGCCGTAGCGTGCACAGGGCCCCGAGCTGTAGTGGTGGTATTTCCCTTTTAGTTTTCTGCACCGCTGCCTACTCTTTTACTATTCTTTGTATCCATCAAAACAACTCTTCAACTATCAATCTACCTAGAGAGTCAGTAAACAATAACTGGATATGACTATTTTACCCAAAAGTGATTTCGGAAATTACCATTTGGACTTACTGTATCTTCAGCAGCATTCATTCGTAGTTTAAACGAAATTTTACCTGTTTATCTTCGTGACAATATTACTTCATATGTTGACGATATTCTTACTGCTAAACGTTCTTGGAGTGAGCATAACAAAATTTTGGATTCATTATTACGTATTTTTGCAAGAGTTGGTATTACAGTGACCTTGGAAAAATCTGAATTTGGTCGTTCTCAGGTGAAATTTCTTGGTCATATTATTTCTACAGAAGGCATTCTTCCTGTTCCAGAGAAACTAGATGCTATTCGTAATTATGCTGTTCCTACTACAAAACGTGATGTTCGTAGTTTCCTTGGTGTCTGTAATTTTCTTAGATGCTTTGTGAGATTGGACAATTTGGCCACACCTCGTTTTTGCGAACTATCTGGAAAGTTCTTTTTAAACGAAAATCGGTTGACAACTCTTTTTGGTTAGTTTGCATTCCTGATAAGTGGGTTAATAAATTGCTTTGGTATACACATTTCAGTTATGCACACTTTGGGCCCAGAAAATGCTTTCATAAAATACGAGAAAATTGCTACTTCAGTAATATGGGAAAACGTATTTGATCTGTTCTTGCCAAATGCAAAATATGTCAAAAGGCTAAGCCGCCAACTATTTCTCACAGAGCACTGTTGTTTCCTATCATTCCAGCGAAATTAAAGGACATGGCTGCAGTCGATTTGTTCGGTCCAGTGGTTCGTTCTACTAATGGTTTTGCGTACATTTTGGTAGCAGTGGAATTGACATCAAAATATGTGTGTTTTACGCCTTTACGCAAAGCAACAGCTCGTTCAGTATCTAATGCTTTCATAAAACATTTTCTTAAAGAAGTGGGTCATGTTGATAAGGTTATATCAGATAATGGATCACAGTTTCGCTCTGCCGGCCGAAGTGGCCGTGCGGTTAAAGGCGCTGCAGTCTGGAACCGCAAGACCGCTACGGTCGCAGGTTCGAATCCTGCCTCGGGCATGGATGTTTGTGATGTCCTTAGGTTAGTTAGGTTTAACTAGTTCTAAGTTCTAGGGGACTAATGACCTCAGCAGTTGAGTCCCATAGTGCTCAGAGCCATTTGAACAGTTTCGCTCTAAAATTTGGCTTCGTACTCTACGGGGTCGTAAGATTAAACCAATATTCATTTCACTTTTTCACCCTCAATCTAACGCTTCAGAGAGATGGATGCAGGAAATCAATAAATTGTGTCGACTATATTGTCATCAGAATCATACAACGTGGGATCAGTATCTTCATATTTTTCAAAACATTCTGAATGAACTCCCTAATGATTCAACTTCTTTACCGCCTATATTGATATTAAAAAATAAAGCACCGAGGAACCGCATTTCTGAAATCGTTCCTTTTCCGCCTTCACGAAAACTGCGGTGTTCTGAAGTTGTGAACCTGGCTCTACGAAACATTGCATCTGCGGCTGCTAGAAGAGAGAAATCAGCTAAACGTCCTGGTCGTTTAAAAACCTTGTCAGTTGGTCAAAAGGTGTTAATTTAGTCTCATCGTTTGTCTCATAAAGGAAAAGGCTTGTGTCGCAAATTTTTTCTGCTTTATAACGGTCCATATAGAGTTCGCAAAATCATTCATGATAACACTGTCGAAGTAGAAACTCTCAAATCTCGACGTTCTAAGGGAATACATCATATATCGAACGTTAAAATTTTTGTGGAATGACATACTTTTGAGACATCAACAGTTATACGTAAACATGCAGAGAATACAAGGATACCGCGCCGTGTTCCGGCGGCGGCACATACTCAAAGCAACAGTCAAGTCTGCGCGCCGCACAAGGCAGTCGTTGCCCTCAAACAATTACTTCCTACGTCACGCGTACCTACAGCTGATCGAGCGCTCAGTGCGAATGCACTGACAGCGGTAAACAAATACACAGTCTAATTTCTCCGAATAAATTCAGTATAACGCTACAGTGACTTGATAGATTATGTTATTAACGTTCAGTATTTTTCTGGATACGGTTGTATAAAATATTGAACAACTTCAGGTAAATTCTGTGTGGGTCCGACGTTAAGAGGACTTGCAATCGAGAAAATTTCAGGAAGAATGTACTTTCGAAGAAGAAACTAATAAACTAAAAAGGTAACTATTAATTGAGTTTATTTTTCAGGTAACATATTTCCACTTAGGTACGTACTTTAGACGTAATTTGCTGCTCGCGATTACGTGATTTATACTTTGTGCTAAATTTTATGTACTATGAATTTACTTGTGAAGCGACGTGCTTGCGTACATTAACTGAGTTTGACAATGATTGATTAATGAACAGGGTTGTTACTTGTGTATATTATGCATCGCTTGGCTGCACTGCTTTTTCACTGATGTCATATTTTTCTATTATGTGCCTGCTGTGCTTATTTATTTAAATTATAATTGTCACCTGATTAATCGTGCTGATGTGGTTATGTATGTAGGTTACACTTTGTGATTTATCTGCTTGCGCCTTCGTGTTTACTTATTAAGATTACATATGAACATTTATTTGCTTATGCTGATATGATGCTGATGACCTGTTTATTATATAAGATACATAACTGCTGCTTGCGTATGGATTGCATATTTACACATTTCTGTTTGTTGTCATAACTACTCTTTAATGTGGTATATAGAAATGCTGATATACGGTGTACATACATGGAGCTTAGGTCACACTATGGTATTAATTATAGATTGTTTGGTTGGCAGAGCTTCGTTGTAGGAATTGTGCTGCATCCACTTGTTGACATTCTGTTCTCTACTGGTACATTTACTCGCTGTTGCATGTTTTGCTTATGCTCAGTGCTTTATATTTTTAAGATAAGAAAATGAACTGCTATAATTCGACGAACGACATTAGTACAAGAAACTTCATAGAAGTCACATGAGCTGGAGGTTTTATGGAAGCTGCATAAATTTATGCTAATGCGAAGGAAGCTAACGACATGAAATACCAACACTAGGGTTAGACCATTGACAGTTATTACACTGCATTGTTCGTGAGCAATTGAAATAGGAAGTGACACTTGACACAAGAAATACTCCACGTTTGCTTCTGTTTGCCATAATTCTTGAAGTGGTGTACACACTGAAATATCACGATTATTCACACTGCGTAATCGTACTTACTTACTGAAAGTTCTTCGAACTAAAGGCTGTTAGAGGTCATGTATGGATTTTTTTTATTTTATGATGGACAAGGTAACCAAAATGTATTTATAATTCATAATGAGTAGAAGATATGGGTCAGATGGATTACACAGAGGTTGTGTGTGGACATTGTGTCTACGGATTGTATGGGATGATAAAGTTTGCACTAGGATTTTATCTGTACTTGTTCGAGGAGACTGACTAGAAGAAAGAGTTGTTATGGAAGGGAAATGATATTGGCGATAAGGTTTATATGTGTCGACGTATTGAAGAGATATTATTGAGGTATTGAGATTGTGTGAAGTTGATGATTATTGGAGTTTTGGTGGACAAGAGGTAAGGTAAATGCTATTGATGATAAGGTTTATATGTATCGACGTAAGAGGTATTATTGAAGTATTAAGATTATGTGATGCTGATGATTATTGGAGTTTTGGTGGATAAGAGGTAAAGTAAGTGAGGAGCATTTTTTTTTTTTTGTTGGTCAATATGGAACAAGGAGGATGAAGATGGCAGACTAGAACACTCAAGTAGAAGGAAGATTGTCTACACACACACTTCGTTAAATCACTAAGCAGTATATACTTTTTTTTGAGAGAGGAAGCATTAGCATATCTTGGCTCACTGACAGTTGTTCAGCAACTGTACATTTGACTTGGTTTGGCAAACATTGGTCTTGACATGATGACTATGACGTTGACTAACTATTATTGACTGTTATACACTGTGCCACTACTACTTGATACACAAGTTGAACATCAAATTTTGACAGAATTGCATTTACACAGTTAACACTATTCAACTACACAGTAGCACTTAATGTGGATGAAAGATGAGTGAGTATGTTTTGTGTGTTTTCCCTTCCTAATCCCAAATAATTGGTACCGACCTATCTCCTAAATATTATTTTACTTGTTTGTTGTGGCTTGCACTGACACACATAAATATTATAGGTTTACTGATATTTGTGGATTTGTAATTGTTAATATGACAATCATCTGATATCATTTGTGTGTTTATTATAATTTGTATGTTTAGTGTAAGAGCATTGATAATAATTTTGTAAAAGCAATTGTGTGCGCATTCAAATTGTTGTTCACACCCGCACCTGTTCAACATTGATGTGTGACTCATAGAAATGTTTCATTTCTGGTGATGAACTGTGTGATTAGTGATAGTGAATATTATGGACTGTTACTTGCACTTTTTCTACATGATTGGTGCCACTAGGACATGGCTGCTGATAAACTCTGATGAACAGTGTGATTAGTGATAGTGAATATTATGGACTGCTGTCTGCACCTGTTCAACATTACTGGGTGTCACTAGTGGAACTGCTTATACTGAAATGATGTCACTTGTTGCTGTCTGCACCTGCTCAATATTGCTGGGTGCCACTGATGGACTGCTTCTACTGAGATAATGTCACTTGTTGGTGTTTGCACCTGTTCAACAATGCTGGGTGCCACTGATGGACTGCTTCTACTGAGATAATGTCACTTGTTGGTATCTGCACCTGTTCAACAAAGCTGGGTGCCACTGATGGGCTGCTTCTACTGAAAAGATGTCACCTGTTGGTGTCTGCACTTGCTCAACATTGCTGGGTGCCACTGATGGACTGATTCTACTGAGATAATGTCACTTGTTGGTGTCTGCACCTGTTCAACATTGCTGGGTGCAACTGATGGAACTGCTTCTATTGAAATGATGTCACTTGTTGGTGTCTGCACCTGTTCAACATTACTAGGTGCCACTGATGGACTGCATCTATTGAAATGATGTCACTTGCTGGTGTGTGCACCTGCTCAACATTGCTGGGTGCCACTGATGGACTGCTTCTACTGAAATGATGTCACTTGTTGGTGTCTGCACCTGCTCAACATTACTGGGTGCCACTTTTGGAACTGCTCAACCAGTGATGAGATGTCACTTGTTGCTGTCTGCATCTGTCAACATTACTGGGTGTCACTAATGGAACTGCTTCTACTGAAATGATGTCACTTGTTGGTGTCTGCACCTGTTCAACATTGCTGGGTGCCAGTAATGGAACTGCTTCTGCTGAAAGATGTCACTTGTTGCTGTCTGCACCTGTTCAACATTGCTGGGTGCCACTGATGGAACTGCTTCTACTAAAATGATGTCACTTGTTGGTATTTGCACCTGTTGACCATTGCTGGGTGCTACTGCTGGAACTATCAACTACTTGTTTTTTTGAATCATTGAAAGCATTTTATGTAAACATTTTTATAAACTGATTTTTTGTGTATTGTGTAAACTATTATGTAAAGTCACATGTATGAAAGAACTTGTATTGCTTACTGTATTTTATATATCAGGTTATTGAAAGGTCAGTGCAAAGCCAAAATTTTATCTAATTATGTGATATTTATGTATTAATATTATCTTTTATTTTTGTGGACGAATTTGGGGGTATTTTCACCACCAATGCTGGCAAAAATACCATCAAATTCTGGCCCGTGGAGGAAGGGCATATGAAAGGTGGCTACACTGAGCCACAGCGCCAGAGATTGCGCCAAAGAGTTTTATTCCGCCGCCTCCACTGGCAGTGCTTGTCGAGATGTGGCAGTAGTCAGTGATTGTTGAGATGCGGTAGGAGTCAGTCGGTGTTGAGATGTTGTAGTAGGGAGTGCTTGTTCCATGTTTTATGCAGTTGTTTGATGGGCTAGACAGCAGATGTTGTTCTAATGGAGATATTGTAATGATCAGAGTGCTTTTCGTCAATATATATGAAGGTAAAAGAATTCCCTTTTTTTCAATATTTTAAAATGTCTTAAATAATGCGTCATTACAGGTTCAGTCAACAAAGCATCTGGCTTGTGTGCTTGTATTAGAGTGTAATTCTGGTTTCCTTACGCAATATAGTATTTCTATTTTTTTTAATTACTTCAGTATAAATGGTATTTAAAATTTCTTCTCTTATTGAAGAAGAACCGTGCCAGATGTGCACGTTGAATCAAACTTCCACACACAGAACAGTTACACTTGTGCTTTGGTTTCGTACGTTTTATAGTTGCTGGGGACTTAATTAATTAATTATGTTAGCGGAAATTTTCATTTCATTCTTTGTTGTTGTTCTATGCAGTCAGATTGCGTACAAATACTAGTCAGGGCCAACCGTTTACGAGACTTCGTAATCGGACTTACAGCTACGAAAAATAAAAATTATTTGCATTAAATATAATTAAGCCCCCATGCAATATCATTGGAGACCTGAATTACGAGTTTATCGTTTAAATCTTAGTGATCTAGTTCAAATACTTTTGGAGATTTAACATTTTCAGTCTTATAAACACGGCCAAAAGATCCTGTTTTTTCCGACTAAGATGTTTTCTTTCTATAAAAGTGCAAGTTCTACTGTTATTGCCGGCCGGTGTGGCCGTGCCGTTCTAGGCGCTTCAGTCTGGAACCGCGTGACCACTACGGTCGCAGGTTCGAATCCTGCCTCGAGCATGGATGTGTGTGATGTCCTTAGGTTAGTTAGGTTTAAGTAGTTCTAAGATCTAGGGGACTAATGACCTCAGATGTTAAGTCCCATAGTGCTCAGAGCCAATTGAACCATCTACTGTTATTGAATTTTAAATGCTGCCTCATCACAGCATATAAATCACAACAATAATAATACAACATGAGAAAAAAATAATACTGATTTGCTTACCTCTCAAACAAGATTATCTTTAAATTAGACCGTAGGAAGTACTGCAGCCAGCCACAAGTATTTTTCAAATGATCTTAGTATACAATTACTAGTTTCGGGATTGAGCCCATAGTCAGCTAAAGGATGTCTTTCCAGACTGACACAAATGTAAAAGAAGCCCACGCCACCATGAGACGAAGCGATCAGGACCGAAACTGGTAATGGTGTAATAAAATCATTTCAAGAAAACTTGTGGCTGGTTGCAGTATTTGCTAGACTGTAATTCACAAAAACAGCAGCGGTGTTCTCCAACCAAAATGGTTAAAATAATAAGACTATTATACCCCGGTGAATTCGGTGGGCCGGCCGTAGTGGCCGAGCGGTTCTAGGCGCTACATTCTGGAACCGCGCGACCACTACGGGCGCAGGTTTGAATCCTGCCTCGGGCATGGATGTGAGTGATGTCCTTAGGTTTGTTAGGTTTAAGTAGTTCTAAGTTCTAGGGGACTGATGACCTCAACAGTTGAGTCCCATAGTGCTCAGAGCCATTTGATTTTGAATTCGGTGGTAAAATTGGTCAGATTCGCAAGATTTAAACGAATACTCACCACGCATTTATATTCTCTGTGTCTTGTTTGTAATTGATCAGCAGTCCAAATGGGTCTAACTGTTGCCAGTTGGGAGTTACCTCGGAACGAAAGAGACAAATTTTGCCACGGAATTAAATGGGAAACGTTTTCTTAACGCGACTACTAAATGAGTACATAGTACTTGTATGATTTCTATGCAGCGACAAAACAACAGGAAAAATTTAATACGTGTAGGAGTAGCGATTTTCGAGAAAGGTAACATTTTAGTTACAAAAACAGGACTTTTTAGTGTTAGTGTTTGTATGATTTCTATGCTGTCATAAAACAGCAGGTAAAAATGTCATAACTGTAGGAGTAGCAGTTTGCGAGAAAGAAAACACTTCAGTTAGAAAAACAGGATATTTTAGCTCTGTTTGCAAAACGGTAAAACATTCCATTATTAGAGCTACATCATGTAGTATGTAAAACACTGACTGACTGACGTGTCCCTAAAGTAATTTAGGGACACGTACGGATTCAACGAAATTTAGGCCTGTTCTAAAATTTCCTGAAGCTCTTTAACAGACCAGATTTATTTTTCCTGAAGGCAAAGAAGCGGAAACCACTGGCAGAATGAAGCAGTCTTTGAAAATCTAGAAAATTACTTATTGTCTTCCGTGTTGAACTGTACCCGGGAAACCTAGTGCTCATCAGAACTCATTTCTTTGGTTTCACTAACACATTTGATTCTGTTCCAAGTATTCTTTTTCTTCTGTTTCTATGACGTGAATCCATAATGTTTGTTCTATGTTCTTGAAAATATCACTTAAGTGCCATGAAGTTTTGAGTTATTAACAATAAAAATGTAATAGCTTGATTATCTTTCTTTGGGTTTTTAACAACGGGAGAATCTTTCGCATCTCTGTTACTTTCCTTCCGAATCTCTACAGAATACACCGGCAGAATTGTGGAGGAAGTACTGTGCGCATTTATCTACAAACTTTCTCCTATTAATTTCCAGTTCCTTGAACAGAAAAACTTTTGGAACAACAAAGGAATTGTAAACCAAATGGCAGTTTTCCAATTGCGATGGTGCTGGAAAAAAGCGCCCTTGCACTTATGATGGGTTAAATCTAAAGACACTGATAGTGAGAGACTAGCTAGCTTCCTATGAGTGTCTCATTGCAGTTCTTTGGGTAGACATCATGTGACAACACCCGTTCGAAAACCTCAGTCGCGCGTCTTTCATTGTACCACTTGTCACTGGTGCAGTGCTGCGACGACATAAGCACCAGCCCCGCGTCGCAGCCCAAACTTAAACTGCGCATACGCATACAGGCAGCCCCTTTCAAATGGTTCAAATGGCTCTGAGCACTATGGGACTTAACATCTATGGTCATCAGTCCCTTAGAACTTAGAACTACTTAAACCTAACTAACCTAAGGACATCACACAACACCCAGTCATCATGAGGCAGAGAAAATCCCTGACCCCGCCGGGAATCGAATCCGGGAACCCGGTCGCGGGAAGCGAGAACGCTACCGCACGACCACGAGCTGCGGACGCAGCCCCTTTCGTTGCGGTAATTCCTGTCACTGCCGCAGGTCTGTTTCACCTTGGACAACGCATCTTAACTTGTCAAGTGTTCGTATCTTTATCACTAGGGCACTAGCTACACTTAATTGGAATTCCTAATTCAGTTCCATTACTGAATTTTCTTAGAGGAAAATAGGAACTCCTACTAACTTTCCATTTCTGAATTTTCGTGCCCCTTGTAAGACTATTAAAGAAAAACGGTATTGCTCAAACTGCTGATCACGAAGTGCTGAATTGACTGAGTGCCTACATGTGCGTTGGATTTTTCCTAGTTTCCGTTTTCCGATTTAATTTGAGATAGTGTGATTTTTCGCCCACGATCCCATCATGTTCCCAATTTCTGCCATTTCCGATCTGTACATACGATTATTTTAACAGTCAAATAACACCGAGCATACTCATTACCAACGCACATGAGAAATTTCTTACAGTCACTGATGTAAGGGTTTTTATCCCTATGTGGGTACTGTTTATGGGAGTATCTCTTCAGGCGCGACGCAGGGCATTAACACAGTTGTTCTCTGCCCACGGGAATTAGAACAGATTTCAGGGTAACTGTTCATGGTTTCAGCATGTGGATATAAGCAACTGAATTGAGTGCATCTTGCTTTTTCTCTAATATTTCTCCCCATTTACGAAAGCCAGGCTAATACCTTCTCAATGTTTTGCAACGTACATAATTCAATGCAATCACTTATGACAAGGTTAGCTGTAGAGTCCAGGTGTTTGTCGAATGATATTACCTTTTACACGCATGATTGTATGATGAGGTGGCTCGTAGTTGCTAAATCAATAAATTCATACTGTGACACGTGAATCTCAATCTATTCAAAAGTATCCCCAAACTGTACATCTTCAAACGGTAATTCATTTCGTAAGATGCTCAGAAGTACTGATGAGCACAGTGCCTGATATTGGGACAGAACAATTTAGTATGCTCACAAACCACACGCCGTCTGTATGTCAGCCTCCATTTTCCTCAGAGACATGTCGCGAAAAAAAATTTTTTATCCAAGTTTCCATTGCGCGCAACAAAATTAAAAGAACTTTGATAATTCGGCAGGTTAAATTGCTCCAACACATATCAACTGTCATGGGCATGATTGACTGTGTATGTGACGGTCACGATTGCCCAAGACGTCCGGATATTATCCCCAGAGTAGTACGACTCAATAGTGGATTCAAATCGAAGAAATACACACACCAGAAAAAGTTTTGCATCACCCCGGATCCCAGAACTCCTGAAGATAGACGTTGAATGTGGATGTTGTATCACAGACACAGTCCCTTTGACTGTTCAGAGACGTCACTAAACCCGCCCAGAGATGCATGAGCAGCATCTATTACACGGAGGGTATCCGACAGCCGATCAGTTCCGGTCATTCCACCAGCAAGGAGGTACACGGCTCGTGTTGTCTGTAGTTCAGCCATGCATAGACGGTCAATAACGTGGTTCGAATGCGTCCGCATTGTTACTTTGTGCCAGGAAGGGCTCTCAACAAGGGAAGTGTCCAGGCGTCTCTGGGAGAACCAAAGCGATGTTGTTTGTACATGGAGGAGATACAGAGAGACAGCAACTGTCGATGACATGCCTCGTTCAGGCCACCCAAGGGCTATAACTGCAGTGGATGACCGCTACCTACGGATTATGGCTCGGAGAAACCCTGACAGCAACACCACCATGTTGAATAATGCTTTTCGTGCAGCCACAGGACGTCGTGTTACGACTCTGTGCGTAATAGGCTATATGATGCGCAACTTCACTCCCGACTTCCATGGCGAGGTCCATCTTTGCAACCACGACACCCATTGTGGTAATGATGGCCCCAACAATCGATGAGTATCGCTTATGCCTTCAACCAGACAATCGTCGGAGACGTGTTTGGAGGCAACCCGGTCAGGTTGAACGCCTTAGACACACTGTCGAGCGAGTGCAACAAGGTTTAGGTTCCCTGCCGATTTGAGGTGGCATTATGTGGGGCCGACGAACGTCGCTGATGGTCATGGAAGGCGCCGTAACAGCTGCACGATACATGAATGCCATCCTCCGATCGATAGTGCAACCAAATCGGCAGCATATTGGCGAGGAATTCGTCTTCGCGGACGGATATTCGCGCCCATATGGTGCACATCTTGTGAATGACTTCCTTCAGGATAACGACATCGCTCAACTAGAGCGCCCCAGCCAAGCCTGGGATGGACTGACATGGGCTGTTTATGGACGACGTGACTCACCAACGACTCTGGGGTATCTTCGCCGAATCGCCGTTGAGGGGTGGGACAATCTGGACCAATAGCGCCTCGATGAACTTGTGAATAGTATGCCACGACGAATACAGGAATGCATCAATGCAAGAGGACGTGCTACTTACAGGGTATCAGAGGTACCAGTGTGTACAGTAAACTGGATCACCACCTCTGAAGGTCTCGCTGTGTGATGGTACAACATGCAATGTGTGGTTTTCATGAGCAATAAAAAGAGCGGAAATGATGTTTGTGTTGATCTCTCTTCCAATTTTCTGTACAGGTACAGGAACTCTCGGAACCTAAGTGATGCAAAACTTTTTTTGATGTGAGTATAAGACGTAGCAAAATTTTTTGTATACTTCCCCCTTTCAGTGAGGTTAGCAATAAGTTAATCAAAGAGGGCTGTAAATGTGACGCAGGCGGTTACGAATAATATCCTAGGTTATCCAGGACGTCAGGACATCATCCCCAGAGAAGTGCTATTAAACAATGGGTTCCAACAAGATATATAAAAAAAGACGCAAAACATTTTTTAATTTCTCCCTTTCCGTAAGGTTAGCAATAAGTTTAAATTAAAATGCAGTACTGTGTAGTAGATGAAGTGTTGGAAATCACTTATCTTGGAACCAAATTAACGTTTTGAAGAAATGAAGATACAGAAAGGTGACTAGAACAAGTAAAGAGGGAATTCGTCGCGATAAGTCCTCTTGTATATAACGTAGTCTTATATTTGATAATTAATTTTCTGGAAATGTAGTTATGGAGAACTTCTGAACGATGGATTGTGGAAATACCGGAGAAGAACAGACTCTATGAGTTTGAGATGTGATTTTACAGGAGGTTCTGAAAATTATAAAAACTGATACGAAAAGAAATGAGAAAATTCAAGAATCGTCAGGAAACTGAATGTTTGGGAAACAATAACTAGAAGCGCAGGATGGTCGGACATGTGTCAAGACACGTGTCAAAACATCAAGGAATGGTTTCCATGCTACTAGAGGGAGTCGTATTGAGGAAACCCTGTAGAAGAAGACGGAGACTGAAATAAGCCTAACAAATAGTTGAGAGTGTTGGATGTAAGTGCTACTATGGGATGAACAGATTGGCTGGTGGCAAATAACAATTTCATATAATAATGACAATAACCTCCGCCCCCTCACCCCCTCCTCATACGCATGGAACTGCTGAAATCAACTATGGCCCTGCTCCTAGTAGCTGTGTCGTTATACCGAAGACGTAGAAAATATGAATTAAGCCTCCTAGGCATTACGAAACGGGGAAATCTTCCAGTCTAGTGAGACATAACATTTAAACCGAATTTTGGCACTAATAATATCGTACATATGTCATACGCTAGTCCTGTGTAAAACAATCCAGCTCCAAAAAAAGACATGGATGAATCTATTTGTGGGACATGTATTTTAGTAATATATAGCAAAAAATATTATAATACTAGTACACAGGTGAACTCATTCAGCATAACGATGATCCTCTCTTCCTAGTTTAGGTGTGATTATGTCACTACTCTGCAGTGTACAGTCAAGTCTACTCTCGAATTGGGTGCTGGAAAAACTAACGCCCAAATTTTAAGTGCAAGTTATTATACCTCTTATTTTGTCAATGATCATCACTCTGTCTGTAGATGGACCCCAAAATATATTTTCGCGTTTGGGGGAAGCGATGTTGGAATGTCGGTAAAAATATCCTGCCGAAATCAAAAACGCCTTTGTTTTGATGATTGGCATCCCCTCTCGTGTGTCATACCTGTGACTCTTTCATCCATGTTTGGCGATAATACAAAAAGAACTGCAGTTGTTCTAACTTTTCCGATGTCCTCCATCAATCCTGTCTGATGATCCTATCTGATGCGCAGCACTACGCCAGAACAACATGGACACGTGCAGTGTAGGCAGTCTCTTTAGTAGACCTGTTGCATCTTCTAACTATTCTGTCAACGAAACGTAGTCTTTGGTTAGCTTTTACCACAACGTCATCTATGTGAACATCTCAGTTTAAGTTGTTCGTACTGTAATTGACAGACTTTAGATTCGTGTGATGTGTCGTGTAACCGAAATATAGCGCATTCCTTTTAAGACTCACGTGAGTCACTTCCCATATTTCATTACCTGAAGCCACTTTCCACATTTCCCACCATACGGATATCTTTGCCTAAATAATTTTACATGTGGTTTGGATCCTCTGGTGACTTTCAGGGGAGGTAAATGCAACCATCATTTGCAAACAATCTTATAGGGATGCACAGATTGCCTCCGGAATCGTTTACATAGATTAGGAACAGCGGTGGCCTATACCACTTCCCTGGGGAACGATCACATCTGTTTGACTCGTCATTTACGACGAACATAAAAACTATTTCTGTTGTTGTCGAAAGCTTTTATAAGACAGATCGCTGATAAAATTTTTAGTGTTCCGCAAATAGTTACTACATGTCATCGCCAGGAAGATGAGGTCATACTGTCCAAACTTTACGCAGAATACTAAAACTTTTGCAGCGTTGTCGTGGTTACACATCAAAACGTCATAACTACATTGCGAAGCCAAGTTAGAATATTTTCTGAATCTCATGGAGTTTCTTCATGGAAAAGAAAATGAAATTAATGCTCCAGGACATTCTGAAACCAGATGACTGCGAAACTGAATAAATTCGAATAATTCTTAGAAAGATTAAACTGCAGTTTAATAACGGGCTACCAGTAGATACACGTTTTTATGTGGCTCCGAGGGAGATACAACAGCGTGGAATTTCAGTCACTCTTACTTGATGCACAGCAGACCGGCTCTATTCTGCTACCGGAATTGTAGACGCAGCGTGACTCTTAAATGTTTGTAATAATTTATGTGTTCGACCACAGCGTGAAACAGCGAATGCAAGTGTTGTCTAGTGGATGTGTGACCAGTAGGTTGCTCCTGTGCATTACTGTGGTTGCGAGTGTTTACTGTCATTGACCACAGCAGGAAACTTCTCGAATTTGTTTCTAGCTATTGCTTGGATTTTAGGGCAAAAAGCACTGGTGACTCTAGAATTGTAAATAGAGGCACATTTTGGCAGGAAACTCAGCCAGGTGTGGTTTGGTGATGTGAAATGAAACTGAAAAAATATCATCAGATTTACAATGTGTTTATGTGTAAGAAATGCATTCCTTAAAATGAATATACATTCGTATGGTGACATGTTTGTCCGCAAGGCACCTCCATAGAAGTCAAAAGTAAAAATGTTAACCCATATGATATAAACAGTGAACATATGTTAAGAATAGAAGAGTGCAGATAGATGGCAGGAGTTCGTCGAGGACTTGCACAGTGAAAAAAATTAGTCTTATTGTGCGGTGGAAGTAAAAAGGAGGATGATTAGGTTATCACGTCCCATCAGAGACGATGTCATTAGTGATCGAATACAAATGGAATCAGGTACTGCAGTAACGAGGTCACAGTTTGACGTAGATCAGGTATAAATGACATCAGATTTCCAGAAAAAGAATTATCACCAAATACTCGAAGAAGATACGAAGAAATAAACTGTCTGACGAGCAATCTGAAATATCCCGCGTTTAAACTCTTAACTTGAACAATGGACATATGATTAGAAAGAAAAATCTGACAGTAACTACATGAGATTAGGAGAAGGAAAGTGTGCCAGAGAAGCAATTCATAAATATTGCTTCATAATGGAAGTAAAAATAAACAAATTTCTAGCATTTGTGGGCCTAGTGGTTACTTTCGGTTACGTGAGATGAAATAATATGTTTATATATGAGAGATGAAAGAGCTAAGCTTCAGAGAGGTGCAAGTAATCTATAGCATTTACAAAGCCTACTATCGTAGGGTAATGGGAGAACAAGAAAGATCGCATTAAGAATGGTGCGCTTCGGGTGCGAGGTTTATTATCACTATTTAATGAACAGTAAGATAAAGACGCAGGAAACAAAGCACTAGGAAGTTAGAAATAGGAATGCAAGTAAACTGGAGACATGTATTGTTGTAATAATAACCGAATACAGATGAGTGTATAACACAAAGCTGTGCCTGTTCTACCTCCAATCAGGGTTATTTATCTGCAAAACTCCTCAATTGTGTGCAGTCCATGTTTGAAGGATAACGAATCTAAATATCTGAGAAGCAAAAGTCACTGATAAAATAATATCCCGTACCAGATCCATAAAAGACGTAAATGATACACTATATGGATAAAAACTACACTAAATCTGCTGTAAGCAATATTATATATTAACAGATGCAGTACGTAATATTAACAGATGCTGTACATACCTCTCCATATTTTCAAAACTAGTAGATGGTGTCTTGTGGAACGTTTTTCCCATATTCGTCATAAAAAGTTCAAATGTGGAGTTTCAATGAAGTGACTAAGGCTCAACGGAATGGACCATCATAGTCACCACACTCTCAAATGATGCGAAAGGAACATCAACATCGTATGTGGACCTTTACCACGCATGTGTTGACATAGATCTATACCTATGTTCAAAAACTTGGCTGTAGATAAAAGATTGATGGCGGATGATGAAATATCGAAAATGTAATGTGACCTGTGGTTTGTCAGTTTGCGTACAAAATGAACAAGATGTCTGTAGCAGAGTTTATACAGTCTAAAGAAGTATATATCGCAGTATGTGACTCTCTTTGGGGACATATCCGTAAACATAATACTCGGTTTGGGAAAACATTCTTCTGTCAGACTGTAGTCTTGGTTCCCTGATCAAGACTCACAAAATCATAGACCGTTCTCACCAACATATTCATAAAGGACCGAACTGAAAAACGTTTTCAGGTACTAATTTGCCATTTTTTTTCAGTTTTGCTCTCTTCAATATGGATGTTCCGTAGCCACATTGGTGATACTTGCATGCAACCTTTGGACCTATGTTGCCTACTTGTTCAAAAATGTATCATCCATCTACACAGATACATCCATTGCGTAACCGTGTGCCCCTGTGAACAGACTGTGCTACACCATGTGTTGAGTTTTCACCTCTGTGTGATATTAGAATACATTAGAACTTAAAAAATTCCCTCTTGACAGTAATCCACACAGGTGCTTTAACAATGTTTCTGTCTTTAACGAACAAGTTTACATCTGCCACAAATGTTTCTGCAGTTTTCTCATAATATGATCTTCCTCAATCTCTTTGCGAGCTATGGCCGCTGTGATAAGTCTGGTAGAAATGATATATTACTCTTTGGAGCCATTAAAGAAATGCCAAGATGCTTTAAATTTTCGTAGAGCAACTGCTCTAACAGCTTCCAGAGCCTACGCTTGAATGTGCCAGTAGTGGACTACTGATGTATATAGTCTCTGGATTTGTCAAACTGTGCTCTGATACTTTCTTTTACAGCCGTCAGTTATGATATTTTTTGAGTCGCCTTGGATAGATTTCGAATGGCTGCAGTTACAATTCTTCATAAGTTTCCTGTTCAGAAATAAATACTTATTATTAATACTGTCCAATGTTCAGTCATCAATACATTGTAGCACATGGGGTCTTGATAGTTTTTGGGGTGCAGGTACGTATTTACTATGACCTACAGGTCCATCATTAGCGGGCGACGACGTTCCCGAACTGTTTGAACTCCCATACCCATGTGCAGTTCTTCTCCACCGTCGGACTCAAAATCATTAACACCATTCATTGTGCCAGTATATATTCCTGTTAAATCTCCATAGAATTTTTGCATTATGATATCTCGTAACATGCATGCAACTTGCTCATCCTCCATTCCAATTACATCCTCATTATCTGGTCTATAAGTTCGTTCGACGTCTTTCCGCTCAGCATGTTCACAACGTTCAGGAGATCAATTGACTCCAGCTATGTTTGACGTCAGTACCTGCAGTTCAATGCCGCACGCTATAACGGTCACGCTCGTACTGCCTAAAGAACTACGGCACACAGGGGCTAGTGAGCTGAACGTCAGATAGTGCTAAACGACGCACGCGTAGATTTAGCGATGAATGACGATTACAGTTATTCTGAAACTACAATATTATGTTTGAAACGTGTTTCCAGTCGGTTTTGGCCGTTCGAACAGAGGTAAACGTCTTGTAACAATAATATAAGGAATAGTTAGACATGTTGAATGGTATAAACGATATGCTCAGCGCAGCATATGGTTTAACCGCAATCACTGCTAGGTGATGTGAAAGTAAGACTAGAGTAAATAGCAGAAGCAGGGGAGATGTAGGTAGTATATGTGCGCATTTGGTAACAGCATTCATCAGTAAAAGAGCTCTATTGGTGACAAATATTGATAAGGAACCGAGGGGAAATTATCTCGAAATGTTTGTGTTGAAGTGAATCGAGATATGAGGGAGCAATTGGAAACTGCCACAATTTTAAATACAGTGCTGTCGAAGGGTGTTAAAAGTTAAGGGACATCATAAGCGTGAAGTAAAGAAATACTAAAAGGGAAGGTAAAGAAATAATTTCACTAATGAGACATGGCGTATGCTATTAACGTTTTATGCAGTCCGTGATGTTATAGTGGGCCTTCGTAAACCATGAGCGAGATTTCTATTTTTTTCTCGTTACGCTCAAACTATTTGTCTTAGAGAAAAGTTAACAGGACCTTTTTGTAGGAAATTTGATGTAGTTGAATATTGTATTGGGATAAGTTTTCCGTGTAATTATTACAAAAATGCAGAAGTGACCTTCAAACGAGCCTTCCCCCCTGCCCCCATCTCTCGCCAGTCACGAATACTAGTTTGTTGTTAGTGGCACTCCATCCTACCACTGTACAAATATTTCCGACTACACGAACTATTCCCGATATCCGACATTTTTTGGTCGGTATTGATTGGGCTGTTACGCCACAAGCACATTCGGCTGTTTCGTTAGCAATATTAATTCAACGAGTCCACGAGAGTAATTAGAGAAAACTTATTTTTTTAAACATTACGTTAAAACTAATTACAATGTCGGTAGTTGTAAACGTAATACTTTAAAGTACAGTAGTTTTGAAGTCAGAGTGCCAGGCGAATAAAACGATGTAATTATTTTACGCTGTTAAAATTCACCAAATTGTTAGGTAAAATTTACAGAAATGCCAATTTTACAAATTGTACGAGCTCGATTAAGCCGGTGGCGTAAGAAGATCAATCATGAACATGAAAATAGGGAGAAAACGGGATATAATGCATGCAGTCTCAAATTTTTTTACAGTGTGCACAGTGATTGGGAGGAGTGCCGTGAACAACATACTAGAATTCCCTAACGATGGGGGAATGAGCGTGGGACAGCGGATGGATGTTTCTCTTGAGTAACTCTAAAACTACGGCCTCTAGCAAAACCATCCCACTACAAAATTTAATTTCACTACACTTCCTGCAAAATCT
Organism: Schistocerca serialis cubense; assembly: GCF_023864345.2. Lineage (NCBI taxonomy): Eukaryota > Metazoa > Arthropoda > Insecta > Orthoptera > Acrididae > Schistocerca > Schistocerca serialis. The sequence goes on from NC_064638.1 coordinate 494,201,020, forward strand.
TGCTGTGGATCTTTTTGTGTAGGACTAATAGTTTAATGGTAGCAACAGAGAGCACATGAATATCTCCTGTATGGTTCATGAAGGCCAGGGATAACATGGCGGGTTGCAAAAAAACAACATAGATAGGGGCAAGTGAATCACCCTTCGTGTATGTGTAAGGCTATTTTAAAATAGGAAGGCATGGGACACAACCTCACACTGATTGAGTAATGAGTGCTTCTGCAGTGTAGTTTGACTTCGCGTTCTTACACTTCTTTTGGAAATGAACATGATAAATGTTGGTGCTATTTTATAGCCTGCACTTCTGGAATCGCATCGAGGGATTAGTCAGGCAGAATGTCCCCGCATGACCGATGGCTCATCACCGAAGGGTAATGCATTCATTCCACAGTATTTAATCCTGATAACAGGCGTGGATTCTATTGAAAGGGACACGAATGTTACCTTTCCTTTTTCTTGTCAGCCAAGTTATGGTGAAAATCCATTCCAACGATTTGATTTGAATGGTACCGCTACCGCACTAGCATTGGCCGGCAGGGTAGGTTACTAAGGTTTCGAAATAAATCATAGCAGCCATTTATTAATACATTTTTATTAGGTCGCTTTCTTGTCTGTTTAACTGTTCGGTACCAATTTTGCAGTTTATTTAAACTAACTCTCCCATGAGACAAGAACCTGAAACTTTCAGCATATTTCAGAACCTGTTGACAAATATTAACTCGCTCTTTTGCCTGGTGGGTGGTGGAGGCTACTTTGTATTTCGGTCTCTCTGTTTAGTACAAATTGGGCAATTGATTTTAAACCAACTTCTTGACGAGCTACAGACTTTGAAGTTTCAACGTACCTTAGAACTGGAAAACGATGTAATATCAAATCACTTTCATGTCTGTTGTTTGGCGAAGGCCCTTCGATTTCCTGTCTGTTCGCGTCCTTGGTACACGTTTTGCAATTACTTTCAAATTAATTTCTCGATGAGCTAGAGACTTGAAACATTAAATATAACTCATAAGTATCCAGCAGTGAGATCCTGAGTAAACTTTTTGTCTGGAGTGTGGTGGAGGGTGTTTTGTGCACCACAACTACTTTTACTTTTCGTGTTCCAGTAACCAACGTTTCACGTTATGGACGATTGCTGGGAAGCCTCCTTGTGAGTTCAGGTCTCTAATTTTTACTGTCATGGTCTTTCCTTAGGATATACGCTGGATTAAGCAATACATTGTTTGATCGAGGTGAAAAACTGCCGGCCGCAGTGTCCGAGCGGTTTTAGGCGGTTGAGTCTGGAACCGTGCGACCGCTATGGTCGCAGGTTCGAATCCTGCCTCGGGCATGGATGTGTGTGATGTCCTTAGGTTACTTAGATTTAAGTAGTTCTAAGTTCTATGGGACTGATGACCTCAGATGTAAAGTCCCATAGTGCTCAGAGCCATTTGAACCATTTGAAGATAAAGTGAAATAAAGCAGAATTTTATCACGAGTCTTTGCATCTCAGCAAAATGTTTGAAATTGAGTGGAAAGATTCACACATACAAGACCAAAAAATGAGAAAATACTTAATAAAATAAAACTTTGTCATAAAATACGTCGTCAAAATGGATTAAAAGTACTGAATACTTTTTACTAGTCCCATGGAGAGGTCGTGAAATTTTGTTTTTGCAAATTCTTAATAGCTATGACAGTACATGTAAAATTTGGAAGGAAAAGTGGAGGCCGCATGGAGTAGATAAATGATGTATGAATGGTTCACCCTATTCATTGAGACATTTATTGTATGTTTGAAAATGTGTGATTTTTCTCAACAAAAGCATGTGCCCCATGTTTTACGTTTTAAGTTTTTCGAGTACTGTCCTCCCTATTAACAATTCGCAAGCACATATTTTCAGGACTACTTGTATAGGTTAGGAATCTGTGTAGGGCAGGAGAAAGTATTTTATACTTTTTAATAATTTTCCAAAACGTCTTATATTAAAAAAAGTTTTAATTTATATAAATATTTAATATAATGATTATTTTCATGTGTTTTGGGGATGTATAACCGAAATTGGTACTAAGCGCATCCTTAGTTTCAATGGAGTAAGAAGTAATTTAGGACAGGTCTTTGCTGTATAATCTAATCATCCACGTTTGTTGTGATCCTGAAAATTGAATCGTAGACGATAAATGTTCTGAAATTTGGTGATCTCGCACCAGCAAGGTCCACTGTAAACATATGCTCTATGACGTTCGACAACTCATTCAAATCATAGGAAACGAGACTGTAGAAACTCTATAAACTTAAACGTAGCAGGTCAAATTACTTATCGTAAAATATTTCATTTCCTTATAAAGTTCTGTTCAAAGCTCACCTTAACCAAACAATATTACAATAACTATATCCTAAACCAGGCTCAGATTGGTTCAGGAAAGAGAAATCGTGTCTAGTAGAAATTGTTAATCTGAAAATTTCAATGAAACAGTTTTGCAAAGCTGCTAATAATAGTTACGTGATTACGTTTGTGGACTTCAAGAAGTATGAGAATTTTACGAACACTAGCAGAATTCTGATTAAACCAAAGGCAAGAAATATTGTCAAGTAAACACGACAGGGGAACAGTGTATCCCATGTCCTCTTCAACTGTACCCTTCAAAAATTTTTTAAAGAATCTGTAAGAGCAGGTTTTCCAAAATGTAGACTAGGAATTGAATACAAAGGTGCACAACTAGACTGTACAGTCTTAGCAGATGATATAGTTCTAACTATATCTAATGCACAGCAACAACATTCCACGTGTAAGGAAGGCCAGCTGGGCTATTGATTTCATCTAGCAAAAATCACTGGGTGCGCTCAAATTAGTAATGACAAAGTATGCCGCGTAAAATAACTTCAATACGTAAGTCACTGTATCACTGAAGACTGTAACAAAATGAAGGCAATAGAATCCCAAAATTTAAACTTTTATCGTCTCTTCTGTTGCTAGACTAAATTTATTATTATTTTTCTTGTTGATTTAAAAGATCCGTTTCCAGTACGAAGTTTTTAAACGATGAATGACCTCGACTTGTAAATAGGCCAACGTTTGTATTCTGTTTGCAAACTGTAAACAGACATTTGGCATTTAGATTCAGAACAATATTCTACAAGCTGCGCATAAAAAAAATGAAGTAAAGGTGCACATTAGAAAGAAAGAAATATCTCTTCATGACGTAATGCCAAACGAGATTTACAAGCCTTCGCTCGAAAATAGCACGGGATTAAACCATTCACTGACGTCTATAGCAAAACTTAATATTGAACGATATTTGTGATGGATTTGAAGCAACTATGTACAAAGAGGAACCACGTACGGAATTATGTGAATTTCCATTGAGAAAATGGTTGCTAAATATCTGTCGTTAAAATTTTACAGACATGTAACATGACGAAATTTCTCCAGAGCGTCGTCTATTTAATTTCACATGGCGCTACGGACTTCTGCAATTAAGAAATCTCTTGTGCGCGAAAGAACTTTGACGAAAGTGAACTTACACTTCACAACTTTTTATTAGCTCTCCTTTCCTCAGATAAATCCTCTTTTGACCCCGTTATTGACGAACTTCGTCTCCGAGTCTGTGACTGTATTTTAATGGTCGATGGCGAGAGACCCTTGGGCACAGATGCCGCGTTTGTGAAGAAATGTTAGTCGGTGCTTGCTAGTGGAGTTTGTTCATAGATGTCTTCATGAGAAATATTACTTTTTATTACGTTACACCTGTTTACTGCTAGAATGCTAAGAAATAAGAATACCAATAACTGCAGTACGAGTAAGAGCCATAGTTGTTACTAATATTAGCCGAAATGGCTAGAAATCGTTTGGCCTGTATCTTTTCGCCTGGATGTAAGGACTTACAGCTGTCATCATCTATGAAAGACACACTATAGACTATCCCTCTTCTATTTTATCCATGCGAGATTCGAAGCCAAATGCTGGGACAATCAGTAATTGAAACAGTACGATGTACTTGTCAAAAACACTCGAAAGATTTGTGAGAATATTAAGTATAAAAGCTTTGGAGTTATATAGTATAACCATGTGCAGATATATGAGTATCGTTGTGGTCTTGCGGGTTAGATTCTCGCTAGATGCAACATTTTTATTGCTTCTCAATGTCAAACTTCACCAACAACCGTATACTGTAAGATATTTTGTTTTATTCTGAAAGAAACCAGTTTCGGCAATTTAATTTGCCACCTTCAAATGAATTGCCGAAACTGGTTGCTTTCAGAATAAAATAAAACATCTTAAAGTATACGGCTGTTGGTGAAGTTTGACACTGAAAAGTACTTACCGATGTCCACTGACCATGTTGGACCAACAGAGATTTTTATTACTTTTCTTTGAATTCCATATATAATATCTTATTCATATTTTAATTAACACATATTGAATCATAAATTCCAATAAACGTAACACTTTTAGTTACTATCTGTGTGACAGTGTCACTGATAAATTAAATATCTGTTAATCGATTGCAGTTACTGGCTGAATTACTGAACAATATTAAGTAATTAAAATGTAGATCATCAAAGGCAAAATTAAGCACAGGGCTACTATAAATGATTTAGTCGTTCTCATGGCTCAACATTACAGGTGCAAATATATTTTATGCATGAAGAGAATCGTAAGATCACCTTGTTTGTATTTTACACTCTACAAATTTTCTATGAATGCCCCTTTGGCCACACCGCACACGTCCAGGTAGTCAAATTTATCTGTACCTAATAACCGACATCCAGAAAATGGTCATCACAGCATCGTTGATAAGTTCTCTGAGCCTTTCCGCTGTTCTTTGTAGTGAGGGTACATAAACACGGTCCTTAATACATCCTTAAAGAAGAGATGTTACACCAAGCGACCTGGGTGGCCAAGGGAAGAAAACCGTATTATCCTCACCAGCCCAGAAACCGATAGTGGTTTTTATGGACCAGACTTCGGGGTGTCACAGGGCCACAATTGTTGGCGATTGGGTTCAAAAACACTGTACAATTCGAACGACTGATTTTGCCACCCAGATCTCTCGACGTGAAGCCCAACGACATTGATGGGAAATAATGGAGAGGTCCGTTCGTGACAAGACTCTGCGCTGGCAACACTTTCATAATTATTGACGGCTCTGGAGGCAGCGTGGCTCAATATTTCTGCAGGGGACTTCCAACGACTTTTTGAGTCTACAAAATGGTTCAAAGGGCTCTGAGCACTATGGGACTCAACTTCTGAGGTCATCAATCCCCTAGAACTTAGAACTACTTAAACCTAAGTAACCTAAGGACATCACGCACATCCATGCCCGAGGAAGGATTCGAACCTGCGACCGTAGCGGTCGCGCGGTTCCAGACTGTAGCGCCTAGAACCACTCGACCACACCGGCCGGCTTTTGAGTCTACGTCAAGCCGACGTGCTGGCCTGCACTGGTCATGTTGCAATTTATCCCAAGACTTTTGTCATCTCAGTGTATATAATTGAGGCAAATGTAAATCGTAGTTGCTTCTGGATGGATTAACTAGCAATTTCATGATTACAAGACTTTTGATACACAAAAAGCTACAAATATTAGCACATGCATTCCGCACGGTTGTTTCGGCAGTGGTCTTCAAATGCAATAAGTACAAAGGAAATTAAAGGCAGCCAATCTATACAGTTCTCTACTAAGTTACAGTAATATACTGTAACAGCATTCAGTCATAAAATTTATAACAAACTGATTATTCAAAATGTTAAGAGCATATTGGTTACCATATAACTCAAAATGTGAAGAGCAGCGTCGGAACAAAATATGGTATCAACGGAAACACAACAAGTTACCATGCCTAATATGGTATAGAAGACCCGTAGGCATTAAGAACAGCTTCCATTTATCTCGGAATGGATCAAAACAAGTCCTTTCCTCCTTTTAAAGACATCTTAAAGCATACTTCCTGCAAAATAGTGGCCAGTTCAGGTAAGGATTGTGAAGCTGTAATGCAATCTCACATCCTTCTCACCGAATTAGACCTCAGAGTCTCAGTAATATTGAGATCTGATAACGGGGGTGGCACAATTCATTCTTATGATCATAAAATCTAATCTGGATGATGCGAGCAGTGTGAACGCAGGCCCCGCCATCTTGGAACGTAGCATCACAACTGGGTAACAAATATTGTACCATGGAAAAGATCTAATCAGCCAAAATGTTCCACAATCCTTAGCAGTAATAGAGGCTTGCAGGCTGACCATGGGGAACATTCAGTACCACGATATGGCTGTCCTATTCATCCCAAACTCCCGCCATGTCTCACTCACGGGATGTAAACTGTGACGGAAGTTGGAAACAGCGTGAAACAGGACTCATTGGACCAAATGACCTTGTTTCACTGCTGTAAGAAGTAATACATTTAATATGTGATATAGCAGTTAAGAAATAATTATAAGAAACTTAATAGAAACAATAGCAGGAAAAAAGCACAGTTTACATTGTTTTGTGAAAGAACAGCAAAAAAAGTATAGAAAATAAGATTTAAACTCTGAGCAAAAGTGGCAGTGGACATGAGTGTGAAGGTGGTGGAGGAAGAGAAAAATGGAAAGCGATGGAATGCTAGTGAAGATAACAAGGGAAAATAAAGCAGCATGACCGCCTGGCAAATGAGTAGAGAAAGATGTGGAATAGAAGAAGATGGGAACATTGGCTTTATTATTTAACGGAGGGCAACTGGTGATATACGTTAATATAAGAGAAAAATTTTTAATGGCTTCAAGATGAGTGGTTAAGCATTTTAAAATACGAAAGAGCTCTCTATTGTGCGCAGAGTGCAGGATACTTTGCTTCAGAGGCGGACAGCAGCAACAAAAATGATTGAATCTATGCTTCTATGGATGGGAACCGCTAGGATGTATGTAAGTGCTAACTTGCGTTGCGATTTTGACTACGAGATCACTGATATTAGGTGTTTAGGTACCCGTGCAGTGAAGACCTGACGAAGACGGAACTGCATATATGGTAGTCATGTAACTTGTCCGGCCGAAATTGTCCCACCTCGGTGTCTGAAGCAATAACGTGGTATGACAAACTGACGTTGCAGGTAGCGCAGGCACACTACTTCGTGTTAGGCTTGTGGGCATCGAGGTTGGACTGGTGAAGCAGTGACATTGCAAGTGTCGGAGGCCGTGCTCCGAAGGTGATGCATGCTTCATCCTGAAGCCCGATGGAACCCGGGAAACATATGTATTTATGATAACATTTTATTAGACTGACTTCTACAAATGACTATGGTCTTCTCTGGCGTGCAGATAATAGCCTGTGCTGCAGGCTCAGGCGTCATTAAGGAGTGGAAGACATAGCACTCAGGTAGCTCACATAGCTTGCGGCAGGTCAGGTACACCGCCCGACAGCGAGGCGTCACACGGACACGCCTCTGTGGATACGATGAGCCTCAGCACTCTCGAATGCGGACGTGTAATTAAACCTGTACCCAAAACATCTTTTGGTTATCAGTTATGAAGGCAGAACCCAGAACTCCCTCAGCACACACGCCATACAGCCAGGGAGGCAGTACACATACAGTCTGGGGGCAGCCTCCAGATGCCCACCTGGCAAGCAGAAGATTGCAGTTTAATGTAAGTCGGTTTGACCCAGTGGGTCTGCATCTTCTGTCAGTCAGGCTGCGACGCGTCGGTAGAGGCGGCATGGACCAGTGAAGTCCAGCTACATGCGCCAGGCTGCAGTCTCGCAGTTGCAAACAGGCAGCTAGCAGCACATGTTTTTGCCAGTAAAGTTAACCTGTAAGTAGCGAGACTCCAATTTTGTTTAGATCGTTGATGAAGATGAGATGACTAGAACCTTAGGACGATATGTCTGGAACTGTGGTTATTAAAGCCTTGTGTCACGTCACTGCAGCAGCTTTGGCGGCACTTGTCCTCATTTAACCGGAGGTGTAAGCAGTCCTGTCCGCCGCGGGGTATTTCAAGTAGCAATGATTTTTCCTGCCTCTGCATTTGTCATCGGTACTAAGGTAACATTTTATGTGTATAATAAGCTGAAGTCAGTAATTTGAAACCTACTTTCTTCTTATTATATGAAAAATAAAAAAGATTACTTTTTCTTCTTGTACTTCAGTGATCTACATTACTGTTCCTTCGAAACGGTATTGAATTTTGTGCAGCATATTACACGATGAAATTAATATACTATGGTAACGTAGTCAGCATGTTTAACACTTTAAACCGTGTCTAAGTGATGGTAGAGATTAAGCACTGAATGCTTTTATTAATTTTGTCCAGCTAAATTCCAGTCGTGGAACGGGTCCTTCCGGATGCCATGAAAGGCACAGGGTGCAGGCAACTGCAAATGGTGGCTCCTGTCGGTACCAACGATGTATCTCACATTGGATCGAAAGAGATTCTCTCTGGTTTCGAGGGGCTAACGTAAGTGGTAAAAGTGGCCCGTCTTGCTTGCGAGACGAAAGCAGAGCACACCATTTGCAGTGTAGTCGAGGGGACCATTTGTGGACCTCTGGTACAGAGCTGAGTGGAGGGTCTAAATCAGAAGCTCAGACGGTTTTGCGACCGTGTAGGCTGCGCATTCCTCAACTTAAGAGCCATAGGTTGGTTCGGTTTCGGGTTCCAATGAATAGGTCAGGAGTCCGCTACACGTAGGAGGCGGCTACACAAGTAGCACGTGCTGCGTGGCGTGGACTGCGCGGTTTTTTAGGTTAGAGGTTCGGGAAAACAAAAAACGGGCTTAAGTCTCAAAGGGCGCAGGCCGAACACAGTAAGAACGTAGATACAGTAATCATCGGTATAACAGGTGTAAATTGTAGCTGTGTTTGTATAGTGCCAGAGCATCTGCGCTAATAGAAACCACTGATGTTCAAATTATTAAAGGCACCGAAAGGTGGCTAAAGCCGGAGATAAGTTCAGCCGAAATTTTTGCGGAGAACCTAACGGTGTTCCGAAAGGGTAGGTTAAACATAGTTGGCGGAGGCGTGTTTGTTGCTGTTAGAAGTAGTTTATCCTGTCGCGAAATTGAAGTAGATAGTTCCTGTGAAGTAGTATGGGCAGACATCATTCTTGGCAACCAGAATCAAATAATAATTCGATCCTTTGATAGACCTCTCAAATTGCTAAAAGGTTCCTAAAAACTTTAGTTTGATTTCAGACACGTGCACGTTTCAACAATTATAGTTAGTGGTAAGTTTAATTTATCCTCTACACGTTGACGAAAATAGATGTTTAAATCCGGAGATACATATAAAACAACATACGAAATTGTGCTAAATGCATTATCTGAAAATTATTTTGAGGACCTAGTTCATGAGCTCAAGCTAACAGTAAACGGTTGAGAAAAAACACTTGACCTCTTAGCAACAAAGAATCCACAACTAATAAGCATCGAAACGGATGCAGGGATTAGAGAACACAGGTTTGTCCAAGCGAGACTGAATATTGTAACCCCAAATCCTACAATAGTAAACGGAAAATATACCTATTCAAGAAGCCAGATAAAAATTCACTTGACGCCTTCCTGAGAGACAATCTCCACTCCTTCCAAATTAATAATGTAAATGTTGACCAGATGTGACTTGAATTCAACAATTGAGAGATTTATTCTAATTAAATTAATAAACAACGGAGCTCATCCTCCTTCACTCACAAAACGGGTCAGAACACTGTTGCAGAAGCAACGAAAAAAATATGCCATATTTAAACGGACGCAAGATCTCCAAGGTTGGCAATCTTTTACAGAAGTTCGGAATTTAGCCCGGCCTTCAATGGGATTTGCTTATAATATTTTCCATATCGAAACCGGGCAGAAAATCCAAAGAGTGTTTGGTCGTATGGGAAGTATGCTATCGGCAAGACGCAGTCAATGCCTTTTCTGCGCGATAGCAACGGAAGTAATATTGACGACAGTGCTGCCAAAGCAGAGTTACCAAACACAGCCTTCCGAAAGTCGTTATCCAAAGAAGGCGATGTAAATATTGAAATCGAATCAAGAACAGCTGCCAACATGAGTAACGTACAAATAGATATCCTCGGAGCAGTGAAGCTTCTTAAATCACTCAACAGAAGCAAGTCTTCTGATCAAGACTCCATACCAGTTAGGTTGCTTTCAGAGTATGCTGAAACAATAACTCCATATTTAACAATCATGTACAACCATTCGCTCGACGAAAGGTCCGTATCGAAAGTCTGGAAACTTACACAGGTCACAAAATATTCAAGAGAGGTAGTAGGAGTAATCCACTACATCACAGGCCCGTATGATTAACGTCGATATGTAGCAGGATTTAGGAACATATATTGTGTTCGAAAATTATGAGTTACCTCGAAGAGAACGGTCTATTGACACACAGTCAACACGAATTTAGAAAACACCGTTCTTGTGAAACACAACAAGTCTTTACTCACGCAAAGTGTTGAGCGCTATTGACATGGGATTTCACACTGATTCTGAATTTCTAGTTTGTAGCAATTGAGGGAAAGTCAAGGAGCAAAACAGAAGTGATTTGTGGCTTTCTCCAAGGTAGTGTTATAGCTAGTGTTATGGGCCTTATCTATATAAACGATTTAAGAGACAATCTGAGCAGCCGCCTTAGGTTGTTTGCAGAGGATGCTATTGTCCATGGACTAGTAAATTCATCAGAACATCAAAACAAACTGCACAGCGATAAAAAAGATATCTGTATGGCGTAAAATTTGGCAACTGACCCTAAACAACGAAAAGCGTGACGTCATCTACATTAGTGCAAAAAGGAATCCGTTAAACTTCGGTTACACGATAAATCAAGTAAATCTAAAGGCCGTAAAATCAACTAAATACTCAGGAATTACAATTACGGGCAACTTAAATTGGAAGGAACACATAGAAAGGGTTGTGGGGAAGGCTAACCAAAGACTGTGTTTTGTTGGCAGGACACTTAGAAAATGTAACACAGCCACTAAAGATATTGCCCACACTACTCTTGTCCGCCCTCTTTTGGAATACTATTGCGTGGTGTGTGATCCTTATCAGATAGTACTGATGGATTGCATGTAGAGAGTCCAGAGTAGGGCAGAACGTTTTGAATTATCGCGAAATAGGAGAGAGAGTATCACTGAAAAGATACAGGATTTGGGGTGGACATCTTTTTTTTTTTTTTAAAAAAAAAAAGGCGTTTTCCGTTGCGGCCGAGTCTTCTCATGAAATTTCAATCACCTACTTTCTCCTCCAAATGCGAAAATATTTTGTTGATGCCACATGGAGAAACGATCATCAAAATAAAATAAGGGAAATCACAGGTCGCACGGGAAGATATAGGTGTTCCGTCTTTCCGCCGCTGTTCGAGAGGAAAGATAGGGAATTATTGCGAAGGTGGTTCGATGAAATCTCTGCCAGGTGTACTTACATGTGATTTGCAGAATATCCATGTAAATGTAGATGAAAATGAATCACTCCAAAATACGAGTACATCTCCAATGGGTATTCTTTAATGAAACATTCTACTCTTCGTTGAGATGATACAGCCTCTATAGTACTCCACGTGAGTCCCGTTAGATCTCCCACATTTTGTATTTGCGAACCTACCCCGAGGTACCCCGTCCATTCCTAAATACCAGTCAATAAATTATTCCCATTCGCCTAGTTTGGCGGTTCGTGCGGATAGTGTATCACATTTTTTCCTTACCGAAACTGGAATAATTTCTTTTTGTATATTGTAACACTCCGGTTTATTTTACTGACTTATCCCGCTCGATCGGGATCTGATAGCAGCCCAAATAGATAATAATTAATGTGACCGTGTACCTAATGGGGCTGGCAATCGGATTGGACTGCTACGGAGTTGTTACATTCCACTTTGTCCTCCTCGAATGCTGTAATAATGAAATGTCTGGTCCCAAGAAGAACGACAACACAGCTTCATTAATCAACAACCTATACTCATCACAAAAACACAGGTCAAAGGAGACAGCCACTGCCTTCGTCGTACAGAATTAATAACGGCTAATATCAGCACAGGCCCTTTCATTATTCATTATCGTCACACGCAATTTCAATCACTGTATCCAACACTTCAATCCGACACTGCAATCCAACACTGCAATCCAAATAATGCCGGCGCGGTAGACGCGTAATTACAAATATCGGCACAAAAAATCACTGAATCACACTAGTAACTATACTTGTTCACTTTCTCGTATATTTCTAACACAAAAGGGGTTAAACCGCGGCGATGGCCACCCCCCTTGTCGGTACGGTCTTGCATTCCAGCAACAGACCTGGGTCCCTCTCTACTACTATCTCAACACTCGCTCTCGCTCTCGCCACCCGACGCACACTATCGATTGTTTGTCCTGTCGACCTGTGCTGTCGCAAAACTTATAGTAAGGGCCTACGGACCCCTTACAATATCCTTTACATTTAGTTTATTGGAAGCCTGCCGTTTTTAATATTTGTTGTAATGATAATAATTGGCAACCGTTTAGCAGTGACCTTGGGAGAAGACGTTTCGGCACCTCGGAGTTATATGTCTGCATTCACAAGAAAACTTAATCTTGTGAAAACAGTCAGGAACAAGTGCAATAAACTAAGGAAAGTGGCTCATCCACCAGATAGTATTCAAAGTGTGGAAACATGGTTAGGTACCAGTATCACTATTGCTAAAATCCATACCAATTCAGCGTCACTATATTCCACATCTGGAACTCTGACATTGAATCTGAAAATAGTAAAATATAGACTTTCTTAAGTAATATATGCTGAAACATTTACTTTTGAAATATGACTGAGATCACATAACTGACAGAGGTCTGAAACACAACCGTTAGAATGGCAATGACATGTGAACGTGTATTTTATCTAGAATGTTAATTAAATTTAGCTCCGAGAATATAAACTGTCAATAACTTAAAAGCAAACCACAACTGCATGAATTTTCGTAACAATAAAACTGAATCTGATGCAACATTGTTGATTTGAAATTGGCTCGGGTAATAAAACAAAACTTTATCAATTCGAAATTAATGCGCCCTGTGTCTAATGAATGCTATCCCTGAAGCAATAAATCAGAGCGATGGTAACGCTCTTCACACTGTCCTCTGTTAGTATTTTGAATTCTATAATTAACAAACACCTACTGTCCGCGGCTGTTGCTTAGCATATATTTTAATTAACTCGGATATTAGTGAGACAATAACTTCTCGAGAAAAATAGTTAATCAAAACCGACATTGATCTGAGAACTGGTGTCGACTTGGGGCAAGAAACAGTATGACACTAACTTTAAAACTTGTATTTAGTAGTAAAGGAGTTTTGCTATTTGGGGAGCAAAATAACTGATGATGGTCGAAGTAGAGAGGATATAAAATGTAGACTGGCAATGGCAAGGAAAGCGTTTCTGAAGAAGAGAAATTTGTTAACATCCAGTATAGATTTAAGTGTCAGGAAGTCATTTCTGAAAGTATTCGTATGGAGTGTAGCCATGTATGGAAGTGAAACATGGACGATAAATAGTTTGGACAAGAAGAGAATAGAAGCTTTCGAAATGTGGTGCTACAGAAGAATGCTGAAGATTAGATGGGTAGATCACATAACTAATGAGGAAGTGTTGAATAGGATTGGGGAGAAGAGAAGTTTGTGGCACAACTTGACCAGAAGAAGGGATCGGTTGGTAGGACATGTTCTGAGGCATCAAGGGATCACCAATTTAGTATTGGAGGGCAGCGTGGAGGGTAAAAATCGTAGAGGGAGACCAAGAGATCAATACACTAAGCAGATTCAGAAGGATGTAGGTTGCAGTAGGTACTGGGAGATGAAGAAGCTTGCACAGGATAGAGTAGCATGGAGAGCTGCATCAAACCAGTCTCAGGACTGAAGACCACAACAACAACAACAACATTTAGACTCTTTGAAAATTAATAATGCTCATCCAACATATTCAATATACTGATTATACATTGACAATTAGCTTTACAAAATAACTGGATGTGATTGCTATACATCCACTCAATCATCACTTATGAATACGCGTATTGAATCAGTAACAAAACAGATTTCCTTACCTTAATTATTTCGAACTTCTGTTGAGATTCCTTTTACAGTTAGCAAACATCACAGTATCTTGCAAATAAAAATAATTGTTACTCCCCGCAGCGAGTAAGTATATATCCAGCACTCAACAGATACAACACATTTTTACACTTGAGAGTCCTCCATACATCACCCTTTATAAAGTCACTGTAATCTATTACCCATAACACCTTGAATCAGCGATCTCTGTGGAGAAGCGACGCCACTACACAATAGATACTGCATTTGACCATCTCTCGTTGAGTATAATATTTTCTTACAGAGCTTGAATTAATTTACCTGGATATATGCCTTTCACTACCACTAAAGTAGAAATACGGATAGCAGTTTTTTTGGGTTTCTTCCCACCAGCGCTGCATTTGCACCAAAGGTCTTAATTACTTACGGAATAAAATCTAATCTATTTCCTTCTATAGTTTTTGCTTTTTACTACTCCTTCTAATACCATGGAAGTTATTACATGGTATCAGTACAGGTGTGCCATCGACTCGTCCTTTCTTCTACTGTATTTTTATCAGTTCCCATCATTTAAAGCATCATTACGTAACACTACATCACAGGCGCTGCCACTCTTGTTGTCAAATTTTCTCAGGAACTTTGTTTCAGTTCTGTACAGTGCGGTGTAGAAGACGAATATTCTCAGAAATTTGCTCCTCAGACAAAGACTTATGCATAATAATAGTACTCTTCATTTTTGTGAAGGATGTCTCGCTTCCATACATGGCTACACTCCATACAAATACTTTCAGAAACGACTTCCTGACACTTAAATCTATACTCGATGTTAACAAATCCCTCTTCTTCAGAAACGCTTTCCTTGCCGTTGCCAGTCTACATTTTATATCGTCTCTACTTCGACCATCATCAGTTATTTTGCTCCACAAACAGCAAAACTCGTCCACTACTTTAAGTGTGTCATTCCCTTATGTAATTCCTTCAGCATCGCCTGATTTAATTCGACTACATTCCATTATTCTAGTTTTGCTTTTGTTGATGTTCATCTTATATCCTCCTTTCAAGACACTGTCCATTCCGTTCAACTGCTCTTACAAGTCCTTTGCTGTCTCCTATAGAATTACAATGTCATCGGCGAACCTCAAAGTTTTTATTTCTTCTTCCTGGATTTTAATACCCACTCCGAATTTTTCTTTTGTTTCCTTTACTGCTTGCTCAATATACAGATTGAATAACATCGGGGAGAGGCTACAACCTTGTCTCACTCCCTTCCCAACCACTGCTTCCCTTTCACGCCCCTCGACTCTTATGACTGCCATCTTGTTTCTGTACAAATTGTTAACAGCCTTTCGTCCTCTGTATTTGACTCCTGCCATCTTCAGAATTTGAAACAGAAATTGTCAAAAGCTTTCTCTATTTCTGCAAATGCTAGAAACGTAGGTTTGCCTTTTCTTAATCTAATTTCTAAGATGTTTTTAGGGTCAGTATTGCCTCACATGTTCCACCATTTCTACGGAATCCAAACTGTTGTTCCCGAAGGTCGGCTTCTACCAGTTTTTCCCTTCATCTGTAAAGAATTCGTGTTAGTGTTTTGCAGTAGTGACTTATTATGCTGATAGTCCGGTAAGATTCACAGCTGGTAACATCTGCATTCTTTGGCACTGGAATTATTATGTTCTTCTTGAAGTCTGAATGTATTCCGCCTGTCTCATACATCTTGCTCACCAGATGGTAGAGTTTTGTCATGACTGGCTCTCCCAAGGCCGTCAGTAGCTCTAATGGAATGTTGTCTACTCCCAGGGCCTTGTTTCGACTCTGAGTTTCAGTGCTTTCTGAAATTATTCACGTGGTATCCTATCTCTCTTCTTATCTCTATCTATGTTCTCTTCCATTTCCATAATATTACCCTTTTATGCGCCCTCTATAAAAAATTTCCGTCTCTTTTTTCCAAAAGTCTCTTTAATTTTCCTGTAGGTAGCATCTATCTCACATTTAGTGATATATGCTTCTACACCCTTAAACTTCTAGCCAGCCCTGCTTCCTGTCGATCACATTTTTGAGACGTTTGTATTCCTTTTTGCCTGCTTCATTTACTTGGCGGGGAGGCTTTCGTGCCTCAGCAATAAGCATAGCCGCACCATAGGTGCAACCACAACGGAGGCAAGACAAACATGTGATTCCTGAAGAGGGGCAGCAGCCTCTTCAATAGTTGCAGGGGCAACAGTCTGATCTGCAACAGTAAGATCCGTGGTTCATGGGGGAGGTCCATTTGATATCTAATAAAAGAATTAACGCCTGTAATTAATAACATCAATAATAATAGGATTTAGTCCTCTATATATTTATTAATTCCTTCTATATCGTGGTGGTTGTTTTTCATGTAATTATCCTTAGTTTGATACACGTTGAGATAGGCTGTGTCAGTGTGCCTCGAGCCAGTGACTTGTGCGGAACAAGCCCCCTGAAAGTTGATGCCCACCTTTCAGAGATAAGTGCGAGGGGATGAGAAGTGTTGACCGCTCAGAGAAGGTAGCGGCCAGCGAGACAGTTACTGTCAGTGCTGGCGTCCAGGAGTCGCGTTCCTGCAATTTTTCGCATTATTAGCTCTCCGTGACATGGGGTTCAGGGCTGCATTCACAGAACCCGTACAGCATGTTGTGACACACACCTGCACTCATGGAAAGTTTCAGTTTTTCCTAGCAGGTTCGTTCATTCAAATCAAACCTCAAACGAACCTTGTTTTGCAGCGAAGAGTTACCTTTCCAGAACGCTTGGCAGGGGTAGTCAGTGACAGATTGATATCGGCGTTCCATGAGAAGCGCCAGACTTGCATTGTGGATGAGGATTCTTTCCTCTATGTAATGCAGTGAGTTGACATCCATAGGGTGAATTACCTCCGGTCGAAAAAGTTACAAGTGTGGTCCTTATTGGCTACTCCAGAAAAAAGGAAAGAAAAAATGGCAGAGCAGGAAAAGTCAGATCGCCAATTGCCGAGGAATAAGTACGTGGATTCAAATGGCTCTGAGCACTATGGGACTTAACATCTGAGGTCATCAGTTCCCTAGAACTTAGAACTACTTAAACCAAACTGAAATAAGGACATCACACTCATCCATGCCCGAGGCAGGATTCGAACCTGCGACCGTAGACGTATGTGGAGTTCAACATACAGGCTGAAGTAACAAACTTAGATGAGGAGTCGGAGAACAGCTCAGAAATGCGTGCTATGGTGTGTAGCTATCGGTTAACGTTGTATGGCATTTTCTAGCAGGGGATGTAAATATTATTGGCCTAATATTTCAGAGCTTCGTTCATCGGCGCAAGGAAATTCTACAGCATTGTAGAGAGGAGAAGTAACTCTGCAACGGCGGCGGGTACTTTAGCTTTAATCACGATATAGAAATTTTCTTCTAGGGTTCACGAAGGGAACAATTGGCCTAGAGACTTCGCCTGGAGATCCGACAGGGAGCCGATGTGTCACAGTTTGCGGCAGAGAACTGCTTTCGCTAGGTCCTCTCAACTGAGTGCTGAATTATCTGAGAAAGTGCCCATGAACCATGGACCTTGCCGTTGGTGGGGAGGCTTGCGGGTCTCAGCGATACAGATGGCCGTCCCCTAGGTGCAACCACAACGGAGGGGTATCTGTTGAGAGGCCAGACAAACGTGTGGTTCCTGAAGAGGGGCAGCAGCCTTTTCAGTAGTTGCAGGGGCAACAGTATGGGTGATTGACTGATCTGGCCTTGTAACACTAATCAAAACGGCCTTGCTGTGCTGGTACTGCGAACGGCTGAAAGCAAGGGGAAACTACAGCCGTAATTTTTCCCGAGGGCATGCAGATTTACTATACGGTTAAGTGACGTAGGCGTCCTCTTGGGTAAAATATTCCGAAGGTAAAATAGTCCCCCATTGGGATCTCCGGGCTCGAAATACTCAACGGGATGTAGTTATCAGGAGAAAGAAAACTGGCGTTCTACGGATCGGAGCGTGGAGTGTCAGAGAACCCTTAATCGGGCAGGTAGGTTAGAAAATTTAAAAAGGGAAATGGATAGGTTAAAGTTAGATATAGTGGGAATTAGTGAAGATCGGTGGCAGGAGGAACAAGACTTTTGGTCAGGCGAATACAGAGTTATGAACACAAAATCAAATAGGGGTAATGTAGGAGTAGGTTTAATAACGAATAAAAAATAGGAGTACGGGTAAGCTACTACAAACAGCATAGTGAACGCATTATTGTGGCCAGGATAGACACGAAGCCCACGCCTACTACAGTAGTACAAGTTTATATGCCAACTAGCTCTGCAGATGACGAAGAAATTGAAGAAATGTATGATGAGATAAAAGAAGTTATTCAGATAGTGAAGGGAGACGAAAATTTAATAGTCATGGGTGACTGGAATTCGGCAGTAGGAAAAGGGAGAAGGAAACGTAGTAGGCGAATATGGATTGGGCGTAAGAAATGAAAGACGAAGCCGCCTGGTAGAATTCTGCACAACTTAATCATAGCTAACACTTGGTTCAAGAGTCATAAAAGAAGATTATATACATGGAAGAAGCCTGGAGATACTGACAGGTTTCAAATAGATTATATAATGGTAAGACAGAGATTTAGGAACCAGGTTTTCAATTGTAAGACATTTCCAGGGGCAGATGTGGACCCTGACCACAATCTATTGGTTATGAACTGTTGATTAAAACTGAAGAAACTGCTAAAAGGTGTTCATTTAAGGAGATGGGACTCGGATAAAGTGACTAAACCAGAGGTTGTACAGAGTTTGAGGGTGAGCATTAGGGAACAATTGACAGGAATGGGGGAAAGAAATAAAGTAGAAGAAGAATGGGTAGCTTTGAGGGATGAAGTAGTGATGGCAGCAGAGGATCAAGTACTTAAAAAGACGATGGCTAGTAGAAATCTTTGGGTAACAGAAGAAATATTGAATTTAACTGACGAAAGGAGAAAATGTAAAAATGCAGTAAATGAAGCAGGCAAAAAGGATTACAAACGTCTCAAAAAAGAGATCGACAGGAAGTGCAAAATGGCTAAGCAGGGATGGCTAGAGGACAAACTTAAGGATGTGGAGGCTTATCTGACTAGGGGTAAGATAGATACCGCCAACAGGTAAATTAAAGAGACCTTTGGAGAAAAGAGAACCACTTGTATGAATATCAAGAGCTCAGATGGAAGCATAGTTCTAAGCAAAGAAGGCAAAGCAGACAGGTGGGAGGAGTATATAGAGGGCCTATACAAGGGCGATGTACTTGAGGACAATATTATGGAAATGGAAGAGGATGTAGATGAAGATGAAATGGGAGATATTATAACTACTGACAGCCTTGGGAGAGCCAGCCCTGACAAAACTCTACCATCAGGTGAGCAAGATGTATGAGACAGGCGAAATACCCTCAGACTTCAAGAAGAATATAATAATTCCAATCCCAAAGAAAGCAGGTGTTGTCAGATGTGAAAATTACCGAACTATCAGTTTAAGAAGTCAAGGCTACAAAATACTAACGCGACTTCTTTCCAGACGAATGGAAAAACTAGTAGAAGCCGACCTCGGGGAAGATGAGTTTGGATTTCGTAGAAATATTGGAACACGTGAGGCAATACTGACCCTACAACTTATCTTAGAAGCTAGATTAAGGAGAGGTAAACCTACGTTTCTAGCATTTGAAGACTTAGAAAAAACTTTTGACAATGTTGACTGGAAAACTCTCTTTCAAATTCTGGAGGTGGCAGGGGTAAAATACAGAGAGCGAAAGGCTATTTACAATTTGTACAGAAACCAGATGGCAGTTATAAGAGTCGAGGGACATGAAAGGGAAGCAGTGGTTGGGAAGGGAGTGAGACAGGGTTGTAGTCTCTCCCTACTGTTATTCAATTTGTATATTGAGCAAGAAGTGAAGGAAACAAAAGAAAACATCGGAGTAGGTATTAAAATCCATGGAAAAGAAATAAAAACTTTGAGGTTCGCCGATGACATTGTAATTCTCTCAGAGACAGCAAAGGAGTTGGAAGAGCAGTTGAACGGCATGGATAGTGTCTTAAAAGGAGGATATAAGATGAACATCAGCGAAAGCAAAACGAGGATAATGGAATGTAGTCGAATTAAGTCGGGTGATGCTGAGGGAATTCGAGTACAATTTTTAGAGTAGGAAATGAGACACTTAAAGTAGTAAAGGAGTTTTGGTATTTGGCGAGAAAAATAACTGATGATGTTCGAGGTAGAGAGGATATAAAATACAGACTGGCAATGGCAAGGAAAGCGTTTCTGAAGAAGAGAAATTTGTTAACATCGAGTATAGCTTTAAGTGGGAGGATGTCGTTTCTGAAAGTAGTTGTGTGGCGTGTAGCCATGTATGGAAGTGAAACATGGATGATAAATAGACAAGAAGAGAATAGAAGCTTTCGAAATGTGGTGCTACAGAAGAATGCTTAAGGTTAGATGGGTATATCACATAACTAACGAGGAGGTATTGGAGAGGATTGGGGAGAGGAGAAGTTTGTGGCACAACTTGACTAGAAGAAGGACTATTTTGGTAGGACGTGTTCTGAGACATCAAGGGATCACCAATTTAGTATCGGAGGGCAGC
Source organism: Schistocerca serialis cubense (assembly GCF_023864345.2). Classification (NCBI taxonomy): domain Eukaryota; kingdom Metazoa; phylum Arthropoda; class Insecta; order Orthoptera; family Acrididae; genus Schistocerca; species Schistocerca serialis. The sequence continues at coordinate 494,221,620 of NC_064638.1, forward strand.
GTGGAGGGTAAAAATTGTAGAGGTAGACGAAGAGATGAATACACTGTGCAGGTTAAGAGGGATGCAGGTTTCAGTAGATACTTGGAGATGAAGCAGCTTGCACAGGATAGAGTAGCATGGAGAGCTGCATCAAACTAGTCTCAGAACTGAAGACCACAACAACAACAACTGCTTTTGCTACGGTCCTCTCAACTGAGTGCTGAATATTCTGAGAAACCGGAGCCTGGCCAGCAGGGTGTGAGAATTACGTGCATTATTACGTGGATTGTTAGCATTTCCTACATATCGCGATTCTAGCACTTTTCTGTAGTGAGTGAAGGCTCATTCATGACTCGGTGGCGATGTTGTTTGCATGTATTGTGATTTATTCCTCTGGTGAATTACCACAATCACTTATTGACCACGATTTAAGTCCATGTAATTCTTGTACTGTTTACCACTTCTTCCTTTCATCTAAACCATCCAATTGTTGCTGGGGCAGTCAAGTGTTGGGTTAGTACTACCCTATGTCAAAAAGAGTTATTCTGTTCTCTGCACTTTTCGTAGGTGAACAGTTCCTGTAATTATATGTTATTCATATACGACAGCAGAGAACTTTCTGATAAACAGAGATTAATGTTGACCACTGACGAAATAAATCTCGGGTGAACAGCCTGATATGAGTGTGCATAGGACACAGCGTACCTGACGATGGAAACGTGGTCGATTGCCGAAATACTGTGTCCTATGCACACTCATACCAGGCTGTTCACCCGAGATTTATTTCGTCATAAAATACGGCTGGAGAAATTGAAGAATCACAATGTGGACCACTGTTGCGTTTTATAATTAGGATATCATCGTGGTAGTTATCTTTTGTGAGTGAATACACTCATGTCTCATGTTTACTGGGGGCCACCTCTGTCCTATCACTTACCCCGGCGCGGCACTCCTTTTGATAAATTCGTAAGATCCCACGGCTCGCCATCTGACTAACAGTTACTGCAAGTGTTGCGGGTCTTTCTGACATCCACAGGGGTATGTCGAAAGTACAGCTGAATCCTGACAGTACCAGCTATTGGACTGACTGAACATTTCTGTGACATTTTCACGCTTACTAAATAAACCTGTGATGTAACTCGTTGCTTTTCTTAGAATATCGTTTCCTCCATCAGTCCTGTCTGCTATGGATCCAATACTAAGGAAGAATGTTCAAGTACTGATCGGACGAGATTTCTGTAAGCTATCTCCTTTGCGGATCCACTACACTTGCTGAGGATTGGCATCTGTCTCTTTGGTTCCACTTTAAATCGCACCGTACACGTATTTCCAGGTATGTGATAGATGTAGCTGTTTCCTCTGACTGTTCTTAAATCGCCAAAGCGTGTGTGCCATTCTGTCCATTAATGAGAAACACATTCAGTTTCTTTATGCTGAGGGCCTACTGCCAATTTTAGCACTAAATACCAATTCTCTTCAGATCTTCCAACAGGTCATTTCAGTTTTCAAATGTTGCGAATTCTGTGTATAAGTGATGTTTGAAATCCTATTCAACGACCGTTCTTGAACAATGGAATTTGCCTGTGCTTTTTTCCGGTCATCATGAACACTTAGCTCTCCAAAGACTTGCAGTACACCGCTGCTAGAGGAGGGGCAAGTCCTTTTCCGTACTCTAATGAATCGTAATCGCGTTCCGGTTGGCTGAGTGCCCTACCCTCTGTTGAGCGATTTCAGTTGCTTTTCCATCCCATGGTCACTCACGTTGATACCAGCCATTATGTAATTCGTGCGTTGATTTGGGAGACGCTTCAGTCCCATCTCCCTCTTTGAAACAGTTTTGGAAGAAGACGTTTAGTACTTCGACCTGTTCTATGTTGTCCTCCGTTTCAGTGCCATTATGATCACAGAACACACCATCTGATCAAAAGTATCCGGAGAGACCCCAAAACATACGTTTTTCATATTAGGTGAGTTGTGCTACCACCTACTGACAGGTACTCAACATCAGCGACCTCAGTAGTCATTAGACATCGTGAGACAGCAGAATAGTGTGCTCCGTGTAACTCACGGACTTCGAACGTGCTCAGGTGATTGGGTGTCACTTGTGTCATATGTCTGTACATGAGATTTCCAAACTCCTAAACATCGCCAGGTCCACTGTTCCCGATGTGATAGTGAAGTGTGAAGGGGCACGTACAGCGCTAAACCGTACACCCCGACCTCGTCTGTTGACTGACAGTGACCGCTGACAGTTGAAGAGCGTCCTTATGTGTAATAGGGAGACATCTATCCAGACCATCACACAGCACCTCCTTGCTTCCCACTGTTGAAGAGCATTTCGGGGATGGCGATTGAATCTTTCAACACCATCGAGCACCTGTTCATAATACACGGCCTGTGCGGGAATGCTTACACAACAACAACATCCCTGTAATGGACTGGTCTGCACAGAGTCTTAACCTGAATCCTATAGAACACCTTTGGGATGTTTTGGAACGCCTTCACCGTCTGACATCGATACCTCTCCTCACTTCAGCACTCCGTGAAGAACGGGCTGCCATTCCACAAGAAACCTTCCAGAACCTGATTGAACGTGCGCCTGCGATAGTGGAAGCTGTCATCAAGGTTAAGGATGGGCCAACACCATATTGGATTCCAGTATTACCCATGGAGGGCCCCACGAACTTGGAAGTCAGTTTCAGCCAGGTGTCCGGATACTTTTGATCACATAGTGTATGTGGACAGGTAACTTGGATCCGTTTACTGAATTAACATCGGACCAAAACTGCTTAAGATTTTCTCTCAAGTCGATAGACAGAATTTGGCTTTCGAATTCGTTCAACATTTTAGCCAGGGCTCTTACGATACTTTTGGCTTCGTTTGATTTGTGCTTCTCTGTGAGATTTTAATTACATTTGTAAAAAGAAAACTATTTAAAAAACAAGAATTTTATCGCTGCTGCTATGGGAAATTTATTGACTGTTATTCTCATCCCGGATATTAGAAATAGATGCGAAAATCTTTTATAACCGAGAAGAAACAAACACTGATTATTCAGAACTAAAATACCGGTATCGGTTTTAAGCAATCTGTTTCTCCAATCCCTATCTCCAATGGAGTTATTTGCATTTCGCGGTCTTTGTTTTGTAGATTCTCTTGTATCCTTTAGAGGAGATTATTGCTCTCCAGCAATGCGGTAAAACGCGATCATAATACGTGTCCCAAAATTCGACCACACTCTCAGCGATAAGGGCCTATGTTTTTGTATGTCTCTTCCATAACCCTTCTTAGAAACCGAAACGACCTCTGCTTTTTGCAGTCACTAGGAATACTCCGCTCTGGCAGAGATCTACGGTACACACAAGAGGAGCAAGCTCTTTCACATACTCTGTGTGATTAGTATTGGTAACTATCAGATCCAGTACCCATTCATATGTATAGCGAATGGATCTACTTTTTACTCAGTGCTCACTTATCTCGAAATAGGTTATTTTGATGTTCGTGTGGTGAATTAAAGGAGGAACAGCAGTATTATTGTACTTAGTGTAAGAGTTTTTGGAAGATAAGGTTGACGTTTCGGCTTCCTGTCTTTCATCTTGCGCTTCGAAGCCTTTGAAGTCAAATGGTGCAAATGGCTCTGAGCACTATGGGACTTAACATCTGAGGTCATCAGCCCCCTAGACTTAGAACTACTTAAACCTAACTAAGGACATCGCACACATCCACACCCGAGGCAGGATTCGAACCTGCGACCGTAGCAGTCACGCTGTTTCGGCCATTGTAGTCACAGAGTTTTTGAACAGATGGCTTCAATCCGTTTGCTGATTTACCGTGAGAATAAACCTTCTTAGAAAGTTCTAGCAGGTCATTAGACACAATTTTGCCTTCGGATTCGCTGGGCGCTCAGCGCACGACGTTCCTACTCTAAGTTTCGCTTAGTTCTGTTTATGTTGGTGTACGAAATTTCGTGCATTTTTAAATCACCACTGAACCTATTGATTTCGGAGCAGCTTTCTAACATGGCTCTCGATCCACGACGAGTCTTTGGCGTGTCACATCTTTTCTCGGTATCCAACTGCATCAGGTTTACTCTTAAATCATGTCTATTTACACTCGACCTTTTCAGTGCTAGGAATGAATGTTTCGCCTTCAGCGTCTTGCTCACCAGAAATATGTACCTACCTCTTTTATTGCACTATTTATAGCCAAATACAGAGATGCTGTAACGACCTTATGATCACCGATCGCTGTTTTACTTAGGTGAAAAGTTCTGGCCTGTTGGTAACCTTAACTCATAGATGTTATCTTCACTGATTGACTGCTCAAGATAATTTTTTGAATAAGACAATTTGAACAACATCACACTATTCCCTGTCCCTCCCACCCTCCCTAATCACTTGAGCCTCCCGGCCTAGGTTGAAATCTCTCCTTAATACTACAAAATGAGTAGGAAATTTACGCTTTACGTTTTCCAGTTTTCCCTAAAATGGTCTGTACTATTGCTCCTAATGCCGGAGGGTGTGTAGTAAAGCGTCCGGTTATCACAGTGTGAATGAATCTGGTCAGTACCGCCAACTTGTGGGCGTTCCAGCTTTCATGACGGTTGGCAGGCAATATTGATTTTAAAAATAGTTTCTTCGGCTGTGCTGCGACCATCCTGTTGCGTGGAATGGTGCATGTTGTTATGCGCTCCTGTACTTGATGAATTTCTTGGAGTGCTATGATGTCGATTTTATGATCGTTAACCAGCTTGCGTATGTAGTCACATTTATCCCTTATCAGGCCTTCTCCATTAATTTGCAGAACATGGACGATGGGTCCAATATATTTAGTCTATTGGCTCTCAGAAGAGCCTTTCTCGATGATAGCATTCTTCTTTTTCTTGTTTTGTCGCTGTGTGTGGCCGTGAGAGATCAATGATCTAGTTCGGCCGCCATTTGTGTAGACTTTCTGCCGTCCTGCTATCGCAGTCCGTTGCCCGGGGTGCACCACCTTGGAGGTTGTCTACACGTCGCACTAAACACACACAGAAAACACAAGTGGCAGGAACTCACGTCCCAGCTGAATTTTACACATTCCAGCAGAAAAGCCTGGTCATTATTGGGGAAACATGGTAACTCCTCTTCAGCACGCCACCAGGAACCTAAAATAAAACTGTTGGATTTGGCACTGTACATAAAGGCGCGTGCTGAGAAAACCCCTCTTCATCCAACAACTGAAGCAGAAACTAAAGAAGAACTACAAAAACTTGATAAAACTCTGAACATCGCTTTCGTCACCATTCAGCGAAGAGGAAATCAAGGGTGCGATAAAGTCCTTAAAAATACGCAGAGCGGCGGGATTGGACGGTATATTCCCAGAATTGATAAAGCACCTCGAACCAAATGGGAAAGCGTGGCTAAGAAACTTTTACACCAACATTTTAAACACTGGAATAGTTCCACCACAATTTAAAATAGCCCACACGGTAGGAGTCCTTAAACCTGGAAAGCTACCAGAAGATCCAACTAGCTACCGCACCATCGCCCTCTTGACTGTTTGCTTTAAGTTGTTAGAACGCCTAACACTTAATAGAATTCAGGACATCGTGGATGGAATAACCCCTCCATATCAGGCAGGTTTCAGAAACAAGCGCAGCTGTTGCGAAAACGTTTTAGCCCTAACATCATATGTACAAAGCGGATTCCAGAACAGGATGACGTCAAGTGTAGCTTTTGTTGATCTGTCGTCGGCATACGACACTGTGTGGCTCCAGGGTCTTATGCTTAAGTTCAAGAGACACATACCTAGTTTAAAACCGGCAACCTTAATGAACAACATGCTGACGAACAGGTCTTTCGCCGGTCGCGGTGGCCGAGCGGTTCTAGGCGTGGAGTCCGGAACCACGCGACTGCTACGGTCGCAGGTTCGAATCCTGCCTCGGACATGGATGTGTGTGCTGTCCTTAGGTTAGTAGGTTTAAGTAGTTCTAAGTTCTAGGGGACTGATGACCTCAGCTGTTAAGTCCCATAGCGCTCAGAGCCATTTGAACCATTTGAACAGGTCTTTCAAAGTGAGCATCGGCTATAACACCAGCACATCGTATAAAATAAAAAATGGCCTTCCTCAAGGATCTGTGTTGGCTCCAACTCTTTTTAATTTGTATATTAGCGACTTGCCACATACAGTCAGCAGGAAATTTTGCTGAGCCGATATTTGGCACTAGTTGTACAAACTAAAACACGTGGGGAAGGAGCGAATGTACTCACAGAAGATCTGGAGTCCTTGAATTCCTATTATAAAAAATGGCGACTCTGCCCTAATCCAGCCAAGACTGAGGTGTGTGCTTTCCACTTGAACAATAAAATGGCCCACCAGAAACTGAATGTGAACTTCTGTGGGCCGGCCGGTGTGGCCAAGCGGTTAAAGGCGCTACAGTCTGGAACCGCGCGACTGCTACGGTCGCAGGTTCGAATCCTGCCTCGGGCATGGATGTGTGTGATGTCCTTAGGTTAGTTAGGTTTAAGTAGTTCTAGGTTCTAGGGGACTGATGACCTTAGAAGTTAAGTCCCATTGTGCTCAGAGCCATTTGATTTTTGAACTTCTGTGGACAAAGAGTCAAACACAACTTCAACCCCAAATACCTTGGCATAACACTAGACCGCTCCCTGACTTACAAAAAACATCTAGAAAACGTAAGCCAAAAGCTAAAGAGTCGCAACAACATCCTGAGAAAATTGGCTGGCTCGACTTGGGGAGCTCAAGCATCCACCTTACGTACTGCCGCAATAGCGCTGGTACATCCTGTTGCCGAATATTGCTCTGCTGTCTGGCATTTGAGCACTCATACAAAGAAAATCGACGGCCAGTTGAACGAGTGTATGAGGATAATAACGGTACTATTAAATCCACCCCAGTCCCTTGGCTGCATACTCTAAGCAATATCCCACCTCCACAATTGAGAAGGCAAGAAGCAGCAGCAAGAGAGTGGTCAAAAATTCATGACTCAGATTACCCACAGAATCTACCAATCCATGACGTTTTGAACGAAATACCATCGACCCGCTTGAAGTCACGGAAGCCAATACGGGTTAATACACAAGAACATAAACCTGATATCAAGGAGCAATGGCGGCACTTTTGGGAATGATTCTGGAATTAATGAACAAGGTATCCAAGATCCTACTCTGGAATGACCGGGCTTTGGCCTGAAGAGATGTACATGGACTAAATTAAACCGTATCAGAACGGGCCATGCAAGATGCAATGCATATAAGTACAAGTGGGGTCTATGCGACTCACCAGGCTGTGACTGTGGAGCACCAGAACAGAACGTCCGCCATATTATTGACGAATGCCCCTTAAGAAGATACGCCGGACCTGTCTCTGAGATTATATATGTGAAACCCTCTGCTTTGGATTGGCTGTGCAATCTAGATATTGAGCTCTAAATATATGAATGAGTTTCTAGTCAGGCTTGCCAAGCTTTTAACGTGTAGTTATTTGGTCTTGTGTGTTTGTACTTTATCCTTTTGTGCTATTGCTTGTTTTGTACACATGTACTATTTACACATTGTTTTGTTTTATACATTTCGTTTACATGTTGTTGTACTTATATAAAATATTGTCGCTGTATTGCCGTACGCAAAATAAATAAATAATAAAATCTCGTTATGTACGTACGTAATAACGCTCCACTACCGGCTTGCAAAATACATTTAGCAAATACAATCACAGAAAAAAAAACTGCATCACTAGAATGATTAATACGGCATAAACGAAATTTTGTAGGCGTGTTTCTACATCCGAAAGATCATGTCTATTTAAATTTCACGCCATTCATATTACGAGTGACGATAGTGGCGCTACTATGAGGATGCAAATCAGTCAAAGTTTGAACGAGGTCGTGCACTAGAGCTATGAGAAGCTGGATGTTTCTTTTGCGATACTGCAGAAATACTTGGTAGCAATATAACCGCTACACATGACTGCTGCCAGTGGTGGTCCCGAGAATATACGGTCGCAAGAAGACCAGGCTCCGGACAGCCACATGGCACTACCAAATGGAAATACAATCGTGAGCAGCGTATGGCTTTGTTGCATCGCACTACAACTGCATCAGTAATTCGAGCATCAGGTGGCATCACAGTGCGGCAAAGGACTGTTACAAATCGGTTACCTCAAGTACAGCTCCGAGCCAAAAATCCTGTAGCGTGCATTCTACTGACCCAAAAGCATCGCCTTTTGGTATTTCAGTGGTTTTAAGCGAGAAATCATTGGAAGACAGAATGAAGCCCTCTTGTTTTTTCTGATGAAAACTGGTTATGCTTCGGCTCCAGTGTTGGTCAGGAGACCAACTGAGAGCCTGCTACCAATCTGCCTGCATGGTAGACACATTGGACCTACAACCACAGTTGTGATCTGGATTGCGATTTCGTATGACAGCAGGAGCACTCTCTTAATGATCGCTCTCATACTGACTGCAAATTTGTACGCCAGTCTGGTGATTCCGCCTGTTGTGCTGCCATTCATGAACAGCATTCCAAGGGGTGTTTCCCAGCAGGGTAATGCGTGCCCACATACCGCTGTTCTAACACAAAGCCATGGATCTGGCCGTTGGTTGGGAGGTTTGCGTGCCTCAGCGATACAGATGGCTGTACTGTAGATGCAACCACAACGGAGGGGTATCCGTTGAGAGGCCAAACAAACGTGTGGTTCCTGAAGAGGGGCAGCAGCCTTTTCAGTAGTTGCAGGGACAATAGTCTGGATGATTAACTGATCTGGCCTTGTACCACTAACCAAAACGGCGTTGCTGTGTTGGTACTGCGAACGGCTGAAAGCAAGGGGAAACTACAGCCGTAATTTTTCCCGAGGGCATGCAGCTTCACTGTATGGTTGAATGATGATGGCGTTCTCTTGGGTAAAATATTCCGGAGGTAAAATAGTTCCCCATTCGGATCTCCAGGTGGGGACTACTCAAGAGGACGTCGTTATCAGCAGAAAGAAAACTGGCGCTCTACGGATCGGAGCGTGGAATGTCAGATCCCCTATCCGGCAGGTAGGTTAGAAATTTTAAAAATGGATAGGTTAAAGTTAGATATAGTGGGAATTAGTGAAGTTCGGTGGCAGGAGGGACAAGGCATTTGGTCAGGTGAATGCAGGGTTACAAATACAAAATCTAATAGGGGTAATGCAGGAGTAGTTTTAATATGAATAAAAAAACAGGAGTAAGGGAAAGCAACTACAAACAGCATAGTGAACGCATTATTGTGGTCAAGATAGACACGAAGCCCACGCCAACTACAGTAGTACAAGTTTATATGCCAACTAGCTGTGCAGATGACGAAGAAATTGAAGAAATGTATGATGAGATAAAAGAAATTATTCAGATAGTGAAGGGAGACGAAAATTTAATAGTCATGGGTGACTGGAATTCGGCAGTAGGAAAAGGGAGAGAAGGAAACGTAGTAGGTGAATATGGATTGGGGGTAAGAAATGAAAGAGGAAGCCGCCTGGTAGAATTCTGCACAGAGCACAACTTAATCACAGCTAACACTTGGTTCAAGATTCATAAAAGAAGATTATATACATGGATGAAGCCTTGAGATACTGACAGGTTTCAGATAGATTATATAATGGTAATACAGAGATTTAGGAACTAGGTTTTAAATTGTAAGACATTTCCAGGGGCAGATGTGGACCCTGACCACACTCTATTGGTTATGAACTGTAGATTAAAACTGAAGAAACTGCAAAAAGGTGTGCATTTAAGGAGATGGGACTTGGATAAAGTGATTAAACCAGAGGTTGTACAGAGTTTGAGGGTGAGCATAAGGGAACAATTGACAGGAATGGGGGAAAGAAATAAAGTAGAAGAAGAATTGGTAGCTTTGAGGGATGAAGTAGTGATGGCAGCAGGGGATCAAGTAGGTAAAAAGACGATGGCTAGTAGAAATCCTTGGGTAACAGAAGAAATATTGAATTTAACTGATGAAAGGAGAAAATGTAAAAATGTAGTAAATGAAGCAAGCAAAAAGGAATACAAACGTCTCAAAAATGAGATCGACAGGAAGTGCAAAATGTCTAAGCAGGGATGGCTACAGAACAAACTTAAGGATGTAGAGGCTTATCTGACTAGGGGTAAGATAGATACCGCCTACAGGAAAATTAAAGAGACCTTTAGAGAAAAGAGAACCACCTGTATGAATATCAAGAGCTCAGATGGAAACATAGTTTGAAACGCGTACGTATTCATTACCAGCGATGGCGAGGCATGACAGAATCTCTGACCAGAGAGTTATTTATCGTTGCTACTCTGCGCTTGACCGCGCGAGAGTTCAGTAGTGTGTGTGGAGTCGGCAGAGGGAATAGTTCAGTTGCGAGTGGCACTCTGTCGGCAGTAGCACTCAGTCGGCAGTAGTTGTAGCGAGTGGACGGTTGTACTGAGCGGGCGTCGGCATGCGTCGGCGGCGTGCTCTCCTTCCATCTCTGGTCACGATTCAGGACGAGGTATATTGTTTTAGAAGGTAATGAAGCAGCATTGCGCTCAGCTAATAACATATGTTAATTGTAATTAATTTGTTCAAGAATTGCCCCAATAATAATTTTCTTATAAAGTAACTGTTTTAAACAAATAGACTCATTTCAAGTCAGGTAATACTTCCTATGCATTCCCTCCAATAATTAAAATTTAACATGGGCCAGCATTACACGGAGTTGTGCCGAAAAATAAGAGCAGATATTATGCAGTTTACTGATGTAAGAATTTTGGTTTTTGTGTTCAGGTTTAATTATTGCACAGCGCCGAAGGTCAGCGCCGATGCCCTTATAAAATTTGTCAGCTTTAATTATTTGTGTTCAGATGTTACACATAGTTTATGCTTCATTATTTAATTAATTTTTTTGTGGGTTTAATGAGCAACCTTCATTAGTTAATGTTTGTGGGGAGTTTACATTTGGGCCATTATTATTCTTAATTTTGCAAGCAGGTTACGCTTGGCTCGTTTTTAATTATTCACTTTTGTGGGAAGACAACATTTCACTTAACATTGACTTTCATATTCTTGCTGGGAGGTTACAATTTCACTATTATTACACTTTTAAAATTTAGCAGGGAGGTTACAAGCTCTAAGCAAAGAAGGAAAAGCAGAAAGGTGGGAGGAGTATATAGAGGGCCTATAAAAGGGCGATGTACTTGAGGACAGTATTATGGAAATGGAAGAGGATGTAGATGAAGATGAAATGGGAGATATTGTAACTACTGACAGTTTTGGGAGAGCTAGCACTGACAAAACTCTACCATCTGGTGAGCAAGATGTATGAGACAGGCGAAATACCCTCAGACTTCAAGAAGAATATAATAATTCCAATCTCAAAGAAAGCAGGTGTTGTCAGATGTGAAAATTACCGAACTATCAGTTTAATAAGTCAAGGCTACAAAATACTAACGCAAATTCTTTCCAGACGAATGGAAAAACTAGTAAAAGCCGACCTCGGGGAAGATGAGTTTGGATTTCGTAGAAATATTGGAACACGTGAGGCAATACTGACCCTACGACTTATCTTAGAAGCTAGATTAAGGAAAGGTAAACCTACGTTTCTAGCATTTGAAGACTTAGAGAAAGCTTTTGGCAATGTTGACTGGAAAACTCTCTTTCAAATTCCGGAGGTGGCAGGGGTAAAATACAGGGAGCGAAAGGCTATTTACAATTTGTACAGAAACCAGATGGCAGTTATATGAGTCGAGGGACATGAATGGGAAGCAGTGGTTGGGAAGGGAGTGAGACAGGGTTGTAGTCTCTCCCTACTGTTATTCAATCTGTATATTGAGGAAGAAATGAAGGAAACCAAAGAAAAATTCGGAGTAGGTATAAAAATCCATGGAGAAGAAATAAAAACTTTGAGGTTCGCCGATGACATTGTAATTCTCTCAGAGACAGCAAAGGACCTGGAAGAGCAGTTGAACGGCATTGACACTGTCTTGAAAGGAGGATATAAGATGAACATCAACAAAAGCAAAACGAGGATAAAGAAATGTTGTCGAATTAAGTCAGGTGATGCTGAGGGAATTAGATTAGGAAATGAAGACACTTAAAGTAGTAAAGGAGTTTTGGTGGTTGGGGAGAAAAGTAACTGATGATGGTCGAAGTAGAGAGGATATAAAACGTAGACTGGCAATGGCAAGGAAAGCGTATCTGAAGAAGAGAAATTTGTTTACATCGAGTATAGATTTAAGTGTGAGGAAGTCGTTTCTGAAAGTAGTTGTATGGAGTGTAGCCATGTATGGAAGTGAAACATGGCCGACAAATAGTTTGGACAAGAAAATAATAGAAGCTTTCGAAATTTGGTGCTACAGAAGAATGCTGAAGATTAGATGGGTAGATCACAAAACTAATGAGGAGGTATTGAATAGGATTGGGGAGCAGAGGAGTTTGTGGGACAACTTGAGAAGAAGAAGGGACCGGTTGGTAGGACATGTTCTTAGGCATCAGGTGATCACAAATTTAGAATTGGGGGGGCAGCGTGGAGGGTAAAAATCGTTGAGGGAGACCTAGAGATGAATACACTAAGCAGTTTCAGAAGGATTTAGCTTGCAGTAAGTACTGGGAAATGAAGAAGCTTTCACAGGATAGAGCAGCATGTAGAGCTGCATCAAACCAGTGTCTTGACTGAAGACCACAACCAACCAACACAAAGTGCTCTACAGAATGTCGACATGCTGCCTTTCGCTCTTCGATCACAAGATGTGTCTCTAACAGAGCACATGAAGGGCATCATTAGATAACAACTCCAGCGTCATTCGCAAAGAGCATTAATTTTCCCATACATGACAAGTACAATAGGCATGGAACTCCATCCCACAAACTGATATCCGGGCCTTTACAAAATAATGCATGCACGTTTGCGTGCTTGCATTCAATATTCTTGCGGTTACACCGGTTTTTAAAGTACTGGCATTTCGCTTCTCCAATGGTTTAGCTTGTCCTTACGTTAAACTGTGATCTTGCACTATCAATCACTTCAATATGTTACCTAGAAAACTATTCCAGAAATTTGATTTCTCTACATTATTTAGTTTTTGATGTTGAGATTTTTTTCTGTCAACCTACATTCTACAGGATTTAGATCTTCATTGCTGTTGTACACATGGGTTCAGCCTCGTACGATGTAGGCGTTCATACAGTTTTTATGAGAGACTGATTTTGGAACTTTCCACAGAAGCCCCTCCAGTTAACGTTAATGTTTTCTTCCCCAGATCTGCCATTATGAACGTTACTTCCTGTAATGAATGATGATGATAGTCTTCCCTGTCTGAAATCAATACGAATCTTATCGGGCCTGTGGAAGAAATTCTGTTTCCTAAAATTCCCACGTATCTACGCCACACATACTCCGATACAATTGTAAGTGCCTCATGTATGTAAAGCGGGAAGGAGGGGGCGAGGCATTGTTACCATAATCCTTCACTCGCTATCGGAGATGGAGAAATCCTTATCCAAGATCGTCAAGGAATCATCTGAGCATAAGGTTTAAATGTTCGGCTCTTTTGTAAACCAGAGTACCATGCTTGGTTCTGGGAGCGCAATGGTTTGTTGCAGTCTTACTGATTCCACTTCCTCATTTGATTTTAAAAATTTCAATGGAATGTTGCAAATTTCTTTTGCTTTGTTTCAGTGAAAAACTTCCAAAGATCTGTGAAATTCTCACTCTAATGATGAATCCTGAAGCATCCCCAAGTCGCTTGTGGTTCTCTTTTAAGGTAGTCCACGTCGACGTCTTCTCGGAGATACGTATCGTCGGTAGATTTTCTGCGTTACTTCCCGACGTGACAGCGACGACTCTCCGATTAGGTGATGGCCTTGTGTTTTGCTATTACTGCGAGTCTGGTAAATATCGCTTTTATTTAGTAATTTGCCCGGCTAAAACTCTCCCCTTTTATGATTAAGACAGCCTGCGCCACCTTTCGGAGAGAGTGGGGACGTCAAAGAGTCACAAAAGTTCATATTAAGCAGTCCGTAATACACGTAAACGTTCACTTCAGTCAGCGTGTTACTTAATGCCTACGCTTTCCGATAGATGGTGCTGACTTACTGCTGAATAGCTTTGGTTCCGTAAAACCTTCACTGATTAGTACTAGGTAAATGAAATAAGTACGACACTGTTGTATTTCACTTTCACTCTATATTCAAGGATTAAAATGGTGATGAATGATGGTCTATTTAAAAGGTTCCTAGCCTGGAGGAATCTAAATAGTCCGCAAATGCCGATATGCATGCGCCCTACGTCCAGATTCGCAACTAACGGCACACGACACTTTCAAAAGTCCACACGTTAATATCTGAATACCGGGACCTCTCAATTCACTCGTATCAGCAGATAATTTGATTTTCTGTCTTCTATATGCCCGTGAAGTTCCAATCTAGCACTTAAGTCCTAAAATCCCCTTAATACTCCGTTGCTACCAGCAGTCAGAGATCGTACAGTACATCACTTTTAATCTCAGTAATATTCTAACAGTTTATCGTGAATCTTAACACGATAAAGTCTTATCTAATTATAGTCTCGCTGACTGACACAGGTTCCCCGCCCCTTAACGAAACAATCAAGGAAAAAAGGCCGCAATAATGACGATCATGCCTTTTTATAGGTTTTTCATCACAAGAGTAACGTCACTGCCTTCTGCATGACGGAGCTTCCGTGTCTTTGCAGTACTTAGACGTTAAACTACTTGCTGATATACTATAATTTTGATCTGCAATTACCGAACTCTGATTCTACACTATTTTCCCCTCTAAAAATTCTATTCTTAATTTTAAATTATTCTTTCTATAGCTTTTATCACTGTAAACTGAACCGAGGTGTTACAATCCCCATCATTTTGCAAACCGGCATTCAGTTCTTGTACCACGGTGGTAGACAGTTCTGGCCATTCGTAGAGGTCCGCATAACTCTTTGCCCGTAGTATACAAACGAACATGTCCAAAAAAGCGTTGAACGCCCAACGGGACCGACCAGTCGCAGTATCATCCTCACTGCGAAGGTATCACCGGACGTGGATACGGAGGTGTATGTTATCAGTACACCGCTCTTCCAGCCATTGTCTGTTTTCCTGACCGGTGCCTCTATTTCTCTATTTCTCAGTCAAATAGCTCCTCAACAGTCGTCACAGGGGCTGAGTGCACCCCGCTTGCCAACAACTTTTGGCACACCTGTATAATATAAAAATCTGTGAAAAACTTTGCCTACAGATGAATATGTTTTCTTCTTGGCTGCTCAAAGAAGAGAACGGCTTAGGTACAGGATGAGTTGGGGGTCGGAAGTTTCTGTTTCTCCGGTTCTCAGAGAACGCAAGGAACAGTCGGAGAGAACTGCTACAACTCGCGATGAAAACTGCTTCTCTCGTGGCAGCTAAAGTACGGACGGTCGCCGTAAGATTTTCTGGAAACACTTTCACAATGACAAGGTTGAACAACAGTGGCAGTATGATATCTTTTTACTAACAAACTGATCGCTGAGGGAACGTCTTAACACACAAACTGACGGCGAAATATTTCGCGTCGTTCGGACAGTGATAGTAGGAAATTCGCCCAGTACTGTTAATTTGCGAAGCAGCCACTATGAACTGCATTGCAAAACACACATAGTTTTTAAGGTCCGGGACGCAACATGGAATAAAAAAGTAAACTATATTTACCTCTTTTTCACAAAATTTTTTATTCTTGATAATTGCGATTACTAGTTGTCTCTTCTCTGCATTTCACATTACGTGTATATGCAAACGACGTACCTGACCCCAAAAGAACAATGTTCAATGGAGGCATAGATGCTCTTTTTCTCAGCAAAGAGCGTTGTTGCCCCAGTTACGGTAGCACATCCTCGCTGATACTCGCAGCCGCAATATTACAATGATATTAGTTAAACGCACCGCTGCATAATTCATAGATTTACGAAACTCTGTTTCGGAACAGTTGGAGTTTCATAATAGTATAGGCCTTCACACTGTATCATCCTGAATGTCTGCTGTTTAAATATTGTCACAAAAACACAAATGACGTGACGTGTGGGGGCGCCAATCAAACCGCAGAAAGTATGAAACTTTTACTTAGGCGTCTTGGCAATTTCGTATTTCCTGCAGCAAATGCGCTGCCTTCGTGTCTGGCTAAAGACAAACTTTGTATGTTTGGCGTAACACATTTTGCCAAACTCGTTCCCCCGTATTGTACTGCTAATTTTGACAAGTTTCAAGAGTGATAATCTGTACGTGCGCTTGGAAAGGCATATCATGAGGTATCATTTATGGAGATAGCATACTGGGGAGCGAGGTACTGAATTAACATTTATGAGTGTGTGACTCACACTTTCTTTACTCACAGTTAAATTTCTATTTTTTGTCACACAGAGCAGGATGCAAAGTGACTGATGCACACAAGTCAAAAAATTACCATAGCAGACTGGAGCATACAGCACATGGTCAGATATGGCAGTTAACATCAAACATTCACAAGTTAGTTGGATACAGCTCATAATATGTGCACTTGATAGAACTGGAAAACATGATAAAAGAAAGAAATTTGTTTGAGGCACAGGTATATGGAGCTCACTCTAGTACTCGCAGCAAGCAGATATATTATCATTTTATTATAAACTTCCCCAGGAAATCAGATATGAAGTCGCTGTTGAAATGTAATTTTTATCACAGTATCTGAACGCCATAAACAACAGTATCCAAGTACCGCTGTTGATCTGCCTGAGAATTATTTACGATACACAAGTATTACGATACCTATAGCGTAGTACCAAACATAATCCATTTACAAATACATAATCCGATAATTATTCTCATACACATAAATAAATAACAAAATTTAAAAAAAAATAAACTCACTCTATGGTGACCAAAAACGTGTCTTCTGCGTACAACAAATTTGAGAAAAATGTTCTTGTAAGGTAGCTACATGTAAGATGTAGTGGTCTAAACAAAATTCAGTCAAATACAAATTAAGTGCACATTGTCCAGAGAAGAACAAAATCAACTGAAATTTTACTGTTTCATTTTTGATACGTTTTCGCTCAAAAGACCGGATCGTCTGTCTCTTATTGTCTGCCCCTGCTTTGAAAATATGCCCTCGCATGGAACAGAGGTGGACGTAATACAAAGAAGTCGATTCATTATTTCAAATAGAGTAGGTAACAGCACATGATTTTCGTTCTATCACAGCAATGAATTTTCTGATATGTGTATCAGAGGCGTCTTCATATATTTATCAAACTCGACTATACTTGGAGCAAGTGGATTGTCTACACTTTGGATCAACCCTCCTACAGCTTGGTTAAAATCTTGCCAAATGTTGCCACTGCTAGAGTTGAATGTGCTCATCACAACTGTTTTGATTGGTCGTGGATTGTCAGTAGAACACTGAGTGGGGTTCTGTCATATTGCACAATACTTGTTAATTATGGCATCTTTTGTTTCTTTTAATCGATGCCCAGTTTTTGGAAATCCATGCTCCCTGAAGCGAGGATCTAATAATGTTGTTTCACAAGCAATTGCTTTATCTGCAAACTTTTGAACGAGCTGGGTACAGATTCCATTCTTAAGTTTAGCAGTTACAGTATTAATGGCTTCAACTGCTGTAATCTAAGTTTTTCAGACTCAGGCAATGACTTTGTAAACCTTTGCTTGTTTCGATGTTAAAATAGGGAAGCCCATTTGCTTCTGAATATTGTGCCATTTCACAAGAGCTTGAGGGGTTCCTTTGAAAAATATCACTATTGACTTTACTTTTGTTCTTGTGTCTGTAACTGGTTCAAGGCTTTCTTGCACAACTAAATTCTGTTTATGTGAAAATAAAATACATGCACATCATCACTGCCTTCACCGTATTAGGTGCATTACTTGTAGAGCAAGCTACAGTTTTATTGGTAATGCCCCCAGTTGAGATCACATTTTGTAATTCACTGAAAATGGTTTCAGCTGTATGTAAATCACGGAATTTAAAATGAGATAACAAATATGACTTCAGATTGCAGTTTTCATCAATGAAGTGAGCAGTCACTGCAAAGTAATTTTCGTGTTTCACAGATGTCCATCCATCAGTCGTAATACAGATGTAGGATGCAGCTTTCACTGCAGTTCTTACTCGCACTATTGTGTTATCGAACACTTGAGAGATTAAACTGTTGGAGAGTGTTTTTCTACTGGGAGGTGCATAGTTTTCATTTAATAAATTAGTCATTTTTCTAAACTCTACACTCTCAACTACATTAAATGGAAGATATTCTATAACAACAACTCTTAAAATCTGTTCGTCTATTTTCGCTCGTTTGGATGGTCTTGATGCAAATCCAGTAATCTTTGTTTGTGTACCACACCTACCCAGAACTGAATCGATGGAAGTGCTGGGTATTTCCTGCACAGATTGTTCATCTTGACGCACAGGCACTGAAATGG
The DNA here is from genome assembly GCF_023864345.2 of Schistocerca serialis cubense. Lineage (NCBI taxonomy): Eukaryota > Metazoa > Arthropoda > Insecta > Orthoptera > Acrididae > Schistocerca > Schistocerca serialis. The sequence continues at coordinate 494,240,029 of NC_064638.1, forward strand.
CGGATTCCTGAACAGTTGCTGTGGAAACTGAACTGGCTTCGTCACTGCCCACATTCGTAATAAGTGATTTCGAACGAGTTTCACTTAAATTAACTGTTTCAAATGTGTCTCTAAGCAAGAAGTTGAACTACGTTTAAACGACAACACTGCCGAGCGCATGTCAAATTTAATTTCTTCAGGATTCATCTTCATAAAATAATCCCACACCAGGCTTTGTAACGCCATAGCTGAAGACAGTAGAAACAACACGAACGGAAATGGAGGCGAGAGTAAACCGCAGAAACAACGTACACGGTACTGGTGTTCCCACATTCCGTTAGTGTGGATAATATACCAGTCCCGCTAATTTCCATGCACCCAAAAGGAACCACGGTGGAGAATAGGCACATTAACTATAGACTCACAAATAACGTCACGTAATTCGAATAAACGACAAAATATAAGAGGAAACGTTTTGTTCCCCAAGGTGTTTCGACCCACTACTATGACTCCACCATACTTCCTTCCAGTTCACCACCACACCATCAATGATCCGTCAATCATATTGCTTGCAAGTATAGGTACATCATGTTTAAGTATATGTCTAACAACTGCCACTCTATGCCTTTTTTTATTCAAAATGTTGTAGGTTTACCTGAGTTTTTTAATATGATTACTGTACATGAATAAGGAAGCGTATGTTATAAGAGGTGTAATTTAACTGAATGTTTTTCACACTTTTATGATTTTAAATGCGAACAGTGTGCGTTATTTTATTGTTTCTTAGTGCTTATAAAGCAGTTATTACGCCATTTCGGAACAGCGAAGTCAACTGGAGCCGAAACTTTATTTTCGGAAATCTTAAGTTTCATACTGTTTGTGTGTCAAAAAGATTTATACACTCTTGCAAGTGTTTTATGAAGTAGAAAGTTAAACATGTTTCAGTTTCTGTGCCGTGCCCGAATCTCGTCCGAGACAGAGAGGAATGAAACATCCCTGTCTCGATACAATTAGCACAAGTCGACTGAAACAGCGTTATTTTGAAACATCGATACAGTTTCTTTGTCTGGCTTGAGATCGAATCGAACATAGCTGCTTCGAAACACTGAAACAGTTCCACGCATCGGCACACTGTATCGAAACATAGAAACAGTGCTTACAGTAAGCTGAATAAAGGATTATAAATACAAAATTAAATAGGGGTATTGCAGGAGTAGGTTTAATAATGGTAAAAAAAGTAGGAGCGCGGGTCAGATGCCATAAACAACAAAGTGAACGGATTATTGTAGCCAAGATATACACGAAGCCCACATCCACCACAGTAGTACAAATTTATGTAGTTACTAACTCCGCACATGAGTAGGAGATTGAGGAAATGTATGATGAGATAAAAGAAATTATTTAGATAGTTAAAGGAACCGAAACTTTAGTAGTCCTGTGGACTGGAATTTGATAGTAGAAAAAGGAAGAGAAAGAAAAGTAGGAGGTGAATAGGAACTAGGGGAAAGGAATGACGGAGGAAGCCGCCTGGTAGAATTTTGCAAAGAGTGTAATTTAATCGTAGCTAACACTTGGTTTAAGAATCATGAAAGAAGGTTGTACACGTTGCATACACACGGAGACACCAGAGGGTTTCAGACTGATTAAATAATCGTTAGACAGAGATTTCGGAACCAGGTTTTAAATTTTAAGACCCTTCCAGTGGCAGACGTGGACTCTGATCACAATTCATTAGTTATGAACTCCAGATTAAAAACTGCAAAAAAGCAGGAGTTTAAGAAGATGGGACCCGGAAAAAACTAAAAAATCGGGGGAGGCTGTAAAAAGTTTTATTCACAAGAATATAGGAAAGGGATACAGTAAAAGAAGAATGGGTAGCATTGAAAAATGAAATAATGAATGCAGCAGAAGAAGGAATAGGTAAAAAAGACGAGGGATATTAGAAATCCCTCAGTAGCACAAGAGATACTGAATGTAATCGATGAAAGGAAACAATACGAAGACGCAATAAATGAAGCAGACGAAAGGGAATACAAACGTCTAAAATATGAGCGACAGGAAGTGAAAAATAGCTAAGGAGGAATAGCTAGAGGGCAAGTTTAAAGGTGTAGAAGCATATACCACTAAATATACAGGGTGTTACAAAAAGGTACGGCCAAACTATCAGGAAGCATTCCTCACACAAATAAAGAAAAGATGTTATGTGGACATGTGTCCGGAAACGCTTAATTTCCATGTTAGAGCTCATTTTAGTTTCGTTCCACCTACGCTCAATGGAGCACGTTATAATTATTTCATACGGGATACTCTACCTGTGCTGCTAGAGCATGTGCCTTTACAAGCACGACATAACATGTGGTTCATGCACGATGGAGCTCCTGCACGTTTCAGTCAAAGAGTTCGTACGCTTCTCAACAACAGATTCGGTGACCGATGGATTAGTAGAGGCGGACCAATTCCATGGCCTCCACGCTCTCCTTGCCTCAACCCTCTTGACTTTCATTTATGGGGCATTTGAAAGCTCTTGTCTACGCAACCCCGGTACCAAATGTGGAGACTCGTCATGCTTGTATTGTGGACGGCTGTGATACAATACGCCATTCTCCAGGGCTGTTTCAGCGCATCAGGGATTCCATGCGACGGAGGGTGGATGCATGTATCCTCGCTAACGGAGGACATTTTGAACATTTCCTGTAACAAAGTCTTTGAAGTCACGCTGGTACGTTTTGTTGCTGTGTGTTTCCATTCCATGATTAATGTAATTTGAAGAGAGGTAATAAAATGAGCTCTAACATAGAAAGTAAGCGTTTCCGGACACATGTCCACATAACATATTTTATTTCTTTGTGTATGAGGAATGTTTCCTGAAAGTTTGGCCATACCTTTTTGTAACACCCTGTATATCACTAAATATATCATTAAATGCTGCCTATAGGAAAAATAAGAGACCTTTGGAGAAAAGCGAACCACCAGCACGAATATTAAGACCTGAGATGGCAAACCAGTCCGAAGAAAAATAAGGAAAAGCAGAAAGGTGGAAAAAGTATATAGGGGGTGTATACAAGGGAGAGGTACTTGAGGGCAATATTACGAAAATGGAAGAGGACATAGATTAAGATCAGAAGAGAGATATGAAACCACGTGAAGAATTTGAGAAAACACTGAAAGGTTTAAGTCGAAACAAGGCTTTGGGAGTAGACAACGTCCGTTAGACCTACCGATAACCTTGGAAGAGCAACCCTCGGCAGATCTCTTCCATCTGGTGAGCAAGATGTATGAGACAGACCAAATCCCCCCACCCCCCTCCTCTACTTCAAGAAGAATATAATCTAATTTCGAAGAAAGCAGGTGCTAGCAGATGGGAAAATTACCGGACTATCAGTGTAATAAGTCTCGACTGCAATATAATGACACGAATCCTTTACAGAAGAATGGACCTCATGGAAGATCAATTTGGATTTCGGAGAAATGTAGGAATACGCGAGGCAATAGTGACCCTACGACTTCTCATAGACGATAGGTTAAGGAAAGGGAAACTACTGCTATTGCATTTGTAGACTTAGAGAAAGCTTTTGACAATGCTGACTGGAATATTCTCTTTCAAATTCTAATGGGGATAGGAGTAAAATACAAGGAGCGAAAGGCTATTTGCTATTCTACTGAAGCCAGATGTAAAAGTCGAGGGGAACGAAAGGGAAGCAGTGGTTGAGAAGGGAGTGTGACAGGATTGTAGCCTATCCCCGATGGTACTGAATCTGTATTTTGAGCAAGTTGGAAAGGAAACAAAAGAAAAATTTGAAGTAGGAATTAAAGTCCAGGGAGAAGAACTAAAAGCTTTGAAGTTTGTCGTTGACATTGTAATTCTGTCAGAGACAGCAAAGGACTTGGAAGAGCGGCTGAACGGAATGGACAGCGTCTTGAAAGAAGCATATAAGATGAACACCAACAAAAGAAAATCGAGGATAATGGAATGTAGTAGAATTAAATCAGATGATGTTGAGGGAATTAGATTAGGAAATTGAACACTTAAAGTACTAGATCAGTTTTGCTGTTTGGGAAGCAAAATTACTGGTGGTGATCGAAGTAAGGAGGACATAAAATGTAGACTCGCAATAGCAAGAAAAGTGTTCCTGAAGAAGAGAAATTTGTTAACATCGAGTATAGATTTCAATGTCAGGAAATCCTTTCTGAAAGTATTAGTATGGAGTGCAGCCGTGTATGGAAGTGAAACATGGACGATAAACAGTTTAGACATGGAGAGAACAGAACCTTTTGAAATGTGGTGCTACAGAAGAATGCTGAAGATTAGATAGGTAGATTACGTAACTAATGAGGAGGTGCTGAATAGAAATGGTAAGAAGAGGAATTTGTGATGCAATCTGACTAGAGGAATGGATCGGTTGGTGGGACACATTCTGAGGCATCGAAGTATCACCAATTTAATACTGGAGAGAAGCTTGGGTGTGGGGTGGAGGTTAAAAAGCTTAGCGTCAGACCAAGAGGTGAGTATATTAAGAAGATTCAGAAGGATGTAGGTTGCAGTAGTTACTCGGAGATGAAGAGGTTTGCATAGTAGAGTAGCATGGAGAGCTGTATGGATCCAGTCTTTGGACGGAACATCACAGAACAACAGGCTGCCGATTATTCTTTCATTTCTTTCAATACTGCAACACCCGTTGTCTTTGGAGTTATGGAGAACTTTACAGCTAGCGCGGAGCATTCTCTACAAAATCCCACGAGGGGCAGACGCAGAGAGCCGCCTGTTGAGACATTTCCCCGACCTGATGACATATCAAATATTAAAACGTGAATCAGCGCCACAGCAGCAGCGCACACTAAAATTCCGCAGCTCTAGTAGATTATGGTAGTTTTACGACTGTGAGTCGGCATCTCTAATTTAGTAAGGTTCGTAACATTCGTAGTGGGATATCTTGCAGTGGCAGCACAGTGTAACACCCCTAGAATAAACGTCTGTTAATAGTTAATCCTCTTCCTTGAAAAGAATACCCGTGTTTTTCCTTTGCCAAAAGGTGAAATTTATGGTTTTTTATTTGCACATTAGATCATTCTCTGTGAAATTAACTTCTGTACCTCGCCAATTAGTTCGGTAGTTTTTACTGACCATAACACAGAAGGCATAAACAAACGTATGGAAGTTCATATCTTTCCTACGATTGCTAGTCTGTCACTGTGGAGTACACTATATTTTAGATCTTTTCTTCCCACCTTTCTATAATGAAATTCTAAAATTTCTAAACATTCTGAATGGTGGCAATTCCCAGCAGATAAAAAACTGTGTGCCGGACTGAGACACGAAACTGGGATCTTTTCTTTTCGTGGACAAGTGTTCTCTCGCTTGCCCGCATCTCGTGGTCGTGCGGTAGCGTTCTCGCTTCCCACGCCCGGGTTCCCGGGTTCGATTCCCGGCGGGGTCAGGGATTTTCTCTACCTCGTGATGGCTGGGTGTTGTGTGCTGTCCTTAGGTTAGTTAGGTTTAAGTAGTTCTAAGTTCTAGGGGACTTATGCCCACAGCAGTTGAGTCCCATAGTGCTCAGAGCCATTTGAACCATTTTTTGTTCTCTCGCTTGAGCTATCCAAGGAAGACTCACGAGCTGTCCTCACATCTTTAATTACGCTTGTACCTCAAATGAGGGAGAAAATTCTGATAGTGTATGTTTCTAGCACACTTTCGTATGCTGGTGAGTCATGGACGGTGGGGAAACCAGAACACAAGAGTATCTAAGCATTAAAGAAGTGGTGCTACAGAAGAATATTGAAAATTGGGTGGACTAATAAAGTAAAATGTGAGGAGGTTCTCTGGAGAATCGGCGAGGAAAGAAAAATATTGAAAACACTTACAAGAAGAATGGTCAGGATGATAGATCATCTGTTAAGGAATCCGGAAGTAACCTGCATGATACGAGAGAGAGCCGCAGAGGGTGAAAACTGCAGGGGAAGACAAGAATACATCCAGCAAAGGAGGAAGGGCGCAAGTTCTAGTCTGAGATGAAAAGGCTGACGGAGGAGAGTTGTTAATGGCGGGCAGCGTCAAAACAGTCAGAAGACTGACTAAAAAGAAGCAAAAGCAAAGAAAATGAAAAAGCTCGGTGCTGAAAAAATTTCTTCGAATACTATTAACTGTCTCTGTAAGCCTAATTTATAGGAAACTCAGACATTCAGTATACTCAAAACATTTACAGTCTTTTAAAAGTGGTTTGTTATTTGGGAAACCCAGTTTGATATTCTATAACGTACTTTAGCGTTTCTTCTGTAAGTTTTTCTAACGAAGATTTTCTGGTGCTGACTGAACATAGCTGACAAAAACCTTCACAAAATACCATCTCATACAGTTTCACTGCAAGTTTAAAAGAGCCGTTAACCTTCCAGTAACATCGACATTGCCCAAGCACTTCTAGGCAGAATGATATAAAACAAAACATACTTCAGTTTTTCAGAGAAACAAATTGGATAAAAAAGTTTCCCATTTGACAATTCTAGCAGCAAGCCTTAAAAATACCCAAGATTTCTGGAGTTGTTGAATGGACCAACAGTTAAAACGTACGGATTATGTATTGAGAGTAAGCCGAAGAATGCCGAAAGTGATGAGGAGCTACAGAAACGAGGTTAACGACGAACTTAACAGCAGGATTGGTGACCACGATGTACACGAAGTAAAGAAATTCTGTTATCTAGGAAAATAACTAACACTTGACGAGCGGAGCAAGAAGATCATAAGAAGCTGACGAGCTCTGGAGAAGATGGATTTTCCGGCCAGAAGTAGTGTGTCAGTATCAGACACCAGCCTCAGTTAGAGGAAAAAAATAATGACAATATGCGTTTGGAGTACAGAATTGTGTAGCAGTGAATCATGGACGGTAGAATAGAAGAGAAGGGAAGCGTTTCAGATGCGTAGTTACCGAAGGATATAGAAAACTAGGCTGTCTGACATGATAAGGAAATGAGAGGTTCTCTGTAGAATCAGTGAAGCAGGCAACCAGTGACAGGAAGAAGCGTCAGGATCGTGCGAAATTTATCAAAACGTCTGGGAAGGACTTCCATGGTACTAGACAAGGCTGTGGAAGGTAAATGCTAGGCCAGAGACTGTGGAACTTCCAACAAACACTAAGGACGCTGGGTGCGTGTGCTACTTTGACAGAGGAATTCGTCGCGGGCCGAATTAATCCATTCAGAAGACTGATGAAATAAAAAGAAAAAAAAGTAATAAAAGACTTACACCTTTGTTCGGCTGTGTGCATTATCAACGCAGAAAGGCCACCTTGCTTAATGGTATGAGTCATCCAGACTGTTGCCGATGCCACTACGGAAAAGGCTGTTGCTCCTCTTCATGAATTATATGTTTGTCTGGAGTCTTCACAAGCATGCATCCATACCTCTGCATCGTAGAGGTACGCAAGTCACCCCAACTGGGTCGGATCCAAGGTCCTACTATGAAACATGTTCAAATTTTAGAGAAGAGTTCACATGGAGTGGAAATGTTTATTTTTACTTATTACATTCGATTAAGAATGTTTTAAAGAAGGCTTCAGTAATACTTATCTTCATACTTAAATTTCGCTTACCGTCTACTGACCATTCATAGTTCTTGGAGTTTGCAAGACTTGAGGTTTTATTTGAAATACTATGGCCGACTGCAGGTTTACTCCCTGACAGCAGCCGCTTTAACTTGTAAGCTCTCCACTTGTCTACCTGATCATGCATTTGCTAGATTAAATCTGTCCTCTGACAGAGATCGCTACTGTTAGCCTGTACCGGAGGTCATCACTTTTAACAGAGTATGAAATAAAAATTGAATTCTAAGAAAAAATTATAAAATGGTGGCCCTGTCGTTATTGTACTCAACTGTTGATGGGTAATAAATATACCAACATGGGCTTAATCTCTTATAGAAATGGCGAGAGCTTATTAACAACAAAATAGGAAACAACATATGTCAAACATGATGAAAAATAAATCATGAGCTGTTGGCAACATAAATAGAAGCAACACGTAATTAGCACTCCACTAGATGCTGTTTGGTTTGCAAAGACTGAAGTTTATGTGTGTAATGTATTTACAATGACTCAAAACATCGATAACGCAATCTGAAATTAGCTACCACTGAATAGCCTTTGATGGATTTATTCTACACAGAAGTTGCACTACGTTGGTGCAGCTGAGAACAAGTGACGACAGCTTTGTTGATGAGTAGTTCTGTCTCAAGTGACGGCCTTGCACAAGCATGGGCAGAGCAGCGATGAGAGGCACCTGTAATTCGTTATCGCGAACACGAAGTATGCGAAGTCCTGGAAAGACACACTGTCAGATGGAACGCAATTATTCTCTAACCGCGCCCTGAAATTTCCACAGATTTCAGCATGTGGCAATCCCATTCGGCAATCATATTATGGACAAATCTGACTCACATCTACAGCACTATGAACGTTGAGGCGGTAGACGTGAAAAGAATAAGATTATCCTCGGCACAGCCAGTTGTCCGAGATGCTTGAGGTCAGAACTGTCGGTACAGCCAAGAGTTCGCCGAAGGCTCTCCAGCCAAGACCAGTGCCAGTGTGAAGTGACACTAAGGACGAGTGTCCCATGTGGAACCCATTCCTAACAAGAACCAAGACCAGAAATTTCTCTCAGGACTGGAGTCTATCCTTGCTACCTTTCCATCAAAACTCGGATAAGTCGAATAGTGCACCAACGCAAGCACCTCCACATGGGTTTCACGCCAATCACAAGGCTCAACGGGCGCCATATCTCTCCTCTAGCTCGTCTGTTCTCGTTCCTGACCCATCCTAACCAAAGTTAAAGATATCCTTTTCCCTGCTGGAGAAGCAGTCAATATCTGAGTCACAAATTTCAATGCAGGGAGGAAATGACATTACATTCCAGAAGTGTGTTTCCCACAGCTACTTTACGCAGTGTGTTTTGAGAGTTTTCGTTTAGGCCTAAGGTGTACAACACATTTATCACAGAGATCATGACATGCCGAACGATACGACATGTTCGACCAGGGGCCTCGGGTAGACAAGTTTTTTGTGTCCCAACATAGACCACTTCAGAGCTGCCATAAATGTTACGTTCTAAAATTCTTCCGAAATCCCTAGGATTCGGCAGACAGATGGAAGATATAACCTCATGGCTTTGTCTGTAGTGTCTGGTCCAATGCAAAACATGGAAACTCGTGAATTTTTGTCGATGTCAGTTCCATACACATTGGACGTGTACAACACTATCGAAACACTTGGACTGGGTGACTTACTTTCTCCTCTGCGCCCCTATCACTGACGTGGCCAGAAACACCTAACAGGTACAGCCAGGTAGACTGTTCTTAGACTCTTCTGCGGGTATAATTGTCTGCATATCAGTCGAGAGATTCTTGGGACCAGCATTCTTTCCCCAGTTAGTGCTTTGAGATGTTCTTCTCTCTAGTAGCTGCGCGTTGCTACCAAAGCCGAATGTTCACCGCAAGATTTACTGTTATATAACCAAACCACCAGCTCGTTCTCAACTCCGGAAAATGCTGTTCGAAGGAGACCTGCCGTAAAGATCCCGCATGAGTTAATGTACATGTTCTCATCAATGCCAACTCATGTTGATAACTTCCTATCGTCTCACAGTGTATGATGTCTGCGGAGTAATAATAGCATTGAAGAATAGCCATGAATATGAAAATAAGTGCGAGTGTGACTTGTTCTCTCGCAGGTTTGACATGCTGATAGCTGCAAGTGCTGTCGAAGAGTTTATGGTCACTATCACTGAAATTGATTGTTCTGCAGTTACGATAAAGCTGAACATATCCCGTACCGAAGATTCATTCAGTTTACAACCTTTTTACTCGTAAGTTCGTGAAAAAGGAGGGTTCTATTTTGTTGACATCACTAATCTGGTGTAAAACATTGAAGCAAGAAAAAGCTACTTCTCCGTACTCCTAATCGTTGATGCATTCCCACAAAATATCAACAGATGTCCGAACGATCGTGTTCTGCACGGAAGTTGGCATTCCCGTCAACGGGCAAACACGCCAAAGAAGACGTCATGCCACCCGTCAAACGGGTTAGTGTTTGCCGGGTAGTCCCACATCCACAATCGCTGTGTACACAGTCACAGACTGTGGAGTATGGCACAGAGATGACACCTACCAGACTATCTGTGGTGGAGAGCCATAGGAAGAATGGAAGCAGGACAGTCGCAAACTGACGTGGCTTGATGGCTTCTGTGAATGGCTCTGTTGTTTCTCGGATGTGGAGACAGTTTTCAGAGACTGGAACTATATCCCCAAGACCGGGGCAGTGGCGACCACATGTGACATAAGAGAGACGTTGTTTGGCTGTAAGGGCACGACAGCACTGACTTAGTTCTGGGTGGCAACTGGCATCTGACCACTCAGCATGCACTGGAAGTGTTATAACGAGGCAAACGGGGTACAGAAGGTTTCGGTAGAACGTCCTTTATTTTCAGAGACCTGCTGTATGTGTATCTCTGACACATCTTCATAAAAGGGAGCGTCTGGAGTCGACAACGTGCCACCAGGATAGTCGATCAGTAGGCCAATGTTCTTTCCGCAGATGAGTCCCGATTTGGTCTGGAGAGTGATATTTTGGATTGGAGAGTGATTCTCGACGAATTCATATCTGGAGGAAACTATTTGGGAACCCAAACATTGCGGAAAGAGGTTGACACCAAGAACCCTAATAAAGTAAGCAGTGACTATGTTGAGCACTCGAAAACCTCGTCATGAAATTGTACAGTTAAGTTGGCAAGGATTAACAGCTGTCACATATCACGACGAGGACTTTGGACCTCATTTGCAGTTGTTACGAGGTGCTGTGTGCACAGACTTTATAATAATGAACGATAATGCATGACCTCATAGAGCACAGGTCGTTGATTCTTTTCTTGGAAACGGATGTTATTGCATGCATGGCATGGCCTGCTCGCTCTCCCGATTAGAATCCCATAGAGCAGATGTAGGATGCACTGGTGAGACTGCTTGCAACATGTCAGCATCTATCAATCACTCTCAAGAACTGCTAGCAGTTCTGCAGGAATAATGGGCGTTATTGCCTCGATATGGGATACATGGCATCATTCACAGCATCCCCGTCGTTGTCAGCCCAGTATTGCTGCCAGAGGTGGTCACGCCCTTTAGCTTTTGAACACATCAGCCAACTGTCGGAATGTGTGTGCAAATCTGTTAACTTGGAACAAAACGAAGAACATCGCTGAACATTATTTCAACCGTAATGCGTGTTGTAGTTGTATCCGTTCTGTATTCTTTACATTGTTTTTACTTCACTATCACCTTTTTTTACTATTTTGTGGCAAAATAAACGCAACCTTGCAAAATTTTCGTTTGTTGCTTTAATTTTGGATACCAGTGTAAGTCATATCTACTTATTTGGATCTAATGACACACGTGCACACGGCAAAAAAGTTTTGCATCCCGTCGGTTCCGGAACCTGTACAGAAAATTGGAATAGAGATCAACATAAATGACATTTCCGCCATTTTTATCGCTCATGAAAACCACACATTGCATGTTGTACCACCATACAGCCAGACCTTCAGAGGTGGTGGTCCAGATTGCTGTATAAAGCGGTATCTCTAATACCCAGTTTCACGTCATCTTACATTGATGCATCCCTGTATTCGTCGTTGCAAACTATCCACAAGTTCATCAAGGCACGTTTGGTGCAGATTGTCCCAACGGCAATTCGGCGTAGATCTCTCAGAGTGGTTGTAGGTCACGTCGTCCAAAAACAGCCCTCTTCAATCTATCCCAGTCATGTTCGATAGCGTTCATGTCTGGAGAACATGCTGGCTACTCTAGTCGAGTGATGTCGTTATCCTGAAGGAAGTCGTTCACAAGATGTGCACGGTGGGGGCGCGAATTGTCCTTGAAGACGAGTGCCTCGGAAATATGCTGCCGATATGGTTGTACCATCGGTCGGAGGATGGCATTCATGCATCGTACAGCCGTTATGGCGCCTTCCATGACCAGCGGCGTACGTCGACCCCACACAATACCACCTCAAAACAGCAGGGAACCTCCACCTTACTGCACTCGCTGGACAGTGTGTCTAAGGCCTGTCCGGGTTGCCTCCAATCACGTCTCAGACAATTGTCTGATTGAAGGCATATGCGACATTCATCGGTGAAGAGAAGGTGATGCCAATCCTTATCGGTACATTCGGAATGTAGTTGGGCTCATCTGTACCGCGCTGCATGCTGTCGTAGTTGCAAAGATGGACCTCGCTATAGACGTCGGGAATGAAGTTGCGCATCATGCAGCCGACAGCGCACGGCTTTAGTCGCAACACGATGTCCTGTGGCTGCACGAAAGGCATTATTCAATATGGCGGCGTTGCTGTCAGTGTTCCTCCGAGCCATAATCCGTAGGTATCGGTCATCCAATGCAGTAATAGCCTGAGTGAGGCATGTCATCGACAGTTCTTGTCTCTCTGTATCTCGTCCATGTTCGAACAACATCGCTTTTGTTCACTCCGAGACGCCTGGACACTTCCCTTGTTGAGAGCCATTCCTGCACAAAGTAAGAATACGGACGCGATCGAACCGCGGTATTGACCGTCTAGGCATGGTTGAACTACACACAACACGAGCCGTGTATTTCCTTCCTGGTGGAATGACTGGAACTGATGGGCTGTGGGACCCCTCCGTCTAATACGCGATGCTCATGCATGGTTGTTTGCATCTTTGGGCGGATTTAGTGATATCTCTGAACAGTCAAAGGGACTGTGTCTGTTATACAATATCCACAGTCAACGTCTATCTTCAGGAGCCAGGGAAACGGGATGATGCAAAACTTTTTTGATGTGTGTTTTATATCGGATTCGAGATGCTCATATCAGAGAAATTGGCTACACTTGCTGAATGCTTGTAGAGCAATGAACTTTTTAAACACGCTTGCAGGTGTACAAGAACTATACCTACTAGATAAACCAGTTACAGGTACCTAGATGGCTTGTGAAATTCCTCTTATTGTGTCTTGTCGTGCATTCATATCACGCAGTATTTCATCATCACTTTCATTCAAGGCGTCAGGCCATACTTACAGGTATCGGCCAATGGCTTCTTTATACAATATGTATGTCTCTACATACTATACACTTTAAAAATGTTACCTATGTCTGTACGAACGTTTATTAGAGAATTTTTTTGAAATTTGAAGTAAACTGCCCAAGAACTTCTCCAGATTAGATATTTATGAACCATATACATAAAAAATTATGTACCGTATATCTGTTGGAGCGTTTACTAGAGTATCATATCTGTTTTAAGTAAACTGATAAAGAACATATCGAGACTTTTGGTAACAATATTAAACAACGTCTTTTTATTGTAGTGTAGTTTTTATATACATATTTATGTACAATATATATTTTTTAAAATGTACCCTACGTCCGTTCGTAGGTTTATTAGAATTACGTGTAAAATCTGAAGCAAATCGACTTCATATATTATTACAGACTTAACAGTGAATCGAAACTGGTAACGAGGAAGGAAACAGCCAAAATCTTGTGCTCTGAGATAATACAAAGCTAAGAGGAACGAGTTTGTAGAGTTTTCATTAGGAGGACGTGAGAAGTTTCGTCTACTGTACAGACTGCGAAGGAGGATAAAGAAAGAAAACATGAAAAGCAATTTGAGAACATTACGACAAAAGAGTCCTCCTTATAGAAAGCAATAAACGAGGTGCTTTCATTGCATGTCGGCATTTGCATATTTAAAAGGGCACTCAATCCTTTTTTCAAGTATCTGTTTTACAGTAAGCCTTAAAACCTTTGTAAAATCGAGCACAAATCACGCTGTTAGGAGGAAGATGTTCGTCTTCGAAGAAAATGGAATCCATGTGAAAAAATGTGGTTTTTAGAATAAAAAATAGATAAGAATAATGACAGATTCCGTACATCTATCGCTTGGAAAGAAAACGCAGAGAAAACATTACACCACGTCTTAAGAAACCTTTGAGAGCAGCCTGCTTTCCATTATATTTCCAACAGAAAAATGTATCCAAAGACGTTACAAAATTCAGTGAGTTAGCAAGATTTGTTGTAATTGTTGATATCCAGCTCCCCATGACACCTGCCGCCTCATTTCTTCTCACAATCGACTCTCAGAACTAATCGATACGTACTCGCTATCGATTAGCAGTCGCACTAACCGATACACTTTCTATAAAAATAATTATGTGTATTTGCACGGATGTCAGTGATAATACTTAAAAAATGAAACATGTTACGTAGAAAACACTCGTTCCCATGAGTTCTGGAAGATAGAATTCTGACTCAACAAAAGCTCTCACTCATGATGTGATTTGTGTAAAAGTGTTCTTGTATCTTGCATATATATCCACGGATATTTTTGGCTGAGATGCACTTAGTGAAGTCATAAAGGACTATCGTTATATTGACCGGCAACCAGCATCCTCAACTTTAGGAGCCTGGCCGTAGATAATTCCAGTGGGTCCATTTATAGCTCCATGGTGTCTCTGATGAGATTAAAAGTCCTAGGGTCATTGAACGTGGAAGAGAGGAGCACACAAGCATCGTCATAGCAACTAAATTATACTCAAACAGTCCCGATCCAACTGATGGCTTGGTGCATTCTTTTGTTGAAGATACAACTCTCCATCAGATTGCTGTGGACATAATTGGATGATGTGCTCCTGCATGGTTGGACCATGAGAAGTGATGGGACATGTGTCGGTGGTCATTTCCATGCCATATAGACTTCGCCCTGAATTATGCTCCGTTGTCAAGTGAGACACACTTCACTATGTGGTTTGCGACAAGTGACAGCGTGTATAGTGACTCATCAATCCAGGAGCCATAATGTCAATGACGGTATTCTTTTTTCCACACTAATGTTGTGTTCTTTATTCTACAGGGCGTCCTATTTACCTTGACCACCCAAAATACGTTATTGTCTCTAAGCAAAATACAAAATGTATCAAACAAATGTTGTTTAGCTACCGTGATAATATTATCCAGCATGATTGCATTGGTTTGCAACTTTGTTCGTTTCGAAGGTATGACCTGCAATATGATTTTTACTTTCTGCAAAGCACCGTGTTTCTTTTAATCGGTAATACACGTTTTCTCTTCAAGAAATGTTAGAAGAGTATCACTGAGCTCCATACTCGTGTCCAGTCATCGCATTCAGTTGAGGGTTTGAGTGAGTACATGTACAGCAGCGAAGAGAAAGTACAATATTGCTACTCACACATGGAGAACTTATGTTATTTAACATAAATTTTCTAATTTTCAATGCATGTACATGTATTACAGCATTGTGGTGGTTCTAAACGATAAGTTTTGTATAATGATGTACAGACAATTTACGTTCTCCGTATAAGTACCTTCTCTTCGTTAGTGCACACCGTATGTACACATGCCTCCAAACGACGACGCTTGACCGACCAGTGTCTATTTTCCTTGTCTTTCCTTTTGTTTGCTATCACCTCCAGCAAGTGGACACGCTTTGTTAATCAGGGTATGTGCTCTGTACTTCTACAGCAGGGACAAATTTGTGTTACTTTTTTATATGAATAGTGCAACAGGTCTTGAGAAGATTAAGTGCATTATCGAATAAAAAAGTAGGGTGCAGTGTACGAGAAAGTACTGCTGCTTCTCGTTACGAACACAGTTACAAGGAAGGTAATCATCCTGGTTAAGGTCTTACTGGTAGCTGAACATCGTCTGCTGTATATATATTTACCGAGCGAGGTGGCGCAGTGATATGAACACTGGACTCGCATTCGGGAGGACGACGGATCAAACCTGCCTCCGGCCATCCTGATTTAGGTTTTCCGTGATGTCCCTAAACTGCTTCAGGCAAATGCCGTGCTGGTTCCTTTGAAAGGTCACTGCCGACTTCCGTCCCCGTCCCTCCCTAACCCCATGTGACCAATGACCTCGCTGTTTGATCCCCTCCTCCAATTCAATCAACCAACCAACCAACCAACCAACTGGATATGTATTTCATTTTACGTCTGAGGAACCAGTTATTTGCTGTGGACAAGAGAACTGGACACCATGCAGAACACATCCGACGTTAATATGTGGGATTAATAACTACTACATCCCATAGTGAGGTGACGGGTCCGTACGGTATGCCTCATCATCAGATTCTGATATTCAACACTCTCTTGATGTTTCAGAATAACAACAGTCTCGGATGCGAAATTCTTTAATGTCAGTGACGCGTTTAACCCTTTTGGGGCATCAGTAGATTGGGTAAAAGTAGCTGGATCTGTGGCCCACCAGCCATAAACCACATATAATGTAAATTAATGAGAGTAATACTATTTTACATGATATGTGGTTTCATGACTGATGGGTAACATGTCCAGATACTTCTGCGCAATCTGCCAATTCTAGAAATGAGTGATACGCACCATTGACATTGAACAATTTCGCAACCGAAACTGTTTTTGTTCTGAAACACTTTTAAACCAGTTGCTGAAACAGCCTGCCTCTAGGGAACAGGAAAATTTTTACTCCGTTCATGAGTGATTTGTTGTAATGCGTCTGATCTATCACCGAAGTTGACACTTTGCTAGCCACGAATGTGTCTGGTAGCCAGGTTCCCAAGGAGCAAATGCCCACAATTCGTACAACAGTAACATGTGTCCCGTTCCTAGCTTACATGTAATAGACATACATGATTAAAGGCGCCAGAATCTTGTACACTGCACACCCTATCATTCATTGACATGCTACAGCTAGTATATGGTGGTAACTCTCCGATCATGTGACACACAGAACTGTCCATTCACTATGTTGATGAGAGCGCTCTGTCTCCAACATATTAGATGTCTAGAATTCTTCATTACTGAGATAAGCCAAGTCACATGGACACAGAAGAAAGCCGCCCTCCAGACAGATCCGAGGCAAGTAGGAGTGGGGCTCCAGGTTCCTTTCCAACAATGTGGGCACCCAGCGTACTGACCTGCAGAATCAGGGTGAGTAGTACACCGGAGACGGTACTCTACGGTACCTGGAAAGATTTACAAGACAATAATGGACGACATTATGCAGTTAATCGTGAACTGGAGGTAAGGAGTCACTTAAGACTAGTTGTAATGATCGCTGTGTGGTTGTTTAAGAAAATGGTGGTCATGCATAGGGACTGAAAGTTGTCAATAAATAAATTCAATGCCGAGATGAAAAATCTGAGACGCCACTAGGAGAAGAGTAAATATTGCCGAATGCTGAGAGGAAATTATTGTCGTACTGGAACAGCAGGCCTCATGGAAGGTACTTTAGTACAGGGGACTACATGGCACCTCTAGAACAGACGGGAAAGGCCAACTGTTCCCGAATTATATATACGTTAAAAATCCTAAACATTACCAAAAGCTGGACCCACATATTCTGCATTCATCTGCTCCATGAGACCTATTGCTAAAGTTCCTATCTTTTCGTCAATTTTTCCACCTTTCTGTAGAGAAACATTGAAAATAAACTGAAACACGTATGTAACATAGCAGCGATGGCGAGGCATTGTAGCATCTGTGACCAGAGAGTATGCGCTTGACCACGCGAGTGTTGCGAGCGGTTCTCAGTCTGTCAGTCAGTCGTTGCGAGTCTGTCGTTCAGTCGTTGCGAGTCTGTAGCTCTGTCTAGTTGAGTGCAGTACTCTGTCAGTAGTATTCGCGTGCAGTACGCTAGTAGTCGTCATGCAGAGCGGTCGGTCAGTGGTAGCAGTCCAGTGGGATTGCGTGATGTGGTCTGGCGACAACACTGGTCAAGATGCTGAATGAGGTATACTGTTAATTAAGATAATCATCGGATAATGTAAAGTTTAATTATTGTAACTAATTTTCAACAAGTGCCCCCAATAATAACTTTGATTTCACAAGCAATTTTACATAAAATTTTCATTTAATTGAAGTAACTATTTCGTTCCACTTCCCCTAAACAAAAGTTTCAGTTTTCAATTAGATTACAAAAAAAAAAGGAATATTATTATTTGCAATGCAGTTCCTCCAAGCGGTGCGCAACAACAAGAGCAGAAATTTGATTAGGTGTTGTAATGAGGTAAGAATTTTAATTTTGATTTTTTGCACAGGGCCAAAGACCGATATTTCGGTTTAATTGGATCATTATTATCACTCAGATTTTCTTATCACTGAATGGACTTTAATTTTTTATGAAGAACTTATACTTGAGTCAGATTGCGATTCTCACTTTTATTGTCATTAAATTTAATTGCTGGGAGGTTACGTTTGGCTCCCATTTCTATTAAGTATTGTCATTACATTCTTATAAATTTTTGTGGGGAGGTTACACTTGGCGACACCCAGTCCAGGATCGTATTTCGTTGAGAGTCTTTTGAGCAACAGTCAGATATCTGCTCTTATTTGCTTAGATATAATTAGGATTTGGCGCTACGCTTTTATTAACTTGTGACTTTCTTTCTACAGGTCAACGGCAATTCGTTGCTCTGTTGTATTTGTGTGTTCCTTTTGCATTGTGCTTATTTATTTTCTGAAAAATTGTGACTATTGTAAAAATGCCGCGAAAGACTGTGAATAGTGTATCGCGAGGTATTATGAATGAAATTACCGACTCAAACAACTTTGCCGATAGGACATATGATACGCAGTGTAATGATGACAATCCTGCGTTCACTAACAATCAGTGCATTCCAACCAGTAGTGATGACTTTTACCCTCATAATGAACAAACGAACTCAATTGTCTCGTCTGTTAATTTGACGACAATTGATGACGCAGAACGCTCTATTGTAATGAGCGCTGCCCAACTTAACACACCCGATTTGGGAAACTCAAGTAACGAACAGACAAATTTGTCTAATGAAAATGAACAGGATACACAAAGTACGACGGATTCATTTAATTCCGAAATAGTGAGTGACAGTGTACGTCCGACTGATAATCCTTTTTGTAAATTGCAGAATGACCAAATGGTCACACAAAGCGCGACAATTCCAGGTACACAATCAAACAGCACAGATAATGGAGTAGGTAATGTTACTTTGGAACAATTTATGGCAATAATGCTACAGTTTAGGAACGAACAGAATGAAAAACTTGACAATAATGACGAAAATCTTAAACAACTTAGTGAACAGGTCAGACAACAGAGTGAAGATTTTAAACAACTTAGGGAACAGAACAAACAAGATAATGAAAATCTCAAACAACACTTAAATGAAAAATTAGACGACAATTCCAGACAGCTTAGTGAACAAATTAGAGCCGTTGCCGCGCAATGTCATGACACTAAGGAACAGTTGCGCTTGGAAATTGAGGCTTGTTCTCAAAAAAATAGCGAAGAAATTAAGTCTGTTGCGCAAGAATTAAGGGAAATGCAGACAGCCGCAACAGAAACACTCAGAGACGAAATTAGCGGAGTCGCTAAACAATGCTCTGAAAAAGCTACACAATTACGGGACGAGTTTAAAGCAATGACGGTAGAACTTTCGCGCACAATGGACGCAAAGATAGACGCGAAATTCGAACAACAGAATACTCAGATAAACGAGCGCTTTAATCAGCACATACAAAACAGTGATACGCGTTTCCGCAGATTTATTCAAGATCAGAACAAAGTAAAACGACAAGTCATGGAAACAATCACTGGACAAAGACAAGAGGACAAACGTAAAATGTTCGCGAAAGCGAAGACGTATGTAGACAATAATATTACTACAGTGTCCGACAAAATTAATACCATAGAACAGTTGAACGTGGAATTAAGGGATGAAATTTCTGATCTTAAATCAAAAACAGATACACACACGGTAAATATTCAAGCAGTGACCGACAGATTCGAACAATCAGAACTAACACAGGATTGTGATGTCATCAAAGCTGATGTTAAAAAACTGAGCGAAACTACGCGTAAGTTGCAAAAACAGATTAATGCGTCTGATTCTAAAACCGACGATCAGGTTAAAATACTGACTGAAAAATGTGATGAATTGGCCAGTCGTATTGAAGTTATCGAAAATACTAATGACAATAAATCAGACGATACTGCACCGGTTTCATTTAACCAAACACCTGAATTTCAAAATTTACAGCAGGCAATTAATGAGATCGATTCGTCTAACAACACGTTACGTAGGAAGTTGTCAAATTTACAACAAGAAGTAACAGAGATGAAAAACATTTCAGTTAATAACATGCCACAACAGACGCCACTTTATGAACATGTGTCAGACTCACGCAGCGCGTATAATTTGGGTAATCTACAGAGAGTACGGGACTTAGATTCCGATCAACCACAGCTCAATAGATTCTCTTACGATCCTGAACCTGTTCCATCACACAGAGATGATAATTTCGACTACAAACATTTTCTGTCAGTGAGAAAGTTTAAGGTTTTCAAAAACGATAGAACGCAGATTCACCCACTGGATTGGATTCAACAATTTAGCTTTGCTCTTCCACCGACTTGGCCTGTAACACATAAACTTGAATTTATTTGCAGTTTTTTGGAAGGCGAACCGGCAACTCGTATGAGACCGATCGCGAGGCAATGCTATTCATTAGAAGAGTTTCAGAATGCTTTTCTGTCAGCGTATTGGTCGAAGACGACACAGCGCGGAATTAAAGATCAGTTAATTAGTTTGCCGAATTACGAGAACTCAAAATTTCCCAGTGTGACGCAATTTTTTGAGCACATGGTACAACAAAACCAATACCTGAGTGAGCCGTACAGTGAATCCGCACTTATACAATTATGCATTTCCAAATTACCACGGTCATTACGAGTGTCACTTCTAACGGGCCAGCAAAAAGAAAATATTTCAGCGTTCAGATATCTTTTACAGCTCTTGGAAGTACAGCAATCTGATTATTCTTTTGTAAACAAAAACTTTTCTTATAATAACCAAGGTCAACAAAAGTACAGCAATTATGATAAAGGACGTAATTTCAATAGGAAAAGTAACAGACGCTTTAGGAAAGACAACTACCAGAACTTAAATCACAGACAAAATTCAGATTATCAATATCGTCAAAATTTTCAGCAACAGGAAACACATTTTGGTAACAATGGAGGTTTTTCACAACAACAACATCAAAACCAGCCGGTTAGCATACATAACCAAAAATGTAATGCACAAGGTCAACCAGGCTTTAATGTTCCGCCGCGTGCGCGTATAGTCCAAGATCCAACAAATAGTAACGTACGGCAGCAAGGAAACAACTACGTACAAAGAAGACAGTATTTCAATTCCTATCGTAATGCACCGTATAGGAATGACTATTACGACAGACGTAAAAATAATGAGGACAATTTTCAGCGTACATCTAACAACAGTCGGACATACCAACAGCAAAATTTTACACAAGAACCTATTCTCATGAATGAACCCGACAGTAGGTATCATCCAGAGCGTAATACGTCTGGAAGAAGTAATAGAACTGTTCAAATAGTAGAAATGCCACAGCATCCTGCTAATAATAATAACACGTCAGATAGAATCTGACTAGATACTGCACAGGACGCATCTTCCAATAACACAAGCACTACCTTTGACACGCAAAATGTTGTTCACGAAAACGTAATTACTTTTGACGATATCAGAGACACTCTCTTGCAGGAAAGACCATTTGTTCAGAAATCTATTTCACATCCTGTTATCGAAATTAAAATTGGTTCATCGAAATTCTCAGCAGTAATTGATTCCGGCTCACCTATATCTATAATAAATGAGGAGACTTTCAACGAGTGCAACAAAGAGAATACGTATCCGACATTACCTTTAGGCAAGACGAAAGTAAAAGGAGCAGTATCGAGTAAAGGTGTAGACGTTAAATTACAGACGCATTTATCATTTTGTATTGGAGGTCATACTTTCCACTCTAATTTTTGGATTGTTCCTTTATTAACAACAGACGTAATTTTAGGTACGAATTTTCTGGTACAACACGACGCAGTTATCGATTTTCAAAATTCTTATTTAATGTTAAAGGATGAAAATGTACAATTGGCTTTAGAATTTCAGCACTCATTATCTGCGGAAGAACAAACAATTAACCGCACAGAGGTCATTTCCGCAACACGTAACATAGACTATAATCCCACATTGTTCACGGATACGTACGTACACAACTATAATACTCCAGACGAAGCTGACTACGACGTAATGCAATTGATTTCTGATAAGGTTAAAGAGGCAAGTGCAACTACAGACGACGAACGAACGCACTTACACTAAATTCTTTTACAGCAAGCTCCAGTTTTTGACAATGTTCCTGGTACTATGTCCGGATTTATGCATGAATTTCAAGTCAAACAGCACGATACATTTAAAGCTAAGCATTATCCCATTCCATATATTCACAGAGAACAAGTTAAAAAAGAATTGCAGGATATGCTTGATCAAGGAATTATTGAACCGGCAGTTAGTCCGTACATAAACCCGCTACATATTGTTAAGAAAAAAGATGGGTCACTTCGCCTTGTACTTGATTCACGTCACATTAATGACATTATTATTAATGAAACAGATCGACCACAGACACTAGAGGAACTTTTACAGAAATTTCATGGTACAGCTATTTATTCTACACTAGATTTGAAATCGGGATTTTGGCAAATTCAACTTCATCCGAATTGTAGAAAATACACAGCATTTCTTTGTTTTGGCGACTGTTATCAATTTCGCAAATTACCGTTCGGCTTAACTATTTCTTCTGCAGCTTTTATTCGCGGTTTGAACACTATACTTCCGACAGAGCTTAAAGACAGAATCACGACGTATGTAGACGATATTCTTATCGCAGAAGCTAACTGGTCTGAACACAATCTGATTCTTGAACAACTGTTACAAACTTTCCATGCACAAGGACTTACAGTTAACCTCAGTAAATCGCACTTTGGTAAAACTTCCATAAAATTTCTTGGACACGTGATTTCAGCACAAGGCATTGCACCTGATCCGGAAAAACTTCAAGCTCTACGTGACATTACTGTTCCTACGACGAAGAAGCAATTACGCAGTTTTTTGGGCTTAATTAACTTTTTCGTAAATTTATTCATCACTCTGCTTTAGACACACCCAGATTATGCCAATTAACAGGTAAAAACACTATTTGGTCTTGGGATAAGCAAGCACATTCTGAATTCATGAACCTGAAACATGCTCTGTTGAATGCACCACTGTTATCGCACCCCGATCTTATTAGAAATTTTTCCATTGCCACCGACAGTTCTAACACCGCTTTAGGCGTACATATTTTCCAGGAAATTGAAGAAGATGGTTCTACAGTAATTAAAAACATCGCATTTGCAAGCCGCATTCTGTCACCTGCTGAGCGAAATTATTCCGTTACAGAACTTGAAACATTATGTGTTGTATGGGCTTTTACGAGATTTCGGCACTTTCTTTATGGCAGACATACCACCGTCTACACAGACCACAGAGCAATACAATTTTTGCTTTCAGCTAAATTTACTCACGACAGATTAAGTAGATGGAAACTTCATTTACAGGAATTTAATTTTACAATAGTTCACATTCCCGGCACACAAAATGTTATAGCAGACGCACTATCGCGTTCTCTGAGCAACAATCAGCAAGACGTAGCAACCAACTTCTGCAAAATAAATTTCAGTGTCATGTACATTCAGCAAGTCGCATTTGAAAACTTTATTTCATCGTCACTACAGGACATAGCGCAAGAGCAAAATAAGGACAATGTGTGGAAAGAAATTAAACACCTTTGGCAAGATAGGAAAAATGTTACGATTAGGAACCACTACACTGTACGCAATGACATTCTGTTTCGCCGCTCTCATCCTGACAGCAACAATTGGTTATTATGCATTCCTGGCGAACTGGTTAACAAATTAATTTGGTACACTCATTTAAGTTACGCACATTACGGAGCACGAAAATGTTTTCTTATACTGAGACAGAACTCTTATTTTACTAACATGGAGAAACGTATACGACGAGTTTTAGCGTCTTGTAAAATTTGCCAGAAAGCTAAATCAGACACCACTTCACATATTCCTCCATTATATCCCATTATACCTGTTAAATTAAGACACATGGCCGCAGTAGATATTTTTGGTCCGATTCCGAGAACTAACAGAGGTTTTTGCTACATCTTGTCGCTGTTGAGCTCACTTCAAAATTTGTTACTTTCACTCCATTACGCAAAGCTACTGCTAAAACTGTTTCGAAAGCATTTGTAAAACATTTTCTATTTCATGTAGGGCATGTGATGAAAGTAATTTCCGACAATGGATCACAATTTCGTAGTAGTGTATGGACACGCATGTTACGAGCCAGAAACATTTCTCCGATCTATATATCCAACTACCACGCTTCTTCGAACCCTTGTGAACGGTTAATGAAAGAAATTGGTAAACTGTGTAGAATATACTGCCACAAAAGACATATTGATTGGGATACACACATACTCTCATTCCAAGACGTAATTAATTCCATTCCAAATGAATCCACTATGCTATCTCCGTCTGTTATATTGAAAAACGTTGAACCACCAAACAAAATTAAAGAATTAGTAAACTTCCCTAAATGTCGTCGGCTAAGACACCACGAAATAATTGACATTGCGCTGAACAACATCAAACGTGCCGCAGAGCGCCGGAGAAGACAGCAAAAACAGGTTTGTAGACGCCGAGACTTTCACGTTGGACAGAAAATATTAGTACGTACACATTATTTATCCAGTAAATTAAAAGGTAAGTGCAGTAAATTTGAACTTCTATACGCAGGTCCATATCGGATTCGCAGCATCCCTCACCCCAATGTTGTACACGTCGAAACTTTGAGAACTAGAAAATCGAAAGGCAACCACCATATCTCAAACATTAAACCGTTTATTGAATAAAGACACTGTATGATTCAACACACTATGATGACGTTTACTTATGCAATTATATTCACATGACTAATTACTGATGATTATCGTATTTTTTCTTGGCAAGTGCCCGGCAAGGTAAGGTTAGCAGGTCGCTTTTCTTGTCGTTACACATCAGACCGTGCACATTTTCCACCTTTTTTTTGTGTATATGATTGTACTCCAGTTTTGTTTGTATGTATTGTGAAATAGTTAAGATATAACACACACCAGTCGACTTTGACATTTTTTGCCTTATGACATCTCAACATCGTGACTGTTTTACATTTTTGCTGCTGCATTGTGATATTATCTGTACATTTTGCCTCTGAACACTGTCAATGCCTTTGACATATTACGTTTTCTGTCATGTTATGCTGTATGGTTAATGATGTTACCATAAACCAGTCATTATTTAGTGGGTATATGATTTAAATGCAGGACATTAATCTTTGTTCATCAATTTCAGAAAGAAATGATGCGTGTAAGAAACAAATTCAACAGAAATGGGAGTTTCACCTACGGAATAAACGAAAGAAGATGCAATAACTTTATGAGGAAGAGTAAATGGATCAGGATTAACAAGCATTAACAAGAATATACTATACTCATCGTAGAATAGCAGTCTTAACTAATTTTTTCTTTCAGAATACAAGGTGATTGATGCAGGCTGTCAGACTGAACTACACATCTTAGTTTTAGTGATGAAATATGCTAGAGATAAGGAATAGTTGTGTAATGAGCAATGAAGTGATTTTTTGCAGATGATAATGAATGCTGATGAATAATGATGAAGAATATGCTGATATGAATAATGAAGTTTTTATTTACAGGTGATGATAATAGTGAAGTTATGATAATATGGATAATGAAGTGATTGATAATGAAGTTTTTTTCTTTACAGATGAGGATAATGTTGGAGTTTTATATTTATGCTATGTAGTTATTTAAGTATTTGTTGCAGTTTGTTTTGACAGCAGGTGTTATATTGCATAGTAGGATGACGGAAAGTTTTGGAAAGGACAGCTATGGAACACATTTTATACACATTTCACTACTTGTTAATTCGAAGTTCACTACTTTTCAGCATAGTGTGCGTTTCTTCTTTCAGGTCAATAATCCATTTTGTATTTTTTCCAGGAGAAGCTTTTCATGATACTTACTAAACCTGTTACTTATTATACCTGTTCTAGTACTTGCATTTTTATTTTTTTTACCCATTTGTGTTTACCATTTATAAATGTGATCACATATACTGCCTTGTTACATAACCTTGCTACAGCTGACTCATGACGCATGACATTACCTATCCTCATTGGCAGCAATACGTCAAAAGCAAAAAGTGTTATGCCTCAGCAATTAATTATCGATCCCAACGCAATGCATTGCTAACAAAAAAAAATGTATTAACAGTCCCAAATAGTGATACCAGTTTGAGAAAATTCTGAATAATACTGATTAGCTCTGAATAGTATGTCACTTGAGTAATGACTTCTTAATGAGACAACAAAAATACACATATATATAAAATAATGCTTAGTAACTGGCTAGTAATTTCCACTGTTATTGTAATGAGACTACTTATAATCCCCATGATTATTAATGCTATGACTATAATTAACTGATTTTTAATAATGACTTAGTAATGATCTGAATAATACTGAATGAGGGACAATGCTTTATACTATTCGATACCTGATGGCCACTGAGTGCCAATAATTAGTGTCACTTAATGAATTGTTATTAATTATGCCATTAATTAGCTCTTGTTTTCAATGTTCATACTTTGTAATTGGAAATGAATGTGACTGTTTAATAATGCTTTGTAATTAGAAGAAGGCTAATGATTCTTACTAGATTGGAATGACACATAATTAATTAACTATGCTATTGTTTCATAATGCTTTGTGATTAGGAAAAAGCTAATGATTAATATTATATTGAAATGACAAATGATTAATTAACTATGCCATACTTTGTAACTGGAAAAGAATGCGATTGTTTCATGATGCTTTGTAATTAGGAAAAAGTTAATGATTAATACTATATTGAAATGACAAATGATTAATTAACTATGCTATACTTTGTAACTGGAAAAGAATGCGATTATTTAATAATGCTTTGTAACTAGGAAAAGAAGATTACTGATTCTATGTAAAACAATTAATGAACATTTTTCTGTAATACTACATACATGGTACAGAAATGTTCAATACTGGGCTATGAATGCCGCAAACTACTACTGTAATTGACAATATTATGTGACTTAATGTCCTTCACCTCATGAGCCAACTACCCTGAATTACTGCGATGTCCATTTGTCCTGTTTATCCTAGTGATCATGGAGCACTATATTTGGTTTTGCACTAATTCTACGTTGATGTGCCGTGTAAGAGCGTGGTGTTGACACGACATGCTGTCCACCACCGTGAGCGATGAAGACGTTATTATGGTCCCACTGTTTGGTGTACCTAATGTACTGCCAAAATGAAAACATGAAACATTAATACGACAGTTCAGTGTCTTGGCTACACTGATAAATTCTGAGGGGAAAAGAACTTCAAGTTGTGTCACTTGGTGTTGTACTTCTGTGGAAAGATATGGACTTTCAAAACAGCTGTGTGCAATCTAAAGTGCTACAACCATGATGCAATCCTTCCCTTTCCTATCCTAATTCTTGTCACATAGTGAAAATCATTTTTTGCTAACATTATTTATGTTCATGGCTATTCATTTTTTCAATTCGCTAAACTCCAGTGCGAGTACACTTATGTCACTGGTCGACATGATTTTTTTTTTTGCTATTATGTTTATTTATTGCCAAAATGCTAAAGACATTTTTTTGATTTGTTCTGAAGTACAGTATATGTGCACTTTTGTCTTTTATATTGTATATACATTTTTTATTTTCTGAACTACAGTGCATGAGCACTTCTGTTAGGTGTTAATATGTTTTCTACTGAACTTCAGTGCCTGTACACTTTTCTCATTTTTCAATATGATTTCTACTATTCTGTATATTCAATACTTTAATGCGAATGCACTTATGTCATTTGTTACTAATTGTACATACATTTCATCAATTACTGATATGTTCTCAACTGCAGTGCATGTGCACTCATGTCACTTGTCAACATAATATTTTTTGCCAGTCTGGTTATTTGTTCTGAATATGCTAAAGAATTTTTTTTTCAGTGCCTGTGCACTTTGTTATCTGTCAAATAATTTGTATATACATTTTTCTGATTTGCTACTATGTTTTGTACTCACATTTTGTCTTTGTCTGATATATTTTGTACTTAGTGCGTGTGCACAACATTTAAATATTCTGTAAGTTGTAGAATTTTGTTAATTAAAGAAAAATTTTGCCGCGCTTGGCAAGTCCAAATGACTCACCATCGCTGCCAAATTTTTGCCCCCCCAGTGGAGGGTTATGAAACACGTATGTAACATAGCAGCGATGGCGAGGCATTGTAGCATCTGTGACCAGAGAGTATGCGCTTGACCGCGCGAGTGTTGCGAGCGGTTCTCAGTCTGTCAGTCAGTCGTTGCGAGTCTGTCGTTCAGTCGTTGCGAGTCTGTAGCTCTGTCTAGTTGAGTGCAGTACTCTGTCAGTAGTCGTCGCGTGCAGTACGCTAGTAGTCGTCATGCAGAGCGGTCGGTCAGTGGTAGCAGTCCAGTGGGATTGCGTGATGTGGTCTGGCGACAACACTGGTCAAGATGCTGAATGAGGTACACTGTTAATTAAGATAATCATCGGATAATGTAAAGTTTAATTATTGTAACTAATTTTCAACAAGTGCCCCCAATAATAACTTTGATTTCACAAGCAATTTTACATAAAATTTTCATTTAATTGAAGTAACTATTTCGTTCCACTTCCCCTAAACAAAAGTTTCAGTTTTCAATTAGATTACAAAAAAAAAGGAATATTATTATTTGCAATGCAGTTCCTCCAAGCGGTGCGCAACAACAAGAGCAGAAATTTGATTAGGTGTTGTAATGAGGTAAGAATTTTAATTTTGATTTTTTGCACAGGGCCTAAGACCGATATTTCGGTTTAATTGGATCATTATTATCACTCAGATTTTCTTATCACTGAATGGACTTTAATTTTTTATGAAGAACTTATACTTGAGTCAGATTGCGATTCTCACTTTTATTGTCATTAAATTTAATTGCTGGGAGGTTACGTTTGGCTCCCATTTCTATTAAGTATTGTCATTACATTCTTATAAATTTTTGTGGGGAGGTTACAAAACTTTGAGCTTCCATACTTCTCACACTAGTTTTCTGCAGACAGATTTTTTGCATTTTTCTCAGATGTCGTTGGAGTTCTTTCCATTGCACATACAGTTTGACACTTCTTTCGCTTTTTTTTATTTGTTCGGTCCTGCATCAGCTTTTTCGCTCGATAGCAGTTTTCTTCATCCTGTCTTGCTCTTTGCTGTTTCCCGTTTATGAAATCATTTGGCATGTGACGTGTAAACTCCTTCCTCTTCAGCTGCCTTTCCATTAATTTATCATAAATAATGCAAGCACGGCCACACTATTCTTTGTAGCAGTTTGGAATTTACTCTTTCCTTCTTCGCTCATTGCCACTTCAAGACTTAGGATGCTTTGCATAACGATATTCTTAATCCTCTTTCATTCGTGTATAGCCAAGATGCACTCTGCCGTAACAGTCCTCTTCAAGATGATAGTGCAGTGTAAGTCAGAATTGTTCTTCAGGCACTTAGCGGGATTTCATTGAATCTAGTTCAGTGTTTCCACTAACGAAACTTTCTTCTACTTGAGTTTCTTGACAAGCTGAAGCGAAATGAAACAGAAGTGTGTAGTAATCTTCCCTCCTTCCTTAGTCTACAATTGCTCCGTCAGGCCAAGAACGACACACTCTCTGAATGGCTGGTTGTCCGGTTAGACTTTTCCCTCCCAAAGCTGAGCCCGTATCTGGCATGTTTTTTTATATAAACTGGGTAGACGTGCAGCTTGCTTTGTTTAGTAGTAATTGCTCATCAACCGTAATATTTTCATCAGACCGATAACAGGGGAGTCATTTTTGAACGAAGTTGTTCCATATTGCAGTAATAAGAGCGAAATTGTTAGCTATAATGCTTTGAGTACGGAAGACATTTCATCAAAGCAGAAGAATCTCGTAAGCTCACGAAATATTTTTGTTTTCATTTTATCCGTGATAAAATTACGCTAAGAAGCACCTCCGCAGTGGATGATATAAAAATCATCTTCTGCAAGTCTTCCACAGATATAGTCAAAAAGCTGCTTTTGGTTTCATTTCAAGAATTTGCTTCTTCGTGTTTTATGTGACACGCTGCATCGGTTAATCAAAAAGACGTCGTAACGCAGTAATACCGGTGTAAAAGGGAGGAAAATTACAGTTTAACGTCCAGTCGACAGCGGAATCATTAGAAACGGATCAGAAGCTTGGATTACGAATAAGGCGGGGTGGGGGTGGGGAAAGAAGAAGACATTTCCTGATGCGATTTAGAGAAATCACAGAAAATCGAATTCTGGATGGCAGGACGGGAATTTGAACCGTCCTCCTCCCGTAAATTGTCTGTGACAGAAGATCATCGTCTGATTCGGACAAGGCACTTTCTGATACTGTATCTGAATTCTCCAGATTACGCAGTACTTTTTCTGTAATAAGAGCACGATGACGCGAAATAATAGAAAGCACCTGTTAGAGGGGAAACGAAGAAAGAAAAACTCTCTCTGACGAGGTGAGTAACCAGATGTATACACAAAATACGACTGATAACTTACGTTAAACGTTTACAAAGTGTAAATCCTTAGGCAATGCGTACTTCATCAATCGAGGCAACAATTTTTGACCAGAACAAGAGCTACGAAATGTAGTTTTGTAATTGTGAGAAAATCAGATTCTAAAATGGAGTCACATTATTTGTAAATTAATCCTTCCCTCTCTCCTAGGTGTACTGCATGAAATATTCATGAAATCGGAAAAATTCAGCAAACTGCGCTTCACTATTGACAAAAGTAGAGAAAAATGAGGAAAAGTCAAGAAGTTTAGGGGGAAAAATGTTAAAAACTGCCGGCCGGGGTGGCCGAGTGGTTCTAGGCGCTACAGTCTAGGTTCGAATGCTGTCATGAGCATGGATGTGTGTGATGTCCTTAGCTTAGTTAGGTTTAAGTAGTTCTAATTCTAGGGGACTGATGACCTCAAAAGTTAAGTCCTATAGTGCTCAGAGCCATTTGAACCATTTGTTGAAAACTGTCTTAGGGAAATAAAAATTAAAAGATGTCTTCTGTTGACCAGATTTATTATGTAAAACGTTTTCCATGTGAGATGAGGACTCTGGACAAAACTTATTTAATTGTAGGTTAAACCTGAAGAAACTGCAAAAATGTACCATAATAAGGAGATAGGCCCTGGATAACTTGAAAGAACCAAAGGTTGTTCAGTGGTCCAAAGGGAGCAATACGCAAAGACCGAAACAGGAGGGGAAGAATACAGTAAAAGACAAGTAGGCAGCTTTCCAAACTGAAGTAATGAAAGTAGCAGAGGATCACTGAGTAAAAAGACAAGAGCTACTAGAAATTCTTTGATATCACGCAAGACATTTAATTTAATTAATGAAGGTAGGAAATTTAAAGATATAGCAAATAAAGCTGACGATAACGGAATATAGAAGCCTCAAAGTGTGGTTGTCTGGACGACTAAACAGGAATAGATGCCGCCTCTGGGTAAATTGGCGTGGTCTTTAGAGAAAAAGGAAGCAACTGCATTAATACCAACTCAGATAGGAAACCAATACCAAACAAACAAGAACAGCCGAGAGGTGGGAGGAACCCACAGAGGAGCTGCGCAAGGGAAATGAAATTGACGGAAATGTTACACAAAGGGAAGAAGAAGTACATGAAGATGAGATAGGATGTATGACGTAAATCAAAACAAGGGATCTGGAGCAGACGATATGCCCCCATAACTACTTATACATTCTGGTGAGCCACCCAACACAAAACTGCCCAAATTGGTGTGCAAGATATCGGAGACAAGGGAAATGTAGGTGGAATGCAATAATTCCATTTCCAAAAGGAAGCAGGTGCTAACAGCCGTGAATATTACTGTACCATTGGTAGATAGTTTTAGAGCAGTGACACGAACTACACAAGAATGGGAAAAAACTAGAAGAAGCAACCGTTAAGGAAGAACGGTTTGGGCTCCAGAGGAAAGCAGGAACACGAGAGGCAACACTGAAATTACAAATTATAAGTTAAAGAAAGGGAAACCTACGCTTATGGAAATTGTAGTTAAATAAAGTATTGATATTGTTGACTGGAATACATTACTTGAATTTTTGAAGGTGCAGGTATAAAATACAGGGAGCGAAATGCCACTGTAACTTGCTTAGAAAACAGAGGGTAGTTATAAGAGCATGAAATGTAAGCTGTGGTTGAGAAGGGAATGTGTCTGGTTGTTAGTCTATCTACTTGGCTTACTGAAGAAGGCATAAAGAAAACCAACGAATTTGGGGAGAGATGAGAGAGTGCATTCGCCACGACTGGCAGGTCCCATCCCAGCCTTCATAATGTCAGGGCGGTGGGGAGACGTCAGTTGCAACTCACGATCACATTCTGAGTTTCTGCAAGGAAAAGTGCAAAGAGCTTGGTAGCAAGCAAAGAGCTTGGTAGAGCAGCTGAGTCGAATGGAAGTTGTCTTGAAAGGTAGATACAAGATGAACATCTACAAAATGAAAAGAAGGGTAATGAAACATAGTAGAATTAAGTCTCTCTATGCTGAGTTAGGTAGGGAGGAGATGCATTGAGGGGTTTTAATATTAGTGATTTACTTGTCACGGTCATCGGCGATCAGACCTGTCTGCGAACCATCTGCTTTCAAGCTGCAGATAGTAAGTGTACTGCGTTTAGAAATGAATAAAATATGCAGTTTGAGTTCGACGATACAACCACGCCCCATCGAAGAGAACATACGCCTGCTGAACAGTTTCCGCCATTTTAACGGGGTGACATTGTGGGCCTGCAGGAAGCTGGATGGACGTATCGACAGATTGCTGAACATGTTGGGCAGAATGTGTATGTGGTGAGTCGCTGCTGTCATAATGTTTTGTGGAATACTGTTACTCAATAGACCAAGTTCTGGATATCCGCGTAGTACAGGTGCATGTCAAGATCGACGCACTATGCGAGCCAACCGAACTCCGTCCAGGGACTAAATCTGGACACATCTTCTACCTACTGTGTCGTCAGGGGCCACTGCGAAGTGTCTGTTTGCAGCGGGACTAACGTAGGACCACTTGTGTCTCTAGCCTGGTCACCACTGACACTATGACACCATCAAGCAAGATCACTGGAGATTGGAATGGTGCATCAGTGATGAGAATGAATGAGAGTGATGGACTTTCGCGTGTATGGCATAGATCTAGTGAGCAGCGTAGTCCCGAGTGCATTCGCCACGACTGGCAGGTCCCATCCCAGCCTTCATAATGTCAGGGCGGCGGGGAGACATCATCTACATCTACATCTATACTCCGCGAGCCACCTTACGGTGTGTGGCGGAGGGTACTTATTGTACCACTATCTGATCCCCCCTTCCCTGTTCCATTCACGAATTGTGCGTGGAAAGAACGACTGCTTGTAAGTCTCCGTATTTGCTCTAATTTCTCGGATCTTTTCGTTGTGATCATTACGCGAGATATATGTGGGCGGTAGTAATATGTTGCCCATCTCTTCCCGGAATGTGCTCTCTCGTAATTTCGATAATAAACCTCTCCGTATTGCGTAACGCCTTTCTTGAAGTGTCCGCCACTGGAGCTTGTTCAGCATCTCCGTAACGCTCTCGCGCTGACTAAATGTCCCCATGACGAATCGCGCTGCTTTTCGCTGGATCATGTCTATCTCTTCTATTAATCCAACCTGGTAAGGGTCCCATACTGATGAGCAATACTCAAGAATCGGAGGAACAAGCGTTTTGTAAGCTACTTCTTTCGTCGATGAGTCACATTTTCTTAGAATTCTTCCTATGAATCTCAACCTGGCGCCTGCTTTTCCCACTATTTGTTTTATGTGATCATTCCACTTCAGATCGCTCCGGATAGTAACTCCTAAGTATTTTACGGTCGTTACCGCTTCCAATGATTTACCACCTATGGCATAATCGTACTGGAATGGATTTCTGCCCCTATGTATGCGCATTATATTACATTTATCTACGTTTAGGGAAAGCTGCCAGCTGTCGCACCATGCATTAATCCTCTGCAGGTCCTCCTGGAGTACGTACGAGTCTTCTGATGTTGCTACTTTCTTGTAGACAACCGTGTCATCTGCAAATAGCCTCACGGAGCTACCGATGTTGTCAACTAAGTCATTTATGTATATTGTAAACAATAAAGGTCCTATCACGCTTCCCTGCGGTACTCCCGAAATTACCTCTACATCTGCAGATTTTGAACCGTTAAGAATGACATGTTGTGTTCTTTCTTCTAGGAAATCCTGAATCCAATCACAAACCTGGTCCGATATTCCGTAAGCTCGTATTTTTTTCACTAAACGTAAATGCGGAACCGTATCAAATGCCTTCCTGAAGTCCAGGAATACGGCATCAATCTGCTCGCCAGTGTCTACGGCACTGTGAATTTCTTGGGCAAATAGGGCGAGCTGAGTTTCACATGATCTCTGTTTGCGGAATCCATGTTGGTTATGATGAAGGAGATTTGTATTATCTAAGAACGTCATAATACGAGAACACAAAACATGTTCCATTATTCTACAACAGATTGACGTAAGCGAAATAGGCCTATAATTATTCGCATCTGATTTATGACCCTTCTTGAAAATGGGAACGACCTGCGCTTTCTTCCAGTCGCTAGGTACTTTACGTTCTTCCAGCGATCTACGATAAATTGCTGATAGAAAGGGGGCAAGTTCTTTTGCATAATCACTGTAGAATCTTAAGGGTATCTCGTCTGGTCCGGATGCTTTTCCGCTACTAAGTGATAGCAGTTGTTTTTCAATTCCGATATCGTTTATTTCAATATTTTCCATTTTGGCGTCCGTGCGATGGCTGAAGTCAGGGACCGTGTTACGATTTTCCGCAGTGAAACAGTTTCGGAACACTGAATTCAGTATTTCTGCCTTTCTTCGGTCGTCCTCTGTTTCGGTTCCCCTCGTGGTCAACGAGTGACTGAATAGGGGATTTAGATCCGCTTACCGATTTTACATATGACCAAAACTTTTTAGGGTTCTTGTTTAGATTGTTTGCCAATGTTTTATGTTCGAATTCGTTGAATGCTTCTCTCATTGCTCTCTTTACGCTCTTTTTCGCTTCGTTCAGCTTTTCCTTATCAGCTATGATTCAACTACTCTTAAACCTATGATGAAGCTTTCTTTGTTTCCGTAGTACCTTTCGTACATGATTGTTATACCACGGTGGATCTTTCCCCTCGCTTTGGACCTTAGTCGGTACGAACTTATCTAAGGCGTACTGGACGATGTTTCTGAATTTTTTCCATTTTTGTTCCACATCCTCTTCCTCAGAAATGAACGTTTGATGGTGGTCACTCAGATATTCTGCGATTTGTGCCCTATCACTCTTGTTAAGCAAATATATTTTCCTTCCTTTCTTGGCATTTCTTATTACACTTGTAGTCATTGATGCAACCACTGACTTATGATCACTGATACCCTCTTCTACATTCACGGAGTCGAAAAGTTCCGGTCTATTTGTTGCTATGAGGTCTAAAACGTTAGCTTCACGAGTTGGTTCTCTAACTATCTGCTCGAAGTAATTCTCGGACAAGGCAGTCAGGATAATGTCACAAGAGTCTCTGTCCCTGGCTCCAGTTCTGATTGTGTGACTATCCCATTCTATACCTGGTAGATTGAAGTCTCCCCCTATTACAATAGTATGATCACGAAACTTCTTCACGACGTTCTGCAGGTTCTCTCTGAGGCGCTCAACTACTACGGTTGCTGATGCAGGTGGTCTATAGAAGCATCCGACTATCATATCTGACCCACCTTTGATACTTAACTTAACCCAGATTATTTCACATTCGCATTCGCTAATAACTTCACTGGATATTATTGAATTCTTTACTGCTATAAATACTCCTCCACCATTGGCGTTTATCCTATCCTTGCGGTATATATTCCATTCTGTGTCTAGGATTTCGTTACTGTTCACTTCCGGTTTTAACCAACTTTCCGTTCCTAATACTATATGCGCACTATTTCCTTCAATAAGAGATACTAATTCAGGAACCTTGCCCTGGATACTCCTGCAGTTTACCAATATTACGTTAACTTTTCCTGTTTTTGGTCTCTGAGGACGGACATTCTTTATCAACGATGATAATGTCCTCTCTGGTAAGCCGTCAGGTATTTTATCGTTTCGCCCAAGGGGGGGTCCCTCTAACCTAAAAAACCCCCGTGTGCACGCCACACGTACTCTGCTACCCTAGTAGCTGCTTCCGGTGTGTAGTGCACGCCTGACCTGTCTAGGGGGGCCCTACAGTTCTCCACCCAATAACGGAGGTCGATGAATTTGCAACCATTATAGTCGCAGAGTCGTCTGAGCCTCTGGTTTAGACCCTCCACACGGCTCCAAACCAGAGGACCGCGATCGACTCTGGGCACTATGCTGCAGATATTAAGCTCAGCTTGCACTCCGCGTGCGATGCTGGTTGTCTTCACCAAATCAGCCAGCCGCCGGAAGGAACCAAGGATGGCCTCAGAACCCAAGCGGCAGGCGTCATTCGTTCCGACATGTGCTACTATCTGCAGCCGGTCACACCCAGTGCGTTCAATAGCTGCCGGAAGGGCCTCCTCCACATTACGGACGAGACCCCCCGGCAAGCACACCGAGTGCACACTGGCATTCTTCCCCGACCTACCCGCTATTTTCCTGAGGGGCTCCATAACCCGCCTAACGTTGGAGCTCCCTATAACTAATAGACCCGCCCTCTGTGACTGTCGGGACCTTGCCGGAGA
Source organism: Schistocerca serialis cubense (assembly GCF_023864345.2). NCBI lineage: Eukaryota > Metazoa > Arthropoda > Insecta > Orthoptera > Acrididae > Schistocerca > Schistocerca serialis. Next base: position 494,276,882 of record NC_064638.1, read on the forward strand.
ATCGGCCACTGGCCCAACAGGCGAGGCACCCTGTGGTGGCTCGGAAACGATGTCATCACCACTAGGAAGCACCCCGCACCTGTTGGAAAGGGGTAAGGCAGCTGCCACGCAGCCAGATCCCACCTTCGCCTTTCGGCCAGGCACGCGCGAGCCCACCACTGTCCGCCATTCACTCTGGAGTGATGGCTGACCGGTAAGATGCTCACTGCCGGAAGACGCAGTGACATCAGGGGTTCCATGTGATTCCAAGGCCACCGAAGTAGGCATAGGTCTCACCACAGTTGCCCCAACGCCACTACGAGCCGACGCCTGCGCCTCGAGCTCGATGAGCCTAACAGACAAAGCCTCCACCTGCCCCCGAAGAGTGGCCAATTCTCCTTGCGTCCGCTCACAACAACCACAGCCCCTACACATGACTATGTTTACCCTACTCTATACGGTGACAAATTCCCAAGATAATCTTCCGATGAGCTACTCTGATAATCAAGAAACACTCACTGAAATACGAGACGCGAAAACTACGCTAGGTTTTTCCAGAAAAACTATTTAAAAGCTAAGCGCAGCAAATAAGTACAAAAACGCTTTATACAAACAGTACTCGCTGCTGCTGGTGCTGTCGCTCTGGCTGTCACAAGACAACTGCTGATTCAAGTGACTAGTGGCTAACGGCCGCGAAACAAACAAAAGACGGTTTTAGGGCGCTTTCTGTTCTAAACGATCAAGAAAACACTAAGAAATCTAACACGAAAACTACGTAAAGTTTTATCAAGAACTGTTAGTTACTATGCAGAGCAGATAAACACAAATAGAACCCCTTCCTTAGTGGAAGGTCGTAAACAAAATGCAAAATAAACGCTTTATACAAACAGTACTCGCTGCTGCTGTCGCTCTGGCTGTCACAAGACAACTCACGATCACATTTTGAGTTTCTGCAAGGAAAAGTGCCTGCTACACTGCACAGGCTCTCATCCCGGAATTACTGTGGTTTTTTTCTGCACGAAGGTGAAATGCCTTTTCATCAGGACAATGCAGGTCCAGCTAAGGCTGCTGCATCGCAACATACTCTTCACGGTGCAAATCAACTGTTCTGCCACCAACGTCACCGGATCTCTAGCCAATTGAAGACGTCTGGGACATGGTGAAGCGTGAACTTAATCTACAGAGCCTGCAATAGGCAATACGGAATTGCAACAAAAGGAGCAACATGCTTAGAGTAATCGATCATAGGATTATACTTAACACTTTTATGATCATTTGCATGTGAGAATACACGCCTGCATTGCCGCCAGAGACTGGAATATTGTGTCCTGATGTGAAAGACTTCACACTCTGTACAACCGTGCGATCTGGTTCAGTAGTTAGCACAATGGATTCACATTCGGGAGAACGACAGTTCAAACCCGCGTCCGGGGGTCCCTGATTTAGGCTTTCCGAATTTCCCTAAAACGCTTCAGGCAAATGCCAGGATGGTTTCTTTGAAAGGGCTTGGCCGATTTCCTTCTCCGTCCTTTCCTCCTCCCATGCGAGCCATGACCTCGCTGTTTCGTCCCCAAGCGTGTTTGATAGCCACATTCGTAAACAGCGCCACTACATCAAAACTGACCATAATATCATCCTCACTAAGTCGTAGACGGTTGATTCTGCTGAGTTTTTTATATGACCTTCGCAGTGTCCCACATGTGGAGCGAAGAGCTTGGTCAAGTACTTCGCCAGCTTATATGTTGGAAAACCTATTGTAGACACAATAAGGCGAAATGGCGTCCCGTCCTTGTATATCTTCGGTAAATCATAAGCAGTAGGTGGTCTGGGCGCCTGTGGGAGAAGATTCTTAACCACACTGTGTTCCACTGAAGATGGCTTAAGAAGTTCTGACGTTTCTTACTATTCTTGATGTCGAGTCACGTGGGAGTATCTTCGTTCAGTAGCGCACAGATCTTTGTATCGTAGTCCTCGAACTCCATAATTAGGGGGGCATTGCCCTTGTCAGCAGGAAGTGCCACAACGCTTTCATCGTTACGTAGTGCTCGAAGGCCATTGCGCTCAGCCCTGGTCATATTGGATGCTGGTAACTTCGCCTTTGTCAGTATACGGCTGGTTTCTCGCCGTGTTTCATGTGGGAGCTTGTGGACTCCCTGTTCAACACCGCTTGTTATTTCACAGACAGGTATGCCCCGCGGTGAAGGTACGAAATTACATCCTTTCCTAACAGACGTCAGCACAGAAACGAACTACAGAGAAGCAGAAAGGAAAGTTCGGCCGCCTTTCGCAACAAGAACATTGTGCGGACCACAGATCTTCAGAACGCACCGTCATCAACATGACTGCGAGAGATATAGACGCGGGTGCAATGTCGGCACATCAAACTCAATGCAGTACAAGTTCGGATTAAGGAAATGTAGGGGAGGAAATCGGCAGTGCCATTTTAAAGAAACGGTCCGACTATTACCTTAAGCGATTTTGGGAAACCATGGAAAACCTAAATCAGAATGGCAGTAAGCCGATGCAAATGGTCATCCTCGGGAATGCGAGTCCAGTGTGCTGACCACTGCGCTGCTTCGCTCGGTCAGCAAGCTAGGAGCCAAATGGCAGGACCGTAACTAGCCGCTCTCTGGCGCTTGCTTGCTACACTGCAGACGGTGCAGCACACTCTGACATCTGCTGACAGGGCACAGCCGGCTAGGAGGCAGTCAGACCGTCTAGCTACGCCGCATTAAGCATTGATGAGCTGCGACGTGGAACATGTTGGCGTTTCGCTCGTACGTACTAGCCGAGGGACTCCGTGTTATAAAAACTATTCAAAAGCCTGCATTTAACGATGCGGAAACTTTGCCCTAGGAAATGAGATGATACGATCTGACAAACGGCCGACGTCACAGTTTGTGGTGACTTACTAGACTCTGGCTAGCCTTAAACAGCGTAGAATTGTAAGAGCAGAAGATGAAGCTAATGAACCACTAAAGCCACGGTGACCACGCTCCATGCTTATTTTCACAACGTAATTTGGTTCCAATTGATCTGTTCTCCATTGAACACGAATGGCTCTGTGTAGCAGTTGAAGGAAGAGAATGCGAGATACATCCACGAAACTCAAGCTTTCGTTGGGTAATTTCTTTATTATTAAATCATGTGAAAATCCTTTCCATCGATTTATCAACACATTGCTAGCCATTAAAATGGCAAATCCGTGGCCACCGAATCCCTCAACATGAAAACGGCGTGAAATACACTATACAAAATAGATTTGCAAGTGATCAGCATTACAGCACAACCGCTCGAAGTATTCTGTGTATGATGAGAGATTAAGCAGTGGGATTCTCTTACAGAGTTTGTGCTGATACTGAAAGGATCATGTTGCTCTTAGGGTGAAAAGGACAAACGTATACTAGCCCCCGGCGAGAAATTTAGTAGATGTGCCTTCTTCCAGTGATTGTTCTGTTATTTAATCATGCAATAATAGGTTTTTCTGTCTATTTATGCGGAATACGTCACATTTATTTACGTTGACGTTGAGGGTCAACTGCCATTGCTGCACGAAATGTCGGTCCTCTGCAGGAGGATACAGTTACTAATAAAGAAGTAATAAATTATAACGTAATTACTCACGCGGTACTTTTACTCCATTGAACAGCGGGAAAGTAATAACCGATAAACATTTATCCTTTAATTATTTTGTAGTGGTAGTCAGCGAGAAAAAAATTCTTAAAAGTTTGAAATTACTTGCAAATTGCTAACAGCTCCCATTCACTAACACTGGCGAGATAAAATCTGGGAAGTCACACGCCACGGGCTGCGCTTGTTTTTCACCTGCACCCTTTTGATTGGTTGATGGTACACTATAGAGAGGCCAGATAAATGTGTCAACCAAAATGGCTGAAAGAAAGGGGAAAATACAGCTGTAATTTTTCCCGACGGCATGCAGCTGTACTGTATGGTTAAATGATGATGGCGTCCTCTTGGGTAAAATATCCCGGAGATAAAATAGTCCCCATTCGGATCTCGGGGCGGAGAGTACTCAGGACGACGTCGGTACCAGGAGAAATAAAATTGGTGTTCTACGGATCGGAGCGTGGAATGTCAGATTCCTTTAAAAATTTAAAAAGGGTTATGGATAGATTAAAGTCAGATACAGTGGGAATTAGTGAAGTTCGGTAGCAGGAGAAACATGACTTCTGGTAAGGAGAATACAGTGTTATAAATACAGAGTCAAATAACGGTAATGCAGGCGTAGGTTTAATAATGAATAAAAACAGGAACGCCGATAAGCTACTACAAACAATACAGCGATGCATTATTGTGTCCAAGACACGAAACCCACGCCTACCATGTCAGCACAAGTTTATATGCCATCTAGCTCATCAGATGATGAAGAAATTGAAGAAATGTGTAACGTGATAAAAGAAATTATGCAGATGGTTAAGGGAGACGTAACTTTAATAGTCATGAGGGACTAGAATTCGACTGTAGGAAAAGCAAGAGAAGGAAAAGTAGTAGGTGAATATGGACGGAGGGGTAACGAATGAAAGAGGAAACCCCATGGTAGAATTTTGCACAGAGCATAGCTTAATCATAGCCAACACTGGGTTATATATACGCGGAAGAGGTCTGGAGACTCTTAAAGGTTGCAGATGGATTATATAATGGTATGACAGAGATTTCGGAATCAGATTCTAAATTGTAAGACATTGCCAGGGGCAGATGTGGATTCTGACCGCAGTTTATTGGTTATGAACTGCAGATTAAAACTGTAGAAAATGAAAAAAAAAAAAAAATTCAGGAGATGAGACCTGGACAAACTGAAAGAGCCAGAGACTGTAGAGAGTTCTAGAGCGAGCGTTAGGGAACGGTTGACAAGAACAGGGGAAAGAAATACACTAGAAGAAGAATGGCTAACTTTGAGAGATGAAATAGTGAAGTTCAAAAATGGTTCAAATGGCTCTGAGCACTATGGGACTTAACATCTATGGTCATCAGTCCCCTAGAACTTAGAACTACTTAAACCTAACTAACCTAAGGACATCACACAACACCCAGCCATCACGAGGCAGAGAAAATCCCTGACCCCGCCGGGAATCGAACCCGGGAACCCGGGCGTGGGAAGCGAGAACGCTACCGCACGACCACGAGCTGCGGGCAAAATAGTGAAGTCAGCAGAGTATCAGGTAGGTAATAAGACAAGTTGAAAGGTGGCTACACTGAGCCACAGCGCCAGAGATTGCGCCAAAGAGTATTATTCAGCCGCCTCCACTGGTAGTTCTTGTCGAGAAGTCGTGGTGGAGAGTGCTTGTCGAGATGTGGCAGTAGTCAGTGCTTGTCGAGATGTGGCAGTAGTGAGTCGGTGTTGAGATGTTGTAGTAGGGAGTGCTTGTTCCATGTTTCATGCAGTTGTTTGATGGGCTAGACAGCAGATGTTGTTCGAATGGAGATATTATAATGATCAGAGTGTTTTCGTCAATATATATGAAGGTAAAAAAATTCCCTTTTCTTTTTATTAATTCATTGTCTTAAATAATGCGTCATTAGAGGTTCAGTCAACAAAGCATCTGGCTTGTGTTCTTGTATTAGGGTGTAATTCTGGTTTCCTTACGCAATTATAGTATTTATATTTTTTTAATTACTTCAGTATAAATGGTATTTAAAATTTCTTGTCTTATTGAAGAAGAACCGTGCCAGATGTATACGTTGAATTACACTTCCATACACAGAACAGTTACACTTGTGCTTTGGTTCCGTACGTTTTATAGCTGCTGGGGACTTAATTAATTAATTGTATTAACGGAAATTTTCTTTCATTCTTTGTTGTTATTCTATGCAGTCAGATTGCGTACTAAAACTAGTCAGGGCCAACCGGATACGAGACTTCGTAATCGGACTTACAGCTACGAAAATTAAAAATTATTTGTATTCATTATATAATTAAGCCCCCACGCACGTGGCGACCGCTGCTTCGGATCGTCCCTTGGAATTCTTCTGATTGTAAAAATAGTTGACAGTAGTATTGTTGTAGTAATTTGTAGTTTAGTAATTGTAGTCTATATTGCATGTGTAGATTTGGTAATTGTCATTCTTCTAATGGTATTTTTTTTCGCAGAATTTAATTTTTGTTGGCTTGTCTACAGGTTTGACAATTTAGTGCAATTATTTCAATTGTTCGTTAATCGTGTTTGAGGGAAACATTTCGTGTGAATGGTATTGTTGGAGATAAAGAGTCATTGTGTGTAATTTTCGTACAGTGACGAGTTTTGTATGTTTTGTAAATGATTAGGCGATCGATGAAAAAGGCGAAAATGATGGATAGTGAGAATGACGAAATTGTTAACATGGCGAACTCGCCAACACAGGAGAACAGTATGATGAATAATGAAGTTGAAAACAATTTAATAAGTCGGGAAAATAGTCCGGAACCATTTCAAAATTTTCCACAATCAAAAAATTTTCAGAATACGATATTAATGACAGAAGATTCTGGAATAGTATCCAACACAGATAGCTTTACAGCTATGACGAAGGAAACTAGTTTTGCGGGAAATGTTAGGGGCGAAAAGAATTTTGAACCAGTTAATATGGAGCGGTTGATGGGTGTAATATTAAATTTGGGATCTGAATTAAAAACACAGTTAGACTCACAGGGATCACAAATAGGAACAATTAAAACAGAGATGGGAACTTTGGCAACACGTTTAGAAACTGATATGGGAACAATGGAAACACGGTTAGACTCACTGGGATCACAGTTGGGATCACAAATAGGAACAATTAAAACAGAGATGGAAACAATGGAAACACGGTTAGATTCACGAATAGGAGAAAACTTTGACTATAAACCATTTTTAACTGTTCGGAAATTTAAGATCTTTCGCAATTCTAAGAATGACATACATCCATGTTCATGGTTAGATCAATTTACGTACGCACTTCCACCAAATTTGCCACTAAGTCACAAACTGGAAATTATGTGCGGCTATTAAAGTCCTCAGGAGATTCACTACACTAAGTGAATATGTGCCGTAGCATGCATAGGGCCCCGAGTTGTAGTGGTGCTATTTCCCTTTTAGTTTTCTGCACCGCTGCCTACTCTTTTACTATTCTTTGCATCTGTCAAAACAACTCTTCGACTATCAATCTATCTAGAGAGTAAGTAAACAATAACCGGATATGACTATTTTACCCAAAAGTGATTTCGGAAATTACCATTTGGACTTTATCTTCAGCAGCATTCATTCGTAGTTTAAATGAAATTTTACCTGTTTATCTTCGTGACAATATTACTTCATATGTTGCCGATATTCTTATTGCTAAACATTCTTGGAGTGAGTTCAACGAAGTTTTGGATTCATTATTACGTATTTTCGCAAGAGTTGACATTACAGTGAACTTAGAAAAGTCTGAATTTGGTCGTTCTCATGTGAAATTTCTTGGTCATATTATTTCTACAGAAGGTATTCTCCCTGATCCAGAGAAGCTAGACGCTATTCGTAATTATGCCGTTCCTACCACAAAACGTGATGTTCGTAGTTTCCTTGGTGCCTGTAATTTTCTTAGACGCTTTGTTAGACTGGACAATTTGGCCACACCTCGTTTTTGCGAACTATCTGGAAAGTTCTTTTGAAACGAAAATCGGTCGACAACTCTGTTTGGTTAGTTTGTATTCCTGATGAGTGGGTTAATAAACTGATTTGGTATACGCATTTCAGTTATGCACACTTTGGTCCCAGAAAATGCTTTCATAAATTCGAGAAAATCGCTACTTCAGTAATATGGAAAAACGTATTCGATCTATTCTTGCCAAATGCAAATTATGTCAAAAGGCTAAGCCGCCAACTATTTCTCACAGAGCACCATTGTTTCCTATCATTCCAGCGAAATTAAAGGACATGGCTGCAGTCGATTTGTTCAGTCCAGTGGTTCGTTCTACTAATGTTTTTGCGTATATTTTGGTAGCAGTGGAACTGACATCAAAATATGTATGTTTTACACCTTTACGCAAAGCAACAGCTCGTTCAGTATCTAATGCTTTCATCAAACATTTTCTTAAAGAAGTGGGTCATGTTGATAAGGTTATATCAGATAATGGATCACAGTTTCGTTCTAAAATTTGGCTTCGTACTCTACGGCGTCGTAAGGTTAAACCAATTTTCATTTCACTTTTTCACCCTCAATCTAACGCTGCAGAGAGATGGATGAAGGAAATCAATAAATTGTGTCGACTTTATTGTCATCAGAATCACTGAACGTAGGATCCGTATCTTCATATTTTTCAAAACATTCTGAATGAACTTCCTAATGACTCAACTTCTTTACCGCCTATACTGATATTAAATACAAAGCACCGACAAATCGCATTTCTGAAATCGTTCCTTTTCCGCCTTCACGGAAACTGCGGCATTCTGAAGTTGTCAACCTGGCTCTACAAAATATTGCGTCTGCGGCTGCTAGAAGAGAGAAATCACCTAAGCGGCCTGGTCGTTTAAAAACTTTTTCAGTTGGTCAAAAGGTATTAATTAAGTCTCATCGTTTGTCTCACAAAGGAAAGGGCTTGTGTCGCAAATTTTTTCTGCTTTATAACGGTCCATATAGAGTTCGCAAAAATATTCATGATAACCCTGTCGAAGTAGAAACTCTTAAATCTCGGCGCTCTAAGGGAGTACATCATATATCGAACGTTAAAATTTTTGTGGAATGACATACTTTAGAGAAACTAACAGCTACATGTAAACATGCAGAGAATACAAGGATACCGCGCTGTGTTTTGGCGGCGGCACATACTCAAAGCAACAGTCAAGTCTGCGCGCCGCACAAGGCAGTCGTTGACCGCAAACAATCACTTCCCACGTCACGCGCCTACAGCTGATCGAGAGCTCAGTGCGAATGCACTGACAGCCGTAAACAAATACACAGCCTAATTTCTCTGATTAAATTCAGTATAAAGCTATAGTGACTTGATGAATTATGTTATTAACGTTCAGTATTTTTCAGGATACGGTTCTATAAAATATTTAAGAACTTCAGGTAAATTCTGTGCCTGTCCGACGTTAAGACGACTTGCTATCGAGAAAATTTCAGGAAGAATGTAATTTCGAAGAAGAAACTAATATACTAAAAAGGTAACTATTAATTGAGTTTATTTTTCAGGTAACAGATTTCCACTTACGTACGTACTTTCGACGTAATTTGCTGCTCGCGATTACGTGATTCATACTTTGTGCTAAATTTCATGTTCTATGAATTTACTTGTGAAGCGACGTGCTTGCGTTCATTAACTGATTTTGACAATGATTGATTAATGAACAGGGTTGTTACTTGTGTATATTATGCATCGCTTGGCTGTACTGCTTTTTCACTGATGTCATATTTTTCTATTATGTGCCTGTTGTGCTTATTTATTTAAATTATAATTGTCACCTGATTAATTGTGCTGACTGTAGTTATGTATGTAAGTTATACTTTGTGATTTATCTGCCTGCGCCTTCATGTTTACTTATTAAGATTACGTATGAACATTTATTTGCTTATGCTGATATGATGCTAATGACCTGTTTATTATGTAAGATATGTATTTGCTGCTTAGCGTATGGATAGCATATTTATACATTTCTGTTTGTTGTCATAACTACTCTTTAATTTGGTATATATAATTGCTGACATGCAGTGTACGAACATAGAGTTTAGGTTACACTATGGTATTAATTATTGTTCGCTTGGCAGAGCCTCGTTGTAGGGATTGGGCTGCATCCACTTGTTGACATTCTGTTCTCTACTGGTGTATTTACTCACTGTTGCATGTTTTGCTTACGTTCAGTGCCTTATATTTTTAAGATAAGAAAATGAACTGCTATAATTCGACGAACGACATTAGTACAAGAAACTTCATAGAAGTCACATGAGGTGGAGGTTTTATGGATGCTGTATAAATTTATGCTAATAGGAAGGAAGCTAACGACATGACATACCAACACTAGGGTTAGACCATTGACAGTTATTACACTGCATTCTTCGTGTGCAATTGAAATAGGAAGTGACACTTGACACAAGAAATACTCCACAAGTATGTTTCGGATTTGCCATGATTCTTGAAGTGGTGTACACACTGTGAAATATTACGATTTATTCACTCAAAGTCTTATGTGATCTTTCATACTACGTACTCGTACTCACTTACTGAGAGTTACTCGAACGATAGGCGGTTAGAGGTCATGTATGCATTTCTTTTGTTTAATGATGGACAAGGTAACCAAAATGTATTTTATAATTCATAATGAGTAGAAGATTCGGGTCAGATGGATTACACAGAGGTTGTGTGTGGACACTGTGTCTTTGGATTGCATGGGATGATGAACTGAAGTTTGCACAAGGATTTTATCTGTACATGTTTGAGGAGACTGACTAGAGGAAAGAGTTGTTATGGAAGTAAAATGATATTGGTGCTAAGGTTTATATGTATCGACATATTGCAGAGGTATTATTGAGGTATTGAGATTGTGTGAAGTTGATGATTATTGGAGTTTTGGTGGACAAGAGGTAAGGTAAATGATATTGATGGTAAGGTTTATAGGTGTCGACGTATTGAAGAGGTATTATTGAGGTATTGAGATTGTGTGAAGTTGATGATTATTGGAGTTTTGGTGGACACGAGGTAAGGTAAATGATATTGATGATCAGGTTTATATGTATCGACGTAAGAGGTATTATTGAAGTGTTAAGATTATGTGAAGCTGATGATTATTGGAGTTTTGGTGGACAAGAGGTAGGGTAAATGATATTGATGATAAGGTTTATATGTATCGACGTAAGAGGTATTATTGAAGTATTAAGATTATGTGATGCTGGTGATTATTGGAGTTTTGGTGGATAAAAGGTAAAGTAAGTGAGGAGCATTTTTTTTTTGTTGGTTTATATGGAACAAGGAGGATGAAGATGGCAGACTATAACACTCAAGTAGAAGGAAGATTGTCTACACACACACTTTGTTAAATCAATAAGCAGTATATACTTTTTTTTTTTTTTTTTTTGGAGAGAGGAAGTATTTGCATATCTTGGCACACTGACAGTTGTTCAGGAACCATACATTTGATTTGGCTTGGCAAACATTGGTCTTGACATGATGACTATGACGCTGACTAACTATTATTGACTGTTATACACTGTGCCACTACTACTTGATACACAAGTTGAACATCAAATTTTGACAGAATTACATTTACACAGTTAACACTATTCAACTACACAGTATCACAAATGTGGATGAAAGATGAGTGAGTGTGTTTCGTGTGTTTTCCCTTCCTAATACCAGATAATTGGTACCGACCTATCTCCTAAATATTATTTTACCTGTTTGTTGTGGCTTGCACTGACACCCATAAATATTATAGGTTTACTGATATTTGTGCATTTGTAATAGTTAATATGACAATTATCTGATATCATTTGTGTGTATATTATAATTTGTATGTTAAGTGTAAGAGCATTGAGAGTAATTTTGTAAAAGCAATTGTGTGTGCATTCAAACTGTTGTTCACACCTGCACCTGTTCAACATTGATGTGTGACACTTAGAAATGTTTAATTTCTGCTGATGAACTGTGTGATTAGTGATAGAGAATGTTATGGACTGTTACTTGCACCTTTTCTACATGATTAGTGCCACTAGGACATCTTTAATTTCTGCTGATAAACTCTTATGAACAGTGTGATTAGTGATAGTGAATATTATGGACTGCTGTCTGCACCTGTTCAACATTACTGGGTGTCACTAGTGGAACTGCTTATACTGAAATGATGTCACTTGTTGCTGTCTGCACCTGTTCAACATTGCTGGGTGCCACTGATGGAACTGATTCTACTGAAATAATGTCACTTGTTTCTGTCTGCACCTGTCAACACTGCTGGGTGCCACAGATGGAATTGCTTCTACTGAAATGTCACTTGTTGGTCTCTGCACTTGTTCAACATTGCTGGGTGCCACTGATGGAACTGTTTCTACTGGAATGTCACTTGTTGGTGTCTGCACCTGTTCAACATTGCAGGGTGCAACTGATGGAACTGCTTCTATTGAAATGATGTCACTTGTCGGTGTCTGCACCTACTCAACATTGCTGGGTGCCACTGTTGGAACTGTTTCTACTGAAATGATGTTACTTCTTGTTGTCTGCACCAGCTCAACATAACTGGGTGCCACTAATGGACTGCTTCTACTGACATAATGTCACTTGTTGGTGTCTCCACCTGCTCAACATTCCTGGGTGCCACAGATGAAACTGTTTCTACTGACATAATGTCACTTGTTGCTGTCTGCACCTGCTCAACATTGCTGGGTGCCACTATTGGAATTGCTTCTACTGAAATGATGTTACTTCTTGCTGTCTGCACCTGCTCAACATTACTGGGTGCCACTAATGGACTGCTTCTACTGAGATAATGTCACTTGTTGGTGTCTGCACCTGTTCAACATTACTGGATGCCACTGATGGACTGCATCTATTGAAATAATGTCACTTGTTGGTGTCTGCACCTGTTCAACATTGCTGGGTGCAACTGATGGAACTGCTTCTATTGAAATGATGTCACTTGTCGGTGTCTGCACCCACTCAACATTGCTGGGTCCCACTGTTGGAACTGTTTCTACTGAAATGATGTTACTTCTTGCTGTTTGCACCTGTTGACCATTGCTGGGTGCTACTGCTGGAACTATCAACTACTTATTTTTTGAATCATTGAAAGCATTTTATGTGAACATTTTTATAAACTGATTTTTTGTGTATTGTGTAAACTATTATGTAAAGTCAGATGTATGAAAAAATTTGTATTGCTTACTGTATTTTATATGTTAGGTTATTGAAAGGTCAGCGCAAAGCCAAAATTTTATCTAATTATGTGATATTTACGTATTAATATTATCTTTTATTTTTGTCTGTATTTTTGTGGACGAATTTGGTGGTATTTTCACCACCAATGCTGGCAAAAATACCATCAAATTCTGGCCCGTGGAGGAAGGGCATATGAAAGGTGGCTACACTGAGCCACAGCGCCAGAGATTGCGCCAAAGAGTATTATTCAGCCGCCTCCACTGGCAGTTCTTGTCGAGAAGTCGTGGTGGAGAGTGCTTGTCGAGATGTGGCAGTAATCAGTGCTTGTCGAGATGTGGCAGTAGTGAGTCGGTGTTGAGATGTTGTAGTAGGGAGTGCTTGTTCCATGTTTTATGCAGTTGTTTGATGGGCTAGACAGCAGATGTTGTTCGAATGGAGATATTGTAATGATCACAGTGCTTTTCGTCAATATATATGAAGGTAAAAAAATTCCCTTTTCTTTTTATTATTTCATTGTCTTAAATAATGCGTCATTACAGGTTCAGTCAACAAAGCATCTGGCTTGTGTTCTCGTATTAGAGTGTAATTCTGGTTTCCTTACGCAATTATAGTATTTATATTTTTTTTAATTACTTCAGTATAAATGGTATTTAAAATTTCTTGTCTTATTGAAGAAGAACCGTGCCAGATGTGTACGTTGAATTACACTTCCACACACAGAACAGTTACACTTGTGCTTTGGTTTCGTACGTTTTATAGTTGCAGGGGACTTAATTAATTAATTGTATTAACGGAAATTTTCTTTCATTCTTTGTTGTTATTCTATGCAGTCAGATTGCGTACTAAAACTAGTCAGGGCCAACCGGATACGAGACTGCGTAGCCGGACAGACAGCTACTAAAAAAAATTAAAAACTGTTTGCATTGCATTTCATATTTATATAATTAAGCCCCCATGCAAAGTGCCAGTAAAAGTCTTCGGATAACAGAAGATATATTGGACTCAATTGATGAAAGGAGAAAATATAAAAATGCATTACATAAAGGAGGCGAAAAGGAATACAAACGTCTCAAAAATGATAACGACAGGAAGTGCAAAATGGCTAAGCAAGGCTGGCTAGAAGACAAATGTAAGGATGTAGAAGCACATATAATTGGCGGTAAGAGAGATATTGTCTATAGGAAAATTAAAGACACGTTTGGAGAAAAGAGAACCACATGTATTAAGATCAAGAGGGGAAACCAGTCCTAATCAAAGAAGGGAAAGCAGAAAGTAGGAAGGAAGGAGTATATAGAGGGTCTGTACAAGAGAAATTTTAAGGAAATGGAAGAGGACGCAGATAAAGATGAAAAGGGAGATAGGATAATGCGTGAAGAATTTGACAGAGCACTGATAGACCTAAGTCAAAACAAGGCCTCAGGAGTCGACATCATTTCATTAGAACTACTGATAGCCTTGGGAGACCTAACAATGACAAAGATGTATGAGACAGGTGAAATACCTTCAGACTTCAAGAAGACTATAATAATGCCGATCTGAAAGAAAAGGTGTGAACATTACCGAATTAAAGTTTAATGAGACACGGTTCCAAAATACAAACACGAATTGTTTACAAACGAGTGGAAAAACTCATAGAAGCCGATCTCTGGGAAGATCAGTTTGGATTCTCTGGAAATATAGGAACACGTGAGGCAATACTAGCCCTAAAACTTATCTTAGAAGATAAGTTAAGGAAAGGAAACCTAGGTTTCTCGAATTTGTAGAGTTAGAGAAAGCTTTTGACAATGCTGACTGGAATAGTCTTTCTCAAAGTACGAAGGTGGCATGTGTAAAGTACAGGGAGCGAAATGCTATTTACAATTCGTACAGAAACCAGATGACAGTTATAAGAGTCAAGGGCATGAGAAGGAAGCAGTAGTTGACAAGGGAGTGAGACAGGTCTGTAGCCTATCCCCAATATCACTCAATCTGTATACTGAGCAAGCAGTATAGGAAACAAACGAAAAATTCGGAGTAGGAACTAAAATCCATGGAGAAGAAATAAAAACTTTGAGGTTTGCCGACGACAATTATAATTCTGCCAGAGACAGCAAAGGACCTAGAAGAGCAGCTGAACAGAAGGGACAGTGTCTTGAAAGGAGGATATAAAATGAACATCGACAAAAGCACAACGAAGATAATGGAATTTTGTCACATTAAATCTGGTGATGCTACTGGAATTAGATTAGGAAATGAGATGCTGACAGTAGTAAATGAGTTTAGCTATTTGGGGAGCAAAGTAACTGATAATGCTCGAAGTAGAGAGGATAAAAAACGTAGACTGGCTATGGCAAGGAAAGCATTTCCGAAGAAGAGAAATTTCTTAACATGGAGCATAGATTTAACTGTCAGGAGGTCTTTAATGAACGTATTTATATGGGGTGTAGTCATGCAAAGAAGTGAAACGTGGGCTATAAACAGTGTAGACAAGAAGAGAATAGAAGCTTTCGAAATGTTGTGCTACAGAAGAATGCTCGAGATTAGATGGGTAGATCACATAACCAATGAATACAATTGAGGAGAAGAGAAGTTTGTGGCACAACTTGAGGAGGAGGAGCGTTCGGCTGGTATGACATGTTCTGAGGCATCAGAGGATCACCAATTTAGTATTGGAGCGCGGCGTGGAGAGTAAAAATCGTAGAGGGACACCAAGAGAAGAATACTGAACATTGAATTTACTTTCAAAACCTTTTCTTAAGAATTTCATATATTTACCAGCGATTCATCAAGAACATTAACACATATAATCACACTATGTGAGCGCGGATGTAGTTGCCAGGGAGTAACTGATGAAATCAAAATGTAATTGCTTTTAACAAATTGGAATTTTTATTCCTATAAGCCTTTTCTTTTTTTAAGAAACAGATTTAAAATTATAAGCAGAAGGCACCCTCAAAATATCAAGTTACAATTTATTCAGAGGCAGAAAGAAACAAACTTTTGAGTGTATGAGCTTTAGGGCTGAGAACCTTGCCGCTCCCTTTTGACTCAGCCGTAGTCACGACCGCTCACAACAACCTGTGAAAGACAACACAGGTGCAAATCTGCAACACACCAGATTACCTTAAAGTAAAAGTTTTAACAATTCACACAAGCACATAAACTATGCACTCTGTAGGAGGGGTGGAAATGGCACAAACACTAAAATTAAAAGAGTAACTTGCCACCGAAGGTGCAACTTGATTTTAACTTCTAAGAAAAGTCTTACGGTGGAGGGGTGGTAACTTTATATACTAAAATGACCATTTAAATAAAGCTCATGAAATGCAATCTTACATAAAATTATACAAGGTTGGCCAAACATGCTCTACAGTACACATATACAGCCTCTGAAGATGATAGGCAAGATAAAAACATATTTCAGGAATTAGGCCGTTACGCTTCAAACAATGAATTCGTAAACACACCGAATCCGACAAACATGACAGAGGCAGCTACTAACGTGCGGCATATTGATAGGGAGATTACCGAACAACCCGAACCGCAGGTTGCTCTAACCCGCCCCTACTCCACAAGTGAAAAACGGAACACCCAATTCATAAATAACCACCTTCCTGCAGGTGGGCAAACGGAGAAGAATGGTGGGACGACGCCAAAACAAAGCGGCTGGTGACCTCACCAAGAAAACAAGTAGAATTTAACAAGTAAATGAAGCTACATATCACCAATCAGTTAACTTCTAATAAACCGCGATTTCTGGCGAAGACCCGGCGCAGCACCCCCAAAACGCTCTGCCGATCCGTCCGCTGCTAGCCTCTTCAACGGACGCAGGAAGTCGCTCCGATCTCCAGTCTCACGGCGTCGCAGCTCGCACCGGCCAGACCGATGTCGTGGGTTGACTCCTGTTGCTCTCGTGTCGGCTGCGAAGCCACTACCCCTCGCTATACGGCGCGGCCCACTGGACTCACGTGGCGACATCACATGCGCCGACGCTCAAGGCGGACAAGTCATCCTGTGTGTCAGTGAGCGACCGAGCAACCGATCGATCCAACCACCAATGACCGTTGCCTCATCAACTTGAGCCGATTGGCGGCCTAACATGCAGACTCAGATGCAGGAACTAAGCCCCCGACCGGGCGACCACTCGTTGAGTTCTCTCACTGCGCCACTAATTCGGACGAGGGACAGACTAGCAAGCTTGGGACGAGAAACTGACTCCAGACTGACTCAGACTGATTCAGACTGACTCCAACTGACCGACTGTCGAGCTCATAGCGCCCCTTAAATGCACGTGAGTAGCCAACCTTTCCCCTTTCTACCAGAGGGAGACACCAAAGCTGCGATCGCCACAGCGGCGTCACCTCCAGAAACGGAGGGCGACCGCTTCACACAACGCGCTGCGGCGCGCTCTTCAAAACAGCAATTTTTTACCACGGCTCAAATACACGAAGCAGAATCAGAAAGATGTAGGTTGCAGTAATTATTCTGAGATGAAGAGGCTTGCACAGGATAGAGTAGCATGGATAGCAGCATCAAGGCAGTCTCTCGACTGAAGACTGCAAGAACAACATGGTTTTTATATGACCAAAAATATCTGGACGCCTATTAGTTGAAATTAATATAGACTGAGTCCACCGTTTTATGAAGGGCAACAAGTGGACCAAACACTAACGCCCCCATACCGTAAGTCTACATTCTCCGTACTTCCTTGTCGGCACTATACTCGATGGCCGGTTACATTGTTTAGGCATTCAACAACTTCAAACCCTTCCAGCAGATTGGTGTAGGGTATAGTGCGATTCATCACTCCATATCATTTGCCACCAGCCATCCACCGTCCAGTAGCGTCGCTTTTTTTGTCACCCCAAGGTTCGCGTAGCATAGGCTGCAGATATGTGTGGCTTACCTGGAACTGCTTGACCTTTGTACCCTGTTCTTTCAACTCCTTACGCACAGTCAGCGTACAGCTGAACTGCTGGTACCACTCTGGGACTCTGGACCCATTCCTTCTGCTGATGTTATGAGATTCTAACAACAACCCTCCGCATTGCTCGACTTCCTCCAGTACATGAAGTCTGTGTGGTCTTAGTTTAGTAGTGGTTGCTGCTCCGCGAGTGTACTTCACTATGGCGTCACCAACAGCCGCCTTGAGCAAATTATAAAAGTTGAAATGTTTCTGATGGATTTGTTACTTAGGTGACATCCAATGATCAGCTCACATTCGGAATCACTGAGCTCTCCTGAGGAACCCATTCTGCTGTTACTGCTTCTGAATTGACAACGTAGTACTTCCCGCCTTCTTTCATACTAGCATGTTTGCCTCTCGTGATACATAGCGGTCTTTTCCGTATTAGATATGGGTGGTTCGATGAACCCTCTGCCAGGCACTTAAATGTGGTTTGCAGAGTATCCATGTAGATGTAGATCCCGATACTTTTGATCAGATAGTGGATTGTGATGTGATCAAAGATTCTTTTAGTATTACATTGGGGTGCGAGCGAAGTTACTTTTACTTGTGAATACACTGGAGTGCGCCCGAAGTTACTTTTACTTGTGAGGATATCTATCGGTTAAGAATGACGTTGCTCACTGTCTTGTTGAAGGGCGGCTATGGATTTGGTGAAAGGGGGGCAGTATCTTACATGTCTTCAACCTACTCATCGCGACCCCCACCCCCACGTGCTAGGTGTCATTAAACTGAACATTATACCACATTTATTCATTTATTTGCCTGCAAGTTCAAAATGGTTCAAATGGCTCTGAGCACTATAGGACTTAACTTCTAAGGTCATCAATCCCCTACAACTTAGAACTACTTAAACCTAACTAACCGAAGGACATCACACACATTCATGCCCGAGGCAGGATTCGAACCTGCGACCGTAGTGGTCGCGAGGTTTCAGACTGTAGCGCCTAGAACGGCCACCCCGGTCGGCTACCTGCAAGTCTGATACTGGAGTAAAACAATACCTTTCACTTGCCCTTTTTTTTATTCTCTAGCAAATTTGTTGTAATTTCGTTTACAATGTGTGAAGCACACTTCTCCCAAAGTTCCACATCATGGTTTCTAAACAAAAATTAACTGTCTCTGCATAGCATCTCGGTTACTTTGACAAAATAATTAATAGTTTTTCGAGACTAAATTTAATCAGTGCCTCGTATTGAAAGTTATATTTTAGTCGAAATGAAATGATCATTATATGCAGTACATGAATTTTTAAACTAGATTTTCGCCATAAATTTGCAGAAAACAACGTCATTTCGGTTACTTTCATGTCCATTTGTAATAACAAAGTCCGTGAATTTCATAAAACATGAAATTAACAATATTCAATTACTTTTTATTAGTTTACTCCGGAATAAATTGCCACTGGTGTCGCTCGAATTAGAACTGTAACTCATAAAACTCTTATTAATTATAGTAAAATTAAAATTAAAATTTCACTGAAAGAGATAAATCATGCAGAGATAAAGAGTAATAACATTATTATTACAATTATTATTATGTTTTCGTGTGCTCAACGACTAAGTTGAGCTCTGGCTGCGTGAAGCGTTTTGGCGGCACCTCTTCCTGAATTACGAGCACACGCCTGAGATCTCTTCGAAAGCACAAATATTAAGAACTATAAAAGATTGAAATACATTTAAAGTGTGAACCTTATAAACCCCTCGTAGCAAGGTATCATCAATTAAACAACCGTTTCGCCTAAAACTATAGTTTCAGATGGAAAGATAAGAAATTCAAAAAAGTAGGAACCTGGTCAATTATCTCCTTCAAGAGGAAAATACTTTTTTCCCCACACCGACTCAGCAAATATGTTTAACAATTGTAGACCTTATCGTAAGGAGAATCAACGAAGTTTAAGAGCTTGGGTGAGATGTACTGGTGGTTATAATGGATTATACTGTAAATGATGAAAGTATGTGAATGCAGCTTGCCGCTAACTTGGTGTAATGTCTCTCACACATAAACCTGTACAGTAAAGTATGGAAGAATCTCCGTAGCTTGGGGGTCGGAAAGGCAAAATCGGAAACTACTTTTCATGTGTCTGCTAACGAATTAAATGAATTCTTCTCTGCACCTCTGAATACCAGCACAGCTGATAATTACCGTCCACAAGAATCCCCAAACAGGATAACTAACAACGATACCTTCCATCTAAAACATGTAACAACAAATACGGCAAGAAAAGCAATAATGAGAATCTCTTCTGATGCAATAGGCAACGACAGTATCGGTATAACCATGATTAAGAATGTTGCCGATATCTTAGTACCTGTCTTAACTGACATATTTAATTTTTCCCTCGTGAACGGAATATATCCTACTGCATGGAAAAGAAGCCTAATTCGACCCATCTCTAAGATCGAAAACCCGCAACTGCCTAGTGATTACCGACCAATTAGCATACTGCCTGCTGTTTCCAAAGCACTAGAATATATTGTTCATGACCAAATCACTGAACACTTGCATGAATTCAGCCTATATGACAAATTTCAATCTGGTTTCCGTAAACATCACAGCACAAACACTGCTCTAATTAAAGTAACTGATGACCTGAAATATGCCATCGACAATCGAAAGGCAACAATATTGACGCTACTGGACTTCAGCAAAGCTTTTGACACTGTTAACTTTGACATATTGCTCAGAAAAATGCAACAGCTTAATTTCTCTGATAGTGCAATGAGATGGTTTGAAAGCTACTTAAAAGACAGACAGCAATGTGTTGTCTGCGTAAATGAAAAATCTTCCTGGAAACATGTTTCCTCGGGAGTGCCACAAGGATCAGTCTTAGGACCACTTTTGTTTTCTTTATATGTCAACGATATTTCGTCGGTTCTGTCCTCCTGTAAATATCATTTCTATGCCGACGACCTCCAGCTCTACCTAAGCGTCAGACCTGAAGATGTAAACACTGCAATCGCTCAGATGAATGATGATCTGTCTTCAGTAGTGAGATGGGCGAAAAACCTGGGGCTTAAACTAAATGCAAAAAAGACGCAAGTAATCTTAATAGCCCATCAGAAATTAATAAGTTCAGATTTCCGCGAATGGCTACCTCCTATTCTGCTCGACGGTACTCCAATACCATATCAGAAAACAGTGAAGAACTTGGGTGTAACTTTGGATGAGCATCTCAACTGGGCGGAGAATACAGTCGCAGTGTGCCGAAAGACGTCTGCTTGTCTCTATGCTCTCAAAAAGTTTCGGAACATATTTCCACAGGACTTGAAACGCCAGCTCGTGCAAGCACTCGTTCTACCGAACCTCCACTAGTGTGATGTGATTCAACAAGGCATGAGTAGTGAAAACAAAAGACGGCTAGAGCTAACCATGAATGCCTGTGTGCGTTACACCTGCAACATTCGCCGATATGATCATGTTAGTGCTTCATACTCCGAGCTAGGGTGGCTGCGGCCGGACAAATTGCGTGACTACCACACTCTATGTCTACTCCACCGACTCCTCATCGCGCAAGCACCCCAGTACCTTGCTTCAGAGATTAAAAACCTGTCATGTCATCATAATCGAAACACGAGGTCACTCTTATTTGGTATCCTAACTGTGCCCACTCACAAAACAAAAACTTTTGCAAACTCCTTCTCAGTTGCCGCTGTCCGCCTATGGAACAAACTGCCCCTTACCTTGCGCAAAATTCGATCTCCTGCTGCTTTTAAGAAGAAGTTGAAGCATCTCCTACTATCATCCTCACAAAGTTCTCCACAAAATTAATGTACAAGGACAATCCCCTCATCTGTCAAATAGCAAAGCTAGCGTCTCCTATCTTGCTCCTGAGATGCCTTCCTCTTCATCTTTCTCTATTAGCCACGCAATCTTCTTTTCCTTTATATTTCCTTAATTATGTTTCATCATGTCTCTATTCTTCTCCTCCCTTCACCATGAGTCTCCCTCATACTCCGTGCTGCCGGCACTCCTATCTAAAATCTGTCTCTTCAATAATGTCTAATTATAACAGTACTTGTGACCTAAGAATATAAACTCTATATGTATGTATTTTTCCAGGTGTACCTTTCAAATTGTTTATTTCACTTTTTGTACTAGATGTAGTTTAACATGCCTACTAAAACATATGAATGTAAAATAAGTAGAATGCCTGGTTAGATGTAAGAGAGGGCCTGATGGCCCTAATCTTGCCAGGTTAAACAAATCAATAAATAAATAAATAAATAAAGTAAGGGCCTCCTGTTTTATCTTTAGGCTGATCCGTGATAAGACAGGCAAACAATTATACTAATGGAGGATTCTGCGTATTTTCTCTAATTTCAATCGCTCTCTCTCTCTCTCTCTCTCTCTCTCTCTCTCTCTCTCTCTCTCTGTTCTTTATCTATATACAGTTTTAAATATAATATTTCATTACGTGAACTCGGCCCAATAGAATCTCTGGTGGAGCCCTTCGTCTTAATATTCAGCGGCTGGCTTGCTGTAAAAGATCTTTATATCTATTATTATTGTTAAGCGCTGCATTCAGTTGGGAAAATCGATCGTTTGAACAATTCGTTCATTTTACGACAGATTTTGAATTTCAGATGTGTCCGAAGCCTTTTTGGACGATTTTATAAAATCTCGGTGATTGCAGGCTCTCTTCGTCACAACTGAAACTTCCCCACTAATTACAGGGCCAAGACAATCATCAATGATTCAGACAGAGAACTCATTCGTCATTAACTCTAGAATAAAAGGGTCACAAACCTTATTTCTGAGGAAAATTGTATATTCAATCCATCTCCATTACATGTTCCGTTTTCTGTTGATTCCAAGTCTTACTTAATTGGCGTTTACAGTTTTTCTCTCTCTTCAAATAACCCGCTAGTGGCACAAACGTTAATAGCTCGCTTTAGCGAGAAGAAGAGCAAATATGTCTCTTTTAGCAACCCGACAATCTTCCAACAGATACTTCCGAAGCTATCCTAGTTATCCGTCTATAATAACCATGGGGAATACATATATGTATCTCTGTTATTCCAAAGAATAAACGTACTAGAAAAATACCTTGGCGTCGACGAGCTGTCGGCGCATATATTACTAGAAAATCCGATCAGATACTTTTCAAAAGTGAATAAATGTGGATGATTTGATTGACCATTATTAATTATTGCGTGGTAGATGGTAATTTTCCGTGGGGAGATTACAATGCCCCTCGCAGCGAGCGAAGTTTGTGAGCTCAATTTCGATTTACCGAACACACTTCGCGAGCTATCTATTAGTGTGGATAACCTGGAAGTGATGATTGTCAGTCCTCCGACTGAAAAAGAATATTATGTTTAAGACAGACGAAGAAAAGAAATGTTGAAAACAGAAGAAATGAAGAGACAGTTACCGCGGCTGTATTGCTTTTACGTGCATCTAGGTGTTATGTTTGCTGTGCACAACCAAGAAGATGATCTTTCATGAAATTGTTATCAGGGTCTACCCATTCGGGAACTTTCTTAAGTAGGGAAACCTTGGAAAACCTCTTAAGCCTAGACTCCCAGCCTACGGTACATAGAAGACAGGAAAGCCTATAGAAGAAAAGTAATTTTGAAATAGATCTCTAAAGGAAAGACAGGGATCAATTGATATCACGATTTGGAGAAGAGTGATTTGTGCCTCTAGCAAAAAAAAAAAAAAACATTTTACAATAAATAACGTGAATTTTCGTTTTACAATCTTGTTCCTAGGACAATATCTTGCGGCGCTAAAACTCCCCCGGGTCTTGCATGTCCCCGACGTCCACATTTGTAGTCGGTCTTCTACGCGGCCCACTTTGTTGTCGGTCTTCTACGCGGCCCACAATGGGAAGAGTAGAAGGGACAGGGATACTCGAATTCACATGCAACATTCATTCCAAAAGAATTAGCAATGACCAAAAGGGAAACTCTTCCTGTAAGAGAACTGGTTAGGTTGCACCGTCCAAGGTTCTCCTTTTTGAAAGCAAAATCCTTATGGCTTTATAGATCCTTTTTGTTACGACGTACTTCAAGGAATTTAGCCATTAACTAATGTTGTTGCCAAAAGCATCATCATATTTACTCTCGTTTGAATACTCTTTTTGACTTTGCATCCCTACTTGTGCTTATAAGTCCAAAAGTTCTGACACATTTTCTATCACTGATTTGTTCTTCGTAATTTAAAGGATTCATGCAATTTACAATAGATTTTGGATTCAAATCATCGAATAATGGAAAGTGTAGTTCATTTTATACAAAGACATAATCCATCATTTCCTTGAAAGTCATATAATTTATCTATACTCAAAAACTTTTTATCCTAAATACACATATTTCTCCAATTGATTGTTGTAATGTAAAAGTTATTAGCATTGAGGAATGCGGATTCACTTCTTTCATTTATTCTCTGATTCATACGGCGTTCACACATGCACATATATGGAAATGGATTTTTTTTTTTTCAAACAAAAATTCCAAACGAACACGACCCATTAAATAACTATTAATTCTATGAATATTACTTTCTTTAAATATTCAATAATAAATTAAAAACTCTTAACTTCCAATTATAACTCCTTTTCTTTTTAATGTTCAACATGAATCAGTTTACCCTCGCGTTTGGTGCGAGTCTCTTACAAAGCATATCTGTGTCGTCTATATCGATTCTACCTCTCGCGCCGACGTTAACTGTTTTGCGCGGGAAATTATCTTTGCGGCGTTAACCGTCACTAATGATTCACTGCCTCAACACATCCCTTCACACGTTTACACACCTAAGCGTGCACTTGAAATTATATATGAACCTTCACTCGGAACCTCTTTTGATTATTCAGCGTCATTTACGGGAAACATTTCATTGTTCTTGAAGGTCAGTTAGATCCTTTATAAATCTTGATGACATTAGCAATGCGAAAGTTCCATGTTCACCCAAACACAGGTGAAGCCTATCTCCACTATCTTCTTTGCAACACTCGATAGTAATAGTTAGTCACTATTTCTATAGTCTATGTCACTGATTAATTATTTCAATTTAAAGTTTTCTAACACTACACACACAGTTTATTGTTATGTTTTTTACGAGCGTTCATCTCTGTCACTCGCAACACCATTCCTTCCTATCTTCTAATCTTCATTAAATTTTTTCAAGTCGTTATGGGAAAATAACCCTTTTATTTTGTTCGATCCCGGGTATGCTAATAGATAAGCCCCAGGATTCGGAATTTGTAGTATAATGTAGGGGCCAGTATATAGTAACTCCCATTTCTTTATACTTTTCTTTATTAAGGATGATTTGATATGTCTTTTGACTAGTACCTTTTCTCCGACATGGTATGTCTGTGCCCTCTTGATTAATTTGTCATATTGTTGTTTTCTCTGATCAGCCTTTTTCGTCATATTTATGATGGCTTGTCTTATTTTTTCTTCCCAAGGCATCTCAGTTTCCTGAGTTCTGGGCATATGTTCAGTCCAGAAGTTTTCCTCTTTTGCTTCGAACTTCAATTCATGAGGTGTATATCCAATTGAGGAGTGGGGCATGTTATTGTATATCTGCTCAAACTCTTCCACATAATTTGCCCACGCAGTCTGCTTATTATGGCAATACGTCCTCATAAATCGATTGAATTCTCTAAAAATTCTCTCAACCAAATTGCCTTGTGGGTGGTAAAATGATGTTCGTATGTGTTTCACACCGACTTGAGACAAAGTCTGTTTCCATCGGAGTCCCGTGAATATTTTAGCATTGTCTGTTATGATCGCCTTAGGTGTACCAACATGTGGAAGATAATCCATTATCAATCTTAATACAATTACTTTGGCTGTAGCCGCCTTTATCGGGTATAGCTTTACGTATTTCGTACACACATCGAGAAATGCCAACACATATTTAACACCACCTCTTGAAGTAGGTAACGGTCCACACAGATCGCACGAAATTAATTCTTTTGGTTCTTGGACTAATATAGAGCATAATGGGTGCTTAGTCCCTTATGAATCCGGCTTTGTTTTTTGACAGATTATGCATCTCTTTAAGACCTCATGCACTCTGCGCTTTATGTTGGGAAAATAACAGTACCCACTTATCTTGTTTGCACATTTTGTCGCACCGAAATGTCCCCAGGTTAAATGAATGAACCATACAAGTTTCTCTATTTGCGCCTCAGGTATACAAACACACCAACGGACTTTGTTTTGCCTTCCACAGCGGAAAAATAATAAGCCATTTACCAGTTTGTAATAATTTGCTATCTGATCCGAAGGTTGGTGTTGTAACCTTTGAATGACACTTCCCCATTAAGCATCTCTTTTCTGTAACTGTGCCATATTCGCACACAAATTGACGTAGTACGTCGTAAATGGATTTTCCTGCAGCAGCAATACAGGGAATTCAGAGTTATTATTTACTTCAATCTCTTTAGTCAAACCCTGCGGTGACCTTGATAGAGCGTCAGCAATAATGTTTTGCTGTCCTGACACATGCACGATCTTAAATTGGTATTGTTGCAGAGCGAGAGTCCATCTAGCCAGTCTGGGGTGTAACAGTTTACACGTTTGTAAAAACGTTAATGATTGATGATCGTAATATACGATAGTCTTTGACCCATATAAATAATAATGAAATTTTTTAAATCCCCAGACGACTGCAAGAGCCTCTAATTCTGTCGTCGTGTAAGTTCGTTCACAGTTGGACGAAACACGACTGGCAAACGCAATAGGACAGAAGGTGAGTTGTCCATTTATCTTGCGTACTTGGAAAAGGCACGCTCCAAGACCCACATTCGACGAATCTGTTGACAAGTAAAATTCTTCTTGCATGTCCGGATGGTACAAAAGCGGTGCATTTACTAATTGCTTCTTTATCTCCTCGAATTCTTCTTGACACTCTAATGTCCAGAGCCAGGGCACATCCTTCTTCAGCACACTATTTAGAGCTGCTGCATTCATGGCCTGATTTGTTATAAATCTTCTAAAAAATGAGGCAAGACCCATAAACCCTTTTAATTGCCTCCTATTTCTGGGTGTTGGAAACTTACTAATCGCAATTAGCTTCTCGTTGGTTGGTAAAATTCCCTTTGCGTCAATTATATGCCCCAGGAACTTGATTCTGTTTACTGCAAAATGGGATTTCTGTAGGTTAGCAGTTATTCCCATAGTTTTGAACACGTCCAACACCCGTCTCAGTAAGGTAAAATGCTCCTCCCAAGTCATCGATGCAATAAGCAAATCATCAACAAACACTGTTATCCTGGTTCTTAGTTCTGGGCCTAGTGCATAATCTAGAGCTGCTATAAAGATTCCAACACTAATGTTGAGTCCGAAAGGAACTACAGTAAATTGATAACTTCTTCCGGAATAAATGAAAGCCGTATATTTCCTTGATGACTCATCCAGCTTGACTTGCCAACAAGAACTCCGCAAATCAATGCTTGTCAAATATTGGACATCCTGGAACCGTTGTATAAGTTCGTCTATGTTTTCCGGATGTGTTCTCACTGGAATTATGATTTTATTTATTTCTCTGGCGTCGAGTACCAGTCTCACAGTCCCATTTGCTTTTGTCACGACCAACAATGGGGAGCAGTATGGGCTTGTAGAGGGTTCGATCAAACCCCATTTCAACATGCGATCTATTTCTTTCTGAACTTGAGCCTTTAACCTCCAGGGAACAGGATAGAAAGTTCTACAATACGTTTCGTGCGGCTTAACGTAGAGATGGCATATGTATCCCTTAATAACTCCTGGCCTTTCATCAAACACGTTTTTATACGCTAATAATAATTCTTTTAGCTGCTTCTTCTGATCTTCAGTAATGCAGTCGGATTCATTTAACTTTTCGTACACTAATTGACCGAAATCTCCTTTGACTTGGAACTCATTAATTACATGCTGTTTAGAATTTTGTGCCGTCCTGATTACTTGCACACTGATCCCACTATTATATTTTCTGGTAAGGCTTTCTTTTTTCAACAAGTCCAACTAAATTTCTTGTTTATTTACATTTAACCAAATTTTTCCTGTTTTAAAATCTATTCTGCATCCGTATTGACGTAGGCTGTCGACTCCGATAATGCAGTCTATCACCAAATTTTTCACAACAAGGAATGTGCTTAATATTGCTACATTTCCGACTTCTACACTAAGTAGTGACTGCACTTTTACATTAGCCGATCGAGCCCCAACGGCGCCTATTATTCTGCAATTTTGAACTGGAAAAATTGGTACTCGTCTTATATTTCTGATCATGTTGAATTGTGCCTCCGAAATAACATTTGTGGTTGCAGCTGTGTCTAAAACCGCCACTATAGGTACAGTCTCCAAAATGACTTGCACTTCGGCTACTGCCACCTGTTCCTTATCCTCATCCTGTGGCTCTAAGTCCTCGGTCAGTTCATCTGCCAGTAATCGCCCATCATTATACGTTAGCATGGGTACACATATCCTGTTGCCCCTCAACCAATTGTTGACCGCTCCTCCGGGGCACGAGTGGGTCCTTACAAGTTTGTTGGATTTTGATTTGCCTGCTGGTTGACATCATCCGTCACTTCGGTAATTACCGGTTGATTCGTAGATGTCCGTCCCCACTGATGTTGATTATTTGAATTCATTCCCCCCGGTTGATTCCACTTTCTATTACTGTTATTATTCCAAGCTTGGGGTCTGAAATTCCTTTCGTTCCCCCACACGGGATTGTATCTTTTCCCATTCCTGTTGTTCCTTGGATAGCCCCTCGCAAGACTATTGCCGGTATTACTATTGAGATTTTGAGGGGTTTCTCCGCTATTTAACGATCTCTGTCCATTCCCTTGCCTACCGTTGGGCGGAGGTTCTATCTCCCTATATTGGAATCTGTTATTACGGGCTTTCTGGTTGTTCTCTTCAATAATATCTATATGGTCTAACGTCGTGAGGAACGACTCCAAGTCTTTATCATTGCCGTAAATCAATTGATTCCGGATGCTAATTGGTAGTCTTGCCTTAAGTATGTTTATTATGTCTGGCAAGGGCATAGGTCTGTCCCAGTATCTAGTTTTATTTATATATTTTTCAAAATACTTCCTAAGGCTTCCTTTTGAAAAGGAGAAAGGCTCTGGGTAGAGCACCTCCTGCCTTAGGCGTTCCTGTACCCCTTCTGACCAGAACTTTGCTAAAAACGCCTTCTCAAAATCGTCATATGTCGAGCAAACAGAAGTCATGTCCGAGGCCCAAATCGCCCCCGAACCTTGTATATATCCTGTTACGAAACTGATCTTCTGCCACTCCGACCAATTTCTGGGTAGCACTCCTCTGAAACTTCGAATAAAAACAATTGGGTGGACCCCCCTTTTGGAAGTGTTAAAAATCTGGAATTGCCGATGCTTTATCATTTTTTCTTCGGCATGGCAAAGGCTTTCGTAATCTCCGTTAGATAAAAATTCACGCGAACAACTAGCTCGTGGCAATTTAATGTTTGAGTTACTTACACCAGTCGGTATCGTGTGCGAATGTGCAGTAACTGGCTCTATAGTCGCTGCCAACTTCTGCTGCTGGCCTGTATTCATTTGTTCTGAGCCTTGTTGTGAAACGTGTATCGACTCTTCTATCGTTTGTTTCCAATGCTCGAAATCAGCACCTAACTGCTGTCGCACTTCCTCAAGTCCTTTCGCAAACAAATTCTCTTCCTGTTTGCCAGATAGACTCTGGAATGCTGCCTTAACATTTTGCTCAACGTTTTCACACATTAGCCTTTTGTTTTCTAATGTGATTTCGGATAATTTACCCGTTAATACATTAATTTGGTGGTCTATAACATCTTGACGCTCTGTCAGATGTTCAACACTTTCCTTTAGGTTAGTCTGCGTACGTGCCAATTCAGGAAGTTGCGCAATTGCACATGACATGGCATCTTGCTTTTGTACTAATTGCGGAACCATTTCCACCTGTTCCCGTACGGTATCTATCTTAATAGCCACATACTCCTTCATTTCTACACGTACGCGGTGAGTAGATTCCTCACATTGAGCTTTCACCAATTCTATTTGTGCAGTTAATTTTCGTTCCGTCTCTTCGGCCTGATCTTTGAGTTCCATTGTCTTCGCCTCTATCCGCTGCTCTAATTCGGAAAAACTGTCTTGTAACTGCTGCTTAATCTCAGTTTTCAAATTTTCCTGCCCTTCCGTAACTGAGGCTAATTTCGCGTTCAAATCATTTTGCCCTTCAGTGACTGAGGCTAATTTTGTATTCATATTATTCATGCTCTCGGTTATCATCTGCATCTGTCTCATGATAATGACCAATGGATCTAACCCATGTTGCGTACTTGCCGTTTCATCTCCATCCGTGTCTACAAGGCGTTCTCTTGCGCTATCTGTAGCGATCGGTTCTACAACACTTCTTACTACATCATTATTATCAGTGCTAACAGCTGAAGGCTGTTGCGTGCTGCTCTGCTCTGCTTGACTCATCTTAAACATTGCCCTAGTTAAAACCATATAAGTGTTCTACCGTCAATATATATATATCTCTCCCTTCTACTGTCACTATATGTAGCTCCGTTCACACAAGAGCACTTCTGTGGCTAGTTTCTTACTGTACTTATACAGATAAATGCAACTGGGGCAAGTCAATATGTAACTCCGTTCACACAAGAGTACTTCTGTGGCTAGTTTCTTACTGTACTTATACAGATAAACGCTACTGGGGCAAGTCAATCAAACTACATCTAGCATGAACACAATTAATCATTGCTCAAATATCCAATAATACTAAATAGAAAAGCGTATACCCCATCTATAATAGCAAGCTTTAATAATGATATTATAGATCTGGCCTTTTCTCTGCGCCCAGCGGTTGTTTTATGTTCTTATTTGTAGATCCACTTAATGTGACTGCGAGTATTTCTTCTCTTTTCCAAGCGTCAGTTAAGTTGGCTTGTCATAGTTCTAATGAAACAGAGAACAAAATTATTTTAACAACGTCCAAAAACGTGTCCTGTCACGGATTGGCCATTATAATGGATTATACTGTAAATGATGAAAGTATGTGAATGCAGCTTGCCGCTAACTTGGTGTAATGTCTCTCACACATAAACCTGTACAGTAAAGTAAGGGCCTCCTGTTTTATCTTTAGGCTGATCCGTGATAAGACAGGCAAACAATTATACTAATGGAGGATTCTGCGTATTTTCTCTAATTTCATTCGCTCTCTCTCTCTCTCTGTCCTTTATCTATATACAGTTTTAAATATAATATTTCATTGCGTGAACTCAGCACAATAGAATCTCTGGTGGAGCCCTTCGTCTTAATATTCAGCGGCTGGCTTGCTGTAAAAGATCTTTATATCTATTATTATTGTTAAGCGCTGCATTCAGTTGGGAAAATCGATCGTTTGAACAATTCGTTCATTTTACGACAGATTTTGAATTTCAGATGTGTCCGAAGCCTTTTTGGACGATTTTATAAAATCTCGGTGATTGCAGGCTCTCTTCGTCACAACTGAAACTTCCCCACTAATTACAGGGCCAAGACAATCATCAATGATTCAGACAGAGAACTCATTCGTCATTCACTCTAGAATAAAAGGGTCACAAACCTTATTTCTGAGGAAAATTGTATATTCAATCCATCTCCATTACATGTTCCGTTTTCTGTTGATTCCAAGTCTTACTTAATTGGCGTTTACAGTTTTTCTCTCTCTTCAAATAACCCGCTAGTGGCACAAACGTTAATAGCTCGCTTTAGCGAGAAGAAGAGCAACCCGACAATCTTCCAACAGATACTTCCGAAGCTGTCCTAGTTATCCGTCTATAATAACCATGGAGAATACATATATGTATCTCTGTTATTCCAAAGAATAAACGTACTAGAAAAATACCTTGGCGTCGACGAGCTGTCGGCGCATATATTACTAGAAAATCCGATCAGATACTTTTCAAAAGTGAATAAATGTGGATGATTTGATTGACCATTATTAATTATTGCGTGGTAGAGGGTAATTTTCCGCGGGGAGATTACATGGTGTACAGGCAATGGCGTCGGAGAGCTGTGTGCATTCCTATTTATCGTGAAATCACACTCGGGTAGCGTCTCGGTGTTAGCTGCTGTGTCTTAAATGGCGTGTGTGAGATGAGATGAAAGCAGGCTTAAGTCTGTCGATGGATATCGTGAAGGAAGAACCAGTGACACTGAATGGTCGCTCTTGGCGTACTAGTACTATGTAAAAGCCATCGGACAGTGGCTGTAGAAGTTTTCGAATGACACTCTACATAATGAAAAACTCTTTGCAGGACCGCAAGTCACAGAAAACGAATGGCCGCTGAATATTATACAATTTTTGAAACAACTGGGCGATATCAGATGTTCTGCGAGTGTTGATTGTGTGCAAATAATACTGTCAGTGAAGAATTCTGGAGGTGTTTGTCAACACACTAATTCACTATCTGTTGGTCCATTACGATCAGAGCATATCGGGTGGTACGTACTTTTCAATTCAATAATCTTTACCAACAGCCGTACACTCTAAGTTACTTTATTTTATTTGGAACGCAACCAGTTTCGGCAGTTCATTTTGCCATCTTCAGGCCCCTGCATAATAAAGGAGTATACATGTAGTAATTTAAGGGTGTACAAATCAAGTTTATAAGTGACAGGTAATCATTATACTGCTTAAACTTAAAAATGATGGAAGCATTAGCGTTAAATCAAATCTATGTGTACATCCAGCACAATAGACTAAAACATGTGTATATATTTGTTAGTACCATTAAACCAAACTTATCTGTATATCCAGCACAATAGACTAAAACCTGTACACACATCTGTTAGTCATATAACTATTTTAAATCACACATTTACTAGGGAACTAGTAAATTCATTAAAAAGATCAGCACTAGACAGCGTATAGTGAATAGCTCCATAGAAACAACGCTCGTGATTTTTTAAATAACAAAATCGTATAAAATTCTTTTAGATGAGGAACTTCGTAGTGTATATTAGTACCAATCTTAATTTAAAGTAAAATGTCGGACAGTAAGGTATGAATTACAATAGTATGCATATTTACAGCCTAGGCATTATCACTGATGGTAAGACAAGTAGTCGTTACAGCATTAAAAACAGCTTAACGCAAAACCCAATGGCAGTCGACATATTAAGAGAAAATAGCATGCATAGCGAACACTAAGAATATTCACATTTTGTGGCCTAGTTTGTACAGTAAATCGGAGATAAAAGATATGACTGTTTTCCTTTGCATCACTTAACAGGTCGGTCTTACCACAGTGAAACAAACAAGAAAGTCAAATCCTACTTAAGCAAGGTGAGTCCTCTAAGTTCACAGACGACCGCTTCACACAATGAATTGCCGAAACAGGTTGTGTTCGAAATGAAATAAAATAATCTAAAGTGTACGGCTGTCGGTAAGGTTTATTGAGTTGAAAAGCACTTGTCGCGTTCGGATCCTCTTTAAAAAAGGATTTCGAAGGGATAGTAGGTCAATAGAGAGGCGATCCAATGCTCGGTGGCATGGCAGCTGCAACTGTAGCATGAGATCATGGTAGTCACTGGTTCGGATGCGGTTCGTGTTAAGTATTACTGAGAGTGCCTTAAAGAGGCACGACAAGTGTTTGCCTTGAGTGGTACTGATACGCAGTGGTACTCCGAAGTAGGCAATCCACTCACAGAAGGAGCCCTGGCTACAGTCGATGCTGTTGCATCATTCATAGGAAGGTCTCCGAGACAATGAAAGAAGCTGTCGATCACTGCCAGCCAGTATTGACATCCTTGTGATGGTGGTAGAGGTCAAGTGATATATTTACACATTCGAATAGATAAGGTGGAGTGAAAATATACAGCTGAGCTGTAGCCTGCTGCGTTACTTTGTTATGCTGACAACGATTACCTTGGTGGAAAAACGAGTTAAAAATATTCTACTTACTTGGCTTAATACTTTTTATTAATCTTCTATGGATGTCACTCCTGGATGAGAGAGGTTGTGGAGAGACGAAACTGTCTGCAGCCGGAAATCTGCTGCAATAAATGGATGCGCTCGCTACGTTCATGCGTCGCAATATAGCGCTACGTTCTAGCGCAATATTTGAATACGACGTAGCCGTAAGCCTGAGGACGTTATGAGGAATGCCTTCAGTTCGTTGCGTCCTCTCGGAGCTTCAGCAGCCTCAATTAAGCCAAGCTCTTTCGGAACGGATTCGATGCTCCACAGTACATCCGTCGCTACATTCTTCTGTCTGAACATCCTTAGAATATCTGCAGCAAATTGTGCAATGCAATGCAAAAGCGGCAACTGCCATGGTGAGGTCTTATTTGGCTTCTGACGGGAGACAAATGCGATTGCCTACTATACTATGATAAGGGTTAAATTCCTTCCTTCAGGGTTGTTCCTGTGACTTTTGACTGATGCGAGGACCGCAAAGAGCTCGCGCATATTGATTTATCACTTTGTGCGGAAAGGCTAGCTATAGTGTTGCCTTCGATTGTCTCGGATTGTGTCAGATTGTATAACCTGAACTGAAAACAATGACATCCATCAAATATTCAAGAGTGTGCATACGCATAGGTTTAAAGTAGAAAGACCGTGTGAAAGATGTCACAGGAAAGACAGATGAGACACTGAGATTTATTGGAAGTATCCTCAGGAAATGTTGTTTACCCTCAAAGGAGGTAGCTTACGAAAGTATTGTTCGGCAGATACCGAATATTGCTCTAAGATCCGAACATGAAAGAAGTCATAAACGGAATGTAGAAATAGGGAGCAGCGCATTTCGATTCAAATACGGTCTAGTTATTGTGAAAGCCTCACGTAGTGGTCGTCCAGCTGTAGTGCAGGAGAGGCATTTCGCATCACAGAGTGGTTTACTGTTAAAATTCTGTGTGTTCTTTGAACCTATAACTTACTTCCTTCCGCGTATGCTTGTATCTCACGAAAAGACCATGAAGGTTACATTAGTGGTGTTCGAGGTCACATAGCTTCTTCTGGTGTCCATTTCGTTATTAGAATGGGAAAGGGGAGAAGAGACAGTGTGACACAAGCTCTTTGCCAGACACCATAAGAAAAGCTTGCGGAGTAAAGGTCTCGATATAGACGTAGAAGTAAGGGTCCATATGCTACAGACGTAGAGGTAAGAGCCATATGCCTTATCGACTTTCAAAGATTAGATTTCAGCTTGTGGGAGAGTTATAATTGGGCAAACTTATCTGTCTTTGGGCTGCAGAAACAGTGGATTAGATGTAGTCTTTCACACCAATGGGCAGTAATTTTATAATCACAGTACAGATGACCGTTCTTACAGCATGCTGAACCGAGTATGATGATTTGGTGTGTCCTTGGGTATAGTATGTCATCATCACGCTACATACTGTGGTTAACATTTCCACACAACATTTGGTCCCCACGAGTTTCTCAGTCAGCCACCAGAATGGTCCTGACTCACTCTGGAAACAAACTGAATGCAGCACCTGATAGATAAAAAAACTCTTATACACGTTTTCGTATCTGCTGTGCTTCGTAAAACTGCCGGTGTCAACTGTGACGAGTAATACACGCGTCATGGTTGACGAACTGTCAAACCGGTGACCGAATAGT
This sequence comes from Schistocerca serialis cubense, assembly GCF_023864345.2. Taxonomy (NCBI): domain Eukaryota; kingdom Metazoa; phylum Arthropoda; class Insecta; order Orthoptera; family Acrididae; genus Schistocerca; species Schistocerca serialis. The sequence goes on from NC_064638.1 coordinate 494,312,187, forward strand.
CTAATAGTCCATGGAAGTAACAACTATTTCTCACAAGTCCCATAATATTCTGAAGAGACTGTAGCTGGATGTTGGCTCTTCGAATATGGAGATCCATCCACCACGAGATTTATGAGACTGCTTTAAAGACATTCTACATACATAGCAGTGGCTGTAACAGCGATGAAGTATGTGTGCAAAGTTGTTAAAAGCTATTCTTCATACTTTGCTATGAGAATTGGTACAGGCGTTGATGCAGGCAGAGTCGGAGTTCCACTTGCCACTTCTATTATGTTTATATTATGGCAGTGTGTATTCCATTCTCCAATCTGTTGTGGCACTGTGTTGAGCACTTTAACTTATGTGCTGATTGGTGGGGAATTTCCATGTTGATTTTGTACAGGCTGTCGGGGTATTTGCCGCGGACCTGTGTTAATGTTGTACTGAGGTGGTAGACGTGTATTTTGGTAAGCATTACCGTAGTTATCCTTCCAGGTGTGCAGCTGATTTTGTACTGGCTAATAATTGTTTTTGTTTTTGAATTATTGTTGTTTTCGTTTCTGATACTTCCATTATTGTTGTTGCTGCGCCTCTTGTGTGGTTTGCCGCCTGTTGTGTATAATATGTTATGGTTATTGTTCACAATGGGGTGTGTCTGCTGATTTTGCAACGTGTATAGGTTTGGGGAAGGAAGCCGCTAAGTTGGCTAGCCTGTGCGTTTTGAATAGCACTGACGTAACCATTGTGGCAGCTTATTGCCGTGCGGAGCGTTGATCTTCATATAACGTATCAAGAGAATCAAGCACAGTCAGAAAATATTATGCATCAAGGTCTGGAATCTGCAGTAACTTTTCTTTAAAGTTAAAATGCAATCTGGCTCTCAGTGCGCGGATTATATCGCGCTTAGCTACAGGTTGATTAAGAAAGTGTCCCATATTCAAATATTTCTCAAAATACCGTTGCAAACTGCCGTGTTTAGCACTGAAAGTCTCTGATTCCATAATTTGTTTCCCAAGACGTACTTGTCACGACTGCGACCAAAATGTGGCCAAGAAGGTTCCTTCAAATTGTTCATATGTCACACATCCGTCGGCTTCAGCTGCGTCACCTTGGATATAAGCTACAAAGTAAGAAATTCTCTTTCGGTCTCTCCGTACGGTTGGGAACTCATTTTCGAACGCTTTCAGAAAAATTTCAGGATGAGCGTTACGTTTTTCTGGGACGAAAGGTTGAAATTGCCGGTTTTTAATCAGACTTCCTTCTTCTTTTGCACTGTAATATCGATTGCCTTAACTGTAATTAATGCAGTAATCGGCTGCTGAATGGAAAGTAATGTACTGCCCATAAATGTCATGGTTGTAATTAGGAGCCGGCCGGAGTGGCCGAGCGGTTAAAGGCGCTACAGTCTGGAACCGCGCGGCCGCTACGGTCGCAGGTTCGAATCCTGCCTCGGGCATGGACGTGTGTGATGTCCTTAGGTTAGTTAGGTTTAGGTAGTTCTAAGTTCTAGGGGACTGATGACCACAGCTGTTAAGTCCCATAGTGCTCAGAGCCATTTGAACCAAAAATTATATAATCATCAATAATTCCGTTTCCGAAATATTAGCAAATACGTTCATCATCATTTTAAAATCCGTGTCCAACCAATACTAAATCTCCATGAATGACACACGTCCAAAACGTCCGCTCGCGCTAACGCAGCCAACCTCCGATACTGTTAACAATTAATTACCAACATCGAGCCCTTCCAGCCACAGAGTCTCTGAGCAAGGGCGCAAAGCGCTGTCAGTAATATTAATGCCGTCTATAGCACTGCCAACATACAAACATATAAACAGGCTACTTACATTTTTACATTAGGGTATTGTGTATTCCACTCTCCAATCTGTTGTGGCATTTGTGATTGAGCACCTTGACTTATGTGCTGATTGGTGGTTAAAGTCCAGTTTTGATTTTGTAGAGGCTGTGGTGCCATTTGCCACGGACCTGTGTTGATGTTGCACTGAGAAGGTGGACCAGTATAGTGGTAAGCACTACCGTAGTTATTGTTCCAGTTTTTCTGTTAATTTTGTATAGGCTGATAATTGTTTCTGTTTTTGTTCCAGTTCTTGTTGTTTCGATTTCTGTTATTTCCGTTATTGTTGCTGTGGCGCCTCTTGTGTGGGTTGCCGCTTGTTGTGTATATTATGTTGTGGATATTGTTCATATTGGGGCGTTTCTGATGATTTTGGTACGTGTATTGATTTGCGGAAGGAAGCTGTTGATTCTGCTGCGCTACGTAACCGACAGCGGCCGGCGCGAAGGCATGAACGTTTTGCATACCACTGGCGCAAACATTGTGGCATCAGCTTTGCCGTGCGGAACATTGATCTTCATATAACGTATGAAGAGAATCAAGAACAGTCAGAAAATATTCTGCATCTTGGTCTGGAATGTGCAGTAACTTTTCTTTAAAGTTAAAGGGCAATCTGGCTTTCAGTGCGCTGATTATATCGCGCTCAGCTACAGGTTCATTAAGAACGTGTCCCATATTCAAATATATCTCAAAGTATCAGCGCAAATTGACATGTTTGGCATTGAAAGGCTCTGGTTCCACAATATGTTTCCTAAAATGTTCTTGTACCGATTGCGACCAAAATTTTGCCAAGAAAGCTTTTTCTAACTGTTCGTATGTCACTCAACTGTGGGCTTCATTATGTGCCCACAGAGCTGCGTCAGCCTGGATGTAACCTATAACAAAAGAAATTCTCTTTTGGTCTCTCCGTGCTCTTGGGAACGCACTTCTAAACGCTTTCAGAAAAATTATGGGATGTACAGTACGTTCTCCTGGAATGATGTTTAATCAGACTTTCTTCTTCTTTGGCAAAGTAATATCGATTGCTTTGACAGCAGTTATTGTAGTGATCGGCTGGTGAATGGAAAGGAATGTACTGTCCATAATGTTACGATTGTAATTAAGTGTCCTGTGTACGGGTGTGACCTGTAATTGTTGTGAGGTGTGTGTTGTGACGGAGGATACATGACATAATTGTATCTGTTTTCATTACCAAAATGAGCATTTGATTATTAGCATTGTATTGTATGGAACCGGGAACCTAGAAACGAGGGAGAGGCTTCGTCCTCCCCGCCGCAGCTCGCAGTGGTACAAAACCCCACAACAGGCTACAGCAGTCCACTCACCTCACCGCCGCCCCACACTGAACCCAGGGTTATTGTGTCGCTGACACAGTTTAACTGAGGCGGTATAAGAAGAACCAAGCCGCCTTCACCGAGGCAGGTGGAAAATCGCCTTAAAAACCATCCACAGCCTGACCGGCGCACCAGACCTGGACACTAATCCTCTGGGCGGATTCGTGCCGGGGAACCGGCACGCCCTCACGCCGGCAAAGCGATTATTAGTAATATATTATTGTTTAGTGTTTCTGTTGTGCTGCGTTGGACTGAGCTGCCTCAGATACGACATATTTATTATTTATCACGTATTCGGCTACGGTGTCGTGCACAAATCTCAGTAATTTTTCCTCTATACATTGGTCAAACTATTTATTTGTCTGATCAAAACAGTCACGAAATCCTTTATTTATGTTGACTAAATGGTTGTCAGTGTGTAATTGCAGTTTGTAAGTAAGTTGCTTATCCATAGTGTTAAGAGACGCTCGGGGTAACCGCGCGGTCAAAGGCGTTTTGTCACGGTCCGCGAAGCAGGTTCGAGTCCTGCCTCGGGCATGCGTTTGTGTCTTGCTCTTATCGTAAGAGTAAGTTATATTAAGGAGCGTATAAGCTTAGGGGCCGATGACCTAAGCAGTTTGGTCCCATAATATCTTACCACAAATTTCCAGTTTCCATAGCGTTAACTTTAATTACAATAACGCATGTTTCTACTGAGTCAAGAGCTGATGGATAAGATTAGACTTGAGTGGCAACAGCTTCACATTTAGCGTTTAAATGTCTGACTTCAGTTTAAATACCTTTTACTTCTTTTGTGGTTATTTCCTACTGTAAGTTTCATTCGAAAAATTTTGAGCCAAGTTTGGACACTAGGTCCCAGTCTCGTGTTATTCTCGTCCACTCTTTCACACAAAGTGTCAACACAAGTTTTTAGTGCTATTGATTCTGCCTTAATATCGTCATGTCTCGTTTTTAAAACTGCCATCTGTTCGTCACTGTCTTTATTGTTTTCGGTCATCAGTTGTTTTTTTTTACATTCATTTGTTTGATAATAACATCAAACATAATGGAAATATTTGTGAACTAAAACTTCTCTTCCTCCGCCACGTCGTTTGACATGACGTCACGAACAAGAATCGGCTCTGAGCTCGATTTAGCTATTTCACTTGTGGTCGGCATATTTACGAAATTCCGTCACTAGGCATGTTAACTGCTGATTGATCGTCACTATTGGAGCCAACTTTAGAGTGATTGTCAGTGTTTCGTTCAATGTTGAAGTTGGATTCGGTTTGCATCTGTTGTCTGTAGTGTTCTAGTTTTGCTAAATGTTTACGTCTTACCAACATGCTACACGTAATGTAGATTGCAAGAAAAACCTTTAAACTCATTTGAGAAGGAATTCATGAAATTAATTTCCTATGGCAACAATGTTGACTTAATTGACCAACAATTGCTATTAATAGTGAAATACTTAACATTAATGGCTGCTTGCTTCTTACGTCGCACGTGACACAATTCGGTCATTTTGTGGAATGGTATGAGTGTATTGTTGCAATAAACTGTGTGATAAAAATAATTTGGAATAAAATTGACTGCTACAGTTATGGAAAATTTTGACAAAGCTGGGAAGCATGCTATAATTACTGGAAGCGCTTGGACTAGTGTCCTAGTGTAAAAATTCGATGTCTTACCTTGGCCTCAGTTGTGCGACTGGATTCGTGATTTCACGTCAGAACGGTCACAGTTCGTTGTAACAGATGGAAAGTCATCGAGTAAAACAGAAGTAATATCCGGCGTCCCCCAAGGACGTGTTATGGGCCTTGTACTGTTCTTGATCTATATTAGCAACACAGGAGAAAATCTCAGTAGCCATCTTAAACTGTTTGCAGATGATGCTGTCATTTACCGTCTTGTAAAGTCATCAGATGACCAAAACGAATTTCAAAATGATTCAGATAAGATATCTCTACAGTGCTAAAAGTGGCAATTGTCCCTGAATAAAGAAAGGTGTGAAGTTATTCACATGAGTACTAAAAGAATTCCACTAAACTTCGACTATGCGATAAGTCATACAAATCTGAAGGCTGTAAATTCAACTAAGTACTTAAGGATTACAATTACAAATACCCTAAATTGGAACGATCACATAGATAATGTTGTGGGTAGAGCAAACTAAAGACTGTGATTCATTGGCAAAACACTTAGAAGGTGCAACAGGTCTACTAAAGAGACTGCTTACACCATGCTTGTCCGCCTATTCTAGAATATTAATGTGCGGTGTCGGATTCGCATCAGATGGGGCTGACGGATGACGTCGAAAAACTACAAAGAATGGCAGCTCGTTTTGTATTATCCCGAAGTAGGGGAGTTAGTGACACCGACATGAAAAGTGAATTGGAGTAGCAGTCATTAAAACAAATACGTTTTTCGTTGCGACGAGATCTTCTTACGAAATTTCAATCACCATTTTTCCCCTCCGATTGCGAAAACATTCTGTTGGCACATAGGGAGAGATGATCATCATGATAAAAGAAGATAAATCAAGGCTCGCATGGATAAATTTAAGGGCTCGTTTTTCTGACACGTAATTCAAGAGTGGAACAATAGAGAGACAGCTTGAAGGTGTTTCACTGAACCATCTGCCAGGCACTTTGTTGTGAATAGCCGAGTAATCACATAGACGATGCAGATGTAGATGGACCCAAGTGTGTGGTGTTGCTTCCAGATTTCATCCAACAGTTCGAATGGTTAGTCTTTTTGTTCATCTTTGCAAATATTTCATTGCAATGGCAAGTTAGATGTGATCCTATTATCCATGCAACAAAACAATGTAGCAAATACAATAAAAGGTCTTGTCACGGTCACCGGTTTAATTTATCGGTTTTTCCGTTCAGGTTTGAGTATATCAGACAACAGACAAATAATAATAGATAATGATAATAATATGTGATCAGATTACAAATTTCTAATGGTCCTTAATTCATACTTCGGGTGCTTGACAAGGCTTTTTGCGTAAGGTCTGTTCATGGTAAGTTTGACAGTGAGTGACTCGCCTGAAAATGTTTCTTTATCAGACTTCGTAGATTCAACAATTTCAAAGCATTGGCTAGTGCTGGATCATTCATAAGATTTGTAACCCGCAACCTTTAGCCATAGCTTGCAACATAAATAAAACACAAGATTAAATAATATCACTGTATTCACAAAATATTACAGTAAATTATATACACACTTGTATTCATTCTGTTGCTGCCTGAAACTACGAGTATATTTAGTGAGATTGCAACGCAATAAATTAGCAATAATGGCGGCGTGCCAACTAATTATCTGCAGCGATGGCAGTTATGCGTCCAATCTGGACCACTACAAGAACAAAAAAGATGCCGTCTTCTCGGCAAGACAACTGAACTGCGTAATCATTCTAAGGCTTCCACGTTTTCACGCTGCAGTCGACACAGCTGCTTATACTAATTAGTATCTTAGATAATTCTTTATTTATGTTCTCAACTTACATCTACGTTTCTGCAATATATCAACGCCCATCCTACAAATGTGTCTTTAAAGGATCCATATGCTATAGACGTAGAAGGAAGAGCCCAATGCCGTACTGACTTTTAATGATTAGATTTCAACTTGTGGATGAGCTCGAACTGAGCAAACGTATCTGTCTCTGGGATGCAGAATCAGTGGGTAGTATGTAGTGTTTCATTTCATAATCACAGCACAGATGACCATTCTTTGAGCATGCTGAACCGAGTGTGATGATTTGGTGTGTCTTTGGGTATAATATGTCATAATCACGCTACATAATCTGGTTAACCTAAATAAGAAATGTTTTCACACAACAACTAGTTCCCACGAGTTTCTGAGTCAGGTGCCAGAATGCTCCTGTCGCACTCTAGAAAACAGCTGAATGCAGCACCAGATAAATAAAAGACGTTTTCGCATCTGCTGTGCTTCGTAAAACTATACGAGTGTCAGCCGTGACGCGTAATATACACCTCTCTGTAGACAAATGGTGAAACAGATAACCGAATAGTCGAATAGTCCGTGGATGTAACAACCACTCGTGACAAGTCACATAATCCTCTGAAAACGCTGCAGCTGGAAACATCCAAGCAAATGTTGGCTCTTCGAACATGGCACTTCATCCATGCGTCGCAACGGCGACTCAGTGCTGGCACAAATAAGAATTAGCCCAACCGGGGGATAATCTGCTCGTATCACAGGAAATTTGGGGTTGTCGCCATCAGAGTCGTTAGCCCTGTAACGAGGAAAGCACCTCAGAAATCAGTAGCGACATGAGGTTGTTTTCAAAACCGGACAACTGTCTACTGCTGATAACAAAACAATCTCTTAACTAAGGTTCCTCACTGGTACAGATACTGGTGTCTCAATTTATCCTTCCTCACGTCCTTCACGCCAAAACATCGGTAACAGTTATATGTGATTGGAGTTCCCACAACATCTATGGCCATGTCACCTTGCATCACACACCTTCATCGTGAATCCTATGGTGATGCATTATCACCGACATGTTACATCTGATTTTTGAGTACATTTCTTATCGTTCATCACCGATGAATGCTTTAAAAAACAACTGTCTACTTATGGACATAGATGCCATGCCAATATTGCTGGCCAGGATCACCACACGATGATCTGTTTCACCAGTTCCCTGAAGTCACTACATCTCTATCTGGAAAAATTCTGTTAAAAATGTGTCTCACGAACAAAGTATAAGAACGAAAGAAAAAGATAAAAAGTGTATAAATCCAACCCCCCCCATGAACCATTGACCTTGCCGTTGGTGGGGAGATTTTCGAGCCTCAGCGATACAGATAGCCGTACCGTACGTTCAACCATAATGGAGAGTATGTGTTGAGAGGCCAGACAAACGTGTGGTTCCTGAAGAGGGGCAGCAGCCTTTTCAGTGGTTGCAGGGACAACATTCTGGATGATTGACTGATCTGGACTTTTAACATTAACCAAAACGGCCATGCTGTGATGGTACTGCGAACGGCTGAAAGCAAGGGGAAACTATAGCCTAATTTTACCCGAGGGCATGCAGCTTTACTGTATGGTTAAATGATGAGTCCTCTTGGGTAATATATTCCGGAGGTAAAATAGTTCCCCATTCGGATCTCAGGGCGGGGACTACTCTGTAGGACGTTGTTATCAGGAGAAAGAAAACTGGAGTTCTACGGATCGGTGGTTGGAATGTCAGATCCCTTAATCGGGCAGGTAGGTTAGAAAATTTAAAGAGGGAAACGGATAGGTTAAAGTTAGATATAGTGGGAATTAATGACGTTCGGTGGCAGGAGGAACAAGGCTTTTGGTCAAGTGAATACAGGGTTATAAATACAAAATCAAATAGGGGTAATGCAGGAGTAGGTTTAGTAATGTGACTATGAAGTCTTTCGCAACGGAGTCCTTGATAAAAAGTTCTGGGTTTAATTGCTGCGTCAAATTTGAAGAATATATTTTCACGCTTCAAACTATTGGGACTCTGTCATCAGGGAAGCAGTTGAAATTAGACTATGTGAAAATAATTTCAACAGAGACTCTGGATATGCAATCTGCAACGCATGGAAGCACGCAGTTGATAAAGAAAGAACGCAGAGGGAGACATCTTACATTCCTGGAAGTTCTCCGCCTTTTGCCAAGAATGGCGCTGCAAGCAACGCTGGATAAAGCGCGCAAACAAAATCTATGGACATAGCGGCCGCCACCTCCGTACGGGCCGTTTTCACCGTGACGTCATCCAGCCAATGAGAAGCCGTCCACTGCTTATACAAGCAGAAGCCTCACCGGTCCACGACAGACAGTTTTACCCCTGACGAAGATGACGGAGGTAGTCATCGAAAGCTTCGGATCTTATCCAAATTTGACGCGGCAAGTAAACCCAGAACTTTTTAGGCAAGGTTTAATAATGAATAGGAAAATAGGAATGCGGTTAAGCTAGTATTAACAGCATAGTGAACGCATTATCGTGGTCAAGATAGATACGAAGCCCACGCCAACCGCAATAGTACAAGTTTATACGCCAACGAGCTCTGCTGATGACGAAGAGATTGATGAAATGTATGATGAGATAAAAGAATTTATTCAGATAGTGCAAGGAGACGAAAATGTAATAGTCATGGGTCACTGGAACTCGATAGCAGGAAAACGAAGAGAAGGAAACGTAGTAGTTGAATATGGAATGGGACTAAGGAATGAAAGAGGAAGCCGCCTGGTAGAATTTTGCACAGGGCATAACTTAATTATAGCAACACTTGGTTCAAGAATCATGGAAGAAGGTTGTATACATGGAAGAAGCCTGGAGATACTAGAAGATCTCAGATAGTTTAAATAATAGTAAGACAGAGATTCAGGAAGCAGGTTTTAAATTGAAAGATGTTTCCAGGAGCAGATGTGGACTCTGACCACAATCTATTGGTTATGAACTGTAGATTAAAATTGAAGAAACTGCAAAAAGTTAGGAATTTGAGGAGTTGGGACCTGAATAAACTGAAAGAACCAGAGGTTGTACAGAGTTTCAGGGAGAGCATTAGGGAACAATCGACAAGAATGTGGGAAAGAAATACAGTAGAAGAATCATGGGTAGCTTTGAGAGATGAAATAGTGAAGGCAGCAGAGGATCAAGTACTTAAAAAGACGAGGGGTAGTAGAAATCCTTAGGTAACAGAAGAGATATTGAATTTAACTGATGAAAGGAGAAAATACAAAAAGGCAGTAAATGAAGCAGGCAAATGGGATACAACGTCTCAAAAATGCGTCTCAAAAATGAGATCGACAGCAAGGGCAAACTGGCTAAACAGGGATGGCTAGAGGACAAATGTAAGGATGTAGAGGCGCATATCACTGGGGGTAAGATAGATACTGCCTACAGGAAAATTAAAGAGACGTTTGGAAAAACGAGAACCACTTGCCTGAATATCAAGAGCTCAGATGGAAACCCAGTTCTTAGCAAAGAAGGGAAAGCAGAAAGGTGGAAGGAGTAAATAGAGGGCCTATATAAGGGCAATGATTTTGAGGACAATATCATGGAAATGGAAGAGAATGTAGATGAAGATGAAATAGGAGATATGATACTGCGTGATGTGTTTGACAGAACACTGAAAGGCCTAAGTCGAAACAAGAACCCGGGAGTAGACAACATCCCATTAGAACTACTGACAGCCTTGGGACAGCCAGGCCTAACAAAACTCTACCTTCTAGTGAGCAAGATGTATGAGACAGGGGAAATACCCTCAGACTTCAAGAAGAATATAATAATTGCAATTCCAAAGTAAGCAGGTGCTGACATATGTGAAAAATACCGAACTATCAGTTTAATAAGGCACGGGTGCTAAATACTAACAAGAATACTTTACAGACGAATGAAAAACTTCTAGAAGCCGACCTCGGGGAAGGTCAGTTTGAATTCCGTGAGGCAATACTGACCCTACGAGTTATCTTAGAAAATAGATTAAGGAAAGGCAAACTTAGGTTTCTAGCATTTGTAGACTTAGAAAAAGTTTTTGACAATGTTGACTAGAATACTCTCCTTCAAATTCTGAAAGTGGCAGGGGTAAAATACAGGGAGCGAAAGGCTATTTACAATATGTACAGAAACCAGACGGTAGTTACAAGAGTCGAGGGGCATGAAAGGGAAGCAGTGGTTGGGAAGGGAGTGAGAGAGGGTTGTAGCCAATCCTCGATATTATTGAACCTGTATGTTAGCAAGTAATATAGGAAACAAAAGAAAAATTGGGAGTAGGATTTAAAATCCGTGGAGAAGAAATAAAAACTTTGAGGTTCACCGATGACACCGTAATTCTGTCAGAGACAGCAAAGGACCTGGAAGAGCAGCTGAACGGAATGGACAGTGTCTTTAAAGGAGGAGGATATAAGATGAACATCAACAAAAGCAAAACGAGGATAATGGAATGTAGTTGAATGAAATCTGGTAATGCTGCGGGAATTAGATTATAAAATGAGACGCTTAAAGTAGTAAATGAGTTTTGCTATTTTGGGGCGCAAAATAATTGACGACGGTTGAAGTAGAGAGGATATAAAATGTAGACTGTCAATGACAAGGTAAGCGTTTCTGAAGAAGAGAAATTTGTTAACATCGAGTATAGCTTTAAGTGTGAGGAAGTCGTTTCTGAAAGTAGTTGTGTGGCGTGTAGCCGTGTGTGTAAGTGAAACATGGATGATAAATAGACAAGAAGAGAATAGAAGCTTTCGAAATGTGGTGCTACAGAAGAATGCTTAAGGTTAGATTGGTATATCTCATAACTAACGAGGAGGTATTGGAGAGGATTGGGGAGAGGAGAAGGTTGTGGCACGACTAGAAGAAGGACTCGGTTGGTAGGACGTGTTCTGAGGCATCAAGGGATCACCAATTTAGTTTGGAGGGCAGCGTGGAGGGTAAAAATTGTAGAGGGAGACCAAGAGATGAATACACTGTGCAAATTAAGTGGGATGCAGGTTTCAGTAGATACTTGGAGATGAAGCAGCTTGCACAGGCTAGAGTAGCATTGAGAGCTGCATCAAACCAGTCTCAGAACTGAAGACCACAACAACAACAACTGCTTTCGCTACGGTCCTCTCAACTGAGTGCCGAATATTCTGAGAAACTGGAGCCTGGTTGAGCAGGGTGTGAGAATTACGTGCATTATTATGTGGATTGTTAGCATTTCCTACATATCACGATTCTAGCACTTTTCTGTAGTGAGTGAAGGCTCATTCATGACTCGGTAGCGATGTTGTTTGCATGTATTGTGTTTTATTCCTCTGGTGAATTACCACAATCACTTATTGACCACGATTTAAGTCCCTGTAATTCTTGTACCGTTTACCGCTTCTTCCTTTCATCTAAACCATCCAATTGTTGCTGGGGCCGACAAGTGTTGGGTTAGTACTACCCTATGTCAAAAAGTGTTACTTTGTTCTCTGCACTTTTCGTAGGTGAACAGTTCCCGTAATTATATGTTACTCATATACGACAGCAGAGAACTTTCTGATAAACAGAGATTAATGTTGACCACTGACGAAATAAATCTCGGGTGAACAGCCTGGTATGAGTGAGTATAGGACACAGCGTACCTGATGATGGAAACGGGGTCGATTGCCGAAATACTGTGTCCTATGCACACTCATACCAGGCTGTTCACCCGAGATTTATTTCGTCATAAAATACGCCTGGAGAAATTGAAGAATCACAATGTGGACCACTGTTGCGTTTTATAATTAGGATATCATCGTGGTAGTTATCTTTTGTGAGTGAATACACTCCTGTCTCATGTTTACTGGGACCACCTCTGTCCTATCACTTACCCCGGCGCGGCACTCCTTTTGATAAATTCGTAAGATCCCACGGCTCGCAATCTTACTAGCAGTTACTGCGGGTCTTTCTGACATCCACAGAGGTATGTCGAAAGTACAGCTGAATCCTGACAGTACCTGCTATAGGACTGACTGAACATTTCTGTGACATTTTCACGCTTACTAAATAAACCTGTGATGTAACTCGTTGTTTTTCTTAGGATATCGTTTCCTCCATCAGTCCTGTCTACTATGGATCCAAAACTAAGGAGGAATGTTCAAGTACTGATCGGACGAGATTTCTGTAAGCTATCTCCTTTGCGGATCCGCTACACTTGCTGAGGATTGGCATCCGTCTCTTTGGTTCCAGTTTAAATCGCACCGTACACGTATTTCCAGGTATGTGATAGATGAAGCTGTTTCCTCTGACTGTTCTTAAATCGCCAAAGCGTATGTGCCGTTCTGTCCATTAATGAGCAACACATTCAGTTTCTTTATGCTGAGGGCCTACTGCCAATTTTAGCACTAAATACCAATTCTCTTCAGATCTTCCAACAGGTCATTTCGGTTTTCAAGTGTTGCGAATTCTGTGTATAAGTGATGTTTGAAATCCTATTCAACGACCGTTCTTGAACAATGGAGTATAGATCGAGTATAGATTTAAGTGTCAGGATGTTGTTTCTAGTATTTGTATGGAGTGTAGCCATGTATGGAAGGGAAACGTGGACGATAAATAGTTTAGGCAAGAAAAGAATAGCAGGTTTCGAAATGTGGTGCTACAGAAGAATGCTGAAGCTTAGATGGGTGGGTCACATAACTAATGAGGAGGTATTAAATAGAATTGAAGAGAAGAGAAATTTGTGGCACAACTTGAGTAGAAGAAGGGATCGGTTGGTAGGGCATATTCTGAGGCATCAAGGGATGATCACCGGTTTAGTATTGGAGGGGAGCGTGGAGGGTAGAAATCGTAGAGGGAGACCAAGAGATGAATACACTGAACAGGTTCAGAAGGACGTAGGTTGCAGTAGGTACCGGTAGATGAAGAAGCTTGCACAGGATAGAGTAGCATGGAGAGCTGCATCAAACCAATCTCTGGAGTGAAGACCACAACAACAACAACAATCCAAAAACGTTGATTATGCATAGTTGTAAGTAAATCTAAAACTGCAGAAAGTGAAAGAACGCTAATATTTAGTCAGAATTGTGTATCGAAAAATTAACGTTATTATGTGTTACTTATGTACTGTAATATCCCAGAGGCCATATTCTATAAATTTTGTGACAGTCAGCTATGTCTCTGACGCTACAGAAAAATGCGCTTAATTCTTTTCCCTTTTGTTGTGGAAACGAAAAGCTACGGACGTATTTTCTTGTAGCGGTCGATTTATGAATGTGTTCTTTCGCAGTATATGTATTAAACATTATCTTGTCTCCCTTTATCTTCCTACACGTGAGATGATTGATAAAATAATATAAGAAACCTGATATGGAAATTCTTTTGGCCATCACCTTTAGTTTCTCGTAATGGCGCAAAGGCAGCTATTACGTTAAAATGGGAAATATTGGTAATGTAATGGCTTCAGTCGACAATATAAGTAGAGGAAATAACGTTCAGCTATTTTTCTTAACGTTTGAAAGTCATTACATTTAAGCCAGCCTGATAACAATTTGAATTTAAGTGAGAAACATTCCAAAGCTCTAGGCTGTATCAGAATTAACATCGTTGTTCAACAGTATTGAGATAACAGCTTTAATTTAAAAAGTGAAATTGTTTTTGATTAAGTTGCTGACAAGCATTTCACCATTACAAACAGGTTATAAAATGATGTTACTATAATTATTGCCCCCCCCCCCCCATGAACTATGGACCTTACCGTTGGTGGGGAGGCTTGCGTGCCTCAGCGATACAGATAGCCGCACCTGCAACCACAACGGAGGGGTATCTGTTGAGAGGCCAGACAAACGAGTGGTTCCTGAAGAGGGGCAGCAGCCTTTTCAGTAGTTGCAGGGGAAACAGTCTGGATGATTGACTGATCTGGCCTTGTAACAATAACCAAAACGGCCTTGCTGTGCTGGTACTGCGAACGGCTGAAAGCAAGGGGAAACTACAGCCGTAATTTTTCCCGAGGGCATGCAGCTTTACTGTATGATTACACGATGATGGCATCCTCTTGGGTAAAATATTCCGGAGGTAAAATAGTCCCCCATTCGGATCTCCGGGCGGGGACTACTAAGAGGATATCGTTATCAAGAGAAAGAAAACTGGCGTCCTACGGATCGGAGCGTGGAATGTCAGATCCCTTAATCGGGCAGTTAGATTAGAAAATATAAAAAGGGAAATGGATAGGTTAAAGTTAGATATAGTAGGAATAAGTGAAGTTCGGTGGCAGCAGGAACAAGACTTCTGGTCAGGTGACTACAGGGTTATAAACACAAAATCAAATAGGGGTAATGCAGGAGTAGGTTTAATAAAGAATAGGAAAATAGGAATGCGGGTAAGTTACTACAAACAGCATAGTGAACGCATTATTGTGGCCAAGATAGATACGAAGCCCACACCTACTACAGCAGTACAAGTTTATATGCCAACTAGCTCTGCAGATGACGAAGAAATTGAAGAAATGTATGATGAAATAAAAGAAATTATTCAGATTGTGAAGGGAGACGAAAATTTAATAGTCATGGGTGACTGGAATTCGAGTTTAGGAAAAGGGAGAGAAGGAAACATAGTAGGTGAATATGGATTGGGGCTAAGAAATGAAAGAGGAAGCCGCCTGGTAGAATTTTGCACAGAGCACAACATAATCATAACTAACACTTGGTTTAAGAATCATGAAAGAAGGTTGTATACATAGAAGAACCCTGGAGATACTAAATGGTATCAGATAGATTATATAATGGTAAGACAGAGATTTAGGAACCAGGTTTTAAATTGTGAGACAATTCCAGGGGAAGATGTGGACTCTGACCACAATCTATTGGTTATGACCTGTAGATTAAAACTGAAGAAACTGCAAAAAGGTGGGAATTTAAGGAGATGGGACCTGGATAAACTAAAAGAACCAGAGGTTGTACAGAGATTCAGGGAGAGCATAAGGGAGCAATTGACAGGAATGGGGGAAATAAATACAGTAGAAGAAGAATGGGTAGCTTTGGGGGATGAAGTAGTGAAGGCAGCAGAGGATCAAGTAGGTAAAAAGACGAGGGCTAGTAGAAATCCTTGGGTAACAGAAGAAATATTGAGTTAAATTGATGAAAGGAGAAAATATAAAAATGCAGTAAGTGAAACAGGCAAAAAGGAATACAAACGTCTCAAAAATGAGATCGACAGGAAGTGCAAAATGGCTAAGCAGGGATGGCTAGAGGACAAATGTAAGGATGTAGAGGCCTATCTCACTAGGGGTAAGATAGATACCGCCTACAGGAAAATTAAAGAGACCTTTGGAGATAAGAGAACGACTTGTATGAATATCAAGAGCTCAGATGGAAACCCAGTTCTAAGCAATGAAGGGAAAGCAGAAAGGTGGAAGGAGTATATAGAGGGTCTATACAAGGGCGATGTACTTGAGGACAATATTATGGAAATGGAAGAGGATGTAGATGAAGATGAAATGGGAGATATGATACTGCGTGAAGAGTTTGACAGAGCACTGCAAGACCTGAGTCGAAACAAGGACCCCGGAGTAGACAATATTCCATTGGAACTACTGACGGCCGTGGGAGAGCCAGTCCTGACAAAACTCTACCATCTGGTGAGCAAGATGTATGAAACAGGCGAAATAGCCTCAGACTTCAAGAAGAGTATAATAATTCCAATCCCAAAGAAAGCAGGTGTTGACAGATGTGAAAATTACCGAACTATCAGTTTAATAAGTCACAGCTGCAAAATACTAACACGAATTCTTTACAGACGAATGGAAAAAGTAGTAGAAGCCAACCTCGGGGAAGATCAGTTTGGATTCCGTAGAAACACTGGAACACGTGAGGCAATACTGACCTTACGACTTATCTTAGAAGAAAGATTAAGGAAAGGCAAACCTACTTTTCTAGCATTTGTAGACTTAGAGAAAGCTTTTGACAATGTTGACTGGAATACTCTCTTTCAAATTCTAAAGGTGGGAGGGGTAAAATACAGGGAGCGAAAGGCTATTTACAATTTGTACAGAAACCAGATGGCAGTTATAAGAGTCGAGGGACATGAAAGGGAAGTAGTGGTTGGGAAGGGAGTAAGACAGGGTTGTAGCCTCTCCCCGATGTTGTTCAATCTGTATATTGAGCAAGCAGTAAAGGAAACAAAAGAAAAATTCGGAGTAGGTATTAAAATTCATGGAGAAGAAATAAATACTTCGAGGTTCGCCGATGACATTGTAATTCTGTCAGAGTCAGCAAAGGACTTGGAAGAGCAATTGAATGGAATGGACAGTGTCTTGAAAGGAGGACATAAGATGAACATCAACAAAAGCAAAACAAGGAATATGGAATGTAGTCTAATTAAGTCGGGTGATGCAGAGGGAATTAGATTAGGAAATGAGGCAGAAAGATTAAGGAAAGTAGTAAAGGAGTTTTGCTATTTGGGGAGCAAAATAACTGATGGTGGTCGAAGTAGAGAGGATATAAAATGTAGGCTGGCAATGGCAAGAAAAGCGTTTATGAAGAAGAGAAATTTGTTAACATCCAGTATTGATTTAAGTGTGTGGAAGTCATTTCTGAAAGTATTCGTATGGAGTGTAGCCATGTATGGAAGTGAAACATGGATGATAAATAGTTTGGACAAGAAGAGAATAGAAGCTTTCGAAATGTGGTGCTACAGAAGAAAGCTGAAGATTAGATGGGTAGATCACATAACTAATGAGGAAGTATTGAATAGGATTGGGGAGAAGAGAAGTTTGTGGCACAACTTGACCAGAAGAAGGGATCGGTTGGTAGGACATGTTCTGAGGCATCAAGGGATCACCAGTTTAGTATTGGAGGGCAGCGTGGAGGGTAAAAATCGTAGAGGGAGACCAAGAGATGAATACAATAAGCAGATTCAGAAGGATGTATGTTGCAGTAGGTTCTGGGAGATGAAAAAGCTTGCAGAGGATAGAGTAGCATGGAGAGGTGCATCAAACCAGTCTCAGGACTGAAGACCACAACAACAACAACATAATTATTGCAACAGTACAGGTAATAGCTGGTTGTTTCATCTCTTTCCGTAGTACTTTTTTATACTATGCAATATTTATAAATTTTTTTCGACAAACTATATGCATGGTATACGCTGGGAGGGCATTTGCATTAAGAAGTGAAATTTCTCAGAGCATTAATTCAACCTGTTTTTGATTGCCTAGCGCATTTCTTTTCTGCCAGCATATAAACTAGCCGTTCATATGGATCTGAGAAAAATCGTACAGGAGTGGTGGTTCTGCAAGGTTCGCAGGAGAGCTTCTGTAAAGTTTGGAAGGTAGGAGACGAGGTACTGGCAGAAGTAAAGGTTTGAGGACTGGGCGTCGGTCGTGCTTGGGTAGCTCAGTTGGTAGAGCACTTGCCCGCGAAAGGCAAAGGTCCCGAGTTCGAGTCTAGGTCCGGCACACAATTTTATCTGCGAGGAAGTTTCATATCAGCGTACACTCCGCTGTAGAGTGAAAATTTCATTCTAAAAATTAACTAACCAATTTAAATAAAGGAGAGAGTGACAATATAGCATCCACTTGTCGCCAACTTAAGCACCAGTCCGTCACTCAATGGTCAACTTCGTCGACTGCCTCTAAGCAAACTCCGGATGGCAAGGTTACCAAGTTACCACAAGGGATCTACCACACTGCAGAAGGTATTTTGGCCTCGTCACTCCATATTGTCCCTGAGTAGATCAAAGGATGGCGAACTTGTGGTGCTTATCGTCAGCGTAACGCGAGAATGGTATCCGGTCACTGCCCTGAATCTTGGATCGAAGACAGCATGCTTCCATAGAAAGACGGCTATCTCTACTCTCCTCATTTACACATTGCACCAGATAGTATACCAGAAACAACTGTTAACTTTCGCGGGCAAGTGCTCTTCCAACTGAGCTACCCAAGCATGACCTACGTCCCATCCTCACAGCTTTACTTATGCCAGTATCTCGAATGCTACCTTCCAAACTTTATAGAAGCTCTCCTGCGAACCTTGCAGAACTCTCATTCCTCAAAGAAAGGAGGACATGCAACAACTGTCACTCAGTGCGAGGCTCTCACTGACTTGTACCAATGTGCACACCTCCCCAGCCTAGCTCGAGTCCAAGGGGTTGATACTAGCTCAGAGGCAAACTTCCGTTGGGTGGCCACACTCCACCCACACTCCCCCGAAATCCAATCGGAAGTATCACCCCTTCTCACATGTGACCTAAGCACTGTTGCAATCCATATGAAGGGCAACCGTTTAACAATTGAGACAAACCAATATTTACTACGAGTATACACTGAGTGAGAGCTGACTCAGCCACTCTTGGCATTAAGTTCACTTCTCTGCCTCTTCGTGTGTCCTGTGTCGGGATGCAGCAGAATCCGGCACACCAGCAACTTATTGATAACAGCCCGTACACAGATCAAAAGTCTGAATTAATTTTTGTTTATTTTTGGTGACAATATTTTTCTAACTATAGTAGATCATTGTGACCCAGTTAACTAGCAGTTAATTCGTGAGACACAATTTCTAGTCAAACATGATGGCCACGAGGGGTAGCCGCGCGGTCTAGGGAACCTTGTCACGATCCGTGCGGCTCGCGCCGTCGGAGGTTCGAGTGCTCCTTCCGGCATGGGTGTGTGTGTTGTCCATAGTTTAAGCTAGGTCAAGTAGTGTGTAGGCTTAGGGACCGACGACCTCAGTGCTTTGGTCCCATAAGATCATACCACAAATTTTGAAACATGATGGGTTTCCAAGGACCTAAACAACACATTTTCTAAAATCAGAAGCAACTGGGCAAATGATGCAACATTTGTCACACTAAAAAAGTATTTGACTTTTTAAAATGTGCTTTAGCATTCAAAGCTTGTAAAATTCTTGCAAGTCATTAACATGGACAAAAACATAAAACGGTATATATATATATATATATATATATATATATATATATATATATATATATATGTACTTTAACACTACCTTTTTCATTTCATTTATTTGCCATCAGTAGTATATCAATAGGACCTTTTGCTCACCATTCAAGTTTAAGCCGCAAGTCCTCACTGCAGCCGCAAAGAATTCCAAAATCAAGGGACAGGAAGATTAAAAAATGACAGGAAACGTAAGAAGTGCAGTACGGCAGTGACAGGAAATTTAGAAAACTGTTGGAAGATGGTGGTGCGACATTTTAAAAAATGTGAGATGCCAGTCGTGGCAAATTTAAAAATTCAACTTGAATGTGACAAAAATTTATAAATCTAGTACCTGTGCAGAGTCATGGATTCTGACAATCTGGATTGTGACATCATTCAGTCAAGATTAGCTACCTGCTTGTAACAGCATAATGGCGTCATAGTACAGAGGGCAACGCTTTTGACATCATGAGCGGAGTACTGACTTTCAAACGTGACGTCTTGAATCCAAGTGTGTACCATTTTGGAAGAAGTATTGGTTTGCTGGCGTCGGTAAAACATATCCTGCCGACTAACAGCAGTATTCGAAGAACCATATCTACAGAAAGTAAATATGCAGTGATAAACGTTTAGAGGATAATACATGCTATGTATTCGCAGCCTGGAATACGAGCAACCGCCAGCTATAGAAGAAAATGACAACAGTGAAAATTTGTTCCTGACGGATGCTGCAACCAGATTTCCCGTAATGCGGGAGCGGTTGCATTAACCGCATTGGCCACCCCTGCACCACGTAAGGCCAGACCCAGACTTCCATGCCTCACAACCAGTACCCACAAACACATTATGTAATTGTCACACACGGGAGGACATGTTAACTGAAAGTTGCTGCCTGATACCGGCGGATAAATACGATATTGCATCGTTTTTCTTAACAAAAGAGGTATTTTAGTATCGTATTTAAACGGTAAAGCCCATTTCGTTTTGGATACTCCGATATAATCTGCCAGAATTGACCACTTAAACAGGCAGTATCCTTTGTCTGAATATTTATAACTATATTTTTATTAACTATCACTTCCAGCAGTTTTGCATGTAGTCGTGCACAAAACGGTTTCTTTTCATTAACATTAACAATCAGTTGAACAATTTGTTTTCGGTGCAGCAAGGAGAAACTGGAAGGATTGAGAGGGTCTTATATGCGTGTCACATCAGGTGTTGGGTGACGCTGAAAAGTGGCTGAAACAATATAGCTGACTGTACAGTTAGTAACCTCAATTTGGTACCTATACGAAACTGTTTGGACTTCACCTACTCTCAGCCCCTGAGTTTGATCCAGGTCACCACGATTTCTCTTCCATTTGTTTTTCGTAATACATTTACTGCATACAACACCACCCGTCCTCTGGCAGCCCGTTCGGGAGGACGCAGCGGTGGACGACGAGCGATGGTCTGACGAACAGTTGTATACGAAAAGTTGTTATCTGAACTTACAAGGCTCAGTCGCATGTCTGGGAGAGTCAGACAGTGGTGAAGTTAATCTCACTGCGAAATTATAACTGTCGTTGAAAAAAATCCATTGTTACCATGCAGTTCAGAGGTGAGGAGGTGAACCTACATTTGAATATTTTAGCTCCCTTGAATTTGCGTATCCGTTCCCTGTTGCTCAGTTATGTGTATATTGAAGGCGAGATAACTTCGAGATCATTTTCGCTGAAATGTGGAAAATGAGATGTAAATATAATGCTTATGTTAATAAGACTGGATTTACTGCCTGTTTTCCCTTTTGGAATAAGTTGGAACACGTCTAGAGCTGGAGCTGGTGGGAACTTGTTGACTAGATGTTTAACAAGGGATAAGTCGACTCTTTGAATGTACGTGTACACGCTCTTTCCCCACAACACTTGCTGATTCTACAGTAAGGGTCGGAACTATTCAGAATCAGAAGCGCGGGACATGAAAGTTAGGCTCCAGTTCGAGTAAGGTATTGATGTCGTGCCATCGTAACCATAATTGTCATTAAACATTTTTGTGTCAAGAACACATGTGCAACAAAAACTCTGTGCCTGACCTGTGTATCACTATTAACAAATTCACGTCGTTTCTCTAGTGACTACTGCTCATGCATGTTTGTTCTTATTCACTGGTGATATTTTAGCAAGCATCTAGAGAGAGCAGAGACTGTTGTCTCCCAGAATATTGAAGCCAATTGTGACGAAATTCTACTCATGCAGCAATTTTATGTAAATCTTAGTATTTTCTTCCACTGATTCTTTGTCTTTCCGATACGCTTCTGTTTATACTAAACGTTCAAACTTTATCGTACTGGCACTTGTTATAAATGTTTATGAGTTGCATAAATTTTGAAATTTTCCATTCCTTGCAGTATCTTTTTCGAATCTGCAAGCTTGAGGGTTGTGTAGCACTCATTTAGAGCAAAAGGAGAAGGTCTGCAGCAGCGGTCGCCTTGTTACACCTGAGGATAGTATTCCCGGCAGACATTAAAATTTCGTCCAAATTCTACCTTGGCAGTTCCCGGAAGCCAAACCGCTTGCGTCAAGGACCAGTAGACTGCCAGCCAGGGCGAAGCGGCAAACACGGAAGCGATCGTAATACCGGTGGACGTACATAGAAGCAGAGAGACATAGTCATATTTGGAAGAAAACAGTGTCGTGAGAGGACTATGTACAACGCAACAATAAGTTTTCAGCTTCTGAACCAGTAGAAATGAGCCTCTAAAAGGTGTAGTTGAGAAAATCTGAAGGCACTGGCAGACCTGAGAACGACGGAAACCAGAACACCTGATTTCATAGACATCCCCAAACACAGCAATATTCAAGAAAGGTAGTAGGAGTATGGCTTCGCTCTGAGAACTACGGGACTCAACTTCTGAGGCCATCAGTCCCCTAGAACTTAGAACTACTTAAACCTAACTAACTTAAGGACATCACACACATCCATGCCCGAGGCAGGATTCGAACCTGCGACCGTAGCGGTCACGCTGTTCCAGACTGAAGCGCCTAGAACCGCTCGGCCACAACAGCCGGCCGGTAGTAGGAGTAATCCACTAAATTACAGGCCCATATCGTTAACGCCGACATGCAGCAGGATTTTGGAACATATATGGTGTTCGAACGTTGTGAATTTCCTCGAAGAATACTGTCTATTGACACACAGTCAACATGGGTTTAGAAAACATCGTTCCTGTGAAGCACAACTAGCTCTTTATTCACATGAAGTGTTGAGTGCTATTGACAAGGGATATCTGATCGGTTCCGTATTTCTGGATTTCCTGAAGTCTTTTGACACGATACCACATAAGCGGCTCGTACTGCAATTGCGTCGTTATGCAATATCGTCTCAGTTATATGACTCGATTTGTGATCTCCAGTCAGAGAGTTCGTAGTAACTGACGGAAAGTCATCGAGTAAAACAGACGTGATTTCTGGAGTTCCCCAAGGTAGTTTTATAAACCCTTTGCTGTTCCTTATCTATATATACGATATGGGAGACAATCTGAGCAGCCATCTTCGGTTGTTTGCAGATGACGCTGTCGTTTATCGACAAATAAAGTCATCAGAAGTTAAAAAAACTGCAAAACGATTTAGAAAAAATATCTGAATGCTGCTAAAAGGGGCAGTTGATCGTAAATAACGAAGAGTGTGAGGTCATCCACATGAGTGCTAAAAGGAACTCGTTAAATTTCGGTTACACGATAAATCAGTCTAATCTTAAGGCCGTAAATTCAACTAAATACTTAGGTATTACAATTACGAACAACTTAAATTGGAAGGAACACCTAGAAAATGTTGTGGGGAAGGCTGACCAAAGACAACGTTTTATTGGCAGGACACTTAGAAAATGTAACAGACCTACTAAGGAGACTACCTAGACTACGTTTATCTGACCTATTTTAGAATAGTGCTCCGCGGTGTGGGATCCTTACCAGATAGGACTGACGGAGTACATCGAAAAAGTTCAAAGAAAGGCAGCAAGTTTTTTATTATCGCGAAATATGGGAGAGAGTGTCACACAAATGATACAGGATTTTGGGTGGATATCATGAAAAGAAAGGCATTTTTCGTTGCGACGGAATTTTCTCATGAAATTCCAGTCACCAACTTTCTCCTCCGAATGCGAAAATATTTTGTTGACACCGACCTACATAGGAAGGAACGATCACCAAGATAAAATAAGGGAAATCAGAGCTCGTACGGAAACATATAGTTGTTCATTCTTTCCGCGCTCTATGAGATTGGAATAATAGAGAATTGTGAAGGTGGTCCGATGAACCCTCTGCCAGGCACTTAAATCTTAAATAGAGAATTGTGAAGGTGGTTCGATGAGCCCTCTGCTAGGCACTTAATGTGATTTTCAGAGTGTCCATGTAGATGTAGAACCGACACATAATGCATTGGATGTGCCAACATAAATATCCCGTCCTCCTTAATTAATGGGTGATTGTTGAGTGCTGAGTGCCAACTGCCCAGCGCATAGTCTCAACCATCGGGTCAGTTGCAGCTAGCCTATGAAAGGGGAGGATATGGAGGTCGACCTTCAGCACGCCTAGCTATCTTCGATCGTTTATGGAAGCAAGAATCTGGCTGGAAGGAGGCTGCTGCTGCCGGCTGCGCCTCCAACTTCCAAGGCAACACTGATGGTGCGTGGAGGCCACCATCACCAAGCAGGTACGCTGGCAGCTTGACCTGCGTTATCTGTACCCCGTCTGTCATCCGCAGAGTGTGGGCCACTGCTGCCGATCATCGCCTTCCTGTGGCAGACCTGAGTGGTTCCAACTCCTGTCTCCTAAATGGAAGCTGGGAGCTGACCTCTGAGACCCAGAGAGTACTTCAGGCAGGCATGGGGCCGTGAGTCCTGAGAATTAAACTTCGGGGTCAACCCGAGCATTTTGGAGTTTGCTCGGTAGAGCGGTGTCCTTGGGACGACGGCCGTCCAGTGACGCAACAGCGGCCATCTAATGGTTTGCTGCACTGGTGGAACTGCAGGTCTAGCAGCTGCCAGCCTTCTTTAGTTGATGATGGGGTTGCTCTACCGGCCAGGCTGTGCCATGACGCTTTGGAAGACAATGCTGTGTTACTGAATAATAAATATACTAATGTAAGTGATGTTTTCTTGACACCCTTGAGCGTAACTGTGTCCTCACCGCCACATCCCGCCCAGCTCTCTCCTGATCACTAGGAACATGGGACCGGACTCCTGTTTTCTACCACCTGATCAAAGAAGAAAGCTGATGATAGCCCTAGACGAACTCTCTCAGCAGAGTGAACTTTGTGGACATCATCACTGTTGGATTTAAGACTAATTTGGCAATATTTTCCGCCACAATTGGTGAATGACCATCAAAGCGCTTTAAGTTAGATGCAGCCGATTGTTCTGATTGGTTTGTCGCTGAGATTGCATTCAGAGATGGATATGTACAGGTATTATAGTTAATAGGATTGGGTTTAAAGAGCCTAGACCTTTCATGGCTACCTATTTTTAAGTTTCTCAGAAGAGTGTTCATCTCTTCAAATAAATTTTTTGCAAGTGTCCAAATTTGTGTTGTCCTCGTCATATGAAGGAAACAAATGTAAAGTTGTACAAAGAATATTGATTTAGTGTCATCCGAAATTAGTGATGATTGGTACTCGACAAATGTTCATGACCAGCTATTAAGGAATTATATCTCCGCTTAATGCGTGAATGGCCACCAAAACTATTTAAATTAGGTGCAGATGATTAATCTGAATGGTTCGCTGCTGACACTGCATTCAGAAGTGGAATATGTACAGGTATTAAATCCAACAGAATTCGGTCTAAAGAGCCTAGACATTTCTTGGAGGCCTGTTTCTTTATATATATATATATATATGGAGGCCTGTTTCTTTATATATATGTATATATATGGAGGCCTGTTTCTTTATATATATATATATATATGCAGCAGCAGCAGCGCCTGGCCTATTCTAAGTCCGAATCAAGGTCACGCACTATCACGCTTCTATAAAAGCGAGCGAGCACCGCGCAGCGGATCACTCGCGCTGCTGCTGCTGCACAGGCAACTGCATTGAACCCCGCCAAGATGCCATACAGAAGATATCGTCGTCGTTCCAGACAAACAGTTTATAAAACAACTGAGAACATCGAATTCACAAAATCTGTTGCAGACAAGAAGAAGAATTCTGTCAAGAACACCGCTGCTACTGCACTTGTCGATGGACCATGTGTTTTCTGTGGATGCAGACTTAATTTTAGCATTGACATTAATGATTCCTTTACCCATGGTAATGGTTGGCTTACTGTAGCTGTTGTACGAGGTGGTACAGGAGTTCCTAATCTTCCTGGCCTTGAAAGTTTTGTAGACAGAGCCATTATTGCCTACCGTACCTATCATATTGGAGAACTTGCAAATAAAGACTTTGGTAAATCTGTCTATATGTCCCCTTCCCCATTGTCATTGTTTACACGTAATAGGCAACTGCATTGAACGCTGCCAAGATGCCATACAGAAGATATCGTCGTCGTTCCAGACAAACAGTTTATAAAACAATTGAGAACATCGAATTCACAACATCTGTTGCAGACAAGAAGAAGAATACTGTCAAGAACACTGCTGCTACTGCACTTGTCGATGGACCATGTGTTTTCTGTGGATGCAGACTTAATTTTAGCATTGACATTAATGATTCCTTTACACATGGTAATGGTTGGCTTACTGTAGCCGTAGCCGTATGGTAGGTACGGTAGGCAATTACATCTCTGTCTACAAAACTTTCAAGGCCAGGTACGTTAGGAACTCCAGTACCACCTCGTACAATAGCTACTGTAAGGCAACCATTACCATGAGTAAAAGTATCATTAATATCTATGCTGAAATTAACTCTACATCCAACGGCTACAGAAGAAGAATACTGTCAAGAACACTGCTGCTACTGCACTTGTCGATGGACCATGTGTTTTCTGTGGATGCAGACTTAATTTTAACATTGACATTAATGATTCCTTTACACATGGTAATGGTTGGCTTACTGTAGCCGTAGCCGTATGGTAGGTACGGTAGGCAATTACATCTCTGTCTACAAAACTTTCAAGGCCAGGTACGTTAGGAACTCCAGTACCACCTCGTACAATAGCTACTGTAAGCCAACCATTACCATGAGTAAAAGTATCATTAATATCTATGCTGAAATTAACTCTACATCCAACGGCTACAGAAGAAGAATACTGTCAAGAACACTGCTGCTACTGCACTTGTCGATGGACCATGTGTTTTCTGTGGATGCAGACTTAATTTTAGCATTGACATTAATGATTCCTTTACACATGGTAATGGTTGGCTTACTGTAGCCGTAGCCGTATGGTAGGTACGGTAGGCAATTACATCTCTGTCTACAAAACTTTCAAGGCCAGGTACGTTAGGAACTCCAGTACCACCTCGTACAATAGCTACTGTAAGCCAACCATTACCATGAGTAAAAGTATCATTAATATCTATGCTGAAATTAACTCTACATCCAACGGCTACAGAAGAAGAATACTGTCAAGAACACTGCTGCTACTGCACTTGTCGATGGACCATGTGTTTTCTGTGGATGCAGACTTAATTTTAGCATTGACATTAATGATTCCTTTACACATGGTAATGGTTGGCTTACTGTAGCCGTAGCCGTATGGTAGGTACGGTAGGCAATTACATCTCTGTCTACAAAACTTTCAAGGCCAGGTACGTTAGGAACTCCAGTACCACCTCGTACAATAGCTACTGTAAGCCAACCATTACCATGAGTAAAAGTATCATTAATATCTATGCTGAAATTAACTCTACATCCAACGGCTACAGATGAAGAATACTGTCAAGAACACTGCTGCTACTGCACTTGTCGATGGACCATGTGTTTTCTGTGGATGCAGACTTAATTTTAGCATTGACATTAATGATTCCTTTACACATGGTAATGGTTGGCTTACTGTAGCCGTAGCCGTATGGTAGGTACGGTAGGCAATTACATCTCTGTCTACAAAACTTTCAAGGCCAGGTACGTTAGGAACTCCAGTACCACCTCGTACAATAGCTACTGTAAGCCAACCATTACCATGAGTAAAAGTATCATTAATATCTATGCTGAAATTAACTCTACATCCAACGGCTACAGAAGAAGAATACTGTCAAGAACACTGCTGCTACTGCACTTGTCGATGGACCATGTGTTTTCTGTGGATGCAGACTTAATTTTAGCATTGACATTAATGATTCCTTTACACATGGTAATGGTTGGCTTACTGTAGCCGTAGCCGTATGGTAGGTACGGTAGGCAATTACATCTCTGTCTACAAAACTTTCAAGGCCAGGTACGTTAGGAACTCCAGTACCACCTCGTACAATAGCTACTGTAAGCCAACCATTACCATGAGTAAAAGTATCATTAATATCTATGCTGAAATTAACTCTACATCCAACGGCTACAGAAGAAGAATACTGTCAAGAACACTGCTGCTACTGCACTTGTCGATGGACCATGTGTTTTCTGTGGATGCAGACTTAATTTTAACATTGACATTAATGATTCCTTTACCCATGGTAATGGTTGGCTTACTGTAGCCGTTGTACGAGGTGGTACAGGCGTTCCTAATGTTCCTGGCCTTGAAAATTTTGTAGACAGAGACATTATTGCCTACCGTACCTATCATATTGGAGAACTTGCAAATAAAGACTTTGGTAAATCTGTCTACATGTCCCCTTCCCCATTGTCATTGTTTACACGTAATAGGCAACTGCATTGAACGCTGCCAAGATGCCATACAGAAGATATCGTCGTCGTTCCAGACAAATAGTTTATAAAACAATTGAGAACATCGAATTCACAACATCTGTTGCAGACAAGAAGAAGAATTCTGTCAAGAACACTGCTGCTACTGCACTTGTCGATGGACCATGTGTTTTCTGTGGATGCAGACTTAATTTTAACATTGACATTAATGATTCCTTTACCCATGGTAATGGTTGGCTTACTGTAGCCGTTGTACGAGGTGGTACAGGCGTTCCTAATGTTCCTGGCCTTGAAAATTTTGTAGACAGAGACATTATTGCCTACCGTACCTATCATATTGGAGAACTTGCAAATAAAGACTTTGGTAAATCTGTCTATATGTCCCCTTCCCCATTGTCATTGTTTACACGTAATAGGCAACTGCATTGAACGCTGCCAAGATGCCATACAGAAGATATCGTCGTCGTTCCAGACAAATAGTTTATAAAACAATTGAGAACATCGAATTCACAACATCTGTTGCAGACAAGAAGAAGAATTCTGTCAAGAACACTGCTGCTACTGCACTTGTCGATGGACCATGTGTTTTCTGTGGATGCAGACTTAATTTTAACATTGACATTAATGATTCCTTTACCCATGGTAATGGTTGGCTTACTGTAGCCGTTGTACGAGGTGGTACAGGCGTTCCTAATGTTCCTGGCCTTGAAAATTTTGTAGACAGAGACATTATTGCCTACCGTACCTATCATATTGGAGAACTTGCAAATAAAGACTTTGGTAAATCTGTCTATATGTCCCCTTCCCCATTGTCATTGTTTACACGTAATAGGCAACTGCATTGAACGCTGCCAAGATGCCATACAGAAGATATCGTCGTCGTTCCAGACAAATAGTTTATAAAACAATTGAGAACATCGAATTCACAACATCTGTTGCAGACAAGAAGAAGAATTCTGTCAAGAACACTGCTGCTACTGCACTTGTCGATGGACCATGTGTTTTCTGTGGATGCAGACTTAATTTTAACATTGACATTAATGATTCCTTTACCCATGGTAATGGTTGGCTTACTGTAGCCGTTGTACGAGGTGGTACAGGCGTTCCTAATGTTCCTGGCCTTGAAAATTTTGTAGACAGAGACATTATTGCCTACCGTACCTATCATATTGGAGAACTTGCAAATAAAGACTTTGGTAAATCTGTCTATATGTCCCCTTCCCCATTGTCATTGTTTACACGTAATAGGCAACTGCATTGAACGCTGCCAAGATGCCATACAGAAGATATCGTCGTCGTTCCAGACAAATAGTTTATAAAACAATTGAGAACATCGAATTCACAACATCTGTTGCAGACAAGAAGAAGAATTCTGTCGAGAACATTGCTGCTACTGCACTTGTCGATGGACCATGTGTTTTCTGTGGATGCAGACTTAATTTTAACATTGACATTAATGATTCCTTTACCCATGGTAATGGTTGGCTTACTGTAGCCGTTGTACGAGGTGGTACAGGCGTTCCTAATGTTCCTGGCCTTGAAAATTTTGTAGACAGAGACATTATTGCCTACCGTACCTATCATATTGGAGAACTTGCAAATAAAGACTATGGTAAATCTGTCTATATGTCCCCTTCCCCATTGTCATTGTTTACACGTAATAGGCAACTGCATTGAACGCTGCCAAGATGCCATACAGAAGATATCGTCGTCGTTCCAGACAAACAGTTTATAAAACAATTGAGAACATCGAATTCACAACATCTGTTGCAGACAAGAAGAAGAATACTGTCAAGAACACTGCTGCTACTGCACTTGTCGATGGACCATGTGTTTTCTGTGGATGCAGACTTAATTTTAACATTGACATTAATGATTCCTTTACACATGGTAATGGTTGGCTTACTGTAGCCGTTGTACGAGGTGGTACAGGCGTTCCTAATGTTCCTGGCCTTGAAAATTTTGTAGACAGAGCCATTATTGCCTACCGTACCTATCATATTGGAGAACTTGCAAATAAAGACTATGGTAAATCTGTCTATATGTCCCCTTCCCCATTGTCATTGTTTACACGTAATAGGCAACTGCATTGAACGCTGCCAAGATGCCATACAGAAGATATCGTCGTCGTTCCAGACAAACAGTTTATAAAACAATTGAGAACATCGAATTCACAACATCTGTTGCAGACAAGAAGAAGAATACTGTCAAGAACACTGCTGCTACTGCACTTGTCGATGGACCATGTGTTTTCTGTGGATGCAGACTTAATTTTAGCATTGACATTAATGATTCCTTTACACATGGTAATGGTTGGCTTACTGTAGCCGTTGTACGAGGTGGTACAGGCGTTCCTAATGTTCCTGGCCTTGAAAATTTTGTAGACAGAGACATTATTGCCTACCGTACCTATCATATTGGAGAACTTGCAAATAAAGACTTTGGTAAATCTGTCTATATGTCCCCTTCCCCATTGTCATTGTTTACACGTAATAGGCAACTGCATTGAACGCTGCCAAGATGCCATACAGAAGATATCGTCGTCGTTCCAGACAAATAGTTTATAAAACAATTGAGAACATCGAATTCACAACATCTGTTGCAGACAAGAAGAAGAATTCTGTCGAGAACATTGCTGCTACTGCACTTGTCGATGGACCATGTGTTTTCTGTGGATGCAGACTTAATTTTAACATTGACATTAATGATTCCTTTACCCATGGTAATGGTTGGCTTACTGTAGCCGTTGTACGAGGTGGTACAGGCGTTCCTAATGTTCCTGGCCTTGAAAATTTTGTAGACAGAGACATTATTGCCTACCGTACCTATCATATTGGAGAACTTGCAAATAAAGACTATGGTAAATCTGTCTATATGTCCCCTTCCCCATTGTCATTGTTTACACGTAATAGGCAACTGCATTGAACGCTGCCAAGATGCCATACAGAAGATATCGTCGTCGTTCCAGACAAACAGTTTATAAAACAATTGAGAACATCGAATTCACAACATCTGTTGCAGACAAGAAGAAGAATACTGTCAAGAACACTGCTGCTACTGCACTTGTCGATGGACCATGTGTTTTCTGTGGATGCAGACTTAATTTTAACATTGACATTAATGATTCCTTTACACATGGTAATGGTTGGCTTACTGTAGCCGTTGTACGAGGTGGTACAGGCGTTCCTAATGTTCCTGGCCTTGAAAATTTTGTAGACAGAGCCATTATTGCCTACCGTACCTATCATATTGGAGAACTTGCAAATAAAGACTATGGTAAATCTGTCTATATGTCCCCTTCCCCATTGTCATTGTTTACACGTAATAGGCAACTGCATTGAACGCTGCCAAGATGCCATACAGAAGATATCGTCGTCGTTCCAGACAAACAGTTTATAAAACAATTGAGAACATCGAATTCACAACATCTGTTGCAGACAAGAAGAAGAATACTGTCAAGAACACTGCTGCTACTGCACTTGTCGATGGACCATGTGTTTTCTGTGGATGCAGACTTAATTTTAACATTGACATTAATGATTCCTTTACACATGGTAATGGTTGGCTTACTGTAGCCGTTGTACGAGGTGGTACAGGCGTTCCTAATGTTCCTGGCCTTGAAAATTTTGTAGACAGAGACATTATTGCCTACCGTACCTATCATATTGGAGAACTTGCAAATAAAGACTTTGGTAAATCTGTCTATATGTCCCCTTCCCCATTGTCATTGTTTACACGTAATAGGCAACTGCATTGAACGCTGCCAAGATGCCATACAGAAGATATCGTCGTCGTTCCAGACAAATAGTTTATAAAACAATTGAGAACATCGAATTCACAACATCTGTTGCAGACAAGAAGAAGAATTCTGTCGAGAACATTGCTGCTACTGCACTTGTCGATGGACCATGTGTTTTCTGTGGATGCAGACTTAATTTTAACATTGACATTAATGATTCCTTTACCCATGGTAATGGTTGGCTTACTGTAGCCGTTGTACGAGGTGGTACAGGCGTTCCTAATGTTCCTGGCCTTGAAAATTTTGTAGACAGAGACATTATTGCCTACCGTACCTATCATATTGGAGAACTTGCAAATAAAGACTTTGGTAAATCTGTCTATATGTCCCCTTCCCCATTGTCATTGTTTACACGTAATAGGCAACTGCATTGAACGCTGCCAAGATGCCATACAGAAGATATCGTCGTCGTTCCAGACAAACAGTTTATAAAACAATTGAGAACATCGAATTCACAACATCTGTTGCAGACAAGAAGAAGAATACTGTCAAGAACACTGCTGCTACTGCACTTGTCGATGGACCATGTGTTTTCTGTGGATGCAGACTTAATTTTAGCATTGACATTAATGATTCCTTTACACATGGTAATGGTTGGCTTACTGTAGCCGTAGCCGTATGGTAGGTACGGTAGGCAATTACATCTCTGTCTACAAAACTTTCAAGGCCAGGTACGTTAGGAACTCCAGTACCACCTCGTACAATAGCTACTGTAAGCCAACCATTACCATGAGTAAAAGTATCATTAATATCTATGCTGAAATTAACTCTACATCCAACGGCTACAGAAGAAGAATACTGTCAAGAACACTGCTGCTACTGCACTTGTCGATGGACCATGTGTTTTCTGTGGATGCAGACTTAATTTTAACATTGACATTAATGATTCCTTTACCCATGGTAATGGTTGGCTTACTGTAGCCGTTGTACGAGGTGGTACAGGCGTTCCTAATGTTCCTGGCCTTGAAAATTTTGTAGACAGAGACATTATTGCCTACCGTACCTATCATATTGGAGAACTTGCAAATAAAGACTTTGGTAAGTCTGTCTATATGTCCCCTTCCCCATTGTCATTGTTTACACGTAATAGGCAACTGCATTGAACGCTGCCAAGATGCCATACAGAAGATATCGTCGTCGTTCCAGACAAACAGTTTATAAAACAATTGAGAACATCGAATTCACAACATCTGTTGCAGACAAGAAGAAGAATACTGTCAAGAACACTGCTGCTACTGCACTTGTCGATGGACCATGTGTTTTCTGTGGATGCAGACTTAATTTTAGCATTGACATTAATGATTCCTTTACACATGGTAATGGTTGGCTTACTGTAGCCGTAGCCGTATGGTAGGTACGGTAGGCAATTACATCTCTGTCTACAAAACTTTCAAGGCCAGGTACGTTAGGAACTCCAGTACCACCTCGTACAATAGCTACTGTAAGCCAACCATTACCATGAGTAAAAGTATCATTAATATCTATGCTGAAATTAACTCTACATCCAACGGCTACAGAAGAAGAATACTGTCAAGAACACTGCTGCTACTGCACTTGTCGATGGACCATGTGTTTTCTGTGGATGCAGACTTAATTTTAACATTGACATTAATGATTCCTTTACCCATGGTAATGGTTGGCTTACTGTAGCCGTTGTACGAGGTGGTACAGGCGTTCCTAATGTTCCTGGCCTTGAAAATTTTGTAGACAGAGACATTATTGCCTACCGTACCTATCATATTGGAGAACTTGCAAATAAAGACTTTGGTAAGTCTGTCTATATGTCCCCTTCCCCATTGTCATTGTTTACACGTAATAGGCAACTGCATTGAACGCTGCCAAGATGCCATACAGAAGATATCGTCGTCGTTCCAGACAAACAGTTTATAAAACAATTGAGAACATCGAATTCACAACATCTGTTGCAGACAAGAAGAAGAATACTGTCAAGAACACTGCTGCTACTGCACTTGTCGATGGACCATGTGTTTTCTGTGGATGCAGACTTAATTTTAGCATTGACATTAATGATTCCTTTACACATGGTAATGGTTGGCTTACTGTAGCCGTAGCCGTATGGTAGGTACGGTAGGCAATTACATCTCTGTCTACAAAACTTTCAAGGCCAGGTACGTTAGGAACTCCAGTACCACCTCGTACAATAGCTACTGTAAGCCAACCATTACCATGAGTAAAAGTATCATTAATATCTATGCTGAAATTAACTCTACATCCAACGGCTACAGAAGAAGAATACTGTCAAGAACACTGCTGCTACTGCACTTGTCGATGGACCATGTGTTTTCTGTGGATGCAGACTTAATTTTAACATTGACATTAATGATTCCTTTACCCATGGTAATGGTTGGCTTACTGTAGCCGTTGTACGAGGTGGTACAGGCGTTCCTAATGTTCCTGGCCTTGAAAATTTTGTAGACAGAGACATTATTGCCTACCGTACCTATCATATTGGAGAACTTGCAAATAAAGACTTTGGTAAGTCTGTCTATATGTCCCCTTCCCCATTGTCATTGTTTACACGTAATAGGCAACTGCATTGAACGCTGCCAAGATGCCATACAGAAGATATCGTCGTCGTTCCAGACAAACAGTTTATAAAACAATTGAGA
Source organism: Schistocerca serialis cubense (assembly GCF_023864345.2). Taxonomy (NCBI): domain Eukaryota; kingdom Metazoa; phylum Arthropoda; class Insecta; order Orthoptera; family Acrididae; genus Schistocerca; species Schistocerca serialis. The sequence goes on from NC_064638.1 coordinate 494,346,898, forward strand.
ACATCGAATTCACAACATCTGTTGCAGACAAGAAGAAGAATACTGTCAAGAACACTGCTGCTACTGCACTTGTCGATGGACCATGTGTTTTCTGTGGATGCAGACTTAATTTTAGCATTGACATTAATGATTCCTTTACACATGGTAATGGTTGGCTTACTGTAGCCGTAGCCGTATGGTAGGTACGGTAGGCAATTACATCTCTGTCTACAAAACTTTCAAGGCCAGGTACGTTAGGAACTCCAGTACCACCTCGTACAATAGCTACTGTAAGCCAACCATTACCATGAGTAAAAGTATCATTAATATCTATGCTGAAATTAACTCTACATCCAACGGCTACAGAAGAAGAATACTGTCAAGAACACTGCTGCTACTGCACTTGTCGATGGACCATGTGTTTTCTGTGGATGCAGACTTAATTTTAACATTGACATTAATGATTCCTTTACCCATGGTAATGGTTGGCTTACTGTAGCCGTTGTACGAGGTGGTACAGGCGTTCCTAATGTTCCTGGCCTTGAAAATTTTGTAGACAGAGACATTATTGCCTACCGTACCTATCATATTGGAGAACTTGCAAATAAAGACTTTGGTAAGTCTGTCTATATGTCCCCTTCCCCATTGTCATTGTTTACACGTAATAGGCAACTGCATTGAACGCTGCCAAGATGCCATACAGAAGATATCGTCGTCGTTCCAGACAAACAGTTTATAAAACAACTGAGAACATCGAATTCACAACATCTGTTGCAGACAAGAAGAAGAATTCTGTCAAGAACACCGCTGCTACAGCACTTGTCGATGGACCATGTGTTTTCTGTGGATGCAGACTTAATTTTAGCATTGACATTAATGATTCCTTTACACATGGTAATGGTTGGCTTACTGTAGCTGTTGTACGAGGTGGTACAGGCGTTCCTAATGTTCCTGGCCTTGAAAATTTTGTAGACAGAGCCATTATTGCCTACCGTACCTATCATATTGGAGAACTTGCAAATAAAGACTTTGGTAAATCTGTCTATATGTCCCCTTCCCCATTGTCATTGTTTACACGTAATAGGCAACTGCATTGAACGCTGCCAAGATGCCATACAGAAGATATCGTCGTCGTTCCAGACAAACAGTTTATAAAACAATTGAGAACATCGAATTCACAACATCTGTTGCAGACAAGAAGAAGAATACTGTCAAGAACACTGCTGCTACTGCACTTGTCGATGGACCATGTGTTTTCTGTGGATGCAGACTTAATTTTAACATTGACATTAATGATTCCTTTACCCATGGTAATGGTTGGCTTACTGTAGCCGTTGTACGAGGTGGTACAGGCGTTCCTAATGTTCCTGGCCTTGAAAATTTTGTAGACAGAGACATTATTGCCTACCGTACTTATCATATTGGAGAACTTGCAAATAAAGACTTTGGTAAATCTGTCTATATGTCCCCTTCCCCATTGTCATTGTAATAGGAGAAAAATATCTGTAAGTGAGTCTGTATTTATTTGGATTAAAGGTAAAGGAGTATGTGAATATGTAAAGTTTGTTGGAGATTGTACTCTGTATTTTCATTTTTCATAAATAAAATGATCTGTAGCGTAGCTGAGAACCGGACAAGGGTACATCTAGAATCTGTCGGCATATATATATATATATATATATATATATATATATATATATATATATATATATATATATATATATATATATATACTCCTGGAAATGGAAAAAAGAACACATTGACACCGGTGTGTCAGACCCACCATACTTGCTCCGGACACTGCGAGAGGGCTGTACAAGCAATGATCACACGCACGGCACAGCGGACACACCAGGAACCGCGGTGTTGGCCGTCGAATGGCGCTAGCTGCGCAGCATTTGTGCACCGCCGCCGTCAGTGTCAGCCAGTTTGCCGTGGCATACGGAGCTCCATCGCAGTCTTTAACACTGGTAGCATGCCGCGACAGCGTGGACGTGAACTGTATGTGCAGTTGACGGACTTTGAGCGAGGGCGTATAGTGGGCATGCGGGAGGCCGGGTGGACGTACCGCCGAATTGCTGAACACGTGGGGCGTGAGGTCTCCACAGTACATCGATGTTGTCGCCAGTGGTCGGCGGAAGGTGCACGTGCCCGTCGACCTGGGACCGGACCGCAGCGACGCACGGATGCACGCCAAGACCGTAGGATCCTACGCAGTGCCGTAGGGGACCGCACCGCCACTTCCCAGCAAATTAGGGACACTGTTGCTCCTGGGGTATCGGCGAGGACCATTCGCAACCGTCTCCATGAAGCTGGGCTACGGTCCCGCACACCGTTAGGCCGTCTTCCGCTCACGCCCCAACATCGTGCAGACCGCCTCCAGTGGTGTCGCGACAGGCGTGAATGGAGGGACGAATGGAGACGTGTCGTCTTCAGCGATGAGAGTCGCTTCTGCCTTGGTGCCAATGATGGTCGTATGCGTGTTTGGCGCCGTGCAGGTGAGCGCCACAATCAGGACTGCATACGACCGAGGCACACAGGGCCAACACCCAGCATCATGGTGTGGGGAGCGATCTCCTACACTGGCCGTACACCACTGGTGATCGTCGAGGGGACACTGAATAGTGCACGGTACATCCAAACCGTCATCGAACCCATCGTTCTACCATTCCTAGACCGGCAAGGGAACTTGCTGTTCCAACAGGACAATGCACGTCCGCATGTATCCCGTGCCACCCAACGTGCTCTAGAAGGTGTAAGTCAACTACCCTGGCCAGCAAGATCTCCGGATCTGTCCCCCATTGAGCATGTTTGGGACTGGATGAAGCGTCGTCTCACGCGGTCTGCACGTCCAGCACGAACGCTGGTCCAACTGAGGCGCCAGGTGGAAATGGCATGGCAAGCCGTTCCACAGGACTACATTCAGCATCTCTACGATCGTTTCCATGGGAGAATAGCAGCCTGCATTGCTGCGAAAGGTGGATATACACTGTACTAGTGCCAACATTGTGCATGCTCTGTTGCCTGTGTCTATGTGCCTGTGGTTCTGTCAGTGTGATCATGTGATGTATCTGACCTCAGGAATGTGTCAATAAAGTTTCCCCTTCCTGGGACAATGAATTCACGGTGTTCTTATTTCAATTTCCAGGAGTGTATATAAAGAAAGAGGCCTCCAAGAAATGTCTAGGCTCTTTAGACCGAATTCTGTTAGATATAATACCTGTACATATTCCACTTCTGAATGCAGTGTCAGCAGCGAACCATTCGGATTAATCATCTATATATATATATATATATATATATATATATATATAAATTTTTCACTAGTGTCCAAATTTCTGTTGTCTTCGTCGTATGAAGAAAACAAATGTAAAGTAGTGTAAGGTATGTTGATTTAATGTCATCTGAAATTAGTGATGATTCGTACTCGACTAATGTTCATGACTAGCTATTAAGGAAATCTGAAAATTTTCAATTGAGACATTCCAGTTAGGTATTCACAGAACTGGTTGAACTGCGCCATCGAACCACTTCCTGTCAATTTTCATGATTGTAGCGCAAGAGCAGACGACCAGGTCCGCCATTTTTCAAAAGCTCTTCCCCAGCTACTGCGCCTAACAATCTACCCTTTGTCAAAGCTGCTTATGTCTGTGAATCTCCCAAGCTGTGGCTAGTATCGCTTCTAAAATTATTTCCCATTCGTCTCAGGCTCTTGTCCGATTATACAACTTTTTCATAGTGTAATCAGTCTGCAGTGGAATCAGGTGGCATTCATTCACGCTGTGAGCAGTAGTCCTAATGTTTCACTCATCAGCGTGCATTTACTTGTAAGTGAATTATAACTAAACTTGAAAAAGAATAAAAACTAAACTTATCTCAATAGAATTAAAATATTTATGTTCACTTATGTACTTTTGACATAAGAAAAACGGGATATCTTTTACACTATTGGCCATTAAAAATGCTACACCACGACTATGACGTGCTACACACGTGAAATTTAACCGACAGGAAGAAGATGCTATGATATACAAATGATTAGCTTTTCAGAGCATTCACACAAGGTTGGCGCCGGTGGCGACACCTACAACGTGCTGACATGAGGAAAGTTTCCAACCGATTTCTCATACATAAACAGCAGTTGACCGGCGTTGCCTGGTGATACGTTGTTGTAATGCCTCGTGTAAGGAGGAGAAATGCGTACCATCATGTTTTCGACTTCGATAAAGGTCGGATTGTAGCCTATCGCGATTACAGTTTATTGTATCGCGACATTGCTACTCGTGTACGTCGAGAGCCAATGACTATTAGCACAATATGGAATCGGTGGGTTCAGGAGGGTAATACGGAACGCCGTGCTGGATCCCAACGGCCTCGTATCATTAGCAGTCGAGATGACAGGCATCTTATCCGCATGGCTGCAACGGATCGTGCAGCCACGTCTCGATCCCTGAGTTAACAGATGGGGACGTTTGAAAGACAACTACCATCTGCACGAACAGTTGGACGACGTTTGCAGCAGGATGGACTATCAGCTCGGAGACCAGGGCTGCGGTTACCCTTGACGCTACATCACAGACAGGAGAGCCTGCCAGGGTTTACTCAACGACGAACCTGTGTGCACGAATGGCAAAACGTCATTTTTTCGGATGACTCCAGGTTCTGTTTACAGCATCATGATGGTCGCATCCGTGTTTGGCGACATCGCGGTGGACGCACATTGGAAGCGTGTATTCGTCATCGCCATACTGGCGTATAACCCGGCGTGATGTTATGGGCTGTCGTTGGTTACACGTCTCGGTCACCTCTTGTTCACATTGACGGCACTTTGAACAGTGAACGTTACATTTCAGATGTGTTACGACCCGTGGCTCTATCCTTCATTCGATCCCTGGGAAACCCTACATTACAGCAGGATAATGCACGACAGCATGTTGCAGGTCCTCGACGGGCCATTCTGGAAATAGGAAATATTCGACTTCTGCCCAGGCCAGCACATTCTCCAGATCTCTCACCAATTGAAAACGTCTGGTCAATTGTGGCCGAGCAACTGGCTCGTCACAATACGCCAGTCACTACTCTTGATGAACTGTGGAATCGTGTTGAAGTTGCATTGGCAGCTGTACCTGTTCACGCCATCCAAGCTCTGTTTGACTCAATGCCCAGGTGTATCAAGGCCTTTATTACGACCAGAGGTGGTTGTTGTGGGTACTGATTTCTCAGGATCTATGCACCCAAATTGCGTGAAAATGTAGTCACATGTCATTTCTAGTATAATATATTTGTCCAATGAATACCCGTTTATCATCTGCATTTCCTCTTGGTGTATCAATTGTAATGGCCAGTATTGTATTTTTTAGTATGCCACATTTCCGTATTCTTTCGGCTAAGCCTCAGAGGGCAAGGGCGTGGAGAGAAATACAGATGTTACTAGACACTCGTTAAGCTTCAACTCCTTCCTACATGGCATGGACTTTTTCTGCCCACTGGAGCCAGTGCGTGTCCCACTGCCGCTCGGGAGTGTGGGACGATCACGTACTAAAAAATATAGCAGGCACAGAGCCAGCAATGTATTGTGCATCCATAATTTTTCTCCTCAGAATGCTCCACTCCACTGGCAGTTCACCCGCAACTACCTCAGCATATGAACATGGTGTCCCACTCCTTTTGATTCAAGGATAGAATATCCTGAATAATTTATTAGCAGTTGTCCACAATCACAACCAGTCGTAGTCTGAGATGGCGCAGAGATAGGATATTTAACTTTACGTTTTATAATTCTACTCCTACTAGGCCTGCATAGGTACTGTCACTGCTGGTGTGTCTCATCTTCGTAGTGATAAACACTCGAACTTCCTAGCACAGTTGCGCGTCGTTCCTCGGAGTAGCACGTTTTCCACCTTGTTACACTTTCTTTAGCAAGTGAATATTTAAATCAAAGAAGATTTATACGCCTCTCTTTAGTGCAACATTTCATATGTCGACGTTGCTCGGACAATTGTAGAACACAGTATCAAGATTTCACTGAAGAATGACGTGGTCTGGTGATTCAGTGTCATCATACGCACAGCTGTCACCTGCTTTACCCTTTAACCTCCGTACCGAATCTCTGCAGTTGATACAGTTGTCCCAGTAAAGGAACTGAACTGGTATTTTTGGACAATCGAAACTGAATTGCAAACAAAACCGAGATTTGTTGGTTATTTCACTAGCATACGTGAAAGTGTCTACAATGATTTCTGTCTTAACCGTATTATTGACATTGCCACCAAAAATCTGTCATTTGTGTCATAGTGACATCTACTGGGCAACATGACACAACAGTCCACATGATCATCTTAATGTTGAACTGACATTGCCACACAATTACATATCTTCTCCATTATTTGACCTCAACCGATATGTCTGTAGTTTGGTATTGTACACTATGACTGGGGGAAACCGTCCAGTTAAAAGCAATACTGACAGTTTAGTGCTGAATAACCGGTTTCTTTGGGTATATGTTTGATCTCAGTTATAATAGGTGATTTTAATTTTTTATTAATAACCGAGTAAAAAGCCCGAATTATCAGTTAGCCATAGCAGCAATGACAAAATTTTCCGTTTGTAAATAAAACTTTTCTTAAAAAGGAGTTATTTTTATTCGTAAAATCTGCATGGTTATGAAACATGACATTCTTGTATAAAATGAGAAAAGCGATCAGTGCTGTTTTAATATCACTGCAAACTAGCAACAAACAAATGGTGTAAAAATTCGTACGAAATTCATGAGACAATGTTCCTGTTGCCTTGTGTTGTGGTTTCAGGTGTGCATGTCGTGCAGTGTGCAAGACTTGCCCCTCGCTGCTCTGTACGGTAGTTTCCCGCTATTGCCACTGTTGGACATCCATTGGATAGCAGAATGGCACCAATCCTTGTCTGGAAATATTTTGCCGAAGTGACTTAGCAATGGAGCACAGTGCCTCATTAGCTTTAAAACATTTATGATTTGTCTGCCATTTGCCATATGCAATAATGAAAGAGAAAGGCAACAGTGGTATCACTAACAAATTACAAACTTAGCAACAATTTATTAATGGTATACAATAAAAATAGAATTTAGTTCCTTAAAAATAGACACATCCACATGAGGAAAACAGATAGTGAACGTCGTTTTTCACCCTTCAGCATTGACTGTTTGGAATGCCCAAATAGTGGTATAACCCCTGTTTAAACATGCTTTTTGAGCTAAATTTAAAAGAAATTAGAATCACTAGGAGGATATTGGTGATTTTATGTAGTATTCAACCACATTACGATAAAAGCAGTGAATAGTGGTCAGACTAAGTTTTCTTTTAGTTATCTATTTAATTTAACATTTTAATTCGTTGTATCTTGGAATTGAGATAGGCAAAATTTATCAGTCTTTGTTCAGTTTCTACGTTTATTAAATAATAGTTATAAAAAAAACAGAAAATACATTATTTCAGAAACCTGTTACTTTGCATGTGGAAAAAACAATGTAACTGGAAACTAGTCGTTTCAGCGTTAACCGCCGTCCTTATTGTGTACCCAGGCTGCCACCTGACGCGCCAGCAATCATGCATTGTTGCCGCAGTTCAGGTGTGCTAGCTAACCTGCCCTCAGGAGATTGGCAGAAGAGTTCGACATCCACACAAATACCCCAGGATTTTTGCAACGGAACCTGCAGCAGGTGCCATAGTACTGTACACTGATTGGTAAATAAACTATGTCCACCGGCCTACTCCCCCCCCCCTCCTACCCCCGCCCCTCCCCGCACCCGGGGCGTTATCAGCGTCACTTAGTGAAGAATGACTGCTATTGAGACACGCGCACCGTGCATGCAGTGAGCGTGCTGTCCGTGGATAGAATGGAGAAGATGCGCGATCTGTCTGAGTTTGACCGAGGGCAGATAGTGATGGCCCAGACGCACGGCACGAGCAATTAGGAAACTGCAGGACTTGACAGGGGTTCGTGGAGTGTTGTAATGACAGTTTTCAACACGTGGTGAAGCTAATGAGAAACCACGTCCAGACGTCGTGGGGTTTGGCAGCCACCCCTCATTACACATGTCGGACGTTGTAGGATGGGCAGACTGGTAAAACAGGACAGGCAGCAAACTGTGCTGAACTAACATCAGAGTTTAATGCTGGGCAGAGTACATGTGTGACTGAACACTCATATAGCTGAACGTTCAATATGGCGGATCTCCTCGTTGGCATGTGCCAGTATTAACGCCACGACATTGTCAACTATGACTGAAATGGTTAGATGACCATCAGCACTGGACGTTGGCTCAGTGGCAGAGAGTTACATCGTCTGATGAATCCCGATCTTCATCATGCCAATGAGAAGTTGCGAATCCGTCGCTTTTCAGGGCAGCAGATCCTCGACACCTCTATTACAGGACGGGGAAAAGCTGTTGGAGGTTCCATTATGTTTTGGGGAACATTCACAGGGCCATCCATCGATCCAGTGGAGCTCATGCCAAGGAGAATCATACACTGGTTGCAGACCACGTAAACGCCTTCATGACCACCATGTTTCCCGATGGCAGTGGCATTTTTCAACAAGATAATGAGCCATGTCACAAGGCCAGGAGTATATCGAGTTGCTCGAGGAGCGCAGTGACTAGATCCAGTTGATGTGCTGGCGTCCCAACTCACTAGATCTGAACCCAATCGAAACCAACTTGGATGTGATTGAACGGGGCGTCAGAGGTCATCAACTTGCTCGCCGGAATTTCCGAGAATTAGGTGACTTGTGTTTGCTGATGTGGTGCCGACTCACTCCACAGACTTACCAAGCCCTTATTACTTTCATGCCACCACGGGTCAACGCTGTTATCCGTACCAAAGGTGGACATACCGGCTGATATGTACACTAAGTGATGAAAAGTATCCGGGCACCCCCAAAAATATACGTTTTTCATATCAGGAGCATTGTGTTGTCACCTACAGCCCGGTACTCCATTTCAGCGACCCCAGCATTCATTAGCCATCGTGAGAGATCAGAATGGGACGCTCCGCGGAACTCATGGACTACTAACGTGGTCAGGTGATTGGGTGTCACTTGTGTCATACGTTTGTACGCGAGATTTCCACACTCCTAAACATCCGTAGGTCCAAAGTTTCCGATGTTAAGTGAAATCGTCAAGAGACACGTACAGCACAAAAGCGTACAGGCAACTTCATCTGTTGACAGACAGAGACCGTCGACATTTGAACAATTTCGTAATGTGTAATAGGCAGACATCTACCCAGACCATCACACAAGAATTCCAAACTGCATCATGATCCACTGCAGGTACTATGACAGTAGGGCGGGAGGTAACAAAACTTGGAGTTCATGGTCTATTGACTGCTCATAAGCCACACATCACGCCGGTAAATGCCAAACGACGCCTTACTTGGTGTAAGGACGTAAACATTGGACGATTTAACAGTGGAAAAACGTTGTGTGGAGTGACGAATCACGATACACAATGTGGCGATCCGATGTCAGGGTGTGGGTATGGCGAATGTCCGGTGAACGTCATCTGCCAGCGTGTGTAGTGCCAACAGTAAAATTCAGAGGTAGTGGTGTTATGGTGCGGCCGTGTTTTTCAAAATGTTCAAATGTCTGTGAAATCTTATGGGACTTAACTGCTAAGGTCATCAGTCCCTAAGCTTACACACTACTTAAGCTAAATTATCCTAAGGACAAACATACACACCCGTGCCCGAGGGAGGACTCGAACCTCCATCAGGACCAGCCACATAGTCCATGACTGCAGCTCCCCCGACCGCTCGGCTAATCCCGCGCGGTCGTGTTTTTCCTGGAGTCGGCTTGCACCCCTTGTTGTTTTGCGTGGCACTATCACAGTACAGGCCTACATTGATGTTTTAAACACCTTCTTGCCTCCCATCGTTGAAGAGCAATTCGGGGAAGGCTATTGCATCTTTCAATACGTCCTGTGGATCAGTGGTTACACGACAGTAACATACCTGTAATGTACTGGCTTGCACAGAGTCCTGACCTGAATCCTATAGGACACCTTTGGGATGTTTTGGAACACCGACTTCGTGCCAGACCTCAGCGACCGACATCGATACCTCTCGTCAGTGCACTCCTTGAAGCATTGACTGTCATTCCCCAAGAAACTTTCCTGGACGTGATTGAACGTATGCCTGCGAGAGTGGAAGCTGTCATCAAGGCTAAGGGTGGGCCAACACCATATTGAATTCCAATATTACCCATGGAGGGCGCCACGAACTTGTACTTTTCAGCCACATGTCCGGATACTTCTGGTCGCATGGTGTGGGTGGGCATAAAGGTCTGACTGATCATTGTATAGCACGTTTCGATGCTTGCGCCGTGTGTATCGCAGTACACAGTGCTGTAGTCGCTGCCACGACTTCCCTTCTAAAGAATCACGTGTCTGCTGGATGCGGAACTGGTATCCCGGCGCCGGACGGGCGTTTAGGGCACCGCGTGGCTGCTCCATAATCAATTAACACTCCAGGCGTACTTCGAGTGCACCTAGCAGCCCATCCGTTGGGTTATTAAAAAAGTCAAACTTGAGTATTAATTCAAAATCCGATTATTTTTCACAAAATACCTTCACTTGTATAAAAGTTTTAACTACTTTTTCGGTCATTCGTAAACAAGTGTGTCATAAACAAATAATGACCTTGTGGCTAAAAGCTAATTTTCATCCAGTCATGTAAAGTCTTATACTATGGTTTCACTTTAAGTAAAAACATTCAGCTTGTATGGTAGACATGATGCCTCTGCTAAGAGTCGTGAAGTCCTGTAATTTCGTTTTCTTTTCTCTTTTTCTTTTTCAAAATACAGCTGGAGCTAGCACAAACAAATGTTGCTCATTACGCGAAGGATCAACAGAAAGCATCGGTTTGTCTCCTGTCTCAAACAAGATGATTTTTAAACCAAAATTTTATGAGCCCAATCGATAAAGCGACGGACGTTATGTGGGTACGATATTCGCTTAATCGATTCGCCTTATCATGGACAATAAAACACGAAGAATAACGAGTACTCTAGCAGCGGCAGCAGTGCTTTGGTCTGCTCTGACTGCTACCGCCATGCAGTAGCCCTGCTCAGTCGCTGCTGGGATACTGATTATTCTTTGCATTTTAATATCCATGTTAATACATATCGATAAAAAGGATATCGCACTATGATTGAATTTTCTCATTTTGAGAGTACTGAAGGGCGATCTCTTTTAATTGTAAAAAACCATTCCACATCCAAGATAGCATAAAGCATTTCTCGGTTTTGACGGACTTTGCTGTCATCTTAACGTCTTAAAATCTCTTTTACGCGGAACCACACGCACAAGATGTCAAGAGGATAAAAATCAGCGCACTGAAAGGGTTGGTCACTGCTAAAATGTTTTTAAATATTTTAGCGATGACAAACCCTTTGTAATAGGGTTAGTCGTCGTTAAAATGATTTTAAATATACTGATAATAGACTAAAATGTGACCTCTATAACCAATGCTCACGAGAAATTCCTCCTTAAAAATACTTTCCGTCAAAGCTAGGCGTCTCATGAAACACGTGATGAGCAGTATTTGTTTGGACTGACTCCAGCTACATACTGCAAAAGAGAAACTGCAAATATCTGCCGAAATGCCAGAGAAACTACAACAACTCTCTCTAAGTACCATTTTATACGAAAGAAGCCATTTCACCATGGACAGACAAGCAGACAAGAGGCAACCATCAGGTACCTTTTACATTTTGTAAAAATTACGACGGTTTACTTTTCCTCTTGGAGGCTGAGTGTCACTCCAAGTAAAGTGTGTTGCACCAGCACCCTTCTTAGCAGGCTTAAAAACCTGAGGTGAGGCAGGGCAGCCGATAAAATTTCCCCGTCAGTGCCAGAATAATGCTGAGGTGGCGTGGTGTCCCATTGAAAAGCAGTGTTATCTCATGAAATGATCTGCGTCATCCCCCACTCTCCCCCTCCCTCCTCCATGTGACCAGACATTTCGCCAGATAACACAACAGAGGTGGGTAAATCTGTGATAAACATTCCATGCGCGGATAAAACGGTATCAGTCTTTGAATGCTAGCTACGGCGAGAACTAGTCCACTCCAGCTGTCGTCCCGATATGGGTCACTTAGCCACAACTAGCCTCAGCCTCCGCTATATACTGATCTATGTGTCGCCTCCAAACATGATGGCATCGGAGTGGGGTCTGGAACCATCCGGCTGGGGTGTCCTCCAGTCTTTCGCCATCCGGCTACAGGGCATCTTCAACGGCTCCTGAGTTCTCAGACTCTCGCACCTGACTCGTTCAGCGTTCCCCGCCGCCTGCCGCCCAATATTCCGCCTTGTGTTTTACTGAGGCAGACTCTGCGAGTCGTCGCCCGCCACAGTGACGCCGCAAGTGGAGAAACTATAAGTTGTTGTTAATATGAATGCATTTCTCATTCCACAACCGCGTATTAAATGATTCGTCGCACCCAGCGCCCTGTTCACGGTACTGATTTGGCATCCTGGCTTTTCAGAGTGAGAATGGCCATATTGGCTGGCATTGTAGCAAGTGATACGATTTTTCACTTACCTGATAGCTCGCCAACACAAAGTCAAATCCGGGAACACGTAGTTACAGTAGATATAAGCAGTACAAGTATCCCCCAGGGTTCGATTTCTTCTTGCCATCTGTATTGTGGCCAGTTTTATGTTGCCCACCATGAATTCCTCTTCTGTGCGCACCTCTTCATCTCGCAGTAGCACTTGTACCCAGCATCCCCAATTGTGTTTGGGATGGGCTGAGCAATGTTTCGCCAAAACGTCTGCTGGTGGAGTAATTATTGCTGGCGAGACGCTATGGCGGCTACCTTATGAAGTCGCCAAGCAGAGAGACCGACGTCACAGTAATATTGACACAGCAGAATGCTAGAACTGCACCAAGTGGATTGTTCACATACTTCTCATCCTAACTGTGAACTTCTTGTAGTTTGCATGTTCAAAACCGAAGCAACTACAAAGCAGTCCATATTAGTCGACGTCAAAGTTTTCTGGGTATGGTACCCGTCATAATGTCTAAAAATATTGCTGCTGAAGAAAAACCAACGTTTCGGCCACGCTTGCAGCGGCCTTCTTCTGGGTCTATCAGCAGTGGCCAAAACATAAGTTTTTCTCCAGCAGCAGTAGCTTTATACATTACGATGCGGAACCATACCCAGAAAACTTTTATGACGACTGACTCTGGCTGCGAAAGTCTATGCAATTATATCAGTCCATATTAATACGCATAATTTTTTGTCAAGAGTATCAGAGTGTGCGACAACCATCTTTGTGGAGTTACCTACCTTTCTCTAGGTGTCCGTGAGTCCACAAGCACATGAGTCCTCAAGCCCATGAGCCCACAGGCCTGTGAGTCCACAAACCCATGAGTCATCAAACCTGTGAATCCATAAACCTGTGAGTCCATAAACCTGTGAGTTCACAAACCTATGAGTTCACAAACCTGTGAGCAAAGATGCCTGTGAGTTGACAATCCAGTGAGCCTGCAAGCCTGTGAGTCCCCAAGCCCATGAGTGCACAATCCCATGAGTCCACAATGCCATGAGTCCACAAACCCATGAGTCCATGAGCCCATGATTACACGAGCCCATGGTCCACGAGCCCATGAGTCCACAAGCCCATGAGTCCACAAGCCCATGAGTCCACAAGCCCATGAGTCAACAAGCCTTTGAGTCCACAGGGCTGTGAATCCACAAGCCTTTGAGTCCACAAGCCCTTGAGTCCACAAGCCTGTGAGTCCACAAGCCTGTGAGTCCACAAGCCTGTGAGTCCACAAATATGTGAGTCAACAAACATGTGAGTCCACAAACATGTGAGCCCACAAACCTGTGAGTCCACAAACCTGTGAGTCTGTAAGTTTATAAGACTACAAGCCTGTGAGTCTACAAATAAAGGAGTCTACGAGCCTATGAGTCTAAAAGCTTATGAGTCTACAATTTTATGAGTACATCAATCTAAAAGTCTATGAGTCTACAAGTCTATGAGTACAAGCCTGCAACTATACGTATCATTGGTCTATTAGTCTATGATTCTCATACAGTGGGTGCACATCTGACTCTGACACTCGTAATTAATTTGTTGCTGCTGGTGCCAAGTACGACACAGTGGACTTTCTCCATTCAGCAGGCCACTTGGGGGGGGGGGGGGGGGCACATTTCATCAGCTGCTGGCTTTCCACTCTGGAGGTTATTGGCTGCTGCCTGGGGTAGTGCAACTGCTCGTTCTGCACCATCTGTAGAGGAAAACTTAGTGCTGCCCGCCAGTGCCGTTTTCCGGCAGACAGAGCTGTTATAAACTGCCTCTCCTTCCTTAGGACCGTGGCATGACTTGACCCGGCTCCTTGCGCCTCATCCAGAGATGTCTGTCTGCCGCTAGACAGCGTAGCGTACACGAGGTGCTCGTCTCGCCGGTTCAGCGGCCTTGAGCTCACTCCATCACTTGCTCGCCCGCCACTACTGTGGCCATACGCCACATGCTGACTGCAGTGACTTCTTCGACTAGATGTGTGCTGTTTATGTGCGGTGTGTGATGGCTTCCCAGGTGACGACAAACGTTTCTCTTTCTCTGACAGTTAATTGGCCATCTAAAAGGACCATTCACCATTCGCCTTGGTGGTGGTATTCCAGTATCCTGACATCGATATACCCAGTTCCAGTATCGACACCCATTGAGCGGTCAATTAACACAGTTATTATATATTTTTGATTGTCTAGGTCAACAAAACCTATGAAAGTGTGTTATTTTGCCTTAAGTCATGCATCCATTTTCAGGTAGGTGCCTCCGGTTTCCTAAAGCGAAACTGGTTATCGCCCAATGGATTCTCAACTTTCATTTCAATATTTTTGTAGATTATTCTCGTCAGCAATCTGTTTGCATGAGCTGCAAATGTGATGGTGAAACAGCTCTACACTAGGTCTTATACTCTCTTCAATGTACATCAGTTTCATGTAATCAGTTTTGTCCTAAAGTAAATACCACTTATCCGCTCATAACTCCCAGTTATATTTAAGTGAACACTATTGGCATTATAAAAAGATAACAGATTACATAGACCCCCACAAAGCAAGCAACAACTTCAAGAAACT
This sequence comes from Schistocerca serialis cubense, assembly GCF_023864345.2. NCBI lineage: Eukaryota > Metazoa > Arthropoda > Insecta > Orthoptera > Acrididae > Schistocerca > Schistocerca serialis. The sequence goes on from NC_064638.1 coordinate 494,362,003, forward strand.
TGCCATTTTACTGCAAGTGCGGTGATAGGTAATTCTTCATTGTAGGAGTATATAACAAATTCAGATAATTTGAAGCACATGTGTCACAGTCAAGGATACCCAAACAGTCGCACCAATACCCTGCGTATCAATCACTTTTGATAACTCAGGCGTGTATTCCCGCATACAAACAATCACAAAGGTGGCGGATGGCATTATCGATAGATTGTCCTAATATCCTTGCACTTTTTTTTTTTAGTTAGGCACTGGTTCCTGTAAGCCCTGGAGACCCAGTAGATTCCCGTTTCATCACGTAATACACGTGTTCAATTGGAGAAACATCGGATGATCTTCGTGCACAGGGCAATTGTTGTACAGGAGGAAGAGCATATTCCGTCGTAGCAGTTATATGAGGACATGCACTGTCCTGCTAAAAAGCACATCAACTTCCCCGAGAACAAATGACAGTAGCACGGGAGTAACAGCCTGTGAAATGTAGCGGGCTATTTTACCCTGCAGATACACAATACTGGCCCGCGACTTGCAACTGATAGGCCGCCACACCATGAAGCCTAGAATGGGACCTGCGTGACATGCTTGAATGCAGTACGGAATAGATTAAAAACACGTACGGCCATAACTTACATACATTCAATACCTACTCTCATCACTGAAGATGGCATCTTAATCCTTCTGCAAGCAGATAGTTTCCAATGATCTCTGATGACACAGCAGGTGGAACATGTGCTCGGATCTCGTCCCTGGATGATGTTCGCTCGGCCACTGCTGCCCTGCACAATGAGTCGACCTCGAAGTGCGTCTGTACAACGCGGATATCTAGAACTTGGTCTACAAGAGTGGGAATGCTCTGGGGAGTACTGTTGAAAATAGCAACACACCAACCGTACACTGTGCCCAACATGATCAGCAATCCTTCGGTAAGTCTGTCCAGCTTCCCACAGGCCAAAACGCGTTCGCATTCAAAGGGCGGAAACTGTTCAGCAGGAGTACATATAACTGGCGGTGGGACATGGGTGTATCTACAATGAATGCTGCGGACGCTGTTCACCTGTAAACTAAGCGCAGCTGCTGTCTACAGAGGTAAAACAGACCTTGTACAGACAAGCCTCCTGAGCGCCAACTGTTCGCCAATGTGCGTGACAAATAAATGATTAACGCTACGAGCCCTCAGTGTTAAGATTTTCTAACTGGTACCACTGAACACAATCCTTGATGATGCTGCATTTTTTCTCTGGCAATTTAGTTAAAGTTAAGTCCTTCCTGAACCCAAGCCGTCAACGTTGGTCACTCTAGACCCATTATCCCGATGTATCAGGAATTCCTACCATATTTAATCCAAAATGTCAAGAATATAGTTTTTTCCTCATACGAGGGTGTAGGTGTGCTAATGGATGGAAGCCCCATCTATACTGAGAACGTAGCTATACAGCGGAAGATGCCATCGTCATCTTCGTATATCCTACAAATACAGAAAATTCTCTTTACTTTTGAATAGAAAATGTGTTTTGTTTAAACGCTTGGATTATGTTGCAAAAGAAAACTTTGTCCGTCGCTGCCTGTAACTTAAACGTTCTTCATTTCAATAATGCGGTTAGCTAATTTTGACCATAATTCATTTTCAAGCGCATGCCTAATGTCACGAATTACATGGCGTTTTTCCACATCGTGTACTTGTCAGAAAATGATTTACGGCCGACGTTAGGTAATCGCTCGATTGAAATGAAGAATCTTTACATTAGAATCTACAGTGGAGCATGCTTTCTTTTATAAAGTGTTTAGAGGCTGTGAGATCTGAATTTTTCCCGGCATATACAATGTTCAAAGAATTTACGGGAATGCAGCAGGGTAACATCGACCTCAGCGTCCTCACCTCACTGCATTCCTGTAAGTCATTTGAGTATTTAGAGCCTATGGGTTGTTACATAATAACAAAGCTGCTACTACAGACTCTTGAGCATTGTGACGTTACTCACAAGGTCTTTCTCAGAGAAGTGTAAGCCACTCGGAACTACTGATGGACGCCTCGGTACATTACGTCCTTGGTGTTGGACTTCTTGATCATATTTTACCATCCTATTACAGCTACCCTGGCTACAAGCGGACAGGTTAAGAGATTTCCATACAGTCTGTCTCTTCTACTGTCTTATCAGCATACATATTCCCACATATCTCGGTTCGAAAACATTGCTCTTCTGTGAACAATACAGCAGAAAGTCTCCTTCTTTTAAGAGCAAAATCGCTTGTCTTGCACTATATCATAGCCGCTTTCTCTGAAGCATTTTCTGTAACAAGAACTTGTCTCTGTAGTGATCTTCCTCCCTGTATCACAGGATTCTTTAATATCTCTAGTTTGAAAAGGTAGTTAATGACGTATCAACGAAAACAAGAGTTATGATCTGCTTTAATCATGTACGCGTGCCTTATGCCCTCACAATTAAGTACCCTTCTTTTCAACAATTTGTTCAGTTTCCCAAAGCCCTTACCTTCAGCAGTCTACTTAACTTTTTTGTGACAGAAATCACTATGTCAACAAATATCACTTGCTTACATCCATAAACAAAATATTGTAGTTTTACTATCGCTACCATTATTTATCATTATTAGCAAAAGCAGTCGTAGTAGTCGTCCCACTATGATTAATGCAATTAGTTATTAGTCCATTTAGTTAGTCATCTTGTCATAAGACACATTCAAAAAAAAAAAAAAAAAAATGTTCAAATGGCTCTGATCACTATGGGACTTAACATCGGAGGTCATCAGTCCTTTAGAACTTAGAAGTACTTAAACATAACTAACCTAAGGACATCACAAACATCCATGTCCGAGGCAGGATTCGAACCTGCGAACGTAGCGGTCACGCGGTTCCAGACTGCAGCGCCTAGAACCGCTCGGCCACACCGGCCGGCTAAGATACGTTCAGATCTTGTGTCATGTATTCGTAATCGAAAACTACCTTCTGAAACAGCGTCTGAGCTTTGACATTTTTGTGCCCCTCTATACCTCATTCAGAGGCAGAACCGGTTGCGACTGGCGATCAGTGCGCAATTTCTACTGAAATGTTTTTGCTCCAGTTTCTCTTTTTCCCCTGTGTCTGTACGTGAGTTCGTGTGTATTTATCTTCTTCTAGTGTTTACTCGTTTAATTGCTATTAGCACAATTTATTCGACGTGAATTTATAAAATGTTTGTTGGTCTCTCTCTGGTGAGGATTGCCTGTAACGTCAGTATCACAGAAGTGTGGCATCAGCGATTTGTGTTTGTATAAATTTATGGCGAGAAATAGCAAATATTTTATCAAAATGTTATTATGTACTATTAAATTCAAATACATAGAAATACGAGAAATATTATTTTGTGAAATGGGAACACCGACCACACTCCATCACGGACCCGATGCCGCATTTGCGATGTATTTTATAACATACCTTAGTAACACATCTAGCTGTCCCAATATAACATCTATTACGTATAATAATTATGAAATACTTCTTTTGTGGAATGTTTCTGTCCTACGAAAGTAACATGCAGCAAAAATTTCACCGAACTTCTGGAACTAACAGCTCTACAATGAAACAACAGACGTATCGTAGTTTCAACGTGAAACTCCTACAAGCTCTATAGGTGCTACCTCAATAGACTTTTTCTGACGTACGATGATGCGAGATCACCTACACGATTTATTGCAAAAGATCTTCCTACTGAATAATGCGGCTGAATACTTCGTTCAATTTCAAGTAGCCCATTGCATAATACGCAGCGGTTCCAGACCACATGCTGAGGTTGGGTGTGATGAGAGGGTGCAGAAGGGAGATATGGTGCAATTGTAAGAAGGACTGTTTCAAATCTAGTGAAGTACACCTGTTTCTTGTCTACGTCCCCCAAACATGGTCGACGTGAAAGAAGGTTGGAACTATTTATGACTCTATACAAGCATGTCCGAAGGAACTTTCCAGCGTAACTCGGAATAATACAGGCACTGCAGTATCGTGTTTATCCGCCTACTCCGGGTAAGCGACTTTCAAGTAAAATGTCTCCCCTGTACGGAAATATACATAATGGATGTACGAGTACAGGTTGTCGACATATTGAAGTTTGTGTCTGGTCGCCTGTCGTGCTCGGACAGCCTAATTGTACCAGTCTGCTTTCCGCAGCGCTGCGGCGAGGACGTCTTGTTTACGTCCCGTCCGCGCGGTCGCGAGTGCTCGTAGTTGTTTACTACTGCTTTGTTGCTAGTTTGGAGTCCATCACTACCGACGCAACATGACACATTCATACAGACAAACCACCATCAAGATCAGTTTTCAACCCGATCATGCACGACAGCGAGCTTTTGAGGTGGAACGTTTTCTACGTGACGACGTTAAAATTGAACCGCGAGACATAATTGGTATCCATCTCTCCATCACGAGCAGTGCTGTCTACGTAAAGTTAGTAAGTGACGAGGTGTGCAAAAGAATCGTGCGCGCACATGCGAACGATCTTAAATTCATACATTGTGATGGCCATTTGGGGCAGTCTCTATCGATCACGCGGGGCTTGGCCTCCGTACGATACGCGTCTTCGAACTCCCTTTCGAAGTACCACCGGACGTAGTCACCGCGGCTTTCCAGCCCTACGGCAGAGTGATCAGCCACATGGCCGAAAAATGGACCACCTTTACAACGTACCCCGTTCTTAACGGGGTACAACAGATCAAAATTGAATTGACCAAACATGTTCCGTCATATCTTGTCATCGGCGGATGTAGGGCGATCATTATGTATGACGGTCAGCCACGCACTTGCTCTGGCTGTGGCCAAGAAGGGCACGTCCGGTCGGATTGTCTCCGACGACGGCTTACTCAAATCCCGACAGGTGAATCTATGACTCCTTCTACGGTGACGACCCTTCCTCTCAATTACGCCGAAGTTGCACGAGCAGCAACCCTTTCCGATGCTAACCACACTAGTGCTATAGCCGCGCCCGATAGTGAGACCATGATGGATTCTGCAGTACAGGATCCGACCTCTACAACGGCGCCGCCACCTGAAGATAATCACCGACGACCTTGCAAGAAGACGTGGATGCCAGGATGGACATTGACCCACGGGTTGTGTCCACAGCGGCTTTTCTTCCAGACACCGGAACAGCTGAAGAAATCCATCCACATTCAGATACTGAAACGCACGTCCGTAAACAGCGTTCCCCGCGGATACACAAGAGACGGCGGCGTGCTCCATAGGACGAGTGTTTGCAGCGATCGTCTGATATGGACTGTGGACACTCCGACAACGGTACCGGCGGTACAGAGGCACTGTAATATCAAACTCCACAGTTCGCCGTGGTGACGGCGTCAGCCCCTCCGACCCCACAGAACAGCAGGATCACATGCAGACAGCCGCTGCCGATTCCCAGCCAGTAGAGCAGATGGAGTCAGCGCCGAGTGCCGCAGCAGCCACTAACAGCCACCAACAGCCGATGGTATTTCATGGTGACTGGGCGGACGACTGTAAGGAAAACTCCTTGCCCATCGTGTCGGACGACACGTGGGGAAATTTACCCCACCAGTGTTGATCCTTTCCCGCCATCAGATACAGTGACGAGACAGCCTTACAAGGGTATTGATGGCCAACACAGGTGCTATGGATAGACCTCAAATTTATCGCGTTGCAACCATCAACATCAACAATATACGGACGTTCGCTAAGTTGTCATTGCTTCAGGATTGTTGACCTCTGCTTCCATCGATATAGCCAGTCTCCAGGAAGTGTACGTCGACGACTTCCCAGGCATGTACGGTTACGATGCTTGCGTCCCTTTCAGCTTCCCCTACAGGCAGCGGTGTCGCTGTACTTCTTCGGGAAGGGATAGAGGCGGCCGATATCCTGTTTCTGCCTGGGGCAAGAGGAATGGCACTCACAGTACTGGGTGTCCGCCTTATCAATATCTACGCACCTTCCGGGACGGACAAACGTCGCGAACGTTCACGATTCATTGCGGAAGACGTCGCCCCGCTCTTCTAAGGCCGCCACGACCATCTGGTGTTTGGAGGTGACTACAATTGCGTACTGGCGCCCAGAGACCAACTCCCACGACATAATCCGTGCCCGGAACTCGAGACGCTAATTCGGGACCGGCAGATGGTGGACACTTGGGAACATCTTCAAGGCCACCGACCGAGATTCGCACACTTCACGAGTCATTCTTCCAGTCATATCGATCGGATTTATGTCTCGGGCTCTCTCGCCGCTGGAACACAGGATGCGGAATTGTGGCCTGCAGCCTTCTCGGACCACTCAGCTTGCATTTGTGCCATCGCCCTGCGGCGGCAACAAGTGTGGAGAAGCCGCAGCCCGTGGAAATTAAACATCGCTCATCTGTCGTACCCGGATTGCCGCCAAGCTGTTGAGGATACGTGGCATTCGTGTGAAAATCGCCTCCGTGCATATCCCACAACGATCCGCTGGTGGTTGGACTGTGCCAAACCGGCACTGAGGCGAACGTTGATAACTTACGATCGCAACCACGCTGTTTGGCGTAGACATACACTCGACTTTTACTTCAGGGTACTGTGCGACTGCGATGCTATGGCGCCGTCTCCGGAACGACAAACGGCGGTCCGCCGTTCTAAGGCTCAGATCATCGCTCATATGCGACGCCACCTGGAGGGGGTAGTCATCCGCTCGAGGACGCAGGATCGGATACCGAGCGAACGCCCGTCAATGTTCCACGTTCTTCGTGAACGTAAACGACACCAACGAGCGCTGATACGCTTCATCGACACGGAGGACGGTCGTAGCCTCACCACGCAACAAGACATAAACACAGCGTTCTACAATCATTATTCCCAACTCTGTTCCGCTCAGACCCCTGATCCGACAGCACTGGAGGACGTCTCTCAGACGATTTACGGCACCGTCACCCCGGCAATGGAAGTGGCCTTAATGGAAGAAATTACAGAAGAAGGAGTGATCGACGCCTTTAGTAAAGGAGCTGTCAACAAGTCTCCGGGTCCATATGGCCTCCCATTGGAATTTTACCGGACTTTTCAATATTTATTAGCCTCGCGATGGACGGACATATGTCGCGAACTACTATCCCCGGAAGTGCCGCTCCCTGCGGCCCTTGTGGAAGGGATGATTATTCCTATTCACAAACCGTCCGGTGGATCACGACTGCAGGACTACCGCCTGTTGACGCTATTGAACTGCGACTTTAAGATCTTTTCTCGACTGTTGGCGGCGCGGATACGCCAGACCTTACGAAATGTTATCTCACCCGATCAAACGTCATTAGGAGGCGACAATAATATTCAAACAGCACTCAGTGAATATCGTGACTTGATGTCACTGGCGAGGGCATGTCGTCTGAAGGGCGCACTGGCGGCAATAGATTTTAGTCATGCTTTCGACCGAGTGGACCACGACTATTTGGAAGCGGTCCTCCAACATATGCGGTACCCACAGCCATTCGTCACTGTCGTCATGCGACTACTCCGTGGCGCAACGTCCAAGGTGATCGTCAACGGCCGACGTACACAGCTCCTCACCATTTCTCGATCGATACGCCAAGGCTGCCCTCTATCCACTTTACTTTACGCTGTGGCCATGGAACCACCCCTCTGCGGCCTGCGCCAACGACTAACAGGTATGACGTTACGAGGCCACACTTTCCGATGTAAAGCATACGCTGACGAACTGGTGATTGTCTTCCGCAGCGGTGACGACACCGCTAGCGCACTGAATTGGATAGCGAAATATAGCATGGCCACTGGTAGTCGTATCAACGTCGCAAAATCGGTGGCGATGAACATCGGGGTCGGATTGTCTGAGAACAGTGTCACCCAATTACAGCTCAGATATAGTTTGAAATGTCTCGGCATTGATTTCACAGACGATATGCGCCGGACCGCTGCTCACAACTTTCGACGGCTTTTATGAAATGTTCGGACTGGAATTGCCAACAACCGCCTACGAGCCCTGGACATAGTCCAAAGGACCCAGTATGTCAACACACATTTAGCGTCACGCATTCCGCATATCGCCCAGATATTCCCTATACCGGTGATGTTAGCTCGCCGTATACTTGCCGCTTTTGGGTCCTTCGTGAGTTCAGGAATGCTTTTCAAGATCAAATATGAGACTTTCATCCTTCCCTCGGATCGAGGAGGGCTTGGCCTTTATCACGTTCATGACAGAGCGGTCTCCCTATTTGTGAGCACATTAGTCAAACTATGGCACCGCCGTCCGGACAGTCTGACGAGTTTGTTAATAGAAGAATTAGCACCGCCCTCCCTGTTGCCACCTGTGCCGATACGCCACGTCCCCTCCTCGCTCTTCTACATCGGTGTCTAACTCAGTTACGTTCGACTTGCCTTACCCGCGACTCAACTGGCGACGGCAAAGACGGTTTATCGGGTCCTGCAACGTGGACGACCCGATAACGTCGTGGAGAGGAAGCACCCGAACGTCAACTGGCGAGTAGTGTGGAGGACAATTCACCACGTAACACTGGACACTGACGTCACGGCGATGTGGTATATAACTGACAACGGTAAGCAGGTGACCAAATCAAGGCTACATGCGATCCACATGGTAGACTCACCCACGTGTACTAGCTGTGGCGTTCAAGACAACGATGTACACCGTCTTTGCTGTGGCGAGTCTGCGGCAGTGTGGCACATAACGAGGCAAATCTCATCATACTTCCTTCGAGTAACGCCGAATCATATCGACCCCAAGACTATCTTATTCCCGGATGAGACTATTACCCACGCACTAAAACTAACGCAATGACGTGGCTTCGTGGACATGCAGTGCATTATTTGTTTCAAGACGGCACTAAGGACACTTTAGAGTTTTGGAAATATTTGCAGGAACGGCATTGCAAGATCCTCCGTAACCCAAAATATCGACAATATTTTTCCAATTATTTGTGGAGTGCGTTCCATGACCCTCCACGTAGCTGTAACATCACGGGTAAGAGAAGCTAAAATTACAAGACGATGATAGAACACAACACGGTACAACGTGGGATCTACCATGGTCATTGCGAGAAGTCATACCTGGATGATACAGCACATGGAGAGTTTCGTCGTGAACCCTCACACTCTGTAGCAGTATTTGCCCCATTTCGTCTTTTTGTCCCCAGTGCGAAAAGGTCTTCGCAGTTTATGTTTCCCATCCGGCGCAAGATGTAGCACTGATTAATGCTGGTATGGATTTCACCCTTCAGTTTTGTTTCATGGTTTCCTTAGCCCCGCACTTTTCTCTCTTTCTTTATGCCTTTTTCCACAACTATTAGCATGTTTTTAGTTATGTGCGTCCCCAACTCGACGCAACGAGTGCTCTTACTACTTTTCAGTTCCTCACCCTAAAAAGAAATACAAAAATTAAAATTAAATAAATGAATAAATAAAAAAATTCGCAATAATACACCAACTGCATCCTCTGTACCACGTCCCCAGGATGGGAGGCAGGAGACATCGTGGCCAGGCCTCGGGTTGCGACCCCTGCCCAGCTTGCCTCCGCCATCCCACTACCTGATCCATCTCCCACAAAAATAAATAAATAAATAAATAAAATAAATAAATAAACAAATAAATAAATTGTTAAGCGACTGCTTGATATAAACAGGAAATTCTGATTGCGGTCCCAGTCCGGCAAAAATTTTCACTGTCGTCATTTCATTATATAGTTGGCGGTAGTCCATACTCGCAACTGCGAATACATTTCATGTATTTCATAACGGCTGTAGTCGCCGCAGTACCTTTTCCTCCGCGTATGCACTTACCCATTTGGGTGTGAGCTATGTAAAGGCCAAAAAGGTTGTTGTCTTGATCCCACCCAAATTTAACTTATAAATTCTGAGCTTTCACCAGTGGAAATTTCCAGATCCTCCGGCGTTAATTTTTACTTGACCACTTGTAAGCCGAACTTAAAAAATATGCGGGACGCCCATTGTTCCTGGCTACCTCGGGCCACAAGCAGTGTTTGAAAACGAAATCCAAGTGAATGCCATCCAACTTCCTCAAAGAAAGAATAAGACAAAGCTATCCTATTCTCTAGTTACACGTGCATATCCAATTAGTCACTCATCCACACAATACAGAGTTTATCCAGGATGAGGATTGTGGACAGAGTATAGTAGAGGCTACTGATGTGAAGTACGGCAAAACAGAATCAATAAACCATGATTCCCTTTGCAGCCTTGCACTCAGCTATAATTTACATGAAGCGAAAAGCAGAAATCTGCTGGACTAACTGAAGGTGAACAAAGATTTCCAGATTACAATTACATGAAAGGGGCTGATACAGAACCTGTTGACAATGCATATATTACACTAAGTTACAGCATTAATGGGTCCTTTAATCAGGTTTCTCTTGCAGAGCCGCGCGGATTTAGCCGAGCGGTCTAGGGGCGCACGGTGGCTCCTCTGTCAAATCGGAGCTTGACGTGCCCCCAGCCCCTCCACATCAAGAGTGTATGTTTTCACGGAGTGGTGTGAAACAGCGTTTTCAAACTGCCCGTGCCGCGGCGCGTCGTAAAAAGAAAAGCGAGGATTCCTCGGCGTCAGGTGGGGAGGACTAGCATTGTACCTTCTTTTTCCCGCCTCCGGAGGTTGGGGAGAGACGGAAGTGATAGTGCTTTTTCCTTAATGTTGTTTTATTGACCTTACATGTGTTAACGGATGCAGGCGTATACATTTCTAACCCTCAATGTTCATAGGATACGTTACCAATTACGGCTTGCTGCGTTACGCCAGTTTATTTACGATTCCCAAGCTGATATCGTGTGTTTACAAGAGGTATTATTTGATGTTCAAAAAAATGGCTCTGAGCACTATGGGACTCAACTGCTGTGGTCATAAGTCCCCTAGAACTTAGAACTACTTAAACCTAACTAACCTAAAGACATCACACACATCCAAGCCAGAGGCAGGATTCGAACCTGCGACCGTAGTGGTCGTGCGGTTCCAGACTGTAGCGCCTTTAACCGCTCGGCCACTCCGGCCGGCTTATTTGATGTGTATTGTCTTCCTGGATATTCTATGTTTTTCGATGTCGTGCCTGAAAATTCTACTACCGGTATGGCTTTGCTTTATCGAGATGGAATCCCGCTGTCGGACTTCGAAACGCTACATGATGGTCGCGGTATAGGCTGTAGTTTTTATGACCTCACCTTAATTTTTCTTTACGCTCCGTCTGGATCCGGTCGTTCATCCGATCGCGCGCGGTTTTATTAGGAAGAAGTTGTTTATTTACTCCGACGGAACCATTTTTTTTATCTATCATTTTTTTTTAAATGGTTCAAATGGCTCTGAGCACTATGGGTCTTAACATCTGTGGTCATCAGTCCCCTAGAACTTATAACTATTTAAACCTAACTAACCTAAGGACATCACACACATCCATGCCCCAGACAGGATTCGAACCTGCGACCGTAGCGGTCACGCGGTTCCAGACTGAAGCGCCTAGAACCGCACGGCCACCGACAGAACCCGCGCAAAGTTTTGTTAGGGGGTGATTTTAACTGCGGTTTACGCCGTGTTGATCAGACCCCCAATTATACATTTTGTCGTGAACTTAATGATATGGTGACGTCCTTGCATCTCCAGGATGCTTGGGTTTACAGATATCCTACATTGGTGCGGTTTACGTTTTTTACAGCTACTTCAAGTAGCCGACTGGACCGCTTTTATTTATCTGCCCCCATATGTAGTCAGCTTCTGTCGATTGATATAATTTCTGCCAGTTTCATTGATCACTGTGCTGTTTCAATGGGTGTTGACCACGTCCGGCAGGGGGTCCGTCTTTCGGCCCTTTATGGAAGCTAAGCACTCTACATCTCACGGACTCCACTCTGGAAGGCATCATCGCAGACGTATGGCGGCGGACAACCCAGTCCCAGATGCGTTATTCCTCACTTCTTGAACGGTGGGTTTGCTTTGCTAAATCCCGGATTAGAAATACACTCAAGCATTTTAGCGCTGAAAAAGCGGCTGAAATAAGGCACACTAGGGAATTTTATTATGCAGTCCTTCGCGATCTTTACGATAATTCTCGTGATGCCTCTTGAGGGTCGTCGACGTCCACCGTGTCAAGACAAAACGTCTCCAACACAAACGTAGGTAAATGGATGGGGTCCCAGCCTCGTTCAATCGTACAGGATGAGTTGACCTCTCTCTGTCATCAACTCCGGCTTCACAAGCGACCTCAAAGAACGTGTCTTTCTACCATTCGTTCTCTAGATGGGCGTGAGTGGTCCTCCCAATCTGATATCATGCGTGAACTTTACCAGTACTATTCCGAGTTTTATACTGAAGTGGATTCAGACGGTCCACTGCCTGTTGATTTCACCTCCCTCCTTGATAGTGTTGTTACACCAGCTCTCCAGGAAGAGTTTTTCTCTGTATTCCATCGCGATGATATACTTGATATTGTGGCTCGTTCTCCATCCCATAAATCACCTATCTCCGATGGCCTTCCCAACGAATTTTGTATTCGATTTTGGCCCCTAATAGGAGATACGATAACTTCCATGGTGAATGAAGTGTTCCACGGCTTTCTCCCGCCCAGCTTTAAGGCTGCTAAAATAGTCCTGATCCGCAAAAAGGCGGGACCTTTGCGTGTGGATCAGGTCTGACCGATAACCCTCTTCAACTATGATTATAAAATCATAGCAGATTATCGGTATTGTTGACTACCGTCATCGCGAGTCACCAAAGTTGTCTTCCGGGTCGTACTCTCCTGACTCCCGTTGCTGAATGTCGAGATTTAATTTCGATTGCTTCCACCATTCCCGTGCCAAGCGCTTTGCTTTTCATTGATTTTCACCAAGCGTTAGACCGTGTCAATCATGGATTCCTTATGCGGGTATTGACGACTGTTGGTTTAAACAATGCTGCACGACAGCTGTTTAGCTCTCTAATCACTGGTATTCGGGCGTCCATTGACGTAAATGGCCGTCTTACTTCCCCCATCGCGGTGTGTCTGGGCGTCCTTCGAGGGAGTCCATTATCAATGTCGCTCTACATGCTGTTATTGCGAACTATAGGTGCTCGTTTTAGTGGCTGGTCGCTTTTGGAGAAAGGTTTACTGTTCGTGCATATGCTGATGTCATGGTTCTTCTCCGTATCCATTATGATATACCACTGCTGAAGGAAGTTTTGGATGCCTTTAGTCGTCTTACGGGAGCGCGGGTTAATAATCAGAAATGTCGTTTACTCAGTTTGCGAGTATTTGACGCTGTTGAAATTACATGGGCTTCGAAGCTCACCCGATATCGATCGTTGGGTGTTATAAGTGACAGCTGCCCGCTAAAGATGGCTACGATAAATTGGAAGTCTGTGACGGATAAGATTCAGGATCCAATCACTGAACACGAGCGTCGCTGCCTCTCACTTCTTCATAAGGTTCGGGCCATGGAAACGTATGTGTTAAGTAAGGCTTATTTTATTTTACAAATCTTTCCAATTCCTGCGATGATGTGCCGTAAGTTTAACTGGCAGGTTTATCTGGCGCCACTCTGTATTTCGCGTGCGTTATGGGGTCATGGCGCGGCCCCGTTTGCAGGGAGGTTTGGGCCTCCCTGAAATTTGGGTTAAGGCTTCAGCCTTATTCATCCGTCGCACCGTGTTAACGTGTCAATGCGACCCCCCCACCCCCCCTCCCCCCCAGTCACTTACAGCTCGCCTTTAGGACTGTATCCGACAGGCGAGCTTAACACCTCCAGTAGATATTGGTAGGATTAGTTATAAATTACGGCACGTCAAGGAATTTTTCTTGAGGTCAGTTATTTGGGAATAAATATCCTTTCCCAAGCGAATCTCTCCCTAAAAATGCTGCTAAGCTGCTGGCCAGTTCCTTATAGTATTCCTTCTGAGGAAGCCCTGTCGCCAGAAGCGAAATGGAAGATTGTTTGGTCTAACATCAGCCTCCTGATTTTCCCGATGGAAGTGGCGTCCTCGTGGTACCAAGTTGTTAATGATATTGTACCTACCAACGTGCGACTTTTTCGTATTGGCCTCAGTGTATCGGATCACTGCAATCGTTGCCATGAAACTGATACATTATCTCATCGGTTGAATTCCTGTTTTTCATCGGCAAGGCGTTGGAAGAGTTACCATGCCCCCTTTTTAATTTGTTTATTTTTTTTTTAATTCTTGTGGACACTTCTATGGATTTAGATGTTCCACGATGTAGAAGTGACGGAAGAAAGAATGTGTGGGAACGTTAAAATTGACGCCCCATTCCTTCCTATAGGTTTTTCTGATTGCATTCTTTTGATTTTGTCGAAATGACTTCTTTTGTTTTATTTTAATTGATTGCCTCCAATAAGTGTTTTGGAAAAAACGAGAATATTTTCGTTTTTTGAAGGAATACACTGCTGTTTGAGTGTATATTTCGGTGTGTTTCCTGTGTCGAAAATAAAAAAGGCGGAATCGGCAGCGTGATAGATTGATAAATTATTGCATTTAATGATTTACTGATTCATAAAAAACCCTCCCTGGTGCCAATATTATTTCTCTTTTTCCACTTTATTAAATTTTTTGTCTTCGTAAGGCGAACCTGTATGAGGCGTCGGTTCAAAAAAAAAAAAAAAAAGTAAGCAAGAAGGCCCGTGTTCGAGTCCCGGCAGCAAGACAAATTTTAGTTCATTTCTTCGGATTCGAACGTTATCGTAGATAAATTAGCGACTTAAATGTGTCAGGCAAAATTTAATTTAAGAATTTATAACTCTGTTTACAGTTTGACAACTTTATGAAACAGAAAAAAAGGAAAAAAAAACTAAGAGGGCGAGCCGTGTTCGATGCTCCTTTATGCCATTTATTTTTTTGTTCCACATCATTATGAACTGTTAAAAAATACAAAAATAACTAGGTTTAAGAAAACTGGTAATCGTCAAAAAAAAAAGGTGCTGCAGTCATGGACTGTGCGGCTGGTCCTGGCGGAAGTTCGAGTCCTCCCACGGGCATGGGTGTGTGTGTTTGTCCTTAGGATAATTTAGGTTAAGTAGTGTGTAAGCTTAGGGACTCATGACCTTAGCAGTTAAGTCCCATAAGATTTCACACACATTTGAACACTTTTTTCTATTGCAGAGGCTCTTCCACTCTGCTATCAAAGTTAACGCGAATCTTTCTATTAGTTATCACAATAAGTCAATCGATCAATACTTTCTGTAGTATAAAAACACATAAAAATTTACAAAAGAAATTTTAAAGTCATTATGAATTTTGTTAAATATCTATTTAAGCAATTAATCGAATGAATCGAAAATATTCTATCCTCAAGTATTCTTAGTCTTTTGTGACCGCTTGTTGAAATATTGCCTGGTACCGTTGTCTTGGGATCTTTGACGCATGTCTGAAACACCGTCGCATACGTGAAAGCTCGGGAATTTCATTAAAATGGTTCAAATGGCTCTAAGCACTATGAAACTTAACATCTGAGGTCATCAGTCCCCTAGACTTAGAACTACTAAAACCTAACTAACCTAAGGACTTCCCTCACATCCATGCCCGAGGCAGGATTCGAACCTGCGACCGTAGCAGCAGTGTGGTTCCGGACTGAAGCGCCTGGAACCACTCGGCCAGAGAATTTCATAATGAAGTTGAAGAAACTAAAGCTAGAACCAAACAGCAACGTGAGAGCTTTCATGTTTCTTTGTTTAATCAATCACTCTCTGACGTATTTAGATTCCATTTTCCTGCAGGACGTCACTAAACTGTTTCATACCGGATTTCCCATGAGCTACATAATGTGAAAAGGCAATTTCTGGGAACAACTATACGGCGTCGCCCTCTCGTCTTTACCGATTCCGTTCATACTTGTGGTATACGATGGTTTTAACCAGAAATGAAAGTGAGTTAAATAGTAGATCAAGCGGCCAAGCGTTCGGAAAAAATAGCATTTTTGTCGCCGTTCGAACGAGGCAGGAATCGTTTGCGTTAGCAAGCTTTGGAGGCAGCGGAATGATGTTGCCGGCCGCGGTGGCCGAGCGGTTCTAGGTTCTTCAGTCCGGAACCGCGCGTGTGATGTCCTTAGGTTAGTTAGGTTTAAGTAGTTCTAATTTCTAGGGGACTGATGACCTCAGATGTAAAGTCCCGTAGTGCTCAGAGCCATTAGGAATGATGTTTCTTTTTCTTTCTTTTCCCGAGTCATCAGTCTTCTGACTGGTTTGATGCGGCCTACCAAGGAGTCCACTCGTGTACCATTCTCTTAATCTCAGAGTAGCACTTGGAACCTAGGTCATCAATTATTTGTTGGATGTAAGTCATCAATTATTTGTTGGATGTACTCTAGCCTTTGTCTTCCTCTACACTTTTTATCCTCTACAGCTCCCTCTAGTACCACGACAGTTACTTAGTGATGTTTAACAGATGTCTTACCATCCTGTAGCTTCTTCTAGTCAGGAAAGTCATGGAGATTCACAAACCTCACAACAGTTTTAACAAGAAAGAAGCTTCATGTTACCAGATCCTGGATTACCATGCTCCAGGAAACAACCGCTATAGGTAAGAAAGGGAGAACCACAGATGCAATGATAGGAAAAAGGCCCTCATACGCTGGCACGACGGCTCTATGTGGTCTCTGGCCGCGAACGATTCCAGTCCGCCACCTGAAACGATGAATGAGGCTTGGACGATGCCAGTCACTCGTGACAGCGAAATATCAGAAGAATTGTTAAACTAGCGTTAGCCGAGGATGCAGTACCAGAATGCAGTACGTCACACTATCCTACACTTTTAGTGTCAATGTTACACAGAGTTGTACTGTACGAGTTCCTCGAAACTGTATGGTTGTCATCAGTGCAAAATGAGCGGCTGGCCTTCCACTTTTGTACGAGGCAATTTCAGAGATTTGCAGATTCGTTTGCTGGGTTTACGGAGAAAGCTTCTGTGCGCCGCATCAGGTAAGGGAGTCTTCGTGTCTGTGATATTACCAGGGGGTGGCTGGAGATGGTGGGGATGGAGTCCGGAGGGGAAGGAGGGGGGAGGCAGCATGCCAGTGGCTGCAGTCGGCATACCGCCTTCTGGTGGCTGCGACCGCAGGCACGCCGTGTCCTCGGGCT
This sequence comes from Schistocerca serialis cubense, assembly GCF_023864345.2. NCBI lineage: Eukaryota > Metazoa > Arthropoda > Insecta > Orthoptera > Acrididae > Schistocerca > Schistocerca serialis. The sequence continues at coordinate 494,379,054 of NC_064638.1, forward strand.
CCTCCGGAATCCGCTAAGGGTCACTGATTCACGGCGCAGACGCCGTGCCAGCAGCTTCAAAGGAGACTCGAGTCACTACGTGACGTGGCGACCCAAGCGCCACTGGTACTCGTCCCAGGGAACGTTTACGACAGTGAGCACGTAATAGACGTGGAAGCGTACTGAAGATCCGTCCAGGGTGACGGCACTCTCATGGTTAAGACCCAGAAACTGGAAGGGGAGATATTAACGGCGTACACTGCACTGTTCTTACAGCCGGAGAGCTGTACCACGCACACTTCCATAGGTGAGTGACCAGCACAATTCCACAGTTTAATACTGACAGGCAATTTCGTTTCAGAAGACTCCTGGTACACATGGACGACAGCTTTTTAACCGAGTAATGAGTACGAATCTGCGTTTCGTCTGAGTAAAAGTGGATTCGCAGGCTATGGAAAGGAAGGGGACAAAACGGAATGTCACAAATTGGCTAAATACGTTTGAAATGGTTGCATTCATTCAGGGCCTCAACAGAACGAAAGGAGACGTCTGGGTCGTGGCTACCCGGGAAGAAATTTTGACGTTAAGATTGATACACGGAGCAAAATCGTCATCAGCAAACATTTGAAGTTATCTACTTTACACGTGCTCACACACCGTTTAGTTAGTGCTTCGCGTCTTCTTCGTCTTTGTTCTATTATTTTGGTCGTTTTTGCGTGGCACACTGCAAACATTGTATGAGGCCTTCGATATTTTAGCCAGTATGTTCTGTTACAAAAGATATATGTTACACCAGAAAGCGAAAAAGTGGCTGTAGGTTAGCAAGAACTGGAAAGAGTAGAAGTCTTTACTGTTTATACACTACTGGCCATTAAAATTGCTACACCACGAAGATGAGGTGCTACAGACGCGAAATTTTACCGACAGGAAGAAGATCCTGTGATATACAAATGAATAGCTTTTCAGAGCATTCACACAAGGTTGGTGCCGGTAGTGACACCTACAACGTGCTTACATAAGGAAAGTTTCCAACCGATTTCTCATACATAAACAGCAGTTACCCGGCGTTGCCTGGTGAAACGTTGTTGTGATGCCTCGTGTAACGAGGAGAAATGCGTACCTTCACGTTTCCGACTTTGATAAAGGTCGGATTGTACCCTATCGCGATTGCGATTTATCGTATCGCGACATTGCTGCTCGCGTTGGTCGAGATCCAATGACTGTAAGCAGAATATGGAATCGGTGGGTTTGGATCCCAACGGCCTCGTATCACTAGCAGTCGAGACGACAGGCATCTTATCCGCATGGCTGTACCGGATCGTGCAGCCACGTCTCGATCCCTGAGTCAACAGATGGGGTCGTTTGCAAGACTACTACCATCTGCACGAACAGTTCGCCGACGTTTGCAGCAGCATGGACTATCAGGTCGGAGACCATGGCTGCGGTTACCCTTGACGCTGCATCACAGACAGGAGCTCCTGTGATGGTGTACTCAACGACGAACCTGGGTGCACGAATGGCAAAACGTCATTTTTTCGGATGAATCCAGGTTCCGGTTACAGCATCAAGAAGGTCGCATCTCTGTTTGGCGACATCCCGGTGAACGCACATTGGAAGCGTGTATTCGTCATCGCCATACTGGCGTATCACCCGGAGTGATGGTATGGGATGCCGTTGGTTACACGTCTCGGTCACCTCTTGTTCGCATTGACATCACATTTCTGATGTGTTACACACCCGTGGCTCAACCCTTTATTCGACCCCTGCGAAACCCTTCGTTTTAGCAGGATAATGCACAATCGCAAGTTGCAGGTCCTGTAAGGGCCTTTCTGGATAGAGAAAATGTTCAACTGCTGCCTTGGCCAGCACGTTCTCCATATCTCTCACCAATTGAAAACGTCTTGTCAAAGGTGGCCTAGCAACTGGCTCGTCACAATACGCCAGTCACTACTCTTGATGAAGTGTGGTATTGTGTTCAAGCTGCATAGGCAGTTGTACCTGTACACGCCATCCGAGCTCTGTTTGACTCAATGTCCAGGCGTATCATGGCCGTTATTACGGCCAGAGGTAGTTGTTCTGGGTACTGATTTCTCAGGACCTATGCACCCAAATTGCGTGAAAATGTAATCACATGTCATTTCTAGTAGAATATATTTGTCCAATAAATACCCGTTTACCATCTGCATTTCTTCTTGGTGTAGCAATTTTAATGGTCAATAGTGTAAATAAGAATGTAAAATGGTGCAATAATTTTCATATCATGTGAATGTTACTTTCGTCCTTAAGTTTTCTGCACCAGTGTAACTGACAAACTCAGTTCTTTTACGTTTCCCTCCGTAAGTGATATTTTTTAGTGACGAGATATTCCAGTGAATTCCATATTAACGTGGCTTAAGCTGTAACACTCTTCTTTTCAATTCCATGATTTTTCACAACCTCTGAAGTGGGCCACTCGCAATTTAGATACCACTGTGACTAGACTAACTCTTTTCCCTTGTTGAGAACCATCCAATAATTGTATTGTGCAAGTAGTTTACCTTTTAATCAGTAGTAACTGTGTAGATACTTCAACTATACTATAGTGGAAAAGACCGCAGTAATGGATTTAGTGAGGTAACACGCTGGTTGCTATCTATGTACTTTATGGATTATTTTGTAAGCCTCACCGTGGACGCCAATTATACAGTCAGGTGCAATGTTGGACGCGAAGTATTTAGTCACTCTGAATTGAGGGAATATAGTCAAAAACCACAAATCGAAGCTAATTAGGCAATGAAGTAATTAGTTACTTCCTAATTTCGGTTGCTAAAGGTCTATTGAGGAGTACTTAGGTCATAAGTTAGGGAGTTTAATTCACATTAAAAGAACTAATCCCTGCCCAATGCCCAGATAACCCACTAGCCACCGTGTCGTCCTCTACCACCAATCATCATTCAGATTATACAGGGTGTTACAAAAAGGTACGGCCAAACTTTCAAGAAACATTCCTCACACACAAATTAAGAAAAGATGTTATGTGGACATGTGTCCGGAAACGCTTAATTTCCATGTTAGAGCTCATTTTAGTTTCGTCAGTATGTACTGCACTTCCCCGATTCACCGCCATGATTTCATACGGGATACTCTACCTGTGCTGCTAGAACATGTGCCTTTACAAGTTCCTCACAACATGTGGTTCATGCACGATGGAGCTCCTGTACATTTCAGTCGAAGTGTTCGTACGTTTCTCAACAACAGATTCGGTGACCGATGGATTGGTAGAGGCGGACCAATTCCATGGCCTCCACGTTCTCCTGACCTCAACCCTCTTGTCTTTTATTTATGGGGGCATTTGAAAGCTCTTGTCTACGCAACCCCGGTACCAAATGTAGAGACTCTACGTGCTCGTATTGTGGATGGCTGTGATACAATACGCCATTCTCCAGGGCTGCATCAGCGCATCAGGGATTCCATGCGACGGAGGGTGGATGCATGTATCCTCGCTAACGGAGGACGTTTTGAACATTTCCTGTAACAAAGTGTTTGAAGTCACGCTGGTACGTTCTTTTGCTGTGTGTTTCCATTCCATGATTAATGTGATTTGAAGAGAAGTAATAAAATGAGCTCTAACATGGAAAGTAAGCATTTCCGGACACATGTCCACATAACATATTTTCTTTCTTTGTGTGTGAGGAATGTTTCCTGAAAGTTTGGCCGTACCTTTTTGTAACACCCTGTATATGGAGACAATTGAGGTAAGCACACGTCTTTTCCGTATGTTCTCGTTTTTGAACCTTCGAACAGCTACTTATCATTCAAGCAGCGTCTTAGTTGGCATCACAAGGTTGAGTGATCCCCTTTTCAGTCGTGCCACCAATGAAAAGTACCTGGCACTATCAGAAATTGAGCCCAGTCATACCCTCCCCTCCTCCCCCCACCCCACTGCCGATAGATGCAATGATCCCTCAGCTATGGAATTAGACAGTGAATGTATATTACATTTACTAATTTTCGGGTAATCGCACTTGGGCATCGGGATAGTGTCTTTGATTACTAATCAAAAGGTTGCAGCTTCCAGGTTCAAAACCTGACAGAACTTACATTTTGATTAATAAGCACCATTGTCGACCGTAGACTTCCGTTATAAGAAGTCCCGTCATTCCGCCAATGACTTTTTCAAAGAGGGCGAAGAAGCGGACAGTGGTTCGGAGCACTGTCTTGTCGATGGGATGGGAAACTGCCCCTAAGGTGGAAGAATCAGCAGTGATCAACGGCATGAGGATGTAGAAGGCAATGGAAACCACTGCAATACACACATAACGTGTATCCGCACCACATGTGGCCTGTAATTGAAAAAGTCTCATGATGGTCTCTTCATTGGCAAAAGATTCCGGAATAGTCCCCCATTCGGATCTCCGGGAGGGGACTGCGAAGGGAGAGGTTACCATGAGAAAAAGATTGAATTATCAACGAAAGCATAACGTTCTACGAGTCGGGGCATGGAATGTCAGAAGCTTGAATGTGGTAGGGAAGCTACAAAATCTGAAAAGGGAAATGCAAAGGCTGAATCTAGATATGGTAGGGGTCAGTGTAGTGAGATGGAAAGGTCAGGTGAGTATAGGATGATATCAGCAGCAGCAGAAATATGTATAACGGGAGTAAGATTCGTTATGAATAAAAGGTAGGGCGGAGAATGTGTAACGGTCAACAGTTCAGTGATAGAGTTGCTCTTATCAGCATCGACAGCTAACCAATACCGACAACGAGAGTTCAGGTATACATGTCGACGACGGAAACTGAAGATGAAGAGATAGAGAAAGTATACGAGGATAAAAAAAAGGATAATACAATACTTAAAGGAAGACGAAAATCTTATAGTCATGGGCACCTGGATTGCAGTTGTAACGGAAGGAGCAGGGGCAAAGGTCACAGGTGAACATGGGCTTGGGACAAGGAATGAGAGAGGAGAAAGACTAATTGAGTTCCGCAATAAATTTGAGCTAGTAATAACAATACTCCGTTCAGGAACCTCAAGAGGAGGAAGTAAACTTGGAAAACGGCGGGTCATACGGGAACATTTCAGTTAGATTACATCAAAGGCAGAGAGAGATTCCAAAATCAGTTACTGGAAGGCGCACCTAGGTGCAGATATCGACTCAGGTCACAATGTAGCAGTGATGAAGAGTGGCCTGAAGTTTTAAGAGAATAGTCAGGAAGAATCAATTCGCAAGGAAGTGGGATACGGAAATACTAAGCAGTTACGATATACGCTTGATGTTCTCGAAAGCAGCCTTTTCCGAAAGTCGGACGGTATTTCACCACATTCATACATTCTACACATCAACGTGAATAGTCATTTTGTTGCCACTTCCGCCAATGATTTTAAAAATTCTGATGGAATGATATCCATCCTGTCTGCGTTATTTTATCCTAGGTCCTCCAAAGCTCTCTGAAGTTACGATCCTAATACTAGATTCCATATCTCTTCTAAAATGATTCCTGTTTCTTCTTCTGTCACATCAGACAAATATTTCCACATCGTAGAAGCCCTCCGGGTTCCCGGGTTCCATTCCCGGCGGGGTCAGGGATTTTCTCTGCCTCGTGATGACTGGGTGTTGTGTGCTGTCCTTAGGTTAGTTAGGTTTAAGTAGTTCTAAGTTCTAGGGGACTGATGACCATAGATGTTAAGTCCCATAGTGCTCAGAGCCATTTGAACCATAGAAGCCCTCCGTAAACGATTTTCACTATTCCGATCTCTTCTCTGCATTAAATAGTGGAATTACAGTTGCACTCTTAATGTTACCACCCTTCCTTTTAATGTCACCGAAGGCTGTTTTGACTTTCGTATATGTTGCGTCAGTCCTTCCGGCAATCATTTCTTTTCTGATTTCTTCACATTTTTCATGTAGCCATTTCGTCTTAGCTCCCTGTACTTCCTACTTATTTTATTCTTCAGCAACTTGTATTTCTGTATTTCTGAATTTCCCTGAACATTTTTGTATTTCCTTTCTTCATCGAGCAGCCGAGTTATTTCTTATGTTATTCACGATTTCCTCGCAGTTACCTCCTTTGTACCTACGTTTTCCTTTCCAGCTTCTGTGATTGCCCTTTTTAGAGATGTCTATTCCTCTTCAACTGTTCTGCCTACTGAGCAACGTTTGGAGTACAACATTGTACGGAAGTGAATCATGTACTATGGGAAAACTGGAACGGATAAGAATCAAAGCATTTGAGATGTGATGCTGCAGACGAATGTTGAAAATTAGGAGGACTGATAAGGTAAGGAATGAGGAGGTTTAGTGCAGAATCAGAGAGGAAAGAAATATGTGGAACACGCTGACAAGAAGAAGGGACAGGATTATAGGACATCTGTTAAGACATCAGGGAATGATTTCCATGGTACTACAGGGAGCTGGGAGCTGTAGAGGGCAAAAACTGTAGAGGAAAAAAGAGATGTGAATATGTCTAGCAAATAATTGAGAACGTAGGTTGCAAAAGGTACTATGAGATGAAAAAAAAACTTGGCTTTGGCATTTCTTTTTATTTTAATAAACAGAAAATTAAGTACATGTGCTGGAGGAATGAGCGTAGAACGAATTAGTATTGCATTACTATGCATTAAATTTTCAGCTTCAATCACAAATAGGTAATTTCAGTTGCAAATCATAACGAAAAGAAAATGTATTTCACTCACTTTGTGTGAAACGATTAAAAATATACTCTTCGTACTGAAAGTTGTCCGTTAAACAACACCCTAATTTCACAGCAGTTTTCGTTTATTTATATCTCGAAATAATCTTTGCAGAGATTACGAAAAGATAATTTATATTTGGTATCGATTTGCCGTGTAATCTCTTTGAGCTGCTTCATTGTGTGTCACTGCTATCGCCGAGTGGTCCGTCTTAGGAGAGGTCCACTAGGTTTCAGCCAATCAGGCGCTAGAGATGCTGTGATGGCATGCGGCGCACGCATTTTAAACTGACAGTCGTGTGCCGAATGTAGCGGCAATGAGTTGTGAGTTGTTTCGGGTTTGTGACTGCCGTTGTAGATTTAGCAAGACCGTTACACCGATTTCCAGTACTTACTAATAAACTATACGTAAGACATTTCAACTCTTATCATTTCGTGTGTTAAATTGGCGATGAATTACGAAAGCCGTTTTGTATTTATTCGCGTGGTATTACAGAGACACAATGACTGATTACTTTCAGATGTTAGAAGTTGATGGCGGAACCATGCCGTAGTTACTAAATCTGATGACTGAAGCACTCAATTTCGTCATTCTAGCCTCCATTTCCGGTTATTTAATGAACTACTGGATGACGTGTGTAGAAATTTGTATTTCTTACATTGCTAGAAACTCGATTCATGTACACGCGTGTTGCTAAACCTACGTAGTGCATATCTACTGTTTGGTTATTTTGAGCTCTATACAGAGTATCATTCCAGTTTTGTGGTTACTCATTTATCCTCTTCTCACTCATTACTTTATGCTGCCGAACAAAAAGGTACACCACTTTTAGAGGTTTCCAGTTCACTCACGGTTTGAAGCTGCAACAGTGCATATGGAGTACAGTAATGTTAACATTTACAGTCCAGTAGTGCAAGCGGTTCTGAGGTACTATGCTGACCCACATTAGTAAGTGGTGTAGCCTAAACGGGCGGCAATGCAGGCGCTCACTCCGGCTTCCAGTCGTACATACATATGGCGAATACTGTCCTGGGATACGTTATGTCATGCTTACTCGACTCTTCATGTAGCTCTGTAAGTGTTGTTGGTTTACGAGTCACACCAACCACATCTCGTTCCATCACATTTCACACGTGCTCGATTGGAGACAAGTCCGGAGGTAGTGCAGGACAGGAAAGTTGCTGCACGTCTTGCAGAGAACGTTCAGCTGCACGGGCATTATCCTGCTGGAATAATACTTCACCTTCCTGCTGCAAGAATGACAAGAGAAAGTGTCTAACAGTAACTGCCTGTACTGAGTGCTGATTAGCATTCCCTCCAGAGACACCGAAGATGAACGAGACCATAACGTCTGGGATGGGGCCAGTGTGTCTCGGACGAACACACTCTTATTAGACAGCGCTCACCAGGTCTTCGTCGTATGCGCAAACGACCGTCACCTGCGTGCAAGCACAATCTGCTTCCATTGCTGACGACAACGGAGTTCTATTCTAACTTCAACACGAGCCTCTGAAGGGACCATTCGACCGTGCACGTTGCTGCCGTGGCGTGGCTGGAAGACAGGCTAGAGATGCGCGTGCCCGTAGCACCACTGTAATAAACGACTCACAACAGTTCGTATTAAGACGTCTGGGCTCACAAGTCCTCTTATCTGTGCTGTGGTAGCTGTACGATCTTCCACTGCTGCTCTCACGATGCGACGATTATGGCAGATGTGCGTGCTGCGCGGACACCCGAAACCTCGTCTATGGTTATGAGATTGTTCACATGGCCACTAAATGATTCAAATGGCTCTGAGCACTATGGGACTTAACATCTTAGGTCATCAGTCCCCTAAAACTTACAACTACTTAAACCTAACTAACCTAAGGACATCACCCACATCCATGCCCGAGGCAGGATTCGAACCTACGACCGTAGCAGTCCTGCGGTTCCGGACTGTAGGGCCTAGAACCGCACGGCCACCACGGCCGGCCATGACCACTAATTCTAGCATCGTTGCTCTACTGTGCGGCAGTTCTCAAGAATGACTGTCATGCCACTCGGAGGGCCGGGATTTGATCCCTATCAAACTCGCTCAGTTGGTAGTGGGAAGCAGGAGTGCGTCTCTTTGGCATGGCTGCCTGCTTGCTTCAAATGTTTGCACCAATCTGAGCCATTCGGTTCTGAGCATTCCCTATGAAAGGGTAGACACAGATGACACTCTGGTAGCTGTCCCACTACGCTATCTTTTGACGGACGATGCTGAAGCCATTATCAGTAGGTCTACTATCCCCAATTTGGCATATGCCGTCATCGGATAGTAACCGACCTCGACTTTCCAGGTGTCCTAATTTTTTTCCGGCAGTGTACTTATCTTTTCTGTGTAACCTAGAAGTACAATATGTGATGCCACCTTCGGCACACCTATTGTCATCCCTTTTTGTATGCAAGGCATCCTCAGCTGCTGATTGTCATGATGAGGGAAACACCGCTGACAGCTGGTAAAACTTGCTTGTAAGCGAGCACTCTACCAGTTTAACGGTGCAACTTACGCATGGAATGTAAAAATAAATTTTTCTAAAGATTTGTACCACCATACAAAGATTATCTGAAGACTTATACCTCAACTCCACCCGAAAAGACCTCGGAGGGCCCAACGATACCGATAGACTGCCGAATCATCCTGAGATTTGAAGACTTATACTTACAAAAATTATTGCATTAAAAATTATTAAGTGAACCCAGCACTCTTATTTAAGGTATGCCAATCACAGAATACAAAAGAAAGAGAGAAACTAGACGAATGAAGACTGCTTGAGGAAGTGGTTGACGTAATATCCTCTATGAATGTTACAGGGTCAATTCACTAATTATCTACAAACCTATAATGAAATAATTCAGTCATATATAGCTTACACCACGACTTATCAATAAATATCTTGTTCTCTGGACGTATACATTTTCAATTCACGAATGGTAGGTTTCGTTGATCATTCTTGGACGGAGATTGTTGTGGCACACTTTTATAGTTTGTATACTGATGTTTTCAAGGTATAGCTCGAGCAGAACAAGGTAATGAGGCCTTCAGTTTGAGCAATATTAGATGAAAATATTGTCCTTGGTCTACTTAATAACTTTGCTGAAGTGTTGTCCATTTTCGGATTAAAGTGATGAGATTACATTCGATAAAAATCACCCTGTGGCGCTACGATTAGCTACAAGCTAACCTCAATTTAGACTATGTAATTTTGAGAGACTCTTAAGAGTATTACACATTGTTTGTGTCTAATATGCATATCTACGTATTTCACATTGCGCAGATCGTCTGTAAGTGAGCGCTAAACTGGCTTCTTCTTGGCTTACCGCATGGTGAGGTGGCCTTAGAGAATTGATTATTGAGTCAGAATCATTCTTTTACAAGAGCATACCTTCAATACATCGGCACTTAGACTATCTACTCATGACAGCAGATCAGCGTAAATTTGGCTGACCCTAACTTGATACAGAACAACGCCCCTTTTGATTGTTCTGCTGCAGAGGTGTGGAAAGTATTAGCCTCGAAGTTCAATTTTGCTAGAATGAACACTGTTTATGGTCTAATAACATCTTTTAATCAACTGAACATTGCATTAGTATTTTATGTAAATGCCTTTCCTCTTTATCAGAAATTCAATACGCTTTGGCGTGTTTTCTATAATTCGTGAGTATGAGGTTTTGATATCTTCACTATGATGACGTATTTGGATCAGTTTCCCGGTGAGCTGCCTCTTCAGTGTAATGTTACCCTTCCTCAGTCTCCGCCTAACGACTGACCATAGATTCTCTATAGTGTTCATGTCCGGGATTCTCCTAGTCCATGCCAATATTTTCACAATGCTTTCTGCTGCTAAGAACTGGATAACTGACTTACCTTTTTGGTAGGATGCTCAATCGTGACGAATACGAAATTACCATCAAGAAACCAGTTCATCATTTGAGTTAAAAGCCTCTTTTCCTGGACTTTCCTATTCTCAGTTTGATTTGCACCATACAAATAATCTCTGTAACTTTCAATAACCTGACACTCCACACCCTAACAGATGTAGGAATTTTAACGCTTTGTTCTGTTCAGAGCTCAGAAAGTTCTTTTTCAGCCGTTCTTCGTATTTACTGGCTACTCTCTTCACACAACGAGGATACAGACTCATGAGAAAATGAGACCTATGTCGTTGTGTAGTTGTATGATTTTGTTTTTGATGAACGTTGGGGAATAAGAAGAGATATAATCTGCGCTAGAGACACATCCAACAATGTTTCAATTTGGGTGTGGAACTTATCAAAATCACTTACAGCATTTTCTTCAAGCAGTATATTTGGCTGAAGGAGTACATTGACAAAAGGACGTCCCTTGCGATTTCTGCTTTTGAAAAGGACTTTTATACATTAGTGAATAGATCAAAGAGTTCTTGGTCCGTATACGAAACACCTACATCGAGTGGGATACAGTAACCTACCAATCTGTTTATGTGGAGAATAAGGTTCCGCTAATCATGTTGTTTTCTACCGCCATGATTCAGGATAGAGAGGAAATGCAGATAAAAGGATGGTCATTGGCAAACAGTTGTAGAAGATCGATATAGTTTGACTACCATTATTGCATATCATGTATCAGAAATGTAAGTACTCAACTTTCAGTGCTGAACATTAAGTGAACAAAGAAACTGGTATAGGTATGCGTACTCAAAATACAGAGATATGTAAATAGGCAGAATACGGCGCTGTGGTCGGCAACGCCTATATAAGATAACAAGCGTCTAGCGCAGTTGTTAGATCGGTTACTGCTGCTACAATGGCAGGTTAGCAAGATTTAAGTGAGTTTGAACATGTTGTTACAGTCGGCGCTTGAGCGATGGGTCACAGAATCTCCGAGGTGGCGATGAAGTGGGGATTTTCCCGTACAATCATTTCACGACTGTTCCGTGAATATCAGAAATTGTCCGACATCGCTAAGGCCGGAAAAATATCCTGCACGAACGGGACCAACTACGACTGAAGAGAATGGTTTAACGTGACAGAAATGCAACCCTTCCACAAATTGCTGCAGGTCTCAAAGCTGAACTATCAACAACTGTCAGCGTGCGAACCATTCAACTAAATATTATCGATATTTGCTTTCGGAGGCGAGTGCCCACTCACGTACCCTTGATGACCACATGACACAAATCTTTACGCCTCGTCTGGGCCCGTCAACATCGACATTGGATTGTTGATAAATGGAAATATGTTTCCTGGTCGGACGAGTCTTGTATCGAATTGCATCCAGCGGATGCTCGGGTATGGAGACAACCTTATGAATCCATGGACCCTGCATGTCAGCAGGGGACTGTTCAAGCTAGTGGAGACTCTGTAATGGCCTGAGGCACGTGCAGTTGGAGTGATATAAGACCCCCGATACGTCTAGACATGACTCTGACAGATGACATGTACGTAAGCATCCTGCCCGATCACATGCATCCGTTCGTGTCCATTAGGCATTCCGACGGGCGTGAGCAATTCCAGCAGGACAATGCGACACCCCACACGTCCAGAATTGCTACAGAGTGATCCAGAAACACTCTGTTTTTAACGCTGAGAGAAAGAACGTTTCTCTTTCCGCACTCGAGCAAATTCGTGAGAGTGTTGGAAGCGGCCCGCAACGAGCCTCCCAGGAATGCGCCACACAAGAGGATATTGCCACCTTCTGTGTCTTATTGCTTCTCGTACTGCTCCGATGTGAATACGTGTGTAGCACGGGAAAAGAGTCGTTTAGTGTGATCTTTATTGCAAAATGTCGTAATACATATCGTATTGCCTCAGTGAGAACCGCGCGTAACTCATCCTCAATATGCAGAAAACTGTCCTGTGATTGTAATATGAATTCGGTGTGTCAGTGATGTACGGCGTGTTGTGGACGTTGCTTGCATTTCCGCCTGCTAATCGTGTGCTGTTTCTCAGTGGGTGTGGAACGAAGAATCAGACTCAGTTTAACAATTATAACTTACGCAGTAACTCCTTCATTACATTTCTGTGATTTCCTGGAATTGCTTAAGGGGACTGCTTTGACGGCTCCTTCAAAGAACACACGGCCGCTTTCTCTCTCCATTCATCCCCAGTCCTAGCAAGTGCTCCGTGACGCTGGTGGGTTGTTAAACTCTAATCTTTATTCTGTCCCTGCTTTTATTATTTAAAAATGACCCTTCCGATTCGCTACCTCTTGCCGCTGCATCCAGATACGTTTCGATTCACTATATTAACAAAATTTTAGGACCTGCTATCCGGACCTCCTGACATAGGACGGATATGTTGAATAATCATGATAACATGTAATACATATACATAGTGATACGGTATGTAAATTACTGTTATTATTAATATATAATGAAGAAACCATACGGATTGTTGAATATATTTAAATAAAATACCATAAGGCGAATTTAATTTAACTCCTAAGTAAGTGAAGTTACTAATTAAGAATAAAGTGATTTTTACTGGCTACGTGGACGATTTTTCCTTTACATATTTCTATAGCTATTCTATTGTACCCACGGGTACGTGTGTGCGTTGGGAATCCTCGAGTGTACGTATGCCCATGTCACGGTTTTATATACGTAAACGACCAACGACTATATTTTATACTCCAATCTTCTCAATTTATTCACTGTGTTTTACCTAATTTCGAAGAACCACAGTAATTATAGGTAAAACAAAAAGAAAACCAGTTAATTATCAGGCATTTTATGAGACTAAATATTCAGAATCTTTTTTCTTTTTACAAAATAGTTTCTCAAAATCGAATGAGAAATACTGCATTGCGGAGAACCACGCGAATTGCAAAACAGTGATTTTCAATTGTTTCCGAGGAGTATAAAGCATTGCCTCATCAACATAAACCAATTTCTTTTTAGCCACATCAGGTGCCGTAAAATTTCCCTTACCGCTTAGCGTACGATACAGTAGCTTCGAGCATCTAGCACTTCGTGTTGTACCAGATAACATGTCACAAACTCATATTAGTACGATATTGTTGCTGCCGTAGTGTGAACCAGTTAAATTGATTCAACTACGTTTCTATGCACTCCATTAATTTGGGGTGCTTCTGCATCGCATTGCAACTCGCGTCACGTATTTTACTACATCGCCTGTAACGAGGAACATTCAGTAAGCAACGCAACACACTTTTTTTCTGAAAGCAGGTTGGCTTTGCTCAGGTTTGTGGTACTACATATTATTCCTAACTCGTTTGGCTAGAAAACCCTGTTTCTCAACATAATCTCCGTTCAATGCGACGGCCTTACACCAACTTACTGTGAGGGCTGTATGCCTGCGTGATGCTTCATCAATAATTGCCCCGCCATCCACGTGCATCCTTCTTTGGGCCAAACAGGTAGAAAAAGGGTTCAAATGGCTCTGAGCACTATGGGACTTAACATCTGAGGTCATCAATCTCCTAGACGTCGAACTACTTAAACCGAACTAACCTATGGACATCACACATATACATGCCCGATGCAGGATTCGAACCTGCGACCGTAGCAGCAGCGCAGTTCCGGACTGAAGCGCCTAGAACCGCTCGGCCACAGCGGCAGGCTTAAACAGGTAGAAGCCGGATGATGCAAGGTCCAGGCCGTAGGGTTGATGATGAAGAACAGTCCTGTGAAGTTTTGTGAGTTCCTCCCGGGTGCGCAGCCTTGTACGAGGTATTACGTTGTCATCGATAAGGAGAAGTTCGTTCGAATTTTTGGGATGGCGCATACGCTGAAATAGTTTTTCCGATTGCCTGTGGGTAGCACAGTACACCTCAGAGTTAATTGTTGCGCCGTGAGGCAGTACATCAAATAGACTGACCCTTTCAGAGTCTCTGATGGCCCTTGCTATGACTTTATCGGCTGAGGGTGGGGCTTTGAACTTTTTCTTCGGACGAGAGATGGTGTGGCGACACTCCGTGGATAGCCGTTTTGATCCCTGTTCAATGTAATGAACCCATGTTTTATTGCCTGCGACGCCAGTCGACATAAAATGGTCGTGATCTACTTCGTGAGGCGCAAGCAATTCTGCACGGACTGTCCTTTGTTACTCTTTATGATGTTCCTTTAGGCGACGAGGAACACGGCAGGCACACGACTTTGGGTAACTCAACTGGTGGACAATTATGTCAGCACTACGAACGGAGAGGTCCTTCTGTGCTGTGAGGTGTTTGATTAAGATCTGTCGATCACCTAAACTGAGTGTGTCCTCACATTCCAACATTGCAGCCATTAAAGTTGCGTACGGCCGGTCGGCACGCGACAGGTCGGACAGTTTCGTGCGACCTTGTGTCGGTGATAACAGACGCCCCATCCAACGCTTCACCGTGCTTCAGTTCACTGCCAGGTCTCCGTAGGTATTCTACAAGCGCCTAAGAAAAATGTTCAGATGTGTGTGAAATCTTACGAGACTTAACTGCTAAGGTCATCAGTCCCTAAGCTTACACACTTCTTAACCTAAATTATCCTAAGGACAAACACACACACCCATGCCCGAGGGAGGACTCGAACCTCCCCCGGGACCAGCCACACAGGCCAGCGATTCTTCGGATTTCCGCCAATACAAACTCTATGACAGTTCTCTGCTCGGAATGCATCTCCATTGCAGACGCAATTTTGAAGGCTACGTATGGCACCGTCACCTACTGCATCTTCATTAAACTATAGGGCCCATGGGGGAAATATTCCAAAATGTCTCCCAAGGAATTCCGCACTTTTTAACCGAAACTGGCTGCGAAAAATATTTTTTGCCTTACTTGTTCAACGCCTATCGTCTATCGGATAACTTATCGCCTCAATGAGAACCATACGTATAGGGTACAACTTAAGTACAGCGATAAAATACACGTACCTAACATCATAATATTTACACAAGTTTAATGATTGGTTAGACTGTTAAGGAACCTAATGTGAACAGTACTTGGCCTGAGCTCTACAACTTATCGCTCTTCATTGGTTAATTTGGACAGTATTTGTCCTGAACTCTACAATTCATCTTACATGTTAGCTTGTGTATGTCGTCGCGCGCTGAAGATCCAATTGTGATGTTACTGCTGCGGGTAGCAGCACCGACTTCTACACGAAACGATGCACTAGGTTCCTCGTCGCCTGAGATTCATTGCACTCGATCATCGCGGTAGCAAGTAATCTTGTCCCGACAACAGATTTAACTGCAGACAGGAACGTGTTCCGCGAACAGGCGTGGGGTGGGGGATTTATTGTTGAGAGCACGGTAGATAAAAAGCGGCTGCTAGGAGACAGAGCAGCGTATCTCACGGTAACAAAAGGGGGAGGAGAGGAGACGGCCACGGACAGACTAATGACTGCGGCGGCCGCTGCGCCATCAGCGCCGCCAGTGGTCGTTATGGTTACTGCCTGCCCGCCTCAGCTCTGCTCTGCTGCGGTCCGGCCCGCAGCGAGTAGCTGCAGGCGCGAGGACCTCGTAGACTGAAGGCACGAGGCAGGAAGAACAACATGTGGTGTTCACCCGCGTTCATCTTGTGGGTATTTCTAAAAGGAATAACACATTTTAACTGCATCATCACAACAAGTGTAAAACGTCTACTGTCAGAACTGACCTAGTCACAAACTTCACGAAAATTAGTTAAAGTTATAACTATAAAGTAGAAGTAATCACTGTTAGGTGAAACAAGAATGTACTTCAAAATGAGCCATGTTACAAAGCAATGAATTCTTGGTGATATGAAAAATGGGTGAAGTCTTGCAGGTAGTGACTATCACAATCAACTGTGTCAATGTACGAACAACAATCTTCATGTTTTTTGTTTGGAATCTTGTGTTGCTACAATATGACCATATCTGTAGGCAATATAATTCCTCACACTGAGGTGACAAAAGTCAAAAGATAGCGATATGCACGTATACACATGGCGGTAGTATTGCGTACACAAGGTATAAAAGGGCAGTGGATTTGTAGAGATGTCATTTATACACAGGTGATTCATGCGAAAAGGTGTTGAAACGTGATTATGGCCGCACGGCGGCAATTAGCAGACAATGAGAAAGGCATTGTAATTGGAGCTAGACACATGGTACATTCCACTTTCGAAATCGTTTGGAAACTGGCTTTTCGAGATCGGTAGTGTCAAGAGTGTGCTGAGAGTTCGAAATTGTAGGCCTTACACCTCAGAGCGGGCAACGCAGTGGCCGACAGCCATCACTTAACGACCGAGTGCAGCGGCGTTTTCTTAGAGTTGGCAATGCTAACAGACAAGCAACACTGCGAGAAATAATCGCAGAAATCAAAGTGGATGGTACATAACGTATCGGTTAAGACAGTGCTGCGAAATTTGTCGTTAATGGACTATGGCAGCAGACCATTGACGCTGGGCCGCCCGGAGTGGCTAATCGGTTCTAGGCGCTACAGTATGGAACCGCGCGACCGTTACGGTCGCAGGTTCGAATCCTGCCTCGGGCATGGATGTGTGATGTCCTTACGTTAGTAAGGTTTAAGTAGTTCTAAGTTCTAGGGGACTGATGACCTCAGAAGTTAAGTCACGTAGTGCTCAGAGTCATTTGAACCATTTTGAACCACTGATGCGAGTGGCTTTCCTATAACAGCACGACATCGCCTTCAGCTTGTGACCGTGTCGGCTGGACCCTAGACGACCGGAAAACCGTTGCCTGCTCAGATGAGTTCCGATTTCAGTTGGTGAGGGCTAATTGTATGGTTCGAGTGTGGTGCACAACCCACGAAGCAATGGACCAAGTCGTCCACAAGGCACTGTGCAAACTAGTGGTGACTCCAAGACGGCGTGGGTGGTGTTTGGGTGGAATTGTTATGAATGACAATGCGCTATATCACCACGTCACAGTTGCTCGGGATTGGTTTGAAGAACATTCTGGACAATTCGAGTGAACGTTTTGGCCTCCTACACCGCCTGAATTGAATCACATGAATCACTTATGGGACATAATCGGGAGGTCAGTTCGTACACATAATCCTGCATCGGCAACATTTTAGCTATTAAGGATGGCTATAGGAGCAGCATGGGTCAGTGATTCTGCCTGGGACTTCCAATGACTTGTTGAGTCCATGTCACGTTTACTTGCTGAAATGCGTCGGGCCAAAGCAGGTCCGATACGATATTAGATGAAATCCCATGACTTTTGTCACCTCATTCTACACTGCATTTTTGAAGGCATAATATTTCCTTGTGACTTTGGCAATACCAATCCCTCGCATGAATATTGACAGATTTATCTAATCATGCAAATGTTTTTCATATGGATGTGGCTTGTGAGATGAATGATTGGAAATAACAAGCTACTGATATGCTGTAGCCTTCTTCTCATTGTCATTTTCCATTAGCTAGGAGTAAAATAACTATTACTAAAAAAATGGAGAAGATCAAAATGCTGTCCGCGTACATGATGAGGTATGTTGCGAAATGATATTTGGAAATGCCAATGTCTGAGTAAAAGACGAAATTCGCTGGTTCGGATGACGCCTCACACTGTCATCAAAGGCATTACTCTTTCTGTCTTTAAAAGAAAATACATAAAATGTCTCCTGTAGAAAAACTGTGGCCCAACATGGGATGATCTTCGGTCACTGCAGTTTTATAAAATAATAATATCACCTAGAGAAAGAGCTTTCGCTGGTAATGAGAGTCGTAACACAGTCCCCGAAGTCTGCGTCGGTGGTTCAAGTGAAATTCCTGATATTGTAATCTAAATTAAAGGAAACTGAAGGCTTAAAACAAAAATATTACTCAGCAGATGTGAATAATATCCATCCTAGTGGTGATTCTGTTAATGCACTGGGTTATTGGCAGATCATTTTCTTTTTATTGTGTTGTCGATTTCAGTGAACTACAAATTATTGGTGAAAGAAATCATATTTTGCATTCTTCTCAGTCTTTTGATATTTTTCTTGATATACTATTATCCCATTCACGTCAAAGTGATTTTTATTGTTATAACGAAAAATGATTACAATGTCACATTATATTCATTTAATTGCTTTTTTTACAAGATTTCGGAATTTATGAAGGGTACACTTTCATATACAAAAAAGAGAAAAATTATACAAAATTGCAACAAAAATGGCGAAGTCAAAACTTAACAAAAAAGGAGTGTGTTCATTGTGAATCACATTTCACAAAAAGATAGGACTTAAATATTTAACCGTTGAGGATGTAACTATACAAGAGAAATATTTATAGCGATCACTATTTTTCCTCCGAGGCTTTTCATCAGTATTGAAAAACATGCCTTCAGTACCCTGGCCGTTTTTGATATTAAGCGTCTAGTATATTCGCTCATGAAATTCCTCATAAACAATGAATAACAATTTGAGAAGAGTACTACTGGCCAAATCTAAAACACTAGAGCAAAAGAATTTACTTTATTTGCCACTATTAAAGCTCTCAGTGACACAGAATGGAGTGCAATATGTAGCAACAAAAATTTCTTATAATTTGTCGCCGGCCGTTGTGGCCGAGTGGTTCTAGGCGCTTCAGTCTGGAATCGCGCGACCGCTACAGTCACAGGTTCGAATCCTGCCTTGGGCTTGGATGTGTGTGATGTCCTTAAGTTAGGTTTAAGTAGTTCTAAGTTCTAAGGGACTGATGACCTCAGCTGTTAAGTCCCATAGTGCTCAGAGCCATTTGAACCATATAATTAGTCCGGTAAGATAAAATGTGTGACAGGTAGCAAAACAAGTTCACAATCTAACCTGAAATCCTTTCTCCTGGACAACTCCCATTCCGTAGACGATTTTTATCTTCACCCCGACTCTATCACATGGATGGAGCCTGGTAAATAGGGGCTGTGTCGCAAAGTTTTTTTCTTGTTCTGGCGAGCTACAACTTGCTGTACGTACAAAGGTCTCCTTTGATGAGTACTGTGAGAAATTAAATTAATAATCTAGCCAAATCAATGACACAGTTTCTGTGGTTGGATACCAAGCAAGTTCCATGCACCTGCAATGAAATTCAAAATGGTTCAGATGGCTCTGAGCACTATGGGACTTAACATCTGAGGTCATCGACCCCTAGACTTAGAACTACTTAAACTTAACTAACCTAAGGACATCACACACATCCATGCCCGAGGGAGGATTCGAACCTGTGACCGTAGCAGCAACGCGGTTCCGGACTGAAGCGTCTAGAACTGCTCGGCCACAAGGGCCGACACAAAAATTTAACAAGAGCTTGTTACATACTAGTCAAAGCTATAATTGTCAGTGTTATTTTTACGTAATTGCGTCCTACATTAAGGTATTTGCCACATCCAGGGATGAGTTTTTCAGTTGTCTCGCTGTAGAATGACAAGCCATTGCTGCATGGAGGACGATCATACAATTTCGTTGAATCTGTTAAGCAACGTCTGTGTGCGTGCAGCATTGTGGTACCTAAAGCTATCGCGCGTGAAAACGATACCAGAAGTCAGTTGGTAGAGGGACTTTTTAGTGGAGGCAGAAGCTGATTTTATTGTATATGAATGAAGGACTAATGGTAAAATGTGACTGAGATGCGTTCTTATTCTGTGCTTCGGTTTGTGGGCTAAGAGGCCGAGTATTGTGGTTTATAAATAGTTGTTGCTCTTACCTCCTTTTGGTGCCACTTGGTGCGGTTGTTTTACGACTGTACTGGAAGGAGTCTTGATTTATTGTGTTTCCTCGGTTTCCTGTTTGGTAGGACCTATTGCTTCTTCAGTTAATTTTCTGTTCTTTAATTTCTGCAAATTATCATGACATAGTTTTTATAAATGTTTTGAGTCGTCAGTCTCCTGACTGGTGTGATGTGGCCCACCAAGAATTACTCTACTATACCCATATCTTCAGCTCAGAGAAACAGTGTCATCCTACGTCCGCAGTTATTTAGCTGGATATATTCCAGTCTCTGTCTTGCTCTACAGTTTTTACCGTCCACAGCTCCCTTTAGTACCGTTGAAGTTAATGTCTGACATATTAACACATGTCTTATCATAATGTCCCTTCTTAATTTCAGCGTCTTACTTATATACCTTTCCTCGTCGATTCTGTGTAGAATCTCCTCATTCATTAACTGATCACATAACTGTCATCATTTTTCTGCAGCACCCCTTCTCAAATGCTTCTATTCACTTCTGTTTCGGTTTTCAGAAAGTTCATGATAGACAACCATGCAATGCTCTGATACATACGTACATTCCCAGAAATCCCTTCCTCAAATGAAGGCCTATGTTTCATCCAAGTAAACTTCCACTGGCCAGCAATGTGCTTTTAGCCAGTGGTAGTCTGCTTTATGTCCTCCTTGCTTCATCCGTCATGGTTTATTTTGCAGCGCAGGTAGCAAAAGTCTTTAACTTCAGTCTTCTCATTACTTTCGTCTTTCTTCGATTTACTTTCATCCACATTCTGTACTCATAACACTGTGCATTCCATTCAGCAAATCCTGTAATTGTTCTTCAATTTCACTGAGGATAGCAGTGTCATCAGCGAATCTTATCATTGATATCCTTTCACCTTGAATTATAATTTCGATCGTCAACCACTCTTTGAGTTCCATCATTGTTTCTGAGAACTTCGCTCTTGACCTTCCACTCCTATTGTTCCTTGTTGGATCTTGTACATATTGTATATTACCGGTATTTCCCTATAGTTTACCCATATAATTCTCATAATTTCGAACATATTGCACTATATGGCACTGTCGATCACTTTTACGAAGTCGATAAATGCTAAGAACGTGGCTTGATCTTTCTTTAGTCTCGCTTCCATTATCAACTTGCAACGTCAGAACTGTTCCGGTGCCTTTATCTTTTCTAAAGCCAAGCTGATCATCATCTAACACATCTTCAGTTTTCTTTTCCCTTCTACTGTATATTATTCTCGTCGGATGCGCGAGAAATCTCGAACTTATCGCCTCTTTCAATCTTCAGAATTGTGTGTATAATGTTTTTCCGTAAGTCTGATGGGGCATCGACAGACTTATACATTCTACACAGCGACATGGATACTCGTATTATTGCCAATTCCCCCAACACTTTTAGAAATTATGATCGGATGTTATCTACCCCTTCTGCCTAATACGATCCAAAGCCTTCTAAAGCTCTTTCAAATTTTAGTTTTATTAGTGTATACCCTATCTGTTCTATTGCGACTCGTGTTTTATCGTCTACAACATTGTCAGACAAGTGTTCTCAGTGAAAGATGCCTTCAATGTGCTCTTTCCACCCAGCTCTTCTTTGCATTTAACAGTGGAATTCCCACCGCACTCTTGATGTTACCACCCTCGCTTTTCATTTCAGTAAAGGTTGTTTTGACTTTTCTGTATGCTGAGTCACCCCTTCGGACAGTGATTTCTTTTTCGATATTTTCACTTTCTTCACGCAACCATTTTGCTTTAGCTCCCCTGCACTTCCCATTTATTTCATTCCTAAGTGACTTGGTTTTCTGTGCTTCTGACTTTGCGGGAACATTTCTGTATTTTCTTCTGTCGTCGATCAACTTAAGCATTTCTTCTGTTACCCATGGTTTCTTTACTGTTACCTAGGTTGTACCTATGTTTTTGTTTCCAACTTCTGTGATTGCTGTATTCAGAGATGCCCAATCCTCTTCAACTGAACTATTCCTTATTGCAATACCTGTAGCTTCAGAGAACTTCAAACGTGTCTCTTGATTCCTTAGCACTTCCCTATCCCACTTCATTGAGCACCGATTCTTCCTAACTAATCTCTTAAACTTTAGCCTACTCTTCGTCATTATCAAAGTATGATCTGAGTCTATAGTACAGCAGGTATTATGTGCTCCTGTGTACGCCTTACAATGCAGTATCTGATTAAGGAACTTCTACCTGACCTTGATGTAATAGAACTGGAATGTTTTATTTTCAGTCTTTTCCAAATATATCGCCTCCTCACGTGATTCTTCAACAGAGTTTAAGTTGAAATGAAGAGTCAATAGTATTTGCTTATTAACAGGTTTCGCCCTATGTAAAAGCCATCTTCAGAATTTTTGGCCTCCTATGGCTGGTGCTGGCGGCTTCTCGGTTTTCTTGTGACCCCACGATTGTACACTGCCAGTGTACGATCGTGGTATGTAATCGCTGCTATATAATTGCTTTGCTACACCGAGGATATCGACTTCTACGTTTCTCATCTTGGCACTTGTTCTTGACTGGAATTTAGGGATATTTATTTCGTCTTCTTTGGTGAAGGAGCTTCGGAAAACCGGGTTTAATAACTCTGCTTTAGTAGCACTGTCATCAGTGACTTTACCGTTGTCATCGCGCAGTGAAGATATGGGCTACGTCTTGCCACTGGTGTGCTCTATGTATGACCAGAATCTCTTGAGGCTTTCAGTCAGATTCCGAGACAGATTTTCGTTGTGAAAATTATTAAAAGCATCTCACATTAAAGTATGCGCTATATTTTGAACTTCTGCAAAACGTTGCCAGTCTTCGGGATTTTGCGTCCTTTTAAATTTGGCATGGCTTTTTTGTTGCTTCTGCAACAGCGATCTGAACCGTTTTATGTACCATGGGAGATCAGTACCATCACTTACTAAGTTATCTCACAGCTGATGTCGCTTCTATCTCTTCGAACTCATTCCACATCTTTTCTATGCTTACATGATCAGATCGGAACGAGTGAAGACTATTAAAAAGGCGTTAAGAGCTCTACTCAGATCCTGTGAGTTTTGACAATAAATGATTTCCATACTTCCGTTTCCATTTTTATTTATGTAAATTTGATTCACTTTAGAATACTTTTTGTGTACAAATACGATGGCCTAAGACTACACGGTCCACACAGTATGTTGTGAATGTGTGGCGACAAAGATATCTCTCTAACTACATGTGATCTGCTCAATGCCAGAAGCAGCGAATATCGACTCAACTTCGATAGTCCTGGGTCACTTCTCACTGCCAATTCCAACTCTGCATAATATTGATGGCAGTATTAAATCATTTGCTTCACTTCAAGCTACCTTCGAAACCCATTCGGTAACACGTCACGATGTGTCCTCCTCCATCATTCATTAGTGTCACAGTAGTTGTACCTATCACAGTAGGTTGTTCCACAAGGTTCTACATGCGTTCAAACAAAAGTGTATCCTCCTAACATCAGAGTGATCCAGCACTCACAGTTAATAAATTCAGTTGCAATCAAACATAGTTTTACATTATTCATAATCTTTCTAGATTTACCTACAAACTTTATGTAATATCTAATATTTAAAATGATACAAACAGGTTAAAATGTGGGATTCCACAACGGTCTGATAAAAAAGCAGGTGGTTGGACTGGTCCTACTAACGAAACATCGAAGTTAATTATTGTTCATGTATTTACGCCCCCAGCGTCCACGCCGTAGTCACGTTCCTTGAGTGACGGACGGAAGCACTCCGGGAATTATTACTTTAGACATTACGCAGACACGACTCTGGAGCATTGCCCAATTTCCATGATAACAGCGGGCATAAACTCGCTCAGGTTCCGACGGAATCCGCCGTTCTCTCGACCCCTTAATTACCATGTTGCCCAGGTAGGCTACTACCCCCACAGTAGTTCGCTTCTGCTCTGTACCGTGGTGTAAGATATACATTACAAAGCAAATGTACGAAAATAAACTGACAGAATTGCTGGTGAGCTCTTGGGCATGTAATAAGCAAAAGGTGATTAACGTATTAAGTAATGTACTTAAAATGACTGTGTGTGTGTGTGTGTGTGTGTGTGTGTGTGTGTGTGTGTGTGTGTAGCTCAGTATGCGCTTTGGACGCGTACAATGTAAGTGTGTGGTCTCAATTTGAACTCAAAACTGTGGAATGTCCATGTGCATGGTCAGTTACAAAACTTGATACTACAAGAATAAGTATTGTAGCGTAAGATTTGGGTGCAGTGAGGTTAGGGTTTGAGGTTGTGCAAGAATGGCCTATTTTGCAGGAAATAACATTTAATAATAGGCAGTAGAAAATGATATAACACTAGTAGGATTCGTTATGAACAGGAAGCTAGAGCAGAGAGCGGGTCACTGTGGACGTCTCAGTAATAGAGTTGTTTTCATCAGAATCGACAGAAAACCAGCACCGATAACGATTGTTCAGGTATACTTGCCGACGTCGCTAACCGAAGATGAAGAGCTAGATAAATTATACGAGGGTAACGAACGAGTGCTTCAGTACATAAAGGAAGATAAAGAGATAAGTAAAGGGAGGTAAGAAATAGTCTTGGGGGATTAGGACGTAGTTGTTGGGAAAGATGCAGGAGAAAATTATTTAGCAGTTACGCAATGTGATCTAATTATTCAAACACCCCCAAAAGCATACATTTTTCATATTACGTACATTGTGCTGCCACCTACTGCCTGGTACTCCATATCAGCAACCTCGGTAGTCATAAGACATAGTGAGAGAGCAGGATGGGACCGTCCACGGAACTCATGGACTTTGCGAATGTAGTCAGGTGCCTCGGTGTTACTTGTGTCATACGTCTGTACGCGAGATTTCCACACTCCTAAAAATCCCTAGGTACACGGTTTCCGATGTGATAGTGAAGTGGCAACGTGAAGGGACACGGACAGCACAAAATCTTACAGGCCGACCTCGTCTGTTGACTGACAGAGACCGCCGACATTTGAAAAGGGTCATAATGTGTAATAGGCAGACATCTATCCAGACCATCACACAGGAATTCCAAACCGCATCAGGATCCTCAGCAGGTACTGTGACAGTTACCCGGGATGTGAGAAAACTTGGATTTCATGGTCGAGCGGCTGCTCGTAAGCCACACATCACGCCGGTAAATACAAAACGACGCCTCGTTTGGCGTAGGTAGCGTAAACATTGGACGACTGAACAGTGGAAAAACGTTGTGTGGAGTGACGAATCACGGTGCACAATGTGGTGTTCAGACGGAAGGGTGTACGTGCGGCAAATGCGCGGTGAACGTCATCTGCCAGAATGTCTGGTGCCAGAAGTAAAATTCGGAGGCGGTGGTAATACGGTGTGGTTGTGTTATTCATGGAGAGGGCTTGCACGCTTTGTTTTGCGTGCAGCACAGGTTTTCATTGATGTTTTAAGCACCTTTTTGCTTCCCACTGTCGAAGAGCAATTCGGGGATGGCGATTACATCTTTCAACACGATCGAGCACCTGTTCATAACGCACTGCCTGTGACGGAGTGTTTACACGACAATAACATCCCTGTAATGGTTCGGTCTGCACGGAGTCCTGACCTGATTCGTATACAACACCTTTGGGATGTTTTGGAACTCCGAATTCTTGCCAGGCCTAACCGACCAACATCGATACCTCTCCACAGTGCAGCACTCCGTGCAGAATGGGCTGCCATTCCCCAATAAACCTTGCAGCACCTGATCGAACGTATGCCTGCGAGAGTGAAAGCTGTCATCAGAGTTAAGGGTGGACCAACACCATACTGAAATCCAACCTTACCGATGGAGGGCGCCAATGATCGGATACTTTTGATCACATAGTGAATATACAACCGCTCGTTCACAGGAAGATCCGTACCTAAAGACTGGAAAATTGCTCAAGTCACACCAATACCCATAAATGGAAGTAGGATAATCCACTGAATTACTGGATCATATCACTAACGTCGATTTGCAGTAGGGTTTTGGAACATGTACTGTGTTCGAACATTATGAAGTACACCGAAGAAAGCGATATATTGACACATAGTCAAAACGGATTCAGAAAATATCATTCTTGTGAAACACAACTAGCTCTTTATACTCTTGAAGTACTGAGTGCTATTGACTGGGAATATCGAATTGATTCCATATTTTTAGATTTCCAGAAGGATGCCAAAGCCATTCCTCACAAGCGTCTTGTAAGGTGGCAGCTTGAATGAAAGTCAATTTCGCACCTTACATGAGATTTTATACATTATAACTGTTCTAACTATGACCGTTCCGGTCACAGGGTTGCCGATAACGAAAGCAAGGCGGGACCAAACAGTAGCGGCCCGCGAACAAACAAAACGAACGGGGATGGACGGACACGAACAACGACGGACGACCGAGTAAGACCTAGTGAACGACAACACACAAATAGCAACGGGATCACAATCAAAACCTCACGAATCCCCAACATCCACTCGCACACAGAAACAAAGTAATGTAAACACGCTGTTTGTAGGCGCGATGTCGATAGACTGCCTGCTGAGCCAGAGGCACGCTGGGGTCACGTGGTCCACCATGGCACCCCCACATCATACGTGGGACAGGAGAGCACGCGCAGCCCCGGCTTATTCTTATTGCGTGATGGCTGGAGATACCTCAAGTGGTAATCAAGGTCCATGCTGTCTGGCGCAGATTCTAAACCCACGGCACACAGTACCAGATCCGTCCCCCTGAAACTTGCGTGTAGGGGCGGAAACTCCGCAGACAGTGCCGAAGTGGTCAGTAGATGGGAGAAGACCCAGGCTCGTCAAGCGTCAGTGGCAGGGAGGAAGGGACGTCCAAGGTGCCCATGATCGCCAACCCAGAAGCCAGGTTGGTGGAGGGAGCCGCCGATCCTCCTGGGGGCGGGGGGGAGGGCGGTGGCAGGCGTGTGGGGAGGCAGCAACTGAGGGCAGTGGCGGCGACTCGAGGACCACGTCTGTACCCGAAGGAGGTAGCAGAGAAGGAGGCGGTGGTGGGAGCCCCGAGTGGGAACGTGGGCGGAGCTGGTTATGAGGGCGATGCTCCAACCTTTCCGACGTCTGCACCGACGTCACACGCCGACCATGGGCCGCGTCAACCGTGTTGGGGGTCCAACCCGCCTTATTCCCATACACGTGGGCCCACTCGACCGCGCTGGGGGTTTAATGCCGAGAGGGCCAAGAGTTGGGGCGGGAGGGGGACGGCATCTGCAAATGGAGCAGGGTCCGTGGCTGTCGCCGATGGAGGAGCTCTGCTGGACTGCGGCCGTCAATTGGGGTGGTGCGATAGGTGCTCAAAAATTGGTTGAGGGCCAACGTGTTTGGAGATGTGTCGATCGCCTTCGTCAGCTGTTGTTTAAATGTGCGGACAAGCCTCTCAGCCACGGGGAGGGTGGAAAGGTAGGCAACGGATATGTTTGATACCATTGGCATGACAGAAGTCGTGGAAGGAGGATGGTGAGAATTGGGGGGTCGTTTTCAGAGACCAATGTGTGGGGCAGGCCCTCTATGTTGAGAACCTGGATCAGGGCCATGAGTGTGGCCTCAGTGGTGGTGGACACCTTGTGGACGACTTATGAGTATTTGGTGTAAGCATCAACGATAAATAACCAAATGGCCCCCAAAAACGAGCCAGCAAAATCTAGATGGGTGCGATCCGAGGGCCGGCGATGCACGGGCTAGGGTGTGAACGACTGAGGGGACTTGCCTTGTGATGCACACACACAGTGCACCCGCAAAACAGGCAGTCAATATTGCCATTGATGCCAGGCCAATACACATACCAGCGAGACAAGACTTTCATGTGGGACATGCCACAGTGTCCGCGGTGTAACAAAACTGAGCCCTTGATGCCATAAATCTGGAGGGATGACCACCAGATAGGCATTTGACTTTGTGGCCAACATAAGGACATCATCGACCACGGAGACCCTGTGGGACAGGTGGCGCCAGGGGCTGAAAGGGTTCACATCCGCTGAGAAATATAGGAGGGCCACCCACGGACCATGTAACAGAGAACCTGCCTCAATATAGGGTAGCGCCAGGTAGCCGCAGCAATTTGAGCAGCCATAAGAGGCAGACCGTCCAACGCATCCCAGCTGGTGGAATCAACGTGAAAGCAGAGGACCTCCTGTGGGTCAAATGCAAGATCAGTGTCTGCTGGGAGACGTGGCAAAAGTGTTTGTGTTAGTATGGTGGGCGTTGGGCTTATACCAGATGATGTAAGCGTAATTTCATAAAATTAACTCCCAGCACCGGAGACGTTGAGCCACCTGCTCTGGCAGTCGAGAGTGGGGTCCAAAAAGTGTAACTAAAGATTCATGGTCCATCAGGAGGGGGATCTTTGCCCCAAAGAGATAGGTGAGAAATTTTTGGACGGCAAACATGATCTCCATGCCCTCCTTTTCAATCTGAGAGTAGTTCCATTGTGCTGGAGTCAAGGTCTTAGATGCGTAAGCGATGGTCTGTTCAGAGCCATTGGCATTCCGATGTGCAAGGTCAGCCACAATAGTGTATGCTGACGCATCAGCTGCCACAACCGAAGGGCGGTCTGGAGATAAGGGAGTAAGGCAAGGGCCAGACTTCAGCATCGCCTTTGAATGTGGAAAAACCTGGTCATAGGCAGGAGTCCAATCAAAAGGCAGACCTTTGTGACCGGAGTGATTGAGGGGTTGAGCAATGGAGGCAGCCTGGGGTAAGATCCTTAAGTAATATGTAACCTTGCCCAAAAAGACCTAGATTTCAGATAACTCCTTGGGACGAGGAAGGGCCTCCATGGCTGCGTCATTACAAGCTGAAGGGCGAATGTCATCTTTGCTAAGCCTATGGCCTACGTATTCTACTTCCTGCAGAAAAAAAACACTTGTCCAGCTGACAGTGTAAACCTCGAGATTGCAGAGCGTGAAATAAGTTGCTGGGGTTTTGCTAATGTTCCTGACAGGAACACCCGGTGACCAAGATGTCATCCAGGTAATTCATGCAGGCTGGGATAGGCTGCTTAAGCTGCTCCAGGAACCACTGGTAAATAGTCGGCGCTGAAGGGACACCAAATGGAAAGTGCATATACTTGTACAATCCAAAAGGCGTATTGATAACCAAGATGTTCTAGAAATCGACATCAGAGGTTAACTGGTGGTATGCCTCAGACATGTCGATCTTGGGAAAGTACTCTACCTCGCAAGCTTGGCGAGAGGGTCTTCCTGTTGGGGAATGGGGTAAGCGTCTACAAGGGACAGAGCAGTGACAGTAGTGCCAAAGTCCCCATACAGGTGAAGTGACCCATTTGGGTTTTCATATGACCACCAATGGTGTCGCCCAGGCACTGTATGTCACAGGCTACAGATCGCCAGCGGCCTGGGGCTGACCAAGTTCCTGCTAGACTGCCAGCCGTAAGGCCACTGGAAGGGGTCGGGCCCAGAAAAAGTGAGCCTGTGCATCTGGTTGAAGTGTGATGTGCCCCTGAAAATCGGAAACACAGCCGAGATCCATTGCAAACAGCGACGCAAAAGTGGATCACAGATCGACCAACTCTTGAAAAAGAACAACTGTGGAAACGACCTTAACTTCATCAGAAACTGAAAAGCCAAACAGCTGAAACACGACCAGGCCAAAAAGACTCGAAGCCGACAGATGGTTGATGACAAATAGGCTAAGGTGCCAGGAACATATTTGTACATCACCTGGACAACGAACTGACCATGAAGGGGAATGGAACCATCTCCGTAGGCGACCAAACACCGAGAGGGAGGTCACAACTCAGGAGAAACCAGGCAGGTATACGTCGCCATATTAATCAGGGAGACGGTGGTCCCAGTGTCGACCTGAAAACTGACATCCTCAGTGAAAAGGTGGAACGTGAGGAAAAGCTTCCACGGTGGGTCATTCTGTGGGACTACCGACTGCAGACCATGGACGGTATCTTGAGGCCCAGGAGGGGCAGGACAGGAGTGAGTCGAGCGATTATGACAAACCGATTGGATGTGGCCCTCCTTGTTACACAGCATGCAGGTTTTCCAGCGGTGGGGACAATCAGCTCAAGAATGTGCGGTAAATCACTGTGGGCAAGATGAAAGTTGGCCATATGCCTGGCGACAAGGCTCGACCGGAGGCACGAGTGCCATTGAGACTTCAGACATAGAGGAGTGCCAACGGTGCTGGCCTCTGTCGGTAGGGTCACGTCGATGTTACGAGGGTGGAACCTGCCGAGACGCATCGATCACCGCCTCTAGTGGCCGCGCCATAAGATGCTCATTAGACCCCAAAGCAATTTCAAAGGAGTTTGCAATGCCGAGAATCTCTTCCAAGGAGAGGTTATCGAGTTTCAACGCCAGAGTGTGGACCTCAGGATTGAGAGCCAGCTGAACTACCACATCCCAGATCAGGGAGCCCACATACGAAGCTTTACACTGCTGATTGGTGCACGTAAAATCGCATCGACAGCTGAGACCCCGCAAATCCGTGACCCAGGAACAATATGATTGGCCAGTCTGCTTATGGTACTGGTGGAATTCCAGCCAAGAGGTGACCACATGGTAGCGTGGGAATAATAGTTCGCCAGCAAAAGGCAAATCTCCTGGAAAGAGAGAGCCACAGGATCAGACAACGGTGACAACTTGCAGAGAAGAAAGAAAATGTCTGGAGAGGTCAAGACAAAAAGAACGACTAAGGCAAGGAGTCATCTGTGACTTAAAAGTCCGTGAAATGTTGTTTCAGCCGATGTAAATATGTTTCCCAGTCTTGTTTAGCGTCATTAAATGGTGGGAACAACGGCGGATGTGGGATAGAATCAGACACCCGAGGACTCAGAAACTGTTGTGGTAGTGCGTCCCAGGCATCGACTTTGTCTGTTAGCAACCGCAGTGACTGTTGTCAGATGTCTAACTGGAGCTGCTGCTGATGCATGAGCTGCTGGTGATGCATGAGCTGCTGCTGTTGCTAAATAAGACAGACCAACTTCGCCTCCATGCTAACAACTACCACTGCGTACCTCATCGTCAAAAATGTTGTAACCGTGACCGAACAGTCGTGGGGTTGCCGGGAAAGAAAGCGCAGTGGGACCGATTGGTGGCGGCCCATGAACAAACAAAACGAATGGGGAAGGATTGACATGAACAACGACGCACGAACGAGCAAAAGTTAATGAACAACAACACGCAAATAGCAACGGGGTCACAAGCGAAACCTCACGAATCCACAACGTCCACTCGTGCACGGAAACAAAGTAATGTAAACACGCTGTCTGTGGGCAAAATGTCGATAGACTAACGTGAATATCAGACTGCCTGCTGAGCGAGAGGCAGGCGCTTAGATACATGATAGAGTACATCGCTATTGGCTGCTGGGCTATGTGGTCCACCATGGCGAACTCACATTATACGCGCATCAGGAGTGCATGCGTAGCCCCAGCTTACAGCGCGATGGCTGGAGAGACCTATAATGGTAATCGAGGTCGATGCCATCTGGCATGGATTCGAAACCCGTGGCAGATGGTACCAGAGAAGAAGTATATAGATATGCCTCCTGACACACGTCGGTGATAGTGAGCAAATTAGCCCATCAAAATGTGCAGTACGTAATGCAAAGGGATGACACTC
The DNA here is from genome assembly GCF_023864345.2 of Schistocerca serialis cubense. NCBI lineage: Eukaryota > Metazoa > Arthropoda > Insecta > Orthoptera > Acrididae > Schistocerca > Schistocerca serialis. The sequence continues at coordinate 494,410,935 of NC_064638.1, forward strand.
GATTCGACAGTATTAACACACTAAACCCAAATCCTGTATGTCAATGAGCAAAGGGTGAAGAAAGGTGTCGGAACAAACGTTTTAATTTGGGGGCAGACATGAGTTGAGTCGTCACAGCCTGCATCCAACAAAAGGCTTCTAACTGGGGTTTTTGACCCTTGGCAGGAGGGACAATGAATGCACCGGGCGATACATTGAGGGGAGCAGGTAGCAGCGCCGCATTGCTTGCGACGGAGTAATTCTTTAGAAAATTGCATCGGGGAATTTCCAGATGGATAGAAACAGACCAGAGATGCAGTTGATCACATGAAATGCCCGTGGTACGCTCGTGATGTACACGTGTATCTTTTAGACGTCAGGAGTGGGTACAAAATATCCAATTGGCTAAAATAAATTTGGAAGGAGATAAAGGGGTGATATTTAGACGCTGTTTAAAGGTAGGCTCTTTGTGATTGGTAGGGAATTTTCTACAAGATTAAAGGAACGCTTCCATTGGTCTGAAAAATCCGTGACGTGTAGCTCAAAATGACGCAGTTCGCGACAGTTTGCTACGAAAGGGACAATACCGAAAACTTCGTGGACTCTCCTCTGAACCAGCGTAAAGCGTAGAACAGGGTGCATTACGCTCTGTACGACGCCAAAAGAAGAATTTTTGTGTGAACACTGCGTTCACTTTGACCGACATTCTGCTAGAAATTAGCTTAAGAGTCGTTGAGCTCCGATAGCGGGGAAACGAAACAGCCACGTAGTTAATTGTTCTTGCAAGAACTGAGAGGGCATTGAAGCATACACGCAGCTCCATCTATGCACGCTTATGTCTCCATATTTTCCTGACTATGAATGAGTGCATCATTTCTCGCCTAATGAGAAACGTAGAACACTTTCAGTTGATAAAATCAGTAAACATTTTGATTAGCTTTTTATAGAATTTTCAGAAGGCGAGAGCAGCTATGCAGCCGACAGAACGTCACAGCTAAAGGTAAATGCCGCTGGCACAAGCGTAAACTTGTTGGTTCACCAGCTTGCATCCACTGTGAACTCGAGCAATCTTGAGTAATCTTATTTTCATCTTGGCAGAAAAAACAAACCATCCTCCGTAGACTTGATTTTCATCCTAAATAGCACTGAACTTAGAAATGGAATCGGATGATTTTTCGTAATACTGGCTAACTTCACTGTCTAGAAGTAAGAAAAATCTTGTAGAGAACCTTCTATTGAAATTTGATATTGTTGTGTTCAGTGTTATTTCCGCTTATCAAGATGTAATGCGTGATCTTGACAACTGACTTAAAGTGTCATGCCAGAATCTATGTAATCCCATGTGCTTATTTGACAACCATCCAGAAATTAAATAAATTGCGTTCAGCTAAACAACAATGTGCTCTGTCATAGAATAAGGGTCCACTCCCAACCCCAAAATTTTATTCTAGTGACGTTGACGCACTCACAGGGTGTTTTTGCTGATGTCTGACGAACGTGAAAAGGAAGTGGTCTCAGAGTCTTCTAACCAAGCTGCATACCTATAGAATATAGCCTCAGTTTTCGGCATGGCGGGGTTAGTGGTCTGCATTCTCTCTTTCACTTATCGAAAGTCTACCTACCTCGATATGCTTCTCTCCAACGTCCCTTCACTCTGTAGTGGCAGATACGTACTAGGCAGTGTAAAGCAGCGTTGATGAAACCACTATCTAATACCTACCACAAAGAGGCCGCGTAACTCGAGTTGAAAGTCAGTCCCTGAAAGTTCATTTTAAAAAATCTGGCGTTCGGAGGATGCAGTCTACTTGCAGAGATAATTTAAAATTAGATAAATCTGCTTTTTATTCATATGGAAACACATGAAATGGCTACCAAGTCTGTATTTAATATGCTAATGCTCTATCATTCAAAGTTCACTGTCTGTACAATATTGTTTCACTCGAAAAGCAGCCAGAATTTTGGCAAGTCCGACCCGACTAATTTTCACGTTCTACCAGGTACCGACCAACAACATTTCTCGAGTTAAACATTCGGTCGTTTCAGTGGTCTTCTTCGAAAGAAATGCTCAACAAAGTATTTCGTATGGAGCACGAAACATGATACATGGGGTTGTTACTATGACCAGAAAGTTAACACGCTCATAACTCCCAAACTATTCAATTTAGAAACACCAAACTTCTATTAAAATGTGCATCTTCATATTTTCGCGGTGCAGATACTGGTCCATAACATTTCGGGCGTGCAGCCGCATATATTTGACTTCTTCAACTAATATTTCGGCTGAATACCGTCCAGCCATCTTCAGAGTGAGCCGAGGTGACTGTCGCTCCAGCAATTACTCCGTTCTTTTAAAGCCGTGAACCGCACCACTGCGCATGCGGTCACAGATACACAAGGCGCCAGAGACTTTAATCGACGGCAGAACTGGAACCACCGATATAAGTTGTAAATAGTCGTAACTGTGTTGGGAAAGTACCACAGCTGCAAGAACAAATACACTCCTGGAAATTGAAATAAGAACACCGTGAATTCATTGTCCCAGGAAGGGGAAACTTTATTGACACATTCCTGGGGTCAGATACATCACATGATCACACTGACAGAACCACAGGCACATAGACACAGGCAACAGAGCATGCACAATGTCGGCACTAGTACAGTGTATATCCACCTTTCGCAGCAATGCAGGCTGCTATTCTCCCATGGAGACGATCGTAGAGATGCTGGATGTAGTCCTGTGGAACGGCTTGCCATGCCATTTCCACCTGGTGCCTCAGCTGGACCAGCGTTCGTGCTGGTCGTGCAGACCGCGTGAGACGACGCTTCATCCAGTCCCAAACATGCTCAATGGGGGACAGATCCGGAGATCTTGCTGGCCAGGGTAGTTGACTTACACATTCTAGAGCACGTTGGGTGGCACGGGATACATGCGGACGTGCATTGTCCTGTTGGAACAGCAAGTTCCCTTGCCGGTCTAGGAATGGTAGAACGATGGGTTCGATGACGGTTTGGATGTACCATGCACTATTCAGTGTCCCCTCGACGATCACCAGTGGTGTACGGCCAGTGTAGGAGATCGCTCCCCACACCATGATGCCGGGTGTTGGCCCTGTGTGCCTCGGTCGTATGCAGTCCTGTTTGTGGCGCTCACCTGCACGGCGCCAAACACGCATACGACCAACATTGGCACCAAGGCAGAAGCGACTCTCATCGCTGAAGACGACACGTCTCCATTCGTCCCTCCATTCACGCCTGTCGCGACACCACTGGAGGCGGGCTGCACGATGTTGGGGCGTGAGCGGAAGACGGCCTAACGGTGTGCGGGACCGTAGCCCAGCTTCATGGTGACGGTTGCGAATGGTCCTCGCCGATACCCCACGAGCAACAGTGTCCCTAATTTGCTGGGAAGTGGCGGTGCGGTCCCCTACGGCACTGCGTAGCATCCTACGGTCTTGGCGTGCATCCGTGCGTCGCTGCGGTCCGGTCCCAGGTCGACGGGCACGTGCACCTTCCGCCGACCACTGGCGACAACATCGATGTACTGTGGAGACCTCACGCCCCACGTGTTGAGCAATTCGGCGGTACGTCCACCCAGCCTCCCGCATGCCCACTATACGCCCTCGCTCAAAGTCCGTCAACTGCACATACGGTTCACCTCCACACTGTCGCGGCATGCTACCAGTGTTAAAGACTGCGATGGAGCTCCGTATGCCACGGCAAACTGGCTGACACTGACGGCGGCGGTGCACAAATGCTGCGCAGCTAGCGCCATTCGACGGCCAACACCGCGGTTCCTGGTGTGTCCGCTGTGCCGTGCGTGTGATCATTGCTTGTACAGCCCTCTCGCAGTGTCCGGAGCAAGTATGGTGGGTCTGACACACCGGTGTCAATGTGTTCTTTTTTCCATTTCCAGGAGTGTAGAAAGCACTGAAAGCTCACTAAAGCGAGAGGAATGTTCAGTTTAAATTTTTGCTAACGTCCTAACTGTGCTAACTGTGTTCCGAAAGGGTAGGCTAAACACAGTTGGCGATGGCGTGTTTCTTGCCGTTAGAATTAGTTTATCCTGTATCAAAATTGAAGTAGATGGTTCCTGCGAGTTAGTATAGGTAGAGGACATTCTTAGCATCCGGGATAAAATAATAATTGTATCCTTTTACTGACCTCTCAACTGAGATTATGCAGTTGGTGAAAGTTTCAAAGAAAATTTGAGTCTAATCTCAAACACGTAAACGGTTCATACAAATATAGTTGTAGTGACTTCAATTTATCCTCGATATTTTTGCCCAAATGTATGTTTAAATCCGAAGGAAAGCATAAAGTACCATCAAAAACTGTGATAAACACATTCTCTGAAAATTATTTCTACCAACTGATAAAACGATTGTTAAAATACACTTGATCTCTTAGCAATAAATAATACTGGACCAATAAAGAGGATCAAAACGGATACAGGGATTAGTGAAGACAGGGCTGTCTTAGCGAGACTGAATACCGTAAATTACAAATCCACCCTAAATAAAGGAAAATATATCTGTTCCAAAAATCATATAAAAATTCTCTTGGCTCTCTCATGAGAGACGACCTCCACTCCGAAATTAACGATTTAAGTGTAGACCAAGTATGCTTGAGTACAAAGAAATAATATCGACAGCAATTGGGAGATTTATACAAAATAAATTAGCAAACTATGGAGCTGATCCCTCATGGTACACAGAACAGGACAGAATACTATTGCAGAAACAACGAAAGAAACATGCCGAATTTAAAGTAACGCCAAACCAACAAGCTTGGCTGTCTTTCACAGAGGCTCGAAATTTAGCGCGGACCTAAATGCCTTATGGTTTTAATAGTTTACACAACGAAACTGTCTCGAAACCTGGCAAAAAATGCAAAGTGATTCTGGTAGTATATGTAAAGACATGGTCAGGGACAATCAATGCCTTCTCTTCGCGATACCAGTGGAAATGCTATCAATGAGAGTGCTGCTAAAGCAGAATTACTAAAAACAACCTTCCGAAATTCCTTCGCTAAAGAAGACGTAAATAGTGCAGAATTCGAATCAAGAACACCTGTCAACAGGAGTTATCAAGAAGTAGATATCCCTAGAGAACCGAAGCAACGTAAATCCTTAGTAAAAGGAAGTCTTCCGGTTCAGACTGTGTACATAACCGCTCGCTCGACAAAGGATCCGTAATCAAAGCCTGAAAAGTTGCGCAGGTGACACCAATATTGAAGAAAGACAATAGGAGCTATCCACTAAATTACAGGCACATATCATGTACGTCGATATGAAGCATGATTTTGGAGCATTTATGGTGGGACATGGCTCATCGTATTGACACACGGGCAACACGGATTTAGAAAACATCGTCCTTCTGAAAGAAAACTAGATCTTAACTCACACGAAGTGTTGAGCGCTACCGACAAAGGATTCAAAATGATTCCGTATTACTATATTTCCAGAATGCGTTTGACACCGGCCCTCACAAGTGCCTTGCAATCAAATTACATGCTTATGAACTATCGTCTTAGTTATGCCACTAGATTAGTGATTTCCTGTCAGAGTTATCACAGTTCGTAGTAACAGACGAGTAAAATAGAACTGATCACTGGCTTTCTCCAAGGTAATGTTCCTTATCTATGTAAACGTTTTGGGAGAGAACATGAACAGCAACTTCGGTTGTCTGCAGATGATGCTGCCGTTTATCGTCTAGTATTGTCATCAGAAGAACAAAACCAAATGCAAATCCATATAGGTAAGACATCTGTACGTTCCAGAAATTGGCCAATTAACGCTCAATAACGAAAAATTTGAGTTCATCCACATGAGTGCTGAAAATAATTCCTTAAGCTTCGGTTACACGATAAATCAGTCGTATCTAAAGGCCGTAAATTCAACTAAATACCTAGGAATTACTGCTACGAACAACTTAAATTGGACAGAACAAGTAGAAAATGTCGTGGGGAAGATTAACGGAGTACATCGAGATAGTTCAAATAAGGGCAGCATGTTACGTATTACCGAGAAATAGGGGAGAGAGTGTCACAGACATGACACTGGATTCGGAACGGACATCATTAAAACTAAGGCGTTTCTCGATGCGGCGGGATCCTCTCACAAAATGTCAGTCAACAACTTTCTCCTCCGCATGTAAAATATTTTTTTGTCGCCGACCTATTTAGGATGAAAGGGTCATCATAAGAAAATAACAGAAATCAGAGCTCGCACGGAGAGGTATAGGTGTTCGTTCTTCCTGCGCGTTGTTCAAAAGTGGAATAACAGAGAATTTTTGTGAAGGTGGTTCGATAAACGCTTTGCCAAGCACTTAAGTGTCATTTGCAGAGCAGCCATTAGTTGTAGACGTAAATGTACCTTCGTTCAACTGAAACAACAAACACTTGCGGTGATTGTAAGAACTAGAACTGTACATTCTAACAAAAATAACCAATACAGCATTTTGAACACCTCATGTGAGAAAATCTTTCATGTAATGCAGGTACGTTCTGTTTCTGTGTGTTTCGCGGGATTGACGTTATGATGAGGAGTAGTATCAAATGAGAACTTACATGGAGACACAGATCAACCCATGTCCATATAGCACATTTCATTCCACTATGCGTGAGGAATTCTTTCTCAAAGTCTGGCCATATATTTTTCTTACATCCTATATATTGGTTCGGTCTTCTATTAACCCACGTCTTCAGAATTTTGTCAGTATATCTACATCTACATCCACACTCTGAAAACGACTATGAAGAGTATGAGAGAGGGCACTTCCTATTCTGCCAGTTATTAGGGCTTCTTCACTTCAAGGGTGGAACACAGGAACAACGACCGTTTAAATGTCTCTGTGAGCGCGGTAGTAAATCTAATGCAGTCTTCACGTTCTTACGGGAGCGATATGTAGGAAACTATTTTATATTCCTGGATTTATCATTTCAAGATGGCACTTGCAATCTAGTAAGTAGGCGTTCTCAGGATAGATCGTGTTTGTATTCAACAGCGTGCTAATACAGTCCCTTCAGCATCTCTGTGACACTCTTACGGATTAGACAAGCCTGTGATCATTCGCACTGCCTGTCTCTATACACCTCCATTATCCCCTGTTAGTTATGTTTGGTACGGATCCCACACATTTGAGCAATAATCTAACATGAATTACACCAGTGATTTGTGAATAATCTCCTATGTAGAGTGATTTCAGTTCCGAAATATTCTATCACTGAACCTGCTTCACCTACGACACCGTCTGTGTTGCTGTTTCATTACATACGCCTACAAACTGTTACACCCAGGCATTATCATAAGCTGATTGACTCCAGGTGATACTGCAGTCATGGGATGTTACGTATTTTAGTTTTGCGAAGTGCCCACAAAATGCACACGAATATTTGTGCAGCTTTTTCATGCGTTTCTTCATTATAGATACTGCAGTATCTGAGAAAATTGTGAGCTTATTATTAATGTTGTTTGACTAGTCATTAATTCACAATACGAACACACTTCCCTCAGGGCATATTTTCATTACTTCCGCATCTGTCAATGACACTGTATCCAAAATAACGTACTGCGTTGTCCTTAACAAGAAAGGCTCATCCCAGTCACACATTTCGCTTCATAAGCCATACGATCGTATTCATAGTAATAAGCGAAGGCGTGCTGCACGGAAGCCGAAAAATACTGCATCTACTAGTGTAGACAAAATGAAACGTAAATGCGTATAATGTAACGCTTGTTATTTGCTAATTTTGTAAAATCTCTGAGAGAACTGATTGATTGAGTTTAACAGGGAAGCTAAATACACTCCTGGAAATGGAAAAAAGAACACATTGACACCGGTGTGTCAGACCCACCATACTTGCTCCGGACACTGCGAGAGGGCTGTACAAGCAATGATCACACGTACGGCACAGCGGACACACCAGAAACCGCGGTGTTGGCCGTCGAATGGTGCTAGCTGCGCAGCATTTGTGCACCGCCTCCGTCAGTGTCAGCCAGTTTGCCGTGGCATACGGAGCTCCATCGCAGTCTTTAACACTGGTAGCATGCCGCGACAGCGTGGACGTGAACCGTATGTGCAGTTGACGGACTTTGAGCGAGGGCGTATAGTGGGCATGCGGGAGGCCGGGTGGACGTACCGCCGAATTGCTCAACACGTGGGGCGTGAGGTCTCCACAGTACATCGATGTTGTCGCCAGTGGTCGGCGGAAGGTGCACGTGCCCGTCGACCTGGGACCGGACCGCAGCGATGCACGGATGCACGCCAAGACCGTAGGATGCTACGCAGTGCCGTAGGGGACCGCACCGCCACTTCCCAGCAAATTAGGGACACTGTTGCTCCTGGGGTATCGGCGAGGACCATTCGCAACCGTCTCCATGAAGCTGGGCTACGGTCCCGCACACCGTTAGGCCGTCTTCCGCTCACGCCCCAACATCGTGCAGCCCGCCTCCAGTGGTGTCGCGACAGGCGTGAATGGAGGGACGAATGGAGACGTGTCGTCTTCAGCGATGAGAGTCGCTTCTGCCTTGGTGCCAATGATGGTCGTATGCGTGTTTGGCGCCGTGCAGGTGAGCGCCACAATCAGGACTGCATACGACCGAGGCACACAGGGCCAACACCCAGCATCATGGTGTGGGGAGCGATCTCCTACACTGGCCGTACACCACTGGTGATCGTCGAGGGGACACTGAATAGTGCACGGTACATCCAAACCGTCATCGAACCCATCGTTCTACCATTCCTAGACCGGCAAGGGAACTTGCTGTTCCAACAGGACAATGCACGTCTGCATGTATCCCGTGCCACCCAACGTGCTCTAGAAGGTGTAAGTCAACTACCCTGGCCAGCAAGATCTCCGGATCTGTCCCCCATTGAGCATGTTTGAGACTGGATGAAGCGTCGTCTCACGCGGTCTGCACGTCCAGCACGAACGCTGGTCCAACTGATGCGCCAGGTGGAAATGGCATGGCAAGCCGTTCCACAGGACTACATCCAGCATCTCTACGATCGTCTCCATGGGAGAATAGCAGCCTGCATTGCTGCGAAAGGTGGATATACACTGTACTAGTGCCGACATTGTGCATGCTCTGTTGCCTGTGTCTATGTGCCTGTGGTTCTGTCAGTGTGATCATGTGATGTATCTGACCCCAGGAATGTGTCAATAAAGTTTCCCCTTCCTGGGACAATGAATTCACGGTGTTCTTATTTCAATTTCCAGGAGTGTAGCTTAGGTCTGACTCGCCACTGCCCGCACCTAAACTATGTTTACTGTGAGGTATCGTTCCCTGTATATCTAGTAAAGCCAACCAGTGCCCTTAAATAGTGCAAGGAGTCCCTCTACCAGTTTTTTGTTAGACACAATTTCTTCAGGTCTATTTGTCCCGAAGATTCTGTATCTTTTACTCTCCAATGTCATGCATTCGAAGATTAGGTGCGATGCAGTTTCTTCACCCTCATCACAGATCCTGCATTTACGGTCCTCTTCCGATATACCCATTGTGTGGGTGTTTTTTGAAATTGCCATGGCCTGTCGTCAGTCCAGTCATGAGTTTGATCTCTTTCCTGTTCAATCCCAGGATTACACAGCTTCTTTTAAAACATGGTTTGGATATCATTACCTTACCATGATTTTGTTTATGGACCTAGGTCCAATATCCTACGTGCTGTTTCCTAAGCCAGTTTCGTATTTCTAATTTGATCATAGCCTTGGTGATTCTCAGGACTGGTTCTGGTCCACTAAATGGAGTTGTTGCCCACATCCTAGCCAATCGATCGGGTTGTTCGTTGCCATAGATCCCTGAGAGGCCAGGTTTACCATATTGCTTCCCTGTAGCTCCACCACAGCCCTGTGGCAATCTGCAACTATCTTAAATCTTGTTGCAGGAGCTGCCAATGATTCCAGGACTACCTGGATGTCTGATTAGATGTTGATGCTATGGTCGTTGTAGCACCTACGCATTTTTTCCCCCACACACGCCCTGATTGCGGTACTTTCAGCTTGGAATACAGAGGCAAGTTTCCCTAAAGAGATGATGCTCTCCAGTCTTGGCTGAACCCCGTACAACCCTGCCCCAACGCCTTGGTCTGTTTTCGACCCATCGGTGAACCAAACGATGTCCCCCATACGGTGTCGAATTGTTTTTTTCCACTGCTCTCTACTTCCAATTATTATGTTGTAAGGCTTGTCGAAGCAGTTATGAGTTATTATGTAGTCAGCAGGCATTTCCCCAGCCATTCCTACATTTACGTCACTCACTATGTTAGTGTGTGATTCTGGAATATCCGAATCAGATCCAGTTTTTGGCAGTTTTAAGTCTGTGTGTCCCAGCTTTTGCCTCCATCTTGACCCAAAGGTGAAGTGAAGGCACATCCAACATGGCTTCCATCCAGCGGTTGGTACCCTGCTACTTCCGCCCGTTATGGCTAAGCGGACCAATCTGTGCACCTTAGCAAGCTCCTTAGCAGCAACCCGCTGTTATACGTTCTTCCACCATACTACGAACCCATAGGAAATCCTAGGTCTAACCACTGTGGCGTATATCCAGTGCATACCCCTGGGGCTTAGCCCCCAGTTTTTGCCACAAGCCCTCCTAGTACTCACTGTTAATGTGAGGGGTCCAAGTTAGCTTCTCATCCAAGGTTACCCCTAGATATTTCACTATCCCCTTCACAGGTAGAGTTTAATGGAAGAGTTTTAGATTCCAACTTGCGTGCTGAATATGTCTCTTCGTAAATGGCACCACAGCAGTCTTCTTAGGAATAACACTCAGATACTGTCTAATGCACCATTTTTGCACAATGTCCAATCCTCCTTGTGCCATATTCCTGACTGTGTCAGTGAATTAGCCAAGTATTACTATGACAAGGTCATCTGCGTATCCTTGGCAGAAGCATTGTCTAGAACTTAGTTCCTCCATGAGTTCGTTCACCACTAGATTCCACAATAGAGGAGACAAAACTCCTCCCAACGGGCAGCCTCTAATGGTCTTAATTACTATCTTTTCATTCATCATGGTAGCCTTTACCTTTCTTCCTCTAAAAATGGTCCTGGTCCACCTACATATAGTGGTCTGCAGGTCATGCACTTTTGCTGCCCTTACCATGGAATCTAAGATCGTGTTACTGAAGGACCCCTCGATATCCAGGATGATGCAGGGGACTGTTCCTTGGAAGTGAAGTGCTTTTTCTACCTTCCCAACGAGTTGGTGGAGAGCTGTCTCACATGATTTACCTAGTAGGTATGCGTGTTGGTTCAGATGTAGAGGGACCCTACTTAGCCTCCTCTCCCCATCGTATACATTAACCAGTTTTTTCAATGTTTTGAGAATGAAGGAGGACAGACTGATTGGTCTCATGTCCTTGGTATTGGTATGATCAGATCCCCCTGGCTTTGGAATAAAGACAACCTTCACTGCCCTCCAAGCATTGGGAATGATTCCTTCTGTTAGGCTAACCCTGAATAGCCTGCATAGGACTCTTTTGAGCTTTCCTCCTGCCTGTTGAAGGAGAGCTGGAAAAATTCCATTTGGGTCAGGTGACTTGAACGGTTGGAATGTTCCCACTGCCCACTGGATTTTGTTAAAGTTCACACACTCCTTGGCCGATTCCCAGTCCTCTCTTCGAGTGCCTGAGAACCGTTGTTCTGGGGTCACATACTGGTCTGTGTTGGCCGGCAGAGTATATTGAGGAAAGTGAGTTTCGAGGAGCAATTCCAGCGTCCCATGTGCTGTCTTCGTATATTCCCCATCCTCCTTCCTCAACGTACCTCCTGGATTGGTTGGTACTTTAGTGAGAAACTTGTGAAGTATGGCTTGTGCAGCTGTGCCCTCCACTTCCTCACAGAATGCCTTCCAGGATGCCTCCTTTGCTTGTCTTATTGCAAGATTGTAATTGACAAGGGCCTCACGATATTTAGCCTATTGTTCTTTATGTCTTGCAGTATTAAAGAGTCTCCAGACCTGTTTTCTTTGCGTTTACAGTTTGTTATTGCACCAAGGAACACTCCTATTTGTGCACTTCCTGGTGATTGTGCAGTTGTCCTGATATGAGGTCACTATGGCAGAGGTAACAGCATCTGCTATTTCCTCAAATTCTGCTGGATTCCTTATCAAGGTTTTAATTTCCGATAATCCTAAGTCAAGGTCACTCCTATGTGTCTCCCAGTCAGTTTTCCTGGGATTCGTATTGGTCATGGTCTGTTTGATTCCCATTTCAACCTTAAATCTGATGTACATGTGGTCTGAAGAGGATGGCGTCAACACCACATGCCATTGTTTGACATAGCTACCCATCGTCATGGAACCAAAGGTTATGTCATTTACTTCTTCCCTTCTGCTATTCCTGAATGTAGGTTCCTTCCCCTATTGAAGACCTCTAAGTTGTTAGCAAAAAGAAATTCAAGAAGGTACTCACTCCTACTGTTGGTGTCTTTCCTGCCCCACACTAGGTAGTAGGCACTGGCGTCACATCTCACCAGCAGTTAATCACCTTGCCGATGGCAAGTATCCACCAGTCTCCTCACCTCCAAGGGAGGTGGAGAGCTGTCTTCGTAAGGGAGGTATGATGAGGCCAAAATAATTTCCCTCATGATACCTTCCTCATATATCTGCATATTAATGGTCACGAAGTCCCTAGAGCAGAAATCCATCATTGGCAAGGATAAATTGCCGTTTCTTACGTAGATACATGTTCTGGAGTTTCTTAGATTCCTAGCATAAGTCAGCTTACCTCCATTGCCACCAAGGTCCGATACACCCCCTTTGCATAAATAGGGTTCTTGTATCAGGGCCACATCCACTTCCTGTCTCCCCAGGCAGCAGCTCAGGACAGCAGAGGCCCCTTTGCTGCAGATTAATCTGCAGCACATCCAGGCTCCGTTTTGCTGCCATCTTTGAGGTCTTTGAAGACCCTGACGGTGACCTGCGAGAACCCTAGAAACATTTTCAGGTCCTGCTCCCGCATCGCCTTCAGAGACTTCTCACCGACCCCCACCACCAGGGTTCGTCCTTCTGGAGCAACCTTCTGGTTAATCACTGTGCAGTCTTCTGTCGAGACTTTTGGGTTCTGGGCTCCTATTTTCCCGAACAGGGTCTTGTGAGAGACTTCCTTCAGGATCTTAGGTACCCATAATATCTTTGAGGTCTTAAGAAGCTCCGCTGCTGTCTTAACCAGCAGCTTCGCATCTTCCCACGGGGATATCTTGGGTACCTTGTTCTAGAGCCATTCTACCGTGGTCACCCCCTGATAGACAAAAATGAGTGCACCACGATCTAGATAGATCTTCTTGAAGTTGGTACCTGGGTCAGCGTCTCCCCCAATCTTTTGAAAGAGGGCCGTCTGTACCAGTTCCTCCCGCTGCAAGTGGATGGCCACCAGTGGATAACCTTCCTGGATAACTGCCATCCTAAAAACCGAGACTGCAGTGCCATAGGTCTGTTTCCCTATTTCTTGCCTCGTTTTCTTCTCGACTCGCTTATCTAGGGAGGAAGGAGCCTTCGATTCCTCCCTTATCCGCTTACTACCTGTCTTTGACGTTGTGGGGGTTTATGTGTCCCCTTCAGACTGAGACAGTTCCTTCCTGGGAGTTGTAGGATCAAGTCCCTTTAATTCCCTCCAATTCTCTTTAGGAAGCCGTTCTTTCCCTTCCTTCTTCCTCTGTTCCCTGAGTAGCTTCCTCCTCTGTGCCCCAGACAAGCCTTGGATCTTAATCTGGTCTAGCTTCTCGGTTACAGTTCCATCTTCTAGCTCGGGTCTAGACCCTGATTCTGTAGTGGGAATGCCTTCCATCGATTCTGTGCCAAATGTTTGGGTATCTGAGGTCTCAATATGCCCCCCACTTTGTTTATTTTTATTTTCTATAATCGTGCCCATATTGGTCCCATGAGATTTGGGGATCTAGAAGGTCCACACCACGAATAACCCTCGTGGTGTAAGGCTAATTTCTCAGGGAGGTCGATCAGTATCCCTGAGGCTCCATTTCCGACACATCTTCCCATGTTCCACGCACCCCTTGGCATGGATCGCATCACACCTTGGGTGGGGTCAGGGAACAGGGTAGGACTAGGAGTGGATAGAAAAGATGGGACGTTGTGGGACACTCTTAGTCTGATCCAATGGCTGAGGCCTTTCCGGTAGTAGGTCGTCTGCCTTCGGCATAGCCTTCAGCTTCCTGCGGATACGCAAGCCTCTCCAACTGCACGGACAGTGCTTCGTCAAGGTGGTGTCCCACAGAGAGGTTGAGAGAATTGGCACTGTGGTTTTTGTGATATCATCATCTTTGAGCACATTTTCCATGTAGACAAAAAGTTTTGCTGCGTTTGTCTGCATATATATATATATATATATTAATATATATATGTGTGTGTGTGTGTGTGTGTGTGTGTGTATGTGTGGTGCTCCATGCAGTGTGATTATATATAAATCATATCAGTGCTGCATACACTCTACAGTATTTAGTGATACAAGCCAAAAGCATTCTAACAAAATTAAGCAGGATTTTCGACGTAAGTAAAATATAATTATAACTTTAAAGCCTTAAATTTTTTTTTACATGGTGTTTGATCATTATGAAGGATGGTTACGTTTCAGAAGGGTGTTTCTTGCGGCTATCGAGTGTGTAGGGTTCAGTCGTCGACAAGTTGTAGCTCACTTTGGCAACAACGACGCCTGTCGCTTGAGTTCTGAGGCCAGCCTCAGCTCACACAGGCATCTGTCGGAGATGGTAAATGCTCCTAGCCTCAAGCCATGGCATACAAGCCGAGATCTAATTTTTCAGTATTGTTCCCAGAATTGTTCGGGTCCTTTGGTTTGGAGCCGAGTTGAGGGTCTCAACCAAAGGCTTCGCGACTCTTTGACAGTCTTGGCTGCAGTTTTCTAGTCCTGTGTTATCGGATCATGCTTTGTAGGACTCCCGCTGGGAGGTCAGGGGTGCACTACAAAAAGGAAGCAGCTACTCGGATAGTAGAGTAGTTGTGACGTGTTCGTGTGGGTTTCTTAGGCTAGAAGGTAGTTTGAGGAACTCTGATGAACAGTTGCCAGCCGATACTCAGCAAGGGAAGTCAGACCTCGTTCAGGGTAAAGACTCTTCGACTTTCAAACTTTTATCTGTGTACTGTCGAAGCGTTCATAATAAAGTTCCCGAATTTACTGACATCCAGGAAACTTTTTTCGCTCAAATTATTCATGGGACTGAGAGCTGTCTGAAACCCAAAGTGGGTTCTGAGGAATTTATCGAGTCAAGGAGTGTATATCGGAAAGACAAATTAGAGCCATATGAGAGGGAGTGTTTACTGCAGCGGACAAAAATATTGTCTCTCTTGAGGTTGCAAGTTGATTGTGAGCAAAGTTATCTGGTCCTGTATAACAGGTCTAATAGTGAAACGAAGTCAACTACTGAATGTTCTTCATGACCACCCGATTCCGCTGTGGAAGTTCTAGAGCCACTCTACTGTCATTAGCTTTTAAATACCTAGATCATGCAATACTGGTTGGAAGCGGCTTTAGCCTACCGATTATAGATTGGGATGTCTACGGATGCATTGCGGGGGTGGAAAAGGGGGGAATAGACACAGCCAGTCTTGTGAAGTACTCTTTACTCGTTTTCTGCAAACTGTCTTGAGCAGCTAGTTTGGCAGCCCGCATGCAATGCATGTATCTTAGACATTTTAGGTATAAACAGGGTGTACCTTATCGACTCAATATCGGTATAGAAACAGGGATTATCCGTAATTATGTCATTATAGCCACTTAATAAATCAGTCAAGTCGGATAGATGAGTGTTGCTGCTAGAAATAGCACGTAAACAGTTGTTAGTATCTTACTTACACAGTGAACTGACATCACTTACTTTCAGTGAGATGGACGCACAGAAGTTTTGGGCAAAGTTTAAGCAGACTTTAAATAGTGATCTGGCGAACGATGTGCGTACTGATTAAGAGCCGAAAAGACACGCCATGGTTTACAAACAAAATTAGGAAAATGCTGAGGAAGCAGAGGCTGCTGCACTCTCGGTTCAAAAGAAACGCGGAAATGACGACAGACAAAGGTTAATATGAGTATGTAGAGAGAACTGTACGTAAAACATACAACTGTCACCACGCTATTCGAGTCTAAGGCTTCGCTGACAAGTCTGCTATGGTTGTTGAAGACAGCAAAACGAAAGCCGAAATTCTTAATTCTGGGATTAAGAAATCGTTCACGCAGAAGAATCCGTACGGACTCCCATATGCACGAAATAGTAATAACGATCCCTGCGTAGGGAAACAACTGAAAGAGTTGAAAACAAAGAGGTTGGCAGATCCGTATGCCACCCCATTTCGGTTTTACACAGTGTACTCTACTGAACAGGCCCCTTATATAGCTGGCATTCATCGCGAGTCTCTCGTCCAGCTGAAAGTCCCGAGAGACCGGAAAAAAACGCAGGTGGCTGTTGTATTAGAGAAGGACCAGTGGGTGAACCAACAAAATAGCACACCTATATCCCTAGGATTGGTTTGCTGCAGAATCCTTGAACATATTCTCAGTTCGAATACAATAAATGTACTTTACGCCGAGAAGTTTATGTTCACGAATCAGCATTACTTTAAGAAGCATCGCTCGTACAAAAGTCAGCGTGCTTTCTCCTCACACGATATAATGCGAACTATGGATGAACGGCAACATATAAATTTCATATTTCTATACGTCGGGAAAACATTTGACACAGTGCCCCTTGCAGCCTGTTAACGAAGGTAGGAGTATGTGAGATAGGTTCCTAGATACGTGATTGGCTGGAAGACTTCTTAAGTAATAGAACCCAGTATATTGTTCCCGGCGGCGAGTGTTCGTCAGAGACAAGGGTAAAGTTAGGAGTGCCCCAGGAGAGTCTCACAGTACCGTTGTTGTTTTCTACATACGCAAATGATCTGCCGATTAAGGTGATGATGCTGTGGTTTGTAGTGCAGTACCGAATCTGAGTGACTGTGGGACGATAAAAGATGACTCAGGCAAAAGTCTAGTTGGTGTGATGAATGCCAGCTAGCTCCAAATATGGCAGAATGTGAGTTAATGCGGATGAGTCGGAATAACAAACCCGTATTGCTCGGATGAAGCATTAGTAGGCCCTCCTTGATGTAACGTAACCGGGTCTAATTAAAGGAAGCCATCAACGCAGTTCAATGGCGGTCTGTTAGATTTGTTACCGGTAGTGTGGCGTTCGCTGTGTTATTCAGTGCTTAAGTATTTTACTAATTTGTAAATGGAAATGATAATGTTATTACATTACAGTGAGTTATTACAAAATAATTTTTCTCTCGCTAAAGATTTGGTCAAGTTGCTACAGAAATCCAAGTTAACGTTGTGTTAAAGCGTTGTCTGTGAGTTGTGTGTCACTAAATCACAGTTCATACAACAGATTCTATACAACTATTGATTATGATGGAAACAGTTATCTTCAGCAAAATGATCATTAAAACCATCGAGTATCAGCCGCGCACCACACTGATAATATTCTTCGCAACTCGTGCGTAATTAATACATCAGCAAGAAAAAGTTTATTTTGTGAATCGTGCTATGAGCACTGTTTTTAAAGAACCAATCAGATTCGAATTATTTTCATTAAAATGAATTCTTCACCGCCGGTGCACATTTATTTTTACACATTTTTATTATCTTCGGCATTTGTGTCTGCAGAGTTGCGTATTTTGACAGAGACTTTCTATTGTTAGAGCAAATTTCCTGTTAACTGAATAAGTATTTGAATTAATGCTTATTAAACTTTACTTCTATATTGTGCACTATTTAGACAAATTTTCATCAAGAAAACCCTTGATACTTTCGTAAGAAACACAGACAAAAATGTGATATAAATCGCTATCATCAATGGCTGCTCTCCTTGCAGCGGAAAGAAATAATTAACACAGATAATGCTTATTGGGAGAGATATTAAAGTTACAAATAATTATTCACACATATGTGTAATAATAAAGAACTCTATTCTCAAGTAATAATTAACAAATAATTACAATTTCTTAACAGACCTCAGTTTGGTATGCGACTTGCGTGCGCAACCTACAAAAGCCAACCAAAAAAAGGTAAAACAAAGTAAGACGAACGTAGATCATAAAAGGAATTTACAATTGTCATTGTATTTGTATGATACACATCGATATGTCCTATTACATCATAAAATATTACATAAATAACAGTACTTTAAACATAGCTGCGCTACAGCAACGGTTCCACGTAAATCAGACTAAGAGCAGCCGACCAGTTGCAACTTTATCCTTTGCAACTGGTCGGCTGCTCTTAGTCTGATTTACATAAATAACAAATATTTATCATCGTTTTGTTTCATTTCACTGTTTTTCAAAAATGTTCAAATGTGTGTGAAATCTTAAGGGACTTAGCTGCTAAGGTCATCAGTCCCTAAGCTTACACACTACTTAACCTAAATTATCCTAAGGACAAACACACACACCCATGCCCAAGGGAGGACTCGAACCTCTGCCGGGACCAGACACGCATTCTATGATTGCAGCGGGCTAGACCGCTCGGCCAATCCCGCGCGGCTCAATGTTTTTCTATGTGTCGGATAGACAATGTTTATAATTGTTAGAGGTATAATTTCCTCTCGTCGCAGTGTAGCTAAAATTTATCTCGTGGATGTTACAGTAGGGTCGAACAACACGCAATCGTGGCGGAGGAGTTTCGTCAACTGAAATGGAAATCCCTGGATGAAAGGCAAAGATCCTTTCGAGGAAAACTATTGAGAAAATTTATAGAACCGGCGTTTGAAACTGACTACAGAACGATCCTACTGATACCAACATACATTACGCGTAAGAGCTTGGAAGATAGGTACAATAAATTAGTGCTCATACGGAGGCATATAGACAATCCTTTTTTCCCTCCTTCTTTCACAGTGTACCGTCAGCCACGCACCGAATGGTGGCTCGCAGAGTACTCGTATGTATGCAGATGTTATTTGTGACATCGTTTTTTACCGTAGGGCACCACTGTACCAAAAATCTTTCACCACAAGGTGGACTAAACGGCCAAAACCTTATCTGAACTTCAACAAATGTGCATCATGATGTGTTAATATCCGCCTAAAGATAAACCTTTCCGTTCGAAACCGGTTACGGCACTGCTTATGTAATTAAACAGAATTATCAATAGTGGTTGGTTGCTGTTTCTTCTGTGAAAGAATCACCATACTACGCTACATCTACCTAAGTGACTTGACCCACGGATTCGAGCATGCCACCTGAGAAAAGCTAGAGTTGGATTTCACATGGTCGATATCTTCGGAATCTATGTTGGCTGGTATCTAGAAAGTTATCGTGTACAAGATACCTCATTGCTTTTGAGCTCAGAGTGTGTTGTAAGATTATGCAAGAAAATAATGTCAAGGATATTGGGCGTTGGTTTTGAGAATCAGTTCTGTAGACGGGTGTGACCTGTGATTTCTTTAACCTAATGGGAGCAGTTTTCTGTTGGAGAGATATTCGGTAGATTAAAGTTGAGAAAGGGGAAAAAACTCAGCCAGAAATCCGACGTATAATGTGGGATGGGGTTCCATTGGGCCCTGCCGCTCTGTTAAATTTTGGTGATTTCACCTGTTTCTTAAAACCACTGATACTAATATCTTTAGCATTCATGTTAACAGTGGCGCCAGAATTAATCTGAGACCATTTTCATTTGGAAACGGAGTTCAGCTTTTCTTCTTTGGATTCGCTTCCCTCAGATTCAGCCGTTGCCTTTGCAGTGAGTGGACACGAAATTTAGTAGTACAAAGAGCCTTCTCATATCGCTAGAATTTCTTTGAGTTTTTTGCGAGAGATCCTTCGATAACAGTGCGCTATGGTAGTCGTTGAAGGCTTCACACATAGCCCTCTTGACAGCGAAACTTGTTTGTCATCGTCTTTCTACCTATAGCCATATGTTTTGTTTTACACCTATTTGGCAGTAGTCCCCGTTTCTTTAGATGTTTATTCACAGTGAATATACCAGGATAACGAACAACTCTCATTAAGAATCTGTAGTTTGAAGAGCGTTCCGAAGCATCTACACGATTAATAAACAAAATCATGACGAAACTCGCCATTTTTCTTTGCATCTTCTCTGATTCATGTATCTGTCTTCTTTATTAAGGGTTCCAGACATGGGAGTAACACACAAGAATCGGTCGAATGAGTGTCTTGCAAACTGGAATTTCTTGGGAAGCTACGGTTTCTGAGTATCTAACAAAGAATCCCGTACTGTCATCTGCCTCCCTTACTATTTGTTTTTGTGATCACTCCACTTTCAAATCGCTCCAATGGTTGTTTAGCAATCGTTTGATCAATAACGGACCTTATAGCTTATTTAGGTGCAATGTACTACATTCGTTTGCATTGAATTACAACTGTCAATATTTTCACAAAGCGCTGATGGTTTTTAGGTTTTTTTACATTTCGGTGCAATTTTTTGGCCGTGTTACTTGTGTTTTTAGCACGGCATCATCCGCGAAGAATCTCCTGGAACTTCTGGCGTTATCCACTGGCAATTATATATATTTTTTAATATTTACATTTTCTCCCTATTGTTACGATCACGTTAGTTTCTTAAATTAGTGACAAAAGACACCGTTAATTCCTATTTGAAAAATTTTCAGTGTACGGTGTTTCTAACAATGATTCATTATACTCATACTATGACTTCACTTATCAGTTAGCGCGGGTTGACATAGTTACAGAAACCATTAGTAAACGATACTATGATCTTCTGAAGAAGGACGTATATCTGCTCTTCATCTAAAATGACTGTCACTTACCCAAGATTATTACTTTTATTTGGAGACGAAAAGAGTGAGACTTCATTTATATTAAATTTATATTTACTGCACGGAACGTGCTAGCTCTACGGATCATCGGCATGCAGTTAGCGTTTTGGCGCTGCTGGTAAGCAATTTACGCCGGAATTATCTCCATTGAACGCTTGAATTACCCATTTTAACTATTCAAGCGCTGTGATTCAATACTTTAATGCTCGAGTGGCTGTTGATACAGATGAACTACCATTTATGTTATTTTTTAAAAAGTTTACGCACCTCGCAAAATATTGCAATTTCATAAATCGAAAGAGAAACATTTAGTGTGTTTTCAGTGTGATTACTTTTTTATAGGAACATTTTAATACATGTACGCTCAGTACTTGCTATGCCTAAAGTAATAATAAAAACGCATTCAGACCTTGCACCTCCATATTTTTGAAACTGCGTCAGACATTTAATGACTCAATGAAAATATAAACTTGTATGTTATTAGTTTCCTTGACACCACAGTCCGATATAAATAATAGCAAATGACATGGTAATCTCTTTGCGATTGATGCGAGTTGCTAACAATTAGAACATTTATTAGTTTCTCCATGTTCGAAGAGTGCTGTTTCCACGCAACTGCATTTTCATTTACTGGAAGGTCACTCCACTGCTGATATGAACCTTAATTAAGCCCATGAACTGTTTCAGCCTTCACATCCAAGACATTTAAGAACACTTTGTTCTCCTTTGGAACACCTAAAATCATATAAAGCAAAAAAAAAAAAAAAAAGTTGTTGCTTCACCATAGGGTAATGTACACTTGAAAATAATCTGAATGTGAAGGACGAAGCTAGTCGTGGGCTTTAGTAACAAACAAATTACCAACTGAGAGTCCTTTCATTAATTAAGCTTTGTATGTCATTCTTAACTGGGAGAAATCTTCAGACGCCAAGGTAACTTCCGGAGTACCCAGTGAGGGTGTAGCAAATGTTCACAATTTTTATAAGTGATGCAGCTGACGTTGGAGGTAGTTCCACGAGGCAGTCCGTTGACGATACTTTTCTATACAGGGCGGGGTCAGGGATTTTCCCTGCCTCGTGATGACTGGGTGTTGTGTGATGTCCTTAGGTTAGTTAGGTTTAAGTAGTTCTAAGTTCTAGGGGACTGATGACCATAGATGTTAAGTCCCATAGTGCTCAGAGCCATTTGAACCATTTTTTTCTATACAGGGAAACAGCAATGCTAGAAAACTGTAGCGAGATGCAAGAAGACCGGCAGGAGCTCGGCATGTTGTCAAGCGACTGGCACTTGGCCCTCAACAAAACAAAGGCAGCGTATCGCTTATATCTGCGTCTGAAGATCTGATATCGTATAATTACTTGATTGCCTGAATATCACAGAGAACAGTGACTCCGGTTAAATATCTTGAAGTCTGCATGCAGAGCGATTTAAAGTGGAACGACTACGTAAAGCTAATCCTAGCATCCGAAGATGCCGGAGTGAGATTCATTGGAAGAATCCTCGGGAAGTGTTGGCCACGCACGAATGACATGCCTTGGGAAGCCGTTGTCAGACGCACGGACGAGTTGGACTTTAGAGACTAGGACACTAACCAGATACGATTGATAGAGTAAGTAAAAGAGAAGAGTGTTTCGTCACAGGTTTGTTTAGTAAACGCGAAATCATTACGGAGGTGCTCGTTCAGCTGCAGTGGCAGACAATCCTAGAGTGGAGTACCGTCGAAGTCTCCTTACCGAGCACAATTCACGACAACAGTAGGACTGGATGGGCGTGACAACTGTACACAAAGAACCCTCTGCCAGATACCTTAAGTTTGCTTAGAGAGCATAAGTTAGTTGTAGATGCAGGATACGGAAATGAGTTTTATTGTTGGTTAGAGGAATTATGAATTTCATTTTATTCACATTTCGCAGCTTCAAACTGTGAAGTGTTTACAAAGGTGTGCATCTTGACTGAAGTGACATGTACGAGAAAGATGGAGAAAAGAATTTTTGTTGGTGCTAAAACGTTAAAAACGTTTTTGTTGGATCATGTGGAATATGCGTTTCATCTCATTCAAAAAAAAAAAAAATGAAGCATGTATTAAGAAAAACTACACCTGATGATTGGCATACAGGGTCCGAAATGTTTCGTGTGCTTAATCAAACACAAGAATTTGTGACTGAAGGCGTTTTTTTCGTTTTTTTTGTTTCTTTTTTTTTTAATCCTACCTCCAGTGTGTGGAATGATAAATTTTTATTGGGCCATTATAGGGACCTACCATTGCACACAAGAGTTCGATGACTGAGCAGAGATATGGTTCTAAACAGATTTAAGGACCTTCTGCCAGCGATAAAACCTTTTTTGTCTGAAAGAGAGGAATATTATTCACAACTGGATGATGTGAGCAGGTTCTTGGATGTGACATTTGCAAATGATTTGATAACGTATATAACGTTTCATTCCAAAATTTGACTTTTAGAAAGCACATTACAGAAATTAAATGTGAAGCACTTACCTCATATATACTCAGAAATATCAGATCAACAATCATCATTGGATCAAGAAGCTGCAAAGAAATGTATCGCCAACCTGACAGCACTTATGACAGAGAAACTGATTTTCACTTTTGAAAGTAATGCAGCCTGTTCTAACGTTCATAGCTCATCCTTTAAAAAAATTGGATGTGCCAAATATTCCAAATAAAATGAGTAGTGATACTGAACTTGAAGATTTTGATTAACGTCGAAGATAAATTTCGAAACCATTAGGTGTTATAACCTATCCAAACACGGCAAAAGTGGCAACGTAATTTTCATTGATTTTTTGATCGACTTATCTATGTGAGGGATGGTTTCCAACAATTAATGAGGTGGAAGCCGTGTGTAGAAATAAACTGTCTCTTCCTCACCTTTTAAAAGTGTAATGTTGACTCTGACGCATTATTTAGTTAACTTTGCTGTTGATAAGCAAAGCCAAGAATTTCATTGATTTTTTATATTGGTCTATATTTTAATTATTTTCGCATGCGGAATAACTTGAATATTGAGTCATAGGACTATGACTTTTCGTGGACAGAAATTTACCTCTTATGCATTTTGTGTAATTACAACCGTTAATTTCTGCTCTAATGATGTTTTGTGCTCAAAGCTTCATGAATTTCTACTTCAGTAGATCTCTAGTCGGACTAAACTATATGTAGTAGTTCTCACGTCAACAAATGTTGAGCATCCCTGCTCTAGACGAATCGAGGATGGTACTCAGTTTCGAAAAAATATATATGGTTGCCAGCGATAATCGTAATCATTACAAAAGCACAAGTAGAGATTTAGGTTACTAATTACTATGAACAGATACACCATGTGCTGGAGGTTTTGCGCACATGTACAGCAAAACCAGTACACAGAGGCAAGGTTAGTAACATCAACGGAAAATAATGTTACGCTACCTTCACACATTGCCGACTAGAGGACTGTACCGTCCATACGCCAGTAGGTTCTACTTCGACCGAGAAACATGTTGTGGGCACTCAGTGTCGATTTTCAGACACGTTCAAGTCTATAGGACATTCCATGTGTGGAATCCTATATTTATTGTGTTTATTTTTCTTTGAGACAACTAAACATTTCGAAAAACACGCACCGTACGAAAAAAAATGTTCTAGGTGAAAAGTCAATATTAGTAAATGGGATGTCTTTGGCTACCTCTTTACAACCCCTATTTCCTATTTCGTGGGCGGTGTCAACACCTCCCCCCCCCCCCCCCTGCACCATCATAATTTTTTATAGAATATTTTGATTCTACACCAAAACATTCGTAAGGTTTACACATATCTTTGTTTTCCATTCGCGGTGGATGGTGCGGTCATCGACAAATATCAAATTCACCTTTTTTTTGAAAATTAAGAACCGACGCATTTAGCTCTACACATTATTTACGATTTAAAAGTAAACTTTTGTGATCCAACACTTGATATTCTGGTTCGTAATTTACTGTAGTGTTGCATATTCGATTCCATAATACAATATACGAGTAGATAGTGGTTACAGAGTCTGTTTCAAACTTACGTTTAGTGTGATCCAGGAACGACGTTAATGTAATACATGTCTGTTCCCATCGCCTTGGTATCGTTGAGACCCATTGCCTCTCACTTTTGGGGTTCTTCATTTGGGCGAATCCTCTTGCCTCTTAACATAACTGAGATTTATGACAAATACTCAAACAGACAACCTTCCATTTCGGTACATTTGTTAACTCGTGCGTGAAATGCATATCTACAACATAAAAGTGTGCTTGCTGGAATGCTGTAAGCGTTTCAGAAACGTTCTATAATGTTCCGTCAAGTAATTGGAACTTCTGGACAAACTGCATCAGATGACCTGGCCTGTGACGTAAGTTCGGATGACCTGGCAGGCTACGTTATCGGACCACCTCTACCAATCCAGTGACCCTTGAAAACGTGATTCATGCTTCTTTGGCTTTTGTGGAGTAATGTGCCGGACAACTGTCATATCGTAACTACATGATCTGTTTCAATCATTCAACAGCATGGGTAGTTCTTTTTGTGAAAACTTACGGCACGTTTCTTTGTTCAATGAGCCTTTCACGACAAGGAATCCGATTAGTTAGTCGACTATGATACCTCACCAAACATTAACAGACCAACGAAGCTGAAGTGCAATCTCACGTAACCATGATACTCCAGTAATGCATGTTATTCCGATTAACTTAGTCGTGGATCATAAATATTGAATATGCGGATCTCTTTATATTTATGCAAGTACCCAACTGAGAAATCGCATCCGATTCTGGAAACTATTCCCATGAAGTTCTTGGTGGTTGGAGATGTGGTAGGTATACTACACTGCTGGCCATTAAAACTGCCACACCACGAAGATGACGTGCTACAGACGCGAAACTTAAACGACAGGAAGAAGATGCTATGATATGCAAATGATTAGCTTTTCAGAGCATTCAAACGAGGTTGGCGGCGGTGGCGACACGTACAACGTACTAACATGAAGAAAGTTTCCAACGAATTTCTCATACACAAACAGCAGTTGACCGGCGTTGCCTGGTGAAACGTTGTTGTGATACCTCGGGTAAGGGGGAGAAATGCGTACCATCACGTTTCCGACTTTGATAGAGGTCGGATTGTAGCCTAACGCGATTGCGGTTTATCGTATCGCGACATTGCTGCTCGCTTTGGTCGAGATCCAATGACTGTTAGCAAAATATGGAATCGGTGGGTTCAGGAGGGTAATTCGAAACGCTGTGCTGGATCCCAACGGCCTCGTATCACTAGCAGTCGAGATGACAGGCATCTTATCCGCATGGCTGTAACGGATCGTGCAGCTACGTCTCGATCCCTGAGTCAACAGATGGGGACATTTGCAAGACAGCAACCATCTGCACGAACAGTTCGATGACGTTTCCAGCAGCTTGGACTATCAGCTCGGAGACCATAGCTGCGGTTACCCTTGACGCTGCATCACAGACAGGAGCTCCTGCGATGGTGTACTCAACGACGAACCTGGGTGCTCGAATGGCAAAATGTCACTTTTTCGGATGAATCCAGGTTCTGTTTACAGCAACATGATGGTCGCATCAGTGTTTGGCGACATCGTGATGAACTCACATTGGAAGCGTGTGTTAGTCATTGCCATACTAACGTATCACCCAGCCTGATGGTATGGGTGCCATTGGTAACACGTCTCGGTCACCTCTTGTTCGCGTTGACGGCGCTTTGAACAGTGGACGTTACATTTCAGATGTGTTACGACCCGTGGCTCTAGCCTTAATTCTATCCCTGCGAAACCCTACTTTTCAGCAGGATAATGCACGACCGCATGTTTCAGGTCCTGCACGGATCTTTCTGAATACAGAAAATGTTCGACTGCTGCCCTGGCCAGCACATTCTCCACATATC
The DNA here is from genome assembly GCF_023864345.2 of Schistocerca serialis cubense. Lineage (NCBI taxonomy): Eukaryota > Metazoa > Arthropoda > Insecta > Orthoptera > Acrididae > Schistocerca > Schistocerca serialis. The sequence continues at coordinate 494,437,624 of NC_064638.1, forward strand.
TCGCCAACTGAAAACGCCTTGTCAATGGTGGCCGAGCTACTGGCTCGTCGCAATACGCCAGTCACTACTCTTGATGAACTGTGCTATCGCGTTGAAGCTGCATGGGCAGCTGTACCTGTAAACGCCATCCAAGCTCTGTTTGACTCAATGCCGAGGCGTATGAAGGCCGTTATTACGGCCAGAGGTGGTTGTTCTGGGAACTGATTTCTCAGGATCTATTCACCCAAACTGCGCGAAAATGTAATCACATGTCGGTTCTAGTATAATACACTCCTGGAAATTGAATTAAGAACACCGTGAATTCATTGTCCCAGGAAGAGGAAACTTTATTGACGTATTCATGGGGTCAGATACATCACATGATCACACTGACAGAACCACAGGCACATAGACACAGGCAACAGAGCATGCACAATGTCGGCACTAGTACAGTGTATATCATCCTTTCGCAGCAATGAAGGCTGCTATTCTCCCATGGAGACGATCGTAGAGATGCTGGATGTAGTCCTGTGGAACGGCTTGCCATGCCATTTCCACCTGGCGCCTCAGTTGGACCAGCGTTCGTGCTGGACGTGCAGACCGCGTGAGACGACGCTTCATCCAGTCCCAAACATGCTCAATCGGGGACAGATCCGGAGATCTTGCTGGCCAGGGTAGTTGACTTACACCTTCTAGAGCACGTTGGGTGGCACGGGATACATGCGGACGTGCATTGTCCTGTTGGAACAGCAAGTTCCCTTGCCGGTCTAGGAATGGTAGAACGATGGGTTCGATGACGGTTTGGATGTACCGTGCACTATTCAGTGTCCCCTCGACGATCACCAGTGGTGTACGGCCAGTGTAGGAGATCGCTCCCCACACCATGATGCCGGGTGTTGGCCCTGTGTGCCTCGGTCGTATGCAGTCCTGATTGTGGCGCTCACCTGCACGGTGCCAAACACGCATACGACCATCATTGGCACCAAGGCAGAAGCGACTCTCATCGCTGAAGACGACACGTCTCCATTCGTCCCTCCATTCACGCCTGTCGCGACACCACTGGAGGCGGGCTGCACGATGTTGGGGCGTGAGCGGAAGACGGTCTAACGGTGTGCAGGACCGTAGCCCAGCTTCATGGAGACGGTTGCGAATGGTCCTCGCCGATACCCCAGGAGCAACAGTGTCCCTAATTTGCTGGGAAGTGGCGGTGCGGTCCCCTACGGCACTGCGTAGGATGCTACGGTCTTGGCGTGCATCCGTGCGTCGCGGCGGTCCGGTCCCAGGTCGACGGGCACGTGCACCTTCCGCCGACCACTGGCGACAACATCGATGTACTGTGGAGACCTCACGCCCCACGTGTTGAGCAATTCGGCGGTACGTCCACCCGGTCTCCCGCCCACTATACGCCATCGCTCAAAGTCCGTCAACTGCACATACGGTTCACGTCCACGCTGTCGCGTCATGCTACCAGTGTTAAAGACTGCGATGGAGCTCCGTATGCGACGGCAAACTGGCTGACACTGACGGCGGCGGTGCACAAATGCTGCGCAGCTAGCGCCATTCGACGGCCAACGCCGCGGTTCCTGGTGTGTCCGCTGTGCCGTGCGTGTGATCATTGCTTGTACAGCCCTCTCGCAGTGTCCGGAGCAAGTATGGTGGGTCTGACACACCGGTGTCAATGTGTTCTTTTTTCCATTTCCAGGAGTGTATATTTGTCCAATGAATACCCGTTTATCATCTGCATTTCTTCTTGGTGCAGCAATTTTAATGGGGAATAGTGTATTTGTGATGGTTTACGATCGCCCAAACACATGTGTGAGCAATTCCAGACTGCTGCGATATGTATCGGATTCTTATTTGTAAATGGGTTATGAGTCACTGCAGCTAGTACTGCGATCTCATTACTGACGTTCCACATTACTACAGTTACTCTACGAATTCGTTTTTCAGGTGTCACATTTCCTTCGGTTGTATATTGTTGTACAACACAATGAATAGTTGCACATATTCCTGACCTATCAACAAAACGTTCAGCATAAAGAGCAACAGCAGCATAAAACTTTCTTGCATCCTCGCGGTACATTAAAATAACTTTGATCTTCCCTGTAAAAGACACATTACGCAAGATTTGCTAGAATTGGATCGTGGCCTATCAGCAAAACGGTAAGGCATAAACAGCAAAAGCAGCGACCAACTTTCCCATAGTCACATCATTATTTGAAATTGTTTCGATCTTCTCTGGAACAGGAACACTGTCTGCTACACAAGCTGTTCCAGAGAGGAGTGGTGCTGAGATGTTCTGTGTTCGTGCCTGTGAAGGCCGGATGCTGCAGTGGGGCGTGCCGCGAGACGGGGAGATGGGCGATGCAGCAGCTTAGTGTTTAACGTCCCATCGACGACGAGGTCATTACAGACGGAGCAAAATGCTTGCATTAGGGAAGGACGGGGAAGGACGCCGGCCGTGATCTTTCAAAGGAATCATCCTGGCATTTGCCTGAAGCGATTTAGGGAAATCGCGGAAAACCAACATCACGATGCCTGAAAGCGGGTTTGAACCGTTATCCTCCCGAATGAGGCTGGACGATAAGGTGAGCGTGTGAGTGTTTACATGAAATGTATGTGTCCATGGCATGTGCGACTCTCACTCTCACTTCAAGGACATTTCACCGTGTTACAATGGCTGTGGGCCGCGCGGGATTAGCCGAGCGGTCTCAGGCGCTGCAGTCATGGACTGTGCGGCTGGTCCCGGCGGAGGTTCGAGTCCTCCCTCGGGCATGGGTGTGTGTGTTTGTCCTTAGGATAATTTAGGTTAAGTAGTGTGTAAGCTTAGGGACTGATGACCTTAGCAGTTAAGTTCCATAAGATTTCACACACATTTGAAGATTTTTGAATGGCTGTGGGTTATATTAGGCTGGGGAGTCACGGTGGTTGGATAGAAACAGACACCGAAATTAGTCATCCTTATGGCGGGGTTCGAGGGCTGTAATCAAGCATTTCAGCACCGTAATCAACCCCTTAGGAAACAGGAGACAACGTTACCGTGCAGTTCCCATATTTGCCAGATAGTTCAAATGGCCCTGAGCACTATGGGACTTAACATCTGAGGTCATCAGTCCCCTAGAACTTAGAACTATTGAAACCTAACGAACGTAAGGACATCACACACATCCATGCCCAAGTCAGGATTCGAACCTGAAACCGTAGCAGTCGCGCGGTTCCGGACTGAAGCGCCTGTAACCGCTCGGCCACAACGGCCGGCTATTTGACAGATACGTCAGTGTCTAGTCATATTATTTGTATATACAATCACATTTGCAACACTCTACTAGCGTTAGAAAATCATTATCAATCGTGAAAATACAGAGGTTTACAGTTACATCGTAAACGAAATGTACAATCAGGTGCGACTGTCCTTAATTTCAGAAACAGATGCACTTACATTTGTCAATTACGGAGACATCTACCATGAATAGGAAAGAATGGTGTGAATAAACCGCACCTATGTTTTGGCCTAGAATCCGAATATGCAGCAAAAGTAGATGTTCTCATTTGAAAATACAAAATTGATCACACCTAAGCAGCAGAGATGGTTAGGAGGCGGGGAATTGTAGCACGGACAGATGTCCACTAATACCAATTTTTCGTGCACAACATTTTTTTCGTACGATGCATCGTTTGCGAGATACTTCGTTGTCTCAACTTAAAGCAAACGACCTACATACGTGGATATCCACCCACAAGTTGTGAAGATTAGTTCGAATAGGCTGCAGACATTCCACTGGGAAGCCCTTACACACCCTGCATACAGTCCCGATCTCCTACATGCGACTTCCTCATTTTTGTAGCCCTGAAGGAAGACATCCGTGGCCGTTGATTTGCAGCTGACGAAGAGGTTCGCGCCAGAGTGCAGTCATGGTTCCGTAGGCAACCACAAATATTTTCCATGGAGGCAGTGACCGTATTGTCTCACAGTGGGATAAATGTGTTAACAGTCACGGCAATTAGTCATGGACTGTGCGGCTGGTCCCAGCGGAGGTTCGAGTCCTCCCTCGGGCATGGGTGTGTGTGTTTGTCCTCTGGATAATTTAGGACAAGTAGTGGGTAAGTTTAGGGACTGATGACCTTTGCATTTAAGTCCCATACGATTTCACCCACATTAGTTACGGCAATTACTTTTGAAACAATAAACAATTTACTTACTTTTTCCATCTGTCTCCCTTTCATTTCATTGCCTCTTATATATTTCCACATTGCTATTAGTTAAATTGAGACTGAAGCGAGGGTCATTAAATAAAATTTTTGTACATATTATCGTAGGTTGAGGGTAGCCCATTCAATCATTATGTTTCATTGGGTGTCTACTTAATCGAAGGCCATCTCTAGATCTACAAAGGTTGAAGCTTCTGCATCTCACGGTCCCGGGTTAGATTCCCACACGGATTGGGGATTTTCTGTGTCCGAGGACACGTGGTCCTCATCATTTCATCATCATTCGTGGAAGTGGCTAGATTGATCTGGATAAAGATTGAGACTTTTTATGGGCGCTGATGACCGCGCAGTTGAGCGCCCCACATACCAAACATCAACCCCCGGTAGCTTCGCAGTCAACTTGACAGAAAGTCAATCCTGAGGGCCCGGGTTCGATTCCCGGCTGGGTCGGAGATTTTCTCCGCTCAGGGACTGGGTGTTGTGTTGTCCTAATAATCATCATTTCATCTCTATCGACGCGCAAGTCGCCGAAGTGGCGTCAAATCGAAAAACTTGCACCCAGCGAACGGTCTCCCCGTCGGGAGGCCCTAGTCACAACACGATTACATTTTTATCAGATCTACAAAAGCCATATAGGTGGGAAAATTTAGCATTTTATCCATCTTCTTATTTCCCCTGTTAGCTGTTTTATAAAAAAATACATTATCAATACAAGCTCTCCTTTTTGGAGTCCATTCTGTATTTCTTCTTACACTACTCTGCTCTTGGATGGCGCCAACCACGTATCGACACTGTAAGACAGTGGTCGTCGAACTTTTTTGTTCAAGATCTGGTACTAACTTTTCGTGTGTGCATGTGTGTGTGTGCATGTGTGTGTGTATGTGTGTGAGTGTGTGTGTGTGTGTGTGTGTGTGTGTCAGTGTGCGTATATCTGTGAGTGTGTTTTGGAGTTTACGGGCGCTCAACGCAAAGATTATCAACGCAGGGAGGCACTTGAAATGGTTCAAATGGCTCTGAGCACTATTGGACTTAACATCTGAGATCATCAGTCCCCTAGAACTTAGAACTACTTAAACCTAACTAACCTAAGGACTTCACACACATCCATGCACGGGGCAGGATTCGAACCTGCGACCGTAACAGCTACGCGGTTCCGGACTGAAGCGGCTAGAACCACTCGGGCACAGCGGCCGGCTGGCACTTGAGGCCTCATATTTATTAATATTATTATCTGATGGTAACCCACGTAATATAGTGTGTTATGAGACCCCAGTAAACTAAGGGTTTTGGTTTTTTTTTTTGTCATCAGTCTGCTGACTGGTTTCATGCGGCCCGCCACAATTTCCTTTCCTGTGCTAACCTCTTCATCTCAGAGTAGCACTTGCAACCTACGTCCTCAATTATTTGCTTGACGTATTCCAATCTCTGTCTTCCTCTACAGTTTTTGCTCTCTACAGCTCCCTCTAGTACCATGGAAGTCATTCCCCCATGTCTTAGCAGATGTCCTATCATCCTGTCCCTTCTCCTTATCATTGTTTTCCACATATTCCTTTCCTCTCCGATTCTGCGTAGAACCTCCTCATTCCTTTCCGTATCAGTCCACCTAATTTTCAACATTCGTCTGTAGCACCACATCTCAAATGCTTCGATTCTCTTCTGTTCCGGTTTTCCCACAGTCCATGTTTCACTACCATACAATGCTGTACTCCAGACGAACATCCTCAGAAATTTCTTCCTCAAATTAAGGCTGGTATTTGTTATTAGTAGACTTCTCTTGGCCAGAAATGCCTTTTTTGCCATAGCGAGTCTGCTTTTGATGTCCTCCTTGCTCCATCCGTCATTGGTTATTTTACTGCCTAGGTAGCAGAATTCCTTAACTTCATTGACTTCGTGACCATCAATCCTGATGTTAAGTTTCTCGCTGTTCTCATTTCTACTACTTCTCATTACCTTCGTCTTTCTCCGATTTACTCTCAAACCATACTGTGTACTCATTAGACTGTTCATTCCGTTCAGCAGATCGTTTAATTTTTCTTCACTTTCACTCAGGATAGCAATGTCATCAGCGAATCGTATCATTGATATCCTTTCACCTTGTATTTTAATTCCACTCCTGAACCTTTCTTTTATTTCCATCATTGCTTCCTCGATGTACAGATTGAAGAGTAGGGGCGAAAGGCTACAGCCTTGTCTTACACCCTTCTTAATACGAGCACTTCGTTCTTGATCGTCCACTCTTATTATTCCCTCTTGGTTGTTGTACATATTGTATATGACCCGTCTCTCCCTATAGCTTACCCCTACTTTTTTCAGAATCTCGAACAGCTTGCACCATTTTATATTGTCGAACGCTTTTTCCAGGTCGACTAATCCTATGAAAGTGTCTTGATTTTTCTTTAGCCTTGCTTCCATTATTAGTCGTAACGTCAGAATTGCCTCTCTCGTCCCTTTACTTTTCCTAAAGCCAAACTGATCGTCACCTAGCGCATTCCCAATTTTCTTTTCCATTCTTCTGTATATTATTCTTGTAAGCAGCTTCGATTCATTAGCTGTGAAGCTGATTGTGCGATAATTCTCGCACTTGTCAGCTCTTGCCGTCTTCGGAATTGTGTGGATGATGCTTTTCCGGAAGTCAGATGGTATACCGCCAGACTCATATATTCTACACACCAACGTGAATTGTCGTTTTGTTGCCACTTCCCCCAATGATTTTAGAAATTCTGATGGAATGTTATCTATCCCTTCTCCCTTACATGACCGTAAGTCCTCCAAAGCTCTTTTAAATTCCGATTCTAAAACTGGATCCCCTATCTCTTCTAAATCGACTCCTCTTTCTTCTTCTATCACATCAGACAAATCTTCACCCTCATAGAGGCTTTCAATGTATTCTTTCCACCTATCTTCTCTCTCCTCTGCATTAAACAGTGGAATTCCCGTTGCACTCTTAATGTTACCACCGTTGCTTTTAATGTCACCAAAGGTTATTTTGACTTTCCTGTATGCTGAGTCTGTCCTTCCAACAATCATATCTTTTTCGATGTCTTCACATTTTTCCTGCAGCCATTTCGTCTTAGCTGCACTTCCTATTTATGTCATTCCTCAGCGACTTGTATTTCTGTATTCCTGATTTTCCCGGAACATGTTTGTACTTCCTCCTTTCATCAATCAACTGAAGTATTTCTTCTGTTACCCATGGTTTCTTCGCAGCTACCTTCTTTGTACCTATGTTTGTCTTCCCAACAGACTAAGGGTAAGGCTGCTATAAGTTAGTCGTCGAGTCCCTAACAAGTCGGCATCATCCGGGACACTAGGTGTCGATTGTTGTCTGTTAAAGACTGCTGCCACCCACAGCGTCCACGACATTGTGACACCGTAATTACCTAACGAAGTGCTTTTGAGTTATATGTTTGAGCGTTTGGTTAATTCATTGACAACAATAACTGTACTTTTATTTGAATCCAATCAGAGACACGATCGCAGATGTATGGTAAATATTTTGAATGTCATTTTACTTTTACTCATAGTGTTGTATTAAAATCATCACTTCAGTTTTTTGCTACAAATGTATATCGCATTTGAAGATGACCGACTTCCTAATACCCCAACCAAGAACTTTGTTACGTCCTTGTCAAATAGTACACTACGCATACTAGCTGTAGCAAGGGCACGATCGATAGACCTTGTGCACACCGCTGAGTGGTCAGAATTGGAAGTCCAGGCTGTTATCATTTTCCCTCTCACATCCCCTAAACCACAGCGACAGTGGTGCTTAATCCTCCTTCCTTGAAGTAATTATCCAACTTTATTTATCTCACGGCCGAATTAGCCAACTATAATTAAAATTATGCATACCTTAATATACCGCTGACTCTGTAACAATTTTTGTTTATACACTAGTGGCCATTAAAATTGCTACACCACGAAGATGTGTGCTACAGACGCGAAATTTAACCGACAGGATGAACATGCTGTGATATGCAAATGATTAGCTTTTCAGAGCATTCACAAAAGGATCGCGCCGGTGGCGCCACTTACAACGTGCTGACACGAGGAAAGTTTCCAGCCGATTTCTCATACACAAACAGCAATTGACCGGCGTTGCCTGGTGAAACGTTGTTGTGATGCCTCCTGTAAGGAGGAGAAATGCGTACCATCACGTATCCGACTTTGATAAAGATCGGATTGTAGTCCATCGCGATTGCGGTTTATCGTATCGCAAAATTACTGCTTGTGCAGGTTGAGTTCCAGTGACTGTTAACAGAATATGGAATCGGTGTGTTCAGCAGGGTAATACGGAACGCCGTGCTGGATCCCAACGGCCTCGTATCACTAGCAGTCGAGATGACAGGCATCTTATCCGCATGGTGATAACGGGTCGTGCAGCCACGTCTCGATCCCTGAGTCAACAGATGGGGATGTTTGCAAGGAAACAACCGACTACACGAACAGTTCGGCGACGTTTGCAGCAGCGTGGACTATCAGCTCGGAGACCATGGCTGCGGTTACCCTTGACGCTGCATCACAGACAGGAGCTCCTGCGATGGTGTACTCAACGACCTGGGTACCCGAGTGCCAATACGTCATTTTTTCGGATGAATCCAGGTTATTTTTACTGCATCGGATCCGTGTTTGGCGACATCGCGGTGAACGCACACTGGAAATGTGTATTCGTCATCGCCATACTGGGATATCACCAGGCGTGATGGTATGGGGTGCCACTAATTACATGTTTCGGTCACCTCTTGTTCGCATTTGCGGTACTTTAAACAGTGGACATTACATTTCAGATGTGTTACGACCCGTGGCTCTACTCTTCTTAAGATCGCTACGAAACCCTAAATTTCAGAAGGATAGTGCACCACCGCATATGGCAGGTCATGTACGGGCCTTTCAGGATACAGAAAATGTTCGACTGCTGCCCCGGCCAGCACATTCTCCAGATCGATCACGAAATGAAAACGTCTGGTCAATGGTGGCCGAGCAACTGGCTCGTCAGAGTACGCCAGTCACTACTCTTGATGAACTGTGGTATCGTGTTGAAGCTGCATGGGCAGCTGTACCTGTACACGCCTTCTAAACTCTGTTTGTCTCTTTGCTTTGTCTCATTGCCCAGGCGTGTCAAGGTCGTTATTACAGCCAGAGTTGGTTGTTCTGGGGACTGATTTCTTAGGATCTAGGCACCCAAATTGAGTGAAAATGTAATTACATGTCATTTCTAGTATAATATATTTGTCCAATGAATACCCGTTAATCATCTGCATTTCTTCTTGGTGTAGCAATTTTAATGGCCAGTAGTGTAAATGAGCAACAAAATTTATTCCATAAGGGGCTCCCAACATCAGCTGACGATTTCGGGTTCAGTTGTTATTTGTTAGATCCGTATTATTATAAGACAAGGCTGAGGACGTGGGCCGTTCGAGTCCTTGCTGTAGGTAAAAGATGGGTACCAAATGAATTAGACGGCGTTTGAGTAAAAGTCTTCCATTTTTCTTGAATTCGATATCTATGTCCTCTGGTTCGAGTGATTTTGTATTCCTTTCTTCTCACATTACTGCCTCTAATTTTACTATAGAAAGTCGATGAATAATTTTCACAAATTCTCCGGTGCTACCTTTAGCATTAGTAGAAAAGTCTGCCTCAGTGTTAAACCAAATGCTTTTGCGATGTTTAATCCATTCTTCATATGCTTTGACACCTATCAGCGCGTTATCTCTTTCTGTTTATTTAAAATTAATTAATAATTAACAGCCAACGTGTTGTCTCCTGCACGCTACGTGTTCGTCATCATTCACGAATTTTACCCTAATTTTTTCATGTACTCTTCTTGCTAGAGATTTTGCAATACTTCTAGCGGCTATTTAATCTTTCCTAGTGTTCTCTGTTTTTAGCTGTAGGTACAGTTCATACGGTATTTTTTTATCCCTCAGGGGCTTTGGGCTTTTCTTCTTCGTCACTCCATATTCTAAAACCTCTCTTTCGTTTCCAAGTGATTTGTCTGTCAAGTACTTCTTCCGCTGCTCTTTACATACAGTTCCGCGTCTCCTCTTTATTAATATCTTTCTTTGTACCGTTTTATAACAAATATTCGTTTGGAGGTAGAGTTCTGCTATTGATTTTTCTTTCAGCAGCGTAATTCGACAATACCCTTTATTTTATGTTTTAGTGCCAACTCTTTTTCACTTTATACTTCTTACAAGTATTTAAGCTATCAGGAGGTAATGGTTGTTGTATATCACATCTTATTTATGCATTCACTAGTGTTGTTCATTTTCTATTATCAGCACATAGTCTATGCTTGATCTACAATTTCTATCGCTCCACGTGTCCTTATGAATATCTTATTTCCTACAAAAATGTATTAGATGTCTTCAAGGAATTATACGTGAAAAATTCTATCATTCTCTCGTCATTAGTGTTAATGCTGACTTCTTTGAACTTTCCTATAACGTCGTCGATAGTAATGTTTGCTACTCGGGCGCTCCAGTCTCCACAGTGGTATAGCATATCTGTATTATTAAAGTCTTTGATAGCAGATTATAATTTCTCGTAGAATTTCTCTATCTCTTCTTTTCCGCCTTTTTCTGGACTACAAACGCCTCATATGTCCTCCTCATCCTTTCTTTTTCTGTTGTGTCTCTACATCTTATTGCGAACGTTGGGTTCCAACAATTTTTCACCATTTGTCTCGGATCGTTGCTAAAGCTCTCCAGTTTCTGTAACTCATTTTGCGGAGATCCTCCATGACTACAACCGCCCATCAGATTTTCACCTCCTGGATTTCCCTGTAAGAACTTTTTCCATACTTCCGCATCACTCATTCGTGCCGTATGCCCAGATCACCTCAGTCTGCATGATTTCACTACTTTTCTGATATGTGAGTTTTTATAAATGTTGCAAAACTCGTGATTACATCTTTTCCTACATATTCCATTTTCACGAAGTTGGCCGATTATTCTTCAAAGAATCTTCTTTCTTTCAAATGCTTCCAGAACATCGATGTCTTTTGCTTTTAAGGTCCAATTTTCGCAGACGTAAGTCAGCGTACTTGTTGTAAACCTTTTTTTAAAAAAATGCTGTGTAACTTCATGATGCGGCTTAAGTATTTTAATCATAAGAGTTTTTAGAACAAATTACGCCCTATTGGCCACCATTTGTCTCTGTTTGATTTCATGTTAATGATCATTTCAGTAGGTGATTGTCGAACACTGATACTGTCCCTCTGTTGCTGAGGCTGGAATGTTCTCCTTGTGTGCCTTTCCGGTAGCCATGTTTTATGTTCCCCGCTGGATGAAGTTTAATCCCGTGTTCCTGCCAGCCTGTTCAGTTGCGGTGAACGTCTCTTCCATCCCCTATCGCATTCATACCGTTACATCTGTGTCATCCGCACAAGCAAGCACCTGCACTGATTTATGGAAAATCATCCCCCTAGTCAAAATATCAGCATACTTCCCCTATCCCATTTTGAAGTTCAAAGTATCAGACGTGATTCTTCCTTTTCTTACACTACTGCGAGTCTGACTCGTTCCTATTCTTACTAGCCGTACCAATTTTCTAGACATTCCCAATTCAACCTGGGCGTGATATAATTGTCCTGTGTATATACTATCATATGCAGATTTAAAAGTCTATAAACAGGTGATGTGTGCCAATCCCGAATTCGACCTACATCTAGGATTTGCCTTAGAGTGTAGAGTTGATCTAAAAGTGAATTTCCTGGTAAAAATCCACATCCGTATGACCCGGTCTCTCTCTCTCAGTATGTGGGAGGAGAAGGTTGAATAGTATGTTGGAAAATACGTTATAACCAGGTTAAATAAAGTGATTGCCATATAGATATCACATTCTAACTGAAATCCCTTCCTAGATGTTGCGTATACTATCCCTCCTTTTTATCCCGGTGGAGCATTTTCTGCTCTTCGTGTACTGGAGCAGATATCTCTAGGATGATCTGTTCCAACTCACTGGTTCCTTGCTTAAGCAACCCCGCCGGGATACGGTCTGTTCCTGCTGACTTGTTGTTTTCCACGACAGCTCTTTCTGTTTCCTCTATGTTTGGTGGATCTACGCTATGTGAGTTATTTTCTCCCATACCTCTGTTGGATATCTCGATGTTACTATCTGGGGCTGAGGAGTTTGTCAAAGTGTCGACGACATCTTTCACATGGTATCTCTTTCCCCTCACGTAAATTTTTTCCTGCTTCAACTTTTATCAGGATTGTTTTACCAAGGAGGGTCTCTGCGCTGCATCCACTTTTCCGTGGGTTTCCTCCAGTTATTTTAAAACGAAGAGGAAAATGTCTCTCTTTATAAAAGGGGTTCGCTGTTAATTTTTTCCATTTTGGACTTACCGTTATGGCAATGGTAGTAACACTAAACACGAATAATATTAATGCATTCGGGTGGCCAATGTACCTGTCAAAGAAAATCGCAGCCCTAATGGTTTACATACCTGGCGATGATATATACGTGTATGAAGTTGTACTAATCTCCAACTATGTGTTCCAGGTGCTCCACTCTTTTGTCAGGCAGTGTATACCGACACTCATAATCAATAAGCAACCTACCTCAGCTGCACATGGGTCGCACTAAGTATCTACAGCTCAACGACTTCTTTATGATACGTAATTCCTCAAGAAACTTTCTTCATGAATAAGTCTGTATATTGGTTAAAAACGTATCAATATCTCCACAGTAGTTTCTGAAGTTAGCCTTCCAACACTGGCAGAGAAACTAGGCAGGGAACCTTAATTTAGAATATGTGTAAAATCTGACCGAGATTCACTGCTCCCTGGATTTGTGGTGGCTGTTAGTTTACTGTTTTCCCGAAGATAACACCTCTTCTCCACCTGACATGTTCCCATTATTTACCAAGAGATATAAATCCAAACACCAATTAAGTACAGAATGCATGAAGATACGTATATTTCATACCAATCATTACCTAGCGGTAAAAAAATAATTAACATAAATCGTCCACCTGAATCGGTCATTCGGTTAGTGAGAACTCTAGCAGAATCCTTACCGTATTTCCTGAGATTAGATTGAACATACAGACAGAAACCACGGCGGTGGACCTTAATCTATACTAATAGCAAATCTGTAAGACTGTTGTGTCTGTCTGTTTGTCTTTGAACACGCTAATCTCCAAAACTAGTAGACTCATTTTCATGGGGTTTTCGCAGGTAAGGTGAGAACAGATTTCGACACCGCACGGGCTTTATTTCATCAAAATTGAGTCACGGATCAAAAGTATATCATTACATACTACAAAAATGTATGCATGTACGTACGTATAAATTTATGTTCCAGATCTCCTTCTAAAAGATCAGATCGATTTCAGCTAAACTTAGTGCATATATCACTGGATGAATCGCTGTGAGGGCAACAGGTGCCTACCTTTTAAAGGGCTGTAAGTGAAAAAATGTGTAGGCCTTGAATCCCCAAATTTTATTCATCCATTATTTCAGAACTAGAGCTCTTTGTGACTTGCAACAAATTTTATACTCAATGTAAAACCTTTAAGGACAAGGTTTTCGCTTACAGCCCTCGCAAAATGGCGAAAGGAAACATGTTTATCACTTACTACACTTTCGCTGTTCATGCAATAAAACTGCCTGTTATTTTAATTTATTTCTTCTTTACTACTAACTGAGTTCCCGACACACACTTACCCGAAAGGCAGATACGGGGGACAGCTGATGTCATTGCAGGTACAGTGGCTTACTTCCTCAATAGCCCTCATTATATCTAAACTACTTACATGCGAGCACACCCACAGTTAATAGCTAGTTTACAATATTTGTATATGTTACAAATCTGGATCGAAATTTACTGAATAACCGTATGCAATTTACACGCATTGTCTTACTGTCTTCGTTAGAATCTGAACAAAAACACATACGATATAGCGCATCATGCCAGGATTACTAATTCAACATACAATCAAGAACTAGTTTTCACTAACCTTGACGCCATACTTTGTATCAGACCTAATGTTTAATTCTCGTTCTAATGGTGGCACATATATTTCATACAGTTATTCAGTAAACTTGGATACAGACTGGAATATAGCTTTGTCTGCTTTATCGCTCACGTTACGCTGCTATGCCATATAAAATTTGTACTATCGATATGAAAACTATTTAGAGCCAGTAATAAAGGAACCTCGGGTGAGCGTTCCTTATTCTCTGATATAACTACCTGGTAGACACTACAGGAGGTGATTTCTTGAAGAGCAGTTTTCCCGGTGATGAGTGATGCGTACACTACATTCATGCAGAGACAAAATGAAAAATCAATAATAATTATAACCAAAATTTCATACGACCGCTTCAGCGGGAACAGTAATAACGCACATTTGAACTTAGGAGAATGTAGTAATGGACTATTATATCTTTATAATACTCCCAGTGCACAACTAATCGCACTGGTGTTTACTTGAATACTATTTTAAACTTGAAGTGTGATTAAACGCTTCAGTTCGCTATATACTAACTTCAACTGCAGCGCAATACTGTGCATCTCTCAGTATCCTATTAACGGTGTAAAGTAGTACTAAATTTGCCATTGAATCCCGTTTTTCACCTTCCACAAAAACAAGCGATCAGTGTACGTTACATCCAATTTGGTTGAGAAAACAAAATTCAACAAAAAAAAAAAAAATGCTGCACAGGTATTATAGTGCAGATAAAATTGCTGCTACACCCTCATACGAAATGAAAACACAATGAAGAACACTGAAAGTATTAATACTGGCTGGGATTGGTAGTACTGCCAGAAAACTCAGAAAAAGTTTTGCCCAAGAATACGTAATGTTCTTAGTTGTGTACTTGTTGAGAGCCGGCCGCTGTGGCCGAGCGGTTCTAGGCGCTACAGTCCGGAACCGCGCTGCTGCTACGGTCGCCGGTTCCAGTCCTGCCTCGGTTGTGGATGTGTGTGATGTCCTTAGGTTAGTTAGGTTTAAGTAGTTCAAAGTCTAGGGGACTGATGACCAGATGTTAAGTCTCATAGTGCTCAGAGCCATTTGAACCATTTGTACCTGTTGTGAGCTAACGATGTGTTACAGAAGTGACCAAGAACAGTACGTATAATTAGATAAAACTTCTACAACGTTTCGGTAGCAGTGTCATCAATCCCATCCAGTACCATTGCCTTTAATGTTCTTGATTGTTTTACGATTGCAAATCAAATGGCAACAAGCACTATGGGATTTAACATCTGAGGTCATCAGTCCCCTAGACGTAGAGCTACTTAAATCTAACTAACCTAAGGACATCACACACATCCATGCCCGAGGCAGGATTCGAACCTGCGACCGTTGCAGCAGCGCGGTTCCAGACTGAAGCGCCTAGAACCGCTCGGCCACAAAGGCCGACTGTTTTATCATTTTGCATGAGGGTTTGAGAGAAGTTTTAATTGCACCACAATATCTCTGCATCAGGTTTTTGGTGTTCAATTTTCCTACTTCAACCAAATTGTGTGTAAGTGTGGTGATAGCTTGGTGTTGTGCGAGGCGAAAATCAGGATTCAGAATTAAATTTAATACTGCTTTACACAGTTAACTGGATAGTGAAAGGTACACAGTGTTGTGCAGCATTTGAAGTTATTACATAGCGAACGTTTAATTAAACTTCACGTTTAAAATAGATTTCAAATACATCCAAGGGCGATGCTATTTCCAAGACAAATTAGAACATCCACTGTGAAGACTTTCTAGAGGTAGAGTGATTCTGCTTCATACTGGCTTATCCCTTATATCCCTTAACATAATTTTACAAACCGTGACGTGACAATTTACTAACTGGCTGTGTGTGGCTGTGCAGTATTTCAGTACACATAGCTCCGCCTGTACCTGAAACGGACTATTGTCACCTAATACGCATTCAGTGAGTGTTGGTATATTACGAAATAACCTGTACCAATTGCACCAAAATCGCCATTAGATTTCATCTATGATGAAGGGATAATCACAATCGCGAAAATCTTCAATTACATACTTAAAGCATTTACATCTGTCAATAATAACGTAAAATTTAAGACACTGCGATTGCTGAATATCTGGTTCAGCGTAAGCCTAGTTTATCACCTATTTACAGAACAGTTTTCAGAAGGTTACGCAACGATGAACACTTATAGTTTGACAAGAGCATAAAATAATCAGCCCCGTGGCAAATTTTTGTGGAACTCCTTACGTAGGCAAAAATAATGATTGTGCAAAAGGGTGTTGTTGTTTTGATCTCCAGTATAGTCGCTGGTTTCATGCAGCTCTCCGTGCTAACACAGTGCCAACCTTTTCGTCTCTGCATAACAATAGCACCTTACACACATCTGAAGCTACTTACGGCAGTGATCCTTTAGGTTTACTCTTTAACTTTTAGCACACATACCTCCCTCCATTACCAAACTAACGATTACTTCATGCCCAGGGTGCTTTCCTTGTTATAGAAAGTCTGTATTGACTAACATGATCGAGTCTGCTGCCCCAACAGCAAAATGCATCTACTAGAGGTGCTGAAGTACAAAAGCACTCCGTCTTCAGGCCACGAGTGGCCTACCGGGACCATCCGACCGCCGTGTCATCCTCGGTAGAGGATGCGGATAGGAAGAGTGTGGGGTCAGCACACCGCTCTCCCGGTCGTAAGATGGTATTCTTGACCGAAGCCGCTACTATTCGGTCGAGTAGCTCCTCAATTGGCATCACGAGGTTGGGTGCACCCCGAAAAATGGCAACAGTGCATGGCGGCCTGGATGGTCACCCATCCAAGTGCCGACCAAGCTCGACGGCGCTTAACTTCGGTGATCTCACTGGAACCGATGTATCCACTGCGGAAAGACCGTTGCCAGAGATGGTTAAGTACGCAACACATTTTGTTTTCTCGGCTGATTAAGGTTGCAAAAATACGGAAGTCGTCGTGGGACATCTTGGAATATTCCCTCCGAAGCCCCTAAAGTTTTATGAAGTCCGACAGGTGACGGCGCTAAACGTTGTTTCCAAAATGGCTTCTATAACGAAGGTGAGTTCCGAGCAGAGGGATGTCGTTGAGTTTCCTGTTGCAGAGAACCAGAGCATCACCGGTATTTATAGGCGTTTTCAGTATGTCTTCGGAGACCTGGTAGTGAACAAAACATTGTGGGTCGTTGGGCGAAGCGTCTGTCACCATCGGATGTTCGCATATGTCTTTTCATAAAAAAGCATTTTGTCGTACGTGAGCGTTCCTACCACTGTCTTTCTTGTACCTCCCTTCTTCAACTATTCTGTTTCCAAGATAGCAAAATTGTTCTACGAGAGTAATGCCAAAAGTACAGAACTCTGTTTGAGTGACAGTTGGTCACACTGTTATGAATAGTGCTTCACGCGCTGTGTGTAAACATGCGCACGCTGCACTGAGGCGCTCAGTCTTGGCTTGGCAACCGTTGAGAATGGAACTCCCGTTGGATGTTACCGCCAAGTGCGAATTGCACGCAGTTATTCGGTTTTTGAACGCAAAGGGTACTGCACCGATTGAAATCCATCGCCAATTGACGGTAGTGTATGGTGAGTCGTGCATGGATGTAAAAAATGTTCGTAAGTGGTGTAGAGAGTTTGCAGGTGGCTGGACCGAAATTCACGACGACCAAAGGAGCGAGAGACCGTCAGTTTCTGAGGAGACATTGTTGACGGTTGAGCAAAGCATGCATGAAGATCAGTGGATCACACTGGATGATCTCTGCGCGTTGGTTCCTGAAGTTTCCCGAAGCACCGCTCACATAGTTTTAACGGAAACATTGAACTATCGGAAGGTGTGGTCAAGATGACTACCACGCATGCCAACTGAGGACCACATGCGATAACGAGTTGATGCTTCCCGCGCATTTCTTCACCGGCTTGCAGCCGAACAGGCTTTCTGGACTCAATTGTCATGGGAGACGAAACCTGGGCATACCACTTTACACCTGAGACCAATCAACAATCACGTCAGTGGCGGCATCCTTCTTCGCCAAAGCCACGGAAATTCAAACAAACACAGTCTGTCAGTAAAGTCACGACAACCGTTTTTGCGATCGGAAAGGGGTATTCTTGGCCGACTTTATGCCCTCTGGGACGACAATTAACGCTGACAGGTACTGTGAGAGTCTGAAAAAACTCAAACGGGCAATTCAGAACCGGAGCAGAGGAATGTTGAGCAAGGGCGTACACATTCTCCATGACAACGATCGCCCACACATCGCTCGGCAAACCGTTGCTCTCCTACAACACTTTCATTGGAACATAATCACCCACCCATCCTATAGTCCTGATTTGGCACCCTGTGACTATCACCTGTTACCTAGGTTAAAAGAACATTTGGCCGGAGAGCGATTCAGCTCCGACGACGGGCTGAAAGAAGAGGTTCATAACTTTCTGAACAGCATGGCGGCGAGCTGGTATGACATGGGCATAAAAAACTGCCACAGTGTCTACAAAAACGCATTGACAGAAGTGGTGATTATGTCGAAAAATAGCTGAATGTTCAAGCTGTAAACTGATGTAAACCCTTGCAGAAATAAACGGGTCTATGTACTTATAAAAAATAGGAGACCTTACTTTTGGGATTACCCTCGTACTTCGTCAAGAGTCTGTTCTCCAAGATTAGCAGTTAGGTTGAAAGTTATCTGAATAAATAAAAATATGTCTAAAGTTCTTTGTTTCTGATTGAAAGCCAGTGCTATGATAATATGTAAACTGTCTTAATGAAAAATGGAAGTATTTCATATTGTAGAAGTTAGTAATTGTAATATTACTGGGCTTGCCGTCGTATGAAAGCTATAAATACCCTTGGAAAGGCATTCACCAAGCTGCGTATTAAATGATCAACTTATAAGATGAGACCTATTCTTTGAAAGACATTTGCTTTATATAATTTACGTAACTGTAAAGATGCGCATCTAGTGCAAACGCTAATACATCGAATGCGCAGTCAGAGAAACATTTTAACAGAAGCTGAACTGAACGTTCCGCTTCGATCTAAATAAAAAATATGACGGTAAAAACTTTTGTAGATTTTCAAACTTTATCGCACTTCTTCTTCTAATGTGAAAGGGTAAAAAAAGGTCGATTGTGAGCTATAAATATATGAGCGGTCTTGCCAGAGTGCAGACAACAATTATTAATTGGTAAAAATCAAGTAATTTTTGTTCGATATTGTAAATCCGCAAGTTATTGTAATAAAAGCGTTAAATAGTCAAAGAATTGCATCGAAAGAAAGAGAAAGATAATGAGTGTAATTTGCGATATAGACGTGAACCAAGAAGCGATCACAGGATGGGCTGAAATCTTATCGCACCAACATAGTCAGAAAATTACTTATGTAAGTTACACTGTTTATAAATAAGCCCTAATTGCTTGTGAGAATTATTTGAATATATTTAGTGTTTACCAGAATTCTTATTCTATTCTTTTCCTTTTTTTTTACCGGCATGTCATATTATTTTTATAAATGTCAATCAACCTTTACTACAGCAGAGAATACTGTGGCATCCTGGTCGTAGACAAAAGGCTATTCCTTGTTTTCTATACAACTCACAGCCACCCCATTTATGTTTGTTTCTGACTGTAAGCCAGTCCTATGATAATAAGTGAACTGTCGTAATGGAAAAGGGACGTATTTCATATTGCAGAGGTTAGTAATCTGACTGCAAGAATTTTGAACAGTATAAACTGCCTGAATAACTCGGACATGAAACCTAGAGTAAGTGGCTCTGAATAACATAAGTTAGCTGTGACTGAATAGATAAAAAAATTTAAATATTTCTCCTTACCTCTAATCTGCGCAAATCTGGATAACGCGTTGCAGTACTGCTCTGTCTTACGTGCCGCTATGCTAAAGCTGCAAATATCTGTACCTACAGACTTGCTAGGTTATGCATTAAAACAATTGTAAGAGAAAAGTTGGTAAGAAAATGAAATATGCTAAAAAATTACGACACAACTTTTTTTTTTGTATGATGAGAAAAAGTGCTCAAAGCAGATTTTAAATTTAATGAACTTCTCAACATCCAAACAATACACTTTCTTATCTCTTAAATCTAACAAATTTCTGTACAATAAGCAAGTTAGTTCGATGGCGAAGCAATACCGAAAAAAATAACATCATTATTGTATTTATCTGACATTCCACTACATTTCTTCCTTCACAAATCAGTTTCGTAATCATGTTGATTGAACAAAAAGACAAACTGAGACTTTAAATTTGAATCTTAATATTGCCATAGAACACTGCTTAACTCTAACACAGTTGAACTTCGACTCTCTCTCTCAACCAAAACTATACATTGTCACCTTCCACGGCGCCCTCGAGCAGCTCAGACAATAACTTAACTTCTGCAACACAGCTTACAACATCACTGCTCGCTCACAATCGAACAATGCAAACTAGCCACAGACTGCACACAGCACAGCCAGTGATTTTCATACAGAGCGCTACAAGGCGTTACCAATATAAAAACCTAAACAGCGTACTTACATAGCCCCCATGCTCCCCAAAAAAAAATTTACAAATTGTTTTGGGCAGTGGACAATAATGATTTGATAAAATTTTCCATAATTACAATAACAAAGTTATCAAATGCACACACTTATTGATACAATGTTGGTCAAAAGCTAAAATTTTCTCACAGTCCATAAAGACAGTCCTGATCATTCATCACAGTAAAATTGCAGTGTTTTTATCAAAGTCTGAGCAGTAAAAGAAAATGCACACGGAAGTAGTGGATTTCCATGCAGTCTTGAAGAAGTAGTGTTGTCCTTCCAACGGAAAGACAGTGCTGACTCTCGACATGCAGACAGGTAATGGGCCACAACAGAGCAAACCCACAGCAGAGTCATTCGACGTTTTAAAGAATATTGGTAGGTAGGTCATCACACAGTAGACCCACTGTAGTCCTGGTAGAGATTACGGTATTGGTGGGCCACCAGAGGTGCAGACCCACTGCAGTCCTTGTAGAAGTAATGGTATTGGTGGGTCATCAAAGATGCAGACCCACTGTAGTTCTTGTAGAGATGGCCAGCAGCCATCTGTTGTGACTGTGCAGGTGCACAATCAGCATTGAAGAGTCTTGCGGATAATATAGCAAGTCCATAGGCACCACTTGTGCACTCACAAAGTTTTTGAAATTGTCCTCAGAACCAGCAATGCTGTTATCCAGTCCCTTGCTAAATTATTAACATACGTGCAAACACTAACAGTCCCTACTTGTCACATATTGTCCATATACTATGACCAACAGAAACGTGTGCAGTGAAATGTAACTTACAAGTTACTTAATTTGATGAACTGGTGTCAATTACAATTTTATAACATAGGAATACAATTACAAAGGTACAAAATACATCATTAAAGAACATAACAGTACAGATAACATTTGTAGTAACACAGACTTTACAAAAGAATAGAAATAAACATATACATCAGTGTAACAGGAATTATGAAATAAGTAAATATATAAAATAGTGAGAATAGTTTTCGAAACATTAATTTCACACTTGAGCATTGAAATAAACAGAATAAATAATGTCTAAACATCTTTACAAAGTGAATAAGATATTATTTGAAAATTCTACAACATAAATCTTATTAGCTAAACACTTAAAGACAGGTAAAAGACAAATACACAAGAGTACATAAACACATAGCAGAATAATACAAAAGGAAAGACAGGGTTTGTTTTCAGTGTGACATTTGGTACTGCAGTCCAACCCAAAACTTCGTTCTATAGATCTTTCCTCTTATTTCAACATTTGCTCCAGCCAAAAAAATCCTATCCAAGCATGCTTTCTGTATTCTGTTCACATCCTTTTTCAAAAATAGTTTTTCTCCACTTTACACTACTTTTTTGGCCAAACCATTTTATTATAGCTTGTCAATGCATTTCTTCCAGTCCATCATAGTTAGTTTCTTATATAGTCTACCCCCTCTTAAGCTAACTTAAATCTACTGAACTCAGATGCTAAACTAAGGGACGAGGCAATGCAGCATCACAAAACAATTAACACAAGCAGCAATGACAAAAAATACGAATTGCGAAGCAAGCAGCATTATAGAAATTAGCAAAGCAATTGCAATATTACAACTAATATAAGCCAATGTGCAGCAAACAAGAAAAATAAATCTGTAGTAAACTGGCTTAGCAGAGTAATGTAACGTGAAATTTGGTAGCACTATGCCTGGCAAACAGCAGAGCAAATGCAATAACTTATATCTAAACATGACAAAGCTCAAGCAGAAAAGTAGTACAGTAAAGACAACAACGCAAATAAGGGAAATGTCTATTCACATCTTAATGTCTATGTCATTAAAGTGGTGCACCACAAAAACTTATTCTATGAAATAAATTACCAAATACTTGAAAAGAAAATTATGTATGCAGTTCCTGTGAAGGGAAATGTCTTTTTGTGCTCCCTCATTTTTTTTTTGGAAGTATCACAAAATTATTATTTACTGGATCTGTAGACAGAAAATATCTATATTAGTACATCTATAAAATTTTATTTTAACCAATGCTGCAGTGTAGCTAGAAACTAGATATTAAACAAAATAGGCAAAGCAAGGTGTGAAACGTCATTCACTAGCCATATGGCATTTCATAATGCAGTAAACAATCTTTCAACTAGCAAGACAATAGACATGAAATGTTTCTCATCAGTAAATATCATAAATTAAGAACTCTACAGTGTAATCATGTTTTCAAGTTTGAGGGTGTCGTATTTACGGTGCTTTCTACAAAGGAATGTCAATAGCAAGGATAGTGGTCTCTTTTTTTTTCTTCTCCACCTGTGCCTCTGAAAGGCACACACTAATGGCTTTTTTCCAGGCGTCTGTTGCACAGCTGGGTGCCCATCACGCATTACGTGAAGGTGGTCACTTAACTTTCCTACCGAAATATTTACGACAGCAGTTTCCGCTACAGTGACAGTCTCATATAAAAGTATTTCACAGTCAAGAATTTGCGTTACAAATCTGTAGAAACAAAATCCTATTGATATAACAGTGTCAAAAAAATTTTCATCGGCATTGTAATACATTCACGCATTTACATACATTTCATAACTCTTAAAGTACGATTCTTGGTTTCCAACAACCTTTTTCACAAACCAGAGTCCCTAACCACTACTCATTATTCCTTACCTTATTCATCGACACTTCTTCAATATTTCATCATAACAGATACGTAGCATAATCAGATAACTCATATAGCATCAGCTTATTGATCATAAACATACCGCAACAGCATAATACACATAGTCATCGTAATAATAACATCATAACACATCAGTCAAATCTCAAAAACGTCTAGCTTTCTGCAGTAATGTCAAAACCTAAATAAAAAACCTCTGCTCATTTCAACAGTGTCATCTACCTCCAACATAATTTAAAAATCATGATCCCATACCAAATACATTATTCAGAGCTCTCATAGTATCACAATGGTTCCAAAAAAATTCGAACAGTTCACAAAGTACAGACAAAATACAGTTTCGTAAGTGTGAAGTTATTCAACTGTGTAATTACATAAACATCTGTCACTGATGTACTAAAAAAATGTTTTTTTCTCTGTTAAATAATCAGATAGCTGTGTAATTTATGTGTTATAGAAATATGGTACCGATGTGTAAAGTTGTATAAGCAAATACCATATTAGCTAGTGCTCCTTGTGCTTACCAAACACATGGTACACAAAGTAAGCATGTACCCCCCTGAGGATTAATGTAATTATACCCTCAGGTGTTACAGATGACAGCAATGGAATGAAATGTATCATGGAAAACTTTCTTTGTAATTCAAAAATCCTTAAAAATAAATGTTTTAAGTACAAAATTAATCACTGAAATGCGTGTCCTGTAGCGCTAAATGTGCGTCTGGCTGTAAGATAATTCTGTTGAAGTGTCGTAGTTATCGTCCTCTGTAAGCAAAGTTCTGCTGAAGTCAATGTACTCACCTCATCATAAACAAAAGTGAGATGCTTTGCGTATAGATATCGTAGTTATTATGCTTATTGCCGTGATGAAGAAAGTACTATAATGTAACATATTGTTGTGCTACGAAAAAGGCTGTCTCATTGTAGCTATACCACGAAAGTTACTACTAAAACATGTTTTACTTTCCAGAAGAATTCAGAAAACCTGTGCAGATATGAAAAAGGAATCATCAAAGAAGGAGCCATATGATTTGTGGCCACATATAGCAGATAAATGGCATGCATACCCGCTGAGGAGTAAGTCATGGCAGTAGGACAGGGGTCGTTCAGCAGCCTCAGCATAAAGACTCTCAACAGGGCTGGTGTAAAAAGCACCTGAGGCCAAATGGATGCCATAGTGTTGGATAGTGTTGAGATGGTGTAAGAGTGATAGGCATGCAGACAAAGCGGCCATAGTCAAGGTTTGTACAGACAAGGTATCAGTACAAACTGAGGAGGGTGGTTCGATCGGCACCCCAGGAAGTACGATTGAGGACATGTAGGACATTGAGGAATCATGTACACTGGGGTGTCAGGTAAGATACATGGGAGGACCAAGACGGTTCCCTATCATGAGCCCCAGTAATTTCGTAATTCCATCGAATGGAAGGCCAATAGGCTGAAGATGTGAAGATGGCGTGAGAAACCACATACAGACGGTTTTGTCAGTGGAAAAGCGAAAGCCATTGTCAATGCTCCAGGAGTAAAGACGATCAACACACCGCTGAAGACGCCTCTCACGCCAATAGATGACAAAATCGTCAACTAAATGGGCGCCAGAGATTCCCGGTGGGAGACAGGCCATGATACAGTTAATGACAATAGCAAAGAGAACGACACTCAGGAAGGAACCCTGAAGCACAGCGTTTTCCTGGATAAAGGTGTCTGACAAGGAAAAACCCATACGCACCTTGAAAACTCGATCTTGTAAAAATACCTGACGGCAATAGGGCAGACATCCACGAAAGCCCCATCTGTAAAGAGTTAGGAGGATACCAGTTCTCCAGCAGGTGTCGTAGGCCTTCTCCAAATCGAATAACACGGCCACAGTCTGGGTTAAGCAGAAAGTGCTTGCCTGCAAGAAAAAAGTGGTGCAACATCTGAATGTGGATAGCATCCGTCTCTGAGGTGGAGGATCGGGATGAAGTGACAGCATGATCAAGCTCCCCTGTAGTAAAGGCGGCATTGTGGGACGCACGATCCGGAGAAGAGCCTGAGCCTGAGCCTCCTCCACTCGTTTCCAATGGAGGAAGGCCGGGTGATAGTGGGAAGAGCTCGAAACTTTCGGAACATGGTGGCCAAAGGTGCTGGAGATAGCAATAGCGTCCACAATAATATAGTCTGCTACTGTCAGGCCGTAAATAGGGCAATGGATCTTGGTCCCAGAGAGCCATCGGAGGTTGACCCACATGACAGAGGAACGAGTGGAACTGTTAAAAAAACTAATTAATGAAATCTAGCTAGCTCATTTGCTATCCTGAAGAATGTGACGACACTTTGAACGCATCTGCTCATAATGAATGGAGTTTGCCATCATATGATGACGGTTAAAACGTGGAGAGCACGTCTCTGCGCACAAATTACATTGCAGCATGCCTCAGTCCACCAAGGGACTGGGACATGAAGTGGTAAAGAGGAAGTGTGAGGAATGGAACATTCTGCAGCTGTAAGGATAATGGTGGTGAGATAGTCCACCTGCTCAACATAACTGGGGAAAGGTGTCAGAAAGAATGGACCACTAAAGATGATGGACAAGCTAGGCAGTGCAAAAGGATAGGTCCAAATGGGAATAGGTGTGTGAGGAGTTGGAAAGGGATGTTGGTACTCCAGTGTTAAGGCAGAAGAGGTTAAGTTGGTAAAGAAGTCGGCCAAGAGGGCACCTCTCTGACAGATTCTTAGAGAACCCCAAATGGGATGATGCACATTAAAGTGACCAAGTAGTAAAAAGAGGGGGGGGGTGAAGTTGCGCTTCCCAATAACCTCAGGGAAGTCTCCCCTGATGAAATGGAATGACTGTGGTACATAAACGGTACACAGGGAAAAAGTAAGGCAGGGAAGGAAAAGGTAAACTCCAACTGCTTGACTGTGGGTAGTCAGGGTGATGGGTTGACTATAAAGATCATCCCATTTGCACAGCGTGAGTCCTTCATGAGATGGAATGCCGACCTCAGGGGGAAGGTCAAAACAAACTGGTAAGTAATGTGGAAGCTCAAAGCGGTCGTGAGGGCGCAATTTCGTTTCCTGAAGGCTGAGTATAAGGGGATGTTGTCATGCTAGAAGCAGCTGTAAATCCTCTGTGCAACTGAAGTTTTCTTTTTTTAGTTTGTGGTGAGGTCTTATGGGACCAAACTGCTGAGGTCATTGGTCCGTAAGCTTACAAACTACTTAATCTAACTTAAACTAAATTACGCTAAGGACGACACACACACACCCATGCCTGAGGAAGGACTCAAACCTATGACGCGGACCATGAGAAGACGCCTTCGACTGTGCAGCTACCCCGCTTGGCGGAACCGAATTATGTGAACATTCCATTGGAGGACAGTTATGAGGAGGAAGAGATGCAGGGGCATCAACCCATCGGACACTGAGTGACAGACGGTGTAGTGTCGCCACTACAGGGCACTGAAGTAGGAGTGTCCTGCTCCATGGGGTTCACAGAAGCATTGGCTTGCTTGTGTGGTAGGTCTATGGAGTCCAACGCTGAAACACGGTTTGTGGTGCGCACAGGCGAGACAGAGGCCAGCTGGGCTAAGGTACCACATGGCAACACTGTCGAACAGGATCTTCGAGTAGGCAAAGGAGAAGACCGTTTGCCTTTACTAGACTTCTTTGAGCCCTTCTGGTGAGAGGAAGACTTGGGTGTTATTTTGCTGGAGGGAAGGAGGAAGTCTTCATGGGAGTATTCTTTGTGTCCTTTCCAGCCTACTGGTTGTGTAGCTGGTGGCTTTGCCCCTTGAGTAGAGAGTTTGATGGTTTGTTGCACTGCAGGATGGGGAGATCGCGATGCTACCTACACACTGGCCAATTTCACAACCTCATAGCTGAATTTGAGGTCGCTTGTCTGCGTGGTTATTTCCTTCATGGAACGAGGGGTAACAAGAGTAGAACTAAAGGTGCCAGACAGGAGAACACAGACTTTGTGATTAGCAAGTAACTTCCGAGCTACTGGGTTTCCTTTACCCAAATCTCTTCGACAGCCTGCTCATCAAGATACACAGGACAATCCCGGGAGTTAGCGCCAAGGCCACCATTGCAATTGATACAGGAGCAAAAACGAGGCAGGCAATCGAACTTGTATGCATCCCTACCGCAGGTTATACATTTGGCCGGGTGTCGACAAGGCGCTGTAATTTGGCTGAAACGATGACACTAGTGGCAGTGCATCGGGTTCCGAATGTATGGCGGGACTGTGATGATCTTATAGCCTGCTTTTAACTTGGACAGAAGCACCAACCTACCAAAAGTAAGAAACAGAGCGTGGGTGTGCACTAAGGAGGAATCTACTTTTTCATTACACAATGGATGGCAATGACACCCTGATTGGAGAGGTACTATTTGATTTCGCTTCGTTTAGACCGTTGAGCAGCTATGTGTAAATTACACCAGGGGAAGAATTCGAAGTTCTACAGGTCTCGACACAAACTGTAGATAAGCGAGGCAGCAAGCAGTAGTTGTGCTTGAGAATCAGAAGTCGCCTCCAAAAGCAAAGTGCCATCGTGTAAACGACAGCAGGATTTCACAGGGTTTGCAATTACAACGCCTTTCTGAATAATGACCATCTTCAGTATGTGGGACCACGAGGAACAGTGGTTCAGTGGGAAGGGTCTTTGAATCATTTGCCTCATTACGTTTTTGTTTTGTAGACACTGATTGGGAAGATGATTGACTCATCACGAGGGAAATCCCCCATGATTTCCAGCATCTCCAATGGCACGCTTCTTCCAACTGGGGGCGCCTTATACAAGGGGTGCACCTGCCTTAGGTGATTGTTCAGACCTCAGGTCACACCTATCAAACAACTGACAGATGGTCTAACCTGCAATTCGGGAAGGTTACAGCTAAGGCAGTCACCCCTCCCTGGGCGTGGCCTGTACGAACCCTACCTGTCGACACAGGACTGGGAATTACGCATTACCCAATCACCTGTTAGATGTCAGACGCATGAGCTGGCCTTCAGTAGTGCACAGGGAGGAAGAAGAAAAAGAGGAATCTCAGACGCCAAAGCGGAGGAACCAGAGGAGAAGGGGAACAAAGAAAGGAGAAGGGAGCGAAAAACAAAGGTAAGACTGTTCTGACAGCAGCTACAGAATGCAGAACATTCCCAATAGTACCCCAGACATATTTCCCAAGGGAGGGGTAGAATAGCAAGAGGACAGCCATGCAGCACAGAAGGGAAAGGGAGCTACAAAGGCTATGGCCCTGTGGTTGCCCAGCACGAACCCACCAAAGAGTGGCAAGCCCCCTGGGGGTAATATGGTTATACGTTGTATGCAATACTAGACTGATAGGTCGGTGACTTCCGCACCTGTCTTCAATTACTTTGTCTGAAACTGCAATAATTATACTTTTTCCAAAATTTTGTGGAATTTCTGTGAAGTAGATACACTTCAATCTTGAGCTGGTGTACTTTATGTTCCACCCTCTGACTTGAGACCTGAAACACTACCGGATCAAAATAAACAAACAGACTGAAGCAGTCACTTGTTGGCAATAAGCATTGGAGCGATGATGTAAGTGAAAGAGGGGGTTGTACATTTACTCTGGAGAATGAATTGGATGATGCAGCTCCTCAACTTTCTTCACGAGTGCTGAGTGCACTCCGCTGGCCTACAGCACTCAGCAGACTGAGACAGTCATCCATCCAAGTGTTAGCGAACACCGACAGTGCTTCACTTTGGTGACCTCACAGTAACAGTTATCAGTACTGTGGCAAAGCTGTTGGCAGATGCTGTGAACATTTTACTAAAAGCTGATAACTGGCTGTACAGCGTATCCTACAAAAACAGTAAAAAGTGTTGAGGTTATTGTTGACTGTCTTCACCTTATATGCAGGTGCCCTGCCGTAAAAAAAAATAACTACATAAATAAAAAATGAAAAATAAATATATAAAAATGAATAAAAAGAAACTGACAAAAACTGAGTGGAATCCAACTGCATCAGCAAGCCGTAGGCTGCGAAACACGGCCTTTTATTGCCTCTTGCGGAATTTACAGCCATGTCGTAAATGACTTTTACAACCCGCCACTCAGGACTGTCGCCTCAGCTCTCGCGAAAATAAAGCCGGGATGGAGTTGAGGGAGTGTTAAGCGGCGGAAGGACACAGATGTCTCGTTCCTATATTGGCACTGTCCAATAAGAGTAACACGGTGGGCTGCGTGTGGGCCCAGAGATGGCTTATTGGATGGCGGGGAGAGACTCGCACAGATGGGAATTTTAGCACCTCCCTCCAGCCACCGCTACCGGGAACGCAGGTCGTTCACA
Organism: Schistocerca serialis cubense; assembly: GCF_023864345.2. Classification (NCBI taxonomy): domain Eukaryota; kingdom Metazoa; phylum Arthropoda; class Insecta; order Orthoptera; family Acrididae; genus Schistocerca; species Schistocerca serialis. Next base: position 494,467,268 of record NC_064638.1, read on the forward strand.
CGCCGAATTGGCGACCCCGTCAGCAAACTCCCAAGTGTCGACAGATTCCACTGTGGTTCTTCGCTGGTGTCTTGTGTTATTTTGTCTTTCACTGGAAAGCTGCACCTTTACCTTTCATAACGGGTCAAAATAATAATATTTATTATTATTGTTGTTATTATTATTCACGTTCGGGTTCTACTGGACAAAGCGAGATGCAAAAAAGGACTATTCCAGATATTTGCTTTAGCTCTTTTCTGTGCCTATATTAAGTCTTCTGCTCCCATATATTTTCTTCTTAAATTAGTGGTCTCATTTCCATCCCACTAACAATGGAAAGCCATGACGTCCACATAATGGATTTATGTGCAAGTAATAAGGAATACTACATATTCGAGAAAATCACAAGACACATTTTACGACTCCGAGCGCGAGCTTGTGGCAGTCATCAGGTAGGCGTTAAGTCTCCTCAAATGATGGATCGCTATATCGAGTCCCGCTCATGTTTCTGTTTCGTTAATTCATATTTTTTTAACAGTAGTCATTTTGTTGGTATATAATACATTTGAAAGGCTATACGACGAAAATTTCGCAAGTATTTGTATGAACGTTTATCGAATTTCCAATTTTAGTTCGCTGTTTACTAATTTTTTTATTACAAAAAATATTATGCGAATTTTATTTCTATATGCAACCCAAAACTTAATCTAGCGCCTTCAAATTTCTTCGTATTTGTCGACAAGCAGCGAGAAGCTGCTTCTCTTGAAGGTATTATTAAAATACGTTCAATTTTCTGCACTGTTGGTTAGGAAAATGTTACATTACACGTGGTTTTCGTGCAAAAAGATATGATAAATTTTTCAAAACGTCAAGTACCTTTGATTTTTCTTTAGAAAGAAGATGACGTTCTAATTTTATATTTATCGATTATATTCAACCGCTCGCTCACAGAATGATCCATACCTAGAGACTGGAAAATTGCTCAAGTCACACCAATACCCAAAAAGGGAAGTGCGAGTAACATGCTGAATTACAGGCCCATCTCACTAACGTCGATTTGCAGTAGAGGTCTTAAAATATATACTGTGTTCGAAAATTATGAAGTACCTCGAAGAAAACGATTTATTGACACATAGTCAGCAAGGATTAAGAAAATATCGTTCTTGTGAAACACAACTAGATATTTATCCACATGAAGGCTTTCGACACCGTTCCTCACAAGCGTCTTCCAACGAAACTACATGCCTGTGGAATATCGCCTCAGTTGTGCGACTGGATTCGTGATTTCCTCTCAGAAAGGTCACACTTCTTAGTAATAGATGGAAAGTCATCGAGTAAAACAGAAGTAATATCCGGCGTTCCCCAAGGCAGTATTATAGGCCCTCTATTGCTCCTGATCTATTTTGACGACGTAGGAGACAATCTGAGTAGCCATCTTAGATTGTTTGCGGATGATTCCGTCATTTACCGTCTTGTAAAGTCATCAGATGACCAAAACGAATCGAAAAACGATTTAGATAAGTTATCTGTATGGTGCGAAAAGTGGCAATTGACCCCGAATAAAGAAGGGTGTGAAGTTATTTACATGAGTACTAACAGAAATCCTCTAAATTTCGACTGCGCGATAAGTCTAACAAATCTGAGGTCTGTAAAGTCAAGTAGATGCTTAGGGATTACAATTAGAAATAACCTAAATTGGACCGATCATATAGATAATCTTATGAATAGAGCAAAACAAAGACTGCGATTCATTGACAGAACACTTAGAAGGTGCAACAAGTCTATCAAAGAGACTGCTTAAACAACGCTTGTCCGCCATATCCTGGAGTATTGCTCTGAGGTGTGAGATCCGCATCAGGTGGGACTGACGGATGACATCGAATAAGTTCAAAGAAGGTCAGCTCCTTTTATATTATCGCGAAACAGGGGAGATAGTACCACCGACGTGATCGTGCGGTAGCGTTCTCGCTTCCCACGCCCGGATTCCCGGGTTCGAATCCCGGCGGGGTCAGGGATTTTCTCTGCCTCGTGATGGCTGGGTGTTGTGTGATGTCCTTAGGTTAGTTAAGTTTAAGTAGTTCTAAGTTCTACGGGACTGATGCCCATAGATGTTAAGTCCCATAGTGCTCAGAGCCATTTGAACCATTTTTTTTAGTACCACCGACATGGTACGTGATCTGGAGTGGCAATCATTAAAACAAAGGCGTTTTTCGTTGCGACGGGATCTCCTCATGAAATTTCTATCACCACTTTTCTCCTCCGATTGCGAAAACATTCTGTCGGCATCCACCTACACAGGGAGAAATGATCATCACGGTAAAATAAGAGAAGTCGGGGCTCGCACAGAAAAGTGTACGTCCTCGTTATTGCCGTGCGTCGTTCGAGGGTGGAACAGTAGAGAGACAGATTGAAGGTGGTTCAAGAAACCCTCAACCGGGCACTTTATTGTGAATAGCCGAGTAATCACGTAGATATAGACTTAGATGTAGATGTATGAAAAATATCGTCCTGCAGCTTGTAATGTCGAAAGCACTTTTGATGATTAATCTCTTATATTCTGTCGATGTTCCACTTGAACCTTCCAACCCTGTCCCCCGTCCGTGAAACTAGTGTCTACATGGAAACGTCAAGGTGCAAAGCAGTTCTCGGTACATTACCCCATAGCTGGTGCAGTTCATTTCTAAAATTAGGATAGGCATACGTTTTCGGGATAACTATCTGTGTTTGGTTGTTTACTTGTTGGTACTTATAATTTAATATTTGTTGTGATACTAAAAATTAGCAAATAACGAAATAAAGTAGGAAATTCAATAACGTTCATACAAATACATGTATCCTTTCATCATATTACCTTTCAGATGGAATGTGTGTGATGTAACACTACTTGTTCTGGAGAAAATTAAATAAAAGAAAAGGTGAGTGGGCTTCATTCAGCGATCCACCCATTATGGAGCTTGACCGCTAACCATTTGACCTCCGCCATATCGTGCTCAGTGTCACAACGAACCGATACATCAACGACGCGTAAAATTTCTGTAGCGATTTTCTCGAAATCGCTCAAGTATTGCGCCTCAATACTTGCGACTTATGTTGTTTTAGTGGACTACTAAGAGTGTGAAGGGTTTGAAGTAGATCTGTCATCCGAACGTCGTGGCCACTCCTTGTAAGTATAAACAGAAACTTCCTCCGATTCCGGGGACGTATGAGATGTACACTGGCGGAAAAAATGCAACATCCTCAGGGGGAAGGTCATTTTACTGACAGGTGATATGACAGGCAGTTCATCATTGTAGAAGTGTTTGGCAACAAATTCGTGCCAAGTGAAACCTACTAAATAGTGCCCAAACTGTCACATCCACACTCTACCCTTACTGGCAACAACTCAGACGTATATTCTGGCACGCAATCATAAATATGCCGAAATAACATACTGCGTTAGATTGTCACATGCATCTAGCTCATGTAGTTGCAAATTGACAATCGTTCTTACAGCGAGAACCAGTAAGTTTTAACTTTCTTATATTTCATATGTGTTCGGTTGGCTATAAATCTTGTGTTATACCTCGCCAGGGCACTTCATTGTACACCACGAGCAAAATGTTCTGTCGTCGTAGCTGTATAAGTCTTGTCGAAATTTTGGATCTACTTTCTATCGAAGAAACGGCAATAGGATTGTGGCGGGGACTAGTTACTTTTTTTAAAAAAAATTATTATAAATATATTATAAATAGGTACCCCACCACCTTACATGATTAGTGGGTCCTCAAATGTTACATATCATTGAAATTGCAGCTAATTTACATTTTTTACAAGAGAACTACAGCCAGTACAGAATTACAATGGGCAACTTTTTTACTACTAATACTCTACTTTTATGTCTAATTCCTACTGCCTGCATCGTCACAGGTGTGTCAGCAATCATATAAACCTACTATGCAGCCTTGCTCACCGAGCTAACCCCGATGAGCGTGCCCATGATACTAGGCAGTCCAAGGATGTCTATCGCTGCAGGTCCCTATTTTAATTTCCTAATTCTAATTCCTACTAATTAAAGTTCTGTTCTATGTCATGTTCGGTGCATGTCCTGATTTGGTGCTATAGCACCCCAATCTCCCTAGTCCTGCACGTGGCGGATTCCAACTATAATGTAAGTCGGTCTCTCCACGCACAGGCGGTATACGATTAGGGTAGCGGACGCATTTGGTGTTTGTTATTAATCACGAATTAATAGTTAATTAATGTCCCTCAGATATTCTGTCAACACTTTCCGTGATACCTCGTTTGCCAAACTGTTCAGAGTTGGAAATGTATCTTCATGTCCCAGTAAGTGGTAAGTTGTAACGGTCCTGAGCATTACCTAACTTTGAAATTGGACGTGTTGGGTTGATGTGAGTCAAGAATGACTTTAAGATGACAAAGATGTTATCAACACCTCACTCAGTTTGGTCGTGTAATGGGGCTACGAAAGTGTAGATGTCTGCGATATTGCAGGACGACTTGGCGGGAATATAGCCACTACATAAGACTGCTTGCATCGGTGGTCATGAGAATGCACGGTCGCAGGAAGGCCAGGCTCCGGGCCGGCAGGTGTAGGCGAGTGTTTCTAGGCGCTTCAGTCTGGAGCTGCACGATCGCTACGGTCGTAGGTTCGAATCCTGCCTCAGGCATGGGTGTGTGTGATGTCCTTAGGTTAGTTAGGTTTAAGTAGTTCTAAGTTCTAGGGGACTGATGACTTCAGATGTTAAGTCCCAAAGTGCTCAGAGCCATTTGAACCAGGCTCCGGACGGTCACGTGGCACTGCCGAGAGGGAAGACCATTGTGTTCGTCGTATGGCTCTGGCGCATCACACTGCATCTGCAGCAGCAATTTGAGCAGCAGTTGGCACCACAGTGACACAACAAACTGTTACAAATCGGTTACTTCAACGACAGCTCTGAGCCAGACGCACTATATCGTGTATTCCACTGACGCCAAACCACCGCCATTTGCAGAGTCAGTGGTGCCGAACGAGATCTCATTGGAGGCAGGGTGGAGGTCTGTGTTTTCTGTTGAAAGCTGGTTCTGCTACTGTGCCAGTGATTGCCATGTGCTGGTTACAAGAAGGCAAGATGAGGACCTGCAACTAACCTATCTGCGTCCTAGACACACTGGACCTACAGCTAGAGCTATGACCTGATCTCGTATGATAGCAGGAATACTCTCGTGATTGTCCCACTCACCCTGACTGCAAATTTGTACGTCAGTCTGATAATTTGACCTGCTGTGCTGCCATTCATTAATAGCAATCCACGGGCTGTTTCCCAATAGGATAACGTTCGCACAAGCACCACTGTTGTAACCATATATTCTCTACGGAATGTCGACATATTGCCTTGACCCGCTCGGTCACCGGATCTAACTCCAGTCGGGCACTTACGGGACATCATCCACAAACGGGATTAACCGTTCCTGTATTGACCGACCAAGGGCAAGGAGCTCCATTCAACAAACTGACATTTGGCACCTCTCACACATGTTTGCATTCAACATTTATTAACGTACCAGAATTTCACATGTGGAATGGTTTACCTCTAGCTTACATTAGCCTGTAGTCTGATAATTTTTTTTATTTTATATGTGTGCGTGGTGTGTGTTCTTTCGACATGTCCAGAAGAACAGACACGACGCTTTCAAATAATTGATATGCCTCCCTGGGCAATGGATCCACCTTCTTCAGTGCGGATGCACATATGCGTCCGACCTCCTGTGGGAATCTCAGAGTAGTGAACGGGTGTAAAACGGGCAGGGACTAGTGACAGGTAGCGTTCGATGGGAATGTGGATCGGATGTAAAGCGCGCCGAGGTATTCCGCGCAGTTGCGATCGTGCTGTGTCCTGGATAGCACAGCAGTTAAAGTACCTGCACAGTACGCAGGCGATCCTGGGATCGAGTTCCGTCCCAGTTCACATTTTCGATTGTCGCTGCTGATTCCGCATAACGTCCCGCCGCAGCTGACAGCAGTGATCCCCTTCAATTTACTTATAATTTTTATCAATTAAAGATGTTATCCAGACAAATCTAATCCAGAAATATCATTTCTGTGCAGCTTTTGGTGTTGCGATTTTTTTACGTCAGTGTATTTAAAACGAACAAAGGAATGACGGCGTAATGTATTTAGCCTACTCCTAACTGGCTGTCCACTGGGATTGCTTGTCTGATTGCGTGTTTTGTTTTTATATACTTTCTAGTGTTAGCTTCAGTAAATGCTTCTTCTCCGCTGCCGACGAATTAGAACGCAGCGTCTGTTGAAACTGAAGCTAATTTATAATGAATTTGCGGCAGCTAGTGGCTTTTATTTTTCTATGATGACGTTTCGAGATACTTGGCATCCAGTCTTCAGATTTTTACATTTATTTGCGTATAGCGAACGTTGTTTCTTTACTAAAATCGTTGCATAATTTTGTAGCGAAAGTTTTTAAGACAGCTTTTGTAAAACATCGTAAGGTAGAAAGCGTTCACCACGTGTAACTAACTGTAAACATCGGGAGATGGGGAGTACATCAAATGAATGTATTCTCAAGAGGCCCTGTTTGTTGGGGTAGCGTGCCGGTAAATGGGTGGTGCTTTTCTTGTCGGTGCGTTACCACATAAACATCAGTGTCACGTGCGCTGTAATTTTGACCTTACTAGCGCTGCTGTCACGTCACTTGATGAGCCGTCGCACGAGTTTGAGTAAATACCACTACGTGTATCAGGCCCGCGCGTCACCAAAGGTTGCTCATGCCTGAGCTACTGTAAAATGTAAACAAAATCCCTTTCTCACTCAATAATTCTTGCAATTACTAGTGGTGGAAAATATATGTGATCTTCATCGTGAGAAAGTCTCGTATAGGAAAATGTTTCTTTTCGCGAAGGAGTGTCCTTATGATTATTACAACAGCTCAATTCAAACTGTTGCTGGACTAGAGCATAAATGGGCGATTCCACAAGATATGTTCTGTCCCCTATTCCGAAAGGGGTTCCTTCTTCCGCACAAAATGACTCTTTTTCTTCCGGTGTACAAGAGTGATACATTAAGCGAATTCTTTGAGTGTACGTGAATGCAATGAATGTGCCTATAGTGATGTGTCATGTGTGATGATGAGAGAACCAAATGCAATGAGGTCAGTTGTGATTACGTTGACAAGCTCACCTAGTTCACTACGTTATAAGAGTAATTAGACCATTTACCTCCGTCGGTAACTTTTGTATTAAGTCTTCAGTTTTCTACCTTGCGTTTCATTTCTTCGACTTAGAATCCCATTTCTGTGTGTCACTATAGAGTCTTTGGACAATTTCGGCTTTTTAACGCTGTCATGATATAATCTGTTAAGAATAATAATAATAATTGTTATTATTATTATTATCATTATAAACCGCAGAATGCAGAATCAGCTTGTGCTGTGATGCTGATATTGTTAGTTCTATATGATTTAATGCAACATTCGGTAAAAAATGATACTCTAAACAGATGAATGGCTGCAGTAAGTAAAAGTACGCATGTAAATATCTGTATTCACCTGAGGATAGAAGTAAGAAACCTGGAAACGCGTCTTGGAGGGTTAATAAGTAAAACTTACTAACGACGAAAAGTAGTTTGTGTAACGTGAGAAACAATCACAAATTTCCACCAATCAATCCTACACTGAGGAAATAAACTTGTGCTATGTTCTTTTCATGAAGCACTCAACCCACACCCTTATATTAACTCAATCACTACCACCTCTCATCCCACGACCCTTCAGCAGCTACAAAACTCTCTGTTCGAGATCCGGAGACTGTATGCTCTCCGTAAATCAGGATGGTATCAACTGTTCAAGAAAGAAATCAAGAGGTTTACCTTTTACGGTATTTTGTTGCTGTTAACACGTGTTGCATCCATTACAATTTGGTGCACCAATAAAACTTGGACAGGTCATAAAGTTCCCTATAAACGAATCATGAAATAAATGGAATGGGATGGGCTATGAAGTGATTGATTAATGTGAGCTGTAAGTAAGTAAAATAACATATGAAATAGCCGGAAAGTGAAGCAATACATCTAGTATCTCACGAGAACCTACGTTAATTTTGAGGATCTATTACCTGGATGACGCCTTCGAATATTTTTCAGTCCCTAAAACAGTGCCAGAGGCATGCTAGAAAAATAATACTACGGTAACAGCAGCTAGGTTACAAGCAGGCTTAAAAGAAAGCGAAATGTATTCATTTTGTGCAGCTAATAAATGGAGGCTGGCTCCTCTCTGAGTCATTTAGATAAGAAATTTTGATGGTATGATTCAGATGCTTGGGAAGGTTACAGCTACCGCAAATAACAATATGAATTAAGAAGTTAAATTACCCGTAGGAAAGAAAACCTTTTTAGAACCAATTCACAAATGGCGATCTTGAATTTTAGATACTGTGCTTTTTGTAGAAACTATGTAACAGGTAAGCGACACATAAATATTTATGTGTTTCGACCCTCTTCAGAAGAAAGCTATCAGTGATATAAGTTAGAGCTATATCTCCCAAGTATGAGGGACGCAGCGGTGTTCTTGAATTCCCATATCTTAGTTTTAAGTACGTATCGTGAGAGAAACTACGTTATTTGCGTGTATTTCAAATGACATTACGACCGTTAATCGGACATTGCCGCTATGCATGTACATAGTATGGAGTACACGTTTTCTGTATGCAAAGCAGAGTAAATTCTTTCATTTAACTACAGGAATTTACCACGTTTCCAAATATAGGTAGAAACTTTTTCTTTCGTGTTTCAATGCATCACGTGCAAAGTAAGGTACTGTAATGTGGAATACTTGCTTAATACGAAATACTGATGTCTTCACTCTGTATGAAAGTGATATCTGTGGGAAAACATTGCAGCGACAGTAGCGGAAAGTGGAATACCATTAGTTTCTTGCTTAAGTTCTTTTGCCTTTCTGCGCTCCAATAAACGTTTTAAGAAGTAATGATTGGATACAAAAGCTATATTACGTAGGTAAAATTAATATACAGTTGTTACGCTTTGATAGAGAAATCATTGTGCAGTTGTCCTCCACAGTTTCTAAAACACTGCTAAAATCGGTTTGCGTGTAGCATTGTTAAAACAAAACGGCGGGAGTGTTCCTAAATTGTAATTCCACGACGATCTCAGTGACGAATATTCCGTATTAGGAATACCATTACGTGGTAGTGATAGCCTTTCTATTTTTGCATATTGAAACTAGAGCAATTTAAACACACCAAGTTCATCACCAGCATGTTTACCATATCATGATGCATAAACGGCTAGTAAAGGGCTACTGGTTGGAAACCCGATCAGAATAATCCCACTCAGAATATGTTTCTAGTTCTTTTCTTATTATTTTTTCTCCTTTAAAGTAAAAATATTAAACCCTTAGTTATTATAGTGTAGACATACTTACTGACAAATCATTTTGCTCGCGTTTTTGTTTTACATTCTCGAAAAATAATGAAACACACATGGGATACTGCAAACATGAACGCAATAGACGCCGTGTGGTCCTAACAGATGGGTTTTCTTAAACTCTAAAATACGTACAATGTACCAGTAGGGATTCCTTTCCGCTTTATTAAAACGTCGGAAAGTGACGAAAATTTAAATATGGGTGACACTGTTAACGTACGATTGGGAAGAAAGCCTACTTAATCACTCAAAATGGAAAAGGACTCTGCGGATCATTGTATGCAGACAGAGAATTTTTTGGCCTGTCCAGTAAGGTATACGCAGATTTGCTTTTGAGCTTGCTCGGGACATCAATATGCCTAACCCCTCCAACAGAGAAAATGAATCTGTCAGAAGGAAGTGGTTCAAAAGATTTCTAAAGCGGCAATGCCTGTTTGTCTTTAAGAACGCCTGGCTCAATATCTTTGTCCAGACTGGACCCAATCAACAAAGAAAGTGTGTAACAATTCTTTAATATGTTAGGAGAGTTTAAACGATATTCCTGCAAACCGGACAGAATTGACAATTGTGATGAGGCAAGACTAACTGTTCTACGCTCAAAACTGGTCAAGGTCACAGCAAAGTGAGGAAAGAACCAAGTAGTTTCTCTTTATTCGGCTGAACGGAAGCAGCTTAGCCGGCGGCGTTGTTCACACGAGTGCAGCTGGAAATTATGTGCCACCGTTCCTGATATTTCCAAGACAGATTATCAAGACCGAGGCTATGGACGGAGCATCCCCTGGGTCCATATTTGACTGCCATAAATGTGAGTGGATCCCAATAGACATATTCACGAAATAGTTTAAACATTTTGTAGCAACCACTAAACCTTCTCATCAGACCCAGTCCCCTTTATACTTGATGGACATTATTTACATTCTAAAAATTTATATGTTTTTATTTATGCAAAGGAGCATGACGATCCAGTAATGTGCCTCTCTCCACACCGTTCTCATCTACTGCAACCATTACATCTTTTATTTGTGCATCCACTGAAAACTTTCTACAATGCCGAAATTAGGTCATGTATGGAGAACCATAGAGGCGTTTTCTATCCGGTTACACACTACCAGATTACCGAGATTTTGCCCGCCCGGTTGGCCATGCGGTCTAACGCACGGCTTTCCGGGCGGGAAGGAGCGCCTGGTTCCCGGCACGAATCCGCCCGGCGGATTTGTGTCGAGGTCCGGTGAACCGGCCACTCTGTGGATGGTTTTTAGGCGGTTTTCCATTTGCCTCGGCGAATGCGGCCTGGTTTCCCCTGTTCCGCCTCAGTTACAATATGTCGGCGATTGCTGCGCAAACAAGTACTCCACGTACGCGTACACAACACAACCATCACTCTACCACGCGAACATAGGGGTTACACTCGTCTGGTGTGAGACGTTCCCTGGGGGGTCAACTGGGGGGCCGAACCGCACAATAACCCTGGGTTCAGTGTGGGGCGGCGGAGGGGTGAAATGGACTGCAGTAGTCGTCGTGAGGTTGTGGACCACTGCATTTGCGGCATGGACGGAGCCTCTCCGTCGTTCCTAGGTCCCCAGTTAACATACAATACAATACAATACCGAGATTATAGGAAAAGCTTATATTAAACCGGAAACAACGGAAACAGCAATAAATAGATTTAGGAAAGTTGGTATCTACCCTCTTCAGCAGGAACATACGGGATCAGTACATCTTCCTGGAGGAGCCGATCGACAAGGAAACAACCAACAACAAAGAAAGTCCGATAACCGTGAACAGTCAATCAGTAGCATTTCTGAACAAAGTCCACTTACCAGTCAATGTCCCACTATTACAAACAAGAGAGGCACAAGAGCTGCGCCATCAAAATTACTTATATCCACTCCAAACACGAATAACAGTCTAATTTCCACATTTCAAATAAACTCGCTTCCAGTAGACGCAGACTTTTCCAGTCAAAAAGAGACTGTAAGACACTGAAGAAACACTGCAGTGAAACATTCGCCAGTACTGAAGATGACATAAACAGAAAGGACGTTTGGTGAAAGTTAATCTGACGGGGGTGCTGCATGCTTGTATTGTGGGCAGTTTTGGTAATAAAGTGTAAATGCTGTCTGCGTCCATTATCCATGTATGTGTGTGAGTATTATGTTGACGAGTTGCGCAACGGACTGATCTGACAAGTACCCCTTGGCTCCTACAAGAAGCAATTTCCACCTCACACTTTGAAGTCAAACAGACGCTCCTAATGTACCAAAAAGAAATGCCTGAAAAACTTTCAGCAATGAATATCTTCTGGATTTGTCCGCTGTAGGGAAAAGACACAAAAATATTATATTTTCTTGTGTAACTAGCGGGATACTTAAGTACTGGAGTATTTCTAGTTACTATAAGAAAAACATTAAACGAACGGAAATATTATTTATTGCAAAATCTGAGAAAATGCAGTGAAACTTTTGTTTTTAAACTGATACACAAATTTCCGGCTTCTTTTCGGAATAGGAGGTTACCTCTTATGGATAGGAAACCTGTTAATGAAATTTATGTACAAAGTGTGGGAAAGCTCTTTCACCCCTTTTCTTTAAGAATGTTATTTACTCAGCAGAATGGCTGAGAGCCACGCCTACACAACTTGAATAATTATATGACTGAATTTTTCTAAGTACGGTCGAGGCTGTCGTATCAGGAATGTAATGGAGTGACGTGAATGAAGTATGTTATTTCTAATGGAGAAAAGATGGGGCTCGCCTACACTGTAGAGCACAATACCATGAGCTGTGACGACTGCTGCCTGCATCGTTCGCCACTGAAAATTAACAAAACTCTCTCTTTCTATCTGGATTGACCTTCGCCAATCGGACTCCCACTACACCTTGATGAAGTCAAGAACTCCTATCTGCCCATAGTCTTAACTATTGGCGTGGTACACGGGTCAGATAACCAGTCCACAGTGATGCCACTCGGTGTTCGCTCACAGGCACTAACTAATACTCTGTGTTACTCTGTGTTCACACCGCAAATGAAGTGTCGCGGCCAACACAGTGAACAAATGCTTAATTGCGAGCGACTCAATATGGAGTATCACTCCAATTCGCTAGCGACGGAGCTGCTCTCTCAGCGCAGTACTGAGTAGAGACATTGTTCCTCACTCTCTGCGTACATGCATGAGTGCACTCGCTCCTGCTACATGTTCCCACTTCAAGAGTGTCATGGGAACGACCTATCTCCACGTAAAAAGCGAAAGGATATATCATCCACTGTCTTTCCCTCACTCTTCCGGCTCATTGCGTCAGAAATAGTCCACCAGTCAGCTTTACGCTTACGAACGGGAGAATGGTGTTCTGTTTAAGCCGACCAGTCCGGAAATATATAGCATCTGCATTAGGCATTTAACTGTCCACCTGTGAGAACTCTGAAACTGCTCACTAGGTCCGTCAAAAAAGCATATGCTGCAGCTCTCCCAAACAATACAACGGGTTTCGCATTTAAGGTGAACATGCAGGCCATTATCCCTTTTCTCTGGCAAAAAAACTGTTTTGGTCCCTGCACAGTCAGCCAGCCGGCGCAGCTGCATGCTAACTCACCCTCCTACGGACTTTCCAGAGGGCTAGTGGCCTCTGCCAAACAAAAACTCCTGTGGCCATCGTGTCTTGAATGTCTGTGTATGCCAGCCTCGACTTTTTAAACTCGGTGCGCACTTGCGATTTATTTATTAGACTTGCGTATTGATTAAATGGGAATATGTAAAATTGACTGTACCCTATCGGGTTAGGGCTCGAATCAAACGTCTTGATACGCAGAATACGGTGGTGAGGTCGGAATATGTAAGAAATGAAGGTCACGAGACTACACCACCTTACAACAAACATGAAAGTTACAGGCCCATAAACAGTGTGCTGGGAAAACGATAAAAGCAGTTCACTGGTAGGAATTGTGAAAACAAAATGTTCTATTCAATGCAAAAAAGTAACTGAAACACCTCAAATGTGAGATTTTTTAAAAATAATGTGACAATTGACGATAAAATTCAAACAGAACACTGGTCTAAATTGTTTACATGTTGTAATGTTCATTACTTCTAACACCTAGTAACGTAAATTGATTGATATTAAATATCTTCATGTATGGAGCACTTCATATCATGGTCAGTAGATGCTAAATGTTGTGCACATAATATAAAATATGGTTTACCACAATTAACACTACAGTTAATTTCTTTGTTTTGTATTTTCAATATGATATTTTCAGGTAACTCAGGAATTGTATTATCACCACTATGTCCGATGTTGACAAATATCTCTCAGTCAATAAGGCTTTTCATGCTATTGCCTGTATGGATTTTGTGCTCTCTTTCCTCTGCTATCGGCATTTATTTGCTATCAAAATAACAAATCTTATACTGATTTTAGTGTCTGAGATCTTAGTTTCATTCTCTCAACATCACCTCATTAAACGGAGTACGCTCAGTTTCCATTATTTCACTTTCGTTGATGTTCACCCTATAACTTTTTTTCAAGCCATTTCCTTCCATACAACAGATGTTACCGGTTTCTGACATAAGAACAATGTCATCAGCAAATTTTATGGTTTTTGTTAAGACTCATCCAGTTCAATTCTTTTTATAAATTTATCGTTGGTTGCTCATTGTACATGGTAAATAATGTGGAGGATGCAATCCTACCTTGCTCCTTTCCCAATTAATAGTTTGACGCTTATATCTGTTTGGGTATTTATAAAATCAGTAATTAGCCTTCTGCTCCTCCTATTGTATCCATGATGACTTCCCAAATTGAAGCAGTCTATTCCACTCAATAGTGTCATAAGTGTTATCTATGTCTACAAATGCTATAAATGTACGTTTGCTTTTTCCTAACATGTTTTCTAAGATAAATCCTAAGATAACTTGCCGAGTCAGTATTGCTTCACGTCTTCCAAAACTTCTCCATAATCGAAACTAATCCTTTCCTCGGCTAGCTTCTACCAGTCATTCCATCTCCCTGTAGGAAAGTCGTTTTAGTATGGGCATCTGAAGAAAATTAGCCGCCCTCATGAGGCATCGCGATAATTTCGCGCAAGATCGTTTGCATCCTTGATAACGGCGTCAGTTCGGTGAGGCACAGAGTTCGTTGGTTTCTCCAGGTATGTCCTGTCAACCTGGACCCGCTAACCGACAATCGGTATGTCTGTGACTGTAATCCTTTCGCCGTGTCACGTGCCTGAGAGTGGCACACCATTCATTGTAGACACTTAGCACACTCCTCTCTGACATACCAACGTGCAACTGATACACCATCAATCTGGGCAGCTTCATTCACATTGTGGTTGTGAGCACGTCCGAACATGATACAAGCTTTCTACAGAAGTGTCGCGTCTCCACGTTGACCGACATTCTTGTGCTGATTCTATACAATCGATAAATACCCATTACGTCAATGTCAAGGAGGTGTAGGGTCATACGACCCCTTCAAGAATGGAGTGCCGCAAGGTTTGGTATTGCGTCCTCTGCTGTTCTTAATATATATTAATGACTTGCCATTCTATGTTCACGAAGATGGAAAGCTGGTACTTCTTGCCGATGATACAAGTTTAGCTATCACACCTGACAGACAAGAATTAACTGGTGAAATTGTAAATGATGTTTTTCAGAAAATCATTAAGTGGTTATCTGCAAATGACCTCTCATTAAATTTTGACGAAACACATTATATACAGTTCCACACACTAAATGGAATGACCCCATTAATAAATATAGACTTCGATCAGAAATTGGTAGCTAAAGTAGAATATTCAAAATTTCTAGGTGTATGCATTGATGAGGGGTTGAACTGGAAAAAACACACTGAGGATCTGCTGAAACGTTTGAGTTCACCTACTTATTCTATTAGGTTCATTGCAAATTTTGGCGATATGTATCTGAGTAAATTAGCTTACCACGCCTATTTTCATTCTCTGCTTTCGTATGGCATAATATTCTGGTGCAACTCATAATTGAGTAAAGGAGTGTTCATTGCACAAAAGCGTGTAATCAGAATAATTGCTGGAGCTCATCCAAGATCATCCTGCAGACACTTATTTAAAGAGCTAGAAATCTTCACTGTAGCCTCACAATATATATATATTCACTTATGAAATTTGTTATTAACAATCCGAACGAATTCAAAAGTAATAGCAGTGTACATGGCTACAACACTAGGGGAAAGGATGATCTTCACTACTCAAGGTTAAATCTAACTTTGGCTCAGAAGGAGGTAAATTATGCTGCCACAAAAGTCTTTGGTCACGTACCTAATAGCATCAAAAGTCTGACTGATAACCATATTGCATTTCAAAGGAGATTAAAAGAATTTCGTAATGGCAACTCCTTCTACTCATTAGATGAATTTTTGGATATAGTAAGTGGGTAATTTCCCAATCCCACAAAAAAAATATTACAAATATTGAGTGTCATGTAATATTTTGTCTAATGTAATGTCTTGTATAGACACCTTTTATTAACCTGACACCTTCCACATCATAACGAAGTGTCGTATTCATGATCTATGGGACAAGTACTAATCTAATCAAATCTAATCCTACCCATTCTACAGCACCAAAAGCGTTCCAAAGCTTTCAGACTGATTTATATTCCATCTGGTGAGCTTTATTGGTATTTATGATTTCTGGAACTAATGGTTCGATAGTAGTCACAGCTGTTACCATCTTCCTCGTTCGGTGATGTAATTTAATTCTGTTTTACTCGTTTATTCTATCAATAATACTTTCATTATTTACCTTATTCAGCTAGAGTTAATTGCAGCTTACACCCACTCAATATCGGCCCAAAATTTAGTAAATGTTCACAAGCATATACGCTACGATTTTGTGCAACGTTTCTCTTCTTATTACTCTTTATTAAATGTCCATTTGCACTGAATCAAAAGTGTGACCCAAAAAGCACTTTTCGAAACATCAATAGTACAAATAACACACAGTTTTTCTGACAGTCACATATTTCTTGACACATATATGTGCGCCATAAAGGTTCACACCATTTTACTCGGGTTTCACAGAGACTGGAAATCATTTGCTCAAGTTCCTTTCTCTAGTAGCCAGTCACTGCAGGAGGGTATCTGAATAAGAGAAGATGCTTTCAGCTCGCCGACAGACCCTGTCAGTGCTCTGAAACCGCAGATCTGGAGCCTGCGACAGGCGCCACGCCGTCACATCGCTTGTTATATTGAAGCCGTGTCTGGAGCACCAACACTGCTGTTGAGACTGGCAAAAATATCCATCGTATGTGCCGCAGTCGCTGGAAGGATTTTTTCGTTTCTTCGTTCAGGAACCAGGGCTCTCAGGTTAGTTGCAATGAGAGTTCCAGGAAGAAGTATACCAGTGAATAACACATATGGTTTACGAGTAGAATGTTTAACTTGAAACATAAAAAAGTGCAGTATGACCATTACAATAATATAACTGATCACATTCGTACCAACGCTTAAGGTCGTCTATAGCAAGAGTCCACTTTTAGTTACAACTTTTTGGTTAAAGCTTTTTGGGAATGGATCCTTATCAGTACATAAGAGAAAAACTTTCTATAATATATCGTGTAAAATGGTGTGAGACATAACAGTTCTGCATAAATGCTACGACAGATACTATTTAACACGATACACCGCACTAAGTTCTTCTCTGATATTCCGTTACTGAGCCATTCCCGAAACGCGGTAGTAAATAAAAGTTGTAACTACGAGTGCACCGTTCTAAAGCGACGGTAACGACGTGCTCAGGTATTGTGTAAGCTGTACAAACTCCACTACAGCCATGGACAAACCGAATCATCCAGCCGACATATCACTTTGGTACTTTCAGTGTTCCGTGCCTCAACCTATAGAAACGGAACGCTTACGTGATCGCTTTGTTGTCAGTCGTTGTGTCTGTCTGTCTGCCGTGCTGTCAATAACCCGTTACATGAATACGACATTTCGTAATGATGCGGAACGTGTCACTTCAACGTAGTTTTCTTTACAGAAAATAATAAATTTCTGTTATTGTTTTATTTTTTATTTTTTTCTATATTATTTTGCAGTTACTACTTCGTATCTAAAAATTCATTTATTGAGTAGAAGGAGCTGGTATTCAGAAATTATTTTAATTTGTTTTTAATTGTTGGTTGGCCATCTGTCAGACTTTTAATGCTATTTGGCAAATGACCAAAGATTTTCGTGGCAGCATAATTCACCCCTTTCTGTGACAAAGTCAGAGTTAACCCGGGACAGTGAAGGTCATCCTTTCTTCTAGTGTTGTACCTATGCATTTTGCTGTTATTTTTGAATTGGGATGGATTATGAATAACGAATTTCATAAGTGAATATATGTATTCCGACGGTACTGTGAATATCCCGAGTACCTTAAACCTTTGCAAGGTGATCTTGGTTCGGCTCCAGGTACTATTCTAATTACACGCTTTTGTGCAACGAGTAGTTTTTCTGTTAATGATGAATTACCGCTAAATATGAAAGCAGTGAACGAAAATAGACATAGTGGTTAATTTACTGATATGTTTGCTACCAAAATTTGCAATAACCCTAATAGCATAAGTAGCCGATCATAACCGTTGCAGCACATCATCGTTGTGTTTCTTCCAGTTCTCACAAACACACAAACGCAGAAATTTTGAATATTCTGCCTTAGCAACAGATTTCTGTTCATAGTCTATATTTATTAATGGTGTTATGCCATTTACTATACAGAATTGGATATTCTGTGTTTTCTCAAAATTTATGAGAATACATTTGCAGAGAACCACTTAATAATTTTCTGAAAGACGTTATTTCCAATTTCCTCAGATGATTCTTCTTTGCTGGGTGCGATTGCTATACTTGCAGCTATGGTTCTTCATGCTATAGAGCGGCAAGTCATTAATATATATTAAGAACAACGTATCAATTTACGTCTGTGGTGTAAATCCCTTAAACTTCTAAGTCATTTCGATCAAATGATAAGGTCATTTTTGTCACATATTTGTCACTCGAAAACTCACTCATCATAAACTATAGGGTACTTCCTGTTGATCTAGAATAATGAAGCTGGGCAAAAAGCAATGTTTCACACTGCGAATAAAGGAAAACATTAGGAAACTGTTAATATGAAATTATATAATACGAAAAAATATTTCTTTTGTTGTTTGTTATTCTCTGTCTGTCTCTTTTTATGTTCGTCTGTTAAGGCTGTTGCTCTCTGAAACAGCTAGACATATGAAGTTCAAATTTAAGTCGCATGGTCTTTTAACGGTGCAAAACTTTAGGCTTTTAAGCCAGTGTAGTCTAAAGAGACAGTCACTCGGGTTACATATTTCGATACTCGAAAACTCAGGCATAAAAATCTATACGGTATTTCTCGTTGAATTAGAATCATGCAGCCGGCCGTAGTGGCCGAGCGGTTCTGGGCGCTACAGTCCGGAACCGCGTGACCGTTACGGTCGCAGGTTTGAATCCTGCCTCGGGAATGGATGTGTGTGATGTCCTTAGGTTAGTTAGGTTTAAGTAATTCTAAGTTCTAGGGGACTGATGAACTCAGCAGTTAAGTCCCATAGTGCTCAGAGCCTTTGAACCATTTTTGGAATCATGAAATTCGGCAAGAAGTAGTGTTTTCCAGTACAAGTAAAGTAAAAACTCTGAAACTTGTTAAATTGTAATTATACCATGTAAAATATTTTGCCATTTGAAGAGACATTTCATTCGTCTTATGTGAGAAATATGACAGACAGATATTACTGTGTGAAAATATAAAATGTAAGTTGTAGTCACGTTTTAGTAAGTAAAAAAATTTTTTTAAATCTTCTGTATATATATATATATATATATATATATATATATATATATATATATATATATATATACTGAAGACCACTGATTGCTTTTTGTGTTTGTGTATGTCCGGGCTAGTCCGAGGAACTACTGAAGATCTTTTGATACGGTCTTGGAATTCAAGGGATCAGTTGTTCGCGAGTATTGATATCAAATGGTTCAAATGGCTCTGAGGACTATGGGACTTAACCTTTGGGGTCACCACATCCTCGAACTTAGAACTACTTAAACCTAATTAACCTAAGGACATCACACACATCCATGCCCGAGGCAGGATTCGAACCTGCGACCGTAGCGGTCGCGCGACTCCAGACTGCAGCGCCTAGAACCGCTTGGCCACCCCGGCCGGCAGTATTGATATCGATAGCAGGCAAAAAACCTTGAGAGTCTCCATTCTCAGGATGAGCTACATGCAGAAACAGATTGACTGAAACGCTCGTAGGGCAGGGCGTGTTACAAGGCAGGTTGTACTGAGAGATAAATATTAAGAAAAATAATAGATATGTTCTGCCGTTTCCAAGATATTTAGCACTGAAGGTATCCAATCAATTCGTCTCTCGCGCAAATTCAAGGTTCTGCTAGCCAAAGCACGCTTTGGGCAACACCGCCCCTGACAGAAGTCTTGAATGTGAGTGCGCGGCGCCCTGATAGTATAATTTCTATACTAAATGACTCGGAGACGGCAGAGAGCAAAGAATTTTTTCTTAACACTTATGTCTCAGTACAACCTGCCCTGCAACATCCCTACAAGCGTTTCAGACATTTCTGACTACTCTATATAATTTGTACGACACCCTCACCGCGCGAGACCTACCCGCACTTGACCAGTTCTATTAGTTCCTCCTGACATGCTGATTTGTTTTAACACATATCGCTTTTGTGCTCCGGAATCTGCAGAAATGTGCTAAATTATTGAAAGAAGTGCTTTAAATGGAAGTTTGTCTCCCGTACACTGGACGCCTGGAAAAGTATGTAAGCAAAACAAAAAAGCAAAGCTCACTCTGTGTCATCCTCCGCCTACAGCATCACTGGACGTGATATGGAAGGGTGTGGTGTCAGTGCACGCTCTACCAGGCGTTGTCGGCCTTCTTGACCTCGTAGCCGCTACTTCTTAATCCAGTAGCCCCTCAGGCGATATCACGACGCTGAATGTCACCGATTTCCAGTCCTCTTAACAAGGGAAATATCACTGGCTTTATCGGGAACCGAATCCGGGTCCTCTGCATAGTGGGCAGCTACGGATGTGGATACAAAAAATGTACCCTTTTTCTTAGTAGAAAAGAGTGAAGGAAAAATGAAAAATATCTGCCCCATTGTGTTATATGCCAAAATTAATGTAATGGGTAAATCAAAGCATTTTAGAATTCATAACGTCATACATATACTCGATAATCCATATCCTCCAATAGTCGAATCAAGGTGTCTCTTTTAATGGGAAAAAATGTTTCTGTTAATTGCTCTCACAACCCTATCAGACCTAGAGGTAATGGTGGGACATATACGAGGTCTTTGGAAAAACTCCCTGAGAAGGATTCGCATGCCAAGATTAAGGTAATAGGCAAATCAGAGATTATTACCCTTCATAACGTCATATATATACTCAATAATCCATATTCTCCCATAATCGAATCAAGGTGTCTCTTTTAATAAGACAAAAGGTTTCTGTTAATTGCTCTCACAACCCTTTCAGACCGAGAGGTAATGGTGGGACAAATATGCGGTCTTTGGCAAAACTCCCTAAGTAGAAGTCGCATGGAATCGTTTTGGAGACCGCAGGGGCCACATCAACAACGCTCCCTCATCGGGTCGGTTGCGGTGACCGAGCGGTTCTGGGCGCTTCAGTCCGGAACAGTGCGACTCCTACGGTCGCAGGTTCGAATCCTGCCTCGGGCATGTATGTGTGTGATGTCTTTAGGTTAGTTAGGTTTAAGTAGTTCTAAGTTCTAGGGGACTGATGACCTCCATGTTAAGTCCCATAGTGCTCAGAGCCATTTGCACCATTTTTTTTTTCCATCATCGGTATCAGTATGACATATCCAACGCTGTGGGACACGTTCATTCAGATACTGACTCACGTCATTACGAGAATGTAGTTGATCTCTCTTCTGTTGGCAAATTAAATTTCCATATCCACATTCTGGAAAACGAGGCTTTGGCAGAGGCCATATGATCCCGATAATTCGTTATTTTCTCCCTGTCAGTGCTATTCTACAAACCGAGAAATGTGCAGTCAGTTACCACACTAAATCACCGCTAACTGCACAGTCAAACACCCTTCATTAGCAGAGAACGAGTCGACCCATAGGAAGCAACCGCAGTGCCACCGTTCTCTGACACATCATATTCGCGGAACTTTAACGGCAAGGGGAGGAAGCCACTATAGCACTGACGTAAAAGCGGCGCCTTGATTTAGAAATCAAGACGCAAGCCTCAACGAACACGTACTAGCTCCATTTCTCATATGTATCTAATATGTACATACAGAAGAAAATATGAAGATTTTTGGCGTCTTGACTGAGTGCCTGCAGAAGTTACAGCTTACAGGCCTAGAACTTCAGACACTTACGTAGACCATCTTACACTGTTTATAAGTAGTCTGACTCACGGCTCGATTTCCTAACCAACTTCGTGAGGCTCGTTGAAAAGACTGCCGAACTCTATCCAATGTCTCTTCTGAAAGCGAAGGACGTCCAATGTTTGCCTTTGCTTAGGTAACTTGTCTCCACGAGTTGTCTGTGGTTATGCTTAATGGAGTTCTCGTCAGGTTGATCGATAGCAAGGAGTCTCTGAAAGTCGCGCTGAAATTTCGTTACAGACTTTGTCTTTACGAATTCCACAGCACAAACTGTCTTCTGTTACTGTGAAGGAGCCATCTCGAAAAACTTGTGCTGTTGGAAATGGTGGGTAATTTAATCAAAACTTGTAGTGTCTTACAGAAATCTTTGTCTGTGACAACTCCCTCATCAAACTGTGACTTAAAAAAGAAAGAAAAGGAAGTAATAAGTAAAAGTAAAACATACAACATTTTTGGGATATTTTCAGTTGTTTTTATTCCTTTATCTTATTAAAATAATAAGAGAATAGATCAATTAAAATCGCCAGAAGCAGTGAAGTTTTATCAGTTTTCCAATTTCTTTCTTTCTTCATTCTCACTAACTCGGTGGTCTATATCTTTGTACTTGTCTCTTGCTTTCCTCCAGCGTTGGACTCTCAATTTATTTCTTCTTAAGAATCTTGACAGTTCGAATTAACTTTCGGTGCGATATTGTATTACATCCTATTCCGTCATGACTTACTGCATTGTTTTTTTTCTGTTATCTGCCTATCTTTCTCCTCTATAAATATATACGGATTCTTCTGTTCCGTAACTCTACTACTTATTCAAAGAACTTATCTCGACTATACTCACAGTATCTTATATTTCACTGCTATCTAGAATCATATGAAAACTTCATTTCTTTCTACTTTAAACGTGTCTTTTTTAAATTCAGGAGTCCAAATATTTTTAGAATCTTTTAGTTTTTCCTGTCCTTAACTTCAATTCACGGCTATATCTTTACAAAGTATATTTCACAGAATAAAATCCTAATGCGTTGATAACGCATGAGGATTACAGTTATAAGTTATTGAATTCTTTTTATTATTTATCGCTAGTCAGTTGGTATAGCCAATACCAGTTTCCTCACATTTGGTTTATTGGCTTCTTTGTCAGATCGGTTTATTTCTATAAATTCGGCTAGGTTTTTAAATCAGCAATATATACCAATAAAAAATATAACGTGCCTTCTACTAATTGTCGGCCTGGTGTCTTGGTTTTGAAGTTTAAAGTCACTTCCACTCGCATTTTCCTTGCATGGTCCCTCATGCAGAAACTGTTAATTAGTCTCTGTTGTTCTGAAAACGCTTGTACGAAATCTTAACAAAACAATCACTAATAAAATTAGAGTAGAAAAGCAACTCACAAGAGGTTTTCTCGGCTGCAGCGGGAACATAATTATTTCTCACCAGCTCAGATTGGTGTCTTCTATTCCTTCAGACGTCAAAAATACGTAAATGATGCATTACCACTGTGAATTATAAGGGGCATGCGCATATGGGGCGTATTTGGCACAGCAGCCCAATGATGCGCATAAACGTTATGTGGCTTAACAAGATGATGAATGATAGATGAAATTGCGCTAGCGCCTAGTGCAAACAAGAACAGAGCTGTCCCGCAGAAGCAGTGAAACCACAATGATTATGAGTCAGACGCGTTGTCGTTAAAACTGTCGGTAGGTGTCATAAAATCTTCTCAGTAAACACTCAGATTGCAAATGCCTTTGATAAACGAACATAGTTAGGGACGGACTGAGTAAAGTGTCTAGAAGCAATCAATAGGAAGCATGAAGAAGGTTATGGTGAACTTACGAGAGGTAGTCACAGACTTTTAACTATCAGTTCGAAACATCGAGCTCCAATAATGTAACGGTGTCATGGATTTGGTGTGACTTTACGTAAACCTCTTTCAATGCCGTGCATTTTTCCATAAGATGAATTACTTGGCGGTGACCTCTGTTATAAAAGTCTGCATTTTGACTACCTAAGAAATATTCCACATCGCGAATTACCTGGAAATGTCTCCCACTCATTGTTTTCTACATCTAATAAAAGAAGGAAAGTTCGCTGTGTGCCGCGTAAGAAGATTGCAAGCATGAGGCAAAATGTGACAGACTGAAGAAGCACCATGCTTGACTGTCTCCTGAGCTGAATGAGCAGGAGCGTTGTCGTTGTCTAAAATTATATCTTAGCGTCTTAAAAATCTCCCGTGACGTTATCTGAATCTTTCAGTTTAACCCTCCAATGACTATCTGCACCTTACGAGCAACATCTATTAGTACCAGGCCATGGCAGTACCGCAAAACACTCAACATCACCTTGTTCAATTGTGGCTGCGTCTTCGCCTTTTTATAAAGAGGTGACTACAGATGTTTCCACTGTTTTCTTCTTCCTTATAGAAGGTGATAGTGGTACATGCAGCACCGATCCATTGTGTTTACGCAGCTAAAGAAGCCATGTAATTACCCTGACTACTACAGCGTTCTCGATGCCGCAACAGTTGTGTGGGGGTTGGGGGTGAATTGGTGCAATCAGTTGCAAAATAATGTTGGTGGTGAACTTTTCCACGTTAAAAACGTCGTACAAGATGTTGGAAAATGATCCATGACGGATTCGCAAATTCTCCTATCGCCTCAGTTGTGATGCCCCGTTCTCCTAACACCGAGGTGCGACTTAACGTGAGTAAATGTTTCTCTCTGGCTGTTGCAAAGATTGGCGCGACCCCAACACTGTATGGCTCTTGGTTGTCTCGGAGAGCGACCAAACATGGTCGCATTCTGATCCGTTCAAGTTCAAAGTATTCACTTCTAACACCAGTGAGTGTTACAGTGTAGAAAGTGAGCGGTTTATAACTTCAGGTGATGCACAAAAATTTGTTGAATGATCAATTTAATCAACATAATTCCAGAATAAAGTATCCGTTGTGTATTGCGGAGAATGGACACATGGATATCTAGTGCAGCATAAGACTACTCGAGAATGAGGCTACCTTCCATATTTAACGTGCATTCCTTTCCCAAATAACTTCTGAAGCTCAACAGCAAAGTTCATAATTCCGACTGTTCACTCTAAGTCACTAAGTTTGATTCCCACTTCAATTCAGAAGGGATTCTTACTATGCTGTTTTCCTTAAAATGCAAAAATCGATTCACCGCACGATGCTTCACCTCATCAGTGGGCTGTGCCATTTCGTTTTGGCTGCTCTAGTGGCATTTTGCAGTACTGTGGTGCGGGAACTTCAACGCGTAACGGGACTCCAAACGTGTACATGCAAACGAACGAGATTCAGTAATGTGAGCTAATAACCCAGACCTAGCGGGAACTAACAGAACAGTCACGTTCAAATAGAAGGTAGTGCGTGACTTTATCTCGTAGTGATAACTGATCTCTGAAAATATCTCCGCAATAAACAGTCACAACTTGCCGTTTACGTCATTAATTTTATTGACGATGAGAACGAGAAGCGTGTGATAGAGGGTACAGAGAAGGCGACGGGGTGTGCTAGATAAAGTTGTCATGCAAAAGTGATGTCAACGAATGGTGGGCAAATTACTGCAGGATGGATACGATGTTGAGTGAAACAGAATCCAATAACCTTCCCCAAAGCAGAATTAGTAAAATGCACATGGTAAATATTTCGTTGATGATGTAGATAACTGTGTTCAAATGGTTCAAATGGCTCTGAGCACTATGGGACTTAAAAGCTGTGGTCATCAGTCCCCTAGAACTTAGAACTACTTAAACCTAACTAACCTAAGGACATCACACACATCCATGCCCGAGGCAGGATACGAACCTGCGACCGTAGCAGTCGCACTGTTCCGGACTGCGCGCCTAGAACCGCGGGACCACCGTGGTCGGCTATAACTGTGTTATTAGGCAGAAACAATTCATGGAAATATACTGTCTCTACAAAAACTTCACAGCTTTTTCGGCTTTGTCTTCTAGAGGTTAACAAAGACAGTCTGAAAAAAACTATTCCACCTATGGGATTTGACTACAAAATGTGCCAGACGGAACAAGTCATTATGTGCGTGCGAGTAAACGTACTTGCAAAAGAGTATACTACAATATATTTTCAACGAGAAACTGAAGCCACAACATAAAACAGTCCAGCGGTTTTGAACCATGCAGTGCTTCTTTAAGAAATCAAACGTGTCTTTTAACTTCTTTGCCTGTGTTGCTAAGGAACCACCTCCTTCGCGACCTGCCGTGGGACGTGCATGCTCTCTGCCGCGCATGAGTTTGTTCTCAGTTGTTATCCGCCAGTAACTGCAGGATAGCCATCCAAGGACAAGTTCTGCGAATCGTGTGGGACATGGACGCTATGACCATTTTCCAAAGCTGAATATAGCTTTTGTGCGGTTGTGTGATTCTCTGTTCTACCTGCTCACATGCCTGAGAATCTTTCACTTGGTGGAAGACGGCACTGAACCTTTTCTGCTGACTGTGTCTACAGAAATCACAGAAAAAGTGGAATTACTGAGCGATGATGATCAGTACTTTTTTCAGTTACTTGCAGAGCTACGTAGTGTGTAAACTGTACCTGTTGTTATTCGGAGCCGTCTGTTGTGTCATAGTGTTCTTAAAACGATGTGTGATACATTGTTCTGGGTTTGAGTTAACACAGGTTTTATGTAAAGTGTGTACCGGGTCAAGCCTAACTAATTTACATTGCTAAAATTGTTTATGCTGATTTTGTGTATTTTAATTGGTACTCACTATTCATTTAAATTCAATCAGTGTAAAAGTCAGGATGGAATGTAACAATATTATGGGAAGGAAAGTTGCTACTCGCCATATAGCGGAGATTCTGAGTCGTAAATGGGCACAACAAAAAGACTTTCACAATTATAGCTTTCAGCCACTGGCCTTCGTCAACAATAGCCCACATACGTAAACACACACACTCACGCAAATGCAATATATTGTCCCTTTCCATATATTTGACATGAACAATATAAATAACGACAAAAGAACTATACATGAGTAATGTTGTGTGAACATTAATGCCTAATTGTGATACGGACAAAGTGACGAAATAACTTTAAAGACCATTTATCGATTCTGATGATAGAAAAAAAGACATTTCTGTGATATAAGATCATATGTGTAAACTAAAGAACTGAACACTATAATCTTTGTTATACACTCCTGGAAATGGAAAAAAGAACACATTGACACCGGTGTGTCAGACCCACCATACTTGCTCCGGACACTGCGAGAGGGCTGTACAAGCAATGATCACACGCACGGCACAGCGGACACACCAGGAACCGCGGTGTTGGCCGTCGAATGGCGCTAGCTGCGCAGCATTTGTGCACCGCCGCCGTCAGTGTCAGACAGTTTGCCGTGGCATACGGAGCTCCATCGCAGTCTTTAACACTGGTAGCATGCCGCGACAGCGTGGACGTGAACCGTATGTGCAGTTGACGGCACATAGGCGAGGGCGTATAGTGGGCATGCGGGAGGCCGGGTGGACGTACCGCCGAATTGCTCAACACGTGGGGCGTGAGGTCTCCACAGTACATCGATGTTGTCCCCAGTGGTCGGCGGAAGGTGCACGTGCCCGTCGACCAGGGACCGGACCGCAGCGACGCACGGATGCACGCCAAGACCGTAGGATCCTACGCAGTGCCGTAGGGGACCGCACCGCCACTTCCCAGCAAATTAGGGACACTGTTGCTCCTGGGGTATCGGCGAGGACCATTCGCAACCGTCTCCATGAAGCTGGGCTACGGTCCCGCACACCGTTAGGCCGTCTTCCGCTCACGCCCCAACATCGTGCAGCCCGCCTCCAGTGGTGTCGCGACAGGCGTGAATGGAGGGACGAATGGAGACGTGTCGTCTTCAGCGATGAGAGTCGCTTTTTCCTTGGTGCCAATGATGGTCGTATGCGTGTTTGGCGCCGTGCAGGTGAGCGCCACAATCAGGACTGCATACGACCGAGGCACACAGGGCCAACACCCGGCATCATGGTGTGGGGAGCGATCTCCTACACTGGCCGTACACCACTGGTGATCGTCGAGGGGACACTGAATAGTGCACGGTACATCCAAACCGTCATCGAACCCATCGTTCTACCATTCCTAGACCGGCAAGGGAACTTGCTGTTCCAACAGGACAATCCACGTCCGCATGTATCCCGTGCCACCCAACGTGCTCTAGAAGGTGTAAGTCAACTACCCTGGCCAGCAAGATCTCCGGATCTGTCCCCCATTGAGCATGTTTGGGACTGGATGAAGCGTCGTCTCACGCGGTCTGCTCGTCCAGCACGAACGCTGGTCCAACTGAGGCGCCAGGTGGAAATGGCATGGCAAGCCGTTCCACAGGACTACATCCAGCATCTCTACGATCGTCTCCATGGGAGAATAGCAGCCTGCATTGCTGCGAAAGGTGGATATACGCTGTACTAGTGCCGACATTGTGCATGCTCTGTTGCCTGTGTCTATGTGCCTGTGGTTCTGTCAGTGTGATCATGTGATGTATCTGACCCCAGGAATGTGTCAATAAAGTTTCCCCTTCCTGGGACAATGAATTCACGGTGTTCTTATTTCAATTTCCAGGAGTGTATTATAAAAGGACTGGAAGACAATGAACTTAGTCGTCTTCTGATGTTTTCTTTTGTCTTAGCAAATGTTTGAGTGCAGTTAGGTACGATTGTATTGCGATGGCTTTTGTCTTGCTCTCGTTTAATTACTAGAACATAACTGATGTTTAAAAGAGTTATGAAAATATAATAAGCTAATCTGGAGTGCAGAGTAATCATTTAAGGAACCCACGCCACATTTGTTATAACGCAAGAGTTTGTGTAGCATTTTTTGCAGCCGCTGCGGAGATAGCTGCCATCATCTTTGACTGAGAAAGTTCGTCGCCATTAAGCGGCGCATTTAAACTTTTTATTTCCACAGGAAATGCGACGAAGCCGCAGCAGAAGAACTTATTTAAAAATACTATCAAAATTAATTAGCATCAACTCAAAAGATTTATTTTATCGTAAAATGACTATTTTCAGAGATACAATTTATTATTGGTCAGGTGCCTCTTTGAATAAATTGTGTTACGCTAACGCATCTGATATTATTTTTAGGGAGCCTGGCGCTCGTTTTCAATCGGAAGTTAAAGTTTAATTTAGCAACCTGCAATTATAATATTGATTATTTGTAATTGTTTCTTGCGAGGTTTTATGAAAGACAGCTTTACGAAATTTAACTTCACGAACTTAATAGAATCCTCATACACCTTATAGCAGAAAGAGACATCACAGCAACTCGCACACACGACTGTAGTTTCAGGCAACTGAAACAGTGGTTTAAATTGCCTGAGATTGCAGCGTGAGAGTTCCACATGAATGAGAGAGAGAGAGATTTCGCGTCACTGGGTGCGTTACTCGCGCGGATTCAGCGTCCCGCATTTCCATTCGATGCAAGAAACTTATTGTATCCTTCAGCAATTATCTCGGATAATGATCACGAATATGAACTTAGAGGAATTGAGACGTACCCAGAGCGACAATCTTCTGGTAACTTTTATATTGTCCATGAAACATCATAATGTGGATCTACAGCGCAGATTTGAATTAAGGAAATCTATTCAGTTATCAATGAATACCTAAAAGTAGCCACGACCCAAGGAACTTGATTATATTAGTAGCAGCCGGTACGGCTCCTGGTTTAATCGTGTCACATACACTACTGGCCATTAAAATTGCTACACCACGAAGATGACCTGCTAAAAACGCGAAATTTAAGCGAGAGGAAGATGATGCTGTAATATGCATAGTGATTTGCTTTTCAGAGCATTCACACAAGGTTGGCGCCGGTGGCCAGACGTACAACGTGCTGACATGAGCAAAGTTTTCAACCGATTTTTCATACACAAACAGCAGTTGACCGGCGTTGCCTGGTGAAATGTTGTTGTGATGCCTCGTGTAAGGAGGAGAAATACGTACCATCACGTTTCCGACTTTGATAAAGGTCGGATTGCAGCCTATCGCGATTGCGGTTTATCGTATCGCGACATTGCTGCTCGCGTTGGTCGACATCCAATGACTGTTAACAGAATATGAAATCGGTGGATTCAGGAGGGTAATACGGAACGCCGTGCTGGATCCCAACGGCCTCGTATCACTAGCAGTCGATATGACACGCATCTTATCCGTATGGCTGTAACGGATCGTGCTGCCACGTCTCGATCCCTGAGTCAACAGATGGGGGCGTTTGCAAGACAACAGCCACCTGGACGAACAGTTCGACGACGTTTACAGCAGCATGGACTATCAGCTCGGAGACCATGACTGCGGTTACCCTTGACGCTGCATCACACACAGGAGCGCCTGCGGTGGTGTACTCAACGACGACCCTTGGTGCACGAATGGCAAAACGTCATTTTTTTCGGATGATTCCAGGTTCTGTTTACAGCATTATGCTGGTCGCATCCGTGTTTGGCGACATCGCGGTGAACGCACATTGGAAGCGTGTATTCGTTATCGCCATACTGGCGTATTACCCATCGTGATGGTATGGGGTGCCATTGGTTACGCGTCTCGGTCACCTCTTGTTCGCATTGACGGCACTTTGAACAGTGGACGTTACATTTCAGATGTGTTACGATCCGTGGCTCTAGCCTTCATTCTATCACTGCGAAACCGTACATTTCAGCAGGATAATGCACGACAGCATGTTGCAGTTTCTGTACGGGCCTTTATGGATACAGAAAATGTTCGACTGCTGCCGTGGCCAGCACATTCTCCAGATCTCCCACCAACTGAAAACGTCTGGTCAATGGTGGCCGAGCAACTGGCTCGTCAAAATACGCCAGTCACTACTCTTGATGAACTGTGGTATCGTGTTGAAGCTGCATGGGCAGCTGTACCTGTACATGGCATCCAAGCTCTATTTTACTCAATGCCCAGGCGTATCAAGGCCGTTATTGCGGCCAGAGGTGGTTGTTCTGGCTACTGTTTTCTCAGGATCTATGGACCCAAATTGCGTGAAAATGTAATCACATGACAGTTCTAGTATAATATGTTTGTCCAATGAATATCCGTTTATCATCTGTATTTCTTATTGGTGTAGCATTTGGCCAGTAGTGTAAGTGCGCTACTCGAGCTAAGCTTTCCAGTCTTACGCAAGTTGCAGTCGAAGTGCACGAGCGAGGAACGAAATTTCATATGCAAACGCCCCTGACGCTTATGCACCCACGCACCACGCCAGTCGTGGCTGTCAAGCCTGCCACGTGAATAGCTACAGCCATAAACGAAAATGTTCCGTGACAGCTGCAATGTATGCGTAAAGTGGCGCCGGCTCTGTATTTGGACGACAGGAAATATGCAAACAGCAATCTAGGCGCCGCGTTGAACAGTGTGGACAGGCAAGTCGTTCCACGGCGGAGATTACATTTGCACTGGCAAAACGCCGCCTCGCGCCGCGCCGCCGGCAGACAATCTTGTTTTAGAGGCGGAGCAGTCTGCGCGCCGGCTTTGACGCGCTTGCGGATCACGTTTCCGTCCCCACATTACCCGCACCACGGCGGAGCGCATTATGATCGTTCTGGGTAAACGAAAAAGTGACGAAAGGAAACAGGGAGAACATTCAGGCTTCTCCCTAGAAATTAAACCTGTTTTCAGTTTCCTTTCCCTTCCGCGGCGAAAAAGAATCGAATTGTCCTGCATGCTGCATTTACCCACGCCCAATACGCTTTCTGAAGATACGCTTACAGAATACGTGTACGTGACAGATTTTATTCAACGAATCTTTATTTTCGTGTAATTTTATATTGAGGAATTCGTTTTCAACTTCAATAAGACATTTTCTGTTAAACCTGTTGCCTTTTTTGTACGTTTCTTAAACATTACGCTTAATTTTGTCGTTTTTATTCAAAAAATTACCTACACATCAGCTTAATGCGCCAACAAAAAACTTTAAATTGAAGCTTCCTTGTGAAACACGCCTCAGTCGATGAATTATTTCAAAACACCACGTTCAACAGGACATCCATTACAAAAGAGCACTATAAAGTAACCACAATTACGTAAATCTGTCAGGACATACGCTATGTGATCAAAACTATCCGGACACCCCGCATAAACATACACTTTTCATATCAGGTGCATTATGCTGCCCTCTACTCGAAGGTACTCTACATCAGCGACCTGATACATCGGGAGAGAGCAGACTGGGGCGCTCCGCGGAACTCACGGAATTCGAACTGGTCAGATGATTGGGTGTCACTTGTGCCATACGTCTGTACGCGAGATTTCCACACTTCTCCTCCAAATGCGAAAATATTTTGTTGACACCGACCTACATAGGGAGGAACGATCACCACGATAAAATAAAGGAAATCAGTACTCCTATGGTAAGATATAGGTGTTCATTCTTTCCGCGCGCTATACGAGATTGGAATAATAGAGAGTTCTGAAGGTGGTTCGATGAACCCTCTCCCAGGCACTTGAATGTGATTTGCAGAGTATCCATTTAGATGTAGATGTAGAAATACGATTTTCTTCAACTGTTGTCTAGCGATCCGAGAGAGCACCTTTCCTAGGCACCCTACATTAGCCGAGTAGTTAGAACACAACTAGTTTATTTCTTATCTTAGCGGAAACACGACGAGGTTGTAGGAATACACATATCTTCAAGCACTTCTGCGGGAATAACGAAACAAGTAGGTGTATTCCGCGGAACTCACGGAATTCGAACGTGGTCAGGTGATTGGGTGTTACTTGTGTCATACGTCTGCACGCGAAATTTCCACACTTCTAAACATTCCTAGGTCCACTGTTTCAGATGTGATAGTTAAGTGGAAAAGTGAAGGGACATGTACAGCACAAAAGCGGACATGCGTGCCTCGTCTGTTGTCTGACAAGAGACCGCCAACAGTAGAAGAGGGTCGTAATGTGTAATAGGCAGACATCTATTCACTCCATCACAGAGGAGTTCCAAACTGTATCACGATACAACTGAAAGTACTATGACAGTTAGGCGGAAATTGAGAAAACTTGGATTTTATGGTCTAGCTGGTGCTCATAAGCCACAGATCGCGCCGGTAAATGCTAAACGACGTCTCGCTTGGTGTAAGGGGCGTAAACGTTGGACGATTGAACACTGGAAAAACGTTGTGTGGAGGAAGAATCACGGTACACAATGTGGCGATCCGATGGTAGGGTGTGGGTATGGCGAACGCACGGTGATCGTCATCTGCCAGCGTCACACGCTGTAGGTCATTTTCAGCGACGTGTCCGGATACTTTTGATCACATAATGTATTGTATGTAGAATCGCATTTATATTGCATGGTTAATAGCAGAAGACGATGAAACCATCAGGAAAATCGTTCCTCCCAGTAAATAGTCACTAAAACATAATGAAAACTAAAGGAACAAGATCTGTTTTCTGCCCCTGAAGTAAAGATGAACTCTTGCTGATAAACAAAAATTGAATTAAGTAATAAAATTGCATGACAGTTACACAGGAGGCCCTTGATGAATTCTAAGACAAAAAGGGAGATCCTAGGTGAAATAAATCGATGGAAGAATGTGGACTGTACTCATCGGAACGGAAGACTATAGCAATGAAGGTCGAAATACTAAATTATGACTTCCACAGTTATTTAACTGCAAAAGATCTCAACGTATTCCTAATTACGTCTGCAGCACATCTGCGAAACATACAAGATACACAGTATGAACCCCTAAGCGCACGAAGAAAATTTCGAGGATTTTCGGGTATATTTTCTGAGTACTTTCGTATAAGGAACGCTTGGTCTCCGGTTTATCGTCGCAGAGTACTTTAACTTCGTTTGATATTTTACGACTAAATATTTACTTATCGGTAATGCACCGAAAATATCCGCACAGCAATGAAAATATGCCGGTATTCCCTTTTTGTCTTATTTGAAAACAAACTTGTCTGATTCACTCACGGAACAGCCTACTGACAACAGTACTACCGGCTTTGTTTATTCGGCAGTGTCAGAGCCGTAACATCGTGGCTCATCCCACCTCCACTTTACCAATGGGCTGCGACATTTTCCTTTGGTTCTGTAGCGGCGTGCTACGGTACTGAGACGTGGGAATTTAAGTTTGTGCTACGACTGGAGAGATATACTGAAATAAAGACAAGTCGGAACTTAATTTTGTTTCGAGGTGATCATTAAATCAGAACAGATATTCCTTGCAAAGTTGTGTATCTTCACCACCTGATAAAAGAAAGGGAGGAGGAAACGGAATGGACACTGGTTGAGAGGCCATGTGACGTGATTTCTCTGTTTTCAAAATTGAGTGCCATTCACAAAGAATTTAACCGTATGAACTTGCTTGTGGTTATAAAGTTTCGTCTCCCTTAGCATGGAAGCATGCCCTGATGCGACTGAGAGGCGCGCCATAGAGCCGTTCTAAACCCTCCTGGGGCGAGGTGGTCCACAACTGTTGTAGTTGGTCCTCGAAGCTGTGAATGCTAGCAGTGGAATGGGGTTGTTGTAGCTGTTTCTACGAGTATTTCATCACGGACAGATCAGAGAATCTTACAGGCTACAACATCATGCAGACAGTTCATAGAGACACGTGTCATGGGTGGATGTGCATTGTAGTGCCGAAAAATGGCACCACTATACTGTCGCATGAGAGGTAGCACAATCATTACTAACTGTGCCGTGAAGTATTATCCGATGGATTCTCACACGACGATATAGAGGGTAACACCGCTGTGCCTCTCCAGAACACGGGAAAAAAGGGATACTTCCTGATGATGGTAATCCAGGACAGTGGAGAATCGTCATTTGTCGCTGAACATAATACGAAGTCATTAATCTACAGTCCACAATTCACGGTTATGACACCACGCAGCCGTTTGTTGTGAAGTTAACGAATGTTAACGACACCTATGCGTGGGATGGTAATTCCCTGTTCCGGTTCCTGCTAGTCTTCAACCAATGCTGTTGGATCACACAGTATGTCGCAGAGAGTCCATTAGTTGTTCCCGGAGGCCAGATGCACATGTAAATGGGTACGATGTGTTTGTTGTACAATATAGCGAACTTCCATTGTGGTGGGTGCATGTGGTCGACACGGACCTTGATGGCGAGTATCCACATTCACATCCACATTCTTATTCTGCAAGCAACCATGCCGTGCGTGGCAAAGAGTACCTTGTGCTACTTAGCCATTTGCTTTCCCGTTCCACTAGCAAATGGTACGCAGCAAAAACTATTGATACGCTTCCATACGAATCCTAAATTTTCTTTTCTCGATATCCTTAAGTGAACTTCGTGTTGGTGGCACTACAGTCGTTTTGCTGTCAGCCGAAAATGCCGGTTCTCTAATTACAGGCTGTTACAAAAAAGTACGGCCAAACTTTCAGGAAACATTCCTGAAAGATGTTATGTGGACATGTATCCGAAAACGCTTAATTTCCATGTTAGAGCTCATTTTAGTTTCGTCAGTATGTACTGTACTTCCTCGATTCACCGCCAGTTGGCCCAATTGAAGGAAGGTAATGTTGACTTCGGTGCTTGTGTTGACATGCGACTCATTGCTCTAGAGTACTAGCATCAAGCACATCAGTACGTAGCATCAACAGGTTAGTATTAATCACGAACGTGGTTTTGCAGTCTGTGCAATGTTGACAAATGCGGAGTTGGCAGATGCCCATTTGATGTATGGATTAGCACGGGGCAATAGCCGTGGCGCGGTACGTTTCTATCGAGACAGATTTCCAGAACGAAGGTGTCCCGACAGGACGACGTTCTAAGCAATTGATCGGCGTCTTAGGGAGCATGGAACATTACAGCTTACTACTCGCGACTGGGGAAGACCTAGAACGACGAGGACACCTTCAATGGACGAGGCAATTCTTCGTGCAGTTGACGATAACCCTGATGTCAGCGTCAGAGAAGTTTCTGCTGTACATGGTAACGTTGGCCACGTCACTGTATGGAGAGTGCTACGGGAGAACCAGTTGTTTCCGTACCATGTACAGCGTGTGCAGGCACTATCAGCAGCTGATTGGCCTCCACGGGTACACTTCTGCGAATGGTTCATCCAACAATGTGTCAATCCTCATTTCAGTGCAAAAGTTCTCTTTACGGATGAGGCTTCATTCCAACGTGATCAAATTGTAAATTTTCACTATCAACATGTGTGGGCTGACGAGAATCCGCACGCAATTGTGAAATCACTTCTTCAACACAGATTTTCTGTGAACGTTTGGGCAGGCATTGTTGGTGATGTCTTGATTGGGCCCCATGTTCTTCCACCTACGCTCAATGGAGCACGCTATCATGATTTCATACGGGATACTCTATCTGTGCTGCTAGAACATGTGCCTTTACAAGTACGACACAACATGTGGTTCATGCACGATGGAGCTCCTGCACATTTCAGTCGAAGTGTTCGTACGCTTCTCAACAACAGATTTGGTGACCGATGGATTGGTAGAGGCGGACCAATTCCATGGCCTCCACGCTCTCATGACCTCAACCCTCTTGATTTTCATTTATGGGGGCATTTGAAAGCTCTTGTCTACGCAACCCCGGTAGCAGATACAGAGCCGGCCGAAGTGGCCGTGCGGTTAAAGGGGCTGCAGTCTGGAACCGCAAGACCGCTACGGTCGCAGGTTCGAATCCTGCCTCGGGCATGGATGTTTGTGATGTCCTTAGGTTAGTTAGGTTTAACTAGTTCTAAGTTCTAGGGGACTAATGACCTCAGAAGTTGAGTCCCATAGTGCTCAGAGCCAGCCAGCCAGCAAATATAGAGACTCTTTGTGCTCGTATTGTTGGTTCAAATGGCTCTGAGCACTATGGGACTTAACAGCTATGGTTATCAGTCCCCTAGAACTTAGAAATACTTAAACCTAGCCTAATTGGCATCACACAACACCCAGTCATCACGAGGCAGAGAAAATCTCTTACCCCACCGGGAATCGAACCCGGGAACCCGGGCGTGGGAAGCGAGAACGCTACCGCACGACCACGATCTGCGGACTGCTCGTATTGTGGACGGCTGTGATACAATACGCCATTCTCCAGGGCTGCATCAGCGCATCAGGGATTCCATGCGACGAAGGGTGGATGCATGTATCCTCGCTAACGGAGGACATTTTGAACATTTCCTGTAACAAAGTGTTTCAAGTCACGCCGGTACGTTCTGTTGCTGAGTGTTTCCATTCCATGATTAATGTGATTTGAAGAGAAGTAAGCGTTTCCGGACACATATTCACTTAACATATTGTCTTTCTTTGTGTTTCCTGAAAGTTTGGCCGTACCTTTTTGTAACACCCTGTATAACGCAGTCCGGAAACACGTCTCTGAACTGCTTCGACGTTTTCCTTTCATCCAAGCTGGTAGAGTTCTCAAATACTTGAGCAGTACTAAAGAATCGAACGCACTAGTGTTTTATACGCCTTCTCCATTATAGGTAAGCTACATTTCCCGAAAATTCTCCCAGTATACCGAAGACCATTCGCCTTTTCTACTGTTGTCGTTAGGTGCTCGCTTCATTTCGTATTGCTTTTCATCAGTACATTTAGGTATTTAATCCAGGTGACTGTGTGAAGCAGCACACAACCACCGCTACCATGGGATTGTTTTTTCTTCTCATCTGCATTAACTTCTTTTTTTGTACATTTAGAGCAAGCAGCTACTCATAACACCTGTATCACTCAACGATGACACCTTCCAGTACTCCACAGAGTTGTCAGCAAACGCAAAGTGCTAAAATGCTGGCCTCTCCATCTGTCAAACAATTTACATATACAGAGAATAAGAACAGTTCTATTACACACCCCTGGAGCACTCTCAACGAGTGTTGGGTGAGTGAGACTTCTTTTAGTGGCCTCTTACGACAGGCAAGATAATCTCAGGCCTATTCTAAGCCCCGGACCTGCAGGGGACTTCGTGCGGGACAAGGGCAAGCTGAGTTTGACACAGGCGGTGTTTTCCAAATCCGCGCAGATATGTGGATATAAGGTTTTCATTCTCAAGGAAATTTATTGTATTCGAATATAGAATACCGTCATAAATTCTGCAGTAGATCATATATTAAGGATATTGGCCAGCAATTTAGAGGTTTCTGCTCTTTTACCCACCTTATATATGGCAGTCACATTCGCTTTTTATGGCCCCTTGGAACTTTGAGCTGGGTAAGAGTTTCGCAATAAATTCCCAGTACGGTAGAGTCCTCTCTGTAGACCAAATAGGGACTCCATCCGGAGCTGGAGACCCATCTGTTCTCAACTACTTCAATTGCTTCTCAGCGGCAATGATGACTAATTCCATGTTTTCCACACGGGAATCTGTGGACGGTGAGACGATGGCATGTCTGAATGATTATCTTGTTTTAACGAGTTTTTGAAACAGAAGTTTGAAAATAAATATTCCCTTTTGCCGTCTTCTATTGCTACACCAGAATGGTCGACGAGATACCAGATAAAAGCCGTCGGCACGACTAGTGATTCTACGAGGGACCAGAATTTTTTCGGGTCTTCAGCGATATCTTTCGCTAATGTATGATGGTGGAAACTGTTGTAGAGTCTACACATCAGCTTTTTATAGAAGCACGAATTTCTACTTACTTCGGAGTAACTATTCATTAGTTAACACGAATATCCTAATACTAGTACACCTGTCTAATAACGTGTAGGGCACCCGCGAGCGCGCAGAAGTGCCACAACACGACGTGGGTAGAAATCTCTTCCGAACAGCACGTTACGACGAATCTCAGATACGTTCAATAATGTGCGCGTCTGGGGAGTTTAGAGGCCAATGGAAGTGTTTGAACTCAGAAGAGTGTTCCTGGAGCCACTCTGCAGTACTCCTGAACGTGTGGGGTGTTGCATTGTTCTGTTGGAATTGACCAAGTACGTCGGAATACACAATGGACACGAATGGATGCAGGTGATCAGATAGGATGTTTACGTATATGTCACATGCCAGAGTCGTATCTCGACGTATCAGAGGTCCCATATCACTCCAACTGGAAACGCCTCACACCATCATGAACAGTTCCCTGCTGACATGTAGGGTCCATAGATACATAAGGTTGT
Source organism: Schistocerca serialis cubense (assembly GCF_023864345.2). Classification (NCBI taxonomy): domain Eukaryota; kingdom Metazoa; phylum Arthropoda; class Insecta; order Orthoptera; family Acrididae; genus Schistocerca; species Schistocerca serialis. The sequence goes on from NC_064638.1 coordinate 494,506,164, forward strand.
CTCCATGCCTGTACACGTCCATCCATTCCATACAATTTGACATGATACTCATCCGACCAGGCAATGCGTTTCCAGTCATCAACAGTCCAATGTCGGTGTTGGCGGGCCCAGGCGAAGCGTCAAGCTTTGTGTCGTGCAGTCATCAAGGGTACGCGAGTGCGCCTTCGACTCCGAAAGCCCATATCGATGATGTTTCGTTGAATCGTTCGCACGCAGACACTTGTTGATGACCCATCATTGAGGTGTGCACAAATTGGCGGATGGCTTGCACTTCTGTGACGTTGAGCGATTGTCTTCAGTGTCGTTGGTCCCGGCAGCAGCGATGTCGGAGATTTGATGTTTTACCGGATTCCTGATATTCGCGGTACGCTAGTCAAATGATCGAACTGGAAAATCGCCACTTCATCGCTACCTCAGAGATGCTGCGTCCCATCTCTCGTGCGCCGACAATAACGCCACGTTCAAATTCACTTATATCTTGAAAACCTGCCATTGTAGCAGCAGTAACCGATCTAACAACTGCGTCAGACATTTGTTGTCATACAGGTGTTGCCAACCGCAGCGCCGTTTCTATGTATTCACAAATCTCTGTATTTGAATACGCATGGCTATACCATTTCCTTTGGCGCTTCAGTGTATAAAATGGTAGCTTTAGATTTTTGCAGAATTCTCCTACCCTCACTTTTCCTTGCAGTTCAACAACGGGCCGATGTTACATCTGATGCCCCACAAATCCGTGTCATGCACGATTTGACCAGCCGCCCAACACTTCCAGTACGCTGCATTTACGTGTCCTTCACTGTCATCAATTAACATCTGATGCTGTTCACGACGCTTCTGCACCCTACCAGGCCTAATGTGAGTAAATTACTGTGGTGGTAGTTTCACCTGTCACAGAGGATCGTAGCTCTAATCATTTTCTTGCCGGCCGATGGCGTGTAATTGCATGACTTTACTTTGACTACCAACAGTCTCCTCTGGGGGCTTTGCATTCTTCTCAGATAATTAAAAAGGACTGTGTTCAGCGAAAACTGGCAAAGGTATGAATTTAAAAAAATTCATTTTCGATGTTTTCAGGTCTGACTTTGAACGAGCTTGGCCTGGCTGCCGGCAGAGCTGACGGATCGCGCTAGAGTTTTAACTTAGCGCGCTGGAAAAGTCTACTTCCGGTGCCGCCATTGCGCTACTTCCTGCCACGCCCAGATAAACTTATCAGTATGACGTCACGGGACTGTTTATCTGTCTCGTGAGGCAACAGCACTACAGACTGTTCACGAAGCAACAGTATTGTACAGGCAGCCATGCCTTATGCAAATTGAAGATAGAGATGCACGTTTTTACTGTAGTAGATATATTTGTTTGTTAATTTAGCTTAGGGTGCGTGAGTTCCGACTCCCGCGGAGGTGGGTGGGTTTTTTTTTTAATAATAGTTGATTTTTGATTTAGATTATGGTTTCTATTGTTAAACCAGAACTACACATTGATCTTGTCAAAAGCCGAGTCGTTGCGAAAATAAACTGACGGAAAAAAGATCCCAAAATCAAGAAGGAGTTGTGTGAAATAAACTAAAGTTGATAGGCATGTTTCTACATCAGGAAGAAGATGTCCATTCAGATTCACCTAAGAATCGAGCTAGCAGCGTCACTATAATTATGCAGTCAGGTCTGTTTTAAATGCGCTCTGTAACGGCCGTGAGTGTTTCTTATCTTCGAGATTGGACGTAATTATTTGGCGCTAGTCATAAATGCCTTAAAATGACAAAGACGCCTTTATCAACAGGTCACACATATTGAAAGTGTTCGTGTAATAAGGCTACAAGAAGCTCAATGTTCCTTCCGGAATACTGCAGAAAGATTTAACAGGAATGTAGCCACTGCACGTGACTGCTGGCAGCGATAGTCATGGAAAAGCACGGTCGCAAGTAGACCTGGCTCCAGGCTGCTACGTGGCATTACCGAGAGGCAAGACCGTCGTGTACGGCATGTGGATGTGGCTTATCTACCGCGTCTGCAGTGGCAATATGAGCAGCAGTTCCCAGTGTGACGCAGCGATCTGTTAAAAATCGATTACTTCAAGGAGAACTCCGAGCCAGACGCCCTGTAGTGTGCATTCCACTGACCCCAAACGACCGTCGGTTGCGACTTCAGGCCGGCCGCGGTGGTCTAGCGGTTCAGGCGCTCAGTCCCGAACCGCGCGACTGCTACGGTCGCAGGATCGAATCCTGCCTCGGGCATGGATGTGTGTGATGTCCTTAGGTTAGTTAGGTTTAAGTAGTTCTAAGTTCTAGGGGACTGATGACCAGAGATGTTAAGTCCCATAGTGCTCAGAGCCATTTGAACCATTTTTTTGCGACTTCAGTGGTGTAAAGCGAGAGCTAAGTGCAGGGCGGAGTGGAGGTTTGTTATGTTTGCTGATGAGATCTACTTCTGCCTCGGTGCCAATGATGTCGGTTAGAAGACGGTCGGTTAAGGGCATGCAACTAAACTCTATGCGCACTAGACAAGAAATGGTTCAAATGGCTCTGAGCACTATGGGACTTAACATCTGAGGTCATCAGCCCCTAGAACTTCACTGCTTAAACCTAGCTAACCTAAGGACATCACACACATCTATGCCCGAGGCAGGATTCGAACTTGCGACCCTAGCTGTAGCGCGGCTCCAGACTGAAGCGCCTAAAACCGCTTGGCCACTGCGGCCGGAGCGCTAGACATAATGAATCTACACCTAAAGTTATGGACTGTGGTGTGATTTCGCCTTACACCACCAGGAGCACTCTCGTGGTTACCCCGCTCACCCTAATGCTAATTTGTACGTTCAACTATGGATTCGACCTGTTGAACTGCCATTCATTGGAGGTATTGTGTGGGGTGCTGCCAACAGGATAACACTCGTCCAGGGATCGCTGTGGTAACCGAAATTGCTTTACAGGGTGTCTACTTGTTACCCTGGCCTGCACGATGACCATATCTGTCTCGAATCCAGTACATTTGGACGTCATCAGACGACAACTCTGGCGTCTCCGACAACCAGAACTAACCGCCCCTTTATTGACCGACCAAGTGCAAAGGGCATGGCACTCCATCCCACAAATCATACATTCCACCTCTACCACACAATGCATGTAGGTTTGCATGCTTGTATTCAGAACTCTGACGATTACACATTTCGAATTGCTTTTTCTCTCGCGCTTCCATTAACCTGTGATATTGCAATGTTGGAAGACGAAAATTTAATAGTCATGGGTGACTGGAATTCGTCAGTAGGAAAAGGGAGAGAGGGAAACGTAGTAGGTGAATATGGATTGGGGGTAAGAAACGAAAGAGAAAGCCGCCTGGTAGAATTTCGCACAGAGCACAACTTAATCATCGCTAACACTTGGTTCATGAATCATAAAAGAAGATTGTATACATGGAAGATGCCTGGAGATACTAAAAGGTATCTGATAGACTATATAATGGTAAGACAGAGATTTAGGAACCAGGTTTTAAATTGTAAGACATTTCCAGGGGCAGATGTGGACTCTGACCACAATCGATTGGTTATGAACTGTGGATTAAAACTGAAGAAACTGCAAAAAGGTGTGCATTTAAGGAGATGGGACCTGGATAAACTGACTAAACCAGAGATTGTACAGAGTTTCAGGGAGAGCATAAAGGAACAATTGACAAGAATGGGGGAAAGATATACAGTAGAAGAAGAATGGGTAGCTTTGGGAGATGAAGTAGTGAAGGCAGCAGAGGATCAAGTAGGTAAAAAGACGAGGACTAGTAGAAATCCGTGGGTAACAGAAGAAATATTGAATTTAATTGATGAAAGGAGAAAATATAAAAATGCAGTAAATGAAGTGGGCAAAAAGGAATACAAACGTCTCAAAAATGAGATCGACAGGAAGTGCCCAATGGCTAAGCAGGGATGGCTAGAGGAAAAATGTAAGAATGTAGAGGCTTGTATCACTAGGGGTAAGATAGATACTGCCTACAGGAAAATTAAAGAGACCTTTGGAGAAAAGACAACCACTTGTATGAATATCGAGAGCTCAGATGGAAACCCAGTTCTAAGCAAAGAAGGGAAAGCAGAAAGGTGGAAGGAGTATGTAGAGGGTCTATACAAGGACGATGTACTTGAGGACAATATTATGGAAATGGAAGAGGATGTAGATGAAGATGAAATGGGAGATACGATACTGCGTGAAGAGTTTGACAGAGCACTGAAAGACCTGAGTCGAAAAAAGGCCCCGGGAGTAGACAACTTTCCATTAGAACTACTGACAGCCTTGGGAGAGCCAGTCCTGACAAATCTCTACCATCTGGTGAGCAAGATGTATGAGACAGGCGAAATACCCTCAGACTTGAAGAAGAATATAATAATTTCAATCCCAAAGAAAGCAGGTGTTGACAGATGTGAAAATTACGAACTATCAGTTTAATAAGTCACGGCTGCAAAATACTAACGCGAATTCTGTAGAGACGAATGGAAAAACTAGTAGAATCCGACCTCGGGGAAGATCAGTTTGGATTCCGTAGAAATATCGGAACACGTGAGGCAATACTGACCCTACGACTTATCTTAGAAGCTAGATTAAGAAAAGCAAACCTACTTTTCTAGCATTTGTAGACTTAGAGAAAGCTCTTGACAATGTTGACTGGAATACTCTCTTTCAAATTCTGAAGGTGGCAGGGGTTAAATACAGGGAGCGCAAAGCTATTTACAGTTTGTACAGAAACCAGATGGCAGTTATAAGAGTCGAGGGACATGAAAGGGAAGCAGTGGTTGGGAAGGGAGTGAGACAGGGTTGTAGCCTCTCCCCGATGTTATTCAATCTCTATATTGAGCAAGTAGTGAAGGAAACAAAAGAAAAATTTGGAGTAGGTATTACAATCCATGGAGAAGAAATAAAAACTTTGAGGTTCGCTGATGACATTGTAATTCTGTCAGAGACAGCAAAGGACTTGGAAGAGCAGTTGAACGGAATGGATAGTGTCTTCAAAGGAGGATATATGATGAACATCAACAAAAGCAAAACGAGGTTAATGGAATGTAGTCGAATTAAGTCAGGTGATGCTGAGGGAATTAGATTAGGAAATGAGACACTTAAAGTAGCGAAGGAGTTTTGCTATTTGGGGAGCAAAATAACTGATGATGGTCGAGGTAGAGAGGATATAAAATGTAGACTGGCAATGGCAAGGAAAGCACTTCTGAAGAAGAGAAATTTGTTAACATCGAGTATAGGTTTAAGTGTCAGGAAGTCGTTTCTGAAAGTATTTGTATGGAGTGTAGCCATGTATGGAAGTGAAACGTGGACGATAAATAGTTTGGACAACAAGAGAATAGAAGCTTTCGAAATGTGGTGCTACAGAAGAGTGCTGAAGATTAGATGGGTAGATCACATAACTAATGAGAAAGTATTGAATAGGATTGGGGAGAAGAGAAGTTTGTGGCACAACTTGACTAGAAGAAGGGATCGGTTGGTAGGACATGTTCTGAGGCATATAGGGATCACCAGTTTAGTATTTGAGGGCAGCGTGGAGGGTAAAAATCGTAGAGGGAGACCAAGAGATGAATACACTAAGCAGATTCAGAAGGATGTAGGTTGCAGTAGGTACTGGGAGATGAAGAAGCTTGCACAGGATAGAGTAGCATGGAGAGCTGCATCAAACCAGTCTCAGGACTGATGACCACAACAACAACAACATTGCAACGTTAATCTCTTATATATTTTTACTTAAACAAATGTGATGATGAAAACCCACGCTTCTTGACAGAGCACAGGGGAACGATGCAGGAGACCCGCACCACCGTAATAGGCAAGATCCCAATGGAGGTGGTTTGCCATTGCCTTCCTCCGACCGTATTGGGGATGAATGATTATGAAGACGACACAACAACACTCAGTCAACTTGGGGCAGGTCAAAATCCCTGAACCCCGCCGGTAATCGAACCCGGGACCCGTGCTCGGGAAGTGATAACGCTACCGCGTGACTACGGACGGTGGACAAAACAAATGTATTACCCAAATTTCATTAGTGTACATAATTTCTTCCTATGGTTTCTTTTTCCGTCAGCGTAAAAAATAATACGATTCGGAATGTACAGACTGGAATCCTTGCTAACGTCGTTCCCTTTACAATTTTACAAAATCGAATGGAGTAAATTTGAATTTTGCAACAAATTGTTGTGTTACAGACTGAAGTGTTACTTCCTAATAGACTGTGGTTTGCTATCAAGACGAATCGGAGCCAACAGTATTCATAAGAAAAGGAAACTATTGACTTCCAGACGTAAAGAGAGAGGGAAAAAAAGGGACAGTGAAAAGCAAGAGAAGAACGGGTGCCGGCGCTGGCCTGCGTTATAAGCGGTCGGCATATTTCAACGTCCGTGGCCTATCGGCAAATCTTAAGCGAGACGGATTACGGCCCCGCTGCGCCTGCGCCTGTGCGTTGAATAGAGCACCGTCGCCGGCGCTGAAAAATGGACGCCCGCGCCGGAACACATCGGCCGCCAAATCTGCGCCGACTGCCGCCATATTTCACAGAGGCCGCTGCACCGCTTTACTCTGGCGACGTCACCCGTAGTATCTTAGCCGTCCCTAGGTGGCGGCCGCTGTTGAAAGCAACAGTTCCGTTGCGGTATTAAATGCGTGTAGCAAACTTCTCATCCGTTCATACATCTCACAAATCTGTTTCTTCCATCAGTCGTCTGCTGCGGAAGTGTCTACTCGTCCAGTGCAGTTAACTTTCAAGTGAATCTGACTGGGGAGAAGTCAGGGAGGAAGTCTCACGCTTCAGTTTTAGTCCACTCCTATACTTTCTGTATGTGGATGATTTTATATTTAACTTTCATCAAGCAAATTTGATAATTTTTGCTGACAATACTAGTGTTAAAATACAATAAGGTGACAAAGTCATGGGTAGCTATAAGCGCGTATACAGATGGCGGTAATGTCGCGAACACAAGGTATAAAAGGGCAGTGCATTGGTGGAGCTGCCATTTATATTCAGATCATTCATGTGAAAAGGTTTCCCACGTGATTATAGCCGTACGACTGGAATTAACAGAATATGAGCGAAGAATAGTAGTTTGAGCTAGACGTTTGGAACATTTAGTTTCAGAAATCATTAGGGAATTCAATATTTCGAGATCCACAGTGTCAAGAGCGTGCAGAGAATGCTACACTGGTGTCCAAAATTAAAGCAACAAACGGAAATTTTGCAAAATTGCACTTATTTTGCTACAAAGTAGTATAAAAGTGTGATACGAAAGAAACAATGTAAAGAATAGAGTACGTAGTCAGCTACAAGGTGCTTAACCATAGACAAAAATTTTCTCCGTTTTTTTCCAACTTAACAGATTTACACACACATTCTGACAACTGGTTAATGTGCTCAGCATGGGGTGTGACTACCTCTGGCACCAGTACAGGCCTGACGACAACGAGCGTGCTGTGAATGACGTCATCAGTGTCATGCAGAGGCAATAAAGCCCATTCTTCATGCAGAACTGCTCAGAATCTTAGAGAGTTGTTGATGGATGGTCACGTGATGCAAACCATCTCCCTAGTGCATCCCAGACATGTTCTATGGGATTCAAATCGGGAGAACGAGGAGGCCACGGCATGGGTGCAATTTATTCCGTTTCCGAAAAAAAAAGATATCAGCTACCTGTGCTCTGTAAAGTAGAGCATTATCGTCCATCAAAACGAAGTCTGGGCCCACAGCACTTCGCTACAAAGGCACATGAGATACCAATGTCTCCTCACGGTACATGACAGCTGTTAAATCTTGTTGATACACCCGTACAGTTTCATGAAGAGGTGTTCGAGCGGTCAACATAATCTCTGCCCACAACATTGGGGATCCACCTCTAAATCTCTTTCCACAATGTCTGGGTCCCAAAATCGTGTTCCACCTGTCCTCCTGATGCGAATCCACCTGGAATCGTTCTCTAGGCCAAATTGGGACTCATCTGCGACAAGAACATTGGTCCACCGTTCGATCTTCCATTTGGCATGTTGAGAGCTCCACACTAGACGTTCTCTTCTGTGGAGACACGCCAGAGGTAGACATACAGCAACTCTCTAACAATAAAGGCCATTCTGCTGAAGACTTCTCTACACGTTTTGCCTCGCTACAGCCCTTCCTTGAGATGCTGTGAGGTCAGATGCCAGTTGCAATGTAATACGAAGGCGGTATTGTCGTGCCCTTACAGCCACATAATGGCCCACTCTTTCTAATGTCACACGTTGTCAGCCCTATCCTGGTCTCCGGGATACAGTTTCGGTCTCTATAAACTGTCGCCTCAGCCGAGAAACAAAAGAATGATACACGTTAAGCCATTGGGTGACACCAGTTTGCGTTTTCCTGCTTCCATTCTTCCCAAGGCCCTCCAGAGCAAGGAATCTGCTGGCTTCTTGCCTGTGCCATACTGCACGGTCTGTGACTGTTTTCATAGCAATTGCGGATATGAATTACCCTGAAAACACTATCCCGCTTTATAGATGCCCTGAATTGATTGCTGGATTGGTTGTCCGTTGATCGAAATACCATCATCCGTGCAGAACACGATCGTAACGACATCAGTTGACAGCTTGTATGATTATATCGTGAATTAGACGCAGAATGGGGAAATATCAGTTCGTTGCTTTGATTTTGGATACCAGTGTACATTTCAGGCACCACTTCTCATCACATACAATACAGTGGCCGACGGCCTTCACTTAATGTCCAAGATCAACAGCGTTTGCGTAAAGTAGTCAGTGCAAACAGACATGCAACACTGCAGTCAATGTGGTACGTACGACGAACGCATACTTTAGGACACTGCGGCGAAATGTGGCGTTAATAGGCTACGGCAGCAGACGACCAACCCGAGTGCCTTTGCTAAAAGCATGATATCGCCTGCAGCGCCTCTCCTGGGGTCATGATCATATCGTTTGGACCCTAGACTACTGGAAATGCGTGGCCTTGTCAGATGAGGCACTCCATGATCAGTCTGGTTTGACACAAGAAGACAAGGAAAAGAAGGCCAAAGTTTTAAACTTCACGTTTAAGAAATGGTTCGCTCAGGAAAATCGTAAAAACGTACCGTCATTTGACCCACCCACAAAGTCCCGTATGGATGAGGTAGTAATAAGCACCTCTGGTATAGTGAAACAACTGAAAGAATTGAAAACAAATAAGTCACCAGGTGAGGATGGATTTCGAGTTCGGTTTTACAAAGAGCACTCTACATCATTGGCCCCTAACATAGTTTGCATTAATCGCGAATCCCTCGACTAGCTCAAAGTGCCGAACGACTGGAAAAGGCGAAGGTGACCCCTGTAAATAAAACGGGTAAAGGAACGGACCCGTAAAATTAAAAATCAATATCCTTTATATCGGTTTTTTGCCAAATTCTAGAGCATATTCTGTGTTCGAATACACTTAATTTCGTAGAGACCGAAAAGCTCACGTCGACGAATCAGCACTGCTTTAGAAAGCTTCGCTCCTTCGAAACTCTGCTTGCTCCTTTCTCACACGATATACTGGGAACTATGAATGAAACACAACAGGCAGATCCCATATTCCTAAATTGCCGGAAAGCATTCGACATTGTACCACACTGCAGACTGCTAATGAAGGTAAGAGCGTGCGAAATAGCCTCCCATGTAATTTTAATAGTCATGGAATACTGGAATGTAGCTGTAGAGGAAGTATTGGAAGAAAAGGTTAGAGGAGAATATGGTCTTGGGACAAGGAAAGAGAGAGGAAAAAGAGTGACTGAGTTCTGTAATAAATTTCAGCTAGTAATAGCGAATACTCAGTTCAAGAATCACAAAAGGAGCAGGTATATATAGAAAAGGCCGGGTAATACGGGAAGATTTTAGTTAGATTACGTAATGGGTGGACAGAGATTCCGAAATCATATAGTGGATTGTGAGCCGTAACCAGGAGCATATATAGTCTCTGATCACAATGTAGTAGTGATGAAGAGTAGGCTGAAGTTTACGAGATTAGGATCAATACGCAAAGACGTGGGATACGGAAGTACCAAGGAATGACCATATATGCTTGAATTTATCTAAGGATATATATACAGCAACAAGGAATAGCTATGTAGGCAGTATAGTTGTAGATGAATGGACATCTCTAAAAAAGGCCCGCAAAGAAGTTGGAAAGAAAGTGATAGGTACAAATAAGGTAACTGCGAAGAAGCCATGGGTAACAGAACAAATACTTCAGTTGATCGATGAAAGAAGATAGTACAAAAATGTTCTAGGAAACTGAGGAATACAGAAAGAAATACAAGGCGCTGAGGAAGTGCAGGGAATCTAAGACAAAATGGCTGCTTGAAATGTGTGAAGTAATTGTAAATAAATTTATTGCCAGAAGGACTCACTAAGCATATAGAAAAGTCGAAACAACTTTTGGAGAAACTAAAAGCAAGGGTGGTAACGTTAAGACACCGACGGGAACTCTACTGTTAAGTGCAGAGGAGAGAGCGGATAAGTGGAAAGAGTACATTGAAGACCTCTATGACGATAAGATTTGTCTAATGTGATAGAAGAGGAAACAGGAGTCAATTTTGATGAGATAGAGGATCCAGTATTAGAATCAGAATTTAAGAAAGCTTTGGAGGAGTTAATATCAAATAAGACAGAAGGGATAGATTTCTAATATCATTTCGGGAAGTGGCAATAAAACCACTATTAACGTTGTTGTGTCGAATGTATGAGTTTGGTGGTATAACATCTGACTTTCGGAAAAATGACATCCACACATTCCGAAGACTGCAGGTGCCGACAAGGGTGAGTACCGTCACACAATCAGATTAACAGCTCATGGACTAAGTTACTGACAGCTGTAATATGTAGAAGAATGGAAAATAAAAATGAGAATGTGTTAGATGACGAACATTTTGGCTTTAGGAAAGGTAAAGGCACTAGAAGGCAATAGGAAAGGTAAAGGCACTAGAAGGCAATTCTGACGTTGCGGTTGATTACAAAGGCCAACGAAATAATTTCTTTTTTCATTTTTTTTACTTTGATAGCCGATCTATATAGATTTTTATGTGCTGAATCCAAATCTAGCCTTAGTGGTTTTGTATTACGCATAGTGTTCGAGAAATATACTTTTATTATATAGTATAAAAATCCTATGCTATACAGTAAATGGGGAACTTAGTGAAACGCTTTGTTACAACATAAGCATGGTTTGTATTTACAGTAAGCTATTTAAAACAATGATATGTGTTAATAGAGGTTTCACTTGTCAGCTGGAATTGGTTTGTATTTTCTTTCTCTTTTTTCTTTGAAGCTTCTTGTGCAGCTTTTTCTACGATAAGTCGCTTGCTGGACTTCTCTGTGAAGTGACCAACAGTAGTCCCCCAAAATGTTGGTGTTCCAGCGGCCTTGGTAGCGTTTTTCCATCATTACTTTTGGATGAATCAATACACAGCCTCCAGTCTTCCTTTTTGTACTCAATACCAAACTCATTCATCAGACCGGGAATTCTTAGCAGTACACTAAATCACCTTCTTGTTGAAAAAACTTGGAGAATTGCTGCTCTCTCTTTCTAAACATGTACATGATGGTTCCAACTGCCAATAAGTTCATTTCTTTTAATCTATAGCCAAGCAATTCAGCTTTTCCTTTCATTTAGCCCAGATCCCTAACCAAGTCGTTAAGCTCGGTCTGAGTAAACAATTTGGGCTCTAGACCTTCTGTATTACAATTGAATTAATCATCATCTGGTTCATCTAAAACACGTTGTACATCAGAAAATTCTTCTGTTGGAATAGAATTTAAGTCATCTGGTGCTTCAGGAACCGGCAACTCTACAACATGCCCTACCGGTCGGACGGAAGGTTAGGGTAGCTTATTACCTTCTTGTTGTTCGAATTATGGACAGTACTATCAACATTGCAATAGTAGCAATCATCGGAACGATTTCTTGGCACCCTCCATATCTTTGGAACAGCAAATCTAAAGGCTTTTTCTCCTTTTTGGACCATTTTCTCAAATCTTCAACACACATACATAACATACCTTATGTGGTGCGTAAGATTTATCTTGATCACCAAGTTTAGATCCAAAGTATGATAGATAAACATTTTTCACAAAGTTTCTAATATTTCTTTGGTGTTTTTCAATCACAAATTCACCACAAATATAACAAAAACTGTCGGCAGAGTTTTTACAACCACGATTAGACATTGTACTGAGAATATGTACAGGAAACAGGAAAGTAAGTTAGGCTGACAGTAAACAAAACACCATAAGTTAATACAAAAACAGAATCCACCTTTCTTTGCCAGTAAATGTTTTTCAGGAATGCTACCAAGATTATCTACATTCATTACACCTCCTTTTTGCATTGTTTTAACTGTATAAAAATTGTTAAATTCTTTCAAAAATCACTTAATTTAATAAATTTAACTGTAAAATGTGAAGATATTTAAGTATCATATTTGGATTTCAGACCCCAAAAAAACATAAGAATAAGGTATTTTCAGCAAAAAAGTTTTTTCCGTCGTTGGCCCGTCTAATGGGAGCAAGACTAAAGGAAAATCAAGACACGTTCATAGGATCCGATGTCCTGGAAAAAGGTTTGCACAATGTAAAATAGTGCAAGATGTTCGAAATTCTGAGAATTGGAGAACGAGTAATACACAATATGTTGAAGAGCCTAGAGCGAATAATGAAAGTGGGCGACGGAGAAGGAAGTACTCGGATTAAAACCGGTGTAAGACAGGGATGTAGTCTTTCGCCCCTACTGTTCAACATGTACATCGAAGAAGCAATGATGGAATTAAAAGAAAGATTCAGGAGTGGAAATAAAATTCCACGTGAAAGGCTATCAATGACTCGTTTCGCTGATGTCATTGCTATCCTGAGTGAAAGTGAGGATGAATTACATGATCTGATGATCTGCTGAATGGAATGAACAGTGTAGTAAGTACAGAATAAGGAGGGTAAACCGAAGACAGTCGAAAGAATTGAGAAGAAGCAGAAATGAGAATGGCAAGAAAGTTATCGTCATGATTGATGGTCACGAAGTAGATGAAGTTATGGAATTCTGCTATGTAAGCAGCAAAATAACAAGTGAAGGACGGAGGAAGAAGGACATCAAAAGCAAATTGGGATTGGCAAAAAGGGCATTCCTAGCCAAGGGAAAATTACTATTATCAAACATAGACCTTAATTTGAAGAACAAATTCCTGAGAATAGCATGCATTATTATTGTTCTACTATTTTTTATTTCTATTATTGTTAGTATTATTATTTCTACTATTCGCACTAGAAGCGGAAATTATTAAAACTTCTGTTCACATGTATCAAAAAATGAACCAAGGCGAATGGCAAGTAACCACAATTTGTTGATTTTTGTCCATATTAGACAGAAGGTAAGAGCTAAGTATTATGTTTTATTTATTTCAAAATATTGAGAAAACTCACAATTTAACATAACGTCAAGAAAACATATTATGATTGCCTACAGAGCATTGGCATTCGACCCTCTACATTCTTCTTAACGGTAAATGAGAAGAGAAGCGGAATTTCGTCGTAATTTTAAGACCGTGAGCTTTTTCTGGTCTCCCGAAAATTTTAATTTCTTGGACAAGTAGGGTTTCTCAATGTTCCTATTCATTTACCCACTAGAAAGTAACCATCGCCGTCGGGAAGTTACTGTGCTCGAAGCGATGCAGATGGTCTGCAGTAGTGATACAGCCAAAATCTGTCATTTTACATTCGATTAGTACCGCAAGTCCCTTTTAAGCATAGGAATACGTCCCATATGGAATAATACTGTTCCTACTGCACTTAATACATGGCGCGATGCATGACAGCAGATACTGACTCAACCATCGACCTGGTATAACAAGAAATTTGATTAATCTAACCAGATGGTGGTTTTCGTTGATCCACGCTTCCATCTAGACGATCCCATGTCCATTACAATTTTACTTGCCAGTGCCGTTGATTCACCATGGGATCACATAAGAGTCGTTGCTCCGGAGCCTCATCCTCGCTTTGAATAGCATGCTTCGAAACGCTAGCATTTATATCAACATTCTACTCCATCGTCAAGTCTGCTACAGAATGGTCTGCAAAACAGGCAAGCCTGTGACCTCTACCTTCCGTGAAGTGGTTTAGATCATCAACACGACGTTGCCCACTCGTGGTTTCACCATCATTCAACTGTTACCATGTGTAACATCAGCTCCTGCAGATCACTGCCTGACGACCGGACAACCGCTGCAAATTGTTCCAAGCAACTAATTCTGCATTACCCCACCCGTCACGCCTTTTACAACCACTATTCTACAGGTGACTTGGAAAAGATAAGCACTCAAACTGGCGTCACGAATGTGCAGCTCGTGCAGCTGTTTCAGCGCCATTATCGACCCTACATTAACATAGCTGTTAATAGTATTAACATGAGGCTTCACAAATACACAGAGGACGGAAGGCAGGACTCACACTGCAGTAGTGAGAGTTCATGATTTGCACCTCAATAGGTCAGAGGACAGCAGGGAGGGGGGGTGGGGGCGGGTGCCTGGGGAGAGGGTTGACTCATCACACATGAGAAAATTCCTAAAGCACGTGGTGTTAAAGCTGCGACAAATTTTATCTGGTGATTTAATTTCAAATTTTGTGTGTCTGTGCGAGATAAAGAAAGTTGGAATGTTATATCACCTGATGTAGACAGTTATTTCCAACCGCAGACTGGGAGAACCGTAGTAGAAATATAGACAAAATTTTCGTTCGTTCTTCAGTATTAGAGGGGAACTCTGTTAGTAAAACGGCAAATAATGTTTCAGACCATGTGACACAAATTTAGACATTGAAAAATGGTGTGCACACACTTATGTTCAATATAATTACAAACTATTTAGAAATAGTAATTTAGTGGCCACAAAGCCTTTTCTGAACCTCATTAAGAAACAGAAATGGAAACGCTCATAGTGCTGGTAACGCAGACTGTAAATATAATCCTTTTCTCAACTCGCTCGTCATGCTCTTTGAATACTTCTTACCATTAGAAACTTCAAAACAGAGTACTGGCACTAACAGGCAACTTGGGTAGCTAACTGATGAGGTAAGATATCATGCAAACCAAACTGGGAATTACGAGTATATCAAAACATTAGAAACTGTCAAGCTCGAGCTGCAATAGCCCATTACGAACAGTACTGTAAGGTTCTTAGAACGTCATTAGGAACTAGAAAAGCACGTGGTACGCAAATGTGATAGCTAATTCTCAGAATAAAATTAAAATCACCAAAAACGTTTTTGTTAGTGGTAAGTCGGATCACGTACAGTATTTAACTTTCACTTTCTGAATATAACGGGCAACATAAATAAAAAATTTGTTATTGAACAGAAGCATATAACTCTCTTTGATGGTGGTTGTTCAAGACCGCTATCTGAAATACACCTGAGTGATAATTATGAGGTGGAGACCGAGTGAATTATTAAATCGCTGAAGACTAAGGACACTCATGGCTGTGATGGAATAATTAGCAGGATACTCAAGCACTGAGCTGCATATTTTATCTAAGGACATAGCCACATGTGTCAGTTTTCTTGCTGAAACAAAGAGTTTTCTGAACAATTCAAGCACGCAGTAATGAAGCACATTTATGAAAAAGGATAAAGGGATGATGTGGCCGTTCTCTACGCCACTGGTGTTTGCAGAAGTTATTTATAAGTCTGTATATACTCGCGAAAGGATAACTGCTCACGTAAGTTCGCATGATTTGCTGCCCAGCGTACAGTCTGGTTTTAGAGGTGATTTAACAACAGAAAATGCTATATTCACTTTTTACGTGAAGCACTGGACGGATTAAACAAGGTTTAGCGAACCCTAGGTGTCTTTTTTGTTTTAAGTAAGGCGTTCGTGTTGATCACAAAATATTATTGTAGGAGTTGGATGATTATGCAGTAACTAACAATTGGTTCCTCTCATACGTTAAGAACATAAAGCAAAATGTCGATCTCTACAATAATGAAAAGGGCTATAAAGTAGCGTCTGACTAGCGTTGAGTAAAGAGAGGGGAGGTGAGGGGGGACTCAGGGCTCAGTTCAGGGACTATTACTGTTTCATACAAATATAAATGATATGCCTTCTAATCTAACAGATGACGCAAAAATATTTCTTTTTCTTTTGTTGAGTGCGATATAGGCAACATGTCAGATCGTGCAGATGTAGCTTACAGAAAATATATATTGATTATAAATCAGATTAAAAACCCAGTTTTTATATTTGCTAACACACTATTTAATTAAAACTGACATTTTGATTATACAGGGCGGTCATGTGATTAGTGAGTCTGGACAGTCAGATTCGTAGGTGTTATTTAGTGAGCTGTCAGGATCTTGTTCAAAAACTAAAATGTTCTAGGTTTACCATTATAGCCTTATGTGCAATAGGCGGTAGTAAAGCATGAAAATTAGTTTACTCTGCTTCATTTCATTCACTTACGACTTATGGAATTATATTATGAGGTAACTCTTCCTATAAAAAAAGTGCTTTTGGCTCACAAACTGGCATCAGTTTGTGGTGTATATTCGCTACCCTCTTCTCCAGTGCTATTTAGATGTCTGGGACGTCTGACATTGGCCTTCCAATACATATTTTCTTTGATACTAGACAGATATGCTCTTCATATTTAGATCACACCTACTTGATTCCTGTCCAGAGAGGAGTGCACTGTTCAGCTGGTTTGTTTTACAATAAGCTATTACAGACTGAAAAAAGCTTGGCAGTAATCTTCACATTTTCGAGTCGAAACTGAAGTATTTTCTGCTGGCTCACTCTTTCTATTCTACAGGGTACTTCCTGGAAAATAATTAAGCATATTCCTGCATTACGTCGTAGGTCCTATTAATATATGCATAATCAATGGCTTGTCGACTGTATTGTCTGAGGGTCACCACTTGGCCAGCAGGTCTACATACTCAGTCCCGCGACTGGGCAGAAAGGACTGCTGGCGAATGGAGTCGCACTCTGTTAGAGACGAAACACATTTATACGTTACGCCGTATGACAATCGCCGCGAGTATGGCGGCGACGTTGGAAAAATTCCCTTTCTACCAGTTGTAGAGAGGCACAACTGTTTGCTCCCAGGAGCTACTGAGTGTGACTTCAGGTCACAGCTAGCAGTAATTGAATGCACTCTGGATAAACAACTGTATGTCACGGACATTCTACGCCTGCATCTGTTACCTCTAATGCGACAGTATCGTGGTGCAATCTTTCAGCAGAACAATGTTCCTCGTTCTATGAACGTTATGCGAAATGATGAGATAGACTATGGCCATCAAGATTCCAAGATCTTTTCCCGATAGAACTTGTGGGGTACGAGCTCAGACGTCAGTTCTGTTCCAGTGCATCTGCTTATCAAGGACCAGTTACAAGACGTGTGGACCATTTTGAGTCAGGAGAGGATTCAACGGCCTTATGACAAACTTTCCACCCGAATAAGTTCCTGCATCCAAGGCAGATTTGGTGTAACGTGAAGTAATAAGTGGTTTCATACGTAAAATATCGTGGTGAATTGAACCTATATTTTAATCACTGGAAAAAAATCATGTACCCTCTCAACTCGTGAAGTTTCATTTCGTTTCCTCTTCCCTTTCTGAATGCTTTACTTTTTTTTACTAGTTAGTGTGCGTGGAAAACAAGTAGCTAATAATCTTGAGATTAGCTTTTAGTTGCAAAGAAGGTGAAATACAAATTAGCATAACAAATTACATTGAAAATTGGTCTCTTTTGGACTTACTGCATACGAGAAAAAATTGCGGAAGGTGAGAAGTGGACAGAATGGTGGATGTCTTTACAATACATTTAATACAGCCAACATACAGTTTATTTTCGATCTGGTGAAACAAATAACAGTAACATTTATAATATATCTTGGTGATGACAACGAACCTGCACTAATTTTTTGAAACATACCGAAATAACCCTAAAACAAGTAGAAACGAAACTGTTGTTTTCGGCGACTAATGTCGAACATTATACAGCATATGTACGTAAGTACTTCAACAAGTACGTTACACATACCGTTCCATACCACGAGCATTGTGTAATTGCAATGGCGCAATTTCAGAATGGAGTAAATGTTACCGGTTTCCTGCAAACGAAGTTCTGCTGCGGTACGGACCACAGGTGCATCAGCAGTGCGACTGAAATGGCACTGATCAGAAGTCCAGAAGCTGAAGGAGGAGTTGGGGACGTTGCGGGGTGGGGAGAGGGGGGGGGGGCAAACTATGAGGGGTTCACACAGGGAGTATGAAATGGCTTCGTGACCGAGCAGCGGATTTCTATAGTCGAGGAATTGAACGATTGCTAGAACATTCAACCGTTGTTTAAACGGACTTAAGTTGTGTAAACGTAGGTTTCCACGGCCACTGTCACCATCAACAAAGATTTTCGGGGTTTGTGACCGCAATGTCGATATGTAAAACTACCAAAGTTTCGGTCACTGTTGCAAGTGACCTTCTTCAGGGTGATTTAGTTTGCTGCTGAACGAGAAAACTTTCTTTCTTACACAGCTGTGGACTTGGATGTTATCTAATTCTGATAGCCTGTTGATATTGAAGAGGAGGGATGTTAGAAGTTCTTTATTGGATTTTTTATTATCTTTTCATTGTTGGACTCTGACAATGTTCGCGGAAGCCAACGTTTACATTTAACCAATCTGTATGGACAGCAGAAAGTTTACGGAAACATCAGGCAGTTGCAAACGCTGCGGCTAAGAAGAGGTAAGCCGCTGGATGATCTAGCCCTTTTGAAGAGATGAAAGGACAATGGTGTAGCGCCAACATTCTTACAGCTTCGAACAAGGCGAAGAATAAATTTGTACAAGCCAGCAAAGATTTGTTACGAGAAAAAATTCGCCACATTCGAGTAAGTCTCGACACAAACAGCAGGAGACTGTCAGTTGTCCCTCTTCCTTGCTGGAAAGCTGGACGACTGCGAGAAGGTCGACATATTAACCTTTCAAGAGGCCACAAGGTCGATTAATTGTACCGCCATCCATCAGCTGAGGAAGTTCGATAAACTCCAGCAGAAAACCACTTATGCTGGACACTCAAGACACATCTTAAGCAAAACCTCTCAAGACACATCTTAAGCAATGCAGCCACACAAAGTCTGACTAAGGGAATGAATTTCACTGTCGCTCCAAAAGACATTATCGAATCTGTTGATTCGATTCGTCACCTACCACAAGCTGAGGTGGAGAAGATTAGAAAAGAAACGGTACGGGTCCTGAGTCACGTAAAGCTTCCGAAACAAAATATCAGCAAGGAATAAGGTCATGCTATCGCGAAACTGAAGACTGCTCTCATTTAGTAATAACACGAGCAGACAAGGGAAGTGTGACTGTAGTGCTGGACGCGGAAGATTATAAGAATAGAATAGAGGATCTTCTGAGTGAATCCATTTATAAGAAGCTTAAGGGAGATCCGTCAGCCAAGATAGTCAAATCAGCGCAAGCGGCGCTAAAGAAAACTAGAATAAATAATGGCACGGCCAGAAGACTCGTTCCACAGCTCGCACTCGTTTGATGTACCAAAGGTCCATAAAGATGGCTTACCTTTACGACCGATTGTGAGTACTATTAATTCAGCCACGTACAGTCTGGCAAAGGAACTGGTTCCGAAGCTCCGTTATTTGGTGAGCCACACAAATTCGTACGTTGACTCCACCCATTTTGTAGAACTTTTAAAAGAAAAGTGTATCTCTGCCACAGACCTGATGTTTAGCTTCGACATGAAGTCTTTATTCACGAATTTACCATTACAATACACCATGGACGTCTTAGAGGAACGCATGGCACCCGATGTCTGCGAGCCAGTGCGCCACTCTTTAACGACCACCTACTTCGGGTGGGAAGGGTAATTCTGTGAACAGACAGATAGGCACCCCTCTCTCACCTATTGCAGCAGACATTCATGGAAGGATTTGAAGGAATAGCGCTCCAGTCCGCACCATTACGTCCAGAAAATTGACTCGGATATGTTGAAGATACCTTCGATATCTAGCCATATGGAGTGGATGAGCTGCGAAATTTCCACCAAAACCTCAACCAGCAGCACAGCAGAATCCAATTCACTATGGAGATAGACCAGAAGGGGGTGCTGCCTTTCCTCGACATGAACGTTTGAAGAAAGCCATAGCGTATATAGGAAGCCAACCAGTACTGACGGATACCTATATGCCTCCTCTCATCATCACCGTATGCAGAAGAAATCCATGTGTGAATGTGTGCATGTGTGAATTCTGAATGCTGACGTCATCGGTCCCTAGGCTTACACACTATATAAATTAACTTAAACTAACTTACACTAAGAACAATACACGCACCCATGCCCGAGGGAGGACTCGAACCTCCGGCGGGAGCGGACGCGTAATCCGTGACATAGTTCCTCAAACCGTGCGGCCACTCCGCGCGGCTAGAAATCCGTTATGCATCAAGAGGGCTCACAGGATCAGGGATAAGGAACATCAAAACCTTTAATCCATTTTTGGTCCCAATGGTTATCGGATGAAACCTACAGTTAAAACTATGGCGACAAAGAATGAAGGCAATAGAGGAGAGCTAAAGGAAGCACAAAACATCGCTCTATTACCAGATATTCAAGGTGTCACCAAACGGGAGGGAAAAATTCTCAGCCAAGCAGGCATAAAGCCGATTTACCGAAGCAACAACAGAATAACAAAGATGCAGTTGACAAACTACAAGCTGTTGGATTTCACAAAATCAGGTGAAAAAAGGATTAGTGTATGTAGCTGAGGCGGAGCGACCCTACCTGCCTATTACTTTCAGGAGAGACAATAGAGAGGCAATAGAAATAGCCAAGCGACACGTCAAAATGAACAAATGAGACTGGTAATGATTTCCAACGTCTTGGCTGCCAGCAACAACAGCGTTATGGGGCGACAACTCACGTGAAGCAATGTACACAGGCGCGCGGGAGACCGCGGCGGCTGCACATGCACAGGGTATTAGCGCGCTTCAGCCGGCCCAAGAAAGGAGGAAAGCAACGCCACTTTATAACTGCCGCCTGGTTTTCCATTCGCCGATTTCCACCGACCACAAGTAGTAATGCAAACACCAATCAAATCGTTGGGCTTGCACCAATGAAAAGAAATATTAAGAACACCAATAAAGAACTTTTAACATCCCTCCCCTTCATCCTTAACAGCCTGTCAGGATTAGATAACAGACACGTCTGCAGGTATGTAAGACATAAAGTTTTCTCATTCAGCAATAAATAATTACACCCTGAAGAAGGGCACGTACAACAGTGACCGAAACGTAGTTTTGCATAACGACAATGCGGTCACAAACTCAAAAAACATTTATTGACCATGATAAGTTGTGTTACGAAACTGTGTCACTTTGACATTTGCTGCAACATTATCACGGGGAACCAAATCAAATGAGAACTGAAACAGTAGAATTAACGTCACCAGATGTGAGTGTATCAGGTTGGACAATAGCGTGAAGGGACGCTGACAGATAGGTAAGGTATTTTGAGGGAACGGCAAATGATGTGGAAGAAACGAAATAACCATCGTAATATCCATTGACTCATTGTATTCGAGCAACAAAGCAGAACGTTATCTGATAGCTTTCCGGTACATTTGATCTTAGGCACTCAGACACCATGAGTGGGACTGGAATTCTCCCGGCTATCATTGCTTTTTATTACGAAGAGCGGATCACATTTTTTCCGCAAGACGATATCGACGAAACGGGTGTACGTGCGCTCGTGTGTGTGTGTGTGTGTGTGTGTGTGTGTGTGTGTGTGTGTGTGTGTGTGTGTGTGTGTGTCCAGATATTGTGATGGAGTATTAGATTTTATCTAATTGTAAAAAGCATTTCTATCCGCCAGTGCGTCTTTCGGCACTTTTTTTTCTCTTAGACAACAGGATATTTTCCAGTCGACTGATACCTATTTGATAAACAGCGGACCTCTCCTTTAACCAAGTCGATTATTTTGGTTTTAATCAATTAATTTTATTTAGCAAACCCAACATGAACAATCTGTGTTCAACCGATAGTTATGAGGTCAAATTCATTACATCTACCACAACGTGATGTATACAGAATATGATTAGAACCACTTCAAAACTCATTTATAACACTAAATTGGTTTCTTCCCACCTAAAATGATTCCAAAGTCACTTCTTTAAAAAAAAAAAAAGATACGTAGACACAACATTAACATAGCAGTTCATTTACTGTACGCACTATATTTCTACTTTGAAAATGTTTCAATAATTAGTAATAATAACAACGCTTAAAATAATTCAAAAATTTCATAATAAATTATTTGCTTAAATTAAAAATATTACAATTTTCGATATATTTCCGAACTATCGTCATTCAAATTCACATGCAACATTTATACGTAATTTGCACATACATAAATTGTTTGCACGTCATTCATCCTACAAATTATAGTTGTAAAAATGAAGCACAATGTACCATTTAACATATCGCTTTGTCAATTAAAAGACTGACCCCGCGCGGAGTGGCCGCGCGGTTTGAGGCGCCGTGTCACGGACTGCGTGGCCCCTCCCGCCGGAGGTTCGAGTCCCCCCTCTGGCATGGGTGGGTGTGTTGTTCTCAGCATAAGTTAGTTTAAGTAGTGTGTAAGTGTATGGATCGATGACTTCAGCAGTTTGGTCCCTTAGGAATTCAAAAGTTCAAATGGCACTGAGCACTATGGGACTTAACATCTGAGGTCATGAGTCCCCTAGAACTTAGAACTATTTGAAACTAACTAACTTACGGACATCACACACATCCATGCCCGAGGCAGTATTCGAACCTGCGACCGTAGCGGTCGCGCGGTTCCAGACTGAAGTGCCTAGAACCGCTCGGCCACCATGGCCGGCTTAGGAATTCACACACATTTGAACACACACACACAATTAAGAGATTGTATCGTGCTATTTACTAAAGAGTGGGCAAATACCATGCACCAGTTTCGTTACAGCTAAGGCATCTTCGTATAGCTCACCGACGTAACTTTCTGCTGATCGTTTAACTGGTCAGACAAATTTTTGTGGATGGAAGTTTTCTACTGTTCCGGAAAAGTACACCGTATTTACGATATACAAGTTAGTCTGGCGCCAGGCGTTGTACTGAGTAATGTCCTTCCAAATGTACCAATGCAACACAGCTTATTAAACATATCAAGGAGTTTTCCAGTCTCTGGCCTATATCATGTAGCTTTTCACTGCGCCAGCTTACATATATAGAGTCATACATGTTGCAATCCCACTCATTCGTATTCCGGTGCAGTATGCTTCTAGTGACACTGAAGGCTTTTATATCTCGTAATTTGTGCTTGGATATCAAAGCACTTATCGCTCTGTCGATTAACATAGAGCAAAATTTATTAATTCATCTTAAAGTTGAAGGTTTTCTATCGTTTCGCACCAAAATGGAAATTGTCAAGAGCTAACCAACTGATGTGTATTGACACGCAGAATGTGCTATTCTACAGAAGTGTACTTGAAGCGCTAAGGTACTGCTTGGGGAGTGGAAAGGTACTGGGAGCACAAAAAAATGAAAAGCAGTGTATTACCAGAAAAAAAATTAAAATCTTTGCAATGAGAAGGTACAGAATAAAGTATAATTCTAGAAATACATGGTAGTAAGACGATAATTTACACAAATAAAAATAAAAAAAACATTGTTCACGCAACATTGGCAACCGAGAATGTAATTATCAAAACAATTCAAATATTTAGCAGTTGCAACCAAATTATTAATTGCGTTACCAGATAACACAAGGACATTAGTTGATCAAGGGTACATTCAGCAAGTGCACAAACGACTTAAAGTCCAATGACAAATATCTTCGATGGTGAAGGCAAAATAGTTTAAAGTATTTAGCAGTTGCAGTAAAACTTGTTAATAGAGTATTACAGGTCAAGAATATCAGTTCATGAAGCACATAATTATAGCTGGAAATTGCACAAACGGCATCAGTCCCAATGATGAATATCAACCACGGCGAATCCATTTCAAGTAATACAATTTTACATACAATTTTGTTACGGAACGCGATACGTCGGTCATAAAGACCAGTTTGCGACAAACATGACCAGTTTTAAATGAACAGAATTTCATCACAAGGACTGATATAGCGTAACGGAATTAACTGCCACCGGCTATGGGAAAAACTTTACTAGGTGAAAGTGCTTCAGGATTTACTCGAAATTAGTAACTCTTTTCAAGGATCTTATGCTTACATCTGAACTAACCCCAAAGAGCATGCATGTAAGCAAGCTTGTAGACACTGAGAAAATCACGACGCGATGGACGACCAATACAGGAAGTTAAACTTACACTAAATCACGCAGCTAGAAGGTGTTACCTAGACTTACCAGAAATCAGTTGCAGTGAATCATATACAACTGAAATATAAAACAGCAAAGCAGGAGAAAAGGTTTCTCTTCATATGTTACAGGAAGGAAAAGAACGGTAATAACCTGCCAAATATACACATGGTATTAATAAGGCCCGGTGAGAAGAAACGCAAATACACAAGTCTCAAGATAATAATTACATTACCGAAAAAGATTAGTACACTTGGAAACATTACATCGATTATGAGCCGATGACACCATATGCCTCAAGGGAGATAGTTGATACTCTGATAATGCTGTCAAAATCGGCTGCTGACAAACACCGTTGTGGCATAGGTACCAAGGTGCCATTGTGACTATCCTTAAGTAGAAAATGCTACCAGACAGAAGGCTCAGTGCATTACCATGCCACTTATGACACGGTGCTTTCTACAGCCAACTGAGCGAGTTTGAAGGCGGTCAAGTTGAAGGGGATGGTCCTTTCGAGGAATTACCACACAGGTAGGACATTATGATTCAGTTGTGAAATGATGCTGGTATCAGTGATTACGCGAATATTCTTACACCCGTAGACGAAGTTCTGGGCAGTCACGCAGCACAGACACCCGACAGGGTCGATGTATCGCAAGGGCAGCAGTGGCAGATCGTACAGCTACCACGGCACACATAGGAGCGTCTCTGGGCGCAGACGTGTCAACACGAACTGTTGCATACCAGTTATTAGCAGTGGGACTACGGGGGCCCGTCTTCCATTGACGGCACAGCATGACGTCTGCGACTCGACTGGTGCTGTCAGACGATCACTTAAAATTGATATTCAGAGATGAAAACATGCAAGCGAGTAATGGTTTTTCGAGCGTGCGACATAAATCAAGTGCGCGCTGTCTCCTAGATAACATTTAGTACAAGACACTCTTGGCCCGCTCCTGCGGCAAGCTGCAACTTCCGTTCACCTTTGATGTTTCTGGATCGGGAGGGGGGGGGGGGGGGGGGGATGGGAGGGGGTCGACGGGAGTAGTCACTAATTAGCACTATGTACGTGCAGAATGTTGTTAGAATCATTCTTTTGCTGTTCCTGCAACACGAAGGTGATGTGTTGTTCGAAGCCGGCCGGGGTGGCCGAGCGGTTCTAGGCGCTACAGTCTGGAACCGCGCACCCGCTACGGTCTCAGGTTCGAATCCGGCCTCGGACATGAGTGTGTGTGATGTCCTTAGGTTAGTTAGGTTCACGTAGTTCTAAGTTCTAGGGGACTGATGACCTCAGAAGCTAAGTCCCATAGTGCTCAGAGCCATTTGAATCATTTTGTTGTTCCAACAAGCTAATGCTCGTCTGAGCACTGCGCTTGAAACTCAGCGTGCTCTGCAAGACGTGCGGCTACTTCCCCACCCAGCACGACCTCCATATCTTGTCTCCAATGGAGTGTTGCGGGCGAAAATTGAGTCTTGTGATTCGTTATCCGCCAACTCTAACAGAAAAACGTGAACAGGTCGAAGTGGTTTGGTATAACATATCCCAGAACTTGCGGTATTCGCTATTTGTACGATCGACTGGATGCCCGAATCAGCGCCTGCACTGCCGCTCCTGGAGGTTACACCACGTACTAAAATGGGTGTTTCAGCTTGGGTCAATATCTGGTACCTCAGAACTGCTTGTTTTATTGATCTGTAAATGAAATCATTTGATGCACTCCATACGCATAGTTGCAGTAATAAATGTTGAGTGAATTGGAAACCTCTAACAGGGTGTACTAATTTTTTTCTGGCATTGCGTTACGCGGGCTGTTAGTTCCGAAAACTGCTAATAACTAATAACGTGGACTTACTAGATTCAGCTGGCCAACTACTTCAGCAAAATATACAGATACTTTTTCTACAGATATATGAGAAATTTAAAAATGACTGAGCAATGACCTCATACCAAGGCAGAAAAGCTACAAAGAGGCAAACTTTGAAAGCAACGGATCATATTCGTAAACAAGCGAATGTAGCATACGATAAAATTGCAAACACATTTCACGTGATTACTTACTTAGCCACAAATTGTATCGACAAGAATTAAAGGTAACGAAAAGCACAGAGAAACCTTAAATCCAGTACAGTATAGCACATGGTGAAGTCATAATACTATAAATCAGCGTTAACTTTTAATACTAATTGTTAAACCTAACGGGACGAGTGCGCAAGTAACGAAAATTGACCAAAGGTATGATGAAACAAATACTGGAATCGGTAACTGAAACTGACATAAATAGGTTTATTTTAGTTACCGATTCCAACCCCCCCCCCCCCCCCCCCCCGGGTTCGTTATTTCGATCGTTCTAACAACAAGTTCGTGCACAAAACATTTACAAGATCTCTGAAAATAGTATGACTATCTTCATTACAATGAAACAGAGAGAAATTTGGAAGCTATACCAACAATATTTATTAGTTTTTCGTAGTAGTTCTGAGATGAAAAAGAAATCTAGAAATCCTACAAAAATATAGTCCACAGATTTATTGCAACAATGTCCTGAGTTATGAACCGTCGAAAAGTTGGAATCGGTAACCTCCTATTAAGGTCAATTTTACTTATCGATTCCAGCTATTAGATAATTTATTAATTAGACCATTTTTTCGGTACGTATGGGCGCTAAACTATAAGCTAATATGGTATCTGCATTATAATTGCTCTCTGAGCTATTGCAAAAATGTTAGTAATACTAGAATCGGTAACTAGAACTGACCTTCTATATAGGTCAATAATAGTTAGCGTTTCCAGTTTTTGTTATACACCACCGCACTTTTCGAGAGCAACTACAAATGTAGAAATGATTTACGTTTCAAAGCATACAACTGCAAAAATAATTTACACATCAATCATGGAGCGGTTGGAACCTGTAACTGGAATTGACCTACATAGTTCTGTATTTTTTTGTACATATTCGTTCGGCATGTAGTGCCTTTTCTTTAGAATTTAGTGAGTCGGTTTTTCCACATTTTAGGTTATTGTCTCGTATTTATTGTGATTCATTTAATTTTTCCATTTTTGTGATACATTTTAGTGTCTCCCGCCCAAAACTCCCACTTCCCTGCGCTTATTCCGTTTGACTCAATAATTAATACAAAATTAACGGTATTTTATAATAGTATGCCTTCAGCATGTGCTTTACTGTAATGCAGTTTAAAGGTTATCCGTGCTTTTCTAATCGCATAAATTACGAGAATACTTCTAACAAGACATGAAAATTTGTTTTTAATTCTTGTTCTTTATTATTTTCGTTATTATCAGTTCGCTTCGATATGATTCATGACGAAACTAACAACTGAATGAATGTGATTGTAATTTCATCGTATGCTACATTCGTTTTTTTACGAGTATATCCGTTGTATTCATAGATTGCCTATATATAGCGTGTCTGCCTTAGGTATGACGTCATTGCTCAAAGAGCTGACGAGTGGAATCGGACATTACAATTTATCCGGTGTTTTAGCATGGGTCCATATCTGGTACCTCAGAACGGCTTATGTTACTGAACTGTAAATGAAATCATTTCATGTACTCCATATGCATCGTTGCAACAATAAATCCCACTGGGTTTGGAACGAACATGGGGAAACAAGAATGTTGGAAGATAAAAAAAAAACTTTATGTGAAATTATTGTTAGCTCACCATGACTCAAGTAAGGAAATACGTATTTCCACAGAGAGTTCAGACTGCAGGATTGTGGGAACTAGAAGCAGTTTGTCATTTGAACATTAAATAAATAGGAGCGGCAATACTTAGTGATGCAAAGCGAGGCGTTGAAAACCTTAGAAACTATTTGATTAGCAGAACAGTTGTAATAGAGATGGGACACAAAGCCTTGTCGTTTGTCTGTGACTGTAGGTTTACTCAGGCCTACAAGCTGGGCATTGTCATCACATGAATATGATTCTGAAGTGAGATACCAGTCTGGATAAGAAACCACACACATAGAAGTATTATCTCGACTACTAATTCGTATGGATGGTGTTGATTTCACTAATAACACTGTAAAGATGTCAAAGTATAAGCAATAGAAAACATCGAATTTGGAAGTTATGTGAAATGAACTCAAAAGGATATGAGGAGACACAAGAATGACTGTGTTATTTTAAACATTATTAAAGCTAGCTGGATAAATAAAAATGAAGTTAACAAGGGAATGGTCCAATCCAATGTCGAAACACGCCCTGAAATTATTGTACAAGAAGAATGCACCGAAAGGAGGATCCTGTCCACATTTTAGCGGTTGAGTTTCACCGCAAATATTTCTTTCACTAAATGCTGAAAGTTGACAAATTCGTCACCATTAATGGAGGTGTGTATGAAAGATGATTATAAGACTGTTAACATAATTTAGATTCCTCCCAGAACAAACCACATGACTCTTGATAAAGAATTCTTTCTACTGTGAAAAGAACGTTCCAGAAAACTATCAGACAATGTAATTTTCGATAGCTCCATGTCATTTGAGATTTATCAGGAGAACATTATTTTTAAATTTCAGTCAGTTGTGCATTAGCAGATTGCATTGACACATTTTACGAATTGGTTTAAATTTGCCTGGTATGCAACACAATAAGCAAAGCAACGGCCATGACCATTTCTTACTGTACTGCAATTTTGATTAAATAGAACTAGTAATTACTGTGAAATACGCGAAAACATTATTCTTTCCATCAGATGCACATTATTAAAAAATTATCATAAGAACTGAGCTATGGGATTGGTTACAACATGAAGTATCTTTAAGAAATACTTATTTTCGTTAAATTTAAGTCACGATTGATGGAGGTCGTCTTTAATGGTATATCAAACACTGTCTCGACTCGTTTTCCGGTGATAGTTATCTTTAAGAGAGTTACATATGCAACAGTTTAGCTGTTGATATGAACTGCCTCTTACCCAAAACGTGACAAGTGACATTTATTGTATGCTTTATGTTTCTGAAATTCACATGTGTTACTCCGTATTTTTAGACTATGCGCACTATGTCCTCTTGTCACTGCCGATTGCATGTTAGGCAAGCCGGACTGTAGAAACCGGCGTCATAAGCAGTTCTTCGTGGGACCAGAACAAGTAACTTGCAGTACGTTTTGGAAGCTAAAATTTTAACAGGGCAATTCCCTGACTGTATTATTCCTGTACAAAAGATTAAGGGGTGTGTTTCTAGGTGTCGGACTCCAACGTTCCCTCGTAAGTTCGCTGAGTAAATCTAGAAGCGTCGACTGGAAGACAGTTGCAGAACAAATGATTAATAATTTGACACAAGATGTCCGCCTCGGATGTGACCACTATGCTCAAAAGAAGAGTGCAGGTAAACCCAAAAGGACTTTTATCTTTAATAACATGCAAGAGAGGGCGAGAAGAGTGCTAGTAAAATGTGAATTATGCCAGAAGACTAAAGCATCGACTCAGTAGATGAAAGGAATTATGCACAGTATTATCCCGAACTCATTCCTAGAAAAGGTCACTGTCAACTTGTACGGATGCCTTCCGACAACATGGTAGTGGCATTAGGTATAATGTAAAACTACCATGTAAGAGAAAGTGCGGAAAACGCCACATCATATGTTACGAAGAAGGATTAAAAGACTAGCATTACTTTTTCTTTTCTTGTATTGCCTGCCACCGTTACTGAGTGGTCAGCGTAGCGGAATGCCATTCCAGGGGCTCAGGTTAGATTTCCGGCCGTGTTGGATATTTTCTCCGCTCAAATGCTTCAAATGGCTCTAAGTACTATGGGACTTAACTGCTGTGGTCATCAGTCCCATAGAACTTCGAACTACTTAAACCTAACTAACGTAAGGACATCACACACATCCATGCCCGAGGCAGGATTCGAACCTACGACTGTAGCGGTCGCGCGGTTCTAGAATGTAGCGCCTAGAACCGCTCGTCCACTCAGGCCGGCGTCTCCGCTCAGGAACTGGGTTTTGTGTTGTCTTCATCATAATTTCATCATCATCGACACCCAAGTCACCTAAGTGACGTCAGTTAAAGAAACTTGCATCAGGTGGAGGTCCCAGCCTACCCATATGCATTCATTCATCCTTGTTATATTTGCTTTACATATTGATACCAGCTATTGTTTCATATTGACAAATTGCGGATTAAATTTTTTTTGAAATTACGGGTCCACCTTTTGGCCATATCCCAAGGACTCGATGAAGCCGCTGTGATTCTTACGGAGAAAGGCAGAACGCATGTTGGTGGAAAGATTAGCGAAATACTCTATTTGAAGAAGGACATTCACTTAAACCGAAAGAACTTTCCTCTAATTTTGGCACTCACTTAACAACTCAAAACTGTTTGTACATACAGTTTGTTACAAGACATGATTTCTTAACAATCTCTCTAAACATTATTCACAGCAAAAGGATGTGTAACTGGGAAACTTGAACATGGTTGTTCCACTAAACATCGATACAGCTCAAACACTGGCTACTGTTGGGGAAAAAAATCTCACTAGAATTTCCCGTCAAATGAGAACTTAATAATTCCTACGAATTATGAGTGATTGTCATCAAACCTGGCTTATAGCCGTTGATTTTGCTAAAGAAAACGCGTAGAACGCAAAGAAGTGATCCTAACATGGGTTGATAATAGAAACCAAATTGCTCTTTCAAAAACTAAGTTTAGGAACTGGAACATTTACACAGGCAAAATTTAGTCACCTTGATAATTAACTTAAATTACAACATGAATTGCTACTTTGTCAAACACGAAACGTCTAACTGGAATCAAAACCAGAAGTTTAACCTAGATCTACTAGAAAACAGATGTTACTCACCAGAACGTCAGTTCATGGCTAATCCACTCTGCAGTTTTCAGACACTTACGGATTTTGTGACATGGCGCCTCAGGCATGAAAGGGATAGGGTGAAGGCCCTGCCAACAGGAAAGTAATGAAATCCTGGGGACAGATACACCATCGAGTTGCGAATATTTTAAAACGGTCGCAAGTTGAACTTTCTAAAATGAGTGGGACAACTGTTGTCTCCAGTCCATTCTACGAAAACTTAATAGCTACACTGATCCTGCAATCGCACATTAACTTGTAGTCAACCACACACTCATACATGACAGAGACAACCCTGATTATTGGTAATACAGGATGCTGATGGGCAGTATAAGGAAATAAAAACCAGCAATGGTATTCCCCCTTCTCCCTGGTGCGACTATATGATACACAAAAGGCAGAAAGCTAATCTGCCGAATATGGTGGAGTCGTGTTAATCATAACAAATAACAAACTCATAAAATATGGCTGAGACGAATACCTTTCAGGATTACTTTGTAAACACTGAAAAGCCACAAAAGATCGTTACTGATAAAGGTCCACAGTTTATGTCAAAATTGTGGCAAAGAATTTTAAGGGAATAACAAGTACTAGCAGTACATATTTCTCAGTACTATCTGTTACCATATTAAGCAGGAAGGTTAATGAGGGAGGTAGGCCAGTTATTTAGAGGTTATTGTGCTAAAAAGCATTCAACCTGATGGAATTAAGGAACAGATGAAGTGCTGATAATGAAAGAATTATCACATTCAGTAACTGCATTCTTGCCTCAGGAATTAGTGCTTGGTGAAAAGGCATCAAACGATATTGAGGAAAATTTCCCCTTTGCACCTAAGATGCAAATGTCAGTAGAAGACATCAGTAAATCGGCTTGGAAGAGTTAAAGGATAAAGCTGAGAGAAGAAAAGAAATACGTAATCCTCGGGATAAGCTGAGAATATTTTACTTAGGAGATCCTTTCCTGGTGAAATGAGGGGCTAAATCATCAAAGACGTACAATCAAATAAAAAAGTTTTATGAAATATATGAAAATTTATACAAAATTATATGCATCGATCACGATATTGCGGTGGAAGTGGCAACACCTGCCGCAAACATGTCAATGAGTTCTTCAGTTTCACAGGTATCAAACATGGTTGTGTAGGAAGAAACATCAGTTTTGTAGTTCTTCTGATACTGGACTCGATCCGCCCGAGGACCATTCTCGGGTAACACCTGAAGAAGACAGCGTGTTACGCCGTCGAAACATCGTGCGACAACGACGCGAAAATCTGGCAAAAGTACCTTTTTTTTCAAAATGTCATCAGTTTCGTAATTAGAGTCATAAATTAGACACTTTCATTAATAAGAATTGATAGATCATTTAAGGCTTAAATATTTATAGTGATGCAAATTGAGTTAATTATTTAGCTACTGTATGGCACTAGCTACAAATATCGCCTGTATTTATATGTACAGATTAAGAAAAAGGGGAGACGGGAACGCCTTTACTGTGAAACGACTGTCAGATTAGCTGAGAATTTAATGGCATTTTCTGGGGGTGTGACGCAGTATAATGCCTTATCTCACGTGTGGCGATGAACTGACAACGGCCAGCTGTGCGATCAAGGTCGCAACAGCGGCCGGCAAAAGCAAGTGACACATTGACTCCTGAGATATATCGTCGTATAAAAGCTTATGTTTTATTTGAATATTCGCTAAATAGATCATAAATTGAATAAATATAGGGATTGTGTCATGACTAGTAGGTTTATGTTAAGGTGGTTAAGATTATTGTGATTTTGTTTTCAGAAAATTATGATACTGTGTATACTAATATGTCTGCAGTGTAACGTATGTTAAACGCAATATGGTGTTGGAGAGTAATGGAGAAACGATGCTAAAGACAATTGAATGGCATGACTGGCCTGTGGATTGAAGGGTGATCGTTCAGCCGAAATGACAGATGTAAGAAAATGGACAAATGAAGTGACTGTGTAATGAGTGCAACACATTAAATCTGTTATGTTCTGAATTAGAAAGTAGACAATTATTAACAATTAACTATATTGTTATAGTTGTAAAATGAAGTAGAAGACCCAGATCAGTTATATGTTTGCCACATACAGTATACAGGGTGGTTCACTGATAGTGTCCGGGCCAAATATCTCACCAAATAAGCGTCAACCGATAGATGGCGCTGCCATAGGTCAAATTGATATCAACTGCGTTTTTTAAAATAGGAAGCACCATTTTTTATTACATATTCGTGTAGTACGTATAAAAATATGAATGTTTCAGTTGGACCTCTTTTTTCGTTTTTGACAGATGGTGCTGTAATAGTCACAAACATATGGTTCACAATTTTAGACGAACAGTTGGTAACAGGTAGGTTTTTAAATTAAAATACAGAACGTAGGTACGTTTGAACATTTTATTTCGGATGTTACAATGTGACACCGTGCCTTTGTGAACTTATCATTTCTGAGAACGCATGCTGTTACAGCGTGATTACCTGTAAATACCACATTAATGCAATAAATTCTCAAAATGATGTCCGTCAACCTCAATATATTTGGCAATACGTGTAACGACGTTCCTCTCAACAGCGAATAGTTCGCCTTCCGTAATGTTCGCACATGCATTGACAATGCGCTGTTTCATGTTGTCAGGCGTTGTCGGTGGACCACGATAGCAAATATCCTTCAATTTTGCCCACAGAAAGAAATCCGGGGACGTCATATCCGGTGAACGTGCCGGCCATGTCACACAGTGAAACATCTTGTAGTAACATCGGTAGAACATAAGGTACGAAATCAGCATACATTGCTTCATTTAGATTGCCGTCGATAAAATGGGGGCCAATTATCCTTCCTCCCATAATTCCGCACCATACATTAACCCGCCAAGGTAGCTGATATTCCACTTGTCGCAGCCATCGTGGATTTTCCGTTGCCCAAAAGTGCATATTATGCCGGTTTACGTTACCGCTGTTGGTGAATGATGCTTCGTCGCTAAATAGAACGCGTGCAAAAAAATCTGTCATCGTCCCGTAATTTCTCTTGTTCCCAGTGGTAGAACTGTAGACGACGTTCAAAGTCGTCGCCATGCAATTCCTGCTGCACAGAATTATGGTACCTGTGCAGTCGATGTTGATGGAGCATTGTCAACACCGACGTCTTTTAGATTACCGATTCTCGCCCAAATTGTCTGCTACTGATGTGCGGATTAGCTGCGACAGCAGCTAAAACACCTACTTGGGCATCATCATTTGTTGCAGGTCGTGGTTGACGTTTCACATGTGGCTGAACACTTCCTGTTTCCTTAAATAACGTAACTATCCGGCGAACGGTCCGGACACTTGGATGATGTCGTCCAGGATACCGAGCAGCATACACAGCACACGCCCGATGGGCATTTTGATCACAATAGCCATACATCAACACGATATCGACCTTTTCCGCAATTGGTAAACGGTCCATTTTAACACGGGTAATGTATCACGAAGCAAATACCGTCCGCACTGGCGGAATGTTACGTGATACCACGTACTTATATGTTTGTGACTATTACAGCGCCATCTATCACAAAGCGAAAAAAGTGGTCCAACTAAAACATTCATATTTCTTTACGTGTTACACGAATGTGGGCTCCTATTTAAAAAAACCAGTTGATAATCGTTTGACCTATGGCAACGCCATCTAGCGGGAGAACCATATCGCCATCTGGTCTCCCCTTTCAAGGTAGACGAGTTTCGTTCTTCGTGAGATATTTGGCCTGGTCAATGTCAATGGACCACCCTGTATATGATAATACAAAGAACTGAACATCAAGACCATCCAGTGGATTGGCAGCTGATTCTGGGACAGCGATGACAAACAAAGGGAAATTAACAAATGTAGTGTTTGTGTAGTGAGTATAATGTATGAAATTTGTTGTGTACTGTATGTACTGAATATAGAAATTATACTGTTGTTACCAATTATTACATTATTATAACCGTAAAGTGAAGTAGAAGAACCAGATAATTAGTAATGTTTATCATATGTAATATATATGATGGTTATTTGACAGAAGAAAATAACTTCTTAGGGATTAAAAAAATGCAATTTTGAAAAAATTATGAAGCAATATATTTGGCAAACAGTATTGTGAACGTGTGGATAAAACTCCAGTACAGATGGAGGTTCCAGTAGGTTAAAAAGTTTTAATTTTTTGACATAAAAACAGATTAGCGATATAAAATTAATTGGGAGGCACATGACGTTTACCCCATAACTCTGTCCATATTTCATAATGAAGTTCATGAATGCTCAAGTTACAGTTAAGTCAGAGAAAAGTTTAGGTCGGTGGACCTACACACCACACATAGTGGCAGGTGCGTCATGAAGCATAGGATAGGTTGTGTAACTAGAAGTGGTATCATGCTGAAAAGTGTGGAGAGCGTTTTTATTCATCTACTCGGTACCAAGAGACTTAATTATAGTTATTTAAATTACTGTACATTAGTAACATCATAGTTAATATAATTATTTAATTTACTGTTTAGATGTTTATGCAGATTCCAATTACACTGATCACATTATCCACACTGTTTTCTGATTATAACTATAGCTTTAAATTCGTCCTAAACGTTGTGGCACATCATTTGAGTCGTCGATTAGTATTGAAACAGGCAGTATATTGTTCCATGTATGTTTCTTAAGTCCGCGTAAAAACGTTATTAAATCTGGAATAGTATCGGAAGACATATGTGTATGACGCTGTATGGTCATCAAAAGATGGCTGTGATATTTTTGTGAAATATCACGTTGCTCGATAAGCTATAATTTGAGCCTATGAAACTTATATTTCCTTTAGAGTAGCTCCCAAGTAATATGCCTTTATAACTATTTATTTTCCTTAGTCTGAAATTTAGAGTAACTGAATACCTTTATTTTGAGACTTCTATTTTAGTGGTGTTATGTTATTCTCAATTGCTTAGCAGTTAAAGAAACAAACGGAGAGAGAAACTCCGTATGAGCTAGGGAAGAGACTGGAACAAATTCTGGCTTACTCCTTCGCTAATTGGTGGACGTAGCTCCCCATACGCAATAATTCGTAAAGATCAAATTGCTCTGTTGGCTCGTGTGACACAGTAATGTCCACAGCAGAAACATTCGATATCTCATCCTAATTAATCAGCTACTTAGATAGGAAAGGATTAAAGGAATACTCCAACAAATTGCTACTATTCTGGTAATGTTTATTCTGTGTACGTTTCTCCACCATATTCAGGACATCTTCATTGGTGCACAGTCAAATCAATTTGTGCCATCACCATACGTATTTAACCTTTCTAACTATGACTGTATAGAACTTATCAACAAGATTCGCGTAGTAGTTATATTATCTTTATCTTTACCAAGACAAGTTTCACTACAATTGTGGCACTCTCTGTGGATATTTATTTGTTCTTTAGGTGTTTACTGTTTATCATTACAACAAGACTTTCGGGCGTCACTGTATTTTGTGCACAAGTAAACAACAAACGAACAAATTAGTATTTCAGCATTTTTGAAGTGTAATAATTCTAGACATTGGTCTCCTTTATGAAATATACTTTAGTTCGTCTTCAGTTGATAGAAACGACACTTTTTATTAGGGTGAATGGAAATCTTTAGTGCCAATAATTAATCATTGGATGTCTAGTGAAATTACACCTTTTGAACTGTATTTGTTACATAATGTATATAAATTCATATTAGAGCACTAGTCTTGTTGTTACGCAAACTTTCTCTCTATTTGACCTTCTGGGTCTCTCAACCAAAAAGAAGATTCTAACTAGTTATCTCCAGTGAACTTAAAAGTACGCATCGGACTGCAACCCAAACCATTCCTTCTGTGTGCATTGCTGGCCGAGGTAAGGTATCCTGTCTGACACCCACTCCTTCCAGTGCATTTAATCTGTCAAAAAGTTTATAGTGTCACATATTTCGCTGCAAAGTGAAAGTTTGATTCGATGTTCCAGTTTAATCTAGATTTTGTATTTGACTGGTTTAATATGGCTCACCGTAACTTCCTTTCTTGTGCCAACCTCGTCATGTCAAAGTGGCACTTACATCCAACTACCTAAATTATTTTGTGGATAAATTCCAATCTCAGCCTTCCGATACAGTTTCCACATGCGCAACTTCCTCTATTATAAAGAAAGTTATTACCTGATGTCTTAACACATATTCAATCACCCTGTCCTTGAATCATTGCAGCTAAAAAGTATTAGGTAATACACTTTCTTATGTAACAGCTCAGTCGAATAACCCAGTCCATTAAAACTTCTTCTCTCATGGCAGCAACCCTGCTGTTTGCTAATAGAGAGAATGTAGTGAGTGATTTCAAGTTCCCGATTAATTTTCACACGGTACAGTATCATAGTACCCAGATATTCAGCTAAAAGTAGAACAACATTCCTCTGAACGAATACAATAGTGCGAGTTAAAGCTTGCAGTAGTGGTAGCAATAATTTAGTGTATCACAAACAAGAAATACGCATCTCCAGTTCAGGATTGTGACCTATATGGAGGCATACTAAAGGGTTTTACACTGTGTTTTCGGCTGGGCGTGTTAGTACCAGGAGCGACTCATACCTAAGGCAAATTTCCGCGTAGATTTCCTGACACAAACTTCAGTGTATGAAGTGTGATATCGTACATAGCTACTTTTTAAGTAGGAAATTGCGCTGTAAGTCACTTTCATACTAAGCGCGAAATTAAGTAATTAATTTACTGCAGTCGACACCGTGCATGAAGTGAGTAGTGCGTTGCATTTCTCATTACATTATCATCTTAGTTGCTGTTGGGGTCTCGTTAAAACTTTAGAACACACTTACGAAATATTAGTAAAAACCTATGATTCTTACCAGTGTATAGATTCTCGATATAGTAGAATATGAGAATAAAGGAGCTGTACTAGTGAGAGAATTACCTTGTTCCCTTTGCTCAATAATGGACTAGATATTGTCATAGGTAGCAATAATATGGGACAGAGTTGTTAAAAAATTTATCGAAATACTTGCAACACGAAGAGTCAGATTTAATTAGCTTTTCGTTTTCACATTTACTGATTAGCACACTGACTAACTAAAGGAAAACTGCCAGTCAAGGAATACAAGGGCCATACTAAATGCTAAGGAGTCTAAAATGATATCTCGATGTTCTAATTTCTGGACATTTTACC
Source organism: Schistocerca serialis cubense (assembly GCF_023864345.2). Taxonomy (NCBI): domain Eukaryota; kingdom Metazoa; phylum Arthropoda; class Insecta; order Orthoptera; family Acrididae; genus Schistocerca; species Schistocerca serialis. Next base: position 494,544,545 of record NC_064638.1, read on the forward strand.
AGAGAGATACGAAAACATTTTCTAAGGGAAAACGTACGCAGTGTTACTGAATGTATTTCAAGTACGTAGACTACTATCAGGTAAATACTTTCACCGCTTCCGAGCAACATAGTCACTGTTGACTGAAATATTTTACATTTGGGTTGATTTGCTTGTAGAGAAATTGAGTTTTTCAAAATAACCCGACTGGTCCTCGAAAACTATGGAAACACAGAAAATGCTAATTCGTTAAATTAATTACATTCAGTACTAATGGTTTAGTTGTAAAGACCATGAAAGACAGTAAAGCTCTTTAGGATAATTAGGTTAATGTGCTTCAGATCTTTTCTGTAATTAAATTATTCTTTTCATGACGTAATCCACTGGCATTAAAAAGCTACATCACGTCAGTAAAATTTTATTTTATGTAATGGAATTTCCTGACAGCTTTAATTTATTGCTGCACTGCAGTGTGGAGCGGCTACAAAAGAAATAGCAAATGGCTTGGACGCTGTAGGTTTTCTGAGCACTTTGAGCTCAACTGACTATAAAGCTACACATAGTGCAGATGTTATTACATTGACCAATATTTAACGAGTAGTCTCAGAGCAGATGCTTGTGTTATAGTAATGGTAGTCTTTTGAATGAAAGATGCATTTAAAATAATTATTTTACACAACAGGTGCATCGAAGAAACGAATTTACTTACAGTTTAATTGTTACCAGTATAGTGAGTCGATAAATAATAGAATCAATGGAGAATGGAAGAATATTAATCAGTGAGAAAGGAGTCCATGAAGCCAATACTTAATTGGGTTCCATACAATGAATTTGTTTTTTGGTTGGATATGCCTTGACCAAACACAAATTTTCCCTCCTTTTTGCCTAGAAGCATTTCACTGAAGTTTAATTGTTGTTTTCATTTTTAAAAAAGGCTCATAAGACGCAAAAGAAAACTGAACATACCAACTTACAAAACGCAGGCACACAGAAAATCAACTTACACAACATACACACAAACACACACGATCAAAAGCGCCCGCAGTATCATGTTAATGCTACACTCTCATCTACAGCAAGAAAACAGCCAACAGGATAGGCCACATACTTAAAAAAATTACGATAAAAATAGCCTACAGAACAAGTAGCTCTATGTGAGGAGAATTAAAGACGACCTGTACCAATACGGACGAATACTAAACAACTGGTATTTACTAATATGCGAGAACTGTAATTAAAGTTATATTGGACAGACAAGCAGAAATTTCATTATTAGTTACACAAAACCCAGAACAGCACTGAAATATGAGCTGTCATTCCCCATTCGCAGAATAATTTATGAGTTCAGACTACGGCAGATATCAGCAATGACCTGAAAATTCTCAGATGCGGTAGCAGTCTCCCAGAAAAGTTAATAATTGAGAAAAGTTAGCTAATTCAGAAAGCCACAATTGAAGGCAAAGTAATTATAATCGAATACACAGCTCTCTGAAACGGATGCCCTCAAACAAATGTCATACGACTCAAACCCATAAACACTTAAATAAACACGTACGCGCGCACACACAGACACACACACACACACACACACACACACACACATGCACACACACACACAGACACACACACTACAGAATATTTACGACCACAACTTTCCCGCTCTTTAATTTTTGGTATAAATAGGTTTTCTACATCATGTTCTTTACGCTTGCTGTTAAACGATGAAAGACAAACAACTGTAAAATCAACTACAGAGAACCACAGAACCACTTCGTGGGTAATAAGTTATACAGAAAGAATCGTCTCCTTTTTGCAAAATTTGTGAAAACTATGTTAAGAAATCAATAATACGCGTGCACTAATAGTAAACCGAGATTTCCCTGTTATTAAATAAAAAGAAAATGAGTAAGCCCACTGACGATGCCGTAACTTCTGTGATTCATGTGACGGCTAGAAGAAGAAAAAAAATTATGTTTATTTACTTGTTTGCTTACTTGTAGCCTTTAGGAGACCCATTGCACGATCAACCCCTCCGTTTAATTTCAAACCACTTGACTTTGGTCTTTGGATCCAATCGAAAAACAAATTTATTTCGAAGCAGTACAGTTTAGGCACCCAATTTCCGGAGGGAGTATCTCATAAAGACCCGAGATTTCAATACAACTTAGTGAATGTTACTGGATTTGCTTCAGTTCATTCGGAAAACACTGTTACCAAGAAATTCTGTTCGTTCATATACTTTTCTGTCAGTATATTTCAAGAGATAGTGGTTAAGTAAAACTAAACTCACTAACTACAAAATGTAGGAATAACTACATTACGAACTTATTGAGCTATCGATTCTACACTCTCCATATATCTTTCTAAAAGAACTTTGAAACTATAGGCTTCGAGATTTCATTTGCTTAAAAAACAATTTATGCGATGAGTGTTTGTCATTAACCCAAATATTCATTTTCACTCTGTTTCCCTGCTCACTAACGTTGATTGCATGTTTGAACATCTGTTCACAGGACTACCTAATGTACGTGCGAATGGTCAGGTGTTTAACATGACTCTTTCTTTAGGAAAATCTGATTATCTACGTAGAATTTGAAACTTTGAAAATTTGGCATTTGATGTATTGTACGTTCGCTTTCTCATCTTTCCCCGTAATTCATCAAATGGTTCAAATGGCTCTGAGCACTATGGGACTTAACATCTATGGTCATCAGTCCCCTAGAACTTAGAACTACTTAAACCTAACTAACCTAAGGACATCACACAACAGCCAGTCATCACGAGGCAGAGAAAATCCCTGACCCCGCCGGGAATCGAACCCGGGAACCCGTAATTCATCAGAACTACTTTTCACCATAACGTTTCGTTTTAATGACTGTAGGTACATTAAGTATATTTTTGTCATCTGAACCTGTGGTATACGCTGTGGCATCACTCCGTTTTTTGCCGCTTTGGTTGGGTTTCTACACACTAGTATCCTTCCATGACTTATTTAAACGCACTGCTATAATGCAAAATTCGTCTGCGATCTGTGCTGTGATTCTCACACTTAACGTTAATTTTACGGATCTGAATGGTATGTAATCTGACTTTTTTCATAGAAAACCATTTACAGATTCGCGACCCCAGGAATTCGTAATGCGATCGTTCTGTGTTCGATTTGTAATCCGGCCCACAGTTATACTCTGTCAAAAAATTTCATACTACACACAGTCCCCTGCCGATTGAAAGATATGTTTTTTCTTGGATGTATGTCTTACAGCGTCTATAACCATTTCTTCACGCCACACTCGCGGAATTTCTTGACAGTTATATAGTAACCTCTGGGAATACAGCGCATTTCATCTTGGCACACGAATAGAGCACATTGTAGACTTTAGGAGTCCCTTTGCATGGTCAACACCTCCGTTTTATTTCAGACCACGTCACTTTGGTCTTTGGGAACATTTCAAGGGTGTGGTGTAGTTTACTGCTGTTGCTAAAGGAGGGGGCTGATTTTACACGTATGTGCCTCTTGGAAAAAGAAGTACAGTTATTCTCAGCACTTCTGTACGATCATTTTTGCTAAGATACCAAGCGTCTAATGAGTCACAGTGCAAACTATTCGAATGCATTTTCCAAAATTATTAGAATCTGCAGTCGATAAAGTATGATAAATGTAAATCTATTGTCATTCATTCTCAGAAATTTACGAATTTATGGATATCTTATACTGATGGGTAGAGGAGAGTACACTTGCTTTGTTAGGGGTAAGTTATTTGGCGGCGACAGTGTATAGAATAGTTCAGCGTATCACATGGCTTATTTTGAGTTTTGTCAGCAGGATGTGTAATGTTGTATCTTCATTGCCACTGTAATGTCCTTGTACCATAGGAATCAATGGAGATGACGTTGTTCGGTGGTTGATATCCTCTTTCTACAACACAACTGCACACATATATTAACAGGGTTTTTTATTTACGTAAACAGGAAGCTGCTTACCTTTAAGGGTCCAGGTGTTGTGGTACAAGCTCTTCACCAATAGTTCACATTGGCCTCACTGCTGGTGAAGTACAAGTCCCGCTGTGCGATGAATGACAGATTCCAAACTAGAGTGCAAGTTAGTGCGCCAGTGAGTGAGCTAGTGGCTGGGCGACTGTGACTGCGCTAGTGACCGACACTGAACTTACGACTGAGACTGGCTGACTCAGACTGAGGCTCTCCGGTCAGTGGCAGCGATCTAAATACTTGCAGACGAGAGGGCGTTGGCGGCGTGTTGTTCGCTAGTCTGACTCTGGTCTCTCTCCGAATAGGCGCGCTTCTTCCAGCGCCCATTATGGACCTTGTTGCTACATCTTTTCCGACACCAGGTTGAAGATACACACCAGGCAGAAAATACCTGTTTGGTAAAACACCATTTCCAGCTGCGTGAACAAGCACATGTGACAATCACATGTTGGACATCAGGATTACAGGGCGTCGCCTCTAGTGTTTCCCACTCTAGTTGTTGTCCATAATTTATAATACCGGATTCCTAGAATGGCTGGAATCTTGTATCGAATCGTAACCATCACAGAATTATGCGCACCATTCCACAGCGGTGGTTTCCGATAGACATACTGCACCATACACATTCTTCATTTTCCATGGGATGTCAATCGGCTTTTGTCCTTCGAAAGCCCAGGCGATAATAATAATAGCACGTCAGTCGTATATGGATTTATTTCGTAATAACGTCGCCATATTTCACGTTTCTGGATCCACACATGCATTTCCAAAGGACTCTAGTGTCACGATAACCCCGTGTGTACATTTCGATGCTTGTGCATGTGTATTGAGGTCGCGCTGCTTTCAATATATGCTACAGCAACACCCTCAGACCGAAACTTTTTGACCGCCCCCTGTAGAACATGTCTCAGGAAGCATGGTATGCGCGGGATTAGCCGAGTGGTCTTAGAAGCTGCAGTCGTGGACTGTGCGGCTGAGCCTGATGTACTACCAGAGACGGGGATGTGTCAGTGTAGGAGCCAGTGGTAATCGCGGTCAGGGGTCGTTGTGGAGAACCTCGATAAACGTCACTGGGAGCGGTCGTGGTCTGCTGGTCTCCAGGCAGTAACTGAACGATTCTGCGTTGCGTACAGCTGGAACGGAGGTGTCCTTCTCGGCACTACACGCAGGAATCGGCTACGAGGGTAGCGGAGTACGTGTGGAGTACACATGTGGGTTTTTTAGGTTAGAGAATTCCCTCCCTAGGCCCGACAAGACGCCTCCTGAGACGCGGCAAGGTAGGAGTAGGCCAAATGCAACGGGAAATAACAATATTAATCTGCTAATAGTAAATTGCAGGAGCGTCTATAGAAAGGTCCCAGACCTGCTCTCATTAATAAACGGTCACCATGCCCACGTAGTACTAGGGACAGAAAGTTGGCTGAAACCAGATGTAAACAGTAATGAAATTCTGAACTCAGATTGGAATGTATACCGCAGAGACAGGCTGGACGGTAAAGGGGGAGGCGTGTTTATAGTGATAAGAAGTGCAATAGTATCGAACGAAATTGACGGAGATCCGAAATGTGAAATGATTTGGGTGAAGGAAACGGTTAAAGCAGGCTCAGACATGGTAATTGAATGTCTCTATAGGCCCCCTGGCTCTTCAGCTGTTGTCGCTGAGCACCTGAAGGATAATTTGGAAAATATTTCGAGTAGATTTCCCCACCATGTTATAGTTCTGGGTGGAGATATTAATTTGCCGGATACAGACGGGGGGACTCAAACGTTCATAACGGGTGGCAGGGACAAAGAATCCAGTGAAATTTTTTTATGTGCTTTATCTGAAAACTACCTTGAGCAGTTAAACAGAGAACCGACCCGTGGCGATAACATATTAGACCTTCTGGTGACAAACAGACCCGAACTATTTGAAACAGTTAACGCAGAACAGGGAATCAGCGATCATAAAGCGGTTAGGGCATCGATGATTTCAGCCGTAAATAGAAATATTAAAAAGAGTAGGAAGATTTTTCTGTTTAGAAAAAGTGACAAAAAGCAGATTTCAGAGTACCTGTTGGCTCAACACAAAATTTTTGTCTCAAGCACAGATAGTGTTGAGGATCAGTGGAAAAAGTTCAAAACCATCGTCCAATATGTGTTAGATGAGTATGTGCTAAGCAAGATCGTAAGAGATGGCAAAGAGCCACCGTGGTACAACAACCGAGTTAGAAAACTGCTGCGGAAGCAAAGGGAAATTCACAGCAAACATAAACATAGCCAAAGCCTTGCAGACGAACAAAAACTACGCGAAGCGAAATGTAGTGTGAGGAGGGCTATGTGAGAGGCGTTCAATGAATTCGAAAGTAAAGTTCTATGTACTGACTTGGCAGAAAATCCTAAGAAATTTTGCGTCCTATGTCAAAGCGGTAGGTGGGTCAAAACAAAATGTCCAAACACTCTGTGACCAAAATGGTACTGAAACAGAGGATGACAGACTAAAGGACTAAATACTAAATATCTTTTTCCAAAGCTGTTTCACACAGGAAGACTGCACTGTAGTTCCTTCTCTAGATTGTCGCACAGATGACAAAATGGTAGATATCGAAATTGATGACAGAGGGATAGAAAAACAATTAAAATCGCTCAAAAGAGGAAAGGCCGCTGGACCTGATGGGATACCAGTTCGATTTTACACAGAGTACGCGACGGAACTTGCCCCCCTTCTTGCAGCGGTGTACTGTAGGTTTCTAGAAGAGCATGAGTTTCCAAAGGATTGGAAAAGATCACAGGTCATCCCCGTTTTCAAGAAGGGACGTCGAACAGATGTGCAGAACTATAGACCTATATCTCTAACTTCTATCTGTTGTAGAATTTTGGAACACGTGTTACGTTCAAGTATAACGACTATTCTGGAGACTAGAACTCTACTGTGTACGAATCAGCATGGGTTTCGAAAAAGACGATCTTGTGAAACCCAGCTCGCGCTATTGGTCCACAAGACTCAGAGAAACGGGTTCGCCGTGTGTCTTGACTTCCGCAAGGCGTTCGATACAGTTCCCCACAGTCGTTTAATGAATAAAGTAAGAGCATATGGACTATGAGACCAATTGTGTCATTGGATTTATGAGTTCCTAGATAACAGAACGAAGCATGTCATTCTCAATGGAGAGAAGTGAGAGTAATATCAGGTGTGCCGCAGGGGAGTGAAGTAGGACCGTTGCTATTCACAATATACATAAATGACCTTGTGGATGACATCGCAAGTTCACTGAGGCTTTTTGCGGATGATGCTGTGGTATATCGAGAGGTTGTAACAATGGAAAATTGAGGATCTGCAGCGAATTGACGCATGGTGCTGGGAATGACAATTGAATCTCAATGTAGACAAGTGTAATGTGCTGCGAATACATAGAAAGATAGATCCCTTATCATTTAGCTACAATATAGCAGGTCAGCAACTGGAAGCAGTTAACTCCATAAATTATCTGGGAATACGCATTGGGAGTGATTTAAAATGGAATGATCATATAAGGTTGATCGTCGGTAAAGCAGATGCCAGACTGAGATTCATTGGAAGAATTCTAAGTAAATGCAATCCGAAAACAAAGGAAGTAGTTTACAGTACGCTTGTTCGCCCAGTGCTTGAATTCTGTTCAGCGGTGTGGGATCCGTACCAGATAGGATTGATAGAAGAGATAGAGAAGATCCAACGGACAGCAGCGCGCTTCGTTACAGGATCATTTAGTAATCGCGAAAGCGTTACAGAGATGACAGATAAACTCCAGTGGAAGACTCTGCAGGAGAGACGCTCAGTAGGTCGGTACGGGCTTTTGTTGAAGTTTCGAGAACATACCTTCACGGAAGAGTCAAGCAGTATATTTCTCCCTTCTACGTATATCTCGCGAAGAGACCAAGAGGATAAAATCAGAGAGATTAGAGCCCACACAGAAGCATACCGACAATTCTTCTTTCCACGAACAATACGAGACTGGAATAGAAGGGAGAACCGATAGAGGTACTCAAGGTACCCTGCGCCACACACCGTCAGGTGGCTTGCGGAGTATGGATGTAGATTTAGATCTAGATATAACCCGAGCATGTCTTCGACTGGCCATCATAAATTATAATTGCCTGCCATCCGCCAATATATGAGGACAGCACATGTTCAGTTAGCTCTATGCGGATCTGTCATACTCCTTTGAGAACCGGGTATATGAACTGAACCCCCTTTACCGCTATATGGCTAAACATCTTTCCATATGGGCGGATTGCAGAGACAACTGCGTCTGAAGGCACCTCGAAAGGGAGCTAAAAAACATGGATCGTCCGCCGTCCAAGTCTCGCATGTGTCCATCAGGAGGACGGAACTTAATGCTTCTTCGAGTTCCAAATAGAATTCTGTCACAGACCTCTTCATTAATTAATTTCACGTACACAACTCTGCTTACTATAGATGGGTGTATGTCACCGAGATCGTAGCAATCTTCTCTTCTTCTCTGATAAACTCATGGATTTCAAGTGCTTTTGGTGGAACATATTAAGGTGAAAAGTTGATCATCAGTGTCGATTTTCTGTGTTCATAAGCCATTCTCTTTCGAAGGAAATATAGTGCGCTAAGGACAGAATCAAGTAAACAGCTCGGCGAGCAAGCTGCGCGGCGATGACGTAAACATGACGACCGCGCCGGCAGCTTGCCTAAGTGCGACTACGGACTCGAACCCAAATTTTCCGCTTATCTCGAGCGGTCGCCTTACCATTTCGCTAGCCGTAGATGACTCAGGGCTAGACCCAAACTTCCATACGTCGCCAACCATTTGTCTACAGCTGCACTCGTACATTTATTGTGTATATTTTCGTACAGAGGAAACATTTTACTTGAAGGTCGCTTGCCCAGTGTCGGCGGATAAATACGCTATTGAGGTTCCTGTTAGAGTCTGAATTACATTGCACCGTAATTCGGATTAACCAAGGCACAGCAATATAGTACTGTGTAGTAGGTATAAAACAAAGCGTGGGGCTATAGATAGAGAGTTGCTGAATGCATTGCTTACGGCGGAAGACGTAGATGTAAAGCCGGCCGTTGTGGCCGACGGGTCTAGCCGCTTCAGTCTGGAACCACGCGACCGCTACGGTCGCAGGTTCGAATCCTACCTCGGGCATGGATATGTGTGATGTCCTTAGGTTAGTTATATCTAAGCAGTTCTAAGTTCTAGGGGACTGGTGACCTCCGATGTTAAGTCCCATAGTGCTCAGAACCATTTGTTTGTAGATGTAAATATCATGGTGGGTTCAGTGTTTGAGTCAGGCCCTACACACACGTTTCTCACAATCTGCTGTTTTGCCTTGCTACACAGTAAATTTGCTTTTCTTTCCATGGCACTTACGTCATACGTAATTCGAACTTTTCGCTAAATCAAGTATCGGGCTGTGTAGGTCGTGAAGGAAACCTTATCAGCCTTATTGTGTCAAAGTGAAAAACGCCGAGTTCATTCAATATTCAGTACCTCTAGGTGACAAAGAAATCTTAAATCATATGGTTTCATCCCTCTTTGGTTTCTAGAACTTACAGAAATCCACAAATTCTGAGGAGTACACTCTACTATAATCTTGCGATTTGAAATCTGAACGCAATTTGAAAGCAACTACAAATGAGACATTGACATGGGGTAGGTAGTTAATAAAAACAATTAGTTTAGCAGATTTTTATCGAAAAGGTAGTAAGAGATGTCGCCAGTGGCACAGAAGTGTCCAAGTGATGAGCGAATGCGTTCTTTACTAACGAAGCAAGATGGTATTTGTAGTATCATCAAGCGTTCTGGCAAGGATATGGAAATAAATTAATAAGCCACCGAATTACGTTTTTATTGTGTGATCAGTCTTTCCTTACTGTGTTGTTGACTGGGTAGTAACGTTACTAGCTGTTGTTAGTGCGACAAAATGTTTCCGTAACCTGTTCCATACAAACCGGTAAGTCGTATATTCCGTCTGCAATGAAATTTACTTAGTTACATTATGGTAAGGCCTAGTTTAGTGTTTTATTACGAAACAGTCGATTTGTATACTTCCTTTTTGCATCCTACTTGTAAAGGCAAATATTACCACCGTAGTTTTGAAGACAGTGACGTGCGGAAGCTGCACTCAGAATTTTGGAAACGAAATTGGATAATTAGAGGTAAATTTTGTTTTGATTTAAGCAACATACTTCAGATAAAACAAATAAGACTGCGTAATATCGACGAACTTGCTTTGCACATAAGCAAATATCTGTCATGTACTGTTTGCCTAAAACAAAATTGTTGAAATGGCTCTGAGCACTACGGAACTTAACATCTGAGGTCATCAGTCCCCTAGCCCTTAGAACTACTTCAACCTAACTAACCTAAGGACATCACACACATCCATGCCCGAGGCAGGATTCGAACCTGCGACCGTAGCGGTCGCGCGGTTCCAGACTGAAGCGCCACAACGGCCGGCTTGCCTTCAAAAGCTGGGCACGTTCGAATGTGCGCGAGGACATTCAAAGATATTTTTGGGTTATCAGAAAACTGTGTTTACACCGTCTGAGAAAGTGACTGAGAAAAAAAGGAAGGAGAGCGCTGTTTTTCAGGTCAGAAAGGTAGGATGCCACGATACCACGCCCGTAGGTTGAAATACACTGGACATGACATACAGCTCGTAAAGACCCACATTTTCTACAGAGGATAGTCAAACTCCGAAACAAATTTTGAGTCATGATCTTAATATCCAGAGAATGCATCGCCCCTCTCTGAAAGCATACCCCTAATCATACATCAATCAGCAATTTTAAGGAAGGGTTTTTAGGACATCGTTTCCCATTATCTTTTTCCATCGCTCTCGGACTGACACTTGTTCTACATGTGACCTCCTGAAAATGAAAACAAAATGTGAAGTGGGACCAGAAAAATTGCTTCTGATTTATAAAAAAAGACCTACAGCTCAGGAAAGATGTGAAATTTTTGAAACTTTTTAGCAACGGTAATGTTGCTTCACGGATACCCTCAAGTACGGTATGCACCATAAGCATGGGCATGCAAAAAGTGTTATTCTCACCCACGCTAACAACATTCAAAAGTGATTTACAGGGCCTTTGCAGTCACACTGGAGATAATAGCAAGAGTTTCATGTGTCTGTGGCATGAGGTCACTGTTGGTTGTGGAGGAAATGAGCCGTCTTGCTGTAATGTATACGGGCTCATTGATGATATATCGCAAAAGAGAACTGACTTTGTGTTGTGACAACTGCGTCGGCCAAAATAAAAGTCGGACAGATTTAATGATTTTCTTTTTTAGTCATCCGTATTATAATTGGTTTGATGCGGCCAGCGACGAATTTCTCTCCTGTGTCAATCTCTTCATGTCAGAATAGCACTTGCAACCTACGTCCTGAATCGTTTTCTGGATGAGGAAAGAATGAAGATTTTTCAACCAAACTTCCGAAGTAATAGATGATTCAATTAGAGAAGCCAATAATGTACAACTACTCAATGTTGTTAGGATGATGCAGGAAGATTTCTAAGATTTCGCATCGGTACGCGATACATTATTGCAAACAGCACCTGTGAAGGTCAGTTCTGATTCTTGGATTAGAATTGCGAGGGATTACCTGCCCATAATGGAAATAAAAGATTCGGTCAGTGTAACGGAACCGTAGAGGGAGCACAACATTTTGAAAAACGGTAAATCTGTCATTCTCTACCATTACTGGGACAAGGGTCTATCGTTAGTGATACTAGAAAAGGAAAATAACCTAGTGGTGATGTTGGATTACACGTGTGGTATCGATAGCCACGGCGTAGGTACAAGTTCTTAGGTTGGCACTACGAGAGCGGACGATGCACACCGACGACAGCGCCGTCTAGCCGGCGCTGTGCAGCTCTACGAGCGCCGCTCCAGATTCAGCCCATTTGATCACGAGCAGACGACCTAGCAAGATTGTTTCTATTGCATAGTGGGCGAGCCGCTACAGATTTTACCTGTGTTAGCTTTGATACATCCAGCTTCGCACCTACGTGCTCCTCAGTACCAAGTTGGGTATTCACGTTTAATATTGTGTTGTGATATAGTAAAACCACTTTTACTTTAATTGCAGTACCGAGAGATTTACCTTACCTGCTCCTCCCAGTTTCCTACTTTCGGCCTACCCTTCAGTATACATGAGTAGACCCACGCGCCGCCTTCCAGGCAGGATACAGAAACAGGGACATCAAATACATATCATGCATTTTATCGCAATTTTTGTACACCATAATCATTTTTATTCTATACATGTGTGAGATTGCTGTAAACATATTTGTAAAGTCAGTTTAAAGTGTCTGAAGTGCCTGTGACCATTTTCCAAAAACAACCTCATATTTCGTAGTGTCAAAAACTTTTTTGCTTCTCCTGTGAAATCCGCTTTTCAAATCTCACGCACTTCCCCATGCCAATACCTCAAACATTTCCGCTGTGAGAAGCTAAAAAGGACGATTCTTGAAATTCACGTACTCAGAAACAAGAGGACGAATGAAAAGCAACATTGTTGAAAGATATCTCACGTTTAAGAAAATTATTAGCAGGAACAGTGCTAAAGGTAAATAGCTGATATGAAAAGAGAAACAGAATAGACTAAATATTAGCAGTTAGAGAGCGACTAATGACGTCTCGTAGCTGCCTGAATAGATCAGATTAACGAACCCAGCTGCACAGATTCTATACTGAATGCTTTCAGAAGCGAGTTCCTATTGAAAAAGAAATTGTCTAGATCATTTGAAATGATAGGTTACGCAGTTTAGTAAACGTGAACTGTATCGAGAGGATCTTCACTGTCACGTACAGGGCAGAATATAAAAAGAAAAGAATTACTGGAAACACCAATGAAAGAATGTCTGTGAAAACCCGCAATACCACGAACCACACTAAAATTTGGAAGACATTGGTTAACAGATAGGATTACAAAAGGAGACTTCTTCTGAGAAGCACGTTTCAAAAAGAGCGCTTTCTTGGCAGCAAGGAAGTTACTCGCTAAGTGACAGATTTCGTCCATATTTTTCTGTGAGATGAAACCGTAGAACATCTGAAACAGATTTCTCTAAGGAGATATTAGAAATATAATAATGTGTGTTCGGCTGTTCTTCTGCGAAAGAAGACAATGACGTGTTTCTCAAACTTTACGTTTATAATAAGGAAATTTAACAGAAAGTATTAGAGAAAAAAGTGGAATTTATACACAGTTACTGAAGTCAGTGCTTCTCAGAATGGCGGGGCTAGACATCTCTCGCTGATAATTGTCTCCCATTGTCATTGTGTTAGTTGACATACGATTGACACCACAATAAATGGAACCGGAACATGACACATCACACTTTGTGACTAGTGTTGGAAGAGTTATCTCTTTTGTGTATCACTTACATATATATTACAATTACAGCAATTAAGTTTTTCAATAGACTTTTCGTCCATCAGAACCGGTGCACTAATCAGTTTCAGTGCCTTATAAAGATGATTTCCATAAGCAAACCATTTTTAACATATTAAAGGCCCTCAAAGTAGCGACTGTGACAAGTTAAATTGCTATGTAAGATAATAGCAGTTCTCTGTTTTTCCAGTGGCACAACTGTTTGTAATACCATATTGCGTCATTCGTTCCAACAAAATTAATGTTATCTTCACATTTCTTATAAATTATTTGTTCTTCGTTTTACCACCAAGATGACTAATCGTTTATATTTTGCTCGAAGTTAATCTAACGATGTTGCTCACTTCTCACATAAGTTGGGTTGTGTTGTTTCGGGGGAGGAGACAAAACTGCGATGTCATCGGTCTCATCGGATAATGGAAGGATGAGTAAGGAAGTCGGCCGTGCCCCTTTCAAAGGAACCATCCCGGCATTTGCCTGAAGAGGTTTAGGGAAATCGCGTAAAACCTAAATCAGGATGGCCGGACGCGAGATTGAACCGTCGTCCTCCCGAATGCGAGTCCATCTCACATAAGTTCCAGTGTCTTAATTGCGACATCTTCTGGAAGATGTTTCATTTAACTTTAGTAATACTCTTTGACTATCCATGTAAGAGGAAATGTTTAAGGTCAACATCTAGTATTCCCATATTAAAACTTTGCATTTCGTTATTCTGCATCCTGTCACGTCTGACATAATGTATAAAAACACTTTATTTTTAGACACTCAGTGTTCAGAAACATCCTCTTATGTAAATAATTTGATCGCTATATTAACACAGTTGCGTCCACACTACTGTCAAGCCACCTTGATAACACTTATTGAGCCCATGTCATCTCCACTTGTTTCTCAAGGTACAGCTTTCGTACACTCGGCCCTAACGTGATCTAGGGCATACAGAATTCTTTGCGGCATTTTTCAAATTTGTCAGTTGAAGGACGCCGTTGCATCAAAAATAACACAATGGAGATTCTCACATTGGGTACGTATCTCACAGAACACATAAACATAATATTTACTCATGTAAGCAGAGAAAGTAGGAGGAAAAGATATGTGTGTTTGTATTATAGTGCACACGGTACTGTAGTGACTAATGTACTATAAATCTGGTGACTTCATGAAGAATTAGGCAGTTCACCTTCATTAAATAAAAACTAAACGCTTTTCTTCATGTTTTTTTTAGGTAATCTTATGTATATAAATGTAGGATATTTCTTTAAAGTATTGCAAAAATTACAATTTTCCGAAAACTGCGAATAATTGTGTCGACTGCATAGTTTGTAGAGTCAGTATTCAGATAAGTAATTTCGATGACAATTTGCTGCTGTTAATGATGTGTGGCGGTGTAGGAGTGACAGGAGACTGCAGAGGGCTTTAAACTAAATTTAATCAAGTACAGCCGTTTGTAACGACGAATATATAGTTCTCTGGACACTGGCTTTTAATATTCAGTTTTGTAGAATAGCCATCAATAAATCTTACTAGTAATTTATATTAATTTGAGAAATCGTCCACCTCCCTCTATTTATACATATACACGCAGTGACATAAATTATTTGGGGGCACCAGGAGAAATTAGGTGTTATAATTATGTGGTGTGGTTAGATGTCTACGAGTTGTAGTGATTTACAGAACATTCTTTTCCACCCAGCAATGTATTTATTCTCGACCCTACACTGGAAATTGAAAAGATTTTTTGTAGTTTTGTATTAAATAACACGAAAATTAAAACAGATTTGATACTATAAGTACAATTCTTTCCTCTTCCTATGTAACAAACGTTTTGCATTATCTATGAACGACATGTACAGTTACATATAATACTGTATTTTCTTTTCAGCAGTGTTAAATCTGGATATCATTTATCTTTTGCCGAAAATCATGATCTGCAACAAATAAGGGACAGTCAGTCTCATCATTACATTACGTGGGCACGCCTCCAGGAACAACTTAAATTCTGATTGTCTCTAATGGCTCACCTCATTACCTCTGATCTCCAAAACCTGTTCTTGTGGTATTTTGCAATTTCTCCGCTAGGAAGACAGAGACACAAACCAACTGATCTTAATTCATTTAAATGAATGAAACCGATGGAGTCGAAGTGCATAGAGACGAAAAGATATCGGGGAACGTCGTTCGGAGACGGCAAAACTGCATTTTTACTAATAAGTCTTATAAAATGTGAAATTTCCGGCTCAACATTTATAGATGGATTTGACTGGTATCATGGTATGTCGCTGATTTCATCAGCATAGTCTCAGTTGATTTTATTTTATTTATATTTACTTCAAGTGATGTATCTCCTTGTGGCAGAGTATGCTAATTCCTTCTTGAGATCCACTCCCTGCGATGGTGCTATTCGTGCATACTTCTTGTAAAGCGTTTGGAAACAGCAGTGGAAAGAAAGTGATAGTAAAATTGAAATCACGCTAAAGCATTTTTATAGATATTTCGTTTGGTCATGCGATTTAGTTATATTTCTGTTATGTTCGTTATACTCCAAGTGAAACATTTTTGAATTCATTTCGTTGTTGTCATTGCTTTTCACTGACTTCATCTTCATTAAGTTCATTTCAGAGAACTTATTCAGTTCGAAAAACCTAGATTTCAGTTTACTTATCACAGCCATACTACGAGTGAAGCTAAGACAACAATAAGTCTGAGTAGCAAAAAAAGTACTTTAAAGGTGTTTAACATGATGACGAAGTTAAGTGAAAAATTCATGACGCCTACAGTATGTGGAGGGAAGAATCAGTAAAATGTTGCAGAAAGTGCATCTGGGAGCTCAGTATTTTGTGACTGTCTTAAGAAATGTAATATTAAATGTAATAAGCATTTCCAGTCAGCGGAAGCTGATAAGTAACTAGAGATATGACGGTAGTTACCATGCTTCATCCAACAATGAGCAATTATAAATCAATTTTTCAACTGTGATGAGTAGTAGCTAAACGGACTACACATTTTTGTATATCTCAAGTATTTAAACATACATCTGTCATATCAAATATCAATTACTTTTCAGGTAGAATAAAGTTACACAATTATGCAACAGTCCATTTTACATTTTTATGAAATTTAATCATTCCTCATATATTATAACTAATCACTGGCACTGCCAGCATTAACGGGAATACTAAAATGTTTTGCAACAGAGTAATAATGATGGTACTTAAAATGTTTGAGATTGCACTACCCCATTCAACCAAGAAAATTAGTGAACTACACAAATATTTGGTTCATGACAACTAAAATTACTATGTCTTAAATGTAGCTACCATTCATAACGATATTAAAGACTTCTAAAAATTTGAATTTTGTAGTTCATTTGTAAACGTGTCATATTTTAAGCGGAATACATGCAGACGAAGACTGTCGTCCATCGTAAATTTTGGAGTAAGTTTATATGCATCGAGGTATAGCAAATAGCGGACTATTTGATCTTGTGCGATTGGAATAAAAGTGATAGGATGCTTAACAACGTATTAAGTTCGATATTACAACATAAAATTTGTAATGTTGATAATCAGGCTGGTTAATTTCGGATATTAGCTGCCCCACGATTGTTCGAGCCTTACTTAACCTAGCGGCAAGGGTCTTGCATCAGATCTAAAAATACAACGTCTACATGCAAGGTACGTATCTAGTAACAGTCTGGAAAAGGTATGTTACTTCAGATCTGTTTCTACAACAAGTTGTTGATATCCTCTATTAAGATAAACGATGTTCTCTGCTATATTACGTATTTACGATATAATTTATGTTGAATATATGAATAATAATGAAAGAACTACCAAAAAACAAGAAATTGAAATGTTAAGTTTAAGTTATTTTTTAATGACATGTTCAGTGAGAATAAAAGAGGTAACGTTAGTACATCTACGCGACGACGAGTTTTAGTGAAACGAAATGAGATTTTTTTTTAATTGTCTCAGTTTGTAATCTCCGTCATTCGCAGATCGATTTTGGACTGGAAACAAAGACGGGAACTGTGTATGGATTGCGTACCATAAGTTCCATGTTCTGTTCCACTTAACAAGTATTTTCTAGTTTAAATCGCTGACACTTCTTATCATTCCGCCAACTTGCAGTTTCCGAGAACGCTAGTAAATATTCCTCAAAGCACTAAACAAAATGTCCTCTCAGCACAAGCTCTTGAAAAGCAAGGTAAGGACGTAGGACGAAGTAAAGAGAAGGCAGAGTAAGAGAGGGAAGACGTGGTTGAAAGCCAGGCTGCAGACGTAGCAGCAGACGTACTCACCCGTTACTGCCGTTGAGGTTACGGGTCTCGCCTGAACAGCGGAAATAAAGTTTTATTACCCCTGTGGAGAGCAGTTCATAAAAATTAAAGACAGCACGGAGACCACGATCCTCTCAGTTTACCGACATTTACCCGAAAGTATGTCTTGAAACAGCAACAGGCTCAGACGGAACCTTCTATTTTTATCTCTGTTTTGTTAGTCTAAGCTCCTTTTACCTTCATTTTCATTTTACAGATTCACTCCGTTAGCATCTAAGAGCGCACCGTTGCCGCAGACACCTCAAAGATTCAGGCTTCTAGCAAGGAACAGACCTAAGAGGATTGATCTCTTCCTTTCTTCGAGTCATTCACAAATCTACTATCTCGATGCTATCCTACATACCTTTCAAAACGTTCCTTATTCGTACATAGTTATTATGTATAACATCCTCTACACTTCTTCGGTATTCGGTATTGTCTTACGTTACATTTTTTTCCCCAGTACACCTCCATTCAGTGTCAAATTATTATTCTTGGATGGCTCAGCAGATGTCATGTTGACTTGTTATTCTAACACGTCTGTTATTCCGTGTAGGCGAATCATTCAGCACCTCCTTCTAACATGTTCTTTATTTGTAGCTTACCCTTGCTACTTCACTTTTTGTGTTTTAAGTTTATCCTGATGCCTCTATCCAGTATTCTGCCACTGTCCTCGTTTCCATAGAACGCCATGATCTGTAAGCACTATGTCATGTACTAGTAATTCTTTGCCAATGTTTGATACTACTGTTATTAAAGAAAGCTTAATTCCTTCCACGTGCGTCCTTACTTTTATTAATACAACATCTGTGGCAGCAAGGCTTGCATTACATTCAACGCTTCTTCCACCATTTTTTTCATCTATAAGGACAATCCCATCAACGAATGACGGCACTATAGATCTATGTGAAAAAAATACTTCACAAGTACTGAGTGTATATTTGTATTAATGGGCATTACATTCTTCTTAGAAGTAACCTAAAGTGGAAGAAAGGCACAAGTGCGTTAAGTCAAGACCAGTTCAGCATAACTTAAGTATAAAGAATTAATTTTAGTTTCGTTACATCTCGATGAGTGTGAAGAATTTAGAGAAGAAGATTTAGCTTAAACACGTAACAACAGCTGTTCTGATATCATCGTGGAAGACAGAAACTGAGGAAAACATAAGAGACACAATCTGGTCACTATCGGTTCCTCACATGGCTTTAGCAGAATTAGGAAACTTAATTTTAAACGCTAAATTCCCTTGATCGGTCCGGCTTGTCCTTATTGAAATATGCAGTTGAGCTTTTGGAATGCCTCAGTCCGTTTACACTTCGGTACATTTGTTGGAGATAACTTTCGGCGATCGTGAGTGCTCCATGGCATACGATGAAGATGCTGTGACAAACCTAGCCATCCGCTACTGAATTCAGGTGACTGGTTCATATCTTCGAGCAAATGTATCTTAGAGCTGTGCGTAGTATGACAGTAAATATGTAACATGAACGAAACATCTGTAAGGATGTACAGTATTCGTTAGTTGATTGTGAGACGCTAAATTGCAGGACGACATTCAGGAGCAAGGTCTACCTTCCAATGCCACTGTAGTCGTCTGTGCATGTTAAGTGAACGTGAGCATATACGGATAACGTCAGTAATTTGTCGCGCCTAGAACGTGACACATACACGGGCCGGAGCATTCTCAAGTGTGAGCAGTAGTAATAAGCAAGACATATAGTCTGAACGCTCTGTACAAAGAGGATCAATGTTGTACAAGATCATTTTGTACTACGCCCACCAGATTACACGGTTCTGAAGCTGAAAATCGACATTTTATAATTATTTTATTTGCGTGCTATGAAAATTTGCTGTTTCAAAATACAAGCGCATTAAAGATCTATCATAACCTCGAAATAACATATAAATCGTCAATCGCGCCAGCGGGGAAAATAACGGATACAGATCTACTCTTCCGCAGGGTGGCACACTACGCAAGGGTGCAGTTACACAGGTTATGTGAAGATAGAAATTCTCTTGGTCACGATTATACTCCATAATTTTTTTCATGAAAATGCACGAATATTTTTCTAAATATCGTTACAGCAAACTGATCGTAATGGAATCAGTTCATTCCTTCACACACTGTTTCGGAATTTCCTCTGCAAATCTTTGAGAATCGTCAGTAATGTTGTTGTGCCATTACTGTACGGGCACATTTTCGGAAACATAACCCTATATCTCAGCATTCGACGTGAAGCACTGATATACTGGTGGAGAGCACCGCCGCTGTGTGGTCTGACAGAACTGATCGCTCATCATCGTTCACAAATCACGTTGGTGCGTTACATTTAAATAATGGGCAGTGTTCTCTGCTTAACTCACACTTGTCCAATGGCAGGCAACTGGAATACTGCTGGAAATAAGCTTTCGTTGCCAGCGTTTGCCGGCGAGTGCAAGGGATGTGATGACCTAAACTTTCTTGATTAGGAAGTGGAGCCAAGTGGCTCTGTTCATAAGCTGAAGACCACTGTCTGACCAAAAGTATCCAGACACCTAACAGAGGGCATGGCCTTTATAACGGCTTGAGCCCTTCTGGGCTACTTTCAATGAGGTGTCTGAATGTCTGCGGAGAAATAGCCCTTTCTTCTTAAGAGCTGAAACCAGGGTAGGTCTGTAGATAAGTCAACATTCCAAATCTTTAAGGGGTCTCGTTGGGTTCAAGTTGACACTCTGGACAGACCGGCCTATTGCAGGAATGTTGCTCTCCTCAGACTATGGCCTCACAGATGCTGCTCTGACAGGATGCACTATCGTGCTGATAGTATCATCGTCTCCGAAGAAAGTACTCCTCAGTACTCAGAATACAGTGCTGCAAACTGTCTTCACATTCGATCTCATTTAGCGTTTCCGTGTGCACAATGAACTGACCGCATCATAGCCATGAGAAATACTCCCATGCCTTAACACTATATGATCCGCGCTTCACTGTCGATATTACACACAATGGCAGGTTAAGCTCTCCAGGCATTTACCAAACCAAGATTCTTACATCTAACTCCCGCAAGGTATTCCAGTCGTCCACTGTCCAATGGCGTAACGGCGTCGCTCATTACACCATCTCAAGGGTGGTTTAATATTTCCTGCAAAATTAGGAGGAAAGGTTCGTCCGTTACACCCCATTGTTTTTGACTTTCGACGCACGATAATCATGCTAGCTGAATCGCTGGTAACACTTTTGGAAATGATTGAATGCTTCGGCTGATTCCACCCAGTTTCTTACAACCACTTTCCGCATTCTCAGTGGCCCCTGTCGGACAAACAAGAGATCTCCCTGGTCTTGGCTTACCGAGTAGCTGATCATTCGCGTTTTCATTTCACAATAAGATCACCAATATTCATACACCTTCAGAAGGTCTTAAATGTCCTTAGCGCATTGGTCACGTGATAGCCAATTACTAGTCCATGTTCGAAGTCCCTGGCGCAATCATTCTACAGTTTATGCTTCTATGCTGGCAACATAACACGCCCTTCTTTTTTAACTGTAGAGTCTAGCTCTCGTGACATCTACTGGTCAGTTTCCCATGACATAAATCTGTCCAGATGCTTTCGATCAGATAGTATAGATACAGCGTCTCTTTTGATTTCATGCTCATTCGTAAGGCAGACATAACGCTGCACTACAGAATCACTCATCAGATAAGTCTTCAAGATACACATATGTCGCATCTCTTAAGAGTCCAATATGTGGGTTAGTTAAATACACACATAATTTAATAAAACAAGTGCCAGAAAGATAACGCGTTGTGAACTATACAACGTTTTTCTTGTTCTGTGCTATTATGTAAAGCAACATGTTCCTGTCTATTTTCATTTACAGTTCAGTGGATGGAATAGGGGGTACAAAAAAGAAAAAGGCGAAGCATCACGATGATATTATCTCGAAGGAACGGATATCAGTTGTTGGGCTACACATTAATTGAAAAAGTTGTTTGGTGCCTCCTGAGTGATATAGTGGTAAATTCCTTCCACTTAGTGCGTTAGATCTTGAAAATCCCAAGCTGGTCGGAAGGCTCTGCCCGCAATACGCCGGACGTTGTCAGTTGGGGAGAGTGTTTGGCAAGCACGCATACAGGTAGCAGGGTCTCTCACCTTGCGGGTGGATATTATTTTTTCGAAATGCAAGCCCAGGGCCGGCAGGAGTGGCCGAGCGGTTCTAGGCGCTACGGTCTGGAACCGCGCTACCACTACGGTAGCAGGTTCGATTTCGGACTCGGGCATGGATGTGTGTGATGTCCTTAGGTTAGTTAGGCTTAAGTAGTTCTAAGTTCTAGGGGTCTGATGACCTCAGAAGTTAAGTCCCATAGTGCTCAGAGCCATCTTGCAAGCCCAGTGTGGCTTGCCACGTAGTCCAACAAAACGGGCGTAGAATGTCGTCGACGTACCACTGCGCTATCATGGTACCACGGATGACTGCAAAAGCATCCTGCTATGAAAAGAATCGTCACCCCAGAATATCACTCCTGGCTGTCGGGCCATAGGGTGGGATACAGTCGAGGAATCTCCGGTCACGTCGTCAGCCCGAATTTCGTTAGCTGGAAGAGAATTGTCTTGAGTGAGGAGACCTGATATGAATTGAGCCTAAAAGACCAGCGTAGACGATTTAGGTTTCGCCCTGGACAGAGGTGGGGTGCCACCCTGACTGTCGGCCGCCATACGAACCGACAACAGGGAGTGATGGTCTGGGGTGACATTTCATTTCATAGCAGCACCCTTCAGGTCGTCATGCTTGGCACCCTTGCAACACAACGTTACGTCGACGATATTCTATGCGCCGTTTTGTTGGCGTTAGTGGCAAGCTATCCATGGCTCATATTTCATAAAGGCGAGAGTTTTCACTGATTGTCTTCGTGTTCGCCAAAATCTCTCTTGACCAGCAAGGTCGATGGATCTTTCCCCAGTGGAGAAAGTTTTTAGCATTGTGGGCAGTGCCTTTCAATGAGGTCTGGATCTTGGCGATCTAAAGCGTCAGTTGTACAGATTTTGGAACTACATCTCTAAGGAGAACATCCAACAACTCCGTCAGTCGATACCAAGCCGAATAACTACGTACGTAAGGGTCAGAGGTGAACCGACGTCTTGTTGACTTGCTCAATTTGTGAAGCCTTTTCTTGAATAAATCATCCAGTCCCTATGAAATTATAGTAATTTGTTTGTCTATAAATGTACATTACTTCTACCGATTTCCGTCCCGTTTTAAGTTCTTCCTGGTGAGTTATTTTTCTCTTAGAGTGTAGGCCGGCCAATGTGGCTGAGCGGTTCTAGGCGCTTCGGTCTGGAACCGTGTGACCGCTACGGTCGCAGGTTCGAATCCTGCCTCGGGCGTGGATGTGTGTGATGTCCCTTGGTTAGTTAGGTTTAAGTAGTTCTATGGTCTAGGGGACTGATGACTTCCGATGTTAAATCCCATAGTGCTCAGAGCCTTTTGAACCATTTTTTCTTAGAGTGTAATATTCACGACAAACGGGTTCGAAGACGTTCTTTGCGGATGAAAGTATTTTTTGCGTGTTTTTTAAGCATGTCGATGTTAACTTCTCACAACTTATAACTTCATAAATACTGACTTGTTAAGATGTAAACACACAAGACTGACATAACAAAGAAAAAGTGACCGACTCGTTTTACTGAGGAATGGTTGTTGTTTATTATAGCTTTCCATCACGACTTTATTATCTGAGTAGGCATGTGTCAGAGAAACACGTGTAGAGAAAAAATCGTGGCATTCATCTGAACTGATGCAGCGAAAGCACTAAGGTCTTAGGTAAGAATCAGCGGAAGAAGATCTGGAAAAAAAGATATTAGAAAGAAAATGTCAAACTAAATTTAAACGTACGATGCAAGGTTGTCAGAATTTATATTCTGATAACAAATCACAATTGGGAAGTGTTCTAGAAATCCCCCTCAAATGTTTAAGAGCTTGTGCAGGGGGCGGAACAGACATGTTACAACAGAAAATACTGTGCGGATGCTTGCTTAAACTTAACATGCAATCATCTGTAATAGATTTACACTTCTTTGCAAGTTTCAAATTGTTTATCATGGATAAATTATTAGTGATGATGGTTATTAATCGCACTTTCAAATACAGGACTTATAGTTGATATATTAAAAGTGTAAACAACCTTACCACTACATACATCGCTAGAATGTGCTTTAAAATAGGTACCCTTATTTTTGTACAAAGCTGATCACGGACACTGCATAAAGAACGAATGATTAGGCATTTTACATTTAAAATAGAACTCAGTAACACGTGACTAGGATCCGGTAGTTGACTTTGTAAGACCTGCACCGTAAAAAGTGATCGACAGAATACACTATACTTTCAAAGAATCACTTTTTTCTCTCGCAATCGTGTTGGTCGCGGATAATCTGCCGTCAAGGTATGAGGGCGTGCTGGGATGTAGTGCCTCCGAATGTTTGACGTGAAAACTCATAAAGATTTTTAAATAAAACAAACTTCACTTTCCTTCGACATCTTTCATCTTCAGGTCTACATATTTATTTCTCAACATAGTCACTTTGGAGACTAACACATTTCTGCCAGTGAAAGGCAAACTTGTTGATACCATCTCTGTAGAATGTTGGACTTCAGCCTAACTTCTGCTTGTAGCCCTACATCACTATGAAAGTGGAGTCCTCAAATGTATTCTTTAAGTTGTGGAAACAAATAAGAATTGGATGGGACCAAGTAGGAACTGTATGGAGATTGATCGATGGTAGCGGACTCAAGTTGTCGGATTGTTGTTAATGTCGCAGCGCACGTGTGTGGTCTCACATTGTCATACCGAACGAGAAGGTGCTCCATACATGGACGAATTCTTCGAATTCGTGCTTTCAGTTCTATGAGGGTCTCGCAGTACACCGACGTAGTTAAAGTTACGCACTTCCACATTACACGCTACAATTCAGAGGGATGCAACTTGTATTAGCGAATCGAGGAATTTTACCGAGTAATATACTGATATATATAATACCGCAAACGATACAGAGAACGGAATTATAATCTCGGAGGCACTACTTTTCCTCTCGCCCTCCTACAATGTACATGTACGCTCTGGCTAACCACCATCTAATGACGAATTTCTTCCCTGCCTCAGTGACAGCAAAGGGAAAGGCAGTTAGAGACCGATATGAAAAGAAATTACAATATTTTGGCTTTGTCAATGATATATTGGCTTTGTCAATGTCTAATTTATTTTAAAAATTCGAATGATTACAGAAATAATGCTAAGAACCATATGTAACATGTGTCGGCAAAGATCAGATTAATTTTTTTTAAATTTCCTTTTCATATTATTTATTTAAATGTTGCTATTTCATTTCAAAGCCACGAACTACAACCTTGTGAAATGTTTGGGAATTATATTTGCGCAAAGTGATGTCTTTGCAGATGTATGTGACGGAGTTTTCCTTGAGATTTTCCTCCCGTTAACTAATTGGAAGATGATAAACAAGCGTGATGATGTTGTAAACAAGATTATTGATTCGTTTTTTTCTTTCAGATAGGCAGCAGAATAAGGTTTAACGTCCCATCAACGCAGTGGTCATTGGAGATGGAACACAAGCTCGAAATGTTTCAAGGATAAGGAAAGGAATTGATAGTGCAATTGACTGGAATTTGCCTGGAGCTATGACGAGGTATTTCTCTTGAATAAATTATCCAGCTTTTGTGAAACTGTAATCATTTGTTTGTTCGTACATGCAAATCACATCTACCGATTTACGTACTATTCTGATGATTCCTTCGTGGTGCTTTGCTAATTTAATTTCTTTTTCTTTCCCTTGAAGTGTATGTACATTGTAGAAGAGCTCATGGTGTGAGGAACCTTCCATGGCATAAAGTCAATGCACAGAAGCTTCTAAAGAGAGAGACTGATGCCTAATAAATGCACAACATAGAGTATGGTTACACGTAGAGAGATGCTGCATGGAACGTCGAGATAGCAATGCCAGAAGCCTTCATCGGTTACCGTTAAAGAATATTATCAAAAGATCTCTCACGAAACCAAAAGTAATTCTGGTCAAATGTAAGGATTGTAGTGATACCGGAGATAGTTTCCAGACTGTTATGGACGAGTCTAGAACTGAGATAATGGATAGCGAAGTAGAAGCAGAAACGCTAAACCCATTTTGGTAATGTTCTTTTACCAATCAAAACCTACGGGTATCGCCCCAATTGAATTCCAGCACCACTGGAAAGAAAAATATTTTCTCACACCTATGACTACTGCCAAAAGTGCGATCGTGCTGCATTTCACTCGAAATCTATGATTAGCTTGAGGATTTCTTGGGAAGGAGGAGGTAGCATGCTATCTTAGATCGAGAGAACATTCGTGTGCACCCTAGGCAACTGTGTTGGGACGCACCCTTCTTCTTCTTGTTGTATAGTGATGATCTCGTAGAGAGTATTAATAATAACCTCAGACTTTTCAAGATGAGGTTGTTATCCATAACGAATAACTGTTTGAAAAAGCTGCACAAATGTTCAGTCGAATTGTGCCAAAATTTCAAAGTGTTACAAGAATTGGCAATTTGATTTAACTGTTCAGAACTGCGATATTGTGCACATCACAAAACTAACAACCGTAGTATCGTTGAATACAATACCAGTCAGTCACAAGTAGAATCAGATCATGCAATATCCTGGGTGTAACACTTTGTAGGGATATTAAATGGAATGATCACGTACCCTCAGTTATGTGTAAACCAGGTGACAGACTGCGGTACATTGGTACAGTACACGGGAAATGCAGTCAGTTTAGAAAGGAGGTGGGATCCATCGCGGAATATTTCTCATTGTTGTGGGTCTCGTATAACTTTCACTCAGGATAGTACTATCATTATCGAGTCGTATCACTGATATCCTTTCATCTTACTTTTAATTCCACTCCTGAACCTTTCTTTTATTTTCATCATTGCGTCTTCAATGAACAGATTGAACAATAGGGCCAAAGACTACATGCTTGTCTTACAACCTTCTTAATCCGAGCACTTCGAACTTGTACGTCCACTCTTATTATTCCCTCTTGGTTGTTGTACATATTCTATATGACCCGTCTCTCCCTATAGCTTTCCCCTACATTTACATTTCCAGACTTTTGGATAAATCTTATGTAGGTGTCTTGACTTTTCATTAGTCTGGCTTCCATTATCAACCGCAACGTCATAATTGCGTCTCCTGTGCCTTTACCTTTTCTAAAGTCAAACTCATCGTCATCTAACACATCATCCATATTCCTTTCTATTCTCAGCAAGTTGGATGCATGAGCTGTGAAGCTGAGCGGGCGATAATTCTCGCACTTCTAAGCTCTTGCAGTCCTCGGAATTGTGTGAATGACATTTTTCCGAAAGTCACGTGCTATGTCATCAGACTTATTCTATCTACACACCAACGTGAATAGTCGTTTTGTTGCCATTTCCTGCAATAATTTTAGAAATTCTGATGGGATGTTATCTATCCCTTCTGCCTTATTTGATCTTAAGTCCTCAAAACCTCTTTTAAATTATGATTCTAGCACCCTATCCCCTATCTCGCCTGAGTGGAATCCTGTTTCTTCTTCTATTTCATCAGACAAATCTTCCGCCTCTTAGAGGCTTTCAATGTATTATTTCTACTTATCGGCTCTCTCCTCTGCGTTTAACAATGGAATTCCCGTTGCACTCTTAATGTTACCGCCCTCGCTTTTAATGTCAGCGAAGGCTGTTTTGACTTTCCTGTATGCTAAGTCTGTCCTTCCGACAATCATTTCTTTTTCCATTTCTTCACATTTTTCTTGCAACCATTTCGTCTTAGCTTCCCTGCACTTCCTGTTTATTTCTTCCTCAGCAACTTGTATTTCTGTATTCCTGAGTTCCCTGGAACATTTTTGTAGTTCCTCCTTTCATCGATCGACTGAGGTATATCTTGTGTTACCCATGGTTTCTACGCAGTTACCTTCCTTGTATCTACGTTTCTCTTTCCAATTTCTGTGATGGTCCTTTTTAGAGATGTTCATTCGTCTTTAACTGTACTGACCACTGAGGTATTCCTTATTGCTTTATCTATAGCCTTAGAGAACTTCTAGTGCATCTCGTCATTCCTTAGTACTTCCGTATCCCACCTCTCTGCATATTGATTCTTTCTGACTAATGTCTTGAAGTTAAGCCTACTCTTTATCACTACTACATTGTGATCTGAATCTATATCTGCCCCTGGGTACGCCTGATAATCCAGTATTTTATTTCTGAATTTCTGTCTGAACATGATGTAATGTAACTGAAATGTACCCGTATAACCCGGCCTTTTCCAAGTGTATCTTCTCCTCTTGTGATTCTTGAATAGAGTATGAAATTTGTCATCGAACTCAAATAATCTTTCTCCTCTCCCGTTTCTTGCCCCAAACGCATATTCTACTGTAACCTTTCCTTCTCCTCCTTCCCCTACAACTGAATTCCAGTCCCCCACGACTATTAGATTCGCATCTCCCTTAGATTCTCATCTCCCGTTACGTACTGTGTTAGCCTTACAATATCCTCATATACCTTTCTGTCTCTTCAGATTGCGACGTCAGCATGTACACCTGAACTATCGTGCACTAACAGGAGATATTCAACGTGTACAGAGATTGGCTATGTGGGTTTGAACCATGAGAGAGTGTCACGGAAATGCTGAACGAACTGAAGTGGCTCTTGCAGATAGTCAAAACTCTTTATAAAAAGCTTGTTTGGAAAATTTAAAGAATCATCTTGAAATGATGTAGGAATTTCAAGGAGTGCAAAGACGACATACGAAATATTGAAGGTCATATAGTTTTTCCCTCACTCCATTAGCTAGTGGAACGGGAATGACTAACAGTGTTACTAGGTAATCACTGCCACGCACCGTATGGTAGCTTTCTGAGTGTGTATCTAGATGTAGATGTAGATAAATATACTACAACTCCTACGGAACGATCTAGTAGGGATCTCGAGGAAAATGGTAGACTAAACAGCACGCACGGAGGTGTTTAAACAGTAATTCTTCCCGCGCCGTACGTGAATGGAACCGTAAAAAGGCATAATAACTGTTACATACGGTAATATCCTACAACACGTGCTTTATAGTGGTTTGTGTTGTGTGGATATAAAGGTATATTATTAACAGTTAGTAAAGGGCAAATCTTCCTCAGCAAACTGAATAAATACCTTTTCAGCCATCATCTTGGTTTACAAAGAATGACGAATTTATACAGTCAACATAATTCAGCCACTGCAAAATGCAAGTCGTATAGTGGAAAATGGGTCATCATAGCTACTTGCTATACTTTAGACTACTGAACGTAACAACTGAGAGGCGAAAATCCCATTTCGCTCTCTTGTCAGCTATAATCGGTGACAGTAGGCGTTGACGGAAGTGGTTGCAACTAGTGCAGTCCGAAAGTCAGGGTTTCTTTTCCAGGTGGAGTGGAAAGAGTTTCTCTGCGGAAATGACCTTTATTTCCCAGGAGGCGAGTGAAATCCAATTTTGTGTTGTTTACTTAGAGACGAAGCGGAGTCAACGCAGTGTTTACAAGACAAACTGAAAAAATTGCGATGTTCCTCCCATCGAATACACAGACAGCGTAATGGTATTAATTTTCTGTTCTCGTAGCAGGGAGCTAATATCATCTACTATTTGGTTTATTTTGGCGTAGCTTTGGAAGCTGGGGCATATTGTGGTCAGTAACCGGACTCTGCTTTGCAGTGTAGAAGATGGGGATTGTTTTACGACAAAATAGTAACTTGCAAGGAGCGTATAGTCGTATAAAAGATGTATTGTAATAATAATAATACAGGAATTGTTACTGCATTGACAGTTACTTTATTTATTTAACTAACCCACTCGTAAACAATTTATCTCTATACTCCATGTATGCAAAAGACACAAGAAATCTCGAATTACTGAGGAAGCAATCATTAGCATGGCTGATTGTGCGAATTTTTCAACCTAACAACTCATAACGAAACGTAAGACGGAGAAGTTTTCTACAGACGTATTTTGGGTGCCATGGACAAATGCGTACGAGACAGACGCAAATGAAACGAACCTAATGTTGCTAATTTGTATATTTTCCCAATATGTTCAGTTAGTAGCGGTTAGCTTCAGAGTAGTACACAGTGTTGTGTGTGGTCTTGTTAGGCCATTCTGGTTGTTTTTGCGTTATTTCAGATTGCGGTCTTTTCGCTTTCAGGTCTTTGTTCAGGGCCCTCACCCATATATTTTCTGAGCTTCCGGGATCTCATTTCATTTCTTGTACACTATCTGATGATTTATATCTGGAAGCCTATTAGTGTATATTAAAGTGGGATGTATTCGCCCATCGCTTTTATATCTTCATTTTTGCTGAGAACACATTCACTGAAAGTTCTGAATGGCTGTGGAGGAATACCACCTCAACATTCTAACTCATCCTAAGGCTTTCCATTTAGCTCATCTCGGAACTCTGGGCAGACCACTCCATTCTAAGAGTAACATGGTCCAGAAACAATTACCTCATATGACAAGGTGCATTGTCACGCCGACACAAACAGCCGTCGTCTCAGAGTTGTTATCTGCTGTAAGCAGTACACAATGCTATAAAATGTGTTGATAGTCTTCCGCATTCCGTGTTTCCTTAAGCGCAATAAAGGCACCACACCTTAACCACGAAAGACGCCCCTATACCGTAACAACGCCTCCCACTTACTTCAATGTTGGCACTACACATCATGGCAGCTAGTGTTCTGCAGACACTCGTCAGACTCCAAACTCGTCCACCGGGTTGCTACAGGATGCAGCACGATTAATCGTTTCAAACATCGCGTTTCCTGTCACCTACTGTCCACTGCCGTCGCTTTTCAGAGAATTTAAAGTGTCACTTTGCTTTGACTACAGAAATTTTTTGTTTATGACGAGCTGATCGTCTATTGAACCCCATTTTTTTAGCTCCACAAGCACATTATGCTGGATGGACAGCTAATAGCACTTTTAAACTCGCGAGTGATTGCTATCGACGATTTCATACAGATTTTTACAACCGTCCTCCGCAATGCTCGGTGCTCTCTCTGCCCGTCAGTACATGAGATCTGCCTGGTCTTGGTTTACCTAGAGTTGTTTCTTCGCGTTTCCGCTTCACAGTCACATCATAAGTGTTAACATATCGTTGATGGATGTTGCTCTTGTGATATCTAGTGACTAGTCCTCCTCTGATGTTAGCGAGCCCTCTTCACCGAACCATTTTGCTGTTACTGCATGTCTGCTAGCGCCAAAATAGGATGGGCGTTTAAAAAGTCCGTGCAGAGTCCGAGAGATGCAACACCAGCGTGTATCGAGGTCATGTTTAGTCAGTAGTATCTTTGGAAAGACAGCACACAAAGTTTCAGCCATATCGGTCTATTTCTTTGTGTTTGGCATTCGTGTGAATCAAGGAAGTCGAGTAACTGTAAAAAACAGACGAAGAAGAATTTCGTGTGGTGGTTAAACATTACTTTATGAAAGGCAATACGCCTCAGAAAACTAAATAGAAGGTTGATAAACAATAGGGGAGAGAGGGGCACTCTGAAGCAAGCACAATGAATCAGGTAGCGTAATTTCAGTATAAGGTGGTAAATATTTTTTCCTCTGTGCATATGTTGTGAGTACAGCTCTACCGAGTGCCACTTGTTTTCAGCAGGATCTACTTGCTACCATTAGTGTTGTACTGGTGCTGAGTTAGTTTCGCGACAGTGAAGTAATTTTTGGAGATGTGGATAAATTGAATTTTCTTCAATCCTTTGTCACCAAATTTTAAACAAAGTAAATCATTGTGACAATATCAATACTGTATTTTAATGATATAGATCTTCAAATATTAACAACGTTCATACATAACCTCACATGAGCTCTGTTTGAAATATGTACTGTTGGTGCACATTGAACCAAGCTCTCTTGGGGCGCAATGAGCCAAGGAATCTTTCAATTGTCCAATACAAGCACTATGTTTCCTTAGCATGGGTAATAACATATGTGTAGATATTTAAGGCTTCTAAATTCCAGATATTCAGCATTCCTGTTTTATACTGTCAGGTCTGAAGGTGGTTCGTTCACACCGCAGGAAGACAGACAGAGATACAACTGACCATGATGTTATGCAAGAAGCTGTACAGGATGTTCTTAATACGGCCATGGCAGTTCGCCAAGCACCTAAATCTCATTCAATATCTTACCCTACTCTTCGACGATGTGTTCAAAACATTAAATGTGGTTCCAGTGAAAGACTGACAACAAACTATGACAATCGTACGGTATTTTCTGTGGAGCAGGCGAAAGAATTAGTGGAGTATTTGTTCTATTCTTCTAAGATACGATTTGGTGTAGACACTAAAACATGCAGGCGTTTAGCAAGTGAGCTGGCTTTCAAAAATGGTCTGAAATATCCTGAGAACTGGACGGTGAAACGAAATCCCGGTTTCAGTATCTGAACCCTAGAGGGCAGCAGCTTATCCAGAGCAACGTCCTTTAATCAGTAAACAAAACACCGGTTTACTATGTGGGGAAATTTTGAAACTGAAAAATGACGCACGAGACTATCAGGTACCATTTTTGAGAAAAAGTGAAAAAATGGGAGGTAAAGGATGAAGCTTTTGTTCCAGCTAGCAACATATTTTACATGCTCCCATGACCTGCTACTGATGGGTTGACATCATGATCATCATCATCATCATTTAAGACTGATTATGCCTTTCAGCGTCCAGTCTGGAGCATAGTCCCCCTTATAAAATTCCTCCGTGATCCCCTATTCAGTGCCAACATTGGTGCCTCTTCTGATGTTAAGCCTATTACTTCAAAATCATTCTTAACCGAATCCAGGTACCTTCTGCTTGGTCTAACCCGACTCCTCCTACCCTCTACTGCTGAACCCATGAGTCTCTTGGGTAACCTTGCTTCTCCCATGCGTGTAACATGACCCCACCATCTAAGCCTGCTCGCCCTGACTGCTACATCTATAGAGTTCATTCCCAGTTTTTCTTTGATTTCCTCATTGTGCACACCCTCCTGCCATTGTTCCCATCTACTAGTACCTGCAATCATCCCAACTACTTTCATATCCGTAACCTCAACCTTATTGATAAGGTAACCCGAATCCACCCAGCTTTCGCTCCCATACAACAAAGTTGGTCGAAAGATTGAACGGTGCACAGGTAACTTAGTCTTGGTACTGACTTCCTTCTTACAGAAGAGAGTAGATCGTAGCTGAGCGCTCACTACATTAGCTTTGTTACACCTCACTTCCAGTTCTTTCACTATGTTGCCAAGCTGTGAGAATATGTATCCTAAGTACTTGAAACCGTCCACCTGCTCTAACTTTGTTCCTCCTATTTGGCACTCAGTCCGTTTACATCTCTTTCGCACTGACATTACTTTTGTTTTGTTGTTTTGGAGATGCTAATCGTCATACCATAGTCAATACATTTCTGATCTAGCTCTGAAATATTACTTTGCAAACTTTCAACAGAATCTGCCATCACAACTAAGTCATCCGCATATGCGAGACTGCTTATTTCGTGTTCACCTATTTCAAACTCACCCAGCCAGTCTATTTTTTTCAACATATGATCTATAAATAATATGAACAACAGTGGAGACAGGTTGCAACCTTGTCTTGCCCCTGAAACTACTCTGAACCCTGGACTCAATTTACCGTCAACTCTAACTGCTGCCTGACTATCTATGTAAAGACCTTTAATTGCTTGCAAAAGTTTGCCTCCTATTCCATAATCACGTAGAACAGACAATAACTTCCTCCTAGAAACTCGGCCATATGCCTTTTCTAGATCTATAAAACATAGATACAATTTCCTATTCCACTCGTAACACTTCTCCATTACTTGCCGTAAGCTAAAGATCTGGTCCTGACAACTTCTAAGAGGCCTAAACCCACACTGATTTTCATCCAATTCGTCCTCAACTAATACTCGCACTTTCCTTTCAACAATACCTGAGAAGATTTTACCCGCAACGCTGATCAAAGAGATACCTCTGTAGTTGTTACAATCTTTTCTGTTTCCATGTTTAAAGATTGGTGTGATTACTGCTTTCGTCCAGTCTGATGGAACCTGTCCGACTCCCACGCCATTTCAATTATCCTGTGTAGCCATTTAAGACCTGACATTCCACTTTATTTGATGAATTCCGACTTAAGTTCATCCACCCCAGCCGCTTTATTGCACTGCAATCTACTGACCTTTTCTCCACTTCCTCAAATGTGATCCTATTTCCATCATGATTCCTGTCCCATTGTACATCGAAATCTGAAACATTACTGATCGTATTTTCACCTACATTCAGCAACTCTTCAAAATATTCCCTCCATCTGCCCAAGGCATCAACAGGATTCATCAGCAGTTTTCCTGACCTGTCCAAAATACTTGTCATTTCCTTCTTACTTCCCTTTCGAAGACTGCTAATTACACTCCAGAATGGTTTTCCAGCAGCTTGACCCAAGGTCTCCAACCTGTTTCCAAAGTCTTCCCAAGATTTCTTCTTGGATGCTGTAATTATCTGTTTGGCTTTGTTTCTTTCTTCAACATAACTTTCTCTGTCTACCTGAGTTCTAGTATGTAGCCATTTTTTATATGCCTTCTTTTTCCTTTTACAGGCTGCCTTGACTGTGTCATTCCACCAAGCTGTTTGCTTCATCCTACCTTTACACACTACTGTTCCAAGACATTATTTGGCCACTTCTAGTATTGTGTCCCTGTACCTTGTCCATTCCTTTTCCAGTGACTGCAATTGACTACATTCAACTAACTGGTACCTTTCTGAGATCACTTTTATGTAATTTGATTTCCTTATCCTGAAGTTTTTCCACTCTTATCCTCCTACACATGGACCTGACCTCCTGCACTTTCGGCCTCACTATACCAATTTCACTGCAGATTAAATAGTTATCAGTGTCATCAAAGAATCCCATGAATACACGTGTGTCCCTCACAGCCTTCCTGAATTCCTGGTCTGTTATTATATAGTCAATGACAGATCTGTTCCCCTGCCTTCCCAAGTATACCGGTGAATTTTGTTATGTTTAAAAAAGGGGTTTGTTATTACTAAGCCCGTACTGGCACAGAAATCCAAGAGTTGTTTCCCGTTCCAGTTGGCCTCGATATCCTCTCCAAATTTACCCATAACCTCTTCATACCCTTCTCAAAATGTTCAAATGTGTGTGAAATCTTATGGGACTGAACTGCTAAGGTCATCAGTCCCTAAGCTTACACACTACTTAACCTAAATTATCCTAAGGACAAACACATACACTCGAACCTCCGCCGGGACCATCCGCACAGTCCATGACTGCAACGCCTCAGACCGCTCGGCTAATCCCGCGCGGCTCATACCCTTCTGTTTGATTTCCAATCCTGGCATTAAAATCACCCATGAACAGAACACTGTCCTTGTCTTTTACTCTAACAACTACATCACTGAGTGCGTCATAAAAACTATCCATATTATCTTGATCTGTCCCTTCACAATGCGAATACCCTGACACAATCCTAATTTTCTTGCAAGACACTGTAAAATCTATCCACATGTCGTTCGTTTACATACCTTATTGCAACTACGCTGGGTTCCATTTCTTTCCTGATGAAAAGCCCTACACCCCATTGTGTTAATTTTGCTTTGACTCCGGACAAGTAGACCTTGTATTCTCCCACTTCCTCTTCTTTCTCACCCCTTACCCGAATGTCACTAACAGCTAAAATGCCCAGCTCCATCTTGCAGCCTCTGCCAGCTCTACCTTCTTCCCAGAGTAGCCCCCATTGATATTAATAGCTCCTCATCTCGTTACCATTCGTTTGCCGAGTCGTATCTTACGAGTCCCTGGTTTGTCAATTGGAGATGAGACTCCGTCACCTCCAAAGGTCCGAGGCATTTTGCTCTGATTGTTGCCAGCATCATATTTATTGTACCAGGGAAGCAGGTTGCTAGCCTTACTTGCCCCGGGTCCCATTGAGTTTTACCCCGAACGGTGGAGGAACTAACCGGTGGATTTGGTAGTCTTTGCCGTCTGAGCACAAAGGTGACCACGACTCGGAATATGTACGAGATGCCCAGCCTTATTCAAAAGTAACTGGTATCCCGACTGTCAGGACCACTTACTTGGCCACTCATACGTTGCCCGTGGTCCATGAACTAGGACATGATATCAGAAACCGACACCATGAACCACGATGGATTGACAAAGAGACAAAAATCATATTTCAAATTTGGAATCAGCTTCGAGTCCATTGATGTTCGGTAATTCCAAAATAAGTAACATGATTGTGTGGCTAAGATTTTAATTATATGATTCACACGTGGAATATATGTAAACATTATGTTTAATGTACATTTACGCTTCCTTTGTATGCTAAATAGGTTCTTTCAATGAACCTGTTTAATGTGGTCCAATGTACCCCACATGTGGGGCGCAATAAACCATTTACCAAATTTTCTTCAAGGGCGTGCAACCAAAAAACAATTAATGACAATGCAATCATATAAGGCCATTTGATACTTGAATTATTAAACTGTAACATCTGTAAATCACAACTCTGTGGTAAAATTATTGGATGAGTAACATGGAGAAATATTTTTTATGGTTCAATGTGCCCCACTCTCCCCTACAGTGACTATGCACCTTCAATTAAAAAACTTTATAAATGATTTCAAAATTTTCGGAGTCGCTATATGTCCACAAGTGTTTCTAAACGTTCTGGACTCCCTGTGGAGGTTACGACTCCTGAAATCATTGGTAAAATCCATGATATCGTGATGGATGACTGAAGAGTTAAGGAGCGTGATATGGCTAGTGCTGTGGGCATCTCGAATGAACGGGTATATAATATTTTGCATAAACATATGGACACAAGAAAGCTATCCGCAAGATGGGTTCCTCGATTGCTCAAGCTTGACCAAAACCGGAATCGTGAGAAGTGTTGCAAGGATGGTTTGCAGCTGTTCAGGAAGAATCTGCAGGACTTTAAGCGTCGTTTCGTCATTGTGGATGAAACATGGATACATTACTATAGTCCTGAAACCAAACAACAACCTAAACAATGGGTTACAAAGGCAGAATCTGCACCAAAAAAGGTGAAGACCAGTCCTTCGGCCGGGAAAAAAAATGTTCAAATGTGTGTGAAATATTATGGGACTTAACTGCTAAGGTCATCAGTCTCTAAGCTTTCACACTACTTAACCCAAATTATCCTAAGGACAAACACACACACCCATGTCCGAGGGAGGACTCGAACCTCCGCCGGTACCAGCCGCACAGTCCATGACTGCAGCGGTGGTGGTGGTGGTTAGTGTTTAACGTCCCGTCGACAACGAGGTCATTAGAGACGGAGCGCAAGCTCGGGTTATGGAAGGATTGGGAAGGAAATCGGCCGTGCCCTTTTAAAGGAACCATCCCGGCATTTGCCTGAAACGATTGAGGGAAATCACGGAAAACCTAAATCAGGATAGCCGGAGACGGGATTGAACCGTCGTCCTCCCGAATGCGAGTCCAGTGTGCTAACGACTGCGCCACCTCGCTCGGTGACTGCAGCGGCGTAGACCGCTCGGCTAATCCGCGCCCCATCTGTCTGGAAGGTTATAGCGACTGTCTTTTGGGATTCGCAAGGAATAATCCTCATAAACTATCTGGAAAAGGATAAAACTATTACAGGTACATATTGTTCATCGTTTTCGGACCATTTGAAAACCGAGCTGCAAGAAAACCGCCTGCGATTGGACCGCAAAAAGGCCTTTTCCATCACGACAATGCACCATTACATACCTCAGCAGTTGTGGTTGCAAAATTAATGGAAATTGGATTCCAACACGTTTCACATCAGCCCTATTCTCCAGACTTGGTTTCCTCGGAGTACTAGTTGTTTCCTAATTTGACGAAATGGCTGGCGGGACAAATATTTTATTCAAATGAGTTGGTGACTGCAGCAACTAATGGCTATTTTGCAGGCTTGGACAATTCCTCTTATTCATAAGGGATCAACTAATTAGAACAGCGTTGGACGAAATGTATAAGTCTAAAAGGAGACTATGTCGAAAAATAAAAAAGGTTTACCCAAAACACGTGAGTAGTTTTTATTTTTGCACGGACTTTTCAAACGCCCCTCGTACTCCTCAATTTCTTTTGTAGCCGCGCGGTCTAAGGCGTCTTCCGACGGTCCGCACGGCTGCCCCCCGTCGGGGGTTCGAGTCCTCCCTCGGGCATGGGTGTGCGTGTTGTCCATAGCGTAAGTTAGTTCAAGTTAGATTAAGTAGTGTGTAGGCTCAGGGACCGATGACTACAGCAGTTTGGTCCCATAAGACCTTACCAAAAGTTTCTAGACTTTTCCTTTACACTGGCGAGTCCGCCTCTCGTGCCATCCAGTGCCAAAATTCTGAAAAAAAATATCGGTGTCCGGATAGTCTTGATCCAATGGCATGCGTCAACTACTGCTTTTGTCATATGTGTAGTTTCACGGCTCAGTGTACGGCCGTATCAGTGTAGGTGAAGAATTTCTGACGTGTTTGCGTGCTTAAGCGAGCCTTGGATGCGTTAGTTTCTTATTCCGATTAGCTGCAATTGCTGTGATACGCCGCAGCCATTTGAACGCAATTTTGATAACGTTTCGTACGTCTTTACCACACTTTCATCTCTCCAACGGACAATGTAACATGCTTTCAACGTTTACTGATGAAACTATTTTATTCGATGTAAGAATGAAAATTGTGGTTGTCAATAGAAACAAACAGGTCAGAGGCAGAGTATTCATAAGCAGTGGCTCATTGTTTCACGCCGCAGATAGGAAACTGTTGACAACAGGGCTACTATAGTGGTTTCACAACACTTTCGCGTTATTTTACTTAAAGTTGTCATTTTATAAATATTTGTAGTAACAGTATTACAAACACTTTTACAGGATTTTTAATATGTCAAGATTAATACTGTGTGCCACTCGACCCGCTTCCTCCCTTCTTTGGTTTGCGTCGTAGCGTTCTACAGTGTTTATTACTCGCAGAAAAACACTTTTATGGTCATACAATCATAGATGACCTATCTTAAGCATGCCGATAGCGCATCATGCTGCACGACACAAGTAGAAAACTGCTGACAATAGCGCTATTATAGCAGGTTCGCAAAGCTCTCGCGTTATTTTATTTAAGTTCTAATTTTACAAACATTCATAGTCACAGTATTACAAACAGTTTTACAGAATTCTTAATATATATTAATATTGTACACCCCTTTACCACCTCCCCTCTACTTTAACTGCGTCTTGGCCACTCTACAATGTTTATTATTCGCAGAAAACAGTTTTATGATCATGCAAGCACAGAAGGTCTTATGTAAGTTATTTTAAGTGTTCCAACTTTAACCAGTTCGTTTACAACGCTCTAGTAATCCCTATAATTTTAACTTTGTTAGATATTTATGAACTTTTACTGATGATACTGATTTATGAGCTAGAAAAATAAACATTTGTTAGTTAACAAGCAGTTGACACCAGCAACAGTCAGCATGTACTTCCAGCGTATTAATTAAAAGAGAAAAAACCTGTTACACTATGAAACTTCCTGGCAGATTAAAATTGTGTGCGGACCGAGACTTGATCTCGGGACCTTTGTCTTTCGCGGGAAAGTGCTCTACCAACTGAGCTACCCAAGCACGACTCACGCCCCGTCTTCACAGCTTCAACTCCGCCAGCACCAGTTTTAATCTGCCAGGAAGTTTCATATCAGTGCACACTTCGCTGTAGAGTTAAAAGTTCATTCCTGTTACATATTGTTTTGTAGAGTAATAACTTTCTGTAAGGCATTGTGAAATGGTTTCCATGTTTACTGTTGAAACATTTTTTACGACGTAACAACGAAAATTGTGGTTGTAAACAGAAACAAATTACAGCGTCTACCACGTACCCAGCGTAGCCTGGCACTTTAGTCCATTTGGTTTCCAAAACTTTCCCTTGGCAGCAGTTTACACTTTTCTCATGATCGAGAATGTTGACGTAATAGAATGTACCTACGAACAGTTTTACATAACTGACATAACACTGGCTAGCGAGGAAATCATATTCATGTGGTTGTAACGTGTATTTTATCAATAGTGAAATGTGTCATATTTTCATATCTTCATGATGTATTTCGTAGCCTTTGATAATGAGGTGAAGTCGAGACGCCTAAGATTATTGGAAAAATAAAAGTGTGGTCATGACATAAGAAACGTTTCTCCGATTACTAAAGTCACTGTACCAGACCACCGCAGCATCTTCGTCTCCGTAACCTGAAGCTTCCGTTCGTTTGGCTTGTAAACAACTCACCCCTATTTAATAACGTTACAGTGTCACTGTTTACATCCATAGAAGCTGTACATGTTATTACGAAGTATTAGAACTGATCTGTTGGTGTTATGAAGGCAAAGTCTAGATTTTGTTGTGGGTTCAGACTGGCTGCTGTCCTTGAGAAATTAGAACGTATACACTCATTCTTAGTTGAAGTCCACTACTTCGTAGCACATTGCACCAATCAAAACAAAAACCCCAGATAGAGATTATGCTTTTAGAACTAGGTCATTAGCGAATAAATTGACCCAGGAAGTTTGTTCCTGTAGATGTTCTGCGACGTGATTTATCACCGACATGTATAGTGGTGGATTCAAAGGAGATCCTTCGCAGACCTCAACTCTTACAACGAATTCTTCTCTGACACACGCAGGGCTTACACCTTTTGTGTTGACATTGTTGTATATATTCTTGATAAGGTAGATTCGGACACACTCCGTGCTAGCAGCCTGTCACATAAGCTGTCTAGACACTCGGTCGAACGATTTACCCAGGTCAGCTAATGCATGGTGTTTCCTGAGATATTTGTATTTTCCCATTAGGATTAAACTGTATGAAACGACATTGGTCGGATGTAGTTTTTGTTGCCGTAATTACTCAAGCACTCTTCCCCACAACTTCACTGTTTCTAACGTTACCTTCAGCCAACGATAGTTTCCACAATCAGTTCCGTTTTGTTAGAATACGGTGATGTTGCATCGTCTGGAATCATCTGCCATTCTCTCATGCATCTAATGAAAAACATAAATGATCCTACGTGATACCGTTGTAATATTTCTAAACACTACTGGTAGTACTTCTACGGAAGTTAGTATCCAATGTTCGCTCATCAGCTAGCTCTAATTTTGCACAACGTTAACGACTCTCTACGAACAATTGCGTCCCAACGAATATGGATGAGTCTGGCTATGAAGCCAGGCTAAGGTATTCCTCTTTTTTAAGGTGCGGCTTTATGGGACGAATGATAATTGACCCCCATTTTATCGATGGCAATCTAAATGGTGCAATGTATGCTGATTTCCTACGTAACGTTCTACCGATGTTACTACAAGACGTTTCACTGCATGAGAGAATGGCGATGTACTTCCAACATGATGAATGTCCGGCACATAGCTCACGTGCGGTTGAAGCGGTATTGAGTAGCATATTTCATGACAGGTGGATTGGTCGCCGAAGCACCATACCGTGGCCCGCACGTTCACCGGTTCTGACGTCCCAGGATTTCTTTCTGTGGGGAAAGTTGAAGGATATTTGCTATCGTGATCCACCGTCAACGCATGACAACATGCGTCAGGGCATTGCTAATGCAAACATTACGTAAGGCGAACTACTCGCTGTTGAGAGGAATGTCGTTACACGTATTGCCTAATGCATTGAGGTTGACGGACATTATTTTAAGCATTTATTGCATTAATGTGGTATTTACAGGTAATCACGCTGTAACAGCACGCTTTCTCAGACATGATAAGTTGACAGAGGTATATGTGTCACATTGGAACAACTGAAATAAAATATTCAAATCTACCTACGTTCTGTATTTTAATTTAAAAAACCTACCTGTTACCACCTGTTCGTCTAAAACTGTGAGCCATATGTTTGTGACTATAACAGAGCCATCTATCACAAAGCGAAAAAAGTGGTCCAACTAAAACTTTCATATTTCTTTACGTACTACATGAATATGTAATT
Source organism: Schistocerca serialis cubense (assembly GCF_023864345.2). Classification (NCBI taxonomy): domain Eukaryota; kingdom Metazoa; phylum Arthropoda; class Insecta; order Orthoptera; family Acrididae; genus Schistocerca; species Schistocerca serialis. Next base: position 494,586,273 of record NC_064638.1, read on the forward strand.
AAAAATGGGGGTTCCTGTTTAAAAAAACGCTGTTGATATCCGTTTGACCTACGGCAGCGCCATCTAACGGGCCAACTATAGCGCCATCTAGTTTCCCCCTTCAAGCTAGACAAGTTTCGTTCTTTGTAGTGTTTTCGTTTGACGCTTATTTCGTAAGATATTTGGTCCGGTCGCGATCAATGGACCACCCTGTATAATAGTATAATAATATGGTCGAGACATACACTCTCTAAAATGTCTTCCTCAAATTAAGGCCAATGTTTGAGAGTAGTAAGATTCTTTCGGCCAGTAGTGCCCTCTTTGCCCCTGCTAGCCTGATTTTTATGTCCTATTCGCTGGTTTGCTTCCTAGGTAAAAGAATTCCATATCTTTGCCGTCATCGTGGTGTCACGTTTTGATAACTTCATCATTAATCTCCTTTATGTTATTCGTAATTGCTGTCGTCTTTATTCGATTTATTCTTAGTAAGTATTCTGTTGTCTGAAAACCGCGCCTTTCAGTATGTCCTGTAATTCGTTTTGGCTGTCTCTGGGGATAGCAATGTCATCAGTAAATATCCTTTCACCCTTATTTTTTATCCTAGTCGTAAAACTTTTTCATTTCCATCACTGACTGTTCGATGTGCTGCTTGACTAGTAGAAGGGCAAGACTACATCCAAGTCTTACATCATTTTCAATCCCAGCTGTCTTTCTCGATCTTCCATTCCAACTGTTCCTCCTTGGTGTTTATGCATATTAATGTCAAATGTCCTTCCTTGTAGGTTACATCGATTTTTCTGAGACGTTCAATAATTTTGTACCGTTTTACATTGTTTTGATTCAGTTGTTATTCCACTCTTAGATTCGTAAGACATTTGTAAATTCGTAATTCTAAATATTTTCCACGGATTTGTTATAAAGAAGAAACGAACTATTACGAATGGAAATTAAGTGAGTGACCAACGTCTTACTGCTGAGAATAATGTGAGAAGAAGCACTTCGAATTCAGTTACTGTGTTCTGAACTACTTTCCTTACTACTGTCGCAAGGACGTAAAAGAAAATAATAGGGTCGAAAAAAGCTACACACTGGTCAGAAAAAGCTTTCATAGATGTTCATGAAATGCCCTCAATCACCCTGTGTAAAATTCTGAAACAGATGTTATCATGCTATTAGTCGACAAATTATAGGTATTGGGGAAATGAAATTTGTGTCAGAAGTTCCAGATAATGCAAATAGTTCATATAGTTTGAATTTGTTACCAGATTTTATTTATCATATTCTCAGCAGGAGTCTCCAGTAACAAATTTTTAAAATATGTTCATTGCGACCAGTACAGGAAGCATTTATGGAGAAGTTACACTAACTCCTAAAATAGTAAGGGTAGTATGAGGTTGCATTTATTGTGTCTATTTGTCGCTGTTTCTAATGTAACAGTGATCCAGTAAGTAGAAGAAGCACAGTAGAAGAAGCACACATTTGATGTGACAGAGAAGTATTCAGACACGTCTAATGGATTTGATCTTCCATTCTGCACGCTGTCCATTATTTCAATGGACGTTTGCTGGCACTAGTTAAAGCTAATTCGAAATGTTTAGTTTCCGGTAAAGAACCAGATACGGGTAAGGAAGGTAATATTAAGAACCGTGACCTTACGCCCAGTAACAATGACACATTCCTGTTCCAATTTAAATACAGTTTCATTATTTGTTCACTGGAGTTTAGTAGATGATAGTGTGCACGTAGTATATATTCAGTAACTGAGAATGATATAGTACATAAACATAGTCTTCTTCCGAGAGTTATTCGGACCTTGACAGTTCCAGTTAACAGTTGTAGCTACTTTTACAATATTATTTTCATTCTGGATAATGCGTTGCTGGAAACGTCCCCATGAAAATTACGAAAGTTTAGATAGAAGTTCGGACAGGATAATTACAGTGTAGCTTTCTTTACACACGGATGGCTACATATTCTATATTCACTAATATTTCTCGTAACTCTGTTCGACAAAATTTTGGATGCCTCCACTATACACCCCGACCCACTGACACTATGTGAATGGACGCGTGCTTAATTAAAAAATTCCCACTGTCAGTACCACCAGGTTCAACAAGTATTTATGCTCCAAAGAACTTGGCTCCTGGTAGATGTGGTGCAATTACGTGGATATAGAAACTGGTGAATGCATGCAAGACATTGTGTTTTCTTTCCTTTTTTTCGAAAAGCTAAGAATTTGCCCACGCTGGAACAGCGAATCTGCGCGACCCAGTGCGATTACATGGTCACCGGGTGCGTGGGCGCTCGGCGACTGAGTTGAGCTGGGTCCGACGCCCCGTGGGTGGCAAAGTGCAGCGCGGTGTTAGTTATCTGCCGCTGCCTAGGTGCGGCGCCACCAGCGGCACTCGCGGTGTGACAGCGCCGCCCTTGTCTCGGCATCCAGATAAGGCCCACGCTCTGCCTAAGCGCACATCCTGGGCGCAGCCCCTGAAATGTTAATTTCCCGAGCTGGCCGACAGCCACCATTTATCCCCGTCACGTGCGTTATCTTCCCTACGTGGACACCCAGCGAGGAACTGCCTTAGAATAGCCAACAGGAAATGAAGCTCCTCGAATGAAGCGAAGAACAGCTGAGGAGTGTATGGTGCGACATCGAGGACCCAGGGGTAAAAAAAGAAGAAATGAACGTCTACTGGAGGCAAGGAAGTTTCGGCGAAGATGAAATTGTGAAAATGCTGGAGACTTAAGACAGACTTTCAGGTCAAGGATACAGCATAGAAGAAATTGCTTCGCCTCTATTGATGTTAGCACAGACATCGATAAATGCTTAAATCGAAATATTCCTTTCATTGGTACACTGTGAAACGCTCTTCTGTTATGAATTTCATCGAAGTTTCTCGCTTCCCTCAGGTAGACAGACGTTGCTGCATGACTCAGTCGGTCAGAGCTTTCTCTGCGTAATATTCGAGTTCGAGTCCTGATCAGGGTTAAAAAATAACACACTGCCCGCATCTCGTGGTCATGCGGTAGCGTTCTCGCTTCCCACGCCCGGGTTCCCGGGTTCGATTCCCGGCGGGGTCAGGGATTTTCTCTGCCTCGTGATGGCTGGGTGTTGTGTGCTGTCCTTAGGTTAGTTAGGTTTAAGTAGTTCTAAGTTCTAGGGGACTGATGACCAGAGATGTTAAGTCCCATAGTGCTCAGAGCCATTTGAACCATTTGAATAACACACTGGCTTAATTTTTTAACGGGTGTCGCCAAGCCATACATGAACACGTCGGAAGATAAGCTACACTTTGGTTAAGATGTAAACTGATCAACTGATTCTCTACAACAGCCTCTAGTATCGAGGATATTATTCCCCATTGTTTAAGTGCATGCCCTATCGTTCCCACCCTTCTTATTGTCTGTGATTTCCGTATGTTTCTTTTTTCGCCGAATCGGTGCACTTAACTTTCACCATTCTTCTGAAGTACCATATTTCAAACGCTTCGACTCTCTTCTGATTCGGTTTTCCCACAGTCCATGATGCACCATCTTACAATGCTCTGAATGTAGGCTACATTCTCAGAAAATTTTTTCTCAACGCTAATGTTTGTTACAAGTAGAATTATTTTGGCCGGGAATCCGTCTTTACCGATGATGGACTCATTTTTATATCCTCCTTGCTTCTTCCGTCGTGGGCTGTTGCTCTTCTGAGAAGCAGAATTCCTTATCTTCATCTATTTCGGGATCACAAATTTTGATGTTAGTTATCTCGCTATTGTCCTTTCTGCTACCTCTTACTGCTTTCGTCTTTCTTTGGTTTACTCTCAATTCATATTCTTTATTCATTTCTTTTGGTATTGCTATAAATGCCATATGTTTAGATTTTTCCTTGTTATAAAATTTTAATATACTAATTTTATTATTTTTATTAATATAAGATTAAGGGGCTCCGGAAAGGCTCAAAATCATGAAAAGTTCAATTTTTACTTTTTTGCGTGTTCTGAATCTGCAGATTATTACCTTTTAATAGATATATAATTTATTCAATTCCGAAGACTACAACTATTTTTAATTTTTTTTTGAAATGTGTTCTACATGGGCGTGACCCACTGTGGCGCTGTTAAACTGCTGTCAAATGGTGTTATTATTAACGTCCGTGTTCATCAGGTACATTTTAGTGATGTGAGATAAAGTATGTGTTGTGGCTAACCTGTGATGGTTCAATATATATCGCTGGTGTGATTGTCGATTGTTTCATGTTTATTTACTCTGTCGTTATCTCGAAAATATTCGTAATTAATTCTGTTTCTTGAGTCTCTGTTTTGTTGAAGTATAATAAGGAGTAAAAGTAAAGTTATTAGAAATCCTCTGAAGGCTTTTAAGAAAAGAACAAATGTTGGAAAGCCAAAGGTATGTGTTATTACTGTAAACAATAAAGACGATAACCAAGTGAGTGAACCTAACCTCTCAAGTACACCTGCCCATAGCAGTCAAAGTGGGAAAAAAAATACTTCACAGAAGAAGCTTGGTTCAATGAGTGAAAACTATGAATGTTTTATGGGCGAATCGGATGTGAATGAAATATTTGTTATGTAGGTTCTCAAAGGAATTATTTCAAACTGTGTAAGATGTATTCATTGTAGTGAAGTTGGTCTAGAACTCTCCATAATAAAGCACGTAGGACTTGCTAGTGAAATACAACTGAAATGTGATAAGTGTTCATACATGACCACCTTTTGGAACAGTGTTGCAGTAACTGCAACTGAAGAAAATGGTAGCAAAATCTACGAACACAACAACGAGCAATGCTTGCTTTAGACAAGGAACGCCTTCGGGCTGCAGACATGGCTGTAAAGAGTCTAGAAATACAAGCAAGAGTAAACAGGAGGAGGAACAAGAGGAAGCTGGAGGAGGAGTTTGCAGAGGATGAAGATAATCCATCCTATGGACCTGGAATGCACTAAAAAGTTAATCCAATCTTTGTCGCTCGATTCCCAAAACTTTTATTTTCTCATACTAATTACATGTTTTCTAAGGATCTTCCAAACATATTTGTTTCAAACTTTCAGTAAATGTTGCACAGTACCTTCTGCATAATTTAACACAGCCTTTTTCCTAAAAACTGTATATTTTTGAATATATAAATAAAAAATTGCAAAAAAATGTTGTAAATTTTCATTACAATTGAAAAAAATCATCTTTAATAACTGAACTAAAATTTTGTAAAATCCCTGTGTTAAGTTGTAGCCCATATTCCAATAAATAATCTGTAAAAAGTTCAACTTCCTACCTCAAATACTTTGTGAGGAAAGATGTAATTTATAAGCGTTATTTTACCATTGCAAGTATAGGGCGTTCCGGAGCCCCTTAACATACTGCATCACTCACTGATACCTGCAGCACTCTGACAAAAGAATACGTTAACATTCTTCCAGCAGAACTAGAAGTATTCAGACCAAAAGTACCATGTGCAAGTGTGTTGGATGTTATCCTTGTTTTCTAAACACTAAATTTACTTGTGATTCTTCAGTTTCTTCCGCCGTATTTCTTGATCTAACAGTCCACGGGTGTACTGCCGGTCCATAGTGTCCAACGGTCACAATATTTCGGCGATCAGACGTGTCGCCATCGTCAGGTGCGCTGACGAACTCAGCTCCTGAGGGCGGTCGGCCGTCTTAAATCCCCTCCCCTCGCGAGACGTTCTCGCCGCGGTCTGCCACCGCGCGTCAGCGGTCGGTGAGAAGCTGGCGTCGGCGTCTGTGGTGGCGTCGGTGTAATTGCCTCGTCCGCCCTAGTCGCCCGTTCGCTTCCTTTACCGAGTGCCGTTTTAATTAGACTCAATGCTGGTTCCCATGCCCTGCTGAAGCTGTAGCCGCAATCTCGGTTGATGAGTCCATCCCTGGTACGAGTTTCGATAGCCTCTCTAACGGCGCTGTCCCAATATTTAGAAGTCTGTGCCAAGACCCCGGTATGGCTACGAAGTCTTTCGCGACGTATTTCTTGAATAAAAATCTTATTCAAGACCCTGGTATGTTGGTAGTCCATTTCGTGATTTTCGGACAAACAGTGCTCTGCGACAGCCGACTTGTTGGGAAACCCAAGTGGAGGGTGCCTCTGATGTTGTCGGCAACGATCTTCGATGGTGCGCACTGAGAGAAACAATAAGTGACAGAAAACTATCATATGTGGACCGGAGACAAAAGGCCAGGCTTTCACACTGTCCAGTCACATTAAAGTGACTACCTGACGAAAGCCTTTTGGAAGCGCAGGGCGCTGCGAGACATGAAAGGTGTAAGTCAGTGAGGTTCTGGAAGGTACTGGCAAGGACGTGAAGCAAGGCCGACTTTAGTGCCGTGGTCAGCTGCGCAAGGTTTCTCCGTTGAGGGTCCATGATGCGAACAGCCTGATAGACGTACTCCCACAGATTCTCGCTAGTATTTAAATCCCAGGGGGTTCAGCTGCGACGGGAGTGCATTAAGCGCGTCCTGGTACACTTCCAACCCCACACACATATATTGCTAACAGTGTGATACTTTGCATTGTCCTGGTGGTAGATTCCAACGTGCCCATGAAAGCAAACTTCGTGTAGGAGCGGACATGATCCGAAAGGATAGATGCATACTTTTGTGATTCATTTTGCCATCCAGAATGATATCACCCAGATAATGCCATGAAAACATTTCCAAGACCGCAACGCCTTCCAGCTATCTCTCCGATGGACCATAAAACGACATTCACCTGAAAAAGCCACTTGTCGCCTTTCAGTGGACGTCCAGTTAAGCAGTTGATGTGCAAATTCCAGCCTTCGTAAGCGATGAACAGCAATCAGAGTGAGTGCACGAACCAGGCACCTGTTGCGGAGGCCGATACAAGGCGACGATCGCTGAACAGTCGTTGAGGAGACACTGTTGGCAGCCGTTTGATTCACCTGGGCGGTCAGGCTCGTTACGTCTACCACTATTCGATGGTACACATCTCCACAGCCGTCGTTCAACCCTGACGTCTATGGCCTCTGGTACACCACGGTTGCCTCGGCAGCTGTTTTGGATAGCGCCATTTTGCTATGCACGGCATGCTTTATCAACTGTGGCGCATTGTTTACCAACTTAGCTGTTTCAGAAATGCTTCGACCGTTGGTCCGAAGGTAATGATTCTCCCCTTTTGTACACCAAATATATCGCACCCTTCCTGCATTACAAGGACTACACTGTTTTCTGCGTCTCCTGACTGGCTTTATATATGACCTCCCTCCTGGCGGGTCTTTCTGCCGTCTTTGAATAGCTTTTGCAAGTTGGACATTAATATGAATGAAACGTTTATTATAACGTTGAATGAGGATGACTATGGTATAGGGAGTAGACAGTGTGACATACGAAAGGCTGGGTCATCCGGTGGGTGGGCACAGACAGCCCAACTTGTTGGAGATCCGGGTTCGAGACTGGCACGAATTTTCGTATTCCGAATTCTATTACGTGGTCTAGCACTCATTCTAGAAATTCATAACGTCCACTTCAAATATATATACAGTGTGAGTCTACATGCTTTGAGGGGTGATAGTATTTGGGATTCTGAACAAAAAACTTCATATGGACGTATGGACAACTCCTAGATCGAACACGTTTGTATGCCCAACTCCGAGATCGAACACGTTTAATATCACTTTTGTACGTTTTTCTTGAATAACTTGAAAACCGCACCCTGTACCGAAAACGTGTCGCAATACAACATTAAACTATATTAAATTTCGTACAAGAAACGTCCTATACATTTTTTCCTCTCGAACTAATGGTTTGTGCGAAGAGAGCACGAGAATGTTGAAAAACTCGATCTACGCGCATGCGCTGTAACTTACGTAGTTTTTGTAGACCAATTTGAGGTAGTTTCCCGACTTGATAGACCACAAGTGTCCCGTATCAAATAGTTCGTTTCAACTTGCTCTGCAGTGCCGTGGTACACAGTAAACAGTGACAATGTTTGATAGTACAGAAAATAGATAACAATGAATACTAAATGCGTGATATCTCGGAAATCATTCAGAGTAGGGAATAAGCCCATACGAAGCTTTTTATTCAGTTGCACTAATACTGTCGCCCCTCAAAGCTTGTACCTTTCCTCCTGACTCACCCTGTATAAGTCAATGCCCTGACTGACTCTCATAATTGGCTCTGAGCACTATGAGACTTAACTTCTGAGGTCATCAGTCGCCTAGAACTTAGAATTAATTAAACCTAACTAACCTAAGGACATCACACACATCCATGCCCGAGGCAGGATTCGAACCTGCGACCGTTGCGGTTGCTCGGTTCCAAACTGTAGCGCCCAGAACCGCACGGCCACTCCGGCCGGCCGACTCTCATAATTGTCCAGCTCTAAACGCTGGGGATAGAAACTTGAAATGTGGAGAGTGTGTTTATCTTATATTGTAGGCGTTGCTTACAAAGGGAGTTTTCCCAAATCCACCTCTAAGGGGGTTAAATAGGGTATGAAAGCTTTTTTCAAAGTATGTCACCATTTTGGGCTACGAAGATTAATATTTCTCTGTCAGAAATAGAAAAATACGTGTTTCAGCAGTTTTTGATAATTTAACTCCTGTGGGGTTAAATAATGAGTGAAAACTATTTCAGGAAATAAATCTTTATTAAAAAAAACTCTGAAGTATTTTTAAAACTACAGCTATGTAAATGGGTATTCCACTTCTCGGGTAATAATAAAACAGTAGGTGTTACAGTGTCAGCCGTGGTAAAAATTGCTGTTTTGGAGAGCGCGCCGCAGCGCGTAGTGTGAAGCAGTCGCCCTCCGTTTCTGGCGGTGGCGCCGCTGGGGCAATCGCAGCTTTGGTGTCTCCCTCTGGTGGGAAAAGGGAAAGATTGCCTGTTTACGCGCATTTAAGGGGCGCTATGAGCTCGCCAGTGGGTCAGTCTGGGTCAGTCTCTCGTCCCCAGCTTGCTAGTCTGTCTCTCGTCCGCATTTGTTAGGCAGTTAGTGCCTGTCTGTCGTTCGGAGTGCTAGTATGCCTGTAGTTCGGATCAACCATTAAAGCCGGCAAAATGAGAGTTTTTCCACTCCGCCAGTAAGAGAGCTCAGCGAGTGGTCGCCCGGTAGTGGCTTAGTTCCTGCATCTGAGTCTGCGCGTTAGGCCGCCAGTCTTCCCGAGTTTGCTCAAGCAGTGGCCATTGGCGGTTGGATCGATCGGTTGGTCCGTCGCGCTCTGAGACGCAATATGACGTGTCCGTCTTGAGCGTCGGCGCATGTGAGGTCGCCACGTTAGTCCAGTGGGCCGTGGCGTATAGTGAGGGGTAGTGACTTCGTAGTCGACACGAGACCAACAGGAGTCAACCCACGATATCAGTCTGGCCGGTGTGAGCTGCGACGCCGTGAGACGGGAGATCGGTGCGCCTTCCTGCGTCCGTTGAAGTGGCTGGCAGCGGACGGTTCGGGAGAGCGATTTCGGGGTACTGTGCCAGGTCTTCTCGATAAATCACAGTTGTTTTTTTTTAATGGCGTGTGACTAGGGCCTCCTGTCGGCTAGACCGTCCGCCGGATGCAAGTCTTTCGATTTGCCGCCACTTCGGCGACTTACTAGTCGATGGGGATGAAATGGTTATGATTAGGACAACACAACACCCAGTCCTCGAGAGGAGAAAATCCCCTACCCAGCCGGGAATCGAACCCGGGCCCTTAAGATTGACAGTCTATCGCGCTGACCACGCAGCTACCGGGGGCGGACAATCACAGTTTATTAGAAGTTAAGTGATTGGTGATATGTTATTTGATTTAATCTTGTTAAATTCTACTTGCTTTCTTGGTGAGGTCTCCAGCCGTTTTGCTTTGGAGTCGTCCCACCATTCTTCTCCGTTTGCCTACCCGCGGGAAGGTGGGTGTTTATAAATTGGGTGGTCCGTTTTTCCCTTGTGGAGTAGGGGCGGGTTAGAGCTACCTGCGGTTCGGGTTGTTCGGTAATCTCCCTATCAATCTATCGCACGTTAGCGGCAGCCTCTATCATGTTTGTCGGATTTGGTGTGTTAACTAATTTATTGCTTGGAGTGTAATGGCCTAGTAACTGAAATATGTTTTGATCTTTGGAAACTTTGATATGATTTCCTATGATTTTGAGAGACGGTAACTACGATCTTGAGAGACGGTAACTATTGTTTGGCCAACCTAGTAGACTTTTATATAAGATTGCATTTCATGGGCTTTTATTTAAATGATCATTTTAGTATATAAAGTTGCCACCCTTTCACCTTAACACTTTTCTTAGAAGTTAAAATCAAGTTGCACCTTCGGTGGCAAGGTTAATATTTTAATTGTTAGTGTTCTGCACCATTTCCATCCAAACCAGCATGGTTTTTGTGCTTGTATAAATTGTTAAAACTCCTAGTTTAAAGTAATCTGGTGTGTTGCAGATTTGCACCAGTGTAGTCTTTCAGAGTCTCTTGTGAGCAGTCGTAACTACTGCCGTGTCAAAAGGGAGCGGCAAGGTTCTCTGCTCGAAAGCTCATACAGTCAAAACTTGTTTCTTTCTGCCTCTGAATATATCGCAACTTTGATATTTAGAGGGTGTTTTCTGATTATAATTTTAAATCTGTTTCTTTTAATTAAATGATTTTAGGCACTATTAAAGTGTATATAATTCCCATTTGTTGAAAAGGCATTTGGTTATGATTTCATCAGTTACTACCTGGCGACTACTTCCATGCTTACATAGTGTGATTAAATGTGTTAATGTTCACGATGAATCACTAGTAAATAAAATAAATTCTTAAGAATATTATTTGAAAATAAATCACAATTCACAGTGTTTATGGAAATTTGGGAATTCATCCTCTAAGTGGTTGAAACAGGGACTGAAATGTTTTACGAAACATTTAACTAGGAATGCATTTTTAACGCAATATCTAATTAGCCCTCCCTGATAGAAATAAAAAATACATTTGTTTCAATGTTTTTGAATTTCAGACACTATGTATGTGAAATGGGAGAGGAAAATTTTTATGGAAATATTCCAGTATGCAAGAATTTTGAAGGCAAACATATGAAAATTTGTATCTGGCTACTTAGCATTTTGGAAATCCGATCGCTTAGGAGTCAAAGAGTGGGTGAAATATTCCTTTTTCTAATAGTTCACTATTAAAGAACCACTAAACCATTTTAAAGTTGCACCTACAAAAACTGCTGTTTGACGTATTCTTTAGAAATAAAACAAATGTGTTTCAGTATTTGTGGAAATTCAGCGCTCTAAGGGAGTGAAATGGTGGATGCAAAGTTTTGTGAAAGCATTTCATTATGAAAGTATTTTCCATGTTAGAACGATGAAGATTTGTATTTGCTTCTCCGTTAGAAATAAAAAAAAAATATTTGTTTCACTGTTTCTGGAAATTCAACAACTGAGGTGGTGAAATGGGCGATGAAATTTTTTTTGTTAATATTTATTTGTATGTAAATGTTTTTAAAGCTCAATATATGGGAACTGGTATTTCACTTCTAAGGAAAAACTTGTTACTGGACGAAAGCTTCTACGGAAATATGACTACAAGAACTCAAATGGCACGATAAACAAATTTCTCCGACTTCAGCTACAACAAATTTCCCCGACTTCAGCCACCAAAGTCGCATTGTGATCAGAATTTCATTTTAAAATACCATGCTTCTACGGAATTAATTGGCGTGAAAATTTTGTAGAAGATGTTGCAACTTGTGAAAACATAAAAATTCATTTAAAAAAAAGCAACAAAATAAATCTGTGTAGACCATACAGTGTAGGTAAGTGAAGCAGCGGACAGTCAACCAATAGTATTTTGAAGGAGAATATACTTCTGTGAATAGCAGATATGCTTTATTTCTGGAGACAAATAAAATAAATAAATATGTTAGTTACAAAACTTTATGAGTAACATCTGATATCTCAGACAAGTAACAAGAAACACAATATATCGCTCTTCAGTAATGCTGTGCGTGTGATCCACGAGTTACTGAATTATTCCTAACAGCCGAGCACTGTCATACAAATGCCCTGTGGGTGAATGGCGTAATATAATTCAGTGTTCTTGATAATGCATAGCTTCTTGTGTTTTGTGTAAGACAGAACTTGTGCCAGTGAGAGTTAACTGTAATGAACCTTGATGGCCTGAGCAGATTGCAAGAGAACGTGGCGAAACACGTTGGTATCCACTTGGGTGCAATGCGCTGTTTCTCCGTTCCATGTTGTGGTCGGCGTGATCACGGTGCGCCTGATTGTCGGCAACACGCGCCACAGCGCAGCAGCGGCGAACACGACGCAGGCTACAATACAACGCACTGATGAAGAGCAGTTTGCAGATGTTACGTAGGGCTTTCCACAACATCTTCCTGTAATTTGTAATTGAAATGCAGGAAGTTAACATTCTGTGTCTATTAGAGATATGCTGCAGTACCCACATTTTGTCTAAAACTGATAGCTCAGTCTATAAAATAAAATCTGATGAAGTATTTTAATAATAGAGGCAGGAAATAACGCCAGATGACAACATTAAAAACAAGAGCAGTGTATAAAACACAGTTCGTATGCAGTTGGCGGTATTTATAAAAGTGGCAGAGTAATTGGTTCAGAAGAGTAGGACAAAACTGTGAACAGAATGATTACTGTACAGAACAGTTTGTGAAACTAATATTTATCTCACACACCTAAGACGGAAGGAGGAAAATCGTGAAGGTTCTCAAGATTAACAGAGCATATGGGTCTCATAATACTCCTAGTAAGGCACTGTAATATGTAGCTCTTTACCTAGTAACTTTCTTACGTTAGTAACACGTCTTTTACGCAGGTACCTTTGCGCATAAATGAAAATGAACCAGATGGTTATAATTAAAAGTGCAGATTCTCGCTGAGGTCCAATGTCAGCTGTAGTCACTGAATGGTATCGAAATATGGTGCACATGTTAATGCGTTCATGCGGAGACGCTAACGTTGGAAACATAATTCCAGTTTTAGTGATAAGGAGCAAATTTCGAGATGAATAACGTTTTTCGACGTCTCCGGTGCTCATATTGAATAAATTGTGTATGCGGCGATTGGTGATAAAATCAACATTGTGCCTTGATTACTTGTTTAAACTTTTATGCCCATGCCCTTTTCCAAATCTATTACATATGGAAACATTTCTATATGTCAATCTTGTACTCACAGCACCAGATCTGTCCCTGGTGGCCAAACTTTCATCTAATTTATTTCCAACAGAAACTGGTTCCACATTAACGCACTAGCATGTCTACCAAGTTTTGCAGCCATACGATAATCGTAGCCCACACTGAATCTCTGTGAGTAGCTACATTTTATTAATAACCATCCGATCCGGTAACGTTGGCACTCCTCTCTATAAGTAGAGCGACTCCGCAGCTCGTATTTATTTACTTACTTTAAAGAGGTCATAAATTAATTTGTTATCACCTACTTATGCAGTGATGGAGACTTAACTATTTAGGAATTCAAAATGGGCACGGTACTTACATTGGTTCTTACATACTTCGCCACAGAGTCTTAAACTTTGTTTCGGCGTTAGGCTTCTGTCCAAGTTACGAGTCTGACCGATTATGTAATTCGTCAAATTGCATATTTAGTACATTAGAGTAAGTCTGACTTCAGCAGCATATATCCATTGAGCAAACGGGGATGGTCTACAAGACAGACAGGTGCTGTAGAAACTTCTGGTGCTGTTTTATAATATGGTGTTTCTTCTCTCGGACATGTCCGAAAGAACAGAACCTGTTTTCATTCACCAGCCACTATGTATTAAGACACAAAGGAATTACAGACATTAGCAGAGAGCGGGCATTGATTTAAATTAGTGGGGAAAGTTTAAAATTTACGCCCGACTGGAATTCGAACCAAGGTCTCCTGGTTACTAGGCAGAAGCTCTATGACACTATGCCTTCCAGACACAGTGGTCTGCGTAACTACTCGGGATACGCTCGCACGCCACCCGTCAGACCAAAATTCTCAACGTACGCTACTAACGTAATGCCCCTTGCCCGCTGTGGTACAATCCCAGACCACCACAAATTTTCCGCTTTCTCCATTGACTTAATCAATGCCCGCTCGCAGCGAATGTCTGTAAGTCTTTTATGTTTTAATTCTGGTAATATTAATTATAGTTCGAGTTGTATTTATTCACTGATGAAACTAGCTGGCATTGATTGAAGTGAAAAATAAATGAATCAAGGAAATCAGATTTGTCTTCCATTAAGTGATTTATGATGGACAACTCCTTCCGTTTGAACACTTTATATTTCCTTTAGAACACCTATTGAAAATGTTTCACACTGTCAACCGATATCAGGCGACTTTAGCCAAAGTTATAAAATTGCCAAGAATGTCATATAATCACCAAATTGTGCTTAGTCAAAGCTCAAAGCATTACTTGGTGATCATCCTATGTTGCTTTCAATCGTTCAGGCGTTGGCTAAAGGTGACCGATATCGGTTGATGATGTAATGCATTTTCTGTGACTGGACACAAGATTTGGGCAAAATCTGCGATGGTCGAGTGACATGGGCATACTTCATAGCGAAACGCGAAATTATATTGAAATGAGCATCATGTCGTCACCACGACGAGTGCGTTTCAGTTTGTAGATGGAATGGATGGAGGATGTTAACAAAATACTAGATGTCGAGGGAAAGAGGCTTCTTTGTTAATGTTGAAAAATTTATGTGAAAAACCATTCCGCTAAACATTAGAGGAGAATTTACGCTGACTGGTGCTTTGTGCTGTGTTTTAAGTGTGAGCTGCGAGCCGGCTGCTGCAGTGAATGAAGATGCCCGCCGCCGGGCTTTCGCCATTAATTACATTTTGCGGGCCCATTCCCGGCAGCGCGCGGTGGCGCCGCCGACCGTGACGTGTGCTGCACTGACGAAACAAACGACGGCGCGGAATACCTCCTCAGCGGGCTTTCTTCCTCCGCAAAAGAATGATCGCTCGCTTTTAGCGACTGTCTACGATCTAGGTCACCGTGCCGGCAAACTGAGCTCTGAATCTCTACAGCCAAGGATTAATATCGTTGACACACAATTTGAGTTGGCCGAAATAAACTGATTGCCCTCCTATAAACATGCTATATACGGAACTTGAGTCCTACATCTTCTATCATGTACTGATATCGTCTTTTCTTAACTTTTTACATTACACTTATTGTGATAGTTTACTCAGCTCCCATTATAACACAATTTCTTCATCATTCATTTCTTGTACTGGTCCTGTAGGTTACAATGCTACTCCTATTTTGTTGTAATCAGTAGAGACCTTCATTACGAATACTGGTTTGACTCCGTCCCCTACCCTGTTCTTTATCTCTGAGTAACTGCAGTAACGTCACATACGCTGGAATCTGCTTGTTATGGACATGTCCTGATACATTACTACTATTTAATTCGTCCTCTTCCCCTCTTCCCCTCTTCCCCCATTTCACACACACAGCATGTCTCTTATCGGACCTATCGAGGTTGCGCATTGGTTAGCACACTGATCTCGTATTCGGGAGGACGATGGTTAAACCCGCGTCCGACTCCTGACTTAGGTCTGCTGTGATTTCTCTAAATTGCATTAGAAAAATGTAGGGATGGTTTGTCTGAAAGGCACGGCCGATTTCCCTTCCCATCCTTTCCTAATCCTACACGACCTATGACCTCGCTGTTTGGTTCCCTCCCCCAAATCAACCATCCAGCCACCCACCTACTCCTATCGATTATCCCTCCTTTTAGTTAACTTGTATCACACGTTTCTTTTGTCACCCATTTAATCGAAGTAGTTGTATGGATTACCCGCCGCATAGCATCAGTCTGTATCATCGTATTTGAAGAGCTATTCTCTTCTTGCCCGTTTCATTTCTTTTTAAGGCTACACTCAGGATAAATGCTTGCGTTTTCTTGTATTTAAGTCCTCTCAAGTAAACGTCACCCTTTGAGGCGTATGGCGGGCTATTTTACCCCTGGAATATTTTACGCAATAAGATGCCGTCATTATTAAACCATGCGGCACAGACACATGTCCAAGAGAGCTTTCAGGTGTTTGACTGTACCAACGTAGCATGACCACGTTCGGAAATTTTTATACTACTGAAATGCAGTTGTCCCGCTTCAGAAACCATATGTTATATCGCATCGGGAGGATGTCCACTGAAGAGATACATTTTCTTAGCCTTTTAACTTTGTACGTCGATTCAGAAACCTACAACTCAAAGCATAAACACTGCCCCTGAAACGAATTGTACGAGCCGTAAGGATTGGGTGAGGGGAAAATCACGTCATGTGGAAGATAGATATACGGTTTATAAAGTGTCCACCAGAATGGTCCACGATAAGAAGCGCAAACCTACTAGCGACTACTAGGGCTACTAAACACACTATGATTAAATGTATCGGTCACCTATAGGTGACGCGGAACTACCACTGTATGCTACGGGAGGCGGAACCGTCAGCATAAAAGGGGGCGGGAAGTAATGTGGTGTTAGCAGAAGGCGGTAACCGTAGAATGGCTCGGTAAGGACAGCTCAATGACTTCGAACCTCGACTACACGTTTGACGTCACGTGAGTAATAAATCCACCATGGACATTTCACCCCTTCCCAAGGTATTATCCCCATGGACTACTGGTTGTAACCTCCCTCTTACTAATCGGCCTATCCTGCTTGCGATATAAAGTATGACCGTGGATCGCGTGTATACCTAATGGAATTTTTCTAATTGGATAAGGCTACCTTTCCCGAAGAAGTGATACCGATAAGTAGGAGGAAAGTGTACAACCGACCCTTCTGATGGAAAGTCTACTAAAAATAATTTGTAATTAAACCGAACAGGGCTATAATTGGGAAAATGAAAGTTATTTTGTGCATTCACTCACGAACAACACTGGACAGAAAAGTGGTACCACTGATCCTGAATCCAAAAGTTACACTGATAACGAAAAGGAAATAATTAACGGTTGCCAGCCCACTAGGGCAATTTACATCCAAGAACCTGTACAACATGATGGGAAAGAAAAATACGTATTATTAAACACTGACGTGGTCTCGTTTTTCGAGACTAATTTTAAGTGAATATGTAATGATAAAAAAACTGAGAAGTTACTCGTACATTATGTTTGGCATTAAATTTTGAAAAAGGCAGTCGAATAATGGTTTGAAAATGTGTCATTAACCTGCATGTTAGTATAGAACATCGTTACGTGAACAATGGCTTTCAGTGACCTCAACATAACGTCATCGAAGAAATTTAGGAAAAAAGCAAGCACTTTTTACTTTGCCGTTTCTTATTTTGCAAATGGGATTTCATATTATTGTCTGAACAACTGAGCCTATTTCACTGACTTGTACAGAATTAAACACTAGAATACGTACCAAACAAAACAGCCATGTGCTCCAAGCTGTATGTAAAATATACACTCCTGGAAATTGAAATAAGAACACCGTGAATTCATTGTCCCAGGAAGGGGAAACTTTATTGACACATTCCTGGGGTCAGATACATCACATGATCACACTGACAGAACCACAGGCACATAGACACAGGCAACAGAGCATGCACAATGTCGGCACTAGTACAGTGTATATCCACCTTTCGCAGCAATGCAGGCTGCTATTCTCCCATGGAGACGATCGTAGAGATGCTGGATGTAGTCCTGTGGAACGGCTTGCCATGCCATTTCCACCTGGCGCTTCAGTTGGACCAGCGTTCGTGCTGGACGTGCAGACCGCGTGAGACGACGCTTCATCCAGTCCCAAACATGCTCAATGGGGGACAAATCCGGAGATCTTGCTGGCCAGGGTAGTTGACTTACACCTTCTAGAGCACGTTGGGTGGCACGGGATACATGCGGACGTGCATTGTCCTGTTGGAACAGCAAGTTCCCTTGCCGGTCTAGGAATGGTAGAACGATGGGTTCGATGACGGTTTAGATGTACCGTGCACTATTCAGTGTCCCCTCGACGATCACCAGTGGTGTACGGCCTGTGTAGGAGATCGCTCCCCACACCATGATGCCGGGTGTTGGCCCTGTGTGCCTCGGTCGTATGCAGTCCTGATTGTGGCGCTCACCTGCACGGCGCCAAACACGCATACGACCATCATTGGCACCAAGGCAGAAGCGACTCTCATCGCTGAAGACGACACGTCTCCATTCGTCCCTCCATTCACGCCTGTCGCGACACCACTGGAGGCGGGCTGCACGATGTTGGGGCGTGAGCGGAAGACGTCCTAACGGTGTGCGGGACCGTAGCCCAGCTTCATGGAGACGGTTGCGAATGGTCCTCGCCGATACCCCAGGAGAAACAGTGTCCCTAATTTGCTGGGAAGTGGCGGTGCGGTCCCCTACGGCACTGCGTAGGATCCTACGGTCTTGGCGTGCATCCGTGCGTCGCTGCGGTCCGGTCCCAGGTCGACGGGCACGTGCACCTTCCGCCGACCACTGGCGACAACATCGATGTACTGTGGAGACCTCACGCCCCACGTGTTGAGCAATTCGGCGGTACGTCCACCCGGCCTCCCGCATGCCCACTATACGCCCTCGCTCAAAGTCCGTCAACTGCACATACGGTTCACGTCCACGCTGTCGCGGCATGCTACCAGTGTTAAAGACTGCGATGGAGCTCCGTATGCCACGGCAAACTGGCTGACACTGACGGCGGCGGTGCACAAATGCTGCGCAGCTAGCGCCATTCGACGGCCAACACCGCGGTTCCTGGTGTGTCCGCTGTGCCGTGCGTGTGATCATTGCTTGTACAGCCCTCTCGCAGTGTCTGGAGCAAGTATGGTGGGTCTGACACACCGGTGTCAATGTGTTCTTTTTTCCATTTCCAGGAGTGTATAAAACTTCATCAGTCTTAATTTGCGCATTTCTTTAGATTTGGATTTTTTCCAGTGATTGATTCTCAAACTTGAAAAATGAAATTGCTTTTCTTTAGTCATATACTAAAGCCTCTGCTGTACAACAGTTAATTGAAAGTAGACTGAGGCTATAATTCTTAAAAGTAGAATTATTCGTTAATAAACTGGCTGTAACTATTCAGTTAGTTTCTTATGACACTCAGTTAGCAAATAAGGACAGAAATGAACAAGGATCCTGCTTGGTAACAATATCTGGGGACAATGAGGACAGAACCGCACTGAGTTTAACTGATCATTATTTAAATAAATTTTATCAATCAAATCACATTCAGTTGTGCTGCTGGGTTAGCCTTTAATACTTTCTACCAATGAACAGTCCTACTTCAGTGCTGTGCATACGATGGAAATCGGATCCGAAGGTTTCTTTCGTTGCGATGGAATCCTCTCACGAAATTACGATCACCAACTTTCTCCTCCGAATGCGAAAACATTTTGTTGACGCCAATCTACGCAGTGACTACCGATCATCATAAAAAACAGGGGAAACCAGAGCTCGCACTGAAAGATATAGGTGTTCGTTTTTTCCACTCGCTGTACGAGATTGGAATAATAGAGAATTACTGTGAAGGTGGTTCGGTGAACTCTCTGCCTGTCACTTAAGTGTGAAATTATTCATTAATGAACTGGCTGTAACTATTCAATTAATTTCTTATGACACTCAGTTAGCAAGTAAGGACAGAAAGGAACAAGGATCCTGCTTGGTAACAATATCTGGGGACAATGAGGACAGAATCGCACTGAGTTTAACTGATCATTATTTAAATAAATCCGACGACGCAACTGTGTTGCTGGAACTGCTGCTATTGTTGAAGGCGATAGCATCTTGTGGAGCACAGCTAATTACAGGAACGGCAATCACAATTAATACAGCCTTTTTCACCCGTCCACTGTCCGTACTCCTGCTACTAGACATGTGGCCGGCACGTGTACATGATGCTGCGAAAAATGGTACTCTCTACTGCATTAACACCACACTTCCGCACACTACAAGCGCTAGAACCCGTCTCCTTTCTCTCCGCGCGCTCCGCGCACCAAATCTCTACCCAAAGATTTTACAGTGCACAAGCACTGCTATTATCGTTGCTAGTCGATGCAAATAACAATTCCTTCGGCTTTTTCACAGAGCTTATAAGTTTCAGACTATGACACAGATAAATAAATGAAACGTCAACGGACTTATACCTAAATTTACACATACAGTAAAGTAATGTCCTTACTTATTAAAAGAGAAAGGAGACGGATTCTAGCGCTTGTAGTGTGCGGAAGTGTGGTGTTAATGCAGTAGAGAGTACCATTTTTCGCAGCATCATGTACGCGTGCCGGCCACATGTCTAGTAGCAGGAGTACGGACAGTGGACGGGTGGAAAAGGCTGTATTAATTGTGATTGCCGTTCCTGTAATTAGCTGTGCTCCACAAGATGCTACCGCCTTCAACAATAGCAGCAGTTCCAGCAACACAGTTGCGTCGTCGGATTTATTTAAATAATGATCAGTTAAACTCAGTGCGATTCTGTCCTCATTGTCCCCAGATATTGTTACCAAGCAGGATCCTTGTTCCTTTTTGTCCTTATTTTCTAACTGAGTGTCATAAGAAATTAATTGAATAGTTACAGCCAGTTCATTAATGAATAATTTCACACTTAAGTGACAGGCAGAGAGTTCACCGAACCACCTTCACAGTAATTCTCTATTATTCCAATCTCGTACAGCGAGTGGAAGAAACGAACACCTATATCTTTCGGTGCGAGCTCTGTTTTCCCCTGTTTTTTATGATGATCGGTAGTCACTGCGTAGATTGGCGTCTACAAAATGTTTTCGCATTCGGAGGAGAAAGTTGGTGATCGTAATTTCGTGAGAGGATTCCATCGCAACGAAAGAAACCTTCGTTGTAATGACATCTACCCCAAATACTGTATCACGTTAGTGACACTCTGTCCCGTAAAATAAAACGTGCTCCTCTTACTTGGAGTTTGTCGGTGTACTCCATTCAACCTATCTGGTAAGGATTCCAGACATAGCAGCAATACTTCAAAAGGGGCCGGATGCTACCCCGCGAGGCTGTGTAACATGTATAAGGGTAGATATTTTTGTATATGTTACCTTAATATTTACACGCATCAGCGTGTTGGTAGTTTTTTCTGTGTCGAACAGCGTTCTCACAAACACGTTACAAACTTGACTACCTGAATTTTTCTTCGCCGCCGTAACAGCACCACTATATGCAAGTGTTCCAATCTGACACGTAAAAACCCACTTTAAATTTCTTTATGCAGGAACAATACATCCAAAGAAATGCATTGTTAATGATTTAGTTGCTTGTGACTGCCGTGCGTGTAGACTTCCGTGCCTGGTGTACCATGTGTACTATAGGCAATGACACGAGAGCATAGCGCCGCCAATATGCGGAGTCACCCACGAGAATCTGAAGCACCTAAACATGAACAACACAAAAAAAAAATCACTTATCACTAACGTTTTGGGTAAAAGGTAGTTCACGTTGGTAGCTGAACTACTGAATATGTAATTCTTACAGAAATATCTGGCGGAGGAAAATAAATCAAGGTAATGTTCGTTATTGCATTGCAGGTGACTTCCATAAGTAGTGACGTTAATTTATCGAAATGAGGTACTTATTGCACATACATTACTTTATACCAATTCCTGCAGCACATTTATTATGATAATTTTAGAATCATTTATGTCTATTCCGCATAGCCATCACAATAAAGTGAACTGTCATTTGACTGACGAAGACAAACATTTTCCTTAAACCGGGCACACCTGACGAAAGAAAAATTTATACTTTCAGGGACGCCATCATAACTATTAGCTTTATTTAGACACAATTGCGTTGGAGTAGGAATTGGTCTTGGTCCTTGCTCTGCTTATTTTGCTGCATACCGGGCATACTTAAACCAGTTCGTAAAACGTGCCAATTCAAACTGATTATGCATAAATGACTGCGATTTAAAAACAGTGTTCTCCAGATAAACCTCAAATGGCATGAAGCTATCAGATATTACATTATCTGACAATTTACTTAAAATAATGTCCATAATAGAAATGTATTTTGTCGAGAGTCATATTGCCTGCTCCAGGTGGATTGTGAATAATGTCAAGTCTTTCCGACAGAGGTATCGTTATTTCCAGGCCAAGAGTCCAACAGAAGCAATGAATCAATTTTACAACTGATCAGAAACTGTTCCAAACGAAGCAATGAAAATCATTCTTTCCTATTCCTTTAGATTTTGATAGGACGATTATAAGATTTTTGCCACTAAACAGTCTATTTCTTGTTATTTTTGGCCGTAAGGTGCCTTGAGGTCCTTAAAGCCAGAGAAGACAGAATTGGGAAAACAGTAATCTACTTATACTTACAATTGTCATTGTTATAAATAAGTGTCATAGCATTAATAGATAGCATTTTCTCCACAAAGCGATAAACTGTGTTCATTTTTGCAAGTCTCACACGGAACCTGACTAATGGACGTCAGAACAAGATTCGTCTTCACGTTAGGTATGCATATTAGCTTCTCCTACACACTTCCACTTGAAGGAAGTTTTGTGGTTTTCGCTCTACTATTTTGTATGGTTTCTTGAACCTGCTTTTCCGTGTCGAAGTAAATTTGAAACAAGCAGTAATCATCTCAGTTGGTATTTGGAAAGGCCGGTCTCGTAGATCTCCATCAGTAATTATGCAATGACTCTCATGAGCAGCTCTACGTGCTTCATCTTAAGAAAACTCCTCTAAAGAAGTGTTGTTCACGTTTATGGGGTTTACGTTAGTTATTAATGGATGGTATTGGGACTTTGTGCTTACCCAGTATAGTAAATCTTTCGCATTGTCTTTCTTCCATAGTTCTGCTACTTTCATTTTGGTGCATATTTATTATTTGATGTAAGTCTTTTTTCCATTTGTGCAGTTCACGGTCATATTTTAGGAAGCAGGAGCATGTTTGCACACCACTTAACATTAAGTGTAAAACACAATGCTTTTAATTCCATTTTTTACCGCTACCACTACTACAAAATTAACTGGCAATTCTTTAGGATATTAAATGCGTTGTAAATCTGAATGAAAAGTAACTGCAGACAATTGTCTCTGAGTAAACCATGAGCGAAAACTGAAATTTGCTTTAGAAGTGACGATCGCTTCAATTCGTGTTATCCTTTTACTGATGCGCCGTCAATCAGCGTACGCGCCTGCCATTTTGTGCATACACAGCACGTACAGCTACAATAGCGGGTATATATTTCTCCAGCCAGCTGGCGAGCTACTAATTCGGCGATGTTCAACACCTTAAAAAAAGTGCAGTGCGTTTTAGCAGTGAAAATACTGACAGGGTCTTTTCATCGGTTTATTCTTGCCGCATAAAAACTTTAAGGCATGTTTCGACGTGTCGGATTGAACCTGTTCCTTGTAAATGAACCACGGCTGTCAGTACCATTTTGCGTCCAGTCTTCAACATCTAGCCTGATACTTATGGGAAAATAAACGTTAATGGCTTGCTCTTGCCTCAAATACTTGGAGGTGCTAACCAACATACACTCCTGGAAATTGAAATAAGAACACCGTGAATTCATTGTCCCAGGAAGGGGAAACTTTATTGACACATTCCTGGGGTCAGATGCATCACATGATCACACTGACAGAACCACAGGCACATAGACACAGGCAACAGAGCATGCACAATGTCGGCACTAGTACAGTGTATATCCACCTTTCGCAGCAATGCAGGCTGCTATTCTCCCATGGAGACGATCGTAGAGATGCTGGATGTAGTCCTGTGGAACGGCTTGCCATGCCATTTCCACCTGGCGCCTCAGTTGGACCAGCGTTCGTGCTGGACGTGCAGACCGCGTGAGACGACGCTTCATCCAGTCCCAAACATGCTCAACGGGGGACAGATCTGCAGATCTTGCTGGCCAGGGTAGTTGACTTACACCTTCTAGAGCACGTTGGGTGGCACGGGATACATGCGGACGTGCATTGTCCTGTTGGAACAGCAAGTTCCCTTGCCGGTCTAGGAATGGTAGAACGATGGGTTCGATGATGGTTTGGATGTACCGTGCACTATTCAGTGTCCCCTCGACGATCACCAGTGGTGTACGGCCTGTGTAGGAGATCGCTCCCCACACCATGATGCCGGGTGTTGGCCCTGTGTGCCTCGGTCGTATGCAGTCCTGATTGTGGCGCTCACCTGCACGGCGCCAGACACGCATACGACCATCATTGGCACCAAGGCAGAAGCGACTCTCATCGCTGATGACGACACGTCTCCATTCGTCCCTCCATTCACGCCTGTCGCAACACCACTGGAGGCGGGCTGCACGATGTTGGGGCGTGAGCGGAAGACGGCCTAACGGTATGCGGGACCGTAGCCCAGCTTCATGGAGACGGTTGCGAATGGTCCTCGCCGATACCCCAGGAGCAACAGTGTCCCTAATTTGATGGGAAGTGGCGGTGCGGTCCCCTACGGCACTGCGTAGGATCCTACGGTCTTGGCGTGCATCCGTGCGTCGCTGCGGTCCGGTCCCAGGTCGACGGGCACGTGCACCTTCCGCCGACCACTGGCGACAACATCGATGTACTGTGGAGACCTCACGCCCCACGTGTTGAGCAATTCGGCGGTACGTCCACCCGGCCTCCCGCATGCCCACTATACGCCCTCGCTCAAAGTCCGTCAACTGCACATATGGTTCACGTCCACGCTGTCGCGGCATGCTACCAGTGTTAAAGACTGCGATGGAGCTCCGTATGCCACGGCAAACTGGCTGACACTGACGGCGGCGGTGCACAAATGCTGCGCAGCTAGCGCCATTCGACGGCCAACACCGCGGTTCCTGGTGTGTCCGCTGTGCCGTGCGTGTGATCATTGCTTGTACAGCCCTCTCGCAGTGTCCGGAGCAAGTATGGTGGGTCTGACACACCGGTGTCAATGTGTTCTTTTTTCCATTTCCAGGAGTGTAGAAACATACGACTTAGTATTAGTCTGCAAATGACGTAACTACTAATGTAATATTGTTCAACAGACCGTCCTTAGTCAGAAATAGATATATCTGCACTTATGCCTTTTAGTCCCCGTATGACTTGTAAACAGTGACGGACGTATAACACTCTCCTAGAGGTCCCCCAAAAATATGTTTACGTCTGCCAATTTCGTCCCGGTGACAACAACGTAATGTTTTCTGTCTGCAAGAAATTCTTGAAAACAGTAAAAAATATGGTCCAAAATTATATTTATACAATAGTTTTTCGTTCGTACCTTCTGTTGATGTTAGACAAGAAATGATTTTCTGTCTGTCAGGGTGTTGTCAACTTTTCGATACGGCTTAGGAGACACGCTTTCGCCTGAACAAAAGACGGTGTTTCAGTTTGCCGCAGTTTGGTAACAAGGGTTTTAACAGCAGGTAGTTTGTTGTAAGAAGGCTTATTCCATAAACTTTACTCGCTAAAATTTTACCAACGAGATTACCTCTATCTCCTTCGTCGGATTATGAGCTCCGATTTATGTCCAACATCTGCTCAAACAGGCAAACTTTGCTGCTCTGCGTCAACAAAGTTGGTGAGACACTGGTTGGATAATGGTGTTACACTGAGCGGTTATATTCGTGGGGGATCATGCATGAAATATATTTCGTTTGAGGGTGCTGCCGCGGCGTATAAACATACACGGTAGCGCGACTCCGATATAAGTACGCTACTGGCCATTAAAATTGCGACACCAAGAAGAAATGCAGATGATAAACGGGTATTCATTGGACAAATTATTTATACTAGAACTGACATGTGATTATATTTTCGCGCAATTTGGGTGCATAGATCTTGAAAAATCTGTACCCAGAATAACCACCTCTGGCCGTAATAACGGCCTTGATACGCCTGGGCATTGAGTGAAACAGAGCTTGGATGGCGTGTACAGGTACAGCTGCCCACGCAGCTTCAACACGATACCACAGTTCATCAAAAGTAGTGACTGGCGTATTGTGACGAGCCCGTTGCTCGGCCACCATTGACCAGAAGTTCAATTGGTGAGAGATCTGGAGAATGTGCTGGCCAGGGCAGCAGTCGAATATTTCCTATTTCCAGAATGGCCCGTCGAGGACCTGCAACATGCTGTCGTGCATTATCCTGCTGTAATGTAGGGTTTACCAGGGATCGAATGAAGGATAGAGCCACGGGTCGTAACACATCTGAAATGTAACGTTCACTGTTCAAAGTGCCGTCAATGTGAACAAGAGGTCACCGAGACGTGTAACCAATGACAGCCCATAACATCACGCCGGGTTATACGCCAGTACGGCGATGACGAATACACGCTTCCAATGTGTGTTCAATGCGATGTCGCCAAACACGGATGCGACCATCATGATGCTGTAAACAGAACCTAGATTCAACCGAAAAAAGGCCGTTTTGCCATTCGTGCACTCAGGTTCGTCGTTGAGTATACCATCGCAGGCGCTGCTGTCTGTGATGCAGCGTCAAGGGTAGCTGCTGCCATGGCCTCCCAGCTGATAGTCCGTGCTGCTTCAAACGTCATCGACTGTTCGTGCAGATAGCTGTTGTCTTGAAAACTTCCCCATCTGTTAACTCAGAGATCGAGACGTGGCTGCACGATCCGTTACAGCCATGCAGATATGATGCCTGTCATCTCGAGTGCTGGTGATACGAAGCCGTTGGGAACCAGCACCGCGTTCCGTATTACCCTCCTCAACCCACCGATTCCATATTCTGCTAATAGTCACTGGATCTCGACCAACGCGAACAGCAATGTCGCGATACAATAAACGTCAATCGCGATAGGCTACAATCGAACCTTTATCAAAGTCGGAAACGTGATGGTACGCATTTCTCCTCCTTACACGAGGCATCAAAACAACGTTTCACCAGGCAACGCCGGTCAATTGCTGTTTATATTTGAGAAATCGTTTGAAACGTTCCTCATGTCAGCACGATGTAGGGGTCGTCACCGGCGCCAATCTTGTGTGAATGCTATGAAAAGCTACTCGTTTGCATATCACAGCATCTTCTTCCTGTCGGTTAAATTTCTCGTCTGTAGCACGTCACCATCGCGGTGTAGCAATTTTAATGGCCAGTAGTGTATATAAGCACCGACATGCAGATAGGGTAGTAGTGGGGCATTTTTATCTTTCTGATCTGTGTGAGATAAAAACGGAAACGCGAATTATGGCTACGTTGTTAAAAATTGCATCCAAACAGGACCAACGTATTGTTGGCTGCCTAGCGACGAACACTGGCGGACATCCATCGTTGAATGAAGTAAGCGTATGCCGTGGCATATCCGTCGAAAAGCGCCGTTGGAGAGTGGTGCACCGAGTTCTGTTCTGCTTCGTTGTGACGTCCGTCATCATGTCGCAAAATCAAGTGGGAGACACTTGAGCAGCCGCCCTATAGTCCCGACTATCACGCCTTCAATCACTTCAAACATGCCTTAAAGGTTCCACGATTCCCGTCAGACATAGATGAGCAGCCGCCATTGATGCTGCAGGACACTGTATTCTAACAAACGATCATCTTCAGCCTCGTAGGTTGGTGGGATCATTTCCTCAGCGCTCACTGTCATTTTATCTTAACGGCAGACCGATTGTGTACTGCATGATTTTCGATCGGTAACTTTGTGATCGCATCGTACATAACGGCGATAGTCTTACGATTTACCTTTTCTAGGCCCACTGCAGTCCACCCTACACAGCTACACAAGTACATAACCTTGGCAGACTGCTGTGGTTCCGCCGCAGATGTACACGCGTCCTCTGGCTTCGTGCCTGGCCGCTCCACTTCAACGAGCAAAGGACAAGACGACTTACAAAATAGTGTGTCCGTGGTAGAATATTACGGTCTCGTTTAACCGTCATGGTATGTGGTACAAATCGTATTGGCTAACCATTCAAGTACGACCACGCCAGGAAAATACCAGGCATCCTACCAACACGGCAACGGCCTTGCCGCAGTGGATACACCGGTTTCCGTTAGATCACCGAAGTTAAGCGCAGTCCGGTGTGGCCTGCACTTCGATGGGTGACTGTCCGGGCCGTCATGCACTGTTGCATTTTTCAGGTTCCACTTAGCCTCGTGATGCCAGTTGAGGAGCTACTTGACCGAACAGTAGCGGCTCTGGTCACAGAAAACCATCATAATGACCGGGAGAGCGGTGTGCTGAACACATACCCCTTCTATCCGCATCGTCATCTGAGGATGACACGGCGGTCGGATGGTCCCGAAGGGCCACTTGTGGCCTGAAGACGGAGTGCTACCAACACGAGAGGCTGAGCCAAGATACTGAAAATCCCACACAAAACGGAACAACCGATTGGCGCTTGATATTTTAGTGTGTTGCAAGTACCTTCGTACGTGATATTTTTCGCTCCTGGAAAGAAAGTAGAAGAGGGTGTATACGCTACACTTTTGAGGTCTCATCTTCCTTGTCATCGCAGAACGGCATAATCTGACGTCATTGAGAGATCTGTCGCCTCAACTGAATAACGCATGCCTAAGCTCCACAGTGCCTTGACATAGTCTCGAAGTCTTTGGAACTGTCGTTGGTAGAAATAAATCAATTGTAAGTTATCCTATTATCCCATCTTGGTAACAGAGCAGTTGGTATCCGACTCTAACAATAGACAGTTAAGATTTAGCCCAGTCAATGAAGACCAAAAAGATCGACTAGGCAAAAATGTCATGCAGTCGCTAATTTTTGTATATTGGCGGAAGAGCCATGAACACCAAACGAAAAGTCGTGACCGGAGCGGTGTGAACGGGGAAGTGGGGGGCGTGAAAAGTCAGTTTCATCTGTTCCTCTTGAATAACTCGAAAACCGTGACTTCTGGTGGAACTGTTTCCTGGTGAAAAGGGAACTAAATTTAATTGAAGGATAAAAAACATCCTATTATTTTTCCTCCATGTCATGTTGGAAAAGTTGTAAATTATAAAAAGTAGCGTTTGAACTTTACAAAATTATTGTATGCTGTTCAATGAAATAGGTTAAAAGCGGACAATAAATATGTGTTCCTAACGTAAATACAGTAGAACCAAATTAAGAGATAAATACTTTTGTGGGGGTGTGACTGGCTAGAGTGGAGTGGGTGGTTGAGGGTGGATGTATGAATACTTTTGTGGGGGTGTGACTGGCTAGAGTGGAGTGGGTGGTTGAGGGTGAACGTATGAATACTTTTGTGGGGGTGTGACTGGCTAGAGTGGAGTGGGTGGTTGAGTGTGGACGTATGAATACTTTTGTGGGGGTGTGACTGGCTAGAGTGCAGTGGGTGGTTGAGGGTGGACGTATGAATACTTTTGTGGGGGTGTGACTGGCTAGAGTGCAGTGGGTGGTTGAGGGTGGACGTATGAATACTTTTGTGGGGGTGTGACTGGCTAGAGTGGAGTGGGTGGTTGAGGGTGGACGTATGAATTCTTTTGTGGGGGTGTGACTGGCTAGAGTGGAGTGGGTGGTTGAGGGTGGACGTATGAATACTTTTGAGGGGGTGTGACTGGATAGAGTGGAGTGGGTGGTTGGGGGTGGACGTATGAATACTTTTGTGGGGGTGTGACTGGCTAGAGTGGAGTGGGTGGTTGAGGGTGGACGTATGAATACTTTTGTGGGGGTGTGACTGGCTAGAGTGCAGTGGGTGGTTGAGGGTGGACGTGTGAATACATTTGTGGGGTGTGACTGGTTAGAGTGGAGTGGGTGGTTGAGGGTGGACATATGAATACTTTTGTGGGGGGTGACTGGCTAGAGTGGAGTGGGTGGTTGAGGGTGGACGTATGAATACTTTTGTGGGGGTGTGACTGGCTAGAGTGGAGTGGGTGGTTGAGGGTGGACGTATGAATACTTTTGTGGGGGTGTGACTGGCTAGAGTGCAGTGGGTGGTTGAGGGTGGATGTATGAGAAGGAGGCAGGTCACAGGGTGGTGGTCCCGCAGTTCCCTCCTTCATAAATCTGCGAACTGAAGAGCGCCCAGGCGAGTCCTCACTTCCTCAACCGAGCTACATTACAAGAAACAACTACAAGGTATTTCGCAAAGTAATACCGGCGCTTCTGCTACTCGTCTTATCAGTGACTGGTGATGCAGTGTTCAGGCACGGCCAGAGGGGTTTTATTTTTCCCAGTGCGCTTCAACACTACGTGAAATAATAAAATGAGCTGATGCAAGAAACGCCTAAGCATGTATTCTGTGTAAATCACTGTACACTGTTCTGCACCGCTAAAGGGGAAATTGATTCTTAGTGATTCTGTATGGTAGTTGTAGCGATTTTTTGGTAACGACATTTTCTCATACCATGAGTGCTGCTCGCTTTTCAGTTTAAACAGACTATACGTCCACGACATTTCTTAAACAGACTACATTTCCTGTCCAGTTCTCTTATGTGAATAGTAGTTCATGTTTATGTAAGGTCATGTTTATGTAAGGATGTTATTTCTAGTTGTTAATTGATCCTTTATGTAAAATACCTTCCTAGGAACAATAGCTTGTACGTGTTAATTTCCAAGTGTGACGGCCTATGTAGTGTTGGTAGAAAGGGATTGGATTGATAAACGTGGCACCTTCCTGCTGCCTATCACTGACCAGGTTCCGTAAAATGTGTAAACACGTTGTACCCACTTGCTGATGAATTAATGAATGACCATAAAATTCCTGCACTTCTCTTATCTTTAACGGCGGTAATGAGAGATTGCATAAATCTCCTACATTCGCTGGCACTCGCAGAATGAGCTGTGCTGATGGACCTATTTATCTTAAAGCCACAGAATACTTCACAAGACGATTATGGACATGGGTACGAATCTGCTGGAATGCATTGCTTGACTTGCATTAAAATATCTGAAGTTCAGTAATACCTAGGAGGCTCACTTCTGTTTGGTAGAGGAGACAATTAAACCGACATTATCGAATAAATACTAACAGCGTGTCGTACTTGTGGCAGACCCTCCAGTGCTGTAGACAGTAGACAGCTGCAACTGTTGACCTTTTTTTAAATAACAGGTCACTTAACAACCGTAATTACTCACAACAATTGCTGAAACTACCTGGCAGATTAAAACTGTGTACCGGACCGAGACTTGAACTCGGGAGAGCTTCTGTAAAGTTTGGAACGTAGGAGAAAAGGTACCGGCAGAAGTAAAGCTGCGAGGATGGGGCGTGAGTCGTGATTGGGTAGCTCAGTTGGTAGAGCATTTGCCCGCGCAAGGCAACGGTTCCGAGTTCGAGTCTCGATCCGGCACACAGTTTTAATCTGCCAGGAAGTTTCATATCAGCGCACACTCCGCTGCAGAGTGAAAATCTCATTCTGGTCACAACAACTGCTAGTTTCATAAAGTAAAAATTAGTCCACAGTATAAAAAAGTGTTTAGTGACATATTTTGTCTAAGAGAACCGGGCGAGAACTGACTGGGTCGTATAGTTCATGAACTATAAATACAGCAGCGCTCGTACTGGGGGAGTTTGGAACAACCACATAAAGCTGCTGCACCGGATTACTAATAATCAGTTTCTCCTCTACAAGTGTAGAACAGTTTGAAGCGATTATTCCCATATGCGTTTGTTGTGTTAGTAGTGTCTCCCCACATGCGTTTCTTGCAGTAGTACGTTATTAGAAACTCATATCTGCACCTCATGTAGTGTTAATGGACCTTACATAAAATAGAAACACCTGGGCATGTATGCTCACTGCGTCGCTAGTGATTCATAACACGAGCTACAGAAGGTTACGTATAATTGTGCGAGACACCCTGTAGTTGCTTCTTGTGATACATTGGTGTGGGGAGAGTGCGGAATTACCTGCTATCTCTTCAGTTGTCAGACTTGTGAAGAAGGGAAGTGCACGATCACAATCCAGCGAGCCACATTCCCTCATGCTTCTATCTTCCATCCCCCACAACCTGCATACTGATACACGTCCCTTAATACGGTCCAGTTGTACTTAGATGTGGTACACACATTTAATACTGATTCTTAATCCATTTCGTTCAATAACATACATCAATTTTGTACCAATAAAAAACTGTTCTTTAATATCTGCTAATATTCCATCCCTTCCAATGCGGAAACTGTAACTCTTAGAGAAAATGAATGTCATGTTTTTATAGAATATATAATGCAGTTTAATTTTGTACGGGAAAAAATTTGCGCTAGAAGCCGGAGTTTTTGTAGTAAGGCATTATGGGACCAAACTGCTGAGGTCATCGGTGCCTAAGCTTACACACTACTTAACCTAACATAAACTAACTTACGCTAAGGACAATACACACACACATGTCCGAGGAAGGACTCGGGGGCCCCGCGGACCGTGTGAAGACGCCCTATACCGCGCGGCACCCTGAGGTTTGGAGTGATTCAAGAAAAGCATAAAAAGTGAAATTTAAAGTCATACGCACCCCAACGCTTGTACCTCACCGGTTAGAATATTTAGTAAGTCGGTTATCCCCCAACTCCTTCCACTGTACACGAATCTTCCCTCAATTTTCCTTTGTTGGCTGGACTAATAGGAAAAATCAATATTGAAACCTGTAACTCTCTTAAAATTTCAGATTCTCCTTAGTTATTTTACTTTTACACTTCCAGTGACATGCAGCTCAGTATATGATCGTAACTTCTTTCCCGTACTAAATAATTTATGTACTTTCTCATAAACGACGGTATTATTAACTAAGGTAACTGAAATAAAATAAGCTGTCATCAGTACTTTATGACGACATGAATACATTGTATCATTCTGAAAGTTCAAGTTTATACAACCTCGAGACAGTTCTATAACTATAGATATACTTTGCATGGACTTGGATAAAGAGTTCCTTAAACGACTTCTATACAACTTGTACATAGAGTGTAACGGGTGTACGAGCCGATATTCTTATTGATGACTGAGGACGGTGTACTGAAGAACATTACGTCAGTACGTACTCCATTTGCAGAGTAATTATTATTTTTATTAGGAGTAGTGTGCCTTTATGTTGGCTAGTACCTCCAAGTGCATATGGCGAGAGCAAGTCATCAATGTGTGTTTGCTTCTGGGTTGCAGGCCAGTTGTTAGAATTTGCATGAGTGGACACAAAAAGGTGAGTCTATCTTGACAGGCGTAAGCCACTTAGCGGTGCAATGCGACCGTGCAGAAAAACAACAGGTCATAAAAATTGTGATGTGTTTGTAGGAATACTCTTAAATGTAAAGATAGATCAATGGTCATACCGATGTGAGCGCATATTAAGGTACCACATATAAAAACTTAATCGGATAGGATAATTTTTTTTTTTAGAAAATTTAGCGGAAGTGAGGCTCGATTTGGAGATAAACGGTTTCGATTTTCTTGGTGGTAAAAAGTTTCACCACCACTTGCAGTTGGCAAGAGAAGGGAAGATTGCGAAGTAAAGTTGCTGATAACATTGCACAAATGTCTGCCATTAAATCCCAAGTTTTCCAGCAGTGTCTCATAAGACGTCATTGAAGTTGATGGTCAGTCATGCCTGAGGCTCCTTTGATGTCATTGGAAAGAAGAGTCTGTGCGCTAACGGTTTCATCCACTCACGTCCCATAATACAGAAAAGACACACCCCACACCCCACGAGGAGATAGAGTATGCTGCGCTGAGTAAGAAGTCACTTTCCATTGTAACTGTAAGTCGGTGTCAAACAGTCACCAATTTCATATAGTTCTTTGTTAGCTATACACATAATATTGGCAACAGCACCTCAGGTTCGAAATGAAATGAGGCATCCTTCCTGAAACCCAGGAGTAGGTGCTTAAATTATATGAAACTATATCTTCGCAGAGAGCATTAATGCCTAAACTATCTATGATGTGTGCAAGTATATACAGAACGAGGAGACGAGTGCAAATCTGTACCAAAGCCAGGATTAAAACGCGAGTCTCCGACTGTCTAGGCAGATAAACTAGCCACTAAGCTACACTGACGCAGTGGCTTTCCATAACTCCAGGGACTACCCTAGCACTTCTCTCTCTTCAAACCAGTCACTTCAGTCTGCATACATACATCATAACTGTTTGACACTTGAAAAGGTCTCTGGAGCCCTACACTTTCATATGACGTAACATTTAGTTCAATGGGGAATTCTTAGCATACGTTCTACCAGAAGAAAATATTTTTGTAAAATATATATACTTTTTGTAGCCTACTATTGGCCAGTAGGGCCAAGTTTGCGTAGCACCGTACAATAGCACTCTGTTAAAAGAAAAAAAACTTTCGATGGTGAAACAAATTTTAGGGATGATGCTCTTGGAACCTGCAAAAGCCCAGTTGCACCCGTTCACAGTTACAGACCTTTCTTTCGCCTTTTATGTCGACTGAAAGAAAGGCTCCTCCCGCTTGGTAAATAACAGAAAGACCCGTGATGAGTCGACCGAAATGTCTTGGTGTGGCGTAATTGAGCGGCGAGCCCCCCCAGAGATGAAAAAGCAAATAACGGGCCGACGGCGCGGCCATTACGTGACCTTCTGCAGCTAGCAAGGCTCGTCGTCCCACAGAATGAAATTCTCCGCCGCTCCCAGATGGCCACCCTTTCTTGTTCTTCCCGTTGTTGTACTAGGACGGCGTTAATGGCTCCACGCCCTCCGACAGAAGCAAAAGCCGACTGACAAGTCCAGTTGTGAGGTTTCGCCTTTGTGCGTTCACCATTCACCCGGCACAATGACACGTTTTGGAGACAACAACGACATTCTATTATGACACATAGTATTACTGTGAAAACGGTACGAAATAGAGAACTGCAACTGGAATAAAACTATTTTCGCTCTCCAGTACTGCATTTCTACGCGACCCCTCTTATTTACGCGTTTCATGTGACATGGAGTCCTCTGCTCTCAGCTGAAAAGCTTCTGTAATTTTAAAACAGTTTTTATTAGCAAATTAAAAATTCCTTAATAGCCCAGAAAGTGTCTTGTCAATCGAACCCTTCTTTTAGTCGAACATTGTTATAAATATCTTTTCTCCGCATTCTGATTCAGTACCTCTTCATTAATAGACAAAATTACCATAAAATCTTCATTTTTGTAGGATGTGAGGTCCGCCAGTTATGCAAAGCACCGTTTTTTCCAAGTACCCAAACATGTTTCAGCACCACTGTGCCATCATCAGTGGGTTTCCGTTTTATTCAATCTGTAATGTAAACATTTTTACTAAATGATTACAAAATTTTGCACATACACATACCAGACACAGCAACCATCATATCATTGGACGTCACATCAATGTACACTTGTATTCCAACAAATGAAACAATTAACATCATCACACAAAGATTAAAACAGCAAGGAAACACACCAGACACACACATCAATGAAATAACATCCTTACTCAAGACAATAACATCACAGAATTATTTTGTGTACAATAAAGAATTTTATTCTCAACATGAAGGACTGCCAATGGAATCACCAATTAGTGGCCTTATAGGTAACATATTTATGAACTATGTTTCCTTTGACTTACGTCTATGGTGACAAACAATTGTGTTAACAGATTTCCGGTTTCGGTCTTTAATGACCATCATCAGATCTGTTTCATAAAAACAAAGTCCTAACAGATCTGTTTCATAAAAACAAAGTCCTAACAGATCTGATGATGGTCATTAAAGACCGAAACCGGTAATCTGTTAACAAAAAGTTTGTGACCATAGACGATGTCGCAGCTTGTGAAAATATTTATGAACTACCAGGAGAACATAATCTTCAGACACATAATAAAACCAAAAAACTACATAGTTATATGCTGGTACCGTTATGTCGATGACCACATACAGACATAGAACGGCTACACAATTAAATAAACAACTTACATCCAAAAATTAACTTCAAATTGGAAACAGAAACTTACAGCACACTACATTTCACTATACATAAAACAAAGGACACACACAACTTCAGAATATTCAGGAAATCGACAGCCAAAAGGACCACTATTCACAATCTATCAAACCACCCATTGACACATAAGAAAGTAAACTTCAGATTCATGCTCCATAGATTAAATAGAACACCCATGAACAAACAGAACTACACAAAAGAACTAAACACAATAAAACAAATAGCAGTAGAAAATGGTTATGATAGCCATATTATGGATAAGTTAAATTAAAAAATGTGTAAACAGTACAAAAATGAACATACCACACAGAAACAAATCCTCGTCCAACA
This sequence comes from Schistocerca serialis cubense, assembly GCF_023864345.2. Taxonomy (NCBI): domain Eukaryota; kingdom Metazoa; phylum Arthropoda; class Insecta; order Orthoptera; family Acrididae; genus Schistocerca; species Schistocerca serialis. Next base: position 494,622,315 of record NC_064638.1, read on the forward strand.
CAGAACAACGCAAAACACAGACAATGACCAAACACAAGACACAATAGAGCAACAACACACACACTCATAATGAAATGGCACATACTCACCTGCAATAACAAACAGAATAGGCAACATATTAAATGAACAGGAACTCCAAGTAGGATACAGAACACAGATCACAACACAGATAAAGATCAGAACACAAGAAACACCCACAGATAAATTTAACAGACCAGGAATATATGAACTCACAAGCAACACATGCCAGTCAGTTTACATAGGACAAACATACACAAACTTCAAAACCAGATATTCAGAACATCTCAGAGCTTTAGACAGCAACATCTCCCGTAGCACCTTATAGCCACAATCACCACCCAACTACAAATGGCACAGACTTAAGAATACTAAAACCCAGCTACAGCCTATACAGTAAATTGACTATTGACGAAAACTTCCACGTCCAGAAGGCAATAGCAGAAGGAAAACAGGTCTTAAAGGAATCCAATACACTCTACAAGGGTATACCATTTAACAAATTAAAGGAACTTTACACAAAAGACAACATAAACAGAAAAAGTCTACCCACAAACACACACACACACACACACACACACACACACACACACACACACACTCGAAAAAAGGATACACTACACTCTGCAACGACTCACTATTTAACATACAAAAGGAACATCATGTAAAAGACAACGCAAGCAACTAAGAAGCGTACAGAAAACACACACAAACACACACAAACGCGCGCGCTCACAAAGTTAAAATGTAAACAAAATTCAAATTTGGCGCTGTACTCTCTGGTGCACAAATGAACACTGACTGGGCTGGGACACACAACTACACTGTGTTTTGGTGAAGTGCAAAGTGCTTTAACGAACCTATTCGTGAGAATACGTGTTGTATTTACGTGAACATCACGACTAAAAACGAATATAGGCGCGAAATATCGCGAAAAACTAAATTACGTTTAGATGATAGGTTAACTACCAATGAAATTTCTCATCAACATCGTTTGGTTGTATATGACAAGCTACCTGTACTAAATAATACACAAGTGGTCAAAGTGTAAAGGTATTGACAAAAAGAAACGAATTATTGTTTGAACAAAATATCCACATAATTTTGTAATAATTTAGTAAAAATGTTCAAATTACAGATTAAATAAAAACTAAACCCACTGATGAGGGCACAGTAGTGCTGAAATATGTTTGGGTACTTAGAAGAAACGGTGTTTTGCATAACTGGCGGACCTCACATCCTACAATTTTAACTGCAAACACGGAAACACAAAGAGCTGCAAATAAAAATGATGAACATCTTCATTACGCTTCTGTAATAGCACATTCCGAAAGTTTTTAAGCACATTTTAAATTTTTATGGTCCACATTCACTTCTGAATAACGAAAATCTGTAGACAAATATTTTAGGAAAGAGTTTGTAACACACAAACTTCATTAAGACGTTAACATAATTCCATATCTCTTTAAAAAATTCTGCTGTTGTAAGTTCGCATTATATATCCTTTATACTTCGGCAACAAACAGCTGCTTTCTTCCTCAAACGTAGGCACTCACGTACTACCGTCGGTGTCCCATTTGTTAATCTAATGCCCTCAAAGTCACTTCATTTTGTTCGACAACACTCCCAAACGCTGATTTTCTTTGTTATTCATATTATAACCTCTTTTAAAAGCACCATCCGTTGTGTTCGGCTGACCTCCCTAGTCCGTTAGTGTTTCTGCGAAATTTCAGCGTTATCGGCCAATCTCAAGGCTTTATTTCTTTTCTCTCAAGTTTAATTCACTCTGAATATATCTTCAGTTTGTACATGTAGAATTAATAATATGAACGATTGTCTAGGACCATGTCTGACTCTCTTCTCAACTACTGTATCCTCTTCATGTCCTTCCGCTCTTGTAACTAGAGCCTTGTCTCAAAATAAGTTGTAGATAACTGTTCTATACATCGATTCAGAGAACAACACGCACGACATGGTTCGCGTGACATGACCGGTGTTGTGCAAATAACTGTGGCTATACGGAGGACGATGCTACGAGCCAGGAACAGTTAATTTGCTTGTAAATCATTCCCAACATTAACTATAGTTACTATAATAAATTATTTAAATTCGGTCTTCTCTGTTGTAGGGCTTACCTGTCAATAATAATGACAATATATAATTATTAGTCAACCTAGAGTTGCCCAATTATGCATGTGCATGAGCACACCAAAAAAGGCTCTGAGCACTATGGGACTAAACATCTGTGGTCATCAGTCCCCTAGAACTTAGAACTAATTAAACCTAACTAACCTAAGGACATCACACACATCCATGCTCGAGGCAGGATTCGAACCTGCGACCGTAGCAGTCGCACGGTTCCGGACTGAGCGCCTAGAACCGCTAGACCACCGCAGCCGCCTGAGCACACCACTTACAGGTTTCTGGGAGGAGCACTAGTGCCAGATCGAATTTGCCGCTTAACGACGATGAGCAGTCACGGCAACAATTGATGTAAGTTTTAGGTGGTTTCCCATTCCGACTAAACGCTAAGCGAATACCGGGCTGGTACCCACTTATTACCTCAGCTACAGGATTCGCGAAGTTTACTACTAATTTTCGAACACGTTCTCACAGTTTGGCGGGGTATACAAATAACAAATACTGTCCTGCAGTAACGGGGGGGAGGGGGGGGGGGGGAGGCTCTGCAGATTTGAGATGAAGGGCAGCCAGGCTTCCTTTGATATTGTTGTGGTCTTCAGTCCTGAGACTGGTTTGATGCAGCTCTCCATGCTGCTCTATCCTGCGCAAGCTTCTTCATCTCCCAGTACCTACATCAGCCTACATCCTTCTGAATCTGCTTAGTTTATTCATCTCTTGGTCTCCCTCTACGATTTTTACCCTCCACGCTGCCCTCCAATATGATCCCTTGATGCCTCAGAAGATGTCCTACCAACCGATCCCTTCTTCTGGTGAAGTTGTGCCACAAACTCCTCTTCTCCCCAATTCTATTCAATACCTCCTCATTATTCATATGATCTACCCATATAATCCTTGTCATTAAATAAAAAAAATGGGAATGTATTTACAGTGTCTGGTACTAAACCCCTGGACCAACTTGAGACAGAAACAGGGTTCAAAATAGCTCTGAGCACTATGGGACTTAACATCTGAGGTCATTAGTCCCCTAGAACTTAGAATTAATTAAACCTAACTAACCTAAGGACAACACACACATCCATGCCCGAGGCAGGATTCGAACCTGCGGCCGTAGCAGTCACGCGGTTCCGGACTACAGCGCCTAGGACCGCTTGACCACCGCGGCCGGCCAGAAACAGGGAACTTCGCATATTTGCATATATGCAACGATCTATGAATCTATAAGTATATATATATATATTGTGTATAACTGAAAATTGTGTCACTACGGCTTAATTTCTGTGTATTTAACGCATCTATGTGACCGGAAGCCTCTACTCTTTTTGAGAATGGTTAATTGAATTGTCATTTTTTTGCTCAATTGGTCTGATTTGTTAACTTCTATTATCTTGATTATTCTGAAGAAGCTCTTTGTGTGAGGCGTAAAACTATATTTGCTTGTTCTTAAATTTTTTTTTAGTTTAAACAGTCCAGTTGGTGCTGTTTGTCAGACGAGTTCTAACTTTATGGAAGTGACTGGACGTAGTTGGGAAGACACCTTTTTTGCCAGAATACACAATCTGTTCACACAAAACCACAATCAAACAATTTGATATAAGTGAAACGTTTCACTATACATAAACAAACTTCGAAGAAACCTTGAAGCAACTCACAAGAAAAGCAAATTTAAAGTCAGGTAATCAATAACAGCAATCAAGTGTTGGAAAATAATGCAGAATAAGAAGAACCAGTCATACGACAGTTAAATTCCAACATGGAAAAAAAACATGATGAACATCTACATCTACATTTATACTCCGCAAGCCACCCAACGGTGTGTGGCGGAGGGCACCTTACGTGCCGCTGTCATTACCTCCCTTTTCTGTTCCAGTCGCGTATGGTTCGCGGGAAGAACGACTGTCGGAAAGCGTCCGTGCGCGCTCGAATCTCTCTAATTTTACATTCGTGAACTCCTCGGAAGGTATAAGTAGGGGGAAGCAATATATTCGATACCTCATCCAGAAACGCACCATCTCGAAACCTCGACAGCAAGCTACACCGCGATGCAGAGCGCCTCTCTTGCAGAGTCTGCGACTTAAGTTTGCTAAACATCTCCGTAACGTTATCACGGTTACCAAATAACCCTGTGACGAAACGCACCGCTCTTCTTTGGATCTTCTCTATCTCCTCCGTCAACCCGATCTGGTACGGATACCACACTGATGAGCAATACTCAAGTATAGGTCGAACGAGTGTTTTGTAAGCCACCTCCTTTGTTGATGGACTACATTTTCTAAGGATTCTCCCAATGAATCTCAACCTGGTACCCGCCTTACCAACAATTAATTTTATATGATCATTCCACTTCAAATCGTTCCGCACACATACTCCCAGATATTTTCCAGAAGTAACTGCTACCAGTGTTTGTTCCGCTATCCTATAATCATACACTAAAGGTTCCTTCTTTCTATGTATTCCGAATACATTACATTTGTCTATGTTAAGGGTCAGTTGCCACTCCCTGCACCAAGTGCCTATTTGCTGCAGATCTTCCCGCATTTCGCTACAATTTTCTAATGCTGCAACTTCTCTGTATACTACAGCATCATCCGCGAAAAGCCGCATGGAACTTCCGACACTATCTACTAGGTCATTTATATATATTGTGAAAAGCAATGGTCCCATAACCCTCCCCTGTGGCACGCCAGAAGTTACTTTAACGTCTGTAGACGTCTCTTCATTGATAACAACATGCTGTGTTCTGTTTGCTAAAAACTCTTCAATCCAGCCACACAGCTGGTCTGGTATTCCGTAGGCTCTTACTTTGTTTATCAGGCGACATTGCGGAACTGTATCGAACGCCTTCCGGAAGTCAAGGAAAATAGCATCTACCTGGGAGCCTGTATCTAATATTTTCTGGGTCTCCTGAACAAATAAAGCGAGTTGGGTCTCACTCGATCGCTGTTTCCGGAATCCATGTTGATTCCTACAGAGTAGATTCTGGGTTTCCAAAAACGACATGATACGCGAGCAAAACACATGTTCTAAAACTCTACAACAGATCGACGTCAGAGATATAGGTCTATAGTTTTGCTCATCTGGGACTACCTGTGCTCATTTCCAATCATTTGGAACCTTCCGTTCCTCCAGAGACTTGCGGTACACGGCTGTTAGAAGGGGGGCAAGTTCTTTGGCGTACTCTGTGTAGAAACGAGTTGGTATACCGTCAGGTCCAGTGGACTTTCCTCTGTTGAGTGATTCCAGTTGCTTTTCTATTCCTTGGACACTTATTTCGATGTCAGCCATTTTTTCGTTTGTGCGAGGATTTAGAGAAGGAACTGCAGTGCGGTCTTCCTCTGTGAAACAGCTTTGGAAAAAGGTGTTTAGTATTTCAGCTTTACGCGTGTCATACCCTGTTTCAGTGCCATCATCATCCCGGAGTGTCTGGATATGCTGTTTCGAGCCACTTACTGATTTAACGTAAGACCAGAACTTCCTAGGATTTTCTGTCAAGTCGGTACATAGAATTTTACTTTCGAATTCACCGAACGCTTCTCGCAAAGCCCTCCTTACGCTAATTTTGACATCGTTTAGCTTCTGTTTGTCTGAGAGGTTTTGGCTGCGTTTAAACTTGGAGTGAAGCTGTCTTTGCTTTCACAGTAGTTTCCTAACTTTGTTGTTGAACCATGGTGGGTTTTTCCGGGCCCTCACAGTTTTACTCGGCACGTACCTGTCTAAAACGCATTTTACGATTGCCTTGAACTTTTTCATAAACACTCAACATTGTCAGTGTCGGAACAGAAATTTTGGTTTTGATCTGTTAGGTAGTCTGAAATCTGCCTTCTATTACTCTTGCTAAGCAGATAAACCTTCCTCCCTTTTTTTATTCCTATTAACTTCCATATTCAGGGATGCTGCTACGGCCTTATGATCACTGATTCCCTGTTCTGCACTTACAGAGTCGAAAATTTCGGGTCTGTTTGTTATCAGTAGGTCCAAGATGTTATCTCCACGAGTCGGTTCTCTGTTTGATTGCTCGAGGTAATTTTCGGATAGTGCACTCAGCATAATGTCACTCTATACTCTGTCCCTACCACCCGTCCTAATCATTTGAGTGTCGCAGTCTATATCTGGTAAATTGAAATCTCCACCTAAGACTATAACATGCTCAGAAAATGTATGTGAAATGTATTCCAAATTTTCTCTCAGTTGTTCTGCCACTAATGCTGCTGACTCGGGAGGTCGGTAAAAGGAGCCAATTATTAACCTAGCTCGGTTGTTGAGTGTAACCTCCACCCATAATAATCACAGGAACTATCCTCTTCTACTTCACTACAGGATAAACTACTACTAACAGCGACAAACACGCCACCACCGGTTGCGTGCAATCTATCCTTTCTAAACACCATCTGTCCCTTTGTAAAAATTTCGGCAGAATTTATCTTTCTGTACCTATAACGATTTCAGCTTCGGTGCTTTCTATCAGCGCTTGAAGTTCCAGTACTTTATCAATGCAGCTTCGACAGTTTACAATTACAATACCGATTGCTGCTTGGTCCCCGCATGTCTGACTTTCCCCGGCACCATTTGAGCTGTTGCCCTTTCTGTACTTGCCTGAGGCCATCTAACCTAAAAAACCGCCCAGTCCACGCCACACAACCCCTGCTACCCGTGTAGCCACTTGCTGCGTGTAGTGGACTCCTGACCTATCCAGCGGAACCCGAAACCCCACCACCCTATGGCGCAAGTCGAGGAATCTGCATCCCACACGGTCGCAGAACCGTCTCAGCCTCTGATTCAAACCCTCCACTCGGCTCTGTACCAAAGGTCCGCAGTCAGTCCTGTCAACGATGCTGCAGATGGTGAGCTCTGCTTACATCCCACTAGCGAGACTGGCAGTCTTCACCAAATCAGATAGCCCGCCGGAAGCCAGAGAGGATTTCCTGCCGATCCATAGCGACACACATCAATGGTGCCGACATGAGCGACCACCTGCAGATGGGTACACCCTGTACCCTTCATGGCATCCGGAAGGACCCTTTCCACATCTGGAATGACTGCCCCCGGTATGCACACGGAGTGCTCATTGGTTTTCTTCCCCTCTCTTGCTGCCATATTCCTAAGGGGCTCCATTACGCGCCTGACGTTGGAGCTCCCAACTACCAGGAAGCCCACCCTCTGCGACCACCCGGATGTTGCAGACCGAGGGGCAACCTCTGGAACAGGACAAGGCAGCCATGTCCGGCTGAAGATCAGTATCAGCCTGAGACAGAGCCTGAAAGCGGTTCGTCCAGACAAAATGAGAGGCCTTCCGCTCAGCCCTCCAGAATGTCTTTCGCCTCCTGCCACACCTCGAGACGACCTCCCACTCTACCACAGGTGAGGGGTCAGCCTAAATTTTGGGCAGTATCCCGGGGCAGCCACAGTCGTAGTCCAATCGGGGGATGGCATGGGACGAGTTGGCCGTCCCCGACAAACCCCCATCCAGACCCCCACAGTGATGCCCATTGGCAACAGCCTCAAGCTGTGTGACCGAAGCCGACACTGCCTGAAGCTGGGAGCGAAGGGATGCCAACTCAGTCTGCATCCGAACACAGCAGTTGCAGTCCCTATCCATGCTAAAAACTGTTCTGCAAAGAACGTCTGAACTAATCTACAGAGAGCACAAACAATTCGACACAAAAGTTAAATGGTTATTCAAATACAAGATTGCCTACTAAATGCAGTAATCTGCTACTTGCGCACTGCTGACACACTGCTCGGCGGCGGAAGGAGACCACGCGAATTTACACTATTAAGGTACTAAAACGCGATGCTACTACTCTCAAATACTATAATACGCCCGAAATATATGAATTAAACAATGCAAGTACCAAAAACACGCAAAGAAATTAAGAATTAAACTAAGTAACAAATAAGTGATCGAAGAGTATACGGCTTGCTGCTGGCAGCTGCTTATCGAACGGCGGCAGGGAGCACACTGGCTATGACCAACCGACACTGGCCGTTCAAAACAAAAACAGAAGACAGACGACTACGCGAATTTACACTATTCAGGTACTAAAACGTGATGCTACAACTCTCAAATACTATAATACGCCCGAAATTTATGAATTAAACAATGCAAGTACCAAAAACACGCAAAGAAATTAAGAATTAAACTAAGTAACAAATAAGTGAGATAAGAGTATACAACTTGCTGCTGGCAGCTGCTTATCCAACGGCGGCAGAGAGCACACTGTACTGAGTAAAGGGATAATATCGTTTATAGAAAACAACAGAATTAATTTACACTAGGTGAACTGCAATTTACAGTGATTAACTAGAATTGTGTATTAAAGTATCAATGGTCAAGTAGCCAGAATAGCAATTGGAATTACACTGGACCCTAGCAATTGAATGTACTATCTATGTACCCTTCATTTTAGACAGCCGCCTCCATTCCATCCTCGACGGCTATATCAGAGATGAATCCACATATACAATGCAGAATATTAGACACGTTTCTCTCACCTCAATTCACGTGTGACGTTTTTAGGTCACATACTGTTGTGTGTTGAATGTGGCATACATGCAGGAACAGCTTGTCTTGTTATAGTGACACTGCACCTGCAGACAAAATAAATGGGTTACCCCAAAAACAACTGAAAACTTCTTATGGTTTGGTCTCAAACATCTAAATGCTATTACCTCGAGTGTGTAATGTGTGTATTCAGTCTGAATAACTCTAAAATCAACCTACTTAAAACATTTTAAGTCTAAAGTCATGGAATATTTAGCTAATACAGCACTGTCTGTCATACTGGACATTGGATTTCCGCATCTCATTAAACATACACAATTTAGGAAATAGGATTAGCAGTTCTATAAGATTTTCAGATGAAAATGTTGCTGGATAAAGGAAAGTGTCATACTCGACTGTACCTCTCTGTGATCCACAGCACCTCACTTGTAGCATCTAACACATCAGATTGATCTCTATAACGTTCTCTTGCTGACTAAACGATCTCGTGCATGCCGCTCTCCGTTGATATTTTCTATTAATACAACATGGTAAGGCCACCCCACGGGAAGACGTGAAATACAAGTCCTAAAAAATCGTACAACGCCCTCCCCTTTCTTTTTGGTGCTTCGGGTCACTTTCAGATGTTTTCTAAAGGTTTTGAACAGTTTCTTGTGGTTCCAAACTGTACGCGAGAGCAAAAATTGCGGTCGCGCTGTTTTCCAAACGGGAGAGCCATGTTCGATGGGGATGCAGCACCACAATGTTCTTGAGAAGGATTGAAACACCAAAGGTTGTCAGCAGCGACAAAAGTCATGAAGAACGCCTTCCTGTTGGTCATCGCACTACGCACTATCATTTTCGACCTCCGGCCGGGGTGGCCGAGCGGTTCTAGGCGCTACAGTCTGGAGCCGCGCGACTACTACGGTCGCAGGTTCGAATCCTGCCTCGGACATGGATGTGTGTGATGTCCTTAGGTTAGTTAGGTTTAAGTAGTTCTTAGTTCTAGGGGACTGATGACCTCAGCAGTTAAGCCCCATAGTGCTCAGAGCCATTTGAAACATTTGAACCAGTCATTTTCGACCTCTAAACTTGGGGAATTCAACACCCCAGGGGAAGTGATGGTTTCTTTGCGCCGCTTATGCCATCTCCTACAGCTTTCGCCAACCGATTGCGAATGGCGGTGTATTTGGAATTTACTTCTTAGTCACTCCCAAGAAAACCTCGCGATTTCAATGCTGGGTACACTGTTGGAAGAAGAAGAAGAAGAAGAAGAAGAAGAAGAAGAAGAACTCCTGCAAACACCTTGTAATTTCTCCGGCGGCGGGGGATCCGAATAACTGTTGAATCTAAAGAAACCAAGGAAGACCTAGTAGGGTAATGATTAAGTACACAAATTTTCTAGTACAACATACTAATTTTTGCATAAACATTTACCACGCAGGATGCAGGAAAAAATAAGATATTAATGGAGAGGACAGGCTGCGCGTATTTACTGTAAGTACTAACGGAAGGAGGTCACAAATTGTTCTAAAGAAAATGACAGGTTCGATGGCGACAACTTTGTGTGACAGCTTCGGTCTGCTAAACATTGTTAGTTAACGTCGGTGCCGTAGTTTGCTGCCGTCTTGTGCAGGCACATTCCTGTGGGCGAAACTGTGTGCGGCATGCTGTTGCATTTTATTCTAGCGTCGCTGTTATTTTTTTATTGTGCCCCGAGTGTACACAATTGGCTTAGTGAGAGAGAGAGAGAGAGAGAGAGAGAGAGAGAGAGAGAGAGAGAGAGAGAGAGAGAGGGGGGGGGCAGAGAGAGAGAGAGAGAGAGAGAGAGAGAGAGAGAGAGAGAGAGAGAGAGAGAGAGTACAGAGTTCACTTTGGCTCGGAAAGAGAGAGAGACAGGGAGAGAGTATTGGGGTGAAGATACCAGGATGTAATTTTGTCAAACTATTTTGACAGCAAACGAAGTACCTGCGGAGTTTGTGTGGTGTGACGGCTGATCTACGCTATCTACAGATATAGTACAAGGTCAGCATTGTCTGAGATAATGTAAACTTTTGCACGGAGTTTGGCTACGTAGGATATTCCAGCTTTGTTGAGTGCTATTGCTGTGGTTCTGTTTGTCTTACTTTAGTCTACAGCAAGTTATAGGTTGTTAATTCCCGCTCTCTGTTCTGGCTACTGTAAGAGTGTTCTATGGTGACGTTTTACACCCTTATGTGGGGGCGTGATTCCAGAAATTACGCATGTACGCTGATGGTTCAAAGCCTTATTGTATTTAGATAAAAGAACTGTGACTGATATCCGGATAACAGGGAACTGACATGCAACGAGATTAAAAAATACTGCATTGATAATGCCTAGGCACTAGCTGAAATCTCGATTTGCGTAATAACACCTGCAAAAAAAAAAAAAAGAAAAAAAAAAAAAAGAAAGGGCGACTGATTGCTGCGATCCATAAATTACAAATCACGTAACAGTCGCTGAGTGCGCCCACTTTCCTGATGGAAGGTAACCTGATGATGATGTAAGTCTTAATAACGCTCAGCCTGCATGGCTTATTTTATGCTAGTGGACGGTGTTGTATTTAATACAACCACCAGCACTAGTATAAGAATTTTTCTTGCACCTCAATACAAAAGCCTGCTAATTTTCAGTTTACAATTGAGCCAACAGTCCATTAGGCGAGTTTATTTATTAGTAATGCATCATAAGGACATGTATGAAAACCTAAGAGCTGTTATGCTCACCTGCTTCAGAATAAACCTGTCTTAAGGGGACTACGGTATCTAAACTGCACTGCACGAGAAATGAATGTCTTAGGCAGTTGATGCTTTCACTATTGGAAGCGAAGTACGTAAAGAAGTACAACTTAGGTGATGTACTGGCGCACGAGCAGTTCTATGTTATGTCTGCTGTGTCAGTTGGTAATTGGAGAGGAGGACTCAATAGTTTTTCAGTGTGTTGTCTGTGTTAAACAGTGACAGTAAGTACCAAAAATTGAGTGTGTACTTTCACATCATTATAGTTAAATCTTTTTTTTGAACATAGCTGCACAACAGCAACGGTTCCACGTAATAAAATTATAAACAGCCGACCACTTGCATTGGATAAAGAATTCTTTACCTACGTTTCGACAAATATGAACTTGTCTTCTTCAGAAGGTGGCCTAAGGACAATTAACATCATAGCTTACATTAGAAAAGTATGAAACTTAAGCCAAGAATAAATTTTAACACAAATTAGAGAGCTCTTGCATTACAGAAATATGAGAACGACGACCGGTGCTTACAATTATACATTAGTAAGGACTAATGTACCATCGCCGTTTTTACAAATGTCGTCATAGATCCATTTGTCAAAAATGAAATATAGCCCTAGAATTAGGGTTTGTCACGTAAATATAAATTAGTACAATCTTGCAGAGCTCACAACCGACTGAGTGTACTCTGAGACCAGGGCATGGCGAGAACCATGTGCCAACTGGCGTACAAAGGCAACGTGTAAATTATCGGTATTAATAACGTCCTTAGATAAAGTAACAATAAAAAAGAAGGAAGGCATTTAACACTCCCTTTATAACAGTATGGGAGCATTGGTACAAATTACGCCGAGAGAATTACGCCGAGAGAATTACGCCCTGTGGCATATACAGCCAAAATATAAAAAAATTGCATTACTATTTTAGTGAAGCCCACAAACGGTATATAAGCCAGAACTTTAAAATTGACAATAATGGCTCTTGTCAAGCCAGAATTACGAACACCGGTACACAATCCAGTTAATATACATTCGCAGGAAACCAAAGTTTTAGAGCCAGGCAAAATCACATAGGGGTTGATGTAGTGGCAAAATACATCGTGAGAAAACCACATTACATAACGGGTAGTGAGCTTAAAGCATTGAAGGTGCATCATAGCTTCCTGAGGAAATAGACCACAAATGCTGACATTTGTAAAAACGGCGATGGTACATTAGTCCTTACTAATGTAAAATTGTAAGTACCGGTCGTCGTTCACCTATTTCTGTAATGCAAGAGCTCTCTAATTTGTGTTAAAATTTATTCTTGGCTTAAGTTTCATACTTTTCTAATGTAAGCTATGATGTTCATTATCCTTAGGCCACCTTCTGAAGAAGCCAAGTATATATTTGTCGAAACGTAGGTAAAGAATTCTTTATCCATTGCAACTGGTCGGTTGTTTATAATTTTATTACGTGGAATCGTTGCTGTTGTGCAGCTATGTTTAAAATATTGAAGTTCCTGCCCACCGATGTATCAAAAGCTGCAACCAGGTACATGGACATCAAATTAAAAATTGTGAAAGAAGGTATGGCAATTGTCTATAATCAAAAGTGCCTAGGTAAAGACATTACCACTGATTATGTGAAGGCATACTTCAACTTGAAACAGTGTAACAAAGTGCATTCTGTTAAAAAAAAAATTGGTACGTTTAGTCATTTCAGATAACACAGTAAATTTGTACAGGAAAAAGGATGATCTTAATAGTGAAGATTACTGTATACACCTATTTTTAACAAAAGCCTTTAAAAACTTTTTAATTTCCAAATTGACTACTTGTGGAATAGTGTTAATGAATGGCTCTTTAATCGTAAAGAAGAAATCAAGGCTAGACATGAAAGAAAGTTGTTGAAGTTTAGTAACGGGACCACAAGTAAAAATGTTAATATAGCAGAAAATAGTGTCAAACATCACTTTTACGAAAGAATACTGAATAAAACCAATATTACTTTTACGCAGGCTGAAAATGACTTTTTATATAAAGGCCTTAAATACAAATTGCCTGCTCAACTCGATAAAGGTCCAGTTGTCTATAATCTTGTTGTAGATCTTAAAATCGGTTTGGAATCCTTGAAATTAGAGAAAACCGAGCAAGTCAAATGTGCCTACGAATGTAATAACATAGTAGAAAAAGAAATTAAACTACTTCCTAATGTTCAGTCGGGCGAATATAGTATAATAAAAAGCATTAATCGTAAACTGAGAGAACAAGACGCTTTAGTCACTAAGAGTGACAAAGGGAACACTGCTGTCGTGGCTTATAAAAATGAATATTTAGAAAAGACTGTAAAGTTTTTTGAGGAAAATGACATCACTGAGTTTACCGTAGATCCAACCGCGGAATTGCGAAAAGAAATCCGGCTTACTTTAGCTAGTTCTGTCAGCTTGTTCAATAACTTCCAAAAGAAAGGGCTTATAATTATGAACCCGAAAGAACCCGTGCTCAGAAGTCAGTTTAAACTGCACAAACAAAATCACCCGATTCGCCCTGTAGTGCAGGGAATAGGTAGTCAACATCACACACTTGCTAGGAGCCTCCATTTTAAAATTAAAGATGCTTTCATATTTGAAAATAATTTTTCGGTTAAAACAGCAAGCAATTAGTCAACAATATTCAGACTGTAAGATGTACACCTGACACTAGACTGATTTCATTTGACATCGTCAGTCTTTATACAAATGTTCCTGTCGCTGTAACCATAGCCCTTATATAAAAGAATCTACTGAAACATAAGAAACTAAGTGAAATTCAGATTGCGGAATTGATTAGTTTACTTAAAGTCGTTTTGAAATACAATTATTTCACGTTCAACGGCAAAATGTATATGCAACCAGATGGTTTAGCAATGGGTAGCCCCCTGGCTGGTATTTTGGCAGATGTTTTCATCAAAGCTCTGGAAATAACGTTCTTCAATTCAAGTTCAGAATTATGCCACAAAATCCGCTATTATGCACGTTATGTTTGACGTGTCGACAGAAGTGCCGACACACCGACACAGTGTGATTTGAGGGGACCGCAATGCACGCTATAAACACACGAAGGATGGCGTGAGGTCTGAAACAGGATACGTAATGAATGCTATAAAGACAAGTACGTAGCTTTTGGAATACTTAACTTTAATCCATCCCAGTTGTACGGACGACTTTGCTAGCGACTACACTGACGAAGCCTCGCTCCTTTGCCGAGCAGATAGTTAGAATAGGCTTCAGCTAAGTCCATTGCTACGACCTAGCAAGGCGCCATCAGCCTTACATAGCAATTGATACTTATCGTATAGAGCATGTCTCATCAAGAACGATGTATACAACAAGGATGGATTAAAGTTAAGTATTCCAAAAGCTACGTACTTGTCTTTATAGCATTCATTACGTATCCTGTTTCAGACCTCACGCCATCCTTAGTGTGTTTATAGTGTGCATTGCGGTCCCCTCAAATCACACTGTGTCAGCACTTCTGTCGACACATCAATGTTGACGACATTATCATTGCTTTTGACGGTACTGATCATGAGTTAGAGCTTCTCTTCAATACTTTCAATGGTTTACATGAAAATATTTCCTTCACAAAAGAACAACCTAACCTAACCTAACCTAACCTAACCTAACCAAAGGTGAACTTAACTTTCTCGATTTAAAAATTTCTATACAGAATAGTTCCTTCAATTTCAACATCTTCCGTAAGGAAACGTATTCGGATAATGTCATCCCTGCTGACTCAACTCATCCAAAAGCTCATAAACTGGCGTTTTTTCATTCTGCCATTCACCGTATGGTAACTACTCCTTTATCACCTGCTGATCAACAAAAAGAATTGACTGTCATCAAAGCGATTGCGGTTAATACTGGGTACTATCAAAATATGATTCATTACTTGTTCAGTAAGAAAACTTCCCAAAACTGTTAGACTTTGAGCAACAACCTCCCCACTGATAGCAAAGAAGTTAAAAAATTTATTTCTATTTCTTTCTTGGGTAATATATCGTATAGGATAAAACGTCTTCTAAAGAAAAAATATATCTGTAACGTCTCCATCTCTACAGATAACAGTTTAAAAAGAAATCTTGTACATTCAGTAGAGATTGCTGGCGATTGGTTTCCCAATTCAGGGGTTTACAAACTAACCTGTAATAACTATCCTTCATATTATGTTGGTCAAACAGGCAGAGCTGTGAAAACAAGATATAAAGAACACCTATTAGGTAAAAAAGGAGCGAATATACACAGCTCTACTTTTGCTGAACACCTCCTGATAGCCGGTCATACGCCTAAACATTTAGAAGACACTGTTATCCTACACAGAGAAACCAAAGTGCGTAGATTAGATATGTGGGAAGAGTTACAAATTTTCAAACATCTAGAGCTCAAGGACGGTAATATACTGAACGACCAGTTGAACCTTGCTTGTAGACAATTTTTCGAAGGCTTCAAACCTGTACTGTTTATCGTATAACATTAATGCTGGTAACCTTAGTGGTCTATTTCCTCAGGAAGCTATGATGCACCTTCACTGCTTTAAGCTCACTACCCGTTATGTAATGTGGTTTTCTCACGATGTATGTTTGCCACTACATCGGCCCTTATGTGATTTTGCCTGGCTCTAAAACTTTGGTTTCCTGCGAATGTATATTAACTGGATTGTGTACCGGTGTTCGTAATTCTGTCTTGACAAGAGCCATTATTGTCAATTTTAAAGTTCCTGCATATATAACGTTTGTGGGCTTCACTAATATAGTAATGTAATTTTTTTATATTTTGGCTGTATATGACGCTGGGCGTAATTCTCTCGGCGTAAGCGCCACCTGCTTTTTTGATGTATAACTACATAATTTGTACCAATGCTCCCATACTGTTATAACGGGAGTGTTAAATGCCTTCCTTCTTTTTTATTGTTACTTTATCTATGGACGTTATTAATAATGATAATTTACACGTTGCCTTTGTACGCCAATTGGCACATGGTTCTCGCCATGAGCGCCACCTGCCTTGGTTTCAGAGTAACTACGCTCGCCGATTACACTCAGTCGGTTGTGAGCTCTGCAAGATTGTACTACTTTATATTTACGTAACAAACCCTAATTCTAGGGCTACATTTCGTTTTTGACAAATGGATCTATGACGACATTTGTAAAAACGGCGATGGTACATTAGTCCTTACTAATGTAAAATTGTAAGTACCGGTCGTCGTTCACATATTTCTGTAATGCTAGAGCTGTCTAATTTGTGTTAAAATTTATTCTTGGCTTAAGTGTCATACTTTTCTAATGTAAGCTATGATGTTAATTGTCCTTAGGCCACCTTCTGAAGAAGACAAGTTTATATTTGTCGAAACCTAGGTAAAGAATTCTTTATCCATTGCAACTGGTCGGCTGTTTATAATTTTATTATAGTTAAATCTTTTGAGTAATGATATTTAGGGTCCGTTTTTCTTAAAATGAGAATCTACGGAGTTCAGAGCGTCTTTTAAAATATTTTATTTCTTCAAAGCTAAACAAGTTTGTTAATAGTTCGTGTTGAAAGATTAACCTTTCGAGTATGGTAGTGTTTCTAAACGTTTTATTAAATAAGAATCTGTGCACTACACTTCATAAAGCTTTTAGGTTTCGACATTTTTATTAATATTGCAATTATGAACCTTTAAATACTGTATCCAGTCTGAATGTTCTTATATAAAATTGTTCTATAGTTTCACATTCCTGTCCTACGTAAGAGTTTGTGGCAATGTTATGGTTATTACACAGAGCTCAGTTACAGGTCTGTGGCCGTTAATGGTGTATTGTGTGCCCGGTATCACATTCAAAGCTCGTGGTCCTGCAGGCGCGATGGAATCTCTGTGGCCTGGATATTTTTTGATCTTGTCCCAAACAAATATTTGAATAAATGATAGTTAGCTGAATCTCACTCAGTTAATAAAATAACCATCTCGCCACTCCTAACCACTAAAATTTTCGTTCCGCACATTCCTATACGATCCTCAGACTTGTATGTACAAACCTCATACAGAACATATCTATCCTAGTCATCATGCCTAGAATTCACATAGAAGCTTAGCATTTTTGAAATATTCTTATGAATGCAGTCCATCCTCCGATTCTTTAGAGGTAGGAATGGGTTAGTTCGTCCCTTCTGAATACATAAAACATGCCACAGGTCTTTCATAATATCTGAAACGAAGTTCGCAACCTGACCTGTGACTAAGGTATCAGTCACTCCAAACATCGTTATCCAACAGTTAAGTAACGCCTGTGCGGCAGTACTGGCCTGTTGGACTGTAATTGCTAACATTGCTAGAAACAGTTAAAAATGGTCAGTGATCATAAGCTCATACCATTTCACATATGTAGTTTGCTGAAGATTTCGAGCTCAAACGTTTGAAATGACTTCGGCCTTGGATAACCTCTACAAAGAGATTTTTTGATGCAAAATATCCACCATCCTCGTACATGGCACGCAGTCCTTGATACTACTCCATGCCATGTTTCACTTCCCCTTTTTCGCTCCAAAATCATCCCAAAATATATCTGTTGCTTGGTTACCGCCATGAACTGGCAACACATTGTCGTGAACCTGTTGTAACAATTCCTTTTGAAAAACTGCTGGGACCACAACACATGGTCTATGTCTCACAACAAAACCTCATGTACGATGTATTGTGGCTGTGACTTAAAAGCCTGACATCCTTTATCCTCTGCAAGTGCTTGCTGCTGTTCTCACACACTCTTGCCCAATTTACTCAACATGACTTCTTTGTGACTTAATGTGTCCACATTCGTGTTTTCTACCTGTTTATGGATTTCCTCATAATCAAATTCACTAAGTTTGTGAGCCCAAGATGTTAGATGACTAGATGAGTCTTTCAGACCGAGCAGCCTTTTCAGGGATCTGTGAGCCATTACAGCTTTAGATTTTTACGGTACAAGTAACCATATATGACGTCTAACACGTCCTTTGCAGATGTTGAGCAGTTACGCTCTGCTTTACTTACAAGGGAACATCCCCATCGCACACCCCTCAGATTTAGTTATAAGTTGGTACAGTAGATAGGCCTTGAAAAACTGAACACAGATCGATCGAGAAAACAGGAAGAAGTTGTGTGGAACTATGAAAAAATAAGCAAAATATACAAACTGGGTCGTCCATGTGTAATATAGGCAATATTAAGGGCAGTACGAGACGAGGAGCGCCGTGGTTAGTGTGAACAGCTGCAGAACGAGAGGTCTTCAGTTCAAATCTTCCCTGGACCGAAAATTTTAACTTTTTATTTTCAGTTTATGTGAAAAACTCTTATGTTTTCATCACTTTTTTGGAGTGATTATTACATCCACAAGAAAACCTAAATCGGGCAAGGTGGAAGAATCTTTTCACCCATTCGCCAAGTGTACTAGTTAGGTGGGTCGACAACATATTCCTGTCATGTGACGCACATGCTGTCACCAGTGTCGTATACAAAATATCAGACGTGTTTTCCTGTGGAGGAATCGGTTGACCTATGACCTTGCGATCAAATGTTTTCGGTTCCCATTGGAGCGGCACGTCCTTTCGTCAACTAATCACACGGTTTTGCGGTGCGGTCGCAAAACACAGACACTAAACTTATTACAGTGAACAGAGACGTCAATGAACGAACGGACAGATCATAACTTTGCGAAAATAAAGAAAGCAAAATTTTCAGTTGAGGGCAGATTCGAACCAACGATCTCTCGTTCCGCAGCTGTTCACGCTAACCACGGGACAACGGCGCTCCTCGCCTTACATTCCCCTTAATATTGCCTATCTTATTCATGGACGACCCAGTTTGTATATTTTGCTTATTTTTTCATAGTTCCACACAACTTCTTCCTGTTTTCTCGATTGATCTGTGTTCAGTTTTTCAAGGCCTATCCACTGTGCCAACTTATAACTAAATCTGAGGGGGGTGTGATGGGGATGTTCTCTTGTTAGTTACCTCGAAGCATAGCTACTAGATGCTCCTATCCAGTCATTACCTGAGCCAAAATACAGCTGATCGAATCATTAGAAGCTTCACATAAGAGGATGAACTCTTTCTCAGAATCGAAAAAAATACCATATCCTAAATCAATGAGTCTTCCAATTTTTTGAATGCTAGCTCTCACTCCCATGTCTACTGAAACTGTACACCCTTTTTGAATAGTCTTTTCAAGGATTTGGCCATTTTGGTGAAATCGTTAGCAAATTTTTTAGCAGTAGTTACAAAAGCTTATGAATCTATCTTTTTCGTTTGTCATGGTGTTATATATAGGTGTATTGTGCTGAGTCGCTGGAGTGGCTGGTAACCACGCATCTGTGAAAAACATGTCGCTAAATTTCAATAGTACTTCCTCCACAGCTTTGTGGTCACTGATCTCCAAGTGATCCACTTTCTGTTGCTTCGATGGTTTGCTTACGGCTTATGTCCAGACTCTCAAAGGTGTCCTTTAAGTAGTGCCAGTTACCATACACAAGGACCGCCCACGGCATCCCAAACTTCACTCATTCAGTGAATGTGTGTTGCCGGTATGTCAAGGCTCAGCCTGTCATTCGGATTTGCTCGGTACTTCTCGGAAGTACCTGGAACAGCACGATGTTTCATTTGGCATTGCAGTGTGGCTTTTTCCGGCGGCATAACTCTCTGAGTTCGGCGTAATCATGATGTCAAAGCTGTTTGTCGTTCACTGTTCGTTCGTGGTACGACTGATGTTCACAGGTCCTGTGGCTCTTTGTTCAAAAAGAGGCAATCTAGCGATCTATCACCACAATCCTTTAAAATGAATTTGAATGATAGAAGAGAGCAACTATAATTCTCAGCTCACATGATTGACAAGTACTACATATTTGTGACTGCCTGGTGTACCCAACTTCACTCGGGGAGTTGATATGAGGTTGTGTAGTAGTTGGAATAAAAGGATAAGCTTTGAAGTATGAGGTAAAAAATAGTACTGAAAACATATTCTAACTATTTACAATACTTGTTTATAAACAACTCTTTCCGTTTTGTTCTCTGGGGTGTATATGTGTACAAATTTTTCGAATTTCCTACTCGAGAGCAAGCTACGTATAGTTGACCATGATGGAAGCAGGTGTCTTTGAGGTTGATGACATATTAATTGAACGTTTGTCCTTGCACTTCGTTAATTGTAAAACTGTAGGTTGATTTGATTGGAAATTGCAGTCTTTTAAATTGGAATGGCGGTTCAGTAGAGATCAATGGTATTCCATGGACGAACAATATGTGTCGTTTGTAGTTTCCAGTCATATGTTCGGCTTCGATGATTTTATTCGATACCTGTTTAGCGATCATCCTCGTTCTGTTAAATAGTTTTGGTGTGATGATATTTCCAAGTAATATGATAGGCGATCCAACTTTTAGTCAAAGGCTGGTACTTGCAAAGGCTTCGAAATTCTCCAGGGAAGTTCATATATTTATCAACGTTTACCATCCTATCGATCGATTTGTATATTCTATCTTCACCGGGAATTTTCTTTTGAATATTAAAGTTGATATCATCGACAATATTATTTTTAGTTGCCAAAATTGCCACTTCAAATAGCCAGTCCCAATTCGTACAGTTGTGAACAATATTTGGATAAATTTTGTCAGTTAGTTTGTTTTCAGTAGCGGCTATGTTGAAGAAATCACTGATGAGTTTAATGAGGCTAGTCGTCTGGTCAGTTGGATATATGCCATCGTCTATTTGTAACAGCTGTTTAGCAAAATGTGCTTTTGTTTCGTCTCTCGATAGTTTAACTCTCATACTTTTTGCTAGTAGCAGTATTTGTATATCTGGCCAGAGATGTGATCGGTTTAATCATGCTTTTTCTCGTCTATTAGTGTTGACTTGGACATAACTGGAAGTATTTGTCGAAAATCTCCTGATAGTATGAGTAGAGCTCTTCACATTTCTTCCAAGTTTCTTCGGAAGTCTTCTAATGTCCTGTCCATAGCTTTGAGTGCCATTGTCATTATGAAAAGATGATAATTTTGGCTTGTACTAGAAGTTCACGCCATCCCGATGCTCTTGAGATTTTATGTATCGGAATATATTCAACGGTAGTTGTAGGCTGGAATGGACACTTCATTCTCTTTCCAAAAGTGTGGCTGCAATGCTGGGTGA
Source organism: Schistocerca serialis cubense (assembly GCF_023864345.2). NCBI lineage: Eukaryota > Metazoa > Arthropoda > Insecta > Orthoptera > Acrididae > Schistocerca > Schistocerca serialis. The sequence goes on from NC_064638.1 coordinate 494,643,859, forward strand.
GGATAGTGGGAGTTCGACGTGTTATTTAGCACGTTGTGCCACTGCTGTTGTCCAACTGGTCCATGATAACATTGTACATTTCCTATTGATTGTCAGTGATGAATGTTTTGTTGTGAGCAATGTATTGAAGTAGTTCGTTGATGTTATGGCTTTATTCCCATGTAATTTTGAAATTTATCACACTGGTAGGGTCTTTTCGTGGTGTTTGCATTCCAAGTTGTACTAAGATCTCGTTGTTCATTGCTAAACATTTGTCTTCTAGGCAAATGAGTTTTTCGTTGAAGATGTCGTCTTTGAATTAGTTGGTCAGTTCAGAATGAGCTTGTCGGATCTGGTAAATATGTCATCACGCATATCTCTTTGAATGAGTCCCACAACTGTTTTGGATTGTAGGGGTTGTATGTTGTTCGAGCTGTGAATTATGGCGAATAAGTCTCTCATTCGTTGATCAGAGGCAGTGAGTGAGATTTCTTGTACTGTTAATACCCAGTAATTGTCGTTCTCCAGTAGTTCTAAGTGTTGGCATGCTTTTCTGTACTTCTGGCATACATAACCGTCAACAGTATTGAGATCTGTGAAACCTGTTGGACCCCATATTTCATGTTGGAACATCTGGAGTTAGAAATATTCTGTGTTGTTCATATGTACGATGTATATTCGGCCTAGTGCGCCAGTTTTCATGATTCTTGGATGACCTTCTGCTGGAATTGCTTGGTTTCGTCGTTGAGGTTTCTTGTTGTGCTCCACGTTTAATACGTAGGGACATCGACATATAGTATGCTTTTGCTAATGGATCCGTTTGCCACAGTTGGTAAAAAGCTGTTAATCTTGTGTGTTAAGTTGGTTCGCTTGCAATTTTTCTGGCGGTGTCTTTTGTGAAGTAAACTCTTAGTCCAGTCTCCAAATGTACTGCTTGATGTCGCACTGTTGGTTCACATTCGTGTATGGGAAAACCGAAAATCCACCAGGCTGCTTCATTACTGTTGGTGTATCTTCCCATTTGGTACATGGGGATCTCGTCGGTTTTGTTTTGTTGTTCGCTCTTTTTGGAGATTTGAAATACCGCCACGCTAGTGCCTTTGTTCACTTACCTACAGACATATCTGATGGATTTCGCTGAACTACAGTATTCTACGTTTACGTATGCTTGGTACATTTTGAAAACTACTGTGTCATTTGGTAGTACCCACTGAGTATCTATTCCCAATTCTTCGCCACCTCGTACTCGTATTCTTTCTGTGAAGCCGCTGTTTTTGGGTTATCGTCTTCTGTATTAGGGATAGATGTCAACTCCGGTTTTTGTGTCGTCCAAGTATGGTTTTGGGCACCTTTCTGTATATTTTGCATCATTAATACATGGAAAATGGGGGTTAACTGGACCGCATGGTCCGTGAATCATGGTTTTCATTTCTATGTCGTCGTCGTGTATGAGATTATGAGTTAGGTAGTCTTCGTTTCTGCCATTGGATTGTGTACATCCAGCATGTAACCGTTCCCAAGAGGTGGTATTTTGTGATGATTTCAATAAATCTGGTGCTGTTTTGAGCATGTAAATCAGTTGACTGTATTTGTGTGAGATCCGCTGTACATCAGGGACTACTTCTCGTTTCAATCCACTGATATTTGTGCATCTCTCTCTTCATTTCCGATTAAATATACTTGCATAAATTTCATTGGGTAATGGTAGTAATGGTCCCATCTCGTGATAGACTTGTTTTTGGATAGAAAAGAGATATTCGATTTCATTTCTGTTACTGTGACACTGAAAGAAGACATTTGGAAGTAGGCGTTGTACGCTTATATATTTGAAAAAAGTATTTTGATTGTTGATTTTCTCCGGTCCTGTAACGTAAAAATCCCTGTGGATGTGCTTCCTGTGGTGCTAATCGAATTTTTACATTCGTGCCACAGAACTCCAGAGCTTCGCTAGTGAATCGTTTCGCCTTTCAAAAGTGGTGCATGTATTCCATTTAACCGATTACTACGTGTTTGATTTGTTTTATTCTTTCGTCGCGTCGTGGTGAAATGCTTCATTTGTTAGGTTTTAGTGTTTACTTGTACTCTTTAGCGCTTCTCCTGTGGTGATATTTTCATGGCTGGCTTGAGTTCACCGACTTTTATTATAAGATTGTGTCGCAAGTCTTGATTCTTCAATCCGTTCATTTCGTTGTTCTTCCATTTTTCTTTTCACGATGCTCATTGTCGTTCATCTGGAACTTAAATGTGCTTGACGCTCCTCGTATGTTTCGTTTTTTCCGCTGTTCTTGTAATTTTCACCGTTTTTATTCAGAACTGGCAAGATCTCCTCCTCTTTTACGTTTGAGCATTGTCTACAATATGTATGAAATTTTCTTCTTATTAATTAATAGACTAAGTACATTTTACAAACTTTTCACAGTTTGCTTTCAATTTATATTCACTCACTGTACCACACTGACTACTCATACTTCACTGTTTGTTTTTATCCACTCACTGTACTACTATTTTCTTCCGTTCGCCACTGATTAGAAACACGTTCTAACCCACAACGGGTCATGTGTTATATAGCTCTACCAATCGGTAGCCCCACCAGTGGCGAATTCCAGAACATACCAAAAAGGCTTTAAATGGTATACAATGTTCCAGAACATACCACAAACTTCGAGAGTGTTCTGGAATATTCCACAATGATATGGGATGGTCCTGGATGTCCCGAATATTTTGGAGTCTAGGCAATTTCCGAACATTCCAGACTCTCGTATCATTGTGGAACATTCCGGAACATTATGAAACGTTGTGGAATCCTCTCGCATACTCTCAAGTGTTCTGGAATATTCCATTCCAACGTTTCATTATATTCCGGAGTGTTCCACAATGATCCGAGATAGTCTGAAATGTTTGGGAATAGTCTGGAACATTTAGAAAGACTCCAAAATGTTCAGGACATCCAGGAAAATCCCATATCATTGTGGAATATTACAGAACACTCTCGAATGTTATAGAACGTTCTGGAACATTGTAGACCATTTGAAGCCTTTTCGGTATATTCTGGAATTCGCCACCGGAGGGCTACCCTTTGGTAGCGGCATATAAAGCAAGAGTCGTTGTGCGTTCGAATATCTGGAATCTAGCAGATATTTTCAGAGGGTGAAACTTCCCAGCCCCTATATTTTCAAAAACTCGCCTTTCAGGTAAAGATGGGAGCCTTCTTCATGGATGGGCGAACATTCGTGATAGTGAATAGATCAGACTGCGTAAAAAATGGGAGTGTGAAAAAATTGGGACTTTGTACTGGCGCTGATGAGCGCTCAGTTGAGCGCCGCACAAACCAAACATCATCATGGATGGGGGATACAGTGCTACCACGTCATATTACTCGTACCAGGACTCGTTATAGGGTTTTAGCGGCACTCACTTTGTACACTTGTTTTTGTAATACATACTGAGGAAACGATATTATAGTATCATTCAGTGAGAATTTGAACATTTAGATGCAATGAAAGAGAAAAAAATTTACAACTATTGACAGATGGGATTCATTGTTCTATACATAAAGAAATACTAGGTCCTAAACTTTCGGGCATGGAGAACTTGAAGAAACTGGTGGTACAAATAGCAAAATTCCTGAAGTCGCACCCATTATTCCGTTGTCCTCTGCAACAGTTTCCACTGGAAATGAACGAAAAGTATGGAGACTTCATATATTACTACAAAGTACTTTGATTAAGTAAAGGGGAATACCTGAAACAATAGTTCGATTTAAAACTCGCTATTGTTGAGTTTATGAAGCGAACGAAAATTATAAGATCCTGAATGGTTGCAGTTTCGCATTGTGAATGGATTTACTTCTTTCTGGTTTGGTGGAGATGCATTTACAAAGAAAATCGCGTTACAAAGACCCCCAGTGCCGTGGGCTCAGTGGCGTTTAAGAAGCGCGAGATTTGAGGAATTCATTATGGTCGTGCAAGAATTAAAAGTATAGTTTTGTAAGGTTTTGAAGACACTGTCAGCCGTGCATCTCTTTTCTAGCTGTCTTCGAAACTGTTTTCCCGGTTCAGCTGAAAGCACCCTGTGTATGTGCAGATGTAACTGATTGACCTGCAAGGTAATTCCAGTTTCAGTGACAACTCTTTTTACGTTAAAACTGTCTAGGACGTCTACTTTGCTTCCTTTCCATAATGAAGCAGAAAAAGTGCAACAATATTTCGATCGACTCATTTGTGTGAACGATCTTTTTCTCGATTATGAAACGAGATAGGTTACGATCACATGCCAACTTGAGTGCGAAACTCTGTGAAACTGTCTGCGTCCGTTCGTAGACTAAGAGTCTGTACTAGATAAAAGTTATACTACGATTTCGGCGCTCCAGAAACAATTAATTAATATTGAAAACTTCATTTTTTCTGATTTAAGTTGTTCAGAAAAGTGAAATATAAAAGCAAGTCGAGTGCAGTGCGACTCCTCACCAATTAAAGTGCGGCGCGTTCGCTGCTTTGCCTTCTTCTCCCTCGTCACGCCCAGGCAGTGTGGAGTGGCGGTGGAGGAAATGTAACGCGGGGCTGAGTGCTTTGGCACTCGGGCCGGGGTATGTGCAGCGCGCCTAAATCTTGGCTCACCGTCCAGGTCCACCGAGTGCCGATGGCAAGGGAGTAGCATTCAGCCCTGGGGAGGCTAATAGAGGAGCTACTTGAGAGAGCAGTAGCGGCAGCCGTCACGGAAACTGACAGCGCTCGGGAGACCGGTGTGCTGACCCCGTGCCCCTCCGTATTCGCATACGTGGATGCCTAAAGGCTGAGGATGATACGGCGGCCAGTTGGTACCGTAGGGCCTTCTAGGCCTCTTCGGACGGTGTTTGTTTAGATATGGTCATCAGTTCTTCAATAGGTTTCAATTGCGGGGTACGTTTTCCATGGTTAGAAACTCGAATGGCACAGAAATCGGTAGTGCGAAGTACAACACGCTGTTCCTCATGCACGGACTTACTTACGTTACAAACCGCCATGCTATACTCTATAAATCGTATTCTTTTAGCGGCACAATTTTTCAGCTTGGAGTGAGTGAAATGGAAGAATCAGCCAAGTAAAATGCATGCTGTGTAATACCTCAACCGAAACTGAGAGCAGGATATAAAATTCCGAGGCATTACTTTTTAGCACACCCTCGCATCTTTTAGCACACATCTATTGCTGTAAGGAAAATGCATTACAAAGCATTTCTTTATGTGCTACATAGTCCAGAACAGTCATAGTCGTCAAAAACATATAGATTGGGGTCTTACAGTATGTATCGCTTTATAGTGCAGTGATGCAATCAGATACTAGTTGCAGTGTAAGTGCCCCTTTATATGTAAACACTGCTACATTTACTACGTAAGTGTGTGTTTGATGGTAGAAAGTAATGGTGTGTGTAGAAAAAAGCACTTCTCATACGCTCAAGTACACTCTAAGCGAAAAAAAAAATATTTCTTGCTATTATGCCGTGGTCCAAGGGATTTGACTTTATAACCTCGACGTTTTGGCCCTAACTGCGGAGGACATTTTCAAGGGGAATCGTAGCATTGTTGAATGTTCTATTTACCCCCTGGTTCGTTACTGACTGTAGCAAAATTCTGCTTCCACGAACTTCTCCGCAGTGGCTGACGTCAGATGATTTGTATATGCGAGCGTAACTAGTCTTTCTTGACTGCCGTCATCCGCTGCTGCTATCGTCCCATGGTGGAAGACTGGTATGCATCTTCTTTAGTACTTAAATCTAAATTTCATTTTGTTTCTCGCCTTCTTCCTTCCTATTAAAATTCCTGGGATGTTTCACAATCTCTATGGCTTCTATCTTCTTTTGGTTACCAGTACTGGAGTCCTATAAAAAGCCGTCCGTTGTGGCAGAGCGGTACTTGGCGCTTGAGTCTGGAACCGCGCGACCGCTACGGTCGCAGGTTCGAATCCTGCCTCGGGCATGGATGTGTGTGATGTCCATAGGTTAGTTAGGTTTAAGTAGTTCTCAGTTCTAGGGGACTGATGACCTCAGATATTAAGTCCCATAGTGCTCAGTCTTTTTATCCATTTTTCTTATGGAAATGAGTATGGTAGTCTGCTGGCTGTAAAGCATATTCCGCAACAGCCGACCTGTCAATCTCCATCTTCGGCAGTTGCACTTCTGCTCTTCGAGTCGTTTCTTGGCAGTTCTTTTTGTAGTACCCCTGTACACCTCCCCACAACTACAAGGAATCCTAGAAATTTCAGCTTCCTTCCAGCGGCTCGCGAGCATCCTTAGCCGGTTTTAGGTGATCTTGTATCTTCCATGTTGGTGTGTAAATTACCGCTTTCTCCAAATTTTTCGTATGCGGTCACTCGCGTCCTTAATGAATGGCAGGAAGACTTTCGATTTCCCCGGTGTTTGAGCATCACTAAGATTTCTACGCGATGGTTTTAACGCTCCTTTCACCTCAGCGGACGAATGACCATTCTTGAGCAATGCACTGGAGATATGTTTCCATTCTGCAGCCCTGGTCCACGGGTCTTCCTGGCTCTACCCGCCAAAGTTTTTGTGATGCCTCGCTTTTGCTGTGGGTGGTGGTGGGTTCAAATCCCGGTGTAGATATGGATCTGTGTGCATGGGTTTTCGGGTAAACCGTGTGCCCCAACCTACCATCTTCTTTCTAGAGAACTAGCAAATGAAGAAAACTTACCGTCCGCCTGCCTCCTGCTCCTCCTTGGTAAACTGAATCTTCGGATTGGTCCCGTTCCGATGTTTGTGAAAACGATCCAGTTCCTCTCCGCCAAACTGCCACAAAACAAACGTATCATCCACGTAACCGAATAAAATTTTTGTTTTCTTGTTCACAGTTTCCAACGCTTGCTCCTCGAATTTGTTGAGGGGCTCCCCATAGCGACACCATCCGTTTCTTCACAGAACTCTTCGTTCCGTTTAAAATACGTGGTTGTGAAACAGCATTTAAATAGTTCTGCAGCATCGGGAAGAAAATTCCTATTCAGCTTTTGCAACATTTCATTGAGTCGAACTATAGTGAATAGCGACACCGCCTCAAAATTAACTAATGTGTCCTCCGGCTGTGCCACTGTGCCGTTTAATTTACTGATACAACGTGCCGAATTCCTCATATACGAATCCGATCAACCCATATAAGGTCGCAATAATGTTATCAAGAACTTGGTAATTGATTAGGTGGGCGAACCAATAACACTCAGTATAGACCTTAGAGGAACATGTTCATTATGCACCTTCGGCAGTCCATAAAGTATTGGTGCTAGCGCAGCTGACATTAAAAACTTTTCTGAACTCTCTGCTCGATAGAGGACTCCTTTATCAAAGGAGTAACAACTCTGAAAACATTGTCAGTGGCGTCTTTACTTAGTTTCCTAGATGTTTGCAGATCATATACTTGTACTACTATAATAGTCGGTCACATTCAAAACAATCGTTGCATTTCCCTTCTCAGCGGGGAGAATGAAAACACTGTCGTCCTCATTCAGTCGTCTTATAGCATTCCTCTCACTCAAAGTCAAATTACTTTTTGGAGGCTTTGCTCGAGACAATACTCTTACACCTTGTATACGGATTTCTTCAACCGTAACCCTGTCCGGATTACGAATGTCTGCATCTGCGCTGGCTATTATATCTTCCATGGGCACAGCTCGCGACCTAGTGGAAAAATTTACACCCTTGGCAAGCACATCGTCAGGTAACGAAAGTCTGGATAAACTAATAGCTGATCGGGCAGCGTCTAAATCGTGGGTCGTCTTATTAGGTTACAAATTATCAAACTTCTTCTTCTATTAGACGTCGTGAACATACGCTTCCTAATAGTATTGTGCAAATTTCTGTCGACAATTCGGGACATTTTATCAGAAAATTAAACGGGATAGTGGTACAGCTGAAAGACGTATTAGTTTCCTTGTGGTGTTGTTATTCACTACGGTTCCACACAATAAAGTGTTGCAACAGTTGTATCGGATTTTTCCTCGCGATATTGCGGACCTGTTTAAATATTGCCTCAAAACCACGTGTTTGAAATGAAACGAAGATTTCCACGAACAGACGGATGGTCGGGGAAACCCTCATAGCCCAGTTATAGCGAACTTCCTTATAAAAAAGTTCGAGGAGCAGGCGTTGGAAACTGCGGACCAGAAATCGAGTATCTGATTCCGTTACGTGGATGATACGTTTGTTTTGTGGCAGCTTGGCGGGGAGAAACTGGATCGTTTTCACAAACATCCTAACGGAATCAATCAGAAGTTTCAGTTTACCAAGGAGGAGGAGGCTAGCAGAAGATTGTTTTCTTGATGCGCTAGTTTTCAAGAAAGAAGTGGGCCACATGATTTACCGAAAACTTCCCCACAGAGATCATTGCCTACAACGGGATTCGAACCACCACCACCACCACCGACAGCAAAAGTGAGGTATCATAAAATCTTTGGCTGCAGAATTGAAACATATCACCAATGCATTTCTCAAGAATGGTTATTCGTCCGCTGAGGTGAAAGGAGCGTTAAGACCATCGCGTAGAAGTCATAGTGGTGCTCAGACATCGGTGAAATCGAAAGTGTTCCAGTCAATCATTAAGGACGCGAGTGAGCGCATAGTAAAAATCTTGAGAAAGCGGTAATTTAAAGACGCACACGGAAGATACAAGATCACCTAAAATCGGCCAAGGATGCTCGTTGGAAAAAGCTAGAATTTATAGGATTCCTTGCAGTTGTGGGAAGAGGTACGTGAGTACTGCAAAAAGAACTGTCAAAAAACGAATCGAAGAGCAGAAGTACAATTGAAGAAGAGTAGAGACTGACAGGTCAGCTGTTGTGGAAAATGCTTTAAAGACAGCAGACTACCATAATCATTTTTATAGAATTCAAATACTGGCAACCCAAAGAGGATACCGTGAAAGGCTGCGCAGAGAAGCAATAGAGATTGTGAAACACCCTAGGAATTTTAATAGGAAGGAGGAGGGCGTGAAATTGAATGAACATATGTACCAGTCTTCCATGAGTGGATGTTATTAACAGCGGAAGACGGCAGTCGATAACGGTCAGTTGCACTCGCATATCCAAAACATGTTATGTCACTCCACTGCACGGATGCCCGATTTTGCTGTAGTCAGTAGCGAGCCATTGTGTAAATAGGACATTTAACAAAGCTGCGATCCCTCTTGAAAATGTCCTTCGCAGATGGGGAAAGAACGTTGGCCTTTAAAGTGCAATCCCTTCGACCACGGCATAGCAGCCCGGAATATTTTATTAAATCCAACAATTCCGGCCGTGGAAGTTTAAAAAAAATCATCACCATGGAAATATCTGAATTGTACAGAAATCGGTAGTGTGATGTACATGTACAGACAAGCAGATAATTGCAATTTTAGAGAAACTAAATGAATTATTTAAGAGATAGGGCTTCACAAACAGAAACAGAGCAAGTCAATAACGCGTTCGTTCACCCCTGGCCCTTACACAAGCAGTTATTCGACTTGGCATTGCTTTACGGAGTTGTAGGATGTTCTCCAAGGGGATGTCGTGCAGAACTGGTGGTCACAGTCAGGTTGGTATCCCACTACACGTCTTCGCTGGTCATCGGGGCTCATTTCTATGTGGGAGTCATCACTGAGGACCGTTCTAATCCAGTCAGTGAAATTCCAGGCTGATGTATCTAGAGACGCGCCGGATAGCATTGGGATACTAAACTCACTGTCACCTGATAAGATTAACGGTCTGAGGCACGACTTCCCTTAACAAATGGTTCAAATGGCTCTGAGTACTATGGGATGTAATATCTACAGTCATCAGTCCCCTAGAACTTAGAACTACTTAAACCTAGCTGAGCGAAGGACATCACACAACACCCAGTCATCACGAGGCAGAGAAAATCCCTGACCCCGCCGGGAATCGAACCCGGGAACCCGGGCGCGGGAAGTGAGAAGGCTACCGCACGACCACGAGCAGCGGACCTTCCCTTAACAGCAGGAACCTTTTGGTTGTCATCCGTGGCAGCCTTACAGCACAGTGGTACGTTCTGGACTTACATTTCAGCAGGTTTCCACTGCTTGTCTTCGAGCTTGCCAGACCCTACCTTTCCCAGAAAATTCGTCAGATCGGTCCTCAACTGAGAACTTTTGGAGCGTTATTGGTAGGTCACTTGAACCATATCGGCGGGATTTTTACGAGTTAACGCTCCAATTTCGGCATAATTTGGCACTATATCCCTCAGCAGCATCTACAATAATTCTGTCGATTAATGTCAAGCCGAACAACTGCTTGATTAAGACCAAGCGGTGGACCAACGCTTTACTGCTCAGTTTGTGAATCTCTCTTGAATAAATCATCCAATTTTTCTAAAATTGTCATGACGTGTTTGCCTGTAAGAGCCGGCCGGAGTGTCCGAGCGGTTCTAGGCGCAACAGTCAGGAACCGCGCGACTGCTACGGTCGCCGGTTCAAATCCTGCCTCGGGCATGGATGTGTGTGATGTCCTTAGGTTAGTTAGGTTTATGTTTTCTAAGTTCTAGGGGACTGATGACCTCAGAAGTTAAGTGTCATAGTGCACAAAGCCATTTGAACCACTTTTTTGCCTGTAAGAGTATATCACATACACCTGTTTCCCGTCCTGTTCGTATAATTCCTCTGTGGTGCTTTTTGTTTGAGTGTTTAATTACAGATCTCTGACATCGAACCAAAAAGTCGACCTAATATCAAAACTAAAATTGTTTGTAATAATGGTTATCAAATTCTTATTATGATGCACGTGTCACGCTGTTATCGTAGCTTACTTGATGTATATCAGTGAGATAAAAATTGTACATGGATCACATATCGACGCAATTATCCATAAAATAGCTTTAGATGGTTAGTTTCACCTGACTCGGGAAGCAGTTGCAGCAGTAGGAATTACCAACTGGGTAATGTCGGAAGCTCCCTGGCACTGGCTACAGATGATGCACTCATCTATAAGAAGATAGCAGTAGAGGGAGACAGTGGTGAATTGCAGAGAATCGATGAGTGGTACATGGTCCTGGACTCAGGTCGCATAAATAATCCAAGAATCCAATACTGTACTATTACGATACTGAAGACGTATCAGTGGAAACAATCACTATGTAGTGGGACGCGAAATTGAAGCGTCACCCATCCACCAGTGTCAGCCCAGTTTGCAGGTAAATATAAGTTAATTTAGTGTTTTTTTAATGTATTTTTGTAATATTTGTAATAGTTGTGCATTGTCTAAAGTTATGTATTTAATTTTTTATATTTCATGTACGGAGAGGGCGGCGAAACGAACGGAAATAGCATCTTCACAGCCGGGACCAGAGAGAAAATTGCTGGCCACTATACGTCGCGGGTCGACAGCCAAAGAGCAACAGAAGATCCTGAAACCGAGTTGTTGCGTCGTGCTTCTAAAAACTGGAAAAATAAGAATTTGTAATGTTTCTACAACAATGATGTCATAGAAAGTTTAATCATGTTGTAAATGGTCAGTCCTATCTTGTCAAGGCTCAGGTTCACGTCTATGTGTAGGAAAATAATAAACTAGTTCAAATTGTGATGGGTTAGTTTCAGTTTTATTCATTTACTACAGTTATTCTTTCTAAAATGTGTATTACTAATATGATTCTCGCAATAACTAATAGTTCTTTTCCCTAATGCTTTATTTATACCTGAGGTCAAGAAGAAATCAAGCAAAACTTTCCTTAGAATCTCGGCACAGCTTTCTTTACCTTCGGACACTTTGTTGGGTAATGGCAATTTATTTAGGAGAAACAAGCGAGAGAGCCCCGTTTGGTGTGTTCTGCATTAACACTATTACAAATCTCTATTAAAGGCACACTGCTATATTCTCGTGAGCCATATAGCTCCGGACGCCCATGGTCCCTAAAACTGTTAACCATTCCCTTTGGTTCCTACTATCCGAGTAAATATAATATATACAAAATTCCTTCTGACCTAATAACAAAACTATCTTCCATATACATCCCCTTTTAGTTATCTTTCCCTTTTTGAAGTACCGGTAGATTATTGTAGAACACTTGTTTAAACTTCCTGTCATTTCTTTAAAATAACACGTAACTATCACGAAAAACTTCACGGGAATACACTATGAACGCTCGTCCAAATGTTACATATACTAAATATTGACTTATATAGGAATGTAGGGTTTAATTTGATGGACACTATATAATCCTTCAATTATACTTGATGAAGGTTCCATAAGAAGTAACGTTTGGGGATGTACAATCTTATGTTCAACATATATACCTTCAAAGATAAAGAATTTTCTGCATTCCTTATTGATCTTCGAACTTTTAGGATGAGATCGTACTAATACAAGACCTCCTACCTGAAATAAGGGTTCTATAGCCTGTTGATTATAGCTTTTAATTCTCCGTTCAGCATTTTTAACAATCTGTTAGCGAATTTTTTCGTTTGGAATGCATTGTTGGATCTCATTTACTGGTGGCCAAGGTAAAGCAGCTAGTAAAGGCTCACCTATAATTCGTTTGCGTAAAATTTCTATAGGTGATAATCTCATCGTTAGATGAGGCAATTCATTTAATATCTTTTCGAGTTCAGGCATTAGTCTGGCCCTCCGAGTATGTTTATATGCACAATAAGTTCTACATAATCGTCCTAATTCTTTCATAACTCTTTCTACAAAATAACTTTGAGGGTGATATTTCGAAATTAAGATATGTTTGATTCCATATTGTTTTATAATATCTTGAAACTTTCTACTAATAAAGGCACTACCGTTGTCAGACATAAGTCGTTTAGGAATGCGCCAGTTAACAAAGTAATTTCGAGTAAGACAGCGTATAACGCTTGCTGTATTCACTCGTTTCAAAGTATATAGCTCCACGTGTTTGGACCAACATTCCATTACAACAAACACGTAAGTAAATCCTCCTGAACTACGAGGCAGAGGGCCGAAAAAATCTAGTGACAGTAGATCCCACAGACCTCGAGGAATTACAGCATATAATTTATAACGCTTGGATTTGTTATTAACTTTAACCTTTTGACAGGTTTCACAAGTCCTAATAATACTTCTCACAATACGGGACATATTTTTTGAAATAATAATACTTCATTAGATGTTTAATACATTTATGAATTCCAAAATGGCCGTAACCTTCATGAATATAAGTAATTAATTCGTACACAACAGTTTTCGGAATGCAGATTTTCCGTCTCTGGTGTTCCCTCTGTGCTTTCCAACACAACAAGTCGTTGAAATATAACCACGCATCCCGGGTGTTAACTGTTTCGTCCCCATTTTTATGGTTTTGTATAAGTTCCCTATATTGATCGTCATTTCTTTCATTGCATCTAATAGCAGTTACTATCCGTTTAACCCTACGTTCGTTCTCATGAGTTAAAAGGAAATAAACATGGTAATTTGTTCCTGGTTCTTCTGAAATGTTAATATTCTCCATTACTACTGGAAGTCTCGACAAAGCATCCGAAACTACGTTTTGAGATCCTTTTATATACCTAATTTCGTACTGAAATTGTTGCAAGCATAATACCCAACGTAATACTCTACGGTGAAGTAACCGACAATTGTTCAGAAAGGTTAAAGCCTGATGATCAGTATATACAGTTGTTTTCCTTCCAATTAATAATCCTCTAAATCTTTGAAAACCCCATACCACTGCGAGAGCTTCCTTCTCGGTTACAAAATAATTTCTTTCATGTTTATTTAAAATTCTACCAGCGAATCCAATAGGCTGATACAATCCCTTTTCATTGGTCAGATCACCTTGGAATAATACGCAACATACACCATAATCAGAGGCATCCGTACACATACAAAAGTCCTGACTGAAATCTGGATGGTATAACATTTTAGCTTCTGTTAACGCTCCTTTTATCTTATTAAAAACTTCCTCTTCCTCTTTTCCCCAAAGCCATACTGATTTCTCTTTTAATAAATCCAGTAATTTAGGATTAACAGTATCCTGCCCTGGAAGAAATCTTCTCAGAAATCCTACCATTCCTAAGAATGATTTCAGTTGTTTCCGATTTCTAGGACTCGGGCATCGAGCAATAGCTTCAATACGTGCTGGGTCTGGCCTAATACCTTTACTGTCCACTATATGCCCCAAAAATCTCACTTCCTCCTTTCCGAAGTAAGACTTAGATAAGTTTAAAGTAATTCCTCTGTCAATTGAACGGTCAAACAACTCCAGTAATATCGTTACGTGTTCTTCCCACGTTTTGGTGGCTACCAAAATATCATCTACATATAAAATTATCTTTTGTAATAATTGCTGACCCAAAGCAGAATCTAATGCCGTAATGAAAGTTGACACTGATATATTAAGTCCAAAAGGTAAAACTTGGAACTGATATGATCTGCCTTCAAAAAAGAAAAGCTGTATATTGCCGTGAATGCGGGTGTAATATTACTTGATGGTAGCCAGCAGTTAAATCCATTGTACTCATATAACGAGAACCAGCAATCTTAAGAAGTACGTCCTCCATAGGAATAGGTCTGTCTCTTTCCATCTCTATAATTTAGTTTAATTCACGAGCATCCAGAACCAGTCGTACCCCACCAGTAGCTTTCTTAACTACCCACAAAGGACTGTTAAAAGCACTACATGATCGTTCGATAATATTTTGTTCTCATGTTGATGTAATCATGTTGTAAATGGTCAGTCCTATCTTTTAAAGGCTCAGGTTCACGTCTATATGTAGGAAGATAATAAACTAGTGGATACTACTAAAGTTCAAATACGTGTTCCGAGAATTTACTTATGAAGAATTATGTTAATGAATTATTAATTTATTTGACAAGATTACTAATTGTGTCACGTTCATCGCGAGTTTGAATCGGGAAAGTTTATTCAATGTGGTTCTAATATTTGTTAAATCAGATAACTTGCATTAATATAATTTCTGAGATGAAACAAAACGACATTTAAATTGAAAGAAGTTTCCACAAACAAACTGGACTGAGTGATGTAATTCTGCGCATACGACTCAAATGATGATGATTTACAGTTTCGTTGAAGAACCATTCAGAGACAATTTAAAAAGAATTTAAATAATTTTGAAGTGTGTTGTAACTGACGTAGGTGACGAAGTCTGCACATGGTCATATGTCAAAAGAAAATCATTTATACAAAACTTGCGTCGTTACACTGCACCGTGGCGACCGTGACAGGACTTGTGTGCAACTAAGACACACAGGTACGAAAAAAAACATCAAGAGTCCTTCGGAAGTCAACGCGAGTTTTCGTGGAGCCTTCACCAGCCAGCGGCGACTTCGCGGGTGTGGGCATCTGACGGAGCGCAGCCAAGCAGTACGGTCACGCAGTTATTCCACGAGAAGGCGCATCTGTTGGGCAGCAGCTGAATGCTGCAAACCCCGACAACCTTTCTTCCCTAAACTAACTGGCCCAGTACGTCAGCTGGGGGGCGTTCTTCCGGCTGGTATTAGAGGTGTCGCTGAGGGCTTCGCCTGTGGGGCCGGGCGTGGTTGCAGCCAGTGACGTCTCCGGTGTTCGACTCAGCGTCCTGCCGGTTGCGGAAGCGGGGTCGCTGCATATTAGCGGTTGCATCGACGGCTGTTACTTCTGCAGCCCATAGCACCACACTGATCACCAAGAACTACAAGCTACAATATTAGTGTCCGGTGAGTCTGTTTTAAGTTGGAAGTGGAGTGTTGTACATAGGGAGTGTGCTTTTATAGGATTGTTGATTACAAGTCTGCGTGTGTAACTAGTTAATATCTTACAATTATGTCGGGAAGTGAAATGTCAGACGAAGAGCAATCCTTGTCCGATAGGAGCATGAGATCCCGTTCTAGGGCGATCGCTAAAGTAAAACAATCTAACGAAGAATCTACTGCCAGATTAAAAGAGGAAATAAAACAGTCTAACGAGGAATCTACTGCTAGATTAAAATAGGAGCTAACAAAATCTACAGACCGGTTACAGGAACATCTTAATGAAACCAGTCGAGAATTAAGTGATAAGATAGAGGCTTCTAAAGTTGAAATGCAGGAAAAACTACTAGGACTTAGTAATAAGATTACTGATAATTGTAAAAGGTTAGAACAACATATCCAGGAATCGCGTGAGGAAAAAGCTCGCATGCGAAATGATATTACTGACTTAACCAAGAGACTAGATAATGTCAATGTATTAGTTGTAAATGAAATAGAGAAAAATAACGATAAGTTATGAGATGAATTTTCTATGCAAACAGAAACTGTTCGTAGAGAATTATTAGAATCTATTAAAGAGGTTTCTACCAAACCTGTAGAGAATTCTTCAACAGATAATGCAGAATTATAGATATTAACTCATCGAGTAGAAAAAGATCATACTGAAATAGAAAACATGAAATTTTTAATTACCGAAATATGCAGTAACCTTGAGACTTCCAAAGATAACAACATTGACGAAGGTACAGAGCGTTCACATCGTGAACACAATGAAGAATCGATATTAGCTAACCGCGTATCCAATCCAGAAATGCGAATACAGGAAATTGCTAAACGGTTATCGGAATTAGATAATAATGAAAACATTTCAAGTAGTAGATGTAATAACGTAATCAGAGACAACAGTCGCATAGTGTTTGCTAGCTCGGACGACAACAACACAAATAAAGAAATCACGGCAAGCAAATCCGACGCAACTCCGTCTCTGCAATCTAAACAAAATCCAACTATGTATTTCGCAGAATGTTGGGATGATATAACGACAAATTCAAATGTAGCAAGTCGATTTCCCGTATTCAAACCAGGAGGCGAACTTCACCCTATAATCTATATAAAAGCTTTTGAAACTTCATTATCTCCTAAATGGAGTAATGAAAAACGGATTCAATTTGTAATAGGACATTTAGAAGCAGAAGCTGCGGAATGGGCAGTACTGCATAGATCTGAATTTAGGGACTGGGATGATTTTGTTAAGCATTTTAAACAAAATTATTCATCAAGAGGAAAACAACAACAATTAACTTTAGAGTTTTTAGACACTCCTCCTTATTCTAAACGGTGGAGAGGTTATACGAATTATTTGGAATGGCTTTTAAACCGTGCTAAATTAATTGGAGAATCAATTATTGAAAGTCATCTAATACGAGTCCTAATTAGTATGTTATCGTATTATGTAAAGGAAAGAAAAATGTTATTCTACGAATTGTCCATCCGAACGAGAAAAGGAAGACCTTGTATTAGTACGATCTCACCCTAAAAGTTCGAAGATCAATAAGGAATGTAGAAAATTCTTCTTTATCTTTGAAGGTCCACATGTTGTTCATAAGATTGTACATCCCAAAACGTTACTTCTTATGGAAACTTCATCAGGTGTAATTAAAGGATTATATAGTGTCGATCAAATTAAACCTTTCATTCCTAAATAAGTTAATATTTGGTATATGTTACATATGGACGAGCGTTCATAGTTTATTCATGTGAAGTTTTTCGAGATAGTTACGTGTTATTTTAAAGAAATGACAGGAAGTTTAAACAAGTGTTCTACAATAATCTACCGGTACTTCAAAAAGGGAAAGATTACTAAAAGGGGATTTATATGGAAGAAATTTTGTTATTAGATCAGAAGGAATTTTGTATATTTTATATTTACTCGGATAGTAGGAACCAAAGGGACCATGGGCGTCCAGAGCTCTATGGCTCACGAGAACATAGCAGAGTGCCTTTAATAGAGATTTGTAATAGTGTTAATATAGAACACACCAAATGGGGCTGTCTCGCTTGTTTCTCTTAAATAAATTGCCATTACCCAACAAAGTGTCCGAAGGTAAAGAAAGCCGTGCCGAGATTCTAAAGAAAGTTTTGCTTGATTTCTTCTTGACCTCAAGCATGAATAAAGCATTAGGGAAAAGAACGACGTAAAGTAAATAGTACTATTAGTTATTGCGAGAAACATTTTAGTAATATACATTTTAGAAATAATAACTCTAGTAAATGAATAAAACTGAAACTAACCTATCACAATTTGAACGCTCAGTCCTAATGTAACAACGTTAAAGAACGTACTAAATTATTATTTACTAGCAACTATTAAATGAAAAGAAGTAATCTCCATATATTCGGATGTGAATTACCGTAATAGCACAAATAAAGTAAATGATAGTCACAACTATATTGTCATAAAGGGATTGAATCTTTTTAAGAGCAAGGACTTTAGTTTACGGAAAATGTGAGAAAAATGTATAATATTAATAGTTATATATTGTATATAGAAGTAGTTTTATTTTCGGTTAAAACCTGACAAACTGAGCTTGTAGGTGGGGTATGTAGTGGGACGCGAAATTGAAGCGTCACCCATCCACTAATGTCAGCGCAGTTTGCAGGTGAATGTAAGTTAATTTAGTGTTTTTTTTATGTATTTTTGTAATATTCGTAATAGTTGCGAATTGACTAAAGTTTTGTATTTAATTTTTTATGTTTCATGTACGGAGAGGGCGGCGCAACGAACGGAGACAGCATCTTCACTGCCGGGACCAGAGAGAATATTGCTGGCCACTATACGTCGCGAGTCGACAGCCAAAGAGCAACAGAAGATCCTCAAAGCGAGTTGTTGCGTCGTGCTTCTAAAAACTGGAAAAATAAGAATTTGTAATGTTTCTACTACAATGATGTCATAGAAAGTTTAATAATGTTGTAAATGATCAGTCCTATCTTGTCAAGGCTCAGGAAGATAATATATATATATATATATATATATATATATATATATATATATATATATATATATATATATGTAGGAAGATAATAAACTAGTCGATGCTACCAAAGTTTGAATACGTGTTCCGAGAATTTATTTATGAAGAATTATGTTCATGAATTACTAATTTATTTGACAAGATTATTAATTGTGACAACGTTCATCCCGAGTTTGAATCTGGGAAGTTTATTCAATGTGGTTCTAATATTTGTTAAATCAGATAACTTGCATTAATATAATTTCTGAGAAGAAACAAAACGACATCTAAATTTTAAAAAAAATTTTGCACAAACAAATTGGACTGAGTGACGTAATTCTGCGCATACGACTCAAATGATGGTTTTTTACAGTTTCGATCAAGAACCATTCACAGACAATTTAAAAAGAATTTAAATAATTTTGAAGTGTGTTGTAACTAACGTAGTTGACGAAGTCTGCAGATGGTCATATGTCAAAAGAAAATCCTCTAGAGCACGTGTGGAGTTCGTTGGCGAGGCTTACTGTTGCACGTCCACATGCACCAGTGACCACCTGACAGTTGCCAACCGCACTGATGGAGGAATGGAGTGCCCCACAAAATGGTTCAAATGAATCTAAGCACTATGGGACTCAACATCCGAGGACATCAGTCCCCTAGAACTCAGAACTACTTAAACCGAACTAGCCTAAGAACATCACACACATCCACGCCCGAGGCAGGATTCGAACCTGCGATCGTAGCGGTCTGGCAGTTCCAGACCGAAGCGCCTAGAACTGCTCGGCCGGTGGAGTGCCCCACAACAACAACTTCTTTTCGACGTTTTGGCCACACAGGAGAATGTTGAAGAGCATGTAGTGCCATTCATGGTGATCACACACGCTAGTAAGAACCATGTCCAGCCTTTTGTAATGTCCATGGGCTAATCTTGAATCGCAGTGACTTTAGTGTAGTTACTGTCTTTGAATAAGTCATTTCTATTCATCTCATTGCATATTTCTTTGGATTACCTCTGTACTATACTATACCGTAACGTACTCTGTCAGTTCCAGGTTTCACTGAGATGTATTACTTGTCAATGACACATCTCTCAAAACTTACTTTAGTCCTCAAGTTCTGCCAACCAGTATACAGTTTAAAGATAGATTATCAGGCATTACAGTACTCACCAGTGCTGTCGAATGATACATCGCATTAATACGTTTAAACATAATGTATAGAAAATATATGAAGCGTGTAGTTTTAATGAGGTGCACAATCACATAAGCTTTTTTGCACGAGGTATGAGTAGGATGTGAAAGTGTGAGCGTCCAACGGATATGGTGAGTCGTTGGTGTGCCGTCGTGGGAGACGAAACAGCGTCATCATGTTTCACGATCTGGATTCAAATCCTGGGCAGCGGTACGCCGCACTGCTACGGCGACACAATATTTTCCGCTTAACAGTGCACAGACAGTAAGCGGTGATAATCTGAGGTACAGTTTTAGTGCAACCTCTCTCCCGTTGTTGCCTTAAATGTTGTAACTTGTACTTTAACATCGTTGCTTAATGATTTCACGTTCTAGAACACCTCAAATTTGTGTTGAGTGCAAACCCGACATCATTTCTACATCTACATCTACATTTATACTCCGCACGCCACCCAACGGTGTGTGGCGGAGGGCACCTTACGTGCCACTGTCGTTACCTCCCTTTTCTGTTCCAGTCGCGTATGGCTCTAAAGAAGAACGGCTGCCGGAAAGCCTACGTGCGCTCTAGAATCTCTCTAATTTTACATTCGTGATCTCCTCGGGAGGTATAAGTAGGGGGAAGCAATATACTCGATACCTCATCCAGAAATACACCCTCTCGAAACCTGGACAGCAAGCTACACCGCGATGCAGAACGCCTCTCTTGCAGAGTCTGCCACGTGAGTTTGCTAAACATCTCCGTAACGCTATCACGCTTACCAAATAACCCTATGACAAAACGCGCCACTCTTCTTTGGATCTTCTCTATCTCTCCCGTCAACCCGATCTGGTACGGATCCCACACTGATGAGCAATACTCAAGTATAGGTCGAACGAGTGTTTTGTAAGCCACCTCCTTTGTTGATGGACTACATTTTCTAAGGACTCTCCCAATGAATCTCAACCTGGTACCCGCCTTACCAACAATTAATTTTATATGATCATTCCACTTTAAATCGGTCCGCACGCATACTCCCAGATATTTTACAGAAGTAACTGCTACCAGTGTTTGTCCCGCTATCATATAATCATACAATAAAGGATCCTTCTTTCTATGTATTCGCAATACATTACATTTGTCTATGTTAAGGGTCAGTTGCCACTCCCTGCACCAAGTGCCTATCCGCTGCAGATCTTCCTGCAATTCGCTACAATTTTCTAATGCTGCAACTTCTCTGTATACTACAGCATCGTCCGCGAAAAGCCGCTTGGAACTTCCTACTAGGTCATTTACATATATTGTGAAAAGCAATGGTCCCATAACACTCCTCTGTGGCACGCCAGAGGTTACTTTAACGTCTGTAGACGTCTCTCCATTGATAACAACATGCTGTGTTCTGTTTGCTAAAAACTCTTCAATCCAGCCACACAGCTGGTCTGATATTCCGTAGGCTCTTACTTTGTTTATCAGGCGACAGTGTGGAACTGTATCGAACGCCTTCGGAAGTCAAGGAAAATAGCATCTACCTGGGATCCTGTATTTAATATTTTCTTGGTCTCATGAACAAATAAAGCGAGTTGGGTCTCACACGATCGCTGTTTCCGGAATTCATGTTGATTCCTACAGAGTAGATTCTGGGTTTCCGGAAATGACATGATACGCGAGCAAAAATCATGTTCTGATATATAGGCCTATAGTTTTGCGCATCTGCTCGACGACCCTTCTTGAAGTCTGGTACTACCTGTGCTCTTTTCCAATCATTTCGAACTTTCCATTCCTCTAGAGACTTGCGGTACACAGCTGTTAGATGGGGGGCAAGTTCTTTGGCGTACTCTGTGTAGAATCGAATTGGTATCCCGTTAGGTCCAGTGGACTTTCCTCTGTTGAGTTATTCCAGTTGCTT
This sequence comes from Schistocerca serialis cubense, assembly GCF_023864345.2. Taxonomy (NCBI): domain Eukaryota; kingdom Metazoa; phylum Arthropoda; class Insecta; order Orthoptera; family Acrididae; genus Schistocerca; species Schistocerca serialis. The sequence goes on from NC_064638.1 coordinate 494,665,596, forward strand.
TTCTATTCCTTGGACAATTATTAGTGAACGTCATGACGTAGTGGGTACTAGGGGATTCTGGTGTAGATAAGCTTGCAATTTGTGACAGCCCATCGTTGATGGATATTGATATTTGGCGATGTAAACCACTGATTGCGATTTTCTTATGAGATGCTAATACTTTTTTTAACTTGCAGCTAGACATTGCATTTTGTTACCGTATATATTCACAGCGATTAGAAATTAATTTACCGTGTGCATGCATTCGCCTTACTATCTTCCTCTGCCCATAGAAACTAAATCAGGCGACCAAATAATGTTTTAATCAAGAATGGAAATTCTCAGACAGGACGGTTATAATCTTACGAGTCCATGTCGGTCATTCGGGAACACGTGGTTGTTAATAGGATCTGAATGAGATTGCACACTGAGACACCTGGTTTTAAGTTACTTAAGACTTTCGAAAACACCCAGGTGGCTCAAAGAGTTTCCCAGTTAGGAAAAACCAGCTTTTATTGAATTCGCGGATACGCACGCCTCCCCAGTAACTTCCAAACAAAGGCGGGCACCAGCTGAAATATGCAGCAGGCGTTATGAAGTTTTACGGCAGCGGGTAAGCGAGGCGCAAAGCCCGGGATGACGGGCGCCATAAACTCGTGGGCTCCGGAGAATTGCTCTGCCGTATCCCTACACCATAGCTCCTCACCATAATAACTGAATAGATTGTATTTCTCTACGCCTGTCATGACTGTACTTGCATCTCATTTTGAAGCAAACGGATGTCCTTATCTCGTCTTGACAGCTTGTTGTAGTTTCCTTAAATAAGAGAAAACTCTCAAAAACGCAAATAACTAGAGAGAATACACAAGAGATGTGTTGATACTCAGAAACAGTGGTCTCATATGAATAAAGTTCTTCGATTGTTAGGATTACTTCTACAGAAACCTTAGATATATTGTATTCTTAGACTTGGTACTGCACACTATCGTAGTACAGTGTCGTGTAGCATGAACGTACTATCTGGGGCAACATATGCAGTACGTTGATAGGTTCCTGTAGTTACGTGCAGTCCTCCAACCGCGTATTGAACTTTCAGGACGGATTGTAATCTTAAAATACACTGCCAGAAATGATCTACATTTGTGGCTGTAGGCTGTAATATACTGTTATTTCATCTTGTCCCAAACTCGTTCAGGGAGCGTCGGTAGCCGGCTGCTGCGGCCGAGCGGTTCTAGGTACTTCAGTCAGGAACCGCGCTGCTGCTACGGTCGCAGGTTCGAATCCTGCCTCGGACATGGATGTATGTGATGTCCTTAGGTTAGTTAGGTTTAAGTGGTTCTAAGTCTAGGGGACTGATGACCTCAGATGTTAAGTCGTACAGTGCTAAGAGCCATTTGCATTTTTTTGAGCATCGGTCGACACTATACAGTTCCAGAACTGCCGTAGGCCACCGTATACTATCTTAAGTTAATGTAGACCACGTTAGTCAGTATACTAGCTTTGGTCGGTGAACGTCGTACCTACAGTACCCTTATGTTAGGTGTGTTACATGTGGTGTCACCACCAGACACCACACTTGCTAGGTGGTAGCTTTAAATCGGCCGCGGTCCACTAGTACATGTCGGAACCGCGTGTCGCCACTGTCAGGGATCGCAGACCGAGCGCCACCACAAGGCAGGTCTCGAGATACGGACTAGGACTCGCCCCAGTTGTACGGACGACGTAGCTAGCGACTATACTGACGAAGCCTCGCTCCTTTGCCGAGCAGATAGTTAGAATAGCCTTCAGCTAAGTCCATGGCTACGACCTAGCAAGGCGCCATTAGCCTTACATAGCAATTGATAGTTATCGTCTAAAGCATGTCTCAACAAGAACGATGTATACAGCAAGGATGGATTAAAGTTAAGTATTCCAAAAGCAACGTACTTTTCTTTATAGCCTTCATTGAGCGTCCTGTTTCAGACTTCACGATATTCTGCGTGAGCTTATAGCGTGCATATCGGCCCCCTCAAAATAACACTGTGTCGGCACTTCTGTCGACACATCATTACATGCCCATTGGACGTCACCTCATAGTGATCGCTTTCTTCACGTATGAGATCAGTGTCTTACTAGATTCCCGTAAAAACCGGAAGAGGGAAATCATCTAGAAACTGAATGAGGATGTATAAAGAGGCAGGTAACCTAGGGAACATTTTTGTTTTACATAGTAATCTTGCTATTTGTTACTTAAAAGTACTAGAGTACTTACAAGAAAATTGAAATTGTCAGTGTTTATTTATATTTTTATTCGAAGACTGGTGATTTGTAAAGTGAAACCAAAGGGGTGTTGTAGTAAACATAAAAAAAAAACAATACAGATCTATAATATAGCTCTAGGAAATGCAATTTCATCGACAAAAATCTAAAATAAGAAATACACACACAAAGCAATCAAGCAATCATCGTTTCATTAGTTCATCGAACATATATAAAAGATGTTTGTTATTCACATACGAGTTTCGAGTTTATCAGTAATAACAGGCCACTTTCGTCTTTGATCACGACGAAGAACGTTCTATTGAGTACAAAACAAAAATAAACTATATTTGCACCAGTATTAATGGATTCGGTTACAATAATGTGCAAAAGCTATGAAATCAACTAATTTTTATTACTTACAAAAAGCAATTTGTATTCTGTAAGGATATAATGTAACAATGGACCAACACTGAATTGTGTAGGGTCCGAATTAAGAGCAAAACAAAAAACCAAACAAACAGAAAAACGGAAGTCGGCGGTTCCCAGTGTCTCTCTTTCACATTCACTTGTGTTTCTTTCGTTTCCAATACTACCAATTCTGACGGTAATCCTACCATTTACTACGTTATTTATGTAATGCACGAAAACGACAAAACTGCAGTTTTGATAGAGCGCAACCCTACTACGACATCAGCAATTAATAATCAAGGTAACATAATACTCAATATCCTCGTAGGTATGCTATTGATTCCACGAACATTGCACTAATAGGAGCCAGTACGTTACACAAACGTTGTCTGTACAACTGACAGTAACGTGAAGGTGCTCCAGGGAAGCTTTATAGAACCAGTAATGTTCTGAGTGTACATAAACAGGAAGTCGCACTCAGCACCACCACCAGACTCTTAGCTATTATCTACCAATAGCCTTTTCATACAAGGTAGTGCACGACACTGGGGCATCAGTGGTGAAAACAGCCACACCTTTAGTATTCTTGGAACCCTTGATAAAACCCAATGGCATTGTATCTTTCGACGCGCAACACCTGACCGGTCTGGTTTCAGTGAGTGATTGGTGTCTGAGAGACTGGCGAAAGTGGGAAGCAGAGGCAGGGATGCCCCGTTATGCCTTCGCAACAGGTAAGAGATGCTATCCGGTGTCGATAACACGTCGGGTCCGGCACGGGGTGCCTCATTTGTTTGATGAGCGGACGATTATGGTGCCATGTATAGACAAGCGCAGAGGGTGGAGTAAGATGGTCATCAGGATGCTAACCGTTCCTGTCGGGGAAACACAAGGCATATCGGAAGGGATTTATGTCTGCCGGACGGTCATGTCACTCTGCGGATGACCGAACGAGGTGGTGCAGTGGTTAGCATACTGGTCTCGCATTTGGAAAGACGACAGCTCAAACCCGCGTCCAACCATACAGTTTTAGGTTTCCCATGATTTCCCTAAACCGCTTCTGACAAACGTCGGATGGTTTCTTTGAAAGGGCAAGGCCAAATCCCTTCCACATCTTTCCCTAACCCCACACGATGGGACCGATGACCTCGCCTCTTGGTGCCCTCTCCGAAATCGACCAACACTGCGGAAGAAGCTCTGGCGGCGACTATGAAACACACTGGATGCAGCGGACGGTAGATAGTAATCTTATTGGCACAATCGCAGCATGCCGCTTGTGTTCTAAGGCTATTTTAGGTTACTTTAGGCGATTGGCTGAACTACGCGAAGACTATAAGCTCACTAACTGCAACATCGTACCTACAGTGTCGTGATCCTTATGTTTAGATCAGACTGGCTGTCGCAATAAGAGATTCAGAAGATTTTAGTGATGAGGTAGGACGCGAATTTCTGTTTCCAATACTAGAGGCGTATATTACAAAGAAAGAAGTGGCTACTCAGGCAGAAGAGTTGTAACCTCCCACAAAAATTTTATAAATGACAATATTTAATAGAAATGGAGCCAAGAAGCAATATCGTCCCCACAGAAATATTTAAATAAAAACTATAATAATAAATGGGAGCCAAGTGTAACCTCCCGCAATGAAATCTACTGACAATGACAATTAAACAAAAATTAGCAATCTGACCCAAGTATAAGTTCCTCACAAAAAATGAAAGTCCATTCAGTGATAAGAAAATCTCAGTGATAATGATAACTCAATTAAACCGAAATACCGGTCTTTGGCCCTGTGCAAAAAATCAGAATTAAATTCTTACCTCAGTATAACTGCATGTCAAATTTCTGCTCTTATTGTTGGCCACGGCTTGGAGGAAATGCATTGCAAATAATATATATTTTTTTTTTGAAATTTTAACTGAAACTTTTCTTTAAGGGAAATGGAAGGAAATCGTTGGTTCAATTAAATGGTTTTTTTGTAAAAAAATTGCTTTGAAATGAAAATTATTATTGGGGCACTTGTTGAAAATTAATTACAATAAATAAACTTTACATTATCTGATGATTACCTACATTAACAATATACCTCATTCAGCATCTTGACCAGAATGCCATGTCGACGCTCGCCGACTCCTCACGCACAACTGCACTCGACTGCTACTACCGACATACTGGACGCAACTGAACTGAGCTACTGCTATCGACAGACTGTTGCTCGCACGACGACTACTAGCGTACTGACAGAGAACCGCTCGCAACACTCGCGCGGTCAAGCGCAGACTAACTACGATAAATGGCTCTCTGGTCAAAGATTTTATCATGCCGCATCATCGCTGCTACGTTACATACGTGTTTCATAACCCTCCACTGGGCGGGCAAAAATTTGGCAGCGATGGTGAGTCATTTGGACTTGCCAAGCGCGGCAAAATTTTTTCTTTAATTAATGAACTTTTACAATTTACAGAATATTTAAATACATGAATTAAATGTTGTGCACATGCACCGAGTACAAAAAATTTCAGACAAAGACAAGATATGAGTACAAAACATATTAGCAAATCAGGAAACTGTATATACAAATTATTTGACAGATAACAGAGTGCACACGCACTGAAAAAATTCTTTAGCATTTTCAGAACAAATAAACAGAATGGCAGAAAATCATGTTGATAAGTGACATGAGTGTACTCGCACTGGAGTTGAGAACATATCAGCAAATGACGAAATGTATATACAATGAGTAACAAATGACATAAGTGCATACGCACTGAAGTATTGAACATACAGAATGAGTACAAATCATATTGAAAAATGAGAAAAGTGCACAGGCACTGAAGTTCAGTAGAAAACATATTAACACCTAACATAAGTGCACATGCACTGTAGTTCAGAACATATCAAAATAAAAAAAATGTATATACAATATAAAAGACAAGAGTGCACATATACTGCACTTCAGAACAAATCGAAACAATGTCTTTAGGATTTTCGCAATAAATAAACATAATGGCAAAAAAATCATGTCGACAAGTGCCATAAGTGTACTCGCACTGGAGTTCAACGAATCGAAAAAAAATGTATAACCCATGAACATAAATGATGTTAGCAAAAAAATGATTTTCACAACGTGACAAGAATTAGGATAGGAAAGGGAAGGATTGCATCATGGTTGTAGCACTTTAGATTGCACACAGCTGTTCTGAAAGTCCATATCTTTCCACAGAAGTACAACACCAAGCGACACAATTTGAAGTTCTTTTCCCATCAGAATTTATCAGCGTAGCCAAGACACTGAACTGTCGTAGTAATGTTCCATGTTTTCATTTTGGCAGTACATTAGGTACACCAAACAGTGGGACCATAATAACGTCTTCATCGCTCACGGTGGTGGACAGCATGTCGTGTCAACACCACGCTCTTACAAGGCACACCAACGTAGAATTAGTGCAAAACCAAATATAGTGCTCCATGACCACTAGGATAGACAGGACAAATGGACATTACAGTAATTCAGGGTAGTTAGCTCATAAGGTGAAGGACATTAAGTCACATACCAGTCTTCATTAGTAGTTTGCGGCATTCATAGCCCAGTTATTGAACATTTCTGTACCATGTATGTAGTATTAAAGAAAAATGTTCATTAATTGTTTTACATAGAATCAGTAACCTTCTTTTCCTAGTTACAAAGCATTATTAAATAATCGCATTCTTTTCCAGTTACAAAGTATAGCATAGTTAATTAATCATTTGTCATTCCAATATAGTATTAATCATTAGCCTTCTCCTAATTACAAAACATTATTAAACAATCACATTCTTTTCCAGTTACAAAGCATAATTAATCATTTGTCATTTCAATATAGTAAGAATCAGTAGCCTTCTTCTAATTACAAAGCATTATTAAACAATCGCATTCATTTCCAATTACAAAGCATAGCATACTTAATTAATCATTTGTCATTCCAATAGTAATAATCATTAGCTGGCATCATGGGTAATCGTATTACAATAAACAGTGGCAGTCCTTGGCCAGTTACAAAGCATATTTAGTATGACAGAATAATGTTCATCAGAAGTCTTAATTGAAAAGGAGAGTCAATTATTGGCCTAGCATTAACATAATACATTGAGTGATACAAATTATTGGCACTCATTGGTCATTTACCAAAATATGAAAACTCAACATTGAAAACAAGAGCTAATTAATGGCATAATTAATAACATAATTTATTGAGTGACATTAATTATTGGCACTCAGTGGCTAGCAAGTATTGAATAGAATAAAACATTGTTCATCATTCAGCATTATTCAGATCATTATGAAGTCATTATTAAAAATCAATTAATTACAGTCATAGCATTAATAATCATGGGCATTATAAGTAGTCTCATTACAATAAACAGTGGCAGTTATTAGCTGGTTACAAAGCATTATTTTATATATATATATATATATATTTTTTTTTGTCTCATTAAGAAGTCATTACTCAAGTGACATACTATTCAGAGCTAATCAGTATTATTCAGAATTATCATAAACTAGTGACATTATGTGGGACTGGTAATACTTTTTTTTGTTAGCAATGCATTGCGTTGGGATCGATAATTAATTGCTGAGGCATAACACTATTTGCTTTTGACCTATTGCTGCAAATGAGGATAGGTAACGTCATTCGTCATGAGTCAGCTGTAGCAAGGTTATGTAACAAGGCAGTATATGTGATCACATTTATAAATGATAAACACAAATGGGTAAAAAAATAAAAATGCAAGTACTAGAACAGGTATAATAAGTAACAGGTTTAGTAAGTATCATGAAAAGCTTCTCCTGGAAAAAATACAAAATGGATTATTGACCTGAAAGAAGAAACGCACACTATGCTGAAAAGTAGTGAACTTCGAATTAACAGGTAGTGAAATGTGTATAAAAATGTGTTCCATAGCTGTCCTTTCCAAAACTTTCCGTCATCCTACTATGCGATATAACACCTGCTGTCAAAACAAACTGCAACAAATACTTAAATAACCACATAGCATAAATACATAACCTCAACATTATCCTCATCTGTAAAGAAAAAACTTCATTATCAATCAATTCATTATCCATATTATCATAACTTCATTATTATCATCACCTGTAAAGAACAACTTCATTATTCATAACAGCATATCCTTCATCATTATTCATCAGCATTCATTATCATCTGCAAAAACTCACTTCATTACTCATTATACAACTATTCCTTATCTCTAGCATATTTCATCACTAAAACTAAGATGTGTAGTTTTGTCTGACAGCCTGCATCAATCACCTTGTATTCTGAAAGAAAAAATTAGTTAAGACTGCTATTCTACGATGAGCATAGTATATTCTTGTTAATGCTTGTTAATCCTGATCCATTTACTCTTCCTCATAAAGTTATTGCATCTTCTTTCGTTTATTCCGTAGGTGAAATTCCCATTTCTGTTGAATTTATTTCTTACACGCATCATTTCTTTCTGAAATTGATGAACAAAGATTAATGTCTTGCATTTAAATCATATACCCACTAAATAATGACTGGTTTATGGTAACATCATTAACCATACAGCATAACATGACAGAAAACGTAATATGTCAAAGACATTGACAGTGTTCAAAGCCAAAATGTACAGAGAATATCACAATGCAGCAGCAAAAAATGTAAAACAGTCACGATCTTGAGGTGTCATAGGGCAAACAAATGTCAAAATCAACTGGTGTGTTATACCTTAACTATTTCACAATGCATATAAACAAAACTGGAATACAATCATACACACAAAAAAATGGAAAATGTGCTCGGTCTGATGTGTAACGACAAGAAAAACGACCTGCTAACCTTCCCTTGCCGGGCACTTGCCAAGAAAAAATACGATAATCATCAGTAATTAGTCAGGTGAATATAATTGCATTAGTAAATGGCATCATAGTGTGTTGAATCATAAAGTGTCTTCATTCAATAAAGGGTTTAATATTTGACCAATGGTGGTTGCCTTTCGATTTTCTGGTTCTCAAAGTTTCGACGTGTACAACATTGGGATGAGGAATGCTGCGAATCCGATATGGTCCTTCGTATAGAAGTTGAAATTTACTGCACCTACCTTTTATTTTTTTGGATAAATATTGTGTACGTACTAATATCTTCTGTCCAACGTGAAAGTCTCGGCGTGTACAAACCTGTTTTTGTTGTCTTCTCCGGCGCTCTGCGGCACGTTTGATGTTGTTCAGCGCAATGTTAATTATTTCGTGGTGTCTTAGTCGACGACATTTAGGGAAGTTTACTAATTCTTTAATTTTGTTTGGTGGTTCAACGTTTTTCAATATAACAGACGGAGATAGCATAGTGGATTCATTTGGAATGGAATTAATTACATCTTGGAATGAGAGTATGTGTGTATCCCAATCAATATGTCTTTTGTGGCAGTATATTCGGCACAGCTTACCAATTTCTTTCATTAACCGTTCACAAGGGTTCGAAGAAGCATGGTACCTGGATATATAAATCGGAGAAATGTTTCTAGCTCGTAACATACGTGTCCATATGCTAGAACGAAATTGTGATCCATTGTCAGAAATTACTTTCAACACATGCCCTACATGAAATAGAAAATGTTTTACAAATGCTTTCGAAACAGTTTTAGCAGTAGCTTTGCGTAACGGAGTGAAAGTAACAAATTTTGAAGTGAGCTCAACAGCGACAAAGATGTAGCAAAAACCTCTGTTAGTTCGCGGAATCGGACCAAAAATATCTACTGCGCCCATATGTCTTAATTTAACAGGTACAATGGGATATAAAGGAGGAATATGTGAAGTGGTGTCTGATTTAGCTTTCTGGCAAATTTTACAAGACGCTAAAACTCGTCGTATACGTTTCTCCATGTTGGTAAAATAACAGTTCTGTCTCAGTATAAGAAATCATTTTCTTGCTCCGTAATGTGCGTAACTTAAATGAGTGTACCAGATTAATTTGTTAACCAGTTCGTCAGGAATGCATAATAACCAATTGTTGCTGTCAGGATGAGAGCGGCGAAACAGAATGTCATTGCGTACAGTGTAATGGTTTCTAATCGTAACATTATTCTTATCTTGCCAAAGGTGTTTAATTTCTTTCCACACATTGTCTTTATTTTGCTCTTGTGCTATGTCCTGTAATGACGATGAAATAAAGTTTTCAAATGCAACTTGCTGAATGTACATGACACTGAAATTTGCTTTGCAGAAAGTAATTGCTACGTCTTGCTGATTGTTGCTGAGAGAACGCGATAGTGCGTCTGCTATAACATTTTGTGTGCCGGGAATGTGAACAATCGTAAAATTAAATTCCTGTAAATATAGTTTCCATCTGCTTAATCTGTCGTGAGTGAACTTAGCCGAAAGTAAAAATTGTATCGCTCTGTGGTCTGTGTAGACGGTGGTATGTCTGCCATAAAGAAAGTGCCGAAATCTCGTAAAAGCCCATACAACACATAATGTTTCAAGTTCTGTAACAGAATAATTTCGTTCAGCAGGTGACAAAATGCGGCTTGCAAATGCGATGTTTTTAATTACTGTAGAACCATCTTCTTCAATTTCCTGGAAAATATGTACGCCTAAAGCCGTGTTAGAACTGTCGGTGGCAATGGAGAAATTTCTGGTAAGATCTGGGTGCGATAAAAGTGGTGCATTCAACAGAGCATGTTTCAGGTTCATGAATTCAGAGTGTGCTTGCTTATCCCAAGATCAAATACTGTTTTTACCTGTTAATTGGTATAATCTAGGCGTGTCTAAAGCGGAGTGATGAATAAATTTACGAAAAAAGTTAATTAAGCCCAAAAAACTGCGTAATTGCTTCTTTGTCGTAGGAACAGTAATGTCACGTAGAGCTTGAAGTTTTTCCGGATCAGGTGCAATCCCTTCTGCTGAAATTACGTGTCCAAGAAATTTTATAGAAGTTTTGCCAAAGTGCGATTTACTAAGGTTAACTGTAAGTCCTTGTGCATGAAAAGTTTGTAACAGTTGTTCAAGAATCAGATTGTGTTCAGACCAGTTAGCTTCTGCGATAAGAATATCGTCTACGTACGTCGTAATTCTGTCTTTAAGTTCTGTCGGAAGTATAGTGTTCAAACCGCGAATAAAGGCTGCAGAAGAAATAGTTAAGCCGAATGGTAATTTGCAAAATTGATAACAGTCGCCAAAACAGAGAAAAGCTGTATATTTTCTACAATTTGGATGAAGTTGAATTTGCCAAAATCCCGATTTCAAATCTAATGTAGAATAAATAGCAGTACCGTGAAATTTTTGTAGAAGTTCCTTTAGTGTCTTTGGTCGATCTGTTTCATTAATAATAATGTCATTAATGTGACGTGAATCAAGTACAAGGCGAAGTGAGCCATCTTTCTTCTTAACAATATGTAGCGGGTTTATGTACGGACTAACTGCCGGTTCTATAATTCCTTGATCAAGCATATCCTGCAATTCTTTTTTAACCTGTTCCCTGTGGATACATGGAATGGGATAATGCTTTGCTTTAAATGTGTCGTGCTGTTTGACTTGAAATTCATACATAAATCCGGACATAGTACCAGGAATATTGTCAAAAACTGGAGCTTGCTGTAAAAGAATTTTGTGTAACTGCTTGCGTTCGTCGTCTGTATTTGCACTGCTCTCTTTAACCTTATCAGAAATCAATTGCATTACGTCGTAGTCAGCTTCGTCTGGAGTATTATAGTTGTGTACGTACGTATCCGTGAACAATGTGGGATTACAGTCTATGTTATGTGTTGCGGAAATGACCTCTGTGCGGTTAATTGTTTGTTCTTCCGCAGATAAAGAGTGCTGAAATTCTAAAGCCAATTGTACATTTTCATCCTTTAACATTAAATAAGAATTTTGAAAATCGATAACTGCGTCGTGTTGTACCAGAAAATTCGTACCTAAAATAACGTCTGTTGTCAATAAAGGAACAATCCAAAAATTAGAGTGGAAAGTATGACCTCCAATACAAAATGATAAATGCGTCTGTAATTTAACGTCTACTCCTTTACTCGATACTGCTCCCTTCACTTTTGTTTTGCCTAAAGGTAATGTCGGATAAGTATTCTCTTTGTTGCACTCGTTGAAAGTCTCCTCATTTATTACTGATATAGGTGATCCGGAATCAATTACTGCTGAGAATTTGGATGAACCAATTTTAATTTCGATGACAGGATGTGAAATAGTTTTCTGAACAAATGGTCTTTCCTGCAAAAGAGTGTCTCTGATGTCGTCAAAAGTAATTACATTTTCGTGAACAACATTTTGCGTGTCAAAGGTAGTGCTTGTGTTATTGGAAGAAGCGACTTGTACAGTATCTAGTCAGATTCTATCTGACGTGTTATTATTATTAGGAGGATTCTGTGGCATTTCTACTATTTGAACTGTTCTATTACTTCTTCCAGACGTATTACGCTCTGGATGATACCTACTATCGGGTTCATTCATGAGAATAGGTTCTTGCGGATAATTCTGCTGTTGGTATGACCGACTGTTGTTAGATGTACGCTGATAATTGTGCTCATCGTTTTTACGTCTGTCGTGAAAGTCATTCCTATACGGTGCATTACGACAGGAATTGAAATACTGTCTTCTTTGTACGTAGTTATTTCCTTGCTGCCGTGCGTTACTATTTGTTGGACCAGGGACTATACGTCCACGCGGCGAAACATTAAAGTTAGGTTGACCTTGTGCATTCCATTGTTGGTTAGGTATGCTAACCGGCTGGTTTTGATGTTGTTGTTGTGAAACACCTCTATTGTTACTAAAGTGTTGTTCCTGTTGCTGAAAATTTTGACGGTATTGATAATTAGAATTTTGGCTGTTATTAAAGTTTTGGTAGTTGTCGTTCCTAAAGCGTCTGTTACCTTTTCTATTGAAATTACGTCCCTGATCATAATTACTGTAAGTTTCTTGACCTTGGTTATTATACGAAAAGTTTTTGTTTACAAAAGAATAATCAGATTGTTGTACTTCCAAGAGCTGTAAAAGATCTCTGAATGCTGAAATGTTTTCCTTTTGCTGCCCCGTTAGAAGTGACACTCGTAATGACCGTGGTAATTTGGAAATGCATAATTGTATAAGTGCGGATTCACTGTACGGTTCGCTTAGGTGCTGGTTTTGTTGGACCATATGCTCAAAAAATTGCGTGACACTGGGAAAATTGGAGTTCTCATAATTTGGCAAACTAATTAGTTGATCTTTAATTCCGCGCTGTGTCGTCTTCGACCAATACGCTGACAGAAAAGCATTCTGAAATTCCTCTACCGAGTAACACTGTCTCGCGATCGGTCTCATACGAGTTGCCGGTTCGCCTTCCAAAAAACTGCAAATAAATTCAAGTTTATGTGTTACAGGCCAAGTCGGTGGAAAAGCAAAGCTAAACTGTTGTATCCAATCCAGTGGGTGAATCTGTGTTCTGTCGTTTTTAAACACTTTAAACTTTCTCACTGACAGAAAATGTTTGTAATCAAAATTATCGTCTCTGTGTGATGGAACAGGTTCAGGATTGTAAGAGAATCTATTGAACTGTGGTTGTTCGGAATCTAAGTCCCGTACTATCTGTAGATTACCCAAATTATACGCGTTGCGCGAGTCTGCCAGATGTTCGCAAAGTGGCGTCTGCTGTGATGTGTTATTAACTGAAATACTTTTCATCTCTGTTACTTCTTGTTGTAAACTCGACAATTTTATACGCAACATGTTATTAGACGAATCGATCTCATGAATTGTCTGCTGTAAATTTTGAAATTCAGGTGTTTGGTTAAATGAAATCGGTGCAGTATCGTCTGATTTATTATCATTATTACTTTCAATAGCATCAATACGACTGGCTAATTCATCATATTTTTCAGTCAGTATTTTTGCCTGTTCATCGGTTTTAGAATCGGACGAATTAATCTGTTTTTGCAACTTACGTGTAGTTTCGCTCAGTTTTTAACACCAGCTTTGACGACATCGGAATCCTGTGTTAGTTCTAATTGTTCGAGTCTGTCAGTCACTGTTTGAAAATCGGTTGTGTATGTGTCTGTTTTCGATTTAAGATCCGAAATTTCGTCACGTAATTCTGAATTCGAATGTTTGATGGTATTAATTTCGTCGGACACTGTGGCAATATTATTATCTACATACGTTTTTGCCTTCGCAAACATTTTACGTTTGTCTTCCTGTCTCTGTGCAGTGATTGTTTCCATTACCTGACGTTTTACTTTATTTTGATCCTGAATAAATTTACGGAAACGCGTATCACGTTCGTTAATTTGAGAGTTCTGTTGCTCGAATTTCGCGTCTATCTTTTCATCCATTGTGCGCGAAAGTTCTGTTGTCATTGTTTTAAACTCGTCGCGTAATTGTGTAGCCTTTTCAGAGCATTGTTTAGCGACTGTACTAATTTCTGCTCTAAGTGTTTCTGTTGCGGCTGTTTGCAATTCCCTTAATTCTTGCGCAACAGACTTAATTTCTTCGCTACTTTTCTTTGAACAAGCCTCAATTTCCTCGCGTAACTGTTCCTTGGTGTCATGACACTGCGCGGCAACGGCTCTAATTTGTTCACTAAGCTGTCTGGAATTGTCTTCTAATTTTTCATTTAACTGTCTGGAATTGTCGTCTAATTTTTCATTTAACTGTCTGGAATTGTCGTCTAATTTTTCATTTAACTGTCTGGAATTGTCGTCTAATTTTTCATTTAACTGTCTGGAATTGTCGTCTAATTTTTCATTTAACTGTCTGGAATTGTCGTCTAATTTTTCATTAAGCTGTTCGTTCTGTTCCCTAAGTTGTTTAAAATCTTCACTTTGTTTGTCTAATTTTTCATTCTGTTGTTAGAAATTGTTGTCTATTTTCTCACTTTGCTGTTGTAGCAAACTTCTCATAATTCGTACCAACTCAAAACTAGCGTTTATATTCTCTGTGCTGTGTATCTGGAATTGTCTCGTTTTCTGTAACCATTTGGTTATTCTGAGATGTACAAAAAGGTTTGCCAGTTAAACATACACTGTCAGTCCCTATTTCGGAATTAAATGGATCCGTCGTACTTTGTGTATCCTGTTCATTTTCATTAGACAAATTTGTCTGTACATCACTTGAATTTTCCAAACCGGGTGTGTTCCGCTGGGCAGTGCTCATTACTATAGACCGCTCCGCGTCATCAATTGTCGTCAAATTAACAGACGAGACAATTGAGTTCGTTTGTTCATCATTAAGGTAAAAGTCATCAATAGTGGTTGGAATGCATTGATTGTCAGTGAACGCAGGATTGTCATCATTACACTGCGTGTCACAATTACTATCGGTCACGCTGTTTAAGCCGGTAATTTCATTCAAAATACCTCGCGATACACTATTCACAGTCTTTCGCGGCATTTTTACAATAGTCACAAATATTCACAAAACAAATAAGCACAAATGCAAAAAGGCAACAAACAAATACAACAGAGCAACGAACTGCCGTTGACCTGTAGAAAGAAAGTCACAATATTAGTAAAAGCGTTGCGCCAAATCCTAATTATATCTAAGTAAATAAGAGCATATATCTGACTGTCTTTCAAAAGATTCTCAACGAAATACGATCCTGGACTGGGTGTCGCCACGTGTAACCTCCCCACAAAAATTTTATAAATGACAATATTTAATAGAAATGGAGCCAAGAAGCAATATCATCCCAACAGAAATATTTAAATAAAAACTATAATAATAAATGGGAGCCAAGTGTAACCTCCCGCAATGAAATCTACTGACAATGACAATTAAACAAAAATTAGCAATCTGACCCAAGTATAAGTTCCTCACAAAAAATGAAAGTCCATTCAGTGATAAGAAAATCTCAGTGATAATGATAACTCAATTAAACCGAAATACCGGTCTTTGGCCCTGTGCAAAAAATCAGAATTAAATTCTTACCTCAGTATAACTGCATGTCAAATTTCTGCTCTTATTGTTGGCCACGGATTGGAGGAGATGCATTGCAAATAATATATTTTTTTTTTTTTGAAATTTTAACTGAAACTTTTCTTTAAGGGAAATGGAAGGAAATCGTTGGTTCAATTAAATGGTTTTTTTTGTAAAAAAATTGCTTTGAAATGAAAATTATTATTGGGGCACTTGTTGAAAATTAATTACAATAAATAAACTTTACAGTATCTGATGATTACCTACATTAACAATATACCTCATTCAGCATCTTGACCAGAATGCCATGTCGACGCTCGCCGACTCCTCACACACAACTGCACTCGACTGCTACTACCGACATACTGGACGCAACTGAACTGAGCTACTGCTATCGGCAGACTGTTGCTCGCACGACGACTACTAGCGTACTGACAGAGAACCGCTCGCAACACTCGCGCGGTCAAGCGCAGACTAACTACGATAAATGGCTCTCTGGTCAAAGATTTTATCATGCCTCATCGTCGCTGCTACGTTACATACGTGTTTCAGAGTACAAGAGGTGTGCCACATGCAATAAATTTTTAGGTTGCAGGAACTCCTGCTTGTGATCAGTGATCAGTTTTCTGCAGCTATTAAAGGCAAACCAGCATTATTAGTGTCAAAGAACATCCGTCGTCGCAGATCGGAAACAGAAAATGTTAATATTAGGTTCGCAGGAGCATTAAAACTAGCAGCGCTTTTTAAAACCAAATATGTCCGGATATTAGCAATAAAAAGCGAATAGCTGGTTGAAATCGAAAACGAAGAACAACGAAATCGCAAATTCAGACCGGAATATAAGGGGTATAAACGATAATTAGGGTGTAAGTGAACGAGGAAATTTATGTAGGACACGTCTTACGGCCTATCAAGCCGAGAAGCTGCTTCAGATTGGCATAACTCGGCTACAGTGGTTGCGCGCCGCACGAAGTTTTGCTTAAATCGTCCTTGAACATTAACAACCATTTCTTCTTGTACTAACAAAACGTTAAATTATTGCGAGTGTAAAATTTACCTCAAAATATTGTCAACTGTAACAGCATAAAATCAACAATTACATAGACGGTTTGCAAAAGTCGTTTCTGTCACTAACCTTACGGGAAAGTTTAAATTAATGGTCGTAACAATGTTCACAATAGCCAGTGGCGTTAGAGAGCGTGAAGATGTTGAAATCTTGTGCGGAGCGCATGCGCCGTAACTTACGCGGATTTTGTACACGAATTCGAGGCTGTTTCCCGGTTTGATAGACTTCAATGTTCCTGTATCAGATTGTTCGTCGAGTTTCCTACATCACTGTGGTAAGTTGTATAAAGTTATCGTTTACACCTTTCCTGTGCGACGATAGACTATACGCTGATGTTAGTGGCGTATTTACTTGTCACAAGAACTTCGACAATATCTAGTGAGGGTTCCAATTGGAAAGTAATGTGGGTGAAGTTAAGCGCCGATGGTGGGTCAAACATGGTAGTCGGATGCTTCTGTGGACCGCCTACGTTAGGAGCTGTATTGGCAGAGCACCACAGACAGTGTCTGAGTAGTCAACATCAAATATTCAGTTCTGTGGACCACGCTGTGGAGCACATACGGGAAAATAATTCAAAATAATCAACCAATAGGACTTACATAAAGCCTAGCTGACAAACAAAAGTTGAGTGAAGCGAAATTCAGCGTAAGAAGAGCAATTAGAGAAGCATTCAGTGATTAGTAAGTAAAATTTTACAAACTCATCTGAAAAAACATATAAAAATTTATAGTCTGAACTAAAGACCGTAGTCGAATCCAAATCATTTGTTGTGTCGCTTAGTAACCATGCTGTCAGCGAAACGAAATATGATAAAGGCTAAAATACTGAATGCGATCTTCTGAAAGTATATCACCGCGGAAAACCGTAATAATGCTCCTCATTTCAACTATCGAGCTAACGCCGAAATGTGAGTCACTGAGGTAATAAATTGATGAATAGAGAAAAGACTATAATTGCTTGGTAGTGGAAAGGCACCTGGACAAGATCAGATTTTAAAGAAATTATGCGGTATAACTTCCTGGCTTTCTAGTAGTAGTTTATCCTAGGTATGTGCTGCAACGAAGCTATCTGGAAAAAAGTGCAGGTCATTCCTGTTTCCAAGGAAGGTCGTAGGACAAACTCGAGAGTGTATTGACAAGTAATGCCTCCGAATTGGAATGTAAAAACTGTTAAAGCCTTTAAATAAAAAAAAGTGGTTAGTAAACATTCTGCACCTGTGTTCTTCATGTCTAAATATTTACAAACCTCTGACGCTTTAGGGCTCTGGATTGTAGCGAGTATCATGGCAGTGTGTAACGTAACCAAGTTTGGGGGTGAGAAAGAGCATGCTGTCCTCTAGTTTCGAATTCTAAGAGTTCACCCACACTTAGAGCACACTCTTCTTCAGCATGACAACGGAAGATCACAGAGGGGGCCTGCGATATCTGCAACAAAAATTCAGCGCCTTGGGTGCATTCTCCATACCCTCCAGACTAGACCTCATCCGATGTTTGCAATACTTGAAGAATACCTTCTCGGACTTCACTTTGATAGTGGTGAAGTGGTGCAAGCATAACCATTTCCAGTTAATGATCAGTTCATTCAGACCAGAAGACCCAGTCCATTCCATGTAAACAGCCCACGCCGCTATGCAGCCACCAGCAGCTTGGGCAGTATTCTGTTGAGCCCTTGGGTCCATGGCTTCATGCGGTATGCGCCACACTAGAACCCAACAATCAACTCTTACCAACCGATGTGTGGACTCAACTGATCAGGCCATAGTTTTGCTCTCGTATAGAGTCCAACCAGTATGGTCACGAGCCCAGGAGAGGCGTTGCAGGCGATGTCGTGCTGTTAGCAAAGACCAGCCTTGGTCACCTGCTGACACAGCCCATAAACGCTACATTCTAACATTGTTCTAACGGATACGTTCGTCGTACGACCTACATTGATTTCCAAGGTTACTGCACGCGGTTTTGCTTGTCTGTTAGCCCTGACAGCCCTTTGCAAAAGAAGCTCCTCTCGGTTGTTAAGTGAAGGCCATCGGCCCCTGTATTGTCCGAGTTGGGAGTTAATGCCTTAAATTGGTATCCTCTGAACACTCTTGACGCTGTGGATCTCGGAATATTGAGCTCCCTAACGATTTTCGAAATTGAATGTTCATGCGTCTAGTTCCAACTACAATTGCTCTTTCGAAGTCTGTTAACTTCCGTCGTGCGACCATAAGCACGCCGGACACTTTTTCACCTCACCTGAGGTCAAATGAGAGCCAATGCACTAATCTTTTACACCTTGTGTACGCGATACTATCGCAATCTGTGTATGTGCATGTCGCGATGCCATGACTTTTGTCACCTCAGTGTGGAGGCGCATGTTCAAACAAATCTCAGAGTGTGTTCCTCGCTTATTGGCTTAAAGTCTTGCTACCGGCACAGCTGTTGCCAACCGGGATTCAAGAGCTTTGATGGAGAGATAGCAATATTTTTCTTTTTGTATGTGAAAACTGATCCTTTTGTCTGCCTTGTGCCAACTTGAGACACACAGGGTTCACGCTTCCACGTCCAGGCTCTTTGGAGGAGGTGCACCTGATATGCTGCATCTGGGGGGATATCGGCCTGAACTTACCGTTGCCTGAAGATTCAGGCCATCGGCAGACTGACTGCAGCTGCAAGTAAACTGCAAACATTTGTCTACTGCACTCACTTCACAGCGTGGAGAACACGGAAGAAAATTTAATCCAGTGAGAAACACTTTAGAACAAAATTCTTTCAGTTTTCCTCACTACTACAGCAGAGTTATTTAAGTGTTTCCTTGGATGGTTGTTTCCAGTTTGATCTTAACTAAATGCCGGCCGCGGTTGCCGAGCGGTTCTAGGCGCTTCAGTCCGGAACCGCGCGACTGCTACGGTCGCAGGTTCGAATCCTGCCTCTGGCATGGTTGTGTGTGATGTCCTTAGGTTAGTTTGGTTTAAGTAGTTCTGAGTTCTAGGGGGCTGATGACCTCAGATGTTAAGTCCCATAGTGCTCAGAGCCATTTGAATCATTTTGAATCTTAACTAACTTTTTCTTATCACTCTTACCTGTCCGCCCCCGGTAGCTGAGTGGTCAGCGCGACAGACTGTCAAGCCAAAGGGCCCGGGTTCGATTCCCGGCTGGGTCTGAGATTTTCTCCGCTCAGGGACTGGGTGTTGTGTTGTCTTAATCATCATCATTTCATCCCCATCGACGCGCAAGTCGGCGAAGTGGCGTCAAATCCGAAGACTTGCACCAAGCGAACGGTCTACCCGCCGGGAGGCCCTCGTCACACGACATTTCGTTTCATCAGTCTTACCAAGCTTATTTGCTTTTTTCGTGTCGTTGCAGTGCTTTCCATTATAATGGTTGTAGCTTCCTTGCAAATATGTAAAAATATTTAAGCCTTAAATTTTGACTGCTTTTGTAGCGATTACATAGGAGTATTATAACCGTGGAGCTCTGTCATTGTCTACTGCCAGTGAATCTGAGAAGTGTTTCTGTGTACGGAGTATAACAGATATAAATGCAGATATTTTTATGTATTGTGCCTTAATATGTACTAACTTCAGTGAACTAATTGTTTTTTCTCTTCGTCTAATATTCTTGTTACGAACACCGTCACAGACGTTACGACCCGACGTAATCTGGACGCGCGTAATTCCATCACTAAGTGGAGTACGCCTGTCCGTATGGACTGGTCATTTTGCATCGAAGCATCCACATTTCAACATTTGACCGGCTGCCCAGGAGAAAATATTAGTGGCTTTCTCTTGCCACATGTACTTGGATGTGCTAACCGAACTAAAAACATACTACCTCTAATAACAATTATTATTAATCTGGAAACGATTAAATACTGATGTAATGTTGTTCAGTACACTGTTCCCAGTCCCAGTGTACACATCTGCAGCTATACTTCTTACACACTGTATAAGCAGGGTCAACGACATACGTGCACACTACGTCATGGACTGTTCTGATCGTGTTTTTGGTTCGAGAATTAATTACAATAAAAGCAACTCCGTTTGAACAGGCATTAGAGGCACAACCGTACAGACGGACAGCCATGTCATCCTCAGCCCATAGGTGTCACTGGATGCGGATATGGCTCAAATGGCTCTGAGCACTATGGGACTTAACAGCTGTGGTCATCAGTCCCCTAGAACTTAGAACTACTTAAACCTAACTAACCTAAGGACATCACTCACATCCATGCCCGAGGCAGGATTCGAACCTGCGACCGTAGCAGTCGCTCGGTTGCGGATATGGAGTGTCATGTGATCAGCATACCGCTCCCCCGTCCAATGTCAGCCACTACTTCACAGTCAAGGTACTCCTCAATTGGCCTTGCGAGGGCTGAGTGCACACTGCTTGCCAAACGGCTTCAAATGGCTCTGAGCACTATGGGACTTAACATCTGAGGTCATCAGTCCCCTATAACTTAGAACTACGCAAACCTAACTAACCTAAGGTCATCACACACATCTTTGCCCGAGGCAAGATTCAAACCTGCGAACGTAGCAGTCGCGTGATTCCGGACTGAGCGCCTAGAACCGCTCGGCCTCCGCGACCAGCCGCGCTTGCGAGCAGCGCTCGGGAGACCCAAAGTGCTAGCCAAGCTCGACGGTGCTTAACATTGGTGATCTGACGTGAAACAGTGTGACCTCTGCGGAAAGGCCATTGCCTATTAACTACTACAAACATACCGCCGTTTGAGTCTCGTACAGATTCCCGTATGGAGGACATAGTGATAGACACCCCTGGGGTTGTGAAGCAGCTCAATGGGTTGAATATAAATACATCGTCAGATCCTAATGGGATTCCAATTCGGTTTTACAGAGAGCACTCTACTGCATCGGCTCCTAACTTAGCTTGCATTTATCACGAATCTTTTGCCCAACGTATAGTCCCAAGCGACTGGAGAAAAGCGCAGGTGACGCCTGTATATAAGAAGGGTAGAAGGACGGATCCTCAAAATTACAAACCAATATCCTTAACATCGGTTTGTTGCAGGGTTCTCGAACATATTCTCCGTTCGAATATAATGAGTTTCCTTGAGACAGAGAAGTTGCTGTCCATGCATCAGTACGGCTTTAGAAAGAATCGCTCCTGCGAAACGCAACTCGCCTTTTTCTCGCATGATATCTTACGAACCATGGATGAAAGGTACCAGACGGATGCCATATTCCTTGACTTCCGGAAAGCGTTTGACTCGGTGCCCCACTGCAGACTCCTAACATATGTACCAGCATATGGGATTGGTTCCCAAATATGTGAGTGGCTCGAAGACGTCTTAAGTAATATACCCCAGTACGTTGTCCTCGATGATGTGTATTCATCGGAGGTGAGGGTATCATCTGGAGTGCTCCAGGGAAATGTGGTAGGTCGTCCTGTTGCTTTCTATCTGCATAAATGATCTTTTGGACAGGGTGGATAGCAATGTGCGGCTGTTTGCTGATGATGCTGAGGTGTACGGGAATGTGTCGTCGTTGAGTGACTGTAGGAGGATACAAGATGACTTGGACAGGATTTGTGATTGGTGTAAAGAATTGCAGATAACTCTAAATATAGATAAATGTAAATTAAGGCAGATGAATAGGAAAATGAATCCCGTAATGTGAAAGGTGGCTACACTGAGTCACAGCGCCAGAGATTGCGCCAAAGGGTATTATTCCGCAGGCTCCACTGGCGCAGTAGTTATTCAGAGAATGTCGAAAGCAGTGGTAGTTCAGAGGTTGCCGTGGGCGGTGCTTGTTGAGTGGATGTCGAGAGCAGTACTAGTTGAGAGCATGTCGTGTGCCGTTATTGTTCTGCTGGGCGAGAGAGTAGATGCTGTTCGGTTGGCGTAATGTATGTATGGAAGATGTTGCAATGATCGCAGTGTATTTTTCGTCAATATACACTCCTGGAAATGGAAAAAAGAACACATTGACACCGGTGTGTCAGACCCACCATACTTGCTCCGGACACTGCGAGAGGGCTGTACAAGCAATGATCACACGCACGGCACAGCGGACACACCAGGAACCGCGGTGTTGGCCGTCGAATGGCGCTAGCTGCGCAGCATTTGTGCACCGCCGCCGTCAGTGTCAGCCAGTTTGCCGTGGCATACGGAGCTCCATCGCAGTCTTTAACACTGGTAGCACGCCGCGACAGCGTGGACGTGAACCGTATGTGCAGTTGACGGACTTTGAGCGAGGGCGTATAGTGGGCATGCGGGAGGCCGGGTGGACGTACCGCCGAATTGCTCAACACGTGGGGCGTGAGGTCTCCACAGTACATCGATGTTGTCGCCAGTGGTCGGCGGAAGGTGCACGTGCCCGTCAACCTGGGACCGGACCGCAGCGACGCACGGATGCACGCCAAGACCGTAGGATCCTACGCAGTGCCGTAGGGGACCGCACCGCCACTTCCCAGCAAATTAGGGACACTGTTGCTCCTGGGGTATCGGCGAGGACCATTCGCAACCGTCTCCATGAAGCTGGGCTACGGTCCCTCACACCGTTAGGCCGTCTTCCGCTCACGCCCCAACATCGTGCAGCCCGCCTCCAGTGGTGTCGCGACAGGCTTGAATGGAGGGACGAATGGAGACGTGTCGTCTTCAGCGATGAGAGTCGCTTCTGCCTTGGTGCCAATGATGGTCGTATGCGTGTTTGGCGCCGTGCAGGTGAGCGCCACAATCAGGACTGCATACGACCGAGGCACACAGGGCCAACACCCGGCATCATGGTGTGGGGAGCGATCTCCTACACTGGCCGTACACCACTGGTGATCGTCGAGGGGACACTGAATAGTGCACGGTACATCCAAACCGTCATCGAACCCATCGTTCTACCATTCCTAGACCGGCAAGGGAACTTGCTGTTCCAACAGGACAATGCACGTCCGCATGTATCCCGTGCCACCCAACGTGCTCTAGAAGGTGTAAGTCAACTACCCTGGCCAGCAAGATCTCCGGATCTGTCCCCCATTGAGCATGTTTGGGACTGGATGAAGCGTCGTCTCACGCGGTCTGCACGTCCAGCACGAACGCTGGTCCAACTGAGGCGCCAGGTGGAAATGGCATGGCGAGCCGTTCCACAGGACTACATCCAGCATCTCTACGATCGTCTCCATGGGAGAATAGCAGCCTGCATTGCTGCGAAAGGTGGATGTACACTGTACTAGTGCCGACATTGTGCATGCTCTGTTGCCTGTGTCTATGTGCCTGTGGTTCTGTCAGTGTGATCATGTGATGTATCTGACCCCAGGAATGTGTCAATAAAGTTTCCCCTTCCTGGGACAATGAATTCACGGTGTTCTTATTTCAATTTCCAGGAGTGTATATGGAGGAAACAATTTTTTTTTATTTTAAATCTCCTTAATAATAATGCCTCTTGGTCACCGGTTCATTCAACAAAGCATCTGGCTCGTGTTCAGGTATTGGACTTGTAATTCTGGTTTCTATGTGCAATTATAGTATTTCCGGTTTTCCAATTAGTTCATTGTAAATGGTGTTTAAAATTTCTTGTCGTACTGAGGAAGAACGTTGCCAGATACATGTACGTTGAACCACACTACTACATACAGAACAATTACACTTGTGGTTTGTTGTTTCGTAGCTTTTATAGTTGCACGGGACTTAATTAATCAATTCTGTCAACGGAAATTTCCTTTTATTCTTTATTGTTATTTTATGCAGTCAGATTGCGTACTAATACTAGTCAGGGCCAACCGGTTACGAGACTTCGTAACCGGACAGACAGCTAATAAAATTACTTTTATAGTATATATTTTTTTAATTAAGTCCCCATGCAAATGATTGAATACTCCATTAGTAGCGCAGAGCTTGACACAGGCACGTCGATTAAATATTTGGGCGTAACATTGCAGAGCGATATGAAGTGGGATAAGCATGCAATGGCAGTTGTGGGGAAGGCGGATAGTCGTCTTCGGTTCATTGGTAGAATTTTGGGAAGACGTGGTTCATCTATAAAGGAAACCACTTATAAAACACTAATACGACCTATTCTTGAGTACTGCTCGAGCGTTTGGGATCCCTATAAGGTCGGATTGAGGGAGGAAATAGAAGCAATTCAGAGGCGGGTTGCTACATTTGTTACTGGTAGGTTTGATCATCCCGCGAGTGTTACGGAAATGCTTCAGGAACTCGGGTGGGTGTCTCTGGAGGAAAGGAGGCGTTCTTTTCGTGAATCGCTACTGAGGAAATTTAGAGAACCAGCGTTTGAGGCTGACAGCAGTACAATATTACTGACGCCAACTTATATTTCGCGAAAAGGCCACAAAGATAAGATAAGAGAGATTAGGGCTCGTACAGAGGCATATAGGCAGTCATTTTCCCCTCGTTCTGTTTGGGAGTGGAACAGGAAGGGAAGATACTAGTTGTGGTACGAGGTACCCTCCGCCACGCATCGTATGGTGGATTCCGGAGTATGTGTGTAGATGCAGATGTAGACGTACTGTAAGTGCTTTTAATATGGTACTTAACCTAAAGTTAGTTCATTGTAAGACTACAGTTTCGCACAATGAACCTCTGTAAAGTTAATAGTTCTTTTGTTTCAAGTATCAGCTTTAGTGGATTTATAAATTTTTATTCAGAATTCTGAAACGTTTTATTGTGTTTATTGTTAAGTAATAGTATTATTTGAGGACAAATTGGATGAAAATCAGTGCGGGTTTTGGCCCTCTAAGAGGTTGTCAGGACCAGATCTTCAGCTTACGGCAAATAATGGAGAAGTGTTACGAGTGGGACGGGGAATTGCATCTATGCTTTATAGGTCTAGAAAAGGCATATCACCGGGTTCCTAGGAGGACGTTATTGTCTGTTCTACGAGATTATGGAATAGGAGGCAAACTTTCGCAAGCAATTTAAGGTCTTTACATAGATAGTCAGGCAGCAGTTAGAGTTGACGGTAAATTGAGTTCATGGTTCAGAGTAGTTTCGGGGGTAAGACAAGGCTGCAACCTGTCTCCACTGTTGTTGATATTATTTATGGTTCATATGTTCAAAACAATAGACTGGCTGGGTGAGATTAAGATACGTGAACGCAAAATAAGCAGTCTCGCATATGCGGATGACTTAGTTGTGACGGCAGATTCGATTGGAAGTTTGGAAAGTAATATTTCAGAGCCAGATCAGAAATGTAAGGACTATGATATGAAGATTAGCATCTCCAGAACGAAAGTAATATCAGTGGGAAAGAGATATAAACGGATTGAGGGCCAAATAGGAGGAACAAACGTAGAACAGGTGGACGGTTTCAAGTACTTAGGATGCATATTCTCACAGGATGGCAACATAGTGAAAGAAGTGGAAGCGAGGTGTAGCAAAGCTAATGCAGTGTGCGCTTAGCTACGATCTACTCTCTTGTGCAAGAAGGAAGTCAGTACCAAGGCTAAGTTATCTGTGCACGGTTAAATCTTTCGACCAAATTTGTTGTATGCGAGCGAAAGCTGGGTGGATTCAGGTTATTTTATCAATAAGGTTGAGGATACGGATATGAAAGTAGCTAGGATGATTGCAGGTACTAGTAGATGGGAACAACGGCAGGAGGGTGACCACAATGAGGAAATCAAACTGGGAATGAACTCTATAGATGTAGCAGTCACGGCGAACAGGCTTAGGTGGTGGTGTCATGTTACACGCATGGGAGAAGCAAGGTTACCCAAGAGACTCATGGGTTCAGCAGTAGAGGGTAGGAGGAGTCGGGGTAGACCAAGGAGAAGGTACCTGGATTCGGTTATGAATGATTTTGAAGTAATAGGCTTAACGTCAGAAGAGGCACCAATGTTAGCACTGAATAGGGGATCATGGAGGTATTTTATACGGGGGACTATGCTCCAGACTGAACGCTGAAAGGCATATCTAGTCTTAAATGATGATGATGATATTGTTAAGCTCTGTTAAGCGCAGCCTATTGGTTAATTTGGGATGTTCTTATAGTCTCTATTGGGTATATTTTACCTGTTCCCATGTTTTATGAGAGTTTTTCAACGGTTTCAGCTGCCATGTATGGAAAGTTTAATGCCTTACGTCATCATACAGGGAGTTCTGCCAGACAAGACTGATTGTGACAGAGGCTACGGCCTATTGTAAATTGGGGGTGTTAAGGCACGTTTTACAAACCATTTTAGTGCTTGTAGAGCACGTGACTAATTATTACGTACTTGTTCTAAGCCAGATGACACGAAATTTGTGTAAATTTTATACCAAGAGTCCAAATAACATAATTTTGGTACTTTGGGCAAATGGGTTTCCACTAGCAGTTTCCATTTTCTCCGCCTTGATCTGTATTTTCCTAAATATTTAGTTGTAATTACTTCTGAAGCTTTCCAATAGCCAATTACTTTCAGAAAAATTAGTAAATCATATCAAGGGATTCATTTTGTGATGTAGTTCACACCCCGGATATGGTCCGTTGTGTTACATCCGTTTCTGAGTCCAGAAAGTTATTTTGCTTGATTAAAATTAGTTTCCTGGTGAACATCTTTTACGCTAAGCAGAGGCGCCTGGTAGTTACGTAACGCGTAGGTATGTCTTGACTGTCATCTTCCTCGTTTAGTACGACGATTACAGAATGTTTGTCATTTTGAGGAATTAACTTCCTCCGTAGTTTCCTTTTCTCATCTAAGAGGTTAGACCGCTGCATGTCAACTACAGAGCAATCACTACCAACTGGCAACATGTACAAGACGTTGTACTGGCGCCATTTCGGAAGACGCCAGCCTGATTATCTTTGACAACTGCTATAGTTATGGTAACACATGGTATCAATGATATACATCTTTGATATTTGCTTTCCGTCTTACTACGATGTCTCCTTGGCAGCCGTATCCATAGATAACAATTTCAGGCTAGAAGAGTGCACCAATGTTCTGCTAAATTTCGTATTATTCAGAACACAGGGTAAGTACGGTATGATTAGCATTAATGATAATTATTTTACATAAATCCAGTTGTTTATTCAATACACACGTTTGATGGATTAAACAGCCGGTACCAGTTAAATGAATTATTTTCGGCTGATGGTACTTCAGAATATAGGAGTAATTATTTTTGAATAATTTTATTACAGTTATTATCTTTAAGGATCTGTCCTATCCTATGGGCACTACTTTTTTATAATTACTCACTTTTAGATAAACTGTGTCTTCAAATGATATGTAATTTACGTAAATCGTTTCTCATTGGCTGGCGTTGACGCTGTACAATAAAAACATGCACTGACCAGTCCTACACAACGCAATGCTGCCTATCGAACTGCAACAGTTTCAGCGACTGAGGTCCATCAACTGTTCTGCACACCGTCAGCTTCAGCTGATGGATGTCGACTCTTCGATTTTAATAAGTATAAATTACTTTATTTTAAGTTATTGACCTCTTCATGTAACTAGCACAATTTCTATCCTTCACAGTGCTATTCAGAAGATGGCCTAAGACGAAGCCGAAGCCGGTCACTATAAATAAAATAATGCTTGCGATTTAGATTGTTTTTCACTAATTTTACATAGCTTACAATATAGCGGTTCTCCGAAAATGTTAACAAAAATATTGTTTTCTTACTTCGTTTTCTGTATGAAATTAGAGCTAATTCAGTAAAGCAAAAACATAGGACTATGTATTTAGAAATTGTCGTTTCAACTGTACACGCTAGAGATGTCCTGTATTAGGATGGCTGACCATATGCAACGGATGCTGCTTGTTCGCGTGTGGCAGCATTTCGTACCGGAAGCGTGGCAGGACGAACATGAAATATGGCTTCCTGGTGTCTCAGTTCCCATGTTGTCAGTGCATCAGACATTTCAGAAGGGAGGCTCGTTTATGTAAATTTGCACACGACTCCAATTACGACTGTAATTGAGAGGCAGAAGGGTTGATGACGGGACCGGGCAGTTGGTCACGGCGGTGGAGGGCCAGGGCGACCCTGCAACCTCTGCAACCCTCTCCCCTCCACCCCGTCCAGCCAGTCCCATGCAAACGACGCAAAGGAAAGAGCTTGTTCTGTATACACACTCATTATGTGAAGCCTGAAGCTCCCTTGCGCTAACTGTGTAGAAGTATCCTCAACTTCATTTGAAATTTAGTGAAACGAATCAGATTCTACATTTTCAAATCACGTCATATTTCTCCAGTAATCCAGTCTGAAAATTAAATTTACGTAGTAACGGGTACAGAAATTAGTAGCAAATAATGTTGTTGTGTATCCAGATTTCGGTCGTTGTGTGGCCATCTGCAGTGGTAAAAGACAAAAGAACTATTACAAAAAGGTAACCAGCCTGCACGTAAAAAGGACGACTTATAATAGAGTATCGAGCATACATTATTATACGTAGAGTTGCAGAAGTTTTAAATGTGAAACTAAGTAAACATAAGTTAAAACATTAAAACAACTTATGTATACACCTAGTCCCTTTTATGTTAACACATTCTGTAAATATATCACATATGTAAAGAAGGCGCTGCAGATTGGTATGACGTACAAAATGAAGCCAGCTGTGGTATAAATGTAAATACTGGTCTCAATATGAACGAAACCTTTGAGATAATTAGTTCATTTGGAAGTACGTGTATTATAAGTGGCTCTAATTTTTTAAATTGCTTTTACTGGAATGTTTTTTATCATTGAGCCAGATTTAAAGCTTATATCTGTTACATATAATAAGCCTGGGCCCATCTGGTTCCACACTGAATCAAACCTGATAAAACCTAAATTGCTGAGTTTTCTTCATCAACAGAGGTGTGCTCCATATGATGTTAATGTAATGACACTTCCGTTATCCTTTTTCAGATACAAATAAAAAGAGCGATCTATTCCACGTATCAAAGGGGCCGTCCGTTTATACGGCTAAAGTCTTAGCCAGTGCAACCGATTTAAGAAATAGTACAATCATCCCATCGGACTGCATCGTAAGAATAATAGTAAATTTGCTCTTATAATAGTAAAATCTAGTACACAGTTGAAGCTGCTTTATGTCATATCAAACTGACGCTACTGAATCAGAATTTTAAAGACATGGTACGAATGTTTGATTTATACAGGTCTAAGGATAATTCAGTGTTCACAGGCGCTTACAAGAGCTTCTAGTCGGCAAAGCATGAAAAAAAAATGCGGTGAAAGATAAACGTATTCTTTCTACGGGTCCTAATTTCCCGTGGAATGGGATATGAAAAATAGATCCATTCGTCAAAGAAACAAGAGTGCATTTATGATGATCACTTTAGGTGTGAAATTCGATCATGGCTACTACCGACGACAATTCCATCGATATTTGGAATGTGAGTGGCACACACTGTTGTGCTGCGAAGTAACGTAGCTGGTGCAGCTAACTGGATGTTGAGTCAGCTTCCTAGGTGACACGAGAAGTAGGGGAAAGCGCATGAATCCGTAGCAGCCGAGGAGGACTTTACTATGGTAATCCGCTGATTTGGCAGTATTACGGGCGCACTGTGAGTTGGGTCAGCACCTGCTAAAAGGAGAAAGCCAGTGCACTAGTCTGTGAATACATAGTGTGTAGCTCGAGCCGGTTGCAGCGCAAAGGGATCTGAACGTCTAAAATTCGTGAAAAAATCGATTTGATTCCTCTGATACCCTATGAAAACGCAACATTTCCTATTTGAAACGACGTAAGTGTTTTATCTGTGACTTATTTCATATTAGTTTTAATTGGTTTAGATACAAAATGATGTAATATGTTTATTTGCTTAGTCTTCAGCATATATTACTTACCAGTTATTATCATTCTTCCCAACCTTAAATTACTGCAATTTGAGAGAAGACTTTCACCAAGCACGTTCTGTTTTTATTTACAAATTTACATTATTTGCTTCCTCTCAGGTTTACTGCAATTTAAAAAAGGTTTGCACCATAAGCGTTTCGTTTATGTTTATAAATTATCTTCTGTGATCGTTGACGTCTCTTCCTCTCGTCTGAATGTTTTAAAAGTCACTGTTTCGTCCTTCGTTGTTAGCGGAGCTTGGAGTCGAAAAATAGTGTTGAGTGTTAAGCAGCTAAAACTATAGTTCGATTTCTATGAAAAACACTTTGGTAAAATTTACAAAAGTGAAGTACAGTGCAAAAATTCGCTAATATCACAAAAGAAGTACCGAGTTTCTAAAAGCCGAGGTATCGCGAAAGGTAAATGTGCAAATGCGCAGTATCATGACCACGTTGGGAAAAATGTTAACTGGTGTGAGTAAAAACACGGCACAGTAACGAAGGGTTAACGAAATGATAATGAATAAACGAGTACTTACCTACATTTCGTATTTCATTTGGACCGCTGTGACCAATATTCAAGCAATATGTAAACATATGCAACACCTGAAGAGAAACTTGCAGGCCTCGAAATGAGTTGCTTTTAAAAATTAAATGCCAATTGCGGTGTTGACGGTGCTTTTTAATCCCTAGCCGAGTGATGTCATTGTCAAACTTTTTGAAAATTGAAACGCTGAACACATTTTTTTTGGAAATGGCTACGCACACAGGCATCGAATTTTTACTGCAGACGTGTTTAGTGAATAAAGCATAAAAATAACTATGCAGCGTACGGAAAAATTTTAGTGATTTTAAGGAATTCATAAATATTATGCTGCTATGGACATTATAAAGCCAGTTTTCAGAGATCTGTGAGAGAGAGACTATTTACAGAAGTGCCTTAATTGTTGAGTCCGCCCCGATAGCTGAGTGGTCAGCGCGGCGGTCTGTCACGCAAAGGGGCGCGGGTTCGATTCCCGAAGGGTTCGAAGATTTTCTCCGCTCAGGGACTGGGTGTTGTCTTGTCCTCGTAATCATTTCATCATCATTAGTGGAAAGCAACGGGAAACCGCAACTGGAATCACTTCCCTCGATGCTCATGTGGTGGACCTCTCTGACGAGGCTTCCTCCATGACAAGACCCGCCGTAAGGCAGAACACAAAGTTATAGTTCAATTGTTGAACATGGTATCTAAATGAAAGTGTAAATAATGAAATGTAAGAGCCAAGCCCATCAAAACATGAAAGAAGTAAAAATGAAACGTGGGGAGGGAACGTCTAGTGACTCTGGAAACCCAGCTCATGAATCAGGATTAGATCAAATATACGTAGCAAAATAAGTGAGGTCCATCTTCGATGCATTTGTCTCTTCGTGTAGAAACAACTTTTCTTAGTAAATATGGAAGCAGGGGATTCATACCTTTTTGGATATGGCCTTACTAATGTCAAATTTAATTTATGTAATAGTCACTTGTAGCTAATTATTTAACGGTGCAATGTAAAATAAGTAATAGAACAAACTGCTTTACGTTGAAATTGACCTCGTTTAAGAACTCAACAAAACAAGAACTCACACTTGAATAAGGAGTAAAGATCTTCCTGTGAAATCTGGATAATCATTTATTCCTCATTCCTTCATCCTACGGAAATTTCAATGCAGTAATTTTTGGGTCTTCGGCGTAATTTTTTCTACAGGTCGGTACAGAATAACGAAACGGCATTTGGAACTGAAAAGATGATCGTACATACACAAATCGTCCAGTCTAGTCACACAAAGCAAAGAAAAATAATTTATGTAATAATTACAGTCTCAAACGGCCTCAGTTACGATAAATAGCGTGCAGTGCGACAGTTCCTCTGTTTCCTATGTACGTGTTGTGAAGTCACGTATTACGTGTGCAGGCTTTCTTTTGGTAGTAGATGCTGGCTGGTTACCTAATCCTGTAGCCTCACTGGTATGTCCAAAGACACGGACGCAGAAAACAAACGGAACAGCCCTGGTGCGGATAGGCTGACACCTCCGGGACCACGCTGCGCCATTTTTATGTGGACTGGCGGAAAAACCAGTTCGGTAGCATAACGAGCGTGGTCAGTCCTTTATAAACACTGTTGATTTTTCAGTGCAGACGTCTTACTCTGCAGCCGACAAGTCTGAAGTAGGGGCCTGTGAAGGTTCGGCGTCTACTCATTTGGCAGTCTACGAGCTTCTATGCTACAACAAGACCCACCCTGCGCAATTAGACGCTGTTAGACACAGAGCCACCATCCTGCCGAGACCGTTAGAACGGTCTCGATCACGTTCCACCAGCTGTCCACTTGGCGGCCTGCCTGACGCGCCCAGACGTGCAACCATTTTTCTGTCATTGCGGAGGCATGTAGTTTTCCGCTGAGTACTTCCTGATCCTGGGAGCAGGACTCCAATGCTGTTGATCTTCCCCTGTTCGGAGGCCGCGTAGCGCGACTCCCTACACTGCACTCGTCGCCACCGGATGCAGCTGGTAGCTCAGCTGTCGCCCGGAGCTGTTTCTTCTCCTCGGCGACCTCGTACGGCCACAGCTGTCGTCTCAGCAGCCTACACCGCGTAGTGTTGGCGCTTTCTTGGTAGGACGTTCACCACACATGCCTTTCTGCAGCGGCCTGCCTGTGACGCCATCACAACATCTATGCATTCTTAACCAAATTTTTGGGTACTTTCAGGGGAGATTGTGTACCTTCTGCTCTAAATTTAAAATTATCACACTCTGTGATCTATAATCTAAAAATGATTTCAAGACACCAATTTCCAGTTTTCCATAATTACTGAAAGCAGTTTTGTTGATATACTGAACTGGAATTATTAGCAAAAATTGTAATATGAGGAGCGTTATAATATTTTCCTCAAACACTTAAATTTTCTGTCAGAATTTTCTACGCAAATGAACGTAATAACTAAACAACATAGCCGCGCTGGGTAGCCGTGCAATGAAGCCGCACGGTCTATGGGCGACTTCTCACAGTTCGCGCGGCTCCCCCCGTCGGAGGTTCGAGTCCTCCCTCGGGCATGGGTATGTTTTGTCCTTAGCGTAAGTTAGTTTACGTTAGCTTAAGTAGTGTGTAAGTCTAGGGACCGATGACTTCAGCAGTTTGATTCTTTAGAAATTCACACACATTTGACATCGAATCTGACATTAGTAAAACGGCCAATGTCTTTCCACAATAAGCAACAACAAATTATCTGGATTAACATTTTCATATTAATACATATCATTTCTTGATCGTCCTGTTATTAAGAGCTACAGTCGTAATTTTCACCTTCCATAAACGGGAAATCAATGAAGGGAACGGTGTTAATCGAGTATATCTGAATCACTGAATCAACGTCGTTCTTATGATGACGCTGTACTCTTGTAGGGAAAAGAGACAAACTAAGGCTGATGCTAGTCACAGACATTTATGATACTATATCGAAGTTTCTACACTGAGTATCAGTTTTTTTTCTGTACCACACACACAGCCACATTTAACAATAAGCACTCTCATAAAGCCCAACATGTACTGTGCGATAGAGAAATAATAAGCTTGGTTGAAAGTGTAATTAATGCTGTCATATTTTTGTGCAAAAAGAATTTCTCATAGCAGTTTACAGCGAGTCATACGTTCATCAAGACAATACACTAACTTATGATTTTCTGAAACAGTCTTTTCTAACTGTTACGAAATTCTTGTTTTCTTAACTTATGACCACTTAGTTTGACGAAGATTTATTACAAGGTAAGGGTATTTTGAAGTTAGAATAATGCAACATAAAGCAAAACGCGAGAAATAATGATGATTAAAAGTTATTTGGAAGCCCAAATCATCCTGTTCTAATGCCACAAGGCCTATGTTTAGGCAGACGTAATGCCTCGGGTCAGAGCACTTCTTGCGCTCTTCCTTTAATTCTTTGTACTTTATCTTGCATTTATTCCTGCAACTTTTCGTTAGAATTAGTAAATCCTCCATCTTTTTTGTGGGAGTCTTGATTACGTTTGATGGAATTGAAAAAGACCTCCTTCTCGCTAAGAAATTCTGGCTCTTTGTGAGGCTACTTACAATCTACTTTTTTATTGTTATTCTGTATCACGATGCAATAGTGGATGCATGTTTCTTCTGCGATTAGGTAAAAATGTTATGTATTCGGTTTATTGTGTTCCATATTTTCACACATGGTTTTAAACATTTCTTCTCTGAGAACTGTAGGCTTTGCGTCAATAAAGGTGGCGCTCACTTAATAAACTTACCAATCATTCTATACCAATTTCTGTATACAACTAAAAATACTATTGACAAAAGGGAACCCCTTTCTTTCTCTATTTAACTGTTTCTGGATAAAGGTTTCGTGTTACGAATCCGTTGTTAGTTCAGTATTGACCCAATATCACCCGGTTTGCTTTTATTCTACTGTTAAAAGTATGTAAATACGAAACAGAATAAAAACTAGCTTGGATTGCAATCATCGTAGTCACCGAAAACTGTTTGAACGGAAAAGGGTACCTTAACAGCAAATTTGGTTACCTTCTTGCCTAAAATTCATAAAATGGTAGGATTCTTATTTATGTTACTCGTCAGTAATCCAAACGCCAGATGTTTTCTTTCAGACCTGTGTTCTTACTTAATAGAAAGTATAGCACTTTAAAAATGTACTGATTAGTTAAAAATAACACTCCTTCACACAAAAGACAGAGAGTGTTATAATTCAACGTTTACTTGCTTTTATAGAATAAGGGAAACCCAATGATGATGGTGTCGCATCTTCGAAACACGAGTGAATAAGGAGAGAAGAAACGTTACTTTTTCCTTGACAGCATCCTCAAAATGTATTTCTTTCACGACTGTATTAATATGCACTGTAGCCTCATGTGAAAGTTGACTTGAATGATAAACACCATAAGTACCAAAATGATATAGACTATTGATAAATAAAATTACAGAGCCTACTAAAATTAAATGAGTACATGAGGCATGTAGAAAAGAGATACTGAACCGAGTCAGGAAGAAAAGAGGTTTACGACACAACTTGACAGGCTCAAGCTAACAGGAGGAATCGTGAGGCATCAAGTAATGATTGCTTTGGAAACGGAGTGAACTACATGGTGTAAAAATTAAACAGGGATCCAACTGGATGTGCTTTACCGGAGTCATACAGTGATAAAGTGATTTGTTCGGAACAGAGTAGCGAAGACAGGGGCATCCAACCAGTTTTTTGACTGAAGACTATAAAAACACAACACTTTCCGAAAGTAATCGCATTGTGTCTTTTTCATTCAACTGAATAAACTGGAGAATGGTGTCGTCATAAGATTCTTCGTTTTGGGGATTTGCTCTTCACTTTCCTGAGTTAAGAAAGTGATGGCTGAATTATACCGTGTCGTACTTCTTTTGGTAAGTTACCCACATTTGTGACATCCTAAGGCTACGATACTTCTCTCACTCTGGGATAATCAACAGTCGATGTTCTCTCAAAGAGATGCACAGACGAACCAAACACATTCCCAGACGGCTAGTTTTAATACTATGGTTTCTCTGTAGCAATGTGTCAGTTGTTTTACTTATATACTTAACCTGATCAGGTTAAGGTCTTCAGGCCCTCTCTTACATAGGAACGGAGATTCACAGAAACAGCATTTAGTTTTCATCCTTTACGTTGTCTCTGATTTTCTGTGGTTTCTTTCTCATTCATTTAAGCTCGTGAATACAATTAGGCCAATAGTTTTGAAAGCATTTCAAAAGTCTTCTAGTACAATAGTGAGAGGATAGTGAAGCCCCATATGCTATGTATGGTTTCGCAAGTACGAGTATTATAGTAGTTCTTTTGCCAGTCTTCTCCCTGATTTGATGAAGCCCATTACTATTCCTCTCTTACCCCAGCCCATTGATCTCGAGTAGCATCTTCGTCTGACGTCCTGTACTATTTATTGTAATGCTGAAATCTCTGAATTTTCCTATATTTTTGTCCTCTGCGGATCCCTCGTTATTCCCTGATGTCTTAACGCATGTCCTATCAAAGCTCTTCTCTTTCTATACTGGGTGACTCAAATTTTTTAGTCAAATTGAAAAAGATGATTGTGGGTCAAGAACCAATTATACTGGGATAGGGAACCAGTGGTCCGAAATGCATATTTATAAGTTCTCTTCCTTCCCTTCTTTTGTGTAACTGTTTCCTGACTATTTCAATAAATGGAACTAAAGTTGCCTAAGATGGATAAAATACAATATTTATTGTTTTATGTCCATACACAGCGTACACCGTATAATAACAACGTAGAGTATAGTAACTGTTCAAAGAAACAACTATCAGTCTCAACGCTTGTATTGCAACAGCGCATGCAGTTCTGCAGCACTATCATAAATATCTGGGGTGTCTGTTGTACACTGGAGTACACAGCGTACACCACTCACCAGCAAACAGACACACTGTACACAACTTAGGTCATAGCACATGTGTCATGTGACGACCGCATACATTGAACCAGCGCACTGATCTACGCTGCACGTACACCAGTATCCCTGGTGTCAGCTGCCCACTGCATCAGACAGCTTGTGATGTGTCCATGGTGAGGTGTGTTACTGTGTACAGTGCATGACGCGTAGTCAAGGATGGAACGTTGTTCGTCACGAAAGCTACGTGGATTTAATATATGGTTAGGTATGATGTAGTGACGTAAAGCAGAACGAATTTATAGAGAACGCTTTACCGATAGGGTTCATCCTAATTGAAATATCTCCATGGATACCAGCTTAGAAGAGACGCAGTAATTCACACCACAGAGAGCAGGCCAAGGACTCGTCCGAACACTAGACTTTGATGAGATGGTGTTGGATTGTGTGGCCAACCAGAAATAAGCACCCGTCAAATTGCTTGTGAAACGTATAATGCGAAAAACAGTGTGGAGAGTACTGATGGAACAGGTATTACACTCGTATCATAAAGAACGTACGCAAGCACTGGGTCCAACAGATTTCGAGCCCTGCGTTCTATCGATGGATTATCCACGACAGTTCTTTCGTGCCGAACTTTGTACAGTTTGTATTGTTCAGATATGAGGCCTAATTCACCTATGATGGTGTTTCCAACAGCGCAAAAGCCATGTCTGGTGTGAGCATAATCCCCACGCCACCCATATCGGTGGCCACTAGCAGCGGTTGTCTGTCAAAGTATGGGTTTTCTAATAGGGCCTTATCTGCTGCCCAATTTGACTGGTCCACCTTACTTGATGTTCCTGAGAGACTGTGGCCTTTTTCGTCCTCAAAAGGATGTGCTTTCAACGCGATGACGCTCCATCACATTTCGATGTTAATGTCTGCGAACACAAGAACAACACATTCCTCATCGTTGAATTGGAAGGTGAGCTCCTGTCCCACAGCTAGTGCGATCACCTGATCTCACACCTTTACCTCTCTGGTAACCTCAAGACGTTGGTGTACGAAACCCGCGCATAAATGGATGAAGATTTATTTTCCAGTCTTCAAACCGCCTGTCTTCTGGCACAACAGACACGGCCTCACGCGCTGTTGTCACGGATGCATTGAGACTGGCGGTCATCACCATGAACAATTACTGCGAACTACGTTGTTATACGATCGATGTACGGCGTGTATGTCCATAACACAATAAATATGCTGCCTTGACCATTGGTTCGCTTTCTGAACGTAATCGAATGTGGACGCACTGTAACCTATTTCAGTTTGACCCAATAGGTTTGAGACTTCCTGCATATTACTTTTTGTGCCGATTCTGCGGAGAAGCACTTAATTTTTATTTTCGTATGGTCCCTAAGTCCCGGTTTCCTGTTGTGACACCACAAGTCAAACAATGAAATCCACTGTTTTGCGGGTTATTGTAGTTCTCAAACAAAATGTCTTACAAAAACTTGTGTGTAGCTTTGTGTGAGCCAAATGCTCTGCATGTGATATAGCCATATACGTAACCATTTCCGGTACATTCGAGCGGCAGCAGACTGTGGGACCATGGAACCTCGCAGAACGCATCCAAAATCAACATCCGTGTCAGATACGACCCAAGCCATACACAACTGTTAAAGCAGCCTGTAGTAGCTGCGATAAGCTGCTTTCATTTGCAACTGCAAAGTTTATTTGCTAAGTTTTAATCCCTTCGATGCTCGAATTCTTTGTATTTCTCCCAGAAAACAGTTGTAAAATAATTTTGTTTTCCATAACGTAGTATTCCATCACTCGAGTTAATAGTAACCACTGTAGTCGCATAATGCTAACAGCCCCATGTTGGCGTTACTTGTAAATCTCGAACTCTCCTGCCACAGAGGCGGAATTCTTCCGGTCCGTGTGCATTTCCATTACCGGCAACCCTGATTTAATAATGTGATGGGTTTTAATTAGAGCCCGTTATTGGATCGCAGCCAGGGGATTATTGTATCCCGGTTGGTCAGATGTGAAGTGCCGCTCGGTGCTGTCGATCGAAATGTGACATCATATTCTGGGCACTCTCGTGCATACGGTCACTTTTTTTTTAAATGGAATACAGCCATAACCGCTCGATCAGAAAATTTTATCGCCCTCGCGATAGGGTTGCAGGGTCCAATGAATCTGAAATTGTGCACTAGGAAAATGACGTGAAGTAACACACTTGTTGTGGGTAAATTTACACAGTTGTATTTATTATCCTAATTTTGAGCTCCAGCAAAATATTCTCCTAAGAATTGGAGAGCCTTACGGAAATCGCCTGGATTCCTACGATGTGACTGCTGATCCTATGTTAAAGTATATATATATATATATATATATATATATTCACCTTTTGCAGGCAACTGCCCTTGACTATTTTCTTATTGCGGCTTACAGAGCATATTAGATGACTCTACATTACTATTATTACACGTCTTCATCACCGGAATATGAGGCGATGTTCATGGGTATGGAACACGTCAAAAGTACATAAACGCAAAGAACATTTTATACTAGAATTACACATATCGGGTGTCTCTCTCCTATGGGTTGTCAGGCGAATTTACTCTGGTGAGTTTGTGATTTAGCTTTTGTAACGTGTAGCTGGAGTCACCCCAAACAAGTTCACCTCACCGCGTCTTTCATACGAACCCAGTGACTACGGAAATGGTCAGCCCGTTTGCCATTGCAAACAAAACGATATTTAAATCGAAATTTTACGTGCTCATTCGATAGAGCGGTCCCATATTAGTCTAGTGCATTATTCGTTTAATCGTTATGTACTAAAAGGAACAGCTCTACAAGTCAGTGCGGGCCACGGCTGCTGGAGTGCTGGCTGTGCCTGATAATGCATAACGATGAAACGAATAACCCTCTAGGCTCTATCGAGTGAGTACGTAAAATCCCGATTTACAAATAATTTTGTAGGTACTTGGAAGCAGACTGAAGTTTTTTACCAAGCGAGGTATCATATGAAAGAGTCGATGAGCAGTATTTGCTTGGGATGACTCCAGCTACACGTTGCAATAAATAAATTGGAAATGTAAGCCGAAACACCAGAGAAAATTTGGCTGACGACTGTTAGGAGGGACACCTTTTAGATAGTATCCACGTTGAGATCTGACATTCGTAAAACCTTGCCGAAACATCCGTAGGCTTGTAAGACGATCCTTATATGAATGCGGGAAATATTTATCTCTGGTAATGAGACGGAGAGAGAGAGAGAAACAGAGGAGTTTGAGACGGCCGTCAGTTGCTGTTCACTTCATGTTGCTGTGGATCTTTTTGGTGAGGTCACTACATGGGTTTGAATCACGCAACCCATATCAAATTTAACCAGAACCATTCACGCCGATGATTATTAGTGTTCTAGGGCGCACAACAACGAGGTTATCAGCGCCCGTTCCCAAAATAAATGTTGACGAGTGCAGCCAAAATCTTTTAAACAAGGATCAATTCAGAGCCGATCTTTGCGAGAATTGTAAATGCGCAAATTTCAACATTGGACACAGCACATCCAAAACAAGTAGATAAAACTAAAAATAAAATACCCGTACAAAACAGGTAAAAATAATCAAGTGTGGCTCGGTGACCACTTACAAATAATGGGTGACCAAACCACTTTACAGCACATTAACATCTCAATCCCTGTATTTAGGGAAAAAGTGCAGACATCACACAAAAACGTAAAACTCTAGCCACAATCGTTTCATTATTAGTTAAAATAGAGGGCAGATCTGGTGGGAGACTTAAATCTTCCCTCAAACCTGGATATTAAACACACTCAGTAAAATATGTCGTATCGACAGCTGTGTCCCACATGTCTGACACGTTGGTGGCTCCTCACGACGTAACAGAAAACCATGTGTCAAACCTATTTTCTTGATGTCACAGCTACGAGCAGTAAATCTTTCATTTGTACTTGGCATTCTGTCTAGAAACAGAGTTTTTTTCTTCATCGATGGTTTTTAGTTGTGTGCCCACGTGATTCGGGATATCCATGTACTCCATTGCCATCCGTAATAGTACCAGGTACTAAATAACCCTCTCATTCGTAACAAGTCAGTTCGATTCTCTGGCATCAGTATTTTATATATGATTAAAGTGATGATTTCTGTTGTACGTAATTTGAATTTCAATGTTGATTAATGGACTTCGATCCACATCTTCCTATCAATAACAGGAGTACTTTCCAAATAGAGCGGTTTATTAGTAAATATGGTAAACATGCCTGTTTTCACAACACTCCCCGTATTCTTCTTGCTACCGGACACTTGTGTAATATCTTTGTTCGCAGTAGGACATCCTATCATTCCATGTCTGGAACTCCCTTGCAGATTGAAACTGTGTGCCTAACCAAGACTCGAACTCGTGACCTTTGCGTTTTGCGGGCAAGTTCTCTACCGACTGAGCTACCTAAGCACGACTCAACGCTGGTTGTCGCAGCTTCATTTCCGCCAGTACCTCATCTCCTACCTTTTAAAATCCATGGGTATCCACTTCGAGTCTCAGTCAGGCACATAGTTTTAATCTGCCAGGGAGTTTCAAATCAGTGCACACCCCGCTTCAACATCTACATCCATACTCCGCAAGCCACCTGGCGGTGTGTGGCGGAGGGTACCTTGAGTACCTATTCGGTTCTCCCTTCTATTGCAGTCTCGTATAGTTCGTGGAAAGAAGGATTGTCGGTATGCTTCTGTGTGGGCTCTAATATCTCTGATTTTATCCTCATGGTCTCTTTGCGAGATATACGTAGGAGGGACAAATATACTGCTGACTCCTCGTTGAAGGTATGTTCTCGAAACTTCAACAAATGCCCGTACCGAGCTACTGAGCGTCTCTCCTGCAGAGTCTTCCACTGGAGTTTATCTATCATCTCCGTAACGCTTTCGCGATTACTAAATGATCCTGTAACGAAGCGCGCTACTCTCCGTTGGATTTTCTTTATATCTTCTATCAACCCTATCTGGTACGGATCCCACACTGGTGAGCAGTATTCAAGAAGTGGGCGAACAAGTGTACTGTAACCTACTTCCTTTGTTTTCGGATTGCATTTCCTTAGGATTCTTCCAACGAATCTCAGTCTTGCATCTGATTTACCGACGATCAACTTTATATGATCTTTCCATTTTAAATCACTCCTAATGCGTACTCCCAGATTATTTATGGAATTAACTGCTTCCAGTTGCTGACCTGCGATAGTGTAGCTAAATGATAAGGGATCTTTCTTTCTATGTATTCGCAGCACATTTTCAGAGTGAAAAATTCACACTGGAAACATCCCCCAGGCTGAAGCTAAGCCTTGCACGTAAAATACCCATTCCTCCAGGAGAGTTACTCTTGCAAGGTTCGCACGATAATTTCATTGAAGTTTGGAAGGTACTAGATGAGGTACTAGGGGAAGTAAGGCTAAGAGGATAGATCCTGAGCCGAGGTTGGGTCGCTCAGTTGGTAGACAGCTTGTCTGCCAAAAGTAAAGGCCCCGAGTACGAATCTCTGACCAGCACACAGGCTCACAGCTGTAACAGCCAGGAAGTTTCCTGTCAGCGCAAACTGCGCTGCTCAGTGAAAATCTCAGTCTCGATTCCATGCTCTCTCTAACTGTATCGACACTGACTAAAATCGTGCACATACCCTAAAGCAACGAGTATTATTCTTCTGTTACGAATCTTGCAGTATTTTTAGGTAAGTAGTCAAAAGGATACTGATGGTCAGCAACGCAGTCACTGCTCGCTACAGATCTACTCTCACCAGATGCTCATATAAAACATCGATTTGTATTCAGGCATTAGTAATGTTTGCTCAGACAAAGTTGACACTCGGCGCGGTGTCAGACTGGAGTGAACGTGAATGGGAAATGTCTTTATGGTCGATCCCATCGGCCACCGCGTCGAGTGTCAACTTTGCACGCTTAGTATTTGCACTGAGGTTCCTACTTGCAACAGATTGTTTCCGCTGTACCAACATGAGCATATTCCGGATGATTTCCCATAACGTCACTATAGGTCGCGCTGAGTGGCCGTGCAGTTTGAGGCGCCATGTGAAGGGGTGCGCGGCCCCTCCCGCCGAAGGTTCGAGTCTCCCTGTGTTGTTCTTACAAGGGAACGTCCATTACACCCCACTGAGATTTAGATAAAAGTCGGCACAGTGGATAGGCCTTGGAAAACTGAGCACAGATCAATCGAGAAAACAGGAAGAAATTGTGTGGAACTATGAAAAAAATAAGCAAAATAGACAAACTGAGTAGTCCATGCGCAAGATACGCAACATCGTGGATTGTGTAAACTTAGCAGCGCCGTGGTCCGTGGTTAGCGTGAGCAGCTACGGAACAAGAGGTCCTTAGTTCAAGTCTTCCCTCGAGTGAAAAGTTTAATTTTTTATTTTCAGACAATTATCAAAGTTCAGGCACTCACACATAATCAACTTTGCTCTCCAAAATTCCAGGACATGTTCAGATTTGCTTCGACATATGTAGGATTTGACGGTCTACACACGGAAAAATTTGAAAACGTTAAAGATAGATGTTGTGACAGAACAGAGGGAAAACTGTGCGACTGTGAAACTGTTGCATTCATTTGTTGCAGTTTATGTGACAAACTCTTATGTTTTCATCACTTTTTTGGGAGTAATTATCACATCCACACGAAAACCTAAATCGGGCAAGGTAGAATAATCATTTTACCCATTCGCCAAGTGTACAAGTTAGGTGGGTCGACAACATATTCCTGTCATGTGACGCACATGCCGTCACCAGTGTCGTATAGAATAAATCAGACGTGTTTTCCTGTGGAGGAATCGGTTGACCT
Organism: Schistocerca serialis cubense; assembly: GCF_023864345.2. NCBI lineage: Eukaryota > Metazoa > Arthropoda > Insecta > Orthoptera > Acrididae > Schistocerca > Schistocerca serialis. The sequence goes on from NC_064638.1 coordinate 494,709,194, forward strand.
ATGACCTTGCGATCAAATGTTTTCGGTTCCCATTGGAGAGGCACGTCCTTTCGTCTGCTAATCGCACGGTTTTGCGGTGCGGTCGCAAAACACACACTAAACTTATTACAGTGAACAGAGACGTCAATGAACGAACGGACGGATCATAATTTGCGAAAATAAAGAAAATAAACTTTTCGCTCGAGGGAAGACTTGAACCATGGACCTCTTGTTCCGCAGGTGCTCACGCTAACCATGGGACCACGGCGCTCGTGAACTTACATCCTCCTTGATGTTGCCTATCTTGCGCATGGACTACTCAGCTTGTATACTTTGCTTATTTTTTCATAGTTCCACACAACTTCTTCCCGTTTTCTCGATTGATCTGTGTTCAGTTGTTCAAGGCCTATCCACTGTGTCAACTTATAACTAAATCAGAGGGGGGTGCGATGGGGAGGTTCCCTTGTCAGCATAAGTTAGTTCAAGTTAGTTTCAGCAGTGTTTAAGTCTAGGGATCGATGACTTCAGCAGTTTGGTCCCTTAAGAATTCACACACATACACACACTATTACAGTGGAAGTTAGTAACCTGCGCTCTTTTTTTTCTTTCTTTAAACTAGCTATTTCTTCTGACACCTAAGAGTCGGCTTTCCGCTGCGCGTGCAAAGGTTATATGTCGCCGGCACGCGAATGGTAGCCCGAATTGTGTTGCCTTCGCTTGGGCTTCCCAGGAAAATGGGTGCATCCAATTGCAGCAACTTCAGATTTTGGTGTAAATGGTTAGGTAATGAAGACGACAGTTAACTTTTATTCTCCACCACTCATTATAAGGTGGTTTCTGCATTATACGTAAAGAAGAGTAAAACTTGCGAAGTATCTCATGTTACGGAAGCACTCCGCCTGATTCTTTTCTCATGAATCTTACGTACCATAGAGTTTGCACGTGATGATGTCCTACGGGGAGGCGCTCAGGATAGTAGAAACACACAGCGCCAATGAAAATCTCCAACCTTACTATCCACGATCGAAACGCAGCGGCATTAAAGACTACCACACGTGCTGCGCAAGGAATTTTGCATATGGCTTCAGAGCTCTTCAGTAACCCAAGTGTAATTATACGTAATACTTAGGTTACTTGTTGAAATCAGAGCGTGAATGAAATCAAAATGCAGGAATGTGCCGGAATGCCATGTAGGTAAATGCACGACATTAATTTGTTTTCCAGTATCACCGTCAAACGCTGCCACTAAAAAAATAATGATAATGAGTATAATTCGGTAAAAGCAAACTACAACTTTTGTCACAGTGTCTCTACATCTACATCTACATGGAAACTCTGCAAATCACATTTAAGTGCCTGGCAGAGGGTTCGCGGACCACCTTCACAATTCTCTATTATTCCAATCTCATATAACGCGCGGGAAGAATGAATACCTATATGTTTCCGTACGAGCTCTGATTTCCCTTATATTATTTTGGTGATCGTTCCTTCCTATGTAAGTCGGTGTCAACGAAACATTTTCGCATTCGGAGGAGAGTGTTGGTGATTTGAATTTCGTGAGAAGATTCCGTCGCAACGAAAAACGCATTTCTTTAAATTATGTCCATTCCAAATCATGTATCATTTCTGTGACACTCTCTCCCATATTCCGCGATAGTACAAAACGTGCTGCCTTTCCTTGAACTTTTTCTATGTACTCAGTCAGTCCTATCTGGTAAGATTCCCACAACGCGCAACAGTATTCTAAAAGTGGACGGACAAGCGTACTGTAGGCAGTCTACTTAGTAGGTATGTTTCATTTTCTAAGTGTCCTGCCAATAAAACGCAGTCTTTGGTTAGCCTTCCCCACAACAATTTCTGTGTGTTCCTTCCAATTTAAATTGTTCGTAATTGTAATACCTAGGTATTTAGTTGAATTTACGGCTTTTAGATTAGACTGATTTATCATGTAACCGAAGTTTGACGCGTTGCTTTTAGCACTCATGTGGATCACCTCACACTTTTCGTTATTTAAGGTCAACTGCCACTTTTCACGCCGGCCGGAGTGGCCGTGCGGTTCTAGGCGCTACAGTCTAGAACCGAGCGACCGCTACGGTCGCAGGTTCGAATCCTGCCTCGGGCATGGCTGTGTGTGTTGTCCTTAGGTTAGTTAGGTTTAATTAGTTCTAAGTTCTAGGCAACAGATGACTTCAGAAGTTAAGTCACATAGTGCTCAGAGCCATTTGAACCACTTTTCGCACAATTAAGATATTTCTTCTTAATCGTTTTGCAGTTTGTTTTGGTCTTCTGATGACTTTATTAGTCGATAAACGACAGCGTCATCCGAAAACAACCGAAGACGGCTGCGCAGATTGTTTCCCAAATCGTTTACATACATAAGGAACAGCAAAGGGCCCGTAACACTACCTCGGGGAACGCCAGAATGCACTTCTGTTTTACTCGATGACTTTCAGTTAATTACAGCGAACTGTGACCTCTCTGGCAGGAAATCACAGATCCAGTCAGATAACAGAGACAATATTCCATAAGCACGCAATTTCACTACGAGCCACTTGTGTGGTACAGTGTCAAAAGCCTACTGGAAATCCAGAAATACGGAATCAATCTGAAATCCCTTGTCAATAGCACTCATCACTTCAAGTGAATAAATAGCTAGTTGTGTTTCACAGGAACGATGTTTCCTAAACCCATGTTGACTGTGTGTCAATAGACCGTTTTCTTCGAGGTAATTAATCATGTTCGAACACAATATATGTTCTAAAATCCTGCTGCATATCAACGCTAATATTTACTTCGTCTTCTTTTGTGAAGGCATCTACATCTAAATCTACATACATACATACTCCGCAATTAACCATACGGTGCGTGGTGGAGGGTACCTCGTACCAAAACCAGCATCTTCTCTCCTTGTTCCACTCCCAAACAGAACGAGGGAAAAATGACTGCCTATATGCCTCTGTACGAGCCCTAATCTCTCTTACCTTATCTTTGTGGTCTTTCCGCGAAATATAAGTTGGCAGTAGTAAAATTGTACTGCAGTCAGCCTCAAATGCCGGTTCTCTAAATTTCCTCAGTAGCGATTCACTAAAAGAACGCCTCCTTTCCTCCAGAAACTCCCATCCGAGTTCATGAAGCATTTCTGTAACACTCGCGTGATGATCAAACCTACCAGTAACATATCTAGCAGCCCGCCTCTGAATTACTTCTGTGTCCTCCCTCAATCCGACCTGATAGGGAACCCAAACGTTCTAGCAGTACTCAAGAATGGGTCGTATTAGTGTTTCATAAGCGGCCTCCTTTACAGATGAACCAAATGTTCAAATGTGTGTGAAATCTTATGGGACTTAACTGCTAAGGTCATCAGTCCCTAAGCTTACACACTACATAACCTAAATTATCCTAACGACAAACACACACATCCATGCCCGAGGGAGGACTCGAACCTCCGCCGGGATCAGCCGCACAGTCCACGACTGCAGCCCCCAGACCGCTCGGCTAATCCCGCGCGGCACAGATGAACCACATCTTCCCAAAATTCTACCAATGAACCGAAGACGACTATCCGCCTTCCCCACAACTGTCATTACATGCTTGCCCCACTTCATATCGTTCTGCAATGTTACGCCCAAATATTTAATCGACGTGACTTTGTCAAGCGCTACACTGCTAATGGAGAATTCTAACATTACGGGATTCTTTTTCCTATTCATCTGCATTAATTTACATTTATCTATATTTAGAGTTAGCTGCAATTCTTAATACCAATCACAAATCTTGTCCAAATCATCTTGTTTCCTCCTACAGTCACTCAACGACGACACCTTCCCGTACACCACATCATCATCATCAAACAGCCGCACATTGCTATCCACCCTATCCAAAAGATCATTTATGTCGATAGAAAACAACAGCGGACCTACCACACTTCCCTGGGGCACTCCATATGATACCCTCAGCTCCGATGAACACTCACCATCGTGGACAACGTACTGGGTTCTATTACTTAAGAAGTCTTCGAGCCACTCACATATTTGGGAACCAATCCCATATGCTCCTACCTTAGTTAGGAGTCTGCAGTGGGGCACCGAGTCAAACGCTTTCCGCAAGTCAGGGAATATGGCGTCCGTCTGATAGCCTTCATCCTTGTTTCGCAAGATATCATGTGAAAAAAGGGCGAGTTGTGTTTCGCAGGAGCGATGCTTTCTAAAGCCGTGCTGATGCATGGACAGCCACTTCTGTGTCTCAAGGAAATTCATTATGTTTGAACTGAGAATATGTTAGAGAATCCTACAACAAACCGATGTTAAGTATATTGGTCTGTAATTTTGAGAATCTATTCCTTCTACCCTTCTTATATACAGGCGTCACCTGCGCTTTTTTCCAGTCGCTCGGAACTTTACGTTGGGCAAGAGATTCGCGATAAATGCAAGCTAAGTAAGGAGACAATGCAGTAGAGTACTCTCTGTAAAACCGAATTGGAATCCCATCAGGACCTGGTGATTTGTTTATTTTCAACCCATTGAGCTGTTTCACAACCCCAGGGATGTCTATCACTATGTTCTCCATACGGGAATCTGTATTAGGCAGTTCGGAAGGCTACTGATAGTGCGGAGTATTCATACAGTAACGAAGAATTACGAATAACGAAAGTTGGAACTACCAGTAAGTAGTGCAATGAAACGGACTTCAGTAGGCTAAGTTGTTAAATGCTGAATAACGTGATTTTATGACTGCTTTGATGCGGCACGCCACGAGTTCCTCTCTTGTGCCAACCTCTTCACCTCAGAGTAGTAGGTGCAACTACTTCTTCAGTTACTTGTTAGATGTATTCCAATATCTGCCTTCCTCTACAGCTTTCATCCTCTACAGTTCTCTCACAAAGTACCATGAAAATGATTCATTGATTACTTAACAGGTGTTCTTATATCCTGTCCCTTCTCCTTCTCAGTGTTTTCTTCATTTTCCCTTCCTCGCCGATTCTGTGCAGAACATTCTCATTCCTTACAAGACCAGTCCACCTAATTTTCAATATTCGTCTGTACAATCACATCTCAAATGTTTCTATACTGTTCTGTTCCGGTTTTACCTCAAATGGTTCAAATGGCTCTGAGCTCTATGTGACATAACATCTTAGGTCATCAGTCCCCTAGACTTAGAACTACTTAATCCTAACTAACCTAAGGACATCACACATATCCATGCCCGAGGCAGGATTCGAACCTGCGACCGTAGCGGTCGCGTGGTTCCAGACTGTAGCGCCTAGAACCGCTCGGCTACCACGACCCGCTGTTCCGGTTTTCCCACTGTCCGTATTTCACTATCATACAATGCTGTGCTTTAAACATACATTCTCACCAACTTCTTCCTGAAATTAAAGCCTATGATTGAAACTAGTAGACTTCTCTTGACCCGGAATTCCCTTTTTGCTAGTGCTAGTCTGCTTTTGATATCCTCCTTGCTCCATCAGTCATTGGTTATTTTGCTGCCTAGGTCGTAGAATTCCTTAATTTTATCTACTTCGTGAACATTAATCCTGTTGTTAAGTTTCCCGCAGTTCTCATTTCTGTTACTTCTCATTACTTTCGTCTTTCTTTGATTTACTTGCAACCCACATTCTGTACTCATGAAACTGTTCGTCGATTCAACAGGTCATGTAATAGCTCTTCACTCTCTCTCAAAATAGCAATCTCATCAGCGAATCGAATCGTTGATATCCTTTCACCTTGAATTTTAATACTAGTCCTGAATCTTTCTTTTATTTTCATCATGCTTCTTCTGTGTACAGATTGAACAGTAGATGTTAAAGACTACATCCATGTCTTACACCCTTTATAATCCGAGCACTTTGTTCTTGGTCGTCGACTATTATTACTCCATGTTGGGTCTCGTACCTGTTTTGTATGTTATCTCTCCTTATAGCTTTCCACTATCTGTCTCAGTATTTCCAGTACCTTGCACCACTTTACAAAGTCTAAAACTTTTTCCAGGTCGACAAATCCTATGAACGGGTCTTCATTTTTTTTAAAAAAAATTCTTTGTTCTATTATCAACCGCAACGTCAGAATTGCCTCTCCCGTGCCTTTACCTTTTCTAAATCCAAACTAATCGTCAATTAGCACATACTCAATCTCCTTTTCCAGTCTTCTGTATATTATTCTTGTCAGCAACTTGGATTCATGAGTTGTTCAGCTGATTATAAATAAATCTCGCTTTGTCGGCTCTCCTCGGAATTGTGTGGATGATATTTTTCGAAAGTCAGATGGTACTCCGCCAGACACATACTGTACATACTGCATACCAACGTGAATAGTTGTCTTGTTGCCACTTCCCGCAATTATTTTAGAAATTCTGATGGAAAGATACCGATCCCTTCTGCCTTATTTGATCGGAAGTCCTGCAAAGCTCTTTTAATTTCTGGTTCTAATACTGGATCCCACATCTCTTCTAAATCGACTCCTGTTTCTTCTTCTATCACATCAGACAAATCCTCCTCATACAGGCTCTCGATGTATTCATTCCCCTAGTCCGCTCTCTCCTCTGCTTTTATCCGTCGCTTCCCGTTGCATTCCTACTGTTGCCAACCTTTTTTTTAATGTCATCGAAAGCTGTTTTGACTTTCCTGTATTGTGAGTCTGTCATCCCATAATTTATTTTTCGGTTTCTTCAGGTTTTTTATGGATCCATTTCATCTTCTCTGTACTTCCTATTTATTTCATTCTTCAGTGCCTTGTATTTCTCAGTGTCTGAATGTCCCTGAACATTTTTGCACTTCCTTTGTTCGTCGATCAACTGAAGTATTTCTCCGTTACCCATTGTTCCTCGCAGTTGTACATATGTATTCCTTTCCAGCTTGTGTGATTTCCATTCCTCTTCAACTGTACTGCCTACTAAGCTATTGTTTAGTGCTGTATCTATAGCCTTATAGAACTTCAAGCGTACGTCGTTATTCCTTAGTACTTCTGTATACCAATTCTTTGCGTATTGGTTCTTCCTGATTAACCTCTTAAACTTCACCCAACTCTTAATGACTACTATACTGTGATCTTAATCTGTATCTGCTCCTGGTTACAGCTTAAAATCTAGCATCTGATTTCGGAATCTCTACCCCACATTGATGTAATCTAATTGAAATCTTCTCCTGCCTCCCACCTTTTTCCAAGTACTCCTTCTCCTCTTGTGGTTCTGTAACTGAATATTCGCTATTACTAGCTGAAATTTACTGCAGAACCCAAACAATCTTTTTCCTCTCTTCTTCCTTATCTCAAACCCATATTCTCCTTTAACCTTTTAATCTGATACTTCTTCTACAAGTGCAATTCAGTCCCTTATAACTATCAGAGTTTCAACTCCCTTTATGTACTGTCCTACACTTTCATTATCCTCAAATACTTTATCTCATCATTTTCAGCTTGCGACTTCGGCATGTATACCTGAACTATCGTTGTTGTTGGTGGTTTGCTGCCGGTACTACACTACTGGCCATTAAAATTGCTACACCAAGAAGAAATGCAGATGATAAACGGGTATTCGTTGGACAAATATATTATACTAGAACTGACATGTGATTAGATTTTCACACAATTTGGGTGCATAGATCCTGAGATATCAGTACCCAGAACAACCACCTCTGGCCGCAATAACGGCCTTGATACGCCTGGGCATTGAGTCAAACAGAGTTTGGATGGCGTGTACAGGTACAGCTGCCTACGCAGCTTCAACACAATACCACAGTTCATCAAGAGTAGTGTCTGGCGTATTGTGAGGAGCCAGTAGCTCGGCCACCACTGACCAGACGTTTCCAGTTGGTGAGAGATCTGGAGAGTGTGCTGTACAGGGTAGCAGTCGAACATATTCTGTATCCAGAAAGGCATGTACAGGACCTGCGACATGCGTTCGTGCATTATGCTGCTCGAATGTAGGGTTTCGCAGGGATCGAATGAAGGGTAGAGTCACGGGTCGAAGCACATCTGAAATGTAACGACCACTGTTCAAAGTGCCGCCAATGTGAACAAGAGGTGACCGAGACGTGTAACCAATGGCACCCCAGCCGGCCGAAGTGGCCGTGCGGTTAAAGGCGCTGCAGTCTGGAATCGCAAGACCGCTACGGTCGCAGGTTCGAATCCTGCCTCGGGCATGGATGTTTGTGATGTCCTTAGGTTAGTTAGATTTAACTAGTTCTAAGTTCTAGGGGACTGATGACCTCAGCAGTTGAGTCCCATAGTGCTCAGAGCCATTTGAACCAATGGCACCCCATACCATCACGCCAGGTGATACGCCAGTATGGCGATGACGAATACACGCTTCCAATGTGCGTTCACTGCTGTGTCGTCAAACATGGATGCAACCATAACGATGCTGTAAACAGAACCTGGATTCATCCGAAAAACTGACGTTTTGCCATTCGTGCACCCTGATTCGTCGTTGGGTACACCATCGCCGGCGCTCCTGTCCCTGATGCAGCGTCAAGGGTAACCGCAGCCATGGTCTCCGAGCTGATAGTCCATGCTGTTGAAAACGTCGTCGAACTGTTCGTGCAGATGGTTGTTGTCTTGCGAACGACCCAATCTGTTGACTCGGGGAATGAGACGTGGCTGCACGATCCGTTACAGCCATTCGGATAAGATGCCTGTCATCTCGACTGCTAGTGATACGAGGCCGTTGGGATCCAGTACGGCGTTCCGTATTACCCTCTTCAGCACACCGATTCCATATTCTGCTAACAGTCATTGGATCTCGACCAACGCGAGCAGCAATGTCGCGATACGATAAACCGCAATCGCGACAGGCTACAATCCGAAATTTATCAAAGTCGGAAACGTGATGGTACGCAGTTCTACTCCTTCCACGAGGCATCACAACAGCGTTTCACCAGGTAACGCCGGTGAACTGCTGTTTGTGTATGAGAAATCGGTTGCAACCTTTCCTCATGTCAGCACGTTGTAGGTGTCACCACCGGCGCAAACCTTTTGTGAATACTCTGAAAAGCTAATCATTTGCATATCGCAGCATCTTCCTCCTATCGGTTAAATTTCGCGTCTATAGCACGTCATTTCCGTGGTGTAGCAATTTCAATGGCCAGTAGTGTAATAAAAACAACCGTATCACTGAACTGTTCACAGTGACACATTCTCTGGTCTACTATCCTAATCATAACGAATCATGCTGCGCCATTTTGTGCTACTGTTGGCATTACCCTAGACTCATCTGACCAGAAATCCTTATCTTACCTCCATTTTGCTTCACTGACCCATACTATATTTAGATTGAGCCTTTGCATTTTCCTTTACAGATTTTTTTGATTCCTTGCTACCTTCATACTTCTGACATTCCACACCCCGATTTGTACTACGTTACTCTTTTGTTGGTTTTCAATCTTTTTCTCATGGTCAAAAAAAAAAAAAAAAAAGTTGTGAAATCTTATGGGACTTAACTGCTAAGGTCATCAGTCCCTAAGCTTACACAGTACTTAACCTAAATTATCCTAAGGACAAACACACACAAACCCATGCCCGAGGGAGGACTCGAACCTCCGCTGGGACCAGCCGCACATTCCATGACTGCAGCGCCTGAGACCGCTCGCCTAATCCCGCGCGGCTCTCATGGTCACCTCCCCCTTCAGTCTCCTCCCAGAAACTCGAATGGTGTACTATGCCATAATGTTTCGCCAATGGGTATATCGTCATGACAGTTTTTCATATACAGTCCCCATGCTTTGTGGATACACATTATTTGTCATTAATGCAATGCCGGAGGATGAAAAGACCTCTTCTGTTCTAAAGTTCTTTTATTATCACACGACCGTTTTCGGCCTCTTATAAGCCCATCTTCAGGTGTCGTAACTTGGTGCTGTGGCTCCCGAGCACCGCGCGGGACTTGTACTGAGCGCAGTGTGGTACCTTTATTTTTTTATTTTCATTTTTCGTTCTGACTGTTTTGATGCTGCCCGCCACGAATTCCTCTCCTGTGATAACCTCTTCATCTAAGAGTAGCAGTGGACTTGGAACCTACGTCCTCAACTATTTGCTATATATATTCCAACATCTGTCTTCCTCTACAATTGTTGCCTCTACAGGTCCCTCTACGACCACGGAAGTCATTTCCTCATGTCATAACAGATGTGCTATCATCCTGTCCCTTCCCCCTATCGGTGTTTTCCACGCTTTCGTTCCCTCACCGGTTCTGAGCAGAACCTAGTGATTCCTTACAAGACCTGGCTACCTAATTTTCAACATTCGTCTGTAGTAACACATCTCAAATGCTTCGTTTCTCTTCTGTTCCGGTTTTCCCACAGTCCATGTTTCACTACCGTACAATGCTCTCCTCCAGACGTACATTCTCAGAAATCTGTGGTACGCCAGAACATTTCCTCCCCCCCCCCCCCCCCCCAAAGCGCCAGACCGTCGCCTTGTATGGAGTGCGACCATAGGGAGTACGACTACGGCGGGTGATGCAGAATTGTGGGTGCAACGTCGGGCCGCAAGCTGACTGCGGGCGACGTGAAGCTTCCGGTCGTACACCGCCATCCGGCCTGCGCTCTGGCAGAAACGTCCCCCGGAAAACGACCAGAAGGGTACGCGTCCACCTCCTGCTGCCATGAACCAGATGAAGAAGGCGGCGACTGCTGCCGTGTGGACGGATCCAGCTCCATCGGCAGAACGAGAGGAGGCGGAAGAGGCGAAGGCTCCGCCTCCATGGGGTGGTCCAGAGGTGTCGTGATGACACCGTCTGGCAGCTGCTGTGGCCGCGATGTCTTCTGGATCCCTGAATCTGGGAAAAAGAGACTGAAAGATTGTCGTGTACGTGACAGAGTTGATTTTCATGGCAACGCTGCAAGCCATCTGGACCTGAAAGAAGATAAATGCAAGTGCCAAGTGACGGACGATCTCGCCTCGCGCCAACCGTCTGCTGCCGCTAAAAACCCTGTAAAAACATCAAGAGGGGCGAAGCGATACTTGCCGCCTTCCTTCGGTGCCGAATGCTGGGGAATGTGGAGCAGGTGGAGAAGTGTCCGATGGCGGTGGTTGTGAAGCAATTCCGCCAGCGATGATCCATCTCGTTAGTGCGAATGATACGAGGCGAGAAACAGTTGCAACGCTTGATCCCTCATGTGTGCGGAACGAAGATTTGCCATCTTCCGCTTGAAGGTTCTGATAAACACGTTCCGCTTCACCGTTTGACTGTGGATGCACTACTTAAATACTGTATTCCATTGCGTTTACAGAATGTTTGAAACTCGTTGAACGTGAACTTAAGGCCGTTGTCTGACATTATTACTTCAGGTAAACCTTCGAGGAAAAAAAACGATAACAACACCTTGATTGTGCTACATGACGTTGTCGGGGTCAACGCCACAGCAAAAGGAAACTTGCTTTATGAGTCAACCACAATGGAGCAGCGAGTGTTCCAAAAAGGTACCGCAAAGTCAGTGTGCACTCATTGCCATGGTGATTGCGACTTACGGCAAGCAGAGAATTTTTGTGGGGAAGTGGACTGATTTTCGGTACATCCGTGACACTGTGACGTCATCTATTCTATTTGGGCGTCCACCCCTTCCAAGAACAGTGTCGACGCGCTAACTGTTTCGTACACACAACGCCCCAGTGTCCTTGGTGAAGTAATTGCAACACTTCTTTTTGCAAAGATTTAGGTATCAACATACGTGCCTGCCAGCTGTCATTTTGTACAAGAATTACACCGTTCTGTAGAGCAACGCTATTCCGACGTGCAAAGTATCGTCGCACTACAGAGTTCTTTGTGGTATTCACTGAGTGAGGGCAAGATGTGTGAATTTATGTTAGCAAAACGTTCAAATCTGGATAGCTTCCGTGGCCTGTGCAATTTTCGTACTGTTCAGCGGGAAAGACTGAAGCAATTCAAAATCCTGAGCATGGACATGACAACAAGATGCAGTACAGGGGTAAAAGTCTGTATCAGAGCCAATCGGAAGACGTAAAATTGCGTTTGCATTACCATGTGATCCGTCGAACGATACACAATAGCTGTGGCCTAGCGGTTGTAGGTGCTTCAGTCCGGAACCGCGCAACCGCTACTTCGCATGTTCGAATCCTGCCTCGGGGATGGATGTGTGTGATATCCTTAAGTTGGTTAGGTTTAAGTAGTTCTGAGTCTAGGGGTAGCGTCTTTGATTCATGATCAAAACGTCTTCGGTCCCGGGTTCGATCCCCGCCACTGCCTAAATTTTGATAAATAATCAGCATTGGCGGCCGATGACTTCCGGCATAAGAAGTCAGCATCATTCTGCCAACAGCCTTGTCAAAGAGGGCGGAGGAGCGGATAGAGGTTCAGGGCACTCTCTTGTCCTAGGGGTGGGAAATTGTCCCTAAAGGCGGAAGAATCAGCAATGATCATCGACATGAGGATGCAGAAGGCAATGGAAACCACTGCATTAAAGACACGTAACGTGTATCCACAGGACATGTGGCCTGTAATTGAAGAAGTGTCATGATGATCTCTCCATTGGCAAAAGATTCCGGAATAGTCCCCCATTCGGATCTCCGGGAGGGGACTGCCAAGGGGGAGGTTACCATGAGAAAAAGTTTGAATAATTTACGAAAGGATAAAGTTCTACGAGTCGGGGCGTGGAATGTCAGAAGCTTGAACGTGGTAGGGAAACTAGAAAATCTGAAAAGGGAAATGCAAAGGCTCAATCTAGATATAGTAGGGGTCAGTGAAGTGAAGTGGAAGGAAGACAAGGATTTCTGGTCAGATGTGTATCGGGTAATATCAACAGCAGCAGAAAATGGTATAACAGCTTGAGGCTGTTGCCAATGGGCATCACTGTGGGGGTCCGGATGGGGGTTTGTCGGGGACGGCCAGCTAGTCCCACGCATCCCCTGATCGGACTACGACTGTGGTTGCCCGGGATACTGCCCGCATTGAGGCTGATCCCTCACCTGTGGTAGAGTGGGAGGTCGTTTCAAGGTGCGGCAGGGGGCGAAAGACATTCCGGAGGGCTGAACGGAAAGCCTCTCCAGTTTGTCTGACGAACCAGTTTCAGGCTCTGTCTCAGGCTGATACTGATCTTCGGCCTGACATGGCTGCTTGTCCTGTTCCAGAAGTTGCCCCTCAGTCTGCAAGATCCGGGCAGTTGCAGAGGGTGGGCTTACTGGTAGTTGGGAGCTCCAACGTCAGGCGCGTAATGGGGCCCCTTAGGGAAATGGCAGCAAGAGAGGGAAGAAAACCAATGTGCACTCCGTGTGAATACCGGGGGGAGTCATTCCTGATGTGGAAAGGGTCCTTCCGGATGCCATGAAGGGTACAGGGTGCACCCATCTGCAGGTGGTCGCTCATGTCGGCACCAATGATGTGTGTCGCTATGGATCGGAGGAAATCCTCTCAGGCTTCCGGCGGCTATCTGATTTGGTGAAGACTGCCAGTCTCGCTAGCGTGATGAAAGCAGAGCTCACCATCTGCAGCATCGTCGACAGGACTGACTGCGGACCTTTGGTACAGGGCCGAGTGGACGGTCTGAATCAGAGGCTGAGACGGTTCTGCGATCGTGTGAGCTGCAGATTCCTCGACTTGCGCCATAGGGTGGTGGGGTTTCGGGTTCCGCTGGATAGGTCAGGAGTCCTCTACACGCAACATGCGGCTACACGGGTTGCAGGGGTTGTGTGGCGTGGGCTGGGCGGTTTTTTTAGGTTAGATGGCCTTGAGCAAGTACAGAAAGGGCAAAGTCAGGACATGCGGGGACCAAGCAGCAATCGGTATTGTAATTGTAAATTGTCGAAGCTGCGTTGGTAAAGTATCGGAACTTCAAGCGCTGATAGAAAGCACCGAAGCTGAAATCGTTATAGGTACAGAAAGCTGGCTTAAGCCAGAGATAAATTCTGCCGAAATTTTTACAAAGTTACAGACGGTTTTTAGAAAGGATAGATTGCATGCAACCGGTGGTGGAATGTTCGTCGCTGTTAGTAGTAGTTTATCCTGTAGTGAAGTAGAAATGGATAGTTCCTGTGAATTATTATGGGTGGAGGTTACACTAAACACCCGAACTAGGTTAATAATTGGCTCCTTTTACCGATCTCCCGACTCAGCAGCATTAGTGGCAGAACAACTGAGAGAAAATTTGGAATACATTTCACATAAATTTTCTCAGCATGTTATAGTCTTAGGTGGAGATTTCAATTTACCAGATATAGACTGGGACACTCAGATGTTTAGGACGGGTGGTAGGGACAGAGCATCGAGTGACATTATACTGAGTGCACTATCCGAAAATTACCTCGAGCAATTAAACAGAGAACCGACTCGTGGAGATAACATCTTGGACCTACTGATAACAAACAGACCCGAACTTTTCGACTCTGTATGTACAGAACAGGAAATCAGTGATCATAAGGCCGTTGCAGCATCCCTGAATATGGAAGTTAATAGGAATATAAAAAAAGGGAGGAAGGTTTATCTGTTTAGCAAGAGTAATAGAAGGCAAATTTCAGTCTACCTAACAGATCAAAACGAAAATTTCTGTTCCGACACTGACAATGTTCAGTGTTTATGGAAAAAGTTCAAGGCAATCGTAAAATGCGTTTAGACAGGTACGTGCCGAGTAAAACTGTGAGGGACGGGAAAAACCCACCGTGGTACAACAACAAAGTTAGGAAACTACTGCGAAAGCAAAGAGAGCTCCACTCCAACTTTAAACGCAGCCAAAACCTCTCTGGCAAACCGAAGCTAAGCGATGTCAAAGTTAGCGTAAGGAGGGCTATGCGTGAAGCGTTCATTGAATTCGAAAGTGAAATTCTATGTACCGACTTGACAGAAAATCCTAGGAAGTTCTGGTCTTACGTTAAATCAGTAAGCGGCTCGAAACAGCATATCCCGACACTACGGGATGATGATGGCGTTGAAACAGAGGATGACACGCGTAAAGCTGAAATACTAAACCCCTTTTTCCAAAGCTGTTTCACAGAGGAAGACCACACTGCAGTTCCTTCTCTAAATCGTCGCACAAACGAAAAAATGGCTGACATCGAAATAAGTGCCCAAGGAATAGAGAAGCACCTGGAATCACTCAACAGAGGAAAGTCCACTGAACCTGACGGGATACCAATTCGATTCTACACAGAGAACGCGAAAGAACTTGCCCCCCTTCTAACAGCCGTGTACCGCAAGTCTCTAGAGGAACGGAGGGTTCCAAATGATTGGAAAAGAGCACAGATAGTCCCAGTCTTCAAGAAGGGTCGTCGAGCAGATGCGCAAAACTATAGACTTATATCTCTGACGTCGATCTCTTGTAGAATCTTAGAACACGTTTTTTGCTCGCGTATCATGTCATTTCTGGAAACCCAGAATCTACTATGTAGGAATCAACATGGATTCCGGAAACAGCGATCGTGTGAGACCCAACTCGCCTTATTTGTTCATGAGACCAAGAAAATATTAGATACAGGCTCCCAGGTAGATGCTATTTCTCTTGACTTCCGGAAGGCGTTCGATACAGTTCCGCACTGTCGCCTGATACACAAAGTAAGAGCCTTCGGAATATCAGACCAGCTGTGTGGCTGGATCGAAGAGTTTTTACCAAACAGAACACAGCATGTTGTTATCAATGGAGAGACGTCTACAGACGTTAAAGTAACCTCTGGTGTGCCACAGGGGAGTGTTATGGGACCATTGCTTTTCACAATATATATAAATGACTTAGTAGATAGTGTCGGAAGTTCCATGCGGCATTTCGCGGATGATGCTGTAGTATACAGAGAAGTTGCAGCATTAGAAAATTGTAGCGAAATGCAGGAAGATCTGCAGCGGATAGGCACTTGGTGCAGGGAGTGGCAACTGACCCTTAACATAGACAAATGTAACGTATTGGGAATACATAGAAAGAAGGATCCTTTATTGTATGATTATACGATAGCGGAACAAACACTGGTAGCAGTTACCTCTGTAAAATATCTGGGAGTATGCGTGCGGAACGATTTGAAGTGGAATGATCATATAAAATTAATTGTTGGTAAGGCGGGTAGCAGGTTGAGATTCATTGGGAGAGTGCTTAGAAAATGTAGTCCATCAACAAAGGAAGTGGCTTACAAAACACTCGTTCGACCTATACTTGAGTATTGCTCATCAGTGTGGGATCCGTACCAGATCGGTCTGACGGAGGAGATAGAGAAGATCCAAAGAAGAGCGGCGCGTTTCGTCACAGGGTTATTTGGTAACCGTGATAGCGTTACGGGTATGTTTAATAAACTCAAGTGGCAGACTCTGCAAGAGAGGCGCTCTGCATCGCGGTGTAGCTTGCTCGCCAGGTTTCGAGATGGTGCGTTTCTGGATGAGGTATCGAATATATTGCTTCCCCCTACTTATACCTCCCGAGGAGATCACGAATGTAAAATTAGAGAGATTAGAGCGCGCACGGAGGCTTTCAGACAGTCGTTCTTCCCGCGAACCATACGCGACTGGAACAGGAAAGGGAGGTAATGACAGTGGCACGTAAAGTGCCCTCCGCCACACACCGTTGGGTGGCTTGCGGAGTATCAATGTAGATGTAGATGTTGGATTCGTTATGAATAGGAAGGTAGGGCAGAGGGTGTGTTACTGTGAACAGTTCAGTGGCCGGGTTGTTCTAATCAGAATCGACAACAGACCAACACCGACAACGATAGTTCAGGTATACATGCCGACGTCGCAAGCTGAAGATGAACAGATAGATAAAGTGTATGAGGATATTGAAAGGGTAATGCAGTATGTAAAGGGGGACGAAAATCTAATAGTCTTGGGCGACTGGAATGCAGTTGTAGGGGAAGGAGTAGAAGAGAAGGTTACAGGAGAATATGGGGTTGGGACGAGGAATGAAAGAGGAGAAAGACTAATTGAGTTCTGTAACAAGTTGCAGCTAGTAATAGCGAATACCCTGTTGAAGAATCACAAGAGGAGGAGGTATACTTGGAAAAGGCCGGGAGATACGGGAAGATTTCAATTAGATTACATCATGGTCAGACAGAGATTCCAAAATCAGATACTGGATTGTAAGGCGTACCCAGGAGCAGATATAGACTCATATCACAATATAGTAGTGATGAAGAGTAGGCTGAAGTTCAAGACATTAGTCATGAAGAATCAATACGCAAAGAAGTGGGATACGGAAGTACGAAGGAATGACGAGATAAGTTCGAAGTTCTCTAACGCTATAGATACAGCAATAAGGAATAGCGCAGTAGGCAGTACAATTGAAGAGGAATGGACATCTCTGAAAAGGGCCATCACGGAAGTTGGGAAGGTACATAGGTACAAAGAAGGTAGCTGCGAAGAAACCATGGGAAACAGAAGAAATACTTCAGTTGATTGATGAAAGGAGGAAAATCAGGAATACAGAAATACAAGTCGCTGAGGAATGAAATAAATAGGAAGTGTAGGGAAGCTAAGACGAAACGGCTACAGGAAAAATGTGAAGACATCGAAAAAGATATGATTGTCGGAAGGACAGACTCAGCATACAGGAAAGTCAAAACAACCTTTGGTGACATTAAAAGCACGGTGGTAACGTTAAGGGTGCAACGGGAATTCCACTGTTAAATGCAGAGGAGAGAGCAGATAGGTGGAAAGAATACATTGAAAGCCTCTATGAGCGGGAAGATTTGTCTCATGTGATAGAAGAAGGAACAGGAGTCGATTTAGAAGAGACAGCGGTGCCAGTATTACAATCACAATTTAAAGGAGATTCGGAGGACTTACGGTCGAATAAGGCATAAGGGATAGATAACATTCCATCAGAATTTCTAAAATCATTGGGGGAAGTGGCAACAAAACGACTATTCACGTTGGTGTGTAGAATATATGAGTCTGGCGATATACCATCTGACTTTCGGAAAAGCATCATCCACACAATTCCGAAGACGGCAAGAGCTGACAAGTGCGAGAATTATCGCACAATCAGCTTAACAGCTCATGCATCGAAGCTGCTTACAAGAATAATATACAGAAGAATGGAAAAGAAAATTGAGAATGCGCTATGTGACGATCAGTTTGGCTTTGGGACAAGTAAAGGGACGAGAGAGGCAATTCTGACGTTACGGCTAATAATGGAAGCAAGGCTAAAGAAAAATCAAGACACTTTCATAGGATTTGTCGACCTGGATAAGCGTTCGACAATATAAAATGGTGCAAGCTGTTCGAGATTCTGAAAAAAAGTAGGGGTAAGCTATAGGGAGAGACGGGTCATATACAATATGTACAACAACCAAGAGGGAATAATAAGAGTGGACGATCAAGAACGAAGTGCTCGTATTAAGAAGGGTGTAAGACAAGGCTGTAACCTTTCGCCCCTCCTCTTCAATCTGTACATCGAGGAATCAATGATGGTAATAAAAGAAAGGTTCAGGAGTGGAATTAAAATACAAGGTGAAAGGATATCAATGATACGATTCGCTGATGACATTGCTATCCTGAGTGAAAGTGAAGAAGAATCAAATGATCTGCTGAACGGAATGAACAGTCTAATGAGTACACAGTATGGTTTGAGAGTAAATCGGAGAAAGACGAAGCTAATGAGAAGTAGTAGAAATGAGAACAGCGAGAAACTTAACATCAGGACTGATGGTCACGAAGTCAATGAAGTTAAGGAATTCTGCTACCTAGGCAGTAAAATAACCAATGACGGACGGACCAAGGAGGACATCAAAAGCCGACTCGCTATGGCAAAAGAGGAATTTCTGGCCAAGAGAAGTATACTAATATCAAATACCGGCCTTAATTTGAGGAAGAAATTTCTGAAGATGTACGTCTGGAGTACAGCATTGTATGGTAGTGAAACATGGACTGTGGGAAAACCGGAACAGAAGAGAATCGAAGCATTTGAGATGTGGTGCTATAGGCGAATGTTGAAAATTAGGTGGACTGATAAGATAAGGAATGAGGAGGTTCTACGCAGAATCGGAGAGGAAATGAATATGTGGAAAACACTCATAAGGAGAAGGGACAGGATGATAGGACATCTGCTAAGACATGAGGGAATGACTTCCATGGCACTAGAGGGAGCTGTAGAGGGCAAAAACTGTAGAGGAAGACAGAGATTGGAATGTCAAGCAAATAATTGAGGACTTACGTTGCAAGTGCTACTCTGAGATGAAGAGGTTAGCACAGGAAAGGAATTCGTGGCGGGCCGCATCAAACCAGTCAGTAAACTGATGACAAAAAAAAGTCTAGGGACTGATGACCTCACATGTTAAGTCCCATAGTGCTTAGAGCCACTTGAACCATTTGACGCACGATCTAGTAGTGGTATTGAGACAACAACAAAGCCCATCTTTGCAATTTGTGGGCAGTTCGTACAGGAATCGGTTTCGTCGGATGAAACAAGGACTGCTAAAGCTTGTGATCCGTTGTTAAGTAGAATTTTCCTCCATACAAATAGTGGTGGAATTTGGTGACACCATACACAATATCCAAAGTCTCTTTTTGAATTTGCGAATAGTTACATTGAGCTTCGGACAACACTTCTGATGCGAAAGCAATAGGCCCGTCTTTATCACCAATTCTATGTGAAAGCACTCCACCGACTCCATAAGAGGAAGCGTCAACTTGCAGTACAAGTGATTTGTCAGGATCAATGTGAACTAAGCATCGATCACTGAGCAATGCATTTTTAAGTGTTTGAAAAGCTGCTTGGCACTCATCTGTCAAAACGAAGGGGATATTCCTGCAACGCAAGCGATGCAATGGAGCCCCAACTCGTGCAGCATTCGGTATGAACCGAGTATAATAGTTCATTTTCCCTAAAACTTACTGCAATTCTGTGATATTTCGAGGAACCGCTAAGACTCGTATAGCCAACAAATGCACCTGAAAAGGATGTACACCTTGAGTGTTTATGAAATGACCAAGATAGTACAACTCAGGTTTTAAAAAAAATCACACTTGTCCAGTCAACACTTTAGTCTTGCATCAGATAACACACAAAACAAAGCACGTAAATTTGCGTTATGTTCTTCAGGTGTACGACCTGCTACATCAGTATCATCCAAATAGTTTGAAAAGTTTGGTATGTGTGCAGTCGCCTGTTCCAAATACCGCTGGATAATGGCGGATGCGGAAGCACTGCCAAAAGGCAAACAAATTTTTAAACAAGCCCAAATGAGTATTTACTACACACGCTTTTTGAGAGTCATCTTCGAGCGATAGTTGAAGATACGTGTCTCGCAAATCAATTTTAGAAAGGTAGCTTCCAGTGCCTAATTTGTCCCTGAGATCCTCTGAGCATGGCAATGGATAAGTAACAATGAGAGTTCGTGGTTTGACTGTAGACAAAGTCGACACAGACGCGAATGCGACCTGAAGGTTTGGGGAGAAAAACTAGTGGACTTGCCTATTGACTAGCTGATATGGGCGCAATTACTCTGTTATCTTGTAATTTTTTAAGTTCAGCTGCGACTTTGTCCCATAATGCAATAGGAACAATTCAGGCTTTGCAAAATTGTGGCTGAGCGTAATATTTGCAACAAAATTATTAGCTTTCCCTAAACCTTCAGATAAGTGTTCCGAAAATTCTTTTAGCAAGGTAGCTATACTGTGGTTTGCATTCAGTGCAGACACGGACAACACATTGGCCTGAATGTTAAGGCCAAACTAATTTTAAAAAATCAAGTCCAAATATGTTCTTACAATTGTATGATTGCAGCACTTTTAAAGTCGTTATTCACATATGCAAGCGACTCATGGCAGGCGATGTACATGTTCTGAGAATGGGAACTTGCCTATGGTAATCCGTCAGATGCGTACTAGTTTTAGACAGACATGGGGGTGCCTAACAGTTCATATGTGTCACGATCTAGCAATGTGACAGAGGCACCCGTGTCCATCTGAAACTTAAACATTTCCCACAAATAAGTAAATGAACGAAAAGTTTGTTTGACTGACAGATCACTGACAAAACTGTATGCTTGCTAGTTGCAGTCTTTGAATATACCTGTACGGCATTAGTGACATGGGCCTTGTGACATGAGTTTTGAGAGTGGGTCGAGTCCTTATGTTTGTTCCGTTGCAAACATACAGATTGCACACGTCTTTTCCTACCGCAGGCCGGGGTGGCCGAGAGGATCTAGGCGCTACAGTCTGGAACCGCGCGACCGCTACGGTCGCAGGTTCGAATCCTGCCTCGGGCATGGGTGCGTGTGCTGTCCTTAGGTTAGTTAGGTTTACGTAGTTCTAAGTTCTAGGGGACTGATGACCTCAGAAGTTAAGTCCCATAGTGCTCATGGGACATTTTTTAAACCTCTCCTACCACAAGCGCCGGCCGGAGTGGCCGTGCGGTTCTAGGCGCTACAGCCTGGAACCGAGCGACCGCTACGGTCGCAGGTTCGAATCCTGCCTCGGGCATGGATGTGTGTGATGTCATTAGGTTAGTTAGGTTTAATTAGTTCTAAGTTCTAGGCGACTGATGACCTCAGAAGTTAAGTCGCATAGTGCTCAGAGCCATCCTACCACAAGCGTTACACTGAGCTTGTCGGGCCGGGCCAGTCTTGGCGTTTGTGCCGTTAAAAATACCAAGGGGAAGACTTCACTCCGTTCGCCTGTGTAGCCGCCTGTGCAGTGAACTGCCCATGCGGCGTGGAAAAGTGTTGTTTACTCGGCTTAGCTAGCACACGCCACCGGTGCAGAATGGGGCGATCGCAAGCAAGAGAGACAACCTAGCCGCGCGGGATTAGCCGTGCGGTCTTAGGCGCTGCAGTCACGGACTGTGCGGCTGGTCCCGGCGAAGGTTCGAGTCCTCCCTCGGGCATAGGTATGTGTGTGTTTGTCCTTAGGATAATTTAGGTTAAGTAGTGTGTTAGCTTAGGGACTGATGACCTTAGCAGGTAAGTCCAAATGACGGATCGGAGTGTTTCAAAATTTGTTCTCTGGGTTTAACATCAGATACATTGTACACGATCACATGACGCCATATAAAATCTGAATATAAAGCACCGAAAGCACATTTTAATTTACATTTCCTTGTCATACCCTGCAAATATGTTACCTACTCGCGATAAGTTTGTTCTAAACGATTTTTGCTATAAAAGAATTGATACATAGCTGCTAGCATATTCACTAGTTGGTCATAATAGTTAGTTAGCGAAGCAATAACGTGGTCGTAACTAAGTGCACTCTGGGTGGCGTTAGGAAAGAGTTTTTGAATTAATCTGAACACTGCAGTTCCTACTGTGGATAATACATATGGAAGTTTCACAGTACCTGCAAATTTGTGTGCTACTAGGTGTGCCTCAAATTGGTGCAACCCCTCGAGCCATTCCTTTTTGTGTTCAAAAAACTATCGAAAAGGTGCAATAGCAGCTGTAGCAGGCGGTACTTGTTTCGTAGGGAACGCAGCGTTGTGGAGTACCTACTGCACCGTACTGGGTAGTGCTGATATCTACTGTGTCTGAGAGTGAAACATCTGCATGAGCTGTGTGACATCTAACACTTGCGGCTCTGGCGCATGAGCGGGGGGCAAGACAGGTGAGGTGGTCATGCTGGAAGTCACAAATGCAACAAACAGACAAAAATACACAGCTGGCCACCGTAAATGCAACACCAAGAAAGACAAGAGGTAGCACAACAAAATTTATTTTGTAGATAACATGTTGACCAAGTATCAAATGATTACGTTTACTGATGTCTGTGACATGTGGTTCCTGCCAGAATCAGTAGCCAGAGTAGCCGCCATTGTTGGAGATCACCGCTGCCACACGTCTCGGCTTTGAGTCAAAGAGACGTTGGATGTGTTCCTGGAATACAGCAGCCCAAGCAGCTTCCACACGTTGCCAAAGATCATCTGGTGTGGCAGCTGGGGATGTAATCTGGGTCACTCGTTGAAAGATCGGGAGAGCGAGCCGGCCAGGGAAGCACTTCAATCTGGTTATTGACGAAGAACCTTTGGACAATGGGTGCCACGTGTGGTCGCGCATTATCCTGTTGAAATATTGCTGTGGGCGAGCCCTGAAGGTAAGGAAGGACAACTGGCTCCAGCACCTCGGATATGTAGCGCCGGCTATTTAAAGTACTGGCAATGCGTACTAGAGGCGTGCGAGAGTAATATCCAATACCGCCCCATACCATAATATCCGGTGCAAGACCAGTGTGGCGGTGCATAATGCAGCTGTCCAGCATCCTCTCTCCACGGTGTCTCCACACTCGAATCCGACCATCGTGGTGCTGCACACAGAAGCGTGCCTCGTCAGTAAAGACAACGTCATTCCATTCTGCCGTCCACATCCGTCTGTCATCACACCATTGGCGACGGAGACGTCTGTGGTTCTGCGTCAATGGTAGACGAAGCAATGGACGTCTTGCGGATAGACCACTCTGCTGTAAACGGCGTCGAATGGTACGCGCAGACACTGGATGATGCGTTGCAGACGCAATGTGCTGTGCTATGGTTCGGGATGTCACTGAGCGATCCGTCACTGCCATGCGCACAATTTGCCTATCAGCACGTGCAGTGGTGCACCGAGGTGAATGCGATCGACCACATCGGTCCGTCGTACCATCCTGCATCCAACGGTCACATATCCGCATTACAGTTGTTTGGCTTCGTCCAACACGACTAGCGATTTCTCTGTATGATAATCCACGATCTCGTTAAGCCACTATCCTTCCTCTGTCGAACTCGGATACTTGATCAAACGATGTTCGCTGTTGTCTACGAGGCATAACTGATCGTCTTGTGAAACAGCCACAAGGTAAACACACGTGCCGAACGTACACTCGTCGAAATCGCCAAGCCTTAAATGGCGCTATATGGTGGTGCCACAGGCGCCCGTGATGTGCGTCTGCGCTGAAATTCTAATCAGTTGCATATCTCATCGCTGCAAACCCATGGTGTAAATTTCACTTGATTCGGATGCTTCCTTCAGGGTGTTGCATTTACGGTGGCCAGCAGTGTATGTACGAACATCTTTTCTGCAACGCCGACCTGAAAACACGAATTAGCAACAACGACAGGAAACTTTTAAACGCATAAGCGGCTTGCAAAGTAAAGGCAAGAAAAAATTAAGGCGCCAACATGGCATAAACGAAAAATTTGCGGTCATCAGGCACTGGTTTCGGCAGGTACTCGTCCCCAAAATGTTGAATCCTCGTCATCAAAGGTGGGGTCCAGCACACTCGCCTCGTATAACTTTCCTAAGGGATGCTGCGTTCTCCGAATGCTATACAATTCAAGGAAATAACATTAGCATTCTAATTACAATAGAGCAGATTAACAATACTTAACATGAATGTACTTCCTGTTGTCGCAAGCGATTGGCGACAGGCAGAGTCTTTGGCTACATGCAATGTTCCTGCAAGTTTGAAACACAGTTTATGGATCACTAATAACTTTTCTCGCAGCCCTCTCTGCTAGGCCGCGCTAATACTCTGCGAATACTGTCCACTAATGTCCGGCTGTGGCTGGCAGGAGCGGCGCTTACATTTACTTCGGCTAGATGGCGCTCCTGCCGTGTTGCGGTCGTAATCAGCGCACCATTGGCCGGCGTCGCCTCACAACCTTCTCTGGTCTAGCGTTCTTCATCTTCGTTCCGGCACTTGTCGTCACACTAGATCAAAAAATCATATCACATCCTATATTCACTTCCCTGGTTACCGGTATCTAGCACGAATTCATTTTACATTCTCTTTGATATACACTACCCAGTCACATTAAAGTGAATCAGCAACAACTTCTCACAGACGGCAGATGGCAACACTAGCATGCATGACTCGTAAAGCGCGTTGGGCAACGCTGTAAAGATTGCAGTCGTTTTAATGCTGAAACCGAACGTTTTATCTGACCTCCAGAGAGCATGTTCATTGGCTTTATAGCCAAGGGTTGAAGCATTCCCGAAAGGGCTAAGTTTGTAAACTATGCTCTTGCTGTCAACGTTAAAATATACCGTACATGGCATAATGGCGCAATCCATAAATGGAGCCGAGGTAACTGTAGTGCACTATGGTCCATAGAAGACAGAGCTAAACTATGGCTGCAGAGAAATGTACAGGCGAATAGACGTGAGAGTACTAACAGTGGAGGACTTGTGAAGCTCGTCTGTGGAATGCGGTAAACAGAGCAGTCGTTGCCGTAGTGGGGAAACGACTGACAACTCAGATGGAAATGAGGCTACTAATGGTGTCTCCTCAACGACTGTTCAGCGACGTTGTGCATACGGGCCTCTGCAGCGATCGCCTTGTTCATGCACCCATAGTAATTGCTGGAATTTACCCACAAAGGTCGCAACTGGAAGTCCGCTGATTGGCAACAGGTGGCCTTTCCAGATGATTCACGTTACGTGCTCCATCGGACAGATCACCATTGGCGTGTACACCTCTTCAACAACCTCCTGAAAATCCCAGGCTGGAGGAGGGAGCGTTGTGGTGGGGGAAATGTATTGGGGATTCCCTGGACAGTCTCGTCACAATGAGGCACAATGCATCAGCATAAGTATGCATCTATCCTTCAGGATCATGTCCACCCTTTTATTTAATCATCAGTCTTCTGACTGATTTGATGCTGCCTGCCACGAATTCCTCTCCTGTGTAAGGTGTCAGGCAAATCCAACACCTTCCATGAAAACCCTGACATGATAGCAAATCCGGCAGTATGTCACATAGCTCCAAATAAATCCCGACATTAAATTAACCAAAGTAATACGATCAATGAGTAAGCAAATGGAATACCACAGACTAACACAAGAACGCCTAAATGCATGTCATACCTTCCCACCGTGAAACAGACACAGTTCCGATGGGAGAACCGAGAACAGAAGCCGAGAGCAGAGTCGTGTAAGCTAGAAGGCCCTACGATAAGGGACGGACACCCACATTGCTGGCCGATCGCCAAGAACAGCCCCCAGCCCATGTTAAAAGATAGAGCCCTCCAGAAGAACAGTATAGATCATACGATAACACTGGAAGGGCCACACCAGCTGCAAGTTTTAGCGTGAGACTATACGCGTCTCTGTTACGTTGCAAACATTAAAAACATTGCCCCATCACGAAAAGTATAACGTTTCTCATTGGATACACAGAATTTTTG
Source organism: Schistocerca serialis cubense (assembly GCF_023864345.2). NCBI lineage: Eukaryota > Metazoa > Arthropoda > Insecta > Orthoptera > Acrididae > Schistocerca > Schistocerca serialis. Next base: position 494,735,181 of record NC_064638.1, read on the forward strand.
TAGGCAGAGCTTAAGGTTAACATTGAGATCCTGACTGGTCAGTTGAAAACACAGCCAGATACCTTTTTCTTAAATCCACTTTCGTAAATGGTAGTAAAGAGAAGTTAGGGAGAGTTGCTATCAAGACGGCGAGGTGTGTGGAGCTGCACCGCCCGCCGCCCCCTGACGCTGCCTAACCACCAACAAGGTAATGAACGCATGCGATGCCGCATAAGAGCGCATAAGGCTTCACTCAGAACTGCAGAAGTCTCATCTGTTACATCCCCTTTTTACGTAATACTCGTGTCGATCGTCAATTAAACTTCGTGGTGTTCACATTTGCTACTGGAAGTTAAAATCTGAAACGCGACGATTTTTCTGTCATATAATTACTGAGAAGCTACATCAGCCACTGTAATTTACGACAAGTTAAATAACTAATTAAAGATAATTGAGGGTCACTGTAGACAATTTTGAACGTTTTCTCTTTTATGAAACTTAAGTTAAACCTAGATTATAGTGTGATATGGCATAGGTCATCCTTCGATCCATTGTAGAACTTGGAAAACCATTCAGGGAATATTCGTTGACATTTTTGTTGAACGCAGTTGGTTCTTATCATCCTGTATTAAAATATTTCCTTTTATCAATACAACAATTTATAAAAAATGTTTTGTGAGTAGAAAAAAAAATTCCAATGGTAAACTTAACTGCTTTTTCGACGTTATTTTACCAGCTAACTAAAAATAGGAAAGCCTTGAACCCCTACCACTAAATGTAGTTAGTATTAAGATTCTTCTACAGGGAGTGCAGTGGAGCTGATGCTGAAATCATTAAGTATTTGATTATATCATCGCTAGTCTCACTGAACTCTTCTGAACTCTACATGTCGTGTGCGGTCTGGCGTCTCCTTACCAGCAACAGGTCCCAGGTTCAAACTAGTCAATTCCCTAAAAAACACGCTCGGAGTGTCGTTGCGCGAAAGTGGTAGGGAGACACGACTTAGAACAAACAGGAACCACGCAGAATGTTAGAACTGTGTCAACCTCTTCATCTCAGAGTAGCAGCTGCAACCTACTTTCTAAGTTATTTGCTGTATGTACTCTAATTCCCGTATTCCTCTACAGTTTTAGCCCTCTACAGTTCCCTCTAGTATCATCTTAACAGATGTCCCATCATCCTGTCCCTTCTCCTTATCAGTGTTTTCCACATATCCCTATCCTCTCCAATTCTGTGCAGAATCTCCTCATTCCTTACTTTATCAGCCCACCTAACTTTCAACATTCGTCTGTAGCACCACATATTGTAGTCTTCTCCTCCACGCGATGGCATCTACCAGCAAAGCAGTATATCTAGTCACACAGCTGACAGAGTAACTGCGTCGTTTGAAGAGCACCAGGATGAGTTAACCGTACTCCTCTGGCGATCTACCGAGGAACCCAGCTAAGATGGCCACGGCACCGCAGTCAGCATCTCTGTCGGTACCTGCCAGAACCTCACCGACTCTCACCGTGCACGTCGGCGCTACAAAATTGGTTACTGAGGCTGTTGACATGTGGCCGCAATAATATGGCTTGACTGTTTAACGACCTCTCCAACACCTTCCTTGTCCAGGTATGTTAGTTACCATACAGCAACCACGCTCATCATAAATGAGCGTGAAACTGCACAATGACAGATCGCATACGTTACCAATTTCACTATCATAAAATTAGTATTTTATCCACTGTACGTGTAAGCTAAATTCTGAAGAGTGGTAACTTGGCTGCAGTTAACACAGTGTCCTATATGGTGAATGTAAATAGTGATAAACAGCTTGGATTCTCAGGTACTGAAGAACACAAATTTTTTCGCGACTAAGCGAACCACAGTTACAAAACTAAATCATAAGTCTTTCACAAAATTTGTTTGTGACACCTGTTTTAATGCTTTATTATTATGTCTACGTCTACACCTACTTTTGGCAGGTCAACTTCCTGTATGTGGCGGAGGGCATTGTTGTCATTAATTCTTTACTCTGTGATACATAGGAATGATAGTTGATAAACCTCAATGCGAACTCCAGCTTGGCCTATTTTCCCGTTGGCTTCATTTTACTAGATACATGGAGGAAATAATAGGATTTCCTCGTACGAGTGCTCGCGAAACCTCAACACTAACCCTTTTGGTGGGATTATTGGTTGGTTGGTTTGTGGGATTAAAGGGACCAGACTGCTACGATCATCGGTCCCTTTTTCCAAATACTAAAAACACCCACATAGAATAAAAACGATCAACAGAATACACGACAGACGACACAGGACAAGAGAAACTTAGACAAATACCGGACAAAACGAATTAAAATCGCACAGAGTGTGACGGTGGTTGACCGACCATAAAAAACAAGAAAAGGAGAAGCCAACCACCGAGAGACACATTAAAAACTCAGTTTAAAATCGTAGGCCAAAAGCCAGAATCAACACAAAAAAACATAACAAAGACTCAAATTAAATGATTAAACCCCCCTGCCTGAATAAACCGCAAAACTAAGCCAGCCATGGAAGAGGCATCAGTTAAAAGGGGAGGGAGCATATCAGGCAGCGCAAACGTCTGCCTGAGCACAGTTAAAAGGGTACACTCCAACAGAATGTGGACCACTGTCAAGGCCGCCGTACAACGCCAAAGTAAATAACAGTAAATAACTGTGCATCAGTCAGATGTGGCCAATGCCGGGCAGACAAAGGACGACTGAGTCCCAGCAGTTGGCTCGCATGGATGACCGCCACACAACCGTCGTCTCCTTGATAGGACGGAGTTTGTTTGGCACGGGCAGGTTGCGCCATTCTGTGTCCCATAAATCGAAAATTTTTCGGCGTAAGATTCCCGCAAATCAGTCGCTGGGAGGCCAATCTCCAGAGATGGTTTACTGGTGGCCTCATTCGCCAGGCGGTCAACAGTTTCATTGTCAGGTATCCCAACATGGCCAGGGGTCCACATAAAGACCACAGAATGGCCGCAACGGGCAAGAGTATGCAGGGACTCATGGACTGCCATCACCAGACGAGAGCAGGGGAAGCACTGGTCGATAGCTCGTAAACTGCTCAGGGAGTCGCTACAGATAACGAAGGACTCACCTGAGGAGGAGCGGATATACTCTAGGGCACAAAAGATGGCGACCAGCTCAGCAGTGAAAACGCTGTAGCCAGCCGGCAATGAATGTTGTTCGCAATGGTCCCCTAGAGTTAGAGCGTAACCGACACGACCAGCAACGATCGAACCGTCAGTATAAACAACGCCAGAGCTCTGATACGTGGCGAGGATGGAATAAAAGCGGCGGCGGAAGGCCTCCGGAGGGACTGAGTCCTTCGGGCCATGTTCCAAGTCGAGCCGAAGGCAAGGGCGGGGCTCACACCACTGGGGTGTATGCAGAGGGGCCCGGAAAGCAGGTGGAACAGGGAAAACCCCAAGCCCGGAGAGAAGCTCTCGGACGCAGACTGCGATCGTACAACCCGACCGGGGCTGACGTTCTGGGAGATGGACGTCTGACTGCGGGAACAGGAGACGATAATTTGGATGCCCTGGCAAGCTAAAAACATGTGCAGCATAAGTGGCCAGTAAATGTTGGCGCCTGCCTCCACAAGTATGTTGTCCACAGGGCTGGTCCGGAAGGCACCAGTGGCAAGTCGCATCCCGCTGTGTAGTATTGGGTTCAGTACCCGCAACGCAGATGGAGTGCTGAGCCATAAGCCAGACTCCCATAATCCAGACGGGACTGGATTAATGCCTTGTAAAGCCGGAAGAGGGTAGATCGGTCGGCGCCCCAGCTAGTGTGACTCAAGCATCGCAGAGCATTTAGATACTGCCAACACATCTGTTTAAGCTGCCGAATATGAGGCAGCCAAGTCAACCGGGCATCAAAAACAACTCCCAAAATCCTATGTGTCTCCACCACAGCAAGAAGTTCGCCGGCAAGATAAAGCTGCAGCTCAGGGTGGACTGTTCGTCGCCGGCAGAAATGCATAACGCAGGTCATGGCAGCCGAAAAACTGGAAGCCATACGCTACAGCCCAAGACTGCGCCTTGCGGATAGCACCCTGCAGCTGACGTTCAGAAGCGGCAATGCCAATAGAGCTATAGTAAAGGCAGAAGTCGTCAGCATACAAGGACGCTGAGACAGATGTTCCCACCCCCGCAGCGAGCCCGTTAATTGCTATTAAAAACTGGCAGACACTTAAAACAGATCCCTGTGGCATCCAGTTCTCCTGAACTCGGGAGGAACTAAGAGAGGCCGCAACTTGCACATTGGAAGGTACGATACGGCAGAAAATTTCGGATGAAGATCGGCAGTGGACCCCGAAGACCCCAACCATGAAGCGTAGATAAAATGTGATGTCGCCATGTCGTATCGTATGCCTTCCACATGTCGAAAGAGACAGCGACGAGGTGCTGACGGAGGGCAAAGGATGTACGGATGGCTGACTCCAGGCTCACCAGATTGTCGGCGGCAGAGCGGCCTTTACGGAACCCACCCTGACCCGGAGCCAGAAGGCCCCGCGACTCAAATACCCAACTCAACCCTCGGCTCACCATCCGTTCTAGCAACCTGCAAAGAACGTTGGTGAGGCTAATGGGGCGGTAGCTGTCCGCCTCTAAAGGGTTCTTGCCAGGTTTCAAAACGGGGATAACAATGCTTTCCCGCCATTGCGACGGAAACTCACCCTCGACCCAAATTCGGTTGTAAAGGTCGAGGAGGCGCCGCTGACAGTCCACTGAAAGGTGTTTCAGCATCTGACAGTGGATGCGATCTGGCCCAGGAGCGGTATCAGGGAAAGCGGCTAGGGCACTGTAAAATTCCCACTCACTGAATGGAACATTGTAGGATTCAGGATGGTGGGTGCGAAATGAAAGGCTCCGACGTTCCATCCGCTCTTTAATGGAGCGAAAGGCCAGTGGGTAATTGGCAGAAGCGGAACTTAGAGCAAAATGCTCTGCCAAGCGGTTGGCAATTACGTCGGAGTCAGTATAAACTGCTCCATTCAGTGAGAGCGCAAGGACGCTGACAGGAGTCCGATAGCCATAGAGGCGTCGAATCTTGGCCCAGACCTGCGATGGAGTGACATGGAGGCCAATGGTGGACACATATCGCTCCCAGCGCTCCTGCTTGCGTTGGCGGATAAGGCGGCGGGCTCGCGCACGCAGCCGTTTGAAGGCGATGAGGTGTTCTATGGAGGGATGTCGCTTGTGACGCTGAAGCACCCACCAGCGATCTTTAATCGCTTCAGCGATCTCAGGCAACCACCAAGGCACAGTCCTCCGCCGAGGGTACCCAGAAGAATGGGGAATGGCAGATTCTGTGGCAGTAACGATGCCGGTGGTGACCGAGTGAACCACTTCAAAAAATGGTTCAAATGGCTCTGAGCACTAAGGGACTTAACTACTGTGGTCATCAGTCCCCTAGAACTTGGAACTACTTAAACCTAACGAACCTAAGGACATCACACGCATCCATGCCCGAGGCAGGATTCGAACCTGCGACCGTAGGAGTGAACCACTGCATCAATGTCGTCATTAGAGAGAGGCTCCATAGCGGCAGTGGAGGAGAACAAGTCCCAGTCAGCCTTATTCATAGTCCACCTGCAAGGTCGCCCAGAAGACTGACGCTGTGGCAGTGACAGAAAGATCGGAAAGTGGTCACTACCACACAGGTCGTCATGCACTCTCCAGTGGACAGAAGGTAAGAGGCTAGGGCTGCAGATCGATAGGTCGATGGAAGAATATGTGCCGTGGGGCACAATGAAATGGGTGAAGGCACCATCATTTAAAATGGAAAGATCGAACTGTGCCAATACATGCTCAACGGTGGCGCCTCGACCTGTTGCCACTGACCCACCCCACAGAGGGTTATGGGCGGTGAAGTCGACCAGCAACAAGAAAGGTGGCGGCAATTGCGCTGTCAGCGCAGCCAGGACATGCTGCGCGACATCACCATCCGGTAGAAGGTAAAGACTGCAGACGGTAACAGCCTGTGGCAGCGACAGTTTCTATAGGTGTTTGTAGAGGGACAGACTCGCGGTGAAGAGAGTGAAGGACGTAGATGCATACGCCAGCAGACACCCTTTCGTAAGCTGCCCGGTTCTTATAACAACCCCGATAGCCACGGAGGGTCGGGGTTCGCATCGCTGGAAACCAAGTTTCCAGAAGAGCAATGCAGAAGAAAGGGTGAATGCTGATACGTTGGCGGAACTCAGCTAGATGGTGGAAGAAACCGCTGCAGTTCCACTGGAGGATGGTATTGTCCTTAGCTGAGAAAGACGTGAAGGGACTGGGAAGGCAAATTACGCCGCTGGGTCACCTGCTGCCTCCAACTGAGCACATGTGCAAGTGCTATCCATGGCGTCTGAGGGACCAGCGAGATCGAGGTCCTCAGCGGACGCCAGAATCTCCACCTCGTCCTCAGACGCAGAGCTGGAAGGTTGTGGTGGGGTGGGTGCCACCGCGAGTTCCTTGGGCATAGAGCTTTTCTTCTTTGATTTCTCACGCTGCTCCTTGGGTTTCACTGGCTGGGATGGCTTCACCGATTCAGTCTCCGGGACGGAGGAGGATCGCAAAGCCCTACGACCAGCTGATTGTTGGCACTTACGCCACTGTCGGTCGTCAGCCTTCCTGCTTGTGGAAACCTGGGAAGGGAGGAACCCGAGGGACCCATTGCGAGCGTGAGAAGCCGAAGAAGTTGGACGCTTCTCCAGCTTAGAAGTGGGGACGGATGTCTCCGATGTGTGGTGGGGTGTTGCTCCCGAGGTAGGTTGTGCAGGAGCAACAGGTGGGATAATGCCCCCCACGGGTAAAGGGGCATGTGGAGTTTTACGGCTCTGTGATGTGGCTGGAATATGCTGAACTGATGGGGCTAACACGGTTGCCGTTACAGCAGCATAGGAGGAAGTAATTCGTATCGGATGTAGTCGTTCATATTTCTGCTTGGCCTCAGTATAGGTCAGTCCGTCCAGGGTCTTATATTCCATGATTTTGCGATCTTTGTGTAAGGTCCTGCAGTCTGGGGAGCAAGGTGAATGGTACTCTCCGCAGTTGACACAGATGGGAGGCGGGGCACATGGAGTATCGGGATGTTATGGGCGTCCGCAATCTCGACATGTGAGGCTGGAAGTGCAGCGGGAAGACATATGTCTGAACTTCCAGCACTTAAAGTACCAAATCGGGGGAGGGATATAGGGTTTGACGTCACATCGGTAGACCATCACCTTGACCTTCTCTGGTAAAGTATCACCTTGGAAGGCCAAGATGAAGGCACCGGTAGCCACCCGATCGTCCCTCGGACCCCGACGAACGCGCCGGACGAAATGGCCACCTCGACGCTCAAAGTTGGCGCGCAGCTCGTCATCAGATTGCAAAAGTAGGTCCCTATAGAAAATAATACCCTGGACCGTATTTAAACTCTTATGTGGGGCGATGGTAACGTGCGACCGAACCGCCGAATCTTTCCATCAGTAAATGGGCTATGTTCTCAACTGTCTCGGTTGTTTTAACCCCTCCACTGACGGAATGACCCGCTTCCTACTTCCGTATGTATAAAGCCAATACGGACTTGTAGCTGTCACGCCTATGCGCTTACTGCTACGTATTTTAACCATAAATAGCTCAGCCCTAATGGTAAGAGTTAGTAGTGAATTCACGTTATTAATCTTTGAAGACAGCACAGCTGCCACAAGCTCAGCTCACTTTTACTCCACTCCTACCCTCGCCATTGCACCACATTAACTAGGTGCTACATGGACCTTGCTAAATTCACTTGCGTATACATTTTTGACCGTTACTCGCCAGTATTTACCTATTGGATTAGTACACTCCTAACCGGACTATTTCTCAAAGAGCTGTGATGATTGAACGTGTTCGATCCACGGCCTACAGTGCCCTACAGTTCACACGGTAGCACTGCCTACCTGACCCACTTAACTTGGTAGTGAGCTTATGTATCCAATCACCACTGCTAGCAGCAGTGGATAATCCTATCAGCACGACGAGAGCAGCAGACTTACTGTCGAATCCTCCTGAAAATACTTATAACTACGGTCGCCAGCTCTGAAGGAGCAAAACAATAAATCAATTTTTTGGCTCGTTTCAAAGTGAAACGGCATGAGTTGAATTTAAACTTAATTCTGAATATTACTCTTTCTGATCATTCTAGGTGATTCTACAAAGCAAATACTCTCTCAATTTCTGTGAGTTGGCTTGGTAATTACCACCAAGACAATTTATGCAACTTAGGTTAACAAAATTCTATCCTTCAAGTTATTTAATGATTTTGGATAGTATTCTTTGGACAATTGATATAGAATTAGTTAAGTGACTTTACTTGAAAGGTTACTCAGAAAAATTTAAGTAACTATAAATAGGCGATTCATTCTGGTGTGACCATTGCTCTTTTCAACATTCTTAAACGCTAAAGTATTCTACAACCAAAAGAATTGTAAATGAAAGAGGCGATGGTGGCCTCAGTCTGATTTCACTACACTATGTTTCAGGTTACTACACTTTACAATGAACAACATGCGTCGTAATTTTACTCATTACTATATTCTGTCCTCTGCACTTGCACAAAAGAAAACTGGTATTCTCCTTTTACATGTATACAAAGTTCGACTTAACAATTTCCAGCAGTCTTGCCTTGGGTAGACGTGTCGGTGCTGGTGGTGGGATGCATGTGGCTAACGCAGCTCTTCACGCCTCATGCCCTTAATGGCGGCTGGAACTACGAGCTGTAGCACTCGTATAAGCTACTGCACGTCCGCCATAAAATCTGGGCGCAGGAACTCTTACAATCAGCCCCAGTTGCATAGAGACGGCTTCGACAACCATTCGTCGCGTTCTACTCCACAGACGGCGACGATATTCGCCTCTTCGCTGTTGCACAATCACTTTTGCGTGAGCACAGTTACGCACGTCCGATCACGTCAACACTCCCCAGGCCATTCCATTGTACAGTCCCTGTGTCTCCAGCTACCTCTAGCTACGCTCATATCACCAAGAGTGGGGGCGTTCCCATACCACCTTTTCACCGAAATCATTTAGTATTTAAGAATATTTATATTTATTACCCTGGAGTTCATACCAGTCATAATAATTTACTACTAGCGCTTTATAACATTAAATCATACAGTAATAACTTATAATTACCAAGAAAAAGAATACATTTGACTCCGAGAGCTTAGTGCATTGTCTGAGAGGCAGCGCTAATTCCCAGTTTCGCCAATAGATGGCATCAGGGTGCACTCCCTGGCAGTCTCACACCAGCGCGCCCGTTTCCGACGCGCGGGCTCCAAATTACTGTCAGCCCACCATTATTTCAGTTCAGTTACACATGCCCCACTTCTTATTGAAGTATCTAACAGTGATAATTCAATAAGAAGTCTCTCCTATAATGAATCTGAAATTTTCGTTAAGCTTTTTACCAAGGGTTTTCCCTTTCTTACTGATACACCTCGGTGCTTATATTACTTATTTAAAATTAATCACCAATTCTTTCTATCTTTCCTGCTAAACATTACATAAATGATTTACATATATTCTTTACAATTTTCTTACATCTAAACACAGTACACTTTAAACATCTTTTTTACAAAAATTTTAAATACACTTCTTTTATCTCAGTCAGGTAAAACACACGTTAAGCGCCTATGACTTTATAGCCCGTCCTTTTCACTTTACCTCCTCACTTTTCTACCTCTTCCACAACACTTATTTACACATCTATTAAGGCTTTCTTAGAAGCTCAGTCTTTCCCAGTCTGTTTAGTCTCTACTTAAACTAGAAGTTTCATTAGAATACTGCAACATATTTTAGTGAACATTTACCTTTCACATAGAACAAAAGAAACAAAACTATTTACAAATTGGTTTACTTTAATATTTATTTATATATTTAATTTCAATCTGGTAGAATTCGTGGTTCATACCTTTTGAGATCCACTATGTTTCTTACTCCCAGGCGTTTGCCTGTTAATGGGTACTCTAAATAATAAGCGTTCACATTGGGTATGGACACTATTTTAAATCGTCCATTATATATATATATTTAAATTTGCTGATCTCGTTATTAATTTCACTTGACTTTTCATGTGTCTTTACAAGAACGAGATCACCTATTTTGAATTTAGGATTCCTTACTTTTTCGTCATGACGACGAATTCTCGCATCTGCTTGTTTTCTCATCTTCTCTTTTACTAAGTTCTTTTTACTATCATAATATAATTCAACTCTGTCTGGAAATTCTAGTAGGTGTTCTACTAGACTTTTACTTCTCGTCTTTTTCAGGATTTCTTCTGGAGTAAATCCAGTGCTCTCGTTTGTTAATGAATTCATGATTTCTTCGAATTCACTCACATACATGCCCCACTTCTTGTGGTTACTATGGCAGTACGTCCTAAATAACCGACCTATCTCACGCATATGTCTTTCTGCCGGATTGCTTGATGGGTGATAAGCTGAGATATGGACCACTTCTACCTGTTTCTCAGTTATCCCATCCTTCCACATTTTTGAGCAAAACTGAACACCATTATCTGATAGTATTCTCTTTGGCTTCCCTACTTTCACAAAATAATCACACACCATTTTATCATACACAGCTCTGGCAGTAGCTTTTCTCAAGGGATATAGCTTTATATACTTTGAGAAAAGTTCAACTGCTACAAATATGTATACAAAACCCCCCATGGTTTTCGGTAATGGTCCAAAGATATCTACTGCTACTATTTCTAATACTTCATCAGGTTTTATTGATTGCATGGGCCCTTGATTAGTTGCATTTGTTACTTTCGCCTTTTGGCATAGATCACAAGATCTTATCCTCTGTGCTACCCTTCGTGCCATGTTGTTAAAGGTAATGCATTCATCTGACTTATCGGTACACTTCCGTGCACCACAATGGCCATATGCCAAGTGAACATAATCTATCAGCACTTCAGTGTGTTGTTCCGGCCAACATACTCTCCACTTCCCTGGATTATTTAATCTTTGAAGATACAGTACACCTTTATGTATTTTATATGAAGCCCTTATGTTAGTTGCGTCCAGATTGTCAAACTTAACCTTTACCGACTTGAGTGCATCATCATCACTTTGATATCTTCGCATATTCCGACATATTTCCCTAATTTTTTCTCTCCCTTCCGCTTTTTTGAAGTAATTCACCTCAAAAACATCTTACCTATTCTTTACACTTTCTAGTGTCTCACATCCTTCCGGTAATCTCGACAAAGCATCCGGTACTGCATGTTCTTTCCCTTTAACATACTTGATCTCTATATCAAATTGTTGTAAAAACAGCGCCCATCTGGTCAACCTGTTATGTAACAATCTGCAGTCCTTCAAAAATATTAAAGCTTTGTGGTCTGTATGGACCACAGTCTTATGCCCCCATAAGAAAAGTTGAAATTTCCTAAAACCCCATACTATAGCTAAAGCCTCCTTCTCTGAAACCGTATAGTTTCTTTCGTACTTAGACATGGTTCTACTCGCAAATGCTATTTGTCTATGAGTTTTTTCCCCATCTATCATTACCTCCTGAAATATGGATACTCCCAATCCATAATCTGAACTATCTGTTGCTATGTGGAATGGTTCACACAGGTCAGGGTGCCATAACTTTATGTTTTTAGCCAAATTGTCTTTTAGCCGGTTGAATGCTGTTTCACATTCCTCAGTCCATATATACACACTGTTCTTCTTAAGTAGGTTGTTCAGATGTGGGCTATTGAACACCTGATCATCCACATACTTACGATAAAAGGAACAAAGTCCTATAAACGACTTTAGTTGTTTTTTATTCTTGGGAGCCGGACAATTTCTTATTGCTTTGACTTTATCGGGATCCTTTCCAATTCCCTCTGGTGTTACTATGTGACCTAAAAACTTTATTTCTTTCTTCACAAACTCGCAATTTTTCAGGTTCAGGGTCATTCCTCCTTTAATTAAAGCTTTGAACACCCTGTCGCATAACTCCATGTGCTCTTCCCATGTCCTTGTAGCAATTAACAGATCATCTACATAAACCGTGATTAGCGAACTAAGTTCACTCCCTAAAATTTTGTCTAAAGCCCGAATGAACACTGAAACGGAAGTATTTAGGCCAAATGGTACTACTGTGAAATGGTAGCATTTGCCGTTGAATAAAAATGCCGTGTACTTCCTAGACTCCTCACTTAATGGGATTTGCCAGTATCCTGCAGTTAGGTCTAAACTAGTCATGTACTTTACACCATTAAACTTCTGCAATAAATTATCTATGTTCTCTGGACGATCCAACTCCCTCTTCACTACTTTATTCAGAGTACGAGCATCTATCACTATTCGTACACTTCCATCCTTCTTACCTACTAGCACCAGTGGGTTATTATATGGGCTAGAACTCCGTTCAATGACCCCACATGAAACCATTTTATCTATTTCTTTTTGAACTGCTTCTTTCTTAGACACGGGTACATTATATGGTGGTTTAAAGAAAGGTTCATGCTCCTCTACCTCCATGCAGTACTCATAATTTATCACTCGTCCCGGTTTGTCTGAAAATACCTCCTGATTTTCTTTCAGAATTTGCCATAGATCCTCCCTTTGGGCATCAGATAGTCCTTCCGTTTTATCCACTACATTTCGAAGGAGTGTCTCCTTATTTCCATCTTCAACTATCTGCCTCACCAGACACCAATCGAATTTTTGACCTATCCCTGAATCATGATCATCTCTAAATTCTACCCATCTCAGCTGGTTCTCTTCCATTACTCTAGATGATTCAAATGGTATTTCTAATACCGCACTATCAACTTTACAAACTATTATCCCTTTGTCACAATCTATAAATACTTTCTGTTTTATTAACCAGTCAATGCCTAAAATGATCTCGGCACTGAGCTCTGGAACTACTAAAAATGCATTCGAAAATAGCTTGTTTTTTATCTTAAATTCCATCATCACTTGATGTTTAACAGGTTTACTACATTTTCCTGTCGCCCCTATCACTTTAACACCTGTTACTGGCATCATGACTACTCCTCGTTGCTCTTTGATCATCTCAAAAAATGCGTGCGAAATAGCACTTATTTGAGCACCCGTATCCAACAATACATATAAATCGTATCCACATATATTAATGGGTAGGATTGTTTGCATCCTATTGTCCTCTTTCATACTTTCTTTATCTTCCCATAATAAATCCTTTTCCACCGCCAAGTCTTGCCATATTATTTTTCCGGTTTTTATACTGACCATTCCATCTGGAGGTTTCTTTCTCCTTTTCATCCTAAATTCTTTCACCACTTTTTCCAATAGTCCTTCGTCTAGGCTCTTTAATGCCATCTCGTTCTCATTCGAATCTGTCATGCCTGAACTCTCGGTTGCAGAATCGGAAACTTCCTCTACTTCTTTTTCTCCCTGGATGCTTTCTGATGATTCTGACGATAATTCCTCCTCCTTAGAAATATGACCTTCTTCGGATTCAAATAATTCTTGCAAATTATAATCCATTTCTCTACTTTCCCTTTGTTGGATAGTACATTCGCCACTCTTACTTTCATTATTTTCCCCTACTAATGGAATTCCAGTCTCACTCAACTCATTTGCTTCAGTACTACAGGGATCACAACACTCTTTCTCTTGGTTAGATACACTTTCTCTAATTTCTTTAAAAGAATCTTCATCACAGTCATGTACTCTTGCTGTCACTAGGTACACATCATAATCGGTATGGCTCTCTAACACTGTCATATTCGGGTCCAAATTAATCACTTGAGTGGAAGATCTTTCTAATTGTGCTGGCTGGCTTTTGAGCTGATGTACATATTCTGCATACGAGGTAATTTCTGAATCGGCATGCGTCTCTGCACTATGCCCCTTTTTCTTATCCACCCTTTCCTCTTTAATTACTTTTCGATGCGATTCGTCGACTATTCGTACGAACCTTTTACCATAAGTCACATCATTCCTACCTAGCCCCTGCTGCTCTGCACAGTTGCCATCCCTACCGACAAACAACGCCTCCTCTGACTCTTCCTTCATCAATTCGTCACTCTGACCTCGAATTGTACTTATTTCATTCACGTGAGCCTTCACATCCGACCGATATTATTTTCCTACTTCATTTCCCTTAATAATTCCTCCCTGCTCTCTCTCCTCTGTTTGTATCCCTGCATTATACTTCGCAAAGTTTCGTTTATGTAACTGCTCTTCAGGCGAACGACGCACTATCCTACTATAGTACTGACTACTCCGATCTTCCCTATATTTGGGCCATTTCTTTCTTTCCGCGCGCGTTAGGCCCTTGACCTGCGCGGTATTTAGTTTTCCTGATTTTGATAATGCATCCCGTTTCCCTGATAGTGTCCTCTCCCTCGCTGAGAGTTACCTCCTCGACCTCTTCCTCTCATCATGTTAATTTGCGGTTCATTCCTACCACCTTTTACTATTCCATTCTGATTTCTGAAACCTCGAAACTCTCTAGTTCCACGCCACCTATCTTCATTCTCGATTTTTTCTAAAATTTCATCGAATGTTCGATGAGTGCCTCCTACATAACGCTTTGAATCGTCAGGTAGCTTTTTCCACAACTCCCACACTATCTCTGATTCTGATCTACGATCTTTAAGATACTCCAAACGCTTGAACCATCCTTCACAGTATTCTGGCATTCTGGCGACAACGAATTCTCTCCACAACCTATCCCTCTGTTGTGTGCCCCAGAATTCCTCAAGGAACTTTTCTTTGAAGTCTGTAAACTTCAAATTGTCGATATCCAAATTCAATCCCCAACGTTTAGCATGACCTGCTAAAGCATCTATTACTAAATTAATTTTTTTCTTTATCCGACATGTCTGTTGGTAAGACACGTTCACAATTTTTTATAAAATCCATTGGATGCCATCCACCTTGTTTCTTTTGAGGATCGTATTTTTCCTCCCTACTCAGTATTTCCGATTTTTGCATTACCAATGGGATACCACTACAGTTAAGAAACGTCTGATTCTATACTTGCTGACTTAACAATTTTATCTCATTACGCAGTGTATTTTCCTGCTCCTGCACACATGCATCAAAACTCAACATGGTATTGCGCAGTGTTTCAATATCAGCTGCCGTTTCTTTAACAATCTCTTTCTTTACAACTGGTACTATCACCTGTAATTTACTTTCAATTATCGGTTCTAATTTTTCACTAACCAAAGGTTCCACTGATTTCTCTATTCTCTGAATTTCGGTATCAAATCTTTTCTCTATTTCTGTGACTTTTCTCTGAACATTTGTTATTTCACCCCTAATGCTAATTACTGATTTGTTTACCTCTGTGATACGTTGGCTTTGCGCATTCAAAATATCTAAATTGGCTTTTATTTTACCAGATAGGTTTTCATCCAGTTGGGATATATGACTAGCCATTTCTGCTTTCAAACTAGCATTCCCTTCTCGAATTTGCGCCATCATACTATTTAACAAACTTGTTAATTCCATATCCTCTCCCTTGTGACTTGCATCCACAGATACATTGGGTTCACTTTCCACTACCTTTGGTTTCACTTCCCGTTGCTCCTGTTTTGTGGGTGTGGATTCATCTATAGGATTTTCTAACCCTACAACAGTATCTATGGTCCCTAATTCTGGGTCTGACCTTGTAATGTTTTCGTCTTGCTTGTTACTATTCGACTCCATCTTAAGCTGCTGTATTTCGTGCCTAATAGAAATGTTTATTAAACCAAGTATTACTTGTTTAACTTCTACTATTGGACTTCCTTTTGCTGCTTTGCAGGTTGTCGTCTCGAACTTACCAATTGTGGTATATTTGTCTACAACAGAATTTTAAATTTAAAATTTTCTTGAAACTTCAAGTTTATATAAAACACTTTTATTGCAGCCATTATTCTACAAACTTGGTAAGTCCTGTCACGGTCGCCATATGCGACTGAACCGCCGAATCTTTCCATCAGTAAATGGGCTATGTTCTCAACTGTCTCGGTTGTTTTAACCCCTCCACTGACGGAATGACCCGCTTCCTACTTCCGTATGTATAAAGCCAATACGGACTTGTAGCTGTCACGCCTATGCGCTTACTGCTACGTATTTTAACCATAAATAGCTCAGCCCTAATGGTAAGAGTTAGTAGTGAATTCACGTTATTAATCTTTGAAGACAGCACAGCTGCCACAAGCTCAGCTCACCTTTACTCCACTCCTACCCTCGCCATTGCACCACATTAACTAGGTGCTACATGGACCTTGCTAAATTCACTTGCGTATACATTTTTGACCGTTACTCGCCAGTATTTACCTATTGGATTAGTACACTCCTAACCGGACTATTTCTCAAAGAGCTGTGATGATTGAACGGGTTCGATCCACGGCCTACAGTGCCCTACAGTTCACACGGTAACACTGCCTTCCTGACCCACTTAACTTGGTAGTGAGCTTATGTATCCAATCACCACTGCTAGCAGCAGTGGATAATTCTATCAGCACGACGAGAGCAGCAGACTTACCGTCGAATCCTCCTGAAAATACTTATAACTACGGTCGCCAGCTCTGAAGGAGCAAAACAATAAATCAATTTTTTGGCTCGTTTCAAAGTGAAACGGCTTGAGTTGAATTTAAACTTAATTCTGAATATTACTCTTTCTGATCATTCTAGGTGATTCTACAAAGCAAATACTCTCTCAATTTCTGTGAGTTGGCTTGGTAATTACCACCAAGACAATTTACGCAACTTAGGTTAACAAAATTCTATCCTTCAAGTTATTTAATGATTTTGGATAGTATTCTTTGGACAATTGATATAGAATTAGTTAAGTGACTTTACTTGAAAGGTTACTCAGAAAAATTTAAGTAACTATAAATAGGCGATTCATTCTGGTGTGACCATTGCTCTTTTCAACATTCTTAAACGCTAAAGTATTCTACAACCAAAAGAATTGTAAATGAAAGAGGCGATGGTGGCCTCAGTCTGATTTCACTACACTATGTTTCAGGTTACTACACTTTACAATGAACAACATGCGTCGTAATTTTACTCATTACTATATTCTGTCCTCTGCACTTGCACAAAAGAAAACTGGTATTCTCCTTTTACATGTATACAAAGTTCGACTTAACAATTTCCAGCAGTCTTGCCTTGGGTAGACGTGTCGGTGCTGGTGGTGGGATGCATGTGGCTAACGCAGCTCTTCACGCCTCATGCCCTTAATGGCGGCTGGAACTACGAGCTGTAGCACTCGTATAAGCTACTGCACGTCCGCCATAAAATCTGGGCGCAGGAACTCTTACAATCAGCCCCAGTTGCATAGAGACGGCTTCGACAACCATTCGTCGCGTTCTACTCCACAGACGGCGACGATATTCGCCTCTTCGCTGTTGCACAATCACTTTTGCGTGAGCACAGTTACGCACGTCCGATCACGTCAACACTCCCCAGGCCATTCCATTGTACAGTCCCTGTGTCTCCAGCTACCTCTAGCTACGCTCATATCACCAAGAGTGGGGGCGTTCCCATACCACCTTTTCACCGAAATCATTTAGTATTTAAGAATATTTATATTTATTACCCTGGAGTTCATACCAGTCATAATAATTTACTACTAGCGCTTTATAACATAAAATCATACAGTAATAACTTATAATTACCAAGAAAAAGAATACATTTGACTCCGAGAGCTTAGTGCATTGTCTGAGAGGCAGCGCTAATTCCCAGTTTCGCCAATAGATGGCATCATGGTGCACTCCCTGGCAGTCTCACACCAGCGCGCCCGTTTCCGACGCGCGGGCTCCAAATTACTGTCAGCCCACCATCATTTCAGTTCCGTTACAAACGTTAACATCCCCCAACTTGTCACAAGCAAGTAACCTGCGTGACTGAGCAGAGGATGCCGTTTTTATCACAACTGACCCAGAACGCATTTTGGACAAGCCCTCCAGCTCCCCAAACTTGTCCTCTAAATGCTCGACGAAGAAATGAGACTTTCTGGATAGAAAAGACTCCCCATCAGCTCTCGTACAAACTAAGAACCTGGGCGAATAACTGTTACTGCCATCCTGAGACTTACGCTCCTCCCACGGTGTGGCCAGGGAGGGGAACGTTTTCGGATCGTACTTCTGAGCATTAAATTGAGCCCGAGAACGCTTAGAGACTGCTGGCGTCTGGCCACCAGCGAGAGATGATGTACCACGCTTCATTGCGGGTCATCCACCCTGATGCCACCTACTCCGACCAAGGGCCCTCCCCACAGGCGCCACCCAGCCTAAGCAAGGGCCACCTGGCAGGATGGCCATTGCCGGGAGTCCCGATACCCCAGGAGGATAGGCATCTAATCCTTGGCATACGTGGGGAGTTAACGGCGCAGGCATCAGTAGAGCGATCCCTGTGATGTCAGGGGGCTACAACCAACAGGGTACATGGCAGCCCCATCACAACGGACTGGCTACCGTGCTGGATGTTAGGTGCCATGAAGTCCACAGTCGTCGTCTGCGCAAAAAGCAACACTACACAGTGCATAGTGAAAATTGCATCCTTGAACACATCCTCGCCCAAGAGATGGAAAACGAGCGGGACGGCAGTGCGACGACGAGAAAGCTGGCTAGAGGTCTAAATGCACGATGGACAAAATGCACCATGTAAGGCGCCCTTCCCCAATTGGCTCGCTCTGCGGAAGAATTGGGAAAAATGGAGATCAAACCCAACAGGGAACCATCACATAAAGGCCGAAACGTTTGAGACTCCTTTTAGTCGCCTCTTACGACAGCTGGGAGAACCGCGGGCCTATTCTTACCCCCGAACCCGCAGGGGACTGATGGGATGAAATGACTCTTCATTACATCTACTCAATCTATTATTCCTAAACAGTAAAAGTCACAGACTGATGGTTTTCGAAACGGTGGAAAACGTAAGTTTGTGGCACTTCTTTTGTGGTTGAAGTGCATTTCCTTAAGGTCTCTGTCTCCGTTTTACCTGCAGCTTGTTTTATGTGATCATTCAGCTTTATGTTGCTCTGTATTGTTGCTCCTAAGTACTGCCGATACAGTATTCTTTGTGAATAATGTATCCTAACAGTAATTAACACCTCCTTTCATTTACGCGCAATACTTTACGTTGTTTACACCTCGGAATGACTGCTACGGTCCTCTGACATTACTACCTTTCTGTAACAACTGCTACGTCTGCGAACAACCTTACAAAGTATTGTCATTGACTATATTTGTAAATATTGTATGCAGTAAGTGGCCAATATAATAAAATTGTGGTTCCCTCGAAACCATTATTAAATTTCAGTGTGTGCATTATCGATTACTCACTACAGCTGTGATTTCAATCCGTGATTTATTTTGAAATCAATACGCAACCAGTCGCTTGTTTGGATATTGTGACACGATTTGTTGTACCACAAACATGGTTTGGAGCCACTACAGGATTATCATCAGATGGAGGGCTTACAGGAACATTATGTCATCGATCAGGTGTGGCTAGGCGCTGTGGTGATGGCGCTGGCGAAAATTACGGAAATTTAGCTATCGGTGATGAAATGTTTCTGAGAAGAAAAGGTCGTTGTGTACCTAAAATATAACAACTTCTCCATCATAAACGTTTCGTTATCGATGGCTAAATTTCCGAAATTTTCACAAGCACCATTACCCAGGCATCTGACTACCCTTAGTCTACTATAAACGCTTGTGTAGCACCTATATCTGATAATGAGCCTAGGATGACTCGAGCCGGCCGAAGTGGCCGTGCGATTAAAGGCGCTGCAGTCTGGAACCGCAAGACCGCTACGGTCGCAGGTTCGAATCCTGCCTCGGGCATGGATGTTTGTGATGTCCTTAGGTTAGTTAGGTTTAACTAGTTCTAAGTTCTAGGGGACTAATGACCTCAGCAGTTGAGTCCCATAGTGCTCAGAGCCATTTGAACCAATTTAGGATGACCCGAAAACATGCTAGTGGCACAACAAATCGTATCACAAAATCCAGACAACTGAATTGTGGTGTATTTTTTTCCAGATAAATCACCTTTAAATTAGTCAATTTACATATTGTTGATTGTGTGCAGGGATGGACCAAATAAGTCACATATGTCGTCAGAAACTCTGAAGTTGATATTTTGTACGCAAACGACAGTGCGAAACTGTATAGAACATATGTAGCGTTACGTTTTCCAACTAACGCTCTAGCTACAACAAAGAGAAAAAGTGTAACAGAAAATGGAAACGTGTATAAAGAGCACTACAATGGTGCGTGTGTGACAGTTTGTAGCAGTTGTGCATGGCCGCCGGTGGCACGCACCAGCAGCTGGAATGGTGTTATCGCTCGTTTGCCCAGGCACGCGTCCGGTATGCGGAACGCGGCGCCGCAGGGGTAGTCGCTTATGATGCGCGGCCAGCAATGCAGAACACTCGCCTCTGATGACGCTCGTTACAAGGGAGACGGAAACGCAAGGCAGCTACCAGTCACTGACAAATGTCAGATGGCACGCATTATTCATACACTGATACTTAGCGAAACAACTGTAATAAGTTCAGTCTGTAGCATAACGTGAAATTTCACCGATGAGTGATTGAGTCAGTGCACAGCACTGCTTTTGTTCTGCGAAATGAAATAAACATTCGACTGAAGTCAAATGTACGTACCCTATTTATCTTTAAAAATTTCTCATGTTATGGACATGCCATCCATGACAACAGATGAAAACATCAAGAAGTTCCATAAGACAGGTAACCGCACCAAAGAAATATACTTCCTATAGACATATTTCGTATAGATCCTTCATTTGGAGCTATTAATGGAAGTTGACATTCAACAACTATCGAGGTCAAACCTACAACTTCACTTATTTATGAACCCATTTGGCTCATTGTGTCCTACATATCGTTGTATTGCCAGTGGACCTGTTTACATTCGTCATTCTTGTGTCCTCAGCGTGTCCAACTGCACGTTTACTGCAGGTAGTGAGCTAACTGAAAGTGCTCCCTTCAAACAGGGCAGGATATTCATACCGTGAGCAGGTAGACACGGTTTTTATGTACAGCCGTTCGAATGGTAATTGACACGAATCTTCATGGCTGTATAAGACGGTATTTTCGGACCTAAGTGAGCCGAGTCATCGAGGAATCGAGGAACGCTACCTACTGCTCGTGCGTCTGCTGTCGAAAGAGAGACAGGTACCAGTGTAAGACAAGTGGCCCTGTTACGTGGTACATTTCGAAGTTCAGCACTGAGGTTACCTGACGAGCAGCTCGTGTATCCACACTGAACGTGTCCAAGGTCGATCACCCAGCACAAGAGAACTTTATCCAATGGTTTGCCGCACAGATTGGCAATCCATTATCTGCCTCTTCAGTCTTGTTGACAGGTGAGGCTACGATTGGAAGAGATGGAATGCAAATTTTCACGACCAGCATATACGGGCCGATTGGACGCCTCATACCACTGGCAATACATCAGCCTTAGTTTATGATTACTGTGTGGCCTGGAATTTTTTTGGACCATACGCCCTACCAGAACGGCTTACAAGTGGTCTACACAGGGATTTTTTTCGTAATACCTTCCGAGATGTACTAGAAGATGAGACCCTGCATATAAGAAGAAGCATTTGGTTTATGCATGATAGAGCTACAACAAACATCACTCTCAGTATTAGAGATGCATTGGCTGGTATTTACCATGGTGGACGGATAGGTACAGGAGGACGAGTGCCACAGACTGAGCGTTCCCAAAAACTCAGTCCTTTGGATTATTATCTTTGGGGCCACCTTAAACAATAGGTCTAGGCGGCAGACCACTTGGATGCAAAAACTTTTCATCGACATGTCATGTAAGCTTGCGAAATCATTCGAAACCACCAGAGAATATTTGAAAGGGTGCGACAGTCCATGACTCGACGAGTGCTTGCGTGTTGAGGAGCAAGAGGAGGAGACTTTTAGCGGTCATGAGTTTAAGATTGATGAGCTTCGGTCATTTAAATGGAAAACTTCCGTTAATAACTCGAAAACGAAGGAAATTTGTGTGTATGTCTGCATGAACCTTTTGGTCTTGCTGTTATGAACCTGACCACGAAGTTGGTAAAAGTACAGGGCGTCTCACGAAATTCGCTCGAGAGGTGTTCGCGGATATCACGGCACGCGTTTGCCGGCTGTTGCCGCTGCGTCTGCAAGTTGTCGCTACGCATAGTTCTCGGACACCAACACTTGGCGCGAACCCACTACGCTGTGCGACTTAGTGTGCTGGTGTTTGCTTTTGACATTTTTGGCAAGTTTAATCGCTTCAGATATTGTTGCTACGTATAATTATTGCAACTGTGCCGAGGGGGCTTTCCCTGTCCTTATGATGCTGGGCCAGGTACTAAGACAAAAACACGGTGCGCGCGTCTTCCGTACTGTGCGACTGGCGTTTTGCTCTGAGATTCTGTCGACTTTCCATGCGGTACGGTATACACGAAGGATCAGCCAGTGTTTCTTCTGTTGAACTATGCAAAAACGGAATCGTATATGGAATGTCTGCTTGAATTCATACGAAAATATCCAGTGGTGCATGTTCCCAACGATTCGACGACACGCAGATTACTGAAGAAATTTCAAGAAACTGGATCAGTGTTACACAAACGAAGGGCTAGAGAACCTAATGTTATAGCCGAAAATAAATTACACCAGATACGGTAGACCCGAGAAGATCTCTGTGGCGTTTGGCACTTAAGTCTGGTGTGGCAAGAGCATCTGCTCACAAAGCTGTGCAAAAACTGAATCCATACAAAATAACGGCAGCTCAGATACTATTCTTCGAAGTCGTTTTGCATCTGGCCGTTACAGTCTGTGCACAATTTGGAATTTGATCCTGAGGTGCCTTTTTTCTGTTGAAGCATAGCTGCATTTGTCAGGGTACGTAAGTTCTCAGAACAATCGACGTTGGAGCTTCGAAAATTCGTCTGAATTACATCAACAATCTCTGCATGATGTGAAAACAGGAGTTTTGTTTGTAGTTAGTGCATTTTTCTTCTCGACAACTAACACACTTGGTCTAGGGGTAGCGTCTTTGATGAGTAGTCAAGACATCCTCGGTCCCTACTTGAACACCCGCCACCACTTCAATTTTGATTACTAATCAGCACTGGCAACCAAAGACTTCCGGCGTAAGAAGTCAGCCTCATTCTGCCAACGGCCTTGTCAACGAGGGTGGAGGAGCAGACACAGGTACAAGGCACTTTCTCGTCCTTGGGAGGTAAACTGCCTCTAAAGGCTAAAGAATCAGCAATGATCAAAGGTGTATGCAGAAGCCAATGGAAACCACTACATTAATGACAAATAATGTGTATCCGGAGGATGCGAGGAATGTAATTGAAAAATTGTTGTGATGATCTCCCCATTGGCCAAAATTACCGGAATAGTCCCCCATTCGGATCTCTGGGAGGGAACTGCCAAGGAGGAACATGGGAAAAAGATTGGAAGCCAATGAAAGAGTAACGTTGTACGAGTCGGGGTGTGGAACGTCAGGAGCTTGAATGTAACAGGGAAGATAGAAAATCTGAAAAGGGAAATGTAAAGACTCAATCTGGGTACAGTGAAGTGAAATGGAAGGAAGACATACTCTTAGATTTCTTGTCAGATGAGAATAGGGTTATGCCAACAGTAGCAGAAAATGGCAGAACAGGTGTAGAATTGGTTATGAACAGGATGGTAGAACAGAGAAGGTGTCACTGTGGACAGTTCAGTGGGAGGGTTGTTCTTGTTAGCACCGACAGCAAACCACCACCAACAACGATAGTTCAGGTACACATGCCGACGTCGCAAGCTGAAAATGAAGAAAAAGAGGAAGTTTATGAGGATATTGAAAGAGTAATGCATTGCGTAAAGGGAGATCAAAATCCAGTTGTCAAGGGGGACTGGAATGTAGTCGTAGAAAAGGGAGCAGAATAAAAGGTTACAGTAGAGTATGAACCTGGGAAAAGGAATGAGAGAGGATGAAGACTAATTGTAGTCTGCAATAACTTTCAACCAGTAATAGAGAATACTCTGCTCAAGAACTACAATAGGAGGAGGTATAGTTGGAAATGACTGAGTGGCACGGGCAGATTTCAGTTACATTACGTTAGATTACATCATGGCTAGACAGAAATTCCGATATCCGATACTGATATCGTACCCATAAGCAAATACATATATACCAAAATAAGTTTTGCATCATCCCGGTTCCCAGAACTGCTGAAGATAGACATTGACAGTGGATATTGTATCGCAGACACTGTCCCTTTGAGTTTTCAGAGATGTTACTAGACCCACCCAAAGATGTAAACAACCATGCATGAGCAGCGCCTATTAGACGAAGGGTGTCCGACAGCCTATCAGTTCCAGTCATTCCACCAAGATACAGGTACACCACTCGTGTTGTCTGTAGTTCAACCATGCCTAGACGGTCAATACCGCGGGTCGATCGCGTCCGCCTTGTTACTTGCCAGGAAGGGCTCTCAACAAGGGAAGTGTCCACGCGTCTCGGAGGGAACCAAAGCGATGTTGTTCGGACATGGAGGAGATACAGAGAGAGACAGCAACTGCATATGACATGCCTGTCTCAGGCCACCCGAGGGCTACTACTGCAGTGGATGACCGCTACCTACGGTTTACGGCTCGGAGGAACTCTGCCAGCAAGGCCACCATATTGAATAATGCTTTTCGTGCAGCCACAGGGCGTGGTGTCTGACTCAAACGGTGCGCAGTAGGCTGCATGACGCGCAAATTCACTCCCCACGTCCATGGCGAGGTCCATCTTTGCAACGACGACACCATGCAGCGCGGTACAGATGGGCGCAACAACATGACGAATGGGCCGCTCAGGACTGGCATCACGTGGTCTTCACCGATGAGTGTCGCATATGCCTCCAACCATACAATCGTCGGAGACGTGTTTGGAGGCAACCCGGTCAGGCTGGACGCCTTAGACCCACTGTCCAGCGAGTGCAGCAAAGTGGAGTTTACCTGCTGTTTTGTGATGGCATTATGCAGTGCCGACGTACGCCACTGGTGGTTATGGAAGGCGTCCTAACGGCTGTACGTTACATGAAAGCCATACTCCGACCGATAGTGCAACCACATCGGCAGCATATTGCCGAGGCATTCGTCTTCATGGACGGCAACTCAGGAGAGGACTGAAAAGAGACAATGGCTGCTATGAAAGAAGAGAATTTTAATAGAGATCCCTACAGAAAAGTAGGAAAAGCAGTGGGTAAGGGATGGTTGACGAAAGTGATTTGTAAGAGAGCTACTGAGGCTATCAGCTGTCTTTTAAAGTTTTCAAGTGTTTTTAATTTAGCTTTTTTTTTCTAGGAAGATTGTTCCGAAGTCGGGTTCTTGGCACCGAAAATGATTTTGTGAATATGACAGTATTGCGTAGCAGTACGTAGAAGATATTACCTTGTTAAGAACGAGTATTTCTCCTGTGTTGTTCAAATAGTAGGAAAGGGTTGACGATAAACAGGATGGAGAACAATGATTGAGAATACGAGACAGCAAACGCAAGGTCTGATAATCTTCATGCTTTTCGGCACGTAGACGTCGTAACTGTGCGTAGGTAGTAGTGGTATGGTCGAAGTACAGCAGATCAGAAATGTATCTGACAAGCATTCATCGCCAGTTCCA
This sequence comes from Schistocerca serialis cubense, assembly GCF_023864345.2. NCBI lineage: Eukaryota > Metazoa > Arthropoda > Insecta > Orthoptera > Acrididae > Schistocerca > Schistocerca serialis. The sequence continues at coordinate 494,760,792 of NC_064638.1, forward strand.
GACGGCGTGTGATCTCATACGAAAGTCCTTGGAGAACAGCATCACCGTGATAAAGGACGGGAAGTATTAGTGATTCTACGAGCTTTTTTAAGCTCGATAGGAAATATTTATTTTATATTTTTGTAGTGAATGAAGTGATGCTGAAACCTTCTCACAGACTGCAGTTGCGTGTTCAGTCCAGTCCAGGTGATGGTCCAGAATTATCTTCAAACGTGATTTCTGTATTGCTGAGGATGAAAGATGGAAGACATTCTGTGAACTGAGGAGTAATAAGTCTTCTGTGGGCGACTAATATACCTTATGTTTGGGATCGGTTAAGTTTCAGACCTATGTTCTGGGTCCATTCTGATAAAGCAAGCAAGTCAGCATTCACATTCTGGATGGCTGTGCACAAATTTATTGGGCTCGCTCTTCGATACAACTGCAGTTCGTCAGCGGATAACTGATACATGAAATGGTAGATGATTGTCGACGTATGATAAACCTATAATCAGAAAAGTAATGGACCCAATACTGATCCTTGTGGGTCCCTTGATACTACATTCTTCAATTGCTACCTCTTTGTTACGATAATTACAGACTACTGGCGGTATGTAACGTGTAAGTGGAACTATTGTACAACATTACAACAAAAGTTATGACTATTGACTTTGGCAAATAGAATATCATAGTCGACAGTTTGGGAAGTTTTGCTGAAATCAAAAAGCACGTAAGACTCTCCTCTTCTTTGCCCATATCTTCCTTCAGTTCTCCATCACTTTTATAAACGCAGCCGTCGTGAAGAGATTTTTCCGGAAACTATTTCGGAATCCATGCAGAAGATTGTTTGTTGTTAAGTAACTGGCAAGCTGATCATCAACTATGTATTCTAAAGTCTTAGGTAATGCTGGTAGAATGCAAAGTGTCATGTAGTCATAATGTTCTGTGGCATATTCCTTTTTTTTTCTTTTTTTTGCTAGAAGTTTTAAGAGTTTCCTTGTTGCAGGCCATTGGTAAGATGCTGCAGGTCAAAGAATGGTTAAAGATATTTTTTATTGCCGGCAGTAATGTATCAACGAGGAACCTCATCGTTTGTATTGTACTATTACCGTGTCTTCCAACTGCAGAACGATTTCGCGCAGTCGGTTTCCTGACTGTGTTAAGGCTCATCGGCTGTATAAAAAATTTATCGTTTCTATCGTCAGCAGATATTTCGAGAAATTCGATGTTTGCATACTTGTGCACTGGTCAAGTTGAGGTAAAAACGTAGCGAAATACTCATTTAGATTTTCAGTCGGATCGAGAGGTTCAGCAGCAGATCGACTTTTGTCTATTCCTAGCCCTCGGACGGAATGTGGAAGTCGACAGTAAACGAGTGGGCATACCTGGGTTTAGCATTTCTCACCCATTGACTGACTCTGTTGCGCAATCGCTTGTAGGCGATATCATTCTCGAAATTCGAGTGCCGTTTATATTACTTGCGCACTGCGCCTCTGATACTCATAAGGTGTTTGAGAGTATCGGCAAGCCATCTTGCATGTTTACTCCTAACTCTTAAAATGACTATCGGATCATGTTTATCGACTAGATAAATGAGTTTCTCAGTGAAATTGTAAACTGCATAATATATGTCAAAGTTATTTCCTGTCTTTCCCTGCTAAGAGATATAGGCGTTAACTGTAAGCTCAGACGTATTTAGGCGCTTAAAATCTCAAAGTAGCGACTTGTGGTTTGCTCTTTGGACATTACAACGAATAATTTATGAATATTACATCTTGAGCAAGTAAGTCAGCAGAGACTTGATATGAGCAAATAACTCTTTGGAAATATGGTTGTGAAAATAAAGGCATGAATATCTGATGTATGATGAATTCACTCAAATGGAAGCAGTGTAAGGTTTGAGCAGGAAAGTATACGATTCCATTTTGAAACCGCACGACTGTTGCCTATAAAATTTATGTTCGTATTTCCGGCTGCAGTTGTGTGTTCATAGGAAGATTCAAGACCTGAAAATGCGGATTCAAACCTAGAGAGCTGTCCAGCTTTGGGTGGTTTGTATATTGCACATGTAAGACTATTTCTGATGAAAGGTTTAATTTGGATGAACATTTACTCGCGTTCTTCGTCCTTGTTTTTGGACACGGGCACGACATTAGGGAGTACGTTTGCACGTATTTATGCAGCCACACCGCCACCTCCTCTGTTCACACCTGTCATGACTCAGAAGCACATGGCAATGGAGGTTTACAGTACTGGAATGGATACTCGGCTGAAGCCACGTCTCCGACAGTAGTATGACATTAAATCTGAAGTCCTGAAATATGCATCTGAACTCAGGCAACTGGGCTGGTAACGACTGGACATTTGAGTGCGCGAGTTGTAGCTTACAGTGTTCTCGAATCGTTGCAGCTATAACGCTGCCAGCAGAGACAGCGGCTGCGTACGACTCTGGCATAGCTAGTGCCTTACGGTATGCCATAGGGATGGGACGGAGCGGAGGCACCGACAGGCAGGTAGGGGTTTGAGAAAGCTGGGAGATCAGGGTTGGTCACATCTCCGCAGCGCCGGCTGCAGTGGCCGAGCGTTTCTAAGCACTACAGTCTGGAACCGCGCGACCGCTACGGTCGCAGGTTCGAATCCTGCCTCGGGCATGGATGTGTGTGATGTCCTTACGTTAGTTGGGTTTAAGTAGTTCTAAGTTCTAGGGGACTGATGACCTTAGCAAAAAATGGCTCTGAGCACTATGGGACTTCACTCCTGAGGTCATCAGTCCCCTAGAACTTTTAGAACTACTTAAACCTAACCAACCTAAGGACATCACACACATCCATGCCCGAGGCAGGATTCGAACCTGCGATCGTAGCGGTCGCGTGGTTCCAGACTGTAGCGCCTAGAACCGCTCGGCCACTCTGGCCGGCAATGACCTTAGAAGTTAAGTCCCATAGTGCTCAGAACCATTTGAACCAACACCTCCGCAGCGGTGGTCACCGCAAATGTCGAGGAATGTGAAGCAGAGAGAACTGTACAGTTCAGGCTGGGAGGAGAGAAGAAATTGATTTACGAGGCTGATGTTACAAGAAGAGAAAAAATTGTTTAATAACTAAAAGATTAAGAGGGAAAGTTAAAAATTAAACTACAAATTATCAGTGCACCACTGAATGCGATTTTGTCCTTTGCCGTTCAAACGAAGAAGGTGAGTAATGTAACCAAGAAAAGAGTAACTATTGCAGTGGTACTACTACATACAAGATTGAGAAATCTCAGGCAAAAAGTGTTAACAGTCAATTGAGACGCCTTCTGAATCACGTAGGGCTAACAGGTAATGAGGATTGTGGAAAGGGCCAAGAAGGGAGTTGTTGTCGGATTCATTTAAAAATTGTAATTTATTATCATTTAGTTCACAAATACACTTTTGGAAGAGTTAAATTCACGTCACGGCTGATGGCCACCAAATAGATACTTTACAATAAGTTCAATTCTGAAAAAGACATGATACACAGTTAAATTTACGAATAAGATAAATCGTATACATATATGAGATCAGCGTGCGGAGCGGCTGAAGGCCGCCGGATTAAATCTTCAAAATTCCAAATATACTGTGATGATTGCTGAAGGCAGAAGGCCACAATGTTTTAAGATGCTGAAAGGGCTGATAGCCCGCAAGGTGCACAGACATGCACGCAATAAGATGGCTGAAGGCCGCAAAGTTAAATTCTGAAAATTAAGGAAGTATATATTGCAACAAAACAATGCATTAAGTTTAAAAATTTCCTTTTGCAACACCAACGGTGGAAGGCCCACAATAACGTGTAAAATATTTCGGAGGAAATTACAATAACCTTTCAAGTGCAGAAGGCAATAATGTTTGGACTTCAAGGAAAAGCTAATGACTCAGAAAAGAAGAAAAAGCTATCCTTACTCTGCTATGGAAATCTAGGCCATAGCAAGTGTAACCCCGTCTTCTTATAGCAACTACTGGAACAGCAGCAATAGAAGACTCATCCATCTGAAGGAGTCCTCTCAGCTCCATGTTTACTCTCTTTACAGCAGCTGCTGTCGAGGGAGTTAACCGCCACAGAACCTCTACAAAATCCGCAATTTGTGTGCTCGGTAGCTGTACCTATTTTGTCCTGGTCATTACTAATATTGTATTTTTGTTTTTAGCCAGGTTGTTTCCATCCGTCGTAACTATCAGTACTTGATATGCTTTGTTAGAAACTTTAGTCAGTTGTCCTAAGTGTTGTGTTACTTGACTAAAACTAGAACATCGTTTCACAAAACTTGTGACCTGATACTCTGCGGTTAATTTTCCCTACAGGTGCTCATCTGCACCCATCCAATGACTGCCACCTCCCGGGTTTTCCCATTGTGATTTTTACGCAATTTGTCTGTACGTTTCTTAGCGTTGTTCAGCTACGTCCAACATTTCTCTACATCCGTTCTTGGTCGTCGTTCTACAATTCTGGAAGCAAGCAAAATTTTCCACTGCTCGCCCTTTTCTTTCCATTTTTTGCGAGGGATCTTATCTTATCCTTTTCCAGCTGTCATAATTAAATTTCTCGCTTTCTACCTCTGCACGAAAGTCGCAAATCTTCACCTCTTGTTTCTAGATTTTCTTGTCTTTCTTGCACAAGCTACCATTCCATGTAACATCCCCACTGATCGCTTCTCTACTGCAACTGGTCCAAAGAACCATACTGGATGATTTACAAAAGGCACCCCCGGTTCAACTAATCTGCAGCAACATCCACGCTTACCAAGGGTGGCTGATTGATTTTAAGCATAGATACAATGAAACAAATGAAAATGAAGTTTATGTCTCTCTTTTCGTATGATAATCGCCCGTAAAATTAGACCTATGTTAACGAACTGTAGATACAGTAATAAAAATACACTTCGTACGCCGCTTTACTTGCTTTCACACGACATTAACACTACAATGAAGTAATTACACTTAACTGGTATTTACTGACTTAGCGCCCGCTGCTTTGTTTGCGTAGACTGTACGTACTTCTGAGATTTTATCTACTTTTATTTAGTCACATTTTCTAAGCTGTTCTTGTTAATTAAGACCATATAAGTATGGTCTTTCTCGAAAGTACTTCTGACCAAAAACGGATTCTGGTATTTGTAGTCGAAAGCTTTTGTTAATCATGCCTTTTGCGTTCTTGTCGAGATATTTCCATAGCAACTTTCGTCACCTAAAAATATCTCTCCATATCTAACTGAAATGTAAAACACAAATTTTTCATAATTATGGCATCCAAGTTTTTTTATTGTAAGGAAATATTTTGTTAAAAACATTAATCCCCTATTGCACTACTTTTAGGGGTTGAGTCTCGAGAAACACTGAAAAACATTTGTTTTATTTCTAGCCGAGAAGTCAAATACCAACTGTCAAACATGCAGCCTTAAAATCGTTTAGTAGTTCTTAAGTAATTATTTATTTGCAAAAAAATTTCACCCACTATTGTAGCCTGTTAGTGGTTGAAATTCAAATATTGATAAAACACGTATATTTTATTTTCTGACCGAGAAACCAAATGCCAGTTTTCGTAGTAGTAACTTCAAAATTCCCTTATAGGCGACCTACTTTCAAAAAGCCTTTCCTCGTCCATTTCACCTCCTTAGGTGGGGAATTGCATATAATCCCTTCGTGAACGATGCCCACAATGCGAAATCCATACCTCTAAAAACTTCAGGTTTCTCTTCATAGTGGTTTGGGCTGGGTGATGACGAGTCAGTGGACGAATCTGACCTTTCATCTCCTTAGGGATTGAATTTCCTAAAACAGTGACACGTGTCTTATTTCTCTCAGAGAAGCGAAATATAATTTTTCATAGATTTAGATTCTAAAATGCTTGCATAATCAAATATTGCATAAAAGTTCTTATTCTCAGTTTCACCCCATACGGGTTGAATTTCCAAAAACCGTGAAACAAATATTTTTTTTACTTCTAGCTCAGAAGTAAAATCTAAATTTTCGTAGATTTAGCTTTAAAATTTCTTTCACAATAAAATGTTTAAAAAAATTCGCATCACCTGTTGTGTTCTCCAACAGTTTATTGAAGGTAACTTCTTCTACAATACAATAGCTGGCTGTACAATAGATGTAGACGTCCGTCGATCTAGCCGGAGATGTGGTTCCTCTCGGTCTGCTGGTACATCGATCAGCAGTGCAGTACAGCGGCTTCGGTGATATCTTCTCGGAGACTCTGCTATAGCGGTTGCCAATAGCAGCGGACGAAGACTGGTCTGCCTTCGACCGGCCGGGCCTATATAGAGAGCTGGAGCCAATAGAAATCCGGCGTAGGAATCCGTGGCCGGATATGTCACGGCGACCTCTGCAAGGAAAGGTTCCTATTAATCGACTGTAATCTTCGGCGTTTTTACCTGATGTCTTCGCCTGTTTGACTTTTGATTGTTTCCCTCATAGCGTGGCTGTTATGTGGTGCTGCCTGTCATGTAGGGGAACCCGATGGCAGACAGTACTTCACCTATCTCAACCCGTAGGGGCTCAGTTTCCAAAAACAATGAAATATTTTTTTTTTTTTTTTGTAACCGACAAGTCAAACACCAATTTTGACAAACGTAGCTTTAAAAATATTTAGTAGTTCTATAATTACGATATATTAAAAAAAAGATTTCACTCACCTTTTCTCCCGATTCACGGTTAAATTTCCAAAAAACGTTGAAACATGTATTACCTCATTGCTGACCAAGAAACCAAATACCAATTTTCGAAGATTTAGCTTCGAAATTGCCTTAACAATTACATTTAAAAAAGAGTCCCATCCCATATTTCACCCCTTTATCAGGAAGTTCGAAAAGCCTTCTTAAACGACGCCTACAGTATAAGGTCCACACATTCGCTTAATTTCCAGTTTCTAGCAGTTTTGGCTGGGTGATAATGAGTCAGTCTGTTTATAAACAACGAGAAACGTTTAAAAGTAGCCTCCATCTCCCTATCGCAGCGTGGTCAACAACTTCTTGAATATTTCGGTCGCAGTGGAGACGTTAGTTACTATTTTAACGCCTTTCTAAAATACTTTATTTTCCGGCACAATAACGTATAATTTCAACAAGATATTATCCGTTTCCGGCACCAGCAGCCAAGAATGTGTGGTTCTCTGTATTTCGGAGAGAACTTCGGCTTCCGTCATTTGATGTAGAGATGGCTGGTGACGGCCAAAATTCATAATTTACTATTGAAGGTATAGACGATGATCCCAGGAACTAAGATATTTTGAAGAAAGACAGTTAACTTTACGATATTTTTCAGCTGGAGAGAAAATCTCCTGCGTTAGGATTCTACACTACTGGCCATAAAAATAGCTACACCACGAAGATGACGTGCAAGAGACTCGAAATTTAACCGTCAGGAAGAAGATGCCGTAATATGCAAACGATTAGCTTTTCAGAGCATTCACACAAGGTTGGCACCGGTGGTGACACCTACAACGTGCTGACATGACTAAAGTTTCCAACCGATTTCTTATACACAAACAGCAATTTACCTGCATTGCCTGGTGAAACGTTGTTGTGATGCCTTGTGTAACGAGGAGAAATGCGTACCATCACGTTTCCGACTTTGATAAAGGTCGGATTGTAGCCTATTGCAAATGCGGTTTATCGTATCGTGACATTGCTGCTCGCGTTGGTCGAGATCCAGTGACTGTTAGCAGAATATGGAATCGGTGGGTTCAGGAGGGTAATATGGAACGCCGTGTTGCATCCCAACGGCCTCGTATCACTAGCAGTCGAGATGACAGGCATCTTATCCGAAAGGCTGTAACGGATCGTGCAGCCACGTCTCGAACCCTGAGTCAACAGAAGGGGATGTTTGCAAAACAACAACCATCTGCACGCACAGTTCGACGACGTTTGCAGCAGCATGGATTATCAGCTCGGAGACCACGGCTGCGGTTACCCTTGACGCAGCGTCACAGACAGCAGTGCCTGCGATGGTGTACTCAACGACGAACCTGGGTGCACGAATGGCAAAAAGTAATTTTTCGGATGAATCCAGGTTCTGCTTACAGCATCATGATGGTCGCATCCGTGTTTGGCGACATCGCAGTGAACGCGCATTGGAAGAGTGTATTCGTCATCGCCATATTGGCGCATCACCTATCGTGATGGTATGGTGTGCCATTGGTTACGCGTCTCGGTCACCTCTTGTTAGCATTGACGGCACTTTGAACAGTGGACGTTACATTTCATATGTTTGACAAGTCGTGTCTCTACCCTTCATTCGATCCCTGCGAAACCCTACATTTCAGCAGGATAATGCACGACCGCAAGTTGTAGGTCCTGTGCGGGCCTTTCTGGATACAGAAAATGTTCGAATGCTACCCTTGCCAGCACCTTCTCCACATCTCTCACCAAATGTGAACGGCTGGTCAATGGTGGCCGAGCAGCTGGCTCGTCACAATACGCCAGTCACTACTCTTGATGAACTGTGGTATCGTGTTGAAGCTGCATGGGCTGCCGTACCTGTACATGCCATCCAAACTCTGTTTGACTCAATGCCCAGGCGTATCAAGGCCGTTAGTACGGCCAGAGGGGGTACTTCTGGGTACTGGTTTCCCAGGATCTATGCACCCAAATTGCGTGAAAATATAATCACATGTCAATTGTAGTATAATATACACTCCTGGAAATTGAAATAAGAACACCGTGAATTCATTGTCCCAGGAAGGGGAAACTTTATTGACACATTCCTGGGGTCAGATACATCACATGATCACACTGACAGAACCACAGGCACATAGACACAGGCAACAGAGCATGCACAATGTCGGCACTAGTACAGTGTATATCCACCTTTGGCAGCAATGCAGGCTGCTATTCCCCAATGGAGACGATCGTAGAGATGCTGGATGTAGTCCTGTGGAACGGCTTGCCATGCCATTTCAACCTGGAGCCTCAGTTGGACCAGCGTTCGTGCTGGACGTGCAGACCGCGTGAGACGACGCTTCATCCAGTCCCAAACATGCTCAATGGGGGACAGATCCGGAGATCTTGCTGGCCAGGGTAGTTGACTTACACCTTCTAGAGCACGTTGGGTGGCACGGGATACATGCGGACGTGCATTGTCCTGTTGGAACTGCAAGTTCCCTTGCCGGCCTAGGAATGGTAGACCGATGGGTTCGATGACGGTTTGGATGTACCGTGCACTATTCAGTGTCCCCTCGACGAGCACCAGTGGTGTACGGCCAGTGTAGGAGATCGCTCCCCACACCATGATGCCGGGTGTTGGCCCTGTGTGCCTCGGTCGTATGCAGTCCTGATTGTGGCGCTCACCTGCACGGCGCCAAACACGCATACGACCATCATTGGCACCAAGGCAGAAGCGACTCTCATCGCTGAATACGACACGTCTCCATTCGTCCCTCCATTCACGCCTGTCGCGACACCACTGGTGGCGGGCTGCACGATGTTGGGGCGTGAGTGGAAGACGGCCTAACGGTGTGCGGGACCGTAGCCCAGCTTCATGGAGCCGGTTGCGAATGGTCCTCGCCGATACCCCAGGAGCAACAGTGTCCCTAATTTGTTGGGAAGTGGCGGTGCGGTCCCCTACGGCACTGCGTGGGATCCTACAGTCTTGGCGTGCATCCGTGCGTCGCTGCGGTCCGGTCCCTGGTCGACGGGCACGTGCACCTTCCGCCGACCACTGGCGACAACATCCATATACTATGGAGACCTCACGCCCCACGTGTTGAGCAATTCGGTGGTACGTCCACCCGGCCTCCCGTATGCCCACTATACGCCCTCGCTCAAAGTCCGTCAACTGCACATACGGTTCCCGTCCACGCTGTCGCGGCATGCTACCAGTGTTAAAGACTGCGATGGAGCTCCGTATGCCACGGCAAACTGGCTGACACTGACGGCGGCGGTGCACGAATGCTGCGCAGCTGGCGCCATTCGACGGCCAACACCGCGGTTCCTGGTGTGTCCGCTGTGCCGTGCGTGTGATCATTGCTTGTACAGCCCTCTCGCAGTGTCCGGAGCAAGTATGGTGGGTCTGACACACCGGTGTCAATGTGTTCTTTTTTCCATTTCCAGGAGTGTATTTGCTTAAAGAATACCCGCTTATCATCTGCATCTCTTCTTGGTGTAGCAATTTTAATGGCCAGTAGTGTATATAGTTTACATTGTCCATTCCACTGAGATTCTACCAGTGGTTTTTGCTATTAGTGTGCGTCCAGTTGAGGTATTAGGGCAGATTTTTCGGGTGGAATCATAGTTTTAATGTGGGCAACAAGATGGTACGGTGGGAAGAAACAAAAACAAGCATTAGCAGCAGCGGAAAGGAATAGTCATGGTATATGGTGAATCTTCTCCCATCGGCTATACAATTTCGATTGCCAGCATTTTCTTTAAGTAAGTTGATCTCAGTGACAAAGATTTCTTTTAAAAACACATAGTGGATAACATGCTTCTGAAACCTGTACACTAGCAGTTAATATTCATTTTGTTTGGTGCTACTGTGGTCCATAATACTTTATTGCCTTAGAACACGTACTTGACTAAGCGTTATCGCAAGTATCCTTTAAAATAGATAAAGATACGATGAATGTCTGACAGACACATAAACGTATTAAATGGCTCAAGTCAGAATAACAAAAGCGCTAGGCATATTTATTACACTGGAACAATATTAGCATGAGGGGATGTGGCAATATTAAGAAAAAAAGAACTAAATATATGAAAGAATCCAGTCTTAACATTAAAAGGCACTAGTTCAAATAACACGTCTTTCGAAAACAGGAGACGTGTATTCACAGTAGAAGTTGTGGCTCACGAGGATTTCTCCCTCTCTCACATTACGTATATTCCATATTTATATACATGTAATGCCTTCATTTCAGATTTAACAAATTTCAAATTTTTGAAAATTTAGCTGACTAAAGGTTGGAAACAACAAATCAAAAGAGTGACTCAGCTTTCTGTGCCATGCTCTCCAGACTGTGGTACTCTATGGCGCAACATGCTGCATGATGTGGTTCGCACTGAACTCCAGAAACAAATGTTAAAAACCCACGCGTTCTCTTGACCTTCAACAGAAGAATTTACCAAAGATAACGTGATCACCACGAAAATTCTCGTTACTAAGACCTTACAGCGCCATCTTATCAACAACCTAGTTGCCACGAGCTTACAGAGACGGATCCACTCAACAATTGCAAGAAGGCTGTCTGGAAGATGTATAAGGTTCTATCTAGTAGAAGAGCTTGAGTATGCCGATAGGATAATATTAACATAATGATACACGTGAATTTCATGTATCCTGTGCATTTTACGGTTTTACTTTGTTCCAAACGTTTCTCACAGGATGAACTCCACCAAAATGTAAAAATATATCTGAATTATTTTCCTATAAATTAGGACTATGTTGCTCCTAACATCTGCAACCACCTGAAAGAATAATGACAAATGCACTCACCACAAGAGATTATCAAAGTCCGGATAAACCGAAGGTCTTTAGGACGTAAATTCAGTTTTTTTCAGTGTCATACTATGCTTATAATAATCATGCTGCGTTTTATAGTACAGCTTTTGATTGCCATAGATGAATGAACACCGTCAAATTTCACCAGACGCAGATTACAACTGCAAAGCTTTGTCTTGAATTATTGACAGATAAAAAACGTTACATTTCATTTACGTTTAGTAATTAAATGAATTTAAATTCATTATCTCTCACGAGATTTGATCCTACTACTACAACCTTTGCGCAACTCCCTTTTCCGTTCGGTCTATAGATGAAAAGGTTATTTTAAGGAAAGAAGATCGGTAAATTTCATTTAATCTCGAAGCAGGCATATCGGCTTCCGATACCCACATTTTATCGAGAAATAAACGGAGGCTCAAGAGATTGTGGAGATGAGACATTTTTTGCTATCTGAAAGATTATATCTTTCAACTTCCACCAATACAACAAACATCGTTTTTTAATATGGAACTAAGGAAATAACATTCATCTTTGTCGCTATCAGCTACTAGCATAAAAAGTATCGGCTATGAGAAATGCTTAGTGATATCTCTGTTGCTCATTTATTTTCTTTCAATTATCATTTCCTGATGTTACGTATGTAGATGAACTATTTAACTATAGATTTTACCAGGATCCTATTAATGGCTGCAGGGTTGAGGATTCGTTTATCTTTGTCTGCCCGCCAATGGTCATATAGTTGTCTCTCTCTCTCTGATACACACACACACACACACACACACACACACACACACACACACACACACACACACCTACCCATCGTCTAAAGTTGGAACCTGCAGGAGGAACTTCTGGGACGAGGAAGATATAGAAAACTTAACACGATTATGCTAATGATATTGTACTTAACACCTCTTCGAAATTACACGTTTCTGAACACATTTACACATTCGGTTGTAAGAACCATTTAAAATAATGCCACACATTTGAGCACCACTGACCCAAAGCAGCAAACATAATACTTAATTTACAATTATTTATTTTATTTATTTGTTTATTTCACTTCATGGATGATCATCACTATAACATCGATATTTGATTTGTAGGCACTGACATTTCCTCCAGAACTGGTCCTCTTCAACATTACTGCACTCCCGGTTTCCAGGCGATAATCCTAGCAGTAACTGTTTTCCAGGAAGGTGCGTGTTCACCCTCGCTGTCTCCAGTAACCTACGAATTTCTACTGCACTGACGTTCATTTCCCAGAGGGTCTAACGCGTTCATTGCTGACCATCAAAGTCACTTTCCACAGCGTCCTATCGTACAATGAGAGCTTTAGAAATTCGCTCTAGAGCAGGCTGAGGTCATATCCAATGATTATACTGGTCGATATAGTAACTCACAGTGACAGCCTCCACAGGCTCAATGGTGAGCCGGACGCACGGAACAAAATTAGATGTACACGAGGAATAAGAAGGTGTAGCCTTTCTAAAGTCTTACTGGAACATGCGACATCCCCCCTCCTAATCGGCCAACTAGATTGCGGTATAACAGATCGTGATCGCGGAGGCCTAACTAAATTTTACTGTAAATAAGGCCATCGTTACCCAAGGAAGATAATACCGGTTAGTAGGAGCAAAATCTGCAACAGATTGTTCTGAAATAAGAATCTATTGTAAACCGAATGTAAATTCTGATGATAAATACGAAAAGGGTGGAAATTTTGTGCAGTCGCTCACAAACCACACATGGGATAAAGATACCATGTAAAATTTTCAATACGAGAAATACTGATAATACAAAAAGAACTGATTAGCTAAAAAACGGGGTAATTAAACGATTGCCAGCCCACTAGGCAATGAATCTTCAGAATCTTAAGAAAGGTAAGGGCAAATAAATTTATGCAAACAATTATTGACGTGGCAATGGAAAGTCGTCACACATTCCCACAACAAGAGTTCACGAGAAAATGAATGAATTAGGAAGCACTGGCTTTGCAGTTATTTATTCTGAAATAATAAATTTTGAAATTAAAGTTAAATGAAGTTTCTGATTAAATAAATGACTGGAGGTAACTAATACTTTGTCATTCAAAAAATGAATTTTAGTAATCAGAGAGTAACGTAATGCAAAATTTAGTAAAATGCAAACGATTCAGTTTTGATAATTGAAAGATTAAATTGAATTTACCTTAAACAAATGAGCACCTGATTTTACTTTTCAAATAAAAAGAATAAAATACATACCAAGCCAGCAGAAGTCACTCGCTAAGCTACATACAGAATAAATGAAATTGTGCATAATTAATTTTATGCTGTATATTTAGTTATTAGGATTATGGCATCCCACACCAAATGCAACGTATTGACACCAAATTTAGTGGATGGGTGCCAGTAAGTACTTTCCAAATAATTTATTGGTTTCCTCTACAGTGCTCCATTCACCTCGGTCCACGTCACCGGGTCCTGCAATGCTGAGGCCACTGCCCCAGCGCCCCAGTGCAATGCGCTGTGTCAAGCCGGCTTTGTACGCCAGCTGCAGAGTTCTGTAAACGTCAGGATGGCGTGCCAGCAGCCGACTCAGTAGCCACCATCCCTGTTGACTCCGCACTGCTCCGCCGGGAGCTGTAGGCCGGCCTCGCTGCTGCTTATTCCTTGGCTGACGTAGCTGGGAATGCGGCAGCAATAACCGCCCACGATCCAGCGTTCTAATCTGCGGCCCCTCACCTCGGATGTCTCCGTCTTGTTTCGGGAGCCGAGACGACTGCCCGCGGTAGCGAGCCTAAGAGTGGCCCACTCTGGCCGGCTGCAGACCCTGCGTCAGCCTCAGAGGATCGAACCAACGACCTGCCGTGGACTGGGACGCTGTCACCCCATATGCTGGTGTGTGTAGCCCGGCGGAGTGACACGCCCCGCCGTCCAGGAAAGCTGCCACACTTGAATGAGCCTAGGTAGAAAACAACACCTATTTATACTTGGCTGCACGCCTCTGTTTCACTAACGCATCGCTGCGAGTCACGTATGCCCCACACCCCAGTTGCGCCTGTGGACCCCTTCTGCCTATAGCATGCGCCATGCGAACCGCTGCGTTTACTCTTTTCAACAGTTCGATGGCCCTGTGGCCTCCATCCCACTTTGCAACCGCTGGTCAGCGTAACTTACTGCAATCCGGCCTGCACCTGGCTGTAATTATTGCTCAGAATATCGCACAAAACTAACGTCTCCTATTCTAAATGGTGGTGCCACTACGTTAGTTTTGCAAGTGAAGTTTACGTTACTGTAAGTGAATGAAGTTAATACTCAAGAATGAAAAATCGTTAAGCCTCTGTTATGCAGTACAAGAATGAACAGTTACAGATGCAAAAACTTTAGACTGAAGCTTGTCATTAGTAAACAGACAAAACTGGCAGTAAATAGTTAATCAATATTCAGATTTTTACAATAGAATATGAGGTATTGGCGGAGGTCAAACTACGAGAGTGGGTTTGAATCGTGATTGGATAGCTCAGACTGTAGCACAATTGTCCAAAAAACCAAAATTCCCACTTAGGATTCCGGTCTTTCACACAGTTATAATCATCTAGGAAATTTCATATCAGCGCTCACTTCGCCACAGAGGGAAAATTTGCTCTAGAAACAATACCCTCTATTGTTGTAATACCATCTCTCCTCATTATCTTTGCCTCCAAGAGTGTTAGTATCTCAGTCTATGTAGGAGAAATTTTGAGATACTGGCGGAAGTAAAGGTGTGAGAGCGAGTCTTCAGTTATTCTTGGATAGCTCGGTCTGTGAACCACATATTCGTGATAGACAACATTTACAGTTTTGAGTCCCACTCTGGCACGCAGTTTTAATCTACCAGCAAGTTTCAACTCTGCAGGCACTCTCCTACAGAGTGAAATACTTTCTGGCTCTGAGGATCTACAAACGGGCAGTAGCAAATACCTGTGTGTGATATTTAAATTGTGTATTGTACTACTCGTAACTATACTGGGAACTGCTAGCCCAGTGTCGCTTGCAGGAAGATTTCTAAAAAAAAAAAAAATGTGCACTTTTCTGACGTTAATTTTGTGGATATGGTTCAGCCTTACTTGCTCCAGCCAAAGATGCTGTTACTGCAATTGCGATACACCACGCAAGAATTGCTGGTGACACAGGTAACCGAAGGTGTAGCAGGAATCTAAACTGCCCAAACAAATGTTAAGATACCACCGCCAACATACCGTAATATCTACCAGAAAACAGAAAGCTGACCACATATTTCCCGACTGGAGCAACATTTCATCGTATACAATTATCGGGTGATCCTAAGCGTAAAGTTTTTCATATGCAGAAGTGTTTGAACTAATTCAAAATCTGTATTCCGGTTGGTTGGTTGGTTGCTTTGGAGAGAAAGGTACCAAACTACTGTGCTATCAGTCTCTTTTCCCACAATCAAAGAGGCTGTGGGATAAAACCATTCCCCAAACGAGTCTTGGAAGTATAATGGGCGGAAAACTAAGAAACACACTGAAAGAGAAATAGAAAGAGGCAAGACAAAAGGGAAGAACGTGCCGTAAAAGGAAAAAAAAGCGGCAGAAGGTAGTAAAATAATATAGCAGATGGTCTGGGCTGGTTGATCGCAGGAAGAAAAGAGGAAGAGCCAGCCTCTCGGCAACACACTAAAATCTTTAACCTAAAGCACATGGCAAGAGGAACACAGACAGGGAAAAGACGAACACCAAGGTAAACAAAGAGCAAAGGAAGAGTGAGGAAGAGTTAAAATAAAGAGAGGGTGGAGGCCCATGAGAGAGAAGGCAGACGACCACCCTTAGATTGTGTGATAAAAACCCTCATCACGAATAAAACATAAAACTCTATAAGCCATTGAAGCATCATCTCGCAACGTGTTGGGCAGTATGGCAGGAAGGTTAAAGCTCCACTGCAGGGGTTGAAATTGGGCAGTCCAACAAGATGTGGACAACAGTCAAGTGGGAACCACAGTGACACCAAGGTGGATTCTCATGATGGAGCCAAGACAAGTATGGCCGATGCGGAGCCAGTAAAGGAAAACATATGAGTACAAGTGGCTTGCATAGATGACCACCACACATTCGTTTCCTCCTTGACAACACATAGTTCACTTGGTGTACTGAGGGTGCACCGTTCAGCATCCCAGATCTCAAAAGCTTTGTGGCATAAGACTGATCGGAGATCAGTCTCCAGTGGCCCAATCCCCAGTATTGGTTTAGTAGTAGCCTGTTTGGCGAGCATGTCAGCAAGTTCATTGCCTAGCATCCCAACATGTCCAGTTGTCCAAATGAACGGCACTGAAAGTCCACAGTTCCCAAGGGCATAAAAAGAGTAAACGAGTAAATGATAGTCATTACCAAAGGATGGCAAGGGAAGCACTGGTCGAGAGCTTGTAGGCTGCTTAAGGAGTCTCTACAGATGACGAAGAACTCACCTACACAGGAGTGGGTGTGCTTAAGAGCGCGACAGATGGTAACTAACTCTGCAGTGAAAACACTGCTGCCATCTGCCAAGAAGCGCTGTTCAATACATCCAATGTGAGCGTAAGTGGAGAAACGTGACCATTGACCTGCGAGCCATTTGTGTAGACTATTTATGAGCCCTGTAACTCGCCAAGAATAGAGAAAAATTGCCAGCGGTGGGCCTCAGGTGGAACTAAGCCTTTTGGGCCTCGCAATAGGCCCAGACAAGGCTATGGCTGAGGCACGGACCACGGAGGTGTATGCAAGTGGACCCTCATGGATGTAGTGAGTTCAGTGAGAAGCGGCCAGATATGGACTGCAATTGGAATCCCTGATCTGGGCCGCCGTTTTGGGAGATGAATCGCCATGTGAGGGAAAAGGAGACTAATGTGGATCCTTCCGAACTGACTACGCAAATGTAGACGAGATGTGGCTCAAATTCAAAGATATAGTAGCAACAACAATTGAGAGATTCATACCTCATAAATTGGTAAGAGATGGAACTGATCCCCCGTGGTACACAAAACAGGTCCGAACTCTGTTGCAGAGGCAACGGAAAAAGCATGCGAAGTTCAGAAGAACGCGAAATCCCGAAGATTGGCTAAAATTTACAGACGCGCGACAATGCCAGATGCCTTTCATAGGTTCCACAACGAAACATTGTCTCGAAATTTGGTAGAAAATCCGAAGAAATTCTGGTCGTAAAGTACACAAGCGGCAAGACGCAGTCAATACCTTCGCTGCGCACTGCCGATGGTACTGTTACCGACGTCTGTGCCGCTAAAGCGGAGTTATTGAACGCAGTTTTCCGAAATCCCTTCACCAGGGAAGATGAATGGAATATTCCAGAATTTGATACACGATCAGCTGCTAGCATGATTTTGTTAGAAGTAGATACCTTAGGGGTTGCGAAGCAACTCATATCGCTTGATATGGGCAAGTCTTCAGGTCCAGATTGTATACCGATTAGGTTCCTTTCAGATTACGCTGATACAATAGCTCCCTACTTAGCACTCATATACAACCACTCGCTCACCGATAGATCTGTACCTACAGATTGGAAAATTGCGCAGGTCGCACCAGTGTTTAAGAAGGGTAGTAGGAGTAATCCATCGAACTACAGACCTATATCATTGACGTCGGTTTCCAGTAGGGTTTTAGAGCATGTACTGTATTCAAACATTATGAATCACCTCGAAGGAAACGATCTATTGATACGTAATCTGCATGGTTTCAGAAAACATCGTTCTTGTGCAACGCAGTTAGCTCTTTATTCGCACGAAGTAGTGGCCGCTATCGGCAGGGGATCTCAAGTTGTATTTCTAGATTTCCGGAAAGCTATTGACACCGTTCCTCACAAGCGACTTCTAATCAAGCTTCGGGCCTATGGGGTATCACATCATTTGTGCGACTGGATTCGTGATTTCCTGTCAGGAAGGTCGCAGTTCGTAGTAATAGACGGCAAATCATCGAGTAAAACTGAAGTGATACTAGGTGTTCCCCAGGGAAGCGTCCTGCGACCTCTGCTGTTCCTGGGTGACAATCTGAGCAGTTCTCTTAGGTTGTTCGCAGATGATGCTGTAATTTACCGTCTAGTAAGGTCATCCGAAGACCAGTATCAGTTGCAAAGCGATTTAGAAAAGATTGCTGTATGGTGTGGCAGGTGGCAGTTGACGCTAAATAACGAAAAGTGTGAGGTGATCCACAGGAGTTCCAAAAGAAATCCGGTGGAATTCGATTACTCGTTAAATAATACATTTCTCAAGGCTGTCAATTCAACTAAGTACCTGGGTGTTAAAATTACGAACAACTTCAGTTGGAAAGACCACATAGATAATATTGTGGGGAAGGCGAGCCAAAGGTTGCGTTTCATTGGCAGGACACTTAGAAGATGCAACAAGTCCACTAAAGAGACAGCTTACACTACACTCGTTCGTCCTCTGTTAGAATATTGCTGCGCGGTGTGGGATCCTTACCAGATGGGATTGACGGAGGACATTGAAAGGGTGCAAAGAAGGGCAGCTCGTTTTGTATTATCACGTAGTAGGGGAGAGAGTGTGGCAGATATGATACGCGAATTGGGATGGAAGTCATTACAGCAAAGACGTTTCTCGTCGCGGCGAGATCTATTTACGAAATTTCAGTCACCAGCTTTCTCTTCCGAATGCGAAAATATTTTGTTGAGTCCAGCCTACACAGGTAGGAATGATCATCAAAATAAAATAAGAGAAATCAGAGCTCGAACAGAAAGGTTTAGGTGTTCGTTTTTCCCGCGCGCTGTTCGGGAGTGAAATGGTAGAGATAGTATGAATGTGGTTCGACGAACCCTTTGCCAAGCATTTAAATGTGAATTGCAGAGTAGTCATGTTGATGTAGATTTAGATGAGGCGAACTATAATTTGGGAGGTATATTTTGCAAGCTGTTGCTGTCACCTGATCCACAATGGAGGACCGCCAGCTTCCACGGCAAGGCTGTTCACTGGGCTCATTTGGAAGGCTCCTGTCACAATGCGAACTCCACAGTGGTGTACAGAGTTCAGCAGCTGCAGTCCTGAGGGCTATGCTGCCCATACACCAGGCTTCCATAGCCAAGACAAGATTGCACAATGGCTTTGAACAGCTGCAGCAGTATAGGGCGATCAGCGCCCTAGTTTTTCGAATAATATTAACGTGCTGCCAGCATTTTTTCTTAAGCTCCCAAGATAAGGAAGCCAAGTTAAATGGGTGCCGAATACCAGTCCCAGAAAGCGTCTAGCCTCCACTGTATTAAGTAGTTGGTCTTTGATGTAAAGTTTGCGATGTGGGTGGACAGTACGACGAAAATAGAAGTGCATGACAAGTACTGAAGGCTGAAAACTGAAAGCCATGTGTGGGGGCCCATGACTTCACCTTTCATATGGCTCCCTGCAGTCGATGTATAGTCACACCAATAGAAGAGCAGAAGGAAACAGAGAAACCATCAGAATTCTGGAAGGGGGATATTGAGAAACCCACTGAAGCTGCAAAACCATTAATAACAATTAAAAAGAGTGGGGTGCTCAGTACAGAGCCCTGCAGGACCCCATTCTCTTCTCACCATAATCAGCTCCATTCATGAAGATTCCTGGTATACCTGCAGGGGTGTGAAATCCGTAAAGGCATCTGAGCTTGGTGCGAACTTGGGATGGAGAGGTTCGTGTTCCAGTTGTGGAGATATACCATTTACCGCACTCCTGCTTCTCTCATTCAGTGAATGGGTAGATCTGGGTATGGAGCCGTTTGTAGGCAGTGAGGTGCTCTAGGATCAAGTGGTGCTTGTGATGTTGGAGGCTCCACCTGCAGTCTAATCGCTACAGTGATTTCCAGCTACCACCAAGACACTGAATTCCATTGAAGTGGGGGGGGGGGGGGTGGGGGAGGGGGAACAAACTGAGGATCAAGGGACTGCCAATTTAGCTGCGACAACAATGCTGGTAGTGTGTCTGTATCGCGTCCTTAATATTGCCATGCAGTAGAGGTTCAATGGCGATAGCGGAGGTGAAAGTGTCCCAGTCTGCTTTCGTAAGAGCTTGGCTGGGCAAGTGGCCAGATGAATTACGCTGGGAGAGGAACAAGAAGAGTGGAAAGAGGCCATTGCCACACAAGTCGTCATGATATAGAGAGGTAACAACATAGATAGGGACTCCACCTGACATCCTGTTTCAGGCAGTACGATTTTTGTAATACCCCAATAGCCATAAAGGCCAGCTGTCCAAATCGCCGGAAACCCAGTTTCCTGAATGGCAATGCTAAAAACAGTTCTAACGCTTAAAAGTCGTCATAACGCAGCCAGGTGGGGGAAAACCGGCACAGTTCCACAGGACGATGACTCACTCCATCGCCTGGGAGGGCATGAAGGGATGATGGAGACACTTTATGCCTCAGGATCATCTGCTGCCACTTGTTGAGTGCTGATGCCCAGCACTATTATGTCTGAGACGTCGGCAACACGTAGATCCTAGGGGGACAATAGAATCTCCGTCTCGTCCTCTGACACACAACTGCTAGGGAGTGGTGGTGTGGGGACCACTGGAGTCTCCTGTTTTTAACAGTGTTCTCCTTGGACTGTCTGCCCTCCCACTGTTCTTTAGGAGCTTGCTGGGAGGGCCTCTCAGAAGCAACTTCAGGTATGGATGATGACTGCGAAGCCCTTCAACCAGCTGATAGTTGCTCCTTCAGTATCTGTCTGCTGTCTACTTTAGCATGACGATGGAACATAGAGCCCTTAGGGGTCACTTCCATGTAAGATGAGCTAGAGGAGGCTGTGGCTTCTCCAGCTGGGTGAAGGGGACCAATGTCCCCAGCATTTTGGGGGCTAGTGCTCCTATAGGAGACGCTCTGGGAGCAAAAGAAGATGATGTGCTCCAAACCAACAGGAGGAGGAATGCAGATGAGCAGCTCTGAGGGCGCATAGTAGAAGGTTTAGACGAGGAGGCTGTCGTCGCTAAGGAGGGGGCCGTCATCATGGCGGCAATGAAAGCCGGTATCAGAATAGGGCACATTCTTTCATATTACAGTTTAGCCACTCTGTAAGTCATCCTGCCCAAGATCTTCTACTTCATAATTTTCCTCCACTTTAAGACTACTGTGCAGTCCGGCAGAGTGGTGCTCTCCACATTTGATACAGTTGTGAAGCAGTGGACGTCTGCAGTCTCGACATGTGGCGCTGGAATGGCACTGCGGCGACGTCTGCCCAAATTCATAGCACTTAAAGCACCGCACTCGGAGAGGAATATATGAGTTTACATCACATCGGTAGACCATCACCTCGACCTTTTCAGGTAACGAAACACCCTCAAATGGCAAGAAGGTACCAGTAGCAACCCTATTGACTCTAGGTCCCCTATAGACGCACTGGACGATGTGAACGCCCCTACGTTCCAAAGTGTTCCAAACTGAAGCGTAGCTCGTCATCGGACTGCTACAAGATGTCGCGGTGAAAAATAATTCCCTGGACTATGTTAAGGCCTTTTTGGGGGTGACTGAAACGGGAATATCACCCAGCTGGTCACATGAGAGTGGGCAGAGGTGCCGTCTGAATCAGAGCTGACCCATTGCGCATTTTGGACAGTGCAACCACGTCCCCAAACTTATCCTCCAGGTGTTCTAGATACAAAAGTGGCTTGGCAGCAAGAAAGGAGTCCCTGTCGGTCCTGCTGCACAATAAATAACGAGACGAATATGGCTCTCCCCTTTCTGTAACCTTACGTTCCTCCCTTGGTGTAGTGAGTGTGGCGAACGACTTGGGGTCATACGTCGCAGCATTGTATTCAACCTTCCCTTTCTTAGAAACTGCTCAGTCCATGACAATAATTGGTGCAGACGTTCGTAATGCACGAGGGATATAAGATGTAAACGTAAGTGTACTTCCTCAAATACCCACACTTCGGAAAAATTTGGTCAGTGTGCAGGTTAAACCCTTAAAGGGGATCATTATGTATGAGGCCAAAAAGTGGAATCCTTCTTTTAGTCGTCTCTTGTGACAGGCAGGAATACCTCTGGCCAATTCTAACCACCAGATCCGCAGGAGGGCAATATTAAAAAACGGACCCGTTGACAATTTCATATGCAGAAATTAAAGACTAGCAAGAATTATATTTTGAGGCACAAGTGAACGTTGCAGCAGGCAGGCATACATTTTTCCGGTGCTTTAGGAAACAAAATCATGGCTACAAAGGTTGGGTAGCACAAGTCAGAATTTAACTAGGAACTGCAATCACAGACATCGATGCGGCGGAAATAGATCCTGCCAGAACGGGACCAGTGACGACTGAAGAGAATCTTTCCATGTAACGGAAGTGCAACCCTTCCGCTAACTACTGCAGATTTCAGTGCTAGGGCATCAGGAAGTATCAGCGTGCGATCCATTCAAATAAACATAATCAATGAGGACTTTCTGAGCCGATGGCCCTCTCGGGAACCCTTGATGACTGCACGACACAAAACATTACGCCCCACCTGGGCCCGTAAACACCGACATTAGAGTGTTTCTTACTGGTAACATGTTGCCTGATCGGACGAGTCTCGTTTCAAATTGTGTCGAGGGGGTCAACGTGTACAGGTATATAGACAACCTCATAAACCAATGGACCCTGCTTGTCGGCAGGGGACTGTTCAAACTGGTCGAAGCTCTGTAATGATGTGCAGCTGGAGTGATATGGACCCCTGATACGTCTAGATAAACTGACAGGTGACACGTAAGTAAGCATCCCGTCTGATCACCTACATCTATTCATGTCCATTGTGCATTCCGACGGACTGGAGCCATTCCAGCAGGACAATGCGACACCCCACAAGTCCAGAATTGCTATATATAGGCTCCGGGAACACTCTTCTGCGTTTAAACACTTCCAATGCCCGCCAAACTCCCCAGACGTGCACATTATTGAGCGTATCTGAGATTCATTGCAACGTGCTGTTCAGAAGAGATTTGTACCCCCTCGTACTCTTACCGATTTATGAACAGCGCTCAAAGATTCATGGTATCAATTCCCTCCGGCACTACCCCAGACGTTAGTGGAGTCCATGCCGCGTCGTGTTGCGGCACTTTTGCCTGCTCGCTAGGCGCCTACACGATACTAGGTAGGTATACTAGTTTATTTGGCTCTTCAGTGTAATTTATAAGCATTGCAATACGCAGCGTATGAGAAAAGTTTTGAGATCGACAACACAGCGAGCGACCTGCTTGCACTGTGTTTTACTTGTGTATACCGGTGTATTCATCCCTTCCTGATTTTTCAGATCGCCATCAGTGAAGTTATTGAACAGGTCTATGTGGAACATTCCTTATCATGAGAACAAGTTTCTCGCTGGAATAAATAACTTTTGGAAGGTCAAGGGCACGTTTGAGGTGAACCCAACACAGGGAGAACAACTTCCAATACCTACATGGGCGTACACTTGTGAGACCAGACCAGCGAATACAGTAAGGTTGGGTAACCTGTTTAGTTTAAACACTTTCACTGTACGTTAGATTTTGAGCGAAGTTTTACACATGCGAAAGGTCTGTGCTAAAACAGCGCCAGAAAACCTCACGTATGAGAATAAGCACAATAGAAGAAACGTGTATGTTGATCATTTTGAGACGATTGCCAATGAATGGTTCAGTCGTGTGGTCACAGCTGATGAATTCTGAAGTACGATCCAGAGACAAAGCGACAAAAGGAGAAGTGGCACAATGATAGATCTCATCGACTGAAACACGCTGAAATGAGCAAATTAGAGATAAAACACCTAGCTGGTTTGCTTTTCTGACAGGAGTACCTTGCATAAATACTGTTCCTGCAGGACAAACTGTGAACGAAGTATCTTGCAGAGATGTCCTTGAAACCGACTGAGATCGGACACTGCAGACAAATGGCTGTTGTATCATTACAACATCCCGTGTCACACGGTCCCTTCCATCGTGGAATTTTTTACGTCGAAATGCACCAGATTAACCCCCTCCCCCTACTCACCTGATCTTAGTACCTGTTGTGATTTAGAAGGTCGAGATGATGAGCATACTTACCATGGAAGGTCAAGGCCCATACTACGTCACTCCTCAACACAACAACTTGCAAAACAATAATTAGCAGCTAATTCAGAACAAGCTTCTATAAAGCAGATAAGAGGCAATCAACACGGGGCCCTGTTTAAGACAATATCAAATATACAATCACATGACTTAAAAGATTAGTCACGGAGATTTCATTACTTAAGAAACATAAATTGCAATCTGAGGTTGATTTTAAAAGGCGGCACATATAGTTTAAGCAATAATCTGCAATATGAAAGTGATTTACAGGCACAACAGTTCGTTACGAACCCAAATAACACAAGGGGCACAACAAGTTAATAGATCCGATTCACAAGCAAATTAGAAACCCCATTTTTTTTACCTATACCTGACAGGTTAAATGTCTACCAAATGGGTGGTGACGTCAGGCTGCCCTCGGCTAAAGGTGACTTAACGTAAAATGCCGGAAGCAGCAGACCAGCCGTCCAAAGCAACACCTAAACGCCAGTGCCCAACCGGGAGTCACTTCCCATTAGACGACACGTCACAGCTTCAGTGCACCGAAGTAGCACCGAAGTAGGGCGTGGCGCCGCTCCCACACACCCCAACACACAGAAAACTAGAACAGAAACAGACCGCAGAAAACACGGCAAACACCAAGCA
The DNA here is from genome assembly GCF_023864345.2 of Schistocerca serialis cubense. NCBI lineage: Eukaryota > Metazoa > Arthropoda > Insecta > Orthoptera > Acrididae > Schistocerca > Schistocerca serialis. The sequence goes on from NC_064638.1 coordinate 494,785,881, forward strand.
AACATCAAGTAATAGGTTAAGAGATCAATAAACAACAGTATAAATGAAGAACTAACAAATGTTTTCAATAGAAGTGACAAGTTTTACAGCTATATTAATGCTGTAAAACATTTAAACTAAGAACTGTACACAAATCCAATGCTGTAAATATAGTATGAGAGTTTTACACCCTCATAGTTTGCCAAACAGTTTTTCCACATATGATTAAGGCTAACAATGAGTATAATGATGAAATGGAAATATTTCAAGATAATATAACGTTATTCAAATGCACAACATCACGATACTAGTTTTGTGCACTTTAATTTGGTTGCATAGGTCTGCAATGTAGCTACCAATTGTGTAAGCCTGGAATGCAGGGAATTACAACTAGACTATGACCTAATATCTTCAATACCTTCATATTACTACCTCATTTGGGAACACTGATAGTCCGCAGTTCGTGGTCGTGCGGTAGCGTTCTCGCTTCCCACGCCCGGGTTCCCGGGTTCGATTCCCGGCGGGGTCACGGATTTTCTCTGCTTCGTGATGACTGGGTGTTGTGTGATGTCCTTACGTTAGTTAGGTTTAAGTATGGCTAAGTTCTAGGGGACTGATGTCCATAAATGTTAAGTCCCATAGCGCTCAGAGCCATTTTTTTAACACTGATTTTTTAAAGGAAGTAGTGCATTTTGTTTCCATGAGGTTACACTCCTTTCCGGCTGCTCTTACTTCAGCAACACATACTTTAGGGCAATCAACCAACAAGTAAATCCGCTATAACGCAAATCGTTCAACGAAACGAAGGCACCAAAATGACTTACACCTTCGATGGAGAGCATTGTTGCAGATGATCTCGAGGAATGGTTCTCTCGGAGGAAACAGGTACTACTCAGTTCCTTAGAGAATCAAAATTACAATCTCACCACAGTTACTTAAAGAAAATAGGAAGCCCGGGATCACTGGTAATGGACAAGATTGTGATTTTTTTTTTTTTTTACAATTTTAATTTGACTCAAAACAGACTTTATTATAACATTAATTCGGACATTTGCCCACTTACTCACGCAATTTACGAATTTTCTCTTTAATTGAATTACATAAACACGAATAAGAATCATATTTTGCATCTGCAACCAAAAACATAGATAGGAGGCACGGTGAATAATCATTCGTAAACAATCGCTCTCGTTTAACCATATCTCAAAAGGCTAGTGACACTATACACTTCCAACCCAAAGTTACACAGCCACATAATATCACAACTTCATTAAAAAAAACAAAGAACAAAAAAAAAACAAAAACAAAAAGATCTTAAAGCTTAATAAAACTGAACTGCCCACATAAAGGTCCACAGAGAAACATGCTTATACTAAAAATGCAAACCGGGCCAACCAAGGTCGCAGAACTGGCACACAGGAAAAATAACAAGTTACACAATCATTACAGATACAGAAATGATTAACATAAGTGTTGAACCAGTAAAATAACTTACAGAAACACTAATATTAACAAAGTGGCCTCACTTAGCTTTAGAGAACAGCGTTAAGACCCACAGCAGTATTTGGAAGCAATAACGCTACAGCCGGCAGGCAATACGAGCGTTCACTCTACACGGCTTGTGCACAGGCTCACAAGCAGGCGGTATATGTTTATATAGAGTCCGACCGGCCTCACAATGCGTGGTCCTGACAAGAATCCATAACCCCACTGACGCCAGGAAACGAGAATACTTAATAAATGGCCTGCAGCACGAATAGATTGCAATGAAAACAAGGTCAAATCACAGCCACACAAGAAGCATGCCCCCAAATTCTTATGGAGCAACACTCTAACAGTACCGTCTCCCAGTAAATTACCAGGAAACTTAGATATCACTTGAAGGTGCCTTAAGGCACTGTCAACATTAAATAAACATACCAAATCCTGCCGTGATAAATGATTAAACCATTAACTCTACGGTTGCAGGCGCGTACAAAACGGCAACCAGTCTCCAAGCGATCATTATGTCCTAAAACAAGCAAACGCTCGCATGAAAACCACTTAAAACACACACTCCACAAATGATGAGAAACGAAATCAGGAACATCAGCCATCTTAAAACAGTCACTGTTGAATCAGTTTCAGAACCATCTTCGACAGCTACCCATGCCACAATAAGTTTCAACAATATTCTTAGTCAGACACAGAATAACTTGGAGCTTGCAAATTACGAGCTGGGAAGCTGTTCAGCATGAGACGACGTACCCCCACCACAATTTTGCACGTCAGGGCGGTGAATGTTCGGCAACGTACATCCGACGCGACAAAATACAAGGATGGCGAGCACGGCGAGGTCCACGCACCACGGTCAGGGACGCCGGCTTGTTTTCAACACAAGTGGACTCGATGAACGCCGACTCAGACCCTTCCGTCACACGTTCACCAGGAAAACCCGCCGGGGGGAAGCAGTCAAAGATAGCGAGACATCCGAATATCGATATCAGCGATGCAAGTAGAATACCCTAGCGCCAGCTGACACGGCTCAGTGTCTTAAAAGGACATCATTTTAGGACTGTGGAGGACATACAAAAGAATATGACCGATACATTAAGTGCCCCACCAGTTGAAGGCTTTCAGCACTGCTACCATGGCTGTGAACAATGACTCCGCCAACGTATATCAGCCGAAGGGAACTACTTTCAAGGGGACAAAATTGTTGTTAGGAAAAATAAGAACTTGGCAGATGAAAAATCTGTCTCACTGCTTTCTTCATACACCTTGTATGCAATGGGTGTTTATGATTAAAGTGTAGCTACCCACAGAGGTACACTGTTGGCTGTTATTATCGCGTTCCTGTTAAACCTGGTAGATATTCCAATGCATTAATGCAGAATTAATTGGTGCTGGAGAAAAACAATCAATATCTTGGCCAACAGGTGCAAATCTGGTGATCTGCTGGCAAGAAAGACATACAGAAATGTTTCCACATTAATGGATTAGGAATGGGCAGGCAAGGTCAAAGAAATGGGAAAGGCATAATATTAATCTTATTGTTAACTGCCGCTTTCATAGTTTGTTACGATGAGCACCAGAGATGTCGACGAGATGCTGAACAGTGCCACATTTGCACCTGGTGACCAAAATTAGAACCAATTTTTTGTAGCGCAAATCGGTTTCTCATTAACGCATTATATTATCTAAAACTTTTGCTGCCATGGCATAATTACGACACACACTGGACCTTCGTGAGTAGCTGCACTAATTCTAACCACCTGGAAACTATAAATATAGCTTATAGAAATTTGGTGAAATTCATTGATTTCATACCTTAAGTTATCTGTTTGTGGCTGTGAATGTCTAGCGGGTAGATCGCTATTGACTGGCCCTGGAGGTCTCCCGTTTAATCTCGGGTAAGAGCTGGGATTTCCAATCCCTCCAGCATGGCTCCAGATCCACCCAGCCTGACATCAAATGAGTGACTGGGATCTATCCTAGGGGTAAACGGCAACTATGGTGACGGACGCAATACACTTCCCGCCGAGAATGGCTGCATTCTATCCGCATCAGGCCAATACGCTGGGCGCGGGCTTGCGGCACAAACTCACCTTTAAATTAATTTATGTACGTCGTATGTAAAACACAAAGAGAAGTCAGAGCATGGAGTCTATAACACTATTTGATTATGGTTCACCAAAGTTTTTCATAATTTTCTTTTTTTGTGCTTTATAATTTTCGCATATTGGTAGTATATTTTTCGTGCGTGTAAATTAAAGTGTTTTATACTGAAGGTTGAAGTTATTTGTATTATATGTAAGTAACCTAAGTAAGATACTATGTAAATTGTTAATTATGTTAAATAATTTCCTGATGTCATTTTGTATTTAAAAATATTTCTATTTATAAACCTTTCATGATGATGTAAATTTGAAATTTGCAACAAATGGTCACACTCAGCAACATTTTAAGAAATAGGTGTTATGTAGTAGCCAATCTTCTTTTCTCTGAAGCGAAAGTGGCTCTTGGGAGTGGGAAAGGTGGCAAGGCGAATTGACGCGATACCTAGAGCAAGCGCAGGAAGTAAGGCACGGAGTCTGCCGGCAGAAGTAATTGAGGGAACATCATTGTGGAGCAGGATAATCTTTGCCTTCAAATTTGCACAAAAATGCCTCGGATGAAGACTGCAAACGGCTTACGGCATAGCTGTGAGTTGTTGGGCCAAGAAGAGAAATTGAGCCGATATAGCAAGACACTTTCAGGCCGTATTGCGGGTAGCGTAGCCGACGTAATTGTTCACCACACCCAAGCCTACAGCCACCAGATAAGATTTTTTGTATTTTACTTTTGTGCAACGTGAACCATTAATTTAAACTGTGTTTTAATGATCATTCTTGAACTTTAAAAAAACTGGTTCACTCTGTTATTTCATCCTAATCATACACCTATATAGGGTTACTTTCTGGTGTTTAATTAATCCAAATATCCTGTTTTACAGGCATGTGAAGTGCCAAGATAATATAAAGAGGCACAATTAGTTCGTTTTTACGTAAATTATGAGTGCAAAGTGTTACAGTAATAGTTTGCATACATAAAATTCAATCAGCGCGAAGGCAAGTTACTAGCATCTGCTAAATGACTATACAAAGTCAGTTCAATGAGTAATAGCTTTTGAAAGTAAATTCCAGTAAGAAAGAGATTTTCTTGAAGTGAAATGTCCAGTATAAGAAGAGTGTGCTTTAGTATCTAAGTATTTCAGTATTTAAGTTTTTTGGTTATGGAAAGTGCTTTTCTAAAGATCCTCCGTGGCCAAAATTTTTAGCTTTCTTGAACTTATCTAACGGACTTTTTCTCTTTGAAACGAAAGTATAAGGTAGTAGTCCAACATTGTTTAAGTGGAGTAATATTTATTTGAAAAAGCAAACTAAACAGTAGCAAGAAAGTAGGCAAAATTCATAGTTCTGCTTTTCCAACACTTCGTTGTTTCTTGCCTGGATAGGCTGGCGACCGTTAGTACATGTTTTAAACCACTAAATGAACTTGGAATTGAGTTGTCCTAGCTCCAATATAATATTATTTGTACTGTGTTTCTATCTGACCGCTGGGTAAGATCTTAGGAAACGAATTGAATAGTCTGATTTACTTATCCATTAGACACAACACACGGTCAAATCCTGTAAAAAGGGTAACTCTATTGATTAGCTTTTCCTAATAACAGGACTATCCTCCCATAGTGTACTTAATTTGGAAACTAAACTAAATTACAAATGGTTCAAATGGCTCTGAGCACTATGGGACTTAACATCTTAGGTCATCAGTCCCCTAGAACTTAGAACCACTTAAACCTAACTAACCTAAGGACATCACACACAACCATGCCCGAGGCAGGATTCAAACCTGCGACCGTAGCAGACTCGCGGTTCCGGACTGCAGCGCCTAGAACCGCACGGCCACCGAGGCCGGCAACTAAATTACAATAGTAGAGGTAGGGTTATAACTCAAGGCTCTAAACGATGGAATATCTTAGAGCAGCCACGTGTAGCACTGTGGCAGATTTAGGTAGTGTCGTAGCTGACAGCAATAAACAGAAGTGAAATGAAGGCGTCTGATGGTGCGACATAATTAGGATATACCTGTAAATGCGTGGAAAAGGAGTAAGAAATGCATAACTTAATCTTGCACGTGGTATCTCATGACAAGTGTCCGGGCACGAATTACTGCCCATTAATACGAAGTGTGTCCACCATCCGCATTTATGATGGCTTTATCTCCCCTGGGGAGGTTCAATATCCTCGATAACCGCAAATAGGAAAGGTAGTGGGGTCTGGAGCGAAGTCGATGTACTAATTCCTTTCAAATGAGTTCCATTGGCTTCGGATCGGGACGATAACGAACAATCCAAGTTAGGAATGTTATTGTGCACAAATCGCTCGTTCCCAGGAAAAATTTTACGACATGGCCCACACATCCGACTTCCTTTCCCATCCTTCCATAATCCGACGGGGCCGATGGCACTGCTGTTTGGTTCCCGCTCCCAGATCAACCAAACTGTCATTCTGATACAAGACCTCAATACTTTCGAACTGTTGCTGTAGTGCACACAGTACGGAATATTGTAAAATGTGTTCATGTATTTCGCCTTATGACGTTCTGTTACGCGCAAAAGAGGACCGCACGATAACTGGGAAAAACACCAATCCTCCAAACATCACTGTTGGCACTACATATGATGGCAGATAATTTTCGCCTTTCAATCACCAAATCCAAACACTTCCCCGGAACTGCCACAGATTTAGTGTTAGTCAATACGTAAAAATTACAACTGTCTGTGATAGCAAGTATTTGTATTCTTTAGTGACCGGTATGGTAATAATCATCTCCAGACGTTGAAGTTAACAAAAGAGCAAATAGAATAACAAACACATCCAAAAAGTTTTACATCGCCTCGGTTCCGAGAGTTCAGGAACCTGTACAAAAAATTGGAATGGAGATCAACATAAACATCATTTCAGCCCTTTTTATTGCTCATGAAAACCACACATTACATGTTGCATCACCATACAGCGAGACCTTCAAAAGTGGTGGTCCAGATTGCTGTACACACCGGTACCTCTAATACTCAGTAGCACGCCTCTTTTACTGATGGATGCCTGTATTGGTCGTGGCATACTATCCACAAGGTCATAAAGGCACTGTTGGTCCAGATCGTCCAACTCGTCAACGGCGATTCGGCGTAGATCCATCAGAGTGAATGGCGGGTCACCTCGTTCATAAACAGCCCATTCCAATCCACCCCAGGCATGTTCGATTGGGTTCATGTCTGGACAACTTGTTGGCCACTCTAGTCGAGCGATGTCGTTATCCTGAAGGAAGTCATTCATCAGTTGTGAACGATGGGGGCGCGAATTGTCGTCCATGAAGACGAATGCCTCTCCAATATGCTGTTGATGTGGTTGCACTATAGCTTGGAGGATGGCATTCACGTATCGTACAGTCGTTACGGCGTCTCCCATGACCACCAGCGGCTACGTCGCTCCCACATAATGCCACCCCAAAACAGCAGTGAACCTCCACTTTGCTGCACTCGCTGGACAGTGCGTTTAAGGCGTTCGTCACCGACTACTAACTGGTTGAGGGCAAATGCGACACTAATCGGCGAAGACAACGTGATGCCAATCCCGGCATGTTGTTGCCCATCTGTACCGCGTGGTTGCAAAGATTGACTTCGCCACGAATTTTTTTTGGTGGTAAATTCCTATGGGACCAACACACACACACACACACACATCCATGCCCGACGAAGGACCCGAACAACCAACGGGGAAGGCCTCGCGAATCGTGGCAAAACGCCCTAGACGCACGGTTACCCCGCGCGGCTTCGGTAGTGAAGTTGCGCGTCATGCAGCCTATTGCGCATAGTTTGAGTCGTAACACGACGTCCTGTGGCTGCACTAAAAGCATTATTCAACATGGTGGCGTTGCTGTCAGGGCTCCTCCTAGCCATAATCCGTAGGTAGCGGTCATCCACTGCAGTAGTAGCCGTCAGGCGGCCTGAGACAGACGTGTCATCGACATTTCGTGTCTCTCTGTATCTGCTCCATGACGGAACAATATGCCTTTGGTTGAATCCGAGACGCCTGGACACTTACCTTGTTGAGAGCGCTTACTGTCACAAAGTAGAAATGCGGACTCGATCTAACCGCGGTATTGACTGTCTAGGCATGGTTGAACTACAGACAACACGAGCCGTGTACATCCTTCTTGGTGGAATGACTGGAAATGATCGGCTGTCGGACACCCTTCGTCTAATAGGCGGTGCTCATACATGGTTGTTTAAAGCTTTGGGCGGATTTAGTCACATCTCCGAACAGTCAAAGGGACTGCTTCTGTGATACAATATCCACAGTCAACGTCTATCTTCAGGAGTTCTGGCAACCGGGGTGATGCAAAACGTTTTTTGATGTGTGCAGAAAAATTAATTTGAAGCACACAGAACAATCTAAAGATGATCATTAGGGTCGGAGCAGGTCATTGAACAAAACAAATATCTGCGATGATATACTGTCGTGGTTTTCACATATTGTCAAATTTTGGTTTGTTGCTACCTTCAAATCGACCATGTCAGCTCTCATGCAGCCTGATTTATCACTCCAAATGAGACCATTGACTAATAGTGACTACAGAATCGCGTAATCTATGAGGACCGGCTACACCATCGAACCTATTGAATTTAGCTTCCAACGCACAGTAACTGTGCTAGCTCAACTATGGGTAGCACTTTGCAAATGACAAATTCTCTCTTATACTGACTCTACGGTCTGTCAGGACAAGAGGTCTGTCTGCCTTGGATTAGCTGTAGTTGTTCCTACGTGTTTCCACTTTACAATCGCATCATCAGTCCCCCATGGATTTGTTACTCAAGCTACACAGAATAACTGGTCCTCGTTCGTACCATCGAGCTGCCAGGCAGACAGAGTTTGCCGTTACTCTTTCTCTGCTGAGAACTCAATACTCGCCGCCTCCACGTACACCGGCGGGTCCGCTTCTCGTGGCATCTAGTGAACCATCACGTTTTACATATGAGTGACAGCAGACTTTGTGTATTCAAGACATTTCGGAAAACTCAGTGACAGCCGTCCAGCATAAGAAATAACAGTGAAATACAAAAAAGTATTGTTATTACTATCGAAGTTATGTAATCTAAATAGACAGAAAATCTTGACACTGACCATAAATTAAATTTTAATGATTATATCCGTAGATATTCTCCCGGATCGGCTACATTTTTTGTCTGTTAAGTCGTTGTTAACTGCGAATTTGGCCGTGGACATTCGTATCCGTAGGAAAGTCTAATCGTGGGCAACAGCTGAGCAGTTTCACTCCACTTATTTAACCAGAGTCTGTAAATGCACCACTAAAAGATCCATTCACCGTGGCTTACAAGAATCTGAGTAGCTAATGAATGATGTTGGCATTAGTGGTTTTTACACAGCTGACACCGAAGCAGTTTTCTTCGTTGAACTGTTTTCTCCTCATAATTTTGTCGTCACCGACGTAGTACGGAATCTACCTCTAGAGAGCAAGAGTAAATGGAGCGAGGAGCGATAGTTAGTGTTATAAGTGGCCGGCATACGTCAGTGACTGGGGAGTATCGACAGGTCTTAAGAGAGGCAGGTTGGAGGGGCTCTGGGTAGAAACGCGTCGCCTGCCCCCTGCAGAAAGGACACCCTGCTCCGGCAAGAGCTGATGGCGGGCAATACGTCACGGCGAGATGGCACACCTGCGCCTTCCGCCTTCGCCTTCGATTGGAAGCTGTCACCGAGGAACCCTACCGCCTGCAAAGGTAGGTGAAGTATTGATTATTACAGCCTGAGCTGGTTACCCCGCAGCAGGGAGTACTCGCGATATTTGTATGAGGCGATTCTCACGTTCGAACCTGTTTCTAGACTTTTTAATTTTGAAACAGAGCTATGGCCAATTGTTTTCGAACAGAGCTATGGCCTATTGTTTTCGAACAATAAATTATTCCCAGGATTTACCTTTAGACTGTCCTCCTTTAATACTTCTTGCATGACACTCATTGTCTGCAAACGATGCCATAATATACTGTATTATTCATTATACGCACATGTTTATATCTTTGACACATTTGAGATACGTATCACACGTTTCGCTAATAAACAATGAAAATATTTCCGATCTGTCTAATGAGATACACATCGACCTCGGTGATGTATAGGTAACAATGTGTCATAAAAAGTATCATGAAAAGTACGATTTGTCTCACACCCATGAAAGAACATTCGTTAAACTCACTCGTATTCACGCACAATTTAACGGTAATTGGAAATGTGGACACAGTTGATACAGGCGCGAAATTTACATTCAGAGACACACAAAATATTTACTTAATGCTGAGTGCAGCGCGAAAAGTGGTGGCGAAGCATTATCATACCATAATGGAGCTCGGAATCCTCTCATCTGATTACAGCCGACCAAAATATTTCCGTATCTGCAGGCAGAATGAATGCTGCATGTAAACCCTCAGTCGTGAACATATGTAATGTACTTTGATTTTGACCTAATAAAAGCATATTCATTCCGTGATTATCTCTGTGCTCTAGCTACGAGATCATTTCAATAATCTCCTGCAAATGGCAGTGATTGTACACCATTATATTATTATTATGTGACCTGATGTTTATCACGTGCAGGGACTTGCAAATGCAATTAAGTCAGATTCACGAAATGGCAATTTTATCTTGGTGTACTACATCAAATGATTTCAAAATATCTCTTGGTATCCTACAGTAAATGCAATAGTTGATTGACAGATGGCATCTTTTTTTTAATAGAAAGCTTGGCTCTTCAAATTACACCACTGATGATTTCTAAGGGTCGTCTCTTCGAGAAAGTGAATTTTGTACGAAACCTGTGCAACATAAAACAGCAGTACAATAGATGTTCAGGAAACTACAGACATCCGCAACTGCTGCTTAAGAAAGACAGTAACTGATAACGGACAAGGCATCATTTATTCTTTTGTATACAATAAATGTACAGTTTGTTAGCATCGTCCGTCATTTATGGCGAATAAGTGTTTCCAAGCCTTTGATCGAACTGATGCGGCACACAGCCGACCTAACAAGCCGGAAGCCGATGTTCTGTGAGCACAGGCACCACCCGCCCCCCCCCCCCCCCCCCAACGAAAGCACTGTGGGTATGTAAATCATCCATTCTTGTTCAATGTTCACGAATTCCCAAGGGACCGAACTGCTGAGGTCATAGGTCCCTAGACTCACACATTATTTAAACTAACTTAAAGTAACACACAGCCTGGGCCGGCTGGAGTGGCCGAGCGGTTAAAGGCGCTACAGTCTGGAACCGTACGACCGCTACGGTCGCAGGTTCGAATCCTGCCTCGGGCATGGATGTGTGTGATGTCCTTAGGTTAGTTAGGTTTAAGTAGTTCTAAGTTCTAGGGGACTTATGACCACATCAGTTGAGTCCCATAGTGCTCAGAGCCATTTTTTGAACACACAGCCACCGAGCGAGGTGGTGCAGCGGTTAGCACACTGGACTCGCATTCGGGAAGACGACTGTTCAATCCCGCGTCCGGCCATCCTGATTTAGGTTTTCCGTGATTTCCCTAAATCGCTTCAGGTAAATACCGGGACGGTACCTTTGAAAGAGCACGGCCAACTTCCTTACCCATCCTTCCCTAATTCAATGAGACCGATTACCTAGCGTTTGGTCTCTTCCTCAAACAACCCAACCCCAACCCAACACACACTGATGCCCGAGGGAGGACACGAACCTCCGGCAGGAGGAGCCGCGCAATTAGTGACAGCGCGTCCAATACGTGCGGCACCCATTCATGCTAATTTATCATGTCTAATTCTGAGAGGTAATAATACATCCCCATGAATAACGTGGATTACACTATATGACTGTTGAGAATAGAAAACCCTGAAAAGAAATATCTGACAGGTGGTAAAGTACCCTAAAGAAGCATGTGGATGCCGACCTCGTACACTAACTTTTGGTTTAAGAATTTGGGGATTCAGTACGTAGGGTATTCTTATATCTACTAAATACAAGAGATGGCTCGGGTTAAATTTCATTTTTATTCAAGAAGAAATAGATGAATCAGAAAATTTCGTGACTAGATTGGCAATACAAGAGCTGCTGAAAAGTATTCTTCTTTAACAAGATGTATCTTGAGCAATTATTTACAAAGGGTCCCTCCCGATACGCTGGTTAAATCGATTGAAATGTTGATCACAAAGCAATTTACGGACAGCGAAATAATAATGGCAATCGTGGTAGGAAGAGAATAAAATTAGCAGGACATTAACAGCGTACACAACCGGAATGGTGTTTCGAATTAAAGAGTTGAAAAATTATTTGATTAGCCATGAGATCTACAGCTGAAAACATCATCAATTAATTGATTTGTAAGTCAGTTTTGAATATGACTGTCTCTCTTTAACCGTATGTAAGGGTCAACATAGGAATCACACAACCGTTTGTGTCTTCAACAGAATGACATTTTAGGAAAGCCTATAAAATAATACATAATAAATTAAGTGTGACAGAAACGAAAACCAATATGACAATTGTCATAACACACAGAAGTTACTTACGTTAAGTCACACTGCGAGGAGGCAATTTTAGAAGATTCTAACAGATATGCTCAACTCAAAAATTAAAATTAGACATGTTCCACACTGTAGCATGTATGCTTTGCTAGGCACAACATCAGATTCATCGGCCCACTGGCTTGCATAGCTGCCACGTAAACAGTACAAGTTCCGCCGCCAATCAGGTGCGGACATTGAAATGTGCCCATTTGAGACATTACAACAGATATAACTGAATTAAACAACAGCTAATTATAAAAAAAATACAAAGGAAAAGAACTTAACATATTTTGAAAAATTCAAGGCAGTCAAGAAAATAAAGTGTAAATAAGAGCTATCTATTATGCTGTAAGTTGGCTATAATTTCGCTCCTTATAAGCACTCATCCACGTACTTTGCCGTGAACTACAACCACAATTATATATCATTTGATAGGTTGTACATCGTATATATAAATATTTTAAAAAATCGTTCAAATGGCTCTGAGCACTATGGGACTTAACTCCTGAGGTCATCAGTCCCCTAGAACTCAGAACTACTTAAACCTAACTAAACTAAGGACATCCATGCCCGAGGCAGGATTCGAACCTGCGACTGTAGCGGCTAGAACCACTCGGCCACTACGGCCGGCATAAATATCTAAAGGAGACTGACATTGTCACGTATGCCATGTCAAGAAGTAGCAAAACAGACGTTGAGACACCTGAGCGCTGGCGCAGAATAGAGTCGCGACTGGGCGTTATTTTAGTAGGACCGGAAGGATAACCGGATAATACTTCCGAACTCAGCAAATCTCGGACGCAGGTGAGAGGAACGAAGAACCGGTACCTCGGAAACCACGCAGGCTAGGTGGTTTCCAAGGATTTTTATTCAGAATCGTACCATTGTTTGAGTATAGGTATTTCCTCTCAAACTTTCCGCGCTGGACGACAAAAGACTAAAATATGGTTGGTCGGCGTTCGGAAGAATCTGTAGAGAGGCAGAATATTCCGTGGTTCGGGAATATGATTCGTTTTTGGAATTACGATGGTGGGGAGCCGAGCCTTGCTGGGAGGCCAGCAGTGGAGAGACGAGGTCTTCTGTTGTGAGCTCCCGTCTGTGACGATCGCTCGATATCAACTTTGTTGGTACAGACGGACTTGCTGTCTTTGCTCTCAGGAGAGTTGATAGTTAGAGCAGTTAGGCACTGTACTGTTGCGAACCTATACGATTCTGGACTTCACCTCCGGGCTGGAAGTCGTCGTTGAGTACGCAGCGTTCAGTAATTGAGAGCACTTCCTCTGCCTATACTTACGTTGAGACGTTATCTGAACTCCGTCCTTGTGGCTTGCAGTTCGCGTTTCTCGTCTGTAGAACACAGAGGAGGAGACAGATTTAGAGTATATTAGTCAGATGACCGCCTTCTGCCGTGCTAGTGTTTGAAGGAGTTTATTTGTGGCTGCAGTTCTTCCATCGTCGCAGACGAGTACGAGAACCATCACTTCGACGCACCGGACGCAGTACATACGGTGATATCGCAAATTGCTTCGGCTAATTAGGGCTATAAAAGCTAAACAGCTGTGATCACGTTAGTTTATTAGTGTTTGGTAAGTAGATGATGTCAGTCATTTCGCGTTATTGATATTAGATCGCGCAGTCATAAGGGGTAGATTTTGGGAGTTGGGCAATTGATTAGTAAATTTACTTAGGAAGTGTAATCTTTGTAATATAAAGGTTTTTCAATCTACAATAAATATATAAGCAGGAACAACGTTCATCATTTAGTAGTATTAGTTGCCTTAATCATTCATTTATGTTTATTTTGTAATTTATATGTTAAAGCCCATCAAGAGGTCCTAATATCTGCTTTAGGGGGTAGTCAGAAAGGGCCAAATTTTCATTTTATCATTTATTATTTTGCGTTTCGCACATTCATTTTACACTCGCCTGGAGGATCATCTTGGAACGCATGCAAAAATTACCACTACGTGAAGTATAGAATATTATAGGGTATTATACAAGCAGCTGTACGAAGAAAAAGATGTTTCGGAGCTAGAGGCAAGAAAACACCAAAAAATTGAGGAATCTGTTTCCGTGGGTAGTGGATTAAAGCCATTGATAAATTTTTGTTAAGAAATTGTATCTTTTTATTGAGGATGAGGCAATCGTTCTTGGAAGTTCGCATGAAAATCCCGACACCTTCGGGCACGTTGAGCTTATGACCTTCCTTTTCCCAATGTAAAATGGAAATTTCTTCAACACTTTTCTGTTTGTGACCGTACATTAACAGATGATCAAGAAAAGTGGAACTATGCCCATTGGTGCCTCTTTTTCCTAATAAATGGTGCTTGTACCTCACACTGAAAGATCTTTCAGTTTTTCCTACATAATAAATGGGAAACGTATCACAAGCGATTCTTTAATCTCGTAAACTGTGTGCAGGAGCGTCTGTGGACAAGATTGTGAATAAGGTTTTTCTTTTCAAGTTATTGTTAATGGAAGAAATAACTTTTCATTCATATTTTTTTAACCAGAAGACGACAAATTCCATAAGAAATAGGGCCGAAAAATGGAATCGAAGAAGCATTTTTTCACTCGTTATTGATGTCAGAAATAGTGACATTACATCAGTTTTAACTTTGAAGATCTTTTCTGCTAACGAGGGATGATAGCAGTTATTATTTTTTGTTAAATTCGTCTCTTGATTAAGCATTTCAGGTGATAAAGGCACAGAAACTACACAATGAATGGCTGAATGGAAAAAAAGGTTTTTATTGAAATGAGATTGCACTGAACAACGGGCAAAATCTGATCTGTATTAATAGCTTTTGGCAAAATACTGCACGGACGTCTGTCGTTGTCAATAGCAAAGCTAAGATCCAAGTAATGAAGTTGACGTTTTCATGAATTCTACAAAAAATTTTAAACAAATGTTCAGTTCCTTCCCGGAGAGCACTGTATATGTTTCAAATGGCATCTATGTACCGAGAATATGACATAATACCCAGATCATGAGTTGAAGAATTATTGAAGAATTATTATTCCAGAGATTTAATGAAAATAACGGCCAAGATGCCTGCCAGGCCGTCAAGCTCAAAGTATAATTTTCCACAGAAAACAAAATAGTTGTAATTCACTACTATTCTTAGCAACCGAAGTATGTCACGTCTTTTATAAAAGTACGTAGGTTTTTTTTTCAAGTATATCAATAGTTGTTTGAACAGATGCATTAGTATATAGTTTCGTAGTATCTTGCTCCCACTACAAATCTTTGATTAGACTGCCAGCTATTTTTTCGAGAAGAATCCTTGCTAACTCATGATATATACGGTTCATACTGTTTACAGTCGGACGTATCGGATAGTGAATTTCGTGTACTTTAAACTTACACGTAGAATGCTCTTACTGAATTATCTTTCTTTCACAGCTTGAATTGTGTTATAAAGTTCTCCTGCCTGTGTAAGGTACGGGGCCAGTTTATAGTTCTGTTCTGGTACTCAGCACACATTTTCAGTCTGTCAGAAGTCACCAGCAGACCGGCTTGGAAAGACACAAGTGTCGCTTCCGAAATTGGGGGGGATGCACTATCGTGTCGAATCTTCCCAGCGTATTAATGACAAAGGCCAGTTTGCCGCTCAGCCTCTATGTAGTTTTTAAGAAGTTTCCCACATCCTACTAGGCTAGTACTGGAAATAGTCCGTATGTAGTTTTTAAGCAGTTTCCCACAATGGACTAGGTTACTACTTGGCTGGTATCCACGTTCGCTTCGGTTAAACGATTGGTAAACATTTAGAAAAAGGTTCGTGCACATTTCACATGGGATAACACGAGACGCAAAATGTTGGGATGCATAAATTCCGATTTGGAGGTCAGCGATTCCGAGTTGTACAACAGAGCAAAAATTTGTGGTCGAGCGACGCGCCACAATGGGGCTGCAGTCCCAATATGTCCTTAGAGCATGGGAAAACTGTCGTTTTCGACAGCGAAATATGTGGGAGTGAAAAGCCCCAAGCGATGGTACTGCTTCATTAATGCCCTTTATGATGCCAGCCACTTCTTGATGGTTTTCAGTATCCATTCTGAGCACCGGTATGTCTGAAACGTAAGAAAACTGTTTGATTTCAATGTTGGATGTTGCGGTTCTGACCTCCACCAGCGAGGCGTTGAACGGAAGAGTACCATGTGGGTAAGAGGGGCTGTGGCAACCTTCTTATCGTGTGACACGTGCCTGGCCGCATTAGTTAGAACTGTGGTAATTGGTCAGCGCTACGGCAACTTTCTACACGTGTCGCTATTTGAGGCGTCGCCTAGTCTGGGAATGACGTACCAGGGCGCCACGATTTTGCGCCATTACAGAGGAAGGCTGTAGGCGTCTTTGAGCAAAACTTAAAACTTATACGTCCGAATGGAAGACAATTAAGGTGTGAACTATGTCGCAAATTCATGGCTGGGAGGGAGAGACAACTCCAATGGAGAAATGTAATTGATCCGCAATATCTCACAAATCTTGGACATCAATACACTCAAACTTATCACTGACGCCATCTCTACATACCCTCCATACACGAGAGGACCACAACAAGTGTTTCTCTAACTCGCTTGTCTCTAGACAGGGTCGCACAACTTGTGTTTGTTATTCAGTCTGGAGCAGGCACTTCCTTCCACGTTACTCAAGCTCTTAGTATTACTTTAACATAAATTTCAGGACTGCCAAGTGTAAAAAAAACTCTCCAGGCGATGGAAAAAAGACCCTCTTTACCTGTACATACTGTAAAGAGGAGACAGACAAGTCAAATGACAGGCTACTGTTCGTCCAGTTTGAATTTAGACAGTTAGCAGCATATTTTGACACGTGGATGCCGCTCTTAGCATTACGGAACGTCTTTGCCCGCATCGGCGGCTCTAACTCACCTCCTGTACGCCATTCTACAGAGGCCTATTGGCTCGATTCCCCACCGCATTCCAAACTATAAACCTATGCAGGTTTGAATTCTTTCACAGTTTTCAGCCATAAACTGTCTGTCACTTTACTCAAATGCTTCGTTACATGCC
This sequence comes from Schistocerca serialis cubense, assembly GCF_023864345.2. Classification (NCBI taxonomy): domain Eukaryota; kingdom Metazoa; phylum Arthropoda; class Insecta; order Orthoptera; family Acrididae; genus Schistocerca; species Schistocerca serialis. Next base: position 494,803,010 of record NC_064638.1, read on the forward strand.
AGCCACTAGGACAAAAATACTCCTTTATGTATTACTTACGATTATCTGAACATACAGCAGTGAATAAACATAAGCTAATTTTCTTGAGGTCGTTATTGGTGCGCTAAAAGCTACCCTTGACGACGTTTCCCTGGATCTACTGGCCTCACCTTGTACCAGGCGTCTGTTCCATCATACAGAGGAGTAGCCAAGTTATGGGGTGCCCTCTGTCGATTTGTCCTCCCATCAGGTCACGTACGTCCATATCCTGCCGGGGAGAACGGCGCAGTCAGTGCTCCAGGAACAGCTATGCCATTGGGGCTGCTCGTGAGATGCACTGCACACGTACTGGGCAGTGGTGACACATGGCAGATAGCGGTGTCGTGGCCCATGCTGACACTCACACTAGCCATCTTGGCAGATCCTTATTTACACCGAATGGCCACAAGTCTTCAGTCGGTTACTGAAGTCAAGTGAGCCCCTGGGCCTCTTCCTCTACGTGTCATCGATAGCGAGAGTTGTTTATACTTTCGCGTCTGGCAGCGAGACTGCACCATTCGCATCTCATCCCGCTCAGCTTTGTTCACACCCACGTACTTCACTGCATCTCATCCCCGTCAGCTGTGTTCACACCCGGGTATATCGCTGCATCAAGTGGCCAGGTATATCTCCGCCACCGCTGTCTTTCACCCGGCCAGTTCCGCTCCCTCAGGCTGCCGAGCAGCACTCAGGGCTGGCTCACCTGTAGGGTCGTCTGGTTGTTTCCTTCACTTCATGTTTGCATGCATATTTACACATTTTCGTATGATATCTGCTGGAATGTCACACAGCACATATTGCATAGGCTCGTGTGACACTTCATTCGTCAGGTGACCTATGTCCGCCAGCCGTAGTAGAGTGGTCAGCGCGACAGAATGTCAATCCTAAGGGCCCGGGTTCGAGTCCCGGTTGGGTCGGAGATTTTTCTCCGCTCAGGGACTGGGAGTTGTGTTGTCCTAATCATTTCATCCTCATCGACACGCAAGTCGCCGAAGTGGCGTCAAATTGTGCACCATTTCTCCTAGGCTTACATTCAGCTTCCTGCACTTACATCTGGTCTCTTTAACAAAAATCAAAATGTACAAAAAATCAAAGGATATTTAAGTGATGATACCCTCTCATGCATATTTACACACTTTCGTATGATGGCTGCCGGAATGTCACACAGAACATATTGTATAGGCCCCTGTGACACTTTATTCCTCACGTTACCTATGTCCGCCCCCCTTAGCCGAGTGGTCAGCGTGACAGAATGTCAATCCTAAGGGCCCGGGTTCGAGTCCCGGCCGGGTCTGATATTTTCTCCGCTCAGGGACTGGGTGTTGTGTTGTCCTAATCATCATCATTTCATCCCCGTCGACGCGCAAGTAGCCGAAGTGGCGTCAAAACGAAAAACTTGCGCCCAGCGAACGGTCTACCCGACGGGAATCCCTAGTCACACGACATCTACATTTACGTTACCTATGTCACCTATCCTATTAACCCACTTTGGGTAATGTCGGAGTGGATGAATATGAAGCAGTTGATCGGTTTCTCTCATTCCTTCCTCCACAGAATTGAAAGAAAGACGAAATTTACCTGTGTAAATTGATTTGATTCGCAGTTCCCTAGAGCTGTCTGCTCTGCTCCAACATAGGAAATGAAACGCCTTATGAGACAGGACTGGCTCCTCTTGCAACATTCTCTAAAGTTCATTTATTACTGAGTCGTGCTTGTGTGGTAGTGTCTAGTGGGGTTAGTTTAATAGGGGATGTGCGGCTTTACGTAACTCATTGGTTATTCGTTCATTTCCCTGCCTGGCTTGTAAACATAATTTTGTGCTTGTGTATACTACCGGATTACTAGTGCCAGTCGTCTTCATTTATTTCGGCTCTGTCAGCCGTCTTTGCTTCTGTGGTTTCATTCAGGCTAATATCGTGCGATTTCTCGGCTGACGAATAGTTTACCTCTTTGTTAGTACTGTATACACTGTGTGTCACGCTACATAACAGTAGTTTCCAAGGACCACGTTCTCCACTAGTTACTTCCCATTGTTTGAAATAGTTAATTTCAGCAACTTTGTTAGCTTCATCCCCCAATTCACACTGTCCCTTTAGTAAGTCTAACTATGCTCGGCTGCGGGCCATCCAGTTCCATCATACGGTGCCCGGCTTATGTAAACAAGGTACTAAAAGTGTGCATTGCTTAGACATGCGCTTCCCTAGCTGATATTCAACCAAAGCTTACAACATGATACGCCACTTTTCTTTCCTGTTGCGTCCACAATCCTATCTCCATGTAGTGATAATAGTTGAATCAAATTTGCTTCTGTATTGCTTCCGTAACCCTTTCCACAGTGACTAATATTTGAGTACCTGAGTCCAAACTTTTCAACAATGAATACTACTACTTAAAACTCTCTTCCAGCATATCTTCTTCTAAAAGTATCTCTCTCACCTAGCCGCCACAAGGAATCATCCTAACATCACACGATTCTTTAATTCTCTGCCTCTCTCATCGGACCTCATCGGAGTAGCCTGTTTCCCAACGCGCCCAGCTGTGAATTTACAGCTCCACCTGAGGCATCGGTTACACATGCTCTTTTCAGCCGTATTTCTGGCTCGTGCCTATCCACCCCGTAAGAATATTACTCATTCCCTGTATCTGCTTCAGCCGCACTCGCTTCTGGAGCAACTGATACTCCTTCATTGCCGATACCTGTTCCCATTATGGGGCGTTTATACATTGATTACACGAAAGTAACGTTCAGTTGTGAAACAGTAAATAACTGCATTGAATGCAGAATATCTTCAAGTTTTATTTCCAAAGGTTGGTGGTGGCAGTCTTTTGCAACAAGACAGGTCTCCCATCTATAATCAGTTTCCTGCCAAAGCCTTGATGTATGGTGCAGCTGCTTGTGCTATCCGATTTCCAAGTTCGCCGACGTTTCCTGGAACCTGGGGAACAAACACTGTGTGTTTAATGTAACCCCATACACAGAAGTCCACTGGGTTTAAATCAGGCGATCATGATGGCCAAGATATTGTTTCGCCATGTCCTATCCAACTCGGCACATTTCTACAGAGATTCGTGACAGCTTAACGGTGATAATGTAGTGGCGTGCCATCTTGTTGGGAACTAAATTATTTGTTGCAATTGAGACATTAGATTATATTCAAGCATGCCCAGGTACGATACGCCAGTTACATTTGGCTCTGCAAAAAGGAAAAGACCATATATGTTGTTTATGTTGTTACACCTTGCCAGTAAAAAATAAACATTTGCTTTAGGCGATCCCCGTAAATGCTCGATTACATGACGTAGTTTCTCCTTGCTCCTTATCTGTGCTCTATACTGATTAATCCCTCAGTAGCGATTCACGAAGAGAACGCCTCCTTTCCTCTAGAGACTCCCACCCGCGTTCCTGAAGCATTTCCGTAACACTCGCGTGATGATCAAACCTACCAATAACAAATCTAGCAGCCCGCCTCTGAATTGCTTCTATGTCCTCCCTCAATCCGACATGATAGGGATCCCAGACGCTCGAGCAGTACTCAAGAATAGGTCGTATTTGTGTTTTATAAGCGGTCTCCTTTACAGATGAACTACATCTTCCCAAAATTCTTCCAATGAACCGAAGACGACTATCCACCTTCCCCACAACTGCCATTACATGCTTGTCCCACTTCATATCGCTCTGCAATGTACGACCAAATATTTAACAGACGTGACTGTGTCAAGCGCTATACTACTAATGGAGTAATCAATCATTACAGAATTCTTTTTCCTATTCATCGGCGTTAATTTTCATTTATCTATATTTAGAGTTAGCTGCCATTCTTTACACCAACCACGAATCCTGTCCAAGTCATCTTGTATCCTCCTACAGTCACTCAACGACGATACCTACCTGTACAGCACAGCATCATCAGCAAACAGCAGCACATTACTATCCACCCTATCCAAAAGATCATTTGTGTAGATAGAAAACAACAGTGGACCTACTACACCTCCCTGGGGCACTCCAGATGATACCCTCACCTCCGATGAACACTCACCATCGAGGACATTGTATTGGGTTCTATTACTTAAGAAGTCTTCGAGCCACTCACATACTTGGGAACCAATCCCATATGCTCGTACCTTAGTTAGGGGTCTGCAGTGGGGCACCGAGTCAAACGCTTTCCGGAAGTCAAGGAACATGGCATCCGTCCGATACCCTTCATCCATGGTTCACAAGATATCATGTGGAAAAAGGGCGAGTTGCGTTTCGCAGGAGCGATGCTTTCTAAAGCCGTGCTGATGCATGGACAGCAACTTCTCTGTCTCAAGGAAATTCATTATATTTGAACTGAGAATATGTTCGAGAATCCTTCAACAAACCGATGTTAAGGATATTGGTCAGTAATTTTGAGGATCCGCCTTTCTACCCTTCTTATATACAGGCGTCACCTGCGCTTTTTTCCAGTCGTTCGGGACTTTACGTTGGGCAAGAGATTCGCGATAAATGCAAGCTAAGTAAGGAGCCAATGCAGTAGAGTACTCTTTGTAAAACCGAATTGGAGTCCATCAGGACATGGCGATGTATTTATTTTCAACCCATGCAGCTGCTTCACAATCCCAGGTATCTACATCTACATCTACATCTACATCTACATCCATACTCCGCAAGCCAACTGACGGTGTGTGGCGGAGGGTACCTTGAGTACCTCTATCGGTTCTCCCTTCTATTCCATTCTCGTATTGTTCGTGGAAAGAAGGATTGTCGGTATGCCTCTGTGTGGGCTCTAATCTCTCTGATTTTATCCTCATGGTCTCTTCGCGAGACATACGTAGGAGGGAGCAATATACTGCTTGACTCTTCGGTGAAGGTATGTTCTCGAAACTTTGACAAAAGCCCGTACCGAGCTACTGAGCGTCTCTCCTGCAGAGTCTTCCACTGGAGTTTATCTATCATCTCCGTAACGCTTTCGCGATTACTAAATGATCCTGTAACGAAGCGTGCTGCTCTCCGTTGGATCTTCTCTATATCTTCTATCAACCCTACCTGGTACGGATCCCACACTGGTGAGCAGTATTCAAGCAGTGGGCGAACAAGCGTACTGTAACCTACTTCCTTTGTTTTCGGATTGCATTTCCTTAGGATTCTTCCAATGAATCTCAGTCTGGCATCTGCTTTACCGACGATCAACATTATATGATCATTCCATTTTAAATCACTCCTAATGCGTACTCCCAGATAATTTATGGTATTAACTGCTTCCAGTTGCTGACCTGATATTTTGTAGCTAAATGATAAAGGATCTATCTTTCTGTGTATTCGCAGCACATTACACTTGTCTACATTGAGATTAAATTGCCATTCCCTGCACCATGCGTCAATTCGTTGCAGATCCTCCTGCATTTCAGTACAATTTTCCATTGTTACAACCTCTCGATACACCACAGCATCATCCGCAAAAAGCCTCAGTGAACGTCCGATGTTATCCACAAGGTCATTTATGTATATTGTGAATAGCAACGGTCCTATGACACTCCCCTGCGGCACACCTGAAATCACTCTTACTTCGGAAGACTTATCTCCTTTGATAATGACATGCTGCGTCCTGTTATCTAGGAACTCCTCGATTCAATCACACAATTGGTCTGATAGTCCATATGCTCTTACTTTGTTCATTAAACGACTGTGGGGAACTGTATCGAACGCCTTGCGGAAGTCAAGAAACACGGCATCTACCTGTGAACCCGTATCTATGGCCCTCTGAGTCTCGTGGACGGATAGCGCTACTGGGTTTCACATGACCGTCTTTTTCGAAACCCATGCTGATTCCTACAGAGTAGATTTCTAGTCTCCAGAAAAGTCATTATACTCGAGCACAATACGTGTTCCAAAATTCTACAACTGATCGACGTTAGAGATATAGGTCTATAGTTCTGCACATCTGCTCGACGTCCCTTCTTGAAAACGGGGATGACCTGTGCCCTTTTCCAATCCTTTGGAACGCTACGCTCTTCTAGAGACCTACGGTACACCGCCGCAAGAAGGGGGGCAAGTTCCTTCGCGTACTCTGTGTAAAATTGAACTGGTATCCCATCAGGTCCAGAGGCCTTTCCTCTTTTGAGCGATTTTAATTGTTTCTCTATCCCTCCTTTTCAGCTTTCTGGGTAGTTATTTCTCGTTCACTAGCCCCCTTCAGCAATTTTGGATGATTAATGTCGCTAAATCTTCTACCTTTAGAGCATTGTTGAGATGCTGATTCAGGTCAACACATTTAAGAAAGAATTCTTTCCGACTCCGAAGGATATTCCTGGGCATTGCCTGCCCCTGCAGTATGTCGAGGTGGATGCTGCTCTGTTTGGAAGTTGACCACAAGTTTCCCAAAAACTTTTCTTTAGTACCTTCAACGAGAAGCATAAATGTGACACCCTCAGATCCTATGAGAGGGCACCTTGTGGTATTATACTGAATTTGTAACTAAGTTTCCTCCTATCACTCCACTAAATTGCCTGATGAAAGCCACCGGCTGCATGTTCCCTTATAGGGCTGAAACGAGATCCTTCCTGAACTGTTTGTGTCCTCACACCCAAAACTCTGATTACTTGGCAATAAGATGTTTCTCTAGTGCCATCACAAACTACGAAGCTGCAGTGCTCAGTTATCTCCTGAATTTTCTCTTCTGTTTTATCTACCCTAACTCATTTAATGATCTGCGCTTGCACTTTCATCGCTTGTTACCGATACCTCAAGTTTCAGAATGATTTCAGTTACTTGTGTTATATCCTTTTGGACAGATTGCAACTCAGAATTAAATATAGTGACGTTATTTCTCAAGTCTGCAGAATTCCGTTCTATGTTCCATAACTTTCAATTAGTGACAGCTGGAAACAAGTCCACTTTGTTCTATTGGTTCAGTACGTAAAGCTACTTCCGACTGTATCTGCCGGAATTGGTTTTCAACATTTTCTTCATATCTACTAACCACAGACTCACAGCTTGTTCTTTCTACTATTCCCTCAGCCTACTTACGGCATACCTTTTAGTCATTTCTCTCGAAGCCCTAGGTTCCTAAGCTCCATGACTGTAATTGCCGTCAAAAATAAATTTTCAAAGGCATCCATATCTCGTAACGAGACGTTTTCTACATAATTATTGAAATGCAGTAAGGAGCTGTTGTTGATTGGAGAGGTACTAAGCCATAATGAATTTATTAACGTTTCCAAAAACACTAATGCATTTATTTTTAAAAGCAAAAATCTAAGAAAAACATTAACAAATTGCCTCCAGAACTGAAAAGACTAAATTTCAATTACACAACTGATAGCAAACACCTCAAAACGGCCACAGCATAAAATCGCTTCCTTCTAGTAAAGAATATTAAATGAAGTAAAAATACTTTTAGGTTACAAACAGTAAAACAAATGATCAAATGAATATGTCACAAATATCAACCATCGGCTATTGCCAGTGATATTCAAAACGCCATTGCCTTCGAAGTACCCAAAATGACTGACAAATGTTGTTCTAATTTATGATAGTGGAGACGGTGGCAGAGGCAAGTAGCGATAATTCCTCCTCCTCCACTAAATAGGACGGCGATTGCCGCTACTGCAGTACTAGAAAACTTCATAAAAAATTTCGATCGTGGTACACAGGCATCTTAAACTAGACCACAGTTAACAAGACATACAGTCACCTATTCTGTAACACAGACACAACTCGTTAGTTATTTAGTAAAAATTAAACATATTACGAACGCAGAAAACTACGAACATTATGCAGGAGACTTTGACTTCACTACTGAAGCATAATATTTTTTTTTTTAGTATATGCAAACAATTTAGTAAACAGATCGAGCTCGTGATACTAGCCAACAGGTAACTATAGAACTATAGACATGCCTCGGAAATACGGTAGCTAGATTAAACAGTTTTCAATGACTATAAAGTACAATTCATAAATCAGAAGAATTACATCTGCATTATATTCCCTTACATTATAAACTCAATCTGGAATAGATACAGCCATAAGCCCACACTCACTGACAATACTGAACTCAAGTAGTACCAGGCTAAACCTTGATAAATAATACATTTATATACATAACAACGGGCAACAAGAATGTTGTTGTTGTTGTGGTCTTCAGTCCTGAGACTGGTTTGATGCAGCTCTCCATGCTACTCTATCCTGTGCAAGCTTTTTCATCTCCCAGTACCTACTACAACCTACATCATTCTGAATCTGCTTAGTGTATTCATCTCTTGGTCTCCCTCTACGATTTTTGCCCTCCACGCTGCCCTCCAATACTAAATTGGTGACCCCTTGATGCCTCAAAACATGTCCTACCAACCGATCCCTTCTTCTAGTCAAGTTGTGCCACAAACTTCTCTTCCCCCCAATCCTATTCAATACCTCCTCATTAGTTACGTGATCTACCCACCTTATCTTCAGCATTCGTCTGTAGCACCACATTTCGAAAGCTTCTATTCTCTTTTTGTCCAAACTGGTTATCGTCCATGTTTCACTTCCATACATGGCTACACTCCATACAAATACTTTCAGAAACGACTTCCTGACACTTAAATCTATACTCGATGTTAACAAATTTCTCTTCTTCAGAAACGCTTTCCTTGCCATTGCCAGCCTACATTTTATATCCTCTCTACTTCGACCATCATCAGTTATTTTGCTCCCCAAATAGCAAAACTCCTTTACTACTTTAAGTGCCTCATTTCCTAATCTAATTCCCTCAGCATCACCCGACTTAATTAGACTACATTTCATTATCCTTGTTTTGCTTTTGTTGATGTTCATCTTATATCCTCATTTCAAGACACTGTCCATTCCATTCAACTGCTCTTCCAATCCTTTGTTGTCTCTGACAGAATTTCAATGTAATCGGCGAACCTCAAAGTTTTTATTTCTTCTCCATGAATTTTGATACCTACTCCGAATTTTTCTTTTGTTTCCTTTACTGCTTGCTCAATATACAGATTGAACAACATCGGGGAGAGGCTACAACCTTGTCTTACTCCCTTCCCAACCACCGCTTTCCTTTCATGTCCGTCGACTCTTATAACTGCCATCTGGTTTCTGCACAAATTGTAAATAGCCCTTCGCTCCCTGTATTTTACCCCTGCCACCTTTAGAATCTGAAAGAGAGTATTCCAGTCAACATTGTCAAAAGCTTTCTCTAAGTCTACAAATGCTAGAAACGTAGGTTTGCCTTTCCTTAATCTTTCTCCTAAGATAAGTCGTAAGGTCAGTATTGCCTCACGTGTTCCAGTGTTTCTACGGAATCCAAACTGATCTTCCCCGAGGTTGGCTTCTACTAGTTTTTCCATTCGTCTGTACAGAATTCGTGTTAGTATTTTGCAGCTGTGACTTATTAAACTGATAGTTCGGTAATTTTCACATCTGTCAACACCTGCTTTCTTTGGGATTGGAATTATTATATTCTTCTTGAAGTGTGAGGGTATTTCGCCTGTTTCATACATCTTGCTCACAAGATGGTAGAGTTTTGTCAGGACTGGCTCTCCCTAGGCCGTCAGTAGTTCCAATGGAATGTTGTCTACTCCGGGGACCTTGTTTCGACTCAGGTCTTTCAGTGCTCTGTGAAACTCTTCACGCAGTATCATATCTCCCGTTTCATCTTCATCTACATGCTCTTCCATTTCCATAATATTGTCCTCAAGTACATCGCCCTTGTATAGACCCTCTATATACTCCTTCCACCTGTCCGCTTCCCTTCTTTGCTTAGAACTGGCATCAAGGATACGGAATCAAAACGGCCACCACGCGACACCAAGTGACTTTCACACTAACCGGATGCTCACCGTGATTTCTCGTAAAATCCAGCGCCCATAGACAAACGCTTGCTTAGAGACCGCCGCAGGAAGGGTGTAACGAAGAGAAAACGCAGCAGACGCCACCGCGTCCACTGCTTGCAAGGATCAGACTGAACTCCAACCCGACACCACAATGGACCTAAACTGCTTGCAACTCCAACAGCAGAGGACAAGCTAAATACTGTGCATCCTGCCGAAGTAGCTACTCTCTCGGAGAGTGTGTTATTTTCCCCAGAACGATTGCTATCCGTTCCTCATTGTGATTCCCTACGGTAGTTCTCCGTGGTACGCAATTTTTAAAAGTTTACCTTAGCAGAAGAATTACAAAAAATGCAATTAAATGCTAATGTATCCTATCTTCTCGTGTAATTTCTTTGCTTTTTCGTTTTCCCTAATATCTTCACACGCTTTTTCTTCCAAATGCCACAGAATACTTTCCACAATATATACACAACTTAGCTCGTTACAAATGTACATAATACTTACACACAATGGTGCGGGCCCAGAAGAAGCATACGCCTCACACGTGTTACATTCCAATAAGCATAAAGACGTAACGTAAATTCACACAAAACATCTACGTTCGATGTTAACATTTTGAAAATATGGCTTAAATGACAAGTATGTTTAACTTTCTGGTCTTCTAAATAATGAATGCCACTTTCCCAGTCTCAGTCCCCACTCGAGTTTCTTTAATCCAGTTTATGCGTCAGCACCTACTGGACTCAGTAAGTTACATGTCACAACTGACTGTGGCTGCTTGCTGATTATTGAACATTCGTTGCAGCAGAGTACGTTTCGGGTAGTATTACTGAGTGTCGTGACCGGGCTGTGCAACTGCCCGCAGAATACCATCCCATTCTGAGATCAGCGGAATGATATATCCTGGCACAACTATTCTCAATCCATGTTGTGCTCTGTTGCAAATCGGATATTCTCAGGTCTCTGTTTATAATAGGTGCACAGCATCAGCAGCAGTTGTGAAAACAACAGAATGAACTACATTTTGGTGTAATAATGCCACATTTAGTACTGTTTTTTGGAAGGGCAAGCAAAATCCTGTACTAATCATTGAAGTTGCGTAATTCAACTAATACCCTCATTATTTGACACAGCTAAGTTAATGAGTGGCTATCAAGAATCTCAGTTCAGTTATAAACTAAAACTTCCCATTAAAACAATTATACAAAGAATTGATGATACAGAGGGATACACAGGTCAAGCCATCAAAGTGATTGTCTTGCAGTGCCTCACCAATGCTGCACATCACTATCCTCAAGCCTATTACTAACCTTCTCTGCACTTCCACATCTCACGACGGCCCTGCAACAAGTGTTTGTCGAACTCGTTTGTCTCTAGACAGGCTCAAACAACACCAGCGTTATTTGCCGATCAGGGGCAGGCACCTCCTTCCACCTCCACTCAAGCACGTCCTATCTTTCATACAATGCCGGAAAGAAGTAGTAGACCTGAAAGAAGAGGTCGATTTTGATCGGATGGCGGCGGTTTCAACGTCATCCGCCAACAAATAGAGTAGTGGTTTAGGTGCCAGAGTGCCATCCGTGTCTACCCTTTAATCAGGAATATTAACGGCTAGCAGGTTGAGTGTGCTGTAAACGTGTGAAGCAGGCGGGCAACCATGCCACAAAAATCCACTCGTGCTTTATATATGGTTAAATGAGCGAGTTTGGAAGGGGTCAATTTCAGGCCTTCTGAGTGACTAGATTATGCTTTCTGAGAATTGACACAAAAGGTATACATGCTGCATCAGCTGTCTCACATCCACAGGCGAGATTTTGTACGTCCATGCAGCACAGACTCTCGCAAGGATCCTCATAAAAATGGCTCTGAGCACTAAGGGACTTAATTTCTGAGGTCATCAGTCCCCTGGAACTTAGAACTACTTAAACCTAACTAACCTAAGGACATCACACACATCCATGCCCGAGGGAGGATTCGAACCTTCGGCCGTAGCGGTCGCGCGGTTCCAGGCTGTAGCGCCTAGAACCGCTCGGCCATCTCGGCCAGCAAGAATCCTCATATTTTAAGGGCAGCAGCAGTAGTGGTAGATGGTACATCTAGCATAGCGCTTGTGAGTCCAGACGCACTGTTACAAAACCGGTTAATATAAGTGGGACTAAGGGCGGACACACCTGTAGCCCATATTCCACTCTCGCCCCAGCATCGACGTGCACGGCTCGACGAGTGCCGTCAGGGGATAACTTGGAAGATGGTATGGCGTACAATGGTCTTTAACGATAGAAGCAGATTGTACTAGGACGCAAGTGATGGCCTTTTGCGTGTACGACGTAGACATGGTGAGCGCTGGCTCACACAGTGGCGGATTTACACATAGGTCCAGTAGGCACGGGCCTAGGGACGGCACTTTCAGGGGGGGCCGCATTTTTTGCTCTGTACTCATTTTAAACTTCTACGTTTTAAAAGAACTGCGCTTACAAACGACAAAAAAATTTTAATATTGTTAAACAAATTGCTAGTTTAAATAAGCCTTAAGAATGAAATTCGACAATACAAGGTTGGAAATATACATGTGTACTTTGTGACTGAATGGAAATTTAACATTAGGTTTCTGTCTGGTATTATCTTCATGACTGTTCAAAATATTTTGAAGTAATCTGTCAGGACTGCAATCTGCAATACAATGTCTGAAACGTTCGTTTTTATTCCGAGAATGTTGTCGGCTACTACTCAACCCTGGCATATTTTCCCCGTGAAAATACCGGGACCCCTGAAAAGCTGAGATAAACTAATCAGCAATTTTTAAACACTGTAACATGTGTGCGCCCCAGTACGTAAAACCCTACTCTACTTAATTTTCTTGCAGAAATTATGGGGAAGTATCAAGTCAGCCCTCCACTATTATAATTAATAAAAAAGCTCTGTGGTCTTCAATTTCTCAGCTCTGATTTAATGACACCCGTTTAACAAAACATGTTGATACTGAGAATGTTTTGCATTTTTAAACACATATTTATACGAAAAGAACACAAGCAGTATATCTAGTAATGTGTGAAATTAACTTCACAACAGTTAAAAAAATTTATTGATTTATTTACTTAGTTCCTTTTTTGGCAAAAAAGAAGTCCGGAACCGCGCTGCTGCAACGTTCAGAGGTTCATATCCGGCCTCAGGCATGGATGTGCGTGACGTCCTTAGGTTAGTTAGGTTTAAGTATTTCTAAGTCTAGTGGACTGATGATCTCAGATGTTAAGTCCCATAGTGCTTAGAGCCATTTGACCCAAAAAAGAAGAAGAAACCAACTTTCGCTTGTCTCATTTATTGTGCTGCAGTCTGCGCGATATCAGAGTTCGGACTCTGTGCAATCGAATAGTACGTCGCACTGTAAATTTTATGTTAAACTTCTTAGCTTAGCTGTTTTCCTTCGACGAAAGGTTATTTTTACTTTATGTTAGGATAAAAGTTGTATTTGGGTGTGGACATAACAGCAGTGTTCAAACAAATGACAGCATACCACATCAACTGCCAACAAGACTATTTAAGCTTTGTAGCCTGTTTTCTCTGCCCACAGAAACCACTAAAATGTTAAGAATAAGTAGGATAAGAGTCGATCCAGCACACCTCACTGCAACAAAATATAAAAATTATTTGCTTTTAAATTAGAAACACAGTGTCAATCATATTCAGAACATATTTGCGTCCCAGCTAAAATTCTGACGACGCGGAAAACAGAAGCCAAATGAGGGACTGTCCCATTTCCTTTACGAGGCGGATTCCATCCGGCAGGTGTGTTTCTCTTGTTCTCGGACAACAAAGAAATAGGCGACAACGAAATTAAATTCGCTGCATTGTCGTTCTCTCATAGGACAGTTACGTCGAGTAATCGAAGTTGGTCACTTCATCGCTCCGTGTTTAAAGGAAAGATCTTTGTGCTCGTGTGCCAAGTTTAAAGTAAAAAGCTTTGTCCTCATGTGCAGTGTAGTACGATTGGAACAGGATACAGTTTTTCTTTTTTTCCTTTTACATTTTTTTTCTTTTGTTCTGACTGTTTTGTAAGTGCCTTAACCTGAATAACAGTGAAACAAGCAAACGCGCAAAATTACGTGGGGCGGCATTTCTGAAATTATCGTAGGAAAGGCGAGAACGAGAAGCCAATGTTCTAAAAACGATTGGCAGAGTAGATAAATGTTTCGCAAAAATGTTGCTGATTCGACATAGAGTTCAAGTGGTACAGATAATATTTCTGTCTCTGCAGCTGGTATAAAAGAAGTAAATACAGATGAAACAAAAGTTAAAAGTGAAGAAAAGCAAATTGTTCCGGTTTTCGAGTTTCACGAAAAAATAGGTGTCGAGTCAGACATTACAAAAAGAAATAACCTTGTTAGTGATGATCTAGCAGAATGGTGCGCCAATGAATCAACAATCGACATTCCTTACAACGTGGCTTTAATAAAAATTTCAACGCTGTTTTTTTCTATTCAAGATCAATAGGCGATAAAACCAGATATTTGAACAAAAATGTATTTTACCGTAAATTTTGAAATGGTGAATTAACTTTGCGTGATTTTCTAGTATACTCCTGTGGCACCGGTGCTGTTTCTTTGTGCACCATGTAAACTGTTCGGAGGTAAGGCCGCGATTGCTACTACTAGTAATGGCGATTGGAAAAATTTTTCTAATATTTTATCTCATCATGAGAATTCACTTGAACACAAAAATTCTTAGTTATCACTCTTAACAAGAAAAAAGTCACTTTTAACAATAGATAACCATTTCGAGTCATATGTACTGGCGGAGTTTGTTGAATAGGGTGTTTGCAGTAGTGAAGAAGCTAACAAGTCATGGAGTTCCCTTACATGGACACGTTGAAAGATTCCATTCATTACATAATGGTCAGTTTATGATGTCTCTTGAACTTAAAACAGAGTTGGATCCTTCTCTCGCAGAGCACACTGAACGATATGGAGATCCAGGGCAGAGACATACAAGTTATCTTTCTTTAACAATCTGTGATGAAATAATAGAGCTTCTTTCTGAACGCATAAAAAGAATTATCGTAAGTGAAATAAAAGAGGCCAAATATTTCTCAGTAATAGCAGATTCTACTGCAGACATTTAACATATTGGTCACTTATCTTTCATATCAAGTTATTTGAATGATAATGGTGAACCTGTTGAACGTTTCCTTCTGTTTTTACCAGACCCGAGACACAAGTCCGAAAACTTAGCTGAGGTCTTACTAAAAGTCCTGTCTACAAATTCCACTGTAGAAGCTAATCAAATGACAACATAAGCAATATGTCAGGAACCTACACTGGTTTGCAAGCACGCATTAAAGAACAAAATCCGAAAGCTCCTCATGTGCCTTGTGCAGCATATTCTTTGAATTTAGTCGGCACTACTGGTGCAAGCTGTTGTTGGGAGGCATATTCATTTTTCAGTGTAGCGCTAATTTTTTCTCTGCTTCTACACTGTGCTGGAATAAACTTCTTTCTTTCATGAAACCAGGAAGAAAAACTGTAAAACGTTTATCAAAAACACGTTGGTTATCAAGAAAGGAAGCGTATGTGAGTCTGTACGAAAACTTGGAGGCGTTATCAATACATTTATCAATTAATTACAAAATATATATCCCCAAAAATTATAAAATTCACACGAAAGGTACACTTTTAACACACCCTAGTACGCAATTTGTCACACGCAAAAAAAATTTATATATACCCAATCAAGTCAGTGAAATTTACAAGCAAAATAAATATATATAAAACACGCAGTTACAGGAAAAAACAACACAACAACGTCTCTCAACAACGTCATGAGTCTTTCTAAAGTTTGCTCAGAAGCAACATACGAGTTGTTTTAGCGCTTAAAAAAATAATAGATTAGTACAACCTATGCAATCCAACGTATCAGCAATTCCAAGGTCTAGCGGAAATAAAAAAGCAGGGTTGCCATGTATAATGAGCCAAGTGTTTTTAAAACCTTCCGAACTTAGGGTGGAAAGTATACATGGGTGACTGACATACTAATTCTTATTACTGTTATAAATTTTTAAATCAATGCAGTAGTCACCCACACTATCAGCTCATTATTTATCATTTTATTATTATTTTAAGTTAACAGATGATGGGAAAAATTAGAATCAAGGAAAGTAACTAAGTTTCAACTTTCATGTTTATTTTAAAATTCATCAGTGTTCAATAAAACGGATAACACATGCTAAGTCCGTCTCAAAGCTGGTACCTTATTTACTATTGTAAACTAATTAAGAAAAGTGTTACTTAGAGAGGGTTCAATTAACATAAAACGTGATTTTCTAAGAATAGGAAACAAAAAATAGGCAACAGGATGGGATACCGCATTCAAACAAGCACACGAAGATAGTTGAAGTGTACACAAAAAAGGAACTGAACCATCATCAATACACTCTATTTAAGCAAAGAAATTCCGCTCCTCGCACATTCGTGTTCCTAATTGATAACCACAGACTGGTATTAGAAGTTGAGACAAACATCACGTGGTTCAATATAACCACAATCTTACCAAAATGCTCTATAAAAATATTTCTAGAAATCAAGAAGTAGGAAAATCTGCTCGCGATAGCGATTAATTAAGTCTAAACACGCGAAATATTATGCAAAAGAGTAGCTGACGGCTTGTCTCGTTATTACAGCACATGTTCCACGTGCACAAGAACATTTATAGAAAATATGTAATTCCACAACGATTTTAATCAAGAAATCAAATCCAAACACACTTCCGAACTGCGTTAATAACGGCATAGCATTGACCTGATGGCTCGAACAATTTTACGAGCACGTGGTACTGCTACTACAAAGCACACACCACATGGGTTGAACACAAAGAGAAATTATTAATTTCAAGAATTTCCACGAGATAAAATATTTATATGCACATTCACACTAAAGGGCGATGATTTTAATCAGGATTACGCCTTACGTCAACGTGCTTCCACTTTCCTTTATTGGATTGGAAACAAAGCAACTACCGCAACACACTCCGAAACCAACACTGAAATGGCACTGCATCCCGATTTAAAATAATATGTATAGAAAATTTTCGATGTACATCTGTAAGAAAAGTAATTTATATTTCAGTTACACTGAAAACTTAAGAATTTCATTGTCCTTCGGACTCACCAAACACGCGGATACCCGGAGATGTTACCACATAAGAGACTGCCCGCAGACTGACTAGCGTGGGCCTGTCTGAGGGTGTCCCGCAGATACAGTAGGTAGTGACGAGAGAGGTAGGTTCCTTTACCCACCTGACAAGCGGCGGACAGAACCACACCAAGGAAACAAAAGTCTTTGCCTTAAAGAAATCGTATCTACATACTCAGACGTTGGCCCTACTGTTCTCTAGCAGACGTAACTTCTCTGCTACCACGGAGCATGCAACTACAAATACTCTCACTTACTCATCTTTTCACCCCAGAAGGGAAGGAGATACAATATCTTATGACATCATATACACTACGTAAAGGAGATGGACTTGAGTTTCATAGGAAACTGTATGACAAGAATTACATACAAAATTGCGTTTGAAAATGTTGTATGGCAAGTTGTTCGTGTTTAAATGTCAGTATAACATATTCCACTGCTCAGTCTCCTCCCAGATAAATTTAGAAATACCACTGTAAGTTTAGAGCTGCAAACGTATGACGTAAACCACAATAAATCGAGGAAAATAGCATGAAAGGAATCTAACAGAGACCTTTCAAGATTCACCTAATTTTTTGTTTCTGTGACAGCCATCACTGTTTTTCGGGTTTTATGCGGCTTTTTTTATCGTATTGCCGCGTCTCTTATAGTAAATTTGTATTTCTCGTAGTTTATGTTCGATATTCATAGACAGCTTTAATTTTTATAATGGGAAGTGGGTTCAATGCATCGCAAACGAAAAAAACATCAAGTTACACTACTGGTCAGTAGGTTACTATAACAGTCACATTCATTCACTGCCTTTGTAAACTCAGAACCAAACTGATCCCTTCCCAATCCAACATAGTCCTCGGGTGACGCTACATGTTCGGCCTGTCACCACAACCAAGATTTAATGGGATCCACCAGCAAACGACAGCTTAATTTCCCATCTTAAAATGGATGATGAAAATATGCATTGCCCTTACAACAGGCTCACCTGTCAAAATTAAATCTAAAGCATTCAGGCACTTACCAGCAATTACCTATGACCTTAGTGGAAGGCAGCAATGAATGGTTGTCGCCGTCGTACTAAGTATTGTGCTGCGTACTACGCATAATCGATATCATAATCATCAGTATCATCATCATGAGGATTTTCTCCCACCGAAAACAGTAAGACCTTTGTGAACGATATGCTTCCATCGATTTCAGTCCTGGTATTTTTTCTCTCCACTGCATCGCACGTTACTCCTCTCCTCCTGAGATCTTCATTATTCTAGTCCACCCATCGCTTCTCGTGCCGCCCAATCAATGTTTTTTCTGGTACCTCCATCTCTAAATGTTGACGTGGAGTTCGAGTCCGGTGCATTCACTTCACAAGACCTAATTAGTTCAGTCTTGCAGCGGCCTTTCTTTCCTTCGTGGCCAAGATCAACTGCAGTTTTCTCCTTACATATTCGTTCCTGACTGTCTCTTATGGTTTTTTTTTTTTTTTTTGTGGAGCTGACGTAATTAACTTCATTTCATTCTCTCTTCTCTCTTATTTATTACACAGGTCTCCAGACCATATGTCGTGATTGACAGGATATACGTTTCTTATGTGGTCTGTGTGGTGTCACCGCCAGACACCACACTTGCTAGGTGGTAGCTTAAATAGGCCGCGGTCCATTTAGTACATGTCGGACCCGCGTGTCGCCACTGTGTGATCGCAGACCGAGCGCCACCACAAGGCAGGTCTCGAGATACGGGATAGCACTCGCCCCAGTTGTACGACGACTTTGCTAGAGACTACATTGACGAAGCCTTCTCTCATTTGCCGAGAGACAGTTAGAATAGCCTTCAGCTAAGTCCATGGCTACGACCTAGCAAGGCGCCATTAACCGTATCTGAAGATAGTCTTATTTGTATTATCAAGAGCGATGTACCACAACATGGAATAAAGTTAAGTATTTGAGGAGCTGCATACTTTTCTTATTAGAATTCACTACTTATCCTGTTGCAGACTTGACGCCAGTCGGCGTGTGTGAACGCGTGCCTTGCGGCTCCCTTCTCAGTGTGGCGTAGCTAGCTTGTTACGCCACAACAGTCTGTTTAGCTCTTAAAGGGGCTACATTTTCCCAGAATAGTTTGAGCATTTGGTTTCGTACTTCGACACTCTGTTTCATACTTCTAGTTACGCACTTCCATCACTTGATGTGACAGTACCGAGAAAACTGAAACTTTTCAGACATTCAACCTTCTCTCCTTTCAGTGTAATCTTACAAGACATGGATGTCCTGCTCACCTTCATTCTCCCTGTCTTGCTCTTACTCACATTGGTTCAAATGGCTCTGAGCACTATGGGACTCAACATCTTAGGTCATAAGTCCCCTAGAACTTAGAACTACTTAAACCTAACTAACCTAACGACATCACACACACCCATGCCCGAGGCAGGATTCGAACCTGCGACCGTAGCAGTCCCGCGGTTCCGGACTGCAGCGCCAGAACCGCACGGCCACCGCGGCCGGCCTCTTACTCACATTCAACTTGAATTCTTCACATTATTCATTCCAGTCATCCAGCCTCCTCTGAACCTTCATTTCCGTTTCCCCCCAAATGAAGATGCCATCAGCAAAAGCACTGAGTTCTTCATTTCCCACTTCCTTGATTTATTTCATGACTGTGCCCATAAGTATAATGAGGAGTAACGGGGAAGTGAACTAACTGCCTTGCTGAACACCTCCATTTTCTTAAACCATTTCGGTCTTCCACCTCCTGTTTGCACGCCCTTTCAAACCTTCTTACAGTATACGAACTTTTTAAAGTGGCGAATCAGATACATTACGTTTTCTCAAGCATTCTCACATTTTATGCCTTGGGAAAGTGTCGTATGATTTTTCCAAATCCAGGAACGCTATTATCAGTTTCTTTCCTTTTTCCCAATACTTGTCCATTAATTGATGGAGGGAAAAAATGAGTCTATCGTTCATTTGCTACTTCTGCATCGATAATGTTGTTCCTCAAATTTATGTTCTAAGATTTCTCTCAGTTTCTTCTCTGCGATCTTTTCCAGTACCTTAAGGCAGTGTGATAGCAGTATGATTCCTCGGTAGTTGATGTACTTGTTTTTACCTTCTTTCGTAAACAATTGTATTATAATTCCATTTTTTTAATGATTCCGCACTTTATTCTCTTTCCTTGTCACCTCCAGCATCCGGTGAAACCACTGTGTTGATTGTATTCCAGCTGTCTTAACCACATCCACTGTAATATCATCTTACTCCTGCCGCCTTCCCAACTTTCATCTGTTTCAGGCCATTTTCAGTTTCTGACCAAGGAATTGGATGCTATTCTTCCTCTTCATCAATGACATCGGTGTCACTCTTTTGTTAAGTGTCCCCATTCGGTGAGATTGCAATACAGTTCTTCATCACGTCCCTGACAATATTTCCATCATAAGTTTCTATCACTTTTATATTTTCTCTGTCAGATCTTTTACTTTTCAACAGTCTATAGAGCAGATTTTGGTTCCTCTTGCTGTCTTACTATAGTTTCTTGGTGACTATGTCCCAACTCTTCTCCTTTTCTTCTTTCACTGCTCTCTTTACTTGGGGTTTTTTCTATCGGTATTGCTGCTCCTACGTTATCGCCTTGTTCTCATTTTTTGACATCAGTCCATTGTTCCGATGTCTCTACGTTTTTCTTTTCTATATTGAGTCCTTCAATTGTACCTTTTACTCTATTGTTCCACCAACAACTGGCTTTCTCCTGTATTTTACCGTTTGTTTGCTGCATATTTTCACGCCACTACTGACTATTGATGTTCTGCACAGGTTCCATTTCATGTTCATCCTAGCAGCCTCTCTTCCTGGCAATTTTTATGCTGCTAACTTTTGGAAATTTTTCTGATTTTC
Source organism: Schistocerca serialis cubense (assembly GCF_023864345.2). Classification (NCBI taxonomy): domain Eukaryota; kingdom Metazoa; phylum Arthropoda; class Insecta; order Orthoptera; family Acrididae; genus Schistocerca; species Schistocerca serialis. The sequence continues at coordinate 494,823,894 of NC_064638.1, forward strand.
TTCTCGTTTCAGCTTCCATTCCCTAATTTTAGATATTGTTTGAACAGAAATTACTCTTTTAATCTTATAATTTAGACTATTTATCAGTAACATGTGATCACTATCCAAACATTCACTTCGTATAACTTTGCTGTCCCACACTGTTTCTCCTATTAATTTGTCTGATCAGACGTTGTCGATAACTGTCTTACATTTGCCATCCTAGCCATATCGAGTAATCTTATGACTACATAATTTTTTTAAGAATGTAATCTTTACTAAAAGATATTCCTTCTGCACAGATTTAGAATTTATTCAGTCTCACAATTTCTTTTTCCATATCCAAAAGGTCCCATCACTTCCTTGAACCCATTTCTATCAATGCCGATCTCAGCATTCAAATTACCAGTTATTATTATGTTATGCTGTCTTCCTTGGTCTTCCAGTTCTTCCAGGAATTTCACTTTTTCAAGCCGGCCGTCGTGGCCGAGCGGTTCTAGGCGCTCCAGTCTGGAACCGCGCTGCTTCTACGGTCGCAGGTTCGAATCCTGCCTCGGGCATGGATGTGTATGATGTCCTTACGTTTAAGTAGTTATAAGTCTAGGGGACTGATGACCTCAGATGTTGAGTCCCATAGTGTTCAGAGCCATTTGAACCATTTTTTTCACTTTTTCATCCTCACTGCACCCTTGCTGAGGCGTATACACTTGGAGAGTGTTAAAATTACTCTTTCCCACGTTCATTCTGGCTTTAATTATGCTTTCAGTTACAAAGCTTACTTGTGTAATGGGGTCAAAGTCTTCGTGAAATGGAAGGCCCACTTTATTGTGACTCTGCCAGTATAATTTGTATCCACCTCTCAGCAAATTTGACTCTTTTCCCTCCCATTTGGTCTCACTCATTCCGAGGATATCTATATCTCTCCTCTCCATACATACTTGGTCGAATTTGCGAAATGTGGTGCTGCAAACTAACAGTGCAGAGGTGACTGAAGTTTCAATTTACTGTTCTGCTAATAAACCTTGATGACAAAACCTTATCGGAAACTGCATTGTCCGAGAACTTTCTGAAAAATGCTTTACATTGCTGAAATCTTTTTTTTTATCGAGAGTCTGAATTGCACTGTTAGACCGGAGTGAAATCAGAATTATATAAAATGTCTTTTCGTCGGTCTCCTAAACACAGAGGTGTCGTTAATTCCAGGCCAAGAGCCCAACAAAAGAATACATTGTTTTCTTCAGACGGTAAGAAGACATTTCGGATGAAACATTGATAATTATTCTCTTCCATTTTTCCAGATTATGCTACGTCGATTACAAGAATTTTTGGAAGAAATCAGATTTTTTTTCATATTTGTTCCTGATTTGCCGTGTTGATTCTGAACACAGATATGAAAGTGAGGGAACAGTAATCCAATGGTAGTTATCATTGGCATTGTTGTATGTGAATGTGTCATGTCGTTCATCGACTGCACAGGACTTCGTCTTTTTTCCTCTCGAAACAGTGAAGTAAATTTTCCACAGTGCTCTTGCTAGAAACCCGATTAACTGACTTCATACACATAGTTTTACGCGGTAACAAGAAGCTTCGTCTTTGCGCTAGCTCCGAATTTCTTTATAGTATTAGCTATTAGTGACATCACCTCCAAATGTTTACTTGAGGTAAACTTCGTAATTTTGTGACTTCTTACTCCACGTAATTTCCCAAAGCTGTTTAAAGTTTGGAAATCAATAATGTTCATCCCATCGGCAGTGCAGAGGGCCCGACCTCTTAGATCTTTCTCCGTACTGTTGGACTGACCCTCATGAGCAGTTCTAAGCCATTCAAACAGTTTTTGTTTAATCACTTTGCGAATATTTTTTTGGTGGAAATTTCGTACATCCTATGAATCTTCGTTCTGTTTATACAGTTCATGTTTACAGCTTATGAAATAAAACCAGCTTTGCTCATTCCTTAAATTTAAGCGTTTTATATCTCCTTCGTTTAGTCAAAAAATTTAAAGTCATATTGTTGTCTCTGGCGGTTAACACTGTTGATGTTTTCTTTGGGCTTGGAAGGTACTCAGTTTTTGTTGCATACTTTATTAGCACAATAATCGTCATTCGAACCACATTTCACAGGTTCGTCCAAGTTATTTCCTGTTTACTCTAACGCTAGTACAATTTCTAACAAATTGGTGACATCATTCGAATGAATGTCCGAGAAATTCACTAATAAAGAATAAATATCTAGGTCTTCAGGAGAAGTAGGTGATTTCGATTGCTTACGACTTGCTTCATATTCCAGCTGCGGATGTTTAAAAGCATTGATCACATTCCAGTTTACTGTGAGACCCTGTAACCTACAAAAGGTCAGATGCTATTAGCAAGCACTTATAGTGAAATCAAAAGAAAAATAATTCAGTTTTATCTTAGCCATACCGCGAAGGTACCTGCTAATTAATATGGATATTAAATAATTAAACTTCAAGAGACAGTTAATATAAACATTTGTGTTAAAGAAACTATCAACAAGAACTGAATATCGCTTTACAAATTAAGTGACATGTTATCTGTTTAACAAAGTGCCGACGTAGAAAGTTGTGTGTCCACCGTGTAGCGTATATGCTGTCTGCTATAGCTACGTCAGGGGTGACCACTTCTCCTGCTGCCTAACGAGCTATTTATTTGACAATTTTCAGCATTTAAAAAAACTACTTTCGGTGTGTGTTCGCAGCTAAGAGTCTGATAATGTGCTTCTTTCTATGCATCCTTCCTGTATAAAAATTTCAAGGCAGGTTTACATAAGTCAGACTGGACCGTTTCCTTGTCAGATCTTTATTCCATATTCCTGTGGCACATAGAAGATGTCAGGGATATAATTTCTTTTTACTGAACAAATGACATCAGTAATTACTTCATTTGCACAACAATAATTGTAGCTATTGAGAGTAGTATGCTTTTAGGTTGGTTAATACCTCCAAGTATATGGAACAAGGGAAGCCATTAATGCTTATTTTTCCCCTAGGCAGCAGGTCAGATTTTGATGTGTGGACACGTGGATGCAAACCGGTGATCCCATACTGACAGGTGTAGCTCATTTTGTGGTGGAGGTACGATAACACAGAAAACATCTAGTAGTCTATTGGATACAGGGAAAAAAAACACGCAGGTGGGTATACTATTAATGAAGAGCTATCAAAATGTCTGCACTTATACATCTAACACTCTGTATTTAGTATAAAAGTAGGCTTCCGCGGCCACTGTCACATTCAATGAAATATTTCTGGGTTTTTTACCGCATTGTCAATATACATAAAACTACCGACGTTTCGGTCCCTGTTGCAAGAGACCTTCTTCAGGCTCGCTATAGAAGGGACCGAAACGTCAGTAATTTTATATATATTGACACTGCTGACAAAAACCCAGAAAAATTTTATTCAACTCTGTTTTTATGTTAAAATTTACTTTCAGTTTCTGTATAATAAATAGCTGATGTTTGTTGCTTCTCCCCAACCTCCCCATCCCCAAGCACACACTCATACTCGGTTTGTATTCTCTGTCGTGGATAACATCTTTTCAGACAAGACTAAAATATTTCACAGAAATTTGCTTTTGAATAAAACACAAAAATGTTTCCTTGTGTTACATAGTCCTACATGGTAGGTATATACCAGTTTAAAAGAAAAAAGGGATCGTACATATTGGAAGCGTGAACAATCAGAAGTGAATGCAGAAAGGAAAAGTTTAACTTCTACACAGACTCTTCTGAATTTCACTGTCAAAAGAAATGGATATATCCAGGTGTAGATTTTAGTTGCCTTATACGTGTGTGAACACCAAGATGGAATTCACCAATAGAGCTGACTGCTGCAAACGGCAGAAGGCTTTGCTTGACAATCCACACGTTATGGTTTAAAACATTTACTCGAATTTTTAAAAACCCAGAAAATGGGTCAAATACTAAAGTTTTGAGCTCTGCAGAAAGCAAAAGTGAACAGTGGTATCCCGATATAAAATGACAAACCTACTTTAATATCGACAACATGCGCTAAACGCAGTGCTCACTCCAGATATACTTCTAATCCATGGTCAACATTGAAGCCATTCTTGCACCAAACCGTCCGTAATTTCTCCCGTCAACTGTCCAGCTACCATTATCGCCCTCTTCGACCGATTTATTAATTTCTTTGGACCTGCTGCTCCAGAATAAATGCACTATTTCATATGGAGATTTACTAACGTTGGTTTCATAATGTGTAGATTTATATACCAAAATTTTTGTACTGCGTGTTTGTATTTGCAAGCAAATAAATACACACATTACACATGCCAAAGAAAATTCCTTTACACTAGGCAACTATTTTATTCGAGTCACTCTACATTAAGAGTGTGCCGAATTATTGATCCGTGATAGTAATGTGATGTTGCGAGAAAAGTGGTAAAGCTACTCAAGTACTCAAGTATTAAAAGAAGATTCATTACAACGAATTAATATCGATGTTATGTGCCCTGTTAGTACAGGATACAGAGTGCCACTTTATAAAAGGACTCTACGTTAACACTCAATTTACATGACTGTCGGTTTTGCAGTACGAGGTCGTTTTGCGTTTGAGGCATTATGAACATAGTGTCCACGGGTTACACGACGTAAGAATGTGTTGAAAATCAGATCTCAATTTGTAGCAGCGTATGTGGCCATTATAAGCGGACCTGAATAACTTGAATGTACTTTATAGCAAAATAATAATGTATGACACTCAGTCATCAGAATGAAGATACCGAAGGACTACTCCCTCTACCTTCCTTATTGTATCCCAAACGCCTCATTGATCGTGTAGGCAAGGAGCCTCGCCGCACAGGTCAGGTGTGACGCTGATAAGTAATAGATTCTAGAAGAAAAAAAAAATGGTTCAAATGGCTCTGAGCACTATGTGACTTAATATCTGGGGTCATCAGTCCCCTAGAACTTATAATTACTTAAACCTAGCTAACCTAAGGACATCACACACATCCATGCCCGAGGTAGGAGTCGAACCTGCGGCCGTAGCGGTAGCGTGGTTCCAGACTGAAGCGCCTAGAACCGCTCGGCCACCTCGGCCCGCTGATACTAGAAGAATTCCGTGCACTATCTCAAAGCTGCAGATCGTCATGAATGTAGCATAGTCAATGTTGGACCGGGAAACAGACTAGAACACGTACTCGGAACATGTAAACTACGTGCAACCAGTGCTTTTCTACAATAACGTATGTTTTTCACCTTTAGAATTACCAAGTATTCCGTTATGAATATTTCACAATTTTGCATACAACTTTACTACAGACATATTCGCAGAATACTAGGGTTGCATAAAAAGTAGAGGTTACGCTACCGCAACACCACCGTAACATGAACAGTATGTTTACGAAACACGAACAACACGCGTGGTTCGAGACTGACGTGGCACGAGTCAGATCGCATAACTGTTTTCAGGGACTATGTGATGCACCATTGTAGTATCGTACGGCGGCCAGATGGGTGAAAGTGTTTCGAAATTTTAGGTAGGTCATTCAAGATCAGCCCCGTTCGGGATGATCCCCTGATGGTCGTGACAATTGAGTTCCTTGCCATCGTGTTGTATGTGGGTCACCGACGGACTGCATCCAATCACCCGTCATGAGAGAGTGAGATACTGGAATACCCCTCATACGCATCCAACATGAATCCGTGAAATTACGACCTATTGGCCAAAATGGAGGAAACTCTTCATGGCATGATCTCCAACACAAGAGAAGACATCACTCCTGACTTAGTGCGTTCCTTGCGAGACATCGGCAGATATGGACACGCTAACGATACATAGTGCCCTCCATTTGTGTGGGGGAAGGTGATCGAGAGAGGGCAACGGCCTTGCCACAGTGGATAGGGCCGCCATTAACTGGTGCCGTTTTGCGGGGTGCACTCAGCCTCTTGATGCCAATGGAGGAGCTACTCTAGCGAATAGTAGCGGCTCCGGTCACAGAAAACCATCATAACGACCGGACGAGCGGTGTGCTGACCACACACCCTTCCTATCCGCATCGTCAACTGAGGATGACACGGCAGTGGAATGGTCCCGATGGGCCACCTGTGGTCTCAAGACGGAGTGCCTGGTGATCGAGTTGTGGTACGATTGTATTGAGGGCATGTAATACGGAGAACGTCTGTAAACAAAGTCTGGTATAAATGAGAACAGTGTTCTAACTAATTTTTCTCCAAATCACGTATAATGAGACAGGTCACGAAACTAATCTTACGATGTTGACGCCGCAAATTTAACTTGAATTTGCTGAAGATGACGCAGTATCGACAAGACTTGCTTTCGCCGAATCCAATTTGTGGCGTCCCATTTGTCTCTTTCATTGAAAATATCCAACGCAGATAAAATTTCTATTTTTAAGATTTAATTCAAATATTTCCTTTTTGATTTCAGGAAGAATTGACTACATAAAAGCTGCTGATGATTCCATAACGTGTTTATAACGCGAAGATTACCTCCACGAAGAGAAGCAAAAAAAAAATTCGAACTCGATTATTGTAACTACCACTCGGATGAGGGACAAGTAATTTCACTTAACCAGTCTTGTTTTGCTTTCCATTTTGGAACGACGTGATATTATTGATAGGCGGTCGACGTTACACTTCTTCCAACATTAGTTCATTATGCAGAAGAACCCGAGTTCAAAAAGCATTCCCCCACATTTTAGCAACTCATTGTTAGTTCCGTCTAGAATAAAAGCTTTCCTATTATTTTTTTATTCTTCTAATGTTAATTTCAATTCTGATAACATTATTGGATGAACTCTGTTGAATTTTATTTCAATGTTATCTTCTACATTTTTGGTCTCACAACACCACCAACACTCGTAGTAGTTTTTACACATTTCGTCATCAACTATTTTTAATCTTACTTTATCCTTACTGTGTTTTCTTCTGTTGTATTAAGACGTTTTTGTAATTTGTACGCTACGAATTCTCTGCATGATTACCATGTTGGATATTGCTTGCATATTTTTCCCTTGCTTGTTAATGAATTACTCTTGTTAAACCTTTTCTTTGATTTCTTTTTAAATTTTTCGTAATTTTCTGGTGTAGCTAATGGCAGGCTTTTATTGTAGGCTGCTTCATAGTCTCTGAGTGTTTTCTCCGTTTCTTCACTCCATACCTGTACATCTTTCCCTTTCCGAAATTCTTTCTTTCTTCCAAAAACCCAATTTCCACTATGCTTTAAACAAATAATTTTATTTATCCATCATCTATACTTCTCCCAAGACCACATTCGCTCTTCCTTTTCACCTGTCCTTATGCTTTCCCATTCTTCGTTTACATATTTTTTGTTGTTAGATGTGATAGATAACCTTGTAATCTTCTTTGTCATAAAAATTATGTACTCTCTGTTTGCGTACGGTATACTTCATATAATTCTTGATTGTTAGTACATTTTGTTTTAGTTTACTCCCATCTTGTTAACAGTCCAGTCTGCGAACTAACCAAAACGAGGTCTGATTCAATATCTGGAAACCTAAACACTTTACAAGTAGATCACTAATTTTATTGTTCATAATAACACAGTTAACGAATGATCTTTCAGCTTTTACTGTCCACGTATGATCGTATCTGTCTTCCTAAGAAAACGTATTTGTTATTTTCAGTTGGGTCAGTGATGTGAAATGTGGAAATTCACCTATATTTATATCTAACACAACTTCTCCAATGATGCCTACAACGTTAGCAGCGGAGTTTCTCCCATCTAGGACTGAAGCGTTAACAATAAGACATTATCTGCTGTATCATAGTATAGTATAGTTTCATTTGTATTCCCTTCCTCTCTGGCATAACACCCGATTATATTCATTTGGCCCCTGTCTAATTTTAATCTTACATTTCTTTCAGATACCTGGGAGTAGCTCAATATCTTTGACTTGCATCAAATATGAATCAGTATTATAACCACAGCGGATATTGGTTGCGCACTTCTGTTAAAACTGACAAATAAATAAAACGAAGGTCAAATTCCCCAGCAGCTCCTTCTGCAAATCGTTGATGTCTGTCCTCTGTAAAGGAAGAAGTAAAGCATGTACGTTGCAATGCCAATCAGTATTGGAAAGCTAATTCTTATTTTCACTTCAAAACATGGTGACATTATTACAAAATACAATACCATGAATACTATAAAATAGATTTTTCGAGTCAGTCTCAGCTGAGCCCGGCAGTCAAGACATAGATTAGACCAGTACTTTATCGTCTGCGAAAAGTGAAAAGCGGTGTTTATTGAAGTAACCAGTCGTTTCTGAAATAGGAGGAAAATATATATTTTCCCTACTCACGACTGCGGATGTTGAAACCATAACTAATTCTGATTCTCAGACTAATGCCTTTTGATCGAGGGTGTATCTCGAGTTCAACAAATCGCCTCGAAAATGTATATAGGCAGTGCGGAATCGCCAAAGTCATTTGCTTGAAGATGGTGAGCGTGGCATCGACGGAGTGGCAAGTTGAAACTACGGCGAGTTCACACAATCTCCTCTGTATTATAAACTTTGTCTTTTGTCATAATCGTGTGGTACATCCACTGGAATCCGCAAAATGCTCTGATGCACTCAACCTCGCTTTTCACTAGATGACGTTACTGTAGCGTCAGGATTCGCTTATTGGATTGCCGTTGATAGTTGGTCAGTTGCAAAATGGAGTCGTCATCAAGCCGAAATGTGAGTACTCTTCCTATTTACGACTGCCTTCGTATGCTGACTGGGAAATTCCAAGTCTCCGTGTTCAGGTACGTAACTTCAATAGTAATTGTATGAATGCTTTCCAGAAAGGGGGAATAATTAATTTTGAATGAAGATTTGTTTCCACCTTACAGCGAAAGTAACATGCAATTTTATAGTCTACAACTAGAGGGTAGTATCATTTTAAAGATCTAACATTGTGAGTTGATTAAGAAGGACGTTATGACAATGCAGATATTACGTATGCTACAATGGAGTAAATCTGTGATTGTTAACTACCAGGAATGTACATCCATCGCCTCGTTTCTTTAGTTTTGAAATTTGCTGTATGGGAATACTCAAGAGTAGTGCTTAGTGTTCCTTCGAGAGTTAGTAGCTCTGTTGCATAAATGTGGAGCATAAAATCAGGCATCGTCTTTCTGGAACTACAGCTGCATCATAATATTCAGAGGAACAACGGAAATATGGATGAACAAACGGATATTTTAACTCTGTACTCTCTTATAACTGAGATCCTTTGCGAAATCAATTGTCGCTGTTGGAGCGCCTCTGTTAGAATCGCATCAGATGCTATATAGATGTCTCCATCACAAGAGAAAGTAGGTGTAAAATGGAAACACCATTTTTTCGTGCCAAAAGTATTATTGTCAGCCCGCATTTCGTAGAAATGAACCCGCATTTAGTAGAAATAAACTATTACTGCTGGCATCATGCTTCGGGAAAATAAAAATGTTGACCATCAATTCTGAGTGGGTTTAGCATCTGCGTGAGCCGGAGACTTCGATTGCCTTTGGGTTGTGGTGAAGAGACAGCAAATGGACATGCAAAAATACACATTAATTACCCACAATTTCGAGATTCCATTTAAGAGAGTTTCATTATTGGAATATTCTGCGCTTAAATTAATACGAGCATTGCACATAATTGCTGTGTAATATTCCATCTGACTTACACGTGTTCGTATAATTGCATCATACAATTTGAAATAATTGCGGGAATTTTCAAGTACGTCACAATAAAACCGCTCACTCCCTCAGCCACATGATCACATTCAAACCCAACTTGTACGTTCCACTGTTGCTAGAACGAGCATAGTAATTATGAGACTGTCTAATTGCAGCTACCTTCTATGACATGAGAAGCAAGGCCGCCAAAGTTAAGACTGCCATGTGAATAACACTGTTAAACCCAGAGGAAAATGAAGATGGATGGAAAGAGTACCTTGAAGGCCTGTGCGACGGGAGGAACTTGTCAAATGATGTCATGGAGGAAGAAGAAAAGGTTGTGTATACTAAAGACGTAGTGGAATCAATATTAGGGCCAGAGTTTAAGAGACTTTTGGAACACTTGCGAAGAAGTAAGTCAGAAGTTGATTACCCACGTTGATAAGTGCAACCTTTGAGACTGGAGACATGCCCTCAGACTTTTTGACAAATGTTACGTCCACATTCTGAAACAGAGCATGGATAGATAACTGCGAGACCTATTTCACAATCAGTTTAACAGCTCATGCATCAAATTGCTGTCGAGAACAGTGTAAGGGAAAAGAAAGATGGCGATCAGTTTGGCTTTAGGGAAGGTGAAGACACCAAAGATACAATTAAGTCGTTGCGACTGATTCTGCAAGCAAGACGTACGAAATATGAAGATTCGTTCATAGAATTTGTCGAGCTAGAAAAAGCGTCCATCAATATGAAATAGACTGAGAATTGTTACATTTTCAGAAAAACAGTTGTAAGCTACTAGGAACGTCGGATAATATACGATATATAGAAAGACCTAGAAGAACAAGAAGGAATGACCGAGACCGAGGGGTTGGAATAACTATGGGTGTAACACAGCGTTTAATACATTATCCCCTACTGCTCAATCTATACACCGAAGAGCAATGGCAGAAATAAAAGATTCAGTAGTGCGACTAAACTTCAGGACGGAAGGATACCAGTGATAAGATTCGCTGTTTATAATATTACCCACAGATACACCAAGAAAGAACTTTTAGGACAAATGGAATGAAATGAAAAATCGTGTGGCTAGGGCCTCCCGTCGGATAGACCGTTCGCCTGGTGCAGGTCTTTCGATTTGACGCCACTTCGGCGACCTGCGCGTCGATGGGGATGAAATGATGATGATTAGGACGACACAACACCCAGTCCCTAAGCGGAGAAAATCTCCGACCCAGCCGGGAATCGAACCCGGGCCGTTAGGATTGACAGTCTGTCACGTTGACCACTCAGCTACCGGGGGCGGACACGAAATGAAATGAAAAATCTGTGTGTATTGAGTACAGAATACGGAAAAAGCCAAAACAAATGAGGCGTCGCAGAAATGAACTTTTGAAAAACTTAATATGGAATTTGAGGATCACAAGGTGTATTTTTTTCTCCGGAGGTACCATACCTCATGACAGCCGAAGCAAGGAGGTTATAAAAAGCGGATTATCATAGGCAAAGAAGACATTTCGAACCAAAATAAGTGCACTAATATGAAACCTGCCTAGACTTTAAGAAGAAATTTCTGTGGGAACACAGCACTGCATGGTTGGGATTCGGGGACTGGAAGATGGAAAAGAATGGAATCGAAACGTTTGATATGAAGTGCTTTAGAGATGCGTTGAAGATTAGGTGGAATGGTAAGATAAGATATGAGAGAATCGACAATGGAAGGAATATACGAAAAACACTGATAAGAAAAAGTCTAACTCCTAAATTGCGGATAAAATACTTTCTGCACCATCCAAAATTTCCGCCGTTGATATCTTGTACTGAATCTGAATCTGTAAGCTTTACTACAGAAACTACATTTAGTAAATAATCGATGTAACAGTGTATTTCTGACTGTATGTAACTGATTGAAATTATAACGAAAATATTGTAAATTGCTGGGTAATAGCCAAGGGAAATCTATTTCAATGTATCTAAAGCAACGACGAAATGTCAGTAGCTGTGCCGTTGTTTATCTTTGCGTTTGCAGACTCTCTGTCGCGTTGCGAGCAGAGAGAAAGCAGAGCAGCTTGAGCGATGAAAGAGTGCGGAAGTGTTTGTTGAGGATCCCGCAACGCGGCGTGCAACTACGCTCGCGCCAGTGTAGGCGTGCCCGATTCGTTAACCCTCAAGCACTGAGAACACGGGAGGGGTGGACAGGCTGAGGAAGCTGCAGTTCTGTGGCCCGTCCTGTAATTATCCGTGGCTCTGGAGACGACTTGGGTTCTCAAACAGCAGCAGCAGTAACAAGCAACAGCGGCAGCTCAGCATTGTCGTCCGCAACGTACTTCGTCGTCCGCACAGCTACATCATAAGACTGTTAACTGACAGATATAGCAATGTACAAGCTTTACCCACTTACATTTCTTTCACAAAGTATGAATACCTCGAATAATAACTTGCAGTAGTTAAAACATGTAGGACACATGTGTTGTCATTACCCTCAGACTTTATTACCAGGCAGGGTCCCTTTTCCTTTCCATGCAATCACCGGGTGTCGTAAGAACATGAAAATTGATTAAGTGTTCGTTTATGTATTGCATAACAGAGGCTAAACTAAACTGCAAATTGCAACATTAACTTCTTTTACTTAAAGCAACGTAAAATTTCACTGGCATAACTAATAAGTAAAGATCAGAAGAGATTAAGTATGCACAATTTCATTCATTCTCTGTTTAGCTTAGCGAGTGACTTCTGCTGGCTTGGTATGTGTCTTATTGTTGTTATATTAAAAGTAAAATAAGTTGCTCATTTGCGTAAAATAAATTAACTTCAGTCATTCAATAACCAACAGTAAATTTATTGCCCTTTTCTAAATTTTGCATTATGTTAAACTGAGATTCCTGAAAGTCATTTTTTACATAACAGAGTTTAAGTTCAGCCAGTCTTTTATTTAACCAGTAACTCCATTTATATTTACTTTCAAAATTCTGTATATGAGAATAAGTAACTGCAAACTCAGTCCTTTCTGATTTATTTATTTTATCGTGAACTGTAATGCTGTGGAAAAGCGCGACAACCTTCTATCGCCACGCCAGTGATTATTAGCTTGAATTTCTTTGCCATTACCTTTCCTAAGATTCTGGAGATTCATTGCCCTGGCGGGCTGCCGACCGTTTCATAATCCCCTTTGTATCTAATCAGTCTTTCATTTGTCTTGACAGTGATTTTCGTAGTAGATATTACGGGATACCATTTTTCCCCTGGTGCGGTTCGTGAGCGATTATTATATTCCATCCATTTCAAAATTATCATCAGTATTTAGCATAAGTTTAGAATATATTCTTCCTTCAGAAGAATCTGTTGTACACTCTACGCCGGCAACGATAGCTTTACTCACTGTCAAATTTCATTAGGCGTATGCGATCCCGGTCAGTTGTATCGTAATAAAGTAGGTCGATTAGGAAGGGGGAGGTTACAAAGGGATAGGATGACAGAACATTTGTTAAGACTTGTTACAGTAGATACACAAAGTACGTGCTTATAACAAGTGATCTTTATATTCATTTACGACGGTCTGTTTCGGCTTAATCGCCATTTTCAAGTACCTGCAATTACAATTTTGGTGAGATCTTGTACTCACGTCTACATTGATGTGACGTTCCATATTGCGTCGTTGGTGGACTGTTGTCCAACTGTCACTGCTTTAACAAGATCGTAAATGTTGTTGAGATGTTGAAATTAAATGTTAATTACTACGTGACAGTAGTTGACTATTATAAAGCTATATATTTACAAAGATTGTGCAGATGAACAGCGATATTATTTTATTAACTGAAATATGTTACGTTTATCTTTGGTTGTTGCATATGTTACTTCAAATTTATTCATTTTCGTGTTCTAGAAGTTCAATAAAGTTTTTGAGTAGTGTGTCTAAATTCTGTACGTTCCATTAGTAAATATTGCTTTTCTCGAGTACATATAAATTTCTAATTCCTCACGAATGTTCATTGTATTGTAGACGTGAGTACAAGACAGCTACTTTAATATGAATGACATTGGCATCCATACCTGTTCTCACGAAAATTGGAATTGTAGGTACTTGAAAATGGCGATTAAGCCGAAACAGACTGTCGTAAATGAAAATAGGGATTACTTATTATAAGCAGCTATTTAGTGTATCTACTGTAACAATCATGTCGTTATCAGACATATATTACGCTGCTGGCCCTAAAAAGGAAATATTTGTTAAGACATTAGGGAATAACTTCTATAGTAATAGTAGAAGCTGTGGGTGGAAAGAGAGGGATTGGAATACCTCTAACAGAGTGACTGAGGAATGAAGGACGCAGCTATTACTCTGTGATGAAGAGGTTGACTTACGAGAGAAATTAACGCCGCGTCAAGTCAGTCAGAAGACTGATGGCTCAGTTGACCTTGGACCGTTTTAGAGGGGATGATCTCGGAGTCACGGTGCGTAAAACAGAAAAGACGTGATGAAAACGTCTACGATAAATGGTGTTGTGTTTGTAGAGTGCTGTTTGGGTAATTAAGGCCGACGAGATATCCAATGATGAAACCATATGCAGTAGTACCAGCTGCTGTCGTCTAGTACCAAGGGACTTGTCGACTACAACTCCCCGTCAGACTGACGGCTCAGCATCAGGATCGCGTTGCCTCACTGCAGGACATACTCAGGTGATGTTTGGGATTCAACAGAGCTGTTAGGAGCACATCTGGCGACTAGGATGTCACTCCTCCTCTTGCTCGCCTAACTATACTGATGAGAATTTCTTCCACCCCAGCTAACTCTTGGTGCCACCACAATGTCACACATAATCTACCGCAACTCCGGAAGCAGTTTTTGTCGGCCTGATAATATGGTGGTTTAGTCATGTGTTAGTTGGCATGTGATATTTGTCGAGCTTGTCTTTTCTTATACTGACTAGACAACTCAATCCAATCAGACGGTACAATGGAAGATAAGCGGGGTTATATGAAGCCATCATTACATGGTTGTTTACCATTCTCCAGCAAAGTTGCGCCGCGATGAGTGGCCGCGTGGTTTAAGGCGCCATGTCACGGATTGCGCGGCCTCTCCCGTCGGGGGTTCGAGTCTTCCTTCGGTCATGGGTGTGTGTGTTGTTGTTAGCATAATTTAATTTAATTTAGTTTAAGTAGCGTGTACGTCTAAGTACCGATGACATCAGCAGCCTGGTCCCTCACGAATTCACACACATTTTAACATTTTTGTTAAGTTGTAGATAGTGATAAAAGTCGAAATTTTGTGCAGATGCTGCTTCAGATATCGTTAATACCTAAAGGACAACATACTTACGACCCACCTAGTACTGCTCATGAACTTGTTCGCCACGTTTCTGTTGAAATAAACTTGAAATTAATTACATCAGTGGTTAGGCTACATTCTGGTTAAAATGGCTCTAAGCACTATGGGACTTAACATCTAAGGTCATCAGTCCCCTTGCTTAGAACTACTTAAACCTAACTAACTTAAGGACATTGCACACATCCATGCCCGAGGCAGGATTCGAACCTGCGACCGTAGCAGCAGCGCGATTCCGGACTGAAGCGCCTAGAACCGCTCGGCTACAGGGGCCGGCTCCTACATTCTGACTTGGCGTCAATTATATACAATAAACAACACTTTTGCGTAACAGTCGTCAATAGTAACAGACATTAATACTGATAAATAATGTTATTACTAGATTTATTTTCTGATTATATTTTGCGGAGGAGTTATCCAATGCGCAAGAATGATGCAATAGAGGCTGAAGTGAACGACTTCATATTGTCTTATGATGATCGTTTGGATCGAAACTTATAGTCGGTTTCCACTTCTGAAATATTTGTATTCATGACAAATCTCCTCTCATATATTACCTCGAAAATGGTTCAAATGGCTCTGAGCACTATGGGACTTAACTTCTGAGGTCATCAGTCCCCTAGAACTTAGAACTACTTAAACCTAACTAACCTAAGGACATCACACATATCCATGCCCGAGGCAGGATTCGATCCTGCGACCGGAGCGGTCGCGCGGTTCCAGGCTGTAGCGCCTGAACTTGACAGTGGATAACCTAGTAGCATATTAGCTCCCTGTTCGACCTTTTGCTATGAGAACGCTCAGGTCAGTATCATGAAATGTAATGATACTTGTTAGCCATAAGTAGCTAGTATTAGCCTTTGTTTTATATAACCTCGTCGCCAGTTTTGTAAACGCCCAGTCACTTTTGCTGTGGAGGCCAAGTAGCCACTGTTATTAAGGTAGGCTGAGTTAGAGTTAGTGAAGCGGTTTGTGATCACCACTATTGCACAGCTAAGCCCCAGGATCAGATAACATGATAGCATAACGAAGGTTCTACAACACTCCAACAAATTAGTAACAATGTCACATCAATGGTTTACTTATCTTTGTGACTTGGGGAATGATTGCATTATAACACACAAATGCCGTCGATGGCTGAGTCAAATAATCGTAGGTCAACATCACAGTACTTAGCAATGCAATTTACAGCAACAATCTGTCCATTTCTAAGAGTTCACTCAACGACGTTCCCTGTGTAAGTCAGACATGGACATTGATCTATAACCAAGTGGGCGAGGGCTACTCTCCCATCTTCCAAGTAGGCTTCTGTCCGTTGTACTCGGCTGGCAACGAGGCCAAGTCGATATCTTCATCCTCAGTGCTGCCCATGGCGCTGATGGAACTAGCGCAAGTGGCGGGTCTCTGTGGCACTGGCAACAGCTCGCAGCTTTGCCCCTGTGGTGGTTTTGCTCTGGCTATGTTTTTTTCTGACGACACAGCACTTCGTAACTCAGTTTATTGGTTAATAGAACTACTCACAGCCCGTCAACTAGGTTTTCTGTTGATAGTAAGAGAAACGAAGGCGATTTGCGTTTAATGTACCTTTTGATAGCCAATCCACTAGCACTACTCAGCACGAAACAAACATCATCTAAACATAGAGAAGTACTAGAGAGCGAAGTGAACAAGAATGTGGAATCTCACAGCCAATACTCTCTATGCTGTATTCATCGAAATATGTATTTTACAGGAAAGTCGATGGAAATTTCTTGATGAATCTTCTCCCACAAAATCCAACACCATCTCCTGAAATCATACTGTGCGAACAGTTCATTGTTGAAAGCCTCGTTCTGCTACTGTGTCTTGTATGAGTCAATTAGTGATGAGACTGTGGTCATTTTTAATTATCGTATAAGCAAGACATTCCTTTTTATATTCGTTCAGATTTTTGAAGAGCAACTTAAAATACATAAAAAAGGCGTTTTCAAGTCGCTGCAGCTTAAAATGCTCCATCTTCAGGAATCGTTTTTTTTTCTATGCAATATGGCGTACAACCTCACGACTCAGCGCTGTGGACGAAAGGGTTCCAGTTAAGCTTAATACTTTAAGAGTCCGATACTCTGAGCAAACGAATTCCAATGAAGCCGCGACTTGCTGTCGTGAAGCTGTCCGGGACCGGTTTGGTGTGCAAGAGTCCTTCTTTGTAGACGGAGCTTCCCGTTTGGAAATGACTGACGAATAACGAATGTCGAAAAGTCCTCGTGAACCTTGGGACCTTGAGATAGGAGGTCACAGGCCTTTCTGCTACACACAAATGGACATTCTGTTAAGCTGCAGCCTTCGTGGTGACTCAAGAATACAGATAAGTGACACCTCGACGCATTTACACACATTTATTAAGAAATTTCGTTTCCAAAGCCACTACGATATTAGTCGCAGGCCCAGAGTTGGTGGTGCTTTCGGAATTTGATACTGCATACAACATCTGAGTCTGGTCGCTACCTGTGTATCCTCATTGGGATTTGGCAATCTGGAAGCACGTCTGTCTGGTTTCCACTGGCCATTCAGACTGATTCTGATTCCTACCTCCTCAGCACTATCGACTGCAATATTTGAAATGTGGTTAGACCAAATGGTTAATCCTCTTGATCTTTACATACACAGTTACTCGTGTCTGAGCCCACTAAAATCTGTCGTGAGAGCGTTGTATTCGTAATTTATGTGACATTATGCTAATAATGTCTGCTGTCTTTTTGTGTCACAATCAGTTTCCATTCCACCTCGGATGGATTTGTTTACAGTCCAACTTTAGGATACACGAGTATTTAACAGTTGTTCTTCTGTCTCATGTCAGACTATAAATATGACTTATACTACCTCTTCGGTATAACTGCGGAAAGTGTAAGACGCCATGTGAGTGTTAGTACCGACGGAAAGGTCTCTATGGCCCAGGTGATAGAGTAGCGCTGGTAACCAGCGAAGGTGGACTGCCTGGACGAGCATGATGGAGGAAGCAACGGGCACAGCGCAAGTTAAGGTACCGCAAGCGACACCTACGCAGCCATGGGTACATTGAGATGTAGAGATAAATGCTGCCATGTTTCCTTCGTTAACCTGCATAGACACGAAATAGTCGCAAAGCAATAAGAAACTGTCTACTTCCTCAGGCACTGCCTGCCCACTCTAGCAGCCAACACTTAGCGAGACCAAATGGCTCTGAGCACTATGGGACTTAACATCTGTGGTCATCAGACCCCTAGAACTTAGAACTACTTAAACCTAACTAACTTAAGGACATCACACACATCCATCCCCGAGGCAGGATTCGAACCTGCGACCATAGCGGTCATGCGGTTTCAGACTGAAGCGCCTAGAACCGCACGGCCACACCGGCCGGCTGCCAGACAAAATGATTAATCCCCTTGCCTTTACGTGCGTGGTCACTGCGTCGTGTCTGAACCCTGCAAATTTGGTCACGAAAACATTGTATTCCTAATCTGTATGTTAATGTAGCATTTAATTTCAGTGGAAATAATAATCCGCAATATGATCACTGGTACCTTATAAGTTCTTCACTATCGTATTGCGTGTCACTGAAAAACACGCAGATTTCAATGTAATTGCGTAGCCAAAGTGCAGGGATGTTTAATTGAATAGCAGTGAGTAATTATTTTGAACAAGTAAGTTACCGAATAATTATAGTTAAAATTAGTATAATTATTTTGCATGAGAGGGAGAGAGAGATGAAATGAGATATTATTAGTCGTTAGGTGCAGTAGAGTTTCCGAGTGATGTTAATTTTACTGCAACTCCTCTCCAATTATAATTATTAACTTTCAACATGATGATTGTGATTTTTAAGTAGCCTATTTTGTATGCAGGGGGACGTCGTGAGCACAAGGATACCTCTGCTATGAGGTAGTTGAAAGTCAGGAGCAGCGGACCAGCCAGGTAATTTCAACATTTCATATCTACAGATTTCTCTCACAATCAATACTCGGAGAAGTAGAGGCAGCCGCTAATACACGACGGGCGTTCAGTAAGTAATGCACCACTTTTTTCAACTAATTTCGGTTAAAAAAAAATGCTGGAGTCGTTGTGGGACATAATTTGATATTCCCGTTTCAGCTGCTAGAGTTTTAGGAAGTACCAGTGGCGGCCCTATGCGTAGCCTTCAAAATCGAGGTTCTTCCCAAGCAAAGCGTTGTATAACTTCCTGGCAGATTGCGCGCCTGACCAACAGTCGAAATCTGGACCTCCGTTCGGCACACAGTTTCAGTCGGCCAAGAACTTCATATTAGCGCTCGCTCCGCTACAGAGTGGATATCTCGTTCTCAAATAGCTGCCTTTGTGTTTCTTTTGGCGGGAAAGCACAGCATCGTAAATATTCATAGGCATTTACAGAATATCTGTGAAGACCCAGCAGAACAAATGCACGGTTTGTCGCTGGATAATGTGTCTGTCATCATCGCAACAAGGTTGCGCAAACCTGCAGAATCTGCCCCGCGTGCCGGCCGGCAGCAAACAGCTGTTGGAACGTGCGGACACACTCACAATGAAACACCTCGCTGCGGAACTGAACTGCTCTGTTGGTTAGTGCTGACACGCTCGCCCACCAGTCGGGGGACTCAGAGGTGTGTGGCTGCTGGGTCCACGCCGCCTAACAGAAGGCCGTAAAGAGCAATGAAGGACCATCTGTGAGGAATTTCTTGCGCGTCACGAGGCTGTGTGTGACAATATTTCGTCGAATATCGTGGCAGGCGATGAAACATGAGTCCATCATTTCGCACCGGGAACAAAATGACAATTCCTGGAGTGGCACGACACCATCTCTGCTCCAAAGAAAAAGTTCAAAGGCGCGCCCTCATCCAGTAAAGTCATGGCGAAGGTCTTCTTGGACTCTGAAAGGGTTACCCTATCTGACGTCCTCCCTCGTGGTGCAATGACCAACTCTGAAGTGCATTGTGCTACCCTCAGGAAGTTGAAAAAACAACTTCACCGTGTTCGTCACTACAAAAATACAAACGAATTTGTCTACGACAAAAATACAAACGAAGTTGTCCTCATCCATGACAACGCAAGACCTCACATGTGTCTTCGCGCCCTAGAGGAGCTCAGAAAACTTCATTGGACTGTCCTTCCCCATCAGCCCTACCAGCCGGATCTCGCGCCTCCCGCCTTTCATCTGTTTCACCTAATCAAGGGTGCAGTCCGCAGAAAGCAGAACGAGACCGATGTGGTAGGGTGGGGGGGGGGGTGGGGGGGGTGGAGGGGAGAGACGGTTGTTGAAGCAGCACGACGGCTCCGACGTCGACCAGTAGAACTCCACCATGTGGGTATTCAGGGCCTCCCACTGAGGTGGCGTAAGGCCGTCCCATGGAACAGAGATTGTGGAAAAATCGGGTTTTTTAGCCAAAAGGCTAAAAGGCCAAAAGGCTTAACCATTATCGCTCGCCAAGTGTGAAGCTAAGTTCATGACCTACTCGATCCGAGCCGCCGACCGTAGACCCGCAGTCTGCAGGTACACATTGTGACGCTGCAGCCTACATTTGAGGAAACATCCTGTCATGTTCCACTGTCACTTATTTCTGTTAACATTCTTCTTTCTTTCTCCCTAATACCTCAAACATAATAGCACCTTTGCCACACGAGCGTAAAATTCAGTACGCTACTACACTTTCTTTTACACAATTTCTATGACTGAGTGTTCGTTACAGAATGCGTCTGAAGACTTGACATTAAGGGCTACCGCCCTCTTGAGCGTTGTTGCTCAAAAACAAGATGGTTCGGTTCCCCCTTCGCCTTGATCAATGATTTACTACTTGGCTGTCTGAAAGGCAAGTGTTCGTATTGGGAAGACGGCGGATTATATGTGGGTAATCTCTCAGTCCATGTTTTGCAATTACTTCTGCTTTTACTTATGACGCTGTTCTTTGTGTGACTTAGAAGGTGCCTTTTAAGCAGTTATACGAGCTTCAAGCCTCGGTATATTCTACGCTATCTCATATTCTTACAAAAAATAATAGTGAAAAATACTACAGCTGATTTACTTGTGAGAATTATACGAGTTGCCTGTTGAGCTGGCGTAATCTTCGTAAGTCAGGAGCTATGACACTGAGAGCAAAAACAGTGTGCTACCTCCTTTCTTTCCTAATATTGAAACTTTAGTGTTTTAGTTGTACTCCTTCGACCGCCGCTATGAGTTGTTGCGTCTTGGGGTACGGTCCACTGAGGCGGCTGACGCTTTGAGCATGAGTTTGTGTACCCCCGCCCATGTACTATGTGAAGGAAAGCAGTTTGAAAACTGTAACCAATTTTTGTGTTAAAAGTAGCGACACCCTGTGTGCCTTTGGCTATTTAAATGCCGCTTGTTACAGGTTCACTGTTTTAGCCCCTCTGAAGGCTAATGCTAGTTCATGGCGCTAAAATCATTAGAGGTGTTTATTATGAGTACCTACAATTTATTACTTTCGGTCATAATGGCTACGTTTGTGAACCTACATTTTAATTAGCATGCCCTCACAGGGCTACAAAAGTATCGTCTACATATCTGAAAAAACACGGTTTCAAAGCCGCCGACTCCAAGGCACTCTAATCGAAGTAAGAAATCCGCCCAGTACATTATGTAGTGCTCAACTGAACTACTACAGGACACAACAGGGTAGCAAGGTGTTTTGCTACACAATATATTATTCACAGCCGGACGACTTCGTTGTGGACCTTAGAGAGGCCTTATAATCTGTGTGGAACAGCACAATGAGAACTGAGGCTCTTGATGGTCTCCTGCGATAAGGAATTTTCCTTCAGTAGGATGTTAGTCACTTTCTCGACACTTTTTGTGGGGTCAGCACCGATCCTGCTATACGCTGAATCATACAGAAAACACTGCAACTTTCGAACGAAAATCTGCTTGTCCAAAACGACGTTAGCATTGCGCTAGTCCTCAGGTAACATAACAATATTCGAACCAACTCTAAGTGAACGTAAAGCAGTCGTCTCAATAGATGCGATACTACTCTTGTGTGGACGTGCCCCATCAGCATACAACATGCGATCCTCCTAGACTACTCTGTAACATCAGGAGGTAATCTGAAAGCAGAACTTATAAAATCAACGACTGATAAACATTTGGGAGTCGGTGCAAAGTTTAAACCTCTCCTCAGCACGGATAGAGTTGCGTCGTCAAAAACTTTCTTCATCAGATTTATCACAGGTCGTCTAGATATAAGTATTAAAATCATAGCCATGGAAACGTTCAAACTTCGCCAAATGCCAGTCAGTTATAGCATGAAATTCCCAGTCAGATTGCGTCAATGAAGCACCATCCAACTAATCCCAAAAGAAAGCCGAAATTATTGAAACCATCATTAAATGAAACCGAAATAATTCCTTGGAAACAAAATTCAACTTCCAACGAATGTAATGGATCCTTTCTCGAACAGGGGCTACTTCTTACCTTCTTACAGAGGATTCATGTCATCTCGGAACATGAGAGTTTTTCAGCTGAGCTAGCCCCTCTCGAAGTCACCTTTCGTCACAATAGTCATAATGAAAGAGAGATTATAAGCCGTGGTCTGCTCGCGTTGATGCCGTTTCTTATTTGGCATTTTCTCACAATCGAGTGGTATCTCATTGCTCCCTGAGTTACTACCATAACGAGTTCCTGACTTTCCTCCGTCAGTGGCAGCAGCGCCGTTTATCGATACTAGTACTGCTGTACCATCCTTGGTGTGACCGCTATATTGCCGTGTGGTGCTGTGTGTGAGGCAGTCGGTCGGTTGCGACAGAGCAGCGTGGTCAGGCCGGGGCTGCTGGTCGTGTACACGCGCGGTCGGATTTGTGAGGCACCAGCTGTGACAGCTGCAAAGTTCGTCGCCCACCGAACCTGGATACTGGATTTGTGAGTAATCAGTTAACCTGTTATGAAACCTCAACTGCTGCAAAATCTCTTCGTTCATTGCTGGTTGTGGTTTCCTGGGCCATTCCCACAAGCAGCAATGTATGGTGTGCTGGAGTCGGCAAAATTTAGCTTCCGTGTTCTTGTATGGTGTTTAACTATTGAATTTATTGTAACTTATTAGTGAAGTAGACCAGCAGTATCTTCTGCCTTGTGGCCGTTAACATTCCAGTTAACTGTCCTGGTCGTTAGCGTAGTTTTCGGGCAGTGTTTTCCTCGCCGTGTTGATTCTGTCCAGCATGGCGTGTAGTTCGACAGACTTGGTGTTGTTCATATTTTTGAGTGGTTTTTGTGCCTTTAGTGTATTTAGACGCCCATTGTCAAGACATAGTGCTGCTGGTATCTTCGTCCTCGCAGACATTTTCGGTTGTCGTACCGTTGGTCGAATGGAAGGGAATTGATTAGGTTCTTGGTTGGTTCTTCAGCCGTCCCTGGTTTGTGTTGCCATCCGATTATTTAGTATTACACTTGGCTGCCTGTCTCACCTAAACTTATGTTAGAGTTTCTCCCCAGGCCGACCCTTGGAACACTTCTAAGCACCACTGTTCTGTTGTTTTGGACAGTGATTTTCTTTTAGTATCAAGTACTGTGTGAGGCGTTCAGCTGTGTTAATTTAGTTTGCTTTAATGTTCAGTATGTGGCCTTCAGCCGAATTTCCACATTAAATGTTTTAAGATAAGGCCTTCATCCATCTTAAATTAAAATTTAAAAGGTCGTTTGCTTAAAACCTTTTAAAATTTTTTTACTGGAGTTGAAGTTATCCAGGCCTTAGTTCTTCTATTTTGTAACTAAGGCCTTCTGCCGTGTGTATTCCTTGTGCTCTGGCCTTCAGCCATATTGTTCCTGAATTCTTTTAAGGGCACGTGCGATTAAGTGTTTTAGCAAAATAAAGTTTTTATGTTTGCGCAACTAGCAGCAACTGATTTGGGCCACTTTCCACATCCTGATCCACTCTGTCCTATGAAACCAGATTTCAATTAGACGTGCTTTGTACAATATCGACTAACTGTGCTTGAGGTAAGTGATGATAATACCACGGTGGTATCAAAGACTACAGCCTTTTTTCCTTACGCTGCACATGAACTAAACAAATCTTCTTGCTTTTGCTCTTTGGGAACATGATGTTTTTGCCTTTTTGGATCTGTGAATGCCATTTGCGGATAACTTTCACGTAGCCTTCCCCATATTCTTTCCAGTCTTGAACAGGACATTTATTTGGTTCTTGTCATACTAACATCGCAAACTCCACAATGTGGTGAATGTATACAGACTGGTTGTCAATGACGCTCAACTTGCGAAGCTGTCTTTCGATGTTACCAAAAACTCAGTCAGGTGGTATGAATGAGTGGCCCATTATTGGGAGCCACAGTTCTATTTCTTCTAGATTGTCAGGAGCCAGTGACACAGCATGCTGATCACCGTCCTGTTTTTATTCTGATACCCACATCCGCGGGAAAACAGTCGGAAAAATGGTTCAAATGGCTCTGAGCACTATGGGACTCAACTGCTGAGGTCATTAGTCCCCTAGAACTTAGAACTACTTAAACCTAACTAACCTAAGGACATCACAAACATCCATGCCCGAGGCAGGATTCGAACCTGCGACAGTAGCGGTCTCGCGGTTCCAGACTGAAGCGCCAGAACCGCGCGGCCGCTTCGGCCGGCAAACAGCCGGAAATTTTTCACTCTTTCCAAGTTAAAGTTTGATTCTTTGACACATTGATATTGCAACCAAATGTACGAAAACACCGTTTTGGTGTTCTGTGTGGACTCCGAGAAGTCCTGACAGACTGTAAAGCTGCAAAAGTCCATTGGATGGAAATAATATGCCTCTTGGTGTGGCACGTTTGGTAGTACTAGATCATTTGAAGTCGTAGCTGAGAGTTATTTCACCCTCGCTCTTTTTCGTCAGCTATATGGAGAATGCATCAGCTCTCATTTAGTGGTCTGAGCTGTATTTGCAGGCTCTCCTTTTGGGCGCTTCGGTATTCTGCTTCAAAAGGGTTTTCCAGCGATGAGCATATGGAGCAGGTATCAAAATATGAAGCACCAAAGCCAATATTGAAATGTTGGCAAACAATTCTCCAGCAGTAATCGTATTTAGCAACGTTTTCAGAGTTCTTTTCGCAATACATGGTACATATCTTCATTATGTTCAATTCACTACTTAAACAGACTCTTTTGGTGTTGGTTCCTCATCAGTAGCAACTTTATAAGGGGAAGAACTTCCTAATGCGATTTTTCACACACTTTGTTCTCGCTTCATAAAACCT
This sequence comes from Schistocerca serialis cubense, assembly GCF_023864345.2. Lineage (NCBI taxonomy): Eukaryota > Metazoa > Arthropoda > Insecta > Orthoptera > Acrididae > Schistocerca > Schistocerca serialis. Next base: position 494,849,078 of record NC_064638.1, read on the forward strand.
AGTTCTTCTGTCACCTCCTCTCGACTCAGTGGGAACTGCACCGTGGTCTAAAATTTTGTGACTTAACCCAGTAATCCCATCTTTCTTAATTTTTAAAGGTGACAAAGAAGCTGCTTAGCAAACAGAAACATTTTCGACCTCCTTAGTTTGAGCAAGTTTGAGGAAGAAACTTCGGAGAGTGCACTTATTTAGTACAACATCGTATGACAGTGAGACATGGACTTGGGAAAACCGGAACACAAGAGAAAGGAAGCATTTAAAATGTGGTGCTACAAGAGAATGTTGAAAATTAGGTGGACTGAGGAGGTAAGGAATAAGGAGCTTCTCCACACAATCGGTGAGGAGGTGAGTGTATGGAAATACTAACAAGAAGAGCGGACGGAATGATAGGATTTCTGCTAAGTGCTAAGACATCAGGGGGTACCTTCCACAGTACTAAAAGGAGCTGTAGAGGCTAAAAACTGGAGGAAGACAGAGACTTGAATCTATCCAGCAAATAATTGGGGACGTAGGCTGCAACTACTACTATGAGAGGGGAAGGTTTCTGAGGAGTAGAAATCGTCGTTAAAAAAAAGTAAGTGCTTTAAGATATCCTCCCTCCGTTTCTATTGCTTCTAAAATAACTGTTCGATTTTGTGTTCCTTGTCACGTGACAGTTCATATGCAAACTCTCACGCAACGCAACTTTTGAGGTGAAAAAAAAAATAGTAATACGCAACGTTGGAGTTATCAGTATTCGATGGAAATCGGTAGATGTGATGCCCATGTGCAGACAAACAAACTATTACAGTTTCGGAACAATTAGATAATTTATTCAAGAGAAAGAACTTCCCAAACTGAGCAAGCACATACCAATTGGTTCACCTTAGGTCCTTATGCAATGTATTATTTCGCTTAGCATTGGTTGAATTGGTTGATTACGTTGCTGAATTTGCTCTTGAGGGATATCGTGCCAAATACTTTCTAATTGGCGCGTCATACTGGCAAAATCCCTATCTGGTTGGAGGGCCCTGCCATAATGCTACAAACGTTCTCATTTGGGAATCTGGTGATCTTCTTCGCAAAGGAACCAGAGCGGGAGTATCTCTCGCAATGTGCGGAAGGGCATTACGTTGCTAAAACGGGGGATGACCAAAGGCATGTTGCTAGAAACAAACGGCACCCCTGATCATATTTCCCGGTTGTTAGGCCGTATGGCAGGTAACAGTCAGGTTGGTATTCCACCACTCTCCGAGGCGCTCCCAAAAACATCTTCGCTGGCCATCGGTGCTCACTGTGAAGCGAGACTCATCAATGAACACCATCCAGTGAGATTCCAGGCCTAATATCTCCGACGCTATTGGAAACGGGTTGGCTGGTGTACAGAGGATGATTGATGTAGTCGGCGGATGGAGCGCTGCGATTTCAGCCTCATTACTGTCAGTCACCTACTAATGGTCCGTCTAGTGACTTAAGAAGTACTTGCACGATGGACGGATGATATTGATAAATCTGTCACAGTGAGTACTTCTCTGATGATTGCTCAGGCGTCACTTTCTGCCGTCTCTCTAGGTCGACCACTTCCTTCTTGATATAGGGTTTGGGCATATGTCACAAATTCCTGCCAAGATCTTCATACAGTGGCATGGGTCCTTTTCAAATGTCAAGTGATTCACCGATTACTCCAGCTGACTTCTTTGAACGGAACCACACGTTCTTTCTCATATGATGATATCAGCAAATATTGTTCACACACCTCTCTGAGAGGCATAGTTACCGTTCAACAGAGCATACAGAATGAAATTCGCAAAGACTACATTCCCCAGTATCGACAAGTTCCCCCACTATCAATGCCAACTGCACAATGAAACTGCGCTGCAGTGTCGCACATTCATCCATCAGCCGCCATAGCCTACAGTGTCGTATGTCCTGTCGATAAGTGTGTGAATATCAGTTAGGGACCAATTTGCATAAAACTTCGTTGTGCATCGTTTTCTTTTTGTCTTGTATTTTGCAATATAATTTTATATACACATCCCCATGGTCAATGTAGTCGATCATTTGCTGCTACACTGTAACTGCAGACAGTAGTTAGTACTCCTGCTGAGCTAATTACTGCTCAGCTGATTACTTCTTCTCTTCCTTTCTTTTTATTACGGTGAGGGCCCTGTGATTTTCTGCAGCCATGGAGAATTCGTTCTAGCTCTTTTGGGCGGCATATGTTTACTTAAAAGGAGCCAGAGGAGTAATAAATGTGCTGAAAGTTGAAAGCTGTCCTTCAGAGCTGGCAGGAATTTGCTTCATACCATCTCCGAACACAAGGCAGTCCAAGGGGTGTCCCATCTGTTATAAGACATCATTGCACAGTGCCTAAGGAAATATTTTTTGAAAGATAACGTGAGCCAGTTTCAGATACCATAGCGCTGAAATGTGGTGCCCGACGTATCTCTGTAGTCTCACCAGATACGAATTCTCATTTAAAATCCTTGGAATGATAACTCTAATTTATTAACATTAATTATTACTATATAACGCGCTCTTTCCGTGTGACTACCTGTAAGCTATCTACATCTAAATGGATATTCTGCAAATAACATTTAAGTGCCTGGGAGAAGATTCACCGAACCAACTTCACAATTCTCTATATTCCAGTCTCATTTAGCGCGCGGAAAGAATAAACACCTATATCTTTTTCCGGGCGGGAAGGAGCACCGGTCCCCGGTACGAGTCCACCCGGCGGAATTGTGTCGAGGTCCGGTGAGCCGGCCAGTCTGTGGTTTGTTTTTAGGCGGTTTTCCATGTACCTCGGCAAATGCGGGCTGGTTCCCCTTGCCGGCCGAAGTGGCCGAGCGGTTATATGCGCTACAGTCTGGAACCGCGCGATCGCTACGGTCGCAGGTTCGAATCCTGCCTCGGGCATGGATGTGTGGGTGTCCTTAGGTTAGTTAGGTTTAAGTAGTTCTAAGTTCTAGGGGACTGATGACCTCAGACGTTAAGTCCCATAGTGCTCAGAGCCATTTTTTTTGGTTCCCCTTATTCTGCCTCAGCTACACAATGTGGGCGATTGCTGCGCAAACAAGTTCTCCACGTACGCGTACACCACCGTTACTCTACCACGCAAACATAGAGGTTACACTCGTCTGGTGTGAGACGCTCCCTGGGGGAGGGGGGGGGGGGATCCACTGGGGGCCGAATCGCACAATAACCCTGGGTTCGGTGTAGGGCGGTGGAAGGGTGAAGTGGGCTGCGGTAGTCGTCGTGTGGTTGCGGACCACTGCGGCTGCGGCGGGGACGGAGCCTCTCCGTCGTTTCTATGTCCTAGGTTCACATAACATAACATAACATAACCTATATCTTTGCGTACGAGCTCTGATTTTCCTCATTCTATCGTGGTGCTCGTTTCTCCCTACGTAGGTCGGTGTCAACAAAATATTTTCGTAATCGGACGAGAAAGTTGGTGATTTTAATTTCGGGAGACGATTCCGCCGCAACATAAAATGCCTTTGTTTTAACGATTTCCACACCAAATCCTGTATCATTTCAGTGTCACTCTCTCCCCTATTTCGAGATAATTCGAAACGTCCTGCCCTTCTTTGAACTTCTTCGATGTACTCCGTCACTCCTATCCGGTAAGAAGCGCACACTGCGTAGCAGTATTCTAGAAGAGGATGGGCAAACGTAAGGCAGGCAATCTCCTTAGTAGATCTGTTACATTTCTAAGTGTGCTGTCAATAACACGTAGAATTTGGTTAGCCTTCCCCACAACATTTTCTATGTGTTCCTTCCAATTTAAGTGGTTCTTAATTGTAATTCCTAGGTATTTAGTTGAATTTACGGCTTTTAGATTAGACTGATTCATCGTGTAACCGAAATTTAACGGATTCCTTTTAGCACTCATATGGAGACCTCACACTTTCCGTTAGTTAGGATCAATTGACAATTTTCACACCATACAGATATATTTTCTAAATAGTTTTGCAATTTGTTTTGATCTTCTGATGACTTCAATAATCGATAAAAGACAGCATCATCTGAAAACAACCTAAGATGGCTGCTCAGATTGTCTCTCAAATCGTTTATATAGATGAGGAACAGCAAATGGCCTATAACACTACCTTGGGGAACGCCAGAAATCATTTCCGGTTTACTCGATGACTTTCCGTCAGTTATTATGAACTGTGATCTCTCTGACAGGCAATCACGGACATAGTCACATACCTGAGACGATATTCCATAAGCACGCAATTTCACTACATGCCGCTTGTGTGGTAGTGTCAAAAGCCTTCCGGAAATCCAGAAGTACGGAATCAATCTGAAATCCCTTGTCCATAACACTCAACACTTCATTGGAATAAAGAGCTAGTCGTGTTTTGCAAGAACGATGTTTTCTAAATCCATGTTGACGGTGCGTCAGTAGACCGTTTTCTTCTAGATAATTCATAAAGTTGGAACACAATATATGTTCCAAAATCCTGCTTCATATCGATGTTAATGATATGGACCTGTAATTTACTGGATTACTACTACTACCATTCTTGAATATTGGTGTGACCTGTGCAACTTTCCAATCTTTGGGTACGGATTTTTCATCAAGTTAACGGTTGCATGTAATTGTTAACTGCATCAGCATACTCTGAAAGGAGTCTAATTGGTATAAAGTACTGACCAGGAGGCCTGCTTCTGATAAGTGATTTAAGTTGCTTAACCTGTTGTGTAGTGGGTGTGATTTTCTGTCTTCCTACTCATGCCAGCCCATAATCGGTTAATTAAAACAAAATCCGGGAGACTGGGAGATTAACTTTCTTTCAAAATTGTTATTGGCCAGATATTACAAAGTCTGCTGCAATTGACCAACAAGATTCCGTTACTGGGAGAAACAGTCAAATGTAGGAGAGTTGAGGGGGAGGATAATTGCTGCTTGGACATCGATGAGAGATAACTTGCTGCCAGATGATTGTTGAGATAAAACTGAACCAGTGAGATGAGACTTGCTGTCATGCTGAAGGATGTCTCCATATCTGTACTGAGTACAGTTGGCTGGATACATACTGTATGTGTCTACAAAGCTCTAGTTAAATAGCTGTCATGGCTGAGCATTATATTATTCTTACAGCACATTTTTGAGTAAATAGGACTTCTTTCTCAAAAATGAGGTACCGCAGAACAATATGCCATGCGTAAGGCATAACTGAATAAAAATGAGAAGAATATGTTTTCTTACTGATTTGTTTCTCCCTAGGATTTTCAATGATCGTAAGTGCAAATTTGGCTGAACTTAGTACTTTTATGGGTTCAAAATGTGCTTTTCCCAGTTTAAATTCTCATCAATGTGGACACCTAAGAGTTTTCTACCTTATTCATTATTTCCTCGCCATGTGTTACATTTATCATTAGTATAACACCCCTAGATATGCGCAACTGAATATGTTGTGTCTTTTAAACTAAGCGTGCGACCATTCACAAAAAAACAGGCAATGATACTTGTTAGGACATTGTTTATAGTTTCTCCTATTTCTGTATTTATGCTCGAACTGATTGCAACACTACTCTCACCTGCAAAAAGAATTAATTCTGTTTGTTGTATATTGCCCTATAGTAACCGGAATTGTGGTAGAGCCTGACCTACCGAGAGTAGCCAAAAGCACGATAACAACAGCAATGGCAAACAACAGGACAATGCGACAGAACAACAGATCTGGAAGGTAAACTAAATTAGAAGCCTTAGAAGTAGCAGTATCAAGAATCAAACAACGCTGCGTATAATGAAGAAATGAGAGGGCATTAGGACTATGACTAAGTGCCAGATCGTGGCACTGCGAGCTTTATAGCGTGGCTACGGATGCTGAGAGACTGGCGCGTGGAGCACAGCCCGCGCCTACCACTGAGGCGGCGACAGCAGCCCTTGAAAATATTAGGAGCATCGCCAAGCAGCTGTCGTCTAAGTCCACGCATTCTGGCGGACTTTCGAACTCGTCGGACCTGAATACCAGATCCGTCCCTTCCGGAATGGGCCTTAGGATCTGAAGCGCTCTGGACGATATTTTCGAAATTGAAATGGTGGTGGCACGGTTGGTGTTCCAGCGGGGAACCCCCGCCAGATTGTAGAACGAACGCGGAACGTCAGGCGATGGCGGTGTGGGAGGTGACGGTTGAGAGAATGGATGCAGCAGTGATGTATCAACCTCCAACTCCGCATTCACGGGAACTACCGAGGTGTCCTGGTGTATGATTTGCGCACCTTTGGTAAAGGAGTCTGCTAGAGTCGGCAATCCAACTCTGAGTGACCCGCCGATGGTGTCACGGTCAGGAGATGGGGAGAGAGCTGGTTTGTGTACCGACACTCCAAACCTCACGGACTATCAACGGTAGTAATGTGCTGCTCATCGCTGGCCACCACCATCACCGGTATCCGTGAAGGTTTTGCTCAATTGGGACATGCCGAGACAGCTGAACCTGGGAGTATCGTCCAGCGCGGTGGATCCAGGGCTTTGATTTCTATGGCGCCAGAAGGTGGAGGCTGTCACCGCTAGAGAAGCTCTGCCGGACTGTGGTCACGGATGGTGTGGTCCTGTAGGTGCTCAGCAACACTGTGAGTGCTGCTGCAGTGGTGGATGTACCCACTGCTTTCAACATTTGCTCTTTAAACATATGCAGCATCCACTCCGCTTCATCATTGCAGGTGAGATGAAAATATGTACTAAACATGTGTTTAATGCCACTGGCGTTGCAGAAATATTCAAAGGCTGTTGCCATGAATTGGAGCCCATTGTCAGACACAAGGGCGCAGGGCCGCCATTCGATCAGCAGAATTTCGGTAAATGCATTCAACGTGGCGATCAGAGTTGTGGACACCATGACACTACATATTGGTAGTACGAATAGTGTATCTGACAATGAGCCATTTAGAGCCCAAAAGGGGACCAGCAAAGTTCAGATGAAAGCGCACCCCAGGGCAATAGGGAGTGGGTCAGGGGCGAAAGGCTGAGGAGGAGCAGTCTGATGTTGGGGATATGCCGAACAGCTGTGCACCTTGGCCTCCACATTATTTATTCGTTCATTCCTGCCCAGTAGGCATGTCGCCTGGCTAGGGGTCTCATCCGTGACGTACCCCATGCGGGTGTAAGTTGGGTGTATACTGCCTCCAAATGGACTTTGAAATTTCTCTACAGAACCATGGTTTGTGAATTCTGCATTTGACAGTGACAATTATTAGTTTTATCATTTTTCCCAAATATGAACTGTAATTCAAAGGAAGGATTTCATTGATCTAGTATCAAGATCTATAATATGTTTGATGGACGATAGAAAGTGAAGTAATTTCATTAGTTGAATAATATTTAATTCAGATAATAACTTCTTTTGTTTCAAGCGGTATGACGCTGTATCCTATTGATAAATACACTCCTGGAAATTGAAATAAGAACACCGTGAATTCATTGTCCCAGGAAGGGGAAACTTTATTGACACATTCCTGGGGTCAGATACATCACATGATCACACTGACAGAACCACAGGCACATAGACACAGGCAACAGAGCATGCACAATGTCGGCACTAGTACAGTGTATATCCACCTTTCGCAGCAATGCAGGCTGCTATTCTCCCATGGAGACGATCGTAGAGATGCTGGATGTAGTCCTGTGGAACGGCTTGCCATGCCATTTCCACCTGGCGCCTCAGTTGGACCAGCGTTCGTGCTGGACGTGCAGACCGCGTGAGACGACGCTTCATCCAGTCCCAAACATGCTCAATGGGGGACAGATCCGGAGATCTTGCTGGCCAGGGTAGTTGACTTACACCTTCTAGAGCACGTTGGGTGGCACGGGATACATGCGGACGTGCATTGTCCTGTTGGAACAGCAAGTTCCCTTGCCGGTCTAGGAATGGTGGAACGATGGGTTCGATGACGGTTTGGATGTACCGTGCACTATTCAGTGTCCCCTCGACGATCACCAGTGATGTACGGCCAGTGTAGGAGATCGCTCCCCACACCATGATGTCGGGTGTTGGCCCTGTGTGCCTCGGTCGTATGCAGTCCTGATTGTGGCGCTCACCTGCACGGCGCCAAACACGCATACGACCATCATTGGCACCAAGGCAGAAGCGACTCTCATCGCTGAAGACGACACGTCTCCATTCGTCCCTCCATTCACGCCTGTCGCGACACCACTGGAGGCGGGCTGCACGATGTTGGGGCGTGAGCGGAAGACGGCCTAACGGTGTGCGGGACCGTAGCCCAGCTTCATGGAGACGGTTGCGAATGGTCCTCGCCGATACCCCAGGAGCAACAGTGTCCCTAATTTGCTGGGAAGTGGCGGTGCGGTCCCCTACGGCACTGCGTAGGATCCTACGGTCTTGGCGTGCATCCGTGCGTTGCTGCGGTCCGGTCCCTGGTCGACGGGCACGTGCACCTTCCGCCGACCACTGGCGACAACATCGATGTACTGTGGAGACCTCACGCCCCACGTGTTGAGCAATTCGGCGGTACGTCCACCTGGCCTCCCGCATGCCCACTATACGCCCTCGCTCAAAGTCCGTCAACTGCACATACGGTTCACGTCCACGCTGTCGCGGCATGCTACCAGTGTTAACGACTGCGATGGAGCTCCGTATGCCACGGCAAACTGGCTGACAGTGACGGCGGCGGTGCACAAATGCTGCGCAGCTACCGCCATTCGACGGCCAACACCGCGGTTCATGGTGTGTCCGCTGTGCCGTGCGTGTGATCATTGCTTGTACAGCCCTCTCGCAGTGTCCGGAGCAAGTATGGTGGGTCTGACACACCGGTGTCAATGTGTTCTTTTTTCCATTTCCAGGAGTGTATTAAAAAGATTCTCTTGGTAACTCATCAGTATTTGGTAGCATTACGTTGACTAGAACATTCAGTCAGACGTCAACAGCCACAGATCGAATCTTCTTAATATATAAATCTTGTTGAAAAAGTAAATTTTCTTTTTTTGCAGCAGATAATAATCAGATCTTCTCTAATTCAATGTTCATATAGCGCGTAGCTTAAATTTCCCGCGGGTAGTCATTTAGTAAGGTATTGCTAACAATGTATTTTACGGCCAGGCAAATAAAGCTGGATAAAAATTGTAGAGAGTTTTGATTCTAACTTTCCGTTGAAATAATCGGTTGAAGAATCATTTTAAATTTTAGCAGTTCTGTGTCTAACTGAGGCCATATTAGATTTGAACTACCAATTGTAACGTTTCAACCCTCGATATCTTAAATACAAATTCAAACGTGACTTGAAGAAAAGTTCATTTCCCCATTCCCCTACTTACGCAAACATTATGTCGTGATCAGAATGAGATTTTCACTTTGCAGCGGAGTGTGCGCTGATATGAAACTTCCTGGCAGATTAAAACTGTGTACCCGACTGAGAGTCGAACTCGGGACCTTTACCTTTCGCGGGCAAGTGCTCTACCATCTGAGCTACCGAAGCACGACTCACGCCCGGTACTCAGGAGACGAGATACTGGCAGAAGTAAAGTTGTAAGTACCGTTCGCGACTCGTGCTTCGGTAGCTCAGATGGTAGAGCACTTGCCCGCGAAAGACAAAGGTCACGAGTTCGAGTCTCGGTCGGGCACACAATTTTAATCTGCCAGGAAGTTTCATTATGTCGTGATGACAACATGGCTGACACCCGCCTCCAAATCCAACTATAGAACACAGGAGAGAGCAGTCAAACGATAAGGAATGTGAGCCCAGATCTAGAGGTCTGGATCAGCTGATTTTGAAAAATAAATGAACCACCTATGTAGCACATACTGCATGAAGAACCACAAGGTAGGACCATTGCGCGTATGCGGCGATCTGAACAGCAGCAATGAGAAACAAATCCAAGGTGCATTGACGTTCTCCTGTTGATCAAATGTCGGATCTGCACCTGAGTGTAGACAGGAGAGTGCATCTGCATTTGAGTGTTGTGAACTAGGCTTGTACTTAGTGGTGTAATTGTAAGAACTCAGGAAAAGCTTAGGAAAAGGGCATTGAGCCATCTTTTCTGGAAGCCGAGATTGTGGCCGAAAGAGCCGCCGGCCGGGGTGGCCGAGCTGTTCTAGGCGCTACAGTCTAGAACCGCGCGACCGCTACGGTCGCAGGTTCGAATCCTGCCTCGGGCGTGGATGTGTGTGATGCCCTTAGGTTAGATAGGTTTAAGGGGACTGATGACTTCAGAAGTTAAGTCCCATAGTGCTCAGAGCCATTTGAACCAACCGAAAGAGCCATATTGACTGTATGTGGTCAGTAATGAAAGAAAACTTAGTCCCAAAGAGGTACATGTTGAATTTATTAACGTCAGAGATTATCGCTAAATCAACTTTCTCGACATGTGAGTAGATTCTTTGAGCAGCCGTCAGTGTCTTCGACGCAAAGGCGACAGGTTGCTCAGGTGCAGGGTGCCGTGCGTAACATGTGCTTCAACAGTTTGAGAACTTGCTCACACGTGGCCGACCACTGGAACAGAACACTCTTCTTCTGTAAATGGTTGAGGGGGTGCATCATGTGTGATGCTTAAGGGAGGAACTTAGGATAATAATTCACCCCCACCGAAATAACCTTGCAGCTCCTTTAGGTTTGGGGTATGTGCAAGAGAGTCTTTTGCCTAAACGTTGTAGTCAGTGGGCTAAATCCAGCTCCTGTTGAGCAAGTGTTCAAGATATTCCACTTGCCCCAGGAAAAATTGACGCTTATGTCGGCAGCATGTGATTCCTACATCATGTAACACAAAGAAAAAGAGTGCAGAGGTTTTGTAGGTGGAATTGGCATGTCGCAACTGTAATAGTGTCTCTGGAAGCTTTTCAGAGTGTAAGAGATCCCAAAGGGCAAACGTTTTTTATTTGAACATGCCAAAGAGTGTATTGATAACCATAATGCGTTGCAATTCCTCATTCAATGAGATCAGCAAATAAGCATAAGCAAAGCCTTTCTTTTAAAAATATTCACTGCAAACAAGCTTTGTGAAGGATCCTCCGGACGTGGTATAGGGTAGGTTTCCCCGTCTGTTTGGGCATTAACTGTCGACACAAAATCGCCAGAGAGCTGGAGTAAGCCAGTTGGTTTCTTAACCTGTTGCCCAAACACAGATTCAAATACCCCAACACTGTGAAGACGATATGTTTGAGCTTAACCACCATCCATAGGAAGACCAATACTGGTTACGACCAACAGGAATAGGTCATTGCATCTGGATGTAGAGAAATATGTGCCATGTAATTGATAGCGCACTCCATTCGAGGTTCGAAGAGAAATGCAAAAGAGGCAAAAATGTCGTCAAGTTTTGTTTCCGATATGAAGTGAATTTTGTCCATGATGGAAAATATAAACAGCGAGTAGATGTCCAGGACGAAAAAGTGACTATTCACACAGCGTTATCGGCTCTATAACCTTGTTTGCTGTCGTAGTTGTGAATTGACCTCTGAGGGGAATGGAGCTGTCACCAACCTGCGAAACGGCAGAGCCAACACCATATATCAGAAGGTTCACCAGGGAACCCATTGCTGCCAAGTCCTACTGGAAATGAACATCCTGATGTGAACTCATAAGATCAATAAACAAGTTGGTAGCATGAGGGCAGCCCTGGGGAAGAGTGGCCTGTGCTGTGTGCACTTCCAGATCCAGTTTGACCGCAAAGTCTCGGATAAAGACTTTTAAATCTTTCCAAGACCGGTATGTTGAAATATCTACTTCGACTCAGTTCTTTTAAATCCGTTACCCTCAAGCGATATGACTAACCTGGCTGTTTGTCGTATTGATGGAACTCAAGGCACGATGTGATCAAAAGGTATCATTGAAATGATGACTCGACAGCAATGAATGCATCTCCTTATATGTAAGGGCAACCGGATATCAGAATGGGGAACATCTTTAGTAAGGAAAATGCCTCCAGGGAAGCCCAAAAAAGGAAGAGCGGCCATTAAAGAGCAGCATCAAAAATTGAAAATTGGCAAAATGCTGTTTCAGCCGCTAAAAATACACTACATCTACATTTACATTTATGCTCCGCAAGCCACCCAACGGTGTGTGGCAGAGGGCACTTTACGTGCCACTGTCCTTACCTCCCTTTTCTGTTCCAGTCGCGTATGGTTCGCGGGAAGAACGACTGTCTGAAAGCCTCCGTGCGCGCTCTAATCTCTCTAATTTTACATTTGTGATCTCCTCGGGAGGTATAAGTAGGGGGAAGCAATATATTCGATATCTCATCCAGAAACGCACCCTCTCGAAACCTGGCGAGCAATCTACACCACGAAGCAGAGCGCCTCTCTTGCAGAGTCTGCCACCTGAGTTTATTAAACATCTCCGTAACGCTATCACGGTTACCAAATAACCCTGTGACGAAACGCGCCGCTCTCCTTTGGATCTTCTCTATCTCCTCCATCAAACCGATGTGGTACGGATCCCACACTGATGAGCAATACTCAAGTATAGGTCGAACGAGTGTTTTGTAAGCCACCTCCTTTGTTGATGGACTACATTTTCTAAGCACTCTCCCAATGAATCTCAACCTGGTACCCGCCTTACCAACAATTAATTTTATATGATCATTCCACTTCAAATCGTTCCGCACGCATACTCCCAGATATTTTACAGAAGTAACTGCTACCAGTGTTTGTTCCGCTATCATATAATCATACAATAAAGGATCCTTCTTTCTATGTATTCGCAATACATTACATTTGTCTATGTTAAGGGTCAGTTGCCACTCCCTGCACCAAGTGCCTATCCGCTGCAGATCTTCCTGCATTTCGCTACAATTTTCTAATGCTGCAACTTCTCTGTATACTACAGCATCATCCGCGAAAAGCCGCATGGAACTTCCGACAATATCTACTAAGTCATTTATATATACACTCCTGGAAATTGAAATAAGAACACCGTGAATTCATTGTCCCAGGAAGGGGAAACTTTATTGACACATTCCTGGGGTCAGATACATCACATGATCACACTGACAGAACCACAGGCACATAGACACAGGCAACAGAGCATGCACAATGTCGGCACTAGTACAGTGTATATCCACCTTTCGCAGCAATGCAGGCTGCTATTCTCCCATGGAGACGATCGTAGAGATGCTGGATGTAGTCCTGTGGAACGGCTTGCCATGCCATTTCCACCTGGCGCCTTAGTTGGACCAGCGTTCGTGCTGGACGTGCAGACCGCGTGAGACGACGCTTCATCCAGTCCCAAACATGCTCAATGGGGGACAGATCCGGAGGTCTTGCTGGCCAGGGTAGTTGACTTACACCTTCTAGAGCACGTTGGGGGCACGGGATACATGCGGACGTGCATTGTCCTGTTGGAACAGCAAGTTCCGTTGCCGGTCTAGAAATGGTAGAACGATGGGTTCGGTGACGGTTTGGATGTACCGTGCACTATTCAGTGTCCCCTCGACGATCACCAGTGGTGTACGGCCAGTGTAGGAGATCGCTCCCCACACCATGATGCCGGGTGTTGGCCCTGTGTGCCTCGGTCGTATGCAGTCCTGATTGTGGCGCTCACCTGCACGGTGCCAAACATGCATACGACCATCATTGGCACCAAGGCAGAAGTGACTCTCATCGCTGAAGACGACACGTCTCCATTCGTCCCTCCATTCACGCCTGTCGCGACACCACTGGAGGCGGGCTGCACGATGTTGGGGCGTGAGCGGAAGACGGCCTAACGGTGTGCGGGACCGTAGCCCAGCTTCATGGAGACGGTTGCGAATGGTCCTCGCCGATACCCCAGGAGCAACAGTGTCCCTAATTTGCTGGGAAGTGGCGGTGCGGTCCCCTACGGCACTGCGTAGGATTCTACGGTCTTGGCGTGCATCCGTGCGTCGCTGTGGTCCGGTCCCAGGTCGACGGGCACGTGCACCTTCCGCCGACCACTGGCGACAACATCGATGTACTGTGGAGACCTCACGCCCCACGTGTTGAGCAATTCGGCGGTACGTCCACCCGGCCTCCCGCATGCCCACTATACGCCCTCGCTCAAAGTCCAACTGCACATACGGTTCACGTCCACGCTGTCACGGCATGCTACCAGTGTTAAAGACTGCGATGGAGCTCCGTATGCAACGGCAAACTGGCTGACACTGACGGCGGCGGTGCACAAATGCTGCGCAGCTAGCGCCATTCGACGGCCAACACCGCGGTTCCTGGTGTGTCCGCTGTGCCGTGCGTGTGGTCATTGCTTGTACAGCCCTCTCGCAGTGTCCGGAGCAAGTATGGTGGGTCTGACACACCGGTGTCAATGTGTTCTTTTTTCCATTTCCAGGAGTGTATTTTGAAAAGCAATGGTCCCATAACACTCCCCTGTGGCACGCCAGAGGTTACTTTAACGTCTGTAGACGTCTCTCCATTGATAACAACATGCTGTGTTCTGTTTGCTAAAGACTCTTCAATCCAGCCACACAGCTGGTCTGATATTCCGTAGGCTCTTACTTTGTTTATCAGGCGACAGTGCGGAACTGTATCGAACGGCTTCCGGAAGTCAAGAAAAATAGCATCCACCTGGGAGCCTGTATCTAATATTTTCTGGGTCTCATGAACAAATAAAGCGAGTTGGGTCTCACACGATCGCTGTTTCCGGAATCCATGTTGATTCCTACATAGTAGATTCTGGGTTTCCAAAAACGACATGATACTCGAGCAAAAAACATGTTCTAAAATTCTACAACAGATCGACGTCAGAGATATAGGTCTATAGTTTTGCGCATCTGCTCGACGACCCTTCTTGAAGACTGGGACTACCTCTGCTCTTTTCCAATCATTTGGAACCCTCCGTTCCTCTAGAGACTTGCGGTACACGGCTGTTAGAAGGGGGGCAAGTTCTTTCGCGTACTCTGTGCAGAATCGAATTGGTATCCCGTCAGGTCCAGTGGACTTTCCTCTATTGAGTGATTCCAGTTGCTTTTCTATTCCTTGGACACTTATTTCGATGTCAGCCATTTTTTCGTTTGTGCGAGGATTTAGAGAAGGAACTGCAGTGTGGTCTTCCTCTGTGAAACAGCTTTGGAAAAAGGTGTTTAGTATTTCAGCTTTACGCGTGTCATCCTCTGTTGCAATGCCATCATCATCCCGGAGTGTCTGGTTATGCTGTTTCGAGCCACTTACTGATTTAACGTAAGACCAGAACTTCCTAGGATTATCTGTCAAGTCGGTACATTACTTTCGAATTCACTGAACGCTTCACGCATAGCCCTCCTTACGCTAACTTTGACATCGTTTAGCTTCTGTTTGTCTGAGAGGTTTTGGCTGCGTTTAAACTTGGAGTGAAGCTCTCTTTGCTTTCGCAGTAGTTTCCTAACTTTGTTGTTGTTCCACGGTGGGTTTTCCCGTCCCTCACAGTTTTACTCTGCACGTACCTGTCTAAAACGCATTTTACGATTGCCTTGAACTTTTTCCATAAACACTCAACATTGTCAGTGTCGGAACAGAAATTTTCGTTTTGATCTGTTATGTAGTCTGAAATCTGCATTCTATTACTCTTGCTAAACAGATAAACCTTCCTCCCTTTTTTTATATTCCTATTAACTTCCATATTCAGGGATGCTGCAACGGCCTTATGATCACTGATTCCCTGTTCTGCACTTAAAGAGTCGAAAAGTTCGGGTCTGTTTGTTATCAGTAGGTCCAAGATGTTATCTCCACGAGTCGGTTCTCTGTTTAATTGCTCGAGGTAATTTTCGGATAGTGCACTCAGTATAATGTCACTCGATGCTGTGTCCCTACCACCCGTCCTAAACATCTGAGTGTCCCAGTCTATATCTGGTAAATTGAAATCTCCACCTAAGACTATAACATGCTGAGAAAATTTATGTGAAATGTATTCCAAATTTTCTCTCAGTTGTTCTGCCACTAATGCTGCTGAGTCGGGAGGTCGGTAAAAGGAGCCAATTATTAACCTAGCTCGGTTGTTGAGTGTAACCTCCACCCATAATAATTCACAGGAACTATCCACTTCTACTTCACTACAGGATAAACTACTACTAACAGCGACGAACACTCCACCACCTGTTGCATGCAATCTATCCTTTCTAAACACCGTCTGTACCTTTGTAAAAATTTCGGCAGAATTTATCTCTGGCTTATGCCAGCTTTCTGTACCTATAACGATTTCAGCTTCGGTGCTTTCTATCAGCGCTTGAAGTTCTGGTACTTTACCAACGCACTTTCGACAGTTGACAATTACAATACCGATTGCTGCTTGGTCCCCGCATGTCCTGACTTTGTCCCGCACCCGTTGAGGCTGTTGCCCTTTCTGTACTTGCCCGAGGCCATCTAACCTAAAAAACCGCCCAGCCCACGCCACACAACCCCTGCTACCCGTGTAGCCGCTTGTTGCGTGTAGTGGACTCCTGACCTATCCAGCGGAACCCGAAACCCCACCACCCTATGGCGCAAGTCGAGGAATCTGCAGCCCACACGGTCGCAGAACCGTCTCAGCCTCTGATTCAGACACTCCACTCGGCTCTGTACCAAAGGTCCGCAGTCAGTCCTGTCGACGATGCTGCAGATGGTGAGCTCTGCTTTCATCCCGCTAGCGAGACTGGCAGTCTTCACCAAATCAGATAGCCGCCGGAAGCCAGAGAGGATTTCCTCCGATCCATAGCGACACACATCATTGGTGCCGACATGAGCGACCACCTGCAGATGGGTGCACCCTGTACCCTTCATGGCATCCGGAAGGACCCTTTCCACATCCGGAATGACTCCCCCCGGTACGCACACGGAGTGCACATTGGTTTTCTTCCACTCTCTTGCTGCCATTTCCCTAAGGGGCCCCATTACGCGCCATTAAAAATGCTACACCAAGAAGAAATGCAGGTGATAACCGGATATTCATTGGACAAATATATTATACTAGAACTGACAAGTGATTACATTTTCACGCAATTTGGGTGCATAGATCCTGAGAAATCAGTACCCAGAACAACCACCTCTGGCCGTAATAACGGCCTTGACACGCCTGGGCGTTGAGTCAAACAGAGCTTGGATGGTGTGTACAGGTACAGCTGCCCATACAGCTTCAACGCGATACCACAGTTCATCAAGAGTAGTGACTGGCGTATTGTGACGAGCTAGTTGCTCGGCCACCATTGACCAGAAGTTTTCATTTGATGAGAGATCTGTAGAATGTTCTGGCTAGACAGCATTCGAACATTTTCTGTATCCATGCGTTATCCTGCTGAAATGTAGGGTTTCGCAGGGATTGAATGAAGTGTGAACCTGACGAAATCTAGTGCTATGTCCGTCGGTAGAGGTCTTCCAGCAGAGAGCGTTGCTCCATTTCCATTAGTGGACAAGCTCAAATATTTGGGGATCACCTTCACTCGTGATATACAGCGCACGATCTCATTTAACGATAAACGCCTGCTTCAAGCTATCCGCGTGAACGTTCGTGGCAACCTCCTGAGAGCATTGGACATGTTACGAATGGTGGATTTTGTTATCACTCATCTCATCTCGCGACTGCCCGATTTAGCATAGATTTTACCGATGCCAAGGGCAATGGCACTCAGACTTCAAGCGGCGTTCGGATACTTTGTAAGCGCGGGCCTTATCCTCAAAGTCTGCTACGACACGCTGACACTTCCTCCCCGAGATTGCGACCTCGGCCTTGTCAATGTCCAAGCGAGAGCAGCTGCCCTTTATGTAAGTACGGTGGTTAAATCGTGGACCCGCCGCCGAACCCGATTATCGGGAAGCCTGATTGACGAACTGGCCCCTTCCTCTCGAGTGGCACCTGTTTCAGTTGCCCATATTTCTTCCTCGCTCTCACATGTCAGTACCTTCTTTATCGAATACATTTACGTCCATGCCGACCTGCCTAGTACCAGAAACCCTAGCGCACGTGATGTTTACCTCTTAATTATGAGAAATCATAGTCGGAATCTTGTGGAAAGCCGACATCCTACGGTCGCATGGCCCGTGGTTTGTCGTTCCGTGCACCATATCCTCTTCGACAAGAGCGCTCGTGCAACCTGGTATCTGGTCGTTAATGGAAAATACATGACACAATGTCGTCTATATGCCATAAGAAGACAGATTCGCCGCCGTGTCCTCGTTGTCACAAGCTTGATACGGACGAACATCGACTGATGTGTGGATCTTCTGCAGAGGTGTGGCAGCTGACTCAAAAGATGCCTTTCTTCTTCGTACGTGTCCCCATGCCATTACAAAGCAATCTCTTCTGTTCTCAGATCAGACGTACTCCCCACGTACGAAGACCAACGCTGTGATCTGGATAAAAGGCCTCTCGATCTCTCATTTGCTGCATGAAGGTGATAAGAGTGTTCCTTATTTTTGGACGTTCCTGCAAGATCGCTTTACTTTACTCGTGCACCATCCGCGATACCGTCAGTCTATGCAAACTTTCTGGGTACTGCCTTCTTCGATCCCCCTTGCAGCTGGGGTGTCCCAGGTATGAGAAGGTAATTTCAGTGAGATTGTGTAATACCAGGACTCGATTTAATATATCGGCAAATGCAATATTCTTCGTGAAGACGTGTCTGGAACATGCGTTACCGCCGTGGGATTCAGTGTGCGTCTACCCACAAGTTGGCGGGATGCGGATGCCATTCTGTCTCTTCTGCCAGGAGGGCGGATCCTTTAGATTCTATAATTCCCTTTTTATTTTGTTTGTTATTGATGGTAATTACACATAATTGTTTTTCGCCTGGATGGCGTTCTATGTGATCTCAACAAATATATAAAAATAAACAAATAAATAAATAAATTAGTGTGATACACGATCTGAAAACAAAAACCTGATATCTAAAGAGTATGCGTATTCACATTTTAAAGTATTTTTTTAATTATTTTATGCAGAAGGTCGTCATTTATTTTAGAACACCAAAGATTTTTTATTTTCTTTGTCAAATAGAAATAAATTTAAAAGAAGCAAAAAAGTAAAAAAAAAACAAATAAAAAAGCCCCGTAATCGCTGGATCGATGGATCGAGTCCCGTTCGTCAGTTTATTTTATTTATTTTCAACACAGTCATTTCGTTTACTATTTATATTACAACTGATATAATGGGAAAAATACGTGTAATCGGATGTTAAAAAAAAATTAAAATAAAAAAATAAGAAAAACAAAGCAAGATGGATAGAGCGTCTGCCATGTAAGCAGGACATCCCGGGTTCGAGTCCCGGTCGGGGCACACATTTTCAGCTGTCCCCATCCAGGTATATCAATAATACCTGTCGGCAGCTGAGGGTTTAAGTTAATAATCATTTATTCTAGAGAAGCTGCACGGCCATTAATATATAGGGTAGTTAAAGGGTACCCGGCCATTGCCCTTCGTATGTGCGAATGCGCACAGGTTGCCTGAACTCTTACGGGAATCTTCACCTTAGCTGGCGAGAGTAATGAGTGGATGGGGAAATATCTGTTAGGAACATTACGTATGTAGATTGTGGACAGATGGGAATGTGGGTCTCACGGGTAGCGGGCAAGGGATAAGTCCTTGCAGTAGCGCTTTTGATCTGTGTCCTCGGTGGCTCAGATGGATAGAGCGTCTGCCATTTAAGCAGGAGATCCCGTGTTCGAGTCCCGGTCGGGGCGCACATTTTCAGCTGTCCCCATCGAGGTCCATCAACAACACCTGTCGGCAGCTGATGGTTTCAATTATCAACTTCCCAAATTGTTAGCTTGAGAGGCTCATTATTCGGGGTTGTCACGCCTAGAGAGATTGCCTTCACTATGGCTAAGGAGCCCTGTCTACCCCAGCCTTTGCTTATGACAAGGGATGGTAGGAAATAGGACAAGGCAATGACAGGATTAGGATAGAAAAATGGGAATAGATAGGACGTTGTGAGACACACTTTGCCTGGCTCCTCCCCTTCGGCGTGTCCGGCTTGGGTGACCCTTCTGGTAGCTAAGCTACCGTCAGCATAGCCCTCCGGATCCAGAACACGGAAATCCCCTCGCCCTCACAGACAGTGTTTCGTAAAGGCTGTGTCTCCTGAGGAGGACATCATATCCGATATTAGAGACATTTGAACCTGTAAAATAATGTGATAAGCTCTGAAAGTTAAGTTTGGCGTACCCCCCCCCCCCCCCCCCCCCACACACACACACACACACCCTCCCAGAATTGTAAACATTGAGCTCACCGTATTTTCTTTACGTCGTATCCTATTTTTATTTGTAAGGTCCTGTCATGATGAAAATCAGTTTTCCATTGTCTCTGTTGATCTTTCTCTACTGAGACTGAATATAGTGATGATGATCAGCAAACAGAACTAATGAGCTTGGGATGTGAAATTATACCTATGTACCAAGAACATAAAAAGGCATACTAAAGAATCTTGCGGTGCACCAGAATTTTTATGTCCCAGTAAGATGGCTAATCATAAAGACTGACACAAATGCCAGACTAATCATAAAGACTGACACAACTGTCAGGTGACAATAATTACTTCCTCTCACTACGCTTCTCCACAGTTATTGACAAGACCAAGGATATCACCAAAGGTCGGTAACTATTAATGTCAGTCGCAAACGATTTTTAGAATTCGTTTTCCGTTTAAAGTAGCTTATTAATTTAACGCATTAACACAGAGCAGTGAAATACTTTCACTAATTTGAGGCTTCCCATTAAATGCATCTGCCATCACATTTTTGCACGTTGTAAACATTTATTGTGTTCTAAGAAGCCACAATAAACGCTGAGAAGTAATTTATGAATCGTAATTACTTGACTTTTTCCAGTTACTTTTTCGCTTCATTTAGTTGATATGCAAAATCAAACTGGAATACTGCGAAGTTAAAATGGAGTACTGAATAAAACAGTGAACTGCGTACAGCATAGATGTGTTCCAATGGTGTGCTGAATACAAAAAAATTTAATATCTCTCCTGACGGGAGCGTTGAATGTTATGAGGTCGCGTTTCCGCCGCTGCTACGTGCGCAAATTTGAATTTAACAATGAGAATTCTGTCGAGATTAAAAACTCGTACGTATGCTCGAGTATTTCTGTTAATCTTCTTTTTAATTACACCAGAACAGGTTGTCACATTCATCATTCGACTACATTCTATAACTAATACTCAAAATTAATGCGCAGCCAAAATATCAAGGCATAAAACGCTCAAACACAGCACTAAATTACAGTGCAGATCAATTTAATTTCGCAATTAATGTATGAATGAGTACACATATTTTAAGTTAATTATTCGCTTTTTTCAGTAAAGAAGCATTTTAAGGAGCCATCAGATACTTCCCGTCCGAACGTGGTATAGTCCACACTCGACATGCCAGTCAGGCAAAACCGCCTTCAGCATTAAGGCGATCTTCATCCCACTGATGCACCAGGTTGAAGATACCCGTCGACAGCAGTCGAACATTTTCTTTATCCAGAAAGGCCCGTAGGACCTGCAGCATGCGGTCGTGCACTATCCTGCTGAAATGTAGGGTTTCGCAGGGATCGAATTAAGGGTAGAGCAACGGGTCGTAACACGTTTGATATGTAACGTCCACTGTTCAATGTTCCGTCAATGCGAACAAGAGGTGACCATGACGTGTAACCAATGCCACCCCATACCATCACGCCGGTTGATACACCAGTATGGCGATGACTAATACGCGCTTACAATGTGCGTTCACCGCGATGTCGCCAAACACGGATGCGACCATCATGATGCTGCAAACAGAACCTCGATTCATCCGAAAAAATGACGGTTTGCCATTCGTGCACCCAGGTTCGTCGTTGAGTGGGCCATCGCAGGGGCTCCTGTCTGTGCTGCAGCGTCAAGGGTAACCGAACCCATGGTCTCCAAGCTGATAGTCCGTGCTGCTGCAAACGTCGTCGAACTGTTCGTGCAGATGATTGTTGTCTTGCAAACATCCCCATCTGTTGACTCAGGGATCGGGACGTGGCTGCACGATACGTTACAGCCATGCAGATAAGACGACTGTCATCTCGACTGCTAGTGATACGAGGCCGTTGGGATCCAACACATCGTTCTGTATTACCCTCCTGAACCCACCGATTCCATATTCTGCTAACAATCATTGGATCTCGACCAACGCGAACAGCAATGTCGCGATACGATAAACCGCAATCGCGATAGGCTACAACCCGACCTTTATCAAAGTCGGAAACCTGATGGTACGCATTTCTCCTCCTTACACAAGACATCAGAAAGACATTTCACCAGGCAACGCCGGTCAACTGCTGTTTGTGTATGAGAAATCGCTTGGAAACTTTCCTAATGTCAGCACGTTGTAGGTGTCGCCATCGGCGCCAACCTTGTGTGAATGCTCTGAAAAGCTAATTATTTGCGTATCACAGCATCTTCTTCCTGTCGGTTAAATTTCGCGTCCGCAGCACGTCATCTTCGTGTTGTAGCAATTTTAATGTCCAGTAGTGTACCAGCATCAGAGTCGCGCTACGTTGCATAAACGCTGCAGCAGCGTCCTCAAACGGAAACTTTGTGATCTCTCCTTATGTATAGAGGAAATTTTCGACTTCTTTACAAAGTAGTAACCTTTAGCTTTGTCGCTGACTTTGTCTCTTAGAGGTATCTTGTAGCGTTACTAAAACTGTATTTATTTTACCGCAGCAAACTTTTTGTAATTTATTTTTACATATATTTTAAGACAAATTTGTATGCCATCTGACTTGCTCTTTCTTCTTCTTCTTCTTCTCCTGTTTCTCTCTCTCCTTCTCTCTCTCTCTTGTGACACTGACACATTCATAGGATCCGTCGATCCGGAAAATGCCATCGACAGTGTAAAATGGTGCCAGATGTTCGATATTTTGAGAAAAAGAGGGGTAAGCTATAGGGAGAGACGGATAATATACAATATGTACAAGAACCAAGAGGGAATAATAAGAATGAACGACCAAGAACGAAGTGTTCGGTTTAAAAAGGATGTAAGACAGGGATGTAGTCTTTCGCCTCACTGTTCAATCTGTACATCGAAGAAGCAATAATCGAAATAAAAGAAAGGCTAGAAGTGGAATTAAAATTCAAGGTGAAACGATATCAATGATAAGATTCGCTGCTGACATTACTATCATGAAAATGAGGAAGAATTACATGATCCGCTGAATGGAATGAACAATCTAATGAGTACAGAATATGGACTGAGAGTAAACACCGACAAG
The DNA here is from genome assembly GCF_023864345.2 of Schistocerca serialis cubense. NCBI lineage: Eukaryota > Metazoa > Arthropoda > Insecta > Orthoptera > Acrididae > Schistocerca > Schistocerca serialis. The sequence goes on from NC_064638.1 coordinate 494,872,167, forward strand.
GAGAAGGGATAGGATGATAGGACATCTGTTAACACACCAGGGACTAACTTTCATGGTACTAGAGGGGGCTGTAGAGGGCAAAAACTGTAGAGGAAGACAGAGATCGGAATACATCCAGCAGATAATTGAGGACGTAGGTTGCAAGTGCTACTCTGAGATGAAGATCTTGGCACAGGAGAGGAATTCGTAGCGGGCTCAAACAAGTCAGAAGACTGAAGACCCAAAAAGTAAAATGAATTCATCGTGTGATTGATGAGTGTAATGGCTGAAGAAATTAGGAAGAGATCTAAAGACATTCGGATCAAATGGATGGAAGCATTCTCTGAATGAATCTAGGTATCAGAACCACTGAGACTGACTACCAATCTGGTAAGCGTGCTATATCCATCACGCAAATGCAAATGTGTGTTATTAAAACATTGGACAAATAATGCTACAGTGAACGGAGAAAGGTGAATTTGATGACGCGTATACAGCTCTTCAGCTGATATTCACCGAGGGAGGACTTATGTCATTGTACTGTAATGAACATCGCAGCAGCTGTTAAGTCTAGAGTCTAAAATAAGCAGTGACCGGATCTGCTGGTAGGCTTCACGAAAACTTGTAACGTGAGACGTCAGACCTACGGCATCGAGAGACAATTTTCACGTTCCTCGCGGTTTCGTATTACTGTAATCCTTGCTTGTAAGGTGATTCTTTTCATATATGACGGATATAGTGGAGGGACTTGTCTAAGCATTAGAAGCATTACCACGACGTGAACAGTCGAGACAAATAACTCAAGAATTACTGAAAGTAGAGAGTGGAGAGAAAAGCAGCCCCAATTTATAAATATAATCAAAACTGCATGCGTTTGGAGCAACAGCGGGGTTCCTTTTTCGCAGATCTAAATAGTTTGTACTCAGCTACTAATCATAAAAGAATAACATTAGAAAAACTACCAATAGCTCTCTGTACGGGAGCCGTAGATAGTTGTTAGCACATTACCAGATTCATCACTAAAAAGACAATTTTTGAATCTTACTTAGTCGCCATTAAGGGTATGGTTTCAAATGTTTGTCAGTTCAGTTCTTTTAGCATCTCGTAACGCCCTTCCACGTGTCATACCAATCTGGAACTATTCGTGCTGCCCTTCTTTGTATACGTTCAATAAACTCTATTACGCTTCTTTGGTGCGGATCCCATAAACTTCAGCAACATTCGACGGTGGGTCGCACGAGCGTTCTGTAAGCAGTCTCCTTTGTAGAATGTTTGCATTTCCTTAGTACTTTACAAAAGGATAGATGTATGCCACCTACTTTGCCAATGACTGAACCTCTGTAGCGTTCCACCTCAAATTTCTACACCTTTAACCCATGTATTTGTATGAAGTGACCGATTTCAAATTGATTCACTGATATTGTAGCCAAAGCAAAACGAGGTTTTCCATTTTTTGAAGTTCAAAATTTTGCATCTCTTAACATTCAAACCTAACTACCAAACTCCCCACCCTTCTACACCCTATCAAGCTAAGACTAAATGTTGCGCAGTTTTTTTTTCAGAACAGAAAGGGTCCCGATACACTTCTCCGAGACACACCGCAACTTCTACACCTCTATAGTTATAGATTACTATCCAAGAAAAAATGCTGCTTCCTCCCTACCAAGAAATCCTCAGTACAGTCAAAGAATTTTCGTGATGCTTCATGAAGTAGAACTTTCGATAATCAGCGTACTTGCGTTACTGAATCAAATGATTTTCAGAAGCCATGAAATACTGCATCTGTCTGACTGGCCTGATTAATGCTCTGCCGCCGATGAGGGCGAAATTATGGTAAATATTTTCATATATAGATCACAGCCTCGTAACCTAAAAGGTTTTACAGAAGCCGTAAGAACCTTCGTTTTGATATAGTCGTCTAAAAATGTAAATTAGAAAATTTGTACACCAATATCTACATGACTACTTCGCAAATTATACGTAAGTGGTTGGAAGAGGATTCAAGAAACCACTTTCATGGTATTACTCTACCGTTCCACTCTCGAACACGGGACGAGAAAAGTGAACCCTTAAATATTTCCGTGTGTGCTCTGATTGTTCTCATTTTATTACGAAGATTATTTCTCCCAATGTGAGTGGACGTCGACAGAATACTTTAGCATTCGGAGGAGGATGTTGGAAATTGGAATTTTGGTAAAAGATCTCGCAACAATAAAAAGAAATCTTTGTTTTAATGACTGTCACCCCAAGCAGCGCATCATGTATGTGAAATTGGCTCCACTGTTTCGCGATAATACAAAATGAGCTATCCTTCTTCCAACTTTTTCGATGTCCTCCGTCAAACCTATCCCATATCGCACAGCATTAATCTGCCAGAGGAGGATCTCCACGAAAATATACCGAGCGAGGTGGCGCAGTGGTTAGCACACTGGACCCGCATTCGGGAGGACGACGGTTCAATCCCGCGTCCGGCCATCCTGATTTAGGTTTTCCGTGATTTCCCTAAATCGCTCCAGGCAAATGCCGGGATGGTTCCTTTCAAAGGGCACGGCCGACTTCCTTCCCCGTCCTTCCCTAATCTGATGAGACCGATGACCTCGCTGTCTGGTCTCCTTCCCCAAAACAACCCCAACCCCCAGCTCCACGAAAATATGCCCTTGTGGGACTTTCACGCGGTAGCACACTAACAAGGCTAGGCGCAAATTGAGACGCGTATAACTCGTGTGGCGCGACGCAGCGCAGCGCGCGTTTCTGTAACTTCACAGGTCCAAATGGGACCGCGCAAAATAGGACGCGACACGCGCCTGCCACAGGTCGCGCGGCGTTGTGGTTGCGGCACAGTATCTCGCGCCGCGCGCCACGCGAGCGCTGCAGGAGGGTTGAGGCGGGGAGCGGGAAGGCAGGCATGCCACACGCTCACTTCGGCGTCGAGCATATGGGCAGTGGAAGTATTGCCCATCCGAAAAATACAGCCTTACTGTGTACTGAATTTTGTTATCACTGAGTAGTGTTCCGTTTTCCGCCGTTTAAGCGCTCCATTTATTTTCGTTAGTACACAATAGTTTTCAGTTACAAATATCTGTACAGTTCTTTCGTTTTGTTTCTTCTTTTGTCAAGAACAACGCGCAGTTCAGGAACTGGTGAACCATTAGCCACTGGGATTATACACTATTGGCCATTAAAATTGCTACACCAAGAAAAAGATGATAAACGGCTACTCGTTGGACAAATGTATTATACTAGAACTGACATGTGATTACATTTTCACGCAATTTGCGTGCATAGATCCTCAGAAATAAGTACCCAGAACAACCACCTCTGGCCGTAATAACGCCCTTGATACGCCTGGGCATTGAGTCAAACAGAGCTTGGCTGGCGTGTTCATGTACAGCTGCCCATGCAGCTTCAACACGATACCACAGTTAATCAAGAGTAGTGACTGGCGTATTGTGACGAGCCAGTTGCTCGGCCACCATTGACCAGACGTTTTCAGTTGGTGAGAGATCTGGAGAACGTGCTGGCCAGGGCAGCAGTCGAACATTTTCTGCACCCAGAAAGGCCCGTGCAAGACCTGCAACATGCGGTCGTGCATTATCCTGCTGAAATGTTGGGTTCCGCAGGGATCGAATGAAGGGTAGAAAGAATGGCTCTATGGGACTTAACATCTGAGGTCATCAGTCCCGCAGAACTTAGAACTATTTACACCTAACTGTAAGTATGCTGTTTAGGTTCTTATATTGGTAACGCCACGTAGCGCTCTGTATGAAAATCACTGGCTGTGCTGTGTGCAGTCTGTGGCTGGGTGGCATTGTTGGAATTTGATATTATAGTGCTGGGCAGTTGGCTGTTAACAGCGCCTAGCATTGCGCAGTTGGAGGTGAGCCGCCAGCAGTGGTGGATGTGGGGAGAGAGATGGCGGAGTTTTGAGAGCGGATGATCTGGCTGTGTGTCCATCAGAGACAGTAAATTTGTAAGACTGCATGTCATGAACTGATATATATATATATATATATATATATATATATATATATATATATATATATAAAATTGGTGTTTTGCCCTTAAAGAGCGCATTTGGACTAAACCACATGGCCAGTTTCTTTTGCTGCCTTCCTTGGTGCCCAAACTTCCCTCATTCGCTCGCTGTGTTTCTGTTTCCGGTCCTCTGTCCATGCTTTTTGTCGGCTTTGTGTCTTCGGGTTCATCTTGACTGCCTTTTTGGTTGCCCATATTTCTTTCATCTTCTGGCTGTGATCTTGCTTGCGTTCTTCGGTCCATTTTATGCCTGTTCCTTTGTCACATTGTATCTCATGTAGATTACTTTTCTTAATGATGTTTCTGAATTTTATTCAGTCGTTTATTGTGTCTGCTGTTATGTTGAGTTGGTACAGGTCGTTTTCTACCTCTGCCACCCATTTGTTGTTTCTAGTGGTTACCCAGTCAAAGATCTGTTTGGTCAGCCTGTGTGATGGCATTCTGTATAGGTGTCCGTAGAATTGTAGTCTGCGTTTTCTAATCTTTTCTGTGATTGTCTCCGTATGTTTGTACAGTTCCTCTGTAGGTTTCTTAATCCATATTCCATTGTTGTTAGTTGCGCCAAATATTTTCCTAAGTATTTTCCGTTCTACTTTTTCTAATTGTCTGATACGTGTATGCCCTAGGATTAGTGTGGTCTCTGCTGCATATAGTGCCTCGGGGAGCACCACCGTGTCGTAATGGCGTAATTTGGCTTTTTGTGAGATAGACTTCTTGTTGTAATGATTCCACACTACTTTGTATGCCTTGTCCAGTTTAGTCTTTCTTTCTTCGTTTGAGTCTCTGTTATGTCCACTCATTTGTAGTGTTTCACCGAAGTATTTGAAGTTTTCCGTTTTGTAAATCGTGCCGTACTTTGTGTTCAGAGATGAGAGTTTCATTGTGCTCATAAACTGTGTCTTTTCGTAAGAGATCTGTAGTCCAGTTTTGGAAGCGATTGCGTGCAGTTTTTCAATAGCGTCTTTTGTTTCCTTTATACCTTTAGTGACAATCGCCAAATCGTCTGCAAAAGCCAGGCATTTAATCTGTAGGTTTCCTAAGGTTATCCCCTGTTTTGACGTTTCCCATTCTTTTATGACCTTATCTAACACCAGATTGAAAAGGAGAGGTGAGAGGCCATCGCCTTGTCGGACACCTGTGCGAATTTCAAAGGGCTCTGATATCTCCCCACGGAACTTTACTTTGGAGGTCGTGTTGGTTAAAGTTTGCTCTATGATAGCCCGTGTTCTGTTGTCTACTTTGTATACTGCTAGAATTTTGAAGAGAGTTTTCCGGTCGATAGAGTCGTACGCCTTTACGAAGTCAACAAAGGTAATGATCAGGTTCTGTTTGTGTTGTAAAATCATTTTCAGTTTCCAAATTTGTTCCGCATAAGACCGCCCTTTACGGAAGCCTGCTTGGTATTCCCCAATCAAGTGGTCGGTCTGGCATTCTAGTCTGTTCAGTAAAGCTTTAGAGAGGATCTTGTATGTGACCGGTAGTTGTTCGGGTCAGTCTTGTCACCTTCTTTGTGTAGTGGGTGTACCAGGGCAGTTTTCCAGTCGTCAGGAATTTTCATGGTCTTCCAGATGTCTTCCAAAATCCTGTGGATGTCTTTGGTGAGTTCTGGGTCTTGTAACTTCCAGATTTCCGCGATGATGCCATCTTCTCCTGGTGCTCTACGGTTCTTGAGTGACTTGATTATTTCTTTAACTTCTTCTAGAGTTGGAGGTTCACTATCTGGATTGTATGTGCTCGTTTGTGTCATCATTTCTTCCAATGGGGTGGGTCCGTGTTGAGCAGTTTTTCAAAGTACTTTGCCAGAATGTCACAATTGTTTTTGGTATTGGTTTCTAGGGTTCCATCCGGTCTTCTGAAGCACAAGTTGGGTGGTTGATGTCCAGTCATATTTTCTCTGAACGTTCTGTAGAAGTTTCTCGCATTGTTCTTCATGAAGTCCGATTCGATCTCTGTCGGTCGCTGTTTGTCATACTGTCGTTTTTCACTGCGAATGACTTTGCTTGATTGCTTCTGTGTTTTCAAGAAGTTCATCCAATTCTCTTGGGATTTATGGCTACTAAATGTTTTTCCATGCACTGATTCGTCGGTCAATAGCTTGGTCACATGTGTGGTTCCACCAACGGTGTTTCCGTGTGCGTGGTGCTTGTGCTAGTTTCATGGCCTCTCGGATTCTTCGTGAAAGTTGTGTCCAGTCTGTCGTTTTCTCCAATTTAATGTTGTGTAATATTTGTGTCTGCTTTAAAGTAACGTATTCTGGATCTGGTCTAACAATTTTCTTCTTCTGGAGCTTTTTCTTGGGCAAAAGACGAATCCTGATCTGTAGTAGGTGGTGGTCTAAGTAGCCTTTACGGGTGTCTAAGTACAAAATTTCTTTTTGTGAGTCTTTCTCGACTATTACGTGGTCGATTTGTAGTTCTTGCTTTCCGCTGGGGAATTTCCATGTGGCAAGTATTCGTGTTGGTTTCTTGAATTTTGTTGACATAATGGCGAGGTCGTGGCTTTCGCAAAAGTCTATCAGATGTTTTTCGTTTTTGTTAGTTTCTTCCATTGTCGTCCAGAAGTCATCAATTTCGTCCGGGTTTTTCATGTTGTAGTCATTAGTCGGTGCATGTGCGTTGATTATTGTGTAGTATTTATTGGCTGATTTCACTGTGATGGTGCTGATTCTTTCGTTTGGTGACTGAAAAGTCGATAATGCTGTCCGTGATGGACCTGTGTACTGCAAATCCTGTGCCAAAAAGCCTTAGGTTTTTCAGTTGTCTCGATGGTTTTCCTTTGTATACTCTGAAATTCTCCGTGTTGAAATGGTCTTCGTCTGTGAATCGTGTTTCTTGCAGTGCGCATATTTTGATTTGAAATTTTTCGAGAGTGTCTGTCAGTTGTTTCATCTTTCCGGTCTTCATCATCGTGTTCACGTTGAGTGTGCCGATGTAGTGTTTGCGTTTGGTCTTGAGGGAGTTTGAGAAGCTCCGATTCTTCTCATGATGTCCGTGAGCCCCCGGAATCCGATGCTCACGACGATCCCAGTCTATTGACTGGGGCACGGGGTAATGAGATTTTTCTCGTTGTACCATTATGATGTTTAGTAGTTGGATGTATGGCATGCTGCCGACTACAACCTGACTTTCCAGATCAGGAGGTTGGTTGAGGCCGCCACTGACATGTGGAGCAGACACCTTTTGTACCCGCCCACTGTGGGAACAGACGCTACTAGTAGTTTTGGTCCGCCCCGAGTATTTCATTTCCTCCGTATCACCCATATCTAGGAGGCATATATATATAATGACTTTTGAACACTATTAAGGTAAATACATTGTTTGTTCCTTATCAAAATCTTTCATTTTCTATGCCTATCAGTAGTTAGTGACTTCAGTAGTTAGAATCTTTTAGTTAGCTGGCAGTACTGGCGCTCGCTGTATTGCAGTAGTCTGAGTAACGATGATTTCTGTGAGGAAAGTGATTCATGAAAGGTATAGGTTATTGTTAGTCAGGGCCATTCTTCTGTAGGCATTATTAAGACTCCCATTGCGTTGCGCTAAAAATATTGTGTGTCAGTTTAGTGATGATCAGAATAAGTAAAGAGAGAAATGTCTGAGTACGTTCAGTTTTGCTCAGCTGTTTGAAAATCAAATAATGTAAGAGGTTTAACAGCACAATAATTCATTAATTTTTCTAAGGTGACGTTTCATAACCAACGTAAGGACATCACACACATCCATGCGCGAGGCAGGATTCGAACCTGCGACCGTAGCGGTCGCGCGGTTCCAGACTGTAGCGCCTAGAACCGCTCGTCCACTCTTGCCGGCTGAAGGGTAGAGCCACGGGTCGTAACACATCTGAAATGTAACGTCCACTGTTCAAAGTGCCGTCAATGCGAACAACAGGTGACCGAGACGTGTAACCAATGGTAGCCCATACCATCACGCCGAGTGATACGCCAGTATGGCGATATCGAATACATGTTTCCAATGCGCGTTCACCGCGATGTCGCCAAATACGGATGCGACCATCATCATGCCGTAACCAGAACCTGGATTCATCCGAAAAAATTACGTTTTGCCATTCGTGCACCCAGGTTCGTCGTTGAGAACACCATCGCAGACGCTCCTGTCTGTGATACAGCGTCAAGGGTAACCGCAGCTATGGTCTCCGAGCTGATAGTCCATGCTGCTGCAAACGTCGTCGAACTGTTCGCGCAGATGGTTGTTGTCTGGCAATCGTCCCCATCTGTTGACTCAGGGATCGAGACGTGGCTACACGATCCGTTGCAGCCATGAGGATAAGATGACTGTTATCTCGACTACTAGTGATACGAGGCCGTTGGGATCCAGCACGGCGTTCCGTATTACCCTCCTGAACCCACCGATTCGAATCCTGCTAATAGTCATTGGATCTCGACCAACGCGAGTATCAATGTCGCGATACGATAAACCGCAATCGCGATAGGCTACAATCCGACCTTTATCAAAGTCGGAAACGTGATGGTAGCATTTCTCGTTCTTACACGAGGCATCACAACAACGTTTCACCAGGCAACGCCGGTCTACTGCTGTTTGTGTATGAGAAATCGGTTGGAAACTTTCCTCATGTCAGCACGTTGTAGGTGTCGCCATCGGCACCAACCTTGTGTGAATTCTCTGAATAGCTAATCATTTGGATATCACAGCATCTTCTTCCTGTCGTTTAAATTTCGCGACTGTAGCACGTCATCTTCGTGGGGTAGCAACTTTAATGGCCAGTTGTGTATCTTCTGCCTCCTCAATGTTTTCAGATCGTACGAAGGGACAGACGATTCATCGTGAGGATAGTGAATAAGGAAGGAAGGAATATTATAAAATGACGTGATTTAGAAGCAAGGCGGGAAAGTAAAGCAAGGTTACCTATTTGCTGCATGTTATGCTGACGTATCTCTACGAGCTGTTGCAAAAAGTCGAAAAGGTGTAATTTCCACATGCAATGATCCCTTTTTGCCTCTGGTAAAAAGCGTCCAAGGTATGAAGTGCTTAAGTTTCACTACCGTTACTTGGATGTGGATGTAATAAGAGACATTATACTACGTACATGTGGATATCACATTTCCACTGCAAGCTAGTACAGTCGAAAAGCAGTCACAAATAACAATGTTTTAATTGCCTCGCAGTGATGAGAAAAAGCATTTCAATAGCTGCATGCACATTATCAGCATTAATAAACTAATTATACAACAGGCTACACAAATGAAAAAAATGGTCGGTATTATTACGAAAGTAGGAATAAGGTTTTCAGATATCCTAAAAGAGTGTGGTGATTAGATGTATTTAGTTTGTTGAAATGTACTGCTGACAAAGACAGATTTACTTTCACTACAATGTTTTTCGAACTCCAGCTCACAAGGCACGTACACCTGGTTAGCTTCTCCATTCCTGTCGCGTGCATTATCCTCCGCTGCGGACAATACACTGACCATTGTGTTGTGAGACAGATCAGTTGTTTATTTTTCTCAGTAACAACTATTTAAATCGAGATCACACATTGTCAGTTTGGCAAGCCGTAGGTGAGTAACCAGTATATGGCATATGCCTATCATTCCGATTGAAGGAACGCTCGTCATTATTTTAATACTGCTCAGAAAGTTCGGTGTGTTTACGAATTGGCAAAATACTCTTCTCCTTGTGTGCTATCATTCGCCAAACATTCGTTTCGATTGCTCGAGCAGTTTAGGAGATAAGAGAGATGTTGCGAGTATTTCATTCTCGCGGACGTGAGATCGGAAGTGAGCGCGCTACATAGGATCCATTTTCTCAAGGTCGGAGGCAGATAGAGACTTCCTCCCAAGTCTAAACAAAAATTCAACATGTTAGTTAGCATCATATGGTGTAATACGCACCAAACTCAAAATCATAGAGACCCCTATTTTTCATTGCAAACTTTTCGAATTTTGCGTAGCCTCTTACTAAAATTTGTGTACCACAATAAGTATGACCATTAGCGAGATTATGGGCACTTAGCCACGAAGCTGACATACAACATTACAAGCAAGGTAAAAATGAAATATTTTTACTGAGTAGTTTCTGTAAAATCGTTTGAGAAAGATTACAGTGTGTGCGCGCGCTTCGTTTCTGTCAGCTAAGAGTGTCGTCAACCTGCGCGTGCAAAAACATGTACGCGTATCAATATGCGTTGGACCCGTGCGACATGTGCGGAACGTGCGTGTCGCGCTGTAGTGTCGTATCGCGTCTCACGTGCTATACGCGTCTCAATTTGCGCCTAGCCCTGAAATTTGGGAACATTTTTCGTAGGCAATGCAAAAGGAAGTGTGGGAGCCATTCCTGTGCGCCGCAATGCGGACTGTACGAGAGGCCTGCGGCAAATCACATTACGGCCGCTGCTTAGGCCTTTGCAACGCAGCCACCGGGCGCTATCAGCGTACAGAACTCGCCCGCCCGCGGCCACGTCACAAATTACAAGGGTTCCTTAATGACTTCATTCGCCGTGCAGCTGTCTACGGCTGCAATTAGGAGAAGCGTTAGCCCTTGCAGTGAATGGGGGTTATGCATTAACTTCGCACAGCCGACGCAGATTAACGAAGATTTATTTCGCGGTTACAGCGCTGAACAGCTCTTGATATCTGCAAAAAGCTGCGTCGACGCGGTTCCTCGATCATTGGCACTAACTTATAGTAAGGCTTTTCTAAATTTATGGTAATAGAAAAATCTTATTCAGGAATGGGATTAGCCGGTTTTGAAGATAACTGACCTACTGGACATCAAGCGATGTAGCATTTTGATGTACGGATGGAAAAATGTCGAAAACTGTGCTGCGGAATCTAACATCTACGTTAGCCTCAGGAGAACACGGCAAGTGTCATAACCCTATTTTCCAAAAACTTCGCTCAGAGTAAGAGGAGCCAAAAAAAGGGAACAAGTGTCTCGCCTTGGCCGGCCGCGGTGGCCGAGCGGTTCTAGGCGCTTCAGTCCGGAACCGCGCGACTGCTACTGTCGCAGGTTCGAATCCTGCCTCGGGCATGGATGTGTGTGATGATGTCCTTAGGTTAGTTAGGTTTAAGTAGTTCTGAGTTCTAGGGGACTGATGACCTCAGATGTTAAGTCCCATAGTGCTCAGAGCCATTTGAACCATTTGTCTCTCCTTGTCCGAATTCACTAGACTGTTTCTGAGAAAACGACAGCCAAAGTTTTCTACATAATTTAGATTTCTTTTAGTAAGTGATAAATTCAGCGTAAATAGTGCCATAGTGGCTAGCGTTGCCGATTCTCACTTTCTGAATCACGTTTTCGAAACCCGATTGTAACATTTATTTATTTCTTTATTTTATTTCAACTTTTCATTTATCTTTCCATGACAGTGGAAGGTTACTTATCGAGTAATGGGATACAGAAACGTTACATTAATTGCAAAATTACAACTGAGTTTCACAATACATGTCATACATTTGTTATATAATGTATGTGTGTATGCCATTTTCAGAGGCGTCAATCTTTTCGAGTTCTCATACTGCTTTATTTCATTCTTACATCAATTCTCGATTCTTACATTTTATTCTTATGTACATTTTTAAGGAAGATTTGGTGCAGTGCCCTCGATGTTCGTAGAAACATTCGGAACATAGAAATTCCGAACACCTCGAGCATCATGCGAAATCAGGTTTTCCACAGCGGTATTTCTTTGTATGAATCTCTCTTGGAAAATAACGTCGTTAACACTGCTGATGATTTCACGCGTTGGAAACAATTTCGCGTGAAACCACGAATAACGGATCACTTTTCCAAAACTGGCGCCTACAACCAGTGGCGGATAGAGAAAAACTTCAAGGAGGGGGCGCTAACGATATCTTCGAGCTACCTTTACTTTTACCTTAATAAAAAATAATCAAGTCACATGGAATGTATAAGAAAGTTTTATTTCAACTGATTATACACATATACAAGATAATGCCAAATTATGATATAAAAGTTACAATTGTGGTTCCCTTTTTTAAAAGATGAATTCTATGCGCCTGTTCTTCCTGGCAAATTGGTTAATTACATCGGCAATAGGACAATCAATGTCAGAGTGAGGTGTTCCACAGAGTTAAGCCATTAAGTCGATGCTCCTTCATTGTCGACCCCAGCCATGTCTTTGTACGCCGCAACGTTGAAAACTTCTTTCAACAGTAGCAATAGATGCAAATAGACAAGCAAATATTTTGTACAGCGTTTGCAAAATTGGACAGTCAGCACTTGCTACAACTAGGACTTTTTTCTTATTCATTTTTCAGTCTTAATATTTCTGCTTCTGAATATAAACTAGCTTCCTATTCGGCGAATAGTCCGTATTTATAACGCTACGTATCGAAGGTTCTCTGTGCTCCACGCCCCCCCTCCCCCCCCCCCACCTCCCCCTCCCCACTATATGTTATGTACGATATCTATCCGCCACTGCCTACAATTGATTATGGATCAAGATGCACTACAGGAATTTTACCGAAAACAATTTCATTAATATTTTGATCATTTATTGATTCTTTTTATTTCTAATTCATTCATCAGACAGCAAGAGAGAAGTAAGCCCAACGTTATTTCAATATACATTGGAAAACACGGTAGCACTCATCTTCTACAGACGTTGGTAGGTAAATGAAAAATAAAAATAATAAACGTGTTCGAACACGATGCACCAAAGTTTGCAACTGGGACGCTAGCCAATGTACAACCGCTTTGATGCACAGCTTACTCGCTAAACTGCACACAATCTACCTAGAAAACTTTGACCTTCGTTTTATCAGAAATAGTAGAATATCCTCGGAGAAGCCGTGACACGTGTTTGCTTATATTGACCTCTCTTCCACTGTGCGCAGTTTCTGAGAAATCGGGATGTGACACTTGGCGTATTCTCCTCGTCCGCTCATAACTGAGAGAAAGATTAAGCATTAGAATTTCTTTATTGCCAGCGCAGTGATCAGAGGAGCAGAGACTAACTACATCATTCTCTGAGACTCTCTATTAAATTCAAAATGTCAATAACATTCCCGAAACCTTGAGAAGAAGAATGATGAAATTCAGGGGCAGACTCGCAACTGGTATGCAAATAAAAATCAACTATCTGAAATAAAAATTGTTGCAAATCAAATACGAAGCTTCGTGTTGAGAAGGAGATGAATCTCACGTACGATGGGTACGACGAGAGGGAATAAATAAAATGAAATAAGATATCTGAACAGAGTAACCGTTTAGTTTCGCGAATATAAACGCCATGGTTCTCGAGTGACGTACTGTCTCTCCCCAAAAGTACAAGAGACTTAGAGATGGTGAAATGGACATCGTACATAACATAGGTTTTTGATAAAAGGTAAATAAAATTGTCACTATACTGACAAAAAGTGACAAATAGTAGTAGTATAGTAACCTAAAGTAAATTCAGGTAACATAAAGTTGAAGTGTACGAGATCTATCTGGAAACCAGCTTTACACTTGTTGGCCAAAGAAGGAAGGTCTTTAGAGGAGACAAAACATATATCTTTAACAAACGATTTCTGTCTTTATAATTAATCGACGTGTTGTTAACGAAGTGTTTTCTAAAGGTGCACATGTGAGGTATAATATAGAACGAAAGGGAAACGTGGGTCATAGAAAATATGAAGAGAGAAAGATAGATCTTATGAAATTATGGGCTACAAAAGAATATTAAATATTTATAAGGCAGTTACGGTACAAATTATATTATAAATACAGACTGCCGATATAGTACTGCGAAAGATCCTCAACTAAGTCGAAATCTTACTTCGAGCGTTTTCAATAAAAAGTAACATGAGGATAAAACGGTGTAGATGGACATAAATAAGATTCTGTAGAGGGTAATGGGTGTTGAGATGAATTGATTAACACAATATACGATCAGACGGAGGATATTATACTGCCAAGTTAAAGACTAATGATTAGACTCAGTGGCGTACTGAGAGTACTAAAACATTGAATAAATTGACACATTACAATGAAATTGTTATGTTTGCATATTAGGCCGCGTCCTTATCAACTACTAAAACAATTAAACTGACGACGTTTCGACCGGCTTGCTGCGGTCATCGCCAAGGCGTAGCAAGTGGGTCGGAACGTCGGCAGTTTAGTTGCTTTAGTAGTTGACAGCGGAGCGGTCAAACTCGCGATATTATTTTGTCCAAATGACAGCGACCGTGGAAGCTTACAAACTTATATTATTATACATAGATATCAGTAATGTGACGGACACATCACAAAGAAGACAAACTCTTAATTTATATAGTTGACAATTTTTTACTATCCTTTTTACATGTAGCACATACTTTCCAAATGTAGCACATGTAGCACATAAATCCAATGGATTTATCGTAGCAGTCATAAAATTGACATCAATTCTGATCTCATGAGCTGGATAAGTGCAACGATTGTGGGTACTATTGGTTAGACGTCTAGTATGAGTCTCACTAATCTTGTGCTCTTATAACGAAGGTGCTAAAGGAATTCCTAGCAGAATACTGACATAGAAGATTTGATAAAAAACCTAGAAACCAAGTGCCGTAGACAAGGGCTCGAAAATGCGTACCTTGAGAGATAAGGACACTTGTTCAGTAGGGGACGTGTTTCACAGTAGCGAAGGTGAAAAAGTGCTCATAATTCTTTAGATATGTATTTAACAGACCATATTTACTCGACATTTTTTCTTGTTTTAGTCCATACGGGCACGTGTGAAAGAGGCTTACAATGTTATCTTATCAACAACATACCTGTGTATGTATCACTTTCTCAGAGGTACCAGACTGATTTTCGCTGATTTATTTCGAATCTGTCATTTACGGACCATGACTACTTGTCTCAGATTCATGCATCATCCATTTCTCAACATCCCTGAAAGTTTGTAATATCATCACGGTTTTACCTTGTATATAACACCATATCCAGTCATCTTCTCCGCAAAGAACTGGTACGGATGAGTTCCTAATTCGCTTCTTACTTTCTTGGCTGAGAGTTCCCCATTCTTCTGGTTTTCTTGTTGAAATTCGAGATACCAATTTATGCGACAAGTAGTGTGTAACGCAGCACACGTGGCTACTACGCACTGCTAGTTCGGTGACATGCCGACGTTCCTGGACAGATGATTTCAGTAGGAAGGCGCCCAGTATAGCCGGGAAGCGACAGCAAAGATTCGTCTGTAACAAAAATAAATTTTTCCCATGATACGATCTATCACGCTTACGTATACAGCGTAGTCAGAAACACTCTGAAAAGCGTGTAAAAGTTCTCTGCTGGTTGTGCTGAGAAATGTTGTTGTTGTTGTGGTCTTCAGTCCACAGACAGGTTTGATGCAGCTCTCCATGCTACTGTGTCCTGTGCAAGCTTATTCATCTCCCAGTACCAACTGCAACCTACATCATTCTGAATCTGGTTAGTGTATTCATCTCTTGGTCTCCCTCTACGATTTTTACCCTCCGCGCTGCCCTTCCACACTAAACTGCTAATCCCTTGATGCCTAACAACCGGTCAATTCTTCTAGTCAAGTTGTGCCACAAATTCCTCTTCTCCCCAATTCTGTTCAATACCTCCTCATTAGTTATGTGATCTACCCATCTAATCTTCAGCATTCTTCTGTTGCACCATATTGCGAAAGCTTCTATTCTCTTTTTGTGTAAACTATTTATCGTCCAAGTTTCACTTCCATACATGGCTGCACTCCACACAAACACTTAATCAATACAAACAATTAAATCAATACCTGATATCAACAAATTTCTGTTCTTCAGAAACGCCTTCTTTGCCATTGCCAGTCTACATTTTATATCCTCTCTTCGACCATCATCAGTTATTTTGCTCCCTAAATAGCAAAACTCCCTTACTACTTTAAGTGTCTCATTTCCTAATCTAATTTCCTCAGGATCACCTATTTAATTCGACTACATTCCGTTATCCTCGTTTTGGCTTTGTTGATGTTCATTTTATTTTTCTTTTGTTTCCTTTACTGCTTGCTCAATATACAGATTGAGAAACATCGGGGATAGGCTACAATCCTGTCTCACTCTCTTCCCAACGACTGCTTCCCTTTCATGCCCTTCCACTCTTATAACTGCCATCTGGTTTTTGTACAAATTGTAAATAGCCTTTCGCTCCCTGTATTATACCCCTGCCGCCTTCAGAATTTGAAACAGTATTCCAGTCAACGTTGTCGAAAGCTTTCTCTACTTCTACAAATTCTAGAAATGTAGGTTTGCCTTTCCATAATCTACTTTCTAAGATAAGTTGTAGGGTCAGTATTGCCTCACGTGTTCCAACATTTCTACGGAATCCAAACTGATCTTCCACGAGGTCGGCTTCCACCAGTTTTTACATTTGTATGTAAAGAATTCGCGTTGGTATTTTGCAGCCGTGACTTATTAAACTGATAGTTCGGTAATTTTCACATCTGTCAACACCTGCTTTCTTTGGGATAGGAATTATTATATTCTTCTTGAAGTCTGAGGGTATTTCGCCAGTCTCATACATCTTGCTCACCAGATGGTAGAGTTTTGTCAGGGCTGGCTTTCCAAAGGCTATCAGTAGTTCTAATGGAATGTTGTCTACTCCCGCAGCCTTGTTTTGACTTAGGTCTTTCAGTGCTCTGTCAAACTCTTCACTCAGAATCATATCTCCCATTTCATATTCTTCTACATCCTCTTCCATTTCCTTAATATTATCCTCACGTACATCGCCCTTATATAGACCCTCTATATACTCCTTTCACCTTTCTGCTTTCCCTTCTTTGCTTAGAACAGGGTTTTCATCTGAGCTCCTGATATTGATACAAGTGGTTCTCTTTTCTCCAAAGGTTTCTTTAATTTTCGTGTAGTCTTACCCCTAGTGATATATGCCTCTACGTCCTTACATTTGTCCTCTAGCCATCCGTGCTCAGCCATTTTGCACTTCCTGTTGATCTCGCTTTTTAGACGTTTGTATTCGATTTTGCCTTCTTGCTCAGAAATAAATGTTAAGAAAAAGTTCCCATTCATTGCTACGTTTCCGAATTATTTACCATTGGAGTTATCCAAATAGGACATTGAGCTTGCATGCGCTAAGATGCTGTAATTCTCAGACATCTGTGTTACCACTTGTTGAAATTCTTATTACCGATTAAAATTTGCCTTTTTTGGAAGTGATAAACCTTGCTAGATGAACAAAAGCCACGTTTGTTCGGTTTGATGAAATTTTATGAAGAACATGTTTTACTTCATGGACTGTGGGAAAACCGGAACAGAAGAGAATCGAAGCATTTGAGATGTGGTGCTATAGACGAATGTTGAAAATTAGGTGGACTGATAAGGTAAGGAATGAGGAGGTTCTACGCAGAATCGGAGAGGAAAGGAATATGTGGAAAACACTAATAAGGAGAAGGGACAGGATGATAGGACATCTGCTAAGACATGAGGGAATGACTTCCATGGTACTAGAGGGAGCTGTAGAGGGCAAAAACTGTAGAGGAAGACAGAGATTGGAATACGTCAAGCAAATAATTGAGGACGTAGGTTGCAAATGCTAGTCTGAGATGAAGAGGTCAGCAAAGGAAAGGAATTCGTGGCGGGCCGCATCATACCAGTCAGTAGACTGATGACCAAAAAAAAAAAAAGTTTTACTTCGCTGTCTCCAGCAGGTTGCGTCCTTTAGGACTAAAACGACCTGGTTGACAATGCCAAATAGCTTGGAAACGGTGCAGCTTACCGAATTTTTTCTGAAAAATTACGTCTCAGCACAGCCTCCGCTTTTCATACTGTTTCAGACCACCACATACACAAACGCACGGGGGCACACACACACACACACACACACACACACACACACACACACACACGGTAATGCAGCTGCTCCTGCTTCCGGGTCGTATGTAGTCCACAACGTCTTTTTATAAAACGCTCATGATTTTCATATGATTTCCCTCGCTAGAGTGGAAATTATTAGTCCCACAGTATGAAATAAGCAGGACTTCTTTACAGGAAATTTAATGTAGGTTATTTTTGTACTGTGATGCATTTTCTCTAAAGGCAATGGTTTTAGAATTATTCAAGAAAAACGTACAAAACGCACCTTCAAACGCGTTTTTCTCGAATAGCTCTAAAACCGCGGCCTCTAGGGAAAACGTGTGACACTACAAAATTTAACTGTATTAAATTTCCTACAGCGAGGTCCCTTTCGTTTTCCCTTTATGACTAACAGTTTGCACGTAGCGAACAAAAGAACAAGAAAATATTGCTCTGTGAAGGAGTTGTGGACAATAAAAAGACAGCAGTAGGGGCAGCTAAATATCCATGCATATATCTATTTCAGACCAAAATGAGGGGTTCCCCACCGTTCTGACGTAAATGTACTGGAACGTCTTTCAGTAAAACATTTAAATGTTCCACAAAGAAATCACTCTATGATGCTCCAGTCAGTGTTCCATGGAAAATGAAAGGCCCAAGTACTATGCTTCCAGAGCCAGCCCACTCATTAATGTTAACCTGTAGTTGATGTCCTATTCCCAGGATTACAAAAGGGCTTTCATCCGTCCGTATATGATTGTTGTGAAATCTCTGCATTCCGTTACTGGTGAACTTTGCTTCGTCTGTGAACAATATAGCAGACAGAAAGCGTTTCTTCTGAGTCTGCTTCCTAGTAACCCACTACAAACATCTGTTTCAGTAAGACGTCGCACACTCTGGAGATACGAGGGCAGTTCAATAAGTAATGCAACACATTTTTTTCTGAAACAGGGGTTGTTTTATTCAGCATTGAAATACACCAGGTTATTCCCCAATCTTTTAGCTACACAACACTATTTTTCAACGTAATCTCCATTCAATTCTACGGCCTTACGCCACCTTGAAATGAGGGCCTGTATGCCTGCACGGTACCATTCCACTGGTCGATGTCGGAGCCAACGTCGTACTGCATCAATAACTTCTTCATCATCCGCGTAGTGCCTCCCACGGATTGCGTCCTTCATTGGGCCAAACATATGGAAATCCGACGGTGCGAGATCGGGGCTGTAGGGTGCATGAGGAAGAACAGTCCACTGAAGTTTTGTGAGCTCCTCTCAGGTGCGAAGACTTGTGTGAGGTCTTGCGTTGTCATGAAGAAGGAGAAGTTCGTTCAGATTTTTGTGCCTACCAACACGCTGAAGTCGTTTCTTCAATTTCTGAAGAGTAGCACAATACACTTCAGAGTTGATCGTTTGACCATGGGGAAGGACATCGAACAGAATAACCCCTTTAGCGTCCCAGGAGACTGTAACCATGACTTTACCGGCTGAGGGTATGGCTTTAAACTTTTTCTTGGTAGGGGAGTGGGTGTGGCGCCACTCCATTGATTGCCGTTTTGTTTCAGGTTCGAAGTGATGAACCCATGTTTCATCGCCTGTAACAATCTTTGACAAGAAATTGTCACCCTCAGCCACATGACGAGCAAGCAATTCCGCACAGATGGTTCTCCTTTGTTCTTTATGGTGTTCGGTTAGACAACGAGGGACCAAGCGGGAACAAACCTTTGAATATCCCAACTGGTGAACAATTGTGACAGCACTACCAACAGAGATGTCAAGTTGAGCACTGAGTTGTTTGATGGTGATCCGTCGATCATCTCGAACGAGTGTGTTCGCACGCTCCGCCATTGCAGGAGTCACAGCTGTGCACGGCCGGCCCGCACGCGGGAGATCAGACAGTCTTGCTTGACCTTGCGGCGATGATGACACACGCTTTGCCCAACGACTCACCGTGCTTTTGTCCACTGCCAGATCACCGTAGACATTCTGCAAGCGCCTATGAATATCTGAGATGCCCTGGTTTTCCGCCAAAAGAAACTCGATCACTGCCCGTTGTTTGCAACGCACATCCGTTACAGACGCCATTTTAACAGCTCCGTACAGCGCTGCCACATGTCGGAAGTCAATGAAACTATACGAGACGAAGCGGGAATGTTTGAAAATATTCCACAAGAAATTTCCGGTTTTCCCAACCAAAATTGGCCGAGAAAAAAAATGTGTTGCATTATTTATTGAACTGCCCTCGTAGTATGGATGAAGGAGCCGCTCACATAACAATTCCCACATTGTCACATGACTCACATTCTCAATTTCTGCTATTTCCCTGGTAGAGAATAGGGACAGGGATTCATAACCACGTGCGACTGCTACGGTCGCAGGTTCGAATCCTGCCTCGGGCATGGATGTGTGTGATGTCCTTAGGTTAGTTAGGTTTAAGTAGTTCTAAGTTCTAGGGGACTGATGACCTTAGAAGTTAAGTCCCATAGTGCTCAGAGACATTTTATTTTTCATAACCACGATGCCATCGTAGTTCTTTGGTAACGAAAGCCAATAAACCAATCAAAAAGCCTAGGAGAATATTTCAGCTAGAAAGAGCATATAGTTGTTAGCATTCATTGATATCATTTAGTTCGATGGAAGTAGAGGAATTGCGGACAAAGTTTAAACGGATCGTAAATCATATTGTGGAGAAGTACGTGCCGAGTAAGTGGATTAATGATGTCGCTTAACAAAGAAATTCGAGAAATGCTGAGGAAGCAATGGCTGTTGCATTCTTGGATAAAAAGAGAACGTGCAAATGACGACAGGCAAAGGTTAACAGAAATCCGTGCGTCTGTATAAAGATCAATGCTTATAACAACTACCAGTGTCATGTCTTAGCAATAGATTTTGGCGAGAACCTGAGAAAGTTTTGGTCCTAAATCGGAAAGTTGGTCTAAGGCTTCTTTACAGTCACTTACCGACCAGCCTGTAGTGGCAGCAAAAGGAGAGCTGAAGTTTTAAATTTCGTGTCTAGTAAATCGTCCTTCAGGAGACTCGTACAATCATATGTTGTTTGTCCATCGCAGGACTCAGTAGTGACCATCTCTGGTGTATAGAAATAAATGCAAGATTTGAAAACAAATATGGCGCCAGGTCTCGATGGAATCCAAATTAAGTTTTACAAAGAGCATTCTACAGCAGCGACCCCTTGCTTAGCTTGCACTAATCGCGAGTGTGTCACCCGGTGCAAATTCCCGAGCGGCTGGAAAAAGCACAGGGACTCCTGTGTAATAAGGAGGCTATAAGGACAGCTGACCGGTAAAATTACAAACCAATATCGTTAACATCGGTTTACTGCATAAGCCTTGAACATATTGTAAGCTCGAATACGACAAATTTCTTTGCAAGCTAAAAGCTTCTGTCCACAGATCATCACTTTTTTAGAAAACGTTGCTTGTGCGAAACACAGCTTGCTCTTTTCTCACATGAGGTCGCACAAACCATGGATGAAGGGCAACAGATTCTATATTCATAGATTTCCGTAAATCATTTGATACAGTGCAACACTGCCGACTACTAACGAAGATATAAGCCTAGGGAATAGGTTCCTAGGTATGTGAGTGGCTCGAAGACTTCTTAAGTAATAGAACACAGTGTGTTGTCCTCGACGGCGAATGTCCGTCACAGACAAAGGTATCGTCAGGAGTGCCCCTGGGAAATGTGATACGACCGCTGTTGTCTAGATATATACATAATATGGCGGACAAGGTAAGCAGCAGTCAGCGGCTGTTTACTGATGATGCTGTGATGTACGGAAAGGTGTGGTCGTTGAATGACTGTAACTGGATACAAGATGACTTAGACAAAATGAATGGCGGCGAGCTCTAAATGTAAAAAACGTAAGTTAATGTAGATGAGTAGGAAAAACAAACCAATAACGTTCGAGTAAAGCATTACTAGTGTGCTGCTGGACAGTCATGTCGATTAAATATCTAGAGACGTAACACTGCAAAGCAATGTGGAATGGAATGAACGTGTAAGGATTTGTCGTAGTAAATATGAATAGTCGACGTCGGGTATTGAGAGAATTTCAGAAATGTGTGGATCATCTGTAACAGAGACGACGTTTAAGATTCCAGTGCGACCCATTGTTGATACTGTTAGAAGTGTAGGATCCACACCAGATCGGATTTCAGGAAGACATCGAGGCAGTTCAGAGGAGGGCTCCTAGATTTGTTACTGGTCGATTCTAACAGCACGGAAGTATTACGGAGATGCTTCGGGAACTCAGTTGGGAATCACTGGAGGGGAGGCAACGTTCTTTCGAGGAGCACAACTGAGAACATTTGGAGAACTGTG
Organism: Schistocerca serialis cubense; assembly: GCF_023864345.2. NCBI lineage: Eukaryota > Metazoa > Arthropoda > Insecta > Orthoptera > Acrididae > Schistocerca > Schistocerca serialis. Next base: position 494,894,292 of record NC_064638.1, read on the forward strand.
ATTTGAAGCTGACTGCAGAAAGATTCTACTGCCGTGAACGTACATTTCGCGTGAAGACCGTGAGGATGAGAGGGATTAGGGCTCGTACGGAGACATAAGTACAGTCGTTTTCCCTTGTACTATTTGTGAATGGAACAGGAAAGCGAATGGATATTATTGTTACAGGGTATACTTCGCCACCCACCATACGGGGGCTTGTGGCGTATGGATGTTGATGCAGATGCTATTACTGTCATCAGTATGATGAAGTACTATGTTTTCTAAATCATGTGATCTAACACTGTTTACGGTTCCACAATTTGGTCTTTCCTCAGAAGAGCCAGCCTGCACAAGTTCAACACAATTGCATGTATTCTTTAAGAAGTGTTCTTTTGTTTTCTTCTTACTGGCCTGATGTTGCCTGGATCTCTGTCTTCCTCTATAGCTTTCGTCTCCTACACCTTTCTTTAGTATCTTGGAAATTATTACCTGATCTCTTAACAGATGTTCTATCGTCTTTTCCCTTCTTGTCGGTGTTTTCCATATATTCTTTTCCTCTCCCATTCTGCGGAGAACCTTCCCATTCCTTACCCTAGCAGTCCACCTAATTTTCAACCTTCCTCTGCAGAATCACATCTCATATGCATCGATTCTCTTCTGTTCCGGTTTTTCCACAGACCATGTTTCACTACCATACAGTGCTGTACTCCAGACGTACATTCTCAGAAATTTCTTCCCCAAATTAAGGCCTATGTTTGATGCTAGCAGACTTCTCTTGGCCAGCAATATCCTTTTAGCCGGTGTCAGTCTGCTTTTTATGTCCTCCTTGCTCCGTGCAACGTCGGTTATTTTGCTGGAAGGTTAGCAGAATTCCTCTACTTCGTGTTCACCAATATAATGTTAAGTTTGTCGTTGTTCTCACTTCTCATTACTTTCGTATTTCTTCAGGCTACTCTCAGTCCTTATTCTATACTCATTAAGCTGTTCATTACCATGTAATCTGCAAATCTTATCATTGATATGCCTTAACCCTGAATCCTAATACCACTATTGGGACCGAGCGAGGTGGCGCAGTGGTTAGACACTGGACTCGCATTCGGAAGGACGACGGTTCAATCCCGCGTCCGGCCATCCTGATTTAGGTTTTCCGTGATTTCCCTAAATGACTCCAGGCAAATGCCGGGATGGTTCCTCTGAAAGGGCGCGGCCGACTTCCTTCCCCATCTTTCCCTAATCCGATGAGTCCGATGACCACGCTGTCTGGTCTTCCCCAAACCAACCAACCAACCACTATGGGGCTTTTTTAATTTCCGTCATTTCTTCTTCGAGGTGCAGATTGAACAGAAGGGGAGAAAGACTGCATCCTTGAGACACATCCTTTTTAATTTGAGCAATTTTATCTGGTCTTCCATTTTCACCTCTTGCTTATTGTACATACCGCGTATTATCAGTCTTTCTATGTGGAATACCCCTATTTTCCTCAGAAGTTCGAACAACTTGCACCATTTGATGTTGTCGAACTATTTTTACAGGTCGACAAATCCTATTTCAGAGTCTTGCGTTTCCTGGTTTCTTGCTTCCATTACGTCAATCTGGTGCCTTTACCTTCCCTCAAGCCGAACTAATCGATATCCAACGGATCCTCAATTCTCATTTCCGTTCTTCTGTACATTATTCTCGTCAGCAACCTGGAGACATGAGCTGATAACCTGACTGTGAGACCTCACACTTGTCGTCCCTTGCTATCTTTGGGATTTTATGGATGATGTTATTCCATCTTATGGTATATCAGCAGTTTGAAACATTCGTAAATAGTCATATTGTTGCATCTTTGTCCAATGATTTTACAAATTCCAATGGAATGTTATCTAGTCCTTCGTCCCTATTCCTTCTTCCTTCACGTCATCAGAGGAGTTCTACTCCTCATAGTGGCTTTCAGCGTATTCTTTCCACCCATCCACTCTATTCTCAGTGCTTAACAGCAGAGTTCCCTTTGCACCCTTACTTTTAATTTCACCAGTGGTTATTTTCACTTTTCTGTGTGCTGAGTCAGTTCTTCCGACAGTATTTTATTTTCGATTTATTCACACACTTCATGCAGTCCTTTCTTCCTGCACTTCTTATTTGTTCCATTTCTAAGTGACTTGCATTTCTGTGTTCCTGAATTTCCCTGAACGATGTTTTACTTTCTTTCATCGTCGTTCAACTGAAGTATTTGTTCTGTTACCTATGGTTTTTCGCAGTTGCCTTCTTTGTACTTGTGATTTTCTTTCAGATTACTGTGACTGCCCTTCCAGAGATGTCCGTTCCTTCTGAACTGAAATACCTAGTGAGCTACTCATTATCAGAGTATCTATAGCCTCAGAGAACTTCAAGCGTACCTCTTCATTCCTAAGTACTGCTGTATCCTATTTCTTTGCGCATTTTTTTGTTTTAGTCTCTTTAACTTCAGCCTACTCTTCGACATTACTAAATTGTGATGTGAGTCTATATCTGTTTCCTGATACACCTTACAATCCAATATGTTATTTAGGAGTCTCTCCGTAACCGGTAGGTAATACAACTAGAGTAACCCCGCAGCCTTGCGGTAGCGGCTTTATCAAGTAATCGGAAAGTCTGAGCCTCGGGTTCAAAACTCGTCATAGTTGTAATTTTTGAATGCAGATCATCAGCAATGGCGGCCGTAGTCTTACGTCGTAAGAAGTCACCAACTGTCTGCCAATGGCCTTGTCAAAGAGAGCAGATGAGCAGACAGACAGTCAGAACACTTTCTTGCCTTTGCGGTGACGAACAACCCCTAAATGTGGAAGAATCAGCAATAATCAACTGCATGAGGATGCGGAAGGCAATAGAAACCACTGCATTAAAGACACGTACCGTGTGGAGGCATAGCCTGTAATTGAAAAAGTGTCACGTCTTCATTACTAAAAGAATCCACCTATGAATCTCCTGCCAATAGCTACGTGAGCACGAGAAAGCGATTTGGAAGGTCTTATTGTTCGGTAGATGTCTTTCGCTACATCTTTCTGACTTCGAATGCATTGAAAGTAGCAAGTCCATAAGTCAGGCGCTTGGCAGCAACGTGCTGATTAGCCACACACAGCACTTAGCTCTGTAGCAGAGGTCGCTAAATCACACTTGTTCGGTGGCACACCTTCTGGAAATAACGAAGCTGGACTCAAATTCGGAAGGCCAACAATTCAAATTCGCGTCCGGCTATCCAGATTTAGATTCTAGATCTAACGACCCTGAGGTAGACGTGAGGTTAAATACTACTCTTCCTTCCTTCCTTCCTTCTGAAACAGCCGATTTTGTTCCTGAAGCGGTAAGAATGTACACCTGAAACACGAGTCCAATAACAATTGTAGAGCAAGTTTCCATTACTGACTGTGTTTGATCATCATTTACTACTACCATAACAGGTAAGATAAACCTAAAGAGGCTATGACTTAACGCTTCCCAAAACAAACATCTGAAAAGAAACTAATACCTGGAGAACTAAGCCAGAAATTTGAAAACAATAAAATAGAAGCCAAGCAAACATCTAACGAAAAAGAGTATAGCTAAGAAAATTCATATAATCGACTATATCTGTATCTGACTTCTGTTGCTACTTTTTAAGTCCTCTTCGATATCGCAGAGGTTTCCCACATATCGGTTGACATCCTTTATACACACAGTGTTCCTCCTAAGAGTCGTCAGGCGCGTTTTCCCTGGTGTTTCGGCAGATATTTTCAATTACGTTGTTTGCTATGAGTATCTGGAGTCACGCCAACCAAATACTGCTCATGACATCTCTCAAGCGACGCAAAGAGTCATCGGAAAGCGTCGATTTGATTCCCGTTACGAATAAAATGACTTTTAAAGGGAATTTTACCTGCCCATTCGATACCACGAAGAATAACCAGTACTCCAACGGTTACTGAGCAGTGCCCTGGCCCTCGCTGACTGCTACTGCCATGGATCAGCGGTTCTAACTCACTACTGGAGTGATGGGTGCTCTTCGTGTTTTATTGTTCATGCTAATACACATCGATATACAAAATATCGCACTAGACTAATATGGGACCGCTCTATCGAATCGACATGTAAATTTCCCCTTCAAAAATCATTTTACTCACATCAGAAAGGAAACAGACGCACTCCGCCGACACGGGGCGTCTCCATGAAAGACGTAATGAGCGGTGTTTTTTTGAGATGACTCCAGATACACGTTGCAAAAACTGAATTTGCAAATATTTGCGAAACACCAAATAAAATACACTTGATGACTCGTAAGAGAGTTAACCCTCAGTTAAAAAAAAAAAAAAAAAAAAAAAAAACCTTAAGCGGCATTATAGTTTGAAAAGCATGCAAACATTCATGATCATTGCCAGTTCAAATAAATGGGCCAGTATCAATCAACTGTGGGACGTAATCACGTAGGTCTCGTAAACGCCTACATATCCTACCACCGCGGGCGTTACGTGACGAAAACATACTACGGTGACTCTAACGACGCAGATACGGTTCACTACCACGGCTCTGTGGAAACTACGAACTCCGAAATCCAAAGCTAGAGCAGATGGATGTAGAAACGTACGAAAATTCGTATAAATAGTCTGTAAATACACAGAAGTTTCAGGAAGCAGCCCGAAGCCATTAATTACTGGCAATCTTTCTGTTCATCCAATCGATAGCAACACAATGAAAAAATCGCTTTAATCTCTATTTAAAAAACTAAGTAAAACATAAAACAGACGGAGCATGAATTTAACAGGACAGCCGGGAAATTAATTTTAAATGTTTGAACAGCACATCGAATCATGTGAATGGAATTCAGTTAGGAGTACATTATCGGCAGATCAATGCGTTGGTATCGCTGATGAGTGAATTCATTCAGCACCTGGCAGTTACCATGCAGCCTCCAAGCCACTTTCAGTCTACTTTTACATCAAAGATGCAAGTTTTGCTTTTAATATAAGTTTTAGCTCACTCTTAAATTTTTCCTACGTTTTACGTGTTTTTCAAGTGAACGGTTGTGTCTGAAAACATCCCTTCTCGACATAAAGTTACAACTTATTTATCAGTGTCACCATTATTGAAGATCCGATGAAAAAATGGGTTCTTTTAACAAAGACTTTTATATCTATGCATATTATAAAAGTGAAAGTATGTTCAACATCGGTCCTAAACCACAAGACTGACTACAAACAAACTTGGTACACATATCACTTATTGTCTGAAAGAACCACTGTGAAGTAAGAACAACCTCCCTTTGAAACAGTTGGGCTGTGGACGAAAAAGTATTGAAACTCAAGACACGCAAATAGCCAGGCTCTATTTATTTAGTGTTTGAGAATTAGAGGATTCAGATACTTACAACAGTTGTTAAACAACGTTTCAGACCGTTACTAAAACCCTTCCCCCCCCCCCCCCCCAAGCCAAGAAAATGACGAAAGAAAAAAAATCTCTTTGATCCTTATCATATTTTCGCTCTTCATGCAATAAAACTGTGGCATCAGGGTATACTGTTTTCAGTGAAACAAACACCCTTAACTGCTTACAGGCCTTGACATACGTCAACGGGGACAGATGAGAATGTGTGCCCCGACCGGGACTCGAACCCGGGATCTCCTGCTTACATGGCAGACGCTCTATCCATCTTTTTTTTGCATTATTTTATTCGTTATTGATCTTTGTGTTTGGTCGTTGCGGACGTCGCAAGACATCCTGTTCAAGTTCGGTGCTTGATCCTTCCACTGAGTTTTTTTATTACAGAGGCCAACCGGCTCTCTGACCGAACACGCTGAGCTACCGTGCCGGCGTCCATCTGAGCCACCGAGGACACAGAGGATAGCGCGACTGCAGGGATATATCTCTGGCAAGCCTCCCGCGAAACTCAAATTCTCAACGTATTGTCCCGCACTACATTCGTAGTATACCCATTACTCGCGGCGCGTTGCCGATTCCCGTAAGAGTTCGGGCACTGTTTGTGCATTCGCTCAGAAGAAGAAGATGGTCAAGTGGCCGGTGAGCCATAACTATATATATAACGTTTTCACTTATTACTTCCTTATTGCTATATGTTTTGCAGATAGTATTTGTTGCGTGTCATGCGCTACGTTATAATTTATTACTTCTTTACCACTAGCTCCATTCGCATCGCATTTTTCGGACAGCATATACGTATACCACGAGAAGTACTTGTAAAATTATATCATTGCACGATTTATATTTCATGAAATATGAAACCATAAAGATGGAACTGCGTGGAAACGATACTGCAGGAAAAAATTAACCACCCCCCCCCCCCCCACACACACACACACACACACAAACACTCACACACATAAAATTCGGAACAAATATGACGAAATACACTGATGGAAAAAAAACGGTAAATCTGTAAATACGACGTCGATCTTGAGCCGTTCGCAGCATATTGACCTTGGTATAGTAGATGGACTGTTAATGATTCCTTCGTCGGCCACGAGCAGATAAAGCAGTGACACGGCTACCAGATCGCCACCTGTCTCTACCCTTTAAGAGGGAATGCTCGCAGACGGAAGCTTTAGTGTGGTGTAGACGTGTAAAGCAATCAGCAACCATTCCACGTAGACCCACTTGATAAGGGTAACTAACATTCCACGATTCCATATCTGAATGTAGTAGGAAAGCTAGAAAACGTGAAATGTGAAATGAAAGGGCGCAGTCTAGAGACAGTCGTGATCACTGGAGTGAAACGAAAGAAAATGATAGTGGTCAGACGAATGTAGAGTAATACGTATCAACAACAGCAGATATTGGTGGTGAGATAAGGAATCACATGTATAGGAAAAGGAAGAGAGTGAGTTACAGTGAACACTTCAGTTGTAGGATTGGTTTCACCAGAATCGACAACAAACCAACGACGCAACAGTAGCTCTCGAACACACCCCGCAGTCCAGAGCAAGGAGATGAAGAAGTAAAGTGTATAAAGGTATTTAATGATTAGTTCAGTAGGTAAAGGTACCTGAAAATCTAAAAATTATGGGTAATAGGAACGTTACAATAGGGGAAGGAATAGAAGACAGAATTATGGGGAATATATGTTTGATAGTAGAAAAGGAAGAACATAAATAGGTTTCTGGAACAAATTTCAACTAGTGAGAGAGAATATAGTGTTAAAAAAGCGGAAGAGGGTCCGTATTTGGAAACGTCCTTGATATACTGGAAGATTTCAACTGAAGTATGATACGGTGAGATAGGGATTTCAAAATTAAATTTTGGATGTTAAGGTACACCCTGTAGCAGATGTGGTCTCGGATGAAAATTTAGCCATGATGAAGAAAAGACTGAGGTTTAAGAGAATCACCTTGAAGATGTAATTTGAAAGAATACTGAAGATAAGAGAAATGTTGACGTGCATGCGAAGATGTCCTAGGCTATAGACACTGCGATAATTAATACTCCAGTACAGTCGGCCGGTGTGGTCTTGTGGTTCTAGCGCTTCAGTTTGGAACCGCGTGACCGCTACGGTCGCAGGTTCGAATCCTGCCTCGGGCATGGATGTGTGTGATGTCCTTAGGTTAGTTAGGTTTAATTAGTTCTAAGTTCTAGGCGACTGATGACCTCAGCAGTTAAGTCGCATAGTGCTCAGAGCCAGCCAACTCCAGTACAGAGTTAATTTGAGGGGGAGCAGATAATACACTCCTGGAAATGGAAAAAAGAACACATTGACACCGGTGTGTCAGACCCACCATACTTGCTCCGGACACTGCGAGAGGGCTGCACAAGCAATGATCACACGCACGGCACAGCGGACACACCAGGATCCGCGGTGTTGGCCGTCGAATGGCGCTAGCTGCGCAGCATTTGTGCACCGCCGCCGTCAGTGTCAGTCAGTTTGCCGTGGCATACGGAGCTCCATCGCAGTCTTTAACACTGGTAGCATGCCGCGACAGCGTGGACGTGAACCGTATGTGCAGTTGACGGACTTTGAGCGAGGGCGTATAGTGGGCATGCGGGAGGCCGGGTGGACGTACCGCCGAATTGCTCAACACGTGGGGCGTGAGGTCTCCACAGTACATCGATGTTGTCGCCAGTGGTCGGCGGAAGGTGCACGTGCCCGTCGACCTGGGACCGGACCGCAGCGACGCACGGATGCACGCCAAGACCGTAGGATCCTACGCAGTGCCGTAGGGGACCGCACCGCCACTTCCCAGAAAATTAGGGACACTGTTGCTCCTGGGGCATCGGCGAGGACCATTCGCAACCGTCTCCATGAAGCTGGGCTACGGTCCCGCACACCGTTAGGCCGTCTTCCGCTCACGCCCCAACATCGTGCAGCCCGCCTCCAGTGGTGTCGCGACAGGCGTGAATGGAGGGACGAATGGAGACGTGTCGTCTTCAGCGATGAGAGCTGCCTTGGTGCCAATGATGGTCGTATGCGTGTTTGGCGCCGTGCAGGTGAGCGCCACAATCAGGACTGCATACGACCGAGGCACACAGGGCCAACACCCGGCATCATGGTGTGGGGAGCGATCTCCTACACTGGCCGTACACCACTGGTGATCGTCGAGGGGACACTGAATAGTGCACGGTACATCCAAACCGTCATCGAACCCATCGTTCTACCATTCCTAGACCGGCAAGGGAACTTGCTGTTCCAACAGGACAATGCACGTCCGCATGTATCCCGTGCCACCCAACGTGCTCTAGAAGGTGTAAGTTAACTACCCTGGCCAGCAAGATCTCCGGATCTGTCCCCCATTGAGCATGTTTGGGACTGGATGAAGCGTCGTCTCACGCGGTCTGCACGTCCAGCACGAACGCTGGTCCAACTGAGGCGCCAGGTGGAAATGGCATGGCAAGCCGTTCCACAGGACTACATCCAGCATCTCTACGATCGTCTCCATGGGAGAATAGCAGCCTGCATTGCTGCGAAAGGTGGATATACACTGTACTAGTGCCGACATTGTGCATGCTCTGTTGCCTGTGTCTATGTGCCTGTTGTTCTGTCAGTGTGATCATGTGACGTATCTGACCCCAGGAATGTGTCAATTAAGTTTCCCCTTCCTGGGACAATGAATTCACGGTGTTCTTATTTCAATTTCCAGGAGTGTAATTCTAAAGAGATCAGTCTCAGAACCTGGACAAAAAAAAATACAGGTACAAGGATGGTAACTGCGAAGAAACCTTGAGTAACTATTTATGAAAGAAGGGAGCACCAAAATATTCCTGAACACGAAAAACAACACCATAAGCCATTTGGGAATAAGTAGTAGTACTGAGAGAAAATTTGGAATACATTGCACATAAATTTTCTCAGCATGTTATAGTCTTAGGTGGAGATTTCAATTTACCGGATATAGACTGGGACACTCAGATGTTTAGGACGGGTGGTAGGGACAGAGCATCGAGTGACATTATACTGAATGCACTATCCGAAAATTACCTCGAGCAATTAAACAGAGAACCGACTCGTGGAGATAACATATTGGACCTACTGATAACAAACAGACCCGAACTTTTCGACTCTGTATGTACAGAACAGGGAATCAGTGATCATAAGGCCGTTGCAGCATCCCTGAATATGGAAGTTAATAGGAATATAAAAAAAGGGAGGAAGGTTTATCTGTTTAGCAAGAGTAATAGAAGGCAGATTTCAGACTACCTAACAGATCAAAACGAAAATTTCTGTTCCGACACTGACTATGTTGAGTGTTTATGGAAAAAGTTCAAGGCAATCGTAAAATGCGTTTTAGACAGGTACGTGCCGAGTAAAACTGTGAGGGACGGGAAAAACCCACCGTGGTACAACAACAAAGTTAGGAAACTACTGCGAAAGCAAAGAGAGCTCCACTCCAAGTTTAAACGCAGCCAAAACCTCTCAGACAAACAGAAGCTAAACGATGTCAAAGTTAGCGTAAGGAGGGCTATGCGTGAAGCGTTCATTGAATTCGAAAGTAAAATTCTATGTACCGACTTGGCAGAAAATCCTAGGAAGTTCTGGTCTTACGTTAAATCAGTAAGTGGCTCGAAACAGCATATCCAGACACTACGGGATGATGATGGCATTGAAACAGAGGATGACACGCGTAAAGCTGAAATACTAAACACCTTTTTCCAAAGCTGTTTCACAGAGGAAGACCGCACTGCAGTTCCTTCTCTAAATCCCCGCACAAACGAAAAAATGGCTGACATCGAAATAAGTGTCCAAGGAATAGAAAAGCAACTGGAATCACTCAATAGAGGAAAGTCCACTGGACCTGACGGGATACCAATTCGATTCTACACAGAGTACGCGAAAGAACTTGCCCCCCTTCTAACAGCCGTGTACCGCAAGTCTCTAGAGGAACGGAGGGTTCCAAATGATTGGAAAAGAGCACAGATAGTCCCAGTCTTCAAGAAGGGTCGTCGAGCAGATGCGCAAAACTATAGACCTATATCTCTGACGTCGATCTCTTGTAGAATTTTAGAACATGTTTTTTGCTCGCGTATCATGTCATTTCTGGAAACCCAGAATCTACTATGTAGGAATCAACATGGATTCCGGAAACAGCGATCGTGTGAGACCCAACTCGCCTTATTTGTTCATGAGACCCAGAAAATATTAGATACAGGCTCCCAGGTAGATGCTATTTTTCTTGACTTCCGGAAGGCGTTCGATACAGTTCCGCACTGTCGCCTGATAAACAAAGTAAGAGCCTACGGAATATCAGACCAGCTGTGTGGCTGGATTGAAGAGTTTTTAGCAAACAGAACACAGCATGTTGTTATCAACGGAGAGACGTCTACAGACGTTAAGGTAACCTCTGGCGTGCCACAGGGGAGTGTTATGGGACCATTGCTTTTCACAATATATATAAATGACTTAGTAGATAGTGTCGGAAGTTCCATGCGGCTTTTCGCGGATGATGCTGTAGTATACAGAGAAGTTGCTGCATTAGAAAATTGTAGCGAAATACAGGAAGATCTGCAGCGGATAGGCACTTGGTGCAGGGAGTGGCAACTGACCCTTAACATAGACAAATGTAATGTATTGCGAATACATAGAAAGAAGGATCCCTTATTGTATGATTATATGATAGCGGAACAAACACTAGTAGCAGTTACTTCTGTAAAATATCTGGGAGTATGCGTACGGAACGATTTGAAGTGGAATGATCATATAAAATTAATTGTTGGTAAGGCGGGTACCAGGTTGAGATTCATTGGGAGAGTGCTTAGAAAATGTAGTCCATCAACAAAGGAGGTGGCTTACAAAACACTCGTTCGACCTATACTTGAGTATTGCTCATCAGTGTGGGATCCGTACCAGGTCGGGTTGACGGAGGAGATAGAGAAGATCCAAAGAAGAGCGGCGCGTTTCGTCACCGGGTTATTTGATAACCGTGATAGCGTTACGGAGATGTTTAATAAACTCAAGTGGCAGACTCTGCAAGAGAGGCGCTCTGCATCACGGTGTAGCTTGCTCGCCAGGTTTCGAGAGGGTGCGTTTCTGGATGAGGTATCGAATATATTGCTTCCCCCTACTTATACTTCCCGAGGAGATCACGAATGTAAAATTAGAGAGATTAGAGCGCGCACGGAGGCTTTCAGGCAGTCGTTCTTCCCGCGAACCATACGCGACTGGAACAGGAAAGGGAGGTAATGACAGTGGCACGTAAAGTGCCCTCCGCCACACACCGTTGGGTGGCTTGCGGAGTATCAATGTAGATGTAGATGTAGATAGATTCTGCCTTACGGCAAGTCTTGTCATGGGTTAAGCCTCTTCCACTTTTGTCTGTCCACAGCCAGTCTTTTCTTTTCTGAATATCTGTCTCCTTTAATATTGTCCACCATTTGTTATCTTCTTTTTCCTCTTTCCCGTTTTCCGCCCGCCATTACTTCTATTCCTTACTTCAATAAACAGTCACTCCTCAAACAATGACCAATCCAGTTCCGTTTTCTCTTTCTGATGACTTTCAGCATGTTTCTTTCTTCTCCAACTCTTCTTAATACTTCTTCATTCCTTATTCGATCTTCCCATTTCACTTTTTCCATTATTCTGCATATCCACATCTCTAGTGCCTCCAATCTTCTTTCATCTTCCTTCCTCGATGTCCAGGTCTCCGTACCATACAGTGCAACGCTTGCTCTTGCTCTCTGGTTCAAATACAAATTTCTAATTAGTTGTCTGTCCCCCCAGTCAACTCTGTTTCCTTAGGATTTCCATCAGTTTGTTCCATGTGACATAGTGAAAAGCCGTCTCAAGATCAATGAACACAACATACACCTTCCTTTTCTTCTCCCTGTACCTCTCCACTACCACTCCCAGTAACCCAATGGCATCTCTAGTTCCCACTGCTCGCCTGAAACCAAATTTTTCATTTCTTATAACGCAATTCAGCTTTCCATATAGTCTTCTGTTCAGCGTTCTCAGCAAGACTTTGTCTGCATGCGATATCAGGCTCACTTTCTATGTTCCTCACACTTTTTGCTTTCTTTTTCTTTTCTAATGGTATTAAGAAACTTTCTGTAAAGTCCTTTGGCCATTTTCCTGTCATGTATATTTGAATACACAATGCAATCAACTCCCTTTTCCCTTCTTTCTCCAATGAATTTAACAGTTCCGCAGGAATCTCATCAATTCCCATTGCCTTTCCATTTTTCATCTGCTTCATAGATGCTTCAATCTCACTAGTTAGTATTCCATTTCCTTTGTCATCATCTGCAACTTTTGAAACAGAACTTGTTGTCCCGTTCCATATTTTTTCCAATAAATTCTGGTACAGGAGAACTATAGCCAGAGTGTTTTGACTCTGCAGAAGTAAATACCGTGTATAACAAACAGAAGAGAATGGACTAAGTGGTGTTTCCGGAATGACATTTTCACTCTGCAGCGGAGTGTGCGCTGATATGAAACTTCCTGGAAGATTAAAACTGTGTGCCAGACCGAGACTCGAACTCGGTATCTTTGCTTTACGTGGGCAAGTGCTCTACCAAAGGCAAAGGTCCCGAGTTCGAGTCTCGGTCCGGCAGACAGTTTTAATCTGCCAGGAAGTTTCAAGTGGTGTTTATTTTTTTATTTATTCATTTTATTTCATGTGTGCCAGGTTTCTTTATATCCTTTCCCGTACGCGACCTTGTACTGCACGAATGAAATAGTATGTGATGTAGCAGAAAGCTCTGGTCAGAGGTCGTAGATTTGCATATGTAGAGTCGTTCTGTGGTCGGATTGTACCATCCCCCTAAATATGAACCAGTTTAGCAAAGATGGTGGACAGGGCAGGTCAGAGAGGACGCGAAGGCTCGAGTATTGGCTCTGTTAGGTTGGCGAACCATCCCCTCCACAACCTTTTGAACGAAGAACGGTTACGCGTGGTGCCCGGGGAGCACTTGTTCCTGGGTCGCGGCGCTGGACAGACATGGAGACGCAGCTATCGTTTTGGTAATGTTAGCAAAGTTGTGAAATATGCTCGGTAATGAAGTCCAGATGTTTAAATCAAGTGCAAGATTCGCAATAAACCCCATAAGGAAATTTGTTTCGTAATTTATTCGAATTTTAGTAGAAATTGCGTTTGTGCCTTGGTCAGGCCAGGCACCATGGGCCTTAAGCTCACGGTCATATTTTTGCTCTGTGCTTAACAGAAATTCTCATTCAATTTATTTTAATCTGATCTTCCATTTACACTAATATTTTGGGGGAATTTTATTTATTACCCATATGTTTTCTTTGTGAACTTGCTTTCGCGCCACGTGGTCAGTTGTAGCAACCGCCACATTGATAAATTGGAGTTTCGGTCTGAAAGTGTACTGTAACGATGAATAATCATACGATAGTGGGCGAGCGTAAGATAGGGAAGGAATAATCTTGTGTATTCGTATTTCTCTGTATTTCTGTTGGCTATCGAAACTTTTCGACGTGTGTTGAATAGCATTGAAGTGATGCTGTTTCTTGTGCACCCCCATAACTATTTGATTTGTTGACGAGGTTGTGCGACAAGTAAAATACATGGTTTAAACTCGTGCCACCAGAAAAAGTATCAGATTTTAATGCCCATTGATTTGATAAAGACTTGCGAAATACTGTTCTACCCTGACCTAGTTTTGCTTGTAGTGCCTTTGCTGAACTTGTTCTGAGTCACCTATAGCTATAGCAGTTGAATGTAATAAACATGGGTTTAGGTATAATTGTGTGTCTTTATGAAATTACATTGAAGACAGATCTGCGTTCCCCTATCTCATTCCATAATTACGTGGCGAAACTGAACCATGTTAACTAGAGAGACCAGTTGTGATGATGCATATTACAAGAGAAACACGACTAGTCGTTGAAATACCATCGGCAATAAATAAATGTCAATTAATCTCTACCGTCGACTGATTATTTGCTCACTCCATCATAAAGAATAGGTGAAAGTCAGTACAGTCAAATTCTGCTTCATGAGAGCAAATAAAATCTATATAATGCCTATCACGCCCTTAATAGGTGCCTTCTGCAGTGGTTCTAGGAAACAATATTGTGTTATCCGTTGCGTTCAAATTTTTACCGGCTGGTTAAAACCTTCCGCTAGAAATTATTAATACCCGGAAATAACTCGCAGATGCCAGTAATCTCGTGGACCATACGAATTTAAGAAACCATTTACTACAGACGGTAGCTTGCAGGAGCGGTAGGACATGACAAAGCAACGGTAATCTCCTTACTTATGTAGAGTTTTACCACCACCAGTACTGGATGGTTTCGTTGCACTTTATCTTCTATGCCAAGCTCTTCTTCACTTGGTCCGCAGCTTATAGCCATTCTACATATTCTTCCAATCTTCTCATTATTTCTTGGTGTTCACTCACCATTTTACCGTCTGCTACCTTTCCTTCCTTTAATTCATTGTTGTTTATCTTTTCCCTGGATGTCAAATCCATTGCTTCTTTGTACATAAAGTCATATTCTCCTTCTTTCTCTAGTTTCCCTATCTTGTCATACTTTTCTGTCAGACATTTCTCCTTTGCTTTTTCTGTCTCCCTTATTTAAACTTCTGTAGTTGCACTTTACGTCTTCTGTGTTTACAGTTTTCCATTTCCTGCGACCATCCATCTTGGTTATCATATCTGGTGTTACCCATTCTTTCTTAGCTTTTTTCCTCTGCTTGACTCCAAACGTTTCTTTAGCTGCCTTTTTGATTCCTTTTTTAAAACGATTCCATATTTCTTCTGTGCATTCCGTTTCCTGTCCTTGCATCATGATTTCACAATATGCATTCTCTAATCTTTCGGAATTGCCTTTGTCTTTCGGTTGCTCGAAGTTAATGTGCTCTCTCTTCTATAATTTCCAGGTTCTTTTCAATTTAACTAGAACCTCAGTTACCACTAATATATGATCTGAATAAATATCTGCCCCAGGATAACTTTTGACACTCTTTAAGCAATTTCAGTATTTTTGTTGCTTCATTCTGTAATCAGTTTAACATCTTTTGTTTTCAAATCGAGATATCCAAGTATACCGTCGTCTTTTGTGGTTATCAAATAGAGTAGTTCCAACTAACATGAAATTTTCATTGCAGTATTCCAACAAACTTTGTCCTCTCTCATTCCTTTCTTCCAGTCCAAATTTTCCCAGAGCTTTTCCTTCTGGTCCTTCACTAACTATCGCATTCCAATCACCCATTATAACAATACATGCAATTCTTTTCTCTGTCTCTCTGCTAAGTTTTCTATTCTTCTACCTTTCCATCTGAATGATTACTTGTTAGCATATAGACCTGGATGACAACTAAGTCTTTATTTTTCCCTTTCAGTCTCATCATCATCATTATTCTTCCACTAACATATTCAACCTTGATAACCTTCTCCTTCAGTCTATTACGTATCCAAATTCCAACCCCATACATTCCATTTTTATGTTCAAGTGAATATTACATTCGGAAGTCGGCACTTTCTAGTTGTCCACAACCATCCCATCTCACCTCACACATTCCGAATACATCCAGTTTCTTTCTGGTCATTTCATGTTTGGCGTTTTCTAATTTCCCTTCCTGGAGAAGGGTAAAACATTCCAATTCCCAATCCTCAATAAGTCTTCCTTCCTCTTCTCCTTCCTTCCTTTTCCATTTTCCCTAATCTCTGGAGTCCTCATTGTATTCCATTTCCAGAGACCCGATTGAAGGGAAGCTTTACCTCCGGAATATTGTACAAAGAGGTCCAGCCCATGACCGTCTAGGGAAGTAATTCCAGTGGTGGTTTCCCGTTACCTTCCACTGTCCTCCACATCCTGTCTGCTCGCTTACCCAGTTTCCCGCTGGGGTTGGTTACGCAACCTTCCACTGGGTTGCTCAGCTTAACAGCTTGGGAATAAAATCAATAGGAATTCCAGGGAATCTGGGGTGGAATGACTGCATGGAAACTGCAGAGAAACTGAAAAAGAATTCTTTGTTGGATCGACGCTCAGGATATAGAAGAGTCAAAACAGCTTTCGGTAAAATTAAAGACGTCAAAATTTACTGCAAATTGAATCCTACATTCAAACATAGAGGAGACAGCAAACCAATGGAAAGAGTACACCGAAGGCCTATACCATGTGGAAAAGAAAGTTGTGGGTCTGACAGATGATGCTCAGTATCATGTGGTAGTAGATGTAGCCATCAAAGGGACACTTCTTACGTTATACTTCATAGTAAAAGCAAGACTAAGAAAAAATCAAGACATGTTGATAGCATACGTCGATTTAGGAAATGCGACAACGTAAAGCTGTGTATTTTCGGAATTCTCAGAAGAATAGGTGTAAGCTATAGCCAAAGACCGATAATACACAGCATGTGCAAGAACCTTGACGGAAAAATATGCTCGGACTAGAAAGGGTAAGCTGGGAATGCAATCTTTTGCCGAAACTGTTTAATCTGAGCTGGTCCCCTATCCATATCGAAAGACACTGAAGCTTCGACTCTAGAAAACGCTTTCGTCGGCATCTCGCTTGGCATC
Source organism: Schistocerca serialis cubense (assembly GCF_023864345.2). Lineage (NCBI taxonomy): Eukaryota > Metazoa > Arthropoda > Insecta > Orthoptera > Acrididae > Schistocerca > Schistocerca serialis. The sequence continues at coordinate 494,911,194 of NC_064638.1, forward strand.
AGCGGAATCGAGCTATGAGGCCTTAAAGCGCCGTACGCAGTCCGCCTCATGGTCTTGTCACCTGCACCAAATGGAAGTGTTAGTGAGTCTTGAGGGTCGGCGAGGGATCTGTACGCATGTGGAGTTGATGCAGCATGGCTGGCGCAGAGCTACGGAAATTCAGTGACATCATTCAAAGAACGTGTACGCAGTGTCATCGGAAAGTAAACTAGAGTTTCAAGTTATACCCTTAGTCTAGACACAGCAGTGGGGTGAAAGCGTTGCACTTGATTTACGAGCTAGTTTCCCATCCAGATTACGAGCTGTTTATGCACTGTTGAACATACTGTCTGGATTTTCTAAAGGTCAAAAGCCCAAAATGTACAGCATATATCATATGCTAATTTGGTTGGATTCCGGTGTACTGCATGTGGATTTTTTAAGTATGAAATGAAGGAAGAACTTAAGCCAACAAAACGTGAGCTCTGGGTTTAGTACGCAGACACTTGTCACCTTCTAGTATTAATGTACGTCACTGATTTCCTCTGTTTCATGGTGTTAGAGAGCGAGAAATTACGGGTGGAACCTTGTGTTGGTAGACAGTTCACTGATCTCTACAGTATTTATTTTTGGCTGAGTGCCATTTTGGTGGTTACCTTTATTCTTGCTGAATGTTTTAATTATTTTAAACTGTCTCAAAACGAAATAAATTTTCATACATTTTATTATTTTTCATAAGAAAAAAAGAGAGATTTTGGACAATCAGTGATTAATTTCATTCTAGGTGCTTGTGAAATAATTTGAGGCGGTTCTTTCTTTATTTTTTTATCTCTACTATTGTGGCAAAGTGTTTTTAAAACTTTGTTCATATCTGTCATAGTCAAGGGAAATTTTTTAATGAAATCAGGGCCCTTTATTTTAATATTTATTCTAGCATCGTTATTTAGTTTTCACCCTAAATGTATCACTGTTTTTTCCGAAGGGGCTTTTGTGCAGTTTTCTTTTATTTTAGAGTGTAAAGGGTTTAATGGCTTAGCCTATTATTATAATTGCTTTTTATGTGTGTTTTACATCATTGAAGAGTGTGATCCCGTCTGCATCATAAATTAAACCTGTCTTAAAAGATGACGTGTCAGGAATGCTGGTTCAAAATGGCTTTGAGCACTATGGGACTTAACTTCTGAGGTCATCAGTCCCCTAGAACTTAGAACTACTTAAACCTAACTAACCTAAGGACATATTGCACCCACAAAGGAAATGTTACACAACTTAATATTCTGGCTGTGTATGTTTTAAACAAATTTTGTTGTTCTTTTTCGATGGCCTTCATTGTTGGTAATCAAATTTCTATGTTGGCTGTTCTCCTTGGAGTTACTTGGTAAAACGAAATTATGAAAAATGTATATATTTGTTTGTGAATATGTGCGCTTAGCACCATCCTTTTCCGAACTGTTGGTAATTTTAAGAGATCTCGCTTGTAGCAGACACATGTTTGTTCGTGGCGTGTGGGTGGAAGCTTGGACCCGCGTAAATGTCACCTGCTTTGTTTCTGGGTACCGTTTGTCTCTTTTATTGCTTCATCGTGGTTTCTGGACCACATGCTACGCCGGGTAAGTCTTATTTAAACAAGTTATATCTGACATACAAGCTTCAGATTCATGAAATGGAGTGGAAGCTACCTTTCCCCAAGTTGTTCAGTGATTGTAGGGCCTCTTAAACCGACCTCTACACATCTCCATAAACACCATGGGAGAGGTAAGTACGGCCTGCACTGGTTGATCTAAGCTGATGAACGAAGAAAATAAGAGTACTGGAATTGTGGCAAAAAAAAAAAAAAAAAAAAAAAACGCTTTCACGATCGCTGCTTCTTGTATCCAAGCATACAGCAACCATTTGTATAAGAGAATTTCAGAATTTGAATACTGAAGTTGCCTTCCGTCCTCAGATGCAACAACTGAAATGTGGTTTATTTCCGTTACAGCAAAGTATTAGTTTGTTAAATTGGCAACGGAAAATAGATACACAGCAAATAAGTGAAGGCGCAGCTCTAAAAGGTGACAACCACCATACATAATTTTGGCAACTTTTTCCAAATTACCAATCCAATCATTGTGAACAACATATCAGTACTCATCGCAGTCATGTGTTGCAGACGAGTACCAACAATCACAATCACTAACATATCTGTCTCTATTAAAGCTATTCTTTCTAGTTAGAAAAACGTTTATATGCAGCTATAGGTCACAGACTCCCTACTAGATTGATTTCCGAGAGTTCGCTATGCAATTCTTGATGGTTACAGGAATGTTCATATCCACCTACAGCTCACATTTATATCTGGCTAAGGATCATAGACTCCCGACTGTCTTGATTTCTGAGTGATCAAGGAGCAGAGCACTCGTGAAAACCTGATATTTGGCTATGCCAATCGAGTTCAAGCTATAATTCTTTTTGTAGGGACAATATTAAGACCTTTTTGAGTACGATGAAAGAACACTCATTTAGTAAATTTTTAAGCTCCCAATTATTTTAGAACAAAGTTACGAATTTCGTGATATGTGGCGTATGTCGCTGTGTATTACAAGGCTTCTTTTGCTGCAAGCTTGACATAAAGACGCCTGTATGTCACAGCTGAAGCCGGTAACCGCAAAAATGAAAAAAGTTATTTTCGAGATTTGAGTAATTAATGTCAAAAATTTCTTCAAGGAGATAACAGCACTTCTCCGCCTTATGAGGTACGCAGCCAGTTCCGTTTTATGTGACAGCACATCGCTAGCAAGCGAAGAAACAATACGGAACCCAGCCTGTTGCTGAATTATGAAAACTACTATTCTACTGCGTAACTGCTGTTGACGTGAATCGCACGTGGAGAAATTAAGTGTGTTCTAGGCTGAAGAGGAACCTGTACAGACATTTCCAGAGGGAAGAGCATATAGCAACTGGAACAGACATCCAGCCGGCAGCAGCCTCAGGCACAGAGGGTGGAATGTGTGAGGGAAGGAGGGGTTGAGGGAGTGAGGAGGAGGAAGTTGGCCAGAGGCACTGTGGACAGGAGGCGGTGTAACTGCGGCCGCCTTTGGGGAAACGACCCAGTGTGGCTGAGCCCTGCGCTGCTAAGCTGCGGTACGCCTGTTGGCAGACAACTCGGCTCTCGCAGCGTGGCCATTCCTGCAGGGTCCTCCCAAGGCGCTAGGCTGCACCACAAATACCGCGGTCTTCGGCGTCGTTGCGTAAATCAAATTAATGGTGTGAACTTCGGTGGCTCTAACATGAGACGTCAGATGTTCATTATCAGTTAATCCAAGAAACAGTTTTTTTCTGAAATATGATGAAATTCTATGTTAGGAAAATGATCTCTCAGTTCTTATATCACTTTATTCGTGTACGCAAAGTATAATTCCTGCTGTTAATGTACAACTCCGATCTACAGGGTAGTCCATTGATAGTGACCCGGCCAAATATATCACGAAATAAGCATCAAATGAAAAAACTACAAATAATGAAACTCGTCCTGCTTGAAGGGGGAAACGAGATGGCGCTTTGGTTGGCCCGCTAGATGGCGTTGCCATAGGTCAAACGGATATCGACTGCGTTTTTTTTAAATAACAACCCCCATTTTTTATTGCAGATTCGTGTAATACGTAAAGAAATTAGTTGGACAACTTTTTGCGCTTTGTGATAGTGCGGACGGTATTTACTTCGTGATACATTACCCGTGTTAATATGGACCGTCTACCAATTGCAGAAAAGGTCGATATCGTATTGATGTATGGCTGTTGTTGTTGTTGTGGTCTTCAGTCCTGAGACTGGTTTGATGCAGCTCTCCATGCTACTCTATCCTGTGCAAGCTTCTTCATCTCCCAGTACCTACTGCAACCTACATCCTTCTGAATCTGCTTAGTGTATTCATCTCTTGGTCTCCCTCTACGATTTTTACCCTCCACGCTGCCCTCCAATACTAAATTGGTGATCCCTTGATGCCTCAGAACATGTCCTACCAACCGATCCCTTCTTCTGGTCAAGTTGTGCCACAAACATCTCTTCTCCCCAATCCTATTCAATACTTCCTCATTAGTTATGTGATCTACCCATCTAATCTTCGGCATTCTTCTGTAGCACCACATTTCGAAAGCTTCTATTCTCTTCTTGTCCAAACTATTTATCGTCCATGTTTCACTTCCATACATGGCTACACTCCATACGAATACTTTCAGAAATGACTTCCTGACACTTAAACCAATACTGGATGTTAACAAATTTCTCTTCTTCAGAAACGCTTTCCTTGCCATTGCCAGCCTACATTTTATATCCTCTCTACTTCGACCATCATCAGTTATTTTGCTCCCCAAATAGCAAAACTCCTTTACTACTTTAAGTGCCTCATTTCCTAATCTAATTCCCTCAGCATCACTACATTCCATTATCCTTGTTTTGCTTTTGTTGATGTTCATCTTATATCCTCCTTTCAAGACACTGTCCATTCCATTCAACTGCTCTTCCAAGTCCTTTGCTGTCTCTGACAGAATTACAATGTCATCGGCGAACCTCAAAGTTTTTATTTCTTCTCCATGAATTTTAATACCTACTCCGAATTTTTCTTTTGTTTCCTTTACTGCTTGCTCAATATACAGATTGAACAACATCGGGGAGAGGCTACAACCCTGTCATACTCCCTTCCCAACCACTGCTTCCCTTTCATGTCCCTCGACTCTTATAACTGCCATCTGGTTTCTGTACAAATTGTAAATAGCCTTTCGCTCCCTGTATTTTACCCCTGCCACCTTTAGAATTTTAAAGAGAGTATTCCAGTCAACATTGTCAAAAGCTTTCTCTAAGTCTACAAATGCTAGAAACGTAGGTTTGCCTTTCCTTAATCTTTCTTCTAAGATAAGTCGTAAGGTCAGTATTGCCTCACGTGTACCAGTGTTTCTACGGAATCCAAACTGATCTTCCCCGAGGTTGGCTTCTACTAGTTTTTCCATTCGTCTGTAAAGAATTCGTGTTAGTATTTTGCAGCTGTGACTTATTAAACAGATAGTTCGGTAATTTTCACATCTGTCAACTCCTGCTTTCTTTGGGATTGGAATTATTATATTCTTCTTGAAGTCTGAGGGTATTTCGCCTGTTTCATATATCTTGCTCACCAGATGGTAGAGTTTTGTCAGGACTGGCTATCCCAAGGCCGTCAGTAGTTCCAATGGAATGTTGTCTACTCCGGGGGCCTTGTTTCGACTCAGGTCTTTCAGTGCTCTGTCAAACTCTTCACGCAGTATCATATCTCCCATTTCATCTTCATCTACATGCTCTTCCATTTCCATAATATTGTCCTCAAGTACATCGCCCTTGTATAGACCCTCTATATACTCCTTCCACCTTTCCGCTTTCCCTTCTTTGCTTAGAACTGGGTTTCCATCTGAGCTCTTGATATTCATACAAGTCGTTCTCTTATCTCCAAAGGTCTCTTTAATTTTCCTATAGGCGGTATCTATCTTACCCCTAGTGAGATAGGCCTCTACATCCTTACATTTGTCCTCTAGCCATCCCTGCTTAGCCATTTTGCACTTCCTGTCGATCTCATTTTTGAGACGTTTGTATTCCTTTTTACCTGTTTCACTTACTGCATTTTTATATTTTCTCCTTTCATCAAGTAAATTCAATATTTCTTCTGTTACCCAAGGATTTCTACTAGCCCTCGTCTTTTTACCTACTTGATCCTCTGCTGCCTTCACTACTTCATCCCTCAAAGCTACCCATTCTTCTTCTACTGTATTTATTTCCCCCATCCCTGTCAATTGCTCCCTTATGCTCTCCCTGAATCTCTGTACAACCTCTGGTTCTTTTAGTTTATCCAGGTCCCATCTCCTTAAATTCCCACCTTTTTGCAGTTTCTTCAGTTTTAATCTACAGGTCATAACCAATAGATTGTGGTCAGAGTCCACATCTGCCCCTGGAAATGTCTTACAATTTAAAACCTGGTTCCTAAATCTCTGTCTTACCATTATATAATCTATCTGATACCTTTTAGTATCTCCAGGGTTCTTCCATGTATACAACCTTCTTTCATGATTCTTAAACCAAGTGTTAGTTATGATTATGTTGTGCTCTGTGCAAAATTCGACCAGGCGGCTTCCTCTTTCATTTCTGTCCCCCAATCCATATTCACCTACTATGTTTCCTTCTCTCCCTTTTCCTACACTCGAATTCCAGTCACCCATGATTATTAAATTTTCGTCTCCCTTCACAATCTGAATAATTTCTTTTATTTCATCATACATTTCTTCAATTTCTTCGTCATCTGCAGAGCTAGTTGGCATATAAACTTGTACTACTGTAGTAGGCGTGGGCTTCGTATCTATCTTGGCCACAATAATGCGTTCACTATGCTGTTTGTAGTAGCTTACCCGCATGCCTATTTTCCTATTCATTATTAAACCTACTCCTGCATTACCCCTATTTGATTTTGTGTTTATAACCCTGTAGTCACCTGACCAGAAGTCTTGTTCCTCCTGCCACCGAACTTCACTAATTCCCACTATATCTAACTTCAACCTATCCATTTCCCTTTTTAAATTTTCTAACCTACCTGCCCGATTAAGGGATCTGACATTCCACGCTCCGATCCGTAGAACGCCAGTTTTCTTTTTCCTGATAACGACATCCTCTTGAGTAGTCCCCGCCCGGAGATACGAATGGGGGACTATTTTACCTCCGGAATATTTTACCCAAGAGGACGCCATCATCATGTAATCATACAGTAAAGCTGCATGCCCTCGGGAAAAATTACGGCTGTAGTTTCCCCTTGCTTTCAGCCGTTCGCAGTACCAGCACAGCAAGGCCGTTTTGGTTATTGTTACAAGGCCAGATCAGTCAATCATCCAGACTGTTGCCCTTGCAACTACTGAAAAGGCTGCTGCCCCTCTTCAGGAACCACACGTTTGTCTGGCCTCTCAACAGATACCCCTCCGTTGTGGTTGCACCTACGGTACGGCTATCTGTATCGCTGAGGCACGCAAGCCTCCCCACCAACGGCAAGGTCCATGGTTCATGGGGGGGGATGTATGGCTATTGTGATCAAAATATCCAACGGGCGTGAGCTATGTATACTGCTCGGTATCCTGGACGACAGCATCTAGGTGTCTGGACCGTTCGCCGCATAGTTACGTAATGTAAGGAAACAGGGAGCGTTCAGCCACATGTGAAACGTCAACCACGACCTGCAACAAATGATGATGCCCAAGTAGGTGTTTTAGCTGCTGTCGCGGCTAACCCGCACATCAGTAGCAGACAAATTGCGCGAGTATCGGGAATCTTAAAAACGTCGGTGTTGAGAATGCTACATAAACATCGATTGCACCCGTACCATATTTCTATGCACCAGGAATTGCGTGACGACGACTTTGAACGTCGTGTACAGTTCTGACACTGGGCACAACAGAAATTACGGGACGAACAGATTTTTTGCACGCGTTCTATTTAGCGACGAAGCATCATAAACCAACAGCAGTAACGTAAACCGGTATAATATGCACTATTGGTCAACGGAAAATCCACGATGGATGCGACAAGTGGAACATCTGCGACCTTGGCGAGTTAATAAGCGGCATTAAGGGAGGAACGATAATTGGCCCCCATTTTCTCGATGGCAATCTAAGTGGTGCAATGTATGCTGATTTCCTACGTAATGTTCTACCGATGTTACTACAAGATCTTTCACTGCATGACTGAATGGCGATGTACTACCAACATGATGGATGTCCGGCACATAGCACGCGTGCGGTTGGAGCGGTATTGAATAGCATATTTCATGACAGGTGGATTGATCGTCGAAACATGGCCCGCACATTCACCGGATCTGATGTCCCCGGATATCTTCCTGTGGGGAAAGATGAAGGATATTTGCTATCGTGATCCACCGTCAACGCATGACAACATGCGTCATGGCATTGCTAATGCAAACATTACGGAAGGCGAACTACTCGCTGTTGAGAGGAATGTCGTTACACGTATTTCCAAATGCATTGAGGTTGACGGACATCATTTTGAGCATTTATTGCATTAACGTGTTATTTACGGGTAATCACATTGTAACACCATGCGTTCTCAGAAATGATAAGTTCACGAAGGTACATGTATCACATAGGAACAACCGAAATAAAATGTTCAAACGTACCTATGTTCTGTACTTTAATTTAAAAAACCTACCTGTTACCAACCGTTCGTCTAAAATTGTGAGCCATATGTTTGTGCCCATTACAGGGCCATCTATCACAAAGCGAAAAAGTGATCCAACTGAAACATTCATATTTCTTTACGTACTACACGAATATGTAATAAAAAAATGGAGATTCCTATTTAAAAAAGACGCAGTTGATATCCGTTTGACCTATGGCAGCGCCATCTAGCAGGCCAACCATAGCACCATCTGGTTTCCCCTTCAAGCTAGACAAGTTGCGTTCTTCGTAGTTTTTTCGTTTGACGCTTATTTCGTGAGATATTTGGCCCAGTCACGATCAATGGACCACCCTGTATATTCTATGCTTGTCAAGTAATCGGTAAAATCTTTGCATGGTGGAAAATAATCTTTGCGCGTAAGCGTAAACCCAATGTGCAGAGCATGTTCAAACGATGAAACTGTCGTAAAGTATAAGGAAAACGTTTCGATTGTGTAATAGGTATATTTTTCAATCAATCTGAGCTTCCTTCCAGGAACGCTTAAGGACAAAAAAAGAAAAAAAAGCGTCAAACCAACACGTAAGAACAAATGTAAACGTGCGTAACAATCATTTAATATGTTTTCAGTTGCATGCGGATAAGGATATTTTTCTATATTATGCAAGTCAGCTACGCAGCATATAAAGTGGAGCTAAATACTGAAATATTGGAATACAGTACAGGGACGACGACGTAATGCTACGATTCTGAGACGTAATCAAACAAGAGTATTCATCTAAACCTCTAATAGAAACAAAATAAAGTATCTTCTACTGGATGGATCCTCCATCAAAAATCTTTGATTCTAAAATTGTCTGAATGAATTAAATAAACTGGTGAGGTATGGAAAAATTAACAGCTTGACGCAAATGACATTTTACTCCATCATTATACAGAGAGAAACGCTATATCACCATAATAACATGTGGAATATTCGTCAGTCTTATTTATTTTATTTGTCCTTACTTTACGTTCCCCCATTAGTGCATGGTACGGGAGGCAACCGTTTGTGACCCTCTGGTTTTCAGAATTAAAGTAATATAAAAACAGATACAAAATAAACTAAGTGTACTGAATTTAAAATGAATGGATCGATGGGGATGAAATCGTTAATATGCAACGCCATGAAAATGTATCAGTACAAACGATTTCATGCTAAATCTACATTGTAATGAGCTTTTGGAGATCACTGTATGTGTGGATACAGGGCTACAAGACCGCTATTCCATGGTCATCGACAGCAATTTTCTTAACCATGTTTTCTATTTCAATTCTTTTTTTCCATTTACTTCCGGCTTTCATCCAACTCATTCGACCGGTCATTAAGATTATCATAATAACCTTTGTCGGTTCTGGTTCCTTATTTATTACATTTCATCTTCCCGTATTCAGTAGTGTGGTTTTTCTTCCTGGTTAAGGTTCTTGAGAAGAAAAGAAAAACCAGGGATTTTTTCCTTCTTAATTTGGTATGTCTGTCATCCAACTACAATAATAAATGGCTTTACAGATGTCATCTTCTTGAAAGTTAAGAGGTAACATAGAGAACTTAACCGCTCAGTCTTCAGCAGTGAGAACTAATAATTTCCATAATTTGGTGAACTACTTCTCTCCTTTGACAACTAAACTGATGCTTCAAACCTCATGGTTACTGAAGATCATCACTATCTGGGTATATGACAGCGTGCTGCCACTCGATTTCACACATTAAATTTCTTACAGAATAGTGAGATCAGCACTAAATCTTGATCCGTTCTTTGTTTTGTGGTTTCTTTTGGGCTTTAAAATATCAAATGTTCAAATGTGTGTGACATCTTATGGGACTTAACTGCTAAGGTCATCAGTCCCTAAGCTTACACACTACTTAACCTAAATTATCCTAAGGACAAACACACACACCCATACCCGAGGGAGGACTCGAACCTCCGCCGGTACCAGCCGCTTTAAAATACCAAAGTCTTTGAGGGTGGAAGTCTTTTCACACACTACACAAAATGAAATCTCAGTCATTAGTAAGCATTGCTTACCCTTAAGATGCCAATGCTGGTGAGACATCTCTAGAACTGTTATTTAAATACTACTGTAATTAAAACCACAGAGTGTTATTCTGCAATTCAATACTTAATCCCGTTTTTCTCCATTTGTTTAAAATCCGATCGTCGATAAACCATTACTCCTCCAAAAATGGAGGAGGCCATCGTGTCGTTACAGTTTCTTGTCACTAATAGGCCACGAAACGCCCCTCCCCCCCTCCGCACCACCACCGTCACCTGTAGTAACGAAGGGGGTGAGGGCACCAACATCGACATCACGTTGATGTCAGCAAATATTTCTGGCAATATTCAAAATTGTATGGTCAGAGACATGGTTCACAACAAGTGACCACTACCTAATCACTTTCACACTGTCTGACAGAGTGCCGCTGGGACAAAGGGTGGGAAGTGTAGCTCAAATATAATAGAACAGACTGGGAGCACCTTGCAAGAGAGTTTGACGCCCCGATATGATTGGAAGGTGACGACGACGTCAGCAGACACGCCGGAGAACTGGTGAGTGCACTCAGCAGAGTGGTGAAGGCAGCTGCACCAACCAGGAGGAGAGCCGTAGCGGCCTCTCCGTCACCATGGTCTGCAGAGCTAGAGCAGATGCGTCAGTCTGTCAGGAGGGCGAGGTGGTACTACCAGAGAAGTGTCGCCTGGGAAGAAAAACAACGATGGTTGCGAACCTACAGAGACGCCAAGGAGCAGTTCCAGGAAGAGCTAACAGTAAGGGTTCAGAGCTGGGAAAAATATGTCCAGAGCCAAATGGCTATTGATCCGTGGGGCATTCCCTACAAAATAGTGAGAGAGAAAATCCGGTCAACAAAGGTGCTCTCCATCGTCAGGGATGAGAACCGGATGACGGGATCCTTGCAGGAAACTGCTGAAGTCGTCCTCCTATCCCTGCTCCCTGAAAACAAGGTATAAGAGGATACAGAAGAGCAACGTCCAATTAGGCAGGCAGTTCAGGGAGAACATGTGGATAACACTGTGGTGTATCCGTTCTCCGAGGAAGAAGTGGCGGCACGTACAAAATCGTACAAGAGAGTTAAGGCCCCAGGACAAGACGGCATTGTAGCGGAGGTGGTGCAATACCTCGCTCCTAAACTGGGAACACCTCTGGCAGGAATATACACTCATGCTCATACATTGAGGATAATGGTGATAGTGGTGAAACAACGCTCTGGTGGGCGGTTTGCGGGTTTAAATCACGTCGGGGTGTGACCATGTGGTGCACCTGACCTGCAGTCGTCGCACGGTGGCGCTGGCAACAGTCCACATACGAAGAGGTGTGGTGGTGCATGTCAGAGTGCGTTTCAGCGAGTAAGTGTGCAGACGTTTTCAAAAGGCGTTAATGGTGACTGTGTTTTGAAATTGGCTCAAAGAACACATATTGATGACCTTACGATGGGTAGAGAACAAGAGCGACTGGAGGCTGGTCAAACACAGCAGGTCGTCGCACAGGCCCTATGTGTGCCACAAATTGTGATCTCAAGATTATGGCAACGATTCCAGCAGACAGGAAACGTGTCCATGCGGTGCAGTACGGGACGTCCACAGTGTACAGCACCACAAGAAGACCGATATCTCACCATCAGTGCCCGCAGACGGCCATGGAGTACTGCAGGTAGCCTTGCTTGAGACCTTACTCCAGCCTCTGGATCAGTTGCCTCCACACACAGCCTACAAACTACTGAACAGACATGGTTTGTTCGGCCGGAGACCTGTAAGGTGCATTCCACTGGCTCCTGCTCACAAGAGAGCCTGTAAAGCCTGGTGTCAAGAACACAGTACATGGTCACAGGAACAATGGTCCCAGGTTATGTTCACGGATGGGTCCAGGTCTAATCTAAACAGTGATTCTCGCCTAGTTTTCATCTGGCGTGAACCAGGAACCAGATACCAACCCCTTAATGTCTTCCAAAGGTCCTGAATGGAGGTCGTGGTTTGATGGTGTGGTGTGGGATTATGATTGGTGCACATACATCCCTGCATGTCTTTAACAGAGAAACTGTAAAAGGTCAGGTGTATCGGGATGTCATTTTGCACGGTGCAGTGGGTCCCACCTTCCTCCTGATGGATGATAACCCACGGCGTCACCGACCTGCCATTGTGGAGGAGTACCATGAAACAGAAGATATCAGGCGAATGTAGTGGCCTGCCTGTTCTCCAGACCTAAACCCCATCGAGCACGTCTCGATGCTCTCGGCCGACGTAACGCTGCACGTCTTCAAACCCCTAGGACATTTCAGGAGCTCCGACAGGCACTGGTGCAAGAAAGGGAGGCTATACCCCAGCAGCTGCTCGACCACCTGATCCAGAGTATGCCAACCTGTTGTGCGGCCTGTGTACGTGTGCATGGTGTTTATATCCCATATTGATGTTGGGGTACATGCGCAGGAAACAGTGGCGTTTTGTAGCACATGTGTTTCGGGACTTACTAGACTATGAAAGGGCAATGACTATACTGACACAAAGGTGCCAAACAACGAAAGTGAAAATAGCACCCAATAAATCGGCATACTTATTGTTAAAGGGCCAATTGTCCAGAAATCCAATGGTACGGATCGAGGACTCACCAGTTATTCGGCGTCGCGAGGCGCGATACTTGGGTGCCTTCATAGACGAAAACCGGAGTTTTGCCCAGAACATCGAAGCGGTGACCCAATGGTCCTTAGGAGTACTGAACAACTTAATTATTATCGGGCATAGAAGATTCTACCTACCATCAGAACTGATCAAATTATATCACAACATCATTCCCACTTCCATCGTTGGTTACAGGTCCAGAGTCTGGGAACACAGGCTCACGAGGGTCATACCTGGCATGGTCGTGAGGAACGTGCAGAGCAACATGTTCCTGCGTTTGATTGGAGCTTACTGAACATCTCCTGGGGGGGAGGGCATTGCTGATGAACATAGGGCTGTGTCCCTTTGACATAAAAATCAGGTAACAAGCAGCTTTGTATTGGGTCACGAGAGGGGAAGTTGAAAAAACTGAACATATTCTGCGGGTGCAGGTAGGGGATAAGTTTGCAATCACAAGAAGGGGGAAGAACTGTGGCAAGAATTTTGGAATTATGAAGAGACGGGACGAAGGACTTACAACTGCTGCCTAACATCAAGAAACGGCTCCAGCTCACATATTTCCAACCAAGTAAAGGGTTGCTGCACTTCCTACGGGGCATGACCATACCCGGCATATCTTTGCCAGTTCGGCAATAGGGCTACCCGCTCGTGTGACTGTGGTGCTGAAGTAGGCACTCCGGACCACGTGAACTACGAGTGTCCCCGTTTCGATGGCGTAGCCACTGACCTCAGACGACAGTTACCAAATAGAGACACCTGTCAGACTCTTATCACCTAACCACATTCAGAACCACTGACAGTCTGGGCAACGGGGTATCAGCAAAAGTCCTGCAAGAATACCGTAGGGAGACTCAGTGAATCGTAGGAAATTAAATGACATTCCTCGCAGCTATCACATTCCGCTGGGACGTGGACTGGCCGATCAAAGTGACGGTCGGAATCCGCCACGTCTTTGAACAGGGGGAAGGTACGAAACAAACCCAGGCTTGACTCAAAGCACACTAATGATTACTAATAGTAGTTAGGAAGTTTTAAGTAGGGTATAGTCTTTTGCAAATCACTAACAGTAGCCTACCAGCAGCGGCTTCCAGTTAAGGGCAGCCCAGTGCCAGGGGCACGCCCGCTGGAGTTAGCTCGGTGGTCATGGCCAAGAATAAATAGGTTTGTAGATCTGCTGGCAAGCTTGTAACGCTGCCGGAGCAAGCTTGCTAGGATAGTTAGAATAGTATAACAGTAGCTAGAATACTATCGCCCATAGTGTAACATAGCTCCTCATATCCTGTAGTAAGTAGAATGAAGGAAATCTAACAAAGAGTATTAAAAGTAAAAAAATAATTGTATTGTATATGATTGAGACCCACTAATGTGCCGGCCGCGGTGGTCTAGCGGTTCTAGGCGCGCAGTCCAGAACCGCGCGACTGCTACGGTCGCAGGTTCGAATCCTGCTTCGGGCATGGATGTGTGTGATGTCCTTAGGTTAGTTAGGTTTAAGTAGTTCTAAGTTCTAGGGGACTGATGACCACAGTAGTTAAGTCCCATAGTGCTCAGAGCCATTTGAACCATTTTGAACCCACTAATGTGCAAGGTTGTGGGTTATGATGTATCAATATTATTTGTAGAATAAAGAAGAAAAAAAGAAGGAAAAAACACTACTCTGGTATTGGTTTTTCTTCTTTTCTGTCTGGGTCGTATTGGTCCAGTCACAAATTAAAAATAATTCCCATCCCCCAGCTGTCAGAAAGGCTTTCGGCAGGTTCCCCTCGGCTGTAAGGCAAATGCTGGAACTGGTAGTACCCTAGCAAGTATTCATAATAGGGATTCCATTTTCCCCACTACTCTCTCCTTGTACAGGGCGAAACACAATTAAATAACCCATTTTTCGAAATCCCGAAATCCCTTCCCATTGCGAGCATAAGTTTGAAATTTGAATCAAATGTGCCCAAGTAATGGTGGAAAAGCGTGGAGCCCTGCGACGTCAGCCTCGGGCTCGACGACGCTTCAGGCGGCAAGGCCACAGCCAGAGGTTCATCTGACGTGTAAGGTAGGTCAGTGATGCCACATTGGAACCAAATTTCAACACAACTCTGCCCAGCGACACCGTGGACGTGTCAGTGTGGAAAGGTCGTCGCACTTCCTCTCACCAACATTTCACATCTTCTTTTGAAGCCTCTGTGATGGAGGTTAGAACGACGACATCTAACGTTGATATCAGGAAGTTTTCTTATGGATGAGCGAGGAAAAGGTTTCAGACACATCGCTGTTCGGAATCAACACGAAAACACTTCAAAGAGTGGCAGGAAGCGCGTCACTGAAACCGTCTTTTCCCTTTGGGCGCTGATTTCGGCACATTTAGAGTTGCAAACCGCAGTTTTCTCTGTGATAAAAGAGCAACAGAACAACGTTCTTCACAAAAAAATGGTTCAAATGGCTCTAGCTACTATGGGACTTAGAACTACTTAAACCTAACTAACCTAAGGACATCACATACATACATGCCTGAAGCAAGATTCGAACCTGAAACCCTAGCAGCAGCGTGGTTCCGCAATGAAGCGCCTAGAACCGCTGGGCCACAACTGCCGGCTCTCGACAACCTATGACGCTGCTGACACCCCCGATCCCTTCCATGCTTCTCCAAGGACATAGTGTGGATTCATCCTCATTGAGAGTGATCGCACCCCTTTAGCGTGCAAATGAAATTTCAGTGTGATGCAAAGCTGAAAAAGACGCTCTTTCAGTGTCGTCCCGTTACTCATCTTACTGTTACCAATCGTTTTTGAGCGCTAATCTGCAGTAATTAATGCCCTAAGGAAAGGGGAGGTTTCTTTGACCCCCTTATGCCACCCACTGAAGCTTTTTAGTGTCGATTCTGAACGGCGGGGTGTGTGAAATATTTTTCTCAGCCAGCCGTAAAAAAGCTGTGTGATTTTAACAATGATCGTTCTGACTTCATCGCAAAAGCGTCGTAAGAAAGGGTGAAATGTGGCTAAGAAGGGATGTGACGACACGTCCTTCGTAGTGTTTGGCAGAACTGTGGTGAAATTTGGTGCCAATGTGACATCATTGTCCCACGTTACACGTCTCATGACCTTCCGAGCTGTGGCCTTCTTTTCGCATGTGACGACAACTTGTTGTTTGAAGCCGAGGGTGACGACTTACGGAGCTGTGCTTTTGAACCCTCACTATATACACCTTTGAGATAAATTTCAATCTGATACGCGGTAATTCTGTCGCGCAGTATATTTAGCTGCGAAGTCCCTGACTCCTCAATGGATCATTAAACGAACAGTAAGTTCTATGTTTAGGAGTAGACGAATAAGAAGTATTAATAACGTGATTTAATATTATATATTCTAAATAATAGTTGGTCTGAAAACCGAGAAAAATGTAGTAGTGACACACGAAATTATACGTAAATAATTTTTATCATGCTACTTAATTATTGAGACTGCACTGTACCGTGTGCAAAATGCAGCCATATTAATATTGCATACCGATCCCTGGAAAGTAGCGTAAAATAAAATATCAGCTTTCTGCGTACCTTCGCATGTAACAATATTCTGCGCGGTTTGTGTTGAGAGTGCCCTGCAGTGTGTGTGAAGTTATTACTGCAGTTACCTCTGTTTCTGTCAAGCAGCCTTCATAACAGTGAAAAAGCCTGTAATATGCGGCCAATAAAACGTATAACAGAAACCACAGAGCAATGCAAAACTCGACAGATACAAAACTATTGTTATGTGGCTTCCATCGTTGTAATAGCTCGGTATAGAGTTATTGTTCTGCTCTACTATTGCATTCAGTGAACCCGCACACGAAGTGCATATCGGTCTTCATCTGTAACGCTGTCCATTCTGCTATGTATGACTGTTAACGCACAACACTGCCGGCAGAGCAAAATGGAGATATAAGACAGCGGTATTAAATGCTATGCTAAGGGTGAAGAGGTAAGTGGACAATAGTGTTGTTTGTAACGAGTCCTGTGAGTGAATGGAGCGATTTTGTTCACATATAAGACACACAGTGCATACTGTCACCGTTTGTACTACAGTGCAGGAGTTTTCATTGAAATAGCTATACGAAGACAAATGGGTGTAAGAAATTAAACGAAATCAAATAACTGTGTGACGATCAGCCGGAGACTTCGGGTCTCTTATACCTAAATACTCAGAAGATACCCATACACAGTCTCCGATATTTTGTCGGTGGAGTTCAGATTCACCCCGCATACACAATAAACTGATTGCTTTATTTTTTATTTACCTAGACCAGTTCGATATCGGAGTACATGACCATCCTCAGTGGTCCTGCAGAAGATAGACAATGTCCAATACTATAAACGTTGAACCCTCTAATACACACACTTCATTTTCCAAGACCGCAATCATTTGTACAGTGATAACTAGATTCACCAAATATGAACTGCCGTTTTCATATCACATTAGTAGAAGCAATAGCGTCTTCAACGGCCGCTATTTGTAGACACTACGTAGTGTCACGTTGTAGACGCTACAGCCTGTACCAATATTATTTGAAAATGACAGTTCGGATTTGTCGAAACTAGTCGTCACTGTACAAACAGATGCGATCTTGACAAATAACGTGTACGTATAAGAAGAGTTCAACATTTAGAGTTACCGATCGCCTCACAGAAGACTGACTATATTACATTTCATATGGTTTATGTAGTTTATTGCGGGACGCGTTCACAGTTTTAGGTTTGACTTCCCAGCAATTAAGTAAAATTTATTCTCGTGCCCTCATAGAATTTCCGTAAATTTCTTGGAATCTTTACCTCTATTTGACTTTTAGTTGGCTTTCAGCACCCCCTAGTCTTGTTACAACTACTAACTTCAGTTGGAATGTTGACATGTTCCATATGAAGCAACGTGCTTTAATTACCAGCGATGTATTTGACGATAAGAGATATCGGTATTCTATATTCGTTCTGCATAATGCGCGTAGTACTTTGTAAGATTCAGGCGATGTGTGTATTCGATCAAAAAAATGGCTCTGAGCACTATGGGACTCAACATCTTAGGTCATAAGTCCCCTAGAACTTAGAACTACTTAAACCTAACTAACCTAAGGACATCACACACACCGACATCACACACACCCATGCCCGAGGCTGGATTCGAACCTGCGACCGTAGCAGTCCCGCGGTTCCGGACTGCAGCGCCAGAACAGCTAGACCACCGCGGCCGGCTGTATTCGATCGAAAGTAAAATATATAAAATACACTAAAGAGCAAACGAAACTGATACACCTAACTAATATCGTGTAGGGCGTCCACGAGCACGCAGAAGTACCACAACACGACGTGCCATGGACTCGACTAGTGTCTGAAGCACACCACGGATCCTGCAGGCTGTCCATAAATCACCATGTGATGTGGAAATCTCTTCGGAACAGCACACTGCAAGGCTTGCAAGATATGCTCTCAAGAATGCTTCATTGGTTCACTGGCGTCACGTAGGATAATGTTGTGGAAGCTACACAATATTTCGACGAGACAGCTGCTCGTCATCTTCAGCTGCTGACTGACGTGATGCTGCAATGCCTCTGCCAATATATACGCTGACTCGCTAGAGGAGAACAGGCGCTAAGGGTTAAGGCTATAACGCCATCATAGACGAATCATAGAGCATGGCGACATTCAGGGCCTCCTGCCGTATAAAAGAGCAACGGGCTTCTCATTCGCGACGCGGGAAAAGTGCTGCCGCAAATAACGACAAAGCGCGCGTGCGGGCAGTGTTGGCACCCAGTTTAAATGTGAGGACTTTGGCTCTCCGTCTGTGTTGACCTGTATTCGTTCGATTGTGGCCAACGATGTCTTGGTACCGACAGTACCGGTTCCCATGCCTTGCTGAGTTGAAATCACGTGTGTCTATTGATGAGGTCGTCACTTATACTAATTTCGACTGCTTCTTTGATGATGGAATCCCAGTACGTGGAAGCGGAGGAAAGGATCTTTGTCTTTCCGTAGTTCATGCTGTGTCCCGTGTGAAGACAGTGTTAAGCGGCAGCAGACTTTTCTGGCTGACCCAGTCTGGTGTGACGTCTATGTTCAGCACATCTATCCTTAACAGTGCGACACGTGAGGCCTATGTATGATTTCCCTCACTGGCACGGGATTTTATATATATCCCTGGTCTGCTTGGACCTAGGTCGTCTTTAACAGAGCCCAGCAAAGTTTACACTCGTGCTGGAGGGCGGAAGACATGTCTGAGTTGATGTTTTTTCAACAGTCTGACAATCTTGAACGACACGCCGTCAACGTACTGTTGAAAAACCATACTCGTGGAGTTCTCTGTTTCTCCTTTCTGTTCTTGAGCTTAGTGCATGCAGGTTTCAATGCAATGCTGATCTGTTTATCAAAGTACCCGTTTTGTAAAACCACAGAGCGAAGATGGCTGAGCTCTGCTGATAAGCTCCCTGCATCGGAGATAATTCTAGCCCTATGAACGAGAGACCGCAACACGCCACTGCATTGAGATGGGTGACGGCAGCTCGTAGCTCGTAGATATATGTCAGTATGAGTCGGTTTCCGAAACACGCTGTGACCCAAGGAACCGTCTGCTTTTCTGCTGACCAAGACATCAAGAAACGGGATCTTTTCATTTTTCTCCATTTCCATGGCGAAGAAAATGCTGGGATGGAGGTATTTAAGGTGTTCCAGAAATGCAGGAAGCGTTGCTGCTCAGTGTGGCCAAACAATCAAAGTGTGTCGTACACATATCTCCAGATTATTTAGGTTTCAAGACCGCTGACTGAAGTGCTTTATCCTCTAAATCTTCCATAGAAAGGTTAGCTACTACTGCCCAAGTCCATCGGAATGCACAATGGATGCAGGTGATCAGACAGGATGCTTACGTACGTGTCTCCTGTCAGAGTCCTATCTAGAAGTATCAGGGTTCCCACATCACTCCAACTGCACACACCCCGCATCATTATAGAGCTTTCACCAGCTTGAACAGTCCCCTGCTGACATTCAGGGGCTATGGATTCATGAGGTTGTCTCTAAACCCGTACACATCCATCCCCTCGATATAATTTCAACGAGATTCGTCAGACCAGGCAATGTGTTACCAATCATCAACATTCCAATGTCGGTGTTGACGGGTCCATTCGAGGCGTAAAGCTTTGTGTCGTACAGTAATCAAAGGATGTTTCTAGAAAGGTTCGCACGCTGACACTTGTTGATGGCCCAGCATTGAGGTCTTCAAAAATGTTCGGAAGGGTTGCACTTCTGTCACGTTGAACGATTGTCTTCAGTCTCCGTTGGTCCCGTTCTTGTAGGATTTGACGTTTTACCTGAATCCCGATATTCACGGTACACTTGTTAAAAGGTCGTACGGGAAAATCCCCACTACATCGCTACCTCGGAGACGCCGTGTCCCATCGCTCGTGCGCTGACTATAACACCACGCTCAAACTCACTTGAATCTTCTTTGACGATTCAGTGTATAGTTACTATAAAAGTTAGAGTAAACTATACACTCTCCTCTTACTACGTAACGTGCTGCCCTCTATCTTGCGTTACAGGAAGTTGAGCTTGACACGCATCGAAACCACACAGCGGATTAACGACCGTGGGCTCGTGCTCCGTCCAGCGAAAGTGTAGTTTTTGGGCGTTATCCCACGCCCGTTAACTAAAATGCTTAGCTGGTCGACAATTTCTACCTCAGTAGATACGACACACAAACGGTTAGAATACGATCACACACAGAACAAAGTTTACAAAAATTAAAAAACGATTTCCATTGCTTTGGTAACTTACGACTACTGCAATACTAACGGTATCCGGCCGCGAAATAAAATGAAATAAATTTGCCTGATTTAGGATATCATGGACTCCGCACTAGACACAGTTAACGCGAAGAAGGACTTAAAAGTGAAATGTATGAAATATCTAAAAGGTTATCATAAGTAGCTAATGAGGTCGTTTTATCTCGTGACCAGTTCTTCATGCAGGAGAACATTTGTGAAATTGCTGGTCTCTTTGTTCATTTAGAATATTATTCTAATCTTTTTTCAGAACGGAAATGAGTTCTACTTCTTCAAGGATGTTGAAATATCTGCCTTTGTCAGCAGTGAGCGAAACTGACATTTGCTCCAATACTTCTGTCATTGATGACTTCCTTCTTTCAGGTATATACTTAATACTGAGGGATTATTTTCAAAATTACTCCTGTATTCATGAAATCACTATTTGGTATTTCTCCGTGTTGTGAAGAAAGGTACTTAATTTGAGGGGTGATAGTATTGGTGAATTTAAATAATAAATTTCAAATGAACATATTCCCTTGTCTTAACTGTACAAGAGATGTATCTACATCTATATCATACTCTGCAAGCCACCTAATGGTGTGTGGGGAAGGGTACTTTCGGTACCACTATCTGATCCCTCCAACCCTGCGCCAGTCGCGAACAGTGCGTGGGAAGAATGATTGTCGGTAAGTCTGTGTATTTGCTCTAATTTCTCGAATTTTTTCCTTGCGGTCAATACGCGAGATGTACGTGGGGGAACTAATATGTTGTCTGATTCCTCCTGAAAAGTGCTGTCCCGAAATTTCAATAGTAAATCCTCAGTGATGCACAAAGCCTCTCCTGTAACGTCTGCGAGTGGAGCTTGTTTAGCATCTCCATAACGCTCTTTCGCCAGCTAAACGATCCCATGACGAAACGCGCCGCTCTTCGATGGATCTCCTCTATCTCCTCTATCAGTCCAGCCTTATAGACATCCCAGACAGAAGAACAGTACTCAAGAGTCGGGCGAACAAGTGTCTGGTGTCTGCTTTTCTCACTATCAGTTTTTATATGGTTTTACTTAAGGTCGCTCCGGATAGTTACGCCTAGATATTTTACGGCAGACACTGTCTCCAGCTGTTTGTCATCAACTGTGTAGCTGCACAGTAGTGGACTTCTTTTCCTATGTATGTGCAGTATGTTACATTTATTTACGTTCAGGGTCAACTGCCTGAGTCTGTTCACCAATTCTCTGTAGGTCGTTCTGCAAATTCTTACAATCTTTGGCCGGCCGTTGTGGCCGAGCGGTTCTAAGTGCTTCAGTCCGTCGCAGGTTCGATTCCTGCCTCGGGCATGGATGTGTGTCATGTCCTTAGGTTAGTTAGGTTTAAGTAGTTCTAAGTCTAGTAGACTGAAGACCTCAGATGTTAAGTCCCATAGTGTTCAGAGCCATTTTTTCTTACTATCTTCTGGCTTTGCTACTTTGGTATAAACAACTGCATCATCTGCGAATAGCCTTAAGGAGCATCCGACGCTTTCTACTAGATCATATATATTTTTGTTGTAAACAGCAACGGACCTATAACACTTCCCTGTAGTAGGCCCGATATTACCTTTACCTCTGTCTATTTAGTTCCGTTAAGAGCGGCGTGTTGAGTTCTGTCTGCAAGAAAGTCTTGAATCCAATCGTAGGTCTGCTCCAATACTCCATAAGCTCATATTTTTTTCATTAAACGGCAATGCGGGACGGTGTCAAATGCCTTACTGAAATCAAGGAACAAGGCATCAGTCTGAGCGCCGTTGTCCACTGCGCTGTAGATCTCATGGAGGAACAGAGCGAGCTGAGTTACGCAGGATCTCTGTTTGCGGTGTACATGTTGATTTTTTTAGAGGAGATGTTCATTTTCCAAAACGTCATACTTCTTTAGCATGAAACATGTTCCATATATCTATAACAGATTGACGTTAACGATATAGGTCTATAACAGTATGTATCTGTCTTACGACCTTTCTTAAGAGCGGGAATGATCTGCGTCTTTTTTCAGTAATTAGGTACTTTTCGTTGCTCAAGCGATCTACTATTAATTCCTCCTAGGATGGGAGCAAGTTCTTTCGCATAATTTTTGTAGAACCGTATAAGTATCTCACCTGGTCCTGAAGCCTTTCCACTGCTAAGCGATTGCAGATGCTTTTGCGTTCCTCGATCGGTTATCTTAATATCTGCCTTTTTGACGTTCGCAAGACGATTGAAAAGAGGGACAGTGTTACGATCTTCCGCGGTGAAACAACTTCGGAAGACAGAATTCAGTATTTCGGCCTTCTCTCTGTTATCTTCCGTTTCGGAGCTGGTGTGGTCGCTCAGAGAATGAATAGATGATTTTGACCCACTTACTGATTTGACATACGACCAAAATCTGTTAGGGTTTTTACTCTGGTCGGTTGACAACGTCTTACTTTCGAAATCATTGAACGCTTCTCTCGTTGCTTTCCTTACGTTCATTTTCGTTTCTTTCAGCTTTTGTTTGTCAGCTAGGTTTTTACTTCTCTTGAATCTGAGACGAAGTGCTGTTTGTTTACGTAGAGCTTTTCTAACACGGCTATTAAGCCATGGTGGATCTATCTCATCCCTTAAAACCTTACTCGTAACATACTTGTCTAGGGCAAATTGAACGATGCCATTGAATTATTTCCGTTGGTTCTCCACATATTCGTCCTCATCACCAAATATTGGTGCTGACTGCTGAGATATTTTGAAATTTGTATCCTGTCAAACTTGCTGAGGAAATATATCTTCGTGCCTTTCTTAACATTCGTTGTAGGACCCGTCGTTGTCATTGACGTCTGGCTTAAAAAAGCTTTCTGTTCCCAATACTATCTGCTGTGCATTATAATCTTCAGTGAGCGATGCCAATTCTGGGACCTTTGCTTGGATACTACTGCAGTTTACTAAAACCATATTAATCTTTTCTATCTCTGATCTGCGAGGACCAAGATTCTCTGACATAGTTGTTTGAAAATCACGGTTATCAGTCGAATGCCTTTCTTCAGCCGCATTCACTTGCGAATACTACCAAAGAGACGTTAGGTTACGTAGTGTTATCTTTAGAGAGAGGTTTTCGTGCTGTTTAACTGATGACCAACTAATCAGTTCAGTTATTTTAAATAACAGTCTTGAGGCAGTACGATATCTTGATTTCCATCAAGATCTGTAACCAGAACACTTGAAGGATATTTCATCGGCAACATGACGTGGTATATACTCTTAGCATGACGGATCTCCTGCACGTTCCCTACGACCAGTGACATAGTACCTCAAAGAAACGTATCCCGGGAGTTGGGTCGGTCACCATGGAGTTTTTTCTTGGCCGTCGGCATCACCCGATGTTACGCCATTACGTTACTGTTTGTGAACTTGATTTGAGAGCGAAGTCGACGAACGCCGAGTGGGCCCAAAGGAGGAATTTCTCGTTGGTAATTTACAAGCGTGTGCTCAGGTGAAGGACCGTACGAATGAGGTCAGGTCAGCAGCAAGGTAACTGTCTACAAAAGCTGCAAGATGCGGTGCAGTTGACGGTAGATTTTTTAAACATCCGTTGTGAGGAAATGAACACTAATAAACAAAACAGCAGAACACACAACAGAGCATCACCTGCATCTGTCGTGTTCCCCAATGTCTTCATAAATTTCCCTTGAAAACAGTTCATACGACGTTTCTTTATTAAGAACTGCTAATACAATGATTCCTCAAAGCACGTACCATTCCCCCTGACTCACCCTGTAAATCTTTCCACAGTCGTTACATTTCAGTTTACTAACTCCATATGAAGAAAATATTGTGGATAACCTAGTGAATGGCATATGTATGCCGTTATTGCATTCAGTGAATCGAGATCGACTGTTGGGCAATCTAGACTTTATCTGAATATACTACATTTTATCTCATAGATGTCCTCTGTAATACGCCACAGTATATTTTCCCTTCTCTTTATTTTGTTTTCGGTCAGCCTTATTTCGTCTTCCAATTGACTCTTATCCGTTTTGTCCATTCTGCAATAAATTTTGTCGGGAAGCGTGGACCATATCCACGGTTATGCACTGTAATCCCCAGTGTGGCAATTTTTGATTTAATAATGTCTTGACTTGGTGGACATGCGTGTGCTTTGTCGACGCAAGATCTGAAAGAGCTTGTTTGTCACTGCCATGGTAGTAAGAACTGCTGTAGATCACTGAACCTATAGTTGTGGACTTTCAATTTGTTCATTTTTAATTGGTCTGTGTCATTCATAGTATCTGCAGCCTGGCTGCAAACTTACGCTAGACCTGATATCCGTAATACCACTCTCATGCAAGAAACACACGTTCGAAAAGAGCCCTGTATAACTTTCTTCATTGTCAATTATTTTGTAATTGAACACGCTAGCAATTCCCTTATGACTAAGCAAAGTTACAGATGAACACTAATTCCTCTCCATTATCTCCAACTTCTTTTTTGCTCTTTCTCAATTCGTACCTTAAGTCCCTTCACATTTTCTTTAATGTAGTTCATTACTTATTTGGGCCTTCGTTAGTGTTCTCCCTCCTTCTCCAGTTCCCGCAGTACCAGCTCGGTGACCTGGAGAACATCCTATTGTCCATGTGTGGCGCACAGAGGAGGGCGGGCTCGCTCACAGAAGCTGCAGAGCCTGTCTCTGTCCTCCCTGGAGAGATCCGGCACCG
This sequence comes from Schistocerca serialis cubense, assembly GCF_023864345.2. Taxonomy (NCBI): domain Eukaryota; kingdom Metazoa; phylum Arthropoda; class Insecta; order Orthoptera; family Acrididae; genus Schistocerca; species Schistocerca serialis. The sequence continues at coordinate 494,936,471 of NC_064638.1, forward strand.
CCGCCGTCGCCGCCCGCGCTCTCAGCCACCGCTTTGAGCCTCGGCCGCCCATTTGCATTTCAAAGCAGACTTTCGCTCTCCTGGCCGGACGGCAAGAAACACCTAGGCCGCCGGACTCTGTCGTTTGCGTCGGTAGGTAATTCAACGCTTGGATGTGTTCTGTTAACAACAATTGCTTGATTTGTACTAGATAATACGAAGGCGCCCCGAGAATCGCCGTCCGATGTTCGCTGCACGCCTAGAAGATTGCTGCCTTTCACTGAGACCTTCCGTCTATCTTCCTGTATTTACACATTTTATTCATAGAACAACTCGTCTGTAACGCAGTTATTGGGGAGAGACGTCATGAGAGTACCTCGGACACACAGGGCTTATTTATTGTTTGTATTTATTATTGCCGTAACTTACACGGTGTCCATAAATTATGTCGGCAACTTTAGACTCTTTTTGTAAGTCTGCAGGCTTTCGTGGCCGTTGCCACTCTTGTTAAAATCATCTAGGTTGTTATTCCGCGTCGTATATATATATATATATATATATATATATATATATATATATATATATATATATATATTCATACAATTGATACTCCGACGCAGTGCTGGGAGCCTTTCAAGGCCTTCTGGTGCCCCTATAGAATGAGCACACTGCACAATGGACACCACGAGATCCTGAATAAGATCCCGGCAGAGAGATCGAAACGTCGATTGTTTGGAGAAATATGACGCGGCCGAACATCCAGGTGATTTTAACTTTAGACTTCTCCTTTGTTATCGAGGGGGCTGCATCCCGCATCTCTGTCCCCAAACGCCGCGGTCACGCCGTTCTTCCACCTCCTCCTCCTCCACCACCTATTTCTCTTCTCTCCATTGCTTCTTGCCTTACCTCCCCTTCTCTTTCCAGGAGGTTGCAATGAAAGTGCTCGCTTTGTTCACCTGTCTTATGTTCTATCGACATGTTCTAACCATCCTAGCTTTTCTCTATTCTATCCGTCATGCAGGAATGAGTCTACGTCCTTTCTCTCATTTCCTCATTATTTACGCTGTGAAGTCGGGATGTTCTAAATTTTCAAGTGGTTCATTTATGATGCTCTTTTCTATTTCTCTCTGTGTGTGCCCAACAGTAATTCCCTTAATTTGCTACTGCTTCGATAATGGATTTGTATAAACGAATTTTAACCTTAAAACTGATCTTTGTGCAGGATTTCAGTTTTGGATAACATGTGTGGTCTTAGCAGAACTGTTTACTGACTACAGTAAAATTACCCTACGATGAACGGTGATTAGTAGCCTGTACCACAATCAGTCATTCGTCTTTCTGTTCCATTCGCAAATATGCGGAAACGACTCTCTGTATGCCTCTTGCTAACTGTAACTTTTCTTAGTTTAAGATATTTACATTGGCGACAGTAGAACAGTTCCGTAGTCTACATCAAATGTAGGTTGTCTAAATTTTCTCTTCAGTTTTTTTACGAAAACAACTTCGTCTTACACCCAGGGATTCCCATATAAGTTCAACAAGCAGCTGTCATATACTTAGACTTCCGTTAAGACAGATTAGTCTGTGACTATGAGATATGGCCTGAAAATGGGCAACGTTGCCCGAAACCTGTCATTTTGAAATAAAAATAACGACCAATAGCAATAAAACAAGCTCTTTTTGTTTAAATATGTACCGTCGGCAGCTTTTTGTGACAAACATGTTGAGTTTCTATACACTAATTTTATTCCGTGTTACGTGAATGGGAGTGGTAGACCACTGTTGACATTTCAGATAGTCCGCGTTGATACACCAGTAACCAGAGCCGCTTCCGTCATTATGCGGTCATGGCTACATACAAATTGGTCCCTCCTTCCTTTCGTTCTTTTAAGTCTCTGAATCGACCCATCTTCTGCGGTATTTTCATATAACTACGTGGGAAATGCATTGGTTTGACGTATATTAGCACCGGAATGTCACAGGCACTCCAGTACCGATTCTGCACCATCTGCAGCCTTCGGAAACGACTAGTATGCTATTTCAAGACGGTCACTAATAGCATTTTCGATTAACTAATTTATAAACACTAAAGGAAGCTAACAACTAGAAAATATTTAGTAGAGATATGGCGGTAAGTGATCAGCTTTGTCATGATCTATCACTGAAATTGTTTATAGTGAACAATATTTCAGGACTCAGGTTTCATCTGTGATCACGAAGATAAGAGAACCAAAGTAAACTCCGTCCGAACAGGTCTCGGAAGGCCCAACCGTACTGACCGACCGTCGTGTCACCCTCTACGGATAGCCGTCACTGGATGCGGATATGGAAGTGCATGTGGTCAGCACACTGCTCTCCTAGTTGTTGTCACTTTTCATGACCGGTGCCGCTACTTCTCAGCCAAGTAGCTCCTTAGTGTGCCTCAGAAGGGTTGAGGGTATCCCGCTTGCCAACAGCACTTGGCAGAACTGACGGTCACCCAACCAAGTGTTCCACAGGCCCGTCAACGCTTAATTTCAGTGATTGACGAGAACCTGTGTTACCTCTTCTGCAAACCTACTGGCACGAAGACACTAAAAACCTCCCACAAATGGTAAGAGTGGAAGGTAATTGGTTTGGCTTCCTGTTACAAATTGATCTTTCATCAAAATTCGTCAGCGGAGAACATATCGCTGTTTCCTGTCACGTATTCACTGAAGAGCATAGTTCATTCATTTCTGACACATACAATAATAACTGTCTTGCACATATTATTTTGTACGTTTCCATTACCATATGATTTTTTTTTTGTGTCTGACGAACACAACAGCTCTCAGGAGAGTGCTTCTCCTTTTCTGTGCTTCTGTGAGAAGGTCCAAAACTGAATGCAGTTATATATGAGCGGAGAATGTGTGAGATGAATAAGTATCATTATTGTCGCTCAACATTATTTTAATAGTGAAAGTAACTGTTACTGAAAAGGCAGGAAGTCTACCAAATTGCAATTTATATATAGAGGAGGAGCATCGGGAATGTAAATAGAGGCAAATCACATTTTCATTACGATAGAGAATCAGTAGACTCCACAGTCAATAGCCCTCTACTTCTTGCATGCCATGCACAATAATTGCTGTAATGCAGGGCAATTCATGTGCGCCACAAGAGCTGGCACGGGGTAGCACCTGGACCAGTATCCCCAAAGATGGAACAACGGAAATTTGTAGCCCGACACGTTACAAACTCTCCCAAGAGTGCCATGGGCTGTGACGCACATGTTGGCAACCACACAAAGCCGCAAACAAAGTATGGGTCGAGTAGAGATCAAAACGTAAAAATCAGGTCACAGATTCAGAACTCTATGAAGAGTTACCATCAGCCAGTGTATTCACAATTTATATACATTTTATCTTGAAGTACGTCAAAAATTCAGTCTCTAACTAAACAATCTGAGCCACGCATGCGTCAGAATCGATATCTGAAGAGAAAACAACAATGAGAAAACAAAAAAATCTTCCTGACACGGAAACAGAAATATTGGTGATGGTTGCACGAGTCGTAATTTTTCGCACCTTCATATGACTGTTCAAGTTATTAAACATCGAAGGAACCGATTTTTTGCATGTAATGAAAAATCAAATACTGAACTAATTGATAATTATGTTTTAAAATTGTTTGATGTTGTTACAATTAAAAAAGGAAAGACTACTTTATTTAGAATCGAAAATGTTTTTATTTCTTCTCTAACTCTTATTCGTTCAACTTCTTCCATTGCAAATGAATTAAATATGGAAGGAAAAATTCTTAATAATGGGGAAAATTAAAACTAAACAAAATGAGGTATTTTGTCCTTTACAGTTATTTGAGGTTTTTATAAAGATTATAAAGATATTATGTTTGAAAGTGATTTAACTGTTATTTTAACTTGGAGTGTGAGAAACATCAACAAGATTCTATTCTTCATTGGACTACAGACAACGATAATTTTACACTTCAGAAAGACGGTAAAATAGTTGTAAAAAGTACAGTAATTCGTGTTTCTATTGTTAAATATCAACCAGAATATTCACATGAAAAAGAGAAAGAAAGACTAGAAAATCCAAAATTCCTATTTCTTTGTTCAAACTTGAAACTATTGCATGTTTTGGTTTACAGGGAAAAAGAATTTCTTACCTAGATATTACTAATTATTACAATTCTGCAGAATATGAAATGCCTTACTTATTTTTGTTGTTCTCCAAACCAATCAAAACATAATCAATTACTTGTTTCTTCTTTATTCTATCATGTTAAATTACATAAAATATTTTAAGAATTGACGAAATGAAGTATTTCCTCAAGAATTATGGAATCTTGACCCATCAAATAACTTCTTAAAAGCTTATGATACTTTTAGAGATTTTAAAAGAATATTTCCTTTAAATAATGATGCAAATATAAGTCCTTTAAATTTTACTCAAAATTATCCTTCTTATGTAATATAACAAGAAGAGTGAATGTTTTAAATGCTGTAAAAACAACAATGAAATTATGTTCATTATTTCATGAGAATATTCCAAATGACACTACTGAATATGTTATTATATACGGCAAAAAGTATTTAACTTATAATCCCCAACACAGAATGCTTACTGAAAATTTTTAATTAACTAAATGACTAATAAATTAGAAAAATTTGAAGGTCTATTAATTTTTTGTTTTCATTTCTTTTTTAAATATTTTGGGAAGACTAGAACTGATAAACACTGAAAACTTCAGTTCTTCAAAAATTATGACATTTAAAGATAGGAATGTTGTTCTTCTCTGCAAAGATTTTAATTTTTTTAATATTAAATTTTTTTCTATACAAATAAAAATGTTTACGAATGGTAGCCCTGAAAATATATTAACTGAACTTAACAACTGTAGCAACTGTTGTTCAGAAGTATTCACTAAATTATAAGAACTTAATCATTTCAAAAGCTGAACTCTTACCTACTAAATTTGGTGATAAATTTCATTATTTTTAAATGAAAAAATAAAATTTCTCTTGCTGATATATATATATATATACATATATAATTTATCACCAAATTTAGTAGGTAAAAGTTGAGCTTTTGAAATTATTATATATATATATATATATATATATATATATATTTAAATTTTTGAAGTGACGACTATAATTAGATAAACTTGAAAATTTACATTTCCTTTATCAAGGTAAAACAGTAAATAAAGATCATCCTATTCAAGTAATTGCATTGAATAAATTTTAAAAGTTTTGAATTTTTTATTTGAATGAAGATATTCTTGGCTTTAATAGTTTTTTAAATGGCTCAACTTTCTTCAACATTTTTGGTTCCATTGTATTTATATAGAATTTGGTTTTTCATATTAGGGGAATGAAATGGTTTTGTTGGAGTTAACTGTGGACTGGATTCTTGGTCCACATCCTGGAATTTTGACTCAGAAATGCTCTTTGTTCCAGAGCTCTCTTAGTTATACAACTAAACTCCACTGATTATTTCTCTTATTTTTCACAATGTGAGAATTAAGGAAAAGAAAACATTCTCTCTCTTTCTAACTATTCGAGCTAGAGCAGTGATATTTTTGTTGATGAGCCATGCTTCGATGTATGAGTACCTTAGAATGTATTGACTTAAATGTATTTATCTTACAGATTAAAGCGAATTCCACGAATTTCATGACACAGGCCTGTTTTAACTCTCTGGCAACAATGCCATACTTGTCTTCAACTAGTGGGACATTTGGAGGGAGTTTCTGTACGAATAGTGAATAACAATCACTTCTTCATTTGGAATTATTATTAGTTTTCCCAACTTACACATATTGCGATTTCAAAGCAATTTTCCCACAGACGTGTTCTGCTTCTGCTTTCACTATAGCTTTTCCGCTCGTTTACAGGTCTTGAAGTCCACAGCTTTTTCCTGTGCTGTTGGTGGAAGTTGGAGTTTTCAAAAACTTGACCTTCGCTAACAACGAAACAGTAGTGTGGACATTATTACATAAAAACTAGTTTACGACACACCAATAACCACATAAGATGCTTTATAAATGCATTAGGAACGCTTCTGCTGTAAACTTTCTTTAAAATTGCAGTAAACGTAAGATTGGAAGAAAGTATAAATTTTTATTTGTAAATAACAACAGAATGTGTCTGATGAAAACCTTGTCTTAAATTCCAGTAACCTTGAGACGGGAACAACAATAACTAATGCATAATATCTTCTGCAGAAGCTCGCCTTGCAAATAAACACACATTCATTTGTTTCGAAATCATTCAAAAGCGCTCAGCAATAAGTTAGAAATAAAACAATTACGTCACTTCAGAGAGGAAATGTTGCCGTTTTGAAAATCACCCAAGACATGAAATCGATTGTTTCACTATTTTTTTTTTTTTAGTTCTGGATAACTTTACCGAAAGTACCGCAATGAGGCGGACTCTGCATTGACGCTCATGGGGAAGGCAGGCCGCGGCGCATACGTCACGAGCTCAGGCCAGCAGACGAATCGCGTTTCTAAACATGTTTACTCGTAAGCGGGTGTTCAAGTAAAAACTAGAATTGCGTTTTATACTGAAATCCGCTATTATAGAGCCTAACTGATTACTAGTACTACAGCGATAGACACACCTTTGCAGCATGCTGCAATCTAATGTCTATGCTCGACATAAATGGTACAACAGCTTGTTTGTATCGTTCTGTCTGGTTTGCTTAACAGTCCTCACTCCATTCAAGATGTAGTGCCTCATGCAACTGATAATTCTTTTGGCCTGATATTAGGCTTATTATTCCTACTACAACGGTAACAAGTAAGTCCTAGGCGTTTGGACTTCCGGTCGTTGTAGTACTACTGATCACTTAATGCTCCATAATGGGGGATTCCAGTGGACGATACAATTCTCGTTCGTAAATACTCAATTACGAGTTAACAGGTTTAGAAAGGCAGTTGGTCTGTTGAGATGAGCTAGCAAGTGACTTCAGGCCTACCCTCATGATGTACGCACTGCCGTCTGTCTTTCTCGTGGACGTGGACCTCGCGCTACGTGCGATGTCGTCATTCACCGGAACACAATCTCTTTCTTTTTTTTTTTTAAAAAAAATGCTCTCGTAACCAGTCGTCACACATACTCCTAATTTTAGTACACTTTGTGAATATCTGTGACCTACACAGCGTTCACTTCCTACGGAAGGGGTCTGTAAGGTTTAGATAAATAAAAGAATGGGGACCAAAAGTACTTTATTTTGCTTCAGTTAGACAGAGAACTGCTAAAATTTAAAATGATTCCTCAGCTGATTATTTTCTTTTAAGGTTAGAATGAAGCTCCGTATAATTTTAATCAGGCTATTCCTGCCTGGGCGTAAAATGTGGCTTGATAGTACGTCAACAACTGACTATGCACCGGAAACTGAAACTGCCACGCTGGATGAACTTTGGCTAAGGATACACCTGCTGTATAGAAAGTAAATTTACTTTTAGAAATGGATTTGTACTTTAAGAAAATGCGATCTGTGGCATTGGCGTCTGATCGAATGTTGTAGTCAACCTAATGCTACCAGATTCTGATGAGCTGCAAAGAGATTCTCGTTAACACTTAATAACGGGGTACAGTGTCAGACTCCTACAAATAAAACAAGTTACTATCTGAATTAACTACTATTCAACTAATGAAACTCCTCTAGAGAATGAAAGCAGACGCTTACATATTTGGCTCAATATAGCGAAGGAAAGAAAATAACAGTCGGTAGTATCTTTTTATCGTCCATCAAAGATATTATAGAGTTCACTGATACTAAATCTGTCACATCATACACTATATATATATTTTTCAGTATATAATCATTTTATTGTCCTTCCTTTGGTTTTCATAGAATTACAGCTCATGTTTGGGAAAATGCTTAAACTGATAATTATCACAGTCCAATGAAGTATTCAGAAAGCATGATTTTGGAGAGAAATTTCTAAGGCCATTTGTTAATGTTACAGGTCAGACACACCACTGTCAATAGTAGTGATCAGTATCGACATTACTTTGACGATCCAAGTTTCATTCTTAGACACGAAACTCAGGAATTCATGAAAATAGTGCCTGTATTCACTTCACATTATGCTATGCAGTCCTCTTTGGCCAAAATAGACCAGTTTTAAGTAGAGTAATAATTACATGTGGTCACGGACTGCATGTTCAAATGCGAATACACACCAGTTCCACGAATGTTTCCTCTCTATCACTGAGTTAATGGCACAAAATGACTGGGGAACTCGTGCTGATGCGTCAAATTACAGAGTACGGCGTGCAGCTCGGGATTTTAGGCAGAGTGGTAATTGTGATTTATCATGAATAATTAGGGGTAGCATTGCTATTTGCAAATGTAGCACGTGTTACTTTCGCTAACCATAAAATTTTACGTAGCTTTCTGCTGTGTAGATTATCTGAATTCCGCGCTGTTTGAGAAAAATTTAATCTAGAGGGAAAAGATTAGTATGGCTATTAGCGCTTCCTTAATTCCTCGAATTACTCCTTAACGAATGTCAACCAAACGAAGAGTGTAGAAATTAAGGCCAGTAAATATTTTGACAGTGGAAATTATAATTACCATCGCACAAAACTAGCGACAGTTTCTTGAATATTGATAGTAAGTTTACTGTTTTCTTTGTGCTTTTAATGTGTGGCTCTTTTCGATCATTTGAAAACGCTGAAATAGAACTACGAAACTTCAACACAAATGAAGATATAAATGACTTGCTCGGAGCCCACCGCTTAGCTTCCTTAGACAGCATGGTCTTATTTTTTTGTTTTCCTTTAATCGAATTTTTATGGTGCTCATAAATTGCAACACCTCCAATTTTTTATGCTTATGAAGGACATATAAGCATGGTCTTTTCTGAACGTGAAAGCGATTCTGGTAGCTAGAGCCCAAGGTCTCTGTTAATCATTCCTTTTGTGTTCTCGTGCTGATATTCCCATAGAGACTTTCATCCCCTAACATATTATTTCTTTATATCTAACCGAGAACTGAAATACCAGTTTTCACAGATTTAGCTTTAATTTTTTTTAATATAACGAAGTATTTTCTTAAAAACTCTCATTGATTTTGCAGTGAATTTTATTATTTCTAACACTGAAGCCAAATTCAAATTTTCAAATGTTTAGCCGCATGGGATTAGCCGAGCGGTCTAGGGCGCTGCTGTCATGGACTGTGCGGCTGGTCCCGGCGGAGATTCGAGCTCTCCCTCAGGCATGGGTATGTGTGTTGGTCTTTAGGATAATTTAGATTAGGTAGTGTGTCATTAGCAGTTAAGCAGTTAAGTCCCATAAGATTTCACACACCTGTCATATCAAATGTTTAGTTTTGAAAATGCTTTCAGAATGAAATAATTTCGTAAAACATTCCCTATTTCACTCCCTTATGGGGTCGATTTTCCAAAACCACTGACACACGCATTTTTTTAATTTCTAACAGGGAAAGCTACTAACAATTTTCACAGATATAGCTTTAAAATACTTTGGTAGTTCTTTCATAATTTATTTTCAAAAAAACCTTTTGCACACTGTTTGTCTCCCTTACTGGTTTTACCGACGGAGGTGGAACAGTGGCTAACACACTGCACTCGCATTCGGAAGGACGACGGATCGATCCCACGTGTGGCCATCCTGATTTAGGTTTTCCGTGATTTCCCTAAATCGCTCCAGGCAAATGCCCGGATGGTTCCTTTGAAAGGGCACGGCCGACTTTCTTCCCCGTCCTTCCCTAATCTGATGAGACTGATGACCCCACTCTCTGGTCTCCTCCCTCCAATCAATCCGACCCCAACCCCTTACTGTTTCAATTTCCAAAGTTACTGAAACGTGTTTATTTTTCTGACTGCGAAACCAAATATTAATTTTCTTAGTTCTTGTTTCATAATTGCTGTAATAGAGACATAGCCCTATTTGTATCCCATATTTCACGCCCTTAGGAGTGGAGTTTCGAAAAATTCCTTCATAAAAGATGCTTACGGAGTAAGATCCACAAACTCTCCAAATTTCAAGTTGATATCTTTGGCATTTTGGGCTGGGTGATGATGAGTCAGTGAATCAGTATGGCCCTATTTCACCACTTTTTCGGTATAATTTCCACAAGCAGTGAAACATATATTTTTTTAAATTTGTAATTAGTTATCAGTTTTCAAAGATTTAGCTCTAAAATGCTTCCACAGTGAAATATTTTCATAAAAGAATTTCGCTACCTATTTCACCCTTACATTGGTTAGATTTACAAAAACAGTGAAATACATTTTTTTTTAATTTCTAATGGGGAAGCCAATACAATGTGTCATTTATTCAGTTTAAAATGCTTGCAGAAGTAAATACATCCAGAAAGACTTTCATACCCCATTTCACCTTCAAAGGGATTGAATTTTTAAAGAAAATAAAACATGTGTATTTTTTTATTTATAACTGAGTAGCTAAATTCAAGCTTTCATAGGTTGAGCTTTAAAATGCTTTCCTAATAAAGTATTATTATAAAACGTTTCATCCATATTTTCAACCACTTACGGGCTGAGTTTACAAGAACCAATCCGGTTTACGTTGCTGAAATTCCTTGAGTTACCCAATTACTACTAGTTAACTTAAAGGCAGTGTAATGTTTTTCATGATTTTTACAACGATTTAGAAGAGCAAAGGTGCAACGCAATACTAAACTCTAAACAGCCTCCCTGTCGCACACTGAATGTTTCAATTGGCTTTTCCTTGTACCTCAGACAGCCGCATTATTGGGAATAAGTTGTTCTGCTCTTTTTTCACACCGACTTACTACTTTTTTATCGCCCTTTGTGAGTCGGTGCTAGCCAGTAGCAGTTTGACACAATACACTATCCGATTAAAAATATGGGGAAACCTGTTGGTGAACTTTAATGTGGTGTACTTCCTGCCTTCACCCTGATGACGGCTTCAACTCTGCTAGAAGTCTTTGAGTTAGGAGCCTGAATCTGTGTGGAGGAATGGTATTCCACACAAAGCAGAGAGGGTCGGGAGCGAAGTCGAGTTCCAACTCATGCCAAAGGTATTCCGCACGGTTTAGGTCGGCATCTGGGCGGGCCGTTCGATTTCAGGAAGGTAACTGTCCACAAATCATTTCATCACAGATACTAACTTATGACATGGTCTGTTGTTATTCGTATACACACTAAGTGCTTTCTTAAGGGGCTCCGGAAAGGCTCAAAATCATGAAAAGTTCAATTTTTACTTTTTTGCGTTTTCGGAATCCTCAGACTATTACCTTTTAATAGATATATAAATTATTCAATTCCGAAGACTACAACTATTTGTAAATTTTTTTTGAAATGTTTTCTACATGGGCGTGACCCACTGTGGCGCTGTTAAACTGCTGTCAAATGGTGTTATTATTAACGTCCGTGTTCATCAGGTACATTTTAGTGATGTGAGATAAAGTATGTGTTGTGGCTAACCTGTGATGGTTCAATATATATCGCTGGTGTGATTGTCGATTGTTTCATGTTTATTTACTCTGTCGTTATCTCGAAGATATTCGTAATTAATTCTGTTTCTTGAGTCTCTGTTTTGTTGGAGTATAATAATGAGTAAAAGTAAAGTTATTAGAAATCCTCTGAAGGCTTTTAAGAATAGGAGAAATGTTGGAAAGCCAAAGGTATGTGTTATTACTGTAAACAATAAAGACGATAACCAAGTGAGTGAACCTAACCTCTCAAGTACACCTGCCCATAGCAGTCAAAGTGGGAGAGAAAATACTTCACAGAAGAAGCTTGGTTCAATGAGTGAAAACTATGAATGTTTTATGGGCGAATCGGATGTGAGTGAAATATTTGGTATGTCGGTTCTGAAAGGAATTTTTTCAAACTGTGTAAGATGTATTCATTGTAGTGAAGTTGGTCTGGAACTCTCCATAATAAAGCACGTAGGACTGGCTAGTGAAATACAACTGAAATGTGATAAGTGTTCATACATGACCACCTTTTGGAACAGTGTTGCAGTAACTGCAACTGAAGAAAATGGTAGCAAAATCTACGAACACAACAACGAGCGATGCTTGCTTTAGACAAGGAACGCCTTCGGGCTGCAGACAGGGCTGTAAAGAGTCTAGAAATACAAGCAAGAGTAAACAGGAGGAGGAACAAGAGGAAGCTGGAGGAGGAGTTTGCAGAGGATGAAGATAATCAATCCTATGGACCTGGAATGCACTAAAAAGTTATTCCTATCTTTGTCGCTCGATTCCCAAAACTTTTACTTTCTCATACTAATTACATGTTTTCTAAGGATCTTCCAAACATATTTGTTTCAAATTTTCAGTAAATGTTACACAGTACCTTCTGCATAATTTAACACAGCCTTTTTCCAAAAAACTGTATATTTTTGAATATATAAATAAAAAATTGCAAAAAAATGTTGTGAATTATCATTACAATTGAAAAAAAAATCATCTTTAATAACTGAACTAAAATTTGGTAAAATCCCTGTGTATGTTGTAGCCCATATTCCAATAAATAATCTGTAAAAAGTTCAACTTCCTACCTCAAATACTTTGTGAGGAAAGATGTAATTTATAAGCGTTATTTTAACATTGCAAGTATAGGGCGTTCCGGAGCCCCTTAAGCACAATAAGGGTATCACGCCATAATCGTGTATGTCCTATTCCATAATCCTACTTCCTCCAAAGTTCACTTTCGGCACCACACACGATGACAGGTAACGTTCTACAGACTTTCAGCAAAAACAAAATCTTCCAACGGGTTGCTGTATGCTATATCGTGGTCCATCACTCGAGATCGCTCGTTTCTACTCGGTCGTTACGCAATTCAAAGCTTCGCTTGGCAGTGACTACATATATGTGTGGCTCATGAGGAGCTGTTCGACCAGTATATAACATTCATTTTAACTTCGTACACACAACCATCGTGCTAGCTGGAAAGCTGATATCACTTGGGACCTCGCGAGTGGTTCCTTCCCCTGATTCCACGCGATTTCTTATCGCCATTCTCGACATGACCTGCGTTTCCTGTTCGTTTAGACATGATGTCTGCCTAGCCGAGGTTTAGCTACGCCTGTTTCTTCGCCCTTCCACCTAATGGTCAGTTCACCACCATCTGCCTTGGACAACATTAGGAGGGCTGAAATGTCCCTGATGGATCTGTTTGTCAGGAGGCATCAAATAACCAGTCCACGATCGAAGTCACTGAGCTCACTTCACCGATCCACTTTTCTGTTATTGCTTCCTGCTTTAAAAACAGTACTCACGCTCCTTTTATACTGGTGGTTCCGCTTCTCGTAGTCTAATGTGGTCACTTACGCATTAGATTGGCGTGTATGTTACTCTGACATGCACATTTACACTACTGTTTAACTCTGTAAAATCAAATTTTTAGATTACCTTTGTCACGAACACTACAGCGATTGTCATATCAGACTACTACGGCTTAAACACTTTTTGTTTTGTGCTTCTTTCCTGACTTGCCTGTTAGTTTGATTTAGTTTTGAGTGTTCTCAGACACTAGCGACTAGGTGGTCGCTATAAAAGAGAGAAAGATTAGAGCCCAATGATCTGCTGACAAAGAGGGAACCAACGGAGTGACGTCTGTATGTGAAGAGATCATTAAGAGCGAAGCAGAATGTTGTACTTTAGACAAAAGGCGTTAACTTGAAAGGACATCCTGGGATACGCTCTCTGGTCAACGAGGCGTCCAACTGATCTGCTGACACATCGATCCCCGCAATTTTCCAATGCATATACATGCTGCCGGTGCCCAACAACGTGGAGCATCTACTACGACAGCAGCAAATATACTTACCCTATCTAGTCTCGTGACAATACAAACAGGTCTTGGTAATACGTCGTCTGCTAAGCACTACAGTCGTAAAAGGTTAGCAGCTGAATTTGCTGATGAAACAGGTGCATTAAAGGAAGATGGGTGCTAAGGGGATCCTCACTGCGTTCTGGCGAGATAGTTTCTCGAGTGCCCTTAGCCCGCAACTAAATTTTACTGAAAATGGGAACTTACCTGCCAAATAAGTGCATTTCTTTTATTTCCGGCAAGGTGAAGCTATGCTGGGGCATTCTGCTCTTATTCAGTAGACACGAGCTACGTACATGAATATAGGAAAGGAAGGAGGTTTTACAAACATTAGTCAGAAAATGGTCAGACCTGAATGGCCGGCCGGGGTGGCCGAGTGGTTCTAGGTGCTATAGCCTGGAACCGCGCGACCGCTGCGGTCGCAGGTTCGAATCCTGCCTAAGGCATGGATGTGTGTGTGATGCCCTTAGGTTAGTTAGGTTTAAATACTTTTAAGTACTAGGGGACTGATGACCTTAGAAGTTAAGTTCCATAGTGCTCAGAGTCATTTGAAACATTTTTAGACCTGAATGAAACAGATATTTTAAGGTCTTGAGACATACCAAGGTGTGATGAAAAGTGTTGCCTCCAAATTTTTTATACAAGAACTGTTAAAGCTTACTAAATAAAACACGTTATTAACACTGTAGATATATATTCTTCGTGTCTACATATCTGTAGCCCTCTGCAGCCAGATGACTCCAAATTCTATCGTGTAACATTGTGGTGTAACTGTGTAGGTGCGTGAGAACCAGTGTGCTGGAATCGAGTTTCAAATTCGATGAGTTCATCTACGAATGGGGCAAGCACCCTCTCCTTCACCACGGCACTGTCAGACCACAGACGAGCGCTGCGACATCTGCAACGATCCGACTCTCTCGATTGAACTGTCTTCGATCATCCTCATACTGCCCCAATTCGACAGCACCGATTTTTATACGGTTTCAAAACTTGAAGAAGACCTTCAAGAATATCACTTTGTCATTGATGAGGTCTTCCAAGCACAGCTGAGTTTGTGGTTCCGTCAACAAAGTCAACCACCCTACAGTGAAGTATCAACAAACTAGTCTCTCGTTGGGAGAAATGTGTTCGTCGTCAGGGTGACTACGTTCAGAAATAACTACCTAGACTTGATAAATAAATACAGCTTATTAATGTATTTTGTTTTCTTTAAAAAAGTTAATGTTCTTAAGGTTTTCACGTAGATGTTTCGGAGGCATTACTTCTCAGCGCGCTCTCATACGTGCAATTACGACACACAGGCTAAATAATAGTAACAGCGTTTAAAACGTGGGAAAGAGTGCTTAAATCATTAAACACGTATAACAGGACAAATATGGCAAACATTGGTAGAATACCTGAATAGAAAGGAGAACACAGATAACACCAGGCATTTGGTAATAAGACAAACCCCACAGAGGAAGAGAGTATTTTGCTTTAATGTTAGGATCCTCTGCGATCTGAATAATCTTGACCTCACAGATTAGGGACACACTCAATATTTCTTATGTACAGTTCGAAGGCACGATCGTCAGACACATGCTTTACTATACTGGCTTCTCAGTATCCACAGCCTGAATTATGTGTTCTCGAAAACCACATTCCGGTATCAACAACGTTCGCACGGCTCTCGATCTTTGGCATCTACGTCAAATCTGTGTTCAGACCACCACATTTTTTAATAATCATATAGCAAATAGGAGATACATATTATCCCATTTACAATGTCAAACGAATGACTAATATCTTCAACCAATATTAGCTCTACCCGTAATTCTTATTTATCAATTCACTGGAATGATGTACGAGTGAATGAAAATCGGAAGCCTGAAAAGTCTTACTGAATATCTTTGATACTCTTGAATACTTGCATTTTCACGTCTTATTTGTGTTTTTTCTTACATTCTTTTCTGTTCATGTTTTCTTCTTCTCGTTTTCGTCATAGTTTTTGATATTGGCTTGCAGCTATTTGTGAATTCGTCTTGCGCTCTTAATAGTTTCATCCGTGGCATAAAAGTAATCTTTCAAACATTTAGGGAGTTTGGCCCCATCTACCGTAGAGCACTGAGGTCCTAGTCCCGGCTAAGTAACCACTTAAATAAGCAGATTTTCTCATTTACTTGCCCCACTAGTGTTAATTACTGGTCACCCTACCAGAAATTCACATTAATGTCTACAAGGTATTCACATTAATGTCTCCGGACTTTTTCCAAGCTTACTCTTACTGGTATGTCAGCTGTCAACTTAAATTTTAATACACTTCCTCACAACTAGTTTAAATGTTTTCACAGTTTCTACTCCTCCAGATGCATCATGGTTAAGATCAACTTAAATGAAACGTTGTGTTCCAGATATTCAGCTCAACGACATTTCCATTCAACTTCCCCTGTCTGCTTAGTCTCGACCGACGCGTATAATCTTCGAGCAGGGATATGATATTCTTTTCTTATCTTATGGTAATTGACTTGTATTTTTAGCAAGCTGGTGTTTTTCTTACTACAGTTATTGTCATTTCAACCTTTCCTTTGCAACGCACTAATATCTACCTGTTTGTACATTAGCTTTAAGTGAAGTCGATTAACTAAGAGTGTGACCAATTTTTTAAGGTTTGTTGGCTTCGTATGGCCACACATCTGTTGCGTGACACTTTTATTGTTCTTTTGACTACCCATAACTTTATCAAGTTGCAGACAGGGTTATGGCCGGTGAAAAGAATAAATGTCCATAACACAAACTACCGGAAATGAAAATATTTTTAACCCTTGTCTAATATTGTGAGAGGCTAATTCGCGAGCTTCATCAAGAATGCACTAAATACGGCTCACAAGGTTGCTACGGAAAATTAAATTCAGAAGTCGATTTTTGGATAACTTTGCCAACTCCACGTAATTATGCAGAGCTGTCACAAATCTAATACCGCTTTGCTGTTGAAAGTTGAAGTAAATGAACGGAACGTTCGAAAACTTCTCTAATTTCTGAAAAATTCTTCAACTCTTTAGACTTGTCGGTGGAAAAATTTTGAACCCTTTAAACGTGAGAGGCAAGCCGCTCATCAGCACAAGTCCTTACTCGCCGATGTGTCAAAACGGAACCCATCCTGGGTAACACAGTCGCTGCCATTGTGTAGACTCGATTTGTTGTTACAAAATCCACAACATTGACCATACCACACATATTTCTATAAAAACAACAAATATGAGTACTTCTCAAGACACGCGCAAATGTAATGTAATTTTACCAGAAAATATAGCCTAGCGCCTTTAGTTGGTTGCACAAGATCTTTGTAACGGATGAAAAGTACATTGCACTGATCGCTACTATAAGTTAAGTACTACACATGAATTTGGGTAGAATTTCAGAGGTGTTTCTTTTTTTTATGGAGTCTTTGGGTCTGGGGTTATTTGCATCTTATTCCCAGAAGTGGCCAAAATTAGCAATAATTACTGTTACATATTTCAATTCTAATGAAAATCAAATGTCTACAGACAATTATTGTAGCCTATTAGCTAATACCGCCGGTACATCACTTTATTTATTTATGCAATTCATTTGGTACTAAAATGTGTTTATTAACCCTTGGAATCAACCTTCCGGCTCATAACCCAGATAGTAGTACTTTAACTCTGTCAATACCAGGGATACAGGGAGGGAGGGTACTTTACGCCGGCCGTCTGAAAATATTGTAATCTAGGCAGGCACTTTGTGATTTAAAAGTCTGAAAAAATATATTTGTTGTTTTAATCAAGTCTTTTACCGGATTCCATAAATTCATTTCAGCTAAATTTAACCCAAAAATTAAGTTTTATTAATAAATGCGCCTTTTTACAACGAATGTCATATTCATGTTTTCATGTGCGTAACTATGCTTACCCGACAATATCTCTGCAAAAATTATGTAGTGTGTAAAAGTCAGCACCCGTTAACGATAATAGAATTTCTTAAAATTTTTGTTGTGTTAGTTATAGTCTACCCAAACCCAGACCCAACATCCTTCGTAGCACGCATTATTGAATGTGCGTTGGAAGTTGGTACAATTAAGAGTGTTCTACAAGATGTTTCAGAGGAAAGTGAAGTTATTTAATCTCAATGGTGTTTCATCTCTTTTGGACATCAAGTTGCCTACAAAATCAAGAAACCAGTCAATCTGATAGAGAACACTCTTGCTTGACTACCTAGGTGAAATGAACTAGAAGTAACAGATGTAACAAAGTTTCATACAAGTAACTGAATATGTAATCCATCCGCCATAAAAACATATAAAATGTGAAGTGGACCTAGTTAAAAGAAAAGAAAAACTAGGTACATTTTGCGACGGGTTGGTTACGTATCCAGCTACTTTTACGTTAAATTTCCATAACGTGTAGTTTGTTTTACCTATGTAGTCGCAGAAAATAGCACCATGTCCCTGCCTCTGCTTGTTACTAATTGATTTGTTTTTATTATTTGATTGGTTCCTGGTTTTTGTGTTCGCAGCTCGTGGTCGTGCGGTAGCGTTCTCGCTTCCCACGCCCGGGTTATCGGGTTCGATTCCCGGCGGGGTCAGGGATTTTCTCTGCCTCGTGATGACTGGGTGATGTGTGCTGTCCTTAGGTTAGTTAGGTTTTAGTGGTTCTAAGTTCTAGGGGACTGATGACCATAGATGTTAAGTCCCATAGTGCTCAGAACCATTTGAACCTGGTTTTTGTAGACAGCCTGATGACTACCGAAAAGGGTGCAACGCGTCGTCGATGTTAAATAACTTCGCAACCATGGCTTTTCTTATAATGAAATAATTCGTAATTCGAGAGTGATAGCTGTAGCACACTGCCACAATGGAATGAAAAATGTCTACTAACAGATACTTTCAGATACTTACATGAATACATCTTTAAAAATATAACGCAACAACAATTAACGAATATTGTTCTTTAATTTCTTCTGCAGTGGACACTAAGTGCCCTGCCGCCCCCCCCCCCCCCCCTGCGGGTATACACATTACTGAAAATGCGTTGGTATTGCAAAGGTTAATAGAAATTTTTGAATTCTGAAACTGTTTCCGAGTGCAGTTCACAAGCAATCAGTTGAATGTTAGATATTTATGGCTGCTTAAGGTGATAAGGCGTTATTGATTTTTTTTAGAAGTGATAGGTACATTCACATAAATGTTTCGGTTTGTTTCTCGGATTTTACTTACGCGACAGCCGTGAAATGAAGACCGGTTCCTGCGTTAGCGCCATTGAAGGCAGCTTCTTCCGCGCGTGGGCCAGAAACGGTCCCTCGCGAGGTGAAAACAATTCGCAGTACCCCTTCTCACTGTACCTTCTGCCATTTGACAGCCGACTTGCCCCGTGGCCCTCACATCCGGCCTACAGCAGAGGTGGAAGCGTTCCCTGCTGCTCAGAGACGCGCTACTTCCTCTAGCAGCATGCTCGCCTGTTCCGGGACACATACAGCTCCGCACAACACCTCGTCACATGTCAAACCAGCCTGCGTCTAGCCGCGCCTGCCTGTCATCTCTCACTTCCAACTACACTACTCAAAAAATGGTTCAAATGGCTCTGAGCACTGTGGGACTTGACTGCTGTGGTCATCAGTCCCCTAGAACTTAGAACTACTTAAACCTAACTAACCTAAGGACATCACACACATCCATGCCCGAGGCAGGATTCGAACCCGCGACCGTAGCGGTCACGCGGTTCCAGACTGTAGCGCCTAGAACCGCACGGCCACTCCGGCCGGCTTACACTACTCAAAATAATTAAGGAAACATGACTTCGGGCGTTTGTCACACTCCACTGAGCAATAGGAAACAAAAATTGTGGTAATGTCTTATCGGACAAACTGCTGAGGTCATTGGTTCCTAAACCTACACACTACTTAATCTAACTTGCTCTGACTTACGCTATGGACAACACACACCCATGCCAGAGGGAGAACTCGAACCTTCGATGCGGGGGAGCCGCACGGACCGTAAAAGGCGCCTCAGACCGCGAGGATACCCCGCGCGGCACTGAGCAATAATTGAGGACTTGGCACAGTAGTGGAAATCAGTGTAAAGTCATGGATATGTGCAGCAAAACTAAAATTGTAGGTTTGAATAGTTGTGCACAACGTTCACACAACAATATGCTATCCAATGTAGTTAAATGGTATCGCATTTTATGTCAGTAGTACAGTATATAACAAGGCATTAACGATTCAGGTGGTGGTTGGTGGAACTCGGTATAAAGGAACTCAGCTCTGTGCGGTGTTAGTGTGTGCGTACGTGCATTTACTGCAGCTAGGAAACAGATACTTAGTGGCAGTTCAACGCGAAAATTAGTCTTCAGTTATGCGCTTTAGAGCCCTTGTTTGGTGAACATCTTTCTCTTGATTTAGTCCGAACTGCCAACTCTTAAAATACGAAACGCGAAAACCTTTCATCAGCAGAGATCTCCTGTCGGAGGTATCAGACCAATATTCATTAATACTCTTCGACTTTGCCGTTTCCGGACCAGGGTCCCCTACCTCAAATTCATACATTTACCATTCTCCATCTTCCCTCAAAGTTGGTAACGTCATCTCCGTATCATTCTGTTTAGAAATGTGGCTAAGAAATTGACAAAAAAGCATTAGGAATAAACAGTGAAAAAGTATGTGAGGAAATAAAGTAATCGTTTGGATATATGAGATCGGCGGAAGCATGGAGGATAAGAAAGAAGGTAATGGCTAGCGACGAGCAGTCTAAGGCGCTGCAGTCATGGACTGTGCAGCTGGTCCCGGCGGAGGTTCCAGTCCTCCCACGGGCATGGGTGTGTGTGTTTGTCCTCAGGATAACTTAGGTAAAATATTGTGTAAGCTTAGGGACTGATGACCTTAGCAGTTAAGTCCCATAATATTTCACACACATTAAAAAAAAATTAATGGCTAGCAATCTCTCACTCACAATGCAATCTTTATCAAATGTACAGCCGAAAAAACACTTTCAAGAGCTTCTGGTAAACAAAAAAAGACAATACTAGATGTCAGAGATCCATAATAGAGGCACTACATTAGGTAATACAGCACTTGAAATTTCTTTATTTTTACACTGCTGCTCCCGTCGCTAGCGAATAATTTAATCACTTGCTGTTCAGCTACTCAACTTTATTTACGCGTTTGAGTATACTTATCTTAAGAATATCTTTAAGGCTGCATACTTCGGTGTAACCTTGCTCGACATGCATGAGGTGCTAAGCTTCATTTTTAATTCGTTAGCCATAATGTTCCTCTAGGCTAAATGAAATTGTTCACCTCTTCATTGGCCCAAAGGAGCACTATGAATTTGACGTGTGACACAAAGACACGTAAGACGCATGCCACCATTTTATAAAGTTGAATGTTTTTATTTATGCACTGCTGCGATGATCGATAAATTCAGTCAATTGATGTTCCGCAACTCAATTTTAAAGCTATTCTGTAGGCAAATTTACTCGAAACGTGTAAATAGAGTTGCTGAACATCACTTTTCGTCAGCGACAATAACATCAATGTATAAATAAAAAAAAAAGAAACAGTGTATATCAAAAAGAATCATCCGATTTGGCAGTCTATATTTCTGAAACTAATAAACATATACAATTAATTTTGTTTTTCGATAAACGGAAAACTCAAAAAGTTTTTTTCATTCCTTTCCATAGCTGTTCAATATGCTCCCCTTGAGATGCACAGCATATGTCAATGTTGTATTCTTGTTCCCGCACTGCAGCGAGCGGCTGCCCCCGTCGAAGGTTAGAGTCCTCCTCGGGCATGGGTGTGTGTGTGTGTGTGTTGTCCTTAGCTTAAGTTAGTTTAAGGGGCTCCGGAACGCCCTATACTTGCAATGTTAAAATAACGCTTATAAATTACATCTTTCCTCACAAAGTAGTTGAGGTAGGAAGTTGAACATTTTACAGATTATTTATTGGAATATGGGCTACAACTTAACACAGGGATTTTACAAAATTTTAGTTCAGTTATTAAATATGATTTTTTTTCAATTGTAACGAAAATTCACAAAATTTTTTGCAATTTTTTATTTATATATTCAAAAATATACAGTTTTTTGGAAAAAGGCTGTGTTAAATTATGCAGAAGGTACTGTGTAACATTTACTGAAAGTCTGAAACAAATATGTTTGGAAGATCCTTAGAAAACATGTAATTAGTATGAGAAAATAAAAGTTTTTGGAATCGAGCGACAAAGATAGGATTAACTTTTTAGTGCAATCCAGGTCCATAGGATGGATTATCTTCATCCTCTGCAAACTCCTCCTCCAGCTTCCTCTTGTTCGTCCTCCTGTTTACTCTTGCTTGTATTTCTAGACTCTTTACAGCCCTGTCTGCAGCCCGAAGGCGTTCCTTGTCTAAAGCAAGCATCGCTCGTTGTTGTGTTCGTAGATTTTGCTACCATTTTCTTCAGTTGCAGTTACTGCAACACTGTTCCAAAAGGTGGTCATGTATGAACACTTATCACATTTCAGTTGTATTTCACTAGCAAGTCCTACGTGCTTTATTATGGAGAGTTCCAGACCAACTTCACTACAATGAATACATCTTACACAGTTTGAAAAAATTCCTTTGAGAACCGACAATCAAATATTTCATTCACATCCGATTCGCCCATAAAACATTCATAGTTTTCACTCATTGAACCAAGCTTCTTCTGTGAAGTATTTTCTTTCCCACTTTGACTGCTATGGGCA
The DNA here is from genome assembly GCF_023864345.2 of Schistocerca serialis cubense. NCBI lineage: Eukaryota > Metazoa > Arthropoda > Insecta > Orthoptera > Acrididae > Schistocerca > Schistocerca serialis. The sequence continues at coordinate 494,958,960 of NC_064638.1, forward strand.
GGTGTACTTGAGAGGTTAGGTTCACTCACTTGGTTATCGTCTTTATTGTTTACAGTAATAACACATACCTTTGGCTTTCCAACATTTCTCCTTTTCTTAAAAGCCTTCAGAGGATTTCTAATAACTTTACTTTTACTCATTATTATACTTCAACGAAACAGAGACTCAAGAAACAGAATTAATTACGAATTTTTTCGAGATAACGACAGAGTAAATAAACATGAAACAATCGACAATCACACCAGCGATATATATTGAACCATCACAGGTTAGCCACAACACATACTTTATCTCACATCACTAAAATGTACCTGATGAACACGGACGTTAATAATAACACCATTTGACAGCAGTTTAACAGCGCCACAGTGGGTCACGCCGATGTAGAACACATTTCAAAAAAAATTCAAAAATAGTTGTAGTCTTCGGAATTGAATAAATTATATATCTATTAAAAGGTAATAGTCTGCAGATTCCGAAAACGCAAAAAAGTAAAAATTGAACTTTTCATGATTTTGTGTCTTTCCGGAGCCCCTTAAGTCAGGTTAAAGTAGTGTGTAGGCTTAACGACCGATGACCTCAGCAGTTTGGTCCCTTGAGAATTCACACACATTTGAACATTTGAACACTGAAGCGAGCATATTTTGAGCTTCCATAACCGCTATTATGCGATGTCTCAGTTCACTCGTTGTTGTTGGTAACGGAGACACATAAACAGAGTGTTTTATAACTCGCACAAGAAATAAGAATATACGTCAGGTACGGTGACCTTGAAGGCCAGTAATGTAAGGCTGAATCATTTGGTCCAGTGAGAGCGATCCACGGTTCAGTAACTTAGAACTACTTAAACCTAACTAACCTAAGGACGTCACACAGATCCATGACCGAGGCAGGATTCGAAGCTGCGACCGTAGCGGTCTCGCGGTTCCAGACTGTAGCCCCTAGAAACGCTCGGCCACCCCGACCGGCATGGTTCAGTAAAACTTTCAAATTCCCGCATTTCCAGATACCACTTTGGCGGTGCCCCATCCCGTTCGTCAATGAGGTCGTTCGAATCAGTCTCCAACTGTAGGAAAGAAGGTTCTCAAGCACATACTGTTCTCAGCAAAGAAAAACACATTGAATTTCGTAGAGTCCCTCTCTTGTTGTACAACTTCATGTCGGTTCACCTTTCCATTTAATGGAATGTTGTCTCGTCACTGAGCAGTAAGCGTGGAAAGAAACTGTCATCCTGCATCTTGACATGAACGGAATTGCAGAATTTCACACGTTGTTGTTTGTCACTTTTACGGAGAGCTTGCAATAGTTGAGTTTTGTATGGTCACTTTCGCGAAGAACTTGCAATAGTTGAATTTTGTATGGTTTCATGTGTAAACGTTGACGCAGCACAACGTCAGACGGACGTGGGGGACACGTTGAGCTGTCGAGCTGCACGGCGAGCGAATTTCTGCGAACTCCTTGAGGGACTATGTCGGAAGCATTCGACGTCTGTGTCAGACACTCAGGGATGGCCGAGCAATTTGCCTTTACACGAACTGGGCTAAACGTAGAACGCAAAATGCCTTCTGTTGTTCGAACACCATTTTTACTAAAACTGGAATGGAGTCGTACTGCTGCTACCTTGCAGGAACCATGTGAAACGCGAGAGTTTTCTCTTTCCAAAAATACGTTGTTCACGCACGTATCTCAAATAACATAATAGCTATAATTTTTTTTTAAATCGGATAATTCTTTTTGATACAACCTTTATTTTGCATCACAATACTTGCACTGTATTTGGTATGGTGCTGACATTTCAAATTTGTTCGTATTTTTACCAGTGTCACGTTTCAGTCTATCCCTAATTAAAGTGACTTTCTGACACGCTACTTTGGAGTCGTGAGCCTTTAAAATGTTCGTTGTCTTGTCTGAGACTGTTGTATAACGCGACAGACGCTCATTTGGGGAATCTGGACACGATTGCCGCTACTGCCAGGGATTTTCCCTTTTTGGGTGATACGACTGGGGTGCACTCAGCCTCGTGATACCAACTACTTGACTGAGAGGTGGCGGCTGCAAGGTCTAAACGTCGACAACGGCCGGGAGAGCGATGTGCTGACCACTCTCCCCTGCACACCGCATCCGCCTGAAGCCACATGGCACAGGTGGACAAGGTGGCCGGACAACGTCTTGTGATCTTGCGGACGTGATTGCGGAGTTTCATTATCAAACACCTTTCTTCTTCTTTCTTGAGTTGATTCCTTATTTCTTGTATTATTATTGTTAGCCAGCAGTTTTCCGGTGAAATCTCTGTTATAAACATGTGAACCACTATCTTCCATTTATCCTGCTTATTCAATGGTACATTTTTCTCAGTGTGAGCAAAGCTGCAGCACGTGGAAAAGAAAGGTAGATAACTCGATGCACCGAAGCAACTGGAAATAGTCGTTCAAAAGAAGATATTCAGTGATGTCCCTAATGTGCAAATAAACGGCTAAAGAACGAGATTTTTAACAGTCTCTTGGATGTATTTTAATGCATATATATATATATATATATATATATATATATATATATATATATATATATATATATAAGTACTTAGTGTTCTAGTATTCCATGGCAATAACTGCTGCAGGTTTGCCATAAAACATTTATCGAAATGTTGATACTAGTTGCGCATGCCCATTGGTACCTCAGGCACAGCAGCTCACAACCACCTCCAGTCACCAGGACACAGTCGTCAAGCGGACACTTCGTACCCGCAGCTGAAGTAGAGAACACGGCCTGCTGCGCTGTTGCGGAGTGTGATGTGGGCAACTTTATGTAAGACGTATACAAGAATTTTTTAACATCGTGCAGCCCCGTCAGCAACTATGATAATTAAACATATAACACTTCAGCCTCAGTTGCAAATAGAAGCCGGCCGTTGTGGTCGAGCGGTTCTAGGGGCTTCAGTCTGCGGCCGCGCTACCGCTACGGTCGCAGGTTCTGATCCTGCCTAGGGCATGGATGTGTGTGATGTCCTTAGGTTAGTTAGGTTTAAGTAGTTCTAAATTGTAGGGGAGTGATGACCTCAGATCTCAGATGTTAAGTCCCATGGTGCTCAGAGCACTTTGAAGCTCAGTCCCACTGAGCGGACGAGGTTGGTAGGCCGCAAGAGCTGCGCCGGATCTAATCACAGAGAGCAGCTATGTACCGACCACCGCTGATGGTCATGCGCATGCGCGCTTGGAAATATGCATGCTCCGAGCACTCGCCATTCCTCTTTCAGCATTCGCAATGGAGAAAGAGTTATAAACCCTAGAAGTTATCGCCTATAATAACGGATCTAAAAGAGAAATTGTGAGACAGCTCTTTAACAAGAAAACAGGTAGGAAAACTGCGGCGTCATCTTCACTAGGTGTCGCACCACTCCACTAGCTTCATTTATATTCCCTTCATAGGCAAGGCATCTTATAAAATAGGGCGACTCTTAAAGATCTACGCCTTTAAGATTGCATATTCTACGAATAACAGCCTCAAAAATAGCTTGGTCCACTCGTTAAAGAATGCTAATGACAAATTATCTCGTTCTCAGGTGTACAAAATCACCTGTAGTAATTTCCCGAGTTATTACATCGGCCAGACAGGAAGAGCCCTCTCAGCTAATTATAAAGAACATATACACATGAAAGGTGGTGATGGGACCCGTGGCTCGACTTTGCCGAGCTCCTTGTTCAATTGGCCCATGCTCCCAATACAGCAAATAACACAGAGCTATTAAATGCACTAGGCTTGACATCCTTGAGGAGTTGCAAATCTTTAAACACCTGTTGCTTGATAAAGAAAACCTACTTAATGACCAGCTACAATTGAGGAATAAGAACTTTTTCGAAGGCTTTCAACCTTTACTTCACCCGCCCTGGTGTTACAGTGCCTTTGTAGTCACCGACGCCTGACTCCATTTTCTTTAGTCGAATAGTAGTATATTCAAGACTGAGGAATAATTTGGCCCAGGAATAGCTAGTTTTTCTTACGGGCTCTGAATCCATTTATAGGGTTCTCGTGCTCCTCAGAAGTAAGTTCGGTCAGAGATTACGCCATTAACAGTTTTAGTGGTTATATTAATCCAATTCCTAATGTAAAGGTAGCTACTGTTTATGCATCTATATTTCCACTCGCGCATGCCTATGACCATCAGCGGTGGTCGGTACATAGCTGCTCGCTGTGCTGTGCGCCTGGTCCCGGCGGAGGTTCGAGTCCTCCCTCGCGCATGAGTGTGTGTGTTTGTCCTTAGTATAATTTAGGTTAAGTAGTGTGTAAGCTTAGGAACTGATGACTTTAGCAGTTAAGTTCCATACGACTTCACACATTTGAACTACTAACTCTTTTTTTTGCTGTGATTGGTTTCGGCGCAGCTCTTGCGTCCTACTGACCTCATCCGCTCAGTGGGGCCTGCTGTGTATCTCTTCAGCTAAGTAGTGTAGGTTTATGAGTGGGTACTACGGTGTTATAGTTTTATACTTGACATGGCCAAACTTTGGCATGCAATAGTTTAGTGTCAATAACTCCTGCAGAAGGCCAAATTATTTTGGCTGAAACGTAGGTAAAGATTGGTTTCTATTTGCAACTGAGGCTGACGTGTTACATGTTTAAGACGAATACCATTAGTCCAATGGGTTCAACATTTAATTTAATTAAATGAACGGCACAGATTTAATCTCAGCAACATTATTATCATAGTATTGTCTCTTGAAACGTGCAGTTATGTACTGTTGAGGTAGTTGAATGCAAATAATTTTTACTGATTCAGTGTTTTGTCTGTTTCACGGGATTATATACTTAATATGGAATTACTTCTAAATATTTCGGAACACAATTACTGAAGAATGGGGATAGAGGGATTGTGGAAATCATTCCACGTATTAACATTTTACAGAACTGTTTGCGTTTAATGGAGATTTTTGATAGAGTGACTCGTTTTCTGTTCTTTGGGAAATACAAAAAAAGACAAGTTTTAGTTTCGCATAGCCTGTAAGTAGTTATAACCTTCACTGAGTTCTTCCCATCTGTTACTGCCTTCCCCAGTAAGCGGTTGAACATCAGACAAAGAATTCAGTCTAACACACGTACTCCTGCGGGAAACTGAGAAACTTCAGATACTTCGCGTAGCAGCTTAGAAGTGATTTAGCCTAAAGTTTATTCAATGAATTCTCTTGTCGTTTATTTGTATGGCGTGCATGCATCGAACTGGCAAATGAGTTCTGCTACTTTACGCCACGCGGCTCTATCAGGAACATTCGTTCCATTTCCTTTAAGTGTGTCGCTGTTTGCTCTGCATACAAACAAATACTCGATGGAAATACAAGTACGCAGAGATAATCATATGTTCGATGTGAATATTTCGATTCCGCTCAGAGAGGGAAGGACTGAAAAATCAGCCATCCAATTATCTCGGTCTGAATTGTCACATGATAACGGTGTCGGGCGCAGTTTGGCCCGCTCTAGCGTGGCTCAATAGCGGGATTCCAATTACCGCTCGACAGCTAATTACAGACTATGACGGCCGCTGCTGCAATGAGCACTGCCAGCGCAGTGCCCCACCTCGCAATAGACGGTGGCGAGGGTTCTGAGCCCGGCAGGTAAGCCGACGTGTAATTCCGTCTTACCTGCAGCGGCTGTGTCGAGTGTTGTTCCATATCGGTAAGCCTCCGCTGCTATAAACTGCGAAAATACTATCTATAGGTAGTCTACGTATGACATTCCTGCGGGATGTATGACAGCAGCTATGGTGCTTGCTTGCACCACATTCTGAGTACGGGGTTAGTAAGAAGTAACTACTTACTTAAAAGTATGTAAATGTTTATTGAACTTCCAAAATTTAAGATATTCTTATGAACTCAAGAGCGGAATCGTGATACTGGAAGTGTTCTTTTCCTGAAGTACCTGTGTTTTGTTTGTCCCGGTAGATGCGCGGTTAACGCTGTGGATTGTAAACCGAAGGAGCCGACGTTCTATTCTCAGTTTCACTGTACGTTTTTTTCCACTCTGAGTCTGGGTAAAGTCTTGTGTTTACTTTCATATCGTCATAATCAGCATTACTTTTGAGGTGGCTGAATGGATACTGCCCGCCAGCCATTAAATCGACAAAAATGATCTTTCTTTATTTTCTGTTTTCATGAAGGAGAAAAACTTTATGCACTAGTAAGCTATCCAAATCCACAAGTGAACTTGGTGTATACATATTTTGTACATTGTAAAATGTTTTCTTAAGGGTGTGGGACGGGGTGCCGTTGCAGCAACCTAGAATCGAATTTTAATCCCGATCATTACAGCCACCAGAGTCGCATTTTGAAATCAGGTGAGCTACCATTCATTTTTTCCAAATCATCCATCATTCATTTTTTTAGAAAGTGAGTAAATTCAGGAGCGGACTGCCCATCTCCAATCTATACTCTGCAAACTTCCGTGCTGTACGTTGCAGTCGGTATGTCCCACTGTTTCGTATTTTTCTGTTTCCACACATTCCATTAGCCAAGAGAGCGCTTGTGAAAGACGTTTGCTTGGCTCATCTATCCGTACAGGAGAGATACGCATCAGATTACAGTGTATTCGTGTGTTCTTCATTGAATAAATAATTTTGAAACATTGTAAGAGGGGTTCTTGGGATAGTTGGCGTCTCTCTTCAAGCGGTGGCCAGTTCAAATTTCCCTACATCTCCGTGACATACTCCTGTGAATGAAACCACTTGTCCGTATGTGTTGCCCTTCCTTTTATTTTCAATTTGTTTGCCATTCCTGTTTGGCATAGGTACCGAACGTTTACGAAATAAGACTTGATATCCCAAATGCCTTGTAAGCATTTTAATTTTAGTTTTATCCTAGTATCCTATCAGTTAATCGAAGTCGGACACCTGCTTCAAATACGACTGGGCCTGTTTGCTCACATAATTCTTATCTTCGTACATTGCTACACACAGATGTTTGCCTGTGGTCAGTGGTTTTAATTGTGACTCTTTTGATCACCGGACACTGATGCCTTCACTGGATTCACAAGGAGAATATAAAACTTAATGCAGATTAAGATGTACCAGCAAAATGTCTCTTACATTTTATCTTTTAGAGTGTAGGTCTTTTGACTGGATTGATGCTGCGCGCCACGAATCACTCTCCAGTGACAGACTCTTCACCTCACAGTAGCATCTGGAACTTAACTCCTCAATTATTTGAGACATGTTTTCCAATCTCTATTTACTTCTAGTCTTTGCCCTCCACAGCTCCCTGAGAGGAGGTTATTCACTGAAATCTTTACAGATGTCCTACCACCCAAACCTTTTTCTTGACAGTGTTTTTCATATATTCCTTTCCTCGCCGATTCCCTGGAGAACTGACTGATTCCTTACCTTAACAGTCAACGTAATTTTCACCGTTCCTTTGTAACACCATGTCTCAGATGCTTCTATTCTCTCATGTTTCCCAACATGTCCATGTTTCCCTACGATACGATACTATGCTCCAAACACACAGTCACAGAAATTTATTCCTGAAATACACTTCTCTTGGCCAGTCTGCTTTTTATGCCCTTCTTGCGCTTTTCTGCCAAGGTAGTAATGTTGTTTAATTTCATCTACTTCGTGACTATTAATCCTGATGTTAAGTTAGTCCCTGTTCTCATTTCTGCCACTTCTCATTACCTTCGTCTTTTTTTGACTTATTCTCAACCCATTTTCTGTATCATTAGACTGTTCATTCTACTCAACATCCCCTGTTATTCAAATTCATTTTCACTGTGGAATCTAATTGTTGGAGTCCTTTCACCTTGAACGTTTCTTTTACTTCCATCATTGCTTTCTCGATGCATAGATTAAACAGCAAGGGTAAAGGCTTCATCCCTGTCTCACACACTTTTTTATCCGTGCACTTCGCTCTTGGTCTTCCACTTCTATCGTTCCTTCTTGGCTCTTGTGTATACTGTGTATTACCCATTTTTCCCTATAGTTTATCACTATATTTCTCAGAATTTTGAACATATTGCACTATCTGGCATCGTGAATCACTTTTCCCAAGTTGAAAAATGACAAGAACTTGTCTTGATTTTTTCTTAATCTTGTTTCTAGTATCAGTCACAACATGAGGTCTGTCTCTCCGGCGCATTTCTCTTTCCTAAAGCCAAACTTATCGTCATCTAATACATATTCAATTTTCTTTTCGATTCTTCTGTATATTAGTCCGGTTAGCAATTTAGACGTATGAGGTGTTAAGCTGATTGTACAACTCTCGTACTCGTCAGCTATTGCAGTCTTCGGATCGTGTGGATGACATTTTTCCAAAATCTGTTTATATATCACCTGACACACACACTCTACCCAACAACAGTTAACATTCGTTTTGTGGCCACTTCCCCCCAAAATTTTAGAAATTCTGACGAAATGTTATCTGCCCTTCTTCCTAAGTCATTCTCAGACCATTCAAGCCTCATCCATATTCTAATTCCAACACTGAATCAGTTATCTCTTCTATATCGACCCCTGTTTCTTCCTTTGTCACGTCATGAGACATGTCTTTCCAGTCATAGATGCCTTCATTGTAGTCTTTCCACCTATCCACTCTCTACTATGTATTTAATAGTGGAACTCCCATTCCACTTTTAATGTTACCACCCTAGCTTCTAAGTTCACAGAAGGTCGTATACTGAAGCATTATTTGCGACAATCATTTATTCACTGATTTCTTCACATTTTCCGTGCAACCTTTTCACCTTAGCTTCTCTGCACTTCGTGTTTATCTCATTCCTAAGTAACTTGCATTTCTTTATTCCTGAATATCCCTCAACATTTCTGTACTTCCTTCTTTCAAGGATCAACTGAAGAATTTCTTCTTTTATCCATGGCTTTTTCACAGTTACCCTCTTGTACCTATGTTTTTCTTTCCCTTTCTGGAGATGTCCATTCGTCCTCAACTGAATTGCCTCCTGAGCTATTCATTATCACAGCATCTATAGCTCCAGAGAACTTCATGCGCATCTTTTCATTCGTTGCCGGCCGGACTGGCCTAGTGGTTGCAGGCGCTACAGTCTGGAACCGCACGACCGCTACGGTCGCAGGTTCGAACCCTGCCTCGGGCATGGATATTCGTGATGTCCTTAGGTTAGTTAGGTTTAAGTATCTCTAAGTTCTAGGTGACTGATGACCTCAGAAGTCAAGTCCCCTAGTGCTCAGAGCCATTTGAACCATTTTTTTGTTCATTCGTTAGTACCTCTGTACCCAACTTGTTTGCGCACTGATTCTTCTTGTCCATCCAATTTAACTTCGATTTACTCCTCAGCATTATTAAATTTTGATCTGAGTTTATATCTGCTCCTGGTTATGCCTTACAATTCAACATCTGATTTCGGAATCCAAGTCTGACCGAGATGTAATCTAACTGAAATCTTCCCTTATCTCCAGATCTTTACCGTGTATACACCTTCCTCTTGTGTTTACTGAACAGAGTAATCATTATAACTAACTGATATTTTTGCAGAACTGAATTAATCTTTCTTCTCTCTCAAAATGTTCATATGTGTGTGAATTCCTAAGGGACCAAACTGTGAGGTCAACCGTCCCCAGACTGGCACAATACTTTAAACTAACTTATGCTAAGAACAACACACACACCCATGCCCAAGGGAGGACTCAAATCTCCCGCGGGAGGGGCCACGCAATCCGTGTCATGGCGCCTCTAACCACGCAGCCACTCCGCGCGGCCTTCTCTCTCATTCCTAGTACCAAGCCCATATTGTCCTTTCTTCCTATTTTCTACACCTTTCTTACAACACCACTGCAATCGCCCATGACTATTATATTTTCATCTCCCTTTACATACACAATTACTTATTCCATATCGTCATATACTTTCTCTATCTCTTTTTCTTCGGCTTGCAATGTCGACATTTATACCTGAATTATCATTTTCGGTGTTAGTTTGCTGACGATTCTGATGAGAACAATCCTGTAACTGAATTGTTCACACTAACCCACTCTCTGCTACCTTTCTATCCATAAAGATTCTTTCGTCCATTACACCATTTCCTGATACTGTCGATATTACCTTATGTTCATCTGACAAGACGTTCTTCTCTTCTTCCATTTCACTTCACTGATCCCCACTGTATCAAGGCTGAGCCTCATCAGCCCTTCCCTTTCCAGATTTTCTAGCTTCTCTACTATGTTCAGACTTCTAACATTTTTTGCCCCAACTCATTGAATTTCATCCTATCGTTGGCTATTGAATCTTTTCCTGAAGCTCGAATCCCCTTTGGTAATTACCTCCCAGGGATGTAGACAGGGGACTGGTCCAGAACCTTTTGCCAAGTAAGGAACCGTCATGACACTTTTTCAATTACAGGTCACATGTCCTGTGAATATGCAGTATGTGTCTTGAATGTAGTGGTTTCCATTGGTGTCTGCATCCTCATGTCATTGATAATTGCTGATTCTTCTGCCTGTAGGGGTTATTACCAAATGGGCTAGACAGTGTTCTGAACCTCTACCCACTCCTCTGCCCTCTTTCATAAGGCCATTGGCTGTATAAGGGTGACTTCTTATGACAGAAGCCTTAAGCCACCATTGCTGACGAATTTTATTCAAAATTTATGCTTTGGTGGGGTCCGAATCTGGGACCAAAGGTGTTTTGATTACTAATGGAGGATGCTACTCTTAGACCACTGGTATCTCTTACAAACCGAATATCTTATTAAAACTAAATTGATGGCTTTTACAATTGCAGCACTATGAACGCAACACACAACAAACACCATACTGGAATACAGAAGGGCTACACTCTTTGCCACGTAGGCTCTCAATGCCCCATGAGACTGGCTGCTGAAAGAACAGATATACTGCCCATTCAGTTTTGCAGATCATAAAGCCACGTTACTTACCTGGACGAGGAAATTCGTTTGTTTGCAGATAAACAGTTATCAATAACAACAGTGTGGTGAATCTGGGTTCATCGTGGACCATCAGTGCTGTGGCTTCACTTCACTCAAAAGCAGGGACATTTAGGCTGACAGAGATCTGCCCAATGACAAAAGTCGACGCAAGAGATGAGTACTGGTTCTGAGCAAAGCATGAATGTATACATGTGCCAAGACTCCAGAGTATGAACATTGCCAGATCACATTCGCTATCGACATATGGACTCAGCACCTGTTGCTGTGATATGGGGAGCCTTTGGGTACATGTCATGAATATTTGTGTATCTGTGTCATGTGCATAAGTATGTACACGTAGCACTGTTTAGTTATGAATGAATAGGATGAACGGTGCTACATAGCCTATTGTTGAATTTGTGGTGTCACCGCCAGACGCCACACTTGCTAGGTGGTAGTTGTAAATCGGCCGCGGTCCATTAGTACATGTCGGACCCGCGTGTCGCCACTGTGTGATCGCAGACCGAGCACCACCACAAGGCAGGTCTCGAGATACGGACTAGCACTCGCCCCAGTTGTACGGACGACATAGCTAGCGACTACACTGACGAAGCCTCGCTCCTTTGCCGAGCAGATAGTTAGAATAGCCTTCAGCTAAGTCAATGGCTACGACCTAGCAAGGCGCCATTAGTGACATTGCATGTATGTAAAGAGTCTCACTTGTATCGCCACAATCTCCAGATGTACCAAAAGGATGGATTAAAGTTAAGTATTCCAGCAGCTACGTACTTTTCTTTATAGCATTCATTACGTATCCTGTTTCAGACCTCACGCCCTCCTGTTTTAGCTGAGCGCGTGCCTGTCGGCTTCCTCTCATAGTGTCTAGGCTGTCTTGTCTAGACACAACAGAATTACATCAATTCTCAACATCGTTGGTATAACCAACAAGTGTGTTTTGTCTTGACTGATGCACGAGCATGAGATTTTCCATTTCTGCACACAGTAACGAGCTAAAATAGCAGATGACAATTTTCTGCCTGACAGTGTAAATATAAGTAGTATGTTTACCTTGCGTTGTCTGAAGATGGCTGTTTAGTCAGCAATAAAGATATGTTAATGTATAAAATATGCTTTTCGATCAATACATTTGAAAGTGTCCCAAAATTTAAAAAAAGGTAAGTTTTAACCATCTCATTGGACCACTACCAGCAACTCATTAAAGGGGGGATAGTTTTCCTGTCTACAAGAATCCATATATGTCCAAACTGATAATGGAGGAATTCATCAATCAACAGATGAAGGATGGAGTTAATGAAAAGAGTGATAGTCCACAACGTGCCACTATTCTTTCACAGAAATCAGTAGGTGGAAAGAGTAAATTTACGTTTTGTTGCACTTACTGATTTCTAAATGCAAGAACACTGATGGATATTTATCCTATATCAAATATGAAAGAGAGATAGGTTAACCTTGGTCAGTGTAAGTACTTCTACATTATGCATTTAAAGAGTCAATTTCACCAGTTGGTAGTGGTTCCAGGACAGGGGCCAGATTGCATTTACCATTCATTGGGGGTACTACCAATATCAACGAATTTTATTTGGGCTTAACATTGCACCAACCACATTCCAGGGGTATGAGATCGATTACTTAGTGGTCATGTCAGTGTATGGTCTATTTAGACGATATTACTGTTTTCTAAAATCTACAGAGAACTTGCCCAATGACTAGTGGAAATGTATAGGAGATTGCATTTGACAGGCTCAGTGATAAGTTCTCAAACGTGTAACATAGTGTCCATGGAGGTAAAATTTCTGGAACATATGTTTAGGCAAGATAGTGTGAAGACTGACATAAAATTGATATGTGTTGTCTGTGATTTCTTACCTCTACCAACTGTGATGGTGAGTTGGCAGTTGATGGTTGCAGAAACAACATTGCTGTTACACTAGTCTACAGAAATCATTTCATAGATGTTGGCCACTGATGGGATCCTGAATATGAGGAACCGCGCGACCGCTACAGTCGCAGTTTCGAGTCCTGCCTCGGGCATGGATGTGTGTGATGTCTTTACATTAGTTAGGTTTAGGTGGTTCTAAGTTCTAGGGGACGGATGACCTCAGAAGTTAAGCCCCATAGTACTCAGAGCCATTTGAACCATCATCCCCTCAACATCAGTTGAGACCCGAAGATGCTGTATTGAATCACCTAAACTGGCGTCTATAAAATGAATAACATCACAAGTATGGCTGTGGGAGTTGCATTTTATTACATACGTGAATGGCCGAAGTTTATCAAACCTTCAGTCAGAAGAATGGACATACAAAAATATAAGCATTTTGGTTTGAGGAAAGTGATTGTATTGTACGCTATTTCCAACTTGTAAAATACGAATCTAGAAACTGCATAATTACCAAGGGCTGCGGCACATGTATCTTAATACGCACAGCTTAGTGAAATTCAGACACCTTCCACAGCTAATGCAAGAGGCCATGAAGTGGGTCAGAGCAGGACGACTAGGTACTGTCTGCTGACAGGGCAGACACTGTTAGTAGGTGCTGAGCACATAGTGACACACATCAGATGAATCAAGTCATGATATCACTGTCGCAACAAAAACGCCCCTGTGGCATAGGTGACCTGATTGTTTAATAACTGAGCCATGGAACTGTAACTGCTTATCACCTTCGTGATAGAAACTTATTCTTCCACAAAAAAGGATGGGTCAAGTCCACATAAATAATCTGCTCTTCTAGTTTTAGTTATTGTAGTCTACCAACCACCAGCTCCAAGGACTGCCTTACAAAAATGCACAAGTCTACAATTCCATAACAGTACATGAATCAACCAGTCTCCATTTGTGGGTTCTTCCTGCTGCTCAAGCTCAATCCGGTGCTGCAGACTTATTGCACTCCAGCGGATGGGCGACAAGTGGAACTTGTTTAGCCAGTGCTTGATTCCTACCCTGGAGGTCTATCATGTGTGCCTGGGGTTATGCAGCCTTTCAGTAGTCATTGCCCATGTGGGCAGACTACTTGCTGCCCACCTTTGCTCATGCAGGCAGACACTTCTGCTTCCATGAACCATCTCGTACATGTTGGAACCACCGTTTGATTCTCCATGACTCTGTTTGCCTAATCCTGTGCTGCCAGACTGTCTCCAGTCTGCAATGTGTGCTTTCTCCCTCTGCAGTGCAGTGCTGAAGCCAATGGATTTGTTATGGGTAGGCTTACCACATATCTATTTATGCAAGAGGTTCATGCAACTTTTAATCTTGCTAGAAAAATTATCAATTCTGTTATCTTTAAGTTTGTGATCATTTGGAAGTTGTTTAAGCAAGTTTCTGTTTGTAGAAATTGTCCACGGATAACTTAACCTACCTTTTGTTATTGGATTGCGAAGGCAATTTTCAGTTCCCTTAAGGATGCTCATTAGTCTTTCAGAAAAAGCCATAGTGACAGGAAATTTAAGAATCAATTTGATAAATTTTGTTAGTTCGTAAATACGAGTACACTTGGTAAATATTTGTGTTCATCAATGTAAATGTTTCCTAACACATTTGCTAGTAGTTCTTTGTTGAAGAATGAGTATATTGTGAGAAATTATAATTTCCAAACGGATACTTGTCAAACAACTGTATAAACTGAAATACCACAAATCTATAAAATGCTATTCCATTCGTACTATCGTGTCGTCTTAGATCTCGTAAGATATTATCTTAAAGCACTGTAACTCACACTCACTAAGAACTATTTCACTATGTGCTTTCTTGTTACAAATTTCGATAAATGCGGTCAGAGTTTCTCCCTTTAACAAAGAGCTATCAGCCTTTCACATACCTATATCATATGCAGTTTTGTTTTGAAATGCATAGATATGGTCAACATACACACATATTTCTTCGTAAAGTCAAAACAGAAGAGGAAATGAGTTTTATTAAGACTGCCAAGCGAGCCAGAAGCACTGTTGATCAACATGCACCGCAATATTCGTGATCTGTGGCGGTATTTCGGAAAATGTCTTTTAATTCATGGTATTTAAGATTTATTGACTGAACACTTCTTGAACTGAAATTGCAGCGTATAGTACACATCAGGGGCAATCTTAATCCTTCATTTTCTATGAGTTGTGTTCTCTTTGAGAGCTTGCTAATTATGAATGAAATGCTACAAGACTGTAAATGAAAAGCCTAACTGCTTGGATGTCCTTAGAACAATGTAACAGAACTAGACTAAGTTTTTGAGCGTAACAGTGCAAAACTATAGCCCATAGACATTTTTTTCGACCAACAAAATTTCTGTTACCTCCTTGGTTACATGCCACTACTGACACTCCATCATGCTTTTGGTTCAGTATTTTCTCAGTAAAGGAAACAAAAGAAAAATACGGAGTAGGTATTAAAATCCATGGAGAAGAAATAAAAACTTTGAGGTTCGCCGATGACATTTTAATTCTGTCAGAGACAGCAAAGGACTTGGAAGAGCAGTTGAACGGAATCGACAGTGTCTTGAAAGGAGGATATGAGATGAACATCATCAAAAGCAAAACGAGGATAATGGAATGTAGTCCAATAAGTCGGGTGATGCTGAGGGAATTAGATTAGGAAAAGAGGCACTTAAAGTAGTAAAGGAGTTTTGCTATTTGGGGAGCAAAATAACTGATGATGGTCGAGGTAGAGAGGATATAAAATGTAGACTGGCAATTGGAAGGAAAGCATTCCTGAAGAAGAGATATTTGTTAACATCGAGTATAGATGTAAGTGTCAGGAAGTCGTTTCTGAAAGTATTTGTATGCAGTGTAGCCATGTATGGAAGTGAAACATGGACGATAACTAGTTTGGACAAGAAGAGAATAGACGCTTTCGAAATGTGGTGCTACAGAAGAATGCTGAAGATAAGGTGGGTAGATCACGTAACTAATGAGGAGATATTGAATAGGATTGGGGAGAAGAGAAGTTTGTGGCACAACTTGACTAGAAGAAGGGATCGGTTGGTAGGACATGTTTTGAGGCATCAAGGGATCACAAATTTAGCATTGGAGGGCAGCGTGGAGGGTGAAAATCGAAGAAGGAGACCAAGAGATGAAAACACTAAGCAGATTCAGAAGGATGTAGGTTGCAGTAAGTACTGGTAGATGAAGAAGCTTGCACAGGATAGAGTAACATGGAGAGCTACATCAAACCAGTCTCAAGACTGAAGACCACAACAAATACAACATTTTCTCAGTAACTCCCCACACATCGACGGCATTGAGTATAATTTCTGATTAATTTTGTGTAGTTTTGTCACTAGGAACACTGTAAAAATCAATAAATCTTTCTATGGAACTGTGTTCCGTACAAAATCTGAGAATAATACTCGTTTGCGACTTACCTGAAACATTCAACGCTTAATCTGCTTGCACTCCAACAAGCTCACATGACTTTAATTCTTCTCTAATGCGATCATCATTGGTATTCGTAAGCAAGTCAATTAATTTGTTCAATTAATTCGTTCAATTAATTCGTTTTGAATTGTGCTTCAGGATACTTTGAAGGCATAAGTGCTCTGCAAGTGATCAAGAATAAACTGTTCCCGACTAGAAAAAAGTTACAGTAACTGAAGGTAATTGTCTTTGTTGATAGAACTTCTTCAAAATGTAGTCTAAATGGAAGATCTTGCTTGCCCAAGAAACATACAATACCTCCAAAATGAGATTTTCACTCTGCATCGGAGTGTGCGCTGATATAAAACTTCCTGGCAGATTAGAACTGTGTGCCGGACCGAGACTCGAACTCGTTACCTTTGCCTTTCGCGGGCAAGTGCTCTACCAACTAAGCTACCCAAGCACGAGTCATGCTCCGTCCTCACAGCTTTACTTCTGCCAGTACCTCGTCTCCTACTTCCAAACTTTGCAGAAGTTCTCCTGTGAACCTTGCAGAACTAGCACTCCTGAAAGAAAGGATATTGCGGAGACGTAGCCACACTCTGGGGGATGTTTCCAGAATGAGATTTTCACTCTTCAGCGGAGTGTGCACTGATATGACGCTTCCTGGCAGATTAAAACTGGGTGCCGGACCGAGACTCGAACTCGGGACCTTTGCTTTCGCGGGCAAGTGCTTTTCCAACTGAGCTACCCAAGCACGACTCACGCCCCGTCCTCACAGCTTCTGCCAGTACCTAGTCTCCTACCTTCAAAACTTTGCAGAAGTAAAGCTGTGAGGAATGGGCGTGAGTCTTGCTTGGGTAGCTCAGTTGGCAAAGATACCGAGTTCGAGTCTCGGTCCGGCATACAGTTTTAATCTGCCAGGAAGTTTCATATAACACCTCAATAACTCTCTCGGTAATGAATTCATTCTGTTTCACAAACACTTTGTCTTGTGACTAGATATTTGGGTCCTTCAGAAGGAGCCAACAAGTGAAAACTTTCTTCATTCTGAAGGTGCGTGATTGAATTCAGATGTTTCTAGCCTTTCCTGCGAACACTTTTTGTCACTCATACTCAGAAAGAAACTGATGTTCATTCTTAAATGTTACAGAGCAACATATACACCAAGGATACTTTTTACATAAAGAAATTTGAAATTTGGTGATTTAGAACATCAACAATTTTAATGTCTAAGTGTGTTGTCAATCACTTATCTTCATAAGCGCTCTAATTCGAGAAATGAACACGTAAGTATTCCCTCTACACAATCCATCAGGCCATTCTGTACTGAAGCGCCAAAGAAACTGGTATGCGTATTGAAATACAGAGATATGTTATCAGGCCGAATACCGCACTGTGGTCGGCAATACCTATGTGACAATAACTGTCTGGCGCGGTTGTTAGATCGGTTACTGCTGCTACAATGGGAGGTAATCAAGATTCAATGAGATTGAACGTGCTGTCACAGTTACCGCACGACCGATGGGTCGTAGAACCTCCGAGGTAGCGATTAAGTGGGGAATTTTCCTGGAGGCCATTTCACGAGTTTCTGGAAATATCAGGAATCCGGTTAAACACCAAATCTCCGACATCGTTGCGGCCTGCAAAAGAGCCTGCAAAACGGGACGAACGACTGAAGAGAGTCGTTCAACGTGACAGAAATGCAATCCTCCCGCAAATTGCAGCAGATTTCAGTGTTGGGCCATCAACAAGTGTCAACGTTCGAACCGTTGAACGAAACATCATCGACATGGGCTTTCGGAACCGAAGGCCCACTCGAGTACCCCCCTGATGACTGCACAACGCAAAGCTCTATACCGACATTGGACTGTTGACGGGAAACGTGCTCCCTGGTCGGACGAGTCTCGTTTCAAATTGCATCTAGCGGTTGGACTTGTACGGGTATGGAGACAACCTCATGACTCCATGGACCATGGATGTCAGCGGGGGACTGCTCAAACTGTTGGAGGTTCTGTAATGTTGTGTGGCGTGTGCTGTTGGAATGATATGGAACTCCCTGATACGTCTAGATGCGACACGTACTTAAGAATCCAATCTGATCACCGGAATCCGTTCATGTCCATTGTGCACTCCGAGGGATCTTGACGATTCCAGAAGGACAGTGCGACATCCCACACGTCTAGAATTGCTAGAGTTGCCCCAGGAACACTCTGCTGATTTTCAACTCTTCCGCTGGCCAGAAAACTCTCCAGACATGAACATCATTGAGCGTATCTGGGAATGTTTTGCAACTTGTTGTTCAGAAGAGATCTGCACTCCCTCACACTCCTACCGATTTTGGGACAGCCATCCAGGATCCTGGTGTCAATTCCGTCCAGCACTGCTTCAGACATTAGTCGAGTCCACGCTACGTCGTGCTGTAGCAGTTCAGCGTGTTCGCGGGAGCCCTACAAGATGTTAGGCTGGTGTACCATTTTCTTTGGCTCTTCAGTGTATATTCAATTAGCCACCTACACTCACGAATTGTAGTCCTAGAACAACTTATTTAAACCAGTACTGAAGATCGCGTGAAAAGAATTCCGCGACTGAGGCAAGCATCAGTACTACACACATACAAACCTGGGTTCTGTGTGGGGCGGCGGTAAGGTGGGTGGATTGCTGTGGCCAGTTGTGGGGCTGTGAACCACTGAGGGATACGGTGGGACAAAGCCTCTCCGTCGTTTCTAGGTCCCGGGTTTAACCCTAGCATTACCAACGGGGGGGCCTCGTAGGCCCACTGACTCAGTTTTTCTATGTTGTATCCACACCCTTTGATATATGAACTTGAAAGCAAACAATTGTTCGTTATTGAATGTACTATTGAGTCATTACAGAATTTCGCAATAAAAATGTAATTAAAATTCATTTACTTGATTTAATTCTCTGTGGGCCTTAGAAGCCCACCCGTTGGTAATAGCAAGGAAAGATTTACGAGGTTGGGTCTCTCGTTTCAAATTCTTACCATGAAACGAATTTTGGCATTGTTGCCTTCAGACATATTATTATGAAGCGGACCATTGTTATTTTCAGTGTTTCTGCTGCTGTTGAACCAGCAACATGAGTAGACATCGTTTACGTGATAGTTCCATTGAAAGAGTGCTAGAAGAAGTTTTGAACGAATCAGATTTAGAGGAAAGTGAAGTGGATGATGATGTGGAAGAAATTAGAACTGATTCATCGTCTGAGAATGAAGATGAGGTTGAAGCCAATCCACCAGATGATAATGATACGGAATGTGATAAATTCATTGCAAAAAGTGGACGAGAGTATATTACGAAGCCATCTCGACAATATCGGCGTTCTGTACAAAATATAGTGCGAGAAAGAATGGGGCTAGGACAACAAGAATTGCGTCTCCGAAAGAGGCTATAGAGCTCTTTTTTACACCTCAAATTATGAATCTAATAAAACTACACTCAAATGAAGAGGCTTCTCGACTAGGTATTCAGCACACAGATGAAGATGAGTTATTTTGTTATATAGGACTCTTGCTAATCATGGGTTCAAATCATGACAATAAGATACCAGTCCAAGATTTATGGTCTTTGCTTCAGGGCCGACAAGTGTATTATGGATCAATGAGTCGGACCCGATTTTTCGAATTGATTAAAATATTGAGGTTTGATGATAAGAACACAAGAGAAATTCGTCGCCAGACTGACAAGTTTGCTCCAATGAGGGAAATTTTTGAAAGCTTCAATTCTTCACTTCCATTGCATTTCATTCCTGGTCTACATACAACAGTGGATGAGATGTTGTCTTTGTTCCGTGGTCGCTGTCCATTCAAGGTGTTTCTAAAAGAAAAACCTGGAAAATACGGCATTCTAATTCGAATGCTGTCTGATTCTGAGACTAGATATGTGATCAGCATAGACATCTATACAGGCAAGTCAGGAAATACACAGCATTCAAATGGACCGATGGAAATTGTAAAGAGACTAATAAAACCTATTGAAAAATCAGGCCGTAATGTTACCACAGATCGGTACTATACTTCAGTGGAGCTTGCTGAGACTCTATGGAATGATTTTCACCTCACACTTGTTGGCACCCTACAGTCTAACAGACGACACATACCTGAAGAGCTGAAGACTACAACTGGCCGCAGTTTACACTCTTCCATCTTTGCTTATACTGACCCTCAGACACAGAGGCCACCAGTTACTCTTGCATCAACGCTAGTCCGCGAGAAGCCAAAACGACTGCTGTTGATGCTTTCAGCTTATCACTCAGAAGGGGTGTTGAATGAAGACTCAAAAAAGACTAACATAAATATTTTTTATAATTCTACAAAGGGAGGCGTGGACACCATAGACCAGATGGCAAGACACTACAGCACAAAGAGAGGAACAAGAAGATGGCCTTTGTCCCTCTTCTACACACTCATTGACATAGCAGCAATAAATGCATATTCACTCTTCCTCCTCAACTTTCCGAATTGGAAAAAGAATTTGTTAAACCGCAGAAGAGTTTTTATCACTAACTTAGGTCTCGAACTAATAAGATCTCAAGTAGATAAACGGGCACAAAATTTGTATGGACTTCAGAAGCCAGTAATAATGGCAATGGAAAGCATCACACAACGGAAGCTCAGCTGCTCTGTAGAACCATCATCCTCAACAGCAGAACCAGGAACACGTGGACGGTGCCACCTATGCTGCCAAGAAGCTGCATCTAAAAAGATCAAGTACAACAAGCTGGGAAAGTCAACTGTTACCTGCTCTCAGTGCCACAAATACGTCTGTGGGAAACACTGCAGGAAGACAGTGTTGTGTGAAAAATGCGTTGCAGAATGAGACAGTAAATTTTGTTTGCTTCATGTAGTGTATCGAATTAAAAAAAGTCGTTTTTATAAGAAAACACTATTTTGAAACATTATTCCAAAAAATATATAAACTGAATCTCGTGATTTGTTCATTTTATTCCTATTATAATAACATCTTTTATTATCCAGTATACAAAAACAATGTCTAAGCATTTTGAATTGTTATTAGAGGTATCAGAAGTAAATAAACTTGATTTATGATAAAATAAATTGTGGTATTCTTTATGGGCCTTTGAGGCCCCCCAGTTGGTATTACATGTAACAAAAAATACGTTGGTAATGCTAGGGTTAATACGCAATACACACACAATACACACTACATACATATGGCTAAAGTGACTGCCTTCCAACCTACCGGTTGCTGCGTGGAAACAACATGCTGCTTTTAGAAGCTTCCAGTGAATTTTTTAGTGGTTCAAAAATGGTTCAAATGGCTCTGAGCACTATGGGACTCAACTGCTGCGGTCATAAGTCCCCTAGAAGTTAGAACTACTTAAACCTAACCAACCTAAGGACATCACACACATCCATGCCCGAGGCCGAGGCAGGATTCGAACCTGCGACCGCAGCGGTCGTGCGGTTCCAGATTGTAGCGCCTTTAACCGCTCGGCCACTCCGGACGGCGAAATTTTTTTTTTTTTTTTTTTAGTGGATAGCATGTGCAGCGAAATGAGGTCTCTCTATACGGATGGATCGAATGAAACTGTGGTAATACACAAAACAAAATTTTTTTTTCAAACTGTACCTGTTGGTTTCTTAAATTTGTAGACTAAGCCTCAGAAGAGCTTTGCCACTGCTACTGTGGTCGACATCTCTGTAAAATCATTTTTGACAACACCAGCCAGCTACGCAATGCTGCAGTTTCTTAGACTGGCTGCTGATGGCCACACCTCCTGACAGCCCATGTACAGGTTCGTCCCTGAGGCGTCAACTCCTCCCAGTATCATCAAAATTGTTGTAGCACGAACACTTACATCCAGTTTACGTTAAATACTCTATTATCACCTTTTTTGTAGTTGATGAACAATAATAAATTTTTACGATGTATGTTTCCATGACATTGGACAGGTACCAGGCATCCACTCACAAGCACTGCTACCTTGCTGAGGGTGGTGAAATGTGGATTTCCTGACCCATCAACCGGGTTTCAACACACTCCAGTATAGCCTGTCACCCATTCTCAATAGCGACATCTGTGAGGCAATGGTCAGAGGACAATAACTTTCCTGAAATGCACTAGCCTCCCTGGAGCCCCGACCTGAACCCAACTGTACACGTTTTGGTTGGATTGGAACATCGACTTCGCTCCATAGCCCAGTGTCCAACATGGTCTTTTCTGGTTTCGGATCTTGAGGAATAATGGGCGCTCATTCCTCTACAGACATTCAGTTATATCACTGCAAATGTCCGCAGCAGATATCAAGTCGTCAAAAAAGTGAAGAGTCGACAAACCCCACATTAATCTCTACAAATAGTTGATATAAACAGAAAGTATAGACTCTACTTTGTTCTCGTCTTGCTGATCAAGTAGTGACGATGAAAATGTCGTTAGTGACGCGTTATTTCCGAGTCCAGTACCACTGCATAACTTTTCCTTACCAATTCCTACTTCAGAGACTGAACGTTATCTTTCAAAGGTAATTTACACTGATAAAAAAAACGCACCATCAAACAATAATTAAGGTAGAGTAATGAAATTCAAGTTACACATTTGTCTAGATAACATATTTAAGTGATTAACGTTGCTAGATCACAGGTTAACACAAGGGTGAAATAAGCCATTGGGAATGTGAAACGCTGGTTCATTAATAATCAGGGTAACCATCCGAATGTTTCATGCAAGTGCACAAACGTGTATCTGGCACGGAGAAAAGCCTGCTTCAGGACCTAAATTGGTCTGCTTCTGTCCAACACAGTCATCACTGGCGCCGAGACAGAAAACACAACATACCTCCAACTTGCCATCCAATACGCACTCAGTTGATATCACTGAAGTCACAAATAATAGTAGTTTGGGGTCAGTGAAATGCACTCTACAGGACATCTGGTTCGGTCCATCCCTTGAAGTAAACGATTTTTAACAGCTTGTTATGTCACTGTTGTGCTAACTGCTATTCATCTAGTTGATGCAGGTGCAGAACGATGCGCCAGAGCCATATGCCACACAGGACGATCTTTGCTTTCTGTAGTACTACCTGGCTCTTTCCTCTCGCCTGGCAATTTGGAATCCGGTCATTGCGACTGTACATTCTCACGACTACCGCTGACACCAATCAGGTACAATGGTTTCTTTCCTGCCAAGTCTTCCTTCAGTATCGCAGAAGGAACATCCAGTGGTTCGTTGCTCTTTACACGACCTCATTCATAGTTTGGTAGTGATAATGGCGTCTCTGTCACCTAAAACGCATTGATAAATAGCATCTACTCACCACATTCAGTCTCAAAGATAAACACTTCTGACGTCGTCAGCGTGGGGGAGATCTGTAGTATTGTGAACGCGGAATACATTTTCAGCTGCCAAGATCGCTAAAAGCATTTATTTATATAAATGAACTGTTTCGGCAGTTATTTGTTGCCAACTTCCAACCTATGTTTACATCATTACGTAATCTCCTTATCGCACCGAAGGTGGACATTATGTAATATTGTAAAAAGATCCGAAGATGGGACAGAGAATTGCCGAAACGGGTCATCTATACGAAAATATGATCATAGCGATCTTGGCAGCTGAAAATTAATTCAGTGTTCACAATGTCAAAGGTAACTAACATTCACGACCTTAAAAGCGTGTGTTTAAACCAAAGCCGATTTGCATCCTCACGACGGCGCTATTAGCGTCACACTTATGCGGTTGGCGCGAAATTAGAATAGACGTCATCTTTCAGATATAGAAACTCGCCTACGAACTTTCGTTACTGTCACAAAGTCCTCCTTGGTGTTGCAACTGTTTTTTTTTCCATTAGTGCCTCGACTCTCGCCGTGTTAGATCTTGTAGACAAATCATCCTCTCTGTGTTGTCCCGTCGAATCAACCCCCTCCAGCTGCGACTTCAGTGAATTTCATGCTTTGATGTGTGACGCGTCTCAGACAGTTTAGCTCGACGTTTAGCTCAAGCAGCGCATGAGATTCCTACATACAAGCTTACCTGTGAAGATTCCGCTTTTTTCTAATTTAGTTCATCATCATTTTAACAAAGCACCCCTCCCCCCCCCCCCCCCCCCCACACACACACACACACAGGTCCCTACACAACACGGGCCAAAATGTTACACCAATATCCGACGTAACGTGGAGGGACGCTCCCCAAAATATTATAGTAACTGTTCCAGAGTAAAGTAACATCGTTAGGATCATCAGCGGCAAGTCGTTGTGGGCGCAGCCTCTCCGCCTCTCTCCGGTATAACGGCAGGCAGCTCTTGTCCCGCACTGACGGGAGCCGCTCTCCGGCCCTGACCACGACCTCTACCACGACCACCAGCGCGAGTGCTCGCACGACCGCGCCATCCGTGGGCGATATGGGCGCGCGTAACGCGGCCGCCGAGGCGCACGCCCGCCGGAGACCACTCCCGGTAATTGGCGTCACCGCCCTCAATTTGGGCGCCTCCGGGCTCTGGCCAACCACCGGGGCGCCTAACCACATTAAAGCCTCCCACACGGAATAATTTACAGCCCTGTCGTCGCCGCCTGCGCCGGCAAGCGCGCGACGGAGAACGCGCTGCGGCAAAAACGAGCGCGGTCGATATCAAAATTTCAATCCGGAAACCACCGAGCCCGTCCTCACTATTAAACTATTGCCTTCATCTGTTCGGCACTCAGAAATACTCGTTTTCGCGTGGGAACAGTAACCTTCCGTTACCGTCAGTATTTCAAATGAGCGAAGTTTGTTGTCTGTCCTTGACACTCATGTGGGCGCTAAGCGAAAATACATTAGCCACAACTTCTGAAATAGATAATCAAAAGAGTCTGGGAGTGTATTTACCAGTGGCCTTAGAAGACTGTTGCATTGTCATTCGGGGGCTTTGAGCCATGTGCTGTGCTTGTTAAAGGTCGGATATTTTTCACATAAGTGAATTCTGCTATGAGAATTACGCCATAATGAGTGCACAACGAATTACCAACTTTGCGCAAATTCTTCTGTAAGTGTTTTTATTCTCTTGGCAGTATTTCCGTCAGTAGGAATAGTGTTTTACCAGTAGTGGAAGAAGTCAGGAAGATACTGTGTTTAGTTCTAACACCGCAGTATACTAAGGTTACTTTAATGGGTGAAAATTTCCATGATGTACGTACTGTGGATGTCTTTTACGACCTTTATTACACGGTGCAGAGCTGAAATCAATACGACCATCATTCTACAACCAGGGAGTTCGTACTATCGTAGCTTTAACAGGACTTCGCAGAGTAGAAGTCCGTAAGTAACATGTGTTATGACTCAATTTTAGACAACTGTCCGACACACTACAAGAAATGAAATGTACTTTTCTTGAGTCATCAGCCTTCTGGCTGATGCGGCCCTGCCTCGAATTTCTCCTCTGCCAGCTTCCTCATCTCAGAGTAGCGCTTGTGCCCTGCGTCCTCAATTATTTCTTGGATATATCCTAATCTGTGTTTTCTTCTAATGTATGTACCCTCTACAGCTCTCTCTAGAACCATGGAAGCTATACCAGGTTATCTTAACACATGCCATATCGTCCTGTCTCTTGTTCTTGTTCTTCTTCTTCTTCTTCTTCTTCTTCTTCTGTTTTAACCATTTATTTCTTTGCTCGTCGATTCTCCGGGGCACTTCCTCGCTCCCTAACTTTCAGCATCCTTCTATAGAACCACATCTCAAGCGCTTCCCACTGTCAATGTCTCACTAACACACAACACTGTACTCCAAATGTACCTACATTCTCGAAAATTTCTTCTGCAAATTAAGGTCTATGTTTGATACCAGTAGACATCTCTTGGCCTGGAACGGAGTCTTTTCCTGTCCTACTATGCTTTCTATGTCTTCCTTGCTTCGTTCGACATGGGTTTGTTCTGCTGCCGAATTCCTTAACGTCGTCTACTTCGTGGTCACCAAGCCTGATGTTAAGTTAGTGACTACACTGATATCTGCAAATTCACATTACATCCGTCTTTCCGTTTTGTTATCAGTCCACATTCTGTGCTTAATAGACGGTTCAACAGATCTCGTAATTCTTCTTCACTATCACTAATTATAACAATGATATAAGCGAATCTTATCACTTCATGTCTTTCACCGTGAATCTTAACACCATTCTTGAACCTTTGTTTTATTGCCGCCATTGCTCCTTTGATGATACAACAACAGGGGCGAAAGGCTGCATCACTGTCTTATCTCCTTTTCAATCTGAGCTCTTCGTACTTCGTCTTCCAGTCTCATTGCCCCTCGTGGTTCTTGTACATATATATGTCTTACTCGTATTTCCTGTAGCTTACTCTTATTTTCTCAGGATTTCG
Organism: Schistocerca serialis cubense; assembly: GCF_023864345.2. Lineage (NCBI taxonomy): Eukaryota > Metazoa > Arthropoda > Insecta > Orthoptera > Acrididae > Schistocerca > Schistocerca serialis. Next base: position 494,985,526 of record NC_064638.1, read on the forward strand.
AATATCTAGCATCGTTTTACGTTGTCGGACACATGTTCCAGGTCTAAAAATGTACGTGCCTTGGTCTTACTACAGTCTTGCTTCCATTATCAGCAACAGCGTCAGAGCTTCCTGTCTCATACCTTTACCTTTCCTGAAGCCAAACTGATCGTCATTAACAGCATCTAAATTTTATTTTCCATTGTTCTGTGTACTATTCTCGTCAGCAACTTGGATGCATGAGCTGTTAAGCTCAGTGTGTGATAATTCTCGAACTTTTCGGCTCTTGCTATCTTCGGAATTCGCGGATTTCGTGGATGATATTTATCCGAATGTTTGATGGCATATCGACATCTCATACATTCTACACACTAACGCGAGAAATCGTTTTGTTGCCAGTTTCTGGTCGGCCGCGGTGGCCGACCGGTTCTAGCGCTCCAGTCCGGTACCGCGCGACTGGTACGGTCGCAGGTTCGAATCCTGCCTCGGGCATGGATGTGTGTGATGTCCTTAGGTTAGTTAGGTTTAAGTAGTTTGTAACCTCCCAACAAAAAAAGAAAATGTATCATTCACATTTAGTGTAACCTCCCAACAGATAAACAACAATTATATAACATTCACTTTTAGTGTAACCTACCAACAGATAAAAGTATGTATAGCATTCACACTCAGTGTAACCTTCCCACAGATAAATTCCGTAACCTACCAATAATAAAATGTGACTAATCTCTCAAGCAAATTGTGGCTCACTTGTAACCCTTCAATAATTAACTGTGAATTTAAATTGGTAAATTTTGGACGTCAGCAATGCTGCGTCATGGCCCTGAAAATTCATTCTGAATAAATTGAAAAATCTTACCTCATGGAAGTCGCCGGATAACTCGTATATATCTGCTCCTATAAGAATTTTTTTCTGGCACAGCCCAGTGCAATGCTGGCCACTAGATTTGTCATGTATAAAAAGAAAGAACTGATTTTTCTTTATGATAATCGGAATGACAATGCATTGGAGAAATTAGCAGATTCTTTAAATTCAGGTGAATGATCGTCAAAACAATTATTATATAAACAGGATTATTATTAAAAGAATTTTTGAAACATTTACATGGGACTTGATATAACAATAGTAAAAATTTAGTTTAACAAACTAAATATGCGCGCGGCTGTTTTTATCTTATACTACATCGCTCATTCACCGCCATCGCTTCCCACGACCAGCCCAGCCAACTCCATACACACGACTGCCAGCTACTACTTACTCCTACTGACACTGATCTTACTGTACCCAGCACTGCTCTCTGGTCTGAGATTCTCTTATACCTTACATATTGCAGGCAGCGCGTGAGCAATCCATCGAAATTACATCTGCTCGAGTGCCCTAGCAATAAATTCCTTAGTCATAGACCTCCTACAAGTTCTACGTTCTAGGGGACTGATGGCCTCAGATGTTACGTCCCATAGTGCTCAGAGCCATTTGAACCATTTTTGCCAGTTTCTCCCAATCATTTTAGAAATTCCGATGAAACGCTATCTATGGGTTCTGCCTCATTGGATCTTACGTTTTTCAAGGCACTTTTAAATTCTAATACTATATCTCCTCTCTCTTCCCTATCAACTACTCTTCCTTCCTCAACGAGTCATCAGATAACACCTCCTCTCATACAAGCTTTCACGATACTCTTTGCGCCTTTCCGACTCTCTTCTCTGCGTTTAATAGCAAAAGTCGCATTGCAGTAATGCTTTTAATTTCAGCTAAGGTTTATTTTACTTTTCTTACTGCGTCTTAATTTGACCTTACGTGAACTTCTTATATATTTCATTTCTGGATGATTAATATTAATTGTGTATTCCTGTCGTCCCGTGAACATTTTTATACTTCCTTCTTTCGTAGAGCAGTTGAGATTTTTAAGCAACTGAATTTTCCGTTGGGGTTTGGCGAAACAATATTGGAATATTAAATAGGTAACAGTCCCTGACTCGTTTTGGCACAGAAGCATTCATGTACACTGCGATCCCCACTACCGAACATGTACAGATGTGTGATGGTCGCCGGCCGGTGTGGCCGAACGGTTCTAGGCGCTTCAGTTTGGAACCGCGCGACCTCTGCGGTCGCAGGTTCGAATCCTGCCTCGGGCATGGATGTGTGTGATGTCGCTAGGTTAGTTAGGTTTAAGTAGTTCTAAGTTTTACGGGACTGGTGACCTCAAATGTTAAGTCTCATAGTGCTCAGAGCCATTAGAACCATTTTGTGATGGTCGTAATATGAATGTGACAAACTTATAAGCGTGAACTTGCAGTATCTGTGCGAGTTTCTCATTTCATGTGTTATCCATAATCTCTCGCCAAACTAGACAGCCTTCATTGCAGCTGATGAAGTACACTTTGATCTAATGGTGACACATTATGGAGTATTTCGTCTGTTACCCGTGGTTTCTTCGCAGTTACCTTTCTATTACCCAAGCTAGTATTCCTAACACCTCTGATTGTTCTTTTGAATTACCTTCTGTGGTATTCCTTATCGCAATATCCACATCCTTAGTGAACTTCAGACGCGCCTCAGTATTTCTCAGTACTTTAGTATTCCACTTCCTTCTTCAATGATTCTTCTGCACGAGTCTATTAAACTGCAGTTTATTCTTCATCATTACTAAATTATGATCTTAGTCCACACATGTTGATAGCTAAGCTTATCTGATTTCGGAATCCCCATCTGACCATGATGTAATCCATTTGGATCTTCCCGTATATCCCGGCCTTTTCCAAGTAGGCCTCTCTTCTTCACTGTAATTGTTGTACAGTGTATTTGCTAAAATTTGTTGCAGACCATTCTCCTATATCATTTCTTCTACCAAGCCCGTAATCTCCAGTCCTCTCTTCGTTCCCCCACAAACGCATTCCTCTCGCCTATGGTTATTAGATTTTGTCTCCTTGTACGTACAGAATTATCTGTTCACTGTCCTCTCGTACTTTCTCATACTCTTCTTCTGCCTGTGACGTCGGCCAGTGAACTTGAAGTATTGTTGAAGGTGTCGATGTCGATTTTGACGAGAATAACCCTATCACTGAACTATTCATAGTAACTCATTCCTTGCTCTAATTTCCTATTTATAAAGAATCCTACACCCGTTATACCATTTTCTGCTGTCGTTTGTATTACCAAATATTCGTCTGACCAGAAATCCTGGTCTTCCTTCCATTTCACTTCACCGACTCTGGCTGTATAAAGACTGAGCCTTTGCGTTCCCTTTCCCACATTTTCTTTCCTTACCGCGTTCAAACTTATGATATTTCACGCTCCGACTCCTTCTATTGGTTATTCTGTCTTTTTTTCAGTTGTCACGGACTCATTGGCAGTCACCTCGTGGAGATCAGATTGGGGGCACATCTGGATAGGGAATATTTTACCAGATAAGAGATCATCATGGGACTTTTTCAATTACAGACCACGTGTCTTGCGGATACACTTTTTTTTGTCATCGGTCTTCTGACTGGCCTGATGCGGCCCGCCACGAATTCCTCTACAGTTTTGGCCCTCTACGGCTCCCTCTAGTACTATGGAAGTCATTCCCTCATGTCTTAACAGATGTCCTACCACTCCAAATGTACATTCTTCCTCAACATAAGGCTGATATTTGATATTAGTAGACTTCTGTTGGTCAGGAATGCTTTTTTTGCAACAGCTAGTCTGCTTTTGGTGTTCCTACTGCTCCTTCCGACATTGATTATTTTGCTGCCCAGGTAGCAGAGTTCCTTAACGTCATCTACTTCGTGACTATGAATCCTGATGTTAAGTTTCTCGCTGTTCTCATTTCTACTACTTCTCATTACCTTCGTCTTTCTTCGATTTGCTGTCAATCCATACTCTGTACTCATTACACTGTCCGCCCCCGATAACTGAGTGGCCAGCGCGACAGAATGTCAATCCTGAGGGCCCGGGTTCGTTTCCCGAATCGATGGGAGATTTTCTCCGCTCAGGGAATAGGTGTTGTGTTGTCTTAATCATCAACATTTCATCCCCATCGACGCGAAAGTCACCGAAGTGGCGTCAAATCGCTGGCTTGCGCCTGGCGAACGGTCTACCCGATGGGAGGCCCTAGCCCCACGACATTTTTACTCATCAGACTGTTCATTACGTCCAGCAGGTCATGTAATTCTTCTTCACTTTCACTCAAGACAGCAGTGTCATCAGCGAATCCTATAATTGATATCCTTTCACTTTGAATTTTAATTCCACTCCTGAGCGTTTCTTTTACACTCCTGGAAATTGAAATAAGAACACCGTGAATTCATTGTCGCAGGACGGGGAAACTTTATTGACACATTCCTGGGGTCAGATACATCACATGATCACACTGACAGAACCACAGGCACATAGACACAGGCAACAGAGCATGCACAATGTCGGCACTAGTACAGTGTATATCCACCTCTCGCAGCAATCCAGGCTGCTATTCTCCCGTGGAGACGATCGTAGAGATGCTGGATGTAGTCCTGTGGAACGGCTTGCCATGCCATTTCCACCTGGCGCCTCAGTTGGACCAGCGTTCGTGCTGGACGTGCAGACCGCGTGAGACGACGCTTCATCCAGTCCCAAACATGCTCAATGGGGGACAGATCCGGAGATCTTGCTGGCCAGGGTAGTTGACTTACACCTTCTAGAGCACGTTGGGTGGCACGGGATACATGCGGACGTGCATTGTCCTGTTGGAACAGCAAGTTCCCTTGCCGGTCTAGGAATGGTAGAACGATGGGTTCGATGACGGTTTGGATGTACCGTGCACTATTCAGTGTCCCCTCGACGATCACCAGTGGTGTACGGCCAGTGTAGGAGATCGCTCCCCACACCAAGATGCCGGGTGTTGGCCCTGTGTGCCTCGGTCGTATGCAGTCCTGATTGTGGCTCTCACCTGCACGGCGCCAAACACGCATACGACCATCATTGGCACCAAGGCAGAAGCGACTCTCATCGCTGAAGACGACACGTCTCTATTCGTCCCTCCATTCACGCCTGTCGCGACACCACTGGAGGCGGGCTGCACGATGTTGGGGCGTGAGCGGAAGACGGCCTAACGGTGTGCGGGACCGTAGCCCAGGTTCATGGAGACGGTTGCGAATGGTCCTCGTCGATAGCCCAGGAGCAACAGTGTCCCTAATTTGCTGGGAAGTGGCGGTGCGGTCCCCTACGGCACTGCGTAGGATCCTACGGTCTTGGCGTGCATCCGTGCGTCGCTGCGGTCCGGTCCCAGGTCGACGGGCACGTGCACCTTCCGCCGACCACTGGCGACAACATCGATGTACTGTGGAGACCTCACGCCCCACGTGTTGAGCCATTCGGCGGTACGTCCACCCGGCCTCCCGCATGCCCATTATACGCCCTCGCTCAAAGTCCGTCAACTGCACATACGGTTCACGTCCACGCTGTCGCGGCATGCTACCAGTGTTAAAGACTGCGATGGAGCTCCGTATGCCACGGCAAACTGGCTGAAACTGACGGCGGCGGTGCACAAATGCTGCGCAGCTAGCGCCATTCGACGGCCAACACCGCGGTTCCTGGTGTGTCCGCTGTGCCGTGTGTGTGATCATTGCTTGTACAGCCCTCTCGCAGTGTCCGGAGCAAGTATGGTGGGTCTGACACACCGGTGTCAATGTGTTCTTTTTTCCATTTCCAGGAGTGTATTTCCGTCATTGCTTGCTCGATGTACAGATTGAACAGTAGGGGCGAAAGACTACGTCCTTGTCTACACCCTTTTTAATACGAGCACTTCGTTCTTGGTCGTCCACTCTTATTATTCCCTTTTGCCTGTTGTGCATATTATATATTACCCGACTCTCCCTACAGCGAACCCCTATTTTTCTCAGAATTTCACACATCTTGCAGTATTTTACATTGTCGAACGGTTTTTCAGGTCGCCACATCGTATGAACGTGTCTTGATTTTTCTTTAGTCTTGCTTCCTTTATTAGCCGTAACGTCAGAATTGCCTATCTCGTGCCTCTACCTATCCTTAAGCCAAACTGATCGTCATCTAGTGCATCCTTAATTTTCTTTCCTATTCTTCTGTATGGTATTCTTGTCAGCAACTTGATTGCATGGGCTATTAAGCTGACTGTGCGGTAATTCTCGTACATGTCAACTCTTGCCGTCTACGAAATTGTGTGGATGATGTCTTCCGAATGTCAGATGGTATGTCACCAGACTCATACATTCTATACACCAACGTGAATAGTCGTTTTTTGACAGTTCCCTCAATGATTTTAGAAATTCTGATGGAATGTTACCTATCTGTTCTGCCTCATTTGATGCTAAGTCCTCCAAATCTCTTTTAAATTGTGATTCTAATACTGGCACCACTGTCTCTTCTAAATCGACTCCTGTTTCTTCTTCTATCACATGAGACAAATCTTCCCCCTCATAAAGGCTTTCAATGTATTCTTTCCACCTATCCGCCCTGTCCTCTGCATTTGACAGTGGAATTCTCGTTGCTCTCTTAATGTTACCACCCTTGCTTTTAATGTCACCCAAGGTTATTTTGAATTTTCTGTATTCTGAGTCTGTCCTTCCGACAATCATTTGTTTTTCGTTGTCTTCAAATTTTTCCTGCAGCCATTTCGTCTTAGCTTCCCTGCAATTCCTATTTATTTCAGTCCTCGTCGACTTGTATTTCTGTGTTCCTGAGTTTTGAACTCCCTCCTTTCATCAGTCAACTGAAGTATTTCTTCTGTTACCCATGGTTTATTCGCAGTTATCTTCTTTGTACCTATATTTTCCTTCCTAACTTTGGTGATGGCCCTTTTTAGAGATGTCCATTCTTCTGTAACTGTACTGCCTACTGAGCTATTCCTTGTTGCTGTATTTATAGCCTACCAGAACTTCAAGCGTATCTCGGCATTCCTTCGTACTTCCGTATCCCACTTCTTTGCGTATTGATTCTTCCTGACTAAAGTCTTTAACTTCAGCCTACTCTTCATCAATACTATATTGTGATCTGAGTCTATATCTGCTCCTGCGTATGCCTTACAATCCAGTATCTGATTTCGGAATCTCTGTCTGGCCATGATGTAATCTAACTGAAATCTTCCATATCACACGGAATTTTCCAAGTATACCTCCTACTCTTGTGACTCTTGAACATGGTATTCGCTATTACAAGCTGAAACTTGTTACAGAACTCAATTAGTCTTTCTCCTCTCTCATTCCTTGTCGCAGGCCCATATTCTCCTGTAATCTTTTCTTCTATGCCTTCCCCTACAACTACATTCCAGTCCCCCATGACTATTACATTTTCATCCCCCTTTACATACTGTATTGCCTTTTCAATATCCTCATACAGTTTCTCTATCTTTTCATCTTCAGCTTGCGAAGTCAGGACGTATAATTGAACTATCGTTGTCGGTGTTGGTTTGCCGTCGATTCTGATGAGAACGTCCCTGTCACTGAACTGTTCACAGAAACACCCTACCATCCTATTCATATCGAATCATACTCCTGTTACACCATATTCCGCTGCTATTGATATTTCCCATTACTCATCTGACCAGAAATCCTTGTCTTCTTTCTACTTCACTTCACTGACCCCTACTATATCTACACTGAGCCTTTGCATTTCCCTTTTTAGATTTTCAAGTTTCCCTTCCACGTGCAAGAATCTGAAATTCCACGCCCCGTAGAACGTTATCCTTCAGTTGATTATTCAATTTTTTTCTCATGGTAACCTCCCCCTTGGCGGTTCCCTCCCGGAGATCTGGATGCGAGAATGTTCCGGAATCGTTTAATCTTTTGCCAATGGAGAGATCATCATGACACTTCTACAATTACAGGCAGCATGTCCTGTGGATATATGTTAAGTGTCTTAAATGCAGTGGTTTCCATTGCCTTCTGCATCCTCATGCAGTTGATCATTGCTGATTCTTCCGCCTTTAGGGGCAGTTGAGTAGGTTATTTTTATCTATCTGAAATGTTCTTAAATTTTTTTGAGTAGCTAAGTTTTTTTTCCCCTTCAGATTGGACAGTGTCGTCATAAGCTGGTATTTAGGGGCGAGGCATCTTCTTCCATAATGAAATTTGTCTGTAAATTTTAATTAATTTTTGGGCTTTACCGTGGTAAGAATTAATCATTGGCCGTTAAGCCGTCTGCGCAGTTGCTGACGTTCTTGACCTGTGATTTTCGGTTAACGAGAAATGCTGTATGGCAGTTAACAATTCTCGCTGCAACTGCTTAATACATTAAATTAATTTGATAAGGAAAGGAAGGCGACTATTCTTTGGGTCTGCCAACGTGGGGCTACCATTTTTTATTCCTCTGTTTTTCTTTTAATTATCATCTATCACCCATGCGTTTTATGAATTGTACTTATTAATGTCGTGAGGTATGTGATTAAATTCATCATTTACTAGTCATCAGTGTTCCCACTATGAAGTTTGGTATTTCACTAGTTGTAAAGCGTTCAGTTGTTTCCTATAATAAACAGTTGTTAATTTTTGTATAATTTTGTCAATCCAGCACCCTATCTCTCCCCAGTCAGCTCCCTGCCTCTCTCGAGCATTTAAATTTATATTTGAAGTAAACAAATTTGTCTTATTCACAAACACTTTGCTTGCTATTTCCAGTCCTCGTTTTATACATCCTCTATTTCGAACATAAACAGTTCTTTTGCTATATAGAAATTGTTGTGCTACATTTGTGCTTCAGCACCTGCTTTGTTTGACTGCACTCCAATAAACTTATTTCATTTTTTTTTTTTACTTTCAGTGCATAACGACTTTCGAAGAGAGTATACACTGCGGTTCAGTTGATCGTCCAAGTCCTTTGCTGCTTGTTTCTCCTTGGTTTTCTTTACTGCTTACTCAACGTACAGATTGTATAAGGTCGGGTTTAGGATACAATCTTGTATCAGTCGCCCCTCAACTATTGCTTTTCATTCGCATTCTTCGACTCTAACAGCTATATTTTCGGTCTAAGTTATAGATAACTATTCTTCGCTTTTATTTCTTCCTTGCTGTCTTCAGAACTTCAACGACTGTATTCCAGTGAACCTTGTGGAAAGATTTAACAGTACAAATGTCAACAGTATGTATGTATTTGGACTTCATATTCTCCGAAAGTCGTGTAGCCTCCCGTGTACCTTGAATAAGAAGCTTTTGCAGAGAACTTTGGCTTGCAAGTACCGACAAGTTTTCTTTCACTGAATCCCCCGAGGTAGTTTCTACCAGGCACGTGTCTCTACACGCACACAATGCCGTAACTACGCCGAACTTGGGCGTTTCCCCTCCGTCCGCTCTACCCGCGCTGCAGAAGTTGCCCGTGAGTCTGGCTGTTAACGCACTGGCGCAACTGCGTGCATTTAAGTGTGAACTTGGCTCGCCTTGTGCGTCGCGTTAATCCCACGTGGACTGGAACTAACGAGCACTGACGTCGACACCGTAACTCTGTAATGAGCTGGTACACTGCTGCCGTCCCGTCCCGTGGCACCTCTCAGCTCTAGAAGCCCGACAAGTCGCCGTGACACACACTGTAAGATACCTCTGCTCCCAGACGTTACTAAAACTACACACACAATACAGACATACCCGTTACCAAGCTCACTGTCTTTCAGTGTAAAAGTGTATATGGTAAACGATTACAGAGTCACAGCGCCCGTCTCAAGAGCAGGCAAATCATAGTCATCTCACCGGCTTAGTGTATTTCTAGTCACTGATCACTTAAAATGTTAGTAATAATTCCAAAGAAAATATTAAACCTGCCTGTTTTAGTCTATAACCTGGTGGAGTACTTTCCAAAAGAAAATTCTTGCGAGTCGTAACGAAAATATTAATAAATTAACAAATAAAAACTAACGTTGCTAGAAATTTTCAAGTTATATAATAATTTACTTCTACGTGTAGAATCACAAACATATTTTGATTGAAAAAAATATATGAACATTTTCGTAGTTTGTAGACGCATGTTACACATGTTTTATCTTGAAAAAATAAAAGTATTCCGAGACAGAAAATAAAATAGCGTAAGAGATGTGAAAGTGTTTCGCATGTGTAACGAAAAATGTCGTCGCTGCTGAATTACCTCACTGTTGCACATGCAACGAACTTCCAGCGAGAAAATTCTTATGGAACCTACAAAATTAAATTTGGTAACATCTCAGACATTGTATCGGCTATGATCGCAGATTTCTTTGTTAGAGACTACAGGCGAGAACGCGTGAATATTTGTATGCCTCCACCAAGGTATTTTTTCCCGCGGTTCGCCTTAACAGGAGCGAGAGTATTCCCCAACCAACGAAATTTTTTTTTTATTTGATGCTGTCTCAGATACTTCATCACCGCACACATGACCCTAAACGCCGATATAAGCTGTACAAAAGTTGCTATATTTACTGGAAAAAGTCAGACGTTCCGTTGAAGTTGAGCAAAATTTAGTTGTAAGTATGGTTTTATGAAAGTTAAGTTTCATCCAAATAAACTACAGGCCTGTTCTCGTAAGCACGCAGTAAGTGCACTGGGCGCAAAACTCCGCTCTTTCTGTGGAAATGTCACTGCATTCCATTAAAAATTTTCGTCCAAAATTACACTTTCTAAATTGAAAATCAAGTGAGCGGAAAAGTGGTAGACGGAGAGATCTAAGGCTAAGTAATTACTTTTTTCAAGGGGACCACCCACTTTTTTTCTAGCCACCGCGAACTCTACTCTGTCGTAATAATGAAGTACAGTTTCGCGCACTACTTGTTGTTAAAATCGTCCAATTCCGTACATTTCTGTTCTCGTTTACATCCCTCTTCGAGAATCAAAAGCAGGTGCTCATATCCGGAGATTCTGCCGAACTCGCAGCACTGTTAATACGGTGTACAGTTGATTACGAAATACCACAAGCTTCATGAATTTACGGGTAATTAATATTATTCTTGGTTTCTTCTCTGTTGGCCAGAGCAGTAAAAGCCTTTAGTATATTCGACACGACGACTGTACTTCGTTTTCGAGTTACTTGTCGCCCTTAACGCACGCCTACCGGTGTAGCACTACACATTAGCCCTTGGTTCTGATTAAGCTGACTACAAAATGCAAGTCAGTGCACCTTTCAGAGGAAGACTGAAACAACACGTTAGCGCACAATACCACACGGGAATGCTGAACAAACATCGGACGCGAGCCCCTACACTGCAACATTGAGTATGCGGCAATATATCTGTCAAGCGGACAAAACACAGCACTTCGCTCCTGAAGATGTTGCGCACCGGTTACGACCTTGTACTGCCTGTTGTAAAGACGTCACAATAAAGTTGAAAGTCTTCCGTGTGACACGTGGACTAAGTACATGGTGGTGCACAAATACACCATCACCCTTCTTAAAGTGCCGGCCGGAGTGGCGGAGCGGTTAAAGGCGCTACAGTCTGGAACCGCACGACCGCTACGGTCGCAGGTTCGAATCCTGCCTCGGGCATGGATGTGTGTTAGGTTTAAGTAGTTCTAAGTTCTAGGGGACTTATGACCACAGCAGTTGAGTCCCATAGTGCTCAGAGCCATTTGAACCATTTTGAATCTTCTTAAAGTGAATAAGTAGATAAACAGCAATATGAAGTCAAGTAGCATGAGATTGTTGTTCTTGTAGCCTTCAGCCCATACTCCTTTACCTTGTTCACGCTTCTTCATCTCCGAGTAACTACTGCACCCTACATCGTTGTGAATCTGCTTAGTGTATTCATCTATTGTTCTGCCTCTACGATTTTTACCCTCCACGCTTCCCTCCCATACTAAATTGATGATTCCTTGATGCCTCAGAATGTGTCCTACCAACCGATCCCTTCTTTTATTTCTTTTTGCCTGCTTCATTTACTGCAATTTTATATCTTCTCCTTTCACTAGTTAAACTCAATATCTCTTCTGTTACTCAATGATTTCTACTAGCTCTCGTATTTTTGCCTACTCGATCCTCTGCTGCCATCACTATTTCATTTCCAAAAGATACCCATTCTACTTCCACTGTATTTCTCTCCTGCGTACTTGTCATTCGTTCCCTAATGCTCTCTCTGAAACTCTCTATAACCTCTGGTTCTTTCAGTTTATACAGGTCCCATCTTAAATTCCTAACTTTTAGAAATTTCTTCGTTTTTAATATACATTTCATAACTAGTAAATTGTCGTCAGAGTCCACATTTGCTTCTGGAAATGCCTCACAATTTAAACATGGTTCCTTAATCTCTGTTGTATCATTATATAATCTATCCGAAACCTTACAGTGTCTCCAGGCCACTTCCACGTGTATAACCTTCTTTCATGATTCTTAAACCTTTTGTTAGCTATGATTAAGTTATGGTATGAGCAAAACTCTACCAGGCGGCTTCCTCTTTCATTCCTCACCCCCAGTCCATATTCATGTAAAATTTTTCCTTCTCTTCCTTTTCTACTATCGAGTTCCAATCCCCTATGGCCATTACATTTTCGTCTCCCTTAACTGTCTGAATAACTTCTTTTGTCGCATCATACATTTATTCACTTTCTTAATCAGCTGCGGAGCTAGTTGGCATATTAACTTGTATTACTGTGGTAGGCGTGGGCTTCGTATCTATCTTGGCCACTATAATAATTTCACTGCTGTTTGTAGTAGCTTACCCGCACTCCTGTTTTTTTATTCAGTATTAAACCTACTCCTGCTTTATTCCTATTTGATTTTTTACATATTTATAACCCTGTATTCAGCTGACCGGCAGTCTTCTTCCTCCTGCCATAGAACTTCACTAACTCCCACTATATCTATATTTAACCTATCCAGTTTCCTTTTTAAATTTTCTAACCTACTTGCCCGATTTAGGTATCTGACATTCCACACTCCGATCCGTAGAACGCCAGTTTTCTTTTTCCAGATAACAACCTCCTCCTGAGTAGCCCCTGTCCGGAGGAGGCTGGGGGATTATTTTACCTCCGGAATATTTTACCCAAGAGGATGTCATCATCATTTAATCATACAGTAAAGCTGCATGTCCTCGAGAATAATTACGACCGTAGTTTCCCCTTGCTTTCAAAAAAATGGCTCTGAGCACTATGGGACTTAACATCTAGGGTCATCAGTCCCCTAGAACTTAGAACTACTTAAACCTAACTAACCTAAGGACAGCACACAACACCCAGCCATCACGAGGCAGAGAAAATCCCTGACCCCGCCGGGAATCGAACCCGGGAACCCGGGCGTGGGAAGCGAGAACGCTACCGCACGACCACGAGATGCGGGCCCCCTTGCTTTCAGCCGTTCGCAGTACCAGCACCGCAAGGCCGTTTAGGTTAACGTTACAAGGCCAGATCAGTCAGTCATCCAGACTGTTGCCCCTGCAACTACTGAAAAGGCTGCTGCCCCTCTTCAGGAACCACACGTTTATCTGGCATCTCAACAGATCCCCCTCGATTGTGGTTGCTTGTACGGTACGGCTATCTGTATCCTTGACGCAAGCGAGTCTCCTCACCAACGGCAAGGTCCACGGTTCATGGGAGGGGGGGGGGGGGGGGGTAACATGAGATTGCTGACGAGCAAAACCCCTTTAAGTCAATATGGCGGCCACTTTAGAAGCTGTGATGTAACCAGCAGATACGGAATACTGTCTTTCATTTGAGCTTAACTTCATTCATTATCGAATTATGACTGATGCTTCTAATTTGCAGATGACATGAAAGCAGATGGCGTTAGTACAGTCCTAAAGCGACTGAGATCGTCCTGGTATTAGGAAAGAGGAGCACCAGTGTTTTCGTGGAGGATTTTAGCGAACTCCCAATTCCCAGACCACCCATTACACAGGGGGTGCTGGAGAAATTTCTCTGAACTTTAGAGAAACTGGCTCTGTCACTGTCGAACTGAAAGCCGATCAGTCGATGACGGCTTTGGATGCAGCAACGTCAGCTGCAGTTCTGGCAACGTTGAGGAAGTGTCCTGAGTCCAATAATCGCAGCAACTCTCAGGAGATTGGGATCAATGGTATATGAAAGTGAGAATTTAGGCCACACGTAATAGGCATCCTTACAAAAAGCAGCTAGAACATCTCACCAAGGACTATCTATCAGGTTCAAAGATTTGGAAGTCAATACGGCCATGCAGCATTATGCTTCCTCACACAATGACACATGGACCAGCATAAATATCATGCTCGACAGCATTCCTGGATGCATTACGTCTCCGACCTCTCACCAAAGGAGGATATATCCAGGATCACTATTCAGATTGAGTCTGCTCTTATCTGAGAAGAACACGTGATCCTCATCGGTCCAGTCCCTACCCTCTTGGCACCACCGCAAACCATTCCGCCGATGAGTGAGTGTCAACGGAACACTATTGGTACTTGGGCAAAGAGGCCAGCACCATGCAATCACTGTGTCACTGTGGACCCTGTAGCACTGTGCTCTCATTTAAATGTATTGCCGAAAGAGTCAGCCTACAGGAATTGTGAAACGAACCTTGTCGTCCAGGACCTTGTGCCATACTAGTAAAGAGCGCAGATTCACCACGAGATGGGAAAACTCACAGGCGTCTATTGTCTAGTGAAGCCTAAGCGCTGTAATGTGCGAGTGAGACAGACGAGAACCTACGTCATAGGGAAACGCAGTAGAAGGCATTAGTGGCCAGAGAGACGTAGCAGTGTTAAATATGGCAGACCTAAGATCGGCCATAAAGGTGAACATTTATGGAAACTATTTAATTCTGTAGTAATGCAGGGAATGAAGCCACAGTATTTTTAATCTACCATCTTCCATAAATTTTCATGGTGATCCCAATAAAACTTGAATATTGATCTCATCTATAATAGTTTAGGATTTACTGTTAAAGTGAAATTAACAAGTTTTCTAACAAAGACCTGAATGCTAAAATCTGAACGCTTTAGTCGATCTTAACGATCGACATTTCATACAGAAACGCATCATTAAAATGACAAGTGTTTGTAAATATCAACTCTGTAACTTCATTTGTTTAAAAGATATACACTCCTGGAAATTGAAATAAGAACACCGTTAATTCATTGTCCCAGGAAGGGGAAACTTTATTGACACATTCCTGGGGTCAGATACATCACATGATCACACTGACAGAACCACAGGCACATAGACACAGGCAACAGAGCATGCACAATGTCGGCACTAGTACAGTGTATATCCACCTTTCGCAGCAATGCAGGCTGCTATTCTCCCATGGAGACGATCGTAGAGATGCTGGATGTAGTCCTGCGGAACCGCTTGCCATTCCATTTCCACCTGGCGCCTCAGTTGGACCAGCGTTCGTGCTGGACGTGCAGACCGCGTGAGACGACGCTTCATCCAGTCCCAAACATGCTCAATGGGGGACAGATCCGGAGATCTTGCTGGCCAGGGTAGTTGACTTACACCTTCTAGAGCACGTTGGGTGGCACGGGATACATGCGGACGTGCATTGTCCTGTTGGAACAGCAAGTTCCCTTGCCGGTCTAGGAATGGTAGAACGATGGGTTCGATGACGGTTTGGATGTACCATGCACTATTCAGTGTCCCCTCGACGATCACCAGTGGTGTACGGTCAGTGTAGGAGATCGCTCCCCACACCATGATGCCGGGTGTTGACCCTGTGTGCCTCGGTCGTATGCAGTCCTGATTGTGGCCCTCACCTGCACGGCGCCAAACATGCATACGACCATCATTGGCACCAAGACAGAAGCGACTCTCATCGCTGAAGACGACACGTCTCCATTCGTCCCTCCATTCACGCCTGTCGCGACACCACTGGAGGCGGGCTGCACGATGTTGGGGCGTGAGCGGAAGACGGCCTAACGGTGTGCGGGACCGTAGCCCAGCTTCATGGAGACGGTTGCGAATGGTCCTCGCCGATACCCCAGGAGCAACAGTGTCCCTAATTTGCTGGGAAGTGGCGGTGCGGTCCCCTACGGCACTGCGTAGGATCCTACGGTCTTGGCGTGCATCCGTGCGTCGCTGCGGTCCGGTCCCAGGTCGACGGGCACGTGCACCTTCCGCCGACCACTGGCGACAACATCGATGTACTGTGGAGACCTCACGCCCCACGTGTTGAGCAATTCGGCGGTACGTCCACCCGGCCTCCCGCATGCCCACTATACGCCCTCGCTCAAAGTCCGTCAACTGCACATACGGTTCACGTCCACGCTGTCGCGGCATGCTACCAGTGTTAAAGACTGCGATGGAGCTCCGTATGCCACGGCAAACTGGCTGACACTGATGGCGGCGGTGCACAAATGCTGCGCAGCTAGCGCCATTCGACGGCCAACACGGTGGTTCCAGGTGTGTCCGCTGTGCCGTGCGTGTGATCATTGCTTGTACAGCCCTCTCGCAGTGTCCGGAGCAAGTATGGTGGATCTGACACACCAGTGTCAATGTGTTCTTTTTTCCATTTCCAGGAGTGTAGTAAATTTAAATTATCAGTATTTTCAGTTAAGCATCAGATCATCATTTCCTCCGCACAAAACACATTTAACGATGACAGCGTGACACCTTATTGAATCATTAGGCAAAAGAATGTTTGTTGTAAAGTTTGCCGGCTGTGGTGGTCTCGTGGTTCTAGGCGCGCAGTCCGGAACCGCGCCACTGTTACGGTCGCAGGTTCGAATCCTGCCTCGGGCATGGATGTGTGTGATGTCCTTAGGTTAATTAGGTTTAAGTAGTTCTAAGTTCTAGGGGACTGATGACCACAGCTGTTAAGTCCCATAGTGCTCAGAGCCATTTGAACCATTTTTTTTTTTAAGTTTAGTGCTTAATAGTTACTTTTGTTCTTCGTTTATTTGTCAGAAAGAACATTGGTGCAAGGCTACTGGACGTAACATTGACAGCTAAGAAGGAAATTGTATTGGTCTTACGTATAAGATTTTAACGTTTATTATGTTACGGATATTATTTGACTTTATTTAGAATATGAAAGTAGTCAAGCTTTGATTATTTAAATATGTTAAAATATAAATTAATGTAGAATAAGCTGTAGCCAATCAGATTGACGGCGTCAGGAAAGGGAACTGCCCTAGTCAGTTGAGCGAGGATTATCGGCGCGCGAGAAACTCGGCTGGTTCTGGTTCAAATGGCTCTGAGCACAATGGGACTTAACATCTATGGCCATCAGTCCCCTAGAACTTAGAACTACTTAAACCTAACTAACCTAAGGACATCACACAACATCCAGTCATCACGAGGCAGAGAAAATCCCTTACCCCGCCGGGAATCTAACCCGGGAACCCGGTCGTGGGAAGCGAGAACGCTACGCCACGACCACAAGCTGCGGACAACTCGGATGGGGACGGGCAGAGTGAGAGCGCTGCTACAGACGCGAAAACCGACAGTTCGGCTGGACACACCAAAGGGTACAGTTCAGAATGAGACGCGAAAGCGGACAGTCGGTCTTTAGGCAGTTAGAAAGTGAAACGACTTAGAAAATTTCACGTTGTGTGGTATCGCAGGACTTAGTCCCTGAGCGGTGAGCAGCCGCGTGCCTGGTGTAAACTCTAGCTTTTCGTGTAAATATCGAGGTGGAGTATTGTGTTTCGCGATGAGATTGTGAGTGATCGAACTGTGTCGTATGGATATGCGCTCGAGTGTAATAGTAATTCTAAATACGACCACATTCGCTATTAGTTTTCTTTCTGAATGAATATTATTCTAACCAAATCGCAACTGTGTGGCCTACATCATTTGTGCGTCTTTAATTTAGTTCCCGATATTATTATTACTGTTATTATATGTTACATTAACTTTGTTTCATAGAATTTCGCAATCTTGCCATCAGCACAATTTAACCAAAGGGTCACAAGTGTCTAACTTAGGACGTGTAATGCGACACGTGATGTTCAACCCCTAGACGAGTTTGAGTCAAGACATTTCGGCGAAGAAGATCCACATGAGAGCCCGAGCATCTTTGGGATGTTAGCTAGCCTCCCTGAGACTGAGTGGCGTTCATTCTGGTTGAATATGGTTGCAATCACGGATGCTGTCTGACGTGGGCTTGCCTCTTGTCTGTTGAACAATGTAGCGGATGTCAGCTGCAGTATTTGACTTTGGTCGACAGCCTCATGGCATTCGAGTAGCAGTGGTTGTTGTTCTGAACGCTCCCCAAGCACGTGAAACAATGCAATGAGCAATACCAAACACACTACATTCATCACACCTCGTTCTTCTTCCAGTTTCACGAAGATTCTTCCCCGTGTGAATTCATCCAAATGCTGTCTCCAATACATGTTGTAGGGAACACCACCACAGTTCCGGCCGGTGTGGTCGAGCGGTTCTAGGTGCTTCAGTCTGGAACCGCGCGACCGCTGCGGTCGCAGTTTCGAATCCTGCCTTGGACATGGATGTGTGTGATGTCCTTAGGTTAGTTAGGTTTAAGTAGTTCTAAGTTCTAGGGGACTGATGACCTCAGATGTTAAGTCCCATAGTGCTCACAGCCATTTTGAACCTCCACAGTGCACCGTAACTGAACACTGATTCAAACACACTTTTTTCTATCCATGAACTGCCTCGTGTTGCGGGGTCAGCGGTACTTGGCCCTATAGTTACGCTCGCCTTCTGTGCACGTCTGGGTGGCTTCTGGCAATATGCTCCCAAACTTTCATTCATTTCCATCGACTAGTTAAAACGTTATGTTACTTTCTCTATCTTTTCCTAAAATTGTGCAGAGCAGTGTATTATTATCAGCATTAGCCTTCTTTTGTTCGAAATACGACATAACTCGATCACAAATAAAACTATGCCCAAAAACTGAAAACAGGTATCCTCATTACCGTCTAATTCTTTGTTTGATATGTCAAATGATCCTTCTTCCGTTTGAAAATTATGAGTGGCATCCTGTATGATGGCTATCAAAATGATAGCCATGTTGGTAACATAGCTTCACAGTTTTCCTCTTCCCTTAGTATCCGAGTTTAAATTTCTGTTTATCCACTGCTTTTTGTATTTTAAGCTTGATTCGAAGCCAAATGACCACCCATCGTGTAGAAGCCATATATTGTCTACCGAAGTGAAGTGAGGCCCTCACATTAAATCTTTGGAAGGCGGATGGAATATTCAGATTTGTCCGAAGGATTGTGGGAAACTGGCCTGCATCTGGAGAGAAAATCTAACCCAAGAAGCCTATTCGAAGACCAATTCTAGACCGGTATCACAACAGACATCGAAGTAAATTAGAGACATGCTTCTACGTCGGTATAGTCGATACCATAGTCTAACAAAAAAGCTCAGAGAATTTAAGTGGAAATCCATTGGCGAAAGAGGATATACTTCTCGTGAAATCCTGTTCGGTAAATTGAGAGAACCTGCATGAAACGAGGCCTGTGCGAGCAATATACGTAGATATTGTGCGAATAAGATAACAGTAATAAGATAACGGTAACAATAAGATACAGTACGTACAGACGCATACAGTCAGTAATTTTTGGATCGCTAGATATTTTAGAGCTTTTTAAAAAAATCTGTTCAGCCACTCTTACTTTTCATATTATTTCAGTACTCGAGCATAGAGCACGAGGGACGTACAACAAATGATGCCTCACGTTCCTTTTCTCTGTCACTTTAACTTGAAACAACGTGGAATTTGATGTGACTAACGTAGAATATTCCTGCTGCAGGTGCTATAGTTTCGTGGAGATCCGACTGGTGGCGGACCTATACGTAGCCTTCTAAATGGCGTCTATAGCTGAGATGCATTCTAGTGTGTCATCATCACAACAAGTTCACGCAAACCTGCCGATATCCCGCGTGCCGGCCGGTTACATACAGCTGCGACTCCTGCAATGTTGAAACGTGCAGCCACTTTCATTTGAGGTGAGGATCAGATCACAATGAAACACCTCGTTGTTCAACTTGACGTCTCTGTCCCGTAACGCACACTCGTCCACCAGTTGGGGTATTCCACGATTTGCGCCCGCAGGGTTGCTCGCCACATAACAGAAGACAATAAAGCGTAACGAAAGAGTATCTGTGCGGAACTGCTTGCGCGTTTCGAGGCTGATAGTGATAATTTTTCTGTCGAGAATCATCACAAGTGATGATACATGGTTTTATTGGAATGTTCTTCCTCATTCACCCTACAGCCCGCATCTCGCACCGGGATGGTAATCATGTGGGCGCACTGGTCCTCCTAGTAATGTGGCAAATGGCCGTCTTATTGAAAATAAATTGTGTTAAAAATAGGGATTTGTAGCCAGGAGAGTGGAAGATAATATAGTGAATAAAAATCGTGAATTAAACCAACATACTTTCAGAAAATAATGTGTTGCAATACTAATTGTTCGCCTCTCGTGATAATTAACACTTTACATTATCTTCAGACAGTAATGTCGTATGGAACTGCATTGTAGGGCACAGGTTTTCGAACATTTTCTGTTGAATCCCCATTGTGAAATATGAATTATTTCAACCTTCCACCACTTTTGTTTTCTTTTTCTTCGGCGCGGGGTGACCGCGCCGTCTTTGGCACCTTGACACGGTTCGCGAGGCTTCCCCCGTCGGAGGTTCGAGTCCTCCCTCTGGCATGAGTGTGTGTGTGGTCCTTAAGGGTAAGTTAGTTCAAGTTAGATTAAGTAGTGTGTGAGCCTAATGACCAATGACCTCAGCAGTTTGGTTCCATAGCAACTTACTACAAATTTCCAATGTTCCTTCATCAACATTTCTCATAATTGCCACAAAAAAGGCCCACGACATCTCTTTACTTCTCTGTAAATATTACAGCTATCAGTTACGACAACAACAACAGCAGTAATAATAATAACAAGAATTAGAGAGCATCCTTCAAGCGTGTTAGTCAAATATTGTTAAAATTGTTATGCATTTGCGTTATATAAAGGTAGTAAAAGTTGACAATGGCGACTATTTTATAAGTAACTACGGCTACATGTGACGTTACTGTAAGTGAACAAACCTGTATGTTTCACTACATACTTTTTCACAAATTATGTTGTTATTTAAAGCTGAAGTGCTTCCATCTATAGCTAATTCATTTAAAATATTTTACTATTTGAAAGGCCACGACACACAAGTGACGATAGAACAATAGCCAACACTTAAATTCTCCCCCCTCCCCCTTCCATGTATCCGCGACTGCATGATTCCAGTATGGAAATTAGCTTCATGTTAATCTCATTTTTGCTGCTTGTTATTACTTTCGTCTTTCATTGGTTTGCTTTTAATCCGTAATCCATTGGGTATGTCCTATAATTTTTTACAGCTTTCATAAGGGATAGTGTTGTTTCGGAGAGGTGCGAAACAACAATGACTGAAGGCGTGAATCGAAAAAGAAGTTTATCTCTCAATTGAGGTTCCCACAATATCTGAATACAAGCACTGTCAGACGGAACTGTACACTTATTTATTTACTTAACCATATGGTTAGGGTCCCCTGTCGGCAGACCGTTAGGCGGTTGCCGGTGTTTCAATTTGACGCCACTTCTGTGACCTCCAGTCGATGAGGATGAACGGATGATGATGAGGACAGTGCAACAACCAGTCCCTCGGCGGAGAAAATTCCCCGACGCAGCCTGGAATCTAACCCTGGCCCAGAGGATTGTCAATCCGTCACGCTGACCATTCAGCTGCTGGGGCGGACGGAATTGTACACTGAGTGCCTATCACTGTCATACGAAACTTTCACTTCAAGTTTGTATATGTCTGTGGTTACAAACAGTGATGATGATGTTTGGTTTGTGGGACGCTCGACTGCGTGGTCATCAGCACCCATAAAAGTCCCAATTTTTTTCACAGCCCATTTTTTTTGCACCGTCCACCCTACCCACAATCACGAATGATGAATATGATGATGAAATGATGGGGACAACACAAACACCCGGTCCCTGGGCAGAGAAAAATCTCCAACCCGGTCAGGAATCGAACCCGGCACCACGTGATTAAGAGGCAGCAACGCTAACCACTAGTCCACGACCTGCGAACTATAAGCAGTGAGTGTAAACGATGTACGAGACCGCATCCTAACTGCGTACTGCCACTCGTAGCGGGGCGTACGTTTCTAGCTAGTCCGAGCGCGCAGTACACAGGCTGCCGGTGAGCCCACGGTGGCGTGGCATGGCGTGATTGGCCCGTAGTCGGTAGGTTGCTGTTTTTTTGTATGTACGCCGGCTGGCGTTGCTGGGGTTACTGTGGGCGCGGCTTAGGTGTGGTTGCGCCTGCGCTGTTAAGTGACATTGGTGCCGCCACCTATCGGCCTGAGCTGAACCCCTATGATTCCTGGCGCGAAACAATGTGCACCACGGTGCGGTCATTGATGATGCTGCAGGTAGCAACATGGATATCGTTTCATCCTGAAAAGTATCCTATGTCGAAAACTCTTTTGTTTCTTTCATAGCTTCTCGATACACAGGCTGAACAGTAGCAGAGAAAGCCTTCGTCCATGACTTACTCCCTGTTCCATCCGAGCAATTCTTTCTTGGTCTTCTATTCTTATTGTTCCCTCTTGATTCTCGTACTTATTGTGTGTTATTAGTCTTTCTATATAGTGTATACCTAAGTCTACACCTCCTGCCGCCATGATGCCACTCACCCCCTGATTGCTCCTCTCCTCTCCCATCCCCGCCCCCGGCCACGTCTTCACTGTTGTGTCCCCCCTACCCTCCATCTCTACACCCTTCATCTCCTTCCCCAAGCTGGTTTCCATCAACTCCCCCTCCCAGATGATGCCCTCTCTCCCTCCATTTATCCCTCCTATCAACTCTGATCCTCACTCCCCCTCCTTTCCTCTGTCTTTTTTCCCGAGCTTCCTCTCCCCCCCTTCCATCCTCTTTTTTCCCAACCTCCCCTCTCTCTGCCCCCTTCTCTCCTCCGAGTCCTTTTGCATTTCCCTCCTCTGCCTCTTCTCATTCCCTCTCACGTCTGCCCTGTCCTCCCCCCCTTTATGGGTCCTCTCCCTCCTTGGTTCCCCCCTTTTCCTTTTTTTCCTCTCCTCCCTCCTTGTTTTTCCCCCTCCTCCAGGTGCCCTTCCCCATCTGCCTTTGGGTCAGGAGTGTCATATTTGTGCCGCCATTTTCGTGCAGTGTTTCAGAGTGAGTGTTTTTACAGTGAGTGTTCTGTGTTGTGTCTTTTGGGAGGTGTAGCGCTGGGTGTGATTTTTTATCTCTTGCGAACAGAAACCAGACTGTCGCCATGTTTTTTAATTGTGTGTCTACTATGTTACTTGTCTGATTCCTATGTATTTTATCAACATTGCCAACCCCTTTTGCTTTCTGTTTTAACTTCCCGCATTTTTCCGCCATTTTACACTTTAAATCACCGTTTTATCGCCTGTTTTTCATGTTTCTTTCTTCTTCCTTTTTTTAAAAAAAGTCGGTAGGCTGTTGAGCAGCGTACTAAGCTGCTGCCAGCCTGCCCCCTTCAGGGGGAATTGAAAATCAATAAAGAAAAATAAAGTGTATACCTATTTCTATTAGCATTCCAAACGAGGCACACCACATTTCCTATGTCAAGAAATTCTAACAAAGTGGGTTGATTTTTCTCATTCCTTTCTTCCACTGTGAAGTAAAATAGTGAAGCTATCTCCTGTGACAAACTCTTTATCTCACAGTAGCACTTACAACCAAAGTCCTCAGATATATGCTCAATGTACTCCAATCTTTTCCTCTACAGTTTCTGCCCTCTACAGCTACATCTAATACCATGGAAGTCATTGCCTGATGTCTTAACAGATGTCCTAACATTCATTACCTTCTCCTTATCAGTAATTCCCACACATTTCTTTCCTCTCCGATTCTGCAGAGAATGTCCCTATTCTTTACCTAATCAGTACACTAAATTTTAGCATTCGTCTCTAGTACCACATCTCATATTCTTCTGTTCTCTTCTGTATCTGTTTCCCACAGCCCATTTTTCACTACCGTTCAACGATGTGTTAGCCAACGTACATTCTCAGAAATTATTTCCTCAACTGAAGGCCTATTTTTGATACTAGTACACTCCTCTCAGCTAGGAGTGCCCTTTCTGCCAGAGCTAGTCTGCTTTTACTGTCCTCCTTGCTCAGTCCGTCATTGGTTATTTTGCTGCTTAGGTAGTAGAATTCCTTAACTTCATCATATTCGTGACACTCAATCCAGATGTTAAGTTTCTCGCTTTTCTCATTTCTGATACTTCTCGTTACATTCATCTTTCTGCGATTTATCTCAAAATGGTTCAAATGGCCCTGAGCACTACGGGGCTTAACTTCTGAGGTCATCAGTCCCCTACAACTTAGAACTACTTAAACCTAACTAACTTAAGGACATCACACACATCCATGCCCGAGGCAGGATTCGAACCTGTGACGGTAGCGGTTGCGTGGTTCCAGACTCAAGCGCCTAGAATTGCTCGACCACACCGACTGGTGATTTACTCTCAATCAGTTTTCTACACTCATTAGACTGTCCATTCCATTCAGCAGATCATATAATTCTTCTTCACTTTCACTCAGTACAGCAATATCATCAGCGAATCTTATCGTTGATTTCCTTTCACCTTGAATTTTAATTCCACTTAAATGATTTTTCTTTTATTACCATCGATGCTTCTTCTATGTACAGATTGACCAGTAGGGGCGAGAGAGTACAAACCATTCTTACATCCACTTTTTAATCCGAGCACTTCGTTCTTGGTCATCCACTCTTATTATTCCCACTTGGTTCTTACACATATTATATTTTCCTCATCTCTCCCTATAGCTTACCCCCATTTTTCTCAGAATTTCTAACAACGTACAAAATGTTCAAATATGTGTGAAATCTTATGGGACTTAACTGGTAAGGTCATCAGTCCCTAAGCTTACACACTACTTAACCTAAATTTTAAGGACGAACACTCACACCCATGCCCGAGGGAGGACTCGAACTTCCGCTGGAACCAGCCGAACATCGTACACGATTTCACATCATCGAGCGCTTTCTTCATGTCGACAAATCCTAAGAATGTGGCTTGATTTTCCTTTACTCTTGCTTCCATTATTAATCGCAACGTCATAATTGCCTCTCTGGTTCCTTCACGTTTTCTGAAACCGAAATCATCGTCTTCTAACTCATCCTACATTTTCTTTTCCATTATTCTGCATATGGTTCTGGTAAGTAACTTTGATGTGGGAGCTGTTAAGCTGATTGTAGGATAATTCTCCCACTTTCAGCTCTTGCTCTTCGGAATTGTGTGGATGATGCTTTGCCAAAAGTCTGATGTTTAGACGCCAGACTCATACGTTCTACAAACCAACTTGAATAATCGTTTTTTTGCCACTTCCCCAAAAATTTTAGAAATTCGGTTCGACACACAGGACTGACATGTTCCATACCCACGAGAATCATCTCGTTTTTTGGGTCTGTGGAACGAAAACTGAATCTAATTTAATGTTATCTATCCCTTTTGTCTTATTTGATCTTCATTCCTCCAAATCTGACTATAATACTGGATCTTCTATTCTAAATCGACTGGCTCTTTTCTCTTCTCCTATCTCATAAGAGAAATCTTCTCCCTCATAGCACTCCGTCTTCAGGCCAGAAGTGACCCATCGGGACCATCCGACCGCCGTGTCATCCTCAGTTGAGGATGCGGATAGGAGGGGCGTGTGATCAGCACACCACTCTCCCAGTCCTTATGATGGTTATCTTTGACCGGATCCGTTACTATTCGGTCGAGTAGCTCCTCAATTGGCATCACGAGGCTGAGTGCACCCCGAAAAATGGCAACAGCTCATGGTGGCTGGATGGTCACCCATCGCAGCGCCAGCCACGCCCGACATCGCTTAACTTCGGTGATCTCAGGGGAACCGGTGTATCCACAGTGGCAAGGCCGTTGCTTCTCCCTCATAGGGAACAGTAGAATTCTTGTTACACTCTTAATGTTACCACACTTGTGTATTATTTCACCCAAGGCTTTTTTTACTTTCCTATGTACTGGGTCAGTCCTTCCGCCCATAATTTCTTCTTCGATTGCTTTAGGTTCTTCATGCAACCATTTCGTCTTAGCTACCCTGCATTTCTTAATTATCTCATTCCTGAGTGACTTGTATTTCTGTATTCCTGAATTCCCTGAAAATATTTGTACTTTCCTATTTCATCGATCCACTGAAGTATTTCTTCTGTGACCCACAATTTCTTCACAGTTACCTTCTTTGTACCTATGTTTTTCCATCCAACTTCTATGACTGCCCTTTTCAGAGATGTCCACTCCTCATCAACTGTACTGCCTTGTGAGCTATTCCTTACTAATGTACCTGCAGTATTACAGTACTTCAAGCGTATGTCGCCATTCCTTGGAACTTCCGTATCCCACTTCTTTAAATATTGATTCTTTCTGACTAATCTCTTAAAGTTCAGCCTACTCTTCATCACTACTGTTCATCACCACTACATTGTGATCCGCGTCTATATCTGTTGCTGGGTACACCCGACAATACATTATTTGAATTCGAAATATTTGTCTGACTGTGATGTAGTCTAACTGAAATCTTCCTGTATCACCCAGTATTTTGCAAGTGTACCTCCTCTCTCGTGATTCTGGAACAGAGTTTTCGGTATTACTAACAAATTTATTACAGAACTCAATTATTCTTTCTCCTCTCTTATTCTTTGTCCCAGTTCTCCTGTAACCTTTTCTCCAGCTCCTTCCCCTACAACCTACATTCCAGTCCCCCATGACTATTAGAGTTCCAATTCCTTTTACGTATTGTGTGACCCCTTGAGTATCCTATTATCCTCGTATACTCTCTCTATTTCTTCAGCTTGCGACATGGGCATGTATAACTGAACTATCGTTGTCGATTCTGATAAGAACGACCCTGTCAATGAACCGTTCATAGCAACACACTCTCTGCTGTATCTTCCTATTCACAACGAACCCTACTCCCGTTATACCAATGCTGTTGATATTACTTTATACTCACCTGAACAGAAATCCTTGTCTTCTTTACATTTCACTTCACTGACCCCGACTGTATGTAGACTGAGCCTTTCCATTTCCATTTTCACATTTTTTAGCTTTGTACCATGTTCAAGCTTCTGATATTCCATGCCCCAACGCGTAGAACGTTATCCTTTCGTTGATTATTCAATCTCTTTCTCATGCTCACCTCCCCCTTGGCATTCCCCCCCCAGAGGTCCGAATGTGGGACTGGAATCTT
The DNA here is from genome assembly GCF_023864345.2 of Schistocerca serialis cubense. NCBI lineage: Eukaryota > Metazoa > Arthropoda > Insecta > Orthoptera > Acrididae > Schistocerca > Schistocerca serialis. Next base: position 495,012,587 of record NC_064638.1, read on the forward strand.
TTCCTAGTGCAGAGATCATCATGACCCTTTTTTTTTTATAGGCCACATGTGCTGTGGATACACGTTATATGTTTTTAATGCAGTGGTTTGCATTGATTTCTGCATCCTCATGCCGTTGATCACTGATGATTCTTCCACCTTTAGGGCAGTCTATGAGATCTATTATTTCTTCAGAATTTAGTTGTGGTATTTCCTCTGCGCCCTTACAGTTGCCTTCTCTGTTTTTAGTTCTCGAAAAGTTATTGTATCTTTCCTAAATTTTGAAACTGTTTTTTGACTGTTTCCTTCGTGATATCTTCACATTTCTCCTGCAGCCATTTCGTACCAGCTTCCTTTCCTCTCCTGTCGATTTATTTGTGAGTGACTTCTACTGTCGATTCTATGTATATAGTACGAGGTGAAATTGAGAAATTACTTTTGAGCAGAAAAAAATTACTCTTTAATTCCGAGTTTAGAATCTATATTAATGTGTTTTACTTTGTGAAACTAATGTTATAAATGGACACTAATTTTGATAATAATTTTCTTACTTTTTTTTATGTGCCTAGGAGTATGTAATGGTCGTATACTGATATGAATGAAAAATATCAAGGGAACCGTTTGCAATATTGTCATAGCGTTTATGAAACCAGCTCGAAACAATTTAATATTTATGATTCTGCTGGCTATTCAAAGTAGAATTATACAGAAATTCAAGTTGTACATGTTGTGTAAGGCAGGAATTGTTATTATTTGTTTCAGATAGGATGACACATCACTTGCTTCAGTGGATAAATAGGAAACGTTAATTGTTGAAGATTGTGATTCACATATCTCAAGAGATGATTTTTTTTTTTTTTCAACATGTTTCGTTTTGATGGTAAGTCTGTGCTATTATCTTTTATTCTATTGGTATGTTGTTGTCGAGTGCTACAGTTTCTTTTGCCGATTGAGAAGTAAATAAAAAGTTATCTTCAGTTCATCAAATAAAGCTTTATTACAAGAAAACAGCCCTCTAAATTTATCAGCTACTGGGCCCAAAGCTGTGCTGGTTTATATGGCATATAAGTTGCTTGTATAATACAAGGAGCGCGATTTGGTAGCGAGATAAGAAATTCCGCTTTTCGATGGAACTAATTTTCAGTAAATGGAAATTTCGAATTAAGGTACTATTAAATGAGGCGGACCTTCTGAGGTTTATTAGAATGAAATATTCTGATGTGGTCGTACGTGAAGAGAAAGATACGGCAGGAGAACGCGCAAAGGAAGACGCGCAATTAGCATTTTTGAAGAAACGCAACGACAAATGTAAATCATAAATCGTACAAAGAATTGTGAATAATCATCTGAAATATGCCAGCCACAAAGTTGCCGTCTCTGCGGTTGATCTGCGGTGTCGCTGTGCAGTATTTTCGAGGTATGGCAAGTCGGTTGATTCGGAAGGCATTGCTAATGATGAAATTTGATTCAAAATAACTTTCTTACTAGACATCATGTGCCATTCGATGAATTAATTCAAGAGTTACGACCAGCTGGAGCAAGATTAGAAGAAACTGACATTGCTTGCCACTTGTTGACAAATGCGCAGGATTATGATAACCTAGTCATAGATGTAGAAACCCTGTCACCAGATACGTTAACTGTAGATGTCAAGAACAACTGACTTTAGGACGAAGTGACGTAGAAGAAAGATGTGCCAAGACAGCGTTAAGGCAACGATGGTTTTTTGTCGCGGCCATGGCAGAAATTAAAGCTTGATAAGCCTGATGACAATATGCATTTCGATAGCAGAGATAGTAATCGTTTCATTTTTCGGTGTTATAAGCGTGGGTTGAAAGGATACAAAATGTCGGAATCACGGAAACCAAAGAAAATTCAAGCACAAAAATCGAAACAAAACTCTGCAGGAGCAGCCTTTGATCATCAAGATGGAAAATAGAATGATTACTGCTTCCCTGCAACTAGTTACGAAACTTCCCAGACGATAACTGAAATTAAAAGGCATTTGTATTCTGGAAATATAGAGCGTTTAATAAATAGTAACGCAACCGAGAAATGTGAAAACTTTGACAAAGTCAATTAAAATCAACGTTGCAAAGTGTGGAGCATTTCTATATGATAGGTGTGTTGTTAAAATTCACATTATGATTTGTGTAAATGCGAAGAAAATTCCAATTTTGCTTAGAGAAATTTTGTCAGTTCCATCTCTCAGCTATAACCTTGTGTGAGTACGTAAAATAGAATCAACAGGTTCCCATTACTTTTTGAGAACTGGAAAGGTATTACTCAAAAGAACAATGTGACTGTTCCCATTGCACATAGGTGTAAGTGGGACTTGTACACACTAAATTTTATACGAGAATGTAGTGTCGTGTTGCTTCACTAACAAAGACGATTCAATTATGGCACGGAAGGTTAGCTCATGTTGGTTAGAGAAATACTCGTAAGGTGCAGGTGAAAGTTGACGAAATGAACTTCAAATGTTACAAACCAGATTATAATTTTTGTCCGCCCGCCCGGTTGGCCGTGCGGTCTAACGCACGGCTTTTTGGGAGGGAAGGAGCGCCTGGTCCCCGGCACGAATCCGCCCGACGGATTTGTGTCGAGTTCCGGTGAACCGGCCAGTTTGTGGATGGTTTTTAGGCGGTTTTCCATCTGCCTCAGTGATTTAGGGCTGGTTCCCCTTATTCCGCCTCAGTTACGCTATGTCGGCGATTGCTGCGCAAACATGTTCTCCACATAGGCGTACACCACCATTACTTTACCACTCAAACATAGGGGTTACACTCGTCTGGTGTGAGACGTTCCCTGGGGGTTCCACCGGGGGCCGAACCGTAAAATAACCCTATGTTCAGTGTGGGGCGGTGGAGGGGTGAAGGGGACTGCGGTAGTCGTCGTAGGGTTGTGGAACACTGCGGCTGCGGCGGGGACGGAGCCTCTCTGTCGTTTCTAGGTTCCCGGTTAAAATACAATGCCTACAATACAATAATTTTTGACCTACATGTATTGAACGGAAAGAGACGTCACTTCCCCAAAACACAGCCAGACCACTAGCCACTAGAACTTATTCATAGTGATCTTACTGGACCAATTACTCCAAACTCATATTACAATAAAAGATATTTTTAACATTTATTGATGACTTTACTCATTTTGGTTGTGCATATTTTCTAGAAGCAAAGGTAGAAGTGTGAAAAGTTTAGAAAAAATGTCTGAAATACATTTTAATTTGAAAATAAGTCGTCTTGATTTTGACAGTGGGTGAGATTATATATCGAACGAGCTGAAAACCTTCCGTGAAGACCTGGGAATTCAGCTTGATTTTACAATGCGATATACACCGTAGGAGAATGGCGTTCCTGAGTGTATAAATAGGACTACTCTGGATGAAGTGATACAACGGAGATATGATGAACATGAATGGAGGAAAGCAATGAACTAAGAAATAAAGTAAATTTAACTTAATTAGATATGGTCGCTGACTGACTGCTGTCAAAAGAAGAAACTGATAGCAAAAGAATAGTCAAACTTAAGCGAAATAAAGATAGAGGTATTGAAAGATACAAGGCAAAGCTTGTAGTCAAACGCTGTGCTCAGAGAAAGGGTAATGATTTGACATACCCTCCTGTTGCTCATTTTGCTACATTGAGAACACTCGTGTCCCTCATCATTGAAGCTGATTTATTTAAGTGCCAAACGGATGTCAAATATTCCTTTGTGCGTAGAGAATTGTATGAAGATACCTCAAGGTATCATCGGTCAAAAGAATCAAATCTTCCAATTAAAAAAAAACCGTGAGGAACAAATTTCTGAGAATATACTTTTGGAGCACAATTCAGTAGCCGAAAACAAATTACTCTAAGGCAGGCAAATCGTTTGACAGCAGGTATTTAATGTTATCCGCGCGAAGCCTTGCCGAGTCACTAGCTTATTTCTAACTATACGCCTACTGAGTTACAGGTTTCATAAAGTATGTTACTCTCCGCAGGCAAGTCATCAAATACCAACAATTTATTCACTTCTCAGCATGTATCTGGAACGTGAATACTAATAGTTCAGTTCCACATGGTCCGTTTTTGGGCTGGCCAGGCACGTTTAATAGAGGATCGTAACATACCGACGGTAACACTGTGCGTTTGTTATTCATATCTTGACCGATTGTTATGTTTAGGGGTATCCATTTGGCCAATAAATTGTACTGTATTGATATGAATGTTTGAAATCCAGAGTGCAATGAGCGACTCTACAGTGAATACGTCACGGCTCTTACACCAGTCTCCCTACGAGGTATCGTACGTAACTAAAATAATGCTAACATTCAGGCACGTAAATTATAAATAGTAAGTTGTAGTTAAGCGTAGATAAGATCAACTGTAATTTCCTTTTGTTTCATAAAGGGTTACTAATTGCTGGGTTGTTTGTTTAGCTGCAGTGGAATATGTCATTGCTGGATATTTTATAAAATTATTTATTCACACCTTTAGACTAACTGCCAAAATAAACCTTCTTCACGAGGTGATACAATAAGAAACGTATGTGGTTTCTCTGATTTTACGTATTCGGCTTCATTTAAAATTCTAACGAATGACAATAAAAGCTATTGCACTAAGGAGTAAAAACATGGACAAACACTGAAATAACCGCAAACATTTGTAACTTTAAAAGTGAGGGAGATTATTTTATGTAGTAATTCATAAAAAAGTAATTCATAATCTGAGAGCGGGCAGTACAGACCACAGAAAAATAAATACCAGTATGTGCAGTAAACATGGGCTGTAATACGCATACCTTGAGAGCTATGGGCAGCTGTTCTTCGCTACTGTGAAACACACTAACACATGCTTACAGTAAGCTGTATTCATAGACAATAACAGAGGACTGTGTGCACACTTCTGTGCTGTATTGTATAGATCTTTCGTAATGGAAAAGAGCTTGCAGTAGAAGAGGTGTCTTTCACAGCAGCGAGGGTGATTAAGTGGTCGTAGCTATTACGGTATACATTATAGTGCCTATGTTTTCTGGAAATTTTTGTCTTGCTTTGGACTATACTTCGACCTCTCAGAATATGTAATACTCTTCCTTAACAGCCTGTACGTGAATCTGACTGTTCAAAAAACATGATTATGTGATTTTTCTATCTTTGGTAACCGATTAAATAATTAAGTCACAGCTTGTAATTTTCAATATTGTTAACAGTTTTGCAGAGTACTTGTGAATAACTTTTAATTCTTTTATTTTATAATTTAACTAGCAATTACTTCACACTTATTAAGTACTCCGCTCTACTTTTGTTCTGAAGGTAAGATACAAATAAAATTAAGAAATATAAGGTTTCTATCAGTATCAAATAAGAGAACGCGTTTTTATGAAACCTTCACTGCCATAAAAACTGATTTATTTCTAACATGACGAAAGGAAACTTGTTTTTCTACCTTACAAAATGTACTGCATTCCTGTTCTCGATGTCCTTAGCCCATTCAAAAGCAAACAAGAATGAAAATACAGGTTAATCACATTATACCATTTTGACGATTAAAATATACTTATATGATAATGCGAAATGCAATGCACAGCAATTCACTACCGATTTGTACAAGCAGAACTCCACAAGCATTAACTCACAATTAAAACTGCAGGTATTTAATTACTAGAGTAACCCAGTATAGGCACAGACTCATATAATAGTTTGGTAATGAGACAGAATATTCTGAAAACGAAATGTATCTTTATAAAGAATCATCGTTCTATTGAGTGAAATAATAAAGTACTGATGTATCAGAATTTTAGATGTTATCTGAAGCCATCGCTGATGCAAAGTATATCTTAGTTTCACATATAAAACGAACTGTTTTTCGCAACTGCACAAAAACATGACAGAATGGACCATATACGCAGGGACGTCGGAAAGTAAGTTACCCATGTCGCGCCACGCTAAGACCATTGCGCAACAAGGGTGGGGCATTGTCAGAAGAGAGTACATCATGTTCCGAATTTGCTGCAGGCAGAGTCCTGCTGCGGTACAGACGACAGGTGCTGTAAAGTCTGTAAAGTCAAAGTACTCGAGATAGTGCGAATCTTGTGTGCAAAACGTCTAAATTACGCACAGATTCACTGTGAAATTTTGGCGGTAAATGGACCGGCCATACTGAAGTACTGCCAACTATTTGACCAAGGATGCACACAAGTGGCTGACGATAATCAGGAGCCACAGCCAACAATGTCCAGGCAATCGAGGAATTAGTTCGAAACAGAAGCAGATTTTTGGACGGTGAAGACGTTCACATGGTGGTTCTCGAATGGCTCCTTGACTAAGGGGCGGATATCTATCGTCGTGGAATTCAACGATTAATAGTACGGACCGACTGTTGTTAACACAGACTTGGTGACTATGCTGAGAAATAATGTGTATCTCTTGCTCTATTTTCTCGTCATTCATCTCTTCCTCCTCCCTCTCTATAACGATTTCCTACTCACCCGTCTCTCTGTCCATCTCTCCATCCTCCCTCTTTCTGCCCACCTTCTCCTCTTTCCTTTCTCTTTGCGTCTCCTTTTCTTCCTTCTCTTCGTTGATCCCCTCCTCTGCCCTTCCTCAGTCAATTTCCTCCTCTCCCTCTCTCTCCCTATCTTTTCTCATCTCTCTCGCTGTTCGTCTCCTCTTCCTGCGCTCTCAGTCCACCTCCTCTTTCTTTCTTAATACCTCTTCTCACCTTCCACTCTCCTTTCTCACCTCTTCCATTTCCCTTTGTATTTTCTCCGCCCCTTCCTCTTTCCATCTTCTCCTTCTCCCTCACTGTCCATCTCTCCCCTGCCCCTCCCTGTCTCTCTCCATTTCCTCCTCTTTCCTTTCATCTTCATCTGCTCCTCCCCCCTCTGTTCATCTATTCCTTTCTCATTTATCCACTCCTTGTCACTTCTCTAAGATCATTTCCTTCTCCCTGCTCTATCTGCTCTCCACCACTCTCTCATCCTCCTCTCTCTGTCCATCTCTTCCCGCCTCTCTTGTCGTCCATCTCTTCCCTCCCCTTCTCTCTACCCTCCTCCCACATTCCCCTCTCTCTCTGTTCATCTCTTCCTGCTCCCTCCCACTGCTACTCTACTGCTCTTTCCTTTCTCAGTTCATATGTTACTCTCTGTCTTTCTGTGCGTCTCCTCCTCGTTCCTTTCTGACCATTTCTCCCTCACCCTCACTCCCTCCATCTTCTCCTCCTCCCTTTTTCTTTTTCGAGCGCCTACTGACTGGTTTGATGAGGCCTACAACTAATTCCTCTCCTGTCCCAATCTCTTCATCTCAGAGTGAATTTCCTCCTCCCCCCCCCCCCTTCAGTTTCTCCATCTCCTCTAGCCCCTCTCCTCTCTCCATGTTATGCCACCTAGGCCAATAGGAGGTTGCTGGTTTTTACCCCCACAATATTTATTTGCAGGTGGACCAAGGTCGGCTGATATCGATCTGGGGGTTTAGGGGACGTTTCTTACCTATGAGTGTGCCTGCGTATGCACAAGTACACATAGTTCATCTGTACGTTTCTGATGTATTATCTCCTAAACTATTCGTGGTGTTACCGCCAGACACCACACTTGCTGGGTGGCAGCCTTTAAATCGGCCGCGGTCCGTTAGTATACATCAGACCCGCGTGTCGCCACTATCAGTGATTGCAGACCGAGCGCCGCCACACGGCAGGTCTAGTCTAGAGAGACTCCCTAGCACTCGCCCCACTTGTACAGCCAACGTTGCTAGCGATGGTTCACTGTCTACATTTGCTCTCATTTGCCGAGACGACAGTTTAACATAGCTTTCAGTTACGTCATTTGCTACGACCTAGGAAGGCGCCATAATCAGTTACTATTCTGAACATATAATGTTGTGAATCATGTACCGTCAATAGCGACGTGCATCATTAATGGATTAAAGTTAAGCATCAAACTAATTACGTCCGCTTTCTGAATTCTAATTCCTTGTCAAGTTCCAGACCTCACGTCAGTATAGTTCTTCCCTCCTCACGCCAGCCTGCGTGAGCTAAAACGCGCGCATTTCGGCCTTCCCTAGTAATACGGTGTTGGCTCTTCCGACAACACAACACTATGTCTCATACAATGACGTAATTTTCTAGGTATATTCAGCAGAATTTCTGGATACTGTCTCAGAAATTTGTTGCGAATAACGTTAGTAACAAGGAAGTAATAAATTTAAACAACACGCATGACGTGCCAGTTTTACAGCTTGCAGTATAGGAAAAATTTCTTTCCTCTCGTCATTGTTTTGGGGGTGACACCGAGGAAAAGTTTCGTAAAAGATTGAAATTATATATGAAGTTTGTTGCAAGTCACTAACTACTCTTATTATCAAATATTGCTTAAATACAGTCTGGGTATTCGCACTGTCGTGAGGTACACTTCCGTTTCGTCCCCATCTGTTCGATAGGAAAGTAGTTCTTACCTCACAGAGATTTTGGTTGAAATCACAGAAATGGTTTGGGAGGACATGTTGAATGTACGTACAAACATACAGGGTGACTTATTGGACTATGTAAAATAAAATCATCGTAATTTCTGAACAATTTTCTATTAGGACGTTCAGACTGCACTGTTGGACGCAGAGCATGACGAGAATTAATAAGACTTAGCCCACTTTCAATTGGATGGGTTCGTCAAGGAAACTTGGCACATTTGGAGGGAATGAAAATCCACACTTTCCGAACGAGAAGTCTCTTCACCCCCAGAGGGTGACTGTGATGTGCAATGTCCAGTCACGGAATAATCGGTGCGATATTCCTTGATGGCACGATGACTACTGAACGTTACGTTAAGGTTTAAGAAGATGATTCCATCCCCATTATCCACAGTGACACTGATTTCGCCAAGATGTGATTCATACAATGGTCCTGGCGGAGGTTCGAGTCCTCCCTCGGGCATGGTTGTGTGTGTTTGTCCTTAGGATAATTTAGGTTAAGTAGTGTGTAAGCTTAGGGACTGATGATTTTAGCAGTTAAGTCCCATAAAATTTCACACACATTTGAACATTTTTGGTTCATACAAGACGGAGCTCGAGCCCATCGAAATAGGAGAGTTCAAATGGTTCTGAGCACTATGCAGCTTAACTTCTCAGGTCATCAGTCGCCTAGAACTTAGAACTAATTAAACCTAACTAACCTAAGGACATTACACACATCCATGCCCGAGGCAGGATTCGAACCTGCGACCGTAGCGGTCGCTCGGCTCCAGACTGCAGCGCCTAGAACCGCACGGCCACTCCGGCCGGCGAAATAGGAGAGTGCTTGATGTCCCAGAAGAGCACTTTGGAGACCGCATTCTGGCTCTGCGGTACCCAGATACCACTGGCATGGGCGTCAATTGGCCGCCATAGTCTTCGGATCTGAATACAAGCGACTCCTTTTTTTGGGGCTATATTAAAGGCAGCGATAGCTCCGGAACCATTGTTGAGCTGAAAACAGCCATTCAGCATAGATGTTCCGACACTTCAGCGGATCATGCGGAATTTCGCTATTCGTCTGCGCCATGTCATCGCGAATGATGGCAGGTATATCGAACATGTCATATCCTAAATACGAATATCTGTAGTGACTTTTACACGTTGAGTAAATGTGTGCACTCTGTAGTTTGTGACTACTTTAGGTTTTCCTTTCATATAGTTCAATAATTGTCACCCTGTAAGTATATACATATGCATATACATCCATTTTTGTAATATGTGTGCATTTCGTATGTGAGTTTATAAATAATATTCATCAAAGGTATCTATGAAAATGTGAAAATCCTAGGATAAAAAAAGTATCTGAGAGTAGGCGAAATAAAGTACTAACTTTCAGTTTTGTGAGATTTACTTTGATCAGGCTGTCTTGATATCAGTTGTCCTACATGATGGGAACAAATAATTGCATTTGAAATGGTAGACTCAGTCAGAACCGGCCTCAGAGGGCCCAACATTACAGACCGACCTTCGTATCATTCTATGTAGGTAGGTGTCAAAGGATGTGAATATGCAGGGGAATATAGTCAGCACACTGGTCTCTCGGCCTTTTTCAGTTTCTGTGACCGGAGCCGCTACTAATCAATTGGCCTCAGCAGGGCTGAGTGCACCCCCTTACATATACATTTGTTAAAATTTTGGGGACTCCGCTAATGTTGTCATTATATTTAATGTAACATACATCAAAGAGGGCCTGTAATTATTATTGTCACTGGTACATTTTACCTCGCAACAATAGACAAAAGAATAATAAATGAGTTGGAGGATGAACATCGTGTTGACCCTAAACATCGTGGAATACAACCATTTTTCTCTTCGGACATTTGTGTTTCTTTATTTTTAGGAAGGAACACAATTAGAGATTCACTGAAAGAGAAGTAGAAATCCGATAACAAAGTCAACAAAGGTCATACATCAAGTTAATACAGGCGTTTAAAATGTTAGTAAGAAAATAGAATAGACGACATAGAATCAACCAAAAAAACGTTATTTCCTAGGTATCACCTGTATAAGATGAAAATACAAAATTGTGTTTTAGTGTTATGACTACATTTAACAAAAAATCACTCAATTTCTTCTTGCCAAGGAACTCTTCGACTGTGAGGTCGCAAAAGGCCAACGACGTTTACGACATTCGACGGCCCACACGATATTTACCATGCAACCGCAACATTGGCTTAAAATGGCAACGGGGCGCGGAACTGGAGGTTTCCAATGGTGAGCAGAGCATGAGGCTACGGAGCGTAATTGAATTTCTTAATCGACGAATAACTCACAACATTGCTACAGCGTTAGCGGTGTTGATAGAAAACAAAGCAATGGCAACAATAAAGAAAGCAATCATTGCATTTTATCTACAACAAAAATGTAAAGCTGACATTTCGTCACAGAGGAAATCAAGGAATTTCGCAGAGTGAGAAACAAGTGGTAGATTAAATATTAGCGTTTCTGCAAGATGAGTCAGTGGACTGTGTGTCGTCGCATACGCTCGACTGTGCAGACACTGCTCATGAGGAGTACAATGATGACGATACCTGCTTAACAGAAGACCTGAAATAGTCTTTTTGTTAACATTATTGTAATAGTTTTTTCTTTTTTGTGTTTAGCGCCTCTGGTATACTACTCATAGATGTAGTGCACTAAAAGTCACAAACTTGTCTAAAACTTTTTCTTGTACTTTTTATGAAAACAATCCTGACACACAATAGTTGTTACAAGAAAAAAATTTTGTACGATTCATTAACATCTTTTTCCCCACATGGTTGATTAGTAGGTAATTCAAGCTGTATTATATTGTGTAAGCATATTCTTCTGCTGACCACTTCATAAGTTTACATAAACTAAACTGCAACCGAACAGGCCTCGCAAGGCCTAACGGCGCCGACCAACGGCCGTGTGATCCTCGTCAGACAGGCGTCACTGGATGCGGATATGATGTAGTATATGGTCAGCACCGCATTCTCCTGGCTGTTGCGAGTACTCGTGACCGGAGCCGCTTGTTATCAGTCAAGCAGCTCCTCAGTTGGTCTCACAACGGCTGAGTACACTCCGTTTGACAACAGCGCTCGGCAGACGCCGACGGTCACCTACCCAAGTTTTAGCCAAGCCCGAAAGAGCTTCAGTTCAATAAGCTGACGCGAACCGGTGGTAGCACTGGGGCAAAGCCGTGGCATCAATTCATCTGATCTGTGCTATTTTGGTTGACCGCAACATTTTTTCATGCCATCATTATAGAATTACGCACTCTGACATCTATACCTAACTTGTACACCCACCATCCTCTGTAATATGGTTCGTTTACTCTAGTTTTGGGCTGCTTCTACCACTCTCCTTCTCTACAGCTCCTTCAAACGCAAGTTCATTCCTTCGTGTCGAATAAAACGTCCAAATAATCTATTCTATCATTACCTACAGTTTCTCGTTCTTCTGTTTGTGGCACTTTACCAGTATACTTAATTTTTAACATTTTTCACTAACACCACATTTCACAGCTTCCAGTTTGTTCTTATCTGGAATTGATATTATTCATCTTCGACTTCGATGCAATGTTGTGCACACATGTACACTGTATCTTGGACCTGAGCACAGATTTTGTGAATGAAAAGTTTAAATTAGTGGTCAGTGCGTTATTCTGCTGCAAAATAACTGTCAGGTATTGTTCACGTTGGATTCTTCTTTTACTATCAGTGCCTATTGTCCACGTTGGTCCCAAATTTTCGATATTCCGCACTCACTGTGCATACTTGAAGGCCACTTTCATCACGTCAGGGACGCTATTCCAACAACTACTGAGGTAACAACCATCACCGGTAGCAGGTGGCAACGGGTAATTGTGTATAGGCCATTCTTGAATTAGTGACATATGAGGATGAGCGTGCTTACATAGCTCATGTAATTTCATAAAGGCACACAATCTACGGCTTTTCCTCCAGAATTACACATAGGCCCCTGATTCTGAGTAGAATTGCATCTTACCATACTGGAATCAAAAATATCGACGATTTTTGTCCACAGAACCTGTAACGACGGCATGTCTGAATATAATCTTCACATTTTCAAATCGTGTGAATTTGGATAATATTATCAAGCTCCCGATGGATATCTCCGCCATCTTCGTCAGAAGTAAAATCTACTGACTGCCAGGCTGGCACCGTTTACCGCGTATATAGGCGCGACTGCAGCATCTGGCACCAATCACTGAGGGCAGAAATGTCGCATGCGGGGCTTGAAAACCGAAAACCTTTTACCCCACATCTACTTGGCTACTCTGCAAATCACAAATGGTTCAAATGGCTCTGAGCACTATGCGACTTAACTTCTGAGGTCATCAGTCGCCTAGAACTTAGAACTACTTAAACCTATCTAACCTAAGGACATCACACACATCCATGCCCGAGGCAGGATTCGAACCTGCGACCGTAGCGGTCGCTCGGCTCCAGACTGTAGCGCCTAGAACCGCACGGCCACTCCGGCCGGCTGCAAATCACACTTGAGCGCTTGGCAGAGGGATCGTCCGCTCTAACTCCCTATTATTTCACTCTCGAAGAGAGCGCATAAGGAAAAGAACATCAGTATCTTTTCGTGCGAGCTCTGACTTCCTTTATTTTATTACGCGGTCGTTTTTCCCTGTATGGTTCGGCGTCAACAAAATACTTTCGCATACCGACAAGAAAGCTGGTGACTGAAATTTCGTGAGGAGATCGTGCCGCAACGAGAAATCCTTTTGTTTTAATGATGTTCGCCCCGGATCCTGTATCATGTCCGTTGCCCTCTCTCCCCTACTTCTCAATAATACAGAACGTGCTGCCCTTCGTTGAACTTTCTCTACATATTCTTTTAATCCTATCTGGTAGGGATCCGACACCGTGCAGCAGGACGGGCAAGCATACTGTGAGCAGCCTCTTTAGTACATCTGTTGTATCTTCTAAGTGTTCTAAAATAAAATGCAGTCTTTAATTCGCCTTCCCCACTCTGGGGTCCTGCCCACTCGTCGCTTATAGGGTGCCTAAAGGGTGCTGCTTTCTCGGATAGCTATACAACAAATTAAGCAAATCGCATTAATAGTTTTATTACATTAAAGAAGATTGACAGTACTTAACTTGGGATGTACAAAGGTGTCGCAAGCGATGGCCTACATGCAAACAGTCAATGTCTTTTCCTACAGACAGTGTCAATACAAGCAACAGATATCTATCACTAATAACTGCTATCGTAGTGCTCACTGTTAGGCCGGTCCTAATACTGTGCTGCCGAGGCTGGCAGGAGCGGCGCTTATATTCTCTTCTTGCAGAGGCCGGTCATGTCGTGGTGCCGTCCTGGTCAGCGCGCTATTGACTGACGTCGTCCAACCTTTCTCTGCGGCTGCGTTCTTGATCTTCGTGCCGGCGCTTGTGATAACGCCGGAACATTCCTGTCCCACAAAGCGACGGGCCGTCGTCGTTTAGGGAGTCTTACCACAGAGGCGGAGGCAGAAGTGTTCGCGCATCGCGGGACCGGAAGCTGTGGTTGCAGGGGACGTCAAGCTTCCGGTCGTAGCCCGCCACCCGGCCTTCACTCTGGCGGAAACGTCCACCGGAAGCTGTGGCCGCGCTGTCCTCGGGAACCGTGAATCTTGGGGAAGAGACACTGACAGATCATCAGATCATCGTGCAAATGCCAGAGGTTAAGTTGATTTTGAGGTCGGCGCTGCACGCCTTCTGGACCTGAAATAAGATACATGCAAGCGCCAAGTCGACGGACGATCCTGTCTCGTGCATAGCGCCTGCTGCCACTAAAAACCCTTTAATAAACAATATCATGCGGTGCCAAGCGATACCTGCTGCCTTCCTTCGGCGCCCAATGCTGTGGAGAATGGAGCAGGTGGAGCAGTGTCGGATGTCGGCGGCCGGGAAGCAATTCCACCGGCGATGGCCCATTTCGTAGGTGAGGACGATATTAGGCGAGAAACAGTTACAATGCTTGATATCTGGTGTGTGCTGAGCGGTGTTGGGCCATCTGCTGCTTGAAGGTTCTGGCAAAACGCTCCGCTTCACCGTTTGACTCTGGATGGAACGGTGCCCTACTTACCCTAGATCAGGGCTTCACAACATACGTGCTCGCGGAGCAAGCTGTGAGCAGCAAGGCGCGAGCACGGAGCAGCGCGAGCACGCTACCCGCACTACCGGACCAGAGCGGAGAGTGGGAGAGTCATGTGAGGCACACAACAGCTGCCGCCAGTCAATGTAAATCCGCGGCCACCTGCAGGGATATCACTCACGAATTATACTGTGACAAATGAAACAAATAAATGAGAATGTACACGTGCCAGATAATTTTATTAGCTTAGTGTATGCCTCTACATTAGTATTACTTTGTGAACTGTTACACAATAAAAGGTGTCACAGAAGTGTGGGATTCTCTGTTATCTTGTACTTTTTGCCCTTTACAATTGCGTTTATGTTCGGAGTAATTGTTCTTGTGCGTTGTAGGCGCAGCGTACAGTTTAAATTTCGATCAGAAAATGCGTTTCTCAGGCGCGTCTTGTTACATTTCATTGCAGAGAACGGTTGTTCACATACATACGTGGAACCGAACATTGATATTATTGTAGCCGCCAGTTTGTGCAAATGAGGAAATCTATGCTGAGGGAAGTGTCTGTAGAATTCCAAAATGTTTTTCTTGTTCTGTAATTTGTCTCCGTATTCTCTGTCACACTACAGGTCAATAATTTCTAGTTGCAGCTCAGGACGAATCTCTTCAATATTCCCTGAATATGGAGAGGAGAACAGATCAAAATCACTGTCTAGTGCTGTCAGATCTTGAAAGCGTTGATCAAATTCTTCCTTAAGGGCAACTAAACTATGTGTATAACGTTCACAGTTTTTGTGAACATCTTGCATGGATGGTAATTTAGAAAAATGAGCTAGATTTCCTGTTTCCAGCTGACTCACCCAAAGTGTCAATTTCATTTTAAAAGCTCTTATTCGATCTATGAAATGAGTAATTAGCAGATCTTTACCTTGTAGTGAAATGTTAAAAGCATTCAGTTGGCTAGTTAAATCTGCTAAGAACGCGAGATCACATTTCCATGAAGGCCCTTTCAATTCAGGAACACACATGTTATTTATTTCCATGAACATATTTATCTCATGTAATAGGCAAAAAAAAAAATAGATTTAATAATTCGCCACGACTAAGCCAGCGGACCTCGCTGTGATAAGGCAGGCTACCATACTGGTTTTCTACATCCTCAAGAAAGATTTTAAATTGTCAGTGTTGTAGCCCATGCTTCCTTATATAATTGGTTGTACGAACAACGTCGTCCAGATCTTCTTCGGATAGCTTCCTTTTAAGTTTAATAACTTCCTGTGCACGATCTGTTCCATCACATTTTCCACTTCCGTAGTTTTTCGCGTCGTACGACATATAATGTCGCTGCAAATTAAATTTCCTAAAAGAATTCAGCGTTTGTGACATACTAAACATTTTGCTACTTCATCTTTTTCTGTAAACAGATACAATTCCTCCCAATGGGGGTTGAACTGCGAAAGCATGGCTGGGGTTACACAACGGCGACTTGACATGATTCTTAACCAGCGAAGTGACTGTTAGAGCTGATCGTAGTACTTCAAACGTTACACAATCGGTGCGAATTCAATAGGCATGCTGCGGCCCTATTCAAACGTGCGCGCGCTTTTCCCCTCCCTCCCCTCCCTCCCTACTCCGCGACCTTGCACCTGCTCGCGAGCCCGTGCCTGAGCAGACGCGAGTACTCGCGCTCAAAACCGGCCAGTTGTTAAGCCCTGCCCTAGATGCTGTAAGCTACTGCATTCACAGAATGTTTCAAATTCATTTGACGTGATCTGAGGGCCGTTGTCTCACACTATGACTTCAGGTAAACCTTCTAGGCAAGAAACAGTGGACAACACCTGAATGGCGCTACGTGATGTAGTCGAGTTTATTGGCACAGCAAAAGGTTCAAAAAAATGGCTCTGATCACTATGGGACTTAACATCTGAGGTCATCAGTCCCCTAGAACGTAGAACTACTACCTAACTAACCTAAGGACGTCACACACATCCATGCCCGAGGCAGGATTCGAACCTGCGACCGTAACGGTCCCGCGGTTCCAGACTGAAGCGCCTAGAACCGGTCGGCCACACCGGCCGGCCAGCAAAAGGAAACTTGCTATATGAGTCAACCACAATCAACCAACGAGTGTTCCAAAAAGGTCCCGCAAAGTTCAAGTGAACACGTTGCAATGGCCATTGCGACTTATGCCAAGCCGAGTCAACCAGAATCAACCGACGAGTGTTTCAAAATGGTCCCTCAAAGTCTTTGTGCACACGTTGCCATGGAGATTGCGACTTAGGCCAAGCATAGAATTTTTGTGGGGTAACAGACTGATCTTCCACTCATGCTGACACTGTGACGTCATCTGTTCTATTTGGGCTTCCATACCCTGCCAAGTATAGTGTCGACGCGCTGGCTGTTAAATTCGAACAATCCCCCAGTGTCCTTGCTGAAGTAACTGCAACACTTCTTTTTGCAAAGCTATTTTCGTCGGATGAAACAAGGACGGCAAAGGCTTCTGATCCATTACTAAGTAGAATTTTCTGCCATACAAATAGTGGTGAAATTTGGTGGCACCACTCACAAAAGACAAATCCTCTTTCTCAATTTGTGAGTAGTTACTTTTGAGGCGAAAGCAATAGGCCTGTCTTTATCACCAATTCTATGCGAAAGAACTGCACCGATTCCGTAAGAGGAAGCGTCAACTTGCATTACAACTGGTTCAAGTAAACTGTCCATCGACCACTGAGCTATGCATCCTCAAGGTTTTCGAAAAGCTACTTGGCACCCATCTGTCCAAACAAAGGGGACATTCTTGCGACGTAAGCGATGCAATGGAGCCGCGATTTGTGCAGCATTCGGTGTGAACCATTTCCCCGAAGACTGACTGCAATTCTGTGACATTGCGAGAAACTTTGATGTCTCTTACGTATAACATATGCTACTGAAGAGAATGTACGCCTTGACTGTTTATGACATGACCAAGATACGGCAACTCGGGTTTAAAAAATCACACTTGTCCAGTCTACGCTTTAGTCCTGCCTCAGAATACACACGAAACAAAGCACGTACATTTGTAATATGATCTTCAGATGTAGGACCTGCTACGACAATATCGTCTAAATAGTTTGATCATATTGGCACTTTTGAAGTCAGCTGTTCCAAATACTGTTGGAAAATGACGGGTGCGGAAGCACTGCCAGAAAGCAAACGCAAATATTTAAGCAAGCTCATATGAGCATTTACTACACAAATTTTTTGAGATTCTTCATCTAGCGGTATTTGAAGATATGCGCCGCGCAAATCAATTTTTGAAAAGTAGCGTCCAGTGCCTAATTTTTCCATGTGATCCTCTGGGCGTGGAAGTGGATAAGTATCAATCACAGTTTGTGGGTTGAGTGTAGACTTACAGGCAACACAGAGGCGAATGCGACCTGAAGATTTGGGTAGCAAACCCAGTGGACTTGCCCATTGAGTAGCTCATATTGGCGCAATAGCTCCGCTGTTCTTTAAGTTCAGCAGCGACTTTGTCCCGTAATGCAATTGGAAGAGTTCTGGCCAGGCAAAATTTCGGGTGAGCATTGTCTTTCAGAGTAATATATGCAACAATATTTTCATATTTGCCCTAACCTTCATAAAAGAGTTCCGGGGATTCTTTTAGCAAGCTATGTACACTGTCTTTCGCACTGAATGCTGACACTGACAAAACATTTTCCTGAATGTTAAAGCCAAACAAATCAAAAGAATCTAGACCAAATATGTTCTCACAATCGCGTAATTGCAGCACCGTAAAAGTGACTGTTCGTGTATGCGAGCGATATATGTCAGGCAAAGTATATGTACCGAGAACGGGGATATCTTCTCCATTATAAGCCGTCAGTTGCGTACTAATTCAAGACAGGCGTGAGGAGCCTAATAGTTCATAAACGTGACAATTGAGCAATGTGACAGAAGCACCCGTTTCCAATTGAAATTTCACGCATTCCCTCAAAGAAGTTCAAATGTGTGAGAGACGACCAAACTACTGAGGTCATCGGTCCCTAGACTTACACGCTACTTAAACTAACCCAAACTAACTTACGCTAAGGACAATACATACACCCATACCCAAGGGAGGACTAGATTCTCCGACGGGAGGGGCCGCTCGAGTAGTGACATGGATCCTCAAACTACGCGGACACTCTGCGCTGCCACAAAGAAGTAAATGAACAAAAGATTTGTTTGACTGGGGTATCACTGAAGAAACTGCACACTTGCCAGATGCAGACTTGGAATATACTGCATTAATGACATGGGCATTGTAACTAGATTTTTGTTAGTGGGCCGAATTCTTAAGCTTGTTCCACTGCAAACATACGGATTGTACATGTCCTTTCCTACCACAATCGTAATACTGAGCTTGTCGGGAGGGAAAGGCTTGGCGTTTGTGCCATGAATAACACCGAGGGCAAGACTTCAGTTTGCCTGTGCAGCCACCTGTTTAGCGAACTGTTTACGTGGCGTGGAGAGGTGTTTATTCGGTGTGGCGAGCTGCTGCCGCCGAATAGGCCGATCGGAAATAAGGGGCTCAACCCGACAAATGTATGAGCCGACAAAGCAACGGAATTGTACTGATCTAGTATTAGCACTGCTTGCTGAAATGATGGAGCGGACTGTTTCAAAATCTGTTCCCTGAGTTTGATATCAAGTACATTGTACACGATCGCATCGCTCAACATAACATATGGATATAAAAGACCGCAAGCACATGTGAATTTGCATTTGTTATACCCTGCAAATCTGTTACCCACTCACGATAAGTTTGTTCTGACCGCCTTTTTTCCAATTAAAGCTGCTACCACATTCACTTGTTGGTCATCGAAGTTAGTCCGCGAGGAGATAACTTGATCATACTTGAGTTCACTCTGAGTGGCGTTAGGGAACATTTTTTGTAGGAGCGTAAACACTGCACTTCCTACTGTAGATAACAGATAAGGATGTTTCACAGTATCTGGTACGTTGTGGGCTAGTAGGGGGGCCTCAAACTGGGACAACGGCTTCAGCCATTACTCTTCTTGTTCACTAAACTGTCGAAAAGGCGGTATAGTAGTAGGTATTGCTGTAGGTGGTGCTTGTTACGTTGGGCGCGCAGCCTTTGTTAGTGGATGCTAGTGCAGATATCAGCTGCGTCTGGAACAGAAACATCTCCATTTGCTGTGTGGCACCTAACGCTTGCGGCAGCGGCACCTTAGCAGGAGGTTGGACAGGTGGGGTGAGCATGTTGGAAGTGACAAACGATACAACCAGAAAAAGCATGCAAACTAAATAAGTGCAAAAGCAAAGAAAATTTCAGTAGTGCCCTCCTGAAAACTCTGATGAGCAAAAACGACAAGAAACTGTTAAAGCGTAGAAACGCCCCAACAAAGTAAAGACGAGAGAATTAAGGCGCCAGCAAGATACAAGATTCCATGACCGTCTGGCACTGGGTTCGGCAGATACTCATCGCCAAATGCGGGGTCTTGCCCACTCGTCGCTTATAAGGTGCCTAAAGGCTGCTGCTTTCTCGGATAGCTATACAACAAGTTAAGCAAATTACATTAATAGATTTATTACACTAAATAAGATTAACAGTACTTAACTTGGGATTTACAATGGTGTCGAAAGCAATGGGCGACATACCAACAGTCAATGTCTATCGCAATAGACAATGTCCATACAAGCAATGTACACGGATCACTAATAACTGTTATCGTAGCGCTCTCTCTTATGCTGGGTCAAGTACGATGCAGCTGAGGCTGGTAGGAGTGGCGCTTATATTCTCTTCTTGCAGAGGCCGCTCCTGGCGCTGTAGGCTAACGTCGTCTCACAGCCTTCTCTGCAGTTGCGTTCTTCATCTTCTTGTCGGCGCTTGTGGTTACACCGGAACACCCACAACATGGTCTAAGTGTTCTTTCCGATTTAGGTTGTTCGCAATTGTAGTTCTTAGCTATTTAGTTCAATATACGGCTTTTAAATTTGATTTATCGTGCAAACGAAGTTGAACGGATTCCTTTTAACGCTCACTTGGATGACCTCACACTTTTCATTACTTAGAGTCAACTGCCAATTTTTCCACTATACAGATATTTTTTTCTAAATCGTTTTGCACTTCGTTTTGACCTTCTGATGACTTTACTACTTTACTAGACGATAAACGACAGCATCATCTGCAAACAACCTAAGACGACTGCTCAGATTGTCTTACGAATTGTTTATATAGATAAGGAACAAGAGATGGCCTACAAAATCCTTTGCCGAACGCCAGCAATTACTTCTGTTTCATTTGATGACTTTCCTACAGTTATGATCTCTCTGACAGGAAGTCACGAATCCACTTGCATAACTGGGATTATATATTTCATAACTATGCAATTTGGTTAAAGGCCACTTGTAAGGTATGGTATTAAAAGCCTTCTGGAAATCTAGAAATATGGAATCAATTCGAAATCCTTTGTCGACAGCACTCAACAATTCATGTTAGTAAGGAGCTACTTATATCTGATCAGAACCATATTTTCTAGATCCATGTTAACTATGTGTCAACTAGCTGTTCTCTTCGAGGTAATTCCTAATGTTCGAACACAGCATGTGTTTCAAAATCCTGCTGAATATCGATGATAATGATAGGGGCCTGTTATTTAGTGGATTTCTCCTATTACCTTTCTTTTATGGTGTGGCCTGTAGAACTCTCCAGTCTATGTGTACAGATCTTTCAACTAGCGAGAAGTTGAATACGATTGTTAAGTATGGAGCTATTTCAGCAGCATACTAAATATTTGGCTTAATTGAGTGACTTAAGTTGCTACACTACTCTGAGGATATCTACTTTTAAGTTACTAATGTTTACAGCTGTTTTTAATTCGAAATCTCAAATAATTCCACTAAACTAAGAGTTTGGCAGGAAAAAAGGTCGACTGGACCACCTCCACTAACCTAAATCATCCAACCACCACCTCTTCCCTGGAATTGGCGGGAAAACGACTCAGCCTGTGCTGCAATGCTCGACAGGATGGACATCAGTGTTTATTTAAACAATTTGAGCTTTAATAGGGAGTAGCTTCATCCAGGGTGTTCACCATTTGCTCCAGAGTCCAAATGACCTAGTACACAGTACAGCAACCAGAGCGTCATGATACTGAAACTGGGAAGGGCAGTGTCACATCATTGGTCAGTGTTGAAATATTTTTCGCACTATCAACTGTAATGCTTATTATTACATTACATCGACGTTATCTTTTCCACCCCTTCTGTCCACTGGTATGCTGCTTATTACCACATAATGGTTGACTGACATCCCTTGTATGCCATTGAGAAAGAGTCTTTGTGGAAGGGCAACAACTTCTGGGGGTTGCTAGCACCAAAACAGGGATCGCATCCATAACTGCAATATGGAGTCATCAGCTATCCCGTCACTACGCCACATGAGTTTAAATGTAGATGTTGTCAATCACCTTCGGACAGCAGCTTGGAAACGCTCCACAACACTGCAAAACTCGTCTAGTTTCCTTATGATTGTTTTTTATTTAAAATCGTCTAGTGCCTTTGTGTGTGTGTGTGTGTGTGTTTTGGTAGTAGCAGCAACAACATAATGTAAACCATGCGACTGGAGAGACGCAGTCGATCAGAATGTGTTAATGTCAGTTTAAAACCTGACACAGACCTCGAGATCTTGGCAGAAAAAAACAAAATGTATGGCAGTGTACAAAGTGTGTTACAGCAGAAAAAAAAACTATATTTCAAACAAAAACACAGGGTCACAGGGAGCATCTCTTGTGACATACTATTGTCTGTGGGATACGGTCATCCTGCTACATTACAGACGATCTGATTACACTAGTCTTTGCAATGGATCAGTACCTGTATATTTAATAGGATCGCCACATGTGCTCGATGCTGGCATGCAGATGGTATTTGTTTTTGATATATGGGAGGAGACAGATGCAGTACAAGTCTTATCGAGTTATCTAACGGATGAAGTTAGTGGAGCTTTTATGGTTGGTAAGTTTTTTCGTTGGATGGTACAGAATAACGATGATAGCATGTTGAGATGATAGATGTGAATGGACGCTGAGGAATGCAGATCATCTTTAGACTGCAGTACCTGTATGTAGTTTGGAGATGCACCGCAATTCAGTAGGAAAATCCTTGTCCCTCTCAGAGTTTCCATACTGTCTTTTATACTACCTCGTGTTGCAGGAGTGGGCATCAGTCTGTGCTGACGTTACACAATGCATATTCTTGGTGGAGCTACGACAACATGTTTCCATTTACAATGAATGGTCAAATGACGGTCCTGTCGTAGTAACTGATGTCACTCTGTCTCTACACAGGTTGAAGAATGTTGTAGATACAGTTCTCTCCAACTTCTGCTCAGTTCCGACTTAAAATGGAACGGTCTGTATGTAAAGCTGCAGGAATGGCAGCAGCTGATAGAGGCACAGGGACTGCCTAAAAAGCCATGTTGGAATATTCCTGTAACAGACAGGTACGAAAAAGGTGACTGGTTTCGAGATATGAGGCTGTCATGAACATGATTCACTAGTGGCTGTAATGATTATTAAAGGACTTCATCGGATCCGACACAGGTACGTGGCTGAATGGAAAGACTTGATTACAAATCGCAGACAGCATTTCTACTGGAGAGCATAATGCTAGAGATCTGGAAAACCTGAGTACATTTCTTATGACCCCAATCAGCATTACTGTATGTGATTATCCTCAATCAACCATCGCCTGTAACCCAGTGAATATATTGCAAAACCTCTGATGTGGCATCAAGATGGAATGCATTACAAATACTGGAGAAATATCTAGGGGTGATGTGTGGGAGTTGCAAGTACCAGCTTCGTTCCATGTTCCTTAGCCGAATCATTTTCTAAATTTGGTGATGATATTACCAGCTTACACCGTCAGTGACGTGTAACCGCACTGTTGGTCTGATAATATACACTGTGGCTACCACTGGCTATATTCAGTGTCGCGGTATTTGTCTGGAAAAACCACTTCATTCAGAGGTAATGCCATAGCTCGATTTATAAGGGTTGTATAGTTTTTAACATGGATATCGTTAACGATACTTGTGAGCACCTGTAGAACCAATATTGAATGTGGTAGAGAGATGGTCGTTGCGATCGTGCTTTCAGCATATGGTGGTCTTAAAGACGATTACGACTCTCCTACTAAGACACAGTAGTACCACTCACAGGGAAAACTTATGACACATGTCCAACCATCACTGATTTTCGCTCAGTATTGCTCTGTGTTGCCTGCAATCCGTTATTGGCCAAGTATTATACTTAGTAGCAGGGGATGTGTGATATGTTTACCTTGCTCATCAGGCTTATAAAGTATTTGTGTGTGTGTGTGTGTATTGTAACGTGCGCGTGGGGCACACAATACTCTTTAAAGCCTGTGCTATGGTAATTGAGCGGGGTTCACCTTATGAGAAAGGATTTTCTTACAGATATCGACCGCGTGTACCTGAATGGTGGCGAATCAGACTTACATCCACTCTGTAATAACAATGATCCGTCAAGCAAATTCGAAATGCAATTACACGTCAGTATGGACCAAAAGCAACACTGAAGATACTACCAATTTAATAATAATACGGTCGCCAGCCGAATTAGGCATTAACTGAGTTTATTCCCTGTATAAGTTGGTAGACATTCATGCAAAACAACAAGTAGTAACACTGCATAATATAGTAGAATTTTAGAACTAGAAAATATATTGAACTGATAGTTTCACGTTCTGTACTGATATGGAAAAACCATGAATACGTAACACTACACTGTAATGTATACTACAAAACTTTATATTGTCTATTAATCTGATTGAAATCGGGCATAGGTTACCCTAGCAATAGCACTATCGTGACACACACAAAATGTCAATATTGATAAAGATAAAATACTGATAAATTTTGACTTTTATATTGACTTTAACTTTTGCTGGTCAAACCAATTTAGAACACTTCAGAATTCAAATGCATTAAAAAAGAAGGGGGGTCCTGAAACTGTTATGATCACTGTATTAAAAAAATTGATTACTGAATTTATTATGCGTTCAAGATTTCCGGTATATAAGTAACTACTCTTTTCATCTTATTTACTGCTCATTTAAATACCTTTATATCTGTCTCGAAAGAATTAAACTTCATTACTATATCAATAATAAAGTTAATTTTCAACTTCGTTAGACCTTCGTTATTCATTTACTGGTTCATTAACAAAACAGTTCTTTAAACAACATTCTAACATAACTAGGTCTGCAAGTAATTATTATTAACACAAAATTTAATTTTTCATTTCGGGACACTCGGATTGCACAACATTTGGAAAGGACCCTGTCTAGGTTAGTTGTGAGGATAATTAAATGATGGGAAAGTTCTGGTAAAATTTAGGTTATTATTGAACAGTTCACTCTATGGTCCATACGAATACAGTACTAAAAGTTTCAACCTGCTTGTATCGATGCGGCGGTTGGCGGGCGGCGAGAGGGCGAGGCACAGAGCACACATACTACCACAGCTATGGCTCTTGACGTATCGGCACTTTAATTCTTCTTTGCGTCGCAATACTTTTCCATTTAGTGCCTATGGACTTTTTCCATGCTGTCTAGGCGCTGGAACGGCATACCCGAGGCTCAGTGAAGCTACGTCTTCCAGGAGAGCCTCCTCGCTCCAGAAGGTGTTGCTCAAACGAATGCCAAACTCCAACTAACTACTGAGCCCGTTGTGCCGTGCAGTTCCCGCGTGCATTTTCCCGTGCTCGCCTGCCATCCACCTTTTACCGCTCCCTTACAGACAGGGATTTCACCAGAGGTTTTGCATTCTACATATCCTAACACATTGCCTACGTATGGACCAGACGCACAATTACAGTTTTAAACATCTTACAACAGTTTCAACATTTGTTACATTTCAATTCTATTACAATATTGCTTGACATTTGACATAAACATTAATATTCACGTTGAAACTCGTTTACAGTTTTCTTAACACAATGGCATGAAACAAAAAAGAAATGAAATCAGAACATCAATTACTGAAGTTTAACGAAGAATCAGATGGAAAAAATATTATTTATATGTACAATAGTACAACTTCGTTATTGTTACAGTGTGTGTGTGTGTTTTCCGATATGTGAAAAGAAAATAACGATGTCCAGTAATCAGGAAGGTATGTATTAGATGTGGATACTGCAATAGCAAAGGGAATGCATGATTTTTTTTTACTGGGAAACTCTGTCAAGTCATAAAAATGGTATAGGTATTTCTATTTTCAGAGACACAGCCACCAGCAGGGGTATTTCCGATACTTCACTCACTGTCCAGGGAGATCACAATCATAATGCTTAATTATAAGTATAGCGTTCAAATATATAAGTAGCCAGCCTCCTAGGACAATTCTGTCTGGGGATGCGTTGTGCAGGAATGATTCATGTTTCCGGCTAACGGCAGGAGCTGTCTGAATGGAAAGGTCTGCTGGGGTACAGCAAGCGGCTGACATAACCATGTCGCCCTATAGACAGCTGAATAACGAGCTAATACTCGGTATGTGTTGGATAGCCTTCGTGATTGCGTGTGTCTCCCATGGAAATATGAGAAGATTCTATAAGGATATGTGTTTGCGCTGGACAAATAGTCCCTCCCATGTAAATTGTCTGGTTGACTGCTTCTGTACAATTCGCATCTTTATTTGGTTGAGAGAAAACTGATTGTGATGGGTGTTGTGTGCATCTGCCAGGTGAAAGACGGCTAGAAGACATGTTTGCTGGTTGTCTAATCATGAGAAACACCTTAGTTGACTCTGTAAATTATAAGGATGATTTGGAATCTGTTATACCACTGACATCGGTATTCGTGATTTGAAATATCAGTTTCCTCTATTCTTTTTGAGTTTTCACGTAAAGGTGTTCACAGACGAGATAAGTTTCTAGTTACTCAGTGGTTTACAGCATGCTCCACCTCACCAAAGTTTCGGGTTTCCAGAGAAATAATTTCCAGTCTATATCTTCGGAATTACTCTTTGGAAGTGATACTACCATGCAAGCGATATTGCTACGTGCTTGATAACGAGAAGTATCGCGAAAATAGTATGATATTCTGGTAAACCACATAAAAATACATTTTTTCTTGTAATCCCGAAGTCTGGAGATGGGTGTAGAGAGAAAGCAAGCAAGCAGGTTGGGGCCACAAACAGTAACGCCTTTGTGCCGAGAGGAACTGACACAGCCCTTGTACAACAGTTTGGAGAGTGACCTTGGTCTGCTGAGAGCGTTCTGGTCATGTGTTGGGGGAGTGTGTGTGCAGGGCCAGATATCTTGTGACCATCGGCTATGGTACATGACTGTCCCACCTCACAAGAAATACCTAGTGCTGTGAGAACTACGAGTATATATGGTCCATGTGCTTATGCTTCCTGCCTTTGTTGTATATGTACGAATGTCTGATGGTCGATAGCTATATGCAGGGGGCAGAAATGGTGATTTTGTATGGTGCAGTATACGAATGTTGTGTTTACTACATCGATATGGTATGCGGTGGTATACAGCCGGGTAGGAGATCGGTTTCACACTGGAATATTCAACCGTCTGTCATCAGTGGCAAAGAAATATAATTGAGAAGTGTCTTTCCATATTTGATGATCTGTAGACCACTCTTGCAAGGTTTAACTGTCAGTGCAATATGGTGATCTGTACAAAATAGTTTTGCCATTGAAAGTCTAATCTGCAAAAAAAAAAAAAAAAAAAAAAAAAAAAGAAAAGAAAAAAAAGGCGGACAGTGGTACTACACCAGCAGCAGTAGCAGTTTGGTGTGTAAGAAGAGTCAATCACAAGGCTCCATTCATTCACAAGACATAGTTTGTGCTGGAACATAGGAGCCTTCATAAAGTGGTGAGAACGTTTTCTGTTTTGGAGACGTTTGTTAAAATCATGACGTCACGATTTCTGGGATGGAGGGGTGCATCGTTAGGACCATCAGGAAGAATGCAACCGGTGTTATTCTCGGCTATTTTCAAAAACAGGTCCTGTTAGGACAAGAATTTCCATGCAGACAAGCTGAGACATCAAGAAAGCTCCACAACAACAACGAAAGCTATTGTTAACTACTTCTGTGACACTTACGATTTCTGGGCAGAGGCTGATATGTAATGGACTTGCTGTCCCATTTGGATCGATATGAAGAATGCAACCTGTGTTACTCTGTGCTATTTTTGTAAACAGTTTCTGAGAGCATTACAGAAGGTTTCTATAGTGTGTCCAGAGGGAGACCTGGCTGGTATTTACATAGACATATAAGGTCTGTATTACACTGACAGCTTTTAGCTGTACTTGTGATGGTGAGCAGCTATGTAAACATCTCTTGCTGAGCAATTAGGTATTTTCTGGACCGGAGGTACAAAGGCAATGCATCTTTGCGCCACCAACGATGGTTAGATGAACAAGTTCGCAGCCGGACGCGTCCCACATATGGGACCAGAGTGGGCATGCTGCGACTGTGGGCGCGCCTAGGGGCCTCTGTAGGGAACAGTTTGCTGATATGTCGCTATCGAATTTCTTAACGATTGTTCCAAAGAGTATTTTTACATGCAATGACTGTTTGTGTATAGCATTATTTCGGTGATTTACGAGAGGTTTGCAGGTCTGTATGCTGTGCAATGCATTATTTCGGCAATATAATTAATGAGTGTGTTTGCATACTGTCTTACAAGCATTATTTCGATTATTGACGAGTTGTTAGCGTGTCTGTATATCAGTGTACTTCATTATTTCGGTAATTTACGAGTATGGATGGATGATGGATGGATGGAGAGGTTTTAAGGGCACACAACGGCAACATCTTCAGCGCCCAGTCAGTAACAGATTGAGACGGGTGTCAAGAAAAGACTGAGAACAATAAGATAAAACAGAACGTAAGACACAGGAAACATGCTTGGAAAAATATGTGCCTACCCACACCGAAGTGTAGGACGAAGCATGCCGCCAGCAGTAAAACATGGACAGCCCAGGAAGAAAGTGGTAGAGGGAGCTAAAACAATATAGCAGATGGAAAATGGTAGGCTGACTGCAAGGAAAAAAGGGAAGAGCCAGCCACTTTGCAATACACTAAAACCTCCAGCCTAAAAGTTTAGGCCAGAGTCCAGGCACATCACAAAACTTAAGAACCCTAGACACACACTTCTCATCATTAGCTAAAGCACAGGGCAGATACCCATCGACTTGTGTTTCTGCCCTTGCATCACGTTATAAAATGCAGTCTGTTAAAATGTGCTGGACATAGATGCGCACACCACAAGCATCACAAAACGGGGGATCCTCCCGCCGTGATAGAAAGCTATGTGTGAGGGGACAGTGCCCAATGTGAAGACGTGTCAGGGTCACTTCTTCCCGACTGAGCCCCCGGCAGGAGGTACGCCATTGCCGAGTTGCTGACTTCACTAACCGCAGTTTATTGGCCGTCACCACCAGCCATTCTTCCTCCCACAACTCCATGCACTTCTTGTGGACTGCAGAAATGACAGACTGCAAGGGAATAGGACACTGTACCACATCCTGCTCTCTGCAGGCTCCCTTGGCAGCCCGATCGGCCTATTCATTGCCCCATATTCCTACAAGACCAGGCACCCAGCAGAAGGACACCTCCTTACCCCGCTGTTGGGGCAAGTGCAGTTGGTTATATATCAGCTGGACCATATCCTCAGTTGGGTACAGATACTGCAATGATTGTAAGGCACTAAGAGAATCGGCGCTGAGGAGAAATCGATTGCCCCAAACACGATTCATCCGCTGCAGTACCTTCAGGATCGTGTGGAGCTCCACTGTTTGCAGGTCTGCAGACTGTGGAATGCATTATTTCGACAGTTTAAGATTGTGATCTTGTTTGCATAGCATACGTGCATTATTTTGACAATTTACGAGTAGTTTTCATGTCTGCGCATCAGTGTACGCATTATTTCGGTGATTTGTGAGCAGTTTTCTGGGTCTGTAATCTATCTGTGACCCCAAGCATGCCAGGGCGAGTGTTTTGTATCAGTGTAATAAATATACTACATGAAATCCATCCCTAAATAAATTGTTCCATCTCCCCACAGAACAAATTAATAAAAGTACACTCCTTCCTCACTCCAGCAGCTGGACACAGACTGAGTCCATTTCCCGCCATTTTTCCCCAGACCGCCATGGGATGACAGCGCCATCTGGTTGCAGTACTGTGTAATAGGTCAGTTGGACTCTGGACCTCATGGTGAACATCCTGAATGGAGTTACTTCCTATTACAAGTCAAATCGTTTAAATAAACGCTCCATGTAAAATAAAGACTTACGTCCATCCTATCCAGCAGCCCAGCACAGGCTGAGTCGTTCTCTCACCAGTCCCAGTGAAGAGGTGGTGGTTGGATGACTTAGGTTAGTGAAGGTAGCCCTCTTTCCCACAAAAATTTGAACTTCCCCCATGGCGTCATTGCAATGTTGCCATATGTATTGCAGCCATCTCAGACCCACCATCTTGAATAAATTTTGCAACAATGCAGACTTAGATGACACTGCCCTTGTCCCACTACCGGTGCAGTGGGATATAGAATAGAAAACAAGACACTTAGAGAATACATAAAGTTGGATATGAAATGTAGACTGGCAATTCACAGAAAAGCGTTTCTGAAGAAGATTAGTCTGTTTACATCGAATATAGATTTAAGAGTCAGTAATTCTTTTCCGGAAGTATTTTTATGGGATGTATCTGTGTATGAAAGTGAAACATGAACGATAGAAAGTTAAGAGGAGAAGATAATAGAAGTTTTTGAAAGGTGGTGCTAGAGAAGATGATAGATCAAGGGATCACCAATTCAGTACTGGAGTGAAATGTGGAGGGTAAAAAGTCGTAGAGAGAGACCAAGAGGTGAATACACTAAGCAGATTCCGAAAGATGTATGTTATAGTAGTTACTCAGAGACGATGAGGCTTGCACAGGATAGAGTGGCATGGAGAGCTGCATCAAACCATTCTCTGGAATGAAGACCACAACATGTTGATGGAATTATTATAGTGATTTTGAACCCTCATTATAGAGACGAGATATCGTGAGTTCAGTGACAGCAACAAACGTGGCAGGCAGGCAGGCTGTCCATCGGCAAGCAGGCAGCTCTCTCCCCACCTCAGTGCACGTTTCCCCCACCATACCGCTATATGTCAGAGTGGGAATCGTGGGGAGCTGCGAATGTGTCGTTTAGACGCACGCGAAACGAAGACCAGCGTTCATGCAGCTACGTTTCGTATTATGACATTAGGAAAATCAAAAAACTAAAACTATGTGTCATACGGTATGGTATCGTACTGCTACTGACTGTTGTTACAAGGGTGTATACACACAAAACCCAAAAATGAAAATGAATTTGAATCTGCAACTGCATTCGTAGTCAGTATTACCGTGAGTGGCATACAGGTTCATGTAAAATTCTTACAGCATGTCACCTTAGATACAAAAACCAATGGTCTGTGTAGCATGCCGTTAATGATGGAATAAATTGTCATAGCTACATGCAGGAGGGAAAAGAAACTACTTTATTGTCTAGCACTTCTCTACCGATAGAGCCCTTGCTACTATTCTCAGCAAAATGTTTCTGGGAAAAAACAAGATTTTTATCATTATTTAATTCCTTTCCGTTTGCTGAAGATACGATTAAATTGACATCTGGTACAAACTGGCGGCACACTGATAAGCGTAGGCAGTTATAAGATCTCCATTACTCAGGCCTCCAGGTCATCATGACTGGTTAGATTCATTATCGATAAAAATCTTTCACACGCATAGGTTGATCCATATATGGATTTCACTTTTGTAGCCTCATTAGCACTGGGGTACTGGGAGATGAAGAAGCTTGCACAGGGTAGAGTAGCATGAAGAGCTGCATCAAACCAGTCTCTAGACTGAAGACCACAACAACAACAACAACAGCGTCACTATGGACACGTGGAAACTGCCCAAAGAAAACGTTCGTCGATCTCCTGGACAGTTGAAATGTACGAGAATTTGTCTTTTAATTGTGAATTACGCTGCAGATCGATCAATTCAATTTACAGACGAACAGGTACCCTTCAACTGATACGGAAGATTATTTGAAAACGTCTTAAACAGTAATGAGAGAATACCAGTCTCCTGAAAATGAACGCAAACCTATTCTTGTATTTCCTCCGCCATCGAAATAAATTGTCCCAAATTCGCATTGTCTTCAACAGCGGTATTCTATTTCAGAAGTTGTCCTTTCCACAATCCGCTTTCAATTTTAAATGCATTTACATTTCTCATTAAATGAGATATTAATTGCTTCCGGCCTTGCAACGTGTTATTGATGATGGACACTCAAGCCAACTAAAAATCTTAGGTCTACAGTCCATCATGGATAGTCTAACGTTGGTTCCTACTTCTTTTTTGTTTCGTAAATTGAACAGTAGAAGATCTTAGGTAGGAAGATCGTTACAAGCATCGTCCTCAATTTAAACCATGTACACTGAAGCGCCAAAGAAACTGGTACAGGTATGCGTATTCAAATACAGAGATATATAAACAGGCAGAAGACGGCGCTACCTTTGGTAATGACTATATAAGACAACAAGTGTCTGGTGCAGTTGTTACATCGGTTATTCTGCCACAATGACAGGTTATCAAGATTTAAGTGAGTTTGAACTGGTGTTCTAGTCGACACACGAGCGATGGGACATAGCATCTCCGAGGTAGCGATGAAGTGGGGATTTTCCTGTACGACCATTTCAAAAGTGTTCCGTGGATATCAGGAATCCGTTAAAACATCAAATCTCTGACAGCGCTGCAGCCTGAAAAAGATCCTGGAAGAACGGGACCTGCGATGACTGAAGAGAACTATTCGACGTGACAGAATTGCCACCCTTCCACAGATTGCTGCAGATTTCAATGCTGGGCCATCAACAAGTGTCAGCGTGTGAACCGTTCAACGAAACATCATCGATATGGACCTTCGGAGCTCACTCCTCTATCCTCGATGACTGCACGACACAAACTTTTACGCCTCGCCTGGTCTCACCAACACCGACTTCGGACTGTTGACGACTGGTAACATATTGCCTGGTCCGACTAGTCTGTTTCAAATGGTATCGAATGGATGGACGTGTATGGATAAGGAGAAAACCTCATGAATTCATGGACCCAGCATGTCAGCAGGGGTCTGTTCAAACTGATGGAGTGTGTGTCCTCTGCAATTGTTGTGATATGGGACCTCTGATACGTCTAGATACGACTCTCACAGGTGACATCTGCATCCATTAACGTCCATTATACAATCACTCAGCTATCTTCAATTGCAGTTACTTGTGTTTTGCCTATACTGAGCCTTTTATAGTGATATGTTTTCCACACCACCTTGTGTTGTGGCTTTATGTGTATGATCGATTGTGTGTGTGTTCTGTTGTAGTGACTACATACACCGTTGGTGGGACACAGGGCGATGGGTAAAACTGCTTTCATACTACACGCCTCCGTTGTTATGGCGATCTGCTGCAGATGCGGTATTGAAGCTTAAAGTGTTAATCAAAGTTGCGGAGAAATATCCGTCGGGGCTCTGTTGCATAGTAATCCGATTTGCCTTCAGGACATAGAAACATTGGAGGCAAAAAAAAATGATCGTGAAATCACTTCTTTCCCGAAGAAAGCATCAAATTATTTATTTAGAACTGAACGCTTCCGTCGGAATTTTTATCGCGCTGGTATTCATTAATGGATCACACTTGAGTATACGTCGTTTGTGTAAATAACACGTACCTTTTTGAAATGAACGAAGTTTTATGGCTTCGATTTGTATTACACAGTAAAGATCAGACTCGTCTCATGAAATTAAATCTTAACAGGAACAAAAGCTTACTATGTAAGATTAATTATTTAAGTGCGCTAAGCTACGGAGTAATAAAGAATATCCTATTCTCTCTCTCTCTCTCTCTCTCTCGTACTGTCACATTAATGCATAGAAAACTTATTGCATGATACATCATACCATTGTGCATTCCGACGGACTTGGGCAATTACTGCAAGAAAATGCGGCACCCTACATGTTCAGAATTGCTACAGGGTAGCTCCAGGAACACTCTCCTGGGTTTAAACACTTCCGCTGACCACTAAACTCCCCAGACATGAGCAATATTGAGCATATAAAGGATGCCTTGCAAACGCGCGGTTCAGAAGAGATCTCCACCCCCTCGTACTTTCAGGCATTTGTGGACAGCCCTGCAAGATTCATGGTGTCAGTTCGCTCCAGCACTTCTTCAGTCTTCAGTCGAGACCATGCCAAGTTGTGTTGTGGCACTTCTGCGCCCTCGCGGGGACCCTACACTATGTTAGGCAGATATACCAGGTTTATTGGCTCTTCAGTGTACGTTGCCGAAGTAAATGACGCCTCCTCACTGTTCCTGCAGTTCCATCCAAACTTTTTAAACTGCAAAATAAAAATCCATGTGACTTTAGGTAATTTATTACACACCCCAACAGTTTCATGCCTTGCTGCATCAAATGTTCAGATGTGTGTGAATTCCTAAGGGACCAAGCTGATGAGTTCATCAGTCCTTAGACTTACACACTACTTACACTAACTTGTGCTAAGAACAACACATACACCCATGCCCGAGGGAGGACTCGAACCTCCGGCGGCAGGAGCCGCGCAATCGCACGTAACATGATGCCTCAAACCGCGCGGCCCGTGCTGCATCCCTGAAAATTTTGATCACAGTGCTTCTTGAAATGCGAAACAATATATTTCGTACAAATCGTCTGCTGATCGTTGTAATTTTTTTCACAACAATACAACGAGCCCATTTTGTGCCAATCGTGTCGCTGGCGCTCCATCGGTTATAACTGAGACCGAGATGTTCCTATTCATGTCAACGACTTCAGTTGGCTCTTTAACGGTTTTCAGTAAGTCGCTATCTGTGGTGGTGTATTTCATTGGCACCAGATCTAACGATCCTTTTGTCACGTGCCAACTGCTGCCGACTCCACTAACATAAATCACAAGTTGTGCCGCGGCCAGAACTTCGAGAAAGCAATAACCTGCTGGCATTGTCAGTTAATTGTGTTCAGGCGTCCGCTGTCATGGCAGCTATGCGGCGAGTTCTTGTTTGTCGTGGAAGACTAATTTCGGAAATCTTTTGTATCTCTAATGAAGTCACCAGATTTGCTGCCCAACAAGGCACCCCTTAATGAACTCTGCATTGCTGAAATGTTTGTTACATCTGCTAGTCTGTTTCGAAGTTTGTTTTTAATGACAGACCACTACAGTTTGTTGCTGGCTAAAAACAAGAAACAATAGAACGGAATGAAAACATTTTGCAATCACACAGTCAAATAAACACAGACACAAACGGCACAAACATAACTATTTTCACGCTGAGATCTTAACACTGAGCAGCACTGCACCTTTTCATGTCCACAATAACCGCTCTTTTAATTAAGAACAACATTATTAGGCTTATTTTCATATAGGATACAGGTGATCGACAATATCGGTGATAGTTAATAGCATTAAAAAGGTTTTAATTAACATTACCGATATTTTTAACTCTCATCAGAATAACGTCCGCAGCAGAATAGTGCTTCAGGGAAATCAAAGAGGGTTTAACGCGGCTACTTTCGTTTCTAAATTCTACTATATAATTCCTGTGAGGGTATTGTTAGCTCTCTTGTCTTGTTTTTTGAATTCTGAATAGGTCTACGTAGCTGCGGCGTGCTATATAGCGAAAATTTCCGTGTGATATGCTATGGAAAGGGTCAGGGCACTTTTATTAAACTGCAAGAAAAATTTACACGGGACGGACTTCTGCCGTAGGGTGAAGGACTAAAAATATCTGAGTAACTGTGTGCGCGAGAAAAAGTAGCTTTCAGTATTAAATTCTAGTACATGCCAAATAACTAATAATACGATCTGTGGACTACACGAAGGGGCGGTAAATTGAATGTAAGAACGGGACTGGACACTAAGCTTTGTGAAAATAAAAGCGTATAGAGTTTGAATGACTGTATCGAAGTATAGTAACGGACCATAGTCCTTGCCATAATACCTTTGAGTAACGAACTATAACAATCACAGACATTTTAGCTGCAATAATTTCTGGGGGTAATTGTAGGATCAACCCTCCTTTTCCTTCTCTACAAAACTCAATCACTCATGACCATTAAACTATTATTGAATGTTGTTAAAGAAGAAAACTTAAGTCATTCCGTAGTTACGTGTTATTAGTAACTAATACATAACACCCAACGATGTTATTAACTATCGTGTCTTCGGTAACGCAGCAACAAATGAAGGGTGATGGACTGATCATAAAGTTAACATTAACTATCACGAAAGGCCGAAGTTTAGTCGCCGTTACAGTGAAGACGTTTGTGGCTGCCCCGTCTGAGGTACGGGTAAAACGAACAGTGAGGCATATACAGTAGATAACAAGATAAACATCGTACGTCAGATAAGTCGACGACAGCAGATCGACTGAGGGCGGCTACTCCACTACCTTGTTATCTGTATCTGGCCAACTAAATCTTTAAATTCCGTTGTAGAGCGTGTTTTCGGTGTCTGTCAAATAGGTGACTGCATAACAGACGCTGAGAAATTTCATTCTTTGCTTAGAAAACGTACAGTAACTCCCATTCATATTTAATTGGTCGGCACTTTACGACTCTAGCTGCCCCTTTTTTCAGTACATGTGCTACTGCAGCGATTACTGTTCCTTTACGTTTCCTATAAATCACAGACAAATAGCGAGGAATTCGTAGTGATGTAACTTCGAAAAACGCCACGCCATATGCCAGAAGAACCAGTGCCTCATCGCTGTACTACGTGAAATGGCGCGTCGTACGAAGTACTTCAGCGAAGGACCGAGCAAAGCTGAGACAGATCGAGCCTTGGCCTTCACACAGCCGGCACATTGCGCACGCGGTCAGCGCTGCTCTACCCGAAGAAAGCTGTATAGGTGCCATGGCCATTTTTACGGATTTGTCATGGAAAGAGGGATTATAAGGGGCATTCAAATGAAACACGATCACCAAAGTAACGGTAACGTTTTTATTCGCTCAAAAGCATGTTATACACAGAACACATAATCGAAAATAGTCGCCAAAACTGTTGGCACATTTATCACATTGCGACACTAGCCGGTCGATTCCATAATCGAAGAAGGTAGTAGGCTGCTGTCGGATCCAGTCATAGACACAGTCACGCACTTCGTCGTCCGTTGCGAATCGATGTCCGCGAATAGCTTTTTTTAAAGGTCCAAACACGTGGAAGTCACACGGTGAAAGATCGGGACTGTGCGGTGGATGTTCCACCGTTTCCTACCGAAACGGCTGCAATGTCGTCCTCACCGCATTGGCCTTGTGTGGGTGGACGTTATCATGCAGTAGGATAACGCCATAGGACAACATGCCTCGGTGTTTCGACTTGATGGCTCTTCTAAGGTTCAGTAAAGTGGCTTGATAACGCTGGACATTGATGGTGGTTCCCCGTTCGAGGAACTTGACAACCAGTTGGCCATTGTGGTCAATAAAGGAGGACATCATGACGTTACCAGAACTGGTGTGCACGGCCTTTGATTTCTTTCGAGGTGGTGAAGTCGAATGTTTCCCCTGCTTGCTCTCACGCTTTTTTCCGGTTCAAAACGGTGACATCTTGTATCGTCACTGAGCCGCACGTTGCTCGTGTTCCCGCCATCATGTATTTTACACCCTGTTTTTAACGTACTTCCACCTCACTACGTTAATTTAAATTACTACTGTCACTGAGTTGCCGCCTTGCCTAACCGTGAGCGACGCTAGCAACTCGTATCGAAATAAGCCCCTCTCGTAGTATCTTTGCTCGGCTGCTATTACTTCCCGGTCGTTGTTTGTCCTAACGAGAGTTCGGTCGCGAGTTCGGGTCTGCCAGTCAGTTGGAACGCGTCTGGAGCGCAGTCCGGACCTGCCAGTCGGGGAGTTGCAATGCGGCACTAGTGCAGTCGTGTTGGAGCAGTCAGGTCTGCGTCGACATGGCTCGCCCGACCATTGTCGCCACGCATCACTTGAGCCGGGTTACGGTCCGGGTGGAAAGTCGGTCGGTCGTCATACTTGACGACGCGTTTTGGCTCGCCGATTGTTCGTGAGTCTGCTGTGTGTGCATGCATCGACTCTCGATTTGTCTTCGTGTGTCTTTAGTTGCTGTTGTGTCTCGTTCACGTCTTCCTGCAAGTGTTGTCAGGTTGTGTGTGTAGTTGGCGTTATGTCCACTGACGGCTATTTTAGATGTTGTCGGCATTCTGAGAGGAGTCAGTCGGAACGTGCGAGGAGGAGAGTTCACGGCGGCAGTTCGGGTCGTGAGATGGGCCCTGGCAGTCACTTGCAACGTGTCTGGAGCGCAGCCCGGGCCAGCCAGTCGTCGGCTTGCAGCAGCAGTGAGCCCTGCGTGAACATCGCCCTCCCGATCGCTTCCGCCACGCATCCCTTAAGCCGGGCCTGGCTTTTGGTGGATTGTTAGTCGGTCGGTTGGTCCGAAGATATCTCCGTGCGTCATAGTCGACTGGGCCGCTGGCTGTCTCTGCGCAGTGTCGGAGTCTGTCTGGACATGTCCGATCGGTGCGAGCATCGTCGCTCGCTGACCCAGGACACGAAGGTTTAGTGGGTTTGAGCATTACGTTGTTGATTCCGGCATTGCTGTTGTGGAGGTTGTCCTGTGAGCAACAACGAGTCGAGTGTTCGAGACAGCCGCCGTCAGGTGCAATTGACCAAATTAATTTAACCATAGTCAAGTGCACCAGCGGAATTTTCTGCCTTGTGGCCGTTAGCGTTGTGGTTACCTGCCCAGATCGCTAACGTAGTTTTTAGGCAGTGTCTTTTCCCCATCTTTTGTTGCTGCCAAACATGGTGTGTAGTTTTGGCAGCTCAGTTCACATACGCGTATTTCTGGGGGTAGTGATACTTGAAATTTGTTTGGGGCCTTGAATTCTCGTGTACTCCGTCGTGGCAAGCAAGCGGTTGGTCGGTCGGTCCGTGACTGTCCCTTGGTTGGATTGGCACGAATTAATTGGACTCACCACCTGTCTCGCCTAAGTGAACGAGGGCAGACCGATCCACTGGGGACTCGTGAGTGCCGTTTTCTTAATTATCCTTTTGGCAGTGTTAATGTTGTTGTAATTCGACTATATTTTATATTTTTAATTTGGCAAGGTTAGTTGTGGGCCTTCAGCCCTGGAAACATGTTCTCTGAGTTTCCTTCAAGCCCAAACATTATCGCCTTCTGCTCTTGAAATGATATTGTAATTTCCTCTGAAAATTTTCAGAAGTTATTGTGGGCGTTCCGCCGTTGGTGTTGTAAAAAGGAAATTTTTAAACTTAATGTACTGTTTTACTGATTGTTGCAATATGTATTTCCTTAATTTGTAGAACTTAACTTTGCAGCCTTCAGCCATCTTATTGCGTTTGTTTATCTCTTTCTATGCACCTTGTGGTCCATCAGCCCTGTTAGCATCTTAAAACATTGTGGCCTTCTGCCTTCAGTAATCATCATAGTATATTTGGAATTTTGAAAATGCTGGTCTCATATATGTATACGATTTACCTTATTCGTAAGTTTAACTGTGTGTCATGGTTTTTTTAAATTCGACTTATTCTACAACATAGGTTTGGAGTCCTTCAGCCGCGAAGCAATTTTAATTATTTCAGAAGCGTATTTGTAGACTAAATGATAATAAATTACAATTGTGAAATGAATCCGACCGCAACTCCCTTGGTCCTTTCCACAATCCTAATTACCTGTTAGCCTAGCGTCATTTAGTGGGCGTATCAGTCACCTGTGACAGTGCTTGACAGAAAGCCGTATTCCCACTCATGATAACGTGGCAGATGAATCAAACAGCACCATTCGAGTATTACGCTGTTCGGCGGTAAGTTGGTGGGGAACCCACTGCGCACAGATTTTTCTTAAGTTCAAGTGTTGATGCATTATGGTGTGGGTGGTCCCCACGCTAATACACAGTAACCGATGGATCTCGTCCACAGTGATTCTGTGGTTGTCCAAAACAAAAGCATTCACTACCGCAACCATTTCCTGTGTGATGACACGATGAGTCTGTCCAGGATGAACATCGTCTTCCAGTGACTCACTTATTCGCCTCCACGTTCGGTAGTGGACGATACCTTGTGTGACCACCTCCTCCTCGGCGTGTAACCACACTGGCACTATGCAACATCAAACAGTGCGCACACGTCAGTCTCTCTACCAATTAATGGCGCCACCACACCCTTAGTTACGTGATGCCAGCTTACGTGTAAGGCAAAGGTAGATGCACAAACCAGGTTTCATTTGAATGAACCTCATACCTTGTAGGTGAGTTACATCTGCATTTGCTCAAGGGCGCTTTCAGCTAAAACGCCAAACGATCTCGAAAATAAATGTGACATTGACAGTGTCCTCAAATGTTGAGGAAACTACCCTTGTAAATATTTCAAGCCCACAATTAATTCTTCAAACCTCCAATTTTTTTTAACGACAGTTACCTTATCAAATCCTACTGTGGTTTTCAGAATGTGTCTCTTCTATAACGCGTTTTTCTTTTTAAATGCATTTCCATCAAAGGTTTCCTCTTACCTTGCAGTGTCTTACTGTGGACAATGTGCAATAAAGCGCACCTAAAATGCGAGGTCTGCAATCAATTGCAGATGTTACAACTCTCGTTCCTGCACTCATTTTTCTTTCATAAATACAATGCCGATTGTTAAATCGAAAAATCTTTCCAGGCGCGAGCCATGGTAGAACCAACGTATTTTGCAGTAACATACGGGCTGATTCAGCTGCCAATACCGATGGGTTTTATACAACCCACAATACTTTCAAAGCTCGTACGCGAGATTTCAATATTCTTTTCGCTAAATGCAAACTACTAATCCTAAGAAAAAAAATTAGAACATTGATATATTTTCCATGGAGGCCACGGTTTTCTAATTAATGGATAAAAACCTATTTGAAGGTCAGTTTTGTACATTCTTCTTGAATAATTCGAAAAGTACGACCTCTAGCGAGAAAGCATCGCAATATAAAATTTAACTACATTAGATTTCCTTCAAAAAGTCGCAGTAGTCTGCTAGCAGCGGGCTAGAAAATAGTAAAACCTTACACATGGTATTAGTAGGCGTTGCGGGTTGCTTAAAACACCTCGGTAATAGCTGCTGAATCAATCTATATAAACTCTCCGCACTTTTCGTCCAGGTCAATCGAAAACTGACTTTGAAATAATATATGTGACTTAAGAAATTTTACTATTCATTCCACCAATTTCTTCACGTGGTACAAGCCTACAAATTTACCAAAATGTGCTTCTTGCTGTACTGACAAGGGAACCTCCCCATCGCACCCCCCTCAGATTTAGATATAATTTGTCACAGTGGATAGGCCTTGAAAAACTGAACACAAATCGATCGAGAAAACAGGAAGAAGTTGTGTGGAACTATGAAAAAATAAGCAAAATATACAAACTGAGTAGTCCATGCGCAAGATAGGCAACATCAAGGCAAACGTGAACAGAGGAGCGCCGTGGTCCCGTGGTTTGCGTAAGCAGCTGCGGAGCGAGAGGTCTTTGGTTCAAGCCTTCCCTCGAGTGAGAATTTTAATTTTTTATTTCCGGTTTACATGACAAACTCTTATGTTTCATACTTTTTTGGGAGTGATTATCACATCCAGAAGAAAACCTAAATCGGGCAAGGTAGAAGAATCTTTTTACCTATTCGCGAAGTGTATAAGTTAGGTGGGTCGACCACATATTCCTGTCATGTGACGCACATGCCGTCGCCAGTGTCGTATAGAATATATCAGACGTGTTTTCCTGTGGAGGAATCGGTTGACCTATGACCTTGCGATCAAATGTTTTCGGTTCCCATTGGAGAGGCACGTCCTTTCGTCTACTAATCGCACAGTACTGCGGTGCGGTCGCAAAACACAGACACTAAACTTATTACAGTGAACAGAGACGTCAATTAACGAACGGACAGATCATAACTTTGCGAAAATAAAGAAAGTAAAATTTTCACTCGAGGGAAGACTTGAACCCAGGACCTTCCGTTCCGCAGCTGCTCACGCTACCCACGGGATCACGGCGCTCTTGAGTTTTCAGTTTCCTTGATGTTGCCTATCTTGAGCATGGGCTATTCAGTTTGTATATTTTGCTTATTTTTCATAGTTCCACACAACTTCTTCCTCTTTTCTCGATTGATCTGTGTTCAGTTTTTCAAGGCCTATCCACTGTGCCATCTTATAACTAAATGTGAGGGGGGTGCAATGGGGAGGTTCCCTTGTGAGCAATTTAACCCATCTGGCGATCGTTGTCATTTTTTGCTCTTTCATAGTCAAATGGTGCAAATGGCTCTGAGCACTACTTAAACCTAACTAACCTAAGGACATCACACACATCCATGCCCGAGGCAGGATTCGAACTTGCGACCGTAGCGGTCGCGCGGTTCCAGACTATAGCGCCTAGAACCGCTCGGCCACCCCGGCCGGCTTTTCATAGTCAACTGACTCTTTAAAATCTTTATGCATGGTATTGTAATATCCTTTCATGGAAAATTTTCAGCACCTGTCGCTTATGCGGCTGCATAATACATATTGAATATTTCCTTCCCTCTCTCCTGTTAAAGGCGCGTGACGATATATCGCTAGATTATCCCATTTTATGCAAACCGCCACTGTAACTGTGAAGGTCTTTCATACCACGATCAAATAGGGACGGGCAAACAGCGTTGACACAGTTTCCACCGAACTATAGAGTTTTACTGACTGAAAAATACCACACCTCAATAGTAAATGAAATGTCACGCTGTACCGACTACTTGTGGGAAGCAACGAGCAA
Organism: Schistocerca serialis cubense; assembly: GCF_023864345.2. NCBI lineage: Eukaryota > Metazoa > Arthropoda > Insecta > Orthoptera > Acrididae > Schistocerca > Schistocerca serialis. The sequence continues at coordinate 495,055,004 of NC_064638.1, forward strand.
AGCTGACACAGACCGAACCTTAGTCTTCACGCTCGAAATCTGTCAGCCCGTGGGCGGAAACATCCCACTGGTTTACAACCTCCACCGATGATTACTGAACACTCTCCAACCAGATAAAGTAGCTAATATTTCCAAAAGAATTGGAAACTTGATCTAGTTTTGACCAAGACTGACTCTACAATAAATATCGGATGCTCCATTTTTATCTATCAATACTCCAGTATAGCAGAATTCTTTTGCACTGTTTTCGAATCCCGCTTTAATATTAAACTTTACAGTGCACTCTTTGTACATCATCGTAAATAATTTTCTTTTTATAATAATAGATGCTAAGTTTACGGGGAAACTATTACCTTGGTAATATTTTCGTTCTTTTCGCGAGTCGCTAGATATTCTAGACATCCAGTCTTAGAGAACAGTATGATTCGCTTCATCGAAGTCGTGTCTTAGTCTGTAGAACTATCTTGCCCTGATGTTTGTTTACATCATTTCATTCGCCTTTCTGTATAAAGCATCACTTGTGTATGCTTGTAGCATACAGTTCATTATTAGTGTGTGTGGCAGTCACGTGTTTCAAAATAAGTTACTGTAAAAAACAGATAGCTTCATTTTTGGAGTGTTTTTGCCTAATCATGGGGTTCCTGCTGCTGTGTTGGTCACTCATTTCTTCTCCTCGTTATACGTTTTCTTGTGTGCTCTAGCTAGATGTAACGATTTCTGTCTATAATGTTGAGTAAGCAGTACACACACCAGAGACCGGCCAATTCAGTGAAACGCACTGTGAAGAGTATTTGAGTCAGAAAACTATGTCGCATGTGCAACCATTATTGCCTTCATTTAGAGACCCTATGCCCCTGAGCAATCAGGGTAATCCTGGGGCCATCAGATTCTTTTGCTGAGCGCTCCTGACTCATGCCATTACTCTGCTCCTACAATATGCCTTGGCCCGTACTAGCAGGTAGGGGTCGTGAATCTATCAGACAACCGGTTCAACGACCATCTATTGTTATTGGTTCAAAGTTAATATATTTCGTGAGGTGGCGCGTTTCACGTGCCCGAGCGAAACATTTGTGCCTTGACTTAGCGTTGCTCCACGGTGAGCGAAAAAAGTAAGAAAATCTGCGTATGACGGGACTTCGTTGCGAGACAGGATAACGAGAGGATGTGGGGGAAGTGTGTGCAATGAAACAGTCATTTTTAGCTGCCATATTGTATAATTTGTGTTTTTTGACATTCACAAGACTTATGTAACCTTAATGTGGAGTTCAGTAACAGCCATAATACAATATGGCTCATTTAAAAAGGCAATTTCGCGTATTTACTTTTGATCAAAAGATTCTTTGATGCACTGTAATGTACGACAAGTTTGTATAGCACTTCGAGCACATCGTGGTAGATGTTTGCTGTAGAACCTGCTTCAATAACACGGTAAAACACACAGAGAAAGTACTGTCAGCTAAAACGAACACATTTCACTCGCAGACAATCATGTAATGACCAAATGTCAACTCGAGAAGATGCTGTGGAGGTTTTGTTTCGCTTACTTTTCAAGAATTTTAGAGGCGACGATTGGAATCAGCAGCTGCTTGTACACCACGAGAGTAACTCTCCTACGTGTACGACGAAATTACGTACGTTGTGGGAGTAGTCGACGCCACTCTGGAAACTGATGTCCTTCACAGATATACAAGCAGAGACACTACACACACTAGGTCAATAAAAACGAGTGTAATGTTACCAGATTAAAAACATTAACTTCTTCCTCGGAGCCATAATATTATAACACACCGATTCCTCTGAACTACAGCTATACCAACCCAAAAGTGCCACACCCGAATACTGAAGGAAATGTCACGCTGTAACGAGTACTTCTGAGAAGTAACGACCAAAGCTGACAAAAACCGATCCTTGGTCTTCACACGTCAAATCTGTCACCCGTTGGCCGGAACCGTTCTACTGATTTACAAACTTCATCTGTGACTACTAAACATTCTGGATGCAGTTAACATAGCCATTATTTACAGAAGAATTCGTTCCCGAATGTGTGCTTATCGGAATATTTATTTGGTTTTTGACCATGGCTAGGTCTTGAATAAATATTGGACGCTTCCTTTTGTTTACCGATATTACAGTTCAGTGCAAGTATCGACTGCTGAATAGTAGATCTATCGTAGATGTTTTTTCACTGTCTCGCCTCCCACTTTAATATTGATCTTTACAGTGCATTGTTGGTACATTATCGTAAATAATTTTCCTTTTAGAATAATAAATAAGTTTACGGGGACGCTATGACCTTGGTAATCTTTTCGTTCCTTTCTCGAGATCAGTGGATATTCTGGATGTTCAGTCATAGCGAACAGTATGATTCGCTTAATCGATCTCGAGTCTTAGTGTCTTAATCTGTAGAACTACTGCGCCCTGATGTTCGTTTGTAGCACTTGTTTTCGCCGTTCTGTATAATGCATCACTTGGGTATGCACGTATCATACAGTTAACGTTTAATGTGTGTGGCTGTCACATGTTTCAAAATAAGTTTCTGTAAAAAAGAGGTAGCTTCATTCCTGGAGTGCATTCAGTGTGTTGTTGCCTTATCACGATTATTACGGCTATGTCAGTCATTGATCTTCTCGTGGTACGTATTTCGTATGCTCTATTTAGATGTTAAGATTTCTGTCTATAATGTCGAGTTAACGGTAGACATAGCAGAGACCGGCCAATTCAGCGCAGTGGACTGTGAAGAGTTTGAGAGAGAGAGAGCTCTGTCACATGTTCATCCATTATTGCCTCGATTTAGAGACCCTATTTCTCGGAGCAATCAGGGCAATGTCGGGGTCATCAGGTGCTTATGCTGAACGCTCCTGACTCGTCTCTTTGCTCTTCTCTTCACCTTCCTTGGACACACGCTGGGCAGAAGCATTGCGCTATACACTCCACGTGTTTACACGTTCGAATGTACTACACGGGCCCTCTGATGTAACCGTTCATTAATTACAGTAGCTTAGCCAGTTGTTCTTAGACGCAGCGATCACTGACGTTGTACTGCATAACTTTCGAACGTTTTCACGAAACTGTATTCCGACCTTTTTCAAAGGACGAGAAATCGTTATTTACATTGTATCTGGTCAAACCTGTCGGCGCATTTCATAAGTGTAACCTTAAGCTAGTTTTCATATATGATTGGTGACGACAGTATTGTAAAGACACTTTGTATCATTCTATTCAATGTGCATCTGAAGATCATCAGTGACCGAAATTCACCAAAAAACTAAATAAATTCACACCGGAAAAGAATCAGCACATCCGAAAAGATAACGTCTGCTTTTATTCGATTATCGCATATGCCGCCTGGAGGGTAGAAGATATAGTGATAATAGTTTCAACGTCGTCCATCAAAAATAGCGCAGCGGTATAGCTACCAGAGCGCCGTCCGTATTTACTCTACAACAGGGAAGTCTGACGGCTATAAGGCTTAGCGTGCTGCAAACGTGTGAAGGAAGCAAGCAGCGATACCACGAAGACACGCTCGTGCTTCCTACAGCCGACAGAGCGACTATGAAAGGGGTCAAATTGTCATCTTCCGAGTGGCAGCATGGTCCTTTCAGAGAACTGCCACAAAAGTAGGACGTGCTGAGCCAGTTAATGCAGCGATGTTGGTACCTGTGATCATGTGAACACGCTAACACCCATAGACGAGGACGTCCACAGAGCACAGACGCTCGCCAGGGTCGTCGAATTGTAAGGACAGCAGTGGGAGATCGTTAATCTGCCAGAGCATAGAAACGAGGTTTTGTGAACCTAGATGTGTCAACACGAATTGTTGGAAATGGAAATGCTGTGTGGCTAGGGCCTCCCGTCGGGTAGACCGTTCGCCTGGTGGAAGTCTTTCGACTTGTCGCCACTTCGGCGACTTTCGTGTCGATGGGGATGAAACAATGACAACACCCTGTCCATGAGTGGAGAAACTCTACGACCCAGCCGGCAGTCGAACCCAGGCCGTTAGGTATGACATTCCGTCGCGCTGACCACTCACCTACAAGGGGCGGACAACATGAACTGTTGCGAAATGGCTATTGGCACTGGTACTATCGGCACGCACACCTCTATCCCGTCTTCCACTCACGCCACAATATCGACGTGCACGGTTCGACTCAGAGGATCTCTTGTAAGATAGAATGATGTACCTTGTTCTTCAGGGACAAAAGCAAAATTGTCTGTAGGAAAGTGGTGAACGCTGTCTCGTTGAGTGCATACATTTAAGATAAACTGGCCCCACCCCAGGCCTTACTGCCTGGGGTGCGATGGGCTAGAACCCACAATCAGCTTTGGTGTTTCTGGAGAGGATGTAAATCAGCACTCGGTATCTGCAGAATGTTGTTAGACACGTTTTTACCCAATCTTACTGCAAGAAAGTCATGTGTTATTCCAACAGGATAATGCTTTCTCACACACACCTCATGAAACTCAACATGCTCTGCACAATGTCCAAACAATTTAGTAATAATAAAATTTTATTTAATTACATCAAAATAGACTGGGAACCAAAAATAAGAATTCCAGAAAAGAAATCGAAAAAATAATGTGGAATGTTCTCAACTAATTGAATTTGATATCCTATAATAGACCCAAATGGTTGCTGAAAAACACAGTATTGATTAACAGTTATATACTAACTCCAGGATCGTTGAACTGGAATAAAATAAATCACGTGTATGTTTATTCAAATGGGTTAGATCAAACAAAATATCAAGAATTTATAAAAATATGTAAAATAGTTGAAGATAAAATTTAATAAGAAGATTACTATGTTTATTGAAAACAGATATGAAATCACACGACTACATCAATACAAAGATAACTCATTTGAATTTTTCAGTGATTACATTCTTGAAAATCAAGACAAAATCAGAGAATATTTTGCTAGAGGAAACCATAGAGGAATAGACGGTTTGTATGTATTTCAGATATATTCAAAAATACCAAAACACTTAGAAATGGATAATCTATTTTTTCTAATTTTTTAGACAAGATGATAAAAATTTATATCACATTCATCATAAGTTTGTTGCTGACAACTTAAAATTTGAAGATTTTAAAGAAATTTGTTGTAAGTGCTGGAATGATCAATTTGGATGTTCTAAAAAAATATGACAAGGAAACATAGTGAAGGGAGATACAGATATCATATGGAAGGTTTTCTAAAATAACTTCATTTATCTTTATAAATGAGCAGTTTAAGAAATAACATTGCACATATATTGCAAAACCATGCTGATCGTATTATACAAGAACAAAAAATTGAATTTAAAGAATTTCTTGACTGCATAAAAGAATATCAAAAATTAGAAAAAAGTGGTCTACATTATATTAATTGTTCATAGGTTGGTGAAGAAGCAAAATATGGACCATATACATGTAATTGCTATTTCTGTTTTTGATAAGTATAAAAGTGAATTGCAGTATCTTACTAGATTTTATAAATCTTAGATAAAATAAATTTCCTTAATATTTTTGTCCTTAGGAAATGTTTTAAAAATATGACCCGGAGGTTGTTAGCACTTCTAAACGAAACAGAAAAAAAACTGAAGAACAGAAAGAATGAGTAAAGATATAGAAAAAATAGCCAAGAAGAAATATGAAAAATATTAAAGGATCAACCTATTATTGATGCAATGAAAAAAGTTAATGGAGGAATCAAAGGTTTAGAATATAATGTACTGAAAGATACTGAAGTAAATAGAGGGACTGAAAAACAATTGGTTCCATAGCATCTTGAGATGTAGAAGAATTTGGAGATTCTAATAAGTATGACTGCATATTAAGTGATATGAAATACAGAATGCATTGAAGAAGTATGAAGAAGAGATTAAAAACAGAAAAGAGATTGTTCAAGCTGAAGGTAAAACTAGAAAAATAAATATAAGTAAATGAACGTTACAGTATATTAATCACGTCAAAGATAATGGTTTTGGATTGAAACCTGTTGGTATGTTTAAATACATTTTGTAATTTACCAGTAAAGTTTGAGGGAGTTATATTAGCTATTCATGGAAAGGAATATGAAGGTAGAGATGAATTAATGAAACTGTTAACTAAAAATCCCAATTCTATGGATGATATGTGTGAAAAATTTGATGTTGCAGATTTAGCAATTTATGCAAATATGTTATTCAGTTCTGACAACAATCCAAAGAAAATGAGAATAAGTAAAGCTAAAAATATACAAAAGTATTATAAAAGAAATTGCTGAAGATTGTTTTCCAAAATCAAGACAACCACTTTCAGGTAAAGATCTTTCAGATGCGAAACAAGATGATGACATATTAAATGAAAGTACACCAAAAACCTGTTGAATATATTTGGATAAATGATGTTAGAGATTTAATCACTAGATTAGCAGTTAATCCACACATAAGAAATAGCAACAAATAAAAATAATCATAATAAAAAACTGGGAATAACAGAGATGTAAACAAATAAATTTAGTAATTTTATTATCAACAGTCCAAAATGAACGCCATATTTGATTAGGTTGTGTGAGAAACTTGCCACACACATTCTGGCAAAGTGAAAATTATGGTGAAGGATTAGTTAATACATTAATTAATAAATTACCCTTTGAAATGCATACAAAAATTTTCTGACTCAATTTATAAAAAGACATATAGCTGATGACATTGCTATAAAACATTTTCATAAAAAGATACATAACATAAAAGAAGCTCTTAATTTTGTTGTAGGTAGTTGTGGTATACTGGGAAGTATGGTATATGATAAACATACAGTTGAATTCGCTTTTATGTCAGGTGGTGAAATAAACACATAATTTTGCATATGTGTTTACCCTTAAAAAGTAATTATTGGCAAAGAAAAATTAATTGTTAATCATGTTGACATTTCATTCACTGTGTTTTACTGCTAAACCATCAATAAACCTTTTACATAAAGCAAATTTTCTAACCAACATTAAAAGATAAAGTTAAAACTGTCCTAGTAGATGCAAAAATTGTTTCATTTAGTGAAATTTAATCTTACATAAATAAATAACTTTACTTGACTTTCATACAACTACACTTAGTGACTAAAATTTTAAAAAAAATTACTGAGACACATCATCTTAAGAGAACAACAACAAAAAATGGAAGACAAAGGGATATAGGAATTTGTACAATATTTAAAACTAAAAAGACTAAATATTTTCAAACAGTGTTTAGGTCACTTCTGATATCCATGAATAAATTATTAATGAATTACATGAACTTGTGACAAATAATTTTAAAAGATAAAAATATTAATTCTTTTGGTATGACAAACTGATGTAGTGGGAATGGATTCTGGTAAATTACAAGAAAATTCCAAACGAAAAAAAGGACATAAATAGTTGTTGACAGTAGTCGACCTTTTCTTCAAAATATGCTTAATCCATTCCATTAAAGAGAAAACAAGTAAAAATATTGGAGAGACTATTGAAAAAAAATTTAAAGCATATTTGATCAACAAATTATAAATAGATACTGGTAAGGAATTTTGTTGCAAGGATTTTCAAGAACTTACAAAAAAGTATAATATTAATTATTATTCAACTTTTACTGAATTACAAGCATCTGTTGCAGTAATATTTTATGTAATGATGAAAGAAATGTCGAAAAAATTGCTGTTCGTGGTAGTTATAAACATATTGGACTAACTAAAAAAGTAGTTGATGAATACAATACTATAAAGCATTCAACAACAAAAATGAAGCCAACAGAAGTTGATGAAAAAAACTGTAAACCAACTGTCTCTGTACTAATGATAAATTTAAGTATAAAATTGGCTACAATGTTAGAATCAGAAAACTCAAACTAATTATACAGTTAATTTACCAACAGAAGTTTTTGAAACTGAACGGGTAATTCATTCCAATTGAATCACATAAAAATTTAAGGCACTCGATAGAGAAAAAAGTAAGAGGAAATTTATCTGAGTATGAACCACAGAACACAAAATATCCTGAGAAAGGAAGGTGATCAAGTATGTGTTTAATGGCTTGGATCTGATGATCCACTTAATTTCTGGGTTAGTAAGAACAATGTTATTATACAAAAGCAAGAGCTAAAGCAATCTTTAGACTACGTCAAAGATTTCTACCATCTTTTAAAAGTTGTTGCTCTGTAGGCCTATATCCAATATCTAATGAAAAGTAATATCTATATAACTGTTCAGATATTCTCTAAAGATATTATGAGAGACTTTCAGGATAAAGTAAATTTGAACAGTATGTCATATCAACAAAAATATCTGAAAATTTCATAAGAGAATATCAAGATGTTACTAAGTTCGTCATATGCATCACATCATCAAAACTTCTCTGAAGATCTTATGAGGGATTTCAAGACCAAATCCATTGGATAAGAGTATCATATAATAAACTATCTGAAAATTTTATCAGAGAATTTTGCAACACAATAAACTGGAGCCAAATATCAGGCAAACAAATGTTATCCAAGACTTTATGACTGAATTTCAAAATAGAGTAAATTGGGAGAATGTGTCACTGTTTCACAATTTAACTGAAGATTTTGGACATAAAGTGTGTTGGAATGGATTATTAGGTGACCAAGTATAGTCTGCAGATTTTATAGTGGAATTTATAGATTAATGTAAATGGGAAAATTTTCTGGGCTGTCAATACATATCTGAATCAATCACACAGATAATAGTAGAACCTTCTGAAATAATGGTTGACTCTGAATGTAATGGTTGTTCCATATGTATAGTTCATCAAACTCTTCAATTTGTAAAACAGCATGTAATCATATTTTTTAGAAAGAATGTGTCGATAAATGGATGGTAGATCATGTTCTTGTCCAATGTGTAAGAGTGTTGTTAAAAAATTTATCAGATGACCCAATTTCAATGAAGACTAATTATATCACTAAGTTATTGCTCATGTGTGAAACCATTTCAGATATTGAAATAATTGTGCCCACAAATAATTCATAAAGTTTCTTTAAATTTACTGAATTATGATTATATTTAAGTCTTAACTTTTCTTCACAATTTGGATGTATGTCTTCAATTCTACACAACTGCCTCTGAAAATTTTTCATTGCCTCTAATGACATAATAATTATATTCAAATTTTGTATCAAATAATTTAAAAAATCAAAAGTTAGGCTTAAATTCTGATCAAATATCTCAGGATCAACAAACATTCACTTCTTTTAGCTTGTAAAAGAGTGAACTATCTTCTATATATATATATATATATATATACACACACACACACACACATATATATATATATATATATATATATATATATATATATATATATATATATATATATATATGCGTAATTAATTTAGCTAATCTGTAAAAGGTTGTGCAATAAAAACATGCCAAATGCACTCAACATACCCACTTACTACTGATATGATGGGACGAAAAGTGACTTGTACGTCGTGAAAAAACAGCTCATACAGCACTACACGAATCGGTAGAGCAGACGTGGCATAATGTATCCCAGGACAGTATTTGCCGTCTGTCCGATCGACTGGATGCCAGAGTCAACGTCTGCATTGCCACTCATGGAGGCTACACCATGTATTAAAACATGAGTTTAAAGATGGTTCGATACTTGGTATCTCAAAACCGTTTGTGTTACTGATCTGTAAATATAATAATTCCATGTATTCGGTATACATTGTTGCGATAGTAAATTCTGAATGATTTCGAAACTTCTCAAAGAGTGCACTAATTTTTTCTGGCAGTGCATTTGTGCTCGACACAAACATACAATTCAGTTATACAACTACTACAATGACTGCTGCATCTCTTCATAAACGCAAATATATTGCGAAGTTAACAGCACTGCCCGCCAAAGGCAAAGTTCCGGATTTGATTCTGCAGTTTTGAATATTTCAAAAGGTTTCAAAAGAGCGTGTCTTCCACTGTAGAGTCAAAGATTTATTCTGGGAAGTGGGAATCGTTCCCTTCCAAGTTACATCCAAATTCTGACAGTTCCGAAAGTCACTGTTGAACAGTCGAGAAGTAAAGTCATACTGATAAGAAGCTGACAGTAATTTGAGGCGTTTGAAACGTTCCCGGTGCGGCAGGCGAACTGTGCTCGCAGGTAGTAGTTGGCTGTGCCACCGAGCAACTTGAGTGGAGCCACTGATAGCGCGGACTGCCCGCGGCTGCGGGGCATGGCGATAAGGACGGTGCAGTCTGCTACACTGCCGCCCCGATAGAAAGCGCCGCTGCCGTCGCCAGAGGGGGTTCCGCACGGTCGCCACTCCTTCATTCCGGCACCCGGGCACTGCCTCATTATCATCCCCGGGGACCCAGTGAGGGTCTCTACTACCCCTTCCATGCCCTCCTTACTGCCCACCCCAGCACCGTTTGCGATCTTGCCGGAGGTTGCTTCAAAAAAGTGCGTGGCCCTGCGATAGCATGCCAGCTGCAGCTTCGGCGCCTCCTTTGTCTCTGCATTAGACTTTCATTACGGCCGGGCCGTTATGTCGGTGAGGCGTAAAGTCATCGCTGAAAATACGGTGTCTCCCACCCTTCCGGGCGTCTGCTCTCAACGGTGTCGCTGCAGAAAACGGCCTAACGCTGTTGAGGAGAGACCGTGGTGTGGAAAGGAAGAGCCTTATCGAGTTTTCCTTCCTTTTTAGTGCCCAGTTGGTCGCAAATGCGTTTATCAAAGCCTGAATCAGTTTAAGATTTTCACAATAAGCGTGTTGTGACATTGGCTACGAAGGAAAAATGGCCAGCTATAGCCTTGCAAATAAATTGGTTAACCCAATCCTCTATAAGGTGGGGAAAAAAAAAGAATTGGTGCGTTCTTCGCCACGATTCAACGCAAACCATTACTGTCGTATCACTCTTGCTGAGTGTCTGTAATTTAGATAAGCCTGAGACGTGATGATGCAAATCTTAAATACGTAGTTTATCTCGAAGTCACTCTTAGAAGCGTCAGTTACAAGCATTACACAAGTGAACATATGATATGACTATAGAATTGTATTCATACTTCACTAAATGGTGGCATAGGTATTGTCGCTAAACCAAAACGTTGTACCTTCCTATCAATTGACCTGGTGTCACATAACATTAAACCCAAATTAGGGTAACGTGCTTCGGTAGCTCAGTTGGTAGAGCACTTGCCCGCGAAAGGCGAAGGTCCCGAGTTCGAGTCTAGGTCGGGCACACAGTTTTAATCTGCCAGGAAGTTTCATATCAGCGCACACTACGCTGCAGAGTGAAAATCTCATTCTGGAAACATCCCCCAGGCTGTGGCTAAGCCATGTCTCCGCTATATCCTTTCTTTCAGGAGTGCTAGTTCTGCATGGTTCGCAGAAGAGCTTCTGTAAAGTTTGGAAGGTAAGAGACGAGATACTGGCAGAAGTAAGGCTGTGGGTACCGGACGTGAGTCGTGCTTCGGTAGCTCAGTTGGTAGAGCACTTGCCCGCGAAAGGCCAAGGTCCCGAGTTCGAGTCTCGGTCGGGCACACAGTTTTAATTTGTAAGGGGTGTTCCAGGTCCGGAATTAGCCTGATAACCAACGTCGTCGTGGTCAGACCAAATATCACTGAGCACGGCAACTGAAAAATCCCAGAATAATTGTAAATAGTCTCAGGTAGAGCTGACAGATGTCATACTCTTCTCAATAACGCTGCTTTTAAGCTTTTGCAGTTGACTGCAGAGGTAAAGACACTTGAGGAAACGGTCTTGTGACTAGATACGTCCGCGCTTGGTAAAATCCCTTTCAATGATGATGCTTTTGCTGCAGAGTACTGTCCACTATTAAAAGATTCAGGAGCTCATACTGGTCACATTTATCTGACGCTGTAGATAGCTTCGAGACAGTCTGTGTGACCATCCGTTCAACTCCTGTCCTCTGACTCCCGTTGCATTCAACTATTTGTCCACAAAACTGTACCGGGGAAATTAATTCTGAAAATGGAAAATTCACGAAGTAAATTCATGAGTTCACCTGAGCATCTGGAGGAGACCTAATAAACTGATATCTAAAGACATGGTACTTGTAATTAATTCCAGTTTCGACAGAACGGTGATGGTACTCCAGTAGCTCTGCAGACGTTCCGGACACTCAAAGTTATCAAAAAAGACCTTTGTCCAATGTCTGCGTAGGGTCTGGAGATAATGATTGCCACATTCAAAAAGAATGGTTTTGAATAACACTTAGGCGGTTTTTTGATCTACTGATTTTTATTTGTATGAACTAGTTTTCGGCTTATTAGGCCATCTTCAGATAGCTAAGTGTTATTCAACCTTCAATATGGGATTGTTCTATCAAGAAGCGACGGACGAATCCTTAAACAAGACAGGTTGTTTAGAAGTGCAACATAGCAGAAGAAGGAAAACAGTTCATCCGACGTCAGTGGACTATGTGGCCCCTGCACTGCAGAAAGGGTCGAGCGATGGTATACAAACATGCAGTGCATCGGGAATTGCCCGAACTTTGGACATACCCGTGATCACGGTGCATAAGACTCTACGAGACACCCTAACGTTACTGTCCGTACAAAATAGCCCATGTTCAGGAGTTGCTTCTTTCTGACCGGGAATTATGGCAAATGTTTGCTGTAGAATTTCCTGCTCGCATGAAAGTGCACAAACAGTGGCCATGGAACATTCTGTGGATAGCCTAAGCCAGTTTCCATATCCGAGCATATGTGAATACATGCAACTGCAGGATATGGGCAACAAAAAAATCCGTACGCGTATCTACCGGTATCGCTTCATTCTGCAAACACAAGTGTGTAGCGCGGGTTGATGATATCGTAATCGTAGGGCGGTATTTCTTCTACTACTATTACCTGTACAGTCACTTTTGCGCACCAGCGTCATTCCAACCCTACGACAGCGTGTCTGTGTGAGAAGTATAACTTTACATAAGGTGGCGCTTCTCTGCACAATGCACCACCGCGGAAGCACCTGATGAAGACATGTTTTGGAAATGCTGGAAATATCAGCTATCATCTCCCTACAACCTGGCCGACCATGTCACATGACGTTAAACCGTGTGGCTTCTGCCTGTGGGGTTATCTGAAAGATTCTATGTTCAGTGCCGCGACTACAAATGTAACTGAACTAAAGTCACGCATGACGCAACTCATTCTGAAAGTTACCACTAAGACACCCCGATAAATTTTGGAACATTCCTTGTCTCAATTGTAACTTGTGACAGAAAACGGCGGACAGCCTTTTGAACATGTTTTGTCCCAGTCTCACGATAGCTACGAACGAGTTTCACTGTTGCTTTTTATGCGGTTTTTGGCCTCAGGAAAACTGAAATAGATTTTTCTTATTCAATGCGCACGATCTTGACGTGGTGGGTGGGATTTCCCAACTAAAAGCCCAACTTGTGCGTTCATGCACGTTGTAGAATAGGGCTGGCTTGACGTGCAACTAACAGCGCACCAGTCGTATTGCGAATTACCTGTCGTTTGCAGCCTATCCCATTTACGTTACGATGCTTATAGCGTCATTTAACGAAAAATTAAAACAAAACAGCGATTCTTTTTTTACACCGTTTTCAAACTGGACCTTTATCTGTTTTTATCACGTAGAAGAATTCACAACCTAGATCAATAGCCAATACAATAAAATGAATAGTGGACAAGTTTACGAATAGTTTTATACCAGTCTTAACACACGCATTTGGTGTTTCTCTCTCGGATGGCATATGTCATACTCAATGGAAAAGAAGTACAGTCTTGTTTCCAGCAATATCCTACCGTTAACTTCTGATTACGTGTTGAATATAACCTGAAGAATGCTGCTGACAATTGCCAGGTGAGGACTATAGTGAAATGTAACGATCCTCAGTGTTGCATTCTCCTGAAGGCTGTCATTTCACTGGTGAGTCTCAGATCCAAGCATTTGTGGGGAGGAGGAGTGGCTGGCGGTGATGGACTATAAGCTGCCACTGATCAAGCCCAAGTTATCTGAAGATGGCCTAATAAGCCGAAAACTAGTTCATACAAATAAAAATTAGTAGAACAAAAGACCACCTAAGTGTTATTCCTTACGCATGTCACACTTTGCGTGATGAGGTGGTTCTGACCTGCCTCCGGATGGAGGACCGTTCCCTAACGAATCCTTCCTCAAAGTGGGGGTGCAATCCTCTGGGGAAGGGGGGAGGGAACACGGTGAACAATTACTGCTAGCGTCAGATTCTCATTTCTATGAACCAAGTTCGGATGCTACCCCATCGTTAATCTTCTGTTTCGTTTCACAAGAAGTGACCAGTAGATCATGTCGGCAGAAATTCTGAGAAAAGTTGTTAGTGACACAGCCCCTGTTACCGATTACCCACAAGGTTAGCTACTTACCAAACATTTAACAACCACTAATGACTATAATCCGCCTGACAATGTGACCACCACTTCCTTATAACACTCGCTTCCCACGCCCGGGTTCCCGGGTTCGGTTCCCGGCGGGGTCAGGGATTTTCTCTGCCTCGTGATGGCTGGGTGTTGTGTGATGTCCTTAGGTTAGTTAGGTTTAAGTAGTTCTAAGTTCTAGGGGACTGATGACCTAAGATGTTAAGTCCCATAGTGCTCAGAGCCATTTGAACCATTTGAACCTTATAACACTGACTAAAAGAATAGATTGTTAGTCATGCTCCCCATTATTCGGAAAACCGCAGCCTGCAAAAAATCCAAGAGAAAAGCCCCGGTACCAGACCCGAATTAAAAGGAAAACACAAAGCAAACGAAAACGGTGTATGAATTTCCGTACATGGATCGTCCAGGGCACCGCTACTAAAAAACAGAAGCATTCAAAGGAATCCATTGGAATAAAGTAGCCGCAACATCACTAACATAAAAAGATGGGTAAACGAGTAGAGGAAATAAATGATTATATTCATATTTACAGTGGAGGGAAAAAAGTGTTGGGCGAAGAAGGGGGTAACCGTTGAGGTAAATAAAAAATGGAAACGCTGTGTTAAAAAATGAGAGAGTGGAAAGAATGTATAATATCTATTGATATGAAGCTAAAAGTTGTACTGAGGCCATAATTTACCCCTCATATTCAGATTAATTGTCAAGATACCCCTTACTAGTAAAGATACCTTCGACATGGCGACCCGGATCTCCGAGTATGCTCTTCCTAGGACTCTTCTGTGAAAAAATCAGGTTCCGTAGGATGTATCAATGCACTAGCTAACGAAAGTTTTTTCCCTTTAGCACTTGAACAATTTATGCGCTGTTTCAAGTATCATCGTGGAAACAGCATTCAGATCTATACGGCGTTGTTTCTTTCGTTTTATATCCGATTTTATGTGTGTATATTTGGTGTGTTAATTAGTAATCCGATAGTAGGATATTTTGACAATATCAATTTTCGGCTACGTATTTTACGCACATATAGGTAATTTGCAATTGTTTTGCGTGCGAAAGGTATGTCTTTGTTAGGCTGTTGCAATCCTCGTCTGCGCGTAACGTACGGTAATTTTGGTGCCAGGAGAGTATGAGAATTTTGGCATACCAAACAGAATACTTGCAGTAAGTGACTGGTGCGGGAAATTAGTCAGCTGTAAATAATGGACACGCATAGCCGCTCTTAAGAGCAACTCGAGACGCAACGAAACAGAAAATACCGTGCATTTCGGAGAAATTTCGCCTAGGGAACCGGAAAACATCGCTAACGAACTAAGCAACATTCCCGCTTCCCAAAGTGTCAGATAATTAAACGATTCGTGCTGCGCACCTGACTTCAGTAGTGCTACTGGCATATTACCCTCACAATATGTACAACAGCTACTACTACCATTAAGCTCGGAGGAACAATGTGCAACACAGAGTTCCAGAGTGCAGACAACATGTTTGTTGGATCCGTTAACAGCATAGCCAAGAACCAGCTGCCGTGTTTATCTGACTGGGCGCAGTTTATTGCGCGAATTGAGGGGCTAATGATCGCGAACGATGCGCACATGGTTGAAAGCTAGGGGCGCAGATGACTGCGAATACGTATCCCCCCCCCCCCCCCCCAATAATAACCAATTACAGGCTCGGATCTCCGCTATCAATGCATCCTTAGGAGCGCAGATGACAGCGAATTCCGAGTTACTGGCTAATGCACAAGACAAATTACGAGACGTAACAACGAACATTAAGGAAGCTATCGTCCCTGAACTTGGGCCGAGATTTGAATGCATTGAACAGTGTCTCCACACAATAGAGGCGAAACAGGAGTGGGTGACCAAGGCGAGCGAAGAACGCAGCAGCCGAATAGAGCAGGATTTCCAGGCTCTTAAGGAACACTGTCATCACGAACGCGAAGCAGTGTTAACATTGCTGGAAAACTCGATGGCGGAAGACAATAGGTGATGCTAGGATAGACCACAACATTGCCGCTGTTTCCCGTAACTCAAACTAAATTACGAGGAGGAAGTCTCCAAGGTGAAGCGCGATGTAGGAATGCTTGCAGAGAGCGCGAGTCACCTAAGTGCATCTGTGGGTAGTGAACAAACTGTGCCAACACCAGTAAACGAAACAGAGAATCTGCGGTCCCTGTAAAGATTTCAACTAGGGCAGTGTGAAGTCAACAGGAGACGAAGAGGGCCTGCTGAGGACTTAAATGAGCGCGTATCTTTACTAGAGATAAAAGGTAATGAAGCGAACGAAAGAAACAAAAACATGACGTGCGATACAATGACAGAGACTCAGGCTATGAGGACGACTTTGACCTCAGGCACAAAAGCGAAGTGGTGCGTGGACAAACGAAATGTAGTAATTTTCGTGAACTTTCACCGACATAGGAAACTCACGATTTCGACCATAAGCATTTCGTCTTCGTCAGGCGATTTGATGTGTTCAGAGACGATAAGAACGGCAATTCATCCTCATGCCTGGGCTGATCAGTTCCAAAAATTGTTCAAATGGCTCTGAGCAATATGGGACTTAACATCTCAGGTCATCAGTCCCCTAGAACTTAGAACTACTTAAACCTAACTAACCTAAGGACATCACATACATCCATGCCCGAGGCAGAATTCGAACCTGCGACCGCAGCAGTCGCGCGTTTCCAGACTGAAGCGCCTAGAACCGCTCGGCCACACCGGCCGGCTGATCAGTGCCAGTTTCCATTGCCTCTCACGTGGCCTCACTCGCATATATATGCGGCTATCTCGAACGAGAACCGGCATTACGAATGAGATCTGTTGCACGGAACTGCAGTACGGTTTACGACTTCTATGAGGCATTCTTTACGGCCTACTGATCAGAAGCGGGGCCAGGAAGAAGAGAATCATGGCATCATAATGCTACCAAACTTCAACCAGCCCGGTTTCATGAGTCCGACATGGTAAAGAGAAGTCTGTTCCTGTACAATCCGTGTAGGGCTTTGTATCACAAAACTGACACCCATCTTCGACATATACTCTTAGTTAGTAGGTGCAAGGATGACCTAGAGTCTTTCACAATCTTCCTACAAGAGCTGGAGTACGACGCGTGTGAGGGTTCATCAAACGGTGGGCAAATCCCACGAAGTAATTACGGGCCATGCGAACGAAGCAGAACGAGGAAAAGCCGCTCGCGGTGGAACAATCAGCATGACAGCCGGCAGCAGCCATGCCATAACAATTGGCAACTTAATGGTAGGAATGATTAGAATGCTAACGTGAGAAACAATAGGCGTGATGAACAAAACGCCGCAAATGATAATGGACACACTTAAGGCAATCACGACCAATTCCGCAACGAATGTGGCAGGCACCAACATCAAAACATTGCTCCGGGACGTGGCGTTGAAATAAGGTCAGTTAATCCTAACCACAATCGACGAAATGACAGACCACGGACGCCGCAAATATTTCGTTACATGGAATGAAGGTGAGGGGAGCCATCTACGGAAAGAGTACCGGAATCAGAAATCAGACTCGGATTATATTTAGGTGTCAAGGGAGAGAACTTGAATGGAATCTCTTAACTGTGCCGCTGCTTAATGTCTAAGCAATACTGGGCACTGATTTAATGAATGCCCACCATATAGTAATTGACCTGGGTGGAGGAACCACGTCGGTTAAAATTGGGGAAGGTTCCACACTACTTGTTTTTAATGAATGCGTCCTGCATGACGAATTTGAGGTGAGCTGCTTGAAATTTGATACTTGGTCTGGATAGCGACTCGAACTAGAGAGACTTGTTAACTACGTTAGTGGGTTGAGCTATCCATCTGACGAGCATCATAGAGATTCTGTTTTCGAGAAGATTGCGGAGATGTGTACTGCCGACGTCGGAACGTTGGAAGTTGACCGATAGAGACTATTCCACATTTTGCGGAGTCATGCGCGGGTATTTTTGTATAATAATTTAGTAGAAACAGTATTCTGTATCTGAAAAAATAAAATTTTATTTGAAATTCATGATTTTCTGATTTTTGTCTTAGAAATTAATGAAACAATATAGATTAAGTAGGCGAATAAATAAAGCTAGGATGTTTAAATTTAAGTAGAAGGGTGATCCGCTATAATCATAAAAATGTGAGAAGTTTCAACAGAATAACTATAAAACTATAGCTATAGCGTATCTCCAAAGTGCAGGTTAAGAGCTCGTCTCATGCGTTTAGTGTAATTAAATTAATTCTCTCGCCCAAAATATTTGACTTAGCCACGTCAGACTTTTATTATGATTACTTACTTGTGTGCTGATTGTAAAATTAAATTGAAAGCTTCATCGGCCATCGGCAAAGGAAGCAAAGATTTATTCGATAACTTAAAGTGGTGCATTACTAGCCCAGCGGCTAGTCGGGATATCCGATTTGATCAGGAGTTCGCTTGGCCGTCCGCACCGCGGCTTGATATGTCAGAACGCTGCGCGAGAAAAAAGGAAGGTCTCTGTTCTCTCCAGATGCTGATTAGTGCACCACCTGTGCCGGGAGTCACGTCGCGTCGGTATCGTTGATATAAACAGCGTCGGATGCAGTAATAAGTTACTCGGGATACGTGTAATCATGAAATCGTTTTCGAGTGAAGTGTTAATTTTGGGATGACGGTAATGATCTATCTTTAGTTTGCGTATGTCGTATTTTCACGTGCCGCCGCTGGACAGACATTCTACCATTATTAGCGTGGCGTTTGATGAACATTAGCATCAACTTATGGCGAGCATTCACTTAAACATTTAATTTGAACAGTTATAGTGGCATCAGCGCATTAGACTCTGAACTGCTCTGGTAGTTGGATTGCGTGGATTCTTTTTGGTCTGTGACTTTAAGAATATAGTGAACATTTTAGAGAGAATGGTTTTTGATTATGAATCCCAGACAATCTCCTAATTCCTCAGAGCTATAAGCTGTAGCTATAAATGTATTTCTCAGATGAAGTGGGCACTAGGAATTCTAATTACCGGCTTCACATTTTGCTAATCACTTTCTGGTTGCCAATATTGTAGTTAGAGAGCCAGTGTTGAGAACGGCAAACAACAGCATAAATACAAAACATATATTCAATTATTCCACCCGCCGCCCCACATATGTTGCTAATCGGCCGAGAAACAAACTGAGTAAAAGTGAAAGTGATTTTTAAATATTCGGATTCGAAAGTGAAATGCGACACGGAACTGAGCAATGGAACAGTGATAGACAGTGTTATGTGTGCATGTGGACGACGCAATTGGATTAACAACGCATGTGGATTGACTGAGCTGGCGCTGAGTCTAGCTGCACTGCTGGCATCGCGAGAAGTCAGTCTCGCCGCACCGCAGTCATCTGTCGGAGCGACCGGAGCCGCGTCTGCTGTTGCGGGCTATGCCCACAACACAGCAGTTGTCGAGGTGCCGTCTGCAGTGCAACGCGCCGCGTCACATCAGTAATCATGGTACGCCGCGCCGGCAACGCCATACGTCGTGCAGAAGGAACTAAGTTAAGTGAAAAGCTGTTAAAACTTTTACTAACCTGCACTAAAAGACTGTCGGCGATGGAACTGCAAAAAGAAACAGAAGTTAAACCTAAATCAGGACCTATGTCTGATGAAGGAACTGTAAATCCAGACAATGATTCAAGTGTAAATATGCATGAAAATAGTAATGTTAAAGTGAAATCCGAACTATTGTCTCCCGACAGTAGTGTGAAAAAGGGCAACGATTCAATAATAGAGACCCCTGTAGTAAAGCAGAAATCAGAAAGTGTTAAGTTATTGGATAATAGTTTCTCTAATGAATTAAAAATGAAACAGTCATCAGAGATGGTAGAGTTTAAAAAGGAGAAGTTAGATATGACTGATTAATCAGAAGTTTCATTTAGTTTTGATGATTCTGGTGTTGGAGCTAGTTTTTCGTCACCTGAGTGTGATAAAAAGCCAGCTAGTGAGCAACCCCAAGATACTGGGGCTATTGATTTAAATGTAATATTACAAGCAATAGCTGCCAGTAATGCAAAAATGTCAACCAGTAATGCTAGAATGACAACTGAGTTAAAATCTGATATAATTGAGGTAAATAACAGGATTGCGGCCAGCCAAATCAATTTTAATAAACGGTTTGAGGCAATGGACAATAAATTAGAATCCAATAAAGCTGAATTAGAAACTTCCTTCAAGACTGGCTGCAATAAGTTGAAAGAGGATCTGGACAGTTCAAATTATAAAATTGATTACAACCATGACGATATTAAGAAAAAGGTTGCTCAACACTTATCTGAGATGTATAAAACAGTAAAATCCGAAGTTACTGAGGTTCGCAAAGACTGGAAGATGCGAAGCTGGAGCACAAGTTAACAGAAAAGAACGAGGCGGAATCCGAACTGTGCTCAGATTGGTTTAAAGATGTTAATATAAAAGTAAACATATGTCAAGCAGAAGTAGACGCAATCAAACCTGATACTACTCATATTGGGCAAAGAGTAGATAATGTTGAAATGAAAGTAGAAAATATTAGTACTAACATTGCTAACATTGAGAGTAAAGTAGCTTCAGTAACTTCTGGTAATGGTAGTATACAACAAGTTGTAGCTGCAAACGCCGCTTTTATCGGGTGTCGGCAGTTCTTGCGGTTCGATCCAGATAAAAATATCCACCCGCTAGATTTCTGGAACAATTTTGAAGATGTGATTCCACCAACTTGGTCTGAACGAGAGAAAATCTCATTTATTAGAAGCCATTTAGCGGGTGACGCCATGCGTCGGTCAGCTGATGTTATGTTGAAGTGTAAAACATTAGCGGAATTTAAAACAGCTTTCATTAATGAGTATTGGTCCAGCAATAAGCAAAATGAAGTATTGAGAGAATTTTGGAGTGGAAAACGCTTCAATGCAGGCAAGGAATCTATTAAAGAGTTTGCCCGGTCATGGATCTCACGTTTGTCACATTTGGCCGAAAAGCTAAAACCTGAAATGATAATACTAGGTCTTGAAGCCAGACTGCCATGGTACTAGTAAACTAGAGACAATCTGGATCGTTTCATTGAATATCTGGAACGTGTGGAGCGTGTGGCTGCCAATGAGGAGCAAGCACGTAATAACAGAAATGCTAATAACGCTAGTAGTAATTTTAAGAACGAGCAGAATGGCAATGTAAACATCATAACAGTAGGTGTTCGCCATCCTAAGAAAGGTAGGAATTGGGGAAATAATTACCAGAGCCAACAATGGCATCCAAATGATAGTAATTTAGTTCCTAACAAAAATGTACAAGTAAACAACAGTGTTGAAAGCAATGCTATGCCAGTTAACTATAATGCAAATAAAGGTAACAGTAGTAGGCAGAGGCTGGAAAACTAGTTCCCGTCTATGAGGATACTGGCGCTCACCAAGCGGTTACTTTTCCTAAGCCAGTAATTACAGTAATTGGTAAGACAGATCAGAATACTCAGACTGAACATGTGGATGAGGGGTCGGTAGCATCTTAGGATACAGCAGAAGTATTAGATCACTCACAGTATTTAATAGATACCATGTTAGGGACGCTTTCTAAGTGGGAAGAGAAAGAGAAGGCATAGCAGTGTAACGGTAGGGAAGAGCTACAAAATACTGAATTCTCAGGCAAAGAAGCAGAAGAAATTCATGCTTATATTTACGATAAGGGTGATGTGCTCTTATCTAAAGTGCCTGTGCAGAATGTTGAAACTGTACTAATAGATTTAGGACAGGAAGTAAGTGAGAATGTAGAGGATAGCCTGTTGTGGGTCGATGAACCCAGTAGCAGTGACCAGTTGTCACTGGAGAAGGAACCCGACGATAATAGTGAAAGTGGTTTAGCTGTAACTAGTGTTATGCCCGGTCTGGAGGCGCAGAATCGCTCAGACTACAGTAATTTGAGTCATGTTCAGCAAACTAAATGTAATGAAGTCGTGCGATGTTTCGATTTAAAATTAATAGACCGACTGGAAAAGGCAGTTGAAAATGTAATTCAGGAAACCCATACACACTTTGACCTAAATGTAATGAAGACAGGTGTCGATCACATTAGTTGGAGGCAAATCCAAAAGGAACTATTGGATGAGTTTGAGGAACCACCTGCACAACTTAGAATAAGCCACCCTACAATAATAGTGAATATGTTGGGTGTCAATGTACGTTGTCTCTTAGACAGTGGAAGTGAGGTGAGTCCGATATCTCAGTCCTTCTTTGATGCATTACCTAGTAAAGACAAGCTTACCGTAATGAGGGTATAACGACAAAGAATAATTGGTGCTACTGGCAAGGTGCCAAAAACGGAAATCAAGAAGCTTTACTGCCCTTTGATATTAATGGTAATTTAATTGATCATCCATGCTTAATTGTAAACAATCTCAGTATTGAGGTTAAAACTGGTCTTGCCGATAACCGGAGTAATTGGTACAAATGGCTCTGAGCACTATGGGACTCAACTGCTGAGGTCATTAGTCCCCTAGAACTTAGACCTAGTTAAACCTAACTAACCTAAGGACATCACACACATCCATGCCCGAGGCAGGATTCGAACCTGCGACCGTAGCGGTCTCGCGGTTCCAGACTGCAGCGCCAGAACCGCGCGGCCACTTCGGCCGGCCAACCGGAGTAATTACGGTACCTTTTATTGATAAACATGTAGTAACTAATGATGAAACTTGGGAGCTGCCTATACGAATTCTGAAAAATAGGAGATATTGGGACGAAGGTGTTAATCTTAGTAAAAGTAAGCTAAACACAGAAGAAGAAGAAGCAATTATTTTGGACAAAATAGAAGCTAAATTGCAGGAAATCGATAAAATTTCAGCTAATCAGAAGGAAGAACTGACACAGGTTTTAAAAAGGCGTCATAAGGTATTTTAAAATGGACTTGGCGTGGTCAAAGGTTATGAATGTCAATTAAAGGTGAAACCTGGCCAAGTGTTTTTCAGGAAGCCATACCAAATACATGTAGCTAGGAAGGAGGTGGTTCGAAAGGAGATACTGAGAATGCTAGAGTGGGTTGTGATTGAAAAAGCGGTCAGTGAGTACAATAATCCTCTTGTTGTTGTACCAGAAAGAGACGGGAGTGTCAGATTGGTCTTGGACGCTCGTTGGTTGAATGAAATAGTGGTTAGGGAAAGTGATAGACCGCAGAACATGGACGAGTTATTGCAAAAATTCCGGGGGAGTAAAATTCTTAACCTCTATGGACATCACGTGTGGATATTGGAATTTGACACTGGCGGAACGTTCAAGGAAGTACACAGCTTTCTTGTACGAAGGAGTTTGTTACCAATACCGTGTGATACCTCTCGGACTTAATATCTCTGTTTGTGCCTTCGTACGTGTGATGTGCCATGTTTTAGGACCAGCGTTAAGTAATAAAATAACAGTCTACGTAGATGATCTGTTAATAGCAACTCCTACCTGGGAAGAACACATAGTTTTATTAGAGGAAGTGTTAGAGGCTATTGACAGAGGTGGCATGTAACTAAAGATTGAAAAGACAGAGTGTGTTAAAGAGGAAATAGGTTTCTTGGGATATATGATAAGTGGAAAAGGTATTCTGCCTGACCCAGGCAAGCTAGCAGTCATTGAAAATTTTGAGGCTTCGAGAAACAAGAAGCAGTTGAGATCGATGTTCGGTCTTTTTGGATTCTATAGGCGTTTTGTTAGTGATCAGGCTTTTAATGCACCCTGTCTCCACCTCCTGCTCAAAAATAATACCCCTTGGGTTTGGACAGCAGAATGCCAACAGGCGTTCGAGGTGCTTAAACAATCTTTAATTAATAGTCCTATTTTACACCATTCTGATTTTGAAAAACCATTCTGTATGGCTGTTGATGCTAGTGGCTATGGTATAGCTGTGGAGATATTCCAAGTAGAAATAGAGAACGAACAAGAAGTGCACAAGACTATAGCTTTCGCAAGTCGATCTTTACAGGCAGCAGAGAGAAATTATGGCATCTCAGAACTGGAATCATTGGTATTTGGGGTACAGAAATTTGAGCAGTATCTATTAGGTCACAAGATAATTGTTTACAGTGACCCTAAGGCGTTGACCTTTTATAAGACTTGGAAGTTGAGGAATGCTCGTTTGGTAAGATGGTCATTGTATCTCCCGCAGTTTGACCTTGAGGTTAGATATATTCAAGGGAAAGAGAATCTGGTAGCTGATGAGTTATCTAGAAGTGCGGAGCTATGTGATGACGCGGGAATCATAGCAACTGACCTAAGTGAAGTACGAATGTTTGCGTTGCACGAAGTAAAGGAAGAAAGTGCATTAAGGAGGGTGATTAAGAACTTGAGACGTGAGCAGAATGCAGATGACCAGCTGAAATTAGTGAAGAGCTATTTAGGAAACGCGAACTATCCCAAGGTTTCGCAATACTACTATCTGCATAAAGGTATTCTGTTTAGATGGGAAAATGTAGAAGTTTCAGAGTGGAAGCTGTGCTTTCCCTCACAAAATGTAGACTTACTAATCAACTATGTACACCTGAGGTATGGGCACTACGGTGCAAAGAAATGCATTGCAAAATTAAAAGAGAAGGTTGTGTTTGACAACATGTACCGCCATGTTGCCAAGCGTCTAGCATCTTGTGTAGTGTGCCAGAAAGTCCGTACTGCTAACACCAGAACACAAGGAGATATGGATTCAGTAGAGCCAACTGAAACCCTAGAATTACTGGCTTGTGATTTGTTTGGCCCTCTTCCTGCTTCGAGAGGTGGGTGCACCCATATTTTTGTTGTTGTGTATGGATTTAGTAAATATGTTAAGCTATACCCAATTAAAAGAGCAAATGCAGAAACGTTGGTAGAAAAGTTGGAAAAAAATTTCTTCGTGAACGTTGGCGTTCCGAAGAATTTACTGTCAGACAATGGGCCTCAATTTACTTATGATTGATTTAAAGAATGTCTGGATAAGGCCGGAGTGAAACATCTGAAAATATCTGCGTATTTCCTCCAAGGAAATATGAGTGAACGTATTATGAGATAATTGAATAGGCTTTGCAGGACTTATTGTGCTCGGAAACACTCAAGTTGGGCAGAGCACATGAAGTATTTTGAGAATGTAATTAACAACTTAAGGCATGATGCAAATGGTTTTGCGCCTTGCGAATTGATGTTTGGCCAAGAACCACACAATGTGATTGCAGATATGGTAGAATTCCCTATTCTAACGCAAACATCCACAGACGAAAAGGAGTTAAGGGCTAGGGCAAATATAAGGAAAAGAACATTAGAAAGAAAGAAGCGTCATGACGCAAAAACTGTACCCACCAGTTTTGAAATAGGTCGGTTAGTCCTTGTCAAAACCAAGGAAAATCAAAGAAAATAAATGCAGAAACAAAGAAATTCATGTTCGTATACCAAGGACCTTTCAGGATAACAGGAAAACCACATGCCAATGCATATAGGCTAGAGTACCCTAAGAGTAAAAAGCTATTCGGTCTCAGGAACGTGATCGATCTAAAGAAGTTCATAGGTAGTGAATGAATTCTGTAGGGAGGAGGTTGTTCTGTAACCCCTACACAGTATGGCAGCTGTGCAGTCCCAGCTGTGGGAGATCTTCTTTCTCATTTCAGATTTCACTCACTCTTCATCTTTTCTATCCACCTAAAATTTCGACTTCTTCTTTCCAATACGAAAATTTTCTGAAACCAATGAATTCTGTATGGAGGAGGTTGTTCTGTAACCTCTACACAGTATGGCAGCTGTGCGGTCCCAGCTGGGTGAGATCTTCTTTCCCATTTCAGGTCTCACTCTATCTTCATCTTTCCTATCCACCACAGTTTAGACTCCTTATTTGCAATACAAAAATTTCCGTCATGGCTATCAACCCATGAGTTCTGTAACCATTCTATCCACCGATTAGTGAAGAAAATACCTAATGTGACAAACCTAACAGTGACATAATCAACAGAGAAGTATGATGTAATTAAGATACAAAGGTATTTGAGTAACAAGTATGTATAGAACCCTGGTAATATTATAAGTACAAAGTTGTTGTTTTATTGGAAATGGTCCACCAACAGTAATTTAAAAAGATATACAAATTTGTGTGCAAGCAGGATCTGAAGTGGCAGTGAAATCTATTGTATGCTGTAGAGCTAACTAATTAATAGTTAGGACACACCTACACGTATTGAGGTTATGAGTTGGAAGCGTGAATGCGACATAGGTACCCTTATGTTAGATGAGACAAGGCAGCTCAGGAATTTAGCGTTACGCTCGGCCATAAATACTTAATGCACTTTAGTGGTAGGTCGAGAGAGACTACCTGTGATTTCAGCATCCAATCAAGTGGAAATGGATTGCAACGTGAGCAAACTGATCAGCTGCAATACACTTTAGATATGAAATAAATGTGCTATCCTATGCTTTAAGTTTTAATGGAGTGAGTATTACTTAAGTTCATACACTAGCAAAGTAAGTAAGTACATAATTGCAGATGTGGAACTGACACAGCAGCAGAAGACCAATAAATGGATTTAGTAGTCAATTAAACGTAGTGTGTCTTGAACACTCAGAACTGTACTATTGCCACAAGTTACTCACATGTACATAGAGGCTGAGAAGACAACTCCTAATCAAATATACTCATACTATCTCTAAGAATAAGGTAATCGAAGATGAGTCAGTTAAGTAAATAAAATACAGATTTGTCAGGAATGTACCGAGCATTGGTTCAGTGTTCCGACCCAGAAATAATAAATTGAGATTAAATAGGATTTATGATTGTATGCCTTGAGCATAAATTTTCTCTAGTACGTCACCAACGGCGTTTTGAGCCATTAGTTTACCGATTTTATGACGGTTAAGCAACCGCGAGGGTAAAATTGAAAAAGTTCTTTTAACTTCGTTCCAGTAACATATTGAAAGATACAATGTATATATCCCAATTTTATTGTGACCCACCCTTAGATATTAAGTGAACAGAATCTGAAGCACTCTTTTTGTTTGTTCTACAGGACAAACCAGATAATGGCAGCCTGGTAGCTGCGTGAAAGCGTGGAGTGACTTGGACACAACTCACAGTGACCCCTCCCCTTTCCCCATGTAATTTAGAGTGAACGTGAAGGGCGCACACCATAGCAATTTCCCCTCCTCTACCCTTGTGAATGGAAGTGTAGAACGCCAGCCAAGGCGGCTACAACCACGTGTGTAAAAATTAAAATTGTCATAATTTGTGAAATTTTATTTCAAGTTTAGAAAAGACTGCTAAGATATAATTATCTGTTTATGTATCATGAATAACTGTGTTATTTTCTTTGAATTTGTGTATGTAAAAATATTTACAGACAATTTAATGGATTTAAGATTTTCATAATTTTACATATTTTTATGTGTGTGCCAAAGTATTTCATTGATTTGGCTTAAATTTTGAGTGATAATGTTCCTTAAGAGGCAGTGAACATGCCAGCAATTTAAATAATTGAAGTAGGTAATAAGTTTTCTTTTAATATTTCTGTATGTTTACATTGTGTTAACGTGCCACAGCAATGCCTCGGCGACGTGCATGGCGTCGTCGCTGGCGGCGCAGCGTTCCTGTGTATCGCAGTTTGAAGGCTATTGACATTGATTTGGCTGGACAGTTTAATAAACAACAGTTGATTGGAGGTCCAAATGTGTTTCGTGGACTTCATTTGAACTTTACATGTGATGTACAAGCAGTTTTTGGAGGTAGTACATGGCTCACCCTAGCTGTTGTATGGGCCAACCATGCAGTTTATGGTGGCCTTGAAGCCTTTCCAGATGGAAATATTTTGACATGGAAGACATGGAGTATAGCAGAGACAACAGGACTTTTGGCTAAACAGCCTTATGGTACAGTTGTTCCGAGTATGCCATTTATTTTGAGTACCCGAAGGAAGAAGAAGTTGAATGCCGATGAGTACGTGTTTATATGGGCCAAGATTGGTAATGGAAATTGTAAAATAAAGATCAATGGTGATTGTATGTTGTATTACAGACAATAAAGTTTGTCCTACCCGAGAACCATCCTTATCTATCCCGTGAGATTTTTTTTTTAATTAAAAACAATATTCACTTATAAGTTGGTTGCTCGCTAGGCGGGTGACCTTGAGCGGGATTTAGCAGCTGCGCCGGCAGAATACATAGTAATGCAGAATACATAGAAAATTACTGGCCAATCTTCATGCTGTCATCATCATCAAAAATAATACAAGCAACTATGAAAGATAGATTAACGAATTATCTGAGTAAATACAAACTAAATAGCGAGGAGGAATTCTCCAAGGTGAAGCGCGATGTAGGAAACTTGTGGAGTTTGGTTTCCGAAGTGGCAAAAATATGGTGTCAGCCATAGCAGAATTGACAAAAGTTGTACTTGATGTTCTTGACTAAGATGAGTGTGTCACAGGAATATTTTAGGATCTTTCTAAGGCCTTTGATATAGTTGACCACTAGATTCTATTAAATACACTGCTGGAAATTAAAATAAGAACACCGTGAATTCATTGTCCCAGGAAGGGGAAACTTTATTGACACATTCGTGGGGTCAGATACATCACATGATCACACTGACAGAACCACAGGCACATAGACACAGGCAACAGAGCATGCACAATGTCGGCACTCGTACAGTGTATATCCACCTTTCGCAGCAATGCAGGTTGCTATTCTCCCATGGAGACGATCGTAGAGATGCTGGATGTAGTACTGTGGAACGGCTTGCCATGCCATTTCCACCAGGCGCCTCAGTTGGACCAGCGATCGTGCTGGACGTGCAGACCGCGTGAGACGACGCTTCATCCAGTCCCAAACATGCTCAATGGGGGACAGATCCGGAGATCTTGCTGGCCAGGGAAGTTGACTTACACCTTCTAGAGCACGTTGGGTGGCACGGGATACATGCGGACGTGCATTGTCCTGTTGGAACAGCAAGTTCCCTTGCCGGTCTAGGAATGGTAGAACGATGGGTTCGATGACGGTTTGGATGTACCGTGCACTATTCAGTGTCCCCTCGACGATCACCAGTGGTGTACGGCCAGTGTAGGAAATCGCTCCCCACACCATGATGCCGGGTGTTGGCCCTGTGTGCCTCAGTCGTATGCAGTCCTGATTGTGGCGCTCACCTGCACGGCGCCAAACACGCATACGACCATCATTGGCACCAAGGCAGAAGCGACTCTCATCGCTGAAGACGACACGTCTCCATTCGTCCCTCCATTCACGCCTGTCGCGACACCACTGGAGGCGGGCTGCACGATGTTGGGGCGTGAGCGGAAGACGGCCTAACGGTGTGCGGGACCGTAGCCCAGCTTCATGGAGACGGTTGCGAATGGTCCTCGCCGATACCCCAGGAGCAACAGTGTCCCTAATTTGCTGGGAAGTGGCGGTGCGGTCCCCTACGGCACTGAGTAGGATCCTACGGTCTTGGCGTGCATCCATGCGTCGCTGCGGTCCGGTCCCAGGTCGACGGGCACGTGCACCTTCCGCCGACCACTCGCGACAACATCGATGTACTGTGGAGGCCTCACGCCCCACGTGTTGAGCAATTCGGCGGTACGTCCACCCGGCCTCCCGCATGCCCACTATATGCCCTCGCTCAAAGTCCGTCAACTGCACATACGGTTCACGTCCACGCTGTCGCGGCATGCTACCAGTGTTAAAGACTGCGATGGAGCTCCGTATGCCACGGCAAACTGGCTGACACTGACGGCGGCGGTGCACAAATGCTGCGCAGCTAGCGCCATTCGACGGCCAACACCGCGGTTCCTGGTGTGTCCGCTGTGCCGTGCGTGTGATCATTGCTTGTACAGCCCTCTCGCAGTGTCCGGAGCAAGTATGGTGGGTCTGACACACCGGTGTCAATGTGTTCTTTTTTCCATTTCCAGGAGTGTATATTAGAAGTCTTAGGAATGACTAGGTATGATCATGCCTAGCAGACAGGGTACAAAGAGAAGAGATAACACATACTTCAAATAGATCTAAACATTTAGTAAAACACTTGCCAGAGCCAAAATACATTAATATAGAGGTTCTGCAAGGTAGTACATTAGGACCAATACTGTTCCTGATGTACATCGATGACTTTCCCAGTAGTGTTACTCACGGTGAAAATATTCTCTTCGCTGATGACAGCAACATTACAGTACCTGAGAAAACAAGAGAACTCCTTGCAGAGAAAGCAAATGAAACTCTCAAGGAATTTTACGAGCCGGGTGGAATGGCCGTGCAGTTCTAGGCGCTGCAGGCTGGAGCCGAGCGATCGCTACGGTCGCAGGTCCCAGTCCTGCCTCGGGCTTGGATGTGTGTGATGTCCTTAGGTTAGTTAGGTTTAATTAGTTCTAAGTTCTAGGTGACTGATGACCTCAGACGTTAAGTCGCATAGTGCTCAGAGCCATTTGAACCATTTTGGAGTTTACGATTGGTCAATAAGCAATAAAATGACATTAAAAATAATGAAAACTAATGCCACGAATTTCAGTTTGAAGAGAGAGAATGCCAATGTTAAATTAAATGTAGATGGCACCTCTATAGGCTGTGTAACAAACGCAAAATTTCTAGGAATGAATATTGATTCTCAGTTGAAGTGGTGTAAACACACAAAGGTACTTGCAAACAGAACGTTTTCAGCAAGTTATGCCCTTAGAATCCTATCATCAGTGTGTAACATGCAGTGTCTTTTATTTGCATTCTATTCATATGTACACTCGATTCTTAGCTGTGGCATTTCTGTGTGGGGAACAAATGCACAAAATATGTACACAATTTTCAAACTCCAGGAAAGAGCCGTAAGAATAGTAACCAAAAATAGTAGCTGAACTCATTGTAAAGATGTGTTCAAAATACTGGGAATTTTAACTGTTCCATGTGAATACATTTACCAGTCATCTGTACACATCAACAATAACATTGGTAATTACTGCACAAACAGCTCTGTCCATGACCATGGAACAAGAGCTATAATCAACTTACATTTACCAAGAAAAAAATAAACATAAAACTCAAAACACCATTTTCTATCAAGGAAAATTCTGTGCAATAAATTACCAAAAGAGATTAAAGAAATTGCATAAATACACTTTTTTAAAAGAAAGCTAAAAAGTGCTTGTTATGCAATCCATTTTATACATTAAAGGATTACATAGATAAAACAGAGTAGGGGTTTGGTAAAAAAATGGTATATAAATAAATAATAATAATGATTATAAAACATATAACATTCCACATAACACCTTCACACTATTTTTTCATTCTTTTCTACTTTTCTATAACAACCTACCCCAAGGTGTGCGTAGCACAGTATTATCACCTCTTTCTCTTTCTGAGCTCATCATCTTACTCATTATAGAGAGAGATTCAGTTTTTCGGTATAAGAAATGGGAAGCTGCGGTACAGAAAATGCCCCAGAGATCACCAGTGTGTGTGTGTGTGTGTGTGTTTGTATGTGTAGTGAGTGTACTGTTAGGAACAGTTAGGACAGTCAAAAATGTCTGCCTCGACCAGGTCTAAGACCCGGGATCTCCTGCTTCCATGGCAGACCCACATTTACAACTTCAATGCAAACAGCAATAAACAAATGATATTGTCAACTATTATTTTCTTTTATAAAATTGTGACGAAACTAATTTTATCTCACATCACGGTAAATAGATTTAATTTTTTTTTCCATATTTGTAAAGCAACTGGGAACATTATATTTTTACACCGCATCACGGTGCTTAGACTAGATCCATTTTAATTAACAGTTGTAAAGTTTTCGGGGCAATTCATTATATTGTTTGATAAGTTCATAAGATTAATTAAGTTTTTGTTTTCTCGCTATTTCCGTCAAGAGTACGGATTTCAATCTATTTTGTACGATCTATCTGGTATATTTCTCCAGGTCAAGATCTGATATCTCATGGCGAGGCAGTAGATCGAGTACCAACGACAAAGGCGCTGTCCTCACGTTATTGGAATGCGGCATTTACCGGTTCCTGTGAATACGGAGACCCGCGGCCATCAGCGAGCCCGCTTGAGCCGTTAAGCACGGTGGCAGCCCTGACAAAGAGGCGCGCTGCCGATCCTTCCTCTTCTGCAGCACTTAGGGCTTCACTTCCTGGACGCTCTTTCGCTGCCCTGGGCCAGACGCTACAG
Organism: Schistocerca serialis cubense; assembly: GCF_023864345.2. Taxonomy (NCBI): domain Eukaryota; kingdom Metazoa; phylum Arthropoda; class Insecta; order Orthoptera; family Acrididae; genus Schistocerca; species Schistocerca serialis. The sequence continues at coordinate 495,087,478 of NC_064638.1, forward strand.
CATACGGCGAGGCTCACGAGAAAAACAGGCAGCGGCCCGTTTTCGTGACGTTAGCAACTCGGGCCTACCTCGTGGCTCACGAGATCGGCCTTCCGAAGTTTGTTGCTGTGGTTGTGATTTATGGATACCGGTAACTCTTTTTCTGTACTAATTTTCGGTGAATTACACTCTATGGTGTTACTTCGACTAAATTTCTTACTGTTTACATAACGAAGTCATCGAACGGTCACACAAGATTTTATATGCAACAAAGTGATAATGTAATGATGAGATCGCGCGGGGTAGTCGTGCGGTCTTGGGCGCGTTGCCACGTTTTGCGCTGCTACCCCTGTCGGAGGTTCCAGTCCTCACTCGGACATGAGTTGGTGTGTCATCCTTAGCGTAAGTTAGTTTATGTTGGATTAAGCAGTGTGTAAGCCTAGGAACCGATAACCTCAACAGTTTGGTCCCACAGGAAGTTACTACAAATTTCCAAATATCCAAAATGATGGGAAGCACGCATATTAACCTCCTCATAGATTTCACGTAGCCATCTATTTTATTTCATTGTGAGTTTTAACCTTATTACAGTGTGGAATATAGGTCACTGATGTAGTGTGTCTGAGATTGTATGGCATTCCAAGAAGATTTCCCGACTGAAGTGTATGTTATTATATATATGTGAGGTAAGTAGAAGTTGAAATTCTCTACATTTAAAGTTCTGAGGTTACAGTCGCGAGGTAGTAGTAAAACAAACCTTGAATAAAAATGGTGGTAGTTACTTGCAACAGATATTAATAGCATTTCGTTTTACTTCTACATTCGGAGAAATTTCGAAAAGCCAAGGAAGTGTAGCATCTTTGGGTGCAGATCCAGTTACAAAACGGAAACAGAGAAAACAAAAGTATTTTCATTGGCATCGGACGAAAATCGTCGTAATGTTTGGCTTAGACACATTCCAACTGAATTTTCCTTAATGAAACAGGTGCTTGCATAAAACATTTCGATAAGCTGTATGTAATTAGAGTGGACAAAATTATGAACAAGGAAACTTAAAAGTTTTTCCAAGAGTAATTCCTATACTAACGTATTATGTTGTGCCCACAATATTTCCAAGCACATCAATGTACTGCTCGAAATCTGTGCCTAAAGTAAAACGTCTTGCAGCTGTAGAAGAAGACAACATGCAAAGGGCTATTCGGGGGGTACTGAAACCCATAATGTTATCTTGAACAGGATTCATTTGAAAGTCTGGGTGACACAACTGCACCTTGAGAAAACAGAAATATTAACGGTAGTACGTGGTCTGTGATGAAAGAAGATGATGAAATGGATATTTGTCTCTTGGGACTTGACAGTGGATTTCCTTTTGTCACTTCCTTCATCACAATACATTCTGATTTGAGTTACAGTATAAATATAAATTCTGGTACCAATAGACTTGTTATCAAGTCCTTTTCAGATAATCCAAAGTTTCTTAACTCTGCAAACACTTTAGAATCTATGACGTTACAAATGGAGAGAAAGGAAATAGTTTCAAATATAAAAAATAATTTAAAATGTGCCATCCAGTGTCTGCAAAGTACATCCAATTCCAAAGAAAATGAATATTTAAAATCTGTGTAGAACAACTTAACCTGTCACAAATAGCAAAAAACAACAGGCATTATGGCAACAAAACCATGATATTTGCTTGCTGTTTATATCTTCATTCAGTTTCTGCTTATAATGCTCTCTGGAAATGTTATGTTATTTTTCTTCCACGTCCACGTATGCTTTAGAAACTTATTTCCAATTATCAACTAGTCAACTCACCATAAGACTGTTGTCAGTACCTGAAAAACAGAGTTACTTATTTAAAGCCACATGAATTGTTAGTTTCTCTGTTAATGGGTAAGATTTATGTTCAGCCACACATTTCCTTTAAGTGTGGTAAAATTTATGGAACCAGTGTTTTTGATGCTGAAACATGTGCCAAGACAGCTCAAGTATTTATGGTTTCCTCTCTTTAGTCAAAATATGTTGATGTTGTAGTTATTGTACAAGTTGCCAATATGACAGCAGAACAGTTGAAGTCTTTCACAGGAAAAGTAATGACCATGGTAGAAAGTACAGGATTCAAAATTGTCAGTCTTGTAGCAGATAATAATAATTTGAACAGAAAAGCTTATTAACTCTTCACCCCAAATAAAATCTTCCAACCTAGCATTGTACATCCTCTGACTGGATGCTTCTAGGAAACATCCAGAGCATTTATATTGCGTATGATTTCCGTGATTTTATGCCTGAATTTTGTGCAATTCTTCTCACTTGATAACTTTCATTGTGCACGCTTTTGTTTGTGAGGACCACGTGGCCGAGATCTAACGAGAAAGTCTACAGTGCCAAGGCCACAGTGATCTGCCACTGTAGAATATCTGAATTACTTGTGTCATCGTTCGTACAAACATTTACAAACTATTATTCCTGATAAAGGTGGAATAAACTAGGAAATCAAGGCAATGGTGGCAATTAAGCAATTAAACTCCATTATTTGTAATAAAAAAAACGTCCAAAAATTTGAAAGGGAAGATATACGCAACTAAGGTTGAGAGCCTTGACTTGTATTGTGCTGAACTGTGAGAAGTCTCCAGGGTCCATGCGAAAAATTTGTAGGTAATGGAAATGGAGTTCTGATGACGAGGTTGCGAAGTAACAAGAAGAGACGAAATAGGAAGTGAAGTGCTCCGAGAACGGATGGGAGCTACAAAATATATTGCAGACACAATTGAAAATAAACGCCTAAAATGGTGTGTACATCTTAGAAGACTGCAAGAAGAAAACTGGTCCTCTGAGACAATGCACGGGGGACCTCCACGACACAGTAAATGATGCTACGTTGGAACGGTGGATTAAAGCGTGCGATGCAGGACAGCGCCATGAAAGAAGAGGACTGACAGGACGGAAGGAAATGGAAACTTGGATGTGAGAGGCACCGCATGGCGTTGAACTTTCACAGAAAGAAGAGAAGAAGAACATAGCTTGAAGCTGACGTTGTGAGTAAATCCATCGAACTTTCCAAGCGTCATGAGCAGCAACTCAAAGGATATGCCAGATGCCTCAGAGAAGTTGTCAGTTCCTAAGAAAGCCCTAAGAGCATTCCTAGAGATATCCTTCTTAATCACAAAATCGTGACTGCTACACATTATCAGTGAGAAATTACTTTTTCCTGCTGCCGTCAAAAGTCATGCATGAAGAATGATTCGGTGAGAGTCTGGAGTCGATACCTCTCTCTGATGATATCGTGACACATTGTATTGATGCAATACTCACTGACATGAAAAATTAATTACTACTATGTCTCCATCATTATAGTCCTAAATTCGCTCTACAATATGATGACAGTATTCATATTGGAAATCATTTCCAGCTTCTTGTTTTTGTACGCTGATGAAAATGAAATGCATGAGGACTTTCTGTTTTGTAAAGCTCTGGAAAGGGGGACTACAAGCGAAGTTATTTTACTTCTTGTGAATTCTTTTTTAATTGACAAAAATCTGTCGTACTCATATTGCTTTGTTATGTACGGATGAAGCAGCAGAATTTACTGGAACTAACGAGGGGCTTACCGCAAGTGTGCTCTGTTTCTCCTTGAGTAAAATTCACACGTTGCATGATGCACAGGGAGATATTGGCTTCAAGGTAGGAAAACCAGACATCAATAACGTGCCAAACAATGCCGTCTGTGTTGCAAATTTTTGAAGGCAGGAGCTTCGCACAGTAGACTATTTTCGTTTCTTTGTGAGAAATTCGGTTCTGTTGTGCGCTGAGGTAGGTTAGTTGTCTCGTGGTAAGATTCTTCATCGCACGGTGGAGCCGAAGGATGAAGTTCGTCTTTTGCTATTGAAAAACATGCCTACATTTGCGGCTCTGTTTCTGGATGAAAATTCCTTCCAGTACTGATGTCTTCCAGAAACTGAGTTATCTTATCATTTCAAGGCCAAAATATTAATAGCATCTTTCTAAGCCAGAAAGTCCTTAAGTTTAAGAGAAAACTTGGACTTTGGAAAACACAGATGGAGATGGGTAATGACAAGATGTTGTCTTGTACGAACAATTTCGTAAAATCATTAGAACTAGTGTAATACAGCTCGATAAACTTCGTCAGCAATCCCGAAGATAAATTTCCAGAGCCCTCATATGTGTGCAAACAATCCTGCCGGAGGAACATCCACAACTGAGCATTAGAGTAGAGGCTGAAAATACCGTTTCCGTTGTAAGGTACCTTTTATTATTCAGTACTTAAAACACGACCTGTTTCGGGCTCTTTCATGCCTATCGTCAGGAGTAATAACTTCGTGCTGTGACACCGAGCACCTTGGTGAATGAGTACAGGAAGCTGTGTATCGCCAGCGAGTGTTCTGTACTCGTCCACCGCGACGCTCGGGGTCACAACCCGAAGCTATAACTCCTGATGAGAGGCATGTAAGAGCCCCAACCCGGTCGTGTTTTAACTACTGAAAAAGAAAACGAACCTTACAATTGAAGCTGTAGTTTCTACCTCTCCCTCATGTGAGCATGACTGTACCCACTATCCGTTCAATATGATCATAAGATACCCCTTGTTAACAGTAGAAACGAATGAGCTTATAGGTCCATCGGGTGACAGAACGTTTCGAAATGAAACCGACATTTCTCCAAAGATTTCGGGTGCAAACTCGAAACGAATATCTCAGTTTAGCAAGGAGGGAAGTACATGTGTTATTAACCTTCGCATCAGCTTACTTGTATAAGTCAAAGTTATCCGCAATAGCATTCCCCAAGACGAAACATCAGTCTCAACAGCAGGTGGAGCGGGATCTGCGAGTTTCTGTTTCAATGATCCAGCCAAGAATGGACCTGCGTTCTTCACAAATTCAAGCACACACGTTGCATCAAATCTGGAAATGTCAGAAAATTTCCAACTTTTCAACCATGTGCATTTGTTGTTTATTTCTTTTTTGGATGAACTGTCTGAAATTAATTGTTAACTATTGTCCTATCGTCATTTGTAAGTCGTGATCTCTCAGATATTGAAACATTCTAAAAGAATTAAAAGGAATATAGACGGAAACAATTACACTTTACCTAACTAATTTGTAAAAAAAAAGTAATGAAATACACATATTGCTCAGTTCCAATAACTGCTCATGCAGACGTGATTGTTACACTACTGGCCATTAAAATTGCTACACCACGATGATGACGTACTACAGATGCGAAATTTAACCGACAGGAAGAAGATGCTGCGATATGCAAATGATTAGCTTTTCAGAGCATTCACACAAGGTTGGCGCCGGTGGTGACACCTACAACGTACTGACATGAGGAAATTTTCCAACCGATTTCTCATACACAAACACCAGATGACCGGCGTTACCTGGTGAAACGTTGTTGTGATGCATCGTCTAAGGAGGAGAAATGCGTAACATCACGTTTCTGACTTTGATAAAGGTCGGATTGTTGCCTAGCGCGATTGTGGTTTATCGTATCGCACCATTCCTGCTCGCATTGGTCGAGATCCAATGACTGTTAGCAGAATATGGAATCGGTGGGTTCAGAAGGGTAATACGGAAACGCCGTGCTGGATCCCAACGGCCTCGTGTAACTAGCAGTCGAGATGACAGGCATCTTATCTGCGTGGCTGTAAAGGATCGTGCAGCCGCGGTTCGATCCATGAGTCAACAGATGGGGGCGTTTGAAAGACAACAACCATCTGCATGAACAGTTCGACGACGTTTGCAGCAGCATGGACTATCAGCTCGGAGACCATGGCTGCTGTTACCCTTGACGCTGCATCACAGACGGGATGGTGCACTCAACGACAAACCTGGGTGCACTAATGGCAAAACATTTTTTCGGATGAATCCAGGTTCTGTTTACAACATCCTGTTGGTCGCATCCGTGTTGGGCGACATCGCGGTGAACGTACATTGGAAGCGTGTATTCGTCATCGCCATAATGGCGAATCACCCGACGTGATGATATGGCGTGCCATTGGTTACACGTCTCGGTCACCTCTTGTTCGCATTGACGGGACTTTGAACAGTGGACGTTACATTTCAGATGTGTTACGACCCGTGGCTCTACGCTTCATTCGATCCCTGCGAAACCCTGTATTTCGGGAGGATAATGTACGACCACATGTTGCAGGTCCTGTACGGGGCTTCCTGGATACAGAAAATGTTCGGCTGCTGCTCTGGCCACCACATTCTCCAGATCTCTCACCAATTTAAAACGTCTGGTCAATGGTGGCCGAGCAACTGGATCGTGACAATACGCCAGTCACTACTCTTGATGAACTGTGGAATTGTGTTGAAGTTGCGTGGGCAGCTGTACCTGTACACGCCATCCAAGCTCTGTTTCACTCAACACCCAGGCGTATCAAGGTCGTTATTTTTTACGGCCAGAGGTGGTTGTTCTGGGTACTGATTTCTCAGGATCTATGCACCGAAATTGCTTGAAAATGTAATCACATGTCAGTTATAGTATAATATATTTGTCCAATTAATACCCGTTTATCATTTGCATTTCTTCTTGGTGTAGCAATTTCAATGGCCAGTAGTGTAATAATCTAGTTCTAGTTACTAACTTTCACCACCTTTGAATAATACAACTCTATGATAATCTTTGAAAAAATTTTAACTTTGATGTGCTTTAAGGACACTTTCCAATTATTGTGATCGATGTTGTTGTAGCTCCTAGCTGTAATAATTAGACAGAAGCAAATAAATGTCATAGGCCCCCTTTCGTGTGAAGTATGGGAAGTGCAGAGGAAGAAAAGTTAAATAGAGGGAGGGAGCGGGAAAAATAATTTGTTTCAGAGTCGGGGCTCGACGGAAAGAGGTTAAAAGTCCCTGCTCTGGCGCATGGCCTTTTACTACGATGAGAGGACCCATCAATCTGTGATGCCTTTGGCGTGCAAATCATTGTACGCCACATTTTAGCTGATTAAGTTTTATTTTCTGATAAGGGGGTAGATGCCAGTTTAGATGGAGATCTACACTCTGTATAGCTGATGGCGAGACGAGTGTGATCAAGATTTTGAAATTTTGTGGTATGTCTAACCTCTGGCCTGAGTTATTACGCTGGAGATTTTAATACGCTGCAAAGTGGACTCTCTCATCTCTTATGACAAGGCATAACATTATGACCACTGCTCACCACGAGGACGCAGTAACAAAAGATGTCAGCGGAGCAGACACGGACGGGGGATTACCCTAGCGAAGACATGGACTGTAAATGGAAACTCCATTGAGACAAGTATCTTTGGCAAAGGGCAGATTATTTTTACGCAGAGCCTGTGAATGAGTATATCGAGAACGGCGAACCTGGACGAATGTTGACGTTTTACCGTCGTGAGCAACTACGGAATCAGCCAGACGGACCGTAAAACTACCACTAGGAACTAAGTGGTTCGACATCCGAGACTCTACACACAAGGAGGGGTTCTTAGGCTTATCTGTTCTGTAGAGTAGTTGGAGCCCTGTGGCATCTCTGCCGCAAGAGAACAATGCTGGTGCATACACAAGTTTATCGGAGCATACCGTTTCTCGTACATTGTTGAACGGAGCTCCGCAGCAGACCACCCCAACATCTTCACATGTCGATCCAACGACATCGTCAGTTACCATTGCAGTGGCACGGGACTACAGGGGTTCGGTCGTTGATCAATGGAAACGTGTCGGCTCTTCTGATGAGTCACAATCCTGCTACACTAGGTCGATGGTCGTCTATATAAACGCTGTCATCGAGGTGAACGGCGGCTCGAAACTTGCAGCCCGCCACGAATGCAGGCTGGTGGGAGCAGTATTATGCTATGGGAGCCTTTCTCCTGCGCGTGACTAGGACCCGTGGTAATAATCGAAGTCACGCTGACAGCTGCGAACCACGTAGATCCCTTGATACTTGATATCTTCACCGACGGCGATGTCATCGTTTAGCAGTATAATTGTCCGTGTCGCGAAGCCAGAACCATGCTGTAGTGGTTTCACGAGCATTATGGTGTACTCTCATTGAAGTCTTGGAACCCGTCTGTATCGCTATCAGGTGCCACCACCGCGTGCACAAATCAGGGGCCCGTTATTTGCGTGAATTACATGACCTGTGCATAGACATCTAATGCCACATACGTCCACTAACCTAATAACAAACTGTCGGAGCCCTGATATGCAGAATCAGTGATGTATTTCTTTGTAGATGTGTGTGTGAAATCTTATGGGACTTAACTGCTAAGGTCATCAGTCCCTAAGCTTACACACTACTTAACCCTAATTATCCTAAGGACAAACACACACACCCATGCCCGAGGGAGGACTGGTATCTCCGCCGGGACCAGCCACACAGTCCATGACTGCAGCACCCTAGACCGCTCGGCTAATCCCGCGCGGCGATGTATTTCTTTCCCAAGACGTGTAAACAAGCTATCAAGCAGCTGTTCGTGATTCTTTGGCTCATGAGTGTATTCCAACAATCGGCCAGCTGAACGTCTCTGCTGTCTTTCCATTCTTTTTGTCTTTTTTTTACTTTGTGTTATATCTGACCACGTGATTTTTGTTGTTTTTCGTTTGAGCGTGTATGTGCAAATTTTCAGGACTTCCTTTACGTTTTATGTGCAGTTCACACTTAAATTATTTTATGAGCTTCAACCACACTCGTCTCACTATATTTTAAAACGAGCGCTAAAAACCATGTTGTCTTGCGCCCTCACAGCGATTATCATCAACATTATTATCGTCATCATCAATATCACTATAAACTTCCGCAAAGCACTCAATGCTGTCAACTTTGACATACTGCAGAGAAAGATGTGACACAAATTTTTTTTTTTATATTACTCTGAAGTGGCCTGACACTTATTTCTAGCCGGCCGGAGTGGCCGTGCGGCTGTAGGCGCTACAGTCTGGAGCAGAGCGACTGCTACGGTCGCAGGTTCGAATCCTACCTCGTGCATGGATGTGTGTGATGCACTTAGGTTAGTTAGGTTTAATTAGTTCTAAGTTCTAGGTGACTGATGACATCAGAAGTTAAGTCGCATAGTGCTCAGAGCCATTTGAACCATTTTGAACCTATTTCTAACGCCAAAAGCACTGTGTTGTCTGTAGGAATGGAATGTTTGACTGAAATTTTGCGGTACCAGGACTGGGCCCTACAGCACTCCTGAACAACAATTGTGCTCCTTGTATATCAGAGGCATCTCATAAATTCTGGCGCGAAGAGTGGCCGTACGATTTAAAGCACCATGTCACGGATTGCGCGGCCCCTGTCACCTGAGGTTCGAGTCCTCCCTCGGGCATGGATGTGTGTGTTGTTCTTAACATACGTTAGTTTAAGTAAAATTACGTAGTGTGTAAGTCTAGGAAACGATGACTTCAACAGTTTGGTCCCTTAGGAATTCACACACATTTCAACATTTCATAATTCTGTCGTCCTATAAATGTAATATCTGTGCTGGCGACCTGAAACTTTGGCAAAGTAACGTAACTGAAAATATCAGTAGTGCCATCGAGCATTTACATCAACGCAAAACTTGGGACTGCAAAAGCGAAAAACACGCAAGTAATTGTAATATTCGATCAGATATTGTTTTTGAACCCCGTGAGCAATTGTCTCCTGTTGCCCTCAGCTACATCCCTGTACCAGTGCACAACTTTGGTGAAATGAACAGCACAGCAGGGCAGAAATTCTCGCGGTTCCACTATCTAAGTTATAGGAATTTGCAGGTCTTACACTTAGTTTTAAATGTAAATCTTCTCACAAGATCTGCGCCTGAATGCATATGATGTAAAATATCTATAATGGCAGCTTAGACGAAAAATAGACATCATGGCCGAAACACACCAAGCTAAATAAATCCAAAAGAAATTTAGAAATGAAATTAGAAGGGACTGTCGTGGTTCAACACATTTTTATCACTGATCCTACCATGTCTTTGCCTATCAACATTCTTTTCATTTTGTCAATTAAATTAGAGAATAGTTTAATTTTTAGATTAAATGCCAGTGCAATTGTCTGTAACTAAACCACTGAAAACAGTGGAATACTGGGGAATACTTGCAAAATAACTTGCAGGACGCGTAGACGTAAACTAATCTCATAAACATAACAACAGTTAAAGTTGCAGCACTTGACGAGCGACCTAACTGATTAATTAGTTAGAGGCTGATGTTTCACCTTGGCTAAGGAGTTTTCCTCGGCAGGAGTTCTGCTGGACAGCAACAAGCAGTTCAGTGTACCCCAACACTCTTGGCGGCGTGGTGTTAGGGGAAATCACTGAGAAGACGCTGCGGGCATAAACGTAACGGCGACGCAGCCATAGAATGTCACTGGGTTACTCGAGTGGTAATTATTGCTCGGTAAGGCGAACTGGTAATCCGGCAGTAACATGAAGTAATATGGTCAAGTGACTAGGTACAGTCACGTTCCATTTCAAAGCAGCACATATTTTTAACTTGCAGTGCAAGCAGGGAAAGTGATTGCGGAAAATGACTGTCTGTCAGATTCATTAATTTTACTGTAAATGGAAACGAGAAAAGTGTGAGTGTGGCGACAGAGAATGCTACGGAGTGTGCAGGAAGTTGTTGCAAGTAAGAACTATGTAAGCCAGTAGTGGATAAGAAATGAAAAATTGATAAAACGACAGTTAAGTGTTTTGTGTAATAATTTGTCTAAAAGTAACTAAATAAAAACATTTGACGCTTTTTCGACTGATGCTCAAAATCGTCTACAGCAAATATGGCGTTTCTAATATTTCCATAATATATTTATTTCTTAGTTTTAGAAAAATCGTTTCACAATACATGTGGCCGATTTTTTAGGTTTCCTTTTATTTGATAATGGTGTTTTATTATTAGGTCTATGAAGGGAGTTAAAGAAATTCAATATTTTGAGAGGTGGTAGTGTTGCCTGAAGCAAAACAAAAATGTCCAGTAAACAAGGAAACTAAAATAAGTAAGTTAAGAGCAATGAGAATTTCTTCTTCTTCGCTACTGTGCGAAAATTTCTTCTTCCGCAAGCTATTTGCTCTTACGAACAACCTACTGAATGCAGTAAACAAATGAGGACGCAGTTCTCTGTTATTGTAATTTGTAAAACCAACGAATGTGAATGCGAAATGAAGATTGTGGTGACACACTCACCTGTACGGCAGCCTTATGTTTACATTCGACCTTATATAACGCACTTTGGTACACTGGAAGCTCTGTTGTGTCACATTGGCAGAATAATTTGTTCTCATTTGTTGGTCTTTCGTAGTAGCAAAGCTCTTTTCGTCGAAAATATGTGTCCCACAGCAGCGTAGACCTTCTGTTATGCCCTTTAGAGCGCACGTTTATTTTTGCTTAACATCGCACATAGCTTAAGAGAGAACTGAGAAGTTTCAGTTTATGCTGTAAACTGATATTTATTTTAGTTCTTCAAAATGAAAGAAAAGGTTTTGCAATATCTACATCCATGTAATTTATTATTCGCAAATGGCTACACCTTGAAGGAATGAACTCTTTGACACTTCGTTTGCATAGCTAGCAGCTGCTGTTCGTAAGCTCTTTACCTTTTCTCTCAAAACCGTAATTAAGTTCCTTAATCACCCTGATTACCCTTAAGTATTTTAATATTTCGGCACTAACCCATATCCCTCGATGGTGTACCTGATAACCGATTTGTCCATATAGCAGTCTTCGTTAAGCTACGGGCATTGGACAAAAATTTTCCTTGAACACAATAATTAAATTTTTCTTATTTATACTAATTATCCTAATTATTTTCAGTTAAATATATCGAATGCTGTAAAGATAAGCCTCACGTGGGCCAATCTGATATACCATTTGTCCATTTCCGACTCTTCGTTTCGCTATGAAAATTCGGTCCAAAGTGCATCGTGTTATTTTCCGTTAAATCAATAATTAAGTTTTTCTTCATCAAGATTTTTATTTCTGGATCATTGCCCATAGGAAAAAAAACAATAGTTAAAACTTTTACATCAAAAGTATTTCTACAATACAGTTTTGATCGCATGTATGCCGTATCAGAAACCGGTTACAAAACGAAATATACAACGTACGTGCGGTAAAGACTGCTTTATCGAAATAAATTTAATTTTTTTATTACCCTATTTAATTTAAAGAAAATAAATCATTCGTTGAAAATCTAGGCCATACGATAGTCATTGTCATACCACGTTTTCCCATTTCCTAATCGTTCTTTGTCTATGGAAAGCACATAAATATCCACTATGTAATTTGGAGGAAACCTTGGCCAATAAAACAGAAATACAGATGCCCTCATGAATGTTGAAGTGAAGGAGTTATAGCGGATATGAGTCTTACAGAAGTGTAATTTTAAGAAATTCGTAAAATTGGCAATAACAATAAAGAAATTCCTCATTATTGTTAGTGACTGTTATTTGCTTATATACAGTCGACTTTTGCTAATTCGACAACAAGTGTCTGGCGCAGGTGTTACACCGCTTACTGCTGTTAAAATGGCAAGTTATTAAGATTTAACTGAGTTTCAAACTGGTGTTATAGTCGAAGCACGAGCGATGGGACATACCATCTCCGAGGTAGCGATGAAGTAGAGATTTTCCCGTACGACCATTTCAAGACTATCAGGAATCCGATGAAACGTCAAATCTCCGACAGCGCTGTGACCAGAAAAAGATACTGCAAGAACAGGATCAATGACGGCTGAAGAGAATCGCTCAGTGTGACAGAAGTCCAGACCTTCCGCAAACTGCCGCACATTCCAAAAAAATGATTCAAATGACTCTGGGCACTATAGGACTTAACATCTGAGGTCATCAGTCCCCTAGAACTTAGAACCACTTAAGCCTAACTAACCTAAGAACATCGTACACATCCATGCTCGAGGCAAGATTCGAACCTGCGACTGTAGCGGTCGCGTGGTTCCAGACTGAATCGACTAGAACCGCTCGGCTGCACATTTCAATGCTGTGCCATCAACAAGTGTCAATGAACGAACCATTCAACGAAACATCATCGACATGGGCTCTCGGAGCCCAAGGCCCACTCGTGTGCCCTTGATGACAGCACGACACAAAGCTTTACGCCTCACCTGGGCCCTTCAATTCCGACATTGGACGGTTGATGACTGGAATCATGTTGCCTGATCGGACGAATCCCGTTTCAAATTGTATTGAGCGGATGGACGTGTACGGGTATGAAGTGAACGTGTACGGGTATGAAGACAGTGCTATGAATCCATGGACCTGCATGTCAACAAGATTCTGTTGAGGCTGGTGGAGGCTCTATAATGGTGTATTGGACCCATGATACGTCTAGATACGACTCTCACAGGTGATACGTATGTAAGCATCCTCTCCGATCACCTGCATCCATTCATGTCCATTGTCCATTCCGACGAACTTGTGCAATTCCAACAGGACACTACAACACCCAAGACGTCCAGAATTGCTACAGTGAGGCTCCAGAAAGACTGTTCTGAGTTTGAACACTTCCCCTGGTCACCAAACTACCCAGATATGAACATTATTGAGCATACCTGGGATGCCTTGCTATACGCTGTTCAGAAGAGATCTCCACCCCCTAGTACTCTTACAGATTTATAGACAGCCCTGCAGGATTTACGGTTTCACTTCCCTCCAGCACTACTTCAGACATTAGTCGAGTCCATGTCATGTTGCGGCGCTTCTGCGTGGTCGACGGGACCCTACACGATATTAGGCGGGTGTACCTGTTTTTTTAGCTCTTCAATGTATGTGCTCTCTGTCCACCATAACTGCTCATTTCTTTTCCCTAATTCTGAACGGACAGAACAAACACCAGTACTAGGACTCCCACAGCCCATAGTCTAACTAATTCAAAAAACTCTACGCAAGGGACATTCTTATATCTTCAAATTATGTTCTACATTTGCATCATATATTCGTCTCAACTTTTAAATATCAAGTTTAGATTTTAAATACAAGCTACTCTCACTTTTCCTACTTGTGCACTATCGGTAAAAACTTGAATGGTTATAGACATTATCCTGTTGCATCATGGCAAGGAGCAATGTTTTAATTTCTTGTGACTTCCCTGAGTTTCCCTTGCTGGATTGGCGTCATTAGTCTTAGAAGACCTTGAACAAGACCCTTTTTTAATCTCCCAATTCAGAAATCGCTTTTCTATGCACTTCAGTACTCCACAATTTGCGTTTCGTACGAGATAGGTGAACGTTAGTCCTCTTTTCGGTTCACCCTGACTTCTTTTCCTCTTGGGCTGTGAAACAATACAGTGTTAATTGTAAAGTTATTGTGTTGATTTTGTTTTGTGAAACAGAGGACTCTGTATAACTTCACAATATCGGCTATCCTCAGTATGGAATACTTATATGTCTTTTCGTTGTGTTTACATTTGAGATAAACTGGTGGACCAGTAGCAGAGTATCTCAAAATGAATTACGAATTTTACTAATTCTGTAGCTTAAAAGCATTAATGCGTCAGTTACAGCAATTATAGTAATCAAGGGAAGAGTGTATTTACCACCTGCTGCACGAAACTGTCAGTGATAACTTACCTTTCCCATTTTTCCATCTTTTCTACGTTTCTGCGTGCCTCAAGCTTTTCTGTCCTCTACAATGGTGTTACGGAAGTGTCGCCAACTTCATGTATTTCAACTCTACTATATCAGGAAATATTCACCAGATCTAGTATTTCCTTTATTAAAATATAAAGCATTTAACGCTTATAAGGCAACAAATATTAGTCTATCTTCTATCATTAACAATGTTTCCATGATATGAAAACACTTAAGTATAACACTAAAGATTTAAGTAGCCCATTGAGAGCAAAAGACGCAACCTTAACAGGCCTGCAAACCTGATAGACTAATGAGACAGTATAGATGGTTTTGTAGGTAACTATAGACGGATACAGATGGTTTTGAATGTCACTGTTATTTTTTTCAAGATTTCTTGTTGCAATTTAGTGTATGTTGATACAAACACGTTCGTACATCAATTTAGAATTCCTTCATGTATTAGACGACATGCTTAACACCGTTCTAGAGGTTTTCGAATTTCGAGGATTCGTTTTGACTAAGTAAGGAATAATTCAAAATATTGAAACTTTGTATCACAACGAGGTTCTGAAGGTGTTGTTGGGTAATACAGAATATGGTCAGACGTCCAAAATAACAGCTTTGCCAGCAATGGCTGTGGCTGATGAAATATGGGAAAATATTACCTCGGCGATTATTTCGAACTGTTTACAGAAATGCAGAGTCATCAGGGAGCCACGTATAAGCTGCAACAACGAGAGAGCGGAGAAATGGACTCGGATTTCCACGAAACCTAGACACGTCATCTTGATTTACGAAAGACATTGCGTTTGATTATTTCGTGTATTTTCACGATCTCGTAGAAGACTATAGTGCCCTAAATGACGCTTATGTTCAGTGATGTTCCGGGTGACAAGAACTATGACTTTTCAGAAATGTGGGTCTTTCTTTTGAAACGTTAAAGTAAATAAAAAAATGGTTCAAATGGCTCTGAGCATTATGGTACTTAGCTTATGAGGTCATCAGTCCCCTAGCAATTAGAGCTACTTAAACCTAACTAACCTAAGGACATAATACACATCCATGCCCGCGGCAGGATTCGAACCTGCGACCGGAGCGGTTGCGCGGTTCCAGACTGTAGCGCCTAGAACCGCTCGGCCACAACGGCCGGCTAAAGTAAATAAATATTACTTACAGGGAAAAAAGAAAACAAATTTCGTATAATTTGCGTTCTAGTTTCTAGTTGGTCCTTCCACCTGTGAAGAAATACAGATAGTATTGTAAGTATAGCACTATTTTGCAACTTTGTTTTCTAGAATACACCGATAATTCCATTTTGTCTTGTCCCACCCCAGTCGTACGTGAAATCGAACTGTTAGTTATTCTGACTTGAATTTAGAAGTATCGAAAGTGAACTCTATATGTAGAACTGCTGACAACATAAAGAATAGACGTAACAATATAAAATGCAGTCAGCTGGCTAAACATTCGTGTTTAAAATTTTAATTAATAGCATTAAACATTTAAAATCTCCGAGTACGATGGTTGCATTCCATAGCTGACAAAGAAAGCACCTTTTATGAGAACTCTATGCTGATAGAAAGACTGAAGACGATAAAATATTCGGAAAAATATTCTATTCAACGGCTGTTATAGGTTTTCCGTAGAGAAATTCGTAGCGGAAGGACTGTTGTATTGTTTTGCGAATGCCTTTCGAGTTCGCTGCAAAGTCGGAAACTCCATAGCCACGAAAGCAATTGTTCGCCGTTTAATCCTAACAACAGCAGATTGTGTATAGCGAATAGCAGCAGTGTGCCCGAGTGAGCTGGCAGCCTAAATTAGTGACTTCGTATTCTTTTCGTTCACCTCTTCAAAGCCACACAAAACACGACCGCGGTCATTTTCGCCCGCAGCATTCGTGCAATGCCTGCATCGCGTCAATCGCGTTAATCAATTATTCCACATGTATTATTCAGCCCACAGCCAGCAACCGTTTGCGCAATACTCCCAGAGTGATGCTTCAGTATTTTCATTTCACTGATTCCGCGTTAGCTGCATTATCGACGGCTGACCGCTCTGAAAGGCCGCCGCAAACAAGGATTTGTGCGTTATACTGCACGGACTTTCACAATATTCGTCTCTTGGTGGAGCGAACCAGATCTCGTTCTTCATGATGTTTATGGCCACCACTTATAACACACTTTGCTTCATCGTATGTATTAAAGCTTGTAAATCTGAGACACATTCGGGGATACCTGGATTAAAAGCGCAAATGAAAGTGGCTCGACAAAAAGGGAGAATTTCGTACTTCAAAGGAAGTGAGTGAGGCTACAGTTCAAAGCGTCTACGTCAACGCCCACACTGGCGCTAGAGACGGAGCACAAGTTACGAGCGTGGGAAGACGAGAGGCCTCTTCAGTCCCAAAGGAAACATCGATAAAGCCGTTCTCACACGGGACGAGGCAGCTAACGTGTACATGGACTCGTACAGGACTCCAACGCTAGGCAGCGCCTTCGCCAGACGGGACGACCTGGTTATTGTCATCTGCACTCTCAGCGCTGTCTAGTGGCCGCTGTCGCCTTTATTTGGCTCGCGGACAATACAGTTTCTTTACGAAAATGGACTCTGTTAGCGACCGTCGGAGAAGACTGAAGATAATCGCGAAGAAGATTCTGGATGCCTTGAACAGCCAAGTGCTGGTAGAGAAACACTACATAATGCTGTACAACGCTCTGAGATTCATACTAACAGAAGTTATTTGTTAATTGAATTTGCATTCCATTTTCCGTTTTTCATTTAATATGGTTAGGGTATAGTGTCCAAATTTAATTTGAGCAAGCATAATATCCTTAGCCTCGACGTTGCATTGGCTGTCGACACTCTGATACAACGTACTGCATCATATAGATTCCAAGATCGGGATTCATTTACTAATTTAATTTGAGTGGAAGAGGAGATTTCTTCAAAGCTGCTCACCTTCACTGAAAAAGATGCTTGTCGGCAAGATGCAAATATGAGCCAGCCCATAAATCCGGAAGTGGGTACATACTCAAGAGCCAAAGTAACTGGTACACCTGCCTCATATCGTGTGGGTCCCCAAGAGCACGCAGAAGTGCCGCAACAAGACGTGCCATGGACTCGATTAATGCCTGAAGTAGAGCTGGAGGGAACTGACACCATGAATCCTGCAGAGTACGAGATTTCTTCTGAACAGCACGTTGCAAGGCATTCCAGATATGCTCAATAATGTTCGTGTCTGGGGAGTCTGGTGGCCAGAGGAAGTGTTTAAACTCAGAAGAGTGTTTCTGGAGTCACTCTGCCGATATTTTGGTCTTTTAAGGTATCTCACTGTCCTGCTGTAATTTCCAAAGTCTGTCGGAATGCACAATGGACATTAATGAATGCAGGTGATCAGACAGGATGCCTGCGCACGTGTAACCTGTCAGAATCGTATCTAGACGTATCAGGGGTCCCATATCACTCCAACCGCACGCGCTCCATACCATTATACAGGGTGTTACAAAAAGGTACGGCCAAACTTTCAGGAAACATTCCTAACACACGAAGAAAGAATATATGTTATGTGGACATGTGTCCGGAAACGCTTACTTTCCATGTTAGAGCTCATTTTATTACTTCTCTTCAAATCACATTAATCACGGAATCGAAACACACAGCAACAGAACGTACCAGCGTGACTTGAAACACTTTGTTACAGGAAATGTTCAAAATGTCCTTCGTTAGCGAGGATACATGCATGCACCCTTCGTCGCATGGAATCCCCGATGCGCTGATGCAGTCCTGGAGAATGGCGTATTGTATCATAGCCGTCCGCAATACGAGCACGAAGAGTCTTTCTATTAGGTACCGGGGTTGCGTAGACAAGAGCTTTCAAATGCCCCCATAAATGAAAGTCAAGAGGGTTGAGGTCAGGACAGCGTGGAGGCCATGGAATTGGTCCGCCTCTACCAATCCATCGGTCACCGAATCTGTTGTTGAGAAGCGTACGAACACTTCGACTGAAATGTGCAGGAGCTCCATCGCGCGTGAACCACATGTTGTGTCGTACTTGTAAAGGCACATGCTCTAGCAGCACAGGTAGAGTATCCCGTATGAAATCATGATAACGTGCTCCATTGAGCGTAGATGGACGAAACTAAAATGAGCTCTAACATGGAAATTAAGCGTTTCCGGACACATGTCCACATAACATCTTTTCTTTATTTGTGTGTGAGGAATGTTTCCTGAAAGTTTGGCCGTACCTTTTTGTAACACCCTGTAGAGCTTCCACCACCTTGAACAGTCCCATCCTGACATACAGGTCCATGGTTTCATGATGTTGTCTCCATACCCGTAACGCCCATCCGCCTGATACTGATACAAGCTGAAAGCAGACTTGTCCGACCAGGCAACATGTGTCCAGTCATCAACAGTCCTATGTCGTTGACGGGCCCAGGCGAGCCAAACAGCTATGTGTGGTGCAATCATCAAGGGTACACGAGTGGGCTTTCGGCTCCGAAAGCCTACATCAATGATTTTTCGTTGAGTACTTCGCACGCTGACACTTGTCAATGGCTCCGCACTGAAATGTGCAGCAATTTGCGGAAGTGTAGGAATTATGTCACACTCAATGATTCTCCTCAGTCGTCGTTGGCTCCGTTCTTGCAGGATCTTTTGCTGGCCGCAGCGATGTCGGAGAGTTGATGTTTTTCCTGATTTCTTGTACTCACGGTACGCTAGTGAAATGGCCGTCAGGGAAAGTCCCCACTTCATCGCTACCTCGGAGATGCTACGTCGTATCGCTCGTGTGCCGACTGTAACAACATGTTCAAACTCTCTTAAATCTTGATAACCTACCATTCTATCAGCAGTAACCGATCTAACAACTGCGCCGGACACTTGTTGCCTTCTATAGGCATTGCCGCCTGCATTGCTGTATTGTGCCTGAGTATGTATCCCTGTTGTGAATATACATTCATATACCAGTTTCTTTGGCTCTTCAATGTATATATTTTACAGAAAGTTTCATAATCACAAAATCTTCCAGTGTTTAACTTGTGTTTACCTTCTGATACAGGATGACAGTCACTTTACGATTTCTGTGCATTGGAGAAAGATTCCAGTCCTTGGCTTTTGAAAGAAGAATTGCCATAAATTCGTTATTTATAATAAATAACATCGACTTTTCAGATAGTACTTGTATTAAATGAAAATTAAAGTCTCAAAAACTTACAGACATCAAAATGGTTCAAATGGCTCTCAGCACTATGGGACCTAACATCTATGGTCATCAGTGCCCTAGAACTTAGAACTACTTAAACCTAACAAACCTAAGGACAGCACACAACACCCAGCCATCACGAGGCAGAGAAAAGCCCTGACCCCGCCGGGAATCGAACCCGGTAACCCGGGCGTGGGAAGCGAAAACGCTACCGCACGACCACGAGATGCGGGCGACATCAACATGTTAAAACAATATTTGAAAGCGGATGGACGCCAACCTCGTATGTATTATCTCTTATTTCTTGCGTCCACAACCCTGTCAAATGCGCTACAGACTAGATACTGTATCTGCAAATGATATATGATATTTAATATACAATATTTTATGAAGAGATGCGCTTTTATAGATAATTATTGTGCCGTATAAATGGTGTACCATTTAACTTGACCACTCTAAATATCTGTTTGTCCAGATGAAAATTACAAAATGTTTGCAGCAAATGTTCTTTAGCCGTTAGTTGGACATCAATCAGCATGATTGCCTTCGTTGTAGCTTTGTTTTCTACAAAGGAATGAACAGCGGTGTGACTTTTTTAAATGGCACGTGGTATTTTTTATTTGGTAATTCATTTACTCTCCTAAAGACCTATTCAAAATGTATCACAGTGTAATTTTCACTGAAAGACAGTGTTATTAATTATATAACACAACACTGATGTTGACACTCCCAGCACTTAGTGCAGGTACTAGGGGTAATGGAACAAATCCATCTGCTGACGTTGACAGAGGACAAATGTGAGCATAAGTAGAATGCACATCCATCATTCCGTCAACCATCGTCAGTTGAAGAGTTGCGTGAGTAGAATGTACACCAACGAAGAGAAGGTAGAAATGCAACTCATCTATGGGGAATGTAATGCGCAGGATGAAATCGCTTAGGACTGGAAGGTGGTGGGCGGGAATAAACCATTAGGACAATTTTAGGTAAAAGACCATTTATTGGCAGTAACTGCATTGAAATTGGTCACATAATAGCCACAGCGTAGTCAGGGGCGAAACGTAGTTTGCATAGCTAAGGGAAAGTGGTGTCTGCCGTTCAGACAAGTCCGACTGGCGTGCAGCTACTGAAAAAACGAGGTCCATGGTGCCGCAGCACCGGGAAGATCAGGAGATGGAGACTGCTACAGGGCGCGCAATCGAGAGAGAGCCCTGTCAGAGGGCAGCAGAGTACATCCTGCATGGCCACGCGGCTTCCTCAGCCCTGATTGGTCAGAAGCTGAGAAACCCACGGTGGTTGCATGGAAATTTCCAGAGCCTGGCCTGCTCAGCATCGCAGAGATGGCGTTCCTTATCAGCACACGAGGGAGGTGCATGATCGAGATTGCCTACCCCGACTCTGGCTTGCTGTTGCTGGACCATGGAACAGGAAAATTACAGGCAGCCAAAGCTGCCGGCTACTGCTTGGGAATAAAGTGGCTTTTAAAAGCAAATACAAAATAAAATAAAATTCACTACTATTGGGCTACTATCTGGCTCATCCTTACACTCGTTCCCGTTCCGTGGGAGCAGAGAAAGTATGTGAATTCGATCAATGTAATTAGTATGTAAAAAAAAGGTCCAAATGGCTCTAAGCATTATGGGACTTAATATCTGAGGTCATGAGTCCCCTAGACTTAGAACTACTTAAACCTAACTAACCTAAAGACATCACACACATCCATGCCCGAGGCAGGATTCGAACCTGCGACCGTAGCAGCAGCGTGTTTCCGCAATGAAGCCACAGCGGCCGGCTAATATGCTAATGTAGACAAGTTAATTTGTAAAAAAAAGTGGTTATTTGACTGTTAAATATTCCCACAGAAGACGACAGGGATCTTAAGCTATGGGTGGGTATAGATACTTTACGACCTCCTAGGAGTCGCAAAGGGGCTTACATACGTAAACAATATTATGTGTATACAAGGGCAAGGAATAAACATTATAAAACATCAAAACAAAATTACATTGATAATAAGTGTAGATGAAATACATTAGAAAATAACAGTTTGAAGGAGGCAAACCATATTTTTGTGGACTCCTACCTCCACTGAACGTATTTATGTGATTCAGAATGAGAAGTGACGAATATACACGTCACCACTGGAGTCACATGCAGGGGCGAGTGGCGAGAGGCGGTGATTTGTGTTGTCCTCGGCGGGCAGCGCACAAGCTGCCGGCGAAAAGAGGGTGTGGCTGTGGACAAGCCATTCACTGGAACTCAGCGCAGTGGGGTATAAGTGGAGGTTCACATGTGTCAAACACGTTTAAAATGGGAGTTAACACCAGGAAAGCACTTCACTAAACTGCACAGGTTTTTACATTGGTAGATAACACAGTTTCACTTTTAAAGCTAAGGGAGGGCACATGCCTGATAGGTTTTTCCTTCGAGTCATGGGCGATATTCACCAGGAGGCGGGGGTTCTGGAACCACTGGAGGGGACGGTCTTAGTCGTTTGCAAAAAAAAAAAAAAAAAAAAAAAAAAAAAAGGTTCAAATGGCTCTGAGCACTATGGGACTTAACATCTGTGGTCATCAGTCCCCTAGAACTTAGAACTACTTAAACCTAACTAACCTAAGAACATCAGACACATCCATGCCCGAGGCAGGATTCAAACCTGCGACCGTAGCAGTCGCGCGGTTCCGGACTGAGCGCCTAGAACCGCTAGACCACCGCGGCCGGCAACCGTTTGCAAAATCCCTTTTTGTACAAGATCCATATCAGTACAATAATAAGAAGAGCAGTGACTGTGGTTACTGTGGCGCTGGGTATAATGGTTGTATGTAGTTTAGTAGCTGTTTGCCATTCATTTAGATGCGCTAACAGGCGATCGTAAGAAATTTGTCCTTGCTCATGTTTTAAAAGGTCATCATTTGACGTTAAGAGGTGATCATTTGATAGTTAAAGTAGGATAATCAGCAGACAGAGGTACCATGAATGAGCTATCTGGTAGGAAAAAGGTAGGTAAATGGGCATGAATACCAAGTGAGTAAGCGATAGTGGCATAAAATTCTATTATTGGCGTGATAACAATGTGGGCGGGGGGTCAGCACACAGCTACGTCAGAGCATCACATGGCAGATGACTTCAAGGCTGTCCGGCGCTACGTCAGAGCGGCGCACATACAGGATGGCAGCCAGCCAAGGAATATTTTAGGGAATTAGTTTAAAAAATTTATTTCAAAGGCCCAGTGGGATCTTTACAGGTTTTCTCCCAGTAATATTCACGCTGTATCTACGTGACACAAGTCAGTTGTCTTTCAAAACTGAGGCAGTTCTGTCAATTTAAAGTTGCTGACAGGAGACACCGTGATCCCTCTGATGAAACTGCTAGGTAATTCACGCCATTGATTTTAGCCAATAGTGTGCGCGGGATAATGATCACGTGTGTGGACGCCGGAGCGTCCTGTAATGCAGAACACAGTTCCTTCACCGGCCACTGTGGCCGAGCGGTTCTTGGCGCTTCAGTCTGGGACCGCGTGACCGTTGTGGTAGCAGGTTCGAATCCTGACTCTGGCGTAGACGTATGTGATGTTCTCAGGTTAGCTAGGTTTAACAAGTTCTAAGTTCTAGGGGACTGATGACCTCAGATGTTAAGTCCCATTGTGCTCAGAGCCATTTCAATCTTTTTTTTTTTAACAGTTGCTTCTCTCTCTTGTAATCCAAACCTCAAGCAGACCAGATGTCTTTTTGGAAGGAAGAGCTTCTGGCTCTGCTTTCACGACCGGTCACCGACAAAAGTTAACATGAACCGCTTCCCCTTCTGTTACCCATTTCATTTAATTGTTCGACCTCCTAGACTGGCCTGAACCTGCTAACTGTCGACCCCACACGCGCCTTTTGTACCCGTATATCGAAGTACATACTCTTAATTGCACTTAATTCCCTGTTTTGTCATTTAACGGCCATCCTGGATGCCCACTATCAAATCCTGACCGCTCGACCTCCTACACTCTGCCGCCACGGGGCATATTTAACAACCTTATTCCCCACTCCCTGCCATTTATAGATTAACATTTGTGTCAAAAGTTTCTCTCCCCATCCCCAAACCACGTAATCTTTACAATTGGTGTGAGAAGTGGGATTACGCGTGTCATTACGCTAGATGCGTTGATACAGAGTGTTCAGTTTAAAATTACATAATGCGTTAGTAAACCGGTTCATAACTGACAGATACGTCACAACAATTACGTAGTTAGGCGTTATATATAAAACGTATTCAAGTAAATTCAATATCTTCAATAGTGCATAAATGCTAGCTTGTTACCCAGATCCTCCTATACAATAAGCTTTTGTCACAACAAAGATGACACAGTAAGTGAGAAGGGTCTCAGCAATAGAGACGTATGTATGTGGACGGAGTGAAGGATAGCGTGGTACTCTGAAAAGAAGTAAGAAATGAAATAGAAGCTTTGGAGTGTTGGAATCTAAGAAGGAATTATGACAGATCCAAAACACAGGAAACCGAAAGCATAATGAATTGAATTAGAAATGACTAAGTTGAGCGTAATTTTGAAGGACTTTTCATTTATGAAGCTGTAGTGTATGGCGAATCGTTGACACGACGGCATCGCCTATTTAACCGTGTATACGACAATGCTGCGATTCCAAGATAGCTATTACATGCTTCTTCTTAAAACTCGACATCTCTCAGATAAAAAAGAACTTTACTGTACGACCAAATTCGCCGTCTTCATCCTGTCACCATTTGTGACTAAACTCGCCATCTCTATAATTCCTAGGTGCTGGCCTCATCGGGCCCAGCTAGTTGCCTAAAACTCCATCTATCCTTGGGTACATCCCAGTGTCCTGGGACACGTCATACAGTTAAGTAATAATACTTCAGTAGTCAGAGATCCTCCAGAAAATACAATGGAAGAATAATGTCAAAGAAGGCTCAAGTTCTGAACTGGCGGTTAGCTGCAGGCTAGACGCGGTTTGCGTCTGACAGCGCCTGATCAGCGTCGACAGAGAGCACGAAACACTATTCTCGTGAACTCTTCTTAATCATGAAAGATTAAAGTCTAACTGTGTTAGTTCACATGAACTGAATAGTTTTGTGTTGGAATTCGCCCGGATGATAAACTCCAAAACGCGTTGTTCTGTTGATAGTTGAAAGATGAAAGTGGTTAGAACGGACTATGTCGCGAAACTGAAAAGTGAAAGAACGACAGAGACAGCTAGGGATCCGTGTGATTGCCGGTCGCGTCATGCTAGGTACGTGCCCTTGCGGAAGTGGTTCTCTTGTTCATCCAATAGACTAGGTGTATGGCCAAAGTTTGCTTGTCCTGTGGGCGTTATTCACTCCGTTTAGGTTATCTATCATGGGAGTAGGCATGTGGCATGTCCCTCCAAACAAAAATCCAAATAAAAATGAGGTAAAATATGGTTACGTCTTAAATTACCCTTCCAAAAAAGTTACTTACCTAGAACATTATTAATAAGCAGTTAAATATTGGGCAATACTTGGAAACTTACTCTGGCATACTTGGAATCCAAGAAGCATCCTCATCATTCTAGTAGCACAGGTACACATGGAAACACTAGGTTCATCGACACAAATACTCAATTACTGGTGCTGGTAAAGTTCTAGCAACACTCTCTAATAATTGATAATAAAACATAGGCAAAATGAACAATAATAAAAATTGTACACAGACATAAGTAACTGGCAACCCATCACAGTGAAACAAGCTTTTTTGCAAAACCGGGACAGAAGGAAAAGTACAAAATATTATTGCTTTTACACAAAACTTCCTTATTCTCCAGTTACATTTTGTAGCAAAATAAGTGTAAATGTTCTCTGTTATTCTTTGTATGCTTTTGTTTGTATCTCCATACCGAATGGTAGGAACTTCCTTCAGTTATCAGATCAATAATTGCCATTACCTTCCTCAATATTATCAAACATTTGGTATAATATTTCCTGCGTTATTTGTACTTCTGGTGTATAACTATGTAAGGTTAATTGTTGGCAGTCCCCTAGCCTTTTTTGCTGAGTTTTGTTTCTTGTTCCTTTTGTTAATTTTCTCACCTACCTGCTTCCTAATACTCGTTGACACCGGTACTGGTTGCCTCTCGTTCACGTTGACCAAACTTACCTGTCAGCGGTTTTGTTTGTAATAAAATTAGAGTCCAACTGTCAAGTGTAGAAGGTATAGGAAGGAAAGTAATTTCCTTAGTATTATAAATGTGCTTAAAGTTATACAAAATGTTCGTGGTAGAGTGGTTTAGAATTCTGTGTTGAGAACCAATGCTGCTTAGAGCGCTGGAGATTCAGCAGGTGACATGCTCATATGATTGCGGAGTACTGACGTTACATATATGACTGGCTCGAATTGGAGCAACAGTAGCGCTGACATCTGCGGCCAGATATGTCCGTTTTACTGCACCTCATCACGGCAAGGCGTCGAGCATTAAATAACTCCAGGGTAATTTTCAGCGAAAACAGGGTCCAGTGATTATTTTATAGCACTAACGGTGATTACCAACGTAACTAGGGTACTTATTATTGTAGAGAGAGGCGAGGATGACTTCTGAAGTGAATCCTTACAGGTCATGGGTTCGCTGCTAGTAGAGGCTGTCTCTTTCCAAACGGAAGTAAGAGGCAGTTTTAGATTTTATTCTGATTATTAATCAGAAAATTAATCGTCGATAAAGCAGATTCCAGACTGAGATTCATTGGAAGAATCCTAAGGAAATGCAGTCCGAAAACAAAGGAAGTAGGTTACAGTACACTTGTTCGCCCACTGCTTGAATACTGCTCACCAGTGTGGGATCCGTACCAGATAGGGTTGATAGAAGAGATAGAGAAGATCCAACGGAGAGCAGTGCGCTTCGTTACAGAATCGTTCAGTAATCACGAAAGCGTTACGGAGATGACAGATAAACTCCATTGGAAGACTCTGCAGGAGAGACGCTCAGTAGCTCGGTACGGGCTTTTGTTGAAGTTTCGAGAACATACCTTCACAGAGGAGTCAAGCAGTATATTGCTCCCTTGTACGTATATCTCGCGACGAGACCATGAGGATAAAATCAGAGAGATTAGAGCCCACACAGAGACATACCGACAATCTTTTTTTTTCCACGAACAATACGAGACTGGAGTAGAAAGGAGAATTGATAGAGGTATTGAAAGTATCCTCCGCCACACACCGTCAGGTGGCTCGCAGAGTACGGATGTAGATGTAGATTATTACTCTGTTGAAGGTCACTTGCCGCGCGGGATTAGCCAGCGGTCTCGGCGCTGCAGTCATGGGCTATATGGCTGATCCCGGCGGAGGTTCGAGTCCTCCCTCGGGCATGGGCGTGTGTATTTGTCCTTACGATAATTTCGCTTAAGTAGTGTGCAAGCTTAGGGACTGATGACCTTAGCAGTTAAGTCCAATAAGATTTCACACACATTTGAACATTTTTGAAGCTCACTTGCAGGGTATTGAATTCGGGCTTTTATCTTTCCCTTCTTTACAACTCTTGGTTAGTATGTACATAAAACATTCTCAATGATGCTGTGGGAACAGATTACAAATTAATTTCAGTAGTAGTGTTATTAACAAAGGTAAAAGTGGTCGCACATAAAGTGTAATTGTTTCCGGTATTTTTCTTTTGCTAACATCGTTTACCGCACTAGGCGACATGACGCAGACACTGAAGGAGTGCAGGGTGTGGTCTTTCTCACCAGTCATTTCTTTTGCCTGGGGCTAGATACAATGCAGATGGCGGGGTCTGGCCCTAACAGGGGGCGGAGAGGGTGAATGCAGAACAGAGCTTTTGTATGTGTGGAGGCTGGGTTGTGTCAAGTTCATCAGGGTGATCACTAAGACCCATCTTATGTTGTTCACGACAGTTATTCATGGAGGATCTCTCTCTCTCTCTCTCTTTTTTTTTTTTTTTTTTTTTTTTTTTAGCGACCCAGATAACTTGATCGTTAAACTTTGCGGAACTATTGTGATTCATTTACTCACGTAGTTCCTCTGTTCTTCTGAAATGTTCGTAATTTTATGGATTTTTATACTTTTGCATGGATTGTAATGACGACTTCACTCTCTCAGATATCATTTTCTTGGACCTAGTAGCTAATAACATCTGAACTGGACACTAATGTTGGAGCTGTTATTCTGAATTAGCATTAACTTGGTTTTTACTGATCTTTACTGCACGGTACGATGGCATCTCAAACTCGTTCCTTTTCCTGACATGTTTCCCACACACTGGTCATTCACAGAATAAGTATCACAGCAAGGCCCGCCATCCTTGATGACATATAGATCTGTTTATTAACCGCGAGAGTGGTAATACAACATAGCTGTAGACCGGTCTGAAATTCCAATGTGTCCTATTTTTGGCGCTATAGGCGGTGTTTACAAGGAAAAACTTCTTTTCTCTCTCGATTTTGTTCTTTAGTGAAAATTCAAATAAACGACACGAATGGATTTCCATTATTGGGTAAGACTAGTAAAATCTATAGAGCAATAGTACGCTTGTGGATTTATTTTTCAAACTATCTTCTTGGATTTACTGGTTACGCTACAGTGTATGAAAGGTGTAGCGTGGGCGCTGGATCCAGTGTGGCTGAGGCACATGGCCTGCGTGGTGAAGGGAGGCGGCGAAGAGGGGCGAGGGGAGAGGAGTGAGCAGGAACGTCTCTACAAGACGTTGACTTAGGCAGCTGGAAGCGGGGCGATATAGGGGCCGCAGATGTGTGTGTGTGTGTGTGTGTGTGTGTGTGTGTGTGTTTGTGTGTGTGTGTGTGCGGGGGGGTGGGGCGGGGGCAAGGGGCAAAGGGGCATCACAAAGTGGCAAGGAGTGGCGAAATCCTAATGGCCACTCACTTGGCAGGCAAGTGAGAGGGGAATGAAGGAGGCGCAGCGTCGCCAAGTGGCGGGGAGGGGCATTTACTTCAATGGATACGTACATATCTCTAAAAAAACCAGAGACATTTAACATGTTTACCTGATTTATCTCATTTTGCTGTTTTAGTCAATGTTTTGTCAACTCGTGTAATTTTGTCCCTATTTACAAACAGCTGTGGCCAGCAGGCTCTACCTGGCAGTAACTACTCGACTTTCTCTTTGGCATTTAATATACAGAAACACGTAGCATCATAAAAACTTACCTTGTTGTCTCTTCAACATTGCATTATGAAAGCAATAAAATAGCACTTAAGGAAGACTCCTTGTTATTATCGGTGCATGATCATTAGCTAAACATACATGTAATGGGGCGTGTTTCAAATGGCAGGTAGATGGCAGCATGTTGTCGCTGATCCAGTGGCAGTTACAAAGACAGGTTGCTAACATGTTATTATTGTAAAGCCTTAACAGCTGTTTCTGTTGACTGTTCACTGAGTCAACAGGTGAAGTGTAAATCCCTTGACATACACTGGATTAATTGATTCCTACCTCTGCGTGTTCAACCGACAAAGACACGTTTTCCTTTTCTCCGTTACTAAGGAGTGTTTGCGTTTCCAATTATCTACTGCTATGACAACATTACTGGAGACATTAAATGATGCAAGACAAAATGATTACAGAAACTCCAATCAATTCCATTAACATGTGACATCCTAAATCCTATTACCAATGGTTGCCAATTCTTATGTATACTTATAACTAACATGCACAACTTAAATAAATATATAGCGAAAACGGTAGTTGCCATCAATTAATTCTCTTGCCTCACTCAGGACTTTTCCACCTGATTACATGTCATACAGGACCTAATCCCTGAACGTAACCCTCAGGGGTGTTTTGATCTTAGAGCGTATTTATGTTGCAGTCTAGATGGTTGTATTACCTTCTTTCTTGCTTTCTTGCGTGGAACTAATGGTGTAACAGGCTCTGTTTCACTATCGAGCGGGGATGGCTCAGAATCCTTACAACTTTAACCTGTCGAAATGAACGATCACTGTATGTTCTGCTGACTGAATTTCCCAAAGCCCAAGGACAAGTGGCTTCTGGCACTTGCTGTAACGGAACCTTTGTTCGGCGTGGCAATGACCGCTTAACGCAGGGGCGAGCAATTTTGTATATACTTTTGTACATCTCTCCATCTGCCTTCCCAGATATAATGGGCGGCTATTCGACAATTAGTGGTGTGAAGACCATTATGACATGCTTGCAGGCTATCGTGACATTGTGCTATTATCTTATGATGTAGTTCTTTTGGAATTACCACCCGTTTACCCAATGGGGTTTTTCAATACAAAATTCCATCTTCAACAGAAAATTCAGGCAATGTTTCATACTTCTGACATTCAACATCTCTTTGCCGTGCTTCCCTCAATTCTTCAATAGAAACATCATTAGTAAGATTCACTCTAACTTTCCGGCTTAACGCATCGGAGTTTTTATGCAACTTGCCCGGTTTATGTTTTACCTAATATTCGAACTCGCTCTATTTTAAAGGCCAACGAGGCAGCCTGATACTAGGATCTTTTAAACTTAACAACCACTGTAATGCGGCATGATCACTGATGACAGTAAACTTTCTCCTGTACAAATAGCGTCGAAAATAGGTTACACCAAACATGAGTGCTAAGAGTTCCTTCTCGGTTGCACTGTAATTTAATTCTGCTTTGTTAAGCTGTCAAGACGCATAACCAATTGGTCATTCTTCTCCGTCAATTTCTTGTGACAGGATGGCTCCTACAGCATAATCGGAGGCGTCTACCGACAGAGTGAATGGTTTTTTCAAAATCTGGGTATGCTAGTACAGACGCACTAGTTAAATCATGTTAGATTTGTGGCACTGCTTCATCACATTCCTTGGTCCAGGTAAAACTAGCTCCTTTTGTCAATAATTTAGCCAGTGGCTTAGCAATGGTAACACAATTGTTTACAAAAAGTCTGTAATAAATAGCAAGGATTAAAAATGACTGTAATTCATTGGTATCTGTTGGTGTTGGAAATTCCTTTACTGCTGTGGTCAAATGGGGAACCAATTTGACATCTTCTTCACTTATTATATGTCACAAATATTGTACCTGCGGTTGGGCAAATGCACACTTTTCCAGTTTCACACTCAAGTGAGCTCCTTTTCAACCTTTCCAAAACATCCTTCAGCCTTTCTGCATGTTCTTTGATGGTTTTAGAAAAAATAATAATGTCATCTAAATATACCAAGCATGTTGTGGTTTTCAATCCGCGCAACAACAAATCTGCAAATCTTTGAAAAGTGGCGGGTGCATTCCTCAAACCAAAGGGCATTCTTACAAATTCGTATAATCCTGTAGGTACAACAAAAGCAGTTTTATGGCAGTCCTGGGCTGCAACAGGGATTTGATGTTATCCAGAGCGTAAGTCAAGGGTGGTGAAATACTTGCAATTTCCTAATAGCTGTAATTTTTCGTCAATGCACGGTAAGATATATATGTCTGGAGTAGTACTCGATTCACTGCCCTCATATCGACACTCAGACGATAGGCTTTGTCCGCAGCTCGTGGTCGTGCGGTAGCGTTCTCGCTTCCCACGCCCGGCGAGGTCAGGGATTTTCTCTGCCTCGTGGTGACTGGGTGTTGTGTGCTGTCCTTAGGTTAGTTAGGTTTAAGTAGTTCTAAGTTATAGGGGACTGATGACCATAGATGTTAAGTCCCATAGTGCTCAGAGCCATTTTTTGAATGATAGGCTTTCGGTCCGTTTACTAACTTTTCTGGCACGACGACCACGGGGGATGCCCACGAAGTTGAGGAGGACTGAATGATTCCAGCAGCTAATTGCTGCTGAATCGTATCCTCGACTACAGACTGCAAATGATATGGTAAACGGTATGGTTTTTGCGCAATCGGCCGCGCTTCTCCGGTCGGAATTTCGTGCTGAACCAAATCCGTGGATGGTAGAAACTGCCTCTCTCCAAACAACCAAGAAACTTCCTCTAACACTGGCTGCAACATCTTTTTCTCCTCAACGTTTAAATTACTCAACTTCTCAGTCAACTGATTCCTTAATAACGACGCGACATAACTCACTTCTCTGACTGGACACTTCTTTCTCCTAAAACCCTTTTCATGTTTACTTTGTGGAATTTCAGCTCCTCCTACCTCTTCCAAGATCTCTTATCCACTAGCAACAATAGTACCTTTCGGTATTACAACATCTTTGATACCAAAGTTATCTGTGCTCACCGGTATTTCAAAACCTTTCGGTTTTCTTTCCGGTCGGCAAATACTTCTCTTAACATGAACTGATTGACGATCTAATACATCATTATGGGTGAGAGAATCCACCAGAACGTCTGTCTTCGGCTGCTTACAATTTTTGACATCTATCCAAAGAATTTTTCCACTTCCGCCTTTTATCCTTACAGACTCAATGGTTTTTATCGTCCACATCCGCGGTTTTGTGGGAGACTGTGAATGGCCCCTTTCACAGCTTCCTCGCGTCTGATGGGTTGGTACACTGCCGAAACGATGAATTGCTTCACCAAACTGCACAGTTCGCGTTCGATAATTCACTGTTCCCTGATAACGGTGCAAGAAGCCATTCCCTAATATGATGTCAAAATCACCTTTCTTTAAACTCACCACTTCCATCTCTTGACTGTATTTATTCTCGTCTATTTGGGAACCTGCAGAGACAATTGTTTCTCCACCAAGGCCACTGATATGAAATCGGGGTGGCTGCAGCACCCTTCGATCACTGTTATCTACAAATAATACACTAACTTGTGCACAAGTGTTAACTAAAATCTTAACTACTTTGTTCCCGAGTTTGCCACTTACACTAACATGTTCCACCTCTTTACTTTCTCCGGTCCTCACCGGGTGTATTATTCTGGTCGGGGGCGCGGGGCCGGTGGGGGCGCTACCGTCTGGAACCGCGCGACCTCTACGGTCGCAGGTTCGAAAACTGCGTCTGGCGTGGATGTGTGTGATGTCCTTGGGTTAGTTAAGTTTAAGTAGTTCTATGTTCTAGGAGACTGATGACCTCAGCAGTTAAGTCCCATACTGCTCAGAGCCATGTGAACCATTTGGGGTCGCGGGTGGGTGGCAGACCCTGCCCCCCATGCGTATCCCCAGTTTGGCACCTCGTTGCTGCTTTGGCCGCATATCTGGTTAGAAAATTGGGACTTTGTTGGACAGACATTATTAAGATGACCTACCGTCTCGCGGATAGTGCAGAAAGGTGCGCGACAGTGCATTTTCGTATGGTTGAGTCTCCCACAACGCTGACGAAATACTTCCCTTGCTAATACCGGTACTGGATCCGGCGGACGTGGTGCAGCAGCGCAGAAGCGCAATACATCTTCGAGTACTATTGCCAAACAAACAGCTTCAAACAAAGAGGCGGGGGAGACTGCCCTAACTTCTCATCCAATGCGGGGATCAATAGCGCGAACGAACACATCAATTGCACGCGCTTCTGCCTCCGAGCGCAAAATCAAATTATCACTGGCATGTTTGCCCAGCTTGTAGGTAGGACAAGATACGGCTCGTAGGTGATCTGCAAAAGCATAAAAATCCTCGTTAGCCTTCTGCCTATCAGTTGATAATTGATCTCTGTAATATCCAGTACCTCTGGCATTGGAATAACGCGTAGGTAGTCCGCGGGCCAAAACGTCAAAGTCACGCGTGTCACGCAGTTCGTCCACTGTCTCTATAGACATTCTGGCTTCCCCTGTCAACTTCTATCTGGCTACGTTGACCAGCAGATATTCCAATGTGTGTGAAATGTTATGGGACATAACTACTAAGGTCATCAGTCCCTAAGCTTACACACTACTTAATTTAAATTATCCGAAGGATAAACTCACACTCACCCATGCCCGATGGAGGACTCGAACCTCCGCCGGGATAATGAGCACAGTCCATGACTGCAGCCCCCTAGACCGCTCGGCTAACCCCGCGCAGCGACCAGTAGATCATCCGGCCAGGCACAAGTACGGCCCACATCGCGAATATTCCGTATGAACATAGCCACATTTTCATGGGACTTTCCAGAAAAGGTGGGGACGAAATCAGCCACAGGAAAATTACTTACAGTTGCCATGTTAGCTGAAATTGTGGTAGGTGCAGTAGTGACAGAATTAGTATTCATTGTCACTGGTTGCACATTTGTTAATGGCGTGGAGCTAGCCACAGGTACTGAAGGTCGCACACTGGCTTCCAGCTTATGTTTCAAGACGTAGTTTTGCTCAAGTAATTGTTGGTTTTGTATGAACAATTGGTGCATTTGAGTATTAACTGCTCTGAGCTGGTCCTGCGAGGCTGGTGCCTCTGCGGGAGTATCCCGTTCTGTCGCTCTCGTTCACATCGGCATGTCTACCAAATTATGGGGGCTTTAGTGACCCGAAAAGTGATTGTTACAAAAAATAAAGGTCACAAATGACCTACTCCAGTGGCACCGGCTCGATGTTAAAGTTGGAAGCATCTCTGCGACTTACATGACGGTAGAGTCGGTGCGACGCGTTGGCGGCGGCGACGGCACGGTGAAGTGGGGGCGGAGGCCAACATGGGGGCGGCAGGCGACGTACCGGCGGCGGACATACGTGTGGGCAGGCGTTTGCTGGACCCACGGACGACGGCTGATGTGTTGGCGGGGTTCGACGCTGGCTCGGCCGGTACATGGCGGCGGCAGGCCCCTGGCGTGGCGGCGACAGCGGCGGGTTGCGGCGGCGTCCAGCTCGCGTGGCTGGTTCCCTCGGACTGAGGAGCCTCCGACACTGCAGCTCGCGCCCTGTGCATTTCTACGTCCCGTGCGGGGCGAACATGCCGGCCGGTCGGCGCACTCTGTGCGCGAAATGCTCGGCGCTTCGCCGGAAGAATTTGGAATAGCGACAAAGTCGCAATGGGAACGAATCTGTACTTCTGACACCAGTTTTGTGCAGGATGAGCTCACTTAGGAGTGGAACACAGTGGGCGGCAATAAACCATTAGGACAGTTTTAGGTAAAAGGCCATTTGTGATTCTTGAAGTTTTCCCAGCGTATTGAATGATCGATGAGGTTTCGGGATTGCAGCCAGATCATGTTGACTTCATGCCACGATATTTCGGCTGGCAATCGTCCAGCCATCTTCAGGTGAGTGTCCGTCACTGGAGACTGCAAGTTCCTGGAGTCAGCTTCATAGCAAAAAATCGGCGCATTGGCCTCCTATTCTGTCTACCGTAAGCCAACACATACGGACCATTAACTGCAAGCGTCGTGTTGTCATCATATTGCACGAACTACCGGCGTCCTTAGAACGTTGGTGCACCGGGCTCATGTTGTTTCTGATGGAGACAGTCTTATAAAGGAGCTGGAACATTTAGAGTCCGTGTTCAGAGGTAATGGCTACTCTCCACATCAGATTAGAACAGCGCTAAGAAGAAAGAAACGTGACCACCTACAAAATCAATAAGGAGCTATTCTAGTCCACGGCGTTCCTTCCATACGTCGGCAACCTTTCATCTGAAATAGGCAGGATCCTAAGGAAACATCAAGTTAAAGTGATCTTCCGGCAACCGGCGAAGATTAGTGCCCTTCTCGGTTCAGTAAAGGACTTTCTGAGTCTGCGGAAGACCGGGGTCTATAAAATTCCTTGCCATTGTGGAAAAGCTTACATCGGTCAGACGACACGCACAGTACATGAAAAGTTCTTTGAACACGAACGCCACACTCGCCTTTCGCAGCGCAGGAAGCCGGCCGTAGCTGAGCACTGTATTACCACAGGACACGATATGGATTTTTCTGCCACGAAAATCTTGGCCCCAGCGAAAACTTTCTGGGATTCAGAAGTTAAAGAATCTGTGGAGGTACGCCTAGCGCAAAATCTTATAAATCGTGATGGCGGGTTTCAACTGGACAAGGCTTGGGACCCGGTGATGTCTCTAATTTCCTCTGAGGGAAGATATTTTATTCGTAATGACACGTCTGGCTACATCTGACGTCTGCTTTTAGCGACGCGGGTGCGCATTCCGACAGAGGGCGAACATGTAGTTTTTACCTTTATGCATGCGCCTGGGCGCCACAGATAGAACAGTAGCTCCAGAGGGCGCAGATTACGATAGAGGACGCTCCTGTGACGGACGCCAATGAGCATGCGTTTTCGCGCCAATTTTTTCCTATAAAGTCGACTCCGGGAACTTGCAGTCTCTCTCCTTCACATCACTGACAATCCCCTTCCCCTAGCCCGAGGCGGGGTCGCTATAGGCCATCGCAGGCACCTCCATGCCCGGCCACAACCCCTCCTCAATGACCCGACCGAACACCTTCTCCTCAGCCTATTTTTTCCCTCCCTCACCGTCACCTGTTTCACTATCTATATCCACCCCGCCGCTCCTCTCCCCTTTGACTTCATTTCCCATGTAGACCGTACCTTCTCCAACTCTGTGATCGCCGCTGACCTCAACATCCACAGCCGTGACCCTGCCACCCTTCGACGGTGCCATCAGTTCCTTGCCACCCTCCATGGTGACCTTGTTCCTCTCCCACAGCACACCCGTCCTGAGAGTAACTCCACCCCCGATGTTATCCTCGCTTCCCGCAACCTCCTTGGTCGCATCGCCGTTGATGTCCTCGATCCTGTCGGCAGTGACCATCTCCCTGCCCTTCTCACCATCTCCTCTGCCCGTCCCGCCACTGCCGCCACCCGTCCAGCTGCCCCTCCAAAGTCTGTCCATGACTACCACCGTGCCAATTTGGATGCCTACCGGGGATCCATTGCCTTCCAGGTCGAAAGCCACCCTTTCACCACCCTGATGACATCACCCATGCCTCTTCCTTCCTTCAGAAGACCATCACTGACGCTGTGGAGGCTCATGTCCCTACCAAACTCATCCACCCTCACCGCCCTACGCTTCCTCCACAGGCTGTCCTTCTTCTGCGTGAATCCCGCAGGCTCTACCGCTCCTTCCTCCGCACTCGTGACTGGGATACTCTCACCCGCCACTGGCAATTACAGCGACATATCCGGAACCTCCTTACAGCAAAGAAACGCCGGGACTGGCGCGAGACACCTTCCCTGTCAACTCCTCCAAGTACTGGTCAGCCTTCCACCACCTTACTGGTAGCCATCCCACCACACATTACCCCACCCTCCATGACGATCGACCCTTTCCTGACAACCTCAGTAAGGCTAACCGTTTAGCTTCCCACCTATCCGAGGTCTTCTCCATTCCTGACGATCCCCATTTTGATTACTCCCTCTTCCCCACCGTCTTTGACCACACTGACACCTCTGTCCCCCCCCGCTCGCCCCTAGCTTCCAGTACTTGGATCGGTTACTCCCCTCAGACATCAACACTCCCATCACGACACAAGGCATCACACTCGTCCTTCACGCCAAACGCAACACCGCCCCTGGTCATGATGGCGTCACCTACCATCACCTCAAGGAATCCCCTCCATCCTTCCTGTCTGTCCTTGCTACCCTGTACAATGTCCTCCTCTCCACTGGATTTTAACCTGACCTGTGGAAGACTTCCCGTGTCCTGCTGTTCCCTAAACCTAACAAACCCCTCTCTGATACCTCTTCCTATCATCCAATCTGCCTCACCTCCGTGTTTAGTAAGGTCTTTGAGGCCATCCTCTCTCGCCGTATTCACAGCCACCTTAACCAGCAACGCCTCCTTCCTATTACCCAATGTGGCTTCTGGCCTTCCTTCTCTGCCGATGACCAGCTCCTTAACCTTACCAATCTTCTTTCCCTCAAACTTAACTCCCGTCGCTCCACTATCTTTGTTTCCCTTGATCTCCAGAACGACTATGACCGTGTCTGGCATCCCAGGCTCCTCTTCAAACTCCAGACCTATGCTCTCCCCATCAACTTCGTCCGTCTCGTTGCTTCCTTCCTCTCCCATCGTCCCTCCTATGTGACTATCCACAGTTCCAACTCCCATACTTTCTACCCCTCTGCCAGCATGCCACAAGGTTCTGACCTTTCCCCTCTCTTCTATATCCTGTACACTACTGATATGCCCAAACCTCTCCCTCATCTTCTCCAGCTCGCTGATGACACCGCCTTCCTAGCCCTTTATCCTACCCTTCAATGGTCACAACGTACCCTCCAAACTCACCTTGACCAATTCACCGCTTGGTGCAAACAGTGGTTCCTCCGTGTTAGTCCGTCCAAGACCTAGGCGATCATCATAGGCCGCACCACCCACTCCTTCCGCTTCCATGATTTCTACCTCACCATTTATGGCCATCCTATCCACCTCACTCCTACCCTCCAATACCTTGGCCTCACACTCGACTGCCACCTCACCTGGACTCTCCATCTCCTTACCATCCGAAACAAAGCTCACAACCGCCTCCGCCTCCTGAATCTCCTGTCCGGCCAGACGTGGGGTCTGCATCCTTCCACCATCCTTCAAACTTACAAATCCTTGATCTGCCCCATCCTCTGTTATGCCAGCGTCGCTTGGATTTCCGCCCCACCCCTGTTCTATAAAGCCCTCCAAATCCTAGAACGCCATGTGCTCCACCTCGCCTTCACATCTGCCTTCCGTCCCCCACGTGCATCCTCTATGACCTCATCCCCTTCCCCCACCTTCTCCTTTCCTTGAACACATCCGCACACTATATATTGTCCGCCGCCTTCATCCCCCTCACCCCCTGGTGTCTCCCTTCCTCTCCACCCCCAACCAGTTGCCGCGCCTTTACCATTGTGTCCCACCCTCTCTCCATCTCAACACCTTCTTTCTCCTTTCGCAACACAACTTCCACTGTCTACCCCTCCCGGATGATGAGCTTCGCCCTGACCTCTACCCTTCCTACCAACTCTCACCCCATCTTCCTGCCTCCTCCTCAGGGCTCCCTTTCCTCCCCCTCCCTCCTCCTGAGCGGCTTCCCCCTCCTACTCACCCTCCATCTCTTGTGCCTCCTTTCAGTGTCTCTGTGCTCCCTCCTGCCCTGTCTTCCCTCTTTGTCTCCCACCCCGCATGTCTCCTGCCTCTTCGTGAACCCACTGATGCCCCTCGTCTCTTCATCCCGCCGCTTCCCCAGCTGCCCTATGCTCTCCCCTCCTTTTCCATCCTCTCTGCCCTTTCCCTCGGCAGGTCCCACCTGGCAGTTTTATTCTTCGTCGTGTGTGTGCTCCAAGTGGGTTTTAAGTGTGTTGTTCCATGGTGTTTTTAATACTGTGGCCGACTTTTAACCTGTGCATGCGTATTCAGTGTCTTCTCTGTGTTTTAAGAATCGCCAACTGTATTTTTTAACTTTCTGGTGACTTTCTTAACTGTCCCCCATGAACGTCTCCATGTCAGTGTATTTTTACCTCCACTTTCTCCCCTTATTCTGTTTTATGTTCCCCTTTTTTTATCTCCTTATGTGTGTATCATTTTATTCTTGTTTTAGTTGTCGTGTCACTCGACTGAAGAGTGGCAGATTGTGCCTCTGACAGCCCTCACCTGCCCATATGGGGCAGGGGAATGAAATCACAATAAAGAAAAAAAACTTGCAGTCTCCAGTGACGAACACTCACCTGAAGATGGCTGGACGATTTCCAGCCGAAATATTGTGGCAAGAAGTCAACATGATCCGGCTGCAATCCCGAAACCTCATCGATCAAAAGACCATTTATTGGCAGTAAATGCATTGAAATGGGTCACATAGGCCTAGGGAGGTGAGGGTGAGCCAGAGCATTGTCAGGGGCGAAACATAGTTCGCATAGCTATGGAAAAGTGGTGTCTGCCATTCGGACAAGCCGACTGGCGTGGCAGCTACTGCAAAAACGAAGTCCGTGGTGCCACAGTACTGGGGAGGGCAGGGGATGTGGACTGCTACAGGGCGCGTGACCGAGAGAGAGCCCTGGTGGAGGGCGGTAGAGTACATCCAGCACGGCCACACGGCTTCCTCAGCCCTGATTGGTCAGAAGCTGTGAAATTCGTGGGGGGTGGCATGGATATTTCCAGATTCGCAAAGACGTCAGCTTGTCAGCACATGAGGGAGGCGCGTGATTGAGATTGCCTACCACATTGCTGTCTTGCTGTTGCTGGACAGTGGGACAGGAAAATTACAGGCAGCCAAAGCTGCTGGCTAGAGCTTGGGAATAAAGTGACTTTTGAAAGTGAATAAAAAATAAAATAAAATCCCCTACTATCAGGCTACTACTTGGCTCATCCTTCCAGTAAATTAGCAGATCAGTAATTGCAATACTGTTTCCTTATGTACGGGTACTTTTAGTACAGTAGTTTAGTCCTTATAAATACTGTTGTGTAGAGTAAGCATACAGTAAAGGCTGTCCTTTCTACAAACTGCATCGACATAACGTTTCTTTTATTGTTGTTGTTGTTAAAGGTAGGCGAAATGCTACGCAGGCAGCGGAACTGTACAGAGAGCGATAACCTGAGAAGAACCCACCTTCCCGAACTTCGTCTCCAATGTTCTATTTACCGCTGAATGTTCCTTCTCAAACAAAGGACAGGTAAATACAAGGAAAATGCATTATTGGTCCGCCGGCCGCGGTGGTCTCGCGGTTCTAGGCACGCAGTCCGGAACCGTGCGACTGCTACGGTCGCAGGTTCGAATCCTGCCTCGGGCATGGATGTGTGTGATGTCCTTAGGTTAGTTAGGTTTAAGTAGTTCTAAGTTCTAGGGGACTGATGACCACAGCAGTTGAGTCCCATAGTGCTCAGAGCCATTATTGGTCCAGCGACAACCCACAATGGCTTAGACAGGTGGAACATCAGCGTCAATGGAGAGTTAACGTATGGTATAGGACGCTTGGTACTACAATTATTTACCCTTATTTTATCAATGGTAGTCTGAACGGCACAGCGTATGTCAACTTCCTCAGACGAATTCATCTTCCTGTTCTGGATGAAGTGCCGCTAAGAATCAGAATGCTTATGTGGTATCAACACGATGGATGTCCAGCACATAATGCCTTGCGTGCACGTCGTGTTCCGAACCGAAGTTATCTTGGCAGACTGATTGGTTGAGGAAGAACAGTTACTTGGCCTGGTAGTTCTCCTGATTTAAGTCCTCTGAACTTTTTTCTTTGGGGATGCATTCAAGACGTTGTCTAAGGCGATATTACAACAACGCAGAGGACATGCAAGAAAGTAACGTGCTGGCTTGTAATTCTCTTCAGCAGGCAACACTGGAAGCAGTAAATAATTCTTTCATTCAACAAGTGCACCAGTTTATCGGTTTCCAGGATCACCACTCTGCGTACCTTTGAGTGTTCTACTTCTGGGAAATGGTACAGGAGAACCAAATTTGTGTTATGTTTTAACTTGATTTTCATTAGTTTTCTGACAATTCCAGCAAGTGTACGAATTTGTGAAGCCAGGCTCAAAGTCAGTATTGTGTTATGTAATCAATAACGTTGTGTTTCAATGAATGGTACACTGTGACACAATGTTGAATAGGTCATTAGGAGAGGAAACGTATTACCGAATAAAAATACAGGGCCCCATTTAAAAAAAATATACCGCTGTTCATATCCTTGTAAAAAACAAATCTACAACGAAGGCAAACATGCTGATTGATTTCCCTTTGACGGATATATATATATATATATATATATATATATATATATATATATATATATATATATATATATGTGTGTGTGTGTGTGTGTGTGTGTGTGTGTGTTTGTATGTTTCTTTTAGCACGCAAGGTATAAAACTAAAAACATCAAATGCACGAAGCCTTTACCTATTGATATTCCTGTCATTTTATGACAAGTCGTAGGTGAAACGACGTGTTTTCTTCATTTCTTCAATTTGCTGATGCTTCGAAAAAGCTTACATTCTTACCAAGTACTCTACGAAAGTGAAAACCAATGTTTCCTAACGTCTTACAATGCTATGTTCTGCTCG
Source organism: Schistocerca serialis cubense (assembly GCF_023864345.2). Taxonomy (NCBI): domain Eukaryota; kingdom Metazoa; phylum Arthropoda; class Insecta; order Orthoptera; family Acrididae; genus Schistocerca; species Schistocerca serialis. Next base: position 495,128,993 of record NC_064638.1, read on the forward strand.
TGACGTACTCGCATCTCACTGGCAACGTTTCACTCCATGAGGCAAAAATCTTATGTTAGGTTTCTTATTTCATGCTCATGGTGTGGTGGAAGACGGAATTCCGCCAGCTCCTACTCCACATTCGTTTACACATCCGGGGAGAGTATGGCTTAAGCATGCTATGGAAATACATAGAAAGTAGATCTAAATGGGCCACGAAAGAGTTGCGAACAATTCCTTCCTAATGCCAGTCCAGTGTTTTTAGCTACAAGCAATTTAAATAGGTCAGGCTGTCACCCACATCGTTTGGCTTAGTTAATTCGACAGTGTTTACGTGTAGTTGCTACCTTGGTAAGGTATCAGCTCTGAAGTATTTTGATCAAAATGGCATGGGAAAGTATAAACCTACGACTAATCATTTTATGAAATAGCTATGAATTTATCCTGAACAGCTAGTTCGGTTATCAATACGCAATGTAGATATTTTAGGCCTTGTGTTACAAGCAGGCGTCACATTCTCGGTGGTGTCAGTATAGAGAAAGGGATTAGTGATCATGATGGATATCGAATACCTAAAGAAAGGTAGGAGAGGTTTTCTGCTGGGAAGAACAGAAAAGCAGTCGTTATCGTCCTATTGGTATCATTCAGTTTACGTACTTATATAACGTAATCGAGTTTAGCCCCAATTAGATGTTCAGGTCTATTCTGGCCAACAACTATTTTTGACGGTCTATAACTTTGAAAATATTTGGTAGCAATAAATTAGCGTTACTGATATTATTTGTTCCTTAGTGAAATGTATTCTGGAAGAAAAAGAATTATTTTGGAGCTTTAGTTTGGCATCCACAGAAAGAGTACTTCTCAAGCTGTTTTGGTCTTTTTAGACCCTCTGTATTTTAACCTTCATTATTACAAAATGTTCTGACAATATTTAATTTGCCAACAACGGAACCAGGATGGCTGCAATAAAGCGGGTAAGTGGGTATAAAGAAGTCAAGTCACTGTCGTTTTAATCATGGAATGTGTATATCTGTGGAAAGGAAGAAAGGGGTAGTGTGAATCACATAGTTCTTTCCTGTGATTCACTTCTAGTAAGGTCACTAAGTTTACACTTTTACAATTCATATATTCTGTTCGTTTCTTTTTCAGGATAACGATCTGTTTGCAAGATATTGAAATACAAGACGTACTGATGGATATATCTGACAGTGTTTAAATAGTTTAGGAGGATGAAGATCATGTTTCGGAATGGAGCTCTCGATTTTCAGATGAAGGCACAAATGATACACTAGAACAGTAAATGGCAAGCAATGCAGTTATGATGTCAAAGGACAAATCAGTTGAATGGAAGAAAGAACCCTTTCCTCAACTGGTACGACATGCTACGTGTAATACAGTTCACTTGACTCCAGGACCACCACGGTACGTCACTTTTTGCTTTACAAATGATTACTCAGCTTTCAAATTGTTCCTTCCTCCATCAATTGTAAACTTATATGGAGATAAATGGAAAAAGTTTGATGTTCTTGACGTATATGCCTTCATATGTCTGTTGTTATAAGTACATATTAAGTTACCGAAAGTCTGTGGGACGAGAAGAAAGGTCGTCCAGTTTTCAGAGCTAAAATGTCACTGGAAATGTCCAAAAAAGTATCAAGTGTTTTCGATTTGATGAGTAAGAGACGAGGCTACAAAGACGTGAACAAGATAAGTTTGCACCTGTAAGAGATTTGTAGGAGAAATAGGTAGAGATATTTCCTAAATTATACAATTCCAATACACCTGTTACAGTAGGTGAACAGCTTCTTGCATTTAGGGGAAACTCTCGTTTCTGCGGGTATATACCTAGTAAATCGGTAAAGTATGGTATCAAATCTTGGTACTTTGTGACAATGAAACAAGTGAAATATGGAATCGACCAGTTAGTGCCCCTGAGAAAAACCGAGTTCTAAGGGTAGTAACTGCCTTGCCTTATGGCTTGGAGGGGCATAATATTACCTGGGACGACTTTTTCACCTCCTGTAGGCTCAGACAAATGCTTTCAAAAAGGACAAAACGCTTATATTACAATTTTCCAAAGAAAAACAAATGTGTTATTGGGCAAAGCACTCCGCACCATGATGCAAAAGTCAGTGATGGCACTAAGAGAAAACCTTAAACTATTTTAGATTACAACACAACGAAAAGAACTCTGGACCCACTAGGTAAGACGATGGTGGATTATACTGTAAAAAGGAAGAGAAACGGGTGGGCTGTGGTTGTGTTCCTAAATATCATCAACGTATCTGCATATAACTCATTTCTTATAAATATATACAAGGCAACTTACGGTCAATGGAAAGCAAATATCCTACAGCGAAGAAGATTATTCCTAGAAACTCTTTGGGAATTGCTAATTGATGGATATATAAATAGAAGAGAACATCTTACAAGAGCAAATGCTGCAAGAGAAGCCGTAGAGAGAAGTTTATTGTTTAAATCTGTACCCTCCACATCGGAAGAATATGACCCTAGGAGTAAGAATATAGACATAGTAATAATATCCAATTAGTGTATTGCTGAACTTACTATTATATCATGAAGACTGAATGAATCATATATGAAATTATCTAACTTATAACTTTATTTGTTACTTCAATACACAAGTATGTAAAAGTATATCAACAGGAAACAAAAAAGAAACTGGTCTTTTTTGACCCAAACTTACTAAGTGTACGTGCAAAATAAACACCGCAGTAGGGTTAACCAGTCGTCTCTATGGCGAACTGTGACTGTCTCAGCTTGCCACTGACTGTCATCGCCACGATGTCGTAGCTAGACAAGAAACTTAATTCGAAAGGCAACACTCGTTTTCTACATTCCACACTATAATGAAAATGATCATGTTAATATTAAAGCAATGAACTAACAATTCCATTTTATGCTCATGAGCACTATAGTCTAACGCAGTTTTAATATTTTTCTCTTGCCTAACGAATAACTTTATTTACGAATGTAATGCACTTAATGAATTCACCATTTACAGCAGGGGAAAGGGTAATAGTGTCTATTTAAACTTGAAAACAGTTATCCACAACCGAAAACAGATAATTTTATGAAATTTAAGGTTTTTGTTGTCAGGCAGGGTATTATATCACCAAAGTTACTTCTACTCTACATCCATACTCCGCAAGCCACCTGACGGTGTGTAGCGGAGGGTACTTTGAGTACCTCTATCGGTTCTCCTTTCTATTCCAGCCTCGTATTGTTATAGAAAAAAAGATTGTCGGTATCCCTCTGAGTGGGCTCTAATATCTCTGATTTTATCCTCATTGTCTCTTCGCGAGATATACTTAGGAGGCAGCAATATACCGCTTGAGGGTATGTTCTCGAAACTTCAACAAAAGCCCGTACTGAGCTACTGAGCGTCTGTCCTGCAGAGTCTTCCACTGGAGTTTATCTATCATCTCCTTAACGCTTTCGCGATTCTCATCCTCACATTAAAATTGTAATCTCTTCTTTCATTTTAATTAATGCAGATGTATCGAAGTGGAAATGCGATAAAATTAGGAAGTTTAAAGTGCTATTTTAAGGCAGGTTAACAGATACCTAAAGCAATGCTGCAAGAAAATCTTCATGCATCTATTTATATTTTTCTCAGTCATAAAACGATGAGTACTGGAGACTTTAAGGATGATCAGGGATATCGAAAACAGAGAGCAGAAGTGCATTCTAAAGGCCAAACGTGAACTTCATTTTTCATTATCATACATTCCTCACCACTATGAGAATGGTACCGTGACAGTATAAAAATTAGACATTATTGAACATAATAATACCATTCAATTAATGTCTCCTATTGGTTGTGTCGCTAGCTAATTTCTCGGCTAAAGGACCTTTTTCATATGTTTTCAGCCACAACCAAAATGGCTGCACGTAGTCCTACGTACAGGATGTGTCTCAAGGAAATCTTCAACATTCTTTATGATAATCTCGGTGAGGTCAAGAGATTGAGTGGCTCGCTATTGTTTAGGATTCGATGACAGACTTACTAATTATGAGTTTTTGCCTCATACCGCCATTAACGACAAACAATGGAAACAATTTTTGTAAGAAGTCTACCACTTATTTTAGTACACTTGCCACTGCTAGTAAATTTGCATTAGATGAGTATGTGCCAAGCAAGCTCGTAAGAGATGGAAAAGAGCCACCGTGGTAAAACAACAGAGTTAGGAAACTGCTGCGGAAGCAAAGGGAACTTCACAGCAAACATAAACATAGCCAAAGCCTTGCAGACAAACAAAAATTACACGAAGCAAAATGTAGTGTGAAGAGGGCTATGCAAGAGGCGTTCAACGAATTCGAAAGTAAAGTTCTGTTTACTGACTTGGCAGAAAATTCTAAGAAATTTTGGTCTTATGTCAAAACGGTAGGTGGATCAAAACAAAATGTCCAGACACTCTGTGACCAAAATGGTACTGAAACAGACTAAAGGCCAAAATACTCAAAGGCCTTTTTCCAAAGCTGTTTCACAGAGGAAGACTGCACTGTAGTTCCTTCTCTAGATTGTCGCACAGATGACAAAATGGTAGATATCGAAATAGATGACAGAGAGATGGAAAAACAATTAAAATCGCTCAAAAGAGGAAAGGCCATTGGACCTGATGGGATACCAGTTCGATTCTACACAGAGTACGCGAAGGAACTTTCCCCCCTTCTTGCAGTGGTGTAGGTGTCTGGAAGAGCCAACCTTTCCAAAAGATTGCAAAAGGGCATAGGTCATCCCCGTTTTCAAGACTGGACGTCGAAAAGATGTGCAGAACTATAGACCTATACCTCTAACGTCGATTAGTTGTAGAATTTAGGAACATATATTATGTTCGAGTATAATGACTTTTCTAGAGACTAGAAATCTAATCTGCAGGAATCAGCATGGGTTTCAAAAAAGACGATCATGTGAAACCCAGTTCGCGCCATTCATCCACGAGACTCAGAGGGTCATAGGCACGGGTTCCCAGGTAGATGCCGTGTTTCTTGTTTTCCGCAAGGCTTTTGATACAGTTCCCCACAGTCGTTTAGTGAACAAAGTAAGAGCGTATGAACTATCAGCCCAATTGTGTGACTGGATTGAAGAGTTCCTACAAGACAGAACGCAGCATGTCATTCTCAATGGAGAGGAGTCTTCCGAAGTAAGAGTGATTTCAGGTATGCCGTAGGGGAGTGTCGTAGGACCGTTGCTATTCACAATATATATATATAAACGGCCTTGTGGATAACATCGGAAGTTCACTGAGGCTTTTTGAGGATGATGCTTTAGTATATATAGAGGCTGAAACAATGGCAAATTGTACTGAAATGCAGGAGGATCTGCAACGAATTGACTCATGGTGCAGGGAATGGAGACTGAATCTCAATGTAGACAAGTGTAAAGTGCTGCGAATACATAGAAAGAAAGATCCTTCATCATTTAGCTACAATATAGCAGGTCAGCAACTGGAAGCATAAATTATCTAGGAGTAGGCATTAGGAGTGATTTGAAATGGAATGACCATATAAAATTAATCGTCGGTAGAGCAGATGCCAGACTGAGATTCATTGGAAGAATCCTAACGAAATGCAGTCCGAAAACAAAGGAAGTAGTTTACAGTACACTTGTTCGCCCACTGCTTGAATACTGCTCACAGGTGTGGGATTCGTTATCAGATAGGGTTGATAGAAGAGATAGAGAAGATCCAACAGAGAGCAGCGCGCTTCGTTATAGGATCATTTCATAATCGCGAAAGCGTTACGGAGATGATAGATAAACTCCAGTGGAAGACTCTGCAAGAGAGACGCTCAGGAGGTCGGTACGGTCTTTTGTTGAAGTTTCGAGAACATACCTTCACCGAGGAGTCAAGCAGTATATTGCTGCCTCCTAATTATATCTCGCGAAGAGACAATGAGGATAAAATCAGAGATATTAGAGCCCACTCAGTGGCATACGGACAATCTTTCTTTCCACAAACAATACGACACTGGAATAGAAGGGAGAACCGATAGAGGTACTCAAGGTACCCTCCGCTACACACCGTCAGGCGGCTTGCGGAGTATGGCTGTAGATGTAGAATGGAAAAAAAATAATGGAGGTTATGCTAGGTGTCGATTAGTTTGGCTTTCAGATAGGTAACGACCACAGCGAGGCCTGCTGACGGTGCGGTTGATAATAAAAGGAAGACTGAAGAAAAATCATAGGATTTGTTGACAGAGAAGAAGCATTCGACAGTTCTAAAAGGTGCAAAATATTCTAAATTCTGAGAAAGATAGGAGTAAGCCGTGGTGAAAGAAGAGAATTAGGCGACATGTACAAGGATGAGAAGGTAACAATATAAATGGAAGACAAATAGCGAAGGGCACAGATTAGAGCGGTGCAAGACAGAGACGTGTTCTATCATCCCAACTGTTCAATTTGTGCAGCGAAGAGGCCATCTCAGAAATAAAACGAAAGTTCAAAAAAAAAATGGCTCTGAGCACTATGGGACTTAACTGCTGAGGTCATCAGTCCCCTAGAACTTAGAACTACTTAAACCTAACTAACCTAAGGACATCACACACATCCATGCCCGAGGCAGGATTCGAACCTGCGACCGTAGCGGTCACGCGGTTCCAAACTGACGCGCTTAGAACCGCACGGCCACACCGGCCGGCGAAAGTTCAAGAGTGGGTCTAAATTCAGGTTGAGAGGTTATCAACGGTACAATTCGCTGATGACACTGCTATCCCCCATTAAAGTGAAGAAGAAATATCAGGAAGGATGTCTTGATAAACAGTCTAATGAGTATACAATATCGACTGACAGTAAAGTGTAGAAAGATGAAGGCGATGAGGAGTAGTACAATGAGATAAACGATGGCAATCATTGAAATTGGTGACCAATAAGCGGATGAAGTGAAGTAACTATACTATTTTGGTCGCAAAGCAACACATGAAGGAGAAAGAAAATTAGACATAATAAGTCAATTCTGGTTGGCAAATGAAGTTTACTTGTACCAAAAGTAGGTATAAATTAGAGGAAGGAATTTCTAAACACGAGCGTTTGAAGCACTGCATTGTGTGATTGTCAAACATGAGTTACAGGAAAGCAGAGAAAGGAGAAAACTGAAGGGTTTTAGACTTATTGCCATAGAAGTCTGTTGAAAATTAGGTTCACTAAAAAGATAAGAAAACAGGTTTTATGCAGAATCGCCAAAAAAGCAATACGTTGAAAACACTGACAAGAGAAAGAGATATGATCATATGACATGTGACAAGACTTCGGGAGTAACTTCTATGGTATTATAGGGTACTGCAAAGCTTAAAAATTGTAGGCGAAGAAAGAGATTAGAATGTAACCAAGAAAAGTCAAGGGCTTTGAGAGAGAGAATGCTTCTCTGAGATGAAGAGACTGCTACAAGAGAGACATTCTGGGTTAGCTAGCCAGTCAGAAGACTGATGACTCAAACAAAAAAGGCTCAACGCATCTCTTTGATGCAAATACCAACAATCGAATTCTAATGTACGAGAGCCTAGTATTAAACGCTACCCCTCAATACATCGTTTAGCTCAACATTAACTCTGGAAATCTCAGCAAGTGTCCTGCACCATTTAAAAAAATTAATTGCAAATTATCGCCTTGTATGTTAGGTCTACAAAAGAAGAATAAATTATTTACTGTGAACTAAAATACGGTGATCATAAATCCGTAATAACACAGAAAATTCTCCGTAGTTTCAGAGATCCCATCGTTTGTAACAAACTAACTGCAATCAGTAAACCACACCATACACTACTCTCTTTCCCCACACCTCAGGCTCCATAACTCTTATTATAGTCAGCATCCTCAGTACGACTGTGAAATATAGGAGGATATGACGAAGGGGGTGAGCGTGTGTATTAAGGTATCACAACTGCAAATCTCGGGAAGTGATCTGTTATCATTCAATTACCGTCTACAATCGTAACAAACTCTGGCTAGCTTGGTCACATGAGGGAAGAGTTTGTTGAAATAAATGTAGCCTACTTTCTTAAAAATACGAAAAATTGATGTAGTCAATAAAATAGAATCACGTATATTTATAGCATAATAATTGTTATTCAGCAAAAAGCTCTGAGTTGCAAATTAGAAACTTATTTAACAAAATTCCGTGATTGGAAAGAAAGAAGCTCATGAAATATTTATTACATCATCAGAGCAATAGAAGGGTGTTGTAATGTACAGTGAACGATTTATGGGTGCATTAAAATGTCGCGTTCAGCGGATTCGATTTGGCAGGCTGATTTATCGTCGGTGCAGATTAACATAGTTCTCCACTGCATTACAAAGGAGATCGTTTTGTTCATTCAACATCTGCAGCTCTTGCGCTATTTTATTTCTCTGTCCTCGCCCGTACTTGTTTGCGCACACTTCACGGGACAATTGATTAATCCGCCGTATATTTCCGGATGACGTAAATTGTACCAGCACTTTTCAAAATGCGTGGCATTCGTTTCACTACAGAAAATTTCTGTCAGTTTTAAAAGAGTACTGGAGCCATATGCTTGTAACGGAATATTAAAATAAACCGAAATGGATCCAAATGGCATTTACCATGAAAGCCTGCCTCTACTTTCGACACAAAACCAGTGTGTTCGTATTAGAACGTGGACGTGGTTTCTCCTATGAAATATACTCCCAGAAACTGATCATGATGCATTAAAATCGAATCTTGACTACTACTATGAAAATACGAAGACGTCAACTGTTTCGCAAAGCATAACATGGAAGGGAAGAAGGAGGGATATGGGTAATAAACTGTTCCTGATTGATGAGGACAGTTTTATAAATAGAATGGGACTGCTGCTGGTCAAAGACTTGATGAAAACAAATACCAACAGTCGTAATTTTAATAAGTGTTTTATTGGACTACCAGTTTCGGTGCCTCATTTACACCTCCTTCAGGCCGCTATACACGTAGCTAGGTAATTCATCTAAACGTCCACGCTTTTGTCCTCCAATTTGCAGATCAAATGCGTTTATCATTTGTAGCCTGCATTGTGTAATACACACTAAGAAAGTAAATGGTGGAAGATAGTGAATCAATTATCCGAATGGAACGAAAACCCGTAGATGTGTTGCACATGTACAAAAAACAACAAACATATGATTACAGTTTAGGAAAGATTTGATGATTTATTCAAGCGAAAGTGCTATACGAACTGAGCAAGCTGATAATGCCTTAGCCCACCTCTGGCCTTTATGCCAGCAGTTATTCGGCTTGGCGTTAACTGACAAGAGTTGTTGGATATGCTCCAAGGTATATTGCGACAAATGCTGTCCACAGTCAAAATCCACGTCTGGTTGGAGGGCCCTGCCATAATCCTCCAGAAGTTCACAATTTGGGAGAGACCAGCAAACTTGTGAGCCAAGGTAGGGTTTGGTAGGCACGAAGACATGCAGTACAAACTCTCACTTTGTGTGTGTGGTCGGGCATTATCTTGCTGAAATATAATCCCAGGGTGGCTTGCAACAAAGGGCAACAAAGCGGTGTGTAGAATATTGTCGACGTACAGATGTGTAAACAATTCAGTGAATACGGAATGTGGATTGAATTTTCTCTTTTTGATAGTAGTGAAAAGCGATCTGTTATAATTACAAAAAACCATTCAAAAGCCAAGATCGCATAGATTATTACTTCATTAAAGACAACCGCTTTCAACTGACTCTACTGTCATCTTCAGTTCTGATAGTATTTGTGGTGTCACCGCCAGACACCACACTTGCTAGGTGGTAGCCTTTAAATCGGCCGCGCTGCGTTAGTATACGTCGGACCCGCGTGTCGCCACTATCAGTGATTGCAGACCGAGCGCCGCCACACGGCAGGTCTAGAGAGACTACCTAGCACTCGCCCCAGTTGTACAGCCAACTTTGCTAGCGATGGTTCACTGTCTACATATGTTCTCATTTGCAGAGACGACAGTTTAGCATAGCCTTCAGCTACGTCATTTGCTACGACCTAGCAAGGCGCCATATTCAGTTACTATAATCTGAACAGATAATGTTGTGAATCATGTACCGTCAAGAGCGACGTTCATCATTAATGGATTAAAGTTAAGTATGAAACTAATTCCGTCCGCTTTCTGAATTCTAATTCCTTGTCATGTCCCAGACCTCACGTCAGTATAGTCCTTCCCTCCTCACGCCAGCCTGCGTGAGCAAAACGCGTGAATTTCGGCCTCCATTAGTAACACGGTGTAGGCTCTTCTGCCAACACTACAGTATTTTTGTTGCAAAACATCTTCATTTTACGCTGAACTGCACGTACAAGGTGTTCAATGGACAAAACCAGCATATTTTAAAGGTTCCTCGTCGCTAAAATATTTAAAAACATAGAGCACTTTGTACAAAAGGCCATGAACATATAAATACTGCTCACAGATACTTGTTACGTCATACAAACACGATACACAATAGCAATGTCTAGATACTTAGGATATAATATACACAGTGCAAATATGGACTGAAAGTAAATTGAAGAAAGACGAAATGATTCGATGTAGGAGAAATGGGGACACAGAAAATTAACTTCCCAACTGGTGATCATGAAGGAGATGAAGTTGAGGAATATTGCTACCTAGGCAACAAAGTAACACAGAACGGTCGGAGCAAGATTGACTTAAAAAGCAGGCTACCACGAGAAAAAATGGCGTTAATGGCCAAGAAAAGTCTGCTAGTGAGTAGAGGTCTTCATTTGAGAAAGAAATTTCTGAGAACGTAGGTTTGGAACAAATGACACGTGAACTTTGCCAAAACCTGGAGAGAAGAGAATCGAAATATTTGAGATGTGGTGCTACAGAAGAGTCTAGAAAACACTGTGAACTGATAAGGTAAGGAGGTTCTCCGCATAATCGGCGAAGAAAGGAATATCCAGAAAACACTGACAAGAAGAATGGACAAGATGATAGCACATCTCTTAAGACATCAGAGAGCTGTATGGGAAGGCAGAGATTTGGATACATCCAGAAAATAACTGGAGACGCAGGTTGCAAGTATTTCTCTGGGATGAGAGAGTTGAGGGTTGGCACAGGAGAGGAATTCATGGCGGTCGAATCAAACCAGTCAGAAGCGAAAGACAGGTTGGCAGTCCACCGTTGTCCGGGATGTCTCGACAGACGTCTTGTGCATGGAATATCATTAACTGGAAGAGAACGGTCCTGATTGATGAGGACAAGAGCGTGGACGTTTAGATGACTTACCTAGCTACGTGTATAGCGGCCTGAAGGAGGTGTAAATGAGGCACCGAAACTGCTAGTCCAATAAAACACTTATTAAAATTACGACTGTTGGTATTTGTTTTCATGAAGTCTTTCACCAGCTGCAGTCCCATTCTATTTATAAATAATATAGGTACAGAAGTGATGGTCTGGGGTGCCATTTCTTTTTCTTTGGTTGTCATCTTGGCGCTCTATGATGCACCTTTTGAATTTCTTGCTTTTAGGTTTTCATTTTCTTCAAAGGCAAAGAATATGTGACGCGGTATCCCAGCGTAGAGCCTGCGATTACCACCATGTATGTTTGATTTTCAACTGTTACAAAACGGAAGTTGTTTCTCTTGTTATTCGCTAAGAGGAAGGACTCGCTTTCTGTTAATGAACGAAGGTAGATGCACGTTATTTTAGAGCGTAATCGTAGGTAGCCATTTTTGTTGTGAGAATGAGTAAAAAGTTTGTATTTTTTATGTGTATCAAAGAAAGAATATAGAATTATATTACCAGTGAAAAGTTGTGTAAATCATTATTCCAATACATAGAAAACCAAGAAGCCCACCTGTGTAGTTTGGAGTTATCACGAAGATCCGATTACAACAATATAAAGGACATGGTTAAGATTTTGTAGGTGAGTACGGCGATCAGACGTAGTATTATTAATTTGCGAGCATAAATCTACAACAAGAGAAAGACTATTTCGTTTATGTGGAACTAATATGTAATGATTTTTTTACCCATTTACAGGCATAGCTCAGCTTATTGTGCTTGTCTGACACGCTGGAAAATTTCATAAGAAACAGTTATCAAAATTCCAATTTCAGATCACCTCTGGCGGCCGGAGCGACCGTGCGGTTCTAGGCGCTACAGTCTGGAACCAAGCGACCGCTACGGTCGCAGGTTCGAATCCTGCCTCGGGCGTGGATGTGTGTGATGTCCTTAAGTTAGTTAGGTTTAATTAGTTCTAAGTTCTAGGCGACTGATGACCTCAGAATTAAGTCGCATGGTGCTCCGAGCCATTTGAACCATCAGATCACCTCTTTATTATTTTCTTATCGGCCATTAATTAATTTCATTATTTCCATGTATCTAAATTTTATTTTTTATTTAGTTATAGCACTCACGGCACAGTGTTTCGTTGACGACATTGGATGCTCTGTTTTGTTCAGCGGGCGCGGACGGCGTTCAGAACATCAGCGACAAGAGGGGAGGATGGTAGCCGGGCCTGGCGGGAGCGGGCCGCAAACTAAACGACGCGGCGTGGAGCACTTACGAAGCGCCCAGCAATAAAAAGGAGTGGAGACCAAGGAAACAGGCAGAATACAGAGCACCAGACACTACAGATGATGACAGCGACTCCAGAGAGCGGCCGAGCGGGCCGCGGACGGTAGTGGGAACACCAGCGACCACACAGGAACCGGGAAGCGGCTTCTATCGGGCGTGGACAGCGGAGGGAACACCCGATGCGGCGCGGACCGACTAGCGAGCAGCCAGCACCTTACAGGCATAGATACTGGACTCGATCCGCGAGTTTGTTGGGAAGACGGCACTGCGTGCGGGGTGGCAAATTGTCGTGCTGCTGTTTTAATAGGAAATAGCAAGTTGTCATAACCCCAACGCGCAGTATGGTAAAGATGAGCGGCATAGGAAATAATGTCGCGAGAGGCGGCAGCTTGGAGGCACAAGAAGAAAGTTCCCCCGCTCCCGCCCTGTACATCAAGTGCAGGAAGGTCGAGTGGCTGGAACTCTTCGACGAGATGGGGCAGCGATGAGAGGAGGTAGTTCTCGTCGAGTCGGTCGACTCCAAAACCATCATCAAGCTCCAGGCAACGAGTTGGAACGACCACAGGGCCCTGAAGGACCATGTGGCCACCCATATACTGGACGCCCCACAAAAGAAGAGGATGGAGCCGGAAATTCGTCGCAGGAAGATAAGCAAGGCGCTACTAAGGGGCCTACCCTGGGTCTTGGCGGAGCATGCAATCCAAGAAGAGCTGCGCCGCCAATGCTTCGTCAATGCAGCCGTTAAGCCGCATAACAGAACCAATAAGAAGACACCGTCACTGTTCAACATCGCCACACCAGCAGCAGACAATGATGGCGATATATACGGCCTACTAAAGCTGTTAGGCTTTCGCGTGGAGCCAGAAATTCCCCCCCCCCCCCCCCCCCGCCCCACGATACGAAGCCCCAGTGCTACAAGTGTCAGGAAGAAGGATACGTGGCGAAGCATTGCCGCAACGCCGCGAGGTGCGTCAAATGCGGAGCTCAGCATGACAGCCGCACATGTGCCAGCACCAAGGACGACCAGCCGACCTGTGCCCGCTGTGGCGGAGAGCACGTCGCCAACTGGCGCGGATGCCAGGCCTTCATACGCCAAAAATCCGCCAGAACGTCGAAAACTGCAGCCCAGGTCATGAAGAAACGCCGCAGAGGAAGAAGAAGACGACAACACTCCGACTCCACTGCAAACAGCAGCGACGGGAGGGCAGAGGCGTCCACAAAGGAGTGGGGCAACGCTCCAGAGTCAACCGAGGTATCTGGAGGAGAGACTACGGCGGCTCCCACTCACGTATGGCCGCCGGCCCCAGCCGCTGGTGGCACAGACTGTGGGGACGTGCGGCGGCACGGCGCAGTGAGGGGGCAAACGGCGACAGCTGGTCCCGAAGACGACACAGCCCTCAGGGAGGCGGAAACCAGATTCCGCATGGTACTCCATGCGGAGATGAAGGCCGCCTGCCTCACTCTATCGCCGACGTCCACATACGGAGACGCGGGCAGTACAGGCCTGCGAGCAGTGGAACGAAATGGGCTTGCCGGGAAGGAAGCGCGCCTAGGCCAAGATCAGGCCACCCAAACGGCGGGGCACAAGAAGATAACAACGAGCCGAGCCACGCAAGCTGCAGTGGCCGCCAGTGCAGCTCCCACGGCACGGAAGGAAGCATAGGTCCAAAACAGGGAATTCACTAACCACAGGGGAAATCTGGTGGACAGCGAGATCCTCGACCAGGCAATCCCGAACGTGGTCAAGCGAGACGATTACCAAATGAGTTTCTTACAAAGTCGGGAACTCATAAGAAGGAAGGCAGAAGCCCGAGAAGAACAATTCAGAAGAGAAAGAGAAGAGAAAGAAAGAAGGCAAGAAGAGGACTGCAACAGAAGGCACGAAGCCGCTCTTGCCCGCCGTGAACGCCAGCGCCAACGCTGGCAAGGCGGAAAATATAAAGAGACTCCCAAACACAATCAGTTCTGGCCGGGTTTTGCCGGTTTTCCTTGGCCGCTAAGGTGAATGCTGGAACCGTCCCCATCAATCTCCTGCAAATAATTTCCCAATTGGGAGAATACCCTCCCCATCTCCCATTGCAAGAAAAATAAACAGAGTCAAAACAGAATAAACCTAGATGAAACCCCATGGCTGAATAGAGCAATATGCACGCTCTGAAACAGCCCGCCCACCCCCTCAGTGTGGGAATGAAAAAAAAAAAAAACCCGAAGGACCATACTCGGGTAGCGTTTGAAGAAGACATCGAGCGAGTTACGTCGTCGAAATATCGTGCAGGAACGATGCGTACATCCCACGAAGTCACGTGTTTTCAAAAGTCAGCTCACTATGCTGTTCGTAGTAACTTATCTGCGCTCCTATATTTTTAGTTCTTTATTAAACCTAGTCCTGCATTACCCTTATTTGAGTTTGTATATAAAATCTTATTTTCACCTGTCCAAGCAAGCTGCAACCATGCCACACTCATGCTTCCTGAGCGAGTTTGAAAGGGGTCAAATTGTGGCCTTCCGAGTGGCGGGATGGTCCTTAAGGAGTGTTGGCACCAAGCTGGACATGCTGCTTCAGTTTTGCAACATTTTGCTGGTATCTGTGATTAGGTGTACATTCTCAGATCTATAGACGAGGCTCTGAAAGTCTATGCGTCACAGACGTCCGCCAGGTTCGTCATACATATCGGACAGGTTCATCATACATATCGCACAGAACGGACAAGAGGGCTTTCTGAGCCAGACATGCCAATGCGAACTGTTGCGAACCAGTTATTATCAGTGGGACTAAGAGCACGCTCACCTCTAGCGCGTCTTCCACTGGCGCCACAGCATCAACGTGCACTGCGCGACTGATGCCGTCAGAGAGTCACTTGAAAGATGAAGAACACTGGGTTCTTCAGCGATAATAGCAGATTCTGCCTGCACGCAAGTGATGGTCGTTTGCACGTATGACGTGGACCCGACAAGCGCTGCCTCGTACAGTGTCTTCGTCCAAGACACACTGGCCCCCATCACAAGCCTTGTGGTCCAGGGTGCGATAAGTTACAACTGTCGTTCACATTTGGTGTTTCCGCAGGTGACGTTCGACAGCGCTCCATTTGTGCAGAATGTTGTCAGACCTGTTATTTCGCTTTTCTTGCAACAGACTGGTGGTATGTTGTTCCAACAGTAAAATACTCGTCCACACAGTGGCTGAGAAAGTCACCGTCGTCTGCAAAACGTGTACCGACTTCCCTAGCCAGCATAATCTCCAAACTTATCTCTAATCGAGACGTGTTAGATACGATGGGATAGAACTGATTAGTGCGAATGGTCAACCAATAGGACTTACAGAGATACGTGAACAGGTTCAGCAGGCATGGTGTAACGTATCCCAGAATGGTATTTGCCACCTGTAAGATCGACTGGATGCCAGAGACAGTGCCCGCCTTTCCGCACTTGGAGTATACGCCAAGTACCAATATGTGTGTCTTATCTTGCCCCTTCTACAAGAGTCATACTCACAAACGAAACGCTGGATCATTGTACAATGATGGCTAGGTGATGTGAGCTCGTATCTTTGATAAGGTCTTATACCAGTCTAAACGCCCACCCACCAGCGAACTGTGGAAGTAATGAAAGATGGATGAGACTAACTCAAGAGGCAAGCAAATCCTGAATTACCCAGGTATGCCTACTTGCTTACACAATTTACCAATACTGAAAGAAAAGATCTGAACCTCCTTTCCGGATAACAGTTGCCTCCTATTGGGTCCCCACAACTAATTCTTTTCCTCTCTAATTTTAAGGTCAGCAAATAACTGCTGCACGTCGTTCAGAACAGTACAAGCAAGATCATCGGAGCCACTGGATCTATCTCCTTCAGTGGTATCTTCCTGGTCAAACGTGCGACTGAGCGCGTTGGCTGCCTGGTTTTCGGAGCCTTTAACATGGTACACCTGAAAATGAAACGCCCAAATCCGTACCGCCCACCTGCTGGTTCTACCGGTCTTCCTGGACCTGACCAGGACCCAAATTAATGTCTCCCTAAATCGAAATTCCCGTGTTCCAGGTAAACTGGAACCATTCACAGCGAAGAGAACTGCCAGTGCCTCACAGGCATAAACAGAATAATTGAACTTGGGACCAGCCAGCCTTTTTTATGCAAAAGCTAAAGGGCGTCTTTGATGCCGATGCTCCTGGAAGAGAACCGCAGCTATTCCTGCATTGGGCACTTCAATCTGAACAACATATCTCTTATCGAAGTTGGGCGCAGCCATTGCCAGATGGGGGAAGGTGATGGGCAGATCATGATGCCAAACTTAGTAGCTTCAGAGGCAAACAAAATTTTCCCCTTCCCGGCGCAGTTTATCAAGCGGAGCAGCAAGCAGCAAACTGAGAAAAGTTATTGGTCATTCTACTCCTCTGTTGAGCGAACCTCTTAAAGTCCTCCATTCGCTCTTGATGAGTTTTGATATCATCCTTAGAAACCATATGACACAAAAAAAAACTGGCCCCTGACAAGAGTAATTTTAGAGCGTTTGACAGTTAACCCAGCACCGTGAATCTCCGAAAACACCTGTCTAAGGTGGAAAAGATGCTGCTCAAATGAACCACTGTTAATGACCACATCATTGAGGTAGTTAAAAACGCAGACGAACCCCCCCAGAGGTGGTCAACAAACCAGAGAGTGTGTCTTATCTTGCCCCTAGGGGGCCAACCCAAGGGGCACACTGTTTAATTCACAGATGTTCCAGTCGGTGCAAAAAGCCGTGACGTGCTTAGATTGTTCGGTAAGAGGGACTTGATAATAGTCTTGATTCAAGTCAAGGACAGTGAACCACTTAGCCCTAGAGAACCATGTAAAACAGTTGTGAAGACCAGGCAAGAGGAAGGACTCTAAGACAACCTTTTCATTCAGCAACCTATAATCCATGATTGGCCTATAGTCCTGATCTTGAGCCTTCGGAACAGGAAAAGTGGGCGAGGTATAAGGAAAAGTAGGAGGCCTGATTACCCAACCCTGCAACATGTTAGTTAACTTATGTCTCAAGATTTTCATCAGTCGATAGGAAGACCGCCGAACCGGAATATCATCAATCTGATGTATATTATACTGGATCACACTAGCTACCCCTAGCTTAGTAGACAAAACATCAGGAAACTCTAACAAACTCAAAAAACGCGTAGCTTGCTCCGATTGAAGACGAACCACGTCAAACTCCCTACTTTCGTAACTTATCGAATTAGTCACACTTGGACGACCTTGTGAGAATTTAAAGAAGGTGACCCGACTAGAAACATCAGGGACCAATAAAGATCTTTGAATAAAATCTCAGGCAAGCAAGAAATTTTTAGCTAGGCCCTTTATTACCGGGAGAGTAATCAGCCAAGAGAAATTGCAAATGGACAACCTGTCGCGCACCTCGCCAATCAGAGATAACTCTTGCCCGTTGGCTACGCGACATCCCTGAGGGCAGGGGCGCACGAGAGATAATCTACACGAAAGGCCAAACTCCAAATGCCATTTACAGTCAAGTAACGATACAGAACTGCCAGGGTCCAATAACGCACACAGAGGTTTCTCATCGAGACCAGTGCAAACATAATGGAGGGACGATCTTGTCACAGCATGAATATGTGCTCACCAAGGGGGTGACTTTCTCTGCCTTGTACGAACTCCCTTCCCTCCCTCCTCAGCGTCAGCTGTTAGGACTCAGCCTCGCACAGCTGGACACTCGCGTACAAGACGGTCGTGTGCGCTACAACGAAAACAACGTATTTTCCCGACAGAATCAAATTTGAGAGAGGGTTTCTCGTCCGTGGCAGCTGAAGGCATCGGTGCAGAACCCACAGCCTCCCTACGCTTCTCATAAGGAAAGGTAAGGGGCTCAATAGAATCTCCTAGCTCTTGCAATTCATGAAAGTTGGTGGGACAGTGAGAAAAGACCAGACGTGATCAATATTCAGAGTGCATGCCCTCTAAGATGTCAGAAATACTATCACACTCACTGTCGGATATATCAAGGACTAGCATGTCCATTCGCATTCGCTCCACATTATCACTTAATGTCTCTGATGATGCTTGAACCTGCCAATAATACTTCCGCTCAAGCTCATTGCACATACGTGCCGACAACTTTCTGCCTATAAAAAAAGCCCTGAGCTGTCCCTACAGAATCTTGACGTCTGAAGGTTTCTGACGCCAAAGTACACAATGTGCCATTGGCTAAAGAGTAAAGCAAGGACTAGATTACGCAGCGCGGTATGCATAAGACATCCGCCTGAGTCTCAAATCGCACAAGTAACCACGAAATTGATGCACTTGATTTAAACTGTCAATAGCCAGTTTAGAAATACCGGTAAGGAGACATATAGTCGGACTGAGCGCCTTAGCAAGGTATTCGAGGAGCAAACTACCTATACTTCGGGACTCAGAGTGTTTGCCATCACTGAGTTGATTACGACTTCAAATTTCCTCCCCGAACCTACACCCTCGCTTTCTGAAACCAGGGATGTCGCTCTAACCTGCGAGTCGTTGACCATTCACTCAACTGCTTAACCGTCAGCCTTGTTAAGCTCAACATGGCTCAAGTCCAACCAGTGATTTCCTAAATGCGCCAGATGCGCTTCAGTCTTATCTACCTGCCGAATGGTGGGTTGACTATCTTGCAGAAAGGAACCATTTCACTGCACCTCATCCAACGCAACTGAAACGATGTGAAGAGAGACACCTACCTCCCTGATGAAATCTGCCAAGAGACTTAGCGGTCTGTCGGACGCTGCACGCCACCTCATCGACAATTCCAGAATGCTGTCTTCAGCTGAAAGTTGACGAGCTTTCAGCTCGTATTGAAAAATTTCTTTATCAGACGTGAGATTCTGGGACACTCCCTGGATTCCATGATAAGTAACGGCCCCATGAAAACAACAACAACGTATGAGTGCAATACCTTGAAAAGGAGAAATATGTTACTACAATAACCACAAGAAACAACAAATGACGTGAAAAAGGATAGAAAACTCTAACACGCCTCCCCCCCCCCCCCCCCACCGCCAGTGAAGAAACAGAACGTAACATTCCATAAAGGAGTCAGAATTTCCACAATCAAAACTTGAACAGGCTCAATTCATTAAAAAACTACTTTAACAATTAAGAGCAGAGCATGAAATTGGAAGTACACAGTTACCGAAAACAAGAAAAGCTCACACCTGGGCGTGACTACAAGCGGGTTTAACAAACCATTTTATCAATCAAATGAGTTACAACTACAGCCATTAAAGGTGCTAGCAATTTGCGAGTTACCAAATCCTAGAGAAGGTCACAACTGAGCGTGACTGCAAGCTGGTTCAACAAACAATTTTATCAATAAAATTAATTACAACGACAGCCATTATAGGTGCTAACAATTTGCGAGCTTAGGTAACCGTTACACAATTGGATACATTCATTCAAATATAGGAAGAATCACCAAGTCATGTTACTGGTTGTAGCTGTTGGGAAGCCGTCTAGCAATGTATAATTCTTAACAAAAAGATCCATTAAGCAATAAAACACACAGTCTCTGAAAAGAAACACACTTGGAAGGTATAAATCTTAAACATAAATCCCAAGCTGTACATAGCAACCACACGTGACATCCATAGATTTCGGATAGCCTGCCGCTACGAGTCCTTCAGCGAGCCCGTGAAATGGGACTACCTTACGGTTCCTCACTGAAAATTCTTTCTGATGTTAACATTCTCTGAAGAGAATATTTTAGCTCGAATTTATAACTTTCTGGTCTTTATACTGCTATGTCTACACTCAGCTCCAGTAGTATACCCCCCTTTAAAAAATTTGTACAAAGGAGTTTAATATTTCAGGTTAAATTACACATTACTATGTTGTCCGATCTATATTAGCGACTAAGAGGAGTAAGGTGCTCGTTAATAATCCGACTGAAAATTCGTGATGTGAACTGTGTAACCATGTTGCACCATGTACTCTCGAAAATTTACTGCTCTCCTATTTCTGAAATGCTACAATGTTTATTAATTATGACTAGTTAAAATGATAGCTCTACATGAGAGCAAACCAAAACAACAGTAACAATATCTTATTCAAAGTAATTTGTTTATAAGTACCTAAAATTTAACTGATATTGTTGTGCTGTAAAACGCATTGAAATCGTACATGAAGTTAACCAAACTCTCCCAAATTGCATATCGGACCATGCAGGGCAGTATGTGGCACATTTTGTTATGTAAGTATGAAAATCATCTAATGACTTTTACACTCCTGGAAATGGAAAAAAGAACACATTGACACCGGTGTGTCAGACCCACCATACTTGCTCCGGACACTGCGAGAGGGCTGTACAAGCAATGATCACACGCACGGCACAGCGGACACACCAGGAACCGCGGTGTTGGCCGTCGAATGGCGCTAGCTGCGCAGCATTTGTGCACCGCCGTCGTCAGTGTCAGCCAGTTTGCCGTGGCATACGGAGCTCCATCGCAGTCTTTAACACTGGTAGCATGCCGCGACAGCGTGGACGTGAACCGTATGTGCAGTTGACGGACTTTGAGCGAGGGCGTATAGTGGGCATGCGGGAGGCCGGGTGGACGTACCGCCGAATTGCTCAACACGTGGGGCGTGAGGTCTCCACAGTACATCGATGTTGTCGCCAGTGGTCGGAAGATGGTACACGTGCCCGTCGACCTGGGACCGGACCGCAGCGACGCACGGATGCACGCCAAGACCGTAGGATCCTACGCAGTGCCGTAGGGGACCGCACCGCCACTTCCCAGCAAATTAGGGACACTGTTGCTCCTGGGGTATCGGCGAGGACCATTCGCAACCGTCTCCATGAAGCTGGGCTACGGTCCCGCACACCGTTAGGCCGTCTTCCGCTCACGCCCCAACATCGTGCAGCCCGCCTGCAGTGCTGCCGCGACAGGCGTGAATGGAGGGACGAATGGAGACGTGTCGTCTTCAGCGATGAGAGTCGCTTCTGCCTTGGTGCCAATGATGGTCGTATGCGTGTTTGGCGCCGTGCAGGTGAGCGCCACAATCAGGACTGCATACGACCGAGGCACACAGGGCCAACACTCGGCATCATGGTGTGGGGAGCGATCTCCTACACTGGCCGTACACCACTGGTGATCGTCGAGGGGACACTGAATAGTGCACGGTACATCCAAACCGTCATCGAACCCATCGTTCTACCATTCCTAGACCGGCAAGGGAACTTGCTGTTCCAACAGGACAATGCACGTCCGCATATATCCCGTGCCACCCAACGTGCTCTAGAAGGTGTAAGTCAACTACCCTGGCCAGCAAGATCTCCGGATCTGTCCCTCATTGAGCATGTTTGGGACTGGATGAAGCGTCGTCTCACGCGGTCTGCACGTCCAGCACGAACGCTGGTCCAACTGAGGCGCCAGGTGGAAATGGCATGGCAAGCCGTTCCACAGGACTACATCCAGCATCTCTACGATCGTCTCCATGGGAGAATAGCAGCCTGAATTGCTGCGAAAGGTGGATATACACTGTACTAGTGCCGACATTGTGCATGCTCTGTTGCCTGTGTCTATGTGCCTGTGGTTCTGTCAGTGTGATCATGTGATGTATCTGACCCCAGGAATGTGTCAATAAAGTTTCCCCTTCCTGGGACAATGAATTCACGGTGTTCTTATTTCAATTTCCAGGAGTGTATATTCAACAGTGTACTTAGTTGTTTAGTTTTATATAAAAGGAATTGGCGCTTGAGCCACGGCAGTCACTTAGGGGTGCATTTCTTATGCAAAGAATAACATCTTCCGTTCCCGCTCACAACATAGTTCTGACACAAATGTGACATTGCAAAACAGCCATCGGCAAATGCGGAAAGAAGCTCAGACACCTGCTGGAAAGGCAACGTGCGACAAATCCGCGACAGTAAGATAAAGACCGAGATCATTCCTGTCCACTCCCTGACACACATCAGAAGATGGCTGCAGCCGCCACACTGCAAGGCGAAGCACGTGCCTTCCCGATCTACATCGTCCGGACTTGGTTCTGCTCCACCGATTACCGTCCTCTTTCTCCTCCGCGATCCAAATCACTTCCCCTTGCCCGTGCGCCACGTACATCCTTCGTTCGGCAACAGGCCAAAGACTATCCTTTACGAGGAAATCGACTCGGAGCCTACCACTTCGGCTCAACCAAAAACGTGACGCACAGTCAAATCGCGAGAATCCAGTGCCCACAGAAATAGCAACTGCTGATTTCTGTGGCTGAATGTGGCAAATACTAGGGTCGTTACTCCGGAACCGAGATGTTCAGCAAAGTGCGCTAAGTGGTGTTCTCCGAAACACTTGTGTTTGTAGCAGCAATGTACTCTGTCATATCTTCCACAAATCCTCTCCTGTAGTGTTTTACAGAGCGGGAAACCCTCCGACCTATACGTTCTGTGAGTAGGCGTGGTCGCCCAACACGTTGCCGCCTATTCGTGCTGTCATAGGTATTCACGTAAGTACCATGCGGACAACCCATCAACTTCGCCGTTTCCCAAAAACTCGTTCCTAAGACCCCGGCCATAATAATCTACCCTTTGTTAAACTCATTTATGCAAGTAGACTTCTTCATTTTCACCCCATATTGTTCTAGAAGGATACACCGTTGCTGGCCGAAGTGGCCGAGCGGTTCTAGGCGCTACAGTCTGGAACCGAGCGACTGCTACGGTTGCAGGTTCGAATCCTGACTCGGACATGGATGTGTGTGATGTCCTTAGGTTAGTTAGGTTTAAGTAGTTCTAAGTTCTAGGGGACTGATGACCTCAGAAGTTAAGTCCCATAGTGCCCAGAGCCATGTGAACCATTTTTTTTTATACACCTTTCATTTTTGCTGTGCTTATATACTTTCGTTACCGCGTCACAGGACCACAGCGCCACCAAGCGCCATTCATTCTCTCTATGGGCAGTGGTGATGATGATTTGACTCATCAGTGTACACAGTATGTACGTATTTATTTATGTATGTTGTAATGGGTAATGGGATTCTATTTAATGTTGTGGTGGTTGTGGGTACGTGTTATTGTAAAACGTATGAAAATGTAGGAGTAAGAATAAGAGTATTATTTGAAAGAAAGAAATAATCCTTAGTAATTCTTATTTATGTGCTGCTGAGCCCGACTATAACGAGTTTCAATAGGTCTTTATTTGACATTAAAATGTATGCACCAAATAATTAATATATCACACCACAACCTCTATCCATAGCAACACTGGTGCCGTAAATATTTTTATTAAAAGTCAGTGATAAATTATTCTGGGTAAAATTAATCTTAAGCACCAGTCATTAAATTATTTCATTTATATAAAGTCTAAGATTGTTCTACTGAAAGTTATTTTCGCTGTTAAAATAGAAAAATATAAATTCGTGTGGGTTCTTGTGCTTGGAGTTCAAATATAGTAATAATGGACGAAAGAATTAGTGTCTGATTATTTTTGCAGTTTGAAATTTCCCCTCCATACGCCCACGTAATGACGGCAGATTAAGCACAGTCTGGACAGCTGTGGACACAAAACTTAAAACATTCATAGTTGGTTATTTAGTTACCAATGAAGTCCGTAAAACAGAATTCCATTTAATAAATTGTATGTCATATTTTTCTTTTGATCACTTATGACTACCTTTTACAATATTTAAAAGAACAGACTTCATCTTATCTTCGATCTCATCCGCTTCATACATTATAGAGAAAAAGAAAATAAGAAGGAAAACTTCCACATACAACACAATGCCAATACATTCTTTTAGTGGTATTATCTTTTGTTATATGATTATTTGTAGGAAACTGGTTACAAAACTAGTAAAACATATTGTTGTTGATTCACAAAATAATGATAAGTCACAATATAATTAGTCTTTTCTCAGTTCTCACATATGGGCTTAAAAGCCATTTCTGGAAAAATATTCATAAATCTCGAGCACTGTCCCATATACTGGAGACACAAAATAATGACGTTGACGATACAATGTATGTATGGAAGGAAGTATATAGCAGGTATTGAGAAAATTAAAAAAGATTAGGTCACGCACGCAGTTGAATGGCGTCTACATTGTTCGTTGGTGGCTTTACACAGAGCCAAAGGCGATAGAATGAAGCCAATCAAGTCTGTTCAACACATTGGGACTGTGTCATCAGGGAAGCAGTTGA
Source organism: Schistocerca serialis cubense (assembly GCF_023864345.2). NCBI lineage: Eukaryota > Metazoa > Arthropoda > Insecta > Orthoptera > Acrididae > Schistocerca > Schistocerca serialis. Next base: position 495,153,643 of record NC_064638.1, read on the forward strand.
AATTAGACTACGTGAATATAATTTTAACAGAGACTCCGGATATGCACTCAATGCATGGAAGCTCGCAGTTGATAAAGAAAGAGCGCAGAGGGATACTTATTACATTCCTCGCAGTTCTCCCCCTGTTGCGATGGATGGCGCTGCAAGCAACGCTGGATAAAGCGCGCAAACAAAATCTATGGACACAGAGGTCACCACCACCGTACGCGCCGTTTTCACTGTGACGTCATCCAGACAATGAGAAGCCCTCCACTGCTTATAAAAGCGGAAGCCTCAGATGTCCAAGGCAGCATCCATCTTCGGCGGTAATCCGGATAGGATACCGCCCTTCGATTGGCCTTTTGGCTCTAATCGAAGCGTTAGGTGTATTGCAGGTGCCAGCCAGCCAGCCAGCCAGCCCAGCAGAGCCCCAGCGGTCCAGCAGCAGCAGCGGTCCCAGTCCCGGTCCCAGTCCCGGTCTGCAGCGGCGGTCCAGCCGGCAGCAGCCAGCCAGCCCTCCTGCAGCAGCATCGGTCCAGCCAGCCAGCCAGCCGGCCAGCCAGCCAGCCAGCCAGCCAGCAGCCGCAGCAGTAGCAGCAGCCCCGTCCGCGGCAGCAGCTGCGGCGTTCCTGCCACCCGTCGTCGCCGTCGCCGTCGCCGTCGCCGTCGCCGTCCGACCCTGGTCTACGTCCGTCTTCATCTTCCTCCGTCTCCGTCTTTGTCTGTTCCCTGTTTGTGTCCTTTCTTTTTCGTCCTGTGCGTTTTTGTTTCTCCCTGTCGTCATGTCCGCCCCCACCACCACCGCCACCACTACCACCACCGCCATAGTTTATGCTTCCCCTCCGCCGCCTCCACCACTATAACATGGTGTGCCCAGTCACACCCCCCTCCTTCCATCCCGCCTCTTCTCACTCTCCCTTCGCCCTCGCTCTTTGTCGCCCCCTCTCTTCTTCCTCCCGCTCCTCTCGATCTGATCCTTTCCCCCCAATCCCCCAGCCTGTCACTGCAGCTCCAGCTAGGGTGGTGGCCCGTCGGGCCACTGTCCATGCCCAGCTCTCCCCTTCGCCTTCGCCATCACCGCCGCCACCGTCGCCATCGCCGTCACCGTCGCCTTCACCGTCACCATCTCCGGCGCCGACTGCTGCGTCCACGCCGGGACTTGTCCCTTCCCACCACCTCCCTATAGCTCCCGTCCCTCATATCACCACCCGCCCTTCTGCCGACATAAATCGCCCTAGTGGCGCCACCACCTCCTCTGCTCCCAAAAAGGCCCCACCCTATCCTACTTCCCCCCCCAGGGTGCCATGGATGTCTCCCCACCATGCCCTGCTCCCTCCGCCTCCTCCTCCTCCTCCTCCTCCTCCTTCCCCCCCTCTTTATACAAATACCTCCTCTTCCGTCCCGATCCTTCCCTTCTCGAGGCCCGGAATCTCTCCCTCCTCCTCTGTCAACACTTCCCTGGTGCCCCCATCTCTCCTCACTACCAGACGGGATTCTGTTCTCATCTCCTCCCCCAGCCCAACCCTCCATACTGATATCCTCTCCCGCCACCCCATCACCCGTTTTGGCCCCAACGCCTCCCTCACCCCTGCTCTTCTCCATCTCCTACCCGCCAACCCCAACCCCCGTGTCGCCCACCTACCCTCACCGCCATGATCACTTGGCTCAGTCTGTCGATCACGGAGGAGGAGGTGTTGGCGGAGCTCAAGGCGCATCCCACGCTGGAGGTGCGGGCAGTCCGCCGCATTTTCAACTCAGCTGGCCCCACTCGCCTTATGCGGGTTTTCTCTGAGGACGCCCCCTCCATTGACCGTCTCCTGAAGGAGGGTGCCCACCTCTTCAACCAGCGCTACAAGGTCAACCCCTCCCGTTCCCCTCCTCAATCCCTGCGCTGCCAGAGGTGTCTGCGCTATAATGCACACCCAACAGCTGAGTGCCGCGAGGCCCCCACCTGCCCACATTGTAGGCAAGCGCACTTCCTCTGGCAGAGCCCTAACCTTCAATCCCCTCCCTCTTGCAATACCTGCAATCTTCCCCATCCCACCTACTCCCAAAAGTATAAAGCCCGACCCCCTCCGACCACTCCTGAACTCACCATCCCTGTCCGTCTCCTGGACGCCCCCACCCCTCCTGGCAATTCCCTTCGTCCCCCCCCCCCCCACCGCTGAGGACATCATCAGGTTCCTCACCATCATCCTTCAAAATGTTCATCCCTTTCAGTGCCCCCACACCCTCCAGCAGATCTCCCTCGCCGCCCGTTCCATATTCCAACTCAAGATGTACGCCACCTACTCCAACAACCAGGCCCATTTCACCTTCTCCCGTCTTGACGCCCTCGTCTAAATCCCTGTCATGGCGCGACAGCAACGTATCTTTTTCAACAATATCCACTCCCTTCCCGCCAACAAGAACCTCTTCCTGCACACCCTTTCCACCCACCGCGTGGATGCCTTCCTCCTCAATGAAACCTTCCCCAACCCCACCACTCCATCCACATCTCACCCTATCTCCTCCACCGCTCCAATAATCCCCTCCTAATTGCGCGTGGTGGAGTTGCCATTGGTCACCACCGCCAGATCCCCGTTCAGCTCCAACCTCTCCTTCCCAACCCCACCGAACACCTGATCCTTAGTCTCTTCTTCCCCGGCCTTACCGTTACCTGCGCCACCATCTATATCCGCCCTAACGCCCATATTCTCTTCGACTTCCTCTCCCACATTGACCGTATCTTCTCCTCCTACGTGATCGCTGCCGACCTCAACATCCATAGTCGTTCCGCCGCCCAGTTACGGCGGTGGCATCGGTTTCTCTCCTCCCTTCAAGGCGACCTGTCCCAAATCCAACTCCACTCCTGATGTTATCCTCTCCTCCCTCAACCTCCTTGGCCGCATAACGGCGGATGTCCTGGAGCCTATTGGTAGTGACCATCTCCCTGTCCTCCTCACCATTTCCGACGGTCGTCGCCCCCGCCCCGGCCCTCGTAATAACCCTCCCCCTAAGTACGTCCATGACTATTCCCATGCCGACTGGAATGCCTACCGGGATACCCTTTCCACCCAGGTCGATAGCCACCCCTTCACCTACCACCACCCTGACGATGTCACCCATGCCGCCTCCTTTCTCCAGCAGACCTTGTCTGATTCCGTGGAGGCCCACGTCCCTACTGTCGCCATCCACCCCCACCGTCCTACCTTATCCCCACGGGCCGTCCTCCTCCTCCGTGAATCCCGTCATCTTTACCGTGCCTTCCTCTGCACGCGTGACCCGGACACACTACGACGCCACCGGCAACTCCAGCGACACATTCGTAATTTGCTCGCGGCTAAGAAACGCCGGGACTGGCGACAGACATGCACCCGTTTAAATGCTACCCTACCAATCAACTCGTCCAAGTTCTGGTCGGCCTTCCATCGCCTTACCGGAACTAAACCCTCCCCCTATTATCCTCTTCTCCATGATGATCACCCTTTCCCTGACACCCTTAGTAAGGCCAATCACTTTGCCTCCTACCTCTCCGACGTATTTTCCATCCCCGATGATCCCCAGTTCGATTACTCCCTCTTCCCGGATATCCGTGATCGAACTGACACCTCTGTCCCTCCCCTCGCTCCTGGTTTCCAGTACTTGGACAACATTGCACACACGGAACTCAATGCCCTATCACTACACAGGATCTCATTGCTACACTTCGCACAAAACGCAACACCGCTCCTGGTCACGATCGTGTCACCTACCGTCACCTTCATGAAGCTCCTGTCACTTTCCTCTCCACACTGGCCAGGCTCTACAATGTAGTCCTGTCCACCGGCTACTACCCCAACCTGTGGAAAACCTCCCGTATCCTCATGTTCCTTAAACCTGGCAAACCGCCGTCCGCCATCTCAGCCTTACCTCGGTCTTCAGCAAGGTCCTGGAATCTATCCTCACCCGACGCATCCACCTGCATCTCCGCCAGCACCACCTCCTTCCCGTTACCCAGTGTGGCTTTCACCCGTCCTTCTCTTCCGACGACCTTATCCTTCACCTCACTCATCTCCTTTCCGAACAGCTTAATTCCCATCGCTCCGCAATCTTCCTCTCCCTGGACCTCGAACGTGCTTATGACCGTGTATGGCATTCCGGTCTCCTCTTCAAGCTCCAAACCTTCGCCCTTCCCATTAACTACGTCCGTCTGATCGGCTCCTTTCTCTCCCGCCGTTCTTCCTATGTCGCCGTCCATAACACAGGTTCCTACACCATTTTCCCCTCTGCCGGTGTGCCCCACGGCTCCGTCCTCTCCCCCCTTCTGTACTTTTTGTACACGGCGGACATGCCACCGCCGTTAGCCCCCGTCCACCTTCTCCAGTTTGCCGATGACACTGCCTTCCTTGCCCTTGCCCCCACTCTACAGCGCTCCCAACACCTTCTCCAATCCCATCTTGACCGGTTCACCGCTTGGTGCAACCAGTGGTTGCTAAAGGTCAATCCCTCCAAAACCCAGGCGATCATTGTAGGCAAAATCACCCCTTCCTTCTGCCTCCTTGATTTCTACATCACCATCTATGGCCGTCCTATCGCCCTCACTCCCACCCTTAAGTACTTTGGCGTCGATCTTGACCGCCGCCTCTCCTGGAGTCCCCACCTCCAAACAATCCAAGCCAAGGCATGCTCCCGACTCAGTCTCCTCAAGCTCCTCTCTGGCCGTACGTGGGGTCTGGACCCCTCCACCATTCTCCACACCTATAAATCCCTCATCCGCCCTATCCTTTGTTATGTCCATCCGGCTTGGATCTCTGCCCCCCCTACTTTTTACAAATCCCTCCAACTCCTCGAACGCCATGCTCTCCGCCTTGCCTATCGCATCCGTCTCCCCTCCCCTACGCAGATCATGTACGATCTCATCCCCTTCCCCCAGCTCCTCCTTTTCCTTGAAAGGATATGGATCCTGTACACCTCCCGTAAACCCGATCCTCCTCACCTGCTCGTCTCCCCGATCCTCTCCCACCCCCGCCCACTGCCGCGCCTGTATTCCCATGTCCCACCTGGTCTCCCTCTCTCCACCCTCCTTACACTCTCCCAAGGTGGCTTCCGCCAGCTCCCCCTCCCTGATGATGTCCTCCTCCCCTCCATCTACCCCTCCTATCAACTTTGACCCTGCCCCACCCTCCACTTCCGGTGTCCTTTCCTTTAGGCATCCTCCCTCCCTTCTCTTCCCTTCCCTTCTCTTTCCTTTTCCCCCGTCCCCTCCCTTCACCCCTCTTCCCCCGGGCTTCCCCTCCCCCTTCCTCCCTCCCCCCTATCTCCCCTGCCCGTGGCATCTCTGCTATCCCCTCTCACTCTCCCACTCCCCTTCCTCCTCCTCCTCTCTTGGCAGGTCCCCGGACTCGCACACGCATAGTGAACATTCGCGCGCCGGAGCTCATCGCCATCACTGTCTCGTGTGTGTGCTTCGTTTTGTGTTTCGTGTTCTTTCGCAGTTACAACTCCACTGTTCATATGTGCCATCGCCGTCCTCCGTGTTCTGTGCGCCGTGTCAACAAGTGTTAGTGTTTTTATCGTCCAACGTGAACGGCTTCATGTTTATCGTTTTTTGTCTCTGCTTTTTTTGCCCGCCATTTTCATTGTATTGTCTATGTCGCCTCTTTGTCATATGATTGTACCACTTAAGGCTGAAGAGCGGCGTACTATGCTGCTAACAGCCCGCCTGTATGAGGTGCTAAAATTATAATAAAGAAAAAAAATGTCCACGGTAGTCACTTTCACCCCTGACGAAGATGACGGAGGTAATCATCGAAAGCTCGGTATTTTATCCAAATTTGACGCGGCAAGTAATCCGATAACTTTTTACGCAAGCCTATTCAACACATTTTTGTTTGGTTCCTGTCACTCTAATGTAACATGTATTACGAGGCATAGCCGCTGCCTATCTTTACATGAGACACAAGGCTTTTTCGCAAACGCGTCTTAGAGGCGCTGTATGACGCCGGTGGAGGCAGCGAATGGCGAAACCACAGCTTTCGCAATGCGACAAAACTGCAGGCACAATTCACGCAAATTTGTCTCCCACACAACACTTGCGGGTAATCCAGACACTGCATAAGGGCTCACGGTAGTACAACAATATTTATTGTTCGTAAATTAATGCAGCTGAACATACACGAGGGGCGTCGTCCGATATACAATATATACAGTTGGTACTGAGAAAATGTGAAAGAGTCTGTCACCTCTTTCTGGAGGCAGTTAGTTTTATTCAGCTTTCCAGTACATCATCTTATTCCTCACTCTTTTGGCTACAAATTAAAGTTTTTAAACATAATCACCCTTCAATGCGACCACTTACCCTACCTTATTGGGAGGGTTTGTATGCCCGTATAGTACCACTCTACTGGATCCAACGTATTGCTGCATCAGTAACCTCCCCATCATCCGTGTCCTGCTACCTGCGGAGTGAATCCTCTATTGAGCCAAACTGATGGAAACCGGAAGATGCGAGAGCCGGATGGTTGAGGAAGAAGAGTTCAGTGACGTTTTGTGAACTCTGGTGCGCATACATGTGTGAGGCCTTGCGTTGTGCTGGAGATGGGGAAGTTCGTTTGCATTTCAGGAGTTAACAGATGCGTGCGGACGACTGGCACGCGGGAGATCGGAGAGGTTTGCACGACTTTCTTGTGATCATGACAGACGCCTCGCTCAACTGCTCAACGAATCTTTGCACCTTTGAACACTGCCAGGTGCTCCCCGTAAACATTCTGCAAGCGTCTATGAAAATGAGCGATGCTCTGGTTCCCCCCCCCCCCACTTCCCCCCCCCCCCCCCCCGAAAAAAAAAACAAGTCTGTGATATCATTGCTTGGAACACAGCTCTGTTACAGATGCCATTTTGAGGGAGAACTACATATAGCGGCGCCACCTATTGGAACTTCATGGAAACGTATCAAGAAAAATGGTTCAAATGGCTCTGAGCACTATGGGACTCAACATCTGAGCTCATCAGTCCCCTTGGACGTAGAACTACTTAAACCTAAATAACCTAAGGACATTACACACATCCATGCCCGAGGCAGTATTCGAAACTGCGACCGTAGGAGTCACGCGGTTCCGGACTGAAGTGTCTAGAACTGCACGGCCACCGCGGCCGGCGAAACGTGTCAGCTGAATCGGGAATATTCCTCGATGTCCCACAATAAATTCTGCGTTACTTCAACCAAAATAGACCGAGAACAGAAATGTGATGCATTACTTATTTACCGAGCGAGCTGGCGGAGTGGTGAGCACACAGGACTCACATTCGGGAGGACAACGGTTCAAACCCCGCGTCCGGCCAGCCTGGTTCAGGTTTTCCGTGATTTCCCCAAATCGCTTCAGGCAAATGCCGGGATGTTTCCTTTCTCGAAGGGTACGCGTGACCTTCTTCCCCAGCCTTCTTTAACCCGAGCTTATGCTCCGTCTAACGACCTCGTTGTCGGCGGGACGTTAAACACTAATGTCTTCGTCGTATTGCTCCATTACTTATTGAGCGTCCCTCGTATATGAAAAAAAAGTTTCTGTATTACGCGCAGGGCTCATAGAAAAGAAAATGAAAACTTTCTTCATCTCATTACCTGCGACTCCATAATAATTGAACGGCCGTCGTTGCAGAGACATTCACATCCACTTCAACGACCGATCTACCTCGTGAATGTTTGAGCAGACGCGGGGGCAGTCTGTGTGTGTGTGTGTGTGTGTGTGTGAGGCAGGCACGACTCTCATGAATTAGCACTGAAAACCGCTGACGGCCGATCGTTGGCAAACATTATTCTGAGAGCGGCAATCGGGTTGCAGCTGTCGCCCTCCACCTGAGCCACGGTCTGTCCCTCTGGGCCGGCAGGAGGAGCGGCGCTGGTTCATTAGTAACGCCGACGAAGTCCGCCGCCGTGTCGCGCTGTCATGCCGCGTCCCACGTGTCGCAGCTCGCAGCAACCTCGTGACGTCATCGCACAGCCATTTCCAGGCCTCCACTGTCGCCGAGTATTACGCCATTTCCATACGTCGACGGCGGCAGTATATCGCGCCGTAATCAGGCAGCAGTCTGAGCGAGGATGTGCTATCGCAAGAAATGGCAGTGAAGGCATGAATGGATGTTAAATACAAATAATGCTATGAGCACTGGATAAATGATTTTAGTAATCTTGGCTGTTAAAAATTTATTCAAGTTTCACAAAACTATAGATCATCCCCACGCTGACGATGTCAGAAGTGTACAAATAATGCTTATTGACGCAGTCAGCATGAGCTTGTATCTTAATAGGACACCAACCAACAGGTCAGAGAGGAATTACTCTTTAAAACAATTTATTAATCAACAGTAGAAGGCTCAACGAAAAAAAGGAACACATCAAAGATTATACTTGAGCTTTCACCCTTAAAAAATGGCGTTAAATATAAAACACCAGATGCAGACAATTTAGATATTCTTTAAAGGGTTTTTCACAAAAAAAAATACAATACGTCCAAACATTAGATGTTACTAATTTACATTGAAAGTCATACCAAGGGCTACCATAAACTAAAAATCACAATAAAGTAATAGATCGGCTCCACTTCCGGTCAGGGCAAAAACCGGCTGACAACAGAACTCCGACTTAGACATCGCGACGCATCACGCCGGCGACATGAAAACCAGAGGAGATGTGTAGTGCACTAAAACATAAATAGCAAAGCTCTCCTGGGTGTGTGTGTTGTCCTCATCATCATCATTTCATCATTTCATCATCATCATCAACAACAACAACATTCGTGACAGTGGACTGTGTGAAAGACAAATTGGACTGTGTAAAAATTGAGACTTTGTACGAGCGCTGATGGCAGCGCGATTGAGCTCCCCACAAACCAAACGTCATCCTTATCATCATCATCTCTTAAGCACTGAACACGTTAAAGAAAATCAAAGCCTTTGCCCCGGTTCCAAGGGAAATCCAAAAACTGTCATTACGTCCAGATTACAGCGCCACTGAATGTTACCAGATTTGCAAAGCTTTACTTTGTACATATCGTCAAACCAAAATCTATTTTGTTCGATAATGGGGCGCAGCTTACTTCCAGATTATGGCATGAAGGTACGGGAAGCAATGGGGTTTAAGTGATACACATCTCCGCGTATTCCCGGCCGGAAATCCGGCGGAACGATACATGCGGAGCTGGGGTGACTATGCCGAACGTATTGTCACGACAGCGGGGCTTGGGACAAATATATATTTACGATTACGAATGCTTTAACGCACGAACCTGCAGCATTCACTCCGGAGGAAATCGTATTAGACCATAAGTCCAGGAGTTTTGTGGAAGAGATAAGTGATTTCCCCCCGCGAGTTAGTTTTGACACTGAGGTGAAGAAAGAACTTTTACGATAGGTAATGAAAATGGAAGCCGAGGCGCGAATATGGCGTCGTGATGCGAAAGCGCGGGTGCTAAATTTGCAATTGGCGACTTCGTTCTAGTTAAAATGAACGAGAAACCGAGCGAGGTTGATAATGAGATTTCAGAACTTAATTTCATTTATAATGGACCATTTAAGATTGTCAGTACCTCACACGTTTAGTATTTGGCTTTTCATGATTCTGGCAACCTGCTAGGTGTACGTAACATAGTTGATTAGAAGTTGTATCAGACAAAAACTTATTAATCTGAGAAATAATTTCCAGTGAAAACTTGATTATTATTGTAATTTTCAAATTTTTTTCCAAATTTATTTTTGGGAACAGGCGATCACCTATAAATCTGTAAAAAGTATGTTGAGAAATATAGCTTACAGGGTAAATTTTCTGAAAGCAACTGAAGTGAAACGAAAACCCAGTCCATGACCAATGTATATAAACCTCACTCTGGTGTATGTATCTCTTGTAATTTTTTAAATAGTATATTGTAAAAGGCTTGCGTAAATAACGTATTATGTACGTGAATACCGGTGCACTCAGACAATGCGTAAGTTTCACCCCTGCGTATGCGGGTGAATATGTACAGTGTTGAGTTATCCACTGTGATAGAAATATAAAGACTCCTTGAGATTTCTCAGGAGTGAGTTTTCAAAGAATACGAAGCAGGTAGACTTTCTGGCATACCACAGCCCAAACAGACATCATGCGTGCCGCTGTGGTGCATGAAACAACGCCACAACTCCATGTCTGGACTGGCCCTTTGTGGCCTCTCAGAACGCTGCGGTGATTTTTATAAATACGCATGTGGAACCCATGTGACGTTTTTCTTGTTTCTTATCTTTTTACTTACTCTTTCGTGTACCTCTTAAATATGTTACTTACGTTTCCTTGTACAGAACTGACACCAAATTTTCTTAGCACTTGACCGATATCAATCGTAATATTTATTTGGCAAAATAAATTTTGTTGTTTAAAATGTGTTATGGTACATTATGATATTTTGAGTTATAATAACACAGCGTTTTCATGTTAATTGCGTGCCCAAATTTAATTATAGTAATTCCTGACAAGATTAATGAGGGATTAACAAAATTTATGAAGACAAAACTGTTTAATTTTACGCATCTGCATTTCCCCTTGTTTCTCTTCGGACGTTCCCTGATTCTGATTCCCTTCAGGAAAAAAATCATGGAATGTGGGGCATATTAACATCCAAAATGCAGGTAAAATACCTTCTGCACCATCCAAAATTTTTCGCTGTTAAATATCTTCTGATAAATAGTAATATACTGCTAGTTATGAATCGGTAAGCTTTATTACAGAAACTACATTTAATATGAAATTGATGGAATTGGGTATTTAATTATGAATGTATATAATTAATTGTTATTGTAACGTGAATTTAGTAAATTTCTGGGTAATCGCTGAGGGAACTGTGTTCAAATGCATCAATAGCAACGATGAAATGGCTGTAGCTGTGTCTTTGCAAATGGAGAGTCTCCGTCCCCACTGCAGGCGCACCTACTTTGTTAACCCGCGGGTACCGAGAGCAAAGTCGGAGTGACCAGGTGGAGCAAGCTGCAAAATCTATCTCAATGCCTGCCACATAACTATCCGTTGCTCTAGAACCGACCAGTGGTTCGCAAACAGCAGCAACAGAGCAGCTCAGCATTGTCATCAGCTACATTCTTTGTCGTCCGTAGAGCTACAACATCGTAAGGCAGTTAACGGATGCACTATAATTAATATCGTACAGGCATTCCCAGCGGTATTTCTTTCACAAACTTTAATGACTAACTTTCTTGAACAATAACCTGCAGTAGATAAAACTTCTACGTCACCTGTGTTGTAATAGTCTTCAAACATTATGACCAAGCAGGGTCCCTTTGCTGCCCATGCAATCACTGAGTGTCTTAGAAATATGAAAATTGGTTAACAATTTACTGTCAGTTTTGTTTGTTTACTTAAAACCAGTTTCTGTCTAACTTTTGCTGCCTCAGTAACTTCATCCGTACACTGTGTAATAGGGGCTTAATTAATCTGCAATTCTGAGTAGAACTTCACTCACTTAAACTAACATAAGATTTCACTGGCAAAACTAATAACTAAAGGTACAGCACAAATTAAGAGTGCGCAATTTCATTTATTTTCTGTCTTAGCGAGAGACTTCTGCTGGCTTTGAATCTATTCCATTTTTCTCAACGTTAAAAGCAAAATCAGTTGCTCATCTACTTAAGGTAAATTGAATTCAGTCTTTGAATAATTACGTTATGTTACGTTGAGATTGCTTACAATCATTTTTTACGAAAAGTATTTCAGTTACAGTTAGTCATCTATTGAATCAGCAAATTTATTAAATTTGCTTTCAAAATGTATTATTTTAGGGTAAGTAACTGCAAAATCAGTGCTTTGCGATTCATTTATTTTTCCCATGAAATGTTGCGGAAAAGCATCACAAGCTTCTGTTCCATGTCACTGATTATCTGCTGAATGTTGTTTGCCATTACCTTTCTTAGGATTTTGTATATTCATTGCCCCAGTAAGGTTGGAGATTATTTAATTATCCTTTCTTTTCGCTAATCAGTATTTTTGTATTAATTATCACGTGATACCCTTTTCCCCCCTGTGTGACTCGTGAATGATTGCACTGTATTTTACCAATTCAAATTATCAGTATTTAGGTTTGATTTGGAATAGATTCTTCCTTCAGTATACAGATTGAATATTATTGGGGAAAGGGCTACAACCCTGTCTCACTCCCTTCCCAACCACTACTTCCCTTTCGTGCCACTCGACACTTGTAACTGTCATCTAGTTTCTTTACAAATTGTAAATAGCCGTTCGCTCCCTGTATTTCACCCTTGCCACATTTAGAATTTGAAAGAGAGTACTCCAGTCAACACTGTCAAACACTTTCTCTAAACCTACTAATGCTACGAACGTACGTTGGCCTTTCCTTAACTTATGTTCTATGAGAAGTCCTAGGGTCATTATAGTCTGCTTGTTCCTAAATTTCTCCTGAATCCAGACTGATCTTGTCCGAGGTCGGCTTCTACCAGATTTTCCAACTACAGTAAAGGATTCGTGTTAGTATTTTGCAACTGTGTCTTATTAAACTGGTAGTTTGATAATTTTCACATCTGTCAATACATAATTTCCTTGGAATCGGAATTATTATATTCCTCTTGAAGTATGAGGGTATTTGGTCTGCCTCATACATCTTTCTCACCAGGAGGAAGAGTTTTGTCATGGCTGGCTCTCCCAAGGCCATCAGTAGCTCTAACAGAATGTTATCTAGTCCCAGGACCTTGTTTCGTCTTAAGTCTTTCACTGCTTTGTCAAATTCTTCATGCAATATCATATCTCCCTTCTCATCTTCACCTAAGTTCTCTTCTATTTCCATTATACTGCCCTCAAGTACATCCCCCTCGTATAGACCCTCTATATACTCCTTCCACCTTTCTGCTTTCCCTTCTTCGCTTAGGACTGGTTTTCCATCTGACCTCTTCATATTAATACAGGTGGTTCTATTTTATCCAAGTTCTTCAAATTTCCTGTAGGCAGTATCTATCTTACCCCTAGTGGCTTCCTGGACACTGCCCCATTGGCTGGGTATGGTGTACGTCAATATCTCTGTCACTCGATTACAAATAAAGGTTTTCCATTTGTTTGGATGACTCCATACCCATTCCAGAGTGACTCTCGGGTCGCTCCACAAGGTAGCTCTACTGGCATCAAACCCTGTTTCCTGGCAAAAATAATGAAGGAGTCGTGATCTGACCAGTGCAGCAAGTAACTCCTACCTGGGTAGAGTTACCTTCTTGATAGGAGCCACTCTGTTCTTGCTACAGACATCGTGCACAGTGCATCCCGTTTTGGTAGCTGTCCTTATATACAAAACAGCACCGTATGTTCTTTCAGAGGTATCACAGAATACATGCAACTCTGTAGAGCCACCTGTGCCCAGCATCCCTATCCATCGGAGAATATGCTATGATGACAGATGATGAAGCTTTGAGACCCATTAATGCCAACGACATGCAAGATTTGTGGGCAAAAATTACTCCCATGCGAGACCCCTCAGCCATGTGTCTTGGAAAATTAGCTTTGAAATGATCCTGATGGGAGTGAACACACCAAGGGGGTCACAAAACTAAGCGGCTGCTCGAAGAACATTTCTCTTGGTAACCAGTTCGTCCTTTAGATCTTCAGCTATCTTCTCGTAGTCACTGCAGATAGAGTCATTTTCCGTGTTCCAGTTAATTACTAAAACTTGGGTTGTGGACTTTGATTCAAGGCCTTTGACATCCCGTATTGTCTTCTGATCATTTGAATTAGTTGCCCATTTATCTGCTGGAAGAGTTCTGTCGATTCATGGTAAATAGTTGCAGCGGTATTGCTGTCTCTGACACTCGCTACGAAATCGTCCATGAATACTAAGTTGTTTACAAGTCCCGAAGCTTGTGAATATTTTTCAATATTTAGTGTTGCTAGTTCCCGTATTGCAGCTGACAACAGGAGTGGGAATGGTGCAAGTCCTAATAGCCAGCTTTTGCGACGATATGCAATAACATCAATTGTGGTCATGTTGGCACCATTTCCGGCTCGTTCAGCACGATACCAAAGGAACCTTGTGAGGTCTCTGTCCCATCATTCAACGTTAACGGCCGGAAAGCTTGGTCCACATCATACACTTATCCCACTGGAAGTGTGCAGAATCGTAACGAGGTTGCCAGAATAACGGGATGTAAATTTGGTCCCTTTCAGCGATGCAGACTCTGGCTCATGCGAGGATGCATCAAAGACTATTCTGTGCTTTACACTTCCACTGCTGCATTTCTTCACGATGAGGTGTGGCTGGTAGAATGTGTTTCCAGCAGTACAGTCCTCAGGTGCTACCTCTTCCTAATTCTTCTCAATATACTTCGACATGATCTCATGATAAATGACCCTCAGCTCTTCATTCCCTCGCAGCTTGTTTTGCAGAGAGCGAAGGCGTGCTTCAGCAGTTGTGCGGTTGCCGGAGAGGATCATATCCTTCTTTCGTGGCACGGATACAACTCCGCAGCAATATCTCCCACAGGATGACTCTCGGAATTTGTATAAATAGGGTGGCCCATGAGTTTTAATGCTCGCTCTTGATATTCTGTTTTCCTGATTGTATCCAGGTCCCAAAATCGGCGCTCGGACTTATCACACATATCAACTGCAGCTGTCCTGATTAAAGTTGACGGTTGCTCTGCTAACAGTGGTACTAGATCTGTTTCCACTGAGAACATATCCGATGACTGTTGAGAGAAGAACCAACTTTGGTTGTTCCAAAGTCGGGATTCTCCAGTAATAATCATCTCCAATCAGGATCTAAATAGGTAGATCTTCAGTGCCTCCTTTAAGATCTGCGAGAGGCGTACCACCCATCAAGGCCAAATCTCCTACATCTTGTAGTACTATTGGTGCTGTGAAAAATTATTTGTGCTATCAAAGGCTGTCACTGATAAGTGGGAACCAGTAGAGCACCCCATCAAATTAAACTGCGCCTTCCTTCATGAGAGGGATGAACTGTAAGTGCATTCGAAATTTGTTATCTCCAGAGTAGTGCTACCAATGGAGAGATTCAATCAGTTAATGGTGAATGAAACTCGACTGACTCCCTGTGTCTAGGATGGTAAGTGTCTGTTTCCTCTTACCAGTTGTTCCTAAGATACTCACAAGAGCAGTCTGCAGGTATGTGAAGTTAGAAATCATAGTTCCAATTTTATTTATTGTTGTGGCATGGGTACTACAGATGGAAACGTGATGCTCACCCTTACATTTCGCGCAGGACGCCTTTCCCCATTTAAAACATTGATTTTTGCTGTGGCCACGTCTCAGGAATAGAAAGCAACGGTTCATTGTCCTGAGTGCGTCCATCCGTGCCTGTAAGCTTGCAGTCTTTTGGCAGTGGTGGCTCCACAGCACCCTTTCGTCGCAATACACACAGAAGGGCTCTGAATTTACTTGTTTCTTCTCGTCACTCTTCGTTTTAAATTTTACATGGGAGGCAGATGCTGTTGGTACATAATTTTCGTGTGGAACAGTATCTCCACGAATTTTGAGTGTGTTGATAGCTCCTTCCACCTTTTCATTTAAGAAGTCCACAAGGCATGGTAGGTTCCCTTCTTCAGTCTTTTGCCTTCGGGCATGCACAATTCATTTCTGCGAATTTCTTCAGGAAAGGGTCGAAGAAGATTGAGTACAAGCACTCTCCCATACGAGTCCACGTTTTCTCCTAGTGCTTGGATGTGCTTATGGCACTCAATCTAGGTGCAATTGAGAGCCTCAGGACTGAGTGAAGTCGAAATGTTAAGATTCCCCATTTAAAACATTGATTTTTGCTGTGGCCACGTCTCAGGAATAGAAAGCAACGGTTCATTGTCCTGAGTGCGTCCATCCGTGCCTGTAAGCTTGCAGTCTTTTGGCAGTGGTGGCTCCACAGCACCCTTTCGTCGCAATACACACAGAAGGGCTCTGAATTTACTTGTTTCTTCTCGTCACTCTTCGTTTTAAATTTTACATGGGAGGCAGATGCTGTTGGTACATAATTTTCGTGTGGAACAGTATCTCCACGAATTTTGAGTGTGTTGATAGCTTCTTCCACCTTTTCATTTAAGAAGTCCACAAGGCATGGGAGGTTCCCTTCTTCAGTCTTTTGCCTTCGGGCATGCACAATTCATTTCTGCGAATTTCTTCAGGAAAGGGTCGAAGAAGATTGAGTACAAGCACTCTCCCATACGAGTCCACGTTTTCTCCTAGTGCTTGGATGTGCTTATGGCACTCAATCTAGGTGCAATTGAGAGCCTCAGGACTGAGTGAAGTCGAAATGTTAAGATTCTCCAAGAAATCCAGGTGACTTTGGACAATTCTGTTCTTATCCCCATATTTGGATTTCAAAATTTGCCGTCGACCAAATCCTTAGCTTTCCCATCAAGATAGCCACAGAGGAATACATGCTTGTTCATAGTTGACACCATCGGATTGTCGTCTGTGGAAGCTGTGAACTGCTCCCAAAATTGAGGCTAAGTTCCTATGTCCACTGTGAATCGGTGCAGTTTGATAGTAGGCAATTTTATGTCCATACAGGGGTTTTGTTGAGCCGCCGCCGCATCATTTCTGTCCCCAGAACGCGCTCCTCTTAGAAGACCTTACGCCTATCGGAGGGCGCGTTTGCATTTATCAGTATGTTCCTCACCAGCTTCAGTGTCGCCTTCGTTTTCAGAATCATCCAGCACGTCCTGTATTGTATCGTTCAGTGGTGCCAACTCTTCCAGTGTTTCCTGTAGGCGTTCGACTTGCTTCTGCTGCTGTAGAACCATTGAACGCGTTTATTTGGCTGACAAAACGCGTCGCGTTCTATTGCAAAGTTCGTAGCTACTGCTTCTGTCATTGCGAGTTGGTGGTTTTGCTTCCTGTCACGAGAGTGCGTTCAAGGTCAAGACACCCCCGTAAGTTGGATGCTGTCGCTAAGGGATGGCGCTGTCCAGGAGCGTGAGACGTTAGCAGCCCGCTAGAGATATTTGCAGTTCTCAACAAATGGCATGGCCGTGCAATATCCAACTTCCGCAACCCTTAGCAGTGGTCACCATTACTAACAAATGGCGCTGCAGTCTACTAATACTTAAACAGTCCCCTTTGCGCTTAGCAAATAATACACAAACTGCCCTCTATTGCTCTGTCGCCAACAAACATGCACCAAGTAACACCATATGCAAATCAGTTGACCTGTA
This sequence comes from Schistocerca serialis cubense, assembly GCF_023864345.2. Classification (NCBI taxonomy): domain Eukaryota; kingdom Metazoa; phylum Arthropoda; class Insecta; order Orthoptera; family Acrididae; genus Schistocerca; species Schistocerca serialis. The sequence continues at coordinate 495,170,776 of NC_064638.1, forward strand.
GTGTCCTTTGTTACAGTGTCAGAGCAATTTCGCAACTTATCTGCGTGAGCTGAACGTGGCGTGACGTGACTGGATTTTCAGATTGAATTCGCTCAAAATCTTCTCCGACGCCATCGAGTCCTCTTCAAAATTTTGCTACACACTAAGTGAAATCAAGGACACAGTAAAATTTCTGCTCACACACGTTTTATTTTCACACCTCCATTTTACGGTTACGACGTTATGTCCGCTGCAGCGGGCAGCACAATGTGCAGACTTAACAGAACACCAACAGATGGTGTAGAATTCTTCATTTCCTGACATACCTAGTCCTTCCTTGTATGGTTTCAAGTATAGCCCTTTTCTGATGGCTGCTGCCTCCATCATGTGATTATGTCTTCGTGCCTCCTGCAGTTCCTCCTGAGATCTTTGTACATTCTTCTCTGTCCTGGCAATTGCCACCGTACCCCCCAGCCAGTGAACCCACCACTGAGAGACCAGCTAAGGCAGGAGTAAGGAAGGGTATAATTCCACCCGATGTCTTGGGTATTGGTAAAACCCTGGGTGGTTTAATCGATTTCTTTTTCTTCCTGCTTCAGGGCGCTTTTAGTTGCATACAACGCTGTCAGGATACAGATTTTCATGCACCCTCTGGTTTTCATCTTCATCCTTAGCGCTCTACGTGCGGCTGTCATAATTTGGCTGAACTTCTTCACACCGAAACCCACCTTAACTCTACCACACATAGTTTTTTCAACTGCAGTTGCTGCAATACGTTGACCTATATCACTATACTTTCTCGTACGTATATCAGTTAAAATTCGATCGGTAGTGTGGCGATCTTTATTTGCTGCGTAAGCAATGTCGTGTTCCACACAAGCTTCGCCGAGTAGATACATCCCCTGACCATAACTGCCTAATCACATCTGAAATTGTGTATACTTTCTCGTACGTATATCAGTTAAAATTCGATCGGTAGTGTGGCGATCTTTATTTGCTGCGTAAGCACTGTCGTGTTCCACACACGCTTCGCCGAGTAGATACATCCCCTGACCATAACTGCCTAATCACATCTGAAATTGTGTCCACAGTACTTATATCCAAGAATGTGTAATTCGACTGGTAGTTTGTCGAGAAAAATTGGATCAAATGGCTCTGAGCACTATGGGACTTAACATCTATGGCCATCAGTCCCCTAGAACTTAGAACTACTTAAACCTAACTAACCTAAGGACATCACACAACACCCAGTCATCACGAGGCAGAGAAAATCCCTGACCCTACCGGGAATCCAACCCGGGAACCCGGGCGCGGGAAGGGAGAACGCTACCGCACGACCACGAGCTGCGGACGTTCGTCGAGAATACGGCCTCCTTCTCTAATGCGTCTCCTATCACAAATGTTAAGCTACTGAGGTGCTTGTGGTCTACGCTTCCTGTTATATAATAAATCGTCAGCGTCGGTCCAGCAGTTTTGTGATGTAGGAAAACCAAGCCATTTAACCAACGCTGTATTCCCTCGACGCCATATGACCCTCTCTACGACATACACATCTGGTTCCGAGCTCTTCTGTACCTCTTGCATGTAAAAGCTCCTGCAATTTGAGTACCACTGCTGTCTCTTAAGAGGTAGTTTCTAGGATTTGTTGTCTGCATTTTGGAAACTGTGAATATCTCGGTTGATCAGTTTGGCATGTATGATTTCTCAAACGTTGTCCTGTGTCTTGAAATACGTACTAAATCACCTACATAAAATTGCTGTTCGCACGAATCTACCATTTTAGTACGATAGTATACTGTATCTAGAATTTTATTATCACGAACATCGATTGGTCTCATTTTGATTGTGCGATGTTTGGTTCGATTATACTGTGCAATTATTTGTGGGAGGATATCGATCCATGGGTCTGAACCACGAAGATTTAATTGCATCCACATCTGGGTTTTCACTGTTCAGACGTTCCACGATACTCGCCTTCAGAAGAGTGAACGTCGAGTAGTGATGAATTCCACACCGCTCCATCACAGCCTTGAAATATTTATTGCAAAACTCACCAACATGGTCTGTCTGAAGGTTGTCTGGGCTTCGATACGTCCCCGTCTACAGCAGTTCATCAAACACATGAGCGATTTCCTTCCCTGTTTTCGCTTTCACAAGAAATACCCTGGCATAATTAGAGTTAGTATAAATTACCATTAAAATATATTTCAATCCGTTATTCACACGTCAATATTCTCTCATGTCAACAAGATCCGCCTGCCACAAGGCGTCCAAACCTTTAATCATAACATATCTTTGAGGGTATGTTTTGCGTGCTGGTTTCTGCAGCTCTCGGACTATAGTCTCCATACTTATTCAATGACGTCTCTCTCGCTGATCTCAGAAATTATTGAAACAGCTTCATTCGAATGAGCTGCATTACCAGAGGCAGCATGCCGGTCAATTAGTTCATTCGGGTCTTCGTAATATATATACTGCGGGAATCGGTTGCTCACTCTTTTATGCAGAATGTCAATAGCATCACCACTGCTATTTTTTCCACCATCAAAAACAGGTCTTATAAATGATTTGCATTTCACATTGCTTCGACTTCTAGCTTTCCAATGCAGATCAATTAAAAGCAATATTTCACGATACATTTCCAGATTTTTAGGCGAATAATTTACAGTTTTTGTGGGTCTTAGGAAAATAAGGCTCAGTAGACCGGGTGTTCTTTGAAATTATTTATCGCCGATCTGTATCGTTTTTCGCTTAAAGTTATACGCTGTGTGCCCAACATGTATGGTTTCTCACCACTAACACCGAATGTTTTGTCTATCCTAGCGCGGCTGTGACGGTTAATGAAATCGGCAATAGCGTCATCGTCGTCGTTGCGGAATATCGCTGGGAGCTAATCGAGAGATTCAGTAACTGGTTTAAAGGTTTCTCGCACTGTCTGCTCCCACTTCAAGTGCCCTAACCTCAGCAACCGTAACTTCTCGCGAACGGCCTTCCGTGCCTTGATGACTTTATGCTTAGGCGACATCTCGGTGAATACTAATCGGACTTCTGTGCAGCGTGAGGTTTTATATATCCGCTCTTGTTCTTCTTATGCTGCTCGGTAATAGCTATTTTCCCTTGAGTTAAGTTACCTATTTTCTTTTCAATTGGGTTATCCAGTTCGTAAATGTCCAGTTATCAATGACAGCTATCCCCCCTTCCGTTAAACCGTTTACTTCTCGATGCCGGCCTATGTGGCCGAGCGATTCTAGGCGCTTCAGTCTGGAACCGCGCGAACGCTAAGGTCGCAGGTTCTAATCCTGCCTTGGCCATGGATGTGTGTGATGTCCTTAGGTTAGTTAGGGTTAAGTAGTTCTAAGTTCTAGTGGACTGGTGACCTCAGATGTTAATTCCCATAGTGCTCAGAGCCATTGGAACCATTTCTTCTCGATTGCATTAACCCCGATCTTTCAGTGCATTGCTCAGTCTCAGAAGGGTTTGACAATACGTCTCTAGTTCCTTGCGTACACCTTCAACTTTGTGGTTGAGAGTTTGAATTTTCACGCCCACGTACAAGCAAATATTTTGTCTATGTACACCCATCCTATCAAATTGAGCTCCCGGCATGCGTGTGAATTTATCCTTGGTAATGCGTGTGTTGATGTACTCATATCTTTGCGTGGTAGATGCCATCATTCAGTTTTCTTGCTTTATCAATAGCGAAAAACCCATACTGTGATTGATTCCAGCAATCTGCACATGTCTTGACATAATCATTGAACGACATGTCGGTTCCTACATGAGCCTGGTAAATGTGTTTTAAATTCAGCTTGTCCTGTCTGAATGTTAAAATCAGGTTTGCACTATCCTTGCCGGCCGAAGTGGCCGAGCGGTTCTAGGCGCTTCAGCGTGGAACCGCGTGACCGCTACGGTTGCAGGTTCGAATCCTGCCTCGGGCATGGATGTGTGTGATGTCCTTAGGTTAGTTAGGTTTAAGTAGTTCTAAGTTCTAGGGGACTGATGGCCCCAGAAGTTGAGTCCCATAGTGCTCAGAGCCATTTGAACCATTTGAACCACTATCCTCCAACAGCTCTGTTGGGTTTTCGAATATGTCTGACTCAGATAAAATACATCAACAGCCATATGGCGACCGAAACAGAAATATCGCCTAATTTGATCTAGGTTTTATACAGCAACATCATCAAATATGAACACTGTATTTGGCTTTACTTTTTCCGGTGGAGGGAAGTCACTGCTCTCACTGAATGTCGTTTATGTCACACCATCTATACCAAGCTGAATCTCCTGTAACAGTTGGTATTTGGGCAAAAACAGTGTTTCTGAAAATACACATACATGCTGAAAGCGGACTCCATCCGGATGTGTTAGCAGCGACATGAGATCATTTGCCTTGCCGCAGTGAGATGGACCTTCATTTATTGCACTATGTTGTCGGGAAGGAGTACGCCATTCTTCTTATTCCGGTATTCTTGCGCACCGTCTCAGCTCCAGTCGCGTACAACAAGGAATGGAAAGGAATGGAAAGGGCATAGTGTTCATTATTTTCTATAAAAACCCATCGCACGCCAGAACCTAACGTAGTAGGTGTCATGGTAAGGTGGGTGAAGTTGATGCTTCATCCACCCTGCCATGAGACCTACTACGTCAGGTACTGGCGAGCGCTGGGTTTTTTATAGAAAATAATGAACACTATGCTCTTTACATGATACAGACCATTTCGGATACTGGCGTGCAATGTGCTTCTACGGAGAAATTAGTTAAATGACCTAATTTCCTCCTGTTACATGTTTCCAGTGGAAGTACTGAGGCAATATCTTTAGTATTTGCAATATAATAAGAGGTACGAAATAAAAAAAATAAAAAAAACATACATCGTTATATACATTTTTTTATTCTGTAATCATACACAGGATGCACTACGTCAACTGGTTCTTTCTTATATTAACGCCAGTACAGAATAAAGAAAATAAAGCCTCCTTGTAAGCACAGAATTCAGCTTGAATTTCTCTCAGAACCATTGGCAGTACATTAGTTTACACCGGCACCAAAAAGAAAAAGGAACCCATTATTAGGTCTACATGCACGCTATTTGTACTTAGGTTCTCTGCAATGTCTGTATACACAGCTTTAACACAAGGTAGCCATCTGTTCAGTCTTTCCAACACAATGGACAGCACCATATGTAGATCGAAAAAATTTTTAATGGTGGTGTGCTGTATATAAAAGGATGTGTCACCTGATGTCACACAGAGTGCAGAGTCATTGTACACTGTTGTAGTGGATACACTTACAGCAGCACAGTAAATGTCCGGAGGAGGACGGCTCGGGTGATACGCGGCGGTAAACTGCTGCATGATATATGCTTTTGCATGACAGAGTTCATCCCCGTCCACATCCGTAAATCGAACTTTAATACTTTTAGCTGCATTCTCCATCTCTTGCACAGGTCTTAATTGGTATCTTCTCATCCACTTCATCCCCTCTCTGTCCAGGCAGTATCACTCGAATATTATGCGATGGCGCGTATGATGTAGGCCAGTACCGACCTTCGTCATGCTGATTAGGACCTCCGGTGCACTTCAGCGAGCCAGGGGCTGGCTGGGGGTCTTCAACCGGCAATAACAGGTGATTGCCCTGATCCATCAAGCTGACCAGGTGCGTGACAGGGCCCCAGAATGTTGCCGCTGTTGCGGGTCCCAACAAGCTGGAGGACGTCGCATCCGCAGATGAGCAAAGAAGAAAACCCGTTACAAGCGATGATAGAAGCACAAAGACCCTCGCACGGCAGTAAACACAGACATCAAGCAGGGGTTACTTACTCTTCGGCGGCTTCTTCGTATTCCGTTGGTGCTGCGGCTGACGGCGCTGGACGATCTCGACTGGCGCTTCATTCTGGGTCACTGACCGCAACTCAGGCTGCAGAGCTGCTGGGCTGGGCTGTGTGATCGGATGCTGTGTTCCTATTGGCTAACCACCAATTTCAAGCGCCTGTGGCGATTTAATTGTGTTGGGGGGGGGGGGGGTTACACTTGGGATTTCCGCCCAGGATAACCAGAGTTAGAGTCCCGGAAAGGGCACCGACATTTTTAATATCCCGTCAATTCCCGGGTGCGGGGTGGGTTGGGATGTCCGCACAGCCTTGGGACAAATAAATCCCCACCAAAATTCGAAATTCCAGCCAAAATTCGAAATTCCCACCAGTAGGGTAAGCTGGGGGGAAGGGGGTGGAGAGGAGGAGAAGAAGGGGGCACACGTGACGTCATCTGGGGGAGGAGATGGGCGTGGTCGGTGGCTGGGGAGGGCGGGGGAGGGCTTCATTGATCAATTTAATTAATTTGGCTATCAATTTGGTATCAAAAGTGGAGTCGTAAGCCCAACTCCCTACTGCTTACATTCTATGAAGTTTTCTGGGACATACACTACACACAAATTACAGACAACCAGCAGAATTACAGAGGTGTGCGGCAGTGGTTGAAAATAATGTCTATGATGCGTGAGAAACCACAGTTAGATACTTCAGACATTCTTGGAATGGAGAATATGGTGTTTCGATCTGATTTTCGCGAAACAAAGGCAGTGTACCACTTATAAACACATGCCACCGTATTTTAACGCTCACAGTCTTGTACATGTTTATCACATTGTCCATAGGATTTTCCACAAGTTCCAGAAGAATCTTACTACATGCTAGTACTAGACAGATATGAGATATAGACATCCCAACGCCCAAAACTGCATATTGCTTTACTGGGATATATGTATCCCATCAGCAACGAAGTAGTTAATTTATGGTGCGGCCGATGTCCTTACTGTACCCCAATTTTCTGCGTGTAGCGTTATTCATCTGAGAGTATTCGATAGGTTTCTAAATGTTTGCGACTCGCATAACTGAGGCGGGACATGGGTAACAGCCTGGTATGCAGGAAACCGCCTAAAAACCACATCCAGGCTGCCTGGCAAACCAGTCTTCGTCGTTAATCCACATCCAATCAAATTACCAATCCCGGAATGACGTTTTATCTCACACTACTAACCGGGTAGGTCTTAAAATCCCCTACCATAATTATATTCAAAATGATATTTTGTTTATTGCCGCTGGAAAATGCAACACATTCTTAGCTGACAAACTAAATAATTAAATGAAGAATTGCTTTTGTTGCCACTCATGCTACAGTTGACTGGAAGTGTAGGAACTCACTGGAGCTCCTATTCAAAAAATGTCTTTTCTTTCTTAAATTATCCAGAAACGTAATTTAATTTAATAGCTTTCGAATCTCCAACAACAAGTGTTATTTCATTTTTTACTTTATATTCGTCAACGGCATAATTAACAGAAGATCAAAGTATTTTAACGGAGAAGTCCTGAACACTGTACACGTCGGTAGAACGTACAGTATAAAATGTGCTGACGTCACGTCTTACGCAGCAATTGTTCCACACGTGGGCCAGGGCCTGAAATGTCGCTCACAGCTGTGAAGGAAGGCCGTGGAGCGACCTCGCTGCGCCCCTCTCGTCCATCACTGGGTTAATGTGCGGGCACGCCAGCGGCCTTATGGTACGGTAGGGCCATTGAGGCTTACTGCGGGACAAAGCTGAAGTAAAAAGCAGGGCTGCCTCGCTGTTGTTGAGCTGCTCCACGTACAATATGCAGGACGACCCACGCGAGTCAGAAAATATAACATGCAACTAAAGTTTGTAATTTTTTCTGATTATATTTCCTCTGTTTCGAAAGGTAAATCATTTTGTCGACGCATGATATTTTGAAGAGTGACTGTGTTACAGCAGGACTGAAGAGGCAATTCAATGGCGGTAGCCGATGGGGTTTGGTGGAGGGGCATGAAGCATAACTTCTGGGGTGATGTTACGCGGCATCTGAAATTATTTCACACGCCACAAGGATGATTATATGATTTGCATTTCCACAACTGACTTCTTTGCCTATTTGCAGGAGAAGTTTGTGTCCTGAAATTCTGTTGCTAGTGGAAGCCATACTTACTATGCCTCGCAAGGGATAAGGTAACATTTGTCAGAGAAAACAGGTAAAAGGAACTTATTACTGCCTTTATCAGTAAGAATCCAGTCGTTTTTCACCTGCCAGGATTATGTTCTTTTTATTGAAGTTAACACCTAGATACGCGCGAAGGGTACATTGCAATTAAATGGAACTACACATGATAATGCACACACACATACACACACACACACACACACACACATTCATTTCATAGAATACTCTACTCTGCTACAGCTAGTCACCCAAAGGAACACTTTTATAAGGGCTTAACCAGAGTGATAAGGATAGAGTATGCTCCAAAGGAAAGTAATGAGATGCGCTCGCCTCATGGAAAAACCATTCACATGTTTGTTAAAAGGTATCGTGTTTCCAGCCGGGTGGCAGAGTTAAAATAATAGCGATCTTTCAACAGTACTACCCGGCTGAAACCTCGAATGCTTTTGACCAACAGTCTACGCCGGGACAGTCTACCATAACATATGCACATACGTTGGTGTGTATGTGTCGATAGAGTCGCAGCGAGAACGACTGCCTATCTGACTTGAAAACGAGATCGTGGCGGCCTTACAGCTTTTCCTTTCAAATTTGTTTGATGGGCAGGTCTCTGGCAACCTGGCTACAAACAGCAGCTCAAGTAGGCGCGAAATGAAGGAACCATCCCTGACTCCTACGGCACCAAGTCCAACGGCAGGCACCTCACACAGTGAACGGCGAAAGCAAGTGGACGTACAGTCGTGGACAAAACGAGCGAGACCCCTCCCCTTTCCGTTATTCTGATCCACACAGCTTGAAAGTGCTGCGCAGCATAGCAGGCAAGGCGACGAAGTGCTACCAACATACTATGCACCGGCGTGAAATTGAAAAACTATCCGAACTTTGTTAGACTGTTTTCAAACATGGGTAGAACTATGTTAATACTGGTTGGTTCAAATGGCTCTGAGCACTATGGGACTTAACATCTGTGGTAATCAGTCCCGTAGAACTTAGAACTACTTGAACCTAACTAATCTATGGACATCACACACATCAATGCCCGAGGCAGGATTCGAACCTGCGCTATATTAATGCTGATTAGTGTGTTAAACACAACACGTAAATATAAAATATAAATGAAAGAAGAAACGCTAATTAGTATGAACTGTGCTAATAAAAATTAATTTCAGCTTATCGAGATAACATAACTGTTTTAGTAAGACAAAGTACCCCAGATCGTTACGAATTAGCAAAATACACTCCTGGAAATTGAAATAAGAACACCGTGAATTCATTGTCCCAGGAAGGGGAAACTTTATTGACACATTCCTGGGGTCAGATACATCACATGATCACATTGACAGAACCACAGGCACATAGACACAGGCAACAGAGCATGCACAATGTAGGCACTAGTACAGTGTATATCTACCTTTCGCAGCAATGCAGGCTGCTATTCTCCCATGGAGACGATCGTAGAGATGCTGGATGTAGTCCTGTGGAACGGCTTTCCATGCCATTTCCACCTGGCGCCTCAGTTGGACCAACGTTCGTGCTGGACGTGCAGACCGCGTGAGACAACGCTTCATCCAGTCCCAAACATGCTCAATGGGGGATAGATCTGGAGATCTTGCTGGCCAGGGTAGTTGACTTACACCTTCTAGAGCATGTTGGGTGGCACGGGATACATGCGGACGTGCATTGTCCTGTTGGAACAGCAAGTTCCCTTGCCGGTCTAGGAATGGTAGAACGATGGGTTCGATGACGGTTTGGATGTACCGTGCACTATTCAGTGTCCCCTCGACGATCACAAGTGGTGTACGGCCAGTGTAGGAGATCGCTCCCCACACCATGATGCCGGGTGTTGGCCCTGTGTGCCTCGGTCGTATGCAGTCCTGATTGTGGCGCTCACCTGCACGGCGCCAAACACGCATACGACCATCATTGGCACCAAGGCAGAAGCGACTCTCATCGCTGAAGACGACACGTCTCCATTCGTCCCTCCATTCACGCCTGTCGCGACACCACTGGAGGCGGGCTGCACGATGTTGGGGCGTGAGCGGAAGACGGCCTAACGGTGTGCGGGACCGTAGCCCAGCTTCATGGAGACGGTTGTGAATGGTTCTCGCCGATGCCCCAGGAGCAACAGTGTCCCTAATTTGCTGGGAAGTGGCGGTGCGGTCCCCTACGGCACTGCGTAGGATCCTACGGTCTTGGCGTGCATCCGTGCGTCGCTGCGGTCCGGTCCCAGGTCGACGGGCACGTGCACCTTCCGCCGACCACTGGCGACAACATCGATGTACTGTGGAGACCTCACGCCCCACGTGTTGAGCAATTCGGCGGTACGTCCACCCGGCCTCCCGCATGCCCACTATACGCCCTCGCTCAAAGTCCGTCAACTGCACATACGGTTCACGTCCACGCTGTCGCGGCATGCTACCAGTGTTAAAGACTGCGATGGAGCTCCGTATGCCACGGCAAACTGGCTGACACTGACGGCGGTGGTGCACAAATGCTGCGCAGCTAGCGCCATTCGACGGCCAACACCGCGGTTCCTGGTGTGTCCGCTGTGCCGTGCGTGTGATCATTGCTTGTACAGCCCTCTCGCAGTGTCCGGACCAAGTATGGTGGGTCTGACACACCCGTGTCAATGTGTTCTTTTTTCCATTTCCAGGAGTGTATTATGCGCATTCGGCCGCGAAACGGTCTGTATCAACGTTCAGACCACTCGTACTGGGTTACCGTTGCTAACCTACCATGAAAGGGTACAAATTTAGCAATGCGTGAAGAGTCATAACGAAATTCTCTTAAAAATCATTCAGTGCCACGCTTAAGTCAATTCATTTATTGACAGAAGCGGAAGAAGTAGGCAGAAACAAGTATGAAATTCTACAAGAGTATCATCACTTATCGACCTTAATGACAGTGAAAAATGAAACCGCGTGTACCTAATGGGAATTTTGGAAAAGCAATCGTCACCGAAGTTAACCTGTCGGTAAAGAGGGAGGAAAGGGTTACATCTAAATGAAAGGAAAAATGCAAGTGAAACTGGTGGAAATTAATTTTGAAATAGGGATAAAGTTAATAAAGAAAGTAAATGTGCGGCCGTTATATTAGCAATCAACTAGCGGTAATTAGATATTTGAGATTTGGGGGAAATTACGGTCGCCAGTCCTATGGACAATTACTATAATAACTGAAAAAGAAAGGTTATTACACATATAATTAGCACTAGAAGCGTGGCAACTGAAGGTTGACACGTGTAGTGTCAAAACTGAAAGTTTGTCAGAAGTAATAAATTTCGCTACACTTAATTTAGCAAAAGAATTAATGAAACCGGAAAATCGAAAGTTAATTTAGTGACTGAAGTTAATAGTGACCTTTCTTTCGGAAGCACATCGAATTACAGTTAGTCTTGGACTACCTCAACAATCATTTCTAAAGCTACTTGAATCTACGCAATTTAGAAAGAAGAGATTTAACTTTGAACTTGAATTAAACGATTCTGAACAATTAACAATAGTAAAATTTAGTACGTACCAAGCTGAGCTGCAGTCACAGGTAAGCTAAAATACAGTAACAAAACTCGCACTCTTAATTTGTGCTTGTGTAATCTAACTATTGTAGCCAGCTATGAATACTTAAATTGAACTTTGAAATTAAAGCAGTGAAATGGAATTCTGCTGGCGTTTGAATTTCAACGACACTCGGGTTCATTTCGGAAAAGGAAGGGACCCTGCTTGGCAATGCAATTGGGACAATGAGCAACAAAGGTTCATGCTAAGTTGCTGCAATTTTGCGAGGCAAATGGAACAATTTGAAAAGCTGAGGTCTGCCATACAGTTCTGAAACTTTACGTGCTTTTAGTCTTCCTTGTTGGTTGATTGAAGGTTTGAAGCCGTCGATCGAGGAGGTGGCGACAGTCACTCATTGTCGGCCGTCGCTGTTGCAGAAGCTGGATGTTGGCGCGCCTTCTTCTCGACACGGTCACCAGGCGAAACGGGCTCTTGATGTGCGCCAGCTAATGCTTCCCGTCCGCGATACCATGTCAGAAACTATCATCGCGAGTCGAGCGCAATTACATGCTGCCAAACCCCGAAAGCGCGGCAACTCGCGGGAGCGTCACACAACACACCTGCTCCACTCGCTACTCCAGCCAGACTCTCTCTAGCTCTGCCCGCGCTCCACGCGGCAGAGTTCACACTACCAAAGATCCTACACACTTTGAGTCTTCACACGACCTATCGATGTAATCGTTCGATAGCAGTTTTCCCTAGGCAAGACCCAGCGTAAAAATACAAATAATATTTACGACACAAACCAATTACACATCGACATAAATGCATAAATATATATATACAAATAGTGAAACAATTACAATATGTAAAGACACAGAAATGTCATATATTCAGGTAACAAAAATAAGGAAAACAAATTATAGTACAATAGATGGAAATAGGAGGATATGCATTTCCGGCGTTACACGTGCCCCACATTGTCTGAGGATGTTCGTGTAACGTAAACAGAATCAGAAAATGTCCAAAAAAAAAAGAAACAGCGGAAATGCATATCCTCAAAACATCAACAAAATTTAGCATTCGCCTAATTAACCATAAACCAATTTTTAGACGATAATAATTGAGTGGAGACACTCCTAATCTTATTCCACTCTGTCATCTTGATCAAAATAAAACAGGTTGACAACATATTAAAATTCATAAAAAACATAGAAAATGGTTTAGCTATTCTAAAAATCTAAATTCCTAGCAGTATCAAGAAATGGAATACTATTTACAAAATTAATCAGATTACATGGTCATAGAAAACAGGTATATCAAAATACGCAAATTAATAATTAATTACATAGTATACGTATTTTATATAAACTTTTCATAATTAATATTCTCGTCATGAGTGTGCACTTAACGCTAAACAAGAAAATAATATACAGCAGATCGACAAAAACATAAATATTGACAACAGAATTCTTTCATATCAGCTGTCCGGGAAGAAAAATAACTCCGCCTTCCGTACTCGCAAGTACAAAGAATGCCGACAGCGGCACAAGAGCCGACAGCGGCACAAGAGCCGACAGCGGTTCCGCCCCGCCAGTATTGTTGCGCCCGCCTGTGCGGCACGCTTGATCTCTCTCACCCTTGTAACGGCATTTCCAGAACGTCCGTTTCACTGAATTCTTTCGGTAAAACTCACTCCCGAGTAATCTCAAGGAGTCCATAAACACTATCACAGTGGATAACTCAACACTGTCCATCATCACACGCATGTACTAGCCTGAAACTTAAAACAGCGTCTAAGTACATCGGCAATGACTAGTAAATCACATATTTATGGAATCTTACAGCTATTTACAAAATCATATTTACATTCCTTAATCTACTGTGACTCAGCTGAAAACTTAAACTAGCAGCTTGGATTTTTCAGTTGATTAGATCATGATTAAATTGATTAAAATTAAATTGATTAATCGAAATTAATTACTTATTAATTACAACTTCTTGAATGACCTTGGTCAGTCAAAAGCATGGCAATCTAGCAAATCGTTAAATCTTACACTATATTTTACATACTGTATAAATTACCCATTGTGTGGTATTAATCGATCCTAGGTTGCTACAATTCCAAGTCTACAATGTTCCGTATACCTAATAGTTTTCCAGAGCTTGGATACTCTAAGCAATAAGCATTTGTGTGAGGTATACCAATGACTTTATATGGTCCATTATAAACAAACTTAAATTTAGAGATTTCATGGTCTAACTCTCTCGATTTCTCATGAGCTTTTACAAGTGTAACCTCACCCTCACTTATCGACCTTAATGACAGTGAAAAATGAAACCGCGTGTACCTAATGGGAATTTTGGAAAAGCAATCGTCACCGAAGTTAACCTGTCGGTAAAGAGGGAGGAAAGGGTTACATCTAAATGAAAGGAAAAATGCAAATGAAACTGGTGGAAATTAATTTTGAAATAGGGATAAAGTTAATAAAGAAAGTAAATGTGCGGCCGTTACGTTAACAATCAACTAGCGGTAATTAGATATTTGAGATTTGGGGGAAATTACGGTCGCCAGTCCTAAGGACTGAGGCCCAACGATTGATTTTATTGTTTGTGTTATTTTCTTCTGATTGAGAGCTAATTTTGATTCTGGGCTTGGTTGAGCAATTCTTAGAGACAGGGCAAAATCTCGATTACGTGAGATAGGGAAGGAAATCGGCCACGCCCTTTTCAACGATCCATCCGTTTGCGATCTACTTGGAGAGATATAGGGAATCCACCGAAATAATAAATCTGCGTGGATGGACGGGGATCTGAACTGTCATCCTCCACACTGGGAGTCCAGCATAATTACCATTGCACCGCCTCGCTCGGTGTAAACGAAAAAGCGTCGAAAGTGATTGCTCTGCACTGAGAGCCATAATTACTCAAATGTCAGAAACCTTTAGGAATAGAACATACACTGTAACCACAAAATTTTAAAAATGAATAGGTTATTGCAACAGAACAAATCAAGCAAAAATTTATCTTTCAAATACGACGCAGCAGTCTGTAAACACCTGCACACTCTAACGTTTTGTTCGCCTTCTGAAAGAGAAGAAAATTAGCAATTGCTGCTATTAGTTTCTATCGATAGTTGTCACATTAAGCGAGCATGGATTAACGTAATTACCGACAGGTACAGAGAGTGAACCAAGACACAGAAGGTGAGAGTGAACCAAGACACAGAATCACGACGCCTAACACACTGTAGAGGAAACACTGTCATTCAAAACAGCGTTCCTATTCTCGGAATGGATAAAAATGAAAAATAGTGGAAGTTCAGGAAACGATGAGGTGGATAGTTATCAGGCGCCCTTATCTTCAAAGCAGACTAAAAACTTTAAATTATATTGAGATCTGGTGACTATGGTAGCGAAGGCAGATGCGCTAATTCAGCCTCGCACTGACAAAACCAGCCGTGGTCGATGTGAGTTGTGCGAAAGGAAGTCCTGTCGTCTTGAAACACTGTACCACAATTGGTCACCAAACACTGTGTCATTGACCTGATTAGCGAAAATGGTGACCAAATTCTTGGCAGCAATGTGACGTTGCAAAGTAACCGTAGGGCTTCTGGAATACCACGATACGGGTGCTCAAATCACTACCAAAACCGGGCCGTGTATCACTCCTGGGACGTAAACTCGGCCAGAACTTCGAAACAGTGTAACGAGACTCATTGGACAAAGTGGCTAGCCGGCCATGGCGGCCGAGCAGTTCTAGGCGCTCAGTCCCGAACCGCGCGACTGCTACGGTCGCAGGTTCAAATCCTGCCTCGGGAATGGATGTGTGTGATGTCCTTAGATTAGTTAGGTTTAAGTAGTTGTAAGTTCTAGGGGACTGATGACCTCAGATGTTAAGTCCCCTAGTGCTCAGAGCCATTTAAACCAATGTGGCTTACTTCCACTGCTCCACAGTCTAGGTTCTATTACATCGGGATCACTTTTTCCCATGACGGGCATTTGTATCAGATTGCCCACTTTGGGCTATTGGATCAGTGACGAGTGGTTTACGATATCCAGCTCGCCCAGGAATTGCAAGATTGTGGAGCTCCCTTGGTGTTGTCTTCTTGCTGAAAGAGTTTGCGTGTGTGACGTTGAGTTCAGGAGTGAATTTCGCAGCTGCTGTCATCTTATTTTTCGTCATAATCCCCTTGAATGACCTGTAACTATCGCACAATACACACTTTCGTCCGAGTTGTGAAATAGCGGACGATGTTCATCCGATATTTATGTATGTGGTAAAAATCTTCGATACGGCACCTCTTCAAACACCAACACGTCGTTTACCGTGATTACGGAAGAACCTACCATTCGAGCATCAACGATTTGCCTGTGTACGAATTCACTTCGGTCTGATGCACTCGCAACTGTTCGGACCACGACTAACACTTTGCAACGCGTTGTTGACACTGCAAAGATAGCGTTCAGGATCCAACAAAACAGCGCAACCTGCTAGCTTGGCTAGCATCTGTATTTCCATTCAAGGGTGTATTTCTCGCGCTGTTCCCATATTTTTCTACAACACCGTAATCGCTGAATCCAATGGATGATTCATTCCAATGGATGTCTTTTCCGGTCCTCGTCGCCGGAAACGTCTGAATGCTATCGTCATCGCCAGAGATATGTGTTGTGCCTGCAGTTGTAGATGGCAGATACGAGACAGATA
Source organism: Schistocerca serialis cubense (assembly GCF_023864345.2). Taxonomy (NCBI): domain Eukaryota; kingdom Metazoa; phylum Arthropoda; class Insecta; order Orthoptera; family Acrididae; genus Schistocerca; species Schistocerca serialis. Next base: position 495,186,964 of record NC_064638.1, read on the forward strand.
TTCGTAGTACAACCCTAAGACATACAGCTAAAACGAAACACCACCCGAACAGGCCAATGAGGCCCATCGTTACCGACCGGCCACCGTGTCATCCTCAGGCCTAAAGCGTCAATGGATGCGGATATTAGGGACATGTGGTCAGCACACTGCTCTCCCAGCCGTATGTCAATTTACGAGAACGTAAGACATAGAGCTTGTGAGGTAACGGGCGAGTTGTCGCACCCTGGAAATATTCTAATTTCGGAGTTGGCGTGGCCGCACACGGGCCGCTCGCTCAGCGCTGGCCACTCGGTAGGCATACCACGTGGATCCGGAAGTTGGTGGAAGGAAGAGGGGTCCAACCCAAAAGCATGGTTGGGAATTCCATGGTGACGCTGTGTCAATGAAAGAGACTTGTATGCCGAGAGTGCCAGAGATGGCGGACTTTGTGAAACCACGATGGCAGACATTTCACAGTTCGTGTAGTTATTAATAGTAGCCAGATGAATCATGATACCTCAAAAAGAAACATGTACATTAGTATTATTTGCACGACGATTCTTATGGTGTAGTCAGATTTTCAATATCTTTATTAGTTTACAGCTTAGTATCTGACTGTAAATTATACAAGTAACACCCATCAACTGATTTCCAAAATCGAAACAGTTCATCCGATTTCGTCGATCGACGCGTCTTTAGAAAGCTATTAATGTGAACCTAAATTGGTATAAATTACACGCACGTAACTTGAAGAGTACATGAGTTATTGGAGGTCAGAGTGGCCGATTACTATCGATAACGTCAGGAAAAAGTACTCGAAGCTAGACCCAAAAACGGTAGCAGCATGCATATAAATATATTTTTTCACCTACGTCTTTGTTTACATCCGATATGTACTATTCATGAAGAAACTGGTCAAATATTTACTGTGTTCCAGAAAACACAGAGACATTAGGCTACTGGCCTACTTTTGCTAGCTTTTCCTTTGACATATATTTATTTAATTTACTTATGTATTTAATAATGAATGTTAGAGCGTGTTTATGGGCCAGCTGTAGGAATATTTATTTAATTTCAAGTTATTAAAACGTAAATCCAGTATTTCGAATGCGTTTTAATATGTCAGTGAGTGTGTGTTGGCTATAAGAAATGGCGGCAGCGCTCTAGCCAATCACAGCATTCGTTAATGAAAAGACTGTATGGAAGTGGGGGAGGAGCATGGAAAACGGGAGAGGACACGGGAGGAGTCTGGGACAGTGCGGCGCAACGGACAGTTGCACACGACACAGGAAGTGCTGGAGGCGACGACGCGACAGCAGCACGGTCGCGGGAGAGACTTCGAGTGTGGAGTGGTTTGCACGTTGTCGCGAGAGATAGAAGTACTTCAGAGTGCGGACTTGCCGGATTTCCGAGGTTTCTACAGTGAAGATGTAGTATGAGTTTAGAAGTGAATATCTAATGAGCTATGTTGTTGCTCATATCTAATTACGTGCAGTAGGAATCTGTTGCTTCCCTGTTATTCAACTTATATTTTATTTAATTGCTGGACCATCGACACCAGTTAGTGTTTTGGAATGATAAACGGCATTTTAAAGTTACTTCTGCCATCATACTCATCATTTAAAGTCGTTAAAAATAGTACTTATTATAGTACCTGTAGATTTTATTTAATTGCAATCTTCCATTTATAAATTTCTATGTTACATTCAAAATTCGCAATTGCCGAGTGATAGGAACCTGCGAACATTCGATTCATGTGTCTGTTTATATTGTATACTGTAGACTCCGCAAACAAGCAAGTGCTTGTAATGCGGCAACTACGTATCCCAGACCCTAGACAACGAAACCAGCCAAAACTTTTAATATTTCAGCTTTACAGTCTGTGGGTGCATAGTTGAGGCCTACCATCACACCATTTCATTTTATTTGAAAGCCCTCAAGCTACATGGATAAAATTCACTCACTTTTATTTACGAGGTTTGCATGTAGCCATATTTGGAAAAGCAGTAATAGATACCTCACCTTTTGTGTTGGATTTATAATCGTTTGTGTCATCGAATACTGTCCTTGGTTCTCACGAGGCGTGTGTAGATCTTGAGGAGAGTGGCCGACCCCCGGGAGCTACGCTACTCGGCTGAATTCTGGGTGGCGAGCAGGTAACGTTGTATGCGGTCGGCAGAAACAGTGATGGTCGCACAGTAGATAACGAGTAAGAAAGAATTCAAGTAAGAAAGCCAGTGGGTACATGTATGAATATGGTAAAATATAAACGTCCGAGACTAGAAAGAGTATGGAAGAAAGTGGAAACTACAAGTCGTCCAAACATGGAATCAGTGGGCAATGTTGTCTGACAGAGAACTGCTGGAAACCCTAAAAGCATAAACCAGTTGAAACGTGTAGGGTGCTGATTACACGAACAATAAACGCTGCCTCGAAGCACTGAATGGTGGAGTAGTAGTGTGTAATTTCTGGTAAGCAAGTGCAGAACACAACTGACATATGCTGTAAACGGGTGATACAGTGTTGTAGTACGATCTGGACACGTCATTGAAGTATGGAAGAAGAAGGTAGCAAGTAGTGATAAAATAGTTTGTAAATGAATTAAGATAACAGGAAATCGACTTTTCGATTTTGTGTCCGAAAATTGTAACACCCCTCTAAAAAGCTGAGTGGCACACTGCGAATAAAAAAACAAAAGGAAAAAATAATAATAAGGTCCAATGTTCCATCGATATGAAATTTATCCTCTGTCTTCACACTCTGACACAGTTGCTCTCTATCGTTAAGGTCCTTTATGTGCATCCGCCACGTGTCTCGGCTTTCCTCTGAACTTAAAGGAGACTTTCCATCGGTATCTCGTAGGGTGATATCTTTACGTTTCGTACCTGTTAAAAAGTTTTTAATCTTGGCGTATGTCCTGTGGATTTTGATATATGGGGTATCTCTCCTACCAGTCATCGGGCGCCATTTCGCTGGTGTTTCGGCAGATATTTGCCATTTAGTTTCTGCTAGCTGTAGCTGGGGCCAGCCCAAACAAATCATAATCATCAACTCGCACATACGATACCTACTGACCGTAAAAAGCGTCGGTATGTTTCTTATTGCAAGGAAAATGATGTTTAATTCTCGATTGTACGTGCCCATTCGATAGAGTGGTCTCAGATTGGCCTTGTAAGATATTCTTTTCATCGATATTTATTAACAGGAACAGTAAAATACGCAGGTTAATCAGTGCTCCAGCAACGACTGCGCAATTCTTCTGCATCGCGTTAGCAGTCGCCGCAGGCCAGGGAAGTGTTGTCGGCGTTGGGGTACAGGTCATTCCTCGCCATTTGTTTTCCCTGCGAATATACACCGATAAAACAGTTTGTCGTAGTAATTTGGGACCTCCCTGTGGAATGGGTACGTAAAATTCCGCTTTAAAAGTCATTTTCTTCGTAACGAGAAGCAAACCCAAGCTTTCCATCCGCGCACGCCGTCGCGTGAAAGCTGATGGGTAGCACTTTTTTAGGCTTACTCCATCTACTCATTACGAAAACGAAATTGTAAATATCTGTCGAAACACCAGAGAAAATGCGCCTAACGGCTCTCAGGAGAAACATCCCGTGTACACAATAATTGAAAAAAAAAAAATCTCTTCAGGCGCTCCTTCCTAATCCGGAAAGCCGTGCGTTAGACCGAACGTCTAAGCGGGCGTGCTGCATACACAGTAATGCCAGTTTGTATCGAGCTGCTCTTTTTGGAGGACGAATTTTCAAATTATCGGGTGCATTAAGTGGTCAGCAATGCCTTGATATCTGAATCTCATGCGTTGGATGTTCAAAAAATGGCTCTGAGCACTATGGGACTTAACTTCTGATGTCATCAGACCCCTAGAACTTAGAACTACTTAAACCTAACTAACCTAAGGACGTCACACACACCCATGCCAGAGGCAGGATTCGAACCTGCGACCGTAGCGGTCGCGCGTTTCCAGACTGTAGCGCCTAGAAACGCTCGGCCACACAGGCCGGCTGCGTTGGATGTACACTGCGGTATACGATGAGCAATATTCACTCTCCTAAACACACAAACATACACATTTGGTCTAAGTTATTTCTGTTAGACACATTTTGTTAAAAATTTTAGAGAGCTGAAATGAGTTCAACGCTTCAATGGGCTGGATCATAAAATATCCATCCTACTGTCATTTGGTACACGAACTGAAATCCGTGAGCTGCCAGTCAAGAATCTCGCAAACGTCAATTAACCGTTATTCTCAGTACAGGTGACCACATCAGTCAGAGAGCGTCCAACATCAGTTCTAGACTAGGCACAATCATATTAGTTGTTTTTGTTGTTGAATGTTTGTCCATATTTTGCTACATTTCAAAATGTATATTTGCAATTTTTACATCGTTATTAACTAGATAACATGCGAACAAGCTTTTTGCCGTGTTATTCTTTTGGCTTCCCATTCGTGCAAGGTATTGCTTATACTTGGTGTCTATTCTTCCGAACATGTCCGAAAGAACAGACACCACGTACAAACAATTAAGACGAGGAAGGCCACTGATTCTTGGAAATTTGTGGTAAGGACTATGGGACCAAACTGTTGAGGTCATCGGTCCCTAGGCTTACGCACTACTTAATCTAATTAAACTAACTTACGCTAAGGACAACACACGCACCCATGCCCGAGGGAGGACTGGGGTAGTGCGTGCAGTTGTGATGACCATTGTGCCCGGATGGCTTACTGGTCAAAGCACCTGCCAAGTAATGACATGACCCGGTTTCGATTCCCGGTTCGGCACAAATTTTCAACTTTTCCCATTATTTAAATCAATGACGACTCCCAGCTGATGTCTATGTTTCCTTTGTGTCATACGACCATTGTTGTTTACTAAATTTTGAAACAAGCACCTGGAGATGTCTACTGGAAAAAACACTGTAAAACTGTGTTGGTATGAGGTATAAAATGCAGTGATTAACATTGTTGCCTACAGCTTATACTGAAACGGGAACTGATCTATGAGTGTGGAAAGACACGAAAGGCCGCGCGGGATTAGCCCAGCTGTCTGGGGCGCTGCAGTCATGGACTGTGCGGCTGGTCCCGGTGGAGGTTGGAGTCCTCCCTCGGGCATGGGTGTGTGTGTTTGTCCTCAGGATAATTTAGGTTAAGTACTGTGTAGGCTTAGGGACTGATGACCTTAGCAGTTAAGTCCCATAAGATGACCCACACATTTGAACCCTTTTTTTTTTTTTTTTTTTTTTTTTTTGGACGTGAAAGGATGACAGAAATTGAAGTCTGTGAAGGTTTGTAGCGAATCCACCATCTCACTCAACTTGAGCACAGACTACCGGAAAAATGCAACGTCCAAACGGACAAGGTCATTTCATTGACAGGTGATGTGACAGATAGTTCATCGTTGTGGGAGTATGTAACAGATTCAAACCAAACGAAACACATGTCACCATAAAGGATGCCCAAACAGTCGCATCAGTACACAGTGTAGCCCTGATTTGCGGCCACGGAGGCGTATGTTCTAGCATATAAACGATCATAAAGGTACAGGATGCTGTCCTGCGATTGACTATTACGAGCATATTGCGCCTTTTGTTTCAATTCGGTAATGTTTCTTGTAGGCCCTAGAGAGCGAGTAATTTCCCGCTTCATCATGTCTCTTATTTTCAGTTGGTGAGAAATATGGCGATCCTGCAGGCCATGGGAGTAGTTGTGCACCACGAATGGCACGTTGCACCGTAACAGCCATATATGGACGTGCGTGCACTGCTGAAAAAGCGCACCATCGTCCTGTTGAAGAGATGCCAGTATCAAAGGATGACAAACTGTGCAATGTAGGGCGCACTTGTTACTTTAATCTACAGAAATAACACAAAATGTGACCGCGCGTTGTACCATGAAGCTTGGGACGGAGCCTGTGTATCGAGGGCGAATGCATTCTGTAACAGGTACCCACCACTCTCATACAGACAGAACCTAATCTCATCACTGAAGACAACGGAGCTCCAGTCAATTCTCTTCTCAACTCTTTACGGACTCAGAGTAGCCTTACTTGGCTGTATCGTAGTGTCAGTGATAGCCTGGCCAACCAAACACGTCATCTTAATTCTGCTGAAGCAGACGGTTCCCAATGACACATCAGGTGCGAAAAGTGCCCGTATTTCATACCTGTGTAATGTTCGGTTGGCAACCGCTATTCGCACAGTACTTGGATGTTCACTTGTATTTGCACTAAGTGGACGTCCAGAACCTGGTATACAGGTGTTGGAATGTTACACCGACTACTGTTGAAAGTAGTGGCATACGACGGATACATCGTCAACAACACATTCAGCAATCCGTTGACCACGCCCAGTCGCTTCGTACAGGTTCACATTGCGACCTCGTAGATATGGCTCAAATTGCTCTGAGCACTATGGGACTCAACATCTGATGTCATCAGTCCTCTAGAACTTAGAACTACTTAAACCTAACTAACCTAATGACATCACACACATCCATGCCCGAGGCAGTATTCGAACCTGCGACCGTAGCAGTCGCGCGGTTACGGACTGAAGCGCCTAGAACCTCTTGGCCACCGCGGCCGGTCCTCGTAGATAGTGCTGAAGCTGTTGAACAGTAGCCGGCGGTGGAGCATAGTTATACCCTAGAATTTATGTTGCAAACACTGTTCACCTCTGCACTCAGCACAGTTACCACGAACAGAGTCAAAGCAGAGGATGTACAGAAGGCACCCACGGCGTCACTTGATCGCGTACGACCGTTACAAACGAATCTCTAACACTACAACCACTCAGTAAACTTATATCAAACCCAGATGCAACTGAACACAGTCGATGAGAGTGTTTCATTTTTTCCTGGAGAGTAAAAATCACTGTAGCAAACTAGGGAGAATATTGGAAAATAAAATTTTTTAAGGATTAGCGAAAACAATATGATTGTGTCAAACACGGTAAAATGATTGCAAGTAAGAGAAGGGTAATGTAGTGCAGTTGAACAAAACAGCTGCTGCTGAGACTAACAGAGTATAAAATGAGACACTCAAAGTAGTAGAAAGCAGAATAAGGGAAAACCTGCAAGGGATAGGTCGACAGCACATCCTGAGACATCAAGAAATTGTTAGGTTGTGATTGGAAGTGAGAGAGGTAAGGGGGCAGGATTAAAATGTTGTAGAGGGAGAGCAGGGATTGAACATAGTAACGAGGTTCCAAGTGGTTGTCTGTTGCAGTAGTTGTATAGAGATCAAAATTTTATACTAGTCTGAACAGCTGAATCAAATCCATCTTGAGGTGAGAGCCCATATTATCAGTCACACTTCTCACGATTGTATATATCTATATCAGTTATGTACGCAGAAAAAGGAAGTTTAATCCAAGGTAGGGAGCTCCTAACTAGTTAGAATTCCGTAGAAACAAACAATGGAAGAAAGAAACTAAAAGAAGAAATTTTGTCCTTTCTACTGAGTAAGAACAGTGCCGATTTGCGTCGGTTTAAGAATAAGTGCCGACCGCACTTCTCGGATTGCCACTTGCGTCTGCATAGTCGCGCGATGCGCTCTCCAAATGAAGAACCAGAAAGTGCACGAAGTTGCGCCAGGCGCCTCCGCTCCGTTGTTGCAGCTCGGCAGAGGCGCCGAAAGAGGCTGTCGCCAAGTTGAATTGCCAGTGGCTTCCGCGCCGGCGCCGGGCGGAACTTCAGCCCCGCGGAGCGAAGCCTTGCGACGACGCGACGACGACGACAAAATTGTGCGTGCCGCTCGCTCAGATGGCCAGCTCCGTTCGCCGCTTGAGACCGCAGCCTGCTCCAGCACTTGGCGGGGTGCCGCTCCGAAATGTCGCGAAATCTGAGACTCGCCTATAGGAATGGCGTTACTCGTTGTGCCAAATGCGTCATATCCACATAAAGTTCTGCCCAGGCTTCCTCCCATACCGCGCTCTTCAGAGGAGACCGCAATTGGCACACTTGTCGGAGCTCAATTGTTCTTCGGCTACAGCCGAGAACAAAGGTCGATGGGCGTTCCTTACTGCCAATAGCTTTTTCCGCAAACTCAGTTGCTTTATTTGACGATTTTTATTTTAGTTTTGTTGTTCTCTTTCAAAATATTTAATATACGAGAATAAATGCTCCAATCGTTGCACAAGAAATGTGAATGTGTGCCTGTTTATTTCAAATGAGTGAATGAAAAGTGGTGTAACAGCAGCCCCGTTCTATCTTCCTCGGCGCCTTTAAAATTTTTCCAAAAAGTTTCGGCACATGAACATACTCGCACTTCTTTTAATATGCAACTCACCTCAAACTCCCACAACCTCCTCCTGTAACCTACTCACATCCATGAGTCCATCGCTGTAAGTGGCTCACACTCATCCACTTCTTGTTGCCCTTTCTCACTCATTCAACCCAACTCACTGTCATTGTTTGTGTCCCTCTGTCATTTTCTCCTGTGTCACAGCCACAATACCCTTCGTTCTGTCCTGCTGCAGCCTCCTCTCGCCGTCACCGTCTCGCTCTTGCTTTCTCTAAATGCTAATATCTCCTTCATTCCTTCCTTCCTACTGCTGCTACTGCCTCTCACTGTCATTATTTCTGTCTTCCACGTTGTCATTGTTATATACCCTGTCTTTCCCTATCACTGGCTATCATCCACTTCTACTTTCTCTTCCTCTTTATTCCAGCCCCCTCCCTCCCTCCTTCTCTCTTTTCCTAGCACTACTCTCTCCTAGCTATGTTCCAGCAGTACATTGTCCCTCTTCTTCTCTCACACTGACATTGTCTCCTCTGCTCTTTCTATAACACAACACTCTCTACTATCTTGCAGTATTTATTGCTATTGCGCCTCTTTCCCACTGGCACTGTCTTCTTCTCTCTCAGCATAAATGAACGCTAATGTGTTCGTATACAAAAATTTTTCGAAACAGTTTTAAAGGTGCTAAGAAAGGCATAATGAGGCAGCTGGCATCCCATATCTCAACCAGAGTATTTTAAAATAAGCAGGAACACATTGAAATTTTTTGAGCTCGGATAGGAGCCTTTTTCTGCTGTTTCCTTTCTTTTCCCAACTACAGCAGGGCGTATAACTCATGAGAAGAGGAATGTGTTGGTCAGTAAAATTTAGATGCTCTAATTACGTGAAATCGAAATAACGAAGAACTGGTTTTACACATGACACCGGATTTTACGTGCCAAAAAAGAAAAAAAAGGGAAAGAAAATGCATGTTCCTCAGTACTGCAGCATGGGGTTCCCAGATGATAATGGAGACTCTTTGCAGCATATTTCTCCATACTACGTCACTAACTAACCTCGTTTTCACCTCACAACCGATTTTACTTCCGTGTTTCATGTGTACAAGTAGGGTACATTTCAACCTATGTATCTCGGATACGGGTAAAGATCTGAAGAAAATTTTCAAAGTTGTTCGAAATTTACAGTGCATAGTCAAGTTGGAATCCTCGCCTGGTTTTTGATCTGCTGGTGGGATTTTACGAGGAATGGCCATGAACTAATCGTGCCTGCGTAAGTCCCATCAAGCTCACCGTACACGACATTGAAAAAGAACCAATCGATTTGCTCCATTTGCCTAAGAAAGAGGAAATTTGTGATATTCATACTTTGATCCTGTACTGTAGCATAGCGACACTAAGACATTCCTTCTGTTGTGTATACAAATGGCCCCTAGCCTAAGGGGTATCCGAAACGCTTGACACTACCTTTCTATCATCAATAGGACCCGACGTATGAGCACCGGAAAATCCCCTTTTTATGCTCGGCGTTTTAGGATATATTAGTGACACATGCTGTCGCATGCATACCGGTAAGCAACGTTTGTTTGCGGAAGATGATGATGTGCCAGCTCAGAGCCTGTGCACGCTCAGGATTAAGAATCGACCTCGTACAACAACTAGCATGAGAGATGTATCTGTATGTGGGCCCACATACATCATGGTGAATGCTCTTCGATTCTACGTGTCTTACTTAGAAACGTTACGAATAGTTAATTACTATGTAGTGATATCTTATTCACAAATAGTTCTACAACTTAGAAACAAATGATATGTAACTTTCCATTGTCTCGTGTTTGTGATATTATGTAATTTTCTTTAGTAGCCATTTCCATAGACATAAGATTGCCCAGCTTATTCTCTAACTCCTACGACAATGCTACTTGTGTACAAGTGCGAAATTTAGCTGTTAATTTTGGGGGTTCCATTTGTCAATCGGTAAAAATGAAACTCTCATAAGATCGCTTTATTGTCGCAGCATTTGTCTGTCTCTTCGACTGGTCAGACATCTTTCTCTTAGGAACGGATAAAAGTATGAACTTGTAACTTACGTCACGTACTAAGATCAACGATCCATTGATGGAGTCAAAAATATAAGCATCTAAACCAACGCAGTCAAAAGATATGGCCATTTACGCCACATAATTCGTTACTCACAAATTCACTCATCCAAACCTATAGAAGACATTCCATTGACATAGAAACATAAAATTTGACCATAACCATGATTTCACAACACAAGGAAAGGAAAAAACCCGAAAAATGGTCATTTATAATTTTATAGCAGATAAATATTTGGCTTTTCCGGCATTTGTTTTCCGTCTGTCTGCCGGTCAGTCTGTTGAGACCGCTCTGTCGTCAGTTTGCTTATTGAATAAAACTCCGCTTCATCTGCTAGTAATTTTCTAAATTTATTCTACGACCGCTTTCGAGGCTTAAGGCTTCATCTTCAGGTGCCACCAAATAGTTATGAAACCATAGATTTTTGGCGGTCGGGCCAGTAAGTCACTGGGGATGACACCCACGTCAAACGAACACGTGGGAGCGTAAGACCAGCAACCACAGAGTCTGCCTCGACGGCACGACACAGAAAGTGACTAGGAACGTGTAGATGACGCAAGATGAAATTTATGTCACGTACTAAGTTCTACGGTCCCTTATCGCTGTAAAACAATAAAATTTCCAAGTCAATACAATCAGAAGGTACGGCCACACATGCCACATATTCTGATATTCGCAGACTCATTCATCAGAATCTCTAGATGAACTACATACATACATATCTGACTAGAATGTCAAGCGGTAAGGTGCGTTCCTGGAAACCCAGAAAAAATCCTCTCTCGGACCAAGGATTTTTCAGTCTTCATTTAAACCCAACCTTCACCTCCCATCGATGAGTGGAGTCGCCAGAAACAACACATGCTTCGGAGTCCACGCTGAAATGTAATTCCCCTGGAAAACTGGTTAGGACCGAAGTGGCGTCCAATAGAAACACTTGTAGCAGGTCACGAAGCAACACGAAATTATTATTCTTATATATACACATAATTAATTTTGTACAGAACCCTTAAAGTTACTGCTGTGTGCGGATACGAGTCGAGTTGGTGACACGTCATTCTCAGCACCGGGCTGTGATGGCATCGGTTACACAGCTTGAAGCTGCAATGGATGGGCATCACTGTTATGGGGCGGCCATCGGGATCCAACGGACGTCCAGCATGTCTGACTCCGCCGATCGGTCGACACCCGTGGCCAGCCCAGATACTGCTCGCACTGGGATTGACCCCTCCCCGTTGTCGAGTGGGACAACGCCTCGGGGCGTGGGAGGCGGCGAAAGACTCCTCAGGGGGCCGAACGTATGGCCTCCCCAGTTAGTCTCACAAACAGGTTTCAAGTGCTTCCAAGTGCTGTCTGTGGCTGACACTGTTCCTCATGGGATACAGTCCCTTGTCTTGTCTCAGAGGAAAATTATCAGAATGCAAGGCCCAGCAATCACAGAACGAGTGATCGCTGCTAGTTGAGAACTCCTTTGTTAGGCACGTTGGGCATGGCTACCAAGGAGGGGAAGAAAGCGAATGTGCGCTCCTTGTGCATACCGGGCGGAGACATTTCAGATGTGGAACGGGTCCTTCTATATGTCATGAAGAGCACAGGGTGACGCGAACTGCAGGTGGTGGCTGACGTCGCAAATAAGGATGTGCGTCGCTTTGAATTGGAAGAGATTCTCTCTGGTTTCGAGTGGCTATCAGAAGTAGTAAAGGCTGCCAGCCTTGCTTGCGAGATGAAAACACAGCTAGCCATTTGCAGCATAGTCGACAGAACCGACGCAGACCTCTGGTGCAGAGTGTGATTCAGAGGCCAGACGGTTCTGCGACCGTATAGGCTGCAGATTGTTAGACTCGCACCGTAGGGTGATTGAATTTCGGCTTCTGTTAAATTAGGTTAGAGGGCCTCGGAGAAACAAAGAAGGGTTGTAGTCTCAAAGAATGCAGTCGAACAAAGGAAGAACGGAGATCCAGGAACCACCGGTATAAGTTGTAAAATGTCGTAGCTGTGCTGGTAAAGTATCAGAGCTCCAAGTGCTAATAGAAATTACTGATGCTCAAATCACTATAGACACTAAGAGCTTGCTAAAGCCGGAGATAATTTTAGCTGAAATTTTGGCGGAGGACGTAACGGTGTTCAGAAACGATAGGCTAAACCCAGGTGGCGGTGGCGTGTTTGTTGCTGTTAGACGTAGCTTATCTTGTACAGATATTGAAGTAGATAGTTTCTGTGAGTTACTATGGGTAGATGTCAACCTTGGCAACCGGTATACAATAGTAACTGGATCCTTTAACCGACCTCCCAAGTCAGATTATACAATTGCTGAAAAGTTCAAAGAAAATTTGAATCTAATGTCAAACACGTACCCGACTCATATAGTTATAGTTAGTGGTGACGTCAATTTCCCCTCGTTATGTTGGCGAAAATACATGTTTAAATCTAGAGGGAAGCATAAAACGTCGTCCGAAATTGTGCTAAAAACATTCTCTAACAATTACTTCGAGCAGATAGTTCATGAGCCCACCTGAATGGTAAACGGTTGTGAAAACACACTTGACATCTTAGCTACAAATGATCCTGAGCTAATAAAGAGCATCAAAACGGCTACATAAAATAGTGAACACTGTGTTGTCGTAGCGAGACTGAATATCGTAACTCTCAGATCCTCCAAAAATAAACGAGAAGTATAACTATTCAAATAAGCAGATGAAAAGTCATTTGACGCCTTCCTGAGAAACAATCTCCACGCCTTTCAAATTAACAATGTACCGGTAGATGTAGACCACATATAACTTGAATTTAGAGAAATAGTATCAACAGCAATTGAGAGATGTATAGCAAATAAATTAAACGACGGAGCTGATCCCCATTGGTATACAAAACAGATCAGAACACTGTCGGAAAAACAAAAACGAAAGCATTTAGATTTTAAACGAACTCAAACTCTCCAAGGTTGGCCATTTTTACAGAAACTCCAAATTTTGCGCCGACTTCAGTGAGACTTCTTTATGATACTTTCCACAACGAAACTTTGTCTCGAAACTTGGCAAAAAAATCCACAGATTTTCGTCGTATGGAAAGTATGTTACCGGAATGGCACAATCAATGCTTACTCTGCGCGATAACTGGGAAAAACTACCGATGACAGTGCTGTTAAAGCAGAGTTACCAAATGCAGCCTTCCGAAATTCCTTCACCAAAGAAGACGAAGTAAACATTCCAGAATTTGAATCAAGAACAGCTGCTGATGTGAATAACTTCGAAGGAGATATCCCCGGAGTAGTGAAGCTACTTAGATCACTTAATAAAAGAAAGTCTTCCGCTGCATCGCTTAGTAAAAGTAAGTCTTCCGCTACAGACTGTATACCAATTACATTCCTTTCAGAATGTGCTGTTGCAGTTGCTCCATACTTCTTTTTTTTTTTTTTCTTTGGCCGTCAATCTACTGTCTGGTTTGATGCAGCCCCCCACGAATTCCTTTCCTGTGCTAACCTCTTCATCTCAGAGTAGCACTTGCAACTTACGTCCTCAATTATTTGCTTGACGTATTCCAATCTCTGTCTTCCTCTACAGTTTTGGCCCTCTACAGCTCCCTCTAGTACCATGGAAGTCATTCCCTCATGTCTTAGCAGATGTCCTATCATCCTGTCCCTTCTCCTTATCAGTGTTTTCCACATATTCCTTTCCTCTCCGATTCTGCGTAGAACCTTCTCATTCCTTACCTTATCAGTCCACCTAATTTTCAACATTCGTCTATAGCACCACATCTCAAATGCTTCGATTCTCCTCTGTTCCGGGTTTCCCACAGTCCATGTTTCACTACCATACAATGCTGTACTCCAGACGTACATCCTCAGAAATTTCTTCCTCAAATTTAGGACGGTATTTGATATTAGTAGACTTCTCTTGGCCAGAAATGCCTTTTTTGCCATAGCGAGTCTGCTTTTGATGTCCTCCTTGCTCCGTCCGTCATTGGTTATTTTACTGCCTAGGTAGCAGAAATCGTTAACTTCATTGACTTCGTGACCATCAAACCTGATTTTACGTTTCTCGCTGTTCTCATTTCTACTACTTCTCATTACCTTCGTCTTCCTCCGATTTACTCTCAAACCATACTGTGTACTCATTAGACTGTTCATTCCGTTCAGCAGATCATTTAATTCTTCTTCACTTTCACTCAGGATAGCAATGTCATCAGCGAATCGTATCATTGATATCCTTTCACCTTGTATTTTAATTCCACTCCTGAACCTTTCTTTTATTTCCATCATTGCTTCCTCGATGTACAGATTGAAGAGTAGGGGCGAAAGGCTACAGCCTTGTCTTACACCCTTCTTAATACGAGCACTTCGTTCTTGATCGTCCAGTATTATTATTCCCTCTTGGTTGTTGTACATATTGTATATGGCCCGTCTCTCCCTATAGCTGACCCCTACTTTTTTCAGAATCTCGAACAGCTTGCGCCATTTTATATTGTCGAACGCTTTTTCCGGGTCGACAAATCCTATGAAAGTGTCCTGATTTTTCTTTAGCCTTGCTTCCATTATTAGCCGTAACGTCAGAATTGCCTCTCTCGTCCCCTTACTTTTCCTAAAGCCAAACTGATCTTCACGTAGCGCATTCTCAATTTTCTTTTCCATTCTTCTGTATATTATTCTTGTAAGCAGCTTCGATGCATGAGTTTTAAGCTGATTGTGCGATAATTCTCGCACTTGTCAGCTCTTGCCGTCTTCGGAATTGTGTGGATGATGCTTTTCCGAAAGTCAGATGGTATATCGCCAGACTCATATATTCTACACACCAACGTGAATAGTCGTGCTGTTGCCACTTCCCCCAATGATTTTAGAAATTCTGATGGAATGTTATCTATCCCTTCTGCCTTATTTGACCGTAAGTCGTCCAAAGCTCTTTTAAATTCCGATTCTAATACTGGATCCCCTATCTCTTCTAAATCGACTCCTGTTTCTTCTTCTATCACATCAGACAAATCTTAACCCTCATAGAGGCTTTCAATGTATTCTTTCCACCTATCTGCTCTCTCCTCTGCATTTAACAGTGGAATTTGTAACAACAACGACGTTGTACTATTGTACATATAAGTAAATTTTTTTTCCATCAGATTTTTCGATAAAATAGTGTAATTGATGTTCTTATTTAATTTCTTTTTTGTTTCATGCCATTATGTTAAGGAAACTGTAAACAATTTTCAATGTGAATATTAATGTTTATGTCAAATGTCAAGCAATATTGCAATTAAATTGAAATGTAACAAATGTTGAAACTATTGTAAGATGTTTAAAATTGTGCGTCTGGTCCATACGTAGGCAATGTGTTAGAATATGCAGAATGTAAAACCTCGGGTGAACACCCTGTCTGTAAGGAAGCGGTAAAAGGTGGATGGCAGGCGAGCGCGGGAAAATGCACGCGGGCACTGCACGGCGTAACGGGCTCAGCGGTAGTAGTTGGAGTTTGGCATTGGTCTGAGCAACATGTCCTTGAGTGAGGAGGCTCTCCTGGAAGATGTAGTTTCATTAAGCCTCGGGTATGCCGTTCCAACGCCCATACAGCATGGCAAAATTACATGGGCACTAAACGGAAAAGTATTGCGACGCTATGAAGAAATAAAGTGCCGGTACGTCAAGAGCCATAGCTGTGGTTGTATGTGTGCTCTGTGCCTCGCCATCTCGCCGCCTGCCAACCGCCGTATCGATACAAACAGGTTGAAACTTTAAGTACTGTATTCGTATGGACCAGTGTTACTTTTGTTCCATACTGTTCAATAACAACTTAAATTTTACCAGAACTTTCCTATCATTTAATTATCCTCACAACTAACCTAGACAGGGTCCTTTCCAAATTTTGTGCAATCCGAGTGTCCCGAGATGAAAAATTAAAGTTTGTGTTAATAATAATTACCTGCAGACCTAGCTATGTTAGAATGGTGTTTAAAGAACTGTTTTGTTAATGAACCAGTAAATGAATAACGAAGGTCTGACAAAGTTGTAAGATAACTTTAATATTGATTTAGTAATGAAGTTTAATTATTTCGAGACAGATATAAAGGTATTTAAATGAGTAGGAAATAAGATAAAGAGAGTAGGAACTCATATATTGGAAATCTTGAGCGCATAACGGTGTCAGTAATTAATTTTTTAAAAGCAGTGATCATAACACTTTCAGGGTCTCCCTCCCCTTTTTTTGTATTCATTTGAATTCTGAAGTCTTCTAAATTGGTTTGACTAGCAAAAGTTAAAGTCAATATATATGTCAAAAGTTATCAGTATTTTATCTTTATCAAAACTGACATTTTGTGTGTGGCCCCAAAAGTGCTATTTCTAGGGTAACCTATCCCCGATTTTAATCAGATCAATAGACAGTACGAAGTTTTGTAGTATACATTATAGTGTAGTGTTATGCATTAATGGTTTTTCCATATCAGTACAGAAAGTGAAACAGTCAGTTCAATAGATTTTCTGGTTCTAAAATTCACTATATTATGCAGTGTTACTACGTGTTGTCTTGCTTGAATATACACCAACTTGTACAGGGAAGAAACTCAGTTAATGCCTAATTAGGCTGGCGACCGTATTATTAACAAATTGGTAGCATCTTCTGTGTTGCCTTTTGTCCGTAATGACGTGTAGTTGCATTTCGGACTTATTTGACGTATCATTGTTATGACAGAGTGGGTGTAAGTCTGATTTGCCTCCATTCCGGTACACGCGGTCAATATCTACACAAAAATCCTGTCTCGTAAGGTAAACCCCACTCACTTACCGTAGAACAGGCTTTAAAGAGTATTGTGTTCCCCACGCGCACGTCACAAATTCCCGTTGCACTCTTAATGTTACCACCGTTGCTTTTAATGTCACCAAAGGTTGTTTAGACTTCCCTGTATGCTGAGTCTGTCCTTCCGACAGTCATATCTTTTTCGATGTCTTCACATTTTTCCTGCAGCCATTTCGTCTTAGCTTCCCTGCACTTCCTATTTATTTCATTCCTCAGCGACTTGTATTTCTGTATTCCTGATTTTCCCGGAACATGTTTGTACTTCCTTCTTTCATTAATCAACTGAAGTATTTCTTCTGTTACCCATGGTTTCTTCGCAGTTACCTTCTTTGTACCTATGTTTTCCATCCCAACTTCTGTGATGGCCCTTTTTAGATATGTCCATTCCTCTTCAACTGTACTGCCTACTGCGCTATTCCTTATTGCTGTATCTATAGCGTTAGAGAACTTCAAACGTATCTCGTCATTCCTTAGTACTTCCGTATCCCACTTCTTTGCGTATTGATTCTTCCTGATTAATGTCTTGAACTTCAGCCTACTCTTCATCACTACTATATTGTGATCTGAGTCTATATCTGCTCCTGAGTACGCCTTACAATCCAGTATCTGATTTCGGAATCTCTGTCTGACCATGATGTAATCTAATTGAAATCTTCCCGTATCTCCCGGCCTTTTCCAAGTGTACCTCCTCCTCTTGTCATTCTTGAACAGGGTATTCGCTATTACTAGCTGAAACTTGTTACAGAACTCAATTAGTCATTCTCCTCATTCATTCCTTGTCCCAAGCCCATATTCTCTTGTAACCTTTTCTTCTACTCCTTCCCCTACAACTGCATTCCAGTCGCCCATGACTATTAGATTTTCGTCCCCCTTTACATACTGCATTACCCTTTCAATATCCTCATACACTTTCTCTATGTGTTCATCTTCAGCTTGCGACGTCGGCATGTATACCTGAACTGTCGTTGTCGATGTTGGTCTGCTGTCGATTCTGATTAGAACAACCCGGTCACTGAACTGTTCACAGTAACACACCCTCTGCCCTACCTTCCTATTCATAACGAATCCTACACCTGTTATAGCATTTTCTGCTGCTGTTGATATTACCCGATACTCATCTGACCAGAAATCCTTGCCTTCCTTCCACTTCACTTCACTGACCCCTACTATATCTAGATTGAGCCTTTGCATTTCCCTTTTCAGATTTTGTAATTTCCCTACCACGTTCAAGCTTCTGACATTCCACGCCCCGACTCGTAGAACGTTATCCATTCGTTGATTATTCAATCTTTCTCTCATGGTAACCTCCCCCTTGGCAGTCCCCTCCCGGAGATCCGAATGGGGGACTATTCCGGAATCTTTTGCCAATGGAGAGACCATCATGACACTGCTTCAATTACAGGCCACATGTCCTGTGGATACACGTTACGTGTCTTCTCATGTCGTTGATCATTGCTGATTCTTCCGCCTTTAGGGGCAATTTCCCACCCCTAGGACAAGATAGTGCCCTGAACCTCTATCCGCTCCTCCGCCCTCTTTGACAAGGCCGTTGGCAAAATGAGGCTGAGTTCTTATGCCGGAAGTCTTCGGCCGCCAATGCTGATTATTTATCAAAATTTAGGCAGTGGCGGGGATCTAACCCGGGACCGAAGACGTTTCGATTATGAATCAAAGACGCTACGCCTTTTTTTTTTAATCCTCATTTTGTTAGTTTTTGTTCGTTGTATCTACTCGGGGCGGACGTCGTAAGACATCAGTTTAAGTTCGTTGTTGATCGATTAGCTCAGTTTTTTTATTACAGAGGGCTGCTAACCCTCTGACCGAACACGCTGAGTTACCGTGCCGGCACCCACAGACCACGGGTACAAGGTCACACTTAGCAACTATATACAACCGCCCTCTTAACGGAAGATCCGTACCCTAAGATTGAAAAATTGCGCGGTTCACACCAATATTGAAAACCGGCACTGGGAGTAATCCACTAAATTACAGGCCCATATCACTTACGTCGATATACAACAGGATTTTGGAACATATATTGTGTTCGAACAATATGAATTACCTCAATGGAAACGGTCTGTTGACACACAGCCAACACGAATTTAGCGAAAACATCTTTCTTGTGAAACACTACTTCTTCTTTATTCACACAAAGAGAGCTGATTCCATATTTCTAGATTTTCAGAAGGGTTTTGATACTGTACCTCATAAGCGACAAGTGAAACTGCGTGCGGAATATCGTCTCAGTTACGTGACTGGATTCGTGATTTCCTCTCGGAGAGGCCACAGCTCGTAGATATTGACGGAAAGTTATCGAATGAAACGGATGTGATTTCCTACGTTCCCCAAGGTAGTGACATAGGCCATATACTGTTTCGTATCTAAGTAAACGATTTAAGAGTCAATCTGAGCAGCTGTCTAATGTTGTTTGCAGATGATGTTGCGGTTTATCGTCTACTAAAGTCATCACAACATTAAAACAAATTGCATAACAAATTGGAAAAGATATCTATATAGTGGGAAAATTGGCAGTTGATCCTAAATAATGAAAAGTGCGTGGTCATCTACATGAGCCCTAAATGGAGTCCGTTAAGCTTCGGTTGCACGATAAATCACTCATTTCTAAAGGCCATAAATTTAACTAAATCTCTAGGAATTATAATTACGAACAACTGAAATTGGAAGAACACACATAAAACGTTGTGGTGAAGCAAACCAAAGATTGCCTTTTATTGGCACGACACCTACAAAAGTCAGTGCCCACACTCCTCTCATCCTTTCTCTTTTGAGAGTATTGCTGCGCGATGTGGGATCCTTACGAGGTAGGATTAAAGTAGTACATCGACAAAGAACAATGAAGGGCAGCACGTTTTTACCATCGCAAAGTACGGTAGAGAGAGTCACTGACATAATACAGCATTTGGGGTGGACAGCAATAAAATGAAAGCCTTTTCCGTCGCGGAGGAATCTTCTCACATAATTTCAATCACAAACTTTCTCCTTCGAGTGCGAAAATATTTTGTTGAAGTCGACCTACATAGGGAGAATCGTAATAAAATACGGAAATCAGAGCTCGCACGTAAAGATTTAGGTATTCGTGTTTTTCCCCCGCTGTTCAAGGTTGGAAGAATAGAGAATTATTGTGAAAGTGGTTAGATAAACCCTCCTCCAGGCACTTAGATTTGCAGAGTAGGCATGTAGATGTATGAAGCGCACGGCCAACGGCAATATTACCCTGTAGCCAAAAGTTTATTGTGTCATCCTTTAGTTTCATGATCAACTAGTAAATAAACTGGAAAGCTAATAAAATCAATAGGTAGCATATATCCAGAATGAGATTTTCACTCTGCAGCGGAGTGTGTGCTGATATGAAACTTCCTGGCAAACTGTGTGCCGGACCGAGATTCGATTTCGGGACCTTTACCTTTCACGGGCAAGCGCTCTACCAACTCACAACGAGACGAGGTACTGGCAGAAGCAAAGCTGTGAGAACGGGGCATGAGTCGTGCTTGGGTAGTTCAGGTATAGTCTGGCTTTAGCTGTCGCCGCGGTCGCACGCTCCTCAAGTTTGCTCCGTGAACGTTCAGTGTTTACGCCAGTGTTTTCGTGTTTCGTGATTGTTTATTGGCGTTTTGCACGTGAATTGAGTGTTATAAATCGAGCTATTGGTCTTCGTTCTTGTCGCCTTTCTACGTAGTGCCGTTGGGATTTCGGCGTTGTCCGAAATTTCTTCGCTGCAGAACACCATGGCAAACTCCGTGAAAAAAAACACCGTGATTTTCATTTTCGACAAGTACTCCCGACGAGTACAGCCCCCTGTACTTGAAATACACGACTGGATTACCGAGGTGATTGGCCTCCATTCTGAATCTGTTCATACCATGCAGCTAGACTCTGATGAATACTGAATTTTTGTAAAGTTTAACGATCCCGTGAGTGTAGACCGCTTTCTGAAAAAAATTGTTTATGAAACGGAATTTATACACCGTGATGGTACTTAAAGAACTGTAAAACTCAGGAATTCCCAGTCTGTAATTAGAAATGTTGGGGTTTTTAATATTCCCGTAGAAGTAGACAACTCGAAAATTAAAGATGTCCTTTCAAAGTATGGGGTTGTCATGCAAATAGTCAACGAAAGGTGGGCTTCGCATTTCAAGCTGCAGTGCTTTAACGGCATTCGCTCCATGGAGATGGAAGTGAAAGCAAACAATCCCTCCCACATCTTTGTTGACGAGCACAAGGCGCATATTATTTCCTCAGGGCAAACCCCTACATGTCATGTATGTAACGAGTCTGGTCACCTCCGTCAGGACTGCCCTCGCCGTGTTTTTGTGCTAAAAAATAACCTTACGCAACGTCGGAAATTAGCACTCAACGATTTGTTGCCAGCCAGTAATACAACAGAGCCGGCGGCTGTCGTGGATCCTGTTACTACCTCTGAAAATGTTGCTCTTAATGTTAATGAATTTCCGTCTTTAAAACCTGCATTAACTGCTGAAATTACGTCGCGTGACGGCGAGATTCCCACTAAAAAGCGTCCTCTAGAGGACAGTGAAAGAAATGTTGATGAGGACTCTTCCTGTGAAACACCCGTTGCCAGGAGGCCGAATCCCAGTCCTGAAGATCTGTTGGAAGTGGAAAAAGGAGATGAAATGCAGGTCGATGATGTGGCTCCCACTTCCGCACAAGGAATTATACCGCCACGAACAGATAGTAGTTACCTTCCACAGCAATGTGACCCTGAGATCACAGCTGCAATAATCGCATCAAGTGCACAGCCCGTACAGTGCGAACAGTACGAGGAAGTACCAAGTAAACAACCTGCTGACTCCGAAGCGCAACACCGCGCCGAAGGAGGAAATAAACAAGCATCACCGCCTCGCCAGCAAGACAACACAACAGACAGCACGCCGGAGCCAAATATTGACGACTCGCAAGCCACCGCCGTTGCGCCAGACGGCAACCGTCGGAGGCTGCGACCGAAACCAGGTCTTGCTGTCACGCGTCATCAAGCGAAAGCCACACCAGAGAAGGAAGAAATCAAGAAAAAGAATATTAAATATGAAGTTATCAGGGCCAACACTGACGAGGAGAAAGAGAAAACCACAGTGACTTAAAGCAATGCATTGTCAGGATTTCAGGATAATTTTCATTTCAAGCACTTTGTTTAAAAGCAGTAAAAATTTTTCTAGGAAGTTCGTACATGTAATGGGCCCACAGCTTGTAAAGATAGTCACTTGTAGAGAAGCACGTTGCTGCTATAATCATACCGATCCTTATCCAAAATAGCTTCTTCTGGTATGTCTGTGATGCAAGCTTATAGCATTACTACTATTAACATTAATAAAATACAGTCACCCTTGAAATTGGCAGCACTAAAAGAATTCTTGTACCACTCTGGGACAGATGTCGCGTTGCTACAAGAAGTTGCGATAACAGAATTTCGGATCCCAGGCTTTTTTGAAATTGTTAATGTTTCTACGGAAGCCAATATCGGTACAGCCATTCTTATAAGGGAAGGCTTTCCGGTGACTGAAATCGAACGACTAGAATCAGGAAGAGCCGTAGGCATAAAAATTTTCGATGTGACCGTGCTTAACCTTTACGCCTCATCAGGAAATTCCCATAAATTGGATCGTGCGAAGTTTTTTCAAGATGAACTAATTTATTTATCGAGGAAAAATCCGTGTTCTCTTATACTAGGTGGAGATTTTAACTGTGTTTTAAACCAGAAAGATCAACAACCCAATTTCAACTACTCGCCACAGTTAAAAAAGTTTGTAAGTGATCTACAACTTAACGATGTGTGGGAACTTCAGCACCCAACGTCAGTCGAGTTCACGTATATAACCAGCCACTCCCGCAGCAGACTAGATAGAATTTACGTGTCACCAAATTTGCAAAATTTTTTATTAAACGTTGAAACTGTTCCCGTGTATTTTAGCGATCACAGTACACTTTTGACTTGCTTTAATTTAAGTGTACAGCCAATCTGCCGATTCAGAGGCCAATGGAACTTGAATATCTCTGTTTTAACTGACGAAGAACTGGAACAGGAAAGAGGAGTAGCGTGGACTATGTGCCTCCGCACAGCAGACAAGCACCCAGCAGTCATTGACTGGTGGACTAGGAGGGCTAAACCAAGGCTGCGGAAAGTTGTCATGCAGTATAGTGTAGCGAGGCACAGGGAGTTGAGGAATACAATGGAGTTTTATTATAAAGTTTTAAGAGACTTATATCAACAGGCACATGATGACGTAATTCGTCTGAATGATATCAAAAAAATAAAAGCCAAGTTATTAAGCATTAAATGGCAACAGATGGAGGAACTAAAAATTAAATCGAAAGCCACGTCAGTAATAGCAGATGAAACAGGTTCTCTGTATCACTTTGCGCGGCATGCTAAAAACAGACGTCAGACTTTTATTGATGAAGTCCAGACGCATACTGGTACAAGGCTCACATGCCAGAAAGAAATACTAGCCGAAGTTCACAGGTACTATGACAACTTATCTGCCCCTACCACAGTGGACGATGCAGCTCTCGAGGACTTTCTCACTATTTTAGGTCCACAATTGTCGGCAACAGAAAACGCTGACATCCTGTAACCTGTGCATGAGGCAGTGCGTAACTCACCTCTCAAAAATTCTCCGGGACTTGATGGCCTCCCTGTGGAGTTTTATGCCCGCTACTGGTCTATAATTGGGGACAAGATCACTTCCAGGTCGAATGAGGTCCTGAACGGAAAAGCGGCCTCTGCAGAGTTTAAGGAAAGTAAAATAGTACTGATTCCTAAGAGTAAAGGCAAAACCAACTGAAACAATTTTCGGCCTCTTTCGCTGCTAAATTCTGATTACAAAATAATTTCGCGTATTATCAACAAAAGACTCTCTGCCTTTTCCAACAAAATATTGAGTCATCATCAATCTTGTTCTCCAAACAGAACGATATTCGAAAGTTTATCTGTATACAGAGACGTCATTGCAATTACCTCAGTGACAAGCATAAAATGTGCTTTAATCTTTATAGATTTCAACAAAGCTTTTGACCACGTTAGTCACAGATACCTCTTTGCGACGCTGTCAAGAATGGCTTTCCACCCTCAGATTGTCAACATGCTAAGAAATATTGCGACAGGTATAAATGCGAAAATAGCAATCAATGACCAAACATCTAAACCCATACAGATAAGGCGAGGGGTTCCACAGGGCAGTCCCTTATCTATGCTTTTATTCTCCGTATCTTTAGAGCACTTTCTCCGCACTGTCCATGCAAGATTAACAGGCATAACATTGAGTGGTGGGAAAACTGTCATACGAGCTTATGGTGATGACGTGGGTGTTGTAATAAGGAATATGGAGGAGAAAGTTACATTGGAAAGAGAAATCCAAAAGTATTGTCTAGCGTCGGGAGCGACAACAAATGAAAACAAAAGTAAAATATTGAATCTGCGGGGCCTAGATCACCTCCGACTGGCATGGGCAAAACAAGACAACAAACATAAAACTTTGGGAATAACCTTATGGTATGTCCGATGAGGATGGCTGCTTTCAACTGGACGGAAACTAGGAGGAAAGTTCATGGTGGTGTAATGGAGAACATCCACCGAACTATGGACCAGATGCAAAAAGTCAGATTCATCAACTCCTGTATTTTGTCTAAAGCGTATTTCACTGCGCAAGTATTTCCAATCCCCAAACTAGTAGTGAAATGGATCATGTACACTGTTACCAATTATTTATGGCGAGGAGACATGTTCAGGGTTGGTGAGACTACCGTTATACTGGATGTCAGAAACGGGGGTCTCGGTTTGGTGGATATTCGAAATAAAGCGTTTGTTCTGTTCCTCAAACGGACTTTCCATATACTCAGAGAACTTCCACAATGTATAACCGCAAAGCTCTTTGAGACTGTGACACCCCACAGCTTGCAAGCACCGATTGATGTGCGAAGGATTAATGCCCGTCTGCAGTATGTGAGGAACTTTTTCCTCGAAGCAAGTTATCTTAGTGACGAAATCAGATGCAACACATATATCACAGCGCGTGACATCATACTTGAAAGGAAGTTAAATGAGGGCAGAAACAAAATTGAAAAGAAAGTCCGTAATTGTGACTGGAAAGCTGTGTGGCGGAACATCAACTATGCCGGGCTATCTACAGACGCTATTTCCGCATGGTACAAAACAGTTAACAATGTCATCAGCACCAACGAGAGACTATATGGGATCGGTTTAAACCAGACACACCTTTGTGGAAAATGAAATCTGGTGGATACACTCATCCACAGATTCACCTGTGGCGGCAATGTGAATAACTGGAATTGGATCAGGTAACAAATCGCTTTTCTCATCAGATCTTCGACGGAATATATAACGCCATCGCTCCCCCTGAGACCAGACATGACATACTTTCCGGAATTAAAAACCAACGCCATTAGCTGGTTACTGAGAAAATATGTTAGTTATGTCATCAACAAACTTGGGTCGGACAACGAGATAGAATTCCGCGTTCACATGAAGTGTGAATACGCAAAAATCAGCACGTATCGCAACCACAAGAAGCACTACGGCAACATGCTGAAGATCGTTTTTGAAAGAATGGGTGTCGGTTAAATATGTGGAACCACTACAACACCTTGTACGAGAAAGAACAGAAGAAAATTAAAAATCACTTGCGTTCATATTATCATTACCTTGCTTCCGAAACTTCTATGTTACACGAAGAGTTTTTTTCAAAACATTTTGTTCAGAATTACTCGTGTTCGACTTCCAAACTATTTGTGTGACTCAAGAATTGTTAAGTTTTATCAGTGTTCAGTTTATACCCAGAGAAGAGGTTTCTTTGTCTTTCTTACATCGGAGAATGGGAGTTTTTGTGTTAAGATTTCTGCACACTTAGTGCTATCACCCAACAGCGGACATGAAAACCGAGGTGGGAGGGGTTTGGGCCTCGACGCACTGGCAGTGCGGCGTGTACCACGCCCTGAGATGGTAGAGCACTTGCCCGTGAAAGGTAAAGTCCCGAGTTCGAATCTCGTTCCGGCACACACTTTTAATCTGCCACGAAGTTTCAGGTAGCGTATTTGTCCAACAACGTCACATATCCCAACAAACCGTACTAAAATACACGTTTTGGAAAGGTCCTTAGTGTTATGTTTGTTAACTTCGCTGCATGCTTAATGTTTTTCATGTTTTCAATTCTAAAATTGACATATTTAACATTTTGTAAGCCTTCAGTATGCTGCGATTATAAATTTGGCAATGAAGCACTGATGTTTCTTTGAGCTAAGGGTCTTGTGCTGTGATTGCAATTTTTTTGGGAAGCAAGTAAATAACTAAATGCTATCTAAACAGGCGGTGACATAGAAAACAAATTTGCAATTGATTGACCCATAGTCTCTAGCATGTTTACACAGTTGGACAAAAATGACTCCTGAGATAAAAAGAGTTATTCAGTGTACGAAACATCTAATTTACAATATATAATTCCAAAAAATTTATAAATTAAATCACAGGACCCTTTTAAACACGTGAAGGTAAAACAAAAACTTGGACGAAGTCGGACACAAACCCACGAACGTTTACACCATGAACCCCTATTTATATCTACCAGACTACCGAAATCATTCGCGTAATTTCTCGCTTCCCGCGCCCGGGTTCCCGGGTTCGATTCCCGGCGGGGTTAGGGATTTTCTCTGCCTCGTGATGACTGGGTGTTGTGTGATGTCCTTAGGTTAGTTAGGTTTAAGTAGTTCCAAGTTCTAGGGGACTGATGACCTCAGAAGTTAAGTCGCATAGTGCTCAGAGCCATTTGAACCATTTGAACCATTTGAACCTTTTCCTACTATCGAATTCCAGTCACCCAAGACTATTAAATTTTCGTCTCCATTCACTATCTGAATAATTTATTTTATCTCATCATACATTTCATCAATCTCTTCGTCATCTGCGGAGCTAGTTGGCATATAACGTTGTATTACTATGGTAGGCGTGGACTTCTTACCTATCTTAGCCAAAATAATGCGTCCCATAGTGCTCAGAGCTATTTTCGCGTAGTTCTATTTGCCATTATATGATCACGTAATATGTCGTTAACGGACGTACATTGTAACATATCGTTTCAATAACGATACGTTGTTCAATCATTGTCTGCGAGCCATCGCCATGAAAATCATACTTCCATAGCATGCAGGTCACAGCACTCAAAATCGAAATACAAATAACTTCTGACCAAAAATAAGACCTTTCCTGTCATTTTCTAATAACAAATCGTACCAGTAACGAAGCGCTTTCGAAAAATCGATATTTTGAAACAGCACATATTCATCAGATTTAGTTTACAATATAGAACCAATCAAGTTGGCGTAATGAATGGCAGTTAGTGCTAAATGAAGAAAAATATAAGTCAACGAATAGAAAAAAAACAAACCCGTAATGTTCGGATACAGCATTAATACTGCCCTGCTTGACAAAGTTCCGTCGTTTAAATATCTGATCGTAACATTGTAAAGCGACATGGGACAAAACGAGCGCTTAAGGATTGTGGTAGTGAAGGCGAATGGTCGATTTCAGTTTATTTGGAGAAATTTGAGGAAGCGTAGTTCATCTATAAAGGAGACCGCTTATAGGAAGCTAGAGCGAATTATTCTTCATTACTGCTCGAATGTTTGAGATTAGTACCATGTCGAATCAAAGGAAGGCATCGAAACAAATCAGATGTAGGCTGCTAGATTTGTTACCTGTAGGTCCGAACAACACGTTAAGTGTTACGGAAATACTTAGGGAATGCGACGTTCTTTTCGAGGAACGCTAGTGAGAAAATTTAGGGAACCAGCATTTGAGCGATTCTTCCGCCACAAAGAAACATTTTTCGTAAGGACCGCAAAGGTAGGGTACAAGAAATAATGGTTCTTACGGAGGCTTATTGACATTCGTTTTTCCTTCGTTCCGTTTCCGGGTTGAATAGGATAGATTATGGCTGGTAGTGGTACAGGCTACCTTCCGTCACGCACCGTGCAATGGCAATGTAGCAATATGGAATTCAACTGCTTAGGACTTAATCCAATATGCTGTCTTCCAAGTTCAACTTGCGATGTAGACAGGACGTAGTGTAACGTGGACGGCTAGAGTGAGGAGACTGAGCTTTCTTGAGGTCGATAACAGCTGTACTACGTAGAAATCACGCCCCGAAATATTTACTACATAGGGATTAACTGGTACTCGAGGAGCAGCCTTAACTACTACCTGTTCGAAAGACACCTGTCGATATCAGTAGTTCCAAAAACGTTGACTGACGTGATGTAAATTAGTGTGGGAAATATTCTTCCCGATAATTTAAATTCAGAAACCCATTACTGAAAAAAGTATTTAAATACACTAACGGCGAAAAAAATCACACCAAGAAGAAGTTGTGCGACATGAACGGAAATCGCTACGCATGTTTCTACATATGAGAGATGATGTCTATCCAAATTTCGCGCCAGTCGTATAAAAGAGGTTCTAGTAGTGCCACTGTGAGGATGTAAATCAGGTTTGCTTCAAGTAATGGCTGTAGCGATAGTGAGCGCTACTTACGTTTTAGATTGGATGTGGTGAATTAATGTTAGTCAGTAATGCCTTTAAGGCGAAAAAACGCAATTATCAACACTCACTGAGTGTGGACGTGGTAGAGTAATAAGGCTGAGAGTAGCTGGGTTTCCTTCTGCGTTATTACAGAGAGACTTGGCAGGAATGTAGCCACTGTACGTGATGGCTGTCAGCGGTGGACACGAAAATGTGCAGACGCAAGACGGATGGTCATGTGGCATTACCAAGAGGGAAGATCATCGTCTTTAGCATAGGGTTCTGGCGCAGCGTACTGCATATGCATCAGCAATCTCAGCAGCAGTTGACGCCACAGAGACCAACGAGCTGTTACTAACTGGTTACTTCAAGGATAGTTCAGAGCCAGATGCAACTAAGTGTGCAATCCACCTACCTCAAACCATCGCCATTTGCGACTTCAGTGGTGTCAAGCGAGAGCTAGTTAGAGAGCAGCGTGGAGGTCGGTTATGTTTCCTGATGAAAGCAGGTTCTGTCTTGGTGCCAGTAATGGGCGTGTGTTGGTTAGAAGGAGAACAGTTGAGGGCCTGCAACCAACCTGTCTGCGCCAAAACACGCTATACCTACACTTGGAGTTATTGTCTAGGGTGTGATTTCATATGGCAGCAGGCGGACTCTCATGGTTATCCCGGGCAATCTGGTGAGTCCATCTGCTATGCTCCCACCCTTAATCAGCATTCAAGGGGGTGTTTCGAACTGGATAACGCTCGCCCCCAAACTTCTGTTGTAACGCAGTATAGTCTACAGACTGGCGACATGTTGTCTTGGCCTGTTCGATCACCAGATCTGTCTAGAATTGAGCACATATCGGATATAATCAGACAACAACTCCAGTGGTATCCGCAATTAACTTTAACCATACATGTACTGACCGACCAAGAGCAACAGACATGGGACTATATCGCAGAAACTGACAACATCCATCACCTGTACAATACAATGGTTGCCCTTTTGCATGCTTGCATCCATCAATCCGCCGGTTTCATGGATTGTTAGTGAACCAGAATTTCACATTTACAATAGCTTACTGCACACTCAAATTAACTAGTGATCTAGCAGTGTTAATCACTTAAATATATTATCTGGACATGTGTATTCAAGAAATTTCTTTAGTCTAAATTAATTATTTTTTGATATTGCGGTTTTTTTTCTGCACTGGTGTAAGTTGTCGCCAGCACACCGGTTGGCAAAAGGGGTTGCAAGAAGATCGATAACAGGCGCTGAATCAAATGCTCCTGTCAGCAGAGAGGCCACAGACAGACTCGCTAACAACACGCCGCCAACGCCCTCTCGGCCGCCAGTATTTATTTCGCCACCGTGGACCAGAGGACCCAGTCAGCCAAAGATAGTCAGCCCAGTCACAGAGTCGGAGTCGCAGTCGCAGTCAATCAAAGTCACAGTCTCTAGCTCAAAGAAAATCAATACCTAGGGACGAGAGTAGTGTACATAGAGGGTCTTGTGCTTTACCAGCAGTGAGGATAATATGGACATTACAGAAGAGTTTGTACCACAACTTGCTTAAGCGTAAGTAACTTCTTGTTCTTGTTAATAGACAACTCTGTTAACATACGTGTGCAGTTGTGTAGAAAAAGGATAGCAGCCAACAAACAACACACTCTCCTTGCTTTCCACGGTACAAATCTCGAAAGTGGCAACGAGGAGACACAAAATCTTCTGTCAATGTATACACTTTGGGTAGCTTTACCTCAGAGCCTGTAACTGAGGACCACACCTGCTTCCATATAATTTTTGATGTCACAAGTAAAAACATATTTGGTATAATACAATAATGGAGATAACAAAACAATTTGACATACATAACACATGATCGCTTTTGAATCATAGCCACATGTTGATAGTGGATGGTTTTGTATTTTATTTTTATTTTACAATTCTACAACATCAGATACAGGAGACTACTTTTAAGTCTTATTTTGAAGTAACTGATTATCAGAATTTTTTTATCTCAATATTTTATGGTACTAAATGTGCTTTTACTTGGACATTTGAAGTTATTTAGCAATTTTAGCTTGATATTTAGATCTGGGAATGGCCATTTGACACGGTCGAAGCTGCTCACTTGTAAAGATAATTGTGAATGTATCAGAAAGAAGATCAACCATTTTATCCATCACTTAGCCTCTAGATGATACATACAAATTGTGCATTAGCTAGTATTTTTAATTATATACTGCCTAAATAACTTTCCTGAGAACAGTCCTCTCATTTTGCTGTCTCCTTAGTTACACACGACTTCATATGCATTCAATAATAATTACTATTATTGCCTTGTGCATAACGTGTAAAAAATTTATAACTTGATAGTACTTCAGGCACATACCATCTGTAATGCACATGACCTTTATCAGGCTACAGGGTCCTAATATCACACTTCCACTGACTGGCTCCCTCACATAGCTTCGCCATATCTCTGGAAAGGACAATCGCTGTATCGCAGTGGCAACCTGGGTTCTTGATATTTCCTTAGTCGCTGAACTGCAAATAGTCTCGGTGTTTAAATCACCGACATCCACAAAAGCTACTAGTAATCACATTGTTCAATGCATATCAACATACATTACCTGATCAAAAGTGCCTCGATATTCCTATGTAGTATGGAATTAACTACCACATGTCACGAAAGGCAGGCCTGCCGGACAGAGAATCTTAGTGACTTCGAATGTGGTCACAGGATGGCACCGGATTAAGAAGTCCATCAGGGATATTTCAACAATTCTAAATCTTCCGACGTCTACTATTGGAGAAGTAACTGTAAAGTGGAAACTTAAAGTAACAATCATGCTAAGATAAGACCAAGCAGACATCTTACACCGATGGAGAAGGAACAGGGATGTAAATGCATGAAATCAGCGGAAGAAACAATCGTGGGAGCTACAAGAAAACTAGATAGCACAAGGATTATGCGTAGTTATTTAAAAAGAGTTGGGTACAATGATCAACCAGCTTCTCGTAAGTCTCACGTTTCTAACGTCAGTGCTAAGTGACAATGGAGGCGGTGTAAAGGACGATGCACTGGACAGTGAATGACTGGAAACAACTGATTTACAGTGATGCCTCACTGTATACAGCGTTATAGTCCGATGAAAGTGTTTGGCTTTTGAGAATGCCTGGTGAACGCTACTCACTGTCATTTGTAGCACCAACAGTGAAATATGGTGGAGATAGTGTTGCGGTGTGGGGGTGTTTTTTTTTTATTTATTCATAAGTACGGGACCGGATACTAATTACTTCTTCGGGTGTTTTGGACCCAAGGACTCAAGTGACAAGTATGACGGATGCTACAGAAATGTAAATTTCTATACAGTAGCAACTGTTGCACAGGCTTACATTGACTGCAGGTCTAAGACGATTTGAAGGAGGATTATGCTTTCTTTCTGGTTGAGGGGCAGGGCGGGGGGTGGGGGGGGTGGGATAATAGGTCTTCTGACTGGTTTTATGAGGCCTGCAACGAATTCCTCTCCTATGCCAACCTCTTTATCTCAGAGTTGCACTTGTAGCCTACGTCCTCAATTATTTGCTGGAAGTATTATTATCTCTGTCTTCCTATACAGTCTTTGCATTCTACAGCTCCCTCTAGAAGCACGGAAGTCATTCTTCCGTGTCTTAACGGATATCCTGTAACCCTCCTCCTTCTCCTTATCAGTGTTTCCTACGTATTCCTTTCCTCTCCGATTCTGCGCAGAATGTCGTCATTCCCTGCCTTATCAGTCCACTTAATTTTCGACTTTCTTCTGTAGCACCGCATGTCAAATGCTACCATTCTCTTCTGTTCCGGTTTTCTCGCGGTATGTTTCACTAACATACAATGCTGTATTCCATACGTACATTCTCAGAAATTTCTTCCTCAGGGTAAGGCCTATGTTTGATACTAGTAGATATTTCTTTGCCAGGAACGCCATTTTTTTCCAGTGTTAGTCTGCTTTTCATGTCCTTCTTGCTCCGTGCGTCATTGGTTATTTGGCTGCATATGTAGCAGTGTTCCTTAACTTCATCTACTTCGTAACTGTCAATCCAGATGTTAAGTTTCTCGGTGTTTTCATGCCTGCAACTTCCCATTACTTCCGTCTTTCTTCGATTTACTTTCGATCGATATTCCTTAGTCATTATACTATTCATTGCATCCACCAGATCACGTAATTCTTCGTCACTTTCACTCTGGATAGCAATGTCATCAGCGAATCGTATCATTGATATCCCTTCACCTTGAATTTTAATTCCACTTCTGAAACATTCTTTTATTTCCCTCACTGCTTCCTCGATGTACAGATTGAACAGTAGGGGAGAAAGGCTACACCCTTGTCTTCCACCCCTTTTAATACAAGCACTTCGTTCTTGGTCGTCCACTCTTAAAATTCCCTCTTGGCTGTTGTACATATTCTATATGACCTGCGTCTCGCTATAGCTTACCACTACATTTTTCAGAATTTCAAACATCTTCCACGATTTTACATTGTCGAACACTTTTTCCAGGTTGACAAATTCTATGAACGTGTCTTGATTTTTCTTTAGTCTTGCTTCCATTATTAACCGCAACGTCAGAATTGCCTCTCTCGTGCCTTTACTTTTCCTAAAGCCAAACTAATCGTCATCAAGCGCATCTTCAATTTCCTTTTCCATTCTTCGGTAAGCAACTTGGATGCATGAGCTGTTAAGCTGATTATGCGATAGTTCTCGCAATTGTCAGCTCTTGCCGTCTTCGTAATTTTGTGGATGATGCTTTTTCGGAAGTTAGATGGTATGCCGCGAAACTCATACATTCTACACACCAACATGAATAGCCGTTTTGTTGCCACTTCTCGCCATGATTTTAGAAATTCTGATGGAATGTTATCTATCGCTTCTGTTTTATTTGACCTTAAGTCCTCCAAAAGTCTTTTAAATTCCGACTGTAATACTCTCCTATACCGATTCCTATTTCTTCTTCTTTCGCATCAGAAAAATCTTCCACCTCATAGAGGTCTTCAGTGTACTCTTTCCATTTATCCGTGGTCTCCTCTGCGTTTAGCATTGGAATTCCCGTTCTACTCTTACTGTTATCGATCTTACTTTTAATACCACCGAAGTCTGTATTGACTTTCCTGTATGCTGGGTCAGTCCTTCAGACAATCATTTCTTTTACGACTTCTTCAGATTTTTCGTGCAGCCATTTCGTCTTAGCTTCTCTGAATTTTCTGTTTATTCCATTCCTCAGTGACTAGTATTTTTGTATTCCAGAATTTCTCAGAAAGTTTTCGTATTTCCTTCTTTCATCGATCAACTGAAGTATTTCTTCTGTTACCCATGGTTTTTTTCGCAGTTACCTTCCTTGAACCTATGTTTTTCTTTACAGTTTTTGTGGCTGTCCTTTTTTGCGTTGTCCATTACTCTCCAATTCTACTGCCTACTGAGATATTCCTTATCGCTGCATCTATGGCCGTGCCACTTCTTTGCGTATTGATTCCTGACTATTGTCTTAAACTTTAGCCAGCTCGTCATCCTATTACGTTGTGATCTGCGTCTATATCTGATCCTGGGTATTTCTTACAATGCAGTATTTTATTTCGAGATCTCTGTCTGACCATGATGTAATCTAACACATCTTCCCGTATCACCCTCCCTTTCCAAGTATACCAGACCCTTTCGTATGTCTGGAACAGAGTACTCGCTATTACTAGCTGAAATTTATTACGGGGCTCAATTAGATTTTCTCCTCTCTCATTCCTTGTCCCAAGCCCAAATTCTCCTGCAACCTTTTCTTCTACTCCTTCTCCTACCACTCCAATCCAGTCCTCCACGTCTATCAGATTTTCATCTCCTATTACGTACTGTAGGAGGCGACTATTGGGAGGCATGGCAGATGGATGGTGTGTCAGGAGCACTCTCCCAGTTCGCCTTTTGCCGGCTCCTCAGGGAAGAGGAGGTTGTTGTAACCTGTGTACGTCGGTGGGCGCAGTAGAATAGGGGTGACTTTTATCCATTTACTTCAGCAAGTACATCTCTTCCAGAATGAGATTTTCACTCTGCAGCGGAGTGTGCGCTGATATGAAATCTCCTGGCAGATTAAAACTGCGTGCTGGACCGAGACTCGAACTCGGGACCTTTGCCTTCCGCGGGCAAGTGCTCTACCAATTGAGTTCGAGTCTTGGTCCGGCACACAGTTTTAATCTGCCAGGAAGTTTCAGTACATCTCTTCTTTAGAGACGCTACGGCGGTCCTCTGCCTCTGCTTGTCTGGGTGCGCCTCGAGCCCCCAGCAGTTACTCAGGAAGTGAATGCTGCGCCTCCACCCTCCACACTCGAAAGTGGTGAGTGCGTATGTGGCCTACACACGCCGGCCTAGGAGGTCCTCGATCCCTCCCGCAACTGTGACTCATCTCTGCTCTCTGAACCGCGATGACGGTTGTCGTGTGGTCGAGAAGTGCGCCGGGCCTCTCCTGTCTTAGATGTAGGGCCCTTGGCTCCGCCGAAGTGCCAGGAACGGTGGTGTCCCGGCCCAAGTCCTCACTGGAGACCCAAAGACCTTCCCACCTGCGTTGAAAGCTGTCAGAAGCACTGAACTCGTGACTAGTGCTTACGGAGACGAAGGCATCTCTCCGGCGGCTGTTGGCGGTGTTCAGTACGAGCAGGAAATTTACAACTGACTGATACCCAGCGTTAAACCTGTCAGGGAATCGAGTATGCGCGTCCTATACCACACCGATCATTCTGACGAGCTCCCTTCTGAACTCAAATTCTGTAGTATTTATAATGTGAAATATCGGCTGGTGTTGACCCAGTGTCACTTATAATGACCGCATAGGCCTTCCTAATACGAATGTATCAGCTATTCAAATGGTTCAAATGGCTCTGAGCACTATGGGACTCAACTGCTGAGGTCATTAGTCCCCTAGAACTTAGAACTACTTAAACCTAACTAACCTAAGGACATCACAAACATCCATGCCCGTGGCAGGATTCGAACCTGCGACCGTAGCGGCCTTGCGGTTCCAGACTGCAGCGCCTTTAACCGCACGGCCACTTCGGCCGGCATCAGCTATTCATATTGCGTCCTATTTGCTTAACACATTTGTTATACCAACAGACTGGTCCGTAACAATATTCAATACGCTTTCTTGCGTCGGCGACGTGGCTTCTTACTTCACGTAACAAGGTGACATGATACTTTTCAGTCGTATTGCTTTACTAACCTCCTACTGATAGTAGCTACCCAGTTCGCGCAAAACTCTGATGTCCTGCTCTCCGCCTGACCTGCTAACGTGATGAAACTCTGTCGTTTCGTGTCGCGCTTGTTGACACACCTGCAAGGAACACAAGTCCCGGCGGAGGTTGGAGTCCTCCCTCTGGCATGGGAGTGTCCTTTTGTCCTTAGGATAATTTAGGTTAAGTAATGTGTAAGCTTAGTGACTGATGACCTTAGCAGTGAAGTCCCATATGATTTCACACGCATTTGAACATTTTGAAGGAACACAAAGTGAACGAGGTCCCGCAGTTATAAAATTCTGTGGCCGCTGGCTGATGCAGACCCGAATTTTAAGAAACACCTAAGAATTCTCACTCCTGCAAATTGTGATACTATTTACAACGCCTTTATTAATTTTAGCCTTATACTTAATTTACGCTCTATCCCGTCTGGGGTAATCCAATTCAGAGCAATCTCGTGTGTAGGTTTACATTCTGATTGCGCCATTCTACGCCTCAGGAAAGATAAACTGCATAAATGATTGATAGTACTGCGGATATACTAGTGCCTGTTACACTAATAATAATTGTACTTTGCTTCCATTTACGATGAAACTCCTCAGTACATCTTAATATCCGATCTATGGCAACTTGTCCACTCCCTTCGTCAATCAATTTATCCAAACTATGCAGTCTTGTAGTGTCTAGAGTGTAATTTAGGAAAGAAATATTCTGACTAGGTAAAATGCTGATACAATTCTCCGGCCAACACAATATCGGTTGATCGCTATTGATTACCATAGTACCCGTGATGGTTGCTGACCAATAGAAGCCTTCCGCTGCTATTTCACAATTCGTTACGTTAAGCAAACCCACTAAGCTGCAATTTTATTTTCATCATTCCTGAAAAACCTTTGTTCTCGTAACAACTCGTCACTAGTTTGTGGTCTATACACAGAATAAACCCAATGATTTCAAACTCGCTGAAAATACCTTTGTGGCTTCATAATAATATTTTAACGATCTGGTGTATTCATGTTCCCCAAAAATAATTGTAATTCACACGACCGCTTGTCCGCCTGCACCTCCCGTGCAGGACTAATAGTAATCGTCTCACTTACACATCCATCAAGATCCTTTACTGCCATAACCATGTGTCTCTCTCGCTGTTCCGATACTAGTAATACTGCTTTCACAGAACATGTAACCCATTTATTAATGCGTGAAGAGTGTAACAATTAAATCGTGACGTAAAACTAGTTACTGGAAATTTTACATTGATAAACATCCGTGCTTCGTCATAATAAACATTTACAATGGAAACATGATAATAAAATTCCACGTTATTCTTTGTTACTGGAACAACATGCTGATGACCTACTGGAGATTCTTTTTCTGCTTTTCGTAATCCAAGCAAAAATGCTTCTGGTGCTAGCAGCGTAGTGCTTAATTGTCAATGCGTAGCGTGGTGGATAGTTTCCTGAATCCTTTCCACCTCTATCCTCGCGTCATTCAAGCTGTTTGCTAGCTCTCTCGTTAACCTAGCTATACGTATCCTACTGTCCAGTGTCTTCAGATGATTTTGCACGATACCAAAATCCTTATTCACAGTAATCATGGCATCCTTAGCATACCGAGCGAGGTGGCGCAGTGGGTAGCACACTGGACTCGCATTCGGGAGGACGACGGTTCAATCCCGTCTCCGGCCATCCTGATTTAGGTTTTCCGTGATTTCCCTAAATCACTTCAGACAAATGCCGGGACGGTTCCTTTGAAAGGGCACGGCCGATTTCCTTCCCCATCCTTCCCTCACCCGAGCTTGCGCTCCGTCTCTAATGACCTCGTTGTCGACGGGACGTTAAACACTAATCTCCTCCTCCTCCTGCTCCTTAGCATACTGCTGCAACTCAAATGTTACTCTGCGCATGACCTTAGTTATATTTAGCAATCCCTGTTCCATACCAGCAATTTGTGCTGTTTGTCATTCCATATCCTGCACCTATAGTGCTATTCAAACTCAAAATATCATCGCTATCTGCTGTGTCAAACACAATTTTCAACAGTTTATTTCCTGCATTTAACCATCCTCTCTTCCTTCGTACCAAGGAATATGGAATGAAACTGTCTATTTCATATAACTGCTCCCTCAATTTATCATACAAAAACTTAAGTTCCAGATACCCCCCCTGAATATCCTTTAAGATATTATCCCATTCTGGTTCGTCCAGTATATTCAAAAGCATATCCTGTAAATTCCTCACTTCATTCCATACTTTCGACATGTCGAAGGTCATTTTCACGACCATCGGTGATTCGTGAGCACGAAATCCGGGTGTTGCACGGACAAAATCCCGTTGCCCAATGGTTTATCGACAAATCCTGGGCCCCTATGCTGATCAATATCGTCCCGCACAATAAAACCCATGTAGGCATTATCTTCTCCATCACCTATGAAAAAGAGTCTACGTACAAATGGTTCAAATGGCTCTGAGCACTATGGGACTTAACATCTATGGTCATCAGTCCCCTAGAACTTAGAACTACTTAAACCTAACTAACCTAAGGACAGCACACAACACCCAGCCATCACGAGGCAGAGAAAATCCCTGACCCCGCCGGGAATCGAACCCGGGAACCCGGGTACGTACAAATCCTTCCCATTCAGGAGAAAAATAAAAACAAAACAAAAAACAAACAAAAAATACAAATACAACGCAAAACTCTACGCAAACATAAAAAAGCAGAAATTGTACAATTACACTTGTGGTTCCTATCTACACTACTTATTCCTTGATGTTAATCTATAACGTAAATCCCCAGATCTATGATTACCTTTCGGTTTTTGTTCTGCATACGCAGTACTTCTACTGATACTTGAGGAAAAGAATGTACTGCTCCCTGAAGAGGTTTAATTCTACCCACATGCACAAATGAAGTTCGCCCTGGTAACTGCAACTTCACATTTACAGGCGACGTTACTTCCGTCACTTGGTAAGTACCCTGAAACTTCGTTAAAAACTTCTTGGTCTTACCCTTCGGAGTGTACGGGTTCGCAAGTAATACCCATTGACGTATTCGGTACTGTGGCAACTTCCTGCTGCTCAGCTCTACTCGTTCTTGGCTTTCCAATGCTTTTGAGTTCGCCTTCTTGACTTTCTGCCAAATATCCCTTAGCGTTCTGGCAAATATCTTGACATTTCTCCCGTCTTTCCCAAATTTTGATGGAATTACATCGAATGGGGATGGCATTTTAAGTTCATACACGAACTCATAGGGCGATAATCCTGTCCCTGTATGGGTTTTTGCGTTGGAAGCACAAACGACGAAATCTAGGTATATATCCCAGTCCAAACGTTGTGATCCCACGAAGTGACTCAGCGTTTTCGCTATAGTCTTATGCACTCTTTCTGTACGACCATTTTCCTGAGCGTGAAATGGACTCGTACAAAATTTCCTAACTTTAAGCAAGCGACACAATTTCTTAATGAACTCGGACATGAAATTAGTCCCTGATCTGTGATAATTGGTTCCGTACCCCGAACTTAAGATACCAATGATTCACCATAGCGTTCGCTACAGTACTTCCTTCTGATCCGGTATTGCTGCCATAACCAAATTCCTTGAGAAATGTTCAATCATTGCCAATACATACTTGTTACCTGACTGACTTGTGAAACTGTCATAGGATATCAGCACCTGTAATTTTAAATGGACTCCGGTGACCTATGGAATTGCCCCTTCTGGAGACTCAAATCAGCACATTGTGCACACGGAATACAGTTCTTTACATACTGTTCCACATCAGCCCGTCTTCTTCTCCATCAGAACCTCCCTGCTACCCTTCGTTTTTCTCTTACCCTCATGACCTGATAGTATATGATCATTAGCTTGGTGTAGTACCTCTGTCCGTAAAGCTGGTGGCACTACCACAAGTGGCCCACAATTAGTTGATCTACACAATATGCCATCTAGCATGACAAACTGTGCCTGTTTACAATACACTTGACACTCTTTATCCTTCGCTTGTTCTCTCTTTAGATCTTTTAGATCAGACCCCGAAACCAGTATTGCTCCTATCTTCCTACTAAGCACATCAACATTTGCGTGTTTTACGTCATAGTCAAATTCACTTAACTTCAAAGCCCATTTCGTAAGACGAGTTGCAGGACCTTTTAGCCCAAGTAACCATTTCGATGCTACATGATCAGAAACAACAGTGAATATACGCCCATGTAGGTAACATCTGAAATAAGTAACACCATAGATCAAAGCTAACATCTCCTTCTCCATGGTAGAACCATTAGCAGGCGTGAGGCATAAGCGACTGGATGCTCTTTCCCCTCAATCTCCTGTCCTAAACTAAACCCAAAGCCGTATAGCTAGCATCTAAAGAGAACATAAACTCTTTTGTGAAACCTGGAAACACCAAAACTGGATCTGAAGTTAATATATCTTTTAAATTTTGAAATGCTGACTGACACTCGGGCTTCCAGCTAAACATAACCCCTTCTTTTTAACAATTTAGTCAATGCTTGTTCTATTTTAGCAAACCCCTTCACGAATCGATGATAATAGTTTGATAATCAAATAAACGATTGTAACTGCTTAACCGTCTGAGGGACTGCAAAGTCACGTACTGCCGATGTAAGGCGCGGATCTGTCTCTACAACATCCTGACTGACTATAAGCACCAGATAGTTTACTTGGGTCTATGCAAAATGTCATTTTTCAATACTAAACGTCAGTCGAGCTTTCTCTAACTTGTCAAATACTGATTCCATGAGCTGCACGTGCTCCTCTAGATCTTTTGCAAAGACCCAGTACGTTGTCCTCGATGGTGAGTGTTCATCGGAGGTGAGGGTATCATCTGGAGTGGCCCAGGGAAGTGTGGTAGATCCGCTGTTGTTTTATATCTACATAAATGATCTTTTGGATAGAGTGGATAGCAATGTGCGGCTGTTTGCTGATGATGCTGTGGTGTACGGGAAGGTGTCGTCGTTGAGTGACTGTAGGAGAATACAAGATGACTTGGACAGGATTTGTGATTGGTGTAAAGAATGGCAGCTAACTCTAAATATAGATAAATGTAAATTAATGCAGATGAATAGGAAAAATAATCCCGTAATGTTAGAATACTCCATTAGTAGTGTAGCGCTTGACACAGTCACGTCGATTAAATATTTGGGCGTAACATTGCAGAGCGATATAAAGTGGGACAAGCACGTAATGGCAGTTGTGGTTCATTGGTAGAGTTTTGGGAAGATGTGGTTCATCTGTAAAGGAGACCGCTTATAAAACACTAATACGACCTATTCTTGAGTACTGCTAGAGCGTTTGGGATCCCTATCAGGTCGGATTGAGGGAGGACTTGGAAGCAATTCGGAGGCGGGCTGCTAGATTTATTACTGGTAGGTTTGATCATCACGAGAGTGTTACGGAAATGCTTCAGTAACTCGGGTGGGAGTTTCTGGAGGAAAGGAGGCGTTCTTTTCGTGAATCGCTACTGAGGAAATTTAGAGAACCAGCATTTGAGGCTGACTGCAGTACAATTTTACTGCTGCCAACTTATATTTCGCGGAAGGACCACAAAGATAAGATAAGAGAGATTAGGGCTCGTACAGAGGCATATAGGCAGTCATTTTTCCCTCGTTCTGTTTGGGAGTGGAAAAGGGAAAGAAGATGCTAGCTGTGGTACGAGTTACCCTCCGCCACGCACCGTATGGTGGATTGCGGAGTATGTATGTAGATTTAGATGTAGATGAAGACAATTATGTTATCCCCGTAGACCATACATTTACTAGGTTTTAATCCTCTGAGGACTACATCCAGCAACCGTTGAAACATGGCTGGTGCGTTCTCCAACCCAAAAGGCATCATACTATATTAGTAATGATCAGATGTTGTGGTAAATGCTGTTTTATGTCTTTCATCAGGATGAACTTCAATTTGGTGGTGCCCATTTCTCAAATCCAGAGTCGAAAAGACGTTGTTTTGACCCACATTATCAAACATGTCCGTAATATTAGGAAATGCTACGCATATGACGCTGTTTTCTCATTCAAAGATCTAGAATCACAGCAAAATCGATATTTCTTTGCCCCAGCTAATGATTTCTCACGCACAAGCGCCACGCTGGTGGACCACGCGCTGTTGCTATGTTGTATGATTCCATTTGACAACTGTTCATCTACAAACTGTTCTATCAAAGGCTGTAAATGCTTTGGCACACGATACTGTTTCCTAAACACTGGTGGATGATGCCCCGTTGGTAATGTATGTTGCGTGACCGGTGTAGCAGATAATGCTCCCTGTTATTGAACAAATCCCTACACCTCACTATCAAAGATTCCATCAATGATCTATCCTCACTCTTCGGGTACTTCACCTTCTCTCGCAATGCAGACAAATCGAGAGTTCCTTCTGTTTCACTCTCAAACCCATAATCCTCCATACCCTCATCCTCACAAACTTCTAACGTGACTACGAGCAACCCCTTTGAGAGAGTAAGTTCGTATCGTCAAAAATTACCCAGGCTTATTGGGACCATAACCTGACCTCTAATGTCCCTTGTATTCGTAATACACCTACGTACCAAACAATTTTGCTCATCCAACACGTCATTACTCACTAGTGGTTCTACCAAACACATTACATATTGCGGAACGTCAATATCAATGGTTACCCAGATTAGTTTTCCTGTACTTGCTGGTACTCTGTTATGCAAATCAATCTTTACTGTACTAGTACACAGTTTATTTGACGCTACCTTTTCAATAGGCGTATCTTGTGATAAATAAACTTTTGCAACTGTTGCCCTCAACGGAAATTGCTTACCATCGATTTCAACAGTTCGTTGCCAAAGACCGATTCTATCATGATGCCTAACCAGAAAATCTAACACCAGTATCGCAGCAACAATTTGTCCCACAATCGCCAACAGCTCCATTTGCTTTACTAAGCTCCTGCTGATGCTAGCTACTCAGTTCGTGCGAAGTGCTGATGTCATGTTCTCCGCCTGGCCTGCTAACGTGATGAAACGCTGTCGTTTCGAGTAGCGCTTGTTGACAATACCGCAAGGAACACAAAGTGGACGAGTTCTCGCAATAATGAAATTCTGCGGCCACCTACCTGACGCAGGGTTGTTACGTAAAGGTGCTGTATTATTCTTTCAATATCCTCATATACTTTCTCTATATCTTCATCTTCTGCTTGCGATATCGGCATGTATACCTGAACTATCGTTATCGGTGTTGGTTGGTTGTCGATTTTGTTAAGAGCAATCCAATCACTGAACTGTTGACAGTAACACAAAATGGTTCAAATGGCTCTGAGCACTATGGGACTCAACTGCTGTGGTCATAAGTCCCCTAGAACTTAGAACTACTTAAACCTAACTAACCTAAGGACATCACACACATCCATGCCCGAGGCAGGATTCGAACCTGCGACCGTAGTGGTCGTGCGGTTCCAGACTGTAGCGCCTTTAACCGCTCGGCCACTTCGGCCGGCCGACAGTAACACACTTTTTGGCGTACCTTCTTCTGCACAACGAATCCTACTCCTGTTATACCATTTTCTGCTGCTGTTTATGTTACCCCTTACTCAAATTCAAATGGCTCTGAGCACTATGGGACTTAACTTCTGAGGTCATCAGTCCCCTAGAACTTAGAACTACTTCAACCTAACTAACGTAAGGACATCACACACATTTACGCCCGAGGCAGGATTCGAACCTGTGACCGCAGCGGTCGCCCGGTTCCAGACTGTAGCGCCTAGAACCGCTCGGCCACCCCGTCCGGCTACCCCTTACTCATCTGACCAGAAATCCTCGTCTTCTTTCCATTTCACTGCACTGACGCTTGCTACATCTGGACTGACGCTTTGCATTTCCCTTTTCAGATTTTCTAGCTTCCCTAGCACGTTCAAGCTTCTGACATTACACGCTCCGACTCGTGCAACCTTATCCTTTCGTTGATTACTGAATCTTTTTCTCCTGATCACCTCCCCCTTGGCAGTCCCCTCCCAGAGATCCGAATGGGGGTCTATTCCGGAATCTTTTGCCAATTGGGAGATCATCATCACACTTTTTCAATTACAGGCCACATGTCCTGCTGTTACACGTGCCTTTAGTGCAGTGGTTTCCATGGGCTTCTGCATGCTCATGCCAATGACCATTGCTGATTCTTCTTTCTTTAGGAGTTGTTTCCATCCCCAAATATAAGAGAGTGCCCTGAACGCCTGTCCGCTCCTCCGCCCTCTTTGACAAGGCCATTGGCAGAATGAGGGTGTCTCCTTATGCCGGAAGTCTTTGGCCTCCTATGACGTTTGTGTATAGTACAGTAAGTGCTCTATGGCGACCGCGA
This sequence comes from Schistocerca serialis cubense, assembly GCF_023864345.2. Classification (NCBI taxonomy): domain Eukaryota; kingdom Metazoa; phylum Arthropoda; class Insecta; order Orthoptera; family Acrididae; genus Schistocerca; species Schistocerca serialis. The sequence goes on from NC_064638.1 coordinate 495,231,201, forward strand.
CATTTCCCCTCAAATGGAGTCGTCCTACGATTTCTTCTAATTCGTGTATTCATACGTCTTGTGGTTTGAATGCTAATCAACTGTACCAGACTATATTCGCTTCCTTCTTTTCTTTTTCCCTCGTCGCAATTAAGGAGAAGCTAAGTTTGCTATCTGATATATATGTCTCATATAGTGCTAGTGCAGTCAACCATCCACACACAGGGTAAGGAAATGAAAGAACTGGTTGATTCTTTGTCCACACTATGACTGTGCTGGTGTTTGCACATCTGCATGGAGTAGCTCCTAGTGAACATTGTTAGTTGACAGAAATGACCGTAGAATTATTTCAAGAAAAAGGGGAATTCCCCGAGTTTGAAATCTAAGAGTAGGACAGTGTTGTAGTCTTCTTTAGAAAAGTTTGTCACATAAGAGGTTCTACCGACGTCAACAAATGAGTCTGGCTTCAGCATGCCGTAAACTGCACCGGGGAATTGTTCATATATTTTATCTCAGTGTCATTTACAACGAGACTGCGCATACTCGTCACCATCAATTTCGACCAAATTTATGGTGAATGCAGGGCTTGGCGAGAAATTAAAATGACGGAAGGTGGGAGCTGCGGTTGGCCAAGCTGAAAAGGCTTAACAAAAGTTTTGCTACAGACGAATGAAAGGAAACAGAAACAGCAAGCTGCGGACGACTTAACGCTCACCTGTCGTACAGAACTGCAGCTGAAAGTGCTTAGCGGCGCAGGTATGGTGGTTCGAGTTTAACTTTCTAACTATCTTTGACGCGGCCAGTGAGAAGGAAAAAAGTCACAAACACATATTAGGGGCTTATAAGAACAGCTATACTTAAGATGGCAAATTACCAAAAACAACACAGTAGTTCCGCTCAGCTACAATGAATTGCATGTCACAACAGACCAAGACATCTAAAATGAAGAACCCCATTACCTTTATCCATAATCCATTCCGTGAAGAATTGTTGCGTAAATGTCCAACTATACTACTAAGTTAAGGAAATGGTACGTATAAAATAAATGATCAATGATAGTATACGTTGCACGTTAGTAGCAAATTCCATCTATTGAGTTGGTGCATAAGTTCGCAGCGTTTTTCCATAAGCAGAGTCTTTAGTCATCAACAATACATTCTCCTTCACTATTTTCGACGGTCGGCCAATGCCGGAATAACTTTTCGACAGTAGCAATCACGTGGTTTTGAGGCGAAGAAGTCGCCGAGACATGTTTGGAGTGCATTTTCATACGGAAACGAAGATCCTTGAATGTTATTTGACAGAGAAGTTGAAAAACTGAGCCGCGATGGATTAGCCGAGCGGTCTAAGGCACTGCAGACTGTGCGGTTGATCCCGGCGGAGGTTCGAGTCCTCCCTCGGGCATGGGTGTGTGTGTTTGTCCTTATGATAATTTAGGTTAAGTAGTGTATACGCTTAGGGACTGATGACCTTAGCAGTTAAGTCCCATAAGATTTCACAAACATTTGAACACATTTTTGAAAAACTGAGGGTGCAAGATCAGGTGAATAAGGTGCATACGAATGGTTTCCCTACTCAACTTCTGTAAAGTGTTTTTGTCAGTCTAGCAGAATGCGGGTGGATTTATCGTTGAGTAGCATCACTTAATGCAGTCTTTTTTTTTTCGTTGTTAATGGGCTGCGTCTGCAAGACGTCTCAGTTGTTCACAAAGAATATCAGAAGCAGTGATGCAGTTGGTAGTACACCACACCGTTGTTATTCCTCCAGACGCCTAACATTACCCTCGGTGGATGCGTGCGAGACCTCATACGAGAACCGGCTATTTTGTTTGGGCTCCTTACTTTAGCATGAAGACACCATTTCTGGTCACCAGTAACGATGCAATTCAGGAACAGTCAGTGTTGCAGAAATGCACGTACTGTCACCACTGATTCATGATCTTTCGGCTTACAGCATGCAGTACTCAAACAAAAAATTTTTGAACATTCCTCATTGAGCGCAACTGTTGCACGATGGTGCAATGACGAGGATAATTGCGGGTTAGTGCGATTAAACGATCTTCTTCACACACTGAAGGTTTTCATGAATATAGAGAGGGAGTAATGTCAAAATTATCCTTTGTAAAACGATAGAAACGATTTTATGGCGGTGCTCTGTCCAGTGGAATTATCCCCATGCACAGTGCAAATGTTTGTTGCTCCCTCCGATGCTGTCACCCTTCTACTGAACTCAAACAGAGGAATAAATTCGAAATGTTCCAACTTCTCTACTTGGCAGTCCATTTTCTAGCGCCCACAGCCTCCAGTACCCATCTACAAATGACAAAATGACAATTTACCAGGGTTATTCGGAAAGTACGGAACGATATGTCTCGAAATGGAAACAACAGTGAAAATTCGATGAAGTTTTCCACAGGTGTGTTGGACAGTGTCTCTAGCATACCCGATGATCGCATTACGTCGTTCTTTTTAGTTCTGAGCACACGGGGAGCATATAAAGATACCTGGAACAATAGCGTCTCCAGCCAAGTACGAGGGCCTGGTGAGAAATTTCGCCTGAAGCTATGCAGCAAACATTACATAACTGTCGTGCGTTTTCTTTTTCAAGACAATTCTCAGCCGCATTCTGTAGGAGCAACGAAGATGCTCCTGCATCGTTTTCAATTGGAAATGTTTGATTACCCACAATACAGTAAGTAATTGTCTCCCTTTGCGTTTCATCTCTGCTCAGATGAACGGCTGCCTATGATGATAACATTTTGGCACAGACTTCGACGTGTAGGCCAGCGTAGAGAATTGGCGGAAAGCACTATCGGCTGCCTTCTATAAAGAGGGTATTGGAAAGTTGGTATAACGCTACGACAAACGTCTATGTCGGATCGGCGACAATGGGCATAAGTAGCTGGAACTTGTAGCTAAATGTTACAAATAGAACGGTTTTCATTTTCACTGTGGTTTCCATTTCGCGACCTATCGTCCCTTACTTTCCGAATAGCCCTCGAATAAAATCAAACAGCAAAATAAAAAATGACAATCCATAAATAAACCCGTGACAACCGAAGTACCAACATGCAAAACAAAAACGCTACGAACTTACGCATGAACCTAACATAATTGATTGTGGTTTAATTTACCATATGTGGAAAGGCTAATAATACAGACTACAGATTTTACTTTGTATAAGAAACGATCTACTATTTATAAGTTGTATAAAATGATGTTAATGTGAGTTTTACAACACTTCACGTAAGACATCATGTATATAAATCGGAGACTCGAAGTATATGAATTTTATGATGTGCTAAAGTATTCCGCTAGTGACGGCTAGACTGGAGGCATTAAAAAGCGACAGCCAGTGACAGGTTGGAGAACTGTGGTATCGAGGTAGGGCACAAGTGTGAAGGGTTGTACGGGAGTTGTTTTGGGGAGGAACAAGAATTCTTTGTTTTGGCGGTAGGCGCATGAGCAGTTCGTGCTGAGGAGATAGATGGGCGATGGAGTTCTCGGGAGAACAGACAAGTTCCTGAGCAACATACAGCCGCATATTCGAAACGATTTTGCGAAAGGAGTCAATGTAGGTCTTAGATGTTCCCGTGGTCTAGGACGCCGACACGGTGGCTCAGCGGGTTCGGTCAGAGAGCTGCGTGCTCTCTGTAATAAAAAAACTGAGGCAAGGAATCAACGATGAACTTGAACGGATGTCTTGTGACGTCCGCAACGAACAAACACAACGATCAACAACGAACAAAATGAAAAAAAAAAGAAAGTGGTTTAGCAGTTGGGCTATGACACGGGCGTGCCATGTTAAAACCTCCCTCATGCCATTTTTTTTTAAAAAAAGGGGGGTAGCGTCTTTGATTCATATTCAAAACGCCTCAGGTCCCGGGTTCGATTCCCACCACTGCCTGAATTTTGATAAATAATCAGCATTGGCGGCCAAGACTTCCGGCATAAGAAGTCAGCCTCATTCTGCCAACGGCTTTGTCTAAGAGGCCGGAGGAGCGGATAGAGGTTTAGGGCACTCTCTTGTCCTAGGGGTGGAAAATTGCCCCTAAAGGCGGAAGAATCAGCAATGATCAACGACATGAGGATGCAGAATGCAATGGAAACCGCTGCATTAAAGACACGTTACGTGTATCCACAGGACATGTGGCCTGTATTTGAAGAAGTGTCATGATGATCTCTCCATTGGCAAAAGATTCCGGAATAGTCCCCCATTCGGATCTCCGGGAGGGGACTGCCAAGGGGGAGGTTACCATGATAAAAAGATTGAATAATCAACGAAAGGATAACGTTCTACGAGTCGGGGCGTGGAATGTCAGAAGCTTGAACGTGGTAGGGAAATTACAAAATCTGAAAAGGGAAATGCAAAGGCTCAATCTAGATATAGTAGGGGTCAGTGAAGTGAAGTGGAAGGAAGACAAGGATTTCTGGTCAGATGAGTATCGGGTAATATCAACAGCAGCAGAAAATGGTATAACAGGTGTAGGATTCGTTATGAATAGGAAGATAGGGCAGAGGGTGTGTTACTATGAACAGTTCAGTGACCGGGTTGTTCTAATCAGAATCGACAGCAGACCAACACTGACAACGATAGTTCAGGTATACATGCCGACGTCGCAAGCTGAAGAACAGATAGAGAAAGTGTATGAGGATATTGAAAGGGTAAAGCAGTATGTAAAGGGGACGAAAATCTAATAGTCATGGGCGACTGGAATGCAGTTGTAGGGGAAGAAGTAGACGAAAAGGTTACAGGAGAATATGGGCTTGGGACAAGGAATGAAAGAGGAGCAAGAATAATTGAGTTCTGTAACAAGTTTCAGCTAATAATAGCGAATACCCTGTTCAAGAATCACAAGAGGAGGAGGTATACTTGGAAACGGCCGAGAGATAAGGGAAGATTTCAATTAGATTACATCATGGTCAGACAGAGATTCCGAAATCAGATGCTGGATTGTAAGGCGTACCCAGGAGCAGATATAGACTCAGATCACAATACAGTAGTGATGTAGAGTAGGCTGAAGCTCAAGACATTAGTCAGGAAGAATCAATACGCAAAGAAGTGGGATACGGAAGTACTAAGGAATGACGAGATACGTTTGAAGTTATCTAACGCAATGGATACAGGAATAAGGAATAGCGCAGTAGGCAGTACAGTTGAAGGGGAATGGGCATCTCTAGAAAGGGTCATCACAGAAGTTTGGAAGGAAAACATAGGTACAAAGAAGGTAGCTGCGAAGAAACCATGGGTAACAGAAGAAATACTTCAGTTGATTGATGACAGGAGGAAGTACAAACATGTTCCGGGAAAATCAGGAATACAGAAATACAAGTCGCTGAGGAATGAAATAAATAGGAAGTGCAGGGAAGCTAAGACAAAACGGCTGCAGGAAAAATGTGAAGACATCGAAAAAGATATGATTGTCGGAAGGACAGACTCAGCATGCAGGAAAGTCAAAACAATCTTTGGTGACATTAAAAGCAACGGTGGTAACATTAAGAGTGCAACGGGAATTCCACTGTTAAATGCAGAGGAGAGAGCAGATAGGCGGAGAGAATACATTGAAAGCCTCTATGAGGGTGAAGATTTGTCTGATGTGATAGAACAAGAAACAGGAGTCGATTTAGAAGAGATAGGGGATCCAGTATTAGAATCGGAATTTAAAAGAGCTTTGGAGGACTTACGGTCCAATAAGGCAGAAGGGATAGATAAATTTCTAAAATCATTGGGGAAAGTGGTAACAACACGACTATTCACGTTGGTGTGTAGAATATATGAGTCTGGCGATATACCATCTGACTTTCGGAAAAGCATCATCCACACAATTCCGAAGACGGCAAGAGCTGACAAGTGCGAGAATTATCGCATAATCTGCTTAACAGCTCATGCATCGAAGCTGCTTACAAGAATAATATACAGAAGAATGGAAAAGAAAATTGAGAATGCGCTAGGTGACGATAAGTTTGGCTTTAGGAAAAGTAAAGGGACGAGAGAGGCAATTCTGACGTTACGGCTAATAATGGAAGCATGGCTAAAGAAAAATCAAGACACTTTCATAGGATTTGTCGACCTGGAAAAAGCGTTCGACGATATAAAATGGTGCAAGCTGTTCGAGATTCTGAAAAAAGTAGGGGTAAGCTATAGGGAGAGATGGATCATATACAATATGTACAACAACAAAGAGGGAATAATAAGAGTGGACGATCAAGAACGAAGTGCTCGTATTAAGAAGGGTGTAAGACAAGGCTGTAGCCTTTCGCCCCTACTCTTCAATCTGTACATCCAGGAAGCAATGATGGAAATAAAAGAAAGGTTCAGGAGTGGAATTAAAATACAAGGTAAAAGGATATCGATGATACGATTCGCTGATGACATTGCTATCCTGAGTGAAAGTGAAGAAGAATTAATTGATCTGCTGAACGGAATGAACAGTCTAATGAGTACACAGTATGGTCTGAGAGTAAATCGGAGAAAGACGAAGGTAATGGGAAGTAGTAGAAATGAGAACAGCGAGAAACTTAACATCACGATTGATGGTCACGAAGTCAATGAAGTTAAGGAATTCTGCTACCTAGGCAGAAAAATAACCAATGACGGACGGAGCAAAGAGGACATCAAAAGCAGACTCGCTGTGGCAAAAGAGGCATTTCTGGCCAAAAGAAGTCTACTAATATCAAATACCGGCCTTAATTTGAGGAAGAAATTTCTGAGGATGTACGTCCGGAGTACAACACTGTATGGTAGTGAAACATGGACTGTGGGAAAACCGGAACAGAAGAGAATCGAAGCATTTGAGATGTGGTGCTATAGACGAATGTTGAAAATTAGGTGGACTGATAAGGTAAGGAATGAGGAGGTTCTACGCAGAATCGGAGAGGAAATGAATATGTGGAAAACACTGATAAGGAGAAGGGACCGGATGATAGGACATCTGCTAAGACATGAGCGAATGACTTCCATGGTACTAGAGGGAGCTGTAGAGGGCAAAACTGTAGAGGAAGACAGAGATTGGAATACGTCAAGCAAATAATTGAGGACGTAGGTTGCAAGTGCTACTGTAAGAAGAAGAGGTTAGCACAGGAAAGGAATTCGTGACAGGCCGTATCAAACCAGTCAGTAGACTGATGCCAAAAAAAAAAAAAAAAAAAAAAAAAAAAAAATGTTTCCGCGAAGCATTTTATGTTAGGAAACCTTTTATTATCCTTGATCCCAAACACGCTGACGTAAAAAAACCGCAACATCAAGAAGAAGTTATACAACATAAACAAAAGTTGTTAGGCGTATTTCTGTATATGAAAGATGATGTTTATTCAGATTTCGCCCCAGTCCCAAGATTTGCTTTAAATACGCGCAGTAACGGTCTTGAGCTTAGTCATCTTTGAGACTGGACGAGGTGAGTTGATGTCTACATTGCCTTTAAGGCGACAGAGTTGCTATTATCACTACCTCACTGACTTTGAACGGGATCGTGTAATAGGACTACAAGAAGCTATATGTTCCTTCTGCGATACTGCTGAAAGATCGGCAGGAATGCAGCCCATGTACATGACTGCTAGCAACGGTGGTCACGAGAATGTATGGTCGTATGATGACCGGGCTCTGGACGACCACGTGGCGTTACTAGGAGGGAAAAAAATCGTCTTCGGCGCACTGCTCTGGCGTATAGTACTGCATGCATCGCAATGAACAGCAGTTGGCCCACGGTGACACCATGAGCTGTTACTAATTGGTTACTTCAAGGGCAGTTCCAAGCCAGATGCCCTATAGAGAGGGTGCAGTCCGCCGACGCCAAACCACCGCCGTCTGAGACTTCACTGCTGTCCTGTAAGAGCTTGTTCTGTTTTCTGACGATACCCCGTTCTGCCTCGGTACCAGTGACGGCCGTGGGTTGGTTAGACGGAGTCCTGTTGAGGGCCAGCAAGCCAACCCGTCTGCGTGCAAGACACCCTGGACCTACACTTGGAGTTAGGGTCTGGTGTGCAATATCGCGTGATAGTAGGACCGCTCTATTGGTTACCCCATGCTCCCTGACTGCAAATCTAAATGTCAGTATGGTGATTCCAACTGTAACCTTGTACTGTCTGGCGTAGAGATAGAGTGGACTGTAGCCCTCTCATTTTATGGATGTCTGAAATGCGAGATTATTTTAATGTTCGCCAATATCTGTTGTGTTTTAATATGTAGGCATATTTAACTTTAGTCGTTGTTATTGTGTATATATTCTTGTGTTAAGAAGTTTAGTCACCGTGGCATTTAAGTGCTCTATTTACTTATATTTAAGGTAGTGCCAGAGTTTCTATTTGGGAATCCGCCTAACCACGACTGAAGTCGGTTGCTCGGTCTGTCTGAAATGTTGGGCCTATTGGGTACAGACCGTTGCTGACTTCTCAGCTCCGAAGTCCCGTATCGATACTATGGCCGTAGTTCTGCCGGAATCTCATTTGCAGAAGTTATCAAACCTTGTGAGCACAAATATAGCTACCTTTACCTCTGCAATTTTCGTCCGCTGGACAGCAGGCTTTGGTTAATGATTAAAAATCGCCAACTGGTCTTCGTCCAACCTAGTGGCTGGTGTTACATGAGTTCCATTTCCAGTTCGGGTAAATGTTTCCTCCTCCTGGTGGAGTCATCCTCTTTCCCGAGCCACGCTGGGGTAAGAGTTGCCCGAGTGTCTATTGCCAGCCGCGCGGGATTTGCCAAGCGGTCTTAGGCGCTACAGTCATGGACTGTGCCGCTGATCTCGGCGGAGGTTCGAGTCCTCCCTCGGGCATGTGTGTGTGTGTTTGTCCTTAGGATAATTTAGGTTAAGTGGTGTGTAAGCTTAGGGACTGATGACCTTAGCAGTTAAGTCCCATACGATTTCACACACATTTGAACATTTTTTTGTCTATTTCCGCTCATTGTTCCAGGAGAATGAAATGTTGTTGTTGTGGTCTTCCGTCCTGAGAGTGGTTTGATGCAGCTCTCCATGCTACTCTATCCTGTGCAATCTTCTTCATCTCCCAATACGTACTGCAGCCTACATCCTTCTGAATCTGTTTAGTGTATTCATCTCTTGGTCTCCCTCTACGATTTTTACCCTCCACGCTGCCCTCCAATACTAAATTGGTGATCCCTTGATGCCTCAACACATGTCCTACCAACCGATCCCTTCTTCAAGTCAAGTTGTGCCACAAGCTCCTCTTCTCCCCAATTCTATTCAATACCTCCTCATTAGTTATGTGATCTACCCATCTAATCTTCAGCATTCTTCTGTAGCACCACATTTCGAAAGCTTCTATTCTCTTACTGTCCAAACTATTTTCGTCCATGTTTCACTTCCGTACATGGCTACACTCCATACGAATACTTTCAGAAAGGACTTCTTGACACTTAAATCTATACTCGATGTTAACAAATTTCTCTTCTTCAGAAACGTTTTCCTTGCCATTGCCAGTCTACATTTTATATCCTCTCCACTTCGACCATCACTAGTTACTTTGCTGCCCAAACAGCAAAACTCCTTTACTACTTTAAGCGTCTCATTTCCTAATCTAATTCCCTCAGCATCACCCGACTTAGTTCGACTACATTCCATTATCTTCGTTTTGTTTTTGTTGATGTTCATCTTATATCTTCCCTTCAAGACACTGTCCACTCCGTTCAACTGCTCTTCCAATAATGAAAGAAATAAGAGGTTAATTATCTACTCCCCCGTTATGCCCAAGAAAGGCGAATTAGAGTAGCTCTGGATAACCTAAGTATTGTACACTATTAAGATTGTTCTAGGTTTGGAGAAATTGGTGTTTGGTAAAATTTAGCCTTCTGCGTCGGTAATCCGACGTTTTCCACGATCCAATATTGTTATCGAACTGAAATATTTGGTTTTGATACATTTACAGAGATGTGACTTAATTATTTGTTATTGATGTTAATTGCTTTAAATGAATCTTCTTTAACTGTGGTTATAATTCTTAATGAGTGACCAGTGTACGTCTGACTGTCCCCTACTGACTTCATTCAGGGACTGAAAAGGTCAGCCTTGCTCAAGTTTTTGGGACTTTATAGACCGTTGATCTTTATCGTTTATGGTCTTAAAAATAGGTTTGTTAAAAAGGAACAATTTTAGATTCCTATTGTTTATTAAGTAATTCTTAAGCTGTATAGCAAATCTTAAAGGTGCAAATATTCTCTCATTGTTACACTTGCTTATTCTGTGGTTTGCACTGAAGAGTATGACAATAAATGCAAAATATAAGATGAATCGTTGAGGCGAATTAATCCTTTCACTTATCATTACCTTTAAAGATAACTGATTGTTTGTCGCTTGTTCTTGAAACTGATCGGGAGAATAGTTTATTGATTGACCCCGTAGAAAGAGTATATCACAGATCTCGCGTCATATGATGTACAAGTCACTTTTCTCTTCTGTTACTGCTTCAGTGTTGCATGAACAAGAACATCCAAACAGTAGAACAATTTCATCTGCTGCACTGTACACTGATGAGCCAAAGAAACTGGTACACCTGCTTAATAACGTGTAGCACTCCCGCGAGCCCGCATAAGTGCCGCAGCACGACGTGACATGGACTTGACTAATGTCTGAAGTAGTGCATGAGGGAATTGACACCATAAATAGCGTAGTGCTGTCCGTAAATCCGTAAGAATACGATGAGGCGGAGATCTCTTGTGAACAGCACGTTGCAAGGTATCCCAGGTATGTTCAATAACGTTTATGTCTGGGAATTTGTTTGCCAGTGGAAGTGTTTAAACTCACAAGAGTGTTCCTGAAGCCATTCTATAGCAATTCTGGACGTGTAGCGTGTCGCGTTGTTCTGATGTAAACTGTCCAAGTCCGTCGGAATGCACAATGGACATGAATGGATGTAGGTTATCAGACAGGATGCTTACATACATGTCACGTGTCACAGTCGTATCTAGATATATCAGGGGTCCCATACCACTCCAACTGCACACGCCGCACACCATTACAAAGCCTCCACCAGCTTGAATAGTCCCCTGTCGACATGCAGGGTCCATGAATTCATTAAGTTGTCTCCATACCCATACACGTCGATACGCGGATACAACTTGAAACAATATTAGTCCGCACAGGCAACATGTTTCCAGTCATCAACAGTCCAATGTCGGTGTTGAAGGGCCCAGGCAAGGTATAAAGATTTGTGTCGTGCAGTCATTAAGGTTACAAGAGAAGGCCTTCGGCTCCGAAAGCCCATATCGACGATGTTTCGCTGAATGCTTAGCACGCTGACACTTGTTGATGGCAATGCGTTGGAATCTGCAGCAATTTGCGGAAGGGTTTCACTTGTGTCAAATTGAATGTTTCTTTTCACTCGTCGTTGGTCCTGTTCTCGCAGGATCTTTTTCCGACCGCAGCGATGTCGGAGATTTGATGTTTTACCAATTTCCTAATATTCACGGTACACTCGTGAAATGACCGTACGGGAAAATCCCCACTTCATAGCTACATCGGAGATGGTGTCCCAGCGCTCATGCGCTGACTATAACACCACATTCAAACTCACTCATATCTTGATAGCATGCCATTGTAGCAGCTGCAACCGATCTAACAACCGCGCCAGGTACTTGTTGTCTTAGATAGGCGTTGCCGACGGCAGCGACGTATTCTGTTTGTGTTACATATCTCTGTATTTGAATACGTATGTCTATACCAGTTTCTACGGCACTTCAGTTTGTAAAATCAGGCAGAAGAAGGAGACGATAAAATGAGAAACTCCATGAGTTTAACGTAAGATTCTTGTACAAATTATCATACTTTTAGGACAGACAAACGTCTGTGAACAATGAGCGTTGAAGTGAAAATGACACACGAGGAACATCACAAATTTACCATTCGATTCAAAAATACATCCCCTCATTCGCGTCACTACTGAAAAATATGTAATCGCAACTATGTAAAGCTTATAGTACCATCCTCAGTGTCTAACACCAACTGACGGATACCTTACCATCCAGCTTGTGAAGCCTGTTTCTGTTGATTACAGTTACTAAATACAACAATTATCCTTCACTGTAGTTTCTAATAAACCCGTACATTTTAGAACAATGGATATATTGTTCCTCATCTCCGGCGAAACCACAGCACCGTTTTTAACCAAACTAGTTATACATATCAGTTACTGTTAAAAAAAAAACAGTGTGGGATAAGAACTACTTACATATCGTGGAGGTGTAGATAGTGGTGACAAAGAAACACGCATCTAGCCAGCCTGTATTTAGCCAGCATTAGAGAATGAGTACATTTTGTGACTTGAAACAAACTTCACGAATAATTTACGAGACGTTCTGTTGCTCATCACCACTTCCACCCCCACCTCCCTCTCTCAGAAATTGGCTAGCGAAAAAAGCGTCACTACATTTTTGCTGTTAATGGAATAAAACTCTCACATCAGGCTTCACCTTTTAATTTACGACTTCTGTAATAGTAACTGTGTTCACCACGCTTTTGCATACAGTATTCGCATACACCACTCAGTGTTCCTGAAAACTATATCACTATGCGACACCTAGTTCAGGAGTTATGACGTCGTAAACATAGGATGCGTGAAAACTGCTGCGTCGTGCGTGACGCTTTGATGCATTGCTTCTTTAGTACTAACTCTATTCGCTACACATTTCAAAACAGTGTCCATATATACCGCTGGATGTATTTGCAAAGTTATGTCATTTTACAACACATATTTCATGGGATGTTATGTCACAACCATTGAGCCACATGTTTCTGTTTAGGTTCCGTCTCTTGCACAGACGGATACTGGAATCCGTACCATATTATGCCTACCTCGAAAGCATCTGCGTCAATTGGTGGACGAGGTGGAGCAGTGATAAGACCGTGTACTTGTCTTCAGTATGACTGCAGATGAAATCCTCATCCGGTCGTCCACATTTTTATCTGATTTTGCTAAATAGCGTAATACAAATGGCATGACAGTTCCTTTGTAGTGGCGCGACCAACTTGCTTCTCAACGTTTCCAAATCCCAGCTCGTTCCCCGTCTCCAATCACCTTGATATCGGCAACACTTTTCCTATGTTGCTTTAATTAATGTGCTTGCAAAGTTCCTGCTTTAATACACTCCCTTGCAAACTCCTATTTTCACAGTTGAATGAATTTAGTTTTTACAATTCGGTAACAGCTGTCGAATCTGGCGTCTAGGTTTCGACTTAGTCCACATCATCTGATTATAATTTAAGAAGACTTGCGTATTCCCAGCTCACAGAACACGTGCAAATGTAGGTAGATAAGCGCTTTTTTTTTCGTCGTTCCTCTCTCATGTGAATTGCGAACTTTCGCACCGAAACTATTGAGCAATTGTCCAGCTTCTCCTGCAGAAACTCGCTTAAAATTTTTGAGATAAGTTATTGCTTGCATTGATTCTATTCTTTTACTGCGTCGAATAACTTGGTTCACTGCAGAAATATATACAAAACTGAAATGCAACTAGGTGTCACATGATTATGGAAAATTTCTCCGAGAGTAGCAGGACAAGTGCTCAAATAACGATGTAGATATGTATGTGTTATGCAACGAGGATGAATGTGCTTTTCCACGAACAATTACTTATTATGAAATGTTGTTTATAAGATACGTAATTCGTGTATTGTAAACCTATTGAAATTATTGAATTTTTTTAAATTTCGTCGTGCCATAGATGCTCATACCGCATAGCTGTGGTAACGAAAATTGCTATTGTGAAAGGATGGTTGATGTAGTTACACTATGTCGATCAAGATATCTGGAGTAACAATTTTACATAGGAAATACATTTACTTTCATATTTACCGTAGATAACTACATTCTCTCAATGGAATTCAGTAGCCGTAGATTTCCAAGGGTCCTATAGCATAAAAACATTCCACATGTAATTAACAAATATACTAATATTTTTCTGCTATTCGTGACTCAGTCATTTTAAACTGATTTTAATGAATACACTTGTTGTAGGTCTCGATGTGGAAAGTAGAAGAACTGGATACAAACTTTTATTTTCTAATGTAATACACACGTATTTCACAAATGGGAATGCAAACAGAAGTTTTAGTTTCAGCTATTAGTCCAGCCCACAATGCGCCAGAGATATTCGCACCATTTGATTCACCAACAAATTTATGATGCACCTGCAAAAGAGATTGAAGGCAAAATATTGAATGAAACATTTCCTAATGTGTATGCTAAGTTTCAACACAATTTGATCACTAAAACAACGTTCAAAACGTTAGTACAACGTTTTAATGATTGACAGTCGACATCAAACCTAGTGTTTCACGTTTTTCGTAAACAAAATCGCTAGGAAGTCTTAACTGCATCTTGTATATGCTGATGCTAAGTACCTGTAGACCTATATAATATGTTCTTCTTTCTGTCCCGAGAAGACCGATTCTAAAGTGAAGCATAACTGTCCGTACATCCAGTATGAGATCCATTTCTTATTTTCACTGTATTTCTTTCTACAACTTTCAGTCACATGTTTTTCAACTATTTTACGGTCAATTTCGGTAATATCTTGCACCGTTTCAGATTTCGTGATGATGCCATAGAGTTCGTGCCGTGGGTACGGGAGCGGGTAGACAATTTGCCTCTCTACCGATAAGGGCGCAAAGTGCTGTTGGAGTGCTGCGTCGGTGGAGGACATCAAGCGCGGGCCATTGTTACCATGACCAAAGCGCTATCAGGCTGCTCATCCCCTGCCTAAACTTTTATGCTCACCGCTATTCATAAGCGTACTTCCATCAGCGTATATCTCCGCCGACTTGGTTTTTCTGATGACGTAGCATTTAACAAACGAGGGCACCATATTATATTCACACTGGCGTACACTATATGAAACATGCTGCACGAAGGTGTCCGCGGTGATATTAGCACCCAACAGCTTCTTTCTATTTTCTTGTCCTTTCATTTTCCTAAAAAAATATTCGCATTACTTTTCTCAGTGTCTCAATGTAACACTTTTTCAATAACATCGATCGCAGTGAATATATTTCTCGACATAAGCGTTCGATTCTTTAACCTACTACACGCTTAAAGTAGAAATACATGGTTTTAATTATTATACATCTTACATGTACTGCTGTTGATCTAGTTACAATGAAAGACAAAGATCTTTGTGCATGACTGTAAACTGCTTCCTCCTATTACCGTTTGAAAGGGTTAGTAACAAAGATGTCCGCTGCCGTAGCTGAGTGCTCAGTGTATCTGGTGGCCGTGCAACGGCCCGGGTTCCATTCTCCAACGGGTCGGGGATTTTCTGCGCCTGAGAACTGGGTGTCGTGTTATCATCATTTCATCATCGTCGACACGCAAGTCGCCGAATGTGGTGTCAGCTGAAAAGACCTGTAACTGGGCGGCCGAACTTCCCCCGGTGGGGACTCCCGACCGTCAATGCGATACGACCATTTAATTTCATTTCAGTATCAAACATGCTGAAAACGGAAACAAAAACCCGAACTGTTCGTAGTGCGGTTATAAAGAGTACATATACAACGCCCATCATTCGTTGCTATTAAACGGAACAGATTACCATGTAATGTAATTGCAGTTTTAAGCATGAACAACTATCAGTTACATAAGGAGTTACGTCAGTGAAAGTTTATGTCGGATCTCGGCCCGAAACCGGACTTCCCGCTTCATGCGAGCGATCGCTATAACACGTTTTTATTCCTTTTTTAAAACCATTTTTTTCAATTGTTCTAACTTTTTAGTTTTTCTATTTATACTGTGTACGGAAGGAAGAAACAAACACAAAGGAATAGACTCGCCACATGCGTCGTCGATACGCAATCTACCAAAGATTTCTTTTTAAAGGACCACAGTCAGCGGCAGGCTGGAGGAGGCATGGTTTGCAAGGGTCGAATTCCGAGGCGTGGCCACAGTTTGTCGCCCTTGCCACCACCGAGGTGTAACGTCAACATGTTTAATGAAAAATCAACAATACAGTGGAACCACACGCCAAAAATTGCGACGTCATCTGTTTTGTATCCCGCCTGGAAGGCGGCGCGTGGGTCTGGTCTTGTAAACTGAAGGGTAGGGCGAATGTAGGAGGTGAGTAGGAGCAGGAAAAGGTGAAATGCTTGGTACTGCAATTAGTTTATAACTATTTTACTTAACTTTTCGTACAGACGAGCACATAGGTGCGAAGCCGTTCATCCATCAAATCTAACAGCTACTAGTAGTTGGACAACTATCATTGAGGTAATTGAAGTAGCACAGTCTGTTATTGCTAGCCTCCTATGAAGTAGAAACAATGTTGCTAGGTCGTCTCCTCGGTATCAAATGGGCTGAATCTGGAGCGGAGCTCTTAGATCTGCACAGCGCCGTCTAGAGGGTGCTGTCGTCGGTGTCGGTGTCGCAGTGCCAACCTAAGAACTTGCACCTACGCCTTGGCATCGTAGCTATCGATACCAGAATCTGAACTACGAAGAGCCACCTTGCCCGCTGGGATCACCTTATCGAAGGTCTGTTGGGGACAATACTTTCCGCCGGCACGGTAGCTCAGCGTGTTCGGTCAGAGCTGGTCGGCCTTTGTAATAAAAAAAAAATGAGTGCAAGGACCAACAACGAAATTGAATGGATGTCTTGTGACGTCCGCAACGAGCAAACACAACGATCAACAACGAACAAAATGAAAAAAAAAGAAAAAAAGCGGGCTGCCAGTAAGAGGTGGTCGTCAGTTCAACGGTCACCAGTCGTCCACGTTGGAGTGATGAGACCACTGCACGGAGTCAGAGACTGTTTCCGGTTCTGGCTATCCGTGCACGACTCACGACCACACCGAAACTACCATATGTCGTCGTTCCTGCGTCAAAATCTGTACTCTTATTCACGTTATGTAATTCCGACAGAGTGGATGACAGTTTCATTGAAATTCTCTCCCTCCTATCGGTGTATAATTACGATACTGCATTGCCTGTGTTCTTAAGAAGACGATGCAAGGCATGTCCGAAGGAACAGACACTGCAGTGACTACACGCATTTTTAAATACTTCACACGTATTTGCAGTTGTAAATACGAACAACCATCAGCTGTATAAGGGAATGAGGACAGTGAAAATTTGTACAGGATCGGACCTGTCACTTTAACCGCTAAGGCTGTCCTCGCAAGCCCACGGCCTGACCCAAACCTCCGTACGCCGTCGCTCCTGTGTCACAACCTATACTGGAACACATTATGTAATTCCGGTACGGGTGCTGCAATGTGGTACTTACCTTATGCCAGCCAGCGACTTACAATTAAACCGCGTTACCCTCTACGTCAATTACATGATTTGTACGAGTATAGGCTGCGATGTAGGAAAGACGACATATTAAAGTTTGGGTCTGTCCGTCAGTCGCGCACTAGTAGTCAAATGACTCATGCAACCGCTCGTGTGGAGCAGGATATCCGGGTTAGGGTCCCGGTCCAGCAAAAATTTCACGAATTTCCCCTGTCGTATTCCCCTTAAGCAGCTGATGGTTGTACGTACCCGCGACTGCGATTACATTTCATGTATTTCACAGCGACAGTAGACGCCGCAGTTATTTCTCCTTTGGGCGTTACATCGGTCTTCTTAAAAACAAAAGCATCGCAATATCGGAACAGTTTACTTTTTATTAGAGATTTTGCGATATACACCGATATTTAAAACCGACGGAAGCGAGGCTTTGCTTACCCTAGAAGTATTTATGTGCTAGGTTTTTCGATGATATTGGTTTATTATGTGTGTCTAACCTTAAACTGAGCACAAAAAAGACGGAAAAGACGTGGAACAGCTCAATGAAGAGGACAATGTGCAGGAAAAAAAAGTTAGACCACTAGTACAATGGGGATTATTTGTTCAGTTCTCGTCCGGGGAAGTCCGCCCCCGGTAGCTGAGTGGTCAGCGCGACATAATGTCAATCCTAAGGGCCCAGGTTCGATTCCCGGCTGGTTCGGAGGTTTTTGTGTGTGTTGGGTTGTCCTAATCATCATCATTTCATCCCTATCGACAGATCGAAAGACTTGCACCCGGCGAACGGAAAACGTTGTCTGGCGATGACAGCGAGAAACTCCCTTTGGGTCTCCCACCTCCTCTGCATGGGGAAGGGGTCGGATGTGGCCAATGTTGCACTCATGACATCACGACACCCAATCGAATGATGCACTCATGACATCACCACCTAGCCCACAACACCACTCGAAATTGGCGCCGGCTGGTCCCGACGGAGGTTCGAGTCGTCCCTCGGGCATGGGTGTGTGTGTTTGTCCTTAGGATAATTTAGGTTAAGTAGTGCGTAAGCATAGGGACTGATGACCTTAACAGTTGAGTCCCATAAGATTTCACACACATTTGAACATTTTTTTTTTTTAAATCGGCGCGAAACTGTCCTACATCTGCTGTCGCAAGAATTGACCTCTGCCGATCTAAACATATAGAGTTACTTAGGAACTTAAACACAGATACATCATGACAGGGTGTAGGACAGCAGATTATCACTCAAGTAGAAAATGCTTCAGTGCTGTAACTACACACAGAAATTGCCTTGAAAATGCCGCCATTTATGAACAACAGACCAGAATGCAACACAAGCACTGGGAATCGAGCAAAATCGCTGTAATAATACAATTACTGCAAAGATCGACCCAAAACGGTCTCACCAGGAAAGAGTGGAGGCAGCTCTACGTTTCTTCAACTTAGTGTGCGGGTACAGACTAAACACCATAGAACCTGCCTTAGTTCCCTTCTCACCGTCTCCCCTCCTTCCCTCTCCTCCTTCTTTTAGGTAGGGAAAACGGTTTTTCGGGCTCGTTCTAACCTCTCGCTGATGGTACACATAGAGATCCTTCTTCTTGCAGTGGTATATTGTTCCCAGCTGTCAGAAACCAGTCACAGATGCACAAAAAACTCCAGAACAGGGCGTTTTCTGCAGGCCTTTAAAAGTACTGTTTGTAAAGACTGTTCCTCCTGGAACAATAGCGAAATATTTGGCTGTCTGTCATGGATGAAGAACTGAATGGTCAACGCAGCGTGCTTTCAAACGTTCTGGATGTGCTGGCATTGTCTGAAAGCGGCCCTCGGATAAGTAAAAACGGCTCATGTAGGCAAAACATTGAAATAACATTGCTCACATAAATTAAATACTTGTCATCTCACTGTGCACCGATCCGCCTGCTGTTCCCCCCAACATGTGGAGAGCAGTGTCTGCACTCGCTAGCCTCCACTGCTGACCGCAGTTGATTCTACTTCTTGCTATAAGCTGCCAAAGGGCTCTCTGGTAGACGTTTCAATTACTCCACTGTACCAAATACCAGTTTCGTGTGTATTTGTGTATGTGTGTGTGCGTGTTCTCGTATACTGTAGAGGGATGAGTCTTTCCGCTCGCTTCATAGAATGTCTTAGTCTCTGATATTTACTAAGTAAATTGCTTTGTTGACAACTCTCTAAGTATTTCAACGGGTGGTTTAAACCTACTCCAGTACGTATACTCTCACACAGCCACTGAGAGATGTTGGTGTTGAAAGAGACATATTACTACTGTACAGACAGTGGAAGAATAGACAGTGGAAGAATTCTCGACAGGCCATTTGCTCCTCATGGAATAACACTGTGCATGTCTGCCTAAAGTGTTGCTGTTCTTAGCGGCTCAGCTGTAATGCCAACACACTACATTCAGAAAAATTCTGAATAAACATATCAAGTTATTTGCAGCATTTGTTGTATCGACCAGGTGCGATTCTCACGCTTGCTACAATCAATACTGTACTTACAAACCACACCTCCCATCGTGTAAGGGGTGTAGTCTTACCATTTTAAAACGAATACTGCGACAGTGCTAAAATGAATGAAATCTCCAGTTAAATAAATGTTAACGCACTCTCCATGTCTGATTTTTATGCTTTCTATAAAGGGTATTGTACCGACACATGTTGCCTCACATCGTGTACAGATGGTAAACTTACGCCTTTAAAACAATATGATGACAGCAACTGTGCAAATAGCAGATGTAGTACTAAAATCAATTAAATATCCAGCTAAATAATTCGAAACTCTCTCTCCAGGTATGAACAAACGCTTGCTACAAGGAATGTTGAACCAAGAGTATCGAATCTTGCATTGAATATACTACAAAAGAACCACTTAACAGCATCCATCAGAAGTTAAACATACATTCAGCTAGAAGTTCCACATACAACGGTAAGTAGAAGACTTAACCAATAACATAATTGTGGGTAGAAGTTTTCGCCAATAATATCATGCTGATGGGACCTAACAACAATGTGATGATCAATGTAGAGCAATATTCTTGAAGGGATGTCCAGTTTTTATTATGAGTCGCACCAGTTTGTCTTAGGAAGAGACAGATGTAATCCTCTTATAAACGAGGAACTATTAAAAAAAGGAAAAACACACTCTCAAAAGCCTTGACAATGTTTCGCTATGAATGCATCCCAGGCTTACGTCTATACGAAGACGGATCAGTGTAGTAATATTACATAGCTATTGAAATAAAAATATAAAAAAACACCACAGCCCCTCATATCAGTGGGCAGATACATACTAAGCTGCTTAGCGGCAGTTTTACCGTCGTTTCTACCTCCCATCATCCCTCTCTCTCTTTCTCTCTCTCTCTCTCTCTCTCTCTCTCTCTCTACCCCTCTCCCCCCATAGGAAAGGATACTGGTTTCCCAGGCCCGTTCCAACCTCTCTCAATGATGATGCGTGCCCAAAGAGATTCACTGGCTGGCGATGATCGGCTTTGGTTGATGTTGGGTTAACAATGATACGATCATCACAAAATGTGCCTGTTATTTTGGAACAGCCATCTGAGTGTAAGAAAGAACTTTAATCTCCAAATCATTCATTCTACCGAAATATATTTGTTCTTAACTGTTGAGACATTTTCAGTGGAATAGTTGTATCTAACATCAGCTTACCTCTTTGAAGCGACCAGCTACTAAACAAAACAAAACAAAACAAAAAAATTCCATGATAATAAAGCAGTCATCAGTCCATTAAAAATAGATACAACTGCCTTCATTAAGTTTGATGGGGAAACTGCCATAGTTAAGAGTGTTCTTCACATTCAAATTTATTGTGTATGGAGGTCTAGTAACTAAATTCTTGTGCATTTGAGTATTACAAGAAGTTCAGATGCATTTAATATCAGTACATAACAGTATATTTATATCCTCTGACATTTAGGAGAAAAAAAACCAGTCATTTTACAATTCATCTCTCTCTTTCTCTCATTTTTTTAATAGCAACCAATGGAGTCAAACTACAAAATATAAAATTTTCCTGACAACACTTGGTAGAGAACTTGGTAAGATCCTTACCACTTCTCTCTCTTCTGATATATCAGGTTGACATCGAACGTGTATGGTGATTCCGATAAATACACACATATTGCATTGGAGCAGGTGGCTAGTGACAGAAGTCTCTTCCATGTGCCTGTGTAAAGTTTTGTTGCCAGTGCTAGAGGAGACCATATTCCACATCTATCAGTCACAATAGAGGGCTCCTGTGTAGTAGTTTCCTAGGCATTTTGGTACATTTTTTTATGTAACATACCCAAGCAGTGTATGAATACAGCTTTGTACGCCAAGATGTTCATTCAACAAAATTGATACTTTACCATTATGAATTTACAACCCTAACCATTAAATAGTTTTCACTGAAGTTCTGTTGGTTTCTAGACTGCACTACATTGCGGAATAATGCAACAGCGTTTTGACTGCTTTTGCAAGTGGCCTACTTTAGAGTACCTGTTCCTGCCACGAAATCCTACAATCTGTCCTATTACAATAGGTGCTTCACCCAAGAGGGAATCGAAAAGTACAGAAACAGCAATACATAAGTCAATAATAATGATGCACAACCTTCATCATATACAAAACACTCGTTCGACCTATACTTGAGTATTGCTCATCAGTGTGGGATCCATACCAGGTCGGGTTGACGGAGGAGATAGAGAAGATCCAAAGAAGAGCGGCGCGTTTTGTCACCGGGTTATTTGGTAACCGTGATAGCGTTACGGAGATGTTTAATAAACTCAAGTGGCAGACTCTGCAAGAGAGGCGCTCTGCATCGCGGTGTAGCTTGCTCGCCAGGTTTCGAGAGGGTGCGTTTCTGGATGAGGTATCGAATATATTGCTTCCCCCTACTTATACTTCCCGAGGAGATCACGAATGTAAAATTAGAGAGATTAGAGCGCGCACGGAGGCTTTGAGACAGTCGTTCTTCCCGCGAACCATACGCGACTGGAACAGGAAAGGGAGGTAATGACAGTGGCATGTAAAGTGCCCTCCGCCACACACCGCCGGGTGGCTTGCGGAGTATCAATGTAGATGTAGATGTAGATGTAGAGTAGGCTGGCATTGTATGTACTATGAAATACACCTGTAATATCAGTGTAAAAGAATGAGATGTCTTACACGAGTTATTAATTTCTAACATCAAGGTGGTAACTAACTCATTCCTTCTTGTACGTATATTGGCGCTAAAGTAGTCCATCACCAAGGAAAAAAGTATGTACTTCATTTCAGAGTACAACCACACTGTACAAACTAAATAGACCAAGTAATAAATATTTCCTCTCTCTGTCATTAAGTGCAGTACAATATGATTTAGATCAGGTCTTCCAGCGCGTTCACTCTTTGTCCTCATAACACCTACACCAACTCTTGCCATTCTGGAGAAAAGATTTTGTTGTCTATTTGCACATATTGCTGACCAAAATCTGTGTAAATTATTCCATAGATCCTCTATATCAGATAACCTCAGTTTTTCTCATGATATTTAAATCAGGTAACTGACTTGGCTGAATCATATCCTTCAGTTTCCCACATCCCTCTATTGACAAATCCTCTACCCAAATAATAAGTGTGTTTGGGATCAGTGTTGTGTTGCAGAACCAACTCACAACCAATAACTCTCTTCCCAGGTGGAGTTGCATTGTTGATCAGTAGCCTGAGATAACCTTCCTTCCATAATGTTCCATTAATTGTCACTGCACCACAGACTTTATCACCTGCAAAACATCTTGACACCACCATCTCCACCCTACTTCACCATCGGCGTCACACAGTGATTCTTCATACAATCTCCACAAACTGGACGAACAAACGTTCGACGATGGCTTACAAATTCTTCAGAGATAAACTGTCTGTGAATAACACCTTGGACCATCACACGCTCTAGTTTTTATGTTACTGTGAACATTTCAATATTTTCACCTTATTTTACTTGCCTGCCTAATAAAGACTTTTTGGCCACTATGCACCCCTTCAAACCTTGTTCACGCAGACAGCGTTGCGTTGTTCAGACAGAGATTTGAGCTGCTTGGATACTACTTACTTCCTCGCAAATCTGAGGTGCAGTGTGAGTCTTCTGACATTTACTTTGAACACATATGAACTGATCACCCCTGTATAATGTTACTCGGTGTCTTCCAGATCACGATACGCTTGGATTTGGACCAATTTGCTTGAACTGCTGCACTGTATGGGGTGC
Organism: Schistocerca serialis cubense; assembly: GCF_023864345.2. Taxonomy (NCBI): domain Eukaryota; kingdom Metazoa; phylum Arthropoda; class Insecta; order Orthoptera; family Acrididae; genus Schistocerca; species Schistocerca serialis. The sequence goes on from NC_064638.1 coordinate 495,254,665, forward strand.
GCGGAAATTTCCACTACAAACATCTACTACTTGTAGAGGGGAATGTGTACATAATATTTGGAATAGGAACCGATTCTTGTTCTACGACGGTTTCAATTCAGATGTTTAACTCATACACTTCTGCTTGAGGAATTCAATTAGTTGTGACACCTTGCAAACATATGAGCACTACTGTAGATCGGGGTACGCCAGTTTTTGTAGTTATTGTCGTACTAGAATAGCCTTCCAGATGGACCAAACGCGCTGTAAACTAAAGCGATTGATTGCTAAGCAGACAGCTGAATGGAATCTTCTTAGGTGAGGGCACATCGATGTTGTTGCAGATACTCATCGGCGCCCTCCTACGTGAGCAGCCAGTCAAACACACAACCAGTTCACTTAATCATTACACGTTTATGGTTCAAATGGCTCTGAGCACTATGGGACTTAACATCTGAGGTCATCAATCCTCTAGAACTTAGAACTACTTAAACCTAACTAACCTAAGGACATCATACACATCCATGCCCGAGGTAGGATTCGAACCTGCGACCGTAGTGATCGCGCGGTTCCAGACTGAAGCGCCTAGAACCGCTCAGCCACAACGGCCGGCGTTACATGTTTATTCTCGTTTTAATATTGGAATGGGGATGTGATAGACTATTCGAAATGAAACCCTTGCTTTAAGCACAAATCGTAATAGGTGACCGAAACTTTTTGATCTGTTTGTAACACCATATCTCTAATACTCTACTGATTTATTTTGATTTTGCTTCATTTAATGTTACATCGTTGAGCTTCTGTAAATGTTGTTTGATTGAATCAATAACACAAAATTGTATACTCCTTTCTTTGTAAAAACTTTGATGTCATGGTTTGATTCTATGCAACGTAGTATATCTGTCATTTAAATTCTTTGTCCCAATTGGAGGGAGACAAAACTTACTGTATATATTTGGAATTTGTTTAAACAATTTTTATAGAAGTGTCAATATGTGCAAATGTTCTGTTTTATTTAAAATGTTTGTTTGCTGTAATGTAAACTGCTGACCTTCACTTAGGATTTTTAGTTATGTGGTATTTAAAAGATAGTGTGGTTCCCCTCGGGAACAGAACTGTGTAGCGCGCGCAAATTGTGGTTGGCCTAGGTAGGAAAGGTGGAACAAGAGTCAGTCGGGGACGAGCTACCAAACTGTCCACTGACATGTAAAAGTTGTATATTGTGCTGGTTCCGAGAGAGGCTTTTTCTGCCACTTTCCAGTGTCTCGGATGGATGGATAAATAGCTGGAACGATTCTGGAATTGGTATCCATCATCGCCACCAAGAAGGGACAGAGTCCAGCAATTCTGCCTGAAAAACCACCTACCAACATGCAGTTGCCACCACATTCCGCAATCACTGTATCGGAATGCTTATTGGATGTTTTAGTGTGCACAAATATAAGGTAACTTATAAGTGAATTCATGTACCTACCTTGATTATTTTCCTATTACAACACCTCTCAGGTTCCTCTCCATTTGAACTATGATTACCGAGTGTTCTAGTTTGCGGAAAAAATGAAAGCCAAAACATTAAATGATGATGTTTGATCTTTGGTAATAAGAGAGTATTCAGGTTTACTGTGGATTTCATGAAATTGTGGGAGGTAGTAAATGTAGTTTTGTGAAAGCCTCCCAGTGATGGAAATAGTCCAATTTATAGTTTTGTGGAGTTTCAAAGTCACCTATTTAATCATTTACTTGCAAGTAGAAGACTGTGGTAATAAAGACAATTGGCTGTTTCTTTTAAGGATTTAAAGTTCATAAAACTGAGGCTTATAATGTTTTGCTTAGTAAATGATCACATTGCTGCCTGTAGTAAATTTTAAAAGGTGAGTCAGTTTCTTGCAGTTTTGTCAACATTGTGTCTCACTGTAGTAAAAGTTGAAAACTGCAATAATAGAAAGTTATATGTTGAGGACTGCTAAGTGTTTGTCTCTCTCTTGTATATTGGAAGTGCATATTAATAGTATAACAGGATCCACAGTTTGTCTATTGTGCTAATGCTAGATAACAGAAAGACCACTGTTTATGAGAACAATAATATCTTTATTCAAAAGACAGTGAGAAGTAGCCTGCTAGTGAATTCCAATTAACTTTCATTTTTAAATAGTAAAGTAAATAACTGAGAGAGACTTAACCTGTGACCAGTACATAATTTTGCAGTGAACTACATTTATAATTTGGTCTCAACTAGGAAAGTGTTTGAAAAATAATACTTAACCTGTGTCCAGTTTATGATTCTGCAGTGATTATTAATAGTAATGTTATAACACGTATTCGGTTTGAATAAGTCCTGAAAGTAATATTGTGTTCCGTTATCTGTTATATGTATGCAAACAGTCTGTCCTGCTCTGTCAGTTTCCCATCCTATCCGTGAACATATGCAGGTGTCAGAGTTCATTGCACTCGCGTGTGCCTCAGTATAGGTTGTGTTTGTCTGTTGAAGTTACTCATATCTAATTTCTTTAACAAGAATGTTTATCACTCTCTTGCCTAATTAGGCTGGCGACCGTTTTCTTTACTCTCTAAACAGTGTAGCTAGGTAAAATATTATTTGTTACTGTTTAAATGTTTACGTAATTCTGACTTTCACTTCCGATAAGCCACCTCCGTTAGGTACTACACGGTCAACATAACAAAATTCCTCTCAGAGGGTAACACTGGTCTGTTGGGTTGTACCATAATTGCTTTAACAAGATAGTTTTACTTAACGACCTGCCTTCAACTTTAAGGTTATGGTATAGTAGTAACAGACATGTAGTGTTATAGGTTATGTAGTCATTGTCCATCTGATCAAAAGTAACAAGGTACACATATGTATTGCGGAATTGAGCACTAGACGTCACGAAAATCTGATCCGCCAGTACAAAAGGTAGTGGAGAGCACTGTATTGTGAGTAGAGAAGTAGTAACAGCACAATGAGTTGGACAGGAGAGCTCAGTGACTTCGAACGTGTACGATTCACTGGATGTCACCTGAGTAAGAAATACATCAGAGACACTTCAGTCCTTCTAAAGTTTCTCATTTCAACTGTTGGTGATGCGATTGTGATGCGGAAACACGAATAAACAACTACAGCTAAACCAAGACCAGGAAGACCTCATATTCTAATGGACAGTGGCTGTCTAGCATTTTGACGAGTGGATGTAAATAATCGCATGAAATCAACAGATGGAATTACTTGATATTTACGAAGAGCCAGCAAACCATCCAGGGAGCCAATTCAGGGAAATAAAAAGATTCTACACAATGATCGAGCAGCTCTCATAAGCCACATGTAGTCCATACTAAAACTTGAATTGTTGGGAAGAGCGAGACCACTGGACAGTGGACGACTGGAAGCGAAATTTGGGCGTGACAGAAGACTGGAGAACGTGACTTGCCATCATATGTAGTGCCAACAGTGCGTACAAACGAGGTGCAGTTACGGTATGGAATTATCTTTCGTGGTTAGTCTGTTGTGCCCTTATAATGCTTAAGAAAACAGTAGAAAACCGAAAGATAGGAACACATTTTATGGTACTGTGTGCATCGTACATTACAAAACGGTTCTGTGTCAGTGATTGTAAGATATGGGTTGACAGCTGTAATGTTGTCATTATGACGCAGCATAGAGTATGGTGGAGCAGAACAGTTGGTGTGCTGGCCGCAATTGATTGCAACATAAGCGGAACAAAAACATATTCATTAAATTTTGCAGTGGTGTATTCTCGTCTGTGACAGCACACAGACAGCAGTGGTGCAGCACGTGGCCTCAGGATTTGCTGACACAGCAAACCCTGCAGACATCAGCATCCCACTCACATAGCTGTATCGGGCTGGAGGCAGGCCTCATACATCGGCGGCGTAGCCCACACAACAGATCTGGCTTCACAGGATCGAGACGACAAATTAGAAGAGCAATTCAATTAATTTTTGAAAGGGATATGCTCGGGAAATATGTCAGCACGTCTGCAGATAATGCACACCATACCTCTTTCCACAGGGAAGGCAGAGAATGTCTGTGACTTCGAATGAAACAATAAGTTTACTGTTACCAGTCACTGGTTATTTGTATCCACGACACGTTTCGAAGATTGCAGCTTCCATCATCAGGTTTATTTACGTGTGTTAGTATGATATACGTCCTGATTGTGTTACGATTTTGGGGTAACTTGTGGCGCTGTCTAGTGAAGAAATAAAAGCACTATTTCAGAACATGCTCTTTCCTCAAATACTGGTTTTATTTCTCCACCAGAGAATGCCATAAGTTATCATAAAATCGTACCACAGCACACACATATATCCCACTAACACACTTAAATCCACCTGACGATGGAGGTTTAAACCATCGGCGGAATGCACCCTGGACACAAATAAACAGTGACTGGGAACAGTAATCTTATTGTTCCATTCGATATCAGTAACAGCCGCTGTAAAGCCTAAGATAAAATGGTCGTATTTTAATGTCGGTGACTGCTTACAGCTACTAGTCAGGGGCAGCAATAGTTACTGCGCCTCCCGAGCGTACATAACGTCAGGCATTAGCTCGGTTCAGCAAGCCATAGGCAGCAGTCCCCAGGTCTTCTCCTCACTGTGGCTAAGTTGGCAGCTCACAGCGACAGAATATGGTAGGAGGCTCTAAGATGTAATCTATCTTGGCTAGTGGTAGAAGAACATCACAAGTTTGTCCTCAAAGCTGGTATAGTGCAACGTAAAGGTTCAGACAAGGCTCAGATGTACTAGTGGTCGGAGGCAGTGACGTTGCATAGGGCCGGTGGTGATTGATTATGGCCTACTTCTCCAGGATCATCAGTGGTCCTCACCACACTATTTCCCAAGAATGGTTCTTAGGGATAAAGCTTATTGTTTTTGCAGCACATCAGCAGACCATTACGTAATCAGGTTGCGATGTTACAATAATGTGATGTCTTCTCATCGCTGAGGTCATGTCACTACATTTCCGATTGAAGCATGTCAGTCATGGGAGCTAACCTTTTGGGTTTGTTCTGCTTTCTGTCATGTCGGCTTCCTGAATGTTTGTCGTTTTGATTGCAACATTGAGTGTTTGCTTATCTCGCCCTGGCTTTGTACTGGCAGGAGAGGACTGTGAGAAAACCGTACATTTGTCTATAATACATCTCTGTTATGTAATTTCTGTTATCAAATAGCATCATGACGAACCATCCTGCCAAAAAGTAGGACCTACGAGGCAATGTCATTCCTGAAACGGACTGACATGCACAGAGTCTTCACCTGAACACAATCAAACACATCTGGGATGAGTTGGAAAGTCGATTTCACTTCCCATCCCAGTGCTCGATAATATTTTTCAGATTTTGACTTTATGAAGAATGGGCTGTCATTCATCAACAGACATTGAAACACCACACCGAAAACGTTCCTAGCAAGTTTCAAATCGTAAGAAAGACGAAAAGATGGAAAAGTTTATATTAAGTCACACTAATGAGTGTACAGAAGTTTTTGATCAGACAGAATATTCAAGTGGTTACAAACACTTCGATTGCCATGGGTAATAAACCCGCAGCTGATTCACAGATGCAACACGTCTAGTATCTGTCACTACATTTACGATCGGATTTCACTCTAGTAAATGCGGTATTCCAAGAATCTTAAATGTTAGAGGAAAATTATTTTTCAAGGGTGACAATTACTTTCACGATCCGGTTGATCCATTTCGGTATAACAAGAGTTAGTTAATAAGATTTTTAACATTTGTTCTTGTAAAGGTTGTTCTCATCCTGCCTATGAATTCATTGACATCTACAATGAAACTATGCTCTTCCTTTATTAAAGATACTGCTGAATGCTGTGGTACCTTCACCCGTGGCCACTTTCGCCAACTCTCAGTACTGGCTGCTGAACAGGAGGAGGAGGGATCCGGACAGCCTGCAGCGAGCCCCTGAGGAGGGAGACTGCAGTCATTCTGCAAGCACACAGCTGGAAGCCAGGCGGATGCCCTCGTCTCGCTCAAGGAGGGGCACGTTGCAAAGGGCTTGTCTGAAAATGAGAAGCGTCCTGAGAACTGATATACATCTGTAGCCACTAGGACGGAACGTCAAGAATGTACGCATGCGAGTTCTTCTGGCCTGGTGGCAGTTATTTCACCTGCCTTAGAAAGCAGGAATGTGGCTACAATTCCAGCAAACAACAAGGACGGGGAAGAGTCACACAAAGCGCGGGGGAATTGCCACAGGTAGGTATGTGAAAGAAGTCAGCGTCCGTATATATCACGGGCGCTGGCAGAATCTGAGACGAAGCCCAAACATGAGTGTTTAGGCCTTACGCAGAGAGAGTGGTTACAAAGAAGTGTTCTGTATCTACTCTCACAATAGGTTCGGAATGAAGGAAAACATCGTAAGAATATGAAATGGTGAGAAAGGTGCCGATTCACAAGGCACACGCCAGCCAACGCCAGTTAGGAAATTTCCACTCCACACGGAGAGGAGGGGCTATCAAATGGCAATGTGTCATTGGGCTGCATTGAAAATTTTGTCCGCCAGTGACAACGCCGAAGGAAGAAAATTTCGATGAGGAGTTGAGCTGAGAGAAGGAGGAGGAGCGAAATGGAGAGTCGTTGAGACACCGTGGAAGTGAGAGGACGTGAGCGCTCTTCCACCCATCGCCAACATCCGCCTTCCGACACTGTGATAGCACAGCTTCGGCCACACAACCGACAACGGTCAGACAACGCGGTGATCGTACCGTGGCCACGCTGCAAGGCCGCGATTACTGATGAGGGCAGCACCAAGGCGACGCGCCGTACACGACGAACGATAACGAATAATCGTGAGACGATTCATCCCTCTCCCTCCTTCCACTCAATAACTGAGTCTTCATAATTTTGTTTGGTTTCCGTAAACAGCACGTAATACATTTCTTTCATGGTTTAATCAGCTGAGCAGCCTTTTCCATTGATACACGAATCCCTTAATTTTGTGCCCTTTGTGTTTTATTTCGTTTAATTATTGATATCAATTAATTATTGCTCTAACGTGGGGTAATCTCATTCGTTATTTGCTCGTCACTTACTGTCCGTTAGCAGAGAAGAATTCTCCCTTCACATTTTATGGCGTCCAAAGTGGGGCTTCGGTTTGACTTCATTCTGAAATTGTTGTTAGTATGAGAACTTCTGATTTTGTAGAAATGACTCATGAAGAGTCATGCAAGTGAGCATATCAAGTAGACATGGTGGTAGCTACTATATTTAATTTCGGTTCCCACAGCCTCCCCCGTGTTTCTGATCTAGTTTTAGAACCTGTACTTTTGTTGTGATTATTCTATGCCACGTATCCTTTGTCTATTTGCTGCCAACAGAGTTGTATTCTCTCTGTCTGTTCTGTGGTGTGCTTTTAGTTTTTATTTACATTTTTCTATGCAACTGAAATCTAGGAGACCGATAAATGTGGAGACATTCAGGTCCGTTGAGGAAGGTTAGAGGGTGAGCGAGGAAACACACGGCACGTCTGTGGAGGATCTGCAGAGTCCACTGGATCGAATTCTCGGGACATTATAAAACCACACATAACAGTTAACAGTCATGAGAGAGGAGATTAAAACAAGATTAGAAAGACTCTAAACCGAACTAAAAGTTCACAATGAAAAGCTTGGTGGTCAGGTTACTCAAGTTAGGCATGAATTGGGGACCGAAACCAAAAACATACGGACGGAGGTCACCAACAGCCTAAAGGGGATGATAAAACAGCGTGAAACGAAGGTTGGTAGCTTAGAAACTGGGGTAAACGGGAAGATGACTGATATTTCCGTGCGCATAGGCGAGGAAAGTAGATCGTCGAAGGAAACACAAACAAGAGTGTGAGTCCTCGAGCAAGAAGTGTCTGCAATGCGACAAGCTGATGCCCCTCTAACGCAGATTTGCAGGCTGCAATCGCGATGCACGGGGTGAACATACCACTGCCCAAATTCGGTCGAACGCGCAGTACCTAGTGTAGGGCGTGCCGAAAGAATGTAGATGCGTATCTGCATGCGAAATGAGTAGCGTAGTGTAATGCTGTACTGGTTACATGGTAGACGCTCGATCAGGGGAGGCTGCCTGGTTTGACGTGACAGTTTGCGACAACAGTAGTTAAAAGGATTTCTGCACTAAGTTTCTGGCAATATAATGGAACCTGGCCGCATTGGCGAGTGCAAAGATGAGTGTATATCGAGAAAAACCACGTGCCACAGTCACGCCAATCCATGGAAACATATGCTGCTCGTTTTGTCATTGTAGGGGGATACTTGGATGACGAAATGTCAGATGAGGAATGGTGTAGCGCGATGCACTCACATTTTCCTGCCCATGCACAATGGACCACTGTCGAGAGTTCTTCATTATTTTAAGGTCCTTGGAATACATCGAAGAGCAGGAGAATTAAAGGACGACAAATGGAAACTCAATTAAGACTGGAAATGGGGAGCCGCAAGGGGTTGTGCACCGCAATGAGAGAGAGAATTGGCGCAGTAACGGACGAAGGAGAAAGGACAGGAATAGGCGAGAGCGAGATAGATGTTGTTGTGTGTAGACAAGACAGCCTAGACACAATGAGAGGAAGCCGAAAGGCACGCGCTAAGTTAAAGCAGGATGGCGTGAGGTCTGAAACAGGATACGTAATGAATGCTATAAAGAAACGTACGTAGCTTCTGGAATACTTAACTTTAATCCATCCTTTTGGTACATCTGGAGATTGTGGCGATACAAGTGAGACTCTTTAGATACATGCAATGTTACTGATGGCGCCTTGCTAGGTCGTAGCCATGGACTTAGCTGAAGGCTTTTCTAACTATCTGCTCTGCAAATGAGCGAGGCTTCGTCAGTGTGCATCGCTAGCTACGTCGTCCGTAAAACTGGGGCAAGTGCTAGTCCGTATCTCGAGACCTGCCTTGTGGTGGCGCTCGGTCTGCGATCACACAGTGGCAACACGCGGGTCCGACATGTACTAATGGACCGCGGCCGATTTAAAGCTACCACCTAGCAAGTGTGGTGTCTGGCGGTGACACCACATTCCTCCCCCGCAAATCGGCGAAGGGTCGTGTGATAAGGCTTCCGCCCGCCGTGGGGAGGACCCCATGTTGACGTATGCGATGAGGTGGGGACCCTAACAACAGGCGAGGCTGTGCCTCCCGTACCCGGCCATTCGGTCCGAGGGGAGCTAGGAAACGCCTGAAAACCTAGTCCAGGGTGCACGTCAACATGCAGTGTATGCGCCCGTAAAGAGACACGAGGGGCCGAAGGGTCGACCTCCATTGCGTCGGGGTACCCGACGCGCGATGACGTCATGTGGTCCGGAGTGGGCAAGAGTTCTATGGCAGAGGACAGCTGGTCACGGGAAGCGATCGGCGGCGCGTGACCCAGGGAGGCGCTTGGCGGTTGCAGCGAAGCGTCCACTGCGGGCGGCGCCGGCGCGAGAACAAGCGGCGGCGGCGGCGGCGGCGGCAGAACCCGTGCGACGACAGAGGCGTAGCTGATTGAGATGCCGAAGCACCTCACCAGAGGCCCCCAAAACCAAATACATCGCGCGGCCGACGCAGCGAAGAATGCGCCCTGCGAGCCAACGCCGTGAACCTCGATAGTTGCGATAGAATACAACGTCGCCTGGAGGAAAAATAGAAGTCTGCCGCTGCATAGGGACCTGATGCGGCGGGTGCAGCAAAGACATCAAGGTTCGATGAGGACGACCGTGGAGCAACTCAGCCGGCGAGCGACCATCTCGGGGCTGAGAGCGATACGATGACAAAAAGAGCAACAACGCGTCCTCCCGATAATGCGACTCTTTCAACTTCAACATCTGTGACTTGAAAGTCCGGACCAATCGTTCAGCGGCACCGTTTGACTGAGGCGAAAACGGCGCGGATGTCAGATGTTGAATACCATTGGCCTGGCAGAATAACTGAAATTCTGCGGACATGAATTGTGGGCCATTGTCGGAAACAATAGTCTGCGGAAGACCTTCAATGCAAAAGATAGCAGACAACGTTTGGATGGTGGCAGTTGACGTCGTGGAAGACATCCGGACAACAAAAGGAAAATTACTGAAGGCATCTACCAGAACCAACCATCGAGCATTCCAGAATGGACCAGCAAAATCGATGTGCAAGCGTTGCCAAGGGGAAGTGGCTTTTGGCCATGCAAAGACTTTCCGCGGTGGTGCGGATTGTTGTTCGGCACATGCCATGCAAGAAGAACACATATTCGTAATCGCAGCATCGATTCCGAACCAAGTACAGTGCTGACGAGCAAGTTGTTTCGTTCGCACTATACCCCAATGTCCTTGGTGAAGAAGCCGTAAGACAGAGGACTGTAACGAACGTGGGACCACGACTCTGGACTGATCATTATCAGAACGCAACAACAAAACACCACGACGAACTAAAAAGTCTCTCCTTGTGAGCAAAAAATCGGCGAACCAACGGATCCTCGATCCGAGACTTTGACAAAGGCCATTGCGTAGCAACAAAACGCAAAACGGTAACAAGGACCGGGTCAGCAGCTGTGGCTGTAGCGACACGACGAAAATCAATCGGAAACGATTCGACCACTTCATCGGTTTCCGAATCAATGAACATGCAAGCAAGTTCGGAAGAATCGAATGCTCTATCCTCAGCAACAGGCAAACGGGATAACGCATCGGCGTTTCCGTGCTTAGCAGTGGACCGATACAAGATATCGTAGCGCCACTGCGATAGGAAAATAGACCAGCGAATGAATTTCTGCGCTGTACGCGGAGGTACAGGCTTGTTCGAATGAAAAAGCGACGTCAAAGGTTTGTGGTCTGTGATGATGGTAAAGTGACGACCATACAAGAAATCATGAAACTTTGTAACACCAAAGACGAGAGCCAAAGCTTCTTTCTCTATCTGCGAGTAATTTCTTTGCGCAGACGAGAGCAATTTGGACGCAAAGGCAATAGGGCAAGGTCATACCATCCCATCCTCGTCGCCAAAAATGTTGTGTCTAGACAAGACAGCCTAGACACAATGAGAGGAAGCCGAAAGGCACGCGCTAAGTTAAGGCAGGATGGCGTGAGGTCTGAAACAGGATACATAATGAATGCTATAAAGAAAAGTACGTAGCTTCTGGAATACTTAACTTTAATCCATCCTTTTGGTACATCTGGAGATTGTGGCGATACAAGTGAGACTCTTTAGATACATGCAATGTTACTGATGGCGCCTTGCTAGGTCGTAGCCATGGACTTAGCTGAAGGCTTTTCTAACTAACTGCTCTGCAAATGAGCGAGGCTTCGTCAGTGTGCATCGCTAGCTACGTCGTCCGTAAAACTGGGGCGAGTGCTAGTCCGTATCTCGAGACCTGCCTTGTGGTGGCGCTCAGTCTGCGATCACACAGTGGCGACACGCGGGTCCGACATGTACTAATGGACCGCGGCCGATTGAAAGCTACCACCTAGCAAGTGTGGTGTCTGGCGGTGACACCACAGATGTCAGTCCTCACCATGGGTACAAAGCAGGAAGAAATGTCCAAGCAACAATCGCCATGTGAATTTCGTGCAAGCGTCGCATAATGGAAGAGACTGAGAATAATGGAGACTCACTACCTCTGACACCACCTCAGGCAGAGGAGCCTGAGATCACACAAATGAATGATGAAAGGAAACGGGATATCGCAGGGGACGCCACAATAGAGAACGGCCATGACATATGCAATGTGCGGTACTGGCAATCACAAGCGCAAGACGACACTGACCATGAACCGTTGGCGCCATTGAGTTAGTAGACTGTTCTGTCTGGCGCCACTGGCTCAGGTGTAGTATCCGATACAAGAAGTCATCCTCATTGTCTCAACTGCCTTGTCAAAGAGCGCAGAAGGGCAGACTGAGATTCAGGGTAATACCTTGTTCTTGGGGTGGGAAACTGCCCCTAACGGCGGACGATTCAGCAGTGATCAATGGCATGGGGATGCAGAAGGCAATGGAAACCACTGCATTAAAGACACATAACGTATATCCATAGAACATGTGGTATGTAACTGGAAAAGTGTCATATTGATCTCTCCATTGGCAAAAAGATTCCAGAACAGCCCCCCATTCGGATATCTGGGAAGGGACTGCCAAGGGGAAGTTGATCATGCGAAAAAGATTGTCTAACCAAAGAATGGAGCCCATTAGGGAAATAGCGGAAAGGTCGGGGAAGAAGTCCAGTGTTCACTCTGTCTGCTTGCCGGGGGGTCTCATCCGAGATGTGGAGGAGGCCCTGCCGGCGGCGATAGAGAGCACTGGGTGCACCCGACTGCAAATTGTTGCTCATGTCGGCACCAATGACTCCTGCCGTCTGGGTTCAGAGGTCACCCTCAGCTCATACAGGCGGTTGGCGGAATTGGTGAAGGCGGAAATCCTCGCCCTCGGGGTGGAATCAGAGCTAACTATTTGTAGTACCGTTCCCAGAACCTATCGCGGTCCTCTGGTTTGGAGCCGAGTGGAAGGCTTAAACCAGAGGCTCAGACGATTCTGCGGAGATCTGGGATGCAAATTTCTCGACCTCCGCTATCGGGTGGAGAAATGTAGGGTCCCCCTGAATAGGTCAGGCATGCACTACACGCAGGAAGCGGCTACAAAGGTAGCGGAGTACTTGTGGAGTGCACATGTGGGTTTTTTAGGTTAGAGAACTCCCTCCCTAGGCCCGAAAAGACGCCTCCTGAGACGCGGCAAGGTAGTAGTAGGCAAAACGCAACAGGTAATAACAAAATTAATGTGCTAATAGTAAGCGGCAGGAGCGTCTATAGAAAGGTCCCAGAACTGCTCTCATTAATAAACGGTCACAACGCCCACATAGTACTAGGGACAGAAAGTTGGCTGAAACCAGATGTAAACAGTAATGAAATTCTAAACTCAGATTGGAATGTATACCGCAGAGACACGCTGGACAATGAAGGGGGAACGTGTTTATAGCGATAAAAAGTGCAATAGTATCGAAGGAAATCGACGGAGATCCGAAATGTGAAATAATTTTGGCGAAGGTCACGGTTAAAGCAGGCTCAAACATGGTAAGTGGATGTCTCTATAGGCCCCCTAGCTCAGCTTCTGTTGTGGCAGAGCACCTGAAGGAAAATCTGGAAAATATTTCGAGTACATTTCCCCACCATGTTATAGTTCTAAATGGAGATTTTAATTTGCCAGATATAGACTGGGAGACTCAAACGTTTATAACGGGTGGCAGGGACAAAGAATCCAGTGAAATAAGTACTTTATCTGAAAACTACCTTGAGCAGTTAAACAGAGAACCGACTTGTGGCGATAACATATTAGACCTTCTGGTGACAAACAGACCGGAACTATTTGAAACAGTTAACGCAGAACAGGGAATCACCGATCATAAAGCGGTTACTCCATCGATGAATTCAGCCGTAAATAGAAATATTAAAAAGGGTAGGAAGATTTTTCTGTTTAGCAAAAGTGACAAACATCAGATTTCAGAGTACTTTACGGCTCAACACAAAAGTTTTGTCTCAAGTACGGATAGTGTTGAGGATCAGTGGACAAAGTTCAAAACCATCCTACAATACGCATTAGATGAGTATGTGCCAAGCAAGATCGTAAGAGATAGAAAAGAGCCACCGTGGTACAACAACCGAGTTAGGAAACTGCTGCGGAAGCAAAGAGAACTTCACAGGAAACATAAATGTAGCCAAAGCTTAGCAGACAATCAAAAATTACGCGAAGCGAAATGTAGTGTGAGGAGGGCTATGTGAGAGGCGTTCAGTGAATTGGAAAGTAAAGTTCTATGTACTGACTTGGCAGGAAATCCTAATAAATTTTGGTCTTATGTCAAAGCGGTAGGTGGATCAAACCAAAATGTCCAGACACTCTGTGACCAAAATGGTAGTGAAACAGACGATAACACACTAAAGGCCGAAATACTAAATGTCTTTTTCCAAAGCTGTTTTACAGAGGAAGACTGCACTGTAGTTCCTTCTCTAGAGCGTCGCACAGATGACAAAATGGTAGATATCGAAATAGACGACAGAGGGATAGAGAAACAATTAAAATCGCTCAAAAGAGGAAAGGCCGCTGGACCTGATGGGATACCAGTTCGATTTTACACAGAGTACGCGAAGGAACTTGCCCCCCTTCTTGCAGCGGTGTACCGTAGGTCTCTAGAAAAGCGTATCGTTTCAAAGGATTGGAAAAGAGCACAGGTCATCCCCGTTTTCAAGAAAGGACGTCGCACAGACGTGCAGAACTATAGACCTATATCTCTAAAGTCGATCAGTTGTAAAATTTTGGAACACGTATTATGTTCGAGTATAATGACTTTTCTGGAGACTAGGAATATACTCTGTAGGAATCAGCATGGGTTTCGAAAAAGACGATCGTGTGAAACCCAGCTCGCGCTATTCATCCACGAGACTCAGAGGCCCATAGACACGGGTTCCCAGGTAGATGCTGTGTTTCTTGACTTCCGCAAGGCGTTTGATACAGTTCTCCACAGTCATTTAATGAACAAAGTAAGAACATATGGACCATCAGACCAATTGTGTGGTTTGATTGAAGAGTTCCTAGATAACAGAACGCAGCATGTCATTCTCAATGGATAGAAGTCTTCCGAAGTAAGAGTGATTTCAAGTGTGCCACAGGGGAGTGTCGTAGGACTGTTACTATTCACAATATACATAAATGACATTGTGGATAACATTGGAAGTTCACTGAGGCTTTTTGCGGATGATGCTGTGTTATATCAAGAGGTTGTAACAATGGAAAATTGTACTGAAATGCAGGAGGATCTGCAGCGAATTGACGCATGGTGCAGGGAATGACAATTGAATCTCCATGTAGACAAGTGTAATGTGTTACGAATACATAGAAGGAAAGATCCCTTATCATTTAGCTACCATATAGCGGGTCAGCTACTGGAAGGAATTCCATAAATTATCTGGGAGTAGGCATTAGGAGTGATTTAACATGGAATGATCATATAAAGTTGATCGTCGGTAAAGCAGATGCCAGACTGAGATTCATTGGAAGAATCCTAAGGAAATGCAGTCTGGAAACAAAGGAAGTGGGTTACAGTACACTTGTTCGCCCACTGCTTGAATACTGCTCAGCAGTGTGGGATCCGTACCAGATAGGGCTGATAGAAGAGATAGAGAAGATCCAACGGAGAGCAGTGCACTTCGTTACAGGATCATTTAGTAATGGCGAAAGCTTTAAGGAGATGATAGATAAACTCCAGTGGAAGACTCTGCAGGGGAGACGCTCAGTAGCTCGGTACGGGCTTTTGTTGAAGTTTCGAGACAATACCTTCACCGAGGAGTCAAGCAGTATATTGCTCCCTCCTACGTATATGTCACGAAGAGACCATGAGGATAAAATCAGAGAGATTAGAGCCCACACAGAGGCATACCGACAATCCTTTCCACGAACAATGCGAGACTGGAATAGAAGGGAGAACCGATAGAGGTACTCAAGGTACTCTCAGCCACACACTGTCAGGTGGCTTGCGGACTATGGATGTAGATGTAGATGTAGAAAGGATAACATTCTAAGATTCTGTTTCTGGAATGTCAAAAGCTTGAAAGTTGTAGGGAAGCTAGAAACTTTGAAAAGGGGAATGCGAAGTCTCAATTTAGATACAGTAGGGATCAGTGAAGTGCGATGGAAAGAAGACAATGAATTCTGATCAGATCAGTAAAGGGTAATATAGACAGGAGCAGGAATTGGTACAATAGAAGTAGGATTCTTTATGAATAGGAATGGAGGGCAAAGATTGTGGAACTGTGAGCAGTGAATTAATAGGGTTGTTCTTATCAGGAACGACAGAAAACCAACACCGACGACAATAGCTCACGTATAAAATCCTACGTCGCATGCTGAGCATTAAGAGACAGGGAAAGTGTAGATATTAAAAAAGTAATACAGTAAGTAAAGGGAGATTAAAATAAAATAATCGTGTGGCACTGGAATGCAGTTGTAGCGGAAGTAGTAGAAGAAATGGTAACAGGGGAATATGGTCTTGGGACAAGGAATTAAAGAGGAGAAAGACTACTTGAGTTCTGTAATAAATTTCAGCTAGTAATAGCGCATACTCTGTTCAAGAATCACAAAAGGAGTACATCTGGATAATACAAGAAGATTTCAGTTAGATTACATCATGGTCAGAGAGACATGCTGCAATGTAAGGAGTACGCAGGCGCAGGTAAAGACTCAGATCACAATGTAGTACTGATGAGAAGTAGGCTGAAGTTTAAGAGATTTATCAAGAAGAATCAATGCGCAAGGAAGTCGCATACAGAGGTACCAAGGAATGACGAGATACGCTTGAAGTTCTCTATGGCTATAGATACAGCAATAAGCGATTACTCAGTGGGCAGTACAGCTGAAGAGGATTGGATGCATCTAGAAACAGCGATCATAGAAGTTGTAAAGAAAAACATTGGTGCTAAGAAGGTAATTGCGCGCAAACCATAGGTAACAGTTGAAATACTTCAGTTGATCGATGGAAAAAGAAAGTACAAAAAAATTGAGACAATGAAACAAATAGGAAGTGTAGGGAAGCTAAGGCGAAATGGCCCCATGAAAAATGTGAACAAAATACAGAAAAAGAAATTATTGTGGGAAGGAATGACTCAGCATACAAGGAAGTCAGAACAACCCCCTGTGAAATTAAAGTCAATAGTCTAACATGAAGAGTGCAACGGGAATTTCGCTGCTAAATACAGAGGAGAGAGCGGATAGGTGGAAACAGTATACCGAAGAGAAAAGATTTGTCTGATGTGATAGAAGACGAAATAGGGGTCGATATAGAAGAGATAATGGAGCCAGTATTACAATCAGAATTTGAAAGAGCTTTGCAGGACTTCAGACGAAATAAGGCGGAAGGGATGGATAACACTGTAACACTACAATCAATATTGTTTATAACTTGCACCGATTAATCCTGCATAATGTCTAGTGTATATTCTTTATTATGAAATGTCTTTGATCTGCTGTAAAGAAGTTGAAAGGTGGTGTGGCATGTTTACTCTTTGCTAATTAAGTTCTTTGTATTACTTGAAGGGTAGTGGTATTTAATTATGTATATTTGTGTTGACTTCTTAATATGTTTTTTTATAATGAGATTTTCTAAAATATGTTTGCTGGCAACTATGTAATAACTGGTTCCTACATAGGGACTTTGTACTGTATAAAGAGAAACCAAAAGCAGTTCCCCTCTGCAACGGAAGTGAGTAGTTGCGCTAGGAAAAGGTCGATGTGGCGCTCAGTCTGGGCGGGAAGTGAAAGAGCACAGTAGTCAGTCGGTAGCAAGTAACTCACGAGTAAACAGCGCAGGTGCTGCGTGAGACTTACAGAATTGCAGTTGGAATGGAATGGCCTCGGATTTAATACGCGGCTGTAAAATGGTGCTCTCGATTTGGGATTTCAAAACTACTTGCTGCACAAGAGGCATCATGACACTTTATCGTCAGGTTGTTTGAAGTAAAAGTTTATTGAACATTATCTCTGATTATGTAGAGGTTATGTCAGTGTAAAGAATGTTAAAGTAGTACAAAATTAATAATCTCAGATCAAAGAGTAATCCAATTCTACCTTTATGCTACATAAGTTTGAAAGTGTGAATAGTTTTGTTGTTACAATGAAAGGGATAGTTTGTTGGACCACACTTCTTTTCCATCATAATAAAATAGATAAATCAGATTAGTAGGTTCTGTTTAATTATTCTTGAAGTGATTACTGAGAAGCAAAGGTAGAAAGTTTGTGTACTGTGTCTCCTTTTTGCTTTTGTATAGTAAATGTGTGTATTAAATGTACTTGACTATTATCATGTGCTATCTGATCTTGTGTGGGTTGCGAATAGCAAGTTTGGGTTATGTTAGATAAAGGCAAAAGCAATGATTAAAGTAAACAAGAAACAGGGCTCATTTGCAAATCTTGTGACTGCTTAACTGCTAAAGTGACAACTGCTGCTAACCACTGTGTAATTTGTCCATTTGGGTGTCTTCATTGCACTTCACAGAACAGTATTTAATGACAGTTCGTTTTGAATTAATAGAAATAGGTTATTTATAAATAATGCTTTTACATTATTATGCCTAATTAGGCTGGCGACCAAACTCGGTCAATTTTCTAAACTCCTCTCAGAGTGTAATATTTACTGCAAGTTTAGGCCATATTTGGCAAATTTACTACCGCAGTAATGTTACATGTGACTGCCTTGTGACAGAGATAAACCTTGTCGTCACTAGGTTAAACTGCATGCAAGTATAGCAAGCGGAGCAGTACTGTTATAACACTCCATCAGAATTTCTAAAATCATCGGGGGAAGTGGCAATGAAACGATCATTCACGTTTGAGCATAGAATGCATCTGTCTTTCGGAAAATATCATCCCAAAGAAAACAAGAGCTGACAAGTGCGAGAATTATTGCACCATCCGCTTAATAGCTGATGCATCAAAGTTGCTGCAAAAATAATTTACAAAAGAATGGACAAGAATATTGAGCATTTGCTAAATGACGATCAGTTTCGTTTTACGTAAGGTAAATGCACCAGAGAGGCAACTCTGACGTTGCAATTGGTAATGCAAGCAAGACTAAAGAAAAATCAAGACACTATCGTAGAATCTGTCAAAGCGTTGACAAAGTAAAATGGTGCAAGATGTTAGAAATTCTGAGGAAAATAGTTGTAAGCTATAGGGAGAGATGGATAATATGCCGTATGTACAAGAGTGAAGAGGGAATAATAAGAGTGGACGACCAAGTACAAAGTGATCGTGCTAAAATGGGTGTAAGACAAGGGTGTAATCTTTAACCCCTAATGTTCAATCTGTAAATTGGAGAAACAATGATTGAAATAAAGGGAAGGTTCAGGACGGGATTAAAATTCATAGTGGAAGGATATCTATGAAACGATTCGATAACATTGCTATCCTGAGTGAAAGTAAAGAAGAATTACACGATCTGGTGAGTGAACAGTGTAATGAGTACAGAATATGTATTGAGAGTAAAATGAAGACAGACGAAGGTAATGAGAACTAGCAGAAATGAGAACAGCGAGAAACTTTTCAGGATTGATGCTCACAAAGTAGATGAAGTTAAAGGACTCTACTATCTACTTAGCAAAATAACCAATAACGGACGGTGCAAGGAGGACATCAAAAGCCGACAATTAATGGCCAAAAGGGCATTCCTGGCAAAGAGAAGTCTACTAGTATCAAATATAGGGCTTAACGTGAGGAATAAATTTCTGAGAATGCGCATCTGGATTAATGTCTGTGAGAAAATCGGAACAGAAGAGACACGAAGCATTTGAGATTTGGTGCTATAGACGAACACTGAAAATTATGGGGACTGATAAGGTAATGAGTGAGGAAGTTCTGCATAAAATCGGAAAGGAATGTGAGAAAATCACTTATGAGGAGAAGGCATAGGATAATGGGACATCTGTTAGGACATCAGGGAATGACTTCTGTGGTAGCAGAGACAGATGGCGAAATCTGTAGAGGAAGGCAGAGATCGGAATACATTCCGAAAATAATAGAGGACGTAGGTTGCAAGTGCTGCTTTTAGATGAAATGGTTTTCACAGGAGAGGAATTCGTGGCGGGCCGAATTAAACTATTCGGAAGGCTGATGGCTAAAAGAAAAAGATTTGATACCTGTCTATGTCCCATCAATGGAAAATGTTCCCGCTTCTAACTGAAGACTGTGTGTCTGAAGACGTAAAGGCCGGGAATTTCCACCCTCTAGAAGTTTATAGAATATTCCAGAAGATTCGAGAGTACTCGGGAACTTTTCAGAATATTCTTGAGGATTGCGCACCATTCCATTCAGGAAGTTTCCTGAATGTTGGGGACACCCCGGAACATCCCAGATCACTGTTAAACTCTCCAGAACACACTCGAATGTTGTGGAACGTTGTGGAACATTGCGGCCCATTCGAAGCCTTTTAGGTATGTTCTGGAGTTCGCCAAAGGTCTTGATCGAAATACAATTTAATAAGGACGAAATGATAACTGGTTTCGTTATACAGTTGAAATATGTTAATAATGTGTGGAAAGTATTTGACATGTGCGTAGCAAATCTACAGGTAAAGAGATCATCCTCAATCCCGGGAACGATTTCAGTTAATTTTAGTAGACGTATTAGTTACAGTCTGGAAAGAAATACTGTGAGGGTAAAAACCACCACCCTCTCAACTGGGTGAGTGTCATAGCGCGGAGAGAAAAAGGGAGAACAAGGAGATGGTCAGAAGGCGAGGTGTATGGAGGAGATAGGCACAGAAGGAAGAGGAGATGGACACAAATAGGGAAGAGGGAAATGGACAGAGAAAGGAAAGAGAATGAGATGGGCAGAGAGAGGGGATAGGAGGAGATGGACACAGAACAGAAAGTGGAGGAGATTGACAGGAGATGGTCCACGAGAAGGGGAGGAGAAGATGGATTGAGAGATGGGGAGGTGGTGATTCACAAATAGAAGGGGAGGAGGAGATTGAATTAGAGGGGGGATTGGGAGACAGAGCGGGAAAGAGCAGATGGACAGAGGGGGAAGAAGCAGATCGACAGAGATATGGAAGAGAATATGGACAGAGAGAGGGTCAGGATAAGATGGACAAATATAGGGGATTATTAGGTGAACAAACAAAGGGGTTGGTGCAGATGGACAGAAAGAAGGATGTGTCGAGGTGATGCACAGGGACTGGAGGGATGGATAGGGACTGGACAGATGAGAGGTGGATAAAGAGAGAGGGGACTGATAGAGACAGGAAGGGGGGAGGTGCATAGAGGGGTAATGAGGAGATGGACAGAGTGGGGGAAGGACGACATGGACTAGTAAAAGACTGGAATAAATAAATACTCATTCTCAGCTAGTGTTTAATGAAATTATGATGCTATGCTAGTTCTTTCAGCATTTGCATAATCAGAGACATATCCCTCATTTTTCCAATATTTATTCATTATTTTCCGTATTTCATATGTGAATGAACTAGCATAAATGTGCTCTTTTTGCTTACATAATAATTTGTTCAGCTATACATCAAGATATTAATGTACATGGGTCTCTTAACTACCCAGTGGTTGCAATAAAACTTCAAAATGATGATCACATGATCAATATAGTGGTAGTTATATTGCTGTTTGTGCAGGGAAGTCATATCAGCAAAAACAATCACCTTCTTAGCAGCAGGCAGTGCGATCCCAGCACACGTGCAGCACTGGCAGCATTGCCATTGGTGGCTGTGGGAACATTATTCAGGTTGTGTAAAGCATCCAGTGCATCAGAGAATATTGAAACATCTACATCTACATATCCGCTAGCCACCAAGCGGTGTTTGGCGGAAGGTAAAATTCACGCCAAAGTTATATTCCCCCCCCCCCCCCCGTTATTCCGCTCGCGGGAAGAACAACTGAACGCCTCAGTACGAGCTCTAATTTCCCTTATCTTTGAATGGTGCTCACTGCGCGATTTGAAAGTTAGTGGTAATAATATATGCTCTACATCGTCGATGAAGATCGGGTTTCGGAATTTAGTGAGCAGCCCCTCCCGATTAGCGCGCCGTTTATATGCAAGTGTGTCCCACATCGAACTTTCTATGAGATTTGTAACGCTCTCGCGATGGCTAAATGTACCAGTCACAAATCTTGCCTCCTTTTGAGAGATAAGTGCCAGTCATTACACCTTGCAAAACTTTTCTGCAAATCCTCATTGATTTGTTCACAACTTTAGTGTGGTACTACTTTCCTGCAGACTACAGCATCATCGGCAAACAGTCTAATGCCGCTGTCAATACCATCAACCAGATCGATTATGTTAGTTGTTGTTGGTTGTTTTTTGGGGAAGGAGACCAGACAGCGAGGTCATCGGTCTCATCAGATTAGGGAAGGACGGTGAAGGAAGTCGGCCGTGCCCTTTGAAAGGAACCATCCCGGAATTTGCCTGGAGCGATTTAGGGAAATCTTGAAAATCCTAAATCAGGATGGCCGGACGCGGGATTGAACCGTCGTCCTCAGATCGTTTATGTAAGTCGTGAAAAGCAGTGGACCTATTTCGCTGCCCTGGGGCACACCTGAAGTTAAGCTCGTTTCTGTTGAAGTCACCCCGTTCAGGACGACATACTGCTCCCTGTCTGTTAGAAAACTTTCTATCCAACCGCATATGTAATCGTATACACCATAAGCGCGCACTTTTTGGTGCAAGCGAGAGTGCGGAATTGAGTCGAACGCCTTTCTAACGTCGAGGAATATGGCATCAACCTGGGAGCCAGTATCTAGAGAATACCTTGCAGAAAGAGGGCCAGCTGTGTCTGCATGACCGCTGCTTCCTAAAACCATGCTGGTTTCTGCAGATGAGCTTCTCAGAGTCTAGAAAGGTCATTATATCTGAACACAAAATATGTTCCTTGATTCCACAACAAATCGATCTCAGTGAAATTGGCCGGTAAATTTGTGCATCCGATTTTCTACCCTTTTTATAGATTGCTATAACCTAGGCCTTCTTCCAGTCCCGTGGAACTTTCCGCTGTTCCAATGATCTCTGACAGATGACAGGAGGATCCAGCATGCAACACATATGGGACACTTTCTGGGGTGGATCCACCTATGCAAAGCCAACGTAACAGTTGGGTGGAGCCATCTACAAAACAACAATTCTAGGATAATTTTCTGTATGGATCCGCTCAAGGATAATTGGAGGTGTCGTCCTATGTGTGGGTCGCCAGTGCTATACCCAGGAATATTCGTCAGGTAGGATCTGTCTTGTTGTACATTGCTGAATATTTATCGAATGGATCTATCTGTGTAATGTCTGGGGTATTGATCTATACAAAAATCCCTGGAGAACGTTTCATATGGATCTGCCCATGTATGATCTGGAGTAGGGTCCAAAAGGTGGATCTTCCAGTGTTAGGTCTGACACAGCAGCCACGCCCACCACATCTGCCACCCTGACCAGCTGTAATACCCCCACTGTCTTTGACATCTGTAACATCCCCAATGCATCCCATCATCCCAGACAGCCCTTAGTTCCCTGATGTCCCCTGCTACTGGATATACACTCCTGGAAATTGAAATAAGAACACCGTGAATTCATTGTCCCAGGAAGGGAAAACTTTATTGACACATTCCTGGGGTCAGATACATCACATGATCACACTGACAGAACCACAGGCACATAGACACAGGCAACAGAGCATGCACAATGTCGGCACTAGTACAGTGTATATCCACCTTTCGCAGCAATGCAGGCTGCTATTCTCCCATGGAGACGATCGTAGAGATGCTGGATGTAGTCCTGTGGAACGGCTTGCCATGCCATTTCCACCTGGCGCCTCAGTTGGACCAGCGTTCATGCTGGACGTGCAGACCGCGTGAGACGACGCTTCATCCTGTCCCAAACATGCTCAATGGGGGACAGATCCGGAGGTCTTGCTGGCCAGGGTAGTTGACTTACACCTTCTAGAGCACGTTGGGTGGCACGGGATACATGCGGATGTGCATTGTCCTGTTGGAACAGCAAGTTCCCTTGCCGGTCTAGGAATGGTAGAACGATGGGTTCGATGACGGTTTGGATGTACCGTGCACTATTCAGTGTCCCCTCGACGATCACCAGTGGTGTACGGCCAGTGTAGGAGATCGCTCCCCACACCATGATGCCGGGTGTTGGCCCTGTGTCCCTCGGTCGTATGCAGCCCTGATTGTGGCGCTCACCTGCACGGCGCCAAACACGCATACGACCATCATTGGCACCAATGCAGAAGCGACTCTCATCGCTGAAGACGACACGTCTCCATTCGTCCCTCCATTCACGCCTGTCGCGACACCACTGGAGGCGGGCTGCACGATGTTGGGGCGTGAGCGGAAGACGGCATAACGGTGTGCAGGACCGTAGCCCAGCTTCATGGAGACGGTTGCGAATGGTCCTCGCCGATACCCCAGGAGCAACAGTGTCCCTAATTTGCTGGGACGTGGCGGTGCGGTCCCCTACGGCACTGCGTAGGATCCTACGGTCTTGGCATGCATCCGTGCGTCGCTGCAGTCCGGTCCCAGGTCGACGGGCACGTGCACCTTTCGCCGACCACTGGCGACAACATCGATGTACTGTGGAGACCTCACGCCCCACGTGTTGAGCAATTCGGCGGTACGTCCACCCGGCCTCCCGCATGCCCACTATACGCCCTCGCTCAAAGTCCATCAACTGCACATACGGTTCACGTCCACGCTGTCGCGGCATGCTACCAGTGTTAAAGACTGCGATGGAGTTCCGTATGCCACGGCAAACTGGCTGACACTGACGGCAGCGGTGCACAAATGCTGCGCAGCTAGCGCCATTCGACGGCCAACACCGCGTTTCCTGGTGTGTCCGCTGTGCCGTGCGTGTGATCATTGCTTGTACAGCCCTCTCGCAGTGTCCGGAGCAAGTATGGTGGGTCTGACACACCGGTGTCAATATGTTCTTTTTTCCATTTCCAGGAGTGTATTATAGATAGGTGCCTGCTTGTACATCTGAGGTCTTATGAACATCAATGTCTCTACTATTATGTTGATTATGTGATAATGAACTTGTGTTGCTGGGTGACTTATAGACATTATTATACTGATATATAGCTCAGCAAACAAGACGACATTATATACGCAACAAGAGCATATTTTAATTTGTATATTTACATATGGAACACAGAAAAATTAGATAGATATTGAAAAAATTTGGAAAATGTGACTGATAACACATACACTAAAAAGTAGCACAGGATGCAAGTTTGTTAAACATTAAGGTTGCAGACAGATGCTTCCTGGTTGCTGGATAATATATATAAAAACTGAAAATGTAGAACATATGCCTTACCTAATACAGTCTCATCTCCAAACTCATCAAGAAATCCAGAGACTGCATAGGCCTTGTGGTATAAAGATATGTTATGGATATTTGCCATCATTTGTATTTCAAGCCTTACTAACTCAAGGTCACTACACCGTTAGCTGAGATTGATACAATATGTGTTTCTCCCTACCTGTGAGTGAGTGTGCCTTGTTTCTCTGCAATATTTATATCTATGTTACTGCACCACGGGTTATAACATGTTCTTGCATGTGAGAATGAGGTGTTGCCTTACTGTTACCATTAACATAAGATTGGTTCTAATTGGTCTAATGGTTCAAATGGCTCTGAGCACTATGGGACTCAACTGCTGAGGTCATTAGTCCCCTAGAACTTAGAACTAGTTAAACCTAACTAACCTAAGGACATCACAAACATCCATGCCCGAGGCAGGATTCGAACCTGCGACCGTAGCGGTCTTGCGGTTCCAGACTGCAGCGCCTTTAACCGCACGGCCACTTCGGCCGGCTTCTAATTGGTCTACTAGTTGGCTGACACCTAACACCTGGCTCATGATTTCCAATGCCTGAAACATGATGCCTGATGACTGATAACTGATACATGATGCCCAATATCTGACATCTGAAATCTTATGCGAAACTGACACACACACGCACACACACACACACACACACACACACACACACACACACACACACAAGACGTCTCGTAATGTTGCATAGTGTTTTCTTAGATATCGACTCTGACATTGCCTTTGGAAATGTAACATCTATCTGTGTTAGCGTCTTTAGTCTTGTCTTTATGAGCTCTACATGTTTTTCTGTTGTCTAAATAATACTTTTGGCAATAAATAGCATTCTTCTTTCTTCTTATCCTAATATGACAAATGTGTGTGTTGTGTGTGTGTGTGTGTGTGTGTGTGTGTGTGTGTGTGTGTGTGTGTGTGTGTGTGTGTGTATGCTGGTGTAGTTTGTTACAGGTTTTGATTTTGGCCAGCTATAGTTTCCGGAAATGAAACTGCACATGTCTGATACACCGGTTACGAATTAATAAAAGTGAACATCGGTCTTTTCGGGATGGTGATGTATCTTTTAGAATATTGTGAGCAATATCAGACGAATACAGTCTATTAAGCTTTTTGATAGCCTTCTGACTGCAAACTGCTGTTATTTACATGGGTTCCTGTAGCTCTCTGCCATTTGTTTTAATGGCAGTAATTGGCAATGAATGTTTCTAGTGAATAACACGATGCTTTATCTTTGTCTATCCTAAAAAGGTGTTCGAGTACTGTTTGAAAATGCGTTAACGACAAAGTAAACATCTGTGGCTGAGTCTCATTAGTTACATTTAGTATCTCTATTTGCCTGTTAAGCGAACCCTTATTTTTCAGCTGTTACAAGTGCGGTCACGGTAGTTTAATGACATAGAATTTTTTACGCGTAATTCCTACGAGTGTCAAATGATGAAATCTGCCTTTATGGTAAATACTTCAGAATTTTAGTTACTAATTTGACGAATATGTGTATATGAGGAAATTAAGTGGTGTCTTGCCCATATTTCTTTCTGCAATACTATGACATAAAACAGCGCATTTCATGTATGACTCTGTACTAGTAAAGTAAACATCGTACTTGTTCGCATCTCAGACGTATTTTGCAGACCTTTTAGAATTTTTTCAACGTCTTAGATGTGGTATATCATTAACTTACGGGTCTTTCAGATGTTTTTCTAGCCGTGTAGCATTCTCTTAGTGGGAGTAGGATATCATTGCCTACATATCGAGTTTTCCCCTCAATAATTTTTTTCTCGCTACTGTCTTATTGTGTGAACGTTCTAGAATATTTCCAACACATTAGATGGATAAACTATGTAATTTACGATCTGTTGGGCTTTTTGATTGGTAATGGATCCACATATATTTGTCTGGTACAGAGATCGAACCGCGATCGCGATTTTACAGTACACCCATCTCCAGGTGAACGGAGGAACTGGGATTTACTATTACTTCGCTTTCTTCGGATTTGTGGGCTGCTGTTTAATGTAATTCTCATGTTCAACAAATACAAATTCCTAAATCGTTATTTCTGTTTTCGAAGCAATTGGGATGAGAAAGTGGCTGTGCCTTTTTTACGTCTTCAGAGCTTGTAGGAAAGTGTTTATGGTAAATAATACATTTTCAACAAATAAGAATCCCTATTTCATTCTTTGAATGTAGTTCTTCAATTATTTGCAGAGAAATAAGGCATCTTCTCCTTCCAATATTCAAATCAGAGTTACCTGTGTGAAGACCAGAAGGCCAGTTTTCAACCTAACTTTTCGGAAGACAGTGATACAAGTACAGCTGAAGTGCGTGGCGCGAGATATATGCGAACATTGGGCAAAGGGTGGGGATTACTTCACACAAAATTAGCAGAAGTGCAGGTGGGTAGCTTGAGGGTGGTGATGTCATCGATAAATGACATGATGACACGCGGTCGAGTCTTGCCTGGTGGGGGGGTGGGGGGCGCTCAGGGTGGTTGGTGCTATTCAGAAGTGCTGGGAGAGGGGACGGGGGATGGAGAGGCTCTCCCGTCCCTGACCTTGGTGGCATAGTGTAGGATGCCATGATGCATGGAATTACCTTGGGGGTAAGGAAGGACAGTTGTTGATATTGGCGAAATGTGACATGAACAATTTTCTCAGCAGTAATATAACTCCAGATAAAACTTTGCTACAGATAATGAGTCAGCGTTTTCTGCAAGAACTCGCAGTGCTCAACTACACAACCCATTTACACAATTAAAATAATTTCAGATGAATCATGGCTTCAGCTGATGACACAGATTTCCAAACGTGTTAGGATGAATATAACAAAGAAATACATTGTGTTTTACAGAAGGCGGAATTTAAAATAAATGCTCTAATCTAAGATAAGTAAATTAAGTTAATGGAATCAATATAAAATCTTGAAAATATTTAATACACTTGCAGTATCCGGGTCTTGAGTAATGATTCAGTACAGTAATTCAGAATATCCATCTACTTTCACGAGAACATTTTTCACTGACTGCACTGGATCTAAAATTTAAACACGACTGGAAAGAGTTTGTGAAACATTTTTGGAGCAACGTGCTACGAAGTATCATGGCTGGCACATAGTTCATACGTAATTAACTCTAAGAAAAATTAAAATATTTCACTACCTCCTAGGTTTCTTCGGCGTCATTTATTAATTAATGCTGTGCTTGCGGGTGTGTTCCCGATTTATTATTACAATTTCGTGCTGAATATTTCGACGAACGGCTCAGCAATCTTCTTCAGAAGGCTGTACCGCTCGTCGAAAAATTCAGCGGATGCATTAGTAAAATGCAAGAACAAACAGACCTCCCAAAATACCTGAGGCTCCAGAATGAAATTTTCTCTCTGCAGTGCAGTGTGCGCTGACATGAAACTTTCTGGCAGACTCGAACTCTGTGACTTTGCCTTTTGGACGGAACTGAAGCATGAGGACGGGTCGTGAGTCGTGCTTGGGTGGCTCAGCCTCTTGACGAAACATGCCAACCAAAACTGGACGATACCGCGTTCCCCTTTCAACGATAGAATGGACGTTGCACTGACGCCAAGACAATGTGGAGCATGGCGCAGCATGTCTTACTAATTACTTTCATTTCCATTTTACCTTCAACTTTTACACTTTTTTTCTTTCACATATCTATTCATGGATGGCTCTGTTCTGGAGCCTACTTGTTTTTGTTTCTCATGCACTCTGCTTAAAAAACAAGAAAGCGATATTGAGAAAGTATACTCATTTTCGCTAAAAAGTGATGTTATAGTTATTTACGTTTACAAGAATTATTGTTTATTTTATGAACAACATCACTTTTATTTTCAAAAAAATAGAGATTTTTACTTTTCTTCTCATTACCTGTAACATTTTGCTCATATAGAAGGTGTCTATCTAAAAAAAATAAAAAAAATCATAATGTGACTTCAAGAGTAAAATAAAAAAGTCGTTAGAGCACTAAAAAACCAAAAAGATTATAAAAAATAAAGAAACCGAAAAGGTCAGTACAGCACATACCCGCGAAAGTCAAAGGTCCCGAGATCGATTCTTGGTCTGACAAAAAGTTTTTTTCTTCCTGGAAGTTTTAAAACTGAGTTTATAGTAAAGCTTTTCACCTAGTCCACGGTCTCAGGCCTCAAGTATAGCGAGACTAACGCCGGGTAGATGGAGGCCAAGAATTGATAAAACATTCAGAGAAGTGCGGAAATCACACAACACTCTACAAAATGTGACAGTAAACACTAAAAAAACTAAAGAGGTACTCGTTCGACAAGTATGATATATAAATTAATAATATAGAAGATACTAATTCCACCAATAATTTTGGGTGAATAGAGTAGGATGATAGGTGTGCATCGAAGTTATAAAACAAAATCCAGAAACTTATCTAGAGGCATACGGCTAAGGCTCCGTCCTGAAATGTGCTCTCTGTTTACTCGACGAATCTCTGATCACGTTACTTAATCATAGACAAGGAATGTTCGCTACCGTCAATGAGTTAACACATTATCTAATGGAATGATCAGACTTCTAAGCTACGAAAATGGTCTTTAAATAAATTATTTATAATAGCAGCCAAGGGGTTATTATTCGAGATGTAATACTGAGGCTGATTCGTATCGATCACGATTAATTTCGATTTTTGATATGATGAAAATAACTGATGAAAGCTACATCATCTGGCCCTAGTAAACGTACTACGATATTTCATCGGTAGATATTTGGGTGCAGAGAACATCATGCGAGAATGTGTCGGAGATTCCCAAATCTCTTCGAGCGAAATGCAAATATTTTATTGCAACTGTACGGTATATACAGTACACCAAAACACAGTCAAATATACATATATGTATTAAGGCTAACAAATAGTATTTTATTTACATTTCATCACACTGCTAAATTTTTGGGTTAACAGAGAGCGGTAAAGCTAATCATCTGCTGATTGAAAAAATTACGCAGAATTTCGCGTAATATTTTGTAAGAATGATATTAGATTTTAAATCAATGATTATTACTTAATACATTATGTATGAGATGCACGCTCGAAATTTAAATCCTCGACAAAGTAACTCTTTAAATCAGAACCAGACAGTTCTGTGCTAAGCTTTTCTTTATTTCCTAGAGGCAAGCAGAGATAAAAGCACAGTAAATTGTAACGAGAAAGAGGATAAATTCCTTTCATACAGTGAAAGAAGGAAATTTCAAAATTCCGCTGAGAATGTGAAAAGAAATAATATACCGTTCATATAAGCTGCAAGGAGAGAACTGTTTTCGAACACCTATTGCATATGATATTTGAGGACCGAACATACCGTTTATATTATTAGTTCCTAAAAGATCTCATGAATCTAGGTCATAAACAAAAAAATAACAAAATATCGAAGAAAATAGATAAAATTCGTAGATGTTGGCTAGAATAAAATTATATACTCACCTTACGGTAGTTACATATCGTATAAACCTGAAAGAAAGAGATTGACAGGAGCTAATATTTTGAATAATGCCGTCAAATTTCGAGGTCTCTGATAAAGCTGCATACACCAACAGCTTGTACACGGATCTGTTGTATGATGATAGCACACATCACAAAATTGCAAATAATACGCATCCTAAAACACACACACACACACACACACACAGAGAGAGAGAGAGAGAGAGAGAGAGAGAGAGACGGACCTACGGACAGACTGACGAACCTACACATAGGATGGCAGCGATGCTCATTTGGTTATTACGTCTAGTTAAACAGAAAGGAAATTAATTAATCCACCTGATTTAGTTATTTCGCCCTCTTCTATCTATCTTCGTATCGTTACTTGTTGTACTCACAACAAATTTAAAACTATAGATATGAGTTTAAAAAGTATTTGTTGCAGATGTGCGGCGTATTCCTTGCTTAGAAGTATTATTAGACGGACTACAACTTGAGTAATAAAGTTTTGTGTTCGTCATTAATTCAATGTGTGACAAAAAGGCTATTCATTATCGTTAGGCCCCTGAATCAGTTCGGTGGTTATAAGTATTCCGTTTGATTACCCTGGAACGGGATGGACAGTGCAGTATCCAGATAGCAGTAAACAGGCATTATACATTGTCAACATAGAACTTGAAAGCACCAAAATTAGACATAAGGAACACAATTTTCTATAAAAGCTGATAACTGCAGCTGTTTACTTTTCACGAGATCCTGCATGAACGTCGATGGTACTTACATGACAATTGGCATAAAATTTCTGTTGCACATTTTTTTAATCATATGAGGAAAGACATGACACAAAAAAAATGCAGGTACCATTGCGCACCAAGTGTCTCACAACTACAGATTTCGTATTTTTCTTTAATTGCCATGTGTCAGACTCCACGTTTACGTCGGAATGAAGTTGAAGAATAGCGACGGCTGTTGCACCTTTTAGTTGGTCGTTAATCAGCGTTGTTATGGAATCAAGTTAAATGCTTTTCGGAATTCAATAAATACTGTATCTGATAACCTTGATCCACGCGTTACAAGGTGTCACATATCGAGATACTTTATTATATTGGAAATGAAAATACGTTACATGAATCTGTAACAGATGGATATCATTCAGACTGAAGGGTCGTTTTGTGGACCTCTTCTGCTACCTTTGTAAATTAGCATGTTCAACCTGAGCATTCTTCCCCTTATTTTTGTTCGAACGATATAACATGTATTATAGCTGGGAGATAACTCAGCTGCAAATTATTTGTAAAAAATGATAGGTGTTCCATCAGCACAGAGGCACTCGTTGAATTTTACCGGTTTGAGAGGCTTCTCAACATTTCTGAAGTTTCTCGACTTGCCTACTGTGTCTACGACTCATCTTAGCAGTGGTGCGAGAATTAATTTGTGATGCTACTTCTATACTGGTAACATGCTGCAGCATGCCCCATGCTGGCCGCTACCGGTGTATCAGGCCATATATTCGAAGCCGAAACGTAGTCACATGGTGCTATTACTGCTGTGTCATACAACATGTAGGGCGCCGAAAATATAGTGACAAGATATTGCGTTGAAATATAGGGAATAATTATTCTCTTTTTTTTTTTTTTTTTTGAGTGGCACCTGGCTTTATCGCGTTTAATGAAACCCAATGTCACCTCATTCCTGAAGGGAAGCTTCTAGTCACGCTTGTAGGCAATACATATGAATAACCAAAATGTAAACAAGGGTAGTAGTTTCTGACATTACAATGAAACAAGGGACTGAATATAAAATGCAAAGGGCATTCGATCTCAGTGTGCTTTCAGTGGACTGAGTCGACGGAGTGATAGGGTTTGTACGACACGATGGGCTATGACGAGCCAGCTCGATGGTTTGAACTTATCCTGTGTCGGCTATTGATGACAAATGATTATAAACGGAAATATGTTCCTTTGAGGAGGCTCAAAAAAGACGAATATGTTCCAGTATACTAAAGGATCGTGACAGAGATGGGGTACCAGCTGCCACCTTTAAAATTCTTCTAAAAAATTTTGGTACGTGAACGTCTTTGTGCTTCGAGACAGTTGTAGCGGGAAAGATGCGGCAAATAGTAAATACTGGAAGGTAGTAGACAGTGGTTGTGGTACAGCAAGTCATGTCACTCATATGGAAGGAATATAATATGTGAGCAAAAATTTGAGAGTTCAGTTAGGTGAAATTGAAATAACGCAAAACTGTATAATTTTACACGTTAGAATGGATTTGATTTTATATGCACAAAATTTTCCGTGTACTTAAGTACTACAAAAACATGGTGCCCCACAACCCTTGTAATTACAACGGAGACACTTTGAAGAATATTTTCTCGTATTAAGTCACTTTATAAAGTATATTTTTGCTTCATCCCTCATTTTGCGTCCGTATTTTACATGTTAAAGTAGGGTAACTTTTAACCTCTGTGTCTCGGCAACAGGTAAAGATATCAGGATAATTTTCATGGCCATTTAAGATGAGTATCATATGAATATCTCGTAAAAAGTTCAACAATTTTCTGTGCGGAGCCGTCTTGGAAGCCTCGCCGTAGTTTTGGTAGCCAAAAACGAGTACTGTCTCAGGAACCACCCATGAACTGTATGGAGCCTCCACAAGCCCGTTCAGGCGCACTGTAGACCACATCTAATTCAAAAACAAACAACCGATTAGCTCCATTTGCTTAAAGTGGAGGAAGTGTGTAATATTCAAACACTGACAATATAATGCAAGATATTTACTGTAAGACTAATGTTGTGTACAAAATGGTCCCTAGCCAAGGGGATATACAAAACACTTCAGTGTACCGAAATGTGAGCAGTCGTTTTGTTGCCTTGGGAGGAGGGGTTAAAAGGACTGGGCAAACATAGATTTTAAACTACTTTGGGTGTCCACTGGAATAACTAAGTAGGAGAAACTTCGTAGTGTTTACTTAAACTGCTGAGTGTAGCTGCTGCTACTGAGTGAAACTTCTGGTCTTCACCACCGGATGAAACCTCTGGTGAAACTACTCCGTGAAAGTGAATTTACTATCTCGTTACTTATTTTTATCATTTCAACACTTACCTACGGAATTTTCCCAGACAAAGACCACACAAACTTAACCTATTCATTTAGTAGTCACAATATACAAGCCCAACGCAATCTGACTGCTCTAAAATGACAACATGACTTAAAATAATTGGCTTGGTTCAAATGGCTCTGAGCACTATGGGACTTAACTTCTGAGGTCATCAGTCCCCTAGAACGTAGAAGTACTTAAACCTGACTAACCTAAGGACATCACACATACACATGCCCGAGGCAGGATTCGAACCTGCGACATTAGCGGTCGCGCGGTTCCAGACTGTAGAGCCTAGAAACGCTCGGCCACTCCGGCTGGCTTAAAATAATCAACACGAAAGAATGGCCCTGAATTGGAAGAAATGCTAACAATAACCCATACCTTTCATTGGTCACTTACCTCACAGAAAATCTTCATAACAGGAACTACAACAATTACAGCAAACAGCAACTACCGCCAGCTAAATAAAAATATTCTAATTACTAGGAGGCATATGGTTAGCAAAAGAAAGATTTTGACGAGCAAGCAATGTATTTAGCAGATTTTACATTATTCATGTGACATCCAGTTCCAAAAATTCTATAGTCGTCAATAATTCCACTACCCAAACATTACCAACAACATCCATCATCATTTTACAATGCATGTCCTGCCAACACTGAATCTCCACCAAGGACACATGCCCAAGCCATCTGCTCGCTGTCTGCTAATTGCTAGTCCGTCCAACCTCAGAGTCTCTCACCGAAGGCGCAGAGCGCTGTCAGAGATTGTAATTACAGTGTGTAGTGCTGCCAACGTATAAACATATAAACTTTCTTTATACAGATTGAACACCATTCGTGACACAAATAAATTGTAAATACAACTGTTTACAATAACCAAGTTCCCTGACAGTGTAGAACTAACGGTGCACATGAATAATGTCGGCTGAAACTGGACAGAATAAATTTAAGCTCCGATGCCTCTGGCTAATCGGGATACTTCACAGGTTGCGCTGGTCAAGGAACTCAGACGCCATCCCTTCTCAAAACAGACACATAAAACAACCTTGAAATGCATAGAATAACAATGGATCAAGCTACAGACTGTAATTGGTCACAAGGGTCTCTTAACTTTAAAAACAAAATTTAATTTGTCTTTGAATGCAACCAACGTCAAAGAGTTTTAACAGTGCACATGTATTCGAAACAGCCATCAGGATACATGCCTTAAAGCAGTCATCAGTTGGGTCAGAAGGAAAACTCGATGTGTACAAAGATTAACAACAAAGGTGTCAAAAATTTGGGGAATGAACAAGCACCCCAACAACAGTTATAACGCCCTCTCCAAATTACTCAGGTTTCGCGGACAAATCAGATACATGCTTGAAATTGATTTAAAATCAAACCAGTTTTAATGAACACAATGCTATCGCACTGAAAATGGTGGGCATGGGCTGAATTAGTTTAAAACAAGACACTAGAAACAGCAATTAACTAACGAGCGCAAAGGGCACCAAGCAGCCATTAGAATAAAAAGCTTGAACTAAATAAGGATCATTTCTTTACCAACGGGCTAAATCCAAACCAGCAGTAAACAAGAAATTCGATATGTGCACTCACTTCATGTTAACAACACTTGAAGCCTACAGTACCCCGATTTACGCAGCCAAGTAACGATGGCAGCTCCAGTCAAAACACACAAAAAAAAAAAAAAAAAAAAATGGTTCAAATGGCTCTGAGCACTATGGGTCTTAATATCTAAGGTCATCAGTCCCCTAGAACTTAGAACGACTTTAACCTAACTAACCTAAGGACGTCACACACATCAATGCCCGAGGCAGGAATCGAACCTGTAACCGTAGCGGTCGCGCGGTTCCAGACTGCAGCGCCTAGAACCGCTCTGTAACACCGGCCGGCCAACACACAAAAGAGAGCGCAATTTATTCACGCAGTTTTGGCAAATTTCCCTGGTTAAAGAGTCCTTCCATATGAAGTATAAGCGGAGAGTGCATTACAGTATTCTTTTATGAACCACAAATTTTAAATGAGTCCGGTTCATATTGAAATTTAATAATTACCGAAACCAGCAATAAACTAACTTTACACCACAAAATCATTTAATAACTTGCAACCAGCTTGTCGGGCCCCTGAAAATCATATTTATAACATTCAGCAACACTAGGAACAGAACACCGTCGGTTAAAGTAACTGACAAGGTAGAAGGAATTGACTGCACATAAATTCTTTTGGCCCAGGGTGATAACGTGCAACACGACGAAGTTAAGCACAGAGAAAGTTCCGAAACATCCTCGCCATATGAGTCCGACGAGCTTCTAGAAAACACAGGCTGAACTCAGTATCACATCCGCTTTCCCCCCAGCGGCAGAACTCCGCTGTTAACTACTGCGCACAAGAACGCTGCTGAAGCGACAAACGTGAGGCGCCTCGACGCACCCTGCCAGACCCATGGCCGAGTGCACCAACCCCGGTCAAAAAGCATGATAACCAAGGTCCCGCGATCATGGTTAAAAGTAAATCGCGTTTAAAATGTTTCTGCAGTGCACCAACGTTAATCGCTGGTCAGCAAACCGTCGTCAGCCAGCTGTGCATTTGACCGCGGTAAACTCTCTACATTGCAATGGAATGTGCCTTGGCGACGCAAAGATGTTAGTAAACATGAAACTGCACAGATAATCGCTGGTACCACATTCTATCTTTGCTGTTTTTCCGTCGACAAGCAGAAGTGTGTGTACGTACGTCCGTACCTATTTCTGATCTGTTGGTTTCTTTTTTGGAGAATAATGGAGAATAAAAGAAGAACACCGAATTTGTCGAAGTACGAGATAGACGTACTTCTTGAACTGGTGGATGCAAATGCATCCGTTCTTGAAAATGAGAAAACCGACGGCTGCAGCTTAAAAGAAAAACAGGCAATGTGGTCCGATGTGGAGGCGCAATTTAATTCTAGTCCTGGTAAGTTTACTCATAAATGAATAACTTTTCTAGGTTCATCGTAAGCGTAGGATACGGCACATACTGGCTTTTAGTTTGAAATTTGAAACTGTTATTGGCGTACCACTGAAGTACGTGATAGGACTGTGTACATTTACGGTTTGAATTGTTTTGTTAGTTTTAAATTTAAAATCCAATGCCTTGCTACTGTTAACTAAATATTATGTGACTAACGGAAGCTTTTATGTTGAAAATTGTGAACTTACGTTTCTCACTTAGCCCTGTGCCATATTCTTCATATATGCCTATACCACTTTCTTTTTAATGAATTGATATGTAAACAAAAGCCATATACAGATCTTAGATTTTTATTGCAGTTATAAGTTAAGAGCCTCAGAATGCAAAATGGACTTATGAATGTAAATAATATAAGGATTAATTTATGGTACTACAAACTACAACATTTATTTAATTTCAGGTGTGACAAAAAGATCCTGTGACAGGCTGAAAACCTGTTATGAAAACATGAAAAGAAGACTTCGAAAAGACCTTCCAGAAGAAAAGGTGGAAGAGTATAAAACAGATGGGGGAAAGCCTACCCAAAAAATCAAGATCCATGATTGGGCTAAACTATTAGAAATTGTTGGTTCCTCAATGAAACCGTTAACAAATGCATATGATTCCGATGCACAGTTTAGCATGATTGTGGATGTTGTCAACATGGAGTGCAGTGCAGTGCAATGCAGTGAGAACACGCCACCTGCTTCAGTTGTCGAGTTAGCAGAGTGCACACAACCTAGCACTTCTCACATACCTGTCATAATACAAAGTATAGAGACACCAAAGAATGTTCTGGTGGATGTCACCCAGCTGCAATCTGTTTCACAGTCTCCTGATCAACCCAATGAAAACATTTGTACGCCTAAAAATACATGGCATCATCGCAGGCTGCCTGCAAAACCAAGGCCATCAGGTTCGGGAACAGTAATTGAAAATGTGTGCAAGAAGAGAGTGGAACTACTGGAGGCCCAATTACACATGATGAAGCCAGAGCACCAAAAGGAGCTGAGGATTCAAAATTTAAAGATTCTGGCCCTGAAAGAAAGCTAAAATACTGGAAGAAGAAAAATGCAAGTGACAAGTGACTTTTTTTTCCTGTGACAGTGAATTTTTGTAATTTTTTGTGCTGTGTTGTATTCTATCTAATGTATTAAAGTTGTCTCTCAGTTCAAATTGTTTCTCTGTGTTTGTCCTGTTAGTGATACTGCTACTATCCTAGCTGGTGTCTGTCTAATATCTGCTTACAGCTTATTTGGTCTGGACTAAGTTTCATCCAATTACTTAAAATTAAAATTATTTCATATATAAAAACAGATTAGCAACACTGCAGTTTACACAAGTAAGCTACATGTCAGTTGCAGGCCTGCAGCCATAACGTCAGGTGACAATTTCTACTTAAATGACTTAACAATGACATAGACAGTTAATGAAACAAAATAATAGTAATAAAGCATCCTTTTTACTCTAACTGTGGAATGAACATATGTGCTGTAACAATTATATACATGGGGCCCAATGTTATCACGTTTTGCATTATTTATACCAGAAATATCCTAACATATTAAATTATGAGGGAAAGTGCTCCAAATCATAATTTTGTGTGTGCCATTTTCCGTGCAATACTCTGCACCTGGTAATGTTTATAATGGGAACCTGTATCTTTTATGACAATACAATTTGAAGTGAGGCATTTTGAGAAATACATTGCTGTGGTGGGTTCTCTTTTCTGCAAAAATAAGCATAATTCCTAGCCACTCCACTTGGTAATGTGTGTGGTGGAAACCTGTAACATTTATCATAGCAGCATTTGTATAGAGGCATTATTGAATAATACATTGCTAATATAGTTAGTAGTGAGATTAGTATTGTGTGGCTTTTCTAGCAATACTCTGCACCTGTTAAAGTTTATAATGTCAGCCCATAACTTTTATCACAGCGAAATTTGTAGCAAGATATTTTCAGAAATGCATTCCTATGATGGGTCACTGTTTTCTGCTATAGTAATCATAGCATGTGTGGCTTTCTTAGCAATACTCTGCACCTGCTAATGTTTATGTTGACAACCCATAACTTCTGCCACAACTGTATTTGTAGTGAGGCATTTTTCTGTGGCACTATGCAATGACAAGGAACTCCCTTACGTACAGGTGAGCATTAAATATGTGAAAAAACTGCATCAATATCAGTGACAGAGTGAGGGAGGGAGTTTCCCTCAGTAATAACATAAAGTATGACACTCCGTACCGTCAACCCACAGCATTACGGTTCTGCTTTCATATCTTCCGAAGTAGCACACTCCTTAACTAATTATTGCTCTTGCACTTATCCCCAAAGTATTAGACATTGCTGACAAAATTCCATTGCCTTTTGTAGCAATGAGAACTTCATTTTGGTGGCAATTTCTAAACACAAATTTGTCTTCAATTTCATGTATTTTTTTTAGTACCATACAGTTGTACATAATATTGTGTAAAGTGCTGCTACACACATGACTGACTAGAATTAATAATGTAATTCAATTCTTTGCACAACCTTATAGCCACGCACACTTATGTTTGAAGAAAATCATATTGTAAACAAAGAGTAGGGATTAATATGCAAACAATTTAACAAATAAACAATCCCAAACTGACATTTTATGTTATTACACAAATGATTATTTATTTTGTGCCTATATGTTTGCTGCATACTCACAAGTTTAAGCTAATCTAGGTGATAAGACTGCATTAATACTGAGCAGAAGTGCAGTAAAATAATCTCTAAACTGAAAGTTTCAAATACGGATCGGATACGTCTAGCATCTTGGCTGTACCTTTACATAACACGAAGTCTTTCTCCGTGTCATTCACCATCTCAGCCATAAGACTACGGAACGCGCTCCCCTGTGATCTGCGTCTTATCCATAACCACTCAACATTCAAGAAGGAACTCAAGATTTACATATTAGGGACGGTATAGCCACCATTGTTGGGCCCCTCTCATCTCTTTCTTTCTCCTCTCCATCATAGCTTCGAATTTTACCACTCTATTTCTCTTCCTCTAACCTATCTACATCTTCTATATCTCTTTCACCCCATTCTATCGTCTTACGAGTCTGCTTGATGAGAATAACTCACAATCTGCAAGAATATAACGAGAAAATTCCCAACTAGCAATAGGACTGACATTCATAAAAGAAAAATATGTTTACTTTCATATACATAGTCACTACTACTATTATTAATATTATTCTTGATTGTTATAATTATTTTTTGATTGTTATAATTATCATTGTACTACGTGTTTTTCTTTAACATAAATACTGTATAACATGTTATATGTCCTTAATGTTCTGTAGAAACTGAAATTTGTTGAATCTGAGTATGACTGGTTAGGTGTAAGAGAGGGCCTGAAGGCCCTAATCTTGCCAGGTAAAATAAATGCATAAATAAATAAATAAATAATAAAGAATGTGCTCTTTTAATATTGCAAAACTGTTGGACATTCACATATTT
This sequence comes from Schistocerca serialis cubense, assembly GCF_023864345.2. NCBI lineage: Eukaryota > Metazoa > Arthropoda > Insecta > Orthoptera > Acrididae > Schistocerca > Schistocerca serialis. The sequence goes on from NC_064638.1 coordinate 495,294,532, forward strand.
GTTGTTACAGTAGAAAATTTAAGAGATGTTTAGGATCTATAGTGAACATAATACACAAATGCCCGTTATATTTTAGTCCACTCGCTTTTACTCTCACACTCTCTAAATGTAATGGAGTCATTTGTCCTCAGATTTAAGTACATACCCAGAAACTGAACATGTATATAAATAACAGAGTACTGCATTGCTTTCACAACCAATGTGATGCAAGAAATATATCTTTAATAATGAATTATCAACAGTTCCACACTAAAAAATATCTCAGAAAAGCAGCAGCTGGGCAATTGTCTGTAGGCAGGATATCCTGTACCTGGCAAGCCAAAACCTCAAATTTCGCATCACACACCCAGTTCATTGAGTACTTTTATGTTCGCTGGACAGCAGAAACAAAATAGATTACATGCTAATAATCATAAAAATTGAAAATACGGCGAAATCTCATAACTATAATCATAATTTTTCATTACGAACAATGTCTGAGTTTATGTTAAATTATCGGAAATGTTCATTAATTATAGCATGGCGAACTGCTCTTCCAGGTAATGTATCATCACGATACATCTGCTGTCCAGGTAGCACTGGTTCGTTCTCTTCAATGTTGGGGCCTTCTCATCACGTAACTGATTTAAAAGTCGATAAATTTCAGGATCTTCTGGTGGTTCTTCACTGCTTGTGCTCCTCGCAATATTATGCAAGACAGCCGTACCAATAATTATTGACATTGCTTCCTGTGGATTACATCTTATTCCTACAGATAATATGGGAAATCTTCTCTTCCACATACCATATTTTCTCTCAACAGTGTTTCTAGTTTTAATATGAGACCTGTTATATCGATGCTCTGCTTCATTTTGCGGATTTAAAAGTGAAGTTAACAAGTAGGATCTACATGCATAACCACTATCTCCCAATAAGTGACCTTGTGGTATTTCTCCGTTTTCAAATTGAGGTCTGCGAGCGCAGTTGAGAAATTGGTACTGTCGTGCACAGAGCCCGGCCATCGAGCGACAATATCTCTTATTAACAAATTGTGATCACTAATGGTTTGACAGTTAAAGGAATAATATGATTTCCTATTGCGGAAAAGTTCTGCATTATTTCCTCCAGGAGACTGAATTCTTATATGGGTACAATCCAAGGTACCAAGAACGCCAGGAAATCGGTCCAATTGACTAAAACCCTACATCACAGAGCGAACTCCTTCTTCTGTAGGAAATTTTATAAAGCGAGGAGACAGTGATGCTATGATGTCTGATACATCACTGATGATTCGTTGTGCTGTTGTACGATGCATATTACTGTTGTCCCCAATAAGAATGTTGAATGCGCCTGTTGCATATGCCCTTAAAGTAATCAAAAGTCTTTTTATCGGAGAAACAGGGTTATTCCGATCAGTAGGAAATTCTAACCTATCATCAATTTGATTTAATAACCACCACACTGTTTCTTTTGACAGACGAAATCTCTCTTCAAACTTCCTGTCACCATAATCTTCAAAGGGGTTTCCCCTTTCCACAATCACTCCAACACGATTTCGGTCACGATTTAAATGGTCAAGGTATAGCAAATCTTCCTCAATGCCATCCATAACATCAAAACGCGCTTCTAAAATCGCGGTTATGTCGAGAAAACCGGGAAAGAGCCCCGGCTAAATATAACCGCGGTCGAATCCCTCGTTTTAACTTAGATCGATGTTGGTGCACCAGAATATTGCGCTGAACAGGATTATATAGCGACTTAACCGCGGTTAACTGTTAATCGAGATTGGTGCACTCGGCCACCACTCTCATCCGCCCAAGTCGCCACGCCCGGTACGCCCCGCGTGCTCCAGGAGCGACCTCAGCAACGAACCACGGACCCGGAAATTGAGACTACTACAGTTAACACGGAGGCAAATTGTGACCGAGTCCCGACTCAACTCTGTCCAACAGCCGAACTTCAAGAGAGCGATACATCTGCCGGCGCGGTATCACGCCGGCAGCTACGCCCTCTGGCCACATGAGAGTGTATTACAACCCTTCGGTTCGCGGCGCAGATCATCTACCTTCCGATCACTGACAGAAACGCAAAAAAAAAACCGTTTTTGTGCGTGTCGTTTAGGAACATATTAGGTAACACATGCTGTCGCACGCGTAGCGGTAATCGGCGACCGTTAGAGACGGGGTCTGACGCCGTTTGTGACGCGCTGCTGTGTGTATTTCATCTGCCGTAGTGGTCGGTAAGAGACGGATTAATAAAAGTGCTGTCGGCAGTCCACTGTTTCAGTCCATTTGTGCGAGTGAAGCTTATTGAGACCCTCACTCGTGTGCTATAGGTACTTGGCAAGCCCACCTAGCATTTCATGTAGTCTACAGTTTAGATGTATCGATTGCCTCAGCCACTGGCGAATCTGTATGCAGACGTCGAGCTAGGGCAACAGTTATATAATCGTCCTGAATGAGAAGTTCGACAAAAAACCTTTGAAAGTGTCGTAGGACATAATATAGCTGAATCGATGACAGCATCGGTGGTGTTTACGCCGACTGTACAAGACGTTGCCATCGCAACGCTCTGATGTCAGCCGATTATATCTACATCTACATAAATACTCCGCAAGCCACCAAACGGTGTGGGTGGTGGAGGGTAGCCTGTACCACTACCAGTCACTTTCTTTCGTGTTCCACTCGGAAACAGAGCGAGGGAAAAGCGACTGTCTGTATGCCTCTGTATGAGCCCTAATTTCTCGTATCTTATCTTCGTGGTCCTTACGTGCAGTGCATGTTCGCGGCAGTAGAATTGTTAGGCAGCCACCTTCAAATGAATTTTCTCTAAATGTTCTCAATAGTCGCCTCGCCTCCATGGATTCCCATTTGAGTTCCCGAAGCATCTGCTTAACACTTACGTGTTTTTCGAACCTATCGGTAACAAATACAAACGTAGGCTTCTGCAGCCATTGTCATAGTCTATAAAAATTTTCTGGGTTCCGTGACTGCACTGTCAGTATGTAAAACTACTGACGTTTCGGTCACTGTTGCAGGCGACAAAATCACTCTGAAGAAGGTCACGTGCAACAGTGACCGAAACGTCGATAGTTTTACATATTGACAATGCGATCACAAACCCAGAAAAAATTTATTGACTCTACTGGTAACAAATACAGTTGCCCGCCTCTGAATTGCTTCAATGTCTTCCTTCAACCCGAGGTGGTATGGATCCTGACAATCGACCGGTAGTCAAGAACAGGTCGCACCAGCGTCCTATATGCGCCCTCCTTTACAGGTGAACCACTCTTTCCTAAAATTCCCTCAATAAACCAAAGTCTATCACTCGCCTTCCCTACCACACTTCTCACATGCTCGTTCCACCTCATATCGCTCTGTGACGTTATGCCCGGATATTTAAACGACTTAACTGTGTCAAGCAGGGCACTAGTAATACTGTATCCGAACGTCACAGGTTTGATTTTCCTACTCATCCGCATTAACTTAGATTTTTCCACATTTAGGGCTAGCTACCATTCATCACAGCAAGTGGAAATTTTGTCTAAGGCATCTTGTATCTTCCTAAAGTCATTCAGATTCGGCACCTTACCGTGCACCATGGCATCATCAGCTAACAGCCAGAAACTGCTGCTTACGCTGTCAGCCAAATGATTTATGTGTATAGAGAGCCATAGTGGTCCTATGACACATCCCTGGGGCACTCCCGACGATACCCTTGTGTACGATGAACACGTGCCGTTGAGGGCAACATACTGGGTTCTGTTATTTAAAAAGTCTTCGATTCACTCACATGGCAGTTAACGTATCCCATACGCTTATATCTTAGTTAACAATCTGCAGTTGGGTATCGTATCAAATGCTTTTCGGAAATCTACAAATACGGAATCTGTTCACACCCTTCTAACATGTCTGAGACTGGTTGTGATCATTCGTCCTACCACAGTTGCACAAGGATGCTCTGTGAGTGTTTTGAGATTTGTTTTCAACCTGCAGCCTGCAAGATAGGAAGATACCAGCTCACCAGGCAGAGTTCAGAAGAGTGCAGCAGTACGGACAGTGATGTAATCAGATAATGGTCTCTAGGTCAGTTACAGTACTCTCTGTAAAGGCAATGTTATCGCTAACAGAAATCAGTGACGGGTACAGCAAAGAATGAAAATATTAGAATATTGTTATTTAGGTTTATTTTTTACTCTAAGTATGACTTTATGGCATATCAATAACTGTAATATGTTAAGGATAATAAAATAATGATATTTGGTGTTCACAACTGTAAAGCGAAGTTCCTAACTATTCTAAGATCCTTTAATAGTAAGATGGTTGATAACTACTTCTGGAGGTCGATAAGATACAAACACATTAAATACAATGAGGACCATAGATACCAATTAAGCTAAAAATGCTCAATGAAAATACCAAAAATTGAATGGAGTCTGTATAGTGCACGTAAATGTCACTGCAAATATAAATGCACAATTAAAACAGTTCTTTTCGTCAGATCACATATCACACGGTTCTGCTTCAACTAAGCCCAAGAATCATGAATATGTTTAACTGTAGGCCGCGGAGACGCAGACATGACAGCTTATCTGAGTGTCAATTGAATATCATTTGCTGACGTATCGGGAGCGCACGGGTTTACCTTTCGTCAGCGGCGGCAGTGGCTGCTGTCACCGCGAGCTGTGAACCTGAAAATCTATTCTAAATCTCTATTGACTGTTAAACAACAGTCTGATACATTTTCTACAGCTTCGATGAAGCCGAGGCTCAAACTTATTCCACAGTGAAGTTAATTGCATGGTACATGCTATTTGGCTGGAATAGCATATGCACCGTTGCCCTCAAATCGCTCGCAAGCGTTAACCGTCAGCGCTAGGGGCAATTCTCTGTACCAGAAGATATTGTAGTTTAACTCCCTAAGAGTTAAGACGAGCCTATGTACAGGTGTCCAAATAGTTACTCTTGCAATCGTCTCAGTGGAGCGCGAGTCACCTGCCTCAAACACTCGATGATTTACTGCAAAAGAAAAGCGAATTTTTCTGTCTACATTTGCCTATATCAAAGCTGGTGGCCACTAGTTTTCTTTCTGGCCAATCAGAGCATTCATACTTGTTATAACTCCACCGAATAGAGTTTCTGTAGGCTATCACAGATATCGTTTCTTTCGTAGGACAGGGTTTAACTCTGCTACATAATACTGAGACAAACAGCTTTTCTTTCTAAGTGCGTTTTAGCACATGTGGCTACAGTGAGTCACCATTGTTTTGGGTTGGGTCTCTCTGGACGTTTTTCTGTCATCTCCAGCCATGGTATTGCAGAAATCCTTTCTAAAGTGTCGTCGTTAAAAGCAGGGACAAGGGTGGCAATTGCCGATGGTCTGTGCAGTGGTTCCAGCATCACATTGTGTCCACTGAATGTCCTACTGTGAAGGTTTCATTGGACAGCTGTTGCCATCATAAAATTGTCCTTTCCTCAGAACTGCATCTTGTTACTCGAGTCTGGGAAATTACTTGCTTGCCATTACTAGTGTGTTAGTGGTTTATATTCATGAAATGTCGGCTTGTTTATTTGATTTGCATATCAATAAAATTCGTTCATTTTCACATAACTATGTCATGTGACACATTGGTTTAATCAGAATTGTTTCAGGAATTCAATGCAAGGTGTGTTTCTAGAATGAGATTTTCACACTTCAGCGGAGTGTGCACTGATATGAAACTTCTTGTCAAATGAAAACTGTGTGCTGGACTGAGACTCGAACTCAGGAGTTCGAGTCTCGGTCCTACACATAGTCTTAATCTACCAGGAAGTTTCAAGGTGTGTTATTTGTCTGACACCTTACATCCTTCATCCATAGTTCTCAGCATATCATATGAGAAAAGATGAACCTGAGTTTCTTATGAGTGATGGTTCGTAAAACCATGCTGATTCTTCCATGTAAACTTCTCAGTCTCTAGAAAGTTTATTATATTCAAACAGAGAATATGTGCAAGGATTCTGCTACAAACAGAAGTTAGAGATATTGGTCTACAATTCTGTAGGTTTGTTCTTTTACCTTTCTTATATACTAGAGTCACCTGCACTTTTTTCTAATCACTTGGGACTTCGTGCTGGGCGAGAGATTCATGATAAATGCAAGCTAGGTGACGGGCCAATGCCCTGCCTAATGTGAACTGGGATTCAATCCAGACCCGGTGATTTCTTTGCTTTCAAATCTGTCAGTTGTTTCCCTATGACAGGTGTCTTATTAATATGTTATCCATAGCGGAGTCTGTCCGAAGGCCAAGTGACAGTATGTTTGTACGATTCTCCTGTGTGGACGATTTCTTGAATATGAGATTTTAAACCTCAGCTTTCGTTTTGCTACCTTCAACTGACACACTAGCCTGGTCAACCAGGGACTGAATGGAAGCCTTAAACCCACTTAGCGATTTTATATACGATCAGAATATTCTCAAATTCTCTGCCAGATCATAAGCTAAGGTGTGATGGTGGTATTTGTTGTATGTTCCATTTATAGATCTTTTCACAGACGCACAAATCTCTACTAACCTTTGCTTATTGTCATTTATGCATCCCGTTTGAACTTATAGTGCAACACTCTCTGCTCTATCTAGCGCAACACTCTCCTAGTCTTCCTGACAGATTTATAAACTCTCGTAATCATAGTTGATATAATGACGTCATGATCGCTAAACCCCGTTTCCATACTGACACTGTCGTTAAGTTCCGGCGCGTCTGCAGCTACTAGGTCTAAGATATTCCTATTTCGTTTGCGCTGCCAAGCTGTCTGCTCATGACAATTTTCAGAAAACGTGTTCAAAAGTATTTCACATGTCTGTCTATATCTCCTACCCCTCCCCGCCCCACCCCCACCCCCCTCCATTGAATCCATAGACATCCGAGTCTACGCTCGCTAGGTTAAAGTCACCTCCAACCAGTATGGCATGATCTGAATATTTACGAGCTACTGACTGTAGACTTTCTTTGACTGACTCTAGAACTGTCGCAACAGAATCGCGGGGCCCGTAAAATCATCCAAAAATTAACTTGGTTTCAACTATACCTGTTATACACAACCAGGTGACTACGTTATCTCATTCAACTTAGACCTCAATAGAGAAAATATTTTTGTCAGGTGCAGTGAACACTCCTCTTCCTACGGCCTCTAATCTGTCTTTTCAATATACATTCCACTATTTGCTGAATATCTGAGAGCCGTCCACTTTGGGTTTCAGCAAGCTCTCGGTCTCAAGACTAATTTGAGCGAGAGAACTTTTCCTGGAGGGCAATAAATTCGGGAGTTTTATTATGAATACTTCGACAGTTTACTAATAAAATTGTGACACTCGAAGTGTCTTTCCTCTGAACGCCGTTTCACTTTCCCTTGCGAATTATCGACTGGCGAGTGTTCATCAGAGCACCTCAAACCACTGCCTAGTCTAAAAAACCGTCATGTGCACTCCACAAGTACTCTGGTACTCGAGTAGCTGCTTTCTTTGTATAGTGCACACCTGACTTATGAAGGGGTGTCACACAAATCCGCACACGATAACGCAGGTCTAGAAATCTACAGCTAAGACCATCTCAGAGTCGAGGATGCCTTTGGCTGAGACCCTCCTTTCGGTTCCAAACCAATGAACCCCAATCAAACTCTGGTATTATTATAGATTGCCCTTTTTTCAAGCTTATTGCTGACAATATTTCCTACAGTTATGGTTTTTATCTGTGACACCCAGCTATTTTTGTTCTATTAAATCTAATGTGACACACAGCTGTTTGTTTTCTTTATATCTACTTGTCCCTGCTTAAATAGTTATCGTGGAGTACACACCAAATCGAAGCACGGAACATCTGTAAACGCGTTAAGTCCAATCAGTTACACACAGAAAGTCAATATTTACAATATCTCAAATATATATCACATATCATAGCATGTCATATCAGTTTGGCATTGCTATGATATGTGATTAAAAACTGATGTTTTGTATTAACTTATTCCACCTACGTATAAGTGTTTATACATTTCTACTTGTTTCACGTTTTATTATGATGTATACAATTACCGAGATTGTAGCATAATCCGATACCGTTAGTTGTAACAAAAAGCAATTAAAACTCGTCGCAGCACCGACAGGTTGTGCAACATACGCATATGCAGGTCGTTAATAATAGCCATGGCCTCAACATAGCTAGTAATATTCATCTGTATGTTCTTAAAAATCGGTGCTCGCAGAGAAACTAGGGAAAGAAAACACGATTAACAACAGAAAACTGCAATTGAAGCCTTGAGATAGAGATTTCTCACCTGCACCAAAATCACCAGTATATCAGAGGCTACACATCAGTGAGCCAAACATGTGATTAAATTAGGTAAACAACAGCTCGGCTACTTATAACGTTGTAAATAAAAGCGTGTAGCTTCGGTATCTACAGCCTCTTCATTGATCACTCCTGGCCCGCTGAGCACTGCTCACAGCTATGCAGGAGACATTACACTTGAATCTCCCGCCAGCACACTGCATTCCATCACTTGCTGTCTTCAGAGGGAACACCCTTCATGCACGCTATCGGATGACACAGAATCCTCATTATCTCACCACCTGCGACTCTGATTCGCTGTTGCCCTTTTTAATCAGCAACACTCACAATCAGGTCTTCACCTCGAAACTGACTGAATCTTTAAACTCCTATCAACAGTAGTATGACAGACGCTCCTAAGCATTATTAGTTACCAATGACCTATCTGATACCAATCACTTATCTGATGCCAATGGCTTATCTGATACCAATGACTTATCTGATACCAATGACTTATCTGTAAGACCATTTGTTTCTGTCAAGAACATTACTCTCATTGCATGTAGCTTAGCACCACCAAAGGACTTACAGCATTTGAAAGTTATTTATATTTCAATTATTAAGTGTACACACTGTGAATAAATTTTTTAATATCTTATTTTTGTGTAGAAGTTGGGGCTTTAGCCACCTAAATCACCGACACATTAGCCAAGCAATTCTATGTCTTTGTGTTGGTAGTTTAAAAGCTCTTCCTCATATCTATCTCCTATAGCTGCAGACACATCACGTACGAGTCCGCCCCCGGTAGCTGAATGGTTAGCCGGCACGGTAGCTCAGCGTGTTCGGTCAGAGAGTTAGCAGCCCTCTGTAATAAAAAAACTGAGTTAACCGATCAAAAAAGAACTTAAACGGATGTCTTACGACGTCCGCCCCGAGCTCATACAACGAACGAAAACGAACAAAATGAGAATTTAAAAAAAAAATCGTCAGCGCGACAGACTGTCAATCCTAAGGGCCCTGGTTCGATTCTCGGCTGGGTCAGAGATTTTCTCCGCTCAGGGACTGCGTAACGTGTTGTCCTAATCATCATCATTTCACCCCCATCGACGCGCAAGTCATCGAAGTGGCGTCAAATCGAAACACTGGCACCAGGCGAACGGTCTACCCGACGGGAGGCCCTCGTCACACGACATTATTATTATTACATCACGCACGAGACGAAATGCTGAAGCAGCATCAAAGGAAGCGAAAATGAACAGAATAAGGATGTTCACGAGAATTACTCTTTGGTAGAAGGATAAAAAGTCAGCTTACTACAGGAATCTGACTGCAAAAACAGTGTCAGGGTCAGAGTCAAATAAAAGGTGTCAGTAACGAACCAAAATCCGGATACTCATACAAAAATAGCATCAGGCTGGAATGAAATCCAGCATAGAGTGCAATGGTTATCAGTGAAGCAGACATTATATTTCAGTGGTAGGAGAACCTAAATTAGAAAGTTCATTCCCTCACAAATAACGACTGCAGTCTGTGCCTGTAACTCTTGAATTCAGAATGATTATCTTTTGAGTATGGTTGTAAGAGGTCGTTACTCAGGCACATGTGAAAATATAGTTTGTTGTGAAACGTAGCATATATTCATTACTGTTGACAGAATAGCCTTACTTAAACTGAAAAAGGATGATTTATTAATGGAAACCATCATGTTTCCTAACAATCCCCTTTCTAATACTTTATAAACATAGTCATCCACTTTTCGTTCACAGTGTCATTTTAGAGTTCATTCGCCTGTGAAAGATAAGGAAGTAAGGGTACATCGTAATATTTCGTACGAAATGGTGCATCAAAATTTGTGACCTAACTCAGCCTATTAACAGAATGTAGTATATTAAAAAGTAGCTTATGGCTATTGCTATATAAAAACGTAAGAATTTGATATGTTTTTATTGTTGTCATACCTCAAGTAAAAGCTTACTGACATAATTATTTAGTAAAAATATTTTCCATAGTGGAACTAATTGCAGATGTAAACATACAGTATAATCAAAAACCATCATCATCCTATCAGCTCGTCAGCGTATTAACAACGAGACACCAGTTATAAAACTGCTAAACAGCTATTAGGTATGACACTGTATACATGCAACACTGAGTGAATGTTGGCTAAATTACAGTGTGCAAGGAGTATTAACAAAGAAATATGCCGAGAAAGTATAAGCAAGTGGTGGCATGCACTTCGTTACGGGTTCACTCGTCACATATGAGTCAAAAAGAAAACACTAATAACTGTCATCCAGAAATGGACTGCAAAAATTTGAGAAATTTTCAGATTCGGCTGTTTCGAAGACTGTGTAGCGTCTAGGAATCCTACTTACTCGGTTCACTAGCCAAACAATCAAACAGCTCGTGTTAATGCGTTTTATTACAATAAGAAACTTACAGTATTTAACTTTGGCAGGCACACAGATGTGTCGCAAGCAAAGGGCGACATACGAATAATCAGTCTTTGTAGTGACTGCTGATCTGTGACTGACAAATGTGTGTCCTTAACTGCTGTCTAAGTGCCTAACGTTGACTCTGCTATCCAAGTCGCTAACATTGAAGCTACTGTCGAGCTGGGCCACCGCAAGTCGGGTACGACATTTAAGTCCTCTTCGTATAGGGGCCACTGTTGTCGCATTGTCTTCCTGGATGGGAGGTCGGTCAGTGTACGACTGTCTGACCCCTCCTTAGAGCCTTCTCTGCTCTGTCGTTCTCGAATGGCGTGCCGGCGCTTGACTTTACGCTGTAACAGTTTGTTTTTTACAACACTTCATGTCAGAGCAAACAAGAGCGCCTCCCATTACTTAGCCAGAAACAGGAATAAGCTAATTACAGTCCTGCTTGACCATTACTCACACCAGTCAGATCTATGGAAAGCTGGACTTTTTACTGTCACATTTATTCCCTTGACAAAATTTAGTAAAAAATTAATTGAAGCACCTTCGCCTACCACAATAGTATTCAGAGCAAAATCCCACACACTGATGGGGAAACTTGCAAACATTATAATTATAATTTCACAGTGGATTGTCAACTGAAGCAAAATCCATCAATAACATTTATTAAACCAATGTTAGGTAATAAAAGATCACAATTAATACATACAACTGCAGGCAAAATGCCTCAGATGAATTAACATAGATAAGACACAAATCATACCATTTGATTCTCTGTAACATTGGAAATATTAAATACTCGCAAAATTTAAGAATAATTTGGGATAAGCCCAAAAATTCCTTTAACACGGGATTTTGTACATCATTTCTCCGTTGTTTTAAATTTCGTGAAAATTATATTTATTTTAATTTGCTAATTAGCAGAAATAAATTGTGAAATGAACTGTTGACTCGAATATGGTTTCTCCCACATCAGTAGCCATTGGGATTGATGTAATACACAGAGGAAAAACACCTTTGTTATGTTAAAATAAGGTAAATTAAAATGTTGCTTCCCTTGAGGCAGCTTATTTCCACTATGAAAGAAACATTTACACTTCCCATTTGATACCTAACATCCCTTAAACTGGTGGAAAGTGGCATGTCTATGTATAGAGATGTAGGAGATGCTCCAAGACAGTTCATTGTGAGCCGATGTTGACAAAGACCAGTGCAATCGACAGTTGGAGGCTTAGACTTTAAGGGGACATTGTATGTGAAATTCGTTAAAATTTGACATTTTCTGTTTTCTACTCCATAATGTACTTTGGACTTTCCTGAACATTTTAGTATACAATACATTAAAATCAGACAATTGTTAGACCTTCAAATAATAATTTGAATGTTGACGTGTGACTGTCAAATTTCTCGGTTACGCATATACTGCCACAGTTTAGCAGTCATATCTTGTGAACTACACAGTCTAGAAGGCTGTGAATCACTTTGTTTTGTGCCTGCTGCTACGTCCTGGAAGTTGGCATTACGAATAAATAAATCAGCCTTTTGTTTTTGATACTAGTTTTCGTTGAACGTAGTGTGATCATGAGCTATTTTTGTAGTAAACTAACTTCTATTGCTTGTTATAAGTAAATAAAATTACTGAGCGTAAAAGTAACTTAAAGAAACGTAAATTTGAGGGAACCTTTCTTTCATCGAATACTAACCAATGAAAAGCCATGTTATGCTTTGTGTCCATTTCCACCAAACACTAGGTGTAAATATAGGCAAGCTGAATTTTCTGGCACCCTGCATGAATTTACACATAAACATTCTTTTCCTTTGGCAGTAATGGAGGCAACCAAACCTATTTACAGAGATTTGGCAAATCCTGAGCTACTAAAGAAGTGTTTACATGGGAAGACCCAGAATGTGAATGAGTCCTTCAATAATGTGTGGTGATATGTGCCTACAAATGTATTTGTTGGCCTTATGACTCTAAAGTTTGCAGTGCCTGAAGCTGTAATAACTTTTAATGGTGAGAACTATGAAGGACTTAAGGTTCTGGACAAGTTAGGGGTAAGATTTGGACAGAACACAGATAAAGGACTGCGAGAACTGGATGAGCTTAGTATACGTGAAGCAGCGTTAGCTGCTCAGCAAATGACAAAAGAAGCTAGAAAGAAAAGGAGGAGGTAAGCACTGGGCTGTTGTGACACTGGAGAATACACAGACTATGGGCGAGGGCAATTCTAGTGCATAAAAGACGCAGAAATGTAAGCCTTTATAAGAATTTGTAGGAAAAATTTTTAAACCTCAATATCTCTGAACTACATTTTTTGTAATAAACGACCCGTTTTCTAAACAAATACTGATGGTAGAGACATGAAGTTATCACAGCATGCCAAGTGTGAGATTCGACACATATAGAACTAGAATAATTAAAATATTCTGAGTTCTTTTGTTTTTATGTTCATTTGTTTACAAAATTCTGTCAAAAATTCAGTGTTTGAAAAGGAAGTTAACATGTCCCACAATACAATTTTAGTAATAATTCTAGTTCAGTGTATCTACAAAGGTGCACTCAATAGTTATGGAAAATTGTAAGCTGGTGTCAGAAAAAGTTTCCATGGTAATGGGTCACAAAATTCGATAATTTAACATTGGCGGCATAGGACATACAATTTCCCCTTAGTTTTTATTGAGCTCGAGTTCAGAAAACGACACGATGAGGAGCATCTCACTACCAGAACTGAATATGTTAACGTCTGCTGCTTTTGCCGCTGTGGCATTAGAAGATTGGAGAAAAGCGGTCGGTCATCTTAAAAATATGTGTGATGAGTACTGCTGGAGAGATGCTTCTAGACAGTAGGAAACTGAAAATCACTCGGCCTGGTTTAGAGCGAGGAGTTGTCATTGACATCTATGACAAACAGCTGACAAACAACAAATAGACACAGTTGATAAAGACAGCTCTATCAGTATGAAGTTAGTTCTACAAGTTCTGCCACCGTAGCATCATGGATAGCGAATGTTACATACATATGCTCAATTTGATGTTCCTGTTCTAGTTCTAGGTGTTCAGGGGGCTGTATAGTCTCGTGATATGTGATAGCCCTGCATTTTTTAACTATTGGAGAGTACGCCATTACCACTTGTCGTTTCCATTTCCTCTGGCGTAAACATGATGGTGCTGGTTAGGTCTTAGGTCGATTTGCTGGGTAGTAATTTCCTGAATTTGTTCGCCAATTATGTTTTGATGCCCAAGCAAGTTGTGGTTCCACAGAAGTTTACTCGTGGAACAATACGCGCATATGCCTGGTTCTAAGTTTTATGAATGGTATTTGCAGCTCAAAGGGTAAAATGAATCTTTGTGAGGAGTAAAACAAAATGAGTTTGATGAAGATTTAGCGAACATCCTAAATTGTTATTACTTTTTGTAATAAACACTATGATGATAGATTCCAATGGAAATGGTGGCTATAATCGAACTTTCTTTACTTGACTCAGTTTATACGGAAATCTATTTACCGTATGGGTATCCAAGCTTATAGAAGCGATGTTCAGACCGTGCACTCCAGGATTTGTGTTTTTTAGTGGTGTAGTGCCACGACCGTTAAATTCTGCTACTGGTACGGTGACATGGGGTTGAAACAAAGGCACCAGTGTGCATTACAGATGCATATAGTCAACATGGATCTCAATTACGTCAGCAGTGATTTACTCGCAAAGCGTGTAGAAATAATTTTTTAAAAATTGTTCAAGAGTGGAACGAAACGTAGATCCAAATATACACGTATCCTATAACCAAAAACCACCACGATTTCATCATTTCTTCAGCACGCTAAGAAGAAGGTGTAATTCAGAATCACGCTAGACACCTATTAGGTCTGACACTGTGCACATGCAACATTGAATGAACATTGGCTTAATTACAGTGTTTAATAGCTATTGGCAAACAAAAGTGCTGGTAACGTTGAAGCAAGCGATGGCATGGATATCGTTCTGGGTTCACCCCTCAAATATGACTCAAAAAGGAAAAAAAGAAGCTGTGAGTATAATCAAACAAATAGCAGTGGCGCTGTTACTCTTCACGTGCATCGACGCGTTAAAGGAATACCGAGAGGTCCTATTTCCACACCGGTGTTGAAGATATTAATTCGGAAATTCGACTTAACTGGTGATGTGGGAATTGCTTCTGAGAGAGGCCACGGCCAATCCCGTCACAAAATTTTGAAGACGTTGCTGTTTTCAAAGCTGAGAACACTGGACGCAAAGTACGATCTTCGAACAACGCACGAGCTGTGTTGCGACAGTTGAATATTCCATGGTCCACCGTTAGAAAAGTGCTACGAACAGCTGTGAAATGGTGCTTCTAGTGCGGTACCAGGCTGTCGCCGATGCTGATGGTCGTCAAATAAACGACGTTTATAGCCTTGGAACGTAAACGTCGTACGCAAGTAACAAATATTACCCTATCGTGTGCAATTGACATGTGTTTCATGCAATGGTTTATTCGTTAATTCTCTTTCACGGATTGTGTTTCCATAAAGAATCATTTTCCTACGAGCGCCCCGTTCTCGAGTGGACCCTCTCAGGAGCGAAAGGTTAATTTTAACCACTTTATGTAATAGATAGTCATCACCAGCCATGTGATAATCACTGACGTATATACACTCCTGGAAATTGAAATAAGAACACCGTGAATTCATTGTCCCAGGAAGGGGAAACTTTATTGACACATTCCTGGGTTCAGATATATCACATGATCAAACTGACAGAACCACAGGCACATAGACACAGGCAACAGAGCATGCACAATGTCGGCACTAGTACAGTGTATATCCACCTTTCGCAGCAATGCAGGCTGCTATTCTTCCATGGAGACGATCGTAGAGATGCTGGATGTAGTCCTGTGGAACGGCTTGCCATGCCATTTCCACCTGGCGCCTCAGTTGGACCAGCGTTCGTGCTGGACGTGCAGACCGCGTGAGACGACGGTTTATCCAGTCCCAAACATGCTCAATGGGGGACAGATCCGGAGATCTTGATGGCCAGGGTAGTTGACTTACACCTTCTAGAGCACGTTGGGTGGCACGGGATACATGCGGACGTGCATTATCCTGTTGGAACAGCAAGTTACCTTGCCAGTCTAGGAATGGTAGAACGATGGGTTCGATGACGGTTTGGATGTACCGTGCACTATTCAGTGTCCCCTCGACGATCACCAGTGATGTACGGCCAGTGTAGGAGATCGCTCCCCACACCATGATGCCGGGTGTTGGCCCTGTGTGCCTCGGCCGTATGCAGTCCTGATTGTGGCACTCACCTGCACGGCGCCAAACACACATACGACCATCATTGGCACCAAGGCAGAAGCGACTCTCATTGCTGAAGACGACACGTCTCCATTCGTCCCTCCATTCACGCCTGTCGCGACACCACTGGAGGCGGGCTGCACGATGTTGGGGCGTGAGCGGAAGACGGCCTAACGGTGTGCGGGACCGTTGCCCAGCTTCATGGAGACGGTTGCGAATGGTCCTCACCGATACCCCAGGAGCAACAGTGTCCCTAATTTGCTGGGAAGTGGCGGTGCGGTCCCCTACGGCACTGCCTAGGATCCTACGGTCTTGGCGTGCATCCGTGCGTCGCTGCGGTCCGGTCCCAGGTCGACGGGCACGTGCACCTTCCGCCGACCACTGGCGACAACATCGATGTACTGTGGAGACCTCACGCCCCACGTGTTGAGCAATTCGGCGGTACGTCCACCCGGCCTCCCGCATGCCCACTATACGCCCCCGCTCAAAGTCCGTCAACTGCTCATACGGTTCACGTCCACGCTGTCGCGGCATGCTACCAGTGTTAAAGACTGCGATGGAGCTCCGTATGCCACGGCAAACTGGCTGACACTGACGGCGGCGGTGCACAAATGCTGCGCAGCTAGTGCCATTCGACGGCCAACACCGCGGTTCCTGGTGTGTCCGCTGTGCCGTGCGTGTGATCATTGCTTGTACAGCCCTCTCGCAGTGTCCGGAGCAAGTATGGTGGGTCTGACACACCGGTGTCAATGTGTTCTTTTTTCCATTTCCAGGAGTGTATTTCCATTCACTGTGATTTTCAGTTAAGCGAATCCTAATTGCTTCTGCATATTCTCTAACTTCTTGTAACTACACGGCATTAGTTTCTTTTCTCAGTCTTATGTTATTTCTTGAAATACAGAAAATAACTTGGCCATCTACTGTTCATCTTCCTGGACAGTGTCAAGCATACTACCACTTCTTTTCATCACCATCATGGTTCCATCTTGTTAATATCCAGCGACATAGCAACGTTTAAAATAGCGTACAGGGTCTTCAACAGTGCCAACGTCCTGATATTACTCTTTGACCAGATACTCTAGTGCTCTCAGCCATTACAATACCAGAGAAAGACCAAAGCACTATTGACTTACTATATTCTCACGTGCTGTTCAGCAGGATATGGAACGCTCAACTTGTAAATGCGTATCATTATGTACCTCCTTCATACCTCTGTGTGAATATTGGAGTATCTAATGTATGGCCGTAATACAAAAATCTGGTTCTTGTATGCATTTTCAGGTCTGTCTAGATGCTACTCATAGCCCGACAGAAATATTCCGTTCTTCATCCACAGCTTTTAAAACAGTTACTGCAGGACAAACAAATGTAACCTTATTGCTCGTTTAGATACATAGTGATGAACGTGTATTGAATAGGAAATCTGTGTACGAACGGCGATGTAACATTTCTTATTGTGTTTCAGTAGGATTTTTGTAGCATACTATCTGTGTAATCAGTGTTTCATTTTCTTCTTGTTTCCTCGTTTCAGTATATTGCGGATGTAAAATTTAATTTTTGTTGGAATCTGTCCTTTGTTAAGCCTACATATTTTCGTACCCGAATTGTCAGAACAGATTGTAGCATAACATTTCCAGTGTTGAGATGGCTGTAGGGCATCTTCCGAAAGAGAATAAATAAAAAATAAATCAATAAATGAATCAATAAATCCCTTGTCAAGTGTAACTCTGTTTCCTAATTCAGTTGCTTGCATTCCTGTGTCCCCCAGTCGTTTGCAACATCAATCTCCCCATTGGTTGCTGACCCATCCTCACTTTTCGGATGATATGTGCGGTAAAAGACTACGTCTCACTGTCGTGAGTGATAGGTGCTCAAACGAACTGTTCAGTTTCATTCACATGGAAAACACCACTTTGAAAAATTATTTAGTTCACCAGGAGTACTCTACATCATTCTAACACTTCTATTTATTGTCTTTGTTTTTAATCGATTGGTATCGGTTATCACTCGGCAGAAACAATAAATCCTGATACTGACTTTTCTTATGATTTGGTAAACTGGCAAGTAGATGTATAGGTTCTGAAACCAGCTTCTTGGACCTTGAGGAATCAACAAGCTATAGGCAGATTTTCAGGAAAAAGAAATGACATTGTTTTAGGTGGAAGTCTTTGATCATTAGCTATTATTACTGGAAGAATAATGATTCCATTCGCCATAATTTATAGCTGTGTAAGTGGAGCATTAGCTGTAGCTACAATCAAAACAAAAGTGAAGTACGGAGTGAACTTGGAACATGACCGACGATGTGCTATGGCAGATACCAAACCAAATAAAGAATAGAGTTGTTAGAAATAATCAGAATCAGTAAATAAAATACAGAGAAACCGTGGGACATTCAGTTGTTTAAATGTTAACTAAGTTTATAAGTAAAAAAGGAACAATTTTTTACAATCTGATGTTTAATTTGGTCTCACACTTTGTACGAAGTACTGGACGCCATCTGGTCATGTAAAGAGATAATGTTGGTAACCATTGGTATAGAGGATGATGACATGAATGTTACGGAGGAGTAAACGGTATACGCAGTAATTTAAGTTTCATAGGTCTAAGGATAGCGTCTTTATCTGTAATCAAAACACCCTCGGTACCCGGTTCGAACCGTACCTCTGGTTAAATTCTGAATAATCATCAGCAATGGAAGCTGTATTCTTCCAGGAAAAGAAGTCACCTTGACACTGCCAACAGACGTGTCAAAGAGGGGCAGAAGGGCGGACGGGGTGCTCTCTTGCCCTTGGGCTGGAAATTCCCCCTAAAGCGCGGCAGAATCAGCAATGATCAACGACGTGAGGATGCCCAAAGGAATGGATACATAATGTGTATCCACACGACATTTGACCTGTAGTTAAAGAACTATCATTATGATCTCTCCATCGGCTAAAACTTCCAGAATAGTCCTCCATTCGGATCTCCAGGAAGGGACTGCCAAGGGAGAGGTGTCCATGAGGAACAATTGGAATAACCAAAGAAGGGACAGCGTTCTAAGAGTCGGGGCGTGGAATTTCAGAAGTTTGAACATAGTAGGGAAGCTAGAAAATCTGAAAAGGGAAATTTTAAGGTTCGGTCTAGTCGTGATCAGTGAAATGAAGTAGAAAGTAGACTAGGATTCCTGATGAGATGAATATAGGGCAATATCAATAGCAGCAGAAAATGGTACAACGAGAGTAGGATTCTTTATTAATATGCAAGTAGGGCAGAGAGCGAGTTACTGTGAACAGTTCCGTGGAAATGATGTTCTCATCGGAATCGACAGCAAAGCAACACCGGCCTGTATACCTGAAGTACACTCCTGGAAATGGAAAAAAGAACACATTGACACCGGTGTGTCAGACCCACCATACTTGCTCCGGACACTGCGAGAGGGCTGTACAAGCAATGATCACACGCACGGCACAGCGGACACACGAGGAACCGCGGTGTTGGCCGTCGAATGGCACTAGCTGCGCAGCATTTGTGCACCGCCGCCGTCAGTGTCAGCCAGTTTGCCGTGGCATACGAAGCTCCATCGCAGTCTTTAACACTGGTAGCATGCCGCGACAGCGTGGACGTGAACCGTATGTGCAGTTGACGGACTTTGAGCGAGGGCGTATAGTGGGCATGCAGGAGGCCGGGTGGACGTACCGCCGAATTGCTCAACACGTGGGGCGTGAGGTCTCCACAGTACATCGATGTTGTCGCCAGTGGTCGGCGGAAGGTGCACGTGCCCGTCGACCTGGGACCGGACCGCAGCGACGCACGGATGCACGCCAAGACCGTAGGATCCTACGCAGTGCCGTAGGGGACCGCACCGCCACTTCCCAGCAAATTAGGGACACTGTTGCTCCTGGGGTATCGGCGAGGACCATTCGCAACCGTCTCCATGAAGCTGGGCTACGGTCCCGCACTCCGTTAGGCCGTCTTCCGCTCACGCCCCAACATCGTGCAGCCCGCCTCCAGTGGTGTCGCGACAGGCATGAATGGAGGGACGAGTGGAGACGTGTCGTCTTCAGCAATGAGAGTCGCTTCTGCCTTGGTGCCAATGATGGTCGTATGCGTGTTTGGCGCCGTGCAGGTGAGCGCCACAATCAGGACTGCATACGACCGAGGCACACAGGGCCAACACCCGGCATCATGGTGTGGGGAGCGATCTCCTACACTGGCCGTACACCACTGGTGTTCGTCGAGGGGACACTGAATAGTGCACGGTACATCCAAACCGTCATCGAACCCATCGTTCTACCATTCCTAGACCGGCAAGGGAACTTGCTGTTCCAACAGGACAATGCACGTCCGCATGTATTCTGTGCCACCCAACGTGCTCTAGAAGGTGTAAGTCAACTACCCTGGCCAGCAAGATCTCCGGATCTGTCCCCCATTGAGCATGTTTGGGACTGGATGAAGCGTCGTCTCACGCGGTCTGCACGTCCAGCACGAACGCTGGTCCAACTGAGGCGCCAGGTGGAAATGGCATGGCAAGCCGTTCCGCAGGACTACATCCAGCATCTCTACGATCGTCTCCATGGGAGAATAGCAGCCTGCATTGCTGCGGAAGGTGGATATACACTGTACTAGTGCCGACATTGTGCATGCTCTGTTGCCTGTGTCTATGTGCCTGTGGTTCTGTCAGTGTGATTATGTGATATATCTGACCCCTAGGAATATGTCAATAAAGTTTCCCCTTCCTGGGACAATGAATTCACGGTGTTCTTATTTCAATTTCCAGGAGTGTATATATGCCGACATCGCAAGCAGAAGTTGAAGAGATAGAGAAAGTACATGACGGTATTGAAAGGGAGATGAAAAACACATAGTCATGGGAGATTGGAATACGATTATAGGGGAAAAAGGAGAATAAAGGGTCACGGGAATATAAGGATTTGGTGCTACGAATGAGAGAGGAGAGAGACTAATCTAGTTCTACAATAACTTTCAGCGATTTATATCGCATATTCTCATCAAGAAGCACATGAAGTAGAGGTACAGCTGGAAAACGCTGGGTGAAACTCGAAGATTTCATTTAGATTTCATCATGGTCCGACAGAGATTCCGAAATCAGATACTAGATTTTGAAGCGTAACCAAGTGTAGAAATAGACTCAGATCACAATTTAGTAATGGTAAAGAGCAGGCTGAAGTTTAAGAAACTAGTCAAGAAGAAGCAGTGCTTAAAGAAGTGGGATATGGAAGTACTAAGGAATGAAGGGAAACTCTTTCTCTGACGGTGTCGATTCTGCGATAATTAATACTTCTGTAGGCAGTTCATTTGAAGAGAAATGAAGATCTCTAAAAAGGCCAGTCACAGAATTAGAAAAGAAAAACATAGGTACAAAGAAGGTAACTGCAAAGATACCGTAAGCAGCGGAAGATACACTTCACTTGACGGATGAAAGAAAAAACCACGAAAATGCTTGAAAAAATTCAGTAACACAAAAATACAAATCAATTAGGAATCAAATAAGCAGGAAATGCATGGAAGTCAAGGCGAAATGGTGGCATGAAAAAGAGTGAAGAAATCGAAAAAGAAATGGTTCTCAGAGAGAGTGACTCAGCCTAAAGTAGAGTTAAAACAAACTTCTGCGAAATTAAAATCAAGGGACATAACATTAATTGAGCAAAGGGAAGAGGTGAGAGCAAATAGGTGGGAAGGGTACACTCAAGACTTCTATGAGGGGGAGGACATGTCTGATGTGATAGAAGAAGAAACGGAACTCTATGGGGAAGAGATAGGGAATCCAGTATTGGAATCAGAATTTAAAAGAGCCTTGGAGATCATAAGATTACATAAAGCAGAAAGGAAAGATAATACTCCGTTAGAATGTCTAAAACCTTTGAGGGAAATGGAAAGAAGACGATTATTCACGTTGATGTGTAGAATCTATGAGACAGGCTATATACCATCAGCCCGTGGGAGTAAGTCATTCACACAATTCCGAAGATTGCCGGAGCTGACAAGTGATAGATTTATCGCTCCATCTGTTTAATGAAAAATAAAATTGAGTAGGTGTTAGGTGACGATATGTTTGGCTTTAGGAAACGTAATGGCAACAGAGAGGCTGTTCTGACTTTGCGGTTGATAATGGAAGCAAGAAGGAACAGCAAGACACATTCATATGACTTGTAGACCTAGAGAAGGAGTTCGACAATGTCAATTGCTGCAAGATGTTCGAAATTCTTAGAAAAATAGTCTTAAGCCATAGGAAAAGACGAGTAACATACAATACGCACTAGGAACAACAGGGAACAACAGGAGTGGAAGACGAAGAACGAAGAAGGACAGGAGCATAGGTGTGCACACCGAAGAGACATTGTACTGCGTGCGGCTCACGCAATGTGTATTTTGTAGGCTTGGCCCTATTTTGTAGCGGTATTAGGTTGTGTTCAAGGTGTCCCTTGCATTTTATGTGTTTTTATGACGTTACGTTTCATATCCAGCTACTTTTAAACATTCTGATGATGCCCGAATAACGTAAGACTCGTGATTTATATTAAATAATTCCGCAAACATGACTGTTTCTATTCTGAAAGAACGAAGTGCTTGAATTAATCAGACACAGGTCTTAATTTGAAGAAGAAATGTTTGAGAATATACGTTTGGAGCACAGCACTGTATGGTAGTGAGATATGGACTGTGGGAAAAACCGCAATAGAAAAGAATCGAAGCATTTGAGATATGGTACTAGAGATGAATGATAAAAATTACGTGGACTGATAAGGTAAGGAGTGAGGAGGATCTCCGCGGAATCGGCGAGGAAAGAATGTATGGAAATACTGAAACGAAAAAGAGACGATATGGTAGGCGATCTTTTGAGACGTCACGGAATAACTTCCATAGTACTAGAGGGAGCTGCAGAAGTTATAAACTTAAGATGAAGACGGAGATTGGGATACATCCACAAATAATTGAGAATGTAGACTGCAAGTGCTACTCTAAGACGAAAAGGCTGGCACAAGAGAAGAATTGGTTGCGGACAGCATCAAACGAATCAGGACACTGACGACTGAAAAATAAAATGTTGCATCGCCTGTCCCCTATTACTTGCCGGGTGACAATTATTGAACTACATGAAAAAAACGTAGGTTAATTGCAAACTACGGCGTGTGCACACATTATTTAACATGTAAACGCCACTACAGATATTCAGATTTAAGTTATGACATGTTCGATATGCCTGACATCATTGGCGAACATGTGGCTCAGGAGAATACTGAAATTTTCCATGACATGCTGAAGTGTCGGAACATGCTTCCGATGATCTCCTGAATGGCTGTTTTCAGCTCAGCAATGGTTTTTGGGTTACTGCTGTACACGTTATCTTTAATGTAGCCCTACAAAAAGAAGTCGCATTTGTTTAGATCCGGAGAGTATGGCGGTCAATCAGGGCCTATGCCAGTAGCCTCTGGATCCCCCAGAGCCAGAATGCGGTCCCCAGTGTGCTCCTCCAGACAGGAAAAGCATTTAATAATCATTTTTTAAAAATAGCAGAAAGCATGGGATCAAACAGTTCAAGAGCAAATCGCTGCATTCTGTTGAAAATGTAAGTTTCATTGAATTCACTCACATTAATTTATCACGCACAGACGGGCTGTGGCTTATCAAAATCATTTTTATCGATTTTCGTCTCGTCACGACATAATTTCATCGTTTCAATCTTTTGTAATGGCAACCAAGAAGTAAGATTAATGAAAGAAAAGAATGCAATATTTATCAATCCATTACAACTAAAGACTAAATGGATGCGCGTGTTCTAAAAAAAATCGAGTTGTTTCGAGCCATTCAAGTATTTGTACAGAGACGGCAATGATCATCCATGCATCGTTGGCCGACGGCAGGGCTCGGGCACGTCCAGAGCGAGGTGGCAGTAGAAGAGGAAACCACGGCCACAAAATTCTCTGTTTTAATTGTTAAGAAATAATGATAGATCGCTACATTTTTCTGAATTAATGGTTCAAAATAATGCTAGAGCGCTCCTCTTGTCTCAATTAATGATTCAACTACGGCACTGAAGGGGGTTTCAGTCAGTCACTACTGCGGAGCTGAGGAGACAGCGAACTTGGCTCGCTGAGTCGACATATGTGTTACTTCATCTGAGTTAGAAAACATTTACAGTTGCTGTGATCGATATCTACCTGGTGCAAATTTATCGATTATTTCGTGAGTGTGGAATTTTTCGCTATTTTATTGACAGAGTATAGGAAATTGTTCTTGAACTGAGTTGTGTTTAAAATGCAGGGTTTGAAGAGTGCAGTAAGTGGTCTGGGACATGATGAGTGTAATTATTTGTTGCGTTTTGGCAGAATAGGTCTCCTCGTATTTTTCCTGACTTTTAATGCAAGGTAAAGTGATTTTATGTTTGTACGGGCCTAGTGAAGAGTGGCGTTTATGTAGCGCCAGTATGTGATAATAGAATTGGTGAGTCATTAAAATACGACGTTAATAAAATCTTGACTTAAGTAATTTTGTGTGGAGTGGACCGTACTGTGTTGCCTGTGATTCTAGTTAGTGTACATGTCAGTAGATTTGGGTGTTTCAGATGTTATGCGAGCTTTATGAAGGATCGCTCTAAAGTAGTTAATGTCAGTTGTGAGCAGTAGCTTTGTTGTGTGTTTGGAGTAATTGCTTATCGAGCACTACTCTCTAAGCTTTTCTTGATCGGCGAGTCAAGCACAAGAAAACTCGTATCCGGGTGAGTTATTATAGACAGGAAAGAATGTAAAAGGAAAGGAAAAGTTGCAGTTCAGACATTCATCGAGTAGCGTATGCACGCTGAAGTCAGTGATTTGATTTAGACAAATGAACTGAGAATAGTTAAACGAAATACGATTCTTTTCAAAGACTCGCGCCTTATGGCTTAAGATATTAAGATAGTTTCATAAGAGGCTGGCATGAAATATTACGATTATTAATTACTGGAGTTGGCGAGAATATTGCTAAAAGGTTTACCAATCGAATGAAATTATATATACCAAATATTTATTACCACCGGTACAAATAAGCAGAAGTGTTGCCTAAAGAAGTTGATTTACATTGTCTTAGTAACAATTTGTATATATGGAACTGGATGTCATAATATCTTAGTGAAAATAATTTAATTCTGAAATTTTTTAACACAATAGAGAATTGTAAGTAATGGATGGTACGTAAATCTTCAAGTTTTAACTATCATGATAATGACGGTCATAGTTTAATGCGAGAAAAAACATTTTAGTTATTTAGTGGAATATTGCTACGTGCTAACTTCTGTGTCCATACGCTGCAAATACTGAGCGAACTCGCCTAGCAGCACGTGGTAGCCTCGAGGTAAAGGGCGTCCTGTTACGGTTCGTGCTGCTTCCCCCGTCGGAGGTTCGAGTCCTCCCTCGGGAATGGGTGTGTGTGCAGTCCTTAGCATAAGTTAGTTGAAGTTAGATTAAGTAGTGTGTAACCTTAGGGACCGATGATCTCGGTAGTTTGGTCCCATAAGATCTTACCACAAATTTCCTAATTTTCCAAACTTTTCTGGAAAAAATAAATACAGTAGATACTCAAGAGTCTGAATAATATCAACGATGTAGCTTAAAATCTACTACTATGCTCTTTACAGCTGAAGAGTAAGTCAAAGTATATTCAGATATCACTGATGAGTGTTATAGTCAAGCAGACGTTTCTTTAGTAGTCAGTTGGCGTGTGCACATCCTATGTTGTGTGCTGATGGTTTTTCCTTGGTGAATAAGCTTAAACTCAATAAGATCCATTTAATCAAGGTGTGATATACTGCTGGGAGACAGACAAATCTGAACAAGCAGACGGTTAGTTATTAGTCCCATCGTTCGTAGCACAGTGTTTCTAGGAATCTGTGATTTTCTTAGAGGTTGGATAGAGTTCGATTGAGGCTTCCCATGAGTAATCATCAATTTTATTTTAGTTAATTATTATCTCGATTTTCTGGTGTACTGGTTCGAGGTGGCGCCTGAAGGTTTTAACGGAGTTGGTTACGTGGACGCCCGTATGCCCCAGTTGCGGCACAGTGCATGGCGTACCATCCTGAGTGGACAGATTATGGCGCGATATCCCTCAGGAGGAGATCCACCAACTCGACTCTGTCAGTCAGTGCCAGGCCATTTAACTGCTTACGTAAGGGTCAGGGGTGGAGCAACGAATTGACTTGCCGAATTTGTGAAGCCTTTCTAGTGAATATATCATCTAATTTTTAATGAAATCGTATCATTTTGTTGTATGTGCACCACATCATATCTACTGGTTTCCGTTCCATCCGGATAATTCTTTCATGATGTGTCTCTTTTTTATATTTGAGAGATTATTTTCTCCGGTGCACATAAATGTTACCATCAAATGAAAACTCTGTGCAGGACAGTGCTTTACAGACTGAATACGTTAATATGTGTACCAGAGCTGCATATAGTTGGCCACTCCTCATATTTCGCTGTTTGTAAGCAAGAAATAGAGCAGAGAGGGAATTTGCAGATAGCGGTAGCAAACAATTCTTGTAAGAACGGTTGCGAGAACTGAGCTCTTACCTCACATCTAGAACACGAGTTGCGGCAGGAGAGTGGCTAAAAGGCGGGACGTGGCCTTTAGAGAGGTCCAACCGCCTACGCAATATCGTAACTCGCAGCAGAGACTACGTCAGAAGCCCTACTCTCTCTCTCTCTCTCTCTCTCTCTCTCTCTCTCACACACACACACACACACACACACACACACACACGCACACACGGCCACAGCGCGCTGGCCGTTATATTGCAAGCGGCACTCAATGCTGCTCTCCTTGGAAACGTTACCAGTATTTGCGTGGAAACATGTCGGGCTCAGTGGATGGTCCACCGTTGCAAGAGCTTAGCAATAGTGGAGGATATCAGCTATCTTACAGAAATTTCTGGAAAGCATTTTTATGGAGCTGATACAACAATCGCTGTGGAATATTTTAAAATTAATATTAAAACAGTCTTAATTCCAGCAGAACATTTATTAAAAATGGCAGCCGGTTTCGGTCAATTAGCTGCCACCTACAGACTATATGCACCTGCCATCATGGTGGATATAGTCTGAAGATGGTCGCTGTTTGACCGAAATGTTACTTATATTTATTACTTTTATTTATATTTGTTACTAATAAATATTCAGTTACGATCAAGATTGTCTTAATTTTTATATCTTTGGTGATATTCGTTTTACTGGAATTAGACCATGGTCTACACGTATACTGCTGGGGCGACCTATTAATAATTTCCCACTTTGGTGAGACGAACGGTTTTTGGTAAGCTTCCGTGTGAGCTCGTATCCCTTTACTATCAAGGGAATTTCGCAAGATTTTAGTCGGGGAAGATATTCTTTCAAGAACGCACTCTCCTGGAATGTTAACAGTAAACAATAAAGCATAACACCTGTCTTATTCCGTCCCCATTAGCGTTGGCTCTCGAGCTTAACAAACAAACCTGAGATCAAACGTGATTATCTTCTTTTGATCTTCTCTATTTCCTATCCGTTAAAAGACTCATAGTAACGAGAGATATGAAGTAACGGTCGGACAAGGATTTTCGAAGTTAACTGCTTCCTGGATGGACTACAGTTCCAGAGGAGTCTTCCAATGAATCACAGCCTAGCATATGCCTCCTGTGCGGTTAGTCTTATGTGCTAGTTTCACTGTAAGTCACTGCTTGCACATGCTCGCTTAAATTTAAAGAATGTGACTGCTTTCAATGACAGGTGAGCATTCATGTAATCGTACAATAACGTGGATTGATGCCTCTTTATTCGCAATACTTTGCGTTTGTGTACGTTGATGGTCGACTGCCAGTCTCTCCACTGTCCATTACTGTGTGTTAAGAAAGACATGCTGTGTTACACTTGCTAGCAACTCCTTAATGCAGTCATAGAGGTAGTGTGATATTCCATTCTTTTGTATTTTGTTCAATAGGCAGCAGTGCGAAACCTTTTCGAAAATCTTTCGACTGTCAAAGAAGGCGGCATTAAGATGGGCGGCTGTATCCACTGCTCTCTGGATCTCAAAGAGAAAGAGAACGAGCTGCTTGTGACGCGATAGTTGTTTGCGAAATCCTTTTGATTCCTAAAAATAAGATTTTCGAACCTCCAAAAAATCATAATATATGCTTCATAATTCTAGAGCACGCTGACGACAGCGATATAGGCCGGTTTCCATATCTGAAACTATCTGCGCTAGAGCTGGATGCGCTGCCAGACATTGTAAATACTTAGTTTAAAATTTCAGCGGTTCTCAGGGATGCTTGAAAAAAATATTTTTATATACATTTTCACAATCGACATTTGTCTGCTAAGGGGAGGAAAGGCGATACGTTTCCTGATCACCAGACTTTTTGCAAATGTCCTGGATTAAATTCCAAACTTCTCTGCAATGTCCCATTAAGTGAGGACGTGTGACAGTACTGATGGCTGTTAGTCCGTCACACGGGGAGATGATGCAACACAAACATGACACAACACAATAAATACACCATTTAGAGTCACCGACACTCAATAGATGCACTTCAGACGTAACTTCAGCACTGCCTGAGATAACTCGCCATTGTATGCGAAAGAAGACATCCGATTAGGCGGCTTAACCCACTCCTCTTTGTCCTACAACACAGAAGTTAGAAGTTACTGGTGGAACACAAAAATGAACTACATGGCAGTAGTACTACATGCTCACATACTTTTGGAAACGTGTCCCCGGGTATTAAAAGAACACGTGGAAAAATATCTTTTAATTGCCCTTTCTATTGTATTGTTCAAAATATTTGCATTCAGGGTTATAAATTCCTCATAACTGTAATGTTCACATTACAGATGTTCTGGCACTGTCAATATACAAATAGCTGATACTGATCTGTGTAAAGCAAATGCTTTGAAGCATTAAGTAAATACAGTAACTGAGGTCTGGCATTGGCATTTTGCAAAGTACCTGCTTTTCTCTTCAATGCCATTCCCATAATTTTCTGTGTGAGTAGAATGGTGTTAGTCATAGTTTGGTGTTAATATACTTTACAGGAATAGCCAGCAGTTGCGGCTTGTGCGTATTAATGGATAATTTGACTCACTCCATATAGCCTAAGTCTGTCTGTCATTGAAGATTTTATGAAAGACGATGTGTGAGTGATTGAATAAATCAATGAATCCCTACCTTGCTATCCACACTCACTTTTTCCGTGGTCTTCCCAAAACACATGCAAGAATTAACAGGAAAATTCCTTTACAAAGGATACATCCAAGCCATTTCTCCTTTTATTGTCCAATAAGCTCTTCTGTTTTATATCTAATGAACTCGTCTATTCGAATTTAAAATTTACAATACCTCCTCTTCAGCGAAATATCAGCAACATTATCTTTTGCTGGAAACACAGTTGCTAATAATCTAAACCTGGCTTCCTCGTTCTGCGACAGAGTGTGACGTCTTTACCGTTAGCTGTCCCCAGGTAAAAGCTGATTTGTTTGTATCAGCAAACTGGGAACATGCAGAATAATCTGTAAACCACCTTCGTGTGACATTGACTGGAGTCATCTGTCATCTGTTATACATCATTATTAATATTCCTTCAGTTAATAAATTCAAAAGCAAGTATCCCCACACGGTATCTACATATGTAGCGTAAACAATACAGCGTAATCATATTGAGGTTGAAGTTCTTGTGCCCTTGTTTGCTTACAAACAGATTTGTTTTCGGAGAGGTTTCGCCTTGAACAAAATACAATTTCATATTTATATCTGTATTCCCCAGACATGTTTCGCAGAAGTTACAATATCATCATCTTCAATAAAACAGGAAAAATGCTTTTCGCTGCTAGTACACACGAGAATTTAAGTTTTTAAAGACAGTATTTACATATTTGAAAAACGGGAAAAATTCTGCATATGCACCTTGTTACCACATGCTATAAGTTTCCTGGCTTTTATGTAATTAAATGCATTTGTTTTGTTTCACAGTTGGTCTTCTGAGACCGTACTGAACTTATAGCAGAACAATTACTTAATACAAAAATTTACGACGGAGCGCGTTATGCCTACCATTAACTAATATTATATAGAAGATTGTGTATGTGTGTGTGTGTGTGTGTGTGTGTGTGTGTATTTGTACGTGTGTTTACAATATGTTTCACTTACTTTTGCCTTTTTTCCCCGTTATGACCAGTCGTAAATTTTCGTATTACAAAACTGTTCTACATTAAGTTCTATATGGTTTCAGATGACATACTGTGAAAACAGCTGCATTAAATTTCGTAAAATCCAGGAAACCCACAGCATGTTGTAACAAGGTACATATAAAAAATTTTGACCGTGTTTCCTGATATGTAAATACTGTCTTTAAAACTCAAAATTAAATATGGGTAGTAGTAGTGAAAACGTTTTGTTTGTTTTATAGGAGATAATATATAACCCACTGATGATGCTGTAACTTCAGCGAAAAATGTCTGGTGAATTTAAAAAAAAATAGGAAATTGTGTTTTGCTCAAGGTGAACCCTCTCCAAAAACATAACAGCATGGCATAAACTTTACGCTCGCTGCCTTCTCCCCCACCTCCACATCCACCCCAAAACCAACTCCACAAGTGTCTAGATACCCACACAATAATCCCCTAACCCAATGCATATCACACCACTCATTAATATGTCTACCTAATTAACGGAAACACCACTTCATCACATTCGCGTGTATCAGTTTCATACTCAAAGTGTTGAAGTTAATCTAATAAAATAAAATCCACCATTGTGACGGGACATCATTTCTATACAGAGTACAAAACTTCGAGAGCAGCTATTTGTTTCAATTTATTCCATTCAGGCCCAGCTTTTATCATCATCGCGATTTACACTGTACAGTTTGTACACGGTTCCTGCCCTAAACTAGAGAATGGACAAATCACTTTCGACAATATTTAACATGGAAATCGCTCTAGTCCTCCTTTCCTTTTTCTTTGAAATGATAGGAAGTGATACGACATGCGAACTGAAACCCACCACCCCTCGGAATCGTCTAAGTTAAAATGTGATACCATTGCATTAATTAGCACAATAAACAGAACACTGGTTTTGGTACTCTCCATAGCTAATACTTCTCACTCCCCACTAATGAATACAAAAGATCATTCGAATCACTATAATTTTTTATCAATGTTGGCCAATTTCCTTCTGACTAGTAGATCAACTTTAGATATAAGTTGGAAACTGAAAAAAAAGTGACAAAACAATAAAATTACAGAAGTGTAACTCCCGTAAGAGAGCTACCGTTGAGAGTATTGAACTATCAATGTGAGTAGTGTCTTAAGTGAAATTGTGCCTCGTTTTAAACTATTTCATGTGGCAATAAATAAATTTGTAATTCAGTCTTGCTTGAAAAGGAATAAGATATTGCATCAGAAGCTCACACTTACATAATATACACAAATGCCCAAGTTGTTTGTGCTATAGGGATCTGTATTCTGTACTAAGATATGAAAGATGACTAACTGATGATACTGCTTCTCCAAGTTATCTGAATGCCGATGTGGTTCGAAAGAACTGAATATGGACAAGCTATTAAGGATTACTGAACGCGTCAGCACAGTACTCAGTGCAACTTATTTTGTGGAAAAGGAACAAGCATCATAATAAATCAGCTACAGAATTTTGGTATTCAGCGAACGACGACAAAACCTACCTTCACACCTGAAAATCTGCATGCAAAAACAGGGTATTTATTACTGTTTATCTGTGGGCATTTATTATTATTAACGTGTGAAAACTACTTGAAAACGAATTAATTCGACACCTGCACTATATTATATAATTAATAGGGAATTATTTCATCACCTGCTGTATTAGCTATCATGAACAGAGAAAAAGGTTGTGCTTTAAAACGTGTAGGTACAAGATGTCTTCATACAAAAGCTGCATCATGAACATAAGTATAACTAAAAACTTACGTGAATCCTCAGTAAATGAGTCAGGTACCTGAGATGAGTAACAGAAAATACAATTGAATGAATTATCTACATCGACTTCAAAATAAATAAGAATAACGCGATCCACTTAGCTTTCAAAATACCCGTGGAACACCAAACGCGAAGTGCAGTGATCGTAGGGATGCGAATCTAAGTGCACGGTGAACAGCAATATACAGAGAGACTCAACTTGTAGGAGAGTGTGATAAAACTTTTGACGGAACAAAAAGAGCACGAGCCTGTAACCGGCTTCAAGCGTACGAAAAACACAAAGGCTCTGAAATTTCCTAACACCACTCTCAAACCAACCACATCTATGTAGATCATCAATAGTTTTCCATGCGTAGATAATGAAAAATAACCGAGTGATACAAGAACGATACACGTAAACTGACTGTAATACGTCGCCTACTAGTGACCACCTCGAATAAACAGAATGTTCTCACAAAAACTGCCGACTGATACCCCCACAGAGCTTGATTTACGTCACAGGCATCTCCAAGAAACAAATGTTATTCAAACGTAATGCGAAGAGTCGACCACCTACTTGACTGAGTGGTTGGAATTCACCAGAGCTCAATGTGCATCCACCACACTGAGTTAAAGAGCCACAAATCAACGACCCAGAAAGTAAATGCGTACTAGTTACAGAACGTCATTACTAATGGTAACAGAGATTAATCCGCGAGATATTGAAAGCAAAGTTATTGATGGAATGAAAGTGCCATTTAACTTTAAGCTTTCACACTGTGACTACTACCGTCAGTAGTTCTTCAAACAAAGTTAAAACAGCATGAATTATTCGTATGAGATACCACAGGGTTGAGTTTGTCAGAAATGGTCAAAGTTACGTAAGACTAACGTAAAAATGGGGATGCAATAGGGAAAAACTGCACAGTCTGTCACAGGGCAGTCCACTGATACAATGTGAAGGAGATTCGTCGATTATAAAGTAAAATAATTATTGAAATTAAAAAATACTTGTAACCTAACGTATTTCAGTATGTTTGATGTATTATAGCGTAAATATATTGGGAAAGGTAAGGCACAAACGTAGAACACAACCTCACAGTAAATTTTACAGTGTATATGTCCATGTTTTTTATACATTTCGTTAGACAGAAAAGGCTAAATAAACGAACACAACCGATTTTCATTATCTAAGCAATCCATGGGCTAAAATTCTAATTTATAACTTGATTTCGTTTAATAAATAAAACTACCCAGAACTCTTTCTGTGACATAAAAACGCAGAAGGGAAACAGTTACAAAGAGAGCTTACACTTTCATCAAACACGCTAAGACAGAACTCTGATAAAAATGATGTGAGGTACCAGAGTGGCCTACTAAGGTGCGACTAGCGAGGCAATTATGTGAGAGACTTTGCATGTCGACGGCCGCAGTCTACCATTCATCTACGGATAACTGACATAAAAACACGTACCTATTAGCGGAACGGTGGTATACATCAGGCGTTGCATATTTACAGGAGAAAGTCATCGAAAATTTAAAAAAAGCGGGGAGATTCATTCTTTTCAGTAAGTCTTACGTCAGGATTTTTCCTTTGCAGGATCAGTTTCCATATTTTAAAGCCCCTTTTTTGCTGTATGCAAAATCTATGATTCGTAGTGAATGCAAGTGATTTAATGGTTATGCGTTGATGAATACGTGTCTAGTGCAGTTTTACTTTGTATAAGTGAGTTTATCTCTTCGACCCTTCTACCCTGCACAGTGTTTTTGGAAGCCAAAACAAGTTACCTGGTAAGCACGCAAGTATAAAGACTTATTATTTCTCTGTGAGATGTAATGACAGAGCAAATGCTTTATGTTCTAAAACTAACTTTCAGGTTTTGTTTACATAGGGTGCCGCACAGCAAGAGGATACGAAGCGTAGTTGAACTGCTGAGTCTATCAGTAACTCATAATAGTGTTACAAGGGCTTGTGTTGTTGATGCAACGCAGATCAATGGCAACGATAAACAAAGCTAACATTCCATTGTATCTACAACAACAATTTCCGAAGTCGACATTTCGTCACAAATAAACACAGGGAATTTCGCAGAGTGAGGAAGAAATGACAGATGAAATACTAGCGTTTCTCCTAGACAAGTCAGTGGCATGTATGGTGTCGTATACGCTCTACTTCCAGTGAAACACAGTAAAGGTCAAACGTTGTACTAAAAATAATTACATGCACGGAAAGTCATCCGAAACATAGCAAAAAGAAATTGCAAACACATTAAGAAAAAGTTTGCGTCAACATGATGGTGTAGTGTGTAAGCAAAACTATTCCAGGGAGGAAAAGGCGCACCACTTGCAGAAACTAGTGTGTGCGGGTTTCGAAAAACGGTTCAAATGGCTCTGAGCACTATGGGACTTAACATCTGAGGTCATCAGTCCCCTAGAACTTAGAACTACTTAAACCTAACTAACCTAAGGACACCACAACATCCATGCCCGAGGCAGGATTCGAACCTGCGGCCGTAGCAGTCGCGCGGTTTCGGACTGAAGCGCCTAGAACCGTTAGGCCAGTCTTGCCGGTGCGGGTTTCAAGGATGCTCGATACAGTTTACAGGATTTGCAAGATAGTAACCTACTACGTTATGCACATCACATTGCGGGCGACATATATTATAGTGATTTCAAGGGAAGCAGTGGATGGTTGCATAACATCAAATGGTGCTGCAGAACAGGAAGACGTAAGGTGACGAAATTTCAAAGCATCAACTTGACGAAGCCCAGAAAACTGCAGAATCGGCCCGAAAATTTGTAAATGAAATAATCAAACTTATCTCTTTGTTCAGTAAGAAATTTGTTTTCAACTTTGATCAATCGAGAACTGAAGAGGAAATTCGTATGAAGGCAACCCTGTAAATTAGAGGTAGCAAGGAAGTTGTGTCAAGACCAACTAACGTCAATTAACGATTTGGTATACAAATATGTCGACTGTTAATCTGGATGGTAAATTGGTTGGAAAGTTATTCATTGTGCTGCGAGAAGTTGGAGGTGCTCTGCCCACTGTGATTGTTTTTCGTGTGGGTGATCTTGCAAAGAGCAGTATGGAATATTTACGTCGCAGCCAGCAAGCGTGGGAAAATAATCGTAAGGGAACTACAGCTGTGGTATGAGCACTGCTTTTGGCCAATAACTGGTCAAAATAAATTGATTTTGCTTGATTCCTGGTCTGCGTGTAAAAATCATACTCCTTTAGAGCAAACTAATCCTCCAGAAAAGTGGAACCAATTGACAGAATCAGCCTCTGGGTTTTTGTTTTTTCCATGCCTATAAAACATTATCGCTCTAGCTGCAGTTACTCCTTAAAAGACGGCCACATGTACGGTAGATTGCTTCAAATTCGGTTACGCGCAGTCACATTTCATTAGTTCTCGCCACCGCGTTACACCAATATACTATACGTATTTCTTAAAAGAGAATACATCGCTGAACGTCCTGTACGATCTGTAACTCCCAAGGGGTTCGCCTTCGATCTTGATTGTGCGAACCGTTGCAATCCCTAAGGCGCGCCATTTTTCATTTTGTGTTCATGGTTCAAGTTAACTGTTTGTTTTGAACATTACTTAAATGCCGACAGTATCCATTTTGTGCAGTGTAATACACACATCTCGTAGTAGGTTTATCTCTGCCCTCCCAGACATACATTTTTCTGTCAGCCTCCTAATGCACATGGTGAACGATTAGCAGCAATTATTTTTTCTGTTGTCATTGTTAACAGAACACTTTCGAATGAGCCTTACTAAAAACTGAACGCACTCAAGGGATTCCTTGTCAGTCATATGATTCACATATATCAAGAAATTACATTTCTTATTCAAATTAGGTTTATGTTATCTACGTTTTAATCTGTTGTACATCCATGTAAAGGTGGAGCTGTGGCGGGTTTGCGTATCATCAACATGGACAAATGCAATTAATATGGATGATATGATACTCTATGGTATTCTGTGGTTTGAATTCACTTTGTTATTTAGCAGCTGCATTGATTTGATTTTTTAAATGATACCAACAATGTTATACACATGTATATGGATTATTCACACTACAACTTCTCCCAGATAATTATTTTGTTCAAATTGCACAAGAATTCCGCCTGACGTAGTGTAATAATGTTGACTGTAAGTTGTGGTCATATCACTAAAATTACAGATCGTACATCAGAGCTTTTATAATTTTTTTCTTCGATATATTTAATTATTCTTAACAATTTGATCATGGAAAGGAACCACAGAATACGACCCGCACACAACACCGACGTATGCTACCAGAAATATTTTTCTCCATGATTCGTGAGTAGTTTTATTTTGGCCTCATACATCATCAATGAAATCTTGTTCAACAATAAATACCATCAGCACTGTTCTTAGAAAATGCAGTCTGATTCGATTAATTTTTTTCTTTTATTAATGGAGTTCAGTACCACCAGTGCACATTTATTTCTTACACATCGGAATATTGTTTGCAGTTTCAAGTAATTTAAATTTGACACTGAGATAAAAGTTAAGATGGCGGCCAGCAAAAGATAGAGAATTTCTTTTTTAATTAAGATTTTCCTTTGCTCAATAAATAATTAATCATTTAAGTTGATGCCACCAAACATAATTATTAATACTGTTTTGCAAATTAGTTTAACACAAACCCTTGATATTTCGACCAGAAGTACAGACGAAGTTGCTATATAATCGCAACTAACAATGGCTGCGCTTCTTGCAGCTATGATAAAACAATTAATACAAAATTATAATTAAAAGAGGAAGTGACTTTTCGGTAATGAATCATAAATATTTTTAACGCTTTTGGTTCTATTTGTTTTATTACCAGCAAATGAACATAAAAGTACAATAATTTTACGTTAAATTCATTCAACAGACCTCAAATCGATTCATGTCTTGCGTCGGTGACTTACATCGGAAGAAGAAGACAAAAGAATACAAAACAAAAGAAAAGAATGACATAGATTAACAAAGAATGTGAAACAAAAATTGTCTCTGATTTACATAATTATCATCTTTTTAAGACATAATTGAATGAATATTATTGAGTTATGTAATTTTCCACACGTTCATAATCCACTGATAATAAAAAATATATATATCGTGGATGTTATACAGTTACGCCAACAATCTTTTTTAAGGTTCCAGTATGCTTATGGATATCGTTCTGTGATACAGTCATCTAACGCAAAATAAAAAATAGTATTGTTTGACATGGATTATAATATGGATGCATGCGAATTTCCTAAAGATGCGGAATTTTCGTTTACCATTGTCTTTCGAAGGGCATAAGACAACTGGGAATGCTAGTTTTTCCTGTTTTTTAAGCATGTTGTATTTTAGGATGTATGATACACATTTTTGCAGCAATCGGTCTGATAATGATATCATTGTTTATACATTTAGTGTGACCAAAAGTGATAAATTATTTGCGTTATGTGAATCATCAGTTAGAACAAAATTTGTGCAGCTTGCTTTCATTCAATAATTAAAATAGTTGACCGATAAGGGTACTGAAAGCTTGAAACAGATTGTAAGAGTAAATGGATAAGACAGTTCATTCCTCTGAAAAAGTAGTTCACTTCATCGACGTATCTTTTACATTAAAGTAGTCTGCTTTTCATTAATGGATTGTTTTCGAAATAAGTTAATTGTAAGTTATTCAGGAAACCGTCTGAAATAAAATTATTTAATAATATTACAAATTACATTACCTACCACACTTCAGTTTGTATCATGGACTGTAAGATAAAACACATATATATGAAACATCACAACAAACTGCACATTGTACAAGTTCGTTTTTTATGCATTTCATAAGACGAAGTTCAAAGTTCCGTGACAGAAGTGGGGGGAGACAGAGGGGCCACGAAGGGATGTCTCGTGATGAGCGAAGCACTCGTATGCCTCCTCGTGGCGCAGATCACAGTCAGCGGCGACCACCGCCTACCTACAGTCAACTATTTTAATTGTTAAACGAAAGCAAGTTTTAAAAATTTTGTTTTTACTGATCATTCCAATAATTTAAATAAAATAGTCGTTAATTTTGCACTTTCAGTCTCACTAAATGTGTAAACAAACTCAGAAATGTACAATATACAAGTTACCTTGAGGTTGTTTCCTACAGGTGTATTTCATCTTTCATAATATGAGCCATGGATCTTGCCGTTGGTCCGTCCTCATAAGTCCCATACATCAACATTTTTCAGGTAAGGGCTGTCCTAGTGTTTTATGTGATTCCTTTTGTAGACAAATATACAGTTTCCGAGTTTCTTACTAATGAATCGAAGCGTGCTATTCTCTTTACCCATAACTACGCATGTATGGTTGTTCCCCTTCGCATCTCTAAACACTGTTACTCCCAAATAAATGCCCCACATGCTCCTACAGTTACGGCTCGTTAATCTTCTAGTCAAAGGATACCATGCTTTTATGAATCGTGAAATACACTGCACAGCGTTTCCTCTGCATTTAGAGAGTTGCAAGTTGTCCGTGGTGTAGCGCAGAGTTTGACACACTGCTATTGTAATCAGGATTATTAAAAAGTAGTGTTTCAGTTTCCACAATCCCTTTCTTTTGATGTATCCTACGTTTAATGGTTCTTGCTTTTTTAATTGTGCGTTGTTTCTACTCCATTGTATGGTACCGGTTTATAAACACAACAACCACATAATTTTGCTGATAATATTCGAAATTGGTTATTTTCAGTTAATGTATTATTAGTGTAGACGAAGTAAATAAGTTCATTCAGCGTCGTATAGAAACCTCCGTTTACACTGCGATGTATGGTAATTTTTTTATAGTGCCACTAAAATCAGAGATGATATTGCCTTAATTGATACGTCGAAATATTATTCTATGTTTATGTACTGTTTCGCTTTAATAAAATTCAAAAATTACTTAGCTGTTCCAGCCAAGTGCCTTTCAAGCATTTAAATAGAGGAGACGTGGATGTTTTTGATGAATCAACACTTTTATCTTCCTTTAAGTTGTTGGCAAAGTAAAATTGAACTTCTCTGTCAATATCTCGGACGTAGAGATTTTTACGTAGTATAAATGGCGATCAAAACGTTTTTTTTTTTTTCGACGGCCGTACAGTCCAGAGTCTGTATGCCACTCAGGTAAAATCACCGTGAGCATTGAGGCAATCATCTCATCCACGCAACAGGCTATATATACTAGTTTGATAAAACACCAATGCCTCAGAGATACAGATAGCCGTACCGTAGATGCAACCACAACGGTTAAGAGGCCAGACAAACGTGTGGGTCCTGAAGAGGGGCAGCAGCCTCTTCAGTAGTTGCAGGTGCAACAGCCTGGATGATTGAATGATTTGGTCTTGTAACACTAACCAAAACGGCCTTCCTGTGCCGCTACTGTGAAAGGCTGAAAGCGAGGTGAAACTACAGCCAGATTTTTTCCCGAGGGCATGCAGCTTTACTGTATGGTTAATGATAGTGGCGTCCTCTTGAGTAAAATATTCCGGAGGTAAAATAATCACCCATTCCGATCTCTGGGCAGGGGCTACTCGGGAGGAGGTTGTTTACTTGGAGAAAGAAAACTGGCGTTCTACGGATCGGAGGGTGGAATGTAAGATCCCTTAATCGGTCAGGCAGGTTAGAAAATTTAAAAAGGGAAATTGATAGGTTACAGTTAGATATAGTGGCAATTAGTGAAGTTCGATCGCAGGAGGAACACGATTTCTGGTAACGTGAATACAGGGTTATAAACACAGAGTCAAATAGGGGTAACGCAGGATTAGGTTTAATAATGAATAAAAAATAGGAGTGCTGGTAAACAGCGTAGTGAACGCATTATTTTGGCTAAGATAGATAGGAAGTCCACGCCTACCATAGTAATACAAGGTTATATGCCAACTAGCTCCGCAGATGACAAAGAGATTGATGAAATGTATGATGAGATATAATAGATTATTCAGATAGTGAAGGGAGACGAAAATTTAATAGTCATGGGTGACTGGAATTCGATAGTAGGAAAAGGTTCAAATGGTTCAAATGGCTCTGAGCACTATGCGACTTAACTTCTGAGGTCATCAGTCGCCTAGAACTTAGAATTAATTAAACCTAACTAACCTAAGGACATCACACACATCCATGCCCGAGGCAGGATTCGAACCTGCGACCGTAGCGGTTGCTCGGCTTAGGACTGTAGCGCTAAAACCGCACGGCCACTCCGGCCGGCAGTAGGAAAAGGGAGAGAAGGAAATGAAGTAGGTGAATATGGAATAGGGGTAATAAATGAAAGAGGAAGACGCCTGGTAGAATTTTGAACAGAGCATAAATTAATCATAGCTGACACTTGATTAAAGAATCATGAAAGAGGGTTGTATACATGTAAGAGGCCTGGAGGTAGTGGAAGGTTTCAGATAGATTATATAATGGGAAGACAGATTTAGGAACCAGGTTTTAAATTGTAAGACATTTCCAGGGCAGATGTGGACTCTGACCACAATCTGTTAGTTATGAACTGTAGATTAAAACCGAGGAAACAGCGAAAAGGTGGGACCTGGATAAACTAACAGAACCAGAGGTTGTAGAGAGTTTCAGGAAGAGCATTAGGGAACGACTAGCAGGAATGGGGGAAAGAAATATAGTAGAAGAATGGGTAACTTTAAGGGATGAAATAGTGAAGGCAGCAGAGGATCAAGTAGGTAAAAAGACGAGGCCTAGTAGATATCCTTGGGAATTTAACTGATGAAAGTAGAAAATATAAAAATGCACTAAATGAATCAGGCAAAAAGGAATACAAACGTCTCAAAATGAGATCGACAAGAAGTGCAAAACGGCTAGCACGGATAGCTGGAGGACAAATATAAGGATGTAGAGGCTTATCTCACTAGGGGTAAGATAGATACTGCCTACAGGAAACTTAAGAGACCTTTGGAGGAAGGAGAACCACTTGTATGAATATCAAGAGCTCAGATGGAAACCTGGTTCTAAGCAAAGAAGGGAAAGCAGAAAAGTGGAAGGAGAATATAGAGGGTCTACATAAGGGCGATGGACTTGAGGACAATATTATGGAAATGGGACGTAGGTGAAGATGAAACAAGGCCCCGGGAGTAGACAGCAATCCATTAGAACTACTGCCAGCCTTGGGAGAGTCAGGCCTAACAAAACTCTACCATCTGGTGAGAAAAATGTATGAGACAGACGAAATACCCTCAGACTTCAAGAAGAATATAATAATTCCAATCCCAAAGAAAGCAGGTGTTGACAGATGTGGAAATTATCGAACTATCAGTTTTATAAGTCACGGCTGCAAAATACTAACACGAATTCTTTACAGACGAATGGAAAAACTGGTAGAAGCCGACCTCGGGGAAGATCAGTTTGGATTCCGTAGAAATGATGGAACACTTGAGGCCATACTGACCCTACGACTTATCTTAGAAGATACATTAAGAAAAGCAAACCCACATTTCTATCATTTGTAGACTTAGAGAAAGCCTTTGACAATGTTGACTGGAATACTCTCTTTCAAATTCTGAAGGTGGCAGGGGCAAAATACAGGAAACGAAAGGCTATTTAAAATTTGTACAGAAACCAGATGGCAGTTTTATAACCGTAGACCTTTGGACTTAGAAAATTTCTGATCCACAGCGTCAGCCGAGAACCGCCAAGTGTATATCGAGAACCAGGGGCTCAAAGATGCAACAGTTTTGACTATATAAGTAATTAATCTGGTAAGAAGGCTTCTGTCTTCATGCAGCCGCGCGAGCAACAACACTGGACCGCTCACATAGAAGATGCCACAATATTAAGGGGAGGAGAATTTTTTTGGTAAGGATAAGGGAAAGGAAGGATTTTATTTAATTGTATATAATAATGTGTGACGTCGAAAGTCTATTTACAATTTGTACAGATACCAGATGGCAGTTATAAGAGTCGACGGGTATGAAAGGGAGGCAGTGTTTCGGAAGGGAGTAAGACAGGGTTGTAGCTAGTCCCCTATCTTATTCAGTCTGTATATTG
Source organism: Schistocerca serialis cubense (assembly GCF_023864345.2). Taxonomy (NCBI): domain Eukaryota; kingdom Metazoa; phylum Arthropoda; class Insecta; order Orthoptera; family Acrididae; genus Schistocerca; species Schistocerca serialis. The sequence goes on from NC_064638.1 coordinate 495,336,514, forward strand.
AGCAAGCAGTAATGCAAACAAAAGAAAAATTCGGAGTAGAAATTAAAATCCATGGAGAAGAAATGAAAACTTTGAGGTTCGCCGATGACATTGTAATTCTGTCAGAGACAGCAAAGGACCTGGAAGAGCAGTTGAATGGAATGGACAGTGTCTTGAGAGGAGGATATAAGATGAACATCAACAAAAGCAAAACGAGGATAATGGAATGTAGTCAAATTGAATCGGGTGATGCTGCGCGAATTAGATTAGGAAATGAGACGCTTGAAGTTGTAAATGAGTTTTGCTATTTGGGAAGAAAAATAACTTTGATGGTCGAAGTAGAGAGGATATGAAATGTAGACCGGCAATGGCAAGGAAAGCGTTTCTGAAGAAGAGCAATTTGTTAACATCGAGTACAGATTTAAGCGTCAGGAAGTCGTTCCTGAAAGTATTGGTATGCAGTGTAGTGATGTATGGAAGCGAAACACGGACGATAAATAGTTTGGACAAGAAGAGAAGAGAAGCTTTCGAAATGTGGTGCTACAGAATAATGCTGAAGATTAGATGGGTAGATCACATAACTAATGAGGAGGTATTGAACAGAATTTGGAACAGGGGAAATTTGTGGCACAACTTGACTAGAAGAAGGGATCCTTTGGTAGGACATCTTCTGAGGTGTCAAGGGATCAGTAACTTAGCATCGGAGGGCGTCGTGAAAGGTAGAAATCGTAGAGGGAGACAAAGAGATGAATACACTAAGCTAATTCAGAAGGATGTATGTTGCAGTAGGTACTGAGAGATGAAGAAGCTTGCACAGCACAGAGTAGCTGGGAGACCTGCATCAAACCAGTCTCTGGACTGTAGAACACAACAACAACAATAACAATATAAAAAATCATACATAGTAAAGTGTGTTAAGTTAATGTACTCCTTAAATTTTGATAATCATTCTTATTCTGTTACATGAATGTTCTTAATGCTATATCCATATACTGGTCATTAGCATGCTTACATATCACGGGACTGAGTACATAATTTTTCCTCATTGAACCCTGTATGTTTCTAAGTTTTATGTCATACATACCGCTGCTAACAAACTGCATCTTGCAGTACCTGACATGAATAAGTTCAAGAAGTTTTAATGTTATTTGTAGTATTACTAACGATCTTATTTACTGTGTGTTACACATTTAACACTACAGGGCGCAGTGTATACACATAACTGCCGATTTTGGAGTACTGTTAAACCAGGTCTTCTGCACGAAGAGCCATTGCACTCTCCATATGTGACAGTCTGTTGTGGATTCACAAGCGCCTTAATTCTCGATCCGTTCTTGTTTGAAGGGAGTACATCGAAAGGGCTATCAGAGTACCGTGATGTCTTTACGTGATCGAGACCTCTTTGAACAGAAGTGATTCCTTATGTGAAAGAGTGTAAATGTGTGGAAAGCACTATTTCCATGTAAGATGGTGCAACACCTCATGTCACTCGCCCAGTGAAGGATCTGCTTAATGCAGCCTGCCAAGACCGTGTTATCTGCAGTAGTTTTCCAGATGCAGGGCTAGCAGGATCACATGATCTGTATCCACGTGACTTTCAACTCTGTGGACAGCTAAAAGAATGCATTTACCAAGGACACGTTCGGGCTCTGCCTGACCTGAAGGCTAATATACAGGAACACGTTGTTCAGACTCCACCAGAACTGCAGAAATCAACTGTTAATCACGTTGTTTTACAGGTGCAGTATCTCGTCGACAGTGATTAATAATAAAATCCATATTGTGCCCGCCTCACTTATTTCTGCTTACGTCCCATTCCAAATCCATTACATGTGGGAATATTTCTGTACATATTTCTCGTATTCACAGCGCCAGCACCCGGTGACTGAAATTATAACTCATTTTGTTTGAATGTAAATCGGTTCCGCATTAAGGCATTAGAATATCTAAGACGTTTCTCTGCCATACCACAATTAATGCCCATACTGGACTCTGAGAGCAGTCGTACTTTAATTATAACGACCTGGTACCTCAACCGATACTCAGAACGGAATAAAAAGTGTAGTAACCTTAGTCCTCAAACCGCCCTCTTAAGTTTCCTGTGGCTTTCTTAAGCTACATGCCTTCGGGTGAAAGAGTGGACAGTGAAACCCTTGTTCAAAAGGTAATGGACGACTGCTGCCATTGCAGCCCATATGACGTAACAGACTGTTATTAACAACGCATTAAAGGAAATGATAAATTTCAACGTTGCTTGAATGAAATTCCGCTCTGCGGTGGACAGTGGAGTGATATGAAACTTCCTGGCATATTTAAAGTTTGTGGTGGACCGAGACTTATAACCGGGACCTTTGCTTTCCGCTGGGAAATTATAGCCCTCCTACCTCCCCGGCTAAATAGGCTTTTCTATTTGACCGTGTACCTTAAGTCCCTAATCTGTGGTGAAAGGGCATCTACTCTGATGAATAACGCAAAATTGAGAGAAGTAGATGAAGTTATAACTGAAAAGCCGCTGCTCAGCACTTCAAGAGTGAGGATTATAAAAAAATTCTGTTAATTTTACGTATTTTTATTAGGTAAACTTATTTTTAATTAGCACTAGTTAGTGGAAAATTTGGAAAAAAGATTTTCAAAGTATGTCATTAATGAGAATAACCAACGATCACCTGTTCCGCACCTAAACAAGAATAAATAAATTTAAACTGAGTTGTATACTCGTAAGCAATCGTATGTAAGAGTAGTTGCTGGCGTCATGACATTTGAACAGTACCAAAAGCACACATTTTTAAGTACTTCACACCACACATGTCACAGTAGTCAGATAATAATCAAATACACATACAACATATGATATTAATTTTCAAAGATCAATATAAAGTAAGATAGTTTACTGGCTATGGACAGAAACTTTTTGAACGTTACTCGCCGTAATACTACTGTCGTAATTGTAGCAAGCAGAAAGATTGTTTGAATTTACTCATTGCAAGGACTGTCACTTACCTAGCAGTTAGTCCAACATTTCTTTGTAACAGAAGTTATAAATTATGCCACAAGCTAAAAATTAGAAACTCTGCTTTGACAATGAAATTCAGTGTCCAAGTTACGTAAAGCTTTACCACCAATTTTTTATTGTGAAAGTTGCTCTATTTTTAGCAAATGAATTAATAATAGCTTTTGCGTCGTTCTATTTCTGACATTATCCATACTACAGCCAAAGATTTCATTATTATATCATTGTCCAAAAGTTGGAAAAATTATGTTTTGATTATCTAATAAATTAATGTTCACTTCATTTTCAGTTCATTTTCTGATTATCTCGGTTCGTACGAAAGGATAGGATAGATTGTATTTGGATAACGACTTGGGAAAATTATTTGCGTGACAATGTGTACCAAAACTATGTTATTTATGCAGTAAAATTCTAAATACGCTGGTCAGCCTATTACATTTCTAGTTATAAAAAGTATAAATCTTACTTCACTTTATGATGGCATTGCTTTGTCGAGCGGCTTCATTCAGCGGTAAAATGGGACACAGGTAGACCTTCTAGCCGTACTATAGCCAAGGGCCCACAGTACTCTTCATGTTATGTTAATTACTCTTGCTGCGTTTGTTCTGTGCCCAATAAATGTCATACACATAGCTTGCCCATCTTAAACATCCGCCAAAACAACCGTTTCAGTTTCCACTGCTCCGCACTTCGGAAATAGACTTTCTAATACCTCATTTTTGCATAGCCACACAAGCGAATACACTCAACCAACTACAACAACAGTCTCTTCGCGACTCTGAGCTGCTACACTTTTTTCTCACTCGCACGCCCAGCGATAAGTTATTTACTATTTATAATACTCTTTGAACGATAAGGCATTTACAGTTTCTTATACTCTTTGACAATAGCTTTTCCTTGACTAGGCCAGCATTTCTACTTACAAAATGTTAACATTCCATGCGTATTCTCTTTCTTAAATAACAAAGAGTATTTGTAACTTGACAACATATTTACAAGAATAATACACGGCACAACTAATAAAACAAACTTCGTAAAACACGTAGAAAATGGATGATCATCCACAGAGTTGTGGTGTTATATGTTCCCCCACGTTTCAATAATCTTCATCAACAGATGAAGAAACAAGGAAACGTCCAAACCATCAACACTGTGCATACCATGACCAATATGTTACATAAGTAATAAAATCAGCTTTACACGCAACATCGCATTGTAAGAATATCTCATTGCATTCCATATTTAAAAACTAATACCAGAAACGTGTAATATTCCCAGAAAATACTGTATATAAATGGCATAACAACAGTTACTCCTTCCTTTAAACACTAGGACACAGAAAATAACCATACCTAAAACATTATAAAATCAATATCCTCTATCACACGACATGAGAATGATATGTGTCAATTTTCAATTATTTTCAATTTTATTTCGTGTAAAAGAACATGAAAGTTTCAGTACACAATACTGTACTTCCTGTAAAGTATATGAAATTTCTTTTGCTCACAACAGCGCACTTCTTGTAAGGTATCATGACAATCTGTGTACACAACAGTCCACCTTTAAACTTCACTCTGTTTTCTTTGTGGTGCTTACGTGCCAAGGTCGTCCATAAGCACTATGTTTCACGTTCACCCCACTTACAATATGGGTCCTTCGTCATGAAATTAAACTGTTTCACACATTTTTACCCGCAACCTAAATGACAAGTGTTCGTTCAATTGCTTTTACATCATTATTACATACACGAAATTTCTCAATACCAATAACACTAAATCTTATCTACACACTCTTTAAGAAAGATGGCTTCTTCACAATAACACTTATTTTTATTTTCATTATATATATACCGTATCTAACTCGGAATATGGGTTAATATTATCATTTCATTGAAATACCATTATTTACTATATAATGACAGTTCAAGTTACGTTTATGACTTTGTTTTCTAATTCGAAACTTCAGTCATTTCTGCTTTGGTGATGCTTCAAGTCTACTATATTACGCTGACCTAATTTTTTATTTGACAGTGGGTAAACTAGACAGAAAGCATTAGGGTGCGGAACGCTTTCAATTTTGGATGGTCCGTTATAAATGAATTTAAATTTAGACATTTTATTATCTGTCTCACTGGATTTCTCATGAGTTTTCGGAAGAACAAGGTCGCCAACCTTAAATTTTAGTGACTTCATTCTCTGATCGTGTCTTTTAATTCGTGCCTCAGCACGTATTATCATTTTTTCTCTCACCAACATTTTTTCTGTGAAACGTCTAAGTCTTGTCTTGGTGGAAAATTAATCAAATCTTTTCCTATACTTTTTCGTTTGTTATCTAACATAATTTCAATTGCAATGAACCCTGTACTCTCATGTGAAATGGAATGCATAATTTCTTCAATTTTTGAAACATACTTGTCCCACGCCCTAAAATTACTATGGCAGTATATCCTAGAATACCTACCCAGTTCACGCACGTAGCGTTCGGAAGGGTTACTTTGGGGATCGTATGGCGATATATGAATAACTTCTACATCTTTTTCTTTCACTCCTTCATTCCATACTTATATATAAATTGTGGTCCATTGTCAGATAATATTGCTTTCGTTTTCCCGATTTGTTCGAAATAATCAACTAATTTACTGAATACTGACTTAGCAGTAGCTTTTCGTGAAGGGTATAACTTTACAAACTTGGAAAACGTAGCTAACACCACCAAAATATATGCAACATTTCCAGTAATATATGGTAAAGGCCCAAACAAGTCTGTTGCCTAAATTTCTAGTTTGTCTTTAGGTTTTATGCTTTGCATTGGACCATGGCGAGTCACAGTTGTTACTTTTACTTTCTGACATTTATCAAGAGATCGTACTCTTTGGGTTGCTTTTCTTGTCATATTAATAAATGTTACTGACTCTGCTATATTATCTACACACTTCTTTGGTACGCAATGACTATAGCCCAATGAAAATAGTGAATCACTTCCAGTGCATATTTAGATGGCCAACATACTCTCCAGTTTTCCTTACTTTCACCTTTTCGCAAATATAACACACCATCATACGCGTTGTAATATTTCCTAAACTTTTCTCCTTGTTCGTTTCTAGCATCGAATTTCGTTTTCACTAACTTTAAGCACTCGTCTTCCGACTGATATCGGCGCATGTTCTTACATGTATCTACCACCTTGCTTTTCCCTTCAATGTGTTAGAAATACGTTACTGTGAGCATCTTTCCTGTACTTTCCCTGTAACCCTATCCGTTTGTGTGCAATGGGAACCTTGATAAAGCGTCTGCTACACAGTTGTCTATATCTCTTACATAACAAATTTCGTAATCAAACATCTGTATGTACATCGACCAACTCGTCAGTCTGCCACGCAGTAGGCGACAATCCTTCAAAAATGTTAAGGCCTTATGGTCTTTATGCACTATCACCTTGCGTCCCCATAAAAATCATTTAAATCTCTTAAAACCCCAAACAACAGACAGCATCTCTTTTTCTGATACAGTTTAATTATGCTCACATCTCGTCAAAGTTCTACTCGCGAACTGTATAGAATGACATTCTTTACTTCCTACTACCTCTGTTTCCTGAAAAATATTAACTGCAATGCATAATCTCATGATCTGTTCCCATATAAATCGGTAACGATAAATCAGGATGGTGTAAAATTTGGCTATTTATAAGTTCCTGTCTTAATTTGTCGAAAGCTAACTGACACATTTCATCCATACAAATGTACTATTTTTCTTTAACGTATTACATACTTGTGGGTTATTGGAAGCTTACCCATTTACATATTGCGAAAGAAGTTACATAAGCCAATAAACGAATAAGCTGTTTTTTCGAATTTGCCAATAACCAGCTGTCAAATCAAGACTTGTCATGTATTTCAGGCCACAAAACTTCTGAAGCATATCATCCAAACATTCCGGTCTATCAGTCTCGCACTTCATTTTCTTATACAAATCGCGGCGTCTATCACAATTCTCACTCCCCAGTCTTTCTTATTGACCAAAACAATTAGATTATTATCCTAACTCCTAGATCTTTCAATTATTCCGCATTCCTCCATACGATTTATTTCTCTCTGAACTTCTTCCTTCATAGCTAACATGATTTGATAGATTGGTCCGAAAAATTGTTCATGCTCTACAGTTTCGATGTCATATTCAAAGTCAAGTACTAAACCAGGCTTCTCCGAAAATGTCTCGTTATTTCTGGCTAAAATATTGTGCAATTCCCTTCCCTTTTCTGTTCTACTGATATTGCCAAAACCTTTTCTACTTTGTCTTTCATTTCGTCAACAGATGGGTGCAATTTATTCAAGTTTCTTACATGATAGCGCCCACCTCTTTCACCCGGACGTGCACACATTGGTAACTTAAGTATTCGTAAATTAACTTCACTCCTTTCATCAGTTTCTACTCCTTCATCAAAATACACATTTATCTTCTCGCCTCCAACTAAATAAATCATTTTCTTTCTATCGCTGTCAATAATTACTTTATGCTTAGTCATCCAGCGCACAACTGTAATTATTTCAGTACTTAGCTGAGGAAATCATGTTCAAACAACACATTTTAATAACCGTCTGTAACAACACACATATTTTCTTGGTTTAATTGGCTTTAGCATCTATTATCTTCACACCCTCAACTGGCATCTCAACTACTTAATTTAATTCCTTATATGCTCATAAAATGACTTGGAACACACATATTTGTCTATCACTATCAATTAATATCTGAGTTTCCACAACATGTACATTTACCGGGATAATTATCTGTTCACATCGTCTCGACTCATCACCTCTATCTTCCAATAATAAATCCTGTTCCACTACAGAATACCACCCGGCTCAACCATTCTTTCCGGTGGTTTTTTCTGCCTTCTCGCTACAGCCTGGAACCGCGGGACCGCTATGGTCGCAGGTTCGAATCCTGCCTCGGGCATGGATGTGTGTGATGTCCTTAGGTTAGTTAGGTTTAAGTAGTTCTAAGTTCTAGGGGACTGATGACCTTAGAAGTTAAGTCCCATAGTGCTCAGAGGCATTTGAACCATTTTCTGCCTTCTACTACTAGCTACTACTGTTTTAAACAAAACATGTTTTATTTCCTTAGTATCTGTCGCATCGCCAAGCTGGCTTACTTCATCTGAACATAATACTTATCTGAACAAACATACTCTTGCCTGACAACACAGCTTTCGGCTGTCTTTTCTAATCTGCCGACTTAAAAGAGATCGGGAATGGCATCAACAAACAAATTATTATTTACGCACCTAACGTGCCCCAAACTCTTTCTCATATTCAAGTATCTCAACATTATCCACTTTACGTAACACCTCTTTCAGATTACCTGCCCCTTCCGTCTAACAAACGAAATACTCATCTTCATTACTCATCACTTCCTAATTACTTTCCGTAAAATATACGCTACTTTCTTCTTCCATTCCTCCAAACCATAGTACGTATTTCTTAATTGCGTCAGCCGTTCCTTATCCTCAATTATTTCAACTTCATTTACAGAGACAACTTGCTTATTCGCTACCGGAGGATGCGCTAAACTCGGTGCAGCGGTACTGTCTGTACTCGCACGAGTAGCCACTCCAACAATATTCGTGATTTCGCTTGCTAATACATCTGATTCAACCAGCGCCCGAATCGTAACATTTCTGCATCGTTTTTCATTCTCGCTATTGCAGGTGAACACTTGACCTCGTTTGAGTTCGTTATTCGTTTTGCATCCCTTTGCGTCATCATTGTTGCGGCAGTAAGACTGCCTCTGAAGCCTGTGTGTTCTCACAGTGAGATCCGCAGCAATAGGACCCGCTATTGTGGGGGCCCCCGTTTTCGACTCTACCATTGTCATGGTCCGGTATGGGGGAGGGGGGGTTCCAATGGAGGGGGCTGGGCGAACTATACAATAATCCTGGGTTCGGTATGGGGCAGCTGTGGGGTGGTGGAGTGCTGTGGCCTTTTGTGGGGTTGTGAACCACTGAGGTCGAAGCCTCTCCGTCGTTTCTAGGTCCCCGCTCTTCTACATACATACATGTGCATTAAGAAGGAAGAAGAGTTTTGCATCCGGCTTACGACGACAATGTACAGGATGTTGAATGGTCACGACTTATGAATGGGCATCCTGGATTGTCGTTAAACGACAGAACAGAATCTAAGGTATAATAAAGAGAAAATATTTCAGTGAGCGGTATATAAGGGGCACGCCTAGGGTCGGAAATTACCAGGCGTAGGAAAGTCTAGGAGGATGAAAAACTAAACAAGTCGCTATGGAAGGGGAGGCGGTTCATGTTCATTTATGTTGGTGTTCAGTCACGGATAACATAGCCAGTCAAAGGACACGTCTGTTCTGCTTGAGGTCTGGATCACAAGAGAGGGAGGCAACTGTGTTCTGGTGTTCTGCACGGCAGAATCCTTCAGCATCCACATGTGTGACCTGTATCCCACGCACGCTTTTGGCAAATACCAATGGCGTGAATTTTCTAGCGATTCCGTTAGAGGTCTCTAGGCATTTCTTGTCAGCTGCTTGAACTGGACAGAACTGCCTCGCCTCTGACAGGCAGGCAACTTGTGTCACTTACGTACAGCAGAGGTTGCTCTGGGAGAAAACTTTATGGTCAGTTCTTATGGGACCAAACTAATGATTTCGTCGGTCTCTAGGCTTACACACTACTTACCCTAACTTAAACTAACCTACGCGAAGCACAACACACACACCCATGCCCCAGGGAGGACTCGAAACTCAGACGGCGGGGAGCCGTGTGAACCGTGGCAAGGGGACCACGCAGATACCTGGGAGAAAACTTGTAAAGATTTGACTGGGGCCTTTGAAATAAAATTTTTTAAACCAGTTACCTAAAATATTTCCTGACCATCTATACATCACAATACTTGAGCTTACCTAGAAAAATTTCATGATTCACACAGTCAGAAACCTTTGTGTGGTCACAAAAAATCCCAATGGGTAATTTTCAGTTATTCAGAGCTTTTAATATATAATCAGTGAAAACATATGTAGCATTTTCTGTTGAAAAGCCTTACGAAAACTGTGATGTCACAGCCAGACACCACACTTTCTAGGTGGTAGTTTAAATCGGCCGCGGTCCATTTAGTACATGTCGGACCCGCGTGTCGCCACTGTGTGAAAGCAGACGTAGCGCCACCACTAGCCAGGTCTCGAGATACGATATAGCACTCGACCCCAGTTGTACGGACGACATTGCTAGCGACTACACGGACGAAGCATCTCTCATTTGCCGAGAGACAGTTAGAATAGCCTTCAGCTGAGTCAATGGCTACGACCTAGCAAGGCGCCATTAGCCTTACATAGTTTGATAGTTATCGTATGAAATGTCTCATCAAGAATGCTGTATTCATATGAAGGAATAAAAGTTAAGTATTCGAGGGGCTGTATACTTTTCTTATTAGCGTTCACTACTTATCCTGTCCCAGAATTCACGCCCGTCTGCGTTAGATAGCGTGCATTTCGGCCTCCTCTATCTACAAGGTGTTGGCACATTTGCCAACACATCAAAAACCATACTGACATTTTGTTAGTACTTCATTTTTACAAATATGTAAAGCTGCTCTTCAGTACATTACTATTTCAAAAATTTTGGATAAAGCTGTCAGAAGTGAGACTGGGCGGTACTTGTTAGCATCAGATCAATCCTCCTTCTGATGCAATAGTTTAACAATAGTATATTTCAGTCTATCCGGTGCTACTACAAATGTGAGCAACTACAAATGTTTCAGTGAGCTACTACAAATGTGGCTAAGGATCCTACTTACCTGTTGGAGAAAAGCTTTTTGTAGTCTGTTGGAAAGGCCCTCAATCCCATGCGAGCTTTTACTTTTGAGTGAATTTATTATTTTCCTAACGTCAGTAGCAATGGTGAGTTGAATTTCAATATCATGAAACTTGCAAAGGTATTCCATCATTCATATACAATCTTGCATTTGTAGATCAACAGTTGGATTCTATTTTCTCTACAACACTTAAAAAACATTATTAAAAATATTTTCTACTTCTGATCTTTCGCTAACGAAATTTTTAATGCACTTTACTTTTTTAAAATTTGAAAAATATTTATTGTCCTTAATAATAAACTGGAAAGTTGCAGACGACACACCAGTATTCAAGGAAGGTAGTAGGAGTAATCCACTTAATTACGGGCCCATATCATTAACGTCAATTTGCTGCAGGAGTCTGGAACATATATTATGTTCGAACATTATGAATTACCTCCAAGAAAACAGTCTATTGACACACAGTCAACATGAGTTTAGAAAACATCGTTCTTGTGAAACACAACTGGCTCTTTATTCGCATGAAGTGTTGAGTGCTATTGACAAGGGACTTCAGATCGATTCCGTATTTCTGGATTTCTAGTAGACTTTTGATACTGTACCACCCAAGCTGCTTATAGTAAAATTGCGTGCTTATGGAATATCGTCTCAGTTATGTGACGGGATTTGTGACTTTTTGTCACAGAGGTCACAGTTCGTAGTAATTGACGGAAAGTCGTCGAGTAAAACAAAAGTGATTACTGGCTGGTGGTGTTATAGGCCCTTTGCTGTTCCTTATATATATAAACGTTTTGGGAGACAAACTGAGCAGCCTTCTTAGTTTGTTTGCAGATGACGCTGTAGTTTATTGACTAATAAAGTAGTCAGAAGATCAAAACAAACTGGAAAACGATTTAGAAAAGATATCTGAACGGTGCGAAAATTGGCAGTCGACCCTAAATAGCCGACCATAGTGACCGAGCGGTTCTAGGTGCTTCGGTCCGGAAGCGCGCTACTGCTACGGTCGCAGGTTCGAATGCTGTCTCGGGCATGGATGTGTGTGATGTCCTTAGGTTAGTTAGGTTTAAGTAGTTCTAAGTGTGATGACCTCAGATGTTCAGTCCCATAGTGCCTAGAGCCATTTGCACCATTTTTTGACCCTAAATAACGAAAATTGTGAGGTCATCCACATGAATGCTAAAATGAATCCGTTAAACTTCGGTTACACGATAAATAAATCAAATATGAAGGCCATAAATTCAACTAAATACCTAGGAATTACAATTACGAACAACTTAAATTGGAAGTAACAGACAGAAAATGTTGTGGGGGAGGCTAACCAATGACTGAATTTTATTGGCAGGACGCTTAGAAAATGTAACAGATCTACTGATGAGACTGCCTACACTACGCTTGTCCGTCCTCTTTTAGAATACTGCTGCGCGGTGTGGGTTCCTTACCAGATAGGAATGACGGAGTACATCGCGAAAAAGTTCAGACAAGGGCAGCACGTTTTGTATGATAGCGAAATATGGGAGAGTGTGTCACTAAAATTATACAGGATTTGGGCTGGACATCATTAAAAGAAAGGCGTTTTTCGATGCTACGGAATATTCTCACGAAATTCCAATCCCCAACTTCCTCCTCCGAATGCGAAAACACTTTGTTGACACCAACCTACATAGGGAAAAACGATCACTACGATAAAATAAGAGCTCGCATGGAAAGATATAGGTGTTCGTTCTTTCTGCTCGCTATACGAGATTGCAATAACAGAGAATTATGAAGATGGTTCGATGAACACTCTGCCAGGCACTTACATGTGATTTGCAGAGTATGCATGTAGATGTAGAATCTGTTACTCCATGTTCCATAACGGTTTCGAATTTTTCAGTAAAACGTATCTTAACACTTAAGGGGAGTTGGAACGTCCTATGCTGACGATGTTAAATTTAGTGACTTGACTTCCCTGTATCTTAGGAATCACTGCAGCCACTGACATTAAACTTTCACTGGACATTAAACTGCATGTTTTGAGTTTGCTGAACTACAATAATTGCGTTTCAGCCAGTGCTTTCGGAAATACAATTTTTAATTACAAGGTTAAAATGTTGTGTACTTTTTTCTACGTTATCCTAAGTAATTTTAATTATACATAACATTATATTCCTCTTTTAGTTCATTAGACTCAGGATATGTATGTTATTAATCCCTGAAAATCTGAATACTCCACTCGAAGTGGTTTCTGAGATTTAGGGAAAAATGCAACATAAAACGTAAATTTTCAGGAACGACTTCTAAAGTTTCAAAAGACTGTAACTCACTTAATATGTGCTTAATTTTTTATTTTTAGTCACTCAAAAGCACCCCGCACCATACCGTACATCTTGATGTTTTTCCATGTTTTTCCTCGTTTTCTTCTATCTGAACTCCTTACTGGCCTTCTAAGTCTTCTGATTTGACGCTACTTCGGCTGACACATCTACATACCTTTAAAAATTATATTGTGAATAAACCTCAATACATCAGCACCCCTTGTTAATAAAACTTAACAACAACTAACGACATTTGCTCCTATTATTTTCTTTTTGTGTTGGACACAAAGTATACCACCACTCCCATCACCCTTGGTAGAATGGGGTCATTGAAACTGTATTGGTAGTGGTACGATTAACTTACAGTTTCCTACATTTAGAACTAGCTGCCATTCGTCACAGCAACCAGAAATTTTGTACCTTTCTACAGTCACTCAAGGACGACACCTGCCCGTACATCACAGCATCATCACCAAACAACCTTAGATTTCTGCCCGCCCTTTCCTCCAGATTATTTATGTGTGCACAAAATAATAGCGGTCCTGCCACACTTCCCTGTGGCCCTTCTGACGATATCCTTGCCTCCGGTTAACACTCGCCATGGAGGAAACTTACTGGGTCCTATGGCTTAAGAAGTCTTCGAGCCGGCCAAATATCTTGAAACCTTTTCCATGTGCTCGCACCCTTATTAACAGTCTGCAGTGTGGCACCGTGTGAAATGTTTTTCGGAAATCAAGAAATATCGAATCTGCCTTCATCTGTAATTTATAGTTCGGAGTGTATCACGTGAGTAAAGTACAAACTGATTTTGGGACGAGCGATTGTTTCTAAAGCCGTGATGATACTTGGGTATTAGCTTTTCGGTCTCAAGGAAATTTATTATATTTGAACTCAGAACAGGCTCAAGACTTTTGCATCAAACAGGTGTCAAGGATATTGCCCTGTAATTTTACTGGTCTGTGCTGTACCCGTTCTTATATATAGGAGTCACCTGCGCCTTATTCCCAACCCTTCAGGCCTTGGCGCTGAACGAGAGTTTCGCTCTCAGTAATTGCAAGCCAAGTAAGAGGCCATTCCGTAGGGGGGGACCGTGTAAAATCAAATTGGGATTCATGGAGACTTATTTGTTTTCAGCTCTTTCGATTGTTTCTCTACACCAGGGATACCCATTACGATGTCCACATGGAAGTGCGATTGTCAGACGACGGTATGTTTCTGCTACTCTGATGCATGAACGATTTCTTAAAACTTCGGTTTCCGTTTTGCTATTCTCTATTGACACGTCAGACTGGTCATGGATTGACTGAATGGAAGCCCTAAATCCGCTTTGCTACTTTACATAGGACCGGATTTTGTCGGGTCTCGGTCAAATCTTTCGCGGATAAAGCTTTTTACAAACATACGAATCTCAATTCACTTTTGACTGTTGTTATTTGCGTGTTCTCTTTTGAACCGAGAGTATATCTTTTGCTTTCTCGGTATTTTCCGAATTTCGCTGTTAAACCACGATGGGTCTTTTCCGTCCTTAATCCAATTACCAGGCGAATGCTTCTCCAGAACGCTATTTACAATCTGTTTAAGCTTTGCTAATAATTCCTGTCAATCTCAGTCATACAGAAAATAAATAGTGTAAATTCATTGTCTAAATGAGATGCTAACAACTGCTTATCTGCTCTTTCTAGCAGAAACACGCTTCCACCCTTCTTTACCGGTTTGTTAACTTTAGTAACCACAGTCATTAAGATGACGTCATGATTACTAATCCCCGTCTCTATTCTGACGCCGCTGTAGATGAGATCAGTCCTACTTGTAGCCACCAGGTCTTAGGTATTTCCACTGTGTGTCGACAGCCGAATTAGCTGTTCAACACAGATTTCGAGAAACGTATTGAAAAGTACTTGGCAGGAGTGTCTGTCTATACCCCTGCAATGAAGGCATTAGATGTCTCAGTCTATACTCGTTAGGATAATATCCCTCGAATCAGCACTGCATGATCTGGGTATTTACGAGCTACTGACGGTAAACTCTCTGTGACTCAAATACTGACACACCGGAATCTGGTGGCCGGTATAAATATCCAATAACTGACTTGATTCACCTACCCCTATTGTATGGGACCATATTACTTCACTGTAAAGCTCAATTTCGACCTCAATGGAGACAATAGTCTTGTGCACTGAAACGAACACGCCCCCTCCTATAATGGAATAACATCTGATCCCTTACGGAAGGGTAATTTAAGACATTACCGAGTAATAATTGAGTATGTAGTATTAAATGTAATCTGACATTCTGGTTAGTGTGCTTAATGATAAGGAAATTTTATTCGAAAACGGTTTGGCAGTACACAGTTAGTGGTAGTCAAAATGACACCCACATGCAAAAACTGATAATGTCTGGTGTTACTTTGTGTATTTTACAAAAGGCAAATGGTAATAGGTTTTAACTACACCGTTCATCATTCACAATTAATTCATTATTTTTCATATAAAATTTGGCAGCAATAACTTGGTCCCATGTAGTGTAACGTAAAGAAGACGTGCTTGCAGGTAAAGTAAAGGAAGACTTAAGTTCTTTAGTAGTTATCAGGAAATTTCAGTCTATATGCAAAAATACACAACTTGCGAAACACTTGTAAGGGCTCAGTCAGATCGATGTAACTGAGAATACCAAACATTTGCAAAGTAGCTAGGTGTGACCGGTCACAGGCTTTTTCGATTGTCTGGAGTTTAGTAGGTACACTACATTAAAATAGCTCACATGTCTGACAAAGGAAGCTGAGGTACAACTAAGGAAATTGAAAGAACAATGGAATCGTCTAACATCATTTACCCCCTAAGAAAGTTATCGTAGAGACTATGATGATAAAATTGGACTAGTAACAGCTAGAACAGAGACTTAGAAACGATTACTATCTGCTCGTGAACAGAACGGGAAGTAGCTCCAAAATGTGGTTTATTGTAGAGAACGCTTCACCATGTTATTTGTTTAAGTCTAGATGTAGATGCATAACTTACATAATATTTCTTTTTTGGCATGTGCATGCATAGACAAATTGTCTAATAAATGGGTATTGAATATTGGTCCTTCTCCTTTCTGTCCAAGCGAACTAAACACTTCGGTGAAAGGCCTTATTGAGTTGCAAGTTGTTAATATTCTACCGTTCATATGGCCTGAGACTAATTTCATTGCAATTTTATTAACTACAGATCTACAATGTTCTGCTATTCCGATGACTTTTACACTTATTCTGATTTTCATGTTGCGAAATGTAGTTTTTAAGCTCTACTCTAGAACATCAAATCGAACGATGAGAAGTGCTTCTTCTATATTCTAACTTTATCACAAGTCGTATATAACATTTAGTAACAAACTGCAAGAGAAAAAGTGCAGCGCTGCTGGAAACCTATGGCAATCTGCAGCAATGTACATCTCAAGAAGTGCCGGATCCAGGTGCTTTAATATTTCAGAGGGGCAGCTAAGGCATGTCAGGCAACAGTAGATATGCGGGATACTGTGTCTCATAAACCCCACGTGGAGGGGGATTAGGTAGGTGAAACATGGTACTTGTACTAATTTCTAGTCTGGGAGGAGCGTGAACATACCGAATGTTAGATGGACTTCTGCTACATGCGATCTGTCACGTAAGGATGCTTTTACCATGCGAAATACGCGTAATGCGTACTTAGCAACGGCACTTATACTATACCCATATACATTCTGTATAATCTATAACTATTCACAATGTACTACTACAGCTTTGTTTAAACTCAAAGCACAGAAAAGGAATTTCTAGGTAATTACTTTACCACTGTTCCAAGTTGTTGCGAACAAATCGTTTTTCGGACTGCCCTTAAAAAAAGCCCACCGCTTTTTTAAATTCGTCTTATACTTACTCTGATGGTTGACACGGTCTTCTTGATATTTCGTCTACTTATTGGATTTGCACTAACAACGCTCACAGTATCTGAAATTATTGCCTACTTATGATGGCAAATATATTTTTATGAATTTTAAAAATCAATGTAGAAGCTGCTATTGACACACGTGCATGAATTCTCCGCCACTTGTAGGCCCAGAAATTAGTTCTATATCTGTTATCTATCTACGTTTCCATCTATACTCTGCAATCCACTGTTAATTGCATGGCTGAGGGTACGTCTCACAGCCAGTCCTGGTATTATGACTTATAACCCTTATGTAAACAATCCCCACTTGTCGTCCTTACCTCCCACACTCTCTCTCCCCTCTCCCTGTAGGTCATGTGATGTTATCCTGGGGTTATTTCGGATATAATTTGCTATTAAAGTTGGCTTACATGTGTTATTCCAAAATTTTATCCAATTAACGTAATTTGTGACACAGTTTGGCCAACACATTATGATGTCACTACAAATATGGCTGCCTAATATGGCGGAAATCAACCCTTCAGAATATTTTTGCTCCAATGCGGCCCCCGCCCCCTGACCCCGACCAAAATGGTAGTTCCAAAAAATATAGCACTTCAAGCGCTATAGCCACCTCTCAACCACAGTGTCCTGGAATTCTAACCATCAGATGGATTCGGCACTCATGCTCTGAATGTTGTAGTGAAGGCTCTATGAGCATGAAGCATCAGCAGAGACCAGCCACTGTGACGTCACAGTAGCTTTATCGCTTTAAGTTGTTGGCTCAGCATCTCTGTGTATATTGTCATACACTGAAAAATCGAGTATCGATTGCAAATTTCAGGGAAAGCCTACAGCAGTTAGACTGGGATGAGGTGTACAGTGTACCTGATGCCAATTTAAAATATAATTTATTTCATGACACTTTTGTAAATGCATTTGAAAACTTCTTCCCCAAGAAAATAGTTAAACATACTCATAAGAAACCATGTAACAAACCATGGCTTACTAAGGGTATAAAAATACACTCCTGGAAATTGAAATAAGAACACCGTGAATTCATTGTCCCAGGAAGGGGAAACTTTATTGACACATTCCTGGGGTCACACTGACGGAACCACACTGACAGAACCACAGGCACATAGACACAGGCAACAGAGCATGCACAATGTCGGCACTAGTACAGTGTATATCCACCTTTCGCAGCAATGCAGGCTGCTATTCTCCCGTGGAGACGATCGTAGAGATGCTGGATGTAGTCCTGTGGAACGGCTTGCCATGCCATCTCCACCTGGCGCCTCAGTTGGACCAGCGTTCGTGCTGGACGTGCAGACCGCGTGAGACGACGCTTCATCCAGTCCCAAACATGCTCAATGGGGGACAGATCCGGAGATCTTGCTGGCCAGGGTAGTTGACTTACACCTTCTAGAGCACGTTGGGTGGCACGGGATACATGCGGACGTGCATTGTCCTGTTCGAACAGCAAGTTCCCTTGCCGGTCTAGGAATGGTAGAACGATGGGTTCGATGACGGTTTGGATGTACCGTGCACTATTCAGTGTCCCCTCGACGATCACCAGTGGTGTACGGCCAGTGTAGGAGATCGCTCCCCACACCATGATGCCGGGTGTTGGCCCTGTGTGCCTCGGTCGTATGCAGTCCTGATTGTGGCGCTCACCTGCACGGCGCCAAACACGCATACGACCATCATTGGCACCAAGGCAGAAGCGACTCTCATCGCTGAAGACGACACGTCTCCATTCGTCCCTCCATTCACGCCTGTCGCGACACCACTGGAGGCGGGCTGCACGATGTTGGGGCGTGAGCGGAAGACGGCCTAACGGTGTGCGGGACCGTAGCCCAGCTTCATGGAGACGGTTGCGAATGGTCCTCGCCGATACCCCAGGAGCAACAGTGTCCCTAATTTGCTGGGAAGTGGCGGTGCGGTCCCCTACGGCACTGCGTAGGATCCTACGGTCTTGGCGTGCATCCGTGCGTCGCTGCGGTCCGGTCCCAGGTCGACGGGTACGTGCACCTTCCGCCGACCACTGGCGACAACATCGATGTACTGTGGAGACCTCACGCCCCACGTGTTGAGCAATTCGGCGGTACGTCCACCTGGCCTCCCGCATGCCCACTATACGCCCTCGCTCAAAGTCCGTCAACTGCACATACGGTTCGCGTCCACACTGTCGCGGCATGCTACCAGTGTTAAAGACTGCGATGGAGCTCCGTATGCCACGGCAAACTGGCTGACACTGACGGCGGCGGTGCACAAATGCTGCGCAGCTAGCGCCATTCGACGGCCAACACCGCGGTTCCTGGTGTGTCCGCTGTGCCGTGCGTGTGATCATTGCTTGTACAGCCCTCTCGCAGTGTCCGGAGCAAGTATGGTGGGTCTGACAAACCGGTGTCAATGTGTTCTTTTTTCCATTTCCAGGAGTGTATCTTGTAACCGGAAAAGGGAAGTGTATCTGACAGCAAGAAAGAGTAGTGACCCAGAAACTATCAAACATTATAAAAACTACTGTGCTATATTAAGAAAAGTTATTAAAAAATCCAGAAGTATGTGTATCATGTCTGAAATCAGCAACACTGATAATAAAATTAAAACAATTTTCAATATTATTAAAAGAGAAACAGGCCAACCAAGAGCACAGGAAGACAGTATTACATCAAATTGAATGAAAACTGTACGAACAAAAAGTCAGAAGTTGAAAATATTTTTAATCATCATTTTCTAAATGTTGTGGATATAGTAGGATCCAGGTGTTCATTAGAAGATGCTAGGCTGTTAATGGAAGAGGTCATACCTATGCAATTTGATACAAATTGATATCTTACCCACTTCTCCCTCTGAAATTAGGAAAATAATAAACTTGCTTGAAAGCCAAAACTCACATGGAATTGATGGCATTTCCAGCAAATACTAAAAGCTTGTTCTCAACAGATACGTAAGATTCTCAGCCATCTGTGTAATAGCTCTCTGGAACAGGGCATTTTCCCTGATAGACTGAAATATGCTGTTGTTATACCTTTGCTGGCTGGTGTGGTTGTGTGGTTCTAGGCGCTTCAGACTGGAACTGCGTGACCGCTACAGTCGCAGGTTCGAACCCTGCCTCGGGCATGGACGTGTGTGATGTCCTTAGGTTAGTTAGGTTTAAGTAGTTCTAAGTTCTAGAGGACTGATGACCATAGCTGTTAAGTCCCATAGTGCTCTGAGCCATTTGAACCATTTGTTATACCTTTGCATAAAAAAGGGGATCGATCTGGTGTCAACAATTACCGTCCAATCTCCCTTCTAACAGCTTTATCCAAAATTTTTGAGAAAGTAATGTATTCAAGAGTAGCTTCACATATCTGTAAAAATGAAGTACTAATAAAATGTCAGTTTTGTTTCCAGAAAGGTTTTTCAACAGAAAATGCCATATATGCTTTCACCAGTCAAGTTTTGAATGATCTGAATAACCGAACATCACCCATTGGGATTTTTTGTGATCTCTCAAAGGCATTTGATTGTGTAAATCATGAAATTCTGCTAGACAAGCTCACGTATTGTGGCATGAGTGGGACAGTGCACAAATGGTTTAATTTGTACCTAACTGGAAGAGTGCAGAAAGTTGAAATAAGCAGTTCTCCTAATATGCAAAGACAGCACATTCCTCAAACTGGGGAACTATCAAGAATGGGGTTCCACAAGGGTCGGTCTTGGGTCCTTTGTTATTCTTAATATATATTAATGACTTGCCATTCTATATTCATGAAGAGGCAAAGTTAGTTCTCTTTGCTAATGATAGAAGTATAGTAATCACACCTGACAAACAAGAACTAACTGATGAAATTATCAATAATGTCTTTCAGAAAATTACTAAGCGGTTCCTTGTAAACGGACTCTCACTGAATTTTGATAAGACACAGTACATACAGTTCCGTAGAGTAAATGGTATGACGCCATTAATACATATAGACCTTAATCAGAAGCATATAGCTAAGGTAGAATATTAAAAATTTCAAGATGTATAGACTGATGAGAGATTAAATTGGAAGGAACACATTGATGATCTGCTGAAACGTTTGAGTTCAGCTACTTATGCAATAAGGGTCATTGCAAATTTTGGTGATAAACATCTTAGTAAATTAGCTTACTACACCTATTTTCACTCATTACTTGCATATAGCATCATATCTTGGGGTAATTCATCACTGAGGAATAAAGTATTTATTGCACAAAAGCGTGTAATCAGAATAATAGCTGGAGTCCACCCAAGATTCTTCTGCAGACATTTATTTAAGGATCTAGGGATATTCACAGTAGCTTCTCAGTATACAGGGTGAGTCACCTAACATTACCGCTGGATATATTTCGTAAACCACATGAAATACTGACTTAATTATGTTGTTAAATTAACTTAATTATGTCATGTATTGGAAAATTTGACTCGTTCCACATAATTACGAAATATCGTATTCATGATCCATGGAACTAGTATTAATCTAATCTAATCTACAGGTCAACTTGAGCTCAAGCGGCAAAGATGTTACAAAAAGCGACAGCTGACCACTAGAACATGAATGGCAGCCACCTGTAACAGCATACCAGTTGTTAAAAGTTATGATAGTGTAGCGATGCAAGTGGTACCAAATTTGCTATAAAAGTCAGTAAGTTACTCAACGGACAGTATTTTTCAATACAGGTATTTCGTTCATTCCAAGTAAGTGTCGATTCGTGACCTCATCTCCAGACACGTGTTGACTGTAATCTGAATCCGTTTTAGCAGATTAATAATTTCTCTCAGGCGATAAAATATTATTGATTATGAAATAGAAGTTCTTGAAGTTTATTAGGAATGGAAATGTTTAATTAGTAATTACACGCCATACTTTATTTGTTTAATATAAAGGTGTTTTGAATTTTGTATGCATAACGAAAATGTGAATTTATGTGCGGCTTTTACTCTGAGACGAGTTATCACTTAGACTGTAAAAAGTGCGCGTGTACAAGTCGCTCACCTATGTAGTGAAGTTTATTTTGTGATCTTCACCCGAAGGGAGAGTAAGTCCAGTTCCATTTTAACTTTACGTGGGATATACACATCACGTTATTACAAAAGAGTCGTTTAACCCATTAGGGAAACCCGAAAAATGCGCGGTCGATTTGAAATACGCTACACGCCAGTGCGTGATCGAGTTGTCCAGTAAATCGCGTACAATAATTGCAAATACGTTTGGATTTACGTACGAAGTTGGATATTAATTTTGAGACAAGTGCTGATTTTCACAAAAAATGGACCCATAGTTTATACAAAATATCGAGGTCCAGTTTTAATTGAGGCACGTGTCACCTTGTTGATTACGTTGCCTAGCAACACTGAAAAGCAGCTTAATTCATTAGAATGATTTGCCATGAGTAAGGCCCATTACACACGCAAAATGTTACACGAAGTTTGCTGTCGACGTAAGAGTGTGAGAGTGTTTTGCTTTTCGTAAATGCCAATAAACCGGCAGTTTAAAAAGTCAAATTATTAACTACTGTGTAACTTCATTGATTGTTCTACACCACTACGGAACTTGTTGAATCGTGTATTTTCATAAGAGATCTCAAGAACCCGGGATAAACAAGAAGAAGAAAATGACTAAAGAAGAGACATCGGTATATTTGATGCCGCAACGTGGGGATTGAAAAGGATATTCTAACAACTTCAGGCCCAAGGCACGAAATTCGACCCACCGGTAAGGATGAGTACTCACAGCTAACGTGAGACACCCGCAAGTATGAGTAGGGTAGACATAGTATAAAAGAACAGTTCTACTGTTGGTGTAAGTATATTTTGAGTTGATATTTTAATTGTGTATAAGGATTTAGGTAAAATGTGCACATGGACAAGGAGAGCACTAGATAATGCAACCAGAGTTTGCAAGTGACAGATGAGGGGAGTGAAAGTGGATATAATCTTCATGAGGAGGTAACTAGGGATCCAATTATGGACCAGCAATCGCAAAATTTGAGTGCGGAAAATCTTGGTGAAAGAGTCCCAAATGTAATAAATGTAGGACAGCAATCACATAATTTATGTGTTAGTAACGTCACTGACGTTGAGGTGACAGTAGGAGCGCACCCGAAGACATGTAGAAATAGTAATTTACAGGAGTCTATAAATACCAAAGTTACACAGGAAAGTGTGAATCTTACATCAAATGTTACAGAGCTTAAAGATGATGTGACTATTACATTCATGGCGAGTATGGAACGTCAGTTAACTGAAAATATGCGACATTTAAATGATAATTTTGATACTGAATTTGATTCCCAAACTGAAAAATTCGACACCCAACTGTGTTTACTCAATGAAAAATTTGACAACAAGTTCGAGTCACTTAAGGATGATAATAGACAATTAAATGAGATATTCGATAACTTAAAAGTAGAGTGGGATGAAAGATTAAATATTAAATTTAGTGAATTAGAAATAAAAGTTTCCATGGATATGACTAACCTACACACCGAATTTATGGGTAAAATTAATGAGATGGAGAATAAATGTGAAACTATTTCAAAGGGTCTTAGTGATTAGTCAGATAAAATCTGTAATTGTGAAAGTAGTTACTTGAAGGCCAATGTACAAATTGAGGATCTGTCTAAAAAGATGTGAGAATACGAAATACACACTTGCAAGGGCATAGATAAATATTTAAAGGAGCAAATTAAAAAATTAGATGATGATCTTTCTGAGTGAATAGAAGTTAAAAATAAGGATATCGAAGAGAAAGTCAGTACCACTCTCGAGTTGAAACAAGCTGAGGTAGTTAAGGAAAAACAGATGGCAAATGATGAACTTATGAAGTTATTTTCTAGTGAGTTTCAGGCTATTAAAGATAAAGTAATTGAAGAATTACCTAAGTGGCACAGTGACACAAATTACAAATTTTCAGAATTAGAACAAAAATCTTCAGGAAATGTATTGATTAAAGACAACTGTTCCGAAGACAGGCTTAGGAATAATAAATCATGTAATGAAGTAAAAAGTAACTGTTGTGGGAATGCATCCGATAAATTTTGTGACTGTTATGAAAATGAAAATGACACTTTTGCCCAAATTGGGTGCTTGTCGGACTTTTCGTCTTTAGAGCTGAGACAAGCATATTCAAAAGTAGACAGTTTCATACGTTTCCGACTGAAAAAGATGACATCCTTCCAAAAACTTTCATCAACAATTTTAAGCGTATTTCTCCTTGCAGTTGGTCTGAACATGATAGACTTCAAATTATTGTGTCCAAGATCACAGGTGGCCTTGTAACTTAGCAATAAAGTCGCGAAGGGAATAACTACTAAATTTCGACCATACTGTACGTATTGCTGAAGTACATGAAGCACCGAATATGACATCTACCGAAAGATTAAACTAGAACCGGTCACCGAAAGCCTTCCTAGGATGACTGGAGAGGATGAGGAGGGCAGGCATCATTTTGAAGTTAATGTACAGAGGTATAATCATGATTTGGATCTAAGGGAGGAGCTGATTGAAGAAACAACTTAAATTTAGAATAAGTGTGGACGAATTTTGCAGGCAGCAGTTCAAGCAGTAATAAATGGTATTGAGGTTGAAATTTTGTTTGACACTGGAGCAACTATTAGCGTAATGACGCAAGATTGTTTTAAACTAATTAGTTGTGGAGCAAAAGTGCTTACATTTCCTGTTACTGGATGTACTGCATCTGGAGCATTTAGTGCGAAAGCGCAAAAGGTCTCAAAGCAGGCACGAGTCAACATCATGATGCGGGGGGCTTCAATAGAAAGTACCTTCTTCATTGTTCAAAGAATGACCTTACCATGTGTTTGGGGTCTAGATTTTTTGTTTAATGGTGGAGCAGTCATCAGTTTAAAAGAAGGAACATGTACCTTGGACTTCGAAGGCGACGTTTTGACAGTCTCTATGATAAAGGGTAAAATAGTCCCGGATCAGTACTGCATGAAGTTACTGGTTAGCTATATTGGTACTGACTGTAACTTAGTTGGTGACATTTACTGTATTGAATATACTGGAGAATAAATATGTCAAGTTACACTTCAGGAGAAAATGTCCGAATCCGAATTCCTATCTGCAAGTCAACGAGAAGATTTGTGTTGCTTGTTAAGTAACTGTCTGCCCTTATTTAGCAAACGTCCCGGAACAATGAAAGGTTTTGAATACGACAGTAAGACGTATCCACACGAATCTTTTTGTCGCACTTCTTATTCTTTTTCTTGGTCAAAGACAGAGGCAGTCAAGAAAGAAATTAATAAAATGTTAGTGGGGAATTATAAGAGCCCTCTCATTCTGAATATTGTAGCCCTCTTTTGGTGGTCCTCAAAGCGAATGGTGACGTCAGATTAGTTCTATACGCCAGAGAGATAAACAAGATAATCATACCGGTACAGACAAGACCTGAGAATTTGGATGAGTTAATTCAGGTATTACGTGGTGCCCGCTTCCTGATATTACTTGATATGAGAAGTTCATACTGGCAAACAAATATCTCTATTGAATCTCGAAAGTATACTGCTTTCATTTTTATGGGCAGAAGTTACCAATTTACTGTTATGCAATTTGGACTGAATACTAGTGGAGGTCTATTTATATCGGCGCTAGACACTGTACTTGGACGAGATTTGCTCGATAGAGTTACCTTGTATGTGGACGACTTATTGATCGCTACCGAAACTTGGGAGTAGCGTCTCGATCTGCTTGAAAAAGTATTTCAGAAATTCTTAGATTATGAAGTAAAAGTAAATTTAATGAAATCTAGATTCGCCAGAAGTCAACTGAAGTTCCTAGGACATATAATTACGCTGGACGGTATTACGCCGAATCCTAAGAATATGAGTGCTATCAAAGAGTGCCCCTATCCTGAAAATAAAAAGGAATTAAAATCTTTCATGGGATTAGCCTCATTTATCCACCGATTTTTGCCTAATCAATCAATCAGCCAAGAATGTCTATTACAATTACTGCAAAAGAACATCATGTGGAAATGGACTCCTGAGTATAGTCAAGTGTTTGACAAAATCCGAGACGCTTTAGTTAACGCCCCTTTGTTACATCATCCGAAACTTGAACAGGTTTTCTGCATTGCCACTGATGCGTCTGAAACAGGCCTAGGCGCTACGCTCTTCCAAATAGATGATCTACTATATATGAATACCATTAAAATTATAGGATTCGCAATTAGAAAGCTCTCTAAATGTGAAAGGGCATACTGTGCCACAGAGTTAGAGGTACTAGCTGTGGTATGGCCGCTTAAAAAGTTAGATATTTTGTCTGTGGAAAAAAATAACCATATTTTGTGACCATACAGCTTTGTCTTATACTTTGACGGGAAGAATGTTTCACTCAAGGTTAACCACATGGGCCTCGTTACTTCAAGAAAATAACATTTCAGTGCAATATACAATCCTGGAAATTGAAATAAGAACACCGTGAATTCATTGTCCCAGGAAGGGGAAACTTTATTGACACATTCCTGGGGTCAGATACATCACATGATCACACTGACAGAACCACAGGCACATAGACACAGGCAACAGAGCATGCACAATGTCGGCACTAGTACAGTGTATATCCACCTTTCGCAGCAATGCAGGCTGCTATTCTCCCATGGAGACGATCGTAGAGATGCTGGATGTAGTCCTGTGGAACGGCTTGCCACGCCATTTCCACCTGGCGCCTCAGTTGGACCAGCGTTCGTGCTGGACGTGCAGACCGCGTGAGACGACGCTTCATCCAGTCCCAAACATGCTCAATGGGGGACAGATCCGGAGATCTTGCTGGCCAGGGTAGTTGACTTACACCTTCTAGAGCACGTTGGGTGGCACGGGATACATGCGGACGTGCATTGTCCTGTTGGAACAGCAAGTTCCCTTGCCGGTCTAGGAATGGTAGAACGATGGGTTCGATGACGGTTTGGATGTACGGTGCACTATTCAGTGTCCCCTCGACGATCACCAGTGGTGTACGGCCAGTGTAGGAGATCGCTCCCCACACCATGATGCCGGGTGTTGGCCCTGTGTGCCTCGGTTGTATGCAGTCCTGATTGTGGCGCTCACCTGCAGGGCGCCAAACACGCATACGACCATCATTGGCACCAAGGCAGAAGCGACTCTCATCGCTGAAGACGACACGCCTCCATTCGTCCCTCCATTCACGCCTGTCGCGACACCACTGGAGGCGGGCTGCACGATGTTGGGGCGTGAGCGGAAGACGGCCTAACGGTGTGCGGGACCGTAGCCCAGCTTCATGGAGACGGTTGCGAATGGTCCTCGCCGATACCCCAGGAGCAACAGTGTCCCTAATTTGCTGGGAAGTGGCGGTGCGGTCCCCTACGGCATTGCGTAGGATCCTACGGTCTTGGCGTGCATCCGTGCGTCGCTGCGGTCCGGTCCCAGGTCGACGGGCACGTGCACCTTCCGCCGACCACTGGCGACAACATCGATGTACTGTGGAGACCTCACGCCCCACGTGTTGAGCAATTCGGCGGTACGTCCACCCGGCCTCCCGCATGCCCACTATACGCCCTCGCTCAAAGTCCGTCAACTGCACATACGGTTCACGTCCACGCTGTCGCGGCATGCTACCAGTGTTAAAGACTGCGATGGAGCTCCGTATGCCACGGCAAACTGGCTGACACTGACGGCGGCGGTGCACAAATGCTGCGCAGCTAGCGCCATTCGACGGCCAACACCGCGGTTCCTGGTGTGTCCGCTGTGCCGTGCGTGTGATCATTGCTTGTACAGCCCTCTCGCAGTGTCCGGAGCAAGTATGGTGGGTCTGACACACCGGTGTCAATGTGTTCTTTTTTCCATTTCCAGGAGTGTATAAAAGGGAAGGACAACGTTGTAGCAGATACTCTATCCCGATTGCCTAGAAGACAGGATAGTGAATAATTTGAGGAACAGACTTTAGATTTCAAAGTAATGCATTTTGGGAGAAACAAATTTCAAAGTTGTTTCACAATAAGTCGCACTAGCAAAAACAAGATCCTTATTGGAAATCTGTTGGAGATGTAATCAGCCAAGGAGCTACGAATTATTCTAGTAGTCTATATTCTCTACAATCTAATATATTACTTCGAAGAAAAACTCATGATGAACCACGTAAAGTATGCTTTCCAAAGGAACATCTGGAATCTTTACTGTGGTATACACATCTGAAGAGAGGACACTTTGGATCTTTAAAATGCAAAGCCAAGTTAGCCCAATATTGCTTCCATCTTATCTTAGAACGCTTGGCTAGTGACATTCTAAAGAAATGTAAGATTCGCCAGAAAACTAAACCCATCAACTATTGCCAAAAAATTGAGTAACATCCCATCATACCACACCTACCTTTGACTTTGATCTCTTGTGATGTGTATGGACCATGTTCAACTACTCATCGAAGATTTAAGTATATACTGGCATTTCCCGATATTTTTTGAAGTATGTGAAATTGTATCCTTTGAGGAATCTACATGTGCGTCCTATGTTTAGGATAGGGAAAGTTAGTTTTGTCTGATACTCTGAGCACAAGTTGCAGCCAGGTGCGGGCTGGATTGCAGTAAGTTACGCTGACCAGCGGCTGCGAAGTGGAATGAAGGACACAGGGGACATCGAACCGCTGAAAAGAGTAAATGCAGTGGCTCGCATGTTGCAATCTATAGGCAGAAGGGGCCGACTGGCGCAACCAGGGTGTGGGGCGTACGTGACTCCGAGCGATGCGTTAGCGAAACAGAGCCGCGAAGCCGAGTATAAATAAGGGTTGTTTTCTAACGAGAGTCATTCAAGTGTGGCAGCTCTCCTGGACGGTGTGGCGTGTCACACTACCGACGACACACGGCAAAAGATGGCGCGACATCGTCCCAGTCCACAGCGGACACGGGGTCTGCAGCCAGCCAGGGCGGGCCACTCTTCAGGTCGCTACTGCGGGCAGTCGTCTTATCTCCCGACACACGCCAGAGACTTAATTTACGGATAGGATTTGGGAAATTAATGAGTATACTTTCGAGTTGGGTCAGAGCGATGAAGAGAATAGTGTTCTGTTGCAGGAGGCCGAACAAAGGGCACTTGATGTGTTTTTGAGAGGGTTACCGGCGCATTCAGCTGGCAATTCAGTGTGAGGAAACAGACGTGGCAACAGGAGTACGCGAGAGGCAAACAGTTTTTGCTGCGGTTATAAAATTGTTATAAGTGTGGTCGTATGGGACATGTGCAGCGGCAATGTATTCAGTCACCAAGGAATAGAGGAAGGGGTGGAAATCACCAGCGTGGAGGTTGGAGAAATGGGAGAGGTGGCCAAGCGTTAAACGACAGAGGGGGTCCAAAATCCACCTAAAAGAGCTCCCGTTTAATTTCAATGCTACGAATATGTATGCAGAGGTGGAATGTTCAGTGGTAGGATCTGTAGGAACTAAAAGGTTTAAGATTTTGTTAAACATAGGGGTGCAAGTGTCAGTGGCTACTAAGAATATAATGGGACGAAGGAAGTTAGACCCACCACGTTATAGGTTCCATGGAGTGGGTGATAAGGACATAACGCCTTTGGGGTCGTTGACAGTTGACTAACGAATAGGGAAAGCCCAATTTAATGCATGTATGGAGGTGGTACCATGGGTAAGCGAGGGCTACGGCATGATCCTAGCAGTAGATTTCCTGCATCAACATCATGCCAAAATTGACCTTGGACAACGAACTGGGAACCTTGATGGAATGTTATTTCCGCTAGGGGAAACTGTTGTCGTTGCAGAGCTGTCGCGAGGGGCATTCAACGTAATGAACAAATCAACTGAACCGCGTACATTAGCATTAATGCTTAACTCGCATCAGTGTGTGTCTAGTGGCACCGGGAAGTCGCTTTGGGTAAGTGTGGAGTCGAATATACATGTGGGTACACTATGTGTTATTGAACCATTGGAAGATAATGAAGATTTGGGTTCACTGGGTTGTTTTGTGAAACGTAGTGTTGTACGCTTACAGGAGGGGAACGACAGGCGAGTAGTTCCCGTGAACGTGGATAATTTTAGCGCTGTAGACGCGAATTTGAGGAATGGAGTTTTAGTAGCAAATTTGGATGTGCCAGATGATGGAGACAGGTGTTCGAGAGGTAGGCGAAGCGATCAACCACTAACTGCCGATAGAACTGCATTGCGTGACAAAATTAAGTATTTGAAAGGAGAAGAAAGAGAGCGTATGGAATAAATATTATGGGAATTTAAGGATGTGTTTTTTTCCACAAGGGCCGTTACCAGCAACTCCATTACTTCAACATAGGATACCAATATGGAATGAGGCACCGGTTTACCGTAAACCATACAGAATACCGAGGTATTTGCAGCCGATTGTGGAGGATTTCATTAATCAGCAGCCTGAGGACGGTATTATAGCGCATTATAATAGTTGCTGGGGAGCACACATTGTCGTTGTGCCTAAAAAATCTGCGGCTGGAACTAAGAAATACAGATTCTGTTGTGACTACCGATATCTCAATAATAAGACAGTAAATGACGCATACCCCATTCCAAACAAATCGGACACTTTGGATGACTTCGGACAGTGCCAGTACTTTTCTACGATGGATTTGTCAAATCAGTTAGAGGTGGCTGCAGAGGATCGTCCAAAAACTGCTTTCTCTACAGCTGGAGGCCATTACCACTACATTAGAATGTCATTCGGTTTAAAAAACGCTCCGCAAACGTTTC
Source organism: Schistocerca serialis cubense (assembly GCF_023864345.2). NCBI lineage: Eukaryota > Metazoa > Arthropoda > Insecta > Orthoptera > Acrididae > Schistocerca > Schistocerca serialis. The sequence continues at coordinate 495,367,221 of NC_064638.1, forward strand.
AGAGGTAGCTAGAGAGTGTATTGAGGGGTTTGCAACCACGGCAGTGTCTTGTTTATTTAGATGACATTATAGTGTTTTCAAGTAGTATGGAGCAGCATAGACAGCAGTTAAGGGCATTCCTTATGAGGTCAAGAGCAGCTCGTTTGACGTTGAGCCTGGAAAAGTGTCATTTAGTGTTAGAAGAAGTAAAATATTTGTGTAATATTATCAGTAAGGACGGAGTGGGAACAGATCCGATGTTGGTACAGGCTGCAAAGGATTTTCGGGAACCGAAAACAGTTAAGGAGGCGCAGTCATTCATTGGAATTTGTTGTGGATTGGCAGGAGCCAACTCACGGAGTTTGGAGGAAGCCGAAAGGCACGCCTTTTAGCTTACGCAGGCTGGCGTCAGGTCTGGAACAGGACAAGGAAGTTAGACTAGAAAAAAAGGATGTAGCTGGTGGAATACTTAACTTTAATCCATTAATGTTGAACGTAGCTCTTGTCTGTACATTCTTTACAATATCAATAGCAACTGATAATGGCGCCATGCTAGGTAGTAGCAAATGACGTAGCTGAAGGCTATGCTAACTATCGTCTCGGCAAATGAGAGCGTATTTTGTCAGTGAACCATCGCTAGCAAAGTCGGTTGTACAACTGGGGCGAGTGCTAGGAAGTCTCTCTAGACCTGCCGTGTGGCGGCGCTCGGTCTGCAATCACTGATAGTGGCGACACGCGGGTCCGACGTATACTAATGGACCGCGGCCGATTTAAAGGCTACCACCTAGCAAGTGTGGTGTCTGGCGGTGACACCACAGAATTTGCAATTTCTATCGAAAGTTCGTGAAGGGTTTTGCAGATTTAGAACAGCCTTTGACGCCACTGTTACGGAAGGGTGTGAAATTTGAGTGGACAGAAGAGTGTCAGAAAGCGTTTGACAAACTGGAAGAAGTGTTAACATAAAGTCCGGTTCTTGTGTTTCCAGATTTTGAAAAGGAGTTTATACTAGCATGCGATGCATCGAATAAAGCATTAGGGTGTGTTCTTAGTCAGGAAATTGATTAGAAAGAACATCCTGTAGCCAATGCGTCTAGGCAGTTCAATGCAGCAGAGAACAATTACTCAAGAACAGAGAGGGAGATGCTTAGCATAATCTATGGAATGACATATTTTAAATGTTATTTACATGGGAAAAGATTTTAGGTAGTGACAGATCATGCTACGTTGAAGTGGTTGTTGGAGTTGAAGGATCCGTCGACTAGACTTGCTCGATGGGTTGTGAGACTTAGTGAATTCGACTACGAGGTGGTGCACAAGCCTGGGAAGAAGCACGGTAATGCGCATGCACTAAGTAGGAAGGTGGCAAAAGTAGAAGTCGTACGTTATGACCTAGCAGTATAACGCGGACAACGATTGTAAATTGTATCGAACACAGCAACAATTTAATGTGTACGACGGTCTTCTCTGCAGGGAAACGAAGTTAGGGCCGAGGGTAGTAGTGCCAGCGAAGTTGAGAGATGAGGTTTTAGGGGAAGCACATGATCACGTGTTATCCGGTCATGGAGGGTGTAGAGCGACGAATAGGAGAGTGGCGGAGAGTTATTGGTAGAGAGGTAGGAAAGGAGATGTGGATCAGTTTGTCAAAAATTGTGTACCATGTGCGCAGAGAGCAGATTTGAGTCGGAAACAGATACAGATACAACAATTACCGGAAGCAACATATCCCTTCTCTTTGCTCGGGATCGGTGTCTTAGGAACTTTTAGGCGAACACCATAGGGGAACAGATTCGTTCTCACAATAATAGACCATTTTTCGAGGTACGCGGAGATGGTGGCTATGCCGAACCAACAGGCAGCAATGGACGCGCAAGCGTTAGTAAATAACTGGACTTTGAAGTGTGATGTACCAGAGACAATAATTACCGACCAAGGGACCAACTTTATGTCGGATTTAATAAAGGAACTATGTAAATTGTTGAACGTAAAGAAGTTGAGGACGAGCGCATTGCATCCACAGGCCAACGGAAGGACAAATGGCTCTGAGCACTGTGGGACTTAACTACTGTGGTCATCAGTCTCCTAGAACTTAGAACTACTTAAACCTAACTAACCTAAAGACATCACACACATCCATGCCCGAGGCAGGATTCGAACCTGCGACCGTAGCAGTCACGCGGGTCCGGACTGCGCGCCTAGAACCGCTAGACCACCGCGGCCGGCAACGGGAGGACAGAACGGGTACAAAGAACAATCGGGAAGATGCTGAGTTTTTTTGTGGATTCTCATCACCATCAGTGGGACGAGTATTTGAAGCATATTGTATGCGCATACAATGCAAAAGTCCATACAAATACCGGTTTGTCTCCATATGAGGTAGTGTACGGGCGAAAAATTCCGTCACCGTTTGATTTAGTGAAGCTACAGAAAGGAAGGACCAGTGAATCCGTACGTCAATTCGCAAGGACAATTCGGGATGTTTGGAAACGAGTACAAAAGGCGAATACAAAGGCTCTGGAAAGGCACGAAGACGCAGTAAAGTGGAAAGGAAGTTTACCGCACTATATGGTAATTCTGTCCAGTCCCTACACGCAAAAATGGAAAACGAAGAAGTTCCTCACGAGGTATCAAGGGCCATACGAAGTTGCTGAAACCACATCTCCCGTTAATGTTAAGCTTCAGCTGCCAACTAGAACGACGATAGTACACGTTGGGCGATTACGGCCATTTAAGGGTTGCCCAGATGTGATTCCAGGCGTGTCACAGGAAGGAAAGAGGAAGAAACAGAGAGTGAAGAGAGGTGCTAAGGGCAGAGAAAACCAGGAAGATAGAGTACAGAATTAAGTACCGTATGCTTCGCGATCTGGAAAGTACTAGAGTATTTGTAGTTTTTTTTTTTTTTTTTTTTTTTGTTTTCGTGTCATGTATCATTGGGTTTGCGTAGAGTAATTTGCCAGATTTGAGACACAGAACTGAAGATGTTGTTGCTTCCATTACTCCAAAGTTGTTAACAAAAGTAAGGGAAGAATTGGATTTTTGGGTCTATGTGTGCTGTATAAATGAAAGCGAACATTTTGAACAAGTGAAAGAAAATCTAGCATAGTTCACCCTCTATTTGATTTATGATTTGTTGTGGATAGTCTAAATAAACCACTTATAATATGCCATTGGAACTGGGGCATTCTTCTATGGGCACCCTTCAAGAGGCTGCCTAGTGTTTTGGGGTCATTGATCCTGACGTTATCAGTGAACAGCGCTGCGACGCGAGTCTTCTGCAGAGAATCAGGCATTGTCCCGGCCTCAGGGGGAGACGTCAGATTCGACAGTCCTGGAGAGCAGCGAAACTCCTTCCACCCGCTTTCACGCGTTATGTGAGAGTCTTCCAGCGCTCGTTTTACTGGAGCACGTACTTTACTGGCTGCCGTTTGCCGCATCACTTACACTCCACAAGTCTGCTAGTGTGGCTCTCCTAACGTGTGGCGGCAACATCAGTAGGAATGGGTTACCGTATCTACAAACTGACAGTGAGAGAACCTCTCATCCATACCGCTGGTGCTCCTGTTTGACGTTCCTCACAGTATGAAGTCTAGTGGTTCCATACATAGGCCTTAATGAGAAAATTTCTAAGAATGTACGTCGTATGTAAATCATGGTCTGTGTTAAAGAAGGCAAACGTGAGATTCGAAGCGTTTCACGTACGGTACTGCACAACCAACATTCAATTTGTTACGAAATCCGAAGAATTGTAACTTCTTGATTAAAAAAGTACGATGCAAAACAAGAAGTTTACTGAAGTACAACAGGCAGGTAGATTTCGGATGGGTTCAAACTAATCCAGGGATATGCGGCAATGAACTAGCTGATAATCTAGCTAAGGGACTAGAAATGGACTGATTGGCAACGAAACGAAAACAGAGAAACATGAAACTTTAAATTCCTACGATGCATCGAAGTCAAACAATAAGATACCACTATCACCGCGTCTTTCAGTCATTTTAACAGCTCATGGAAAACTGAGAACCAACAGCAAAGGGTTCAAAATAACAGAAGACGCACGGTGAACATGTAAAGGAGGAGATCAAACGATTGACCGCCTGCAGTTCCCACACATTTTCATTTTGCGTTTGGGAAGTACGGCATCTGCTGTAACGACATGATTTTTTGTCATCCTTGTTGATCAAAAATTCTACCGGTAACATTTTATGTTAACCATTAATCTTTTAACAATACATTCTAATGGAACATTTTCATAGAAGGCGCCATAGAGGAAAAAAAATTCAAGGTGAAGAATAGATCATTGAAGACGCTGGATAACGTGCAACTCTGTGAAGAGAAAGTTGACAGAGAATGGGAGGCCATGGCAGTCTGCGTGAAACCAGTCAGAATACTTAGGACCCAAAAGAAATAGAAATTCATTGTGTGTGGAACTTCCCGGCAGATTAAAACTGGGTGCCGGACTGAGATTCGAACACGGGACCTTCGCTTTCCGCGAGCAAGTGGTCTACCAACTTAGCTACCCAAGCACGACTCACGACTCGCCCTCACAGCTTTACTTTCGCAGAAGGAGATGAGGTTCTGGCGGAAGTGAAGCTGTGAGGGCGGGTCGTGTCTCGTGCTTCGGTAGCTCATTTGGCCGCCGGCACGGTAGCTCAGCGTTTTCGGCCAGAGGCTTGGGTGCCCTCTGTAATAAAAGACTGAGTTGGCGCATCATTGATGAACCTGACCAAGCACCATGGAACGTCCGCCCCGTACCAACAGAACGAACTATAAAAAACAAAATAAGATTAAAATAAGGTTGACCACTTGTCCGCGAAAGGCAAAGGTTCTGAGTTCGGGCCTCGGTTCGGTAAAACGTTTTAATCTGCCAGGACATGTGTATATGAAGAATGTCACCGGTCTTGTTGTTGATGAAGGAAGGAAAAGGATAAATTGTGTAGTCCGTCCCTGCACACCAACTGCAATTCTAAATAACACCTAAAAGGCCATCGATTTTAACATCTCTGTCTAATTAATGAGTCACAGTCCCTAGAGTGCCAAATTGTTTCACCTTATGTCACAGCGCGAAGAAATTTGTCGGGACAGTAGCTCACCATACATCCAGTAGGATACAATCTCTCCAAACGAGCCAACTATGTGTGACGAAAATCACGTCCACCACTAGCATTCTAACTGGCTATCAGTAGTTTGAAGAAAATGACCTTACAGTCACAATGGCTGAAACTGGACTCACAAATACGTGAAATTCTCTCAGCCATTAACATTAGAGTCTAGGTTTTCTAAAAATTCCGCAACCTATCAACAATCTGTCGGATCCCTGATAAGCAGAATAAGTGATTTGTATCATTCCAGAGGCGGACACACTAGCTATTAAGCAGGTGGTCATAATGTTTGGGCTCATCAGTGTATACTTGGAATAGACCGGGAGGTACAAGAAAATTTCAGTTAGTTTACATATTTTAAAATCGAAGGAGCGATCTGTTGCGATTAGTTAGGACAAGAAGAACTTCTTAGCCGAGATCACTATAAGAATTTTATTGTACACAACAGGTTTCGGTAGCATTGAGTTACCATCTTCAGCCCTTCATAAAGGTTACTACAAATTCCTTGTGCCAGCTGCACACAAAATCTTTCCATTGAATTTCCGGGTACATAAAACATGAAACGAGGGAGGCGTGTACGCCAAAATTAAAATTAATCTGTACATCACAATTCGCCAAAACTTCGTTCCTCTAACATAGCACGTAATGCCTACCAGAGCGGCACAAGGGCGACTCTTGAGCCGCTCTGGTAGGCATGAGATATACATAGTAATTTTAATTTTGATGTGCCAACTCGCTGATTTCACATCTTATGTACTTGGAAATCCAGTGGAAAGATTTTGTGTGTAGCTGGCACAAGGTGTTTGTAACAACTTTTATGTAGATCTGAGGACAATGACTTAAATTTATTGAAACCAGTCATCTACATTAAACTACTTGGAGCGAGCTGGGCTAAGAAGTTCTTCTTCTCCCAAGATTTCAGTTAGATCATCATGACATCTGAATCTTACTTCGGATCTTGGTAGAACAACAAGCTTTTAGATTACATCATAGACAGAGATTCCAAAATCAGATAATGGATTGTAAGAAGCAGGTGTAGACTAAGATTGCAATTTAGTAGTCATGAAGAGCAGGCTAAAGTTTGCGAGACTACTCTGTAACAATCAATGCGCAGAGAAGTGGGATACTAAAGTACTAAGAAATGAAGAGATTCACTTGAATTTTTCTAAGGCTATAGATAGTGCGATAAGAAGTATTGCAGTAGGCATTTCAGTTCAAGAGAAATGAATATCTCTAAAAAGGGCAGTCACAGAAGTTGGAGGTACAAGGAACGTAACTGCGAAGAAACCATGGGCAACAGAAGAAATACTTCAGTCGACTTATGAAAGAAGAAAGTACAGAGAAATTCATGAATTCAGATATACAAGTCAGTTAGGAATGAAATAAATACGAAGTTCAGGGAAATTAAGGCGAAAGGGCTACATGAAAAGCATGAAGATACTAAAAAATAAACGATTGTCGGATGGACTGACTCCCCCTTCGCTGAAATTAAAAGCAAGATTGGGGACATGAAGCGTGCAGTGGAGACCTCTATTGGGGATGGGGGAGTGGGGTGAGGGGAAGGATTCTAGGATGAAGTGTGTGTAGAAAAAGCATGAGTCAATGTAGAAGTGATGGGGACTCCTGTTCCAGAATCAGATTTTAGAAGAGTTTTGGAATACATAAAATCAAGTAAGAGGAAAGGAACAGATAACATTCCATCGGAATCTCTAGCACTGAATCATTGGGGGTGGCGTCGAGGGAGGGGGGGCGGAGAGGGGGGGGAAGGTGAAGAGGGAGACAGAACGAGAGAGAGAGCGCGCACGCACGCACACACACATACACACACACACACACACACACACACACACACACACACAAGTGGTAAAAGAACACTAATGCCGTTGGTGTGTAGGACGTATAAGGTAGGCGATATACCATTAGACTTTCGGAGAAACGTCGTACACTCAATAACCAAGATGTCAAGAGCCGACAAATACGAGATGTATCGCCCAATCAGCTTAACAGCTCATCCATCCACGTTGCTGACAAGAATATTACAAAGAACAATAGGAAAGAAAATTGCGTATCTGTTAGATGACGCTCAGTTTGGCTCCGGGAAAGATAAAGGTACCAGAGGGGCAGTTCTGACGTTGCAGTTTATAATGAAGCAAGACTGAAGAAAAATCAAGACATTTTCTTAGGATTTGTCTTCCTGAAAGAAGCTCTCAACATGTGAGATGCTGCAAGATTTTTGAAATTCTGTGAAAAGTAGGGATAAGGTTTAGGGATCTCGGGCGATATCTAATATGTACAAGAACCAACAGGGAACAATAAGATAGGAAGACCAAGAACGTATGTGCTCGGATCAAAAAGGGTGTAAGACAAGGATAAAGCCCTCCGCACGTACTGTTGAAGCTATACTTCAAAGAAGCAGTGCCAGAAGTAAATGGAAGCTTCAAATGCAGAGTTAAAATTCAGGATGAAAAGATGTTAATGACAATATTTACCGACGACATTGCTATCCTGAGTGAAGAACAATTACACGACCTTTTGAATGGAACAAACAGTCTACGGAGTACAGAATATAGATTACGAGCAAACTGAAGAAAGATGAAAGAAATCTGAAATAGTAGAATGAGAACGGCGATAAACATAACATCATAAATGGTGATCACGAAGTTGATAAAGTTAAGGAACTGTACTACCTACGTAGCAAAATAACACGTGACGAAAGAAGCAAGGAGGTCATCAAAAGCAGAGTAGCAATGACGTAAAGGGCATTCGTGGCCAAGAGAAATCTACTAGCATCAAACAGAGGCCTTACTTGGAGGAAGAAAGTTCTGAGAATGTACATTTGGTGCACAGCACTGTGTGGTAGTGAAACATGGACTTCGGAACAGCCGGAACAGAAGAGAATCGAAGCATCTGAGATGTTGTGCTACAGATGAACGTTGAAAATTAGGTGGACTGATAAGGAATGAGGAGTTTGTGCACAGAACTGGAGAGAAATGGGATATGTGGAAAACACTGACAAGGAGAAGGGACAGGATGACAGAATGTCTGTTGAGACATCAGGGAATCTCTTCCATGGTACTAGATGGAGTTGCAGTGGTCAAAAATTGTAGAGGAAGGCGCAGATTGGATCACATCTAGCAAATAATTGAGGACGTAGGTTGCAAGTGCTACAAGAAGTTGGCACATGAGAGGAAATCGTGGAAGGCAGCATCAAACCAGTCAGAAGACTGATGACTCAAAAGAAAAATGTGGGGTGGGACAAGAGTAAAATTGTCCAGTAAACATGGGCTTTTAGGTGTATGCCTTAAGAGTAAATACTTCTAAATCTTGGCCACTACGAAAGAAATCTGTTCTAATGAATAAGTGCACATACCCGTTAATATGTGCGTTTTAGAGCCCATTCCTGCGCAGCCTTTCTTTATCTTGCTTTGGTTCCTTCTGCCTTCCTCCAAAAATATGAGAGCTTGTATAGAAGAGATGTGTTACCCTGTATCGAAGACGAACAAGTGCTTTTAGATCTTAAGGTATGCATTTTAGAGCCCATTATATTATTTATTTTTTTCTTCTTTTGGTCCATTCTACTACCACTGAAAGATTGTCGATGGAGTTCCAGTTCACCTTGTGTAGGCAGTGCTTTAGCAGAGAGTTGTTTAGAATTTCGTAGAAGGAATCAGTTCTACCTAAAAGGACAAGCAATTTTCTAGAAACGGGTACGAGATGAGTAGCCTAATGAAACATGTAATGCGCGGCCGTGTTAATGAACACAGATGTTTGCGATCCGAAGTTGGTCTTACTAGGGTGGAAATTGAATGTATCAAGTACACAGATTTGCTGGAACTAATACTTTTATTTCGCACTTAACCTCAACATATTTCCAGTGGAGCACAATAACACGCCCATAATAAACTGCTCGTCCCCTACCACTGCCACTGCCTACATTTGCTGTTGAAATTCTGAGGAGAGCGTACGATCCAAAGCAAAGATATTATTTACTCCCGTAACGTCATGCACAGTGCCCATAAGCAGAAACAGAGAAATCAGAGCTCATATCGATGGTGACGACAACCTTTCTCACCATCCCCCGTTCCTTAATGTAGCACTGAAGGGGAAAATTGTGCACTCCCCCTCATTACGTAATAAGGCTTGTGGAGTGTGGATGTAGAATGTGTAATCGCAGATTTGCCCTTGTATCTTTGTGTGTGTGTGTGTGTGTGTGTGTGTGTTTGTGTGTGTGTGTGTGTGTGTGTGTGTGTATGTGCGTTTAACAGAGACAGAGAGAGGGTGCGCGAGGACATTTAGACAAACCTGCTTGGGAGCGACTCCCGTCTTATATGTTGTTATCAATATCCAACAAGCTGAAAAGTGTTCACTTTTGTGCATAAATCAACACTAACACAGTGTCACGAATTATTAGACGCTTTCCTAGGATTTTCACAGACGTATTATGTCAAAGTACCATTTTACTACCATATTAGAGAGCAACATTTCAACCTTTTAAGTCGATCTTAGGTGCAATCCACTTTGTACATAATGACTGACCTCTTTCTGGGACTGACAATCTACCAAGTTCTCTCAAACAAGTCTGCTGTGATATTCTCAAAACCTGTGGTAATGTAAGTTCTTAATTCTGGCAACAATACTGGAAGTAGAAGTGTGTAACCATTGTACTTTACTTGCTAATAATAGATTCAGTGAGCTTTGTTACCATATGCAGGTGGTGTCATGCACGAGCAGTCTGTCGACGATACAGTATGACATGTCGGTCGATGTACGAACCAACATTTGAGTGCCTACATGGTCGACCCATGCCTTCTTCGAAAATAAATAGATCATCTTGCTGCGTTTCCTTAACATGTGATTCGAAACGTGACATGTCCTAACAAGTCCATGTACGTGTACAAATGATCTGTGAGAGTTCCCTCGGCGACGAATTATGGGTCGAAATACATTTAATTAAGGAGAGGAGAGAAAAATCTTGTCTCTTGGTAACCAATTATCGCTTGTAGATTAATAACGATTCCTTCCAGTGAAGCTTCATACTTTTAGGGAATTTATATAAATTTCTTACGAATTGAAATTACGACATGAAGATTTAACGCGATACACTTTAGGAAAACCATCGTCTTAGCTGATGTTAGCAAAATCTTTCGTTGTCTACCTGTGTACGGTGTAAGTTACTCATTTCATGTAAATTTTAACTGGTAGCATTAGATGCGTGTTTTTGTTCCCTAACAAATCCACATAATTTTCTTAGCACCCACATGAAATTATAATTGAAGTGAAATATTTTTTGAACTATATAGGAAAAGATAGAGCAGAAGTTATTCATTGCTTTTTGTTATTTTTCCTGTTGTAAAATATGCTTCTTATACGCTCTTGGTGTAGTGGAAGAGACATTGCAAAACAGACGAGGATACTGCCATATGGTGTAAGTGATGAAAGCTTGAAAGAAAAATCATTGACAGTCGATGCTCATGGTGTCTGTGGCTGCCTGACATTAGTGAGGAACAGGACCAGCGGTTTTTAAATGATCAGAAATATGTGTGACTACAATTAATATTGTTATTTGAATTACTTGGTTAACAATAATGTAACAGAATTTCAGTGGTCTTTTGCAAAAGCAGATGTTCTGGGTTTTTGTGGAATAATAATGGATAGATGTCTGTGCATGGATAATGGAAAGAATTTTTCGTAAATTGTAAAGGGAGGTGGAATTTCAGTATTGATGATTCGAAGGATAGAAGGAAGGTTAATGTCTGACCACCCGGCGATGGGGCCAAAGCTCGGACTACTGAAGGCTGTTGAAGGAAATAGGTCATGTTCTTACAAAGAAACCATCCGGGCTTTCGTCTTAACTAGTTTGGGAAAATCGCTGAAAACCTGAATTACGATGATCGGACATTGATTTGAACCTCCGTCCTGCAGAATGCGAGTCCAGTGTGCTTACCACTGCGTTACCTCTCTCAGTTTGATGAATTGAGATTCCTATAGATGAGAAATGTACCTAGTTTATTCTAGATAACAATACAGTGTAAGTTATTAGAAACATTTCTAGTTTTTATTCCAGGATGTAATCTGCTATCTTCTTTGAAGATCATACAGTTTGAATTAGAAAAAAATTTCTAGAGTTTGCTGCTGCTGTAAGTAATTAATTCCTTAAGCGAATTGCCACATGGTACTTGCATTGGCTTCATGACGACCTTTTTTTAGAGAGTGGCATAGATCTATGTTGTCTATTCAAGTAAAAAAAAGTTTAAAAAATTCAGTCCACGAGATTAGACGGAACAAGTAACTTATGTTGTGGCAGTTGAGTCTGATGTTGTCAAAGATTATAGAAGAGAGTGTGCTAGCTGGATACACACATTTTTATATATTTGGGTGAACCAGAACTCTACCGACAAACCTGTAGATTTTGCTCAGTGATATCTTCTGAGTACTTTGATATAAGGGACCCAGGTTTCTGGTGGCTCGTTGCAATATCATTCCATTTCACTCGGAAAACAATGGATTCGTCACAGATGATCGCGTTGCATAGCCAGCTCGGTCACCAGACCTGAAATCAATGGACTTCTTCTGTGGCCATGAAGAACCAAATTTACGTGACTCTGGTCGGTAATAGCACGGGCGTGGTTGCTAGTATTATCGCTGCTGTAGTAGTAGTACCTACGCCAAACTCTTGGAACTCCCGAGCGTATAAGATTGTCGACATTGCGTCGCTGTACACTGTCATTATCATGACGTGCTGTACTGCATGCTGACAGAACAGACTGAACACACAATGATAAAACTATATATGTCTCATCTGAGGGTATTGCATACTCTGCATTGTGTTGTCTACGTTTTTTTAATTGCATATTACAATCTTGTTCATTTTGCGAAGGCATTTTCAGAGGAAGAACGGCGTTTGCGTTAGTAAACCGAACATATAGTAAATTTTTTGGAAATTTGTAGTGAGTTCCTATGAGGCCAAACTGTTGAGGTCATCGGTCTCTAGGCTTACACACTACTTAAACTAACTTATGATTAGGACAACACACACACCCATGCCCGAAGGAGGACTCGAACCTCCAACAGGAGGAGCCGCGCGAACTGTGGCAAGGCGCCACTAGACCGCTTGGCTATCCCGAGCAGCGAACAGACTCGTATAGTAACTACATTGTTACTCTGTGGTGAACCTCCGGGGATCGTGCAGCACTCATACCAAAGTACTCAGTACTGAAAAACCTTTCAAAACCTCTTGGTGGAGTTCTGGTTCAGCACACACGTCTAGAATTTCTGGTATCCTAACGCGTGACACGGGAGATGCAATAACACCATATGGACATAAGTACAGTTTTTTCTTTAATACAGAAAAACAAAAGCGTCTTTCTGGTGAAACAGCGATAGTAACTTCACTGATATTTACATTAACAACAAACTTACCATTAATGTTGGATGCAGGTATTTTGGACCGGTATCCTGGCGACCGGTGATTCAAATGTTTACTGCATACAATACTTGGTGAGCTTCACTAACATAGAGTGATTAACAATGGCATTTCGCCTTAACAGCTGATATCTGGTGACTCGATGGACTTCCTTCTCACTCTCGTTGGGTCACATAGAGTACGCTTTTCAGTGAATGTAGATGAAACATCTATTTGCACCACCTCTGAACTGGTGCCGAGATAGGAGGGTAACATACGGATTTCCCTCATTGACGTGCAAACAACATGGATAAAATGTGGGTTTTCAGTTATTTTTTTCATGGACTTATTCGAAGCACAATTTTAGTTTCAAAGAAAACAAAGCGATGATTTGTCATCTTTTACTTTTTCTCTTCTGTTTCCTTGTCATACACTGACGACTTCATAACTTGTATGTTCTTACGCTTAACGCTGTTGGGAGCCATCAGGGGCATTCATAGATAGGAATATAGAGACACAACGCAGCGAGCAGGCAAAAGTGGTAGCGTTAGGTTACCGGAGCTAAAGTTTAACACTAGAGTCCTGGAAATTCCAGACACTCTGGGCTGTCCCAGGGGGGAAGTTTCACTTCAGAGAAATAACTGGTAACTCCAACCACCGCCTAGACGCTGTTGCAAGGCGGCACAGTAGAAGATGGCCACTCAGAAGGCACGTCTTAGCAGAGGCAGCAAGTTTGACACTTGCTGCTGAGAACTGCAACGTCAGTGGGTTTACAAAGGTTAGAATGCTACAACAGCAACCCGCTCCCACAATAGGACAGATGGGGGTGGGGAGGGTTTGTCACGTAGGTACAACACTGTTGTTGCTGGCCACAATAGGAGTTGGGATGACGTTTAGCTTTCAGCTGAACACTGTTGATACCAGACCTGGAGCCTGTTAATGTAAAATCCTGAACCATCCCTACCAGTCGAATAGCAGTCGGGGAGGAATCTAAATGCCGTTGGACAGAGGCGCCCTGGAGATGCAGGGCGACTCGCCAAATTGACCGAAGACTGGTAAGTGCCAGTGGATTAGTGTAGCGACTATAGGAAGGTAAGAATAGTGCACCGCCACGATTCTTTACAAACCCGTGTTTTTGTATGCAGACGCAGTGCTCATGCAGATCGCTTGGACGTCGACTCCGTGCCGCTCGTGGCCACCTCGGTAATCTCCGACATGGAGTGTAACTCAAGTCTGTACTTAACAACCTGCTGCAAGTGTTCATTAATTCTTCTAGCACTCCCCTCCCCCACCGCCGCCCACCCCTAAGAAGCTACATACACGGACTACTGTTGTGCAAGCAACTGCCGCCTTTTCCTTTTCTAGTGTTTACAATTAACGTTCAATGTAGTAGTTAGTCTGGTCGCAAATAAATAGTGTTAATCAGACCCCTGAATTCCATGAGTCTCCTGCTGAGAGCATCCTGTCGAGTCCCCGAACCCGTGCCCTATGGCAATGTTTGGCGCTGACCCAAGTCATCAGTCTGGCTTCACTGGGAATTTGTCTTTCTGCATTTGCATCTCGCCGCCCGGAAATTGTTGATTGACTTAAGACTCCCTGTCTACGCTCTGTCCCTTGTTAGGACACGATGTCTTGAATGTGACTGACATTTGGTCGTTATTGTATGTTTAGATTTCTTGAAAATGTACATTTACGCAGCTGTTAAATAATTCGTAAGCATTTGGTATACGGCGTCCGTGGCATAGAGGGCAGCGGAACGCATTTTCCATCAGTCTTCTGCTTGATTTGATATTGACCTGCATGTCTTCCTCTCCTTCACCAGTGTCCTCTTCTCAGAGCAACACCGACGTCGGAAATTATTTTTGTTACATGTGTTTCAACTTATTCTACAATTTGTAGCTCTAATGGATCCCTCTCGTATCAGCAAACTTATTCCCTCACGTCTTAACAGACGTGCTAGCTAAAGTTCTCTTCGTCGATTGTGTACGGAATACAACTGCTCATGTTATGTCCACTTAATTTTCAGCATTTTTCTATATCATCAAGTATCACTGTAGTATCAATCCCTATTTTCGAACTAAATTTGTTTAATTTTAGCTTGTTTAATTTATCTCTGTTAGAAAACTTGTATCCTTGTAAAAATGATGCCATCTGTCTCCCTGCGTTTCTTTTTTTGCGATTAGATTTTAGCTCTTTCTTTGTGATCGTCTCCGTGTTTGGATCCGCCAGCGAGGAGTGCGTAAATTTTGACTCCTCCGGGAACCGCACAAATTAGAATGTGTACTTCTGTCTCAAGCATTCTGTCTTACCCACGTTCACTCACTACGGAAGACATTAAACAAGTCTAAGTATCTCGCGACCATGTCGCAACTTGTTAAATTTCATAATTGGTCGTTACTTATGTGTAGCGCACCACAGATCATGCGTTATCGTTAATAATAAGTAAACCTTTTCTGCGGAAGTCTGTACAGTAGCAACCAATTATTCTGTGGCCTCCCATACTTGTGTTTTGCTGCTGCGAAAGAGGTGTCGAAGATTTTTGTATTACCGTCTTCACGCATTAGCGGGATTACAAAAAATTTGAATTTACAGCGTGATCCTGTTTAATTCGGACCCGCCAGGTTAGCCGAGCGAGCTAACGCGCAGCTTGCTTGACTCGGGCAGGCGCGCCGGCCCCGGATTGAATCCGCCTGGCGGATTAACGACGAGGCCCGGTGTGCCGGCCAGCCTGGATGTGGTTTTTAGGCGGTTTTCCACATACCCCTAGGTGAATACCGTGCTAGTCCCCACGTCCCGCCTCAGTTACACGGCTCGCAGACATCTGAACACTTTCGCACTATTCCATGGATTACACTAGTCGCAGGCAGTTGTGGTACACTAATTCCTTCCCGGGGGGTACGGGGTGGCAGCTGGAAGGGCATCCGGCCGCCCCTTCCACTAACATTGCCACATCCGATTAACCATGCCGACCCTGCGCATCCGGGGGAAAAACGGCACAAGCAAAAGAAAGAAAGAAAGAAAGAAAACAAAGAATCGTGTTCAATTCGGTTGAAACTTAACAATTACAATAATTATTAATCATTTATTAACTTATAGGCTTATTTGAACGAATGGACTCTACAGAAAACTTTTCAGTTAAACAGCTCATGTTAAACTAAATCTGATGCTGCTTCAAAGTTACAAACATATCTTTGACGAATGTTCTCTTTGCTGGAGCTTGTCTGCTTCTCATGTCCTCTCTTCGTCCATCACACGTTATTTTCCTTCCGCGTTTGTGTAATTCCTTCGCCTCTTCTACTACGTGGTCCTCAGTTCCAAGAAATGTAACGGTAATCCTAGTTTCCGCTATATGTTTCACTTTCCTCTCAGTCATCTCATCTCCTTAAATGTTCAATCAGTTCAAAAGATCCTGCAACTCTTCAGTACTTGCTCTTACATTTTATCTTGTTGAAAACTGCATTCTGTCAATCGTATGATTTATATCACTGTTTCATAAACAGCACGATTCCTTATCACAGTTCTCCAGAATCGCGGTGAACTTCTGCGACACTAACCTATTACGAAGGCAGGGACAGAAAAGCAGCTGTTTCTCGCCGGGGGAAGCTGTCATCATGAGAAGGCCGTCGCGCGGGGTCAGTGAGCGCTCTGTGGGTCTGGACCGGGGAGGCCGCGCTAAGTGCCCGCTCGGAGAGCCACGGTGAGGACCTGAAGGGAGCTTTACGGCGTCGTATGTCATGCCGCGACTCAGCTCCTCCGGATCCCGTAAAGCCGCGGCTTTACTGCCCACTTTTCGAGTTTGCAACGACGTCGTAAATGGATTTTACATCGAGTCTCCAACACTCGCGTCTGTCCGCAAGCATTGTATCTCCACAGGAAACAGCCCACCTTGCGTACAATCACGTGTCTTCCGCGAAAATGTTCAGTGCGCCTGTGAAACACGAACACTGCTACTGCAGATGAAACTCACGTTCTTCCTTAATAACACTGAACTTACAAACATATCGAGTGAGGTGATGCAATAAGTCGCGAGACATGCATTCGAGACAACTGCGGTTCGCGTCTTCGTGTGGTCATTTCTTGAACCATAGTACTCCTTTCCTTCCATGCTGTACATTCCAACAAATTTCTCAACATACCGTGATAATCATGATTAGGCCATCAGTGTCCATGCTGTTGTCACTGCTTGATAATTTCGACAACTTGTTAGCACCATAATCGTAAGCATCATCGTCTATTACACGCGCATCGTTAGAGAACTCTAGAACATCAAGATTTTTCTGTACGTCAAGACGACGCTACAGAGAATTGTGCATGTTACGTCTGAGTCAGTTAAAATAAATGAAATATTTGTTAAGTAAATTTTAGTCACTTCAAACTTTAGAAGCTGTCCCTGAAAATTTACTTTTTCAGTTGCATCCATCCTGCTCCATTATACGTCGTAATCTTTCCATATGTCATCAACTGACGTTTAAGACTTCTATTCCTTCTGGAATTCAGGACATTCTGTGGTCCATTTATCTCCATCCTCATGCCTTAATGTTCCGTCTACCTTCATTTCATTTCCATTTAGGTTGTAAAACCTTCTTTCGCTCTTGTCTACTTCCTGAACCATCTGGTTCTCAGTCTTTCCTGTTAGTACCTAACACGCATCTCTCTATGTTTCGTTGAACATTCCTCAGTTTTTGGACGTTTTGGGATTAAAACTCCATGTCTCACGATCGGAAACAAAATTCTCAGTTTTTACCACCAATCAAAAACTTTTATATTCCAACTTTGAATGATAGACGCAACGCTACTTTCCACTTCTTTTCGATATACACTTCTTCATTAGACCGCTAATCATTCCAACTGATATTCTTTAATTTTCTCCAAAAACCACATACTTAGTAGTCCCCCAATATGGATACGAAGTTTGAAATTTTTACTAACCCTCATCTTTGGGATTTGCAGCTTTATTTTTTTCTTGTTTCCAGTTAAGATTATTCGATACAGCTTCCCCCTTTTAAGCAAAACACTGTTTTTTCTTGCTACACACATGCGTTTCGGCACCTTTGTGCCATCATCAGTGGGTTTTGTTTACTGAAAAACTGTAAGAAGTGGACATATTTTAGGTTGTAGCAGATCTAACAAAATGAGGCCTAAAGACAGTTTATAGGGTGTACATTTTAAGTTGACAAATCAGAGTAACTCGAAAAATAAGCTTCACACGAATAATGTGTAGAATCCAAAGTTGATTATTTTCGAGGAGGACATCTGCTGGTACTAAAATTAGCCCGCCACCCCAGCCTCCTGGGGGTGGGATGAGAGGCAACTTTAAAATTTCAAATGGGAACCACCATTTTTTATTGCAGAATCACATTCTACATAAGTAACTACGTACATTTTGTCTTAAACATTTGTTTTGAATCTTGGTAGTTGGCGCTGTAATTCAAGAAAATCCATGTTCTCATTTTTGCTTGGAAAATGGTTAGGGATAAATAAAAAATACCTATTTACTTCGTAAATTTTGATTCGTTAAAACTAAAACTTTCCCTCTCTCCCCGTAGGGTGGGGTTAGAAAGAGAGGAATTAGAGTCTTACAAATGTTGACTCAAATATTAATTTTTTGCGCAGATTCGGATAAGTTTTGTTTGTTTCGTGGTCATGAGGCCACACAACTTTTAATTATCAAACAAATCATTTGACTAGCTAACTAACTAACCAAACATCCTACTTACTAACGAGTGAACTCATTAACTAAAAAGGTAACTGCTTCACGAACCTAATTTTTTATTAGATTCGGAGTAATCATTATTGTTTGTCGAGAAGTCTCACAACTGAGGTGCTTGCTTAATTTGAGTCGTTTAGTTTCGGGTGGAAAAACGTAGAAAAAGACATTCATAAATTTATTGGCTTAAACCACATTGCTCACACCTTTATTTTACTTTATTTTATTTCGGAATATCGCGGCTGTTACGTCGTTTACATTTTCTTGAATTACAGCACCAACTACCAATAACCAAATCAAATGTTTAACACAAAATGTACGCAATTTTTTTATGTAGATTCTGATTCTGCAATATAAATGGGGGTAGCCATTTGAAATTTTAAAGTTGCCTCCCGCCCCACCCCCAGGAGGCTGGGGTGGCGGGCTAATTTTAGCACCAGCAGATGTCCCGTTTGAAAATAAACAGCTTTGGATTCTATACATTTTTTCGTGTGCAGCTTATTTTTCGAGTTATTCTGGTTTGTCAACTTAAAATTTACACCCTTTTGCACTACCATCTGTATGGTACCCTTCGCTGACAGCTTGTCAGCCGCAAACCAAACTATGTTGTAAGTAGGCTGTTCATGTTTTCTCTATGTAAGTAGGCTGTTTATGTTTTCTTATTGGCAACGTTACGTAGCGCTCAATATGAAAATCACTGGCTGTGCTGTGTGCAGTCTGTGGCTAGTTTGCATTGTTGTCTGCCATTGTAGAGGGGCAGCTGGATGTTAACAGCGCGTAGCGTTGCGCAGTTGGAGGTGAGCCGCCAGCAGTGGTGGATGTGGGGAGAGAGATGGCGGAGATTTGTAATTTGTCATGAACTGCTATATTTATATATGATGATAGCAAGGTAAATACATTGTTTGTTCTCTACTAATATCTTTCATTTGCTAACTATCCCTATCAGTAGCTAGTGCCTTCCATAGTTTGAATCTTTTATTTAGCTGGCAGTAGTGGCGCTCGCTGTATTGCAGTAGCTTGAGCAGCGAAGATTTTTGTGAGGTAAGTGATTTGTGAAAGGTATAGTTTAATGTTAGTCAGGGCCATTCTTTTGTAGGGAATTTTGAAAGTCAGATTGCGTTGCGCTAACAAAATATTGTGTGTCAGGTTAAGCACAGTCTTGTATAAATTGTTCAAAGGGGATGTTTCATTGTAAACGTGAATTTTACCAGCTAGTTAACAATTCATTTGATTTTTAAAAACGTGATTTTGGTGTGGCAAAATGTTTTGCATTTATACACGTATATGTTATTACTCACGTTTTGTTGTGATTGATCCTTCTTCGTTGTCCTTTGTGTGAATTTGGTTTTACAAATGCATTTTCACTTCGCAAAACGCGGTGTTGTGTGTCCTAACCCCGTCGGCGTTCATTTCTTCCCGTGTGAGTTTGGCGCCGAATTTGAATTTTGTTTACGTTTATCTCTCTTTTTCTCTGTACGTGTGTGTGTGTATGTGTGTGTGTGTGTGTGTGTGTGTGTGTGTGTGTGTGTGTGTAAGTTCCTATAGTTGGTTGTATTGCCTTATGCGTAATGTTCCTTTAGTATTTTAAATAATGTGCCCTTACATAGTGTAATATATTCATTTAAAGCTAATACAAACATCATACAAACTGCGATTTGCCAAGAGGCGTTTGTAAAACCAAAATTACACTACATTTAATATGTGTGTGCAACAAGCTCAGATGGCTAACGAAGAAGGATCAATCACAACAAAACGTGAGCAATAACAAATACGAGTATATACGCAAAACATTTTGCTACACCCAAATCACGTTTTTAAAAATCAACTAAAGTGTTAACTCGGTGATAAAATTCACATTTAGCCGTTTTGTTTGGAGACGACAAGCTACCAGTGCGGGATACCATATAGATGGTATTGCAAATCCATAAAATTTTAAGTCAAGGTAAGAACAAAAACGAACAAAAACTGTCTTCAACTCTCACTTTATTAGACCAGTTACCACCTAAAATATGTTCCCTTTTTATATTTTTTCAATAAACAAAAGCCACTGATGGTGGCAAAAATGTGCCGAAACCTGTTTGGGTAACAAGAAGAAACAGTGTTGTATAAAAGGCGGAACCTATAACCAATATAATTTACTAATCCTCATTACTTACGTCTGTCTTAGGTCCACTCTAAATGCGTAGTTGTGCTTATTACATTGTTCACATCATTTATCAGGACTTGCAGTTCTTCCTCACTTTCATTGAAGAAGCATTCCTGTGTTTCCATGATTCCTTTTTCGATGAATAGATGGAGAACTAGGGGCGAAAGTTACATCCCTGTCTTCCACTCTATATCATCCGAGCTCTTCGTTCTTGATCTTCCACTCGTTTTTCCCCTTAGTTCTCGTACATTACTCTTATTTTCCTGTGAATACGGAATATCTTGCACCACTTCACACTAACACTTTTTCTAGGTCGACCAATCCAAATCTTGCGTCCAATATCAACCGCACCGTCACAACTGCTTCGGTAATGCCCTTACCTTTGCCAAGAGCGAACTGATCATCATCTAACAGATCTTGAGGCTTCTTTTCCCCTTATTCTGTGCATTACTTTTATTAGCAGCTTGGATGCGTGAGCTGTTGAGCAGATCGTACGCTAGTTATCGCACCTATCTGTTCTCGCTATCTTCAAGTTTATGTGGTTGACATGTTCCCGAAGGTCTAAAAGTATGTCGGCAGACTCATAGATCCTAGAACAAATTTGAATATTCGTTTAGTTATCACTTCTTTCAATTAAATTAGAAATACCGGAGTGATAACGTCTATTGTACTTACTGAATAAAATCTGGTTCGAAGTTTTCTTAATGTAAACGAGTAAGCTCTGATAAATTTATGTACAGCTAAACGTACAGTGCAATTAAGTTTAGTATGCAGGTCATTGTTGTGAGGTCTTAAACGCTGAGTGATCGTCAAGCATGCGTGACATTCCGTTTTACACCACTGTCTTCCCTTAGTAACTCTATTTCAGGAGACGGTCATTACAAAAATAAATCACTTCATGTCTTTATATTTCGAAACGAATGTCAGATTCGTGAAGACATGCGGGTAACTTTTAGGTTCACATTTATTACACGTCTTAATACTACAATTAACATGAACAGTTCAGTTTATAAACATTACTAAAGTTCTTCCCAGTATCATCGGATCAAAATTTCTTCCAACATGTAGATAGCATCGGCGGTTATGTCAGTAATCAGAGTTTTATTACAGATACTCGCGTTTGGTGTTGTCACTTTTCTGCCGTTTGATGCGCCCCGCCACGAATTCCTTTCCTGCGGTAACCTATTCATCTCAGGGTAGAGAGTAGTTCTTGCACCCTACGTTCTCAACTATATGTTGGGTGTATTCCAATAGCTGTCCCTCCTGTAGTTTTTATCTTCTACAGCTCCATCTAATACGATGGCGGTTACATCCTTAAACTTCAGTCATAACAAATGTCCTGTCGTCCTGTCCCTTCTTCTTTCAGTTGTTTCCTGTACATCCCAGTCTTCGCCGATTGTGCGGGGAACTTCTTCGTTCTTTGTCTATCCAGCTCAACTACTTTTCAACATTGTTCTGTACCATCACATCAAATGCTTAGATTCTCTTCTGTTTCAGATTTCCCACAGTCCTTGAGTCATACAGTCCTATATTCCAAACGTACCGTCTCGAAAATTTCTTCCTCAAATTAATACCAATGTTTTATACTAATGGACTACTTTTGAACAGAAATTACATCTTTGCTTGTGGCAGTCTGCTTTTTAGGTCCTCGTTGCTTCATCTGTCACGGGCTATTTTTCTTCCAAGGTAACAGAATTCCTTAACTTCTTACACCTTGCGCTCACCTAATTTGATGTTAAGTTTCTCTCAATTCTCATTTCTGCTACATCTCATTACTTTCGCCTTTCTTCGATTTACTCTCAGTCCACATTCTGCATTCACTAGACTGCTCATTCGATTCAGCAGATCCTCTGTATTTCTTCACTTAAACTGAGGGTAGCAATGTCATCAGCGAGTGTTATCATTGACATCCGCTCACCTTGAATTTTAATTTCCCTCTTAAACCTTTATTTCCATCATTCCTTCTTCTATGTATAGTTTCACAGTACTGCATCCCTGTCTTACGCTCTTTTTAATTCGATCACTTCGTTCTTGGCCTTTCAGGTTTATTGTTCGCTCTTGGAACTTGTATGTATCGCGTATACCCGTTTTCCCTATAGCTTTCTTCTATTTTTCTCAGAAAGTCGATCACCTTGCACCACTTTACACTGTCTGCTTTCCCAAGTCGAAAGATCCTATGAACGTGTCTTGATTTTACTTCAGTCTTGCTTCAGTTATCAAGCGCAACGTCAAAATTGCCTCTCTGGAGCCTCTTGCCTTTCCTGACACCAAACCGATCATCTAAGAGATTCTCAATTTTCGCCATTAGCTGTCAAGTCAATAATACGATGGTTCCAACACTTATCAGCTCTTGCTTTTTTTCGGAATTGTATGGATGGTATTGTCCCGAAAGTCTGATGGTGTGTCCCAAGTCGCCAGTCTCATACATTCACCAAACCAACTTTAATAGTCGATTGGTTGCTACTTCTCCAATGATTTTAGAAATTCTGATGCAATGTTATCTTCTCTTCCGCAGAATTCTAACTCTAACCATCCAAAGCTCTTTAAGTTGTGACTCCAATACTCGATTCGCTATCTCTTCCATATTGACTCCTAATTCTATTTCTGTCACGTCATCCAAAAATTAATCATAAAAGCCTTCACTGTACTCTTTCCACCTAACCGCTCTCTCTCTCTCTCTCTTGTGCGTTTAGTGGTGGAATTCTCATTGTAATCTTAACGTTGTCACCCTTGCTTTTAATTTCACGGAAGGTGGTCTGACTTTTCTGCATGCTGAGTCAATCCTTCCGAAGACAGTTTCTCGTCTTGGCATCAGTGCGTTCTACTTACTCCATACCTAAGTAATATTTATTGCTGTGTTCCAAGCTTTCCCTGATTAACTTTGTATTCCCTTCTTTGGTCGATTAGCTGAAGCATTTCTTCTGTTATCCAAGGTTCCTACGCAGTTGCCTTATTTATACCTATGCTTTTCTTTCCAGCATTTGAAATTTTTAAAGATGTTCACTGCTCTTCAAGTGTTGTGTTATTACTTATCTCAATATTCTCATCTTTAGCGACATTCAGAAGGCTATTAGTACTCCTAAGTACTTTTGTATCCCACGTCTTCGCTACAGTCTACTCTTCAACATTACTAAATTGTTATCTGAGCCTTTATCCACTCCTGGTATGTCTAACTATACAATATCTGATTTCGGAATCTATCTGAACGCGGCGTAATCCAGCTGGAACGTCCCTGTTTCTCCGGGTTTTTCCCAAATGTACGTTCTCTTTATGTGAGTCTTGAACTGAAAATTTGCAGAACTCCTCTCTCATTCCTACAATAGAGCCCCATTCTCTCGAATACTTTCATCTACTCCTTACATCACCACCGCTCTCCAAGCCACCATGATCATTAGAATCACATCGTCCTTTATATATGAATCACCCACTAAATTTCCCCAAATAATTTCTTTCCGTCTTCATCTTCTGTGACGTAGACACCCACACCTGAAATATTGTTGTCATTGGTTTGGTGTCAGTTCTGATAAGCACAACCTTATCACTGAACTAATGGTTCTGAGCACTATGGGACTTACCTTCTAAGGTCATCAGTCCCCTAGAACTCAGAACTACTTAAACCTAACTAACCTAACGACATCACACACATCCATGCCTGAGGCAGGATTCGAACCTGCGACCGTAGCGGTCACGCGGTTCCAGACTGTAGCGCCTAGAACCGCTCGGCTACCCCGGCCGGCTATCATTGAACTATTTGTAGTAACTCAGTCTCCGCTCTACCTTCCTATTCATAACGAATCCTATTCCCATTGTACCATTTTTTGCTACTGACTAGAAATAGTTGTCTTGTTTTGAATGGGGACTCCACCTTCTTTCCATTTCACTTCACTCATCCACACTACGTCCAGATTAAGCCTTAGCCTCCCTCCGTGCATGTCGTCTAGCGTGTTTACCACATTCAAACATGTGACACTCATCGCTGCGACACGTAGAATGTTAAGACTTCTTCGATTATTCAAACTTTTCTTCAGGGTCATCTCCCTCTTGGCAGTCCACCGTCCACTCCCGGAGACCTGAAAGGAAGACCAGTCCGGAATCTTTCGCTTATGGGGAGATAATAATGACACTTTTTCAATTACAGGCCACATGTCCTGTGAATAAGCATGCAGTGCTTTCCATTGCCTTCTATGTCATTATGACGTTCATCATTGCGATTTTCCGCCTTTTAGGGGCAGTTTCCCACCACAAGGCCAAGAGAATGCCTTAAACTTCTACCCACGTCTCTGTCCGTTGGTAAAACGAGGGTGACTTCTTGTCCCGGATGTCTTCCGTCGCCACTGTTGATTTTTATTCAAAATCGGGGCGGTGGCTAGGTTCATACCCCGGACTGAGGTCCTCGGTGTTAACAGTCAGTGAAGCAAAGGCTTGACGACATTTTCAAAGTGTCTTCCAGCTCCCTTAAGTAACTTGTCTCGGTAGATGAGTTTCTTCATGAAAAAAAGTAACAAGAAAATAACCCGTTCGTGGGAAGAAAAATGAAGAAATCTCCTCTTGGAAAACTAAGAAGCTTCATTATGAAAAAAAGGACGTTATGACAAATTACTCTGGAAGAAAACAGGAAATAATGCTCTTCCTGAAACAAAGCAATAACCATTCCTCTTACAAAAACAATTGTAACATACTGGGCTGAAGAAGTAAGTGAAGATTCTTGATAAGAAATGACTGAAATTTTCTTGAAAGAAAAGAATAAGACTCTTTTCTAAGAGTAAGAAGAAAATGTAGCGCAAGAAGTTCAGAGTACTTGATTGAGAAATATTTATAAAAATTTATAGAAAAGTTCTTTACATTCCAGTTGTAGCTTGTTTTTAAGAGCCACTGTTGCTAAATTAAACAGTCCCTAATGTCCGTTCTTTCTGGCGTCAATGTCGGGAGTGCGTACGAGACTGAGTCGGCCACATACCACACAGAATTGCTCTGCTCTGCATTTGAATAGAACTGCCAATCTGCTCATGATAAATTTTGTGGTGGTACTGGTTAATGTGCCATGTGGGTAATGTCAGCCAATCTTTTATTAACCGACAACCACGTTTTCTTTTCATCAGCGCGTGCATAAGTGTGATGGAGGCTATTTTTCAGAGCACACTTAGTGCAATACGGGTCCCGTGCCGTTAGTATTTGCAATAGTTTCCCTTACGTCACTACTTTGTCGCTGACAACGTCATACAATTGCGAAGCGGCGTAGACGGTCAAAAAGATTTATGTATATTAATCCACACATGCTCCCAGTTCGTTCTAGGCTGTTTGCTGCGTATAATGGGAGGTGATTCGAAGACTCTTCTGTATAATACTGCCATCGATTGACGTAAGTTGCCCACACAATAAAACTGGCATGTGTGTAAGTGTCGTCTGACACATGAAAAGAGGCTTCAAAATGGTTCAAATGGCTCTGAGCACTATGGGACTTAACATCTATGGTCATCAGTCCCCTAGAACTTAGAACTACTTAAACCTAACTAACCTAAGGACAGCACACAACACCCAGCCATCACGAGGCAGAGAAAATCCCTGACCCCGCCGGGAATCGAACCCGGGAACCCGGGCGTGGGAAGCGAGAACGCAACCGCACGACCACGAGATGCGGGCAAAAGAGGCTTCAGCTTAGACATTTGTATCGGGGACGACATGTCTGCAGTTCTATAGAGGAGCATCAAAGCTTTTGTGACGGACTTTGTTCTCGCTTGAAGAACGCGATACATTCCTCCGCGAGCACGATGCAAAATGAATCCACGGATTTCGTAGACCATTTCTTCCGACTGTAGTTGGTGTTTCTGTAATCTGAAAGGATACATTAAGGGCATCTGCTGGCCACGTAGTCCACGCACCGACTGACAAGGTATACTTTGCCGTCTAGGGTGCTATTAGGTGGATGGACACTACATCTGTTGTAACTTGGATAGCATACATGTTTTTATAACGTGCGCTGTTTGTAAGCCGCGTGCGAGCCATTGTCGTTGTTCCCGTATTGCACACCACATTAAGCACATTCTAATTGGACAGTTCGTTTGACCCACAATCAGAGTATCTGCCCCAATATACATTCCTATTTGTTTGCCTTTGTTACACTCGGAAGCCACTCCTTATGAGACGGTGCGACTCCAATCGACGCCTCGCTTGGTGTAAGGAGCGTAAACATTGGACGAGTGAGCAGTGTAAAAACATTGTGTGGAGTGACGAATCACGTTGCACAACGTGGCAATCCGATGGCAGGGTGTGGATATGGCGATTTCTCGGTGAACGTCATCTGCCAGCGAGTGTAGTGACAACAGTGAAATTCAGAGGCGGTGATGTTATGACGTGGTCGTGTTTTTCATGGAGGGGGGTTGCATCCCTTGTTGTTATGCGTTGCACTATCACAGCACAGGCCGACACTGATGTTTTAAGGACAGTCTTGCTTCCAACTGTTGAAGAGCCATTCGGGGATGGCGATTGCATCTTTCAACACGATCGATCACATGTTCATAATGCACGGCCTGTGGCGTAGTGGTTACACCACAGTAACATCCCTGTAATGGACTGGCCTGCATAGAGTCATGACGTGAATCCTACAGAACACCTTTAGGATGTTTTGGAACGCCGACTACGTGCCAGGCCTCACCGACCGACATCGATAACTCTCCTCAGTGCAGCACTCCGTGAAAATGAGCTGACATTCTCCCAGAAACCTTCCAGCACCAGACTGAACGTATGCTTGCGAGAGTGGAAGCTGTCATCAAGGCTAAGGATGGGACAACACCATACTGAATTCCAGCATTACCAATGATGGGGTGAAGGGGGGGGGGGGGGGTGGGGGTGGTACCACGAACTTGTAAGTAATTTTCAGCAAGGTGTCCGGATGCTTTTCATCACATAGTGTATTTGCAATGAAGCTTAGCGCCGTTTGTCGTCCATATATCTCCTCTTTCGGCCACATGTCGGTGAATATTGCATCTCAGGAATATAACTGAAGTTTGGTTCGTGATCTTTGTTGTCTGCGGCACAACTGAAATGTCCGTCAAGAATTATAGCTGTTCACGAGTTGGAGAACAATTGTGTCAGATTTGTTTTAAAAAATTCGATTCTTTCTAATTTCTTCACAGTCACAGATGGTATGGATGTTGATTAACTGCGTGTCGTGTAATTAGCATGATATTCCTCTTCCTGATGCAAAGTGATAGATGGGATCACGCGATTGTCTGTACAACACAGCGGTGTCCGTGGTGCCATCTATAATATGTTACACCCGCAATATATTACAACATAACACCATAGCCTCTCAATTATATGTTACAAAACATATTCGTAGCCAACAACTTCTGGACCTGCAGGAGTAGACACCTCGTGCAACGTAGCTATGTCCATGTCTGTCTCATATAAGTGATTCGTCACTTCTTTTATCTTTGTTTCGGATGGAATTCTGTTCACATTTGCGGTTTTTAAATGGTACGTTTTTAGCACGTTGCACGTTTAATTCTATTACGTAACATGAGACCATTGCAGACTAGACTCGTATTTCAAATCTTTCGTTAGCGTTATTTGTTCATACAGTGCTAGAGTAATGACCTTTTGTAACAGCAGGCTGGGTGAGGTCACACGGCTATGTTGCGATTTCGTTTCCGATCGGGATTGCACTGATTTTTTGTAACGTTTTCGCGACCTTTACTATTTGCTTTCGCTAATGACATTGTCCTGTTGACTTGCTACTGATCTGTTGGCTCGCGTGAGGAGGGTGAGTTTCTGGTCAAATGTGTATCGTAATCCTTTATATTATATGGAGACTGTGCTCCTTTCATCTTCAGTAAGGGTGTCACAATTTTCGTTAATGATTTTGGTCGGTCCTGTCTGCTGGAATGTTTCACTTAGGGTCATGTCTACGTCAGTCCCTATGGGTTCTATTTCAGAATGTACTGAATGAGATAATTGTGGTATGAAATGGAAATGTCGTGTGGCTAGGGCCTCCCGTCGGGTAGACCGCTCGCCTAGTGCAGGTCTTTCGATTTGACGCCACTTCGGCGACCTGCACGTCGATGGGGATGAAATGATGATAATTAGGACAACACAACACCCAGCCCCTGAGCGGAGAAAATTTCCGACCCAGCCGGGAATCGAACCCGGGCCCTTAGGATTGACAGTCTGTCACGCTGACCACTCAGCTACCAGGGCGGACATAATTGTGGTAAGAAGAGGTCGTTGTTGACTTCAGACTGTGAAGCTTGTGAAGCTTGTGGGTGGTAAGTTCCTATGGACCAAACTGCTGAGGTCATCGGTCATGAGCTTACACACTACGTAATCAAACTTAAACTAACTTACGCTAAGGACAATAAATACACCTATGGCTGAGGGAGGACTTGAACCTCCGGTGGGAGGGGCCGCGCGAACCGTGGCAAGGCGCCCGAGACCTCGCCGCCACCCCGCCCGGCTCAGATTGTAAACACTGCCCCTCTGCTAGTTGGGGTGTGGCGTCTGTGTTTCCGATAAAACTCGGGAATGGGATCTCCTATTCGTTTTGTAGTTGCTTGTAAATAATACGTTTTCTTGTACTTGTTAAGGCTTCAACAGTTGTTACCGCTAGGGCTTGAAAGCAGGTAATGTGCACATTACCTACCTAATCCGCACGTTAACTGATCTGCTCCGTTAACGTGGGGAATCAAAAGCTTTCCGCATTTTACCTAGGTAATGTGTTTAGATGTTGTTAGAGTTCAAAATATTTCCTTTCCCTACACATTCCCTCTCTCTCTCCATTTGTAGTTCTCTTCCTCTGGCCTTTGTCGTCGTCGGTTGTTTTTATTTCTCATAATTTGCGTCGCCTGCCAGTGCGTGAATTTGTGACGTGACTTTTTTAATGCAGATAAATTTGGGTACTAGTACGGAAGAAAGCACTAAATTGGTGAGTAAAGTGAAGAAAAGATTGTTCGCAAACCTTTTTAGTGAAACTTTAAAATTTAATAGTGTTTTAATGAGAAAAGGAAAATATGATTCCAACTGAAGATGCAAAACGAATAAAAGTTTTCTGGACATTATCAAATAATTCTAAGGTACGGTGTTTTGGTCGTACTACCCTGTGAATAACTCACTGAGTCGATGTGAGATGCGCGAGGAAGTGTGAAAAATATTTTCCATGCCGAAGAATAGTTTGACACATTGTATTCTACTCTTCTGTCGGTTGGCCACGGTGGATCAAGCAGTTAACTACACTTACTGAAAACATAACGCAAGACGAAATAAAAATGTTTTTTAATACATGCGAATCTTGTTTTTTTTTTTTTAAAAAAAGTACAATGGAACAGATTCTTATCAAGCCGATTATTTCGTCGTACGTCAGTAGCAGATGCCAGGTGTATGTCATCGATTATCACTCACAACTAGATGGGAAATTTAGGTTTCTTCTCGTATACGAAGACCACTTAACAAGATTCGTTTGCTCTGTAGACCATCATGTCAAAACAGGAGGATAAAGTAGCCTATAATTTGCCTGATATTTTTCTGCTTTTTGGTGTTCCAAATACTTTGCATTTTGATAAAGGTCGTGAATTTTGTAAACAAATTTTATAATGTGTAAGCCATTTGTGGCTAGAAATAAAAATGATTAATGGCAAATTCTTAGAATGTGTAATACAGTTGTGACCAGAAATCAAAATGATTAATGGCATACTCAAACACAGTCAGAGTCAAGGAAACTGAGAACGAGCGAATCAAGACATTGAAGCCAAGCTCACTACTTGGATGGTTGGCAACCAAAAAGTTTGTGAAGTGAGGGCGTACGATTTGTGCATTTCGTGAAGAATCGTGCCTATTATTCTGAAATTAAAAGAAGCCCCTACGAATCCGTGTTGGACTGCCCCGGTAAATTGGAATTATCTTCTTCTATTATAGCACAAAGTGTATTACATTCGATATACACCGAAGTAGAGCCTGAAATATTTTAAGAATCGCTAGAGACTGTTATTATTGTATCAAGTGGACATTTCATATTCCCTTCTTCTACAGAATCACATACGGAAATATAATATTCTGTCGATAGCAATCTTAAACTTTCTTCTGCACCGTTATTGAGGATACAGTTATGATGATTATTCAGCTACCCTGCATCCCAAGAGATCACCTCTTCATGTTGAAGTCATCACTGGCTTTGTCTCAACTTCAGCAGAATTGCCATCGCAATTTCGTACAGAATCAGAAAAGAAACTACAAACGATATTATCTGAATTGTTTGATCAAAAGCATCATCAGGAGCTCACAAGCGTAAATCATCTGATAAGTTTTATTTCTGGTGATATAGATCGTAAATAGGATGGGTTTGGTAAGAATGTGTTGTGCAACATTATAAAAAGAATATGGGTCACAAAATACGTGGTGATGAAGCCGAGAAATGTTTAGAAAAGGAAGCATACAAAATTTTAGCAGTTTATGATGCAAAACACCCAAACATCGATGAAGGTGCTATTGTATGAACTAATATACCCCAAGTAGGCAGAGCAAAAACTGATGCCCGCTCGATTTCAGCTGTGGTTCTTAGCAAAACAGAGGATGTAATTTATAAACTTGGTACTAAAACAGATATTTTTAAAAAATTCTATGCAGTATCTGTATTCAGTGTTTGCAAAGAGTGATTTTTAACATAAGAAGTTCCTGCTGTAGAAATATCTTTACATCAAACGTGATAGCGAATTCAAATGTACTATAGATAGGTGTGCTTCTCGCAGAAACCAAATGCTACATAATTCAAAGTGACATCTATCATTAGACTACCCTAACCACTAAGCATAGTCTTATAATATCTGTTGAAAATTAAATTTTTGTAATAATATTTTAAACTGTTAGATGTTTTATATAATGGTTTTTTAATAGATTGTTGTTTAATTATATCATCTAATCTATTGATTGTTTGATTGTATTAACTTGATATCTTAGGTATCGAAAAATAAATAAATTATATTATATTAATTTAAGCCTACAGGAACGTTGCAGTTGGTCCAGCAAAGATCTTGTTTTCACATTAGCAGATGCCTGGTAGGTAATATGCAGATTATCTACGTAATTCGTGGATTACCTATGTAACACGAGAACTGAAACAAATTTCATCACTTTTTGGATTATCTTAGTTAATCTGCACATTACCTACATAACCTGCAGAATAACTGAATTCTGTACATTAGCTGTAACATATCCACTAACTGGGCATCCCCGTTTCACAGAGCTGTTGCCTGTCGTAGCAAGGTTCCTCTGAAAACTTCCTGTCACGTTGATTCGTTGTAACCTGTTAGTTCCACCTAGCTGATCACTAAAGACCGGATTACAAGCATCACAAAAACCTTAAAATCTGCATGCAAATGTGCATGAAAAATGCTTAACAATGCATCAGAAGTCTCGGAATGTGGAAGATTAAATAATAAAACAGGCATGGTAGTTAGTGCGTGCTTTATGTCTCGAAGTCGAACGTGTACATATAAGTTAAGAGGAAGAGCTCCAGCCACGCAAAAAATCGGCACATTTGGAACAATGATATCATTTTTTGAATACTTTCTGGTAGAGGTTAGAAAGGAGGCCTTACTGGGATTATTTTCGAAAAACTTGCAAAATGACGACACATACCGTGCTTAAAGAATTGGTCCTTCTTTGTTATTGTTGTTAGGAACAAGCGGTTGCGATGCGTGTGAGTCTCAGCGAAGCAATCGATACATCCAGGACCAACTTTGAGATAAAACGCACGCAGACGGGCACTGTCAAAAACTTCGAAATATTTTATTTTAAAAAATATAGAGTCATGAGTTTTTTGAACAACATTAATTTATACTATTGGACGAAAGTATCATTTACAATTTATTTTATAACTTTCTGCTGTTGTAAACATAAATGACCAAGTGCTATTCCAAACGTTCAGTGGTAAGTTTGTGTCTTCGATCACTCAAAATATTTTTATAAGCAGGAAAGGGCCGTTCTTCATCAACTGAGGTAACTGGGCTGTATCTGATTTTGGGTTTTATGTTGGCACTTACTGTCTCTGTTCACCCATCCCATTAATAAAACTGTCAAATTGGAATAAGTGTTCAAAGCCTCGGCTATTGTTTAAAATGTTTTCAAACTTTTCTTTAAGTTTTCTTGGGAATACCTCCGACAGTGAGGAGTTCACTTCAATAATTTTATTCATTAACCGAACGGATTCATTCAACGCCAAACCTTGAGTTTCAAGCTTTTTAATACTTGCAGATGCATGGGAAAAATGAGTGCTTATCACAGCAATGTCTTCTTTAATACCGGAATCATTAAAAGTTTCCTTGCACTGGCAAACTACTAAAACCTCTGCACTATCGAAGTCGTTTACTACCCCTCTAATGGCCTCGAAATGTTCATTGTAGAACAACACAGCTTTGACCCTCGTGCCCCAACGAGTTACCACTGGTCCGGGAGGTAAAGACATCTTTGCTAGTTTTTCTTTGTAGGCCTTGATGCGAGCAGCAGCCTGTAGAAACGTTTTCTTTGTGGATGAAATCAGTTTATTTACCTTTAGAGAAATCCCTGCTAATGCAACTTGCTGTTGTCAGGAGTTGTTGTGGTCCTTTCTTCTGCATTTCAAGACTTGTCTTGACATGTTGGTCTATTTGAAGCTTTTCTCAAGCTCGACAATATAAAAGAATGCCATCATATGTAAATGTTCCAGAAAGGTCAGCTACCCACCAAACGACGTTTACGTTTTTTTTTTTTGTTTTTTTTTCGGGCGGCATGGCGCACAACACGTTACACACTATACGTCGTAAACACGTTCAACTGTGTACAAGTAAATAGACAGCTAAACTGGAACAGTGGACGTGCGACTAAGAGATTGCGTAGTTCAGTGTAATTGTTGGCGACTCATATGACAGTGGAGGGGATTAACCGGGACGCGGGCGCAGGAACGTTGACTCTGTCTGCCTGTTCCTCTAATGTAATGATGTCGCTAGGCAGTGGCCTCTCGGTTAGCGATTACACGCAGTTCAAGGTCGCGGTCAATATGTCAGACATCAAAACCAGATCGAACTAGAGTTTACCCGTCTAAATTCTTAAAATATAATATACGTAGAGTGAAAATATGCATTGTCACTAGTTTTTAGTTAAAATATGCAATAACCGGTGAAAAGGAGCCAAATACGCAAATGCTTATGCAGAATGCAACTGCGTATAACCCGGTCTCTACTGACCACACTGTAACCGCAGATCAGCCGTCTGCTGGCGTAAGACAAATCCTCGCAGCTGCGCATCATAACTGAGAAGAGCGTGGTGCCCCATAACATTTATACAGAGTTATAAGAAACAGTCTGAAAGGCTTAAGACTGCAGCAGGAAAGCTGTGTTGAGAAATAATTGTTAAGAAGAAATTAAATACGTTGTGCCATTTTCCATTTAATTTGTAACGAAATTAACCAATCAAACCGATACGCACGCAAATTCACATGACCCGCCAGAGACGGTGTCGCCAAACGTTTTCTTTGTTTGGTTCCCTAAATCCGAACAAAAGAGCGATATAA
Source organism: Schistocerca serialis cubense (assembly GCF_023864345.2). Classification (NCBI taxonomy): domain Eukaryota; kingdom Metazoa; phylum Arthropoda; class Insecta; order Orthoptera; family Acrididae; genus Schistocerca; species Schistocerca serialis. The sequence continues at coordinate 495,401,085 of NC_064638.1, forward strand.
AAATTGGGCATACAACGGTAGTAAGGACCAAATCCGAGCCAAAGGCGGAGCTCTCTCGTGTGCTATGAGAACAATTGACACTATTGTTGTATCTGGCGGGCCGCTTAAATTTTCACGATCAACGTCATTGCAAATTAACCCGTAAACGGCACTACCTATTGGTTTTTTTTTTTCGTTACAATTATTTCTCAGCTCAACCTTACCTGCAACATCCTGAGAAACTTCGCAGGCATACTATATGATGTTCCGCAAGATCGTCTTGTTCCGATCTAATACCATTGAGAACAACAAAGTGAGAGCTCGTTATCCACTCTACCTGTACACCCTGAAACATTTTAGCTTAATATATCGGTGAGAAACGAATTTGCTGATTATGAACTTCGGATTGTTAATTCCTTTCTTTTTTTAATTCTTTGGCTGTGGGAACGTGCCCCTACAGTCATCTCATCGCTGAAAAATGTATATTACAGTTTCTTGTGAGTTACATAGGCGACATAAAACAAGTCTTTTAACCACAGTGTGCTGACACAAGTAAACAGACAAAAGTGGAACACAGAATACTCAGAGGTAGTATGCTGTAAAAATCCTTTTGGTAACACAATAAGGAACGATAAATCGCCGTTACTACACATTTGGTGTATTTCCATCACAATAGGTATTAATAAATATACCTCTAAATTAATAATTCTTCTGTATGTCCGGTAAGAATCGTTTCCAAAGCTGCAGATAGAGAATTGATATTTGTGCAGATCTATATGGATCATCAGAAGAGAACGTGACAACAGTATAAAAGAACCAAATTTCGATATTACATTCACACCTATACATACACCGGTACTCAGACACATACATGTAGGAGGTACATAGCCGACCGCTGTGGCCGAGCGGTTCCAGGCGCTCCAGTCCGGAACCGCGCTCCTGCTACGGTCGCAGGTTCGAATCCTGCACCGGGCATGGATGTGTGTGATGTCCTTAGGTTAGTTAGGTTTAACTAGTTCTAAGTCAAGGGGACTGATGACCTCAGATGTTAAGTCCCATAGTGCTTAGAGCCATTTGAACCATTTTAGGAGGTACATAGCGGCATACATTTAGAGGCTGAGAGTTCCATAACCTGGTGAGTAGTACGTGAGAATGTGGTCAGTTAATTGAGCGTTGGTCGTGCCCTGGCATTCTAACCACTAGGAGCATTAGGTTAGTAGAGCAGGGAAGTATATCTGGATGTTGGCACTATTGAGGAACTTGTGCCGTAGTTTATATGTAGATGTATCGCTGTATGTTAACAAGGTTTTGATCCTGCTTCGGTACTGATGGCCAAGAGCCCGAAGATTACTTGCAACGACGTTTAAGTGATAAGCGTTCGATGACACTGTAAGAATAGGCTATATGGTTCCGATTTTCCTCGTCTTCACCAACACAGGAGAATGGCGCTGAGGTTGAGCCGATAGAGGTTTTTGTTGAACTTCCAATTATTAAATTACAGCCGCGCTATAGCTGTTGTGAAACTTCTTGATGTTTGTATCTTATTATACTATCGCACTGTTGAAATCGTGGTATAAATTACTGTGTAGTGGCTGCCTTTGATTAGAGGGTAAGTTGTAAAAGCGCATAGTGCGTAAAGCTAATCCCGCGCTTGACACAGTCACTTTAATTACCTCTCCCAACGAATTCTTAGAATCTGCCTCCCCTTTTGTATGGTACATGAGTCTTTCACATTTTACATCAAAACTTAACTTTACAAATATTGCAATTTGCAAGATATCCCGATACATCTTCAGCGGTAAGATCACTAGACTTCATCTGCCTCACTTATTGTCGGTGTAGTGCTACCTGAAAAATCCAAACCACATCATACTCCTCCAGATGTATGATTCATGTAAACTGAAGCTCTGGCCTTCAGTCACTTCACTCTTGTCACTCAGTACGTACGCTTCCTTCCGCCAGTTGCTAAAGGACTCAGGCCGACGGAAACAACAGCAAGTCACTTGGTGCGCACAACGTCTCTACGTTCTCGACGGCCGCTGTTCAGTGAAAGACCACAGGTGCAATGATACTATGGTTTTATGACCCCTTGCCAACTGTGGATGCATCAAGGCTGCACGGGGCTCTAAATAATTCCGATGAGCACATACTACCAAGTTCTTTGTAAATTTAACTCAGTTTCGCAATTACCTGAATAATATCACATACGGTCTCAAACTGAGAAACACTATTTCATTTACCCCTCCCGTTCTGAGTGCTTAACTTCCTTTTGTTAGGCAGTTTAAATACTTTTCGTTATATATTAACAATACAGCGGTACCTCTTTCGTGCTTCGCGATGCTGATGATAAGCAGGGACAAAAGCACCCTTAGAAAAGCCGTTGCCTGCTGAGGTTAAAGGGAGGCCTCATATGCGAATGGCACTAGCTGCTTGGATTAGTACAGCTAACGGGTCCCCCGACGGAGTAGGGCTCAACCAAATGTGTATAAGCGAGTTCATTGCCCGCAAAAAACAACGTTCCAGTTTCGAGACCAAGTCTGCCACACAAATTTAACGTGTCGGTAAGTTTCAAACTAGCTTAGAGTCCTTTGCAGACAAAAAATTTGCTTCTGAAAATGTATAAACGAGCAGCGTTCAGTAAGTAATGCAACACATTTTTTTCTCTGCCAATTTCGATTGAAACAATGTGAAGTTTAATGTGGGACATAGCGGAATATTCTCGCTTCAGCCCCTACAGATTCATGAAGGTCCAATACTGCACGTAGCTTTAAAAATGGCATATGTAACGTAAGTGCGTTCCGAGCGGAGGGCTGCCATTGAGTTTCTTTTCGTGGAAAACCACAGTGTCGCAAATATTCATAGGCGCTTGCAGAGTGCCTGAGGGGAACTGGCAGCGAACAAAAGCACGGTAAGCCGCGCACAGCTGTGCCACCTGCAATGTTCTCCTCCGAAGAAAAAGTTCAAAGCCGCACTCTGAGCCAGTAAAGCCATGTCGACGGTCTTCTGAGGCTCTGAAGGGCTATTCTGATTGATGTCCTCTCTCATGGTGCTACGATCAACTCTGAAGTTTATTGTGCTACTCTTAGGAAATCGAAGAAACTACTTCAGCATGTTCGTCGCCACATAAATGCAAACGAACTTGTCCTATTCCAAGACGACGCAAGACCTCACAGAATTCTACATAACCGAGAGAAGTTCACAGAACTTCATTGGACTGTTCCTTGCTCATCTACTCCACAACACGGATCTCGCACCTTCCGACTTCGATCTGTTTGGCCCAATGAAGGATACACTCAGCGGGAAGCACTGCGAGCATGATGGGGAAGTTATTGATGCAACATGACGTTAGCTCCGGTATCGACCAGTAGAGTTGTGCCCTGCACCCATGCAGGCACTCCCATTAAGGTGGCGTAAGGCTGTCATATTGAACGGAAATTGTGTTGAAAAATGAGAATTTGTAATCAGAAGAGTGGGGAATAATACGATGTGTTGGAATCCTGAATAAAAACCATCTGCATTCAGAAAAAATGTGTTATCTTACTTAACAACCCGCGTAAATAAGTGTAAATACAAAAAGCATGAAATCTTTTTTTCCATCTTCTGTTTTCTGACGTACGTACAATAGAAGATATTTTTCGCTAACTCGGCAACTTGACATGTGCCTCCAAGTTCGTGGCTCTGAACTTAGACAAAAAGTAACATGCAAATTTACAAACAAATCCTTATGACTGATGTTTGTGTTTGACCGTGATGATAATTATGAAGCTGAGAAAACCACTCCAAAAAACAGAAGCATGTGTAAATAAGGAAAAGGTAACGAACTTATCCTGAAACTAAAATAATTCGCTGTGACAAGGAGAAAGTCCTTCTGCACCTAGGTTTTGTGAGCCTTCCTCTACCTCGTTTGAGCGAACAAAATACAAAATGTGAGAGCTAGTGAGTCACATCTAACACTCCTTGAGACTTTTTTCCCTCTTCATACACTATATCTGCATGTAAAGTGTTTAAAACATTATCACCCGCTTTTAGTACCTTTCATGAAAGCTGCACGTAACAACATGCTGCAAATCCTTTCGACAAGCAGGATTTCGTGTAAGCTGCAATGCTGGGATTTCAGCTCTGTCGCCGGTGTTTCTATGAAAGAGCTCGTGGCATAAAAATGAGAGGGAGTTGCGGTCCAGTAATCTTCTAATCTGTGCGTCTGCCTTACTCACAATGTGCTTTCAGAGCTGCATACAGTGCCAGCACTAACGGTCTGCATCCCCGAGCCGGCTGCCTAAATGTGATGCCGAGATGTCCCGTCCTAAAAATAAATTGTTAACTGATGTGATAAAGCTTACTCTGCATATGTGGTACTGTCGTTTCTGGAGCCCAAATTTCCTCCATACATAAAGCACCCGAAAAAGACTGCATTCCATTCAGTGTGTTTCTGCAGTTCTACCATTGATAGCCCTGTATATAGAGCTGCACTGATGTCCAGTCTAATTAGATACCAAGATGTCGTCAGACCATGCACTTAAAGACTAAATACTGGACAGACGCGGGACGGAAAAGACGCTTTTAACCTCATTTGACAGACACCTCTAGACTATAGGGTTATTCCGTGATGATGCTTCCAACATTCAGGAATGATGAAGATGGCTAAATGTATCAGTCTGAGGTAAAGGACCCTGGTCCGGCAACCATCGAATCGAATGCAATCAGCGAAATTCTTTCTGACAGTGGAACACATGTACCGCTCCTGTTGCTGTTACGGTTGAAGGGTAGGCTGCTTTCAGCTGTGCTAGAATAAGATAAAACAAGGAAAAATTTCTATTAAACATGAGCTCTACCGAAAAATGCATGCTATTAAAGAGCTACAAGCTCTTGTCCATCTTCTCTACTCCGGAATACATCTATTCTACTAAACAAGTGCCCCTAGCTCTTAACATATGAATTTTAGGGTCGATATTTACTCGATATATTTTCCTTGTTAGTTGCTACTATTTCTTTAAAAACTATGGAAACCAAAGAGCTTGCAGTAGAAGAGTTCTATTTCAGAGTATAGATGATGACCAACTTCCGACAGCTCCAAAAGTATGAATTTTAAAGCCCATGTTCACTGGAGATGTTTTCTTATTTTTGTCCATACCACAAACTCTAAAAGTTCGTTCGACTCGATTGTTCCCGGACCAGGATCCCTCACCTCAGACTGATGCATTTACTCTTCTCCATTAACCCTGAAAGTTTGTAAAATCGTCAGAATTACCGTGTACGACTGTATAAAACACGTATAATAGTTTTTCCTATAATATTTACGTGTCGTACGTAGAAATACACGCAGTATTTCGAAAAATTTGTGCTCTGTGACGAGAATGAGTGTTTAGCATCATTTCTTTGTATGAGCACATCATACTTATACTGAATGAAACAAATGCCAATGTTCTGCCGCAGAAAAGCGAAATTAAATAACGCTGTATTGAAGATGACCCGTGAGACGGGTGGTAAATATCAGTACACGAATTCTAATTGTACAACTCACAACTTCTAAGATGACGTTGGATAGAATACATTTACTGAGACTACTAAATCCATTTTACACTTAGTGCAAAACTCATCTGACACAAAAACACTTGTTGAGGATGGTTAATGACAATGAGACAGACTCCAAGAACACTCCTAGTAGAGAACATTTTAATGTTGGACAACGCTTCGCAGACTTCGTTTGTGGGTTTCAGCCACAGTAACGGCAAGTCTTCTTGCCGTTACGAGGTACATGCTGCTTTGTGTCCACTCTACCAACTCACATCTACTTTTTCGCAGCTTATGATAATCATCTGCAGACAGTATTACTGTCGCCAGCATCAAAGCTAAAATATGTCTCTGAGCTGGATATAGTGCTCCTGCGCAGAGTGACCGTAAGAGTCCGCAGCTCGTGGTCGTGCGGTAGCGTTCTCGCTTCCCGCGCCCGGGTTCCCGGGTTCGATTCCCGACGGGGTCGGGGATTTTCTCTGCCTCGTGATGACTGGGTGTTGAGTGATGTCCTTAGGTTAGTTAAGTTTAAGTAGTTCTAAGGGACTGATGACCAAAGATGTTAAGTCCCATAGTGCTCGGAGCCATTTGAACCAGTGACCATAAGAAATTCTAGTAATGAAATCAGACCTAAGTTTATCGAAAGTGCAATTTGATTTATCACACAGTGCTGATAATTGTATGCAATTGTTTCGTGCAAGTTATTTCTCGTGTGGTGCTAAACGTTCTGTGATCCTAAATATTGCGTGTCGCTAAACACTGTGTGTTCATTGTGAGCTCATACATGTTAATTCCTCCCAAATGTTGTGTGCTACGCTGTGCATGCGGCAGACTTTCATTAGAGAGAAAACGTCATACCGGAAAACAAAAGGCCTAGAACTCGAGCAGGTATTACAACTCTACCATCCGTTACGATACTGAGTGGCAAAAGGGACGAGTTGCAGCATCCAGAGCCTTGTGTAGTTCACATCGTTGGTAGTGGGAGTGATAGCTTGGTAAATAAGTGCAGAATGACTGCTTAACATATGTTAATAATACATTACAACTACAGACAGTGAAATTTTAAACAATTTTATGCCACAGCAAAATAACAGACAATGTATTCCAAAGACACTAAGTGGCTGCCTTCGCTAGTTAGACGTACACGTTACTCCGCAGCAACCAGCCACATCGAAGTGTCGTTTCTTACCGGCCATTAAAACATTGTACACAGTGGAGTCCCTGCTCATCTGAAAACTAGGTTAAATTAGACTGTGGTCAAGATAATAAACTTACACTCTGAAGTGGTTCCTTTCATATAAATCCATTAATTTTTCGGATTAAAAGTGACATGAAGTTTTAGACAAAAGGAACCACTCCAGAATCGAAGAAATGGGGAAGTGCAACTATTCTCACTTGCAACTGAAATTGGTGATTATTTTTATTTTTATTGAAATTATATTCATTGACTGTAATAGAGTGGATATAAATGCGCTTCAGGGCATAAAGTCATTGTTAGTTAACTTTTGGCGGTGAATGACCATGTATGTAGTTAATGTTCGTACAAAAGGAATTCTTTTGTAAAAAATTAATAAAACAGCTAACTATAGAGAGCTTAAGGCGTTCGATAGTTGTGTCTCTAAGCATGTAGCTCCAACTTAGTTTAAACGACCATAAACTAATTGTGTATTTCAATTAAAACAGGGAACTGAGACGGTGGTCGTTTTACAAAATGAAAACAAATTAAAAATGAAACTGTCCAGTTATTATTGACAAAAAGATAGAAAGTTAAGAGTGTTGGGTGGCTCGTGTTCATGCCATTTCTTATTTAACATCCTGTTTTTGCCGTACTGCCACCTCGTTATGTAAGTTTCAATTACCTCTGTTACAGAGTTGCTGCTTTACCTGCCCGTGAACGGCAACAGCAGCGCTTATCGATGTAAGGTCCGGACCGCCATGACTCGCCCAACGGTTGCCGCCAACACGCATGATTGGAGAGGCGACGACTTTGGGTCGTCGTCGGTCGGTCGTCTCGCCGGACGACGTGTATTTGGCGGGCGATCGCTTATGGGTTGATTGTGTGTGCCAACTCGTGATTTGTCCCTGTTATTGTACAGTCACTGCCGTTAGCATTGTCTGGTTCTTCGTGCAAGTGTTCATGAAACTGTGTGTAGTTTGTGTGATTTTGATTGACAAGTTATTTGAAATGTTGTTGGCGTACTGGCTCTGAGGAGTCGGTCAGTTGGAGCAGTGAGGAGTTGTCGGCGAAGCGTAGTTTGGCCAGGCCCGCTGGCGGTCTCTACGCAGTGTCGGAGAGTGTGGCGCTGTTCCCATTGCTACGAGGTCCGTGGCTCACCGACCCTGGACACGAAAGTTGAGTTTTTATTTAACCTACCAGCAAGTCAAGACTGTTCACATCGTGTCGTTTGGAGTTCGTTGTCGATTGTTGGGATATTCCCGCGAGCAACAACGTGGTTTTCAAGTTGGAAAATTCTAGCCACCCTCCGATTTCACTGTATTTGGTGAATTGAATTGAAGTGTACCAGCGTAATCTTCTGCCTTGTGGCCTTTAACGTTCCGGTTACCTTCCCTGGGCGTTGACACAAATTTCAGGCAGTGTAGTTTCCTCATCGTTTTGTTGCTGTCCAGCTGTTGTTGCTGTTCATATCTTCTGCGTTGTTCCCTTGAACTCCCTGTTATGCCCCGGTCGGTTGACGTCGTGTGGGTCCGCCGACTGTCGGTTGGTTGGGTTGTCGTCGGATCGTGAATGGTTGGCCCGGCTGCCTGTCTCACCTAAGCGAGCGTTAGTGTTTGAATTACAGCCGACCCTCGAACATCTGGGCGCCCTTGTGTGTACTGCCTTATGTTTTTGAAATCTGTTCTTTTTGTTGGTACTTCTTTGGCTTCTAGCCGGTTTTGTATTTTAAATTAGAGTTGTTTTACTCTTAAGGCCTTCAGCTTAGTTTAAAGAACTGTTTCACGTAAGCCCTTTGGCATTTTGAAATTTTTTTTTTTGAATTTTTAAGTCTTCGGCCTTCAGTCGATTTGAATTTAACTTGTTTACTTCAACCTACTGAATTTTTAAGTCTTAGGTCTTCAGCCGGTTTGAGCTTCAGTTGTTTGTTCTTAAGTCAAGTTGGCTCTGAGCACTATGGGACTTAACATCTGAGGTCATCAGTTCCCTAGAACTTAGAACTACTTAAACCTAGCTAACCTAAGGACATCACACACATCCATGCCCGAGGCAGGATTCGAACCTGCGACCGACCGTAGCGGTCGCGCGGTTCCAGACTGAAGTGCCTAGAACCGCTCGGCCACCTAGGCGGGCTGTTCTTAAATCCTTCAGCCTAAATTAAAGAATTATTTCACGTAAGGACTTAGGTATTTTAAAACATTAATGTTTTGGAGTTTTAACTTGTTTACTTCAGCCTATCTAAATAACTGTTTTAAAAGAAGGTTTGCCTTTTAAATTTCTGGTTATGCTTGTATTTTAAGTTATTGGCCCTCAGCCATTTTCAAATTAAAGTGGCCTCCAGCCGGTAATTAAGTCCCAAAGATTAAAGCTGTGTGTTTAAAAAAATTTTTTTTGGGCTCTTGTAATGTTTGATCAAATAATAAAGTTGTGTGTTCGAGTGTAACTGACAGCCCCTTATTTTTGCCCTTTTCCACAATTTATTCTATCTGTCCTGTCTTGCGGGTTCAGCAGGGCATTTCACACTCATATCCATACTTGCCGTTGCCAAAGCAAGAAGAAAAAGAAGGCAATCTCATGTAGCGTTTTTCATACAGAGGTCAAATACAGTTATCGGAGAACAAAGACTAGCACAATTTCAATATGTTGCAGCTGTAAATATTTCCAAGACATATCTTTTTTCTTAAGGAGAGTGAAAATAAATAGTTTTCTTACCATTTATTCAACAAAAATGGTAGAATCCAGCAAACATTTTAACTGAATTACCTTTAGTAATTGTTACGTGGCAGTCCATAAGCCAGATTCTTACTTGACGCTAGATTGTCTTGTAACTTCGGAACCACTCAATTAGGTGTCTTTACCAACAGATATGCGTATAAGAACCAATCCCTACCATTCTCTCAAGCATATACGCGTACACGCTCTTTCTTATTCGAAATTATCTGAGTACTCGGCAGTGCGTGGGTATGCGTTTCATCCAGTCTTCTGTCGGTCCATCTCCTCATTCATCCTCTTCCTCTGTCCAACTGCTTCTTCATCCCCTCTGTTTGTCCACCTCCTCCACTCCTTCTCCCTCTCCGTATCCTCTTTCTCTGTTTGCCCGCTCCTGGCCCCTCTATCTCCCTTGTCACCCCCCCCCCCCTAATTCCATGTCCTCCTCTCCCTCTCATTCCCCATCTTCTCCTCTCCCTCCACCTGTCCATCTCCTCTTCCCAAACTTTCCTGCTTATCTCCATCTTCATCCTGTCTCTGTCTGTCTTCTCCTCTCCCCATTCTCTGTGTGTTCATCTCCACCTGCACACTCTCTCTGTACATTCCCCCCCCCCCCTCTGACAATCTCCTCCTCCTCCCTCTCATCCATGCCCATTCCTCCTCCTCCCTCGTCCCCCCCCCCCCTCTCTCTACACGTTACCACATTTACCCCAGTAGGAGGCTAGTGGTTCTTACCCTCACAGTATTTCTTTCCATATTTTAATTAATGTGTGTACCCAATTTGGTTTACAACTTACCAGGACTTTAGGATGGAATTTTTACTCGTGGTTCAGCTCGTGTATTCACATATCGCGCCGGATGGGGTGGCCGAGCGGTTATTGGCGCTACAGTCTGGAGCCGCGATACCGCTACAGTCGCAGGTTCGAATCCTGCTTCGGGCATGGATGTGTGTGATGTGCTTAGGTTAGTTAGGTTTAAGTAGTTCTAAGTTCTAGGTGACTGATGACCACAGCTGTTAAGTCCCATAGTGCTCAGAACCATTTGAACAATTTTTTTCACGTATCGCATACATTTCACAGATATTTAAAATGTGGCACATCTATTCCTAGAAACATATAACCACTATCGTCCACGAACTTCGCATTGCAGTTTAATTTTCACGGCACTCCTAACTTATGGCGTGTTTCTTTAACTGTGTGCAGGTACACCCAGAGGTATACGTAGCTCCTGTCTGTGAAAGAAACTGTAAACAGAGTTATTACTAAGGAAGTAATAAAATAAAAGAACGTACATGATACCGCAGTTTTTCCACTCATGTCAGTGTCTGACGTCTATCTCCTGAACCAGGTGTCATACAATGACAGAAGTTTTCTGTCTGCAAAATGTGTCGTGAATACAGTTGTACCGACGAAGCAAGGCACCTGTGATGTACCTTAAGGGCGTATGTCAGGATACTTCCAGTGGCATATGGCCATTCACTGCATTCCCTACCTCTTGCCAGTCGTATCGGCCCTACGATCCACTGCCAACCAGAGGCAGAGGACGAGAGAGTGGATCTGCATCTGCGCAACTGCTTGTCCACTTTAAATACCTTCACGCGCAGATGACTCCGGCAAAGTTTCAATGGACTATGAGCTTTGAAAGTCCTGCGACGATGGAGTACTGATGGTGAGGCAAGGGTTTGGTGTACCTGAACCTTAGTTGGTGCTCTGCACGTTAGGCAGTTAGACGGTGATGGTCGTTCTGGTACTCGTGAGAGACGGGAGGACTGGTTCGGCAGCTCGTCAGACGACAAAGCAGCCCTGTTTAGGATCGCTCTGCTTTCCCTAATCCAGGGAGGGGCCTAGAAAAAGTGGCCTAAACATAGCCCGTCTCAACCCAGCACAAGTGGCAAACTGCGGTCACTTGTTCACTAACATATGGGGTCAAAAAAATAATAAAATAAACAGTTACCTTAAATATCTAATGATTGGAGTCTGTAACGTCCGTACTTTACAGGATAACGACCATAATCAGTGCCCAGAGAGAAAGACAGGACTTATCACAAGGGAATTGGCTAGATATAACATCGACATTACCGCCATAAGTGAAACACATCTTAGTGACTCTGGACAGTTATGTGAACCGCTCGGAGGTTATACCTACTACTGGAGTGGAAAATCATCCACTGAAAGGGCGGAAAGTGGGGTAGGCTTTGCCATACGCAATAAATTGGCATGTTCACTAACAGAACTCCCAAAAGGTATCAGTGACAGAATAATAACTCTCAGACTTCACCTGGTATCCAAGAAATATCTTCACTTGATCAATGTATACGCACCTAAATTGCCATCTCCGGATGAAGAGAAGAACAAGTTCTACCAAGACCTCCGACATGTCCTTAGAGATATTCCTTCTGCAGATAAACTTCTGTTACATGGTGATTTTAATGCTCGTGTTGGGAATGATTTCAGTGCTTGGAATGGAGTCCTCGGTGGCCATGGGATTGGAAAATGCAACTCGAATGGTTTGGATCTTCTAACTCTATGTGCCGAGTTTGAACTCTGTCTGACAAATACATATTTTCGACTGCCTGAAAAATATAAAACGACATGGATGCATCCGCGATCTAAACACTGGCACCTTCTGGATTATGTGATAGTACGGAAAAAAGATCTTGGTGACGTACTGGTCACACGTGCAATGAGAGGCGCTCAGGGATGGACAGACCATCGACTCGTGAGGTCCAAATTAAAAAAAATGATTCAAACGGCTCAGAGCACTATGGGACTTAACAGCTGTGGTCATCAGTCCCCTAGAACTTGGAACTACTTAAACCTAACTAACCTAAGGACATCACACACATCCATGCCCAAGGCAGGATTCGAACCCGCGACCGTAGCAGTCGCGCGGTTCCGGACTGCGCGCCTAGAACTGCGAGACCACCGCGGCCGGCGGTCCAAATTAAAGATAACTTTGAAGGCACCACGCCGAGCTTCACTCAAAATACCAACAAAATTGTCCTGCAAAATCTTGGCCAATGATCAGGCTATGAGAGCAAAACTGGATGAAAAATTTGGTGACGGTGGCCTTTTGATATCTGAATCTGCCCCTGTAGATGAACAGTGGAGTGCATACGCTAGCCGACTGCGTGGCTGTGCTTCAGAAGTCTTGGGAAAGCCTCAGAAGAAGCACCAGGACTGGTTTGACGACTCAGATCCAGAGATCAGAAAGCTAATTAATGATTTCAGAACCTCTCTTCGCACCCCTGATGATAACAAGCGTAGAGCAGCGCATTACAATCTGAAAGTGAAGGTACGTTCTCTCAAAGACAGTTGGTGGGCAAATAAAGCAAATGAAATACAGTTATATGCCGACACACACCAAACGGGCAGATTTTTTGAGTCCCTGAAAACTATCTTTGGTTCAAGAGTTGGGAAGATAGTACCAGTCTATAACAAAGATAAAAGATGTCGGCTGACGCAACAGAGTGACATCCTGTCTCGGTGGGCGGAACATTTTAATGACGTTCTTAATCCCGACCATCAGACAACCGATATTCCATACGTAGAAGCACTTGAAGACCTGCCAGTTGAGGAACAACTTGCGGATGCCCCTTACTACGATGAATTCATTTCAGCACTGGCTAAGCTGAAAAATGACAAAACAGCAAGATTAGATAACTTGCCATCAGAGCTATATAAATATGGTGGGGCCAAACATCAAGAAACCATTGTTTGCTCTGATCTTAAGGATTTGGGAGTATGAAATGATTCCACAAGACTGGAAAGATGCTTGTATTTCCAAGATCTATAAAGGCAAGGGTGACATATCAGACTGCAGCTCCCACAGGGGCATTTCTCTTCTCTCAGCAGCGGGAAAAGTCCTTGCCCACATAATTAACACCCGGTTAACACACTTTGCAGAAAAACTGCTACCAGAGACCCAGTGTGGCTTTCGCCCAAACAGAGGCACAGTGGATGCCATATTTGTTGTCAAACAAATGCAAGAGAAAAGGCCGGCCGTAGTGGCCACGCGGTTAAAGGCGCTACAGTCTGGAACCGCGCGACTGCTACGGTCGCAGGTTCGAATCCTGCTTCGGGCATCGATGTGTGTGATGTCCTTAGGTTAGTTAGGTTTAAGTAGTTCTAAGTTCTAGGGGACTGATGACCTTAGAAGTTAAGTCCCATAGTGCTCAGAGCCATTTGAACCATTTTTTTTAGCAAGAGAAAAGCTTAGAGCAACATCGGCCTTTGTTCATGTGCTTTGTAGACCTGGATAAAGCTTTTGATCGTGTCCCACGGGAAGCTCTCTGGATCATACTAAAGAAAACTGGGTGCCCTGACAAAATTGTCAGTTTGATTCGGCAGTTTCATGAAAACATGATGGCAAAAATCCGCCATGAGGACAAGCTCTCAGAACAGTTTCCCGTGACATGTGGTGTAAAACAAGGCTGTGTTCTGGCTCCCACACTCTTCTCACTTTACTTCGCAGTTGTTATGAGAGACGCGACCAAAGCCTGTAGTAATCAAATTAGTCTCGACACTAGGACAGACAAAAGTGTCTTCAACATCTCTCGCCTCAGAACAAAAAGTCGCGTAACCAAACTATCCATCTTAGAGATTCTCTACGCGGATGATGTATGCATGATGGCTAATTCTTGCGAAACTCTTCAGACTTACATAAATCTGCTAAATGCCTCCTGCAGAAGATTTGGCCTCTTAGCATCACTAAGAGGCAAGTTCTCAAACAGCCACTTAGAGGTCTTAATGCAGATGACCCCAGTATTGAGATAAATAACAAACCCTTGCAAAATGTGTCAAATTTCAAATACCTGTGAAGCCAAATTAGAAGTGACAACAGCCTGACAACGGAAATCGCAGCGCGTATAGCCAGCGCAGCCTCAGCCTTCGGTAAGCTTAATGACCGAGTATGGAAATCACATGACCTCAAATTGCAAACAAAAATTGCAGTCTACAAAGCGGTAGTATTTTCCACCTTACTCTATGCCTCGGAACCTGGTGCTGTTACAAAGCTGACATTAAGAAGCTAGATAAATTTCATCTTCGATGTCTGAGATCAATTCTGCGCGTCAAATGGGAAGACCGTGTCCCAAACACGGAGATTTTGCGCCGCGTGAAACTGGCTGGTATTGAAGCTTTAATAATGAAACATCAACTGAGATGGAGTGGTCACATAGTACGCATGGATGACAGTAGGCTACCTAAAGCGGTGTTCTACTCGCAGCTCTCGTGCGGGAAGAGGAGGAAAGGTGGTCAACACCTGCGATATAGAGACACCATTAAACGCCGCCTTGCAGCCTGTGGCATTCCAAGCAACCGTTGGGAGGAGCTAGCATTGCGCCGATCGGAGTGGCGATCAACTGTACATAAGAGCATCGAACAATTCGAGCAAAAGCGTCTAATGAACCTGGATGCTAAAAGAGAGCTCCGAAAATCTCAGCTCAAGCCTGTCTACACGTATACTTACAACTCTGCTGGTCAACTTCACTGTGCTTCATGCAACAGGATATTCAAAGCGAAATTCGGATTCGCGAGCCACATCCAAGCCTACCACAACAAGGACAGAGAAGACTGAAGGAGTCGCTGTCGCCGGACACGGTGAGGAGGACATCATTGTATGGAACTGGGGAACTAGAAACGACAGAGAGGCTTCTTCCTCACAGTAGCCCTCAGTGTTTCACAATCCTACAACAGACTACAGCAGTCCACTCACCCCACCGGTGCCCCACACCGAACCCAGGGTTATTGTGCTGTTCGGCCCCCAGAGGACCCCCCGGAATGTCTCACACCAGACGAGTGTAACCCCAATGTTTGTGTGGTAGAGTAATTATTGTGTAAGCGTATGTGGAGAAAGCGTTAGCGCAGCGATCGCCGACGTAGTGTAACTGAGGTGGAATAAGGGGAACCAGTCCGCATTCGCCGAGGCACATGGAAAACCACCTTAAAAACCATCCACAGACTGGCTGGCACACCGGACCTTGACATCAATCTGCAGGTCGTATTCGTGCAGGGGACCGGCACACCTAACCTCCCGGAAAGCATTGGAATAGGCCGCATGGCTAACCGGGCGGGCTGCGATTACAGTTAGTAGTAAATAAGTAATAATTTAAGACGACATGCATCATGCGGTAACAGCGAAAGTATAGTAAGCGATAATGTTTTTCCCTTTATTATTTTGAGAGCGGTCAGTGGGAAAAATTTTCGTAAAGATTTGAAATTATGTGTAAAGTTTGTTGTAAGTCTCTAACGTTCTCATTCACAGATACTCGATGAATAAAGTATGGGTGTTAGCGCTACGAAGTCTACACTACCTTTTCACCGCCATCCCCACCGCTTTGTTAGCTAGGTTGTTCTTACCCCCCTCCACAGCGATGATTTCCATAAAATAAGTAATATGTGTATCAAATTTGGTTGAAGTCAGTTCATTGCTTTGTAAGGAGAAGTGGAACATACATACATACATACATCTACTTTTATAATGCGTATATATTTTGACCAAAGACATATTTTATTAATATATAACGGTATGTAACCACAATGTAATGTATGTACACAGTGGGTGATAACACTGCCAACGGAGATGAACTGGAGCCGGCCGGAGTGGCCGAGCGGTTCTAGGCGCTGCAGTCTGGAACCGCGCGACCGCTACGGTCGGTCGCAGGTTTGAATCCTGCCTCGGGCATGGATGTGTGTGATGTCCTTAGGTTATTTAGGTTTAAGTAGTTCTAAGTTCTAGGTGACTGATGACCTCAGAAGTTAAGTCCCATAGTGCGCAGAGCCATTTTTTTTATTTTTATTTTTTTTTTAGATGAATTGGAAATTATATAAAATGAATGCTCGAATGTCGAATGAATTAAAGATTACAGTAACTTCTCGAACCTTCATAACTTGTTTCGGTGAACATATAGTTAATCTTCGCCGGCCGCGGTGGTCTAGCGGTTCTAGGCGCTCAGTCCGGAGCCGCACGACTGCTACGGTCGCAGGTTCGAATCCTGCCTCGGGCATGGATATATGTGATGTCCTTAGGTTATTTAGGTTTAAGTAGTTCTAAGTTCTAGGGGACTGATGACCATAGACGTTAAGTCCCATAGTGCTCAGAGCCATTTGAAGTTAATCTTCCTTGAAGGTTGACGAAGTGCTGTGAATATGTGACCTTCAGTTTGGTAGCCGAACATCTGCCCACACTAGAACATGAAATATAATAATCATCTCGAACATCAAGTAGTCTGGGTATCTCAGCAGCGTTACTTACCTTCTCAGCTGTAAAGGCATGTAACCAATCGGCGAAAGCTTTGCTGACTGCAGTTCAGCTTCGCATAGGTTAATATTTCTGCTGTAGACAACTTCCATAGTACAGTTCGCGTTCAAATTAAATACAGATTCGAGAGTGAATACACAAGCACGTGTGCAACGAATCACTCTCAACTCCACCTCATCAGTGTACATACTGCGCAACAGGTGTACAGGCAGGCTACATCACTTATTGCCCACTTATCGCACTCTCGACTTTCGACGCTTCAAATCGATGGCTTTATGATCGCGCTGGGGAAAGTTATTCAGTATGGATTTCATATGATATGTCTCCTACTATACCGTTGACTTCTGCTGGGTCATACGTGTGCTTTTGTCCCAAGCGTTTCTGGTGTACTTATTTTCTTCGCATTTCTCGATATTGTGCCTTCTTTTACAGGATAAAACCTTGCTATGCATCGCTGTAGATAGTGTTGAAGTGGTACCAGACGGTCATCGCTCATCCAGGTAACGCTATTGAACTGGTGTATGTGTGACAAACGGTTGTATGTAATGAGCACAGTGAGGTGATTCGACGTGAAGATGCTGCAAAGAGGCACAAAGAAGATATCTAGCTGTACGTGCCCTTGACCACATCGCGAGTGAAGTTGTCCAGTCGCTTGCTATCAACGGAGACTGCCCACCGTATCTACTAGGGACCGTATAACATTCACAGCCATGTTACGTGGCCGCATAACAATGGTCTTGATACTAAAAAACTGGTGACGAGTGCGACACCTTGATAGTGACAACTGGTGTCGAACCCGACACACGTTGCTTCTTTCAGTTAGTGAATATCAATCTCAACCAGCTGCGAGTGAACATTGCGTGCACAGGGCATTTGAGCTTGGATATCTTCCAAATGGGGGAAAACATCTGCATGGTTTCAATAGGCAGAAGAATGCAGAGACTAGACAGCAAGTATCTGAATGTTATAAGTCCGGTGTTTACCTCTTTTCAAAAGATGCGCCATTAGCGCAGTGAGGCGTAGTTCTTCTGAGAGGGGGATCTGTGAAAGCTCAGAGAATGATTTTCGTATGATGATATCGGTCCACTCCTACGTGATGTGTATTGGCTCTGAGCATTATGGGACTCAACTGCTGTGGTCATAAGTCCCACAGAACTTAGAACTACTTAAACCTAACTAACCTAAGGACATCACACACATCCATGCCCGAGGCAGGATTCGAAAATGCGACCGTAGTGGTTGTGCGGTTCCAGACTGTAGCGCCTTTAACCGCTCGGCCACTCCGGGCGGAGTGATGTGTATTGCTACGTCCATGGTGACTGAATTTTGTCCTTTCTACTACCTTATCGAGTAGGCTGTGTATACTCTCGGCCTATACAATGACAATAGGGGCCGCGTGGAATGGCCGCGAGGTTTGAGGCGGCATATCACGGATTGCGCGGCCCCTCCCGCCGGAGGTTCGAGTCGTCCCACAGGCATGGGTGTGTGTGTTGTTCTTGGCATAAGTTAGTTTAAGTATTGTGTAAGTCTAGGACCGTAGCAGGTTGGTTCCTTAGGAATTCACACACATTTGAACATTTGACAACAGGGCTGCACGCCTACGTTCCTGGTTTTAGGGGCACTCAAGCACAATACCGCTCCTCGACTAGCCCGTTAAATCTTCAGATCCTAATCCCATATCATCTGGGACTGTCTGGAGCATCGGGTAAAACATAATAACTGATATATCCACAATCTTGTAGCTTTGCGGGATCTGATCCTCAGTGAGAGGACCAAGTTATTGTAGAACCTTTTGAATGAAATTTCCAGGGTTTAACTATATACTTTAATGTTCATTTTCACACTATAGCCATTATCAAGCGTATAGGCGAACGGAGAAATATCAGTAAAACGTACTGATCATACAATGCATGGCATAATGTGAAGATAGGCGTAAAGAACATGTTACGAAACGACAGAGTCGCACTTTATCATTCAGTAAGCGTTTAAGAGAGAATGGACTCCAAATGAACGAAACTGACGTGCCTTTACGGATTACGCTTAAGCTGTACAAAAGCAAGAATTTCTGTGGTGGTAGTGGTGGTTAGTGTTTAACGTCCCGTCGACAACGAGGTCATTAGAGACGGAGCGCAAGCTCGGGTTAGGGAAGGATTGGGAAGGAAATCGGCCGTGCCCTTTCAAAGGAACCATCCCGGCATTTGCCTGAAACGATTTAGGGAAATCACAGAAGACCTGAAGCAGGATGGCTGGAGACAGGATTGAACCGTCGTCCTTCCGAATGCGAGTCCAGTGTGCTAACCACTGCGCCACCTCGCTCGGTCAAGAAATTCTCCACTTTAGAGATATTAAAATATACAGTAGTGTAATTAACTCTGCAAATTACCTATTGAATGATCATTTAGAATTGCGTAATAAGATGATAATTTCGGTACATGTAGTACTGATGTTGCTAAACCACTGACTCTTCTTCCTGAGTGTAGCAGAGCCACACTTGTGAAATCAGTATTAACGTATTGTCCTCCCCAATACAACCTGAATGTAAATGGAGCTTTTTGTATATGCTACCGTTTTCTACACTACACAGGGTGAGGCAACTAAGTCATAACACCCCTTGTATTTCCCCAACCGTAACAGATTCAAAAATGCCGTTTGGACAGTGAATTGCAGGGACAGGGGATACTTGAGTACATCACATTTCATGTTTGTGCTTTTTTTATTACAGATGTATGAGACCATTTTTATTCTTTTAAATGGAACCCCACGTTAAATTTTAACGTAACATGATGGGCTTAAAAAGACGGTTTAGAATAAGTGTATATAATAATTAGGCGAATAGTTTTTGAGACACAGGTATGTTATCGTATCGTGTTCGTCCTTCGAGGCGGCATTGTCCAGTGCGACCTTTCCTGTTGTATAGAGTACATGGTAAACGTCGCAAGTCCGTCCTTACACAAACACGCCCATTTACCCGACAATGGTAATACATACTGCGATAATTTGCGCAAAAATTAACTGATGACATCGCGCAAATATTATTCGGTTGTTTGACAACTGTGGTACCAAAATAGTAGACAACATACATTATTAAAATACTATAAGATGTTAATACATTTTATGTATCAGAAATACAAATCTAAATGAGGAGGCCATTATTGGTCACAATTATTTCGTACATATTTGTTTTTTATTTGAAAATATTTGTTACTGATCACGATACGGAGCAAATACACACAAAGATGCAAAGTACATACTGTACATGACACAAAACCTTACTGAAGCATGTGGTCAAAATGCTTCCCTTCTGCTGCAATGCACATTTGGAGTCGCCGTTCGAATAATTTGTGAATGGCTGCTAGGGTGTCACGTGAGATATCAGTGCGCGCTTCGATAATACGTTGCTTCATATCATCTGGCGTAGTTGGTATTTGAGCATACACTTAATGTTTGATTGCTCCCACAGAAAAAAAAAATCAAGAGGGGTCACATCAGAAGACCGGGCTGGCCACTTCACTTCAGCACGTCGTCCTATCCAACAATCTGTAACCACACGGGAAGAGTGAACAGGAGAGCCGTCGTGTTGGAACCACATGCACTGACGCGTAGTTAGTGGTACGTCTTCGAGCAAAATGGGCAGAACATTTCGCAGGAACTGTGCATAGTTATTGCCATTTAGTATACCCGGAATGACGTACGGCCCCCCCCCCCCCCCCCCCCCCAATGACATTTCCGACGATGCCGCACCACACGTTATCACTCCACGGTTACTGATGCTGTAGCTGTCGAAGCCAGTGAGAGTTCTCTATTGACCAGTTACGCATATTATGCAAATTCACATTACCGTGGTTGGTGAAAGTTGCTTCATCAGTAAAAAGTACCAGTTGAAAAAACGTTGGATCATTTTGTAGGCGGTGCAGAGCAAACCGGCAAAATTCCTGGCGCCGTTCGAAATCCACACTGGAAAGTGCTTGATGTAATGAGAGGTGAAACGGGTGAAATCTATGTCGGTGCAATATGCATAGAACAGTTTTCTGACTTATACGACATTCCGAGGCGATACATCGCGACGAAACAGTGGGGCCGTTATGCGCCAACGCTAGAACGCCCTCTTCATGTACCTCGCCAGTTGCAGTTTTCTGCCTTGTCCTCTGTATGGCGTTCCATGATCCCGATTCAAGTAGTTTCTTGCAAATAGGTGCAGGAGCTGGCGCGTAGGACGCTCACGGTCAGGATACAGCTCTCTATATCGCTTTAGTTCCCTAACAGCATTTCTTCCGCTTTCACCATACACTAGAAGCATGTCTAACTTATCTTCGGTGATGTACATGTCTGCTCCAAGAAGCTGTGACGCAATTACGATGTCTTATTACCCAGCAGCACATTTATACCCTTCTCTCCAGCTACCTCCTGCGTCACCTTGCGGAGTTATCGAGAAGCAGGAAAACAACGCCTTCCCTGTTAAGTTCCTCAGTGGTCAACAGGAAATGTCACATTGGACAACGCCGCTTCGAAGGACGAATACGATACGGGAACATACCTGTGTCTCATAAACTATTCGCCTAAATATTATGATTTACACGCATTTGAAACCGTCTTTTTAAGCCCATCATGTTACACTAAAATTTAATAAAGGGTTCTAATTAAAAAAATCCAAAGATGGCCTCATATCTCTGTAATAAAGAATAACACAAACATTAAATATGATGTATTCATGTATACCCTGTCCCTGAAATACACTGTCCAAACGGCATCATTGTATCTACGACGGTTGGGGAGATACAAGGGGTGTTATGACTCAGCTGCCTCACCCTGTATAGTTGTATTAGGACCGTAGTGATTTGAAAGTGTACAGATGTGTTTGTACGGTATCTATAGAAAACGTCACTGTGCGTGGTTAAGTGCATGATACGGGGTCCCAGTATAGCTCTGCCCCCTCACCCTTGCCTCCTCTCCATCCCCAGCCATCCCTCTCCTACTATTGCAATAAACTGAAGCTAATTTCATTCTTTTCACCTACTGTGCTACGAACACTAATAGGTTGTAATGTCAGATCCACGTTTTTTAACTAACGCAGGGTGTATATGACCCGGGACAACCGGGAGATCCGGGAGAAACCCGGGAATTTTTTCATCCGTGAGAAAACCGGGAAAAACCCGGGAATTTTTTAGAATTTTTCATTGTTTTTGTTTTCAGAGAAATTTTTGTAGTTTTGCCTGGTAAGAACCGATACTCTAACAAAGAATATTACTGTATCCTGCTACTGCAGAATAATACTGCAGCAATAAAACACTAACGAGAGAAAAAACGAAAATTAAACTTAAATTGCAAAGGAAATGCGCAATATACAGCAACAAAACACAGTGCTCATACAAGCGTCTGCCAACAGCAAAATATGTCAAAGTCTTTAGGAAGACTATGTTATGCTTCGTAACAACAAAGTGCCTCCGATGAGCGTGACGTCACAAATGTTTACATTAGTTTCGTTTTAGCAGTTACTAGCGGGATCATGCGCATGCGCAGTTGAGTAGTACCTTCTCCCGCTTCTGGCTACAGAAATGTGGCTGTTGGCTGTGTAAGCTGTCGCAGCAAGCAGCTAGATGCTACCGGGAAAAATTTTACTGGAGCGCCCAAGCTGCCAGATTCATGCATGCGCAGCAGGCCCAGTTCCAGGAGGGGGAAGGAGGGGGGGGGGGGGCAAATTCATATTCTTGAGGGGAAAAACCTTGTTTCACAAAGCTACTAGCATCCAGCGCACGTTAGTCTGTCGATTAATTGATATGACTTTGAAGTACATCCCTGTCGGTTTTCGAACATTACTGAACACATTCCAAGTTGATTTCTGAATGAATCGTAAGTTGATCTATGAATGCGTGCATAGTGTACATGATGTCTCTGTCAGGGGAATCCTCGTCGCATGTAGAAACATACTTTTCTACAGACAAAAGGGGCTATACGAGCTGAGCGGAGTTAAGGCCGAACGGATGAATGCCAATCTTGAGGGGAAAAACCTTGTTTCATAAAGCGACTAACATTCAGCGCACGTTAGTCTATCGATTATTCATATGGCTTTGAAATACATCCCTGTCGGTTTTTGAACATTATTGAACAGGTTCTAAGTTGATTTCTGACTGAATCGTAAGTTGTTCTGTGAATGCGTGCATAGTTTACATGATGTCTCTATCAGGGGAATCCTCATCGCATGTAGAAACCAACTTCTCTAGAGACAAAAGGGGGTACACGAGTTGAGCGGAGTTAATGCCGAACGGATGAATGCCAACCACTGTGTGGTTGATTGAGTTTGCGAACGATGAGCGTTGTTATAATTACTAGCGAAATCCATAGATTCAGACTACAGGAGCCGAAATAAACGAATAACAGGTAAGAAAGATTACCTATTATTTTCTTGGTGTATACAAGAAAATGAAATTTTGACAGAAAATTTTTGGCCAGATCGCTATACTGGTAAGGGCCAGTTGTACAGTCCCGGCTAGCAGCCGCTTTAAGTTATATTCTGAAAGAAGCGCGGAAATTGCGTTGTACGGACGTGTAACAACTCCTACCCGGAGAATAATCGCAGGGAACTAAACCGGTGATTCTGGCAGAGTTAGTGAAGTTAACCTGTGAATAAGCTTTGACATTGGCAGGAATAGTTATAGAATTAGTGATAACAAGACTGTTTGTTAGAACGAGGAAGGAGAAGAAACGGGGACATCACACAAATTATGAAACAATATGACGATTCCAAGTTTGTATAAAAATTTCGTACTACTACTTTTCGATCTCATGCTTGAGAAACTGGAGCGTATGAATGAAATGTGAAACTATTACCTAAAGTAAAGCTTTTTGCTTGTAGTAGGCCTAATAGCCATTTGATATTAGTGCTTTGTGAATTATATTCTGTCGTTACAAAAAAGCCTGTTTGTACCAAAACAGTTTCGTTTATTTGGTGTGTGTACAATTATTGTAGCATTAGAAAGACCTATTTTGTTTTATCTAGCAGACAGTGACAAAATAGACGTAATGAGATCGGGAAACCACACCAGTATTGGGTCCTATTGTGTTAACAGCTTTTTCAGTATTAGACAACGACTTTTCGATTTTTCATGTAGCAAAACGCTTGACGAACTTTGATAAGGTAATAGAGTCTTTCGCAGAAAGGAAAGCACGCCATGTAAAACTGTAGCAATATTAGAGAGAATAAAATTCTAGGAGCTAAGGATTGAAGGAATGTGTATTGTCTTGCTTGTCTCATATCTTTACTGGGTTTATGTATCCTATATTTAATTTTATGTCACATAAAACGGTAAGTTGTTAGCAGATAGGCAATAAAGACTGCAAATTTTCTGAAGAGTTCTTGAGAGATCTTAAAAAAAAAAAAAAAAAAAAAAAACGGCCGACTGTAACCAGCACAGGCACCACAGGACATTTTAATTTCCACTGTCCAGAATATGCTGTGATGGCATCGAATACAAAATATACACGTTTCAATTCCACAGAGCGAAATACAGGGACGTGCGATAGAAGAATACTGTGTGAGGAGGCGAGGCACTGCACTTTGGCACACTTACGACCAAATAACATGTCTTACATTTCCTCCAACACGTATGTTTCATGCGTCAGACTCTTCAGAAAGATGTGCGCTAAAAATGAACATATTTTTGCGATGGAAGAATACTGTGTGAGGAGGCGAGGCACTGCACTTTGGCACACTTACGACCAAATAACATGTCTTACATTTCCTCCAACACGTATGTTTCATGCGTCAGACTCTTCAGAAAGATGTGCGCTAAAAATGAACATATTTTTGAAAATTAGATTTTTTTAAAATTTTTGACGACCTATCTCAAACGCTCAAGGGAGTGGCGGGGTATTGCCCCGATTCGGATATATCGTAGATACGGGGCTGATGAGCAGAGCAGTCTGAGTTATAGTGGGGAAGTGGATAGTCACCACGTGACCCGTATTTACATTTAGTGATTTTGCTGTTTCTTCTTCGTTTACTGTTCTCACGTCAAATGAAAACAAAACAGATTTCTGTGGCCGGGAGCTATCAACTGAATTAAAATACATTCACATAATTACGAGAGGCTAAAATCTGTTATTAGTTGCAGATTTTATTTTATTTCCACCTTTCTGACAGTCAAGCATTAATTGCCTTGCAGAAAAATGATAATATTTTTGTCGGCTTGCTAAAGAAATTTTCTTTTATTAATCAAAATGGTTCAAATGGCTCTGAGCACTATGGGACTCAACATCTGTGGTCATCAGTCCCCTAGAACTTAGAACTACTTAAACCTAACTAACCTAAGGACATGACACACATCCATGCCCGAGGCAGGATTCGAATCTGCGACCGTAGCAGTCCTGCGGTTCCGGACTAAGCGCCTAGAACCGCTAGACCACCGCGGCCGGCTTTTATTAATCTTTTCCGCTGAGGCAGACAATATATTTGAAACGTTTTCAACTTCTGGTACTTATGGCATTATGCCATAGTAAAGAACCAAACATGAGATAACACATTACTGGTACTCCAAGAAAATTTCCAGCCCGAAAACCACATTGAAAAGCTTAATATGAGGTCGTGGCCTACTTCATTGGAAATCTGGACATACAAATGTGCACTTTAAACGTGCACTTTTTAGTATGGATCGGAAATTCCGATGCCCTTGTTTCTTTTATGACATAATGTAAGATCTTTTAATGTTTTACACATACGAACTAACGGTCTTCCTACGACATGGTAGCTGCGCAAGCGCGGTGACGCCTGTCACTAGGCGCTCTCTAGCAATTGCAGGAACGAACCTGCTTCTACCAGGCCGCGGGATTATATTCCGAATGGTGGTTTTAAAAGCGTTCCCATCAAAGTAATTTCCTTTTACGCAAGTTGAACTATGTGCGAGAATGTAAGATGAATTTCTTAAATCACAGAGCGTTTGCCTGTCATTTAAAAATCAGCTCGTTGATGACGAGCCATTTAGATGAATTTCGAGCCTAGAATATCAGACATTTATGTCGTTATTAAAAATTTTACTGGCACGTTTGTGTGAGATATCTTAAATTGTAATAGGCGCATAAAAGACCAACATCATATCTGAAAGCTTAGCTTCTCTTGCAGCGTATTAATCTTATAGACCAATATTATATGTGAAGGCTTTGCGTTTTGTGTAGCGGCACTATGTATATTAATTTAAACCATTAACTTTTCCTGTTTTTGTCCTCGCGCTACTTAACAGTGATGTTGCTGTTGGCTGACTACATCACGTGCTCTAAGCTCTGAATACCCTCTGTCATCGGCTGGCGAGATCACGTGACATGAGCTATCACTGGCTTACAAACGCGTATGGCAATCTCGATTTCAATGCTTCGGAAAGTAACATCCGGTGTTTGGTGGGATTCAAATTTATACTTGCATAATACGAAAGTATGCGGCACATCAAAGATTTTTCCAAAACGTGTTTTTTCCCCTGTGTTTCGTTTTCCAAAGAGCCGGGAAACTCTACGCCCGTGTATAAAACCATAATCATGCAAAGGACTGATAAGTTATAGAGTTCCGAGAGAAAGTATACTGTCAGTTAATAGGGAAAAAGTATGTTTTCACCTGGGACAAAGTGTACTTTTAACCGGGAAATCCGAGAGAAATCCGGGAATTTTTGTTCCATGTCCACGTATACACCCTGTAATGACATTGCTTAACCTTTACAGCCATGCAGATTAGGCCAGTACTAATATATTAAGTCTATAATACAGGCATAATAATTTTTATTCACTTTTAATAATTTCATAACAATTTTAGTAGAATTTTCTTCCTTTGTTATTTGTCATACGAATGTACTGGTATTGTATTTTAAGATTTTATATAGAACTTATTCTGTACGCTTCACATCTTCATGTGATGTAGTTATTACGATCACAGTAATAGGAAGTTGAACGGATATTTATATAGTACTGCAGTATATGGTTATGTACAGCGTATAGCACACCAGTGTACCATCTTTCTTACACTTTTGCCCCTCCCAAAATCCCTCTTTGCTACCTCTCCAGTCTCCCTTCGTTCTCCGCCCTCTGGAATTTGGAAATTTGTGGTAAGGTCTTATGGGACCAAACTACTGAGGTCATCGGACCCTTACCTTACGCACTATGTAATCTAACTTAAACTAACTTACCCTAAAGACGACACACACACCCATGCACGAGGGAGGACTCGAACCTCCGACGGGGGCAGCCGCGCGGACCGTGACAAGACGCCTGAGACCGCTCGTCTCCGCCCTCTGCAACCTCCTTTGCTAAAAAAGACTGTCATGTTTTAGGAATATAAGTGGATGTCACTGAGTTTTCTCTGTGCTCGAGTTCGTGTTTTAGTTTTTTGAATTTCTGTTACCTTCCAGTTTCGTATATTGCGGCATTCATCTGCCTTCTTTAAAATTCGTTATCAGTTTAATGTTACTTACGTTTTATTTTATTGCACCTATTTGATAATTTTGGGATATATTAAGATGATTACATTTACACTTTGCGAACAATGTATTGGACTGATGTGATATATAAGCATCAGTAGGGGAGACCGGAACGCTCTTACGCTCTGGAAGCGTTCTTGCTAAAGCGCTACCAATGTTGGAAGATCAATACTGCCATCTGCTAGGAGCTCTCACAAATTTTAAAGCACCATCTGAGTGAACTTCTTAGGGGAGAACCTATTTGTCTTTTCATGTGTATATATATGGGTACGTTAAGATCTAAGACAAGTAAATACTCTCGTTTCCTTTTCTGGTAATTTCTTTGACAATCTAGAGATCATGTGGTTCACACAGTGGTGCTACTTTGTTACGATTTGTGAGATGGTTTTGTTAACTCTTTAGGTTAAGCTGATGTATGGACGCGATTTACGCATCTCACATCCCTGTAATTTTCATCATATACACCAAACTGTATCCTAAACTTTGCCTGATCTGCAACATGTGAGCCATATTATGTACACAAAACGTTCTCGTTTTAGTTGCTGCGTAAAATTCGAATACCGTCCAAAGCTTTTGAGGATTGTCTCCATCATCGTCGTCAGGCGTCTAGATATGACTGTATCACTATGGGAAAACTGGCGAGGTTCCCCCCCCCCCTCCACCCTTCCTGTTTTTGACCCAGAGAACCGCTTCTGATTGCCTGGATTACGTCATGATGACAAATACTGTGCGTACTGAACTGGCACCATCTGGGTCCGTATGTTTTATTTGCACTCTATATTTAGCATTGCTTGAAACGCTACCCTTCGCATCAGGCCATAAAGTTCGAGAAGGCTTCTTCTGTGCTCTTTCTTTGACAACTGCACGTTTCCATGCGCTGCTAAGCGCATAGCCGGTGTTTCTACTGTGGGTGTTTTGCCATAGTCTACTTTCAACTGCTGCCCTGATCAGAGTCCCAATAGTGGGACGCTGGTGGTGGTGTGCTGGGAGGCAACTCTCTCTGAAGTCCTTGTGCGTCACTGGTGGAGTCTTGCTGAAAAAGTGCTGCAATGATAGACAACTGGTAAATACACTGCCAACACAAGTTGCATGATTGGAACAGCCAATTAAGATTCGTTGTTGGCTGGCTGCGTTCACTGACTTCCGTCTATAGCCAAGCGGTGTCGAAACTTGGATCCTAATGAGCTCTGGCGGTAGCTGCCTGGTGGAAGCTGTTCTATTGTATATACATGTTTGATAAACGCTGTCGCTAAACTCGTTGATCCCGGTACGTCACTGAGCCTGTATATTTATAGTGTTCTTGTTTCGAATTTATTTGCTGCCTGGTGCAAAAAACATACTCAAGCGATAGCCGCGATACTGCATCGGCAAATGTTGTGTGAGTCGTGCCTCACACTGACCTAACACAAGGAGGCGATTAGGAGGTCTGGTGTATCGATAGTCACATGCTTTCAAGCCCGTTAAATGGATCATCAGGTCCAGAAACTCCTCTCCATCGTAGTGTGCCATCTCCACCACGATAACATACATCCCATTGAAGTATTCGAAACACTAATGTTAATGAAGTTGTGTGTTCCGTATCGACTCATCCTGAAAGGCAGCTGATCCCAATAAACAGGAATCATGAGATGTCGTTCAAGCCAGGTAGACAATTAAGCATCAGTAGGGGAGACCGGAACCCTCTTACGCACTTTTCTCTGGAAGCGTTCTTGCTAAAGCGCTACCAATGTTGGAAGATCAATACTGCCATCTACTAGAGGAGCTCTGACAAACTTCAAAGCACCATCTGAGTGAACTTCTTAGGGAAGAAGCGATTTGTCTTTTTTTCCAAGGTGACTAAATTTAGTTACTTAAATATCGAACCTCCTAGGAAGCGTGTAGCGTGGTGGGTTATAAGTCGCTCTTGGTTGCGTAATTGACTAACCACCGTCTTTCGTCGTACTGTGCACTACAAAAAGTTCCACCTACCTCAGTACGGCGTCTGGTCACCAGCCCGAGTCTCTGCATACGTAGATACTGTTCAGACGATGTTAAAAGCAGCGTTGAAGAAAAACCTCGTCAACACTTATGTTTGCAAAGTCCACCTAAACTCTGGTAGCAAACTATCCTGTAAAACCTTATAACAATTTTCGGGTGGAGGACGATTCCTTCATCCTTTTAGAAAAAAAGTCAAAATTCCGCAACGACTTCTTTATTTCTTTAGGTTCAAAATTTGAGAACTAGCCATCAGACCGGTATTTATTTAAACGACTAATATCAATGTCCTCAGCGCACAGTTCATACAACCCATTATACACGCAAGACAGCCAGAAATGTACCTAAGTCAGACCCAAATTATTATATGATCTACAGTCGATGCTATGCTACAATATATGAGTTTCACATTCGGTCTTTTTCAGTGGATTTCTAATAAAGAAACTGCTCGCCAACTATTCCATGGATGAATATGAAACATGCCACCCGGAAATCTGCAAAGGCCGAAAGTTCACACGCGTTTGTCTTTCCTAGTAAACGCTTCACAAAGCACAAACTTCCACAATCTGTCCGTAAATACAACTGCTTTCACGACAATACCTCCCGGACGCGAAATACCAGTAACTTCTGCATTTTACTCATAACGTAGACGGACATGTCCAACATGACCTGTACGTGCGATAGCTAGCCAACTCTCAAATTCTGCTCCTTCCACTGGCTGTAACTACCTAGCAGTGCGTGGGAACTGGTTAACTCAATTGGTTGATCAAAATGACCAGCCAATCAGAAGAATCGTTCGAGATCATTCTCGCACCAAAACTGTCCTACGCCAATCACTATTCCCAGTTGCATTTACATCATTTCAGATTGCAAATATTAATACACCAAACGATAGGAAAACTAATCTGGCAATGTATTTATAAAAGTGTTGCACTGCAAACGGCTATTCTGGCTGCCTTCTTACAAAAGCACATACTCTTAGACATACGTCATCAGGAATGAGGGGAAAACACAACTTTCCCACTACATAGTTACGTAATGCGGTACAATATACAATATTGAATTTTTTCGTATGTCCCAAATACACATTCTCACTCATTCTCATTTACTCACACAACACATTAAATAAATACTGATCTTTTCTGAAATTTATATTACGAAAGTGAAAAATAGTTAACGTTTTTAATTATGAAAATCCAAACAAATGACGTAACATTTTGTGGTCTTCAGTAATGATTCCCATTGATTCTAAAATACTAACTGTTATGAATCCTAACTGACTTTAATCTTACAAGTGTCGGTGTGGGTTGTTTTAGGTAATTTTCTCTAACTCTGAAAGTATGACAGATGAAAGGCTGAAATTTTTCACAATCTTCTTTTTAATAACAAAGTGCAGTATATTGACTTTTAACTAAACTGAATAATATTTAAAATAGTTTATATAGATTCTTAGGTGCTTGAATATTCTGTCGCTCGAATTGACACTAGTACCGCTTCCCACTGCTAGGCTAGCGACAGATGCAAACGAGTTACACTAAGAAACACGTGGCTGTTTCTATCACCGCCAACGGCTCCAAAGCTGTGAGCCGTACTGCAGACTAGTGCAATAAATGCTACTGCATATTGACTCACGGTGTTACACACCTAGAGTGTAAAAATTTCTCTTGAGTATTTTTATGGTTGTTATTGCCATAAATGTTACTTAAGAATGATTTCGATAGCTACACCGACACTGTCAGATCTAAGTGGTTCTTACTAAAATGTAATTTTAACTGAAACCTTTCTCAAATAAACAAAATATCCTAAATTACGTTACAACTTTATATATAATTACATCAGACATCAATGGCTAGGGATTGATGGTTATGCACTCAATTTACAATACATTTCCCTCTCCTTTCTCCCAAAATCACCTATTACAACATTTTCTCTCAATTTAAATTTACAAATTATTAACACAGGGAAATTTTTCATAAGTTCTTGAAACTACAAACTTTTTCCTAATCAAAACTTTTATATCTTCTACAAAGCATTCAAACAAAAAAAACAGTAATTTTATTTCATCGCTTAATGAGCGTCCAAAATCCTTAGTAATTATAATTTAGGTACTATGAATGGTGTCCTTTCCTGAACCTTACACTGTGGTGTGGGGGTCGTCTCTTAATTTAGCACTTTTCTGAAAACACGTTGGAAGTTTCGACAATTTTCACTGATGAAGTAAATGGGTGCGGATCCCTTCAAATAGGTCACAAAATGGCTCGTCACTGGGATAAAGCGTCCAGCTCTGTCTCAACATCAGGTTCCCTCTCAGTACCGTATCCGGTTCTGTTACATTTTTCGTACCTGGAACATACAGTACATCTAACCGTCCATCCTTAGTATTCACATCCTAACCTAACACACACATTTATTCCTATTAAATAATATTTCTCAAAGTTTGACTCTCAGATTCAAAAGTAAAACATTTCTTCAAAGAGCTTTTTCAAAACGATTTTTTCAAATTGTTTTTCAGACTTTACTGTAGTAACATTTTCATATTAATCCTCTCAGTAAAAAGTGAATTAACTGTTTCTCAAAATTTTAACAGTACCCAATATCGGTACTACTAATGAATTTTTTTTTCAAAATCTGTTTTAATCATGAAGCAAGTTACTGTTACAAACGATGTTGAATAAAAAAGTGAAAAAAGAAATTTTCTAGGAATTTTTCTTTAGCAAAAATTTTTCTTCTGCAGTTAGTAATGAAGCTCTGTGACTTCACCCAAATGAGCTATTATACATAAAGAAAAAAATACAACACCATTAAATACACTGAAAAATTATTTGTGCCACCATCTGCAGCTCTGAAAAACATGATGATGCATTACATAAAGAATACAAAATTATTGAACACTGAAAATCATTTATGCCTCTTTCTACAGTTCTGCAACATCTCCTACGCACGTTATATAAAAGGAGAAAACAATTTTATAAAATTACTGAATATTACTCGATCCATCTTCAGTAGCTCTGAAGCACATCTTTCACACATATTATACATAGAGAATACTAAACTAATTAAAAGTCCTTATAAAATTACTGAAAATTATTCCTGCCAGCTTCTGTGGCCCCTGAAATTTTTCTCACATACGCTTATATACAGAGAACATAAATTTCCTTATAGAAAAATACTGAAACAAACTCATGCCAACTTCTGTGGCTCTGCAAATACACCTTCTACACTGGCCAACTACTGTGGCTCTTCATTATATCGTATACAATTTTATTTACTTCCTTAGTAGGCAGGTCTCTGTTGCCTTGAACACATTCCTTACAACAATTTCTTTACAGGTTATAGAGTACAGAAATTTACTTCACATTACTGTATTGCCTTTCAGTTCACTTTCATTTCTCTCTCATTCTGGTTAGCATTTTAATTTCTTACTGCAACCACTAACTTTACCATACTCTGTACTACGATATGGAAGAAGGAAAGATGGTAGTAAAATTTCTGAATTATGAGAAGTGAGGTTGACAAAACGAAATGAAAAGGAAATAATATTGCCAACAACTCGGGATACCTGTGTTCATCAAGCACCTGACGACGCAAAGAATGTGTGTCCCCTGAGGCTTCTCAGTTACTGCTGTTTAATTGCTGCCACATTAAGTATCTTTTCAGGTCCAGTGAATTTTCCTTTCCAAACCGCTTGAATGATTTTATAAAGTGACTTTCTCCTGTCCCAGAATGACCTGCTTCTTTCCCTTCTGCATTATCATCTATCTCTTCAGTGTTTACCACGGTCCTTCAATAACGTATAGGCAGATCTTTGACAACAGATCCGTTGTCTCCAGCAAAAGGAATGGATACAATTCCCCCCTATACATTTACCTCCCTTTGTATTTATGTAGGAAATCGGCCCCTACCAACATTTCAACACTAAGTCCATTAATAATCAAAAAATTCGGTTCAATCTGAACCCCACCTATAGTAATGAGTATCATCAACCCTTGTTTTACTACCCTTTTGTTTCTGCTAGTGACGACAATTGGCTAAAAAAATGGTTCAATTGGCTCTGAGCACTATGGGACTCAACTACGGAGATCATCAGTCCCCTAGAACTTAGAACTACTTAAACCTAACTAACCTAAGGACATCACACACAGGATTCGAACCTACGAGGCAGGATTCGAACCTACGACCGCAGCGGTCGCGTGGTTCCAGACTGTAGCGCCTAGAACCGCTCGGCCACTCCTGCCGGCTGGCCACAATTATTTTTAACCCACTTACTGGCATAGTAGTTACTTATTTATTTTCAGATAGAGCATTTAAAAATTCCTGTGACGCTGCGTACACCTCAGAACTACTGTCTATTAAACACTCTAATTTTTCATTAAAACCTGTTACCTCAATTATAGGCGAGCCATGCGTGGCTCATGTTCCCACCATCATGTATTTTACACCCTGTTTTTAACGTACTTCCACCTCACTAAGTTAATTTAAATTACGGGTGACACTGAGTTGCTGTATTGCCTGACAGTGAGCAGCGCTAGCACCGCGTATCAATTTATTCCCTCTCGTAGTATCTTTGCTCGACTGCTGTTACTTCCCTGTCGTTGTCTCTCATAAGCCATTTCGGGTCACGAGTTCGGGCTGCCAGTGAGTTGTAACGCGTCTGGAGTACAGGCAGGACCTGCCAGTTGGGGAGTTGAAATGCGGCACTAGTGCAGTCAGGTTTGCGCAGTGAAATCTGTGTCGATATGGTTCGCCCGACCATTGCCGCCACGCATCACTTGAGCCGGGCCACGGTCTTGGTGGATCGTCGGTCGGTCATCCTACCGGACGACGCGTTTTGACTCGCCGATCGTTCATGAGTCGGCTGTGTGTGTGTGTGTGTGTGTGTGTGTGTGTGTGTGTGTGTGTGTGGTCGCGGGCATCGGCTCCCGATTTGTCTTCGTACGTGCTTAGTTACTGTTGGGTATCGTTCAGGTCTTCATGCAAGTGTTTGTCAGGTTGTGTGTGTAGTTGGCGTTATTACCACTGACGACTATTTTAGATGTTGTCGGCATTCTGAGGGCAGTCGGTCGGTTGGTGCAGACCAGGGAGCATATCCCCATGCAGTGCAGTCGACTGGGTCCACTGGCGGGTCCCTGCACAGAGTCGGAGCGTATGTGGAGCTGTCCGATCGTTAAAAGCTTCGTGGCTCACCGACCCAGGACGTCAAAGTTGAGTTGTGTGTTCAGTACCCAAACCACGTCCGTTCATGTTGTGTTGGTCGTTTCGGTGGTTCGCTGTTGGGGAGCTTTACCTGTGAGCAACACCGAGTGTGAAATCGAGCCGCCATGTGGTGGAATTAACTATATTGGTTCACTACAAGTGCACCAGTTGAATTTTCTGCCTTGGTTCCATTAGTGTTCTGGTTACCTGCCCTGGCCATTGATGTAAATTCAGGCAGTGTTCCTTTTTGGTTAAGTTAACTATATTACCTTATTTCAAATTCAAGTGTACCAATGGAATTTTCTGCCTTGTGGCCGTTAGTGTTCCGATTACCTGCCCTGGCCACTAATATAATTTCAGGCAGCATCCTTCCCTCATCTGTTGTCGCTGTCCAACATGGTGTGTAGTTTTGACAGCTTAATATATATTTCATTGTGGATAATTACGTCGGTAACAGTTTGGTCTTTGAGTTTTTATGTACTGATTGGTGGCAAGCAAGTCGTTTGGTCGGTCAGTGCGTGACTGTGTCTTGGTTGGGTTTTCGATGAATCAAGTGTAGTTGGGCCCACCACCTGTCTCACCTAAGTAAACATTAATGTTTCGAAGACAGGCCCACCCCCCTCCCCCATCCGGAGGCGTCTGAGTGCCGTTGTCTATACTGTCCTTTTCATGGGTGTTAAATGGTCTGTTGGTAATCTATTATAGCCTATGCTATAATAGAAATTTTTTTTATTGTCTTTTATGTAAATCAATTTACGTAAATCAATTGTGGGCCTTCAGGCGCTTAAAACCTTATTCGTAAATTTAGTTATTGTTGTTGCGTTGCTATTTCATTTAGTGTGCATTCAGCCGTTGAAAAGTTAAAGGTTAAAGTATTTTTGAGTTTTTGAAAAATCAACTGTGGGCCTTCAGCCGCTTAAGGCCTTATTCTCAAAATTTGCCCTTAAGCGAAAACACTGCGGCCTTCTGCCTTAAAATTTTGAAGTTTATTTGTGCCCTTCGTCCATTTGTATTGCACCTTGTATATGTTTGTTCTATCCACTTTTGCCTTGAGGCTTTCCGCCTAGCTGTGATATATATATATTATTTGCAATTTTAACTGCATGTCTTCAGTCACTTAAAATTTATCTTGTTGCTTTTTAAGACTTCTTGTTTGGAGGCCTTCAGCCGTGAAAGAATTGGATTTTGAAACTCGTAGTTTTAAAGGTGTGGCTATGCGCTGTTTTGGTTTAAAGGTGTTATTAGATTACAATAAATAACAATTTTGTAGTGAAACTGACTGACACCCTATTTGGCCCTTTCCACAATCCTAATTATCTGTTCTGCCCAGCAGGTTTAGCGGGCGTCTCAATAGCTTGTCTTGGATTTCTTTTTAGATATTTAGACTCAGGCTCGTCTAGCAAATCCTGCAAAACCTCTCGTCTGTCGAAACCTACCCCTCCTGTGGAAATTAAATGTACATTTACTGGATACCCTTTCACCTTTTTTTTTTTTTTACTAGTAGCTTACACTGAACTACTCAGAATGGAAGAGACATCACCGTCTTCTTTCTCCTCCTCATCTGAAATATACTGTTTCTCAAACCTTCCCACAGTGTTGTCAGAAATATTTACATTGCCCACTTCTTCCTCTTCTGATTCTTCGTCTTCACTTTCTGAAATTACTCCACTCACTTTATTCAAAAATTCCTCAACAGTTTCATCCTCTCCCTCCTGTATTTTTACAGTATCAATTCCACCGCCTATAGGTAGCCTCTCATCTGTTCTGCAGTGCTGATTCACCCCCACCTCCTGATCTGAGTATTTACTTTCTGCACCTGGTTCCTCCTTAAAATGGTTCCTGCGATCTCTATCTGAACTTTCCCTCTCACAAAAGGCTGCTGAAATTATTGGATAATCGAATTGTTTTTCAGTGTCACTCTCTTCTGCCCTACTGTTTTCACTAACATTACTTTCAAAATGTTGTGTAGGTACCGTTCTTACCAAGGGCATCGCTAGCGGGTTTACTTTGTACGGGTTCCGTCTGCAAACGCTAGCGTCATCACAGACTGCTAATAGTTTTCCTGCCGTGTGACATAATTGCCTCTGACGTTTCTATCGCCGCGAATTCCCATTACGTCACCGGCCTGCAGCTGATTGCACTCGAAATACCGGGCTTGGTCAGTCAACCTGCCCCCACCAATACCTCCTCTTCTCCCTCTTCCTCTATAACTGTTCGCTCTCGGGACGCTGACCATGTTTATATTGACGTCCGCTCTGTTTTCATTAGGTCTAGCGGGAGGCCTATATTCTCTCCTAGCACTCTCTTCCTCTTTCAAAAAGTTCTCAACTCTTTCCAAATAATGAACAGACCGGTCAGTGTCATCCCTGGGTGCCGATATGATCTTATTTCGCCAAAATAACGGTAACTTGTTCTCAATCCCTATAATAAATTGCTCTGGTTCTACTTTAGAATACAAATAGGACAAAGTCGTAACCCATTTTTGTACAACTCTTTTAACACTTTCTTTCTTGGGATCATAATTTTCCCCAGACCAAAAGTTATTTAAAACCTCCATTTGTTTTTTTACCCAATACTCATCGGAAAAAGCCTGTTTAAACTCCACTAATCGGTCATATTTATCTGGAGCTAAATTACCCCAGATTCTAGCTTCTGCCACTAGATTAGAAGTAGTAAACCCTATTTTTTGTTTGCCACTTGATACTTTGGGCAACACATCCTCAGTCACTTCGAAATTCTTTTAGATGAAATTCTTACTTGGATCAAATTTCAAAAATTGGCAATGTGCAACATAGGCAATTTCATATGATTCCATTGTACCATTAGATACTACACAAACATTTTTTAGTCTCTTTTCATGCTCACATAACTGCTCATTCCATGAAACTGATGAATGTCAGATTCTATGTAAGTAAGTTTACTTGTCACTTGTAGAGCAAACTGAACACACACTTCTTTTCCTTCTTTAATTGTGCTTTCCAAGGTAACATGACTATTTTCAAAGCATTTTTCAATACCTTCAACCTGTTCATGAACTTTGTCCAGTTCCGAATTCACTCTTTCTTCTAGCTGAACATTATACTCAGCAACTTGCTTTATCTGTGAAGTTAGTTCACTTTTCACTGTTACAATAGCAGCATTACATTCTTGCCTGACCTGATTAATGTCACTTTTAACATTATTACTGAACAAAGTCATATCATTTTTCCATTTTTCATTTTCCAAATATCCCTCAAATTCGGAATTTTATCTTCCATTGTGGATTCCATCTCAACTGATAAATTTGAAAAATCCCTGATTAATCTCAGATATCAACCCTTCAACTTCATTATGGAATACATTTCTATCTAAGCCTAGTGTGTTTATTTTGGAATCCATTTTAACGCTGAATCTACTGATTTCAAAACCCAATTGATTCATTTTAGCATCGAGGTTAGTACCCATATTATTTATTTTATCGTCAGTATCAGAACTTAATGAAGTTTCAATTTCGGAACCCAATCCATTCACCTTTGTCATAATATTCATTAACATTTCCGATACACAGTCCCTTGGTTCCCCGACAACTGACATTGGTTCCTGTTTTGTTTTAGGGATAGCTACAGGCATATATTTAACATCGTCTTCCACCGCACTTAATTATTTATCTACACCATAGTTAGACAACATTGACTCAGGTAAACCACTGTCCTCTGTTCGTGATACATCCAAACTGAAATCACCTATCATTGAATCATCTTCGTATTTTACATTACCTAAATCTATCTTCAGTTTCTCATCTACAATTTCCTGATTCTTTTCAGCCATTCCACAGACATTCTTGGCACACATACACAATACTTTATGTAGGACACTCTTTATTTTTGGGGCTCGTCTGGTTGACTGCACGGCGAGATGAAACAGCGGGTCCGTCCTCCAAGCCCCGCTGACGTTTGACCAGATTACGGGCCACCGCTTCCGCAACAGCTCCAACTGCCCCAGATGCCGGTCGGCTGCAGTAGCAAAGCCGTCTCTCAAAGTTCCGCGGTCACCAATGAAGTCTGCCACCTCGTTCCTCTGGCAGCCAATTCTTGATGAAAATTCATTTTCACACGTGTCTATTGTCCTAATATAGTTCCTTTTACACACAAGTGTGAAAACTTTACGAGTTCAATTGACACTGCTGCTTTTGTAAAGTTCCTACACATCCGGACTACACTATTGTTTTTCCCTGCCGATAAAGCACCAATAGTGGCGTGGCGGGTTATATGTCCCTCTTCGTTACGTAATTGACTAACCACCGTCTTTCGTCGTACTGTGCACTACAAAAAGTTCCACCTACATCAGTACGGCGTCTGGTCACCAGCCCGAGTCTCTGCATACGTAGATACTCTTCAAACGACGTTAAAAGCAGCGTTGAAGAAAAACCTCGTCAATACTTATGTTTGCAAAGTCCGCCTAAACTCTGGTAGCAAAATATCCTGTAATACCTTATAGCAATTTTCGGGTGGATGGCGATTGCTTCATTCGTTTAGAAAACAATCTCAAAATTCCGCAACGACTTCTTTATTTCTTTAGGTTCACAATTTAAGAATTAGCCATCAGACCGTATTTATTTAAACGACTAATATCAATGTCCTCAGCTCACAGTTCATACAACCCAGTATACACGCAAGACAGTCAGAAATGTACCTAAGTCCGACCCAAATTATTATATGATCTACAGTCAATGCTCTGCTACAATATATGAGTTTCACATTTGGTCTGTTCCAGTGGATTTCTAATAAAGAAACTGCTCGCCAACTATTCCATGGATGAATATGAAACATGCCACGCGGAAATCTGCAAAGGCCGAAAGTTCATACGCGTTTGTCTTTCCTAGTAAACACTTCACAAAGCTCAAATTTCCACAATCTGACCGTAAATACAACTGCTTTCATGACAATACCTCCCGGAAGCGAAATACCAGTAACGTCTTCATTTTACTCATAACGTAGACGGACACGTCCAACATAACCTGTACGTCCGATAGCTAGCCAACTCACGAATTCTGCTCCTTCCACAGCCTGTAACTACCCAGCAGTGCGTGGGAACTGCTTAACTGAAACTAGTTGATCAAAATGACCAGCCAATCAGAACAATCGTTCGAGATCATTCTCGCACCAAAACTGTCCTACACCAGTCATTATTCCCAGTTGCATCTAAATCATTTCAGTATACAAATATTAATATACCAAACGAAAGGAAAATTAATCTAGGTATTTATTTATAAGACTATTACTCTGCAAACTGCTATTCTGGTTGCCTTCTTACAAAAGCTCGTACTCTTAGACATATGTCATCAGGAATGAGGGAAAAACACAACTTTTCCACTACACAGTTACATAATGCGGTACAATATACAGTACTGAATTTTTTCGTATGTTCAGCATACTAATTCCTACACATCTCATTTACTCACACAACACATTAAATAAATACTGATCTTTTCTGAATTTTATATTACAAAAATGAAAAATAGTTAACGTTTTTAATTATGAAAATCCAAACAAATTGACCTAACATTTTATGAACTTCAGTAATGATTCACAATGATACTAAAAGACAATCTGTTATGAATCCTAACTGGCTTTAATCTAACAAGTGTAGGTTTGGGGTGTTTTAGGTAATTTTCTCTAACTGTGAAAGTATGACAGATAGAATGCTGAAGTTCTTTTTAATAACAATTGCTGTATCCTGACTTTTAACTAAATTGAATAATATTTACTATATTTTATTCAGATTCTTAGGTGCTTGAATATTCTATCGCTCGAAAAGACACAGGTACCGCTTCCTACGGCTAGGCAAGCGACAGGTGCGAATGAGTTACGCTAAGATACAAACGGTTGATTCTATCACCGCCAACAGCTCCAAAGCTGTGAGCCGTACTGCAAAGTAGTGCAATAAATGCTATTGCGTATTGGGTCATGACGTTACAAGCATCCTTTTAGAACTGAGAAAAGATAAACATACGTTCGTTTACAGGAGGCTATTCTTCCTTATAAGACACTTTCGTTGAATTTGAAAACCTGAAAGCTACTACTGTAGTTTCGAATCTAATTCAAACATGGTAATGGGCTATGTTTAAGCAGTTGTGTTGGGGCACGTTTAAGTTCTATTTTTCATTGGTATTCTACATGATACCCCTGTCACGATCATTTTACGTTAACAACAGTTGGAAACACAATCTGGAAAAAACTTAAGGCACAGGAGAATAAAAGGTAAAAAGTGATAAATTTATTTGAACCTAGTGTATACTAAGCAGACACTTTTACGACAGGATTCATGCGGCACGCCACGACATCCTCTCCAATGCCAACATATTCATCTCAGAGTAGCACTAATAATCTACATCGTCAGACATTTGCTGTATGTATTCCAGTCTCTGTTTTGCTTTATAGTTACCCTCCACAGCTCCCTCTAGCACCAGGGAAGTCATAGCAGACATTGTACCATCCTGTTACTTCTTCTTGACATTGTGTTCTGTACACTATGTGATCAAAAGTATCCGGACACCCACAAAAACATACGTTTTTCGTATCAGGTGCATTGTGCTGCCACCGACTGCCAGGTATTCCCTATCAGCGATCTGTGTTACTAGACATCGTGAGTGAGTAGAATGGGGCAGTACGCAGAACTCACGGACTTCAAACATGGACAGATGATTGGGTGTCACTTGTGTCATACATCTGTGCGCGAGATTTCCACACTCCTAACGCCCCTAAGTAAATTTTTTCCTATGTGACAGTGAAGTGGAAACGTGAAGGGACACTTACAGCACAAAAGCGTTTAGGGCGGCCTCGTCTGTTGACTGGCATAGACCGCCGACAGTTGAACGGGGTCGTAATGTGTAATTGGAAGACATTCGTCCAGACCATCACACAGGAATATATTTTGCTTATTTTTTCGCAGTTCCACACAACTTCTTCCTGTTTTCTCAATTGATCTGTGTTCAGTTTATCAAGGCCTATCCACTGTGCCAAGTTATAACTAAATCTGAGGGGGGTGCGATGGGGAGGTTCCCTTGTACGAAACAGTGTAATGAAGTGTCTAATGACCACTGAATATGGACTGACAATAATCGAAAGGAGATGGTATTCATGAGTAGGAGAAATGAGACTAGAATTAAAGTTAATAGCTATTATTGG
Organism: Schistocerca serialis cubense; assembly: GCF_023864345.2. Lineage (NCBI taxonomy): Eukaryota > Metazoa > Arthropoda > Insecta > Orthoptera > Acrididae > Schistocerca > Schistocerca serialis. Next base: position 495,442,502 of record NC_064638.1, read on the forward strand.
GAAAGCGTAGTAGACCACTTGAAAAAATTCTGCTACCTTAAAAGCAAAATAACGCATGCGGACAAAGCTATGAGTCCATAAGAGGTAGACAAACACGGGCCATTAGTGTTCCTCGCCGAAAATAGTCGTCCAGTATCAAGTACAGGCGTCAATTCGAAGGAGAAATTTTTAATCAAGAACATCTGGGGACAGTGTTGTATGGAAGTGAATCATGAATAGTGAGAAACCCGCATAAGATGAGAATCGAAATGAAATTTCTGGGACGTGAAGTTATAGCCGTTTACTGAAAGTGAAAGTGGGCTGACAAGGTAACAAATGAGGATGATATCCAAAAAATCGGAAAGGAAACTAATTTTTGGATAACACTGACTAGAAGCAAGGCCAGGACTACGGAATAACATATACTGTACTAGACTGAATTACAAGCTGCCAAAACTGCAGTGGGAAACAGATACTGGAACATATCCAACCTTTAATTTTGAGCATTGAGTGTAAGTGGTATTCTGAGCTGAGCGTTACGGGTTATCGCATATGTTATACAGCAACGCATTACTGATATCCGACAAGTTTCGTACCAATTCAGCAGGAAAACAGTGAGCAGCTCTACGCGACAGGTTCACAAACGGACTGTGATGGTTACTAGGGTGTGACACATGTTTTTAAACTTACCCGCGATTGTAAACAAGTCACAACATCCGTCTTCCATTGTTTGTACATATAATTTTCAAACAATTCTTTACGTGCCAGTAGGAAGATTTTTGTAAGTACGGTATTTGATAGACATTATCTTGACGCAGTGATGGAGTCTCCGCTCACATAATGATAATAAGCTGTGCAACAGCAGTACTCATCTTAACATCATAAAAATGCGATTGATTAGAGTCACAAATAGAATTCGAGTCTGTTAAAAAGTTAAATTCAGAAGACATGTTTTCTCCTTCTGTCACCTCGTCATGAAGGGCTGTAACTGAGTTGCCTGACATGTTGGCGGCAGTTCTATACTCCACGGACAGTGATGGATTAGCAGGCCTTCTGATGGGAAAGTTAGCCGAAGAAAACTTTCTCCTCCACTTTCCTCGCGATATGACAAACAACGGAAATATATCACAGTAGATTCCCAATGGAGAATCGCACATGGTTGCAACGGGGTTATTTGCTGATGGAAAGGCAATAAGGTCTACAAACACAAGCGCATCCACTTCCGTTGCTGAATTCTACCTATAGTATCACATCCGGCATTACAAAATTTGCAGTTTCAAATTGCTGAGCCTAGTGGATTTAACAGCTGCTTAAAGTACGTGAATGTTCTTATGAACACTTCAAAAACCTTTGTAAAAGGTGACCGTCAAATTTTAAACCATTTTAATTACCATATTCTAGGCGTATTCCAAGACTCTGCACCCGTCGGAGTTTCTTACACCTGTTCCAACGATACAGAAAGGACGATGCAAATCTTATCACATGTTCCTCAAAGCAATTTCAAAGAAATGTACACCTAGAGAATCACTTAAGAAATGTGCGAGATTAAATGGTTGCAAGGAGACGAACTTATAGTCAACCGAACACTAAATAACCTTTTCTGACATTCCGGGTGACCGTACAACAAGGTTAAACAAACTGGAGAATTCCATATTGCTTCTATCACCTGCTATGACTGTTACCATAAATGTTATCAATAAACATTATAATATTAAAGATCTACGAGTAAGAAATATCACGGCATTTAACTCATCCAAGAGTGATGCGTCAGGTGTGACGTTACTAAGGTCCCCCACAGATGCGCCGAAGAAGTAGATGGCCTTAACAAATAGGGAGTCGCAGGTACACAGATCTAACTGCCTAAATACAGATGGAGTCACAAAAACAATATCATGTATGTGCAATAATATTACTGTATAAACGTAATTACTGTCGATGGGAGTATTAACTGGCTTTTTCACTGGTGATAGTTCATTACAAAATGCGCTTTCTTTCCTTTATTGAGTTTCGATTCCCACTGAAGGGGGCGGGCTGGCAGCAGTTTATTACGCCGCTCTGCAGCCTACAGAATTTGTTTTAAAAAGATGAAGATAATATAAAAAATAACACAGGAAGCAGAAAAATAATAGACAGACTATTAAAAAAACACGGCGACAGTCTGGTTTCTGTTTGCAAGTGATATAAAATGCACACCCAGCGACAGCATGATTTCTGTTCACAGCACTGTGGAAAGACGCACAAAACTGAACACTCACTTAAACACTGCACTAAAAAGTTGGCACAAATATGGCATACCAGCCGAGAGCAGGTGGGGGGAAACTGGACAGATGACGGAAAAAAAGGGGGGAAGGAGAGGAAAAGTGAAGGGGGGAGGGGGTAAAGGAGCCAATGGAGGATGAGGATCCATCCTTTCCTGGTGCATCCATCACCACCTCCGCCAAAACCACCTCCTCCCCAACATCCAATGTGGCTTTCGACCTTCCTTCTCTGCTGATGACCAACTCCTCTGACTCACTCATCTCCTCTCCCTCCAGCTTAACTCCCGTCGCTCCGCCATTTTTGTCTCCCTTGACCTCGAAAAGGCATACGACCATGTCTGGCGGATGCGAGAGATGTCATCAGGAGATTGGAGGGTAAGGTCGTGGCCAGCCACCTGGGTGTGAATGGAGTCCTGGTAGGCATCCCAGTTGGCACGGGAGTAATCATGGACAAGTTTAGGAGGGACGTCAGGGCGAGGAGCGTTGTGGGGATGGCGACCATTAGAGATAGTGAGGAGAACAGGAGCATGGTCACTGCCAATGAGGTCAAGGACATCTGCGGTGATGCGCCCAAGGAGGTTGGGAGAGGCAAGGACAACATCTGGGAGTGGTGTTGGATTCGGGTCGGGTATGCTGAGACAGGGGAACCAGGTCTCCCTGGAGGGTGGTGAGAAACTGTCGCCACAGCTGGAGGTCGGCAGGTTCACGGCTGTGGATATTGAGGTCAGCGGCAATCACGTAGTTGGAGAAGGTGCAGTCAATGTGGGCCAGGAAATCGTACAGGATGGGGGTGCGAGAGCAGACATAAATGATGGCACAGGTGATGGTAAGGGTGGGGAAGAAGAGGCTGAGGGTGAGATGCTCGACAGGATTGTTAAGGAGAGGTTGGGGCTGGACAGGGAGGTGCTTGAGGTGGCCTATAGCAACTCCGCCATGCGCCAGAGGGTACGGGTTATCGGTGTGGTGAAGGGTGTAAAGAGCCGTGGAGATGGAGATACGGGGTTGAAGGAAGGTTTCATTTAGGACGAAGGCATCCACGTGGTGCTTACGGAGGGTGTGGAGGAAGAGGAGTTTGTGGGTGCGCAGGGAGCGAATTTTGTGGTACAGGATACGGTAGGGTTGGTGTACCATGGGAGGGGAGAGTTAAACGAGGGTGGTGAGGGGGATGAATGTGAAGTGGGCCTGGTTGTGGGAGTATGTGGTATAGGTGGTAAGATGGAACAGGCAGTGAGGGCGATTTGGGAAAGGGTGTGGGAGTGCTGGAAGGGGTGGATGTTTTGGAGCACAATGGTGATGAAACAGATGATGTCCTCTACAGTAGGTGGAGGGCGGGGCGAGTTGTTGGGGTGGATGGGGTCATCAACAGGACGGACAGGGACGGTGACTGGAGGAGATTTTGCTTTACACTTCAAGGAGTAGGTAGGATGTGGTTCGTTGCAAGTGTTGCAGGAGGGGGTGAGGTGAGGTTGGGGTAATTCTTGAGGAAGTGTGAAGCTTTGCAGTGGGGACAAGTAGGCGGGTTCTTGCAGGCACAGGTAACGTGGTCGTTGTACTTGAGACAGCATTGGCAGCGGTAGGATTGGACTGGGGAATGGGAGGGGTCCACCTTATGACGGCGATTGTAGATGAGGGCTACCTCGGTGAGGAGATAGTCAATGGAGGAGGAGGATTCGGTGAATATCCACATGAGAAAAGTCGGCATTATTGAAGATGCGACAGGCCAAGTGGATTTCAATGTCGGGCCAGGAGTTGAGTTCTGCCAACACCTCAGCCTCTGTGATCAAAGGGCTAAGCCTCGTGATCACAGCAGTGAAGGTTGGCGGACGTCGGGGAGGTTGAGGCTGATGGGGAGAGGACGCAGTGTGGTAGGGGGTGAGGGTTGCACGTTGGCCAAATTGGGTATGGGGGATGCAGGAGAGGAGATCGGTGTGGAAGGAAGCATTGGGGGATTAAATGAGGACCGAGTCCTTGTGAGGAATCAGAAGGGAGATGGGGGCATTGGGGTAGTATTTCCAGATGGCGAGGGTGAGGGAGCGGGCATCAAGGAATTGAGGGTCAGGACTGGAGAGGTGTGGGTGGCAGGCGTGGCGGGGTCTTGGTCGCGTCCATGGGGGTGGGTGGATCATGGGGGTTGGGGGTTTTTTTGGAGGAGATTTCGGGGGGTCAACATTTGGGCGCTTTGAAGGTTTCGTGGTGACGACTGGGTGGAGAGGGGGCTGGGAGACGGGTTGCAGGGGGAGATGGCGGGGGGCCGGACCACCCTGAGCAGTGGATGACGCAGAGGGAGGGGGCGTGGGTGTCACAGAGACAGTGGAACGTCGAGCCGAAATCCGCGCTGGCTTGGAGCCCGTCGGAGGCGGTGCAGGGAGCGGCGGAAAGACAGTAGCTGTCGATGGGGCGACATTGCTAGGGAAGGGGGAGTTGGGGGTGGCTACAGCCGAAAGTGGCGCAGGGGTGGGGTGGACAGGGAGAGAAGGAAGGACGGGAAGGGGGTTGGAGGATGAGCTCCATGTGATGGTGGTTGGAGCAGCGGAGGGAGAGGTGAAAATGATAGTGGTGGTGTGTTGGGACATGGTTGCGGCGCGCTAGAAGGGCGGCAGCGGCGGAGGCAGACGGCGGCGACCACCGGCAGGCGGCGACCGAGCGGCGGGGACCAGGCTGCGGCGGCGCGGCGGTAGGCGGCGACGACGGCAGCGGCGACGGTGGCAACCTGGCGGCGGCGTCGACCAGGCGGCGCGGCGGTAGGCGGCGACGACGGCGGCGGCGACCAGGCGGCGGCGGCGGCGGCGGCGGCGGCGAGCACCGGCAGCCGGCGATCAGTTTGCGGGGAGCACCGGCAGGCGGCGGCGGCGGCGGCGGCGGCGGCGGCGGCGAGGAGGACCGGACGGCGAGCAGTAGTGACGGCGAGCAGACGACACGGCAAGGAAATGGTGGGGCTCTTCCACGTCGAAGATACACCCTGAGAGCAGCCCAGGCAGTGAGAGTCTTCGATGAAGAAGTGAGGGAATCCAACCCTCGAAAGCAAAATGCGCAAGCATTACTTACTTTATTTATTTATTAACATGTTTGTCCTGGCGAGATTGGAACCAACGGGCTGTCTCTTGCAGATAACCAGTCATTCAACATTTTTACTTTATATTCATTACGACACATGTTGAAAAACGTCTTACATTCAATAAGGGACATCACGGGATATACAGGGTGGTCCATTGATCGTGACCGGGCCAAATATCTCGCGAAATAAGCTTCAAACGAAAAAACTACAAAGAACGAAACTTGTCTAGCTTGAAGGGGGAAACCAGATGGCGCTATGGTTGGCCCGCTAGATGGCGCTGCCATAATTCAAACGGATATCAACTGCGTTTTTTATTGTTTTTTTTAAAATAGGAACCCCAATTTTTACTACATATTCGCGTAGTACGTAAAGATATATGAATGTTTCAGTTGGACCACTTTTTTCGCTTTGTGATAGATGGGGCTGTAATAGTAACAAACATACGGCTCACAATTTTAAACGAACAATTGATAACAGGTAGGTTTTTTTAAATTAAAGTACAGAACGTAGGTACGTTTGAACATTTTATTTCGGTTTTTCCAATGTGACACATGTACCTTTGTGAACTTATCATTTTTGAGAACGCATGCTGTTACAACGTGGTTACCTGTAAATACCACATTAATGCAATAAATGCTCAAAATGATGTCCGTCAACATCAATGCGTTTGGCAATACGTGTAACGACATTCCTCTCAACAACGAGTAGTTCGTCTTACGTAATGTTCGCACATGAATTGACAATGCGCTGATGCATGTTGTCAGGCGTTGTCGGTGGATCACGATAGCAAATATTCTTGAACTTTCCCCACAGAAAGAAATATGGGGACGTCAGATGCGGTGAACGTGTGGGCCATGGTATGGTGCTTCGACGACCAATACACCTGTCATGAAATATGCTGTTCACTACCGCTTCAACCACAAGCGAGCTATGTGCCGGACATCCATGATGTTGGAAGTACATCGCCATTCTGTCATGCAGTGAAACATCTTGTAGTAAAATCGGTAGAACATTACGTAGGAAATCAGCATACGTTGCACCATTTTGATTGCCATAGTTAAAATGAGGTCGAATTATCCTTCCTACCCATAATGCCGCACCATACATTAACCAGCCAAGTTCGCTGATGTTCCACTTGTCTCCGCCATCGTGGATTTTCCGTTGCCCAATAGTGCATATTATGCCGGTTAACGTTACCGCTGTTGGTGAAAGTCGCTTCGTCGCTAAATAGAACGCGTGCAAAAGATCTGTCATCGTCCCGTAATTTCTCTTGTGCCCAGTGGCAGAACTGTTCACGACGTTCAGAGTCGTCACCATGCAATTCCTGGTGCATAGAAATATGGTACGGGTGCAATCGATGTTGATGTAGCATTCTCAGCACAGACGTTTATGAGATTTCCGATTCTCGGGCAATTTGTCTGCTACTGATGTGCGAATAAGCCGCGACAGCAGCTAAAACACCTACTTGGGCATCATCATTTGTTGCAGGTCGTGGTTGACGTTTCACATGTGGCTGAACACTTCCTGTTTCCTTAAATAATGTAACTATCCGGGGAACGGTGCGGACACTTGGATGATGCCGTCCAGGATACCGAGCAGCATACATAGCACACGCCCGTTGGGCATTTTGATCACAATAGCCATACATCAACACGATATCGACCTTTTCCACAATTGGTAAACAGTCCATTTTAACACGGGTAATGCATCACGAAGCAAATACCGTCCGCACTAGCGGAATGTTATGTGATACCACGTACTTGTACGTTTGCGACTATTACGGCGCCAACTATCACAAAGCGAAAAAAGTGGCCCAACTAAAACATTCATATTTTTTTACATACTACACGAATATGTAATAAAAATGGGGGTTCCCATTTTAAAAAACGCAGTTGATATCCGTTTGACCTATGGCAGCGCCATCTAGAGGGCCAACCATAGTGCCATCTGGTATCCCTCTTCAAACTAGACGAGTTTCGTTCTTTGTAGTTTTTTCGTTTGGAGCTTATTTCGTGAGATATTTGGTCCGGTCGCTATCAATGGACCACCCTGTATATATATATTTCTATATATACAGACAAGGCGTCTGTCCCGTCGTCAAATTTATTATCTCTACTGTTTCACAGACACTTGCAATTGCGTTTTTGCAATGTGTAACTAGAGTCAGACCAAACAAGTGCTACTCGTCACGTCTTTCATGCGACGCTCAGTGTCAACAGAAAGCGTCGCTTTGTTTCCCTTCACGAACAAAATTATTTTTAAAATATAATTTTACGTGCCTATTATATAGAGTAGTCCCGTATGAGTCTAGTGTGAAAGTCGTTTCATCCTTATACATTGACAGCGACAGTGCTAGCCTAGTGCAATATACGTGTTATCGACATTAACAGCGACAGAGATAGCCTAGTGCAATATACGTGCTATCGACATGTATCAACTGCAACATTAAAACACAAAGAATAACCAGTTCTCTTATCAGCGACTGAGCAGCGTTGCTGCATGGCAGCAACCGTCAGCGAAGCCCAGGGCGACGCTGTCACTGCTGGAATAACTCGTTGTTCTTAGTGTTTTACTGGCGTTGTTAATACACTTCGATAAGACAAATATCGCACAAGACTAATTTGGTACTGCTCTGTCTAACGGGAACGTAAAATCACGGTTTAAAAATCAGTTTCTTTGTAAAGGGAAACAAACCGACACTTCTCATCGACACTGGGCGTCGCATGAAAGACCTGATGAGCGCTATTAGTTGGGCTGACTCCAGTTACAGATTTCTAAAACAGAATTGCAAATACCTGGCTATACACCAGACAAATGCACTTGACGATTCTTAGGAGAGAGAGACAATGTGTATTTATATACAGGATAGTCAGAATAAGTCTGAAAAGGTTGTATGTGTGTTACATGCTACTTAGTGCTAAGAAATAACTCTTATTTTAAAAAATCGATACGTTGCGATATTTACGAGATAATTAGCATACAAGTTAGCAAATCAAGCCGTTGCGAGCGCAGATTCAAGCATCCGCCACACGGTGTCACCAGACGTGATTTTCGTTTGGTTTCCTAAAACCGACAAAAGAACAATAGAGATATTGGACACTGGACGGTGATAAGCGTCGAGCGAGAGCCAAACGCGGAGCAGTCACGTTCGCTGTCATCTACGCTCGGGTTACAACTGACACTAATTGTGTCTGGTGAGCCGCTTCAGTTTGGGACGCAACGGCCTGAATGGCTAACTCCAATTTCAATTAACTCAGAAACAATTATTTCTCAGCACAATCTATTCTGCAAGACCATTACAGGGCTATCAAATTCTTTCTAACGATCGTGGGAACTGAAAAACGGAATTAAGATTTGTGCCATGGCCGGGACTTGAACCTGGGTCTCCTTGCTTCCTTTTTTTACTCCTTAACCACTTTTTTCTGGTTTTTTTCTCTACGCCTTTTTTGCTAGGCTCGAACGCCGGGACCTATGACATTCTGGTTACTAATCGAAGACTCTACTCTTTTTTTCGTTTTTGTGATGTGAGTGCATTAACAAAAGTATGTATTATTTCCAATCTTCTGTTAAGCAATTTATGAAAGGAAATTTCTTCTTGATATTTTTCTCATCAAAGTAGTAACAACAAAACTAAATGAGAAAGGACATGTAGGAACATGAAATGGGAAACCAAACTGCCTTCTGCATTATTCAACGCCTGCAAAATTCGATTAGAACTAAAGTCTCTGGGGCAACTAGGTTTCATACATACAGAGCTGTTTCACCATCGACTATCCGAATTTCTTGACTTTAATTAGTTAACCGTCGATTATGATGCTCAGCATAATTCCAGAGTACCTGCTATAGTCATGACGTTGGCTGATTTTAAAGCGTTCATTTTCGATGTATGAGTAATAATCTACGAAATTAGCATGCTGGTTCTGCGTGATAAACGATGCTGTATGGCCCATGATCCACGTTTCAGCATTGATGGTTTGCTCATGGGCATCTCAGTTTTTGTGGTTGAATTCCCAAAAATGTCTACACTATTTGGCGTCGTACGGCCTATTACCGACAATCTATGACCAAAAGATGTCGCAACTTCTTCTACATGTCCATACCTCAACCTATGAATTAGTGTGTCTGCACTCCCGCATGTGTCACAATGCGGCGTCGGGTGACGGCCTGTCTTAACGTAGCTTCTCATTCGTTGCTACTCTGTCATTTTCTGTCAGATACCCTTCGGATACGACTTGTGACGGTAACATGTCGCTGTGCACATTTCGCAAAACTGTACTCCATTTCTTATGCAGATGTTTCTCTTCTATACGATTTCTGTGGTTTGTTGTTAGAATGTCATAAAGTTTCCTGTAGGTCAGACTTCCAGTGTTGCCGATGTTGTGCCGAATGTACCGCATTACCATGTAGTACAGTCGTACATGCCGGTAATAAAGCAGAATACCGGTGATATCAACTGCTTGATGTGGTTTGTGATGATACTAGTTCTCTGGATACGAACTTCCTTCCTGATGCCATTCAGAAGCAGGGTTACACATGTCTTTTGAGGACCTTAATGAGTAGAAGGCCACCTTTCGACGTGGGTAAAGTTAATGTATCAAACAGAACTTTGAAAATGCGCCCTCTAGAAAGAAACCAGCATACAGCTTGCTGTATACTCTTTGCAGATGGCCCGATATAGGAACAACTGGCCCCAGATAATTCATTTATGGGGCCCCAGATAATTCATTTATGGCGATATCTGTGCTCTTAACTTTCTGTACTAAGCTGAAATCACGCGCGGAATCGAGTGTAAAAACAGCACGTAATTTGTTAAATATTTGTGACTAGTTCTTCGTCAGCAATCTTTCTGGAACGGCCTCAAAGGTAACACAGAGTGTTATGTGACAATCCTTTTCTGGGCACCAGGCAACTTTGGGATATGTCTCCCATACCGCGTCCTGTTTGCAAGGCGGTGTTTTTAGTTGTATGTAATAGTGCTCCTGAAGGGAACGTGACTGCCTTTAAAAGAGTTTCTGCAGACATAAAGTGTTATGATGATGGCACAGCTACGTACATATCGTCATCATACGCAATGCACGCGATACTAACAGAATCAATGCTAAGCCCGATCCCACTGTGCACTATGTTGTTCAGTAGCGGCTCCAGTGCAAAGGCGCATACCAATGGAACTGGACATTCTCGTCGGATGGACTGCCCAATGGTAACTTCTTATGTAAAATGTCCGTTACTGAGAATCCGTGAAGTTGTAGTGAGTTTGCGAATTAACTCCATGATATGAGATCCCAAACCTAGTTTGCCTTACTTTTAAAGAGGGAGTCATGATGTACACGATCGTAATCGTTCTAAAAATCTAAAAAGATCACGGCACTATGTCCTTTGTTTTCAGTCTGTGAACCCACGGTGTTCTTCAACTAGAAGGCAGCTGACAGTGCACTCCGGCGTTGCACTGCATTGTATTGGTACGTACCTAAAACCCTGTGCATAACGATTTGCATCGATGGCTCTATAGATGGGGTAATAATTTTGAAATTGGCGGTCAATAGTGTGATGGATCGCATGTTTTCCACCTTCCTGTTCCTACTTTTTATTTGGTAAGGACAAGATGATACCTTCCTTGAGTGCGTTGGGTATGACTTCCAGAAGCCAGATTTCATTCTCCATGTCGAGGAGTTTCGGGCCGGAAAGGTTCCACTAGCGCTGATAAAAGTCAGCGCTGACTCCGTCGGGTCCTGCTGATTTCCCTTTCTTTGCACTGTGGACTGCTAGCTTGATTTCGGCCTCTGTGAAAACAGATTCCAGATCTGCATTATCCTCGCGTGACAAGCGGCAGCTCAAGGTCATAACAGAACAGTTGCAAGACTGTTCATCAACTACTTGTTTCTTGTAAAGTTGACAATAATAGTAGCAGACGACGGATATGGTATCGTATTGCTTCGTGCCGGCATTCTTGTCATCATATACGGCTGCTTCATTCAGCATGGGCTTACATCGTTTTGTCGTTCTCAGAATGTGGTACAGAGAGGCCAATACTTCGGCGGCAGCATCTTTTGGGTGGGCTCGCACGATGATTCCTTCCATTCGTTTGCGTTGAATCGCCGTTATTTTCGCCTTACATCGTTTGATCTGAATATCTGTATTGCAAGAATGATTGTTAGTTGGACTACACAGTTCTGTCAAACAGCGGTAATATAGTTCAATAGTCTCTTTCTGCCGAAAACTTTCCTGTCGAACGTAGGTCGTGATGGTGAGGAGTAATTTTGTCTTGGCGCACTGAATCCACCACGGTAGAGCAGCGCTTATGTAACGACCGCGATGGCGCTGGAGTTGTTGCCACACTAGGTTCACCTGCTCATCAAGTTGCGTATCCTGCAGAAAACTGACATTCAATTTCCAGTTGCCTTTGCCGCGGTAAATTTTGCTGGCGCTGTAGGTTAAGGTAAAGCTGATATGCACAATGGTTGGAGATGTTGACTCGAGCTATGTCATAATTCACAGTGTGTCGCCGTAGTGCACCGGACACGCAGCCCCTACCCAGATGACCGGCAGAGAGACCGCTTACGAAGGTGTACGCTGCTCGCTCACCGTGCAATTTTTCCTACATATCGTGAGGACGCATGCCATGAATAAAGCGTTCAAGATCGGCGCATCTGTCCGTGTGAGGAATTTGGTCCCTGTCGTTAAGCACACAATTGAAGTCACCGCCGAGGATAAGATGTGCATGATAAGCATTAAGAAGCTTGGGATCCTTATTTAAAAAAAAAAAAAAATTGGGAGTCTCTTTTATGGCTGCTATCTGAAGGGGTGTATACATTTACAATCTGCACACCATCCACTCGAAGAGAAATTCCACGACCACTAGGCAGCCGCTGCAAGTGCTTAAAAGGTATACCGTAGCGCAAAGGATGGCAGTTCCTACACCATGTTGCGTATTTATGTTATCAATATCTGCATAACCCGGTATTTCTAAGACTGTGTAAAAATATACGTGAAATCTTATGGGGCTTAACTGCTAAGGTCATCAGTCCCTAAGCTTACACACTACTTAACTTAAACTATCCTAAGGACAAACACACACACCCATGGCCGAGGGAGGACTCGAACCTCCTCCGGGACCAGCTGCACAGTCCTTGACTGCAGCGCCCTAGACCGCTCGGCTAATCCCGCGCGGCTTTCTAAGACTGTAACTACCTCTTTGAGCAAGGCAATGGCATTGATAGTGCATACAAGAAATATGCCAGTGAACGGAGTTTCACCGCACTTTGAATTCTATTGATATTAACTGTAGTAATGCTATAGACTGCCGGCGTGTAACCGGAAAAGGATAAGAAATATTCTTGTTCATACCACTGCGAGATGAAGGAGCTTGCACAGGATAGATTAGCATGGAAAGCTGCATCAAGCCAGCCTCAGAACTGAAGACCACAACAACAACAACCACGTTGTCTGAAACCGAACCGGTCGTTGTGGCCGAGCGGTTCTAGGCGCTTTAGTCTGGAACCTTGCGACCACTACGGTCGCCGGTTCGAATCCTGACTCGGGCATGGATGTGTTTGATGTCCTTAGGTTAGTTAGGTTTAAATAGTTCTAAGTTCTAGGGGACTGATGACCTCAGATGTTAAGTCCCATAGTGCTCAGAGCCATTTGAACCATTTCTTTGTATGAAATGAGGACTGTTAAACAGAAGAGACTAAATACTACATACACGCCGTTATTCCATTTACGTCGAGAATTGATTTTAAGTTTTGATGTACGAGTAGTAATCAGTAATACTTGATAATACCAGATTCCAGTAGAGGATGCAATTCTCGTTAGTATGTACGCGCTCAGCCGCGAGTAAACAGGTCTAGAAACGCATTTTGTCTGCTGTGCTGAGCTAACGAGCGAGCTCTGGCCTACCTTCGTGACGCAAGCCATTCTTGTCTTTCTCTTGGGCGTCGATGGCTGCCGCTGTGAGGCGCCGTTCCCGCGCCGCCCTGCCCGCTGCCGCCGGCATGGTCTGTCCACATGGCCGCGACCGCCTGGCCGCAGCGCGGGGCTGCTGCTGACGTCAGCGAGTTCTTGCGGGAGCGCTGCCGCTGCTCTGCTCGCTTTTCCTATTACGCGGTACCGCTCCCTGTTCCCTCCCAGCGCCCAGCAGTGCCTTCACGCATTTGGTTTGTTCGCGAATGCGTTGTTACCTTTCGGTGTTCTCGCATCGCACTGAGCAAGAAGACGGAGGTTCTGCTTCGCTTCCACCTTCTGACATGGGTGTGTTTGTCAAATTATTCAGCTTTTCCTCTTTGTCATTGTCCCCTTCGCTTTTCCTTCCACGCCCTTTGTTCGTTCTATAGGATTCTCTTCCGCTAAGGGTGGTTCAGGCAAGCAGATCAGCACCTGCTTCTGCATCTCATTCGGAATGTTCCGAGGGGTGACCGGCGCGTCTTTGGTAACCTGCGGCAAATGTCCCAGCGTGGAATACGGGTCTGAAATGACGTCCATCCTTCCTTGATTGTCTTTGGCACTGCTTTCCACCTGATCTGGCATTTCCGCTTCGTAAACTACTTCCGGCTGTCAGGGTTTTGTTACAGTCCCCGCGACTACCTCACTCGATAATGGAACAAGTTCGTCAGTACCGCCTACAAGACGTTCACGTAGATGCTGAAATGGACGTCGACGCGGTGCAGTTCATCCATAGATGTTCCGTTGAATGGCAGATCGAACAGGTAGGAGCTTGCCCAATGTAGGTTACCTGCGCGCGACAGCCGCCAGTGGCAACATAAGGTATAGGTCTTTTTAAATCTACACGTACACTTATGACGGCACTGTTAATTTGGTAACGATACACACTCGACCATTTTTCGTTGGTGATCCGGCCAGACAACACCGTACAGTGACAGAGCACGTGCAGTGAGCTCATTAGGGCACTCAGGTGGCACATTAAAATCCTGACGTTGTCGCTCCGCATCCCGAAGTCACGATCTTGACACTACTAACGCTGCGATCAGTAAGTCGGAATTGTCTCACACCAGCATGTTCCTCAACAAATTTGTAGTAAGCGCCATTCGAAATATATTTGACAAACACCTGATCACCGCTCGGCGATGTAAACAGTGGCCGGCGCGACCGCGCGTTTCCGCGCGTTATGCAATGACTGTCCGCGACTGAAACTAGGCAAGAATGCCAACTATTACACCACCGCAGCACTATAGCTAACATTGCTGCACGTATTTCCCAAGTAAAAAGCCCACCCCCACTCAAACTTCAATGCATAACTTCAGTTTAATTTTCCTTTCTCAGATCGTCACTATTACCGAGGTTCTCCGGCACTGCAGTACCGTAATGGGTTAATCCTGTACGTCAGGTGTAGATAGTCTATAGATTTTGTAACTAGATTTTCCTAGAGACATTTGTGTCTCACCTTTAGCTACGATAATCACGGAATCTGAAGACCTTAATTAAAATTTGTACGGTGACAATCACTTTCAGCTGGGCTAGTTGCGTATTAGATAGAAATTCTCTTACACGACTGCAGCACTCTGGCTCACACTGTTGCGGGGACTACCGAAGTCCAGTGATGGGGAGGGCTGTGGATATTTCATGGCTAATAAGCAAGGATACCCGGGTTCAAGCCCCGACCGTGGAACAAACTTTAATTATTATCGCAGATAAAGGTGAGACTCAAATGTCTCGAGGAAAATGTAATTATAAGATCTGTTCATCACCTGCACCTGAAGTACAGGATTCCCCTATTACGTCCAACACTGGGATGCTATTCCAATGACGGAGAGCCTCTAAAATAGTGATAATCTAAGGAGAAAATAAGCTGAAAATATAAATTGAAATTTGTGGTTGGGATGACATTAAATTTTGGTAGAAAGTGCAACAACAGTAGGAATAGTGCTGTGGTGGTTTAATTGTTACCATTCCTGTCTAGAAAGATAACAGAGCTGCGTTCAAATCCCAGCAGTGGTACAAATTTAAATTCATTCCTTCATATTCCACGATTATCGTAGATAAAGATAAGACTCAAATGTCTTGACAAAAATCTAACTGTAATATCTAAAGGGTGAAAAGTATTTAAACCGACAAAGTCTGGGAGGTTGTAGGAGACACAAAAACAAATATTTTTCCATAATTTCATTTTTTTCCTATGAGGAGTATTTAAACCCGTAGAGGAAGATTTCTCTGGCGGCAAATTAATTAAACCAACTAACACTTTTCCATTTTTTATGACCATGAGACAACACATTAACACAACCCAATTTCAATTACAGTAGATTTTCAAAAATGCCTCCATTGACACGTAAACAAAGGTTACACCGTCAGATGATGTTCTGTCTGACACGGGCAAAAACGCCAGAGTTTCCTGAATTGTTCCTGCTGCTGCTATTATCCGGGCAATTAGATCTTCTTCTGATGCAACTGGAGTTGCGTAAACAAGGTTGCACATCTCTCCCCACACAAAAAAATCCAGAGGGGACATATCTGGGGATCGAGCAGGCCATGTTACAGAACCACCTCCGCCAGTCCACGTTTCGGGAAACCATTGGTCCAGGAATCGACGTATACGACGGCTGAAATGTGCCGGCGCTCCGTCATGTTCGAACCACATGCGTTGTTTTGTAGGGAGCGGCACGTCTTTCCGAAATTCTGGCAATGCTCTGGCGAGAAAATTGTAGTAGTGCCTGCCATTTAATGGCCTAGGTAGCAAATGCGGCCCAATTAAACAGTCCCCAACAACACCGACCCACACATTAACGAAGAACCGCACTTGATGAGCGCTAGTAACTGTGGCATATAGGTTATCCTCACTCCAAACATGCGAATTGTGCATGTTGAAGACTCCATCACACCCGAACAGCCGGCCACGATGGTCTAGCGGTTCTAGGCGCTCAGTTCGGAACCACGGGACTGCTACGGTCGCAGGTTCGACTCCTGCCTCGGGCATGGATGTGTGTGATGTCCTTAGGTTAGTTAGGTTTAAGTAGTTCTAAGTTCTAGGGGACTGATGACCACAGATGTTAAGTCCCATAGTGCTCAGAGCCATTTGAACCATTTTTTTTGAACACCCGAACATTGCTTCATCGGTAAACAACACAGAAGATGGACATGTAGGATGCATTTCACACTGTTCCAGGTACCATTGCGAAAACAGTGCTCTGGGTGGATAATCAACTGGTTCCAGGTTGTGGACATGCTGTAAATGAAATGGACGTAACAATTGCTCTCTAAGGACTGTTCTTACATTCGTCTGACTCGTGACCATGTTACGTGCAATTGCACGAGTGCTGTTGAAGGATCCCGCTCCACATGCTGCAAGACAGCTTCCTCAAATTGCAACGTTCTTACCGTGCGACGGCGTCCCTGTCCAGGTGATCTGCTAAATGACCCGGTCTCAGGCAGACGTTGGTACACAGCAGCAAAGGTCGTATGATGCGGGATACGGCGATTAGGATATTTTTGTTGATAAACCCGCTGTGCAGCTCGTCCGTTGTGGTGCGCTGCGTAGTACGCACCAACCGTATCAGTGTACTCACTCCAGGTGTGTCGCTCCATTAGAAAACAGATACAATGCACTACTACACTGGTGGACTACAGTTGCCTACAACTGAAGAGCGTAATATGGCCTCTCACAACTGAAGAACGTAATACGGCCTCCAACAACTGAAGAGAGTAATACGGCCTCCACCGCTTTAAATAATCCTCATAGGAAAAAATGACAATAGGGAAAAATATTTGTTTTGATGTCCCCTACAACCTCCCAGAGTTTGTCGGTTTCAGTACTTTTCACCCTGTATAGATCGCCTCTCTCTGATCACCCTATACACATACACTGAAGGGCAAAAGACACTGGTGTAGGCATGCGTATTCAAGTACAGAGATACGTAAACTGAATACGGCGCTGCGGTTCGGCAACGTCTATGTACGGCAACAAGTGTCTGGCGCAGTTGTTGGATCAGTTAATGATTCACCAATGGCAAGTTTTTAAAGTGAGTTTCAACGTGGTGTTAAAGTCGACAGGGTGATGGGACAGAGCATCTCTGAGGTAGCGACGACTGAAGGGAATCGTTCACCGAGACGGAAGTGCAGCCCTTCCGCAAATTGATACAGATTTCAATGATGGGCTATCAACAAATGTCAGCGTGGAAAACAATCAACGAAACACTCTAAGAAACATCATCGATACAGGCTTTCGGAGCCGAAGGCCCAATCATCTACCCTTGTGAGCCCACAACACAAAGCCTTACGCCTCGCCTGGGCCCATCAACACCAACAATGGACTGTTGAGCATGGAAACATGTTGCCTGGTAGGACGAGTTTCGTTTCAAATTGTATAGAGCGGGTGGACCTGTACAGGTTTGAATCCATGAACCCGGCATGTCAGCAGGGACTGTTCACGCTGGTGGAGGCTCTCAAACTGAGTGCGGCGTGTGCAGTTGGAGCGATATGGGACCTTGATAAATCAAGATACGACTCTGATAGGTGACACCTGCGTATGCATCCTGTCTAATCACCTGTATCCATTCACGTCCGTTGTCCATTCCGAGACACAATGGTAATTTCATCAAGACAATGCGATACCCCACACATCTAGAATGGCTACAGAGTGTCTCCAGGAACACTCTTCTGAGTTTAAACACTTCTGCTGGCCACCAAACTCCCCAGATATGAACCTTATTGAGCATAACTGAGATGATTCGCAACGTGGTGTTCAGAAGAGCTCTCCATCGCCTCGTACTTATACGGATTTATGGGAAACCCTGCAGGATTCATGGTGTCAGTTCCCCGCAGCACAACTTCAGACATTAGTCGAGTCCATGCCACGTCGTGTTGAGGCCCTTCTGCGTGCTCGCGGGGCCACTACACTATATGATGCACGTGTACCAGTTTCTTTGGCTCTTCAGTGTATAAGTCGTGGCAGCTATAATACATCGTGAGAACATATGGCGTCACTGTAACTGCAGTAAATGCACTCATCAAAAAAAGTTTTGCATGCCCCCGGTTCTCTGAACTCCTGAAGATAGACGTTCACTGCGGATACTGATTGTTCGGAGATGTCACTAAAACGCCCTAAAGATGTAAACAACCATGTATGGGCAGCGCCCATTAGATAGGGGGGGGGGGGGGGGTCCGACAGCCGATAAGCTGCAGTCATTCCACCAGGAAGGAGGTACATGGCTCGTGTTGTCTCTAGTTCAACCCTGCCTGGACTGTCAGTACCGCCGTTCGATCGCGTCCGCATTGTTACTTCGTGCTAGGAAGGGCTCTCAACAAAGTAAGTCTCCAGGTGTCTTGGAGTGAAACAAAGCGATGTTGTTCGGACATGGAGAAGATACAGAGAGACAGAAACTGTCGATGACATTATGGCTCGGAGGGACCCTGACAGCAACCCCATGTGTTGAATAATGCTTTTCGTGCAGCCACAGGACGTCGTGCTTCGACTCAAACTATGCCCAATAGGTTGCATGACGCGCAACTTCACTCCCGACCTCTGTCGCGAGATCCATCTTTGCAGCCACGGCACCATGTAGCGCGGTACAGATGGACCCAACAACACGCCGAATGGACCGCTCAGGACTGGCACCACATTCTCTTCACCGACGAGTGTCGCACATGCCTTCAACCAGACAATCCTCGGAGACGTGTTTGGAGGCAACCCGGTCAGGTTGAACGCCTTAGACACACTGTCCAGTGAGTGCAGCAAGGTGGA
Source organism: Schistocerca serialis cubense (assembly GCF_023864345.2). Classification (NCBI taxonomy): domain Eukaryota; kingdom Metazoa; phylum Arthropoda; class Insecta; order Orthoptera; family Acrididae; genus Schistocerca; species Schistocerca serialis. Next base: position 495,461,484 of record NC_064638.1, read on the forward strand.
GATTCCCTGCTGTCTTGGTGTGGCATTGTGTGGGACCGGTGTACGCCGCTGATGGTCATGGAACGCACCGTAACGGCTGTACGATATGTGATACGTGATCCTCCGACCGATATCGGCAGCATATTGACGAGGAATTCGTCTTCGTGGACGACAATTCGCGCCCCCATCGTGTGAATGACTTCCTTCAGGATTACGACATCGCTCGACTAGAGTGGCCAGCATGTTCTCCAGACATGAACCCTATCGAACATGCCTGGGATAGATTGAAAAGGGCTGTTTATGGGCGACGTGTTCCACCAACCACTCTGAGGGATCTACGCTGAATCGCCGTTGATGAATGGGACAATCTGGAGCAACAGTGCCTTCCTGAACTTGTGGATAGTATGCCTCGACGATTACAGGCATACATCAATGCAAGAGGACGTGCTACTGGTTATTACAGGTACCGGTGTGTACCAGCAGTCAGGTCCACCACCTCTGAAGGTCTCGCTGCCTGGTGGTACAACACAGGTTCCGGAACTCTCGGAAACGAGGCGATGCAGTGCTCTTTTTGATGTGTGTATTCAAAAGCCCATGGTATGCAGTACAGAAATCAAGCGAAAAATTGCTACTGCATGCAAGGATGGCTTGGTACTAGCGCCAGTAACATACATTGTGAATTTAGCAATGCTACAAGATGAATGAAAGCAGAGTGGAACACGGCGCAAGTGAATATTGTCTCTCTCTCTGGCAGAAACCCTACACATTGTCATTAGGTACTGCGAACAGCTGTGACTGTCGGCGGAAACGTCCGTCATTACTGGGTAATGTGGTCATACTGTATGATAACGCTGCACTCCACACAGTAGACGTCATTAAGAATTGTCTACATCGTTGGGGTGGGAAATCGTCTCTGACACACCCTACTCACGAGACCCCAATATGGGCGACTAAGAGCTCATTCCGCAACAGCAAAAACCACTGTGTGTTTGGTGGTGATGATGAGGGACACACAACACCCAGTCCCCTAGCGTGGTAGGCGGTGATGCTACCGCTACGCTACGGAGGCGGACTCTCCTGACATATGATGCGACTAAACAGAAATACAAATTCGCGTGTTCAAAATATTATCTATTATATTGATGTCAAGCCTGACAAATAAGAGTAGGTAACTGTATTTTCTTGAATCCCCTTAGTCGGTTTTGTTTCCGGTTTTCCGACTCCAGTGAACCCAAAATGGGGGGGGGGGGGGCAATAAGTTAATCCGGGAAGTCTCCACCACATTTTCCAAGATTGTACAGTTAATGAAGCCATTTACACAATCATGTCAACACTAATTGTGTCATGCGTTACTCAATGTTATATCTGAACATTTGCACGATGAGAAAAATGTGTTAATCAAGTAAAGGTGAACAATAAGCAAAGTGGATATGGTGGTGTGATATTATATATATATATATAAACTTATTTTTTTTAGCCCGAGGGGCAATGTAATACCTACAACTATATTTTATTCAGAACAATATTCGCGAAGTCATTGTGTCTCCAATTTGAGCGAACATTCTCGTGATATTAATAAAATAAGGACTTCATCATTACTAAAATAATAATAATTTATTACTGTCAGTGTTTAAATTATAACGTACAGGAGTCCTTCGGACTTTGGTTAAACAAGCACATGCTGTTTCGCATGCTGAAAATTTACCACAGGAGCTGCAACATCTTAAGGACGTGTTCAATAAAAACGGCTATACGGACCGACAAATTCGACTGCTTTTGAGTTTGGATCTCTACCTGAACCTTCTGAAGACACCTTTAGGTCTTTGGCCTTTCTTCCGTATGCTGGCAATATGTCCGCCAAGATAGGTACACTTTTGAAGAAATATGAGATCAGATGTGTTTTTCGTCCGCCAGCTAAGATTCCAGCACTTCTTCGCTCTGTCAAAGATGATTTAGGTATGAGGAAGAGTGGCGCTTACAAAATACTGTGTGAGTACGAAAAAATTTACATTGGCCAAACTATTCATACCGTCGACAATAGGTGTATTGAACATCATCGACATACGCGATTCTTACAACCAGATAAACCTGCAGTGGCTGAGCATTGCCTTACAGGGGGACACAGGATGTTACACAATGAGACGCAAGTAGTTACAAATGCTTCTCGGTGTTTTAAAGGAATCTGTTGAAATCAGACTAGCGGATATCATTAATCATGATAATGAATACCCGCTAAGTAGAACGTGGAATTCTGTTTTATCAGACATGAAGAAACAACGGCATCTGAATCGGCCGGCTATGAATCATCATTTGTAACGATACATAGTTTTCAACAGTATTCACCACTTGAGGCGCAGCAACTCTCTTTGCGCCAGGGGGCAGCAAGAATGGATGAGCGAGTGCGCACTGTATCTAGCGCATGAGCAGTTGTACTTGCGATGCATATGAAGGTACAGTCATTTGCGAGTGGAATCAGTTATCGGCGAGAGCAGCGTAGCTTTTCTCACCTGATGGTGGCGGCCAGATGGAACGCTCAAATATTGTGCTCGGATGACAGTTTGATCCGGCTGGAAACCCGACAAGAATTTGATATACGCCGGGAAAGTCTACATAGTCACATTAATGCATATAGTTAAGGTACAGAAATAATTTGTTGAGAGTGAAGTAACGCCTTAACCGGAATTGATAAATGACTGACTTACGCTGGCCGTCGTCTTAGTGAAATATTGCAGCGGCAGTTTTCAAATCAAACTACTAACTACACAAGAATCTTGATCGTCAATTATCACGATAATAATTGTGTATTGGTGGCCCAGAACCCACCCAGAAATCATAAATTCGACTTAGATTATCAATAATCTTTAAATATGGTGCAAACAGTATCTCACGTGGTGAAACTGTTCTCTGCTAATGTATGAAACGTGATTATTTCGTAAGAACTATTGGGAAATATTTTTTTACGGGAAAGAGTACATTAGTATTGTTCACATGTGGTATTGTGTGTAAAAATAGTTCAATTTGTTTTAGAAAAAATGTTGCTACCTTGAATAATAGTTCGCTAAATTGTGTAAGATCATTCTTGCCCCATTTATACTGCTTGACAGACAATATTGGTACAGGTTCTCAAGTGGAGATTTCTTTAACAGGATAACTATATTAAGCTGGGAGATGCAGCAATTAAATGAAACCTCATGTTACGATAATCATAAGTAATTGGTTTTGTCGTGGTCCTGCCCACAATTTGTAAAATACCGCAATCCGAAACGCACGCCACAACCTCAACATACCATTGCCGATGAGCTGTCAAGATTATCAGTGGGGAATGGTGATCTATTCGACTCCTCTGAGGCATCATTGTATCAGATAGATTCTCTGAACACTTCCGCAGTTTAAAATTTTCCCATGGCTCCCACAGTTTAAAATTTTCCCATGGACTTTCGTGGCATAATACTATAAGATGGCAAGAACTATGCCCCTTACATGAAGTCATTAAAGATCACCTAACTCACGTTGAACGAACAGTAGGGCTGAACAAAAATGACTGACAACGTACAATGCATCTTGTAGAGGGTATAGTATGGACACATTGGAATAATTAATGTCAGATGCTGGTTTTGAAGTAATTCACACGACATGAAAACTTTGTGGAAACGCATCGATTTACTGGAGGCTAGTTTATCCCAGGAAAGTATTCGCCGGCTGGGGAGGCAGATTAGGGCGGCTCAAGCTCTGAGAAAGCGGTAACGGGGCGCGGCCTCCAGCTGCCTTAAGATGAGTGACAGTGAGTAGGTGGTTGACCCCATGCTGGTGTACCGGGAAGCAGACGGAGAACTTGTACGCCTGTTGATAAGTGTCCGTCGTCCCGTTTTCAGTGAAACATGCGAGAAAGCTGTGCAACGCTACGGTGGAGCAGTCAACAGAGGCCAAAATATGTGTTTTCGTGACTATAGCAACTTCACGCTGAATTCACGGCCCACAGAGTCTGAAGTAAATCAGGTGAAGAGTGACAGAATGAAACACGCCAGCCCCCAATGGGAACATAGGACCGAGGAATTTGAAGTACTCTCCTGGGAGTCAGAATTCCGGAAAAATTGGTGTTTTGTGCAGATGCTAACCTTGATGGGTGGCCTGGGAGGAGCTAAATAGCAGAAGTTGAGAGGAAGGGAAATTTTGTGGGAATTTGTTCACTTCCGAGAGCAGGCATTGGTCGGCGCTGGGAAGCGGCGCATAATTAACGCGAGTTGCGTTGCAGTTGGCGTAAGTGATTTTGCTGGAGGGGAAACCGATGCAAAGAGTGGACTGGGAGAAGTCTCCGTAGGTGTCTTCCGTTCCCAGCTTGCCTAGAGTGCGGACGTGGCGTTCTTTACTCAGCTTGCCTGAGAAAGAGTGAGCATCTCTGCAGTTTAGGACTTAGCAAATGGAACAATTGAGCTTGGAGATCGGAAGTTTTTGTTTAGTTATGTACTGAGCAAGATAGCTAGCAGTGAATAGACGACGACAGCCTTGCAGCACCACGAGGTCCGCCGATGTCCACACTACGACGCTGCTCCACCATGCTGTATTCGATGATATTGCGCCCGCTCTGGCCACTGATTAATTTGTTGGATCACATCGGCAAAGTTTCCAAGAGTGTTTCAAGGGCCATGTATTGTAGAATTCTTCTCGCACTTTGCATTACGCCTGGGTCAGTCGATAGGAATTACTTTTGATTTATTGCGCTTTACTCCACGCAAACGCAATTTATTACGACTGCCTGGCAAGAGAGTCATGTAATGTGATGATTGAAGGTCGTGAGTTAAAATAAATTTGTGTTAATCGACTGCATCTGTTTTCAATCAAATTGGTTCAAATGGCTCTGAGCACTCTGGGACTCAACAGCTGAGGTCATTAGTCCCTTAGAACTTAGAACTAGTTAAACCTAACTAACCTAAGGACATCACAAACATCCATGCCCGAGCCAGGATTCGAACCTGCGACCGTAGCAGTCTTGCGGTTCCAGACTGCAGCGCCTTCAACCGCACGGCCTCTTCGGCCGGACTTTCAATCAAGTAGTTGAAATCCCAAGTCATTTTCTTAATTAATTTTATGTTCAACATTTGCATCTGCTGTTCAATAGCTGAATATAACATCAATGTGCACCCCTTTTTAATTAAAAGTGATCAATTCTGAATCAATTAATGTCAACACTGCCACTGCAGTTCAATCAGGAGTCACAGGGTCTTATTACTTTCTTTGCGTTATCCGATATTGCGGCAGTTTTGCAATCTCTGTTGGTCTGTTAGTCAATTAGCTGGGGTGAACACACGCCAAAACCAGGTAAGTGATGGGTGGGGTGTTACATATGGCTGACCCATGCCAAGATACAATACTTCGGGATTTGCTAGGAAGTAGTCTTGAAAAAGGAAATTTTTCCATGTGATCCATTGCTTAGCCATTTTTAATTGAAAAACGGATAGCATTAGTTACAATAAGTTACATTATCTTCTTCATGTACTGTCCTTTCAAATCGACGTTTATAGGTGTCTATGTATTATATTTGTGATTTGTTGGAGTACTTATGATGTGCAGTGCCGTAATCAGCCGATGCTGAGCACACAGAACACAATCATTGGTACTAGCCCTTTTGGGGGAATGCTTCATGAACTATTTGTCGGGTCACTGTTCACACCCAGTGTATCAATTTGTGTCCTGATATATGTTTTGCGTTATCTAATTTTTGAGTGTAAGGGATACTTGGGTTTTGAGCTTTCGTGTAACATAAAAGTGCAAATGATAACGAGGAGAAAAGCCAAGACAACGGCAGAATATAATCAGATTGTTACTCGGGAGAACGTGGGCGATAGTAGGGAAAGCTCTACCGATCAGCGTGACGAGCGCGAGTTCGAACTTCGTGAAATTGGGTCTCACAACCGGTTTAGTCTGCTGAATAGCAAGGACGTTGATTCAGGCAGTGATACTGAGAGCTCGGAGGACGCAGGGAGTACAGGATTAATTCATAAGTATGGAAGATCCAGCCTAAGAAGCCAGAGTGTGTTGGAACAAAACGGTGTCCGTCCATTATCAAGTAATTCATTCACAAGTGATCCGACGGGGGCGCGGAGACGGCACTTGTCTAGATATCGAAGGGTTCCTCAGAACAGAGGGGAAAAGTCACATTTTCAACCACAAAAGAACGAGGTTGAAAATGCGGCTACTCTCAAAAATATTACTGACCTGTTGCAACAGATGCAAACAGTGAACTTAGAGTAGAGCTCCAACCTTAATGCCGAAATTAAAAAGGCGAATTCGGAGCTGAACTATAGGCTCACAGAAGTTCAAATGGCTCTGAGCACTATGGGACTTAACATCTACGGTCATCAGTCCCCTAGAACCTAGAACTATTTAAACCTAATTAACCTAAGGACAGCACACAGCACCCAGTCACACAGAAGTTCATAGGGAAGTAAAGGAGGAGGTAAAGAATCTCGGTGTCAAAATAGAGAAAGAGATTGCCATCATCAAACGAACGGCAATTGAAGCCAAATTAATTGCGAAAGGTGCAAGGAAAATAGAGAGAGAAACTCGGGACTCTGCGCAAAGCACGGCAAAAGTAAGAAAGGTCATGTTATCAAGGCTAAAAAGCCGGATAAAACGTGTCGAAGAAAAGCAACAAGAGCAACGGGACATAGGGCCTAACGTGATATTGAAAGAGGAGGTGGCGATATTAAAAAGAAATTTAGAGGACGAGGTAAAACGTCTCATTGCAAAGATATTAGAAAAGGAGAAGGGTATAATTACTGAGTCGACTGAACCGTCGCTTGCCGGAACACAGACAACCGCTTCACGGTGCAACAAAGTTGACACTATAAGCAACGGGAGCCACGCCTTGATTCACAGCTCTGAGGCAACGACCGAGGTAAACACGGACAGCGCGCAGCTGTTCAGTGAGGACAATTGTTGTCGGCTGATTAGATATACCGAACGACTGTCGAACATACAGCGGGGGAGAGATGACGATAGCGTGTCGGAACGAAATAGTCCACGTCCCGAAGTTCATACGAAGCGTAAGAACGAGCGAAATGATAACTGGAATGATGACCGGTTTGACTACAAGCATTTTGTATCAGTCCGAAAGTTCCATCACTACAAGGACGGAGGTAATAGCTTGCATCAAAAAACTTTTATGGGGCAATTCGATTTATCTGTGCCCCCACACTGGCCATTGATGTACCAGCTGGATTTTGTGTGCTCCCATATGGAGGGCGCGACCGCTGAGTACATGAGAAATGTAGCGAAGACGAGCGTCTCGTTCTAAGAATTCAAAAATGCCTTCTTGGGCAAGTATTGGTCTAAAGAAACCCAAGAAAGGATCAAATAAGAAATTGTAATGTCCAGAGATATGGAAGGGGCAGGGTACCGGAGTCTGGTCAAATTTTTTGAAAGTATGACAAAAAGGAACCAGTACCTAGACAACCCATGTAGCGGTGCGGAAATCATCAGATTATGCTACATGAAACTTCCCATCTCGTATCAACGATCACTTGCCGGTCGTTGTGGTAGCGATACTGAGGTATTTAAGGGCATTTTGCGCGAACTGGAATTCGCATTTCAAGAGGAACAGGCGTGGGAGAAACGCCGACAGCGTGAACAAAATAACAACCGTCGCAATAATGGACCTCAGGGGGATAGTAGGCCAGTGCCGCACTACAATGGCCACAATCAAGATAAGAGTAATGGAAACTCGAAAAGAAGGTACACAGAAGAAGAGCGACACTCTCCAGTGCAACATAATAAGTTACAAAGGACTTGGGGCGGTAATCAGCAATCGGGAAGGAACAGGAATAATGGTTACCAGAATAACAACTAGGAAGATGTCGAAATCCGCCCTCCGAAGCCTGGTCCATCCCAGCTTAACGGTCAGGATTACGAATGAGTAGACCAGAGAGTGGACTTAGTAAATATAGGATTAGAATAAGGATTTTTTTCTAAAGTCTTGATTGTTTGTGTATGTACTGATCTTAGTGGTAGAATGTCTCGTTTATATGTGCCTTTATTTTGTGTTTTTATTATTAATAATGATATCTCGCTTCTCGACGCTGAGAAATTTGAAGTGCACTAGATTATTTTGTAAAAACACATGATTAAAGAATGGAAAACAAGTATTTCTGGGCGTACCCCTAGAAAAAGATAGATTAGGAACTCTGTAAATTACAGGAAGGTTCACCATAATTGTCTCTCCATCATTGGAGAACATATTTAAGGTGGCCAGTCCCGCAGGTCGTTGCGAGGACGCACCGATGCATCTCGTATGCCCCTGAATACGTAAGAGGTGGACAGCTAGGCGCAGTTGCGTGAACTAGCGTACCCAGTGCATGTTAAAATGAACCGAATGTAATTAATACGCCAGAAAGTTGTTGTTGATACCAAGGTAGTGTAACAACTGCGAGTGTGAGCAGTGAGCTATATTTGTGTTGTGCCATTGTGACATTGCTAATCCGCAACATGTTCACAGGCATTATAAAACCATTCGTGACAAAAGGATAAAACGGGAAGAAAACAGAGGGGAGAAAAGGTGTCGCAATAGAACACGATAAAGAACGCTATCCAAACTTCCAACAAAAATCTTGGTAAGACTGACACATGTCTAAGTTTGTTGTGTTTTATACATCTTCGCAGGCACAATAGGAGGGACGTCTGCCACGTAGGGAATTCAGAAGAAAAAACAAGATTAGAGATAAAAAGTAGTAAATAGTAGATATGTAGTCGGGTAGGCCAGCACTGTGTTAGTCGTAGGAATTGGTAGTTAGAAATGGTGATGGTATCCTGTCCAGATAATCTTGATTACCTATCCCTTGATTGTGTGTGTGTGCGTGTGTGTGAGTGTGTGTGTGTGTGTGTGTGTGTGTGTGTGTGTGTGTGTGTGTGAACGACTGTGAAGCAAGTTGTCTTGTACATTTCTATGTTTATGTATAAAAAAAGTTCTGTTACATTTCTATTTTAATTGATCCTGAAGTTGATTTACCAACAAGTAAAATTATTCCTTTTGTAATGAAATAAGTTCATTGTCTTCAATCAAACGTAAAAAAAGTATGGTCCTGATGGTTAAACATGAGCGCTTTCCATGTACTGAAATTAGTTTTCTTAGTGTGTTAAGCTGGCGGAACTGAGCAAGAGGGAGTTGAAGCTACGACACCTGGCGCACCACAAACGAGCTGACAAGGAACGAGGACGACAGGATTGAGGGGAGCACACAGCTGACGATAGTGATGGCATGCAGACCACGCCCTGAATCGACGGGGACGGTGGTCAACTTAGCAGCCAAGCTACATTTGTTGCTCACCCCGTCAGGTGGAGCGATAGCCCAGCTGATCTTTTGTGCCTAATGACACCAACTTTGAGGGCCTGAGCTAAAACGTCTATAGAAGGGGCAATGACCTGTGGCTGAGCAGCGAGAGGTCTCCGATCATAGATGCACTGATGGGGTCTTGTGCCTGTCGGACAAGATGTCAAAAACGAGCTCATAGAGGTGAGCCATCCTGCCTCAAGAAGATGCTAGTGCCTGTGGCACCATCTCGGTAATCGACATTGCTCTCTTCTCAGCCGTTAGCCATCCCTCAACTTGCTAGTCAGAATTAATGACACTTCCGTTCCTGCAAGAAATTTGTGCCGTGTGTGTGAGTGTGTCAGTGTGGATTCAAATGAATAACATGCGCCTCAACGAATGTAAAGTACTCATTTGTTCTGTTTATGAATTATGTTATAAGAAGGTTATGATTTTATAAATGTGCCATTTGTTAAAAAGTCATATATTTGTCATGCCACGTCTCTTTGTGTTAGAATAAGATTTCATACTTACACCTTGTTACAGATACACAACAGTGGTTGCTCAGTACGTAATGATTCTTGTCATTTTGATTGTGTTTATATAGTACATGTGTGTACACAATCCAGACACTGGACTGGGCCAGACCTTGTTGAATTGTGTAAAGATGACACTTACACAATGCACAATATAAACGTCCAGAGACAGTGAGACACAAAAAACACATTATTTATAAAATGTCAAACAGGTGTTCACATATAATTGAATGAGAGCAACCACTATCAACTTCACAAAATGTTACACGAATATTGTTCATGTGTGTTTTTAGTAATTTAAGTCGAGTAGGGATGGATAACTGAGAGTGAATGGAACTTAAGTTATACTTGCGGGTCTTACCACTCAAATGACAAGCACAGAGGTGCTTAAACATGTGTATTTGCCCTTTGCGACGTGTGTCCTTGTAACATAATTGTAGTTTTCTTTTGAGTACTCTGACCAATAACTGTCTCAGGAATCGGCAGAGATTAAAGTAAAATTAAGACTAAATAATGACCACATCTTGACCAGTAAATCCAGTCACTGAGGGCAGGTCCCTATAAATGAGTGGGAGTTTGCATCAGAGAGGAGGCAGTGGTAATCAATCACCCGTAACTAATCACGCAAACGGATTGAAATACCAGTTATGGAGATATTAATTTTGTACTACAGGTGGTAACACCATAGGAGTTATCACCAGTACTACAAAATTGATTTGAAGACAGGGGCTATGTAAGATGAAAAGAACTATGCCCCTTACATGAAGTCATTAAAGATCACTTAACTCACGTTGAGCGAACAGCAGGACTGAACAAAAATGACTGACAAGGCACAATGCATCTTGTAGAGGGTATAGTAAGGACATATTGGAATAATTAGTGTTGGGTGATGGTTCTGAAGTAATTCACACGACATGAAAACTTTGTGGAAACGTGTCGATTTACTGGAGGCTAGTTTATCCCAGGGAAGTATTCGCCGGCTGGGGAGCGGTGAAGGGAAGCGACAATACGCAGATTAGGGCGGCTCAAGCTCTGAGAAAGTGGTAACGGGGTGTGACCTCCAGCTGCCTTAAGATGAGTGACAGTGAGTAGTTGGTTGACCCCATGCTGGTGTGCAGGGAAGCAGACGGAGAACTTGTACGCCTGTTGATAAATATCCATCGGTGGAGCAGTCAACAGAGGCCAAAATATGTGTTTTCGTGACTATAGTAACTTCACGCTGAATTCACAGTCCACAGAGTCTGAAGTAAATCAGGTGAAGAGCGACAGAATGAAATACGCCAGCCCCCAATGGGAACATAGGACCGAGGAATTTGAAGTACTATCCTGGGAGTCAGAATTCCGGAAAAATTGGTGTTTTGTGCAGATGCTAACCTTGATGGGTGGCCTGAGAGGAGCTAAATAGCAGAAGTTGAGAGGAAGGGAAATTTTGTGGGAATTTGTTCACTTCCGAGAGCAGGCATTGGTCGGCGCTGGGAAGCGGCGCATAATTAACGCGAGTTGCGTTGCAATTGGCGTAAGTGATTTTGCTGGAGGGGAAACCGATGCAAAGAGTGGACCGGGAGAAGTCTCCATAGGTGTCTTCCGTTCCCAGCTTGCCTAGAGTGCGGACGTGGCGTTCTTTACTCAGCTTGCCTGAGAAAGAGTGAGCATCTCTGCAGTTTCGGACTTAGCAAATGGAACAATTGAGCTTGGAGATCGGAAGTTTTTGTTTAGTTATGTACTGAGCAAGATAGCTAGCAGTGAATAGACGACGACAGCCTTGCAGCACCACGAGGTCCGCCGATGTCCACACTACGACGCTGCTCCACCATGCTGTATTCGATGATATTGCGCCCGCTCTGGCCACTGATTAATTTGTTGGATCACATCGGCAAAGTTTCCAAGAGTGTTTCAAGGGCCATGTATTGTAGAATTCTTCTTGCACTTTGCATTACGCCTGGGTCAGTCGATAGGAATTACTTTTAAGTTATTGCGCTTTACTCCACTACAAAGAAACTTACTAGACGCCATTGTTCTTGGCCAGGAATGGACGCCCAGATTGAAGACATTATGCCTCACTGGGCCACTTGCATGGAGCAACAGCCTGCTCCACCTCGACACTTTTCTGACTGGTCACGCCCAAGGTGTCTGTGGAAACGCATCCAGTTGATTGTTCTGGACCTTTCGGGAACACTCGATGGCATCAGTTGTTTTCCCTTTGTGGTTCCGATGAACTCTACGACGTCGGCATTACTATCAGAACACTTAGTTAAATTTTTTGCATTGAATGCTTGCCCGAAGAGTTTGTTCCTGATAACTTCACCCCACAGTAATTTGAACGATTTGGCAAGGCCAATGGTACTGAACATGAGACCACAACGTCGTTCAATACACAATCAAATTACGCGAACTTTCAGATGCGCAAATGAGTAAATTCCGTGGACCTCACTCACAGGAGCATGCCTTGCAATTGCATCTATACAGCTACCATGCGATGCCTAAAGATGTACCTTCCTCGGCCGAACTCCTGCACGGCCTCCAGCATCACACCCTGCTTCATCTGCTGCACACACGAACGAAGAGTACCGGTCACCATAAAGAGTATCATTTTCAGATCCAGGAAGCAGTACTCCACAGGAACTTCCGGCCCAGATGGCGATGGCAACAGGGTACTGTTTTGCATATCCTCGGACACTGCACTTTCTTGGTTTCTTTCCCTAAAGGGTCGCTCCTCGAAAGACACTACAACCAGTTTTCCCCACCGAAATTCCGTTACCGTTCGGCATTGTGTTTCGTTTTACAGATTCAGCAGGCAGCCAGGAGCCAGGGTCGCGGCCGTCGGCCACGGATCAGATGGCATTTCAGCGTGAGGAGCTTCCCCTGGAGGTGGACGCATGTTCACCACGATGCCTTCATCACAGAAGCCCTTGTCGCCGTGGTCAACGTCTCTGTGCCCTGCCGTCTTAATCTCTGAGGGGGGTTCCTCCAGCGTTCGAGATTACGGCCTTCGATGTCGGTTTACTCCCTCGCTGCGGTTTTCCAGAAGTTCCCGTGGGGGCTCAGGACGAATGCCATGGGGCGAACGGAAGCCTTTCGCCGGCTCCAGTCCAGGTTCCCATCCCATCCGCTGTGCCTGCAACCAAACATCCCCATGCACCGCAACCATATGCGACCAAGGCCAGGTGAGTTAGAGGGGGTGGGGGGGGGGGGGGATGGAGACGTAAGCGAAACACGAACCACCAGGTAGCAGCAAAGACGTTGATACGTCGGTAGCCCTCTCTAGAGACGGCGTATAGTCCAGCAAATGCCGCACCAAGAAGTCGCAGCCGTGCCTCCACCAGAGAAGTGATGAGCACCGGCGTCACAGCAGAGTGGTCAGTCCCAAGTCAGCTCGACTATCGAGAAGACCATCTTCTTCTCGTTTACCTCGTGCCGCATAGTCTGCTTCTACCAGCTCCACCCAAGCCCGTATTCAGTGAACATTCTAGTGGGACAAGAACTGTTAAATATCCGGCCTTAGCTTCTGGAATAACAGTGGAACTTCAGGATTTGCTGCCTGAGCCGATTTGTACAAAGCTGAGTATTCGGCAATAAATGTGTGTGTTCTTGTCAATAATCAATATTAGTGTTTCAGCGTTCTCCTCTTTCTCCTCTCATAGAGTTTCCCTCAGCACAATATAAATGGTTGATTGTGGCGATGAGTAAAATCTTCTGTGGTTGTATCATAATTACGATACAACCGTATTTCTGCAGTTTATTAGAGGTGGTATTGAGATATTGGCATTTAGATAGTTAAATTAATGTTAATAGCTGTATCGTTGCAAAATACAGACAGAGAGAAAAGAGGCAATTATTACTAAATAGTGCCCGTAAATTTCACAAGTAAAATTTCAGAATATATAGAAAAGACAGTATTTTAAACATAGCTGCGCAACAACAACGGTTCCACGTAATAGGATTAAAAACAGCCGACCAGTTGCAAACGATAAAGTAATCTTTACCAAGGTTTCGATAGATTTAAATCTATCTTCTTCAGAAGGTGGCCTGAGGACAATGAACATCGTAATTTATATTAAAAGGTATGAAACATAAGTAAAGAATAGAGTTTAATATATATTAGGAGAATCCTGTACTACAAAATATGAGAAGGATACCTGGTACTTACAGTATTACATTAACATGGAGTGATATGTCATTGTCGTTCTTACAAACATCTGCATAGCTCCATTAGTCCTAATAAAATATAGCCCTGAGAATAGGGTTTGTCAGACAATTTCCATACAAGATAATACCTTCCATTTCAATATCTTCCGCAAAGAAACATATTCAGATAATGTCATTCCTGCTGACTCAACTCATCCAAAATCTCATAAACTGGCGTTTTTTCATTCCACCATTCACCGAATGGTAACCACCCCTTTATCACCTGCGGATCAACTGAAGGAATTGAATGTCATCAAAGCAATCACTGTTAATAATGGGTACAACCATAATATGATCGATTACCTGCTCAATAAGAAAATTTCTCAAAATTGTTCGACTTTGAGCAATAACCTCCCCACAGATACCACAGAAACTAAAAAATTTATTTCCATCCCTTTCTTGGGTAACATATCATATAGGATTAAACGTCTTCTAAATAAAAAATATAACTGTAATGTCTCCTTCTCTACAGATAACAGTTTAAAAAGTAATCTTATGCAGTCAGTAGAGATTGCCAGCGATTGGTTTTCTAATTCAGGTATTTACAAACTAACCTGTAATAACTGCCCCTCATACTATATTGGTCAAACAGGCAGAGCTGTGAAAACACGATATAAAGAACATCTATTAGGTAAAAAAGGAGCGAATATTCACAACTCTACTTTCGCTGAACACCTCTTGATAGCAGGCCATACGCCCAAACAGTTAGAAGACACGGTTATCCTACACAGACAAGTCAAAGGACGGAGACTAGATCTGTGGGAAGAGTTATTTATTTTTAAACATCTAGAGCTCAAAGACGGTAACATACTGAACGATCAGTTGAACCTTGCCTGTAGACAATTCTTCGAAGGTTTTAAACCCGTACTGTTTAATATATAACATTAATGTTGATAACCTCAGTGGTCTATTTCCTCAGGAAGCTATAATGCACTTTCAAATCTTTAAGCTCACTACCTTTTATGTAATGTGGTATTCTCACGATGTATGGCTGCCACTACATCGGCCCTCATGTAATTTTCTCTTATTCTAAAACCTTGGCTCCCTGAGAATGTATATTAACTGGATTGTTGACCAGGTTTCGTAATTTATGTCTTAAGAGCCATTACTGATTATTCTTAAAGTTTTGATTTATATACGATCTATGTGCTTCACTAATATGATAATATAACTTTTATATTCTGGCTGTATATGGCACTGCATGTAACTTATGGCGTAAGCGCCACCTGCCTTTTTGATGCATGCATCTACGTTATTGTTCCTAAGGCTCCCACAATGTCATAACGGGAGTGTTAAATGCTTTCCTTTTACTTATTGTCACTCTATCTAAGGACGCAATTAATATGGATATTTTACATGTTGCTTCAGTACGCCAATCGGCACATAGTTCGCGACCTGAGCGCCACCTGCCCTGGCCGCAGTGCTACTACGCTGGCCGATTTTACCCAGTCGCTTATGCGCTCTCCAACTTCCATGTACTTATTTTTATTTGTCTGACAAACCCTATTCTCAGGGCTATATATTATTAGGACTAATGGAGCTATGCAGATGTTTGTAAAAACGACAATGACATATCACTCCATGTTAATGTAATACTGTAAGTACCAGGAATCCTTCTCATATTTTGTAATACAAGATTCTCCTAATATATATTAAACTCTATTCTTTACTTATGTTTCATACCTTTTAATATAAATTACTGTGTTCATTGTCCTCAGGCCGCCTTCTGAAGAAGATAGATTTAAATCTATCGAAACCTAGGTAAAGATTACTTTATCCTTTGCAACTGGTCGGCTGTTTTTAATCCTATTACGTGGAACCGTTGCTGTTGCGCAGCTATGTTTAAAATACTGAAATTCTTGCCTGCCGAGGTATCAAAAGCTGCATCCAGGTCTATGGACATCAAATTAAAAATTGTGAAAGCAGGTATGGCTATTGACTTTAATCAACAGTGCCTAGATAAAGACATTATCCCTGATTATGTGAAGGCGTACGTAAACTTTAAACAGTGTAACAGAGTGCCTTCTATTAAAAAGAAGTTAGTGCATTTAGTCATTTTGGATAGCACAGTTAATTTGTACAAGAAAAAAGATGTTCTTAATAGTGAAGCCTACTGTATACACCTAGTTTTAACTGAAGATTTTAAAGATCTTTGTAATTTTCAAATTGACCACCTGTGGAATAGTATTAATGAATGGCTCTTTAATCGTAAAGAAGAAATCAAGGCTAGACATGAAAGAAAGCTTTTGAAGTTTAGTAATAGGACCACAAGTAAAAGTCTTAATACAGCAGACAATAGCGTCAAGCACCTATTTTACGAAAGAGTACTAAATAAAACCAATATTACTTTTACGCAGGCTGAGAATGACTTGTTGTGTAAAGGCCTTAAATATAACTTGCCAGTTAAACTCGACAAATATCCAGTTATCTGTAATCTCATTGTAGATCTAAAAATCGGTTTAGAATCTCTGAAATCAGAGAAAACGGAGCAAGTCAAATGTGCCTACGAATGTAATAACATAATAGAAAAAGAAATTAAGTTACTTCCTAATAGGCAGTCGGGCGAATATAGTATAGTAAAAAGCATTAATCATAAACTTAGAGAGCACGACGCCTTAGTCACTAAGAGTGACAAAGGGAACACCGCTGTCGTGGCTTATAAAAATGAATATATAGAGAAGACTGTAAAGTTTTTTGAGGAAAACGACATCACTGACGTTACTGTAGATCCTACTGCTGAACTGCAAAACGAAATCCGGCGTACTTTAACTAATTCCGTCAGCCTGTTTAGTAAGTTTCAAAAGAAAGGGCTTATAAATATGAACCCGAAACCACCCGTGCTCAGAAGTCAGTTTAAACTGCACAAACAAAATCACCCGATCCGCCCTGTAGTGAATGGTATAGGCAGTCCACATCACACTCTTGCTAGGCGCCTCCATTATATAATTAAAGATGCTTTCACATTTGAAAATAACTTTTCTGTAAAAAACAGTAAGGAATTAATTAACAATATTCAATTTGTAAGATGTACACCTGACACTAGACTGGTGTCCTTCGACATCGTCAGCCTTTATACAAATGTCCCGGTTGATGAAACCATAGACCTTGTAAAAGAGAATCTTCTTAAGCATAAAAAACTAAGTGAAACTCAGATTGCGGAACTCATTGGTTTGCTTAAGGTCATTTTAAAATACAATTATTTCACATTTAACGGGAAAATGTATGTACAGCCAGATGGTTTAGCAATGTGTAGCCCCCTCGCCGGTATTCTAGCAGAGGTTTTCATCAATGCCTTGGAAACAACATTCTTCAATTCAAGTTCAGAATTACGCCACAATATCCGCTATTATGCACGTTATGTTGACGACATTTTCATTGCTTTTGATGGCACTGATCTTGAGTTAGAGCAGCTCTTCAATACTTTCAACGGTTTACATGAAAAAATTTCTTCACAAAAGAACTTCAAAATCATAAACGTGAACTTAATTTCTCGATTTAACAATTTCCATACTAGATAATACCTTCCATTTCAATATCTTCCGCAAAGAAACATATTCAGATAATGTCATTCCTGCTGACTCAACTCATCCAAAATCTCATAAACTGGCGTTTTTTCATCCCGCCATTCACCGAATGGTAACCACCCCTTTATCACCTGCGGATCAACTGAAGGAATTGAATGTCATCAAAGCAATCGCTGTTAATAATGGGTACAACCATAATATGATCGATTACCTGCTCAATAAGAAAATTTCTCAAAATTGTTCGACTTTGAGCAATAACCTCCCCACAGATACCACAGAAACTAAAAAATTTATTTCCATCCCTTTCTTGGGTAACATATCATATAGGATTAAACGTCTTCTAAATAAAAAATATAACTGTAATGTCTCCTTCTCTACAGATAACAGTTTAAAAAGTAATCTTATGCAGTCAGTAGAGATTGCCAGCGATTGGTTTTCTAATTCAGGTATTTACAAACTAACCTGTAATAACTGCCCCTCATACTATATTGGTCAAACAGGCAGAGCTGTGAAAACACGATATAAAGAACATCTATTAGGTAAAAAAGGAGCGAATATTCACAACTCTACTTTCGCTGAACACCTCTTGATAGCAGGCCATACGCCCAAACAGTTAGGAGACACGGTTATCCTACACAGACAAGTCAAAGGACGGGGACTAGATCTGTGGGAAGAGTTATTTATTTTTAAACATCTAGAGCTCAAAGACGGTAACATACTGAACGATCAGTTGAACCTTGCCTGTAGACAATTCTTCGAAGGTTTTAAACCCGTACTGTTTAATATATAACATTAATGTTGATAACCTCAGTGGTCTATTTCCTCAGGAAGCTATAATGCACTTTCAAATCTTTAAGCTCACTACCTTTTATGTAATGTGATATTCTCACGATGTACGGCTGCCACTACATCGGCCCTCATGTAATTTTCTCTTATTCTAAAACCTTGGCTTCCTGAGAATGTATATTAACTGGATTGTTGACCAGGTTTCGTAATTTATGTCTTAAGAGCCATTACTGATTATTCTTAAAGTTTTGATTTATATACGATCTATGTGCTTCACTAATATGATAATATAACTTTTATATTCTGGCTGTATATGGCACTGCATGTAACTTATGGCGTAAGCGCCACCTGCCTTTTTGATGCATGCATCTACGTTATTGTTCCTAAGGCTCCCACAATGTCATAACGGGAGTGTTAAATGCTTTCCTTTTACTTATTGTCACTCTATCTAAGGACGCAATTAATATGGATATTTTACATGTTGCTTCAGTACGCCAATCGGCACATAGTTCGCGACCTGAGCGCCACCTGCCCTGGCCGCAGTGCTACTACGCTGGCCGATTTTACCCAGTCGCTTATGCGCTCTCCAACTTCCATGTACTTATTTTTATTTGTCTGAAAAACCCTATTCTCAGGGCTATATTTTATTAGGACTAATGGAGCTATGCAGATGTTTGTAAAAACGACAATGACATATCACTCCATGTTAATGTAATACTGTAAGTACCAGGAATCCTTCTCATATTTTGTAATAAAAGATTCTCCTAATATATATTAAACTCTATTCTTTACTTATGTTTCATACCTTTTAATATAAACTACGATGTTCATTGTCCTCAGGCCGCCTTCTGAAGAAGATAGATTTAAATCTATCGAAACCTAGGTAAAGACTACTTTATCCTTTGCAACTGGTCGGATGTTTTTAATCCTAGAAAAGACAGTCTCCATATTACTTACGTACTGCTATAGCTGAAATCCGACAACTCCGTGCATTGGTCACTGTCTTCGACAGTTTTATACAAAACAGCAACACAGAAAGCGTTAACGTTGTCATACTCTGTCTGCAGATGCACAATTAATGAGATTTGGAAACTACAGAGAGATAACAGAAACTGATAGATGACTGCAACGATAATGATCTGTTGATACTGTACTATTTTCTCTGTTAATTTTCTTATAAATGCTTACTCCGACGGATAAATAACTAACAATGGAGGCAGAAAAAATGTTTAGCAAATAAGACACACTTGTTGTACTATTATAATTTAACGTTAATGAGAGCAAATGCTCCACCGACCGAGCTATTTAACATCTGCCAGTGCCTCGTTTCCTACCTTCCAAACGTCGCCGAAGATTTCCAACGAAACTTGAACAACTAGCACTCCTGGAAGAAAAGATATTCCTGAGACACTGCTTAGCCACAGCCTGGGAGATGTTTCCAGAATGAAATTTTCACTCTACCGCAAAGTGAGCGCCGATATGAAACTTCCTGGCAGAAGTTTCATATCAGCACGCAATCCACTGCAGAGTGAATATTGCCTTCTGGAATGATAATGAAAATTCAGGGATGGATTCAAATAGTGGAACAAGATTCCTTAGAGATATTTCGAGTGTTACATGATTTTACGGAAACCAACGAAGTCAAAAATGATAGAAGAAGAGCCACAGCCATAGAATATGACCCCAAATTTTTCGCATCCAGCCTCGGATTATTTATAATTATGTATAATGTACCGTTATTTATAATTTATTGAAATGCTTTAGTGAATGCCTGAACTGGGAATGCATACCAAACTGAAGTTATCGCGTAGTGCGTTGTAACTACAAGTGGCGGGCTTACACTTTGGTTTTATTAGAAAAACTTTATACGAACTGATTGGGCAATGCAACTCCCAGTATCAATAAAGAAATACAGTCACTGCAAAATATATTCCCTCAGGTAATATATCCTCTGACCCTGCTCAAAACTGATAACTATGGTCGCTGTGCACAAAACGAGTAAATAAATTTGTCTTACCTCGGAAGCAGTAACGGTGGATCGTATTACATTCGGCTCTCTCATGAGGAAGAATATAATATACTCATACTAGTTACCGACACAGCGGTGTGCAATGATGGCTGTACTACTTTGAAATATATGTGAAATTCCTTTGGCTGATAACTGAAAACATTTAAGAAAAGTTCAACGTCTTTAAAAAACGTATGACGCGCACTGGGAGGCGATAGTGACTTGGGTGAATCAAGAACACTGACTCTTTGAGTAGTGAAGTTTGGCAGTTCAAAACATCTGGCAATTGAAATTAAATTACTCAGAAAAATTACGTGCTTTTTGATTAATGGAAAACTTTCTTTGTTTATGTACTTACAAACAATAGGATTTGTACAGCAAGTATTATCTAACATCACTAAAAACTTAAAGAAAACTCTTCAGATTACGTATACCTGCATTAACAAATCTTAGAAACATTACAGTAGGGAAATATCTAAGAAACCTATGCATCAAATCTGTTTACATATATTCTGATGTACTCAACACAGAACTTAATGTTACTAATTATCAGCCAACTCATTTACATTACCGCGCTGGCAGAGGAAAGCAATAAAAAGTTAACTGCTACATCTTAACTGCGAGAAGACTTCTGCTTCCATATTTATATTTCGAGTAACACGTGTACTCGTAATGATTCTTTGTGATACCAATCCAGTTATCCTTTCCTGACGGAATCAAATTTACATTTCATCATTTCACTTTACATGCCATTATATAATCACTCATCATTTTAACTACCCGTATTACGTGCGGTGTAAAATTAAATATTGGTATGAGAAAATTAGTACATTATAATCTAACACTTTTTGGCTTTATAGAGCACGCCACAAAAACTGCATACTGCATCTTCTTTCGCTCACAGACAGAAACACACTGTTTTGCGCCAAACACTGTCTTATTCCAACACTACAATGTCAAACTAAAAGCAGTATCTTTGGCTCTGCGGTCGGGCAAAAACAGCGATCCGGTCCTGTTTATAGAGCCCATCAGAGACATACACCTATAGACCTATAGTACTTTCATTTTAGACTGCATTAGTATCATTACAACATTCGGGTGTCGCATATGGAGGGCTCAGAAGCCAATCAGTTTAAGTCATAGTTTTTGTGCAAGTGACTTAAATGCCGTAACAGATTCCTGAGTATTCAGTCTTAAAGTTTCTGAGACGAGTAGCTCACAATTTGACATTTCTTACGCTAGGTGGCAGCACATGTACTGACCACAGAGTAAAAAAGCCGAAATGTTCCGAAGTAATTTAGTGTACGTGAGTTTCCAACATCGGCTTGTCTGTCTTGGCGTACTGTTAGACATAGTAATCTGCTACTGTTACACAAATGTGATTTTTAAATCAGGATGTCCTCTCCGCTCTCCAATAGTTGGGAGAGCTTATGTGAACAGAAGTGGGAATATTATACCTGCAAGATCATTAAAAAATGTGAAATGTAAATGTTTACGAAAGTGTTTTGATTTAGTAAATGCTGCAGAACGGCGATCATGGTTCGAATCCTTTTATAAGTTGGGCGATAATGAAATGCCGATTGTCTATCTTCGCGGACTGATCCATAACACAAAGGTGAAGCAACGTCGCCCAAGAAACTCATCAAAGGCACCAAAATCGAAAACTCTGACACATTATTTGACAACAACAGTGATGTCAGTTCGTGTGTGTAAAAAGTTTTTTATTGACACTTTTCGAGTTAGTGATGCTCGTCTTTATAAAATATCGGGTAGTACAGAACCATTCGCATGATATTGGTAAAAGATGTCATAGGCCCCCAACAAATAAAATCGATGTGTCAAAAGTGAAAGAACACATTTAATCGTTTCCCTCTTATAAAAGTCATTATACCCTCTCTGAAGCGCCAAATCGGAGATATTTGCAGTCTGATCTGAATATCAGAAAGATGTACAACCTTCACGTGCAAAAATGTGTACATGATGGTACTGAATCTATCAAAGAAAAGATGTGTGTGTTTTCTACTAATTTCTATTTACATTCTAAACCCTAGTCCAAAGATACATGCCAGCTATACGTTTCCCTGCCAAATATTCTTACTTATGAGAATTATGATGCAAAAAAGGATGAGGCAAAGATTACAAAAGAACTTCATCTTCGGCGAGAACAACAAGCAAGAGATTTTTTGAATTCAGGCAAGTTGCTTGCAGAAGATGATGTTTCCGTTTTCCTTTTGATCTGGAAAAAGCTTTACCTTTCCCAAAACTTCCAACATCGGTTGCGTATTACCAACTAAATATGTATGTATATAACCTAGGAGTGCACAGTCTTAATGACTCTAAAGGTTATATGTAGTTGTGGGATAGGACAGAAGTATCTCGAAGATCACAGGAAATTGGAGCATGTCTTGTTAAACATCTTAAACAACATGCCTCATCTCATCGCCATATTATCATGTATTCAGATTCAATATCAAATTAAGCTTATCGTTGCAAAAACTTTGGCGAGATCCGAGGAAGCCAGCTGATTACACTGACCACAGATTTATGGTATCGGGACACAGTTACCTCCCAAATGGTTCAAATGGTTCAAATGGCTCTGAGCACTATGGGACTCAACTGCTGAGGTCATTAGTCTCCTAGAACTTAGAACTAGTTAAACCTAACTAACCTAAGGACATCACAAACATCCATGCCCAAGGCAGGATTCGAACCTGCGACCGTAGCGGTCTTGCGGTTCCAGACTGCAGCGCCTTTAACCGCACAGCCACTTCGGCCGGCTTACCTCCCAAATGATTCAGATTTTGGCATTATGGAATCCAAAGCAAAAAAGAAAGTATTTATTTTTTACCAAGACATTGGATTGATTTTCTAACAATTGCCAAACGCAAAAATCCATTTATGGGGACAGAGATGAAACAAGAAGAGTTTCTATCTACCAAAAACTTGGAGGCTTCAATTTCCAATAGGAAAACCAATACTGAAGGGAGTAAAGTAAACTGGTCGAAAATGAAATGACTAAGATGCTGGAAAGACCAAGAAAATTCTGTTTTCTACAAACAAACATATCTGGAAGAAATTGCATTTTAAGAGATCAACATTACATCAAATTCAAGGAAGGCGTCCTCCTTTGATCAATATTGTTCAAGATCTCCTGTATCCAGGTCGTCGACCCGTTAAAGAGCTGAAAACAGCATATATTGGAAATCTGGCAATATATTACTCCGTATTGCCACTCATTTAATCGATGGTTACCTTCAATAAACCAAAGCATACGTCCATCATTCACAAAAACAAAAGAAATCAAGAATCCTGCAGAGTATGGCAGCGATAATGATGAATATATAGATTAAATTCATCAAAGAGTGCTGTGGGCAGTGGCCATAAGTCACAGTTTTTGTGTTAAATTATAGTTATGTTGTTAATTATTTACTATACATTCTTCTGTGTCGTCACAATAGGTGAGTTGTTGTATTAGGTTTCAACAAAAAAAGTCTTATAATTGTACGAATCACCTGTATTTTTCCATGTTACAGTCTGAAAACATCTAATTATCTTCAGTTTCATTGTGAACTGACTTACACTGATCGGCATCTGAACCCTGCATATGAGTGAACGCCAGTAGACTGTTTTCAATATTCTTTAATTTTAAGCTAATATATTTAACAGGCCTAATTCTCTTTAACAGTAACTTTCTCTAAAATAGTTAGTTATTGAAAGGCTCCTGTTTTTTATGATTATAACTTATACTAATTTATTGTCTGCGACTCTGATAATACATTTTATTCTTCATTCATATATATGCGAAATTTAGTAAGATATATCTAACTATTTCCATATGTGTGTTAGGAACTATTTCCCCAGAATGGAGGACGAAATCCAATGCTTGAGAAATACGTTTGAAGAAATGCCATCAATTGAAATGACTCGTTGATTGAACCATCATGTTGTTGTTGTTGTTGTGGTCTTCAGTCCTGAGATGGGTTTGATGCAGCTCTCCATGCTACTCTATCCTGTGCAAGCTTCTTCATCTCCAGTACTTACTGCAACCTACATCCTTCTGAATCTGCTTAGTGTATTCATCACTTGGTCTCCCTCTATGATTTTTACCCTCCATGCTGTCCTCCAACACTAAATTGGTGATCCCTCGATGTCTCAGAACATGTCCTACCAACCGATCCCTTCTACTAGTCAGGTTGTGCCACAAGCTCCTCTTCTCCCCAATTCTATTCAATACCTCCTCATTAGTTATGTGATCAACCCTCGTTTTGCTTTTGTTGATGTTGATCTTATATCCTCCTTTCAAGACACTGTCCATTCCGTTCAACTGCTCTTCCAAATCCTTTGCTGTCTCTAACAGAATTACAATGTCGTCGGCGAACCTCAAAGTTTTTATTTCTTCTCCATGGATTGTAATACATACTCCGAACTTTTTTTTGTTTCCCTTACTGTTTGCTCAATATACAGATTGAATAGCACCGGGGAGAGGCTACAACCCTGTCTCACTCCCTTCCCAACCACTGCATCCCTTTCATACCCCTCGACTCTTATAACTGCCATCTGCTTTCTGTACAAATTGTAAATAGCCTTTCGCTCCCTGTATTTTACCCCTGTCACCTTTAGAATTTGAAAGAGAGTATTCCAGTCAACATTGTCAAAAGCTTTCTCTAAGTCTACAAATGCTAGAAACGTAGGTTTGCCTCTCCTTAATCTTTCTTCTAAGATGAGTCGTAGGGTCAGTATTGCCTCACATGTTCCAACATTTCTACGGAATCCAAACTGATCTTCACCGAGGTCGGCTTCTATCAGTTTTTCAATTCGTCTGTAAAGAATTCGCGTTAGGATTTTGCAACTGTGACTTATTAAACTGATAGTTCGGTAATTTTCACATCTGTCAACACCTGCTTTCTTTAGGATTGGAATTACTATATTCTTCTTGAAGTCTGAGGGTATTTCGCCTGTCTCATTCATCTTGCTCTCCGGATGGTAGAGTTTTGTCAGGACTGGCTCTCCCACGGCTGTCAGTAGTTCTAATGGAATGTTGTCTACTCCGGGGGCCTTGTTTCAACTCGGGTCTTTCAGTCCTCTGTCAAACTCTTCACGCAGTATCGAATCTCCCATTTCATCTTCATCTACATCCTCTTTCATTTCCATAATATTTTCATCAAGTACATCGCCCTTATATAGACCCTCTATATACTCCATCCACCTTTCTGCTTTCCCTTCTTTGCTTAGAACTGGGTTTCTATCAAAGCTCTTGATGTTCATGCAAGTGGTTCTCCTTTCTCCAAAGGTCTCTTTAATTTTCCTGTAGGCAGCATCTATCTTACCCCTGGTGAGATAAGCCTCTACATCCTTACATTTGTCCTCTAGCCATACCTGCTTAGCCATTTTGCACTTCCTGTCGATCTCATTTTTGAGACGTTTGTATTCCTTTTTGCCTGCTTCAATTACTGCATTTTTATATTTTCTCCTATCATCAATTAAATTCAATATATCTTCTGTTACCCAAGGGTTTCTAGTAGCCCTCGTCTTTTTACCTATTTGACCCTCAGCTGCCTTCACTGTTTCATCCCTCAAAGCTACCCATTCTTCTTCTACTGTATTTCTTTCCCCCATTCCTGTCAATTGTTCCCTTATGCTCTCCCTGAAACTCTGTACAATCTCTGGTTCTTTCAGTTAATCCAGGTCCCATCTCCTTAAATTCCCACCTTTTTGCAGTTTCTTCAGTTTTAATCTACAGTTCATAACCAATAGATTGTGGTCAGAGTCCACATCTGCCCCTGGAAATGTCTTACAATTTAAAACTTGGTTCTTGAATCTCTGTCTTACCATTATATAATCTGTGTGGTAACTTTTAGTATCTCCAGGGTTCTTCCATCCATACAACCTTCTTTCATGATTCTTAAACCAAGTATTAGCTATGATTAAGTTATGCTCTGTGCAAAATTCTAACAGGCGGCTTCCTCTTTCATTTCTTAACCCCAATCCATATTCACCTACTGTGTTTCCTTCTCTCCCTTTTCCTACTGACGTATTCCAGTCACCCGTGACCTAAATTTTCGTTTCCCTTCACTACCTGAGTAATTTCTTTTATCTCATCATACATTTCATCAATTTCTTCGTCATCTGCTGAGCTAGTTGCCATATAAACTTGTACTACTGTAGTAAGCGTGGGCTTCGTGTCTATCTTGGCCACAATAATGCATTAACTATGCTGTTTGTAGTAGCTTACCCGTACACCTATTTTTTTATTCATTACTAAACATACTTCTGCATTACCCCTATTTGATTTTGTATTTATAGCCCTGTATTCACCTGACCAGAAGTCATGTTCCTCCTGCCACCGAACTTCACTACTTCCCACTATATCTAACTTTAACCTATCCATTTCCCTTTTTAAATTTTCTAATCTACCTACCCGATTAAGGGATCTGACATTCCACACTCCGATCCGTAGAACGCCAGTTTTCTTTCTCCTGATAACAATGTCCTCTTGAGTAGTCCCCGCCCGGAGATCCGTATGGGGGACTTTCCTCTGGAATATTTCACCCAAGAGGACGCCATCATCATTTAATCATACAGGAAAAACTGCATGCCCACGGGAAAAATTACGGCTGTAGTTTCCCCTTGCTTTCAGCCGTTCGCAGTACCAGAACAGCAAGGCCATTTTGGTTAGTGTTACAAGGCCAGATCAGTCAATCATCCAGACTGTTGCCCCTGCAACTACCATGATGTTACCAGACTCTAAAACCGTTTCTTAAAGCAATGTCATTGATCTCGTTCTGGAGAAGTACTCGAAGAGAGTATCCAGCAGTTGTCAAAATTGCACTGAGACAGTTGATTGGCTTTTCAACGACCTGTCTATGTAAACGAATATTTACAGCTTTGCTTTGTTTGAAAAATAAGTACAGGGAAGTAATGAATGTAGATAGTGACTGAAGGATATTATTAACCCGTTTTAATCCAGATATTGATTCTCTTATGGGAAACAGAGGAGGTCAAAAATCGCATTCACTTCTTTTTAACGTTGACCATTAGGTTATTGAGTTTCCATAGGATAAAAATCTTTTCTTTATAAGAAAGCATAAATAGTTATCAATCCTTCTTGTACATTATGTTTTACTAATTAGCCTTACTGAAATATGTGCACAATATATATAAAGGATGTCCCATCTAAGAGTCGTCAGGTGTTTTTCTCTGGTGCTGTGGCAGACATTTGCAATTTCGTTTTTGCTATTTGTAGGTGCAGTCATCCTATCTCTCATGCGACTCTCAGTGTCGACGTAAATCGTCTTTTTACTTCTCGTTACACTAAAATGCTTGTTAAAGCGGAATTTTACGTAGCTATTCAGCAGAGCTGTCTCAGATTAGTCTAGTGCGGTATTTGTGCCATCGATACGTATTAACCGGGGCACTGAAACACGTTGAATAGGCAGTGTCACGCAGCGACAGCGCGGCCCTAGTCGGTGCTTTCTGCTTCCACCAAACATGCAGCGCTTTTCAGTCGCTCCCGAGTACTGGTTGCATTTCGTGTTGCACTGCCGCTGTTTACAGTTATCGACAATACGAATATCGCACAAGACTAATTTGGGACGAGATGCATCCTTGGCATCAGTTTTGAGCGGGAATCAGAATTGGCAGCGTTCTGCAGAATATGGCTGACACATGGATCGCCGAAACATCGAGTCATGCAGAATTTAGCACGCGGAACCTAGCCCAAGGACATTATCAGGAAGTATTACGCCGAGAAAGCCTACGAAGTCACAAAAATGGTGTCTTAGAATAAAGTAGTAAGCGGAAACAAGACATAATAACAGTGGAAGAAAAATATTTAAATTCATTAAAACAATTAAGAACCAAGACGAAAGTGTAAGCTTCCTGTAACAGGAAAATTAAAGAGGCCTTTGGAGAAAAGAGAACCACTTGCATAAATATCAAGAGCTCAGATGGAAACCCAGTTCTAAGCAAAGAAAGGAAAGCAGAAAGGTGGAAGGAGTATATAGAGGGTCTATACAGGGGCGATGTTCTTGAAGACAATATTATGGAAATGGAAGAGGCGGTAGATGAAGATGAAATGGGAGATATGATACTGCGTGAAAAGTTTGACAGAGCACTGAAAGACCTAAGTCGAAACAAGGCCCCGGGAGTAGACAACATTCCATTAGAACTACCGACAGCCTTGGGGGAGCCAGGCCTAACAAAACTGTACCATCTGGTGAGTAAGATCCATAAAATAGGAGAAATTCCCTCAGACTTCAAGAAAAATGTAGTAATCCCAATCCCGAAGAAAGCAGGTGTTGACACATGTGAAAATTACCGAACTATCAGTTTAATAAATCACAACTGCAAAATACTAACACGAATTCTTTACAGACGAATGGAAAAACTGGTAGAAGCCAACCTCGGGGAAGATCAGTTTAGATTCCGTAGAAATGTTGGAATACGTGAGGCCATACTGACCCTCCGACTTATCTTAGAAGAAAGATTAAGGAAAGGCAAACCTACGTTCCTAGCATTTGTAGACTTAGAGAAAGCGTTTGATAATGTTGACTGGAATACTCTCTTTCAAATTCTGAAGGTGGCAGGGGTAAAATACAGGGAGCGAAAGGCTATTTACAGTTTGTACAGAAACCAGATGGCAGTTATAAGAATCGAGGGGTATGAAAAGGAAGCAGTGGTTGGGAAGGGAGTGAGACAGGGTTGTAGCCTCTCCCCGATGCTATTCAATCTGTATATTGAGCAAGCATTGAAGGAAACAAAAGAAAAGTACAGAGTTGGTATTAAAATCCATGGAGAAGAAATAAAAACGTTGAGGTTCGCCGATGACATTGTACTTCTGTCAGAGACAGCAAAGGACTTGGAAGAGCAGTTGAACGGAATGGATAGTATCTTGAAAGGAGGGTATAAGATGAACATCAACAAAAGCAAAACGAGGATAATGGAATGTAGTCGAATTAAGTCGGGTGATGCTGACGGAATTAGATTATGAAATGAGACACTTAAAGTAGTAAAGGAGTTTTGCTATTTGGGGAGCTAAATAACTGATGATGGTCGAAGTAGAGAGGATATAAAATGTAGACTGGCAATGGCAAGGAAAGTGTTTCTGAAGAATAGAAATTTGTTAACATCGAGTATTGATTTAAGTGTCAGGAAGTCGT
Source organism: Schistocerca serialis cubense (assembly GCF_023864345.2). Taxonomy (NCBI): domain Eukaryota; kingdom Metazoa; phylum Arthropoda; class Insecta; order Orthoptera; family Acrididae; genus Schistocerca; species Schistocerca serialis. The sequence goes on from NC_064638.1 coordinate 495,490,961, forward strand.
TTCTGAAAGTATTTGTATGGAGTGTAGTCATGTATGGAAGTGAAGCATGGACGATAAATAGTTTAGACAAGAAGAGAATAGAAGCTTTCGAAATGTGGTGCTATGGAAGAATGCTGAAGATTAGATGGGTAGATCACATAACTAATGAGGAGGTATTGAACAGAATTGGGGAGAAGAGGAGTTTGTGGCACACCTTGACTAGAAGAAGGGATCGGTTGGTACGACATGTTCTGAGGCATCAAGGGATCACCAATTTGGTACTGGAGGGCAGCATGGAGGGTAAAAATCGTAGAGGGAGACCAAGAGATGAATACAGTAAGCAGATTCAGAAGGATGTAGTCTGCAGTAGGTACTGGGAGATGAAGAAACATGCACAGGATAGAGTAGCATGGAGAGCTGCATCAAACCAGTCTCAGGACTGAAGACCACAACAACAACAACAACAACAACAATCCCTTAATTCTCGCAACGTTTTCTGTATGTCATTACAAGTAAGCTTCGCAACAACAGCATACAAGTGGGAACATAACAATGAAACAAACAAGCAAATCATATTCGTAATACAGATCCCACTCATTTCAACCATCTTACCATTCAGCTTTTGGTAGCGTAAAATATGAGTAACAATGAAGGACAAGAGTAAAAATTCCAGAGTTGCAGAGTGAATGAACAAGTCTCGTATTTCTCTGGCGGGTAAAGATGCGTAAGTTGTTGGCATGTTGAACAACCACTGCACCTTGATTAAGTTAGATGTTATACAGTTTTGATGATTAGCGTGTATAGCGCCCAATTACTAATGATTTTTCAGTCCCTGCTAATTATCTCATTGACACAAGCTTGTAACAGCTGCAGATACTTGAAAAGTAAAGAAACACGTAATAGAGAAACCAAAACAAATTTCAGCAGTTCAGCTGTTCCCACATTGTAAACAAAAAAAAATAAAAAATTAAAAAATTAGACGGTTTGAAAACGAATTAGAGGAGAAGTTTATGTAGATACTAGACAAGACAAAAATGAAGCATAATGAGAAAATACTCTGATTCCAATGTCACCTCCTAATCTTGCGATAACGTTAGACCTGCATTCAGCTACCATAATGCATACGGACGTTAGGTGTCTCATTTTGGAAAAAAATATTGCAGCACTTCTCTTTACTTTATTTTTTCACAGAATACAACCGTTCCTACATTTGCAATATTTCCAACTTCCCTTCCTCGATGTTCAGTGACAGTTGGTGGCAACGGTCATAGATACATGGAAAAAATATTAACACTACTTCATCCATCCCGTTCATCTAATCTTCCAAGTACTTCACTATTTCCAACAAAATTTAAAATTCGACGTGTCTTTAAAGATTTCTTCTCCTTGAATCAGAATTACTTTTCTTAATTTCTCCATAGTATCCTTTGCGGCTTCCTACAAGTACTGACTAACTGTATCTCACCGATAATATGAAAAGTTCTCGGAAGTAACGGATCCAGGCATAATAGGTAGGCTTGCCATCTGTCCGGATTATCGGAATCGTCTCCGTTGTGGACCTTCTTGCCCCAAAATCCTGACAAGACCCAATTTTGTGCTAATTTAGCAAAATACTGTTACGAGCTTACCTCAATCACTGAAGTAAGGCCATCAGTTAGCTGAACGGGTAAATGCAGCCGCAGTTAGTTTTATTTATGCCAACAAATTTATGTTGATAAGGTCGTTTCACAGATGCCGTTGCCTGCTGTGTATCTTGTTTCGACGATGCAATCACCTTCTAGATCTAGTGTCATCAATCGAGAAAATACCAGACTTCAGCAGTAGTACGGGGTTGGAACTATTTAAGCAGCGCCACGCTGAAAAATCGAGCAGTTCCCATTTGCATAGCGATCTGATAAGACGATTCTTTTTAGACGTGGTACGAATAACGAGTGCCGGTTAGTAATGTTTTAAGTGTTTACTGCGGGTGTGTGGGTTCAAATGTGTGTACATTCCTAAGGGACCAAACTGCTGAGGTCATCGGTCCCTAGACTTACACTAACTTAAACTAAATTATGCTAAGAGCAACAGACATATCCATGCCCGAGGGAAGACTCGAACCTCCGGCGGGAGGGCCGCGCAGAGGTATGTGGGGCATGAAGTGTATAGTAACACGATCTGCGATGACTAAAGTGTTGTCGTCGACTGTATACTGTCTAATAAACTTCTCATAGTTAACGAAAATGCCAAAAGATGGAAAGAGGTACTTTCACTTTTCGGTTGATCACACAAAAGAGGGGACTTTTGTCAAAAAAGGATGTGCAGATCAGCAAGCATTGCGTTACATATTGTAGCTTTTTGTTCTCATTAACTCACGGAGGTGAGACAGAAGTGAGGCATCACATTTCTACGAAGAAGCATACAAATAGATTCGCAGTAGCATCGACATCAAAGCGTATTTCTGTATTCATGATTAAGAAAGATACCCAGGAAGACTTGCTCTTTGTCGCTACAGCAGAACTGGAAACAGCTTAAGATGTCAAACATCATCACAGCTTCAGTTCTCTTGACTATATCGGAAAATTGAATCCCTCAACGTATCATGACTCCAAAGTCGACAGTCTACAGGCAGGACCAAAGCTACAATGACTGTTAAAAATATTATCGCACCACACTGCGTGACCGAATACAAAAAGTAATTGTAAGAAGTTTGATTTTATGCTAGGGGCTGCGACGTACCGAACAAAAAGTCTGAAAAATTGTTTGCTTTAGTTGTTCAATACTTTTTTGAAACTGACGTAATCTAACAGAAGTTACTAAAGTTTGATTCGCTGAATAACGAAAAACATTAAAGGCAATTGAAAACTTGTGTCCAGACACTTTAAGGCCACTGAAAATTATATTAGGTCACTTAATTGCTTTTTCTGGAGACATTACCAAAACCAATTTCGGAGGGCTTCGTTGACGCTGCCAGCGAAATGTGTTACACCAAACTGAAGAAGAACAAGGAAAAAATGTAGAACGAATTGAATGTTCTGTCCATATTATGCACAATACTATATAATGCTGGAGTCTTAACTCTCGACACTGAAATAATCGTAATGAAAATATTTAATTATTTTTCAATATAACGGTAAGAACAGAGAAGCTAAAAGTATTCTGCTTACACGTTGATGAAAATCATGACTCCTACCTCACTTTAAAAAAAGATGGCTGTCGTTAAGGCCCGCAATTGAGAGAATTCTTAAGCTCTGGATTCCACTATAACAAGTTTTTTGCCACGGAAGACAGGCGGCCTAAAATTATTACAGGTTTTTTCAGTACTCCGATAAGTGCAATTTACTTCATTTTTCTGCTGTGTTAAAATATATATATATAAGAAGCGTGGACAAGAATAGAATCTCGACAACTGAAATAAGAAATATATTAATCGACACTCGAAGACGTCTGAATGAAAGGAAGAGTGCTAATTTTATTGGTATGCAAACCAAGATGAATTCGAAAAAATTAAAGAGTGAAAACCCTAACCAAGAAATAATTAATTTGAATTTGAAATTTTAAGAATAGACAATGGCTTTCTATACCATAACATTTGATTACTGGGAGAAACAGGCTATTTCTTTTAATAAATATCAACTATTTGATTGGATGACGCTACCTGGAACCGCAGACTGGGTGCTGATAGAAAACACTATTAGCACTCCGTCTTCAGGCCACAAGTGGCCCTTCGGTACTATCCGACCGCCGTGTCATACTCAGCTGAGGATGCAGATAGGAGAGGCGTGTGGTCAGCACACCGCTCTCCCGGTCGTTATGATGGTTTTCTTTGACCGGAGCCGCTACTTTTCGGTCGAGTAGCTCCTCAGTTGGCATTACGAGGCTGAGTGCACCCCGAAAAATGGCAACAGCGCATGGCAGTCCGGATGGTCACCCAGCCAAGTGCCGGCCACGCCCGACAGCGCTTAACTTCGCTCATCTGACGGGAACCGGTGTATCCACTGCGGCGAGGCCGTTGCCTGAAAACACTATTAAGTACCTGACAAAACACGGTGTGAAGATTTCAGGTGACTGTTGTTTTCAGGAATATACGTCTCTGAAGAGCATTTTAGAAACTAATCGTGACTCGGAAGAATGGAAGTCTAAACACTCCTTGGAAGAAAGGTGGATTTACTTTCTTAAGGAAACCGAAAATCCTAAACGCAAATGCCAAGTGCTAAAGCTACGCGAGTATTTGACTTGTGCTCCCGCACACAACGCCACTGGGGAAATCGTATTTTCGCTGAAATCGGGCCAGTGGACTAACGAAAGAAACCGACTGCTGCCAGAGACTGTGGAATCAGTCTTAAAGTGGCAGTTTAACGACAAGCTACCTTGCACGAAGTTTTATAAAAACGAGAAAGGAAGAAAAAGACTTGCTGAAAAAGGTGAAATCTTCTGGAAATATGGTCTACCAACTACTTCTGCTGCTAAAAGTGCCATGCAGTTGTGTTCTAAATAAAAAGTATTTATATTAAGCAATTTTTTTACTTCATTTCTACACCCAGATCTCAGAGAGTACCAACGTGGTCCCAGCTAGATATGGCAACCCTATTGCAAAGTCAGTGTCAGTCCGTAAAGATATCTTCTCCTTGAATTACTTTCCCTAATTTTTTTTTTCCTGGTGACCTTTACTACTTCCTCTGTGTACTGTCTGGCTGGATCTCATCGATAGTATGAAAAGTTCTCGGAAGTAACGTATCCAAGCGTAATACGTCAATTTGGTTTTTGTGCATAAAAAAACGTTAAAACAGTGTGTTATATTTGTTAAGCTAGTGCCGTATTGCGCAAAATATAATGCTGAGAAAAAATTGGAACAGGCGTAGAATATCGAGTTCAACAATTTTTTACTCTCGCTTTTGTCTGACTTGACGGTGAGATGAAAGTCGTGAGCGTAGCAAAAAGCCCCTTCGTTGTGATCCATCTAAGTCGTTATGTGGTAATGTCTTCCGCTTTGTTACGGAAATAGGTTCATCGATATCTTTTATAGATGGTCCGCCGGCTGCACTTCTTTTAACTGCTACTTTTACCTTTTTTCTGCTTACATATTTATATTTTAGCAAAATAATTAAAGCAAACAACTTTATTAGCAATCTTCAAATTTCACGGGCTTGAGGGTGATTGGGAATATCCTTGTGTGAGTGCGAAAGATGCTGTGAGAACAGGGACTCGGTTTTAACTATTATTTTATTCAGAAATTACTTATTTCAACCAAATTAGTCTCAGATCATTCTAGTATCCTAACTGCTGAGCCTCATAAACAACATAGTACACACTCTACACTCTCCATGTAGAATATTCATTTGTACTCACCATTTCTGTAAACACAGGCAATTTTCAGCAACAACGATTCTGTAACGAAAGGGATGGCCGGTTGCAAACGCCGCGGCCTACAGATCAATGGTTCTCACGGGACCTGAATCCGCTGCCGTATTTATCCGGTTTTCAATAACTCTCTTTTTCCCTGTACCGACAATTCGTGAGTGTGTATGCCAAAATAAATAAATTTCGCTGTCCGAGAAAGTAATTGTAAAAAAAGCAAGTATCGGTAACAAGCTTTTGGCATTTTAACCGGTTGTTCAGCTATTAACACAAAACACTTCATTTATTCGTACTTGCCGTTGCGCGCGCCTCAATAAACAGAAACGAAGATGGTTGTAACATGTGAAGTAGGCGGAGTACTCACAATGTCGTATATTGAATCCACAGGGCTGTGTAATCAGATTTTTTTTACCTTTACACTAAGTACAACGTAGCCCAGTAGTTCCCGTTCTTCAATTAGCAGAATCGAAAATTTAGATTTTCGTTCGTACTCGAAAGCTGTAATAAAACGACAGGAACAAATTCAAGTTGGAGTTCCTATAAACTTTTGTGTGAAATATAACGGTTGATACCACGATGTAGTTACATTCTCTAAATTTGTTTAGATGAAATGATTGATACCTTTCGTGTCCGTTCAAACCGCATACATGAGAAAATCTTACTACTCTTCAGCACGTAACCAAAGTTTGTATGTAGACTCTTTCTTTATCATCTTATGAAAAAACCATAACTCATGTTTTGGTTACCAAGTACTTATACTGCTTTTCATTCCACAAACATTTACTGCATTTTTAGATCACACTTAATGTGCAGATTGAGGAGGAAGCACAGAGATGAGGAAAAGATAGGTTTATTATTATAGGTATACTACACGTACACAAACGAAAATCTAAGGATAATGGACGTACCGCAAGGAACATCGGAAGTAAATCCAAATGAAACAAACAAGGCAACGATTATACGTAGTAAAGTTGAATCCAGCAGTTACCTGATCGACAACACTTTCAAAATTCTTTCCACGTCTGTGATCACTTAGTTATGTCGTTATGGAGGGCAACTTTTTGGCTTCTGTTTCAGATGCCGACAATCGTGGTGATGTATTTGCTACAGAATTCGTGGAGACCTTGTATAGCATCATTTCCTCCTTCCCCCAGTATCATTTATCAAGATCATTATCTAACTTGATTTCTGATTGAATGGCTGATTAGGGAGGACAATAATAAGATACAATACCATACAACAGTAAATTATCGACCTACGAATAGGCTTTAAGTGTAAGAAAGCTGTATGTGCAAAAAAGTCATTTAATGACAAAATAATGTATAATGCAGAGAATAAAAGCAAAGCAGTCTCTGATGTTATAAAAAAGGAAACGGGGAGCGGCAAAATAACGCAGAATAACATACTGCTAAGAGAGGAAGATACGGTAATAAATGATCCACAACACTTGGCAAACTATGTTGACGAGCATTTTTCAAGTATTGCAGAGAAGTTACAGCAAAAATTCCCCAAAACACCTATAAATAGTGTTGCACTAAATACAATGATACTGCTTCCTACCACAGAAAATGAAGTCAATAAAACTCTTCAAAAACCAAAAAGTTAAAAAGACAGTATGCTTGGACGAAGTACCAATGTGTGTACTGAAACAATGCATAGAGATTACACAAGTCCCCTTAACAAAAATAATAAATGAATCCTTCACATCAGGACATTTTCAGGGCAGTTACAACAGGCAACAGTTGTACCTTTGCTTAAGGAAGGTAATGCGGAAGACATAGATAATTACCGGCCCATTTCCCTGCTGCCACCATTCTCAAAAACAATAGAAGCAATTATGAAAGACAGATTAATGATTTAGCAGGATAAATACAATCTTTTAAGCGAATCACATTTCGGATTCTGCAGTGGTTAAAATACGGAGTCAGCTGTAGTAGATTTCACAAAAGTTGTACTTGATGCTCTTAACAAAGATGAGTCTCTCACAGGCATTTTTTTATCTTTCTAAGGCCTTTTATATAGCCGACCACAAGATTCTATTAAATAAATTATAAGCACTAGGAATAACAGTGGTAGCTAATGACTGGTTTTGATCGTACCTAGCAGACAGGGTAAAAAAATAGAGATAACTCATACTTCAAATAGATGTAAACATTTAGTAAAACACTTATCAGAATCAAAATACATTAGTATAGGGGTTCCACAAGGTAGCATGTTAGAATCAATACTATTCCTCATATACATCAATGACATTCCCAGTAGTGTTACTCATGGCGAAAAAACTCTCTTCACTGATGACAGCAATATTATAGTCACTGAGAAAACAAGAGAACTCGCTGCAGAGAAAGCAAATGAAACTCTCAAGGAAGTTTACGACTGGTCAATATACAATAGAGTGACATTGAACATAAAGAAGACTAATGCCCTGAATTTCAGTTTGAAGAGGGAAAGTGAAAATGTTGAATGAAATGTAGATGGCACCCCTACATACTGTGTAACCAATGCAAAATTTCTGAGAAAGCATTTAAATTCTCAGCTGAAGTGGTGTGAACACACAAAGATACTTGCAAACAGAATGTCGTCAGCACATTATGCCCTTAAGATCCTATCATCAGTATGTAACATGCAGTGCCTTTTAGTTACATACAGTTCATATGTACACTCAATTCTTAGCTATGGCATTCTTTTTTGGGGAACAAATGCACAAAGGATGAACACAGTTTTCAAACTCCAGAAATGAACCATAAGAATAATAACTAAAACTAGTAGTCGAGCTCATTGTAAAGATCTGTTCAAAACACTGGGGATTTTAACTGCTCTGTGTGAATACATTTACCAGTGAGTTTTACACATCAAAAATAACATTGGTAATTACTCCTCAAAAAGCTCTGTACATGACCATGAAACAAGAGCTAGATTCAATTCACATTTACTAAGAAAAAATAAACATAAAACTCAAAACATTTTCTACTAGGGAATACATCTGCAAAATTAATTACCAAAAGAGTTTAAAGAAATTTCAGAAATACACTTTTTTTAAAAGTACCTGTTGTGCCTTACATTTTATGCATTGGAGGATTAGCTGATAAAAAAATAAGGTTATACAAATAAATAATTATTATAAAACATCCAACATTCCACATAACACTTTCAAACTGTGTTATTTTCCTTCTTTTTTCCTTCTCTAGAAAAACTTACTCCCAAGCTATGCATAGCACAATACCAACACCTTCTGAGCTCAACTTCTCACTCACTGTAGAGGGACGCTACCACAGTTTTCAAGGGTAGCAAATGGGAAGTTACGGTACAGAGAATGGCCCAGAGGTCACCACCGTGTGTGTGTTTGAGTGTATAGTGAGTGAAGTGTTATGAACTAATATTATGTAGTGTGTGCAGTGACTAATAGTGAGATATGAGTGAACAGTGTGGCATTACATCATTTAATAAGTTATTTGTAAAAGACGTATTGTATACCAGGAGTAAATCTAATGATTGCCTCTAACTACAAGTCTGCAAGTGAATGTGTGTACGAATTAGCTTATTTTAAATTGGGCTAAACTTGTAAACACTTTGACATGTCCTATATCCTTGTAAAAAGAGTTCTAATGATGTATAAAGCTACTACTACTACTACTACTAACACTACTACATTGACTAAAGAGGAATATGAAAAAATAGTACTGGCAACCACAATTGACTCAGAGTAACTATTGATGAAATCTGTTGTAAAGTAATAGGGCAAACACATGTGAAAAGCGGTCAGATTATTGTGATCGGCTGATAACGTGATAGTTAAGGCAGACCCTGTTATCCTGTATCACACTAATATCCCACTTTCGACGCAGAAAGAGGACCTGTTGATGGAAGATTCACCATCAGTCCCATAACTTTCTATAATGGAATAATAAAAGATAGAGAAAAATTAATATGTTGGTTTTAATGCCTTAGGTACCCTACGTAGCCACCCGCCAATTATGTATAACGCTAGAGCGTTCATACAACTATGTGAAGCTATCAGAAATGTACTTTCAGATGATTTTCTATTTGTTCATCTCATTGGCTTGAATGTCGGTTATGTCGTCAACGCATTAACTCTTCAAACGAATTTCTGCATTTTGTTCATTTTATGATAGGTTCATATTGATTGAAGACAGCAAGTCTCATCACCCTTTAAGATATTCACCAAGAAAAGACATGTCTGTGATTTACATTTCAATCAAAACGCGGCAGGTGTGCACTGACGTTTTTGTTCGCGGTCTAGGTGTGCGGGATAAACTCTGCAAACACTTTTCTTTAAAACATTCTGCAGGATGTATTGAATAGTCGATAATATTGTTCAATTTCGATTTGGAACCTTAGAACATTGACACACTTTGGCCATACATCCATTGCATAACAGTGCTGCTCACAACTAACTGCTCGAATGTATATTTTTTGTTTACAGTTGTTAGTTAAAGCTGCCATCGTTGTTGTTGTACTGTTGGTGCTCACACGCCACGAATAAAATCAGTTTCGCAACTATATGGATCGATAGTGTATGCGAACTACCGTTTTTGTTTGAAGTACGCCGTTTGCTTACGACACCGAAAAAAAAATACTTCATATTAACAATGAACTCACAGAAGCAGCTGATGAATGTTTTTCTATTTAAAGCAGTTCGCTACAGCAACTGGATGGATAGCAAAATAAATAAACAGAATAGTATGAGTGGCCTGGAATACATTTGGTAAACTGGATTTTCGAACCCACATTTCCTATGTTCCGTAACTGGAAGGTTTTGCAATCAGTATGTAATACTGTTGAAAGACATGTACCTTCAGTGTGACAACCATTCAGGAACTGAGAATTGGTTAACGAGCACTGGAGGGAAATATTGGTAGGCACTAGAAAATAAACAGATTAGGGAACAAAGAGAGGTGGAAAATGTGTCTGAGATTTGTACTGAAAATGACACGGAGGTGAGCGAAGGTGTATGAGATGAACCAAGCAATTACTTCTGTAGAGCCAAAATATATGTGGTAGCATCTACAGGTAGATAAGTACACTACAATAGTAAACATGCCAGTGTAAATGAAGCCTGTAATGCAGAGAAAAACTAAAAGTCACCTCTATCCGCTAATGATTGACAGATGATTGAAGATAATTATTTCATAACAGCATTAAAGGATACAAAGTGTAACATTCACTCAAAAGAATCATTTAGCATTATACATGTACAGCAGGCACGTTGTATCTTCTGAACGGCAACGGAAGTCTACAAACGGACTCCCTCACAGAATTATGCGTTAGAACTACATACTACATGCAACTAAGGGACATCCGTTGTTATAAATGATTATACGACAGTAAACCTCATCGATACAAAGATTTTTCCGTGAGAATTATGTCTTGCAAGTTTCCATTCATAGTACCTATAAATTACTCAATTTAAATGCTTCTATTTGTGTATTCAGTGCTCGACTTCGGCCTAGAATATACCAATCTTGATTAGGCCTACTGTGTATTTCTGGCGCTCAGATCTCGAAGGAAGCTTCGCGGGCAAATTAGCAGAGCGCAAGTAATTAATAACTTGACGTTCTGTGACTAGTCAATTAACTTCGCTGCTCGGAGGCTTCTCATAACAAGACTTGAAGCGATCTTGAAATGAAAACAGTTGGTCTTATTCCGACAGTTAATTAATTCACTGGCAGTTATCTCATTATATTAGACTGACAATATCTGGAAACGGCCTTGATGTCGGAATAGTTTAAACACAGAACCGATGTAGTTTGTAATTCCACTTTCCTTAATATTATATTTGGTTCCGTTTTAACTACAGTCCATCAGTAAATGAGTCTAACGTTTATTTGGAAATAACGTCCCTTTTTATTCAAAACGCCTTTTCAACCACACAATGCCGATTTCACATTTAAATATGTCTTGTCACTGTTTACAGATCAGCTCGAATTGTTATAAACGACTTATCAATTTGTCTTTATAGTAGCCAGCGAAATTACTCCTTCATTATCTCTCACAATGCCATTAAGTTTCCTTACTTTTCTTGGAGGGCGCTCCCAACTTTACTATGTCGTATCGACTTGGTGACAGTTCTGCATCTACATTCCTACTCCGCAAACTACTTCATGCAGTTCAGGGCAGTGGGTACTCCCACTGTACCATGTATTGGGGTTTTTGCTAGTTACATTCGCGTATGGGTCACACGAAGAATGCTTCAGAGTCACGGGATGTTAAACCCTAATGTTCCATCATTTTCTCTGTTGCGTAAATGCCACTGTGCACCCTGCAGTTATCCTGTCTTTGCGGTTCGTGCAGGAGCATTGCCAAAGGAGTCTCTCCTACTTGGTATGGGTTCCATAGATTTGTGCCAATTTTCTTAAACTTGCGTTTAATGTCCGTCGGAGTCTGAGAAAAGCCTTATGGTGACGACGTATACCTGACGCAATTTCAGGAGACCTAAGCGTAAGCAAAAGAGGTTTTCATAAAAACCGCTTTTCTCTAAAGTTAGCTTCTTTGTCAGATCGAAAACTCATTCAGAACAGTCAAATATTAGCACACCGTGTCTTTCTCATTTACAGTCTTTATTTTGCTTCCTTTACATTCTTAAGAGTGTGTACAAACACTCAACTGTAATTTCAAACATAAGTGGTGCTCCAACACACTCTATAACCATGGAGTTTGACTAAGTTGCGGCACCTCATCCATACGTTATAACATTTACTTGTTGTACCATTTGACCGCTACAGAAAGGAAGAGAAACTCGATGGCATTTAAGAGAAAACACCATGTATGGCAAAAAACCTTGATTAATAATGTGAGCGTGGGATTGATCTGAGATGTACCCTTTACCCTGTGGCTCCTACAAGATGCAATTTCCACCCCCACGCTACTACAGAACTCAGACAGACGCTCCTAACGTTCTAAAGAGAAATGCCTGAAAAGCTTTCAGCAATGAAGATCTTCTGGAGTCGTCCGCTGAAAGGAAATGACACAAAATTTCACAAAATTTCTTACGTATCTAGTGGGGTACTTGGGTATTGGAGTAGTGCTAGTTGGTGTAAGAAAAACATGAAACTAATGAAAATTATTATTTATTTTTTTTGCAAAAATTCTGAGGAATCACAATGGCACTTTTGGTTATGAACTGAACACGTTATTTCCAGGTTCTTTTCGGAATTTGAAGTTACCTCTTGAGGATAGGATTCGCTAATGAAATTTCTATACAAAGTTTAAGATTGTTATTGACTTGGCAGAATGGATGAGAGCTGCACCTACTCAATTTGAATAATTATCCATTAGAATGTTGCTAGGTACAGTTGAGGCTGTTGTGTGTGAAATGCATTGAAGTGTACTGTCGTGGAGGAAATATGGGACTCACAAGAGCTGTAGCGCACAATACCATAAGCTGCGATGACTGCTGCTCGTTCTATCTGGATTGATCTTCGCCAATCAAACTCTCCCTACACCTTGATGAAGTCAAGGACTCCTATTTGCCCCTACTCTAATTATTGGTGTGGTACACCGGTCAGATAACCAGTCCACCATGATGCCACTCCAAATTCGCTCGCAGGCATTTAACTATAAATCTGTCCGTTCACACTACACAATAAGTCTGGCGGCAAACACAGTGAACAACGCTTAATCACAAGTACTCAATATAGAGTCGCACTTCGATTCGCTCTCGACAGAGATGCTCTCTCAGTGAAGTACTGAGGAGAGACTTGTTCCTCGCTCTTTGAGTACACATATGAGCGCGCACGCTCTCGTTACGTGTTCTCGCTCCAAGAGCGACAACGGAACGGCCCCTCTCCACGCCAAACGTGAAGGGGTATATCTTTCGGTCTCTTCCATTACTCCTTCAGCTCAAGGCGTCAGAAATATCGTCTGCCAATCAGCATTGCTCTTCTAAAACGGGAGAATGACGTTTTGTTTAAGGTGACTAATCCGGAAATCTGTAGCATAGGCATTTGGAGTTTGCTATCTCCCTGTGAAAATCTCTGAAACTGCGTACTATGTGTAAAGAATGCATAGGATGGCCGCTCCCACACAATGTATCGGTATTTGCTTTTAAGCCGAACATGGGTTCGCCCCTCCTTTCACTCGGGCAAATGCTGTCTGCTCCGCAAGCGGTCACCGGCCGATGTAGATGGGTTGGGACCGGCCTCCTGGTGTGCAGTTAACTCTCTCGAACTAAAAGCTCCTGTGAACATCGTGTCTGGAATGTATGTGTGTACGCCAGCCTCGAATATTTCAACCACAGTGCGCACTTGCGATTTATTAGTTACTTGCATATCGTTTACATGAATTCATACAACATTGACTTTATCTTATCGAGTTTGGGTTCGAATGAAGCGTCTTGATGTGCGGAATATTATTGTGATGGCGGAATATGTAAGCAACGAAGGTCAGGAGACCACGATGTCTTACAATAATACGGGTAGAATAGCAGAGCGAGTCAGAATGTTAGTGATTTATATTGTTATGCCCCATATGCATATTAAATGAAATAAAGAAGAAGGTAGCCAGGTTCATTAATGCATGTGAAACAATAAACACTTGTATAAAAATAAAACACGATAGAAACAAGACTGGGATTTAATATGCAAAAGCTTTGCCAGTGATTGTTTACGGGAGTCGCATATAAGCAACACAGATGAGATTTCTAAGGGCAGTAAAGGGATGCTTATTAGCTGAGAGATTTACAAACTCGAAAGTAGGGAAGAACTGGGTACATAAAATATAATCGACAGAGTGCACGAAAATAGTAGAAATGGCAGCAAAAATCTTGGAAGACTGAGTGGGGAAATTTTCTCTCTCTAGATAACAAGATTTGACTCAGGAAGAAGAAAGACCGAGGAAGCATTGGGTACTTAACTGGCCAAATAGGCTCATTGTTGAAGATGGTGAGTTTTCACTCTGATTTGGCCGAGCTCTCCACGATAGTATACCGTGTGCATCCCTTTTCATCTCTATATAACTACTACAACTTACATCCATTTCAAACTGATTGTGGTAGACAATCTGAGGTCTCACTCGACAATTAACCTCCCCTTCTCCCACTCCCTCCCCCCATACAACCCCTCACACATACTTAGGTCCATTACCAAACCGACAATTCTCCGAAGCTTCAATGTCCTAACAACCTCCTTTCACTCATGTATGAATGCATGGTTTCACGCTCTCAGCCACCACCATCCGGCACAAAAACGTGGCGTTCTGAACACCCTCGTCCATCGTGCTGAAGTCATCGCAGACGCTGAAAGTCTGCCACTAGAACTGAACCACCTCCGAAAAGTGTTCCGGGAAAACGGGTACAGCCACGGACAGGTGTGAAAGGCTATATCTGGTATGACACGCAAGAAACACACCAACAGAGAAGTGAATACCACCGAAGAAGAAAGCAAAGAACTTGTGTTTTTGCCTTTCTGTGGTACAGAGTCGGGGAAGATTAGCCGGCTCCTGAAGAGACATAAGATTTCATCGGTGTTCAGGCCCCCAGCAAAAATTCGACAGCTCATGAGGCCTGTGAAGGACGATCTAGGGCTTAGAACACCTAGAGTGTACAAGATACCATGTCAGTGTGGCTGTTACTACATCGGCCAAACAGTACGCACTGTGGAGCAACGCCGGAAGGAACACGAGAGGTGCTTACGTCTACGCTATCCAGAAAAATCAGCCGTGGCAGAACACGCCTTAGAAAATGGACACCGAATTCTATTCGACGAAACATCTGTCGTTATGAAGACGAAGGGAATTTTGGGATAACATCATAAAAGAAACTATCGAAATAAAAACCTCTCAAAACACCATCAACAAGGACGGCTGTTTGCAGCTCAGCACAGCCTGGAAACTGTCTATCGCGATGTTAAAACGGGAGCGACGGACGCGGAATGAGAACATTAGTATATATGGCGAGGAAGAGAGCACCAGTGGCGTCACAGCCAGCAATGCGGCTATATAACGACGCGGCCACGGCGACACAGCAGTCAGTCTTACCACTTGACAATGACCAGGGAGAGCTCGGTCGAAAGCTCGTGGGATTTTAACCACCTGACGCGGCTGGAGGCCAGAGAAAATTTTATTAACTCCTTTCACCCAGTTTGAGCTGTCAACTTCTTCTCTCAACCACTAGGTCTGTAACTTTTCTACCGTTCTAACCATCAACATTCTTCTGTAGCATAACACTTCAAAAGCTGCTGTGTTCTCTACTTGTCAGTTCTACTTGTCCACGTTTCGCTTCAGTACACGGTAGTTATGGCGGTCATCGCTGAAACAACCGGTTGCCAGTAATATCGGTTTTTTCCCCACGCCTGACAGTTAAAACCCTGCAAAATAACCTGCCAATAAAGTCAAATATATTCACAATTGCGAATAAGGACTACCATCAGCTGTAAAATGGAATTAATTGAAATTTGTGGCGGACCAGGACTCGAACCAGGATTTCGCGCTTATCGTGAGCGGTCGCCTTACCATTTGTTATTCCTGCATGACTCACAGCCAGACACTAACTTCTATACAGGTATGTCCAAAGGAACTTAGGATTATAATTAGAATAACAAATGCATTGCAATATCATGTTTATAAAGTAACTGATTAGCGATTTATTATTACTACTGTTGCCTGCAACAAATGTGGAGATCTGTATCTATATCTACATACATACTCCGCAAGCCACTCTATGGAGCGTGTCGGCGGGTACCCTTTACCGCTGCGAGTCGCTTCCTTTGCTGTTCCACTCGCAGCTAGAGCGAGGAAAAAACCACTGACTGTATCCCTCCGTATATCTTAGTGGTCCTTACGCGAAATGTTTGTGGGCTTACCGTTCTGCTGTTAGCTGCAAATGCCAGTTCTCTAAGCTTTCTCAGTAGTTTATTCCGAATAAAGTCTTCTTTCCTCCCGGCCGGCCGAAGTGGCCCCGCGGTTCTGGCGCTGCAGTCTGGAACCGCGAGACCGCTACGGTCGCAGGTTCGAATCCTGCCTCGGGCATGGATGTGTGTGATGTCCTTAGGTTAGTTAGGTTTAAATGGTTCTAAGTTCTAGGGGACTAATGACCTCAGCAGTTGAGTCCCATAGTGCTCAGAGCCATTTGAACCATTTCTTTCCTCCTGGGATTTCCATTTGAGCTCCCAACCCATATCCGTAACTCTTGCACACTGATGGAATATACCTGTAACAAATCTAGCACTTCGCCTCTGAACTGCTTCGATGTCTTCTTTCTATCTGACCTGGTTTTGATCCCAACACTCGTGCAGCATCCAAGAATAGGTCGTCCTAGCGTCTTATATGCGGTCTCCGTAACAGGTAAGAAACACTTTCCGAAAATTCTCCCAGTAAACCGAAGTCAACCATTCGCCGTCCCTGCCACAAACCCTCACTTGCTCGTTCCATTTCATATCGCTTCGCAGCGTTACGCCCTGATATTTAAACGACGTGACTGTGTCAAGCAGGACACTACTAATGTTGTATCCGAACATTACGGGTATATTTTACGTACTTATCCGCATTTACTTAGGTTTTTCTGTATTAAGAGCCAGCTGCCACTCATCACACTAACTAGAAATTTGTGAAAGTTGTAATGTTCCTTTCTGTTAAATATTCTTATTTGTGTTTGTTATGGATATGCAATGCATGAAGTTTGTCTTATGGAAAGTTACTGTGTAATGTGTTGTTGAGCAAATGGTGTGCTTAATAAGTTTTACTGCAATTCAAAGAAAAATTAAAGAACTTAATCTGGAAAACCAGATGTAATGCCTACAATGAAATCAATCCTTTTGATATTACTCAGCCTAGTGAGCACCGAGTTCTATGGCCCTGTGCAATAAACTGATAAAATTCCCAATGCAAATAAATGAATAACTCATTTTTTAGCTCATCAGTCGCAACCGATGTTATCTTGGTATTCTGTTCTCTCCACAGTAGGCATACAAAATATTCAATCTTGTCTCAGCGAAGTGCAATGCTGGCTGTAAAAATTGCTTCATAGAAAATGTCAGTAGATTAGTTGATAAATAAATAACCTTGCAAGTGTTCAGTGATAATTTTGGATATTGGCTCAGCGCTGTGCAATGCTGCCCACATTAAAGCTGTTACAACCATTAATAAGTTTCTGATTCTGGCACATTACCTTTCTTTTTTTTTTACTCTGATTGAAAAATCAGTTCTTTCAAAAAATATTCATTCGATTTAAATAGATACGTTGTGGAAGAGGATGAGGTACTGATAAGGGGATGTGCTAAGACAGACTGGTTCAGCTTGAAACTTGTACTCAAAATAAAGTTCCTCCTTTACAAAATCGGGTATGAAACATTTTACGTTAACGTCAAAATCAGTGAGCTTTTCAACTCTTCTACAATTCTCACTGACTGACGTAGTTAAAAATACTTGGATTGTTACATGACAAAAGGTCTGACGTTGTTTGACAAAATAGATTCCCAAATTTTACTTCCTTGTATCAGATTTACAAAATACAAATCGGGCAAGCCTAATCAAACTGTACATCTAATCTGATGGGAGGTAATTCGTTCCTATATTCATGTGTCGGTACTGTTAGAATTACCAAAGTTGACATTGCTGCATACTTAAAACGAAATACACAAAGTTTCATTACTTTACAAAACTGTATAATGCTGCTTCCATATGCCAACAGCTACTTTCTCACAGGTAGTGACTAGCTTAAAGTCTTATATCCTACCTTTACCAGAGTGCAATGGCAAATGCTTCTGCGCTCCGCGCGCCCCTACTTACAATCGATTCCACCCTTGAGGCAACATCTTTGGTTCAGTGGTGTCAAAGATACAATCTCTTCTATACGTGATAACCATTAAATCTCATTTTTCATGAAATATATTAGAAAGTCGTGCTCTACATACGAATGGACCCCTCACATAAATTTTTCATTCGGTTTGGATGTGCAATGGACACCAAATGTTGGGCAAATTTTTACACCAGTATTTACAGTGTGATTACTATACATTAGCATCACAACATAATCCTAAAAACAGTACAAATCATTGAGCTCTTGAGCAAGCTATTGTTCTGGCGCATAAGTAACAAATGTAAAGTCTGGTCATCTCATATACAAAATGTTCTAAAATCATGTTGTTAAATGATGCATAACATTAGTGGTACTAAGAGTAAAGTATATCCCTAGTCGTCAAGAGGATAGTGGTAAAACGTTTAAGGAAAGTTGGTGCATGGCTGAAGCTTATAACCATGTCGACGTGGCTGCATTACAAACTGCAATTCTTTGCAGTCTCACATCTGAGCATTAGCCATGGTAAGTTGGTCCAGCGTTCAAGAACAGCTGAACAGGTCACCATAGCCTAATTCCAGTACAAAGGTACAGCTGGCACCGTGCACCATATTTATCTTATTTTTCAAATTGTAGATTCTTCATCGATCCATATCGTGCATAGCCACACTGAAGTATTAATGCTGATATCCAATAGCTCCAGTGCCATGAGCAAGTGGAGGAAATTGGATGATGGGAGGTGCGAGAAAGTGTGACAGGTTAGGAAGTGGAACATATTCTAATAATTGTAGCAAAATGTTTATGTAAGTTGTAAATCAGTTCAAAGTGAGTGTTGCAAAATGACAACTTCCAATAAATGTGAGAACAGTGAACAGTAAAGACACAATACCCTAATAAATCCATGAACTGCACTAAGTCACAGTCCTGTACATTACGACATGTCAGTTGTGAAACGCCTGGTTAAATCCGCAGGACAGAACAGCTAGTTGGAATTGTGGAAAGGGGCCAAAAATGAGCGGCTATCAGTTACACTCGAATACATATAACTTTATTTAGTTGCCCAAACATTACAGCACAAATTTCCGAACTTAACTATCGACTGAATATGTCTCACAATCTTACAGCTTAAACGCACAATATCTTTAATTTTTAAAACGGTTGAAGGCACAGGATTTAAAAACGCAACTACAATACATTTTCAAAGGCGTAAGGCCCAAAGCTTTATCCATAAAAATTTTTGAAAAGAGAGGCTGAAGGCCCAAACAATTTAAGATTTAACAATAAGGAATTTTAGTTTTAAAGCGGCTGAAGGCCCATAATTGAAAAACATAACTACAATAAATTTTCAAAAGGCTGAAGGCCCAAGGCTTTACCCAGAAAAAAAGTATTTTTAATGAGGCTGAAGGCCCATACAATCTAAGACTTAACAACATGGAATTTTACTTTTAAAATGGCAGAAGGTCCATGATTGGAAAACACAATGTGAACAGACTGACTTCGGTAATTAAATCACCACTCAACTTTGATGCCCTGGGTCAATGAGCCACAAACCTTGTAGCAATCAGAACAGCTCCCACACACTCCGACACTGAATAGAGACTGCCAGCGGGTCTGACCCACTGTGCCGCATGGAGATTACCTGGCTGATCCACACCAGCCGACTGACTGCCCAGAGCCAGTACGCTGACAACACTCAAAATAACTTGTCAGTCAAAATCACACCAACTACACACAGTTTTACAAACCCTCACATGAAGAACTAGGCAATGCTAACGGCAATGACTGTGCAATAAAAGGGACGAATCATGAGTCGGCACACACAGCCAACCCATAAGCGATTGCCAGTCAAATACACGTCGTCTGGCAAGACGACCGACTGACAACGAACCAAAGTCGTCTCCACTCCAATAATATGTGTCAGCAACCATCGGGCAAGTCATGGCGGTGCAGACGTCATTGCTGCCGCGCCCCAACTGAACTTGTGCCACGTGCCAACTCAAACACTGCCAAGTCCGCACTAACGGCTGGCACATTCCAACTGACTTCACAACACATGATGACTGGGAAGTAATAGCAGTCCACAAAGTTGATACTGCAGGGCTGATATCGAAAAGCGCTGCTGCTGCTGCTCACGGGCAGGCAAAGCAGCGGCACAAGTAACTAGGTGTCAGTATGGCAAAAATGGGATGTTAAATAAGAGCTGGCATGAACACGAGCCATGTATGGCTCTGGTTGTATACAATATAATGAGAAGTGTGGCAACAGACTACCTGTTAGTATATCAATACTAGTATACATGCTAAATAAATAAGACATAAAGATTTAAGCAAACAAGGAAAGACAATATTGGTAGTAGATAATCCTAGATAATGACCTACAGTGTACTATATATCTACCATAATGCTTATAGCGGTGGTTAGACATACTAGAAAAATAGAGAGTTTGCTTCAAGCTCGTATTACATAGTAAGCATCCTGACAAATTATCTAAGAAGGTAATAATAACTACTCATGGTAAGGCTGCATGTGGCCATTATATAAAGTATGCATATCAATGGAAGGTCAAAGGCTGGCTACATGGCCGTTATAGAGTATGCATGAATACATAGGTACCTAAAATTGTAGTGTACATTTAAAGTTCCTGGCTTTCAATGGCCATTTGACATAAATGCTTACACAAACTCCTCATAAAATGTCATGAAAATTAGAATGCTGGCTCACAGTGGCCTTGTTTATGCAATACTGTGACATAATTACTTAATAAAACCTAACAGTAAAATCAAGAATTTAATGGCTCCAGGTGTCCTTCTACATGGAATTCACGCACATCTTAATAACTAAAACAACCATAGAGCAAATACCAATCAGAGCCTCCAAGTAGCCTTCCTACCCACACAAAAATGCTGGTTTTAGTAGCTATAAAATGATTTGGGCTCCAAGTGGCCTAATACGTGAAATACATGCAAAGCTTAATATCTAAAACAGTTGAATAGAAAATGTCAACCAGAGGCGCTAAATTGCTTTCCTACTTACATAAATGCTGGTCTTAGTATCTATAAAATGTTACTGTCATATTTGTTGCTCGAAGTGGCCAAGTTTTACAAAGAAATAATTGCTGACATTAGTAAATAAAAGTGGCAAAAATGTTCTTTGAGACTCACAGTAGCCCTGTTCGTACGTGAAATAAATGCTGATGTAGTTGCTAATGTGACAGAAAACATCTATGTGGCTCAAGGTGGCCTAGTTTT
This sequence comes from Schistocerca serialis cubense, assembly GCF_023864345.2. Lineage (NCBI taxonomy): Eukaryota > Metazoa > Arthropoda > Insecta > Orthoptera > Acrididae > Schistocerca > Schistocerca serialis. The sequence goes on from NC_064638.1 coordinate 495,512,272, forward strand.
ACGTGGCATAAACATCAAAGCTGAGAAAGTATCATAAAACATCATTTACCTGTAACTTTATATGGCACTCAGAGACACCACATAATTCATAACTAGAATGTGTAACTCGGCATCGCTTTCTACAAGAACAAAGCGCATAAATAGCAGTGTTATATAAATGTATGTCTCTGTATGGCCTGTACGAGTACATATTAGACAAACAGAATCATGGAGTAAATACAAAATAGTTATAGGTTGCGTAGCACCCTTGGGGCTTTGTAAAACTATCTATTAAATGGCCTCTATCTCTAACAATGTGCATATCTACAGGGAAGAATATGGGAATGGTTGATAAGTACAGTGCGCTTTTCCTGAAAAAAAAAGGTCAATCGTTCTTTTTTCTTGTGTCATGAATTGCTATGGCCAAAGCAAATAAAAAATGTGATTATAGTATATGCAAGCATAAATACTGAGGTACATAAACAAAGATGTGAATGAATTGCAGAAATAATGGAACCTGGAAATTAGACTATAAATCTGAAAAAAAGAGAGACATACATGCTAACAGTAGAAGGCAGTATCATATGCAATCTCATAAGGAATGGTGAAAGAAAAGTTTCTTAGGTGTAAAGCTTCTGTGACAGTCTTCCACAAATACCTCCAGTCATGTGGCACAACATAAGAAAGACTTTCCTAGAAAGGACACAATAATCATAAAATACATATTAACATTATACAATATAATTGTAGAAAAACATCAATATGTCTAAATAATCTTCATTATTGGAGTGCACCTCAGGGCATGAACTCTCATTAAGTATTCTAATAATACTCTCATATCTAGATTGAAGAGTTTTTAGCAAACAGAACACAGCATGTTGTTATCAATGGAGAGACGTCTACAGACGTTAAAGTAACCTCTGGCGTGCCACAGGGGATTGTTATGGAACCATTGCTTTTCACAATATATATAAATGACCTAGTAGATAGTGTCGGAAGTTCCATGCGGCTTTTCGCGGATGATGCTGTAGTACACAGAGAAGTTGCAGCATTAGAAAATTGTAGCGAAATGCAGGAAGATCTGCAGCGGATAGGCACTTGGTGCAGGGAGTGGCTACTGTCCCTTAACATAGACAAATGTAATGTATTGCGAATACATAGAAAGAAGGATCCTTTATTGTATGATTATATGATAGCAGAACAAACATTGGTAGCAGTTACTTCTGTAAAATATCTGGGAGTATGCGTGCGGAACGATTTGAAGTGGAATGATCATATAAAATTAATTGTTGGTAAGGCGGGTACCAGGTTGAGATTCATTGGGAGAGTGCTTAGAAAATGTAGTCCATCAACAAAGGAGGTGGCTTACAAAACTCTCGTTCGACCTATACTTGAGTATTGCTCATCAGTGTGGGATCCGTACCAGATCGGTTTGACGGAGGAGATAGAGAAGATCCAAAGAAGAGCGGCGCGTTTCGTCACAGGGTTATTTGGTAACCGTGATAGTGTTACTTAGATGTTTAATAAACTCAAGTGGCAGACTCTGCAAGAGAGGCGCTCTGCATCGCGGTGTAGATTGCTCGCCAGGTTTCGAGAGGGTGCGTTTCTGGATGAGGTATCGAATATATTGCTTCCCCCTACTTATATCTCCCGAGGAGATCACGAAACAGGAAAGGGAGGTAATGACAGTGGCACGTAAAATGCCCTCCGCCACACACCTTTGGGTGGCTTGCGGAGAATAAATGTAAATGTAAATGTAAAATCTAACACAAAATGCAGAGAAAAAAATATCGTTAATCCTAAATCTTTATAGGCAATCTCCCTAATATACCCAGTACACCAAGAGGAAAATGTTTATAAAAGGCTTGCCAGGAAACAGTGTGAGATGTGTCAACGCTGTTTAGAATTCCATATAAGTTGCTTATGTCGTGATTTATATGTACTGCATTTCCTGCACTTTCATGTACTTCTGCTTTTGGGCATAATGTCCCATTTGGATACGATGAGATTTTGGTAAATTGCTTCTGCAAAACATAGGAAATAGATGAGAACATGTAATGGACATTGAAAGGCTAGCCCTGTGGGGACTTTATAAATGATTGAGAATGAAGCAAAATTTAGTAGGGTTCAAACAGCATTTATTTATCAAATGAAAAAAACAGACATAAATTATGCTAGACAAGTTATTGATTGTTCCATTAAGTTTCGGGTGTGCAGCCACAAGAAATCTCCTTCTTCTTCAAATATTTCGGCTGTATAACTTTCAGCCATTTTCAAATGAGCCGCAAGACTGCCGCTCCAGTGCTCGCTTCGTCCCTTTATACTGTTGTACCGCGCGACTGCACATGCGGCCACAGATGCAAATGCGCCAGAGACATTGGTCGGCGGCAGAGACGTGCATAATGCGCGAGTTGTATCTATGACTCCGCAGTTGATCTTTGTTGGCATATCGATATATCTTTGTGAGGTGCACTGTGATGACGTCTTTGCGAGTTTATTACAGAAAGTGCCGCATTCCAAGATTTATCAAGATTGAAACCACTATCTCTATTAATCAAGTTCGTCGTCAAGCGAATTTCAATTGCCTCCTTTACTATCGAGTCCCAAAAGGACGATGTAGTTGCCAAAATTTGGACGTTGTCATACAACATACTGTGACCATTATCAATACAGTGCTCTGCCACTGCCAACTTGTTAGGTTGTAAAAGTCATGTGTACTTCTGGTGTTCTGTACATCTTTCTTGGACAGTACGAGTTGTTTCTTCGATGTAAGAAAGGCCACATTCACATGACATTTTGTAAACTCCAGATTTTCGGAGCAACAAATCATCTTTGACGCAGCCCACGAGTGCAGCTGTCTTAGGTGGAGGACGAAAAATCACTTTTACTTTGTGTCTGCCGAGAATGCGTCCTATTTTTGATGAGAGGCTACCCACATATGGCAGGAAGGCCATCGATTTAAAGGTTTCTTCATCTTCTTCTGCTTTCTTTGTGGCTTCTTTCTGTTTCCTTTTCAGTGCCCTCTGTATTTGTTGTGGAGGGTACCCATTGTCTTCAAACACTCTTTGTAAGTAGGAAAGTTCATCTTGCAGACTGCTTTCGTCAGAAATAATATGCGCTCTGTGAGTCAAAGTTCGGCGAACACTCATTGTCTGCGCAGGTGGCAGCTACTTGCACGTAAATACAGATCGATGTGCGTCGGCTTCCTATACACTTTATGTCCCATAGTGCCATCCTCTCTGCGCCGAACCAAAACATCCAAGAATGGAAGGCATCCCTCCTTTTCAATTTCCGTTGTGAACTTTATTTGATCGTGGAGGGAGTTCAGATGTCTTAAGAAGCCTTGCAAGTTGTCATCACCATGGGGCCAAACTACAAAGGTATCATCAACATACCTCCAGAATTCCGTGGGTTTCAAGTCAGCAGATTCAAGCGCCTTCTCCGCGAAGTCCTCCATAAATAAATTGGCCACCAGAGGGGATAAGGGACTACCCATGGCAACTCCGTCCGTCTGTTCAAAAAATTCGTTGTTAAATAAGAAATATGCGGAGGTCAGAACATGTTTAAATAAAGCTGAAATCTCTTTGTCAAAACTTCTTTCAATAACTTGTAGAGATTCTGGAAGGGGAACCTTTGTAAATCAGGGATCCCACTAATCGAGTGGCGAAGAAAACTGTTTCGCTTCTGAATGATTCTCCCTTTCCACCAGAAGTTGTTCAGAGATTGAAACCAAGTGGTCCGGTGCCTCCTAGACTTTATGGACTACCAAAGGTCCACAAGAAAGATGTGCCTCTACTCCCCATAGTGAGTAACATAGGCTCTCCGACCTATGACGTTGCCAAACATCTGGCATCATTGTTGAGGCCTCTTGTGGGAAAATGTACTCACCACATAAGAAACTCGTCTGACTTCATTAGTAAACTGAAATTATTGAAAATGAACCTGTCTGATATATTAGTTAGTTTTGATGTGGTGGCTTTATTTAGAAAGGTTCCCCTTCCAGAATCTCTACAACTTATTGAAAGAAGTTTTGACAAAGAGATTTCACCTTTATTTAAACATGTTCTGACCTCCACATATTTCTTATTTAACAAAGAATTTTTTCAACAGACGGACGGGGTCGCCACGGGTAGTCCCTTATCCCCTCTTGTGGCCAATTTATTTATGGAGGACTTCGCAGAGAAGGCGCTTGAATCTGCTGACTTGAAACCCACGGAATTCTGGAGGTATGTTGATAACACCTTTGTAGTTTGGCCCCATGGTGATGACAACTTGCAAGACTTCTTAAGACATCTGAACTCCCTCCACGATCAAATAAAGTTCACAATGGAAATTGAAAAGGAGGGATGCCTTCCATTCTTGGATGTTTTGGCTCAGCGCAGAGAGGATGGCACTTTGGGACATGAAGTGTATAGGAAGCCGACGCACATCGATCTGTATTTACGTGCAAGTAGCTGCCACCTGCGCAGGCAATGAGTGTTCTCCGAACTTTGACTCACAGAGCGCATATTATTTCTGACGAAAGCAGTCTGCAAGATGAACTTTCCTACTTACAAAGAGTGTTTGAAGACAATGGGTACTCTCCACAACAAATACAGAGGGCACTGAAAATGAAACAGGAAGAAGCCACAAAGAAAGCAGAAGAAGATGAAGAAACCTTTAAATCGATGGCCTTCCTGCCACATGTGGGTAGCCTCTCATCAAAAATAGGACGCATTCTCGGCAGACACAAAGTAAAAGTGATTTTTCGTCCTCCACCTAAGACAGCTGCACTCGTGGGCTGCGTCAAAGATGATTTGTTGCTCCGAAAATCTGGAGTTTACAAAATGCCATGTGAATGTGGCCTTTCTTACATCGGACAGACAACTCGTACTGTCCAAGAAAGATGTACAGAACACCAGATGTACACACGACTTTTACAACCTAACAAGTCGGCAGTGGCAGAGCACTGTATTGATAATGGACACAGTATGTTGTATGACAACGTCCAAATTTTGGCAATTACATCATCCTTTTGGGACTCGATAGTAAAGGAGGCAATTGAAATTCGCTTGACGAGGAACTTAATTAATAGAGATAGTGGTTTCAATCTTGATAAGTCTTGGAATGCGGCACTTTCTGTAATAAACTCGCAAAGTGGTCGTCACAGTGCACCTCACAAAGATATATCGATATGCCAACAAAGATCAACTGCGGAGTCATAGATACAACTCGCGCATTATGCACGTCTCTGCCGCCGACCAATGTCTGGCGCATTTGCATCTATGGCCGCATGCGCAGTCGCGCGGTACAACAGTATAAAGGGACGAAGCGAGCACTGGAGTTGCAGTCTTGCGGCTCACTCTGAAGATGGCTGAACGCTATACAGCCGAAATATTGGAAGAAGAGGGAGATTTCTTGTGGCTGCACACCCGAAACTTAATGGAACAGTCTTTGCGCCGCCAAAACCTGAAGATTCACATCAAGTTATTGATTCACTACTGTAAACAACTCACAGGCAGTTTAAGACCACAATGGTCAAGGATTGTTGGTGGCAGAAATGAATCAAGTAATGTGGAATTGATATGACGCTGAGCAGACTTTGATTGTTCAAATCCACAGAAGTTTCTCTATATAGTTGCAGCTGAGAAAAAGTGGCGATTGAGATTTGTATGCCCTGACAAGGCCGGAACAGCGGTATGTTACCCTGTTTGCTTTGTGTGGCGATGTAACTTGCAGCTGGCGAGATGTGTGCAGTAGGGGCGAGACATTTGGTGGCACCTATGAATCCATCGCGGCCACGAAAGAAATGCAAAAATCTCACAGTCTAGCGATCAGGCAGACGGATAGCAATTTACTCTCTGCCAGAGCCCTGAAATCACGGTAAATTTCAGTGTGTGACACACCCATTCGCTGGTCATACCAAGGAGCAACTTGGCCCACTTAATGACAGAGTGCACAAGGATACCAAACGTCAAGACCGCTACACCAACCACGAATAAGTGTGCCCTCGGCAAACGAGCAGTCCGAGACGTTTGAAAAAAAATGGTTCAAATGGCTCTGAGCACTATGCGACTTAACTTCGGAGGTCATCAGTCTCCTAGAACTTAGAACTAATTGAACATAACTAACCTAAAGACATCACACACATCCATGCCCGAGGCAGGATTCGAACCTGCGACCGTAGCGGTCACGCGGTTCCAGACTGAAGCGCCTAGAACCGCACGGCCACACCGGCCGGCCGAGACGTTTGAAGTCGCACTGTTGGTACAGTAAGTACTTTACCATAAACTCCCCTGTCTAAACCACTCGTAAGTAAAGTCAGTCTCAGGACACATCCCAAGCACCAACCACACATACCAGAGCATAGACCAGACCAAAGCCCAGCACCCGAGTGCCTCGCATCTCTTCAGAAAAAAAAGTCCATTTTCCTGCAAAGTGCACGAACGACACCACCTTCACGCACTCTTGCGCCAATCACAGGGCTATAGAGACGCTAATTCTCCCTTCGCACACGACAGCACAAACTCACGTTGAACCAGGGCAAGAGTTAAGAAATCTGCATCCCTGAAAAAAAAAAAAAGAAACCGCCAATTACTGGCTTTTTAAAGTTTTTGCAGACGGGGAAGCTAATTTTCTCTGAATTCGTGTCACTTCCCATGCCGACAAACGAACAGATACAATCTTAAAGACCTTTATCTAAATCACCTGTGCCTTGGAGCATTTTGGTCCTAGCTATGAGGTGTAATAAATCTCCAAACGTTTGTCAGACGCTGGATTTTTTCTTATACAACCAAGGCCATCAGGAAGTGGTTAACTGGCCTATTTTCACTATCGGCGAACATGAAAACAGGTGAATTTTTGTTATGCATGGCTCTGCACCCATTGACCAGTTTATGACTCCACTGTATAGATGCATTCTCCCAGCCTGTCGCCCCCCCCCCCCCCCCCAAGCTTCGGCTGCCGGCCGGGGTGGCCGAGCGGTTCTAGGCACTACAGTCTGGAACCGCGCGACCGCTACGGTCTCAGGTTCGAATCCTGCCTCGGGCATGGATGTGTGTGATGCCCTTAGGTTAGTTAGGTAAGTAGTTCTAAGTTCTAGGGGACTGATGACCTCAGAAGTTAAGGCCCATAGTGCTCAGAGCCATTTGAACCAGGCTTCGGCTGGCGCCAATGCAGGTATCACAGCATTGTTCTACTGGAGACCTGTCTCAATGAGGGGCTGCTCTGTGTGCCCTGTAAGGCTGTGGGCCTGTCTGTCAAGATTTACTGATGGATGAGCTCACCGCCAATTGCTTCCAACTCTGAACATGCCATTTCTGCAAGCTAAGAACTATAAAAATACCTCATGCTTTTAGCACCCTACCAGACTCCACCAACATCTGCTCAAGCCATTGCCTTTCTAGAGTCTCGCTCAAGATGCGTCAGATTGTAACAAAATCTTTAATAATTTTCTGTATACGAAATACAGGTGAGAGAGTAACTTGTCCTCTCTCAATATGAAATACAGTGTACATTGATTTCTTAAATCTGTGTAGGTGAAAGCAACTAAACTAGTGACATCATAAAGTACAAGAGATACACCGCGAAATAGAGCACAATACTTGGCACAAATGAAACATGGCAACATTATTAAGTACAAAGAGTGACTAACCTAAAAAAATGTATGATAACTCATGAGACAATAGCATAAATTTCAGCATAGTATCGTAAATGAACAGAACATTTCATGTTATCAGTAATGACAAAATAGCATCAGAAATAAAAGAACATAATGTATATATAGAGGCTATATACAAAAAGCACACAAATTCTTCTTATTTTTAAAATAATGTTTGAGTTACAGATTGCAGCGGTCAGACCACCCAAGGGATGTGATGCGCTGGGCACATGTCAAAATAATTGGTGTCTCTTTCAGTTGTTTTTTTCATGTACACCCATATGAAAACAGAAAAAAGTGCAAGGCCTAAACTCAAGGTAAGAGAAACGACCTGCAAGATTCTCCCTACGTGGCACATCGCCAACTAATAAAATGTTGAATAATCAAAGAAATTCGGAATAAAGGTACCAATAGAATTTGTATAAGCATGGGAAATGAATCAGATAAAAAGATCTGTGTTCTGTCATATTGTTATGTAGACTCATATGTAAATCAGAATAACCATATATGAAAGCTGACAATATAAACCCTGGCATCAGTAGAATTTGGCAAGTACCAAAAAAAATTATATATCAGGCTGAAAGGCGAAAAAATTAATAGTTGTGGTTTATGATCATCAAAATTCTATCTAGCTAAGTGAAATAAACCAAAGTAAAAGTTATTCTATAAAGTGATTGACGTTGCTAATGTGATGTGATTTCTAAGGTTTCAATGTGAACCACGTTGGTATGGGGAACATTACCTATCCTAAAAGGTCCAGAACATAAGAGATCAAATTTACTGCAGCGACGCCTTCCTCTTTTGGATAGGTAGTGAGTGCATACCAATTCTTTTTTCCTGTGCGAAATTCCTAGAGGTTACTCACCTGTTTTGTAGAACTTTGCGGCGCTGTGCTGCACACTTTATATTGTTAAATGCGATGTCTATAATTTCATGGTGACATAATATTCTTGTAGAAGGAAAAGAAACAACTTAATGAATTTTATTAGGTAGATCTATATTTTTCAACACGAGATGCGGCAAAAGCACGGTGGAGTCGTTTGGTATTGAACTGAACTGATGAAATCCTGAAAATGTGAAATGGGCTTGTCCCAGTCAATATGTTTTTTGTGACAGTAGATACGACACAGTTTTCCTACCTCTTTCACGATGCACTCTGATGGGTTGTGAGAAGCATCGTATCTGGAGATAAAAATGGTTTTAATATTTCTGGCTTGCAGTGTGCGGTTCCATACAACTGATAGAAATTTCGGTCCATTGTCGGAGATTACCTTCTGAACATGTGAGGCAAAAAATGTTTAGTAAAAGCGGTAGAAAGAGTTGTAGCAGTGGCTTTTCTGAACGGAGAGAAAGATACAAATTTCGAAGTTAGCTCTACAGCAACGAAAATGTGACAGAAATCTCTAGTAGTTCTTGGAAAGGGTCCAAGTAGATCAACAGCTGGAATGTGTCTTAATTTCCCCGAATACGCTTTCCATTTTCGTGATATAACCGTTCTGTCGTAATATCAAAAAGCATTTGCGAGTCCCATAATGGGCGTAGCTCAAGTGTGTGTACCAGATTAATTTATTGACAAGTTCTTTAGGTGTGCAAAGTCCAGTTATCGCTGTCAGGGCGAGCGCGTCGAAGCGGAATATTATTGTGCACGGTGTAGTAATTTCGGATTGTTGTCTGGCTCGTGTGACGCCACAGAGATTTGATCTCTTTCCAGACGTCGTCTTTGCTCTGCTCTCTGGCGATGTCTTTTAACGATACCGTAATGAAATTATCGAAATATATTCGTTTGATGTAGAGAAGGCTGAAATTAGTTTGACAGAAATCAGCACCGATTTCTTTCTGGTTACTGCACAGTGAGCGAGAAAGCGCTTCTGCTACAGTATTCTTGGTTTCTGGGATGTGGACAATCGTAAAATCAAATTCCTGTAAATAAAGTTTCCAACGACTGAGTGTGTCATGTGTGAAGTTAGCGGATAAAAGAAACTGAATAGCCCTGCGATCCCTGTAAACTGTTGTGTGTCTGCTGTATGGAAAGCGACGAAATATACTATAAGTCCAAACACCACATTATGTTTCGAGGTCGGTGACAGATTAATTTCTTTCAGCTGATGTGAGGATGTGACTAGCAAACGCGATGTTCTTCTCAACAGTTGTACCATTTTCCCCTATTTCCTGAAATACATGGACACCAAGAGCAGTCTTGGAAACGTCTGTAGCAATCGAAAAATTCTTTGTCGTGTCAGGATGTGATAGAAGTGGAGCGTTAAGTGAAGCATTTTTTAAACTGAGAAATTCGAACTGTGCTTGGTCGTCCCACGATCACATAGCATTTTTACCAATAAGATGACACAATTAGCGGTACGAAGTCCAGAGTGGTGCATGAAACGGCGAAAGAAATTGATCAAACCAACGAAGCTGCGAAGTTGTTTTTTGTAGACAGTATTGTAATGTCACGGATGGCTTGTAGTTTGTCGGGATCGGGCGTAACGCCGTCATCCGAAATTACGTGACCTAAAAATTTAATGGAAGTCTTGCCAAAATGAAATTTACTGACGTTCACGGTAACACCTTCTGTAAGAAAAGTTTGCAATAGCATACGAAGAACAGAATTATGTTCCAACCACGAAAGTTCTGCTATTAGAATGTTGTCAATGTAAGCGGTGATTCTGTCTTTTAATTCATTTGGAAGAATAATATTCATCGCACCGATGAAAGCAGCGGAGATAATTGTTAAACCAAAGGGAAATTTACAAAATTGATAGCAGGTACCGAAACAAAGGAAAGCAATGTAATTTGTGCAATTAGGCTGCAGTTGAATTTGCCAGAATCCAGATAATAGGTTCAGAGTAGAACAGATGGGCGTTTCGTGAAATTTTCGTAAGAACTCTTCGAGCGTTTGCGGACGATCAGTTTCAGTAATGATGATTTCCTTGATCGGACGTGAATCCAACACAAGACCAAATGAACCATCTTTCTCGTTAACAGCGTGAAGAGGGTTAATATTTTGACTAACAGCTGGGTCAATGATATTTGTACCTTGGTCTAACATAGGCTGAAGTTCTTGCTTGACTTGATCTCTATAGATGAACGAAATGGAATAATGTTTTGACTTGAATATATCATGCGTCTTTACTTAGAATTCGTAAACAAAACTGGACATGGTTCCTGGTGCATTGTTTAACATTTCAGAGTGCTGTAAAAGAATATCCTGCAACTGTTGGAGCTCTTCGTCGATCGAAGCTTTACACTCATTCAACTTACTGTTGATCGTCTGCCCAATGTCATAACCTACTACCTCAGGGATATTGTTACTACGGCAATATGTGTCCGTAAAGAATGCTCTATGCCAATTAGTATTTGTAGAAGTTGAAATGGCCTCTACTCTGTCAATTTCTTGCTCCCCATCTGACAAAGTATTCTTAAAAGTGACAGATAGTTACAGCAATGTCTTCTTGGAGTGTATAACAGTGTTGTGTTCTACAAGGTAATCCATACCAAGGATGACGTCGGTTGTTAAGAGAGGAACGATCCAGAAATTAGCATGAAATGTGTGATTAGCAATTATAAAAGATAGATGGGTTTGCAGTTTCACATATACTCCTTTGTTAGAGATTGCGCCTCGAACTTCCGTGTTACTAAGTGGAAAGGTAGGACAGGCATTGTCAGCGTTATATGTTTGGAATGCTGTTTCATTTATTACTGTTACTGGTGAATCATAGGCGATCAATACAGAAAATAAATACAGACCAATTTTAATTTCAACAACGGGATGAATTTTTTTTTAAATTTGTGGTAAGATCTTATGGGACCAAACTGCGGGGATCATCGGTCCCTAAGCTTACACACTATTTAGTCTAACTTAAACTAGCTTAGGCCAAGAACCACTTACACAAGAGTGCTCGAGGGAGGACTCGAACTTCGACAGAGGGAGCCACACGGACCGTCACAAGACGCCTCAGACCACGATGCTACACCGCGCGACTGACATAGGGATGGGAAATATTGTTTTGAGTTTGGTGTCTCTCTTGTAATAATGTGTCCCTAATGTCGTCGAAGGTTATGACGTTCTGCTGAACGGTATTATAAGAAGAAGAATTGCATTGCACGTTTTGCGATTGAACAGCGTCGGTAGTTTCTAGTCATGCATTACTAGTGGGCTGATTGGTGGCAGAAGATTGCTGTGATGGTTCAATGATATGTACTTTACGGTTGTTTTGGTCTGCAGAACTCGGGGTGGATGGAAACGTACATAGGTTCATTAACAGTGAACTGAAACTACAGGGGCTGACTGTGATGAAATTTCTGTTGCTAAAATTACCCTTAAATTGTTGATTATTCCCTTCATGCTTGTGGTGAAAATTTATTTGCTGTTGATCGTTTCGATGTGACTTTGACCACTGGTTTTTGTGGGATAAGTTATTCCCTTGCGGTTGCGTAAAATTACAGGCCTGGGCTGTACTCGTAAAGCTGGGCGGTGTCACATTGGCCTTCGATTGGGCTTGTCGACCGTGTAACAACAACACGGTCTCCGGGCTGCTGCGGCTGCGGCAAGAATTTCGGCTGCAAACTGTGACTGTTGGCGTCGAATTTCGGATATTGATGCTGCCGCTGAATACATTAGCTATCAAAATGTTGTCTCTTGTTAGCATGTCCTTAAAATTCGTTATCCAAATCAAATCGTTTATTTCTCTTCTTATGGAATGGACGGGATTGCTCATTGTAACCGAATGAGTTGTTACCTTGATTGCTGTTATTAAAGTTCTTATTGACAAATGAGTAGTCCCATTGCTGAATTTATAATAATTGTAGTAAGTCTCTGAATGCTGTAATACATTACTTTTGCAGTCCAGTGAGAAGGCAAACTCTTAATGAACGTGGAAGTTATGAGATCCATAATTGTATGAGTGCAAATGGGCTGTAGAGTTCGATCAGGTACTGATTTTGTTGGATCGTATACTCAAAAAACTGGGTGATAGTAGAAAAACTGGTGTGTTTAAAATTGGGTAAACTGATTAACTTGTCTTTAATGCTTTGCTGAGTCGTTTCTGACCAATACGCAGAAAGAAAAGCATTTTGGAACTCTTCGATGGAGTGACATTGCCTTGCTATGGGTCTCACACGCATTGAAGGTTGTCCCTCTGAAAAGCTGCAGATAAATTCGAGCTTGTGTGTGACTGGCCAGTTTGGTGGCAGCGAAATTGAAAATTGCTGCACCCAATCAAGGGGATGCAGGTCTGTGCGGTTAATTCTAAATACCTTGAATTTCTTTACAGATAGGAAATGTTTATAGTCGAATCCTTCGTGTTGTAGATTTTGAGAGGGTTCGGCGGCATAAAAAAACGGACTGTGAGATGAGTGGCTTGTATCAGAGTCACGCACTCTTTGTAGTCTTCTCATATTATTGTGAGGCTGAAAAGTAGGTGACTGTTGCTGTTGCACTTTAGTTTGAAACTGACTACGTGGAGAAAATTTTCTGATATCATCTACATCCTGATGTAAATTGTTAATTTTTCTATGTAGCGAACTGTTATGTGCACCAGGATGGTTTAATGTTTGCTGCGTGGACTAATATTCTTGAGATTCAATCAACGGCATGGGAGCTGGGTCGTCTGATTTATTTTCGGTTTGATTTTCAAGTGTTTCTAATCTTGTCAATAGCTCATCACATCTTTCCTTGAGCGTAAGAATAGGTGTGGAATTGTTGGAATCTAAAGCGTCGACTCGCTTCTGTAGTTTGGGTATATTTTGTTCATCTTTTCTAAATCTGCTTTAATTGTGTCGGAGTCTTGCACCAGATCTTATTGTTCAAGAGGGGAATTTAACGACTCAATGTCATCTGTGCACTTTTCTTCAACTAATTGGATTCATGTGCCAACAGTAGTTTTGAAATCAGTTCTGTGATTGTTTTACTATGCTAATCTCGTCTGCAACAAAATTTTCACTAGCGTCCCAGCCGGGAATCGGAACCGGGAACCCGGGTGCGGGAAGCGAGAACGCTACCGCACGACCAGGAGCTGCGCACAGCTGTGAAAGATTTGGAGTTTGAAACTCGTAGTTTTACAAGTACGGCTATGTGCCGTTTTGGTTTAAAGGTGTTATTAAATTACAATAAATTACAATTTTGAGTGAAACTGACCCCGACCTTATTTGGCCCTTTCCACAACCCTGATCACCTGTTCTGCCCAGCGGGTTTATGAGCGTATCAGTGGTAGCAGAGCGTGGTTACGATCCACGGACCTCTGTGTTACGGGTCCAGCGCGCTTCCACAATCCTAATCACCTGTTCTGCCCAGCGGGTTTAGCGGGCGTGTCAACACTTCTTTATTTTTCTGATGACAGTATGTTTAGTTTGCCATCACCACACATTTTCTTTATAATGGTTCCAATTTAAGTGGCTCGTAATTGCCATCCATAACTGTTTAGTAACAATGACAACCTTGAAATTTGCCTGATTTATCCTGCAACCGATATTTAACGGATTTTTTTTTTTCATTTATGAGGAGGACCCATACTTTTCACTGCTGTGGGTCAGTTTGAATGCAGATATCTTGCCTAAACAATTTTATAATTTCCTTGAATTTTATGATGACTTTACTTGACGATAAGCAGCAGCGACGCAGGGAACATTCTAAGAGAGAAGCGCAGACAATCTTAATACTAGTTTCCATAGATTAAAAACAGCAGAGGGCCTATAACGCTTCCTTGCGGAACCTGAAATGTAGTTTGTCAAACTAGTTGATTACACTGCGTATTTATTCTAAGTTTCTATTAGTCCATCTCTTCTGGCCCCTTTGTATGTACATCTCTCTCTCTGTCTATCTGTCCTTTCCCTTCTGTCCACTCCTCCTCCCCAATCCTTCTTCCACGCTATCACTCCCGCCTCAAGAGGAGGTTCAAATGGCTCTGAGCACTATGGGACTTAACTTCTGAGGTCATCAGTCCCCTAGAACTTAGAAATACTTAAACCTCACTAACCTGAGGACATTCCACACATCTATGCCCGAGGCAGGATTCGAACCTGCGACCGTAGCGGTCACGCGGTTCCAAACTGAAGCGCTTAGAACCGCACGGCCACACTGGGCGGCCCATGAGGAGGCTCCTGGATTTTACAGAATAGTATTTCTTTCCATATCGTAACAAATATGTGGAACAAACGTCCTGCGGTTTTCGCAAACGATTTTACAGAAACTATTCTGTAAAAAATTTTATTTCTGCTTTACTTATAACTTTATAGGTCTGATTCATTATGAAGTTCCCATCATTTCCCTAATTGTCATAGTTATTGTAATGTTTACGTCGAAGTAAGACACTGTGCGAAATTCGAAAAGATTTGAAATGAAAAATAGGGGACGCAATGATTTTGCGTTTGATGCATATTACGTGGGATGTTGCTGCCAGCTGAATTTTTCCTTGAACTTGGGTGGAGGTCTACCTGTCATCAACCTGGAGAAAACTGATCTGAAGTAGCACACTCATTTGTGATTGCGCCGCAGCAGCGATGAAGCCAGAGTGAAATATCCTCAACATTTATCGTGTTTCTTAAGCGGTTTGAGATATAGAAATGAGATTTTGGCAAATGATAGCACGCATAGAAGAGAGTATGTTTACGCAAAACTTCGTAATCTACCGTGTTGTTTCACTAACTATAGACCTTTTCGATTAAAGGCTGTAATTTTTAAGGACCATCGATAGCTGGTTCAAATGGTTCAAATGGCTCTGAGCACTATGGGACTTAACATCTGAGGTCATCAGTCCCCTAGAACCTAGAACTACGTAAACCTAACTAACCTAAGGACATCACACACATCCATGCCCGAGGCAGGATTCGAACCTGCAACCGTAGCGGTCGCGCGGTTACAGACTGAAGCGCCTAGAACCGCTTGGCCACAGCAGCTGGCTCGATAGCTGGTAAAACGAAAATTGCTGTTGGTTTTGGAACAACATAAAATGGAGACCCTGCACGTTTGTTTTGTACCGGTGATGTGCTTTTACATAAGATACTGACCATACTTTTCCTCAGTACTTCACTCATTGAACATAATAAGCTAGTGTTTCAGAATTCTTTCCCAATTGCGTCTGCACAACATGTTAGTGAGGTGAGACTGTGTAACCTCCGCTGAGTTTTGAAAAAGAAGCAAATTTTAACATGGCAACAAGAGAAATGTGTAGGTTTTACTCAAAATTTGCCACTTGTGACAGTTCCTGAAAGTTGCAAATGGTTATCAAGCAAGGCAAAATAAATCGCTGCATTTTTGGCCAAATTATTTTTTGCTACTAGCCAAAGCTGGAGTGACGGTCTTTTTGAATGGTCACCATGCAAGTGTGGGCATGGAGGGGTAACTCCTTCTACTTTATTGATGAATATCTTAACAGAAACTGTTAAGCCAGCTTAAGTAAAAAGTCTGCTCTATTTGTTTTGTTAGCACTTGGTCACAACAGTCAAGATTAAATACTTTGTAGCTGATAAATTTATTAATAGTGCATAACAATGTTTCATTCTGACGGCGTGTTAATTGTGTAAATATTAACTGTTCCAGTTTAGCGCACTGTGTTCACCTATTTCGACAATACCGATTACGCGTTATGTTACCAAAATCTGAAGGCTGTAAATTTAGCTAAATACTCAGCGATTACAATTACAAATAAACTAAATTGGAACCATCACATAGATATTGTTGCGGGTAGAGCAAACGAAAGACTACGATTCATTGGCAGAACACTTGGAAGGTGCAACAAGTCTACTAAAGAGACTGCTTACACCACGCTTGTCCTTCCTATTCTGGAGTATTGCTGTGTTGTGTGGGATCCGCTTCATTTGGGACTGACGGATAACATCTAAAACGTCAGAGAAGGGAAGCTCGTTTTGTATTATTTTGAAATGGGGGAGATAGGGCCACAGACATGATGCGTGAATTGGAGTGGCAATCATTAAAACAAAGGCGTTTTCGTTGAGACAGGACCTTCTCATAAAATTTCAATCACTACTTTTCTTCTCCAATTGCGAAAACATTCTGTTGGCACCCACCTACATAGGGAGAAATAATGATCGCGATAAAATAAGAGAAATCAGGGCTCGAACAGAAAAATTTAAGTGCTCGTTTTTACCGCGCGCCGTTCAAGAGGGGAACGGTCGAGAGACAGCTTGAAGGTGGTTCATTGAACCTTCTGCCAGGCACTTTATTGTGAATAGCAGAGTAATCGCGTAGATTTATATGCGGATGTATCTGCTGTAGGTTTCTTCTTCAACTCACATACTGTTTTCTGTCTCTGAATTTTGTCGTAAGCGGTTTCTGCGTGGTCACCTTCACTATCGAGCAAATCTGTGTCTGCAGAGGAGGCAGTTTTAATAAAACTTCTGCAACGCATAATGTTGCTTATCCATCCCGTGTCATTTTTAACAACTTTTTGGTTCGGAAGGCGTAACCATTCTGAGGCAGCATTGCCGCTCTCATTAAACTAACTGTAACTGCAATGCGTCGTAAGATAGAGTGACTATGAAATGATCAACCGTAATCTGAACCACAAGCCCACGAACTACCACTACAAGGAGGCTGGAAGGTCTCGAAGCTTCTACCTGCTGGTAACTAGAAACGTTCGGGAGGCATGGGTCCTGCTACCTGCTAAGCCTACCCGGTTACGGGACGCATGAAGCCTGTCCTGCTCCTCCTCCCTCCCCCCCCCCTCCCCCCTCCGACCCGCAAGGATCGAAACTGTGCTGTGGATTAACGACGTGGCTGGCGCATCAGGCAGCCTGTACGCTGTCCGTTGGTTTTAAGCCAGTCTTCCACTCTCGTTAAGAGATATGTTGAGATGGTACCCAATTTCCACCTTAAAAATACGAAACACAAACAGTTAAAATACGATAACACATACAACGAAGTTTACACAATTCGCAGACAGGTGGCATACACGTCTTCCCTCCGTTAGGTAACTGAAGGCTGCGGCGACAGATAGAGTATGAGGATGCAAAGTTAAATAGAAGAAATTTGCAAATCATGAGTACAGCGGACACCATACTAGTCGGGATTAACGCTAAGAAGAAGAAGAAGAAGAAGAAGAAGATGTGAATGCAAAAAAGTCTAGAGAGCAAAGTTTACCGCTGACGTCAACAACGCTTTTCAGAAAGTGCAGCAAACAAAGAAGTCAAATATGTCACTGCTGTGTGAGCCACAGCCTAGTAATTGGTGGTAATTGTGGCACACAGTAATAGTCGGAAGCTACATCGGCGATTGCTGCGCAAACACTTTCTTCATGTACGCGTACACCAAAATTACTCTACTACGCAAACATTTGGGGCTACACTCGTCTGGTGAGAGACGTTCCCGGTGGGTCCACTGGGGGCCGAACCGCACAATAACCCTGGGTTCGGTTTGGGGGGGGGGGGGGGGGGGGGGGGGCGGTTGGGTAAGTGGACTGCTGTACCCTGTCGTGGGATTGTGAATCATTGAGAGCTACAGCAGGGACCAAGCATCTCCGTTTCTAGGTCCCCAGTTCCATACAATACAATAGTCGTAATCTATTTTGATATATTTGATACATATATTATGTGTACAGAGAATTTACACTGCTCCTTTAAAAAAATGCGTATATCACTTAAACAGCTAGTTCATAAGCTTGACTTATTGTGGTCTGGTCCCAAAGTAGATCACCAAACGGAAGTATTCAGAAAAATAGTTATAGTCACCGCACAAGATGCAAGCGTGAGAGGCCGAGGCACACTTAAATATGGCGACAGATGATCCAGCATTAACCAATGCAGTCTTCAGATAAGTTTGAGAAATCAAGATAGCTATACGGTGAGTGCTAAAGATACTTGGGTCCCTCTTTGTATAGAACCGAATGCAACGGTCTTTTGGAGTGAACATGGGAAAAAAAGTGTGAACTGGGCTAACAAACTTAATTGACGTTGGACATAGACATGAGTTTTAATGAATGGTGGCTATAGTAAAGATTACTACAAAAACTGACAAAGAGCAAGACGGCAGTGATATTGTTAGTGAAGGCTGACGAACATTTCACATAATATAGAACTGATGCTTAATTCCTTACTTCTGAAAATTGTGTAGCAGGAGATAGTGCCACATACAATTTACGTTCATCAATGCAAAGTTCGACAACGGCAGCTTCTCAAGAAACAGTAACCAACGGGCGGAGCTCACTAAAACATTTAATCGAAGATACATTGAGCTCAGAAATGAATCTCAGTACAAAATGATGGACCCAAAACCAAAATTTAAGTGTTAAGACACACGGTGTTGAAAAAAAAAAGAATGAACGAAAGTTTGTGCTGAAGTGTAATGACGATACCTACCTCAACGATCCGATTAAAGAGGAAGAGTTCACGTTAATTCTGACATAAAAGTTAGCGCTTGAAGTGTGTGAATAGTTGGCACTTATACCAAATTTGAATACTGGCCGGTGAGTTTAATACTCGTAATAGATGGAAATGAAGCCCTCAGCAGAAGAACGACAACGGAAAAGAAATAAGGACGAAAGTCAAAATTAACAATGCTGACCCAATACAAAGAGAAATTCAGAACAACGCCCCCCCCCCCCCCCCCCCGTCCACCACAACACCACAATGCTTTCCTTGATACCCAGCGCCGTTGATGTCACAGCTCATTGCACCGAGAAACTATCCATCGAAAATGGAATACAGCTCAAGATGTAAAAGTACAGTAAACGCAAGCAACTAGTGATGTGCTCATGACGGCTTTACAATGCTCTCCTTAGTCGCCAGATTTGTCGTTGTCACCTCACCTACATCTACATCTACATGATTACTCTCCACCGGCCGGTGTGACCGAGCGGTTCTGGGCGCTACAGTCTGGAACCACGCGGCCGCTACGGTCGCAGGTTCGAATCCTGTCTCGGGCATGTGTGTGTGTGATGTCCTTAGGTTAGTTAGGTTTAAGTAGTTCTAAGTTCTAGGGGACTGATGACCTTAGAAGTTAAGTCCCATAGTGCTCAGATCCATTTAAACCATTTTTTTTATTACTCTCCAATTCGCAACTAATTTCCTGGAAGAGGGTTCTCTGGACCACCTTTAAGCTACTCCCTTACTGTTCCACTCTCGAAGGCCGACTAAAAATGAACGCTTAAATCTTTCCGTCGTAGTTCCGATTTCTTTTATTTTATTCTGATGATGGTTTTTCCTACGTATGTGGGAGCCAGCAAAATATTTTCATGCTCTAAGGATAAAGTTGGTGACTGATATTTCATAAGAACCTCCTGCCGCACCGAAAATCGCCTTTGTTTTAAAGACTGCCACCCTAAATTCGTGTATCACATCCGTGGCACTCTCTCCTCTGTTTCGCGATAATACAAAACTTCATCGACGCTCTCCGTCTATCCTGTCTGATGCGCATCCCACATCGCATAGCTGTACCCCAAAAGAGGGCGCGCAAGAGTGTTGTAGATAGCTTTCTAGTACACCTGTTAAATTTTCTAAATGTTCTCCTAATAAATCGCAGTCTTTGGACTTTCCAATTTAAGTAATTCGTAATTGTAATCTCTAAGTATTTAATTGAGTATAAGCAGTTAGATTTGTGTGATTTACCGCGCTACTCAAATTTATCGCATTCGTTTCAGTGCTCATTTCAACAACTTCACATTTTTCATGATTCATAGTTAATTGACACTTTTTACGTCATTCAGACATCTTGTATACATCATTTTACATTTCGTTTTGATCATCTGGTGACTTTACACGATGTTAAATGACAGCATCACGTGCAAACAGACTAAGAGACTGCCTCCTACCTCGCTTCTGTAGATCAGAAACAACGGAGGGCCTATAACACTTTCTTCGGAAACGGCAGATATTATTTTTTTTTTTACGACGACTTTCCCTCACTTGCTACGAACTGTGACCTTTCTGACAGGAAGTCACGAATCCAGTCGCGAAAATTGAACGATACTCCATAGGCACGCAATTTATTTAGAAGTCGATACCACTCATTACTTGGTGTGAATAAAGAGGTAGTTGTGTTTCACAAGAACGATATTTTCTGAATACGGTTGGCTATTTATCTATAAATAGTGTTCTTCGAAGTGATTCATAATGTTCGAGCACAGTTTATGTTCCAAAATCCTACGGCAAATCGACGTTAGTGATAGGAGTCTGTAAATTAGCGGGTTATTCCTGTTTCCTTACTTGGGAATTGGTGTGATTTGTGCAGCTTTCCAGTGTTTGGATACGGATCTTCCTACGAGCGTGCCGTTGTATACGTTTGCTAAGTATGGATCTCGTATCAGTAAACTCTGAAAGGATTCTGACTGGTATACAATCTGGACCAGAAGCTTTGCCTCTCCTCATTGTTTTGATATGCTTCACTACAGCGAGGACATCTACTTCTAAGGTACTCATGTTGGCCGTTGTTTGTTCTAATTTAATTGTCTTCTTTTGTAAAAGAATTTCGGAAAACCGTGGCGCTGTTATCAATAATATGGCTATTGTTATGGCGCAATGAAATTACTACTTCCGTCTTGCCACTGGTGTACTTTACATAAGACCAGGATCTCACTGAGTTTTTTGTCAGATTTCGCAACGGGCTCCGTTGTGGAAACTATTAAAAGCATCTCGCATTAAAGTTTGCGCTGAATTTCGAGTTTCTCTAAAACTTCGTTAGTCTTGCAGATTTACCGGTCTTTAAATGTGGTATCCTTTTTTCGTTACTTCTGGATTAGTGTTCTGATCTGTTTTGTGTGCCATGGTTGGTCAGTACCACTTCTTGTTAATTTATTTGGTATATATATCCCCCAACCGCCTTCGATATTATTTCCATGAATTTAGGCCACATCTGGTCTACGCTCACATAGCCAGATCGGAAGGAATTAAGAGTGTCTGTTAGGTATTTTTAGAGTTTTTATCTGCTTTTTAGATAGATGTACGAGGTGCATTCAAGTTCTAAGGCCTCCGATTTTTTTCTAATTAACTATTCATCAGAAATCGATGAAACTGGCGTTACTTCTCGACGTAATCGCCCTGCAGACGTACACATTTTTCACAACGCTGACGCCATGATTCCATGGCAGCGGCGAAGGCTTCTTTAGGAGTCTGTTTTGACCACTGGAAAATCGCTGAGGCAATAGCAGCACGGCTGGTGAATGTGCGTCCACGGAGAGCCTTTCATTGTTGGAAAAAGCCAAAAGTCACTAGGAGCCAGGTCAGGTGAGTAGGGAGCATGAGGAATCACTTCATAGTTGTTATCACGAAGAAACTGTTGCGTAACGTTAGCCCGATGTGCGGGTGCGTTGTCTTGGTGAAACAGCACATGTGCAGCCCTTCCCGGACGTTTTTGTTGCAGTGCAGGAAGGAATTTGTTCTTCAAAACATTTTCGTAGGATGCACCTGTTACTGTAGTGCCCTTTGAAACGCAATAGGTAAGGATTACGCCCTCGCTGTCCCAGAACATGGACATCATCATTTTTTCAGCATTGGCGGTTACCCGAAATTTTTTTGGTGGCGGTGAATCTGTGTGCTTCCATTGAGCTAGCTGGCGCTTTGTTTCTGGATTGAAAAGTGGCATCCACGTCTCATCCATTGTCACAACCGACGAAAAGAAAGTCCCATTCATGCTGTCGTTGCGCGTCAACGTTGCTTGGCAATATGCCACACAGGCAGCCATGTGGTCGTCAGTCAGCATTTGTGGCACCCACCTGGATGACACTTTTCGCATTTTCAGGTCGTCATGCAGGATTGTGTACACAGAACCCACAGAAATGCCAACTCTGGAGGCGATCTGTTCAACAGTCATTCGGCGATCCCCCAAAACAATTCTCTCCACTTTCTCGATCATGTCGTCAGACCGGCTTGTGCGAGCCCGAGGTTGTTTCGGTTTGTTGTCACACGATGTTCTGCCTTCACTAAACTGTCGCACCCACGAACGCACTTTCGACACATCCATAACTCTATCACCACATGTCTCCTTCAACTGTCGATGAATATCAATGGGTTTCACACCACGAAAATTCAGAAAACGAATGATTGCACATCGCCATTTTAAGTATTTAAAGCAGTTCTCATTCTCGCCACTGGCGGTAAAATTCCAACTGCCGTACGGTGCTGCCATCTCTGGGACGTATTGACAATGAACGCGGCCTCATTTTAAAACAATGTACATGTTTCTATCTCTTTCCAGTCCGGAGAAAAAAAAATCGGAGGCCTTAGAACTTGAATGCACCTCGTATTTTCCGTTTAATTTTTGCATATTTCGATATTCAGTTTGGCTACAACTATCTTGTCGTCACTGATCCCTGTGTCTGTCATGGTGCTCCTTTTTTGGTCAGGATTATTTGTTGATAAGAGTTTAAGTACGTTTCTGCGATCATTTATACTTCACGTGGGCTCCTGAACAAGTAGTTCAAAAAAAAATTCCTGAGGGCTTCAGTAGGATTTCTGACGGCGTTTCATGCCTACCACTGATTTCAAACATGTATTTTCTCCAGCATATCGAGTGTACATTGAAGTTATCCCGAACTAGAATTGTATGAGTGGGGCTACATATTTGTAATAAATTTTGTTTTAACTGTTCAGCAATTGTTTCATCTGAGTCGGGTTGTCAAGAATAACCTCTAGCCATACTAACGCAGTCCTTAAAACTGAAGCCCTTTGCGCACTTTCCCGAGATCCTCTAACCCAAAAAAATTGGCCGGTCCCCTCCAAACAGCTGCCCTCTACCCGTGTAGCCGCTTCCTGTGTGTAGTGGACTTATGACCTCTTTAGTACTGCAAATATTTGTTTAATTGTGGATGGAGTATGGCTCAACTTCTAGGCAGGGTATTAAAAGCAGACCAACTAATGATTTGTTTACAACTGTATATTGTAGTGTATGTCACCAGTGTTTCGTGATTTGTAATAATTATTTTTTAGTTACATATGTGACTCGACCAATTCAAAGGTATGTAAATATAAATATTACTGTATAAGTAGGATATAAATTGTATGGAAAATTAATTAATTTTTTCAAAGGAGTTCCAAACAATCATTGCACAATATGAGATAAAATGAAACTGTTTTGGGATAGTAAAATGGCTTGTGACAGAAATATGCTTCCCAATGGAATATTTTTAATAGTGATACAAAACTAAAACTGCACATGATACATCTTCAGACCCATCGCTTTGACATATGTGTGTTTCTTACACAAACATACTCTCCTGGAAATTGAAATAAGAACACCGTGAATTCATTGTCCCAGGAAGGGGAAACTTAATTGACACATTCCTGCGGTCAGATACTCACATGATCACACTGACAGAACCACAGGCACATAGACACAGGCAACAGAGCATGCACAATGTCGGCACTAGTACAGTGTATATCCACCTTTCGCAGCAATGCAGGCTGCTATTCTCCCATGGAGACGATCGTAGAGATGCTGGATGTAGTCCTGTGGAACGGCTTGCCTTGCCATTTCCACCTGGCGCCTCAGTTGGACCAGCGTTCGTGCTGGACGTGCAGATCGCGTGAGACGACGCTTCATCGAGTCCCAAACAAGCTCAATGGGGGACAGATCCGGAGATCTTGCTGGTCAGGGTAGTTGACTTACACCTTCTAGAGCACGTTGGGTGGCACAGGATACATGCGGACGTGCATTGTCCTGTTGGAACAGCAAGTTCCCTTGCCGGTCTAGGAATGGTAGAACGATGGGTTCGATGACGGTTTGGATGTACCGTGCACTATTCAGTGTCCCCTCGACGATCACCAGTGGTGTACGGCCAGTGTAGGAGATCGCTCCCCACACCATGATGCCGGGTGTTGGCCCTGTGTGCCTCGGTCGTATGCAGTCCTGATTGTGGCGCTCACCTGCACGGCGCCAAACACGCATACGACCATCATTGGCACCAAGGCAGAAGCGACTCTCATCGCTGAAGACGACACGTCTCCATTCGTCCCTCCATTCACGCCTGTTGCGACACCACTGGAGGCGGGCTGCACGATGTTGGGGCGTGAGCGGAAGACGGCCTAACGGTGTGCGGGACCGTAGCCCAGCTTCATGGAGACGGTTGCGAATGGTCCTCGCCGATACCCCAGGAGCAACAGTGTCCCTAATTTGCTGGGAAGTGGCGGTGCGGTCCCCTACGGCACTGCGTAGGATCCTACGGTCTTGGCGTGCATCCGTGCATCGCTGCGGTCCGGTCCCAGGTCGACGGGCACGTGCAAATTCCGCCGACCACTGGCGACAACAGCGATGTACTGTGGAGACCTCACGCCCCACGTGTTGAGCAATTCGGCGGTACGTCCACCCGGCCTCCCGCATGCCCACTATACGCCCTCGCTCAAAGTCCGTCAACTGCACATACGGTTCACGTCCACGCTGTCGCGGCATGCTACCAGTGTTAAAGACTGCGATGGAGCTCCGTATGCCACGGCAAACTGGCTGACACTGACGGCGGCGGTGCACAAATGCTGCGCAGCTAGCGCCATTCGACGGCCAACACCGCGGTTCCTGGTGTGTCCGCTGTGCCGTGCGTGTGATCATTGCTTGTACAGCCCTCTCGCAGTGTCCGGAGCAAGTATGGTGGGTCTGACACACCGGTGTCAATGTGTTCTTTTTTTCATTTCCAGGAGTGTAGCATCCATTGCTTTTACAGTAGTAGCTATGAAATTTGTCTATTTACGATGCAATCTGATTCAGTTTGGGATTTCTTCTATCTTTCGCTTACGCTGATACATGACACTACTTCAGTATACACATGTCAGTTTCGCTGTATGGAAGTACTACTCCACTTTCAGCCGTCTGTGAAACTGGTACTATGGATATTCGTGAGTTAGTTTACATATACCTGCGTAAATACTTTTTGTATATCCATATACATGTTTTGCTTCCTTCTCACATTCATTTTCATTATTACATGTGTGACACAGCAGTTCCACTCTGTCAGTGAAACATAGCTCCCGTAATTCGCTGCTTACATAATACCACACTGCTTTCGGATGAATACATGAAGTTAATTTTTCTGTCTTTTGCTACTTTTATATTTAAAAAATGCTTCATTATTAATGGATAATCTGTGATTACATTTTCTCATTATCACTACGCAACTTAGATCGTTTTACAGTCATACTTATGTACGTATTTACATTCTGATTAAAGCTATGACACAAAGCGCACATTAATTACGTTCACTGAATTCACATTTATTGTTACAAAAATTTTTTGTATGCACATTGTCCAATAATTAATAGTAAAAGTGCATTTACGGTGTCTACTGCTTTTAGCTAGCGTGCTGTAGTTGGTAAAGGTTCGCATGTTAAATGACGACGAATCATGAGTCGGTTGTGGGTAGCTAATCACAACACTCGTTCATAATTTCCTATGATTTTTAAATGAAGTTAGTTGGCAATATACAACGGCAGGTATATCCATTGCTATCTAACAACGAATAGATGTTAAGTAGCGCTTTCTTTCAGCTGTAGCGAAATGTGAGCAAGTGTTAAGGAGAAGTAATGTGGCAAATTTTTCTGTGCTAACTTGGAGTCGAAACCCCGCACGTATCGTCGTTATTTACCACACACAAAGATATGTTATCGTATTTGTTCTTAGCAGAAGCTGCGTGTGGCATCTTTGAGCTGGAAATGATATCATGAAAACTTCTGTATCTGACTGTGAGTCTAAATTGTCACCCGTATTCATTGCAGCAATGCAGGTAGACATCTTAAAAATATATTTCACCAGCAGTTACTTATGCGCATGCTAGATGTTAAACCGATCGGATTGATTAATATTTTTATGCCAGACTAGGGTTCGAACCCAGACACAAGCCTTAAGTGAAGTCTTTAAGGAGTTTAGAATCTTGAGGACACAATGAAACCACGAAAAGTTCGTCTCAAGGGAGTAAAATCTTGCTGAAAGGAAGATCTGAACTCGAATCTCAGACCAGCACCGATATTTTAGACACTTTAATTTTAAACAGTATAATAAATTATTGGCCAGCAAGCTTACAAGACGACCGGTTTTGTTAAATAAGATTTCTGGCGAAAGAAAGCTTACTAGAGTGGGTCGTAGAAAGCAGCAGAGAACAGATTACGTTGACCAACCTCCTCATAATATCTGAATACAGAGGTTTTCTTACGAACCTACTAAGAAGGTCAACAGAATCACGATACAAGTCGTGATGAATGATAAGGAAGCCACCAACAGCCGCATATTCAGGGTAAGTATGCCGCAAAGCTGATGAGCTGGGCACTGACTGCGTGCCAGGCGCCAGAAGCGGCGCAGCTCTACCACTTCCTTGCTGCTGAGGGGCGAACACAGTTGTAGCCGACACAGGATAGGGTCCGTTTGCACAGCTTCCACTGACAGAGCGTGCGAAGCTGCTATTAATATTACCACCAGTGAAGATCGAAGTAATAGAAACAAAATTTGAATCACAAGAGGCTTTCGCTGTTGCTGTAATACGATTATGCAGCTGCATCCCGAGTGAAGGCGATCATTGCTGTCACTATGAACTGTACCAAGAACGTATGGTCGGTTGACAGTACCTCCTGGGACAGATTGCACAGCGTGGAGTAGACGCTTCTCAGAGCGCGATAACGAATTGTGAGTGGTCGCTGTTGGCACCTCTCTGGCGCCGTAGCCTTCAGACAGTCATTCATCTGGCGCAAGTCACTCCTTATCAGAACAACGAAACCGATGTACCTGAAGGCGGCTGTTGGTACAGTACCAGCTGTGATGAAAAAGCATCCGTACGTCCAGTAAAACCCGTGCGCCAGATGTTCCAGCACCATAGCAGCTGCAAGCAGAGCGAGAGTCACCACGTACGCAACCTCGCAAAAAATCTTTTCTGCCGCGCCGGAGAAACGTCGAGGCCCAAGGATGCCGCTGTCCCGATAAGACAATAGAATAAGCATCCTCTGGTACCTGCAGGTACTTTGAAACAGAGCTGCAGTGACCGTCATAATCACCACGGCGCACTGCGTCACCCAAGTGGCGACCAGCCATATGAAGCTGACGGTGGTGTCGTCTACAGTACTAACAGTAAGCAGTCCCCTTGCCATAGTTGCTGTTGTCGTCAGGTTAACGATGAGAACAACCGCAGCGTACAGTGTACGTGTCTGTTGTAGCTCACACCTATCAGTATCCACGGTGAATGCCGACAGCCCGAAAACCTTGCAGACCGTGTGATATCTTGCTAATGATCCTAAGAGTTCTCTTCTGTTCACCATTTGAACACCGATTAGCCCTGTAACAGAAAGAAACATTCTATTTTATAGTTAGCAGAACGAACCAGTTATTTTAGGAACCAAACTAACGTACGATATTCGCCGTATAACGGACCATCAGGTAAACCCAGCCACAAGAAAGCACCTAAACGTCAAACACGTTTTTGTAAATACACGTTTCCGTAAGTCGTCATAAGACAGCAGGAGTGACCAAAAGGCTTGATTTAAACCGCCGCATAAATTATTATTCGGAGTCTCTGAGGAATCTTCAAAGTAGTTCTCTTTAGTACATAGTACCACCGATAGATGGAAATAAAGCTTAATCCGACCTCTAATCCAGAAGTAGTAGCCAAAACAAAAATGCGACGTCAAACAGATCAGCATATTTTTCGTAGTGTCAAAAACCGTGGAGTACGTTGATCATAAACAGCTGCTTGATTACTTTGACACTTAGAACTTAGGCAGTAAATCGAAATCGTGCTTCTCAATGCCTCAGAGTATATGTCCTGCTTTAGACTGGCACTTTTGAGATGAACTGTGGCGCTGCACAATTTGAGAAAAGTGTTGGTTTCTAAATCTTGCTTTTCAATGTAAAAAGAACACATTCTTCAAACAGTAAACTTAAATGTGTCTACAGTTACTGGGGAAAAGATATAAATAACACACATAAATCTGCAATCCTTCCAGGCAGTTGCCACTAAAGATAAAGTGTTCAGAGTGGTTAGTCATTGTCATATAGTCTACCACGGACACCACAAAATCATGAAGAAGATTCCAGCGTAGGGGTCGAAACGTCGACTGCAGAGAAAAAGTATGTCAGAGCCTAACTACCCAGAAAATTTTACATTCGGCTTCAGCACATGTATAGATCTGAATAGACATGATGGTAAAAACTGCTATTGGTAATTTGTAGTCTCTCAAAAACCAACCCTACCAAAAAATATCGAAAGAACTCAGTGAAGACATAATGGACATCTGCAGAAGAGAGTACCTTACTCTCGCTTACACACAATCAAAAAACTGAGAAAACGTGTAACCACTTAAAACAAAAACGTGTACTGTTATTAGTCATACAGAATCTCTGTTAGTGGGATATAGATGATCACATCACAAATAGCGGAAATTTCGTAGTATCTGGCTACCAAAATATACTTCGGTAAGATATCTTGGTAACCTACAGCTTCATCGTGTTAGTTACAATTTTGGAGGATATGGCCAGGTAAGTCACTGAGTTTCGCCCTCTCTTCCTTCTTCATTGTTATACTAAATACAGCTGTCCTCTTCTCGAATATAAAATCACTGTTACCATTTTACAATTACAATATAGTAGTACTTATATACAACATTTTGTAATTTTCCAATCTATAACTATTGGGTGGGGACTAAGGATGGCGGCGGAGAATGTGCTGACATAAAATCACAGTCTTTTTTTTTTTCATCAGCGGTATCAAATCGCAGCTGAGACTGATACGCATGTCATATTCAACTGATGTCAGCATTAGCAATTCATTATCTCCATGGTCTTTCCAGCAATGACAAGCTGCTCCATAAGCTGAAGTCAACAAGGGGAGGCGTGGGGAGGGAAAAAGACGGGGTGGGGAGGAGGGCACGGGAGGGGAAGAGGGAGCTCTGAACTGCCCCTCTCCCTCCCCCCGCCCTCTTGCATAGCCACGCACCTCACGCCCTCGCTTTGCAGTTCTATTTGCATTACTGCCTTCCTAAAATACATTTAACGTTGGTAACTATTTTTCCCCTTATTGTGGGCTAGCAGCAGCATAACAGGCCGCTCTAGAGCCTACAAAAAAGTTAAGAAAACATTATGAGAATAGAAACAAACAATAAAAATTGGTGATAAAACAGTGACATTGTAAAAATCTGTAAAAAGGAGGAAGTTGTGGAGCTTGAAATATAAAGAAACTGTGTTGATCATGTGGTCGAAGATACACAGTAAGTAGACAGGCACAGTTAAAAAACACGGCGACAGTCTGTTTCTGTTCTCACGAGATAAAAAAGAAAAAAACACAACTAGCGACAGTATGGTGACTGTTCGCAACATTGACAGGGGACGCACAACACTGAACATTCACTTACAACAGCACTATAGAGGCGACACGGCGGCAGATGGGAGCAAGGGGAGGACCTGGACCAATGAGGAGGAAGAAAGGGGGTAGGAGAGGAAAAGAAAAAAGTGGGGAGCCAATGGAGGTAGAGGAAGTAGCAAAAGGGGGCGGCTGGTTGGACGTGAGGAGGAGTGGGGAAAGCAATGGAGGGGAAAGCCAAAGGACTCAGGGGAGAGAAGGGAGTCATAGAGAGGGTAGGCAGGGAGAAAGCAGGGTGGAAGGGGGGGAGAGGGAGCCTGGAAAAAGGACAGAGGAAGGAAGGGGGAGGTGAGGATCAGAGTTAATCGGAGGATAAATGGAGGGAGAGAAGGCATCATTCAGGAGGGGGAGTTGACGGCAGCCAGCTTGGGAAATGGGATGAAGGGTGTAGAGGTGGAGGGTAGGCGGGACACAACGGTACAGGCACAGCAGAGGTCAGAGGTCGGAGAGGAGAAGAGCAATCAGGGGATGAGGGGATCAAGTCGGTGGGAGGTGTAGAGGGCAGATATGTTTGAGGAAAAGGAGCAGATGGGGGAAAGGAATCAGATCACAGAGGATCCATGTGAGGGACGTGATACATGTACAGAAGGTGAGGTAGAGTCCATGGTGCTCAAGGATCTGGAGGGGCTTATAGAATTTGTGAGGGGGGGGGACAGATATCCAGGGGGACTGGCATGGGATGGATTAAGGATTTGTAGGTGTGGAGGATGGTAGAGGGGTTCAACCCCCATGTCTGGCCAGAGGGGAGTTTAAGGAGTCAGAGGTGGTTGTGGGCTTTGGATTGGATAGAGCAGATATGGGGGATCCAGGTGATGTGGCGGTCAATGGTTAGTCCAGGGTAGGTGACGGTGGGAGAGAGGCAGACAGGATGAATGCAGATGGTAAGGGTAGAATCAAGGAGATGGAAGGAGCGAGTTGTACAACCTCTGAAGGATTCATTTTAAGGAGCCACTAGTGACACTGTGTGGCAAAAAGGTCAATGTGATTCTGGAGAAGGTGTTGGGACTGTTGAAAGGTAGGATTGAGGGCAAGGAAGGTGGTGTCATCGGCATACTGGAGGAGGTTCAAATGGTTCAAATGGCTCTGAGCACTATGGGACTTAATATTTGAGGTCATCAGTCCCCTAGAACTTAGAACTACTTAAACCTAACTAACCTAAGTACATCACACACATCCATGCCCGAGGTAGGATTCGAACCTGCGACTGTAGCGGTCGCGTGGTTCCAGACTGCAGCGCCTAGAACCGCTTGGCCACACCAGCCGGCCAGCAGGAGGTGGACTGGAAGGGGTGGTTTTGGTATATCTGCCGTGTCCAGGAGGTAGAGGAGAGGGGAGAGGACAGACTCCTGGGGCACACCCTCAGAGAGGAATAGAAGGTGCAGGAATCGGCGTTATGGAGGGTAATGTAGGAGGGGCGGCGGAAGAGGAAGGAGGCAATCAGATGGATATAGTCAATAGGAAGGACGTAGGTCTGAAGCTGAAACAGGAGACTGGGATATCACGCCGTCATAGGCCTCTCCAAGGTCGAGGGAAACAAAAATGGCTGAGGGACAGGAGTTAAGCTGAAGGGAGTGGAGGTGAGTGAGGCATAGGAGTTGGTCATCAGCAGAGAAGGAAGGTCGAAAGCCACATTGGGCGTTGGGGAGGAGGTGGGGTTTGTGGCGGTGGTGATGGATGTGCCAGGTAAGGATGGATTCCAAGAGCTAGCTGAACACTGAGTGAGACATAAAGGGCGTTAGGAGGAGGCATCAGATGGAGGCTTGTTGGGTTTGGAGAACATCAGGATATGGGAGGTCTTCCACAGGTTAGGGTAGTAGCCAGTGGCAAGGATTACACTGTAATGTTGTAGAGGGTGCCAACGACTGCAAGGAAGAAGGGAACGCAGTGTTTGAGATGGCAGTAGGTAATAGAGTCATGCCCAGTAGCGGTCTTGCCTTTAGAGCAGAGAGTGAGACTGATCTCCTGTGTAGTGATTGGAGCATTAAGTTCAGATGGTGGTGTGTGGCCCAAGTACTGAAAGTTAGGAGTAAGGGGAGGAACGGAGGTATCTGTATGTTCGATGACGGTGGGAAAAAGGGAATAGTCAAATTGGGGATCATCTGGAATGGAAATGACATTGGATAGGTGGGAGGCAAAGTGGTTGGCCTAACTGAGGTTGTCAGGAAAGAGACTGACATCAAGGAGGAGAGTGTACTGTGGGGTGGGGCAGTTCCCAGTAAGGCGGTGGAAAGCAGACCAATACTTGGAAGAGTTTATTGGGACCTTGGCGTTGAGTTGTGTGCATGTCTGTCGCCAGGCAAGGTGTTTCTTCACAGTAAGCTTGTTATGGATTTGTCGTTGTAATTGTCGATGGTGGATGAGTGCAGAGGAAGGAATGGTAGAGGTGACAGGGTTTACAAAGGAGAAAGACAGCTTGTGGGGGCAGGGCTGGGAAGTGAAGGTGGATGGCTTTCATAGGGATATGAGTGGCTACAGCCTCAGAGAAAGTCTGTTGGAGGAAGGCAGCGGTGCAGGAGATGTCGTTTGGAGGGTAGGGTCGTGGCTTTCGACCTGGATGTTGGTGGAGTCCCAGGAGGCATACTAGTTGGCTCAGGAGTAGTCGTGGACTAGTTTAGGAGGAATGTTAGGCCGAGGAACAGGTTGGGGATAGCGACCATCAGAGATAGTGAGGAGGATGGGGGCATGGTCACTGCCAATTAGGGACAAGATATCCGCAGTGATGCAGCCAAGGAGGTTGGGAGAGGCTAGGATCACATTGGAAGTTGTGTTGGAGATGGTCTGGGTGTGTTGGGGGAGGGGAACCAGGTCTCCATGGAGAGTGGTGATAAACTGATACCACCACTGGAGTTCGGCAGGAGCACGGTTGTGGATATTGAGGTCGGCGGCAATCATGTAGGCGCAGAAGGTGTGGTCAATGAGGGACAGGAAATCGCACAGAATGGTGGTACGAGGGCGGATATAGATGGTGGCACATGTGACGGTAAGGGTGGGGAAGAAGAGGCTGTGGGTGAGATGCTCAGCAGGATTGTTAAGGAGAGGTTGGGGCCGAAAATGAAGATGCTTGAGGTGGCCGATAGCAGCCCCACCACGCGCCAGGGGTACGGGTTATAGGTGCAGTGCAAGGTGTAAGGAGCTGTGGACGTTACTAACTTTGTTTTTCAAGCTGTATTCATTCGCCAAGGAATACTCGAATGAGTAGACGGCATGTTTCTTTATAAATAACTAAAAACCAACATTGTTGTATAAACTACCGATAAAGGAGTTTGTATTCTTATTTGTCGAAAATGAGTTTTTTACCTTAAATACTATCCCACAAACTCTGCAAAGGTAAAAAACAGCAAGTCCACTTTCACATCCTGCTTGCTCTATCACCAGCAGATTGCTGCACTGTAAAATCGATAATACTTTACAAATAATTAAAAACCAAAATTTGAGTAGAAAACATAAATAACGAATTCACATATGTTGGACAACAGTTTTATCTCAAGTACCATCCCATAAACTCAGAAAACTTGAAATAATAGCAAATCTCAGTTCCTGCTATCACCAGCAGATGGCTGCACTGTAAAATCGCGATCATAGATCATTCTTTGTAGCACACCAATAAATGGCTTCAACAGTAATTAAAAAACGTACCAGAGTCGTAAATTCCGTATTTTCCTCATGTAAGAGTTGAAAAAACTTTAAAATGTTAACAAAATACGTTGGCATCGCGACCAAGTGCGATGTTTAGATTGCTTGTTGAGCTTAACGCATGAAAAATAACGCTTGATATCACAATATTGTAAAAAACGTCTGTAATGTAAAAGAAAATGAGAGTTAATTTCCGCACATACCCATATTCGTTAAATAAGTTCCTAAAATTTTGAAATAATCGCCCGAATGGTATACTTCAACAGAACACATTTGCGAATGTAGGCCCGAAATCTTCGATGTCGTGGAACTACCCTGAGTGTCATTGTAACCGCAGAAAAATACGTGTTAGCTAAACAGGAAAATAGACAGATCACATGGAACCACTCACAACACACTCTCAAATTAAATATTTGTGACGCAGTGCAAAACATAAGATACTTACATCACTTGTTGAGATTAATACACGAGAAACGCTGTTTGCTGCCACAATATTGCAAAAAACGGCTGCAGTGTAACGGAAAGCGTCAGTTGATTCACACACACACACACACACACACACACACATACCGTGCAACAATCTTATTAGTAAAGGAAGGAAAGTATTACTTAGGCAACACAAGGACATGTACACGACTAAAGACGGTGACAGAGAGAAACTGTCTGAGACGGAATCTCAGAAAACAACGACGTAGCATAATACTCGTATATTGCTATGCGTCTTACACTTTTTTTTTTTTTTTTTTTTTTGGTCATCAGTCTACTGACTGGTTTGATGCGGTCCGCCACGAATTCCTTTCCTGTGCTAACCTCTTCATCTCAGAGTAGCACTTGCAACCTACGTCCTCAATTATTTGCTTTACGTATTCCAATCTCTGTCTTCCTCTACAGTTTTTGCCCTCTACAGCTCCCTCTAGTACCATGGAAGTCATTCCCTCATGTCTTAGCAGATGTCCTATCATCCTGTCCCTTCTCCTTATCAGTGATTTCCACATATTCCTTTTACTGCCTAGGTAGCAGAATCCCTTAACTTCATTGACTTCGTGACCATTAATCGCGATGTTAAGCTTCTCGCTGCTCTCATTTCTACTACTTCTCATTACCTTCGTCTTTCTCCGATTTACTCTCAAACCATACTGTGTACTCATTAGACTGTTCATTCCGTTCAGCAGATCATTTAATTCTTCTTCACTTTCACTCAGGATAGCAATGTCATCAGCGAATCGTATCATTGATATCCTTTCACCTTGTATTATAATTTTACTCATGAACCTTTCTTTTATTTCCATCATTGCTTTCTCGATGTACAGATTGAAGAGCAGGGGCGAAAGGCTACAGCCTTGGCTTACACCCTTCTTAATACGAGCACTTCGTTCTTGATCGTCCACTCTTATTATTCCCTCTTGGTTGTTGTACATATTGTATAAGACCCGTCTCTCCCTATAGCTTACCCCTACTTTTTTCAGAATCTCGAACAGCTTGCACCATTTTATATTGTCGAACGCTTTTTCCAGGTCGACAAATCCTATGAAAGTGTCTTCATTTTTCTTTAGCCTTGCTTCCACTGATCGTCACATAGCGTATTCTCAATTTTCTTTTCCATTCTTCTGTATATTTATTCTTGTAAGCAGCTTCGATGCATGAGCTGTTAAGCTGATTGTGCGATAATTCTCGCACTTGTCAGCTATTGCCGTCTTCGGAATTGTGTGGATGATGCTTTTCCGAAAGTCAGATGGTATGTCGCCAGACTCACGTATTCTACACACCAACGTGAATAGTCGTTTTGTTGCCACTTCCCCCAATGATTTTAGAAATTCTGATGGAATGTTATCTATCCCTTCTGCCTTATTTGACCGTGAGTCCTCCAAAGCTCTTTTAAATTCCGATTCTAATACTGGATCCCCTATCTCTTCTAAATCCACTCCTGTTTCTTCTTCTATCACATCAGACAAATCTTCATCCTCATAGGGGCTTTCAATGTATTCTTTCCACCTATCTGCTCTCTCCTCCGCATTTAACAATGGAATTCCCGTTGCACTCTTAATGTTACCACCGTTGCTTTTAATGTCACAAAAGGTTGTTTTGACTTTCCTGTATGCTGAGTCTGTCGTTCCGACAATCATATCTTTTTCGATGTATTTACATTTTTCCTACAGCCATTTCGTCTTAGCTTCCCTGCACTTCCTATTTATTTCATTCCTCGAAAATGGTTCAATGGCTCTGAGCACTGTGGGACTCAACTGCTGAGGTCATTAGTCCCCTAGAACTTGGAACTACTTAAACCTAACTAACCTAAGGACATCACAAACATCCATGCCCGAGGCAGGATTCGAACCTGCGACCGTATCGGTCTTGCGGTTCCAGACTGCAGCGCCTTTAACCGCACGGCCACTTCGGCCGGCTTTCATTCCTCAGCGACTTGTATTTCTGTATTCCTGATTTTCCCGGAACATGTTCGTACTTCCTCCTTTCATCAATCAACTGAAGTATTTCTTCTGTTACCCCTGGTTTCTTCGCAGCTACCTTCTTTGTACCTATGTTTTCCTTCCAAACTTCTGTGATGGCCCTTTTTAGAGATGTCCATTCCTCTTCAACTGTACTGCCTACTACGCTATTTCTTATTGCTGTATCTATAGCGTTAGAGAACTTCAATCGTATCTCGTCATTCCTTAGTACTTCCGTATCCCACTTCTTTGCGTATTGATTCTTCCTGACTAATGTCTTGAACTTCAGCCTACTCTTCATCACTACTATATTGTGATCTGAGTCTATATCTGTTCCTGGGTACGCCTTACAATCCAGTATCTGATTTCAGAATCTCTGTCTGACCATGATGTAATCTAATTGAAATCTTCCCGTATCTCCCGGCCTTTTCCCAGTATACCTCCTCCTCTTGTGATTCTTGAACATCGTATTCGCTATTACTAGCTGAAACTTGTTACAGAACTCAATTAGTCTTTCTCCTCTTTCATTCCTTGTCTCAAGCCCATATTCTCCTGTAACCTTTTCTTCTACTCCTTCCCCTACAACTGCATTCCAGTCGCCCATGACTATTAGATTTTCGTCCCCCTTTATATACTGCATTACCATTTCAATATCCTCATACACTTTCTCTATCTGTTCATCTTCAGCTTGCGACGTCGGCATGTATACCTGAACTATCGTTGTCGGTGTTGGTCTGCTGTCGATTCTCATTAGAACAACCCGGTCACTCAACTGTTCACAGTAACACACCCTCTGCCCTACCTTCCTATTCATAACGAATCCTACACCTGTTATACCATTTTCTGCTGCTGCTGATATTACCCGATACTCATCTGACCAGAAATCCTTGTCTTCCTTCCACTTCACTTCACTGACCCCTACTATATCTAGATTGAGCCTTTGCATTTCCATTTTCAGATTTTCTAGTTTCCCTACCACGTTCAAGCTTCTGACATTCCACGCCCCGACTCGTAGAACGTTATCGTTTCGTTGATTATTCAATCTTTTTGTCATGGTAACCTCCCCCTTGGCAGTCCCCTCCCGGAGATCCGAATGGGGGACTATTCCGGAATCTTTTGCCAATGGAGAGATCATCATGACACTTCTTCAATTACAGGCCACATGCCCTGTGGATACACGTTACGTGTCTTTAATGCAGTGGTTTCCATTGCCTTCTGCATACTCATGTCGTTGATCATTGCTGATTCTTCCGCCTTTAGGGGCAGTTTCCCACCCCTAGGACAAGAGAGTGCCCTGAACCTCTATCCGCTCCTCCGCCCTCTTTGACAAGGTCGTTGGCAGAATGAGGCTGACTTCTTACGCCGGAAGTGTTTGGCCGCCAATGCTGATTATTTATCAAAAATTTAGGCAGTGGCGGGGATCGAACCCGGGACCGAAGACGTTTTGATTATGAATCAAAGACGCTACCCCTAGACTACCATGAATAAAATATTTCCCCATTGAAATAATTCGTGTAACTCATTAAGAAATGTTTATTGTAATATAAACAAGACCATTACAAAAATTCGATTTCGTACGCCTTGCAGACACACAGTTCCAATAATACGCGTTACGCCTGACGCAAGACATTTATGACTACCCTTCACTGCTATAAATGCGAACAAAATGCCACAAAACATATTACAGTGATGCTATCCTCTGTAATGTGTAGTTATGTAGAAGCCGATGTGGCCGTAGTAGTTTCCAGCCAGGTAATACAATTTTTGGTAACGTGACTGGTCAGTTTATAAAACCTACAAGATGCCTACTAATAACGTTGTCCGCTCCTGGGCATGTAATTTGACATATATAGCGTACTATATAAATGTTATTCCACAAATGGAGGTCGACCATTTTAAACAGTCAACCCTAACTGTCTTATCGTATAGCACCCCCTAGAAGCCGCTATATTCCCGAAGCTAGCTGGCGCCGTTAATATCCATTTATAGTGTTGTTTCGTAAGGCGGAATACGTGCGCTCTATATAAATCAATGGCGTCATGGCATATTCCGCAAAAATGACCAGGAATAATAATTTTAAAAGTGTGTTAACCTCAATTGCCAATGTAAGCATTGCACTTTGCACTGTCTCGGAAATATTTTATTTGAGGGTGTGCCAAGGTAGTTACATACAGCCTGTCTATTTGCGTGCTTAGCTAACACTTACTTTACTGCTGCTATAACTATGGCCAGGGTAGTTTTATGACATCAAAATTTTAGGCATACATACTCAAATGTGAACTGTTGGAACCTACCATTAGGACGAATATTTCATAACTTTGGGCACTAATTTGACGAATATAAGTCGAAATTAGCTCACATTCTCTTTTACAACTCGCATGAATTTTTGCAGTACTGTGAAATCACACAGTGTTTCTCGAGTATTAACCGCAACAAGTAATGTAAAAATCGCACTTTTCACGCTACCGACGTATTTTGCAGACATTTAAGACCTTTTTCAAGGTGTTATATGCAGAAAATAATTAATTTACGACTCTGATGAGTTTGTTTCAAATGAGTTTGTTGACGGGGTGCAAAGGTCTATCTGTGGTCGTGATTTTACAGTGTAGCCACCTCCTTTTACACTCATAATTCCGGCTCTCGTGACGTCTAGCGGCGGATTTCACATTACATAGGGTTGTCCGTGTACTATTGGTCACATAGCGTACGTCTTATAAGAGCACAGTGTATTTGACAGTTGTACTCACTGGCGTGGCATGCGCTAGCTGGTGAGTGTTACCCTTCAGTGTTTATCGATGAGTTCGCACGGGATAACGCGGAATCGGAGCAGAAGCACATTCTCGTTGTGGGCGCTGGATAGTTCGGCTCCGTTAGAATGTTCTTTATAATCAAGTAAATGTGATTATATGCAGTTCCATTGTCGGAAGAGGCCAACGAGGGAGTGAAATTATCATTTAAAACTATGATTGATGGGGTTACAGGAAGCATAGTTTATTCCAGTTGTTCAACCCAGAAAATAAAGTATTGCTACAAGAAGCACTCAAGGCTTCACTGCTTCAGAAAGACGAATAAGGGGGGAAAAGGAAGAACAAGAAGATTTTACTTTTAATACTAGAGTAGGTGGTGGAAATAAGAAAAAGGGCTGTAATATGTAACAATATAGTATATGCAAATTAGTAATGGTATCTGGTAGCAGTTTCAGCTATCACAACCATAATATTCCGTTTCCGCCACTAGAGGCAGCAGAAATCATGGCCATGAGTAGATACATTTTCTTTAACCTCCACAAGCTGTTGCAAGCTTGTATCCAATAATTTTTTACAGATTAGAATACTTTTTCTACTTTACGGATTAGTTATTGAACTGAAACTAAAAATTTTAATCTTAGCTATTTGGAACTGTTTATCGAAAGTGTGGTTTCACTGATTAGTTTCGGAAATCGCGCTAGGTGGAAATATGAAACACACTAGTCCATATTACAATCCTTCTTTTGGATTGTATGTGTCACCATGCTGACAAGCAGGTTACATCGTGAAAAAAGGGCAATGCGTTAGAAATAACCCACTGAAGATATGGTTCTAGGAATAATGGCTGTTAGGGATAAAACTAGAACTCTAAATGAAACAGCAAGATGTTTCAGTATACCATAAGCTACATTCTTTATAAACGAGGCTAGAAACGATATAGATGCAAATACTTTAACGTGCAGTGATACAAGTATCATTAAGGCCATAAATACATTGACGAAAAAAAATCGCAACACCAAAAAGGTTGGCTAATGAAATTTCGTGGACACATTGGTCTAGGTAACATATTTAAGAGATAAACATCGCAAGAGCATGGGTTAATGTAACCACGAGACAACCATTGCAGATGTGGAATGCTGGTATATGAATGACCACTGAAACTGTCAGAATTTTGATTGTAAGAGTGCTAACGTACATGCATCGTCTTGTACAGGTGCCGGATGTAGGTTTGTGGGATGGATTTCCATGCCTATTGCACTTGGTCGGTCAATACAAGGATGGGCAAGGCTGTTTGTGTATGACACTGCAGTTGTCGTCCAATGATGTCCCTTATGTGCTCGACTGGAGATAGATCTGCTGACTGAGAAGGCCAAGCAAATATCGACACTCTGTAGAGCTTGTTGGGGAACAACAGCGGTATGTAGGCAAGCGTTGTCCTGTTTGAAAACACCCTCTGGAATGATGTTCAGGAATTGTAGCATAGCAGGTAGAATCGCCAGACTGACGTACGAATTTGCAGTCAGGGTGCGTCGGACCACAACGATAGTGCTGCTGCTACCATTACAAATCGCACACCAGACTACAGGGTGAGTTACTAACTATTGCCACCTTGAGTAACTCGGAAATTTTGATAGGAGCTGAAAAGTTTGTGGGACAAAAGTTACATGGGACAACGGAGGCCATAATATGAAGTTGGCTTTTTGTTTCTAGGTGGGGTCGCGTCAGAGATATGAAGGTCAGATTTGTCTTTTTAAATGGGATGCTATAGTTTGGTACGTATTTTCTAATAGCGACTATCGAGACGGATCCCATGATGTGTAACAGTAAGGTCTTAGAAGGTCAATGAGGGTTAAAAAGGTGGCATGAATGTCCATTTGCAGAAGGTGTTCAAAGTGATGACCATTGGTATCAACGCTGTGCAGCAATCTTCTTATCACGGACTGAATGGTATTCCTTATCACCTCGGCATTTATCGAAGCACATGCTCTGACAATTCTCTCTCGTATATCTTCAGGTGTAATCGGAACGTCTTAATAAACAATGAAAAAAATCCAGAGGCGTCAAGTCTGACACATCTCCTCCGCGTCCAGTCTAACGATTCGGGAACTGTATCTGATACTCCTATCTAGCCATCAGCGAAAAATGTGTCGGACACCCATCGTGTTCATACCACATTCTGTTCCTTGTTCCTAACGGTATTTCTTCCAATAACAGACATAATGTTTCTTGCAGGTATGTGGTGTGCTTCCTACCATTAAGATTTCTTTCGATGAATTTTATTTATTTATTTATTTCGGCCCGCCACGAATCTCTCTCCTGTGCTAACCTCTTCCTCCCAGAGTAGCACTTGCAAACTACGTCCCCAATTATTTGCTGGATGTATTCCAATCTCTGTCTTCCTCTACAGTTTTTGCCCTCTACATCTCCCTCTAGTACCACAGATGTCATTCCCTCATGTCTTAACAGATGACCTATCAGCCTGTCCCTTCTTCTTACCAGTGCATTCCACATATTCCTTTCCTTTCCGATTCTGCGCAAAACCTCCTTATTGCTTACCTTATCAGTACACCTAATTTTCAACATTCGTCTGTTGCATCACATCTGCATGCTTCGATTCTCTTCCTTTCCGGTTTTCCCACAGTCCATGTTTCACTAACATACAGTGCTGTGCTCCTGACATACATTCGCAGAAATTTCTTACTCAAATTAAGGCTGATATTTGATATTAGTAGACTTCTCTTAGCCAGGAATGCCCTTTTTGCCATTGCTAGTCTCCTTTTGATGTCCTCCTTGCTCCGTCCGTCACTGGTTATTTTACTGCCTAGGTAGCAGAATTCCTTAACTTCATCCACTTCGTGGCCATCAATCCTGATGTTAAGTTTCGAGCTGTTCTCGTTTCTACTACTTCTCATTACCTTCGTCTTCCTTCGATTTACTCTCAATCGATATTCTGCACTCATTAGACTGTTCATTCCGTTCAGCAGATCATGTAATTCTTCTTCAGTTTCACTTAGGATAGCAATGTCATCAGTGAATCGTATCATTGATATCATTTCACCTTGAATTTTAATTTCTCTCCTGAACCTTTCTTTTACTTCCATCATTGCTTCATCGATGAAATAGGGGCCTATAGTTCTGTCTCCGAGAATCCCAGACCATACATTCACTGACCACGGTTTTTGGTGTGCAACTTGCCACAGCCAACAGTGATTTTCAGTTGTCCAATAATGCATGTTATGCAAATTAACATTTCCATGGTTCGTGAATCTAGCCTGATCAGTAAATAAAATCAAATTAATAAATGTGTCATCCCTCTGAATCTGAAGTTGATCCAATCTGCAGAATTCAATGGGGTGCATACAATCCGTACGAGTTAATTCTTGGTGCAGACTGGCTCATGCCAGATTTCCTTGCGATTTGAGGCGAACTAACACGAGGATCGCGAACCACAGTTCCCGGCCACTGTGGCCGAGCGGTTCTAAGCCCTTCAGTCCGGAACCGCGCTGCTGCTACGGTCGCAGGTTCGAACCCTGCCTCGGGCATGGATGTGTGTGATGTCCTTAGGTTAGTTAGGTTTAAGTAGTTCTAAGTTCTAGGGGACTGATGACCTCAGATGTTAAGTCCCATTATGCTCAGAGCCATTTGAACCATTTTTTAGAAACACGCCTACCAGCTTTAGTTTATGTAGCCATCTCATTCCTGGTGCTACGATTTTTTTCCTGCCAGTTTAGTGAACTTCCAAACAGATAATTTTTTTCCGTAATAACATTGCATTGTAACAATTGTCAAAGCTTAAGCACTTGTCTGCTCTAACGAGTAAAGAGGTGTAGCATGCAACATGCCTAACTATACGCATATACCACGTCACAAGAAGTAATGTTCTGAAGTGACGGTAACATAGGAAGCCATCGTAACATCCTGCCTCCTTGTGGCTAAAGTTGTAACTAATGATGCTGTATACCTTCACGAACCATATTTCTGAAATATGCAAATATATATAACTTTATTTATTTTGTTAAAAGGATTAGTTTAAAATACATTTTGAAGTTACGTATTTCTCACTATAAAATGACATGGCTTTCGTGTTATGAAATATTCTGCAAGGTAATTCCAACGGATGTATTTCCGTGGACATATCCCGCATTTTTCAGTAACTGTAGTACTACAACCCTACAAGAAGGAGAGCCCTCTTTCAGACTGGATGACGTGAAGGTGTAATTTGTGTGTGTGTGTGTGTGTGTGTATGTGTGTGTGTGTGTGTGTGTGTGTGTGTGTGTGTGTGCGTGTGTTTGGTGTTAACTGAGCTAACTTTAAATTGGAACCTCAGAAGACAACGGTAGAACGACAGGTTTCTGCAAGAAGATCCAGTAAACAAATACTTGTAAGTATACTAGAAGATGTGGGCTCTGATTTATTACATAATATATGGTAGATGTTTTGCGGCTTAGTGGCCTCTGCTAAACTTCAAGATACATAGTACTGGCTATGCAGACTTATGCAGAGCCACAAATGTGTAGTATTTTCGACGGTGGCTTGGACGTAGTTAACTACACAAGTGGAAGACT
Organism: Schistocerca serialis cubense; assembly: GCF_023864345.2. Taxonomy (NCBI): domain Eukaryota; kingdom Metazoa; phylum Arthropoda; class Insecta; order Orthoptera; family Acrididae; genus Schistocerca; species Schistocerca serialis. The sequence goes on from NC_064638.1 coordinate 495,555,544, forward strand.
TTAGGTTATGTTTGCATATGCTTTTGTGCAATCAGGATATCTTACAAGGAAGCAATATCAGAGTTGTAAAAGCAATGCTTTATTTTGATTTTCGAGTTACGTAATAGTTATTGCATTTACCCTAAAAGCAAGCACATTTCCAGTGTTGTTATTTGTGTAGATAAGAAAGAGTCTGTTTTTCCTTTGACACTAATTACGTTTTGCAGTGATAAAAGCTGATAGAAATCTGAATATAAATGTTTATCACCTATTTAAGTGAAGCTAATATGTAAATTATGAACCAGCCAAATCCTCTTACATATGTTGCGTGTTGCTGAGCTGAACTCAAGAAGACTTCACAAGGTAATGTTGAACCGTTACTGTTCTTGGTCAAAAGCACTGTGGGGAATTGCACGTTACGAAAATGCTCAGTTAATGTGCCTATGGCGAAATAATACTCTGCTCATTCAAAGCTAGGATGTAGTGGACAAGTCAAACAGCACGTATAATTTCTTGTCAGATGCTGAGAAATGATCTAAATAATTTCAGCTTTGATAGGAAACACATGTTCGTAACTATACAGTCACAAAAACCTCCACCGCACTAAGCTAAGGATCTCCTATGATTTGCAGATAGTTAATACAATATTTCTATTATCAGTGTACATAAAGTGTCTCAAATTCAGAGTAATTATTTGTGTGTGTGTTTCTGTATATGTAGATACATTCCTTACACATTAACACACATAAAGTGCTCACGAGTTAGTTAACCATTCCCAGTCATCGTCACCTCGATGGCAGTTTGAGCAAAGTTAATCAGGTTTCCTCCAAATTCTGTTTGCAATAACTTTTTATTTATGTATAATTTATCGTGCGGAAGTCTGCAAGCGATACAGAGGACGATCAGTAGTTTCACCGCTGAGAAACTACTGCACATCGTTTCCCGTTTCCTCGAGCCTGACTTCCAAACACTGTCATTAGAGCAATTAACATTGATATTTAAGATTTAACTTTGGAGATAACTACTAGGAATATTCCCAACGCACGGAAAGTTACATAGAAAACCTGTTCTTCCCAAAGAAACTGAACAAGACCTTGTTGAGTGTTGCCTATTGATGGGAAATAAGTTTCATAGCCTGACTCGTAATGACAAAAGGTGGCAGTAAGAAATGGAATCTATAATCCATTCAGTGAAGATATAGCTGGAAGGGCACGATTTGATCACTTAATGAATAAAAACAAGAATCAGCTTTCAGTACAAAAACCGGATGGAACATCACTTGCTCGAGCCATCAGTCATAACCTAGAAAGTGTTATGAACATTTTTGGTCTTCTGGAAGCCAAATACACATCCTTATCTTCTTAACCGGATCTTCTATTGCGACGAGTCTGCTTTTAGTGTAATGTAAACACAAATTCGGCATGAAGGGAAGAAAACAGACCGAGGCCCTCGCTGCTGCAGCGAGGGAAAGTCTGGCGACGATCAGCACGTACGTGAGTGTAGGCTGCAAATTCGTGCCTCCGATGATGATTTGGGCAGAGAGTGATGAAAAGTGCTCCTCTTGGAAAAACTGGAAAAGTCATCCTTCAGACTGGGTACAGTCCTCTCTATTCACTGAACGGTTTATCGCCTTTATTGAACATGCAAAACCTAGATCTGAATCCTAATACTAGCTCATACTGGACGGACGTTATTCCCATGCCAGGGATATACACGTCTTAGTAAAAGCAAAAGAGAAACATGCGACCACCCTCTGCCTGCCACCTGATACCACGTATAGATTACAACCCCTCGACAGGACTTTTAGGGCCTCCTAAAGACTTACTCTGAGGTGACAAGTTATGGTACAGCGATATGCACATATACAAACGGCGGTAGTATAGCGTACACAATATATAAAAGGAAGTGCATTAGCGGAGCTGTCGTGTGTACTTGGGTGAGTCATGTGGACAAGTTTCCGACGTGAATATGACCGCATAACAGGGATTAAAAGACTTTGAACATGGAATGATGGAAAATACAATATTACGCTTGACACATTTCTTTTTTGGAAATCTTTGGGGAATTCAATATTCTGAGATCCGCAGTGTTAACAGTATGCCGAAAATATCAAATTCCAGGCATTATCTCTCACCATGGACAATTGGTGGCCGTCGTCCTTCACTTAACGACCGAGAGCACCGGCGTTTGTATCGGCTTGTCAGTGAAAACAGACAAGCAACAATGTGTGAAATAGCCGAAGAAATCAATGTGAATGTGCGACGAAGATATCATTTACGACAGTGCGACGAAAGTTAGCGTCAGTGGGCTATCACAGCAGACGGCCGACGCGAGTGCCTTCGCTAACACCACGGCATTGCGTGCAGCGCATCTCCTGGGCTCGAGTCCGTACTGGTTGGACCCTAAACGACTGGAAAACCGTAGCCTCATCATATGAGTCCCGATTTCAGTTTGTAAGACGAGGTGGTATGTGCTGCAGACCTCACGAAGCCATGGACCAAAGTTATCTACCAGGCAGTGTGCAACCTGATGGTGGCTCCATAGTGGTGGACAGTGTGTTTACATGGAATGGAATGCATCCTGTGTATGTTTAGCTACCCAGTGTGCAACCTGATGGTGGCTCCATAGTGGTGGACAGTGTGTTTACATGGAATGGAATGCATCCTGTGGATGTTCAGCTGATTGGAGACCATTTGCAGTCATTCACGGACGCCAAGCTCCCAGATAAGGATGGAGTTGTTGTGGATGACAATGTGCCATGCCACTTGGCCACAATTGTTCACGATAGGTTTAAGGAACATTGTGGACACTTCGAGGGGATTATTTGATCAACCAGATCTTCCGACACTAATCCCATCGAACATTTGTGAAACATGATCGAGAGGTCAATCGGTGCACAAATTCCTGCACCGCCAACACTTTCGCAGTTATAGACGGCTCTAGAGGCAGTATGGCTCGCTATTTCTGCAGGAGCTACTAGCTGACTCCGTGTCACGTCGAACTGCTGTACTATGGCGGGCAAAGGGAAGTCCGACACGATATAAGAGGGTATCCCATGACTTTTTTCACCTCATTGTACATCAATGAAGAGATCATACAGGCACTAAGAAGAGGCAATAGGGCCACCGACGATATTGCCAGAAGTTTGGTATGGCTTGCCTCAGAGTCCAACGTGGTGCAATAATGGTCTGTGGATTCTAATTTACCGGCAAGTATCCTCTAAACAGAGGTGTTTCTACGTAGCTGATGTAATTGCAGCTGAACTAGAAGCAGAACAGGTTGCTGACAGTGGTGAAGCACTTTGTGAAAACGAAGAGAATGACAAATAAACCTCTGGAGTTGAAACCGGGGGCGATTCGAAGATAGACGACAAGGGGGGAGCGGAAGAGCAGACAGCAGTTACATCATCATCTGTAGGTCGTGTAAAGCCACAATATATCTCTTCATTGCCAAGTCCAAAAAAGAAGACATGAAACAGAGTCGTAAAGCACTTTCGGCTACTGTCCTAACCAGTTCGCCCTATAAAAGTGCTTTAAAGTGTTCCACGTGCAAGAAACAAAGTGAATAGAATCTACAAAAGAATAAGGCATAAACTCAGAATCTTTCTGTGATAGGTACAACGAAACTCACCAAGATCAACCAGAACATCAAAATGACCTAAAAAAGAGAACACTGTTCATACTTGCAAAGCGAATCTGTTCTCGACAAGGAAAAACAATGAAGATCAAAGTTCTAGCAAGAAAGGGGAATTAGAAAGTCCTGTCTATTTTGTGGCGAGCCATTTAAAAAGTAAAGTGTACAGAACGTTGGGTTCATGGGCTCGTATGTGTGTAGTGGGTGCGAGACTGAACTGTTCATTTGAGACATTAGATTGTGAATTATAATTGTGGGTTATAGCCCATAAAAGTAGGTTTAATACAAATTTGCACTGTAATTTATGATTTCTTCCAGATGAGATCGAAATTATTTCCTATTACCAGACGCTCGTAGTTTATAGCAAGTTAAGAAACCGCTTTTAATTATTGAACATATTTATTTTTCATCACAGTTACTATTGATCTTTTATAACCCATATATAAAGTAACACAGGTGTAAACTTTGATGGAAAAATAAAATTATAGATTAAGTATTTTACTTTAAACAAAAAAGTGTTTCATGTTACCGCCACTTATCTTACTGAACAGGGTGTCTGGAAGCAGACACAATCTTTCTATGTGACACATGTTAGTGCTGAAGTAAGTGACGTTGTCTGCTGTGCTAGATTTTTACTCCCTTTTCGTGTGATTTTTTTCTGTCAGGACTGGTCGATATTGCCTTGCTTCAGTTGATTCTTTGTTTATGTGACTCTTTTTGCAGGACTTTAGAGAGAAACTACTTGGCTTTGAACGACTGTACTTGTCTAATATTGGTCGTACTGACGTAGCCTGTTAATGTGACTGTATGAGGGCTTGTTAGCTGTAGCGTACAAACTAAGTGATATATACATTTACACATACGTTTCAACAGTTGAACTACACCTCTCACACTGCACAACAATCGTCCACAGCGGAGACCCCCTTCACTAACTTTGTCCCTTCCCCTAACACAATGTCTGCCCAGGTATGGGACAAGTTAATTTGTGCACACTGTATGTGTCCTTTCTAGATCCTGGAACAATGTATCAAGCACACTTGCTGTATGATGTTGGGTGACTAGTTGTTTTTAAGTACAAGCTGAGGTACATATGTATATATACATACGTGTGTGTGTGTGTGTGTGTGTGTGTGTGTGTGTGTGTGTGTGTGTGCTATAGTACAGAGTACAGATATCTTATTACGTTCTCACCACTGTTCCCCTTTCCATTATGCGTTTCTCTTTCTGTTTCTTTCAGTTCTGACTCTTCTGCTAACTTTTTCCAAATACTTCCGTCCCTTCCCGTACAAATTAAGTTCTTCTCCGGCTCTTACACTTTTAGTGCCACCGTGATATTCAAATGGTAGATAATTGTCCAGTTTCCCTAGTAATATTATATAGAAAAAAATGTTAATAGTAATGGCATAAATGGAGTACTCATATTCAATTTTTTAAATATTGTTATGTATAGGTCATATATTAAGCAGACTCTAAAGTTAATTTTTAATGAGAATTTTTTCCGTATCTGATTAAACGTAAGAAATAAATCGAAATAAAAAAACTTAAATTAAAGTAAATAGCAATGTACCAAAAGTAGTCCAGAAAGTAATCTTTTGTGACGGTGAAATTGTTCCAGACGATGTACTCGTGTAGACCGAGAAGGAAGTGTGAAAGAATAATGGCAATATTGTCAACAGTGATCAAAGTAAATCAAGGCAAATGAAAATTAAAACCTGTTTTTCAGGGCTCCTGATTTTAAGAAATAGCACTGCTGTCCGTATTTTCCGATTGAGAGACGTCAGATAAGAAGAAAGCATTAACTGTTTAGTAATTTATATTGTATGTAACGTGTACGTTAAAAATGAATTCTTCTTTTTGCCGGTTTCATGTCGAACGAACGAGTTTCTGGCATCGTAATGCAGTGTTCTACGGCTGCAGCAATGGGCAGTCAGAGCCACTGAAAGAAGCGCGCCAAGGGATTGCCACTGAGGAAACAACTGCGAAGCAGTTTCAAGAATTACTCTGCTGCCCCTAATAACAAAATATTTGAAAACATTATCACTTATATATCAGTCTTGAAGTAGTCTTTCGTAAACACTGATCAATGTAACGCCAATTAATATGTGATTAAGACAGTTTGTCTTCGTTAACTTGCTGAACACATTTTTTGAGTAGAGTAGAACGTCTGCATCGCTGAGGAAACAAATGTTTGTTCAGTTTACAGTATGCTAATTATTATGGGCAAATCTATTAATGAGTTACCTTAAAAGGAATTTATTTACTTGTGAACTTATTGTGAACAGGCAATCAACATTCAAAAACCATTAGTTAGATAATACTAAATGCAACTATTACGAACTTCAAACAATATTCTGAGTGTATTGTTCTCTGGAAAGTAACTAATAACTTATTACACTGAAAAAAGCGTTTCAGTAGCAATAATGACATTTTAAACAGTGATAATTGATTTCTTTAAAAGTTACATCATGGAATCAAGTCTTTTGAAAAATAATTCAGTTAATTATTCAAATCTGAATTTGGAACTAGATGTATGCTCACCAACTAATCTACGAACATTACATGTAGTTTAAGTTTGCAGTTAATTATCTATGGACGGCTACTGATAACTGATTTAATGTTCAAAGGTGTTCTGAATCCTATTAACTAGGAATAAGTGAGAAGAATATCAGTTATTAGGCTATACAGTGGAAGTTAGAAGAAGTTTTAACAATGGGACTGTCTGAAATAATATAGAGAAGTATTATGGAGAAGTTAAGTTATACCACAGTCTAACTTAACAGTCGCGACACTCAATCTTATTTTTGTTATCCGCAGCTATAGCAGCGTCCCAAGTGGCCACAAAGCGATACTTCTGAATACGATATCGGAAAAGTGCGAATACAAACGTTTATATTGATTTACAAGATAGTTTTTACAATAGTGAGTCTGTGTAGTACCTTAAAAATCCACAATAAGTATAGAATGATACCACGCTTGTAATTTAGTGGTTTCGTAAGGCCCCTGGAAGTACGAAACTGTATAGTACACTAAAATTTACTTACGGTTTTCATGTAAAGTACAGATGTTTGCTGAATAGTTTTGTTCTCCTTTAATAACAAAAAATAGGCAATAAACACCGGAAGAACAGACCTTTTGCAGAAAGAGGTGGTATATCTACCCAAGAAAGTGGAGTATTGTTCGTTACATCTTTAGCCAGATCAGTGATTTTTGAAAGTAGGAAACCTGTATGGAATGTGACATTTACATCATTTAATGTTCAAAGTAAGCTATCACAGTTTCAGCTTAAAATGACACAGACGTGACAATAAATCGATAATAAATAGAACTCTTTCTCAATATAGAAAAAAATCAGTTGCACAATTGCTGTTAAATTTAAACCGCTTTGAAGCAAAAGTAATTAAATTTACAGAATTATTCTTGCAATGCAATTCCGAGTGAATTCTAAGTATGGGTGAATCATTACACTCCATACTTTTATGGAGTATGGAGTATGTGAAGGAGAGTGCCTACGATAAGAACAGACAACAACATAAAGATAGGCTACGCATGCATGGAATATATGTATATATTCTCTTGCTTTCAACGAAGTAAGCTTCAAATATACACATATTGGAAATATTTCTTCCTGAATAAGTTACAGCTTATGTCACAGCATCAATGTGATTCGGCTGGTTTTACATGCATTTCATGATAATTCGTGTCTCTTGGTAACACATGGAACGGACAATTCTAGCAAATATTTCGTTGATTAAGTAGAAAGTAATTAAAAACGAACATTATGCATTACAACGCATGTGACTATTTGCTTTGTCACCGCTTGGAGCGCTATTGTCGCCCCAGCTGTTAAACGGTAACAAACTCTTCTCTTGGGAGTGTCGTGACTGTATTTATTAGACCGTGGTAAAACTGAAAGCGTGCATTATCGATTGCTGAACCGCCGCCTGTTGTTATTAAGGGAATGCTCACGCCGTTCACGCTTCAATGAGAACGTACATTAACTTTCAAGGTACATTTAGAATGGTCAGACTGCTATATGAAGAGAGCATTTCTACGTGTTGTTAGCGAGAAAATGAAACCAAACAAGAGAAAATTTCTCACTATATTATCTATATACTAGGCATACTGCTAAACAACCAGCAACGCAGAGATATAGACTGGGTTGACGAAGCAGCGTGGGATATACGACGGTTGAACATAAAGTAAGTTCCTATCGGTCGCGAAATAGACACTACAATGAAAACCAGATGAAGCTTTGTACAGACGTGTTGGGTAGTGTCTCTAGTATGACCGACAATCGCATCAAGACGCTCTTTTCAGCTGTGAGCGCACTGTGAGCGAGTAAAGGTGCCTAGAACAATGATGTCTCCCGCCAAGTAGGAGGGCCAGCTGAGAGGCTTCGCCTTAATGAATGCACCCCACCTAACTCAATTGCCACGCACTTCCTTCTTCATGGCAATTCTTATCCGCACTGTGCAGAGGCAGTGAAGACGCTCCTGCAGCCTTTTCGATGGGAAGTATTCGATCACGCACAACACAGCCATAACTGCCTCGTCCCGAGTATCATCTCTGTTCACGTGAAACGCTGGATACGAAGACAACACTTGGGCGCAGGCTGTGCGCTACAAACCAGCGAAGAGAATTGTCGGGAAGCACAGGCGGCTGCCTTCTATGACGATGGTGTTGGAAATTTGGTATAACGCTCCGACAAATGTCGGAGTTTCCGCGGCGACTATGTAGAGAAGTATCTGGAAAGTGTAGCGAACTCATGCAAATTAAATGTTTCTGATTTTCACTGTGGTTTCCATTTAGCGACCGATCGGAACTTACTTTCTGGACAACACTCGTATAAGTGCAAGCACGAGTACCACACATGGTGTTGTCGGTAGCATAAAACGGAAGACTTATAAAAACCTAAAGCATACTGAATCACAACAGTATCTTTCAGATACCTGCACGTATCATAAACCAGTCTCACTTTGTCGAGGAGAATCTTACAGTTTTCCTATGACAGTTACACTGTTTATTTCAGGTGTGAGATTACTTCAAATTGCACAAGTGATTTAAGTACATGAAAACGATATGAGACATGGATGTTACGCTACGTAAACGATAACATTGAGATTCTTGTTGACAAATATTCTCTAAGAGAAATACCATAGCTATGAATGTCATAGAATCGCGTCTAGAACCGTTGAACAAATGAACTTGTTCCTTTATTTATGCTACACTTTCACTATTTGCCTCATGAGTCACATTTACTTCTACACGCTTTTAGTATGTTCTACTCACCCTCACATGTTTTTTCATTCAAAAAAATTTATTTATTTAATCTAAAACTAACATTGACAGAATGAAGCTTTATTTATTTGCACTATTCTGTTGCTTTGACATGTTGCAGAGTTCCGCCTGTTCAGCCAGCAACCCACCTGGCACAAGAGTGTCGCGAGTTACCTAAATGTTACGCAACCGCTCTGCAACAAAAAAGACAATTTTGTTGCAGTTCCGCCAGGCGGCGCTAGCAGCGCCACAAGTTGCCTCGGACTGGATGGGACCTATTTGCATCAGCAATCTACGTGACCTAAAATGGTTCCTACGGTATCCTGCCGTGCGTCTGTATTTTGGTACGCTCATAACCGTGCAGGGGTGTTTACGTCGAACCACAACTATAGATTGGCGTCCGCTGCACCACGACGCCTCTGCTTTCTGCCGACCAGCTGCTGCCTGGCCTCAGCAACTCCACAGCCAGTCCAGTCTCTGTGGTTGGATGTCGAAATCGGATGTACGGATTTTGGTAGAACATCGACTGTATTTTGTTTTTCCAAGGATCTATTCCACTATGGATGTACTGAAAGTAAACTCTTGTAGAACTTGGTTTCCTTGTGCAGCAGTAGAACTTTGTAAATATTAGTGTGTGGAACCTCGACCAAGTATGAGACTCTGAGCTGTTGAGCAAAGGCTTTCAGCCAGTCAATAATTTTTGAATGGTAATTAGGGTTTGGTTTCTTCGGAGCAGAGGAGCTTACTAGTTTTTTCCAATTAACTACATATGTGAAAAATTAGTGACTTTAGTTACGCCTAAGAGGTATTCTTTAGTAAGTGAGAGTGAGAAAGTGACGTTGTTCTTGTTTCGATGTTGCGTATTTGAACAACACATGTAGTGTGTAACAATAGTTACTATGGTGCAAAGATCGTGTAATACACTCTCAGCTTGTCAGATGCTTGACTTACTATTTTGGCGTCACGAATTTCATTAGTCTCTTATTTCTAGATAAATTTAAGCCTTTTGACTTAAAAGTTACATTCAATAATTTATTAAGAGACAGTTGATTTCTCGTCAAGCCACTCATTAACATACTAGTGATTATGCTACCTTCGCACAGTCAAAATACCGCGGCTCTTTAAAAATTTTGATGCACATAAATAAAGCATTAATACTGAGGTATGTTCTGCTGCGTTTGTTGAATATCTCTACAGAAAAAAATTTTTACCTCAATAGGCTGATGTAATCATTTACATAATAATGCAAAAATGACAATAGGTGTTTCACAAATTTAAAATTGTACGACTCGTCATCCCTATTATTACGTCAGCAATGTCATCACCATCTGTTCCAGTGTTCCAATGTGCGTGAAACCTTATGGGACTTAACTGCTAAGGTCATCAGTCCCTAAGCTTACACACTATTTAACCTAAATTATCCTAAGGACAAACACACACACACATGCCCGAGGGAGGACTCGAACCTCCGCCGGGACCAGCCACACAGTCCATGATTGCAGCGCCTTAGACCGCTGGCATCACCATCTGTGTTCATACGAGTATGTAACTGACACAAATGATGTTTTAATACTTTTAATAGTCAGTTATTATTCATCTTATTTGAAAACTGTAATTTTGTCATACTATAAGACGTTTTAAATTGGTGCAAAGAAAAGCAACAATTAAACTGGTCAGCCTTTCCCCCACCCCCCCCCCCCCACCCCCCATATAATTTGGAAGAGGGGGAGGAAATCTACAACAAACTCTACTGTATGTGCCTTAGAATCCTCAGTCCGAAAACATCGTTATATCCCTCACTTCATCTTCAGACACGCCGCATACTTCCCCAGTGAAGTATCACCCACTTTACTTTCCAGTACCACGAGATAATCCGTGACAGTTTCCCATTCTATTTGCTGCAGCTAACTTTCTGACGAACATAATTCCTATTTATCCAATAATTCCTACCACTCAGTTGTAAAGTTCCTTCCCCCATTCATTTCACTCATTATTTTCCACGTAAAATTCTCCTTAATACTTTCCTCAGCATGAATATTTATCTTCAACTGCCATGACTCTTTACTATTGCCGAGTCGACTATTCAAGTCCTTTGCCATAAACTGATGAAAGAATGCACACAGAGAGGAATGGAATTATAAAAATAATCTTTATTCAGATTATACAGCCACAATGAGGGATTTGAAGCACGAGTTGTTAGTACAGCTGTCATCTTCGTTGTATATAATACTGTAATATTCGACTTATGCCAAGATCTAAGGAAATTTCATACTCATTAGAGTTCAATGAATATACATGGGTGGGATGGACGGTAGTGACAACAAGGTTCTATTCTATATTAGACTCTATTGGCTGACGTTCACCGTATGAAATGCTCTCAGTACATTCGCCCCGCATCTTTTTCCCTTTACCCAACGGAACGTGTCGTACACCGTAAGTAAATCTATCTTTATAGATGTCTCGCAAGGACCGCTCTTTGGCACTGACGAAGTCTTCTCTTGTGTTGTCGCGAGTCCGACAAAAAGGTGCCTTCATTTTGACGAATGGGTCGTAATCGCACGAAGTCGTATCGGGTGGATAAGGTGGATGTTCAAGTATCTCCCACACCCGCATACACAAGAAGCTCTGCACAGGGATCGGCTAGTGGCAGCGTTCATTGTCATGAAGGATGATGGGCTGCAATTCCAGAAGGGAATGTAGTTGTGCCATCCGACCACATGCCACTTCAGTTTTGATCCACACACATTTATCGAATTCCGTGAACATACTGTTAGGGCTGCCTCCCGCACTTTCAGACTCTTCACACTGCAGCTGACTCAAACACAGCTGTCGCCGCCCACTGTTCTGCTTCAGGTGACATTCTGCTTTCAGAAACAGCCATGTGATGCACATCATTCACCATGCGGCAGTGTTCCCACTATTTTTTATCCAGGCCATTTATGTTTTTCAGTCGTAGGAAGGGTTTTTGATACAGCTTTCAGAATTCGAGGTATTGTATCTACTGGAAAACGTCTTATTAAGTTCATTGTCCTTAAATGGAACTTAGTCGAAAAATATATGTGCAGAACTCCATCAGACAAGTATGGAGACTGAATAACAATAATACAGTCGGATGAAGAACTTCTCACGTTAAGTCTCTCCCTTAGCGCTGCCTGCTTACATTACTCCTGCTATATGTTGGTATCCTTACCTTCAGAATACAAGCAAAAACTGTTAAGTTCGGGCTGATATTTCAAATTTAGTTCTTTTGTGATGATGTGATTACACATAACGAGTTCCATTGTTTTGGGTAGAGGACAATCTACTTCTATGTAAATCCAGAATGAGATTTTCACTTTGCAGCGGAGTGTGCGCAGATATGAAACTTACTGGCAGATTAAAACTGTGTGCCGGACCGAGACTCGAACTCGGGACCTTTGCCTTTCACGGACAAGTGCTCTATCATCTGAGCTACCAAAGCGCGACTCTCGCCCGGTAATCATAGCTTTACTTCTGCCAGTATCTCGTCTCCTACCTTCTAATCAGCGCACACTCCGCTGCAGAGTGAAAATCTCATTCTGGAAACATCCCCCAGCATGTGGCTAAGCCATGTCTCCACAGTATCCGTTCTTCAGGAGTGCTAGTTCTGCAAGTTTGGCAGAGGAGCTTCTATAACGTTTGGAAGGTAGGATACGAGATACTGGCAGAAGTAAAGCTGTGAGTACCGGGCGTGAATCGGGCTTCGGTAGCTCAGATGGTAGAGCACTTGCCGGCAAAACGCAAAGCTCCCGAGTTCGAGTCTCGGTCGGGCACACAGTTTTAATCTGCCAGGAAGCTTCATATCAGCGCACACTCCGCTGCAGAGTGAAAATATCATTCTGGAAACATCCCCCAGGCTGTGGCTAAGCCATGTCTCCACAGTATCCTTTCTTTCAGGAGTGCTAGTTCGGCCAGGTTCGCAGAAGAGCTTCTGTAAAGTTTGGATGGTAGGAGACGAGATACTGGCAGAAGTAAAGCTGTGAGTACCGGGCGTGAATCGGGCTTCGGTAGCTCAGATGGTAGAGCACTTGCTCGCAAAACGCAAAGGTCCCGATTTCGAGTCTCGGTCGGGCACACGGTTTTAATCTGCCAGGAAGTTTCTATGTAAATGTTTGTCTACAACGGTAGTGTTCAGAAAGAAACAGCACTTTACTTTACACCGGAATATCACGTACATTGATCCCAAAGACGGCGAGATTATAGTGCACAGTCAGCGAAACATGTGAACCAAGAAGCTTCGGAGCATAATAGAAATATATAACAGAATGGCAATTGCAGCTATAGCTGCTTTTGACACTAAAAGCTGCTAAGAGTTTTAACAATTCTGACTGGTCTGTTACGCAACCAGAACAACTGTCAAGTCCCTTGATCTTAGCAGGGTAAAGATAAAGTGGATGAGCCTGATTCTGTGTTACGACCTTGTTGCTTCTTGACTAGATTTTAAGTAAAACAATTACATAATCTAACCCATATTCAGTTTCATTGTACAAGGGCAGCGATTATCACTGCAGATATTTTTTTCTGAAAACGCTTACCTGTTCAGTGCGAAGACGTAGATCCGCTGCCCCGGCAGGAGCGGTTATGAGTGTTCCTTCGCTGTGATCGCTGGAGTAGATAGAACTGCGGACAGACAGCTTTCTATGTTTCGAACGTCTGAGAAAGCTGGGCTTGTCTCTTACGTGTACAATGTGAAATAAAAAGAGAGAGCAGTATTAATAAATGGAAAAATTCGATCTGATACTGACTTAGTGGAACGAGCAGGTCATTTCTTTGATGGCGGCTGCTATTTCAATAGTATCGCCAAACAATGTGGAATCGATTGCTATCAGACTGTTTGACACCTACTTCACTCTACATCCGGGTTGCAGCGCAGGCCGAGGCTGTTCTGCACTGTGGCTAATACGGTTAAATGAACAGCAGAGAGTTTGTAGTTTGAATGCGTAGTGCGATCATTAAATGTTGGGTAGTTCGACTGGAGCGTGCTACGATAGTGCCTCCCATCTCTACATCATAATTTACAAATATAAAACACATTAAAACTCATGCCTTTAATGATCTAGTTAATTTCAGCTAAAACCAGATGAATTTTTACAGACAAAGGCACATTAGGAATTTTTTTTGTTTGTGTTACTTATATAGTTACATAATAAACACTAGCGATTAATCTTTCAATCTCTATAGTCAAAGTATAAAATAACTGAAGCCAATCGCCCGTCGTTTGGTTAAAAACAACACTGGAGATCGCAATTTATTATGACCGGTTTCGGCATATATTAAAGTCATCATCAGAAGTTTTCGGCCCACTATGGCTGGTGCTGGCAGATCCTCGGCTTTTTGCGTCACACCGCGATCGATCATACACTGTACACAGTGTGCTGAAAACATATGGTGATGGCTTTAGTATATGCCGAGACCGGTCATAATAAACAAATGTTACTGCGATCTCGACTGTTGATTTTCGGCAAAGTATAGCTCCACACGGCTGCGCTCCACAGACAATGTTGTCTAAATTTATAAACAATGACTCGATGGATAAGTTTAATGCCAGCTAGTGTTTATTCTCTCTTTGTTTCCCAAGTCGGCCATGCAGAGGCGTGAGTGATGTTCTCGATGCTGTTGGAAATGTTTGGGATGAAAGCGAGATCCATAGAGCACTAGCCTAAGGGACGGTGTACATGAATACATCGAAACGGGATGATGTGCTTTATGCCTTAACTCTTACTCCAGATGTGCGACAATATGGGTAACGTTGGTGTCCCCTACATTCCTCTATAAGCAACATTTTACTATTAAATGATTAGACTACAGTAAGAAAGATTTGGTTATTGAGCTGCTACGTATAAATCAGAGGTTATTTAGAGAAAATTAGTGGGGTGATAGGGCTAATGAGAATATTTTAGCGATCCGTATGATTCTATGAATTGAACGTGAATGAGCCCAATATATGTTTGAATTCCGTTAATCAGGCAATTAAAACTCCATGTTGGAATATCAACAATGTAGAAAAAAGTAGATTGCTACTTACCGTACAGATGACACGTCAAATTAGAGACAGGCATAACTAAAAGATGCCCATTCATAAGCTTTCTGGTACAGCCTTCGTCAGAAAAAGAAAGAGAAGCACATACCTCTAATTCACAAGCAACTACACCTTACTCACACATGACCGACAACTCCGGCAGCTGGGACCATAAAGTCAATGTTCTTTTTCTGGCGAAGTCTGTGACCGAAAGCGTATGTGTAGGTGTCTTTTAATTATGCCTGCCTGAAACGTAATGTGACATGTTTACGGCAAGTAGCAATCTTGTTTTCTCCCACATTATTGAATTACATTAATTATAGACTCAAAATCAAAGACACTGAGGCAGTTTGATGTGTTGATGAAGTATTTAGTAAATGCTGGATTCTTGCTAAGTATCCTCTGCAATACACTATTCAGTATTTAGTAAATGCTTATTATCCGAGAGTATTCTGTAGGGTAATTTTTTGTTTGTTTACTTGGAGTATAAGAGGAAGATGATCAAATCGCAATAGGCTGATAGTGATATGCAGGGCTCGATTTCAAGCAATTAGCTCCAAACTTTTAATGGTGTGGCGAACCGAATGAGACCTTCACTTCAAAGGTAAGAATTAAAAGTGATTAATATTACATTCTGGCACTGAACAATTTGTCTGAAATTAAGTTTCAGTTTTCTTAGGTTTTAGAACATAATGAATTTAGAATATTCATGCATGTCAGTTTCATTCATATCACAACAGTTCAGACCAAAAGCTTTCACGATCAGTCAGGAAGATTATTGATGGAGGAATGGACTTTGTTTCGTGTGATATGTTCATTTGAAAGTAAACTCCTGTAACCTCCAAAATGTTTTCAAAGGAGATGTATCACATCTGGAACAGCCATTACGCAGATATCTATGTGTAATCACTGAATAGTGTATTGCACAGAATACTTATCAAGAAGCCATACGTTATGGTATCATCCCGTTACCACGGCGTATGATATGCGGAAAGTATGACCGCTTAACTACATTAAGTTAGTATTAGCTAATCTTCACGATACTTGGCGATAGGGAAACTTGTGACATGAAGTACGTCTTTCGACTCATCACTTAGTACAGATTTCTGAAACTTTGTAGCTTATCGCGGGATAATTGGGGTATATCTTCAAGAGGCCGCGAATTAAGTATTGACTCTCTCATGTGAGCCAAACATGTGACTTCCATCTCTTCTTTGTTATACCTAAATCGTGTGGGTCCCACGCGCCTAACCAATATCGTACAATGAGACGTTCAAGCGATTTGTGTTCTGTCTCCATGTTGTGTCTACAGTTGCCCATTATGCTGCCAGTGAACCATTATATGCCACCTATCTTACGACTGGGACTATGTTATCATTCAATCCCAAATCGTTAAATATTGATAAATCCATTTAGTTGTATCAGTTGACAGATTTCAGTTCTGGGTCGTTAATATTGTACACCTAGGACGCTATGGTTTTTAAGGTGAATAATTTTACATTTTCAAAATTTCAAAAGAAACTGCTGTTTTTTATATTCCTTGGCAATCTTGGAAAGAAATCTCAATGAGTGTTTGTGCGCCACTTTTCGGGTACTTCACAAGAAATAGCTTCATCAGTTGCAAAAAGCCTCCGGTTACTATTAATATTGTCTGTCAGTTCACTAATATAAAACATGAACAACAATGGTCCCCACACACGTCCAGTGGCACACCTGAAGCTGCTTGCTTGTCTGTGGTTCCCCTACATTATGTCAGAAGATTCCACCATACCAAGACATTCTCAGTCCAAACACAAACGTTGTTACATACTACATTTGGTAGTAAAGTCCTTAGTAACCCTCATTTGGTAAGTAATCACACGCTTTTCGGATGTCAAATTACAGTATAATGCAGCCATCGCATTGCTTTGGTCAAGGCTGCCACGTGAGAATAGCGCAAGCTTTTTTTTTTTTTGTTTGGCGTAATAGATTCTTTAGTAATCAATGTAGGTTAGTACGGAGGAGGTCACGCTGTCCAAGACACGTCATTCATGTTTGCATGATAGAGTGCTGCGTATGCTGAAGTAAGTCAGTGGTAATTTTTGGTGCTGTTTCCACACAGCACTCCGAGATAATGTCTATTGATACAGCTGTCTGTTATGGATGCTGCATAGCAGTTTACAATGGTCTTCATATTCGAAATGTATTCAAAAAATGGTTCAAATGGCTCTGAGCACTATGGGACTTAACGTCTGAGGTCATCAGTCCCCTAGAATTTAGAACTACTTAAACCTAACTAACCTAAGAACATCACACACATCCATTCCCGAGGCAGGATTCGAACCTGCGACCGTAGCGTTCGCGCGGTTCCAGACTGAAGCTCCTAGAACCGCTCGGCCACCCCGGCCGGCTCTAAAAGTATTGTATTTTGTTTTAAATGTAGACGAACTTGAACCTTCTAATCATTTTCTCTCCTGTCCCAGATTTCTTGTAATTATCTCTTCAGGTAGTGAAAGAATGCAGAGTAATGTAACAAAAACATCATCATCTTCTTCTTCCTTACTTCTCACAGTCTTCCGATATTTGTTTTCCAGTTCGGGCTGTATTTCAGGATCTCCTGGGAGATTCTGCGACCTAGCATTCTTTATGAGGTGTTCTCTTCAATGTTCACGGTACTTTTAAACCTTTTCATTCATGTTTAAACACATTTAATTTTGTTTCGATGTGTTCATTTCTAATCATGAATTTTCTTGTGCAGCCCTTCGTTTTCCTTAGAAACCACATCTCTGCTGTTGGAAGCTCATCTCCGATGCTCGATTTTTTTCGCTTCCGTCGTATAACAATAACATAGGAACCGCTATCACTTTGTAGAATGTCAGAGTAGGCCATTTGGATTTACTGTAGGTGCATTTGATGTTCAGTCCTGTAAGAGTAGGGAAACAGCTTCTATATATATTACTAAATATGATCTAGAGCCATTTACTAATTTTAATGAATCTGCAATGTCGTTTAATATTCGATTACGTAGGTTGGCTAAACGAACAAAGGAGTTTGATTACATTGATCCGTTCCTCGTTTCAAATTTATGCCGTGCGAAATTTATTGAGAAGTGTTTGGAAGGGTTGCAGAAAAATAGGAACGAACGTCGTGCGTTGACGGATTGTGATTTGTTGTATACTTATTGGGCTAAAGAAGTAGTTTCTTGATATAATGCGTCCTTTCAGTCTACGAACGTGAGGAAACCTAAATTGTATTGATTTGGCGATACAAATAACAATACAACTTTGATAGAAAAAGTGTTAGGGCGTAAGCAAGAGGTTTATATGCCTCATTGTTCAGGATTTAGATTTGGGGACTATATTGCTTCGTTGCATTCTGTAATACTGTTTGAAGAATTCGCGTGGGGTAAGTGGAAGCAATATGCTGTTACATTGGAATTATTGACGGTAGGCCTGTAACCGTTAATGTAAAAAATAAGCCAGGCCTAACAATTGATTATACATACCGGACTTCTAATATTTGTGTCGAATGAAAAGGCCATAGGTGATGAGGCTCTTTCGTCGCGGTTGAACGTTGTTCCCGCTAATTGTCACGTTGGTGAAGGAGGAGATCGATACCTCGCCGTCCCCGTGTATTCCGGAGACGCCGGTGTGGGAGATCTTGTCATATGAAGGGTCGTGTTATTCGCAGGAGGAAACGATGGAATCGTAGACGGCCACGTATGATTTCGTTGTGGAAAATTTGTCGATGGCGACTTCTTCTACTTTGTGGCCCAATGCTCTGCAATGGTACCACAGACTGCTTGGAATTTGAGTATTTCATTTTCAGTATCCGAATCAAAGCCAATATCAATAGCACAACCTAAATATGAGACTTATACTAAAACTGGATATTTTCTTGGGCATGCCATTATTTCGTTTTATTACTAGAAATTTTAAAGTTGTATTTCCTGCCTAGCCGCCGCAGTGACCTCGCGGTTAGAGGATCCATGAACGAATTGCGCGGCCCCTCCCACCGGATGTTCGGGTCCTTCCTCGGGCATGGTTGTGTGTTGCCTTAGCGTAAGTTAGTTTAAGTAGTATGTAAGTCTAGGGACCGATGACCTTAGCAGTTTGGTGCCTTAGGAATTCACACACATTTGAACATTTCTTGCCTATTTCATTCAGTTGGTATACTGCTCTTTGGAGGTTATCTTCAATCTTTCGAATAATAACCGTACCATCAGCAAAAAAAAGTACATTCAAGTATTCCTCACTCATCACCTTAATTCCTTTGTTTACTTACATTTCCTTTTGCGAAGACTGGATTCAGTGTAAATATTAAAAAGGATAGATGATAGCCCACAGATTCGCTTTAACACCTCAGTTAATAATTATTTCTAATTGATTCATATTTGTATTTATTACAATGTGTGTATTTTTACAAAGATTTTTCATTACCTGTGTTAAGAAATAAGGATGTCTACATTCAGACATAATCTTCCATAGGGTACCACAGGTCACACGGTCAAAAGAATTGTCAAGATCGATAAAAGCCGTATAAGTTTCCAGATTACATTCTCTGTGTTTTTCTATAAAGTTTTCAATTACAAACATCTTATCTGTGTGTGATCGACCTGATCTAAATCTGTCTTGTTCTTCAGAAATAACAGTTTCTGTGGTGTTCTTCATACGGTTATTGATTATCTTTGAGTATAGTTTGTAGCCGTTCTTTAGAAGACTGATACCTAGACAGTTTTTACAGTCATTACTTTTACCTTTCTTGAAAAGAGAGATTCCTTCTGTTGTATACTAAATGTCTGGAATCCTGTAGTTCATACCACAATTATTTATTAACTGTAGAAATCTTTTATTTTGTATTAAACCTCCATATTTAATAAATCATGCCTTTGTTCCATCTGTTCCAGTAGCTATTTTGGACCTGTACACACTTTCTCCATTGTCATCTTCAGCCTTCTGTGTAAGCCACAAGTTTATGAAACGATTTAACTGTTGTTCATTGGGTATAATGTTCAGTGAGATTGTGTCTTCTTCTTCCTTATTCAGGGCTTTCATAGCTTTATATGGATATCGCTCTCTACCGTGTGCGTCGTGTTCTAAGACGCTTATGTACGAATTCCACGACTCATGATGCTCTTTGCGGTCTATTTCTTTCGCAGCGTATCTATTTATTTTGTAAGTTTCCCAGAGCTCTCTGGTATTTTCGTCCGTAGAAACTTCGAATAAGCTACTTGACTTTCTTTAATAGCTTCTTTAGTTTCTGTGTTCCAAATTCTGAGTCATTTTCCCCATCTGTTTTCACCCTTTTACCAAATGCTTCTGAGATTCCTTTGATGATGAAGCCATTGATATTACTCCGTTCTGTATCGACGTCTTTTAGACGATAGTGAAGCAAGCTTCTCTTGGACTCTGTGCTCATGAAGTTTCCTAATACTATATTCCAACAGATGTGCTTTGAACAAATGTTGTGGCTTCTTTTGGAGTTTCTTGCTTCCGCTTTGGTAGTTGTCTAATCTTACAGCCAAAAGGAAGTTGTCCCTACCAATGGCGCTTCCTCTATAAACGTGTTTATGTTGCATACGCAATAACTCCCCCCCCCCCCATGAACCATGGACATTGCCGTTGGTGGGGAGGCTTGCGTGCCTCAACGATACAGGTAGCCATACCGTAGGTGCAACCACAACGGAGGGGTATCTGTTGAGAGGCCAGACAAACGTGTGGTTCCTAAAGAGGGGCAGTAGCCTTTGTTGCAGGGGCAACAGTCTGGATGATTGACTGATCTGACCTTGTAACACTAACCAAAACGGCCTTCCTGTGCTGGTACTGCGAACGGCTGAAAGCAGGGGGAAACTACAGCCGTAATTTTTCCCGAGGGCATGCAGCTTTACTGTATGGTAAAATTATGATGGCGTCCTCTTGGGGAAAATATTCCGGAGGTAAAATAGTCCCCCATTCGGATCTCCGGGCGGGGACTACTGAGGAGGACATTGTTATAGGGAGAAAGACAACTGGCGTTCTACGGGTCGGAGCGTGGAATGTCGGATCCCTTAATCGGGCAGGTAGGTTAGAAAATTTAAAAAGGGAAATGGATAGGTTAAAGTTCTACATAGTGGGAATTAGTGAAGTTCGGTGGCAGGAGGAACAAGACGTCTGGTCAGGTAAATACAGGGTTATAAACACAAAATCAAATAGGGGTAATGCAGGAGTAGGTTTAATAATGAATAAAAAAAAATAGGAATGCGGGTAAGCTACTATAAACAGAATAGTGAACGCATCATTGTGGTCAAGATGGATACGAAACCCACGCCTACCACCATAATACAAGTTTATATGTCGACTAGCTCCACAGATGATGAAGAGATTGATGAAATGTATGATGAGATAAAAGAAATTATTCAGATAATGAAGGAAGACGAAAATTCAATAGTCATGGGTGACTGGAATTCGATAGAAGGAAAAGGAAGAGATGGAAACGTAGTAGGTGAATATGGAATGGGGGTGAGGAATGAAAGAGGAAGCCGCCTGGTAGAATTTTGCACAGAGCATAACTTACTCATAGCTAACACTTGGTTCAAGAATCATAAAAGAAGGTTGTATACATGTAAGAAGGCTGGAGATACTGACAGGTTTCAGATAGATTATATAATGGTCAGACAGAGATTTAGGAACCAGGTTCTACATTGTAAGACATTTCCAGGAGCAGACGTGGACTCTGACCACAATCTATTGGTTATAAACTGTAGATTAAAACTAAAGAAATTGCAAAAAGGTGGGAATTTAAGGAGATTTGACCTGGATAAACAGACAGAACCAGAGGTTGTAGAGAGTTTCGGGGAGAGCATTAGGGAACGATTGACAAGAACGGGGCAAAGAAATGCAGTAGGAGAAGAATGGGTAGCTCTGAGAGATGAAATAGTGAATACAGCAGAAGATCAAGTACATAAAAAGACGAGGGCTAATCGAAATCCTTGGGTGACAGAAGAGATACTGAATTTTGTTGATGAAAGGAGAAAATACAAAACTACAGTAAATGAAGCAGGGAAGCAGGCAAAATGAAATACAAACGTCTCAAAAATGAGATCGACAGGAAGTGCAAAATGGCTAAGCAGGGATGGCTAGAGGATAAATGTAAGGATGTAGAGGCGTATATCGCCAGGGAAAGATAGATACTGCCTACAGGAAATTAAAGACACCTTTGCAGAAAAGAGAACCACTTGCATGAATATCAAGAGCTCAGATGGAAACCCAGTTCTAAGCAAAGAAGGGAAGTCAGAAATGTGAAAGGAGTATATAGAGGGTCTATACAATGGCGATGTTCTAGAGGACAATATTATGGAAATGGAAGAGGATGTAGATGAAGATGAAAAGTGAGATATGATACTGTGTGAAGAGTTTGACAGAGCACTGAAACACCTAAGGCGATACAAGGCTCCAGGAGTAGACAATATTCCATTAGAACTACTGATAGCCTTGGGAGATCCAGCCTAGACAAAAATTTACCATCTGGTGAGCAAGACGTATAAGACAGGTGAAATACCCTCAGACTTCAAGAAGAATATAGTAATTCCGATCCCAAAGAAAGCAGGGGTTGACAGATGTGAAAATTATCTAAATATCAGTTTAATAAGGCACGGCTGCAAAATACTAACATGAATTCTTTACAGACGAATTGAAAAACTGGTAGAAACCGACCTCGGAGAAGATCAGTTTGGATTCCGTAGAAATGTTGGAACACGTGAGGCAATACCGACCCTACGACTTATCTTAGAAAATAGATTAAGGAATGGCAAACCTACGTTTCTAGCATTTGTAAACTTAGAGAAAGCTTTTGACAATGTTGACAGGAATACTCTCTTTCAAATTCTGAAGGTGGCAGGGGTAAAATACAGGGAGCGAAAGGCTATTTACAATTTGTACAGAAACCAGATGGCAGTTATAAGAGTCGAGGGGCATGAAAGGGAAGCAGTGGTTGAGAAGGGAGTGAGACAGGGTTGTAGCCTATCCTCGGTGTTATTCAATCTGTATATTGAGCAAGCAGTATAGACAAAAAAAAATTCGGAGTCGGAATTAAAATCCATGGAGAAGAAATAAAAACCTTTAAGTTCACCGATGACATTGTAATTCTATCAGAGACAGCAAAGGACCTGGAAGAGCAGCTGAACGAAATGGACAGTCTCTTGAAAGGATGATATAAGATGAACATCAACAAAAGCAAAACGAGGATAATGGAATGTAATCGAATTAAGTCGGGTGATGCTGAGGGAATTAGATTACGAAAGAAGACACTTAAAGTAGTAAAGGAGTTATGCTATTTGGGGAGCAAATTAACTGATGATGGTCGAAGTAGAGAGGATATAAAATGTAGACTGCCAATGGCACGGAAAGCGTTTCTGAAGAAGAGAAATTTGTTAACATCGAGTATAGATATAAGTGTCAAGAAGTCGTTTCTGAAAGTATTTCTATGGAGTGTAGCCATGTATGGAAGTGAAATGTGGACGATAAATAGTTTGAACAAAAAGAGAATAGAAACTTTCGAAATGTGGTGCTACAGAAGAATGCTGAAGATAAGGTGGGTAGATCACATAACTAATGAGAAGGTACTGAATAGAACTGGGAAGAAGAGAAATTTGTGGCACATCGTGATTAGAAGGTGGGATTGCTTGGTAGGACATATTCTGAGGCATCAAGGGATCACCAGTTTAGTATTGGAGGGCAGCGCGGAGGGTAAAAATCGTAGAGGGAGACCAAGAGATGAATACACTAAACAGATTCAGAAGGATGTAGGTTGCAGCAGGTACTGGGAGATGAAGAAGCTTGCACAGGATAGAGTAGCATGGAGAGCTGCATCAAACCAGTCTCTGGACTGAAAACCACAACAACAACAACAACAACAACAACAACAACAAACAATAACTCTACATAAAATATTCGCAGGTTTCCACCTAGTTCGTCAGTGGTTAAATTCCACGAGCTTTCAAGCAAGTAGTCTTTGGTCATTATGAAATCAATGAATGCAGCCGGGCTTCTGGTACACCGTTATACACTCTACCTGTCGGCTGTTACGTCACTGGCTCTCAGGGGACAGCTATATGAGGGTATACCTTGACTCGCCTCTCGTTGTGCCGTCTTCCACCTCGCAGTCACTGAATACCATGCCCCTACCACCTGCAGGCCGTTCTCAATATTAATTGTGTTATAAATGATTTTTATTTTGATTATTCTTTAATTATACAATAGGGCAAGCCGTTAAAGCGACCATGACTGAGGTTACCTCCGATTTCATCCGGTGACCCTTTTCAAAAAATGGTTCAAATGGCTCTGAGGACTATGGGACATAACTTCTGAGGTCATCAGTCCCCTAGAACTTAGAACTGCTTAAAATAACCAACGTAAGGACATTACATACAGCCATGCCTGAGGCAGGATTCGAACCTGCGACCGTAGCGGTCACGCGGTTGCAGACTGTAGTGCCTAGAACCTCTATGCCACCCCGGCCGGCTGACCCTTTTCCCGAACATGCTTGGCTAAGGCAAATTTATCGGGGTAGCGTAAGCGATAAAACATTTAGTGCTCCCATCTGCGTTGCTCGGTAGCAGCACCGTTTGTCCCGTGTGAGACTAGTAATGTTCGCAAGATGTCGTGTAGACTCCAGGTATTCTGAAACTTGCTGCAGATTTAACTGATCTCTGTCATATTTTAGAAGGAGGCCTGAATGTTGAACTCATTTTGTGCCTTTTCAGGGGGCGGCTTTTCTCGCCAGACGTGCAGTCACAGATTGGCACAAAAGTGTTTCCATTCCTGCACATCGTCGGTTATCTTTTGGTGCTTCTTGCCTGAGATAACTTCATTTATTTGTTGAACGTTGTAGTCGTTGCTCCTGAAGAACTTCCATAAGCTGTTCAGCTTGTGGGTCAGGGAATTGGCGTCTAATACGTTGCACGCCGTGAACCAGTGCTCTTCTGTGCCAGGTGACTTTAGCTGACGGCGATGACTGTAAATGATAGCGTGTAAGTGCGATGTTGTAGGTCATTTGTAGATGCTGTGGCCAAGGCATCCTTCCGTTTGCGGCGGGCGAAGACGTCGAGGAAGGGCAATGGATCGTCTTTTCCTACTTTCTTTGTGAGTTTTATATTATCAATAGTCCATGAACTCGTCGAGTTCTCCATACACCTGGAGCTAAATGAAACACTTTTCGTCAATATCTCTGGTGAAACAACTAGGCTTTAAATTCTACATCTGAACTATGTGGGCTTGTCATCCTTGAACAGCGGAGTCTAGGTGATACTGACATGATTCTAAACTCTACCCTCCAGTGAAGGTAGAGATGCATTTTCATCATTGTGGATGCTGGGGTCGCATGGAAGCTTTCAGTAGGTATCCTCGTCCAGTAGCGTGCAGATCTTCTCATTGTAGTCCTCTTGTTCCATAATTACAACTGCGTTGCCCTTGTCGGCAGAAGCAGCACAACATTGTCATCGCTGTGCACCCAGACCATTGCGCTGAGCCCTGGTCATGTTGTATGCTGGTTCCTTTGCTTTCGTGTGAGTACGGGTTGTTTTATCCCGTGTTTCGTTCACCATTGCACAGGGGACCTTGTGGGATGTCTTTTCGAGGCACTTATTATTTCACAGACAAGGATATTCTGTGCCGAAATTGCGACGTTAAGCACTTTCTTAAGTCCATATATGCCACCCTTCTCTACATCTCTCACTGTACAGTTGGCGATGGTGCATTCTGAGGATCCGTATTCCTCACCAAACTATTACTCAGAAAGATCGCTAAACTTTCCTTTCGGTTTAGAAACAATAGCCGCGTCAGTACTTCCCAAGCCAAAGCTGAGAGAGCCTTTGACAGTTGCAGATGAAAGGCCATCAGAGCACGTGTGCTTTCATCCACCTGTCAGCTGTTGTGTATCCTTTATCGTAGTAGGGGAACACTGGTCTCACGAAATATTCAAGAGGCTTAAAGTTCACATCGACTGCTCCGTCAGCGGGAGGAACTACCGATACAGACGGGCCACCTTGCACTAGGACGTACAACTCCAGGCAACATCTTTTATGGCCTCTCATCTGCAACTACAAAGAGCTTTCAGAGCTTCGGACTGGGACTATGTCGATGCGGCTACAGTTTCCCAAACGAACTACAGAGAAGTTTTCTCACCAACACACTGTAGTCCACAGATTTTTAGCAGGCATCATCATCAGCTCGCGAGAGTCATGGTTACGGGTGCCACGTCGGCCGTTAAGGATTTCGCCGCCGGACATTTCTATCTATGAAATAAGAAGTGGCGTCCAACCAGCAGTCCGGAAGTTTTAAACGGCAGACGAAATAGGGCAGGATGCGAGCCGTACTCTCATGAAAGCAAAGCCACAAACATCCAACATTACCTGGGTTGAGACCAGTGGCCTTCACGCATTATGCCGCGATGGAAATATTGTGGTGCTACTGCTGACAGTGGCTACGCAATCGTAATTATTGATTATACGGATTATGATTCGAAGATCTGTGTGCTAATGGATTAAGATACTTACTGAAAGCTCCCACGCGACCCAACATCGAAAATAATAAACCAAAGATATTTCAGCTTCTTAAGCACACTTAAGATAGTGTGGTTAATAATATTTACCCTTAGCACATTGACCATTTACTGTTTACACTATAGCCGGCCGCGGTGGCCAAGCGGTTCTAGGCACTTCAGTCCGGAACCGCGGGACTGCTACCGTTGCAAGTTCAAATCCTGCCTCGGGCGTGGATGTGTGTGATGTCATTAGGTTAGTTAGGTTTAAGTAGTTCTAGGGGACTGATGACCTTAGATGTTGAGTCCCATAGTGCTCAGCCATTTGAACCATTTTGTTTACCCTATACCGAAAACCCTCTAGGCTGGGACGCACTTTCGCCTCAATGTACCCAACTTCGGTTCACCAGCATACTAGCTGCCAAACTAGGCCTACTTGGCCACTCTCCTCACTCAGCATTGTGTCACTTTGAACATCACAGTACGAGCAAAGACGAATTAAGAATCTTCGACTCAATGAGACTGATATTGTTATTAGTTTTGACGTGTTGACGCCGTTTACAAAAGTGGCTATGGAAGATTCTTTGGATCTAGTAAACAGTTCGTTAAAACTGATGTGTCGAATATTTTCTGTACAATGACTAATTTTACGAACAGACGGCCGGCGTTGCTATAGAAAGCCCGTTAACCCAAGCTTTTGCAAATCTTTTTATGGAGTATTCCGAGAATATTGCCTAAGAGGGGTCCGTATTGAAGATTAATTTTTTCTTACGATACACCGACGATAATTTCGTCATTTTGCCCCACGGATATGAAAGACCTGACGAGTTCTTGTACCATATCAGCGGCATTAATGGCGACATCCAATTCACTATGGAAGTAGAAAGATAGAATATATAGAACTTCTTCGGCGTCATTGTCTGCTGAAGACGAAATAGATGCCTTGGTCGTAGCGTCTGAAAAGAGATATATGCCCTCTACTTGCACTATCTTCACGCAAACACGAAACCCCAATGTGGTACAAATTCTAGTACATCTTACAAGAACGATAGACGCTGATAACCTATCCCATGATCTGACACAACTACACTCCTGGAAATGGAAAATATAACACATTGACACCGGTGTGTCAGACCCACCATACTTGCTCCGGACACTGCGAGAGGGCTGTACAAGCAATGATCACACGCACGGCACAGCGGACACACCAGGAACTGCGGTGTTGGCCGTCGAATGGCGCTAGCTGCGCAGCATTTGTGCACCGCCGCCGTCAGTGTCAGCCAGTTTGCCGTGGCATACGGAGCTCCATCGCAGTCTTTAACACTGGTAGCATGCCGCGACAGCGTGGACGTGAACCGTATGTGCAGTTGACGGACTTTGAGCGAGGGCGTATAGTGGGCATGCGGGAGGCCGGGTGGACGTACCGCCGAATTGCTCAATACGTGGGGCGTGAGGTCTCCACAGTACATCGCTGTTGTCGCCAGTGGTCGGCGGAAGGTGCACGTGCCCGTCGACCTGGGACCGGACAGCAGCGACGCACGGATGCACGCCAAGACCGTAGGATCCTACGCAGTGCCGTAGGGGACCGCACCGCCACTTCCCAGCAAATTAGGGACACTGTTGCTCCTGGGGTATCGGCGAGGACCATTCGCAACCGTCTCCATGAAGCTGGGCTACGGTCCCGCACACCGTTAAGCCGTCTTCTGCTCACGCCCCAACATCGTGCAGCCCGCCTCCAGTGGTGTCGCGACAGGCGTGAATGGAGGGACGAATGGAGACGTGTCGTCTTCAGCGATGAGAGTCGCTTCTGCCTTGGTGCCAATGATGGTCGTATGCGTGTTTGGCGCCGTGCAGGTGAGCGCCACAATCAGGACTGCATACGACCGAGGCACACAGGGTCAACACCCGGCATCATGGTGTGGGGAGCGATCTCCTACACTGGCCGTTACACCACTGGTGATCGTCGAGGGGACACTGAATAGTGCACGGTACATCCAAACCGTCATCGAACCCATCGTTCTATCATTCCTAGACCGGCAAGGGAACTTGCTGTTCCAACAGGACAATGCACGTCCGCATGTATCCCGTGCCACCCAACGTGCTCTAGAAGGTGTAAGTCAACTACCCTGGCCAGCAAGATCTCCGGATCTGTCCCCCATTGAGCATGTTTGGGACTGGATGAAGCGTCGTCTCACGCGGTCTGAACGTCCAGCACGAACGCTGGTCCAGCTGAGGCGCCAGGTGGAAATGGCATGGCAAGCCGTTCCACAGGACTACATCCAGCATCTCTACGATCGTCTCCATGGGAGAATAGCAGCCTGCATTGCTGCGAAAGGTGGATATACACTGTACTAGTGCCGACATTGTGCATGCTCTGTTGCCTGTGTCTATGTGCCTGTGGGTCTGTCAGTGTGATCATGTGATGTATCTGACCGCAGGAATGTGTCAATAAAGTTTCCCCTCCCTGGGACAATGAATTCACGGTGTTCTTATTTCAATTTCCAGGAGTGTATGCAATGTCTTCAGGAGCGCCAAATACATCATTCACCAAATAAATCACAATAAGACCACAGCGTGGAGTACGAAAAGAAACTTGCTGTAAGCCGTTTTTTGGGTCCGTTTCAGGCTAGATAAGATGCTTACCAGTACAAAACGCGACATTTCAGAAACGAGTTAAAGATGTGGCAGGTCTCAGAATACCTGGCGTGCACAAGATACCTTGGAACTGTGACAAGTCAGACGAACAGCGTACACTGCAGAACGACGTGAACAGGAGCATGTGTAAAGCTTGATCGAAAGCTTTTGACATTGTAATCAATCGAGACTGCTTGAAATCGGAGATTTTGTTCATCTCTTCCCGTGCTTCTTTTCCTCCATTCGAAGTTACTTTTGAGTCCAGTATCTCCACTGATATTAAGACCCTTTCTGCCTGGAGATCTTGTGATGATGCACCTAGTATCAGCAGGAGTGACGATGAAGTACATTTGTATTCATCAGCGACATTTTCTGCACACTGCTCTTTGAGCCCTTACATTCGTCCCCTGATGCTAATGAATGGCGATTACGGATTTCTGAAAAATATATATTGAATTACCTAAAGTATGGAATACAGTTTTGAGGCTAAAATGTCTGTCAGATGCGCCGAAGTTCTTCGAATAAGTGTTTTGTTGCGTCCTCTAGTGCGACTGCTATGAAAAGCTGACTTTAGTATAAAGTCATTAGAATCTGAAATAGCAAAAACCGACACATCTGCAGCGGCAATGATGGGACTTCATCAGACACCGCAAGTATTTAGAAGCCCAACAGATCAACTGAAGCTTAACCGGTGCCCGAAGATCACAGAAATATGGCAGAAACCGGCCCCGAGGAACGTACATCTTTCTCAGTGACGTCCCAGAGCAGTTCACTTAGAATGAAGTCAATGAAATGGGAAAGCATGTACGTACATTCAAGTCTGGGGTGAAATTAACTATACTGACAATCGTCTGGAGCAATATGTTGTCGTGTTGACAATATGAACGTGTAGGTAATTAGCAGAATGCCATAGGTGAACAAACGAATGGGGAGGGTTGGAAAGTAGTTCCTGTACCGTCCACATTCCATAGACGTATTACGTGTCACCATTCCACACCATTTAAAATCACACAAGAATACTTTCAACATATGACTGAATACAATCGTGTCATCCTCGAGGACCGCTTGCCTTACCATCGCCGTATAGCAATGTGCACTGCGACACATCAGTGCAGATGACCATGTACGAATGATGGAGTTCCTGTGCCCCTGCTAACTATGCCATGTGACCTGCAGCGAGCAGAAATTTGTAAGTGTGGCGCCTACTTCGGTTCGCCATAGTGAGCATATGTTTCTGGATGGTAATGAGGCTCGCTAGTTGTTTTCTTTCCATCAGTGAATGGGCGAGTGATAGTCCGCAGTGTAACTAATCTATAGTTCGTGACAATAGGCGATAGCTCGTGTCGGTCTTTGTCACCAATGTGCTTTTGCCCACAGCAGTTGGCTCTAGGCGGCGGTTTTATCGCAACGACGTGACCACTGTACATCACATGAAAAGGTCAGTGCGTGCGTCACCCCAGTGCTGACGTTTCTCGAGCGTCGGATACACAATTCGACTTCGTTGTAATGGGCAGACGTCATGCATGCTATCCGACGGCAAGTACCATTTCACACGTCATTCCGGGCACCTGTTGGGCCAAAGTATTCCCTCTGCATGTGTCCTTGAACGCTCTCTATCCAACAAAACAACTAATTACAATTTAACTTTCCATGAAAGTAATGTAGCAACTGGTCGTAAATGGTATGATTGTTTAGAGCTGCTGAAAACTAACGGCATTACCAACTTACCTTTAGTAGGTAACTCGTCTGATCTAGTCAGTACATAGAATCAAACTAAATGATAGGCATATCTTGAATTACTATTTGTTAGTGCATAGGTTATCAAAGAGTTTACTATACCTTTTCCTCAGGGAGATTTTTATTTGAAATATAAATTTAATATCAGATAATATTTATCTTATCAGCTCATTGAAACCGAAACCTAATATCAGTATGGAAAAGTGTGTTAGTTAAATTTTTTTTTTTTGCCTATTTAAAATTACTAGCGTATTGAAATTGCCATTGCAAAGATCAGATTCAACACTCACAGCGAATGACAGTTGAAGTCAACGAGGGAGTTGATACTGATGTTGAACAACAAATCAACTGACCTGCTAGCTAGACAGTACGGTAACAGTAATGCACTTAAGAAGATTGGAGAAAAGAATAACAGCCGAGAATTCACTTTGAGATGGAAGACAGAACACTTGTTCCTACAGACTGACATAGATGAAGGTGTTTTGTCTCTCACGTGGTTCTTAAAAGGAAAGAATTTCACTGTTGCGTAATTATTAACGACTCTCCAAGTACGCTACTGAGCGGAATAGTGCAATGGATAAACCAATGAGCTGGGTAAGGACGTGGGGATTCAATTTCCTATCCAACATAAGATGGTTTCCCGACATCGCTTAAGGCATTACTTATACGCCTTCCTTTTAAATGGAGGCAGCCAGTTCTTGTCCCACCTTTGTCCAGTTCGAGGCTGCATTTTGTTTCCGATGACTTGTTTGTCAACGACACGCGATGTAGCTGTAAAAGATCTCGGACTATCATACCATCTCTGTTAAATACCAACAGTAAAATCAGGTGTCGAATCAGTCCCTAAACTACAGGCCTACAAACGACATCTATCAGAAATCAAAATAAAAGGTTTTTCAAAAAAACTAGCAAAACAAAGCTGGGATGAAGTGTGTAAGGAAACCGATGAGAACATGAAATTTTCTAAGTTCTCCACATTACCTTAATTGATCTTTGAAAAGACATTTCCAAAAGTATACATGCCTGTATCAACATCTCACAAAAACAGATGGATAACAGCAGGTATTAGGAAGTCCTCCCAAACAATAAACACCTCAGCTCCATGGAATAGTGTCGCAATGATCCAGAATTCTTAAATTTCTATCATAGATATAGAAGGATCTATATGAAGGTGCCGATTGCTGCAGAAAAGTCATTTAATGGCAAAAATAATATATAACGCAGAGAATAAAAGTAACTCTCCTGGTCCAGACTGTATACCAATTACTTTCCTTTCGGAGTATGCTGATGCATTAGCTCCGTACTTAACAATCATATACAACCGTTCGCTGGACGAAAGATCCGTACCCAAAGACTGGAAAGTTGCACAGGTCACACCAATATTCAAGAAAGGTTGTAGGAGTAATCCACTAAAGTACAGGCCCATATCGTTAATGTCGATATGCAGCACGATTTTAGAACATATATTGTGTTCGAACGTAATGAATTACCTCGAAGAAAACGGTCTATTGACACACAGTCAACATGGGTTTAGAAAACATCGTTCTTGTGGAACACTACCACTCTTTATTCACATGAAGCGCTGAGTGCTATTGACAAGGGATTTCAGATCGATTCCGTATTTCTGGATTTCCGGAAGTCTTTTGACACTATACCATACAAGCGGCTCGTAGTGAAATTGCGTGCTTATGGAATATCGTCCCGGTAATGTGACTGGATCTATGATTTCCTGTCAGAGATGTCACAGTTCGTTGTCATTGACGGAAAGTCATCGAGTAAAACAGAAGTGATTTCTGGCGTTCCCCAAGGTAGTGTTATAGGCCCTTTGCTGTTCCTTATCTATATAAACGATTTGGGAGACAAACAGAGCAGCCGTCTTCGGTTGTTTGCAGGTGACGCTGTCGTTTATCGACTAATAATGTCATCAGAAGATCAAAGCAAACTGCTAAACGATTTAGAAGAAATATCGGAATGGTGCGAAAAGTGGCAGTTGACCTTAAATAACGAAAAGTGTGAGGTCATCCACATGAGTGTTAAAAAAAATGCGTTAAACTTCGGTTAGACGATAAATCAGTCCAACCTAAAAGCCGTAAAGACAACTAAATACCTAGTTATTACAATTACGAACAATTTGAATTGGAAGGAACACTTAGAAAATGTTGTGGGGAAGGCTAACAAAGACTGCGTTTAACTGGCAGAACACTTAGAATTGTAACAGACCTACTAAGGACACTGCCTACACTACGCTTGTTGATCCTCTTTTAGAATACTGTTGCACGGTGTGGGATCCTTACCAGATAGGACTGACTGAGAACATCGAAAAAGTTCAAAGAAAGGTAGCACGTTTTGTATTATCGCGAAATGTGGGAGAGAGTATCACAGAAATGATACAGGATTTGGGTTGGACATCATTAAAAGAAAGGCGTCTTTCGTTACGACGGAATCTTCTCACGAAATTCCAGTCACCAACTTTCCCCTCCGAATGTGAAAATATTTTGTTGACACCGACTTATATAGGGAGAAACGATCACAAAGATAAAATAAGGGAAATCAGAGCTCGTACGGAAAGATATAGGTGTTCATTCTTCCCACGCGCTATACGAGATTGGAATAATAGAGAATTGTGAAGGTGGTTCGATGAACTCTCTGTCAGGCACTTAAATGTGATTTGCAGAGTATCCATGTAGATGTAGATGTAGATGGTTTCCAAAGTGGCAAAAATATGGAGTCAGCTATTGCAGAATTCCCAAAAATTGTACTTAATGCTATTGATAAGGATGAGTGTGGCACAGGTATATTTTTGGACCTTTCTAAGCCCTTTAATACAGTCAAGCACAGGAGTATATTAAATAAATTAGAATTAGGAATAAGAGGGGTAGCTAATGACTGGTTTTGATCATACCCAGCAGACAGGGTGCAAAGAGTAGAGATAACACAAACTTAAAGTAGATCTAAACATTTAGTAAAACACTTATCAGAATCAAAATACGTTAATATAAGGCTTCCTCAAAATAGCATACTTCGACTAATACTACTCCTGATATACCTCAATGACTTTCCCAGTAGTGTTACTCATGGTGAAAAAATTCTCTTCGCTGATGACAGAAATATTATAGTCACTGATAAAACAAGAAAACTCCTTGCAGACAAAGCAAATGAAACTTTCAAGGAAGTTTACGATTGGTCAATAAGCAATAAAGTGACGTTGAACATTAAGAAAAGTAATGCCATCAATTTCAGTTTGACGAGGGAAAATGACAATGTTAAATTAAATGTAGATGGCACCTCTAAAGACTATAACAAATGCAAATGCAGAATGCATCCAACATTCCACATAACACCTTCATACTATGTTACCTTCCTTCTTTTTTTCCTTTTCTAGAATAATTTACGCAAGCTATGAATAGCACAGTACTAACACCTGTTCCTCTTTCTGAGCTCGACATCTCACTCATTATAGAGGGATGCTGACAAAGTTTTTCAGGATAGCAAATGAGAAGTTGCAGCACAGAAAACGGCCCAGAGATCACCAGTGTGTTTTTGGATGTAGGAGTGAAGTGTTACCAAACAATGTGTGCGTAGTGTCTGCAGTGACTGATAGTGAGGTATTAGTGAACAGTGTGGCATTACTTTATGTAATAAGTTATTTGTAAAAAAAAAAAGGATTGTTAAAAAGAAGTAAATCTAATGATTGTCTCTAACTAAAAGTCTGTAAATGTATGTGTATACAAATTAGCTTATATTAAATTGGTCTCGACTTGCAAATACTTTGACACATCCTATATCCTTGTAAAAAGAGATCTTCAGGTGAATAAAGCTACAACAACAACTACTGCTACTATTACTACTACTACTACTACTACTATGCCAAATCAAATCTTCCTTATTCTACTTCTTTTTCTTCACATTGTGAGAAAAACCCATGTAGAAAATTCTTAAAAAAGTGTGAAAAGGAAAATACTGGAGTGGCAGCAATAATAATATATTGTTAGCCTTCTACTGTATCTGAACTTGTTGGTAAATTTTCACTTACACTGAGGTGGCAAATGCCATGGCACAGCGATATGCAAATATGCAGCTGGCGGCAGTATCAAGTACATAAGATGTAGGAGAGCAGAGCACTGGCAAAGCTATGATTTCTACTCGGGCGATTCAAGTGAATTTATTGTAAGTTTTCTATAAAATTCTGTGTATTTCTCAGAAAACTGACAGTCTGATATCGAAATCCTTCTCCTGATGTAACATGTATTGTAGATACCGTATTCAGTTGGTGAGCTAATTTGACAGTTGGTTGGCCCTGCGTTATGCATGTGAACAGTGTCGTGAAATAAAAGTTTAAACTTTATAAAACGCAAAATTTTGAAATAAAAGGGAATGAATCTAATTACCTTCCAAAAGGAACTAATTGGGTGCTCAATGAAAACAACGTAACTAAAACTCAGTAGTGAAGAACATTAGGAACGATTAAATATATTCACAAAAATAAATACTGCGCAACTTGGAAGAAAATTACTGTTTGAAGTTAGGAACCTGCTCATTGAAAATTAATGTACTAGTTAGCACAACACCGGGCGATAATGACTGGATACTGTTTGTCGAGGAATGCAGGGTGAGATATGCCCTGAAATAAAACTGACTTACCTCTTCCACAGAATGTGGTTTTGCGCTTGGAGTACTGATGTTGTCACAAGCAAAAAAAATCAGCAGATGCCACAGCAAAACATAAATAATCTACTGTATTTTTTTAGTCAGAAGCAATTTTTTACTGCATGTGGAGTAAGGTGGAAGGCACACACGGTAAAATTCAAAACATTACTATAAATCATTGAGGTGAGTTTCACTTTAAGGACAATTGTTTCTGAGAATTCCAGCTCTGATTATTGAGAAAAAGATTGCACAACACAAGAAGACCCTAACAATTACAAAACTCTTCCACTACAAAAATTACAAACATAACTTTAAATTTCTTCCAAAATCTTCATCTGTATAAGAACAAGAAAGTATTATACATCTGTTCTTTTTATCTTCATAATATTCTACATAGCTTCCTAGAAATACACAGCAAACAGACCTCGTTCTTTGAAAAACTCAACTGCAGGTTACTATGCTTCAAATAAGAAACTCTCAGGACAGCACAATTGACTGACTAAAAAGTCAAGCACAGAAGAAACTAAACACAGGACCAAGGATCTCATTAGCTACTCCTACAGCGTGCTCATTCATCTCTGTTCCAGTACAGTAAAGATTGGCTATTTAAAATAGTAGAAAACGTGTGAGAGCCTTGCATTATCCCCTTCCGCACCCGCAGAAAAAATTTTCATACAGATTGCCTTATCTGTGGTAAGGCAAGGACAGTAAGATAAAAACATTGCGAGCAACTGAGTACACTAAGTTACAATTATAAATAACATTATAAGAATTAGGATTAAAGTTATAAAAGGTAAAAAGAATGTTCTGCGCATGAAGATTGTCTTTAGAGAGGAAGGAAGCCCACACTGTTTGCAGAATTCTGTAGATTACAGGTAAATGTTGTATCTCACAAAACCAGCGAAGATATGCTTGAATGTCTCATGTCATTAATGATGCAGGCTTAGGGGCAGCCAATAAGAGAATGAATATTGGCAGTGAATGTAGAATCAAATACGTGCAGACTTGGGGAAGTGGTGTCCATTTACAACTCATGCGTCAGTTGAAGTCTTGTCCATGACCTCAGTGCTACTATTGCTTTTAAGTGTGTGCAAAAATTATTAACATTCACCGTAACTTCATCGAATCTGTGATTTACTTTACAAAGAGGCTATGTAAACTGTACATCCAGTACTGTCTCTCTAAGCAATAACATTATTCCTAGCAAATATTTGAAATAGTAAAACATAAGATGAAACCTATGTACAGAATATGATTATTTGTAAATTACGATAGACAGTGTGATCGGAAAACATCTACATACACATGACTGATACGAAGTAAAGTTAACAAAAAGAGCAAATGACAAAACGTCATTATCTTCTAATGTTGACAAATGACCATGAAAATGAACAAGAATATCCAGTGTGCACACAATAATAGATCTTATGTTAAAGAAAATTACCGAATAAAAGACACAGAGTGCCATTTAAAAAGTCATACCACTGTTCATATCTTTGTAAAAAAGGTAAACGTAAATATATATATATATATATATATATATATATATATATATATATGTATATATATATATATATATGCAAGAGGGGCAGCAGCCTTTTCAGTAGCTGCAAGGGCAACAGTCTGGATGATTGACTGATCTGGCCTTGTAACAATAACCAAAACGGCCTTGCTGTGCTGGTACTGCGAACGGCTGAAAGCAAGGGGAAACTACAGCCGTAATTTTTCCCGAGGGCATGCAGCTTTACTGTATGATTACATGATGATGGCGTACGCTTGGGTAAAATATTCCGGAGGTAAAATAGTCCCCCATTCGGATATCCGGGCGGGGACTACTCAAGAGGATGTCGTTATCAGGAGAAAGAAAACTGGCGTTCTACGGATCGGAGCGTGGAATGTCAAATCCCTGAATCGGGCAGGTAGGTTAGACAATTTAAAAAGGGAAATGGATAGGTTGAAGTTAGATATAGTGGGAATTAGTGAAGTTCGGTGGCAGGAGGAACAAGACTTCTGGTCAGGTGACTACAGGGTTACAAACACAAAATCAAATAGGGGTAATGCAGGAGTAGGTTTAATAATGAATAGGAAAATAGGAATGCAGGTAAGCTACTACAAACAGCATAGTGAACGAATTATTGTGGCCAAGATAGATACGAAGCCCACGCCTACTACAGTAGTACAAGTTTATATGCCAACTAGCTCTGCAGATGACGAAGAAATTGAAGAAATGTATGATGAAATAAAAGAAATTATTCAGATTGTGAAGGGAGACGAAAATTTAATAGTCATGGGTGACTGGAATTCGAGTGTAGGAAAAGGGAGAGAAGGAAACTTAGTAGGTGAATATGGATTGGGGGACAGAAATGAAAGAGGAAGCCGCCTGCTCGAATTTTGCACAGAGCACAACATAATCATAACTAACACTTGGTTTAAGAATCATGAAAGAAGGTTGTATACATGGAAGAACCCTGGAGATACTAAAAGGTTTCAGATAGATTATATAATGGTAAGACAGAGATTTAGGAACCAGGTTTTAAATTGTAAGACATTTCCAGGGGCAGATGTGGGCTCTGACCACAATCTATTGGTTATGACCTGTAGATTAAAACTGAAGAAACTGCAAAAAGGTGGGAATTTAAGGAGATGGGACCTGGATAAACTAAAAGAACCAGAGACTGTACAGAGATTCAGGGAGAGCATATGGGAGCAATTTACAGGAATTGGGGAAATAAATACAGTAGAAGAAGAATGGGTAGCTTTGAGGGATGAAGTAGTGAAGGCAGCAGAGGATCAAGTAGGTAAAAAGACGAGGGCTAGTAGAAATGCTTGGGTAACAGAAGAAATATTGAAGTTAATTGATGAAAGGAGAAAATATGAAAATGCAGTAAGTGAAACAGGCAAAAAGGAATACAAACGTCTCAAAAATGAGATCGACAGGAAGTGCAAAATGGCTAAGCAGGGATGGCTAGAGGACAAATGTAAGGATGTAGAGGCCTATCTCACTAGGGGTAAGATAGATACCGCCTACAGGAAAATTAAAGAGACCTTTGAAGATAAGAGAACAACTTGTATGAATATCAAGAGCTCAGATGGAAACCCAGTTCTAAGCAAAGAAGGGAAAGCAGAAAGGTGGAAGGAGTATATAGAGGATCTACAGAAGGGCGATGTACTTGAGGACAATATTATGGAAATGGAAGAGGATGTAGATGAAGATGAAATGGGAGATATGATACTGCGTGAAGAGTTTGACAGAGCACTGAAAGACCTGAGTCGAAACAAGGCCCCCGGAGTAGACAATATTCCATTGGAACTACTGACGGCCGTGGGAGAGCCAGTCCTGACAAAACTCTACCATCTGGTGACTAAGATGTATGAAACAGGCGAAATACCCTCAGACTTCAAGAAGAATATAATAATTCCAATCCCAAAGAAAGCAGGTGTTGACAGATGTGAAAATTACCGAACTATCAGCTTAATAAGTCACAGCTGCAAAATACTAACGCGAATTCTTTACAGACGAATGGAAAAACTAGTAGAAGCCAACCTCAGGGAAGATCAGTTTGGATTCCGTAGAAACACTGGAACACGTGAGGCAATACTGACCTTACGACTTATCTTAGAAGAAAGATTAAGGAAAGGCAAACCTACGTTTCTAGCATTTGTAGACTTAGAGAAAGCTTTTGACAATGTTGACTGGAATACTCTCTTTCAAATTCTAAAGGTGGCAGGGGTAAAATACAGGGAGCGAAAGGCTATTTACAATTTGTACAGAAACCAGATGGCAGTTATAAGTGTCAAGGGACATGAAAGGGAAGCAGTGGTTGGGAAGGGAGTAAGACAGTGTTGTAGCCTCTCCCCGATGTTGTTCAATCTACACTCCTGGAAATTGAAATAAGAACACCGTGAATTCATTGTCCCAGGAAGGGGAAACTTTTATGACACATTCCTGCGGTCAGATACATCACATGATCACACTGACAGAACCACCGGAACATAGACACAGGCAACAGAGCATGCACAATGTCGGCACTAGTACAGTGTATATCCACCTTTCGCAGCAATGCAGGCTGCTATTCTCCCATGGAGACGATCGTAGAGATGCTGGATGTAGTCCTGTGGAACGGCTTGCCATGCCATTTCCACCTGGCGCCTCAGTTGGACCAGCGTTCGTGCTGGACGTGCAGACCGCGTGAGACGACGCTTCATCCAGTCCCAAACATGCTCAATGGGGGACAGATCCGGAGATCTCGCTGGCCAGGGTAGTAGACTTACACCTTCTAGAGCACGTTGGGTGGCACGGGATACATGCGGACGTGCTTTGTCCTGTTGGAGCAGCAAGTTCCCTTGCCGGTCTAGGAATGGTAGAACGATGGGTTCGATGACGGTTTGGATGTACCGTGCACTATTCAGTGTCCCCTCGACGATCACCAGTGGTGTACGGCCAGTGTAGGAGATCGCTCCCCACACCATGATGCCGGGTGTTGGCCCTGTGTGCCTCGGTCGTATGCAGTCCTGATTGTGGCGCTCACCTGCACGGCGCCAAACACGCATACGACCATCATTGGCACCAAGGCAGAAGCGACTCTCATCGCTGAAGACGACACGTCTCCATTCGTCCCTCCATTCACGCCTGTCGCGACACCACTGGAGGCGGGCTGCACGATGTTGGGGCTTGAGCGGAAGACGGCCTAACGGTGTGCGGGACCGTAGCCCAGCTTCATGGAGACGGTTGCGAATGGTCCTCGCCGATACCCCAGGAGCAACAGTGTCCCTAATTTGCTGGGAAGTGGCGGTGCGGTCCCCTACGGCACTGCGTAGGATCCTACGGTCTTGGCGTGCATCCGTGCGTCGCTGTGGTCCGGTCCCAGGTCGACGGGCACGTGCACCTTCCGCCGACCACTGGCGACAACATCGATGTACTGTGGAGACCTCACGCCTCACGTGTTGAGCAATTCGGCGGTACGTCCACCCGGCCTCCCGCATGCCCACTATACGCCCTCGCTCAAAGTCCGTCAACTGCACATACGGTTCACGTCCACGCTGTCGCGGCATGCTACCAGTGTTAAATACTGCGATGGAGCTCCGTATGCCACGGCAAACTGGCTGACACTGACGGCGGCGGTGCACAAATGCTGCGCAGCTAGCGCCTTTCGACGGCCAACACCGCGGTTCCTGGTGTGTCAGCTGTGCCTTGCGTGCGATCATTCCTTGTACAGCCCTCTCGCAGTGTCCGGAGCAAGTATGGTGGGTCTGACACACCGGTGTCAATGTGTTCTTTTTTCCATTTCCAGGAGTGTATATATTGAGCAAGCAGTAAAGGAAACAAAAGAAAAATTCGGAGTAGGTATTAAAATTCATGGAGAAGAAATAAAAACTTTGAGGTTCGCCGATGACATTGTAATTCTGTCAGAGACAGCAAAGGACTTGCAAGAGCAGTTGAATGGAATGGACAGTGTCTTGAAAGGAGGATATAAGATGAACATCAACAAAAGCAAAACAAGGATAATGGAATGTAGTCTAATTAAGTCAGGTGATGCTGAGGGAATTAGATTAGGAAATGAGGCACTTAAAGTAGTAAAGGAGTTTTGCTATTTGGGGAGCAAAATAACTGATGATGGTCGTAGTAGAGAGGATATAAAATGTAGGCTGGCAATGGCAAGGAAAGCGTTTCTGAAGAAGAGAAATTTGTTAACATCCAGTATTGATTTAAGTGTCAGGAAGTCATTTCTGAAAGTATTCGTATGGAGTGTAGCCATGTATGGAAGTGAAACATGGACGATAAATAGTTTGGACAAGAAGAGAATAGAAGCTTTCGAAGTGTGGTGCTACAGAAGAATGCTGAAGATTAGATGGGTAGATCACATAACTAATGAGGTAGTATTGAATAGGATTGGGGAGAAGAGAAGTTTGTGGCACAACTTGACCAGAAGAAGGGATCTGTTGGTAGGACATGTTCTGAGGCATCAAGGGATCACCAATTTAGTATTGGAGGGCAGCGTGGAGGGTAAAAATCGTAGAGGGAGACCAAGAGATGAATACACTAAGCAGATTCAGAAGGATGTAGGTTGCAGTAGGTACTGGGAGATGAAAAAGCTTGCACAGGATAGAGTAGCATGGAGAGCTGCATCAAACCAGTCTCAGGACTGAAGACCACAACAACAACATATATGCAAGATATCAGCGTTATCACAAATACAACTAAGAAGTTAGTGTCAAATGTTGGTGCACGAATGATTGTTGTACAATGGATGAATTCAGAAGAGCCAAAAACTGTGTTAAGCAATATCGTGTTATGCCACAAAATTATATACTTTTCATTATGTTAACTTAAGCCATGGTAAGAAACTTTATTAATAAGTGCTAAAACGCAAGAAAGCACTAGGGATTAATAGCATATTGTTTACTAAGATACACAGTTTACCACACATACATCTATACTTTGATTAATGATCTTGTAATTCAGGTCTTCTACCATCTATCTAATATCATCATAAAAACTTGTCATTCAACATATATGCAACTGTCTCTTAAATGTGTAATATATTAAAAATAGCTGACATCGTTTTCATATATAATTTAACCTAAAGACAAAAAGAGCTGTGTAGTTAGTTATGCAAGACAAAGGTACATATCTCAGCAGTAGAAGGCTCTTGTATGTTGTATGCAGCAAAATCAGAAAGAAGCACAAAAAAAGGTGAACATAAATATGTCAGAAATGTACGCCATACCAATTTTACGAGATAACTCAGAAAACATCACAAAAATAACTGTTTCCTCTTGCCAGTTTGGTTTTATTGACCACTTAAGATTTCTGTTCTGCCAGTAACCATGCAACTGTTCATCAGCTTCCTTTCACTGCACGTATTGTTCTGAGTCAGTGAGAAAGCTGGAAGTGAATCCCTTAGCCCTCTGAAAACTGAACCTAAGTGCAAGCAGATCAGTTGTTTCCAAAATTTTTATGGTGTAAAAATTCTTTCATCCTAAGATCTTACATGTTGGTACTTGAATGTAAGGTTGGCCTTGGAATCGAGAAAGTACACTTAATTTCGACATGATAGTATTTGCTACCAGTTTTGTATTCTGCAATTTCATCTCAACACTGCAGAATGTGCGTTCATTAAAGTGATTGAAACATGTATCAATTCCTGAGTTAAAACAAAGTTTGTCCATATATGTAGATGACATTCTCTTAGCTTCCCACTTGGGAAGAGCATTGTCAGTTACTAAGTACTGAGTGCAATACTAAAAGGAGAAATGCTAAGACAGATATTGTCAGTTCCATCGCTACCATCAAAGTCATCGTCACTGCCCACTAAGCCGTGTCTGAAAGAGCAGGCGAGCAGAAGGCGAGGTCGATGGCTGTAGATGAACCTGCAGCGGTGCTAGTATGTGTACCTTAACCCATGTTCAGCAGTATGAGACCTGTTGTGCGTATCAGATCCTCAAGTACCCGACACTTGGGCAAGTGGCATTAGAGCCCATAGTGCACTGTGTGCACTGAAGTCCTACAAAAGGACAATGGGGTGTGGTGGTTCATCAAGAAGAAGAGTGTGGACCCTACTCTCAAGAGGCTCATTGGGCTGTAATACACATTACACACTGTGATATCAACATGGCCCACTATCCGAACAGTAACCGCTTGTAGTGTTGTTAAGAAAATAGGTGAGGAGTGAAAAGTGTCCCTCATGAAGACTGCAGTCTCACGTTTTTCCCTGTCACCAATAAGGTTGTCTTTTCTGTATATGTGATAGCCTCCAAGAAGAGGTGTGTCAGTCTTCCTAAACTGAGTCTCTTTGAGACAAAGACAAAACAGTCTGTTCTATACAAAGAGTCTCAATTCCTCCAGATGGGTCCTGTATCCATTTATATTCAGTTGGATTTCAACAATGTGGTCTTGATTTACCCCTGTTCTTGCACCGGGTGCTGGGATGGAGAGGCGCTCGTAGAGTGAGGTGGGGTGGAAGGGCTGACTGGGTCTGGTGATGAGACATCAAAATCCATGACTTCCTTATCATATGTCAGATGTGCCAGAATGGAGTCTGATGGCACTCAGGTCGTCTTTCGACCGAAATACGAGATCCTTTCCATGCCCCATTTCGCAGCAGGGATAAGGCCAAAAGGGGGCGGTGAGAGCCACTTACCTTTGATGAAAGTGGGCACTGAGAGACACTCTGTTTTTGGGGTGCCTTCAGGCTGTGAACTATGAAAGCATTATTGGTCTCTCCTGTCGTAGTTGCCTGGATCACTATG
Organism: Schistocerca serialis cubense; assembly: GCF_023864345.2. Lineage (NCBI taxonomy): Eukaryota > Metazoa > Arthropoda > Insecta > Orthoptera > Acrididae > Schistocerca > Schistocerca serialis. The sequence continues at coordinate 495,599,231 of NC_064638.1, forward strand.
CCTTTAACTTTGCTTTACCACATACAGGCCAAGGACAGGTGCTGCTGGTGCATAATGGTACACTGGACATCTTCTGTGTCGAAGCGCCGACCTTAGGAACAGTTTTCTGCTCCAAGAAAGCATGAGAAGTCCCAAAGACAGGGGCTTTCATCTCCTGCTTTTTGACTTCTGCACAGTGGATCCGCTTGGTCACTCTGATCATGCGTTCCTCTGCAGAAATATGGTAGTATTGGCTACAGTGATTGGGTGCCTCCCAGAGCAGTTAATGCAGACTGCTGGAGACGGAGAGTCTGCCTTTCCAAACTTCCCACAAGTCACTTCGCCACTGCAACTCAGCGTTGTATGGCCATATCGCTGGCATTTGGAGTAACGCATATGATGAGGTACAAAGGGCCTAACCCTATGTAGGAGGAGACCTGCAATGATGTGTTCCGAGCGTCGGAGAATGAAGGTCACACTGAAAGTGGGAGTTTTCTCAAGTTCTCTATTGCTCTTAAGTGCCCTTTGCTCCACATCTGTTATCCCTGTGGTGCCCATTCTTGTTTGAGTTCGGCAACGTCTATGTCCATAACATCACAACAGGTTACCATTCCTTTACTGGAGTTAATGGAATTATGCAACTCAACAATGATGTCGTATTCACCTAATTTTTGTGACGTCTTAAGCAGTTCCACCCGCTCTGTCCATTTAGTCTCGACCGTAAGGAACCATTTCGCAACCGCTTAATAGACTTTAGCGTATCAGAAAGCCTCTCCAAGCCTTTATGGGTATAGCTGGAGCACACTTTTTCAGACATCCTTCCTCTTGATCACTACAAACACATTCTCATTTATGACTCCTCGAATCCCATTACTGACAGAAAGTTGATTATAAGGAGGCCTAACCTCCCTCATTCTTTTTCATGAATTGATGTGAATATTCCCAGGCAGTACACTCTTCCTGCTGGGAATAGAAGAAGATTTCGAGGGTTCTATCTTGATCCCATCAGCAGCTAGGGGAATAAGGTCCACTCAGACAGAGCTCCCTGTGTATGAGTAAGCCTTATGTGACTGAGGGGTGGCAGGCTACACAGAGGTTGCCCGCTAACAACTGTTCCACCCCAAAAGCCATGCATCTCATCAGCGCTCAGCACACCTTAAGACTGGTTTTTTTTTATAGAGGTTTATTCCATCCTCGCAATTCGGGCGGTCAAGTCACGATCCCCGTTCCCTGTGACACACAACATTCCACTGCTGCACGGCACGGTGGTCGCCCGAGCATGCCCAGAGCTTCGGTGACAGAGGACTGGCAGCGCTCACCAGTCCTCAGCTCAGGAACCCCACGGTCGCCTAGCCCTTACTCAGCAAAGAAATGCTGAGTCCCCGAGGGCACGAATTATCATGGCTTATCCAGTATGAATATATTGTAAATTATCCTAGTTAAATTATATTTAACTAGTAATACAGAAGCAAAAAAGATTAGCAGAGAGAAGAAATTATTGACTGGAGTGTGTAGAGTGAAGTAATTGCTGGACCCCCTCACTATTGGAAGAGGTAATGTTGGAACTCCCAAAAAAGTAAAGAGGAGGGAATTAAAACTGGCAGTTTTTCGTTAGTAGTGCTCTAAGCTAGAGTGGTACTCAGTTGATTATGTTGTTGTTGTTGTTGTTGTTGTTGTGGTCTTCAGTCCTGAGACTGGTTTGATGCAGCTCTCCATGCTACTCTATCCTGTGCAAGCTTCTCCATCTCCCAGTACCTACTGCAACCTACATCCTTCTGAATCTGCTTAGTGTATTCATCTCTTGGTCTCCCTCTACGATTTTTACTCTCCACGCTGCCCTCCAAAGCTAAATTTGTGATCCCTTGATACCTCAAAACATGTCCTACCAACCGATCCCTTCTTCTAGTCAAGTTGTGCCCCAAACTTCTCTTCTCCCCAATCCTATTCAATACCTCCTCATTAGTTACGTGATCTACCCACCTTATTTTCAGCATTCTTCTGTAGCACCACATTTGGAAAGCTTCTATTCTCTTCTTGTCCAAACTGGTTATCGTCCATGTTTCACTTCCATACATGGCTACACTCCATACAAATACTTTCAGAAACGACTTCCTGACACTTAAATCTATACTCGATGTTAACAAATTTCTCTTCTTCAGAAACGATTTCCTTGCCATTGCCAGTCTACATTTTATATCCTCTCTACTTCGACCATCATCAGTTATTTTACTCCCTAAATAGCAAAACTCCTTTACTACTTAAGTGTCTCATTTCCTAATCTAATCCCCTCAGCATCACCCGATTTACTTTGACTACATTATATTATCCTCGTTTTGCTTTTGTTGATGTTCATCTTATATCCTCCTTTCAAGACACTGTCCATTCCGTTCAACTGCTCTTCCAAGTCCTTTGCTGTCTCTGACAGAATTACAATGTCATCGGCGAACCTCAAAGTTTTTACTTCTTCTCCATGAATTTTAATACCTACTCCAAATTTTTCTTTTGTTTCCTTTACTGCCTGCTCAATATACAGATTGAATAACGTCGGGGAGAGACTACAACCCTGTCTCACTCCTTTCCCAACCACTGCTTCCCTTCCGTGTCCCTCGACTCTTATAACTGCCATCTGGTTTCTGTACAAATTGTAAATAGCCTTTCGCTCCCTGTATTTTACCCCTGCCACCTTCAGAATTTGAAAGAGAGTATTCCAGTTAACATTTTCAAAAGCTTTCTCTAAGTCTACAAATGCTAGAAACGTATGTTTGCCTTTTCTTAATCTTTCTTCTAAGATAAGTCGTAAGGTTAGTATTGCCTCACGTGTTTCAACATTTCTACGGAATCCAAACTGATCTTCCCCGACGTCTGCTTCTACCAGTTTTTCCATTCGTCTGTAAAGAATTCGCGTTAGGATTTTGCAGCTGTGACTTATTAAACTGATAGTTAGGTAATTTTCACATCTGTCAACACCTGCTTTCTTTGGGATTGGAATTATTATATTCTTCCTGAAGTCTGTGGGTATTTCGCCTGTCTCATACATCTTGCTCACCAGGTGGTAGAGTTTTGTTATGACTGGCTCTCCCAAGGCCATCAGTAGTTCTAATGGAATGTTGTCTACTCCTGGGGCCTTGTTTCGACTCAGGTCAAACTCTTCACGCAGTATCTTATCTCCCATTTCATCTTCATCTACATCCTCTTCCATTTCCATAATATTGTCCTCAAGTACATCGCCCTTGTATAAACCCTCTATATACTCCTTCCACCTTTCTGCCTTCCCTTCTTTATTGAGAACTGGGTTGCCATCTGAGCTCTTGATATTCATACAAGTGGTTCTCTTCTCTCCAAAGGTCTCTTTAATTTTCCTGTAGGCAGTATCTATCTTACCCCTAGTGAGACAAGCCTCTACATCCTTACATTTGTCCTCTAGCCATGCCTGCTTAGCCATTTTGCACTCCCTGTCGATCTCATTTTTCAGACGTTTGTATTCCTTTTTGCCTGCTTCATTTACTGCATTTTTATATTTTCTCCTTTCATCAATTAACTTCAATATTTCTTCTGTTACCCAAGGATTTCTATTAGCCCTCGTCTTTTTACCTACTTGATCCTCTGCTGCCTTCACTACTTCATCCCTCAGAGCTACCCATTCTTCTTCTACTGTATTTCTTTCCCCCATTCCTGTCAATTGTTCCCTTATGCTCTCCCTGAAACACTCTACAACCTCTGGTTCTTTCAGTTTATCCAGGTCCCATCTCCTTAAATTCCCGCCTTTTTGCAGTTTCTTCAGTTTCAATCTGCAGTTCATAACCAATAGATTGTGGTCAGAATCCACATCTGCCCCTGGAAATGTCTTACAATTTAAAACCTGGTTCCTAAATCTCCGTCTTACCATTATATAATCTATCTGATACCTTTTAGTATCTCCAGAATTCTTCCAGGTATACAACCTTCTTTCATGATTCTTGAACCAAGAGTTAGCTATGATTAAGTTATGCTCTGTGCAAAATTCTACAAGGCGGCTTCCTCTTTCATTTCTTCCCCCAAATCCATATTCACCTATTATGTGTCCTTCTCTCCCTTTTCCTACTGACGAATTCCAGTCACCCATGACTATTAAATTTTCGTCTCCCTTCACTACCTGAATAATTTCCTTTATCTCATCATACATTTCATCAATTTCTTCATCATCTGCAGAGCTAGTTGGCATATAAACTTGTACTACTGTAGTAGGCATGGGTTTTGTGTCTATCTTGGCCACAATAATGCGTTCACTATGCTGTTTGTAGTAGCTAACCCGCACTCCTATTTTTTTACTCATTATTAAACCTACTCCTGCATTACCCCTATTTGATTTTGTATTTATAACCCTGTAATCACCTGACCAAAGGTCTTGTTCCTCCTGCCACCGAACTTCACTAATTCCCACACAGTTGATTATATGTGTCAAATTATTGCAAGAGGAAATGATTTAAAAATGCATCATATTTAGCAGATGAGCAGTACAGTATTACTGACCTGCTACAGCTTTAGATAGAGACTATTAGATCCTTAGTAGCCCAGGCTGCGTGGTAAGCAGACCCTGAACTGCTAATATTTTAATCAAAAATAGCACTGCAGTGATTTTAAGGGAGACTGTACATTGAGAAGTAACGTAATCCATATGCTCTCAGGAAAAAATAAGTGACGTAACATTAAAAATTAATATGCCTACTGCTGAGTGGTTCTGATTCCAGTGGTAGCATACAATGGTCATCAATGAAAGATAGTTTGTAAATGCCAGTTTTATATAGAATGTGGACATTAAGTTTTATTCCTGTATACAGATGAAGTTTAACTACATTGGACGCTCGGAGTAGCCACGCGGTTTAGGGCGCCATGCCATGGTTCGCGCGGCTTCACCCGTCGGAGTTTCGAGTCCTCCCTCGGGCATGGGTGTGTGTCTTGTCCTTAGCTTAGGTTAGTTTAAGTTAGATTAAGCACTGTGTAAGTCTAGGGACCGATGACCTCAGCAGTTTGGTCTCATAGGAACTATCACCAAATTTACAAATTTAACTACTTTCCCATCAACTTAGGAAGTTAAACTTTTTGAATACATGTACTCTAAAACAGCACTGGGAGCTCTAATGTAATTAATAATATGACACTTCATATTAGTTTGGTTATGCATAGGAAATAAATGAGAGGATGAACACTACTATAGAGAAAAGGATGACCTTTGACTTGATGAAAATACAAATGTCCAGTCATCAGTCTAACACATATCAATTTAAAAAGCAAATAATTTTAAGGAGATATCATTCGGCTGGCCAGCCAGTAGACCCAGAAGAAGGCCGCTGAAACTGTTGCCGAAACGTTAGTTTGTCACCAGCAGCAGTAGTTTTATACATTATGACGCTGTACCATACCCAGAGAACTTTTATGTTGAAATAAATTCACAAAATGCACCAATGGTGTAACTTATGTACAACAGGGTTATTAAAAACAATATATAATCAATGTGAAAGAGTTAAGAACTATTAAAACCAACTGATGTAACAGACAGTTTGATGTAGCCTTTGGTGGTTGTAAGACTCAACAGAAGTTGCTTTGTTATGATTGTAGTATGAAAGACTACATAATCCTATAATTTATGTCTAGTCAAGTCAACTCACGAAAATGAAACAAAGATGTTTGCGTATTCGACATATGTTGTTAATTTAAGTATGGAGTCTTTCATATGTTGGCAGGAGTTTGTGGTAATCTTTATAAACACTGAAATGTTCCACTGAGCGACATCAGGCAAGTACAAATAGGTCTCATGATTTTGTATTATACACTTAATATTAACTGTTGTATTTAGAAGCGTAAGTTTGTTTGTTCTGTGATCGAGTCCAGACAAGGCGTTTCTGTGCTATGCTAACAACGCAGCAGTGGACATATCTGGTGTTGTTGGGGTCCAACGAACAGTCAGCGGGTGCTAACCGAGCTGGAAGACATTGTTGAGACCAATAGATTGAGATGTATATATATATATATATATATATATATATATATATATATATATATATATATATATATATGTTTGTGTGTGTGTGGGTGTGTGTGTGTGTAATAATTAGCTAGGTAATTTAAAATTGTGTAATGATTTCCATATTTTGAATTCTATTAACCTGAAGAGAAGAAATATGTCTGCTGACGTTTGGCCACCCTTAAACCACCCTTATGCAGAGGAGGAAAAAGCAATAACGAAAATCTTCAGGATAAATTATAACAGCCAAACATTTGCAGGATAAAGATTTATGAAAATCCTTGACCACGGTTTCGGTATATCTAAATGTATCTTCATCAGAAGTACAATACACTAAAATCACATCCTGCAGTGGAGATACATAAAACAATCGTGCGAAAGGCGTCGTCAGTAGTTAAAACCTGATCTCCATTTATACAACATAATTATGGGCAGAGGGTCGATGGAAACAGTATAGCATCAGTGCTTCACCTGTAAACCAGCGTGAAGAGGTACGATTGTTTTATGTATCTCCACTGCAGGATGTGAGTTTAGTGTATTTTACTTCTGATGAAGGTATATTTAGATATACCGAAACCGTGGTCACGGATTTTAATAAATCTTTATCCGGCAACTGTTTAGCTGTTATCATTTACCGTGAAGAATTTCGGCACTTGCTGTTTCAGCAATGTTTAAAATCATGAAATAACGAAAATAATAGTTTCTTTGCTGTATTACCCACACATACTTTGTTGTCAGACATTTCCCACAAACCAAAGTCCCAACACCTCATAGTATCCCCCATCCTTGAGTCCGTGGCGCGCTGCCGGTATCTAATTCAGCAAACTTCACCTCCATTATACCTCACAGTACTCCATATACTTTCCAACTACATTTTCAACAACCTCTCGCTCAGCGACTACGGCATAATATCCATCATATCAGCTATAACCTACTCTAAACGTCTCATTAAAATGGAAACCTCCTACATTACTGGAACCTTACACACCAAATTTTCACATCCGCACTTTACTCATAAATTTATTATCTTTTATTTCGCACAACATCATTCTCCAATCTTTTTATCCGAGTCAATCCCTACAACTACCGTAAGCCCCCATCATTCTGAATGGCTTATTAAATAAGTGGATGAAACTTCATTATTAAAAAAGACAGCAACATCAAATAATAAAACAGTTTTTGCCCTACAAAAACCATATTTAATGGGAACTAGTGAACTTGAAAAGTTTTGTCTTCGCTGACATCTCATTTGCATATATCCTGAAGATTCAACCGGCTTACAGTAGGTTTGGTTCCTCGCCAAATGCAACAAGAGCCTGTTAAATTCAGACTAATATTTTGTTTTTTGTTATCTGTCGCTGTAAATATAGGGCAATCAAACTTTGTGGAACTATTGTCGAAGGCCAGTTTTTGTATTCAGAGCAAAACGTCCACACCTGATAGCGAGCACCTCCGTACATGCTATGCAGATAAAAAAATGAAAAAAGTTTGCTTACAGACACGCAAGTACTTTAGAATAAAATTCTGTGGGGAAATTCACACTACCGAGGAGTCGAGCGCGGAAATAGTAAATGACAGAATAGCATTTTTTACTGTTATCAGGAAGTGCAACTCTTCACAAAACAAGCAAACAAGAACAAGCTACGTTATGTTAGCGTGATGGTACGATTACCTTGTATTTTGACCGTATTGGCAGCACAACCGTCACATTCGTTTCCGCCGTCTGTTATTTTAAAATTTAACGGATATCGAGTTATCGTCGAAAATTAATTTCTGTCTGGTTCTTACAGCGCTCTCCTCCGTAGCCGTGATCGCTGGAATAACTATGAAGAACACGGGAACAGATAGGTAGGTTTGCTTGGGGCTGGATAAATGGACGGACGATTGACGTTATCGCTCTAGTGTCCGTCGGTAAAAAGAAAAATATAAGAAAGACCATTATTGACGTATGAAAAAGGAAGTGCTCTAAGGCCGCAGTAGAGAGAAAAGGTCATTTATGTTACGACGACTGACAGTTTACCAGTCCCCCAGCAGCAGAATGTTGATTCGAGGGCCGCCAATTCGCAATACAAAAAAAATCTTTCAGTATGATGAACATAAATTTGGGATTATAACCAAACATATACTTCTGTGACCTACAGCTGGCGTTCGTACGTAATTTGCGTCGTATGATATGTTTTCACTGAGATATTTTTGTTATTGTGGTGTTTCATTTCGATTAAATTATTATCTCAATGATAGTGTGCCAACGCTGAAGATAAGGTGGAGATCGACACGTAACTGCAGACCTAAATATGTACTATCGTCGCTATTATGTTTATCTGGAAGAAGTTCAAGCCATGCTTCGTTGCACGCAGGGAGTGCCTTACAGACATTTGTCTGCATGAAGCACTGTGCTGCTCCTAGCTTGGGAATAAATGATTATTTCCGTCTCCTGACTGCTGCACACACAGGCTAAATCTACTCTGTACTGAGGCTGGCTAAGGTCGCTCATTGACCCGACGAATGACTTGTCAATGAATATCTAACAAAAATGCATCGAAGATAACACTCAGTCGTGAATGAGTCTTTAAATTATACGAAGCCGATTGTGACAACAAAACATCTGACTCAAGCCTACATGTAATCCGTAAGTGACGTACCTGATATACGAAAATTTTAGAAAAGTATCGCAAAGATGTCTAACCAGAGATAATGAAGACTTTGGATATCTGGAACATGTTTAGATACATATCCTAGAAACGATACACTATCGTCACGAACTGCTTAGAATGTCGACTGTAGTTATTCCTAGAACCTCGCACCATTGAGTAAGTAGCAAAATTATTAGTTACATTGCCAAAAAATACTTTATTTACATACCGTTCGTGCGCGTTTCGAAATGTCCTGCTAACCTTCAAGCCGCTGTGCATACAAAGCAACTATCGCTTAACGGTAACATTTAGTTAGTTAAGTATGTTGTTTAAATTGTGAACAGTGATGTGATATCGGTTTGGCTGAGATTGGGAGTTTCTGTTAGGTTGGGAATGACGAGAAAGTGACGTCTAATCATTGTCGTTGTTATGATTGAGAGTCCACGATTGATCGCGTTGATCATTCTGGTGCAAGTACCATATAACGAAGTCTCATGATGTCATATGTTCGACTTTCAGGGTCTCTACATTAGTCTCCTGTTTCCTGCTGCGGTCATTACACTACATTTATGCAAACACTATTTTTGGCTGTATATAATTGATTGTAATTACAATGAAAATACTGCAAATTGCTGGGTAATAGCCAAGGGAACTTTATTTAGATGCATCGATATCAACGACCAAATGGTAGTAGTTGTGCCGTTGTTTATCTTTGCGTATGGGGAGTCTCTGTCGGGTTGCAACCAGAGAGAAAGCAGAGGAGCTTGGTGGACAGGCGGAGGAAGCTGCAATTCTGTTGCCTGAGATTTTCACCTGCCTCGGTGAATGTGGTCTGGTTCCCTTTATTCCGCCTCAGTTACACCATGTCGGTGATTGCGGCGCAAACACGTACGTGTACACCATCATTACTCTACCACGCAAACATTTGGGGTTACACGCGTCTGGTGTGAGACGTTCCGGCGGGGAGGGGGTCCACTGGGGGCCGAACCGCACAATAACCCTGCGTTCGGTGTGGGGCGGCGGTGGGGTGAGTGGACTGCTGCAGCCTCTTGTGGGGTTGTGAACCACCCACTGAGGGCTACGGCGGGGACGAAGCCTCTCCGTCGTTTCTAGGTCCCGAGTTCAATGCAATACAATGCAACTATTGCCTGACCCATAAATATCAGTGACTCTGGAGACGACTCGGGGTTCTCGTCGAACAGTAACAATGGCAGCTCAGCATTCTCGTCGACTACATTCTTCGTCGTTCGCACAGATACAGTATCGTAGGACTCTTAACTGACAAACATAGTAATGTAGAGGTTTTGCCCAGCAACATTTATTTCACAACGTATGAATATCTTGAATAATAATTTGCAATAGTTAAAACCTGTAGGGTACCTGTATCGTCGTTGTCCTCAGACATTTTTACTAAGCAGGGGTCCTTTCCTTTCCATGCAATCACCGAGTGTCATAAGAATATTAAAAATGATCAACTACTTATCGCCAATTTGTGTGCTTGTTAAAGAACAGTTTAAGTCTAAATTTTCTGTCACTGTTCAATCTTGTACTACACAGAAGCTACTTATATTAATTTCCCTTGCAAATCTAATAACTAAAGATGCAGCACCAATTAAAAGTGTGCAATTTCATTTATTCTTTATTTAGCTTAGCGAGTGACTTGCTGGGTTGGTATGTATTTTATTGTCGTTATTTTTAAACTAAAACCAGTTGGTAATTTGCTGAAAGTACATTCAGTTCAGTCAGTAAAATCCCATCGGTTACCAGTTAAACCTCCTGATCATAAATCATGTTTCTGGCGTGGAGAAGGGGTTCAACTGGTGCATGAACGATCAGTCGAAGTGGCTGCAGGTGAAATAGATGACGCCATATGCGCCGAACTGAGACCGGTTGGCACAAACCTCCTAGCCTATACCCTCTTGTCTGCAGAAACGTTTAACTGGGGACGTGGGGTGTTCACAGCACCCCATGTGTAAAAATTTACTGGTATTTAGTGAGTGCCCTTTTACCTTTGTTCAAAGGTATGCACATCGATGCAAAACCATTGTTCGTGCTCTTAAAAATATGCATCACTGTACACAACAAGTTTCAAACGCTGGGAGGCTGATAACACCCCACCCACCTAGTAGTGCGACTTTGTGTTGAGTAGAGTTCGTCATGATGTTATAAGAGGAGGAGCAGAGACGGCGTAGAAGGCTGTTGGGGAAGTTTGTAACGAAGATGAAGACTGAGATACCAGAGTTTGAAGATTCGGATGACAGTGAAGAAGAACAGTGCGAAGAAAACTGTCATGCAACTGCAAGTCATCAGTCTGATGACGATGCTAATGAAGATACAGCTTCCTCATTTCTAGCAACACTGGAAAGGTTTATGCTTGGTATGGATAAAGTAACTAAATGGATGACTAAACCTAATCCTAATAATATCAGAACTAGGAAGCACAATATAGTAACTCAGCTTCCTGGTACCAAACTAATTGCTAAATACTGCAAAGCTGCTGTAGAATGCTTTGATGTGTTCATAAATAAGCAAATAATTCGCTCAATAGTAGAGTGCACCCACCTTTATATTGATCGCATTGAGGCCCTCTACAAGAACAAAAATAGATGCCGGAAAACAGATGTAATAGAAATACGATCTTTCATTGGATTACTTATAATTTTTGGTTCTTAAAGAGCAGCTAAAATGAATTTACAAGATCTGTTTTCTTCACAGGGGCTAAGAGTATAAATAATTCACACTCCTCTGTCACCAGACAAATTTTTGTTCCTTATGGGGTGTTTGAGGTTTGATAATATTCATGATAAGGGCAACATAAGAAACTGGATGAAGTGGTTGTATTGCGAGAAGTATTCACCTTGTCCAACGAAAACAGCAGAAATACAAAGAGCCTTGGAAGCTATACCACAATTGATGAACAACTTACTCCCTTCAGATTTGAATGTCCTTTTCTGGTGTATATTCCTAGCAAACCTGCTAAATACTGAATAAAAATACAGACATTACATGATGCAAGGACTTGGTGCACATCTCAAATGGAAGTGTATGCGGGAAAACTGTCTGAAGGGTCTTTCCAAGTTTCTAATTCAGGTAGAGACGTCGTTTTGAGACTTACTGAGGGGATTCAAGGAACTAGACGAACTATAACAGATAAGTGGTACACCAGTATCTTACTCGCTGAAGAATTACTGAAATAGCGGCTAACACCTAGTTGGTTCAATGAGAAAAAAATGAGCCTCAGCTTCCTACTGAATAGACTGTCATAAAAGGGAAAGAGAAACTGCAAGTATAATTTTTGCTTACAAAGCGGACATCACATGTCTTTCATAACCACCTAAAGAAGGTAAAAATGTTATACTGCTGCCAACAACGCATCCAAATTCCGGGAGTATTGACGCTGCAATAGGTGACAGAAAGAAACCTGAGATCATTACCTTCTACAACTTTAAAAAAGGTGGAGTTGACACAGTTGACAAGTTTTGTACAACATACACCGTAACAAGAAGAACAAAACCATGGCCATTAGCGATGTTCTTTCAGATTGTAGATATTTCTTGCATTAATGCTCAAATTATAATGAAGAACAATATCCCCAGTTTTGCTGTGGAAAGAAGGAAATTTATAAGATAGGTGGGTGAGGAGCTTGTGCATTCTCAGGTTTTAAAAAGAACTTCAAACTCGGCTGTACTAAGATCCATCCGGCTAAGATTTCAAATACGGAAGAGTTTACTCCAGTAGTTCAACGTAATAAACGTACGTCAGGAATATGCACAGTTTGTCCAAGAAATGAAGAGAAAAGGAACCAAGTACTTCTGTTGCAAGTGTAACCAATTTGTGTGTTTAAATCATATGAAAAACATCTGTAGTAAATGTATCAATTAAGGATTTTCTTCCAATGATGATGAAAATGTTGTGTTGAAATGTGATTTTTCTCTGCACATTTAACATGAATGATTGTTTTACGTTATATAAATATGTCTGTTGCTTTGCCTGTTAACATCTCTCTATAATTTTGAAATGGTTAAAGCTTTTCTTATTAGATTAATTTGAAAAATAGTATGTGTACGAACATTTGAAACCATTTCACACTTGTTATTGATTTTTCAGTTATGGGTAGTTATTCGAGTACCTTAGTGATTAAAATCGTACTTAAATGAAGTAATAAAAGACTAAATGCAGTATTTATTGTATAATAAACAATTTAAGAAAAAACCGAAATCTCAGTATCGTTTTTATGTAGGCTGCTATGAACACCCCACGTCCCTAGTTCTGTTATGAGAGCTCACCTCCATACTTAAAGGTTAAAGATTGTTCGTTGCCACATGTGTGTGCTCAACTTTACCAGGAACCGTGCCGTGGCAATATTAGGCAGATGTTAAGGGGAATGCCCCCATTGTGTACTACGCAGATATGTCAGGCAGCTAATGGCCAAATGTTGCCCTTTATAGGCGAGGTGTGGGGTAAACTATCCATTTTGGTTTTTCATGGCCAATTAAATTGGCAGTCGCTAAGAATTTGTCCATTCCTTATTGCCCTTGTGTGAATTTACTCAGGAAAGCGGGATGGTACTTGATTAAACCAGTATGACCTTTTCCTTTAAGTTTCGTTCTTTGGAAATTATAGCCCTTTGTTCCCGTTGTAGCAGTGGCAAGGTCAAACTATTTAACGTGTGCCAGCCTGAGTTCATCGTTAACTATCTTGAGTAAGGTCAGTCTCGTTGGCTGTTGTAGATCTTGGGACGCTATCCCGATGTCCTCACTAACCGTTTGGACCCTTTTTTTGGGTCATCGGTATTCTGAGTGTTTTGATGCGGCAGGCCATGAATTCCTCTTCTGTGCTAACCTCTTCATCTCAGAGTAACACTTGCAACCTACGGCCTCAATTATTTGCTGGATGTATTCCAATCTCTGTCTTCCTCTTCAGTTTTTGCCCTCTACAGTTCCCTCTAGTACCATGGAAGTCCTCATATCTTAACAGATGTTCTATCACCCTGTCCCTTCTCCTTGTCAGTGTTTACCACATATTCCTTTCCTCTCCAATTCGTCACAGACCCTCATTCCTTACCTAATCAGTCCACCTGAATCAAAATTCGCCTGTAGCACCACATCTGAAATGCTTCGATTCACTTCTGTTCTGGTTTTCCCACAGTCCACGTTTTACTATCATACGATGCTGTACTCAAGATGTACGTTCTCAGAAATTTCTTCCTCAAATGAAGGCCTATGTTTGATACCAGTAGACTTCTCTTGGCCAGGAATGCCGTTTTTGCCATTGCTAGTCAGCTTTTGATGTCCTCCTTGCTCCATCCGTCATTGGTTATTTTACTGCCTAAGTAGCAGAATTCTGTAACTTCATCTACTTCGTAACCATCAATCCTGATGTTAAGTTTCTCGTTGTTCTCATTTCTGCTGCATCTAATGACTTTCGTTTTACTTCGATTTACTCTCAGTTCACATTTTGTACTCATTAGATTGTTCATCCCGTTCTGCAGATCATGTAGTTCTTCTTCACTTTCACTCAGGATAGCAATGTCATCGGCGAATCGTATCATTAATATCCTTTCACTTTGAATTTTACTTCCACTCCTGAGCCTTTCTTTTATTTCGATCATTGCTTCTTCCATGTACAGATTGAAGAGTAGGGGGGAAAGACTACATCCCTGCCTTACACCTTTTCTAATCCGAGGGCTTTGTTCTCGGTCGTCCAGTCTTATTATCCGCTCTAGGCTCTTGTACATATTGCATATTACCCGTTTCTCCCTATAGCTTACCCCTATTTTTCTCAGAATTTCGAACATCTTGCACCACTTTCCATTGTCTAATGCTTTTTCGAGGTCGACGAATCCTATGAACGTGTCTTGAGTTTTCTTCAGTCTTGCCTCCATTATCAACAGCAACGCCAGAATTGCCTCTCTCGTGCCTTTACCTTCACTAAACCCAAACTGATCGTCATCTAGCACATTCTCAATTTTCTTTTCAATTATTCTGTATATTATTCTTGTCAGCTACTTCGATGCATGAACTGTTAAGCTGATTATGCGGTAATTCTCGCAATTGTCAGCTCATGCCGTCTTCGGAATTGTGTGGATGATATTTTTCTGAAGGTCAGTTGGTATGTCGCCAGACTGGTGCAAATGGCTCTGACAAGGGAACCTCCCCATCGCACCCCCCTCAGATTTAGTTATAAGCTGGCACAGTCGATAGGCCTTGAGAAACTGAACACAGATCGATCGAGAAAACAGGAAGAAGTTGAGTGTAACTATGAAATAATAAGCAAAATACACAAACTGAGTAGTCCATGCGCAAGATATGCAACATCAAGGATAGTGTGAACTCAAGAGCGTCGTGGACCCATGGTTAGCGTGAGCATCTGCGTAATGAGAGGTCATTGGTTCAAGTCTTTCCTCGAGTCAAAAGTTTACTTTCTTTATTTTCGCAAAGTTATGATCTGTCCGTTCGTTCATTGACGTCTTTGTTCACTGTAATAAGTTTAGTGTCTGTGTTTTGCGACCGCTCCGCAAATCCGTGCTGTTAGTAGACGAAAGGACGTACCTCTCCAATGGGAACCGAAAACTTTTGATCCCAAGGTCATAGGTCAACCGACTCCTCCACAGGAAAATATTCTATACGACACTGGTGACGGCATGTGCGTCACATACAGGAATATGTTGTCGACCCACCTAACTTGTGCACTTGGCGAATGGGTAAAAAGATTCTTCTACCTTGCCCGATTTAGGTTTTCTTGTGGATGTGATAATCACTCCCAAAAAAGTGACGAAAACATAAGAGTTTCTCACATAAACTGAAAATAAAAAATTAGACTTTTAACTCGAGGGAACACTTGAACCAAGGACCTCTCGCTCCGCAGTTGCTCACGATAACCACTTTTTTTTAATGTAAATAACATTGAGAAGGCATTCACATAATTGTTATGGAAACGTAACTGCATCTATAGCTTTCTTTCTCCGTGCGTGGTAAAACGGAAAGAAGCAAACTCATTATTGCTGATAAGTAAAATTCTCTTCTTTAGAAGGTAATGAATTAAAGTAGGCTTCTACTGCTTGATTTTACACATAAATAACATAAATATGTCTTCCTGTGAAAAGAAGGACTCAAAGAAAGAAACTAAATAAAGGGTAGATACCAGTTTCATCGCTGTGTCGTATGCTTCCCTCAAAACAAAGTAATATATACATATAGGCTTAACTGGTCTAAATTGATGATCTTCTCTGATAACTTGCTGTTGGATATCCTCCTCTTGCTACGTGAAGTGCGACCTTGTACCACAAAGCATTCGTCTAATGATCGAAATGCTTCGGTGGATAATGTAAATTACGCACTTCTATTTGTTACAGTATTGTTTTAGTTAAAAAATTTGCGTAATTTTCTTTGTATTTTTTAGTACATATAAACTTTTGGTGCTCAGTTGTAAGGTATACCCAGAAGTCCTCCGCATTGCTTGATTCTTTTGTTAGGATGTAATGCATCGTTTGACCTTTCAACCAGTTGATTGCGTTTCGTTTTGTTTTAGGGTAAGGTATACTGTCAGGGTTTGAAAATTCAGCAGGCGTAGCGGCGTTGGGTGTAGTTCTGCTGACGCTCGCTATCTTTTGTCTTATGTAGAGCCATATGGCTTTTACCTTGTCACACAACAATCTATGCTCTTCGGTATCTAGTATATTACATAATGTACACAGCGGTGACTCGGCCAATGGAATAGAGTGCAGTTTAGAGTTCGTCGTAATTTTAATGTTTACAGCATAGTACCAGGTCGATCTAACATATGTTGGCAGGTTCCGGCAGTGAATATTTTGCCATATTGTTTCCCAGTTATAACAAGGATACTTCTGTTCTACGTCGTTTCTGGGTTTGTCTTAACCACGGGACCATGGCGTTCCTGAGCTCACAGTGTCCTTGATGTTGCTTATCTTTCTCATCAACTACTCACTTTGTATATTTTGCTTATTTTTTCATAGTTCCACACAATTTCTTCCTGTTTTCTCGGTTGATCTGTGTTCAGTTTGTCAAGGCCTATCCATTGTGCCAACTTATAACTAAATCTGAGGGGGGTGCGATGGGGAGGTTCCCTTGTGAGCACTATGCGACTTAACATCTGAGGTTATCAGTCCCCTAGACTTAGAACTACTTAAACCTAACTAACCTAAGGACGTCACACACATCCAGACCCGAGGCAGAATTCGAACCTGCGACCATAGTAGGAGCGCGGTTCCGGACTGACGCGATTAGAACCGCTCGGCCACCGCGGCCGGCTTGTCACCAGACTCATACATTCTACACACCAACATGAACAGTCGTTTTGTTGCGACTTCGCCCAATGGTTTTAGCAATTCTGATGGAATGTTATCTATCTCTTCGGCCTTAGTTGATCTTGAGTCTTCCAAAGCTCTTTTAAATTCTGATTCTAATACTGGATCGCCTATCTTTCCTAAATCTACTCCTGTTTCCTCTTCTATCACGTCATACAAATCGTCTCCCTGATAGAGGCTTTCAATGTATTCTTTCCATCTGTCACCTATCCGCTCCTTTCTCTGCATTTAGCAGTGGAATTCTCGTTGCACTCTTAAAGTTATCACACTTGCTTTTCATGTCACCGAAGGTTGTTTTGACTTTCCTGTATGCTGAGTCCATGTTTCCGACAGTCATTTCTTTTCCGATTTCTACACATTTTTCACGCAGCCATTTCATCTTAGCTTACCTGCATTTCCAATTTATTTCATTCATCAGCGACTTGTATTTCTGTATTCCTGAGTTTCCCAGAACATTTTTGTACTTCCTCCTTTCATCGATCAAATGAAGTATTTCTTCTGTTACCCATGTTGTTTTCTTAGTTACCTTCTTTGTACCTTTGTTTTTCTTTCGAACTCTGTGATTGCTCTTTTTAGAGATGTCCATTCCGCTTCAACTGTACTACCTACTGAGCTATTCCTTATTGCTGTATCTATAGCCTCAGAGAACTTCAACCGTATCTCGTCATTCCTTAGTGCTTCCGTATCCCACTTCTTTGCTTATTGATTATTCCTGACTTATGTCTTAAACTTCATCCTACTCTTCATCACGACTATATTGTGATTTGAGTCTATATCTGCTCCTCGGTACGCCTTACAATAAATTATCTGATTCTGGAATCTCTGTCTCACCATAATGTAATGTAACTGAACTCTTCTCATATCGCCGGCCTTTTCCAAGTATACCTCCTCCTCCTGTGATTCTTGAACAGAGTATTCGCTATTACTAGCTGAAAATTCTTACACAACTCAATTAGTCTCCTCTCTCATTCCATGTTCCAAGGCCATATTCTCCTTTTGGTTCAAATGGCTCTGAGCACTATGCGACTTAACTTCTGAGGTCATCAGTCCCCTAGAACTTAGAACTAATTAAACCTGACTAACCTAAGGACATCACACACATCCATGCCCGAGGCAGGATTCGAACCTGCGACCGTAGCGGTCGCTCGGTTCCAGACTGCAGCACCTAGAACCGCACGGCCACTCCGACCGGCTATTCTCCTTTTCTTCTACTCCTTGCCCTACAACCGCATTCCAGTCTCCCGTGACTATTAGATTTTCTTCTCCCTTTACACACCATATTATCCTTTGAATATTCTCATATACTTTCTCTATCTCTTCATCTTCAGCTTGCGGCGTCGGGATATATACCTGAACTGTCGTTGTCGGTGTTGGTTTGCTGTCTATTCCGATTATAACAACCCCTATCACTGAACTGTTCACAGTAACACACTTTGTCCTACCTTCCTATTCGTAATGAATTCACTTCCACCATTTTCTGCGCTGTACCCGTCTGACCAGAAATTCTTATCTTCTTTCGATTTCACTTCACTGACCGTTACCATATCTAGATTGAACCTCTGCGTTTTCCTTTTCAGATTCTCTAGTTTCTCTACCACGTTCAAGCTTCTGATATTCCACAACCCGACTTCTAGAGCGTTATCCTTCCGTTGATTATTCAGTCTTTTACTCATGGTAACCTCCCACTTCGCAGTCCCCCATCGGGGATCCGCATGGGGGACTATTCCAGAATCTTTTGCCAATGGAGGGATCATCATGACACTTCTTCAGTTACAGGCCACATATCCTGTGGATACACGTTACGTGTCTTTAATACAGTGGTTTCCATTGCCTTCTGCATCCTTATGCCGTTGATCACTGTTGATTCTTCCGCCCTCAGTGGCAGTTTCCCACCCTAGAACAAGAGCGTGCCCTGAACCTCTGTCCACTCCCCCGCCCTTTTTGACAAGGCTGTTTGGCAGAAGGAGGATGACTTCTTATGGCGGACGTCTTAGGCCGCCAATGCTGATCATTAATTAAAATTTAAGTAGTGCTGGGATTCGAACCTAGAACCGAAGACGTGATTATTCATCGTAGACAATACCCCTAGACCACGTGTACTATCATACAAGTTTCAACATACAATCCGTTTATTAGATGATGTCCCTGGGAAGTAACCCCCATATTGTCACTTCACCCCCGGATGAATATACTGCGGCAGAACGTGAACCAAATGTTGAAGGTTGGGGCTATCGGGCCATCTACGCTGCCTCATTTCTCTCCTTCCCGAACGACAAGGCAAGCATTTCAGGTCGATGATCGATTATAGCACCTTAACCAGAAGGTCGTCCTTGAATGCGTGAATGTGCGATCGATTTACACAATATTGTTTCACTTGGTTCTCTGAGACCAGTAATTTTACTGTGCTTTATTTTAATCGGGCATATTACGAGTATCAGGAACCGCTTACTAAGGGTTCCAGGCAGGTGAGCGCATTTTTTGCCGACTGTAACCTGTATGAGTTCACTCGGTTTCCTTTCAGCTTATCTACTGGAACTGCGGTCTTGTCTCGTCTCTTGGACCATGTGTTGGGCGATCTCACGTTTAGCTGTATGTGTAACTACCTCGACTATGTTCTCATCTATAGTAGTTCTTTTGACCAGCGTCTCTCTCATATTCAGGGGGTCGGTTGATTAACAGTTGAAGTATCCAAAATACCTTAGCTAGACATCCGATCTTCTTCTTGGGGTATCCTGTTTCTGGGAACGGGATCAGGGTTGACCGTATCTCCACCTTGTGACGAATCTTGCTCCCAAGAATAAAAAGCGAATCGCTCGGTTTATTGGTATGGCCAATTATTTCCGTAAATGTGTTCTAAATTTTGCCCATCTTGCCGCCCTCATAATAGAATGCATAGAAAGGGCAGGCCTTCATTTGGGGAGAGAATCAGCAGCCTGCCTTTGAGGCCATTGAAACTGTCTTGAGTAATCTTCAAGTCTTGGCCATCCTAGACTTTCTAAAGGCCATTATCACCTCGAGCGATGCCTCCAATACTGGAGGTGCTGCTGTTCTACTGCGGGAATGTTCTGACAATATGGGCCCTGTCACCTATGCTTCTAGGACCTTGACAATGGTGGAGTTAAAATATTTCTATTGTGTGTGAGGCTTTGGCCATATTCCTTGCGCTCGAAAAATTTAAATTCTACCTGGAGCATAGAAAGTCTGATCTTGAAAATGGCCTACCGCAGGAAAACTGGCAGAATTATAAGTGGGCAGTGCACATATCTGCTTTTCGCTTTCAGGTGCGTCGTGCAATAGTGGACTGACAACCAGGTGGACAATGCACTTAGTCGAATGTTTCAGGAGGATAGCGAGCAGATAATCGAGTATGGAAAAGTATCCGAAGAATTGGCTGGTATCATCTTAACTGAGATGCCAGAGCTCATTGCTGATCTCGGCATTAAGCAGGACTGGAGGAATCTGTCGATTAAGTGAATTTCGTGTCATGAGGTTACGATACCAGCTGAGCCAATATTTTGTTTGCCCATGGAACATCTACTGTCCAGTTTTCGCTACTCTCAGGACTTCTTGCTCGGAAATCATTTGGGGCTCAACAAGACGATCACTTAAGTGAACCAACAAGTAACGTGGGTGTCGTTGAGTAAGGATGTCCGACGATTAGTTGAGAAGTGTTAGCTATGTAAGTGGGAAAGCTTAATCACAACTCACCCAAGTTCCTCCTCCAGTCGGAGAGAGAATATTATCCTATGGAGAAGTTATTCATTGATAATATGGGTCCCCTTCCCCATACTACAGCAGAGTCGTTACGCCTTGGTTGTCATGGATGGCTTTTTCCAATTCAACTAGCTTATTCCCAGTAGGGGAGCTAGAGCCGCAAATACTATCTGCAACGTTTCTAGTCCGCCCACGGCCTTAGTCAATGAAAATTCCTTAGCATTTGTTTCAAAAGAGTTGCCGTTAGACTTATTACAGCAACGCTCTACTATACCCAGGCCTCGTTTGCTGAGAGTGTAAATAGGCAAGTTAATGCCGCTCTGATCATCTATCATATTAAGATTCATACCATGTGGGATGTGTCACTCCACTGGATCAATCGTGCTCTAATTCAGCCCATTATGAGCCTAAGAATGCCACTCCCAATACGTTAATGTTTGCTTACCAGCTCAATTCTCCCTTGTCCAATTTTTGGAACCTTAAAGACCTTTTGCCACAAAAGATCACTCTGGAGGCTATTCAGCCGAATTGGGGCAGGGCTAGCAGAAATATCCAATTGGCTTATCGCCGACAAACCATGTGTTGTAATCGGGGGAGGCAGCCCACTCGTGTTAAAGATGGGAATCGAATTCTTGTTCATAATTTCGACTCTGGGGGTGGTAAGCATATCTAGGAAGCCTGTGCCATGTTTTCTAGGACCTTCTCAGCTCCTCCAGATGCTGACCCCTGTCAACCTTTTAGTTTGTAATTCAGCTAGTAGTAGGACCTCCACAGTACGCATATTTCAAATTAAACAAATCAGGTGGAGTCAATGTGTTCTCCCACTCCCCTGTCAGAAAATAGATGTAGTGGAGGGAGGAGGGGGGGAGTTATTGTTTCAGTGGGGGAAGTTCACCTATGTCGACTCAAATTGATTTCTTTTACAGGCGACTTCCTATGCTTGGTTTCTCCTCTGGTCGTCCTGTAAGAACGATGCCACACAACGGCATTTTCACGGAATGTGAGTCTCGTTTGGACAGCGCTGGAAGGAAGTTGAGGCTCCGAGCTGAAGCGGTCAGGACGACAGTTGCCGATTGTGTGGGAAGTAGCCAAGGCTATGTTCCGCTAGTGGCTGATAGCTATTGGTTTTCCGTCGAATGTGTGTTTCCACTACCCCCTCCCCCCCCCCCCTCCATTGTGCTGCCATCTGTTAAGTTGGTCTCGCCTGTGATCATCGGGATCGGCCATTTCTTGATCAGTTGATCGTCTCAGTGGAAGACGTGTATTGGGTCATTTGACCACTTCTGGACCCTGTGTGCTCCGGATTACTTGCAATTCGTCCCTATTGCTACACAGTGGCTGGTTATAGTATCGTTTGAGTTGTTTGTATTATTGTTCCTTGATGGGTCTGTGAATTGTTCAATGGGGGAAATAGGGAAAATATTCGGATAAACAGGACAATTACTGAGCCGAGTTGTTAAAGTCTTTCTTTCATTGGCCATCCAGTGGGGTGTCCTTTAGCTCTAGCTGCAAAGAGAGCTGGCTGTCATGTGGCGGACACTGTGGACTGTCGATGAATTTCCTGTATTGGTAAGATTCAGTATTTGTATCCAAGGAAAATTTTGAATGAGCAGTAAACCTTATCGCTGTCCAAGTAATGGATCTGTGGATTCAACTTATTGTAATTACTTTGAAGTAATCTTGTGTTTAAATATTACTAGAGTTCTGCAGTTTTATTGTAGTTATCTTCGATTATTTCTTGCGCATAAGAGTTACAATCTTATTTAAGTGTATACCATTTATTTTTTAAACAAAAGGCAACATATTTTTCAGAAGGTTCAAGTGGTGACTTATTCTTGTGTTTTACGCGGTTGCTGTCTATGTTGTTTTAACACTAATATCAGGTTGTCAGTTTGGCAGGTTGAGATAGTTAGCCTTATTGTGTGCTGACCCAGATCCTGGTTGTGAGACTGGCCAACAAGTTATTCTGGTGAACCTCCCAGCCAGCCGACTGGATGACGGGAGAGGAAGTGGGTGCTGTTTTGTTCGGTGGCCGATACTAGGACCTGATCGTGAGCACTATTCCGCGCTGAGTTGTCGAGTGTTCTGATCCGGAGATCTTCTTAATTTTCCATTTCTCATTAAATTTGACCTCGCCTGTTTTCCCCTTCCTTCATCAAGGCTCAATATTAGGTAAATACAAAGATTTCAAGCTATCAGACAGTTACTAATTTTCAACAACTTAGACTCTATTGCAAGTTTAGTTCATCACAGACATTATGTATATTTGGAATTATTGCCGGTTTACAGAAAGTTTACGGCCGTGCAGGGCTGCTTGCTTGCACTGTTTTATATTTGTTGTATTTCTGGTTGCCACTACTGTGGCCTAGTAGTTTTGAAGCGGAGCGCTTTCGCAAATGAATCGTTCTGGAAGAGTTGGAAAATATATTGATCTTTTTCTGTTAAAGTGTTGCTTTTTTTAATTTTTTAAAAGGGAATACTTCTAAGCCCCACCGGGATCTGTATTTGATTTGACTTTGTTGTAAGGCAATTTCTAATCCTTCTGGCTATTGTGGATTATTGATTTTTATCTTGTCAATTATTTGAAGGGAGAATTTTAAAATAAAATCTAAGCCTTCTGGTGCTCTGTGATTATTGAATCTGAACTTGTTACAATATTTGTAAAAAAAGAGGTACATTTCAAAGGAAATTTTTTAGCTCTTCTGTCGCTCTGTGATTACTGGTTGTAAAAGAAAGTTTTATATGTTTTCACGAAATACGTTTAGACCTTGTGAAGCCTAAGTGATGTTAAAGCGGGGCTTAGCTCTTCCATGAACGCCTGCCGCCGTCAGTGGAAGACCTTTCCACACTGTCTCATCATAACAGATGCCGAGAGCTTCCAGCAGCGATATTTAGAATTTCACGACAATACATCATATAGAGTGTTACAGTTTTAATTTAACAGAATAATAATTATTAAAAACAATAAAACATAGTTTCAGTTGTTCAAATATCTATATAAATACAGATGACGGTGATGTGGCTGACACTTTAACGGGGACCATGAGTTCAGCAAAGCAACCTATGTGGGTAACACGTAGATATTGTTGCCTAATTAATCCAATATAATTCTATAAACCGTTGTGTCTTATGGAAATAATAAATTCAGCAGAGAGCCCCTTAGTAACACAATGAGGTGACAAGAGTCGTGGGTATCGATAGCCAAGTGAACAGGTTTCTGACGTGATTATGGCCGTACTACGGGAATTAACAGACCTTCAACGTAGAATGGGAGTTGGTGCTAGACGCCTGGGACATTCAGTTTCGGTGATCGTTAGAGAATTCAATATTCTCCGATCCACGCTGTCAACAATGGCACGAGAATACCAAATTTCGGGCATTACCTCTCACCATGGACTAGGCAGCGGCCGACGGACGTCCCTAAACGACCGAGAGCAGCGATGTGTGCATAAAGTTGCCAATAATAACAGACAAGAAACACTGAGTGAAGCACCCGCAGAAATCGATGAGATGTGCGACAGGCATATTTGTCGGAACAGTGTGGTAAAATTTGGCCTTAATGGGGTACGGCAGGAGACGGCCGACACGAGTACGTTTGCTAACATCATCGACTCGTGACCGTATCGGTTAGACCCTTGAAGACTGGAAAACAGTGCACTGGTCAGATGAGTACCGACTTCAGTTGGTAAGATCTGACGATTGGTTTGAGCCTAGCAGAGGTCGCACGAAGCCATGGGTTCATATTGTCGAATACGATGAAGGCTGGTAGGCTGTGTTTACATGGAATACACTGGTCGTCGGTTACGTTCGGCTACTTGGAGAACACTTGCAGCCAGTCATGGATGTCATGTTTCAATCAAACACGGATGGATGAAAATGTGCCATGTCACCGGACCACAATTGTTCGCGACTCGTCTGAAGGACATTCTAGATAGATCAAGGGAATGGTTTAGCCACCCAGATAGCCCGCCATCTATCCCATCGAACATTTATGGGTCATAATCGAGAAGTCAGTTCGTGTACAAAATCCTGCACCAGTAACACTTTCGCAGTTTTTTTTATTTATTTTTTTATTATCATCAGTCTTCTGACTGGTTTAATGAGGCCCACCACGAATTTCTCTCCTGTGCTAACCTCTTCATCTCAGAGTAGCACTTGCAACCTACGCCCTCTATTGTTTGCTGTATGTGTTCCAATCTCTTTCTTCCTCTACAGTTTTTGCCCTCATTTTGAATGGCTTCTGCAAGAAACACCTATTACGTAATGTGACTCTTATGCACCATAGTAGCAGTACTGGTAGTGGTAGTAATTTCGTTCATTCGTAAATATCTCTTACTTACTTTGGTATTACAATTTAAGAACAAAATATCTCATCATTCTCTGAAAATTATTTCGAGCAGTTAGTTCATGAGCCCACGCGAGTAGTAAACGATACTGAAAACATACTTGAGCTCTTAACAACAAATAATCCTGAGTTAATAACGAGCATCAAAACGGATACAGGGATTAGTGAACATACGGTTGTCGTAGCGAGACTGATATTGTAATCCCCAAATCATCCAAAAATAAACGAAAAATATACCTATTCAAAAAGGAGATAAAAATTCGCTTGACGCCTTCCTGAGAGACAATCCCCACTCCGTTCAAATTAATAATATAATTGTAGACCAGATGAGGCTTGAATTCAAAGAAATAGCATCGGCAGCAATTTAGAGATTTATACAAAATAAATTAACAAACAACGGAGCTGATTCTACGTGGTACACAAAACGGGTCAGATCACTGTTGCGGAAACAACGAAACAAACATGCCAAATTTAAACACACGCAAAATTCCTAAGATTCGCGATCTTTTACACAAGCTGGAAATGTAGCGCGGACTCCAATGCGAGATGCTTATAATAGTTTCAACAACGAAACTTTGTCTCGAAACTTGGCAGAAAATTCAAAGAAATTATGGTCGTATGTGAAGTATGTTAGCGGCAAGAAACAATCAATGCCTTCTCTGCGCGATAGCAATGGAGATACTATCAAAGACAGTGCTGCCAAAGCAGAGTTACTTAAAACAGCCTTCCGAAATCCCTTCACAGAAGAAGACGAAGTAAATATTCCAGAATTCGAATCGAAAACAGCTGTCAACATGAGTAACGTAGAAGTAAATATCCTCGGAGTGGTCAAGCAACTTAAATCAATAAAAGCAAGTCTTCTGGTCCAGACTGTATACCAACTCGGTTCCTTTCAGAGTATGCTGAAGCATTAGCTGCATACTTCGCAATCATACGCAATCGTTCTCTCGACGAAAGATCCGTACCCAAAGACTGGAAAGTTGCACAGATCAGACCAGTATCCAAGAAAGATAGTAGGAGTAATCCACTAAATTACAGGTCCATATCATTAACGTCGATATGGAGCAGGATTTTGGAATTTATATTGTGTTCGAACATTATGAATTACCTCGAAGAAAACGGTCTATTAACACACAACCAACATGGATTTAGAAAACATCGTTCTTGTGAAACACAACTAGCTCTTTATTCGTTTGATGTGTCGAGTGCTGTTGACATGGGATTTCAGACTGATTTCGTTTTTCTGGATTTCCGGGAGGCTTTTGACAAAGTACACAAGCGGCTTGTAGTGAAATTGCGTACTTGTGGAATAGCGTCTCAGTTATGTGACTGGGTTTGTTGTTTCCTGTCAGAGAAGTCACAGTTTGTAGTAAATGACGGAAAGCCATCGTGTAAAACAGAAGTGATTGCTGGCGTTCCTCAACGTAGTGTTACAGGCCCTTTGCTGTTCCTTATCAATATAAACGATTTGGGAGACAACCTGAGCAGCCGTCTCATGTTGTTTGCGGATGACGGTGTCGTTTACCGACTAATAAAGTCATCATAAGATGAAAACAAATTGCAAAACGATTTAGAAAAGATATCTGAATGGTGCGAAAAGTGGCAGTTGACCTTAACTAACGAAAAGTGTGATGTCATCCACATGAATGCTAAAAGGAAGTAGTTAATATAACTAAATACCTAGGAATTACAATTACGAACATCTTAAATTGGTAGGAACATAGAAAATGTGAGGAAGGCTAACTAAAGACTGCCTTCCATTGGCAGGACGCTTAGAAAATGCAACAGATCAACTAAGGAGACTGCCTACACTAAGCGTGTTCGTCCTCTTCTAGAATACTGCTGCACGGAGTGGAATCCTTACCAGATAGGATTGACGGAGTACATCGTAAAAGTTCAAAGAAGGGCGGCAAGTTTAGTATTATCGTGAAAGGTGGAAGAGAATGTCACTGATATGTTAGGGAATTTGGGCTGTACAACATTAAAACAAAGGCGTTTTTCGCTGCGACGAAATCTTTTCAGGAAATTCCAGTCACTAACTTTCTCCTCCGAACGAAAAAAATATTTTGTTGACACCGACCTACATACTAAGAAACTATCACCACGATAAAATAAGGGAAATAAGAGCTCGTTCTTTGCCGGCGCTATTCAAGATTGGAATAATAAAGAGTTGTGAGGGTGGTTCGATGAACCCTCCCCTAGGCACTTAATTATGATTTCCATGTAGATGTACACTCCTGGAAATTGAAATAAGAACACCGTGAATTCATTGTCCCAGGAAGGGGAAACTTTATTGACACATTCCTGGGGTCAGATACATCACATGATCACACTGACAGAACCACAGGCACATAGACACAGGCAACAGAGCATGCACAATGTCGGCAGTAGTACAGTGTATATCCACCTTTCGCAGCAATGCAGGCTGCTATTCTCCCATGGAGACGATCGTAGAGATGCTGAATGTAGTCCTGTGGAACGGCTTGCCATGCCATTTCCACCTGGCGCCTCAGTTGGACCAGCGTTCGTGCTGGACGTGCAGACCGCGTGAGACGACGCTTCATCCAGTCCAAAACATGCTCAATGGGGGACAGATCGGGAGATCTTGCTGGCCAGGGTAGTTGACTTACACCTTCTAGAGCACGTTGGGTGACACGGGATACATGCGGACGTGCATTGTCCTGTTGGAACAGCAAGTTCCCTTGCCGGTCTAGGAATGGTAGAACGATGGGTTCGATGACGGTTTGGATGTACCGTGCACTATTCAGTGTCCCCTCGACGATCACCAGTGGTGTACGGCCAGTGTAGGAGATCGCTCCCCACACCATGATGCCGGGTGTTGGCCCTGTGTGCCTCGGTCGTATGCAGTCCTGATTGTGGCGTTCACCTGCACGGCGCCAAACACGCATACGACCATCATTGGCACCAAGGCAGAAGCGACTCTCATCGCTGAACAACACCGCGGTTCCTGGTCTGTCCGCTGTGCCGTGCGTGTGATCATTGCTTGTACAGCCCTCTCGCAGTGTCCGGAGCAAGTATGGTGGGTCTGACACACCGGTGTCAATGTGTTCTTTTTTCCATTTCCAGGAGTGTAGATGTAGATGAAAGTAATTCACATACACAGACATTTACAGACTTTCATTCTGTATGGCAAGGATGGGACTTACAGTAGAAATAATCCTGCCATTTGCCTTAAATAATTTAGGAAAACCACGGATAACCTACGTCAGGATAGCTGGATGAAGACTGGAGCCTCCTGCGTACAAAATACAAGGTCACTCTGTTTAAAACAGTACGACATCGTTTGGTTTAACCCTGGTGGAAAATACTGCTTTACAATTAAGTTATTTAATAATGAAAAGGTTAATACTACACTGTTATGTCTCCCTGTCACTGTACTCACTACGCACGCAGTACGCACACAGTTCCGTAAAACTACGTACAACACTGTCAGCTGATGTCACGTCCGTTTTGTGCACCATCACTTCCCATTTGCTATCGTGAAAAACTGAGGCAACATCCCTCTGTAACGAGTGAGATGAGCTAAGAACGTTAAGATGCTTGTATTATACATAGCTTAGTTGTGGGACAAACATTTCCCAGAAAGAGGGAAAAAGATGGAAAAATATAGTGGGGTGATGTTTTGTAGAATGTTACAAGTTTATTACATTTATTATCATATTTTCTGTTGTACTTTACTATCAAAAATATTTCTTCTGTATGTTTTTTTAAGTAATCTTTCGGCGTATTTTGTTTTAACAAATTCTTTAATACCCTTTGGTAATTTATTGTACAGCTTTATTCTTTGGAAGAAAATGCTGCTTTGAATATCGTGTTTGTGGTCTCTCGGTAAATGTAAGTTCAGTTCACACCTTTTTTTATGGTAACAGTTTGAGCTGTTTGGGCAGTAATTATCAATTTTATTTTTTGATGTGGGCAACTGATTGGTAAATGTATTTACACTTTGCAGTTATAATCCTCCATGTTTTGACCAGCTGTTTACAGTGAACTCGACAACAATTTCTGATTGCAGTTCTTATGGCCCTTTTCTGCAGTTTAAAAATTGTCTTCATATTTTGCGCATTTGCTCCCCAGATAACAAGTGAGTGTACATACGACTGGTACGTAACTAAAAGACACTAGCTGTTGCATACTGATGACAGGGCTTTAAGGATGCAATATGATGATGATACCCAGTATGCCAGTTTCTTTGTGCATTCATACTACTTTGACTGAGAATCAATACACATTCCTAGAAATTTTGTGTTTTTTACTTTCCTTGTGACGATAATACTGCCTTCACCAGCAAAGATAATTTTTCCCCTTTACTTACACTAGTGGGAAGGTCCTTGATGTAGATCAGTAACAGTATTAAAATTCAACCCTGAGGACTGCTATTTAATGTATTTTGGCTCTCATAAGTTTTCTACTAGAGCTTCAGACTTATAAACATTATGTGTCATCTCTGAGCTTTGTATCCTATCTGCCACTTATAACTGGAACCAGTCACTCTTCTTACCAGGTACCCCTCTTACTCCTAATGCTTCTAGCTTATTTAATACACTTATTGTCCACAAAATCAAAAGCCTTAGCAAGATCTAAAAACATGTCTGTGACGGACCTTGTCAACACCTTCAATTACAACTTTAGTGACATCTACTATGTTTAGTCCGTACGTCTGCACATTTTTGTACTTATGATAGAAATTTAAGAATTTTCGCGCTCTATGAGACTTTTTTTGTGGATATGAGGTACTTAAGGATTTGACAACATTCCTTAACACCCAATGTTATCTACTTGTTTTGTGAGACGTTCATACTGAAGTGGGTACTTATGGAAATGTCTTTCTGAAGTTCAGCTTAAATAGTGCTGCAAATTTGGAGAATTTCACATTTATCTTGGTCTCACCATGCGCTTCATCCCAGGTTTGATTTGCTGGTTCTTTTGAAAAATCTTGGAGTCTGATGTTCTGTGAATGTCTTTTATAAGCTTAAAAAAATACTGAAAATTCCAGGATTGATCAACAACAATAATATTTAACAGATAGTTGCTAGTCACCATATAGCGGAGACACTGAGTCGCAGATAGCCACAACAAAAAGACTATCAAACAGAACTTTTGGCCACACAGGCTTTAATCAGAACAGGCAACACACATACACACAGAGACACACACACATATCTATGTATATACTCATGCAAGTGCAACTCACACACACATGAGCACGGTCTCTGTTTGTCAGGGTTAGACTGCAAGTAGCATCACACGATGAGAGAGGCAACTGTGAAGTTAGGGGTAAGGAAGTGGCTGGGGTGGGGGGAGTGGGAGAGATAGCACGGTAGGGGTGGGACACAGGAAAGTGCTGCTTTTGGGATCACAAAGGGATGAGATCAGGAGAGGGTAGCAGGATGCCCCATTGTGCTTTGTGGCTGGTTACTGTGCCCCCCCCCCCCCCACCTGAGACAGTCTCTGATCTCTTAGACCAGCAACTTCAACCTATTACCACGACATACGCTCCTACACAAGAGATACCAACGATTTCCTATTTCCTACATCGAATCTCCCTAGATTCTCATCCTTTACCACATGGTGTCCTGCTTGTCATTATTGATGCCACATCCATTTGCGCTAACATCTCTAATGTCCATGCGCTTGCTGCAACTGAATACTACCTTCCCAAATGCCTGATGGATTACAAACCTAAAACCTCCCTTTCTACTGCTATGTCTTCACCCATAATTATTTCTCCTTTGAAAGCATCGCCTACAAGCAAATCCTGGGTACAGCTTGGCCACCCACCTTCAGCATCCTATGCCAACCTATTCATGAGCCATTTGGAGGAACACCGTTTAATCACCCAGAATCCCAAACTCCTCACATAGCAGAATTACTAATGACATCTTCGTGGTCTGGATCCAGGATGAGGAGATGCTATCCACATTGCTCCAGAACGTCAACACCTTTTCTCCCACTCGCTTCACATGGTCATCCTCAACCTAACAAGCCACCTTCTACAATGTTCACCTCCATCTCAAAGATGGCCACATCAATACCTCTGTCCATATCAAACCTACCAACTACCAGCAGCAGCTCCACTTCTACAGCTGCCCTGGATTCCATACACCTTCCATACAGCCTAGCGACCTGTGGCTGTAGAATCTGTAGCAACAAACAGACCCTCTCAAAAGACCATCTCAAAATACACATAGTTTCATTGAGGCCTTCACAGACTGTAATTACCCTCCCAACCTTGTACAGAAACAGATCTCTCGTACATTATCTCTCCAGTCACCTGCCACCCACAAGTCTCAGTCCAACCACAGAGGGGCATTCCACTTATGACTCAGTACCAACCAGAACTGGAGCAACTGAATCATATGCTTCATCAGGGTTTAGACTGCCTCTTGTTGTGGCTTGAAATGAGGAATGCCCTACCTGCTATCCTTCCCACCCCACCCACAGTGCTAATCTGTCACAGAACGAAACTACACAATATCCTTGTGCATCCTTTCACAATCCCTCCTCCCATCTACTTGCCTCATGGCACATATCCCTGTAATGGATATGAGATGAAAGACCTGTTCCATACATCTTCTCACCACCACCTACTCCAGTTCAGTGACAAGTTTCGCCCACCCCATCAAATGCAGGGGTACCCATGAAACCATTCATGTGCTCAAGACGTTAAGCTGCAACCACTGTTCAGCATTCTCCCTACAGTGCATGGTATGTCTCCATAACCCTCCTGGCATCAACTTAAATCAGTCATTGTCCTTGCCCACCCATCCCTTCCCCTCCAGACTGCACCTAGCTGCCCTGCTCTCTCACCACCTCATCCCTGTATGCTGCCAGAAGCAGCACTTTATGGTCCCCCACCCCTACCCTGCTATCCCTCAATTCCCCACCCCTGCCTCCTCCTTACCTCCGCCACCCATTACTTCTCCCATCATACACTGCTGCTCATAGTCTGGCCTTGGCAACCAGAGACAGTGGCCATGCATGTATGAGTTGAATTTGTGTGTGTGTGTGTGTGTGTGTGTGTGTGTGTGTGTGTGTGTGTGTGTGTGTGTGTTGTCTTTTCTGATGAAGGCCTGTTTAGCCGAAGGCTTCCTTTGATGGTTTTTTTATTGTGCCTATCTGTCACTCAGCATCTCTGCTATATAGTGTGAAGCACTATCCCTTTCATGATATTGTCTTTTGCATTTAGAGAGTTTTTCCACATTCGATTTTACCTTTATCATTTGACAGAACGGTCTGACAGTCCTAGATCTTTTACAGTTACAGTACACTTTTCCTTGCCCATATTTGTGGCCACATGGTCAATTACTAATGCGGTCATTACAGTAACCTTTGTTGCACTACTGACCAACAAGTACACGTCAAAACACAAAGATATTTCTGAGGCTGCTGCAAGTTTCATTAATAATATTTCTGTTTATGGTTATGTCTGCCTACAAAATTGTTTTTACTTTTGAACTTGAGCTTTTTTCTAGAACTTCCGTTAAACTGATGAAACAAGAGTCAGCATTGCCACTGGAAAATCAATACGCATACAAAATGATTATGTTCATGGTTTTATCAAGCCCTGTTATTTCAGTAGCTGATATTTCAAAGTGTTTCTCTTGACTTATTGTACTAAGCTGATGCCTCGATTGCTCTTTTTCTGATATAAATCAATGATCGTTTGCCCTTTGAAGCAATACTACAGTAACATTCTGTCCTTTCACATACTGATAACACTACATGTTGGATTTCTGTATCTCTACAAAAGTGCTCAGTGAGACAAACTACTGTACTGTTCAAAGGTCAGCTTCATTTTGCTATATTTATTATTAATTGCATGTTCTGATAAACAATTGTTGAGTCTGTGAAATATATCAGGTTACTTCTTCCATCGGTTTATTTTTGTTCAGGATGTGTAGTATTTGTGTCATTTGATGTGTCAGAATCCATTTCGTGAGTGAAGGCATCTACATTATTAAACTGCTGTTAGGGGAACCCGTTGTCTGGATTTATTCTACAAAAAATCTTCTTCTCTTACTTGTCATGACAGATGTTGGACTATGTGTAACTGAGTTCCACACCCTACACTTTCATGAGTCAGTTGTACCAACGTCCCTTACACAGTCCTGTTTAGCGGTAAGCCATTCCTAGTGTAACAGCATCTTCTGATAGTTCCTGAAGACACCAGTACATGCCATCGTCGGGTGCTATCCCCTCACAGCCCCATTCAGGTGGCCTCAACGAAGGGTGCACTGGTGCCACGAGTCTGGGAAGCTGCCTTGTCCAGATAACCACGTATAACGTACACCCCATTCCTGTCCAACTGTTTTCGCCTCACCCACTCTAGTTTACTCGGTCATCTTTTGAAAAATTGTTACATACAGGCCCTAAGCCCCTAGCAACTGACTTAGCTACGCATTTGGTTTGAAAATGTTCCCTAAATCTGAAGGCCTACACATCGACCATGCCTACTACATAGCATCAGCACTCTCCTCTTCCTGAAAGCTTCCGGATTCCTAGGCTTCCCGATATCGGTTGAAAAGACTTCACATTTTCTGCTCCTAGTCTTGCCTAAGTTTCTGCTCCACTTAATCCTGGCAGTGGTATAAACCTGGTTTTAGTAATAATAACGGAACTATCCGATTGCGATCTGTTTCTCCCTATCTTCCTGCCAACTGCCAGTTCACACCATCCTACTCACTGAACTCGTTCCTTTCGTATAATCTGATCAGTTGTTCAGATTCCAAGTCTCAAACGAAAGGATCCGCTCCAAAGCCCTTAAAAGAAAGGAACTGCAACTATTCTCAGTAGTAACTGAAATTCTTATGATTTCCGGTTAATTTTATTTCAAATGAAGTCATATCAAAGACTTTAATAGAGTGAACTGAAACTAACTTCAGATCAAAAATTCACTGTTGGTTACTGGCGCACTTAGCGATCACAGACCATGTTAATATGTAATGTCCATAAAAAAGAAATTATTTTGTAAGAAGTGAATAGTATTTTGAATTAAGAAGCAGGGTCAACTTTTTAACAATGAAATAACTAACGATAAATTCTTAAGGAGCTAGGTCTGTAACACTATAGGCTTCACTCTAATAGAAAGTCCCCTATCATGCTTCTTCTTTGGCAGGAATTAAAGCTGAGCGTCATCGTACACTAATGGAAGGTAACGGGGTTGTATTTCGTTACCTGAGATATTACGTTTCAAAAGAAATCTACAGTTATAATAGCGGTCACCAAACCAATAATGTTACACTTGGAAAGTAGATCTGTTGTCAAGCCAGTGAATACAGTCGCTGCCTTAATTAGGAAAAATATTCCAATCAAATATTTTCTCAACAAAGTGAACTAATTGTCCTATTAATCGTTACTTGAATCAGGGATCGGTTTGTTAAGTTAATCACGAAGACAACGGCACAGCCCAGTATATATTGGAAAAGTAACTAACATGACCAAGACAGATTGATGCTTCATTGTGTTGACAATGAACTATTTCACACTAACGTAGACTCCCTGATATGATGAGTAAAGGATGAAACCAATTACAATGTATGGGGAGAAACACACATATATTTTGACGTGCGGTGGCTGCAGTACAACACAAGTGAAAGACATTGTTTTGAAATAGTTACCAAGCTGCAGTTTTAACTAATATGACACTCTTTTCTTGGAGTGCATAAGAATAGAAGCACCAACTTGAACATATTATTGCCGAGTGAGGGGTGCGTCAAAAATCATTATGTAAGGTAGTGAATGTGACAGATAATTCTGCGTTCGTTCACTTATGGACATTGTTTTAATGGTGTTATGAATGTTCCCAACGACAGTACTGGGAGTTGCAGCACCAATCCGTCTACTCTGACCTGTGTCGTCATCAAGGGGATAGACACCGCTATTTCAAGCACAGCTAACATGATGACGACGATGTCACTTATTACACACATGAACAAACACACCCACGCGTAGTATTCAAATGAAGCTAATGGGACAACCGTGGGTGGTGCCGATTTTTTCTGGGATTGGGGGGTGGGGGGAGACGCTAAAATACAGCAAAACTAATGAAAGCTCGATTCCAAAACAAATATTAAGCCAAAAATTAAGCACGCAAAGTTTTCAACAATCAACAATGAAGAAAAGTAAAACAGGTATGCTGAATTTCGCTTAGCCTATGTAGCCCAAAGGAAGACTGCGATATCAGTAATCTCGAAAACCTGGTATCACATAATTCACTTGAACTGTATAGCTCAAACAAGCCCTTCGATACCATGCAGACTGAAGATAAGTTTTCTCACTTCGCAGGCAAGAGAGGATCGCTCTGCGGTACAGGACGTTACTAGAATTGTCAACACTGTCTGTATGAATCTCACTAGCTGCGATAGTAAGTCAAGTAAGTTTTCGTCCTTCTTTAAGTATTTCACTGTTTCATCCGACGAACTAATGTCCACAGAATCACTATTGTTGATATTTTCAGAAAACGTGCTTCGGTGGAGCAGTAACCGTTCCTTGCTTACATCTGATCCATAGAAAGATAGAACACCATCTGTATAAAATGAAATGATCGTACGGCATTGTTGACGGGGAGACCCCATGCGGGGTGTTCGGCCGCCGAAATTGCAAGTCCTTCTTAGCCGACGCCACGTCGGCGACTTGCGAGTCAATGATGATGAAAGACACACAACACCCAGTCATCTCGAGGCAGAGAAAATCCCAGACCCCGCCGGGAATCGAACCCGCGACCCCGTGCGCGGGATGCGAGAACGCTACCGCAAGACCACCGTCTGCGGACTCCGTCTGAACATTTTTCACAAAGAGGAAATTGTTCAGTTTGGTTTACAAACACGAATGACTGAGTGTTGAAACGAGACTGCAAAAGGTTGATGAACGAATCCGTAGTGTTATCACAGGCTTCATGAATGTATCTACAGTTCAGTTGTTGAAGTCATGGTATATCTAAGAGATTTTTATTTTACTGGGTAATTTTTCGAAATAAATATCCTATATCTTTACATTTAAATTGTTTCAGCCCAGAATGATTTAAAATTTTTTTCTCGTTAATTTAATCGATGTTTTTTGAGGTGCAAAGCATTTTATTGGCCTACTCAGAGTGTAGATACTTCCTGTCTAGTCCTATGTATACTGTATCAACGTGATTTATCATAACTGCTAACGTGAAAAATAAATCAGAATTCGTTATATTAATTAAAAAGCCGATTGGTTAGGCCCCAATGTTCAGTTGTTGTTTCTTAAAACAACTTAGACAGCAACCACGAAAAACACAAGAATAATTCACCAATTGAACCTACTGCAAATTTGTTCCCTTTTGTTTAAAAAAGAAATGACATACACTTAAATAAGATTATAACTCTTATGTGCCGAAACACGGCGCTGTGAAACGTATAATCGAACGCCTTACAGCAGTTCCTTATTTTTTGATTTGACAGTATCTTGCTTCAAGACAAGCTTCAGACACAATATTTACTCTCAACAATAGGAATTTAGGTTGGCGGAGTTATTCGAGAGAATTTGATTCATTTTTAGAAGAACATGAGGAGAACAAGTCGTGGTGAAAATAAGCCGCATCATTACGTGATGAAATAATTCACATTGTCATCAGTGCCGTTGAAAAAGGTATTCGACCTCTTTCCACGGATTCATCTGAAGAAATACACGCCTAACATGTTGAGCAGATATGAAGGCTCGCCCACAAAGGAGTTACATTTCTGTGGCAGAGAGGGCTGCACTACATAAGCTTCGCCAGAATACTGAGATGGTGGTTCTTCCAGCTGATAAAGGTAATGCCACTGTTTTAATGTCTCGTGACGACTATTGTGATCAAATGAACAGTTTACTTAGTGATAGCACATACCGGAAGATCAGGAAAGCCCACTCCAACCATGTGTTAAGGAAGACTGCTTCGCTTCTGAACATCCCCTCCTTTCCACCAGTAGCTGTACGGAGGTGGAAACCTAGAGGTGCAGTTCACCCAAGACTTTATGGAGTTCCAAAGATCGTTAAGAAAGATGTTTCTTTGAGTCAGATAGTGAGCAACATTGGCTCTCCAACATATGATTGTTCTAAGTACTTAATGTCGTTATTAAGGCTTCTTGTGGGAAAACGCGCTCATCACATACTTTTAGACTTCATTGGAAAGCTAAAATCATTAAAACTAAACATTTCTAATATGTTAGCCGTTTTGATCTAGTATCTGTTCACTAAAGTTCCTCTTTCACAATCATTATGTCTCATTGGTGAAACCTTTGATAAAGAGACTTAAGTATTGTTTAAGTATGTCTTGAGCTCGACATACTTTTTATGCAGTAACGAATTTTATGGACAGATTAAACTGTTTCGAGATTGGTAGTCAACTTCTTTAGGGAGGACTTCGACAAAAGGTTCTGGAATCTGGTAGTTTGAAGATCACAATATTCTGGAGATAAGTTGATGTCGTGTTTGTAGTGAGGCCCTATGGTGAAGATGAGTGAGAAGAGTTATTAAATCATCTGAACTCCATCCGTAGACAAATTCAGTCCACAATGGAAATCAGAAAAGATTGGTGCCTTTCATTTTCGGATGTTTTGGTACGACGCAAAAATGACGGGTGTTTTGTACATGCAGTACACCGGAAACCGACTCACATGGATTTAAATTTTACTCGCAAATAGCTGTCACCATCCTTCGTAGACGATGAGTGTTTTCAGGACTCTAGTACACATAGTATACGTCATTGCTGACGAGAGCCGTTTAGAGGATGAACTTCCACACTTGAGAAGAGTTTTTGAAGACAACGGGTATTCTCCACAACAAATACATACGGCACTACGATTGACACTAACAGTTGAGTTAAGGAATGCAGGAGAAGAGACGGAAAGTTTTAAAACCTGAGCTTTTATGCCATACGCGAGAAGCCTATCGTCAAAAATAGGACGGATT
Organism: Schistocerca serialis cubense; assembly: GCF_023864345.2. Classification (NCBI taxonomy): domain Eukaryota; kingdom Metazoa; phylum Arthropoda; class Insecta; order Orthoptera; family Acrididae; genus Schistocerca; species Schistocerca serialis. Next base: position 495,637,165 of record NC_064638.1, read on the forward strand.
CTCAGCAAACACAAAGTGAAGGTGATTTTTCGCCCTCCACCAAAGACACCAGCCCTCCTGGTTGCTTTAAAGATTACTTCGTCTTTCTAAAGCCTGGGGTTCACAAGATCCCCCGTGAATGTGGCCATACATACATCGGACAGACGACACACGAAGTCCATGAGAGATACACAGAGCACCGCAGGTACATCCGGCTCTTGCAACCTAATGAATGGGTGTTGGCAGAGCTCTTTACTGACACTGGACATTCTGTGGAGTACGATTACGTCGAAATTTTTGGCTCGGCTTTATCTTTCTCGGATTCATTAGTGAAAGAAGCAACTGAAATTCGAATGACGACGAATTTAATTAACAGAGATAGCTGCTTCTGCTTAGAGAATCCGGCACTTTCTGTAATAAACTCACAAAGACATCGCAACGGTGCATCTCTTAGTGATACGTCAATATCACCATGTGGATCGATCGTGCAGCCATAGATCTAATTTCAAGCATTTGTGTACCTTCTTGCCACTGATAAACATCTCTGCCGCCTTCTGTATCTCTGGCCGCATGCGCAGTGGCACGGCCAGCGAGCTTACAAGGTCTGCTGGAGTGTTGGTTCCCCTTTTCCCTCTGAATATGGCTGGACAGTATACAGCCGAAATATCAAGAGAAAAGGAGTGGAAATTATACGGCTGCAAGCCCAAAATTTTATGGAACAAGTCATATGGAAGTTCACTGATGCCAAACGAAGAGAAATTTGTGGGACATTAGGTAAGTGTGCAAACTTAGTTTATCATCAATTTTAGTTTTCCTTTATTTATTAATGTCATGCTTTTTCATTAATTTACGCTAATGGTCATTACAATTGCTACACCACGAAGATGACGTGCTACAGACGCGAAATTTAACGGGCAGGAAGAAGATGCTGTGATATGCAAATGATTAGCCTTTCAGAACATTCACACAAGGTTGTCACCGGTGGTGACACCTACAACGTGCTGACATGAGGAAAGTTTCCAACCGATTTCTCATACACAAACAGCAGTTGACCGGCGTTGCCTGGTGAAACGTTGTTGTGATGCCTCGTGTAAGGAGGAGAAATGCGTACCACGACGTTTTCGACTTGATAAAGGTCGGATTGCAGCCTTCCGCGATTGCGGTTTATCGTATCGCGACATTGCTGCTCGCGTTGGTCGAGATCCAATGACTGTTAGCAGAATATGGAATCGGTGGGTTCAGGAGGGTAATACGGAACGCTGTGCTGGATCCCAACGGCCTCGTATCACTAGCAGTCGAGATGACAGGCATCTTATCCGCATCGCTGTGACGGATCGTGCAGCCACGTCTCGATCCCTGAGTCAAAAGATTGGGACGTTTGCAAGACAACAACCATCTGAACGAAGAGTTCGACCACGTTTGCAGCAGCATGGACTATAAGCTCGGAGACCATGTCTACGGTTACTCCTGACGCTGCATCACAGACAGGAGCGCCTGCAATGGTGTATTCAACGACGAACCTGGGTGCGCGAATGGCAAAACGTAATTTTTTCGAATGAATCCAGGTTCTGTTTACAGCATCATGATGGTCGCATCCGTGTTTGGCGACGTCGCGGTGAACGCACATTGGAAGCATGTATTCGTCATCGCCATACTGGCGTATTACCCAGCGTGATGGTATGGGATGCCATTGGTTACGCGTCTCGCTCACCTCCTGTTCGCATTGACGGCACTTTGAAAAGTGGACGTTACATTTCAGATGTGTTATGACCAGCCGGCCGATGTGGCCGTGCGGTTAAAGGCGCTGCAGTCTGGAACCGCAAGACCGCTACGGTCGCAGGTTCGAATCCTGCCTCGAGCATGGATGTTTGTGATGTCCTTAGGTTAGTTAGGTTTAACTAGTTCTAAGTTCTAGGGGACTAATGACCTCAGCAGTTGAGTCCCATAGTGCTCAGAGCCATTTTGTTACGACCCGTGACTCTACCCTTGATTCGATCCCTGCGAAACGCTACATTTCAGCAGGATAATGCACGGCCCTGTACGGGCCTTTCTCGATACATAAAGTGTTCTTCTGCTGCCCTGGCCAGCACATTCTCCAGATCTCTCACCAATTGAAATCGTCTGGTCAATGGTGGCCGAGCAACTGGTGCGTCACAATACGCCAGTCACTACTCTTGGTGAAGTGTGGTATTGTGTTGAAGCTGCATGGGCAGCTGTACCTGTACACGCCATCCAAGCTCTGTTTGACTCAATGCCCAAGCGTATCGATGCCGTTATTACGGCCAGAGGTGGATGTTCTGGGTACTGTTTTCTCAGGATCTATGCACCCAAATTGCGTGAAAATGTAATCACATGTCAGTTCTAGTATAATATATTTGTCCAATGGATACCAATTTATCATCTGCATTTCTTCTTGGTGTAGCAATTTTAATGGCCAGTAGTGTACTTTATAAAGATTTATTGTAGGATAGGCTTACATTTGTTCTATCTACTACTCTGCGCGGCTGTACGTTCCCTTCTTTGTCGTTATGGTGTACTACGAAAAAGTAAGGCACGTCAGGATAAACGTCTTTGTAAATACGTGTTTTCACGAATCGTGTCTCCCCGCGCGTCATTTACAACCAGGCAAGCATACCGCGAACATTGGGAGTAGTGCGAGAATTCTACTCGCCTCTACTCCCTGCTTCTTACGCTTCCTGCGGCAGTCATGATGCAACTCCTCCACGCAGCACGCTTTCATCCGCTCAGAGAATGAGAAAAATTAAACAGAGTTTAATGGTACACTCTGCGAGGTAGTAACTTCATTCTGGAGTTACAAATCAAAAAGAATTGCACTGTAAACGTTTTACTTGTGTTTCACCGATTATTATCCACTATGTTGCTATGGTCTTAAAGAAGTATTCACCTCAAGAGGGCGTGTGAGTAAATGTGATACGTGAACATAATTTATGACGCACTACATTATTATTAAGCCGTTGCGGCTTGGTTTGTTGGCCTAACTACCTCTTGCACCGGTATCGATAGTCACCTCCCTTGTGACTTATCTTTGGTTTTCCTGGTTGAGACGTGGAAGCTCGGCGTGGCGGAGCGAGTTGTGGACGGCAAGTGACAGAAGCAGGAGGACTGGAACATAAGTGCTTGTCGGGAGGGGGAGGGGGTTGGTTGGGCAGATTTGGCATGGACAATGCTTGTACGCAGTGGCCGAGCGACTTGTCGAATGTTGGGCAGCCGCTAAAGAAGGTGACGGAAGTCGTGCTCTGGAGCTCTGGTGACGGGGGCCTCCTTGTGTTATTTGAGGAGGACTTAAAAGGATAATCCACGGTGGGGAGAGTGCACCGTAACATACTGTCTATGGACATTTCGACCCTGTGCTTTAATTGTTTAAAGGAAAATTGGCGCAATATTATTGTGTCGTGTTCGGTGAATAACAAAATGGTTCAAATGGTTCTGAGCACTATGCGACTTAACTTCTGAGGTCATCAGTCGCCTAGAACTTAGAACTAATTAAACCTAACTAACCTAAGGACATGCCCGAGGCAGGATTCGAACCTGCGACCGTAGTGGTTGGTCGGCTCCAGACTGTAACGCCTAGAACCGCACGGCCACTCCGGCCGGCGGTGAATAACATGTATTTGTTTGTTCAGTAGTGTGTCTTGGCTTGAGAGTGGCCAATGGTGGTTAGTGCGTCTTCTTTAAAGCCACGTGATTCTGTTAATTGGTAAACCGCTTGTGTACACCCGCTTGGGGTGCGATGTTATGAACTGAAGTGGTAACACCGGTGAGTGGCACTGTACCCGGAGGTAATGTCATGGTACTCGGTATGAATTTGAAATCTAATTGTGATTTAGCAAAGTGTATTTATTCTAACCTGCGTTGATGTGTCTTAGTCGTAATTGAATTACGTAGGGCTACTACAGCCTTGTTTGAGGGTTTAACTGCAACTGCACTGTTTCTACCTGCACCTTGTCAGTTACATGCACTCACTTGTCATCTCACCTAGACAGAGGCGTATGTATTTATTGTATACGACAAATCCATTCTAATTATCTCTGTCCATCTTAGAGAGTTTCCCCGTATCTGACTAAAAGCCTTGTGAAAGTGTAAGTTTGTCTTTAACTAGTAAGTTTGGCTTTAACTAGTCTCATCATTTGTGAATGAACATTCTGTTATTCTTTGAAGGTGCTGCCTCGCGTGTGATTTACGTTCACAGTTGATTGCGAAACAGGCAAGTCTACTTTGGTGATTGCAGCCGTGACATCTGGGGCGCCACCTTGGCGTCATCCTGCCCAACGCCCGAGGTCTGAGCTATTGCAATGGGAGCGCTTTGCCGCGTCGTCTGTCATACCTAGCAAAAGCTGAGTAGTTGTCTTGTTCCTTGGAGTTGTTCCTGCGTTGAGCGACTGCTGCCAGGGTTGTAGGCTGTGGAGTTTAGCGGGATTAACTCATGAACTTCATAAATTCCGATTCAAATTTCATTTTACTGTTTTAAACTCAGACGCTATGTGTTTATTCAATACTGTTTCCTTTCGCTTGTGTTAGTATATTTGAGCAGTTTGTCACTTTCATATTATGACAAAAGATTGACTATGTCTGAAACTGCAAGAAGGGGAGGAGGAGGACGGCGCTTGAAATTTCGGACGCTCCAAAAAAATCCCTAGACCCGGTCTTTATTTGGATCCATCCTCTAACAAATCTTCTGCCTACGTATAAACTGTTTCACACGTCACCCTGCTTCCATATGGAACAGTAATGTTTTAGAAACTCATTCTAGAAATCTACATACTTTTCACATTTTTGTTGAGTTCTCATTCCCCATTTACTAACTTCTGTCACAATTCCTGATGCAACAAGCACATCTTTCCCTGTTGAACCCAAAGTTAAGATAGCACACCTTTAAACTTATTTAAATAGGCCCCCGATTGCTATTTTCTGTTTGGAACAAATTTTCTACAATTTCCGCAACTAAGGAAAACTTCGTCACTTTGTATGCATAATGTATTGCCTCCTGCTACACTCCCGGACCGCAATACACTCAGGAGACAAAACTAAAGAGATTCGTCCTATTATCGTATCGGATCATATTTTATCCAGCGTAGCGCAGCAGCTCTACAGGTCATCGACTCAGCAAGCGGTTGGAGATAACGTGCAGAAATAGTGAGCCATGTTGCCTCTATAGCAGTCCGTAATTGCGAAAGGATTGCCGGTGCGGGATTTGGTGCACGGATTGATTTCTCCATTATGCCGCATTAATGTTCGATGTGATTCATGTCGGGCAATCTGAGTGGGAAATTCATTCGCTCCAATCGCCTGGAATATTTTTCAAGCCAACCGCAAACAGCTGTGGTCCAGTGACATGCCGCACTGTCATCCATAAAAATTACATCGTTGTTTGGGAACGTGAAGTCCATGAAAGGATCCAAATGCTCTCCAACTAGCTGAACATAATCATTTCCAGTCAATGATGGGTTCAATTAGACCAGAAGATCCAGCTCATATCAAGTAAACACAGCCCACACAATAATGGGGCGACCACCAGCTTGCACATTGTCTTGTTAACAACTTGGGCCCACGGCTCCGTGGGGTCTTCGCCACACTCGAATCCTGCCATCAGCTCTTATCAACCAGATTCGCGCCTCATCTGACCAGACCACTGTTCTCCAACCGTCTGCAGTCCAACCGATATGGTTACGAGCCCGGAAGAGGAGCTGCAGGCGATGTCGTGGTGTTACAAACACACTAACCTCAGCCGTCTGCTGCCGTGGGTCGTTAACGCCAGATTTCGCCGCACTGACGTAAAGGATACGTTCGTCATACATCCCACGTTGATTTCAGCTGTTATTTCACGCAGTGTTGCATTTGTATTAGCACTGACAACTCTATGCAAACGTCGCTGCTCTCGGTCGGTAAGTGAAAATCGTCGGCCATTGCGTTTACCGCGGCGATATGTACCGCCTAAAATTCGGTACCCTTGGCCCACTACTGCCATTGTGTATTTGAAATAGTAAATTTCCTATAGATTTCCGGAGTGGAATGACCCATATTTCTGGCTCCAACTACAAGTCCGCATTCACAGGCTGTTAACTGCTGTCGAACCCGCGTACCTATTTGTAATGAGACTCAAGTTTTCTTTGAACTGTTCAGCAACTGTTTCATCTGAGACCGGGGGTCGGTAAAAGGAGCCAGTTATTAATTTATTCCGGTTGTCGAATATAACCTCTGTCCATACTAAGTCACAGGAACTATCTGATTCAATGTCGCTTGTGAGCTGAAACACACATTACATTATTTTTCATCAAGTTGCGCTTGTTGTTTCTGTTGTAGTGCTGATTATTACAATTACGGTTTTCGCTCCAAAACCTAGGACAATTCTCTGTGACCCTGTAAAAACCATAGCTAAACAATGTTGAACAACAACGTACGTTACAAGCATAGCATTCTGTATTACTTCATTTCCTTATTTCTAAAATTTTAAAATTGTACTTCTACTTTAGATGACGTCAATCATTCCGCCGCCGCTGGCTTACCACTTGTGCTGTAGCTCTCAGACACTCGCTAAGCTGGGTTAAGTCACTTCTCACCAGAAGTACGAGCCCCACCTACCTGAAACCAGCTGCTGAAAATGTACAACCATTATGGACACTAACAATCAGTTCACCCCATTCTCCAAATATTCCAATGTCACATTAGCTATAAGAGTCGCAAAAGAGACCACGTACACAGCTTCACAGCAGATCCTCACTGCCATACTAAGAGGATGGCGAGGCTCTAGGATGTGGCTATCCCGATTAGACAAGTAAGTAAGCATCCACTGGTACTTGCTGGTATTTTGGAACATGACTGTACCGACTACCATGGCCGCAACGACACTAGTAATCACTCCATTAGCAAAAAACCACACATTGCTGATGGTAAACTTCATATTCTTTACTAGTCAGTATGATGTAATCGCCGTTGTTACCAGGTTCGCAAGGAGTACAGCCACAGAGTACAGCGTACCAGTGCGTATTCACATCTCTGTGTCCACTGCGAAAGGCGTCAGCCCGAAAATCTTGTTGACGGCGAGGTATCGCGCTACAGTTCTTAATAGTAGTATTCTACATGACCATTTCAGAGTCAGCATATCCGCGGTGTCTGCAGAAAAGAAAAATTTCTCATGTATTTTAATCAGGAAGAAAGTATTACATAGAGTACTGAACAACATAACTCGACATATAACTGATTAAGAGGGTAAGTACCACTTTAATGAGGCACACCCACGTTGAAATCAGTTACTAACGCATATTTCCACAACATATCTTCATAAATAACGTTGTCATAACTTCATTCCGATTCTTTCTGATATCTGCTACTTAACTCTGTTTAGCAATCCTGGTGATAATGACCGAAATGCTGAATGCAGCCCATAACCAAGAATTATTACCCAAAATTACTACCCATTACAGGTACGTGGATATGCCCTACATAGTATGAAAAGTCTTGGAATATGCTGTTCACAAACAGCTTTGTTACATTCACACTAAGACCATACAGGATAAATATTCATCGTGCTACTGAATCAAGGCAACTGTCTTAATTAGACTGATAAAATGAAAGAAACCGTGGACCGAAAAGTAGTGGACCAAAGAGTAGTGGCTAGTTAAGGACTTCTTGACGCATTAAAATGTCTGATAGTAGAAAAAGAAGTTTTTGGGAATTTGGAATGTTCTTCGGGACATATTCGAAGTTACAGGATACTCACAAACTGCATAGAACAGAGTTATTTCTGGAACCTTGCCCCATTGAATAAATAACTAATTCTATTATTTGTGTTACACTGGCACTAGTTATATTGCTTTTGTGCGCGTTTCTCAATGTTTTTCTAAGCCTCATGCCTCCGTGGTGTGAGCGTGTGGGTGCTATTCTGTCATTCAGCGCAATGGATTAATCTGAGATGTACCCTTTACCCTGTGGCTCCTGCAAGATACAGTTTCCACCCCCACACTACTACAGAAGTCATACAGACGCTCCTAACGTTCTAAAGAGAAATGCCTGAAAAACTTTCAGCAACAAATATCTTCTGGAGTCGTCCGCTGTAAGGAAATGACACAAAATTTCTTACGTAACTAGTGGGATACTTGGGTAATAGAGTAGTGCTAGCTAGTGTAAGAAAAACAGGAAACGAACGAAAATTATTATTTATTTGTCTAAAATTCTGAGAAATCACAATGGCACTTTTAGTTATGAACTGAACAAGTTATTTCCGGGTCCTTTTCGGAATGTGAAGTTACCTCTCAAGGATAGGATTCGCAAATGAAATTTCTAAACAAAGTTTAAGATTGTTATTGAGTTGGCAGATTGGGTGAGAGCTGCGCCTACTCAACTTGAATAATTATCCATTAGAATGTTGCTAGGTATGGTCAAGGCTGTCACATGTGAAATGCAATGAAGCGTACTGTTGTGGAGGAAATAAGGGGCTCGCAAGAGCTGTAGCGCACAATACCGTAAGCTGTGATGACTGCTGTCTGCGCCGCTCGCTGCTGACAAATAAGAAAACTCCCGTTCTTTCTGGATTGGCCTTCTCCAATCAAATTCTCCCTACACCTTGATGAAGTCAAGGATTCTTGTTCGCCCCTAGTCTAACTATTGGTGTGGTACACCGGTCAGATAACCAGTCCACTGCAATGCCACTCAAAAATTCGCTCACATGTGTTTAACTATAACTCTGTCCGTTCACTCCGCCCAATAAGTGTGGCAGCCAACACAGTGAAAAACACTTAATCGCAAAGACTCAGTATAGAGTCACACTCCAATTCGCTCTCGACAGAGGTGATCTCCCAGTGAAGTACTGAGGAGAGACTTGTTCTTTGCTCTTTGAGTACATGTATGACTGTGCACGCTCTCGTTACGTGTTCTCGCTCCAAGAGTGACAACGGAATGGCCCCTCTCCATGCCAGACATGAAGTGGCATATCTTTCGGTCTCTTCCATTACGCGTTCAGCTCAAGGTGTCAGAAATATCGTCTGCCAATCAGCATTGCTCTTCTAAAATGAGAGAATGCAGCATCGGTGATTGGCGTTTGCTGTCTCCCTGTGAAAATGTCTGAAACTGCACGCTATTTTTGTAAAGAATGCGTAGGCTGGGCACTCCCACACAATGTAGTGGAATTTGCTTTTAAGCTGAACACAAGGTCATTCCTCCTTTCACTTGGGCAAACGCTGTCTGGTCTATGGGCGGTCACTGGCTGACGTAGAAACGCTTAGTCGTTCTCTGAAGGGACCAGCCGTCCGGCGTGCAGTTTGCGTCTCCCGAAGTAAAAGCCCCTGCGACCGTCGTGTCTTGAGTGTGTGTGTGTGTGTGTACGCCAGCCTTCAGTATTTCAACCACGGTGCGCTTACTTGATATTTCAATATCATTTACATGAATTCATACGACATTGACTTCATCTTATCGAGTTTGGGTTCGAATGAAATGCCTTGATGTTGGAATATGATTGTGGGGGCGGAATATGTAAGCAGTGAAGGTGTGAAGACCACGTCCTACAGTGGCCACAAAGAAAATCTCATTTAACGTTAAAATTTAGGTACTGTAGTACTAACCATAAATGTACATAGTTTAAATTGTGAACAAAGATGTGTTACCGATGCGGTTAGGTTTAGGAATGTATATTAGGCTGGAATTGACAGGAAAGTAATGTCTAATCGTAGTCATTGTTCTGGTGGGGAGTCTATAATACTGATATGTGTCTCATGATGGTGCAAGAATCATGCAACATGAACTCGTGATGTCATGTGATGGTTTTAGGTTTCTCTACACTACTCTCCTGTTTATTATTTCTTTTATTTTATACATACAATCCATAAGTGACACACATCATATATATATATATATATATATATATATATATATATATATATTTGTGATATTTCATTAAATCATATATATATATATGATATTTCATTAAATCATTATATATATATATATATATATATATATATATGATTTAATGAAATATCACAAATATATGAAACCAAAGAAAATGAAGACTGTGTCAGTCTGGAACATATTTAGGCACATATCTTCGAAATGTTTCCTGATAGTCATATCTGCATAGAATGCTGACTGTGATTATTCTTAGAAATTTGCACCATTCAATAAGTAACCGGCTCAATTATTTCTGTTACAGTGCCACTAGATTTTTATTTTCATACTTTTTGTGTAGTTCATGACACAGATGTGTTACCAGTGTGACTGAAATTGGGAACTTGTGTTCTGCAGGGAATGGTGTCATTGTTATGATAAAGAGCCAAGAATACTGATCACATAGCTTGTGTTGTCGCAAGAATCATATAACACACTCTCATAATGTCGTATGTTTGACTTTTGGTGTCTCTGTATTAGTCTCCTGTTTCCCACTCACGCTGTTACACTGCACTCGTGAAATGCTGAATTATGTAGTAAGGTGACAAAAGTCGTGGGATACCTCCAAATAGCGTGTTCCTGGAGATATATTTTGTCTTGTTGCCTCTGTAACCACACATAGTGACGAAACAGTTGCCTGTGCAGGATTTTCACCATTAACTATCTCTTCAGTTATGAGTAGTATATTCTTGAGTGTTCCAGTGCAGAGAATATTTTCGAGTAAACAATCCAGCTTGTAAATGAAGAATATAATATTGCAGGTCCCCCAACCAAAAAACCTCATCTGCCTATACCGAAAAAACAAAATTCTTATTTTCTCATATAAAACATTACAAATCTAATAAAATTTGTTCTTTATAAATAAGAATCAAAAAATTTCATTTGCCGGTATTGAAAAACCAAACTCTCATTTTCTCATTTATAAATCTTCAAATGTAATACATTTTAATGTTTATATATAACAACCCTCAAACATAAAAGCGCAAAGGTACATTTCAGCTGTAAACATTTTAATAAAATAAAAAATCAAATTTTGTTGTATATTAATACAACGAAAAACAAACATGCACTAGGTAAGAACTTAGATGATTATAGAAAAGGAAAGTATGGTTGAGTTATAAAGATTTAGAAAATTATTGTAAAGAAAACAGTTATTCAAATATAACTAAACAAGGTTTGATGTACCGTATATATTATTTTTATCAGAAAGAAATGAATAAAAAATAAAGAAGAGAGAACTAGAGTAAAACCTTAAAAGTAGTTTGATAGATTGCTGGAACTGGAAATTTGAAGAATAATTTCAAACCTTACAAGGAAAAATTAATCAATATTATTATAAATCCCATTGACAATATTAATAACGACAATAACGACAATGTACTGAATAAATGATGCACAAAATACCTTCCTCAATTCTTTAAAATGAAAATATAAATAATTATTCTAGGCTTTGAAAAACACAAATAACAATTTGTAAAGCTGACGACTAAATTCACAATGACAATGATTTGAGCAAGAAATCTTTAAATGATCATTATATAATTTGTAAAACGATAAATTTAAAAAGAAATTCTGATCTTAATAAACAAGAATTAATCAATCTTATCAACAGATATTAGAAAATATTAATAAACATTATGAGAATTATTTCCAAAAACTTCTCATCGATAAATATGAAGAAATTAAACCAAAAAATTATCAGAAGAATTCAACAGATTTCAATATTCTACATAATGATTTTCTTCAAAGCAGATAAAAAAGTTTACAAAAGAGTTTCTACTTACAGATTAAGAATAATAACTTGTGGAATTAATACAAATAATAATTCTGATGGACCCCAAGAAGTTTTCAATCAAATTAAAGAACAAATAATCACCAAATTATAAAATATTTTAATTCAAAATAGAACAGTTAAAGGTAACATGTAATATTATTCTTACTTTAAAAGACAAGAATAAATACCAGAATTTAATTTTAAAACAACCAATCAAGTTTTATTAAGAATTGATTCATAGAATTATTGTCAGAAATCTACCAACACACAGTTAACTCAACGAAAGAACTGCAAAGGAAAACAAATGGTTGCAAACATTTTTATGTAGAAAATTTAGAAGTAATATTAATAAAAGCAATGAAATTTTTGGATCTTCATATACTGATTTACCAAAAGTAATTAAAAATTAAAAAAGCAGTAATTAATATAAGAAATGCTGATAAAAATGTTTTCTTTATTCAATAAAATCGGCATTATATTCTAAAGAACATGATTTAGAAAGGTTTACCAAATATGGAAATATTTGATTAGAACTGGATGAAATTTATGAAAAAAAGAAAATTAATATTCCTGTTCAGTTTACATAAATTCCTAAATTTAAGAAGAAACCAAATATTCTAAATAATTTTTGTGCATATGGAAACAAGGGAGAGGTAAAAAATATTAACAACAAAAAATGAACAGGAGAAATATGCTAATCACCTATTAATTAGAAATGAAAATAATTCATATTGTTGTTGAATAAAAAATTTCTATATTAATTATTTAACAAATAAGCAAATACAATGGAAAAGTTTATCTTGTGATAGATGTTTCAGGTATTATGATCCACAAGATAAATCAAGCATTAATGAAAACCATTGTAAAAATCATAAAGAAGCAAAAATAGATATGCCTTTACAGGGCAACAATTGAATTTCAGAATTATAATAATTTTTTGTAATTAATGCAGATTTCATGTGTTTATTAAAAATTATCCAAACATGTCAACCAAATCCTGATAATTTTTATATTAACAAATATCAAAAACACTTAGCGATTCCAGCCAGTCATGATGTTAAATATTGTAATAGAAATCCTAAAAAAACAGTTGCATTTAAATACAGCAAAAAAGTTCATTGTAAAGTTAAAAGAAGAATAAACGGAATCGCTTGAATATATGGATGATATAATACAATGAAAATGACTCAAATAGATTTCATCAATTTCAAAATTCTCAGAAACTAGTTATATTTATGAAAGAGAATTTACTTTTGTTGAAAATAAAATAAAAGATTATTGTCATTTAACAGGAAAATATAAGGAAGCCCACATGAAAATTGCAACCTTAATTACCAAAATCCTAAATTTCTTGCAGTTTATATTCACAATTTAACAAATTGCGATTTTGATTTGCTTGTTGAAAGTAAGTAGTTCATAGTAAACTTGGTGTTGCAATTCCAAATAATGGACAGAAATATATTTTTTTAGTAAACATGTTGAAGACGGATTAACTTTATGATTTTTGGGTACATTTGAATTTATGACTTGAAGTATAGATAAATTATCTTCCAATCTTACAAAAGAACAATTTAGAGAAACAGATTATTATTTTGAAGGTGACAAATTAGATTTAAAATTAATATAGAATTTTTGCCTTATGATATATGGATTCTCAAGGAAAATTACAAGAAACTAAATCACATAAGAAATAATGTTTTTAATCAAAATGTAACAAAGATAATATTTGTGATGAAGCTTATAAAAGAGCAATAACCATCTGGACAAAATCCAATGTTAAAAATTTAAATAAAGATACAAAATTTAACAACAAATATGATGTTTTAATTTTAGCAGTACTTTTAGAAAATTATAGATATACATGTAAAATCTTATAAATGTTATCCTTTTTGGTATCTTACAGCTGAAGGATTATCTTCGAATTCTGTATTAAAAATTACAAAAATTTAATTTATCACATGATTATGATACGATTTCATTTATTTATGAAGTAATTCAAGGTGGAATTTCTCAAAGTACTAAAATATATACCAAATCAAATAACATTCATATAAAGAAATTTGAACCAAATGAAAGTTAAACTATATGACATAATTAGATGTAAATAATTTATATGGTTGGGCAATGTTTAAATTTTTGCCACTTAAAATTTTTGATTGGGTAGATTCAAAATGTTTTAATGATGAAAAAACACTTAAAATATCAGACGTTTATATTTTAGACACTGATTTAGGATATCCAAATAAATTACATGCTTTACATGAAGAATTACCTTTAGCACATGAAGGGGCAAATTAATTATTGCCTACCTGAAATAGTAAATACATTGTACATTATAGGAGTCTAAAATAATGTTAAAATCTTTGAATAAAATTAAAGAAAATTCGTAAAATCTTATCATTTGAACAATCTGACTGGTTGAAAAAATACATTGACTTTAATACTAAAATGAGAAAAAAGGCAGCTAACGATTTTGAAAAAGGTTTCTACAAGTTAGTATATAATTCAGTATAAAAAAATGAAATTATCAGAAATATTCAAAATATGAAAATAATAATAAATCCTGGGAAATATATGAATTATATTTCAAAACCAAATTGTGACCATAGTACGCAATTGTAAAATGCGTTTTGGACAGGTACGTGCTAAGTAAAACTGTGAGGGACGGGAAAAACTCACCATGGTTCAACAACAAAATTAGGAAACAACTGCGAAAGCTAAGACAACTTCACTGCAAGTTTAAACGCAGCCAAAACCTCTCAGACAAACAGAAGCTAAACGATGTCAAAGTTAGCGTATGGAGGGCTATTCATGAATTCGAAAGTAAAATTCTATGTACCGGCTTGACAGAAAATCAGGAAATTCTGGTATTACATTAAATCAGTAAGTGGATCGAAACATCATATCCCGACCCTCTGGGATGATGATGGCACTGAAACAAAGGATGACACACGTAAAGCTGAAATACTAAACATCTTTTTCCAATGCTGTTTCACAGAGGAAGACCCCACTGCTGTCCCTTCTCCAAATGCTCACACAAACGAGAAAATGGCTGATATCGAAGTAAGTGTCCAATTAATAGAAAAAAAAACTGAAATATCTCAACAGAGTAAAGTCAACTGGATCTGACGGGATACCATTTCGATTCTACACAAAGTCGCGAAAGAACTTGCCCCCTTCTAACAGCCATGTACCGCAAGTCTCTAGAGGAACGGAAGGTTCCAAATGATTGGAAAAGATCACAGGAAGCCCAGTCTTCAAGAAGGGTCGTCGAGCAGATGCGCAAAACAATAGACCTATATCTCTGACATCGATCTGTTGTAGAATTTTAGAACATGTTTTTTGCTCGCGTATCACGTCATTTCTGGAAACCCAGAATCTACTCTGTAGGAATCAACATGGATTCTGGAAACAGCGATTGTGTGAGACCCAACTCGCTTTATTTGTTCATGAGACCCAGAAAATATTAGATACAGGCTCCCATGTAGATGACATTTTCCTTGACTTCCGGAAGGCATTCGATACAGTTCCGCACTGTCGCCTGATAAACAAAGCAAGAGCCTACGGATTATCAGACCCGCTGTGTGGCTGGATTGAAGAGCTTTTAGCAAACAGAACAAACCATGTAGTTCTCAATGGAGAGATGTGTACAGACGTTACAGTAACACCTGACATGCCACAGGGGAGTGTTATTGGACCATTGCTTTTCACAATATATATAAATGACCTAGTAGATGGTGTTGGAAGTTCCATGTGGCTTTTCGCGGATGATGCTGTAGTATACAGAGAAGTTGCAGCATTAGAAATTTGCAGCGAAATGCAGTAAGGTGTGGTTCGGACAGGCAGTTGGTGCAGGGAGTGGCAACTGACCCTTAACATAGACAAATGTAATGTATTGCGAATACGTAGAAAGAAGGATCCTTTATTGTATGATTATATGATAGCGGAACAAACACTGGTGGCAGTTATTTCTGTAAAATTTCTGGGAGTATGCATACGGAACGATTTGAAGCGGAATGATCATATAAAATGAATTGTTGGTAAGGTGGTTGCCAGCTTGAGCTTCGTTGGCAGAGTCATTAGAAAATGTAGTCCATCAACAAAGGAGGTGGCTTACAAAACACTCGTTCGACCTATACTTGAGTATTGCTCATCAGTGTGGGATCCGTACCAGGTCGGGTTGACAGAGGAGATAGAGAAGATCCAAAGAAGAGCGGCGCGTTTCGTCACAGGGTAATTTGGTAAGCGTGATAGGGTTACAGAGATGTTTATCAAACTCAAGTGGCAGACTCTGCAAGAGAGGCGCTCTGCATCGCGGTGTAGCTTGCTGTCCAGGTTTCGAGAGGGTCCGTTTCTGGATGAGGTATCGAATATATTGCTTCCCCCTGCTTATACCTCCATAGGAGATCACGAATGTAAAATTAGATTCGAGCGCGCACGGAAGCTTTCTGGCAGTCGTTCTTCCCTCCAACCATACGCGACTGGAACAGGAAAGGGGGGTAATGACAGTGGCACGTAAATGTAGATGTAGATGTAGGAAACAAAAATGGCCACAGACGGACTGCTACGCTACTTCTGACCTCTCTCTGTCATAGTGTGAACTACCAAATTACGTACAGTAGGTGGTTCAGAAAACGTATGTTCATGCTGGACGAATTAGAACTTCACAATTAAGTGGTACATTTTTTGTATTACCATGCACTGAAGGAAGAACGAATGGTGGTACACTCTTTGTACCTACTGGTCCACCAACGTTCCCCAAAACGAAGATAGCTTTGAAGAAATTTACTCAAATATGATATAAAAAAACGATATTTCTCATTTTACTTGTTTTTTTGGTAGTGGAGTAAGATATTTTTAAAAAATCAATATACCTCCTGCAAAAGAAGCAGATCTGGCAGCACTGTCTACAGTCGCGATCTGCACTCTCCAGAACGGTGACTACTGATATTCGCCTGTGGGATAGGGAGAAAAACTACAGTGTGCTTACACTCTCAAACTGAAGTGCAAAAGACGAAGAACAATGAAATCACTAAAGTAAAGAAGATTAGTGGAGAATGAGAGAGGGGGGAGGGCATGTTCCTGTCACAAGATGTTCATAGCCTGACAATGGCTTCATCTTCATACTACGAAAATTAGAGAAAACCTTAGAAAATACACGACTACAATCCGTGAGAAATGGGTTATACACTTACATAAACCTACCTACAGTTCACCTTCTTACAAGAAGGCATAATTATAATATTTATCCATTTTTTAACCAAAGGATTGTGTGGGCGATACTAACGCTAGCTGTATATTTGCTAATCACTATCCCATGACCCGTTACCTACCTCTAACGGAAAGAAAAAGTAACTGATGTAAACTGACAACACGCGTGAAAATGAGCCCAAAGGGCTCAAATATATCGTGCCCTGAAATAATTTTACTATTGTGGATGAAGGTAGTTGTTCCTTATTTTATGCAAGTAAGACAGTGACGGAAGAGACTCTGACAGCAATAAAGAAAGTTTTTAGAAAAGTAAATTGTTAATAAAAGTCAGTAACAATATTTGTTTTTCTTAATGGTAGACATAAATTACAGCTCCCACCCCGCTTCCCGGGTAAAAAACGTTGTTCAAAGTATGTTGGTATACGCTCGCTCATTTGGCTACAAGGCTTCGTATTTCTGATATTGGCAGCTTCCTCCCATTAATTACAGTCTGCACTCTGACCAGCATTTGTTACGTCCAACATTCTATGACACTTTCGGTCTGATCCAAGATCGATCAGGAAATCTGTTTCTGCGTCTTTACCTCTTTCAGAAACAATCAGCAATTTCATACTATTATAGTAGGTATTTAACTCCTTGCTGAAATATGTTTTATTCACAAAGTTTGTTTACCATACAGAAATTACATCTTCTTAAAACACTTATAATGGTGTTATGCAAACTGCTAGTTATTAAATAAAAGGAAAAACATTATTATTTATTTCCGTTTATTTGTCGTGAACAGTAATAAGAAGACCGACAGTGATATTACAGGCTGGGCAAGGATCTAGTATCCATATGGTACCAGTGTCCTAAAAAAGATTAGACCACTTAAAATACCACAAATATAGTTTGCGGAGCCATACTGTTACATCCAGGGTACTATGTGAAGTCTTCCTATCGAAAAATATTCCAACACCTGAAGCTTATAAATAATTTGAAAGCAATCCATTAGTTTGGAAGGCTTGGATAAGCATTTCAGTTTAAATTTGTCGTTACTGAAAAAACTGTAACCGAAATTGTCGACTCTCTCTCGCCAATGTCAGTAGTAATGACCCAGCTACAAAACACGTCAGTGCCTTACTTTTTAATTAACCACTGTTTCACGGCGAAACAAATAAAGTAGAAATGGATTGGTGATTTCTTTCCATTTATAATGTATATGAGCAAATTTACAGGTGCCATTAAATCTGTAGGGAATAAATAGAATACGAGAGTGTTGTTGCATCTTTGTTTCTATTTGTGTTAAAACTTTGGCTTCGATTGGTTGACTTTTCTTGAATTTCGAAATAATTCTTCACGACTGCAGGTACACGATATTTGAAGAAAATTGTTGCGAGACCCGGGATGGCGTGGAGCTTCGATACGTTTGGGCACAGGTAATCACACAGTGGATTGGTTACAAACACTTACAGCACGATGCGTTGAAGATTATCTAGCAGCCACTTACGTTGGCGCTAGTCTTACAACGCCTCAAAGCTCGCTAAATAAGTACCTGACTATTTTTTACTGTTTCTCTTGTGAATAAATAATTTGTTGATCATCAAGTGTAGTTTAGGTCTCTGTATATATAATATTCTTATAATGAATCTATGTGCGCTGTGTTCAAAGACAACAAAGAAGGAGAGAAAGTCCGGTAAGATGAAAAATTTAACAGCTCCTGAAGACGAGGCTAAATAGAAGGCACGAGTCTTCATCATCACATATTTGTGGAAAATACCCAGGTGCGTCAGGCCCCAGCTAGTACTCTTGTCAGAATACTTCTTGATAACAACAATAACGAACAAAATGCAAAACAGGTATGCACAAGTTATGAATGAAGAATTCATTGATACTAAGTGCTGCAAACTGTAAATCTTGTTAAGAAGCTATCGAAATATCAGCCCAATATTGTCTCGTTGGAAGATTTACATTGACTAGTTTCCTTACTATTATGGGATGACAATACGGATGACCAAATGTGTGAGGAAAACTTGGATCATGGAAATATATTTTTATTGGAAACATCGGAAATTAGAAATATGATCTCTACGTTTTATTTCAAAACAAATTTGTGGGAACTGGAACATAGTTCAGTGTACCTACTATGGAAATACGATTATTGTGATAAATTTTTTATTAAATTTGTTATTTATTGAGTGATCGTGATTAGCGATACTGTGGCACTATTGGTATATTGCCAAGCTTTCATTTCTTCTAAGTAACAATATGTTGTGCGTTTCGTGTGCTAAACCCCACCGTATTTTCTAATTCTAAATCACTAAACGATGCATATCTGTATACGTAACATCATCTATCAGAAGCAATATTCCTCCAGGAGGCACACATTAATAAAGTGTAATAGTGCCTATAGCCTTACACGATCTTCAGCTCGGTAAGAAAGACGACCCACAAGTTTCTCCATGTATGTCAAATACAGCTGAATCCACCCATTCGTGAATAAGTCCTGTACAGCTACTAAACTGCGGTGATGGGTTCGATATCTTCCACCCACTGTTAGAAACAGTAGCCCGCATTTTTTGTGGAATTAAGATTGGTTTATTCAGCAGCAACCTCGCAACAGACCACAGAAGTCCACCCACCCCACCGCCACCCCATACCGAACCAATTGTTATTGTGCAGTTTGGCCACCAGTGGACAGCCCTCCTGGGAACGTCTCTTGCCAGACGATTGTAACCCCAAATGTTTGGATGGTAGAGTAATTGTGGTATACTCGTATGTGGAGACAGGTTTGTGCAGCAATCGCTAACATAGTTTAACTGAGGCGGAATGAGAGGAACTTGCCTGCATTCGCCGAGGCAGATGGGAAACCGCCTTAAAAGCCATCCACAGGCTGGCCAGCAAACCGGACCTCGACATTAATCCGCCAGGCGGATTCGTGTCGGGGACCGGCACGCCTTCCCACTCGGGAAGCAGCGCGTTAGTCCGCGCGGCTAGCCGGGCGGACTAAGTGGGTAAGTATTACTCTGTTCAGTGACCGTATTAATTCAAAGGAACATCTTGTTTTCCAGAATGACTTATGGCTTTTCCATTACCTTTAGTGTATGAAACTTGTCGAGTGGCGAATCATTGCTAGTTAACACTTGAAAACCTCTGTCTCCATAGATTACAGGTAAGCAGAGGCCCTCGGTTGAATAACTGGTACTGGCTGGGATTGTTCCATAACTGATCAGGATGCACTCATCCTGGCGATCCCAACTGGGGAGCTACTTGAGTGAGAAGCAAAGGCCCCAAGATCTCGGAAACTGGTTATGGACGTGAGAGTGTTCTGTTGGACCCGTAAACCTCCAACGGCGTCCGCATGACGACATTGGTGGATGATGACTTGGTGGTCGTTCGATAATGAATGTCTCGCTAGTGCCAACTTAACAGTGCAGAGTTTAGCTTTGTTTAAGACTCGAATGTGGCTCTCCTCTGCGACCGTATATTCTAAATCACAAAACTGTTGTATCTCATTGTCGAATAGCCAGGATATCAATCCAAAGGTTTATATAACATTTATTGTTTACGTCAATATCGCCTAAAACTGCAGTGTTTGCAATAACGGATTCAGCAATTTATTGCATTCTTTAGATGTATTTCTTTCACTTTGTGATGGGATATGTAATTCAGTGATATACTTGATACCACTCATGATGTTCAGAGTGCATAACATGGTTCTTTATGAATGATAACAAATCTGTTAGTGGGCTGATCACATCTGAAGAGGCTAACAATTTTCCAAAATTATTATAACAACATTCATGAGATTGCATACTTCCTTTTTGAAATACGACAGTTTTTTATGAAAATGATGCATGAGGTTAACAGGGAGTCGCTGCGTTATAGCTCCTGATTAATATCCATGTTTTATCAGTCCCAGTTCTTAGGAAATAGGGCAGATGAAGGAGAAATTCGAATCTACGGAATTATTATTTTCTAGTAAGAGTTTCTATCGATGAAGTTTTCTTTAGAATCTGTTTCTCTACCGATAACCGCACATCAAGGGAGTGTTGCCGAAGAGCTGATAATCGGGATATCGGCTGGCTGGTTACAAATTAATCGATCACGCGAATTATTCTACAAACACTTAGTCATAGCAGCACAGTTACAGGAGTCGGCGGAGCCCAGGCCATGTTCTACAATTAGCAAGTTATTTGTATAAACATCGTCTCGGAAAACTACCAGAAAGTCAACGGAATCGTATAAGTTATGATGAAGGAAAAGGAGGCTATCAGTGTCCGTATATCCAAAGGAATCGTGCCGTAAAGCTGATGAGCGGGGCATACGTTACTTGCCAGACGCCAGAAACGTCGCAGCTCCACCACTTCTGCACTGCTGCGAGGCGAACTCAGCAGTAACCGACACAGGATAGGAGCTGTCTGCACCGCTTCCTTGGACAGAGCGTGCGAGGCCGCAATTACCGATACCACTTGTAGACATCGCCATAATAGGTAAGTGTATTTTATGTTTAATTGTACTCCTTGATGGGGTAACAAAATTAGCGCAGCTATATTCCAGGAAACGGCGCTAACAAACGTTATCATAAATAATACTAGGTACATCTCGTGGACCGACAGCACCTCCTGGGATAGTTGGCACAGCGTAGAGTAGACTCTCCTCAGCGCCCGGTAGCGGAGTGCGAGTGGCTGCCGCTGGCTTCTCACTTGTGCTGTAGCTCTCAGACACTCGTTGAGCTGGATTAAGTCACTTCTCTCCAGAAGAACGAGCCCCACATACTTGAAAGCAGCAGTTGGAAATATACCGCCCATGACAATTATGGACACAAGCGACCAGTTCACCCCATTCTCCGAATACGTCAACATCACAACACCTACAACTGTCACAAGAGAGACCACGTACGCAGCTACGCAGCAGATCTTCACTACCACACTGGTGGGATGGTGAGGCTCCAGGATGTGGCTGTCCCGATAAGACAGCAAAGTAAGCATCCTCTGGTACTTGCGAATGTTTTGCAACAGGTCTGTAGCGAGTACCGTCACCGCAGTGGCACATGTAGTCACAAAATTAGCCATCAGTCACACATTGCTGGCGGTATAATCTATATTCTTTACTCGGCTGTATGTTGTAATCACTGATGTCGCCACGTTCATAAAGGGAATAACCGCAGCGTACAACGTACCAGTCCGTGTCGTCTGTAATTCACATCTCTCGTGTCCACTGTAAAAGGCGTCAGCCCGAAAATCTTGTTGATGGGGACGTATCGAGCTACAGTTCTTAAGAGTACTCTTCTACTTGCCATTTCTACATCAGTATATCCTCGTATCTGCGAAAAAGAAAAATTTCTCACAATTCTCAACATATAACTGATTGAGGGAGTACATGTCGCGTTAAGAAACCACATCGACTACAAAACCCATATTTTTAACACATATTCCCACAAACTGTCTTCAGAAATAGCATTGGCATGATATTATTTCGATTCATTCGGATATATTCTAATCAATTTTACAGGCAAAGCTGAATGATTGCAATGCTGAATGTGACGTATGGCTGAAAATAATTATCAGAATTACTGTTGATTGCAGGTCGATAAATATACCATCTTATTACGAAAACCCTTGCGATATACTGTTAATAAATAGCTTTTTTCTTGTTGATATTATGATTACGCAGGTAAATATTTATTTGGCTTCTGTGTACACCATATCACTGCATTGATTAGACTAACAAGATCCAAGACACCGTGGAGCAAAGGGTAGTGGGTAATTAAACACTTGAAAGTTGGACATACATAAAACACAGAGTCTGAAATTTTATCGTGAGTAGTAGCGAGCGAGCTGTTGTCGAACGGGATCGGAATTGATCGGACGCAGGATGTGGTGGAGAGGATCCGCGCGGCATCAGAAGTCGCAGCCTGCCGTGAGCGTGCTACTAGCGCTGGGGGAGACTTTGATATTAATCGAGGATTTTTTTTTTAGTAATTTGCCTTTGTTGCTACACGTAGCTGTTAGCTGCTTGATCACTGGAGGAATGTTGTCAGACTTGCACATGGATACACTCAGAGTAATATTCGTATCTTTGTTAAGGCTAGCAACGTGTTTATTGCGTGTAGACGTTGTGGCACAGTTAAAAAGTCTCTGTAAAATTTGTCAGCATTTAAATCATCAATTTTCTGAATATAGTAAATTAAGAGTTTTTGTTGGTTTCTTTTGTTTTTATTTACATCATTTAGGGTTATTTGACCAAACCCTCCTGATCATCCAATTTCTATGTATAGAAGTATGGCAGTAACTGTTGCAATTAGTCCATGCATTGCTCTCTGCATGGATCGCAGTATTGCGTTCTAAATCTTTTATCATGTTGTTGATCACGCAGTTGTATCAGCAAGACGAGGTACGTTGTATCTTGCGTACAGGAGCACTTCGGAACAGTTGTTAGGAGCCGTTGGAGGATATTTTAAAAGTTGCAGTCAGGTGGTTGAGAACAGATTCCTTTATAATTCGTGGGACGGTAAATTTGTAGAGATGGATCGTCACACTGATAGACTCGTACATCCCTTAAAATACACTACTGGCCATTAAAATTGCTACACCAAGAAGAAATACAGATGATAAACGGATATTCATTGGACAAATATATTATACTAGAACTGTCATGCGATTACATTTTCAAGCAATTTGGGTGCATAGATCCTGAGAAATCAGTGCCCATACCAACCACCTCTGGCCGTAATAGCGGCCTTGATACGCCTGGGCATTGAGTCAAACAGAGCTTGGATGGCGTATACAGGTACAGCTGCCCATGCAGCTTCAACACGATACCACAGTTCATCAAGAGTAATGACTGGTGTATTGTGAAGAGCCAGTTGCTCGGCCATAATTGACCAGACGTTTTCAAAGTGCCGTCAATGCGAACAAGAGGTGACCGAGACGTGTAACCAATGGCACCCCATACCATCACGCAAGATAATTAATATGAGCAAAGACGTTTTGGCATTCCAGTTCACTGTTCACATTTTTTTTTCCATTCAGTTATTTTGCAGAACTTATATACCACGGTTGACGATGGAGGGAACTCCTGGTAACATCCTAACAACAGTAGCTAAGAAATGTAGGTGAGGAAATTGTTAGGGAAAATGTTTATGGAAGAGAGATGTGCGATGTATATGGCGGAATGAACTGATAGCATAATGACGTTACGAGATACATAACCAGTCTGAGAAGAACATGCTTCGGGACCTGCACTTAGGTATTCATGCGGGAGAGACGTCGGTTAAAGTGGACGGAATTTATATTTCTCTTGGGTTACCTCATGGGATGGGTGACGGTTATAAGAAATAGGGCAGAAAGGGTGTTGCTCTGGTGATATGGTTGCTCTTATCCAAATCGACAGCAAACCAACATCGACAACGGTAGTTCAAGTATACATGCCGACGTCACAAGCTGAAGATGAGAAAGTATATGAGAGGATATTGAAAAGGTAATATAGTACTTAAAGCCAGATGGAAATCTATAGTCGTGGGAGCCTGGAATACGTTTGTAGGGGAAGGAACAGAAGGAATGCTCACAGGAGAATATGGGCTGGGTTCTATAAATTAGAGAGGAGAAAGAACTATTTGAGTTCTGCAATAAATTACTGCTAGTAATAGCGAATACTCTGTTCTAGAATCACAAGGGAAAATTTCAGTTAGATTACATCGTCGTCAGACAGAGATTCCGAAATCACATACTGGATTGTAAGGCGTACCCTGGAGCAGATATAGACTCAGATCATACTGTAGTAGTGATGAAGAGTAGGCTAAGTTTAAGAGATTAGAAAGGGAAGAATCAATATGGAAAGACAAGTACTAAGGAATTACGAGATACGCTTGAAGTTCTCTAAGGCTACAGCTACAGTAATTAGGGGCAGCTCAGTACGCAGTAGAGTTGTAGAGGAATGGACATCTCTAAAAAAGACAATCACGGAAGACGGAAAGAAAAACATAGGTACAAAGAAGGTAGCTCCCAAGAAACCATGGGTAACAGAAGACATATTTCAGTGGACCGATGAAAGAAGGAGGTACAAAAACGTTCCGGGAAATACAAGTCTCTAAAGAACGAAATAAATAGGACGTGTTGGGAAGCTAAGACAAAATGGCTTCTTGAAAACTATGAAGAAATTGGAAAAGAAATAACTGTCGGAAGGACTGACTCAGCGTACTGGAAAGTCAAAACAACCTTCGGTCACATTAAAAGCAAGGATGGTAACATTAAGAGTGCAACGGGAATGACACTGTTAAATGCAGAGGAGAAAGCGAATAGGTGGAAAGAGTACAATGAAAGCCTTAAGAGGGGGAAGAGTTATCTGAGGTGATAGAAGAAGAAACAAGAGTCGATATAGAAGAAATGGGGGATGCAGTAACAGAAACAAAATTGAAGAGAGCTTTGGAGAACCTCAAATACGACAGAATGGGTATATTGTGGTGTCACCGCCAGACACCACACTTGCTAGGTGGTAGCCTTTAAATCGGCCGCGGTCCGCTAGTATACGTCGGACCCGCGTGTTGCCACTATCAGTGATTGCAGACCGAGCGCCGCCACACGGCAGATCTAGAGAGATCTCCTAGCACTCGTCCCAGTTGTACAGCCGACTTTGCTAGCGATGGTTCACTGACAAATTACGCTTTCATTTGCCGAGACGATAGTTAGCATAGCCTTCAGCTACGTCATTTGCTACGACCTAGCAAGGCGCCATTATCATTTGCTATTTATCTTGTGATGCATGTACCATCAGACCGATGTTCATCAATTAGCTTAAACGAGTGCCTTTCGGCTTCCTCTCATAGTGGCTTGGCTGTCTTGCCAAGTCACAACATATATAACATTCCATCAGAATTTCTAAAATCATTGGGGGAATTGGCAACAAAGTGACTGTTTACGTTGGTGTATAGAATGTATGAGTCTGGCGACATGCCATCCGACTTTCGGAAAAATATCACCTATAGAAATTCCGAAGACCGCAAGAGCCGACAAATGCGACAATTATCGGACAATCAACACAGGAGAGGAATTCGTGGCGTGCCGCTTCAAACCACTCATAAGACTGACTACTCAAAACAAAGGTAGATGATATGGGCTGATGAAGCAATGGCAGTAAGATAAGGTACGTAAGGAAGTAGTGGCGCAATGGGATTCCATTTTCTTGGGAGACTTATCACATGCGACGCTATATTTGAGTATATTATTTAGAAGTAAAAAAAAAAAGATTGGATTTAATGTCCCATCGACATCGAGGTCATTAGAGACCTAGTACAAGCTCGGATTGAGTCAAGGATGAGGATGGAAGCCGGCTGTGCCCATTGAAAGAAACCATCCCCGTATTTGCCCTGAGTGATTTAGAAACATCGCGGAAACCAAAATCTGGATAGCTGGATGTGGGTTTGATCAGTCATCCTCCCGAATGCGAGTCCAGTGAGGTAACCACAGCGACTCGACGCGCAAGTCGCCGAAGTGGCGTCAACTCGAAAGACTTGCACCAGGCGAACGGTCTACCCGACGGGAGGCCCTAGCCACACGGCATTTCCATTTTACCACAGCGACAACTCGCTCGGTAGCAGCATATTATTTGTTGAATTCATTCCACTGCCTCATCAGGAGAGAAATCGAGAGCTTCCCGAAGCCATATTTCGAATTTCACGAGAGTATAAAATATATCCTGTTACATTTTAAATCAATAGAAAAATAATTATTAAAAAGATCAAAATGTAAACTCTGTTGATGACATACCCATACATAATACAGATGAAGATTATGTGGTTGACTCTTTAATGGGGATGATGAGTTGAACAACACAATCTGTGGGAAACGTATAGATATTGTTGCATACTTGTCAATACATTAAATCCGAATATAATGCTAAAAACGTTCTTTCTTGTTGTTGTTGTTGTTATGGTCTTCAGTCCAGAGACTGGTTTTATGCAGGTCTCCATGCTACTCTATCCTGTGCAAGCCTCTTCATCCCCCAGTACCTACTGCAACCTACATCCTTCTGAATCTGTTTAGTGTATTCATCTCTTGGTCTCCCTCTACAATTTTTACCCTCCGCGCTGCCCTCCAATACTACATTGTTGATCCCTTGATGCCTCAGAATATGTCCTACCAACCGATCCCTTCTTCTAGTCAGTTGTACCAAAAATTTCTCTTCTCCCCAATTCTACTCAATACCTCTTCATTAGTTATGTGATCTACCCATCTAATCTTCAGCATCTTTCTGTAGCATCACATTCCGAAAGCTTCTATTCTCTTTTTGTCTAAACTATTTATCGTCCACGTTTCACTTGCATACATGGCTACACTCGATAGAAATACTTTCAGAAAAGACTTCCTGACACTTAGGTCTATACTCGATATTAACAAATTTCTCTTCTTCATAAACGCTTTCCTTGCCATTGCCAGTCTACATTTTATATCCTCTCTACTTCGACCATCATCAGTTATTTTGCTCCCCAAATAGCAACACTCATTTACTACTTTAAGCGTCTCATTTCCTAATATAATTCCCTCAGCATCACCCGATTTAATTCGACTACATTCCATGATCCTCGTTTTGCTTTTGTTGATGTTCATCTTATATCCTCCTTTTAAGACAATGTCCATTTCGTTCAGCTGCTCTTTCAGGTCCTTTTCTGTCTCTGGCAGAATTACAATGTCATCGGCGAACCTCAAAGTCCTTATTTCTTCTCCATGAATTTTAATTCCTACTCCGAATGTTTCTTTTGCTTCCTACGTTCTGTCGTATGGTAGTCATAAATTCAGCTAAAAGCCCTTCTGTAATGCACTGAGGCGACAAAAAACATGGGATAGCGATATGCACACATACAGATGACGGCAGTATCGCGTACACAAGCCATTAAAGCGCAGTTCATTGGTAGAACTACGGCCTTCACTTCACAGCCGAGAGCAGTGACGTTGGCCTACAGTTGTCGTTGATAAAAAAACAAGCGACACTGCGTGGAATAAACCGCGGTAATCAATGTGGGACGTACGAAGAAAGTACCCGTGAGGATAGAGAGGCGAAATTTGCCGTTAATAGGCAATGACAGATGACGACCGACACGAGTGCCTTTGCTAACAGCACGACACCTCGAGCAGCGCCTCTCCTGGGCTCGTGACTACATCGGTTTGACCCTAGGCGACTGGGAAACCTTGGCCTGGTAAGATGAGTCACGATTTCTCCTGTTAAGAGCTGGTTGTATGGTTCGTATGGTTCGAGAGTGGCGCATACCCCATAACGCCATGGACCCAAGCTGTTAACGAGGCCACGTTTCAAGGCGGTGTTGTATGTGTTCATATGAAACGGACTGGGTTCTCTGTTACGTTCGGCTACGTGGAGACCATTTGCAGCCAGTCATGGACGTCATATTCCAATCAACGAAGGAACTTTTATGGATGACAATGCGCCATCCCATCGGGTCACAATTGTTCCGATTGGTCTGACGTACATTCCTGACAATTCAAGCGAATTATTTGGCGACTCAGATCGCCCGACATTAATGACAGCGAACATTTATGGAACATAATCGAGAAATTAGTTGTTAACAAAATGTATACCCAGAAACACATCCGCAAATATGAACGACTTTAGGTGCAGTATGGCTCAGTATTTCTGCAGGGACCTTTAAACGACTTGTGAATCAATGCTACGTCGAGTGTGCTGCAATATGCTAGGCAAAATGAGGTCCGTCACCTCAGAGTAGACCTACACACAAGCCACTTGAAGCTAGCATGGAGAAGAAATTAAGAACAAGCCTAATTAGATGTTAAGAACTCATTGTGTCGTAATTAGTTTCAAATTAAGACCATTACACTCGCACCTGCAGTATGACATTTCTTGTTGCACGGGCATTGCTGATTACTTCGTCCAGAAAACACTAACCTGCTTACCAAGAGGACGTCGATGCTGTGGTCTCGGCAAGTACGGTTGTGAGTTTTGACGCAAACATCCTGCGCAGCAGTGATCACCAGAATAAAGCTGAAGGACCGGAAACAGGTAGCTTTGTATGTAGTAAACGAAAGAAATGTTTCAAGTGCTTGGGACCATCTCTCTTATGCGACTTCGTAAAGGAACACGAAAATGTATTGTTAAAAATGAAAAATGAAAAGCCAGTGTTGGAGACAGGAAGGCATTAATTTAAACGCGAGCGCTACATTGATGAACATCAACGGTATATGCAATCAATACGGTGAGGAATGCTGATGTGATGTCCATGGCTTCGCAGTACAAAACAACTGCCATTAATGCGATAAATGTAAATTTTCGGTAAGTACCGAATATGCTATTCTGTCATATCCTTTCTCTCCGTTCATGTAAATTGCTCCACATGATATTTCCTCACTTGCTTTGGCACCAACGTAATGTTATACTCTTCATCATTGTGTCGTGTAAATTAGTTTTGGAGCGATGAAGAAATACTGTGAAGCGTGGAGGCTCGCTTTATTTTCGCGACACAAAATTAATTACACCAGGAAACAAAAATTACCTTTACAATCGTGAATCTGCTACAAAGAAAGAAAAAAATAGACTGTCATGTTGCTTATAGACTGTTATTATGCGAACGTTTTGCTGTTGTTGGTGTCGATACAACTGTTTTGTTACTACCCAAAGGCTACGACGTCGATGTGATGTGGAGGTTCTATACAGTAGCTTATATAATTATCTGACTGGCTGAGAGTCGTCTTCACCTTGAATGGGTTTTGCAAGAAATTGCTATTACGTAATATGACTGATACAGTAGTAGTAGTGGTAGTAGTAGTAATAGTTTTATTCATCTGTAAATCTCTTTTACTAGGATATTGGAACAAATATAGCAGTTGATATGAGGTTATGTGATAGTTGAAGTAAATGGATAAACTTTGAAGTAGAAGAGGTAAAAAAGCTTATTAACAATATATTGTGAATATTTATAATACTTATTAAAGAATAAGAGATAAAAATATTTTATTGAAATCATATTCTAACTATTTACAATACTTGTTCACACACAACATTTTTCTTTGAGGTTGAGGCCACAATATTTAAAAGGTTGTCGTTGCACTTTGTTACTCACAAAACAGCAGTCCTTTAAAACAGAATGGAGGTTCAGTAGAGATCAGTGGTATTCTGAAGATAAAGTGTGTGTCCTTAGTACTTTCCAATCATAAGTTCGGCTACGATTATGTTATTCGTCAGCTGTTTGACGATCATCCTTGTTCCATTACGTAGTTATGGTGAGTTGAAATTTCTGAGTAGTATGATCGGAGATCCAGTTTAAAGTCGAAGGCAGGGTAATGGCATTCCTGGTACCTGAAAAGGGTTTAGAAATCCTGTAGGGAAGTTCACACTTTCGTCAACTTTTGCGGCCGTGTCGATCAATTTGTATATTTTCTCTTTACCAGGGATTTTCTTTATAATATTTAGGCTGATATTGTCGACAATATTATTCTTAGCTGCCAAAATTGCGCTTTGAGATAGTGAGTCCGGATTGGTATAGTTGTGAGCAATATTAAGATAAATTGTTGCGTTTAATGAGGCCTGTTGCCTAATCATTAGGATACGTGCTTTCGCCTACGTGTAAAAGTTGTTGAGTAAAATGTGCTGTTGTTTTCGTCTTTTCATAGTTCAACGCACATATTTTTGTTATTCGCAGTATTTGCATGTGTAGCCAGAGATGTGATTTTTTTTTAAGCATACGTTGATATCGTCTTGTGTGACGATGAGTAGAGCTCCTCTCATCACTTCGGAGCTTCCTAGCAAGTCTTGTAATATTCCGTCCATGGATTCGTGTGGTTTTTTTTTATGTGTCATTGTGCATTCGTCCCAGAAGATAATTTTAGCTTTCTTTAGAAGTTTACGCTGTTCAGATGCTCTTGAGATTTTATGTGCCGTGTGCTGTTCTTCGGCTGTATGTAACGGTTGTTCTAGGGCGAAATGGGCAGTTCGTCGTCCTTCCATAGATGTGTTTGTATGCCGGAGGATACTAGTGCAAACGCGGTGTTTTGTTTATCACGTATTTCCGCCAGCAATAGATTTATTAGAAACGCTTTCTCTGCGTCGCCTGGTGCGTCCAAGTAAATAGTTCCGCCAGTGTTGTTATCCGGTGCATGATAACATTGTAAATTGCTTTTCGACTGTCATTGAGGACTGGTTGGTTGTTAGTAATACATTGAAGCAATTCGTTGATATTACCGACTTTTTTTTTTTTTTTTTTTTTTTTTTTTTTTGCTTTGTAATTTCGAAGTTCAGCACACTGATGGCATCTTTCCCTGGTGTTTGTATCCCTAAGTTGTGCTAAGGCTCTGAGCGCTATGGGACTTAACTTCTGAGGTCATCAGTCCCCTAGAACGTAGAACTACTTAAACCTAACTAACCTAAGGACATCACACACACCCATGCCCGAGGCAGGATTCGAACCTGCGACCGTAGCGGTCGTGCGGTTCCAGACTGTAGCGCCTAGAACCGCTCGGTCACTCCGGCCGTCATTGTGCTAAGGTCTGGTAGTTTATTGCTAAACATTTGTTTTCTAGGAGAATGAGTGCTTTATATGAAACTTCCTGGCAGATTAAAACTGTGTGCCGGACCGAGACTCGAACTCGGAACCTTAACCTTTCGCGGTCAAGTGCTCTACCATCTGAGCTACCCAGGCACGACTCACGACCCATCCCGCCAGTACCTCTTACCCTCCAAACTTCACAGAAGCTCTTCTGCTAACCTTGCGGAACTAGTACTCCTGTAAGAAAGAATATTGCGGAGACATGACTTAGCTACAGCCTAGGGGATGTTTCTAGATGAGATTTTCACTCTGCAGCGGAGTGTGCGTTGATATGAAGCTTCCTGGCAGATTAAAACGGTGTGCCGGGCCGAGGTTCGAACTCGGGATCTTTGCCTTTCACAGACAACTACTCTACCAACTGAGCTACCCGCCCCAGAGCTTCAGTCACACCAGAACCTCGTCTCCCACCCTCTGCAGGGTTAGCAGAAGAGCTTCTGTGAAGTTGTGAGGGTAGGAGACGAGGTACTGGCGTGACTGAAGCTCTGGGGACGGGTAGCTCAGTTGGTAGAGTAGTTGTCTGTGAAAGGCAAAAGTCCCGAGTTCGAACCTCGGCCCGGCACACAGTTTTAATCTGCCAGGAAGCTTCATATCAAACATTAATTCTCCTAGAAAATAAATGTTTAGCTATAAACTGCCAGACCTTAGCACAACTTAGGGATAAAACAGCACGAAAAGACACGATCAGCGTGCTGAACTTACAAAGCAAAAAAGCTATAACATGAAGGAACTGCTTCAATGTATTGCTCACAACAAACCAGTACTCAATGAGAGTCGAAAGGAAATTTACAATGTTGTCACGGACCAAATAGACAACATTTGCTGAATTATTTACTTTGACGCACAAGGCGGCACAGAGAAAACTTTTCTAATAAATCTATTGCTGGCGGATAAACAAAACGTTTCTAATAAACCTATTGCTGGCGGATAAACAAAACACCGCATTTGCACTAGTATCAGCCGGAATTCAAACACATGTATGGTGTTCTGAATGTTCACAACGGCAAAATAGGAAGTTGCGATAACAACCCGTCTGCTCTGAATTGTGACGTCATCAAGAGAGTGCAATCTTCTTTTTCAAACATAGCCAACAAGGCGACCCTGAGGTCACCTATTGCATCCACGAATAAGCAATAATAATATGAGAAATATTTAACTCCACAAAAAAAATTGTACGTACGGAGGGTCGTGGAAGTAGGGACTCTGGGTGCATTTTGCCATCCCAGACTTACCTACATAGAAAGTTAAAAGTAATTTTATAAACTCCAGTCTTCATAATTGGGCAAAAGGTGTCCAACAGTGTCGTGCACATAAAATGATTTTTTTAACTTCCTGGAATGAAGATTTTTGACCACATCTAGTGAAACTTTTCCTAGGTACAGAACTGCATCCCATTTATCACGTTTTGAGGTGGTGCGTCGAGAAAAAGAAAAAGAAGTGTACGCCATGGTAGGAGAGTAGCTATTGTTTGATGCTATTAGTTTCACGGCTTTTAATTCCATTTCGAAGCTGCCTTCACTCAAGCACCCACTTTGTATTGAATGACCAGAAACAGTTCCCTTACTCACCCCCTCTAACTGCAGCTACTACACATCATCCCTCTTACTCTCCTGCTCCAATTTCCCTTTATTTCAGTTACTATAATTTCTCTTGTCACGTTACTAAAAATTTACTTTGTACAATCATATCTGCTTCAATTATCTGCTTAATCTCACGAGTATATCATATCTGTTTGTAATGCAGAACCTATTAGAGGCAAGCAACACCCTTGGAACATGTCGCCAAAGTTTTTTGGCGACGTTCTTTGTTAAACTTATTTTATTCTATGAATTCTTTTGTCACTTTGTGTATAGTTCAATAGTTAATGAGTCACATATTCTATCTTAGCTGTATAATCTTACATTGCATTTTCACTGAAATAATTCCTCTCGTTTTATCTCTAAATCTAACTTTAACATTTTCATACTGTGTAGATACATTAGTTTAAAATCACTGACCGAACGAAATTTCACTGCATTAGTTTTTTTTATCTTTGTACTCAGTGATTGCCTAATATCGAAATCCCGTATGTGAAATATGTAATAAATATTGTGTGTGTGTTTCTACTCATGTCTACACATAAAAGGCAATGTCCTGACTGACCGACTGACTATCTCATCACCTCCCAGCCCAAACCGCTACGGACAGAAATTTGAAATTTGGGAGAGACGTGGGTCTCAGACTGTAGACGTCGTTCAAGAAGGGATTTTTCGAAATTTCAACTCTAAGTG
Organism: Schistocerca serialis cubense; assembly: GCF_023864345.2. NCBI lineage: Eukaryota > Metazoa > Arthropoda > Insecta > Orthoptera > Acrididae > Schistocerca > Schistocerca serialis. The sequence continues at coordinate 495,670,841 of NC_064638.1, forward strand.
GAGTGAAACAGAGGATGAATTTATTTCTTGCAAAATATCGCTATTAAGGTTATTTGGAAGACATACCAACCAAAACTGGTATTTGGTTTCTCGGTCATAAATAAATAAATACTTATTTCACTGTTTTTGGAAATTAAACCCTTTTGTGAGTGAAACAGGAAATGAAAGTTCTATCGAAATATTTCATTTTGCAATAATATTTGAAGCTAATTTCTATCAAAAATTGTATTTAGCTTCTCTGTTAGACATAAAACATATGCACGCGATTGTTTTTGAAAAATCAACCACTAAGGAGGTGAAATATGGGGTGAAATGTCTTATGATAACATTTCATTGAGAAAGTATTTTTAAAACTAAATCTTTGAGAATTTGTGTTTGGCTTCTCGGTTAGAGATAAAAAAATAGCTGTTTAACTGTTTTTGTAAATTCAACCCCTGAGGAGGTTGAAATAGGTTCACACTAATTCACTGACTCATCATCGCCCAGTTCAAAATGCTAGGGTTCGACACTTGAAGTTTGGAGAGGGTTTCGATCTTATATTGTAGGCATAGTTTAAGAAGGGATTGTTCGACATTCCACTCTTAAGGGACTAAAATAGGGGACGAAAGACTTTTTGAAAGCAGGTCGCTATTTAGGGAATTTTGAAGCTAGAAATACGAAAACTGGTACTTGAATTATATGTCAGAAAATAAAAAATACGTGTTTAGCAGTTTTGGAAATTCAACTGTTAAGCTGGTAAAATAGTGGGTAAAAGTTTTTATGAAAATAAATAATTACTAAAGAAGTACTAAAGGATTTTAAGGCTACATTTATGAACACTGCTATTTGATTTCTCAGTTAAAAATTTTAAAACTACGTGTTTCAGTGTTTCTAGAAATTGAGCCCCTAAGGGAGAGTTCTAGGGGAAGAAACTTTTAAAAAAATATTTCGTTAGATTAAAAATACTTGATAAATTTATGAAAATTGCTATTTCACTTCTCGGTCACATATAAAAAAATATTTGATAGACGATGCAAGATGAAAATATCTCCACAAGAATGCAAAAAGTCATGATTAAGAAAAGCTCTGGACTCCAGCTACCAGAATCGCTCTTTGGTCAGAAGTACATTCGAAAATGTTAGAAGACGTTGCAGTTTGTGATCAACATAAAAATTCGATTAAATAAAAACAAAAATGTCTCTGCAGATCACACAGTCTGGCGTGCGAAGCAGCTCACTCTAACCTACAAATTAATAAAATATTCTACCAAGAGTCGACGGTACAGTCAGTCAGTGCAATTAAATGTGTCAACACAGCACAGTTATTCGCCATTTACAACAGGTTAATAAAACAAGAAGCAAAAGCTCGTCAACTAATTCGGATGAATATTCGATGTATTCAGAAGAATATCGTTCCAAAATATGGGTTCATGAGACTAAAATCGAAGACTGCTGCTTCTAAAATCTCAGCAGACGTCGGACATGGATTAAAGAAGAAATAAAATTGTGGTACTTGTAACGTCTCTTAGCAAAACACATATTACATGTGGTTAAAAGAAAGGGGAAAAGAATAATTGAACTGGATGATGGTAATTGCGTGGACAACGATTGCGTGAACTTCATGTAATAAAGAAAAAGCATTATGTGTCATGTTTTGTTATTGTATACAATTATGTACTGATTTTTTTAATAATATCTGTGTCGGCGAGTACTGAAACCGCCACAAACGATACTGATTAAATATCAAACAAAGATGAGAATATGTGAGTACTATAAATAGTAATACCGAACATTAATTTCTCTGTCGCCTTCTTGTAGTTACGTGAGTAGGAAGAGCCTGTGACGTTATATTGTACGCTTGCGTAGCATTCATTTGTCAAGATTGAGGCAGGGACGCCATTAGACATAGATTTGGAAAAGTGTGTAATAACTTAATCTGTTAAATGCTTTGAATAGAGTTACTTAGTGAAAACTAGCATTATGATTTGTAATAAGCTTACCTGGCATTTTATCCCATCCCTTTAAGACATTTTCAGTTATTTAAATATTATTCGTGGTGCAGAGCTGCGCTACGAACGAACGAGCCGCTGCCGTGGCGCATTCAAACTGCGTTAAATGAAACCGATCATACCGCAAAGAAGGGGGCAGGTAATAGTGAACTAAAATTATTTCTTTCAGCTTCCGGAATTGCAGAGCGGAGCAGCAGATTTTATCATGTGTTTTACAGGTTGACGCGGGCTGCTGATAATATATTGTTATAAGATAATTTACCTTCATAACATAAAAGAAATCTTGCTGTGCGTATTTCTGGTCTGGCAAACCTTATAGTAAAAACATCTTTTTCTCTGATAATAGTCTCATGTTGTGTTGGTCATGGTACTTATTGGTGTTTTACTGTTAACAAAAATCCACTGCAAAATTTTGATGATGAACAAACATTGCGTACTGTAACATCAGTACTGATAACGAAATAATTTTCAGTAACCTTCTCAATAACTGTAAAGTCAGGAAGATATGCTGGACTTTATGGCGAGTTACAGTAACGAAAAAATGTTATTTTAATAGAAAACCAGATCCAGAACAATAACAACATAAAGTATTTTGTGTTGAATTAATGATCCAAAGAAAGTCACAGCACAGCATCACTAAAAGGTGTTTCGGGGCTCTTTTCGTAGCAACATATTTTATCTCGTATATTAGTTGTTACACGAGTAGTAATAAAACAAAGCAAATAGTAGAGCCAGCGAAACTGTCGCCCTAAAGCGTGGGGCCCGAATTTGAAGTGGCCTCGAAAATAGTAACTGTTTTATGTGTTTTCTTTCATTGTCTAACGTTGTATATAGTGATAAATGTATGTATGTGTATCATGTTTAATGCCATGTATTAATGAATGTACAAAAGTTCTTTCATGAAAAAACGCACCACAGCTACATAGTCCGGGGGCGGCCGAACCCCGAAATCAGATAAACTAAGACAACAGTGTAGTTGTCCTGTTCGTAGAAGCTGAACTCCAGTGAAGTGATCTCATATCGCTAGTGGTGTGCGTAGTTTGACGTTAGTATTTGTGACAGGGCATAGTTGAGTGTAGATAGTAATTTTTAGTGTGCAGTGTATTGTAGATAAATTACCATATTTTATGTGCAAGTGGCAAAACTGTCGAATCCTGTGTTCGAGTAGGTAATTTATGAATATGGTTAAATTGCGTAGTCAACGTCCGTGCAATATGGATACTGATGGACAGCCATTAGTTAGTGCAGGAAATGTAGAAACGGGTGCATTAAGCAGTACAAATACTCTCTTTGAGGATATCCCATGTGAAAATGTGGGGGCAGGGGCACAGGAAGTGGTGCCACCGCCCACCAGTGTACAAGGAGATGTAGATAAAGAAATTGTACCACCACCAGAAAAGCAGGAACCAGAGAGTGGTAATATGCCTGGTGGGTATTCACTTCAGGCAATATCAGAGCGCGTGCTGGATTATCAGTCAAAATTTGCGCAACAACAAGCTGAAAAGGACGAAAAAATGGAAAGTTTTCTCGCACAGCAAGCTGAGCGGGATCGCCAGCAAGATGAGCGTGACCAGCAACTTGTGCAATCGTTAGAAATTATGAAAAAAGAGATTGCCTGTATGAAACAGAATTATGAGTCGATACCTAAGGCCATGCAGGAGTTGACTGTACAGGTCAACAACCTGCAAGTAGCAAACACTAACATAGTAGACGAAATAGGTGTCTTGGCCAACCGATTAGAAAAGCTAGAAATAGATTCCACACAGCTTGTAGAGCGTAAGTGGAACGAACAAGCGACTAAAATTGAAACCGAATTCAACTCAAGGCTAGAAGCGAAGGAGAGCGAGATCGACAAAAATATTGATTATAAGGTACAAGCAGCCATGTCACATAGAGATTCCGAATCGTTCAGTACCGCACTAAATAGTCAAGTACAGAACGACGTGCAAACCATCAAACAAATACTCAATGAGGATATTCCGCAGAGGCAATTGAATATTACCAAACGGATATCCGACTTGGGAAAGGGTTTAGCACAGAGCAGCAAACATCTTGAACATGAAACTATGTCGCCAACAGCCAATGTTTTTGGCAACGCACAAACTTATACGCGACGCAACAATGGTGAATCTTTAGGCGATAATGCGAAGAGCTGTAGCTTCGGTTCGGAGTACACAGCCTATGTCCAAGGAGCAAACCAGTATAGTCCAAAAACATTGGTTGAAGAAAGTTTGATCAAAAATGGCAGTTTCAAACGTTTACTACTGAACGGAAGTCAGTACACCCAGTAGTATTCATAAAAAGCTTTAAAAATATCTTACCTAGTGTGTGGAACGAAGCACAGAAAATTCAATACGTAATGTCATACATTCAGGGTGATGCAGCGTTGTGGGCTACGGAAGTAGCAGACAGCTGCATGACGTATGAACAGTTCGAAAGGATGTTTTTGTCGAAATACTGGTCGCCTTGTATACAAGAGCGGCTAAGAAAAGAAGTGTACAGTCCCGAACCGTACTCACCCCGTCTTGGGAATCTGAGACGGTATTTCGAGAAGTATATAAACAAGACGCGCTACTGGGATGAGCCTATCTCACCAAGAGACATAATAAGACACCTAAAATCACATTTACCCATTCATATCAAAGAGAAACTAATACACGTACCAGAGAACGACATGAAACATTTCCTGTCTGTTATAGATTCAATAGACTTAATCCAGGAAAAGGCAAAAGCAGCGTATGATCACTCACGGAACAATGGATCAGGGTGTAAACATGACAGAAATAATAGTGCACAAAACCACAACCATGGAAATGGTGGGAGCGGTAACAAACGGCAAGAGCACTCGCAAAATGGTAATAATGGTAGAAGTCAGAACGGCTATGGGCAGCCGTCCCATAACAAAAAGCGTCGATTTGACGACCGGTACGATTCCGGACCGCCCGGGACCAACCGCTGGAAAAATACGCGAGGTCAGTGGCATAGCAATTACAGCGACAGTAATCGCAATTGGAATCAGAATCAGTGACCAAGCCCAGAACGGCAAGGTAATGACCGGTACGATAACAACAGACGCGCCTATTGCGCGCCTATTGCGCAGTCGTGGCGGCCTACAAATCAAAACGTACAGTCTTATACATACAAACTGATCGCCGGCCGGCCGCCAGAGAGACTAACTCCGAGTAGTTCACTTAAGGTGGCCAATAAAACTGACCGCCCCTGACAACTCTAAGTCCGGCCATCTGCACAATCTGGCAACACTGTAAGATGGGGAAGTGTTAGGAGGAAGTGTTGTCTACTTCAAAGTTGATATAGCTGGAGGGAGTCCGTGGTCTTCCGGGCTTGCGGTAATCGTCGTGCATTCTGAACTTGGAGTCGCATGTTCGCGTCCAACTGTTTTTTTTTTTTTTAACCACATTTCGGTCTAAAGTTATCAGTCTGATCGAACATCGAAGACAATTCGCTTAACATTCTACCGACCCGCAATAACAAGTATTCCAGAAACAATTCCGCAGGACAGCTCGTGGCTGCGTCGCGATCATAACAGCTTACGCTCGAGCGTTTGCTCGCGCTGCAGCGGGTACCGGCCACCGGCCAGACGCCACCCGCCGCCTGAAATCCGGCGCCGCCCACGTGAAGGCGGCGCCACGCTGTCAGTATAAGTACCAACTGTCATTTTCGAATTTGAAGTTCTAGTTATCATCTTGCAGTTAAGAATTGCATTTTTCAATACTTGAAAATCATGAACTACAATTAAGCTCTGTAAAATTGAGTCGCAAGTGGAAAAAGGTGTAACATCTGCAACACAACATTTACTTTGGTATAACATAGGGGTGAATGTAGAGGAGGCAGCTAGAATGATTTGAACTGCGTTTGGAGCCATTGCTTTTGGGAAAAATACGCCAGAAAAAGATATTCTTGTTTCAACAAAGATCGTTCTGGCATGAATGATTTTCCACATTAAGGAAGTCTCGACTACTGATATATGTGACAGATTACCATTTTACCATCATGCGACATTTGCATTCAACAGGCAAAGTTCAGAAGTCTGGTGTGGGAGTACTGCATGCTCTAATTCGAAACAACAAAAATCAACGGAGTGACTATTATTGAACGCCATCAGGTTGCTCTTTGAGCATTCCTATGCATTACTGTTACTGGTGACGTGTTATGGTGCCTTTATCGTTAACTTCCTAAGAAGAAATGAAAGACTGAACCCCACCAAAAGACGTAGACTAGAGTAAAGTGTAGTGTGAACATAATATTTTACTTATGATAACTCCAAAAGTGTGTTGTGGGCTACAAATTCTGCCCCAAGGGGTGTGTGCAACACAGCTGGAATTCGTTGTCAACAACTGAGACACCTTTCGGTCGCAGTGTAAGAAAGTCGAGCAACAAAACTGAATCACCTGTGGTACTGAATAATAACTCACTCTGTTGATTTGAGAAACAAAACTATCCAGGAGATTGATAGGAAAGTCGTCTCTCAGACACTTGTATTGATAGGGAAGTCCTCTCTCAAGCACTTGTCCCTCTCGTCATATATTCGTAAAACATTACCTTTCCCGCTATTAATCGATCAACCGTCAAGGCAATTCATTTCTAGACGGAAATACTCTTTAAAACTACTATGGTTTAATGACATCGTTAAACCAAGTAGGTTTCTACGGGTGTAGAATTTGTAAACAACTGTTGCATTGTCAGATCGTTGTAGATATCGTGAAAGAAAATTCAGCTGCTGATTAATTTCCCTTTGATGACTACTGTTGCGTTTAGTAAACTAATGGAAAATGCAAATAAAATATTCACTTTACTAATACAAATTAAATTCAGCTTACTACAGAAACATCACTACGGCAAACTATCTTAATGAAGCATTATGCGGCTGCAAGACAAATGAGCCTATTTTAACACTAATTAGTAGACTATTACCGACTTTTGACTTCGAAAAGATCTGTAATTACTTCATTTCCTGTATCATTCGCAAGTATTATGAAAATGTGGCATTTCATAGATAAAATTATGTATTCACAACAACAAAAAATATGTCGGCAGAAAACAAAAGTGGCATTATGAAATTGGCAGTAGCGTAAGGTTTTCGCTCTGACACTAAGGGTTACTGTAAGTAGCAAGACGAATTTTGCTCGAGCGTTATCCTACGATTCCCTTATTGAGTTTGTATCTGCCTGCTTGTAGCTCAGCTCCAAAAGAATTAAAAATCTGGCTTTCAGCTTGTCTCGAAAGACGAACGAAAGCAGCTTGCACCTGGTAGCCAACCTGGGAACTGGTTTTTTCTAAAGTGGTAAGACATCCTTTTGTAGTTGAATTGTTGGCAAAAGTCAGTCAGACGTGTGCCGTTGGTCTAAGCATTTCGGTATGTTAAATTTGTACCAATAATTTATCTACAGGTTTTTTCTGTTCCAAATAGGGAGTTGAAATCTCCCATTAGTATTTTCACGTCATCTTGGTGGATTCTGCTCATAGTATTTTCGAGTGTGTTCCAGAATTTTCGACATTTTTGGTGTTTTTCTTATTTTCGATGTTGGTGGGGCCATGTGGATTGATAGGTGTATATTTTTTACTGGGGCTCTGAATGAGCATAGTCATAAGTCGATTGTTGAAGGATGTGATTTCTTTGACAGAGTTGATGATAGATCTATGTTCGAGAAAAGCAATGCCGAAGATTGGTACGCCTTTCGCTACCTTTTGTTGTATTTTGAAGATGCAATGGTTTCCATAATGCAAGGTTTCATTGTCAGTTAGTCGTGGTTCGTGAAGAGCAATGATGATAATTTTTTGTTGGTCGATTTCTTTTGTGAGATTATTTAGCTTTCGTGCTTGGATCAATTTACCGATGTTTAGTTTTCAAATGCATGTTTTCTGCTTGTAGGGAAATTAACCAGATATCTTCAATATTCTCTGCCGTGCTAACCTGACCTCCCGAGAATCCGAAATTCCAACTGCCGCCTGTCGACAGTTTGCACAGTTCATGCTTGTTTGAGTTTCATTGGTTGGGCCTGGGTGATACCAGGACCGGACAGGACCAGAGGGGGTTGAGGCCTTTGGAAGCAAATATTTTCAGCAGAGTTCATTGAGCTAACAGACGGTGACCAGAGTAGCGGTGGTTTTCATTCAAACGTGCGTGGATTTTGAGTTCAACGGATTGAGTAGTCGTTGAGGATTGTGTTAGCATTTGGTTCACTCCAAGTATTTGATTTCCTCGATACCACCCATATGGGGGAGGGTTTCCCCTATCGGCCACACGGGATTATTATTATTATTATTATTATTGTCATTATGTCATCAGCAAATCCGATATGTGCATCTTCCCACCACTGAAATAGATTTGCATTGTTCGACTCAGTATTTTCATCAAATAAATATGGATTATAATTACGTTACATTGCTGGTAGTAGAAATATTTCTCACTTTTTCTTGGGCAGCTGCTACCTGTTACTCCATCATAGGGATTTATGTGTGCAGCATTGTTGCAATACAGACGTTCAAATTCCGATTTCTTTAATTTCAATTCGATACCGGATCGTTCTAATCGGATTCAGCAAGTCAGGCTTTTGTGGATATCCGAACACGGCTCACATAATTTGATAGACTGGGTAAACCACATTCTTAATCGGACGGTTGAATCTAGATCACTTTTTTTTGACAGGGCCTGAATTCTTAAACATTGTCAAAAAATAATAATACAATGTGCTTATTACTAATATTTTAGTTAAATATGAACGAACGTGATAAGTTTATTAACAGGAGCAGAGCCCCACCCTTCATAGCAGAGCAATGCGAGATTGGTTTCAGGGCCAAGAGAGGATAAAGCTGTTGCCGTTTTTTCCACGATTACCGAACATGAACCAGATAGCGAATACGTGGGCAGAGGTAACAAGGTCATTGCCATGTGGACCTACAAATGCAAGCGACCTTTGGACGAATATAGAAAAGTATGGTGGGAAGTAAACCATCACGCTACAGTGTCGACGACTTAATGAAGACAATGCCCCTACGCCTTCGAGGAATCTTACGTAATGATCATGGGTGGGATGGTTACTAAAAGTATACTCGTCCACAAAACCCATGTGGACAATTATCTGATAGTCGGTCAAGCTTTGCTTTGTCGCAGCTCTTTAGATACAAGTCTATTTACTTTCAGTCTCCTCCTTACAATTCTTGCAATGCAAGGTAAGTGAAAAATCTCATCGCCTCGACGCGAACTGAGGAATTGACTGGTGCATGTGTTGTTCAACACACAGTAGTTGTCACCCTCACTGGAATCAATGGCTGTTTGTGTGTGTGTGTGTGTGTGTGTGTGTGTGTGTGTGTGTGTTTTGCTTGTTCACACACAATCTGAATCAATACTATTAACATTTGAGAGACAGCCAACAATAAATATTGCATCAAATATGACTGTAAAGTGTTTTAATGCGATGGGAAGTTACAAACTGAATTTGTACCTAACCCACGACCTGCATATTACGTTACGTCAAGTAAGATGTATTAACTCCATAGTATCGTTAGCAGAGACAGTGCGCTCTTGTCGAGGCTCTCGACAAGTGCAGCGATTAGCAGTGCCCAATGCCTCCGCGATTTGCTTATGTTGGCTGAGCGTGGACACTGCAGCAGACGCTTCGCCATAAACAGAAAGAAATCACCTTGGCTCTGACTGCAATGAGCGGATATCACTGCCTGCGTGTTCTTATAGTAACTAACGTGAGAATCTACTCACAGGTGCCATGGGGCAATTGCAGTGGGTATCATGTCATTAGTCATCAGAATATTAACCAGTGATGAAATGTCCACTCTATTTGAATCCCAAGAAAATAGGAACCTTCTCACAAAGGAATTTGAGGTGATATCAAAATTTATCCAATATACAAAAATTAACTGCAGGGCTTTCATGTATGCAGTAGTAGCACACAAGGGAATATTATGTCTTGGAAGCGCATATTTCATTTCCTCTTCTCATATTAACACCCTTGTTTTAGTATGGAGTGAGGAAAAAAACATGAAAAACTAAAGTTCCTGAGAAGCATATCAGTCATTTCCTTTTCTCATATCATAACTTTTATTTTAGTATGAAGTAAAAAAACTAACAGTTTAAGTTTGTGCAGCATAATATGACACAAGATTATTATCCCAAGCGCTATCTGAAACACAAAATAGCAGGGAGCTGTCCATTCTTTTGTCCAACAGTCTGTCTCCTTCCATGCATTACTCCCGCTGGGAGATTTTTATTTAAGGACTTTTGGGCATCAAGTTCTTCAGCAGAACAAGTCTTATTTTATTGTGCTAATTACGGTATGGAAAAAATGCAACAAAGACGATTTCCCCTAAAGCAGTGGGGATATTTGCAAATGTCTGTATTCAGCAATGACTGCGAGGTGCCATAACACTTCACAGAATCCATGTGGCAGGCCGGCCGAAGTGGCCGTGCGGTTAAAGGCGCTGCAGTCTGGAACCGCAAAACCGCTACGGTCGCAGGTTCGAATCCTGCCTCGGGCATGGATGTTTGTGATGTCCTTAGGTTAGTTAGGTTTAACTAGTTCTAAGTTCTAGGGGACTAATGACCTCAGCAGGTGAGTCCCATAGTGCTCAGAGCCATTTGAACCATGCGGCAGGCAACACAACTGTGCGTGCACTTCAGACTGCATTCAGTAAGACGTCAGGAGATGGATGGAAACGTCAAATTAACGTCGCTTTACGAGTTGTATTCAATCCAGAATGAGGTGTTATTAAGGTAGTTGAGCGTTCTAGCAGTTACACTTTTATAATTCCCATATGAGTATTCCGATAGCCAAAAGAACCCGTTAGTATGAAACTATCCTGAACTGCATTAATATCAAACTGCAAGAACTTGAGACAATATGTGGACTCTTCTCTTCGCTGGGTGACCTATTACTGTTATTTAGAAGTCTCTCCGTCCTAGGCGTAATGCAAATGGAACCTCAGAGGCGCTTTCCGCTATTCTTGACAAACATCAGCAACTTGTAATCACTGCGAATTACAAGTGCGTGATGATATGGCTCAGGTTGTCAGTAGTTGTGGTGGTGTCATACTGTCAACCTGCTTACAGTAACGTTAATGTTGGCACACGTAATTTAGCGCTGACTACCTACTTAAGTAAAGATAGTGTTGTGGCGTCGTCGCTTCTCTTTATTTGGTCTCAGCTTCAGTAATCCGATTTAACGAACATAGTACTCCATTCGCGAGCCGCTAATGATACAGTATGACTACAGAGATCATCGTGCGGGTATTACATTAATTCTTCAATGAATTGCTTAGCAAATATTACCCTCAGCTATGCAGCTGGAATGACTCATTACATAGGTACCCTATGTTGCACTTGATTAAGGGATCAGTTCGCTGCAATCCTGCTTCTACTGTTCGTAAATACTTGTATACTTCATAAATGGTTCAAAGGGCTCTGAGCACTATGGGACTTAACTTCTGATGTGATCAGTCCACTAGAACTTAGAACTACTTAAAACTAATTAACCTAATGACATGAGACACATCAATGCCCGAGAGAGGATTCGAACCTGCGACCGTGACTAAATGTGAACTACAATCTGATTCGCATATATATGACATGGGTTAGCGCCGGCACAAAGCAATGCCTAATGGTTGGATGCCGTTGAAGTCCCGTTACACTGATGGCAAGACAAATGTTCGCAAATTACCTCTTTTGCCTCAAAAAACAATTCCATCTTAAATATCGAAGGACCGACGTCCACACTGTCACAGCGCGTTGAAATACAGCTAAGACGGCAGATAAATATTTGTGACCGACTGGGCTTCAAACCTGGGCCTCCTGCTTACTAGACAGACATGCTGATCACTGCTGCATTTTTTTTTAAGTTTTAGAAGACTTTCAGCACCAGGTAGGTGGAGGCAAAGAGGGCAGGAGTCGAAGATCAGAGGCCTGGCCTCAATGCCTCCCCCATACCTGTCACTGAGCAGCTGCATTATTCCCAGGTATTCCATATATATCTTTTAATTGTGGAACAAAATTGAAGTAGTAATTAAGGTAAAATAAATTACAGATTGCCGCCTGTAATGGCGTGCGTTCCTTGTAGAACATAACTTATAACAGTAAAAAGGGTGACGGAAAAATATATAACCAACATTCATTCAGAAATATATTCACAATTTAAGTTATTTTGCACTGGATGCATATGAGGTCTGTAAGGAAGTCATGTATTTTTCCACAAATGAAAAACATTTTGTAGCCGGAGGGGTTTTGCCAAATTAGAACAGTTCTGATTTTAGAACCAACGTAAAAGAATATCCAGGAATAAAAAAAACTGTCCACCTCTTCGGTATATGACTTTCTGCGGTTCTGTTGATAGTGCTGATTTCTTCCTAGTCAAGTTCCTAATTCTGATTCTATTTTCACATAAGAAGATGTGCGCTACAGTTTCTACAAGCCGACATTTGTCTCAGTATGGAGATGGTCTCAATTTGATTTTCCATAATCGTTCCGCTGAGGGTATGGTTTCGGTTACAACGTCGCACCATACGGCACTGACTCTAGTTGGTAGAATTTTACTGTTGATATTTTTCCAGACGTTCCTCCAGTTTTTTGTAGGTTAATTTATCGGAATTGGTTTGTGAAGATGATGTGTGGTAATATAATCATAGACGGTTCTAGTGTTGGTTTATGCTGGTGGAAGTCTTATACAGCTCCAATCGCCATAGTGCTTTCGGACGTAATCTAGGCTGGCATGCTACATTAACAGGAGTGTTCCTATCCCCAGGATCTAACGAGAGGAACAGAAGTTTCGTGACGCCTGTCTTAGTGGCATGTATTAGTTTAAAAGCACGTCTTTAATTCCAAGTCCACCATTTTGCTTCTGCAAAGTCGCCGTGTGGAGGGATACTTTGAAGATATTTTGTTTCCACACTTACCAAGAGGCTACAGCTAATATTTTATGTGCAGTGACCTGCAGTATCGGTAAGACTGCTGCGACATGATATATTTTGCTAAGTGTGTATGTATTTATAAAGTGAAATGTCTGCAGTCGGCCGGCCGAAGTGGCCGTGCGGTTAAAGGCGCTGCAGTCTGGAACCGCAAGACCGCTACGGTCGCAGGTTCGAATCCTGCCTCGGGCATGGATGTTTGTGATGTCCTTAGGTTAGTTAGGTTTAACTAGTTCTAAGTTCTAGGGGACTAATGACCTCAGCAGTTGAGTCCCATAGTGCTCAGAGCCATTTGAACCATTTTTGTCTGCAGTCGGTCTAACAATCGCATGTCATGGTCCTTCAACAAGGTTCCGATACATTAAGTTTCCGCTCCCAATTGTTCGTGGCCATGCGCTTGGGATTCGCCCTTAACCTCAAGCCGAGTTGGAGCCTCTCTTCAGTTACATCTAACCAGTGCGCACCTGTTGCACTATTGTAAGAACCGAGATGCAGGTTCATTTGGCTACAAGAATGCGTATGTTCCTCCAGCATGACGGGGCTCCTGCACATTCTAGTCGTCAGGTGACACATTATCCAAACCTAACATTTCCCGGAAGGTGGATCATTAGATATGGGCACTTTTCTTGGCCTCAAGGTCCTCTGACCTTATCTCTTGGGATTTTTGCCTGCGGGGATGGTTAAAGGCGAAGTCTACAAATAAAAAGTAAAACCAAAAGCCGATTTGATCGTTCGGGTTATGAATAGTGCAGCCCTCATAAAAGAACGCAAAGACGACCTCAGTAAGGCTCCACGTGGTGTTATCAAGAGAAGTCAAATGTGCGTTGAAGTTGGTTGGTGAATTTTTGAAAATCAACTTTGAATGTCCTCATTTGCCTTTGCTTTGTGTTTGTTAGCGTTACGTACTGTATCTCTGTACTCAATAAAAAGTGGACGCATTTATATGGAATTTTTTCTCCTGAACTACCACCTGCTAAAACACCTACTATTCTTGCTGAAACACCCTGTATATGGATATATGTGTGGTGTCTGTTCTTTCGGACATGTCTTAAAGAAAATGCTTCATGGGATTCTGCAACGACCTTCGATCTAGTTGCAGGGGCTGATACAGATTTCAGAGCTGCTTGGCTGTCTGAATAAAAGTAGATGCTACGATTTTTGTAGGGTCTACACTAATTTTCCTCCGTGCACATGCTGACAGTAAAAAAACGTGTAATACTGTGGCCATCTTCCCTAAAGAGATTCTAGGCAGTACACCAGACCTGGTACTTTCATCTGTTTTCGACCTGTCAGTAAACCACTATATTATGTCTCCTGCACGGTGTTGTGGTTTGTTTTTCCACTGCTTCCTGCTTCCAACTGTTACATGGCAAAGTTTATTGAAACAGCTAGAAGTTATTGTGTAGTCAGTCAGCATTTCCCCAGCCATCGCCTTACTGATTTGGGATTCCGTATATTCTAACTATATCCAGTTATTTCCAATTTTTAGCCTTTATGTCCCTCTCGCTGCCTCCATTTTAAGCCACAGGTGTAAGGCGAGTATGTCTAGCATAATATCCATTCCAAGAGTGGATATCCTGCTGATTCCAGCTGTTTGTGAAAGCAGGCCAGTCTCTGCAGACTCCCTAGCAACCACCTTCTGTTCGACTTTGTTCATATTATTGGTCTTTTTGCAGGGATGTATATCCAGTACGTACTGGGTTTAGACCCCAGTTTACCCTACAGTAGCTTCTAGTGCTTAGAAAGATTATCTTTCGCAGTGGAAAATATTCTTTATGTGAGGTGTTTATAGTAGTTTTCCATCCAGGGCTACCACCAGATACACTACAACCATCTCTAAAGTTTCATCGAGGAACATAATTCTTCAGTATGTGTGCTGGACATGCTTCTCCATAAATAATACTACGCCAATTTTCGTGGGGCTAGTCTTTAAATACTTTTTCACAATGTTCAGTGCACATAGGTTTAACAGTACTAGCAAATATTCTAAGTCTTACTCTGAGTAGATCGTCTAATTATTCTTTACAAGAGTGGTCTCCCGCATTCAGCTCATCTATGAGTTCATTTACCACTAGGTTCTTCATCTCTAACCATTTACTCGAAGGTCGTATTACTAGACATCCAGGAAGAGACAGAGAGCATCCAGAAAGGGTAGTGCTTTTTCCACCTTCCCAACAAGTTGGTGTAGTGTTACTTCACATGATTTACTTCGCAAGTATTATGAAAATGTGGCAGTTCATTGATAAAATTATGTATTCACAACAACAACTGTGTCGGCAGAAAACCAAAACGTGGCATTATGAATTTAGCAGTACCTCAAGGTTTTCGCTTTGACACTAAGGGTTACCAAAAGAAGCAAGACGAATTTTGCTAGAGCGTTGTCTTACGATTCCCTCACTGAATTTGTATCTGCCTGCTTGTAGCTCTGCTACAAAACAATTAAAAAATCTAGCTTTCGGTGAGGCTCGAAAGGCGAACAGAGGCAGCATGTACCTAACAGGCAAGCACGTTACCTACGAGCTAACGAATAGGCGCGGTGTCTACTTACTTATTGACCCAGTAAGTACTTTGGCAGATAAACCGCAACATAAGAGGTGACAGTAGTTGTATTTCCCATGTGGAACGACTTTCGTGGACTCAAACGGATTAACTGATATCCTTATGTCACATCTCAAGCGAAAATCACTAAGTTTTAAATTGAAATGATACGATAATATCAAGTGAATTTAGCAGGATAATTCTGTGCCATCAAGGAAGTAACTCGTCGGTCACAGAGTTGCCAAACATAATCTGCGCTGTTGCCAAGTCTCAGTTATACCGCCAGGAAGGATACCAGCTGATGTGTTCTGTGAGTGACCTCGGAAGTGACTATAGCTTCGTTTCAAAGTTGCGGGTGGCAAGGGCCACAAGATCCTCATTCTGTGTCAATGAGTCTTTTTCGCATTTCTGTAACTAGGTTTAGGGGCTAGAGTGCAATTACTTGTAATACATCGATGCACTGAATGCAAACTAAATGTCATAAATTAATTACTGCGGCAATTATTTGTGTTATACTGACTTAATCGGACAGAAACCTTGAAAGCGTATTCACCAGGCGCGATTCATAGTTATGGAACTTCTCCAGTGGCTGAGTTGGCAATGTATATTTGCAGTACAATATTGTTATTGAGATCACTGTCATTGGCACATCCACCAGAAGACAGGCTTATTGTTGTCAGCTTTCCTGACGGATATTCTGCCTTTGTTCGAAACGTGAAGACTTAGGGTGAATTCGAATATTCCATATGGCTAAATTTGATGTTTCTATTCTTCCAGCTCTAACATACAAATAACAGTTACAATAAGCGGCAGAAAAGCGCCTGTGAATCAACAGTTAATAATGCAATCATAATTAGTGGAATCTGACAAATTCTATCTGTCATCTGACAATTGTGAAAAACTACTTTTTTCATCTTCACAGCACCGCATTATGAACTCAAGGGTTTCATAGGATACCTATACTTAATTTAGTTGTGATCGTTTTCAATGACAGTACGGGGGGAGCAAAACCATCTGACTTGAAACATACTTTTCCAGCGGAATTTGAATCTTTGGCTACAGTTGCAGTAGCACGTCCGGTGAGGTATCAAGGATGTGAGCAATCAATCATTGCTATAGTATAGGCTAGGGCAGAGAGAAGGTTTCCGACAAAGTAAACGATGACAGACACTGTCGCTGTCACTTATTAAACAGAAATTGTTCAGAAAATTACAACTATATCTAATGAAATGAGTAGGTTGATGCAACTCCAGTCCGGCTTTATCACTGAGTTGCCAAACATTTTCCGAATAGCACTTAAGATAAAAATGTGTGTGTGTGTCTGTGTGTGTGTGTGTGTGTGTGTGTGTGTGTGTGTGTGTGTCTCCTCTTTCGGACATTTCCGACAGAACAGACACTACGAATCGAAATAGACAGCCTTGTTAATCAATTAAAGATTGAAGGACAGATGTCCATGCTGTCATGCGCACTAAAATAGAACAACGGCGTCAGATGAAAATTTGTGCCTGATCAGGTTCGAACCCGGATTCGTAGTGTCTTTCCTTTCGGACATTCCCGAAAGAGTCGCGCATGTGGTATGCAGCAAAGATGGGAATTCGTGTCTGACGAGGAGCGTGTGTAGATAGGTGCTGAAAAGAGGTTGGCTGCTGCGTCCCGACAGTTCCCACCGTCCGAGGTTCGAGTCCTCCCTCCGGCATGGGTGTATGTGTTGTCCATAGCAAGTTAGTTGGATTTAGGTTAAGTAGTGTGTAATCTGAGGGACCGATGACCTAAGCAGCTTGATCTCATAAGTTCTTACAACGAATTTACAAAATTTTCAATCCAAAATACTGCATCTCGGTTCTTACAATACTGCAACAAGTGCGCAATGGTTAGCTGTAACTGAAGAGAGACTCCAACTCGGATTGTGGTTAAGAGCATCATTTCTGGAAAAATATATGGCTTCCTTACAGACCTCATATGCATCCAATGCAAAATAACTTAAATTGTGAATATATTTCTGAATGAAGGTTCGCTATGTATTTTTCCGTCACCCTTTACTCTGTTATAAGTTAAGTTCTACAAGGAACACGCCATTGGTGGCGGCAATCTATAATTTATTTTACCTTAATTACTATTTCAATTTTGTTCCACAATTTAAAGGTATATATGGGTGCAAACATGGAATACCTGGGAATTATGCAGGTGCTCAGTGACAGGTACGGGGGAGGCATTGAGGCCAGGCCTCGGATCTTCGACTCCTGCCCTCTTTGCCTCCACCTACCTGGTGCTGAAAGTCTTCTAAAACTTAAAAAAAAAAATGCTGCAGTGATCAGCATGTCTGTCTAGTAAGCAGGAGGCCCAGGTTCGAAGCCCAGTCGGTCACAAATATTC
Organism: Schistocerca serialis cubense; assembly: GCF_023864345.2. Classification (NCBI taxonomy): domain Eukaryota; kingdom Metazoa; phylum Arthropoda; class Insecta; order Orthoptera; family Acrididae; genus Schistocerca; species Schistocerca serialis. Next base: position 495,688,668 of record NC_064638.1, read on the forward strand.
ATCTGCCGTCTTAGCTGTATTTCAACGCGCTGTGACAGTGTGGACGTCGGTCCTTCGATATTTAAGATGGAATTGTTTTTTGAGGCAATAGAGGTAATTTGCGAACATTTGTCTTGCCATCAGTGTAATGGGACTTCAACGGCATCCAACCATTAGGCATTGCTTTGTGCCGGCGCTAACCCATGTCATATATATGCGAATCAGATTGTAGTTCACATTTAGTCACGGTCGCAGGTTCGAATCCTCTCTCGGGCATTGATGTGTCTCATGTCATTAGATTAATTAGTTTTAAGTAGTTCTAAGTTCTAGTGGACTGATCACATCAGAAGTTAAGTCCCATAGTGCTCAGAGCCATTTTAACCATTTATGAAGTATACAAGTATTTACGAACAGTAGAAGCAGGATTGCAGCGAACTGATCCCTTAATCAAGTGCAACATAGGGTACCTATGTAATGAGTCATTCCAGCTGCATAGCTGAGGGTAATATTTGTTAAGCAATTCATTGAAGAATTAATGTAATACCCGCACGATGATCTCTGTAGTCATACTGTATCATTAGCAGCCCGCGAATGGAGTACTATGTTCGTTAAATCGGATTACTCAAGCTGAGGCCAAATAAAGAGAAGCGACGACGCCACAACACTATCTTTACTTAAGTAGGTAGTCAGCGCTAAGTTATGTGTGCCACCACTAACGTTACTGTAAGCAGGTTGACAGTATGACACCACCACAACTACTGACAACCTGAGCCATATCATCACGCAGTTGTAACTCGCAGTGATTACAAGTTGCTGATGTTTGTCAAGAAAAGCGGAAAGCGCCTCTGAGGTTCCATTTGCATTACGCCTAGGACGGAGAAAATCCTAAATAACAGTAATAGGTCACCAAGCGAAGAGAAGAGTCCACATATTGTCTCAAGTTCTTGCAGTTTGATACTAATGCAGTTCCCGATAGTTTCACACTAACGGGTTCTTTAGGCTATCGGAATACTCATATGGGAATTATAAAAGTGTAACTGTTAGAACGCTCAGCTGCCTTAATAACACCTCATTCTGGATTGAATACGACTCGGAAAGCGACGTTAATTTGACGTTTCCATCCATCTCCTGACGTCTTACTGAATGAAGTCTGAAGTGCACGCACAGTTGTGTTGCCTGCCGCATGGATTCTGTGAAGTGTTATGGCAGCTGGCAGTCGTTGCTGAATACAGACATTTGCAAATATCCCCACTGCTTTAGGGGAAATCGTCTTTGTTGCATTTTTTCCATACCGTAATTAGCACAATAACATAAGACTTGTTCTGCTGAAGAACTTGATGCCCAAAAGTCCTTAAATAAGAATCTCCCAGCGGGAGTAATGCATTAAAGGAGACAGACTGTTGGACAAAAGAATGGACAGCTCCCTGCTATTTTGTGTTTCAGATAGCGCTTGGGATAATAATCTTGTGTCATATTATGCTGCACAAACTTAAACTGTTAGTTTTTTTACTTCATACTAAAATAAAAGTTATGATATGAGAAAAGGAAATGACTGATATGCTTCTCAGGAACTTTAGTTTTTCATGTTTTTTTCCTCACTCCATACTAAAACAAGGGTGTTAATATGAGAAGAGGAAATGAAATATGCGCTTCCAAGACATAATATTTCCTTGTGTGCTACTACTGCATACATGAAAGCCCTGCAGTTAATTTTTGTATGTTGGATAAATTTTGATATCACCTCACATTCCTTTGTGAGAAGGTTCCTATTTTCTTGGGATTCAAACAGAGTGGACATTTCATCACTGGTTAATATTCTGATGACTAATGACATGATACCCATTGCAATTGCCCCATGGCACCTGTGAGTAGAGTCTCACGTTGGTTACTGTAAGAACACGCAGGCAGTGATATCCGCTCACCACAGTCAGAGACAAGGCGATTTCTTTCTGTTTATGGCGAAGCGTCTGCTGCAGTGTCCACGCTCAGCCAACATAAACAAATCGCGGAGGCATTGGGCACTGCTAATCGCTGCACTTGTCGCGAGCCTCGACAAGAGCGTACTGTCTCTGCTAACGATACTATGGAGTTAATACATCTTACTTAACGTAACGTAATATGCAGTTCGTGGGTTAGGTACAAATTCAGTTTGTAGCTTCCAATCGCATTAAAACACTTTACAGTCATATTTGATGCAATATTTATTGTTGGTTGTCTCTCTAATGTTAATAGTATTGATTCAGATTGTGTGTGAACAAGGAAACACACACACTCACACACACACACACAAACAGCCATTGATTCCATTGAGGGTGACAACTACTGTGTGTTGAACAACACATGCACCAGTCAATTCCTCAGTTCGCGTCGAGGCGATGAGATTTTTCACTTACCTTACATTGCAAGAATTGTAAGGAGGAGACTGAAAGTAAATGGACTTGTATGTAAAGAGCTGCGACAAAGCAAAGCTTGACCGACTATCAGATAATTGTCCACATGGGTTTTGTGGACGAGTATACTTTTAGTAACCAACCCACCCATGATCATTACGTAAGATTCCTCGAAGGCGTAGGGGCATTGTCTTCATTAAGTCGTTGACAGTGTAGCGTGATGGTTTACTTCCCACCATACTTTTCTATATTCGTCCAAAGGTCGGTTGCATTTGTAGGTCCACATGGCAATGACCTTGTTACCTCTGCCCACATATTCGCTATCTGGTTCATGTTCGGTGATCGTGGAACAAACAACAACAGCTTTATCCTCTCTTGGCCCTGAAACCAATCTCGCACTGCTCTGCTATGATGGATGGGGCTCTGCTCCTGTAAATAAACTGTTATCTCGTTCGTTCACATATTTATATTTAAATAAAATATTAGTAATAAGCACATTGTATTATTATTTCTCACAGTGTTTAAGAATTCAGGCCCTGTCATAAATAAGTGATCAAGATTCAACCGTCCGATTAAGAATGTGGTTTACCCAGTCTATCAAATGATGAGAGTTGTATTCGGATATTCACATTAAGCTTGACTGGCTGAATCCGATTAGAACGACCCGGTATCGAAATGAAATTACAGAAATCGGATAATTTGAACGTCTGTATTGCAACAATGCTGCACACATAAATTCCTATGATGGAGTAACAGGTAGCAGCTGCCCAAGAAAAAGTGAGAAATATTTCTACTACCAGCAATGTAACGTAATTATAACCCATATTTATGTGACGAAAATAGTGAGTCGAACAATGCACATCTATTTCAATGGTGGGAAGATGCACCAATTCGGATTTGCTGATGACAATAATAATAATAATAATAATCCCGTGTGGCCGATAGGGGAAACCCTCCCCCATATGGGTGATACCGAGGAAATCAAATACTTGGAGTGAACCAAATGCTAACACAATCCTCAACGACTACTCAATCCGTTGAACTCAAAATCCACGCACGTCTGAGTGAAAACCACCGCTACTCTGGTCACCGTCTGTTATCTCAATGAGCTCTGCTGAAAATATTTGCTTCCAAAGGCTTCAACACCCTCTGGTCCTGGCCGGTCCTGGAATCACCCAGGCCAAACCAATGAAACTCAAGCAACATGAACTGTGCAAACTGTCGACAGGCGGCAGTTGGAATTTCGGATTCTCGGGAGGTCAGGTTAGCACGGTAGAGAATATTGAAGATCTCTGGTAAATTTCCCTACAAGCAGAAAACATGCATTTGAAAACTAAACATCGGTAAATTGATCCAAGCACGAAAGCTAAATAATCTCACAAAAGAAATCGACCAACAAAAAATTATCATCATTGCTCTTCACGAACCACGACTAACTGACAATGAAACCTTCCATTATGGAAACCGTTGCACCTTCAAAATACAACAAAAGGTAGCGAAAGGCGTACCAATCTTCGGCATTGCTTTTCTCGAAGACAGATCTATCATCAACTCTGTCAAAGAAATCACACCCTTCAACAATCGACTTATGACTATGCTCATTCAGAGCCCCAGTAAAAAATATACACCTATCAATCCACATGGCCCCACCAACATCGAAAATAAGAAAAACACCAAAAATGTCGAAAACTTCTGGAACACACTCGAAAATACTATGATCAAAATTCACCAAGATGACGTGAAAATACTAGAGGGAGACTTCAACTCCCTATTTGGGACAGAAAAAAACCTGTAGATAAATCATTGGTACAAATTCAACACACCGAAACGCTTAGACCAACGGCACACGTCCGACTGATATTTGCCAACAATTCAACTACAGAAGGATGTCTTCCCACTTCAGGAAAATACGATTTCTCAGGTAACATCCTTGGCTACCAGGTGCAAACTGCTGTCGTTCGCCTTTCTAGACTCGCTGAAAGCCAGATTTTTTAATCTTTTGTAGTAGAGCTACAAGCAGGCAGATACAAATTCAACAAGGGAATCGTAAGACAGCTCTCGAGCAAAATTCGTCTTGGTACTTTCAGTAACCCTTACCGTCAGAGCGAAAACCTTACGCTACTGCCAATTTCATAATGCCACTTTTGTTTTCTGCCGACATACTTTTTGTACTTGTGTATACATAATTTTATCCATTAAATGCCACATTTGCATAATACTTGCGAATGATACAGGAAATGAAGTAAATACAGATCTTTTCGAAGTCAAAAGTCGGTAATATCCTACTAATTCGTGTTAAAATAGGATCAATCGTCTTACAGACACTTAATGCTTCGCTACAGTCTGGAACCGCACGACCACTACGGTTGCAGGTTCGAATCCCGCCTCAGGCATGGATGTGTGTGATGTCTTGAGATTAGTTAGGGGACTGATGACCTCAGAAGTTAAGTCCCATAGTGGGCAGAGACCTTTGAACCATTTTTGAACTTAATGCTTTATTAAGAAAGACTGCCGTCGTGATTTTTCTGTAGTAAGCTGAATTTAATTTGTATTAGTAAAGTGAATATTCTATTTACATTTTCCATTAGTTTACTAAACGCAACAGTAATCATCAAAGAGAAATTAATCAGCAGCTGAAATTTTTTTCACGATATCTACAATACTCTGACAATGCAACAGTTGTTTACAAATTCTACGCCCGTAGAAACCTACTTGTTTTAACGATGTCATTAAACCATAGTAGTTTTAAAGAGTATTTCCGTCTAGAAATGAATTGCCTCGACGGTTGATCGATCAAGAGCGGGAAAGGTAATATTTTACGAATATGTGACGAGAGGGACAAGTGCTTGAGAGAGGTCTTCCCTATCAATACAAGTGTCTGAGAGACGACTTTCCTATCAATCTCCTGGATAGTTTTGTTTCGAATTAGCGCATGCAGTACTCCTACACCAGACTTCTGAACTTCGCCTGTTGAATGCAAATGTCGCATGATAGTAAAATGGTAATCTGTCACATATATCAGTAGTCGAGACTTCCTTAATGTGGAAAATCATTCATGCGAGAAAAATTTTCGTTGAAACGAGAATATCTTTTTCTGGCGTATTTTTCCCCAAAAGCACTGGCTCCAAACTCAGTTCAAATCTTTCTAGCTGCCTCCTCTACATTCACCCCTATGTTTTACCTAAGTAAATGTTTGTTGCAGATGTTACACCCTTTTCCACTTGCGACTCAATTTTACAATGCTTAACTGTAGTTGCATCTGCTCGGGGTGGACGTCGTAAGACATCCGTTTTTGTTCGTTGTTGATCCATTAACTCACTTTTTTTATTATAGAGGGCAGCTCACCCTCTGATCGAACTCGCTGAGCTACCGTGCCGGCTTCACATGGGCTGCGCCGGATTTCAGGCAGCGGGTGGCGGCTGGCCGGTAGTCGCTGCAGCGCGAGGAAACGCTCGAGCGTAAGCTGTTATGATCGCGACGCAGCCACGAGCTGTCTTGCGGAATTGTTTCTGGAATACTTGTTATTGCGGGTGGGTAGAATGTTAAGCGAATTGTCTTCGATGTTCAAGCAGACTCATAACTTTAGACCGAAATGTGGTAAAAAAAGTTGGACGCGAACATACGACTCCAAGTTTAGAATGCACGACGATTACCGCAAGACCACGGGCTCACTCCATCCATATGAACTTGGAAGTAGACAACACTTCCTCCTAACACTTCCCCATCTTACAGTGTTGCCAGATTGTGTAGATGGCCGGACTTGGAGTTGTCAGGGGCGGTCAGTTTTATTGGCCACCTTAAGTGAACGGCTCGGATTTAGTCTATGTAGTGGCCGGCCGGTGGTCAGTTTTTATATCTAGGACTGTACATACAGTAGAGGTCGCGGTCGATAGCCGTCCAAGCACCTCACAAGCAAGCCATATAACAAACTAGAATAGGCCACGACATGCTCTCCGTCGCTGGCCGAGGGGTGGAGTGAGAGCAACACGAATGACAATAATATACCTGGAATACATATGCTGCGATACAACGACGGTATCAGTATGGATAAAGATCTGCTTACCGAAGCCCATGAATGTAATAAAGATAGCAACGAAAATGTGCAAGATATAACAGAAGCGAAAATCAATGATGTTACAGTGAATATAATCATCGACACCGGTGCCTCAGTGAGTGTAATGAGTACGGAATTGTTTAAAGCGCTGGGGAAGGGACGTAGCATACCGACTTTCCCGGTTAATAATTGAAAGGTGTCTGGAGCTATAAGTGCACAGAGCCAATTAGTTAAGCACCAGGTGCAGGTGGAGGTTTGTAAGGAGGGCGAAGCCATAGTGAGCTCGTTCCTCATTGTCAAAGGGTTAAAGGTGGCCTGCATTCTGGGAGTAGATTTTCTCCGTGAGAGGGTCGCAGTGATCGACCTCTCCTCGGGAAAACTAAGCATAGTTAATAAAGGTAGGAGGATTGAGTTGTCTATGATGAAATCGAAGGAGGTACTTGTGCCATGTTGCAACCGAATTAATATCAAATGTAGGAACCCCTGGGTACTACACCTAGATGATTATTCACATGTCACAGGTCTCTATTATCCTTGTCTGAAAGATGGAAATTTTGAAACAAATGTTGATGCATTTCAAACCAAAGTACAGGAATCTGAAAGTAAAAGCAACAGTTAACGCAGCTGCTATCGGAATATACCATGGTATTTACCGACCGACCGACCAGGAATAATCAAGGGGTACCGCTATCACGTAGAGGTGATGCTCCACAAAACGTACTGTCGCACATCTTACTCCATCCCTTGTTCGAGGAGGGAAGTACTGGCTAAAGAGATTCGAAAGATTTTACAGTGGGATAGTAAAATTATTTATTCAGTGACCTGTCAGATGTAAATAGTAGCAGTAAGAAGATTTCAATTGTGTTTTAGAGCATAAATACGTTAGCTTTAAGAAGGAATTCGTGTGTATTAAAAATTTTGAGAAAGCAAGACATAAATAGGTAAGCATAGCATGAAAGTAGAATCAACAAACTGGGCAATAGCATGCAAATTGAATACTTTGTTTACAGACAATTAGTGTCATTAAAATACTATATGCTCATCAAGCAATGAAAAATCTTTTTGTTGACAAAGTAATGCATAATTTCTTGAATCATTTTTCATTTGAAGTAAGTAAGTACAATTAATGATGAGATTTCATATAGTAATGTAATAGGTGTAATTGTGTTAGAATTAAGGAACCCTGAGAGAGAGTCTCTACTGGACAAAAAAAAAAGAAAAAGACTTTGTAGTATGAAACAATTATGTGATGTAACGTTACTGCCAATAGTGATCTGAGAACGACACTGGAGCGGAATTCAATCAAAGACAAAACCCGTTCCGTGTAACCTACGCTTTGTATGTATCGATGCTTCAATTGAAGCCTGTGTACTTGGTACACGTCCGTGAATATTAATTACGCGGTACGCGAATCAAGTCAATCTACGGGGAGACTACACTAGTCCTGTGGGACAGACCATTTAAAAAACGATAATACTAATACTAAATGAAGTATTTATTGAGCAATATGCCCAAGTCCAGTGGTCATGCACATGGTAAAATCTGTTTGCTAGATGGGTGATAACCTGGCAAGCTGCACCGAAAAAGGGAAAGAAAACTATGTACCAAAAACACACACCTTTAAAAAAATTCAAAAAAAAAAAGCCATATATGCCTATTAACAATACTAAAAGTGTAATGACATGGTAAACACAATGGACTCAATAAAGATGAGAGTGATTATGCTAAGAACAGTTTATATGCATTAAAAATAAACTATGTACATAAACAAGCTAGGAAAGGACGGAATATTGTGTGAAGCAGGGACTGGAAAGACTGTTGTATCTGCACCAAAATATACGTCGGAATAAGTCAAGTGTTGAGTGACTAACTGTCATAGTGCAGTGTTCAACGAACAGTAAATTTACTGTGTGTAAAAACGGTAGTTAGTGATCCGTTCGGAGTCGATTCAAACAAACATCGCTCGACGGAAACATTTAGTGTGTTTGAACCGAAACATTTTCGCGTGTTTAGAGACGCACTGGCCGCGTATCGACCGTGAGAACAAATGAAAGTGTGTAGTACAACGTGCGTGTGACGAACCCTAAATACCAGTGTCACAATGCGATTCAGTTATGAAGCCACAAGAAACCTGTCATCACGCCAAAACATCCTCTGCATACCAGCGAAACAACGGCTTTCTGAACAATAAACGCTTTTAACCAAGTTGCATTTTCTTCCACAGCTAATAATCTGTATCCTTAAAGACAGTACACCATTGTGGAATATTTGTTTCATGCGTTGTGACGGGGAGCCATGCGAAGAAGCAGAGACAGGTGCCGTGCCGCCAGCCAGCCGGTCGCGGGAAACAACTGCAACACGCCGACATTGGTGAATGGTTCGGCGCGGTTCGCGACTGCGCGGGCGCCACCCCAACACGCCGCCGGCCGCGGTGGTCTAGCGATTCTAGGCGCTCAGTCCGGAACCGCGCGACTGCTACGGTCGTAGGTTCGAATCCTGCCTCGGGCATGGATGTGTGTGATGTCCTTGGGTTAGTTAGGTTTAAGTAATTCTAAGTTCTAGGGGACTGATGACCACAGATGTTTAGTCCCATAGTGCTCAGAGCCATTTGAAACCTTTGAACCCAACACGCCGTCGCTGTTACGGCGAGCAGGCCGTCGACCCCAGCGGTCGTTGGCACGCCGCTTTCCAGACGACGCTACGCAACAACTGCTTCGCGCCGCCCGCTCCGTACGACATTGTCGACATTCAACCGAACATTACCAACTACACTATTAAAGTACTGACATGAAAATGATTTATTGGACACGAAATTACGTGACAAACATTTTTTCTTTAGTTTACTGCGTATAAACGCAAAATATTATTTTGTTAGATGTTATTTGTTTTCGTCATATTAGTGAAGCAAACTGACACGAATGCCATACCATGGTAGAACATTTGTCGTGAGTAAGTGTGGATACAATCCATTACACTACTGTAAAACTATTTAATGATTGACTTTCAGTGTGACACGGAACATAAACATTACCACGAATGTGAAAGAGTGTACGAGGTACATTTTCAACAAGGGGACTAAAAGTTTAATATTTTGTCATAAATAACCTTTGTTATCTGTGAACATTTGATAAATGCCAACCTTTTTTGATGAACAATCAGACTGCGTTTTACTACAAACCAGGTGAGATGACCATGGTTCCGGCGCAGTTTTACCAGGTTTCCTGACCGCGTATAGCCCGAATGGGGGAGCCAGAAGACTATAATGACCCTGGGACTAGGTTTACGGTCACCTCGCAAAGTGTGAGAAAACCATAAAGAGTGTAATTAAAACTATAGTGCAAAGGAGTAAACAAGTGAATAGTGAATATTCCAAATAAGGTGACAAACAATGACGAAACGGACGTTAGTGGCAGCATATTGCCGAACATTCTTAACGTTAGTCAATTGCTGCCAGGGGGCATTGTATAACGTCTCTTAGCAAAACACATATTACATGTGGTTAAAAGAAAGGGGAAAAGAATAATTGAACTGGATGATGGTAACTGCGTGGACAACGATTGTGTGAACTTCATGTAATAAAGAAAAAGCATTATGTGTCATGTTTTGTTATTGTATACAATTACGTACTGATTTTTTTTAATAATATCTGTGTCGGCGAGTACTGAAACCGCCACAAACGATACCGATTAAATATCAAACAAAGATGAGAATATGTGACTGCTATAAATAGTAATACCAAACATTAATTTCTCTGTCGTCTTCTTGTAGTTACGTGAGTAGGAAGAGCCTGTGACGTTATATTGTATGCTTGCGTAACATTCATTTGTCAAGATTGAGGCAGAGACGCCATTAGACATAGATTTGGAAAGGTGTGTAATAACTTAATCTGTTTAAATGATTTGAATAGAGTTACTTAGTGAAAACTTGCATTATGATTTGTAATAAGCTTACCTGGCATTTTATCCCATCCCTTTAAGACATTTTCAGTTATTTAAATATTATTCGTGGTGCAGAGCTGCGCTACGAACGAACGAGCCGCTGCCGCGGCGCTTTCAAACTGCGTTAAATGAAACCGATCATACCGCAAAGAAGAGGGCAGGTAATAGTGAACTAAAATTATTTCTTTCAGCTTCCGCATTGCAGAGCGGAGCATCAGATTTTATCATGTGTTTTACAGGTTGACGCGGGCTGCAGATAATATATTATTATAAGATAATTTACCTTTATAACATAAAAGAAATCTTGCTGTGCGTATTTCTGGTCTGGCAAACCTTATAGTAAAAACATCTTTTTCTCTGATAATAGTCTCATGTTGTGTTGGTCATGGTACTTATTGGTGTTTTACTGTTAACAAAAATCCACTGCAAAATTTTGATGTCGAACAAACATTGCGTACTGTAACATCAGTACTGATAACGAAATAATTTTCAGTAACCTTCTCAATATCTGTAAAGTCAGGAAGATATGTTGGACTTTATGGTGAGTTACAGTAACGAAAAAAATGTTCCTTTAATAGAAAGCCAGATCCAGAACAATAAGAACATAATCTATTTTGTTTTGTTGATAATTAATGATCCAAAGAAAGTCACAGCACACCATCACTTAAAGGTATTCCGGGGCTCTTTTCGTAGCAACATATTTTATCTCATATATTAGTTGTTACGTGAGTAATAATAAAACAAAGCAAATAGTAGAGCCAGCGAAATACTGCATTCGTGAAAACGTGAGCACACGCCTAAAATTAACGCACAAACGAATTTCGGCCCTTCTACACCCAGTGGATTTCGACATACGAGTATCTGACAGTGAAGTGAAACACGAAGTTAATAAATTCCTGCATACCATGTATGGAACGACAGAAGGCTAACATCAGTAAATTGTTCAGTGGTAAATAACTTTCAAAACTAGTCCAAAAGCTAAAGTTTGAAGATCATATGAGTAAACTTTTGGATTTTAAAACAGTTTAACCAAGAATCCAGTGTATTAAGAAAACACTTCAAATACGCTCCATTACAAAAGTTTCCGAAAAACAACTGGAAATAATAAAAATACATCTAGAATGTGCCTCAGTTGACGACATCTCCACTGAGTAGCTTGTTGCCGCGAAATGGAAATATCTACTCCCGTTTCTAGGACTCACTAACTAAAGAACAACAAATATTAAACAATTTCAAGGAGAAATTGACTGACAATAATATTACAACTGTCCAATCAGACAAAGGAAACACTTTTGTCTTAACGAACAAACGTGACTGTGTTGTCAAAGTGAAGGTTTCCTAAACTGCACCAACTCCCAACACATGTATCCTATAGCTCCAACACTTTATGACCTCCCTAAACTCCGTAAAGCTAACATCACAGTCTGTCCGTTTGTGTCTTCATTCTCACCCCCATGTTATAAATGAGTTAAATGACCTGATCAAGACCAAAACCAAGTTTAAACCTAATGAAGATCTTCTTAATTCAGCTGACCTAGTGCACAAGTTAAATCACACGATATTCCCCCCCCCCCCCCCCCCGCCCCTTTCCAAAGCTAGTTTCTTTTCATGTTAGCAACTTATTCATTAATCTACCTGTTCAATAGGAGCTGAATATTCTCACACACTTGCTAGATAAATCAGTAGTTATCCCAGGTGTCCAGACGACGTAAGGTTAGCTGCACAAACTTTCCTAACACAAAATTATTTCCGTTGGAACGGCAGCATATACAAACAGTTGGATGATCATGCTATGGGATGCCCTCCAAGACCAGTCTTTGCTGAAATCTTCAAGGGAAGTTTTGAAAAACAGTTTCTGACAAACTCTCTTTCAAGGCTGATACTGGTTTCGGTTTATTTTATTTTATTTTTTTTCATTTATACTCCGCAAGCCACCCAACGGTGTGTGGCGGAGGGCACTTTACGTGCCACTGTCATTACCTCCCTTTCCTGTTCCAGTCGCGTATGGTTCGCGGGAAGAACGACTGTCTGAAAGACTCCGTGCGCGCTCTAATCTCTCTAATTTTACATTCGTGATCTCCTCGGGAGGTATAAGTAGAGGGAAGCAATATATTCGATACCTCATCCAGAAACGCACCCTCTCGAAACCTGGCGAGCAATCTACACCGCGATGCAGAGCGCCTCTCTTGCAGAGTCTGCCACTTGAGTTTATTAAACATCTCCGTAACGCTATCACGGTTACCAAATAACCCTGTGACGAAACGCGCCGCTCTTCTTTGGATCTTCTCTATCTCCTCCGTCAAACCGATCTGGTACGGATCCCACACTGATGAGCAATACTCAAGTATAGGTCGAACGAGAGTTTTGTAAGCCACCTCCTTTGTTGATGGACTACATTTTCTAAGCACTCTCCCAATGAATCTCAACCTGGTACCCGCCTTACCAACAATTAATTTTATATGATCATTCCACTTCAAATCGTTCCGGACGTATACTCCCAGATATTTTACGGAAGTAACTGCTACCACTGTTTGTTCCGCTATCATATAATCATACAATAAAGGATCCTTCTTTCTATGTATTCGCAATACATTACATTTGTCTATGTTAAGGGACAGTTGCCACTCCCTGCACCAAGTGCCTATCCGCTGCAGATCTTCCTGCATTTCGCTACAATTTTCTAATGCTGCAACTTCTCTGTATACTACAGCATCATCCGCGAAAAGCCGCATGGAACTTCCGACACTATCTACTAGGTCATTTATATATATTGTGAAAAGCAATGGTCCCATAACACTCCCCTGTGGCACGCCAGAGGTTACTTTAACGTCTGTAGACGTCTCTCCATTGATAACAACATGCTGTGTTCTGTTTGCTAAAAACTCTTCAATCTAGCCACACAGCTGGTCTGATATTCCGTAGGCTCTTACTTTGTTTATCAGGCGACAGTGCGGAACTGTATCGAACGCCTTCCGGAAGTCAAGAAAATTAGCATCTACCTGGGAGCCTGTATCTAATATTTTCTGGGTCTCATGAACAAATAAAGCGAGTTGGGTCTCACACGATCGCTGTTTCCGGAATCCATGTTGATTCCTACATAGTAGATTCTGGGTTTCCAAAAACGACATCATACTCGAGCAAAAAAACGTGTTCTAAAATTCTACAACAGATCGACGTCAGAGGTATAGGTCTATAGTTTTGCGCATCTGCTCGACGACCCTTCTTGAAGACTGGGACTACCTGTGCTCTTTTCCAATCATTTGGAACCCTCCGTTCCTCCAGAGACTGGGGGTACACGGCTGTTAGAAGGAGGGCAAGTTCTTTCGCGTACTCTGTGTAGAATCGAATTGGTATCCCGTCAGGTCCAGTGGACTTTCCTCTATTGAGTGATTCCAGTTGCTTTTCTATTCCTTGGACACTTATTTCGATGTCAGCCATTTTTTCGTTTGTGCGAGGATTTAGAGAAAGAACTGCAGTGCGGTGTTCCTCTGTGAAACAGCTTTGGAAAAAGGTGTTTAGTATTTCAGCTTTACGCGTGTCATCCTCTGTTTCAATGCCATCATCATCCCGGAGTGTCTGGATATGCTGTTTAGAGCCACTTACTGATTTAACGTAAGACCAGAACTTCCTAGGATTTTCTGTCAAGTCGGTACATAGATTTTTACTTTCGAATTCACTGAACGCTTCACGCATAGCCCTCCTTACGCTAACTTTGACATCGTTTAGCTTCTGTTTGTCTGAGAGGTTTTGGCTGCGTTTAAACTTAGAGCGAAGCTCTCTTTGCTTTCGCAGTAGTTTCCTAACTTTGTTGTTGTACCACGGTGGGTTTTTCCCGTCCCTCACAATTTTAATCGGCACGTACCCGTCTAAAACGCATTTTACGATTGCCTTGAACTTTTTCCATAAACACTCAACATTGTCAGTGTCGGAACAGAAATTTTCGTTTTGATCTGTTAGGTAGTCTGAAATCTGCCTTCTATTACTCTTGCTAAACAGATAAACCTTCCTCCCTTCTTTTATATTCCTATTAACTTCCATATTCAGGGATGCTGCAACGGCCTTATGATCACTGATTCCCTGTTCTGTACATACAGAGTCGAAAAGTTCGGGTCTGTTTGTTATCAGTAGGTCCAAGATGTTATCTCCACGAGTCGGTTCTCTGTTTAATTGCTCGAGGTAATTTTCGGATAAATTTATGTTGTGTTGTGCTTATGGACAGGTACTACAAGAAAAAAATTAAAAAATTTCTCCAACAGCTAAATTGTAAATGTAACACTATAAAATTCACAATGGAGTTTGATGATGATCTCATAAATTATTTATGTCTAACCATAAACTTAGTGACGGGAGTTAACTAGCATTTCGCTCTCATTTAAGTATATGATTCAGCCTTCAGGAATTGTGAAACGAACCCTGTCGTCCAGGACCGCGTCCCACAAAGGGCGCAGATTCACCCCGAGATGGGGAAACTCAGGCGCCTATTTTCTATTGAAGCCTACGCGTTGTAGTGTGCGAGTGAGACAGACGAGAACCTACGTCACAGGGAAACCCAGTAGAAGACGTTTGTGGCCAGGGAGTGTTAAATATGGCGGGCCTACGATCGGCCATAAAGGGAAACATTAATGAAAACTATTTAATTCTTCAGTAATGTAGGGAATGACGCCCCAGTAATTTTAATCTACCATCCCTCATAAAATTTCATTGTGATACCAATAAAACTTGTATATCGATCATATTTATAATAGTTTAGGATTTACCGTTAAAGTGAAATTCACAAGTTTTGTAACAAAGACCTGAATGCTAAAATCTGAACGCTTTAATTGATCTTAACGATCGACGTTTAAATTAGAAGGGCATCATTAAAATGACACATGTCGTAAATATCAACTCTGTAACTTCACTTCTTTAAAACATACAGTAGATTTAATTTATCAGTATTTTCAGTAAAGCATCAGATAATCATTTCCTCCACCAAAAACACATTGAACGATAACAGCATGATGCCTTATTGAATCATTAGGTAATAGAATATTTGTCGTAAAGTTCAGTGGCTAATACTAACTTTGGTTCTTTATTTATTTATCAGAAAGCACATTGGTGCCATGCTAGTGGCCATGATATTCAAAGCTAAGAAGGAAACTGTATTGGTTTTACGCAAGAATTTAACATTTATTATGTCATGGATATTATTGTTACTTTATTTAGAACATAAAAGTGGTCAAGCTTTGATTATTTAAATACGTTAAAATGTAAAATAATGTAGAATAAGCTGTAGCCAACCAGATGGATGGCTTCAGGAAAGGGAACTGCACTAGTCAGTTGAGCGAGGATACTCGGCGCGCGTGAAACGCGGCTGGGGACGGGCAGAGGGACAGTGCTGTGGCAGACCCGAAAGCGGGCAGTTCGGTTGGAGACACCAGAGGGTACAGTTCGGATTAAGACGCGAAAGCGGACAGTCGGTCTTGAGCCAGGTAGGAAGTGAAATAACTTGAAAAAGTTAGCGTTATGTGGTATCGCGGGACTTAGTCTCTGGGCGGTGAGCAGCCGCGCGCCTGGTGTGAACTCTAACTTTTCGCGTAGAAAACTTGTATTTCGCGATGACATTGTGAATGATCGAACTGTGTCAAATAGGTATGCGCTCGAGTGTAATGGTAATTCTAAATACAACCTCTTTCGCTATTAGTTTTCTTTCTGCGTAAACATTATTCGAACCAAATTGCAACTGTGTGACCCGTGTTATTAATGGGTCGTTAATTTAGCTCTCGATATTATTATTACGATATTATTATTAATGTTATTATATGTTACATTAACTCCGTTTCATACAATTTCGCAGACTTGTCATCAGCCAGACAAGTTAACCAAAGAGTTACAAGTGTATAATTTAGGGTGTGTAATGCGACACGTGCGGTTCGACCCCCTGACGAGTTTGAGCCGAGACATGTCGACCAAGAGGAACCGCATGTGAGCCCGAACATCTTTGGGATGTTAGCTCGCAGTGATCATATTCATACTTAAACGATTTATAGGAAACCTACCACCACAGATATCGCTATACCTGCCAATTCTCAACAACCCATGACTCATAAACATGGTGTCTTTCATTCAATGATGCCTCGCCTAATATACATCCCCATGAATGAAGACGACTTCCAAATGGAATTAAATGCAATCAAACAAATAGCACTAAACAAGGGCTACCACCCGTCCTTGGCGGGCTCCATAATGCAGAAAAAGCAGAGACTGTACGTGTACTCTCTTCTTTACACTATTCTCGACCTACCACCTCAAGAACGCAATAAATGGTGCATACTTCCGAACTTAGAACAAGTGTCATTGGATGTAGCCTAAACGCTTAACTCCAGGAACTTATGAACAGTATTTTATGTGTACAACACTGTTGAATACGTCTTGCCCAGCGGTACAGACAGCATTTCAGCTCTGAAAAAGAGTGGAACATATAAAATTACTTGCAGCTGTGGAAAATTCTATATAGGTCAGTCTGGCAGGGCAATATGCTCCCACTTTAAGGAGCACCACACAAGTTGGAAACTTAGAAAGGGAGACTCTGCTTTTGGAGACCACATGCTTAAAGAGGCCATAGTTTCATGGTGCAAAAAGAATTATAACACCACACCCGTAAAGGAAGGAAGATCAACTTTCTTGAAATAATGGAAGTTGCAAAATGTGTGTGCATCTGCCCAACCGTAGTACGTCCCTTCCTCGTCATTCCTTATTACTCATAGTCTCATTCAGGCCACGTTATAAATCAGCCCTCTTACTCACATGCCTCAATTTTCCTTTATTTCTGTTCCCATAATTTCTCTCGTGGTGTTAATAAAAATTTACTTTGTATAAACATGTCTTCTTCACCTATCTGCTTAATCTCACTAGTATATCTTCCCTGTTCGTAATTGAGAACCTATTAAGGGCAAGCAACAGCTTTGAAACATGTCACCAAAGTTTACTATTAGATTTACTTCATTCTGTGAACAACTGTGTTAATTTGTACATAGTTCATTAGTTAATGTGTCACATATTTTGTCTTAGCTGTATAATCTTACATCGCATTTAGACTTAAATAATTCCTCTCGTTTTATTCCTAAATATAACATTAAAATTTTCATATCGGGAAATGAAAGTACACCAGTTCAAAATCACTGATCCTACAATATTCCACTGCATCAAATTTTTACCTTGGTACCTGATGATTGCGTAATATTCAACGTCCGGTTTATGATATTGTAGAATTTAGACCATTGTTGTGTAGTTTTTAATTCATAATGTATAAAACATTCCCCCAAGAACAGAAGGATACTTTCTTTCCAAATAAGCAATGAATATATGCACTTATATGCGATGCATACAACACGTCAAAAATTACTTTATTTCTTCTAAGTATTACAACTAGAACTACGGTACTGGCTTAGGAAAAAGCACGTAGGATATTGGACCAACGTCCATAAACAAAAACATGGTAAGGTAATGATGCCCAAGCCGTGTTTTAAAAGAAGCTCTGTAATCCTCGGATTAAACAGGAAAGAGATCAAACTCATGACTGGACTGATGACCGGCCATGGGAATTTCAGAAAACACCTACACTCAAAGGGTATAACGGAAGAGGATCTGTGATGACGGTGAAGAAACTGCATCACACCTAATCTTCGAATGCATGGCATTGGAGAGTAAAAGATACAGAATCTTCGGGACAACTAGACCTGAATAAACTGTCTCTAACAAAAAACTGGTAGAGGGACTCCTTGCCATGTTTAAGGGCACTGGTTGGCTTTACTAGATATACAGAGAGCGATACCGCACAATAAACTTAGTAACTGTGCTGACAGTGGCGGGTTAGACCTGAGCTGTTTTAGCTTCCCTGTTAAAATCAAATAAAAAAAAATCAAATCAAGTATTACAAAATTGCGGAATACATATACAATACTTCAAGCGGACATGTTTTGTGCACTGTGAAACTATATTGAGTACGACAGTTGACAGTCCTGTTACTAACAGAGAGACTTCATTTCTGCAGAAAAAGTGACCGTATTTAGCAAGGAGTCCTTAAAATCATTATATCTTGAGGAATGCTCCGTATATTTTAGCAGATTTTGAAACTGAAGGCAGGAAAAAGAAGTGTACTAGTATCCGCAACTTCAGAATTTTGTCACGGTTATAGACTCAAAACTATTCTGAAGTGTCCATAATAATTTTCTACGTAAATGGTCTGTAATCTTCATATTCCCGGTCTAACGGTTAAAGCACACACGTCATACCCTGTGGACTCTGAAGTGCCCATACATCTTTGTCAGTTGAATTCGAAATTCGAGTGGTAATAAGACAGAATTCTTGTGATCTAACCAAGAATCTAGAAGAAGAAGAGACGTCCTTCCACGAAACCAAAGAAAAAAAAGTGACACTCATGAAAAATGCGCGATTTCCCTTTCCCAATTCTCTACACTTTAATGTGTCTACCGAAGGAATTCTGTTCTCTTTCCACACGTGGTCCCAAGTTTCAGGTTGATTTTAGATGAGAAACAAGTAACATACGTAACAATGAACTATGCAGGCCGATCACGGACATGATTCCATACGAATGTGTAGATACAGGCATGGATCCGGCAGTCGTCCTTTTGTGTCTTCCACCTTCGACTACAGCGTTCTTTTACGTTCCATTTTATTTTCAAAACTAGACTGATCTGCAATGTACAAACAAGATGCACGAGAATGAGGGTTGCGTTCTTTGCGTCTCGAACAATCACCTTCCTTCACGTACCATCGCTTTATCTTTGTCTAATGAGGTAATTTTAGTTTCTGACTGTTCTTTCGGGAGAAGTGTTAATCCAATGTGGCATTATGATTTACAGTTTCTTCATGAGTATAGCTACCTTTCTGCATCTACATCTTCATAGATACTCCACAAGCCACCGTAAGTCTTTCTCGAAAATACCTCCAGGGATTCCCATTCGAGTTCCCGAAGTATCTTCGTGAGACTTTCGTGTTGTTCTAGCCTACTGGTAAAAAAGTCTAGCAACCCGCCTTTGAATTGCTTCGATGGTTTCTCTCAGACCGACCTGGTACGCATCTAAAACACTCGAACAGTGATCCAGAACAGGTCGCACAAGCGCCCTATACGCCGCCTCCTTTGCAGGTGAACCACACTTTCCTAAAATTCTTCCAATAAACCTTAGCCGTCCATTCGCCTTCCCTGCCACAGTTCTCACATGCTCGTTCTACGTCGTATCGCTTTGCAACGTTACGCCCAGATATTTAAACGACTTGTCTGTGTCAAGCAGTACACTAGTAATACTGTGTCCGAACAGTACAGACTTCATCTTCCTGCTCATTCAGATTAACTTACATTTTTGCCTATTTAGGGCTAGCTGCCATTCATCACAATAACCGGAAATTTTGTCTAAGTCATCTTATATCTTCCCGCAGTCATTCAGCTTCGACACCTTACCGTACACCATGGCATCATCAACTACCAACGGATCTGCAGCCTGTAACATCGAGTACTTACTTGTTTCTAACCATATGTGTAATGGATTATATGGAAATGGAAAAGGACATAAATGAACATGAAATGGGAAATAATATAAAGCATGAAGAATTTGGCAGAGCACTGAAATACCTAAGTCGAAACAAGGCCCCGACATAAATCTCCATCTGCCGAGGAAGCTGTATGGAATAGGTGAAGTACTCTCAGATTTCATAAAGAATATAATAATTCCAATCCCAAAGAAAGCAGATGTTAACAGTTGTGAAAATTACCGAACTATCAGTTTCATAAATCACGGTTGCAAAACACTAACACAAATCCTTTACAGATGAATGGAAAAATTCGTAGAAGCCGACCTCGGGGAAATTCAGTTTGGATTCCGTAGAAATATTGGAACACGTGAGGCACTGCTGACCCTACGACTTCTCTTAGAAGATAGGATAAGGAAGGGCAAACCTACGTTTCTAGCATTTGTAGATTAAGAGAAAGCTTTTGACAACGTTGACTGGAATACTGTCTTTCAGATTCGAAAGGTGACAGGGGTAAAATACAGGGAGCGAAAGGCTATTTACAATTTGTAAAGAAATGAGTTTGTAGTTATAGTACTCGAAGGGCACGAAATGGAAGCACTGCTTGAGAAGGGAATGAGACAGGGTTGTAGCTTGTATATTTAGCAAGCAGTAAAGGATACAAAAGAAAAACTTGCAGTAGGAATTAAAATCCATGGAGGTTTGCCGACGACACTATAATTCTGTCAGACAGCAAAGGACCTGGAAGAGTAGGTGAATGGAATGGACAATGTTTTGAAAGGAGGATATAAGATGAACATCAACAACTGCAAAACGGTGATAATTCAATGTAATCGAATTGTATCAGGTGATGCTGAGAGACTTAGATTAGGAAATGAGACACTTAAAATAGCAGATGAGTTTTGTTATTTGGGGAGCAAAATAACTGATGACGGTAGTAGTAGAGAGGATATAAAATGTAGATCCTATGGCAGGTGAAGCGTTTCTGACGAAGCGAAATTTGCTATCATCGAGTATAGATTTAAGTGTCAGGTGGATTTTTCTAAAAGTATTTGTATGGAGTGTAGCCATGTATGGAAGTGAAACTTGGACAATAAACACTTTAGACAAAAAGAGAATAGAGGCTTTCGACATGTGGTGCTACAGAAGAATGCTCAAGATTAGATGGTTAGATCACGTAACTAACGGGACATTACTGAACAGAATTGGGGAGAAGAGGAATTTGTCGCACGACTTGACAAGAAGAAGGGATCGGTTGGTAGGACACGTTCTGAGGCATGAACGGATCACCAATTGCATACGGGAGTGAAGCGTGGAGGGTAAAAATCGTAGGGGGAGACCAAGATCTGAATACGTTAAGCAGGTTCAGAAGGATGTAAGTTGCAGTAGTTATTCGGAGATGAAGAAGCTTGCACAGGATAGAGTAGCATGGAGAGCTCCATAAAACCAGTCTCTGGACTGAAGACCACAAGAACAACAATATCTGTACTATTTTAGTGTTGAACTCGATGTTTAATAGCCACTTAGTACATGAAATAATCTTCTCGTGTGTACTGTCGATGGCTTCAGTTAATGTTTGTTGTATATCTCCATAACAAGAAGTAGAACATTCGAGGTTTATCATCACCTACGTGGTGACACCGATAGTACAGATCTTTTTGTTTTTTAATTTTTTATTTTTTTAAAAACAACGTGATGTGGCCACAAATGTGTTCCCGTTTGTAAAAAAGTCTTGAAGCACCGATCTTCTTCAATGAGCACTATGCCCTTCCTAAGACGGCCACAGTTTCCTGATAATAGCCACTAAGCGTTCTGTAATGATAACTTCTGATATCCACAGTTGTCCATCTCTCACTTACAAGCCCCAAGTCAAGAAATTTCAGTTTTCGCGGATTTAGATTACTTCTAGTTTCTATCGACAATTGTAAACTGGCTTGGGTATTTCAAGTGGATTAACTACAGGCGGAGAAAAAATTACGTCGTGTTTCGACATAACAAATCTGATCGTTGAGCCGTTGGTAACGATTTAATGCCTGTCAACAATCTGCGTAGTAGGCCAAGTGACGATTCGTAATAAGAGAGGCAAAATTCAGTTAACCAAAACATCTCTCAGAAACTTCATTCAATAGGATATTACTGTACATGTACACTTTATACTTCCGCTCTCACATTATTCTTCACCAAAATACAGATACAAGCTGCAGAATGATGGAACGTGCTCTCCACTGATTACCTGATCCCAGAAGTCGTCAGTAACCGTTATAATTCTGCTCATGTGATAGATTGAGGGTGTACCTGGTTATACACCTGAAGTAAAATCTATGCCTACGACTAGAACATATTCTCAAAAATGACAGTGAACTTTATTTAGCCATAGCTATGTGTTAAGGATAGGCATATAAAAATTTACTTCCAATGTGTTTCAGTTATGATGTAGTCCAGAACTTTGCAGCTTCTTGTTTTTACTCGTAGAATTGAAAAACACATTCAGCAAAGGTACAGTTAAACCAACCGGGTTGAACCGTAATATTTAAAGAACGTGTCATGAAACAACTAAAAGCTTCTATAATAGGTATTTATACATCGACAACCGGTCTCAGTCAAGCGTTCGTCTTCACGACAGGAATATCATTACTTCAGGTTAATGAAAGGTTCCTCGGTGTCAAGTACGTAAATTCTCGCACATCCATTATCTTACAAATTTTCTATTGGCTGCCCAAACGGACAGTCCATTGCACTATTCCACGTATTGTCTCACCAAAGTCGTAAGATCTCGCCACTACAATTATCTACCATGTGTTGAAAGAAATTGTTACTTAAATTGGCGGTTGTCAATCAATTGAAAGTGTTTGTCCACCTGGATATTCCTTCAGGTACTACTCCGAATTGATTCGTGCTTTTCAGAAAAGCTATTTCGTTAAAGTCAATTTGTCGCCCAGGAGCTATAAAGGCACATTTGTATGCCGTGCGTGAGTTTCCTCGGAAACGCGAAATCTTAATTAAATAATTAATCTCTGACAAATAAATAAAGCCTATGGCACAGAACTGCAGCACTATTCCGATGATAAAACAAAATACAATTAGGACACTCTTATGTTTCATTAACAAGAAGTAGGTCTGGAGAATAGCTGGTGCGGGAAGCACGTATATTTTATTAACTGGCACACCGCCATATTTGATGTTGTATAAGAACACTGCGAGTTGCAATCTCACTAGGCACTCGACTATGTAAAGATTCTATATTTATGAAAGTAAGTTGAATTATTTAACTGTAGGCTTAGTCATTGAATATATCCGATTTAACTAACTGTGTAAACTTTTTAATGTTTAGTAGAGTCACCTCTGTACGACGTATTGACATGGCTGGCAAATTATTCTAATATTGAGAGTTTGAGTCCGCACCTACCGCAGCAGTCTTTGGAAACGATTTAAATACGAAGTCCGATTATTTGAATCACATTTCACGGTCAACTACGAATAACACTGCATTTACGAAAAAGCCATTGTCAAGCGTCTGATACCAAATAATTAAACGTCCACGTTCCAGATAAGCAAATATTAATTACAACCAATCACTATCATATATATACAATAATTAATATTTTATTTTATTTATTTATTTACTTTATATTGGCGACTGCGTGTCGGACTTGTTATTTTGTCATTTGTTACATTGTTCTCTTTGTTTCATGTGAAAAATCAACTTTCTGGACCTAGACTTGAATATATGAGAAATATCAAAAATCTGAAGATATTTTCCAATTCTAAAATTTTGCGGGGAGACGCAACGAAGCTTCCAGCAAAATAAGGTAAGACGCAGCATCTTTGCATTGGCAGGCTTGACCAGACGCATAATTCAGTGTATTAGCTCTTCAGTAGATTATGTAGTATTTCTTTCGCGCGTAGCAGTTTTCAGTGATAAATTTCATTCTCAGTGCTTTTCCGTAAACATTAACTTGTGCAACAATACCAATACACGAGTGTACAATATGGCCGACTTCTGTACGATACGTTGTAACATGGCCAGCAGCCATTAACAATAATCCCATATTCAGTTTACATTTTTAAATTAACAAACAGCCAATGCTGCTACGAGCGATTCATGTTCAACTGCATTTTATTTTAAAACCAGTGTCAAACTTTATTTTCTTGAAGCATATCTTACGTGTGGCATGGTCATAACTAGAAAATAATACGCAAAGATTGAACAGCAAAGACATACTATTCAGACGCAATCCGACTCGGACGAGAGACAAATGTTAGAAAACGACTTTACGATAGCAATCGGTAGTGACGATTCATCAAATATTGACGCAAGTGTTAACGGAAATTTTGACAATAGGCCGTCCACCACAAAAATTTCAAAGTCTCAGTCAGAGCCCATGTTAATACATGACGTCACGTCTAATGACGCGGCGGGGGCAGTGACCTTACAAACAGTAAACATTGCCAAACATGTTGCAAATGCTAATGAAACAAAACGCAGAAAATATGGCAACCTTAAAGACACAAAATGACGAAATTAAATCTGACCTTATAGCAATCAAGACATGTAATGACTATGTAAACGTGTGGAACTTATAGACGCCACACTGACCAGATGACTGAACTCAGTGCGAAGTTTTCCAAGCTTAATACGTTACAAGAAAATACTACAAATGACGTAGCACTTTTACAGACACAAGTAAAAAACCTTAATGTCACGTATGAACCTCTTACTGAACAAATTCAAACATATCCTTCAGTACATGACAAACTTGAAAAACGAATTACTGACGTGCAGAATAAATTTTACGATGTTGAACAACACGTGACTGACAGATTACAATCTAATGCCACAGCTCATTTTCAAAGTATTAATAAGGAATTTCATGATTGGGTAGAGAACAAAGGCAAACATTTTGATAGATGCATACGTGAAAATTTACCAGCAATTGTGCACGACTCCGTAGTGGAATACATCACTAATAACAAACAGCTGATTAGTGACGCAGTACAGTCTGTCACTGCAGCAATGACACAATTCACCGATCAACCACAGTTTGAATGTAACGAAAATATCAGTCAAAATGTACAGTTTAGAAACCAATATACATACGAGTATGATGCACACATACCGCACACAACACACACGCAAGAACAAAACACACCACGACAACAACACATACCACGTCGTACAAACACAAACACAAGCTATTATCATGGTAAACCACAGCAACATTATCGTAATTACTCGCCATCTGAACATTACACTAATTACAGTGGAACAAATCCATATCATAATGCAAAGGAAGAAGAAATCTTAATAAAACACAGGCAATTTCAGACTTTTATCCCAGAAAAACGAACCATTCATCCGGTGATTTCTCTTAAATCTTTTAGTAACGCATTTCCACGCACTTGGAGTGACCGGGAAAAGATTTCATATATTGTCGGTTACATCCAAGGCGATGCAGCTGTCTGGGCATACAGTCAAGCTAACGTATTTACCACGTACAGTGAGTTTGAGCGTGCCTTTCTGAACAAATTCTGGTCGCAATCCGGACAGGAGCGACTCAGGAGACAAATTTTAGAACCTGAAACTTTTATCAGTTAAAATGGTAACTTACGCAAATATTTTGAAAAATACTTGAACATGTGACATTTTTTGGACGAACCAGTCGTAACACGTGATATACTCCGTGCGTTGAAGGCCAAATTGCCTTTCAACATTAAAGAAAAACTCTTACATATTCCGGATGACGATCCAGATTATTTTTTAACAGCTTTAGATTCGGTTGACATGTTACTATAAGATCAGCGCTTCGCGCCGCAGAACAGCAGCCACAATGTTTATACTAGTGGTATGCAAAACATGCACGCTTGCCAACTCAATTCTGGCGCGCCGACAGTTGGATACGCGGTACAGCAAAAACAGCAAACTCACATGCCGTCTCAATACGGAAATCAAAATCAACACGCGTATTCCAATACAAACAACAGTTGCAACAGTAATAACACTTCATGCAGCAATCCATACAAAAGGCACCGCGGTAATAATAACAACGGTAACAACGGATACAAATATAACAACAAAAACTCAAACAGAAATAGAAATAATAATAACTACGAGCCAAGACAGCATCAAGGCTGGACTTGTAGCGATCGATACTTTCATTGAAACACTGCTAACCACAGCAGCCACCAGGACAAAATTAGAGCATACCTTACGACCTACAGGTAAGTCATAATGCGCAACTGCAACAACAACCGCAAAAGTTTGGAGATCACAACAGGCAATATCCGAATGTGAGTATTATAGAAGTGACACCGGATACACAACCTCAATCTGTGTCAGTACCTAATACAAATGCTAATCCAACAAACTAGAAACAGTCACTTCTATGCCCCGGGTCGTGGCTGAAGAATTCTTGGGGGGCGACTTCAATGTTAATCAGTTATTTGACACCGTCATTGAACAACAAAATATTGATATTCCTAATAATTATAAACAAAAACTACCTGTTTTATTTATAAGATACCACCACAATGAGAATATATCAGATGAACTTTTGCAAGACAGTACACAATGTCGTTCAAACACAAATGAAATTGTTTTAGCGTCTACTACTGGTGTAGTAGGTGGGATTCCAACCACTATTATCTTAGATACAGGTGCAGCTGTGAGCGTTTTGTCTTTTAATTTCTATAAAAAGATGTGTGAATTGGAGCCTGTGCCTGAGTTTCCCGTCCAAAACTGTACAATAACTACTGCTCTAGGTAATAAGTCATGTAGGGTTAAGAAGCAAGTTTTTGTAAACATTAAAATAGGTAATGGAACCGTACAATGGCCATTCCTGGTTGTACAAAACCTTGTGACAAATTGCATATTAGGATTAGATATTATGGGCGAGAAGGACTGCATTATAGACTTCTCCAAAGGTAAATGTATTGTAAATGATAAAGGCAGTGTAATTATTATTGATTTGGACAGGAGAACTCTAAAGCATGACAAATACTGTACAGGGTAAAAGGTTCAGTTAGTACTTGACAAAGGCATTCAAGGCACGCACACACACTCATCTGACACAGAGCTAATGGACTTGAAAACATTGCTTGATCATAAGATAAATGAAGCTACAGCTCTCAGTGTACATGAACGTATGAAACTACAGGAAGTGTTATCCAAATATTTGCAAGTTTTTACCAAACGATTAGGTGTTATCAACACGTATGTCTACAAAATTGAAGTTAAGCCTCACAAGATCTTCTACCACAAGACATATAACGTACCGTTATCTCAACGACCTGCTGTGTGGCAAGAACTAAAACAAATGTTAGACTGGAAAGTCATTGAACCATCCACCTCACCTTACTGTAGTCCTCTACTTGTTGTCAAAAAAACCAAATGGTAGCATTAGGCTAGTGTTAGACGCTCAGATACGAAACAAACATCACACAAACGTAATAAAAAGAAAACAAAAATTCAAGGCAGGAATGCTTGTATTACTTCGTATTCATCATAAATCTGTAGCACTCAAGCGACGCAATGCTAAGTGGCGTCTGCTATATGAAGGACCTTATATTATTGTTAACATACCGCATCCTAGTGCGTATCTGTTACAACATCCTAGAACTAACAAAATTATTGGGCTATACGCACACCGGGATCTTAGAGTATTTCATGCTAAATAATGTCAAAGCCATATCCATGAAAACATTGCTAAGCAACTCGCTAAACTCTATTTGCTACAACATAGATAATAAGTAGTATATAAATTTTCATTTCAGCTATAGCAGTGACGCAGTTGAAGACAGAACTTTTCTTTCAACGCCGCGGCACTACCAAGAAGATTGAATATTAAGGTAAAATTTATGATTACGCAGCAGTGAATGATATATTAATTTTTCAAGGAACATATGTGACTGTAGGTACCACTGACTTGGTATGACACCTGACGAACCGACATACACGTCATCTGTGAAGGGACCTTTTACTTCGAGAAATATATTAGACGCACAACTCTCAGCAAGAAAAGCATCTACCAGTAGCCAAGGCCAGACAGACACTATACACACACGCACAAAACGCGAAGAATCTAACAGTTTCCGTCTCTTATTATTTTGAATATTCATTGAATAGTGAAAACGCCTGGTCTTGCCTACTGATGTAATGAATGTTGTGTCTAACTTATCTTAATTTCAGATGACATCACAAAAAAACATCGATAAAATCCCAGCGAAACCGTTAAAGAGAACGTAAATATCTGCAATGCATGTAATCAAATGTGACATAATGTAATAATTTATAGCTATGTAATGATGATGTAAACATGTTTATGTGTAACTGTATTATGTTTATGCTAAGAAAATATGTGACGTGTATATGTATGATTACTTACGTTTTTTTAAAAAAAATGATGTATAATGTAACTGTTACTATGTGAAAATTTGAACGATAACGAGTGCCAAAATGTGAAAAAATTTTAAAAAAAATTGCATAGTGAACGACTGTTCACGGACATTAACGTACATTAATAAGTCTGCAACTACGCAAAAACGTATGTGAAAGAAACTGTTAATTATATTCATCATGCATCGTACCTTTGTAAACGCGATGAACGATTTCTTTGATAAGTAACTACGAACATTTAGGTGAGCTATATTTTAAAAGAAAAACTGAA
The DNA here is from genome assembly GCF_023864345.2 of Schistocerca serialis cubense. Classification (NCBI taxonomy): domain Eukaryota; kingdom Metazoa; phylum Arthropoda; class Insecta; order Orthoptera; family Acrididae; genus Schistocerca; species Schistocerca serialis. The sequence continues at coordinate 495,717,220 of NC_064638.1, forward strand.
AATGTGAAGTGCATAATTGGTGCATCGTCAAGTGACATTACTACAGTACCTAACTTCAAAACTGGATTAAACGGTCACAACGTGCATGTCCAGAAAACAACACGACGAGTGGAAGAATTTTGGTTGGAACTTCAGGGAATGGAATGTTCTCGAAATGTGACGGACACACTTACCTGGACTGTCCAAGGATCGACGCTAGCTATGTGCCGTCCGAGGTTCTGCAACCAAGCTTCCACGGAATATCGAAAACGAACTGCATATGGACCAATTACTGGACGGGTCACGTCCGATCTGTAATAAACAATGCTTTTTGTCACAACGAACTGCATCACAACGACTATAATGGAAACAGGAAATGGGCATGCTTATGCATCAATTACGTTGTTATACAGCGATGTTACTGTCATCAAAAAACTTTACAACGTCGACACTAACCTGTGAAACATTATTGTGCAGCAGATGAATATAAACTGTAATAACGACACGATGTGTATAGGTCAACGCACCTGAAACAAAAAGACATTTTTCTTTGAAGCATTTCAATCTAAACTAAGAACATTCAAGAATCTAAAGTTGTATTGTATTATAACAAATATTGTAATTTTAAAATTAAGTTACCTGTCATAGAATGTACTCTTCATATGTAATCTTGGTGGAATATTTTCTTTATGCAACGACTAAGAAACGCGCGCGCACACGACCAATATGAACTGTAATACTGCGTCGCGTGATCTAAATTTACGATATAACTGCAGTGCCGGAGTCACATAGACGCTTATGCGCATGCGCGCACTCTATTTTGCCAGCATAAGAACTTTTACGGCGCACGCGCGTCATTCAAATTTTGTATATAATATACTGTACAATGTATGTCATGTAAATAGTTGTAGATAACTTAAATTTTCTTGTGCCTTTACATGAATCGCTCGCCTGCAGGTGTGTCCTTACGCCTCGCAATTCAGGGAGCAATATAAAGGCACATTTGCAGGCCGTGCGTGAGTTTCCTCGGAAACGCGAAATCTTAATTACATAATTAATCTCTGACAAATAAATAAAGCCCATGGCACAGAACTGCAGCGCTATTCCGCTGATAAAACAAAATACAATTCGGACACTCTTATGTTTCATTAACAAGAAGTAGGTCTGGAGAATAGCTGGTGCGGGAAGCACGTATATTTTATTAACTGGCACACCGCCATATTTGATGTTACATAAGAACACTGCGAGTTGCAATCTCACTAGGCACTCGACTCTGTAAAGATTCTATATTTATGAAAGTAAGTTGAATTATTTAACTGTAGGCTTAGTCATTGAATATATCCGATTTAACTAACTGTGTAAACTTTTTTATGTTTAGTAGACAGTCACCTCTGTACGACGTATTGACATGGCTGGCAAATTATTCTAATATTGAGGTTTTGAGTCCGCACCTACCGCAGCAGTCTTTGGAAACGATTTAAATACGAAGTCCGATTATTTGAATCACATTTCACGGTCAACTACGAATAACATTGCATTTACGAAAAAACCATTGTCAAGCGTCTGATACCAAATAATTAAACGTCCACGTTCCAGATAAGCAAATATTAATTACAACCAATCACTATCATACATATACAATAATTAATATTTTATTTTATTTTATTTATTTATTTATTTTATATAGAACACTGCGAGTTGCAATCTCACTAGGCACTCGACTCTGTAAAGATTCCATATTTATGAAAGTAACTTGAATTATTTAACTGTAGGCTTATTCATTGAATATATCCGATTTAACTAACTGTGTAAACTTTTTTATGTTTAGTAGACAGTCACCTCTGTACGACGTATTGACATGGCTGGCAAATTATTCTAATACTGAGATTTTGAGTCCGCACCTACCACAGTAGTCTTTGGAAACGATTTAAATAATAAGTCCATACGAAAAACATTGCATTTGCGAAAATGCATACGACTAGAACATATTCTCAAAAATGAACTTTATTTAGCCATAGCTATGTGTTAAGGATAGGCATATAAAAATTTACTTCCAATGTGTTTCAGTTATGATGTAGTCCAGAACTTTGCAGCTTCTTGTTTTTACTCGTAGAATTGAAAAACACATTCAGCAAAGGTACAGTTAAACCGTAATATTTAAAGAAATTATCATGAAACAACTAAAATCTTCTATAATAGGTATTTATACATCGACAACCGGTCTGAGTCAAGCGTTCGTCTTCACGACAGGAATATCATTACTTCAGGTTAATGAAAGGTTCCTCGGTGTCAAGTACTTACATTCTCGCACATCCATTGTCTTACAAATTTTCTATTAGCTGCCCAAACGGACAGTCCATTGCACTATTCCACGTATTGTCTCACCAAAGTCGTAAGATCTCGCCACTACAACTATCTATCATGTGTTGAAAGAAATTGTTACTTAAATTGGCGGTTGTCAATCAATTGAAAGTGTTTGTCCACCTGGATATTCCTTCAGGTACTGCTCCGAATAGATTCGTGCTTTTCAGAAAAGCTATTTCGTTAAAGTCAATTTGTCGCCCAGGAGCGTGAATAATTATTTTAGCATGTATTCGTTTGAACTCAAGAAAGATGGCCGACATTATTACGAGGAGAATTGCCCAGGAGTGGGATCGACTTTTTGAAACTATCTGTACATGGTTTAGGTTAGGGTCCTAGGTATCATACCCTGCAGCCATTTATCAAAGCAGGTCCTTGTTTTCAGTAATCGATGAAAAAGAATTTCGAGTGACGCTATAGGTCATCGGTCGCCAAATTCATGAAGTTCTGAGTGACCGCACCGTTTTTAGATCCTAATGTGAGTTACCAAAAGAAGTAAGGACAGACATTAGAACTTAAAAAAAAACTACGTTTGTTTACTGCCTATAAACTTTCAATTGTAGTAAATGTGAAATGAATTTTAATTAAACTGTATAGAAAGAATTATACATAACAAAAGTGAAATGAAGTTAGTAACAAATTAAAAATTTAACTAAAACTTTTTTATCAAGTACTTTTTTGTCATGAGTATCTTTTTTAATGTTGGGAGACAGGTAGTGGCTGTTCATTCGAATTCATCTGTGCAAATGTTTATCAGTCTGTTTCTGTACTGAATTTTCTAAATTTCAGACTGGGAAAAGAAATTTCTCATCGACATGTCGAGATGAACCTTGTATTCACTTTGAGAACATCCTGGACTAAAACTGGGGACTTTTTCTTTAGGAATAGAGGCCAAACATTTTCCGAGCTTGAAGAAAGTGATTTTAAATATCAATCATTTTGAAAATCTATCAGTTTCGGCTCCACTACACCAGGCCTTCTTGAAAATCAAAACGCTCCATGACACAATTGGAGATCGCGTCAACATCAATCTCTCTATAAAAGGCGATTTGAGAAACTGAACAACAATGGAAATGCTTTGAAAATTCTGGAAACTTTTGTTGAATTGACTTCTCAGATCTGAAAGAATTGCCATTTATTGTGCTGTTTTAAGGAGGCGTTGAAGAGCCTTGCTTGTCGAGAGTTTGTTTCAAGCAGGCGAAGTGTTTGTATTCACAGTGGATGAAATTTTTTCCCTAGTTTTCTTTTTTTTTAGAATGGAGCTTCATCTAATATTTTTCTGCCAGTGTCTTTGTCCTTTACAAGAAGCTGCAAGTTTCGGTGAGGTCTGGTAGAAATGCAAAATGCTGCAGCTAAACCAGATCTTCTAGTTCACGGAATGATTCGGCTCGATCTTTCAAAAATTCTTCTAAGGCAGGAAGCAACTTTTTAAAACGTTGTAAAACTCAGCTTCTAATAAACCAACGAACTTCCATACCGTACTGGCAATCTACTTCCTCAGCTCGTGCTCTGAACTGCACAGACACCAACTTTGCTCACTGGTTTCGTAACCGTTTTCATCGGATTATTCATTCTTAAAAACTTGACACATGGTGATTGCTGAAGTATTACACAATGGTAAGACATAAATTTCGGAAAGATGCTGTCTTTACAACACATCGCTATGGATTCCTTCTCTCCGCGTACCATCGCAAGAGCTCCAACAATTGCTAAGCCCTCCAATTTCTTTGCAGGAATATTTTGAGACATGGTAAGATCTGAGACGCCCTGCTAAACCCGCAAGACAGGACAAGTAGTTTGAGCTGTGGAAAGGGGTCAAAATAAGCGGCTGTCAGTTACACTCGAACATACAACATTTTATTTGATCAAGCATTACAAGAGCAAAAAAAAAAAATTGAAAAAACACAGCTTTAGTTTTGGGACTTAGCGGCTGAAAGCGCCGTACAATCTCATGCCTTAAGGGCAAGACCACTGTAATTTATAAACGGCTGAAAGCCAGTAACTTAAAGCTCAACCAAAATCAGAAATTTAAAAGGCAAAGCCTTATCTTAAAACACTTCCTGAATTAGGCTGTAGGCCCAAAAAATCTGACCCTTTAAGAGCAAACAACTTAAATTAAAAATCGGCTGAAGGCCCAACACGTCAGACTCAATAACGTTAATTTTAAAAATGCCAAAGGCTTTATGTACAGCAGTTCTCAAAGTAGGCTGAGGGCCCAAACCATCTAACACATTAAGTGCTCAACAACTTTGATTCAAAGTCGGCTGAAGGCCACAAGCATCTGACACTTTAAGTGCAAAACAATTTCAATTCAAAATCGGTTGAAGGTCCAGCACTTAAGACTCAATAACATTAATTTTAAAAGTGCCAAAGGCTTTACGTAAAACAGTTCTTAAATTAGGCTGACGGCCCAAACCATCTGATGCCTTAGGGGCAAAACAACCTTAATCTAAAAATCGGCTAGAAGCCATACAAGTACAAACAAGAAGAACAAACAAGGAAATGCAGTACACCCAAGGGCGCCCAGAAGCTCCACGGGCCGGCCTGGAATTCAAACACTAACGCTCGCTTAGGTGAGACAGGCAGTCGGCCCAACCATCGTCGATCCGACGACAACCCAACTGACAGACAGTCAACGGAGCCACCAAAAGATAACCTCTGCTTCACCTGACCAGCACACAACAGGGAGTTCAATGGAACAACATAGAAGGTATTGGCACCCACAACCAATTATACATTGAGGAGTCAAACTACACACCGTGCTGGACAGCGACAACACGATGAGGAAAATACACTGCCTGAATTTACGTCAACGGCCAGGGTACGTAACCGGAATGTTAACGGCCACAAGGAAGAAGATTCCGCTGGTGCACATCAAATAACCAAGCACAGTTAAAATCCACCAGAGGGTGGCTAAAATTTGCCAACTTAAGAACACACATTGTTGCTCGCGGGAATATCCCAACAGCCGACAACGAACTCCAAACAACACAATGTGGACAGTTGTGACTTGCTGGTAGATTAAGTCAAAACTCAACTTTCATGTCCAGGATCGGTGAGCCACGAATCTCGTAGCAATGGGAACAGCACCACACACACCGACCGTGTTTGAACGCCGCCAGTGGCCTCGCCCAAACTACGCACCTTAGAGACTTCCTCGCTGCTCCACGCCAACCGACCAACTACCCAGGCCTGGAAATGATGAAAGGATCAAATATACGTCGGCCGATGAGACAACCAACTGAATGACAAACCAACGGTCGTCCCGCTCCAATCTCCCTCCGTCGGACAGTTCATGTGTGTCACCAGCGGTCGGCGAGCACTGGCTGTCGGCGCCTCACCAGCGCTCCGTCCCCGACTTCACTGCTACTGCGTCCCGACTGCAATGCTGGTCCGTCCTGAACTGAATGCCAGACACACTGCGACCCGGAAATACTATCTGTCGCTCCAGAGATGGCACGTCAGTGCACTTATCGATACGCGCTGCTGCAGCCGCTCACGGGCAACTATGGCAGGAAGTTAGTGACGCCAGTAAATGGAATAAGAAAACGAGACGGCAGTACCGTAATAGAAGATGACAAACAATAAACGGGATCTTTAACTATTAAAATTATGTCCTTTCCTGTATTACAACCGATTATTGGCATACTCTTCACCAGCTCCTTCCTTATTTCGAAATTATCAAAAACCATTCTTTCAAAAACGGCCAACTGAGCTGTACCAACTATACCGGTCAATTTGTCAAGCTGTGAGGAAAAATTGCTGCAGCGATCAAACACAGTGTGAAGTAACGTCAGAACTCATAATCTAAACCCTCTTCATTGCTGTATTTGCAAAAAATTGTACAGATTTAATAGTAGACATTATCTCAGTGTTACGAAACCTCCAAATAATGAACCCGCACCTTCTAAAACTGCAATTTCGATTTACTCACGGTATTCGTACATTTCTGATTTTGTGAAATAATTTTTGAAATGCGTAATGAAGCCTAAGTTGCTGCTTTATTCTTACCTAAAAGTTTTAAAAATATTTATTGTTGAGCATTAAATTTGGATTTTATCTGCCTTGCCTGTTGTTTCCTTGTATCAGAATACAATGGGAAATCCTTTTTGAACCCAGCGCTAACGAAGTGACGTTCTGCGTTCCCTTTCCTCCCATTCCTTTCTCCCATCTCCCTTGGGACGTTTTTAATGATGGATTTGTGGGAGGAGAGAGAGCCAGAAGATATATGCTTGTATACTGAACAGATTATGTGATCTCTAGAAGGCTATTTTAGAAACGATTATTTTTTCTGTGGGAAAACTGGAATCTATTTGGTCCAGCGAGTTTCTCACATAAATTGTTTTAAAATCTCATTGTGACAAATCGACAGGGCACAACCTAAATTATGTTGAGATATACATTTCCGCTTTTGGAAAAAAAAAACTGTTATTTCGCTTGTTCTTGTCTTTCGAACTGACTCATGGAATCATCGAAACCGAACGATACCGGTCTATTTGACCCACGAAACCGTAAAAATAGTGGACATAAACCACTCATTGAAATCCGCTATGTGTACAGAACAAGCCATAAGAAGAATTGTAGTCATTGCATTACATCAAATTCACAACCACCTGGGGCTACACTGCAGAGTAGCCTTTCACCAGTGCTTACATCCAAAAACTACTACAGAAGCAAAATTAAGCTTGTCAGTGTTATTCTCTACCTCTCTTCCCCACATACGATGGCAGTGACACAACATCACTATGTCAGCATTAAATGCGACGTCTAGTTTTCTGACGAAATTTTCCTGGCTCGTTTATTTATGTTTTCTCTTTCTTTTGATGTAATTAACATCATCTGTACCCTGTACCCTGAAATATGTAAATTTCCACCCGTATAAGGGTTAAACTTGTAAAGTTTGCCGGCTGCGGTGGCGGAGCAGTTCTAGGCGCTTCAGTCCGGAACAGCGCGACTTCTACGGTCGCAGGTTCGAATCATGCCTCGGGCATGGATGTTTGTGATGTCCTTAGGTTAGTTAGGTTTCAGTAGTTCTACGTTCTAGGGGAATGCTGACCTCAAATGTTACGTCCCATAGTGCTCAGAGCCATTTGAACAGGCATTTTTTTTTTTTTTTTTTTTTTTTTGGAAGGTTTCTGCTCGGTGGTGACTACGACAGACGACAGACATATTAACATCGGAGTAAAATTAGAGGAATAGAAAGTTGAAGGTAAAACGAGTAAGTAGAGAGAGAACAACAGCGTTAGCTCCTCCGGACATCGAACATATGAATGTTAAAATCTCAGCGATTAGGTACTGATAGTGAAAAATATATGTGTAAAAATGATGTCTGATTCCAGGTAATTTAAGTTGGAATTCTGTAAGCGATTTATTAGTTTAGAAAAGCTGATGCGGGAACTATAACTGACGGATGAACGTGGCTTTTCACTAATTCCTTAATAATACTTTTGTGAAGGTATAATGCATCTAATTGCTTGATGTGTCATTTCAGATCATTACTGGATCGTGCCGCTTTCAGTTGCGTGTCAGGTGTATCAAATATGACTGACAATAGGTGATTGTGAGAACAATGAAAATATTAGCCCCACCTGTATATCCTTCAGTATACTGTTCTGTACTTATTTGCGCTTACCAGAAAAACTGTTTGATTCGAGCCACTTTGTCAGCAATAGCGTCAAATACAAGTTTATTGTCTATTCGTCTGTGGCGTATGCTGGGATTGTGACTTGGGCTATCACTAGGCCGATTAGATTCAGACAATAATGGATCGTTGTGTTAACTTCACGAACAGTGCATTTAAATCAAATTTTCTTGAAATAATCTGTAATACAATCTAAGTTAAACAATAGCTACAATAGGGATATAAAGAATTTTGCTATACCTGAATGTAGCCGTCTTTCTTTACACCTAAATTGTCTTGTCACAGTATCAAAAAACAATTGATCGTTGTGTCTTCTCAATAAAATAAGTGTGCCTCTCCCCGTCGATAGAAGATCGGAGTTGTTCACATGACTCTGTCCTTGTGTTGCCTGTAAAGGGAAATATTCATGTCAGTTCACAATACACAACATCAAGTCCATTTGATTTCATATAATTTGCTACGTTTTAAATGAATTTCTTAGAAAACTCTTAAAAGTGAGTACAACGCTTTCAGTTCATTTTTAAAAGACAGTATATCGGACGTTGGAAACATATGGCTCTCACTCCACAAAATATATTTGTTGGACAATTTTTTGTCGTTACTCGCAAATGATTAGAATCCTGTGATGCCAGAAAATTCAACTGTTTCTGTATTTCAGATCGTAATTTACTTTCAGTTATTGATGTGACCAGGACTTCGCAGCACATCCTAAAATTCGAAGAATGGCTTTCGTCTACACGACAAGATCCCTTTTGCCAGTACCTCGACGAAAGTAAAGCTGTGGGGAGGGGACGTGAATCGTGCTTGGGTAGCGCAGTCGGTAGAGCACTTCACCACGAAAGGCAAAGGCCCTGAGTTCACAGTTTTAATCTGGCAGGAAGTTTCATATCAGCGTAAACTCCGCTTCATAGTGAAAATTTCATTGAGGTTACCTGTTGCCTTCATTAAGGCAGATGTTGTGCTGCATTGTTTAAGGAAGCCTAGTACGCTGTTTCTAGTTAGGTAGTTTGTTAGCTGGTCGTGGATTATATATTCTAAGGCCTTGGACAGTGAAGGAAGAATGCAAATAGGTCGGTAATAAGTGGGTGCTCTGTCAGCGTCCGTTTTAGGTAATGGCTCTTTTTCTAGGCTTCAGGGAAAACACTTGCGGTTAAAGAGTGATTGAGGGTATCCGCTATAGTGGGGAGTAGTGGGTCAATAATACTTTCATCATTTGAACTGTGATTCCATCGTGTCCAGTAGATGCTGAGCTGATACGTCTGATGGATTTTTTGAAGGTATTACATCTAACAGGCTTTAGAATTCTTCGTGGCTGCGCTTCAGTCTGGGACTGCGCGACAGCTACGGTCGCAGGTTCGAATTCTGCCTCAGGCATGGAGGTGTGTGATGTCTTTAGGTTAGTTAGGTTTAAGTAGTTCTAAGTTCTAGGGGACTGATGATCTCAGATGTTAAGTCCCATACTGCTCAGAGCCAATTCTTCGTGGCTGCAGTCGTTTATTCCCATGAAGTAATCAATGAGTCTGTTTCGTTTTTGATTCAGTTGCCTCTGTAGGCAATGTGAAGTACCATTTCAGTTCATCGGCTGGGACAATGGGGTCAGTCGCAGCTTTTACTTTGCCTGTACCAAGACCACGCAAGGTTTTCCATAGGACAGCTGGGCTTTTGTGATAACTTTTATCGCCCACAATGTACGTCACTGATACTCGCGTAAAATCATGAATGGGGCCACGCCATCTTAGCAATATCAACTAAGGCAGAGATTGTAGCGTCACTCGCCATCTTCATACGACACGAGCAATGTCGACACGAGGTAGGAGAATATTCTTCGGATACATCTTTGGGCATCGACAGCCATTGACATCAAAAGCGTACAAAATAATAACAGTTATGTGTTCGTAACAAGAACTAAGATACAGTTTAAAACTTCCTTTTCTCACTAAAGCAGACATACTCGTCGCGAGAGATTTCAGCAACACCTGGAAGAGCAGTTGAACGGAATGGACAGTGTCTTGAAAGGGGGATATAAGATGAACATCAACAAAAGCAAAACGAGGATAATGGAATGTAGTCGAGCTAAATCAGGTGATGCTGAGAGAATTACATTAGGAAACGAGACACAGTAGCAAATGAGTTTTGTTATTTGGGAAGCAAAATAACTGATGACGATCAGAGTTGAGAGGATGTAAATTTGGACTGGCTATGGCAAGGAAAGCGTTTCTGATGAAGACAAATTTGTTAACATCTAGTATAGATTTAAGCGTCAGGAAGTCTTTTCTGAAAATATTTGTATGAAGTATAGCCATGTATGGAAGTGAAACATGGACGATAAAAAGTTTAGCCAAGAAGAGAGTAGAAGCTTTCGAAATGTTGTGCTACAGAAGAATGCCCAAGATTAGATCGGTAGATTACGTAACTAATGAGGAGGTACTGAATAGATTTGGACAGACGTGGAATTTGTGGCACAACTTGACTAGAAGAAGGGATCGGTTTGTCGGACATGTGCTGGGCATCAAGAGATCACCAATTTGGTATTGGAGGGCAGCGTGGAGGGTAAAAATCGTAGAGGGAGACCAAGAGATGAATACACTACGCAGATTCAGAAGGATGTAAGGTCAGTAATTACTTGGAGATGAATAAACTTGCACAGGACAGAGTAGCAAGGAGAGCTGCATGAAACCACTCTCTGGATTAAAGACAACAACAACAACAACAACATCGATATTCCTTAAAAAAAAATGGACCGACTATATTTCAGACCCAGCTGAACATATAGTGCAGTTTTTTTAAAAGTATGGCGCATCACAATATAGTGCTCTGACGTGTATAGACACAACGGATTTCTGACGCAACTAACGCTACTACGTAGGTCTGAAAATGCTCCAATTTGATCGAAACTAGTCATATTGTAAAAATGTGCAAATGGGTCTGAAAAATAAACGATACATAACTTTTTTAACTATTTCTTTTATACAGAAAAAAAGTACCAGCAAACTCGCAAGTGCAGTTAAATAGACAGTTGATGAATTTATGTGATTGTGCTGTGTTACATAAAAAGACCACATAGTTTGGAACCAGTAATAATCTAATTAATATTCTGCAATATTACCATTTTTACTCTCAGGTCGTTGATTATAAAATTTCACAGGTGTTGATGTTGCGTATTTGATGTTCATATGTGTGTCGTCATTGTAATTTTGACTGTGAAGTAAAGATAAGTACAGGGTGGCGCACGAAATGTGTTACCATTTTGTTTTTGAATATAAACTTTATTGTCAATACAATTTGAAAGGAACATATACTACAATGAAGAGCTGCCCATGTAGATTTGTTCTAACTCGGCACATGCTCAATATGTCCACCATTTCGTTTCCTAACTTCCTTCAAACGAACACTGAAGTTAGTGATTATCCTACGGCACAAGTCTTCCGTAATTTCACTGCAAGCTTGAAGAATAAGTCTTCTGAGCTCCATTAAATCACGTGGACGTTTCGGGAAAATTTTTTGCTTTGGGTATCCCCAACGAGAAAAGTCACATGGATTGAGGTCTGGACTATTGGGGGGCCAATTTTTTCCGTCATTGAAGCGACCTGAGAACCTGAGTGAAATGATCAGCATGCCGAAATTCTCGTGTAAAAACTCCAACACAGTGTTTGCAGTATGTGGCCTTGCTCCATCTTTCATGAACCACTGCGTGTTGAAGGGGCAAGGCAGTAGCAAGAAGCTGTGGAATGAAGCTATTGCGAAGCATGCTCAAATAACACTCGCTGTTCACAATTTATTCAAAGAAGAAGGGTCCAGTAAGTCCGTGAGTGGAAATTGCTGCCCACGCTGTAATCCTCGGAGCATAATGCTGTCGTTCATGAAGCAATTGTGGGTTGTCAGTGGCCCAAAAGCTACATTTTGTTTGTTAACCACACCGTCTAAACGAAAATGCGCCTCGTCTGAAAACCAAACGTTGAGAGTTTCTTCCCTATCCTCCGCCCACTGAGCAAACAGTAGTCTCTGCTGCTTGTGTTCTACAGTGAGCTTCTGTCCACAGGTCATCTTGTATGGGTACATATGGAGGTCACATTTAAGAATGCGTTGAATGGAGCGTCTGGATATTCCCAGTTGCACTGCTACCTTTCTACACGATTTCCCGGGACTTCTCTGTACAGCAACTCGTACCGCTTCAATATTCTGTGGCGAACAAACAGGCTTAGGCCGAGGTCGCTTCGCTTCCAGTACTGTTCCTTCCTGTACAAATTTATCGTACAACCTGTGGATGGTCTTGCAAGCGACCCATCGTGTGTTAAACTGTTGTCGAAAACGCCTCTGAGTCACAATAAGGTTCTTCGTTTTATGAAAAAGTAACACAATTGCCGATCGTTGCTGTGTCGTCAGCCTTCCATTGTCAGCCATTGCTGCTTACTAGTGTCCTAGCGGCAGTATCGTGAATTACACGTCATTTCGTAACTCATTTGTTGTTCCAAGCTCTGCTGGTACTGCTGTAGAGACCCCAGCGGGATATCTAATGTGCGTCGTAAATTGTGAAAGAAACAATTGGTAACACATTTCGTGCGCCACCTTGTAGTAAGAGAACATTATTAACGAAATGGAAATGGTAAGAACTCCGATACTGTTACAGTATAGGTAGGTTCAACTTATGGAACAATCATCAATAATCCCACTTTGGTACGGGGAATTACAAGTAGGCCACACGCTTAAGATTTTCGAGACTAGCAGCTAAGTTTCTCTTTCGTACTCTCCTAGCGCCTTAACGTTGCGCCGCGTTGTTAATTCGAACAGTGTCGCGAGCAACGCTCGCGTCTACTCTTCCTCAAACTTGCTGCAGGCGAGCACAATAATTTACTGCACTTCCCTGCTCGTTCCCTTCCAGCTCTCTCTCGCTCTCTCTCGCTCTTTCTCTCTCTTTCTGTATCTCATCAACGGCTGCGCCTGTTTCCCCGTTTTACTACTCTCTCGTCCCGAAAAAGGACGGGGATTAAGGATTGTCCTGTGGGAGATGAAATGGCAAGTTGGAAATTAGTTTTACTGGTTTGCCTTCGCTAGCAGGAAGCAATCTGCGCCACTTTCGCAGTATTACGCAAAAGTTCGAAGAGGCTGTGTGCGTCTGTTTTACTATTATGACACTAACGTTTCCATTTACGTCGGAACTTTTCGTACGGTTGTACTGAGTTTCGCTTATTCCCGGACAAAATTAAAATACTGATACTTTGGTGGAGAAAGGTATTACGACAAAGTAAAGAAATTATTCAGAATCTAGCAATTCTGACAGAAGTAAAATCCGAGGTAAGTACGACTGAATCATTATCGTATGAAATCTTCGAAGAATACACGATGTGGTTTAACATGTGCTTCTTCTAATGTCGCGGTTTACTTTGTCATCAACTCCCGCTGTAGTGCAACAACAATTAGCGATTGAGTGATAAGGATTAGATGCAAACCCTCGTCGCAGATAACTAGGTTGGTTCAGATCGGCTACTGTTTCGAGTTTCTCTCTGTAAACTTTCTTCATAGCTTATTTGTGACCTGTTCTATTTACCGATTACTGCAAGATTCTTTTTAAACTCTGGTACAATTAAGCTAACGCGAGGAGGAATTTTCTATTATCGATATTCTTGTTTTCCAGGTTTTCAGAACTTTTCATAAGCTACAGCGACGCACAGTATTTCTCTGATTTTCCTTTCCGAAGATACTCCATGGACCAGACATTGCATCTGAAGTGAAATAACAGATAATTTAAAAATAAAAGAGAATAAAGAAATAAAAACGCCATCATTCTACTGATTGGTTTGATGCGGCGATGCGGCCCGCCACGAATTCCTTTCCTGCTTAACCCTTTAATGTCATAACAGCACTTGCACCTTACGTCTTCAATTCTTTGCTGAATGTATTCCAATCTTTGACTTCCCCTACAGCTCTTACCGTATTCTCTGAAGTCTTAACTCGTGTGTTGTCATTCTGTCGCTTCTTTATGTTAGTGTTTTCCATATTTCCCTTCCTTCGCTGATTCGGCAGACAACTTCCTTATTCAGTTTTCTACATTCTTCTGTAGTACCCAATCTAAACACTCGAATTCTCTTCCGTTCCGTTCTTCTCACTGTTCATGATTCACTGCGATACAGTGCTGTGTTCCGGACATCGATTCTGAGCAAAATCATCCTCACATTAAGGCCTATGCCTGACACCAGTAAACTTCTCTTGGCCAGGAATGCTATCTTTGCCTGTGCTAGTCCGCTTTTTAAGTCCTGCTTCAATCGTCCGTCAAGGGTTTTTCCACTTCCATGGTAGATGAATTCCTTAGCTCCACCTACTTCGTGATCATCAATTTTGATGTAAAGTTTGTCACTATTCCCATTTCTACCTCTCATCACTTCCGCCTTTCTTCGTTTTACGCTCTGTCCATATTCTATCTCATTAGACTGCGCATACCATTCAACAGATACTGTAATTCTTCTTCACCTTCACTGAGGATATCTCATCACTGACATCACAGCGTCCTGAATTTTAATTCCAGTCTTGAACCTTTCCTTCATTTCTGTAATTGATTCTTCGATGTATAGCTTGAACAGAAGTTGCGAAAGACTGCGCCCCTGTCTTACACCGATCTTTATTCGAGCACTTTGGTTTTGGTATCCAATTTTCTTTTTCTTTCTTGCTACTTGTACACATTGTATATTACCCGTCATTCCCTATAGCACTTTCCTATTTTCTCCCAGAATTTCGAACATCTTTCACCATTTCACAATAACGAATGCTTTTTCTGGGTTTACATCCTATGAGCGTATCTTTGTATCTTGATTTTTCTTCATTTCTTCCATTACCAACCTTCTCTTGTACCTTCAACTTTCCTAAAGGCTACTTATCGTCATACAACGTGACCCCTCAGTTATCTTTTCCATTCGGGTGTATATTCTTATCAACAGCTAGCACGCATGAGCTCTTAAGCAGACTGTGCGATATTTTTCCACTTTTCGGCCCCTGCTGACTTCTGACGATCATTTCATTTTCAATTTCTTCACATTTTCCTGGAGCTATTTCGCCTTGGCTGTCCTGTACGTCCTCTTTCTTTCATTATTAAGTCGCTTATTTTCCTGTATTCCTATCTTTCTTTCAAGATTTTTGTATTTTTTCATATCGTTGATCAACTGAGGTATTTCTTCAGTTACACAAAGTATCTCCACAGTTAACTTCCTTGTACCTACCTCCTTGTATGTCCAACAACTGTGATTGCTCTTTGTAGAGATGTCCACTCTTCTTGAACTGAGCTGCCTTACTGTGATACTCCTTATCGTAGTATCGACGTCCTTAGCGAACTTCAAATGTGTATCATGATTCCTCAGTAGTTCAGTATCACACCTCCTTCCACGCTGGTTTCCCGAAAGATTCTCTTAAATTTCAATATACTCTTCATCATTACTAAATTGTGTGCTGAGTCTATATTTGCTCCTAGGCACGCCTTGCAAAGCAGAATCTGATTTCAGAATCTCTGTCTGTGTAGTAAACCAGCTGGAATATTTCTGTGTCTCCGGGTCTTTTACAAGTATATCTCCTCAACTTATGAATTTCGAACCCAGTGCCCACTATTAACATCTGAAATTTGTTGCAGGACTCAGATACTGTTTCTCCTCTCTCTTTCCTACCGCCAAGTCCATGTTGTCAGGTATCCCTTTGTTCTACTCCTTCCTCTCCAAACGCGCTCCAGTTCCCATGATTATTAGATTTTCATCTCCCTTTACATACTGAAATACCCATTCAGTGTTCCCATATACTTTCTCCACCTCCTCATCTTCCGCTTGCAACTTTGGCATGCAATGTCGAACATTCATCTGACCAGATATGTTTGTCTTCGATCTATTTCACTGACCCCCACTATATCTTTAGCATTTCCCTGTTCAGGTTTTCTAGTTTTCCTGTTACGTTCAGACTTCTGACATTCAGTGTTCCGACTCGTGGAATGTTATTCCGAGTCGTAGAATGTCTTTCGTTGGTTATTCATTCTTTTTATGATAAACTCCCCCTTGGCTGTCCCCTCCCGGAGAATCGAATGTTGGCTACTTCACAATCTTTCACTAATGGAGAGATTATCATGAAACATTTTTCATTTACAGGGTACATGCCCTATGGATACTTCTTACGTGTTTTTAACGCAGTGTTTTCCATTGTCTTCTGCCTCCTCATGGCATTAACCATTGCTGATTCATCAGCCTTTTAGTGGCATTTCTTATGCAAAAGGCCACCAGATTGCTCTGTAGCTCTGTCCGCCTATTGGCTCTCTTTTAGAAAGTCGTTGGCATAAAAAGTGAGACTTCTTCTGCTTGAAGTCCTCGGCCGCGATTACTGATGATTTTCGTTCAAAATTTAAGCAGTGGAAATTTTGATTACAATTCAAGGCCACAACCTATACACCGCAGATCGCATCAGATGAAGAGACTGAATCGCCTCCGTATAAGGCGCTTCATGGTTTTCAGGGTCGGTCGTCGCTTTACACTATTTAACAGCTTCGCGTATGTGTCGGTGCTCCTGTAACTTCAAACTACGTACTATCGTCTTATTTGCTTGGAATCGTGCTTGTAGTTTGCTTGAGTATCTGTATGTGTCATCGGACGTGGGGTAAATTTCTCTGAATGTAGGGACCGCTTAACCAACCCCCTTCGTAAAGCTAAGGGAAGCTGTTCTGGGTCACAGAGAAACCGGCGACCGACGGTCGGTCGCTGTGCCAAGGTTGGTGCAGGTGGAATGTGATTATTATCGATGGCAGTTTCCGGTCTGCCACAGAACACTGGCAAGGCAGCGAGCAGCTTCACTGCCCTGGAACTGTCGGAGAAGTAATGCCCACTTTTAATCCTTACTGTTAGCAATATTATGAATGTGTAAATTCAGCTTAACAGAGTCTCTAATTCAGCTCTTATAAGGTTTCAGATATTGTAGATTAGCTCGGAATAACTTGCATATGAACAAATTCATAGTAATTCGCGTATTTGGGAATTTGAAAGATCCTTTCTGGTCTATAACTCTGCGATAGACGGGCGTGAGGCAACTTGTATGTCATATTACAATCCCACTCTGCTCTGTGGAGGTTGATTTTCACTGTGCGTGGCTCGCATAGCCGTTATCACTTGTTTGTTCGTGAGATTGTGTTCACGGTATTCTGCACTCACTAATGAACCAGTTTTCACTTTTAAATAAATTCTTATGTCCTACACTTTGGATTTGTCTTATCTCTTTGTCGCGATTTTGTAGTTAATGGGCGTTTCCTTGCTGGGGTTAGCTGTTGTGTCGGTATCTGGGCCGACACCGTGAAGTTGAGATGGCTGAAAAGGCAAGCTAGACTAACGCAGACGGGCGTGAAGTACTGGAACAGGATACGTAATTAATGTTAGGAAGAAAAGTACGGAGCAGGATTAATACTTATCTTTAATATCATTGTGGTACATCGATCTTGACGATACACAGGAGACTTTAAGTACAATCACTGTATGGCTAATGGCGCCTTGCTAGTTCGTAGCCATTAACTTAGCTGATGGCTATTCTGTCTCTCGGCTAATGAGAGAGAAAGGTTTCGTACATCTGGTCGGTAGCTAGGTTCTCGTACAACTGGGGCGAGTGCTCTCTCGTATCACGAGACCTGCCTTGGTGGTGGCGCTTGGTCTGCGATTACACAGTGGCGACACGCGGGTCCGACATGTACTAAATGGACCGCGGCCGATTTAAGCTACCACCTAGCAAGTGTGGTGTCTGGCGGTGACACCACATTCCTCCCCCGCAAATCGGCGAACGGTCGTGTGATAAGGCTTCCGCCCGCCGTGGGGAGGACCACATGTTGACGTATGCGATGAGGTGGGGAGCCTAACAACAGGCGAGGCTGTGCCACCCGCACCCGGCCATTCGGTCCGAGGGGAGCTAGGAAACGCCTGAAAAACTAGTCCAGGGTGCACGTCAACATGCGGTGTATGCGCCCGTAAAGAGACAGGAGGGACCGAAGGATCAACCTCCATTGCGTCGGGGTAGCCGACGCGCGATGACGTCATGTGGTCCGGAGCGGGCGGGAGTTCCATGGCGGAGGACAGCTGGTCACGGGAAGCGATCGGCGGCGCGTGACCCTGGGAGGCGCTTGGCGGCTGCAACGAAGCGTCGAATGCGGGCGGCGCCGGCGGGAGAACAAGCGGCGGCGGCGGCGGCTGCTGCTGCTGCGGCGGCGGCGGCGCGTCGCCATGGGGCAAAATGGAAGGCATCGTCGGTAACACCTGGGGATGAGGCGAGCCAGTAGATGGGTCCCCAGGGCGCTGACCGGACGGTACCGTCGCTGAAAGCAGACGGGGAGCGGCAGAACCCGAGCGACGACAGAGGCGCAGCTGATTGAGATGCCGACGCACCTCACCAGAGGCCCCCAAAACCAAATACATCGCGCGGCCGAGGCAGCGGAGAATGCGCCCTGCGAGCCAACGCCGTGAACCGCGATAGTTGCGATAAAATACAACGTCGCCTGGAGCAAAAGCAGGAGTCTGCCGCTGCACAGGAACCTGATGCGGCGGATGCAGCAAAGACATCAAGGTGCGATGAGGACGACCGTGGAGCAACTCAGCCGGCGAGCGACCATCTCGGGGCTGAGAGCGATACGAAGACAAAAAGAGCAACAATGCGTCCTCCCGAGAATGCGACTCTTTCAATTTCAACATCTGTGACTTGAAAGTCCGGACCAATCGTTCAGCGGCACCGTTGGACTGAGGCGAAAACGGCGCGGATGTCAGATGTTGAATACCATTGGCCTGGCAGAATGACTGAAATTCTGCGGACATGAATTGTGGGCCATTGTCGGAAACAATAGTCTGCGGAAGACCTTCAATGCAAAAGATAGCAGACAACGCTTGGAAGGTGGCGGAGGACGTCGTGGAAGACATCCGGACAACAAAAGGAAAATTACTGAAGGCATCGACCAGAACCAACCATCGAGCATGCCAGAATGGACCAGCAAAATCAATGTGCAAGCGTTGCCAAGGGGAAGTGGCTTTTGGCCATGCAAAGACTTTCCGCGGCAGTGCGGATTGTTGTTCGGCACACGCCATGCAAGAAGAACACATATTCGTAATCGCAGCATCTATTCCGAACCAAGTACAGTGCTGACAAGCAAGTTGTTTCGTTCGCACTATACCCCAATGTCCTTGGTGAAGAAGCCGTAAGACAGAGGACTGTAACGAACGTGGGGCCACGACTCTGGACTGATCATTATCAGAACGCAACAACAAAACACCACGTCGAACAAAAAGTCTCTCCCTGTGAGCAAAAAATCGGCGAACCAACGGATCCTCGATCCGAGACTTTGACAAAGGCCATTGCGTAGCAACAAAACGCAAAATGGTAACAAGGACAGGGTCAGCAGCTGTGGCTGTAGCTACACGACGAAAATCAATCGGAAACGATTCGACCACTTCATCGGTTTCCGAATCAATGAACATGCAAGCAAGTTCGGAAGAATCGAATGCTTTATCCTCAGCAACAGGCAAACGGGACAACGCATCGGCGTTTCCGTGCAGAGCAGTGGACTGATACAAGATATCGTAGCGGTACTGCGAGAGGAAAATAGACCAGCGAATGAATTTCCGCGCTGTACGTGAAGGTACAGGCTTGGTCGGATGAAAAAGCGATGTCAAAGGTTTGTGGTCCGTGATGATGGTGAAGTGACGACCATACAAGAAATCATGGAACTTAGTAACACCAAACACGAGAGCCAAGGCTTCTTTCTCTATCTGTGAATAATTTCTTTGCGCAGACGAGAGCAATTTGGACGCAAAGGCAATAGGGCGATCATGGGAGCCAACTTTGTGCGCAAGCACAGCACCGATCCCGAAATCCGATGCATCTACCATCAACAAAAGGGGTTTCTGGGGATCGAATGGCGTAAGGCAAGTATTAGGAAGCAACGCCGATTTCAACTGGCGAAAGGCGCGTTCGCATTCCGTCGTCCAGAGAAACGGAACACCTGTACGGCGTAAGCGATGAAGCGGAGCTGAAATGAAAGAGGCATTGCGCACATTCACTCACACCTTGTGATTCTACATTGTGCAATGTTCTTGCGACCTCCTGACGCAATGCGTGGGGAACATTGCGCGCTCTGAAAAATTTCGGTTGCGCGTTTACCTTCAGTTCTAAATGTGCTTCATAGTTTTTAGCGCAACCTAAGCCCGGTGCAAAAATGTCTGCAAATTCGTCACACAGCCGAGAAACACTGTCTGTAGGCACAGTCTGATTCACTGATAGGACCTGATTTACAATAGACATGTTAAACAACTGAAATAAATCTAGACCAAACAAGTTCACTGCAGAAGAAGAACGAAGAACGTAAAATGACACAAGTTTTGTTTGTCCCTTGTATGTTGCAAGAAGGCTGCACTGTCCTAACACAGGAATTTTCTGTCCGGAATATGTAGTTAGCTTAACATTTGCGGAACGCAACGGAGGTTTGCCCAGTTGTTTGTACGTGTCGTGATTGAGCAATGAAACTGCAGCTCCGGTATCGAGCTGGAATGGTATCACTTTGCCTTCAAAGTCTAAGTCCACAAAAAGTTTATGGTCCTGCTGACGACAAAAGCGACTGTTTTGTGCAATTGGAACAGACACTGGTACAGAATCACTTGCTAATTGACGTGATTTCCGGCGACGTCGACGCACAGTTTTTGTGGGACGATCACAGTCACTGTTAGAGAAAGTGTCACTGGACGAAGTGGAATTAACAACATGAATGTCCATAGGCGAATGTCCACGAGCCTGAGTGTCCTTGGTTCGATTCCGGCGCGAAGCAAAGGGCCTGGAATGATTGTGATTGTCTGATCTGAGCTTTTTCTGGCAAACACTTTGAACATGTCCTTTCTTATTGCAGAAAAAGCAAATAGCTTGGCGTGACGGGCAATGTTCACGCGAATGTCTAGTAGCACACCGCGGGCACGATTTCACTACATTTGTGGGCTGGCGCGGCACACGTGGCTTAGCGCGCGGCGGCAGCTGTGCGGACGTGCGCGAGGCCCGGTTACCGGGCCGCGCAGCGCGTCCAGCGGGCCGGTTAATGTTACACACGGCTGGCGAAGTTTCAAAAGATTCCTGAGCACAGTCAAGTGTGTCCTGTCTATCCAATATGTCTATCACTTGTTGAAGGGAGGGATTAACTAGTTTCAAAATTTGCTCCCGTATGCGAACATCAGAAACGTTCTGTGCAATTGCATCACGCACCATTGTATCTGAATAAGAAAGACCACAGTCACATTCAAAGGCACAGTCCCTAGTAAGTCCTTGCAATGTTGCTACCCACTCCCTATTAGTTTGACCGGCCGTACGTTTTGTACGAAAGAACGTATACCGTTTTGCAACCACATTAACTGTTTCTTTGAAATAGGCATCTAATGCAGACAAAATTTCCTCGTAGGACAGAGTTGCTACGTCGCGTCGGGGAAACAATTTCACTATCACACGGTAGGTGGACACACCGACACAAGAAAGCAAAAACGGCTGCCGCTCATTACCTTGAATTCTGTAGGCTGCTAGATGAAAGTTGAACTGGCGAGACCACTCGTGCCAGGTCTCATCGGCTGCCACGTATGGTCGAAAGGGAGGTGCAACAGCGTTTAGTGGCAGTGGTAGCGAAGAAGCGGCAGTGGCCGCATCGGTTTGAATGGTACGTTGACCCTGGACGAGCTGTCCAAGGGCATCCAGTAACGCCTGCGTCTGCTGATTCTGCAAGCGATAAAATTCGGACAGTACATCTGGAGAATGTGGCGAAGCCATGACACAATTAAATGTAAGCAATCAGAAAGAACTCTGTTCCCTCGTCGCCAATGTTGTGTCGGTATCTGGGCCGACACCGTGAAGTTGAGATGGCTGAAAAGGCAAGCTAGACTAACGCAGACGGGCGTGAAGTACTGGAACAGGATACGTAATTAATGTTAGGAAGAAAAGTATGGAGCAGGATTAATACTTATCTTTAATATCATTGTGGTACATCGATCTTGACGATACACAGGAGACTTTAAGTACAATCACTGTATGGCTAAGGCGCCTTGCTAGTTCGTAGCCATTAACTTAGCTGATGGCTATTCTGTCTCTCGGCTAATGAGAGAGAAAGGCTTCGTAAATCTGGTCGGTAGCTAGGTTCTCGTACAACTGGGGCAAGTGCTCTCTCGTATCACGAGACCTGCCTTGGTGGTGGCGCTAGGTCTGCGATTACACAGTGGCGACACGCGGGTCCGACATGTACTAAATGGACCGCGGCCGATTTAAGCTACCACCTAGCAAGTGTGGTGTCTGGCGGTGACACCACATTAGCCATGTGGGTACTACTGTTTTACGGTAACTCCACACTTCGGAAGAACTGTTCACAGTACGTATTTTCTTTTCATTGTTTTTTAATTGTTATTCCCAATATTTTTACTATAAATTTCGATGTAATTTTGTTGTCCGAATACTCAACCATCGAGCCTAGTTTCTGATCTACTTTAGAATTGGTTCTTTCTTGAATTTCTGAATAACTACTTTCTCTGTGGTGAATAGTTAGTGTGAATGTGTGCGTGTGTAATCCGAATATCTCACTGTAGTTACAATTCTCAAACGGCCGCATCAACCATACAGTATTCCCTGTTTTATTCTAGTGATTTATGTAGTATTTACAAGTACGGCACGATAGTTCCGATAATTTGGAAATCAGGATGGCGCTCTTCGATATGCTTTTGCTTGAAAATCAGAGCACAGGACACGTGATCTTGTCAGTCAATCACAGCACAGAATCAGAGCACATACACTTGATGTAATCAGCCAGTCACGTCATTAGATTTTCGATGCGCGAATACTAAACAGGATAATGTAGATATCCTAAAGTAATTAACGAGTACAAAGTGTACAGTACCAAGCTAAGCGATGCTATAGCATCCTTTAAAGGTAAGGAAATCGAAGGCACTGGTTTCGCCGAAAGGCAAGGAACTGTAGTCGCTAGTCGTGCTTGCACCATTCTTCGACAGAATTATTGCATCACAGATCCACCACGCGCTTCAACGAAAATGTGACACAATATTTCCTTCGGGCAATTTTCTTGACGGATCATATACCCCCTTGGTGACGCACTAAATTTTCGGTCCTTCTGCTATATCAGTGGTGGTGGTACTTCTGACACCCCCCCCCCCCTTCCACGTTCTCTCCACCGATCAATCTGTTGGATCTACGAAGTTCGGACTATCGTTCTCTTTAAAGAGTTGGATATCTTCAGTACCTGGAGTGTTGTGTGAACTGATGCAGTGGCTCATGATCGCCGTCAAAGGGAAGATCTTTTGTTTGATTGTTCTTATCAAGACTTCGTTGGTCCGAAAGTCAACAGGTTCAAGGAAGCATGTTTCTCGACCATCGTTGGAGTAAACCGAACAAACAACTTGCGACTATTTCACGGCCTATGTCGTGATTTCTTTTCCAGAGATTAGCCTCGTCTACTTCAGTGGCGATTACCGGTTGCTATAAGTATCGAGAATTTTTTATCAACTACTCGATACACATTCCACAACAGAACAAAGACCAGTCAATCACCGTACGCATAGAAAAGGTGAAATTTTTGAAAAGTCTCACCGCCTTCGGACAACACATGGAGACCCAACATTACCCACAAGTGGGAGACTTTTTGGATCGTCTTTCGCCAGTCACCCAACCACTGCACACTAACCATGCAACTATCCCTCCGCACATACCGTCGGTGCCAGCAGCGGAAAGAGACGTCTTTCGATAAACGTTACATGGCGCAAGGCATCTACGGCAGTCCATTGCCGTGGTAGAATGTGATGCTCCGTCGACCACGACCCTGGCACGACTTTGATTGGTCTATGAAATGCAACTTCACTTAGAAGGCATGCACAGCTGTCTATTTTCAAAGCTGAACGACAGATAAGAAAGCGACACTCGCCTTCGAATGGGTCCATATTCGACAATACGTCAGAGCGCTCGATAATGTATTGACACTTGTGAGTTAACGAGCATTTCGCTTTCATTTAAGTATATGACCGAAAGAGTCAGCCTTCAGGAATTATGAAACGAACCGCGTCGTCCAGGACCGGGTGCCACAAAGGGCGCAGATTCACCACGAGATGGGGAAAAACAGGGTGTCTATTGTCTATTGAGACCTAAGCGCTGTGGTGTGCGAGAGAGAAAGGCGAGAACCTACGTCATAGGGAAACCCAGGGAAGCATAGCAGTGTTAAATATGGCGGACCTAAGATCTGCCATAAAGGGAAACATTTACAAAAGCTATTTAATTCTGTAGTAGTTCAACGAAATAAGCCATAGTTATTTTAATCTACCATCCTTCATAAATGTTCATGGTGATACCAACAAGACTTGAATATTGATCATATCTATAATAGTTTAGGATTTACTGTTAAAGCGAAATTCACAAGTTTTGTAACAAAGACCGGAATGCTAAAATCTGAACGCTTTGGTCGATCTTAACGCTCACGTTATTAAAATGACAAATGTTGTAAAAATCAACTCTGTAACCTTATTTGCTTAAAAGATATAGTAAATTTAAATTATCAGTATTTTCAGTTAAGCATCAGATCATCATTTCCTCCACTCAAAACACATTGAACGATGACAGCATGACACCTTATTGAATCATTAGGTAATAGAATATTGTTGTAAAGTTTAGAGCATAATGGCTACGTTTGTTCTTTATTTATTTATAGGAAAGCACATTGGTGCAAGGCTACCAGCCGTGACATTCAAAGCTAAGAAGGAAGTTGTACTGGTTTTATTTAAAATAATTTCACGTTTATTATGTAATGGATATTATTGTTACTTTATTTAGAACATAAAAGTGGTCAAGCTTCGATTATTTAAATATGTTAAAATGTAAAATAATGTGGAATAAGCTGTACCCAATCAGATGGAAAGCTTCAGGAAAAGGAACTGCACTAGTCAGTTGAGCGAGGATACTCGGTGCGCGGGAAACGCGGCTGGGGACGGGCAGAGGGACAGTGCTGGTGCAGACGCGAAAGCGGGCAGTTCGGCTGGAGACACCAGTGGGTACAGTTCGGATTAAGACGCGAAAGCGGACAGTCGGTCTTTAGCCAGCTAGGAAGTGAAGCGACTAAGAAAATTTCGCGTTGTGTGGTATCGCGTAGATAACTTGTATTTCGAGATGGGATTGTGAATGATCCAACTGTGTCAAATGCATATGCGCTCCAGTGTAACAGTAACTCTAAATACGACCACTTTCGCTATTAGTTTTCTTTCTGATTAAACATTATTCTACACCATTTATGGGTAGTTAATTTAGTTCCCAATATTATTATTACTGTTATTGTATGCTATGGTTCAAACGGCTCTTAGCACTATGGAACTTAACTGCTGAGGCCATCAGTCCCCTAGAACTTAGAACTACTTAAACCTAACTAACCTAAGGACATCACACACATCCATGCCCAAGGCAGGATTCGAACCTGTGACCGTAGCGGCCGCGCGGTTCCAGACTGTAACGCCTAGAACCACTCGGTCACTCCGGCCGGCTTATATGTTATGTTAACTTTGTATTTCGCAAACTCGTCATCAGCCAGACAATTTAACCAAAGGGTCACAAGTGACTAATTTAGGGCGTGTAATGCGACACGTAAGGTTCAACCCTTAGACGAGTGTGAGGCAAGACATTTCGATGGAAAGGAACCACATGTGAATCCGAACATCTATGGGATGTTAGCTCGCACTCTGGTCAAACAGTAGCGTCACATTTGACTCGTGCGCAGCTAGCCAGAGGGGTATGCTACGAACTAGACACAGCAACCTGTAACTCTACTTAAAAATTGATAGTTTCGTAAATTAATAAAATTATAACCTAGGTTATACCAATTAGTTGGCTCAATCAGTTGAAGCTGTGCTCCTAGTTTCCTGCCTACCACACCACTGGAAATAGTGACATACACTGGTGTCCAAAATTAAAGGAACGAATCGAAATTTTGCAAGGTTGTGCTCGTACTACCATAAAACAGTAAAATCAGGTGGTAGTAAAGTAGAAACAATATAAAGAATACTGAACGGAAACAACTGCAACATGCATAACGGTAGGCAAAAACGTTCTTCGTTTCTTCCAACTTAACGTATTTACACACATATTCTGACAACTGGTTAATGCGTTCAGTGTGAGGTGAGACCACCTCTGGAGCAATACAGGTCTGACAAAGGACAGGGCGTTCTGTGGAGGATGTCATCAAACTCATGTTGAGGCAACAACGTCGATTCTTCCTGCAGCACAGTCCGTAAGTTTTGGGGAGTTGTTGGTGGATGCTGATGTGATGCAACCCGTCTCCCTAGTGTATCCCAGACGTGCTCTATGGAATTCAAATCGGGAGAGCGAAGTCATGCCATGTGTGCAATAACTTCCGTTTCCAAGAAAATAAAACATCAACCACTCGTGCTCTATGAGATCGACTATTATCGTCCATCAATACGAAGTCTGGGCCCACAGCAACTCACAACAACCGTACATGAGATCCCAAGATCTCGTTACGATAAATGACAGCAGTTAAACCTTGCCGATTTAACCCTGCAATTTCGTGAAGAGTTGTTTCAATGGTCAACATAATCCCTGCCCACACCATTAGGGATCATCCTCGATATCAGCTTCTTTCCCCAATGATTGGGTCCAGAAATCGTGTTCCATGTTGCTTCCAGATGCGAATCCGTCGAGAATCACTCTCCAGACCAAATCGGGACTCATCTGTGAAAAAAACATTGGTCCATCGTTCGACCGTCCAGGTGACATGTTGACGGCTCCATCTTAGACGTTCCTTTGTGTGAAGACACGTCAGAGGTAGACACACAGCAGGTCTCCTACAATAAAGGACTCTGCCGAAGCCTTATGTACATCGTTTTTCTCGCTACAATACGTCCAGTGGATGCTACGAGATCAGATGTCACTTGCCGTGCGGTTCTAGGCGCTGCAGTCTGGAACCGAGCGACCGCTACGGTTGCAGGTCCGAATCCTGCCTCGGGCATGGATGTGTGTGATGTCCTTAGGTTAGTTAGGTTTAATTAGTTCTACGTTCTAGGCGACTGATCACCTCAGAAGTTAAGTCGCATAGTGCTTAGAGACCTTTGAATCATTCACTTGCCGTACAGTACTAAGGCGGTATCGTCGTACCCTTACAACCAAATAACGGTGTTCTCTTTCTAGTGTTACACGCAGTCAGCCCCCTCCTGGTCTTCAGGATATAGTTTCAGTCTCTCGCCACATTCGAAAAACAACAGAATGATTCACATTAAGCCATCGGGCCATACCAGTTTGCGACTGTTCTGCTTCCATTCTTCCCTTGGCCCTCCATCGCAGAGTGCCTGGGAGGCGTCTTCTCTGCGCCATAGTACACTTTGACTGTGGGTGTGGGAGTACCCGGCAAACGCTATCCCGTCTGATAGGTGCCCTGACATCATCGTTGGCATGGTTCTCCGTTGACCAGAATGCCATCTTCCGTGCAGGACGCGATCGCAAGAACATCTATTGATAGTTTGTACGATTATATCGTGAATTAGACACAGGAAAAGGAAATAGTGGTTTGTTGTTTTAATTTTAGACACCAGCGTGTTTGGGAAAATATTCGTGACACGCATGATTATACTTTCACTGCTGCGACACAAATTACAGATAAGTCTGTCACCACAAACATGTTTTTCGCATTTACATTCGTTGGCCTCGCCATCTCACAACCCAACTGTTAACTTCCATCCTAACCTAGACCTCGGGCTACGCTACAGATCAATATGCTACCACCACCCGCTTCTTTGTAGTAATTCAAGCTGTCCACTTGTATCCCAGCCTATCCGCAACTTCAGAAATCACGAAATATTCGAAAAAAAAACCGGAAACAACATAACAGCACTCCTGAAAATGTGACCTATTCACAGAGCAACAGCCAAATGTTTGTGTCAACGAAGAATATAAATGTCACTACTTCAATCCCAGTATTTTATGTTATGCTGTTACGTCCAAGCTAAGCTTCTTCTTCTTCTTCTTCTTTTTCTTCTTTTTCCTCTTCTTCTTTCAGTAAATCTGTCCTCAACAGTTATGAAATGGACATCCTCCATATAACTTTGTCCTGAGTACCCCCATTCCTTCGCTTGTAACTTCTTCCTCTCTTCACGTCTCTTAGAATTACAAACGTTCTTCTCTTTCTCTCTCTCTTTTTCCTTTTAGCTTTCTTTCCACGATTCTCTGTAGAGCACAACTCCTATGCAATATGTGTCCCATCCAAAAATTTTTCCTGTTCTGTACTATCCTCTTTAACTTCCTCTCCTACCCTTCCCTGCACCTCCTTGTTTTCATTCTTTCGACCCGTTTCATTTTCTACGCTCTTTTCCATAGCCACGTTTCAAAACTTTCTAAAGATTTTAGTTCTTTCTGTCTGACTGTCTCTTTTCAGAACATAAAACACCACATTCAACACAAAGGATTTGGCGAAATTCTTCCTAAGTGTAATGGGAAAGCTCCTGTCTATCAGCAAACCTTTCACTCTCTGTCTCATGGAGATTTTGCATCTCACTTCCTCTGTACAACATCCACTATAAGTTATCAAGCTTCTCAAACAATCTGTTCCAAAATTTGTTCCATCTAGTGATTTATTAATCGTGTCATCTTTTTTCCGATTCTCATCACTTCGGTCTTGCCGATATTCACTTTCATTCCAAATTCCTTATCCGCACTTACAATATCCTCTATCGTTACCTGGAGAACTTCTTCCCCTTTCCCTAGCACAGTCATATCGTCAGCGTACTTGATGGTTTTTATCCGTTCTCCTCTCACTACAAGTCCTTTTGCTTTTTGCAAGACCATATTCAAGAACTTTCCAGCATGTATGTTTAAAAATCCTTCTAACACACAGAAAGCCCGTCACTCACTCTTTTAACGCCCTCCTCTCGAGTTTCAACTTCTTCTACTCGAAATACCACCTTCCGTCCCATATACAGCTGCTTTATCAACTTTCTATCCTTCTAACGTGTGCTAGCATCTTTCAGAATTTTCTACGACATACACCGTGCCGTGGGAAATTGTGAAATATTGAGAAAAAATAGCCAAACATTTCTCGCTAACAACAATAATAATGTCATTACTTAATTCGCAGCCATGTAAGCTGTGTTCTTACATCCCAGCCTAACCACATCCTTGAAAAATAGCGGCCAATATCTGTGGCAGCCAAAGTTATATGTGAGGGCATAGCTCTTCCTATTTCTGTAGTGTACATACACTAAAGAGCCAAAGAAACTGGTACACCTGCCTAACATCGTGTAAGGGCCCCGCGAGCACGCAGAAGTGCCTAACACGACGTGGCATGGACTCGACTAATGTCTGAAGGAGTGGTGGAGGGAATTGACTCCAGGAATCCTGCAGTGGCGTCCGTAAGTCCGTAAGAATACGACAGGGTGGAGATCTCTTCTGAACAGGACGTCGCAAGGCGTCCTAGATATGCTCAATGATGTCCATGTCTGAGAAGTTTGGTGGCCAGCGGAAGTGTTTAAGCTCAGAAGAGTGTTACTGGAGCCACTCTGTAGCATTTCTGGACGTGTGGGGCGTCGTATTGTCTTGCTAGAATTGTCCATGTCCGTCGGAATGCTCAATGGACATGAATGGATGCAGTTTATCAGACATGATGCTTATGTATGTGTCACCCATCAGAATCGTATCTAAACGTATGAGGGGTCCGATTTCACTCCAACTGCACACGCCCCACGCCATTACAGAGCCTCCACCAGTTTGAACAGTCCCCTGCTGACATGCAGGGTCCATGGATTCAAGACGTTGTCTCCACATCCGTACGCGTCCATCCACTCGATAAAATTTGAAATGAGACTCCTCCGACCAGGCAACATATTTCCAGTCATCAACTGCCCAATGTCGGTGTTGACGGGTCTCAGGTGAGGCGTGATGCTTCGTGTCGTGCAGTCACAAAGGGTACACAAGTGGGCCTACTGCTCCGAAAGCCCATATCGATGATGTTTCGTTGAATGGTTCAGACGCTGACACTTGTTGATGGCTCAACATTGAAATCTGCAGTAATCTGCGGAAGGGTTGCACTTCTGTCACGTTGAACGATTCTCTTCAGTAGTCGTTGGTCCCGTTCTTGCAGGATATTTTTCTGGCCGCAAAGTAGTCGGAGATTTAATGTTTTACCGGATTCCTAATATCCACGGCACACTTGCGAAACGGTCTTACGGGAAAATCCCCACTTCATCGCTGCCTCGGAGATACTGTGTCCCATCGCTCGTGCACTGACTATAAAACCACTTGTAAACTCACTTAAAGCTTGATAACCTGTCACTGTAGCAGCAGTAACCGATCTAACAATTGCACCAGACACTCGTTCGCTTATAAAGGCGCTGCCGACCGCAGCGCCGTATTCTGCCTCTTTCTATATCTCTGTATTCGAATACTCAGGCCTATACCAGTTTCTTTGGCGCTTGAGTGTATGTTCATCATTCCGTGTGTGCGCGCTACGAAAATGTCAGATTGTTATAATTGGCTGTCTATAATCCGTTCATCATAAGGATAAACCTGATGTAAATTTGCACAAATGCAATGATTGGTCAGAAAATGTAGCACACGTACACTGGTGTTGTTACACTCTTGGAAGTAGGTCCTGCTTATATATTGGATATCTTATTGCTATGTTACGTTAAATTAAACTTTAAGATATTCAAATGTATTAACAGCCATCAACGTTTTTCTTAATCACTGTGCTATGTAATTTTTATTTCAAAAATCGGGTACAGTCGCAACCTCTGCAGCGTTGTGTTCTGATTGTCGAGCTGTTAATGCGCAGTATAAAATGGCTGAGGCTGCTTTCTGCTCCGTAGTGAAACACGTAGTTAAACAGTGACGAGAAATAGTCCGTTCTCAATGTTTTTCATAAATTTCCGGAGATAATCGGCTTTGAAGGTTTCCCACCGTTGTATATACTGCAGTTGATAAATTATCTTACGTTGAACGTGTAGCATAGTTGCTGGCGTAATGGAGTGTAAACCAAACGCAGTTGTTCGTGGATTGGTTAAAATCTCCCTATTATCTTTTTTTTCCTCGTTCAATTTGAAATACCTACATCTCGTGATTATAAAGCTCATCATCATTTTTTATGAATAATGCGCGTCTTCTTGTTTGTAATTACATATTGGACCAGAAATTCCTGTTTCCGCTTCAAATACAAATTCTTAATTATCGATGTTTTGTGGAAGACTGTTCATAAGAGTAGTTTAAATTAAGAAAACATAACAATTTAATTTTTAAGACAAAAATGAAAAACCAAATCCCCTTTATTTATATGTCCATCGTTTTATACCACAGAGGTAGATGAGTATCGTAGAAACATGAAAAACAATCATTTTCATAGCATCGAGCACATCATACAAATGCTGCATTTTTTAATTTGCTACTGTACCATTACAATATGAACCCTACGGAAGTGCTATGGAGCCAAGATTCGGGATTTGGCCCGAGAAGTAACAAGACTGTTAAGCTGCCAGACGTCCAGGAACTACTGCACGCAGCTTTTTCACACATCACTGCACGTCACTGGCGAACGCTGGCGGGATATAGAACGGCTCGTTATAAAAGAAGAAGAGAAAATGCTCCGCCTGGCTGACTTCGTGGATTCTGCTGCTGATAGGCTCGTTATCACCGTAGCAGGTGACACTTCCAGAACTGAAATGTACTGTAAGGCAGGAGGTAAGAGATTACCAGACGACTGACTGTAGGTGATACCTTCAGTGGCTTCAACATTTAACTTTACGGTGAAATCCTTCAGTACTCTCTTACGTTACACACAGCTTACGCAGAAAAGTTGCCTGTGGCTAAGTCAGGTATTTTCATCATTCTTGTTTTTAATTACAATAGTACATTAGCTAAAGTGCCTGCCCGGTTGGCCGTGCGGTCTAACGCACGGCTTTCCGGGCAGGAAGGAGCGCCTGGTCCCCGGCGGACTTGTGTCGAGGTCCGGTGAACCGAACAGTCTGTGGATGGTTTTTAGGCGGTTTTGAATCTGCCTCGGCGAATGCGGGCTGGTTCCCCTTATTCCGCCTCAGTTACACTATGTCGGCGATTTCTGCGCAAACAAGTTCTCCACGTACACGTACACTACCATTACTCTACCACGCAAACATAGGTGTTACACTCGTCTGGTGTGAGACGTTCCCTGGGGGGGTCCACCGGGGGCCGAACCGCACTATAACCCTGGGTTCGGTGTGGGGCGGCGGAGGGGTGAAATGGACTGCGGTAGTCGTCGTGGGGTTGTGGACCACTGTGGCTGCGGCGGGGACGGAGCCTCTCCGTCGTTTCCAGGTCCCCAGTTAACATACAATACAGTACAATACAATACGTTAGTTACAAATGATAACTTGTTGCGGTTTTGGTCTAGTCGTCTAAGGAGCGTATTATGGGAGATTTGCATGTATTATTTCATTCTGCTTAAAAATTAAATGACATTGCTCCTCTACTCGTCGCTTTTTACATGTGAACTGCAATTGACCACGTCACTGCAGGCTAGCTGTACCAGCTGGCCAGCCAGTGCTGTCCAAGTTAAATGCGCTGGCAAAGCCGTTGTCCCGTATTGTCGCTAAGTCGATGTGCGCGTAACGCACAGCAGAAAACGTACGCTTATTATCGTACTTGACAGTACTCGAGACAGCTTCCACGTGAAACGGAAATTCAATGAGGTTCCAGCAACCGCGTAAGAGTACACAGTGCAATGTCTACGTCAGGTTTACTCTTATGACGAACGGATTATAGATCACCTCTGCTGTGCTCGCTGTAACTGGCTGACTAGTTCACATGTCATGTGCTCGCTATGACTGGCTGACAGCAGCAAATACTGGAACTGCCATTTTAATTCCAGTCTTTCACAAGCTAATGGACCGTATCTAGTAGATACCGTATTCATGCTCGCGTATTTCAAAAATATGCAGTTTCAATAATCTAATCCGTGGGACGCAAACCGCGATTAAACTCTCAGCCTCACAGAAGTTGCTGCGGAATTTTACGAAAAATATAAACAATATCCTTTTGTAAAAACGCACGCGATAGCCAGATCCTGAAAGGACCTAAAGAATTAAAGTAAGGTCACAAAAGTGGTATTCCCTCTCTGTAAAATAGCGCAATATCGGTAGATAGTTCAGGAACCTCAGTAAAGAAAGCAGATAAGTCGAGAATATAACACTTCTTGCAAAAATATCACTTCTGCATTTGAATCGTAAATAAACTGTCGCATTTCCGCAAGTCGAAGATCGGAACTAATTCTGTTCACATTCAAAGTTAGAAAGGTGGGGTATCACAAGGTGGGGGGGGGGGGGGGCGGGGGCGGGGGTTGGTGGTCCTGTGGAAATACGGTGTTGGGTGCAGAGAACAAACCACGTTCTTCCTCAGCTGCGACTCCTGAGCATGATCGAAATGGCGGTATGTCTTTCACCGTCACCATTACAACTACTGATAGCCTTGGGAGAGTCAGTCATGGCAAAACTCTACCATCTGGTGAGCACGATGTATAGGACAAGCGAAATACCCACAGACTTCAAGAAGAATATAATAATTCCAATCCCAAAGAAAGCAGGTGTTGACAGATGTGAAAATTACCGAACTATCAGTTTAATAAGTCACGGCTGCAAAATACTAACGCGAATTCTTTACAGACGAATGGAAAAACTGGTAGAAGAGGACCTCGGGGAAGATCAGTTTGGATTCCGTAGAAATGTTGGAACACGTGAGGCAATACTAACCTTACGACTTATCTTAGAAGAAAGATTAAGAAAAGGCAAAGCTACGTTTCTAGCATTTGTAGACTTAGAGAAAGCTTTTGACAACGTTAACTGGAATACTCTCTTTCAAATTCTGAAGGTGGCAGGGGTAAAATACAGGGAGCGAAAGGCTATTTACAATTTGTACAGAAACCAGATGGCACTTATAAGAGTCGAGGGGCATGAAAGAGAAGCAGTGGTTGGGAAAGGAGTGAGACAGGGTTGTAGCCTCTCCCCGATGTTATTCAATCTGTATATTGAGCAAGCAGTAAAGGAAACAAAAGAAAAATTTGGAGTAGGTATTAAAATTCATGGAGAAGAAGTAAAAACTTTGAGGTTCGCCGATGACATTGTAATTCTGTCAGAGACAGCAAAGGACTTGGAAGAGCAGTTGAACGGAATGGACAGTGTCTTGAAAGGAGGATATAAGATGAACATCAACAAAAGCAAAACGAGGATAATGGAATGTAGTCAAATTAAATCGGGTGATGCTGAGGGGATTAGATTAGGAAATGAGACACTTAAAGTAGTAAAGGAGTTTTGCTATTTAGGGAGTAAAATAACTGATGATGGACGAAGTAGAGATGATATAAAATGTAGACTGGCAATGGCAAGGAAATCGTTTCTGAAGAAGAGAAATTTGTTAACATCGAGTATAGATTTAAGTGTCAGGAAGTCGTTTCTGAAAGTATTTGTATGGAGTGTAGCCATGTATGGAAGGGAAACATGGACGATAACCAGTTTGGACAAGAAGAGAATAGAAGCTTTCGAAATGTGGTGCTACAGAAGAATGCTGAAGATAAGGTGGGTAGATCACGTAACTAATGAGGAGATATTGAATAGGATTGGGGAGAAGAGAAGTTTGTGGCACAACTTGACTAGAAGAAGGGATCGGTTGGTAGGACATGTTTTGAGGCATCAAGGGATCACAAATTTAGCATTGGAGGGCAGCGTGGAGGGTAAAAATCGTAGAGGGAGACCAAGAGATCAATACACTAAGCAGATTCAGAAGGATGTAGGTTGCAGTAGGTACTGGGAGATGAAGAAGCTTGCACAGGATAGAGTAGCATGGAGAGCTGCATCAAACCAGTCTCAGGACTGAAGACCACAACAACAACAACGTCACCACATGTTCCACTGGCAACCTTTCGGCTTTCTGAGTCTAATAATATGCACTTGTATCAATCGTATAACCGCGGCTGCTGGCACGAATTATGCCCATGTTAAATTAATTGCTAATTTCAACATCACTTGATAATTCAGGGTCAGCGGTGGTCTGAGGCATGCTTTCCCCATCGTGCGCCGCAGAAGAAAGTTGGGAATATGTTGCAGATTCACGGATGCTCGGCACGTTCGTCTGTATAGTGCGGATCTCGAGAACACGTCTATCCTCATGCGACTCGGGAGAGGTGGTCTCCGTCTCGGCTGACACATCGGAGGGGATGGGGGATGTTTTCGAATCTTGAGCAGCACGGTCTAAGGCGCTGCAGTCATGGACTGTGTGGCTGGTCCCGGCGGAGGTTCGAGTCCTCCCTCGGGCATGGGTGTGTGTGTTTGTCCTTAGGATAATTTAGGTTAAGTAGTGTGTAAGCTTAGGGACTGATGACCTTAGCAGTTAAGTCCCGTAAGATGTCACACACATCTGAACGTTTTTTGAACAGCAGCTGACATGCTATCATCCGGTCTAAACTCGTTGAGGGGAGAGGCATCCCCCAACGGAGTCTTTCCAGTAGGGCGGAGAAGGCAAGAGGAATCGCCTGACTCTTCCCCATCTTGCGTCTGTCTACGCTTGTTTTTAATATGGCAGCAACGCGAAAGCTACAGCGACAGAGTCCCTACGCGAGGTTAACGGTACGAATTCATTAGAGCCATCAAACAATGGCTCGCGTTCCTGCTCAGAATGGTGGTTAGGAACAATAACTGTCACTTGGGGGAACGAGGTCCGCTGAAATTAGGGTTTTACAAAGTTCAATGTGGTTTTTAAGAGCGTGACAGGACACGGGTAATTTGTGCGGAATGTCCACTCTCATTACATACAGAACAGATACCTGCTTATCCTGTACAAATTATATGCACCAGGTATCCTGCAAATGAGAAGGGACATTCCCTTTTACCAACATGTCCACGGGATCAAACACCGCTATAAACTTGTAAACGATTTGAGCAGACCAGTGTCCCCGCCGTATATGCTGTATGCCCCAAACTGAAGCCGGAAGATTTTGAGGTAACTGTCGGCATCATCGCGCAGAAGATTAAACACCATGACGTTGTTATATTCCACTCTGCAATTACCAAATAATCACACTATAAGAAACATCTCAATGAACGAAAAGATCTTGCTCTCTGTGGCGCAAAAGCAGCCTGTCTACCTGTCTAGAAACTTGGCATAAAATACCTACAGTTCAGGAACGAAGTAAGTCGTGTGAACCTTCTCTGGAGTTACCTTGCTAGTGTTTACAAGCCTACGAACGTAGCTGCACATGCCGCGTGGACTTGTCAAAACTAAAACTGACCGTACCTGTAGGTGGAATGGACGACATCACGGTGCAAGACAACGTCGCAACAAAAGTGAGTCACAAACAGGAGACGTTGAGAGACAAAAAATGATGCGACGCACACAAGGGAAACAAGGAAGCCCTCGCTGCGCTACGGCACAGGCGGCAACAGACAGAACCTACTGGTGCGAAGCAGGATTGTGAAACGCGCTAAGCCACTGTGCCGCCTGCGTCAGCTACTGCCGAGTATCCGCCCACCCTGGGGCGCGTCCCAGGGCTTCTCTCACCGCTAACTCACGCGACGTTCTGAGTTGGTGGTCTAGCCCTTTATTTGGCAGTGTTGCTCTCAAGCAACATCAAATTTACGTTGGCCTTATGGGCCAACAAACACTTCCCAGTGCCTTTTACTGGCATTGTTGCCTCCAGGCAACGTTCCTTTACGCACTGCGAATACCAGTTGTTGTAATAGTTCAAGGTTTTCCATACGAGATGGCAATTTGTGCAGTGATGTTGCAGAGATCTCGTCGTGTGAGCAACAGGGGTGTCTTATTTTGGTTCTGAAAGAGTGCATTTCAATAAATTGGCAGTGATCTTAGCAGATTTTCTTCAAGAAGTACCCAGAGGTGAGTTTACAGCAGAAATATTTCAATCTCATATTGTTTTGAATTACGTAAATAGTATAAAACGTTTATGTTGCCTGTGAGCAACATTGCCCATAGTTGGGACATGTGTCATTAGTATATTACATATGCTTACGGCGGATATTCAAAGCAATAAAATCTGACACTTGCAAGCTCATTTTGTCGTGTCCAACCACTCTCAATAGTAAAATGA
This sequence comes from Schistocerca serialis cubense, assembly GCF_023864345.2. Lineage (NCBI taxonomy): Eukaryota > Metazoa > Arthropoda > Insecta > Orthoptera > Acrididae > Schistocerca > Schistocerca serialis. The sequence continues at coordinate 495,754,314 of NC_064638.1, forward strand.
TGGGACAGCAATGAAAAAAGAAGAACTGATGTGCCCTGTCCCAGTATTGTACGTCAGTACAACAAGCACATGGGAGGAGTTGATCTAGCTGGTATGCTGATAGAGCTCTACAGAGTACCAATGAAAACTAGGTGTTGGTACATGAGATTGTTTGGATTTATGCTAGATCTGAGTGTTGTAAATGCCTGGCTGGTATTTCGAAAAGAATCTCTGGACAAGAAGACCTCACTGAAGTCATTCAGGGTAGATATTGCCAATGGTTTGATGTTTTCAGAGAAAAGGAAAGTAGGAAGGCCCTCAATAGACATAACACAACCACAAAAGAAGAGGAAGCCAACAGCTCTGACTGTTACACGAGATGTCCGATTTGATAATATAGAGCATTGGGCTGTATACGGTCCCAAAGGTCGTTGTCGTTATTGTCCATCTGGATTTTCTACAGTCATGCCTTCAAAATGCAATCTAGTGTTGTACTTCGTTCCAAAGAGGAACTGTTTCCAAAAATGCCATTGCAAGAAGAACTAGAAGGGGAAATGAAACAGTTCTATTACCCAGCAGGAATGCATAAATGTGTTTATAAATTAAATTATTCGCGTACAGGAAACCATTTGCTTGAGGTTATTGGCAAACACTTTTTTTCTATAATATGTATAAATGTGGTCTACCACTGGCAATGTTGCTTGTAAGCAACATTTCACAATTTTCATAATTTTTGTCGAAAATTTCTAAAACTGACTGCATTGTATTTCTTTAAGCATAATAAATAAATACAAGCACTGAAAAATTTTTTTGTTTTTATTTTCACCATTTGCCAAATAAAGGGCTAGCTAAACATTGCTTCTATCTCCGAGGACACAGTTGTGCGGAGATTTAAATTGAGCATCTCGATAGAAATCGGAAAACTATATTTGGTAACGTTTTCAATCACGCCGATGTTCACTCCATCATTCTCACGATGGCTTGCGGAAACTTATATTACAAAAAACGCCTTTTTTCGCTGAAGTGCTATTTTCGAGCTGTGTTTGTTAATCGTTTACACAGGGTGTTTGAAGAAATTGTCACCTATTCCTACAGGAGGTGGTGTGGGCTAGTACTTATAATGATATCAAAGTTTTAAATGAAAACAATCCGGTATTGTAAGCAAGTTGTTAAAATTTAAAAATTTGCTAATCAGATGACCGGCTTCGATAGTGGTACGTCATCTTCAGACCATTAAAACTCTATGAAAAGGGTAATACAAACCTTCAGAAGACAAGACTTAGGTATAAACTAATTTAGATAATAAAACTAATTCAAAGTACACTTCCATATCTACCAGTGAGGAAGGTTGGAGAGAGATTGCTGAGACGCAGCCCGCAGTATGCCGCCGATCGAAGTCGAAACAGTTCGCTCGTGCCTCATTGCCATGACAACCAGATGTTTTTGTGATGCCAAGCTGTATACAAACACTTAAGATGATTTGTGACTGCTTGTCAGACTTTTTATTATCTTTTATTGCCCTTTATTTATCTGGTGGGCCAACAGCCACCCAATTCTAACTCCTGTGATTTTGCTGATTGAAAATGAAACAGTTCAACTATGTCTCATTGCCTAGGTAACCAACTGTAATTTATAAGATGCCATCCTTCATACATTTGTACTGATGCTTGTGCATATTTTACTGTATATGTTCCATCAATCAACAGGAAGCAATATATGATCTTAGTTCTTGTTTCCTAAATAACTGTTTACATCTTAATCATTTCTATTATTGCCACTTCTTATAATTTGAAAATATTAAATACTCATGTATACTTAATCATACATATTTTATTAAATTGACAAAGGAATATGTAAACCGTATTTCTGTTTATAATGTTACAGATAAAATTTTGGCTTACGAAACTTCACTTCCATATTGTGTTATATCAACTATTTTGATATATCAGGTATTTACAGCTTGGATGGCCTCGTACAGTCATACACGATGGCGAAGCATTTCCTCTTTATTTTAGTTGGTGTCAGGCTATCACTGCGTCCATAATATCGCTGATCAATAACGGTATGTATCGATTCAGGTGTCATCTCCTGGGTAATCATCTACGTCCCGTGAGCCATCTCTGGGCTACATAAAGGTATTACAACCCCCTAGAGAGAAACGTCGTTTGTTACGGAATATTTATTCTCTGTTATAATTTTCAACAGCTCACATGCGTTCATGGACTGTTTTTGTTTAAAAACTTTTATTTTGATTTTGAATGCTGTTTTCCCAGGAACAGTTTTTCGAAGGATACTCACAACGATATGTCCGGAAATCAATACCTGTTGAGATATTGGCCTTTTGATTGTAGCGAATAATGCCCATTTTATTTACAAATTAGGCACCTACAGAAGAGATGGCATAGTAACTTATCACTATACGCATGTATGGGTAAACGCAAATCCTCGAGTCTTAACGGAGGTGTGTCATCAGGATTGTTTCACTGTCAATGCATGGATAGGTACTGACGGTGACGGATCATTTTACCAAAACACTTTGCATCTGCGATTGCTGTGTGACGATTTCCAGGAGTTGTTGGAGAATTTTACACTTACATAAATACAATGCGGTACAGACCCATTTTCTACACGACGTGCGACAGTATCTTGCCGCAAAGTACCATTCTCTAAGATTGCGCGAGGAGGTCCGGTAACATCGCTGCCCCGTTCATAGGATCTGAATCAGTCTGATTTCCGTCAGTGAGAACATTTAATGGCATTGATGAGTGACTAACCCATCGATAATGTGCAGATGTGATAGGAGAGCCTGAGCTACGCACGTGAGACAGTCCTGCTGGAGCCAGGCGTATTTGAAAGAATGGGTGCTTCACTTATAAGAGGGGCTGAAAAACGTGTCAAGATGCGGGGTAACAACATGCAGCAGTCTCTGTATCGTCAGCTTCTGTTTGACAGGCAGAAAGGAATTAGAGGACAGATTGGATCATATCTCAATAGGCATTGGCTACCCGCCGTATTATAACAGGAACTTCTAGTTATAACCAATGCTTTTTTGTAGGAACATGTGACACCTCTTTAACACCCTGTACGTCAAATATCTTACAGCAATTCTCACGTAAAGCTTACTATAACAGACTTTCTTTACAATTGCTGAAGATTGCCTACAGAGGGATACTGAAATGGCTAAAAGAGGAGTACTGTTAAGTTATAAACCGTGATATCACGCCATCTGCTAGTTTCTGGGGCTGGCACCATTAATAGTGGACTCTGAGAGGTGTGAACTATGGAGCAAGCGTAATGGTACAATGTACATTGTACGGTGCGGTTGTTCTCATCGAAAATTCGGCCATTCTGCTAAACACGCTGCGTGCACTAAGCACGAGAAAAATGTACACCATCAGCTTTTATGTGGCTGGCTGCCAATCGGATACCGCATAGCAGCAGCATAGTGATGGCGGTCTCTGCAAACCTGTTTCAAAACACCCACTAGTACCAGGTATTACTTAGTCTCTTCTCTTATCTGGACAGTAGCGTCCCTGAGTCTCGCCATTCCTACACCGGGGCAGTGAGAACCACCTGCCAAGCGGAATACGCGTTGTCTATTGGACTATTTATAATTGCTGTGATATTGGAATGGAACCGGATGTCTGGGCTGCTATTCCTTTGATGTAATATTATACCAGCCTTCAGCTAGTGGAGCTCGGTCTTTTGGTGAGATGTGATTTACGCCAGTAGGACAAGTGTCTGAGAGCCACAGCGCAAGGGATTCACTAGTGGCGGGCACTGACGAGAATCCACTCCACGCTGTGCCAACTGTACCAGGTGTCGTCGGGCCGCGACACGTTCTTAGTATTGTTCGTGACCATAGAGGTCTGTGCTATCTCTCGAATTATAGCTTCCGTACTTCTATGACAGCGTCTAGAAGACCCACCAGGGGTGAAAAATATTGCATCATTATGCAATTTTAAGCCCTATTCCCGCTAATGCAGAAAATAATAATGAATTAAAGAGGGTACGCCTTTCTGCACGAGCACAATCTTCAAACATGTCTCACCACTGCTATTGCATTTTCAGGGTGTGTTTTCCTTCTGTTGCCATTATACTGATACACTACTCAAAAGAAGTAGCTTAACGTGACCTTGGGCGTCTGCCATGATCCATTGAGCAATGAGGACTGGATATGTTACCAAATTATACCTTTATGTTTCACAAATTAATGACAAAACAAAACATCATCAGATACGCTGTCGTTTACATAAAAAGAAGTGAAACGACCGACAGGTCATCATGGGTGCTTCTCATTGGGTTTCGAGAGGTTCAGTGAGGTGTATCCCCTCCGTGAGCGTTTATCACTGCCTGACACCTACGTGCCGGCCACTGTGGCCGAGCGGTTCTAGGCCCTTCAGTCCGGAACCACGCTCCTGCTACAGCCGCAGGTTCGAATCCTGCCTCGGGCGTGTGTGTGTGTGTGTGATGTCCTTAGGTTAGTTAGGTTCAAGTAGTTCTAAGCCTGGGGGACTGATGACCTGAAATGTTAGGTCCCATAGTGCTCAGAGCCATTTGAACCATTTTGAGCACCTACGTGGCAATTTGTGGGGCGCTCAACTGCGCGGATATCAGCGCCCGTACAAATGCCCAACCTTTGCTCAGTCCAATCTCGCCTCTTTCATGAATGATGATGAAAGGATGAGGACAACACAAACACCAAGGCATCTCGAAGCAGGTGAAAATCCCTGACCCCAACGGGAATCGAACCCGGGACCCCGTGTTCAGGAAGCGAGAACGCGACCACGAGGGACAGTTCTTGGACAGTCTGTAGTGGACGACCACGATCACGTCTGTCAAGCAAGTCCCTCTGTCGAGCAAGACCGACAGATTCACGATGAGGTTTAGGTCAACATTCAACGCCGGTCATTCCGTCACTCCAATGTCCAGGCTTCGCAAGACATCCCTCCTGGAATCAGAATGAATTCGTATCACTACCATATTCAGCAGCCAACGCATGGTCCCACAGGGTCTTTCTGTGTATTGCCTAGTGGTAAGGCGACAATGGGCAGCGAAAAGATCAACACGACATCACAGAACCTTGGAAAGCTTTCGACTTCCTGGACAACATTTGGCATCTTTTGTTCACCAAGTGTGTCTGCGCACGAACACGACCATCGCCTTACGTAACAGGACATCTGGACTTGTCTGTGAATAACGCAGTTGCCAGTTGACATGGAAACGGCAGAGCTGAAGGCGAGCTGCAAAGTGGGGTACTCACACAGGACATCTGAGGCGTAAGGTCCTTTCTCGCAATCTGTTAATTAGTCTGATCGAACAGTGGTCGTTATGAGATCGTCTCACAGAGCTGTGGCGGTATCTGTACGATGCTGCAACTAAGACGTGGCCAGATATCGTGCCTCACTTCGGGCTGTAATGCGTCGGGGATTTTGTCCAACTCGCCTTGTACACACTGTGACACCGGTACTCATTTCGTTCTGTGGGGTCACCCGACACTGTAATGCGTAACAGAGACAATAGATGGTGAATGATTTTAATTGTAATATATACAACATTTTCTTATTATTGTTTAGTTTACATACATATTTCACCTTTTCTTACATTATGTGTGCCCTGTGGCTGCCAATCAGACATAATTACTTTTTAATACATTATGGGAGTGACATTGATCAATGTGTTACAAATATTTAGTATCAAAAACAGTCTTGATCACAATTTATTTATTACTGTTATGTTACCAAATTGTGATCAAGACTGTTTTTGATAGTAAATAATCAGACATAAGTCCAAATTAATAAAATGAGTCAACTGCAACACAAGGATATTAGAACAATGTCTGAATTGAATTTCTATCTGGCATATAATGTTTAAACCGTATATTTTTGTAAAACAGTGGCATATGCCTCTTTTTTCATGCTTCCTTTCGGTCTAGTTGATCTATCTTGAGTTGTACTTGGCTTTCTTGTTTGCTAAATGTGTTACTTCTATGTTTAAAAAGACCTGTGGACATAGGTAAAATTTCGTGCGGTTTTCGTTTCGGAAGCTATTGGAGCTGGTTTGCTTTTGCCAGTGTGTGTTGTAATTTCATAACAGCCTTTGATGGCATTTTCCCATGATCATTATCGTACTTTGCATCTTACTGTGGCTCGGACACACTTTTCGCTGCACGTTTACATTTCGGATACGTTGTTGACTGTCGTTTCATTCAGCTGTTCTGTTTTCTACTGGTAACCACTAGGTATGAATTTGTTCGGGCGTTTCTCATTTTCTTAATTGTGTGTGTGTTTCTGTGTGTGTGTGTGTGTGTTTCTTTCTGTGTTAGAGAGAGAGAGAGAGAGAGAGAGAGGAGGGGGGGGGGGGGGGCGGAGATCAACTTTACTGGACCTCTGCCTCGGAGTTACGACTGTTCGAATCCTCCTTGTCTTTCATTGCCACTTATACTGTGGTTCTCTTGAACTTCTGCGTAATTTTCTGAGAATCACTTGCACCAAGCACCTGTAACAAGACTGGTTAACATTGATTGCTCTCTGCTAACTTTTGAAGTTGTATCCGTATGCGCGAAAGACCTTAGAATTTACGGCGCACTATTCTCATTTTTGTTGAAAGTAAATGGATGGTTTGCAGTTTGTCCATAACCTGCAGATACTGGACTGCATCCATTGACCTTTGCTAAGCATTTCAGTAACGAAAAACATGTATTAGATGAAATTTAAAGTAATGTTACTGTTTCACATACGGCGAAGAACTTCATGGAGCTTGTAGCTATTTAATATTATACAAAAGAACAAATTTCAACTATAAATGAACAAACCGAACAGAAAAGGTGGTGACACTTATTACAAAGGAAATACCTTGAGGTCCATTGGTCTGCAGCTATGTCTGTAGCTAGTATACATCAGCAATGTTTTACGGTAACGATTATTCACGATCCTTTGCCATTTTATTTTGTGAGTTCCTTGCATGGTTGTCTATAATTGTCAATCCGAGCATCTACGTCTACACTGCTAAACATCAGCCATAAATATCATGTCAATGACATCGGGTTCTCTTTTGATGAATGTATGTAATTCATACCGTTAACCCAAGCTCTAAGCATTTTTTGCATTTTTATCCAATTCTTGAAACATCACTTTCCCTTGAAATCTTTGTTTTCTTGACGTTTGAACAACAGGTGCCAGATAATAGCGCCTGACTGGCTCCGCTTGCAGATTAAGAACTAATTTAGACAGCACCTTAATGTGTTTTATATTTCCATTTCTAAAGTTCATGTTGGTTTACCGTGATTCAATTAACATTTGCCTTGAATAACCCACACTTTCACAGTGACAAGCCGGCCGAAGTGGCCGCGCGGTTCTGGCGCTGTAGTCTGGAACCGCGAGACCGCTACGGTCGCAGGATCGAATCCTGCCTCGGGCATGGATGTGTGTGATGTCCTTAGGTTAGTTAGGTTTAACTAGTTCTAAGTTCTAGGAGACTAATGACCTCACCAGTTGAGTCCCATAGTGCTCAGAGCCATTTGAACCATTTTTTTTTTTTTGAACCACAGTGACAGGCAGTATTAGACACCATGTCAAACCGTTGCACAGCTGCCAGCATGTAAACATTGACCTAGATGCATTAACATAGTGGGTACAGAACACAGATTTGGAGTTTATTCCATCTAAATAACAAACAAGTTTCGGCCGCTGGCAAAATATATTTTACCCTTAAGTTGAGAGAATCAGTTCCATGCCAAATCCTAATCGGTACAAAAATAACTTTTATTCTACTGTCAAATAATTTGGAGATAGTTCAGGTGCTGAGGTCATTTGCGCTCATTTGTGTACTAGGGCTTGACTCGGAAGTGGCCGTTCCAAGTTCTGACGCTGGAAGAAATTTTCACTGCCAGTAGTTGGTTTCGAAGTTCCTGACTGTCAGACTTTAAATCAAGCTCCTGGGTAAAACTAGAAAGCTCTCTGCCGCATCTCGTGTAATATGTGCAAGGGGTCGCGTTGACGGTGATTCGTCCGTCTTATTCGGGCATTAAGTTCAGTAAACACACAATGTATTACACACTTCGGGAAAGAAAGTTACTATCATATGCAAGGAAAGAAAATATTTCCAACTATGTGCTGAACTTCGTCTAACTGTCTATCAATCAACAATTCCATGCGACTCTCTTTCTCGCAGGAAAAACATCGAGAGGCAATCTAACTCGATGTAAATGTTCACGAATTCGTTGATTCATATTTTATGACTGCCCAGTCCATTCCACCGTACAATTTATGGTATTTAATTCATATAATCGATTTCGAAATTATGCAATATCATCTTCAGACGTGCTCATGGCAGTTCAGTTCAACCGAAATACTGAAGTTCATAAAGAGCTCCAAAAGCTCAATACATCACTTCATGTACTTCAGTGTTTGATGAGCTGAACTGCGACAATCAAGGCTGAAAATGAAATTGTGTGATTTCTAAATCAATAAATACATCAATAAATAAATACCATCAATAAAATAGCTGAATGGATTATACACGAACAGTACGTTAATGAAACATTGCTGCACGCACCTAAGATTCCATCCGTCAATGTGAATCACGTGAATTCAGTTACATATTTACACTTTCTTTTTCTTCCCTTGACTTGTTTGATGCGGCCTGCCTCTTCTGATCTAATGTCTTCGTCTGAGGGTAACACTTTCATCTAATGTCCTCAATTATCTGTTTGATACGTTCCACCCTCTGTCTTCCCCTACAGTTTTCAACATCTAAAACTCCCTATTGAACCATGCCCGTTATTTCTTACTGTCTTAACACATCTTCAGTCACTCTGTTCCTCTTTTCGTCAGTGTCTTCTATACGTTCCTCTCCTCGCCGTTTGTGCAGAGAACCTTCTCATTCCCTCAGACTTAAACTTCAGTATCCTTCTGTAGCACCACATTTCAGACTCATCGATTCTCTTCTTTTCCGGTTTTCCCACAGCCGATGATCCACTTCCCTACAATGCTGTGCCCGAACTGTAGTCCTTAGAAATTTTATTCCTAAAATTAACGCTGATATTTGATACTAGCAGATCTCTTTTGACCAGGAATACCTTTTTACTAGTGCTAGACTGATTTTTGTGTCCTCCTTTCTTCGAGCCTCACGTTTTACTTCGCTTCCAGGATAGTAGAAGTCCTTCACTTGGTCTACGTCGTCCACACTTTTGAAAGTAAGTTTATCCTGATGTCGTCTTTGTTACTCCTCGTTACTTTCGTCTTCGTTCGATTTACTCTCACTGCATATTCTGTGCTTAGTGGACCGTTCAGTCCCCTTGGTACGTCTTGTAATTTTTCGTCGCTTGCACTGAAGATAACAATGTCATCAGCGAATCTTATAACCTTCACTGCGCGACGACAACGGTGGTCTCATTGATGACAATGCCACTAAAACAGAGTTGTTAAACACGGTTTTCCGAAACTTCTTCAGCAAAGAAGACGAAGTAAATATTCCTGAATTCCAATCAGGAACAACTGCCAAGATGAGAAACATAGAAATAGATAACCTCGGTGTAGCAAAGCAGCTTGAATCACTTAATAATGGCAAGGCCTCCGGTCCAGATTATATACCAGACAGGTTCCTTTCAGAGTATACTGATACAATAGCTCCATATTTAGCTGTTATATACAACCGTTCGCTCACAGAAAGTTCCGTACCTAAAGACTGGAAAATTGCTCAAGTCACACCAATACCCAGAAAGGGAAATAGGAGTAATCCGCGGAATCACAGGCCCATATCACTAACGTCGATTTGCAGTAGTATTTTGAAACATATACCGTGTTCAAACATTATTTACCTCGAATAAAACGATTTTTGACACACATCACTGATTCAGAAAACATCTTTCTTGTTAAACACAACAAGCTCTTTATATCCATGAAGTAATGAGTGCTATCGACAGGGGATGTCATATTGATTCCATATTTTTAGATTTCCAGAAGGCTTTCGACACCGTTCCTCACAAGCGTCTTCTAAGCAAACTGCGTGTCTATGGAATACCACCTCAGTTGTGCGACTGGATTCGTGATTTCCTGTCAGAAAGGACACAGTTCGTACTAACAGACCGAAAGTCATCGAGTAAAACAGAAGCAATATCTGGCGTTCCCCAAGAAAGTGTTACAGGTCCTCTATTGTTCCTGATGTATATTAACGACATAGGAGACAATCTGAGCAGCCGTCTTAGATTGTTTGCAGATGATGCTGTCATTTACCGTCTTGTAAAGTCATCAGATGACCAAAAAGAATTGCAAATTGATCTAGAGAAGACATCTGTATGGTGCAGAAAGTGGCAATTGACCCTGACTGAAGAAAAGTCTGAAGTTATTCACATGAGTACTAAAAGAAATCCGCTAAATTTCGCTTACGCTATATGTCACACAAATCAGAAGGCCGTTTATTCAGCTAAATACTTAGGGATTACAATTACAAATAACCGAAACTGGAACGATCACATAGATAATGTTGTGGGTAGAGCAAACCAAAGACTGCGATTCTTTGGCAAAACACTTAGAAGGTGCAACAGGTCTACTAAAGAGACTGCTTACACCACGCCTGTCCGCCCTGTTCTGAAGTACTGCTGTGCGGTGTGGGATTCGCATCAGGTGGGACTGACGGATGACATCGAAAAAGTTCAAAGTAGGGCGGCTCGTTTTGTATTATCACGAGATAGCGGAGATAGTGCCACAGACATGATGCGTGAATTGGAGTGGCAATCATTAAAACAAATGCGTTTTTCGTTGCGGCGGGATCTTCTCATGGAATTTCATCACCTGTTTTCCCCTCCGATTGCGAAAACATTCTTTTGGCACCCACCTAGATAGGGAGAAATGATCATCACGACAAAATAAGAGAAATCAGGGCTCGCATAGAAATATTTACGTGCTGGTTTTTCCCTCGCGCCGGTCGATAGTGAAACGGTAGAGAGACAACTTGAAGGTGGTTCATTGAACCCTCTGCCAGGTACTTTACTGTGAATAACAATCACATAGATGTAGATGTAGATGATATTAATTTAACCTGAATTTTATTGCCAGTTCTGAACCGTCCTTTTACTTCCGTCATTGCTTCTTAGCTGTAGAAATTAAAACGAACGCTTCGTTCTTGGTCGTTTATTCTTATTGTTTCTTCTTGGTTAATAATACATAAGTATACAACCTGTCTTTGTCTACAGTATACAACACCTCGCCTTCTTTTACCAAAACAGTGACTTCTGCTGACAGTCATTGCCCATAGAGTGTGGACAGAGGAAGATTAGATATAAGACGTGGACCTCTCTCACGTGATGAACACATAGAATTTCATGCAAGAGAAAATAGCTTCCTGAGTTGGTGTACAAAGTCAAAACAGAAGTCAGCTATTGAACCGTGATGCAAAATTATCTGTAGGAAAACTCCTATCCATTCCCTCCCGCGCCGGCCGCGGTGGCCGAGCGGGTCTAGGCGCTTCAGTCCGGAACCGCGCTGCTGCTACGGTCGCAGGTTAGAATCCTGCCTCGGGCATGGATGTGTGTGTTGTCCTTAGGTTAGTTGGGTTTAATTAGTTCTAAGTCTAGGGGACTGATGACCTCAGATGTTAAGTCCCATAGTGCTTAGAGCCATTTGAACCATTTGAACCGTTCCCTCCCGCGGCCACTCTAGATCACAGTAACGTCTGCGACAACGATCCAGTTGATGCGAAATTGTAATTTATTGATCATAATGAGAATATTATTCTGTATAAATTGTGATTGATTACTTCCGTTGTTTTCGTAATGAAAGATAAACTACGTTCAAAACGTTTACCTTACTGTAACTATTTCATTACATTTTAATGTAATATTTAAAAAGAATATTCCAATGTCATTGATGAAAATTTGCTGTCATATCATCGATAGAAACTGACGAATCCGTAGCGTGAAACTGTATGGTAGTACGTAAGAAATTAGCATTTTCATTTGCTGACTTTTTTCATACACTATCGTAAGAATCCATACACTGCATAAGGTGTTGAAATCTACAAGTTTGAAGTACCAAACAGCGGTGTAGAAGATACGTTCGCAGTGAGACCCTCAGTGATGCACATTTAGACCAGGTATGTTGTCATACACGGACCTGTCCCAACTAAAACAAAGACAGAGAGAAAGAATGCCTGAGCGAGAAAGTGATCATCCCAGGTGCAGAATGTCTTTCAAAGATATGAAACAGATTAATTTTAGACTGGACGCCCAACAGGGCAATTTTTGGATAGTTGTTTCCCAGCATAGCTACATTCTTCTCTATATTTTCCGTTCGGCCTCTGTTTATCTTCAGTAGTAGAAATAGAGTGTATTAAATTAGTTACAACTCCACAAAAGTAAGGCAAAGTAACGGAATATGGTTTGTAACAGTACTTTAATGCATGCTATTGATTTATGTCTCAAATTCAATCAGTGTGAAGACCTAGAGCCGAGGTTATGAGTAATGAGAGACCCAGAAAGCCTCGCATAACATTACTTCTGTAAAACACTGAAGTAAGTCATAGACGATGGAGTCGTCCATCGAAGCAACGGAAACTAGTGCAGGGGATTTTGGTTTGAGGAATAATGTGATTTTGAGTATTCATCATAATTTGCTTGAGCAATAAATACATTTTGAGGATTCTGCCTAGGGCAGTACCCAATCACTTGCTTTCTTGTCTTAATTCACACATGTTTCGCCTTACAGTGTCGTCAGTCAGACCTATTTTGTGGGAAATTTTATCCTCTTTATTTTCATAACCAATCCATTTTTCCTCAGACTGCTCCGTTTCCGAGATATAAGCAAAAAGCTCAAGAAAGTCCCTTTTTTCAAGTTTTTACCCATTTACAGACCGAAAATTTTGTGAAACTTACAACATTCGGATTCAGTTTCCTCGAAAACATATAGAAAGCTTGTGAAATAACTTCTACAAAACTTTTCGCTATTTGACCTTTCTTAGCACCGTTTGTACGTCCAGTGTACTGTAGCTTGTAGAAATTGTATAAATATGTCTCCTTATTAATTAACTGTTCGATTTATTTTGGTTTGTGGTGATATTTTCTTTCAACGAACTTGTGTCGGGTGTTGCCCATCATCAGCGGTATCTGTTTTACACAAATTTGTAGTACATACATTGTAATTTTATATATCTGTGATTTTTCAGTTCATTGTAATTTGACTTCCCTTGTACGTATTTGTCTCTAGCATATCCCAGTGACAATATTTCATAACGATCACGTAATAATACAATTATATCATTTATATATACGTATACATAATCGATATAGGCGGTCTTTAAGATACACACACAGTTGTCGTTGGCAATCCCTATTCTTGCAAAGATTATTTTTGGTGTACATCATACAATCCACATAATGCTACTTCTGATCTGTATTACCTTTGTTAGCAGAACAAAACAATAAGTTTTCGTTTGAGTATACTAACTTATTTTTCGATACATTTTTGTTTTTAGGTCGGTCTGTTCTTTTAAAAAAATACCGGGATGTTTCGTCATCATTGTGAAAATTTCCATTTCTTCCGAAATGTTTAGTGAATAAAAAGAAAAGAAAAAAAGGTCTGAAAAACATCTTAACCAAACTGGTACGAACCTGTTTTCATTTAGTGCACACGTGAAAGAACAAAACCACCCTGTCATTGTCAGGAAAGAATGACAGTCAGTCCTACATATCACCGCAAAAGGCAGTTTCCTAAATATTTTGGAGGAAATGGACATTTTCACATAGGCCTATACAACGAAACACACTGATATTATTTCAAACAAACATGCCGATGTAAAAAACGTAAAAATCACTACAAAATTTGTTAGTATATAGTCAAAATTAAAATAACACTTTTAAAAAAAATCGAAAAATCGTCTGTATTATTTACCAAATTTCGTTAAGATTTGTTCTATAACAGTAAAAAAACACATATTGCCCATTTTATTGACTCTCCTGGTGTAATTTACGGGTTAACGTGCACTTGGCGTCCAAAAAACTGAAGTGGTTCAGTCTTTGTATGCATATGACGCTTGGTGAAGTGAAGCATCACTGTTTTCGTAGTTAGAATTGCGTATTACGAAAATGGATCATATACAAGCACAGTAGACCCTCAAATTAAATGCCACAATGTTGTTTCCACGTCTCGCCCACACACACGGAGTCACACTCTCTCAGAATTTCCATAACCGTGTAGATATTTTATGCGGTGCATCACTTAAGACACGCAAGAATAACTACGAAATCAATAATGCCTCACGCCATCAAGCACCATTTCAGGGGAAAGAAAATAATGCATCATGTTCTGCAGCAGGAACATGTAACCGAAATTACTGAATGACTAATAAAACCAATGTATTTTAAACATGTCAAATTTCTAAAAAAGCTTATTAACAGTGCTCTTACTGTCCCTTCGAGACGATGGCAGCACTCAACGTAGCACTGCATCAAAGCAGATAGAGATGTACAGTTAATTCATTAATTTATCTAGTTTGTATGTTTTATACAATTAAAATACTTCCAGCGCCTATACTGACTCTGGGGTTAGTGCCTGCTTCAGAAAGAACGCCACCAGACGTCGCTAAGTATTTCAGCGTTTCTGGAAAACAGTTCGTAAATAAAAAGCCTATTCACACAAGAGCAATTTGTGAATAATTAAAAAAACATGCGTGTTTGAGTTTGCTACTATCGAGCGGTAGTCATCAGCAGAAGTAATATTAATACAGAATGCATGTATACTTTGCAGTTGTATGTATGAATGTTAGTTCCCCATCCCCTTCTGAACCACTGAACCGATTTTAATCAAACTTGGTACACGTATCACTTACTGTCTGTAAATAATCGCTGTAGAGGTAAGAATCACCTACCTATCAAAGTTGTGGTAGTGAAAAGGAAGTATAGCCCACAATGAGCGAATACCAACAATTTATTCTTCCTACGTATATATGAGAATGAGAGCAGTTAATGACTTGCAACAACCTTTAAACGTAATTTCAAACTTCTATGATACTTTTTCTCGCTGGCAAGCCCCACAAAATGGTGAAAGGAAAATATTTTGTCTCTGACTAAATTTTCGTTGTTCATCAATAAAACTGCCATATCAGGCATGACGTTTCACGTTATTTCCTCTTTACTGCTAACCGTATTCGTGACTTGCTTTGCAGATAGTATTCACATATAGTACTGAAAGTGTCTACTAAACTACATTATTTTACGACTCATAGTTCAGGGGATATATCACGTCAAAAACACTGAGATGCTTGAAAAACTATCTCATCCTAAACCCCTGGATCGATTTAAACTTGATACTCATATTACTTACTATCTGGAAAGAAATAATGTGTGGATAAGAACCAGAAATTTCCCATTAGGCTGAGGATGTTATCGTAAAGAGAGAACAGGGGAAGGAAGAGTGGACAGACAGAGGGGGAGTAGGACAAAGAGGGGGAGGAGGACATAGAAAGACAGGGAAGAGGAGATAGAAGAGGTGAGGAGGAGATAGAGGGAGCAGGAGTGGATAGATTTAGAGGTGAGAGGAGAAAATGGACAGAAGGGAAGAAGTAGATAGGGCAGGGATGAGCAGATTGACAGAGGGAGTGGTAAGGAGCAAATGGACAGAGAAAGAGGAAAGTAGCAGATGAAAACGGAGAGAGGGACAGGGGTAGATGGACAGTGTGACGAATGGAGGAGGTGGACAGAGGGGTAGAGGGGAAAAGAAGATGAATATAATGGGAGGGGAAGGAGAGGGACAGAAAATGAGGGAAGGAAGAGATGGACCAATAGAACTGCAATAAATACGTATCCAGGCAACGGTGAGTATCCAGCTAATATTGAGTAAAAATGAATCACAGTATCTTAAATGGCACTTGAGTGCGGCATTTGCGAACTGTGTGAAAGGATTAAAGATTGATCACAAAGATTTATTCTTATGAACAGAGTACCTTTGGATCTATTTTGTCCAAACAGAATTTACAAATTTCTAATTGCAAGAATCTCAGAGCGATTACGACGGAGTTAAAATAGTGGTCGCTACGAGACAAACGGTAACGGTAGGTGGACTTGGATGAGAGCTGCAGTGCATTCTACTGGGCGCTGATCAGGTTGCTATCGGTGCGGCCGTAAACTCACTGCAGGCGGCTGTCAGCGCCTCGTGGGTAGGCCTACTACAGGCGGCTGGCATATCCAAGGCGACGCGTATGTGGTGGACAGTGATGTCTCGAGCACAAGTGTCTTTTTTCCAATCCCGTCAAGATGCCGTCCAGGACGATTATTTTCACGTTCTCAACAGTTCTCTTCCGTGACATGACCTCTTGGTTACCTACGATTTTTCTTCCAATCAGTCAAACTTATTGTTCACCATACTTGTGAATCACCTATATTTCCCATGGCCACACACAGACATTACTGTAGGTGGCATTAATTCACTGGACGAGCTTCATGTCGACAGTTAAAAATAGATATCGTGTGTTCTGCCCATTTCTCACCCTCCTCCTCCTCCTCCAACTCCTGCTCCTCCTCTTCCTATGCTAAAATCTGCTTCCACTTCACTTGTTGGCAGGAGAGCTGTAGACTCGGAAGTTTTCACCTCTGCTGTCAACGTTGAATCTCCCCCATATGGTACCATCGATGTGGTAGTTGAGCAGGTCACTAGAAAGATCGTTTCTGCGGTGGAAAACACGAACCCTTGTTCTTTAGGGTGCCTCCAGCGAAAGTCAGTACCTTGGTGGTCGCCGGATATCGCTGAGGTTATTAAAGAGCGTCGGCGAGCTCTACAGCGGCATGAGCGGCACCCTTCCCTAGAGCACCCAGCGAAAGTCAATACCTTGGTGGCCGCCGGAAATCGTTGATGTCATTAAAGAGCGTCGGCGAGCTCTACAGTGACTTGAGCGGCACCCTTTCCTTGAGTACCTTACAGCTTTCAAATGGCTCCGTACCCACGTTCGCCAGTTTATAAAAAGACGGAAACAGGCGTGTTGGGAGAGGTACGTGTCGACCATTGGGTGCCATATGTCACCTTCCCAAGTCTGGACGAAGATCAGACGTGTCTGTGGGTACCAATCCCCATCAGGTGTTACTGGCATTAACATTAATGGCGTATTATCTACCGACGCAAATGCAATTGCCGAGCCTCCGTGTCAGATAATTATCTTCCAGCATTTCGCATCCTCAAACAGCGGATGGAAAGGAAAGCATTCTCGTTCACTGAAAGTCACAGTGAACCCTATAATGCTCCATTTACAGAGTGGGAGCTCCTCAGCGTCCTTGCACATTGCCCCAACACAGCTCCTGGGCCACATCGGATCAAAAGTCAGATGATGAAATGTCTGACTACAGCCGACATCTCCTTGTCATCTTCAACCGGATCTGGTGCGATGGCTTCTTTCCATAGCAATGGTGGGAGAGCACCATCATTCCAATGCTCAAACCCGATCAAAACACACTTGATGTGGATAGCTGCCGGCCCATCAGACGCACAAACGTTCTTTGTAAGCTGTTAGAACGTATGGTAAGTCAGCGATTGCGTTGGGTCCTAGAGACACGTGGCCTAATGGCTCCATGAGAGGGCGATTCCCGCCAGGGTCGCTCTACCATCGATAATCTAGTTTCCCTCGAGTCTACCATCCGAAAAGCTTTTGCAGGCGCCAACACCTGGTTGCCGTCTTTTTGATTTACGTAAGCTTATGACACGACCTGATCACATCATACCCTTGCCACGTTGTATGAGTGAGGTCTCTGGGGCCCGCTCCCGATTTTTAAACTTACATTCGCTCCGTACTTTCCGTGTCGGTGCCTAGCATAGTTCCCCCGATATCCAGGAGAA
The DNA here is from genome assembly GCF_023864345.2 of Schistocerca serialis cubense. Lineage (NCBI taxonomy): Eukaryota > Metazoa > Arthropoda > Insecta > Orthoptera > Acrididae > Schistocerca > Schistocerca serialis. The sequence continues at coordinate 495,772,109 of NC_064638.1, forward strand.
TGGTGTCCCGCAGGGCTCTGTATTGAGTGTATCTCTATTTTTAGTGGCCATTAACGGTATAGCAGCAGCTGTTGGGCAGTCGGTCTCACCTCCTCTGTATGCAGACGACTTCTGCATTTCGTACTGCTCCTCCAGTACTAGTGTTCCCGAGCGACGCCTACAGGGAGCCACCCACGAGGCGCAGTCATGGGCTCTAGCCCACTGCTTCCAGTTATCAGTCGTTAATTCGTGTGTCATGCATTTCTGTCGCCGTCGCACCGTTCATCCAGAACCAGAACTTTACCTTAATGGCGATCCACTCACTGCAGTGGAGACTTATCGATTCTTAGGACTGGTTTTCGGCGTCCGATTAACTTGGCTACCTCACCTTCGCCAGCTTAAGCAGAAGTGCTGGCAGCACCTCGACGCTCTCCGCTGCCTGAGCAACACCAACTGGGGTGCATCGCTTTACACTGCTACAGCTCCACAGAGCCCTTGTTAAATTCCGCCTTGACTATGGGAGTCTGGTTTACGGTTCGGCGGCGCCCTCAGCGTTGCGTTTCCTCGACCCAGTGCACCACTGTGGCGTTCGCCTAGCGAGAGCTTTTAGAACGAGTATGGTGAACAGTGTCCTGGTGCAGGCCGGAGTCCCTCCATTGAAGGTTAGGCGTGCACAACTGCTCGCCAGTTACGTTGCACATGTCCGTAGTTCTCCTGCGTATCCGAATCACCGTCTCCTTTTCCCAACCACGGCAGTTCATCTCCCGCGTCGGCGGCCCAGGTAGGGCTTACGATTGCGGTTCGCGTCCGATCCCTTTTGTCTGAAGTGGAGTCCTTCCCATTACCACCTCTCCTCGAGGTACATTCACGTATACCTCTATGGTGTACTCCTAAGTCGCGGGATTCTTCTGGCTCTTTCACATGGCCCAAAGGACTCGATCAACCCTGCGGCTCTCCACTATCACTTCCTCTCGATTCTCGAGGTGTACCGCTGCCATGAAGTGGTTTACACCGACGGCTCGATGGGTGATGATCACGTAGGCTTTGCGTATGTTCATGGAGGACATACTGAACAGCACTCCTTGCCAGATGCCTGCAGTATTTTCACTGCAGAGCTGGCGGCTATATCTCGTGCTCTTGAGCACGTCCGCTCATCCCCTGGCGAATCATTTCTCGTGTGTACTGACTCCTTGAGCAACCTACAAGCTATCGACCAATGATATCCTTTGGTAGCGTCCATTCAGGAGTCCGTCTATGCCCTGGAACGGTGCCGTCGTTCAGTGGTGTTTGTGTAGACCCCAGGACACGTCAGAATCCCAGGCAACAAACTTCCTGACAGGCTGGCCAAACAGGCTACGTGGAAACCACTACTGGAGATGGGCATCTCCGAAACTGACCTGCGTTCTGTCTTACGCCGCAGAAGGCCTGGAGTTTGGTCCCTCCACCCCTCTTTTCAACCAACAAACCAACTAAATACCAATAATACGCAACGACTAGTAGCATTTCATAGTAAGTGTACTATATTACGTAATTCTCCGTAATTCTGTCTTGTCCGATGTTCACATAATCTGGAACATATTTAATAACTGTTCTCTACTGATTACTTTTCAAATGATGCCGTAGAAACTTTCAGTCGTCGAATCAGCTGTTAGTCTATAATAACATTACGTAGAAACGTGTTCATAATATCATTTACTGAATACAACTTGATATCATCAAATTACTTTGACTACAAGGGCACCAGCTTACTTTTGTCATAAAAGTATAAATTGGGTTTCCATTACTTTTGGTTTGAACCGACTGTCTGCAGTAGTAGTTACAATAATTACTTAATTAAACATCAACTGTAAATTTAACAGAATATGATTTCTTTTAACCATTCCTTTCACTCGTGACTTTCTCGAAAGTTATGGTGAAAAGGATAGGATTCTGCGGATGGTCAACGACTTGGGATAACATAGTTCCACTGGTAAGCTTTGTGCTTTGTCTAAACACACTCTAAAAGTTCCAACAATCTTAATATTACTCTGGCATGCCTATTACACCAGCCAAAAAATACTGACTTTATTTTATTTTGCAAAGAGTTGTTTGTGGTGCGATGTAATGCTTATTATGACATTCATTATTGACAACAGGCTGTTCTTGAATAGCTAGCAGACTGAATAAATTAGGTCCACGTGGTATTCTCCATTAATTCCAAAATTACCTTCCTACCACGTATGGGGCTCATGCATGTGCTCGTACACTCATTTGCCTAGCCACATATTAAAACAAAATTTTCAGTGCAATCTTCATTCAGCATTTGCGCGGTGACACATGTCTGTATCACACTATAAATACTTCGCAACCCCACTCTGCTCTCACTTGCACAACTGCGTGCGCTCGCGCCAATGATGTTATTGTTATATTGTAGGTATTCTTTGTGTTGCGTAAAATGCAGATACCCTGACACATCCAGCGTGTTTACTACATTATTTGACATAATTATATCCTACTTATTCTTTCAATCTGCAGTGCATTTTCATAACCATTAACAACCAACAAAATTCATAAATACATAAATAGTTACAAAAAATTGTTTTAAACTCATGATATATAGTAGCAAAAAATTAGGTGAGGAGCTGGGTTGTAGTGTTACACACGCCCCCGTTTCGTTTGTTTGTATTCTAAATTATACATTCAATGGAACGTCCAACCATGCAACACAGTGACCGGCGTTATTCGTATTTCATTGGTAAAGATCAAGAAATAAAATATAATTATCTTTGTACTACACTTCTGAGCAAACAGCTTGAATTATTAACAGAAGATATATCTGTGTGTTGTGTTGTGTAGAGCATGTAATAATTAATGATTTATACAGACAAATCCATGAAACAACATCCATCAATTATCATTATCCTAACAGATTCTGTGTAGCTGTTACATACATTATAGCTAGTGTCACAGTTTTATTACTCTTTCCATAGAAAAATCCTGAAATTTATTTACGTAATCGTAACACCGTTATGTACTTAACAGGTAAGGCAAATTTTACATTTCTGACTTTCATTGGACCATTATCCACCGTATCGATTTTACATGAATTTCATCTTCCTAGGAAGAAAGGTAACTAGTAGTTAATTACCACCAAGTGAACTCTATCCATCTCTTTAATACTTCTGTAGTAGCATGTTTATTACACTTCAAATCGTTCCGTACGCATGCTCCCAGATATTTTACAGAAGTAACTGCTACCAGTGTTTATTCCGCTATCATATAATCATACAATAAAGGATCCTTCTTTCTATGTATTCGCAATACGTTACATTTGTCTATGTTGAGAGTCAGTTGCCACTCCCTGCACCAAGTGCCTATCCGCTGCAGATTTTCTTGCATTTCGCTGCAATTTTCTAATGCTGCAACTTCTCTGTATACTACAGCATCATCCGCGAAAAGCCGCATGGAAATTCCGACACTATCTACTAGGTCATTTATATATATTGTGAAAAGCAATGGTCCCATAACACTTCCCTGTAGCACGCCAGAGGTTACTTTAACGTCTGTAGACGTCTCTCCATTGAGAAGAATATGCTGTGTTCTGTTTGCTAAAAACTGTTCAATCCAGCCACACAGCTGGTCTGATATTCCGTAGGTTCTTACTTTGTTTATCAGGCGACAATGCGGAACTGTATCGAACGCCTTCCGGAAGTCAAGGAAAATGGCATCTACCTGGGAGCCTGTATCTAACATTTTCTGGGCCTCATGAACAAATAAAGCGAGTTGGGTCTCACTCGATCGCTGTTTCCGGAATCCATTTTGATTCCTACAGAGTAGATTCTGGGTTTCCAAAAACGACATGATACGCGAGCAAAATCATGTTCTAAAATTCTACAACAGATCGATATCAGAGATATAGGCCTTTAGTTTTGCGCATCTGCTCGACGACCCTTTTTGAAAACTGGAATTACCTGTGCTCTTTTCCAATCATTTGGAACCTTCCGTTCCTCTAGAGACTTGCGGTACACGGCTGTTAGAAGGGGGGCAAGTTCTTTCGCTTACTCTGTGTACAATCGAATTGGTATCCCGTCAGGTCCAGTGGACTTTCCTCTGTTTAGTGATTTCAGTTGCTTTTCTATTCCTTGGACAGTTATTTCAATGTCAGCCATTTTTCTTTTGGAAAAAGGTGTTTAGTATTTCAGCTTTATGTGTGTCATCCTCTGTTTCAATGACATTATTATCCCAGAGTGCCTGTATATGCTGTTGCCATCCACTTACTGATTTAACGTAAGACCAGAACTTCCTAGGATTTTCTGTCAAGTCGCTACATAGAATTTTACTTTCGAATTCACTGAACGCTTCACGCTTAGCCCTCCTTACGCTAACTTTGACGTCGTTTAGCTTCTGTTTGTCTGAGAGGTTTTGGCTGCGTTTAAACTTGGAGTGAAGCTCTCTTTGCTTTCGCAGTAGTTTCCTAACTTTGTTGTTGAACCGCGGTAGGTTTTTCCCGTCCCTCACAGTTTTACTCGGCACGTATCTGTCTGAAACGCATTTTACGATTGCCTTGAACTTTTTCCATAAACACTCAACATTGTCAGTGCCGGAACAGAAATTTTCGTTTTGATCTGTTAGGTAGTCTGAAATCTGCCTTCTATTACTCTTGCTAAACAGATAAAGCTTCCTCCCTTTTTTTATATTCCTATTTACTTCCATATTCAGAGATGCTGCAACGGCCTTATGATCACTGATTCCCTGTTCTGCGCTTACAGAGTCGAAAAGTTTGGGTCTGTTTGTTATCAGTAGGTCCAAGATGTTATCTCCACGAGTCGGTTCTCTGTTTAATTGCTCGAGGTAATATTCGGATAGTGCACTAAGTATAATGCCACTCGATGCTCTGTCCCTACCATCCGTCCTAAACATCTGAGTGTCCCAGTCTGTATCTGGTAAATTGAAATCTCCACCTATGACTAAAACATGTTGAGGAAATTCGTGTGAAATCCACTCCAGATTTTCTTTCAGTTGTTCTGCCACTAATGCTGCTGAGTCGGGAGGTCGGTAAAAGGGGACAGTTATTAATCTAGCTCGATTGCTGAGTATAACCTCCACCCATAATAATTCACAGGAACTATCCACTTCTACTTCACTACAGGATAAAGTACTACTAACAGCGACAAACACGCCACCACCGGTTGCATGCAATCTATCCTTTCTAAAAACCGTCTGTGCCTTTGCAAAAATTTCGGCAGAATTTATCTCCGGCTCCCCCCCCCCCACCCCCACCCCCCACCCACCCCTTCCTCCGACTCGAGCTTTTAAGATAAGACGTCAAAAATTTTAAAAAATCAGTTTTTCAAAAATATGTTCATTTTGTATCGCACATGCTTCTGAATAGTTTGATACATAAAACACATGTGTTCGAGGAAGTGTAAGACATGTTATCTGGTCTTAAGTGTGCCAAAGTACAGTGCCACGCCTTTTCACATAGCTTTTTTCTATCACATATCACTGTATTTCGCTCAGTGGAATTCAGATGTGTATAGATTTTGTAATGGAAACCATAAAATCTATATTCAGGACAGTGGAAATTAGAGTGTCCACTGGTGCCTCTCATACTTCCAGTCGGTTGGTTTGACGTCATACCCCACTTAAAAAGTACAATTAATACTGGGTGGGATTATTTGTGACCAGGAGAATAAGAACTCTCCAGAAAATTTGTTCTCCTTATTGCCTATTAGCTAATAACTTTCTCTTTTGTGTGACATAAAACTAAATATAGGGAACATAAAACCCGTAAAGTCAAGTGACAAGTAAGACAGTGCACATTTCTTCAACCTTTACGTCCCAGCATTTTTTTCGCTCTAACCTTTCTACAGCTTTACAGGGTGTGCTTTCCTGTCTGCGAAAGATTCTATTGGCTCAAATGGCTCTGAGCACTATGGGACTTAACATCTATGGTCATCAGTCCCCTAGAACTTAGAACTACTTAAACCTAACTAACCTAAGGACATCAAACAACACCCAGCCATCACGAGGCAGAGGAAATCCCTGACCCCGCCGAGAATCGAACCCGGGAACCCGGGCGTGGGAAGCGAGAACGCTACCGCACGACCACGAGATGCGGGCAAAAGAATCTATTAATTCACCAAAGTTCGTCTAATGTTTTGCTACATGAAAAGTCAAAATGTCGTTGTCTAATACTGAAAAAGCTGTTAATACGAATAGTACCGAAGATTGCTGATTGCCAAATCAGCAAGATTGCTTTGGCACAAATGGTTGTTTTTATCTACCTCATTTACATAAATAACACGACAGAATATAATCCACGAGCTACCAACATCAAATGCCTATTACATGCAAAAAGTTTTATGTTATGAAATAGTTCCACGTCTCATTCGTACGCTCCAGTTTCTCAAGCATGAGATCAAAAATTAGTAGTGGAACGAAATTTTTATATAAATTTTGAATCGTCATATTCTTCGATACAATTTGTGTGATGTTCCCGTTTCTTCTCCTTCCTTGTGTCAGCAAACAATCCTGTCTTCACTAATTCTGTAACTATTCCTGTCATTGTCAAAACTTATTCTACCGTTAACTTCACTAACCCTACAAGAATCACCGGTTTAGTTACCCCGCGTATCATTTCCGGTTACGCGTTATTACATGTTCGTACAATGCGTTTTACGCGCTATTGCAAGAATAGAACTTGAACGGTTGCTAACCGGTTTCTGTACAACTACCCGTTAGTAGTATAGCGATCTGGTAAAAATTTTCTATCAAAATTCCATTTTCTTGCATACATCGAGAAGGTTGATACATAATCTTTCTTACCTGTTACTCCTGTTAGTTGTTTATTTCCACTCCGGCAGTCTGAATTGATGAATTTCGCTAATAATTATAACAATGCCTATCATTCGCACAATCAATAACAAAACAAACTGCGATTGGTATTCACCCCTTCGGGTTTATTCGTCTCAGATCGTACAGCCCCGACCCCTTTTGTTTTGCGGGAAGCTTTTTATTTCTTAATGCGACGGGGAGTCCGCTGCTAGAGGCATCACGTACACTGTACACGCATTCAAAAATCAACTTACGATTCGTTCAGAAATAAACTTAGAATTTGTTCAGATATGTTCAAAAACCAACAGGGATACGTTTTAATTCATGTGAATAATCGACAGACCATCCTGCGCTGGATTGTAGATGATTTATGAATCAAGGATTCTTCTTCAAGAATATGAATTTGGCGCCCCAGAAAATTTTCGCCCGTGGCAGATACCCCGGATTGCTTCCCCTATCGCCGGGCCAGATTTAAAACCTGATCATTATCGCTTGCATGTTTACTGTGTACAACGACGATCGGAAGGTAAAAAATGGATAACTGGTTTCTTTGTAGTCTGCCATAATTCTGTATGCCAAAATTGTTTTAATGAATTTAGATTGCTGAATAAAAACGGTCGCCAGCTCCAAAACGAACTTAAGCTAAACTTGGTAAATGACTACAATGACTCTGAAATCACGCAAATGCTGGGCTAGATTGATAATGCAGCAACTGATCAAAATACACTCACGTGAGCATAGATGTAAAGAACTCACGTAACATAAAAACTACAGGCTTTAATCTGGAAAGCAATGCTGTTAATTATACTCACGAAAACCACTTATGAGCAACGACTAACAACATTTCATAGAAACTGTACTGTATTACGTAATTAAAGACAATGCTGTCTGTTTGGATGTTCCCATCTACATCTGTAACTACATATATACTCTACAAACCGCTGAGAGGTGCATGGCAGAGGGTACGTCCCATTGTACCAGTTATTAGGGTTTCTTCCCGTTCCGTTCACGTATGCAGTGCGGGAAGAATGATTGTTTGAATGCCGCTGTGCGTGCGGTAATTATTCTAATCTTAGCCTCACGATGCCTTTGTGACCGATATGAAGGGTATTGTAGTATATTCCTAGAGTCATCACTTAAAGCCGGCTCTTAAAACTTGCAAATTGACTTTCTCGGGACAATTTCCCTCTATCGCAAGAGTCGTCAAGCTCAGTTCCTTCAGTATATCTGTGACACTCTGCCACGGGTAAACATAACCTTTCTCCATTCGTGCTGCCCTTTCCCGTACACGGTCAATATACCCTCTTAGTCCTATCTGGTAAAGGTCCCACACATTTGTATGATATTCTAGAAGTAGTCGCACGAGTGACTTATAAGTAGTTTCCCTTATGGACTGATTTCACTTCACCAGTATTCTACCAATAAACCGAATTCTGCAACCCGCTTTAAGCACGACTGAGCATATGTGATCATTTCTTTTCATATCTCTACAAAGTGTTACACACAGATATTTCTATGAATGGACCGATTCCAGCTGTGACTCGTTGATGTTATAGTTATAGGATTCTGCGTCTTTCAATTTTGTTAAGTACGCCATTATACATTTCTGAACATTTAAAGCAACTGGCACCATTTTGAAATTTTTTTAAGATCTGACTGAATATTTATGCAGCTTCTTTCAGACATTACTTCATCATAGATAACTTCGTAATCGGCAAAAAGTAAAAAAATTATGAGTTAAATTCTTTAGCTGCAGATCTCAGTGATCAGTGTTCTGTGGATGAACTCGGGAAAGGTCAAATGATTCGGAGACGACGGGAAACATCACCCAGCAAATTTTATAGCAGCATGCAGAGATGGTTTTATAAAGGGAATATCTGACGAGGCGAACATAAAATTCGTGAAAAGACATTTGGAAGGCCAGAAGCAATCGTGAGCAAATATACACAGTGATACGTTCACTACCTACGAAATTTTGAAAGCAGTTTCTCGAACAAGTTCTGGAGTGAAGCGAAGTAAACGCGACTGCAAAATGAGATTCTGAACGGGCCAACATTCCAATACCGGAACGGGTCGATGCGAGTATTTTGAAAACGTGAACTTGCGAGATTAATGCATGTGAAACGTCCTTTGAGAGAGTGCTTAGCGAAATTACGACGTTGAAAAGGCGGTTACCGGAAAAATTGCTGTGGGATCTAGTGCACAGTCCTAGCAACTAAATAGACGAATTTTTGGACTTTGTAGAAAAATTAGAACGGTCGCTGAAACTTTAAACCGCCAAGTAAGCAGACAAATAGTTTTCAGAGTGGAAATCCTAACTACAGTCCGACTGATTACTACGAAAGGCCTCTGGGAAGTTATCAATTGAATGCAAACAGCAGTTTCGTTAAGGGAAACGGTAAGAGGAAAACATCCAATGATAAATTTCAAAGGGATAATGGGAACGGATACTTTGGCGGCAGGGAACGACAACAAGAACGTAGATTTGAGGGACCGGTACCTAGCGAAATGAACCAGCGTAATGGGAGATCGGGAAACTAAGTTCTGCCACACCTCAGGTCTGGAGATGGCAAAATAATAGGACGCGAGTAAACGGGAATGTGATAGGTGTCAATAAATCAGCAGAAAGGCGTCAGAATATTGAAATAAAATTAGGAAGAGATGAGAATCAAATAGGTAAATTTTCAAATCAGATCGCACATAAAAGGCATAATCCTAAGATAATGAAAGATAACGATAAAGGCGATGACGAGGATTTAGGGCTAAATTATTTGTTTAATGAATGTGAGACGAAAGAGTGTTTGAATGTTAATACAATGAAAGATTCTATGTGTCAGAAGGAGGCTGAGGTGGAACTGAATTTGGTGGAGTTAGATGGTACAGAAAATTCGAAAGAGGTACTAACCAGCGGTAACGATTAAAGCGATGAAGGTGAGGATGTTCCAGTTGATATTGTGATGGCAAAAGTTGTTAAGAAGGTTAATAAGGGCGGCGTAGCATTAGTTTCGTCTACTGTTGATGAATTAGTGTGTGTATCAGCGGATATTGATGAATTATTTTTGAAGCAAGGTAGTAATGGTGTTTTATGTGCTGAAGTTACAAAAGTTGAAGCTGCTGATAGTGATACTTCAAAGGAAGAAATCTGTGCGTATTTTTCTACTAACAGAGGTGAACACAAAATTCTGGATGGATCTGTGGATCTTGAATGTTTTTTTTTGAGAATGAATGTGGATCTGAATTTGATATGCGACCTGAAATTAATGTGGCGCACGAGCGTGTAGGAGAGGAAAAGGTATTACGCTCAGGTTCAAATCCTAACGCAGCGGAATTTAATGGTACTGTTGATTTTGAAATTTCTCAACGCTATAGATATACCTCATGTGATGTAACGGCAGAGGACGGTGAAACTATAAACGGTTCTTATATTGGTGACTTGTCGACGGAGTTAGATGAGGTTTCATGTAGCGACTTGTATGATGTATCAGCGGCTGTTGAAAGTGCTGTTTGTGAAGGTGTTTGTAATGACGTGGAAGTAAAAGTATTGCTTAATTTCACGATAATGATGATGTAGCTACTAATGTCGAGGGAGAATACAGTGAGTCTGATTCTGATATAGAAAGTGGTATTTGGACAGAACGGTATCATAAGGATAAATGTGATTTTACTGTAACTGAATGGGGATGGTACGATAGGACATTACGATCGTTATTGCCTCCTTTGTGGAACTGAGAGAAATTTAAGATAGCGGGAAGTCTAGAAGAGAGAAAAAATGAAACTTGGGTGAAGGAAGCATTTAATGAATTATTTTGGGACAAGTACGAAATTGAGGGGTGCATCAAACATGATAGGTGTACTCTAGAGATGGCAGAGAAGGGACAAGACATCTTCTTCTTCTTCTTCTGGTTCCTATCTGTTCCGGACGTTGACAGCCATCTTCGCAATGCTTTTCCTGTCACTTGCAGCTCTAAATAGCTCTGTAGATGCTTTAGAGGTCCACGTTCTGATGTTCTTAAACCGGGATACTCTTCTCCCTGGCCAACACTTCTCTTCTCTGGTAGTTTTCCTTGCAGGATGGTCCGCAGGAGATGGTATCTGCTGTTGTTCCACATTATGTGTCCCAGGTACTGGATCTTTCTTGCTTTCGCGGTTTCCAGTACTTCTTTCTCTTTCTTCATTCTTCGTAGAACCGCAACACTTGTGACATGCGCTGTCCACGGTGTTCTTAACATTGTTCTGTACAGCCAATTCTCAAGCAGCTTACCCAATAATTCTGCCGGAGTCCATGTTTCAACACAATGGAAGAGGGTGGAAAATGCGTAGCAGGGTAGAAGTCTGATCTTCGTCGTCATTGCTAAGCCATGATTCTTGAAAAGGTTACTCATCTGATCGAAGACAGCCCTGGCTTTTCCAGTTCGAGATCTCACCTCATCAGAAAGATCCCACTGGTCATTTATTGCAGTGCCAAGGTACACGTATTTAATTACTTGCTTTATGTGATATTGGTCTATCTTAATGTGACATACAATTACTCTGTTTTTACTGATTATCATTGTTTTCGTTTTTTGTAGGTTGACATATTCAGAACTTTTTTGTGCAAGCCTCTCTACAAAGTACTGCAAACTATCCTATCAGAAAAAATTACTGCGTTGTCAGCATGTTGTTGATATATTTTCCGTTTAAGAGCACTCCAATCTCTACTTCATGAAGAGCTTGCTTAAAGATGTGTGGGGATAATATACAGCCCTGCCTTACACCTCATAGAATGTCTATGTCTTCTATATTTTTCTCTGTCCAGCCTCACAGAAGCCGACTGGTTCCAATATAAGTTCACAATTATACATAGGTCTTTATCATCCAAGCCAATGCTTCTTAAATGTCAGCAATCTTCTGGTGTTTTACTCGGTCGAAATCCTTCTGATAATCAATAAAGCAGACATAAATGTCGCAATTCACTCTCTGAACCTCTGAAATAGTACCTCAATGCTAATTAATGCTTCGCACGTGCCAAATGGATTTCTGAAACCAAACTGTGTAGAATAAATTTGTTCTTCACAGAGATTGTAAATTCTCTGGTGAATGGCCCTTAGAAAGATCTTTAGCAGGTGACTCATGAGGCTGATGGTACTGTATTCACCACAAGTCTTAGCTCCGGGCTTTTTGGGCAATGTAATAAATTCGGATTTAAGCCATTTCCGTGGGCTGTTACCGGAATCTTAGATGTCACTGAATATTGTAGTCAACCATTTTAAGTTATCCTCACAGAGCAGCTTGAGAATTTCAGCATTCACGTTGTCGACACCAGGTGATTTACTATCTTTCATTCCATTTACCGCAGCCTGTACTTCTTCCAGCAGAATTCTAGATCCTGCCTCGCAATATATTTGAAGATTTCTGGCCGGTTGTCATAAAATAGTTGTTCTATGTATGTTTTCCATGTTCCTTTAAGCTCATCTTGTTCAACTATTATTTTTCCTTCATTATTCACCAACCTGTTTCCTGTCCGTTTTCTGTAATTTCCTGTCACTTCCCTGACTTCTTTATGAATACTGAAACTATCATGCTTCAATTGTAATTTCTCTATTTCATTGTACTGTTCCTGTATTTCTCTTTCCTTAGCTTCTCATATCCGTTTCCTGATCTCCTTGTTGATATTCTTGTATTCATTAGGTTTACTTTTCACTTTCCTCCTTCTGTCCACCATTTTAAGTATCCCTTCAGTCATCCATGACGTCTTTTTGATGACGTTAGATTTCAGATGCTCTTCTTTATCTGATTCCAGTATAGAGTTTATCTTTTTCATTTTAACTTTGGTGCTCAAGTTACCTGACAGAGACTTTAGTTCATTATTAAGATGGGCTCCTACATTTTCTCTTATGGAAGATTCTTTCAGTTTGCGGATATCATACATTTTGACTTTTTTCTTTTGAACTCTCTTCATTCTGATTTAAAAGACACCAGCTAGGGGAACGTAGTCTGAGTTAACGTCGGCACCTGAATAGGTTTTCGTTGAGAGACAGCTGTTTCTGTATCTTTGATTTATCAAGTCATAATCAATCTGATTCCGGGTAATATTTTCGTCTGAATCTCTTGGGGACTTCCAGGTGTCTGGGTGGTAGTGTGAAGAACGTTTTAGTTATTACGAATCTCCACTCTCCTGCAAATGCACTGAGTAGATCACCTCTCTCATTCCTTTCACCAAGTCCATAGGGACTATACTGTCGCCTACGGATCCGTTCCTATTTTGGCATTAAAGTCTCCCATAATTATTGGCAGATCTTTCTTCGATAGTTGTTGCAAAACATCTGAGATTTGGGAATAAAATTCTTCAAATTCTTCTTCACTATGGTCTGTTGTTGGAGCGCAGACCTGAATAATCTTCAGTTGTGCGGGTAGAGCACTTATTTGAAGTAACATCACTCTCTCTGAAACAGGTACACAATTAGTGACACATTCTGCGATTGCTTTTGATACTATAAATCCTACTCCAGACTTATACTGTCCATTAGATGTTCCTGAGTAGTAAATTCTGTGTTCATTGATGTTACAAGAACCTGAATCTGCCCATTGCATTTCACTAATGCTCATGATGTTAATGCTCATCCTTTCCATTTCTTGGATTGCATTGTTGATTTTTCCAGCCTGAGCCATCGTCTTCACATTCCATGTGCTTATCTTTATACTATATTTCAATGATAATCTTTTCTTTCTGACAGCGTTGCTCAAAGTGTCCCCCGCCCCCCTTGAAACTCCGGAAAATTTGGTTTTGAACGCAGCCATGATGTGTAACTAGACATATCCATAGTCTCTTTAATGTGGTGGTTTCTCGTTGCCTTCCACATTCTGATGCCGTTGACCAATCTGGTTCTTCCGCCTCCAGCGACGATTTCTCATCCCAAGGAAACAGAGTTGGTTCAAAAATGGTTCAAATGGTTCTGAGCACTATGGGACTTAACTTCTCAGGTCATCAGTCCCCTAGAACTTAGAACTACTTAAACCTAACTAACCTAAGGACATCACACACGTCCATGCCCGAGGCAGTATTCGAACCTGCGATCGTAGCGGTCGCGCGGTTCGAGACTGAAGCGCCTAGAACCGCTTCGCCACCCCGGCCGGCGGAAACAGAGTGTTCTACCCTTTACCCCCTCATCAACCCTCCAAGGAGGCCGTTCGCACTTGGCAGAAGGGGACCACTTACACTGGTGGCCACTCGGTTTTGGACGCAGTTTAACGTCGTGCACGGGATACGGATGAGACTTAGAGAATGATTTATTGAGGGAACAGTGTTTAGAGCGAAAAGAAATGATTAATGATCAGTCTATCATTGAAATTAAAGTAAATAACGAGAAAGTAGACGCACTGCTCGATTCGGGAAGTAACGTGTCGGCAGTGTCGGAAGGTTTTGTACATAGGATAAAGAGTAAGAAATTAGTATTACAACCTGCAAATAGCGTAAAAATTAAAACGGCAGTTGGCCGTTTAAGTAAGCCGATAAGACAATAAGTGGTCTTGGAATTCAAGTGCGAGGAGAATCATTTTAGTATAGGATGCTCTGTAGTGAATGGACTTGTGAAAGATGTGGTGCTGGGAACAGATTTCTTATGTAAATACAAAACTTCACTTCACTTCGTGGGAAGGTCCTTGGATTTAGAAATTGAGGGTGAAAAACGAAAGTAAAATTTAAGAAAATTTTAAGAGAGGACAACCAGTTTGGCCACGCCATAATTACACATGGTTGGGATGAAGAGAACAATATGTATGACAAGATAAAAGAAACGGTAGAAGCAGTCCAGCGTATATCGGAGGTAGATAAAAGGGAGTTATGCGAATTGTTGTGCCGTTATGAGGACATATTTTCTGATCGTCCCGTTAAAGTAACAGACTTCGAATACTCCATTAAAATGGAGCCTTATATAATTCCTATTGCTGATCAGGAAGCTATCAGGGCCAGGTTAAGGGAAATGCTAGGCTGCGATATTACAGAGCACTGTAGCAGCGATTACTTTAATCCCATTGTAATTGTAAAGAAAAAAGAAAAATCGGTTAGAATCGTTTTAGACGCGCGTAAGATAAGGTAATTGTGAGAGAACTCGACCAGCCTGGTAATATGAAGGAACTGTTGCAGAACTTCAAGAACATAAAATTGATGTCTAGTGTTGACTTGACCTCAGGATTTTGGCAAATCCCATTGGCAGAAGAAAGCAGGCGTTACACAGCTTTCTTATTCGAAGGATGAAGCTACCGGTTTAAGGTCGTACCGTTCGGCCTTACGATTTCAGTGGCAGTATTTGAGAGAGCGCTAAGCCATGTCTTCGGAGAACGCTTAATGAGTAAGTTGGTGATCTATGTGGACGACATTTTAATAGCGACGAAATCCTGGTACGAACACTGTAAACTGATGGAGGATGGAAGAATGAATAACCCAAATTTATGTTCAGTTATTAAAGGAAAACTCATCTTGGAAATGGACCGAGGAATGTGTGTGAAAAAGAATTTCAGAACATAGAGGATAAATTGTGTGCGAGCAAGATACTCTGTTATCCCGACATGACATTTCCGTTCGATTTGTCGTCGGACAGTTCAGATTATGTGACATGCTGCGAAATCTTCCAAGAAAAACAAATCAACGAGAAGATAGAACACCGGAGTGTTCAACAAACATGAACGCGGATACAGCTTATCAGAGAAGGAGCAGCTTGCAATCGTGCACGGATTCAAAAAGTTCCGTATATATTCTTATGGTAGGGAGGTAACAGTGCTATCCGACCATAAGGCCCTTAGCTTTCTGCAAGACTGTAGAATACTAAACGACCATTTCATGCGCTGGGCAATGTTACCGCAGAAATTTACTTACCAGATACGCTACATTAAAGGGACCGAGAATTGTATTGTGATGCTGTGTCGCGGCTACCCGTTGGAGATGAAAACAATGAAGGGGAGGAGACAAAGAACGAATTTCAGCTGCTGTACATGAAAGGGGTACCGGGGGAAAAGGTCATTCGTGCGGTCTGCAGGGATATGCGGAGAGTGCAAAATGATGAGCCTGAACTGAAGAACATGAAAATCAACTTTGACAGCAAGGGCTACGAAAAAATACCCCGCTATTTCAACGTCCACAAGGGTGTGCTGTTTCGCGGAAGAGGTGAGAAGACGGATCACTGAAGACTGTGCTTCCAAGACCAGTAAGTGGAACAGCTGATAGATTACGTCCATGTAAGTCACGGTCATTACGAGGCCCAGAAATGCACAGAACTCACAGAGCAATACATCCACATTAACAACCTCGCCAGACGAGTACGTGCACAGCTGACTGCCTGTGATCGATGTCAGCGAGTAAAATACACTCCTGGAAATGGAAAAAAGAACACATTGACACCGGTGTGTCAGACCCACCATACTTGCTCCGGACACTGTGAGAGGGCTGTACAAGCAATGATCACACGCACGGCACAGCGGACACACCAGGAACTGCGGTGTTGGCCGTCGAATGGCGCTAGCTGCGCAGCATTTGTGCACCGCCGCCGTCAGTGTCAGCCAGTTTGCCGTGGCGTACGGAGCTCCATCGCAGTCTTTAACACTGGTAGCATGCCGCGACAGCGTGGACGTGAACCGTATGTGCAGTTGACGGACTTTGAGCGAGGGCGTATAGTGGGCATGCGGGAGGCCGGGTGGACGTACCGCCGAATTGCTCAACACGTGGGGCGTGAGGTCTCCACAGTACATCGATGTTGTCGCCAGTGGTCGGCGGAAGGTGCACGTGCCCGTCGACCTGGGACCGGACCGCAGCGACGCACGGATGCACGCCAAGACCATAGGATCCTACGCAGTGCAGTAGGGGACCGCACCGCCACTTCCCAGCAAATTAGGGACACTGTTGCTCCTGGGGTATCGGCGAGGACCATTCGCAACCGTCTCCATGAAGCTGGGCTACGGTCCCGCACACCGTTAGGCCGTCTTCCGCTCACGCCCCAACATCGTGCATCCCGCCTCCAGTGGTGCCGCGACAGGCGTGAATGGAGGGACGAATGGAGACGTGTCGTCTTCAGCGATGAGAGTCGCTTCTGCCTTGGTGCCAATGATGGTCGTATGCGTGTTTGGCGCCGTGCAGGTGAGCGCCACAATCAGGACTGCATACGACCGAGGCACACAGCGCCAACACCCGGCGTCATGGTGTGGGGAGCGATCTCCTATACTGGCCGTACACCACTGGTGATCGTCGAGGGGACACTGAATAGTGCACGGTACATACAAGCCGTCATCGAACCCATCGTTCTACCATTCCTAGACCGGCAAGGGAACTTGCTGTTCCAACAGGACAATGCACGTCCGCATGTATCCCGTGCCACCCAACGTGCTCTAGAAGGTGTAAGTCAACTACCCTGGCCAGCAAGATCTCCGGATCTGTCCCCCATTGAGCATGTTTGGGACTGGATGAAGCGTCGTCTCACGCGGTCTGCACGTCCAGCGCGAACGCTGGTCCAACTGAGGCGCCTGGTGGAAATGGCATGGCAAGCCGTTCCACAGGATTACATCCAGCATCTCTACGATCGTCTCCATGGGAGAATAGCAGCCTGCATTGCTGCGAAAGGTGGATATACACTGTACTAGTGCCGACATTGTGCATGCTCTGTTGCCTGTGTCTATGTGCCTGTGGTTCTGTCAGTGTGATCATGTGATGTATCTGACCCCAGGAATGTGTCAATAAAGTTTCCCCTTCCTGGGACAATGAATTCACGGTGTTCTTATTTCAATTTGAGGACGTTCTAAACAGCGTGAAAAGTAACGCAACTGGATATTCGCCCTTGCAATGGTGACGGGAGTCAAACCGAAATTTCTATTAACGGAAATTGTGGAGTTCCCGCAGCGCCTGGCTTAGTCGGGCGCTGAGAGGGAGCAGGCGGTAAAATCCCGTATTAAGAAGTTGGCAGCGGAAAGGAAAAAATCGCACAAGGGGCGACACATACCAATTAAATACAGAATAGGTGACAAAGTCCTAGTACGTACAAAAGAAACGTCCAGCGAAGTGGATGGAGAAATAAAAAAGTTGTTTGAGCTGTACTATGGGCCATTTGTAGTGGTAGAATGTCCGCAAACTAATGCCTGCCCACTCAGATACCCTGTTTCAGGAAAACTTCTAGGATTAAGAAATGTGACAGAATGGAGACTGTACACTGAAAAGGGGCAAGTAGGTTAAAAAATAAAATACAAGGAAGGTCAGCGTTGGCCGTAATATTGATGGTTTATTGATAGCAAAATCGATTTTCAATCACATAGTGATCATCTTCAGTGCTGTGGTGTACAAATTAAACTCATAGGCACTGGTATCAAGTTACTATTGTGATTCTTTTCCCAGTTGTGGTTACTGATAACTTGATACCAGTGCCTATGAATTTAATTTGTACACCACAGCACTGAAGATGATCACTATGTGATTGAAAATCGATTTTGCTTTCAATAAATCATCAATACCACGGCCAACGCTGACCTTCCTTTTAATTTAACATATATGGTCGTTGTGCACACAGCACTCCATGGAGTCGCCAATCAATAAAAAATAAATGTATCTGTGCTTAGATTATAAGATTATTTGGAGGGCTAATCTGCAATGTTTTATTTCAGGATTTTTTGTAGCTTTTTTGTTGTTTCGTCGCATAAGGATCTTTTTGACACAAGGTCCGTGCAATTATAAAGAGATAGTTTAGACGCGCATCTGAGTGCGAGGAGGTGAGATAACTCAATTATTTGGTGAACGGTATCAAGTCAAAAATCAATGCACAGTATGCATATAAATTAGGTTCTTGGGGGTACATAAGGGACTTATTTATGTGTATGTATGTGTTCGGCTTAAGTTTTTGGATGGTTTTATGTTTGTTGTAACTTCCAAATTATAAGTTACGGTCACGCCGATTTGGGTGCATGAAGGTCGGAGAAATTTGGAAAATGAAAATTAATAATGCTTACCTAGGAAGACAAATGATGTTTATCTTATTATCTGAGAATATTTTGGGGGAATAATTTATTGCTGTATGGAGTTTCGATTTGTGTACACAGATTCACTGCACGGAATTAAACGAGTGGTGAGATTAGTTGAAATTATTTTGTTAGTTTTGAGTCTAAGGGAGTTATTTAAGTTAAAAGAAAATATTAATTTGCCGGTGAAGTCGATTGGGAATCTGTCACGAGATGCACGTCTCTAGAGGACCTTGAATAACGTGTTAGAATCATCGAAGAATTTACGAGCATCTTGCAAACGCTGAAATCAATTTTTTTACTGTGTAGTTCAGATCTATTTGTATCGATTCCACTGGGGGAAGTGTTCAGTGCAGATCATGGGTGGCTTCGGAAAGTGTTTGTTTACCGGTATCTACACCCGATTCGAATTTCAACAGATTTGTTCCCGAAAAATGTTTTCGATGGACTGCAGAGCCAAACAGAATTTCGGCGGGGTACTCGAGTCCGAATCTGCAGAGCGCCTCTGGAGACTTTCTTGTGACGAAACGGTCCTGTGAAAGTGAGCGCAGTGGCGCTTGTATTTCTACGGCATTTCAATAGACAGTTAATTTGGAAAAATGTATAGTTTTATTTGGCATTTAATTAATATGTTGCAATTCATAATTTACATTAGATATAATTTTCTTTAAATTTAAAGCATGCTGCATCAACATCACAACAAATAATCGCACTATTTATCTGGCCGTTAGGGTATTTATGTTGTTGCGCTATAAATTTGTGTCTTGTAAATTTGGGTCTACTTCGTAACATGTATGGCACGCCAACATGTTATGAAGTGGAGGTGTGTGAGTTAACGAACATTTCGCTCTCATATAAATAAATGGCAGAAGGAGTCAGCTTCAGGAATTGTGAAACGGATCCTGTCGTCCAGGACCATGTGTCACAAAGGGTGCAGATTCGCCATGAGATGGGGAAATTCACAGATGTCTTTTGTGCTAAATGAGGCCTAGGGGGTGTAGTGTGCGAGTGAGACAGACAAGAACCTATGTCATAAGGAAGAAACATTTGTGAAAAATATTTAATTCTGTAGTAATTCAGGTAATTAAGCCATAGTAATTTTAATCTACCATACTTCATAAATTTCATGGTGATCTCAATAAAACATGAATATTGATCATGTCTATAATAGCTTACGATTTACTGTTAAAGCGAAATTAAAAAGTTTTGTAACAAAAACCTGAATGCTAAAATCTGAACGCTTTAGTTGATCTTAACGATAGACATTTCATATAGAAGTGCATCATTAAAATGACAAATGTTGTAAATATCAACACTGCACCTTTATTTGTTTAAAAGATATTGTAAATTTAAATTATCAGTATTTTCAGTTAAGCATCAGATCATCATTTCCTCCACACAAAACACATAAACGATGACAGCATGACACCTTAATGAATCATTAGGTAATAGAATATTTGGTGTAAGGTTTAGTGCATAGTAGTTACTTTTGTTCTTTATTTAATTATCAAAAAACACATTGGTGCAAGGCTTCTGTCCGTGACATTCGAAGTTAAGAAGGAAATTTTATTGGTTTAATGTAAAAGTATTTAACGTTTATTATGTAATGGATGTTACTGTTACTTATTTGAGAACGTGATAGTGGTCAAGCTTTGAATATTTAAATATGATAAAATGTAAAATAATGTACTATAAGCTGTAGCCAATCAGATGGACGGCTTCAAGAAAGGGAACTGCTCTAGTCAGTTGAGCAACGATGTTCGGCACGCGGAGGACGCGGCGGGAGACGGGCAAAGGGACAGTTCTGGTCTAGACACCAAAGGGTACACGGCTGGTGGAGACGCGAAAGCGGACGGTCCGTCTTCAGGTAGCTAGGAAGCGAAACAACTTAGAAAATTTCGCATTGTGTGGTATCGCGGGACTTAGTCTCTGAGTGGTGAGCAGCCGCGCGCCTGGTGTGAACTTTCCGCGAAGATAACTAGGTGGAGTATTGGACTTGTATTTTGCAATGAGATTGTGAATGATCGAACTGTGTCAAATGGATATGCGCTCGAGTGTAACAAGAACTCTAAACACGACCACTTCGGCTATTAGTTTTCTTTCTGAATAAACATTGTTGTAACCAAATCGCAACTGTGTACCCTACATCATTTATGGGTCATTAATTTAGTTCCCGATACTATTATTGCTGTTATTATATGTTATATTCACTTTGTATTTCGCAAACTTGCCATCAGCCAGACAATTTAACCAAAGGGTCACAAGTGTCTAATTTAGGGCGTGTAATGCGACACGTGCAGTTTAACCGCTAGACGAGTTTGAGCCAAGACATTTCGAAGAAGAGGAACCGCATGTGAGCCCGAACATCTTTGGGTTGTTAGCTGGCACTACAAATACTACAAAAGTATGTTTGTCTTTCCTTAACCTATCTTCTATGAGAAGTCGTATGGTCAGTATTGCCTCGTATGTTCGTTCATTTCTCCAGAATCCAAACTGACCATTCCTGAAGTAGATATCTAGTAGTTTTTCCATTCTGCTATAAAGGATTCGCGATAGTATTTTGCAGCCATAAGGTATTAAACTGATAGTTCGGTAATTTCCACACCTGTCAGCATCTGCTTTCTTTGGAATTGGGATTATTATATTCTTCTTGACGGCTGACGGTATTTCACTTGTCTCATACATCTTACTCACTATATAGAAGAGTTTTGTCAGGACTGCCTCTACCAAGGCTATCAGTAGCTCTAACGGAATGTTGTTTATTTCTGGGGCCTTGTTTCGATTTACGTATTTAAGTGTTTAGCCAAATTCTTCTCACAGTGTCACATCTCCCTCCTCATCTTCATCTATATCCTCTTCCATCTCCATAATATTGCCCTCAAGTACATGTTTCTTATACAGATCGTCAATGTACTTCTTCCACCTTTCTGAAAAAGATGGTTCAAATGGATCTAAGCACTATGTGACTTAACATCTGTCCCCTAGACGTAGAATGACTGAAACCTAAGGACATCACACACATCCATGCCCGAGGCAGGATTAGAACCTGCGACCGTAGCGGCAGCGCGGTTCCGGACTGAAACGCTTAGAACCGCTCGTCCACAGCAGCCGGCCTCCACCTTTCTGATTTCCCTTCTTTACTTACGACTGGTTTCCCATGTGAACTCTTGATATTCATACAGGTGGTTCTCTTTTGTTCAATGATCTCTTTAATATTCCTGTAGGCAGTATCTATCTTACCCCTAGTGATATATGCCTCTACATTTGACCTCTGGCCATCCCTGCTTAGCCATTTTGCACTTCCTGTTGATCTCATTTTTGAGACGTTAGTATTCCTTTTTGCCTGCTTTATTTAGTGCATTTTTATATTTTCTCCTTTCATGAATTAAATTCAATATCGCTTCTGTTACCCAGGGGTTTCTACTAGCCCTCGTCTTTTTACTTACTTGATCCTCTGCTGCCTTCACTATTTCATCTCTCAAAGCTATCCGTTCTTCTTCTGCTATATTCCTTTTCCCTGCTCCTGTCAATCCTTCCCTAATTCTCTCTCTGAAACCCTCTACAACCTTCGGTTCTTTCAGTTTACCCAGGTCCCATCACTTTAAAAACCTGCTTTCGCAATCTATTCAGTTTTAATTTGCTGTTTGTAACCAATAAACTGTGGTCAGAGTCTACATCTGCCACTGGAAATGTCTTACAAGTTTAAATCTGGATCCTAAATCTCTGTCTAACCATTACATTGTCAGTCTGAAACTGTCCGGTGTCCTCATGTCTCTTCCACGTATACGACCTCCGTAATGATTCTTAACCTAAGTGTTAGATATGATTAAATTATGCTCTGCGCTAAATTCTACAAGGTGGCTTCCTCTTTCATTCCTTTCCCACTGTAGTCTTACTGTGTTCTGGGGATGGCCTGGCAGTCGACGATTGCGTCATGAAGATGCGGTGGTGTACACTGTGTGCGGGCGTTGCGATGGTGTAGACTGCTTGCTTGCGGTGGAGCAGTCGTCGATGGTTGCATGCTGACCGGACGTCACTGGCTGCTGCTCGCTTTAGGCGATCATCTATTAATTTTGCTTGGCTTCGTTTTCCTACTATCGAATTCCAGTCCCCCATACTACTAAATTTTCTCCTCCCTTATCTCAATAATTTCTTTTACCTCATCATACATTTCCTCAATGTCCTCATCATCTGCGGAGCTAGTTGGCATATAAACTTGTACTACTGTGGTATGTGTGGGTTTCGTGTTTATCTGGGCTACAATAATGCATTCACAATGCTGTTCGTAGCAGCTTACCTGCGTCATTATTTTTTTACTCATTATTAGACCTACTCCTGCATTACCCCTATTTGATTTTGTATTTATGACCCTGTTCCTCCTGCCACCGAACTTCACTAATTACTCCAATATACATCTTTAACTTGTTCATTTCTCGCTTTAAATTTTCCAACCCACCTGCCCGACTAAGGGATCTGACGTTCCACGTTCCGATCTGTAGAACGTCAGTTTTGGTTTTTGTTGATAACGACATTATCCTGACGGATCCGAATGGGGGAATATTTTACCTCCAGATGTATTATCCAAGAGGATACGATCATCATTTAATCATATAGCAGAGATACATGCCCTCGGGATAATTACGGCTGTAATTTCCTCTCGCTTCCAGCCTTTCGGGGTACCTGCACAGCTTGACCGTTTTGGTTGATGTTGCAAGGCCAGATCAGTCAATCATCCAGACTGTTGCTCCTGGAAATACTGAAAAATCTGCTGCCCCTCCTCAGGAACCACACGTTTGTCTGGCCTCTCAACAGATACCCCTCTGTTGTGGTTACACCTACGGTACGGCTATCTGTATCAATGAGGCACGCAAGCCTCCCTGCCAACGTCAAGGTCCATGATTCAGGCGTAGAGAGGAGGGGGGAGGGGGGAGGATGGATTTTGTAAGAACATTTTCATATTCACCTCTGTTGACATTTTCCTTGTTATCACTGGCATAAACAATGAAAGGTGGCTACACTGAGCCACAGCGCCAGAGATTGCGCCAAAGAGTATTATTCAGCCGCCTCCACTGGCAGTGCTTGGGGAGAACTCGTAGTAGTCAGTGCTTGTTGAGATGTCTTAAATAATGCGTCATTACAGGTTCAGTCAACAAAGCATCTGGCTTGTGTTCTTGTATTAGAGTGTAATTCTGGTTTTCTTGCGTGATTATAGGATTTCTATTTTCTTTAATTACTTCAGTATAAATGATATTTAAAATTTCTTGTCTTATTGAAGGAGAACCGTGCCAGATGTGTACGTTGAGTTATACTTCCACACACAGAACAGTTACACTTGTGTTTTGGTTTCGTTGGTTTTATAGTTGCTGGGGACTTAATTAATTAATTGTATTAACGAAAATTTCCATTTCGTTCTTGTTGTTGTTCTATGCAGTCAGATTGCGTAATAATACTAGTCAGGGCCAACCGTTTACGAGACACAGCGTAATCGGACATACAGCCACCAAAATAAAAATGATTTTCAAATTTAATAATAATTAATTTTTGTTGCCTTGTATACGCGTTTGACAATTTAGTGCAATTATTTCAATTGTTCGATTAATCGTGTTTGAGGGAGACATTTCATGCAAATGGTATTGTTGGAGATAAAGAGTCATTGTGTGTAATTTTCGTACAGTGACGAGTTTTGTATGTTTTGTAAATGATTACGCGATCGATGAAAAAGGCAAAAATGATGGATAGTGAGAATGACGAAATTGTTAACATGGGGAACTCGCCAACAGAGGAAAACAGTATGATGGATAATGAAGTGGAAAACAATGTAGTAAGTCGGTAAAATAGTCCGGAACCATTTCAAAATTTTTCACAATCAAAAAATTTTCAGAATCCGAGATTAACGACAGAAGATTCTGGAATAGTATCGAACTCAGATAGCTTTGCAGCTATGATGAAGGAAACTGGTTTCGTGGGAAATGTTAGGGGTGAAAAGAATTTTGAAACAGTTACTATGGAGCAGTTGATGAGTGCTATATTAAATGTGGGATCACAGTTACGATCTGAATTTAAAACAGAGATAGGAACCATTAAAACTGATATGGGAACAATGGAAACACGGTTAGGATCTGAATTTAAAACAGAGATTGGATCAATTAAAACAGAGATGGGAACTTTGGAAACACGGTTAGACTCACGAATAGGGACATGTTTCAAAAATATGAAAGATGAATTAAAGAAAGAAATCAGAGAAGAAGTACAACCGATTTTGAATTCTCACAATAATAGATTAATTGCAGTAGAGATTAGACAAAGGGAACCGGATAGAGAACAGGAAGAAAGATATCGCGTGATAGTACAGAAATTATCAGAGTTAAATTTACAACGTGCAAAAGATAAGGAGGAAATACTTGAGAGAATCGAGGAATCCGTACCAAATGACAGATTAAATAACCTAACACAACAGTATGAACAGTTAACTACTAAATGTGTTAATACTGAAACCCGAGTCGCGACACTTACGGAAGACGTAAATAAACAGAAAGAACAAATAGGTGATTTATCGGAAAGAGCTGAGGAGATTTCAGACAAATTGACAAATCTTAGTTTAAATGGGGACAGAGATTCAGATGATACAGCACCATTGCCATTTGCAGAAACCGAAGAGCACCAGAACATAAATAAGCATGTTGAAAATCAGGGAAAATTTAATGAACGAGTGAAAAGGGAATTTGAGGCATTAAAAAAGCAAGTCAAACAAATTGAAGGCGAAATCGTAGGAAAAGACAGCAGAAGAAATTTAGAGTCACGGATAGCAGAGGGCTTTGAAGAAAATAATTTGTTTCATTCACGAGAAGCAACAAGAGAGCGCCAGGCGCTTGAACTTGACAATAATCAACATTGGGACTGGGACAGACGCGGTAGGTCTTTGTCGCCACGAGGCGAAAACTTTGACTATAAACACTTTTTGACTGTTCGTAAATTTAAGATCTTTCGTAATTCTAAGAATGACATACATCCATGTTCATGGCTAGATCAATTTATGTACGCACTTCCGCCAAATTTGCCACTAAGTCACAAACTGGAAATTATGTGCAGCTATTAAAGTCCTCAGGGGATTCACTACTCTAAGTGAATATGTGCCGCAGCGTGCATAGGGCCCCGAGCTGTAGTGGTGCTATTTCCCTTTTAGTTTTCTGCACCGCTGCCTACTCTTTTACTATTCTTTGCATCTGTCAAAAACAACTCTTCTACTATCAATCTATCTAGAGAGTAAATAAACAATAACCGGATATGACTATTTTACCCAAAAGTGATTTCGGAAATTACCGTTTGGACTTACTGTATCTTCAGCAGCATTCATTCGTAGCTTAAATGAAATTTTACCTGTTTATCTTCGTGACAATATTACTTCTTATGTTGACGACATTCTTATTGCTAAACGTTCTTGGAGTGAGCATAACAAAATTTTGGATTCATTATTACGTATTTTGCACGAGTTGGCATTACAGTGAACTTAGAAAAATCTGAATTTGGTCGTTCTCAGGTGAAATTTCTCGGTCACATTATTTCTACAGAGGTATTCTTCCTGATCCAGAGAAATTAGACGCTATTCGTAATTATGCTGTTCCTACCACAAAACGTGATGTTCGTAGTTTCCTTGGTGTCTGTAATTTTCTTAGACGCTTTGTTAGATTGGACAATTTGGCCACACCTCGTTTATGTGAACTGTCTGGAAAGAAATCTAATTGGTGTTGGGATGATGAAGCTCAGTCAGAATTTGAACAACTCCGTGATGCTTTAGTTGCTGCTCCACTTCTTTCACATCCGGATTTATCTAAAGATTTTTGTTTGGCGACGGACTCAGAAACCAACAGTTTACGTAAACATGCAGAGAATACAAGGATACCGCACTGTGTTTTGGCGGCGGCACATACTCAAAGCAACAGTCAAGTCTGCGCGCCGCACAAGGCAGTCGTTGACCGCAAACAATTACTTCCTACGTCACGCGCCTACAGCTGATCGAGCGCTCAGTGCAAATGCACTGACAGCCGTAAACAAATACACAGTCTAATTTCTCCGATTAAATTCAGTATAAAGCTATAATGACTTGATGAATTATGTTATTAACATTCAGTATTTTTCAGGATACGGTTCTATAAAATATTTAAGAACTTCAGGTAAATTCTGTGCGTGTCCGACGTTAAGACGACTTGCTATCGAGAAAATTTCAGGAAAAATGTCATTTCCAAGAAGAAACTAATAAACTAAAAAGGTAACTATTAATTGAGTTTATTTTTCAGGTAACATATTTCCACTGAGGTACGTACTTTAGACGTAATGTGCTGCTCGCGGTTACGTGATTTATACTTTGTGCTAAATTTCATGTTCTATGAAATTACTTGTGAAGCGACGTGCTTGCGTACATTTGCTGATTTTTGTCAATGTTTTATTAATGAACAGGGTTGTTATTTGTATATATTATGCATCGCTTGGCTGCACTGCTTTTTCACTGATGTCATATTTTTTTTTATTATGTGCCTGCTGTGCTTATTTATTTAAACTATAATTGTCACCTGATTAATTGTGCTGACTGTGATTATGTATGTAAGTTATACTTTGTGATTTATCTGCTTGCGCCTTCATGTTTACTTATTAAGATTACATATGAACATTTATTTGCTTGTGCTGATATGATGCTAATGACTTGTTTATTATGTTAGATAACATATTTGCTGCCTTGCTTATGGATTGCATATTTACACATTTCTGTTTTGTTGTCATAACTACTCTTTAATTTGGTATATAGAAATGCTGATATACTGTGTATGAACATAGAGTTTAGGTCACGCTATTGTATTAATTATAGATTGTTCGCTTGGCAGAGCCCCGTTGTGAGAATTGTGCTGCATCCACTTGTTGACATTCTGTTCTCTACTGCTATATTTATTCGCTATTGCATGTTTTGCTTACGCTCAGTGCCTTATATTTTTAAGATAAGAAAATGAACTGCTATAATTCGACGAACGACATTAGTACAAGAAACTTCATAGAAGTCACATGAGCTGAGGTTTTATGGAAGCCGTATAAATTTATGCTAATAGGAAGGAAGCTAACGACATGACATACCAAAACTAGGTTTAGACCATTGACAGTTATTACACTGCATTTTTAGTGAGCAATTGAAATAGGAAGTGACACTTGACACAAGAAATACTCCACATGTTTGCTTCTGTTTGCCATAATTCTTGAAGTGGTGTACACACTGTGAAATATTATGATCATTCACACTCCGTAATCGTACTTAATTACTGAGAGTTATTCGAACTAAGTCTGTTAGAGGTCATGTATGCATTTCTTTTGTTTATAATTCATAATGAGTAGAAGATTTGGGTCAGATGGATTACACAGAGGTTGTGTGTTGACAGTGTGTCTTCGGATCGTATGGGATGATGAGGTTTGCATTAGGATTTTATCTGTACTTGTTCGAGGAGACTGACTAGAGGAAAGAGCTGTTATGGAAGTGAAATGATATTGGTAATAAGGTTTATATGTATCGACGTATTGAAGAGGTATTATTGAGGTACTATTGAGATTATGTGAGGTTGATGATTATTGGAGTTTTGGTGGACAAGAGGTAAGGTAAATGCTATTAATGATAAGGTTTATATGTATCGACGTAAGAGGTATTATTGAAGTATTGAGATTATGTGATGCTGATGATTATTGGAGTTTTGGTGTATAAGAGGTAAAGTAAGTGAGGAGCATATTTTTTTTTGTTGGTCTATATGGAACAAGGAGGATGAAGGTAGCCGACTAGAAGACTAAAGTGGAAGGAAGATTGGCTACACACACATTGTTAAATCACTAAGCAGTATATACTTTTTTTTTTTTTTGGAGAGAGGAAGTAATTGCATATCTTGGCTCACTGACAGTTGTTCAGCAACCGTACATTTTGATCTGGCTTGGCAAACATTGGTCTTGACATGATGACTATGACGTTGACTTAACTATTATTGACTGTTATACATTGCTGCCACTACTACTTGACACACAAGATGAACATCAGATTTTGACAGAATTGCATTTACACAGTTAACACTATTCAATTACACAGTAGTACTTAATGTGGATGAAAGATGAGTGAGTGTGTTTTGTGTGATTTCCTTTCCTAATCCTACCCACCTATCTCCTAAATATTATTTTATTTGTTTGTAGTGGCTTGCTCTGACACCCATAAATATTATAAGTTTACTGATATTTGTGTATTTGTAATAGTTAATATGACAATTATCTGACATCATTTGTGTGTTTGTTATGATTTGTATGTTTAGTGTAAAAGCATTTGTATGTGGATTCAAACTATTGTTCATGCCTGAACTGTCTGATTAGTGATGGTGAATATTATGGACTGTTACCTGCACTTTTTCAACATAATGGGTGCCACTTAGAAATGTTTAATTTCTGCTGATGAACTGTGTGATCAGTGATAGTAAATATTATGGACTGTTACTTGTACTTTTTCTACATGATTGGTGCCACTAGGACATGTTTAATTTCTGCTTACAAACTCTGATGAACAGTGTGATTAGTGATAGTGAATATTATGGACTGTTGTCTGGACCTGCTCAACATTGCTGGGTGCCACTAATGGACTTATTCTACTGGAATAACGTCACTTGTTGGTGTCTGCACCTGTTCAACAATGCTGGATGTCACTAATGGAACCGCTTCTGCTGAGAAATGTGACTTGTTGCTGTGTGTACCTCTTCAACATTGCTGGGTGCCACAGATGGAACTGCTTCTACTGAAATAATGTCACTTGCTGCTGTCTGCACCTGCTCAACATTGCTGGGTGCCACTGATGGACGGCTTCTACTGGAATAACGTCACTTGTTGGTGTCTGCACTTGTTCAACACTACTGGGTGCCACTGTTAGAACTGTTTCTACTGAAATGATGTTACTTCTTGCTGTCTGCACCTACTCAACATTGCTGGGTGCCACTGATGGATTGCTTCTACTGAAATAATGTCACTTGTTGGTGTCTGCACCCGTCCAACAATGCTGAGTGCCACTGATGGACTGCTTCTACTGAAAAGATGTCACCTGTTGGTGTCTGTACTTGCTCAACATTGCTCAGTGCCACTAACGAAACTGCTTCTGCTGAATGATGTCACTTGTTGGTGTCTGCACCTGTTGACCATTGCTGTGTGCTACTGCTTTAACTAATCATTGAAAGCATTTTATGTGAACATTTGTACAAACTGATTTTTTGTGTATTGTGTAAACTATTATGTAAAGTCACATGTATGAAAGAATTTGTATTGCCTACTGTATTTTATACACTCCTGGAAATTGAAATAAGAACACCGTGAATTCATTGTCCCAGGAAGGGGAAACTTTATTGACACATTCCTGGGGTCAGATACATCACATGATCACACTGACAGAACCACAGGCACATAGACACAGGCAACAGAGCATGCACAATGTCGGCACTAGTACAGTGTATATCCACCTTTCGCAGCAATGCAGGCTGCTATTCTCCCATGGAGACGATCGTAGAGATGCTGGATGTAGTCCTGTGGAACGGCTTGCCATGCCATTTCCACCTGGCGCCTCAGTTGGACCAGCGTTCGTGCTGGACGTGCAGACCGCGTGAGACGACGCTTCATCCAGTCCCAAACATGCTCAATTGGGGACAGATCCGGAGATCTTGCTGGCCAGGGTAGTTGACTTACACCTTCTAGAGCACGTTGGGTGGCACGGGATACATGCGGACGTGCATTGTCCTGTTGGAACAGCAAGTTCCCTTGCCGGTCTAGGAATGGTAGAACGATGGGTTCGATGACGGTTTGGATGTACCGTGCACTATTCAGTGTCCCCTCGACGATCACCAGTGGTGTACGGCCAGTGTAGGAGATCGCTCCCCACACCATGATGCCGGGTGTTGGCCCTGTGTGCCTCGGTCGTATGCAGTCCTGATTGTGGCGCTCACCTGCACGGCGCCAAAGACGCATACGACCATCATTGGCACCAAGGCAGAAGCGACTCTCATCGCTGAAGACGACACGTCTCCATTCGTCCCTCCATTCACGCCTGTCGCGACACCACTGGAGGCGGGCTGCACGATGTTGGGGCGTGAGCGGAAGACGGCCTAACGGTGTGCGGGACCGTAGCCCAGCTTCATGGAGACGGTTGCGAATGGTCCTCGCCGATACCCCAGGAGCAACAGTGTCCCTAATTTTCTGGGAAGTGGCGGTGCGGTCCCCTACTGCACTGCGTAGGATCCTACGGTCTTGGCGTGCATCCGTGCGTCGCTGCGGTCCGGTCCCAGGTCGACGGGCACGTGCACCTTCCGCCGACCACTGGCGACAACATCGATGTACTGTGGAGACCTCACGCCCCACTTGTTGAGCAATTCGGCGGTACGTCCACCCGGCCTCCCGCATGCCCACTATACGCCCTCGCTCAAAGTCCGTCAACTGCACATACGGTTCACGTCCACGCTGTCGCGCCAAGCTACCAGTGTTAAAGACTGCGATGGAGCTCCGTATGCCACGGCAAACTGGCTGTCACTGACGGCGGCGGTGCACAAATGCTGCGCAGCTAGCGCCATTCGACGGCCAACACCGCGGTTCCTGGTGTGTCCGCTGTGCCGTGCGTGTGATCATTGCTTGTACAGCCCTCTCGCAGTGTCCGGAGCAAGTATGGTGGGTCTGACACACCGGTGTCAATGTGTTCTTTTTTCCATTTCCAGGAGTGTATATTAGGTTATTGAAAGGTCAGTGCAAAGCCAAAATTTTATCTAATTATGTGATATTTATGTATTAATATTATCTTTTATTTTTGTCTGTCTTTTTGTGGACGAATTTGGTGGTATTTTCACCACCAATGCTGGCAAAAATACCATCAAATTCTGGCCGGTGGAGGAGGGGCATATGAAAGGTGGCTACACTGAGCCACAGCGCCAGAGATTGCGCCAAAGAGTATTATTCAGCCGCCTCCACTGGCAGTGCTTGGGGAGAACTCGTAGTAGTCAGTGCTTGTTGAGATGTGCTAGTGAAATGTGCTTGTTGAGAACTCGTAGCAGAGAGTGCTTGCTGAGATGTGAAACTGAAAAGTTCTTGTTGAGATGTGATAGTAACGAGTCGGTGTGGAAATATTGTAATGATTAGAGTGCTTTTCGTCAATATATGAAGGTAAAAAAAAAAAAAAAAAATTTCCTTTTCTTTTTATTATCAAATGGATCTAAGCACTATGTGACTTAACATCTGTCCACTAGACGTAGAATGACTGAAACCTAAGGACATCACACACATCTATGCCCGAGGCAGAATTCGAACCTGCGACCGTAGCGGCAGCGCGGTTCCGGACTGAAACGCTTAGAACCGCTCGTCCACAGCAGCCGGCCTCCACCTTTCTGATTTCCCTTCTTTACTTACGACTGGTTTCCCATGTCAACTCTTGATATTCATACAGGTGGTTCTCTTTTGTTCAGTGATCTCTTTAATATTCCTGTAGGCAGTATCTATCTTACCCCTAGTGATATATGCCTCTACATTTGACCTCTGGCCATCCCTGCTTAGCCATTTTGCACCTCCTGTCGATCTCATTTTTGAGACGTTAGTATTCCTTTTTGCCTGCTTTATTTAGTGCATTTTTATATTTTCTCCTTTCATGAATTAAATTCAATATCGCTTCTGTTACCCAGGGGTTTCTACTAGCCCTCGTCTTTTTACTTACTTGATCCTCTGCTGCCTTCACTATTTCATCTCTCAAAGCTATCCATTCTTCTTCTGCTATATTCCTTTTCCCTGCTCCTGTCAATCCTTCCCTAATTCTCTCTCTGAAACCCTCTACAACCTTCGGTTCTTTCAGTTTACCCAGGTCCCATCACTTTAAAAACCTGCTTTCGCAATCTATTCAGTTTTAATCTGCTGTTTGTAACCAATAAACTGTGGTCAGAGTCTACATCTGCCACTGGAAATGTCTTACAAGTTTAAATCTGGATCCTAAATCTCTGTCTAACCATTATATTGTCAGTCTGAAACTGTCCGGTGTCCTCATGTCTCTTCCACGTATACGACCTCCATAATGATTCTTAACCTAAGTGTTAGATATGATTAAATTATGCTCTGCGCTAAATTCTACAAGGTGGCTTCCTCTTTCATTCCTTTCCCACTGTAGTCTTACTGTGTTCTGGGGATGGCCTGGCAGTCGACGATTGCGTCATGAAGATGCGGTAGTGTACACTGTGTGCGGGCGTTGCGATGGTGTAGACTGCTTGCTTGCGGTGGAGCAGTCGTCGATGGTTGCATGCTGACCGGACGTCACTGGCTGCTGCTCGCTTTAGGCGTTCATCTATTAATTTTGCGTGGCTTCGTTTTCCTACTATCGAATTCCAGTCCCCCATACTACTAAAATTTCTCCTCCCTTAACTATCTCAATAATTTCTTTTACCTCATCATACATTTCCTCGATGTCCTCATCATCTGCGGAGCTAGTTGGCATATAAACTTGTACTACTGTGGTATGTGTGGGTTTCGTGTTTATCTGGGCTACAATAATGCATTCACAATGCTGTTCGTAGCAGCTTACCTGCGTCATTATTTTTTTACTCATTATTAAACCTACTCCTGCATTACCCCTATTTGATTTTGTATTTATGACCCTGTATTCATCTGACCAGGGGTCCTGTTCCTCCTGCCACCGAACTTCACTAATTACCCCAATATAAATCTTTAACTTGTTCATTTCTCGCTTTAAATTTTCCAACCCACCTGCCCGACTAAGGGATCTGACGTTCCACGTTCCGATCTGTAGAACGTCAGTTTTGGTTTTTGTTGATAACGACATTATCCTGACGGATCCGAATGGGGGAATATTTTACCTCCAGATGTATTATCCAAGAGGATACGATCATCATTTAATCATATAGCAGAGATACATGCCCTCGGGATAATTACGGCTGTAATTTCCTCTCGCTTCCAGCCTTTCGGGGTACCTGCACAGCTTGACCGTTTTGGTTGATGTTGCAAGGCCAGATCAGTCAATCATCCAGACTGTTGCTCCTGGAAATACTGAAAAATCTGCTGCCCCTCCTCAGGAACCACACGTTTGTCTGGCCTCTCAACAGATACCCCTCTGTTGTGGTTACACCTACGGTACGGCTATCTGTATCTATGAGGCACGCAAGCCTCCCTGCCAACGCCAAGGTCCATGATTCAGGCGTAGAGAGGAGGGGGGAGGGGGGGAGGATGGATTTTGTAAGAACATTTTCATATTCACCTCTGTTGACATTTTCCTTGTTATCACTGGCATAAACAATGAAAGGTGGCTACACTGAGACACAGTACCAGAGATTGCGTCAAAGAGTATTATTCAGCCGCCTCCACTGGCAGTGCTTGGGGAGAACTCGTAGTAGTCAGTGCTTGTTGAGATGTGCTAGTGAAAAGTGCTTGTTGAGAACTCGTAGCAGAGAGTGCTTGCTGAGATGTGATACTGAAAAGTTCTTGTTGAGATGTGATAGTAACGAGTCGGTGTGGAAATATTGTAATGATTAGAGTGCTTTTCGTCAATATATGAAGGTAAAAAAAAAATTTTTTTTCCTTTTCTTTTTATTATCTCAATGTCTTAAATAATGCGTCATTACATGTTCAGTCAACAAAGCATCTGGCTTGTGTTCTTGTATTAGAGTGTAATTCTGGTTTTCTTGCGTGATTATAGGATTTCTATTTTCTTTAATTACTTCAGTATAAATGATATTAAAAATTTCTTGTCTTATTGAAGGAGAACCGTGCCAAATGTGTACGTTGAGTTATAATTCCACACACAGAACAGTTACACTTGTGTTTTGGTTTCGTAGGTTTTATAGTTGCTGGGGAATTAATTAATTAATTGTGTTAACGAAAATTTCCATTTCGTTCTTGTTGTTGTTCTATGCAGTCGGATTGCGTAATAATACTAGTCGGGGCCAACCGTTTACGAGACACAGCGTAATCGGACATACAGCCACCAAAATAAAAATGATTTTCAAATTTAATAATAATTAAGCCCCCATGCAACAAGCTCACAAATTTTACCCAATCATCGCACTACACCCACAACAACAATTATGAAATGAAATGCTGGTGTAGCTCACCGTAGTCTTACTGTGTGCTGGGGATGGCCTGGTAGTCGACGATTGCAGTGGTGTTCACTGTGTGCGGGCGTTGCGATGGTGTAGACTGCTTGCTTGCGGTGGAGCAGTCGTCGATGGTTGCATGCTGACCGGACATCACTGGCTGCGTGCTCGCTTTAGGTGTGTCCTCTACGTTTGCGTGTTTCATCGGTTTAGACGGACGCTCTTAGGAAAGGCGCATGTTGTTCATGCTCCCTGTTACTCTTGGCAACACGTCTTCACTTTCCTGATTTATTGCGGAATTTCTTCCATTCTGTCCGTTTTTTTTTTTTCTGCCGCTTTCCGCGTATGACCATAGGGTCGCTTCGTGGAGTGTTTATTAGTGACTGCTGGCTGTTGCACTTAGCTAGTGTGCGATGTTTTGACTGCATCAGCAACATCTGTTCTAGACCTGTTCCTCAATGGTGTTATACCTAAAACCGTCACCTTAACACTTTCGTATTTGTTTGGTGTAGATATTCAACGTCGCAACTCTTCTGATCTACCCGTGCGTGCAGCTATACAGTGCTCTGTTCTTCCTCGAACTTCTTTCTTCCGTGCAGATTTCTACAAATGAAGTGACTATAAAACAATATACTGCTTCTCTTCTTAAATAAAGTGTAGTCTTGTTCCAATTAACTTCGTGTTTTCTCGCAAACTTCTACGAAACGTTACACGTTACATGGGAACCAAACTAATATTACTGTCTCAAAGATCTCTTCTTTACATTGTGTGAATAGTATGTAACAAATGGCTCTGAGCACTATGCGACTTAACTTCTGAGGTCATCAGTCGCCTAGAACTTAGAACTAATTAAACCTAACTAACCTAAGGACATCACACACATTCATGCCCGAGGCAGGATTCGAACCTACGACCGTAGCGGTCGCTCGGCTCCAGACTGTAGCGCCTAGAACCGCACGGCCACTCCTGGTGGCCAATAGTATGTAACAACGATCGCTTATATACATCATATTCGTTTTCCTTGGAGTTTCAGATCTTCCATGTTACCAGTGCTCCTTCGTTCCTCCTTGGTCCACGGAGATTACAGATCCTCTCCAGCAGGTAGAATCCGCACCTGTTGAGTAATTTTTTCTCACGGTAGGTGGGCCGATGTTTACCAACTGATTGCGATCATACACATCTTTACTCTGAGCTCTATATTTGATGTGATCCAAATCCTTCCGTAAATTGCATAGACCACTACACAGTTACCCTAGCTATTCCGTTTATGTACAACACCCTCAGCGCTCAATAATCAATTATATGTGTCCTTGGTATGCCTCTTCCTCGTTAGTGGGGTACCGGTCGACACCGGTCCGCCAGAGGATACGTACGCACCAGTGGACTGCGATGCAGGGGCGTGGTCGGCAAGCAGGAGGACAGTGTACTGCTGGCCGCAGTGTGGGCAACTGGTGGACTGGGTTTACCTGGGACGCGTGAGCGCTCTGTTGGGCCGAACGTAGCTGGAAAGCGGCGGCCTACCCTTTAGATTGTTCTTGGGGCCATGACGCCGGTTCGCGTTTAATAGTCAGCTATTGTGTTGCTGGAGAAAGAGAGACTGGTGGGAGAACCGTCGTATGACCACATAGTGGAGTACACGGTGATCCTTACTGCAACGGGCAGTAATTTTGTTCTTAACTGAGGTGTGTCCTACTGGCCGCGCGGGATTAGCGGAGCGGCCTTATGCGCTGCAGTCATGGGCTGTGTGGCTGGTCCCGGCGGAGGTTCGAGTCCTCCCTCGGGCATGGGTGTGTGTGTTTGTCCTTAGGATAATTTAGGTTAAGTAGTGCGTAAGCTTAGGGACTGATGACCTTAGCAGTTAAGTCCCATAAAATTGCACACACATTTGAACATTTTGTGTCCTATTGCATCCTGGTTCGTATCAGGTCTGTTTGGTATTTGTGATCGTTCCTCTAATTTACTGTTGTGATTCAAAGGCGGTAGTTTGTATTTTTCTATCAGGCTGTGTTTAGCCGATTTTCTGGACAGGCATTCGCTATTTGTGGCGAACTTGTGCTAGAGCTTGATTTTGTTCTCTACTCGCCACGTTACTGGGTAACTTGGCTGGGCTGTTTGCGTACGCAAGCCCGAGTTTTTTGTCAAATCATTTTTTAAGTTGCATGTCTGGTATATCATTTATTCAGTGATTGCCAGCCTTCTTTAACTCATTGGGGTTTTGGTGATTTGTTAGATTACTGTTTAACTTTTTGAGTGTTTGTCAAACTGGTTTAATTCATTGACGTTTTTTATTTTGTAAGAATACTGTTTAATGCTTTTACTGCTTGTCGGACATGGTTTTATTCTTTGGTGTTTTGTATGTTATCAAAAATCTTTTAATTCCGCTTATACACGTGTGCTACAGGACAGATTAGCCATTATGTTTGCCTTACTTGTCGTATCTAGGAGAAAACCCTGAAAGGGGCCTCACTGTTAGCTTTGGCTCGTCTTGCGACGTTCATCAAATCATTTTCCAGTGTGAACTTCTCATAAATTTGTGGAAAAATAATTTATTCTGGAAGGACGGCAGGTCAGATGGTTCTAGTACATTCACATTACTTGTCATCAGGTGTTTTCTGGACTAGCTGCCTGTGTTGTAGCTATCTTGTGTTTTTTTTCTTTTGCCGTTTCTGTCCGGAAATGTTGGATGATTTATGCCGTATATTTTGTCAGCTATTGCAGTTGTTTGCTTAACTGTAATCCCGAAAATTAAGCGTTCGCCTTGCTTTGGTATTCTATATTTAGGTCGTACATGGTACAGCAAAAGGAATCATTATAATTAACTTTCGTTATGATTTAATGCAAATGGTGTCCTCTAAATCTCGCTTAAGAGACGACCTGTAATATACGTTCAGCCTAGTATTTTAGTCGGCCTTTGCGCCGTAAAGCACCCTGTGCTTATAAACCCGGTAACTTCTCTACCCGTTGAGGTGTATTTAGATATAAGATTAAGATCTCTCAAAGCAGTTACTAATGAATTTCTTTTATTTTAATCAAGTTTGATGTAAGAACCCTCATCAACTGGAAAACTAATTTGTATGGCCGCCGACCGTTAGTTCAGTTATTCTATATTTGTCTTAAATGTTATTTAAGTTCTCTGTAGTGAAATTCGGTTCACTTAAGGATGCCCTGTGTTGCTCTAAACTGCTCTTTATGGCTGAGTCATCGTGTTCTTTAGTGAAATTTATGTGCGAAACTTAAGTATTTGAAATTATTTTGGCTTCGTTGTGGTAGGCATTTGTCATCTGGTCTTAAGCCGTTTGGCTTTTTGTTAAGTGTAATTACTTAACCAGTTGATTTTCTTGACCTGTAATTGTCTGTTACCGAGCAACGCAGTATGACAGTTAATAATTTGCCTGCAACTACTTAGTACTTTGATAATTTTATTTTCAGCCGCAAACGTTTGGCGATCTTTGTTCTTTTTTTAAGTTACGATCTTGCTCCCATGCATTTCAAGTATTTTATTTATTGATGTGGTGAGCCTTGACTTTACTGACTTATTCACTTCTCATCACTGCTCCCACTATTATATTGTGTACTTTCTTATTTTAAGGAGTTCTGTTGTTTTTATTAGTAAATTGCTGTTTAAGTACATTTCTTTTGATGGTCCTAGAGTCTTAACTCTCACCGACCAGTTCCAATCATTGGCGACTGTCGATCGCTGTCTACTGGCCATCATTGTTCACTGACCATCACTGTCCACTGATCATTATTGCCGACTGACAGACTTCTCCACTGATTGTTTCACCCACTCACCGTCATTGATCGCTAACCATTGTTGTCCACTGACCGTCACTGTCCATTGACCATCACTGTGCGCTAGCTATCATTGTCCATAGACCATCATTGACCCAATCCCAACCATTTTCGTGTTTAAGATGGGTAGCAAATGATCCGCAAATGATTGGAAAATGGCAAAACAGGGTGTCAGGGTTTATCTGTTTGAAAGGTTGCAGAAAAACTTACATAGTGAAAATGAATTGTACCCAATCTTAAGAGGGAAACTGACATGTTAGGGAGCTAGAACTTGGCAGTGGTAAGGTGCTGAGCATAAAGGAAATAATCTTTTGCACGTATTTATTTATCTCAGACGCCGTGTTTAATATAGACAACTTATTGGCAACTGTGCTCAAAATTTAAATTACAGTTTCTACTATAGCAAACAAAATTTTAAAACGTAAAAATCTCTGAGAAAATCTCCTCAGATCTTCCGCTGCGTCTCACTATATGATACTTGGAAATCGGTATTAGAAAGGCCAGACTGTGCACTCACTTTAATCATTAAGAAAAAAAAAAAAACTTTCAAGGTATCAGAATAGGCAGAGAAACAGATATATCGGTACAACCTTTAAAACAAGAAAGTGGGTATTAGCAAATCAACAGGCATAAACAATTATTCAAAAGAGCAACCAAGGACAAATCATAAGTAAATAAGGGAGCTGAAATGCATGGATTAACGAGGAAGTTGTGACCATCTTGAGCTCGGCCCAAGCCAAAAGCTGTTGCTCGATTCAGAACAGAGTAAAAAAGAAAACATTCGCAGAATTACATTAAAGTTGCGTAATATATAAATGAGAAGTAGCACATTGACATTTTAATCTGAACTGACAATGAAAAATGCTAAAGAAACCTAATCCTGGAGAGTGGAAGCACCAGTAAGGCAGATGAAGGTAAATGTTTCTAAATCAAAGTTATCTGACAATGAAAAATTTTAAAGATACTTAAATCCAGAAAATACAGGCACCAGTTGTTCAAGTAAAGACTAATCTTTCTAGATCATGGTTAACATAGAGAACAAGATAAAATGAAAGCTATCTCACAGTTGAATAAAAGTTTAAATCTGTCACCTCCTTATTATTGTGAGGCTGATTCACGTGAAGAGATTCAGCTAAAATAATTTCCAGCATATAACCTTATGGCAAGAACACTAAATGATATTCGGTAGCCAAAGCGCAGGTATTTTCGCGAACCACAGTGGATACCTTACAGCATGCAAGAAACGGTGCTCACCGTTATTCCTCCGTCACGCCTAGATGATTGAAAACGGCGTATGTGACTATGTCTCCAACCCAAATACCAAAAATAGGCCTATTCGACCTCCAGAGAATGGCCCGCTACCGCACAGGCAGAGGCGAGCGGCGACTCTCCAGTAGGTGTAGGCACGCTCTTCAGAGTCAACCTCGCTCATCCAGACGCGGCGAGTGAGCCTCCACGAATAGCAAGCACAGGCTGCGATCCAGAGACACTCCTTCCCACACAGTACATCTCCAGCATACAGTATGCTAGTGCGAACTGCGTGCACGCCTAAATCCTGCTCGAGCGCATATACAGCTTAACCTCGTTCCCTTACAGAAAAGCAAGAGAAGATAGAGACGGGGAGCAGACCCTGGGATTTAACGGACAAATTTCGGTTCAGCATCCCGATTACCATACATAATTCTGAGCTGACTTGACGACAGTTGGAACGTCCGACACTGACAAGGTTAAACGTAATTAATTGACTTCCTATATTTCAGAAGCCACTTTAGCAGTGGACATGAAACTCTTACAGGACGTTATACTTTACGTTCTTAGTGTACTGAATAAAAAACATTGCATTTAAGCCGGAGGACTGGGGAAATTTTGTATAATTGTTCGTTTTTTTTCAAAAATTACTTTAATTATAGTCAACATTATGTTTTTATTTCTGTTCAGTGGACTCACTTTATCTATATTGCAACTATACGGAAATTTGTACACTTTAATCTAAGTGGTTCCGAAGATTTAGGGAATTACGCAACTGAAAATAAGAGTTTTCAAAAATTAGGTTCTAAAGTTTGAAGTGGCTA
Source organism: Schistocerca serialis cubense (assembly GCF_023864345.2). Lineage (NCBI taxonomy): Eukaryota > Metazoa > Arthropoda > Insecta > Orthoptera > Acrididae > Schistocerca > Schistocerca serialis. The sequence goes on from NC_064638.1 coordinate 495,812,853, forward strand.
TGTTTACTCACTCAGAATCATCCAGCACCTTGCTGCGTATCATCCTTTCCATAATTTTTCATAGGTTTCATTCTTTCCACTCTTCTGTACTCCTTAGTGGACATTTCTGCTGCACAGTGAGTTTTATCGCTGCGAACCTTGTCTATCTGTTGAAGCCCTCTGATGCAATTTACACTACGAATAATTCGCATACACTGTGTAGCTTCCACCTGTAACGCCGGAAATGCATATCCTCCTATTTCCATCTATTGCACTATATTTTTTTTTACTTATTTTGTTACCTGAAGATATGACATTTCTGTGTCTTTATATATGGTAATTGTTCTACTATTTGTATATATATATACATATACATATATATATATATATATATATATATATATATATATATATATATATACATGCATTTATGTCGATGTATAATTGGTTGGTTTTGTAAATATTGTCTGGCCTAGGGAAAACTACGCCATCGAACGATTACATCGATAGGTCGTGTGCAGAACCAAAGTGTTTAGCATCTTTGGTGGTGTTAACTCTGCCACATGGAGCGCGGACAGAGGGAGTCTGGCTGGAGTAGGGGGTGGACCAGGTGTCTTGTGTGACGCACCCGCGAGTTGCCGCGCTTTCGGGGTTTGGCAGCATGTAACTGTACTCGACTTGCTATGATAGTTTCTGACACGGTGTCGCGGACGGGAAGCACTAGCTGGCGCACATCAAGAGCCCGTTTCGCCTGGTGACCGTGTCGCGAAGAAGGTGCGCCAACATCCAGCTTCTGCAACAGCGATGGCCGACAATGAGTGACTGTCGCCACCTCCCCGATCGACGACTGTAAACCTTCAATCAACCAACAAGGAAGACTAAAGGCAAGTGAAGTTTTAGAACTGTATGGCAGACCTCAGCTTTTCAAACTGTTGCATCACAAAAATACAGCAACTTAGCATGAACCTTTGTTGCTCATTGTCCCAATTGCATTACCAAGCAGGGTCCCTTCCTTTTCTGGAATGAACCCGAGTGTCGTTGAAATTCATACGCCAGCATTAAAGTAATATCATTCCATTTCACTGCTTTAATTTCAAAGTTCAGTTAAAGAATTCGTAGCTGGCTACAATAGATTACACAAGCAGAAATTAAGAGTGCGAGTTTTGTTACCATATTTTAGCTTACCTATGACTGCAGCTCAGCTTGGTACTTACTAAATTTTACTATTGTTAATTGTTCAGAATCATTTAATTTAAGTTCAAAGTTAAATCTCTTATTTCTAAATCGCGTAGATTCAAGTAGCTTCTGAAATGATTGTTGAGGTAGCCCAAGACTAACCTTACTTTATTGAATTTTGTAGTGCTTCAGAAACAAAGTTCACTATTAATTTCAGTCACTAAATTATCTTTCAATTTTCCAGTTTTATTAATTCTTTTGCTAAATTAAGTAGCAAAATTGATTACTTCTAACAAACATTCAGTTTTCACACAACACGTGTCAACCTTCAGTTGCCACGCTTTTAGTGCTAATTATATGTGCATTAATCTTTCATTTTCAGTTATTATAGTAGTTGTCCATAGGACTGGTGACCGTAATTTTCCCCAAATCTCAAATATCTAATTAACGCCGATTAATTGTTAACGTAACGACCGCACATTTACTTTCTTTATTAATTTTACCCTTTTCTCAAAATTAATTTCCACCAATTCCATTTGCATTTTTCCTTTCATTTAGATGTAACCCGTTCCTCCTTCTTTACCGACAAATTAACTTCGCTGACGATTGCTTTTCCCAAATTTCCATTAGGTGCACACGGTTTAATTTTTCACTGTCATTAAGGTCTATAAGTGAGGGGGAGGTTACACACCCTACTACTATTGACATCGTTAAAAACAATAACTGCATCAAGTAAATCCCATTTTTAGTGTTTTCTTTCCTACAAAAAGAATTTTGGCATGCAAGTTAATATGAGACTGTTGAAAGACTCATTTCGATTCTGAATCTGCCCATGTAGACACTTATTCAACAAGTCAGCATCTGCCATATCTTTTAAATGGTATTTATGACTTCCATGACTACTACGATGGAATGTTTCTGGTTGTATGAAGTGCTTGAGTATTGGGCGTTGCGTTACGTGCACCATGAATGTGGTACAGTAGGGCAAAGATTTACTATTTTGACTATATCTTCTTTTTAATATACGTTTATACCCCACCCCATGCAAGCACAGGGTGGCGCAAACTATGTGTCAGAAAATATTTGTCTACTGTGGTTTAATTGTATGCCGTATTGATTCTCCTTGTTATATTTCATTCTCCTTGTTAAATTTCTAAAAATTCTGTAGCTTACTCATCGATGTCTTAGTTTAGATTTCAGGAAGGAAGCATTAACATTGGAACAGCGTTTGTTGATGGTTAATACATTTTACACAAATTCTGGTCCCAATTTTGTGACAAGATGCACATTCAACATCACATTTGCTCCGAGAAAAGCACCGTCCGGAATGACCAATGCTCGGTGAGATTACAGTACTGAACTGCCGTGAAAATGTAATGGCAAAACTTAAGCATCCTCTGATACAGATTGCGCGTAATGTTTTCTTTGATTTTGCATGTTGATGACATGTTTTGAAAGTAACGGATCTCTGTATGCTTCCAGGTAGGGCAAGTCAGGATGACCAGCCTCAGATGTAACGAGAATCTTTAACGAGTGCAAACCTTATTCAATGAGTAGCCCACTACATAAGTAAGACATGCAGCACAGCAGCTGAGGATGTCACTATAATCCCTCCAGAGAATAAATAAAGAGGAACTTAACCTTCTCCATCCAAAAATTCAATAGTGCCAACCTTGAAGGGCAAGGATGTGGATCGGCGATTTTTTAAAATTTTTCATGAGATGAGTAAGGCCTTTGAAAATGGAACAGTCGATACCCGTCATATCGGCGTTAGTGATGAGGCACACTTCCATCTGCATGTGTACGTCAACAAACACATCTGGCGCCACTGGGCTACTGAGAATCCACACGTTCCAGCTGCTGCTCCATCTCATCAACAATAAATCACTGTTTGCTGCGCAGTAGGTGCACATCGCATTATTGTTCCCATTTTTATTGAAGGACTTGTGACGGAACTGAAATGATGGTGGGCTGACAGTAATTTGGAGCCCGCGCGTCAGAAACGGGCGCGCTGGTGTGAGACTGCCCGGGAGTGCACCCTGATGCCATCTATTGGCGAAACTGGGAATTAGCGCTGCCTCTCAGACAATGCACTAAGCTATCGGAGTCAAATGTATTCTTTTCTTGGTAATTATAAGCTATTACTGTATGATTTAATGTTATAAAGCGCTAGTAGTAAATTATTATGACTGGTATGAACTCCAGGGTAATAAATATAAATATTCTTAAATACTAAATGATTTCGGTGAAAAGGTGGTAGGGGAACGCCCCCACTCTTGGTGATACGAGCGTAGCTAGAGGTAGCTGGACACACAGGGACTGAACAATGAATGGCCTGGGGAGTGTTGACGTGACAGGACGTGCGTAACTGTGCTCACGCAAAAGTGATTGTGCAACCGCGAAGAGGCGAATATCGTCGCCGTTTGTGGAGCAGAACGCGACGAATGGTTGTCGAAGCCGTCTCTATGCCACTGGGGCTGATTGTAAGAGTTCCTGCGCCCAGATTTTATGGCGGACGTGCAGTAGCTTATACGAGTGCTACAGCTCGTAGTTCCAGCCGCCATTAAGGGCATGAGGCGTGAAGAGCTGCGTTAGCCACATGCATCCCACCACCAGCATCGACACGTCTACCCAAGGCAAGACTGCTTGAAATTGTTAAGTCTAACTTTGTATACATGTAAAAGGAGAATACCAGTTTTCTTTTGTGCAAGTGCAGAGGACAGAATATAGTAATGAGTAAAATTACGACGCATGTTGTTCATTGCAAAGTGTAGTAACCTGAAACATAGTGTAGTGAAATCAGACTGAGGCCACCATCGCCTCTTTCATTTACAATTATTTTGGTTGTAGAATACTTTAGCGTTTAAGAATGTTGAAAAGAGCAATGGTCACACCAGAATGAGTCGCCTATTTATAGTTACTTAAATTTTTCTGAGTAACCTTTCAAGTAAAGTCACTTAACTAATTCTATATCAATTGTCCAAAGAGTACTATCCAAAATCATTAAATAACTTGAAGGATAGAATTTTGTTAACCTAAGTTGCATAAATTGTCTTGGTGGTAATTACCAAGCCAACTCACAGAAATTGAGAGAGTATTTGCTTTGTAGAATCACCTAGAATGATCAGAAATAGCAATATTCAGAATTAAGTTTAAATTTAACTCAAAGCGTTTCACTTTGAAACGAGCCAAAAAACTGATTTATTCTTTTGCTCCTTCAGAGCTGGCGACCTTAGTTATAAGTATTTTCAGGAGGATTCGACGGTAAGTCTGCTGCTCTCGTCGTGCTGATAGGATTACTCACTGCTGCTAGCAGTGGTGATTGGATACATAAGCTCACTACCAAGTTAAGTGGGTCAGGTAGGCAGTGTTACCGTGTGAACTGTAGGGCACTGTAGGCCGTGGATCGGACCCGTTCAATCATCACAGCTCTTTGGGAAATAGTCCGGTTAGGAGTGTACTAATCATTAGGTAAATACTGGCGAGTAACGGTCTAAAATGTATACGCAAGTGAATTTAGCAAGGTCCATGTAGCACCTAATTAATGTGGTGCAATGGCGAGGGTAGGAGTGGAGTAAAAGTGAGCTGAGCTTGTGGCAGCTGTGCTGTCTTCAAAGATTAATAATGTGAATTCACTACTACCTCTTACCATTAGGGCTGAGCTATTTACGGTTAAAATACGTAGCAGTAAGCGCAAAGGCGTGACAGCTACAAGTCCGTATTGGCTTTATACATACGGAAGTAGGAAGCGGGTCATTCCGTCAGTGGAGGGGTTAAAACAACCGAGTCAGTTGAGAACATACCCCATTTACTGATGGAAAGATTCGGCGGTTCGGTCGCAGACTTGTTACAGCAGACACGTACAGACAGGTACTGGAACACGAATTTGCACCGGTTGCGCGACGCGACGGAATGCTCCGAACCTGTTGATTCATGGAGGATGGAGCACGTTCACACTCCACCGCGGATGTCTTTGATTGTTTTCAGGAGACACTGACAGGTCGTATTGTTGCCCTGAACACCTTATCATTCACTGGAGGTGGTGTAGAATGGCGCCCTTATTATCCTGAGCTCAACTCGTGTGATCATTTCTTATGGAGTTATCTCAAGAACAGAGACTTTATAAAGATGCACCTGCATCACTCCAGTAGGTTGGTACCGTAGTTTCCGGAGAGGTTCCTCCAGATAGTCATCGGGGAATTCAGTTTACAGCTCTACTCACTCTTTGCTGCAGAACGAAAGCACTTTGAATACCTGCCTTATCAAATTTCAGGTTTTCTGCTATAGCACAAATATGTAACAAGAATCTATCAACCCATATTACGTTGTAGGCTCTAAAATTTTTCTATTGCAGTACCTTGTACTTTGTTCTTATTATTTGTATTCTGTTGTTACACTTAAACATCATATCATTTACGCCACAGTACAATTTTTGAGACTTACGTTTGCATTGTACAGCCGAGGGTAGGGACACATTTCACTCTGTTCCATTGTTACTGTTGACGTCTGGTTGCTACATTACACCCTGCATAAAGGAATTTGTATCTAGTTCGTAATTTATCTTAGCCTTATGAAGTGAGTGATACATCGTAGGTAGCCATGTATAATACGCAGGTGTCCGAAAAAGGTGGACAAACTTTAAGAACAGGTTCTGTATTCAGAAATAAATAAAAAATATCGAGTAAACGTGGGCTCTAAAACGAATACTGTAAGAGGTATGAGCACTTGTTGATCTTTCATACTGTGAAACAGATCTCTTCCACAGCATGCTCTTTGATTTCATATGTTGGGAGGAGGCCGTATCGACCAAAATAAGAAAAACGTTCAGTAAACATGTCGCCTAAAATGCATAATTTAAGAGCTGTGAGCACTTGTTCATCTTAGATAATGTGAAACACATCTCTCTCACTGAACAGGTGCTCACAGCTCTTGGAATATGCATTTTAGACTCCATGTTTACTAAACATTTTGTTGTTCTTTTGATGCATTCTACCTTCTCGCAAAGAGCTTTCAGAAAACGAGAGATGTGTTCCATAGTATCGAAGATGAACAAGTGCTCGCATCTCTTAAGATATGCACTTTAGAGCCCTTGTTTACTAGAATTTTTTTCTTGTTTTGCTGTAGTGAACTTGTCCCTAAAGTTTGTCGGTGTTTCTTTGGGGCACCCTGCATATTGCATCAAAAATATTATTGCTGTCCTACAGTGATAGATTTTTTACATGTGACTTTATTTTAAAGGATTTTCCTATACATATTGGATTACAGGCCTACAACCTACGCAATTTAGATGACACATTACGCATACAGCGTTTTATATCATGTGTACGGTACCAGACGAATGCGATTCTAATAAAGTTGCTTTAGCCTCATATGTTTTTAGGCAATATGAAATAAATCTATGTATAGCTTCTCATTAATATGTATGTACTCCTCTTACTACACTACTGGCTATTAAAATTGCTACACCAAGAAGAAATGCAGATGATAAACGGGTATTCATTGGACAAATATATTATACTAGAACTGACATGTGATTACATTTTGCCGGCCGAAGTGGCCGCGCGGTTCTGGCGCTGCAGTCTGGAACCGCGAGACCGCTACGGTCGCAGGTTCGAATCCTGCCTCGGGCATGGATGTGTGTGATGTCCTTAGGTTAGTTAGGTTTAACTAGTTCTAAGTTCTAGGGGACTAATGACCTCAGCAGTTGTGTCCCATAGTGCTCAGAGCCATTTGAACCATTTTTTTTAATTACATTTTCATGCAATTTGGGTGCATAGATTCTGAGGAATCAGTACCCGGAACAACCACCTCTGGCATTGAGTCAAACAGAGCTTGGATGGCGTGTACAGCTACAGCTACCCATGCAGCTTCAACACGATACCACAGTTCATCAAGAGTAGTGACTGGCGTATTGTGACGAGCCAGCTGCTGGGCCATCATTGACCAGACGTTTCCAATTGGTGAGAGATCTGGAGAATGTGCTGGCCAGGGCAGAAGTCGAACATCTGTTCACCCAGGGATCGAGACGTGGCTGCACGATCCGTTACAGCCATGCGGATAAGATGACTGTCATCTTGGCTGCTAGTGATACGAGGCCGTTGGGATCCAGCACGGCGTTCCGTATTACACTCCTGAACTCACCGATTCCATATTTTGCTAACAGTCATTGGATATCGACCAACGCTAGCAGCAATGTCGCGATACGATAAACCGCAATCGCGATAGGCTACAATCCGACCTTTATCAAAGTCGGGAACGCGATGGTACATATTTCTCCTCCTTACACGAGGCATCGCAGCAACGTTTCACCAGGCAACGCCGGTCAAGTGCTATTTGTGTATGAGAAATCGGTTGGCAACTTTCCTCATGTCAGCACGTTGTAGGTGCCGCCACCGGCGCCAACCTTGTGTGAATGCTCTGAAAAGCTAATCATTTGCATATCACAGCATCTTCTTCTTGGCGGTTAAATTTCGCGGCTGTAGCACGTCATCTTCGTGGTGTAGCAATTTTAATGGCCAGTAGTGTAGTATAACTATTGTGCAGATTATCTGATTTTCAGCAACTATTACACATATACGTTATAGTGGAGCACAGTCTGTAGCTGTTATCTTTTACAGGTTTAATACTACTATAGACATACTCAGATATTTAATTTTAATTGGCCTGGTCTAATTTAGTTAACGAATAGTGTGATAATGATATGTCTCTTGTATCTATATATGGGTTCAAGATAGTGGACATCACAAAACTGGTTGCAGTTCAATCTAATATACAACATAACAGCTGTTGTTCCGTTATCCATTATAAGAGGGATGCACGGAGACAATGAATTAGCATTTTTCTGTTTAGTGTCTGTGATGGTATAAACCGTCACCATGTGCGCAGCAAGCTGAAATTCCAGCGGCTACTCGCCACGTCTGTAGAGCACGCGACTGTAACTAACGCATGTGCCGCCTTGGTGGAGCTGCGACGAGGTGCTTCTCATCGGCGGTGCTGGGGCCACCTGAACATGTCTCTTGCGTCAGCAGCGTGTTAAGGATACAGGGTGGAAAAAATCGAAAATTTTTATGACTTTATTAAATTCTACAGTCCTTCCTGATTACATTCATATATGCATTATAGGGTTTCGAATGAAAAACGACCTATATATACCAAATTTTAAAGTTACGGTCATGTATGCCGCGCCCCCTTTATCTCTGTTATAGAAACCAGTATTATTTCGAAAAGAACTGTGAACTTTTTGTTTCCAGCGATTATAAGTATGCTACATTGTATATGTTGGTAACAGTGCAGGTTTCTAGTGCCTGTAAATGATTACCTTCGCTAGTATTTACTTTTTTTTTCGCTGAAGCAGTTTGTTCACGTGTTACTGAATGTCTGTTGGCCAAGTGCTACACATATTTGTGGAAGTACATATCCTTTAGTGAGCAATAAATACGAACTATGCCACACATCAAGAAATTCAATAAAAGGAAATTCCGTGGTAACCAGTTTACAAACAAAGCAAGCCACACTGTTGAAAGTAACGTATGTATCAGTTCTTCAGGAAAGAAACTCCCACATGGCACGCCTCCTGGTGATACAAATCTTTGTTTTAACAATGACGCTGTTTGTAGGGCAATTGTTGTTGTTGATGTGGGCATCTTATCTTCTTTGATAAAGGAAGTGGCGAAATGTAAACAATGTGATGGTGTAGGCTGTCTGGAAATAAATGAACAGCAAAGTAGCAGGCAGGGTTTAGCGTCAAAATTAGTTGTTCTGTGTAGATTCTGCAATAAATCCACCTCGAAAATGACTTCGAATATTGTGCATAATTCATATTACTTGAATTTGATGTTAGTGTATGCAATGCGTGCAATAGGAAAAGGAGAAAAGGTTGCTCAAACGTTTTGTGGTTTGATCGACATTCCTCCTCCTCCCAGTACGTTCAGCAAGTACATAAAAATACTTTTAGGTACCTTGACGGTTGTGTCCAAAGCATCTAAGAACCGTGCAGTAGAAGAAATTGTAAATATTAGTGGAACCAGGGACATTGCTGTTGCACTTGTGGGACATGGCAACGTCGAGGACATCGTTCCTTGAATGGTGTTGTAAGTGCTACTTCTCTGGCGAATGGGAAAGTTGTTGATGTTTAGTTCTTATCTAAGTACTGCCAAACCTGCCGTGGTAACACTGAAGGACATATTAAACATCAGTGTTCTAAGAATTATGGTGGTTACAGTAGAGGTATGGAGTGTGGTGGAGCTCTAAAAATATTTCAGAGGTCGGTGCCCGTTTATAACGTTGGATATATGAAGTACCTAAGTACCTAAGCGATGGGGACTCTAAAGCTTTCAGTGAATTTAAGTTCAATGTCTATGGTGATACCTTGGCAATAAAACTGGAGTGTTGTGGACGTGTCCAAAAGAGGATGGGTGGCTAGACTGAGGATGCTACGAAGAGAAATGAGAGGAAAGTTGCTATCCGATGGAAAATCTTGGACTGGCTATTGCACGAACTGCACCTCTGAATGATGTTACAGCAATTATAAAAGCTGTATGAGCCACATACTTTCATAAGTTCTTCACAGATGACCACCCTGTTCACGGACTTTGCCCTAAAGGAGCAGATTCTTGGTGTGGTTACCAAAAAGCAAAATAAAATAAATACACCATCAGAAGCATTCTCTTCCTGACCCTGTTATGAATGAAATAAAGCCAATTTTTAGAGACCTGAGTGACCTTGTTTTGCTTAGTAAATATCTTCATGGGGGCATCCAGAGAATACAAATGAAAGTTTCAACCACTGCATATGGGGATGATTACTCAAGAATGTTTTTGTAGGATCAAATAGATTAAAAGTTGGTGTACTAGATGCAGTGATATGTTTCAATGATGGAGTGATAGACAGTTGGAAGTCCTGAGAGATTTAGGCATAAAATGTGGCTTTAATATGGAAGATCAATTGCTTGCGTGTGACAGAACGGGTGCATGAGGCTGAAAAATTCGCTCTTCAAGTTACCAAAGAAGCAAGAAGTGCTGAAAGGAATGCCAAGAGGAAGCTTGAAGATGAAGAGATGTTGCAGGATGAAGACTATGCTTCAGGAATGTTCTGAGGCGCTGTTTAATTGGACTTTCACCTTCTTTCGCAATTTAGTGCAAGTTCTATTTTTCAGAATTCAGGTACAAATATTTCCTAAGGTTTACAAAGCATTGCTATAATTTTTTTCTGTAACTTGCAATAGTCCATACTTATGTAGTTGACCTAAGCTTTATTGGAGAATCAACTGAAATAACGAAAAAAAATTATTAGGAAAGAATTACAAAAATTGAAATGTAAGATGTGATAATTTTTAACCTTGTAATATACGTAATAGGTGAAATTAAATAGTCTAGTATATGAGCCGTTATGTCATACATACCTGGTAATAAATTGGATAATAGGTGAAATTAAATAGACAAGTATCTGAGCCGTTATGTCATGTATATCTGGTAAAAAATTGGTCTACTTCAAATAAAAAACATTGGATTAAATGGTATCTCAATTTGAGGAAGCATTTTGGGGAAAAAATTGCATCAATTTCTTTGTAATTTTTTAATAAACCTAAGCAGGTCCAAAAATATTCAAAATACTTCTAATTTGTTTAGAAAGTGTGCTGCGTTGCCTGATACCAACAAAAAACCTGCAACATAATACATTATAAACAGTGCCTGAAAGAAATAGGTGCTGATTTTTACATAATAATGAACCGCAAAGCTATCCTGTATCCTTAAGAAGAAGCATCAAGATTGCCCGTAAGGTCGAATATGACTAGCTAATGACGACTGGTAACCTGGGGGGAGACGGGCAGCGACTATCGAGTTGAAACCGATGTGTGGCGATCGTTTGAGCAGATGGGCCTGTGTGACCTGCGAGTAATTCTAGTTCAAGATTGTCTACATTTTGCTTATGTTTGGTAGCCGTTAGCCTCACCTCGTTCCTCGGTAGTAACAGTATCTGGATCTGGACCAGAAATAAGGACTGTTTTGGCATTAATAATTTGAACTGGTTCACAGTAACTGAAGTTACATTATTAATATCAGTACGCGTGTGCCTTGAATTACGAGTAACCGCTTGTGATTGAAGCTGGCGTTTGACCGTTTGACCGGCAGTTGTTTCGAAAAACTGATATTTCGTACCTGCATTTTTACGTCAACAATTTGAGGAGACACATTCAGTGCCGGTTTGAGGTTAATTTAAGCTGGTAGTTGAGCAGCATTGTGTTCTGAACTAAATATGTTAATGATCTGAAAGTGTGTGCCGGACAGAGACTGGAAATCGAGACCTTTGTCTTTCGCGAGCAAGTGCTCTACCAACTCAGCTACCTAAGCACGACTCATGACCGTCCTCACAGCTTCAATTAAGCCAGTACCTCGTCTTCTACTTTCCAAACTTCACAGAAGCTCTCCTGCGAACTTTGCAGAACTAGCACTCCTGGAAGAAAGGATATTGCGGAGACATGGCTTACCCGCAGCCTGTGGGATGTTTCCAGAATGCGATTTTCACTCTGCAGCGAAGTGAAAATCTCATTCTTATATTAGTGATCTAATTTTAAATAACTGAGATTTTATACGGTGATCTCGTGTAGGCACCTTCAGTGCCAGTTTCACGTTAAGCTGGAGCTTGATCAACGTTGACCTGAAGTATAGCTTCTAATGTTTCTTGCTTTTAAATAAATTGAATTTTAATGTAAGAAGGGATGAGCAACTTCAGTACTTGTTTGAAGTTAATTCAAGCTGGGTCTTGATCAGATTTGTGCCTAGAATAAAATCTGCTGGTGTTCTTCACAGGTCATGTTAACTGAGGCTGGAACTTGGCCAGCCGATATTTTAGACGGACTTGTATTTGTGTCTTGAAATTTTCTCATTAATAGTGTTGCTACTGACTGAACAATGGGATGGATATATCGTGTGTACCCGCGAATGGAACTGAGCCTCACTATCTGGAAGTGCAATTTTTTTCTTTCGATGGCGTTTTAGAAAATAAAGATGTTTTTGGAGGTGTGTACACGTCTCTCAGTCTAGCACCACCTCTCCCCAAAGACCAGTTCCGCTGCAGTGTTGCTACCACTCCTGGTGGGTTTATGAGGGGTGACGAGTCATCACTGTGCAAGACAAGGAGATACCGCGTAATCGTCTGACACAATGTTACCAGCGCCTGACAGTCTGAAACGGAGCTCACTGTGGTTCTCCATTTGGCCTGCTGGTCGAATTGTGTAATATCCGGATTTGGTGGGCACTGCGATGTGCCAGTGGCGTGATGTTGGACTGCGTGGGGATGTGGGTGCAGGCTAGCACGTCGTCTAGGTTCAGGTCGACCTCGTCTAACCACCACAAGGGGGACTCTCCGTATTGTGCACCAAGTACGCCGTAACTCCCTCACGTCTGCGTCTGCCGCCCAACAAAAAGCAGCGGACACCTTGCAAAACCCTGTGTCATCCCACACCATTGGTTGGAGACAATCAGTAGCCGAACCAGGGAATTACCACCCCATGCGAAGGCAGTCGTTAACACCACAACTGCAGCCTTTGGTGTGGTGCCGTGACCGGGAAGCATGACCTGCTGATCAGTGGCGTCACGTTGTGGTCAGCAACGAATTGCAGATGTGCACTACCCCGGATGACCATTATGCAAGTACGGCGGCGACCTGTGGAAAGGTCTTATTCTTGCAATGTTTCGGAGAGGTTCAACAGTATCACTCCTGGCGGCGTCATGTTGAGAGCCATTGGATGTAGCATCAAGTCACGGATCGTAGTGATTGAGAACACTCTGACAGCACGATGATACCTCGCAGACATCGTGCATACCCGGAAGCGTATCGTACTGCCATATTTCAACAGGACAATGCTTGCCCATGCATGTTACGTGTCTGTACGAACTATCCGCGTGATGTTGAGGTATTCCTGTGGCCAGCAAAACGCCAAATCTGTCCCTGATTTAACGTGTGTGATACCAGCTCGGACGTAAACTCCATCACGGTGACACTATCCTGCATGTCACGGCCCAGCTACAACATTTGGGGTCCAACTTGCCGCAGGAGAGGAAATACAAATAATTATTTTTGACTACCACAAACCATCGTTTCTATCTGTCATCAACTACAGACTGGTTTGATACGGGTCGCCACGAATTCCTCTCTTGTGGCAACCATTTTGACTTAGGCTACCAATTACATTCAGCGTTCTCAATCTTTTTTTTAATTTGCATCCTCTACAGCTCTATCTACGATCATTGAAGTTACTCACTGCTGTCTTAACACATATCCTATTATCCTCTTCCTTCGTCTTATCAATGTTTGCAACATATTTGCCTCTTCACTGATTCTGCGGGAAACCTCCTTATTTCTTACCTTACCAGTCTAACTAATTTCCAAAAATCTTTCTGTAGCACTACATCTCAAACACCCTTCTTTGCCGGCCGGTGTGGCAGTGCGGTTCTAGACGTTTCAGTCTGGAACCGCGAGACCGCTACGGTCGCAGGTTTGAATCCTGCCTCGGGCATGGATGTGTGTGATGTCCTTAGGTTGGTTAGGTTTAAGTAGTTCTAAGTTCTAGGGGACTGATGACCTCAGAAGTTAAGTCCCATAGTGCTCAGAGTCATCTGAACCATTTTTTTATTCCTTCTTTCTGGTTTTCTCTCAGTCTATGATTCACTCTCAGGCAGTGTTGAACTTCCAGCGTATGTATTCAGAAATTTCTTCCTCAAATTAAGGCCTATTTTTCATACTAGAAGTCTTCTTTTGGCCAGAACTGACTTCTTGTGCTAGTCTGGTTTTTTATGTTCGCCTTGCGTCGTCCCTCATGAGTTATTTTGCTTCCCAACTAGCGGAATTCCTTCACTTCGACTACTTTGTAGTCCTCAGTTTTGGTGATAAGTTACTCACTAATTTCATTTCTACTACTCCTCTTTACTTTCGTCTTTCCTCAATCTGCTATGTAGACCATATTCTGTGCTCAGTAAACTATTCATTCCACTCAGTATGTCCTGTAATTCTTCCTTGCTTTCACTGAAAACATCAAAGTCATCGTCGAACCTCATCATTAGTTTTCATCACAACTCTACTCTGCATCTCGTGGTCTAGTGGCTAGCGTTTCTGTGTCTGGATCACGGGGTCCCGGGATCGGTTCCCGGCCGGGTTGGGGATTTTCTCTGTCAGGACACTGAGTGTTTGTGTTGTCCTCGTGATTTCATTATCATCATCATTCGTGAAAGTGCCTAGAACGAATTGTGTAAAAAAAAAATTGGACTGCGTGAAAATTGGGACTGTGTACGGGCGCTAATGACCGCGCAGTTGAACCCAACATCATCATCTCCCAATTTTGAACCTTTATCTCATTAATGTCATTGCTTTTTCTTTGATGTAGAGATTGGTCAGTATAGGAGAAAGCTTACATCCGTCCTTTAAGCCCTTTATAATGCGAACACTTCATTCCCGGTCTTCCATTATTATTTATCCTCCTTCCTTCCAGTAGTATTGCACATTACCCGACTCTGCATATACCGTACGTCAATATATCTCAGATTTTCGAAAACCTAGCACCATTTTACAGCACCGAACGCTTTTTAAGTCGGCAGATCCTAAGAAAAATTCTTGATTTTTCTTGCTTCCATTATCAACCACAACGTTAGAGCTTCCTTTCCGGTGCCTTTAACTATCCAAAAGCTGAACTTATCATCCTACAAAAAATTCTCATTTTTGTTTTCCGCTCTTCTGATACATTCCTATTATCGGTAATTTTTACGCATGAGCTCTTATGTTGACTGTACAATGGCTCTCGTCTTTATCTGCCCTTCTTATCTTCGAGATGGTGTTGATGATGTTTTTCAGAAAATCTGATGGTGCGTCTCCAGCCGTACAGATTCTACAAACCAACGTAAATAGTTATTTGGTTGCTATTTTGCCCTTTATGATTTTATAAATCCCGAAGGAATTACCTTTCCACCGTATCTGATAGCACATCTTCCTAAAATCTGTTAAACTCTGACTTTAATACTGATTCCCCCATGCCTGCCATACCGACACCCCTTCTGACATGTAGTCAGACAGTTCCTTCTCCCCACAGAGGTATTCGATGATCTATTACCACATGTACACTGACTCTTCTGCGTTTAACATTGAATTCATCTTCAACGCTTGATATTAACGCCTTTGCTTTTCATTTCAAGCAAGATATTTCCTATACACTGAATCAGTCCTTCCGAAAACCATTTTTCGATTTTTCACATTTTTTCTGCGCCGTTTCATCTTAGCTTTCCTGTATTTTCTATTTATTTTGTTCCTAACTGACTTGCTGTGTTCCCTTCTTTTCGTTAGCATTCTTGCACTTACTTCTTTCATCGAATCATCATCCCAGCAATACCTTAAAAAGTAAGTCGAAACTCACAGTTTCAAACTCGTTTTCCAAGACGTTTTCTTTGGCTGCGTAGAAAAAGAATTGAACGTCACTTACAGCTAGTTTTCACTTAGGTGCTCTTACTACTGCCCTAACTGTTCGATCCGTCTGAAAAGGATAGAGTGCTATAATGGCTTAAGTGTAACTATTGAACTGTACAAAAATGCCGTCCACGGATTGTGCAGAGAAATAAATAGTCAACTGATTTGAAGAAATGTTAAAATGTGTGTGAATTCCTAATGGACCAAACTGCTGAGGTCATCGGTCCCTAAGAACAACACATACACACCCATTCCCGAGGGAGCACTCGAACTTCCGGCGGGAGGGGCCGCGCAGTCCGTGACATGGCGCCTCAAACCGCTCCGCCACTCCGCGTGGCAACTGATTTGAAAATTCATAAAAATGCCTTCTACTGTTCTAACGCAAACGTCGGTAACAACGGTTCCTCAACTCTGACGTGGTTGCACGATACCTTGCCACCGTGGACCCCTGGTATTTGTTACGTATCTGCTCTTTTTTCTCTACGTTAACCAATGCATTCAGTTCTGCTGACGGTCATTGTTGGTCACGTGGGGATAGAAGAAGATCCGAGATAAGATGTGGGGCCTGTCTCACACGCTGAACACGAAGAAGAGCAAATAAGAGGAAATCACTTGTTGAGTTGATATACAAAGTCAACACAGAAGTCAGTTATTGAATTATCCGTACGAATTTTCCGGTTCCTTCCTTCGGCGGTACGCCAGTCCTCGTAGGACACGTTGGCGTCTATAGTGACGCTGCAGCCGGTGCCATACGGGTTATCCATTATAATGCTCATGTTATTCTGCATTATTTGTACTAGTGATAAATGAGTTCTCTTGCTTTCACAATGAAAGGTGAACCCTACACATTTCACTTATCGTACCTCAGCTTTCTCACGATTATTTGTTGTACAGTTAAAAATCATATTCCCATGTCATTAATGACAATTTGTTGCCACTTCGTCGATATAAAACAATGAAACGGTTGAGTGAATCTGCATGGTAGTACGTTCATTAGGTCGCCAAAATGTAAAAAAAGTAACATTTAATTTGCTGAATTATTTATTACCCCAATAAACAAATCCACACACTGGATTAAGTATTGAAATCTACAAAGATCAATTATTAAAGATCGATGAAGATGATGAGCTGGCAGTAAGACCCTCGGCGATGCACTTTTTGATCAGGTACGCTGTCATACACTGACCTGTCCCAGCTAAAAACAAAAGACAGAAAGAAAGAATATCTAAGTGATAACGTGATCATCCTACATACTTATAAGGTTACCAGTACATGCGAGCTAATCTATAGTGTATCACATGTTTCAAATATATGTGTTAGATGAATTTTAATCATACTTACACTTCGACTTGCAATTTTCGATTATTTTCTTCACAGACTCGACACCAATCTGGGATATTTTTGGATAGTAACTTGTCAACATAGATACAGTTCTTTCCACATTGATCGTTCCATTGCTGTATATCTTCGAAAGAAGAAAAAATGTGTTAAATTCTTTGAAACACCACAAAAGCAAGGTAAAGCAACAGAATCTGGTTTTTAACCCAAGGTTAATGTGTCGCAGGCCCGTCAGTATCGATGTCTAGTACCGAGACTATTGTTAAAGACGCATTTAGAATGTTCTAAAACCTTTGCGTGATATTACTGCGAGTGACGCACGGAAGTAAGACATAAAGAGTGGAGTCGTCCATCGAGGCAATGGAACTTAAGACAAAAGATTTAAATTTTGAGTGAGAAAGTATTACAGAATATTCATCACTACTTGTCTCCATGTTTACTTGGACAATAAATATGTTTTGAGTATTGCGAGCCAAACATGACTTCTGCTTCTCCTCCCTTCACTTACACATGTTTCCCCGTTCTTACACTATCGCCAGGGGCTTTCTCTACATTTTACCGCCAGACAATAGCAGACAGTCTCACAAACGTCAAAAACAAACAGTAAAAACAATGAGCATAGCACCTTTGGCAATAGAAATGATAAATAAACCGACTCTAAGCAAAATAACATTAGCAAAGTGAAAAATAACCCAAACACATATAGTTTTATTATAGCCCTAAATTATGCTCTTCATTCAAAAAACAGTACTCTAAAAGAATTCTCCGTTAATTGCAGATAACAAACTGTATTGAAGGGAAATGTGTTGTGGGGAGGGCCCCCGGCGGGTAGACCTGATCGCCTGGTGCAAATCTTTTAAGGTGACGCCACTTCGGCGATGAGGATGAGGATGATGAAGACGACACAAACACCCAGTCCTAGAGCGGAGAAAATCTCCAGCCCGTCCGGGAATCGAACCTGGTGCGTTAACATGACAAGCCGGCTCGCTGTCCACTCAGTTACGGTAAACATGCAACGGTGCAAATAGGAAAACAAGAGCTGTATTTAGAAGAAATCTATATTCCCGCAAAATTAAATTTATTGTGGAAATTAAAATATTCAGTGTGGAAATTTTAAAGACGGGTGACAAGAAGTTATAATCAAAAATATAAATGTTCAAGGAAAAGCTATAGGCAATAGAAGCTAACTCTACCGCCGGCGTCTTGGTGAATATAAGGGATATTGACAGAGACACTACTATGAGAAAATACGTAACAAGTGGAGCGACACGTACATTGAATAATGTTTTAAGAGCGATTATTTAAGCAGTCAAGTCTTTTTAACGCATGAATCCTAAAACGAGTACAGCCGCACGACATATTAGTGGAAGAACAACGGAACGTTTTAGTCAGTGTCGTCATAGCTCCACACAGGCATAAGTAAGTACACAAAGCCGCGCGAACGCTTGTGTCTTCTCGTTTTCCATTGTACATCGTGAGTACAGGTAACAGCCCCGTGGCTACGGTACCGACTACTTGTGGATGCCCAGTAAGACTCTGTGAAGCAAGAAATTGATATGGAATAATTATTATGTAGCACATTCTGATAGTTTAAAAGATCAGTCTAACAACAAAATCTAGAAGAAGCGTACATTTTGGAAATCTCGCCAGGCTCAATATCTGAAAGACTGATGATGTTTCATTGCTTCTCCAACATGTACACGAGATTTGGTTCAAATGGTTCAAATGCCTCTAAGCACTATGGGACAACATCTGAGGCCATCAGTCCCCTAGACTTAGAACTACTTAAACCTAACTAACCTTAGGACATCACACACATCCATGCCCAAGGTAGGATCGAACCTGCGACCGTAGCAGCAGCGTGGTTCCCAACTGAAGCGCCTAGAACCGCTGGACCACAGCGGCCGGCCAAGATTTGGTACGTGGACCATTCGCAACTGAGAAAGGTTCTACCATGCGGCTGCCCGGTGGCGTCCCGTTTCCGCCAACATGCAGTGATTGGAGCTCTTGCACTGACTTGCCCGACCCTCTGTTGTGTGTTACCAAATACGATAATATCATACACCTGAAGATGGGATTTTAAAATCCCGAAACCGGTCTTGGTTTGAGTAAATAATTAATACAAATTAAGTAGATCTCTTAATTATTCTCCAAGGCCCTTCTCATTTGGGGACCGCGCATACTCGTCATCACCGGTTTCCTCCAAATTTATGGTGTATGCACGGCTTGGCCGGAAATGAAAGTAGCAGAAGTTGGAGCTGCAGATGGCCAGGCGTTTAGAAAAAATAGCGTTTCTGATACGGGTTGGGCGATGCATACGAAATTTGTTTCAGTCTTGTGTTAACTAGAAATCCAGACCAGAGCTCTTAAATTTCAATGCTAGCCATCTAATTTCAAAACATCAAGGGTTTAATTTTAGTGCAGATGAATTCAGGTATATATTCTGTCACATGCAATCAACAACGTCCCAGGGTACATTACATATTCCATTTAAGACATTTCTGTTGGGTAATTCCCCGTTTTCCGCTGAAGAGTAATTTCACATAACCGTTAGAATTAATATTTTAAGCTACCGTATAATAAACATTTCCACTAAATACAATAATATTCCGTAGTGTTAATCCCCAGATTGGACTTAAAGAAAACGTACATCTTCGACTACTTTCCACATTCCACAGATCTGAGACAGCTATAGGTGGAGAGAGAGATGCATGGAATACGAATAGTGATAACAAATATAAATAACAACGTGCGTACTTCAGAAATTGTCCTGCATCTGTCGGTAAAAAGGAAGGAAGGTTAACTGAGATGTAAGCGTCTGGTCTGTGCCTGGGATTCTGATAGTTACCGGGCGTGGTCTCCGGTACCAGCAGGGAAACGAGACCTGCTGAGGTACATTTAGGAAAACCTTCAAGTAGTCCATTACCCTAGTGCGCACCATTTCCGATACAACGCTATGATCACTGTTAAGGTTTTTTAATAACTTTGTTGTTGATGCTGTAATACTGTAATATACAAAGCGCATTTTTAAAGTTAAGTACCGTTTTGAAGTATGTCCGTTAGAGCTTTGCGATGGCTCGCGAAGTTCCTTCAGCTGTTGGATATCCACAAACGCCATTACAGTAACCTTCCCTTGCATTAAAGTTTATCATTATTGCATGCTTTTACTGACGTGTCAAAAAGAAATCTGCATCAAACTATTACAGAATGCGGACAGCGTCGGAAAGCCTGCACACGCTGAGTTTAAAAAATGCTTAGTTTCATAACAAAAAAAGGTCGTTTACTTGGAGAAATGTATGATACACACTGTGCTACATCTCAATACATTTATTCACTGCCAGTTTCAATCATGCACCATCTTCACAGTGGAAAAATATCTATTGCGACAACTTCACATGGGGTACATGCCATTTAACGAGGAAAGTACACGCCATTGCTGATTCGAAAAAGTAAAATATTAACACTTAACGGCATAATTTTCATACGGTTTCAAATAAGCAATGACGTATACTTTTTTGATTAAATAGCATGTATGCCATGTGAAATTGTCAGTAAATATTTTCCGCTGTGAAGATAGTCCGCGACCGAAACCGGTACTGAATTGATGCTGCGTAACACAACACATTGTGTATCGTGCATTTCCCAAGAATATCGATGCTGTTGACAGTCCGCTGCAATTTTTTTTTAAATCACTTAGCCAGTGCAATGACTTTCCTACAGATGTGCTATGTCACAGGGAATGGCCTACGTTTCCAAGTCAAATAATCACAGTTGACGAAACTTGGGCTGCTCGCGTTACCCCGGAATTAAAACAACAGTCCTTGGAAGGAATGCAGTAACGCCAATCTAATCGTTTCCCAGTTTGGCGCTTTGGTTCTTTCCCAATACAACTACGACAATTTACAAGTACAACACGGATCGTTTCTACAACTAACTTACTGTGTTTTACGTGACCCTTTTAGACGAACGCCCTTTCTGTGGTTCCCTGGGACCCTCTAACCTAAAAAACCGCCCGGTCCCTTCCACATAGCCCCTGCTACCCGTGTAGCCGCTTCCTGTGTTTAGTGGACTCCTGACCTATTATTCAGAACCCGGAAACCCACGACCCGATGGCGCAAGTCAAGGAATCTGCAGCCTACACTGTCACAGAACCGCATGAGTCTCTGATTCAGACCCACCACTCGCAGTGGGTTCTATCGACGATGCTGCAGATTGTGAGCTCCGCCTTAATCTCGCAAGCAAGACTCGCAATCTTTACCATTTCCGCTAGGCTCCCGTAACCAGAGAGAATCTCCACCGATCCAAAGCGACACACGTTATTGATACTGACATGAGCCACCACCCGCAGCTGGCTGCACCCTGTACTCTTCATGTCATCCGGAACCACCCTTTCAACATCCCGAATGACTTCCCCCCCGTATGCACACGGAATGCACACTGGCTTTCTTCCCCTCTTTGGCAGCCGTGTTCCTAAGAGGCCCCATTACTCACCTAACGTTGGAGCACCCAACTACCAGCAAACCCACCGTCTGTGAATACCCGGTCCTTGCTGGCCGAGAAGCTTCCTCTGGAAAAGTGTACGACTGCATCTGGCTGTGGTTCGTCCACCACAGATAACGCCCGAAACCTGTTCGTCAAACGAACCGTGGAGGCCCTACCAAAAACAAGTCCAGCTTCCAGCGCTGCTGCATTGCAACGTTTTACTAGGTCACCTCAAAAACCTTGGGAGCAGAGTGTACATGAAAGCGGGGTAAGTCGATCAAGCGTACGGCGAATACTGGAGGCTGCAAAGTGGAAAGCATAAATTCCAAGATCACTTCACGCTATGAACGAGGACGACCCGGTTCGAAGGATGGAGTCCACGGCGCCGCAAGAGGTCGCTACAGCCGCGGACCTCTTTCCTTCCGCTCGACACGTGACTGCAAATAGAGCCAGCCATATCCATGCGCCAAGCAGTATTTAGGCTGGCGCAGGAGGCTGGAGAGGCAGTTCACGCCGAGCGAGCCCACTGGTGTCATCGTAGCCACCGCGTCATCGTCCACCGCCGCTAGCGTACCGGAGCCATCCTCGCAGGGCCTCTACTCGTCCTCGGACTCAGGTGACGGCAACGTGGACTCCGCGCCGCTCTTCACGAGACGCCCGGGGCTTGGTTTGGTGAAGTTGTATGGTTACTACAGATAGTTTACGTTTGGAAGAATCTCTGATTTAGTTATTGGTAGGCTTGGAGGATCATTCCTACCTCCCGAATATTGTTTTGTAAATTTTGAAGAAAGACTTTAGTTTAAATTAAAACGCTGTAGCTCACACTCTGAGATTTTCCTATCCGCTGACGGCGGATATATTAGTGTATCTTCATAAGCTAGAAACATGGCTTTTACCTGTCATCCGAGAGGTGCTTGGAATGAAAGATTTTACCTCCAACAAGATGGCGGTCCACCTCGCTGCTATAGAGATGTCAGAGCCTGTGTGGATGAAACTCGACCTCGACAATGGACAAGTCGAAAAGGAGCTATTAAGTACCCACCACGGTCTCTACACCTTACACCGCTTAACTTTTACCTTGAAAAATTATGTTTATCAACAGAAGCCATCTACACTGAACGAGCTACGAGAAATCATCGAGGCTTCCTGTGCAGCTATCACACCGGCAACACCATAGTCTGTCAAAAGTTCAGCGGCATCGACGATGTTTGCCTGCCAATGGGCGTCACTTTTAACACTCAGAATTACCTTACCCTACGTTCAAGAATTCTAGCGGTATATCATTTGGCTCCATTATTATCGACTGCGTACATTTTTCTGACCCCCCTGTCGTGCTATAATATGCCGTGTGATCATTTCTTAACACAAGTGCCTGGCAGACATTCTTTTGCCCAGCCGGTAGCCAGCCGGCGGCGGGGCTGGTGGGGAATGTATTTCCCCTCCAATGCAAGGTCCTTTGTTTGTGTAGAATCGTTGCGAAGGTAGCGTGAGATTGTCAGGCGACGGAATACAGTGTATTGAATGAAAACGTTTAAATTGGAATGGCTAAATACAAGTATTCTGTCCGCTAAGGAGTATTCTTGTACGATTCTTGCGTTTGTACAGAATCAGTGTGCGTCATAGGCAGATTATATCAAGTGGAATTTCCAGATGTTCAAGATCATAATCGTAGAACTATTCACCGACTGATAAATAAATTTCGCGAAACGGGAAGTGTTCTCCGCAGGAAACATACAGTCTTGTACAGTACTCACAGAAGAAACTCTCGCTAATGTTGGGCATGCTCTGGATGGGTCTCATTCAAAACCAGTTGGACATATTTTTCAGCGAATGGTATTGCGTATGGCTCTGTTGAAATGAAGTTACAGCCCTATAAAACAACTGCAGTATAAGAACTTAAATCGGGTGACCCTGTAGAAAGGTTGCAGTTTTGTGAATGGATTTTGAATAGGGTCCGTGACAGAGAAATTGACCCTCACCTAACTTTCTTTATGGGCAAATCGTGGTGCCTCCTCAGTGGATACGTCACTTCACAAAATAACCGTTAATGGAGTTCTGAAAATCCTGACGTACTACTCTAGGCACCCCTGCATGTTCAAAAAACGGGTGTGTAGTGTGCTATTAGCAGTGAGAGAGTAATAGGCTTTTTTTTTTTTTTTTTAGGAATTAGTCAACAGCGAGAGATATGCGGGAAACATTTTCCGGCCTTTTCTTTTTTTTTTTTTTTTTTTTGATCAGTTAGCTGAGAGAGAATGAGCTTCCGTGGCCTTTCAACATGACTGTGCAGGCACCTACAGCAACTTCTCATTACAGGAAATTCATGACGGGTTTCAGGATAGAGGTATCACTAACAATATCCCCCCGATTTAACCCTCTGCGGTTTTTGCCTCTGAGCGGCCATTAAAAGAGGAAGTGTGCAAATCAAATACACACACTTGAATGAACTTAAAGCTAGCATTCGTCAAGAAATTGCTGCCATTTCTCAGAGGGAACTACAGAGTGTAATGAGCAGTTTCCTAAGCAGATGTCAGAAATGAACAACAAAAAAAGGCAGTTGTAGCACCTCCTTATTTAATAAAAGGGGTAATTTATTTTTCTTTTTTTGGTGCTTGTTATTTATGTTAGAAATAACTTAGGCGACAAAATCTACTATATTTACTGTAGACCACCTGTGAACCGAGCTGCGGTCACAGCAGCCGCCATCGCCTAACGGCCGCACGCGGCTAAAGCGGTTGCGTTAACGAGTGATCACCCTGTGCCTGAGTATTGCGAGAATCTGTGTCATTGCTAGGCCAAGGGGAAATTCTTCTATATTGTTAGAACTTTATTAAACACATTTCGCAACAAAAAACTGATGAATGAAAGTAATGGTCAAATAAGGTGTTTAGTTTCCAAGATCTTACATTAAAGTAGCTCTACGCTCCATATATATATATATATATATATATATATATATATATATATATATATATATTACTTTGGAAAAACAGGATTGTTGTGAAAGAATTTTCTTACGAGTGCGAGTACTTATGTAGACTGTACATAAATGAAGCACTCAAAATTCTTTTTATATTTAGAAGGACCAGAAGAAGATAAGCAAAATGTGTAATAGGAGCGTACAATTGGACGGATGCGTGAAACTAAAATTTCTTAAAATACTACGACTTCTAGTGTATTTACAGTCCGTCGTTTGATTAAGCATGCAATGTGGTTGTGTAAATTTCATTTCTGAAGTTATCTCGTCACCGAGTGACGCTATCACGGTTACCAAATAACCCTGTGACGAAACGCTTCCCACAATTGATACATATGCTTTGTAACGTCATGGCACGCTCTCCACGCAGGGCTCTACTGCAGTGATTTCATTATTTAGAAAGAGACGCCTGGAGATAGAGCCATTTATCTCAGCTAATGGTCTGCAGTTAGTGACTCCAATCCACGCCTGACATGCTTCGCAGGAATCAGATTCGGTTATCTCGCGTATCCTGTGAGTGATCCATTGAAATGTACAGATTACGTTCTGACTACATCAGGGGCAAATGTAAAGAGAAATTATCCCATAATTTGTAGTATGAATAGTGCAACCTAGGCTAGTAAAAAATGGCTAAAAGAGAAATGTGATGGAATTGAAGAAGTGGACAGGAAGGGAAGATACGACTTACTATACAACAGAGGAAAGACTATGACATGGGATCAAAACAGAGCAGGAAGTGCTCTTCTGTAAATATTGAGTAAAGACGAAGAGATAGTGCACAAAGATCGTGACGATGTCCTCCAGAGATAGGAAGACTATCTAGAAGAGCTATATAGGACACAGATCGCAGACCAGAAACTCTGGAACTTGAATCACTCAACAGTGAAGTGATGACGAGAAAGTACCAACCATCAACTTTTTTACAGACAACTCTGCTGGGAGAAAAGTTTATTGAAGAAGGAAGAGAGCCATACATGTGCATCCTCGATCTAGAAAGGGCTTGACACAAGATGGCGACTCTAATGAGGGAAAAGACAGTGGACTGGAAAACCAGAAGACTTGTAAACTCATTATATGTTAATCAAAAAGCCTGAGTTAAAGTGAGAGGAGAAAGTACAAACTGGATCGGACCTAGGAAAAGGAGTAAGACATGGATGCTCTCTATCACCTACCCTTTTCAACCTCTACTTGGAAAATATGATTGATTAATGCCCATTAGATGACAAAGGAGTAGAAATTGGAGGAAGAAGAGTAGGGTGTTTTGAGGTTTGCTAATGACATGGTCCTTCTAGCCACAGGGGAAGGAGAATTACAGAATTCGGTGGACACCATTGAAGCTAACGGAAAAAATTGTAGAATGAAAATCAACACAAAGGAAACGAAAGTATTGCACTAGGAGGAAATAGAGAAATAAAAATTATGCTGAATGCAGAAATATTAGAACAGGTACAAAATTTTAAGTATCTTGGAAGCAGGATAGACAC
Organism: Schistocerca serialis cubense; assembly: GCF_023864345.2. Lineage (NCBI taxonomy): Eukaryota > Metazoa > Arthropoda > Insecta > Orthoptera > Acrididae > Schistocerca > Schistocerca serialis. The sequence continues at coordinate 495,838,737 of NC_064638.1, forward strand.
CGACTGGAATTGCGCCACAGAAATTAGAACAAGGATAACAATGGCAAAAGAGGCATTTTATAAGAAAAGGAGAATTTTCTGCAGCGGTCTGGACGGAGAATTCAGGAAGAGACTCATAAAATGTATGGAATGTTCTTCTGTGTGGCGCTGAAACATGGATGAAAGAAAGAGAAAGGCTGGAGGCTTTTGAGATGTGGACATGGCGGAGCATAGAAAGAATAAGTTGGATGGACAGAGTAATAAATGAAGAGTTACTGAGAAGAGTGGGAGAGAAGAGACAGTTACTAGACGTAATAAAAAGAAGAAAAAGAAATTGGATTGGGCATATATCAAGAAAGAATGACGGACTGATAAAAACAGTTTTAGTAGGTTATGTAGAAGGGAAAAGGAAGCGAGGAAGGAAGAGATTTCAGATACTGGATGACGTAATGAACCGCACAACATACAGCAGCCTTAAGAAGGAAGCAATGGATCGTAGAAAATGCAAAGGACCTGCTAATATAGCATAAAACTGATGATGACAATGATTCAGTCATCCAATATCTCAAAGCATGATACTTCAGAAATGGTTCAAATGGCTCTGAGCACTATGGGACTTAACTTCTGAGGTCATCAGTCCCCTAGAACTTAGAACTACTTAAACCCAACTAACCTAACAACATCACACACATCCATGCCCGAGGCAGGAATCGAGCCTGCGACCGTAGCGGTCGCGCGGTTCGAGACTGTAGCGCCTAGAACCGCTAGGCTACCTCGGCCGGCGCATGGTGCTTAGCAGAACACTTACTGTCCCTCCGAGACGGTCGTAGCACTCCAGGTAGCACTGCAACAAAGCGGGGAGGGAGATACCGTTAGTTCTCCAGTTCATCTATTTTGATTAGCGCATAATTTTTAAAGACTTTCAACACCTATACTTACTCTGGCGTTAGCGTCCGATTCATCAGAAAGAATGCCACCGGTGCTTGCTAAGTACTGCAGCATTTCTGAAACAAAATTGGTTATTCATCCACATAAAAGCCTCTACATACAAGTACTGTTTGCGAAAAATTTAAAAATGTGTATTTGAGTTTCATTGTACTGAGTGGAACTCTTCAGCAGAAGCCCGAACTTCGGACATCCCTGTGAATACCGATACCACATTGTTTAACGTTGTTACCAAAAATCTCAAAAACGTCTTGATCAGTTTACTTCATATTTTTACACGATTAATAAACTTTCGGACGGAGGTAGAAAATGTTGTTAGCAAGTATCTCGAAAAGTCCTTGACCGATCTACTTCATATTTTTACATGGTTCTCTAAGGAACATAGGTTATTTCTTTCTTTAAATAAACAGGGTGATTATAGTTGAAGTTCCAGTTTCAAAACACAGCAAAAATCTGAGAATAAGATTAAATTCGAACGGAATATTATAAACTAAGTGGGAACCTTTAGACAAAAAAATTAACTAAAGTTTCACCAATAATCGGCACTCTAAAGGGCAGAATATATGAAATAAAAGATGCAGGCTACATGGCTGTTCCTCTGTTTGCGTCAGAGACGTTTGGCAGACTCGCACTCTGCTGTTAAAACAGTTTTGCAAGAACGATGACTGTGGGCCAGTAGCTCTGAAGGAGTTTCGGTTACTCACAGGTACGAATAAAGACGTTGGTCCGATGTCTGCAAAGGATTTGGAGAAAATGATTACGAAATTCGAAAAGACAGGTTCTTTTGAAATGCTATGTCACACAGGCCATAACATTGCAGGAGGGATCGTGCTGTCCGTTAACATGGGTGTACGGAGAATTCCCCGAACTTTGGAATGTCTGTGAGCACGGTGCATAAGATTCTACGAGACATCCTGCATTGTAATCCATAGAAACTTACCCATGCTCAGGAGTTTCTTCGTGCTGACTTGCCTGTAAGATAAAACTTTGCTCCAGAATTTCTTGCTCGCATGGAACTAGGCAATGAGTGCCCATGGAACCTCCTGCTTACAGACCATTTCTAACTTCAAGGAAATGTTCATGCACAGAATTTCAAAATATTGGCAACGGAAAATCCCTTCATACATCAGTCGGTACAGTTTCATTCCGCAAAGGTAACTGTGTGGTGCTGGTTGGCGGCATCGTTTATGGAAGGGCCATATTTTTTCGAGGAGATGGATCCTCCGAATTCTGTTACCTGTACCGTCACCAGTAAACGTCATGAGAGTCTTTTGAGCACAGAAGTATTCCAACTCTTCAACAATGTAGATCTCTAGATAGGACAACTTTTATGCAAGATAGCGCTGCTCCGCATACTGCACAGCCATTGAAGCACTTGCTGCTGAGGCATTTTGGAAAGCCTAGAGTTGTCAAAGCGTCATTTTCCTGCAGCCTGGTCGTTCAGATCAATTGCTCTTAATCTGTGTTACTTCAGGCTATGTGGTTATCTGAAAGATGCTATGTTCATTGCTGCGACTGAACTGAAGGCACGCATTGTGGAACGCCCTCTGAATGTGATCCCTGAGGTACTTCTGTCGTGGAACACTTTGTTTGTGGAATTCAGATAAACTTGCGGCAGAAAACGATGTACAGCATATTGGACACATGTTACGCCAGTCTCACAACATTTAAAAGCCGACTTCATTGTTTTTTGTTTTTTTGCTCAGGACAGTTAAAAACCAATTTTTCTCTTCCGATGTGGATCCGTCCTTGCCGTGGTTGATGAGCTTACCTAACCTAACTAATAGTACCACAACTGCAGAGTACGAAAGTTGCACAGTACAGGTGGTTCCATCTGCAACTCGCACCAAAGCCATCGTATTGCGATTCATCATTCATTTGTAGCCGAATCTATTTACCATATGTCGCTTACAGCGACAAGTAATGGGAAAATTTTCATTCAGTTTTTGTTTTATCCCATAACGTTTCTTCTCCCTTCGATAATACTCCGTCCAAATTTGACGTCATTCTGATGAGTGGCCTTTTTTTTTTTTTTTTTACAGCGCTTTAAAACAAACTTTAATTGTAATCACCCTGTACGTATTATGTAAATATATAGTAAAAATTTCGAGGCGTTCTTGACCAATTTACTTGACATTTTTACACAATCCTTTAATTAACATTCAGAGGGACATAAGTTATATACTTTTATAATATGTATATATAATATATAGAAATTGGATTGGCTATAAAATGGCTGCTGATCCGGGCTAAACTAAAGGCTTTTACCCCTTGTTCCGAGCTCAAATGGGAACCGAGCACCAAGACTGCCAAACGGCCATTCTGCACACGGCCTCTTCAAGCACATTTGCTACAGCACTTCCAGGTTGTAACGATAATAATAGATTGGTGCATACATTTGCAGCGTTTCTGTGTTGCATGATGGTATTCTGGTTCCTAGGGGTTTATTTGTCGATTGTCATTTTTTATTTGTGCTTTTCTGTTGCTATTTGATTTTACATATATGTCATTTTGTCATTTGGAGATAGGGAGTGGAGCTGTGGACGCTAGAAAATGGAATTCCAAGCGGAGAAATCACAACCTTTCTGGCATATTCTTCTGTCTGAGTTCAGTAGAGGGGTGACAGCAGTGGAGGCACCCAGAAATGTTTGCACCCTGTCCACGGTAAGAAAGCGGTTTATTCGTTTTAAGGAGGATGGTTTGCATTACTGGCTCTCCACGTTCAGGAAGACCTTCGGGGTTTGACGAAGATCGTTTAAACTCATTAATCGACAATGATCCACGTCTTTGTACTCTAGAACTGGCAAATGTGATGAACTGTGATCATTCCACCATCGTGCGACAGTTGCATGCTGCGAGGAAGGTTCCAACACCGGATGTATAGTTATCGCATTCTCAGAGCCAAAATCACATAAATAAGCGGATGGTCGTGTGCACATCTCTCCTTCCTCGTCAGCAACTGTTCCTATCCTGTATTGTTACTGGTGACGATAAATTGTGTCTTTATGCTAACATACGGAAAAGAAAGGACTGGTTCATCTACATCTACATTTACATGGATACTCTGCGAATCACATTTAAGTGCCTGGCAGAGAGTTCATTAACCACCTTTCACAATTCTCTATTATTCCAATCTCGTATAGCGCGCGGAAAGAACGAACACCTCTGTCTTTCCGTACGAGCTCTGATTTCCCTTATTTAATGGTGGTAATCGTTTCTCCCTATGAAGGTCGGTGTCAATATTTTCACATTCGAAGGAGAAAGTTGGTGATTGGCATTTCGTGAGAAGATTCCGTCGCAACGAAAAAGTCTTTCTTTTAATGATGTCCAGCCCAAATCCTGCATCTTTTTTGTGACGCTCTCTCCCATATTTCGAGATAATACAGAAAGTGTTGCCCTTCTTTGAACTTTTTCGATGCACTCCGTCAGTCCTATCTAGTAAGGAACCCACACCGCGTAACAGTATTCTAAAAGAGGACGGACAAGCCTAGTGTAGGCAGTCTCCTTAGTAGGTCTGTTACATTTTCTAAGTATCCTCCCAATAAAACGCAGTCTTTGGTTAACCTTCCCCACAACATTTTCTATGTGTTGCTTCCAATTTAAGTTGTTCGTAATTGTAATACCTAAGTATTTAGTTGAATTTACGGCTTTTAGATTAGACTAATTTATCATGTAACTGAAGTTTAACGAATTCCTTTTAGCACTCATGTGGATGACCTCATACTTTTCGTTATTTAAGCTCAGCTGCCAATTTTCTCACCATTCAGATATCTTGTCTAAATCGTTTTGCAATTTACTTTGACCTTTTGATGGCTTTATTAGCAGATAAACGACAGCGTCATCTGCAAACAACCTAAGACGGCTACTCAGATTTTTTCCCAAATTGTTTATGTAGATAAGGAACACTGTCAAAAGCCTTCCGGAACTTCAGAAATACAGAATCGATCTGAAACCACTTGTCAATAGCACTCAACACTTCATGTGAATAAAGAGCTAGTTGTGTTTCACAGGAACGATGTTTTCTAAACCCATGTTGACTGTGTGTCAATAGACAGTTTTCTTCGAGGTAATTCATAGTATTTGAACACAATATATGTTCCAAAATCCTGCTGCATATCGACGTTGACTATATGGGCCTGTAATTTTGTGGATTACTTCAACTACCTTTCTTGAATATTGGTGTGCCCTGTGCAACTCTCCTGTCTTTGGGTACGGATCTTTCGTCAAGCGAACGGTTGTATATGATTGTTAAGTGTGGAGCTAATGCATCAGCATACTCCGAAAGGAACCTAATTGGTATACAGTCTGGACCAGAAGACTTGCTTTTATTAAGTGATTTAAGTTGCTTCACTACTCCGAGGATATTTACTTCTACGTTACTCATGTTGGCAGCTGTTCTCGATTCGAATTCTGGAGTATTTACTTCGTCGTCTTTTGTGAAGGCATTTCGGAAGGCTGTGTTTAGTAGCTCTGCTTTGACAGCACTGTCTTCGATAGTATCCCCGTTAATATCCCGCAGAGAAGGCATTGATTGTTTCTTGCCGCTAACATACTTCACATACGAGCAGAATCTTTTTGGATTTTCGGCAAGGTTTCGAGACAAAGTTTCTTTTGAAAACTGTTATAAGCATCTCGCATTGAAGTCCGCGCTAAATTTCGCGCTTCTGTAAAAGAGCGCGAATCTTAGGGATTTTGCGTCTGTTTAAATTTGGCATGTTTGTTTCATTGTTTCTGCAACAGTGCACTAACCCGTTTTGCGTACCAAGCAGGATCAGATCCGTTGTTTGTTAATTTATTTGGTATAAATCTCTCAATTGCTGCCGATACTATTTCTTGAATACAAGCCACATCTGGTCTAAACGTATATTATTAATTTGGAATGAGTGGAGATTGTCTTTCAGGAAGGCGTCAAGTGAATTTTTATCTGCTTTTTGGAATAGGTATATTTTTCGCTTATTTTTGGAATATTTGGGGATTACAATATTCAATCTCGCTACGACAACCCTGTGTTCACTAATCCCTGTATCGGTTTTGATGCTGGTTATTAACTCAGGATTATTTGTTGCTAAGAGGTCAAGTGTGTTTTCATAATCGTTTAATATTCGCGTGGGCTCATGAATTAACTGCTCGAAATAATTTTCAGAGAATGCTTTTAGCACAATTTCGGATGATATTTTATGCGTATCTCTGGAATTAAAGATGTATTTTCGCCAACATATCGAGGGTAAATTAAAGTCACTACGAACTATTATCGTATGAGTCGGATATATGTTTTCTTTGAACCTTTCAGCAACTATACCATCTGAATTGGGAGTTCGGTAAAAGGATCGTATTATTATTTTATTCCCGTTGCCAACAATGACCTCTGCCCATACAAACTCACAGGAGGTATCTACTTCTACTTCGCCAAGTCAAACTAGTTCTAACAGCAACAAACACGCCACCGCCAACCATGTTTAACCTATCCTTTTGGAACACCAATAGGTTCTTCGCAAAAAATTCGGCTGAGCTTATATCCGGCTATAACCAGCTTTCAGTGCCTATAACGATTTGAGCATCAGTGCTTTCTATAAGCGCTTGGAGCTCTGGTACTTTCCAACACAGCTACGACAATTTACAACTGTTATACCAATGGTTCCTGTATCTACGTTCTTCCTGTGTTCAGCCTGCACACTTTGTGACTGAAGTCCTTCTTGTGTTTTCCCGAGACCCTCTAACCTAAAAGAACCGCCCAGTCCACGCCACACAGCACCTGCTACCCGTGTAGCCGCCTCCTGCTCATAGTGGACACCTGAACTATTCAGCGGAAACCGAAACCCAGCCACCCTATGGCGCAAGTCGAGGACTCTGCAACCTACACGGTCTCAAAACCGTCTGAGCCCTTGATTCAGGCCCTCCATTCGTCTCTGTATCAGAGGTCCGCAACCGGTCCTGTCGATTATACTGCAAATGGTCAGCTCTGCTTTCATCTTGCAAGCAAGACCGGCAGCCTTTACCACTTCTGTTATTCGCTCGAAACCTGAGAAAATCTCTTCTGATCCAAAGTGACACACATCATTGGTACCGACGTGACCAACCACCTGCAGTTGGCTGCACCCTGTGCTCTTCATGGCATCCGTGTGGACCCTTTCCACATCTGGAATGACTCCACCAGGTATGAACACGGAGTGCACGCTGGTTTTCTTTTCCTTCTTGCAAGCCAGCCCGAACAAGGCAACAATTCCCCGTACAAAGACCTGCGCACATCCACAAAAAATGGTGAAACAGTGACGGTGTGGTGTACTACGAATTGCTTGCCGGAGGTGAGGCGTCTTGCTGATGCAATCCAAGAACGACCAGGAAGGCTGTGTGAAACGACGCTACTCCGCGATAACGCTCGCCCGCACTCTGCTAGACAAACAAAAAAACACTACACAGAGGCTGGGCTGGAAAGTCATTCCGCACCCACCTTATTCATCTGATTTTGCGCACTCAGACTTTCACCTTTTCCGCTCTCTACCGGACAACCTTCACAAAGCTTCCTCTCCGGATGAGAATGCGCTCCGAAACTTGGCTCGACGAGTTCTTTGCTTCAGAACTGAGTAATTTCTACAGTCGAGGAACCGAAACGTTACCCCGGCGTTGGCTGATTTGTAAATAGTGAATGAGAATATATTAGTGACGACTCAAGTCTCTTACGTGTATCTGTTATGTTTATTAAAACTTACTCAAAAACGCTACTAAATTATGCACCAACCCAATAAATAAATAGGAAGCATTGTTAGCAAAACTCTTGAGAATTTCTTGAGTGATTTGCTTCAGATTTATACATGATACTCTAATAAACATTCAGACGGCCGAAGGCGAGATACTTTTTTCAGAAACATCAACATACAGGTCTCCTATGAAAACCGACTGAAAAATGTTGTGTTGTGCTGTGAAAAGATGCGATTTAATTTTCTTTCTCGCAATCAGTTTTCACGACAATACCATGTCATTTAAGCCATTAAACAAATTCTTCCTCCGTTACGTATAATTTTAAACCAAAATTGTATACACAATAATAAGCTGTTTGGATTTCTTCCTCGCAGTCGGTTTTGTCGGAAAACAGAAAAGTTATATTTGTGACTTAGCGGTTTAGGATTGGAATCTAAATCGTACGAAACTTTGTAATCTGTCATTGAAGCTACTGCCCTCATAGATCTAGCAGCTGGAGAGCCCAGATACCAATGGTCCTAACCGATTTAACGTATCATTTTAAGCGACTTAAGTTCCCAATCAAGGTTCCGTTTGCAGTACAGAGAAATAAGGCTAAAGGTCAGAGAGATGGGGGAAGAGCAAGTGGACAGAGAGAGGTGGAGGAAAGTAATGGAAAAAGAGGGTGGGGGTGGAGTACATGCAGAGAGAGAGAGAGAGAGAGAGAGAGAGAGAGAGAGAGAGAGAGAGAAAGGTTGGGGGGGGGGGGGGGAAGGAGGATAATAACAAGAAGAGGGGAGGAGGAGGAGGAGGAGGAGGAGGAGGAGGAGGAAGTAGCACATACAGCCAATTTCCATTCATTTTATAATGCTGTTGTCAAAAAGTAATATTTACAACAACTACCTTCTTCATCAGCCTTTCCGTATGAATCGGTTTTGAGATTGTGACAGTGTCAGCAACAGATTAGTGTTTCCGCGGAGTGTGAAAAATGTAAACAGAGAGATAATGTCGTCCTGTTCTACGCGGGAAATGGCAGACATGGCTCTGTCGGTGATGTTGACTGACATGCACGTGTCGTGTAGCTGTATGATATCCTCAACGCCTCATTCTATTTGAAAAAAATGTCGTGCAGGTTGTTCCAGGGAACTGCAAATATATGATCGTTTGGAATAAGGAGGAGGGATCACTGTACAACGTCCTACAGTTCGCACAGCGGACATGATGGGGAGTTTTGGGAAAACGACGCTGACGCCAGTAACTGGATCTGCTGTGGGCACACCTCTCGCTCTTTCGAGACCAATTGTGCACGAGCAGTTATTTCATTCAAGTCATTGACGCCACACCTCATGCGGAAGCACTTAACGCAACCGTTTAATGAGCCTGGTATTATTTTAAGAGATTCAGTACCTTCGCCTGCACTTTCACTAGACCTTAGATATCGGGATGAGAAAACGTTTAATGCCATTCGTGTATTCATTACCCATCGACTACGTGCACACGTTACAGGAGTTTGCGTTTCAGATACACGTTCGTACGAGTTTGTGTTTCTTTGGGAAGAAAGGTTGGTTGGTTGGTTGTTTTGGGGGAGGGGACCAAACAGCGAGGTCATCGGCCCCATCGGATTAGGGTATGATGGGGAAGGAAGTTGGCCATGCCCTTTCGGAGGCACCATCCCGGTATTTGCCTGAAGCGATTTAGGAAAATAAGGAAACCTAAATTAGGATGTTTTTTAACCGTCGTCCACCTGTGTGCTAGTCACTGCGCCACCTCGCTCGGTCTTCGAGAAGAAAGGCTGAAGGCCTATGTTTATAGGATTTCCCTGTAAGAATATAGGACACTTTCTTTTTAACATTTTATGGCTATTGTCTGTTCCGCAATATTTAAGTCTCCGATCAGGAAATGTCTTACCTCGAAATAAATAAAGGCGCTTAGTTAGTAATGAGATTGTACATCGCTATAATCGCTATTTAATGGGACGACTTGTAATCAAAAAACTGTCAAAATATTAATTTTTGTATGCAATAGAGACATTTAAAAATCAAAGTTGCGAAGAAGACATTCATAGGACGTATTAAACACTTTACAAATGGCAACCTTACCTTGAGAAATGGGATAGCTCTTGTTGCATGTTTCTACCCAATGGAGGATGACGTCCTGAAACACCAACAGACATCAAAATATTAGACTTTCTCATATTCTAAATGTAAGGCTGAATTTAGAAGCAAACGGCTCCCATTCTACGTATGACATTGAATTCTACTGCAAACAAATATTCTAATACAATACCTTAACGACTAAGTCTGTTTGGAATTATTTCAACGGCCTATGAATAATTCTTGACTTAAGGTTGAGGCAAAACATATTCGGCGCCATTACTTTTGTGAATCTGCTACTAGTAGATTTCAGGACGAACAAACTAAAATGAAATTTTTGGGGAGATAAAGATAAAAATGGTTGCTTTATGGTTTAATGACAACTCTAAATTGTTTCTAAAAAGTTATGTTTGTTGTGTCTAGACAAGACAGCCTAGACACAATGAGAGGAAGCCGAAAGGCACGCGCTAAGTTAAAGCAGGGTGCGTGAGGTCTGAAACAGGATACGTAATGAAATGGTTCAAATGGCTCTGAGCACTATGGGACTCAACTTCTGAGGTCATCAGTCCCCTAGAACTTAGAACTACTTAAACCTAACTAACCTAAGGACATCACACACATCCATGCCCGAGGCAGGATTCGAACCTGCGACCGTAGCAGTCGCGCGGTTCCGGACTGCGCGCCTAGAACCGCTAGACCACCGCGGCCGGCGGATACGTAATGAATGCTATAAAGAAAAGTACGTAGCTTCTGGAATACGTAACTTTAATCCATCCTTTTGGTACATCTGGAGATTGTGGCGATACAAGTGAGACTCTTTAGATACATGCAATGTTACTAATGGCGCCTTGCCAGGTCGTAGCCATTGACTTAGCTGAAGGCTATTTTAACTATCTGCTCGGCAAAGGAGCGAGGCTTCGTCAGTGTAGTCGCTAGCTACGTCGTCCGTACAACTGGGCCGAGTGCTAGTCCGTATCTCGAGATCTGCCTTGTGGTGGCGCTCGGTCTGCGATCACACAGTGGCGACACGCGGGTCCGACATGTACTAATGGACCGCGGCCGATTTAAAACTACCACCTAGCTAGTGTGGTGTCTGGCGGTGACACCACAATGTTTATTTTTACTATTTTGGTAGATTCTGATATTCGACAGATCACCAACAGCCGTTTGGAATTCTCTGCTGGATAAAAGCCTCCTCGATGCTTTTCAGAGCTGCTCCTGCGCATTTTCTAGCGTAATGTACCCTCCTTCCGTAAGATCGATTGTTGGTGACGTCTTATTTCTTGGAATCAGTGAAGAGGTGTCTTTAGTCATCTAATGTTCACCCCTGAGGTCTTCTTTTTATTCTGATTACAATTATGATTACGCTTTACGTTCCAATCCATACCCCGATCCTCCATTGTTTCGTCTCTGTCCTGACAATTTCCAGCATTCATCTCTTTAGTGAATCCTAAGAAACACTCAGTTTTTAATGAATTTTCAGATTAAAATACCATGGTTCACTGCACGTGATCGAGATTTTTTTAGTTCATGACACATCTGAAGCTTCCTTTCTTTAAATTATTTAGTTTACTAATATAATTTGTGCTCATTTATGCTACCGTTTATTTCTTATGCTCTCCATTCAGTATTAAAAGTCAGCAGTAGTCATCCACAGTAAATAACAATAGTAACTTTTTCCGGTTTTGGAAATCGACAAGTAAATGCCTGCTTACTAAGCAGTACTTCCAATCAGTGTAGCAAGAGTCCAATTTCGTGGATTTTGCGAAAATAACGAAATGAAAACAGATTTCAATAAAACAGAGTTTTCATTACTTTGACAAAAGGTCGAGGGCTAGTACCAATCGTTATCAGAAGAACGGTTAAGAACGTGACTACGTGGACCAAAAACTGCGGCGTGAAACTAGGTTTTAGATTCTGGTAGCAGACAAATCGAAATGGATGAACCGAATGAAATAGAAGCATGACTTTGCTGAAGTTCATGATATCAACCGTCTGCTTTTGCGAATGATTTCATAAGAGCGGGTGGGCATAACCGCCTCCTCGAAACCCAATATACATAACACAAGCACCGTAACATTAATATAGTAATCTTCAAGACCACGTTCGGTGACCTCGCCAACTGACGACCGACCTGTCACACTGCAACGTAAAATAGACCTCAGGTTACCCTGCAGCTCATTGTCAGTAAATCACCACAATTGATATACTGTATTCACATTCGTTGGCTTCACCAACCTACGACACAACCTTCACCTTTCAAGCTAACCTAGATCTCTGGCTAGGTTAGAGACCAGTCTGTCATCACGATCCACATTCCAAAAAATAACATATAAACGAAACATATATTGTCAGTGCTCTGTTCCCTTTCTGTTTCGCTGGTATGACGCACTCAACAACATCAATACGTCAAATGGTTCAAATGGCTCTGAGCACTATGGGACTCAACTGCTGAGGTCGTAAGTCCCCTAGAACTTAGAACGACTTAAACCTACCTAACCTAAGGACAAGACACACATCCATGCCCGAGGCAGGATTCGAACCTGCGACCGTAGCGGTCGCGCGGTTCCAGACTGTAGCGCCAGAACCGCTCGGCCACCAGCGGCCGGCTCAATACGTCGCCCATTAAAGCCAACGCCTGGTATCGGTACATTCAATTGGCCCATTGGCAAATCCAAACAATATAAACAAATAAGAAAAAATTGAAGTAAAAATCGACAAGTAATAATAGGACTGAGGGTTCCGTACATATTTTAATATGTGTATAGATGATAATAATAATAATGTCGTCTGGCTCAGTGTCCTGGTGCAAGTCTTTTTATTTGGCGCCACTTCGGTGACTTGAGTGTTCCTAACCTACCCGAGTTATCCAATTAGGAAAAGAAGACCTACAGCTTAACGAAGAATCCGAATTAAATGTTGTTTCTGGATACTACTTACGTCACTGAGAGGCGAAGGTTAAGTTAAAACGAATACTGATAAATTCACGATCCGCTCGAGATCCGATCCCGCGACCTCGCCCTCTCCATGCACGCACTTTAGCGCCCCCATCTCCCTTTTTTATCATTATTGCTGTCAGTGTTTGGTCTGGGCGGACGTCACATGGCAGCGATTGAGGTTGATCGTTGAATACTTAACTCAGTTTCTTTTTTTTTGTTATTACAGAGGGCAGACAGCTAGCGCACCGAACACATTGAGTTACAGTGCCGGCACCGCTAGATCACCAGCCCGACAAGTATAATGATAGTTCACCTGCAGGTTTTGATTAATGAATTTGAGAGTACCGTACGGAACCGTAAAAATTAAAAAAAAAAAATAAGCAGAACTATTCACCTCATTAACTTCTTGGCTTAATCGGAAATGAACAAAAATATACGAAGTTCCTTAGTTTCAATATTATGGAAGTATTATTTATCACGAATAAAACGTTCTCGGTTTTCCAGCCGCGTCAATTCCAATAAAATGCTCGAGCTTTCGATAGCCATCTCCGCCATCGTCGTCAGGAGTTCACTGACTGCCGGGGCTGTTACGGTCTCTTGCTTGTATAGGCATGATGGCATCATCAGCAGTCAGTCAGCTCGATCCAATGTGGCGCGCACGCGTGAGTCGACCCGGGCAGCTCGTGGCAGCACCGGTGACGTCAGGCGGGGCCAGGGGGTGGCGCCACGTTTGAAACTGCCGCTCCCGTGTCGCGCATCTGTCTGCTTTCTTTCGATGTCCAACGCCCGTCCCCATGCCCTGCTGAGTGTGTATCCCTGGTCTCTGGGGGCGAGAGACCGTAACAGCCCCGGCAGTCAGTGAACTCCTGACGACGATGTCGGAGACGGCCATCGAAAGCTCGAGCATTTTATTCGAATTGACGCGGCTGGAAAACCGAGAACGTTTTATTCATCTATGCCGTCGCGAAAAACTCCGAGGACACTATTATTTATCAGTCTGAGTTTTATAGGAGTTTTAATGTTTTGTCCAAATCTAAAATTTATGTAGGTGTCTAGCTTTGTTGGGATAACACCTGATATCTGATCTTGTTCAGGGCCTTTATCTCTGGACGGTTGGGGCCACTGCTCTAACAGAACCTTCACTGCAGTGAATGAATCACTTACCAGGGAGAACGCAGTTGTGGTTGTGCTAGCAAAAGCCCCTGCTACGAGCCAAAGGGCGCACACAGTCGTGAGGAAGACCGCCATGATGTTATGGTGGAGACTGGGCGCTGATCGCCGGCCCTGCTGTTTTCATGTCCCCTCTCGCCTCTACGACCCTGACTTGGTTCCGGAAGACACTCGTGCCCAACGCCACGGAGCGGAACTTCCGGCCCTCCTGTCCGCACTGTCAAGTGCGTTCCACCATTTATCACTCGAGATCATTCAGAATGCTCGCTCTGTTGACACCAAGTGCTGTGGGCTGGCCAGCAGCTGCGCACGATTCAGCAGTTATCCGATGTTGACCTCACACAGCGTGCATCCGAAACCACCAACAAAATGTCGGATGTTGTACACATTATTTTCCTGTAACATACAACTAGTCTCCTTTGATTTGTAACAGAATAATGGAATTTTATTTAGTTTTATTTCTTATTGCTAATTGTCTCTTATCTGTATTGCGCTGAATATATCCGCACAACGCAAAAGTTAACAATTTGCGCTGTATGTCGTTCCTGGAAACAAACTTATTCCGTTCACTCATGGTACTTACTGTTGACAATATAAAACGCCCATTTTACTCTTCACCCTCAAGTTTGCATTTGGCACCATTGCCTTCTGCCCAGATTTTTTTCCTGCAATGTTCGTGTGGATACTGTTTTGTTGGCTGCTGTGCGACTACTGACACAAACAAGGAAGGAGAGAAGTTGTGATGGCCGGTGGCAGAAATGCAAAATCATCTGTACTAAACGCTGCAAGATTAAACGCTTTAATTCTAAAAACACAAGAACTTAACTTCTGTTGATTCCTATGCCTCCTACATACTTTACTCGCTATGACTACTCACAGAATGCATGCTAAGTATCGTCTTCCTATTACTTCGTATTGATGCTCTCGAAGTCTGGGACCGATCTGGGGCCGACCAGCGACGGGCGGCTGGTTATATCGTCACTGAGAAGAAGCGCTAAGCTCTTGTCTGACCGGAGGTCTAGCGTTGCCCACTCGTTTGATTGGCGTGTGGGTCAGCGCCTTGTACACTACTGGCCATTAAAATTGCTGCACCAAGAAGAAATGCATGATAAACAGGTATTCATTGGACAAATATATTATACTAGAACTGGCATGTGATTAGATTTTCACGCTATTTGGGTGCATAGATCCTGAGAAATCAGAACCCAGAACAACCACCTCTGGCCATAATAACGGCCTTGATACGCCTTGGCATTGAGTCAAACAGAGCTTGGATGGCGTGTACAGGCACAGCCGCCCATGCAGCTTCAACACGATACCACAGTTCATCAAGAATAGTGACTGGCGTATTGTGACGAGCCAGTTGCTCGGCCACCACTGACCAGACGTTTTCAATTGGTGAGAGATCTGGAGAATGTGCTGGCCAGGGCAGCATTCGAACATTTTCTGTATCCAGAAAGCCCCGTACAGGACCTGCAACATGCGGCCGTGCATCATCCTGCTGAAATGTAGGGTTTCGCCGCGATCGAATGAAGGGTAGAGGTACGCGTCGTAACACATCTGAAATGTAACTTTCACTGTTCACAGTTCCGTCAATGCGAACTAGAGGTCACCGAGACGTGTAACCGATGGCACCCCATACCATCACGCCGGGTGATACGTCAGTATGGCGATGACGAATACGCACTTCCAATGTGCGTTCACCGTGATGTCGCCAAACACGGACGCGACCATCATGATGCTGTAAACAGAACCTGGATTCATCCAAAAAAATAAGGTTTTGCAATTCTTGCACCCAGGTTCGTCGTTGAGTACACCATCGCAGGCGCTCCTATCTGTGATGCAGCGTCAAGGGTAACCGGAGCCATGGTCTCCGAGCTGATATTCCATGCTGCTGCCAACGTCGTCGAACTGTTCGTGCAGATGGTTGTTGTCTTGCAAACGTCCCCATATATTGTATCAGGGATATAGACGTGGCTGTACGATCCGTTACAGTCATGCGGATAAGATGCCTGTCATCTCGACTGCTACTGATACGAGGCCGTTGGGATCCAGCACGGCGTTCGGTATTACTCTCCTGATCCCACCGATTCCATATTCTGCTAACAGTTTTTGGACCTCGACCAACGCGAGCAGCAATGTCGCGATACGATAAACCACAATCGCGATAGGCTACAATCCGACCTTTATCAAAGACGGAAACGTGGTGTTACGCATTTCTCCTCCTTACACGAGGCAACACAACAGCGTTTCACTATGCAACGCTGGTCAATTGCTGTTTGTGTATGAGAAATCGGTTGGAAAGTTTCCTCATGTCAGCACGTTGTAGGTGTCTCCACCGGCGCCAACCTCGTGTGAATGCTCTGAATAGCTAATCATTTGCATATCACAGCATCTTCTTCCTGACGATTAAATTTCGCGTCTGTGGCACGTCATCTTCGTGGTGTAGCAATTTTAATGGCCAATAGTGTAATATTACCAATCATTCTATCATTCATTGCACCGCCATTACATTTCGCTGCTGATTATGTAACGTCACTCAACGAAAGAAAATGCTGTTGACGGCACCTAGTTTGTGCTTCTCTTGTAATCCAGAGGCCTGTCTGCATCTCCACTGGAATTTTCCCCTCTTGCCCTCGAAACGACATCAACCGTCCCTCTGGGTTATCTGTGTCCACACGGTAGCAACGCCCCGCACTGACTTTTAAGAGGTCCCGCGCACAGTTCATTAGCGTACCAACTTGGAGTAGGCTCCCTGTTCTTGGCTCTCCATCAACTCTACACTCCGCTGTTTCAGGCCCATCATGCTTTATGGAATGCATGGCATCAGGAACGTCACATGCTGTTTGCAAGATAACTCCGGATACCCTTCCCTTTGTGCCACTTGAATGAAGTCCACCATGTGCTGCCACTCATAGTCCAAGGCCGGACTGCTATGTCTGGCTTGGCTGCTGTCCAATTCAAGACTCCAGCCTGAGTGCTGATCAGCCCACGACTCAGCCAGCAGCGACACAGATTACGACTTGCGTGCAAGCACCAGCGCGAGAGTTGTGCTAACGCGGCACACCATCAGTGACATATTGTTTCACATTATCTGAATCAGACTGACTATTATCAGTAGTTTGCCAATTCTGTGTTGTAGAAACCTGCTGGTTTCGTCAAGCCAGGTTGGAGATCCATTTTCGTCTGGGAAGAAATTTTCTTGACAGTTGTCTTTGTTTATAAGGGGAAGTATTAATGACGATCATCCACAACCAGTTGGAGTCATACCTCGCGATGGAACTTGCAGACATCATTATCGAATACTGGCAAGCAAATGAATGAGACGCCCGCAGTACTCCGTCAGCGCTCCATCACTTGCACGTGAAACAAATGTTTCGCAGAATACTGTTGCAACCCTGGGAACTGAGGTCACATTGTGAACAGAAGGTGAACAGAAGGCCAAGCACAGAGTGTGGGACAGTAGTACCGTTCGCGTCTGAATGAGCCATTGACATTGTGGTAGCTGTAATAACATTTATTTATCTTGTAAAGTATACAGAGTTATAAGTATCTTCAGAACTGCACTCAACTGTCAGAAGTAAACGCACATGGCACAAAGAAGTGCTGATGCCTCGTCAGCTAGATGTGGTGTCGCCCTGCAGGCCAGTGCCACAGCCGCAAGCTGTGCAGGTGGCAGCGTAGAACCAAGAGGCTTCGCCTGTCGAACATTCTTCGCTACAGTGGAGACTTTCACCTCAACACTCTAAAAGACAAGTAGTCTGATAATCAGGTGGAGACTGCCGACTGTATTCCAGGAAGTTGGCTGTCATGCAGCTACGTCCTGGTCACCCAACATGGATCGACAAAGACTGCGATAGATGTTCACAAATCGGCAAGGAGGCTGCGAGAACGCGCCACGCAAAGTCGGTGCACAGAGCACAGCTTTCAGGTCATACGCAGTTAACTGCACGGTGAAGGTTTGGCCACACCCCAGTGCCCACACCCCAGTGCTCTCATCCGCGATGTCCCGGTAGGTAGCAAAGACAGACCATGGCTGTGGTATGCATCAGCTTCGCAGCGCCTCAGTGTTGAAGTCAGCAAGCAGGCATACGGAATGCTATCATTGATCAGTTTGTGACGGTTTCGCTGAAGCTCAATTAGCTGTCATTGTCATTCTGTATAGTTCTAGAGCTGTTGACATAATGGCAGCATGACTGAATGTCTCTTTGAGCCATGACTGTATGTCTCTATGAGCCCTGAAGGCCTCGTTATTTAAAGGCCCAGCCTGCGAGTTTGACGCATTACCTCTGGGTGTATGAGCAAATTTGCCCTTGTTTATCAGATCCGTCACCTTTCCATACCTCGCTCTAGTAAATAAATAAATATTCTGGTTCACTGAGTTCGGTTCTTTCTGCCTATTTATGTTCGTTTCTTCAGTGGCGCTCGGGCGTTGAAGTTATGTAGTGCTACCTAAGAGTGCCATGTTATGTAGCACGGCAAGATTTGCGTTTCTGCCTGCCTCTCTCTAAGGTTGTGTGATAATACATTGACGGTACGCCTTGTTGACATTATTTTTGGCGTATCAACCCAGGGTAACCTTAACAACAAAATTATTCAGCTACGCAGCAATACTGTCGGGTGAGTATTACAGGAAACGTAGCTACACCTCTACAACCATAGCAAGTGCATACTTGACTCCTATTCACTTTGGACATCATGTCGATTTCAGCAAGTGATTCATAGAATGCATTGCAGTCGATTCTCAGTTTCCTGCTTTTGCACTTTTCATGGATGAAGCATATTTCTGAAGAGACAGCTTGTTAAGTTGTCGCAGTATTCATGTTTGGACCGATAACAATGTCAGCGTTACAGCTGTGAACAGCCATCACCACAGGTTATCAGTCAACATGTGAGCAACCATAATCAGTGATGCTGTACTAGGCCTGTTTCTTCTTCCTCCCCACTTAAATGCACCACTGTACAAGCTGTTTATCAGGAACATACTGCCCATGTTCCTGGAACACATCCTGCTTGTTGTTCGTCAGCTGATGTGATTCCACCATGATGGAGCCCCATCTCACTTTGGAGTCAGGATTCGTAGGCACCTGGATCAGACATTCCGCGAAAATAGGATGGGCAGATGAGGTCCCATTTCGTGGCCAGAATGTTCAACTAATCTCATCCAGTTTTATTTCTGCTTGTGCGGCCATGTGAAACGTCTTGTGTACGAGATGTCTGTCGAGGATAAAGAGGATCTCCTGGCAAGTGCAGTGTGCAGTGTGCTGTCGTCCAATGGAAAATGTGTAAACTATAATTAAAAGAGACACCAGAACTACCGAGCACATGAAAAGCGTATCTGTAAGTTATTGCCGGCCGAAGTGGTCGTGCGGTTCTAGGCACTGCAGCCTGGAACCGCGAGACCGCTACGGTCGCAGGTTTGAATCCTTCCTCGGGCATGGATGTGTATGATGTCCTTAGGTTGGTTAGGTTTAACTAGTTCTAAGTTCTAGGGGACTAATGACCTCAGAAGTTGAGTCCCACAGTGCTCAGAGCCATTTGAACCATTTTTGTAAGTTATTGCTTCATAGATCTCGCGTGGTTGAGTTAGTAGAGTTTGAGGTTGTCTTCCCAAAGGCCCCACGATCAATCCCAACTGATGACAATTGCTACAGAACGGCACACGTATCTGTACTCTAGTCCGCCGCTCGTGGTCTCGCGGTAGCGTTCTCGCTTCCCGAGCACGGGGTCCCGGGTTCGATTCCCGGCGGGGTCAGGGATTTTCACCTGCCTCGAGATGACTGGGTGTTTGTGTTGTCCTCATCATTTCATCATCATCCAGGAAAGTGGCGAAATTGGACTGAGCAAAGATTGGATCATTGTACGGGCGCTGATAACCACGCAGTTGAGCGCCCCACAAACCAAACATCACCATCATCATCATCATCTGTACTCTATAGGTTTGCTGCTTTCAGCTAACGAAGCGAAAGCAGACTACCAAACGAACATTGGTATAAACTCCGAAAAGTCTTTTTTCATGTCAGGAAAATGTTCTCCCATGTAACAATTGCACGCGAAACAGCAAAAAAAGAAAAGAAAAGACTTGTCATCATTTCAGATCGAACGCGGGACCTTCGCGACGACAACCTCAAGCTCCACCAACTCACCTATGCGATATCTACAAATCAACAACTCATAGATACGCTTCTCGTCTGCTCCGTAGCTCGGGTGTTAGTTTTAATTACAGTTTACGTATGTTCTGCTGGACGACAGCACACAGCACGAACTAAATCGGTGATTTGGTTGATACTCTATTTACATACAAAGTTTGGTACCGATCTGAGCGTCTGATATCTGGAAGTTTGGGCGTTAGTGTGTTCTAGTTTTGCAGGCGTTAGTGCTACGCTTTGCAGGAGATGACGCCCCTCTGACGGTGTGGGAGGGCCCTCGTCTCTGCAACAACCAAGCGACGATGGTTCTGCAAACTGCTCACCGAATCAAGAGTTACATAAAGCAGTCTGTACACATTTGCAAAATTGTCTCTCAAATGGTTGCTTTTTTCCTTAAGTGGTTAGTACTTAAAGAGATTGAAGGATTTTAGT
Organism: Schistocerca serialis cubense; assembly: GCF_023864345.2. Taxonomy (NCBI): domain Eukaryota; kingdom Metazoa; phylum Arthropoda; class Insecta; order Orthoptera; family Acrididae; genus Schistocerca; species Schistocerca serialis. The sequence continues at coordinate 495,859,119 of NC_064638.1, forward strand.
AAGTTGTTGGAATCAAACCAAGAGCTAAATTCTAGCCACTTACTGGTCATTTTCAACCTGGACGTCCACTTCTCAACCTAGAAAACTCAACATCGGACGCTCTGACTGGAACGCCTACAGAGAAGATATTACTCTATCGATAGAGCCGCATCTCGACGCAGAAAACCACGACTTTGACGCAGCAGTGGAAGCGTTCAACGACGCAGTTACTGCAGCGCTGATGGCATCAACACCGCCGTCCAGAGGTCATCCGAAACCTAGAACAGGGCTGGCACAGGATGTACTTGACCTCATCAAAGTCCTCAACGGACTTTCGGAGGAATAGCACATCATGAGAGACCCTCTTCTCAAGTGGCGGATTTACTAGTTATGACGCGACATCAAAGTAGCAACATTGAATCACAAGAATCAACAGTGGGCGCTGAAACTCGAAACCTTCACTCCCAGTGCTGATGCTTAGGATACTGTGCGGTTCTTCATGAAGAGACGTCTATCAACTCGACCATTAGACATACCGAGTGGAGTGGCATACACTCCTACTGCCAAGGCCAACGCCCTCGCCGACGTGTTCCCAGCCAATTTCATCCCAGTAGACGAGCCGAAAAATGTGGAGCACACGCGAGAAGTAGAAGAGAATATCGCGGCATATCTGGCTGAGGAAGATGACGATAAAGAAACTGAAAGACTTCCAACCCGCTCCCCTAAAGAAGTATCTCGCTTCATCAGAGCCATGGACAGTAACAAAGTGTCAGGGACAGCTGAAATTTTCGGAAAGGAACCCAAGCAACATCCACAAGATGCATTCGTTCATCTCGCGAATATCTTCAACTCCATCTTGCATCAGAAGAAGTATCCTGCTGCCTGGAAGCACGCTGTTGTCGTGGCTGTACCAAATCCTGGTAAGAATAGGAAGAACCCAAAACACTACAGACCCATCATCCTGCTTCCACAAACCAGAAAACTCTTCGAGACGACCCTCATGAATCGCCTGAGGACAAGTATTGATCGTCCGCAGCTACTTCCTCCAGAGCAATTTGGATTCAGGAGCGGCCACTCCACTGCACAGCAGTTGATACGCGTTTCTGAAGAGACGGCCTTCAGTAACAAGGAATACTGTGAAGCTATCTTCCTGAATGTTCCGAAGGCCTTTGACAACGTTTGGCACTCAGTGCTACTCTGGAAGATGCGAACACAAGACTTTTCAAAACCAGTTGTACATCTCCTCAGCTCCTACCTGCGAGGGGAAGAACTTTGCAGTGCGCATGGATGACTCACAATCGACGAACCGACCCATAGAAGCTGGCGTACCACAAGTATCGGTGCTAAGGTCGATCCTTTACTCTTTACACGTGTCCGATCTCCCGAAATCGCCTTTACTGGAACGCTCGATCTATGCAGTCGACACTGCTGTCTTTACAAGAAATAGGTGGTCGGAAGCAACGCACCGACACCTTAATGTCACCTACGTTGATCTTGAAGCATGGGCTCGACTCTGGAGAGTTCGTTTCAACGCTCAAAAGAGCCACGCCATCACGTTCACCAGGAAGAGGACTCAACCCCACGACCAGCAGCTACGCCTCTTTGAAGAAATCATCCCGCGGAAAACGTCTGCAGGCTAACTAGGAGTGGTCGTGGATCGACAGCTGATACGGCAACAGCAAGTCACAGAAGCTCGCCGCAAAGTCGATCAGCGACTAGGAGCGCTTTACCCACTCCTGAACAAGCACTCAGTGCTGCCAGTGAACAACGGACTTACGATTTATAGGATGCTCATCAGGCCTGTGATGGATTACGCTTGCGCTGCATGGGGCAATGTAGCCAATAGATACCTACGCCGACTGCAGACGCAACAAAAAAAGGTCATCAGACGAATTTTTCATGTGGACCCTCAGTTTCCAGCGAAGTACCTGTACGAAGCCGCTCAAGAACAAGAAGTCCTCACAAGATTTCAAGACACCACAAGAAAATTATGCCTGCGGGTGACCACCTCAACAAATCCTCTCATCAGAAATCTTGGATCTCCCACAGATGAGGGAGACCTATACAGTTGACATATAACAACGCTAAACAGGTGAAATCAAACAAAATTAAATCAAATGTGCATCAACAGAAGTAAGTTTTAAGGCCACAAAAAGAAGCCCTAAACAAAAATAAGAAGCCCTTTACCTTTTCCTGCCCACAGCAGTGGTAGTAAATGCCTTCGGGTAAATCCACTAGAAGTATTCAGAAGAACATGGACTCTAGCTAGAGAGGGCGTTGGGATTGTTAGTGAACAAAAGTCTTTATTTGTACGTGACATAGATTCTCGTAACTATGTCAACAGAATTCTTCTCGGTCTGTGACCAGCGAAAGGAACACCATGAGGAGTAAGTCCAGGAAAATTAGAAAAAATGAGAGAAAAAATTTAGAAAGTTTTGAAACTTTGGGAAGACACTCTTAGGGTATTTAGAAGTAAAAAATCAAAAGTTCTCCCCCCCCCCAATTGGGACGGCTTCCCCCTCCCCCACCCTCAATGTAATTTATTTTCGTTTACATAAAACCATTATCCAAATCTTCTGTCAAATCTCTGCGTGGCACATGAGTGCAGCTTTGTCCACGACAGTTTTTGAACATTGTTGTGCAGTGTAGGTCAACCTTCACACATCCACTCTTTTTTCCGCGCCTTAAGTGCAGCATGAAATCAGCAGCAATATTTTGACTTGAGCGGGTAGTCGTTTCATGTGAATCGGGATGAGGGACGAGTTTGATTCCCTCCAGCCCCAGTGTCTGGTATCCAACTTGTTCCCCAGCCATAGCTGGACTTGTTGGTAAACTCAGTAAAAGTGGAGGCATCCTGCAACAGTAGTGGGTGGCAAATGAGAGAATATGACAGCATTATTTGCCTGGCCAACAAATACATTAAAATATTTAAATTGAATGGCATTTAAGTTGTTTTTGTGTAGAGAGAGAGTATAAATTTCTCTCCTGCTTTTGCAGTTGTATCCGGAGAGGAACAGGATCGTTGAATATCTGTGGGATATTATGAAGTTTTGGATACCGGTTGAATAGTTGGAAAGCTTGCAGCTCTCCTTCCCCAAACAAGGATGAAGTGCTGTCGCAACCTCTTACTGCATGAGGATACAGTATTGAATTCTTGCATTCATGAACGAGTGGGAAGTTATGTATATGTTTAGAATTGTAACACCTTGTTCTGATGCTACCTTTACCTTCCTTCATCAGGATCATGTCTGTGTCGTCTGGTGCAAGAGCGGTAAGTAGCACAAGAAGATCTACATGTTGACCCACTATAATCACTTACTGGTACAATTTGAAGCATTCATTGCTTTTGCAACAATTTAAACATACGCATCGACATCCGCAATCGTTGTTTCAATACCAAAAATGTCTCGTTTTTACACAATCTGTTTAATAAACATTTTCTTATTGCTGAGGTTACTAAGAAAGGCGGACTGTGATTCAACACACAAGTCTCGTCAGTAACGAAAATTTCTCGTGAGGTCCGCTTCATCGTTCGCCTTTGGCGTGCAATGGTTTTTATGTTCAGAGAACTTTCTGAATATCCGTCAAGAACAACAGTAACATCATCTTTACAATGTCTCTGAATATAGGCTATTAAGGTTTCATAAATGTCACCAAAAGTTCATTCTGTAACAAAGAACTTCGATTCATTACTGCCAATATTCCTTTCAGGTATTTGATTGAAAAGATTGTACAGCGACGACGTTTTTGTTTTCCTCATCAACCCACTGCTGCCAAACAGACACATCGCTTCACTCGATAATTCGTAAATGAAGCAATCGCTTAAATCATCAGGTGAATCAAACGTGCACAGTATTCTCTGAAATAACTGCGTTGTATCTACTTATATTTTTTTCAAGCGTTACAGTTGAGATGCACATTGTCCTAACCATGCTGGATCGCTTAAGCTTTAGAGAACCAAATTTTGGCGAGACAGTTGTAAGTAGACTGTTTATGTGTTTGTATGTTGGCAGCGCTATGTGGCGCTCTGTATTAAATCTCTGACTGCGCTGTGGCAGTCTGTAAGAGACTCTCTGTGGCTGGTCGGACTTGCAGTTGGAGGTGAACAGCCAGCAGTGATTGAGGTTGGAAGTGAGTAGTTAGCATTGATGGAGGTTAGAGGTCTAAAGTGTTTGCGCAAGCTGAGTATCTGGGACGTGTATCTGTCATGGAAATGTGATATTGTTGATAAATATATGATTTTAGAACTGGATGTCGTGGACGAATATATTTTTTTAAACTGGTTGTCACATTATTAAGGTAAAAACATTGTTTACTCTGCAACAAAATATTTCCTTTGTTAACCACATACCTATCAGTAGTTAGAGCCTTCAGTAGTTAGAATCTTTTATTTAGCTGGCAGCATTGGTGCTTGCGGCATTGCTGTAGTTCCTGTAATGAATATTTTTGTGAGGTAAGTGATTTATGAAATGTGTACGTTATTACCAGTATTTCTTCTTAACCAGGGCCATTCTTTTGAGTTAATTTGAATCCAGTAAGATCGCGATACCGTTGAATATTGTAGGTAATTAATGTATAGGAAAAGTTTGAGTTCTGTTAGTCGGGCCAAATTCAATAGGTCAGTGTTGTAATGATAAAGACCAGCAAAGTGACACTTGCATTCAATCTCACTCAGCAGTTCCAGAATAAAATAATGTAGAAGTTTCACCATCTCAGTGATCTCAGTTTAATTAAAAGTTTAATTAAATAACGAAATTTCACAGTAACTATTGTTCGAAGAGATTCATCACCAACTGACGCAGCTTTGTAGCAGTTTACTTCCTGAGAAGCTACTAATCCAGATCCTAACGAATACAATTGTTTCTCATAAACAAATGGAGTGTGTTGTTGGAACGGCCGGCCGGAGTGGCCGCGCGGTTAAAGACGCTACAGTCTGGAACCGCACGACCGCTAGGGTCGCAGGTTCGAATCCTGCCTCGGGCATGGATGTTTGTGATGTCCTTAGGTTAGTTAGGTTTAAGTAGTTCTAAGTTCTAGGGGACTTATGACCACAGCAGTTGAGTCCCATAGTGCTCAGAGCCATTTGAACCATTTTGAACGTCCAGGTCCCTTGAAACCACAGGTGAAATGTTCTGCAAATTTTATCGTTAATTTCTATCCTCCCAGTCCTCAGTTCAACATGTTGATCACTCGAAACCGAAAGTAAATTGCAGAACTGTTCCATAGCTTCACATATGTGATGGGCTATTGGTATACCGCAAATCCATCGGTTCAACACACTATCGGTGGAACCTCTTCCGTGTGTAACACCTCTAACACTCTTCAGGTTCTACAAAAGCGTTTGTTTTATCGTCATGCCAGTCCACACTACACACCAATACAAAAAAAAATAGTGCGTCGAACCGTGAAGAAGCTGTCCTTGGTGAATTTATCGAACTCCGCGAGTTCCATGGTTTCTTTCATTTTTTCCATGTCCTGGAGGTACAAATGACAAGCCCTAGCATAAGGAAAGTGTCCAGTTGCATGGAATATTGGGGGCATAGCTCTCACACATTCTATGCGGAGCTCCCAATTCCCCATACGCTCTGCCTGGATGGAATGAAATGCCCAGATGTATACATAACTGGGAAGTTTTCCCCTCTTCGCTTAATGTCATCCATTGTGTAGACAAATTTATGTTTCAGCTTTTAAAATCGCCGAAAGATGCATTGTTTCCACTCGAATAGAAATACAGTCTATAATATATTGCTTCTCCTCCTCCATGACTGTAATTTCCTCCAGTATTATGATGGAAAGAGCATACATGACTGCAGAGTGAGCCTGAATTGTCCTCGTGTATGTACGACCAGAAAATATGTCGGGATTAGAAGTTGCACCATATACAGTCTCCAAAAGTTGAGAGAGTCCACTGTCTCTCATTAGGAGTCCCATTGCTTGCAGACAAGACATTATCAAGAGAAAGTCTCCTAATCGAATAGCTACGTTAGTGAATAGCCCATTCCCTTCATTAGCCACCACTCAAACAATATCTTTAGCTTTCATGTATAGTTGCTGATCAAATGCCACGATACATGTTTGCTGGGTGGTCTTCTTGCTCTCTGTGGTGGCATAAATTCAAGCAGTTAAAGTAGTACTATAATCTGTGCACGGCTTGTTGGTGAATGGAAGCGCTAATACATCTGATTGCATATAAGGTTTCTTGCAGCGGTCTCTCCACGATATTTTCAGACTGCCCTCGCCTTGCATAAAGTTGTCTAAATAGATGCGCTTAGGCATTGATGAACGGAACAACAAGACTAATCCTCCTGAATACATCAGTGGTCTGAAAATATTGATAAATATCAAAAAATTTACTGCGGCAGTCACTCTTTTTATTTTCCTATTACCCGTCTCGATTGTTCACAACATCGTCTTCAGATAGAAAATTTATTAGTTACATGCTTGGTGTTAGGGCAGAGCGCAGTGTAGCACAAAAAGTGTAAAGCAAGTTATGTTTCGTCCTTTACTGGTGACAAAATTGGTTTTTCAGAAAAGGCACGTTTACAGTTGCAACAGAATATGTTCTTGTGCATGAGCGGAATTGAAAGTTACCAATGATAGATGCAAAATTAATTTAAGTTATTGAATTGTTACCGAATTCAGCCTTTTTCCTAATTATGAATGTACTAGCATTTTGCCCGTGGCCTTGCCCACGCACGCGTATGTTACATACATTGCACATATCTCCTCCTCCCATCTCTGACTCTGTTCACATCCTTCTCCCATCTCTGCCTATCCCCACCCTCTCTCTACCAATCTATTCCTTCTATTCCTATCTGCTCCTCGCCCAATCTCTGACCATCTCCTCTTCTCACCGTTCGTTAATGCTGCAACTCATTGTCGTCGTTGATAAAAATTATCGCAAGACGTTAAATAGTTTTTTATAGAAAATAACATTTGAAAACTGACATTTTGTGAGACCGTCTTCTTCTTCTGCGAGATGTACTAGAATAAGTGAGTGTCAGGCTAGGGCTCAAGTTATACATTTTTGTTCCTTTACCACTTACCCATGCATTACGATACTCTGTTCTTTCGCATTTAGTGATAACAATATTTACAATCGTGTAGAATGTATCAAACTGACGTATGTAGTGTTGAATTATGTATCTTTTTATGCGATTTATTAGTAAGTTCAGACTGTGTGAATGTTTCTGGATGTGATCTAAGAACTTTATGGTAAAAGTGCATTCCATCTCAAATGATGAAAAATTCATTCAATTATTTCCTCCGGATCTACTGTACAAAACTGCACAGAAAACGAAGTTGCCTTAAGGGGGTGGGGGGGAGGGGGGACGTTCATGAAAAACATACACTGTTTGAAAGATGCACCAAATCCACAATTTTGAAGATACGGAAATGAAAGTTTGTACATTTACTCTTCAGATCCTTGGACAATACATATTTAACATTTTTACGGAATTAAAACATTTTGTTTTCAGAAAATAAGCTTTGCGATTCTTTCTTAGAAACAATTCAAGATATTTCTACAAAAATTACTCTCTTTGATCTCTTTGCATATCGTAAGTACAGTGTAGTTTTTTGAATATATTGTACAAGAGAACTTCATAATTTTTTAATTTTAATTCTATAAGTACAAAAACAAGTTCATGCAAAATTCCAAGCACTTGCTCATATCTCATCTTACACTCAGAAATTCAAAATTTTCTATTGAGAGAACGTTCATTGGATGTACAGAAATGAATGTACCAAATTTCGTAATTCTATCTTTCATAGATTCTGAAAAACAAGTACAAATACTTTAAAAAACATCATGTTCAGGAAAAGCAATTTGAAGTTCAAGCTAAAGTTTTTCTTACATCACATATTCAGAACGCCGCAGATTTGCTCTCAGGGTCATTTTTCCTGTCGAGACTTCTCTTCTGGTTTCTTGTTTTCCGCCTTGTTCTCTTTACATGGTCTTGAACTGACTTTTCACCTGCAGGGAGATACTGTAAATCTATTTTTTCTCAGGATGTCTTGAGTGAAATTTGCTATCTTAAATCAGCTCTCTCTAACGTCGCCATCCTCCTTAAGTTCCCATCATTAAATACAAGAACTGCATCAGAAGTTGTAATTCTGACAATGGTAACAGATGCAAAATGTGATTTTAGGACATCGCTTCTTCGTAACCAAAGCACCTGGTTTGTTATTGTTGCTACGATACTTTCAATAGTGGTATAAGTGCATTTTTGCTCATTCTGAGATGCAGAGTCCAAGAGTTAAATGAGCGCTGAAAAATCTGCAGTTGAGATATCAGAAATATTGTAGTATATATACTTGAATATTTCTGATATCTCAACTGCAGATTTTTCAGCGTTCATTTAACTTTAGGACTCTGTATCTCAGAATGAACGAAAATAGACTTGTACCACTATTGAAATAAGCCCTTCATATATCATAGCCTTCTAGATCTTCCTGTCAAGTTTGATTGAAAGTAAGCCAATGAATCGTTGTCCACCAGGCTAGTATTGAAGTGGGCGTGTCACGGATTTAATTATCGTTCAGGCACTTCGGATACAATTTCATTATTGAAACTCTGGGAACTTATTGTCCATGAGTTTACTAATAAATAAAAGATAAATTGAAAATTGACATTTTCTATTAATTTCATGAACGTCCACCCTTAACGTTTACTACAATTTCGTGTTATAATCTCTACTTCAAAAAAGTAGGTATACTTTTCTGATGGTATATCACCATAAAAAACTGTGAGTTTGGAGCTACACTTATTACTGAATTTTTTGCTTTTCATGGAAAAAAAAGAATTTTCGATGCAGGGAGAACACAAATTATTTCACGATTAACAAAATATTTCTAATCTGTTACGATAATTTGAAATAACTGATTTGACAAACATAATAGATGACTACAACTTCTTTAAAGTGTGTATTGAAAGAAGCAATAATATTTAGACGATTTACACAAAAGCTGATTATAGAGAGAGCACTGTAGTCTATTCCATGATTTTCTTGGTTATACATATTTAATTTCTATTTTTATCTACTACAATCTGCATAGAGTTCTTGCAGGTCTGGCGAAAGGAAAAATGTAAGCTTTGACTTCATTCTAATGGTGGATTAACCCTCTCTGAGCATGATGCTGTAAGTGTTTGTGGTTAAAAGTGCAAATAAAATTTACCACAGATAATCACATTTCTATAGTGCAAATATGTTTCAGACTGCATAAAGGTGTTATTCAGAACAATATTGTGAAAAGTTCCAAGTAGAATATAGCGCTCAGTATAGTCACCCTTTAAATAATTCCATTCATTAATAAGACGTGAAAATACCACGTAAGCTCAAATTGCACAGCTATGGAAACCTAGATATACAGGGCAATTAAAAATGAATACAGCTATTACATTTGGCTACGACAGTTTAATCTATAGTAATAGACTGAGAGAGTCATAGATAATATAAAAGAGAGTTCACAATTTCGATCTCTGGGCAAACAAAAACCATTCGTGAAAGCATTATTTCTAATGATGTACTTCGCTTCACCTAGTTCAGAAGATTCGTTTTTCCTGTTACTGTTTATTATACAGCCACGCCTGGGAAAAGAACTGAGTAGGGGACGAATTTAATCGACTTTATTTCGTCTTTATGTTGTATCACCGTCCTATGTTACCCTTTACTCACAACCGAATAACGGTTACGTCTGTGGTGTATGAATGTGTCGTTGAGTGAAAGTGCATGTGCGATTGTAGAATAAGACTAGCTTTCTTCGTTCTCATTTTTTGGTTTATTTGGTCCCCAGACTTCTATTCTATTCAGGCAACGAAAATACATGTTTCACTGAATGCATAATTGCACGGAGAGAATAAATAAATGCAGAAGCGCGAGAACGCCACTGAGTTTAGCTTTCAAAGCTGGCTTGCGGAGTGACCATTGGAGACAACATTTGTTTAGCCCTCTGAAAATGTTCGTCTTGCGACTGGTCAGTCGGACCAGTGCACAAATTGTTGGATTTTTCACTAAACTTTTGTGCAACTTTTTTAGTACAGGAAACTGGTGATGGGGTTTGATGAATGGTCACTACCATTTTTAGCTTCTACCTTATTAGGTAAAGCGTTTGGTACCGCAATGTAGTTTTTCCTGAGGACTGGCTGTCTGTCTTCCTCACTCAGAGATGTTGCATCAGACCATAGCATCTGAGTAGTTTTAGAATGTTTCGTGATCTCTTAGTCGTTGTCTGACTGTGAGGTCAGTAACGTATGCTGCTTCTGAGTGGCCTTAAGACAAAGTATTTTGCTTGGCATTCCTGTTAGATATTTAATTTTATCTGTGCAGTAGTTAAATTCAATTATCAGAGGAATTGCATGGTTATATTTTGCATGTGTAAGCTATCGGGCATTAGCTTAGATTTTGGAATGCGGACTTGTTTTGTGTATCTGCCTATCATTTTTCCCTGTGCTCTATAGATTTTCTTGAGCAGGAAGAACGATCGTAAGTCAGGTTTGACGGCAATCGCTCGCAGTTAACAGGAACTATTAGGATTTGCTATGAATGCTGTACTTATCTTCTAGTGAATTCCTGTCACAGTTGTGTCGAATGTTTGAGTTTTAATGAATTCACAACAACAACCACATCGTTTCATTATGGCCACACGATCCTTTCTAGATACATTCAGCTGCATATGTTGCTACCGTCTGCGGAATGTGTTGCGAATACATTTAGTAGTAAAGAAGTAGTAAATTAAAACGTCAATCATGATGCGACAGTTTCTCACGCATCTCAGTGTTCCGTTTGTTAAGAAATCAATCCCCATAGGAAACCATAATATTAAGATGATTTTTGGTTTTTCAAATGAATGCTAAAATTCGTGGAGAGAATTCCTCTTACAATATATGTTCATTTTCAAGGAGTATAGTTACCTGTATGCCCAGTCCACGACTCCTTTCCACCTCTTGTGAGGATAGCGCTCCTGCGTGAGAACCTTTTTCTTTATTTATTAATGAAACTAGCTGAGAAACACGACCTTCCCATGGATTTACTTATATCAGTCTTCCATAAGTTCAATATCTCCTCCCTCTTCTCTTTGAGAGTCTCTTCCTTCCCCCTTTCTCTGTTCATCTTCTTTAGCAGCTTCTCTCTATCTCCCCCTTACCTCTCTCCGTAAACGTCTTCTCCTCCCCGTCTCTTTACCCATCCTCTCTATCTCTTTATCCATCTCTCCTGGCTCTATCTGTTCCCCCTGTCCCTTTCCTTCACCTCCACACTCCCTCTCTCTGTCAGCCTACTCCAGCCCCATACTCTGTCCATTTTCTCCTCTCATCTGTTTGTCCATCTCCTTTTCCCTTACAGCTGTTCATCTCCTCCCTTTTCCCAACTATATCCATCTTCTCCTCTCGTCCCTCTCTGTCCATCCCACCATCTTCCCTTTCTTTTTCCATTTACTCATTGCACTCTGTCTGTTTCTCTCCTCCTCCTCCATCTCTCTGTCTGTCTCTTCCTCCCCCTGCCTCTGTTCATCTCTTCCTCTCTCCTTCCTCTGTCCATCTCCTCCTCTCCCCCCTCTCTGTCTGTCTCTTCCTCACCCTGCCTCTGTTTATCTCTTCCCCTTTCCTTCCTCTGTCCATCCCTTCCTCTCCTATCTCTCCGCCTGTCTCTTCCTCCCCCTGCCTCTGTTCATCTCCTCCTCTTTCTATCTCCTCCTCTCCGTTCTCTCTGTCCATTTACCCCACCCCTATCTCTATCCATCTCCATCTCCTCTATCTCCTATTTGTGCCTATCTCCTCCTATCTTTTCTGTCTGTTCATCTCCTCGCCCTCCCTTCTCTCTCCACGTTATCATTCTCATCAGAATAGTAGGCTGGCGGTTCTTACCCATAGAGTATGTCTTTTCATATTGTAAACAATATGAGTACCAAATTTGATTGGAATATTTCCGGGGTGTTACGATGAGCTTCTTACCTGTGACTTTGTTCGCATACGCACATGTAAAATATATTTCATACATATTTAGCCTATTCGACACGTATTTCTACAAATATTTCCTCTGTATGTCTAGAGAATTTCACCGTCCAGTTTCAGTTTTACGTATTTTAATGTTTATGACATCATATCTCCTGAACCATGTACTGTATAATGATACTATTTTGCAAGTACTTCCAGTGGTAAATGCACCTACTGTCTGCGAAATGTGTTGTGAATAGAATTTGTAGTATAGATGTAATAAATTAAAGTGCCGTGCATAATGCGGTTGTTGCTCATGCATTTCAGTTTTTATGATCTCATATCTCCTGAACTATGGGTCGTGCAAAGGTATATTTTCTATGTACATTCAGTGGCGTACGTGGATACCGTCTGGGAAATGTATTTCGAATAGATTTAGTAGTAAAGAAGTAGTAAATTAAATCGTCAGTCATGATGCGACAGTTTTTCACGCATTTCAGTGTGTATGACATCATTTGTCTCGAACTATGGATCGCAATTGATGTATTTTTGTAGGTGGGTTCAGTGGCAAATGTGGACACTGTCTGTCAACTTTTGCGAGCTGACTTAATAGCAACGATGTAATAAATTTGAAGGTCTTGCATGAAGTGGGAGTTTTTCACGCATTCGGTGTTTCTGAGGTCGTATCTCCTAAAGTACATGTACAATAAAGTAGTTTTTTATGGTACATTAAGTGATATATGTGAATTTTCTCTGCAAAATGTGTTGCAAATACAGTTACTAATAAAGAAATAAGAAATTAAAAGGCAACAGTGAAAATGTAATAAACTTTTATCGTTTCATCATTTTGCAGTGATTAGCAGCGAGAAAAAAATTCGTTAAGGGTTGGAGTTATGTGTAAAGTTTGCTGCAAGTCTCTAAGTGCTATTCCCGCGTAATGGGCTACAATGCTTTTTCACTTCCACCCCAACCCTTTGATAGGCGAGTGGTTCTTAAACTAACAGCGATTCTTTGCAAACAGTAAATGATACGTGTACCAAGTCTGGTTGAAAACGCACCACTGGTTTAGGAAGAGATGTGGAACATACATACATTTTTGTAAGTTGTATTGATTCATTCCTTAATCAGTCGTACAGAAGTCGTTTAGTCAGGTTCTGTTATACGCTATAGATATATCATTGAGCCAAATCTCATTGAAATGGTCAATGAACGAGGTGTTTTGGGAGTGATAGGGCAAAGCTGTCTAATAAACGTCATTCGGACAACAACTACTTTATTAAGATAAACCAACAAAGCGCTCATAAATAAAATACAAAAGATATTGCGAAGACTTACAATTTAGTTTTAAATGCCAGCAGATGACCAATTCACTTCTTTTTACAATAATGTAAATGTGGGCTGTACACAAACATGGCACCAGTTTATAATACTGGATGCATTGTTCTACAGAATCTGTCGGACCCTTGCAGTAGCAGATAGTTCTAAAGCATGTAAATAAAATACATGTAACAAAAAAACAACAATCAATTCACATAGCGGGCAGCTCTTCCATGTTCCAGAAATAACATATTTCACAGCCTTTCCCCAGTCACATATTTAAAATATCATTTCGTGATACTGATAAATAATCCAAACCCCACAATGAAGAAGAAGAACACAGTGAAACAAGAGTAATTGTCCCTGACGGCCGTAGTTATAGATGTTTTAATGATAAATCACCAACAACAGGCCCTGGCAAACACAGTACAAGCCTAATATAGAGAAGTTCAAACTTGCATGGACAGAGCTGACCATGGAAGCAAAGGAAATGTATACGGCATCAACTAAGACAAGTTATAAAAAATTCATGTTATATAAATCTTAAAACCGGATTCATAAACTGAGCAATATCAAACCAGCTGCACCACTCAAATGTATTGCCCCCTTTCAGCGTGATACTCAAACTTATAGATGAGCAGTTTAAATCTTAAGACAAAAACATTTAATTCCGACCCACGATCACAAGAACAAATTATTATTTCACATGAAATAATGTATAGCCCACTCTTCTCAAGTCTCTCAGCACCAGTAACGGTCACAAAGTGATAAAACGTCTGCAACTCAGTGGAAAGTAAGATCCGGCAGATGACAGTAAACAGTTTGAACTGTATGTTATAGGTATAGTTCTTTTTGGCTGAACAGAGGCTTTCCCAAGTGGGCAATGGGCACACCAGTCTCCCTCCGCTCGCAGTATGCCACCCGATGATTCTTTCATCCGATGCACAGCTGTCCTCTTGGGTCGATTCTAGTGTCCGATTCCACCTGCCGGCTTTGAACAATGATGTAAAACCTACACAGAGACAATCTTTGAAAGCAACCGTCATATTTTTAAACAAACGAATGTAGCAAACTATTAAATTGCAATCACTGTTCACGTGATTAACTACTCAGCCACGAATTATATCGGAAAGATATGAAGGTAATTAAAGTAAATAAGAATAAAAAAGAGGAATACACATGTCTGAAATAAATTATTATTGTAATTTATGCGAGTGAGAAAAGTACCTAGAACCTCTATAGTCATTACAGTACATCACATTGTGAAGTCGTAATATTGTGAAATAGCGTATATTTACTACTAAATAATTATTGAATTAGCAGGTCTGTTGCGTGAAAGTGGGCATTTTGGGATTGGAGAAACTAAAATGTAACACAACAACAGGAAAAATGAAATAAATAATGACATACATGAAATATTAAGAAAACAGGAGCTTGAAATCCTAAGGGAAACGCCGGCACACAAGTGTTGAAAATACACAAAATGCCACAAATATTGGAATCGGTAACTAGAATTAAGCTATATTGGTCAATTCTAATTATCGATTCCAACCATTGCACGATTTGCTATTTAGACCATTTTTGCAACAAGTGAGTGCACTACAGTGCTACATATTTTCTGCATTCGGTATCACTCTCTTCACTATTTTTTACTTTTTCGCAGTAGTTCAGCGATCAATAAGAACTGTACAAATCCTACAAAAACTGAGTTCACACATTTACTGCAAGTGTGTCCAAAATTATGAACCATCGAACGGTTGGAATCGGTAACTAGAATTGACCTCTTCAGTAGGTCAATTCTTATTATCGGTTCCAACATTTCGATGGTTCATTATTTAGATCATTTTTCTAGCAGGTGTGTACACTGACATGTAATAGGTTTTCTACTTTTGTAATTGCTCTCTAAAATACTGGGAAAAGTTATAAATATTGGAATCGGTAACTAGAATTAAGCCTTATAAGGGGTCAGTTCTAGGTACCGATTTAAACTATTGCACTGTTCGTCATCTGGATCATTATTGCAGCAGGTGTGTGCACTGATATGTAATAGGATCTCAGCACTTGTAATTACTCTGTGAACTCCTGCGAAAAAGTAACTAATGTTGGAATCGGTAGCTAGAATTAACGTATATAGATCAATTCTAGTTGTCGATTCATATAGTTGTTACTTTTTGTGAATTTTGTTATTTGTATACTGGCTTTTGCTTTATGATTTCTGTGTCAGTTTCTCCAAATTTCATGATACTCTTTCATATATGTTATTATTTGTTTCATTTTCTCGTAGTAGTTGTGTTACATTTGAGTTTTTCCTCCCCCCCCCCCCCCCCCCCAAGAAAAATACCCACTTACAAACGGTAGACCCGTTGGATTCAATAATTACTGTTATAAATTTACGTTACCGTATAATATTACGTCTACATCCCGCTCCATGCTGCAGTGAATGTTATTCAAAGGTTTTCTGTGCTTTTCCTGCTCGCATAAATTACGGCAGTAATTTATTTCACGCATAAATATTTCTCTTTGGATTTGTTTTATTTATCAAAATTATTTTCAATTTGTGGCGTGTACTTCGTGGCTTTAATTACTTATAAATGATATTCCAGGTAGATCAAAAAATATATAAAACCAGTTACCTATTGTCACCGTAACAATTCGTTTGATCTTAAAAATGATTATCCCGGCTAATATTTGTCACTCTGCTAAAGAAATCTCCTCTTGACGTTGTGTAGAAATGTTGTCTGTAAAGTAGTATGAGTGGCACTAAATTGCATATCATTTATCAGAATTTACACGACTGTTACCTAGAATGGGAGCACTTTTCTCTAGAAAATGGAACATTTAGTCACAAAATACTACCCGCGCACAACACTGACGAATGTCTCCTATTAAAATATTTCATGTAAATCGTCCGAAATAATTAGGCTTCATACATCAGCAAATAAGAAATTGATATTACGTAATGTGCTGTTAGCACTATTTTTAGAGATTCAATCTGATTTGAATTCTGTCTTTTGAAGTAGATTCGGGACGACCAGTGCACATTTATTTCCTTTCATTTATATCCAACAACACTTATGTTTGTTAAAATTCTCGATTCAAAACTGTCACGGAGATATTTTTGCTAAGATGGCGGCAGACAGACGATAGTCAATTTGTCTATTGTTATTCTCGATTCCTTTTATATAAAGTTAATATGTTCAGATAAAAGTCTTTAAGCCTTTTGTTCTCTATTCTTTAGCATTCAAAATTATTCTCAATGAAAAATGTTTCATATTTTTTATACCACCCATTAGTAAACTCCGCTGTAAGTTACTAGCGGTAATTGCGCTCCTAATTGCGGATCTGAACATTAACACTTAAAACATTAATTAAATTGGATTACAATTGAAATAAATACAAATCCACGTCTAGACAATAGCGACTCTATTTTCAAATAATAATTAACAATATATATAGTTACAGGTTTTCTCTTTACAGACCTCACACGTCCCACGTCCGAACAGTTCATCAGTTAGCACAGGAAGTACAACTGAACCACAGTTATCACAGGTAACAAAAAAAGATTATAATTGTCGTTGTCTATGAATGTAGTACTCTGATAATAGTTTTAATTCACACAGAAATTAAATTATTACAGAAATAATGAAATAATCATCGCCATTTTTACACGATACAGCCTTTTTTATACGTAGTATCGATAATACTTGTTGAAGTTTGTACACTTTGTTTAACATCGTGGCTAGAACATAGTGTCGTGGATATTACAAGTTCGTTTTGATATAATTCGTGACTAAGTAAATAATAGTGTAAATTGTGATTGATATTTTATCGTACGCTACATTCCTTTGTTTACGAATATCAACCATTGCTTTCAAATATTGCCTCTGTCTAGCGTTCTTCCCACTGGTATGACGTCATCGCTCAAAGCCGACGAGTGGGATCGGACACTAGAATTTATCCAGCCGCTTTGCTCCCTGTATGCCGATTTTGTGCACTCAGCTTGTCCGCTGGAAGTGTAGACAGCTCTCTTGTTGCCAGCGACAAACTTCCTTCTTGAATGCCAGGCCGAGAGAGCCTCACGCGAACCTGGTACATCCGTAAAATGCTCGGAACTCGCCACGGAGTCGATGCTTGGTAACATTGAAAGAGCGTATCCATTTGCAATATTGATAAGAGCCGGCACAGCTTGCTCATTGTATTCCGACGTGATACGAGATTGCACTCAACGGAACTTACCAATAGAGAGGCATTGGCTGCTTTTCATAAGAAGCACAGTAGCTTCATATTTTCTATAGAACTGAACAGAATCAAATGATCAAAGCGTAATGTGAAATCTAATTGATAGAACAATGGACATATTTTATCTCGCGATGCATTCCACAACTTTTTTTGAATTTGATAATATCGAAATTCTCATCTGCTGTTAAATTTAGTGAAGTGACTGTTAGGTACAATTTCTCTTGTAGGAGCTACTCAATTCTGTTTTGCATAAAACAGCGTGTTGAGACAGTTTTTTGTCATATTTTTTATATGTGACTTCAAAAATTTGTTTTAAATGAATGTGAATCTTTAAATACCTTCAGTCTCAGTGAATCAATGTGGCAAGTAGAGTTTTCATGAGTATCAGTGTAGTCAATTAAGAGGAAAAATTTTTGATTAGGATTCCCTCTGAGTTTTCCCATAGTCTTATTTTGTGTTTCGATATGTGGAGATGCACTTTGTGTCAAGTTCGTACGTGACCACCGCTTTTCAGAATCCAAGTGCACAGTACTATATCAGAGAAACGATAAAGAGAATTGAAGCTCAGAGTACTTGATTAGAGAAGCTATGAAAGAAAATTGAAGCACAGAGTATTTTGAGAAGTCTGGAAAGAACCTGAGTAATGTGGAGAGTAAGATAGGGGAAATGATTGAGGTACAAAACACCAAATTAAATGCATATTTGCCGAAAGCAAAGGCACGAGAGAAGAAATCAGGAGGAAGATAAGTCAAATCAGAGTTAGAAACAGTGTATCAGTGGCGCGAAGAAGTAAGCAATAAGGTGGCCGAGGAGGTGGCATATCACGCGAAGGCAGCTGAAGGGATAGAGAATCGTGAGATAGGTCGTAGCCCTGGGAAGGCGCTCTGCCTAGAGAATGGCAGCCGAAATATTTCTGGTTGAACCGTTGGGCCGGCTCCCCAGCATCTGTAAAAAAAATTATTTCTCGGCTCGAGATCTCCATGAAAAACCTCAGAAAAATAACAGGATTGGATCATCACAGAGAAGAAAATAGCTACTCTCGCGTCCGTCGGCTGTCGTAATTTAATTTATTATTTACTACAGAAATTGATTGGTAACGGTGATTGTTGCCGACTCACGTGGCGGGCCTTAATCAAAATGATATTTCATTCAATTTTGATTTACAATTAAATGCTTTTGTGAAGTTCTCTTTTTAACAATATTAATCTTCAGTGGAAATTATTTGTTATGTTAATGAACGTTAGACTCGCTGAATCTTAAAACATGAGCATATAAGTTGAACAATGGAATAAACTTTTTATATTAATTTCCTCGGCTAGTCAGTTCACTTTAAAGCAAAAAATCTTTAGTTATTAATTACAATTGCGGCCCACACACGCGGGAGAGTATTTCTTCTTACCTCCGTTAACCATTGCATTGTAGTCGGAGGAGTCCTGGCTCTGGCTCTCGGCTGTTGTACTGAAAATAAGAATCTTAAAGCTACGTATCTTCTGCAACGTCGGGCGGCTGTGGAGAAAAATGTATATTATGTTAATAGCGGGCGAGTTTTTCGCTTCCGCAAATTTTTGTAAGTTAATATCGCCACGTAATGGCGTCGTTGACTGGATCGACCGCTGTGATTGTTGCACTGTAAATTACTCCAATGCAGTTTAATTCAAGGAGAGCGGACAAGAATTCGGGATCACCTCTTATAAATTAAAAGTGAAAAATAATGTTAAATCAATATATTATCTGCTTAACTAGTATAAATATGCTTACATGTGCCAGCACTCGCAAGATGTTCGTCGACACGCAACCAAGACAAGAGAAGAAGTGAAGACGACTAAAAAATTAACAAAAGAGCGTATCTTGTCGTCTCGTTAGATCATTTTGTTTCGAGTGCTCTGTATATTTGTTTACCCTCGAAACTTACACAGAGAAATTATTACAATTTTTAAATGTCCCTTCTTTATAAATACTGTTTTTTAAGTATTTTCTTAGTATTTCACTGGGGACGGTATACTACGGAAAAGTACCCGTGTATAACAATCGGGAATGTGAAGGGTTTGGGTACAAACAAAATAACAGTGTTCCAGGAAACAGGGATGTTGAAGGTAGATGCGTTCTAAGGTTCTCGTATACTTTTCTGCTGCTTTAAATAATTCACCTTTACTGTGCTGGGACAAAGATGAATGAGCAAATTGTAGGAGTAGTGAAATAAGGTCCTTGATTTTGTGTTTAGTTTTATGTCTGGTTGATTTGCTAGTCAGTCTGTTCTGCAGCGCTGGGGCATTCTTATTTGAGTGAGACCTGTTGTCTTTGAATCTGGTAGAAGCTAACTAGAATACTTTATTGTGGAGTTGACAACCTATTTATAATAATTTCTTGTTCTCTACATTGATGGAGAAGATTTTCGAGGTATTTTAAAGGTATGCTTATAATTCCTCTGTGATGAAAAAAGTTTGTAATTGTTAGAGTCTTCTTATGTCATACGTCTTCTTCTCAATAATCACATTCTAATTTCCTAAAAACGATTTTCTGTAAATTAAAACCCACCTCCATGATTCATAGTAAAGTTGTCGTGTGTGCATTGCTCCTTACGCCAAGCAAAGTCATAGACTGTTTCCGACAAACAAACAAAAATTTGGAATAGATCCTTGATCTTTAGTTGCTGCATCTACTGATTTGTATTTGTTATTGAGAACGTCAGTACTCCAGATACAAAAAAAAAAAAAAAAAAAAAAAAAAAAACAGCCTGCTGAGCATGAGCCAGCTCACTTTTATTTCAGAGTAGATCTCACCTTGCGTCTTGAGCAAACAGCGTGTAGTCAGGACGGTCAGGTATCGTGTTCACTACTACATTAATTTTTAGTGAACTGTGCTGGTAATTTCAAAGAGTTATTTTCTCATGACTAGAGCAGTAATTTATTTTTGTAAATTTTCAAAGTCTAACATTGCACTTCAGACCTCGCAACGTAATGTACTTCAGTACTGAGTTTTAGTTATATAGTTTTCATTGAGCACAGAATTAGTTTCTTTTGGCATTTAGTTAGATTCATTTTTATTTATATCAAATTTTGCGTTTCATGAACTTTGAATAATTATTGCACGACACTGCCCACATGCGCAACAGATGGCCAATCAACAGTCAGTTTTGCTCAGCAATTGACTACGTTATCTAAAGCACACTTACAAGAGCAGAAAGTTTTTGAAATCAATGTGTTCAGTTCTCTCATATACAGACAAAATTTTTGTAGAAAGTTTACAGTGTGTGTCCTCAGTGTAACAAAGGTCAATACGAAGGGAAATGAAAATATAGTAGATTATATTCATTTTTACAGTTACGTTAAAAAGGAGCAAAATGGCCAAGATAGAGATTTCAATACCCGTCCATAAGAAGTACAGAATGTACTGGGAAGAAACTGATGAGAAAATGAAGATCATAGAAATCACAAAATATGACCACAAACTAATCATGGCCGGGGCTCGTGTACTGCCAATTTTAAAGTTTTTTTTTCGTCATAAGCAGAACCACAGGTTTAGATGGGAGAGTCCTTCCAGAAATATCGGTTCAGACCATATTGTTCAAAATAAAAATTCATAAGAACAAATTATGTTCGAGTCTACAGGGGTGCAGAATATGGCTCAGATCACTTCCTCTTAGGCGTAAAGATGATAGTCACATCCAAAGGCCAAAGACAAATTAAAGAGGCAAATAATGCCACAAGGACAGTGGATACTATGAAATACAACTTCGACACCTTGAAACAATAGTCTTTCAATTTCTTTATAAATCACCGTTGTCAAACAAACTGAGGCACTTAGAAGAAGAAACGGTGGAGCGTATGTACCAAGTTATAAAAAAATGTATACATGAAGCGGCATTAGAAGCACTGGGGCAGCAAGAGGAAGAAAGAAAGGGGGGCCCACAATAGTGGACTCAATGCATTGAAGCAAAAGTGAACCTAAAAAGGGTGTTCTGTCATAATTGATTGAGAATACAGGACGAACATGATAGAGGCTTAGAGGCTTGTGTGTTAGAACGAACAGAGAAGTAAAAAAGGAGATCTGCAAAAGAAAAAGCGAGATCTGGGAAGATAAATAGGAAGAATCCGATTGATGCATTGGGCAGGGGGGGGGGAGGGGGGAGGGGGAACGGCACAAATGTGGTGTCAGCAGGGAAAATGATAGCAGGGCTGATGAAAGAAGTAAAAGAAACAGCAAATCTGCCGTTTATAAGTGTAGTGGTTAGAACAAGCATATTTTAGGCCTGTTAATAGAAGAAAGGACAGACTACAAGGGAATCAAGTGGGGGATTCGGAAGAACCAGTAAGATAAATAGGCAGTGAAAATAACTACGAAAGAGATGCAGAAGGCGGCTATACAAATGGAAATTGGGAAATCACCAGGGCCTAGAAACGCTCCAACAGAACTAATGAGGTATAGCTCAAGCATTCTGTATGAATATTCTTGCAAGTTATATAATAAATTTATGTTGGATGAGTAGAAAATTCCAGAATATTGAAACTTAACGTATCTGAGCCCGATTCAAGAAAATAGGAAGCGCGAAAGTACATAGCAGTTATCGTGCCATAAGTATAAGCAGGCTTCTGAGATGATTTTAAAATCAACAATGAAGAAATTTGTAAATCAAATAGAAGAACAAAGCAGCTATAGAAGAGGCAGGTCACGTGTAGATAACATCTTTACCTGAAGACAGATCATGAAGAAGTGACTGGAAGGGAATCTAACAAGTCATTTGGTTTTCATGAATCATGAGAAAGGATATGACACAGTGTCACTGAAGCTATTGTTCGATGCGCTGTGCTCAAGGGAACTGCCAAAGCTTTATGTAAAAAGTATCATAAACCTGAAAAGTATCAGAAACCTCTACAAAACAGCAGACTGTGTTATTAAAGTAGGGAGAGAAATTTCTAGAGAAGCCTACAGAATAACTAAAGTACTGAAGTAAGGATGCTGTCTCTCACACCCTTTAAGAAGTATGTACAGAAGACATCGGATCGGATCTGTGGTGTAGAAAGTTCATGGACATGGGGATTGAAGTAGCGAAACAGTGTATGTACACACTTTTTTATGTGATGACAAGGTTGTTGCATCAAACGATGAAGAGGATATATCCTACAAGCTTAGGAAGTTGTTGGAACGGTATAAAAAGTGGGGTTTGAAAGTTAATTTTCAGAAGATAGAATATCTGCGTTGCGAAGAAGAGGGAAGTTACCTGGACATTGAAGGACATCTTAATAAAGTGTGATAAGAGTTTATGGACTTAAGTATACCCTGTAACGTGACGGAAGATGTAACAGAGATATCTAGTAAAGGATCAGGCAGAGAAGGGCGGCTATCTAAGAACTAAACTCTCTATTTTGCTCCCCAAAAATGAGTTTAAAGGTTCAAATGCATTTACAAAAATTCATCGTTGAACCAATAACAAGCTATGGAATTGAGTGCTAGGACATCACAGAAATAAATAAAAACAGAGCTTTAGAAATGGATCGCTCGAGAAGAGCCTGTAGAATTTCCCTACTTGGCCAGGTACGAAGTGAGGAAGCAAGAGAAAAGACTCAATAGAAGAAACACAGCTGGAATGCTTTGGGCAAGTCAAAACATTGGATGACGAGAGATGACCCAAGAGAGTACTTCCACGGAAACCTCCTGGAAGGAGAAGAAGAGGAAGCGTGGCTAAGTGGTATCCAAAAGGCGCTGGGGTGAAGAGGAAAAGGACAAGGAAGAACGTCGATATCGAGGCATTTGGCGACAGAGATACGGGATGAGGCGACAGCAGCAGGGCCGCCCGCGACGAGGAAGAAAGGATGATAGTTTTGAAATGAGAGTTGGCTTTGAAAAATGGTTGACCAAACACAAGAATGAGAAGCCGTAAGTGAAAGTACCAGAGAGCAGACTAAATTGATACAGAATGTGAATCAGCAAGTTGATCAGCCCGATGAGGCAGTAAAGCAACGAGTAGAGCAGGTAGTAAAAGTTTTGGAGAGGTTGCAGTTGATAACCACTGTCTCTCCGTACAGATGAGGACTCCAGTCGCACTAGTTGCATCGCAATAAGCGACAGTGTGGAAGTCGAATTGCTGTTGTAATTTAAACAGAATGTTTTAATTTAAACAGAACCAGGCTGAGATAAATTAAAGGCATAGGAAATCGTTTCATGAGCTTCAGTGGATAGTGGACTGAAACCAAAATATACGAAGCAATGCTATATTCTGTACAGGAAACAAGTGGATGCGTAATGAGTCAGCAGAACTCGATGAATTGCAGGAAAGTATACGTGAACATTGTGGGGTGCCCATGCAGATTAGAGTGAACGAACCAGACGCGTTGCTCGATTTTGGCGAAGGAAAAACTTATCATCACTTGGTGTCATGTTTAGTTCAGAAGCATAGCTTGTTCACTGATCCCATGACTGGCCCACACGCGTTATGTGGCTGGATAATTTTGATGAAATATTGTCCAGATCTTGAATCCAATAGCATAATATAAATATCGTATGTGGACATTCAGTAGGATGCACTTAATCATGCGAGATTGTACGAAGTACCAACATTTGAGACATTAATATCTTTCTGAGTTTTTGTCTAAGAGCACTGAGCACCAGGCAAACATGAGCGTACTGATGATGAGATGTACAGTGAGAAAGATTATTATAATTCTATCCAATATTTCAAAGAAATTGTAAGGCAAAACCAATAGCTTGACTCGCCGTATGGTCCAGCGGAGATAGTGGGATATGCTTGACAAAGCATCGCCTTGCCTCCAATGTGAAACAATCACAGCTGGGAGGAGCATGAACAATTTAAGTGCTTTCCAATGTATATTACAAGAACTGGTCTGTGACCATGGTAACGAGGTACGTGCACAGGAGCAGTAAGACAGAAATTTTTCGATTTCGACCCATCATTCCGAGAGACGAAGAGGTTGGCATCCATTAATCAAACAGGAGTGGTAGCAGGCAGAACAGTGATTCCACGAGAGGCCACTGGTCTCCAAGAGGCCCCTAGAACGACCAGCCTGACTTTGCGAGATGTGAGAGAGGAGAGAGGCGTGACATGCCATCGGAGATTGTAGAACTGCGGACGGCTGATCCAATAATTTATGGGTCAAGCACAAATGAGGCCAGTAATACAAGGAACTGCCTGGAGAAATGTAGAATAGGTAATAGTATAAATAATAAGTCCTTTCCATGACATTAGATATTAGTTTTAATGGAAGTGCTGTTAATACAGGAAGATGATGTGGAGATTCTGGGTTATCCTATAGTTAGAGTAAGACTTAGTAGTATAGAAATTCACTGTATTCTTGGCACTAGAAGTTGAGTGTCCATGATGAGTAACAGTGTCTTGAGGACTGCCTGTAGTAGAAAGCATGGCCTGATCTGCCGTTTCAGAGACACGAAAAGCAATTCGGAAGGGAGTTCTTTGCTGTATAAGTTTGACTACAGGGGATAAGGTACTGATTAAAGTCCATCGTTCATCCAGGAATCAAAAGTTCCCTTGTAACAAATTCTCTAATGTATACAGTGAACTGTACTGGATCTGCAAAGTTCTTCATCCAAATGATGTTGAAGTCGTGACACTTTCCATGAAAAGATCTCAAGACATACGTCATGTGTCAAATATCAAGGAACTTCGAGATAAGCCTGATGAGATGGCATCATATAGGCAAATATCTAAAATAGGTATATCATCTACATCCGAATGATGCGGTGTCCATCATACTATAACGAGTTGTTGGAAAGTAATTAGTAGCTTTTTTTTTTTTTGTTTTTTTTTTTTTTTTTTTTTTTTGGAGGTGTGAATAGTAAGTTGGTTTGAAGTCGAAGACGAGTTGTGGTAATGGAATGTTCTTATGTGCTGTTTCCATTTGGGTGGTCGATGACTGGAGGATATCTGAAACGAGATTATGTTATGGATACGAAGAAAGGGTTTCATTGATTTTAACTGCCATTAGGGAAGAGAGAGATATGTTGATTTTTTAGTTAAGTTCGTGCAGATAGATGCAGAGATGAGCAACATTGTGTAGCTGGGATAATTAGATTCATGCCAGAGCAGAGCTGAATCGTAGGATCGAAGAACTTTGAAAACTTATGACTAACATTCATGCTTTTTTTGTACCACCTTAGACAGAGTGAGCATGTGAGATGGGCCACTGGAGATAACCGCGACCACAACACTCGAAGGTAAAACAGCCAGTAGTAATCAAGAAATAGAATTAATCCATGGTGTCACGACGTGAGAACTATGGGATGTAAGCCTGTCCACATCTGTTGAGAAGGTATCAGGAAGAGTAAGGAACGTACATCGTTGGAAAGCGTATAATACAAGCAAAGAAAGTTATTTCGACAATCTGCTAGCAGGTGTGAGTTACTGTGGTTGTGACAGTTGTGGACGTTTATTATAGAGTTTATTATTTTATGTTGCGTTTAGCCATAAATGCAGTTTCTTCTGAGTATTAACAGATCCGTGAGAAAGAGATGCGTCAGATGAAGACAGAACAAGACTGCGAAACATACGAAAATGGATACAATATTTTGCTCTTATATTTTCTTTGTGTAACTTTTAATGTTGTTCAGCAGTAAAAGTTTTATTTGTTTTTGATTTTGTTTTATATAGTATGATTCATCATGTGCATATTTAGATAGATCAGTTAGTTCTTGATTTTTTACATCTGGTAGAGGGCAAGAGTGAAGAACAGTAGCAACGACTATGTAATGGTAATGTAGTCTCTGACTGTTCATCAATGTGAAAGGTACAAGGAAGAGATGACCCACTCCTGTATCAGGGGAAGTCAAGCATGTTGCAGTGTCAGAGTCTGCATATAGCTTTTTGTCTTGTTTTTCTTTATTTACGGTGAGTTACATGCTAGTGGTATTATGGCTTTCTCTTAAGTGGAGTCTCACCATCCTGAGTCCTAAAATGTTTGTTGGTGTACAACTAGTTTTTAGAAATGTCATGCATAACTTCACTCTAAAAGTAGTGTTTGTGAATAGGAGAACGAGAGTATGCCTTGAGCATGGGTTACAATCAAAGGAATATGAGAGAGAGCACTCAGTTTCAGCTTGTAAAAACTTTGTGATTTTGTTAGTGTATAACGAAAACAGCTTTTAACATTATGTGTAAATATATTTTTCTGATATGTACACTAAATATTGTATTCGTATGTTGAGATACATTCCACATCGCTACGGGGAAGTGGCGCCACTCTATGGGAGAACAGCAACAGAAGCTTCCACATGGCCCACGTCAGCTTCATTCGGTCGAGAAGAGCTGTACGGGCGACACATTGATCCCCGTTGGCAGCAGTCATGGAGGCTACTCACACCCCATTACTGGGTACTTTTGCTGCTCTTAATGACAAGGGTCATTGCTACCTTAGTCTGTTGATCCGAGGTGAACCTCGCTGGCGACATACCAGCCATCAAAGGATGTTTCCTGCTGCCTTGAGAGACTGATGGGTCCTCCCATTGCTGATGCCATTGGCTCACCTCACTATGGGAATCCTCCTCACCAGAAGAACATACGACACCACTCTCTAGGTGAGGAACCATACCTCAATACAATATTGTCTGCAGATGCAGATGGTTCCACAATGTTGGTCATGCCAGTAAGAACTGGTTTACAAATCATTTGTTATGTCACATCAACACATTACTAACAGGCCCATGTAATGGCACTGGTCTGATAATCATGGTGCAAGAAACAGACTCGTATTGGGTTGTTGTGGCATGCAATTGTACTTGCATCTTAGCGTGACCACCGATGCATGTAATAAGAACATTGACTGTCCATGCCATCAGCGTCTGAAGCTTAGTTCATTAAGACCTAATGAACGTTTCATCACCCGTCTCCCACTTCCCTTTACAGTTCAGTGGTATGTGTATGAAAGGTGCTGTCCTGTGAAGAGAGTAGGACAGAAATTGCATTATGACTCATAATGACTGTAAAAACTGTGTTGATTTTGTATGGTTTTCCTTTTGCGGGGTAATCAATGAGCTCTTGTGTTTTGTGTTATTATCTGTTTATAAGTGTTTTTTTCTGGGTGTTTTTTTTTTTGCGCAGGGTTAAGTTAAGGGATGGCTAGATGCCCTTCCTGCCGCAACTCCATAACCCCCAGGACAGAAGTAGTGTACCCCAACTGTCTGTGTCTAGTGTAATCCATGGAACAGTGCGAATGTGTTCAGATGTCTGCGAGCCATGTAACTGAGGCGGAACGTGGGACCAGCCCGGTATTCACCTAGGGGGATGTGGAAAACCGCCAAAAACTACATCCAGGCCGGCCGGAACACCAGCCTCCGTCGTTAAGCCGCCGGGCAGATTCAATCCGGGATCGGAACGCCTACCCGAGTCCAGGAAGCAGCGCATTAGCGCTCTCGGCTAACCTGGCAGGTTATGTTTTTGTGCACTAAATTTAATACTAATTTTATGTTATGTTTCCATAATTTGAAAACAATTCATTGTTAGAGAAGCATTTTCACACTACCAACAGATTTTTGTACAGTGAAATATGACAACGTGCATGGACACATACATTGATATTTAGCCTGCTTATGTGGTGACTTAAACACATTTTTAATTGGTCATAATTAGTACCATGTTGAATTTATATAATGAAGAAAAAATTGTCAAATATTTGGTAATTGTAGATTTTTCTTATTTGTTTGCTATGCTATTACGCTGAAGAGCCAAAGATACTGGTACAACTGCCTGATAGGCACTTCAGTCTGGAACCGCACGACCACTACGGTCGCAGGTTCGAATCCTGCCTCGGGCATGTATGTGTGTGATGTCCTTAGGTTAGTTAGGTTTAAGTAGTTCTAAGTTCTAGGGGACTGATGACCTCAGATGTTAAGTCCCACAGTGCTCAGAGCCATTTGAACCATTTGAACCAACTGCCTGATACCGTGTAGCGCCAACGCGAGTACCCGGAAGTGCCGCAACACAACGCGGCATGGACTCGACTGATATCTGAGGTAGTACTGGAGAGAATTAGCGTCATGAATCCAGCAGAGCTGTCCACAGATCCATAAGAGTACGAGGGATGGGGATCTCTTCTGAACAGCATGTTGCTAGGCATCCCAGATATGCTCAATAATGTTCATGTCTGGGAAGTTTGGTGGCCAGCGGTAGTGTGTAAACTTAGAAGAGTGTTCCTCGAGCCACTCTATAGCAATTCCGGACGTGTGCTGTCACTTAGTCCTACTAGAATCGCCCAAGTCCGTCGGAATGCACAATGGACATGAATGGAAGCAGGTGATCAGACAGGATGCTTACGTACGTGTCAGCAGTCAGAGTCGTAACTAGACGTATCATGGTTCCCATATCGGTCCCGGCGGAGGTTCGAGTCCTCCCTTGGGCATGGGTGTGTGTGTTTGTCCTTAGGATAATTTAGGTTAAGTAGTGTGTAAGCTAAGGGACATGACCATAGCAGTTAAGTCCCATAAGATTTCACACACATTTGAGCATTTCTTATTTAGTTTCCCATATCACTCCGACTGCACACGCCCCACACCAGTTTAAACAGAGCTCTGCTGACATTCAGCGTCCATGGATTCATAAGGTTGTCTCCATATCCGTACATGTCCATCCGCTCGATACAATCTGAAACGAGACTCGTCCTACCAGAGAATAATCTTCCAGTCATCAACAGTCCAATGTCGATATTGACGGGCCCAAGTGACACGTAAAACTTTGTGTTGTGCAGTCATCAAGGGTGCACGAGTGGGCTTCCGCTCCAAAAGCCCATGTCGATCATGTTTCGTTGAATGGTTCGCACGCTGACACTTGTTCATGGCCCAGCATTGAAATCTACAGCCATTTGTGGAAGGCTTGCACTTCTGTCACGTTGAACGATTCTCTTCAGTCGTCGTTGGTCCCGTTCTTGCAGGATCTCTTCCCGGCTCCAGCGATGCCGGGGATCTGATGTTTTACCGGTCTCCTAATATTCACGGTATACTCGTGAAATGGTCGTAAGGGAAAATGCCCACTTCATCGCTACCTCAGAGGTGCTGTCCTGCGACTATAACGCCACGTTCAAACTCACTTAAATCTTGAGAACCTGTCATTATAGCAGCAGTAACCGATCTAACAATTGCGCCAGACACTTGCTGTCTTATATAGGCGTTGCCAACCGCAGCGCCGTTTTCTGCCTCTTTATAAGTCTCTGTATTTGAATACTCACTCCTTTACCTGTTTATTCGACAGTTTAGTGTATAGGACTGAAGCAAGTCTCAAAATGCTCGTTAACATTTTTTTTCAGTGACACACGCTACGGAACATAGGCACGCAGAACATTGATACATGACCTGTAGTATAACCTTTCATACATAATCAGATTGTTTGTTTTTGATCTTACAGCCGCGCGGGATAGCCGTTCGGAGTTATGCGTCTTGACTCGGTTCGCGCGGCTTCGGAGGTTCGAGTCCTCCCTCGGGCATGGGTGTGTGTGTTGACCATAGCGTAAGTTTAAGTTAGACTAAGTAGTGAGTAAGCCTAGGGACCGATGACCTCAGCAGTTTGGTCCCATAAGACCTTACCACAAATTTCCAAATTTGATGTTACACTCAAGGTACAGTTTATTAGTACGAACCATCGACCCCTCCTTGAACTGATGCATCAAGTCCCTTTCCTTCAGTGTGAATGATGATTAATTGTTGTTCTTTAATATTACGAAATGAGTAGCGTTTTATTCTGTTTGTAGATTGAGTACGGCCTGAGTGAGAACACGAACAAATCTCATTTGGAGAATATTTCACGATTAAATATTGTAATCGCTCTGCTTTTCAAAATTTTTTTGTGGTTTGTAATATTTGCTCTGTTAAAACAATAATTAAAAGTTTTGTAGCGGTCCCAGGGCTAACGTTTCCCCTTGCTTCTCATTACTGAGATAAAAGCGAAAACAGAAAGAAATCGCTAGATCCTGATATTATATTGTAATTACAGGCTCAACATGGTTTAACATAACTGTTTCCAAGCACACTTACGATAAAACAATTAGAAATTTCGTTTAATACAGGTAATCTGTGTAGTAATGAAATTCATTTATCAAGGGAATTGTGTGGCCAAATTTCGCGTGTGTAAATTTTATAGTTTTTCAGCTTATTTAGGATTCAAAGAAAATGGTTCAACTGGCTCTAAGCACTAGGGTTCAAAATGGCTATGAGCGCTATGGGACTTAACTTCTCAGGTCATCAGTCCCCTAGAACTTAGAACTACTTAAAGCTAAGGACATCACACACATCCATGCCCGAGGCAGGATTCGAACCTGCGACCGTAGCAGACGCGTGGTTCCGGACTGAAGCGCCTAGAACCGCTCGATTTATGATTCCTCCTTGTGCTCTACGGACTATCTTGGGCAGAGTGGACGGTCACAAGCCAGGCTTGACAGCAACTATTCGCAATTAATAGGAATTATTTTCATTTACTTTGATTGGTGAATTTACGAGGGGGAGTTGGAAAATAAGTTTCCCATTCGACTGTGGGCACAGTTGTGTGATATGGGCGAAAGACGGCAGGTGAACGGACACGTGCAAGACACGGATACACTATTGGGTAGAGGCCGACCGCGATCAAGCAGATGGCGCTGTTGCAGTGCCTGTGCAAGGCGGAGGCCAGCCGCTCAGTCTTTTCCCGGAGCTATGGAGAGAAAGTGCGTTTTGGAGTCGTGGTCAAAGGCGGAAGTGAGAGCTGTTATCCGCTGTGAATGGGCACATGGAGAATGAGGCACAGAAATTCATAACCGCCTTGTTGAGGTGTATGGTTCAGGTGTGATGTCGAGGCAAATGGTGCGGAGATGATACCATCAATTCAGTGATGGATGTCAGCAAGTGCACGACATACCGAGACCTAGACGGACGCGCACGGCCACTACAGATGCAAATTCCAGGAAGCGAACCGGCGTATAACCATCGATGGGGTAGCGGCAGAACCTGGAATCGAACATGCGTGAGCTCACAAGATCGTCCACGACATACTTCGATACAAGAAGGTGTCAGCACGATGGGTGCCCAGCCAACTGACCCCGACACACATGGAACAACGCATGGCGTTCAGCCTGGAACAGCTCGTGCGTTACCATTAATCTGGCAATGACCTTCTGTTTCGTATCGTGACGGGGGATGAAACGTGGGTCCACCAATAGACGCCCGAATCGAAGGCCGCATCCATGGAGTGGAAACATCCGTCATTTCTTGTCAGAAAGAAGTTCAAAAGCACTCCGTCTGCAGGTAAAGTGCAACTCACCGTTTTCTGGGACGCCAAAGGAGTTTTGCTGCTGGACTTTCTGGAGGATGCAACCATCAATGCTGCGTGGTACTGTACCACTCTGTCGAAACTGGAAGAGGTGATTCGGAAAAAGCGGCGTGGCCTTCTCAGATCTGGCGTTCTGCTGTTGGATGACAATGCGAAACCACGCACGGCGACGGCAACACAAAACCATATTGCAACTCTTGGTTGGGAGCGCCTACACCATCCGCTTTACAATCCGGATTTCGCACCAAGTGACTTCCATCTGTTTCCTGCTTTGAAGAAGACTCTCGGTGGAAGGCCCTTTGGCAGCAATGCTGACGTCAAACAAGCCGTTCAACGCTTCTTCCGTATGCAACGCCCTGATTTTTCCCTGGAAAGCTTTTTGAAGCTTATAAAGCTATATTGGAAATTATGTAGAAAAATAAAGATATGTCTTACCTTTTACGTCTCACTGTCTTTTATTTTCCTTTCACACACAATTCTGACTACAGTCGACAGGGGAAACTT
Organism: Schistocerca serialis cubense; assembly: GCF_023864345.2. Classification (NCBI taxonomy): domain Eukaryota; kingdom Metazoa; phylum Arthropoda; class Insecta; order Orthoptera; family Acrididae; genus Schistocerca; species Schistocerca serialis. The sequence goes on from NC_064638.1 coordinate 495,891,344, forward strand.
ATTTTCCAACTCCTACACGTATTTTCTGTCGCCTTCCTTTCCCAGTTGTTGTGAGTCTTTGATTTTAGTACGTTCACAAGAGAAAAAAGTGTCCCATGCTTCCAACGACACGATCGTTTGTTGACAGAATAATATCGAGAGAGTCCGGTAAGAAGTCAGTCCCCGTAAACGTCGAGAAGAGAATCTCTCGAGTCAATAAATGTGCTTTTCCATGGAGCATAATTCGCTAGTCATTTTCGTTATGTGTTTCCCATCACTGCTTTCCACCTTATGTGATTAGTGACAACAGTGCTACTAAACGAAAAACGTCTTTTTGCTTGTGTATCTGGACGAACAGACGTTGTTGACGATAAACAGCCATCCGAAATGACTCCGAAATAAATTCGCTGAGTACAAATAACTTGGCATCAGCTGTGTTAGAAATAGATGAACTATCATATTGGTGACATATGAAAAACCTTACCTGACCGGACTCGTATCCGGCTTTCCCATTTATCGCGAACTGTCGCGTTTAACCATTAGGCTATCGTTGCGCGACTCCAGACCGAACAGTAGACCGTACATCTACATCCAACACAGCTGAAGCCAAGTTATTCAGATTCAGCGAATTTATTTCGAGAAACGGTTTTTTAATTTGTTTATGAAATTCATTCCCTGATCAGTCGTGCTGAAGTCATTTAGCGTGATACTGCGAGGCGTAACGAATAAATCATGGGTCAGATCTCATTATATTATCTTACAGGCTTAAGACTACATTCGAGTATACCAATAGAGAGGCACTGGCTGCTCTTGATAAGAAGCACAGTAGCTTCAAAAACACCATTACATATGGCGTAAGATGTAGGTCGTATTTTCTGTCGTTCTAGAGTTCAAAATTAAACAGAACCTAATTGGAAGATTTTGGGTAGTTGTGGAGGAAAACAATTCCAGAATTCAAAATGCTCATTTGTAATATGCTCGCGTCGGTGATTCTATGTATGCTGCAGAAAGAATGGTGTGAAATCAGTTGTGGTTTACATGTCGTTCCTGTGGCCAATCAGGGTCGTTTGGAACACATATAAAGTGTGAAGAAATTGAAATTCCGCTTACATTTTCTGTAATTGTCCATCTGCCACTAAGTGTTAAATAGATATAATCGTTCGTAATCAGTATAATCTTCATTCTTATAATCATTTTGAGTTGCCCAGTACATTTCTCTCTTTTATTATTTGATAGGAGCTTTCTCACAAACAGAAGAGGATTTATTTTAACCCGTTCTGATTGGGTTCAGTAATTTATTTTATTAATTCGAGTTACACCTTTGGCACATAACAGTAGACATACATAACCTTTTACCTTACGGTCCCATAACAAAATCATGAAGGCTATGCATTTCTCGGCGAAATGGAATGATGTGCTGCTGTAAATGAACTTACTTTGTTCCCCTCATCATGTATTTCTCTCTATTCCTGCTGTGTCTGTTTTGTTGTGCAACATATCGTTTACTTTTATCATTATACTACAAAATTTCTGCGTATATTTTGTTGTCCCTGAAAGTACGAGTAAATACGTTCAAGTGGCGAATCATGGACGCAACACGCCGCCCTCCCCCCTACTTTTCCTAAAATGTAATGTACGTCATAAAACTTCTGTAGTTTTTTGACACAATAGCTATAGTCTGTTAGGATTCTAACTGGGACAAGTTGAACAGATCATTTCCCCCAAGGCCTACCATCACTATTTGTGTTGCATGACCAAAATACGTTCTGTAGCAGGTAAGTCGCAGTCAGGAGTGGAGCTTCTAAGGATACAGTATAGATAATGAAGGCAGAGTGAAGAAATCTCAAATCAGTAATCTAGAGATTAGAATTACAGATTATGCCGTAAAATGTTCTAGGTGCTAAAGCTAAATTCAGCATAACAGAGGAATGCATTGAGCTAACTGTGTTATCGATTGGTTTACTTTCAGGTTTGTGTTATTATAATGGTACCTTTTTAGCGCATCTCTTCAACACGAAGAAGAAAGAGTGATAAAAGAGTGATAGAGAAGCTTGTATAAGGCCCATCTACTTCACAATTCCGGTTCACACTGTTTTCTTTCCTTTTTCACTTTAAATTAATGACAGTGTCATGAGAGAAGCTATAGGTAGGTTATTTCATTACAATATTGTACCTTAAGGGTTAAGGCTTTAAATAACCTGTAAGATATGTTATTAGTCCAAATAATATTATACGACGATTAAATGTCATGCCAATCAATTGATAACACATACTACTACAGAAGTACAGAAATAGCCATTAAAATACTTTTGTCTACATTTTTTTTTATTGAGAAACTACATAACAATTTTCTGATGCCGGATATAACAGTGGTTGACAAGTCAATGTAACGTCATTCTTGTTTATTAAGTTGAAAGGGTCCTCGTAAGGCAGCCATTCTGTTGTCAATGCATCTCTTTATCAGGTAGACTGTCATGCAGGAACCAGAACCCGCTGTGAAATAGAGGGGCAAAATTTAATACAAATTGGCTTTAACTTATAGTTAATAATAAAATAATGTAGTAATAATAAAATAATATAGCAATAACTCTGACATACAGAGGAGGAAATGATATATAGAGCAGAAAGATCTCAAACCCGGGCGCTATGAAAAAACTGCTTCATGATATACTTCTTGAAGTTTTTAATCTGAATTTCGTAGTCATTTCATAAAAAATTTCATTATAAAATTGTTCTGTATTTCAAGACAAAAGTTATCGTACACCGAACAAACCGGGTATTTAGTAGACATTTTCTCCTTTGCCTCTGTTACTCTCTCTTTCTGTCCGCCGTTGCCTCACATATACTATGTTCGTGCACACAAACACAATCCAATAACTTTACAAGTAGCGTCATCAAATACACTGTGCCCCAAAAGGCAAAAGAATCAATAATAATCAACAGCACGAGGATGCAAAAGGCAATAAAAACCATTGCATTAAAGACACATAACGTCTATCCACAGAACATATAGTTTGTAACGGAAGCAGTTTCATGGTGATCTCTCCACTGGCAAAAGATTCCGGAATAGTCCCCGGGAGGGGGATGGAAAGGGAATATAACCATGAAGAAAAGGGTGAAAACCAACGAAAGTATAACTTTTCACGAGTCGGGGTGTGGAATGTCAGAAGCTTGAACGCGGTACAGAAGTTAGAAAATCTGAAAAGGGAAATGCAAAGGCTCATTCTAGATATGGTAGTGGCCAGTGAAGTGAAATGGAAAGAAGGCAACGATTTTTGGCCGGATGATTGTAGGATACTATCAACAACAGCAGAAAATGGTATAACTTGAATAAGATTCGTTATGAATAGGAAGGTAGGGCAGAGAGTGTGTTTCTCTGAACAGTTCGGCGATACGGTTGTTATTATCAGTATCGGCAGCAAACGAACACGGACAACGATAGTTCAGGTACACATGCAGAAATCGCAAGCTGAAGATGAAGAAATAGACAAAGTATATGAGGATGTTGAAAGGGTAGAAAGGGTAGAACAGTGCGTAAATGGAGACGAAAATCTAATAGTCATAGCGGTCTGGAATGCAGTTGCTGGGGAAGGAGTAGAAGAAAATGTTACAGGAGAATATGGGTTTGGGACAAGGAGTGAGAGAGGAGAAAGACTGTAATAAATGTCAGCTACTAATACAAAATACTCTCTTCAAGAACGAGAAGAGGAGGAGGTATACTTGGAAAATCGGGTAATATGGAAAGATTTTAGGTAGATTACAGAATAGTCAGACAGAGATTCGGAAATCAGATACTGGATTGTAAGGCATACCTAGGAGCAGATACAGACTCAGACCACAACGTAGTAGTCATGAAGAGTAGGCTTAACTGTAAGAGATTAGTCAGGAAGACTCAATACGCAAAGAAGTGTGATACAGAAGTACTAAGTAATGACGAGATATGCCTGAAGTTCTTTGAGGCTATAGATACAGCAATAAGGAATAGCTCAGTAGGCAGTAAAGTTGAAGAGGACTGGACATTTCTAAAAAGGGCAATCACAGAAGTCGGAAAGAAAAACTTAGGTAGAAACAAGGTAACTGCGTAGAAACCAGAGGTAACAGAGGAAATACTTCAGTTGATCGATCAAAGAAGGAAGTACAAAAATGTTCGACGAAATATTAGAATACAGAAATACAGATCGCTGAGGAATGAAATAAATAGGAAGTGCAGGGAAGCAAAGACGAAATGGCTGCTTGAGAAATGTGAAGAAATCGAAAAAGGAATGATTGTCGGAAGGACTCACTCAGCATATAGGAAAGTCAAAACGACCTTCGGTGAAATAAAGAACAAGGGTGAAAACATTAAGAGTGCAACGGGAATTACACTGTTAAATGCAGAGGAGAGAGCGGATGGAGAAGATTTGTGTGATGTCTGATGCGGTAGAACAAGAAACAGGAGTCGTTTTAGAAGAGACAAGGGATCCAGCATTATAATCAGAATTTAAGAGATCTTTGGAGAACTTCAGATCAAATAAGGGAGATAGGATAGAAAACATTCCATCAGTGTTTCTGAAACCATTGGGAAAAGTGAAAACAAAACGATTATACACGTTGGTGTGTAGAATGTATGAGTCTGGCGACATACCTTCTGACTTTCGGAAAAATATCATCCACACAGTTCCGAAGACTGCTAGAGCTGACAAGTGCGAGAATTATCGCACAGTCAGCTTAACAGCTTATGCATCCAAGTTACTGACAAGGATAATATACAAAAGTATGGAAAAGAAAACTGAGGATGTGTTACATGACATCAGTTTGGCTTTAGGGAAGGTAAAGGCACCAGAGAGACAATTCTGACGTTGCGGCTCATAATAGAAGCAAGACTAAAGAAAAATCAAGATACGTTCATTGGATTTGTCGACCTGTAAACAGTTCTCGACAATGTAAAATGGTGTAAGATGTTCAAAATTCTGAGAAAAATAGGGGTAAGCTATAGGGAGATACGGATAACATAAAATATGTACAAGATCCAAGAGGGAATAACAACAGTGGACGACCAAGAACGAGGTGCTCGGATTAAAAAGTGTGTAAGACAAGGATGTAGTCTCTCGTTCCTGCTGTTCAACCAGTACATCAAGGACGCAATAGTGGTAATAAAAGAAGGGTTCAGGAGTGGGATAAAAATACAAGGTGAAGGGGAATCAATGATACGATTCGCCGATGACATTGCTATCCTGAGTGAAAGTAAAGATGGATTACATGATCTGCTGAATGGAATGAACATTCTAATGAGTACAGAGTATGGATTAAGAGTAAATCGAAGACTAACGGAAGTAATGAGCAGTAGCAAAAATGAGAACGCCAAGATTCTTAACATCGGGGTAGATGGCCACGAAGTAGATGAAATTAAGGAAGTCTGCAACCTAGACAGTAAAATAACCAATGGCAGATGACGAAAGGAGGATATAAAAAGCTGATTATCAATGGCAAAGAGGACATTAATTTGAGGAAGAAATTTCAGAGAATACACGGCTGGAGAATGGCATATATGGTAGTGAAACATGGACCATGGGAAAACCGAACAGAAGAGAATCGAAGCATTGGGGGTATGGTGCCACAGAAGAATGCTGGTAGTTATTTGACCGATAAGATAAGGAATGATTAGGTTCTGCGCAGAATCGAAGAGGATAGGAAAATGTGGAAAACACTTACAAGGAGAAGGAACAGGATGATTGGGCATCTGTTAAGACATCAGGGAACGACTTTCACTACACTAGAGAAAGTTGTAGAGGACAAAACCTGTAGAGGAAGACAGAGATTGGAATACTTCCAGCAAATAATTGAGGACATACGTTGCAAGTGCTACTCTAAGATGGAGAGGTTGCCACAGGAGAGGAATTCGTGGCAGCCGCATCAAACCAGTCACAAAACTGATCACTCAAAATAAAAATCACTCTGGGTTATATCTCTGCAACAGCAGTAAGAAGAATAAAGCAGTGAGGTATGATGAAAGTAAGTTTCGTTAGTGTCGCGTAGAGAAATGAAAAATACTGATCAGCATATACAAAAAAAATTAATTAAACTGTTAAAAGATCCTTACCAGGATCCTAACGTACATCATAATCACCAATATGTTATGCGAGGAAGAGACAATTTACAAATCAGTAATCAAAGGAACAGTTACTCAATAACGAACCTATCAGATTCTACGAAAACGCATGTCTACAGGCTGAAGAATAAAGGAGACCACTTGGATACCTGTTGTGGACGGTCATCACACGTACATGTGAGTACTGATGCTAAAATTAACAGATTAGCAATGTTACCGTATTAATAATACTTACTCATTGTAGCGCACTCCTCCATGATCTTCCTGATGTCCTCCGTGTGGTTTTTGCCATGCGCTACGGAGATGTCGATCTCAATCTGCTCTGCAAGCGTTGTGTTCCATGTGCCGTCGGTGTTTACCTGTGCATGAATGTATATCTGGAACTTCCACATGAAAAATTATTTCTACCATATTTCATAAGTGAAAATATTCTCCTGTAATCATGATATCATGGTGGCTGTCAAAATTGACTAAAGATGAATGGAGAAATGAAATAACAACGAGATTCGTGGAAATTCAGGGCATCTTGTTTCTATTGGTACCAGTCGGTTATGCAGTCTGTACTAATGAAACTCACAACAACGTGAAATAACAGCTGCATTTTACAGTATTATGAACTACCTAAGTGTCATATTTTGGATGATCATACCGTCGATATCATACTTCGTTTCTGATAAGATTGGACGAAATTCTGGTCCTCATCTTGCCTATAGTACAGCTATGTTCACCTATGACATTACCTAAAGAAAGATTAGCCACTGAGTCAGTCACTTCATAATGGCATAATGGTAAATGCAACACAATTCATTACATATTTATAAATGCTACCCACATTCTATTACTTCTTGTTTCCTCAAAAGCGTTTTTGAGGTGAATACTCGTTTATGAAAGCTTGACAAGATATCAGCGAGAACTATGTCGAATTATTTTATTGATTTTTCTTTGAGCCTAGTGATTGAGGAGCTACGTGACCAGTGAGTGGTAGCAGCTCCAGGCCACATAAACTGAAAATGGCTGGGAGAGCAGTCTGCTGACCTCATGCCCTCCACACTGCATCCAATGACGCCATTGACAGAGGATGACATGGTGGTTGGTAAGCCCTGATGGGCCTCTGGAAGGAGATCATGTTTATATTCACTACTGTGTTTATAATCATTACAGGTTCCAATCCATTCTACAGTTTCTTCAGGTCCGTTAATCAAAAGACATGGTAAATTTTATCTCACATAATTAATCTAAAACACAGATGTGATAAACAAGAAAGTGTATACGAGACCTATTGTAGATGCAGAGCAACCTGTCAATTATATGTGATGTGCTCCGCATTCGGAAGTCTCTAATTTACACAATTGCGATGACAGGGATTATAAAGGAGCACAGACAAGAATGTTATGATGTGCCACTTTCTATATGTGGTACATCAAGAAGTTATTCTGCTGAATATATATATATATATATATATATATATATATATATATATATATATATATATAAATCACAAATAGGTGCCCTGTCTTTCCTTATCCATCCCCTACTGCCCCCCTCTCTCTGTTCATGCACTCCTCTATCCATCTCACAATCAGCCTTCCCCCAGCCATACCCAACTGCAAATGTAGTAGCCCCTGCAAAACAGGTCAATAAAGCAGACCGATAGTAATGCAAAACATTGCACCTGTTGTGCAGGACAGCCTACATGTTATGGGCTGAAAAAAAAACCACACACACACACATACATACATACATACACATCTTCACCCTATTCACGTTGGGGACAGGAGCCAACTTCGAAATCTTCAATGGGAACCCCCACTTTGTATTGCAGATTACGATTCTACCGCAAAGGCTACACATGTTTTGTATGAAGTACTTCCTTTGTTTGGTCACAGATGGCGCTGTAATCGGAGGAACAGAAATGGGTACACAATCGTAATTTACGACATGCTACTCAATGGCACTTGAATATCCAATGGCATGTGGGACCCCACATACATGCTGTGAAATTCGGACAGGCCAGTATCTCATAACTTCTGATTTCGAAACCCCATTCGTAACGTTCTATTTCTCTGACATACCGAACAGGAAACTACTTTACGCACCATCGTGAGCATGTAGTGAATTATGACGCATCATGACATAGAAGCTCTAAACATTTCAATACCTGCGCAGTGTTTTTTGTCTGCACCCTTACTTATAGTTTCGAGAACAGACGCGTTTTTAAGAGAAAGCCCGCTCTCGTTCGCTCTTTTATAAGGTTATGAACGCCTTTATGTCTGATGGCAGCGTACAGACCAGCAAAAGAAAACCAAGCAAACTCATTGCAGTAGAAGATAATTAGATGGCTGTACCATCAGCAGTGCACCCAAGCGGCAGTGCATCAAGAACTTCATGCTGTCGATTTGCACAACCAGGCAGTGTTTTGTGAAAAGGCAAGTCAACAAATGCAGACGACCCCCAAGTTCTTTACTGAGGTCCTATTTTCCGATGAGTCTACATCAACAAAGCTTGGTAGTGTTAACAGGCATAACATGCATTACTGGAGTGCAAGACAATCTGCACTGCTTACGGCAAGTTGACCATCAACATACTCGGTCAGTTAACGTACGGTGTGGCATCATGGGGTACAAAATCACTGGTCCGTATTTGTCAACAGCACGTTGAATGGGAAAAAACATCGAACATTTATAGAACAAAAAGTACCAGTAGTAATGTAGGATATTGCCCTTGATGTTCAGCAACGTATGCGGTTTCAGCAAGACCGTTGCCCAGCGCATTTAACTGTTGCAGCACGAGAGATATTAGACCGTTTTTCCGGTATGCAGGGTGGTCCATTGATCGTGACCGCGCCAACTATCTCACGAAATAAGCATCAAACGAAAATACTACAAAAAACGAAACTCGTCTAGCATGAAGGGGGAAACCAGATGGCGCTATGGTTGGCCCGCTAGATGCCGCTGCCATAGGTCAAACGGATATAAACTGGTGTTTTATTTAAATAGGAACCCCAATTTTTTGTTACGTATTCGTGTAGTACGTAAAGAAATATGAATGTTTTAGTTGGACTACTTTTATCGCTTTGTGATAGATGACGCTGTAATAGTCACAAACGTATAAGTACGTGGTATCACGTAACATTCCGCAGTGCGGACGGTAATTGCTTCGTGATACATTACCCGTGTTAAAATGGACCGTTTATCAATTGCGGAAAAGGTCGATATCGTGTTGATGTATGGCTGTTGTGATCAAAATGCCCAACGGGCGTGTGCTATGTATGCTGCTCGTTATCCTGGACGACATCATCCAAGTTTCCGGACCGTTCGCCGGATAATTACGTTATTTAAGGAAACAGGAAGTGTTCAGCCACATGTGGAACGTCAACCACGACCTGCAACAAATGATGATGGCCAAGTAGATGTTTTAGCTGCTGTCGCGGCTAAACCGCACATCAGTAGCAGACAAATGGCTCGATAATCAGGAATCTCAAAAACGTTGGTGTTGAGAATGCTCCATCAACATCGATTGCACCTGTGCCACATTTCTATGCACCAGGAATTGCATGGCGACGACTTTGAAAGTCGTGTACAGTTCTGCCCTTGGGCACAAGAGAAATTACGGGACGATGACAGATTTTTTTTACGCGTTCTATTTAGCGACGAAGCGTCATTCACCAACAGCTGTAACGTAAACCGGCATAATATGCACTATTGGGCAACGGAAAATCCACGATGGCTGCAACCTTGGCAGGTTAATGTACGGTGCGGCATTCTGGGAGGAAGGATAATTGGCCCGCATTTTATCGATGGCAATCTAAATGGTGCAATGTATGCTGATTTCCTACGTAATGTTCTACCAACGTTACTGCAAGATGTTTCACTGCATGACAGAATGGCAATGTACTTCCAACATGATGGATGTCCGGCACATAGCTCGCGTGCGGTTGAAGCGGTATTGAATAGCATATTTCATGACAGGTGGATTGGTCGTCGAAGCACCATACCATGGCACGCACGTTCATCGGATCTGATGTCCCCGGATTTCTTTCTGTGGGGAAAGTTGAAGGATATTTGCTATCGTGATCCACCGACAACGCCTGACAACTTGCGTCAGCCCATTGTCAATGCATGTGCGAACATTACGGAAGGCGAACTCCTCACTGTTGAGAGGAATGTCGTTACACAAATTGCCAAATGCATTGAGGTTGATGGACATCATTTTGAGCATTTATTGCATTAATGTTGTATTTACAGGTAATCACGCTGTAACAGCATGCGTTCTCAGAAATGATAAGTTCACGAAGGTACATGTATCACACTGGAACAACCGAAATAAAATGTTCAAACGTACCTACGTTCTGTATTTTAATTTAAAAAACCTACCTGTTACCAACTGTTCGTCTAAAATTGTGAGCCATATGTCTGTGACTATTACAGCGCCATCCATCACAAAGCGAGAAAAGTGCTCCAAGTAAAACATTCATATTTCTTTACGTACTACACGAATAAGTAATAAAAACTGGGAGTTCCAATTTAAAAAAAAACGCAGTTGATATCCGTTTGACCTATGGCAGCGGCATCTAGCGGGCCAACCATAGCGCCATCTGGTTTCCCCCTTCAAGCTAGACAAGTTTCGTCCTTTGTAGTTCCTTCGTTTGATGCTTATTTCGTGAGATATTTGGCCCTGTCACGATCAATGGACCACCCTGTATAGCAAACACAGTCTAATACCGTATATGTGTGTGTGTGGGGGGGGGGGGGGTGATAATTGACTGTCTGCATATATGTTTGTGTTCAATGTCATTACCAATATTTTTGTTTTCACAAAAAAGTGAAAACCATGAATTTAACTCTATGATCAAAACAAGTTCTATAAGACCTAAGGAGGTTACGACTTATTCAAACAGGTGTGAGATATATATCCACTCAGCATTCTATGAGACCACATTAAACTTCATGCAGGTAATGCAGTTAAGTTACAGAACTTTCTGTTGGGCAACTCCTTTACTGCACTGAAGGGCGTAATCACAGGAACTCTTAAATTTAATGCTGTAGGTTAATTTATGACTACAGTAATGTAAAGACAACATTAAATGTGCTACACACACGGACATAAATGCCACTACATCTGGTCGACGCAAAAGAATGCGTTATTAGCATGTGGTAGGACGGGAATTGAGCATTGTGACTCGTCTCTGGGAAACAGGTTTGTCGTAGCATAACATTTAGGCTCTCAGATGGCGTTCTGCTACGAAAGTTATGCATGTGTGCGTCAAGTGAACACAACTGGGTCTTACCCAGCGACAGACAGGTACGAGACTAAGCACCGTGATTATACCATTTGATGGTCGACGTCTTGGACGCATCTTCGTAACGGAACATACAGCTTTTTCTGCAGTCCGGCTGTATGTTGAATTAAATCAGCAGGTGTTGAGCTTCCCGCCACGTAGGTTCGGCTCCGTCTGGTTCAGTGTGGACTGGTGACAAACATGTCACTGAGTCGTTTTCTAATGTCCAGAGCCCATATGATGTTATATTCCCCAGAAACGCATTCAGGAACTCTTTGATTCCTTGCCACACATGTAGGCATCATACCACGATAAATTTTCTAAATCAGAGACGATATGAAGGTACATAATTTTAATTATTTTTACATTGTCAATATACCTAAACCTGTACTTTCTCATTCATACTTGTACTTACTGGAGTCACAACTTCTACAACAGCATTTTTGCTGGTGTGGAGAGAGATCTAAGATCTCTCTTCTTTGTGGAGTAGAACTGTTGCTCTAACATAGGCATCGGCCCACTTTTAAAATAAACATATCACCTCATAGGCTAAAATCGTGTGTGGCTTACATATACCACCTGAGGAACACACTTTTTTTCATCACGTTTATGACTGGTCTGACGTTTTGACGTGGCATGCCAAGATTTCCTCCTCTGGGCTAACATCTTCATCTAAAAGAAACAGTTGCACCCAGTGACTTCAGTTGTTTGTTGGGTGTGTTCCAACCTATATCTTCCCCTAAAGCTCATGCCCTCTGTTGCTCCATCTAGTACCACAGAAGTTATTTCCTGACCTCTAAACACATGTTCTATCATTCTCTTCATTCTCCTGATCAGCCTTTCGCACAAAACCCTTTCTTGAGGGAAGGAAGGGGACCAGCCACATTTCTCACTTTCTTACTTTATTATAGGGAGATTTAAAACTGAAAAAACTACTTACCGTTCCCTTCTGACGTTCCATGCATTCTATAAAGCACTGGAATAAAAATTTCCCCTCTGTTAGTCAAGAGAATCCATTTATTTTTATCTTAAATGAAACTGTGTAGCAAACAACTTTACTCACCCGGGCGTTCTCATTTGTTTCATCCGGTAATGTGCCATTGTTCATCATACGTAGAATCAGAATTGCTGAAACAAATTTAAAAACAATATTTTAAAGAAAGAACAATCGAAATATTAACAATGATATAGAAATATAACAAAAGTATCTTCCAAGATGAGTCCTTGTACGGAATTGCAATATGTACGTGTATTTCATCATAATTTCATTTAATGTGTTTCAGAGATCAGAATATTATTTAAAATTTGTGCTGATGAGCAATAAAACAGTGTAGTTTGTCCACTACCATTTTAGCCAGTCTGAAAAATTTCTAAATGACCAAGGGAATGTATATAATCGGTGTTATGTCTTGTTTAAAAGATGAGATTTAAGAAGGATCTTGTATATCGTACGAAGTTGAAATACCCGTGACAATCATTCAATAGTGTAGAGAGACTGTCACCGATTAAGTCAGAAACGCTAGCTAGAATACGAATAGGTCAGTTAGCATTTAGCACATCCTCAGAGAGTAAAAGAAATCAGAGTAACATAAGAATGATATGATGTTTCCTACAGATGGTCCCTTAATTACATGAAAGCCTATCATCCTGATTGAGCAGAAAAAACTGAAGATTGTTCGAACGAAACGGGAGTACCATTACATACAGTAATGGAATCGGATTACTGTACTCCGATAGTTAAACAACATTTCTACCAGTAGATCGAAGCACAGATTACAGCAGTATCCGAGTAAATTATCGACAAGTTCATATTTTCTCATGTACACAAAGAGAGGCAGGCAAAAGATTGGCAGTCTCCGTTGTCTTGTCATCAGAAGATAAAAAAAAATTGCAAAATGACTTACACCCGATATCTGAATTATACGCAAAGTGACCATCGTCCCTCTGTAAGGAAATATACTGGGTCATCCAAATATGCACAAAAAGAAAACCATTAAAATTCAGTTACAAGACAAATCACACAAATTTAAAGCTGTCAGATCGACTAAATAGCTACGAATTATAATTATGAACAATTAAAGTTGGAGCGATCGCGTACATAACATTGAGGGGAAGGAAAATCAAAGACTCCGTTTTATTGGCAAAACACTTCAAGATGAACAGGTCTGCTAAAGAGACTGCCTACGCTACGCTTGTTCGTCTTCTGCTAGAGTATTGCTGTGCCGAATGAGGTATTTACCACGTAGAACTGACGGAGGACATCGAAAAAATTCAAGGAACGGCAGCTCATTTTGTATTATCGCGAAATAGAGGAGAGAGTACCACGGACAGGATAAGCCGGTCTGGCTGGCAATCGTTAAAACAAAGCCGTTTTTGGTTCCGACGAGATCTTCTCACGAAATGTCAGTTGCCAGCTTTCTCACCTGAATGTAAAAATATTTTATTGTCGTCAACCTACACAAGAAGAAATGACCAACGTAATAAAATTAGAGAAATCAAAGCTCGTACAGAAAGATTTAAGTGTTAATTTTTGTCACGGGCTACTGTAGAGTGGGAAGGCAGAGAAATAGTCTGAAGCTGGTGCGAAGAACCCTCTGCCATGCTCTGAAGTGTGAACTACAGAGAATTCATCTAGATGTACACTATGTAGATGTCTCTTGCTGTCAGGAAAACTGTAAGTAGAGTGATTATCAGCACTCTACTGTAAGTAGAGTGCTGATGACATAATTTCGACAAACGTAAGGTGAAGAAGCATAGGATAATAACGTTCGCATTCGACCTCACGTTACAAGATTCGAATTCACAGTATTTGGAAGCCAAGGGGTGAATCCATGGTGAACCCCAGCACCTACAAGCCTGGATCGAAAACATTTTTCCACTAGAGTGACTTACCTTTTTTGCCCCCTTCCCCGAAAAATTTTTTCCACTCAAGTGACTTGTCATTTTTTGCCCCCTCCCCCATTTTCCCTTGTACACCACCCGTGTCAGTTTTCGCTTCTGTGATACACCCTAGCGCCCCTCTCGACTTGGCGCCCAAGCGGCGGCTTGTGTCACTTAAGAATTAAACCGATCGTGAGCAACCGGTAACTAGAAAGATTACCATTGTCAACGGATACATTCAAATCTATTACACGCTGCATGCCGGTAACGATGATTTTTGCGTCGGACAATCCCCTGGCGCTGTTAGAGAGAATTTCGGTACATGCTAGTACCAGCTTTACATCTTACTTTTCCCGATTTCACCATGGGCAGCAGAATACAGCACTAAATACTAGAATCACCAGTCATATTGCATGGGGGCTTATTTAAATTTATGTAATTGAAAATACTTTTGTAACTGTCTGTCCGATTACGTAAGTCTCGTAATCGGTTGGCCCTGACTAGAATTGTTACGCTATCTGACTGCAGAGAACAATGTAAGAAAATTTCAGTAAACACAGTTAATTAATTAAGTCCCCAGCAACTAAAAAACCAACAAAACCAATAAGCACAAAAGTAACTGTTCTGTATGTGGGAGTGTGACTCAACGTCCACATCTGGCACGGTTCTTCTCAAACAAGACAAGAATTCTTAAATACCAATTATACCGACGTGACAAAAGAAATTTAGAAAAACTATAATTACGCAAGAAAACCAAAATTCACTCTAATACAAGAACACGAGCCAGATGCTTTGTTGACTGAACCTGTAGTGACACATTATTTCAGATACACAACTAATAAAGGAACATTATAAATTTTACCTTCATATATATTGACGAAATGCACTCATTACAATAACATCTGCTATCTCTCCCATCAAATAACTGCATAAAACAAGGAACAACACTTTTTACTACAACATATCCTTCCGATTTCACGACAAGCAGTGCCTGCTACGAACTCCCAACACACACTGTCCTCTCCGATCTCCTAACAAGCACTGACTGCCATGAACTCTCGACAACCACAGACTGCCATGAGCTCTTAACACGCACTGTGGAGGCGGCTTAATAGTACTCTTTGGCGCACTCTCTGGCGCAGTGGCACAGTGTAGCCACCTTTCATATGCCCCTCCTCCACAGGCCAGAATTTGATGGTATTTTTGCCAGCATTGGTGGTGAAAATACCACCAAATTCGTCCACAAAAATACAGACAAAAATAAAGATAATATTAATACCTAAATATCACATAATTAGTTAAAAATTTTGGCTTTGCACTGACCTTTTACTAACCTAATATATGAAATACAGTAAGCAATACAACTTCTTTTCATGCATTTGGCTTTACATAATAGTTTACACAATATACAAAAAAAAATCAGTTTATACAAATGTTCACATAAAATGTTTTCAATGATTAGTTTATACAAAAAAAGACACCAACAGGTTACATGTTTTCCGTAGAAGCAGTCCATCAGTTGCACCCAATAAAGTTTAGCAGGTACACCCGGCAACAAGTCACATTAATTCAGTAGAAGCAGACCATCAGTGGCCCCAGTAAAGTTCAAGAGGTACACACAACAACAAGTCACATTAATTCAGTAGAAGCAGTTCATCAGTGGCACCCAGTAAAGTTGAGAGCAGGTGCAGACACCAACAAGTGACATCATTTCAGTAGAAGCAGTCCATCAGAGGCACCCAGCAATGTTGAGTAGGTGCAGACAGCAACAAATGACTTCATTTCAGTAAAAACAGTTCATCAGTTGCACCCAGCAATGTTGAGTAGGTGCAGACACCAACAAGTGACTTCATTTCAGTAGAAACAGTTCATCAGTTGCACCCAGCAATGTTGAGTGCAGGTGCAGACACCAACAAGTGACACCATTTCAGTAGGAGTAGTCCATCAGTTGCACCCAGCAATGTTGAGTGCAGGTGCAGACACCAACAAGTGACACCATTTCAGTAGGAGTAGTCCATCAGTTGCACCCAGCAATGTTGAGCAGGTGCAGACAGCAACAAGTGACACCATTTCAGTAGAAGCAGTCCATCAGAGGCACCCAGCAATGTTGAGTAGGTGCAGACAGCAACCAGTGACTTCATTTCAGTAAAAACAGTTCATCAGTTGCATCCAGCAATGTTGAGTAGGTGCAAACACCAACAAGTGACACCATTTCAGTAAAAACAGTCCATTAGTGGCATCAGCAATGTTGATCAGGTGCACACAGCAACAGGGGACATCTTTTCAGTAGAAGCAGTTCCATCAAATTCATTAGCACTGATCACTCTGTTCATCAGCAGAAATTAAACACGACCAAATGTCACACATCATGTTGAAAAGTGCAGGTAACAGTTCAGAATATTTATCTTCACTAATCAGACAGTTCAGGCATGAACAATAGTTTGAATGCACATACAGATGCTTTTACAGTAACATACAAATCACAACAAACACACAAATGATATCAGATAATTATCCTATTAACTATTACAATACACAAATACCAGTAAACCTATAATATTCATGGGTGTCAGTGCAAGCCACTACAAACAAATAAAATAATATTTAGGAGATAGGTGGGTAGGATTAGGAAAGGAAAACACACAAAACACACTCACGCATCTCTCATCCACATTAAATACTACTGTGTAATTGAATAGTGTTAATTGTGTAACTGAAATTCTGTCTAAATCTGATGTTCATCATGTGTATCAAGTAGTACTGGCAGCAATGTATAACAGTCAATAATAGTTAAGTCAACGTCATAGTCATCATGTCAAGACCAATGTTTGCCAAGCCAGATCAAAATGTACTGTTGTTGAACAACTGTCAGTGAGCCAAGATATGCAATTACTTCCTCTCTCCAAAAAAAAGTATATACTGCTTAGTTATTTAACAAAGTGTGTGTATAGACCATCTTCCTTCTATTTTAGTGTTCTAGTCTGCTCTCTTCATCCTCCTTGTTCCATAAGACCAACCAAAAAAAATATGCTCCTCACTTACTTTACCTCTTATACACCAAAACTTCGATAATCATCAGCATCACATAATCTCAATACGTCACTAATACTTCTTCAATACGTCGATACATATAACTCTTATCATCAACATCATTTACCTTACCTCTTGTCCACAAACAACTTCATATACTCTCAATACCTATAATAATACGTCGATAAATATAAACCTCAGCACCAATATCATTTCACTTCCATAACAACTCTTTCCTCTAGTCAGTCTCCTCGAACAAGTACAGATAAAATCCTAATGCAAACCTCAATTCAGCATCCCATACAATTCGAAGACACAGTGTCCACACACAACCTCTGTGTAATCCATCTGACCAAATCTTCTACTCATTATAAATTATAAGATACATTTTAGTTCCTTGTCCATCATTAAATAAAAGAAATGCATACCTGACCTCTAACAGACTTAGTTCGAATAACTCTCAGTAATTAAGTACGATTACGGAGTGTGAATGATCATAATATTTCACAGTATGTACACCACTTCAAGAATTATAGCAGAAGCAAACATGTGGAGTATTTTTTGTGTCAAGTGTCACTTCCTATTTCAATTGCTCACGAAAAATGCAGTGTAATAACTGTTAATGGTCTAAACCTAGTATTGGTATGTCATGTCGTTAGCTTCCTTCCTATTAGCATAAAGTTATACAGCTTCCATAAAACCTCAGCTCATGTGACTTCTATGACTTTCTTGTACTAATGTCGTTCGTCGAATGATAGCAGTTAATTTTTTTATCTTAAAAATATAAGGCACTGAGCGTAAGCAAAACTTGCAATAGCGAGTAAATATACCAGTAGAGAACAGAATGTCAACAAATGTATGCAGCATAATTCTTACAACGAGGCTCTGCCAAGCGAACAATCTATAATTAATACCACAGTGTGACCTAAACTCTATGTTTGTACACAGTATATCAGCATTTCTATATACCAAATTAAAGAGCAGTTATGGCAACAAAACAGAAATGTGTAAATATGTAATCCATACAAAAAGCAGCAAACATATATCTTACGTAATAAACAGGTCATTAGCATCATATCAGCATAAGCAAATAAATGTTCATATGTCATCTTAGCAAGTAAACATGGAGGCGCAAGCAGATAAATCACAAAGTATAACTTACATACCTAAACACATCAGCACAATAAATCAGGTTACCATTACAATTTAAATAAATAAGCACAGCAGGCACATAATTAAAAAAAATATGACATCAGTGAAAAAGCATAGTAGCCAAGCGATGCATAATATATACAAGTCAACCCAGTTCATTAATCAATAATTGTCAAAATCAGTAAATGTATACAAGCACGTCGCTTCACAAGTAAATCCATAGAACATGAAATTAGCACAAAGTATGAATCACGTAATCGCGAGCAGCAAATTACGTCTAAAGTACGTACCTATGTGGAAATATGTTACCTGAAAAATAAACTCAATTAATAGTTACCCTTTTTTAGTTTATTAGTTTCTTCATCGAAATTACATTCTTCCTGAAAATTTCTCGATAGCAAGTCCTCTTAACGTCGGAGACACACAGAGTTTACCTGAAGTTCTTAAATATTTTATAGAACCGTATCCTGAAAAATACTGAATGTTAATAACAGAATTCATCAAGTCACTATAGCTTTATACTGAATTTAGTCGGAGAAATTAAACTGTGTATTTGTTTACGGCTGTCAGTGCATTCGCACCGAGCACTCGATCAGCTGTAGGCGCGTGACGTAGGAAGCAATTGTTCGCGGTCAACGACTGCCTTGTGCGGCGCGCAGACTTGACTGTTGCTTTGAGTATGTGCCGCCGCCAAAACACAGCGCGGTATCCTTGTACTCTCCGCATGTTTACATGTAGCTGTTAGTTCTCCAAAGTATGTCATTCCACAAAAATTTTTTTTAAAAGTATATCATTCCACAAAAATTTTGGAAACTACGAACCTCACGTTTTGTAGTAGGAACAGCATAATTACGAATAGCGTCTAATTTTTCTGGATCCGGAAGAATATTTTCTGTAGAAATAATGTGACCGAGAAATTTCGCCTGAGAACGACCAAATTCAGATTTTTCTAAGTTCACTGTAATGCCAACTCTTGCAAAGATACGTAACAATGAATCCAAAATTTTGTTGTGCTCACTCCAAGAATGTTTAGCAATAATAATGTCGTCAACATATGAAGTAATATTGTCACGAAGATAAACAGGTAAAATTTCATTTAAGCTACGAATGAATGCTGCTGAAGGTACAATAAGTCCAAATGGTAATTTACGAAATCACTTTTAGGCACAATTAGTCATATCAGGTTATCATTTACTTACTCACTAGATAGATTGATAGTCGAGGAGTTGGTTTGACAGATGCAAAGAATAGTAAAAGAGTAGGCAGCGGTACAGAAAACTAAAAGAGAAATAGCACCACTACAGCTCGGGGCCCTATGCTCGCTACGGCACATATTCACTTAGAGTAGTGAATCCCCTGAGGACTTTAATAGCTGCACATAATTTCAAGTTTGTGACTTTGTGGCACATCTGGCGGAAGTGTGTACGCAAATTGACCTGACCATGCACATGGATGTATCTCATTCTTAGAATTGCGGAAGATCTTAAATTTCAGAACAGTTAAGAAGTGTTTATAGTCAAAGTTTTCGCCTCGTGTCGACAAGGACCTACCGCGTCTGTCCAAGTCACAACGACGACTATTGTTAAATTCACGCGCCTGGCGCTCTCTTGTTGCATTCCGTAAATGAAACAAACTATTTTCTTCAAACCCTTCTGCTAAACTAACACTTGTCAATTTATCTGAGATCTCTTCAACTCTTTCTGATGAGTCACTTAATTGTTCTTTCTGTTTATTTACGTCTTCTGTAAGTGTCGCGACTCGGGTTTCGGTATTGTCACATTTAGTAGTTAACTGTTCATATTGTTGTGTTATGTTATTTAATCTGTCATTTGATACGGACTCCTCGATTCTCTCAAGTATTTCTTCCTTATCATGTGCACATTGTAAATTTAACTCTGAAAATTTCTGTACTATCACGCGATCTTTTTCTTCCTGTTCTCTGTCCTGTTCCTCTTGTCTAATTTCTGTTGAAATTAAGCTATTATTGTGAGCCTTCAAAATCGGTTGTACTTCTTCTCTAATTTCATTATTTGATTCGTCATTCGTATTTTTGAAACATGTCCCTATTCGTGAGCATAACCGTGTTGTCATTGCTTCCATCTCAGTTCTAATTTCAGATCGCAAAGTTCCCATCTCTGTTGCCATTGTTCCTATTCTTGATCCCACTGTTTTTAATTCAGATACAAACCGTGTTTCCATTTTTAATATAGCACTCATCAACTGCCCCATGGTAACTGTTTCAAAATTATTTTCGCCCCTAACATTTCCCGCAAAACCAGTTTCCTTCGTCATAGCTGTAAAGCTATCTGTGTTCGATACTATTTCAGAATCTTCTATCGTTGATCTCGTATTCTGTGAATTTTCTGATTGAGAAAAATTTTGAAATGGTTCCGGACTATTTTCCCGACTTATCACATTGTTTTCAACTCCATTATCCACCATACTGTCTTCCTCTGTTGGCGAGTTCGCCATGTCAACAATTTCGTTATACTCACTATTCATCATTTTTACTTTTTTCATCGATCGCGTAATCATTTACAAAATATACGAAAGATTCGTCACTGTACGAAAATCACACACAATGACCCCTTATCTCCAACAATACTATTCACACGCAATGTCTCCCTCAAACACGATCAATCGAACAATTGAAATAATTGCACAAGATTGTCAAACGCGTATACAAGGCAATAAAATTTAAATTTTGAAAAATATCATTAGAAGAATGCCAATTACCAAATCTACACATGCAAAACAGACTACAATTACTATACTACAAATTACTGCAACAATACTACAGTCTACAATTTTCACAATCAGAAGATTCCAAGGGACGATCCGAAGCAGCGGTCGCCACGTGCATGGGGGCTTATTTAAATATATATAATTGAAAATGATTTTAGTAGCTGTCTGTCCGATTACGTAAGTCTCGTAATCGGTTGGCCCTGACTAGAATTGTTACGCTATCTGACTGCAGAGAACAATGTAAGAAAATTTCAGTAAACACAGTTAATTAATTAAGTCCCCAGCAACTAAAAAACCAACAAAACCAATAAGCACAAAAGTAACTGTTCTGTATGTGGGAGTGTGACTCAACGTCCACATCTGGCACGGTTCTTCTCAAACAAGACAAGAATTCTTAAATACCAATTATACCGACGTGACAAAAGAAATTTAGAAAAACTATAATTACGCAAGAAAACCAAAATTCACTCTAATACAAGAACACGAGCCAGATGCTTTGTTGACTGAACCTGTAGTGACACATTATTTCAGATACACAACTAATAAAGGAACATTATAAATTTTACCTTCATATATATTGACGAAATGCACTCATTACAATAACATCTGCTATCTCTCCCATCAAATAACTGCATAAAACAAGGAACAACACTTTTTACTACAACATATCCTTCCGATTTCACGACAAGCAGTGCCTGCTACGAACTCCCAACACACACTGTCCTCTCCGATCTCCTAACAAGCACTGACTGCCATGAACTCTCGACAACCACAGACTGCCATGAGCTCTTAACACGCACTGTGGAGGCGGCTTAATAGTACTCTTTGGCGCACTCTCTGGCGCAGTGGCACAGTGTAGCCACCTTTCAATATACACTTAATAGCTACCGTTTTAGTAGTAAAGATTCAAATGGTCCTGATTCTGTTTCAACAGGTACTAACCACTCGACCGAATATCGAATCCTGTTACCTTAGTACACTACTGCTCATTAAAATTGCTAAACCAAGAAGAAATGCAGATGATAACGGGTATTCATTGGACATATATATTATACTAGAACTGACATGTGATTACATTTTCACGCAATTTGGGTGCATAGATCCTGGGAAATCAGTACCCAGAACAACCACCTCTGGCCGTAATAACGGCCTTGATACGCCTGGGCATTGAGTAAAACAGAGCTTGGGTGACGTGTACAGGTACAGCTGCCCACGCAGCTTCAACATTATACCACAGCTCATCAAGAGCAGTGACTGGCGTATTGTGACGAGCCAGTTGCTCGGCCACCATTGACCAGACGTTTTTAGTTGGTGAGAGATCTGGACAATGTGCTGACCAGGGCAGCAGACGAACATTTTCTGTATTCAGAAAGGCCCGTACAGGACCTGCAACATGTTGTCGTGCATTATCCTGCTGAAATGTAGGGTTTCGCAGGGATCGAATGAAGGGTAGAGCAACGGGTCGTAACACATCTGAAATATAACGTTTACTGTTCAAAGTGCCGTCAATGCGAACAAGAGGTGAACGAGACGTGTAACCAATGGCACCCCATACCATCACGCCAGGTGATACGCCACTATGGCTATGACGAATACACGCTTCCAATGTCCGTTCACCGCGATATCGCCAAACACGGATGCGACCATCATGATGCTCTAAACAGAACCTGGATTCATCCGAAAAAATGACATTATGCCATTCGTGCACCCAGCTTCGTCGTTGAGTACACCATCGCAGGCGCTCCTGTCTGTGATACAGCGTCAAGGGTAACCGCAGCCATGCTCTCCAAGCTGATAGTCCGTGCTGCTGCAAACGTCGTCGAACTGTTCGGGCAGATGGTTGTCGTCTTCTAAACGTCCCCATCTGTTGACTCAGTGATCGAGACGTGGCTGCACAATCCGTTACAGCCATACGAATAAGATGTCTGTCATCTCGACTGCTAGTGATACGGCGTTCCGCATTACCCTCCTGAACCCACCGATTCCATATTCTGCTAAAATTCATTGGATCTCGACCAACGCGGGCAACAATGTCACGATACGATAAACCGCAATCGCAATAGGCTGCAATCCGATCTTTATCAAAGTCGGAAACGTGATGGTACGCACTTCTCTTCCTTACATGAGGCATCACAACAACGTTTCACCAGGCAACGCCGGTCAACTGCTGTTTGTGTATGAGAAATCGGTTGGAAACTTTCCTCATGTCAGCACGTTGTAGGTGTCGCCACCGGCGCCAACCTTTTGTGAATGCTCTGAAAAGCTAATCATTTGCATATCACAGCATGTTCTTTCTGTCTGTTAAATTTCGCGTCTGTAGCACGTCATCTTCGTGGTGTAGGAATTTTAATGACCAGTAGTGTACTTTGTTGTCTCCCTAAATCAGTTAAGACAAATATCGGTGTAGATCCTTTAAGAAGACCATGACCACATTCTGCCCAAATTACCAGGGTGTGCTGAAAAGTAATACCTCCGGATTTTCTATGTGAAAACTCTTTAAATCTTTGAAAATGAAACAAATTTTATTAGTATTGTACATCTTTGTACTTCATGTACATATGTTTGCAGCCCTCTGCCTCTAGAGGGCTTGTAAGGTGACAGTGCATAACGTAACTATGTCGGTGCGTGAGACACGGCGTGTTGCAATCGAGTTTCGAATTCGACGAGTTCGTTCGCACATGGAGCAACCTCTGCTTCAGTATGGCAGTGGGAGACCATACACGACCGCTGCGACATCTTCATCAATCTGTCGCCTTGCGTTCACTGTCGTCGATAATCCTCTATACAGTCCCGTCTTGGTCCCATTCGATTTTCATCTTTTCCAGACTTCACTCTGATAACGTTGAAGCGGTGCAAGCAGAGGTGAGATTGTTGCTCGGTCCTCAAAGTCAAAAATTCTTCAGTGATGGTACCAACAGACTGGTCTCTCCTTGGGGGGAATCTTTTCGCTGCCAGGGTGACTATGTCGAGAAATAACTAGGTAGACATGAAGAATAAAATGTATAATATTAATAAACTTTGTTTTATTTAAAAAGGTTTAAAAGTATTCATATAAAAAATTCGGCGGGATTACTTTCCTGCACGCCCTCGTATTCCCAACTGAACTACTGCTGATGATTTCAATGATAACGGAGCATTAACGTCAAGTCTTCCTTCACAATAATACCCCCAGGTTAGAAATGAAAATTCAGATGACATTAAAAATGCTGGGAGGTTTGTAGCAAAATGTGGAAAATCTATAACATTAGTAGGTTAACAATGTGCCATTTCCAAAACTCCATCGTTCTTGTAATCATCACTCCCAGTAATAAACATGGATCCCAATGAATCGACGTTAAGAGCATTTATCCCAGAGAATGTCATAGTGGATGACGCCTGCTGTTGACTTCATGTATAGCCAGCATCAGTTATGCGCTAGGGTTAGAGTAGATTAAATCAAAAATTTGCTCTGAAAGCAGGAAGATGACACTAATGGTGGGCTATTTTGGCCATACTGTGATAAAAACTATCCTGGGAAAGCACGGCATGTTATAAAGGCGAACAATAAAAAGAAGCTGGGAGTTTACGACTGCATCGAGTAAACGGTATTACAAAAGATGGTGGCACTGCAGTTGATGAAGAGAAGGAAGAAGCTGGGTTAGAACTGAATACATGGACGATGTTATACTGTCGGTGTTACTCTATCACGGCGTTGAAACAACTACAAGCATCGGATTGTGTAATTCCACTGGGTCAAGCACCTTTGCCAATTAGTAATGCACCAGAAGCTATAAAAGGTATGAAAACTTTCTGCAGCGGTCTCATTTTTTTTTTCCACCGTATACTATTAAACGTTGAAGAAATATATGTTGGAAGCGAAGATATGATCGAAAAAGATCTCACCATACAGACGTAATCAGCGGTTTAACATCGAAACCACGGCTACTGTCATACAATATGAAGAAAATAAGGAAAAGGCCTCCAGCGTCCACTGAGGGGAGTTCCCTCTGAAGTAGATAATTTCCTTGCACGGTATCGAAACAAAAACCTGACATGTCGTTCTGGGTGTTTCCACGTCCGTCAGAAATATGGTGCGCGCTGCTTCCAATGAGCTGTAATTACCTCTAAGGAACAGTGGCAATCGATGAGCGAAATAATGCAATCGCAGTAAATAGGTCAAATTTATATGTTACTACACTTCATAATACATAAGCTTACCTATTGAAATCGGATACGTCTTGTTACAGGTAGCCATCGATTCATTGAAGTTGCTGTGACCCGTAATCTGGAACGAAACAAATCAAGATTCCTGTATGAAAAAGAATCATCTAGACTTTGATGTTTTAACACTTTCTGATTATTTTATTCTTATCATTGTTCTAATTACTTCCAACTTGACAATATATTGTTTTTTTGCTTTCATGATGTCGACATCTAAGCAACCTACACTCACAACTATTTTATTCTGAGACTTGAGCTTCTGCTGGCGTTTGGAAAGTTCAAGTAACTTACGTAAATGCAGCGAATTCTTGTAGAAGTAAACTCCCGTTGCTTTCTAGGCACAAATGCGACGCTGTGGATTGTAAAATAAACCTTCGATGGACAAGTTTCACGGATTTTAAAACCAAACTGCGGCGAATGAAGAAAGACAGCACACATCTTAAGCAACCAGCGCGATCACACAACCAGAGCTGTCTAACTACAGACGTTACTTATAGCGAAACATTAACCAACAAGATGTGAGCAGTTAGCATTGACTATGTCCCACTGCAGAGATCAGGATTTCAAGCACATACTCTGTGTCTCTGTTTGTAGGGTCACTTGCTCGATTACTGCCGGCCGGTGTGGCCGTGCGGTTAAAGGCGCTTCAGTCTGGAACCGCGTGACCGCTACGGTCGCAGGTTCGAATCCTGCCTCGGGCATGGATGTGTGTGATGTCCTTAGGTTAGTTAGGTTTAATTAGTTCTAAGTTCTAGGCGACTGATGACCTCAGAAGTTAAGTCGCATAGTGCTCAGAGCCATTTGAACCATTTTGCTCGATTACTCTCAACAGGTACTACAATTACATTATCTCTGTAAATGGAAGTGTGTGCCAGCATCTGTGGATTGCTGCATTCCGTGTCATGATTGTACAAAGACAATTGCAGATTTTCCCGGCTGTTGTGTGCTTATGTGACGACTACTCTTTGTACAGCGGTACTGCATGGCTCAAATGGATTGACCCAAGTATGACAGGCCACAACTATAGGAGTTTGATAGACACTCGCCATAGACGAAACAAGGCTACCATTTACCGACCCTAAAAGGGTCTTAATCTCATACGGTGTTTGAAGAACACATTTCACATCTTGTTCCTTCAGAAAACGACCAGTCCTATTGCAAATACTGATCTCGTAAGCCCAAAAAAAAAACGGCAAACTTACGTACCACGTTGTTATTCTCATCATTCACTCATTTATAGGATGTCTACTCACATTGAGGTGTATCTTCAGCTTGATACATGTTACGATACGGCTCAGCGTGTAGGGGTTCTTGGCACCAATTTTCATTGAAAAAATATCACTTCAGGCCCTGGCAGTTTGTCAGAAGATTGGCTCGGTGGGGGCGAAAAACAATATCCTAAACTTGTGCTATTTACGAGGTACCCGAGTTGCGTACCTCTATGAATACTGAGACAATCGAGATCCGTATCACACATTTTCATTCCCACTTTGAAAAGTGTTCTTTTCAAGAGTCGCACCTGATACATCACTCTTAAGACATGCTTTCCATGTGTTTTTACAGTATAACCATCACTGTACTTCATCGCTTGAAGTTCGATAGAAACAAAACTTGTACCCCCTCTGTCACACGTAGTAGCTAACGCTTATTACCAAACATCGGCCGCGCGGGATTAGCCGAGCGGTCTTAGGCGCTGCAGTCATGGATTGTGCGGCTGGTCCCGGCGGAGGTTCGAGTCCACCCTTGGGCATGGGTGAGTGTGTTCGTCCTTAGGATAATTTAGGTTAAGTAGTGTGTAAGCTTAGGTACTGATGACCTTAGCAGTTAAGTCCCATAACATTTCACACACACACACACACACACACACACACACACACACACACACACCAAACATCGTGGAAGGCCTACTCCACGCTGTACTGCAACTAACCAAGAAAGTTCACAAGCCTAATATGTTTATGGTTAGCCGTGTAACCGCTACAGAGCTGTTTGTTGCACTGTCTCCAGTGGATGCGTAACTACACTGAAGCGCCAAAGAAACTGGTGTAGGAATGTATATTCAAATACAGAGATATGTAAACAGGCAGAATACGGCACTGCGGTCGGCAACGCCTATATAAGACAAAAAGTGCCCGGTGCAGTTGTTAGATCGGTTACTGCTGCTACAATGGCAGGTTGTCAAGATTTAAGTGAGTTTGAACGAGTGTTATAGTCGGCGCACGAGCGATGGGAGACAGAATCTCCGAGGTAGCGCTGAAGTGAGGATCTTCCCGTACGACCATTCCACGAGCGTACCGTGAATGTCAGAAATCCGATAAAACATCAAATCTCTGATATCGCTGCGGCCGGAAAAAGATCCTGCAGGAACGGGACCAACGACGACTGAAGAGAATCGTTCAAAGTGACAGGAGTGCAATCCTTCCGCAAAATTGCTGCAGATTTCAGTGCTGGGCCATGAAAAAGTGTCAGCGTGCAAACCAGTCAACGAAACATCATCGATATGGGCTTTCGTAGCCGAAGGCCCAATCGTGAAACATGATGACTGCACGACACAAAGCTGTACGCCTCGCCTCGGTCCGTCAACACCGACATTGGACTGTTGGTGAATGGAAACATGTTGCCTGGTCGGACGAGTCTCGTTTCAATTTATATCGAGCGGACTGGAGACAACCTCATGAATCCATGGACCCTGCATGTCAGCAACGGACTATTCAAGCTGGTGGAGGCTCTGTAATGGTTTGGGGCGTGTGCAGTTGGGGTGTTATGGAACCACTGATACGTCTAGATACAACTCTTGACAGGTGACACGTACGTATGCCTCCTATCTGATCGCCTGCGTCCATTCATGTCCAACGAGCATTCTGACGGACTTGGGAAATTCCAGCAGGATAATGCGATACCCTAAACTTCCAGAATTGCTACAGATTCGCGCCAGGAACAATCTTCTGAGTTTAAACACCTCTTCTGGTCCCCAAACTCCCCAGACGTGAAGATTATTGAGCATATCTGGGATGCCTTGCAACATGCTGCTTAGAAGAGATCTCCAGCCCCTCGTACTCTTACGCATTTGTGGACAGCCCTACAAGATTCATGGTGTCCGTCGCCTCCAGAACTACTTCAGACATTAACCGAGTCCATGCCGCGTCGTGTTGCGGCACTTCTGCGTGCTCACGGGGACCCTACACGATATTAGGAGTGTGTACCATTTTATTTGGCTCCTGAGTACAATGTATCAGAGGTAGCACTAAAACAGGATTTTGATTGTTGAAGCTGCTTAGGCTGTATATTCTTTCGTCATGTTTACAGGATAGTTACGATTATACTTCCACTACCTGAGACAGCTCCCATGAAAAACGAGTGACCGTAGGATAATGCAACTTTTTGAAAACGTTTGCGAGCACGTGCGAAAGAGAAAAATCGAATAAACCATTGAAAGAAACACATTTTAATTTCCACAAGAGAGAGTAACATTTGTTAACTACATAACATGTATATGCTCCAGGTTACAAATGTTGCTCAATGCGACGAACATCTGCATCCATGACAACCTGGAACCGCACTACAGTTTGCTCTGCTGCTGCTCGAAACGTCTCATTCGAACTTCACAGTCATGTTCTTCAACCCCGGTAAGGTAAGTGGACGTCTCCGTATTTCCCTAATATGTCGATGCTCGCGAAGAGTAGCAGCACTATTGCTGTAGTTTTGATAAAACAGCTTCACTAACAAAGCCCTGGCCACCTTGTCCCCCACCCATGTTGATGTCTGCAACAAAAATGCACACTGACGCTTGTGTTTCAACCCCACATCGCCGTACCAATATCGGCAACTAACGTAAGTCACGGCACTGAAATTACTAACAACGCTACTCCTGCAGCCCACAGTCTGAACACCATTCCTATAAGGTTGGGTAACCATACCGTAAATAATTTTAAGTCTACACAGGCTCAAGTAGCGAAAGTATAATTACAACCACCTTGTGCATATTTCTCAGCTCTATCTCGTATACTAAACTGATTATTTGATGGGTTGTGAAGTACGCGTTGTGAAGTGGAAATGACTTCGAAATGCAGGTTCATTTTAGAAGTATTACAACGACTCCTTCATCCACCCACGTTTCCTCATTTTTCCTTAGGCAAGCGTAAAGCCAGCCCAAGATCCACATTAACAACTAGTGACTGTATTCGCCTTTGATTTGACAAAACGTTTACGCAATACCACTTCGCTTGCTGCAGCCAAACGTCAATAAATTGAACAATATTACAGATAGTCAAGGGACCGCTTAAGCCTCCAAGTTCAGTGTGCGAGTAAAATGGTAATGCGTGGCAACGCAGTCTGACCACGCTTCCCTGCAACGAGAGCGACGTGAAAATTCTATGAAATAAATATAAAGCGTTTGGTTATAATGAAAGCACAGCTACCCACAGTGGTCCAGTGTGGCCTGTGGTTAGCGTATGGCAGCGAAACTGGGTAGGAATTCTGATGCATGAATCCGGAACCAATTTACGCTGGAAACACCATTAGTTCCAGGTTTGGCCACCAGGTGCAAATCTGGCGCTTTGAGTGCAAGAAAGACGTACAGAATCCTTCCACATGGTGTGGATTACAAACGGGACGAGGCTAGGAAAGGTCAAACAAGCGAGAAACATATAATGTTGCTTTTATTGTTGTCCTCCACTTACACATTTTTTTAATATAAGCACCGGAGATATCGACAAGACCCGTGAAACGAAGTATCAACAGCTGCTCGCAGCAGGTCCGGTGGAATCTGAGCAACGTGTTCCTCTACACTGGTCTGCAGATCAGGTAGAAAAGGAACGTGATCCTAGTGAAATTCTTCTGCAAACCCCAGAGCCAAAAGTCGCATGGATTTGGATCAGCTGATCTTGCGGCATGCGTCTGGAAAACCTCTGGAGAGGACACGTTTCTAGAAGGTTGCGTTAAGATCTTTTAATAAGCAAGCTACGTGTGTGTTGTTATATCTCGTATAAAAACAGTAGTTTCCATACAGTTGTGCTCTTCCAAGGCACGAATCACATTTTTACGAGGAGGTCTCGATTACGTGGAGACGTCACGTAACATCGAATAGGTTCTCTGGGTGTATCCTCTTCAATGAAGGAAGACAATAAAGGGGCTTGTACATCCACACCACACAGTCATATACGGAGAGTGGAAATGGCTCTTCGTGCATAACGCCTGGTTTAACACTACCCCAAATTCGGCAATTTTGTGTATTCACTGCATCCTGTACTATAAAATGTGCCTCTTCACTGCATAGAATATTTTCCGCCCATATGTCATCAACTTCAGTCCGTGCCAGAAACCAAAGAGCAAATTTAGAAAGTTTCTGCGGATCTTGAGGTTTCAGTTCCTGCACCGTCTGGATCTCATGTGGGTACAGTATGAAACAGAGCGCAGAACTTCCCATACTGTTGAACATTGGATGGATTATTGTCGTGACACCGCACGACCACTAGCACTACTCGGATCACGTGCTGCATAATCAGTTTCAGCAGTAGCAACCTCGTCAGTAACTTCCACCGTGATAGGACGCCTTCCACTTCCAGGTGTCAAACCAAGCTCATCCGTATTCTCGAACTTCATTATTATCTACTGTAAACCGTTTAATGATATTGAGCCTCTCCTCTGACTCAACAATTGCTGTCGTTTATACACTACTGGCCATTAAAATTGCTACACCACGAAGGTGACGTGCTACAGACGCGAAATTTAACCGACAGAAAGAAGATGCTGTGATATGCAAATGATTAGCTTTTCAGAGCATTCACACTAGTTTGGCGCCGGTGGCGACACCTACAACGTGCTGACATGAGGAAAGTATCCAACCGATTTCTCATACACAAACAGCAGTTGACCGGCGCAGCCTGGTGAAACGTTGTTGTGATGCCTCGCATAAGGAGGAGAAGTGCATACAATCACGTTTCCGACTTTGATAAAGGTCGGATTGTAGAATATCGCGATTACGGTTTATCGTATCGCGACATTGCTGCTCGCGTTGGTCGAGATCCAATGACTGTTAGCAGAATATGGAATCAATGGGTTCAGGAATGTAATACGGAACGCCGTGCTGGATTCCAACGGCCTGGTATCACTAGCAGTCGAGATGACTGACATCTTATGCGCGTGGCTGTAACGCATCGTGCACCCACGTCTCGATCCCTGAGTCCACAGATAGGGACGTTTGCAAGACAACAACCATCTTCACCAACAGTTCGACGACGTTTGCAGCAGCATGGACTCTCAGCTCGGAGACCATGGCTCCGGTTACCCTTGACGCTGCATCAAAGACAGGAGCGCCTGCAATAGTGTACTCAACGACGAATCTGGGTGCAAGAATGGCAAAACGCCATTTTTTTCGGATGAATCCAGGTTCTGTTTACAGCATCATGATGGTCGCATCTGTGTTTAACGACATCGCGGTGAACGCACATTGGAAGCGTGTATTCGTCATCACCATACTGGCGTATCACCCGGCGTGATGGTGTGGGGTGCATTGGTTACACGTCTCGCTCACCTCTTGTTAGCATTGACGGCACTTTGAACAGTGGACGTTACATTTCAGACGTGTTACGACCCGTGGCTCTACCCTTCATTCGATCCCTGCGAAACCCTACATTTCAGCAGGATAATGCACGACCGCATGTTGCAGGTCCTGTACGTGCCTTTCTGCATACAGAAAATGTTCGACTGCTGCCCTGGACAGTACATTCTCCAGATCTCTACCAACTAAAAGCGTCTGGTCAATGATGGCAGAGCAACTGGCTCGTCACTATACGCCAGTCACTGCTCTTGATGAGCTGTGGTATAATGTTGAAGCTGCGTGGGCAGCTGTACCTGTACACGTCACCCAAGCTCTGTTTTACTCAATGCCCAGGCGTATCAAGGCCGTTATTACGGCCAGAGGTGGTTGTTCTGGGTTCTGATTTCTCAGGATCTATGCACCTAAATTGCGTAAAAATGTAGTCACATGTCAGCTGTAGTATAATATATTCGTCCAATGAATATCAGTTTATCATCTGCATTTCTTCTTAGTGTAGCAATTTTAATGATCACTAGTGTATAAGACTTTACAGTAATAGTGCACGGTCTCTCTTCTCGATTGCCATATTGTTCACTCACTTTCTGGCTTTTCGAAGGACAGACTTGATGTCATACCATCATACTGACCGTGTACAGCGGTGGTGGCCGCAATGGGAATTAATTTCTTTTCCAACGTAAATCGGTTCTACGTTAAAGCATCAACATATCAACTAATTTTCACTGCTGTACGATAATTACAGCCCGTGAGTAGATGGACTTGCGTACTTTAATTATAACGACCTGGTGTGTGTTTAATGGAAGAATTATCTGTAAGATTTTTCAGTTGTCGTTTCTTTCTTTTTCTTAGAATAATAACGAAATGCCGGCCGCTGTGGCCGAGCGGTTCTGGGCGCTTCAGTCTGGAACCGGGCGACGCTGCCGTCGCAGGTTCGAATCCTGCCTCGGTCATGGATGTATGTGATGTCCTTAGGTTAGTTAGGTTTAAGTAGTTCTAAGTTGTAGAGGACTGATTACCTCAGATGTCAAGTCCCATTCTGCTCATAGCAATTTGAACCATTTGAATAACGAAATAAACCAATTGGCCCCAACGAGAGTTCAGAAGTCAGCATTTAGAAATTCCTGACTGTATTACATTTGAACAACCCGTTTTCGACACCATTCTTGGGGCTCGTGTGTGTCCACAGTGGTAAATGTTTCACAGTAAGCTAGCGGTTTTTCAAACATCTTTTGACTTGGCGTAAAAGTTTTATGAGTATCGTACCACGTGATAATGTAAAATATGTTGTTTCTGCCACGTTTACAGTGGTCTTCTTCTGGGTCCATCCCATCAGTAGCCACTACAAACGTGGCCGAAACGTTGGGTTCTCCACTGCAGTTTCCTACATATGCTGCGGTACGACACTCACAAAACTTTTGTGCACCTGACTCTGGCCGCTGAAGCCAACGCAGTTATCTTAACTCTTGACTTACGTAGCGGTCAGAAAGCTGCGAGAGCACCCCAGTCGCAGCCGCCAGGCAGAGCGCAGAAGCCAGCAGCAGCGTCCCAGCGTTGGCCGCCATCTCGTCGTCTCCGGCGGCCGCAGAGGCAGACGCGTTTATACTCAGGCGCTGGAGCCCTGCTCGGCGTCACGTGAGCGTTTCTCCCGGAACTAGACCCTCCAGCCGGCGGCACTCGGAAACGCTAGCGCCTGATAAAGCTACAGGGCAGGTCAACCCGCTTTGTGTGCACCATTCAGTGTGAATCGCGAAAAAAAGTGCGGTTGCTGCTGACGTCCTTGTCACTGCACTTCCCCAACCACCGGACAGCCAGTTCCCTTATTTGCACAGTACACTGGCTAAATAAACAAAATGTATAAGAGGCGATCAAAATATTTGATTTAAAGGCAGTGCAGTCCAGAATCGACATGCCAGTCAAGCAGAATCGCCGCGAGCATTGAGGCAATCACCCTACCGACGATCCAGGTTGAAGATACCCCTTTGGTGAAACATCATGTCCTGCTGTGTGAAGAAGTTCGTAACTCCATGCTGCTAATCCTCGTCCGACAGGAATTGTCAGCCTTATAGGCCTTTTTTTGAGAGATCTAAGGCCTGATAATCGCGTAGGGAGAGATAAAGTCTATAGGATGGCTGCTCCAGTGTTGCCAACTTCAGTTGGCGTAAATTCTGATTTATGACATTTAGTATTTTGGGGATGTGTGTTACCATGAAACAGCATACTCTTTATCGAAGTTGACTTTCATCAGGCATACTGCCTCATACACACTGTACATTCTCCGGTGCATGTCTACCGGTGTTTCTCGTTCGGCAGCCAAGGAACGAATAACAGCACGCTGGTCGTCTTTGGACGCATTTGGTAATAACGTCGCTAAAGTTCACGTTTCCTAATTTCCCTCAAGCAAGTCGGAAAGACACGAATACCACATAATCACTCGTCTGCAGTTGGTGCTACGTTGAATAAACGCTACAGCAACGCCCTCAAATGGAACCTTTTTGATCGCCCCTGATACATACATTCGAGCATGAAAATAAATTCGGGGATGAAAATACATTTTCAAAATGTAATCAAAGTTTAACTGTCTTAGTTTTTCCATAGTAACCGCCACTTCATGCAGCTCATTCTAATAAAGCATTACGAGTCGTTTCGTTGAGACTTACGCATATAGGATACAAATTGTGACTTGTCACATATGTATGCTGGGAAAAGATGCCGTGCGCTACGGCACAGGTTGCAAGTGCAATCCTAAGATCAAAAGCTTGGCACAGGAGAGGAATTTGTGGCGCGCCACATAAAACCAGTCAGAAGACTGATGACTCAAGAAAAGAAAAATTCCCTGTGGTGTGAAAAACCGAACCACACGGGAAATGCACAGTGGGAAAACGAGGGTGGGGCAGACTCTGTTATCCACTCTCGACCCCTACGCGAATAATGAATACAGTGAGAAAAGTCTAATTACTGAGGCGCAAGAAGGACTGTCAAAATGTTAGTAGGTACAGGTGCTCGGATTAGAGTTTCATTTCTCTCTAAAAATGATTACCGTACACTCAAGCCGCCGTAATATAACGTAAATAGATTAAGTGAACAGGTAATAGAACCTGCAGGAACCTCTTTCGTGAATTCACCAAGTGATGGGAAAAACTGTGAGCTTGACATGGAGGTGGTGAGGAAACGCAGACGGAATTTCAGTGTCATTTTAGGGAATGTCTTCCTAAACCGTTTTCACTTTACAACATGCGATCTTTGCAATACTGTTTTCACAGTAAGTGCGAATCTCAGTTGCGAGAAACCTGCGCTGTGATTCCTCTTCCACAGTCTTCGATAAAACTGTATACATGGGCGTTAAAAACTATCACCACTGTGAGAATCAGCGGAGGTGCAGGAAAAGTTCTCTGATTAATGTCAAAATTCGGCTACTGCCGAGATCGGACTTTCTGGTTTATTCTATCAGCCACAATGATGCGCTCAACTGGTTGCAAATTCTTGCCAAGTAAGGTGTAAGTAAACGAGAATCAACAGGAACAAAGTTTCGTGTGCTCATGTGTCCTGATATCATTTGCCAAAGAGATATTGATATTCTATATGGAACTACATCGGCTAGTGCAAGTAGTATTGGAAGAAGAATCTCAATGACAAAATCGGTTTATACGTACCGGAAAGAAGCAGTTTCTTTGGCTCTTCAGTGTAGTACATTCATACTTTACAATGCAGATTGTTGTACAGTTCCTGTAATAATTTTAGAAGGGTGTAGTGTTTTATCCAGCAAGTACAGCCGGCCGGTGTGGCCGTGCGGTTAAAGGCACTTCAGTCTGGAACCGCGTGACCGCTACGGTCGCAGGTTCGAATCCTGCCTCGGGCATGGATGTGTGTGATGTCCTTAGGTTAGTTAGGTTTAATTAATTCTAAGTTCTAGGCGACTGATGACCTCAGAAGTTAAGTCGCATAGTGCTCAGAGCCTTTTTTTTTTTTTTTTTTTTTTTTTTTTTTGACCAAGTACAAACAACAAAGACTGGAGGTGAGAGTTGAAAAACAAGTTTAATCCCTGAACTAAAGTTCACACAAGATCTGAATACAAACGCAGTCAGACTGAATCCCTATCACAATCATACTATACTGTCACTTCAAGTCTGCATACGTCTGTAGTTACAAGCAGTGAGTCCAAACATTTCGCGAGACTGCAGCCTAACTTTTCACTGCTGTCCACGCCAGGGCATATGCTTTTAACTAGTCGGGGAACCCGCAGTGGTGTGGCACGACGTTATTGGTAGGTTGCTATGTATGCCTGCTGGCGTTGCTGAGCGTACCGCGGAAGAGGCTTAGGGGTGGATACACCTGCCCTGTTGAGCGGCAGTGGTGTCATCGCCTATCTGATTCCTGGCTACTTGCGTGTCACGGTGCAGTCATTGATGACACTGCACTGTGAAGGCGAGGCTGGCATCTCAACTGGCAGCAGTACCACCACCAGTAACACTGGAATAGGCACGGCTACGGCTGCAGCAGCACGGGTGTCAGTGGTAGTGAGGAAGGAGCAGAGTCTGCGACAGAGGTGGTGCAGGCCCCCAAGGCAGTGAGGGCAGTGTGTCCGATGCTGAAGTCCTGCAGGGAGTGCCAGGCTGATGGGATGACATCCGTTGTGGGGAACCGCCAGCAGAGGTGGCGCCTGTCCATGCCTGCTCTGTAGCCAAGGAGTCGGCAGACGAGTCAGGAGTAGCGTGAGGGCGCAGTCGATTTTGATGTCTGTGCTGATGTCGGCCTGTTCCGTCCTGAATAACATATGTAGCCCTACCCTCAGAGCAGACTACAATCCCAGGCAGCCATGAATGACCCCTGTGAAAAATCTGGAACTATACCTTGTCATTGGTAGGGAAGAGTGGAGAGGTCGTGGGAGCCTGAACGATGGGGGACATGCAGAGAGGTCCGGTGAGGTCTGCCATGTAGAAGTTCAGTAGGTGACTCATCATCCTGAGGTGTCATATGGTAGGAGGAGAGGTATAGGAGCAGAACAGTTTCCTTGGGTGGGAGGGCCCTAGCTTTGTCCATTGGGTCTTGTAAGCTGACACAAACCTTTCTCTTTCCCCATTGGACTTTGGGGAGAAAGCCACTGAGCAGATATTATTGTTGCCATTAGTCTTGTAAAAGGATGCAAATTCAGCGGAGTGAATTTTGGGTCATTATCTGATGCAAATGTGGCAGGCAATCCTTCTTGGCAGAAAATAGTCTCCAAGGCTCGGATTGTGCTGGCCAATGTTGTGGAAGTTGGAGTTACCACAAAAGGAAATATGAACAAGGCATCCACTATGATAAGCCGCCGCAAACCCCAAAATAGTCCAGAGAAATCGGTGTGACTCCATTGCCAGCAGACATCTGGTAGTGGCCAGTGAAAAAACTGATAGGGAGGAGCAAGAAAGATCTCAGCACAATCCTTTCAACTTGTGACCATGATTTCAATGTCTTTGTCCATACACAATTGCAGGAATGGTTCCCTAATGACCCTTGTGAAGCAAGTCCAACACGCGCTGCTGTAGAGATGCTGGGATTAGCATATGGGTCTTCTCATTTGATGTGAGTAAAAGGCAACCCCCTGTTGGACAGCAAACGTATCACGGTGGGGAAACCAACGCCGAAGCGACTAAGTAGGTAGGGCCTGCCAGACTGGACAAAAGGGAGAAGAAGCTGGAGAGTAGCATCTTGCCCAGTCGTTCCAGTGAGTGGATGTTGGTCAATCAGGAGTGAAGCCACTGTGGTTTCCTCAATCTGGTCAATGTGAAAACACGCCTCCACAGAAGAATCTAACTCCATATCTGAATCCACAAGGAGAAGGGACATGGCGGGCTGTGGGGCGATAGAGAATATTCTAATCATAGTATGCCGTGATAAGTGCCCATTGTGGAAGTTTTTGCGCCATTTGGACGGGTACAGACTGGCTAGATGTAACAAACTGGTGATGGGCTTGTGACCTGTCAGCAGACAGAATTTCTGTCGATACAGATAGTAATGAAATTCGGAAACGCCGTTGACAGTTGCCAAGGCCTCGTTCTCCAGTTGACTGTAGTTGACCTGTTAAGCAGTTTCGACACAAACGCAGTTGGGCAGTCTGTGGCGCACACTTTATGGGACAGCTCTGCCTCTATGCCACATGTGGAGGCATCCACCGTGAAACCCACCGGTTTAGAGGAATTAAAGGGAACAAGGACTTTGTCGGCAGACAAAACTTTTTAAAGTGTGGAAAGTGTTCTCCTGCTCAGACGATCAGACAAATGAAACATTCTTCCACCAGAGGGCATGTAAGGGTGCTGCTATATGAGCAGCATTAGGTATGAAACAGAGATAATACGAGATCTTGCCGAGGACAGCCTGAAGGTCAGAGAGGTTCTTCAGGGAAGGGAGCTCCAGAATGGCCTCCAAGTGTTTGGCAGAAGAGCAGACACCCTTTGTGTTAATGATGTGATCGAGATATTCGATTTGAGGACAGAAAAACTCGCATTTCTCCTGAATGCATTTGAGACCAGCATCAGTAAGAGTCTGGAAGACGCACTCCAGGTTCCAGAGATGTTCCTCTGGAGTCCTGCTGGAACCAATAATGTTGTCCTGATAATTGGCGCAAGAGGATACTTTCGATGTCAGTTGTTCCAGAAATCTTTGGAAGATAGTAGAGGCAGAAACACTGCCAAAGGGGAGACGCTGATATTGGAGCAGCCAGATTTGACTGATGACGATGAGGAAGGACTTCATCTCATCATCCAACGGGAGTTGCAAGTAAGCATCCCACAGATCAATCTTGAAAAACAAAGCGCCCCCTTATAACTCGTCCATTAACTGCTCAGGGCGCGGAAAAGGGTAGGAATCTATGACAAACTGTGCATTAATGTTGGATTAAAATCAGCGCACAGGTGACAACGACGACGGGGATGCCCATTTACTAGCAGTAATAGGCATGAGGATGCAAGGTCCTGCATACGACATAACTCTGCTGCCTGAGGAACTTCCTGTGCTTTGATGAACCTTGGCTGGGCCACATCCTTCAACGTAATGTGAGCAAGAAAAGCTTTAGCCCTACCCAGAGAGTCCTTGAAAAGCTAGTGGAATTGGTCTAAGAACTTTGTGGTGCTGTCATAAGAGTTAACATCGCCACATTGTTTGAGATCTAAAAACCAAAAATGACAAAGTGTTAAGCCCGAAACTGTTAGGACTGTCTTAGGAGTGGAGCGCCGTGATTGGAACTGTCTTAGAGGTAGCTCGGTATTGCATCGGCAAATAAAAGGTGCCCTGGATGGCAATGTTATCCCCGCTGCATGCAGTGAGGGCCTGTGTTGGAGCATCAGCCATGGAGAACCAAGCTTTGCCAAAGCACCATTACCTAGCTGGAATTACACAACCTGGTTCCGGATGCACAACTGAATGAACGGCTTTTTTGGTTCCTGTATCAGCAAGGAGCCGACCCCAGCATAATGGAAACACTATAACATGTTTGAACCGGAGATGTCTCATCAGAAACTGACTGGTGCATCATCTCTATCGATCTGACACATCCATTGCTTCCGAGACGTAAGTGGACAGGGGGACAGACTGGCCATGTAATTTTTTGGAGCAAGCTTCCTGAATGCCACTAATTGCAAAACAATCATCTATCTCGGCAAAAACGACAGGCATCCCTGTCATGAGGAATGTAGCACTGAGGGCAGGACTACAACTTGCCATTTGGACGGAGCTGCCGCGGACATGACATGGGTTTTTTACGGTGCCCAGTAGAAACAGAATGCCTGTATGGTGGGGACCAACGAGCGACAAGGGCGGCAACCACAGGGAGCGACATCTCCAGCTCAATAGTGTCCAATAATTCTCGTGCCTCGATTATACGAATGACATCCTCAAGGGAAGGGTCTGAGAGTTTGAGAACCTCCACACAAGGTCGGAAATCAGCAACATTTTGAACGATAGCGTCAGCATATGACTTACCACAAGGACAGACGAATTTGCACTTCCAGGTCATACCTCGTAACTTCATGAGCCATTGCCGGTATGGCTGGGAAGGTTGGCATTTTGGGTGAAAAAACTTACAAGGAGCAGAGGCGACCAACAACTGAAAGTTTATTTACTTATCCAGAGCTTCGGTGACCTCCGACGACAAATGAAATGATTTCGGTTGTGTAAGGTAAAACAGCTTAATGGAGATGAGCAAGATATCAACACCAACCAAACAGAGGGAATAAGAGCGCTGCACATCACCAGATATGTTGTAGACCACAAAGTCTTGAAACAGCTGCCGTTCGTGTTCGTCTCATTCTTCCACTGCAGCGTCAAAATTGTGGATTGGAGGCTGTATCGGTGTCGGCTGCCACTGTTGTCAGCCTGATTGATGTGCTGATGCAATGTTTGCTGCAGTAACTGCTGGTCGTCCAACA
This sequence comes from Schistocerca serialis cubense, assembly GCF_023864345.2. Lineage (NCBI taxonomy): Eukaryota > Metazoa > Arthropoda > Insecta > Orthoptera > Acrididae > Schistocerca > Schistocerca serialis. Next base: position 495,931,651 of record NC_064638.1, read on the forward strand.
GCAATGTCTACTTAGTCATCAGTTGAGAGAATTGCAGTGATTGATACGGAAAGAGGCCTTCGGGTGTCACAGGTTCCTAAGGTTGGGAGCCGCCATGGCGAAAAGCAGAGAAGAAACAAGGAAGACAAAAGCAAAGGAACGAATGGATGTACCCCAACGCCGTTTGCACAAAACAAGAGAAGAAAAGAAATACACAGTGCTCCCCTCATTGGAGGCAATGAGACACCTGGCCAGAAACAAGGTAGGACCAATGAAACCAAAACCGAAATCTAAACCAACAACCAGCGTCTGTCACCGCTAATTTGTTGTATCTGGGAAGTGGAGAACGACAAAGACTGGAGGTGTGAGTGGAAAAACAAGTTTAATCTCTCAACTGAAGTTTACACAAACACTGACAGACGGAATCACACACTGAGTTCATATCACAATCATACAACACTGTCGCTTTAAGACTGTATATGTCCATAGTTACAAGCAATGAGTCCAAACACTTTTCAAGACTGCAGCCTGACTTCGCACTGCTGTATATTTATTTGTGGCATGTGCTTTTAACTAGTCCAGGCATGCAGGAGTAACAGGCTGCCAGGAAGCCCGCAGTGGCACGGCATGGCGTGATTCGCCCATAGTCGGTAGCTTGCTATGTACACCAGTTGGCGTTGCTAAGGTTATCGCAAAGCATGCGCTGTTAAGTGGCAGTGGTGCCACGGCATATCGGCTGTGAGCTGAATGCCGTCTGATTCCTGGTCATTAAACGCTATGTGTCATGGTACAGTCATTGATGGTACTTCATGTAGCATGCACATAACACACACTTATAACTAGCATGTAGTATGCAAGAAGTCAGAAAATGTTAATAAAATTGGGTTGTGGTATTTAAAAAATGGTTTTGAATGTTACAGCTGATATCAGAAGATAAAATGTTTTGAACTCCAGCCTATCTAGCACTTTTGTTATCCAGCATGACCTTCTGCCACATTAGGCCTGATAGTCAAGAGTCTGCTGTACTTGATTATGGTCACTATCAGTGTCAGCACCCAAATAGCTCTTACAGTCCTCAATTAGATTCCTGAACATTTATTTTGCTAAAATAAGCATAATAGACATACAAAATTAGTCATCTCTGAGATACATCACGCTAACACTGTGTAACATCAACTCTAACCTTGATAATGGTTTCTATTAAGCTATAAGGAACTCCACTAGTTTTTTTTCATGTATTCAATATCCAGCTGATATATCAAAGAATCAGCTCTGGTCTGAACTATCCCCCCTCACACAGTGCAGGTTTAACGACTTACTTGGTCATCAGTGCACTTAATGCCTTACACCCTTCGAAAAGAGGAAAGGTCATAACTCAACAGACCACACTGCACACCTCCAGTCAGCAACTGCCCAGTTTCTCTGTTATTTGGCCCATTAAAGATGTGAAACTTCATGTGCTCCCATGTACAATGGACTCATTCTAAGTACTTGACTTCAAATATCCATTTAATGCAGTTACCTTCGAATGTTCACCCTGAAATTGATTGAGGTGGACCTGCCTATAGGCTTTGAAACCAATTGCCTCTTCCTTTGTAACAGTGATTTCTTTATTCCTCTCGTGTTCCCTTTGTGGCAGTTTTAATAACCTATCAACATCACTGGCTAACTTTTTATGGAGAATTATGAGAATGTGCATTAATGTGATGCTTTTACCCAGGAGGCAGCTATCATGAGTTTTTAGCAGAGAATTGCTGCTACTAGATAAAGATAATGTGATGCTTTTCCATTGTGTTCCATATCACATTACTCCACCCATTACACGTGTCCTGGCCACACCTGTAGGCAGCATCACAGCTGATGTACCTATCTCTTTGATTTCCAGTAACTGTGACTGCTGGAGAACAGCAGTTAGGATCCTTTTATGACCACTGTCCTTACAATGCATAACATGGCTCTGAGTGGAACACCATTCCTTTTAGGCATGTTGGACAAGCCCTGCTGAACCACCAAAAATCTGGGCAGCTACATTAACGGTATGGTTATGGGCACATTCAATGACAACAGCTCCTTTTTTTGCAATTTTGTCACGTATTCACATCAGTCCATTCTGCTGCACTAATTCTACACTTTTCACATTGTCTTTGAGTCCTAACGTTGTATGTGCCCATTTTAACAAGCTTTCTTTTTTGTCATGTAGCTCCTCCTGAGAAATTTCGACCTGGAGATCCGAATGGGAAACTATTCCACCTTTGGAATATTTTACCCAGGAGGCAGCTATCATGAGTTTTTAGCAGAGAATTGCTGCTACTAAATAAAGATAATGTGATGCTTTTCCATTGTGTTCCATATCACATTACTCCACCCATTACACGTGTCCTGGCCACACCTGTAGGCAGCATCACAGCTGATGTACCTATCTCTTTGATTTCCAGTAACTGTGACTGCTGGAGAACAGCAACCTTCCTCCATGGTAACGTTCCTGTAAGTAACATAAAAGAGGTCTTCTGCTACCATCACGTGTGTAAGCTGCATTGTAGTTCACATGGTGCTGTTTGCCTCACATACTATTGAACTTTTCACTAAGGCCCTTATAAGATACTACCAGTGAATCCAGTTGGACAATGTTTTTTTGAAGAAAGGTGTTGCTGCCCCATCTCTCTCCCTTTGGGGCTGGCTAGTGACAATCACAGCCTGCCCTCCCAATAGAGACTTTGGGGTGGCATGCTGTGAGATTATAGCATGTAAAATTATCACTTTTTTAACAAAAAATATACATGAAAATGATAAGGAATTAATGGATCTCGTGAAATGACTGTGTTGGGCATTAAAAATAAATTTGATATGTTTACCACATTTCTCAAATAGCAATGTATGATCTAAAGATGACTATGAAATGATTATATAAATTCAAAACATTGTAAGAACTACGACTAATAATGGAACAATAACTAGTTTCCTGACGAGTATCGATATGAAATTGTAAGATATGAAATGATCAATTATTTCACCAAATTAATTCCGCAAACCTGTTTAACAAAGAATTAGTTCATCTCTGAACGTCATGAACACTCGCAATGTACCGCAGTGCAGCTGTTTGGTTGAATGGTTGGATATACAGTCTGTAGCAAAAAGAAAACAAGTCTACATATACATCTATAGTCTGCGAACCACTGGGCATCGAATGGCAGAGGGTATGTACCACTCTACAAGACAGAAGGGCTCTTTCCTGTTCCATTCACATATGGACGGCAGGGAGATGATCGCTTGAATGAGTCTGTACGTTCTGTAATTAATCTAATGTTTTTCACTATCGTTGACATAATCGTCGTGAGAGAATTTAGCAACTGTATTCGAGTAGACATTTAAGATAGCCCTCATTTCTTGTTCCGTCTCAGTTGCACACATTTTTAAGTTAATCAGAGGTTTGTATCCTTCTGAATCATCTTTAGATCTAAAACAAAGTGGAACATAAAGATCGTAAGATTACAGAAGTGGAAATATGTAGAAGGCCTACAACTGCATGAAGCGTCGTTAAATATTATCAATCAGAATGTGGAAACATTGAAAGTAAAAGGCTGAAAGAAGTATAAAGCAGTAGAAGGGGTGTGACAGTTCTGGTTACTTGCGTTTTCTTCAGCTCGGTGGCGCTGTACAGCGCACGGTTTTGCCGTGTCCTGCCGCTAGGACGGTGTGTGGGCCGATGCACTGCACTGTTGTCGACTGGAAGAGTTTCTGAAAAATGCACTGTTAATAAAACGTTTCTGCTGATTTAATGTGTTGTCAGGCTCTTCCAAACGGTGTGTAAAAATCGTCAGGTGTCTGTTAGGTTCACTGCGCAGTACTTCCAAACGCACATCAGTAGCTCCAACAACATGCTTCGATATTAGAAGACACTCAGCAAATGCTGTTTATTACTATGGATTGAAGCGTATTCTTTGAAGCATATTTCAAACGTCTTGCCTGTTTGGCCTATGTAAACGTTTGGACAGTTTCCTCACTTTCGTTTACATACACCTGTTGCACTGAATTTCGGCCGCGCGAAGCGGCCGCGTGGTTAGAGGCACCATCCACGGATTGCGCGGCCCCCTCCCGCCAGAGGTTTGAGTCCTACCTCGTGCATGTGTGTGTGTGTGTATGTGTGAGTGTGTGTGTGTGTGTGTGTGTGTGTGTGTGTGTGTGTGTGTGTGTGTTGTTGTTGTTGTTGTTGTTAGTATAAGTTAGTTAAGTTAGTTTAAGTGGTGTGTAAATCTAGGAACCGATGACCTCAGCTGTTTGGTCCATTAGGAGTTCACACATACTGAAGTGAATTTCGAGGCTTTTCTATTCACACGATGCCTCAGTCTGAAGCGAATAATGTCATTAGTTTTAAATCCTGTACCCCAATAGGTACTGCAACATTGTCTAGCAGTATCTTCTGACACACATGCTTTACAAGTCAACAGTATGTACACGACTTTGTCTTCCTGTTCACCTGTGACCGTGCTGCCATCGATTTTACACTATTTATGTCTTTCAATTTTCTGTGGGATCTTAGTGACTGTTGAGACTGGACAACTGTTGCTCAATGCCTCTTCCTTTGTAACGGTGATTTCCTATCAACATCACTGGCTAACTTTTTATGGAGAATTATGAGAATGTGCATTAAATTCGGCTGCCCTCCGTCCATCCTTATTTTATCGTTATGTTGACAACACATTTATGATCTGGCCACATCGCACACAATTCATGGAACACATGAACAACATACATTCGAACATCCAGTTCACTGTCGAGATGGAGAAGGAAGGAAGGTTGGTATTTTTAGACGTTTTAGTACAACGACAGGCGGACGGCAGTCTCGGCCACTCTGTGTACTGCAAGCCGACGCATACCGATTTATACCTTAATGCACACAGTTTCCATCATCCTGTTCATAAGAGAGCCGTTTTGAACACGTTGGTATGTCGAGCAAAAACTGTTTCTGACGAGGACTACTTAAAGTTCGAAATTAACCATCTCCAGTACGTGTTCCGAAAGAATGGCAATGGTGCACGCGATATAAAGGCAGCGTTCTCCAAAAAAAGTAAACGCCAAAATGTTGCACACTCACAGGATGAGCCATCGATTGCAGTTCTTCCTTTTTGTGGCACTATATCCAGTAAAATAGAAAGAGTCCTGGGTAACGAGGCATAAGACCAATTTTTAGTCCTCCTAAGAAAATCAAGGAGATGATGCCCCCTGTTAAGGACAGTCTCTGCCTCAGGGTCCCTGGAATTTATATCATCCTGTTTGAGTGTGGAAGCAATTATACAGGTCAGATACTAAAATGTAAACTTTCACGGCCGGAAATATCATGTCCATTATAATTATCCGGGCTGTTATGCCATGGTCGGTTGATGAATCACCTCAGAATTCATCAACCGACCACGGCATAACAGCCCGGATAATTATAATATACAGGTCAGATAATTCGTACCATTTCTGACCGTTCTGCAGAACACCAATGCCATATTAAAAATAGAAAACTAGAGAAATCGGCGAGTGTGGAGCACAGTCTCACTAACAAATATAAAATACTATTTTATGAAACAAAAATTTTGTCTCTTGCCTCCACGTACTGGGATTCTATTATTAAGGAGGGTTCTGAGATAAGAATGCGCGAGAAGAACTGTAGCCGTGATAGTGGATATTACCTGAGCAGTGCATAGAAACGAGCGCTCTATGCAGAGAAGCAGCAGAGATGTTCCTTGCAGTGTTTATGCGGCCACGGAAGTGGTGGTGCCACCAGCACGGACACTGATACCACCTGCGACAGCAGTATGTAAGCGCTGACCAATCACATGCCGACCAATCAGAAGCTGTCCATGGGCAATATAAGGCCACCACAGCAGCAGTGAAGGCCCCATCCCCCCTATCCCCTGGTTGCTTCTCTCCTCTCCAACCCCCACCCACTGCCGTGCCTTCACTGTTGTGTCCCTCCTACTCTCCCCTCTAAACCCTTCATCTCCTGTCCCAAGGTAGCTTCCATCAACTCCCTCTCCCAGATGATGTCCCCTCTCCCTCCATTTATACCAACTCTGATTGTCACCTCCCCCTCACTCCCTCTGTCCTTTTCCCAGGCACCCTCCCCCCTTCCATCCTGTATCCCGTTTTCCCCCACCTACCCTCTCTTTGTCTCCTTCCTCTCCCCCCCCCCCCTCCTGTAGTCCTTTTGCTTTTCCCTCCTCTGGCTTCCCCACTCCTTCTCGCATCCAGCATGAACCCTCTTTTTTCTGTGTCCTCTCCCTCCACTGGCTCTCCCCCCTTTTACTTTTCCTCTTCTCTTCCCCTTCCCCCCCCCCCCCTCATCTGTCTGGGTGCTTCCCACTCTCCCTCCTCCCATCTGTCTTAGTGTCTACTTTATAGTGCCCTAGCCAGTAATATGGCTGAGATTTTCCTTAATCATTTAGATAACCAGTTTTTCGCTAACAACCCTGCAGCATCCAGCAAAGTTCTCCACTATTACCGTTCTGTGGATGACGCTATTTTCTTAGTTAAAGACGATCAAAGCGATGTTTATGACATAGCGGAAAGAATGAAAGCTATTCACCCAAACATTATGTTTATAATTGAGCACGAAAATAAAGGAGCCATCAACTACCTCTACATTACGGTTACAAGAGAGGCGGATAAACAACGGTTTAGCTTACACAGAAAACCGACCTGTGCACACATTATTATTGACTCTAAGTCTTGGCACCCTGAAAGTATCAAGGTAGGATACTTTCTTTGCATGATTGATATGTTATCAAAACTGCCCCTAAGCGAGCATGAGAGGAATAAATATGTCACTGTTGCAAAGCAAGTGGCATTGAGCAGCAGTTATTCAGTCTCAACAGTGACTAAGCTCCTACAGAAAATTTAAAGACAACAATAGTGTAAAATCGATGACAGCACATTAACAGGTGAACGGAAAGACAAAGTCGTGTACATGCCCTCGACTTCTTATCAGAAGATATTCCTAGACAATATTGCAGTACTAATTGGCGTATAGGATTTAAAACTAATGGCATTATTCGCTTCAGACTGAGGCATTGTGTGAATAGAAAAGCCTCGAAATTCAGTGCAGCAAGTGTATGTAAACTAAAGTGTGGAAGCTGTTCAAAAACTTTGCGTTGGTCAAATATGCAGGACGTTTGAAGTACACTACGCGATCAAAAGTATCCGGACACCTGGCTAAAATGACTTACAAGTTCGGGGTGCCCTCCATCAGTAATGCTGGAATTCAATTTGGTGTTGGCCCACCCTTAGACTTGACAGCTTCCACTCTCATAGGCATTCGTTCAATCAGGTTCCGGAAGGTTTCTTGGGGAATGGCAGCCCATTCTTAACAGAGTGCTGCACTGAGGAGAGGTATCGACATCGGTCCGTGAGGCCTGGCACGAAGTCGGCGTTCCAAAACATCCCAAAGGTGTTCTATAGGATTCAAGTCAGGACTCTGTGCAGGCCAGTCCATTATGTTATTGTCGTTTAACCACTCCGCCACAAGCCGATCATTATGAGCAGGTGCTCGGTAGTGTTGAAAGATGCAGTCGCCATTCCCGAATTGCTCTTCAGCAGTGGGAAGCAAGAAGGTGCTTAAAACATCAATGTAGGCCTGTGCTGTGATAATGTCACGCAAAACAACAAGGGGTAGAAGGCCTCTCCGTTGAAAACACGACCACCACATAACACTACCACCTCCGAATTTACTGTTGGCGCTACACGCGCTTGCAGATGACGTTCACCGGGCATTCACCATACCCACACCCTGCCATCGGATCGCCACATTATGAACCGTGATTCGTCACTCCGTAAAACGTTTTTCCATTGTTCAATAGTCCAATGTTTACGCTCCTTACACCATTTGAGGCGTCGTTTGGCATTTACTGGCGAGATGTGTGGCTTATGAGCAGGCGCTCGCCCATGAAATCCAAGTTTTCTCAACTCCTGCCTAACTGTCATAGTACTTGCAGTGGATCCTGATGAAGTTTGGAATTCCTGTGTGATGGTCTGGATGGATATCTTCTACTACACATTTCGACCCTCTTCAACTGTCGGCGGTATCTATCAGTCAACAGGCGAGATCCGCCTGTACACTTTTTTGCTGTGCATGTCCCTTTAAGTTTCCTCTTCCATATCACATCGGAAACAGTGGACCTAGGGATGTTTAAGAGTGTGGAAATCTCGCACACAGACGTATGACACAAGTGACAGCCAATCACCTGACCACGTTCAAAGCCCATGAGTTCCACAGAGTGCCCCATTCTGCTCTCTCATGATGTCTAATGACTACCGAGGTCGCTGACATGGAGTACCTGGCAGTAGGTGGCAGTGCAATGCGCCTAACATGATAAAAGTATTTTTGGGGGGTTTCCAGATACTTTTGATCACATAATAAATGGCGTTTCTAGTATCGAAGTATACTGCTGGACCTACTGATATGCATTTGGAAGTACTCCATAATGAACCTAACACGCACCTGACGATATTGGAAGAATTTGAGATTTTTTATACACCGTCTGCAAGAGCCTGGCAACACATTAAATCAGCAGAACCATTTTATTGACATTGCGCTTTTCAGAAACTTTGAAAGCCTCTTCCAGTCGTCGACTTCACTGCAGTGCGAGTGTGATCAACAGCCCCACTTGTGGCGGTCGTGCCCTCCCCAGGATTATTTCATCAGTACAGCTTAATTTTTATCTTTACTCATTTACTCGTTATTAATTTTCATTACACACTATTTACATTTTCAAAGGGGGAGTACTGTCCCCAAATAAGACTAGCAGTACCGTTTCTCTTTTAAGGCGCTAGATGCCTCTCACTGGCTGTCTCCATCCCCTCCTGCCCTCTCTCGACTTTATTTTATGTTAATACTACCGGTTAGCGTCACCTTTTTGCTGCTACACTCCTGGAAATTGAAATAAGAACACCGTGAATTCATTGTCCCAGGAAGGGGAAACTTTATTGACACATTCCTGGGGTCAGATACATCACATGATCACACTGACAGAACCACAGGCACATAGATACAGGCAACAGAGCATGCACAATGTCGGCACTAGTACAGTGTATATCCACCTTTCGCAGCAATGCAGCCTACTATTCTCCCGTGGAGACGATCGTAGAGATGCTGGATGTAGTCCTGTGGAACGGCTTGCCATGCCATTTCCACCTGGCGCCTCAGTTGGACCAGCGTTCGTGCTGGACGTGCAGACCGCGTGAGACGACGCTGCATCCAGTCCCAAACATGCTCAATGGGGGACAGATCCGGAGATCTTGCTGGCCAGGGTAGTTGACTTACACCTTCTAGAGCACGTTGGGTGGCACGGGATACATGCGGACGTGCATTGTCCTGTTGGAACAGCAAGTTCCCTTGCCGGTCTAGGAATGGTAGAACGATGGGTTCGATGACGGTTTGGATGTACCGTGCACTATTCAGTGTCCCCTCTACGATCACCAGTGGTGTACAGCCAGTGTAGGAGATCGCCCCCCACACCATGATGCCGGGTGTTGGCCCTGTGTGCCTCGGTCGTATGCAGTCCTGATTGTGGCGCTCACCTGCACGGCGCCAAACACGCATACGACCATCATTGGCACCAAGGCAGAAGCGACTCTCATCGCTGAAGACGACACGTCTCCATTCGTCCCTCCATTCACGCCTGTCGCGACACCACTGGAGGCGGGCTGCACGATGTTGGGGCGTGAGCGGAAGACGGCCTAACGGTGTGCGGGACCGTAGCCCAGCTTCATGGAGACGGTTGCGAATGGTCCTCGCCGATACCCCAGGAGCAACAGTGTCCCTAATTTGCTGGGAAGTGGCGGTGCGGTCCCCTACGGCACTGCGTAGGATCCTACGGTCTTGGCGTGCATCCGTGCGTCGCTGCGGTCCGGTCCCAGGTCGACGGGCACGTGCACCTTCCGCCGACCACTGGCGACAACATCGATGTACTGTGGAGACCTCACGCCCCACGTGTTGAGCAATTCGGCGGTACGTCCACCCGGCCTCCCGCATGCCCACTATACGCCCTCGCTCAAAGTCCGTCAACTGCACATACGGTTCACGTCCACGCTGTCGCGGCATGCTACCAGTGTTAAAGACTGCGATGGAGCTCCGTATGCCACGGCAAACTGGCTGACACTGACGGCGGCGGTGCACAAATGCTGCGCAGCTAGCGCCATTCGACGGCCAACATCGCGGTTCCTGGTGTGTCCGCTGTGCCGTGCGTGTGATCATTGCTTGTACAGCCCTCTCGCAGTGTCCGGAGCAAGTATGGTGGGTCTGACACACCGGTGTCAATGTGTTCTTTTTTCCATTTCCAGGAGTGTAGATGGTTCGCGCTGGCTGCCTCCAGCTATAGTATTGTAGCGTCACACATCCCCCGCCATTTCATCACGGAGTATTAAATTACCACGAGGTGCAATGCCTTAGTCATGTGACACTCATCATTTACTTTTTCATTTACTTTTTTCTATGCCTAACCATTGTCATAAACATGTTATAGACAACTAAATAATCAGCTTTCTTATTCTCTAAAGTCCACGCTTTGAAACAATTCTATATTTATCAACAGGTAGAAAACCACTCTTTTACAATTATTTTACATTATTCTCACAGTCCCTAACACACAATAACATTAACACTTTTTTATAAGATAAATGTTTACCATGACGTTGTAGTCATTTAAGATTCACCACAGCTTTTATCCTTACTTTTTACAGTCTTTTCTGTTACTTATATTGGCCATGCATCTTTTTAGTTGCCTCTCTCATTTAATCCTCAACCTACCACATCATCGTCCATTCCTTTTGTGAAACCCTTAATATTATTCAACTTATTTTCTACACACCTGGTCTTTATTTATGACAGCTCTTGATATCTCTTTCCTCTTAATCTCTTTTTCTATACAGTTTCACCTCAATGATAGCTCGAGTGCCATATTTATTTTTCGATTTTGGTAAGATTAAGTAAAATACATTGGTATACACAATGTCAGCTACATCGAATGGACCTTTATATATATATATATATATATATATATATATATATATATATATATATATATATACACACTCCTGGAAATGGAAAAAAGAACACATTGACACCGGTGTGTCAGGCCCACCATACTTGCTCCGGACGCTGCGAGATGGCTGTACAAGCAATGATCACACGCACGGCACAGCGGACACACCAGGAACCACGGTGTTGGCCATCGAATGGCGCTAGCTGCGCAGCATTTGTGCACCGCCGCCGTCAGTGTCAGCCAGTTTGCCGTGGCATACGGAGCTCCATCGCAGTCTTTAACACTGGTAGCATGCCGCGACAGCGTGGACGTGAACCGTATGTGCAGTTGACGGACTTTGAGCGAGGGCGTATAGTGGGCATGCGGGAGGCCGGGTGGACGTACCGCCGAATTGCTCAACACGTGGGGCGTGAGGTCTCCACAGTACATCGATGTTGTCGCCAGTGGTCGGCGGAAGGTGCACGTGCCCGTCGACCTGGGACCGGACCGCAGCGACGCACGGATGCACGCCAAGACCGTAGGATCCTACGCAGTGCCGTAGGGGACCGCACCGCCACTTCCCAGCAAATTAGGGACACTGTTGCTCCTGGGGTATCGGCGAGGACCATTCGCAACCGTCTCCATGAAGCTGGGCTACGGTCCCGCACACCGTTAGGCCGTCTTCCGCTCACGCCCCAACATCGTGCAGCCCGCCTCCAGTGGTGTCGCGACAGGCGTGAATGGAGGGACGAATGGAGACGTGTCGTCTTCAGCGATGAGAGTCGCTTCTGCCTTGGTGCCAATGATGGTCGTATGCGTGTTTGGCGCCGTGCAGGTGAGCGCCACAATCAGGACTGCATACGACCGAGGCACACAGGGCCAACACCCGGCATCATGGTGTGGGGGGCGATCTCCTACACTGGCCGTACACCACTGGTGATCGTCGAGGGGACACTGAATAGTGCACGGTACATCCAAACCGTCATCGAACCCATCGTTCTACCATTCCTAGACCGGCAAGGGAACTTGCTGTTCCAACAGGACAATGCACGTCCGCATGTATCCCGTGCCACCCAACGTGCTCTAGAAGGTGTAAGTCAACTACCCTGGCCAGCAAGATCTCCGGATCTGTCCCCCATTGAGCATGTTTGGGACTGGATGAAGCGTCGTCTCACGCGGTCTGCACGTCCAGCACGAACGCTGGTCCCACTGAGGCGCCAGGTGGAAATGGCATGGCAAGCCGTTCCACAGGACTACATCCAGCATCTCTACGATCGTCTCCGTGGGAGAATAGCAGGCTGCATTGCTGCGAAAGGTGGATATACACTGTACTAGTGCCGACATTGTGCATGCTCTGTTGCCTGTGTCTATGTGCCTGTGGTTCTGTCAGTGTGATCATGTGATGTATCTGACCCCAGGAATGTGTCAATAAAGTTTCCCCTTCCTGGGACAATGAATTCACGGTGTTCTTATTTCAATTTCCATGAGTGTATATATATATATATATATATATATATATATATATATATATATATATATATATATATATATATGAAAGAATTTTGATGGGGTCAAGGTGGTTGGTAGAGGTAGCACCTTTGCTTGGGGTTGACTCAGTACTGGTCCTCACCACCCCAGGGATGAGCTGAGGAGGTATGCAAGACCTTTGCCTCTGAGGAAGCTACGTCCAAGACCGTCCGTGCGTGGTGAAGAGCCACATCCTACACGAGGTGACCCTGTTAACGCAGAACACGGCGGATCTATAGGAGAAAACCTTGAAAAAAAATCTCACATTCCAAATCCTCAATGTGTCTGTACTCGAGTCGAGCGGCAGCGAGGTCAGCGTCTGTCCATCTAGTAGGTGCGGCTGTATTATATGCTCCAGGAACTGACAATCCCTGGTTCTAAACACCCAGTGGAAACACTGGACAAAAACTTACACGCTATCATGATTCGTGAGAGTAATGACAGAATTACCCCAGGTGGTAACCAGTCCACTCGTCGACAGACGACAACTGGGTTTTCGGATTCTGGGGTACCAGGGCCATCACGATCAGAGTTTTCAAGCAAACTTCGTCCCAAGGTTCCCATGTACATTGGTACCTTTAACATTCAGACCCTAATTCAACCTGGAAAATTACACAACTTAGTAACAGAGCTAGACCAACAAAAAATTAAGATCTTAGCATTACAAGAAACTAGATTCACGGATGAAAATACAATAGACTATGGAAACTATCGCATCTTCAAGAGCAAGACTGACAAACGAATTGCCAATGGTACGCCACTCCTGGGCATGGCATTTGCGGTGCACAGAAATATATTAGGCTCAATTAGAGAGGTCTCTTCCATAAATAATCGCCTCATGACCATGCGTATCCAGTGCGCCAACAAGAAATACACATTGATAAATGTTCATGCACCCACAAACATCGACAACAAAAAACGCCAACTACAAACTGAAAAATTCTGGACTAAACTTGAAGATGTCATGGCCAAAATTCCCCGGGATGATATCAAAATCTTAATGGGAGATTTCAATGCACAAATTGGCAGAGAGAAAGAACACCAAAAAACTGTAGGAAAATATCCAGCACACAGATTCACCAACAGAAACGGACTGAGATTTATTGAACTATGCCAACAAAATAATCTAAAAATAATGTCTACACCTTTGAGAAAAAAACCTAGAAAACAAAAGACCTGGAGGTGCCCCATACAAGAGATCGGCGAATATCAGATTGACCACATTGCTATCTCCTATTTCGTACAGAAAGAGATCCATGATGTCCAAGTCCGCAGAGGGGCGAAAATTGACTCAGACCGCTACTTAACACGCATTAAAGTGAAATTCACCCCAAAAAAATTCTATCCGAAGAAAACACACATGATGAAATTTGACACACGAACAGTCAAAGAAACCAATCTGAAGGAGGAGTGGGAAAAGGAACCAGCTGACTCTTGGGAAAAATTTCGAACAAAAATTACAAAGAAGGCAAAAGAACTGATCCCATTGAAAAAGAACACAAAACACCCCTGGTGGGACTCTGGATGTGAAAAAGGGCTGGAAGAAAGAAAGAAAGCCTTTCTGAAGTATAACAGTAAAAAATCCCCAGAAAATCTAGATCACTTCCACAACACCAAAAGACAAGTGGCAAAAACAATCAGACAAGTCAAGAGGAAGTACCTCAAGGAACAGTGTGAGTCTATTGAAGAAAATTTCCGTAACTATAATGTACGAGACTTCTATAAGACCTTTGCTGGGAGAATCAATGGATACGGCTCACGAAATCTATGTTTCAGAAAACCAGATGGAAAACTAGCGCTCACAAATCGAGAAAATTGTGAGGAGCTGGCAAGATACTTTTCCGGACTCCTCAATTGCCCTGAACCTTCTTCAAGATTCCCTCAAGAAACTGCTCTCTACACAAATCCAGAATCCCCACCACCTACACTAGAGGAGATCCAAAGACATATTCATAGACTGAAAAACAACAAGGCATCCGGAGAAGATAATATCACTGCAGAACTACTTAAAAATCTTGGACCAAATTCCCTCAAAGAACTCACTCAAATCATCACAGACATTTGGCAGACAGAAAAACTACCAGAAGATTGGAAGTGCGCCCTAATTCATCCACTGCATAAAAAGGGAGACATGGCAGATATAAACAACTATCGAGGAATCTCCCTTCTCCAAGTCACTTATAAAATCCTCTCAGCTTGTCTTCTTCAACGAACACAAGAACAACTCGAACACAGTATTGGTGAATACCAAGCTGGCTTTCGCCCTCACCGATCCTTTGCAGAACAAATTTTCAATTTGAAGACAACACTAAAATACAAAGCAGTCAGAAACAGCCCGATCATTTGTTCCTTTGTTGATTTCACAAAGGCTTATGATTCAATCGATAGGCAATCTCTCTTTATTATCCTTGAGGAGCTAGGACTCGATCCGAAAACCCTAAACCTTATCAAAGAAACGCTCACAAACACAACTTCTAAGATAAAATTCCTGGGTGAAATATCAGAGCCCTTCCTGATCAAAACCGGCGTCAGACAAGATGACGGCTTGTCTCCACTCCTCTTCAACCTTGTCTTAGACAAAGTCATCCGAGAATGGGAAAAAGAACTGAAGAATCAAAATTACTGGAAGCCTATACAACTAGGAAGATCTAAAGATGGTATTAAAATTTCATGATTGGCATTTGCAGATGACGTGGCCATTCTAGCAGAAAACGAGACCACAGCAATTAAACAGATAGACATTCTCAAAGAATGCGCCGAAAAAGTTGGGCTACAAATTTCCTTCCAAAAAACCAAATTCATCTGCTCAAAATTTGAAACTCAAAAAACTGACTACAAAATATGGACAAATTGAGAGAGTTCCGTTCTTTAAATACTTAGGCGAGGTCCTAGAACCCACAGGGGGAGAGAAAACTGCACAAAAAGTTCGACTGCAAAAACTGAAAAGAGCATACTGGAAAACCCACAACATCTACAATAAAAAGTGTCTCTCCATTCACTCAAAAATACGACACTACAATACAGTAATCAAGCCCGAAGCACTATATGCCAGCGAAACACTCACACTCCATAGAAAAGGCGACCTGGAAGGCATCCTGAAAGAGGAACGCAAAATTATCAGAAAGATTCTTGGCCCAAAAAGAACGGAAGATGGATACAGGTTACAGTCTCGGAAAACTACAGAAAAATTATCTAACCTCGCCGCAGACATCCGGAAAAGAAGACTAAAATTTTACGGTCATATCCACAGACTCCCAACACCCAGACTCTCCCACAAAATTTTAATATACATTGAAAAATTGAAAACCATACCCTGGATACAAGAAACCAAAACAGATCTAGCAAATGCACAAATAAATTCTTCAGAAGTTATAAACAGAAATGTATACAGGCAAAAAATCAATAGTTGGAAAGTACAACCCGAGAATGAAGTTTGCAAGAGACAGGGGACAAAATGGACAGAGGAAAGAAAGAGAATTAATGGGGAAAGAATGAGAGAAGTTTGGAGAATTAAAAAATTGAATCGGAAAAGCTTTGCGAGATCCATATGGGTCCAATCGCACATAATAAAATAAAGAATTTTGATATTTCCGAATTTATTTCTTTTAATTTAACGTGGGTTTTCACCAATACTAAATCCCCTATTTCTATTTTTGTAAATTTACCTCTTTTATCATGTTGTTTCCTCCGTGAGTTACTTTTCTAACTGTTCTCTCACTAAGCATTTCTTTTCCATTGTGTCTACTTCTTTTCTGGGTGGATAGTCCATACACTCCTCAACCAAGTACATTTCCCTAATTCCCTTTAAAATTTCATTAGGTGTAAATCCTGTACTCTTGTGTCCCTCATTGTTCATAACATTTTCTATGTCCTGCACATACCTTCCCCAAATGCTATGTTTATCATAGGCATATGTACGACGTAGTCTCCCTATTTCACACATATTTCGTTCCACTGTTTTATCTGCAGCATGGTATGCTGTAATATACTTAACTTCGAGTCCTTGAAACTCCATATTATTTTTCCATTTTTTGATATAAATTGGAGCCCATTGTCTGTTAATATACTGTCAGGTTTCCCAACTTTCAAAAAATAGTCTTTGATCATTTTGTCACACACCAACTTTGCTGTTGCTTTTCTCATTCGGTATAATTTTATGTATTTGGAGAAAATATCTAAGGCGACTCGTCGTCGTCGTCGTCGTCGGCTGATACTCGTATCCGAGTTTTCATTTCTCTCCTGAGATTTCCTTTGTCACGGTTCAGGCGTGTAAGTGTCGTTGATGGCTTAGCAATCCAATCCTAGCGTGGAACAGGCGGCCACAGACATTACAGCTGATGGAAGATGGAGGTCGTGGCTGAGCCTGGAGGAGTTTACGTCTCTGGCGTTTGTCATTCTCCATTCTTCGACGTTCCAGCTCAAAGTTTTGAAGAGCATTTGAGGTAACTGAGCGCCAGCGACTTCGGTCTTCTGCTATTGTGGACCATTTACTCGGATCGATGTTCAAGTTTTTCAGATTTTTCTTGTACTGATCCTTATAACGTTTGAGAGGGGCACCTCGTGGCCTTTTACCTGTGCTCACTTCGCTGTACAGCATTTGGCGTGGAAGTCTGTCATTTTTCATCCGCTGGACATGTCCGACCCATCTGAGTTGATGCCCAATGATAAGAGCTTCCATGCTATGCATTTTTGCTTTCTCTAGAACAGCCGTGTTGGGTATGAAGTCATCCCATTTCAGGTTCATGATATATCTTAGCTTCTGTTGGTTGAAGCGTTCTAGTTTCTTCAGATCGCAGCGGTATAACGTCCAGGTTTCGCAACCATATAGCAGGGTGGAAATGACTACAGCTTTGTACACCATCAGTTTGGTGTACAGTGTTACGTCTTTATTCAGGAAGACACGCTTTGTAAGACGACCAAATGCTACATGTGCAGCACGTAATCTATTCTCCACATCTTTTCCAGATGAGCAGTTGGATGACAGTATGCTTCCCAGGTAGAGGAAATGGTCCACTTGTTCCAAGAGTGTATCATAGATGGATATGCTGAAGTCAGGAACGGAGGAGCCAGGAGTTGGCTGCGCCATCACCTTTGTCTTTGGAATATTGATGGAGAGACCAAATCGTTCGTACGCCCTGCTGAAGGAATCAACTGACAGCTGCAACTCTGCAGGTGAATGAGCTGGAGAGGCATTGTCATCAGCATACTGCAGCTCTGTCACACGAGTGGTACTGGTGAACCTTTTTGAATGGAGTCTGGACTCGTTGAATAATCCTCCATCAAACCTGTACTTTAGTTCTATTCCTGCACTGTTTAAGGCGACTAATATATAACAAAAAAAAAACCTGTGGTTCTGGGTAAGGGACCATAAAAATCTAAAGCCACTATTTCTAATACATCGTTAGGCAAAATTGACTGCATAGGGCCTCTACTCTTCTGATTGGACACTTTAGCTTTTTGGGACAGATCACATGTCTTTATCCTGTCTTTGTCTTGCCATATTTTTAAAATCACAGATCCATTCAATCTCTCTAAACACTTCTTTGGTCCACAATGTCCATAACTTAAATGTACATAGTCAATTAGAGTTATTACGTACTTCTCTGGCCAACACACTCTCCATACATCAGACGTTTCTCCCCTTCTCCTATATAATACTCCTTTATATATACAGTAATACTGTGTCAATTCTCTGTTATTCTTCTGCCTAAATTCGTGTTTTACCATTGCCCAAAACTGATCATCATTCTGTTCTCTCCTCATGTTTTTACATATATTCCTAACTTCCTTTTGATATCTTACCCCTTTAATACAGTGGGTTCTTTTACAACCCTCTACTTCTGTATTGTTATCTGTGGCTGTCATACCAATTGGAAATCTTGATAATTCATCTGCCACTACATTCTGTTCTCCTTTTACATACTTAATTTCAAAGTCAAATTGTTGTAAATACATGATCCACCTATTCAATCGCCTATGCAACAACTTGCATCTCGTCAAAAATGTCAGTGCCTGATGATCACTGTAAATTATCACCTTATCTCCCCATAGAAAATAATAAAACTTCTTAAGAGCCCATATTATAGCCAATGCCTCCATCTCTGCTATCGAATAATTCTTTTCACTTCTGTTTAAAGTTCTACTAGCAAACCATATGTATTTCCTTTCTTCCTGTCCATCGTTGTTTTATACTTGAAAGAAATGGGCGCTTAACCCATATGCACTGATATCTGTCTCTAAGCAAAACGGCAATTTCAAATCTGGGTGACTCAATACATTATATTCACTCAATTTAGCTTTCAAAACTTCAAACGCCTCTTGACACTCTTTCGTCCAAATAAATATCCTTTTTCAACAACTCATTTAGTGCTGGATTATTAAAAGCCTGATCTGATACAAATTTTCTGTAAAATCCACACAACCCCAAAAACGAGTTCACATGCTTCCTACACTTGGGAACTGCGAATTCTTTTATTGCTTGCATTTTTGCTGGGCCTTTCCTAATTCCTTGACTACTAATGAGATATCCCACAAACATGATTTCTCCTTTTACAAATTCTGACTTCTTTAACCTCAGTGTCATTCCTCCTTTCTGTAGCGCCTTACATACTTCATTAAAATTTCACAATGTTTCATCCAACTCTCCATCGCAATTAAAATGTCGTCTACATATACAGTTACTTTCTTACTCAATTCTTTACCTAAGACTTTATCCAGTGCTCTTATAAAATTGACACTGGTATGTTGAGTCCAAATGGTACCACACAATATTGGTAATATTTACCTCCAAATATAAACGATGTATTATCTATGTTCAGCAGCTAATGGCATCTGCCAATACCTAGCTGTTAAATGGAAACTACTCAAATACTGTATCCCATTAAAATTTTGCATTATCTCATCTAAACAATCTGGCTTATAGCATTCTCTTTCAATAATAGTATTCAATTTTCGTGTATCGAGTGCTACTCGAATACCCCCATCTTTTTTCTCCACACACATAATTGGGTTATTATAGTTACTATCACTTCTTTCAATGACTCCTAACTTCTCCATTCTCTCTAGTTCCTCAGCGACTGCTGCTCTCTTAGCTAGCGGTATCTTGAACGGTTTCTTATAAAATGGTTCATGTGTTTTCACATGCAATCTACATTCAAAATTTTCTATTCTTCCCAATTCTTCCGAAAAAGTTCTCCCATTATTGGCTAATATCTAGTATAATTCTTCTTTCTGTTCTTCATTAATAGTCTGAATACTTTCTACTTTCTCCCTCATCTGTTCTCGCTTATTTATTACCTCTTGATCGTCCTTTAACCAAAAGTTATCTGCATTTTCTTCATCATAATAGTTTCCATATGATAAGTCTACTGTTTGTAGACAGCCTAACTGGTCACTTTCACTTATCACTTGTCCTACGAATTTAACTCATTTCTCTTCATCTGCTTTTTTAACTATCATCTGCCCTTGAGCACAATCTATAATTATATGGTTGTCGTTCATCCAATTGCCTCCCAAAAGTATGTTGACACTTAAGTTTGGTGTCACCAGAAATACACTTTCAAAATTCACATTGCCAGTTTTAAAACACAAAAACGCCTGTATTTTATTAGGTTCACTTAATTTACCTGTAGCACTGATAATTTTCATTCCTGATTCTGACATATCAGCTATCTCATTCCTCTCCTTCAAATGTTTCCAGAGTACTTCTGATATGCCTGTTACTTCACTTCTCCTACCCAACAACCTACTTTCCTGAACCCCATATAACTCTACATTTATTAACAGTAGCCTTTTATTTTCAGTTGGCTCTATCTAAGGTTCGTTAAGTCATGTTCTACGGCTTCGTGAGTCTAATCCGCTGTCATTCCCTGTCTTGTCTGGAGGTTTTTTTCTCCTCCCCTGTCTGTACTGTCTTTGCTACCTATCTGTTTTAATTCATCTGACTCGAATTTTATTGTCTTATCTGGCGATTCCTTCCTCCCTCTTCATATAATTCCTTTGCTGTTCTTGTTTTGTCCTCGTCACTTGAAAATACTACTCCTACACCTTCCGCCTCCTCTACTTCTTTATTTGTATCGTTCTCACTATTTGCTACACTCTGTGTGTTTTTCTTTACTAAAAATGTATGTGTTTCACCAATTCTATTAACTCTTCTCCCTCATGAGTTGCTAAGCTAACTTCAACCCTTTTGGTTTCCTGATTTATTATTAGGGATCTTTCACTATTCCTGAAGTTTGAGTTTGCCTCTGTAAAACTGTCCTTTACTACTTCTACCTCGTTTTCCTTTAATATTTCATGCAATTGTTCTTTCTCGTGTACCGCCTCATCTAACTTTTCGTTAAGTTCCTGTCCTTTATCAACTTCTATTATTTCTTTTTCATTACTCACAATACTGCTATCACTGCTACTAAGATCACTGTAACTAGTTATTTCGTCGTCTTCTTTGCTATTTAATTCATTACTACCTTTCAACATTTTCTTCAATAACTTCAATGTCTACCTGACATCTATCTTTCATTTTCTCCTCTCTATTCCTAAT
The DNA here is from genome assembly GCF_023864345.2 of Schistocerca serialis cubense. Taxonomy (NCBI): domain Eukaryota; kingdom Metazoa; phylum Arthropoda; class Insecta; order Orthoptera; family Acrididae; genus Schistocerca; species Schistocerca serialis. The sequence goes on from NC_064638.1 coordinate 495,952,699, forward strand.
ATCCTCACCTTTTTCTACTGCATATTCTATGACTTCCACTCCTAACCGATGTAAATCCCTTGACCAGTGACCATAACTTTCATTTTCGTCAGCATTGCTCATTCTTTCTCTTATTATACTAGCTACCTCTCCATTCACTTTACCACCCTTTTTACTGGAACTAATTACCCCCTCTTTTGGTACACTTGATTCTACAAACCCATTAATATTTTCTTCCTGGCATTGTTCATTTGCCACATCATCATCTACTTCAACCTGATACCTAATTCTCCACTTCTTGTATAGGTTCAACTCTTTTTCCCTGATACTTATTGGTAATATTTGTACCCATTTTAACTTAGAATCCCATTCCTTTTTGCCCTACTGCTTTATGTCTTTTTCACACCATGCATAATACACACTATCTCTATCCTTTATGCCTTCATTAATTTTTTTGTTTTTGCTGGTTTACTTTGTGTCTAAACTGGGGCCTCTCCCTATCACCCACTACAGCTTGGCCCTTCACTGTTGCGGCCCTTCGTTTTTCGATTCACTATTTTGGTAACGAGGTCTGGCATGATTACTACCTTTATTCCCTTGACCTCTTCCCCCTCTTCCTCCCATCACTCTAACATTATAATTCCCTACATTATTATTATTGTTGTTATAATTTTGGTTGTAGTTGATTCTGTTATTATTTCTGTTTTGGTTTTGGAAACAGCTTTCATTCGCCCTATTCCAAACATCCACTTCTCCTACTCATCTCAAGAATGTAGTTTGGTTACAATCGCCTAAGCTCACATACCCTTGAACACTCCATGGTAGCTTATGGTGAAACACATGCAACAGATGTTCTTCTGTCACTAAACCTTTAACATGTTCCACCTTCCTACATAAATCCTCACAATATGTCTGCATACTTCTATCTTTAGTATATCGATATGACAGTGCATTTAAAAATTATTGGTGTACTTCACTCTGTTTACTGTTTGACCAAAACTCTTCCTCGAATTTTGTCAAAAACTTGTCCAACGTCTTATAATTCTCACTTGCCTTGACAGCCCAATTCCTGGCATCTCCTACCAATTTGGTTTCCACTATTACAATTCTATTCTTTTCAAACATTTCTTTGGGAATCAACTTCTTACAGGTGTTAATAAACGTCATAGGGTGGATGCTGCCTTTTGGATCAGATTTGTCCAACTCAGCTCCTATTTGATTTCTGCATCCTCTCCTAGTGGTAAAATGGTTTGTAAACCTTTCACACTCTCCAACCCTTCAATATGTTCAACAATACTGGCTGTGGTCATCTGTAATGCCTCTATATCTTTCACATTAAACTCTGTGACTTCACGTTCAACCTGCTCTTGTATCGCTTCGGTATTGTCTTTACAAATTTTGTCTACTTTTTTAGTAATGGTTTCATGGCCTTGAGCTATTTTATCTACTTTCTTGCCAATATCTACAATTTCACCTTCATAAGCAGTTATTCTGTCTTCCACAGTTGATACTCTACTTTCGACTTCAGTGAATTTAGCTCGGAATGCCTCTACTAACTTCTTATTTTCCTCATTAATTCATTTCACTAGTGCTTGGCCTAATGTAACATTCTCCTTATTTACTTGTTTTTTAATTTCTTTTATTGATTTATCCAACCCTGCTTGCACTGATTTATTTTGATCTTCCATTGATTGGTTTAACCTATCTTGCATTTTCTCCATTGATGTATTTACTTTAAAACCCTTAGTTATCATCTCCATCATTGCCGCTAAATCGCTACATGCGTTCTCATCAGATCCCGTCGTTGTATTCAGACCACTGTCTTTGCTCATAAGCAGATCTTCCGACCCTCTTTGACCTCCCTCTTCTATTTCGTGGGTGAATTCACTTTCGTCTAACTTCCGAAGTCGGAGTGTTTCATCTCCATTGGTACTTCTGATCTTGGGCGTACTAATTTGGGGACCTGTATCACCTATTTCTTTGGCCTTCTCCGACCTTTCAAACAACCCGGCGTCTAACGCACCCTCTTTCGGCTGGTAACCCATCTTGAATTTACTATATCAGTGACCACTCGATTACTTCTCCATCCAAAGATTTTTAAGTTTGCGGACACTAATTTCCTAAAATTAAAGTCCTGGGCTTACGGTCGGCATGTGTGGTGGTGGTGCCCTCCCCAGGATTATTTCATCAGTACAGCTTAATTATTATTTTTACTCATTTACTTATTATCTATTTTCATTACACACTATTTACATTTTCAAAGGGGGAGTACTGTCCCCAGGTATGGCTACCAGTACCGTTACTCTTTTAAGGCGCTAGATGCCTCTCACTGGCTGTCTCCATTTCCTGCTCCCCTATCTCGACTTTATTTTATGTTAATACTACCAGTTGGCGTCACCTTTTTGCTGCTAGATGCATCGCGCTGGCTGCCTCCAGCTATCGGATTGTAGCGTCACACACTCACCGAGAAGAGACGGCGTCTGGGCAGCGCATCGGCCCACACACCGTCCTAGCGCCAGCACACTGCAAAACCGCGCGCCGTACAGCGCCACCGGGCACAAGCAAACGCATGTAACCAGAACTGTCACCGCCCATCCCTGTAACTTTAGTTGTTGCCCGTGGTTTCTCTTTTGCAATTTACTGATTTATACTTCTTACAGCTTTGTACTTTCAATGTTTCCACAACCTGACTCACAATATGTAATGACGCTTCATGCAGTTCTAGGTCCTCTACATAATTCCACTTCTGTAATATTACGATCTTTATGTCTTTCATTGTTTATACATCCATTGTTCTAAGCCCATACTTTTAACATTTTTCTCATAGAATTTTGTTTTATACTCTCATAGTGACAACTTATGACTTTATACATCCAAAGTTTCACAATTTGAATATCTTCACTTGCTTATTCAGTTTTCGATACTTTATTTTCAGTTTAAAATCTACTATTTTACCTCACTTTTATAGTTTTATGCGTCCATTATGGTATCTTAATAGAAGGTTTTTATAATACTGAATTTTTTTTCAATTCAGTGTAAGAATCCATAACATCCATAGTGATCGGAACACGTAATCGAATTAAAAAAAAGCGCGCTACTGAGACAGGACAATAAATTAGAAATTTCTTAAATATCTAATCGAAAATTATCTTCATGATCCCTATGAAAGCGATTGTAAGATGTTGTAGTATATTCCTACACTCATTATTCTCAACTCATTATTCTAAGCCGGTTCTTTACACTGTGTTAGTAGACTTTCTCAGGATAGTTTCTACCTATCTTCAAGAATTTTCCAGTTCAGTTTTTACATCAATGAGACACTCTCCCATGGATCAAACAAATCTCTGACCATTACTGCCGCCCTTCTCTGTATATGTTCAATATCCCCTGCTAGACTAAGTCCCACACACTTGAGTAGTATTCAAGCATGGGTCACATGAGTAATCTGTAAGCAATATCCTTTGTAGACTGACTACAAACTCCAACCAATAAACCAAAGTCTGCTGCCTGCTTAATCCATTATTGAGCCTGTGTGATTGTCGAGTTTGATGTCACTACTAAGTGTTACTGATTCAAACTATGACTCACTGACATTATATTCATAGGATACTATTTTTTTTTCATTTTGCGAAGTTCACAGTTTTACATTTATGAACTTTTAAAACAAGTTGCCAATTTTTGCACCGCTTTGAAATCCTATCAAAGACTGACTGAATCTTTTTGCCGCTTCGATCAGACTGAATTCCAGTGTAGACCATTACATCACCTGCGAAAAATCCAAAGTCACTATTAATATTGTCTGCAAGGCCAATAACATGCAACAGGAACAGAAAGAGACTCTACACACTACCCTGCGGTACAACCGAAATTACACCACTGGCCATTAAAATTGCTACACTACGAATATGACGTGCTACAGAAGCGAAATTTAACCGACAGGAAGAAGATTCTGTGATATGCAAATAATTAGCTTTTCAGAGCATTCACACAAGTTTGGCGCCGGTGGCAACACCTACAACGTGCTGGCATGAGGAAAGTTTCCAACCCATTTCCCATAGCCGGCCGCAGTGGCCGTGCGGTTAAAGGCGCTGCAGTCTGGAACCGCAAGACCGTTACGGTCGCAGGTTCGAATCCTGCCTCGGGCATGGATGTTTGTGATGTCCTTAGGTTGGTTAGGTTTAACTAGTTCTAAGTTCTAGGGGACCAATGACCTCAGCAGTTGAGTCCCATTGTACTCAGAGCCATTTGAACCATTTTTGAACCATTTCTCATACACAAACAGCAGTTGACCGGCGTTGCCTGGTGAAACGTTGTTGTGACGCCTCGTGTAAGGAGGAGAAATGCGTACTATCACGTTTCCGACTTTCATAAAGGTCGCTTTGTAGCCTATCACGATGGCGGTTTATCGTATCACGACATTGCTGCTCGCGTTGGTCGAGATCCAATGACTGTAAGCAGAATATGGAATCGGTGGATTCAGGAGGGTAATACGGACCGCCGTGCTGGATCCCAACGGCCTGGTATCACTAGCAGTCCAGATGACAGGCATCTTATCCGCATATCTGTAACGGATCGTGCAGCCACGTCTCGATCCCTGAGTCATCAGATGGGGACGTTGGCAAGACATCAACCATATGCACGAACAGCTCGACGACGTTTGCAGCAGCATGGACTATCAGCTCGGAGACCATGGCTCCGGTTACCCTTGACGCTGCATCATATACAGGAGCGCCTGCGATGGTGTACTCAACGACGAACCTGGGTGCACGAATTGCAAAACGTTATTTTTCGGATGAATCCAGGTTGTCTTTACAGCATCATGATGGTCGCATCCGTGTTTGGCGACATCGCGGTGAACGCACATTGGAAGCGTGTATTCGTCATCTCCATACTGGGGTATCAGCTGATGTGATGGTATGGGATGGCATTGGTTACACGTCTCTGTCACCTCTTGTTCGCATTGACGGCACTTTTAACAGTGGACGTTACATTTCAGATGTGCTACGACCCGTGGCTCTACCCTTCATTCGATCCCTGCGAAACCCTACATTTCAGTAGGATAGTGCACTACCACATGTTCAGGTCCTGTACGGGCCTTTCTGGATACAGAAAATATTCGACTGCTGCCCTGCCAGCGCATTCTCCAGATCTCTCACCAATTGAAAAAGTCTAGTCAATGGCGGCCGAGCAACTGGCTCGTCACAGTACGCTAGTCACTACTCTTGATGAACTGTGGTATCGTGTTGAAGCTGCATGTGCAGCTGTACCTGTACACGCCATCCAAGCTCTGTTCGACTCAATGCCCAGGCATATCAAGGTGTGATTGTTCTGGGTACTGATTTCTCAGGATCTATGCACCCAAATTGCGTGAAAATGTAATGACATGTCAGTTCTAGTATATTTGTTCAATGAATACCTGTCTATCATCTGCATTTCTTCTTGGTGTAGCAATTTTAAGGGCCAGTAGTGTATTTCCACATATTTCGATGCATATTTCGAGTAGTCTGGTACTGAGCTAAGGCCTTTTCAGAAATCGAGAAATACTGTGTCTATCTGAATGACTTGATCCATGGCTCTCAAGATACCATGGGAGAAAACTGCGATTTGGATTTCATATGATGCATGTTTTCGAAATCCATGGTGATTAGCATGGAAGAGCTCGTTCTGTCTGAGATACCACATTATGTGTGAGTGCAGAATATGTTCTAGGATTCTACAGCAAATGAATGTCAAGGACACTGGACAGTAGTCAGATGCGACCTGGCTTTCTTCCAAGTACTGGGCAAAGTTTTCCGATCGAAGAAATTATGATCGATTATGACCAACAAAGAGGCTAACTCACCAACAAATTGGCTACATAACCTGATTGGGATTCCATCAGGTCTTGCTGCTTTGTCAAGTTTTAAAGATTTCAACTGTTTCTCAACATCACTTTCGTTTTCAGTGGTACAAAAATTAAACTGGGGCAGTACTCCTTAGTTCTTCTTTGTAAACGAACATTTGAAAATGGAGTTAAGCATATATGCTTTTACTTTGCTGCTCTCAATTTCAGTTCCTGTCTTGTCCACGAGTGAATGGGCATTAACGTTGGTGTCACAAACTGCTTTTACATACGACCTGAATTGCTTTGGGTTTTGTGAAAGATGTTTTGACAGTTTTCTTTGCTATTCACTGTTGCTATAACTGTAGCTGTCTCATGGTCAATGATACCAGTTTCGATGTGGACTTCCTACAGAGAACAGGTCTGTTTGTTGCACTTAGAGCTCATATACTCCCATCATGAGTTCCAAATTATCTGTTCTAGGAAAGCATTTAGTAATGTTTCACAGGATGTCTTGTCACACTTACCACTAACAAAACTAAAATTATCCCAATTAATTGTTGGATCTCCTCCAATGACTGCAGTATGATTAGGGGAACTTATGTGCAACGTAAGTATGGTTTTCTCTAAAGTTTTTAGTTACGTCAGGAGATAAGTCTTGTACGCAACACAAGGATTCAATTACAATTTAATCCTCACCACTATTATTAAGTCTTACCTAAATAACGTCACGTGCAGCTCAGTTTTTATCTCAGTAGTTTCAACTTGCTTGTCTACAGCAACTAAAACACCACCTCCATTTGCGATTTCCCTGTCCTTTCGATATTTGGTTAAATTTTTCCCAACCTATCAACTTCAGGTACCCCTCAGGGAAATGGCAGAAAAGTACAGGAAAGTGTCTGTTACGTATGAGGCGGAACTATGGGCCTCATGGAAAAAGGGTGACCCGGCTGAGTCACGCAGTTTGACTCTTAGTCTCATCACGAGGTGTGGTCATTAATTGTTCGCGTTGATCACGTAGGCTGACGTGAGGATCAATGAACTATACTTGACGGGATGTATCTGGAACATCTTAAGTGATTAGAAAGTTAGTAGACAGGAATACCATTAAATATTTAGGTTTAATTCAGCATCAGCGGTGAACGTCGATCTTGACGTTGTACAACAATATTTACAAGTGCAGTTATAGACTGAACTGCGAATACTTCTTTACAATTCTGATTGCTTCACACATATAGATCAATTGTCAATGCATAAACTGTATGTGGCACCTGGCTAGGTCATAGCTACTGACTTAGCTGAAGGCTATGCTAACTAACGTCTCAGCAAATGAGATCTCTGAAGCTGTAACAAGTGAACCATTCCTACTAAAGTCGGCTGTAGAACTGGCCAGTGCGCTAGCTTGTCTCGTAAGACCAGCCGAGTGGCGGCGCTCGGTCTGCTATCGTCGACAGTGGCGACTCGCGGGTCCGATGTGTACTGACGGACCGCGGCCGATTTGAAGCCTACAACCCAGCAAGTGTGGTTCCTTGCGGTGACACCACAGTATCTGTGCCTGTTATTATATGAGCTTCAGTGTTTTTAGGAATGCTTAAAATTCTGGTACTTCGTTGCAAATTATTTGGCAATTCACTACTAGAATATTAATAGTTCCCCTGTAGGAGGTATTTCTTTGGATTTTACAGTGGCAGTAATGGGTTTCCTACGGCTGTCGTTATATGGATTGGGTGGAGAGGCAACTAATGTAAAAAACACTCGTGTGCACACCACCCACAGTAGCTACTTGGGTAGCTGCCTCTGGTATGTACTGCACACCTAACCCATTTAGTGGGACCCCACAACTCTCAACCCTATGACATAACTCTAGAAAGTAACAACCTAGCTTGTCAGAAAACCTCTGGAGCCTCTGGCTCAAGTCTTCCACTGGACTCAGAAACAGAGGGCCATGACCCGTTGTGGTGACAGTGCCGCACATTGTGAGCTTCATTGAAACTCTGTGTGCAAGGCTGGTATTGTCAGTCTTCTCTGCTAGTTTCCAGAATGATCCAAGTGTGACTTGGAGCCCAGACAGGCATCATTTGTTGCAACGTGCACCACAGTCTGCGGTTGGTTGCACCCTGTTCCCCCGCTGGATGCCAGAATAACCTCTTCAGCACGCTGAATGAGGCCTCCACCGATACACATTGAGTGCGTTTGGTGTTCCTTCCTGTACTTTTCTGCCGTTTCCCTGAGGGGTACCGTTATTCACCATACATTTTAACTGCCAACAATTAATAGACTCCTACCGTATTGAATTCACTGGCCCGTGACACTGGACATAGCATGTTTCCTGTCGGATGAAACGAGTCCTATTGGCAAAGTTTCGGTTTCAGTGGAAGAGAGAACCCTGAACCTGCAGATCAGTCTAATATTTGCAACATCCTGAGTTCTCCCTCATCCCTGTCTCCCTTGTACAGAATGCCAAGAGCCACCAATTACATGCCTTTCACAATCAACTGGATGAATAACAATGGGTTTTGTATTTACTGCCGGAAGACACAGGTGAGGACAGTGCCTGAGTTACTTTTGGTATCTGCAGTACATAACTCTTGATAGCCCTCCCAACCCACCAGTTTACAGTAGCTTCTAACTGCTTGCCAGCAATCAGGGCAGTTACTAATTAGTAACCAATTCATCCCCTGCCCAAGAAGAGCAAACACGGTGGGGCTGCGATATGCCTAATGCAATATTTTACATAACAGTAGATAAATAACTTACACTATGTACAGTATTTTACAGAACACAAAACAAATCACTTTATACTATGCTAACTGATTCTCCTTATGAATCTGATACGTGGCAAGTATCACCAGCAGCCTTTTGGAACCGAAGTGATTTACAGACAAACATAAGATATCTTTTATGGCAGCAGAAAACTTTATACAAGTTTTAGAGTTTCTCTGAAACTTTCTGCAGGTTATAGTCACAAGCAAAATTCGACAGTAGTTTTATTTTAGCATAAATGCAGGCAATATACTCTCTTGTTAGATGAGCGAACCATGTGACACAATATGTTTCTTATTTACAATAAGCCCCAACCATAAATCACAAACAATGATTAATTATGAAACAAGTTATGCAAAACACTCCTAATTTACAAAAATCTTTGCAAGCATCTGAAATTTCTCAAAAATATACTTTTCCATGCAAATGTATAACGAAATTTGGGAACCGTTAACTGTGAACAAGAATACTGTGACCAAAGCACAGTTAAGTTTACAGCTGGCAATGTAATGCTTCAATTCACAACACATCAAGTTCCTGAAAAGCACAGGTTATGTTTACAGTTGACAGTTTAATACTACACAATATATTATGACTCCATCACGAGTTTTGATAAAATCAGCACAAAAAAACACACTTACATTTTATGTCAAGTTTTGTACCAAGTTTTGTAAAGGAATTTATGAGATACACATGATATTACTCCAAGAGAAAGGAAATGCCGAGAGTTGACTTCCGTATGTAAATCTAAGTAAAGAAACGTGCGAATTGCACGGATTTTACCGCTTAGTTATTTTTGTGTTCAATTTTACACTAGGGAAAGGTTCCAAAGATGAATCATGCAACTTCAGTACGTCTCACAAAAACTAAGTGGAATGCTATGGCAGCTGATCAGAGGAGACAAAAAAGATGGGGCCTACTCACTTTTCTGCATTAGAAGTAGTAGTAGTTGTAGCTATAATTATTTGTACAGTAAAACTCTATGCACTTCTCTCAGTGAGCACGAAATTCGTTAGCTTCTTGAGTAATTTCTTCTAAACCGCCATCACTAGACAGCAAATCACAGTGCGAAAGTTTAACGCTAACCTGAAGCAGACAGAGGTGCGAAGCATATTGCCAGGAGGCCAGACATTTTCCAGGCCGTCTCTGAAAGCTCGGTTGCCATGGTAACTGTTACGTCGCTACTAGAAACTGGAGAGGAGATACGGGCTGCCTTCACCATCCTGCGGCGTGTCTCCGTGCCACAGAAGGTCAGTCGCCTTGGTGTCCCCTCCATGTGTTGCCCTTAATTCAGAATTGATAATGCCCTACATTGCACAAGTACTGATGTAACACTTTCGAGTAATATCATCATTACTGCCTTGCAGGAGCAAGGACGTGGCCAATGGGAGGATCTGGGGGGGATCTGCCCCCCCCCCCCAAAAAATCACATAAATGAAATTACACATAACCATTGGCTAGGAGTGAAATTGAAAAGCCGGACGGTGTGGCCGAATGGTTCTAGGTGCTTCAGTCTGGAGGCGTGCGACCGCTACGGTCCCAGGTTCGATTCCTGCCTCGGGCATGGATGAGTGTGATGTGCTTACGTTAGTTAGGTTTAAGTAGTTCTAAGTTCTAGGGGACTGATGACCTCAGATGTTAAGTTCCATAGTGCTCAGAGCCATTTGAACCATTTGAAATTGAAAAATATTTTTATTTTCAATCACACGACGAAAATCAACAAGCTCATCAATCCGTTCTTCCTTGCAGTTAAATTTAATGTGAGATGTGCTGTTTGTTGTGTGCTGTTGTGATAATTTCTAACTAGCGATAATTTTGTAGCAAGAAAGAGGAAGAAAACCGGGTTTGATTCGTATACCAGAGTTTCAGTAAGTGTAGAATTTTTATGCACTACTATAACAGCCTTATTACCTATCTACAGTAGTAATGTTAGCACTTGAGTCTTTAGTTGTAGACTAGTAGAACTTTGCTGTTGAGGTATTTCAGTGTTTCAAAATGCAGCGGAACGAAATACATCATTAGAAATAGCACTAAATTGAAATCAGTGCGTCAAAATACATTTGGTTTTGCCCGTGACGTCCAAACGTCGCGTCGAACACAAATTATCGCCCAGATGGCGATGGCTGCATGTCTTTAAAAAATTGAACAAAATTCTATCATTTGTAACCCAAACGGCAAAATATTACCTATGTGGCCACGTGTGTGGCACTCAATTAAGAAAACTATTTCTGATGTGGAATAGAGTGCAGGGGTTTGTGCAGAGCGAGAGGGGTGCGCGATGACAGCACGTTCTATATTTCGTTCGTTGCTAAAAGATTTTTTCAGCAGGCTGCTTGAATTCGTCACAGTCGACTGCACCTTTGATCCCCCCCCCCCCCCCCCCCCCCTTGCTGCCAGCACCATCACCTTTCGTCTGAAATCTATCTACGCCCATGTAAAACTGTAATAGCTGTGCCTCGAATTCCATGCACAATTAAATCTTAAAATATGCATCCATTTATGACAGTCAAATTATCAAATATGCACAATTAAAGGAAAATCATGGAATATCAGAATGCCATCTCTTTTTATGATGCATTTTATTTTATTTCAAAAAAAAATGTACACCAGTTAACCATAATGTCCACTCACTGGGGTAGCTGTGCGCATTGAGGCGCTGAGCTGTGTTGAGACGAATCAGTAGATTCGAGAGGCGAGTTGGTTTTCTGTGACTTCTTTCTCTTTTCAGTTTAGACAAATGCTGATATTGGGCCCTTACCATGGGCCGCAGCCAATTCCTTCCGAATTCCTTACTTTCCTGAAAGATTCCAATTCCCTTAAAGATGCACCCTCTATGCTTAAATGAATAGAGCTGTATCAAAGGATCCAAACACCTCTTCGCAGACCGCCGATACGAAAAGTCATATGATAACTAAGTAATAATCCACATTCTCTTTATTTAGGCTCAAACATTTAACTGCCGGTTGTTCTGTAATGCAGAAAATGATCTTCCTACATTGCACGAAGTGACAGAGGCATACTTAAAAGAGGAAATTTGGGGTAGTATAAAGTAGAATAAATCCAAATTCCTTGCATTTTCACCACCAGGAATTTTCCTACCTTCTCTGGCGAACGAAACGCTGTCAGTTCTGTTTATTCCAACAGCCCTGTCGGTAATAATGACAGTGTCTCAAACAATCCACACTCACCCATTCCTGATCACTTACTTGCACAAATCGGGATTGAAACAAGTAGTGCGTAAAATAGTCTTGGTGGCTGAGGGGAGGAGGGGGGGGGGGGGGGACTGTGGAGCATGACTGCTTCTTAGTGGTTTGCCAAAATACAGCACTCCTAAATAATATCGAGATTACATATCTGTGTGGTGAGAATTCCTAGATCATAGATCATTGACGAATAAAATAGTTTGTCGTTCATTTTGGAAGCTCCATATTCCTTTGGCACCACGAAGGAATTATGCGAATTGCACGGAAATCACTAGATGTGATAAACATGTACAGACAAATAAATGATTATAATTTAAGAAGAATTGGATGAATTATTCCAGAGAAAGAGTTTCACAAATTGGGAAAGTCAATAACGAGTTTTTCTACATACGTCCCTTGGTCAAGCAGTTACTCAGCTTGACAGACTGACAGAGGAATATCGTGTCAAAGTAGGTCCGCTTGAATGTCAACCGAGCTGGTTGGAGGACCTTGCCCATAATGCTTCAAATGTTCTTAACAGTGGTGGTGGGGAGGGGGGGGGGGGGTGAGAGAGAACCGGCGAACTTGCTGGCCAATGTAGGGTTGGCCATGTGTGGGCGGGCACTAATTTGCTGAAGTGTAAGCCCAGGATGGGTTGTCGTGAAGGGCAACAAAACCTGGCAAAGTGATGCTGCTATGAAAATAAATGGCACCCCAGATCATTGCTCCTGGTTGTCGGGCTGTATGGCTGGCGACTCTCAGGTTGATATCCCACTGCCGTCCGGTGCGTCTCCAGACACTGGTCATCAAGGCACAGTTCGAAGCGGACTCATCACTGAAGACAATTCTACTCCATTCAATGAGATTCCAGCCGAAAATCTCTCTGGAGATTCCATAAAATATGGAGTTTCCACAACGAACGATTTATTGTTTATTTCTCGTTCGATCTGCCAAATACGTTTTACAAAGAACAGATAAGATTAATGTAAATCACAATAAACGTTTGGAACTTACAATATGGAAACAAATTATATCAGTAATTACATTACAGTTATGTCAGGGAAACTACATTATTACATTAAATGGAACAAAAATCACAAATTGAAGACAATTAATTACATAGAAACATTAAGATTACGGAGCCATTTCCTGGCATTGTCCGTTAACTTGTGGAGCGACATCAGAGAGCCGTCTCTAAAGCCATGAATGTTACAAACCAGAAGATGGTCAATTGTTTTTACCTCGTCACAGTCACAACACGAATCGTCTGTATAGCCCCATTTGGTTGTTTGCTGTTGCATGGTCCAACTCCCGTGCGAAACCTGTTTAGAGCCGACCAGTGTTTCCTGTTGAGATTGAAGCCTTCAACCCTTTGGTTGGGTCGTGGATTAGGTGATGGTTTTCCACGACGACTCTTCTCAGACCCTGCTATGCATTCTTCCATTCAGCATCGAGACCCTCTGTGCCCAATGTTCTGCTCCAGACGATAGGTTTGCTGGACTTGAGTCTTGTGGGTCCTCCCATGTCGGCATGTATGGGTAGCCTTGAGTTTGCTTCAATTTTTTCTACTATGTCTGGGTTGCTTTCTCTCTACGTATGGAAGCAGGAGCAATGTTTGCCAGCACCGGAAGCCACTCAACAGGGGTTGGCCTGAGAGTGCCGGTGATGGTTCTCAGAGTGGCATTTAGTTGTACAACCTGCGGGCTTCTGCTCCAGACTGGGGCACAGTATTCTGCAGCGTTATAAACCAGTGCCAGTGCAGCAATTCGTAGAGTGGCAGCATCACAACCCCAAGTGGTGCCTGCCAGTCTGTTGAGCAGGTTATTTCTCGTCTTTAGCTTTTGGGCAATATCAGTTATGTGTTGTCTGAAAGTCATGCTGCGATCTAGCTTAATACCGAGATATTTTGGGAAATTCTGGTGGCTGGCAGCTTTACCATTTATAACCAGGCGCAGTTCCCTTCTCGCTTCCTTGTTGTTTAGATGCATGACTGTTCTTACTTTTTTGTCACATTGATTTTTAGATGCCATGTGTCATAGCATTTTTTCAGTGTAGCTAGATCTTCATTTAGTGTTGATTCCAGGTTTTCAAACGAGTTACTTTGCGCTGTAATAGCTAAATCATCTGTGTAGGCAAATTTACGTGAGTGCAGATCAGGCAAATCTGCTATATAGATGTTGAAGAGCCAGGGAGCTAAGACTGATCCTTGTGGAAGACCATTTTTTAGGGTATGGCACTTGCTGGTTTCACCATTTAATTTGACCCTGAACTTCCTTTCGCTCAGCATGTTGTTCATGAGCTTCAACGTTGTTTTGTATTTGACCATTTTTGCCAGTTTTAACATGAGACCATTTAGCCATACAGTGTCGTACGCTGATGCCAGGTCAATGAGGACTATCCCTGTTTTCTTCTTTTCCTGAAAGCTTCGTTCAATGTGTGTGGTAAATGCCAGCACCTGGTCACAGCAGCTTCTTCCTTGTCCAAAACCTGCTTGCTCCACTGGTAGTTGTTCCTCCAGTTCTGGTTTAAGTCTTTCCAACAGTATCCTTTCAAACGGTTTGTAGGTTATGCACAGTAATGAGATTGGCCTGAAGTTCCCTGCGTCAGTTCCACTCTTCCCTGGTTTAAGTATGGCAATGATTTTGGCTGTTTTCCATTCTCTGGAGATTTCATAGGTTTCCATTATTCTCGCGAATTGTTTGCATAGCCATTTCAGCTCTTTTGGTCCAAGATTTTTCAAAAATTCTGGGAGGATATTGTCTGGTCCAGCTGCCAACGATAAACCATTTTATTCGACAATGATCTCGGAGTTGTCATCAAGCAGAGATATAACCTTGTTACCTAGGAGTGCTATATTTCGGCAAACCACTAAGAAGTAGTCATGCTCCAATGCCCCCTCAATCCACAAAGCTATTTTACACTCTTTTTGTTGCAAACCGGGTTTGAGCAAGTAAGTTATTAGGAATGGATGCGTGGGGATTGTTTGGGACACCGTCATTATTGCCGATAGTGCTATTGGAATAAACTGATCTGATATCGTTTTCTTCGACAGAGAATCTAGAACAATTTCTGGTGGCGAAATTACAAGGTATCTGGTATTATTGATCTTCATGCTATCCCAAATTTCCTCATTTAAGTATGCTTCTGTCACTTCTTGCAATGTAGAAAAATCATTTTCTGCATTACAGAACGTCCCAGGAGATAAAAATGTGGGCCTAAATAAGGGGAATGTGGATTATTATTTAGTTAGTATATGACTTTTCATATCGGAAATATCCGAAGAGGTGTTTGTTCCTTTGATACAGCTCTTTTCATTTAAGCAGAGCGGCTACATCTTTAAGAGAATTGGGGTCTCTAGCGAAAGTAAGGAATTCGGAAGGAATTGGCTGTGGCCCATAGTAAGGGACCAATATCAGCATTTGTCTAAATTGAAAATGGGAAAGAAATCACAAAAAACCATATCAAAGTTGATGGCGGATGGATTCAAACCAACTCGCCTCTCGAATCCAGAGATTCGCCTAAACTCAGCACCTCATTGCAAGAGCTATCCCAGTGGGTGGAGGATTTGGAAAACTGTTTGTTGTGTATTTAAAAAAAAAAAAATCAAATGCATCACAACAAAAGATGGGATTATGATATTCCATTTCTTCTTTAATTGTGCATGGTTAATCATTTGATTGTGCATAAATGCATGTACAGTGTACTTTAGGGCTGAATTGTGTATGTAATTTAATATTATAAGGGCGTAACTAGATTTAATATTTAATGTCTAAATTTAGTATTTCAGAGCTCCTTAATGAACATCACAAACTGATGAAATCAGACACAACAATGAAGTGAAAGATGCGAGAGGTCACGAAAATTCTAATTGATGTCGCAAGTGTTAAGTAAGATGGGGTTAGATTCAGAGGTCATGATGAGACAGGAGATTTCTTGAATCCAGGAAATTCAGTGCCATTTCGAAAAGTGTGCCGAACAGAAACGAAGCTTTGAAAGCACACTGGGAGAAAATTGGCTCTTTCTGCGGATTTTCAGAATCTCTACAGAACGAGCTGATTGAAAGTGTAAGTGAGTCGCTTTGCGAATATATAATTTTGGAAAGAGTCTTATGCTGCATTGTGAACGAAACAACAGACGTTTTGGGAACCACAATTTTCAATTGGTGATTTGTTGTGCGGCTAGTGTACGGCAAAGGCGACATTTAGAAGTATTTTCATCACGGTTTTCTTAATGTTAGTAATGCTGCTTTATGCACTGTGTTTTAGTAGCGCGTTTCATAATTATGATATGAAGAACAAACTGGTGGCTGAAAGCTAAGATGAAGCTTCCGTTCTGGCTGGAGAATTAAATGGCCTGCAAGCTAAGGGTAAAGACCCCAATCTCTTTTTACTCACTGTTTTGCACAGCGGTTAAATTTAGTTTTGCGGCAGAGGTGTTCTTGTATTTCTGCTTTCTTCCTCTGGTCTTCCAAATGCACGGCAGTTCTCGACAGTATTGCTGGTAAACGCATTTCTGCGAAGAGTGGAACGAGACGGAACTTTGATGTCTGCCATTCATGAAAATCGTTGGGGAGCATTTGAAGTTCTAAATGAAATAATCAACAGTTCAGACCATAGTTCAAAGACTACAAGAGACGCCTGTGGTTTCAAAAATAGCCCCTGAGACTTACTTTTTCTTCTCTCTTTTTTTAAAGCACATAGGCTACTTAAACACTGAACTGCTTTTCAACACTCTTCAAGAAAAAAAAAAAAAAAAAAAAAAAAAAAAAAGAGCAATGATGCACTGTTTTGCAATAATGCTGCCTTAGAATGAATATCTTATGCGAAAAAACAAAAAATGGATATTAGTTGATCAACTTATTAAATTCTACGAAATGTTCGACTAACTTACTTAAGTTTCCATGAATAGGCCTAGGGCTCAATTAATGGATGACTAAACAACAATACGCTGATGTCAAAATTCAAACAGGTGTATTTCGAGGTATTGGATTATAACACAACTGCAAAGTTTTCACATTGTGATACACTGCTCTACCTTAACTTAGGCAAAGGCGGTACTACTCAGTTCGTCGATTATGCTCAGAATTTCCTTGTAGATGATGTGGATTGATTATTACAAACCAGTGACGCCACCTTCACTTGCAGTTCCGTGTAGAACTGAAGACGGTATTGTCTTCTCAGCGTAAAGGAACATTTCACTCTGTCAGTTTGGGTGATGTAATCAAAAAAAATGACAGAATGAAACAGACCGACTTCTTCCTCAGGTTTTAAAACTGTTTTGTCTAATTGCAACCATTCCTGCAACAAGTGCTTTAGTTGAAAGGATTTTTCTTGCCATAAAACTGTAAAAACGTATTTGAGGAACAGTAGGCCTATGGCCCATGATCACTTACCAGCTCTCGCTTGTACCTTACTAGAAAAACCAGTACTCCGAATATATGAAAGCAAGAGACATCATACGATGATGTTACCTAAAGACTCAGGAAGAAGAAAGATCATCAAGTTAACTTGTTTCACAAGTAACAACACACAAACACCAACTCTATCAGTTCATTTGTAAATAAAAGTGAGTATTTTTATTATTATTATTAGTAGTAGTAGTGGTAGTAGTAGTAGAGGTTGTGGTGGTGGTGTCGTCGTCGTCATCATTATCGTCATCATTCGAAACGCAAGATACGCGTACAGCAGAAGGCAAGGAAAGGGGACTTTCCAATATGTTTCCTGACCTCCCCAGAATTCATACCCATCATCCACTACTGGCAGAATGTAGAGCACATGGCAAAAACTCAGCACCCATGATACCATCCGGTGAACATTCATGTCAATGTGTGCTTTGCTATAACAAATGTCAGATTGAAGAAGCACAGTTTTATTCACGGTTATTGTTACCACATGGTTTCTGTGATGATAGTGTGCAGGTGCAAATTGCCAAACATTCTGCTACTGGGAAAGGGTGTCCACTGATATAATAGGAGAGAGAAAGAGTGTATTACATGTTTACCATGTCAGTGAACCAGTGAGCTGTTTTATCACTTGTGTTGTATGCATTCCAACACTCAGTATCAGTTCTTAGTAGACCACCTTCCTCCCTCTTCCTTCATTTTATGCTACCGTCTGCCAACTTCTCCTCATGTGCACTTCCTGCCTCACCTTGCAACAACACTTGCACTACCCATTCCATTGTCAAAAGTAGACTGTGTGTGTGTGTGTGGGGGGGGGGGGGGGGGTCAGCACTGAAAAAAAAAAAAAAAAAACTAAATTTGAGAGCTGAGCTACAGAGCTCACACACACATTCTATTATTTATAAACTATTTGGTAACGTCATTATTACACCACTGGCTACTGAAATATACACTGATGAGCCAAAACATTAAGACCACCTGCTTAATAGCTTTTTTATCCGTTTTTGGAATGAAATACATCACTGATTCTACATGGTAGGTTTGTGGAGACATGTGGCATTTGATCTCTCTGCACAGGTCATGTAATTTGCATAAATAATGGGCTGTTGATTTGCATATGTGGGGATGGTGCCCGATAGTGACTCAGACGGGTTCCATAGGATTTACATCAGGCAAATTTGGTCACAGAGACATCAGCACGAGTTTGCTCTAATGCTCCTCAAATCACTGTCGCACGGTTCTAGCTCCAAGACACAAATGATTAAGTTGCTGAAAGATAACATCCATGATGGTAGACATCAAGCATGAAGAGATGCAGGTGGTTCACAGCTGTCAGCATGTCTTTGATTATCGCCACAGGTCCCATGCAAGTGCAGGAAATGTCTCCCATAGCATAATAATGCTCCCACCAGCCTGTGCCCATGGCAAGCTGCACATTTCAAGCCACCATTCACCATGATAATGGTGTTTGTGGAGACAACCAGCCACCTAGTGTAGCAAAAATGTGATTACCCAAAGAGCTGACATTTTTCTGTTGGTCAATGATTGAATCTCAATGGTCTTCTGCCTACTGCAATCGTAATTGACGATACCATTGAGTCAACATGTGAACACATTGGGGTGGTCTGCTGTGGAGCTCCGTGTTCAACAATGTATGATAAATGGTTTGCTCTGAAACAATTGTGCATGCACCAGTGTTGTGCTGTTGCAGCAGAGATGCTACAGATAACCATATAGCCTACTTTGCAGAGCAAACAAGCCTCTGAATCCCGTGTTCTGTGAAAAGTTGTGGATGCCAACCATTTAGGACTTAGCGGTGGTTTCACTGTCCTTCTGTTTCTTTCCATAGATGCTCATGACAGCAGCACATGAAAATTCAACCAGCTTTGTCATTTTCAAGATACTTATTCACGGGCTCTGCGTAAAAATAATGTGCCCTGCATCAGAGTTGGTTATCTCAATGGACTTCCCCCATTTGCTGCCCATATCTTTACTAGTGTTATCCCTCATCTGTGTCTGCTCTGGTTACATACTTTTGTTACTGCATCATGTGCCCATAACGCCACCAGGCAGCATCCATTGTTGCGGTTATATTTGGAGACTGTAAGGAATGCAGGAATAACACAACAAAGAATATTTTTTTATAAAATATTGATCTTTATTCAAAGAACAATTTAGTGTTAGCATGGAATATATATTTACAAGAAACAGCTGCTAAGTAGAAAGTTATAGTATAACAAAATAGTAGCTTTTGTCAATAAAATATACTCATTTTCTTGTTTGAAAGCAAAACAGAGAACACATGCTCTCTTCATACATAACTCAGGACATTTCATAGAACTGCCAACAATATCAAAGTTCTCAGTTCCATGTACAAGATTGATGTAGAAGATATATATTTAAAACACAACATGTCATATACTTAATTTTTGTTCTAAGACATTTAGTTATTTACATAATGGAATGGTGCAGTTTATTTGTCTTTCTGTCAAAGCAGAATTTAACAATTGATTTAAAATCTTTTAAAGTATTTAGAGCGTTCTCTTGTTAACATGAAGGAAAAGAAATGATGTACACAAATAATGAACTAGGTTCCAGGCACTAAACTTTTCAACAGGGTAAGTAACAGTGATATGAATTTAGTACAACATTTCAAAATAGTTATTTACAACTTTTATCAGGATTAATTTTGATCATGGTTTCTATTCAGCAGATTTTGTACAAAATATGTCACTAATGCAGAAATATTCAGCAAAGTGAATTGTTTTCATGCAAAACACAAATATTAAATCCTTAACCAGTTCAAAATGTTATAATTCTGCTTCTCAGCAGCAGTCTGAAAATATAATAGAGTTAAAATAATACAGCTATTATATTTTGATACTTTCTAAATGTTCATAGCCACAATATGGTAACATGTAAATAGACTCTTGTAAGTGCAATAAAAAAAATATATTCCACAAACATGGAACACTGTTGAAAAAGACTGCTCTGGAAGAGAGAAACAGCTTCAGTTTAATATTGTGGTACAAAGGGAATGTCATTTTTAGACAGCTTACCAATGACAAATGAGATTTCATTCAGTCTTTTAATATATATTCAGCAAATTCCTCTACAACAGAAAATAAAATTCCAGAAAACCTGGACAAGCAGATTATTTGATAGGTATAATTCATAACAGCACCATATTTGAACTAAATTTACAAACTATAGAGAACATTATTTATGAAAGCATTCATTTATTTATTAGGTCACCAACAAAATAATTCAATCTAAACACTGGAGTGGGGAGCTTTAAGCACTAAATGACAAATTTACTGTCATCCACAAAGTTGCTAGGTGGGTTGACAGTTGCCTGAAGTATTGAATAATATATTAATCAATGGTACTTTAAACAGTGCAGCAAGTAAATAAAATAAGGTGTAAATATCAGTTTTATCTACTTTGTGTTGAGGAAATCCTAAAAGTCTATTTTGATTGAAGGTGTCAGATGCATGAAATTAGAAATATCTTAAAACACAGGTAAGAAATGTGTTTAATATGTACAAATCAATTTTATCATTTCCTCTGAGGCTTCACTGGCAAAGGATACGTACCATAATTAACACTTAGTGTTACATTATACGTGAAATTTTGTCCTAAGATGAATGCTGTAAACTGCGGAAAGAGTAAATAAAAGTCATGTGGTATTGGTAGCTACTTAGATCAAATTGTCTAAATAACATGAAGTAAGAAGTATGAAAGCACTGCTGACAACAGTAATTCAGGAAAATAGGACAAAGTGTTAGTTACTGTGAACACTTCAGAGATTCAACAGCAAACCACTGCTGACAACAGTAATTCAGGTATACATGTTGATGTTGCAATCTTGGGGTAGCATCTTTCACTAGTAACTAAAATGTTCTGTCTCAGGTTTGAACCTAGCTACTCCTTAAATTTTGAATAACAATCATCAGCAATGCCAGCTAGAGACTTATGCATAAGAAGTCACCTTCCTTGTGCCAACAGGCTTGTGAAGGAGGGCAGAGGAGTGGGCAGAGGATCAGAATACCAGCTCTTGTTCTGTGAAATTTCCTCTGAAAGGTAGAAAGATCAGCAATGATCAACAGCATGAGAATGCAAAATGCAATGGAAACCACTACATTTAAGTTGTATAATGGGTATCCACAGGTCATGTAGTCTGAAACTGAAGAAACGTTATGGTGAACTCCCTGTTGGCAAAAGATTTTGGATTAATTTCCTGTTTGGACCTTTTTGGAGGGACTGTCAATGGACAGGCGACAATGAGAAAAATGTGGAATAGTCAATGAGGCTCAGTCTAGATATAGTGGGGTTCAATGAAGTGAAATGGGAATAAGAGAAGGATTTATAGTCAGAAAAATATAGGGTAATATCAGCAGCAACAGAAAATATGTAACAGGAATAGAATTTGTCATAAACAGGAAAATAGGACAAAGTGTTAGTTACTGTGAACACTTCAGAGATGGGATTGTTCTCACCAGATTCAACAGCAAACCACTGTTGACAACAGTAATTCAGGTATACGTGTTGATGTTGCAATCAGAAGATGAAGAGAAAGAGAATGTGTATAAGAATACTGAATGGGTAATTCAGTATGTAAAGGTGGATGAGAATCCGATAGCCAGGGAGACTGAAATGCAGTTGTAGGGGAAGGAATAAAGAAAGGGGTATGAGAGAATATGGGCTTGGCAGTAGGGATGAGAGAGGAGAAAGACTAACAGAGCTCTGCAGAAACATTCAGGTGGTAATAGTGAATCCTCTGTTCAAGAAACACAAGAGGGGGAGGTATACTACGAAAAGACTTGGAGCCTTTAAAAGGTTCCAGCTGGATTACATCATGATCAGACATAGATTCTGAAATCAGACATCAAAGTGCAACAACTATCCAGCAGATATATACTGAGATTAGTGTGGAAGGAAGTGGGATAATGAAGTACTGAGAAAGGATGAGATGCTTTTGAAGTTTGCTAAGAATATGGATACTATGATAAGAAATACCACTGTAGGTAGTTCAGTTGTAGAGGAATGGACATCTCTACAAGGAGCAACCATATATGTTGGACATATAAGGGCAGGTATAAAGAAGATAACCTTGGAGAAACTTTGGGTGGCAGTAGAAATATTTCAACTAACTTACAAAAGACGGACATACTACAATGTTAGGAGAAATACAGAAATACACCAACATAAATCACCAAGGAATGAAGCAAACAGGAAGTGTAGCGAAGACAAGGTGAAATGGATGAAGAAATGAACCTAGAAACAGAAAAAGAAATGATTCCTGGGAGGACTGATTTGGCATATAGAAAAGTCAAAACAACCTTTGGTGGAATTAGAAACAAGAGGACACTGGAAATTGTACTGTTAAAAGCAGAGGAGATATCAGATAGCTGGAAAGAGAACACTGGGAGCCTCTAAGAGGGGGAGGAATTGTCAGGGAGGTTGGAATATATCCAACAAAAAATTTAGGACATAAGATGCAGATGATACTCTGAGATGAAGAGGTTGGCACAGGAGAGGAATTTGTGACAGGCTGCATCAAACCAGTCAGATGAAAGATGTCTCAGGAAAAAAATTGACAGTGTGAAGCACAGCATTTTAAATGTAAAAATAAATTATTTTATTCTGCAAAATAAAATCATTGCTATGATCTGTCTAAAATGTCTGTAGGAGTGTCACATGCTTTTATACCATTTATTTTTTGAAGAAAACCTACTGAATCACAGTATCAGAAGTAATTAGCAATGAATAATTACAAACATGTGAAAGATCTGTAATGTTATTTATGGTATAGAGTTACGAAAAGAACAGGTGGCAGCCAACGATTTTAGACCTGAGTGAAATTTAAGATCAGTGCAATCCATCTGGTTTGTCAGTGCTGGAGATCACAATATTTTACATGTAAATATTTGTGACAAGGTAAATTAGATTCCTTTCTCTTTGAGTAACATATCTTTTTAAAATCAGAAGACTGACAGTAATAAATAATTATTTTTATATACAGACTTACAATGTTCAACATTAGGCCAGTTACAATAAAGCTTCATTTCCGATTTTGAAGTGACTGTCTTTCTGAGAAAATGTTAAGTACCTGAACTGAAATTATAGAATATATTGATGGAAATATGTTACTGAACATTAAAATACAAAAACTGACTTTTTATAATGTGGGCATTTTCTGTTACACTTTATTTTGGATCCAGAGTATTTTTTTTTCAACTAACCAGTTAAACTGGCAAATAATTAAAATTAAGGGGTGAGACAGATTCGAAACAAACTGTAAACATACAAACATACCAAGCAACTCACAAGTTAAAATATCATTGAATGTCTTTTTCTTGAATTACACATTACTTTCAATGTATAACTTAAACAAATTAAAAACTATATCGCAGTTGATCATTATGTACAAGAAACAAGAGTAAATTAAGCCTAAATAAAAGTAGGCATCTATCAAAATTCAAGCAAGCACACTGAAGAGAAATGTACTTGCATTTTGAAGAACTGGAGGATATGGAGAGCCACAGCTCAACTATCAAAAGACTGGAATTTCAAAGATTGTGATGAAGAAAAGGGGTTAGCTGCTTGAAAAGCAGCTGCAGTCACACCTTCCACATCACCTGCACTGAACCTATGCCGTTGGGAATCCACAGCTGTCCGTGCGTGGTTCCAGTTGCTAGGTGTCTGCACGGATCGAAGATCACTTTGAGTTATAATCCCATTCTTATGATGATTTCTCAGAACACATGTACCATTTGTCTGTGGAGCTCCCAACATCCTCTCCTGTGCACTACTACTTCTTAGCACTGCTTCAGCATCAAGTCCAAGTATCAATAGAACTCTGTGAGGATTCTGAAGCACAAAATTCTCAAAAATGTCTACAGGCATAGAAGTTTGTGTTTCCTTATCTGCAAGCCGGCTCAATCTCATTGGCATTTCTTCAGTTTCCCAACAGAACATGTCAGGGGGATGTGACGAACTGCGCTGTATAATACTGCCATCCAGGCAGTTGTATGGCAAATTGGGATTTGAGTGTGCTGGAAGGGGATGAGGATAGCGTGTCGCCACTGTACTGCTACTTGATGCAAGCTCTTGCAGAGCTTGAATAGCATTTCGAACCTGTGCACAACATACAAATATTTTCTATCATGCCATAAGTCTGACAATACTATTGACAACTAATGAATGATATCAAAATTTTTAGAAATATATCATAAAATTAAAAGTATATGATCATGTCATTCAGAATTAGTTAAATACATGTTTTACATGGGGCAGGTGCTGAAACATGAATTACTCATAATTGTATGTTGGATAAAACAGCACTTTCTTCTATTTCTTCCAATATTTGTTGGAAAAAACATGTTTGGATGGAACTGTATACATAGTGGTTATTATGCTCTTACTGAAAGAATTTCTGCTCTTGCTGACCAACATTTCCCATTAATTGCCTGAAACCTAGCCTCTCACATCAAATATACTAACAACTTCTTCCAGTGAGTCTCCCCCATCCCCACCCCTTTACCTCCTGGATCCTTACTCGTAGCTGTTGATTGCCCCCCATACACAAACATCCCTCATGCCAATAGCCTTGCTGCTCTTGAATACTACCTCTCCCTACGCCAACCTTTTAATGGACCATATAGAAGAATTGAAATCCAAAGCCCTTGTCTGGTTTAGATTTGTTAATAGTATCTTCATGATCAGGACTCAAGAGTCAAGACACCCCAACGTCATTCCTCCCCAACCACAAAACCTCTTTTGTCCACTTTGCATGCTCCATTTCAGACCAACATGCCACCTTCTTGGATGAACCACACATTTGTGGTGGCTCTGTCCACACCTCTGTCCATATTAAACACACTAAACACCATCAGTACCTACAGTTTTTCATATTTCATCCCTTCCACACCAAAAAAACACTCCAATACAGCCTGCCTGTGGATGACGTATCTGCAGCGATGAGAACCCCCTTGCCCGGTGTACTGAAGGTCTCTGCAAGGCTTTCACAGACCGGCATTACCCCATAACCTAGTCTGCAAACAGATATCCCATGCCATATCTTTGCACATCCCTAATCCACCCACCACCCAAGAATCAGTGACAAAAGAGTACCCCCTCATCATTCAGCATCACCCTGGACTGATGGGCATCCTACCCGAGATCCTTTCCATCCCTCTGAAAGTGGTCCACTGTCACCCAAGCAAACTACAGAACATCCTGGTCCACCTCTACAACACTCCCACTCTCAGTTCCCAACCTCTTGCCACAACGATCGTACCCCCATGGAAGACCCGCATGCAAGACCTGGCTAGGCTACTCAGTCAGCACTTCCTACTCCACTTCTGTCACAGGATTATCCAATCCCATCAGAGGCACCCATGAAAGTAGCCTTGTCATATACCAACTCTACTGCAAGCACTGCACAGCTTTTTACACCAGCATGCCAACCAACCACAATGAACAGCAATGAATGGCAACCACCAAACTGTGGCCAAAAATAAAATTTTGCAACATTCAGCTGAGTACAGCATGCTTGATTTCAATGGCTACTTCATAACCTGGGCCATCCGTATCCGTCCCTCAATCATCAGCTTTTCTGAACTCGCAGATTTGAGTTATCCTTGCAATAAATCTTTTGCTTCTGTAGCCCTCCTGACCTCAAGTTTCATTAATCAACTGTTCCTGCACCCTCCACCCAACAGTGCACTCTTCATCTGTCTTCCCACCCCCTCCCAATCCACACCTCCACGTCACCTTCACCATGCACTATACCCCACTAGCTCCCATATCCATGCATCATGCATCTGGCCTGCACACTTGCCACCACTCCTTTCTGCATTCCTAACCAGCATACCTCCCTTCCAGCCCCTAGCTATTCACTCAACACCTCTACTGGCATTCAACCTCCCTTCCTCTACCCACCTCATCCAACACAATAGCCACCCCACCCCTGTAGTCCATCTGCTGAAATACAGTCCCAGTATTGTCTGTCCAATTGGTTCAATGTAGGAGCATGGGTGTGTGCTGCATGTGTGTGTTTTGTGTATATATTTCTACTCTACTTCAACAAAGAATTTATTACGAAAGCTAGCAAGTTTCCTTTCACTTTTTGGGGCGACTCTCAAGGATTCAATGCTTTTGCAATTCGCTGAGTGGTCTCCTTTACTTCTAAATTAATTACAATCTGGAAAAGGTTTCCTTCTATTTATTTTTGAATTTTATGCTACAACATTAAACAACTTGTGAATGTCAATTATTTATAATAATCCACAAGAATCGCCCTATATTTTAAATTAGTTAAGCCTGTAAACACTGGAAATTATCTAGGAATTTCAAATGTGTACCTCTAACAACATATAGTGTTAAAACAACAAAAAATGCTGTAAAATAGAAAATCCAGGATGGAATGTAACAATACGAGGGAAGGAAAGTTGCTACTCAACATATAGTGGAGATGCTGAGACGCGATAGGCACAATAAAAAGTTGACACAATCATAGCTTTTGGTCATTAAGGCCTTTGTCAGCAGTAGACACACACACACATACACACACACACACACACACACACACACACATGCACGCACGCACACACAAGTGCAACTTGCACACACATCTGCAATGGCCGAAAGCTATGACTGTGTGAACTTTTTATTGTGCCTATCGCGGCTCAACATCTCCACTATATGGTAAGTAGCAACTTTCCTTCTCTTGTATTGTTATATATATAAACTCAATAAACTGGATTTGAGTTAGGTACTGTTAGAGCAAATAAAATGCAGATATTTCTCATTTATGTGATGTCACCTAATTCCCAATATAACCGTCAGCTTGGTAGTATGTCTAAGTATGGCACTATTTGCAACTGTATCAGCAATCACTGACTGACTATGCCTACCACATAGTTCCTGGATAGCTGTGACCATCACTACCAACACCAGAATCCTACACATTAACATTCCCCACAGTTTTGGCCATGCCACCATTGACTGCTACTTCTCACAATATTCTGGCAATCCCAAACCTGCCACCTCAGACTCATATATCTGAGTGCCTATGACAGTAACAAAGAATCTTTTCATTTTGATTAATGAATAATTACACAGTCATGTTACAATTTATTACTGTAAAGAATGTTCTCTTTGAATGTCTGTATCCTTCTAGCTACCTTTTCTTCACTAGTCACATCAGATATAAAAGAGAAGTTGAAAGGTTCTCACTGCAGTTCATGCAACAGGAGCAGACACACATGTAAATTTTTCTATGAAGAAAAATGCCATACTGACATTGTATGAAACACTTTTAATAACTCAGCTACTGCTATGTTTGTTGTCTTTAAAATAACAGTTCATTATTTCCGTATTTAATTTTGTATTTACATGTCAGAGTATTTCTGATCCACAACATCACATCCAAGATTAACAAGGAAAAGGAAGGAACAAGGGATATTATAAACTTGTGACTATGACAGGATAGTAATATGTAGTCTTCAGATTATGTCCTGTACTACATAAGATTGAAATGGACAAACTGATTTTGCAGAAAGCAAAAATTAAAAGAACTTCTTAGTGCTATGGCAGCAACTGCTGTAGACAAAATATGTCCTCTGATAAAGTTAATGTGACATCAGTCACATAAGGTCAGATGCTAAGTGAAAGATATAAGGAGAAAAGTTTAATTTTATCCACAAATTTGGGAATGTTGTTTAAAGAAAGGAAAATGTACTGTTGATTGGAATATTACACAAGAGATTTAATGAAGTCACACAACACTATTAGTTTGGTGAATGGCTTAATGAAGGCTTGTATTCTACATCTGACAAGTATAAATGAGATACAGAGGTAGCTGTTAATGAAGTCATCACTTCAAAACTTAATGTGATAAGTACAGAATAGAATGTTTGTGTTAATATTGTTGATGAGAAAATAGAATCAACTCTATGGACATCGGAGAATTTTTACAGTAAATGATGCAAGCTGTAAAGAAAAAAAGAGGTAAATGATATACAATGGAACACACAGCAAGAGAGTGGTTAGACTCATCATTTAAATCAATTTTTGATTGTAAGTAGGCAGTGCAATGATAACACTATGAGACCAAGAGATCCAAATAAGCTATTTTGTGCTGGAAAACATTTTCCCACATACTTAAAATAAAGAACATTATGATGAGACATAGGTAGTTTAATATATTTTTACCAGATAAGAAAGATGAAAAATTCATTTTTTTTGTAAAATCATTGAACACTGTGTGCCCTCAGACATGGACAAACATGCAGAAAATAAAATTTATTGGAGGATATATGCAGTGAGACTCTACTTTGTGCAGAACCAAAACCTGTGATTGATATCAGGCCTATGAAGATTTTCTAAGTAATAGTTGTCCCATGGACTGTAGGAGAAACTGCAAAAGGAAATATTAATTCCTTATACTTACAAGTGAAAGACAGGAATTTTAAGCAAATATTGCTAAAAGTGTTTCAGTAAAGTTAAATATTGAGACCAAGATTTGCACAACCTGACATATTGCATGTCAGAAGCTGTCAGATATTCAGCATTAGAGAAAGTTGATAACTCCCCCTGATAATGAAGATGAGTAGTTTGTACTTGTTCTAGTGAAATACAATGGCCACAACTACAGATTGCTGTATAAACTATATGGGGATTTAATGAAGCACCTAAAATGTGTATTTTTTTTGTTCTGTATCAGGTGTTTGGCATTTGGTTATATGTTTGTATGGATAGTTAAAATTTCTGAATGCCAATAAGAGATTTTTGCTTCTATTTGAAATTATTTTTCACACATGACGAAGTTGATACTGTAAGATAAATATCCATAAATAAAGGTTACTTTATTATTTATGTAATATGAATTCACAGAGTCACTTTTTCTACAAGAACTATAATTGATCATGGCTTCAGTTATACGATAACTGTTAAATAACGCTACACATGTATTCAAGTTTTAAACCATGATACTAGTCAGGAAAGTTGAATTTGGATGAATGCGTAAAAGACCAATTTCCAGAACTAAAAATACTATTTTATAAAAGAATATAACATTTAAACAATGGGAAGTCCAGGTTGGAATCTCAATAATTATGATAATGACAGTTTGCTTCTAACCATAGAGATGATATGATTGCAGAGAGACACAATGAAAACATTGTCATACTCTGAGCTTTTCCTCAAAGCCTTCTCCAGAAAAGAAAAGAAAATGCACAAACAAACAAACATACAAGCAAGTACTCCTCAGACACACATGATGCCTGTCTCTGGCTGCGCTGGCTAGACTGCAACAGTTGCATTGAACAAAAGTAGCAATCTGGAGAGGGAGGCATAGCAGGGCATGGGTGAGAGGAGAGAAGAGTGCTGTCTGGTGAAGCATGCAAGGGCTAGAAGACTGCATGACAAGGCTGCCAGGAAAAGTACTGAGAGACTTTGGGGAAAGGGGGGGAAGGGTTGGAGTAGGGGGACGTAGCGTCGCAGATATTACACGACTGCAGATTTTTGCAGTAAGTTTTGTTACATTATGGCAAGCTGTTTTGGAAGCCTGCTGTATAGTAGCATTCAGCAGTGGTTGACTTGTGGCCTGCTGCATGCTTCATAGCCGCACCTGTCGCTATAGCGGACCATGCGAATGTACACTGTGGTATGTACTAAAAACACTTATTCACCTCATTTAAGAAACTAAATAACTATGTTAAACATTATCTGTTTTATACCAAATTTGGTACATGACCTTTTGTTATTCAGAAGAACTTTGTGCCAAAATTTGATACCGCTACCTATAATAGTTTTGGAGCTATAAAAAAACCATTAAAAAGTACCTAACTGACACTTAAGAAAGTAAATTCAGATAGGAACAATAACAGTTTATATTTCTTTTATTATTTGAAAACAGTAATAGCACTCTCATTGTGCTGATTTATTTTATAAAGAATTTCAATTCTAAACTTAAGAAAATTTTTCTTTCTTAATGAAAGTAACAGTTTAAAAGTTAATATTTATATTTTGTGTTAGGGTGAGAGTAAATGAGAGTGCATGTGAGTGTGTGTGTGTGGGACATAAGTCAAGTTTCAATTCTAGATTGTATTACACCTTACGTAACTAGCAAGTATTCCGCCACCAAGGTGTCATGAAAACTGTAAATCCCCCTATCTGGTGGATGACATATGTCTGTCTACAAGTGTTTGCTTTTGTAATAAGGCAGCCAGAAAGGTAATAAGAGGATAATCAGTTCTAAAGTATATTTCAAGCATAGTTTTCTCTTAGTTTTCATTTCATTTGGTTTGATTGAACATTTTGTTAATATTTGCAGCATGAAATGACGTAAATGCACCTACAAATGTTGATTGGAGTAAAACTGTTTAAGTGTGAATATGATCTTGAAAGATTGATCTGATTGGCTGTTTTATTTGATCAACCAATGAGAGTAAAGTCTTTTCTGCACATTGGAATTAGTTATATGCCCTGATAGCAATAGCATTCAGACAGTCATGGACTAGCTGCCAGATGAGAAGGTCATGTTAGACGTGTCTAAAAAAGTTATTTGTAAACTGAAGAAGTGACTGTTATTTCACATTTGGTTTATATCGGCATGCAAACAGATGCATTTACAGACAGTTCTGTGAAGTTTGGGAGATTTTGGAGTGTTGGTTGTAGAGTAAACCGTGTGTGAAACTGTCATCCTTTGTGAAGAATTCTGCACTTCATAAAATTTTTTGGCAAGCAACTTCCTTTGAAGAATCCACTGAAACTCATTTCGTAGCAGAGTATTGACTCTATTAATCTCATAATATTTCAGGTTGGACGTAGTACACTCCTGGCGGTCTTGTATGTGATATAAGTTGCATGAACTAGTAGTAGATGTGCTATCAACGTATATGTGACACCATAACTAAAAGACAATAAAAAACATTAGTATCAGGAAGCGGACACTTTCAATGAAGGAATGAAGCATCCACTTTTGCCTGTTATTACTAGAAATTTACAGATTTATTTTGTTACATGAGTTACGTAGACTATGCAATCGTAAGTATGGATGATGGTTTTCTTCAACGCTGCTTTTAACATTGTCTGCAAAGTACCTACGAATGCAGAGCAACTGATGGTGAATGAATGCTGTACTGAGGTAGGTGTACATTAATTTGCAGCTTGCTTCACTCAGTGCTAGCGAGCTTTTTCACACTTCTTCGCCGCAATTGGTGCATCGGCTGGAAATATAGACTACAATATAGAGTTCGGGAGAATAGGAACTGTATATGAAAAAGTAGCAGTGTTTAATTGGACTCGTAAAGTGGTCACACATGTGTGAAAAAAGGAACTGGAATGTAGGACCAAAGACATGTGTGCAATTGAACGTGCGTCAAAAATACAACAACAAGTGGAACGAGGCGACGAGTAGAACGAAGTGGCAGATTTTGGCAGTGACAGTGGAGCTATGGGAGGTGATGTCATGCTGTGGCAGTTGCAGCTGGAAGGGAAATGGGGGCCCATAAGCTGGCATAGGTCAAGTTTGGTGGACAGAACCGCTGTATCACCTCGCTGTGCAGATCACAAGGAAGAAAAGAGAAGTGTTGTTCTACTTCATTGTTTGTGTGTGTGTGTGTGTGTGTGTGTGTGTGTGTGTGTGTGTGTGTGTGTGTCTGCGCCAAAAAACTTTGCATCATGGCAGGAAGTAATCAGGAATTAGTAGATGAAAAACTAAAGGTAGATGATTCCAGGATAGGTAACTTCAGTTTTTATATATCACAAGCAAATGACAGTGGTTTGCCTGAGTCGATGCCTTCTAATTCTGGTCTAAAAAATGAATTCAGAAAGGTGGAAGCTGATGTTAAATATCTCCCTGTAGCTATTCCAAAAGCAAATCAGGAACCAATGTCAGTTGTTGAGGAACCAAAGGACAGTGTGTCGGAAATGTTGGTGAATATAATGGCAAAAATGAATGGTTTGGGTTCCAAAATTAAAATGTCATTAAGTTCTGATATTGATGATAAAATAAATAAAATTGGTACTAACCTTGATGCTAAAATGAATAAATTAGGGTTGGAAATAAACATGTTACACACTGAATTTGTCGAAATGGAATGCAAAATGGAAAGTAAAATTTAGAATTTGAGGGATTCATGGAAAAATGACTTGACTTTGTTTAATAATAATATTAAAGGAGAAATTAATCAAGTAAAATTCTAATGTAAAACTGCTATTGTAACAGTGAAAAGTAAACTAACTTCACAAATTGAGCAAGTTGCTGAGAACAACCAGCAGGTAGAGCAACAATTTCATTCAGAAATAAGTAAAGTTCAGGAACAGATTCACAGGGTAGAAAAGTGCTGTGAGGAAATTCATATTGTCTTAGAAAATAAAATCAAAGAAGGAAAAGAAATGTGTGTTAATTTTGGTATGCAAGCTGCTGGTAAGATTACTAACATTGAAACTAATGTCCAGCAATTTAGTACTAGTGTGAATGAGCAACTGTCTAACCATGAAAGTAGACTAACAAAAGTTGAACAAAATGGTAATAACAATAACATTTGTGTAGTGTCTAATGGTGTTGTGGAATCTTCAGAAACTGCTTATGTTATGCATCGCAAGTTTTTGAAATTTGATCCAAATAAGAATGTTCACCCTAAAGAGTTTTGGAGTGATTTCAAAGATGTATTGCCTAAAGTGTGGAATGACAAGCAAAAGATTGGATTCATCACCTCTAATCTAATGTGAGAAGCTAGAATCTGGGGTAATCAAGATTCAGATAAATATGACAGTCTAGTGGAGTTCAAACAAGCCTTCTTTGAAGAATACTGGGGAAAGAGGAAGCAGATGAAGGTGTTGAGTAAATTTTGGTCAGGGAAAAAATACGATCCCTAGAGAGACAGTATGAAAAGGTTTGTACAAAAGTGTGTGACTACCTTGTCAAATTTAAATGCAAAGGTAGAAAACGAGCAGATCATTATGGGTATAGAGAATAATTTGCCATTCTATTGGCAGATTAAGATCCTTTCGGGTTCTTGAGATGATATTGATAGGTTTATCCATTATTTAGAAAGAATATAAAACATTTTGAAAGAGGAGGAAAATAACAGAAGAGAATACAGGCCTCTGGCAAGACCCAATGACAAAAGGACATAAGTCAATGTAAATAGAACAGGCGTACAAAGAGGCAATGGTTACCGGGGTAGGTACAGAGGGAGAGGAGGTATTGCTGGAAGTAGGTTCAATGACAGATTACATTACGGTATTTTGATTGTAGTCAGCTGCGAGCCCTATGACGTAATAGATGGCCGCTACTCATCAGGTGATAGAAAGGTCAGAGCCAACAACATCGCACAGCAGGGAAATATGTAGCAGTCTGTGATGATGCTAACGTTTGCAGACTGCAACCATATAGACTAAACCCGCTAGCAATGCCCTTTGTAAAGAAGGCACCTACTAAACAATGTATTGAATGTGATGTTAATAAAATCAGAAGGGCAGAGGAGAGTGATACTGAGAAGCGATTTATTTCATTAGAAAAGGAAATAGCATTTCGTGGAAAGGAACGTTCTAGTAAAGATCGGGACCGATGACCGTTGCTGTCTGGTCCCTTAAACCCACAAACCAACCATCTAGTAAAGATCGCAGGAACCATGCTAAGAAGGAACTTAATACAGAAGGTAAAGACTCAGATGAGGAGGTGGGAGTGAATCAGCACTGTGAAACCGAGGTGGGGCTACATGTAGACAGTGAAAGTAACACTATGGGAATATGAGAGGATGTTGTAAATAGACTGAATCAAGTAATTTTGGAGAGTGAGGATGAAGGGATGGAAGGGGAAGAAGTAGTAAATTATTTAAATGGTTCTGACGACACCTTGGATGGGGTTGTAGAAACAAAAATTATTCTGGAGGGAGAGAAGTTAGAGAAATGTTTTGATTTGTCTATAAGGGAACGGATAGTAAAAGCCACCACTAATAAAGAAGTGAAAGGGGAGCCAGTTAAGTTGAATGTACTTTCCACAGAAGGGGTAGGCTTTGATAGGTGTGAAGTAGTGCAAGATTTGTTGGAAGAACCTGAGTCTGTAGTTAGAAGAGAATATGTGGGACAACCTATTGTAGAAGTAAATATTTTTGAAGAAAGGGTTTCTTGCTTGATAGATACCAGATCGGACATTTGCGCAGTGTCACAGAATTTTGTGACTGCTCTTCCAAAAAGTAAACAAATAGTGATAATGCCTGTGAGTGGGTTAAAAATTGTGGGTGCCACAGATAAAAGCAAGAAAGAAGTAAAGCAAGAAATATTCTTACCAATCACTGTAGGTGGGACACAGACAGAACTGAATTTTTTGATTATCAATGGACTCCATGCGGAAATATTAGTAAATGCCAATTTCTTAACTAAATGTGAAGGGTGGGTTAATTTTGGAACTAATGATGCAATGGTTAAGATAAAGGGAAAACTGGTAACTACTCCGTTTATAGGTAAAAGGCATAGTGTAAATAATGAAGGAAGTGATACTCTGATCCGATACTGTAGGACCGCCAAGGTTGTTGAAGGCTATACTGAATACAGCGAGAGGAAGGAAGTGGATCCTTCTGAGCTAGAGAATGTCAGAATTGGGATCAATGAAAAATTAGAGGAATTCACTGATATGATGAATGTACAAAGACAAGATCTGAGGCAAATTTTACATAGGCATTGCGAAATATTTTCAGACCAGTCTAGATTGGTTTGGAACTATGAGTGCTATTTAACTGTGAAAGAAGATGCACATTTTCTCCAAAAACCCTTCGCTGTTCCAGAAGTGCATAAGGAAGCTGCTCATGATTTGATACAGAACATGCTCAAATGGGGAATAATAGAAAAAGCGATTAGTGTATACAATAACCCATTGGTTGTAGTGCCTAAGAAAAATGGCTCAATTAGACTAGCTTTGGATGCCAGGGCATTAAATAAAATTATCTTACCAGAAAGTGATAGACCTGAAAACGCAGAAGAATTATTACAAAAATTTAAAGATGCAAAATTTTTTACTTCTATGGATGTAACTAGTGGTTACTGGAATCTACCTTTGGCTAAAGAGTCCAGAAAGTACACAGCAGTCCTGTTTGAAGGACGATGTTACCAGTATAAGGAGTGCCCTTTGAGTTGAACATCAGTGTGTGTGCTTTTGTTAGGGCAATATCTAAGGTCTTAGGTGATTAGTTATTAAGGCAAATAACTGTTTTCATGGATGATGTATTAGTTTCGACTCCCACTTGGGAAGAGAATTGCATATTGGCTATTAAAAAGGGGGCAATGAAATTGAAATTAGACAAAACCAAATTTGTAAGAAAGAAATTAAATTTTTGGGACATATTGTTAGTGGTGAAGGGATTATGCCCAATCCAGGTAAACTGAAGGCTGTTAGAAATTATGTAGCCCCAACTACATGTAAAGAGCTAAAGGATATGCTTGGCCTTTTCAGATATTACTGAAAATTTGTACCGGGTCAGTTATTTATTGAACCTCGTCTGAGGGAAATTTTAAAGAAGAACATGCCTTATAAGTGGACCCATTAGTGTCAAACAGCTTTCAAAAGACTTAAAGAAGCACTGGTGAACAGTCAGATTTTGAACCATCCTGACTTTTCAAAACCTTTTTGTTTCGGATCAGATGCTTGTGGTTACGACCTACGGGTGGAATTGTTCCAAATCAAAATGGTTTATGAAGAACTGGTCCACAAAACGATTGCCTTTGCAAGCTGGTCATTGCAACAAGTGGAGAAAAATTATAGCATTTTGGAACTGGAAGCATTAGCCATTATTTTTGGATTGCAGAAATTTTAGCAACACCTTTTAGGACACAAAGTTATGACCTATACAGACCATGGTGCTCTAACATATTTAGATACTTGTCAGCTTAAACACAGCAGACTGAGAAGGTGGTCTGTGTACTTACAGCAATTTGACTATAGATGAAGTATATAAAGGTTTCTAAAAATATCGTGGCACGGGGTGGATCCATTGAGATACAGGAATTGTGATGAAATTTTGCTGGCGGTTATTTAACCGCATGAAGAGGGAGTGATTAAGCCCATCTGCGAGAATCTTAGATGGGAGCAAAACTAGGACGATAATTTGAAATTAGTAAAAAGCAGGATAGGTCACCCCGACTTTCCTAAGTTAGCTGAATATTACCAGGTGCACAAAGATATACTTTTCCGAAGAACAAAGAACTCGTGACAACTGGCGCATTTGCTTTCCTGAACAACATGTGGATTTGTTGATTGATTTTATACATGGGAAGTATGGGCATTATGGAGCCCGTAAATGTATTGTTAAATTGAGTCAAGTAGTGGTTTTTGATAACATGTGACAGCAAGTGCAAAAGAGGCTAGAATACTGTGACCGATGTCAAAAGTTACGAGCAAACAACAGAATTGTGCAGGGACAGATGTATTCTGTGGAACCTCAAGAGGAGGTTGTGAGTATGTGTACATACTGGTAGGCTGTTTTACTAAGTATGTAAAGTTTTATCTGATTAAAAAGGCCAATGTTAAGGTAATAGTCAGTAAATTGGAAAAGGACTATTTTGTAAACATTGGGGTTCCAAGAGCAATTTTGTCAGATAATGGGCCTCAATTTATTTCTAAGTGTTTTGAGGAATGTTTAAAGAAGAAAAATGTGGAACAAACTAAAATTTCGGCCTATTTTCCACAGAGTAACATGTGTGAAAGAATCATGAAAGAACATAATCGTCTCTGTAGGACACACTGTCATAAGAAACACTCTGTCTGAGCTAGCTACTTGGAATATTTTGAGGAAGTGATTAACTATTTGAAACATGAAGCCACAGGTTTTGCGCCAGTAGAATTGCTGGGGGGAATTTGAACTAATAATCTCCTTTTTGATTTAGTGGAATTTCCTAAACTCACGGAAGTAGTGACGGAAGAAAAGAAGAAGATAGCACTTGCCAATATTAGAAAAGAGGCTTTGGAAAGGAAAAGAAGGCACAATGTGAGGGTGAGTCCTATAGATTTTCAGATTGGTGATCTGGTGCTCATAAAAACTAAAGAAAAATCTAAAAAACTTACACCTGAAACTAAAAAATTTACAGATGTATATGTGGGACCTTTTAAAATTATAACCAAACCCCAGGCTAATGCCTATCGATTTGAATATGTTAAGTCACATAAATTAACTGGTTTGAGAAAAATTACTGATTTAAAGAAATACATACTGAAGGAACCATTAAATAGCAGTAACTAAGAAGCCTCAAGGGACATGCATTCATTATGTTGTCGGGTGGTTGACGATCATCAGGCACCCGAGTTGTTGACAACATTATTTTCCCTTTCTTTTCATGTTGTCAACCTTCCTCTTCTTCATTCAAAACTTTAGCTATCTTCTTTCCTTCTTTCCTATCAGTAAATAGTGTACTAGAGTAGTACAAACCATACAGAGAGTTAGTGTCCCAATAGAAACTAAAACAACTAACCAGAAAGAGAGAGGAATGAAAAGTATGCTTTAATGTGATGATACAATAATATGGCAAGAGATTTTTAGAAGCTTTTGTGACATGTAAAGATGTTGTAAGAGTAATGTGTCAGAGGCAAGAGCGTATTGCCTGCCTAATGAGAAAAAAGAAATTTGTACTTGATATATTTTGAGAACCAGAGAGGTGGACTTAAGTGTATTTATTTTTTTTAGTGATGTGTGTTTTCTTCAATGTAGTGTACGATATGGGTTTAAGGGCCACATAAGTTGGCATGAGTTGTACTTAATGTTTTTCTATAAGGACCTATATATATATATATATATATGAATATAATAGAGGGAAACATTCCACGTGGGAAAAATATATCTAAAAAGAAAGATGATGAAACTTACCAAACAAAAGCGCTGGCAGGTCGATAGACACACAAACAAACACAAACATACACACAAAATTCTAGCTTTCGCAACCAATGGTTGCCTCGTCAGGAAAGAGGGAAGGAGAAGGAAAGACAAAAGGATATGGGTTTTAAGGGAGAGGGTAAGGAGTCATTCCAATCCCGGGAGCGGAAAGACTTACCTTAGGGGGAAAAAAGGACAGGTATACACTCGCACACACACACATATCCATCCACACATACACAGACACAAGCAGACATTTGTAAAGGCCAAATGTCTGCTTGTGTCTGTGTATGTGTGGATGGATATGTGTGTGTGTGCGAGTGTATACCTGTCCTTTTTTCCCCCTAAGGTAAGTCTTTCCGCTCCCGGGATTGGAATGACTCCTTACCCTCTCCCTTAAAACCCATATCCTTTTGTCTTTCCTTCTCCTTCCCTCTTTCCTGACGAGGCAACCATTGGTTGCGAAAGCTAGAATTTTGTGTGTATGTTTGTGTTTGTTTGTGTGTCTATCGACCTGCCAGCGCTTTTGTTTGGTAAGTTTCATCATCTTTCTTTTTAGAGATATATATATATATATATATATATATATATATATATATATATATATATATATATATATATATATACAAACTGTTGCCTCATCAGGAAAGAGGGAAGGAGAGGGAAAGACGAAAAGATGTGGGTTTTAAGGGAGAGGGTAAGGAGTCATTCCAATCCCAGGTGCGGAAAGACTTACCTTAGGGGGTAAAAAGGAAAAAAGGACAGGTATACACTCACACACACACACATACACAGACACAAGCAGACATTTTTCCGCTCCTGGGATTGGAATGACTCCTTACCCTCTCCCTTAAAACCCACATCCTTTCATCTTTCCCTCTCCTTCCCTCTTTCCTGATGAGGCAACAGTTTGTTGCGAAAGCTTGAATTTTGTGTGTATGTTTGTGTTTGTTTGTGTGTCTATCGACCTGCCAGCACTTTCGTTCGGTAAGTCACATCATCTGTGTTTCTAGATATATTTTTCCCATGTGGAATATTTCCCTCTATTTTTATATATATATATATATATATATATATATATATATATATATATATATATATATATATATATATATATATATATAAAGGTGATGTGACTTACCATACGAAGTGCTGGCAGGTTGACAGAAACACAAACACATACATACACACAAAGTTCTAGCTTTCGCAACCAAAGGTTGCTTCGTCAGGAAAGAGGGAAGGAGAGGGAAAGACGAAAGGATGTGGATTTTAAGGGAGAGGGTAAAGAGTAATTCCAATCCCGGGAGTGGAAAGACTTACCTTAGGGGGAATAAAGGACAGGTATACACTCGCACACACACACACACACACACACACACACACACACACATATCCATCCGCACATACACAGACACAAGCAGGCATTTGTAAAGGCAAGTCTGCTTGTGTCTGTGTATGTGCGGATCGATATGTGTGTGTGTGCAAGTGTATACCCGTCCTTTTTTCCCCCTAAGGTAAGACTTTCCCTCTCCCGGGATTGGAATGACTCCTTACCCTCTCCCTTAAAACCCACATCCTTTCATCTTTCCCTCTCCTTCCCTCTTTCCTGATGAAGCAACCATTGATTGCAAAAGCTAGAATTTTGTGTGTATGTATGTGTTTGTTTGTGTTTCTGTCGACCTGCCAGCGCTTTCGTATGGTAAGTCACATCATCTTTGTTTTTAAATATATTTTTCCCATGTGGAATGTTTCCCTGTTATATATACATAATTTGGACCATGAGATGATGAAAAGCCACAATATTTGGCTAGTGTAGAAGGTGTATATGTACAGCCACAGAAGTTGGCTGGAGTTAGTTGCAGTAACGAGTAATGAAGAGCTACAGTGATTGGCCAGGAGGTTCAGTAATGTTCCATATGGAATATTGTATTTTTTCTGGAATATTGTGTATGTGATGTACAGAACCACAGAGGTGGCATGAGTTATGTTCACCGAGCGAGGTGGCGCAGTGGTTAGACACTGGACTCGCATTCGGGAGGACGACGGTTCAATCCCGCGTCCGGCCATCCTGATTTAGGTTTTCCGTGATTTCCCTAAATCACTCCAGGCAAATGCCAGGATGGCTCCTCTGAAAGGGCACGGCCGACTTCCTTCCCCATCCTTCCCTAATCCGATGAGACCGATGACCACACTGTCTGGTCTCCTTCCCCAAAAAACAACCAACCAACAGTTATGTTCAGATTTTTCTACAAGGACTTTTGGTATTCTGTGTGCCAATAATGATGAGTATTCCTTATATAATATGTGTCTAATGTGTATTACTTAAGCCACAGAAGCTGGCGTAAAGTACTTTCAGTCTGCCAACCACAATATGGTTTTTTTGTATCTAGGATCTGTGTGAGGACTTTGCTAAAGCCGCAGGAGCTGGCAAGGATAATTTACAGTAATTTTATAAGGACTTTTCTGTAGAATAGGTATTCTTTGTATATAGTAGTATGTAAGATGTGCCTCGTAGCTACTGAAGAGGACATAAGTAATTTTAGTGATTTTCTAAAATATGTTTTCTCTTTTTGTATGATGTATACAGGAGGTGCCGAGGAACTGCAGGAGGTGTACTGAATGGTTTTCAGTGCTTATTGATTTTGTGTCTATTTGCGTAATGTGTGATGATGTTTTTCAGAGCTGCAGATGGTGGCAGAACTAGTTTTTCAGTATACTTAATGATGTTGTGTTTTGTCTTTGTGTACAATAGCTTATTAGTGTAAAATCAAGTTGTAAATTTTGTATTCTGAAAGAAAGTAAAGAAAGAGTAAAATTTTGGATTAGCAATATTTGTAACAGTAACTTGCTTAATTACACACAGAGTTTGAAAATAATATTTCAGTAGTAGTGCCAATTTAGTGTGCACTGTTAAAGTTTTTAAAAGCAGTTAATTCATTTTCACTGAATTAATTAATACTAAATGTAAAGAAATGTTGGATTGAAAATGAATACGAATTGGCTTGAAAAAGAATTTGAATAAAAAGTTTAAAAAAATCTTTAAAAAAGTTTTGCTTTTAACTTTTGCATTTGAGAGGCAATCTTCAAGAGATATTATCTATTAGGATAAATGTGTGTCTTAGGATTAGGATGTAAAGAGTGAGAATGTACACTGAGGTGTACTGTATATTACAGGTGCTGAGAAAGAACCCGA
This sequence comes from Schistocerca serialis cubense, assembly GCF_023864345.2. NCBI lineage: Eukaryota > Metazoa > Arthropoda > Insecta > Orthoptera > Acrididae > Schistocerca > Schistocerca serialis. The sequence goes on from NC_064638.1 coordinate 495,993,914, forward strand.
GGTTGAGACAGAGCTAGATGGTAAATACCAGTGATAAAGCCATTTTGTGATTCAAGTGTAAGTGCTTACTCCATTAGTGAAAAATCTGAACCCCCCCCCCCCCCCAAAGTGTCAAAAGTGTAGTGTGATAGTTATAGATGATGTAATGCTTCAACTAGATTTTCAGTAAAGTTTTTTGACGTCATTAAGAGACGAAACAAAGTAATTTTTTTTTTTTTATGGAAGAATTGGATTTAAAAAAGAGATTGTTGTTCCAAAACGTTTGAAGAAAAGAATATTGTTCATGAATGTTTTGAAAATTTAAAGAATTTTGAAAAAAAATATTGTTATACATAAATTTTGAAAGTGGAATTTTGTTAAAGTCATTCTTTGAACAAGAAAGTATTAAATTGTTAAGAATCCTCTAAGAACATTAGACATGTTACTTCTTTTCAGCTGACGAAAAATAATTTCTTTTGTAAAAATTGATTTGCTGTGCGTCATCAACCCCTAGCCATTAACAATTGATGTAAATAGGTATATCATGTTGTGATGTTATGTAATTTAAATAATTTGATCAAATGGAAAAAAATTTGTTTGGTAAAAACGCTTAAATGAGAGGTGTTTCTGTAGTTAAGGAAAACCATAACAGCATAAATTGTAAGTAACATAATAATATGATCTGGAAAATTTTTAGTTTCTTAGGGGGTGTGTAGCATCGCAGCTACTATGTGACTGCAGATTTTTGCAGTAAGTTTTGTTACATTATAGCAAGCTGTTTTGGAAGCCTGCAGTATAGTAGCGTTCAGTGGTGGTTGTCTTGTGGCCTGCTGCATGCTTCATAGCCACACCTGTCGCTATAGCGGACCATGAGAATGCACACTGTGGTATGTACTAAAAACAGTTATTCACCTCATTTAAGAAACTAAATAACTATGTTAAACATTATCTGTTTTATTCCAAATTTGGTACATGACCTTTTGTTATTCAGAAGAACTGTGTGTCAAAATTTGATACCGCTACCTATAATAGTTTTGGAGATAAAAAAAAAACATTAAAAAGTACCTAACTGACATTTAAGAAAGTAAATTCAGATAGGAACAATAACAGTTTATATTTCTTTTGTTATTTGAAAACAGTAATAGCACTCTCATTGTGCTGATTTATTTTATAAAGATTTTCAATTCTAAACTTTCGATAATTTTTCTTTCTTAATGAAAATAACAGTTTAAAAGTTAATATTTATATTTTGTGTTAGGGTGAGAGTAAATAAGAGTGCATGTGAGTGTGTGTGGGACATAAGTCAAATTTCAATTCAAGATTGTATTACACCTTACATAACTAGCAAGTATTACGCCACCAGGGTGTCATGAAAACTGTAAATACCTCTAACTATTGGATGACGTATGTCTACGAGTGTTTGCTTTTGTAATAAGGAAGCCAGAAAGGTAATAAGAGGATAATCAGTTCTAAAGTATATTTCAAGCATAGTTTTCTCTTAGTTTTCATATCATTTGGTATGGTGGAACAGTTTGTTAATATTTGCAGCATGTAATGATGTAAATGCACTTACAAATGTTGGATGGAATAAAACAGTTTAAGCGTGAATGTGATCTTGAAAGATTGATTTGATTGGCTGTTTGTTTTGATCAACCAATGAGAGTAAAGTCTTTCCTGCACAATGAAATTAGTTATATGTCCTGATACCAATGGCATTCAGACAGTCATGCAGTAGCTGCCGGATGAGAAGGTCATGTTAGACGTGTCCAAAAAAGTTATTTGTAAAATGTTATTTCGCATTTGGTTTATATTGGCATGGAAACAGATGCATTTATGGACACTTCTGTGAAGTTTGGGAACTTTTGGAGTGTCTGTTGTAGAGAAAACTGTGTGTGAAACTATCTTACTTTGTGAAGAATTCTGCGTGGCACGTTCAGTATGCATTTACAGAACATTTTTTGGCGAGCATCTTCCTCTGAAGAGTCCACTGAAAAGGACAGAGTGTGAAACTCATTTCGTAGCAGAGTATTGACTGCATTAATCACATAATATGTCAGGTTGGACTTAGTACACTCCTGGCTGTCTTGCATGTGATATAAGCTGCATCAACTAGTAGTAGATGGGCTATCAATGTAAATGTGGGATTGTTGACACCATAACTAAATGACAATAAAAAACATTAGTATCAGGAAGCGGACATTTTCAATTAAGAAAGGAAGCATCTACTTTTGCCTGTTATTACTAGAAATTTACAGGTTTATTTTGTTACATGAGTTACGTAGACTATGCAATCGTAAGTATGGACAATGGTTTTCTTCAATGGTGCTTTTCACATTATATACATAGTACCTACAAATGCAGCGCAGTGGATGGTGAACGAATGCTGTACCGAGGTAGGTGTACATTAATTTGCAGCTTGCTTCCCTCAGTGCTAGCGAACTTTTTCACACTTCTTTACTGCAGGGGGACTTGGGGAAGAGAAAGGAGAGGTGCATATACAGAAAAAGGCTGGTGGGCACATTTGCAGAGAGTGGTTCATAATGAGGGTGAGGAGATGTGAATTGGGAGGAGGTAACAGTGCAGAGGGGGTGAAAACTGTTGGATGGAGGGTATGGGGACAGTAGGTTATTGTAGGGCGAGGCCAGGATAATTTCAGGAATGGAAAATGTGCTGTAACGATAACTTCTACCTGCGCACTTCAGAAAAGCTGTTGGTAGAGGGGAGGATACAGATGGAATGGGTTATGAAATAGTCTCTGAATCAAGTACGTATGTTCAGCTGCATGTTGTGTCATAGGGTGTTCCACTTGGCTCTTGGCCACAGTTTGGCAGTGGCCTTTCATCCTGGTGGACAGCTTGTTGGTAGTCATGCCAATATAGAAAGCTATGCAGTGATTGCAACAGAGCTGGTCTCTGACATGGTTGATTTAACTAGTAGCCTGATCTCTGATGGGGTGAGATTAGCCTGTGACAGAATTGGAGTAGGAAGTGCTGTGCGTGTGGATTCAGCAGGTCTTGCTCCTTCATCTTCTACATGAATATGAGCCCTGTGCCAAGGAGTTGAGAATGGGAGTGGCAAAGGGATGGACTAGAATGATGTGGAGGTTGTATGGGTAACCAAACACCACTTTAGGAGGAGTGAACAGGATCTTGAGTAAGATATGCCTCATTTAAGAGTACGATGATAAATAATCAAAGCACTGATGAAAGATTGGGTTCCACTGTTCCAGTCTGGGGTGGTGGTGGGTGATGAATGGAGTGCTTCTTTGTAACTGGTTCTTGTAGGTGCTGGGAGGCTTGGGCATGTATGGGGATATGACATGGGAAATCAGTTTGTGGACTAAATTTGGAGGACAGTTCCTGTTTTTGAATGCCTTTGTGAGACCTTCAGCATACTGGGCAAGGGAATTCTTGTCACTGCAGGTAGTTCTTGTCATTGCAGATACACTGTCCGGGTGGGTGGCCAGGTTCATACACAAACAGCAGTTGACCAGCGTTGCCTGGTGAAACGTTGTTGTGATGCCTCGTGTAAGGAGGAGAAATGCGTACCATCACGTTTCCAACTTTGATAAAGGTCAGATTGTAGCCTACCATGATTGCAGTTTATCGTATGGCGACATTGCTGCTCGTGTTGTTCAAGATCCAATGACTGTTAGCAGAATATGGAATCAGTGGGCTCAGGAGGATAATACGGAATTCCGTGCTGGATCCCAATGGCTTTGTATCTCTAGCAGTCGAGATGACAGGCATCTTATCTGCATGGCTGTAACGGATCGTGCAGCCATGTCTTGATCCCTGAGTCAACAGACAACAACCATCTGCAAGAACAGTTCGATGACATTCGCAACAGCATGGACTATCAGCTCGAAGATCATGGCTGCAGTTACCCTTGATGCTGCATCACAGACAGGAGCACCTGTGATGGTGTACTCAACAACGAACCTGAGTGCACGAATGGCAAAACGTCATTTTTTGGATGAATGCAGGTTCTGTTTACAGCATCATGATGGTCGCATCCGTGTTTGGTGACATCACTGTGAATGTACATTGGAAGTGTGTATTCGTCATCGCCATACTGACATGTCACCCGGCGTGATGGTATGGGGTGCCATTGGTTATACGTCTCGGTCACCTCTTGTTCGCATTGACAGCTCTTTGAACAGTGGACATTACATTTCAGATGTGTTACGACCCATGGCTCTACCCTTCATTCGATCCCTGCGAAACCCTACATTTCAGCAGGATAATGCACGATCGAATTTGCAGGTCCTGTACGAGCCTTTCTGGATACAGAAAATGTTCGAATGCTGCCCTGGCCAGCACATTCTCCAGATCAATTGAAAATGTCTGGTCAATGGTGGCCGAACAACTGGCTCATCACAGTATGCCAGTCGCTACTCTTGATGAAGTGTGGTATCATGTTGAAGCTGCATGGGCAACTGTACCTGTACACACCATCCAAGCCCTGTTTGACTCAAGGTCCAGGTGTATCAAGGCCGTTATTATGGCTAGAAGTGGTTGTTCTGGGTACTGATTCCTCAATATCTATGCACCCAAATTGCGTGAAAATGTAATCACATGTCAGTTCTAGTATAATATATTTGTCCAATGAATACCCGTTTATAATCTGCATTTCTTCTGGGTGTAGCAATTTTAATGGTCAGTACTGTAGTATAAATGTTTTGATTGTTGAAAACTTATGAGCTGTACTGTAATTGTGGCCACATGTTTCAGTATTGGCTCAGTGTTTGTATCTGTGTCTGTCTTGTGCCTGAAGAAAATAAAAGAAAAAGTTTGAAGCAAATCGAGCTGAATTCTTGGACAAAATGAATCCGGACCTGACAATTCTGCACCAAGAAGTGTAAAACTTCTATCTTTCTTTAACACTGCTAACTCTGTCACTAAATAACTTCTGGAATGTTGCAAAATCTTGCATACATTGTTGAAGGCATGGAACTTTAAATGTGACAGCACTAATCTTATACAGGAGGATAGGAGATTCACCAGAAGCATGAAGTGGTAACGCACTGTCTACTGAAAATTCACTTATCTTCAGCTGAAGAAAATAACGTGGTATCTCCTGAGAAGGACAACAAATGGTATGAGATTTTAACAATGTGAAAAAGTATGAAGTTCATCCAATAAGTGTTGTCAAGCGAGAAGAGATGCAATAAGTAGGTTGTAAAGTAGTAGGAAGTGGTGTAATAGAAATGACAAAAGGTGATGGTGGAATGTTTGTGAATGTGAATCTAATACTCTGTCTGGTTCACAAAACAGTAAAAGAAGAGATGGACAGGAAAACTAAGCAGGACCAGTGAGAGTTGGCAGTATAACTAATTTCTACATAAATCTCATAAGCTAAAGTCATAGGGAGATACTGAATGACGAAACATGAGAGAAAAATGCAGACAGATCTCATATGCCATATCCAAACTTGCCTTAACTCTTCCAACCACCATCATGAACCTCCACATTACACAGTTGCACCCTGGACTGTAGGATCTCTAGCATATCTTTCACTAGGGCTTGGCCACCTATCTTCATGATAAAAATAATGAACATCCATACCACCTCTCCCAAAACAGTATTCTGCTGCTCAACCAAAACTATCCCCAACTCCTTGTCACATGGATCATGTCCCTGAGGAAGATCAAGATGCAGGACATGAAGATATGTTAATTAGTTAGTTAATTACATATAAGTTCTGTGGATCATAACTGTAATATCTCACTATGATGAATTACCGGTAGGGCAATTACAAGAACACTTTTTCAGTGGAAAGTATGGCAACATGATGACCACACACACACACACTATCATACTACATATTCAGAAATTCTTGTATGAAATAGGTGTTGTCAAGCAAACATGATCACAGTTTTGTGCTTGGAAATAATTTTATTATCCATTAAGTTCCTTACAGCATTTAGTAGGTGGTCAAGGACTTCAATGGCTGAAAACCTCATTCCTTTCTGTGCCACACTAATGCTGAGTGATAGACGGTATGAGGATTGAACACTACCATTGAATTTAACACAAAGTAAAACAATTACCATACATAAGAAAGGAAATGCCAATGATTTTAAATTATAGGGCCTTGGCTTGTAAGTCTGCTTTAAAAACTCTTCTCAGTATTATTAAGTAGAGACTAAAAGCTAAGATTTACATACATTTAGGAGAAGACTGACTTGGATTTAGGAAAGGAAAAGGAACCAGGGAATCTATAATGGTACAGTACTGCAAATGATCTTAAGAAGTCCAAACAGAGAACAGGACAGAAAGGCGATGGCAAGGTTCCTACAATAAAAGCTCATATTTGTGCACACAGATTGTATACATCATTTAGTTTAATGGTACTCTTTCATACTTCCTAGTAGATGTGAACAGTATCTGTTTATTTATCTGCATTTAGAAGTGCTGTTTATTTTGTTTTAAGAATTTGCGTGTTTTTCGCTCATTTGAGTAACAGTCGGTCAACACTGTAGAGTAATTTCTCCTACTGTAACCACAAGTGTTGCTTAATTTTCTTCATTCCTGTAATCTTTGGGATCTGTTTATATTTTCTCAATTAGTCTGTGACTGACTGGCCAGTAAACAGAAGAAACAAGTCAAAAACTCAAAATAGTGTATTATATCATGGCATTAATTTGTGCAACAGATTACCAGTAGAAATAAAAGATGTAAATGATCCCCACACTTTTAGTCAAAGGCTAAAAGAATATTTACTAGATAATAGCTATTACACTACAGATGAATATTTGAAATAACTATAGACTAATGTTCATGAACATTGTACTGCATAACAAATTTAACTTGACATGATTAGAAAAGTAGAACTAAGTATAGGAGCTGTATATACTGTAAAGAATGTTTATTTTATAAGAAATATTGTACAAACATTTGACTACATCCATGAAACGTATATTGTTCTACAGATGAATAAATCAATTAGTCAATCAATCATGATTTCATACAAGGTGTGATCAAAAAGTAATGGGATTTTTTTTAATTTCTTGGGTTTTATACATCCAATTTTCAAATTCTTTTATCTTGTTGGTACACATGTTCCTGGTGTGCATTTGCATTTTCAGCTGTTTTGAATATTTAGTTTATTGTTGACAGCCTGAAATATTATAGTGTTTTCAAGTGCTCATTGAATTTTTACCTTTGAAGTAGATGGATCAAAAAATTTGCATCAATTTTTTCTTGAGAAGTGCAATAAAGTGCAGTATCAAATTTTTAGTGTTGACTGTAGCTTTTTTGGATAAAACAATCTGAAGAAAAGACCAGAAATGTGGCAAAATCACTCTTGGAAACTGCATCACGATAATGCTCCCACTCATATCTTAATGATTATTCATGATTTTTTGGCAAAAAACAAAACTTATGTTACCTCAGCAACCTTATTCACTGAACATGGCCCCCCGAAATCTCTTTCTATTCCTGAGGCTGAAGAGAACCATGAAAGGATTTTGTTTTGTCATCATGGATGAGATAAATGGAACTGCTGAAGGAGCTGAACATGATAATGAAAAATGAGTTCCAGAAGTGCTTCCAAGATTGGAAAAAGCACTGACACAAGCGTACTATATCTTAACAGGATTACTTTGAAGGGATAAAAGGTGATGTTGGTGAATAAATAAATATTCTTTAACAAAAACAAAAATTTTTGTATCATTTTTATCACATCTCATATGTTTCTCTTGAGCAAGGTAAAAAAGAGCAAAGTTCATTTTCAAGACATTCTCGTGTGAAAGCTAGTGAGAGTTATTACAGTATATTAAGAAGTGTGCTCAACCTTATATCAACACACATTTACTGAAAACATCTTGAATTAAGGATGCTGACTTCAAGATTACTTTTTCAGTTACTGAGTGAAGAGTTTCATGAGGGACAGTGCCTATGCCTTTTGATGCCTGGACTTCTCAGTGAGTAAAACAGTGTGTCCAAATAACATGAGGAGCCTATTTATGGATCAGAACTTGCATTCCATACTATGGCTTCCATCTGTACAAACACCTACACAATTTTCCAGATTAACATTGCTTCCTTGCATTAAAGAGCTTAGTGTTTCAAAGAGGTCTGTTGATTTTGTTCCAAGAGATATTTTGGTTCAGAAAAGATCTTCATGGAATTTGTTGTCATGTACAAAATATACATAAGACATTACAGGCACATCATTGTTGTTGTCTGTAGCTTCTTCCAAGTGAAGGCCATAGTCACCAATACCTTTGAGGTTTTCATACAATTGATCATTAACTTTGTCAGCCATATTGAATATCTGATGATCAATAGTATTGTCTAACAAAAGGCACACTTCCAGTTGTGTGACAGCTGACTCATCTACCTGCTACATGATAGCCAACTCTGTAATATGAAAGAATAGCTTTTGTAGCTTTTTTTTTCTTTTGCCTGTCTAATTTCTTTTAACTTGTGGGAAAAGTATTCTCACATTTTGTTAACTGAACTACTGTGATTTGACTCCAGATGCCATTTCATTTCATAAGAGGCATTTTTTTTCATGACAGTAAATTAAGAAGTATGCTCAGCCCTATATCAACACACATTTATTGGAAACATCTTGAATTAAGGATTGCTGACTTTATAATGAAGATTACTTCTGCAGTTACTGAATCAAGAACTTCATGAAGGGCAGTGCCTTAGAAGCAAATGACACAAGGTGATCATTCTTTACTTCAAACAGCAGTGCTTGTAAAACTGAAATTCAAGTAACTGTTGTCATACCTCTTGAATTCTTGTTTGTCCACATATTCTGAACTAAACAAAAAAAACTGAAGTATCATAATTAATCTTCAAAATGTCTGTTACTGAATAAAAACTAGTACAATTCAAATGCCAACTACTACACTGCCATAATAACAAGACTTACATGCTGCTGGCCCACTAGATATCACCACTAGTGCACATGTTTTTCCTTTATCAGAAAGCAAATAAACCAAATTATACTTTTATGAAACCACCACAATACCACTACAGAAAAACCATGGTGACTCTTGAAGCCACAATGCACAGTTTGAAAACTCCAGCCTTAAATGTAAATATCCAGGAGAAAGATCAAGTTTTATCAGTGGCATGGACTGCAGTAGCTACAACCAAATGGTTAAGATGGTGAGGGACAGAGAAGGACGACTGTATCAACAAGGCAATGCCTTTGGTATCTGATTATGGCACTGTTGTTTTCAAACTTTGGTTCAATATTGACAACAAACTTTTCTAATGGAGTAATGTACTGTACTGTAAGGCTGTTTTCCATTTGCTTAAAGAGTTGTCTACAAAATGTTCTAGACTGGACACCACATATTATCCTTATTACATACTTCTGTTCACAAACAGTTTTTTCTTCAGTTATGAGTTACCACAGAATATAATGCCATAGGAAGTAAACAAAAATAGGAAAACAGGCACAGTAAGTCAACTTTTTGACATCATCATCTTTAAAAGCTGATGTTATCCTTGATGCAAAAGTTGCAGAGCTGAAGAAGATTTTTAACTGACTTCTAGTTCAGCATCTTACCACAGTCATATCCTACTACAAATAAAGGTAGAAACCTGTGAAAGAAGTCATGTCATATGTTAGGTAAGCTGTAATTCTTTATGTCCATTTTTGTGAACATATTTACTTAGTAGCTGTCCACCTGAATGAATGAACACTGCCAAATTGCAGCCAAGAGAAAGTTGACTACCCAGTGCATGCTGTTGAGCACTATATGCTCAGCATCAATAGCTGCTCCAAAACCCATGCCATCTGGATTCTTAAACCCCTACCCTCTTCCAAATACCATCTTCTCTTAATTACATAAATGGGACATTGCTCTTACAACACATCCTTCGATCCCATAATTCTCCCATCCTGAGACTTCCAATCTCCAGTAGTGTCCATCTCACACACACTTCTACTTCTGTCTCCATGCCCCCCACTTCACATCTGCTCTTACTCTTCACAGTTTCCCTCTTTCTCTGTCCTATCTCCCACTCCATCTACCCTCCAATGCTCTACCAACTGACTCCTCTACTTCATTGTGTGCCACATGAAAATTCCCTTTCTTCTGCAGGGGGAGTTGACTGAGGTCATGCTACTATTCAGTTCCTTTGGTGCACCTCCTCCCAACCATCAGCCATCCTTCCCTCCTTATACCTGGCTCCTCTCATCTCTCACTCACTTTATCAGACACAACCCCTCCCCCCAAATTGATCTGTAACACTAAGGCAATGCAATATGACAAGACGATGTAGCTCTTTGTATGTGTGTGTGTGTGTGTGTGTGATTTTATTATTATTGCAGTTCCTAGAAATGGGGTGAGAACCTACAAATAAGGTCCCAGATATTGAAATCCATATCTAAGTGATAAGCAAAGATGGCAGAAAGTGTGATTCGTAGCAGTTTTCTTAAATTAGGAGATAATTAATTTGATTGTAGTTGTGGTAGATAAATAAAATCATTGTGGTTTTTACTATTTAATCTAAGAAAGTATTCTGTACCTCCTGGCTGAGAGTTGCCACATCTTGGTGCAGTGATGAAACTTGATTGTCAAGCCTCTCAACACTGGTTTTAGTTTGCTCAACTTCTCCTCTGAGCTCCAGGTTTAGTCCTTCCAGAGAACCTGATTTCTGGCTCAGGCTACTGATGAGGGGTGGTCTTTGCCTGTCCCTGAGCACAGCCACTCTCGATCTCATAGTACGAGTTGTCACTCCAGCATATTCCTCCACCCTGGAGAACAAATATTTGATTATAGTTTCAGCTAAAAGCTGAGCTACAACCTTTTTAAAAACATTGTTGTGATTATAAAACACTACAAATAAATCTAAAAAACTGCAGACTACATTAAAGCTTATTTCAGTACTGAAGACTATTTATAAGGAAGCAAAGAAAATAAAAAGAGAAAAGATGAGTCATCACTACAAACACAGCTGCACGCGCGCGCACACACACACACACACACACACACACACACACACACACACACACACACACACAGAGAGAGAGAGAGAGAGAGAGAGAGAGAGAGAGAGAGAGAGAGAGAGCCTCATGACATACTTTAGAGCTATACCACTCACAACCAACACTTTCACTGTGCCAAACTCCAAAGAGATTTTTCTATCAACCACTCATGACTACCACATCATAAAAGGTAAGGTATTTCAGATAATGGCTTCATTCCAGGGATAAATTTTTCACCCAGCTATATAACTCATCAGCAGTGTAACATATATGTAAATTGTACATCTGATAATAGAGCTCTTTGCCCAGAATGAGTCTCAGTCTGTGGCATAAACTCTGTTATTAAGAAATTATTTCATGCCGATCATACACAATTAACAGGAGAGCATCTGTCAACTTTGCCACAATACGATTGGAAGACAGCAAATCCTGAAGTTGTGACGAGTTATACACTTTGTATAGGCAAGCACAATCTGAAAAAACTTCACACACTGTACACATGAAACTCATTTATTTCAATGGAGCACAGCCATTTCAGTCTTCTTGGTCCTTATCAAGTACAGAATAAAGGATACTTACATTACAAAACCACCAAGTGTGTTATATGCAGTCAAATTTCTGAAAAATTGTCATTGCCAAATGAGTGAAATGCTTGTGAAACTGTTGCCAGTGTGCCACAACAGTATTGGATAATATATGAGCTGACATGTGGAATAATCAGGTCTACTGCCAGATGTTTGTGTCGCTGTGGCACAATATTTCGGCCACATAACTCGTTGCCTTCTTCAGGTGCTACCTGAGACTGCCATATTGTAGGATCTTGTCCAGTATTTATGCCCAGAGGGCGCTGGGTGCCGTCTGCACCCACCTGGCACTGCTTGTAATGTGTTGTCTCTTCCCCGGTGCTCCCTCGGACGTCCACGCCCGACTTGGTCGCCATCTGTGGCAGCTGTCTGAGGCCCGTCCTGGGACAATGCTAGGGAGTGTGAAGGACGACCTGGGGCTGCATAAACCAGGCATTTACAACATCCCGTGCCAGTGTGGAAAATCATACATTGGCCAGACAACCAGGACGGTGGACGTCAGGTGCAAAGAACACCAGAGGCACACCAGACTAGAACAGGCAACAAAATCTGCCATAGCGGAGCACTGTCTGGAGCTCGGTCACTCAATGGACTACAACAACACCTAAATTGTGACACAGACTCCAAGATTTTGGGACAGTGTCATAAAGGAGGCCATCAAGATCAAGGTCACAGACAACCTAATAAACCGAGACAGCGCTTACCAGCTCAGCTCAGCATGGAGTCCGGCTCTGAAGCTCATCAGGGCCCAATGAAAGGAACCAAGAAACTCCTCAAGAAGTAGTAACATCGCAGGAGCAGCGCCAGGTGGGTGCGGACCGCAACCACAACTCCCAATGCAGGACGGGCCTCTGACAGCTGCCACGACTGCAGATGATGGACGAACTGAGCATGGACAACCGTCGGAGCACCAGGGAAGTGCCAACACCTCAGGAGCAGTGCCAGGCAGGCACAGACCGCGAATGGAGTGCCCAACAAAGGACGGGCCTCAGAGAGCTGCCACAGATGGAGACCAAGTGGGGCGCGGGCATCCGAGGGAGCACCAGGGAGAGACAACACCTTACAAGCAGTGCCAGGCGGGCGTGGACCTCGAATGGAGCGCCCGACGCGAGAATGGCCTCAGACAGCTGCCACAACTGCAGATGGTGGACGAGGCGGGCGCAGACATCCATGGGAGCACCAGGGAGATGCCAACACCTTAGGAGCAGTGCCAAGTGATCACGGACCATGAACGGAATGCCAAACGCGGTTCCGGCCCCAGACAGCTGCCACGACCACAGATGGTGGACGAGCCGGGCGGCGGCATCCATGGGAGCACCAGGGATGGGCCAAAACCCCAGGAGCAGCACCAGGCAAGCACGGACTGCGAATGGAACGCCCAACACTGGACGGGCCTCAGACAGCTGCCACAGATGGTGACCAAGTCGGGCATGGATGTCCGAGGGAGCACCGGGCAAGAGACAACACATTACAAGCAGCGCCAGGTGGGTGCGGATGGCAGAGAGAGCACCCAGCACCCTCTGGGCATAAATACTGGACAAGATCCTCCAATATGGCAGTCTCAGGTAGCACCTGAAGAAGGCAATGAGTTACGTGGCCGAAATATTGTGCCAGAGCGACACAAACATCTGGCAGTAGACCCGATTATGCCACATGTCAAGATCTCCCTGGGAAAGCCTGAAGCCTGAAGAGTTACAATATATGAGCTGTTTGCTTAGACAAACGCGGGGTATCATGGAAATGGGAGGCAGACAAGTAAATTTCAGGGCTGGTATTATTGCAATTGTTGGGTGGGTTACACATTGCCGAGCTGCAACAGAACAACTTCAGTAAGAAATCTGTGTCCATTTCTAATCAACTGCAGGGCAAATATGTTTCTTCTAAGAGATGTACATCTGTTGCACTAGTGATAGTGGCCCCTCATGACATGTAGATTCAGAAAGTGATTCCTTTTTTGTCGCAAAAGAGGGTCAGTAGAACATTCCTGGCATTGTGTAAAATTTCTTTGGTCTGAGTGATGAGAAATGACATAATTCCCTACTCACTCTCTTCATTTCTAGTCTGTGGTCCAAATTTTGTTCAAATGGTTCAAATGGCTCTGAGCACTATGGGACTCAACTGCTGAGGTCATTAGTCCCCTAGAACTTAGAACTAGTTAAACCTAACTAACCTAAGGACATCACAAACACCCATGCCCGAGGCAGGATCGAACCTGCGACCGTAGCGGTCTTGCGGTTCCAGACTGCAGCGCCTTTAACCGCACGGCCACTTCGGCCGGCCCAAATTTTGTCCATGGTAGCAAATCTTGCATCTTTTTGTTCAAAGTAGGACAAAAGTATCTCATGCATGTCAAGATTGCTGTTTCAATGAAAAAGACAACAGTCAGGCACACATCTTGCTGATGTTTTGTGAACTTGGAGCACAACATGCAGAAGGGTGCTGAGTCATGGACACTGTTTAAAGATTCTGCAGTATCACTACATGATTTTGCCTCATGATGGCTCCAATGAATATGGTGTTACATTAAGACATGATGAGAACATGACTGACTCAGATAAGTAGCAGCAACCACAGATTTCACACCATTTGTTAACTTTTCAACTCCACTTGTAGGCTTGCTGCTATTGAAAAACATGAATCACTACATTAGACCTTCATCTGTGATGAAGATGTTTCACATTACCAACATGCAGATGCCAGACCACAGAACACTGTTTGTCCTTCATGCAAATTGTTAGTGGAACAGCCATCTTTACATTGCCCCTGTGCTGATGTTAGTGCATCTGCAGAATTCTGCCAGAAAGCAAACAGTAGGCACACCTTTACAAATATGCATACCAACTTACAGACTAGCAGCATCATTTTTCACTTTTTTTCATATGTTTATGTTGTTTTTCTATTATTTTACTGCTCTTACACGGCAGCAGGGATTCAAAATATGCAAAACCAGTCAGCAACCCCACTCACAATTAAAACACAATTAACAGCAGACTACTGCCTTCATCTGACATGACTACAAAGAATGCCATAAGCAGAAAGAAATATGACCAGTCTCACTAAAAAGTATTAATTTCTCTTGGAAAAGATTTTGCCTTGATATCTTCATACCAGGACCAGTTTATTTCATGTCATCAATCACAGTTAATTATTTTGGATTTATGTGCAATTCCAGAAAGCAGAAACATAATTATCTTTTAGCAGAATATGCAGTGGTTAGAAATTTTAAAATATTATGTGTATTATGGCTATGAGAAGACCAATTTGTTTCTTTGTGCTGATAACTGTATGGCACAAAAGAAGAACGACATCATTACATAAAAAACAACAATTTTTCCTGCCAGTCGGCCATACAAACTTCTGTTGACTGGGCCTTTGGCCTTACAAAATGAAAAAAACCATATGACATGTAGTTCTTGGGCTGATATTGCCAGAATGATTAAAAGCAATACCTCTGTATCACAGCTTAATGAATCTATCCCAGTAGGAAATGAAAGTGGCAGTCTATTAGCATATGTATATGACTGGCAAGACATGTTTAATTCCTGTAGCTGGAAGATAACATCTCTGATCACAGTCTTCAACCATTTTTTATGAAGGACATAACAGGAACAACAATGTGTCAACATAAACTGAATTGGGTAACTGTGTGTGTAAGGATACTTGAAGATAATAATCAGAAATTGAATCTGAGGCATGACTGAAGAAAGTCAAACAATGTTTGTTTGGGGATACTGAAGAGTACAGTACTGCATGGAAGAGACATATGATCGCTTATGCGCAGTGCCATACATCTCCTGAGGTGTAATGTATGTTTTATGGATTATGATGATTAATACCACATTAATATGATGTTTTTGTAAGTATAATAGAGTTGTGTAGTAATAATTAGTAATGCAACTTTGAAAATTCATGAAGAATTCCTTCTTAAGGCTACAGACATCTAGTTTTCGCAACACTGAAGATGATTTTAAGTACTGTTACATTAGACAACAAAAGAAAAATGTGATTTTTCCAACTTACATGCCTTCGGATTTTGTTGTTGGAAGTTCATATACCAAGTTCAGTGAAATGAAAATGATAAGCCAGAACATGTGCCACTGTAGGGGAAAATGAAGGTGTTGAGACTACCGACTAAGAATTGCTTTGGCAGGAGTATCACGTCTCCAGGCACAGGTAGTGATGTG
This sequence comes from Schistocerca serialis cubense, assembly GCF_023864345.2. Taxonomy (NCBI): domain Eukaryota; kingdom Metazoa; phylum Arthropoda; class Insecta; order Orthoptera; family Acrididae; genus Schistocerca; species Schistocerca serialis. Next base: position 496,009,620 of record NC_064638.1, read on the forward strand.
TAGCAGCAGAATAAATGACATTCATAGTGAGTACATAACTACATAAGATCTTGCTGGCATTGTGGTGGAACTTTGCAGCATCAGACAAGTTTGTCCAACTGAAATTTGCTAGTATACAAAGAAGATGTTCGTAAACAACTGAATATCACTCACATAAATGCATGTAAAGACAAAGTGACTAAAACATCAGTGAAGAATGGAATGCCCAGGTCAATCCAACACAAATTAAAAGGATGAAAATCCAACATAAATGCAGAGGATGAAAATATTATTACAGCAACAGTCTCATCAGACAGATAAGTGGTACCAGTATTCATTTGATGACCTGTCTCAGAATCTCAGTAACACGAATAAAAATGAAAACACAATAATCCATGAATGTGTGAGGCTATATTCATTATGCCCCACTCTTACATAAATAATGTGCATGTAGTCATCTTTTATTACATTAATGCTTTAAATTATGACTATTTATATTTCTGTCACAAGTGCTTTATTGACTACCATCAGCAAGGGTAATATCAACCCACTTTTCCATATTCCTTGACTTGTTAAGGTCTGATTAGTTGACAAGTTGCTGGTAAATGTCACAGGCAGGAACAAGAAGAAGACTGCTAGCAAGTGAGCTTTCAGTCAAAAGGCCTTCTTATAGTTAGATAGTCCACGCGCGTGCACCCACACACACACACACACACACACACACACATATTCATGCAAACCCAACTCTCATATGCATGACCACTATCTCAAGGTAGTGGTCAGATATGTGTGTGTGTGTGTGTGTGTGTGTGTGTGTGTGTGTGTGTGTGTGTGTGTGTGCATGCTATCTACTTTAGAAGAAGGGCTTTTGGCCAAAAGCAACACTTGTTAGCAGTCTTTTTGTTGTGTCTCTCTGTGACCCAGTGTCTCTCCTATGTGGTCAATAGCAATCTATTCCTTTCAGAATATTGTCATTATTTTATCCTGAATTTTCCATTGTTTAGTGTTATCATACGTTAGGAACTGATAATGTGTGAAATATTTTTTTCAAAAAATTTAGGCAATGCTTCTTTTACTTGGGGTGACTTTGTCCTATATGTTCAAATTTGTTCACAGTAAGCCAAAAATTCACTGAGGCCATATTGAACCAATCAAATAGGATCTTATACTTAATATATTGTTACTCAAGTTTCCATGAATCATTTAATTTCAAAAAATGAGTTAAATAACTAAAATTTAAAGAAATTAAATAAACAAGGGAAATACTAATTAGTTGATTTGTATGAGGTCACGCATTTCAAAAGCACAACACAATTTAAATGTTAAAAAAACGATTGGACAAATCTATCCACTTCACAAAAAGAAAAAAGATTGCTTTAGGAGACTTTTTTGGGTTGCTTTATACTGCACAACATTCTCCCAGTAATAAATAATTGAATATGGTCTTTGAGGCACCTTCAACACTTTTAGTCTTTTGTCCATGGACTCAACAACAAAGCCAGTGATATTAAACTTAGAAATTTGTTCCTGGATACTTTTCCCAATTAAAAAGGAGCATCACAAAATTATCAGTAGCACAGTCTTCAGAGTTTACTTTCACACTAGAGCTCAAGCTCTCAAAACATTTCACTTTCTTCATCTGATTCTTCCAGTGCCACATTATCAGGATCACCAACTTCTGAGCAGACTTGCAAATTAACTCTCTTATGTCTTTTCTTCTTGGGTTTGAACAATGAAGAAAACATGGGTGCCTCACCTGCAAGCAGTTCAAGCTCTTTAACCGAGATGATTTTTCCAGCTGGTACATCCTAACTTTCTCCTCATTTTAGCATCAGTTGAGGATATTAAATGGACACTTATTTTTTCCCCAGCTTTTCTAAGAAAGCTTCACCTACCATATCAACATCATTCTGGTTCTCTGGCAAGCTTTCAAGAAGCTTTTGCTGTGTAGCTGGACAATACCACACTTTTCAAGCTTAGAGATAAGGTTTTGGTCCCTTTTAAGCCCTTCATCATTTCAGTTAGTGGCATGACAAACACTTGTCAACCTGATGGGAAATAATTGTTGTTTACAAGAATAAGAAATTTTGAAAATAAGCACTGCTAGGTAACAAAATGAACACAACTTAAGCCTAGGGTTATTCAGGCCAAAGTTACTTCAAAACAAGGGATGATGTTGTCCCAGTGTAAAATATAGTCTTTATTTCATACCAGAATGTTCTCATTTTACAATTAAATCTAAACATATGAAGCAATAACAAAAACACCTTACTAAGGTTAAAATTACTGCTATAACAGAGGAACAAACATCACTGTTCCCCCTCAACTAACAGACCTGTCACATAACAAGTGCTGTTGCAACAGCAGATCCATGAACTATGGAGACAGTGCACCAGCAACATTGCTAGTTCAGCTATCTACCATTTAAGTCAGGAAACAAAGTATTCATTGACATAGGTATAAGCTGCATGGCACAACTCTTTTTTTCCATCTGGATCAGTGTTATCCACAAAGTGTCAACATTACTTCCAATTTACTCAGCTCATCAGAGACTGATGCATCAATGCCTTCTGCATATTTTTAGTATTTTTGTATGTGCACTCTTCATGGCTGCTGCTGGTCACAAAGTGTCTATTTCAGATACAAGTATGCGACATCTGTGACACTCTGTTACAACAAGTTGTCTTAATAAAGGAGCATACAATTAAAATTAATGTTCAGCTGTGATGAAGAAAAGACATTTTAAAAAGCATCTTATAATTTAAATGCAGTATCATTGAGTCTGCATCCTGATTCCTTTATACAGCACTTTCTTTTTGACAACAGGCTGCATTAATAAAAAGTGTTCATAAACTGGAGCCCAAAATATCTTGAAAATGAGCAACTACATAACTGAAGAGAACTGAGTTTGCAACTTACTGTGTGCTATAATGGGTAGGGGATTGCCTTTCATCACAGAGTGACAGTAGATGAAATATGTTGTAAGCATAACGAATCCTCCAGCCTGTATGTAAAATATATCCCATTCTTATTCGAATGACCAGCATATATGTCTGTTGCAATAATTTAGTGAATGCACGCTGATTGAAATTTTTTATTTCAAATAGAAAAATAAATATAAAAGTGAAAAGATTGAAAAAATTCTGTCACATATATTATCCCAATTAGAGAGTCACAAGGTGCTCAGTCATTTAATGTCACTCTTTAGCAGCTAAGACAGCAATAAATAAAAATAAATAAATATAAAAAAACATGAATCTGTCCTTTCATGGGATATATAATCATAATGTCTTCAGATATTTAAACTGATAATTATGAAGCTGAATACAACCTCTTCTATCATACTACCTCCAATATTTCATTTTCGTATAGGATTTCCAAGCAGGTATGAGAAAACGTTAGACTGTTTGGTCTAAAATTTAGAAAATTTTCTTTTCCCTTATACATCGGTGTGTTTTTTTAATGGAATATTTGTAAAAGCTACCTATGTCTTACAGTGAGCATCTCATTCATTTATTGGCCACTTACAAGTTGTTTTCCATTTTCACTTTATATTGATCTATTGTGCAACTGGCAACAAGTATTTCGATCTTCAAAAACAAATACATATTATTTCTGCAAAATAGTGCATTCCTAAACATCTGCAGCATTTTTGAAGTCATATTGGTGATTTCACTCAGTACAAGTTATCTATAATGACAGTGTAAATTCCTGGGTGGAACAATATGGAAAATAAAGAAAAGACAACCACTCAGCTATGACTGACTGACAAGTGGCACAATGAAACAATCAATAGATTATATACAGAGCTGTTGCTCTGTCTTTAGCAATAATACCTACACAACCACACAGACAACCAAACACACATTTGAGACCACAGTGAACCTTGGCTACAAGACTGAAGGTCTGGGTGTCAGTTGGTGTGGATGTTAATGTGTGTACTATTGTTAGAGGAAGAACAAGAGCTTGAAATCAAGTGTAAATATTGTATTTTGTCACCTCCTTCTCATGTTCTCAACAGCAACTCAGACTGGCTTCTGTAAAGACTTTTCTACTGAGAAAACAATACACAATCTCAGAAACTCACTTATGGTAGAACTAAACAAGGGAATTTACCCTGTTGGCACTTACTGTAATTTTGCCAAGGCCTTTGATTGTGTAGATATAAAATTTTACTAACCAACATTGGAATTGTGTTTAAGTCACTTCCATTGCATGGATGGGGTCGTATCTTAAGAACAGAGAATAGAGGATCACATTCACAAAGGATATAATAAGAATCAGTGTAAATTTGGAGTGAGTGAATGTGGTGTACTGCAAGTTTCAGTGATTGACTCACTCCTGTCTCTGGTCTACATAAATGATGTAAGTGGGACACTGGAGGACTTTTCAAAAGTTTAGAGGTTTCTTATACCACCAGTGTACTGATACAGTGCCCAAATACATCCACATCAGACATCACAAGGAATAGGCTTAAAATTGGTTCCCACCAAACAGCTTAATCCTTTATATTAAACAATGGAAACTCCAGGTAAGGATAACAACAATGTAGAAAAAGACAGATTTCTACTTACTGTAAAGAAGACACATCAAGTTGCAGACAGGCACAATTAAAAGACACTTACATACAGCTTTCGGCCACAGACACACACAGGGAAGCACACCTCATGCCCAGATGAGCGAAAAACTCCAATGGGGTTGAATGCTATCTGGCAGAGTGTGCAGAAGGTAGAATGTCAACAGATGCAGTGTCAAGAGATTGTGGGGCAACGAGGTGGGGAAAAAAAGGAGCAAAAAAGGAGAGGAGTGGGGAAGGACGGGCAGATGCATTGGTAGAGGGCTGCAAATAAACAGTGTAGGAGACAAGATTGAGGATAGGAGAGTGTGCAAACTATTGGATGGAGGGTGTGCAGACAGTATGTTACCATAGGTCAAGGCTGGGATTATTAAGGGAGCAGAGAATGTGTTGTAAGGATAACTCCCATCTGTGAAGTTCAGAAAGGCTGCCAGTGGAGGAAATGATGCAGATGGCTTGGGTAGTGAAGCAGCCACTGAGATCAGGTTTGATGTGCTCAGTTGCATGTTGTGCCCCAGTGAGATTTGCTTTGTTCTTGGCTACAAACATGCAGCTGAACACAACACACTTGATTTCAATGGTTGATTCACTACCCGAGCCATCTAGATCCTTCCCTCTACCACCAGCTTTTCTGAACTGCACAGATGGGAGTTATCCTTGCAACACATCCTCTGCTCCTGTAATAATCCCAACATCAACCTATGGTAACTTACTGTCTGCACACCCTCCACCCAACAGTTTCTGCTCACCTCCATCCCTATTCTCATCTCCCACCCCATTTATTTGCAACCCTCTGCCAATGCATCTGCACATCTTTCTTCATTCCTCTCCTGTTTTGTCACTTTTTCCCCACCTCCCTACCCCAAAACCTCCTGACACTGAGCCTGTTGACATTTTAATCCCTGCACACTCCATCAGACTATTTGTCTCTCTCTCCTTAGCCATACACCATCTCTTCCCCTTCCCTGCCCCCTCCAGATTGCAACTTGCATCCCATGTGATTTTGCATTCCAGCCCGAGATGCTGGAGATGGTGGTTTTGTGTGTGCTTGGTTGTTTGCGTGAATGGTGTGTACCTCTCTTTTACTGAAGAAGGCTGTGGCCAAAAGCTAAAAGTAAATGTCCTTTAATTGTGCTTGTCTGCAACCTGATGTGCCTACTTGATGGTAAGTAGCAGTCTGTCTTTTCCTACATTGTTGATAGTACTTTATACTATAAAGATTAATACTGTGAAATTCTAACCAAGTGAAAATGACTTACAGGTACTAGCAAAGATCAATGGCATACACTGGAGAATCCATATGTGAATTTCTTAAGCATCCAAGTGGATAATGGAGTAAGATGATATCAGAGCATGGATAAATTAACCAACAAACGCAGTTCTTCCTGTTCTGCACAAAAAAATTTCTCTCGCTGTATTCACCTGCAGGTAGGATTGCTTGCACACTTTTCAAATTTTCACTTAGTATTGTCCTAAAGGATAATCTACTGGGGCATTGTAGCTAAAGAAGATAAGGTAAAGCAAAGATGGTATTTTTTCTACAGGAGGGTGCAGTAAGAATGTTGTGATGAATTGATAACTACCGTATTTACTCAAATCTAAACCACACTTTTTTCCGGTTTTTGTAATCCAAAAAACCACCTGCAGCTTAGAATCCGAGTGCAAAGTAAGAGGAAGTCCTGAAAAGTTTGGGTAGATGGCGCCACAACAAACTTCTGCCGTCGAATATATGTAGCTCTACACAGGCATGCTTTGCAGACAAAAAGCCAAATACTAGCCCTAAAACCTCTGTGTCAGTACATAAATTAAAAAAGTAGAAGACGAGCGCTTTTCTCCGCCCCGAGTTTCAACCACTGCATTTCCTATATTATCCAATGAAGTAAATAGAAATTCTGTATTGTTCAGCTTCGAATGTAGCAGCCTTTCAAATATTCCTAGCAACACAAATTAATTTCTTTATACAAAAATACCAACAATGCACAAGGCTTTAGGATTGTTGCACGAGTTGACACGCTGGTGCTCATTAAGACTTAACGTAACGGCACCTATTGCTTCGTGGAATTTTGTGAAGTGCTTGTTGGTGTTAGTGAACCATAATGAAGCACCTTTATTATAGTCCAAATTCAAGAGGGGAGTCACTTCTTTTGCAGAACAAAGTTCTAATCGTGCTGCAGTCTGTGAACAGGATTGATGAGAGCAACGCCAGGCGATGACGACTGCAGAGAGACAAATTATTTGAGCGTTCAAGTCGCAGGAAAGCATTTAGTGTGCCTAAGTGTGGCCGGTATCATGCAGTAGAAGTGATTTTAAATGAATTTGTTAGGGAACAGCATCAGAAGTTCCTGCCTGTGAACGCCGAAATTTTAAAAATTAAGGCACATGAAATTGCTAGCGAGCAAAAAATCGAAAATTTTAAGGCTAGTCCGAGCTGGATTGATCTGTTTATGAAGCGCTGGGGTTTTTCACTTTGGAGGCAGACTTCAGTTGCACAGAATCTGCCGAAAAATTATGAAGAAAAACTTGTGGAATTTCTGTGCTTCATAATTAGGCAGCGCACAGAAAAGCAATACCTTCTTGGTCGGACAGGAAATGCTGACCAAAATCCCGTATATTTTGACATGCTGTCAAACGCTTGACGCCAAAGGAAAGACAGACATAAGTGTTCTTACATCAGAGAGTGAAAAACAGCAGATGTCCGCCATGCTTGCTTGCACAGCAGATGGACATAAATTACCCTTATTCATAGTTTTCAAGCGAAAGACTTTACCGAAATTGGAAGTGTTTCCAAAAACTGCAATTGTACGAGCAAACGAAATTGGATGGTTTTCGGAGGACGTGGTGCTGGAATGGATTAGGCGTGTGTGGAATCGTCGTCCTGGCGCCGTACTTGGTTTACGCAGTCTGTTGGTATTAGATGCGTACGAAGGCCATACAACACCTGCAGTAAAACGAAAATTAGAGGAAAGCAAAATGGACGCTGCAATAATTCCAGGCGAGATGTCAGTTCTGCAACCACTTGACATCTTTTGAATAAACCATTAAAGGACAAGCTCAAACGCTTGTACATAGACTGGCCTTCGAAAAGCGACAGACAACTGACACCAACAGGACGTGTAAAACGCGCAAGTGTGCCAATGGATGTATGATGCATGGAAGTATGTTCCAAATCAGACTGTGCAACAAGCATTTAAAAAATGTTCGATATCCAATGCACTTGATTGTACAGAGAACGATGCTCTGCATGAAGAAATGAGCAACGAAGAATCGAGTGACAGTGATTCAGAATCATGACTGATATTTTAAACATTTCGTATGAAATGTATTACAAATATAATAAAATTTTGTTTTAAATTTCAGCGTTTAATTTCTAAGTTATTTTCATTCTTATTTTATAAGTGTTGCTACTCTGCAATGAACTGGATAGAAAAGCGCGGATAGCTGCATCAAACCAGTCTACGGACTGAAGACAACAAAAACACACTCTGCATTTGAAGTTATCACTAAAAATTTACTACGAAAAATCTGTCTGGCAAGCAGTAAAGGAAACAAAAGAAAAATTCAGAGTAGGTATTAAAATTCATGAGGAAGAAGTAAAAACTTTGAGGTTCGCCGATGACATTGTAATTCTGTCAGAGACAGCAAAGGACTTGGAAGAGCAGTTGAACGGAATGGACAGTGTCTTGAAAGGAGGATATAAGATGAACAGCAACAAAAGCAAAACGAGGATAGGAGGATATAAGATGAACATCAACAAAAGCAAAACGAGGATAATGGAATGTAGTCAAATTAAATCGGGTGATGCTGAGGGGATTAGATTAGGAAATGAGACACTTAAAGTAGTAAAGGAGTTTTGCTATTTAGGGAGTAAAAGAACTGATGATGGTCGAAGTAGAGAGGATATAAAATGTAGACTGGCAATGGCAAGGAAATCGTTTCTGAAGAAGAGAAATTTGTTAACATCGAGTATAGATTTAAGTGTCAGGAAGTCGTTTCTGAAAGTATTTGTGTGGAGTGTAGCCATGTATGGAAGTGAAACATGGATGATAACCAGTTTGGACAAGAAGAGAATAGAAGCTTTCTAAATGTGGTGCTACAGAAGAATGCTGAAGATAAGGTGGGTAGATCACGTAACTAATGAGGAGGTATTGAATAGGATTGGGGAGAAGAGAAGTTTGTGGCACAACTTGACTAGAAGAAGGGATCGGTTGGTAGGACATGTTTTGAGGCATCAAGGGATCACAAATTTAGCATTGGAGGGCAGCGTGGAGGGTAAAAATCGTAGAGGGAGACCAAGAGATCAATACACTAAGCAGATTCAGAAGGATGTAGGTTGCAGTAGGTACTGGGAGATGAAGAAGCTTGCACAGGATAGAGTAGCATGGAGAGCTGCATCAAACCAGTCTCAGGACTGAAGACCACAACAACAACAACAACAACAAGACTGTTTGGGATGTATGTCAATATGGCCAACTCTACGTTCTGAATTTTTTCCCAACTGTGACAAGAGATGGTTGCTAATAGGAACTTTTATGAAGCGTGAATCATATGCCATGTACTCTTTTGTGTTTGCTGCTATCTCATTTAAATCCTGTCTGCCTGATAAATTACAAAACTAGAGTGAGACAAGAGCAAGCAAAAATAAACATATCATGTCATGTTTTTATTCTTATTATTCTTATGCTGAATAGTGATACAGCCAGAAATGAAGCACAGCAACTGACTATATTTTTAAATCTAAGATGACTCTAATTTCTATACAGAATGTAATGTACTAAAGAGGCGTCTGCAAAGATTTTCAAACGGAGCAAAATTTTCGCTAAACTCTCGTTCCGAAACATCTTCTCTCATGTGCAGTCTATTTGGTTCTTGTTGATCATTATCAGAGAAAGCAGCAGTGTAAGTAACAACAAATAGCAGTCTCTTGCCATTGTTTCGCTAATGAGACAATTCCTCTCTTTTTTTTTTATTGTTAAGCCGCGGTAGCGCGCACAAAATCAAGGCATGCCGCGAGCGGCGACAGGTCGTAAACACTCATTATCAGAATGCGACAAACAATGCATGACACAGTGCAATAGTGCATTTTCAGCTTAGAGTGACGTAAACACCTATAACAAAGAGAACGGCACTTATCAGTTCAAAGGAAAATAAGCAATTGATTCAAACCAGACGAAGCATATGAAAAAGGAAGGGTACATGTGTAAATACGGACGGAGCGCCTGACGTATAGCAATGGCTACCTGGTAAGGCTTAATTGCTAAGCTTACGACTCGAACCAAACTGCTGTAGCTGCATCTTCATCCATTCGACCTAAATGGTGTCTCATGTTAGAATGGACCAACTTTGTTTCGATTCGGAGGTGCGATCTAAAACTTTTCTCTCCCCTTGAATTTCGAGTCTCAAATTTCAGGTGCAGCTTAGATTCGGGATTTTTTTTTTTCCCTTCATTTCGAATTTCATTTTTCAGGTGTGGCTTAGATTCGAGTGTGGCTTAGATTTGAGTAAATACGGTAGGCATTCTTGCTTTCTCTGAATCATCAAATTTGGTCATCTTTCCAGTAGCATCAGCAATGACAGAGTCAATGCTGTGTACCAGTCCGAAGTCTTCACTAAATTATTCAGTCAGTAGTAATGACAGGTGGTGTGTACACAGGGCAGGGATGTAATCAATGCAAACTTATGACTTACTGGGAATTCCTTATTCATGGGGAACAACTGCAAGACCCAATCCCTAGCACGAAGGAGGTTCAATGTGTTACCCCTCCCTTTTAGCCCTAGGAAGACATGCTGATTCCTTCAGTGTAGTGCAAATCCAGCTCAGAACATCTAAGGACATCACAGACCTGTTATTACTGAAACTTGTGCAGGTGGACGACACCTGTCCCTTTAAGAAGAAAAGTAATTGCTGATAGCTCGAAGGAAGTCATATGACTAGTTAGCAGGTTAGTCTCATTCATTATTGGAATTAACCAGACAATTCTACAGAAGTCTGCAGTAAGAATATTGTGATAAATCGATAATCAGTCTATGGTTCAGAATGGAGTTTGAATTCGGGTAGAAAATTCTATAACAGGTTACTGATAGAGTCATCCAGAAAGTTGAAAATACTCAGATATTAAAAAACAAAGTAGTCACCAATTCTATAATTATCAGAAAAGTTGTAATCAGGGCTTAAATTCCACATCACTCTAATGTTTATATTAAATAGGTTTTGGAGTTCCCAGTATGTAAACAGCTGATAGTGTTCTGCATAAAGTTACTTAAATTCTTCATTTGACCTAATGACTAAAAACAGCAGTTGAATATTAGAGGAGGAGGAGCAGTAGCTTTTTCAAAAGTGAATGGATTTTTCTTGCAACAGACATAAATATATACAGAGTAATTTAAAAGTAATTTCCTTACTTATCAGTATGCTTATATTAGAATTACTAAAATTTTTTCACTAGTATACATTACAGAAGTAATTCACTTTAGCTGCTTCTGCCTATTAATGTATAACTTGACTCATTCCATATTCCTGAAGAGACATCTTCATGATGGGATTTGCAGAATGAGTGAGTGAATCAGTTACAGAATTTGAGCTTGAATACCGGTAACAAGAAAAACAGAAACTGATGGAGGAAGACATATGAGAATTATTTTGTAGTGTTGAGAAAAAGAACTTCGTTGGCAATATTTTTGCCTGTTCATGTTGGAAGCAGAGTTTCGTAGTATTCTGATTTGTGGCTACACTGCTAGGACAGTTTCAAATTGTCAAAACAATTATATGGTGGCCCTTTGAATGGAACAGAATATGAAAAATTTATATTTATGTTGTGGAACAAACTGTAATTTCAAGCAAAGGTAAGTTTGTATAGAAAGGTTGTTGGGCCTGTAGTTAAAATGTTTTAACCAATCAGTGAAATATTTTAATTACTCTGGATGCTGTATCTTGCCACCATTTTAATAGGATTCCCATCAACTGAAATACAATGATAGCGAAACACAACAACACTATAGACCACTGACTGTACTCCCTCAAAACAAAAGTTAGAAGTTCCTTATTGAGATGCGTCTGTATTATTTTGATCTTGAAGAAATTTGTGAATTCTAAAAAATGCTCAACAAATTTAATAATTGCTTATGGTTTTCTCTCTAGCATAAATATGTCTTTGAGCCTTTTCCATTTTCCATAAATGAAATGTCATCAATGACATTTGCCCACTATATTACAAGAAAGTCATACGTATCTCAAAAAGGAAGAGAAAGATATAAAAACTACTGCAATACAATGGAACTGGCTTGCAACACTGAACTCAAAAAAATTCATAGTAATAAAAGAACATAACTTCTAGATTGAAGAGCTGAATAAACTGGTACACCTGCCTAATATTGTGTAGGGCCCATGTGAGCATGCAGAAGAGGCACAACATGACACACCATGGACTCAACTAATGTCTGAAGTAGTACTGGAGGGAATTTACACCATGAATCTTGCAGGGCTGTCCATAAATCCGTAAGAGTATGAGAGGGTGAAGATGTCTTCTGAACAGCACGTTGCAAGGCAGCCCATATATGTTCAATAATGTTCATGTCTGGGGAGCTGAATAAACTGGTACACATGCCCAATATTGTCTAGCGCCCCTGCGAGCATGCAAAAGAGGCACAACATGACACGCCATGGACTCGACTAATTCTGATATAGTACTGGAGGGAATTTACACCATGAATCTTGCTGGGCTGTCAGCAAATCCATAAGAGTATGAGAGGGTGAAGATGTCTTCTTAACAGCATGTTGCAAGGTAGCCCATATATGTTCAATAATGTTCATGTCTGGGGATTTCTGTGGCCAGTGGAAGTGTTTAAGCCCAGGAGAATGGGGAGCCAATCTGTAGCAATTCTGGATGTGTGGGGTGTCACATTGTCTTGCTGGAACTGTTGAAGTCTTTCAGAATGCACAATGGACATGAATGGATGCAGGTGATGAGGCAGGATGCTTACGTATGTGTCACCTCTGAGAGTTGTATCTAGACATATCAGGGGTCCCACATCACTCCAACTGTACACACCCCACACCATTAAAGAGCCTCCAGCATCCTGAACAGCTCCCAACTGACATGCAAGGTCCATGGATTCATGAGATTGTCTTCATACCCGTACACCTCCATCTGCTCAATAAATTGGAAACAAGACTCGAATGACCAGAAAACATCTCTCCAGACATCAATAGGCCAATACCAGTGTTGACAGCCCCAGGTGAAGTGTAAAGCTTTGTCTTATGCAGTCATCAAAGGTGCACGAGTGGGCCTTCAGCTCTGAAAGCCCATATTTAATGATTTTTCGTTGAATGGTTTGCACGCTCACACTTGTTGATGGCCCGGCATTGAAATCTGGAGCAACTTGCCGAAGGGTTGCATTCTGTCGTGGTGAATGATTCTCTGCAGCCCTTGTTGGTCCTGTTTTTTGCAGGATATTTTTCTGGGTGCACCAATGTCAGAGATCTGATATTTTACTGGATTCCTGATATTGAACGTACACTAGTGAAATGGTCATACAGGAAAATCCCCACTTCATCACGACCTTGGAGGTGCCGTGTCCCATCGCTCATGTGCCAACTATAACATCACATTCAAACTCACTAAGTCTTGATAACATGCCATTTTAGCAGCAGTAACTGATCTATCAACTGTGCCAGACACTTGTTGTGTTTTATAGGCATTGCCAACTGCAGCATCATATTCTGCCTGTTTACATATCTCAGTATTTGAATACATAAGCCTATACACATGCTTTTGGCACTTCAGTGTATAGTATTACTAGGATTATCAACTACAGTCACACTGTTTAGGACACAGTTGGAACCCTGTTACACAACACTTGTAAGTGACCTACTTGTGGGATAAATTATAATGACTTTTTATGTTTCAACCAAGAAAAAAGAACTAAGAAGACACTGAATATATAAATAAATGTAATACATTACTCAACTTTTGAACAACTCAGTGATTTCATCTGTATGTCATAACAAGCATACATTGAATTTCAGATATACAGAACATTATTTTTCATTTTAGTGAGGCTTTTGTATCAGCTCATGCAAGTGCAAAATGTGATTGAATTCTAAATGAATATATTAGCTTGAATTTCTCACTTTACTTTACATGCACTTCCACAGGGTATCAAAAAACAATGTGCTATTCTGCAACTGAAGACTGTTTACTTGTAGGCCTGCCAATAACCACAGATTGTTCACATTTTTGCTGTATTATTGGGAACCAATAAGTGTAAATAACTACTAATGTATGTAACTACATGTTCTAAATTACATCTAACTTACAGAATTGTGGTGTAAGATAGAGTTTTAAAAATGATTCATACTTTATTACAGATATAATAGTGACTTAGAAGGAACCTTACTTCTGTGCAGATTCTTGATGGTTACTATAATAGCAAATAAGTGCAGTGCGCGATTGTTTTACAGTGCAGCTGCACTGTAGTAAGAAATGCCATGCAAGAATAAATCACATCCAGGTTGCAAAGCATACAAGTATGTTTTGTATTATCTATGTCTACAGCTATCAGTATCACAATTAGGAGGATATGTGATAATGAAAAATTGGATAGCAATTCATATAAACAATGGGAACTAATCTCATGGATAGATGTAAAAACCTTCAAATGAAGAAACTTTTGAAATGAACACTTTAGCTTCCAAAAGTCTTAAAGTGTGTAAAAAGAAAGATAAATGGCATTCCAACACTTCAAAGAATGTACAAGTATTTTGAAAAGTAAACAAATTTTCTCTAAAAGATAAGAAACGTGAGAAAAGAAATTTAGTGAAAAAGAAGATCTAGGCAAAAGTTATGACATAGTGCCATGTTTGTACATCTGCTGCTGAAAACAAAGGTGGTAATCCAGAATGAGATTTTCACTCTGCAGTGGAGTGTGCACTGATATGAAACTTTCTAGCAGATTAAAACTATGTGCTGGACCGAGTCTCGAACTCGGGTAAATGCTCTTCCAACTGAGCTACTCAAGCACAACTCATGACCCATCCTCACAGCTTCAATTCTGCTAGTACGTTGTCTCCTACCTTCCAAACTTCACAGAAGCTCTTCTGCGAATCTTGCAGAACTAGCCCTTCTGGAAGAAAGGGTATTGTGGGGACATGGCTTAACCACACCCTGGGGGATGTTTCTAGAACAGGATTTTCACTCTGCAGCTTGAGTTTCAGTCCAGCACACAGTTTTAATCTGCCAAGAAGTTTCAAAGGTGGTAATGTCACAACTACCCCACAAGTTAGTGGGAGCCAAAGCGGAATATTATTTTGGTTCAGATGCTGCTAAATATAAATACAATGGCTGAACAATAGCATGCCTGCCTATTGGTCATTATACCACTAATATCATTAAAGGAAAATATTGCACATATTACACGTATCATTTGTTCTTCCTAATTCAGTTTTCTTTTAGTAGAAATAAATATACAGAGACATTTAACGAAACTATGAGATTCAAAGAAGTGTATGTTTGTTATGTACTGTAAAAATCTCAAGTTTATTGGCTGTTGATAGCTACAAATAATGTGCAGTAGATCAGCACAATCTGTGCAAGTTAAGAGGATTGTTATATTAATAATCATCAAGTGCAAATCATAATATGTCAAGCAGCAAAAGTTTTCCTTCATTTCCTCAATGCAGTTCAAGAAATAAATGAAAAGAAAAAAAAGGATAATAAGATCTAGTATATATCTATTAAATCATACATGAGCAGAGTAATCAATGTGATCTGAGTTACTGTCCTCGTTGCCAACTGCAGCCTTCTCTGGTTACAACATTTGAGTCGCAGGATACAGTTACAACATTTGAGTCACAGGATGCACTAGGTTGACTGTAGTGCCAGGACAAGTCTCAGTAATTGATGCATTTTGGAGATTAACAGTTTGTGGTAGAATGGGAAAGTACTCTCTGCCATGTAATTCATAATCATTTGCAGAGTACAGATGTAGATGTAAACATGATCAACAGAATGCCATAGAACTGTGGCTCACCACATTAACACAGGTTGCCACACTCACCCCTTTGCATCATTTAAAAGAGCAAAATAGGCAATCAGAAACTCCTGTTCCATTGTGGTTTGTGGAGACAAGCTGATGGATATCACATACCAAGTTATTACATAATATCAATGTTGCATTCAACAACATGTCCTTAGTGCAGACCAGAAGTTCGGAAATCCAAAGTCAAAATGAACATTCAGTTAATGAACTTTAAATTGCACTCTGACTACTGAAACAAATTAAAGTCCTGGTGTCACTTGTCTTGTATTAGCTTTGGTTCTCAGTGCAAACTATATCTATATATACAACTTCACCCTGCAAAACTCTGAAAAGGCATGGCATAGGGCACTTCTCACTGTTTCTTTCCTTTACATTCATGTGTGGTGCACATGTAGAATTTACTACTTAAAGTTCAATGATACGGATAGCCGTACTGTAGGTGCAACCATGACAGAGGGATATCTGTTGAGAGGCCAGACAAACATGTAGTTCCTGAAGAAGGGCAGCAGCCTCTTCAGTAGTTGCAGGGTAACAACCTAAATGACTGATGATCTGGCCATGTAACATCGGCCAAAACAGCTTTGCTGTGCTGGTACTGTGAATGGCTGAAAGCATGGGGAAACTACAGCCATAATTTTTCCAAAGGGCATGCAGCTTAACCATATGGTTGATTGATGACGGCGTCCAGAGGTAAAAAATCCCCCATTCAGATCTCCAGGTGGGAACCACTCAGGGGGATGTTGTTATCAGGAGAAACAAAACTGATGTTTTACGGATCGGAGCATGGAATGTCAGATCCCTTAATCGGGCAGATATGTTAGAAAATTTAAAAAGGGAAATAGATTGGTTAAAGTTAGATATAGTTTGGAGAGAGGAGGAACAAGACGTCTGGTCAGGTAAATACAGGGTTATAAATACAAAATCAAATAAGTGTAATGCAGGAATAG
Source organism: Schistocerca serialis cubense (assembly GCF_023864345.2). Taxonomy (NCBI): domain Eukaryota; kingdom Metazoa; phylum Arthropoda; class Insecta; order Orthoptera; family Acrididae; genus Schistocerca; species Schistocerca serialis. The sequence goes on from NC_064638.1 coordinate 496,026,156, forward strand.
GCTCAATAATTTATTAAAAACAGGCACACAGAAAAGCTCCTACAAACAGCATAGTGAATGTAGCATGGCATCCAAGACAGCCTCGAAGCCTAAACTTACAGTAGTAGTGCAAGTATACGTGCAAACTAGCTCTGCAGGTGATGAAGAGATTGAAGAAATGTGTGATGTAATAAAAGAAATTATTCAGATGGTTAAGAGAGATGAAAATTAATAGTCATTGGGAACTGGAATTTGGTAGTAGGAATAGGAGGAGAAGAAGAAGCAGTAGGCGAATATGGACTGTTGGTAAGGAATGAAAGAGGAAGCTGCCTGGTAGAATTTTGCACAGAACATAACTTAATTGTAGCTAACACTTGGTATAAGAATCATGAAAGAAGGTTGTATACATGGAATAGGATTGGAAATACTAGAAGGTTTCAGATGGATTATATAATGGTAAGACAGAGATTTAGGAACTAAGTTTTAAATTGTGAGACCTTTCCAGGAGCAGATGAGGACTCTGACCACAATTTATTGGTTACGAAGTGTAGATTAAAACTGAAGAAACTGCAAAAATTTAGTAATTTAAGGAGATGGGACCTGGATAGACTGAAGAACCAGAGGTTGTAGAGAGTTTCAGAGAGGGCATTAGGGAATGATTGACAAGAACAAGGGAAACAAAAACACTAGCAGAAGAATGGGTAGCTTTGAGAGATGAAACAGTGAAGGCAGCAGAGGATCAAGTAGGTAAAAAGATGAGGGTTAGGAGAAATCCTTGGGTATCAGAAGAGATATTGAATTTAATTGATGAAAGGAAAAAATATAAAAATACACTAAATGAAGCAAGTGAAAAGGAATACAAAAGTTTTAAAAATGAGATTGACAGGAAGTGCAAAATGGCTAATCAGGGATGGCTAGAGGAAAAATGTGAGGGTGTAGAAGATGTATCAGCAGGGGTAAGATAGATACTACCTACAGGTTCATTGAAGAGGCTTTGGAGAAAAGAGAAGCACCTGTATGAATATAAAGAGCTCAGATTGAAAGCCAGTCCTAAGCAAAGGAGGGAAAGCACAGAGGTGGAAGGAGTATATAGTGGGTCTATACAAGGGTGATGTACTTGAGGGCAATATTATGGAAATGGAAGAGGACATAGATGAAAATGAAACCAGAGACATGATACTGTGTGAAGAATATGATAGAGCACCGGAAGACCTAAATCCAAATAAGGCCCCAGAAGCAAACAACATTCCATTAGAACTCCTGATAGCCTTGGGAGAGCCAGCCATGACAGAACTCTTCCATCTGGTGAGCAAGATGTATAAGGCAGGCAAAATACTCTGAGATTTCAAGAAAAATAGAATAATTGCAGGTATGAAAGTTACCGAATTCTCAGTTTAATAAGTCACAGTTGCAAAATACTAACACAAATTCTTTACAGATGAATGACAACACTGATAGAAGCCGATCTCCCAGAGGATGTTATTCAATCTGTGTATTGAGCAAGCAATAAAGGAAACAAAAGAAAAATGTGGAGCAGAAATTAAAATCCATGGAGAAGACATAAAAACTTTGAGGTTTACTGATGACATTGTAATTCTGTCAGAGACAGCAAAGGACTTGAAGAGCAGCTGAACAAAATGGAAAGTGTCTTGAAAGGAGGATATGAGATGAACATCAACAAAACGAAATGAAGATAATGAAATGTAGTCAAATTAAATCAGGTGATGATGAGGGAATTAAATTAGGAAATGACACATTTAAAGTAGTAGATGAGTTTTGATATTTGCGGAGCAAAATAACTGATAATGGTCAAAATGGAGAGGATATAAAATATAGACTGGCAATGGCAAGGAAACCATTTCTAAAGAAGAGAAATTTGTTAACATCGAGTACAGATTTAAGAGTAGGGGAGTCTTTTCTGAAAATATTTCTATGAAGTGTAGCCATGTATGGAAGTGAAACATGGATGATAAATAGGTCAGACAAGAAGAGAGTAGAACTTTCAAAATGTGGCATTACAAAAGAATGCTGAAGATTTGATGGGTAGAACACATTACTAATGAGGAGGAGAAGAGGAATTTGTGGCACAGCTTGATGAGAAGAATGCATCAGTTGGCGGGACATGTTCTGAGGCATTAAGGGATGACCAATTTAGTATTGGAGGGAAGCATGGAGGGTAAAAATCAGTCAAGGGAGACCAAGAGATGAATACACTAAACAGATTCAGAAGGATGTAGGTTGCAGTAGTTATTCAGAGATGAAGAGGCTTGCACAGGATAGAGTAGCATGGAGAGCTGCGTCAAACAGTCTCTGGACTGGAAACCATAATAACAACCACATGTGTGCAGTAGTTATTTTAATCTTTTTTTGTATGTATGAAGCTGTATTTCTAGATTCCTTCAAGATTCCTCCCTTCATACTAGTTCTTGAAACTTTAAAAGTTGGCTTTAGTGGGATAGTTGGTGTTTGTCTATAAAATGTCTGCAAGTTCAGGGTTTTCACCATTTCTGTGATGCTTGCCTCTGAGTCAAAAAATCTGTAATTATTAATGGTACCCATTTTCTCTATGCATCAATATCCCCTTTCAGTCCAATTTTGGTAGGTGGTAGGGGTCTCACACATTTTAACAATATTTGTGAATGGGTTACACAAGTATTTGTAGCCAAATTCCTTTGCAGAATGATTGCATTTTTGTTCAGGATGCTACCAATGAACCAACATCTACCACCTGCTTTACTTAGCATCCTCTTGGAAGTTCAGTAATCCAAAACATGGACACTGTATGGTACATAACTCTCTTCAGTGGTGGGCAGTTCTGCTTAATGAGAATTGATTTTTGTATGTCATTACCTTTGGTTCCATGGCCAAGTATCAGTTGGACTTCAAATGGAAAGCTCAGGGGATTCACTAATCAGTCTGTTCTTTTATCACTTACAGCATGATTTGTTAATATGAGAAATGCCTAGTTCCACTATGTTTGCAGTTCACATTACATTATACATCTGGGTATAACTGGATGGGTAAGTTGATTCCAAGATCAGAGCAAGACAAATGCAGTCATCTCCAATAGGATCATGTTTAGAAAGCAACTGTCAGATGGAGGAAAGCTTTTATCACTTTCTCCAATATTGTCTTGAGACAAGTTGCACATGGAAAAATTGATTAGGACTTTGTGTTCCTTATCCTTCAGAATGCTGTACTAACAACACTGCAACAACATGCCCATGCTAAAATTTCAGTGAAATGTTATGGTTTTTCACCTTAGTTTGCTCAGTTGCTCAGATTTATACATAACACGGCACATAACCTCTTTTTCTGTGAAACAAATGTTAGTCACAATGTACAAATAATGAGTCTTCCTATCATACAAAATACTTTGTTTCAAAATAATTTCCATTATTTTGATAAACATTCTGAATTTATGTTTTGAGTTTTGTTGTTTTAAGGACACATTTTCATTTACCAAGTTTGTCTCTACAGCCAAACAGTCAGCATGTCTAATGAATCATAGAAGATACTTGCCACCCACACTCCCATGTCCAATTGCCAGTATAGCAGAGGGTTCTTATTGGGTCTATTTAGTCTCACAATGACAACAAAGAAAGTTTGAAGAACTAGTAGTAGCCCTTATTGAAGGCTGACACCAACCAGGAGAGTGGCAAGCTGACTTTATTTCCCTCCAAAATGTCTGTCCAGTGACACTTGAAGGAGGGAATGAAACAGCAATCAGTCAGGAGGCCAACATTATGTGATGATAATGGTAAGAAATATAATTTAATTTTATTTACACCCATCAAAGCCAGGCTCAGTTTATGCACTCAACAATGAACAGTTGCTGCAACATATTGTTGACTGGTACTGTTGAGAAATGTGATAACTTCTCTTTGAGGAGAACTGCAGCATCATTACAGCTACATTGTTGTAGCATCTCTATTTCATTTGCAAGAGAATGTGGAAAGGCAACCAGTCTAATGTAGCTAACTCATGGGTGGTGTGTAATAGACATATGTAACAACATAAAAAGTCAAAAGCGGATAGATAAAAAAAATTGTCAAAAATTGATTGTTTTCATTGTAACATAAAAAGTCACTTGTTTCTGGGTGAGCTACAGCCCTTTCTCCATTTGAAATACATAAGCTGACATACACATGTGTGTTTGTGGGATGGGGGTGAGGGGTGGTGGCATGGAGGGAGGGGCAGTGGCATGGGGGGGGGGGGGGGGGTAATACCTCTAAGTTCTTTGGGTTCAGCTGGGATGTAACTTCTATATCATAATTCTTCTATCCTCCACAACATCTCATCCCACTATGCATTATTCCTTCCTTTCCTACATAGAAAACTACATTTTCATGGTGCTTTGTGCCTCTGCTTGTGAAATTAGTTTTCAGAAATAGAACTAGTTGCATTTTCTTAGGTGACTGAAGCTTTGTTTACCCATTTAAGTCAGAGTCTGTACTTTAAATTTTAAAGTGTGCATATAAATTCCTGAAATCAATTCTTATCTATGCTATTGCATGCTGCAAATTAGTAACTGTTCTAACATGCACTAGCAACATACGACATGTATTTCCTCTATAAAAAAACATTAAAACTTCATATTCATAAAAGACTGATGAAATGACGTGAACAGACATAATGTGCTTTATCTAATACTAATCACTATATCTAAGCTAAACAACACACATTTTCTATATATTTATAATTTACCTCTGATTAAACTTTGCATGCCGTGGACTGCTGCATAAATGAAGAAGTAATTCATTATGATAGTGATTACACAATATTATTTTATTTTTCAGATGAGTACAAGGTATTACTGTGAATATTCTTACCTTGGATTGAATTTTGTATGTCTTGGACTGCTGCTTGAATGAAGAGGTGATCTATTGGGAGGAGATAATGGTGAAGTTTCTCCTTCTTCAGGTATATTTTCATCATCCTCGCTTATAGATGGAAGAGTCATTGACGGAACTCCATTTATTTCTGATTCTTGCTGTATAAACGAAAAAGTAGTTCTATATTTGAAGTTAGGGAAGAAAAAAAAGGGCAGTTTATTGACTTCTTATAAATCTGTATGGACGACATTCATGAAGTTCTTATCATTGAGTATCTGAATGCATCCAGATGTCATTAAAGTAATCATATTTTTCATTCTTCATTTATATAGTTCTCTCTTTATTCATGCAGTGCCCTATTGTAGTAATGTATAAGAAAGTAAAATGAAGGACAATTTATGTTTAATGAACCATGAACAATTAGGTCCTTAGAGATAGAGCATACACTCAGATTAGGATGGATAGGGAATGAAATCACTCATGTCTTTTGCAAATGAACCATCATGGCTTCAGCCTTATGTGGTTTTGAGAAACCATTTTACATCTAAATCTATATGAGCAGACAGGGATTTGCAATGCTGTGGTCCTGAACGTGTCATTTGCCTTACCACTGTGTCCCATCACTAAGTAGAAAGAGAAAATTTATGAATAAGTAATTGATCACAGTTGAAATGCAAGATATTGTGAAAAAATTGTTTGAGGCTCAAAAATAGAATTTGCAGGTACTCTAAAACACAAAATGATCTTTGAGGGGTGAGCACGTGATGAACTTCATGCATTCTCCATATATATGCTTATCCATGCAACTGCTGGAGAGTTTGTCACTGATGCTGGATCAGCATTAAAAATGTTGCATGTATATGAATAAAGTCCTGACTGGATGGATCAATCATTTTTTGACAGCTATTTAAAAAGAACGGATGAAGCATCCATTGGACAACATTAAATCTGTGCAAGAACATGAAGTGCAACAAGACAGAATAGTTTCATCTGCTACAATACCATTCCTAACATAAATAGTCCTTCTTTTCTTTTCTGCTCTCTTTTCCATATGCAGTACATATTCCAGCATATTTGAAACCTTCCAGTTTCTTCCCAATTTCTATTTTATTTTTCTGAACAACATTATTCAATGTGTAGTTTACAGGCTGCTGATAATAACATACACATAGTGTGTGTAAAAATATTTTTTTAAAGAAAAGTTCAGAATTTCTGATTCATGAAAACCATTTGCACTTGCAAATTTGACCTCACTAATGATGGTTTGTTTTAGGAGTGACATACCTTATTTGAAGAACATCTTCTTTTTCTGAAAACTATGTATTTACAAAGCTTTACTTATTCAGTATCACTGAATTTGAGAATGTTGAAATTGTAAAATGAAATCTTTTAGCAAATTCAGTGATACTGCCTTGTAGCATGAATTTTGTGTTTCCAAAAATTTATACTTCTACTAAAATAATGTATTAATTAATGAACTATTTCAATTAGAAAATATGAGTTTCTAAAAAAATCTTGGTGACCTTTGCTGGATCCCACTCCAAAATGCCACTAGCTACATAAAACAGAACCTGCCATTTTTAAGGACATTTAACCAACTGTTCGTCACAATGACTTCAGTGCCTCTTTATAGGATATATGTATTATCTATCATTTTTATATTACTACTGAAAAGTAATAACTTTGTAAAGTACAGTAATTTTGTAAAAAGAATATTACACATTTTTAAAAAATAGGTATTGTGCACCAAGCCACAGTCAACATTTCTCAAGCTAACAGTGAGATACATTTATACAATCAGTCTGTGTTTAGCCTTCATCATCCAAGGCACCTTGTCAGTGGGTTGTTAAATGTTAAAGGTTAAAGATTGTACAGAACTGGAATATTCCACAGATAAAATATCCAATGGCATTGCCTTGTTTTATTAACTAAAGACACCACAAAATAAACATGTTTTTTAAGAGGTTCATTGTCAAAGCCAAATACTTTTGTAGTATTTCTTTTTGTAGTATTTCTTTAATACGTCCTAAAACATTCATGTATTTTAATTGAATGTACAAGGAGAAGGAATAATTAATATGTATAGTTCAGCATTATCTTTTTTCACAGACATTAAAAATTTCAGAAGTATAAATTTACACTATCACAACAAATTACTTTTCTAATAAATATATGATGCATGTCCAGAAACTAGATACTGTTTTGGGAAAAAAATACTCATGAAATCATTTTTCTTTTTTCAAACCAAATTTTTTTTCCAAGAAAGAGCATTTCTTAAACCCTTTTTCTGTGTAGCTGCCACCACTTTTCTGTTGTCATTGTGGGAAATCAACTTTTTTATGCCCTCTTCACAGAAAGATGGCACCAGCAAAGGCAGCCACTGTGTTATGCATTGTCATCACTGTCAAAGCACTCTGCTCCAAAATCATGCATCAAGTTTGAGAACAGGTGGTACAAAATAGATGCTGCACAGAGAGTGATTGAACTGCTCCCAGTCGAATTGTTGGGTAAGGTTTTGAGTGACACCAGGAAAACGGGGATATGCACTGTCAGGAGGCAACACAGTGCCTTGTCTGAGCTTTCCACAACTTTTGTTTTGAATTTTGCATCAAAGTTTTCTCAATATTTCACAGTATTTTACTGGATTGATGGTTTCATGTCTGGGAAGGAAATCAACGAACAGCAAATAACATGAAAACAGTATTCAGCAGTGGCTGTCTTCACAGGCAGCATCTTTCTGTGATGAGGGCATAGAGAAATTGGTTTCCTGCTGTGGCAAATGTCTGAACAATGGTGGCAACTATATAGAAAAATAGTTTTAGTTTAAGAACTGCACTTTCCTGTAAAAATAATTTTTGGTTTGAAAAAACGTTTTATGAGTTTTTCTCCAAAAAAGTACTTACTTTCAAGACATGCCTCTTACTTGATACTCTTTTTTCACTAAAATCCATTTGATACACCTAAAAAGGCAGGGAAGAACAGAGATTATTACAGAAGGAGCACAAACTTTGATTTGGCAGAAATGTGGAAGAAATAAGTTGTGTCATTCTTAAAAAAACTATCCTGGCTTCTTTTTAAGTGATTTAGAGAAACCACAGAAATTCTGAACCCAGATAGCCAGATGTGGATTTCAACAGTACTACTGCCAAAAGCACGTCCAAGGTCTTAGTTGCTGTTCCACCTATATACAGGGTGTTTGTAGAGGAAAGGTCAGTATTTTACACAGTCACAGTATAAGTAATTCTGAACAAAAAAATATTATATGAACATAGGTCTACAAATGCTTCATTTGGAGGTATGGGTATTGAAAGGAACTATATTTCTGCAAAACTGATGAGCACAATGTGAACATATATGCAATATAACTGTACCATAATGTGATTTTCTTGAAAACAATGTTACAGAGATGAACAGTTATGTTATACATTTTTACATACTGTTTATTTACTTTGCATTTAGTACATAATGTATTTACAACATGCATGTTATTTGTATTCAGTTGAAAAAGATGTATCACATCTTTTACAAATGGCTTTAACACTTATCGAACAGATGTAGTACAGTTCACAGAACAGGTTTGAATATCCTGCCATGAACGTCGTTGCACTTTTGTGCTCTACTGGTAACATGTTGTGCTGCTTGTTCAGTTGCCTGTGGTTGCTTCCTAATCAATTCAGCAGTGTCCATGATGCAATGAAGGAGTTTATCTCGTGTATTTACCTTTACTTTGTGAACCTCTGATTTCATCCAACCTCATGAACAGAAATCTAAAGGTGTAAGGTCAGGTGATCCTGGAGGCCAGTTAATAGCACCACTATGGCCAATCCAGCGACAAGGGTAGGTGCGGTTGAGATGGTCCCTCACACGTAAGGTAACATGTGGAGGGGCACCGTCATGTTGAAAGTATATTCCAGTTTGTTTGGCTAAAGGAACGTCTTCCAATAGTTCCACAAATGAATTTTCCAAAAAATGCAGGTAACTCTTTCCAAGGGTAGGTGCAGTTGAGATGGTCCCTCACACGTAAGGTAACATGTGGAGGGGCACCGTCATGTTGAAAGTATATTCCAGTTTGTTTGGCTAAAGGAACGTCTTCCAATAGTTCCACAGATGAATTTTCCAAAAAATGCAGGTAACTCTCTCCAAGGGTAGGTGCGGTTGAGATGGTCCCTCACACGTAAGGTAACATGTGGAGGGGCACCGTCGTGTTGAAAGTATATTCCAGTTTGTTTGGCTAAAGGAACGTCTTCCAATAGTTCCACAAATGAATTTTCCAAAAAATGCAGGTAACTCTCTCCTGTCAGTCACTGATTGATAATAAATGGACCTATCAAAACGTTACTGATCATGCTGCACCAAACATTTATGGCAAAATGAACTTTTAATTGCTATCCACTGAAGTGTACATATTTTCCCATGACCATCAATGATTACTGCGTGTGTTGTTGATTCCATGTCGTGAAAACTAGGCTTCGTCAGTGAATCGTATGTATGGGAGTCAATGACTATTCTCAATTACCCAGTGACAGAATTGCAGTTGTTGGGCATTGTCACAAATGTGGAGATTTTGGATACGCTGTATGTGAAATGGATACAGGTTTTCCACATGTAAGGTTCTCCATACATGAGTCTGTGGGACATTCATATGCAGGGACATTCTTTGTATGCTCATACTGGGACTTCACTCAGCACTTGCAATAATTCCTTCCTGTCCTTGTAAAGTTTGTTAACGTCCACGCTTGGACAAAACATGTCTACTTGGTAGAGAGAATGTTGCACACAAAGTTAATCATCAAGTTGGAAAGTGCCTGTGGTATTTTTCTCTTCGGTGGTAGCACTACCATCACAGAAGCCATAAACATACACTATATCTGTGTACTCCTCAATACTGTAGATGTGTGGCATTGTCAGCAGCACTTGTATGAACACACTTAACACCACACACTACACAGCTAACCAATCCATCGCCGGTACACAGCACAATTCGGCTTACACAGCACAACTGCACAAACAACAGGTGATTGTACTACATATGTCACATGACCATAATATGTGTAGGTTGTATAGTGTAAAAATGGCATGTACCCATGCATTGTTTGCAAGAAAATCACGTTATGGTCCAGTTGTATTTTGTATACGTTCATGATGTGCTCATCAATTTTGCAGAATTAAAGTTCCTTTCAATACCCATGTCTCCCTAACGAAGCATTTACAGACCTATGTTCATACATTTTTTGTTCAGAATTACTTATACTATCACTTTTTAAAGTATTGATGTTTCCTCCCCAAACATCCTGTATACATAGCGTTTGTCAGAATTTCCACATTTATCAGGTTAAACAATGTAAAAAGGAAGGTTTACCAAATATTTTTAAGAGATAGACAGATATTTATTTCATAGCATCCATATGCCTTTATTTAAGTCAGATTTTGCATCCTCTCTTCCCTCCCACTGTCACCCTAGTCCTCTTTACTTTTTCAGTTTCTCTGTTAGATCATTACTGAGAGGGCCCAAATCTTTGCAAAATTATCTGATTGACACTTTGCTTCTGCGCAAGTAGTCTAGGAGTCCTTGTGATAACTGTGTGGCTCTCTCCATGACAGACCATTGATAACACAGGCTAGTATATGTACCACTATCCTATAGCATGATACTTTGAAAGTAAAAAAAATAGTTACTCAGCAAGTTGTTTCACAAGTAATTCCCCCCAGATATAAAAAACAATGAGACAATTGCAATATAATGGAACATAAGTATAAAGTTTTATTCCACCTTAAAGTTTTGATAAAGCTAACAATGTTTCTAAGTATTTTGTTAATTATTTACATTTTTTAATTATGATTTGGGAAAAATCTGCGTGATATTTAGTTTATCTTGTGTCCTCTCACAATTATTTATCTGCATCTACATGACTACTTGGCAATTACTACCTGGCAGTGTGGCCATTTAAATGCAAACTCTTTCTACTGGATTTCATAAAATGATCACCACTTTAGGAAAACCATGTGCACACTAAAAATGTAATTGGTTAAATTAACTTGAATGGTACATACCTCTGCTTCATAGCCTTCACGGAGGTTGTACGTCAGGTCATGCTGAATATCATTTGCAAATTCTTGCTGATATTCAGGGTATAGTCTCAAAACATCTACTAGGCCTTGCATATTAATACATTTTAAATCACAGTAGGTGAGTGCTTTTACATCACAGCTTGATTTCACAACCACATCAGTGCTAGAGGCTCCACCTCCTCCTCCTCCACCACCACCACTTCCATTGCCCGAAGGCTGCAGGTACATAGAAATATCACAGCCAAACAAATCACCTTTACCTGAAAAAATTACAAAAGGTCATAGACTAGGTACCAGTTTCTGCATTGATGTTCAGAAATTATGCGTGAATTTCTAATTAACATTTTGATAAAATTGTCACCTATGACTTTTGTAGCAGATTTGATGTTTTTAGAACTATTCAAAGTATATGGCTATCAACAATGAAGAAAAAGATAGATTGTTACTTACAATAAAGAAGACACAGTAAGTTGCAGACAGGCATGATTAAAAAACACTTATATAAATCTTTTGGCTGCAGCCTTTATCAGCAAAAGAGAAAGACACAACATTCATACAAACAAACAAGGTTGCTTGTGCATGTGAATGGTATGTGTTTCTCTTTTGCTGATGAAGGCTGTAGCTGAAAGCTTTATACAAGTATCTTTTAATTGTGCCTGTCTGCAACTTAACACATATTCTTTATGGTAAGCATCCTGTATTTTCCTACAGTGTTGATATTCCTACCTGGAGTTTCCACTCTTCAAAGTACATGACTTTATTTTACAGTAATATTGGGCAAATAATTCAGGAAATCTTGGAAATGAATCATATTTCTAACTTCAACAATTGTCGGAAAAGCTCTTGATGGTATTGTTGTTATCAGTGAAAATAAATTGCTTTAGGTCCAAATTAGTTTTCATTTCTAGATTTCAGGAAATCTTTTGACATGTTGCCCATTGCAGGCTTGCAATGCAGATACAACATATGGAATACTTTCCCAGATATCTAAATGGCTCAAAGATTTCTTAAGTAATAGAACCCAGTATGTTGTTGGTTGGTCGGTTGTTTTGGGGAAGGAGACCAGACAGCGAGGTCATCGGTCTCATCGGATTAGGGAAGGATGGGGAAGGAAGTCAGCTGTGTCCTTTGAAAGGAACCATCCCGGCATTTGCCTGGAGCGATTTAGGGAAATCACAGAAAAACTAAATCAGGATGGTCGGACGCGGGATTGAACTGTCGTCCTCCCGAACAGTATGTTGTCCTCAATGGCAAGTAGCCATCAGGGACAAGAGTATTCTCAGGGGTGCCCCAGGGAAGTGTGATAGAACTGCTATCATTTTCTACATCCATAATTGATCTGGCAGACAGAGTGGGAAGCAGTCTGCAGTTGTTTTCTGATGATGATGTGATGTACAGGAAAGTGTTGAAATTGAGTGACAATAGAAGGATACAGGAAGACTTAGACAAAATTTCTAGTGGATGTGTTGAATAGCAACATAGAAAAAAATGTAAGTTAATGCATATGAGTAGGGAAAACAAAACCATAAAGTTTGGATACAGCATTAGCAGTGACCTGCTTGACAAACTGACATTGTTTAAATATCTGGGTGTAATTTTGCCAACCAATATGAAATGGAATGAGCATGTAAGGGTTGTGGTAGGAATGTGACTGATTGACTTAGGTTTATTGCAAGACTTTTGGGAAAGTGTGGTTCATTTGTAAACCATATATACTCGTGCAACCTATTCTTGAGTACAGCTCAAGTGTTTTCGATCCATACCAGGTCCGATTAAAGGAAGAAATTGAAGCAATTCAGAGGTGGGCTGCTAGATTCGTTACTTCTAGGTTTGAACAACATGCAGATGTTATGAAGTTGAACTGAAATGGGAATCTCTGGAAAGAAGGTTTTTTTTTTTTTTTTTTTTTTAAAAAAAAAAAAAAAAGGGAACTCTATTGAGAAAATTTAGAGAACCACCATTTGAAGATGACTGCAGAACTATTCTACTGGTGGCAATATACATTTTGAATGAGGACCGAAAAGCTAAAATACAAGGCATTAGGGCTCATACAGAAGCATATAGATGGTCATTTTTCCCTCTCTTTATTTATGAGTGGAACAGGAAGGGAGGTGGCTATTAGCGGTGCCGTAAAGGTACGCAGTGTACATTGGCTTGCAGAGTATGTATGTAGATGCAGATTTATAGATGTTGTACAGTTTCGGACTAATATGGTGTCTGTGGGGATCTCCATTCATCTGCATAACTTTCTTTATGACTCAAACATTGTTGTTTATGTTGATCAGATTTCAGTGAAGACATGTCTCAATTGTTCTCACAAGTGGACTTCCCTCTTGTCAATTCCATTCAATTCCTCTATCAATTTTTCTCTATTTACCAACGAGAATGCTTTCTTACAATTTACAGAGACTGTATGGTACTTAGCTCTGGTGTATCGGGGTATCTGCTATCTGATCTGTAAGTGCTTCACTAACTGTATTGTGCTCCTGTCTTTTGTTGAGTATGTTTGTGAATACTTTGAAGGAAGTGTTTTCTAGCAACACTACTCTGAATGAATCTGCTGATGCTCTGTCTTCCTCTCCTTTGTACAGGATATTTGTTGCTGCTATTTCCCAGTTTTCAGGATTCCTTTTTCTGTTTGTAAGCACCTGTTCATCAGCTCCTTCCACAGTTCCTCCATATGAACATTGGAGATTTTGAGATGTTCCATGTACATGTTGTCATGTTTCTTCCTTCTTTTATTGCTTGTCTGAGTTCAGCACATGTTACTAATTCAAAGTTGTGCATGGTTTCTGTTGCTTCCATTTCATGTACCTTGTCTTTTTCCTGTTTATTCTATATTTCTGAGAAATGTGTTTCCCATTTCTTCATGTGAATTTCTCCTGTTATGGGTGTGACATTCTTTCTCATTGCAATGAATGAATCTGATTTTTCATCTACTGCTAATTTTCTTGCCTTCTCCTCAATTTATTCTGCTTTTTTCCTTTTCATTGTAGATTTGTATTTCCTTTTTGTATATGGATACACAGTTAAATCTGCTAGTCTGTCTTCTTTTTTATAAAATTTTTGCTATTTGACTGTAAACTGCACATCTATTTCACACAGTCATGCTTTTGGTTTTATAGCCATTCTCAAGCACATGTTGAAATGTTACAATATATCGGAAAAAAAAAATCTGGTCTTATACACATTGTTCACAACAGCTGATGCACAGAAGAGATGAATGATGGTCGTGGGAATATACTGACTGTTAAATATGCCATACTGTGTGTTAATGGTTATTCATTGCACAATGTTAGCCACATAATGTTCTTCAATATGTTTTCACATACTGTAATATGATAACTGGTCTATAAGACCAGAAATATGTTTTTTTGATGATGGTTTGTCACAGATAGGTCAGATGCATTGCGACATTTCAACATGACTTGAGGATGGCTATAAAGCTGAATTTATGATTATGTGAATTAAATGAACATTTTACACTCAAATGGCAGAAATTTCTTTCAAAAAATTCTACATGTCTATGGTTCCCCATCAAGCAAAAAATCATGTTTGTGTTTTTGCTGTGTACAGTGTGTGATGAAGCAAGCTGGGATCTCTTTACTTCCTCTCTTGTTTTGCTATCTGACTCCTTAAATTCATTTCTTCATTTCCATAAAAGAGGAAGGCTGGCCCTCAGTCTTAAGGAATAGAGCACCAAGTCTAATTTTTAGTTTTGTGTATGTAAGTAATTTCCTAATGCTATTCCTAGTTAATTTCTTTTATTATAGGGTGAAATCAGTAACTGTTTCATGACTTAGATTCTATTGTTGACCTATAAACAAATATAAACTCTGTACTAATTAAAACATTTGGAAGAAGAACTGCTAGGATTCTTAAAGTACTTATTTGGCTCTATTCAAAAACATATCAGCAAAGCCAGCTCTTAATTAATTCCAAAACAATTATGAGGTTTGTCAGAAGTATTACTTGCATAACTATATCCATTAATTTCATTATTTAAACAAATAATTCAACCTAACCTATGTGATAGAAGAAACTGTTAAAATGAAGGAATTTTTCGATGTATTCAGTTAATTGAGTTATGTTTTAATTGTAATTTCTGTAAATTAAACATCAAACAATGTATAGTTTCAGTGCCTATTGTTGCAGCGATATATAAAGGACCAATTTTTGGTCCTGAGACAGTCACTCCGTGGCCGATTTTCAGAGGGAAATTATGTACTTTCCAAGTAACAACAATGCATCATCTTAACCATGGAGTTAGTGTAACATAAATAGGCCGTGTTTTAAAACAATGCCAGTGTATGTTCAATTTATTTGAGAAATAGTGTCACATGTACCTTATTATTCTGCAAGAACTGTGAACTATGTGGTTAAGTGTTTACTGCTCATAGATGTTCAACAGCAAACTATTGTAGCAGTATGCTGATGTTTGCCTGCAATCTATTAATGAGACTTAACATTTATCAGTAGTGAACTGGCCATATAACTGTGCAATATTGGGGGGTTGTGAACAGGGAAAGTAAAGAACTGTGAAATGCAACTGTCCAACTGAGGACTATCAATGAAGAAATAAAGCAGACGAATGTCACAAGTGCTGAAGGGTTTCTTTCCTTTCCATAAAACATTCTTGGTCAAACCAGTTTTGCTCTTGCCTTCTTCTTTTGATTTTCATAGCTTTGTTTAATACTTCTGTGGGTATTTTCAAAGTTTCTTCCAGTTGGCATTCCTCTATTAGTGCCCTCAGTCTTTCAATGTTATCTCTGTTTTGCTCCATAACTCCTTGTTGTATCTTTTGGGAGTAGATATTTGATCCAGTTGTCCATTCCTCAGTTGTAGTGATTCAATGTGGAAGCTCCTTATTATGGGTATGTGTGTCCTAATGGGGCCTGCTGCTAAGAATCATAACCCTCCTTGTTTGTATAGCACTAAATTTCATACTTTATAAAACACTAAAATCATTGTACTGGTTCCATTATGTGCAATGTAGGTTGGTATTTTCATTTTATTTGCTAGCTTGAAACTTCCCTCTTCTAGTGTTTCTAGCAGTAAGCATGAGGATTCATCTTATCAGACCCACAGTTATGATTTCTGGCTAGTATAAGATTTGTGTTGTATTTCAGTTGTTTGGTGGCTTTTGATACAATATCTATTATGATTTCAACCTGTACAGCTGGCTGTATATACACTGTCCAGTCACATTGATGTGACCATCTGTCAGAAGCTAGAATAACCACCTTTTGCAGCACGAACTACAGTGAGTCTCTGGAAAGTACCAGTAGTGATGTGGAGCCATGCTAACTCCAGTGTCATGTCCAGCAGCACTAGATTTCTCAGCTGATGATCCATGGCATATAAAGTCTGATCCCACAGATTTCTGACAAGGTTTTGTTCTAGAGAGGTTTGTGGCCACGAGAGTATGGTAAACTCATCCTAGTGCTCTTCGAACAACACACATACATTGTGAGCTGTGTGACTCATTGCATTGTCCTGCAACAGTGTTGACAAATAAACTGCCAGTGGGGCTGGAGATGGTCCAGAACAATGGATGCATCCTTGTGCTGATCCACTAGGCTTTCTAGAATGATGAGATCCCCCAGGGAATGTATTCCAGAATGACCCTTCCAATGATTTTTGCAGGGTGTTTGCTTTCAGATGTTTCATGCCATACAAGCCAATGGCCACCTGTCTGATGGAGCATAAAAAGTGATTCATATGAAATGGCCACCTGTTGCCTCTCGGTGGATGTTCAGTTGATCAAACCAGTGTCACCCTTCTTTTATTTCCTTCATTACTTCTTCACTGTATGGTTTGAACAGCAGGGTTGAAAGATTACATCCCAGTCTTAAATCCTTTTTAATCTGAACACTTCAAACTTTGTCTTCCACTCTTGTTAGTCCCTCTAGGTTCTTGTATACATTATATATTACCCATATCTCCCTATAGCTACTCCCATTTTTCTCAGAATTTCGCATATCTTGCTCCATTTGACATAGTCAAGTGCTTCTACCATGTCGACAATCCAATGAACATGTCTTGATTTCTCCTTAGTCTTGCTTCTATTATCAACCGCAACTTTACAATTGCCTCTCTGGTGCCTTTAACTTTCCTAAAGTCAAAATGATCATCATCCAATATATCCTCAATTGTCTTTTCCATTCTTCTGTATATTATTCTTGTCGGCAACTTGAGTGCAAGAGCGGTTACGCTGATTGTGCAATAATTCTCACACTTGTCAGCTCTTGCAGTCTTCAGAATTGTGGGGATGATATTTTTCTGAAAGGCAGATGGTATGTCACCAGACTGATACATTCTACACACCGACATGAATAGTCATTTTGTTGCCACACTCCCCAATGATTCTGATGGAATTTTATTTATCCCTTCTGCCTTATTTGTTATTAAGTTCTGGAAAGCTCTTTTAAATTCTGGTTCTAATGCTAGATTCCCTATCTCTCTTAAATTGACTCCTGCTCCTTCTTCTATCACATCAGACAAATCTTTGCGCTGATAGAGGTCTTCTATGTACTCTTTCCACCCGTCTGCACTCTCTCTGCATTTAATAGTGCAATGCCTGTTGCACTCTTAATGCTAGCACTCTTGCTTTTAATTTCCCCAAAGATTGTTTTCACTTTTGTATAAGCTGAGTCAGTTCTTCTGCCAATCATCTCTTTACATTTTTCGTGCAGCCTTTTCACATAACTTCCCTGCATTTGCCATTTATTTCATTATATAGTGACTTGCATTTTTGTATTCGTGAATTTATTTGAACATTTTTGTACTTCCTTCTTTCATCGATCAACAGAACTATTTCTTCTGTTGCCCATGGTTTCTTCACAGTTACATTGTTTGTACCAACAATTTTCTTTCCAGCTTCTGTGATCACCTGTTTTAGAGATGCCCGTTCCTCTTCTACTGAACTACCTACTGAGATATTCTTTATTAGAGTATCTATGGTCTTGGAGAGCTTCATACATATCTCTTCATTCCTCTCATTTTGTTGACATTCCTGACATAAGCATTGTTGGTAGATGTTGAAGGGCGTCCTGAGCAAGTGTCATCTTTAACTTCTGTTTGGCTATTTTAAAACCATTTAAAATATTTGTAACACTAAGTACAGCTTAAGCATTCACCACTGATAGCTTCCTGCATCATTTGGCGTGTCTCTGTAAAGGTTTTCTTGAGATTCAAGCAAACTGTGAGGCACAATTTTCTACTCAATACAGCACTGAACAATAACTAACAAACATATAATAATGAAACTTCTACCAGTTACACAATAAACATGGGCTTGTGCAGGGATGCCAACCAAACTTTGACCCAACACACCATTGTGGCGAAATTATGAATGTTCCAGAATTATTTGAACACACCTCGTATCTAGAGTGAGCCTTAGCGTTTCCCTTTTCAAATATTCCAGCTTTACTATGTGTTCAGACTTCTGACGTTACATGCCCCGACTCACGGAATGTTATCCTTTAGTTGGTTATTCAATCTTTTTCTCATTGTCACCTCCCCTTTGGCAGTCCCCTCCAGAAGAGCCAAATGGGGGACTAATCCAGAATCTTTTGCCAATGGAGAGATAATCACTTTTCAATTACAGGGCACATGTCCTGTGGATATATGAAATGTGTCTTCAATGCAGTGGTTTCCATTGTCTTCTACATTCTCATGCCATTGATCATTGCTGATTCTTCTGCCCTGAGGGGCAGTTTCCCACCCCAAGGGCAAAAGAATGTCATGAAGCTCTGTCCGCTCCTCTGAACCTCTTTGACAAGGCCATTGGTGAATGAGGGGTGACTATGGTCAGTTCAAGGCACAACAGCACAATGAACAACTACAAGCCATCATTTATAACATATCCACTAACCTACAGACTGAAGTTTGCCCTATCCTGTTGCTGATCCACCCTATACTCTGTGACACTCCCTCTTACCTCAATGACTCCACTACATAATATTCAACGAGCTCCACAATTAAACACACCCAGGCATGTGCGTTAAGCACACACAGGCATTCGCCAAATACTTTACTAGTGATGGACATTGATGTGGTCAAATATCAAGAAAGACTGTAAACTTTGGGCTCAACTTGTACCACGTGTCAAAAGTGCAACATCTCACACCATGAGCAACCTCACATAGACCATTTCCAAATCCTGGAAGGATGCTTTTAACATGTACATATTGACATGATCGGCCCACCACACATCTCCAACATCTACTCCTATCATCTCTTGCTGATCGATCAGGTCACAAATGGGTTGAAGCAGCACCAATAAAAGAGATTATGGCCAAATCTACCACCGATGTATTTGTTGAAACATGGACTCACACTTTGGCTGCCCCATGTCCACCGCAACAGACCAGAACAGACAGTTCAGATTTGGTCTCTTCCTCAAACTGTACAATATGAGAGGCACTAGCTCTAGCATACCATCCTCAATGTAACAAGCTGGCCCTCCAAGCAGACTTCATGCTCCAAGAACCATCACCTATGTCACCAGAACTACCAGACTTAGTTGCAGATGTTAAGGATCATATAGCACACCTTCTTATATTACCATCCCTTCCAAATTCATCGCCAAAAGCCTTTGTTCCCATAACAATCAGTAACTGGGATTTCATAATGTTAAGGGATGATACAGTTCAACCTGCCCTACACCCTGACTACTCAATCCCCTACAAATTGCACTGAAAAGATGCTTGAACCTTCCACACATCAATTAATGGAAAAACTACAACCATGTCTGTCAAGTAACTCAAATTCACGGACGCTTCAACATGCTTCACCAGATGACAGTACATGTCAAGCACCTCCCTCTCCAATACTTGCCAACACTCTCACTAGCAACTCAGCACCATCAAGCTTTATATTGAGACTGGAAAGCCATAACTTCTTCCCCAAGGACCTCCACATCAAGCTAACAGGCAGCAATCTCCTTTGCAAAGGCCAACCACCAGACTGCTCCACCACATGGAACTTCTGCAAGACTGTAAAACTATCACATGACATCAATACTGCCACCCTCACATCCTGCACTTTCAGCAGAAGTCACTAGTACCACCCAGCCCTGGTGACACATTTTGATCTGTGTCCTCCCCCCCCCCCCCCCCTCCCCCTCCCCATCACCCCACATGCAAAATGCACCACACTTCCGTGCTATGGCTGGCCCCACCATATATTGGCCTGCCTCCACAATTACCACTTCTATGCAATCTGGGGTATGTCACTGCCTGTGCCTCAACACTCCATGCAGCCTCCCTCACTGCACTCTACACTAGAGGGAGGGCTCTGTGGGAACACTGTTACACAAAGTAACACTGCTGGTGGTCAACCTGTTTCCCACACAGGAAACTCTTTGAACTCTTTGCCCAGCAATTGGGCTGATGATTTTATCGCACTCAGTCATCTGCACAGTGTATGTTTATATTTCACTAGAAGTGCAACACAGAGTACATGGATCAAGTGATTATTCATCATAATTGTTGTCTCCTATCCCTGTGAATTCAAACCTTTTTCTCTCCTCAGGCATGCAGTTTTTCACATTCTACATTTCCCCCAATACTGCTTCTCTCTAGGAATTTTCTTATACTGTTTGTGTTTTTGTGTTGTTTTTTTTTCTGTAGAGCCAGGCCATCTTGTCTGCTACTTCCAGCTCAGTCTTCTTTCTTGGATCCTGTGATGAATTTAATCTATCTTAGGCTTTCTGTGTTCTCCTTTCTCCTCGGTATATTGTTTCCCAGTCCCTTTCCTTCTGATAGTTTACTTCTGTTTCTCATCTTCTCGTGGGCCATTTCTTCTTTTCTTAAAAATTATCCACTGGTGTTCTTCTCCCCACCCCTGTGTGTCTGGGCAGGATTTGGATTCATAGTCTTTTTGGGTCCTTCATTTCTGTTCAGTCTTCCCTTGTTCCCTTCTTTCCATCATTCCCTCTCTCCTCTTTGGTCTAGTGTCTCTCTTGTTGGATACATTCACCTCCTTGTTGGGGTTTATTCCTTCTGATGTGTTGGATTCTCTGTGTAGTGGTTTCAGTGATTTTTTGTGCTGCTTTCTTAATTTCTTCTTTTATTATTTTCTTGATGTTGTTTGAAATATGTATCATAATATATTGTAATTTCTGCAGCTGTGAGTGACATATGAGATCAAGTATATGTCTCTTGATGCTCATTGGTGCTTGACTCATCACTGTTGCTGTCACTTTTCTGTTCTATTCTGGTAGCTCTTGACAGGTACTGGTTCTTGCTTGTAGCTTCGTGTGTTGGCTAAATAGGGTTCTGTGCCTGTGTGTGGCTTATGTGAACTGCTGATAGAGGTCTCAAGGCAGTGATTGATGCCCTGCATTTCACAGTTGTCATCTCTGTTTTGCTCTGCTCTGGTAGGCGCACTTGTCCCATTGGGCAGCTGTCTTCTCCCCTTTCTTTATTTCCCTTTGTTTTCCTTCCATAACTTCATCTCTAGGTTCCATGTTTTCCTTACTTTTTACTTTTGAAGTGTTCTTGATTCAGCACTTCTTTAATGCCTGATAAACAAAATATTCTTAAGTGCTATGTAATCAGATTTATAATAGACTGAGTATTTTTTAATCAACACAAGGCATGTAATGCTGAATAATACAACGTATATAAGTATAATCGACAAACTTAAATCATACAGCATTGACAAAATGATTAGCTTATGTGTCATAATACTCTAATAACTGAGCACAGCACAGTTCATTAGACTAGAGCTACAATTCGCAAATCAGTTAACTGCAAATTAGCAACAATAAATTTAAAATTAAAACACAAAATCATAATAGTACAATTCAGCGAGTATATACCATCCATTAAAATTATCCATTTAGACATACTATAGTACAGTCACACTGTTGACTAGATGTACAAGAGCTGCTAGAACATTGGGTTTCAGGTAGGCATCATAAATGTAAAAAGAATGTGTAAGTAAGGGTTTTTTTAATTCCTAAATGCGTTCCTATTTTTCCTAACTGATAAGGGTAATTTATTGTAAAGCACACTGCCCATATTTCTAACACCAAGCAAATGTTTGTTCAGTCTTTGACTATTAATGTGAATGCCTGCAATAAAATTATTATTATGATCTTGAATAGATTTAGTGGTCTCAAACAAATGCAAATTCTTACTAGCAAATGTTACAGTTTCTAAGATATAGATGCTGGGAACAGGTAGCTCTTTCAATTCGCTGAACAGAAGCTTAGCAGATATGCTTCATTATCTTCAGTGGCCTTTTTTGTATCCCATAAATTTTACCAAACACTGATGTCCCAACTTCGGTTTCCATAAGAGGGATTCGAGTGTACTTAAGCAAAATAAACTTTTTTTAGGCTTCACAGGACTGACCAAGAATCCAAAAGTCACACCACAAACTGCTCAA
Source organism: Schistocerca serialis cubense (assembly GCF_023864345.2). Classification (NCBI taxonomy): domain Eukaryota; kingdom Metazoa; phylum Arthropoda; class Insecta; order Orthoptera; family Acrididae; genus Schistocerca; species Schistocerca serialis. The sequence continues at coordinate 496,048,439 of NC_064638.1, forward strand.
TTTCTTTACCAGCTTCTCTTCTAAATATTACATTGTAAGTTATTGTCTATTCACACTCCAAGGAATTTAACCTCATTGACTTGCTCTATTACTTCATCACCAATCAGTATGGGCTCCATGTAGGAAGGATGATTTTTGGAGGCACTGAAAAGCATATGAGCAGTTTTGTGTCTCCAGAAAAATTAGCCTGTTGATACAATCTGTTCTTACATTCTTAACAACCTAAAGAGATGGATTTTCCAAAAGGAGATTCATTTCATCTGCAAAACAATACAGGTAAGGTGCTAGGTAGATTTGCAGACAGATAATTGAAAATAGGAGGAAAAGTAAGGGCGTTAGAACTGAATCTTTAGGGACATCACAACAAATTGGAGATTCATTGGATAGAACTTTAATAAAATCTTTGTTCAAGAATTGAACTGCCTGCTTCCTGTTAGTGAGATACAGTTGAATACCACATACTGTGGTTGTCTCTAATGCCAAGTAACTGGTCTTTCAAGTAGCACAGAGTGAGTGACTATGTAAAATGCTTTAGTCAGGTCTATGGAAAGACCAGAGACAGAATGTTTATCATTAAAGAACTCAGAACTTGTTCAGTTGAAGGAAATAGGTATTTTGTGAGCAGGAAATGTTTATAAAGGATTGAAATTACGTGGCAATACATTACTTTTCTAGTACATTCAATATGGCAGAAATAATAGAAATTAGTCAATAACTGATGACATCATCTGTGTCTCTTTTTTGAACAGATGAGTAACTTAAGTACTTTTGAAAACTCCTGGGAAACAGCCTGCAATTAGGGAACTGTTAATACATCAGAAAGTGGAATTATACTTTTAAGAACAATATTTTTAATGCAAAATCATACATATCATTAATGCTTGATGAACATGAGTTGCTACTTCCTCTGACAATTTTCAGCATTTCTTCTTGTGTTACAGGTGTTAGAGACTGTGATGTGTCTGATTTTATGAATTCAGTGGGAAAGGTAGTGCAGTGAAGGTAATGTGTGATGAAAGATTAGAAGCAATACTTGAAAAATGTGCATTGGAAATTTCACTTATCTCCTTTGCATCTGATGTTTTAGTTAAATTATGTGTTAAATGATTTGGATCTTCTTTAGTTTTCTTTTTGTAGCACAGGAGTTGATTATTCCCTTTGTAATCCACCCCTGGTAAACTGATTTGTGTCTTTTAAGGGGAGAGGGAATATTAGAATATTGGGTGACAGTGTCAAGTAATACTTTTGCTCTCTTATTAGTATCATCTTCATTGAACACATCCTTCCAGGATTCATGATACATAAATGTAAGTAAATCTAAATTTTTGGGATCGTTAATTAAATGCCTGTATATAACTTTTGACTTGTTACAGCTGATACAGCATGCAACTCTAATTTTATCAAGATCCATTGATGATAAGATAACACATCTGGTATACACTGAAGTGTCAAAGAAACTGGTATAGGCATACATATTCAAATACAGAGATATGTAAAGAGGCAGAATATGGTGCTGCAGTCGGCATGCCTACATAAGACAAAAAGTGCCTGTTGAAGTTGTTAAATCGGTTACTGCTACCACAATAGCAGGTTATCAAGTTTTAAGTGAGATTGAACATGGTGTTTTAGTCAGCACATGAGTGATGGGACACAGCATCTCCAAGGTAACGATGAAGTGGGGATTTTACCATACATTTCACGAGTGTACCATGAATATCAGGAATTTGGTAAAACATCACATCTCCAACATTGATGCAGTCAGAAAAAGACCTGAGACCAATGCCAAATGAAGAGAATCGTTTACTCTTGATAACTGCACAACACAAAGCTTTACGCCTTGCCTGGGCTCTTCAACACTGACATTGGACTGTTGATGACTGGAAATATGTTGCCTAGTCAGATGAGTCTCATTTCAAACTGTATTGAGCGAATGGACGTGTATGGGTATGGAGACAACCTCATGAATCGATGCACCCTGTATGTCAGCAGGGGACTGTTCAAGCTGATGGAGGCTCTTTAATGGGATGGGGCGTGTGCAGTTGGAGTGTTATGGGACCCCTGATATGTCTAGATATGACACTGACATGCGACACATCCATAAGCATCCTGTCTGATCACCTGCATCCATTCATGCCCTTTTTGCATTCCGACAGATTTGGACAATTTCAGCAGGACAATGCAACACCCCACATGTCCAGAATTGCTACAGAGTTGCTCCAGGAACACTCTTCTGAGTTTAATCTCTTCCACTGGTCACCGGACTCCCCAGACATGAACATTATTTAGTATATCTGGGATGCCTTGCAAAGTGCTGTTCAGAAGAGGTCTCCACCCCCTCATACCCTTATGGATTTACACCAACAGTGCTCCTGAAAATAGCAATTATTCTGGTGGGATTACTGACAGTGTTCTCCACATTAAATGTAGTCATAAATTTGCTTATATCAAATAAATTTAGTGATACTCTGGATAAAATAACATTTAAGTCACTACATAAGATAATTTTGTTTCCTTTTGGACTGTACACATTCATGACACACTACAGGTTGCTAAAATCATTGAAAAAATGTTGATATGTGATCAGCATACTTAAAGAAGGATTACTTTATAATGAGTAAGTCCAAGCACACAGTGTTATAAGTGTTTGCCACCATTAAAATGATTTGTTTTGTTTCATGTACAGAAATTAACCCTGTTTTTGACAAGAATTAGACAGCCAACAACCCCTTTACATACCTAACTGCCTGTAGCTACTGCTAATTGCAAAATTTTGTAACTTAGAAATTAATCATCCTTGAGCCACTGCTCAATGACAAAGATTACAATTACATTATATTATGAATAACACATGAGCAGAGCACTTCAAATTCCAAAGAAAAATAAAAAAAATTCTTACAGAGTAAGTATTCTGATAATAAATAGATGTGTTATTTGTGGATTTAGATTCTACTGGGTTGTTATAACAATTTATAACAGGTAAAAAGTCTTTACTTTAGTTTGTGCACAATATGATTCAGAAGAGTTATTTTATGAACTAAGAAAGGTAAAAAGTCTTGTCATTGTGCTCTCGTGTTTGCAGGGGTCTGAAATCCAACACTACAGTCTTTCAGAGATTTGCTACTTGGGGAGTGGCAGAAAGACCATCTACATCAAGCATTCTAAGGGGAAATGACACTAATTTTGAGGTTCATCTTCAGGCTTGGTTTGCTGAGTGTCTAGACAATAATAGTGACATGGAAGAATCTTACAAAATTAAAAGCAGTCATAGCTCAAATTCTGAGCAAGACTTAGATAATGTGCCAGAGATGGAGTAGTAATAATGGCAGCAATGATGAAAATACTGTGAACTGAATGGTGACTTACATGTGTTTCATGGAAAAAATAAGTGTTTCAAGTGAAGGAAGGAACAACTTCCATTGAATGTAATGACAAGACACTATAAAATAATTGTTAAAGTCCCTGGACTTCAGCCAGGCTAGTAGTTTGGGAGAAAATTCAGAAGTTTTTGGAAAATATTCTGTCAGAAATAATCACATGGACAAATGCAAAAATATCAGACCGAGAACAAATTATGAGAACCATGAGAGATTGACTTGCTTCATGATGTTGACAAGACTCATCAGGAATTAGCCACTTCCACACCCTGCCAGTGGATCAACACATTGTGTACCATGATTTGTCACTTCACACAACATTTTCCACTGTTCAATCATCCAATGTTTACACTCCTTGCACCAAGCAACACATCGTTCGGCATTTACTAGCACAATGTGTGGCTTATGAGCAGCTGCTCGACCTTGAAATCCTTCTCAACTCCTGCCTAACTGCCATAGTACTTGCAGTGGGTCCTGATGCAGTTTGGAATTCCTGTGTGATGGTGTGGATAGATGTCCGATTATTACACATTTTGACCCTCTTCAACTGTTGGTAGTCTCTGTCAGTCTACAGACAAAGTCAGCCTATACACTTTTGTGTTGTATGTGTCCCTTCACATTCCCACTTTACTATCAGATTGGAATAAGTGGACCTAGGGATGCGGAAATCTTGCGTACAGATGTATGACACAAGTGACACCCAATCACCTGACCACGTTCAAAGACTGTGAGTTCTGCAGAGCGCCCCATTCTGCTATCTCACAATGTCTAATGACTACTGAGGTCACTGATATGGAGTACCTGGGCAGTAGGTGGCAGCACAATGCACCTAATGTGAAAAATGTATATTTTTTGGGGCTGTCCAGATACTTCTGGTGACATACTGTTTGTGTGTGCTGTCTGTACTTATTTTGAATCCATCTGCCTAAAAACTTCATTTCTAGGGAAAATGAGATTTTGTTGGAGTTTATTGTCACACTGGTGTTGCATGAATCACCTTTTAAACAGAAATTTAGGAGCATTGTTTCATGGTTGTTTATCAGTAGTTTATTCCCCTCAATGCAAATGTTTAGCTCTGCTGTCATTTTATTTTGAAGCTACAAACAGCTGACTTTAGATTAATAAGGATGTTACTCAATGTTTATATCTAAATTATTTATGTAAAAGAGAAAGAGGATTGACTCAAGAATGGATCCGGGTGAAGGACTTCTTTTCTTGTAGAATTTCTGCATCTGAGAAACATATCCTAGTATTTTCCTTTAGTTCATGTTTTATTTGTATTTCTGCTTCCTATTTGTCGAGTACAATGTGAACCATGATAGAGCATGCCTCCAATGCCATATACTTAGAGCTTGTCCAGTATGTCATAGGATTTACTTAAGTCTAAAAAAAATGCTAGTAGCACTTCGTGTTTTGTCCGTTGCTTGCAGGGCATTGTGTATAAAACATAGATGGATCTAGTAACTGATTTATTTTTCTTGAATTCATGCTATCAGTGTGAATTTTTTCTCTAAAAATTGCATTAACCTATTGTACATTAATTTTTCTTTGATTTTACTAAAGCCTGGTAATTAGGCATGTCTCCTTTCTTATGAATAGGGACCACATTAGCAATTTTTAAACATTCTAGAAATGTGCCTGACAGAAAAGATCAGTTGACCATATTTGCAAGAGGCAGTGAAAAATGTTACATGAGGCATTCAGGAACACCGTCAATTCCTGATGACATTGTCTTAAGAGTTGATGCAACATGGATGATTCTACATGGAGTTGCCCCACAAACATAGACTGAAGAGGAACATGACTGTTCTTTGTCTGTTTCTTTCTAGTATGTGTTTTGTCATTGACTATTAAATTATTTGTGATATCTGCATAACAACACCTTAGAAGATTTGTGACATGTTGGGAATCAGTTACACTCTTGTTCTCATTGGTCAGAGCAACATTTTCCACTTTAGGGGACACCTTTTTTGCTTCCTTCTTAACTACTATCCATATTGCTTGACTTTTATTAACTTACTCTGCTGTGAACTTAATACTGGCCATTTTTTTACTTATGTATCTCTCTTTTGCAGATTTGAATGTATTTGTGAATGCAGCTGTTCAGAAATGGAGGTATGCTACTGTTTTCCTATATCTAAGTAATTCTCTTTTCCTCACACTTGAGGTTTTGATACCTGTCATTATCCACCTCTTTGCTTTTCGAGTTGTGCCTCTTATTACTTCTGTTTTGAGAGGGATTGCAATTTCAAAGAAATCACTAAAGATGCTAGAGAATTCTTCCAACTTTTTGTTGGTGTCATGTAATAATAGGCAATTGAATGTTTCTAAATTATGTGTACTGAAACTTCTTGCTATTACAGTTCATTTGCAGTTCTGAGTGGGCAGCAAGCAGCTTTAAAGGGTAACAACCTGAGCTTCATGATCACTAAGACATACATTTTGCAGTACAGTTTTTATTCATAAATATCTGATACAGGGCAATGACAGCAGTTTATGTGATTCTTGTTGGGGTTGTTATACTCTGTTGTAAGTTGAAAATATTTGTGAGGTTGAGCACTAGCTCTTTTCTTTTGCTGGTTCCAAGAAAATCAGTGTTGAAGTCCCCTGTCAGCACTATTGATTTCTTGTTTATATGGAGCACATTCAGTGCATATTGATGATTATTTAAAAATGACTGAAAATTTACTTTAGGTACACAATAAATACATGCTACAACTATATTTGCCACAATGGCTTCAATGAGTGCCAGCTCAAAGGCTCTTTCCAGATTGAGATGTTGAAACTTATTAATAGATTTATATTTTAGATCTTGCTTGATGAAACTTTAATAACTGTTTCTACAGAAATAATTTGCCAGTGTGTACCATGGCATAGAAAAGGAGACAATTTGGTCAATATTTAGCCAGTGTTCTGTAATGCACAGAACACTGATAAAATGGGGTATTTAGCAAAATCTCTACATCCAAAATTTTGTTTGTTATTGACTGAAAGACCTTTGTTGCCACAATTTATTTGATTACCAGTATTGATTTCTACATTAACAGTGGTGTTCCTTAAGGGCATTTTTATATGATCACTACCTTCATTCTTGTTTTGCAAGGATTTGTCCATAAAAATCATTTGTGTTGGAGCCTGGAGTCTTCTTCTGAGTTGTTGGAGTCTGAATCTTTTCTTCCAATGAGCTGTGGACCACTTGTATGTAAGAAGGAGATGACTGATATTTTGGTGAACAGGGAAGATGTGAAGATGAATCTGTTTTCTTTGATATTGTGTGTCTTATCTTCAATTTCATGATGACACATCTGCTTATTTTTCCAACCACAAGCTGCTTCTCTAGCCCATTTAAGTGTAGTCAGTGTGTAGCATGGAATCTATGTCCTAAACCACTGAGATTAACAGCTTCTACATTTTCATATTGTGTGCATATTTTTGAGAACAATATGTTTGAAACATTTATCTCCTTGTTTACACACAACCATGGTGGTAGGTCATATCGGTGTAGAATAGTCATTAACAGGACATTTATTACTCACTTGTCCTAAACATTTCTTTTGTTTGGCAGTGGCTTTTGCTCATCCAAACAACGAATAAAATCATTAGGAGTCAAATTACTTACTTCATGCAAATGTCTGAGTTTCCCTGTTTCAGGTATGGGAGCACCAGCCTTAACCAGAGCTGTTGCTTTTCCAACTACTCTGTCATTGCTCTGAGTAGCAATCCCATGACCATGACTGTCAGCAAGGACAATAAGCATTCTGTTACATTTTTGTATTCTGCCTGGACTGTATATAAAATAAACCAACTGTTTTCATCAATGGAGGGACAGGTATTCTGTATGTCCTGTCAGATACAAAACAAAGTAGTGTGTAGAAATTTCTAGCCTTCCATAAAAAAAAAGGTAAAGTTGTTTTCATCTGGCAGGAGGGTGACAAAAGGTTACTGAAATGCCAAAGATATTCTTCTAATTGGTTATTTCAGAAAACAAAAAATGACTGTTGAGTATGTCTGCCATGCTTATCACCTTTACTAGAATAAAAATACCTAGAATAGGTCAGGATTTCAAAAGAAAAATAGAGATCTTTCACTGGGTTAATGTGCAAGTTGACAAATATTCTTTGCCAATGGGGAACTTAAGGCCCTGAAGTATAAATTGTTTGAATATCTGCACTATTCAGTAGATCTGTCATCCTCTTCCAGATATTCTTGCATATAACTAAATAGGTGGCAAGAAAACATTTTGAGTTTAGTTGCTAAATACCTTCTTTCACCAAGTTTTTGGAGGGTGAATTTCATTACATACATCTGAGAAACAGTTACAGACTGTGTTAGTATGTTTGATGAATTAAGTGCAGGTGACTAGAGACTATTTTATAGCATTTAGTTCATAACAAAATTAATTCTAATTTAAACAATGGAAAATCCTGGATGGAATGTAACAATATTATGAAAAGGAAAGTTGCTACTCACCATACAGTGTAGATACTGAGTCACAGATAGGCACAACAAAAAGACTGTCACAGATAAGTGTTTGAGCAGCAAGACCTTTGTCAAAAATAGATGACACACACACACACACACACACACACACACACACACACACACACACACACACACGACTGCAATCCGTCGACTGAAGCCACACTGCAAGCAGTAGCACCAGCGCATGATGGGAGTGGCGACTGGATGGGCGTAATGCGCAGGCTCAAGCAGGGGGTAGACGTATCGTAGGGAAGGGGTGGGGGACAGTGAATTGCTGCTAGGGAGCACACAGGTATGAAGTGGATGTTGTGTTGGGCAGCGTGTTCAGCAACAAGGTGGTCCACTGACAAACTGTGGCCATTCATGTGGACAGACAGCTAGTTGGTTGTCATTCCCACATAGAATGCAGCACAGAGGTTGCAGCTTAGCTTGTAGATTGTACGACTGGTTTCACAGGTAGCCCTGCTTTGATGGGATAGGGGATGTTTGTTACTGGACTGGAGTAGATGGTGGCGGGAGGATGTATGGGCTGTTCTTGCAGCTAGGTCTATTACATTAATATGAATCATGAGATTCATGGGTAGGGGGCAGGGGTTGTTTAGGGATGGACAAGTGTAAAGTGTAGGTTTGGTGGACGGCAGAATACCATTGTGGGAGGGGTGGAAAGGATAATAGACAGAACATTTCTCATTTCAGGGCACGACAAGAGGAAGTTGAAACCCTGGTAGAGAATATAATCCAATTGCTCCAGTCCTGCATGGTACTGAGTTGCAAGGGGAATGCTCTTCTGGGGCCAGACTGTGAGACATTGGGAGGCAATGGGAGACAGGAATGATAAAGCATGGGAGATTTGTTTTTGTTTAAGGTTGGGGGGGAGGGGGGGGGGGGTAATTATGGCCTGTGAAGGCTTCAGTGAGACCCACAGTATATTTTGAAAGTGACTGCTTGTTACTGTAGATGCAGCAACCACAGTTGTCTACACTGTATGGAAGCAATTTCTTGGTATGGAATCGGTGGTAGCTGCCGTAGTGGAGGTATTGCTGGTGGTTAGTAGTTTTGATATGGACAGAGGTACTGATGTAGCCATCTTTGAGTTGTAGGTCAACATCTAGGAAGGTGGCTTGTTGGTTTGAGTAGCACTAGGTGAAGCAAATGGGGGAGAAGTGGTTGAAGCTCTGGAGGAATGTGGATAGGGTGTCCTCACCCTTGATCCAGATCACAAAGATGTCATCAATGAATCTGAACCAGGTGAGGTATTTAGGATTCTGGGTGTTTTGGAAGGCTTCCTCTAGATGGTCCATTAATAGGTCAATAGGCAGGCATAGGATGGTGCCATGCAGGTGGGATGTTCATAGCCATACCCCGGATTTGTTCATAGGTAATGCCTTCAAAGGAGAGGTAGTTGTGAGTGAGGATACAGTTGGTCATGGTGACTAGGAAGGAGGTTGTTGGTTTGGAATATGTCAAGCATTAGGAAAGGTAGCGTTCAATAGCAGTAAGACCATGGGCATCAGGGATGCTTGTGTAGGGATGTGGCATCAATAGTGACAAGCAGGGAAACGTGTGGTAAAGGGACAGAAAGTGTGGACAGTCAGTGGAGGAAATGGTTGGTATCTTTTATATGGAAGGGCAGGTTCCAATTAATAGGTTGAAGATGTTGATGTATGAAGCAGAGGTTCTCTCAGTTAGAGCACAGTAACTGGCCACAATGGGATGTTCTGGGTGGTTGGGTTTATGGACTTTAGGAAGCAGGTAGAAAGTAGAAGTGTGGGGAGTGGCAGGGGTGAGCAGAGACATGAACTCTAGGGGGAGGTTCTGGTATGGGCCTAAGGATTTGAGGAATGATTGGAGATCCTGCTAGATTTCTAGAATGGGGTCATTGTTTGCAAAGTTTGTAGGGGAATCTATCTGACAGCTGGTGGAGTCCTTCTGCCAGGTAATCCTTGCAGTTCAAAACAACAATGGCGGACTCCTTGTCTGCTGTTAGGATTTTAAGGTCAGGATCAGTTTTTAGATGGTGGATTGCACTGCAGTTCTTTCTGTCCATATAAGGCTAGTTTGCATGTTGAGGGAGTTAGGAAATGATGATGAGACAAGGTTTAAGGTTAAGAAGTTCTGGATTTGGGGGCAGTGGGAGTTGATCACAGTTGTATGGAAGAATGAACTGAATTAGACAGGGTTCAACATTGGTGCTTGGTTGAGTCTGATTGGTGGGGTTAGTGGCGAGAAAATCTTTCTACTGTATGGACTGGGAGAAGGAGACATGCATGACTGAATTTGGGAGTGTGGCAAAAGATGAGGCCTTTGGAAAGGACTGACATTTCAATGGGGCTAAGGTTTCTGGAGGAAAGGTTCATGACTGTGTTTTGGGTCTGTTTAATTTCTGGATTCTGTGTGATGGTGGGAGGGAGTTTTGAAGGGCGGGATAAATGTAGCAGGTCTGCGAGACAGGTTTGTCAGCTATGAGGGGATGTGGGGAAGGTTAGGAGGTTGTTTTAGAAGTGATGGGCAGTGGAACTCCAACGCAGGAGTAGGAAGTGAGTGGGGTGGAGAGCTTTCTGAGGTGACATTGTGCATATTGCTCTAGTTCCTGGATGGCAAGAGTTTGTGTTGTATTATGGGTTCCAAGAATTTGGGTTGCATAGCAGGAGAATTTTGTGGATGGAGAGAAGGTACTGCAAGAAGGTTTGGGCTTGGTTGATATGGTTTTGGAGGACTATGTTGGTGAGGGCTAAGGATTGACTAAATGTGAACAGATGGAAGTCATTGTGGAAACAGATGGAGGGCTCTGTGGAAGGAGGGGTGGCAGCCAGAGACGGGTAATCTGATGTGGCGATTGCACAAACCAAGCAAAAATGCAGGAACAGTATGTGGGACTGGGTTCTGGTTAGGGATAAATAAACTTTTCTATATTGATGCTGAGGGAAGCAGCAAGGATCGATGGTGGTGGAAAAATGAGAAAAATTATGTAAATAACGTAGAATTATGTACGAAAAATTGGCAGAAATATGCCCAGATATGTGGGAAAAATCAAGAGAAAGATGAAGTGGATGCAAAAGGGAGTAGCAAGATGAAATCTAAGGGAGTCAGTGACAGCAAAAGACGAAAACTCACTAACATTGGTGTGAAATCACTATAAGATCAAAGAATAGCATGTCTGAGGATGGATAAGAGTGAAGAAGCTGGATGGCATATGTGACTGAATGAGGATAATAAAATAAAGAAGGCAGAGATAAACTAGGGGAGGGGAGAACCTGACATGGAAAGAAATGGAAATGGCACTGGCACTGGACAAGATGGAAGTAGAAAATGCATCAAGCACAGACAAAGTAAGTGTCAAAATAAAGGCAGTAGAGGAGGTTGAGAAACAGCGGCTGTATCATGCAATGAGGGTGGTGTAGAATGAGAAAACTCCAGAAGACTGGATTCAAGAAAGGGAGTAGGAAGGTTGGTTGGTTGGTTGATTTGGGAGAGGGAGAGGGGAGGAGTAGGAAGGATAGTAGAAACTACAGAGGTGTTACAATGATACCACACTGTGCCAAGGTAGATGAAAATATCCTAGGGAGTAGAATATGAACAAGGGTTCAAGAACAAATTGAGAGACGTACCGCATGGCTTCAGACCTGGGAGGACAGCTGTTGATCTCATACCTGCAGTGGAGGTAGCTCCAGGAGCAGCACTATAAATTTGGGGAAGACCTTGTGATGGCCTTTCTTTATGTAAAAAAGGCATTTGATAGCGTAGAAGAAAGGCCTGGGAAGCACTAGAAAAGAAGGGAGTGAAAAATGAGACAACAAGCAGTGTGGAGGAGATGTAGTGTGGAAGTCTGAGTTGTGTGAAAATGAGAAATGAAAGGATGGATTGGTTCTAGCAAACAAGTGGTGTGAAACAGGACAGTGCATTCCTGCCTCTCCTCTTCACTGTGGTCATGGATGAAGTAATGAATAAGGTGACAGAAAAAAAATGGAGAAGACACGATGAAAGCAGTATTGTTCACAGATGCCATCATGATCTGGAGAGACAGGGAGGAGGAGATTCAGGAACAGCTGGATGATTGGGAAGAAACTGCGAGACAGTAAGGAATGAAATTTAATGCAACCAAATGTGAGATCTTAGTCACAACTAAAAATAAAGACAGACCAACTAGCAGAATAAGGATTGGAGGTGAAAATTGAAGAAAGTGAAAAGTGTCAAGTACTTGGGAAGTGTGAGAGTGGAAAATGGAAGAAATGAGAAAGAGATCAGTTAATGTGGTGAACAGGGGAAGCATTCCTGCCATGTGTCAGGATCCTGGTTTGGAACAGAGACATCCACATAAAGGCAGAGTGTGGCCTCAGCAGCCGGAGACTGTGGTCATGTGTGTGAGATATGCATTTGCATATGTGTTTGTGTGTGTGTGTGTGTGTGTGTGTGTGTGTGTGTGTGTATGTTGTTGACTTCCGATTAAGTTCTTGTTGGCCAAAAGCTCACTTTCTGACAGTCTTTTTGTTGTGTCTGTCTGCATCTCAGCATCTCCGCCATATAGTGAGTGGCAACTATCTTTTCATAATATTGTTACATTCCAAAAATGCAAAAAAGTAGTATATAGAAGTTACCACATGTCAATACTGGCTCATGCATCTGAAACCTGGCCAATGAAGAAAGGAGCTGTAACCATGTAGCAGGTGTGTGAAATGAAGTTCCTCAGAAGTAGGATAGGAGTAACAAGGGAGGTAGGATGAGGACTGAAAGGGTAAAGGATACAGTGAAAGAGAAACCCTTGCAGAGCAGGATAGAAACACCAATGATAAGATAGTATGGGTACTTGAAGGCAATGGAAAACAAGATACATGGAATTGGGATGCAAAGGAAATGACCAAAAGGAAGAATGAGGGAAACATGGCTGAATTGTGTGAGGGGTGTGTTGAAAAAAGAGGCAAGAACTGGAGCAGAGTGAACACGGAAAGTGTGGGAAAACAGGACTACATGGCAAGGCTTATGTTCCAAACAGACCCAGTTTGGGACTGGAAACTGTTCAAGATGGTGCACATGCTAAAGTACTTATAACAGTTACTACCACTAGAAAAAGTATAATTTATATTGTTTGTGTAAGTTATAGACTGCCCAGTTTCTCTAATAAATTAAAAGAAATATTAACACAAAAAATGAGATTTCTAAATTATATCATTAATTCTGACACACTTTTAGAGTTCCATAAATAAATTTACACTGAAGCCAACTGCAATCAAAATTTTCTTTCAGAGATTTTTTTAGCAGATATTGAAAACTGAACAGGAAATTTTGGTTGCATCACTTCTAGGATTTCTATAGCAAAGTATGAAGGCAGTAAAGGATCAAATAGACAAAAAGACAAGGTCCAGTAGAAATCCTTGGGTAACATACATTATATTTGTTTTACCTAACGAAGGAAGAAAATATAAAAATGCAGCAAATTAATTAGGCAGACAGGAATAAAAATATCTAAAGAGGAAGGCCAAAAAAAGTACAGAATGGCAAAGCAAGGACTGCTGCAGAAGAAATGGAAAGCTGCAGAAGTATTTAATCTCCATCAGTATTCTGCAAGTCACCTGGCTGTGTGTGGCCAAGGATACTTCTGGTACCACTGTCTAATCCCCCTTCACTGTCCCATTTTTGCTAATGGAAAGAATAATTGTTGGTAAATCTATGTATTAGCTCTAATTTCTCTAATTTTGTAATTGTTGTCAGTTGCCAGGATGTGTGTGGGAGGAAGTAATATGTCATCTAACTCTTCCTCAAAGGCATTCTATCAAAATTTCAATAGTAAATCACTCTGTGATGTGCAATACCTTTCTTTTTGTGTGCCACTGGATTTTGTGATGAAACATACTGCTCTTCATTCTCTCTCTCTCTCTCTCTCTCTCTCTCTCTCTCTCTTCTATTAGTCCCATGTGGTAAGGTTCCAGAGTGATGAGTAATACTTAATAATTGGTCAAAAATGTCTAATAAGCCACTTATTTCATGCTACTTGACTTAAGATTCTTCCCACAAATTTATGTCCAGCATCTGCTTTTCCTACTATTTGTTTTATGTGGTCATTCCACTTAAGGTAGCACTGTTTGGTTACTTCCAGCTATTTTACAGTAGATACTGTTTCCAGAAATTTGTAATCAATGGCATAGTTTTGCATTAGTGCATTTCTTCTTCTGTATACGTGGAATATGTTACATTTACTTACATTCAGAATCAGCTGCTGGACCCTGCACCATTCATCACTTCTCTGCAAGTCCCGTTGTAAATCGCTACAGTCCCATGGCATTGCTAGCTGGCCCTGATGCCTTTCCACTACTCAGTGACTGAAGTTGCTTTTCGACTCTGCAATCATGTATCTCAGTATACCATTTCAACGTTTGTATGATGACTGAAAGGAGGAACTGTATTACTTATATTCCTCCAAAGTGAAACAGTTTCACAAGACCAATTTCAGTATCTCAGCCTTTCCTCTGTCATCTTCCATTTTGGTGCAAGTATGGTCCCTGACTAACTGAACAGATGATTCCGATCTGTTTACTGACCTTATGAAAGACCAAAACCTCTTGTTGTTCTAAGTCAGATCAGTTGGCAAGAGTTCCCTTCCAAAGTCACAGAACATTTCTCTCAGTGCTCTCTTTATGCTTCTTTTTTCTTTTATTTGCCATCTAAATTTTGACTTTTCTTCAATCTGTGATGAAGTTCACTCTGTTTACCTAGCAATTTTCTAACACAAGTTTTGAACCATAGTGTATGTGTTTCCCCTCCTTAAGACCTTGTGTGGTGTACACTTGTTTAAGGCTTACTGAATGATGCTTTTGAATTTTTTTCCATTTGTGCTCTACATCTTCATTTACAGCACTGAATATTGATGTTGACTATTCAGACAATCAGCAATTAGTACCCTGCCACTCTTGATAAGCAAAAATATTTTTCTAGCTTTCTTAACATTCCCTGTACATGAAAGACTGTGGGAAGCTATCACCTATAGTATAGTTAATGGAACCTTTGGAGAAAAGGGAAAATACTGTATGGATATTGAGATCTGACATGACAAGCCAGTAATAAGCAAACAAGGGAAGGCTGAAACATGGAGGGAATATGTAAAAGGACAGAAATTTGACAATGTTATGGAAAAACAAGAGGAAGTACACGAAGATGAGAAGGGAGATGTGGCAGTGTGAAATGAATTTGATAGAGTACTAAGGGACCTAAGGTGAAACATTCCCTCAGAGTTACTGAGATCCTTGGGAGAGCCCAACATGCCAGATCTTATGCTCCTGATACACAAGTCATAAGAGACTGACAAAATACCTTCAGACTCCAAGCAGACCGTAACAGTGTCAATTACAAAGACGTAATGTGGCTTTCATTGCAGTTGACAAAAATTTTGTCTCTATTGAGGTCGAAGTTGAGTGTGACAGTGAAGTCATCTGGTCATGTATAACAGGTGTAGGTGAAACCAAGTTAATTGTTGAATGTTTTTGCATGCCACCAAGTTCTGCTGTGACAACTCTGGAGTCATTCAAAGAACATCTACAAACAATAGCACTTAATTACCCTGATCATGCAATACTGACTGGAGGCGACTTGAGCCTGCTGGGTGTAGACTCAGATGTCCATGGATTCATTACAGGGGGTACACACAGACAGTCATGCAGAATACTTCTGAACATGTTTTCAAATTGTCGGGAGCAGCTAGCTCAGAAGCCCACACACAATGGAAATATCTTAGATCTTGTAGCTACAAAGAGGTCAAACCTTAGTGACATTGTCAGTGTAGAAATGGGGATTAGTGATCATGATGTAATTATAGCATCTATGATTGTGAAAATTAATAAATCAGTCAAGAAGGCTAGGAGAGTGTTTATGCTAGATAGAGCAAATAAGTAATATTAACTTCTCACTTAAACAGTGAATTGTCATCACTTAGTTACATTAAGATGGATCTAGAGGAATTATGGGCAAAGTTTAAGCAGATTGTAAAACATGGTCTGGAGAGTTATGAGCCTAGTAAGTGAATGAAGGATGGAAAAGATCCATCATGGATTAATAACAAAATTCAGTGGATGCTGAGCCAGTAAAGGCTGTTATGCTTTTGGTTCAAAAGGGAATGCACAAACGACAACAAGCAAAGGCTGTTATGCTTTTGGTTCAAAAGGGAATGCATAAACAACAACAAGCAAAGGTTAGAAGAGATTTGTGCATCTATGAAAAGATCTATGTCCAAAGCACACAACAACTACTAGTGTCACACCTTAGCAGAAGATGTGGCAGAGGACCCAAGAAAATCCTGGTCATATGTAAAATCGCTAAGCGGGTCTAAGGCTTCCATTCAGTCCCTTGTTGACCAGGTTGGTGTGGCCGCTGAAGATGGCAAAATGATAGCTGAAGTTTTAAATTTCTCATTCAAGATATCATTTGCATGGAGATTCTTACAGACATATCATCATTTGATCATAAGATAGATTCCCGTATGGACAAAATAGTAATAAGCATACATATCATAGACAAACAACTGAAAGATCTGAAAGCAAATAAATCACCATGTCCAATGGAATCCCAGTTCGATTTCACAAACAGTATTCTACGGCACTGGCCCCTTACCTTGCTTGCATTTATTGTGAATCTCTCACCCAGAGCAAAGTGCCAAGTGACTGGAAGAAAGTGTATTTGACTCTAGTATATAATAAAGCTAAAAGAATGGACCCACAAAATTATGGACCAATATCCCTAACTTCTGTTTGCTGCGGAATCCTTGAACATATTCTCAGTTTGAATATAATAAACTTTCCTGATACATGAATTGGCATGATTTTAGAAAGCATCACTTGTGTGAAACTCAGCTTGCTCTTTTCTCACATGATATACTCAGAACTCAGTGATTGTTTGCTGATGAAGCCATGATGTATGGTAAGATGTTGAAGTTGAGGGCCTGTAGAAAGTTATAAGATGACCTAGACAAAATTTCCAGTAGGTGTGATGAATGATAGCTAGCCCCAAATGTGGAAAAATGTAAGTTAATGAGGATGAGTAGGAAGATCAAACCTGTAATGTTCAGATGCAGTATTACTAATGTGCTGCTTGACACAGTCAAGTCATTTAAGTATCTGGGCATAATGTTGGAAGGCAATATGAGGTGAACTAGCATGTGAGAACTGTGGTGGGGATGGTGAATGGTTGATTTCAGTTTATTGGGAGAATTTTAGGAAAGGAGATCACATGTAGGATGTTGGGTGACTTATTCTTGAATGCTGCCCAAATATTTGGGATCCATACCAGATCAGACTGAAGGAAGACATTGAAGAAATCCAGAGGCAAGCTGCTAGATTTGTTACAAGAAAATATGAACAACATGTAAGTGTTATGGAGATGCTTTGGGAATCCCTGGAAGGAAGGCAATGTTCTTTTCAAGAAATATATTGAGACCGAATGATTCTACTGCTGCCAACATATGCTGCACATAAGAATCAAAAAAGTAAGATGCAAGAAATTAGGACTCATACAGTGGCATACAGACAGTTGTTCTTCCCTTGCACTATGTGTGAGTGGAACAGGAAAGGAAATGACAAGTAGTAGTACAACGTACCCTCCACCATGCACTGCATGGTAGCTTGTGGTGTGTCTACGCAGATGTAGATGTACTGAACCATTAGTTTAATAATGCATGGTTGTAAGATACTTCCACAAATTGATATGAGATCTCAGGCTTTCCCGGCGAATGTGCCGTATCCAAGGTTCTCGGGTGTCCAGCCAGATCCGTTCGTCAAAGTTCCACTATATTTCGGTGGATAACCATTCCGCCATCATCAGGTGGTGCTGATGGAATGATCTGTCTGCGCTGTGTCCGTGGTATTTATGTCCGCGGGGTCCCGAGTCGTACCCCAGCGCGGGCGGCCGGCAGGGCGCCACGTGGTTGGGAGGGGTGGGGGAAGCTGCAGCCACACCCGGTGGTAGGCGCAGTCCATCTCCATCCGCCGTGGCGGAAGGATCTCACGTCCGCTCGTGCCGTTGCTCTTTGATGGTGTTTAATAATGGTTTCCAGGCCTTGCTAAGTTGAAACCCGGTGTCCCTGTTGATGAGGTTATCTGTTACTCGAATTTCTATGGCCTCCTTGTAGATACTGTCCCAGTAGGCACTTGTGGCAGTCAGGATTTTTGTCTCTTTGAATTTCGCTGCGTGTCCGGTTTCAATGCAGTGTTCTGCTAGGGCCAAATGGCTGGGTTGGCGTAAGCGGGTGTGATGTTCGTGTTCTTTGCATCGGTCCTCGACCGTGCGAACTGTTTGGCTGATATAGGATTTGCCACAGCCGCACAGGATTTTGTATACACCCGCTTTCTTCAGCCCTACGTCATCTTTTGCCGTTCCTAGTAGGTCACGAATCTTTGCTGGTGGCTGGAAGACTGTGTCAATCTTGTGTCGCCTTAATAGTCTCCCTATTTTTGACGACACATTGCCAGCAAACGGCAGAAAGGCCAGAGCTTGCTTTTCTTCTTCAGTCTGTTCTTCATCTCGGTTCTTGCTGCACTTCTGTTGTCGGAAGGCCCTTTGGATTTGGCGGTTGCCATACCCATTCTTGCGGAACACGGTCTCCAGGTGTTTGAGCTCCATTGTCAAGTTCTGTTCATCAGAGATCGAGTGTGCTCTATGTACCAAGGTGTTGAGCATTCCATTAAGCTGCGCCGGATGGTGGCAGCTGGACACATGTAGGTACGGGTCAGAAAAGCAAGCTCTGGCCTTTCTGTCATTTTCTGGCAACTTGTGGTCAAAAATAGGGAGACTGTTAAGGCGACACAGGATTGACACAGTCTCCCGGCCATCAGAAAAGATTCGTGACCTACTAGGAATGGCAAAAGATGATGCAGGGCTGAAGAAAGTGGGCGTATACAAAATCAAGTGCGGCTGTGGCAAATCCCATATCAGCCAAACAGTTCGCACGGTCGAGGACCGATCCAAAGAACACGAACGTCACACCCGCTTACGCCAACCCAGCCATTTGGCCCTAGCAGAACACTGCATTAAAACCGGACACACAGCGAAATTCAAAGAGACAAAAATCCTCACTGCCACAAGTGCCTACTGGGACAGTATCTACAAGGAGGCCATAGAAATTCATGTAACAGATAACCTCATCAACAGGGACACCGGGTTTCAACTTAACAAGGGCTGGAAACCGTTATTAAACACCATCAAAGAGCAACGGCACGAGCGGACGCGAGATCCTTCCGCCACGGTGGACGGAGATGGACTGCACCTACCACCGGGTGTGGCTGCAGCTTCCCCCACCCCTCCCACCACGCGGTGCCCCGCCGGCCTCCCGCACCGAGGTACGACTCGGGACCCCGCAGACATAAATACCACAGACACAGCGCGGACAGATCATTCCATCAGCACCACCTGATGATGGCGGAACGGTTATCCGCTGAAATATCGTGGAACTTCGACAAACGGATCCGGCTGGACATCTGAGAACCTTGGATACTTCCACAAATTATTTACAGAAGAATGCAAAGGCCAGTAGAAGTAGACCTCAGAGGAAGATCATTCTGGGTTCTGGAGAAATTTAGAAACACATGAGGCTACCAACTTACCTTAATAGATAAAATGGAGAAAGGCAACCCTACATTAATAGCATTTGTAGGCTTAGAGAAGTATTTTTACAATGTTGACTGGAACACTCTCTTTGAAATTCTGATGGAACCCAAGTGAATGAGACAATCTGCACACTGAACTAGCAGAAATTGGACTCAAAGAGAAGTTTGGAAAGGTAATTAAAGTTCATGGAGGAAAAAAAACTAATGACACTGTAACTATGCCAGAGATAACAAACAACTTTGATCACTTGAGGAGAATTGATAGTGTCTTGAAAATTGTATGTGAGATGAGCATCATCCAAGGTAAGACTAGTGTGATACAGTGTGGTACAATTAAGTCATGTGACACTGCGGGAATTAGATTAGAAAATAAGACACTATAAGTTGTGGAAGAGTTTCATTGTTTGGGCAGAAAAATAACTGACAATGGCCGAAGCAAAGAGGATATGAAATATGAACTGACAATAGCAAGAAGAGTGTGCCATGATGAACACAGCACCATTCCAGTGATACTGGCAAGGATTTGAATTTCCTGCCAGCAGTACTGAGCAATGTTGCCAGATCAAATAGAGGGTGTAGCTGTCCCTAGACTACACCATTACAGTCATGAATATTATGTGCTGACTGTTGTCAAAAGATGCAGTGTAGCTACTTTAAAGCTCCTTCTAAGAAATGTTCAAAGGAGTTATGTCATGTCAGTTGGTACAGTGCGTAACAAAACAGGTGGATTATTTCCAGTTGTTATGTCTTTCTTCCACCCAAAATTAGTACTAACTTTTCCCAAATTCTGTCATGCCTTCACTGTATGGCATGTGTGGAGTAAACAAAAGTCTTGAGTATTGACTCACGGCTTATCCAACTTAACTTTATTATCTATTACATTCCTTTGATTACCACGAGTTAGTGTGCCAGCTAGTTTGACTAAAAATTGTGCTAACTACAAACTATCAGCAATTCAATAAAATGATTTATTACTTTATATGGGCAAATCTTACAGCATAATCAGTGGCAATTGTCCAAGTTTTTGATGCATTAATCACAATCCTTCAATAAGTGCACCCTTAGTCACATGACAGTCATCTGTACAGTAATCAAACTCTCCCCATACTCAGTGTAGCATGTACTCCATGATGGTCTGTAGTACATAACCTCAGTCTTTCACAAACCCCCACAGTAAGAGATTACAGACCGTTAAATCTGACAGTTGAGGTGGCCAGTGGAGAAGGTTATTGTCTGCTGTTGCAGCACATCCAATCCAGCATTGGCAAAGAGAACACTGAAGAAGCTCTCATACATTCCTGTGAAAATGGGTGTAGTTTCTTATGGAGTACTTTCTTATGGAGCAAGCAGTGCAGTGGCTCTGCAATGGCTGTGGCATGGGGAATGAACCATCGATAGCAGCTCAGCTGACCTATGACAGACTTGAGATGGGATGCATCTGTGAGATTCAGTAATTTTTGGATGGCAGACACATGTCATGGCGTAAGCTATATGCTTGGCATGCTGAAGACATGTCCTACATACTCGACCTGGCAGATGAAAAAAGAACCAGGATTACAATGAAGGTTCACTGCCATGAACATGGAGAACAGCATGTCTGGGTTCCAGATGAGATTGGCCTATTCTTTCAAGTGACCAGAAAAATGTCAAGATAGTTTACTGTTCCCAGAGCATCCTTTGAGCCACGCGGGATTAGCCAAGCAGTCTAAAGCACTGCAGTCATGGACTGTGCAGCTGGCCCTGGCGGAGGTTCGTGTCCTCCCTCAGGCATGGGAGTGTGTGTTTGTCCTTAGGATAATTTAGGTTAAGTAGTGTGTAAGTTTAGAAACTGATGATCTTAGCAGTTAAGTCCCATAAGATTTCACACACATTTGAACATTTGACATCCTTTGAGAGTTGCTTCATGTATCTCTGGAAGAGTGCTGGAGTGCTGATGAAGCCAAATGGAAGCCAAGTATATTGGAACAATCCAAAAGAGTGTTGATGACCACATTCTGGTGGGAATCATTATCCAATAGAAGCTGGAGACAAGCATCCAAAAGGTCAATTCTGCAAACACCGTATCCCCAGCAGTGTGGGAAACATTGTCCTCAAGCTTTGGAATGGGTTATGTGGCAACTACAGATTGGGCAGTCACAGAGGTCTTGAAGTCACCACAAATGCAGGCAGTGCCAAACAGTTTTTTCACAATCATGGCAGGAGAGGCCCATTGACTATACATGACTAGGATGAGGATGCCCTTGTGCTCGAGGCATTGCAATTCCTGCCGAAGCTTTGCTGGAGAGTAAACTTGATGCAATGGGCCTTAAAAAGTTTTAGGACCATTATGTGTAACAGGGGGATATGTACCTGGAACCCTGAACCCCCTACCATTGGCATCTGGAACAGGGATCCAAATTTAGCCAAAAGATTGGTGGTGTCAAGGCAGAGGCCCAGGGCATGGACCACTTTGGAGGTGCCATGGATCTCAAGGCATGGAATAAGTCTGGGCTAAGCAAGTTAGATGCTCCAAGGGCTGTAAGCACTAAAATCATAGCTCGTGTTAGCATGACACTATGGCGGGGCCTACTGCAGAAGCATCCTGCCATGAAAAAGAGGTCATTACTGTAAGTATGTATCTTTATAATGAAGAGATGCAGCGGAAGAGAGCCAGTCAATTAATGCAGCCAATGACCCAGTGTCAATCTGGGATGTGACTGGTTTGCTTTCGAACTCTACTTGTATAAACAGCAGTTGAGTGGACTGCAAGTGTAGAGCCTGTACCTGTGCCACTTCTGGAAAATTTAGTTGGGAAGGATGCTCTTTGGGGTCCCCTGTGCTGAGTCCACAGACATGGAAATGGAGAAGTGACAAACTTCAGCTTTGTGGCCAGAGTTACTGCAAGTGGTATATTTCACCCTGTGGATGGGTATGCAAAATACTATTTGCAAGTTAATGATTGTTTGAAGTGACAAGCCCTGGGAGGTTGTTTTCTGGACTTGGGCACTAACTGCTGCAGCAAAGCTTCCAATTTGGGATGGGAGTCAGATACCAGAGCTCGATCTGGGATAGCAACTGCTGCTCTGAGAGACTGCTCTAAAGCCCAAATGTTGGATGGTATGAGTTGAATGATGGATGTTGAGCTTCAGGAGATCCTGCCGGGTGTCTTTATCAGTTGTGTGAACTAATATCATGTCACAAACCAGAGTAGATGCATAAAGGGACTTGCGTTGTTCATTGGCACATTGGAAACGGCATTCCCAGGAGATACCCTGGAACCTAGCCATCCATTCTCTATGGGTTCCAGAATATAGCTTCTAACACTTAAGGAGCATGTTATGTTGAAGCAATTTTTATCTGAGCATCAGAGTATTCAGCTAAGCTTTCCTCAAGGAATCATAAGGCAGTCAGAGCAGTTTCACTTGGGGATGTTACTGTTGCAGCAGATGGTAGACTGTGGGCCCTCTACTGCCCAGTAGAAATTCACACTGTGGCTGATCACTGCAGACATCGTATATTGCAAAATCCTGCTCTAATTGAGCTGCGTAGCAGGACCAAGGCTTGATTTTCTTGTCAACAGGTTGAAAGGACAATGGTACTGATGCACATGGATGGCAGGCTAGGTACCCAACCCTGCAGTAGCCAGATAGTGTGTCTTCAAAGTGAAAACTTGTGCCAGTAGAACCTCATTCACCTACTGCATTCTTTGGAGACAAAGCATTACCCGATGCCTAACGTCTGTCATCAGTGATAAGAACATCACTTGTTCCTGATCTACCAGGGACATGGTACACGTGTTCTAATCAGTTTAAAAAAATCCTTGTTGCCACTGCAAAATATGTCTGTTATCCCTCATTGGAAGAGAGTCCCAGGAGGAGTACAATAGCTGTTTTATTATCCTTCTGAAAAAAAGATGTTCATCTCAATTGATAATTACAAATTAACTCTGTTCTTCTATGGTTCTAAACAAAATACAATTCTGTGGATTTGGCTTCAACTAACTCCCTGGAGCCAGAACTAAGTTCTGAAATGACCAACACTTGAAGAGCTCTTTTCCAACACTGAAGCCTACTTCTCAGCATTACACTGTTTTCATGAATGGCATGTCACTGAGAGCTTAAGTGAATGAACCAGCCAGTTCTAGTTCATGGGAAATGTCGGCAGTGATTCCTGGATTTCCTTAAACAGCTATTCTCCAGAAAGAGATGTGCTACCCCCTCATCACTCATGACTGGATATAGGCATGGTCTTGCAATGCAGCCAGCAACCACTTGCTGTTGCTTGGCAAGAGACCTGGTGGTCCGTACCTTTACATGTGCCTCCTAGTAATCCGGGGGTGTATTTAAAAATCCCACATGGCTGCTATGACATATGCATCATACTCCTCTCCTGATTTCATGAACTGTCAGTACCACCTCCCTATGTTATTCTTGTGTGACAGGTCTTTCCTAAAAGGTACATGAAACTCACACTGCAATGCAACCGCAGTTTGGAACACCTCAAAGTGAAGCATGGAGAAAGCCTTTCCTGTCGCAGCACCATCTTGGAAACAGATGCTTCATCTGCACAGTAAGGATGACAAGCAAGGAGCGGGCAGCACATCAAGAACTTTGACTGTTGCTGCCTCTTATGATGTAAGGTTTACCCATATAAAGTAATAAATCAGTTTACTATTACTTTTTTAAACTGCACCATACATTTATAAATATCAAGTATAAATAAGTGAGGTATTCCTACAGCCAATGACAAAAGTATGTTTGCAGCTCTTGGCCTCCATCAGTTTCAATGTAATTAGCTTCCTTAGTAAAAATAATGTTACCAAAATAGTATACCATATTCAGACAAGCTAAGCAGTGTAATTTAATAACAATTATCATTGTATCTAAAAGTGCTTTCCAAAATTAATATCACTCCCTAATTCATTTACTCAGAAATGTAAATCTGTAATTGTAATTTATGAAAATCTAGTGAACAACAATTCAGTCCTAATTATTTTAAACTGATATAAGTAGACTATTGGAAGCCATTTTATGCCAGTCTGCAGTGAGATTGAACGGAGGAATATCAATGTCTGAAAATATGGACAATGTAACCCAGATGAATTGGTACAAGTTAGAAGTTGGAAAATGCAACAATATTTATCTAGGATTTAGTGTCTGGGTGTTTATTCAATTACCTAATGACTGTTTTAAGTTGTTAATTGGACTGTGAATGTGTAATTAGTGTCATGCACAGTATCAAACTTCTATAATTATCATCTACTCTGGCAATAGGGTTAAACTGTGAACTGTGTTGTTTGCTACAATTATTAACTGTTCACTTCGTTTTTGTATTAATATGGCCATTACATTTCAAGGACAGTGATTTAAGAACTTCATACAGAGATTGTGTTAATTGTTCGTTTGCCAGATGTGAACTTCTATGTCACTTCAGTGTTTGGTTATTACACTTGAACAATCACCTTATAGGACACCAACTATGTAGTACGTGGCTAGCTGATCATCTGTATAATAATTATATTACAAGAAGGAAAGTTGCCACTCACCAAATAGCGGAGATGCTGAGTTGCAGATAGGCACAATAAAAAGACTCTCACAATTATAGCTTTCAGCCATTAAAGCCTTCATCAACAATAGACACACACACACACACACACACGCGCGCGCGTGCGCGCGCAGACACATATGTGTGCGCATGCAAATGCAAATCACATGCACTACTGCAGTCTCAGGCAAGTGAAATCGCACTGCCTGTTGCCTGAGACTGCAGTCATGTGTGTGTGTGTTGCGTTTGTGCGCATGTGTGTGTGTGTGTGTGTGTGTGTGTGTGTGTGTGTGTGTGTGTGTGTGTGTGTGTGTGTCTGTTAATTGTTGATGAAGGCTTTAATGGTAGAAAGCTATAATTGTGAGAGTCTTTTCGTTGTGCCTATCTGCGACTCAGCATCTCTGCTATATGGTGAGTGGCAACTTTTCTTCTCATGATACTGCTACATTTCATCCTGGATTTTCTACTGCATAGTAAATACAATTGATGAGACTTGATAAGGCAATACCAGTAGTTAAGGCAGCATCTAAGTGCAAGTAAAGTCTCTGAACTGCAGATATAGTGTGGACCACATTACTAGTAGTATGTTGTCCTCACCACCAACTTATCAGCAAATTTTGATTGAAGTGCAGCTACCGATGGGATACTTGTACAGGTAACTACAAGTGATACATTATTATTTGTTATTTGAACTGTGTTCCAAGGTCAACTGCTAATACAAGGAAGTGAATCTTTATTTTATGGAGGATTACCTCTTGAAGAAATAAATTTACATTGTCTCATTAATGAGTTTTGATCCATCTGTTTTAATCATATACATAAATATTATATACATGGAAAGTTTTATATTGTTAACTTCTTGGGCTGGTCAATAGTGTTGACTGTGATAAGACTTCTCTATTTATAACATTTGAAGTGTACCTTATACAGAGTTAAGTTGCTGCCAGCTTGATTTTGTACTGTGCAGGGTTTTTTAATAAATATTGTGAAACATAGTGCATGTAATTAGCTCTTTTCCACCTCTCCCCTATTGCTCTGTAACACAAAGTGCTTCCAAATAAGAGAAATTTCATAACTTGTAACGTAAATTTAAGCATTAGGAAGTCTTTTCTGTAAGTATTTATCTGGAGTATAGCTTTATACCAACATCTATAACAATACTCTGAACTGCATGGCAAGAGGTTACCTCACACTGTAATAGTTATTAGGGGTTCTTCTCATCGCATTTGTGTAAGGAGCATCGTAAGACTGCATGTTGTAATTAGTATAATCTCATCTTTGCTACACCTATGGGAGTGGTAAGTGTGGGGTTCTAATATATTCCTGGATTCCTAAGTTAAAGGTAGGTCTTGAAACTTTGTAAGAAGGCTTTCAAGTTATAGTTAGCATCTATTGTCTATCATCTGCCAGGTCAGAGTTTCTGTACCTCTATGACCTCCCAAGGGTCAAACCTCTGACCACTCACACTCCCTTTCTTTGTATTTGGATCATACTCCCCTTCTTTGCATTTGGAAGTTAAACATGGACAGTAAGCAGTACGTACAAGAAGAGAATAAGAGTTTTTTGAATGTGGAGCTATAGAAAATTGCTGAGGATAAGATGGGTAGATTAAATAACTAATGAAGAGCTACTGAACTGAACTGAAGTGAGGACAACAGGAACTTGACAACACAAAGGGATTTGTTGTTGAAAGGACACCTTCTGAAATATCACAGAATTAGAAAGTCAATTCTTGAGAGAAGTACGTGTGTGAGGAGTGGGGAGGTGGGGGGTGGGGTGGTGGTTAAATGGTATAGAGAGAGAGACTAAAGCTCCTCTTCATAAGCCATTCAATAGGATGAGGGTTGTAGTAGCTATGTAGAGATGAAGAGGTTTTCATAGGATAGACTAATGTGGAAACCTTCATCAAACTAGTCTTCAGACTGAAGGGCACCATAACCGTCACTACCATCACTATCACCACCGCCACCACCATCACCACCACAACAAAAACAACAACAACCACTAACCAGCTTTCTACAGCACTTAGTTCTTTAGATTAACACTTAAAACATATTTTTAATCTAAATGGCTCACATGTTCATTAACTTTATAATTTAGTTTTGTATTCAGGAGGATGCAGGGGTGTCCATGAGATCAAGTTAAGAAAGTATCCTGCAGTACATAACAAAAACATAGACACATGATTTGCTCCTAGACATGTAAGTATTTTTGCAGCCTGTAAAAATAGTTTGATAGTTCATAATCAGATATTGAATTTTAGTGATTTACTGTAAGTAACATGTCTATACATTCTGATTTATAACTTTGTGTTGACTGCTGTAAGGAAATTCATCTTCTAAATGAGACTGTGACTAAAATGTCGCCGGCCGGTGTGGCCGAGCGGTTCTAGGCACTACAGTCTGGAACTGTGTGACCGCTACAGTTGCAGGTTCGAATCCTGCCTCGGGCATGGATGTGTGTGATGTCCTTAGGTTAGTTAGGTTTAAGTAGTTCTAAGGTCTAGGGGACTGATGACCTCAGAAGTTAAGTCCCATAGTGCTCAGAGCCATTTGAACTAAACTGTCCAAACACAGGTAGAAAAATTCTATCTAGCAAGTGTCAACAGAGTCAAATAAACTAAAGGAGTAATAAAAAATTGTACCTTTTGAAACAAAATGTTCCTTCACTCAGCACCTTGTCCCACTTTATCCCCTAATTCATTGTGCTGGGTGACTTTCATTTAATCTCTGTTGAAGAACATAATATCTTTCAACCTAACCTCTCTGGTGCAAGGTGAAGGAACTTCTGGCTGCAAATGCTAGTGTTATTTTTATTAACTTTGTGTTTCTCACTGTAATGTTCATACAGAAGCTCAGACTGAAATACGTCACAAAATACATATACTACTCACCTAATATTGCTACAACCATATCATTCTGTACAACTTCCATGGAACCATTACACAGGTAATATATATATTGCAAAGCATCTCCTTTGTGGATGAGATATTCACCAGGAGCACAGAAATTGCCTCTTATGTGGAGTGACAATAGTTTTAAGCATCCCTGTGATGCAGCCTCAAAGATAGGTAACTGCAGTATTTCACGATGAAGATGCATTGATACATCACCTCGGAGTTCCTCTGGGAATTCTTTCAGTGTCTGGAAATAAGTAGAAAGTTATTTATGATTTAACAATAAAAAAGATTAATAGAAAAATCATATTGTTGCCACAGTTATGAACGTTACAATCAGTTTCATGTGATTCTCCATTTCTGTCACTCACGACCTATCCTCCTATTAAAGCATAACTACCTCATCCCACATAATGAGTGATTTGCCTCATACAATCATACCTACACCTAATCCTCTGATTCCTTACCTCCATCACCCCTTGAACTACAGTTTTCAATAATAGCTCTTGTCTTAATATATGCCCAGTCATTCTGTCTCTTCAATATACTGTGTTCTTTATCAACTATTTTTTTCCTGATTTACTCTTTTTAGTATGTCTTTATTTCCTTCTCAGCCAATGCATCTGTTTCCTGCTGTCGCCTGCACAGCACATTTCAAAGATATCTATTCATTTCATTCCTGTTTTTCCTGTAGTCCACATTTCACGTCAGTGCAGAGCTGTGCATCAAATACAGCTTGGTATTAACCTTTTTGTGATATCAAGGTTCATATTTTTGGGTTTTAACTGCTGTTTTCTTATTTAATTTATATATTTTTTATTCTTACAGAATGCCCTTTTCCCTTATGCAGTCCTTGCTGCAAAGTATTTCTTACCATCTTCAAACTTCACATTTCTTGCATCTGAGATGGTGAAATTCATCACTCTCATCAGGAATCTCTTGTTCAAGTTTAAGATTAGCCACCTACAATACCCAACTGATGTGCACTCCATTACATTAGTTCTGCTTCTTTTTATTTGCATTTAACAACCATCAGCTAGCACATGCTCCATTTCATTAAGCATTCAACACAGTTCCTCTTCACTTTCAGTGACTGCTGCTATGCTGTCAGTGAACTCTACCTCCTATATTTTTTTTATAGCTGTGACAAACAAGTCACAATGAGAGTCATTTACATCCCTCACTGTCTCTTCAGTATGTACATTAAATATCAGTGATGACAGTCATCCAGAATTGATTCAGGGTTGCCACAAGTTTCGCAAGTGAAGTTCCCTGATATTTCCCTTATTTCCAAACAAGTTTTAGCATTTTTCCCTGACAAATTT
Organism: Schistocerca serialis cubense; assembly: GCF_023864345.2. NCBI lineage: Eukaryota > Metazoa > Arthropoda > Insecta > Orthoptera > Acrididae > Schistocerca > Schistocerca serialis. The sequence continues at coordinate 496,077,621 of NC_064638.1, forward strand.
TGAGTTCTTGAGAGTAAGTAAGGACATAAATCGACAAAAAGGAATTCTGTATTTTTAAATGTGTGAACAACAATCTTAAGCACTAACATCAACATTTTTTGTAATGAACTGTTTTTAGATGGATAAAGCAAACCAAATGGTACATATGTTTCATTAAGACCACTGGTGTTACTATATTACAATAAAGTGAAACACATTTAGTGACAAAAACACTCATTTTGTTGGAGTCATAAGACAGATTTAAGATACCTTCAGAAATAACCTCAGAAAAAAGTAGACCTCTTGAAAGAAGAGTATAAAGCGGGGAAGAGTTGTGTAACCCAACACTATAGGTGACTGTCAATAAAATGTTGGTTCTACTATGTTTGTTATTGTTGGTTATTACCCACTGTGTTGTGTCTATTATTCTATGGGTATTGTGGGATTTTTCTTTCAAGAAATACACGAGTACATAGCTTACAAAATGCCAGTGCCTGCCACAATTTTCTTCTTCTTATCATCCATACTTATTATATATAAACTACTTTCGCAGTGCCAAAATGTGCTAGAATAAATAAAATGTCTATAAAACACTGCACTGTAGAATGTATGTGTGGGGAGAGAGTTGCAATTCCTTAAATCCATCACCTGAGGCCTCTCGTCTGCCAAGGAGCACCACAGTCCTGGGTCCATGGGTAAACCATGAAAATCGGCTGAATTACACCACACACAGACAGACCCAGCCTGCGGTCAGATCGGTGAGACTAGATCTGTCAAGCAGGGCCCACACATTAGTGGGAAACTATGGGCTTCAGATTGGTAGGCCCAATCCATTAGAAATACCCCAGAAATGGCCTGTGGTTTTGGCTCATCATGAAAGTCCATTCATATGGCCACCTATTCTCGTGTCATGAAATGAGACCACACTCATCACCCATGCAACAGATAACTTGTGTACCATATTTACTCGAATCTAAGCCGCACTTTTTTTCTGGTCTTTGTAATCCAAAAAATCGCCTGTGGCTTAGAATCGAGTGCAAAGCAAGCGGAAGTTCTGAAAAATGTTGGTAGGTGCCGCCACAACTAACTTCTGCCATCGAATATATGTAGTGCTACACAGGCATGCTTTGTAGGCACAAAGATAAATTCTGGCGCCAAAACCTCTGCATCAGTAAATAAATTTAAAAAAAAAGGTGGAAGACGAGCTTTTCTCTCCGCCTCGATTTTCGACCACTGCATTTTCATACATTATGCAACTAAGTAAATACAAATTCCGTATTGTTCATCTTCGAATGTAGCAGAATTTCAATGTACTACAAAAATCTGACTGGCAAGACTGTTCAGGATGTTTGTCAATATGGCCAACTCTACATTCTGAATTTTTTCCTACCTGTGAGAAGAGATGGTTGCTAATAGGAACCAGATGAAATGTGATTCATATGCAGTATTCTCTTCACCATAAGACTAATACAAATATAAACATTTTGCCATGTATTCTTTCGTGTTTGCTGTTATCTCATTTAAATCCTGTCTGCCTCATAAACTACAAAACTAGAGTGAGATAGCAGCAAAGGAGGAAGAATATACGTATCGTGTCATGTTTATATTTGTATTATTCTTATGCCTAATAGTGATACAGTCAGAAATGAAGCACGGCAACTGACTAGATTTTTAAAGCTAAGATGACTCATTTCTGTGCAGAATTTGATCTACCAAAGAAGCGGCTGCAAAGATTTTCAAATGGAGAAAAATTTTCACCTAACTCTTGTTCAGAACATGTTCTATCATACGCAGTCTATTATTTGGTTCTTGTTGATCATTATCAAAGAAAGAAGCAGTGTAAGTAACAACAAATAGCAGTCTCTTGCCATTGTTTTGCTAATGAGACGATTATTCTCTCTCTCTTTTTTTTATTGTAAGCGGCGGTAGCACGCACAAAAGCAAGCCATGCCGCGAGCGACTACAGGCCATAAACACGCACTATCAGAATGGGACAAACAATGCATGACACAGTAAAGTAATGCATTTTCAGCTTAGAGTGATGTAAACACCTATAACAAAGAAAATGGCACTTATCAGATCAAAGCAAAATAAGCAATCGATTCAAACCAGACGAAGCACATGAAAAAGGAAGGGTACCCGTATAAATACGAATGGAGCGCCTGACGCATAGCAGTGGCTACCTGGTAAAGCTTAACTGCTAAGCTTACGACTCGAACCAAACTACTGTAGCTGTATCGTCATTCATTCGACCTAAATTGTGTCTCATATTACAATGGACCAACTTTGTTTCGATTTGGAGGTGCGGTCTAAACCTTTTCTCTCCCCTTGAATTTCAAGTATCAAATTTCAGGTGCGGCTTAGATTTGAGTGCGGCTTAGATTTGAGTAAATACGGTAAATACTCTGAGAATCAATGAGTGTAGGTAGAAACTCACCTTGAAGGTGATTGCTGAACCACAGACAGGTACATAGAAAAGACAACCGCACTCTCACAACTAAATATTTGGTCATAGCCTTGTCAGAAAATGAGAGTGCACACACATTCACACAATCACTCAGACACAACTCATGCACACATGACTGTTGTCTCTGGCTGCTGTGTCAACAAGCTCTGAGAATCAGATCCAAACAAACCACTCCTCACACCTCCCTGCCTCTCATTGGCAGCTGCTAGGCTTGCAGCAAGTAGTGGTGGCAGCACTGACTGCAAACTCAGGGGAGGATGGGAAGGGAAGAAGTAGTAAGAATGAGGGAGTAGGGAAGCAGCTCACGTAATCAGCTGTGCCCAGCCAGCGATGAAGCATGACATATCAGTAAACAAACAATTTCATGCTACTGAGAAAAAAAAACAAAATTTTTCCAGTGTTTTTTTCAAATTTCCCTATTTCCCTGATATGTTTGAAATTCCCTAATATTCCCTGATTTCCAGAACTTTTAGCAACCCTGTGATTGCTCTAGTCTCCTTGAGTAAGTAAAGTGGATCATCATTCAACCTCTGTAGTTAAACACCACACTTTTTTTTCCTAAATGTGCACTCTGCTGTTGATCCTGTAAGAAAGTATCCATACCTACTTTATTAAAATAGTCACAAAAATTTAGCTGAAATTGAGAGTGTGAGAACAGCATGTTGGATACTGCACAATGAATAATGTTCACAAGAAGTTAAGAAAAACAACAGATTTATTCAAATAACTAAACTACAACACAAGCATTGAATGATCCCAAATTAATAGTTCTTAGCAGAAGTCACTTGCTCATATGATAACACTAAATAAAAGAGATGCACATTAAGAATATTGTTCTTGGTGCTAATTCACCCCAAAAATTAATGCTCAACACACATTCCACATGAGTATTGGACACAGACCATAGTCACTACCTTGTCACGAAGTATTCACCAGCCTGAACATGATTTTCACCAGCATGAGGTGCAGAATGCAATGTCTCTCATGGCACAAATGGCAAGGGCAAGACCTGAAGGAAAGGGACAAAATTCACCTTGAATATATTGGTCATGAATGGCAGGAGCTCAAAATTCAGTTAGTATCCACATCGGCACATGTGCTTGCTGTTTGGAGGGAGTGCTTAGCTGTGTGAAACAGTGTTTTAATGCTGAGGTGCATTTCAGTAGTAGAAGTAGTGTAGCATGGGTGAGTCTCAACACTTTGCAATAAACATATTGGAGACAAATCATCATCTTGTGGCATGTCTGTCACAGTGTGTGAGTGGGGCCGAACTCTGATGATGTCATTGTGAGGGGAAGATCTGGCCAGCAGAACCCTAGTGAGGTCCGCAGCTACTGTCTAGGTACTGGTAATCAGTGTCCATAGTAGACAGGTGTCTGGTTGCATGGCAGATGTGAGAGCTGTTGGCAGAAACAGCCACACAAAGAAAGAAACTGAGTGTATTAGCAGATGAGTAGAGGAAAATACAGTACAGGCCTTGACTTCTCAGGCAATGTGTGGTGGCCAATGTACATCCCCCGCCCCCTTTTCCTCTTCCATGCAGTCCATTGTGATGTGGTGCATGAAACTGAAAATGGGAAATACATGTGATGACAAAGGTGATGGCTACTGTGATGGATGGGACATCTGGTATTGGCATTGCCTCGGACCAACAGTTTAATTGGTCCCCACCATGGTGAGGAGGTAGCTACAGAAATTGGAGGAACATAGAGGACTTACCATGCCTACATTAACATGGAGTGAAGCAATGCCTGACATCTGGGAAGGTGGCAGCGTGGATATGGACATAGCAGCCAACCTCAGCACACTGACAGGTAAGGCAAGTGTAGGCGTATGTCTTGCAGTCCCTCTGAATACTTGGCCACACAAAATGCTGCATCAATAGAGTGGTGGAAGTGTGTAAGCCAGGGTACACCAGGTTGTGTAAACAGCTGAATGCGGCCTTGCGGAAGGCAGTAGACAGAAACAGGCAGGGTGAGAATGTGGATATGTTGCACCAGATTCTGCAATGAGAATGGGGGACTGACATAAGTTTAAGTCTAGAAGCAGTACCCAGATGAAGGTAGGTGAGTTCTGGGTCATTCCCTGGGCAGTGCTGGGTGCTTCACAGTCCTAGTGACAGTGCAAATGCAGCTGACACAGTCATTGATGATTTTACCAATTCCAGCACCATGGTGTATGCCAGTGATAAACTCTGCATGAGCAACTGTTGCTGGAACTGACATGGGGAGCTCTAGTCAGTGTCTCTTGAGAGGGCAAACATTATAGGCTTGTGTATAGTGAAGGCAGTGAAGTGACGGTCCTCTACCAACAGCCGAAAGTGTAACGTAGATGGTGAGGAGCTCTCTGTTGTTTGTGCTCCGGTGCTGCAGGGTGACAGAGAGATTGCAGGACGAAAAGCAAGTGACTGCCATTTGGTGCTGATGTGCTGATTCAGGGCAGCCCTAATGGCTATTTGGCTGTGTTAGCCAAGACAGCAAGTGGGGCTTTGGGGTGGGTGTGGATGAGCAGAGTAGTGTTTGACAAGTTGCACTGGGCAGCAGGAAAGCTGTCTTCCATTTTTGGTGCACATGGTATCCACCACACTGTTTTTTTTTCCATTTCAATAGCAGTGGGAGAAAAAGATTACTACTCTAAGGAACTGGTGAAGGCCCTTGAAAGTCTTGGGCTTTGGAAAATCAAGGATGGCTTGCACCTTGGCAGGCAGGGAAGTGAGCCAATTGTGGAGAAGGTATGCCCCAAGAATACCTCCCTCCTGACATGGAAAATGCCCTTCACTGTGTTGATGAAGATGCCAGTGTCATACAGACATACAAAGATTATGCAGAGGTGCTCTCAGTGTTCTTCAAGTGTGCCAGAAAAAATGAGGATGTCATCCTAGTAGGCAGAACACCAATGCAAGCTTTGTAATATGCTATCCGAGAAATTCTGCTATGTTTGGCAGCATTACTGAAGGTCATAAAGATGCTCTTTTACAGGCTGAAGGGTGTTATGATCATGATCTTTTACCTGTCCTCAGGTGCAACAGGAATCTGTGTGAAAGCTTTGGTGCAGTCGATCACGCTGAAGATTGCAGCTCCAGCCAGTGCATTTTAGATCCATAGGAACTGCAGCATGTACTGGTTCAGTGCAGTATGGGAGAGTAATGGCTGATAATCACCATCTGGATGCCAGGAGCCATTATTCTTCTTCACAAGGTGAAGGATAGATGCCCACAAATTCTTGGAAGAATGCAGCACACCAATGGCAATCAGCTTGTAACACTCTGCCTTGATGAGAGTTTGTCTGGTGGTAGGAGCCATGGCCACCAGAAGACAGGTGGTCCAGGCATGGTATTGATGCAATGAACCTCTTGATGTGCTGGATGTGCATGTGACAGCAGAAAACTGTGCCAAGAGGTCCTAAATCTATATCTACATGATTACTCTGCAGTTCACGATAAAGAGCCTGGCAGATGGTTCACTGAACCGTCTTTAAGCTACTTCTCTACTGGTCCACTCAAGATATGTCTTGAATTCAAAGAATTAGTATCAGCACCAATTGAGAAATTTATACCAAATAAATTAACAAACAATGGAGTTGATCCTCCTTGTTACACAATACAGGCTAGAAAAATGTTGCAGAAGCAACCAAAAATGCATGCAAAATTTAAACAGATGCAAATTGTCCAAAATTGGTGATATCTTACAGTAGCTCAAAATTTAGCATGGACTTCAATGCAAGATGCTTATAATAGTTTCTACAACAAAACTTTGTCTCATAACCTGGCAGAAAATCCAAAAAGATTCTGACTGTATGTGAAGTATGCTAGTGGCAAGGCGCAATCAATGCCTTCTCTGCATGAAGCAATGGAGATACTATTGAAGACAGTGCACCCAAAGCAGCTATTGAAGACAGTGCTGTCAAAGCAGTGTTACTAAATGCAACCTTCTAAAATTCCTTCTCCAAAGAAGACAAAGTAAATATTCTGGAATTTGAATCAAGAGCAGCTACCAACATGAGTAACATAAAAGGAGATATCCTCATAGTAGTGAAACAACTTAAATCAATTAACAAAAGCAAGTCCTTCAGTCTGATTGTATACCAGTTAGGTTTCTTTCAGAGAATGCTGATACAATAGCTCCATACTTAACAGTCTTATACAACCGTTTGCTCGATGAAAGATCCATACCCAAAGACTGGAAAGTTGCTGAGGTCACACCACCAATATTCAAGTAAGGTAGTAGGAGTAATCCACTAAATTACAGGCCCATATCATTGACATTGATATGCATTGGGATTTTGGAACATATATTGTGTTCAAGCAATATGAAATACTTTGAAGAAAACAGTCTATTGACACACAGTCAATATGGATTTAGGAAACATTGTTCTTGTGAAACGCAACTAGCTCTTTACTCACAGGAAGTGTTGAATGCCGTTGACAAGCAATTTCAAATTGATCCCATATTTCTGGATTTCCGGAAGGCTTTTGACACTGTACCACACAAGCAGCTTGTAGTAAAATTGTGTATGTATAGAAAATTGTCTCAGTTATGTGACTAGATTCATGATTTCTTGTCAGAGAAGTTATAGGTAGTATTAATTGATGGAAAGTCATTGAGTAAAACAAAAGTGATTTCTGGCATTCCCCAAGGTAGTATAATAGGCTCTTTTCTGTTCATTTATCTACATAAATGATTTAGGGGACAATTGGAGCAGCAGTCTTAAGTTGCTTGCAAATGGTGGTAGTGTTAGTAAGTTCCTATGGGACCAAACTGCTGAGGTCATAAGTCATTTGCAGATGAAACTGTCATTCATCAATTAGTAAAGTCAACAGAAGATCAAAACAAATTGCAAAATGATTTAGAAAAGATATCTCCATGGTGTGAAAATTGGCAATTGACCCTAAATAACAAAAAGTGTGAGGTCATGCACATGAGTGCTAAAAGGAATTCATTAAACTTCAGTTACACAATAAATCAGTCAAATCTAACGGCTGTAAATTCAACTACATATGAAGGAATTAAATTAAAAACAACTTAAATTGGAAGGAACACATAGAAAATATTGTGGGAAAGGCTATCCAAAGACTGCATTAGAAAATGTAACAGATTTACTAAAGAGACCGCCTACACTATGCTTGCCCACTCTCTTTTAGATACTGCTGTGTGGGGTGGGATCCTTACCAGATATGATTGATGGAGTATATCAAAGAAGTTCAGTGGAGGGCAGCAGATTTTGTATTATCATGAAACAGGGGGGAGAGTGTCACTGAAATGATACAGGAGTTGTGGTGGACTCATTTAAACAAAGGGATTTTTCATTGAGGCAGAATCTTCTGATGAAATTTCAATCACTGACTTTCTCCTAGAAATGCAAAAATATTTTGTTGATGCTGACCTACATAGGAAGAAATGATCACCATAATAAAATATGGGAAATCAGAGCTCGCACGAGAAGATATAGATATTCGTTTTTTCCGTGCACTATACAAGATTGTAAAAATAGAGAATTGTGAAGCTGGTTCCATGAACCCTCTGCCAGGCACTTAAATGTAATTTTCAGAGTATCCATGTAGATGCAGATGAACAGTGCATGGGAAAAACAAATGCTTAAATCTTTCCATGGAAATTCTCATTTCTCTTATAACCATTTCTCCCTATGTAATTGGGAACCAACAAAATATTTTTGCATTCAGTGGAGAAAGTTCATGATTGAAATTTCATGAGAAGATCTTGCCGCAAAGAAAAATGCCTTTATATTAATGACTGTCACCCCAAACCCCAATTCAAGTATTATATCTGTGGCTCCCTCTCTTCTATTTCCTGATGATGCAAAACAATCTGCCCTTCTTTGAACTATTTCAATGTCCCCTATTGATCCTATCTGATGCAAATTCCACACCACACAGCAATACTTCAGAAGAGCACAAAAAAGTTTAGTGTACGCAGTCTGTTTAGCAGACCTGTTGTATATACTAAGTCTTCTGCCAATAAATCACCACCTTCAGTTAACTTTCACCACAAAATTATCTATGTGATTGTTCTAAGTTAAGTTATTCATAATTGCAATTACTAAGTATGTAACTGAATTCACAGCCATTACATTTGTGTTATTTATCACATAACCAAAATTTAGTGGTTACCTTGTGTCCTTAGTTCTGACTCCCTAAATATAAATGCTCTAACCATGTTCCACATGAGTAGGGGACACAGAACAAAATCACTGCCTTGACACTGAGTATTCACCGCCACGAACACAATTTTCACCAACAGGGGACACGGAACTGAATGTCTCTCAAGTTAAAAATGGCAAGGGCAAGAATCAAGGTAACAGACACAGTTATTACATTAGGCAATTGGCCATGATGGGTGGGAGCTTGATACTTGGTTGCTACCTACATGGGTGCAAATGCTTGCCAGTCAGAGGGAATGTCTTGAAATGGGAAGCACTGTTTTACATTCCAAGCTGTGTTGCAAGAATAAATGTAACACAGTGTGGGTGAATGTCAATACATTGCAATGACCATCTTTGATAAAAACTGCCTCATCATGTTGCATATCTACCATAGCACATGTGCCAGATCAAAATCTGATGTCACTAGGAAGGGAAGATCCAAATTGTGGACGAGGTGTGGCTGGTGGAAGAGCAGCTAGGTATGGAGCTATTGTCTAGGTAATACCAGTCAGCAATTTTAGAAGACAGATCTCCAGCTGCATGGCAGTTACAAGAGCTTTCAGCGGAGGTGTGCACACAAAGAAAGAAACTTGCCACATGAGCAGATGGCTATAGTGAATTAGGCAAATATGGAACAGGGTCACATTGCAAAGACCATTGTGTGGAGAAGTGTTATCACAGGCTCAGTATTAAAATTGCTTTCAAGTGCTTCCTCTTCTCCTAAAGCCAAACTGGTTTTTTCCTAACATACTTTTCTCTTCCATTTTTGGTACAGTACATTAGTGGATATTTTTGATGCGAGTGACATTTGACTAATTTTCACATCTATCTGCTCTTGATTTATTGAAGAACCTAATAACAACGATCTTTTCAAAATCTGATGGAAAACAATGCTGAGCCACATAATATCCATTCATGAGCTTGGAAAGTTCTCACTTTGCATTTTTCTCTGAGAATTCTGTTGGTGTTCCTTCAATGCATGGGCATTTGTTCCTTCTGATTTTGTTCATAACTTTTGGGTATTCATAAATAAATATTAAATCTCTCCTATCAACTTCTTGCACCCTGTTCTCATTTTGTGATTGGTGTAATTTGTTCTGGGTTGCTATAAAGCTTCTTCATTCTCCAAATATTGTTTCCAACTTTTCAATATATTTTTCCTCGCATTTTCAGATACCAAAAATATTCACTTTCCCTCATATAGCATTAGCTTATGTTTTTCTGTTTGAAAAATTTCACATTTAGCAACTTTTGGTGGGCTTTGTGAATCTCTATGGAATAAGAAATAATTTCCATATGATAGTATTTATGATTTTGCCTCTTTTCGGGTATATGTCTTGTAGTTAAAGAGAATTGTTCTTTTGTCTGTAGTAATTTTGTGTGCCCTACCTTTTGCTATAATTTGTGTTAGGTGTGCAGGACAATATGTAAAGTCAGTCAGCATCTAACAGTCAAATTGTAAACTCCTCTGTGCTGCTCTTAGCTCATTAACATCATGTAATCAGCCAGTCCATTTATGTGTTGCTACCTGTCAGTTGATTCATGTTCACTTATCACAGTGTTACCTGATGAGTAATTTGGCCATCAGGAAAGCATATTACTTATCTAGATAATGTGAGTTTGAGTATTAATCTGCCATAAATGAACTGTGTGATATTGAGTATTTAAATGGATTTGCTCACCTGATATGTGTATTGAAACTGTTGCTTTTGACAAAGCTTATCATCAAACAGTGACATTGGTTGGAAATTAACAAGAAGAAATCAAAAATTAATTATTGGAGTGTGGTGTACATTACATCCCATATGTTCATAATGAACTTTCACAACAGGAAGAACCTCCACATGAAGTGTCAGAATAGCTACAGGGCATAGAATACCATGTGAACAGATTTACAATCTGATGCCTTCTTTGATTCTCTGGAATCTTGTACACTTATTTCTTAAGGGGGTGACTAACTCACACTGAGCACAGAATTCTGTGAATCTTTGTCCCTGCCCAAAGTAAACACTCATTATTTTATGCAACCTATCTGCACTGAAAACTGTATCCATCTCCAATTACGATATATTTTACAGTTAGCTAATATCATCACCTACTTCAATTTCCCTGTCATCAATAGCTGTGCTTGGAATATATACTTACATTAGGGAATTTTATTACACATGAGTTTAGTCTTGCACGTTTGGTGTGAGAGGTTTCCGACATTACTCAACAGATATGAAAAAAACAGAAAGTTTTAAATTGCATTAACTGCTGACCTTTTTTTATTGAATACAGTAAATATCACATTGCTGCTCATGAACAGACTCTCAGAGAGATCAGAAAAGATTAACAATGTAAAACACACATAAAGAATTTGTCTACTCATAATCACCTTCTCTCACAATTTCATAAGTGTCTTACTGACTAAAATGTGCCATATAAAACAGTAATGAACCAGAATGAGATTTTCACTCTGCGGTGGAGTGTGCACTGATATGAAACTTCCTGGCAGATCAAAACTGTGTGCCAGACTGAGACTCAAACTCGGGACCTTTGCCTTTCGCGGACAAGTGCTCTGCCACTTGCCAACGAAACATAGATAGATCAAAATATATAGCAACTATCAAGGTAAACCTCAGAGAGAAACATACCATCTGTAATGATGAATCATCAACATTATTACAATGTGCTCACGAACAGAACACAGAACTGCATATGTTTTTGTTCCTAACTAAAAAAAAAAAAAAAAAAAAAAAAAAAAATGTTCAAAGACATGAGTAAGACATACCAGTGGCTCATAATAGCTAAAACTGATCCAAATTTCAAAGAAGTCTAAACTAATCCAAATTTCAAAGAAATCTAATATAACACAGTGAGAAGCAGCTAAATAAACAATATGTAATTTAACTTGTTCCACTACTTCTTAAATGTACTTGTAAAAAAGTAGTACAGTTTGTTTTGTTATATTTTTACCCAACATAGTTTAGTAGAGGAATATAGTTGTCTAACTACAACATAATAACTCTAGCTGTAAGTAGAAAGAGAGCAAAAGTTAAAAATTAATATGATTTTATTTAAAAAACTACACACTCAGTCTACAAACACAAAAGGTACTAAGCAGCACTAGACTGCTGCTAACATGCAGTTAAACAATGAACCATGCGTAGATAAAATGACACAATCCACTGCAATAGAATCTGCATGGCCATTAATTTATCCATGTGAATAATGCTATCAATAAAATCATGTTACTTATCAAGCTTACAAGTGTCTACTACTGTACTACACTCAAAATTATTTGTGAAGCCCTGCCTTGCAACAAACCAAAGTTTTTACTAAAGAGCTACAAGGAATTTATTTCAACAGGGTGCACAGATTGTTATGGTTGCCCCATACGGGGATAAGCCAAATATTTCTCTTAGTGGAATTGTATCTATTGATGTAAACATGGGGTAGGTTGTTGTCATCATTCTATAGATTTCATTACTGATAATCTTCTGGAGCCTGATTTTAAGATTGCACAGTGGTTTAAGTGGTAACATTAGTTGTACATTGCCATGATACTTCCTGTATAGCCTCCTGCCATTTACCTGATTTTGGCTCCCTGGAGATTGAGATATGTGAAGCTGTGGGCTTGGGAGTACAGAGACAAAAAGTGTAGAAATTCTTTTCAGATATCACAAGCTGTAAGCACTGAAAGACTAGAACATGGAAGCTTTGTGATACCTGGCATTGTGCAGTCAAGAAGTTTAAGGGGACAAGAGAGGAAACTCTTTTCTCCAGAATATCAGGGACTGAGATATCATATGACTGATGGTTGTGTCTTTCTAGTGTGTCATTTTTACAATACATTTGACATGGGTGCAAACAGTGGGAGGGATTAACCTGGAAGGGGGCTCCTGGTCAAAGATCTGTTCAGCAGAAAATGATCATTATAGATACACAATGTATTTTTGCTGAATGTGGTCAATATATTTTGTGTCACCAAATGCAATCCTGCAAATGTTGTGACTTAGAAGCATTCTGTGTATGATCTACCATACAACAGACCAAGTTTTGCAACTAAAGCAAGTGAGAACTGAACAGAAAGGGAAGAAGGTCTAATCAGTCTTGATGAAGCCCTGATGTGCATCTAGGATGACAACTGCTGTTGCTCCAGCCTAAGGCATCCAAGCCAATACAAAGATATCGAACTTGAAACTTCAATTTGACTTACTATTGCCACATACATAATTCAGATAAACTGGAAATACATGTTCATGAAAACAGACCAATGAGAAAAAATTAACTGTTGGTAATATAAATTAAAAGATTTTATTCACTACATTTGTACAGAGAATCTGTTAATACTCACCAAGAAAATAATCATGCTATTTGTTCCATTGTCTAGTGCAATACCTTCTAAGAATTGTATCAGAAAAAATTTAAAAAATAAAAACAACAGAAAAAGAAACATATAATGCAAATGCAAAAGAAATGGTCAACATCGCAGAGATTTGTAATGTGAAAAGTGAGATAACTGATAAAGTGAGAATCAGTAACTATTAGTGTGGTGTATCAAATTTCTAACTATATATGGAATGGCTTTCTAATTATTTAATTTTGTTTAAATTTATTGTGGTGTCTCACAGACCTGGTACTTTCACCATTATTTACAAAATTACATTACTTTTTGATTTACATAGTGGATAAGCACAAGAAAAGAATAGTTGCTGCTCACTGTATAGTGGAGATGCTGAGTCGCAGATAAGGACAACAAAAAGACTGTCAGAAAGTGAACTTTCGACCATCAAGGCCTTCTTCGAAAATAGGTAACACACACACACACACACACACACACACACACACACACACACACACACACACACACACACACATGCAAACTGAACTCATACACACATGACCACAGTCTCTGGCAGCTGAAGCCAGACTGCAAGTACAATCGCATCATGGGAGAGGCAATCAAGTGGTGGGGTTAAGGTGGAGGATGGGGCAAGGAGGTGGGATCGCAGGGTAAGGGTGGGGAACAGTAAAGTGCTGCTTGTGGCAGTGTAAAGGAATGATGGGGAGAGAGTTTAAGGCAACTATATGCCACTGGGAGGTTAGACTGCGGGCAGGGGAGGTGGGGGATTGGGAAAGGAGGACTGTGGGTGCATTGGTGGAGTAGAGGCATGTATAGTGCTGGAATGGGAACAGGAAAGGGGCTAGATGGGTAAGGACAATGTCTGGCAAAGTTTGAGGCCAGGAGGGGTATGGGAATGTAGGATATATTGCAGGGAGAGTTTCCATCTGTGCAACTGAGAAAAGCTGGTGTTAGTGATAAGAATCCTGTTGGCATAGGCTGAGAAGAAATCACTGAAATGAAAAATGTTGCATTGTGTGGCATGCTCAACAACATGGTGGTCCAGTTGCTTCCCAGCCACAGTTTGTCGGTGGCCATTCATACAGACAGACAGCTTGTTTGTTGTCTGCCCACACACAATGCAGCACAGTGGTTGCAACTTAGCTTGCAGATCACATGACTGGTTTCACAGGTAGCCATGCCTTTGATGGGGTAGGTCATGTCTGTGACTGGACTGGAGTAGGTGGTGATGGAAGGATGTATGGGACAGATCTTGCATCTAGTCTATTACAGGGAAAGAGCCATGAGGTAAGGTGCTGGGAGCAGAGGTTGTGTAAGGATGGACAAGGATACTGTGTAGGTTTAGTGGGCAGCAGAATACCACTGTGGGACGGGTGGGAAGGATAATGGGTAAGGCATTTCTCATTACAGGACATGAAGAAAGGTACTGGTGGAGAATGTAATCCACTTCCTCCAGTCCTGAGTGGTAGTGTGTCACTAGGAAAATGCTCATCTGTGACCATATGATGGTACTTTGGGAGGTGGTGGCTGACAGGAAAGATAAGGTTAGCAGGTCACTTTTATTGCCATTATATATCAGACCATGCACATTTTCCATCTTTTTTATGTATATATGATGGTTTTCCTTATCTTTCCTAGGAAAGATAAGGCATCTGAGATCTGTTTTTGTACAAGGTTAGAAGGGTAATTGCAGTACATTTCAAGAGGGACTGCTCATCACTATAGGTATGACAGCCACATGTGGCTAGGTTGTGTGGAAGGGGCAGCTGTCAAAGTGGAGGTATTGCTGATGGTTGTTGGTTTTGAGTTGGACAGATGTACTGATGCATTGGTGCTACAGAAGAATGCTGAAGATTAGATGGGTAGATCATATAACTAATGAGGAAGTGTTGAAGAGGATTGGGGAGAAGAGAAGTTTGTGGCACAACTTGACTAGAAGAAGGGATTGGTTGGTAGGACATGTTCTGAGGCATCAAGGGATCACAAATTTAGCATTGGAGGGCAGTGTGGAGGGTAAAAATCATAGAGGGAGACCAAGAGATGAATACACCAAGCAGATTCAGAAGGATGTAGGTTGCAGTAGGTACTGGGAGATGAAGAAGATTGCACAGGATAGAGTAGCATGGAGAGCTGCATCAAATCAGTCTCAGGACTGAAGACCACAACAGCAACAACAACTGATGCAGCCATCTTTGAGGTGGAGGTCAACAGCTAGGAAGGTGACTTGTTGAGTTAAGTAACACCAGTTGAAGTGAATGGGGAATGTGGCTAGGGTGTCCACACCCTCGATACAGATCACAAAGATGTCATCAATGAATCTGGAGCAGGTGAGGTGTTTGGGATTCTGGGTGTTTAGGAAGGATTCCTCTAGATGGCCCATGAATAGGTTGGCATAGCACAGGGTCATGTGGGTACCCATTGCCATATTCTGGAGTTGTCTATAGATAATGCCTTCAAAGGAGAAGTAATTGTGGATGAGGTATAGTTGATTATCGTGACTAGGAAGGAGGTTGTTGGTTTGGAATCCGTCAGGCACTGGGAAAGGTAATGTTCGATAGTGATAAGACCATGGGTGTTAGGGAAGTTAGAGTAAAGAGAGGTGGCATAAATAGTGACAAGCAGGGCACCATGTGGTAAATTAACAGAAACTGTGGTTAGTCAGTGGAGGAAATGGTTGGTATCTTTTATATAGGAGGATAGATTGCAGCTTATAGGCTGAAGATGTTGGTCTACGAGAGCCAAGGCACAGTAACCATCCATAATGGGGCATCCTAGGTCATCAGCTTTATGTACTTTAGGAAGCATGTAGAATGTAGGAATACAGAGAGTGGTAGGGGTGAGGAGAGAGATGGTCTCTGGGGAGATGTTGTGGGATGAGCCCAAAGATTTGAGGAGAGACTAGAGATCCTGCTATATATCTGAAATTGGGTCACTGTGGTAGAGTTTGAAGGTGTATGAATCTGACAGCTGGCAGAATCTTTCTGCCATGTAATCCTTGCAGTTCAAAATAACAGTAGTATAGTCTTTGTCAGCAGGTAGGATTATAAGATCAGGTCTACTTTTGGATGTGGATGTAAGGTCAGACTGCATGTTGAGGGTTTTGGGAAATGATGGTGTGGCAAGGTTTGAGGTTAATTCTAGAAAGTTACCAGGGGGTGATTTGAGGGCAGTGGAGGTGGATCTTGGTTGCCTGGAGGAGTGAACTGAGTCAGGCAGGATTCAACCTTGGTCTTTAGTTGAGTCTGATTGGTAGGATTGGTGGTGAAAAAGTAGGGACCAGGAGAAGGAGAGAAGGTCCTGCATGATTGAGGTGGTCAATTTGACTGACTGTGACTTATCAAATAAGGCAATGGAAATCTCGAGTAGAAGATCAAAGAGTAATCTTCAAACAAAAAGTGTTGATAGGGTTGTGAAAAAAGTGATGGTCAAAGTGTGGAATATTTGTGAACAGAAAAACAACTAGTACATGTTTGTTTATGATTACTCAGCTTTTCTAAAACCCAGTCAGTTATATCTAGGTGGCTAATTTGATAACAGGGCAAAAGGTGAGGCCTTTGGAAAGGGCTGAAACTTCTGTGTGGCTAAGGCTTTTGGAGGAAAGAATCTGTTTGGATGCTGGATTCTGTATGGTGGTGGAAGGGAGCTTTTGAGGGAGAGGTAAATGTGGTAGGTCTGCAAGGCAGGGTATGTCAGCTATGAGGGCATATGGGGGAGGTCTGGAGGTTGTAGAGGTGATGCACAGTCATAGCCCAAGGCAGGAGTAGGAAATGAGAAGGTTGGAGAGCTTTTTGAGGTGGCATTGTGCATGTTGCTCTAGTTCCTCAAGGGTCAGAGTTTCAATGATTGTTATGGGAACCAGGAATTTGGGATTGCACAGCAGGAGAATTTTGCAGATGGAGGGAGGGTATTTCAAGGAGGTATGTGCCTGACTGATATGGTTCTGAATGACTTTTTTGGTGAGGGTTAAGGTATGGGAGCATGGAAGGCAGCCAGAGATGGGTAATTTGTTGGTAAGATCACTTGGAGTGATTCAATGAGCCAAGCAACAACACAGGAGCAGTATGTATGTCTGGGTTATGGCTAGGGATAAGGAAACTTTTCTGTGTTGACACAGATGGAAGGAGCAAGGATCCATGGTGGTGGATAAAAATGTGTAAAGATACATAAATAATGTAGAATTACATCCAAAAAATTGCAAAAATACTCCCAAACACATGGGAAAAATCATTACCTCCCCTACCTGGTTGCCTGTCCCATCATGCACTGCTGCTCACAATCTGGCTTCAGCTGCCAGAGATTGTAGTCATGTGTGTGAGTTGCTTTTCTATGAGTGTGTTTGTGTATGCTGTCTATTTTTGACGAAGTCCTTGTTGGCCAGAAGTGTTTTCATTGTGCCTATCTGTGACTTAACATCTCTGCTATGTGGTAAGTAGCAACTTTCCATAATATTGGTACATTCCATCCTTGATTTTTCACTGTGTGATAAGTACAAGAAACCTCCATAAATGTCATTGCCAAAATCAATGTTTTCACTAGTTTCAAGGATGCTCACTGTGTGATTGGTTCAAAAATTCAAATTCTGCCACAGTCATAATATGGTTCTTTTACAGCATACTGCAGGGACTTTCCCAGTAACTCTACTGTTTTGTTGATACCAGCTGTAAAAAATGTCTTATCAGATTCTCAGAACATTAACATTCAGATGGTGTCATGCAGCAACTCATACAAAATTCTGTTCACAGCCCTACAAGACTGACCCAGAGTGGATGTTTTGAGTTTGGCATTTCATATATGACTGTTTGGAATATACTACAGAAATATTGCATTTTAAATTATAAAGATGTTGGAGTGTGGAAAATTAAGAGAAAAATAGCTTAACATGGTGTTTTGTGCTGAAATGTTAAATTGGTAGGCTGATACTGTTGGAAACACAATCTCTAGTGATGACACAACTTCCCATGAAAGTAGTAATGAGAATACACACCGCTGTAGGATGAGAGGCTGGGAAAATCTGTGGCTGTCTTTAAAATATGTTTGTTACAGCTGAAAACTTAATGATTTTGGTACCTTAAGCAAGAGCAAATTTTATGGCCATTTCCTTTTTCAGTGGTGATAATTTAAGGGTTAAATACATAGGTATGCATAAAGGCTTTTAGTTTAAGAGATTATTGAGTTTAACTGACAACTCTAAATACCATTTTAGAAACATATACTATCTTAATGAAACATAATTTCTTCAGTGTCTTATTTTCTTCAAGCTAGGCCCATTGTTTGGTACTCTTTTTCACTGGACCTCTTGATTTTAGTTTTGTTGAGAGAGATGTATAGAAATTAAAAAAAATAAAAAGTAAATAAATAAACTGAGCTGAAAGTGCAGAAGGAATCACAGCACAACTTATCATGTGTGGAACATGGAAATTATTTCAAGCCTTGACCTGATGTGTAAATAGTTAAATGATGCTTTTGCACCAAATCTGTTGAAGGATGTCTGGGTATGGGTATTATCCATTTACAAGAAAAGGAAGTAAACTAAATTGTGCAAATTATGGAGGCATTTTGGTGACAAGTACAATGAGTCATTTGTATGAAAGGATTCTCACAAAGCTAATGGAGTTGCAATACTAAGATCAACAGGAAGGAGAGCTCTCAGAGTTCAGAGGTAGTAAGATCTGCACTGGAAATTGCTTGAAACAAGAAATATAGAAAAGACCAAATATCAACCAAGAATATTTGATATGGTGAAAATCCGCAACTGAGATGCATATTTATAGAATACTCATCCACTTGAGTCGCCAGTAATTTTCTTAGTTTATTCCATGACTGGTTTTGAAGCTTAAAGCTACAACTCCAGGTGCCACCAACTGCAAACAAGAGGAGGAGCTACTAATGTATAAGTACTATGTGGTTGACATACTAAAATGAAAGCTACTGTTGTGAAAAGTGATATACTCACATAATTATGGGAAAATACTATCTATAGTGACTCCTTCTACTACACACAGGCTTAATTTCTGTATCGCTCTCCCTAGTCCTAGTTTATAGCCCCTATTAATACTCACTTATTATGCCTGGTATTTTGAGGAAGCAAAGTCCTGTCTCATATGTGTACATTGTTTCTCCTGTTGCATTTATCATTTTAAGCCTAACTATGCTTTTTAAATTAATATGTTTTTGCTCTGTAAGTATGCATATATACATGGGCCCAAACCTGACAGTCAGGCATCATCCTCCTACCACACCTCACCTCTTGTTGTCTTATTGCTCAGTTTTTCATCCTTAACCAGTCTCTTAGTTGCGCTTTTATCATATATATATTTAATCTGATGTACTCTGTCATGCTGGCTGTTAGGCACTTTTTTTGATTGCCCATGTTTGTAAGTTATTTTATTACCTTATATTTCTAGTTTCATTTTGTATTGATCAAGTGGACTACACTTTTGTAAGCAGATGGGCCAGTCAACCCCTGATTCCTGCTGTTTTGCAGCTATCTACTTCAGTTTCCCACCTCATTGCCACTGATGCTGTAGCTGTTGACCCCACACATGAGTTTAGTTATTTATTTACAGTATTATTGAGTTCATTTCTGTCCACAATGTTTCCTAAGTTAGCACTTTTGTTTCAATCCCAGTGATTTGTTTGACTTGGGTGTGATCCCCAATGACTGACTGGCCCAACTATTGCACATTTATGTTACCATAACGATGTGAGTACACCACTTTCCTCAACTGTAACTTTCATTTTAGTATGTCAAACCCATAGTATTCATACTTTAGTAGCCCCCCCACACACACACACACACTTGGTTGCAGTTGGTGGCATCTGAAGATGAAGCTTTAAGCTTTGTGGAATAATCTGAGAAAATTACTGGCAACTATCTTATAGATACCATCCAAGAAATGCATATAATGTTTGTAGACCTTCCTAAGCCATATGATGTTATACCTATACAAAGTATTACAGGATTTGTGTATCAATAATACACTTTAATAAAGGGTCTCAGAAATTTGTATACAATTTAACATCAAGAATAATAGTTGGTAACAGATTATATCTAAAGTTTCCTCTGAGCAAGGGTTTACATCACGGGTGTTGTGTATCACCTACATTGTTTAAAATATATGTAGTACAACCTCTAAGGCAATGCAAAAGGAAATTCAGACGAATGGGTATAGATACAGGTAAACCTTCTTCTACACAAAGCAATTTGTGAATGATCAATCTGTGACAGCAACAAGTTGTAAAATTGTGTCAAAGAACCTACAGGAAGAATGTAAGTCATGTGGCTTACAACTTAACACCCAGAAAAAAAAATATCTTCCAGTAGAAGCAGAAATATATAGCATCCAACCTGATACAAAACAGGTTGCAGCTTCCAGTAGTTACATATATGTAGGAGTGGAATTTGATGCCACAGATAAAGATGGCAAAGAAATTAGAAAATGAATAACTTAGGCTAGAGGACTGACCTCTTGTTTAAATGGAATCCATGGGAATAGAAAAATAGAAAAGAAACAGAAATACACTGGAGTGACAAAAGTCATGAGATATCTGCCAATATCATGTTGGTCCTTCTTTTGCCTGACTTAGTACAGCAACTTGATGTGGTGTGGACTGGACAAGTCATTTCCTGTAGAAATAGTGAGCCATGCTGCTCCTGTTGCCATCCAAAATTAAGAAAGTGTTTCTGGTGCAGCATTTTGTGCACAAATTGACCTCTCTATTATTATTATCCATAAATGTTTGATGGCATTAACGTCAGGTGATCTGGGCAGCCACACAATCCTGTCGAATTGTCCAGACTGTACTATAAACCAATTGCAAACAATTGTGGCCTGATTACATGGTGTGTCCATGCAAATTCCATTGTTGTTTGGAAAAAATTAGGTCCATGATGGCTGTGTATGGTCTCCAAGCAGCCAAACATAGCCATTTCCAGTCATTGATTGGCCCAGTCTGACCAGAGGTGCTAGTCCATTCCAAATAAACACAGCTCACACCATTATAGAGCCATCATCTTACACGTGCCTCACAGACAATTTGGGTCCAAGGCTTCGTGGGGTCTGCACCACACTTGAACCTTACTATCATCTTTCACCAACTCAGATTGGGACTCATCTGACCAGGCCGTGGTCTTCCAGCTGTCAAGGGTCAAACTGATGTGGTAACAAGCCCAGGAGAGACACAGCAGTTGATGTCATGCTGTAAGCAAAGGCATTTGCATCTGTATCTGCTGCCAAAGACTATGAATGCCAAATTTTGCAGCACTATCCATTAGGACAATGCGGCAAAATTTCCGTGAGGACACATGCGTCTTACATCCCACATTGATTTCTGCAGTAATTTCATGCAGTGTTGCTTGTCTGTTAGCACTCACAACTCTCCACAAATGTCACCACTCTTAGCCATTGAGTGAAGGTTGTTACACACTGTTGTGTCCATGGTGAGAGGGTAATGCCTGAAATCTGATTTTCTTGGAATGCTCTTGACACTGTGGATCTCAGAATATTGAATTTACCAATGACTTCTGAAATGCAATGTCTAATGTGTCTAGCTCCAAGTACCATTCACTGTTCAAAGTCTGTTAATTTGTGTTGTGCATCCTCAAGCACATCAGAAATCTTTTCACATGGATCACCTGTGTGCAAATGAAAGCCCTGCCAATGCATCACCCTTTTATACCACGTGTAAATGATAGCACTGCCATCTGTATATGTGTACATCACTGTTCCATGACTTTCATCACCTCACTGTACATTATCTATGAAACTCAAACTGAAAATTTATTGTTGCATGGGAAAGAGACATGAAGGGTGTGGAGAATAAGAAGAAGAAGTTGGAGACCACTGAAATGGATGTGTTTAGATGGTCACTGGGAATATACAGAAGAGAGAATATATGTAACAGAGAGGGTAGAAGGTTCTTTAACAATTGATATCATATGTAAACAATGTAGTATGCTTATTTGCAGCAGGTGGGGGACTTTATCTTACCTAAGAAGATTACATTCTTGATACCGCAGTACTGCAGAAGACATGGAAGGCCAAGAAAAACTTGGAACAAGGGATTGCAACAGCAATGAGATGAAGTGATTTAAGAGAAGATCAATGGGGCCATAGAGAATCATGGGAACTGGGCATCGGACAATGACAGAAGGTATTTTGAAACCCAATATTACAATAAATATACTGCAGCAAGTTTAGCTAGAAATAGATTCAGCTGATATTACAGATCTGGTAATGGCATTTGATTAGAAACTCAACACTTTTTTGCTACAGTGTTACAGGTCTGTGAGATATCACAATAAATTTGAATACAGTTATAAAGTTTTATTGCCCTAACTTAAGCTTCAGTGTATTATGAAACAAACTTTCTGTTTAAACACTGATGACAAAATAGCAAAAGTTATGAAATAAAACATTTAAAAGAGTGTTATAAAATTAGTAACTTGATTTTTAAAAGATCACATATTTAAAACACAATAACATGCAGTTATTGCTGTATGGTACATTCTTTATAACTCATAGTAAAATCAAGTTCTCTAAATTTCCTACAAATATCAAAAAAGTAATACACTGGACAGAAGGGACTTAGTACTTGCACTGTTCCAAATATTACTCAAAGTTTAATTTAGCATACAGTTAAATAACTACTCTACACTGGGTGCAAACAGAAAGTGAACTTCAAATTATTAACTAAAATCTGTTGCACCCATACACACCTCTCTCACCTCATGTATATCAATTCCATGATTTAGAGACCACATTGTCTGAAAATAGTCCTGCATTCGTTGTTTCATTTCCTTTGGAATTTGGTGAAGGGTTAAGAAGTCCTTGAGATCTCTCCATTTGGTTTGATAAAGGGATCTCCGAGAATACATTCGCTGAATGATAGCCGTCACATTTCCAAAAACCACGGCATGCATCAAAGCTGCACAAATGCAAACAATCTATATACTGACCAAAGTAATTAGATTTCAGTATGGTGCTATGTGATTAAGAACTGAATACCTGTCATGTTGAACTTCTGCTTTCTTTCCTGTTGGTTATATGTTTACAATTTATTTCATAATACATGTCTTTTTATAATACTATGGCTCAGCCAACAAGAACTCTGCCATATGAATTCATGCATGCATACTAATGTTTCCTTGAGATCATATGAAAGATAAGTCAGCAACAAATAATGCTTAAAACATGTAAAAGTTATACAGTGCATTCTTGAAGAATTTTGTTGCATGGTAATTAGGCTGTGGTCCAAGACATATTTATATATCTAAGGTTTTGTTTCCTAATGCTTAAGACATAATCAGAGGCTATAAAGACTTGGACAGCAGTTTCAAAATTAAGTTTGCTGAGAATGGACCACAGCATAATGCCCATAAAACAAAATTCACTAAGGATGCTAATGTTAATCAAGATAATTCAACAGAAAAGTGATTTGATTATCTGTGTGTGCATGGTGGTAGTACTCACTGAAACAACAGAAATACGTCCAATAGACATGGGCCCAGAAATGTATAATTCCTGCAAAGAACATATGTTTACAGGACATGTTCAACGTGGTGTTCATTCATAATGCTGCACCTCTGTGCCCTCTGGCGTAGGGAGTGGTGCACGTTTTGAGGTATGCCTGATTGTTGTTGTACCTGATGGCATGCATTGAGGCCATGACCGTGTAGTGTCCACTCAATGTTGATTGGTGTAGCCTAGACCAATTCCTTCATGTGTTTCCATAGCCAAAAGTCTTGGGGATTGAGGTCAGGGGAATGAGCAGACCAAGATGTTGGGCACCACTGACCAATCCAGCAGGCCTGAAATGTCTGTGTCAGATGTTTGTGAACACTGTGACAAAAGTGTGCTTGTGCGCCATCATTTGTATTTGTTGCTGTAATGGCACAGTGTCCAGCAAGGTAGGCAATACATTAATGAGAAAGTCCAGATAATGCGCCCCAGTCAATCTTTGTGGCAGCACGTATGGTCCTATTAATCTGTCGCCAAGTATTCCTGCCCATGCACTGATTGAGAATTGGTGTTGATGCCCTCTTTCCTGTACTGCTTGGGGATTTACATCTGCCCATACATACTGGTTATGGAAATTCACAACACCATCTCTTGTGATCCCGGCCAGATCGGTAAATAAAATCTTGGATGTGAACAGTGGCTCTACAGCATGCTTTTGCAACAGCTACTGACACAACCTCCATTTGCCATGATGGTCCTGTGGCCTTAGGGCTTGAAGAAGCTGTTGATGATACAAGTATAGCAACTGTTCATGAAGTACCCCCAAATATAAGAGTGAGACATGCCTTCTGCTGCAACTAATCAACACATACTGGTCCCAGGGGTTTCTTACATCGTTTGTAGCACATGCTCCTCTATTTCAGATTTTCAGACTGTGTGGGGCCTTCCACTGTCAGTCTTCCAAGGTGCACCAGACACTGGAAATGTCTGCTGAACAGCTCGTCTCAGAGCACACTGTGCTGTGGCTATTTTTAAGTGTAGAGGATAAGGTCTTACAGGCTATGTCCATTTGCTAAACCATAGCAGAATATCATATCCACTATTTCACTTGTCGAGTAGTAGGCTTCCATTGCTGACAAATAGTGGAAGAGAGAAAATGTAAATGTACTACACCATTTGTATGAACAAACGGCACAATAACAGTAAACAAATAAGTGAATCCACATTTGGAAGAAGGTAAAACACCATGATATGTACCCTGGGTTGACAGTACTGTGCAATAAATCACACAAAATTGATGAAGCTCTTCCCATAAACATGTATTTATCTCAGAAAGATAATGTTTCCAGACCCATGTTTATTGGACTTATTTTTCTTGTTTTGATGAGTACTACCAACTTCGAAGTATTCAACACTTTATTTATTTATTAATTTTTTTTTTTGGGGGGGGGGGGGGACCCTGTATAATGATCACTCTGAATGATTACAGAAAGTGGAACAAACTAACAGATTTGCACAAAACTTACTTTCACACATTTTCAAAGGGATCTTCTTCTGATGCATTTGCACAAACCAACTTAGTGGCATCTGCACAGAAAATCTCCTTGGTAATGTTGTCGAGAAGCATATGTTAAACAGTCACGTCCAGTTGATGTAACTTAGGTTGGTTTGGATAATTTCTGTAATTTTCGGTTAATAAAGAAATCACTTGTGGACTATAAGATAGGTAGTGAAGTGTTTCTATTTTCTCTGCATTCACTCCCTTTGAGCAATGGAAGGCACATTCCAATATATCAATCACCAGTTACTATTCAGTACTCTTTAAGTGAGAACGTTTTATTTGTCCATTAGCAGAAAACAAGTGCACACCATTCTGATTCACACTTCTTCACTTTTCTCTTATGAACATCACTGCAGAAATCAACGCACATGATAGCTGCTTTGTCTTTGATCACACTGGCCCGGCCACATTTTACCACTAATCATGGTACTGAATACTGATTTTGTTCCTAATGAGTCTAGTGGACATCATTTTGAATTATTCCCCTAATAAGAGATGAGGTTTATTCCATAATGGATAGTACTGGGTGAGTGGATTATGTCAAATATGTACAAGTTTGTAAAGAAACAAATAAGCTTTTAATATTAAATACAGTCAGTAAAGGTACTTACATGTAATCAACATCTTTAGTGAAAATGAGTCATTAAAATGAAATGTTGCAGTCTCCAAGCCATCAAATAAAATGATTACTTCTTAATAGAAACAGTAAACTTTCCAACCACCAGTGTACAACAAAATATACAGTGCACTGCCAAGCAAAAACTGTGAAGTACTCTGAAGAGAATGATGATTCAAAATAAAACTTCTTGGGTTGAGAAGGTATGTGATGTTATTCCAGTGATTACTAATTTGAGTCAAATTTACAAAGAACTTTGCAATATGAGTACACTTATATAAGTTTGATGCTGCACCCTCTGTGGCTTGAAAGCATGGACTTTTTCAGTTGGGAAGGGCATTATAAAGCCATTGTATACTCTCCTGAGGCAAGTTGACCTATAAGTGTTGTAACTGGTTCTCGATATATTAGAGACTGACACTGTGACAGAGTTGACATCCAAGCTGGTTCCACACATGTTCCATTGGAGACATATCTGGAGATCTTCCTGGCCACAGGCTAGCTCAGCAATAAGTAGATATTTCATAGAGGTGCGTGGACAAGCATTGTCCTGTTGGAAAATGGCTCCATGATACTGTTGCGTGGAAGTAGCACATGAGGATGCAAGAAGGCCATGATACTGTTGTACTGTCAGAGTTTGCCCATTCACTACCAGCCCTGACGTGAAGTCATAGCTTACAGCTTCCCACAATATACCATTAAGAGTAACACCACTGTGCCTGTCTAAAACATTGTATGAATAGGAATTCTACCAAGGTCATCAACATGTTCACTGATAATGGTAATCTGAGGTAGTGCAGAGCAGAAATTCATAGCTGAACAATTTGTGGCACAATTCATGTGTTGTCCTTACTTCCCTGGTCATAGCACCACTCGAAATGCAGCCATTTTTGTCATATAAATAACAGCATCTTACACACGAGATGGTAATTCTCTAGTCTGGCTGCTTTTAGTGCATGACCAATGGTGTGGAATGACACAAAATGCTGCAGGGAGTCCCTTGCTTGTTCTCAGATAGCAGGTGCAGGAACAAAGGAGTTATAATGCGCTTGGTGCACAATATGGGAATTCTACCTTGTGGTGATCAGATGCGTTCATCTGGAATCTTGACAATGAGTATGTCTGCCCTCATGTTTCTATCGAGTCTAACATTGGGTCACTGTCACATCTCAAGGCCCCACGAATCTGGATATTGCATGTTCAACAAACTGTCCAAATAGAGACCCACAATGAGGTTCCTTTCAAACTCAGTCCAGTACACGACATCTCTGTGTCTTTCAATGCAGTCACTCAACATCTGATGCTCTTTACATTCCTTTATACCATACTGGTAACAACACAAAACATGAACAACACTAATACATTATGGTGGTTGTTCTGCCTGTCACACAGAATTGCAACTCTAATCATTTATATATCCACTGATGTGTAAATGTATGAAGTTACAATGACATCTGGTCATGTATTCTGCATGCTTCGCTTCTTTTGTCAGGCAGTGTAGCTATGTATGATTATCCTTGGCATATATTTGCACAAACCATCAATAGCCATTATTTCAAAAGAAACACCTCTAAGAAGATTAAAAAATCAATCAGGTAACTAACGATTGGCAATTCTGCTTTCTATGATTTGATTTCTGACAAAGTATTAAAATCTACCAGTGCTATCGTAAAGCTATTTTTGTAATCAGTCACTGACTCCATGACTGATTTGAACATGATGTAGTAACCCATCTATGACACAAGAGATACTGGTATGCAAACTTCACCAAATTACAAAGTAATTACACTCATTTATTCTTCTTGGGAGTTTAGAAAGTGGCCTATGATAATTTTCTGAGCATAACATGTTAACTGCCCTGATAATTGACTTTTGTAAATAATTCTCCTTAGTTGAAGCCATACAGAACTTCAAAGGTGAAGTTCCTTCAGAACTAAACCAGACATGCTGTTGGTAGATTCTATTTGGGGAAAAAAAGACGTTAATCATATCACTATTGCACAGACGCAGTCTCAACTTCACAACAAAAAGCAGAGAGTCACACTGAATGACTTAATCATCAGGGTGAAACTAATCTCAGAATGGGGAAGATGACATGTAAATTCTGACAATAACTAGTACCAGGTCTGTCATGTTCTTAACCTATGTAAATGATCTTCAAATGAATTTAAAGGAAAATTCAAAACTCTAATATTTGCTGATGAAACAAGCATACTAACCAAGAGTCCAAACTGATAGCTAAACAAACCTTTGACTGGTCCACAGTAAACAGTTTTTCTGTATCTTATAAAGACATATTAAGATATGCTATTTCGAGAAGCAAAAATTATATGTAATACATGTTCCAATGTAAGAACTCTTTTAAACACTAATATATCTGCAGATGCTAAACATGTTATCAGTGATTGTTGCATTTAGTTGACTCTTCATGGTGGCCTAAGAAGGTAAAGGATAGATTGTGAGTACATAAATAATAGATGAAGATTACCTGGAAAGTGTTTCTTTTCTTTATTATTGTCCTTTTCTGGTAAGAACCAACAAAGAATTCATTTGATAATTTCGTGTTCTTTTTATAAACTTTCACGAGAATGCAGTAAGTGTGACTTACTAACCATTTATCCTAATTCAAAAAAATTGTGCTATGGACATCACATTATAAATGTGCATCAAAAGATGTTTTCTTATTAAAAATATACCAATAAAAAGTGCAGTATGTTTCTCAGCATTCATAATAAGGGAAGATGAGTCATTTTTGTACTTGTTTTTAAGCTGCTGTTTTAATTTTTTTCTTCTCAGTTTTATGCCTGTTTGAAAAAATGAATAAAGAAAACAGTAAAGGCAACAGTTTTACACAAGAAATGTTGATGCTTTACTAACTATTACTTGTTTATGTTATTTTTTAAGTAGGCCTATGTTTCATTATGTATGTTCCCTGCCAGTGGTAGGCTAAAAATTATTTAATATTTTCCTCAGAAACACTAAAAAACTCCTAAAATGTAATACTGTGTCTTTAAATGGGTAAGATAATTAGTAATTACAATGCAACAGAGATCTCCTTAACAAGAATTTTAGAGTTTAGTTTAAGAAATTATGACTAGATAAATTTTAAGGGATCAATGATCAATTTAACTAGTTTACAAGGGCCTGATCATATTTAGGAGTTAGTCATTTGTTTATAGTAAATTATCCTTAAGCTTCTAGTTTCCTATGAATGCCAGCACTTCCACAAGTATGTGGCATCGATATAAACATTGACCCGCAAACGAGGACTCTCTCTCCACCTGTGAGTTCTTTGGACGAAATGTTTGAGATGATTCAGCCTGTTTATGTGACTTTGTTGTGACTCGCCGATCATTCAAAGCGCCACCGCACAATTACGCGCATCCTCTACGTGCGGCGCTGTCTGCCAGCCATGCAGCAGCTGCGCCACCTAAGCGGCTAGCCGAGGGAGTATGCTAAGTTCACCCAACCTGGATATGATGTGACGTCATTATGACGTATACACGCTTTAGTCGATTAACGCACCTATCGACTTTTACGAACGTTCGAGATTCTATACTGTCGTCAGCTAGTGGTTTGTTTTGACACGTGCGATTCTGAAAACAGCTCAGTGTGGCAGCGTATATGTCTTTCGCCAAAATAAAAGAGCTGGATATTAATAGAAATATTCCTGACCGTGGCCTTGAAAACACCACGTAAAAAAAGTGAAGTCTTCTTATGTCCCGACCAGATTAGATTGTGTGATTGTTGTATTGAATGCTTACGCCGAAAATAATATTTGTTTATTATCAACATTTTAGTATGGTTTCATACAATTGGTCTTGTCAGTACATATTAGATTGTAGCAGCATACTCTTGCTGACTTTTTTTCTTCATTTATATAGCTGAAAGAAAACTCGTGCAAGTTTGTTAGGTAAGTAATTTATATGTCCATCCCAAGATAGTCTTTTATCGACCATAATTCCACGTAATTTTGCACTCGGACCGCAGAGACAGGTACCTTAGTGTCCAGTAATGACTGGTGTGTAGAATGATTGAATTTCGAACTTAAAAAGAAAAATATGAGGCATTGTTGAAGAAAACTCGTCGACCGGGGTTGAAATACGAGGGGAAGTGGATTTCTCAATGTAATCTTAACCAAAGGTTAGTGTCTAGTACTGATTGACGTATGAAATGATTGAATGCAGTGTCAAAGCATTCCATGGTGGTAAGTTTTTCTCTCATTAGTCTCCCAAATGCTGAACACATAATTAGAGACAAGCAAACGAAAAACAACGCACAGGACACAAACACAGTACAATATACGATTTAAACGCAAGGAACGCAAAACACATTTAAACGAATGGCGCAGAGCACAGCGCTACCCTGTCACAATCTCTCGAAAGTTCACAAAAGTCGAATAGTCGATATACGGTTTCTATCGTTTTCGATGTAGCGTGTATACGTCATAAAGACGTCACATCGTATCCAAGTCCGGTGAACTTAGCATCCTCCCTAGCCGAGCAGCGGCCGCTAGACTGGGACTCAGTGCTCATTCGAATGCTAACGTGTACACATGCCTTGCTTGTCAACTTACTCTGTGACTTATATGTGTTGTGTCGTTCTGAAATATATGTGTTAAACTTGACGTTATAACAGTTGGCGACGAGGATGGGATTTTTCCTTTTCACCGTTGACCCACAGGTTTCTATGGCTACTGTCGAGCAACTATTGTAAAATCTCCTTGAACAGCAAACGCTTCTAACAGCGGCGATTCGCGATTTCGTCACGGCGTCAAATGCAGGGCGTTTCTCGTCGTTGGCTACACCTCCTTTTCCTCCTTACAACGAGACGGCGGAAGACTGGTCTGATTATGGAAAACGTCTTCGACAGCACTTCTTGGCATTTCATGTCACGGACGGACAACCATGTAAATCTCTGTTCCTTTCCTGGATTTCACCTCAAATGTATCGGTTGTTGTTGCAATTGGCTCCTTTGAAGGATCCTGCATCTTTGTCCTTTGCTGAAATGTGCTCACTTCTGTCTTGTCTATTTTCAAAAGCAAACGCATGTGGTAGCCTCTCGTGTTGCCTTTTATCATTGTCAAAAGCAGCCACATCAATCCTATCGCGCTTGAGCTGCTGAACTTCACGGCCTCAGTCGAAAGTGTCAATTTGTTACTGACGTTCACAAAGACTCCTATGCCGATTCCATGGTACGGGATGCTATAGTCCGGTCGGCGCCCGACAAAGAAGTTCGGCAACGGGCCCTTCAGTTGGCAAATCCGACTCTAGATGAAGTTCTCTCCATTGCGCAGTCTTTTGAAATTTCTCGCGCCGCTGGGGCGCAAATAGAGGCGTGGGGTGATGTCGGGGAAATACAACCTCTGTGCACTGTTGACGACGCGTGCGGCGCGTCCCCGCCGGCCGACGTGGCCGCAGTGCGCAGCCTCGGCCTAACCGTAAACAACCCGCTAAGGAACTGCAGCAAAACCCCCGGCAACTTCCTTCATGTCCGCGGTGTTTTACGAAATATTCACGCGAGGATTGTTCCCAACGTTGGGCTGTGTGTCACAATTGCAAAAAGAAAGGTCATGTGTCTTCCGTTTGCAAATCCGACCGCATACATGATGTTCATGAACATGACGCTGATTCTGATTCTGTGTTGTCTGTCAACTGCACTTCTTCCCTTTCAGGGAAGTTATTCCTCACTGTCCAAATCCTTGGTCGAGATGTTCGCATGCTGGTGGATACCAGTTTTGCTGCCACTATAATTAATTCTCAGACGTACCTTCAGTTGGGTTCTCTACTCCTGTCACCTGTCACTCGGCAATTACGGACGTACAATAAACAGAAGATTTCTCTCTTGCGACAGTTTCATGCTGAGATATCTTACAAATCCGTCGTTCGCACTGTTCCCATATTTGTGGTCGACCAGAGCAACGCAGAAAATCTTTTTGATTTCGGTGCCTTTCGCGTTTTTGGGTTCTCCATAGATGACTCTGTCAATATTGTCTCTGATGCTATTCCTTATGCTCAACTGGATTCCTTGTCGACGACATTTTCGTCCCTTTTTTCTCCTGGGCTAGGCCATGCAAACGACTTTGAAGCTCATATCACGCTCAAACCCACTGCTCGGCCTAAGTTTTTTCGGGCTCAGCCCATTCCTGCGGCCCTTCATGATCGGGTAAAACGGGAGTTGGATCGTCTCACTACTTCAGGGGTTTTGCTTCCTGTCACTTCCAGTGAGTGGTCCTCTCCTGTTGTTGTCGTTGCTAAGCCAAATGGTGATATTCGTCTCTGTGCCGATTTCAAAGCCACTGTAAATGCTCAATGCCTCATCAACACTTACCCTATGCCCCGTCCTGAAGAACTGTCCACTAAACTTGCTGGAGGCCAGTATTTTTCTAAAATTGACCTATCAGAAGCTTATCATCAACTTCCTCTCGACCCTGCTTCCTGGCAGTTTCTGGTCCTTAACACGCTTTTTGGCCTCTATCAAACGCTTGCCATTCGGGGTTGCTAGCGCCCCTGCTCTCTTTCAGTGATTCTTGGAACAACTATTGTTCCCTGTCCCTGGGTGTATCAATTACATGGACGACATTGTTGTCACTGGCTCCACCACTGAAGAACATCTTCAAAATCTCTGCACACTTTTTCATGTCTTACAGACTGCCAGTCTTAAGTGTAAACTTCAGAAATCAGAATTTCTTTGGGCATCTATCACATACTTGGGGTTTCAACTCTCTCGGGGTGGTATTCGTCCGCTTCAGCAAACTGTCGCTGCGATCGATGCCCTTCCTCACCCTACATCCGTTAAGGAACTGCAGGCCTTCTTGGGGAAAATAGCATACTATTACAAGTTTTTACCGTCTGCGGCTTCGGTGGCTCAGCTATTGCATCGCCCGTTGCATAAAAACGTGCCTTTTCACTGGTCTGCGTCATGTGATGCGGCTTTCCAGAAATTGAAGACTATGCTGAAACAAGCCCCGTGCCTGGCTACTTATCAACCTGGCCAACATTTTGTTCTTGCCACAGACGCCTCTCAATACGGGGTCGGTGCAGTCCTTGCGCACCGTTTTTCTGACGGTTCAGAACAACCCATTGCTTAGGCCTACAAAACGCTCACGGATGCCCAACAAAAGTATTCTCAAATTGAGAAAGAAGCTTTGGCCATTATTTATGCTCTTCATAAGTTTGGTGTTTTTCTCTATGGCTCAAAATTTCATCTTGTTACGGACCACAAACCACTTGTTTCCTTGTTTCATCCATCAACGTCACTTCCCGACAAGGCTGCACACCGCCTCCAGCATTGGGCTCTTTACTTGTCTCGTTTCAATTGTGGGATTCATTTCCGGCCAACGGCTCAACATGCAAATGCTGATGCTCTGTCTCACCTTCCCATGGGTCCTGATCAGGCATTCGATAGGGACGAACTTTTGTGTTTCCACCTGGATGTTGCCGAGCAGCAGGTTGTGGGCGGGTTCCCCATCACTGGGGACAGGCTGGCGGCTGCTACGGGTTCTGACCCTACCCTCTCCCGGGTTTTACGCTGTATTCAGAAGGGTTGGCCAGATCGCTCGTCCGCTAAGACTTCTGATCCATTGCGGAACTACTACGCTTTGCGCTACTGCCTCACGGCTAGGGATGGTGTTATCCTCCTTTCCACTGACAATGCTTCGCCGCACGTTGTGGTACCTGCGTCTTTGCGTGCTCCGGTCTTGCGCCTCCTTCACCAAGGGCACTGGGGTGTGTCTCGCACAAAATCTCTGGCGCGCCGTCATGTGTACTGGCCTGGCATCGACTCTGAAATAGCACACATGGTCGCTGCCTGCGGCCCTTGTGCATCACAGGCTGCTGCCCCGAAGTCATCTTTGTCACCGTGGCCTTCGCCTGAGAAGCCCTGGGAGCGCATTCATGCTGACTTTGCGGGGCCCTTTTTAGGTACTTATTGGCTCCTCGTAATTGATGCCTACTCTAACTTTCCTTTCATTGTCCATTGCACGTTGCCTACCACCGCGGCAACCACCAGTGCTCTCGCCCGCATTTTTTCTTTGGAAGGCCTCCCCTCTACTCTAGTTACTCACAATGGTCCACAATTTGCCACTTCCGAATTTGCGGATTTTTGTGCTCGTCACGGCGTTATGCATGTCACGGCCCTGCCGTTCCATCCACAATCCAACGGTGAGGCTGAGCGACTAGTCCGCACATTTAAGGCTCAGATGCGGAAACTTCTGACTGCTGCTGATGACGCACTTCTCCAGTTTCTGGCGTCTTACCATTTCACCCCCATGGGCGACCACAGCCCGGCTGAGCTCTTACATGGCTGACAGCCCCACACGCTACTTCATCTTCTGCGGCCTTCCACCTCACGACCGCGGGTGCCTTCACTTGGCCGGTTCACCGCCGACGACCTCGTCTGGGTATGGGGATATGGCAGGCGGCCAAAATGGAGCCCGGGCCGCATCTTACAACGCCGTGGCAGACGCCTGTATGAAATCCAGATGGACATGGGTGTTGCAGTGCGTCATTTGGACCAGCTTCGGCCTCGTGTGCCGGCAACGTCTGTTCCGAATGCCGCTACCCCACCTTCAGCTCTACCTGACGCTCGGGATCTTGGCATCTCTCAATACTCACAACACAGCCCTCTTACTGTCATCGCAATGCCAGCACAAGAACGGACGCCACCAGGAGACGTGCCCATGCAGGAACCGGATGACCATCCTCTGTCAGAGCAAATCTACTCGCCTCCTCCTACAATGGACGCCGACACATCGCCCATGTCTCCTGTCATACCAACTGGACTTGGCGCAATGGGCAGATTGGTGCATGGGCCCCCAGCAGATTCGACCCCTACGTCTCCTGTCATCTCGACCCGTTATCATCGGGGACACTTCCGTCCATACGGGAAGCCTCCTCCTCGAGACTTTACGGGAAGTCAAACAACGCCTATGGACGTTAGCCATCTCCAGGACACCTCCATGAAGACCAGTGCAACAATTTCAAAGGGGGGAAAAGTGTTGTGACTCGCCGATCATTCAAAGCGCCGCCGCACAATTACGTGCGTCCTCTACGTGCGGCACTGTCTGCCAGCCATGCAGCAGCTGCGCCATCTAAGCGGCCAGCCGAGTAGCGGCCACTAGACTGGGACTCAGTGCTCATTCGAATGCTAACGTGTACACATGTCTTCCTTGTCAACTTACTCTGTGACTTATATGTGTTGTGCCATTCTGAAATATATGTGTTAAACATGATGTTATAACAGACTTATTGTGTATACACATGTAGATACTTGTACTTAAATATACATCCGTGTCAAAATATACAGAGGAAGTGTTTGACTTTGGAATAGTAACCCATCACATTCCCACAGTGGTGACTCTATTAGGAATATCAAGTACATTCTGTGTCTCCCACACTGGTTCATTATGTTACAAGTGATTGTTCACCGCCATGACTTCTCCACACAATGCTTTTGTCATGGTCTTGGTAGCCAAACCAACTCTCTGGACATATTCACCATGTCTCCCGTGACTGGATTTTCTCCTGTTGACTACAATCCACGTACTACACCCACGTTACATGAGATGTTCGTCTCACCACAATGGCTGTTTGCTACACCTCCAGACAGAACAATGCACTCAGAACATGTATTGCCAGACTGTGTCCATCACTGTGTGCAGTTCAGGTCAGACGATATTCAGAACAGTGTTTCTTGCAGTCGTAATCTGAACGCAAAGCTTAGGTTGCCTCCACAGCTGAACATTCATTCACGGCATGCTCCTGCGACCATTACTGTGGTGCCATGTGCAACTCTGCCATTACGGCAACGTGTAAGATGTTTCAATCAACCATCTTCCACACCTGTTATGACTCCCCTGATTACTAGCCAAGGACATATCATCACTAATAGTGCACCACGGGCATACCCCAGGACTTCTCTGCATGCTGTTGACCATAATAGTGCAAGTTCAGTTTACAGTCCAGCACCTGCTGCTAGTGTTGTGCAACTGATGGATGTATACCCCCACCCCCATACGGTGACTTATATTACTGCACAAGAAACTCTGCCGCCATTGTGTATCGTATACATTCACAGACTGCCCCCCCCCCCTCTACCACCCCTGCCTGCATGGAGGATTCCGGTTCTTGCCATAAACCCCCACACTGTTATCACAGCACTGGCTGTGCCTGCTGTGATCGCCTTCTACATTTCCTCCAGAGTTGGACATTTCAGCATGACGCCCCTGGCTGGAGTATCAGTTTTGGAGTCCCTGGCTCCTGCTGCCGTTACGCCTGTTCATTCCATGGTACTGACCATGACTGCCGTGATGGCCTTCCATGATGCAACAGGTATGCTCAGTGTTCACACACATGGCAATTGTATTAAACATATTTTTGGACCTATACCACACTCTGCCTTTACGCCCGTTTTCTCCACAGGACTGCCCATGTCTGCCACGCCGGACTGTTGTGCTACCATTCCTTGGCCAGAATGGGATTTCACAGTTCACAAAGACAATTTGGTGTTCCCAGAGGTTCCTAATTCTCCTCCGTCTCCTCACCCTGGGCGCCTAAGGAAGTTACCATGGCTGTCAGAAGACAACCCTGTGTCATGGTTCGCTTTGATAGAGCACATTTTCAAGCTACACCAAATTTCCAAGGAAAACTCCAGGTTCCTGTGCCTCATGACACACCTTCACCACCACTTGGACATGATCTGTGACCTGCTCCTCTCTCTGCCACAAGCTCCAAAGTATGACTTCGAGAAGAGGACAATAATTGAGCGCCTTGCCTGTTCTCCCCACGAGCTCGTCCTAAAAATTATATTTGAAGAACACTTTGGGGACCGGACACCATTGCAACTCTGGCGCTGCCTATGTGTGCTGGTCGATGAGTATACTGTGCCAGATATAATGCTCTTGGTGGTGTGGTCTGCTAAGCTACCCACCGATCTCCAGATATACCTGATACCACATTCCGTTGAGTCAATCAGATCGTGCTTACTGATCGCTGATCAGTTGTACTCTCTCCTGTGACAGCACCAATCTCCATGTTCTCTGCCACAGTTTGGTATGCCTGCACCAGAGATTCGTATGTTTGCCGGTAGGGGCAGGGCCCCCCCCTCCACTGCTCCATCCTCCATGAAATGTGGCAGCCTGCACTCACACTCTGCACTCTCTGAACATTCTGGGATAGCGCACACCCTGTACATGACAGTATACCTACCCAAAGCAATTAATGATGACAATTCGCTCCTCTTGCTAAGTCTCCACCTCCGCCACATCCAGCTCACCCATACTGCTGGTATTACAAGGTCTTCAATGACGCAGCACAGAAATGTAGATCACCTTGCCAGCACCTAAATGCTGTCCGCAGGGCACAGTAGACGCCGAAATCTGCGGGGGACCAGACAGGCATCCCCCTACGCGGCACTCTGTACATTCCCCCATTTTTCCCAACGGCTGATTGTACGTTATAGACATTTCTTCCAGACTCAAATTTTTGGCCAACATGGGTGTGGACGTATCTATAATCCCTACATCGTTGGCTCTGCCCGCATCTTCTCCATCGACTTCACTCCTCTGAGCAATCAACGCTCCAACCTTTAATACTTCGGGCTCAATGAAAGTTAAAAGTTGGTCAGTGCACCCAAACGGCAATCCCGCTCTCACACACGAGACACGCACACCTCCTTGCATGTTGATAAACAACCCCACTCTCCCACGCACCAGCCACGTGACTCTGCCAGCACCTCCGTTTCTCGCGCTCACGCCAGCTTCCACGCGCACTAGTGACAGTCGACGTTCGCCACGCGTTCCTGCTCGCCACTTAGTGCGCTCACTACCTGTCTTCCGGTATTCGCGGACAACAGGCGAGCGAGCCAGACATTCGCATTGCCACTCCCTACACTCTTCAATGGTCATGTTTCGACCCATGGGCTTACTCCCCACACGATGGACATGTTTGTTAACCAGGAACCTCATGTGCCGCATTCACTATTCTCCGTCATGGATGGGACAGTGCATAAGATAGCTACTACTGTCGGCCCTCCTATCCAGCACTAAGTCGGATGCCTCAATTCTATTAAATTATGCATGAGACGACAGCAAATTAATGATCTGTTAGCTGCAGGTATACTACAGCTGATGGACAATAATTGATCGTCCCCTAGTCGATTCGCTACCAAACATGACAGCTCATTTTGTATGTGTGCGGACTACAGGCATTTAAACGCGAGGTCCATAGTAGATAATTACCCAGTGCCGAACATTAACGACCTCACCCACATGTGATCGTGTGCCTTCATCTCCAGTTTAATTGACTGTAAACGCGCCTACTATCAGATTCCCATGGCAACGGAGGATATACCCAAGACTGCAATTATCACAAAGACTTCTGGTACAAAAAGTCACCCTCATTCTGCCAACGGCCTTGTCAAAGAGAGCGGATGAGCGGACAGAGGAACAGGGCACTCTCTTGTCCTAGGGATGGGAAACTGCCGCTAAAGGTGGAATAATCAGCAACGATCAACGCCATGAGGATGCAGAAGACAATGGAAACCACTGCATTAAAGAACATAACATGTATCCACAGGCCATGATGATGATCTCTCCATGATGATTCCGGAACAGTCCCCCTTTCAGATCTCCAGGAGCGAACTGCCAACGGGGAGGTTACCATGAGAAAAAGATTGACTAATCAACGGAAGGATAACGTTGGGGCGTGGAATATCAGAAGCTTGAATGTGGTAGATAAATTAGAAAATTTGAAAATGGAAATGCAATGGCTCAATCTAGATATAGTAGGGGTCAGTGAAGTGAAGTGGAAAGAAGACAAGGATTTCTGGTCAGATGAATATAGGGTAATATCAACAGCAGTAGACATTGGTGTAACAGGAGTAGGATTCGTTATGAATAGGAAGTTAGGGCAGAGAGTGTGTTTCTGTGAACAGTTTCTGTGACAGGGTCGTTCTTATCAGAAACAACAGCAAACCAACACCGACAACGGTAGTTCAGTTATACATGCCGACGTCGCAAGCTGAAGATGAAGAGACGGAAAAGGTGTATGAGGACACTGAAAGAGTAATACAGTATGTAAAGGGGGATGAACATCTAATAGTCACGGCGGACTGGAATGCAGTTGTAGGGGAAGGAGTAGAAGAAAAGGTTACAGGAGAATATGGGCTTGGGACAAGGAATTCGAGAAGCGAAAGAATAATTGAATTCTGTAACAAGTTTCAGCTAGTAATAGCGAATACCCTGTTCGAGAATTACAAGAGGAGGAGATATATTTGGAAAAGGCCAGGCGATAAGAGAAGATTTCACTTAGATTACGTCATGGTCAGACAGAGATTCCGAAATCAGATACTGGATTGTAAGGCGTACTCAGGAGCAGATATACACTCAGATCATAGTAAACTAGTGATGAAGAGTAGGCTGAAGTTTAAGACATTAGTCAGGAAGAATCAATATGCACAGAAGTGGGATACGGAACTACTAAGGAATGAGATACGCTTGAAGTTCTCTAAGGCTTTAGATACAGCAATAAGGAATAGCTTAGTAGGCAGTACAGTTTAAGAGGAATGGACACCTCTAAAAAGGGCCATCACAGAAGTTGGGAAGGAAAACATAGGCGCAATGAAGGTAGCTGCGAAGAAACCATGGGTAACAGAACAAATACTTCAGTTGATTGACGAAAGGAGGCAGTACAAAAATGTTCCGGGAACATCAGGAATACAGAAATACAAGACGCTGAGGAATGAAATAAATAGGAAGCGCAGGGAAGCTAAGACGAAATGGCTGCAGAAGAAATGTGAAGACATCGAAAAAGTAATGATTGTCGGAAGGACAGACTCAGCATACAGCAAAGCCAAAAAACTTTCAGTGACATTAAAAGCAAGGGTGGTCACATTAAGAGTGTAATGGGAATTCCACTGTTAAATTCAGAGGAGAGTGCGGTTAGGTGGAAAGAATACACTGAAAGCCTATACACTGAAAGTCTATTCGCGCTGGTATGTAGAATGTATGAGTCTGGCGACATACCAGCTGACTTTCGGAAAAGCATCATCCACACAATTCTGGAGGCGCAAGAGCTGACGAGTGCGAGAATTATCGCACAATCAACTTAAGAACTCATCCATCAAAGTTGCTTACAAGAATATTATACAGAAGAATGGAAAAGAAAATTGAGGATGCGCTAGATGGCGATCAGTTTGGCGTTAAGCAGTCGGCACACGGACCGTGCTGTCGAACGTTAACGTTGAGCGTGCCAAGTTCAACGTGCTGCTGAACGCTCAGGAACGATGCGACTTGTGCATACGGTACCTGGGCCCCAACGTGGTATACGCAATCGCAACGCACTCCAGCGGCAGTTGAGGGATGTTTCTAGTTCGTAAATCACACTGTTTACTCAACGGGCGCGCGTAAAATTCCCACGTTAGCTCTATTAAAACGCACATTTCTTCTATCGTCCACGAAGAGGAAAGTATCATGTCCAATGAATAAGGACACAGGCTTATAAAAGTTCCATTACAAATAGTGCGTTACAAATTTGGAGTACTTCTCCGCATTAGATAAACATTATTTCATCATTTCCACATTTTAGTAAAACCCCAAGGTCAGTCTTACTTGATCACTGTTCCTACCCAGTAACAGAATCTTTGCAACATGTGAATTACGAAGCGTAAATGAACAAGGAGCAAAATATCTTTATACAAGTAGCGCAAGCTGTCCTTTAGATTAAGCCAATCGAACAAAGTCACCCCTCAAAAAAAGGTGAAATTGTATTTACATAACATCAAATATTATTGTCTATACTTATATTAAACTAATAATAAAGTATCAGAACCTAATAAAAACGCGAATCTTATGGAAAAAAAAATTGGTTGTATCAGGACGCGAACCACTGCCTAACAAAAAAACTCAAATGGGACGTCGACGCTGTTCATTATGCTAAACCGACATGACAGCTTATGTATCTAATCATAGTATATTACCATTTGCTAAAAACCTTAATCGTAGATATGTTGCTATCTGAAACTTGATTATAGGAAATTGTACCAAGAACAATGCCTTCAAATAGCCTACTCTCATGATACGCAAGTTACAATAATTATTTTGCCACGAATATGATGTTTCTCATTATTTTATTGGAACGAATCACACAGTTAACAACGGGTTTTGCAGTGATTCTCAATTTGGTGGTGCTCGGAACGGCATATATACATATAGGCTTGAAATGAATGCCAATATGGCGCCTCACAACTCTGTACTGAAGGGAGACGGCGTGCTTGTGACGTAGGCGGCGTTGTGCGATCTGATTGGTCAACGCTCAGACGCACGCTCAGAGTATCTGACATACCAGATACTGCTCTGCACGTTCGGAAAGACTCCCGAGCGTGCTATTCCATGCTGTAACGTCAGAAACTCGGCGCGCTCAATGCTCAACGTTCGGATGCACGGTCCGTGTGCCGACGGCTTTAGGAAAAGTAAAGGCACGAGAGAGACAATTCTGACGTTGCAGTTAATAATGGAAGCAAGACTAAAGAAAAATCAAGACACGTTCATAGGATTTGTCGACCAGGAAAAACCGTTTGACAATGTAAAATTGTCCAAGACGTTCGAAACCCTGAAAATAGTAGGGGTAAGCTATAGAGGAGATGGGTCTTATACAATATGCACAACAGCCAAGAGGAATAATAAGAGTGGACGACCAAGAACGAAGCGCTCGTATTAAAACGGGTGTAAGCCAAGGATGTAGCATTTCGCCCCTACTGTTCAATCTGTACATAGAGGAAGCAATAATGGAAATAAAAGAAAGGTTCAGGAGTGGAATTAAAATTCAAGATGAAAGGATATCAATGATACAATTTGCTGTTGTCATTGCTATCCTGAGTGAAAGTGAAGAGGAATTAAGTGAGCTAATGCGTACAGAGTGTGGATTGAGAGTAAATCGAAGGAAGACAAAGGTAATGAGAAATAACAGAAATGTGAACAGCAAGAAACTTAACGTCAGGATTGATGGTCCAAAGTAGATGAAGTTAAGGAATTCTGCTACCTAGGCAGTAAAATAACCAATGACGGACTGAGCAAGGAGGACATCAAAAGCAGACTAGCTATAGCAGAAAAGGCATTCCTGGCCAAGAGAAGTCTACTAATATCAAATATCGGCCTTAATTTGAGGAAGAAATTTCTGAGAATGTTCGACAGGAGTACAGCATTCTATGTTAGTGAAACATTTACAGTGGGAAAACCGAAACAGAAGAGAATCGAAGCATTTGAGATGTGGTGCTACAAACGAATGTTGAAAATTATGTGCACTGTTAAGGTAAGGAATGAGGAGAAGAAAGGACTATCTGGAAAACACTGATAAAGAGAAGGGACAGGATGATAGGACATCTGTTATGACATGAGGGAATGACTTCCATGGTACTAGAGGGACCTGTAGAGGGCAAAAACTGTAGAGGAAGACAGAGATTGGAATACATCCAGGAAATAATTGAGGAAGTAGGTTGCAAGTGCTACACTGAGATGAAAAAGTTAGCACAGGAGAGGAATTAGTGGCGGGCCGCATCAAACCAGTCACAAAACTGACAAAAAAAAAAAAAAAGAAACTTTGTTCCAGTACCGAGTTTTGTTTCGTGTACCTGGACGACATACTCGTTTTCAGTAAGACAGCCGAGATCCGAGGAGCACGAGCATCACTTATCCACGGTACTGAAGATCTTAGAATCGAACGGTGCAGGAGTTAACAAAGATAAGTAACAAGTACGGCAGACGTCTGTGACCTTTTTCGGCTACACAATATCTGTCGGCAGTATACAATCCCAGAAGCTCGTGTGCCGACCATCTTGTCTATGTCACTCCCTTCTATTTACAAAGAACAGCGCCGATTCCTCTGCGATTCTACGAGGCTGTTAAGCATTTCCGCCCTGATGTTTATGCACGCACCTTCTATATCCTCACGGACCACAAACCACTCGCGGATGCCTCCCGAAACCTTCCGAAGGACCCGCCCCTTCGTTGTTTCCGTCATTTTGACTTTGTGTCTCCGTTTATGACAGACGTCTGCTATATCAAGGGCGCGGATAATATCGTTGCCGATTTTTTCTCACCCATCAATGTAGTATCCAACACCATCGACTTGTCTAATCTAGCTACTCTTCACGACCGGTGTCACCAGCTGCCTCACACCAGCAGCTTTCGATGCCTTACACAACCTTGCACACCCGGGCATTCGTGCCTCTACCCGGATCATTACCGAGGTCTTTATCTGGAAAGATATCAAAAGAGATTGTATCCCTTGCCAGCGCAACAAAGTCGGCCGCCATACATTCCCCCGCTGGGTAAATTTCGCATTGCTCCAGGACGTTTCAGGCACGTCCGTATCGATCTCATCGGCCCCCTTCCGCCATCGGAAGGTTGTAGATACGTCCTGTCTTCTATTGATCGCTTGTCCCGATGGGTGGAAGCTATACCTTTGCCAAACATCACGCCCGAGACGGTTGCCAAATGTTTCGTCTGCTCTTGGATCGCCCAGTTCGGCTGCTCTGCCACAATCACACTCAGCCAAGGCCGGCAGTTCGAGTCGACCCTGATCGCTTTGCTGTGTTGCGTGTGCGGTACCCACCTCGTACCACCTGCAGAGCAACGGTTATGTGGAACGGTGCCACCGTACTTTAAAGACCAACCTCATTTGCCATAACTGCCTTTGGTCGGAAGCTCTATCTTGGGTTCTTTTAGGGATGAGATCAACGCACAAACCAGACATCCTGGGCACCATTTCAGAGGTGGTTTACAGGGAGAGCCCCGTGCTTCCAGGTGAACTAGTCCAGTCCACGGCTCAGGAGGATTGCCCCTTCTCAGACTTCATTTGCCGCTTGCGACGGCATTTAAAGAACATTCACCTCTATGCACCGGTTAGCCATACCCTGCTGGTCTCGTACGTGCCCGCTCCTCTTCGAGTCTGTTCCCACGTTATATTACGGGATGACACCATACACCAACCCTTTTAGACCCCCTACCAGGGTCCCTTCAAGGTTTTGCAACGTGAGGATTCAACATGTGACATTCTCGTCAAGGGCACCCCACAGTCAGTTTCACTGCATCGGGTCAAACCTGCATTTGTGGACTCCGATTCTCTGGCATCAGGCTCTCCCAACACGGCTGAATACCTAGGCCCCTCCCATGTTTCGGACTCCTTGAGTGATAAGGCACAAGTCACTCGGGCCCATGGCCCCTAGTGACCTCCTTTTGCTGATTTTTCAGACAATTCACGTGACTCTTCGTTCGTGGATTTTCCAACCCACGCCACACCGCTGAGCTCAACCCTCCCACGTTCGCGTTTCACGCCTCAGTTTCGCCACACCGCGTGGAAGACGTCTCGCTGGTAGTAGATAACGGCCACGTCCTCGTCCTTCTGATGGGCTCGAATCCTCCATTATCAGACGAGCGCCTGGAAGTGCAGTACTACAGTGTTTCGCCCTCCCTCAGCACTGCGACCCCGCCCTCGGCGAGACTCGAATCGTATTCCCCACTTCAGTTCTTCTCCACATTTCGGTCCACCGGCTTTCTCTCGATCCGGCCGTCGTCTCGGCCGACCACGCCATCTGCAGGACTTCGTGATGGACCTACCACTTCGTGTTCCACCACCGACTTCATCGTCGGACGACGTGGATGTTCCAGTCATCCAGCTCCCAGACCACAGCACGTCCCTGATTACGACGCAGACTTAACGCCCCCCAGGACTTTATTGCTTCCCCTACTTATACCTCCCGAGGAGATCACGAAAGTAAAATTAGAGAGTTTCAAGCGCGCACGGAGGCTTTCCGGCAATTGTTCTTCCGCGAACCATACGCGAC
Source organism: Schistocerca serialis cubense (assembly GCF_023864345.2). Classification (NCBI taxonomy): domain Eukaryota; kingdom Metazoa; phylum Arthropoda; class Insecta; order Orthoptera; family Acrididae; genus Schistocerca; species Schistocerca serialis. The sequence goes on from NC_064638.1 coordinate 496,122,051, forward strand.
TGGAACAGGAAAGGGAGGTGATGACAGTGGCACGTAAAGTGCCCTCCGCCACACACCGTTGGGTGGCTTGCGGAGTATAAATGTAGATGTAGACTAATCACAAGTACTCCGTACATGGTGGTGGGTGAGTGGTGGTGGTGGGGGGGGGGGGGGGGGGTGGGTGGCTGTGCGGTGTCGATATAAACATCGACCCACAAACGAGGACTCTCTTTCCGCTCGCGAGTTCTTTGGACAAAAAGTTTCAGTCTGTTTATGTGACTTCTTGTATATACACGTGTAAATGTTTGTGCTAAAATATACATCGATATCGAAATATGAAATGGAAGTGTTTGATTTCGGGACAGTAACCCATCACACCCCCCAAGTATAACACCCACATAATCTCCTGATATTTCTTTGCAATCTGGTTCGGTATCAATGTTGGATTCATAAAAGTTACCAAAATGAATGAATTACAAACTGTTGTTAAAGACCTCTCATCAGTTCGGTATGGCATGATTTTATTTTCAAAATGCCAACACATTCACACAGTTTTGTTGTCTTTTTAAAAATAGATTTCGCTTTGAAAAGATCAAAAACTGATTATATTATGTCATGGACTTTTAATCTGTTATTGGTGCTGTTAAACTGAAGGATGCTCGTGGCGTACCTGCTACAAATACCGGTAACTGAGAACTTTTTACGATTACACTGGGTACGCCCTAGCCGTCAGTAGGACTAGCAGCTTTGATCGGAAATTTAATTACATTTCTTAAACTGACATTGATTTAGTTATGAGGTTTATTATGAAATAAACGAGGTGAAATAGTTACATGCTTCTCACCACAAGAAATTTATGGATATCACTTATAAATCGCAGACAATACCTCTATGGTTTCGTATGAATAGAGTCCGAGGAAATCAATTGATGGGATTGTTTCCACGAGTTTTACCAGACAAGCAGTGGGCCTATACGATGGGGTAGCTATGATATGAAGCAGGAGGGAAAGAAAAACTGATAGGAGGAGGAAACGAAAAAGTGATAGAATACAGGTTCTTCTCAAATTTAGATTACCACTCTTTCCAGCGTATTCTTATGGTTTAGGTCGGAAGATTTAAACTCGACTTTAGGAATAAATATCTGCCTATTGTCGAAGCATTGTTGACCAGACATCAGTGTGCATCATTGCGTGACTACTAATAATGCTTTTATATTATGTTGACAAGATGGCAAAACCACGAATAATGCAAATGGACAGACACAAGACCCAATCTGATGAATATTTTCGATTCTTGCCAAAATTTTGACGCTCCCTACATTTTGGCGTCCAAGGCGACAGCCCTGCAGTTTGCCTGCGTGGTAGAGCCATTCTTGTAATGTATAAAAACGACCACAAGTATTAATGCAAGCATGATAAGTGATCATGATCAAGCAATTTATGCAAGCATGCACAAATCTCTTTCGCCACCATAGCCGAAGAAATAGCACTTTGTTTTTCGAATATAATATGACAATGCACCGTCTGATGAGACTCGGATATATTTCCGCAAGGGCGGAGATGCAGTATGAGTTTTTTTTTAATCGGTCAGGGGTCTCACAAATTGCTAGAAATAATGGTCCGTAATCGTACTACATCTCATATTTAACACTGCCCAGCTTAATGGGAAATATTGTGGCTTCGAAAATCGTTTTGAAAAGTGTTTTATTGCGAGTTTTTCCCATACAGTAGAAATATATCTGGAGTGAGCATTGCATTCTGCGCACATTCTCACATTAAGCTGGAATTGTCAGCATTTCAAATGGTTGCATTCATACAGGTCATTAACGAACCCTCACGTCAGGTTACGTCACGGCAGATTTTCGCCTCGCTTACTTGTGTTGTGATAGTCGGTTATGTGCTTTTGTGACCTCATAATATTTATTTTTATTATTATGCTTTGTTGTTGGGGAAAACAGCATCTGTTCCAAGAAGATTTGGATATATTTTCCACTGAATGGTCTTACACAAGTGAGCTCTGATATCTGAAATCAAAAAAATTATTTAGGTTTTACAATAATAGAACAGATCTGACACTCACAATGTACATAAAAAGAACATAAGTAGACGAAGCAATTTCCATTATATAATGTTTTATGTGAAAGGGTCAGCCTTAATGAAAGAGAAAAAGACAGTTATTTATGGCATTATTAGCTACGCAAGGAAAAAAATGGACAAGGTAAACAGGCTCCATTTATTCCTGTATAGCAATTTTTTGACGTGTTTGTATGTACATACTGCCCCTAGAAAATACATGTCGATGTTTTGAAATATTATTTCACTTCTTAGTACTTTACCAAACGAAACTGATAAAGAGCCTACGTTATGAGGTGTGCTTTGGCCATTAATAAACTTTGAACCTTTGTCGCCTCGATTCCGATACTATACTCTGATGTTTTGTATCACAGATGGTAAGTCATAACCTTGCTGTTGCTTTTTGTTACTGGGTTAAGCGAACATGACGGACAATGTGATTACATGCTGACATGACGGTTCCGTGATGCCCGTTCATTTTATTCATCAAAACTATGGACCCAGGTTATTCCAAACATAGAACGCAAATTTCTATGGTGTCAACTAAACGGCTATACCAAATCCATAGTACTTACGGTCGAAATCTATCTGTATTAGCGATATGCCGACATTCAAATATATAGGATACTTTATGGATAAACCTACGTTGTCCCGAGATCAAGTGATCACGGTGGCAATGTACACTACTGGCCATTAAAATTGCTACACCACGAAGATGACGTGCTACAGACGCGAAATTTAACCGACAGGAAGAAGATGCTGTGATATGCAAATGATTAGCTTCTCAGAGCATTCACACAAGGCTGGCACAGGTGACGACAGCTACAACGTGCTGACATGAGGAAAGTTTCCAACCGATTTCACATACACAAAAAGCAGTTGACTGGCGTTGCCTGGTGAAACGTTGTTGTGATGCCTCGTGTAAGGAGGAGAAATGCATACCATCACGTTTACGACTTTGATAAAGATCGGATTGTAGCCTATTGCGATTGCGGTTTATCGTATCCGACATTGCAGATCGCGTTGGTCGAGATCCAATGACTATTAGCAGAATATGGAATCAGTGAGTTCGGGAGGGTAATACAGAACGCCGTGCTGGATCCCAACGGCCTCGTATCACTAGCAGTCGAGATGATAGGCATCTTATCCGCATGGCAGTAACGGATCGTGCAGCCACATTTAGATCCCTGAGTCAACAGATGGGGACGTTTGCAAGACAACAACCATCTGCACGAACAGTTCGACGACGTTTGCAGCAGCATGGACTATCAGCTCGGAGACCATGGTTGCGGTTACCCTTGACGCTGCATCACAGACAGGAGCGCCTGCGATGGTGTACTCAACGACGAACCTGGGTGCACGAATGGCAAAACGTCATTTTTTCGGATGAATCCAGGTTCTGTTTACAGTGTCATGATGGTCGCATCCGTGTTTAGCGACATCACGGTGAACGCACATTGGAAGTGTGTATTCGTCATCGCCATACTGACGTATCACCTGGCGTTATGGTATGGGATGCGATTGGTTACACGTCTCGGTCACCTCTTGTTTGCGTTGATGGCACTTTGAACAGTGGACGTTACATTTCAGGTGCGTTACGACCCGTGGCTATACCCTTCATTCGATACCTGCGAAACCCTACATTTCAGCAGGATAATGCACGACCGCATATTGCAGGTCCTGTACGGGCCTTTCTGGATACAGAAAATGTTCGACTGCTGCCATGGCCAGTACAATCTCCAGATCTTTCACCAATTGAAAACGTCTGGTCAATGGTGGCCGAGCAACTGGCTCGTCACAATACGCCAGACACTTCTCTCGATGAACTGTGGTATCGTGTTGAAGCTGCATGGGTAGCTGTACCTGTAAACGCCATCCAAGCTCCGTTTGACTCAATGTCCAGGCGTATCAAGGCCGTTATTACGGCCAGAGGTTGTTCTTCTGGGTACTGATTTCTCAGGATCTATGCCCCCAAATTGCGTGAAAATGTAATCACATATCAGTTCTAGTATAATATATTTGTCCAATGAATACCCGTTTATCATCTGCATTTCTTCTTGGTGCAGAAATTTTAATGGCCAGTAGTGTATATTGACAACAGAAAATCAATCCTTCTCGTGTGAATGCTCACTCCAGAGATATTTCTACTCTATGGGTTTTTCGCGGGAAACTGCGTCATTGTCTCAGCGCAGTGACGGTTTGAAACTGTCTAGCAGTGAAGGTATATAAGAAGCCTTACGGAACACCCGCCCCCCCCCCCCCCCCCTCCTCCTTCCCCGTTCCCCATTCCCAGCCCCTCCAATCTTTGTTCCGTCGCTTCCTCCAACAACCGTTACTGAGCTGCAGTAAGGGACCTGACGCACGAATTTCGACGTCAGTTCCCAGTATAGCACAAATATGGCGGTAGTACGCCTGCCCGATGCTGGACTCCAGTTCTTACGAGAACGCTGTCTAACAGAATACCCCCGATCACATCCGGTGTCCCGAGATATGCGGATACGGAAACTTGCGGGCATTTGAGATTTGTCGATAACGGACATCGGTAGCACATGCTGGTAGTGTTGTTGACGCAATACTCAGAAACTTGTGAACTTGCTCCCACGTGATCAACACGGGTACGTACTACGCGCTGATTAGTTGTTTGCACGGTTGCCCATTCAATTATAAAAGGTTACACGTCTCAAAGGAACCTTGTCATCAGGTTAGAAGATCCCAGTCACAAACGGGTGTGGTTAGCACTGACAGCGGGACAGCGATTAATATCTTGATTCATCAACCTTTTAATTTATTCTTTACGCAGCCCACAAACTTCCATAGATATGAAGTTGGACCACAGAATAGATAGAACTGATAAAAGATTACAAAGTGCTAGCAACATTGGGTCCTGGAAAAGAAGACAGTCCATTCCAGGAGCTCGTTATTGCCTTATTATAAAGTTTTATTTATTTTTTGACACAACCTCTTTTCTATGACACAGTCATAATCGATCCCGACCGACAACGGCCATCTTCAGATTCTACGGACGGCTCTTGGTGAACTTCATGTGATGTCAAACTGGACTTAAATCTATTCACAAGTAACGCATTAATAATATTAGAAAGCCATCTGTGTCTACATCTATATTCTGCAAACCACTTGTGAAGTGCCTGAGAAAGTGTACATGCGACTGTACCAGTTATCAGGGTTTTTTCCATTCCATTCATGTATGAATGGCAGGAAGAATGATTATTTAAATGCCTCCGTACATTCTTATTAACCTAATCTTATCATCGCGATCCCTACGAGGATTATAGTATACCCCTAAAGTCATCTTTTAAAATTGTTCTTGAAACTTAATACATAGGCTTTCTCGGGATTATTTGCATCTATCCAATAGTCTGCCAGTACAGTTTCTTCAGCATCTCTGTTACGCTTTCTCACAAACTGAACAAACATGTGACTATTCGTACTGTCATTCTCTGTATACATTCATTATACCCTGTTAACCCTATCTGGTACAGGCCTCATACACTTGAACAATATTCTAGGATGGGCTGTATGAGTGATTTACTAACAATCTCCTTAGTAGACTGATTACATTGTCCCGTTATTCTATCAGTAAAGCGAAGTCTTTGCATGAATGTACAGATTTCAGAAGTCTGAGATTATTATTAACATTGTCTCCAATGTCATTAATAGGCTATGTAACATGAATAACAAGAGTCCCTGCACACTTCCCTGGGGTACACAAAGTTATCTCTACATCTTTTGATGATTCCCCATGCAAGATAGCTTGCTGTATCAACCCTACCAAGAAATCCTCAGCCCAGCTACAAATTTCTCTTGATACCCCATACGTTTGTTCTTTTGATAATAAGTGTAGATGTACTGCTGAATCAAATGGGTTTTGAAAATCAAGGAATACTGCGTCTGCCTGAGTGATTTGATCCATAGCTTTCAGTATGTCACGTGAGAAAAGTGTAACTTGGTTTACACATGATCGGTGTTTTAGGAATGCATGCTGGGTGACATGGAGGTCATTCTGTTCAAGATGTATCATTATGTTTGAGCTCAGAATATGTTCTAAGATTCTACAACGATTCGATGTCAGGATACTGGACTATTTTTTTGTAAATCACTTCTACGAGCGTTCTTGTAAACAGGCGTGCCCTGTGCTTTCTTCCAAATACTGGGTCCGGTTTCTTGTTTGATGGATCTATGGGAGATTATAATTAAAAGACTGTCTAACCTAGTCGCAAATGCAACTACAAAAAAATGCGTGTTTTGTTTTTTCACCAGACGCGTTCCGCTTTATTGACGTAGTCTGTGGTCTGTAATTAAGTTATTTACTTATACATTTTGATTTGTTTTAAGATCGAGAACAGTTCGTAAACAATATGTTCGTTTTTACTTATGGTGATTTCCTCTTGATTTTCGCCTACATCGGAAAATGCCGTCTTTTAGCACATCGTTGATGTTTTCTTCTTTAGGCACTGATCGTTGTAGTCTGCTTTTAGTTGCTCGACAGAAGTATGCATTTCTTATGTTTTACCCAGCACACTTTTCCGCACGCCACAGTTTTATGTTTGTTTTTATACTTCTAAGTAAGTACTGCGGTTCGTGTTTTGTAGCATTGCCAACATAACATTGCCATTTGCTTGTCTTTGACCTACACATTTTTTAGCTTATTTGTTTTTATGTGTGTAATTCGAGTTAATTACGTTGCTGTGTATTTATATGCTATGTAAGAGTAGTGAACGAATAGTGATGTACTTTTTTTGCGGGGGAGGGAGAAGCTATGATGAGTGGACATAAGTGTTTAGTAGTGTGATGGAGTGTGAGTTGTAGGAGAAGGTGAGGAGCAAGAAGTCGTCAGTTATTTTAATGAGAGTCTGGTTTCCAATGTTTATTTGGTCACTGAGTAAGTGTTTGTTTTCTGTTAATACTTCTTGTATGTGGACATTTCCTTAGAAAGGGAGGAGGTGTCTCTTTTACCGATGCTTCAGTATTACTTCGTCATTGGTGTTCTTGTTTTACATGATCTGCAAATGTTGAATGTTTTGTACCGTATTTAAATGCTCTGTCGTGTTCTTCCTATCTTGTATCGAATGTCCTGCCAGACCTTCCAATGTATATCTTTTCAGAATCTCTGGAACTGAGCTGATAGACAACAAATTGTTGGTATGTGTCTCGTTTTGATTTCAGTTTTGGAATGTGCTTTTGTATTGGGTTATTTGTTTTGTAAGCAATGTTTGTTTGGTGATTCAAAACGTAACTGGACTATTTTTAGCTATACACTATACATCAAATATTGAAATAGCCTTGTTTTGGAATATGTTACATATTTTATATGTGAGTTTGTTGTGGTAGGCCATTGCATGCCATTTTTTGTAGTAGGGCGGCTTGTATGTATTGGTGTGGTATCTGTTCCACTCATCTTCTCAGAGGTATGAAAATTTTACTGCGACTGTCGTCCTGGGTTTTCCTTTGTGAAGGAGCATTTGAGAACTAAGGTAAGCATTTTCGATTTTGCTTTGAAACCTGCAGTTTCAGTTCCTGGCTCGTCCGTGAGTGTCTGGACAATAACTGTGGCGTCACTAACAGCCTTTACAAATGACCAGAATTTCTTTGGGTTTTGTGAAAGATCGTTTGACTAAATACTGCTACAGTAATAACTGAAGGCTTCACGCGTTGCTCTCTTTACAGCCAAACGTGTTTCATTCAGCATCTGTCTGTCTATAGCCCTATGCTTTGTTTTGCACCAATTATGCAGTTGTTTCTGTTTCTTTAAAAGTTTCTTTACAGTGAACTTATGCCATTGAGGTTCCATCTCATTATTAACTGTTCTGCTGGGTACATAATTATCCAGTGCATTGTGAACTGTTCTTTTACATTCGATGCACAACTCCTCTACATGATCCTGTCCTTTGCTAAAAGTTTCAAGTTCCTTATTGACACATACATATTGCTTTTTAATCTGGTTTATTGAACGTATACAAGGTGTTTCAGAATTGGCGGTCAATAACTCATACATGGAAATTACAGGGCAAGAGTCGCTAAAAAGATACAACAAACATAGGTCGGCCGATCGTCCGTTGCCGAGGTATCACATTAATTCGAGTTGGGGACCAGCTGTAAAGGCCTCTGGATACCGCGGTATTTACATTGGTATTTCAAGGTCTGGGATTGAATATCTGTTTACGCTTGCGCAACTATTTCCCTTTCCCCCTCCGTTCACTATGCCGGCCGGCCGGGGTGGCCGAGCGGTTCTAGGCGCTACAGTCTGGAACCGCGCGACCGCTGCCTCGGGCATGGATGTGTGTGATGTCCTTAGGTTAGTTAGGTTTAAGTAGTTCTAAGTTCTAGGGGATTGATGACGTCAGAAGTTAAGTCCCATAGTGCCCGAGGCAGGATTCGAACCTGCGACCGTAGCGGTCACGCGTTTCCAGACTGCAGCGCCTAGAACCGCACGGCCACTTCGGCCGGCACACTGGATAGGTAGAGGAGGGCCTGTGTCATGAGCTCCAAGATCTCTGGATTTAAATCCCAAGGATTCCTGTGTGTGAGATCATGTCAAAAGTCTGGTCTCCGCTACCGAGGTCAACAATCTTGAGGAATTACGCTTGCGGATTGAAGCAGCCTTCCAGCATTTACAGAATTCCCCAGGACTGCCGAAGAGAATTCGCAACTCATTTCAGAGACAAGTTCAGCATTGTATTCAGACGCATGGTCATTTCGAACACCTACGTTAACGTTTAGAGATGCTGTGTGCTCCTACATACTGATGAACCGCCACAGACAACATAAAATCTGATTTGCGGTTCCATGTTTATTCTAGCGTTTTAGCTACTTTTGGCCTGTACTTTTCATATGTGAACTACTGACGATCACTTCTGAAACACTTTATATATGTTTCTACTGGTTTCAATTGCCATTCGTATTTTGGTAATCGTTGTTGCCACAACTGTGCCTTGATTACTGGTATCATGATATCCGTTTCAATGTAGACATTCTCAAAGAGGTCAGATCTATTTGTCGTCATTAGATCTAATATTGAGAAAAAATGCCGCACCTGGCGGTCAGCACGCGATTCCTCATTCCAGTTCAAGACAAAAGTTGTGCCATTGGGTTTAACACAAACACGATAAAAAAATGGCTCTGTCAGCGCTGTGCGTGGAGCGTGGTCAAGAAAAGGTACAACGAACGCTACACTCTACCGGGGCTGTCCCATTAGCTCAGTGAGGCGACCCAACGCCATGGGTAACAGAGGTCTACATCTGACGTTTCCGCTTGAATTGCTCGGTGGATATAGTTCCGCGTTAAGTCCTGCAGATGTCAATACAGCCCCTTTGGACTGAGGGGGCAACCGCACACTACTTCCATGACACTTGTTCGAGCGTCGCACGCTCGTATAGGCCGGTCGTCTACTATAGTTACCCGAGCATCGCTCAATAGCGCACTGTCGGATCACGGCGCGTGAACTTGAGATGAAGGAGTGCGATAGGGAAACATGGTTCGAAATAATATATCCTAACTGCGAAAGATGGCAATTGTAACAATGTTTTGGAGAGATTTTCATTAGTGACAAATGAGGATGTCGGCTACATATACTGCAGCAAGTGCTCTGCTCTCCAGTCTTACATATCAGCCAGCAGACATCTGAATGCACATATCTGCAGAACACGGCAAAGTGTATGTTCGGAAGCATTAGCAGTTTCGGTGAAAGCTACAGTAATTGAAAAGGTATGTAGGAATCTGTGCCAGGGACTTTCGTTCATTTGCAATAGCAGTAAGTGCAGCAGGCTATAAATATCAGTTCATAATTGTGACGGGTAGATATTTCCAACATTTTACCTCACCCTTTGATGATATCGCGAAACACTGAAAGACAATCCAATGAAATACGAGCGAGTATGATGCCCAGCATTATCCAGGACATAGGCACGAAAGCATGAGAATGTGCGACAGATAAATGGATTGATACATGTCGGGAAATGTGTTACTTATTATTGCGCACTTTGCTCATCAAGATTAGTCACTAAGAAATAAGGCAACAATCTATTTTCCTGAGGAGATAAAAAATATGGCGATTTCATTGAAAAATACGTCGAGGAAACATTATTCAAATTTTTAGGAGTGAATCCTCAGAATTTTAATAAGGTTTCATTTGCCACAGACCAAGGCGCTGAAATCCTTCCGGCATTATGCCTCCATTACAGGTGTTTTGAACACAGTCCATGAAACCCATGTTCGACGACGATTATATGATAAAAGGGCGTTGAGTGGTTTATTTCACGAGTTACGGTGCTAACTATGGTGTCCGTTTCATGGGGAAAACTGGTGACGTGAGTTGGATGTAGACACGCTGGAAGCAAGAAACGGAGAGTATATGGAACAGCGTACTTAGTACGCTTTTTGCACTACAGCAGCATAACAAAATCATCGAACTGCTTCCGTAGAGGCATCTCTGAAAGCTGATTATGACAACAGCACTGCAAAAGGACTCGTGACATTTTTAAAGCCAGTCAAAGATAAGTTTCCAACAATTCAGTTTGTTTTGTTACGGGTGCACAATCATTTCATTGCAGGGCCCGAAGATACAGAGATAGGTTTAAACTGCGGAAGACACGCCACGTGTCCAGTAAATGAAAATTGTGCTTAATTGCAAAACACTGGTTACATTGTCACCGGTATCTTGGCAGAACACTACAACAGGCCTATTATCATCTATTGACTGTAGATATTACGAATGCCGAAGCATCGCTGTCTCCGCTTCGCAAACGAGAAAACTGAAATTCCGACGTTGCACAGAATGGCAGCAATTCTCTGGTCGCCCATCCTGTTACTGGAAATAATGTCTGTTTCCGACAGAGATGAGAAATTAAATACTCCGCATAAAATGTGTGATGAAGTATCAGTTTCTGATAAGCTAGAACAAAATTATAACGTAGAAGTTATAACTGTTACTCTGTTGTTGTTATATCCGTAAATACACTCCTGGAAATGGAAAAAAGAACACATTGACACCGGTGTGTCAGACCCACCATACTTGCTCCGGACACTGCGAGAGGGCTGTACAAGCAATGATCACACGCACGGCACAGCGGACACACCAGGAACTGCGGTGTTGGCCGTCGAATGGCGCTAGCTTCGCAGCATTTGTGCACCGCCGCCGTCAGTGTCAGCCAGTTTGCCGTGGCATACGGAGCTCCATCGCAGTCTTTAACACTGGTAGCATGCCGCGACAGCGTGGACGTGAACCGTATGTGCAGTTGACGGACTTTGAGCGAGGGCGTATAGTGGGCATGCGGGAGGCCGGGTGGACGTACCACCGAATTGCTCAACACGTGGGGCGTGAGGTCTCCACAGTACATCGATGTTGTCGCCAGTGGTCGGCGGAAGGTGCACGTGCCCGTCGACCTGGGACCGGACCGCAGCGACGCACGGATGCACGCCAAGACCGTAGGATCCTACGCAGTGCCGTAGGGGACCGCACTGCCACTTCCCAGCAAATTAGGGACACTGTTGCTCCTGGGGTATCGGCGAGGACCATTCGCAACCGTCTCCATGAAGCTGGGCTACGGTCCCGCACACCGTTAGTCCGTCTTCCGCTCACGCCCCAACATCGTGCAGCCCGCCTCCAGTGGTGTCGCGACAGGCGTGAATGGAGGGACGAATGGAGACGTGTCGTCTTCAGCGATGAGAGTCGCTTCTGCCTTGGTGCCAATGATGGTCGTATGCGTGTTTGGCGCCGTGCAGGTGAGCGCCACAATCAGGACTGCATACGACCGAGGCACACAGGGCCAACACCCGGCATCATGGTGTGGGGAGCGATCTCCTACACTGGCCGTACACCACTGGTGATCGTCGAGGGGACACTAAATAGTGCACGGTACATCCAAACCGTCATCGAACCCATCGTTCTACCATTCCTAGACCGGCAAGGGAACTTGCTGTTCCAACAGGACAATGCACGTCCGCATGTATCCCGTGCCACCCAACGTGCTCTAGAAGGTGTAAGTCAACTACCCTGGCCAGCAAGATCTCCGGATCTGTCCCCCATTGAGCATGTTTGGGACTGGATGAAGCGTCGTCTCACGCGGTCTGCACGTCCAGCACGAACGCTGGTCCAACTGAGGCGCCAGGTGGAAATGGCATGGCAAGCCGTTCCACAGGACTACATCCAGCATCTCTACGATCGTCTCCATGGGAGAATAGCAGCCTGCATTGCTGCGAAAGGTGGATATACACTGTACTAGTGCCGACATTGTGCATGCTCTGTTGACTGTGTCTATGTGCCTGTGGTTCTGTCAGTGTGATCATGTGATGTATCTGACCCCAGGAATGTGTCAATAAAGTTTCCCCTTCCTGGGACAATGAATTCACGGTGTTCTTATTTCTATTTCCAGGAGTGTATTTATGTATGACCGATGGGAAAATGTCAGCCGCACGCAGCGTCCAAAAAAATGAAGTTCCTGTTTTCGGAGTGACTAGATTGCAGGCCACGTCGCACTCAATCTACCGACGAAGTTGACTTGTATGTAACTCGAATAGATAGTCGCGACAACGAAAATAGGCTAGAGAAGTGAAACCATGACCGTAGTCTCTTTCCCAAACTATCATCTTTAGGAAGAAGAACGGTTTTTGTTCCAGCCTTAAATGTGACTAGCGAAAAAAATTCAGGATGCATGTCGGTCATGACGTCGGCTTGACCCAGACACTGCGTAGATGTTAATGGTACGGACGCCAAATAGGGTGAGGGCGATACCCCACGCAATGGGGAGGTATGCGACATCCTCTGCAGGGAGTCCGTTGCGTAGGAGGATGGCGACGCCATTACCAATGTCGGAGGCGAGAGAAAGGTAGGCGTTGTGCCCGATGGGGACTTGGAAGTCAGCGACGAACACCTCCTGTAGGAGTGCAATAACAACATCCGCAGAGCAGATGGTGTCTCGGAACATAGCCAGTTTGTGAGGGTTGGTTGGTTGGTTGTTTTGGGGAAGGAGACCAGACATCGAGGTCATCGGTCTCATCGGATTAGGGAAGGATGGGGGAGGAAGTCGGCCGTGCCCTTTGAAAGGAACCATCCCGGCATTTGCCTGAAGCGATTTAGGGAAATCACGTTTGTGAGGGGCTCGGATGGTGACAAGATTAATTGTGGCGACACGATATAGCTGTGTGCGGTCCCTTGCAACTAATGGAGAATGCGTCATGTAAGCATCCTGCAGGCGTAGACCCACCGGTTCTGTCGCAGCGGTCATGGGTACTGGCAGGGCGCCGTTTCAGGCGCTCCCATGGGACGCTCTCGCTCAGACACGCTGGTGGTCTGATCCGCTCCTTCTTCAACGTCATCGACCCAGGATGCTGACCCTGAAGTCACGTGACAGTCATTTACTGCCGGAGCAGGGGAAGCAGGCGCTGTGACAGTAGCTGTGGGACATCTGTCGTCCTCATGTACTGGCAACATTGAGTTCGTGTTCTGGATTGAGAGAGGATTCGTTACAGGAGAGGCGTCAGGAGTGGTCATACCTTGTGACTGGACGCAATTTGGAAAGTCACCATCAGACACCGGTCGCCATCTCGCGAGGTCATCTGGAGGAGGGCGTCATCGGAGGGTGTTCGTCGGCGTTTCTTGCGCTTACTGGGCGACCCCCTTTCCTAATGTGTTGTTTCGAATCATAATGTGGTCACCCATCATCCGACACTATACCCATCTGGATAAAGGCAGCAGTCGGCACGACATCTAGTTCGACGTCCATGGTTCGAGCAGGGTCGTCCGCTACGGTCCTAAGAGTAAATGTTGCCGCTGAGGGCACTGGGGGTGACGCCATGCTGGTTTCGTCGGCATACTGTGATGCGGTGGGTGGCGTTGACGAGGCTTCAGGCGTATGCTGAAGTGGCGTGGCAGGGTTCCGTGCTACAGGTAGGTGACAGGTAGGGACGTGAACGTCGATGCCTGCCTCACTTCACCCAGCGGTGTTGTATCAAACGTCGGCGTAAACATTTGGACCGGACATGTCCTCCCTGGCACGTTCGTGGCTGGCCATCGTACATGACGATGGCCCGCATACCGCAAATCATCAGGTACGATGGAATGTCTTTCGTCAGCTCAGTTCTGATCTGCCGGTCGTTCAAATGGCTCAAATGGCTCTGAGAACTATGGGACTTAACATCTGTGGTCATCAGTCCCCTAGAACTTAGAACTACTTAAACCTAACTAACCTAAGGGCATCACACACATCCATGCCCGAGGCAGGATTCGAACCTGCGACCGTAGCGGTCACGCGGTTCCAGACTGAAGCGCCTAGAACCGCACGGTCACACCGGCCGGCGATCTGCCGGACGCCATTTAACACTGGGTAGATCGTAAATGTTTGCCACTTGTCCGCGAGGTGACTGAAAACGTGTCCATACGGCTGAAAAGCGGCAGTGACCACTTCTTGAGGCATCTCGAACGGGAGCTTAAAAACTTGCAAAGTTCGGAGATCGAATCCCGCATGGTCCACTGTCACTGCACTTACGTGTCCATCAGAGTGTTTAAATTTTTGTCCGGCGGCGTGTCGTTGGACAACTTCGGCGCATAGCTTCTCCGTCGACATCTGGGTGTATACAACACTTCCCGTGATGGAAAAATGTATTCCGATCACGTCTAGGGGATTCAAACGCAGATCCTCTCCTATGAACTGTTCAACTTCAAAAGCTCTTGGTAACGGATGTTCACCCTGAAACGTTACTGTGATCGTTGCACGGCGCTAAGAGTGCGCCTGAGGTACGGTAGTAGTGGATTCTAAACACGAGTACCGCGACGTGGAAGTAAACAACGCCGAGAGCAGAGTGCTGAAAGGCGCGGGGCAGTTCCGCACGCTACGAAGGTCGAGAGCTGACTGAGTCGACTGACAAGAACTAGGGAACGAACGTCTAGCCGCGCGGGGTAGCCGAACGGTCTGGGCGCCTTGCACGGTTCGCGCGGCTGCCCCCGTCGGAGGTTCGAGTCCTCCCTTGGGCGTGGGTGTGTTGTCCTTAGTGTAAGTTAGTTTAAGTTAGATTAAGTAGTGTGTGATCTTAGGGACCGATGACCTCAGCAGTTTGGTCCAGTAGGACCTTACCACAAATTTCCAAATCTACGGACGTCTAGAAAACGGAATTGGAACCCGATGAGGATTCGAACAATAGCTCCATGCTGGATTTGGGACTGATGTTACTGCAGTCTACTAAGTGAATCGTGACGGCTGGTACGGTAGTGGGATGTGACACACCTTCCTCTGTACACCTTGGTGCACTGCCAGATGTGACAGTGTTGCTAGCTCCTCTTTTCCATACATTTGTTTTCAAAGTGAATCGGACATGATTTTGCTAGGTAAACATTTGTCTTGAATCTGGATGAGGAATCGCGTGCCGACCTCTAAGTGCTGAAATTTTTCTTCATCCTGTATTTTCATCATTAGTGGGGCTCCGAACCATCTGTTCTAATTAATTTTCAGAGAAGCATCTGTTCTAATTAATTTTCAGAGAAGACTTTCAGCAATGTTTCACAGGAGGTCTTTACACGCCCACCACTAACAAAAATATAATTATCCCAATCGATCGTTGGATGTTTAAAGTCTCCTTCGATGCTTACAGTATGATTGGGGGACTTATGTACGAGCGAACTGAGATTTTCTCTAAGATTTGCCGTTAAATCAGGAAGTTAACCTGTTGGTCGATAGAAGGATCCAATTGCAATTTTATGTCCACCCTTGATACTGAGTCTTGCCCAAACAATCTCGCATGCAACTTTAATTCAAATGGTTCAAATGGCTCTGAGCACTATCGGACTTAACATCTGAGCTCATCAGCCCCCTAGAACTTAGAACTACTTAAACATAACTAACCTAAGGACATCACACACATCCATGCCCGAGGCAGGATTCGAACCTGCGACCGTAGCAGTCGCGCGGTTCCGAACTGAAGCGCCTAGAACAACTCGGCCACAGCGTCCGGCTCAACTTTAATTTCTGTCGTTTCAGTATAGTAGGGAAATGCAGTTTACAAAGGAGACTGCTTACAAATCACTTGTGTGTCATCTCTACCAATATTTTTGTAGTGTGTGGGACCCATACCAAACAAGACTAACAGGGGATATCGAACGTATATCAGCCCCCTAGAACTTAGAACTACTTAAACCTAACTAACCTAAGGGCATCACACACATCCATGCCCGAGGCAGGATTCGAACCTGCGACCGTAGCGGTCACGCGGTTCCAGACTGAAGCGCCTAGAACCGCACGGTCACACCGGCCGGCGATCTGCCGGACGCCATTTAACACTGGGTAGATCGTAAATGTTTGCCACTTGTCCGCGAGGTGACTGAAAACGTGTCCATACGGCTGAAAAGCGGCAGTGACCACTTCTTGAGGCATCTCGAACGGGAGCTTAAAAACTTGCAAAGTTCGGAGATCGAATCCCGCATGGTCCACTGTCACTGCACTTACGTGTCCATCAGAGTGTTTAAATTTTTGTCCGGCGGCGTGTCGTTGGACAACTTCGGCGCATAGCTTCTCCGTCGACATCTGGGTGTATACAACACTTCCCGTGATGGAAAAATGTATTCCGATCACGTCTAGGGGATTCAAACGCAGATCCTCTCCTATGAACTGTTCAACTTCAAAAGCTCTTGGTAACGGATGTTCACCCTGAAACGTTACTGTGATCGTTGCACGGCGCTAAGAGTGCGCCTGAGGTACGGTAGTAGTGGATTCTAAACACGAGTACCGCGACGTGGAAGTAAACAACGCCGAGAGCAGAGTGCTGAAAGGCGCGGGGCAGTTCCGCACGCTACGAAGGTCGAGAGCTGACTGAGTCGACTGACAAGAACTAGGGAACGAACGTCTAGCCGCGCGGGGTAGCCGAACGGTCTGGGCGCCTTGCACGGTTCGCGCGGCTGCCCCCGTCGGAGGTTCGAGTCCTCCCTTGGGCGTGGGTGTGTTGTCCTTAGTGTAAGTTAGTTTAAGTTAGATTAAGTAGTGTGTGATCTTAGGGACCGATGACCTCAGCAGTTTGGTCCAGTAGGACCTTACCACAAATTTCCAAATCTACGGACGTCTAGAAAACGGAATTGGAACCCGATGAGGATTCGAACAATAGCTCCATGCTGGATTTGGGACTGATGTTACTGCAGTCTACTAAGTGAATCGTGACGGCTGGTACGGTAGTGGGATGTGACACACCTTCCTCTGTACACCTTGGTGCACTGCCAGATGTGACAGTGTTGCTAGCTCCTCTTTTCCATACATTTGTTTTCAAAGTGAATCGGACATGATTTTGCTAGGTAAACATTTGTCTTGAATCTGGATGAGGAATCGCGTGCCGACCTCTAAGTGCTGAAATTTTTCTTCATCCTGTATTTTCATCATTAGTGGGGCTCCGAACCATCTGTTCTAATTAATTTTCAGAGAAGCATCTGTTCTAATTAATTTTCAGAGAAGACTTTCAGCAATGTTTCACAGGAGGTCTTTACACGCCCACCACTAACAAAAATATAATTATCCCAATCGATCGTTGGATGTTTAAAGTCTCCTTCGATGCTTACAGTATGATTGGGGGACTTATGTACGAGCGAACTGAGATTTTCTCTAAGATTTGCCGTTAAATCAGGAAGTTAACCTGTTGGTCGATAGAAGGATCCAATTGCAATTTTATGTCCACCCTTGATACTGAGTCTTGCCCAAACAATCTCGCATGCAACTTTAATTCAAATGGTTCAAATGGCTCTGAGCACTATCGGACTTAACATCTGAGCTCATCAGCCCCCTAGAACTTAGAACTACTTAAACATAACTAACCTAAGGACATCACACACATCCATGCCCGAGGCAGGATTCGAACCTGCGACCGTAGCAGTCGCGCGGTTCCGAACTGAAGCGCCTAGAACAACTCGGCCACAGCGTCCGGCTCAACTTTAATTTCTGTCGTTTCAGTATAGTAGGGAAATGCAGTTTACAAAGGAGACTGCTTACAAATCACTTGTGTGTCAACTCTACCAATATTTTTGTAGTGTGTGGGACCCATACCAAACAAGGCTAACAGGGGATATCGAACGTATACAAAGAAAGGGTGCACAAATGGGGGCAGGTTTGTTTGAATCAGGAGAGAGCATCGCGGAAATGTTGAAAATTTGATCTGGCAGAGTCTCGAGGACAGGCGAAAAATTATTCAGCGAAAGCCTACGTAGAAAATGTCAGAAAACAGTATTGAGGAATCTAGAATATTAGTGGCCGAGCGGTTCTAGGCACTACAGTCTGGAACCGTGCGACCGCTACAGTCGCAGGTTCGAATCCTGTCTCGGGCATGGATGTGTGTGATGTCCTTAGGTTAGTTAGGTTTAAGTAGTTCTAACTTCTAGGGGACTGATGACCTCAGAAGTAGAGTCCCATAGTGCTCAGAGCCATTTGAACCATCTATAATATTCTTCAGATCCTTACGTATCGCTCTCGTGGGTATCGTGGAGATCAAATGAGACTGATTTTAGCGCTCACTAAGGCATTAAAGCAGTCATTCTTCCCTCGCCCCATTCACGAATGGAACGAGAAGAAGCATTGACATAAGGCACCTTACCAAGTACCTTCTGCCAGGAACAACTTTACAGTGTTTTTCAGAACACTTGTGCGGAAGTAGAACTACTGTGTTGCGAGCTGGAAGTCTGAGCATACCTATTGCAGTGACAAGGCACGAATGGTCTTAGGTTGTTTAAAATTACTGAAATTTTATCAGCAAGAATAAAAGAATTTTAATAAAATTGAAAACTTTTCTGGTTATCATCCAGAAGTGAGATGAATGCCGCAGGCTCGCTTTTCTGTTAGTGAGTCCTACCCAATTAAAAATGTTACAGAGCTCAGAGTTCCTCCTCGGAACATATTACACTGTTGATCAAAAGTTAAGCATGAAAGTAACTTTAGTTTGCTTTGGCAGAGCCGAGCAACATAGCACGATGAAACTTGGTCCATACGTTGTAAGAACTGTTACAGTGTGATACAGAAGGTGATTGAAGAAGATAGTCAGTGAGATGTATAGGTGTGACACATTTAGTGAAAGACAATAACTGCAACTCAGTCACCGCGACTTATGATGGTCCCCTGGACATCACAGCAGCCGGGATCTGGTTGTTAGTAGGGTGTGTGATCACAACCGACAGAAATGCGTGCTGTGCAACGTGCTCGGTCACGATGTTGATAAAAGGTTCTTGTGGTGAGGGTTAACATCTAGCGAAAGGTCATTGGTACATGTGGACATGCCGCAATACGTCTCCCTAGCTCATCCCACATGTGCTCTATGGGGATTACGTCGGGAAAACGGGCAGGCCAGTTCATTCGCCGAATATCCTATCGTCTGAAATGCTGCTTCACCTGGTTTGTTCGACGTGGGCGCCCACTGTCATCCATAAAAATAAAGTCAGGGTCGAATGCACCCCTGAAAAGACGCCGTCGGGGAAGGGGTACAGTGTCACAATAACGCTGACCAGTGAGTCGGTGTGGTCCCTATGATCTTGGCACCATCGCAAACGGTGCCGCTGATGTGCAGGTGTCAATGGAAAACCACGAACTGGTCGTCAGGCAAAGAACCATCCCAATGCAGTCACCGTGTTACTAAGGATCCCGAGATTGCGTCGTTTGCACTCCTCTTAAATGTGGTTGCAATTGTATTCGCTGTCTGACATGGAAACAGTGCTATGAGCAACACCTGGGCTATAATCGTTACACTTCGCCTTCTTCCATTTCCCCAATGATTCTTCCCCATGTGACGTTATCCAGATGTTGTTTCCGGACCGTTTTGTAATGAAGAACACCACCACGCTGCTCCGCAACTGCTCGTTGATTGACTCACTCTGTCTTTCGCCATTCCTTCAGCTGCCTCTTATCGCGGGCGCAGCCCCACTTAGAGCAGTATTCAAACAAAAAAAAAAAAAAAAAAAAAAACAAAAAAAAGCGTGTGACGAGGGCCCTCCCGTCGGGTAGACCACTCGCCTGGTGCAAGTCTTTCTATTTGATGCCATTTCGGCGACTTGCGCGTCGATGGTGATGGAATGATGATGATTAGGACAACACAACACCCAGTTCCTAAGCGGAGAAAATCTCCGACCAGCCGCGAATCGAACCCGGGCCCTTAGGACTGACAGTCTGTCGCGCTGACCAATTTTTTTTTTTCTTTACATTTTGTTCGATATAGTTCGTTGCGTTTGGTCTGGGCGGACGTCACAAGACATGCGTTCAAGTTGATCGTTGATTCCCTGACTCAGTTTTGTTGTTAGAGAAAGCACGCAGCCCTCTGACCGAACATGCTGAGCTTCCGTGCCGGCATCACTCAGCTACCGGGGGCGGACAGTGTTCACACTGACCTCACGCCGTATGACGTCCAACTCTCTGTGCACCACTAGGAGACGTCTGGCAATACGCAACTTTCATTCATTTCCACCGAGCAGTTAATATATTTCGTTACTTTATGTAGGTAGTTCTTAAACATTGCAGAGCATTTTATCTGCGTGATACTTAAGACTCAGTAACTCTTATTTTAATAGTTAGATTAAATATTGTCCATCTCTGCAACAGATGAGACTTGATGTTACGAAGGTGTATCTGAATTAGAGTAGGTAATAATCACGACTTTAAAGCACAACCCTCTGTATCTCATTTCGACAGACATCCAGAAAAGGAGGATACCGAAACGATTATTTTCAAAAGAAACCATCACAGTCAGGTCTCATCTACTTTATACACTTTTCTAAAAGTGTACTGCGCATAATAAGTAATTTGGAGAGGAATATAAGTATTTTGGTTATATCTTTTATTTTGCTTGTTTTGTAATTCCGTTCACAGAACCTTTTCCAGCACAACTTGTCCGTTGTCATTTAATTACACGAAGTATTCGTACGTGTACGGACTGAATACATGGCAGGCAGTGATTGCTGACAGCATACCTCCTACGAGCATGGTGCATATGCTGAAGATCTTCTCGACGCTGGTGTTGGCGGATACATTGCCGAAGCCGACGCTGGTGAGGCTGGAGCACGTGAAGTAGAGCGCCGTGATGTACGACTCGGAGTGCGAGATGTTGGTCACCGGCACCTTCAGCCGCTCCGCCATTGTGTGGATCCAGCCTGCGGACAGACGCAGAACAATGCTTTGTCACGCGACGCTCTTAATACGCACGAAGCATCATGTATTTTTTGTCAGTACGGAGCAGTCGCGCGTCCAAGAACACTGGCAGCTACTTAGTGCAAGAAATAGGTCAGCCACATCAAAATAACAGAAGATTTTGAGTGAATATGCGAAGATGTGCAAGGTTATAGTTTTCTGTCTTCTTTGAAGCCTTTATAAACGGACAAATATGGCGGATCGAACTAGTTATGATATTATTGAAGGACGTATTCTATGATTAAGAAAAACAAAGGAAAATCTGATTTAGAATATTTGGGTGAGATCAGGACTGCTCCTTCTCCTCCCGAAGACGTGTTCCGAGCCTTATGCACAGTGGTGTAAAGAATGATGCGGACGTGCACAGTGGCTCCTAGCACGGTTTGCATATTCCACTAAGAACTTGTAAACATTTAAGAAGCAACCGAATGATA
The DNA here is from genome assembly GCF_023864345.2 of Schistocerca serialis cubense. NCBI lineage: Eukaryota > Metazoa > Arthropoda > Insecta > Orthoptera > Acrididae > Schistocerca > Schistocerca serialis. The sequence goes on from NC_064638.1 coordinate 496,143,681, forward strand.
CATAAAACGTAGAAAAAAAGTAAGTAATTTTTTTATTATTTCAAAAGTCATTGCCATAACCGTTTTTCCCACTGTGGAACAAGACCGTCAGTGCCTCTGTGGTGTCACCGCCAGACACCAACTTTCTATGTGGTAGCCTTTAAATCGGCCGCGGTCCGTTAGTATACGTCGGACCCGCCTGTCGCCACTATCAGTGATTGCAGACCGAGCGCCGCCTCACGGCAGGTCTAGAGAGACTCCCTAGCTCTCACCCCAGTTGTACAGCAGACTTTGCTAGCGATGGTTCACTGTCTACATACGCTCTCATTTGCAGAGACGACAGTTTAACATAGCCTTCAGCTACGTCATTTGCTACGACCTAGCAAGGCGCCATATTCAGTTACTATGTCTTCTGAACAGATAATATTGTGAATCATGTACCGTCAAGAGCGACGTTCATCATTAATGGACTAAAGTTAAGTATCAAACTAATTACGTCCGCTTTCTGAATTCTAATTCCTTGTCATGTTTCAGACCTCAGTCAATATAGTTCTTCCCTCCTCACGCCAGCCTGCGTGAGCTAAAACGCGTGCATTTCGGCCTCCAGTCGTAACACAGTGTTGGCTCTTCTACGAACACAATAGCCTTCTTGGAAAATGTTTGTGGTTGCCTACGGAACCGTGATTGCAACAGGCGTGCAGCTCTTCGTCCGAAGCAAATCGACGACCGCGAATGTCTTTCTGCAGGACACCAAAAATATGTAAATCGCCTGGGGACAGATCAGGACTGTATGGAAGTTCTGCAGCGTAATCGAAGCAACCTTGCAACATGTGGATTTGCATTATTCTGCAACAGAATTATATTGTCCTTCAAAATTCCTGGGTGCTTGCACTCGATGGCGCACTTAGGTTTTTGCAAATTGGCCACATACCACTGTGTGTTAATTGTGGTGCCGTGTTCCAGGTTGTCAATAAGTAGCGCGCCATTGAAGTCAAAGAAAAAGGTCATCAAGTTTCCCGGAGCTGGCATGCTAATTGTTGCGGCTACACTGTGGAAGTTCGCTGGGCAGTCGTTACACATCCTCCATACAGTCCATATATCGCCCCATGTGATAAGCAGATTTTTGGAGTCCTGAAGAAAGACAGTCGCTGCCATAGATTTGCTTCGGACGATGAGATGCACCTCTCATTCGGGAGGACAACGGTTCAAACCCGCGTCCGGCCATCCTGATTTAGATTTCCTGTGATGTCCCTAAAACGCTTTAGACAAATACTGGGATGGTTCCTTAGAAAGGACCGATGATCTCCCTATTTGGTCCCCTCCCGCCAAATCAACCAACCAACCGAAGAGAAGCATGATGGGTACAGTCATGATTTCGTAGGCAACCGCAAACATTTTTGCATGAAGGCATTGAACGTCTTGTCTCAAGGCGCGGTAAATGTAGACTCAAAGACAAAAAAAAGGAAGGAAAAAAAAGAACCGACGCACCACGAAGGAATTATGAGAATGGGCCGGGAATCGGTAGATGTGATTTGCATGGAGGGACAAATAAATGAATACAATTTGAGAAAAATTGGATGATTTAGTCAAGAGAAAGAACTTCAGAAACTGAGCACGTCAATAACGCTTTCGTCCACATCTGGCCCTTATGCAAGAATTTGTGCGGCTTGGCATTGACTGTCAGTTTTGTTGGGGGTATCATACCAAATTTTGTCCAACTGGCACACTGGATCGTCAAAATCCCGAGTTGGTTGGAGCACCCTGCCCATAACGCTTCCAACATTCTCAATTGGGGAAGATCGGTGATCTTGCTAACCAAGGTATGGTTGGCAAGCGCGAATACAAGCAGTAGAAACTCTCGTCGTCTGCAGGTGGGCATTATTTTGCTGAAATGTAAGCCGAGAATGGATTACCATGAGAGTCAACAAAATTTGGCGTAATATATCTTAGGCGTAGCGCGACGCTGTAAGAGTCATGCGGGTGACGACTAAATGGGCCTACTTTAAAAAGAAATGGCACCTCAGACCATCAAGCCTAGTTGTTAGGCTGTATGAGGGTAGCAGGGGAGGGAGGACACTCAGCTGGTATTCAACCACTGTCTATGGTGGCTTCAGATACGTCTTCGCTGGTCATCGAGGCTCAATTAAAAACCGGTCTCATCACTGAGACAATCCTCCTACAGTCAATGAAATACCAGGCCAAAGACATGTCCGGAGACACCCAGCACAGCGATGGGATAATCAACCTGACTGTCGCTCGCCAAACGGAGAGATGATGTGGCGTGCCATTTACTTTCATAACAGGACCCGCGGCACTCTTACAGTTCAGCGTTACGTCAATGATATTCCACGCCCCCTTTTTGTTGCCCTTCATGGCAAGCCAGCAAGATAACGGCTACCCGCACACGGCGAGGGTTTCTACTGCTTGTCTTCACGCCTGCCAAATCCTAACTTGGCCAGCAAGTCCGCCGGATCTCTGCTCTGTTGGGAACGTTTCGAGTATTATGAGCAGTGTCCTCCAACACACTCGGGATTTTGATGATGCAACACGCCAGTTGGACAGAATTTGGCACGATATTCGCCAGGACGACATTCAACAATTCTATCAATCAATGCCAAGCCTAATAACTGGTTGCATAATGACGAAAGGTGGACCAACGTTTTATTAACTTGTTCAGTTTGTGACGCTGTTCCTCTTGAATAAATGATTACATTTTCTGAAATTGTAATCATTTGTTTGCCTGTCCCTGCACATCACATCTACCAATTTCCATCCCTTTCGGACAATTCCTTCGTGGTGAATCGTTTTTTTCTCGTTGAGGGTGTACGAGGGTTCACTGAAAAGCAATGCCTCCACCTTCGTAACTCTTCAACAGTTGGCAGCATTGGTATGCGGCAGGTACTGACTTGTTCCGTATCCTCTTCTCTACAGCCCAAGTTGGCGGGAAGCCTTAGCATTGAAAGGTTGTATTGTTACTGTGTAAAGTATGGAACCCTGCGCAGACGGTCAGTCAGTGTGATTTAAGAAACGTGCAGTCATTGAATTCTTGAAAGCGGAAGGTGTTACCCCAGAGGAGGTTCATCGGAGAATGAAAGCAGTTTATGGCCATTTTGTTGATGTGAGTACTGTGCGTCGTTCCCTACAAGGGAAACTCCCCATTGTATCATCCTCAGATTTAGTCGATAGCTCATCAAAAACTGGACATAGATCAAGCATGAAAACAGGAAGAAGGTGTACTGGACTCTGGAAAAAAGAAGAAAGACAGAAACAGAAAACGGTGGTGTAGAGCTCGTGTGGCCATGGTGTTGGCCTGCGAAGGGGGAGATCCGGGTTCAAATCGCACTAACTCAAATTTTTTTCTTTTTTTCCCCACAGAATTACGAACTTTCCGTCCGGTCATTGAGGTGCCTGTTCACTTTATTCAAATTTGTGTATGTGTCGCGGCGGAGTGTCAGTTTGCAACAGCGACGTGTAACGAAGGGACCTTCCAGACGTACGTACCTCCTATTTGTTCTACACTGATACCACATATTACGCTACTGGCGTTCTGTTTTGGAAGTTTTGACTTTTGAATTCCTTCGTTGTAATACAGGTCACACCCATTAATTATTTGTTTTCATTTCTGTGAGAGGTGTATGCGCCATCTCGCCTGCTCTCACTGTTCATCACAGAATATGAGTCATGCGGTAAGAACATATCACGGTCGCAAGTACATGTGATGAATAGTGACGTAAGCGAGATGCCGCATAGACTTCTCACAGAAATTAAAACAAAAAGTAAACGGGCGTCACCTATGTTACAACGAAGGAATTCAAGAGTCAAAACTTCGAAAACAGAAACAAATGATTCAAATGGCTCTGAGCACTATGGGACTAAACATCTGAGGTCATCAGTCCCCTAGAACTTAGAACTACTTAAACCTAACTAACCTAAGGACATCACACACATCCATGCCCGAAGCAGGATTCGAACCTGCGACCGTAGCGGTCGCGCGGTTCCAGACTGTAGCGCCTAGAACCGCTCGGCCACTCCGGCCGGTAAAACAGAAACAACTCTCTCTCTCTCTCTCTCTCTCTCTCTCTCTCTCTCTCTCTCTGTCTGTGTGTGTGTGTGTGTGTGTGTGTGTGTCTACCCATCTCCTGTGGATGATTAGCCCTCATTGTACAGCCAGTGATGCCGAGAAGCTGAAAAAGAGGACGGGTGTGATTTTCAGAACGTCCGTACCACCGAAGAAACTAATGACAAAAGCTGCCGTTCATCAGTGTGATTCGGGAAATTGTATAGTGGAATAGGTAAGTGAGTAACGTCTGTTTACGGTAGGGCATCATATGTAAGAAAGTAATACCCGTAGTTTGCTATCTTTTTATTTATTTTAAAATAAAATCCCCTCGGTTCGTCATCTGAAAATGTGAAGTAATTCAAGAAGAGATGGGTATGTTTAGGTACGCTTTAGAAGAAAACTGGAACGTATCCACAAACGCTTAAAATGGAAGTGGTACCCGCACGTTGACGTAGTGAGGGCACAGAGGATGGCAAAAGAACGTCGACCGCAGGCTTCCTTCAAAGGGAGGAAGAGGAACTCGTTTCCGACTTCAAAAGAAGCTGTTGGAAGTGAGCACTTAATGCATCAAGCCTCCAGCTATGGGCGGACCTCTTTCTCAAGGATATGCTAAAAGGGGCCACCATAACGGAAGGAAAGAAAGCATTGCCGGTCACAGGTCTTTGAAGAACCTGCAAACTTTTTTCCCGCAGCTCCTGCGCGAGCGACGGTGTCGGCGGTCGAGCGTTAGCTTTCCTACTGCACGGAAAATCCAAGAACTTTCACCAAGTGCAGAAAAATTGTAATATAGAGGGCAGGTAACATTTCCTCAGGTTATAGGGTGTTCCAATAATAATGCACACTTTAAATTACGCGCCATTTTCGTTGCGATGACAACGCTTGATATCACTCAGATGTCATCTAGAAAATGTTAGAGTTTGTAAAAGTGAATCGATTTACCGCTGAATAATACATTCTCATCTTTAAAATTTGTTAGAAATTCTGGAAAACTTTGGAAATTGCGTACAGTTTTCGGTCTGAGCTACGTTCCCGATTCGTTGACAATCCGACGAATACTTTAAGAATTTGAGGAAAGTGCTTACGTTAATGACCTCAATAAATGAGAGAATTTGTCGACTTGGAAAAAGCCGTCAGCAATGTAAAATGGTGGAAGATATTTGAAATTACTACACAAATAGGGTCAAGCTATAGGGAGTGACGGGTAATACACATTATGTACAAGAGCCAAGAGGCAATAATAATAACGGGCGACAAAGAACGAAGTACTTGGATTGAAGAGGCTTTAAGACAGGGATATAGTCCATCGTTCCTACTGTTGTATCTATATATCGAAGAAGCAACGACGCAAATAAAATAAACATATAAGAGCGGGATTAAAATTCTAAGTGAAAGGATATCATCGATAAGATTAGCTGATGACATTGCTGTTAAAAGTGACAATCAGAAATCATTACAGGATGTATTGAATCGAATAAACAGTCTAATGAGTACAGAGTATGTGTTCAGAATAAACAGAAAAAAGGAGAAAGTAAGGAGAAGTAGCATGTACTAGAACAACGAGAAACTTATCATCAGAATTCGGAGTCACGGAGTGGTCAAAGTTAACGAATTCTGCTACCTAGGCAGCAGAAAAGCTCATGGCAGACACAGCGAGGGGGACACAAAAAGTAGCATAGCACTAGCGAAAAGGAAATTACTGGCCAAAAGAAGCCTATTAGTATCAAATGAAAGCTAATATAGTTCTTAATTTGAGGAAGAAATTACTGAGAATGTCCATTAGGTGCACAGGTGGTGAAACATGGACTGTGGGAAAACCGGAACAGAAAAGATTCGAAGCATTTGAGATGTGGCGCTACAGAATAATGTTGAAAATTAGAAGGACTGATAAGGGAAGGACTGAAGCTCTCCGCATAATCGGTGAGGAACGGAACATATGGAAAACACTGACGAGAAGAAGGGACAAGATGATATGACATCTGTTAGGACATCAGAGAATAACTTCTTTGATATTAAAGAGATCTGTAGAGGATAAAAACTGTGCGGACAGACAGAGATTGGAATAGGTCCAGAAAATATTTGAGGATGTGGGCTACAAGCGTTACTCTGAGATGAAGGATTGGCACAAAAGAGGAATTCGTGGCGGGCTTGATTACTCGGGCAAAGGCAGAAATACCCGAGCCTCGACTGGTCGTCTATCATAAGAACTTAATCTGTCGAAGAGTAGCATGCAGCGAATTCAAACAAAAATTTTCAACTAAACCACTGCCATGTCCAACTGACGAAACAACTGCTGACAAACGACAATTTGGAACGGCCTGAATTCGTCGATTGGGTGATGGGAAATAAGCTGTGAATGGCAGTTTTGGGAGGAATAGCATTTCTAACTGGACAGCTACGTCAACAAGGGTAACTGCCGAATTTATAGCGATGAGATTCCTCGCGTAACACTTCAATACCCCATGGAGGCAAAATATGCCACTAGTATGTTGCGGTATGACGCCTTCTGAGTGCCAGGAAATCACGTGTTTTTTAGAACAAACCAAACTGAGTGCATTAGGAAAATCGATATAGGAACGTGTGAAAACAATATTAAAATTTATGTAAAAAGAGAAAGAGTTCATCAGCAAAGTTTTGGCGGACGTTTTTCAGACATTGATTTACACATACAGTGATTAGCTAACTGGTGAAATAAAAACGAAAATATCTGTTATCATTTCAATATACCGAAGTATTTTATTCAAAAGTTAAGTTGTGCATTTTTATTGGGACAATATTTATGATAATAGTTTAGTCCCACAGCGTAAAACGTGTATTTCCAGGAAAAGATATATATGGTTTAGGGCACGGCTTATTAACAACAGTGTCTCTGCTCTTCTTAGCGCCTGGTGAAAATTTATCTTAATTTGCTTGAAGAACAAAGTTTGTAATGCAAATACATTGTATCACTGACAGTTGTTTCCGTTTTCAGACATCTGTTGTCATTGTAACACGAACACATCAAGTCACTAGTAATTTCAATTTTTTATAAATAATTTTTCACCTGTATTTTGTGTATACTTTGTTAATATCTATGTTAACTTGTTGTCCAGATATTTTCTCTACGTGTTTTGTAAACTGGAATATTATGTAGTTTCGTGGTCCATGTACAGGATATAACAGGAAAAGCTGGAGTTCTTCTGTGTTAGGGAGGCAGAAGCGTGCCAAAAGAGAAGCGGAGGTTGGGAAGTCAACGTTCCAAATCAGAAGAAAGAACTAGTCGTTCGTTAGTCATCGGGCCTTATACAAGCCTGTGTGGATGCAAGGGTGAATTACTTCCGTTCCAAGGAATTAGAACCTCGGACAGATATTGGTTCTGCTTTAAAGATGTGGTACTCTAATACTATGCTCCATGGCAACTGGTAGTTGGAGGGAGAGCCACGTGTTGCCATTGGAAATTCTGAGGATGTGTCTACGTAATAATAGCCAACACCGACGCAGTGCTTTGCATCGTCGCCTCTAGGAAATATGTGGATCAGTGTATACTTTAAGCTTTTGTGTATGTATTGACAACTTACCCTTTTATTGAGACCGTCTTTGATACAAATCCTGTTATGTATGATAAGATCCGTATATCAAAGAGTGTCAGAGATTAGTACAGGTAGTTGAAGTTCTTGAGAAATAATTTGGAAAGGTGATCTATTGCAAAGTTCAATTAAACCTTTATGACCCCAAGTCGCAGCCCTGCTTCCCTCCAGCAACAGAGGGTGGAGGAGGCAGCGTGCACACCCAGTCGAAGGGAGTTCACGGGCAACAGCGGCTGCAGAGGTCCCTAACAGCGGGGGACTATGTTTCACGTCACTCATCATGTGTGACAAATAGTGTGAAGCAATAATATCACTACGCACTAGTATACAAGGTGAGTCACGCAAGACGTAACACCCCTTTTATTTCGTGACTGGATCGAGATATCGAAAATAGGTTTCCGACCAATCAAAATAGGCCAAGGGGCACATAATCTGGTATGTAATAAAGAGTCTTAACTCTTGTACCGATCCAGATATTGAAACAAAAGTGATTTTTAAAATAGAATGACACACTTTTCTTAGCGGTATCCGAAAGCACTTGAAAAGATGAATACAGAGATATAATGCAAGTTACTGTTGAGGCTGAAACTTTTCGCAGAGGAATCCGACAAATGAACTAAAATTAGACGCATTACGGCCAGAGTTAGCTATTACAGTGCAAACACCGCCAAGACTGCTCTGATGCTATGCTCCGTCGTTATACGCAACGAGAGCAGGCCTATGATAGTAAGATAGATTTTCGTTTTCTACAAGACATAGAGACAGGGTCAGCTATGATTTTTGTATGCTAGCTTCTGGAGTGTTAGGTGCGGCTTAGGAAAACTATTTCAAATGTGTGTACGTTTCCAGGTTTTTGTGGAAACAACTACAGTTTCATCAGGCAGTTTTCCATTTACCACGTCCCTCTTGCTGCTTACTTTTCAAAGCCGAAGCAGAAACGTCGCTCATTCATACTTCATAATAATAAACAGCCCTGTTCAAGAGAAAAAAAGTTTTGCAACACCCCGGTTCCCAGAACTCCTGAAGAAAGACATTGACTGTGGATATTGTATCAGAGACATAGTCCCATTGACTGTTAAAAGATGTCACTAATCCCGCCCAAAGATGTAAACAGCCATGCATGAGCAGCGCCTATTAGACGGAGGCGGTCCGACAACCGATCAGTTCTAGTCATTCCACCAGGAAGGAGCTACACGGCTCTCCTTGTCTGTAGTTCAAGTATGCCGAAACAGTCAATACTCTGTTCGATCGCGTCCGCATTGTTACTTTGTGCCAGGAAGGGCTCTCAACAAGAGAAGTGTCCAGGCGCCTCAGAGTGAACCAAAGCGATGTTGTTCGGACATAGAGGAGACACAGAGAAACAGGAACTGTCAATGACATGTCTCGCTCAGACCGCCCAAGGGCTACTACTGCGGTGGATGGCCGCTACCTACTGATTATGGCTCGGAGGAACCCTGACAGCAACGCCACCATGTTGAATAATGCTTTTCGTGCAGCTGAAGGACGTCGTGTTACGACTCAAACTGTGTGCAATAGATTTTATGATGTGCAATTTCACTCCCGATGTCCATGGCGAGGTCCATCTTTCCAACCACGACATCATGCAGCACGGTACAGATGGACCTCAAAAACATGCCGAAAGGACCGCTCAGAATTGGCATCGCGTTCTCTTCACCAATGAGTGTCGCTTATGCCTTCAACCAGACAATCGTCGGAGACGTGTTTGGAGGCAACCCGGTCAGGCTGAACGCATTAGACACACTGTCCAGCGAGTGCAGCAAGGTGGACGTTTCCTGCTGTTTTGGGATGGCATTATGTGGGACAGATGTAAGCTGCTGGTGGTCATGGAAGGCGCCGTAGCGGCTGTACGATAAGTGAATGCCGTCTTCCAACCGATAGTGCAACCATATCTGCAGCATATTGGCAAGGCATTCGTCTTCATGGACGACAATTCGCGCCACCATCGTGCACATATTGTGAATGACTTCCTTCGGGATAACGACATCGCTCGACTGGAGTGCCCAACATGTTTTCCAGACATGAACCCTGTCGAACATGTCCGGGATAGATTGAGAAGGGCTGTTTATGGACGACGTGACTCACCAACCACTTAGAGGGATCTATGCCGAATCGCCGTTGAGGAGTGGGACAATCTGGACCAACAGTACCTCGATGAACGTGCGGATAGTATGCCACGACGAATACAGGCATGCATCAATGCAAGAGGACGTGTTACTGAGTGTTAGAGCTACCGGCGTGTAGAGAAATCTGGACCATCACCATTGAAGGTCTCGATATATGACGGTACAACATGAAATGTGTCGTTTTTATGAGCAATAAAATGGGCGGAAATGCTGATTGTGTTGATCTCTATTCCAATTTTCTGTGCAGGTTTCAGAAGACTCGGAATGAAGGTGATGCAAAACTTACTCTTTCCCTGTTTGCGGTAAAAATCTTCTATACGGAGGCTCTTGAAACCCCAAAAACTTTGGCTCCGTCGATTACGAAAGAACCTACCGTACCAGAACAACAATCTGCTCGCGTTCGAATTCACTTAGCTACGACATAATGCACTCAAAACTACACAGAACACAGTTCTGACCACAACTGACATGTGCAATGCACCGAGGACACTGCACAGGCGCCGTCTGTGGTCAAGTACAACAGCGCCACATGCACGTATGGCTAGCAACTGCGTTTATTTTTATGCGTGAATTTCTTGCGGTTTTCCGTATTTTGTTGTTGTTGTGGTCTTCAGTCCTGAGACTGGTTTGATGCAGCTCTCCACGCTACTCTATCCTGTGCAAGCTTCTTCATCTCCCAGTACGTACTGCAGCCTACATCCCTCTGAATCTGCTTCGTGTATTCATCTCTTGGTCTCCCTCTACGATTTTTACCCTCCACGCTGCCCTCCAATACTAAATTGGTGATCCCTTGATGCCTCAGAACATGTCCTACCAACCGATCCTTCTTCTTGTCAAGTTGTGCCATAAACTCCTCTTCTCCCCAATCCTATTCAGTACCTCTTCATTAGTTATGTGATCTACCCATCTAATCTTCAGCATTCTTCTGTAAACCACATTTCGAAAGCTTCTATTCTCTTCTTGTCCAAACTAGTTATCGTCCATGTTTCACTCCCATACATGGCAACACTCCATACATATACTTTCAGAAACGACCTCCTGACACTTAAATCTATACTCGATGTTAACAAATTTCTCTTCTTCAGAAACGCTTTCCTTATCGTTGCCAGTCTACATTTTATATCCTCTCTACTTCGACCATCATCAGTTATTTTGCTTTTTCTTAATCTAGCTTCTGAAATAAGTCGTAGGGTAAGTATTGCCTCACGTGTTCCCACATTTCTACGGAATCTAAATTGATCTTCCCCAAGGTCGGCTTCTACCTGTTTTTCCATTCTTTGGGATTGGAATTACTATATTCTTCTTGAAGTCTGAGGGTATTTCGCCTGTCTCATACATCTTTCTCGCCAGATGGTAGAGTTTTGTCAGGACTGGCTCTCCCAAGGCTGTCAGTAGTTCTAATGGAATGTTGTCTACTCCCGGGCTACTACTGCTTAGCCATTTTGCACTTCCTGTCGATCTCATTTTTGAGACGTTTGTATTCCTTTTTGCCTGTTTCATTTACTGCATTATTATATTTTCTCCTTTCATCACTTAAATTCAATATTTCTTCTGTCACCCAAGGATTTCTACTAGCCCTCGTCTTTTTACCTACTTAATCCTCTGCTGCCTTCGCTACTTCATCCCTCAAAGCTACCCATTCTTCTTCTACTGTATTTCTTTCTCCCATTCTTGTCAGTTGTTCCCTTATGCTCTCCCTGAAACTCTGTACAACCTCTGGTTTAGTCAGTTTATCCAGGTTCCATCTCCTTAAATCCCCACCTTTTTGCAGTTTCTTCAGTTTTAATCTACAATTCATAACCAATAGATGGTGGTCAGAGTCCACATCTGCCCCTGGAAATGTCTTACAATTTAAAACCTGGTTCCTAAATCTCTGTCTTACCACTATATAATCTATCTGATACCTTTTAGTATCTTCAGGGTTCTTTCCGTATTTAAGGGATAGATAACATTCCACTAGAATTTCTAAAATCATTGGGGGAAGTGGCAACAAAACGACTATTCACGTTGGTGTGTATAACGTATGAGTCTGACGACATACCAGCTGACTTTCGGAAAAGCACAGAATTCCGAAGACGGCAAGAGCTGACAAGTGCGAGAATTATCGCACAATCATCTTAACAGCTCATGCATCCAAGCTGTTTACAAGAATAATATACACAAGAATGAAAATGAAAATTGAGGATGCGCTAGATGACGATCAGTTTGGCTTTAGCAAAAGTAAAGGCAGGAGAGAGGCAAGTCTGACGCTGCGGTTAATAATGGAACCAAGACTAAAGAAAAATCAAGACACGTTCATAGGATTCGTCGACCTGGAAAAAGCGTTCGACAATGTAAGATGGTGCAAGATGTTCGAAATTCTGGAAAAAGTAGTGAAGAGCTATAGAGTGAGACGGGTCATATACAATATGTACAACAGCCAAGAGGAAATAATAAGAGTGGACGACCAAGAACGAAGTGCTCGTATTAAAAAGGGTGCAAGACAAGCAGGTAGCCTTTCGCCCCGACTGTTAAATCTGTACATCGAGGAAGCAATGATGGAAATAAAAGAAAGGTTCAGGAGTGGAATGAAAATTCATGGTGAAAGGATATCAGTGATACGATTCGCTGATGATATTGCTACCCTGAGTGAAAGTGAAAAAGAATTACATGATCTGCTGAACGGAATGAACAAGTACGGACCGATAGCAAATCGAAGAAAGACGAAGGTAATTAGAAGTAGCAGAAATGAGAACAGAGAGAAATTTAACATCAGGATTGATGATCACGAATTAGATGAAGTTAAGGGATTCTGCTACGTAGCAGTAAAATAACCAATGATGGACGGGTCAAGGAAGACATCAAAAGCCGAATAGCTATGGCAAAAAGGGCATTCCTGGCCAAGAGAAGTTACTAGTGTCAAATATCGGCCTTAATTTGAGAAAGAAATTTCTGAGAATGTACGTCTGGAGTACAACATTGTATGGTAGTGAAACATGGACTGTGGGAAAACCGAACAGAAGAGAAACTAAGCACTTGAGATGTGGTGCTACAGACGAATGTTGAAAATTAGGTGGGCTGATATGGTAAGGAATGAGGAGGTTCTACACAGAAGCGGAGAGGAAAGGAATATGTGGAAAACACTGATAAGAAAAAGGCACAGGATGATAGGACATCTGTTAAGACATGAGGGAAAGACTTCCATGGTACTAGAGGGAGCTGTGGAGGGTAAAAACTGTAGAGGAAGACAGAGGTTGGAATACATCCAGCAAATAATTGAAGACGTATGTCGTAAGTGCTACTCTGAGATGAAGAGTCTGGCACAGGAGAGGAATTCGTGGCGGGCCGCATAAAACAAAAAATTTCCCCTTTTGCTGGTTTGCACACCTGGTTCGAACTTTACTGTTCTTGTGCTGGCAGCAGCGGGAATGTGTTAGTTTGTGCCATCAGTATAAGAACAGCTTTTCGTATGTGCTTACTGCTACACCTTGTATGTGGAATTCGTCGACTACCACATTATATACAGCTGAGGGTGTTGTTTTGATAGCTTTGAAATGGATAACTACTAGAGGGAAGCAATAAATACTGTTGATTGGCTATAAAAACTGAAAAAAGGAAGCAAAGAGTTTTTAATTTTGGAAGTAAAAAAATTAATCCATTAAGTCCCCATTTTCTCCATCTGTATGGTAACGACAAGAACATATATAACTGCTATCAGTTTTGATGCCTCCAATTTGGTGGCGAAGTGGAAACGCACTGCACACTGGGCTCGTATGCTGGAGGGCAGTAGTTCGAATGTCCTTCCTGTCATCCAGATTCTGGTTATATGTGGTTTCTCAAAATCGTTTAAAGCAAATTTCGGGAGGTTTCGCTCGGGAAGGACACACTTGTTTTTCTCCCCCATCTCAGTTTGCGCTCAGATTGGCGACCTACCCGTCGACGGGACGTTAAATGCCAATATTTCTTCTTCCCTTTCTATACTAAAATCTTTGTGGTTTCTTCTTAAAGTACTTTAATTACCTCTTCATTTTGTTATATTTTAATTGTGACACAAGTTCATGGTGTGCTGATAGCTCCTACAAGCTACTGCAACTTTAAAAATTTTAATAAGCTCATTTTCGGGGAAAATGATATAAAAGCATAAATTGGAGTAAGTGAGTAGTATCTGTGTCTTACATGTTGTAGAGACAACTTTATTTGTTTTAAAATTATTGTAAGTGTATATACGAGTATGGGGTTTGTGTTGGAGTAAATGCGTTCCTACCATATTCTCCGTATGAAGCAGTTACGACACTACCAATAATGTTTTAACAGTATATCCTTTCAATGTAAACTATAACATTAATTATCAACCGAATTCGGGATGCACAGGAAGATTGCAAGAGGTCGCTAGACACCCAAGGGACACTGCTCCGATCTTGGTTTCGGATCATTAATCAAGCTCAGAGTAAAAGGTCTCGTTTTTTCGTCTCTCCGCTTTTCATTCTCGTCTTCCATCTCTCGGAGGAAGAGGAAGAGGCACACCACAGTGGATATTCTCCGCGTGCGAGAGACGCCGGTAATATTTCGCAACGCTACCAGCAAGCAGAATTCGCCGCATCATATTTCAGCCAGCGTATCGACATCGCTCCTTCTCTGGGAATTTCAGGCGTTGCTCTTTCGCTGTAGTAGCATGTGATAAAACGCGCTCAGAAGCCTTCATACGTTTTTCGCTCATAATATTTATCTATGTTTCACCGGTTACATGGAACTTCTTCGCTAGTGTCAAGACGAAATAAAATACATTGTGTTTCATTCATACAGTTCTAAGTGCAGGCTTGGGCAGAAGTTAATTATGGACTCTGGGGAATACAAAAAAAAGGAGAATCGAAGTGTATGAGAGTGGATCATGAAGAATGATGGTGAAAATTAAATGGACTGATTACACAAGAAATGAGGAATTCTCCGCAGACACATTGCGGAAAGAATGATGGTTACAATGAAGTGGACTGATAACATAACAAATGAGGAAGTCTTCCGCAGACCCGTCGAGAAAAGAAACATGTGGAAAACAGTGACGAGAAGGGAAAAAAAGAATACAGAGTTTGGGACGTATCCATCAAATAATTAGGCTCTAGCGCTATGGGATGAAGAATTTGGCAGAGAAGAGGAATTATAGGCTGGTTCGCATCAATACAGTCAGAGGACTGACGAAAAAAATGTAAGTTATAGTTGATATTATGATACGATGTCAAACCTCTTACGTTCCGTAATACAGGATGTATCACAAAGTGTAGCGAAAATGGACCACTGATGAAAGTATACGATACCTACACCAAACATGGGCCCATAAACCAGCCGTTTGAGATAATCGCAAATGTGTGATTATGAGTTGCTACTGCCTTCAGCATGAAATATTGTCGTACTTAGTACAAAAATTCTTGAAATGTACACTTTGATAAAGCTTAGTCTAATTGGTCTCGATGTCAGCGATGGCTCATGACTGGAAAATCTGTACATTCATAGTAGGGCATCAGCATACTTTGCTACTGATGCAAGGCGACATCTAACAAGCTAACCAAGCTGGTAACGACCGTAAAATACTTAGGAGTTACTATCCGGAGCGATCTGAAGTGGAATGATCACATAAAACAAATAGTGGGAAAAGCAGGCGCCAGGTTGAGATTCATAGGAAGAATTCTAAGAAAATGTGACTCATCGACGAAAGAAGTAGCTTACAAAACGCTTGTTCGTCCGATTCTTGAGTATTGCTCATCAGTATGGGACCCTTACCAGGTTGGATTAATAGAAGAGATAGACATGATCCAGCGAAAAGCAGCGCGATTCGTCATGGGGACATTTAGTCAGCGCGAGAGCGTTACGGAGATGCTGAACAAGCTCCAGTGGCGGACACTTCAAGAAAGGCGTTACGCAATACGGAGAGGTTTATTATCGAAATTACGAGAGAGCACATTCCGGGAAGAGATGGGCAACATATTACTACCGCCCACATATATCTCGCGTAATGATCACAACGAAAAGATCCGAGAAATTAGAGCAAATACGGAGACTTACAAGCAGTCGTTCTTCCCACGCACAATTCGTGAATGGAACAGGGAAGGGGGGATCAGATAGTGGTACAATAAGTACCCTCCGCCACACACCGTAAGGTGGCTCGCGGAGTATAGATGTAGATGTAGATGTAGATGTACATAGGTCGAGCAGAGCCTGTATCGTGACGTCCGAGATCGCCTCAATCCCACGGGTTTTTCTGTCTGGGGTCATCTTATAAGTGAATCCTAAAACACTCCTATTGATTGAGTTCAAGAAATTGAGCAGCCCCATTGTAGAGGATGTGTAAAGATTCACAAATTGATCCGAGAGTGAAAGAATTCATATCTCGCTGTATAGACGAGTGCAGTATTTCATCCAAAGGCGAGGACGACAGGTAGAACAACCTCTTCATTTATTATGTTATCAGTCCACTTACATGCATACGGTAGTTATAATCTATTGAAACAAGTCGATGATTTAGGGTCCGTCCGCTGCACAATTCAGTAGAAAACAAACTTTTCCACTCGTCACAGTGATATCTGACTGGTTACTCACTATACTTCGTCGGAAAGAGGACAGACGCTTCTCGTTTCCTCGCCGTTAATCTAGGAAGGTGATTCTGATCGTATTAATGCCGTGTGCGACCTTGGGACAAGTCATGACCTTGTTAGGATTATGGAGTATGTCAATATACACTGAGACTCAAAGCAACTGGTACACCTGTCTCAGAACGCTTAGGACGCCCGCGAACACGCAAATGTGCCGCAACACGACGTGTCATGGACACTTCTAATGTCTGACGTAGTGATCGAGGGAACTAACACCATGAATCCTGCAGGGCTGCTCATGAATCCGTAAGAGTACGAAGGGGTGGAGATCTCTTCTGAATAGCACGTTGCAAGGCATCCCAAATATCCTCAATAATATTCACGTATGTGGAGTTTGGTGGCCAGTGGAAGTGTTTAAATTCAGAAGAGTATTCCTGGAGCCGCTCTGTAGCAATTCTGGACGTTTAGGGTGTCGCATTGTTCTGCTGGAATTGCCCACGTCCGTCGGAATGCGCAATGGATGCAGGAGATCAGACGGGATACTTACTTACATTTCGTATATCGTTCAATTCGTAAGCAAGCAGCAGTTTTTGGAATGTTCCTGGAGAGTGGCCGGCCGAAGTGGCCGTGCGGTTAAAGGCGCTGCAGTCTGGAACCGCAAGACCGCTACGGTCGCAGGTTCGAATCCTGCCTCGGGCATGGATGTTTGTGATGTCCTTAGGTTAGTTAGGTTTAACTAGTTCTAAGTTCTAGGGGACTAATGACCTCAGCAGTTGAGTCCCATAGTGCTCAGAGCCATTTGAACCATTTTGAGCCTGGAGAATGGTCACAGAATTCTTCATCTTGATTTAAAATTTCATCCGCAAAAACTACAGATGTTCCAACAATTGAAGGACAACGTTTACTGGTTACGATTAGGATTCTGTCAACAAATGATAACAAAAATAAACTATGGCGCTGAGTCAGATGAGGCACATTTTCATCTCACAGGTTATATTAATAAACAGAACTACTGTTACTGGGAAAACACAAATCCTAATGACGTTCGTGAGCACCCTTTACACGCTAGTAAAGCGGCAGTATGGTGTGGTGTTTCATCACATGGGATTATCGGACCGTATATTTTTGCAAATGAAAAGGGAAACACAATAACGGTCAATGCCGATCGTTAACTTACACCTGCATTGAACAACTTTCCAAATGTTCAAGAAGCATGGTTTCAACAGGACGGAGCGACGTCACACACTGAACGGCAATCAATGGCATACGTGCGAGATTTGTTTGGCAACCGTGTGATCTTACGATTCGGTTACATTTCCTGGCCCCCTAGATCGCCAGATCTGGATGAGTTAAAACAGAGAATTAGGGATGCAGTTCACAGTATCCCAGCTGAGATGTTGCAGCGGTCAATGAGGAATCTCAACAGCAGATTTCAGGAATGTGTCCCGTTTTTCTGCGTCACCCTGTATCGACAGTTATGGTGAGTATTTTTGAAATAATAAACAGTTTACTTACTATTTTTCCATCTGTGTCTTTTTCATTTGACTGTCCCTTGTACAACACGACGTGCTCAAGTTGTTCACCACTAATCTTGTAAACAGATACTAAATGTTTTTTTCTCTTTGATATAGACATTATCTTACATATATTGTCATTTACGCAGAGATGCCACTCATTACATCACGTGTAAATTCTGTCCAAATATTTCTGCAGTTCCTTACGACTGTCCATCGAGGAAACTTTTGTGTACAGAACACCTTGTCAGCGAACGATCGTACAGTGCTGCTGATCCTATGTTATATATAGTTTGTATATACTTTATTGAAAACATTAAGGCTCTATTGCGCTTCCTCGGGGCACACCAGATGTTGCTTTCCTTTCTGTGGTATATTCGCCGTCCAGTACTGGATTTCGTTAGTTATATATTCCTCAAGCCAATCGCATGTTTGCGACGACATTCCGTACGGTCGTGCCTTAGTTAGTAGTAGAGTACATGGCACAGGGTCGACACGGAATCTACGTATTCGCCTCCGCTGCATCTCTCTGCTGGTGTAGTGTGATGCTGCACTGGATAGCAATCACGTAATGGAATGTGCGTCTCTGTTGTGATGCATATGGATCGGCATATCTGATCGTACAGGAGCCGTCCTACTGAACAAGTACAGTACCTGCAATGTAAGGGACGACCTCATGCGTGTAGAGTCACCGCCTCGCTGCCTAAACTTTAGTCTAGGGCTCTAGGGCAAATGATGGTACCCGTAACATCGTATATACTGACACAATGAATTTAAAAATGCTTGAAAATTTCTCAGTTTTGTTTCGTTTTTCCTATATGAGTGTGATGTACTTTTAATCATCCTAGTACACGCGCCCTATGAGCAATCTAATTAGTTGGCTTGACGTACCGCGCACGCACCAAACATCACAGCGTCTTGTAGACATGCCAGCTGGCGTCGACGCTGCAGCCAGAACTGCAAACATTGGCCCACCGTGCACACTACCAAAGAAAGGACTGATGTTTGCCCCTAGGTCTTTGCTACTCATTTTTCGCTTCCACACAGGGCATTTTCCTGCCCATTACACTCATTACTTGCAATAGACAATCTTACGGAGTACCATAAGAGTGCGTGCAATGCGTGTGCATCCGCACAGAAGAAGGTCAATGGCCGCTTAGCCTTAACTATATGAAGATGGTGTCTGTTCTTTCGGACATGTCCGAAAGAATTTAATGGGCAGGGGCACTACGAATGCAGTGTGTGGACATTATGTAGGGAATGTGGGTGTGCAAGGGATAAATCCCTGCAGTCGCACTATCCTATGTGTCCTCAGTGGCTCAAATGGATAGAGCGTCTGCCATGTGAGCAGGAGATCCAGGGTTCGAGTCCCGGTCGGGGCACACATTTTCAACTGTTCTGTCGGCAGCTTAGGGTCTTTATTTAATTATCATTTTATTCCAGAGAACTGCACCGTCACCGATTGTATATGTTATTTCGGACATGTCTGAAAGAACAAATACCATCTTCATATCTATTCAAAGGTATCCGGACACCTGTTAGTGGAAATGGGTGTCCACCTTTGCCTTTACGATGCCTTGAACTCTATTGGAGACACTTTGAACGAGGTAGCGGAATATCTATTGAGGAATGACAGCCCATTCCTTCTCAAAAGCCGAAAAGAGATGTTGGACACTGGGGTTTGGACCAAGGTTCCAACGCATGCCAGATATGTCACAAATGATTCCGGCCAGGACTATGAGCAGACCAATCAATTTCACGAATGTCGAAGAACCATTACCTCACGGAATGACGCTCTATGACAGGGTGTGTTGTCATACTGATACAAACTATCACCTTCTCTAAACTGCTTTTCTACTGTACTCAGAACACAGCCCTGAAAATGTGTTCATATCCTTACGCATTTAGCATTTTCTTAACTATTACCGTACCATAACACCACTTTCTCCGTACTTCGCTGTTGTCGCTACACATGATGGCCGGTAAAGTTCTCCAGACATTCGTCAGTTCCAAACTCTTCCATCAGATTGCTGCAAGGTAGAGTGCGATTCATCATCACTGCATATGAGTCGATTCCAATCATAGAACTTTCCTGTAGAGTCACTCGTTACTTCATCTCAGGCTTCACTAAGCATCGACTACAGAAATGCTTGGCTTATGAGGAGCTGGCCGACAGTTCTACCTCATTCTTTTTGACTCACTACTCACAGTCTTTGTGCTACCTGGACTGCTAGTAAATGAAACTCATGATGGATTCCTTCCGCCGATTTCTTGAGATTCTTTACAACCATCCTCCGCATTGTTCGACGGTCTCTGTCCGTTAGTACGTGAGGTGTGTGTGGCCCTGGTTTACTTGTGGTTCTTCCTTCCCGTTTCCACTTCGCAGTCGGCTTGGGAAGCTTTAGAAGGGTTGAAATGTCCTTAATGGATTTGTTACTCAGATTATATCCAGTGAATTTTAGGCCTATTAAAATTACTTGATAGTTGACACTTCACGCTGCGGAGCTGGTTTCGTTCGATCAAAAAGCTGAACGTTACGTCCAAGTATTCCCCGTTGTCACACTGCCACAACAAATGGTCAGTTCACTTCCAATTCCATGTGCGGCATTCTTCCTTGATGTGTTTGGATTCCGAATCCTGGATCTGGCTCTTTTATTTCGCCCTTCATAACACATGATAAGCACGCCAAACATATACGCTCTCTCTCTCTCTCTCTCTCTCTCTCTATCTCTATCTCTCTCTGTCACTCATACCTCAGACCTCAGACACACACACACACACACACACACACACACACACACACACTCACACACACACACACACACACACACACACAAAACTATGCTAACTTTATACACACTTTTCATACACAGCACTAACCAAACACTAGTGGATCGTTCCGCAGAAAACGCGGTTCAGAGTGACATATGCAGTTACAATAATCACAAAGCTTGGCTTAAATTTGTAAGTATCGCACGATATTGCGTAAAGCCGATCTTTTTGAAGGAAAAAAAAAATGGTTCTGAGCACTATGGGACTTAACATCTGAGGTCATCAGTCCGCTAGAACTTAGAACTACTTAAACCTAACTAACCTAAGGACATCACAAACATCCATGCCCGAGGCAGGATTCGAACCTGCGACCGTAGCGGTCGCGCGGTTCCAGACTGAAGCGCCTAGAACTGCTCGGCCACACCGGCTGGCTTGAAGCAACAACTTAGCGTTGTGGCCAGGTCGCCATAGTCATATATATAACAACCTAGCCCTACGTCGTGGCATAGCGTAGCCGTTATGGTATCAGCCTGCCGGGAAAGGTAGTTATAGGTGCAAACTTTAAAATGTTTTGTCTCTAAACCTAATCAAAAAACTTCGATTATTATTTTTGTTTCATTAATTGGTTCAAACGTAATTCTTT
Organism: Schistocerca serialis cubense; assembly: GCF_023864345.2. Lineage (NCBI taxonomy): Eukaryota > Metazoa > Arthropoda > Insecta > Orthoptera > Acrididae > Schistocerca > Schistocerca serialis. Next base: position 496,164,916 of record NC_064638.1, read on the forward strand.
CATTTCTCATTCTTTGCCACTTCATTTTCATCATAGTATTGACTTTTTTATTTCCTTTTATTTTTCTTCCTATCACTTGTTTCTCGTTTTGGAATCTCCCTGTGTCGTCTACAGTCTATAATCAAATGCCAGTCAGGACTGCTCATCGTTTGGTAACACGGCGTGTAAGTTTGAGGGTAGTTTCAATTAACTATGATAGCGGGAAACTATGGTTTTCATTTAGCGCTGACACTAAATTTTTTCTGTCTTGAGTTTGATCTTAAAGGTTAGCTTCGAACGTTGTGAACGAACTGATCGTTATTTTAGTTTTTCCGAGAATGGCTTACCGCTGATTTCTTGGACGCATTGCACAATACGAAGCTATAGTTGGGTCAGGACATGAGTTTAAATTCGGGGCTGCAGAATGTGTCGTCTGTCGCAGTTCAGTCATTGGTCACTTAAAATCAGTTTTCGACCGAGCACCACGCATTGCCGTTCATACTTCGCGGCGGCCACTTCCAACATTGCTCAACGTTACAGATAAACAGCATTTGTGACGTTACCCGCCGTTTTTGCGTGTTGCGTGTCGCCTGTAACCGAGCAGCTGCCGGTAGCCGATGTGGCAATACTGTAGCGGCAAATGGCAAACGTCATCTCTGAAGTGATATTAATCGGAATATAGTCCACCTCCAGGGTCACTGAGCTCTCATGGGCGACGCATTCTGCTGTTATTGCATCACTGCTGACTGTAAATTACTGCCGGCCGTAGTAGCCGAGCGGTTCTAGGCGGTTCAGTTTTGAACCGCGCGACCGCTACGGTCGCAGGTTCGAATCCTGCCTCGGGTATGGATATGTGTGATGTCGTTAGGTTTAAGTAGTTCTAAATTGTAGAACACTGGTGACCTCAGATGTTAAGTCCCATCGTGCTCAGAGCCATTTGAACCATTTTGTAAATTACTCCCCGCCTCCTTTCATACTGGCGGGTCCGCCTCACGTGACATCCAGTGATCAATTACATTTTACATAGTGTGGTGTGCGTACTGTAAGACCTTCGGTACACACACCATCAGATTATTTGACTTATCGCTCTAACGAAGTAGGCGAGTGTCAGCAATATGTCTCGTGGTCTTATCGTGGCGTGTTTATCTTCTGCCGTTAGGTCAGACGATAGAAATACCACTTGCACGCTTAGAGTAACAGATTGACGGTGACCAACTTTAAACAGAAGTTGATTAATTTTCACACACATTTATTAAAATAATAACAAGCATAAAAATAACTTAACTTGGTTCTGGATGCTATTTACAATTGACAATCTGAAGTTCCTTTGGTCTTGGTACGTTAATCTTATTCTCACATATCTCTGATACTTGACAAAGTGTCTATTCATTTATCTTCATGGCTATGTACAGGAATATGGTAATATTATTAGGCGCAGACTGAAACTTGACTATAGACTGGTGCAGACAAATGCAGACTGGTACAGACTAATGCAGACAAATGCAGACTGGTACAGACTAATGCAGAATGACTAATCGGAGGTCTGTACACTCGTTATAATACCTCGAGCGTTCAGGTATCACTGCACGAGTGTGATCCGCGAGGAGAAAAGGTTCTACGTTAGCAGCAATCTCATTGGCTGCGGTACATATTAATACGCGGATCGGCGGAAGCAGAATTTGGTCCGTCTCTAAGACAGCGCCATCTCGTAGTGCAGAGATGGACGAGCGCTGCGCCTGCACTTTGTGCTTAGCGGGGCGCGCTCTATTGGGAAAGTTGTGTACGGTCTGACTACGCGGAATTATGTACACAACACATAGTGTGTCCGGATATTTGATTATGTAGTATATACGACCGAGACGTTCCACAACGTTCCGCGAATGCACAAAAGAAGTTGCACGTGACTGAGGAACTTAATGTGGTTCATAATGAAGAATTCAGTTAATGCAACGGAGCAGGGTCGCAGTGGATTCGCATTTTGGAGAACGACAATTCAAACCCGTTTCCACCCATCCGGATTTATGTTTTCCGAAAATTTCCTAAACCGCTTAAGGTAAATGCCAGGATGGTTCTTTCGAACGGGCACGGCCGCTCTTTCCTTTCCCGTCCTTCCCTAATCCCAGATTGTGCTCCGTCTCTAATGGCCTCGATGTCGACGGGACGTTAAACACCGTTCTCCTCCTCTTTTCCTCAGTCAATGTTCTGAACGATTTGGTTCGATGGTTTACGAAGCTGTACGCAGATGCGGCGGGGTTCAAAAACCTACCAAAGGTTTTCCGTGGTTACTGCAATCAGTTTATGTAAGTGCTGGCGACGGTATTTCAGCGAAATCACGCCTTTCTTAAACGTTGTCTAACCTTCTGAATATGCGTCTCTAACTACATATGTCTTTGTTTACTCACGTTTTTATTTCATCTAGCAAGATTACGACATTCGAGATCTCCATTACATCTAATCAAGAATCCTTAGTAAATCTGTTTACTATTAGCATTACTATGTGGACAGTGTATGAGCTATTGATAATAATCATAATAGTAGCAGTAGTTTTCGTTGTCGTTGTTGTTGTTGTAGCGGTGATAATGTCACCGTTGAGCGCACCTCAATCACACTGTAATAGTAATACTAGTAGTTATAGCGGCGAATACATATAATACGGCAGTTTCGGCTGTTTTCACATTTTGTTGATTAATTTATCGTTGACGTACGTGGAACGAGTGTAATGGTAGCTTAGCAGGAGTTCATTAGCACGTGTAGGCAGAGAATCGGATCAAGATACGGAACTGGTCCGTCGAAGTGCTGTACGTCGTATGTCGAAAGAATGTCACACACTGACAAATTCCTATCCTACTTCTAGTTTGTGGAAGATTGACACCCCGTATTCCATTTCCAATCGGAAATAAATAACTCATTTCGTTGCAGAAGTAATGATAAGAAAAGAACAATATCGAAATGACTGTGGAAGCCGTGAGTACTGAAATTAGGTGGAAAACGTTACAGGGAAAAAGAAAACAGAAAAATGAGTGCGAAGCAACGAGATGGGTACCATTATTTGAAGAGAGAGAAGTCACTGTAGAAAGACTGGGAATATATTTACAATGTTCCTGCGTTCTTGCTACAGAGTTGACGTTAATGAAATTTAAGATGAATATGTGATGGTGAAAGTTATTCCATGGCTCCCAGCGAAGAATCTTCGTTTCTTATTTATAATCCCGACATGATGTCGTAGAAGGTAGTTGTAACATTGGTTGGTTTGGAGATAGTAAGAGTACGGTAAGCGGATGTTTGCGTACGAGAACAGGAAAAGTAAGCTAACACCAGAAAATCAGCAGATTCACATGCCTGAAGACGTGTCAGCCGAATTTGAGAGAAAGAAAATATTACGAGGGTTGTTGACAATTGAATCAAAACAAACAGATCGACTTACTTCAACTCTGACACAATATTGACATTTCCAAATTGCGGTGGCTCCCTGTGAAAACTTTTTCCATCTACTATGATAGCAGACGCTCCGCGCTGATGGGAACAAGTGACGGCGGAAACTTAGTGTAGACTGACACAGTTCTCGTATGCCGCCGGGTGTAGTTTTACGTCTGTCCGATGTTATCTCACAAATTCTTCCAATGAAGAAATTCACGGTTCTGCATGCTATGTGTTTCCGAAATACCAATGATAGACTTTTAGCTTTACCAAACAATTAAGTCATGTATTCGGAACCAGAAAGGGAAATGAGTATAAGAGGAAAACACACGAATTAGAAAGAAAAATTTCATATCCCGGGATATATTCCGATAGAAGATGGAGAATGTTAAGATCTAATGGACATTATTTCTTTTCCTATTTTTCTGATTGAATGCATCATAAGTGAAAGAGAAACGACGCGACCAAGAAAGTAAAGCATCAGTCACTTTATAAGCATCACCGGGAATCCGCTCACAGATCAATATTTTGTTACATATCCCCGGACATCTAGGTGGGTGAAGAATCTCGAGGCCGGCCGAAGGAGCCGTGCGGCTAAAGGCGCTGCAGTCTGGAACCGCAAGACCGCTACGGTCGCAGGTTCGAATCCTGCCTCGGGCATGGATGTTTGTGATGTCCTTAGGTTAGTTAGGTTTAACTAGTTCTAAGTTCTAGGGGACTAATGACCTCAGCAGTTGAGTCCCATAGTGCTCAGAGCCATTTGAACCATTTGAAGAATCTCGAAGATATAAGTACGAGGGGCGTTCAGAAAGTAAGCTCCGATCGGTCGCGAAATGGAAACGACTATGAAAATCCGATAAAGCTTTGCACAGATGTGTTGGGTAGTGTCTCCAGTATAACCCCAGTTAGCATCACGTCGCTCTTCTCATTTCTGAGCTCACAGTGAGTGCGTAAAGATGTCTAGAAAATAGTGTCTGCCGCCAAGTACGAGGGCCTGGTGAGAAATTTCGCCTGAAGCTATGCTGCTAACATTACATAACTGTCGTGCTGTTTCTTCTTCAAGACAATTCTCAGCCGCATTCTGCAGGGGCAATGAAGATGCTCCTGCATCGTTTTCAAATGGAAATATGAGATTACCCACAATACAGTCCGCAATTGTCTCCCCCTGAGTTTCATCTCTGGTCACATGAACCGCTGTCTTTGAAGACAACATTTTGACACAGACAACGAGGTGTAGGCCAGCGTGGAGAATTGGCGGAAAGCACTGGCGGCTGCCTTCTATGATGAGGCTATTGAAAAGTTGGTACAACGCTATGACAAAAGTCTAAGTCAGAACGGCGACTACGTAGAGAAGTAGCTGAAAGGTGAAGCTAATTGTTACAAGTAAAACATTTCTGATGTTCACTGTGGTTTCAATTTGGCAATCAATCGGAGCTTACTTTCTGAACAGGCCTCGTAATTTCTTTCATATTTATTCCACCCATTCGCTTAAGTCATTGGTAAATAGAAAAAAACTTAATTTTTGTTTTGTTATTGACATTTATTTGAGGTATTGTGCTTCTGTAACTCCAACCGAAGAGGGCATGTAAGAATTTTATTGAGTGTTAGGGTGAAATAACTTTCTTTCCGATGTCCGAGGTAGAGAGAGAGAGAGAGAGAGAGAGAGAGAGAGAGAGTGAGAGAAGACAGTGAGAGGCAACGAGATGGGAACCACAAATATAAACGAATTACGTCGCGGATTATAAGCATACTAACAGTGCATAATAAATGAAAAACATGTAGGATGTCGAGGTGTGTGATAGACAATGACCATATCCTGCGGCCTGCTGAATGTTTATTGTTCATGATCACACGGAACAAAACTCGCAGCAAAAGCCCATCCAGCAAGGGACAGGAGAGGGCAGTACCCTCCTTCGCCAACAACGGTTTGAAGCATATCAGAACACGAAATGGAAGCTGACTAGTACCAAGTGTATTCAGACATTTGTCACGAAATCTCAAATAACTGAATAATTATAAACTACAAAACTAGCAAAGAACCCTCCATTCCCCTTCTAGCTCCGATCTTGATATGCTCTTGAACACAAGAACTTTTGTGTATTTTTTGTACACGAATGGTTCAAATGGCTCAGAGCACTATGGGACCTAACATCTGAGGTCATTAGTCCCCTAGAACTTAGAACTACTTAAACCTAACTAACCTAAGGGCATCACATAAATCCATGCCCAAGGCAGGATTCGAACCTGCGACCGTAGCAGTCGCGCGGTTCCATACTGAAGCGCCTGGAACCACTCGGCCACAGCGGGCGGCTTTTGTACACGTAAATACATTACCAATATTAATTTTATGCGCAGCGATATTGTATTGCACTGTATTGAACTGGGGACCTAGAAACGACGGGAAGGCTACAGCAGTCCACTCACCCCACCGCCGCCCCACGCCGAACTTAGGGTTATGGTGCGGTTCAGCACACAGTGGACCCCCCCCCCCCCCCCCCATCCCCCCGGGAACTCTCATTCCAGACGAGTGTAACCCAGATGGTTGCGTGGTAGAGTAATTACGGTGTACGCGTACATCATGACTGTTTGCGCAGCAATCGCCGACATAGTGTAGCTGAGGCGGGATAAGGGTAATCAGTCCGCATTCGCCGAGGCAGATGGAAGATATGTAAACTCTGTCGATCTCGCTTGTAAAACAAATGTGTACGAAGCAGTAGCTAGTTTGCTGAAATTTATGAAGTTGATGCGGAAATATTTTTATATTCGACTGTTTGAAATGTGTTTTACTGTGTAATTTTATGTCTGCCAGAAGATGTTTAAATTTTTAGACATACACGTAGACACATAGACCGTTACTTCGAAATTCTTATCTTGCAAATTAAAAGTAAACTGACACTGAAGGGTGAGTGTGTTGTTGTCCTTGAAGCCTAAATAGTGGCATATGCTAGAATTTTATCTAACGTCGCAAACACTGTAGCTGAGTCCGAGAAGAAATGCTTTTATAAGACATCAGATAGCGTACTGTTTTGTTGTGCGCGCTCTCACCCTCAATGAACATTGGGATAAACTATTAAAAGTTCTTGCCGCGTCAAATCTGGATAAAATCTCAAGCTTTCGACGATAGTCTCCATCGTCAGGAGCAAATGACTGTCTTCACTGCTTTTTTTTTCTTCTTTATTGTAATTTTAATCACCTCATACAAGGCGGGCTGGCAGCAGCATATTACGCTGCTCTTCAGCCTTGACTGGTACAATAACATGACATATAGGTGGCACAGATAATATAATAAAAACGGCGGGCAAAAAATGTAGATACGAAAAACAAGAAACATGAAACCATTCATGCTGGACGAGAAAAAACACTAACACTTGTTGACACGGTGCACAGAACACGGATGACGGCAACGGCACACGTGAACAGTGGTGGCGTGACGGCGAAAGAACACTAAACACAAGACAAAGGCACACACACGAGACACTGATGGCGATGATCTCCTGCGCGCGAAAGTCCACTGAGCGTGTACGAGTCCGGGGACCTGCCAAGGGAGGAGGAGGGGGGTTGGGAGAGGGAGAGGGAAGAGCAGAGATGCCACAGGCAGGGGAGATAAGGGGAAGGGAGGAAGGGGGAGGGGAAGCCCGGGGGAAGAGAGGTGGAGGAAGGGGGATGGGGGGAAAAGGAGAGAGAAGGGAGGGAGGGTGCCTAAAGGAAAAGACACAGGAAGTGGGGGGGGGGATCAAAGTTGATAGGAGGGGTAGATGGAGGGGATGAGGACTTCATCAGGGAGGGGGAGCTGGCGGAAGCCACCTTGGGAGAGGGTAAGGAGGGTGGAGAGATGGAGACCGGGTGGGACGTGGGAATATAGGTGCGGCAGCGGGCAGGGGTGGGAGAGGATGGGCGAGACAAGTGGGTGAGGAGGATCGAGTTTACGGGAGGTGTACAGGATCCATATCCTTTCAAGGAAAAGGAGAGGTGGGGGAACGGAATGAGATCGTACAGGATCCACGTGGGGGAGGGGAGACGGATGCGATAGGTGAGGCGGAGAGCATGGCGTTCAAGGATTTGAAGGGATTTATAAAAGGTAGGGGGGCGGAGATCCAGGCCGGATGGGCGTAACAAAGGATAGGGCGGATGAGGGATTTATAGGTGTAGAGGATGGTGGAGGGGTCCAGACCCCACGTACGGCCAGAAAGGAGCTTGAGGAGACGGAGTCGGGAGCGTGCCTTGGCTTGGATTGTCCGGAGATGGGGGGTCCAGGAGAGACGACGGTCGAGGGTGACGCCAAGGCACTTAAGGGTGGGGGTGAGGGCGATAGGACGGCCATAGATGGTGAGATAGAAATCAAGCAGGCGGAAGGAAGGGGTTGTTTTGCCTACAATGATCGCCTGGGTTTTGGAGGGATTGACCTTGAGGAACCACTGGTTGCACCAAGCGGTGAACCAGTCAAGACGGGACTGGAGAAGGTGTTGGGAGCGCTGCAGGGTGGGGGCAAGGGTAGGAAGGCGGTGTCATCGGCAAACTGGAGAAGGTGGACGGGGGGTGACGGCGGCGGCATGTCCGCCGTATATAAAAGGTACAGAAGGGGGGAGCGGATGGAGCCTTGGAGCACACTGGCGGAGGGAAAAAAGGTGTAGGGATCCGTGTTATGGATGGTGACGTAGGAAGGACGGTGGGAGAGAATGGAGCCGATCAGACGGACGTAGTTAATGGGAAGGGCGAAGGTTTGGTGCTTGAAGAGGAGACCAGAATGCCATACGCGGTCACAAGCACGTTCGAGGTTTAGCGAGAAGAAGATTGCGGAGCGACGGGAATTAAGCTGTTCGGAAAGGAGATGTGTGACGTGAAGGAGAAGGTCGTCGGAAGAGAAGGACGGCCGAAAGCCACACTGGGTAATGGGAAGGAGGCGGTGCTGGCGGAGATGCTGGTGGATGCGTCGGGTGAGGATAGATTCCAGGACCTTGCTGAAGACCGAGGTAAGGCTGATGGGACGGTAGGAGGAGACGGCGGACGGCGGTTTTCCAGGTTTAAGGAACATCAGGATACGGGAGGTTTCCCACAGGTCGGGGTAGTAACCGGTGGACAGGACTACATTGTAGAGCCTGGCCAGGGTGGAGAGGAAAGAGACAGGAGCTTCACGAAGGTGACGGTAGGTGACACGATCGTGACCAGGAGCAGTGTTGCGTTTTGTGCGGAGTGTAGCAATGAGATCCTGTGTAGTGATAGGGGCATTGAGTTCCGTGTGTGGAATGTTGTCCAAGTACTGGAAACCAGGAGCGAGGGGAGGGACAGAGGTGTCAGTTCGATTGCGGACATCTGGGAAGACGGAGTAATAGAACTGGGGCTCATTGGGGATGGAAAATACGTCGGAGAGGTAGGAGGCAAAGTGATTGGCCTTACTAAGGGTGTCAGGGAAGGGGTGATCATCATGGAGAAGGGGATAGTAGGGGGAGGGTTTAGTTCCGTTAAGGCCACGGAAGGCTGACGAGAACTTGGACGAGTTGATAGGTGGGGTAGCATTTAAATGGGTGCGTGTATGTCGCCAGTCCCGGCGTTCTTAGCCGCTGTCTTCAGTGCTGCTGTGTTGGCCTTATATAACCCGTGGACGGCTTCTGATTGGTCGGCTTGTGATTGGTCAGTCATTACGTACTGCTGTCACAGGCGGTGTCAATTTGTGCGCTGGTGGCGCCACCGCTTCCGCTGGAACGTAAACCTCGGAAGGAATGTCTCTGTTGCTTCACTGCATCGAGCGCTCGTTTCCATGCACCACTCGGATAGTATCCGCTATCATGGTTAAAGTTCTTCTCGCTCATTCTCATTTCAGCAGCCTCCTTAATAAAACAATCTCAGTATGTGGAGGTATGAGACAAAACTTTAGCTTCATCGGACAGTATTTTATGTTTGTTCGTGAGGCTGTGCTCCGCAACTGCCGATTTCTCCAGTTCTCTAGTTTTAATATGCCATTGGTTTTCGGCACAGCGGTCGGAAACGGTACGAATGGTCTGACCTATATAATTGCTTCCACACTCACAGGGGATATTATAAGTTACAGGGACCCTGAGGCCGAGACTGTCCTTAACAGGGCGCATCATATCCTTTATTTCCTTAGGAGGATGAAAAATTGGCCTTATACCCCATCTACCCAGGACTCTTCCTATTTTGCTGGATATAGCGCCACAAAAAGGAAGAACCGCAATCCTGTGAGTGTGCACCATTTTCACGTTTCCTTTTCTTGGAGAACCCCGCCTTTATATCGCGTGCACCATAGCCGTTCCTTCGGAACACGTACTTCAGATGGTTTATTTCGGACTTCAAGAGGTCCTCGTCAGAAACCGTTTTTGCTATATATACTACCGTGTTCAAAACGGCTCTCTTCTCAACAGTGTGATGGAAACTCTGTGCATTAAGGTATAAACTGATATGCGTTGGCTCACGGTACACAGTGTGGCTGAGACGCCCGTCCGCCTGTCATTGTATTAAAACGTCTAAGAATGGCAACTTTCCTTCCTTCTCCATCTCGACAGTGAACCGGATGTTCGGATGTACGCTGCTCATGTGTTCCATGAATTGTTAGAGAGCTTCTGCGCGGTGTGGCCAGACCATAAATGTATCGTCAACATAACGATAAAATAAGGATGGACGGAGGGGAGCCGAATTTAATGCACGTTTCTCAAAATTCTCCATAAAAAAGTTAGCTAATAATGGAAACAACGGAGAGTCCATCGCCATACCTTCCGTCATTTCATAAAATTTATTACCATACAAGAAGTGGATGACATCACAAGCCGGAACAACTTTATAGTTTCAGGAGGAAAAAGATCCGCCAGCATTTTCGAAGTGTCCTCCACTGGAACTTTTGTGAACAGCGATACAACATCTAGGCTGACTAAAATGTATTTGGACCAACTCTAATCAGTTTGATTTTCTCAGTGAACATCTAGGAGTTTTTGATGTGATGTTCACACCGGCCGACTATAGGAGTCATCAGCTTTGTTAAGTATTTGGCCAGCTTGTAGGTAGGAGAGCCAAGTGCGCTGACAATAAGTCTCAAGGGAACATTATCCTTGTGGATCTTTGGTGGTCCGTACAACCTGGGAGGTCCAGGAGCTCGGACTCTGAAATTTTGCGTAACATCGTCTGGTAGACGGGAATTCTTCAGTAGCCCCATGGTTTTTCTGCTGTACGTCAAACATAGGTCCAGTTTAAGACATTTGTATGTACTGCCCTCCAACAGTGATGTCATTTTGCTATTATATTCGGAAGTATTAAGAACGACGGTGGCATTTCCTTTATCAGCTGGTAATACGACAAGATCTTCATCTCTCCGAAGTAAACGAAGCCCCTCCCTCTCCTCTCTACTGATATTAGATCTGGGAGGCTTAGCTGAGGCCAAAATGCGACTGGTAATAAGTCTCACTTAGTCGGCGTCGTCCTGTGCAAGATACCACACAGCCTGTTCTACTCCACTGATAAGAACCACGATGGGTATAGTACGTGGTGTAGGAGTAGGGCAGAGAGGGCTCTCTTGTCAAGGTTTTTGTCCGACAGGTTGACAACAGTGCGTGCTGCTTCATACTATGACTCCGATCTTTGCATAGCTGCAAGACGCTCAAATTTCTTTACTTGTTTAGCCGATGTATTGCTAAGATCAGCTCTTTGATGAGCAGCCGTCGTCACATCGACCCATTCCCAGTCAAATGGAGAGAGAACTGTAGATAACAAAAGATGGCAACTATATTAACTTGGTGCTTTAATATCCAGTTCGTACCTTTTGTGTCGTAACCTTTCTTTGACGTTCGCCCGGCTTGTCTTCCGTAATATATTCTTCACTCTAATCGACTTGGTATGGTGTTTAACTACAGCAAACTTAGGCACAATCTTCTTGTCGCGGCAGCGTTGCAGAAATTCCAAATTACTCCACAACTGTGCATATTTGACGCGCAACTTCTCCAGTTGACGCAAAGTTTGTAGAAGCTCATAGAGAAGGTATAAATGTACCACGGAACCAAAGACTGCAAAAACACTATCAGCAATGACATTCTGAAACCATCGACTGGTTTCCAATGACCTGAAGGCCAGCTGATTCGCTACAAATGTGAGATTGTAAAGGTGAAGACATTACTGGTACAATTTTCACGAATGACGAATCATGACTGTCTTAACATAAGCTCGCCTACAAGTGAGTACAGCGAGGATTTTGAATATTTTAGGAAGATAACTTCCCTGGTCTTCGAAGCTACTTGGAATTATTCTTCCAGTAATGATAAATAAATTAGGGGAGAGTGCACAGTAGAGGGAGACCATGAAAAAGTCGATTAGAGTGCTTCACAGGAGAAGACGCAATGACAAACTATACTTCTTCACCGAAATAAATGACGTGGAATCTGAAAGTAATTCAAGTTCACCTGAGTTCATGTCTTACACACATCTCACGCATCTTCATAGAAATAAATGATTGCCGAATCTGAAAGAAATTAAAGTTCGCCTGGCTTCGTGTCTAATACACATCTCCATAGGACTGGTTCTAGTCATACGTTAGGTCGTGGTAAGATAACTTTAGTAGGTTTCCAATGCCGTTCACATACGAAAAGTTGTATTGCAAGAGAATTTTGTGTAAAATTTTATGAAAAATTTTGTGCAAAGTCTGGTAGCTTAGTTAACGCTCAACATAACCAAATGTAATATTTTGTGAAATACCTCACAATTGATAATTTGGAAAGGCCGTTATTAAAACACTATTTTTTTCTTCTGTTATTATTGTAGCTGCAATGACAATAGAGGTCACCAACCGTTTATTTTTCCATACTTTTATCTGGTGATTCATTTATGGCTACTATTGCTAAAGAAGGAAGACAGAAGACAACGTGTAGATTTGTCTTACATTTATTATAGCACACAACGTAAAAGAAAAACTGATACCAAAATATTGTCACATTTAATTATTATTCTTCATACTTTTACCTGAATGATCCTTCGTTGCTGCCATTCCCAAGCAGGAAGATTAGAAGCTGTAGAGGGTTGTATCTTATATTTTGTTATACTGTACCGTGTAAAACAAAGTAATATTATATTTGTTGTTGGAACAATTTGTTATTACAACTGTTAACTACTTCTGTGTTGCGAGAATGTAGTAAAGACCTCCCTACATGAACCCAGCCCTTAGAATAAAGAAACGTTAATCGTTCCCTTCCTTTCTGCACTTCATTCATTGCCCATTGTCAGTTTCGTAGGTTAACAAAAACTAATATAATGCTACACGAACAGCACACAGCATATCTTGAACTGATGTGTTCAAAAAATGGCTCGAAGCACTATGGGACTTGACATCTGAGGTCATCAGTCCCCTAGACCTAGAACTACTTAAACCTAACTAACCTAAGGACATCACACACATCCAAGCCCCAGGCAGGATTCGAACCTGCGACCGTAGCAGCAGCGCGGTTCTGGGCTGAAGCGCTTAGAACCGCTTGGCCACAGCGGCCGGTTATGATGTGTTCAGTGCGCTCTTAGACTTCTGAGTGGTATGCTGCGTCACAAATGTTCAGGTGACACTTGATGTGATGTATGTAATTGTAAAATTCGATAATGTAGTAAACTGTTTTATTAACTGACGTTCTCCGTTACTGTGTGCTTACTACTTTTAATGCAACTTGTGTTTAATTTCATCTCATACCAGGTCATCGCCATATGTTTTTACCTTTGTACAGCTTGAGGCACACTTCGACTGTAAGCTAAGTATGTACGTTGGTAGGCTACACTGTGTAAGCTCTCTCTTTATTCTTGCAACTGAAGAACCAACGGTTGTTTTATAACTGCATTTTCACTATGTTACATACGATAGCGGGAGTGGTGGTCTAAAGGGTAAAGCGTTCTACCCCAGCACTGGAGGTCTCGGGTAAGGGTGGGGATTTTTCGTCGTTCCAATCCTTCCAGAACAGTCCGGTCCGCTGAGCCTGCTACGAAATAGAGTACCAGGGATCTGCAGCAAGGCAAATGCTGCGGTCACCTGCAACCAGACCAGAGGCCCGTTCGTGGACTGAGCGCCCCATCCATATAGATACGTTATTCCTCGTGGAGGAAAAACTTCTTCGAGCTATTGGCGTTACTTTGATATTCGGAACCTCCACTTAATCTTGCAGATAGGAAGATGAGAAGTTGCTCTACAGCTTTTCGATGTGCAGTATTGTTAATTGCATTCCATAAGTTTTGGTCGTTAGCATTCTCTCTATCTGGAAAGGGGGGCAAAAGATCGGCGGAGCCTTCCTCGCCACACTCACAGATTGGTGTGTTACTACATCCCACTGGATGTAGATGTTCGGCATATGGACCATTACTTGTTAATAGGTGTATTGATAGGTGCACTATACCTCGAGTAGGGGCAACTTGGCGCATACTGAGCCTGTCGTGAATGCATGGGAATATGCTGCTACCCGCCTTGCAGTGCTTCTAATATCCCAGTCAGACTGCTGCTCATCTAACTTCCAGGCTCGTATATGGTCGTATGCGTCTTTCATCTGTAATATGCACTATTGTGACCTCGTAAACAAGATCACATTGTTCACACTCCAATGACTACAACGGTGCTCTGTAACGTACTACGACATCAATCAAACATATCCCGAGAATCACCAGTAAACCCTTGATAGGCGTAGCGCGAAAGGCATATAACCACTTGAAAAGAGCTACACAATCGGTAATGTACAGTAGTGCTGATTGCCAAATAAAGATTTTTGATCTAACAATTGACAGCTAGTCAGGCAGATTGTTACCATTTCGAAAACTGTGTTTTTATAGCTGACGTTTATTTTTCCAATGACCGGCTTCATATCTTCAGAACAGTGTTGCTGCATTCAGTAGCCGCATACTTCACAGGTACACGTGTTGTCATACTCCAGTTGCTGCAAAGACTTATCTCCGTAGAATGAACCTTGAGATGCACTTCACCCATGAAGGAGGTCCATACAAAAATAAATCACCTCCGCTCTATATTTTTGTACTCCTTGTCAGTCTGGGAACTTGACCAAAATGGATTAACGGAAGAAAGAAAAGAGATGCGTCAGAAATTGGTGTGACAACGCACGTGTTTCTGTGTTACAAGTGTTCTTATGCCGATCTAAAGATGGCTATAGTTCTCATCAGAAAATGGTCATTCTAAAAGAAGAACCTTTTATTGTCGTCAGACAGAGTAATAGAAGATAGAAGAAATGCAATACAATGGACAAAATGCTACGAGATCCGTTATTGCGCTATTTTATTTGGCGGAATATACACCATACCGGTTGGTTATAATTAAAGCGCAGCTACTCACGGAGATCGAGTGTGGGCTGCAATTATCGTGTGGCAGCGAAACTTGGTAGATATGCTAATGCGTTAATACGGGACCGATTTACACTGAAAAAAATTAGTTCCAGTCTTGCCCATTAGATGCAAATCTGGCGCTGTGTTGCATCTCGGTCTCCGGTGCTCGTAGTGGACAAAGCGTGTATCAACAATATGCTTTTCTAACTTGTCTGTCCTTTTCTGGCCACGGGCTGTTCGTAATCCATAACATATGGAAGCGGTTCTATATGTATTTCCTGCATCTTGCACCAGATTTGCAGGTGCTGGCCAAAATTGGAACTATTTTTTTGCAGCGTAAATAGGTTCTACAGTAACAGATTAGAATATCTACTAAGTTTCGTCGCCTTACAATAATTTTTGCCCACACTGGACCTCTGTGTGTAGCTGCATTATAATTTCTGTATAACCACCCAGAAATACTTATTTATTTGTCATTTTTATACCAGCTGTACTAACACAAAGTAAGCTACAGTTATTAACACAGACATGCCGAAGTTAGCTACAGCTAAAGCATTGTATAAACATATTTGCCATGCAATAATCGAATGAAACTATGTATCACATTGTAAAAATGGAATACTTAATGTATGAACGTTCTAATGTAAATTAAAGACTATGAAAGAAGAAATTTGAGAAAGAATAATACGTTGACTCCTACGACAGTCGGTCACGACTGTCTGATAGCTATTGGCAGACATCAGAACTGACTGTGCATGACACGCGCACATACGACTACCCATTTGGATATCGAGTCTATATCACCTTCTATGATAGACAAGGATGCGTCATTCTATGCTGCCGGAGTTTATTAGTAGTAGGGGCGGGGGAGAAACGGCATTCAATTCGCTTGACAAACCATGACTAGATGTTTTCAGTGATTAAGAGATCTGGAGAACGTGAAGGCCAAACCAAAAGTCGATCGAGGTAGGTCACGACGTACCTCGTTTTTATCTTGCTTCATGATAACGTCATGGACACCTCGAAGACGTGCCACAACAGGCGGTTGCTGCCCGAATTACTGGCTGTTCGAACCGGTCGTGTTTTATAGCCTATGGCACAACATACCATTACTCGAGATGGTGGGTCATATGACGCTGAAGACTGAAATTTTGAAACTTTCGTTTATTACGGAGCATCCACATATCGATACGTTCAGCATGATGCTGTATTCAGAATCGGGACTCGTCTGAGGTTTCGCTCCTGTGTTCAATGTTATTATTGGGCGGTATCAGACCGCCTCTCTCTGCTGCAGCGTCAGAGGAAGCCACAACAGCAATATTCATGATGAAAGTCTGTAGTGCTCCAGGCATCGTCACACTGTCCGAGTTGATAATTGAATCGCTGGAAAACGGATCCATTTCCTAACTGAAGTATGTGACGTTACCGTAAGATCCTGCATGGACGGGCGAAAAATTTCTTTTCTCACGGGCGCTAGTCGCGTGGAGCCGTTGAGATCCAGCATGCCACTGAAAATGGTGCACCTGAAACCGTTAGTTTCACATTTGCATAAAAGTCGTGGAATCCTATCCAACACGAGTAGCAATATTGCGAAACGGTAAAGTGCAGTTTCTATGGACCATGTCCTGCATGTCCTGGTAGGTGTTTCTCCTTTTTACACGATGCATAACATGAACTTCTCATTAAAAAATTATATTCAAATTCGATTTCTCAATAAGCTGCTCATTCATTATACGCAGTATAGGATGTGAATCGTGATGCTTCTTCATACCTCGTCAGTCCAAAAATTTCGAGACTAGGTTAATAAAAAATAAAGGGAAATTAAGGGGCTGCTGTCAGTACTTCATGTGTTCTATGTAGTCTCTTTCCAACTGAGTACAATGCACGGAACATTCATACAAACTTGTGGAACAGTCAGAAAAGTCATACTTTCGGGACATTATTCAACTCGCGCATCACATTGACATCCAAGTCTCATCACCCGTGATTATTTCTTCCAGAAAAGAATTGTCCGCGATCGGAATTTCAATCAAGTCGCGGCAGGCGTCCACACACAACTGCTTTTGCTTAGAATTCAAGGTGTGCAACGTTCTGGAGAATGCCTTTAACACTAGATTTAGAGATGCTGCATCACTGTCATTTGTGACACAACGACGTTGACACACTACGGCCGCACGTCCACTACGTAATAGTGCCTTTTAACAACTGACTGGTCGAATGCACATCTATTGTCTACAGTAGTTATCTCAGGCTGTTACAGTAGTCACTCCGCTGGCGTCCCATGTACGCCATGAGTAAAATTCGTCTCGGAACTTCTTGGATGGTAGGTGCAGCTTTACCATCGTTTTAAGTCACGACTTATATCCATGTTCTAAAAGTAATATCGCCGTTTGCTTCGCTTATAGTTGTCTATTTGAGGTGTGCTTCAGTTCTTGTGACATCAACGAGTCTGAAAACCTTAAGCTCACCATTTTCTTGTTTATAAATAGTAAACTCACATTATCGCACACCTCGGTTCGTAGTTAGATGAAGGCTACCGCTAGAGTTTTTCACGTAACTAATGTAACCGACCTGCGTCTTGATGTCTCTAGCTGAGCTTGCGAAAGAAATTACACGAACTGTCTTCTCTCTCCTCTGCCCTGTCTCCTCCCGGTATACAGCTAGCTGGCACTATTCAGTCGAAATGATCCAAAAATTTACCTCCCAAACCATCGTCGATTCACGTACCGCAGCGCTTTTGTCGGCTGACGTGTCTGCGAGGCGTGAAGGCAGAATGCACGACATAATGGCCTCAGCTCCCGGAAGCTTCATATCTGTCTTGCAGCCGTGAGAGCGCTTGGTCCAGATGATCGATGGCGGTTGCTTGCTGCTACACCACTTCCTCGTGGGAAGCCGGACAGATTCACCTCCACCACCAGCACTGCCTGATGGTATTTGCCCGCTTTCGTGGATGATTCACGAGGGTAACATCTTGAAATCACTTAGAAACGTATTTTTCTCTCAACAGTTGAGATTAGCCAATGGCAAGGTTACTGGCCTCTCCTCCGGAATATACCACGCCGTTGTAAGAAAGACCGACTGGCTGAGGAAAAAAGATACTGCACTCAGTGATAAGCTGTTTCAGCCTCAAATACTAAAGCACAGCCCTGTATCACAAAAGCAAAACACACCAAACAGAATCGTGAAAATCAGCTCATACAAGTCATTAACAACGAATAAAAGTTATCAATCTGAGGAGAAAGATATCAACAAGGTAGTGATTGAAAGTGAGCTACAGAGCAGAGGTTCGGTATTATATGTATTATCTGCATTCACGAAGACGCTAAAGTTAAGTAACTAATTAAGAGATGGGAGAACAGCACATTTGAATTCCACTGTGTAAGTAAAAGGATAACGTCTACGATGTGACATCAAGTGTTCACATATGAAATATTAGAGTGCCTGTCATGGAATTTGGGAAATAATGTGATGCTCACACAGTAGTTATTGTCACAAGGTGTACATTTCTACAGAAAGTAGTTCTTAGTCATGTCTGAAGAACAGTGCAGATATTGCTTGTGTTTATTTTGAACAACAGCTCAAAGTAACAGCGTGGGAGAATTTCAGTTTTTTAGAATTTGCTTTGAAAAACTGAACAATAACATCTACGATTTGCATAAGACATTATCTGAATACAGACGACTGAACATAGAAGTACAGAACTTCAAAATAAAACATAAAACGGTGGATAGTATTATCAAGAGATTACTTCCATAATTTTTAAATAAAGTACTTTTAACACAACGTATTTATTTTACACAATTTTGTAACGTATTTAATTAATTAAAACTAATAAAAACATGTCTAATGTTTTGGACAAAACTCGTATAACAGAAAGAAACCGTAACTGCCAATGGTGTACACGCAGGAATGAAGCTACATGATAGATTACAACTGGCCAGGTCATCCCATTACGAATGACGTGCTCTGAGTCTTGTTTGCTAGAAAGTCTGCAATACAGTGGCATATCTGTTCCAGAAGTCCATGAGCACATATTTTAATCAGAAATAATACATCAATACATCTCAATAACCATCAGAGAGTTCGTAGTATGTGATATTCACAGAGAGCATTAATAGCAGCTATTAATTCAGTTAAATATTTCGCCAGTATGTACGTACTGAGGGTAAATGTCTGATTCGACTGGATACGCTGGCAAACAATCACAAATTTCTTACGGTGTCGCCAGCAAGGCCAGAATTCTCTAGTAATGTCCTTCCATTTCTACTGACACTTGTCTGATGTTCTGTAGTCCCGCTTTCGTGTTGTCTTTTCCGTTTGGCCTCAGCGGTAGCCTATATTTTATTTGTCCGCATGGCCTGTGATGGAGGATGCACACATTACAGTTATCAACCAAATCCCTCCCTCCCCACTTCTCCATCAAACTAGCGTCAACTGCGGGTAGTGAAAATAAAGAAGCCTTCTTGTACGCCTCAGTATGGTCATTGCGCAAGACATACTTGAGAAAGAGCGATTATACTCCATGACTTCTGTTTAAAGACTGCTCTCGGAGTTTTAGTATTGCCATGATACACGTTTCCCTTGCTGCTGTCCCACCATGATTTCTATGATGCTCTTGCACCGACTAAGAAAAGCTCGTCACTAATAGCGAACTGTCTGCATGCCGTAAACTGATCTCGATAAAGATCCCAGACTGACGTATGGTCAAGTACTGGAAAAGTTTCTCAAGCTACCTACTTCGTGAATGAACTTCAGTATTCTTCTAAAGAATCTTTGCCAGGTATGTGCCTTTCCAATCAACTAGGTTTTTGTGATTGATCGTCGAATCTCCTCCGGATGCTCAAGGTTATCTGCTTTTCAAGCGTAGAATTTAGTCGTATTGAGGCTCAAAATCCCATCTTTGTACAAAATACAGACTATCTGCTTGTCGTTTCAATGATTGTCTGATGATGCCAACTTCCTGTATGCAAGTGCGTCTTCAGCAAATATCCCCAGAGACAGAGAAGCAGCGATGTTTATATAGTCGTCTATTAGCGGCAATCAAATGAAAACGATGCGAATTGAAAACCTAAGTAGGCTGTTTACTATTTCAAAACTAGTTGCTATGACTGTTAATCCATTTATCCCATTGTGAAACTAGACGGTCAGTGCCATCGTGGATAATGTGTGTGGTTGCTTGGAAAACAATGATTGTACCTCTGCATTCTCTTCTTCGTCCGGAGCACGTCGATGGTCACGAATGTGTTTCTTAGGGGCTCCAAAAGTATGTAAACCGCTTAGGCAGGGATCGGAGCTGTGTGGCAGGGACTCCCAGTGAAACTTCTGTAGCTACAAGAAACAACCTTAGCAATATACAGTATCTACCGTAGCAGTGACAAAAGGGGTAACGACGCGACGAGACTGTCCTGGCCGACAGTTGTCTTTCAGTGACGTCCGGCCTTCTCGAAATCCTTTATTCCAAACAAAAACACGCGCATAAGTCGGACGCACAAGCGAATCGCTGACCTCACGTAGAGCACGTCTAACAGACAAATGACACGGCAGTGAATGTTCGCGCTGTTCCCTCATAATTTTCAATGGAGGCCTCGTCCACACACACCTACCTGCGTTACCAACGGCCGCACTACGCTCGTTATAAAATCTGCCTCGTTTTCATTTGACTGCCACTTGTATACAGAGAGTCTCTAATCTTTAGTGCCAACAGTTCACAGATGAGAAAGGAGGTCCATAAACCGAATACGTGTCTGAAAACGAATATTTAGTTTTTTTATTGATATAAATAATTTACTCGTTATAGTAACAAGTTAAACTCAAAGCAACTATTAAATGTAAAGGCCGCTAATTTAAATGAATGCATTGAAAACGTGTATTAAATTTTGATATGCTTTGCTCTGGCTTTTGTGTAATGAGACTGGGAGCTATGATACAACTAACCACTTCCTCCTTGACTTCTACTAGAACTACATACACCAACGAATTCATGTCATCACACAGGCAAAAAATCCGTAGGAGTGCTATCTGGCGATCATGCTGACCAAGGGGCAGGAATTCCAGTCGAATCCAACGATTATGTATCTGTCGTTCAGGTGGTGACGGACGTTAATACCGAAGTAGGAAAGTGCACCGTTATGTTGAAAACACCTGCTCCAGGGAACGACTAAGTTTACTATTTATTTATTACACGGCATAAAATAAGAGTTTTGGAATCGCAAAAATAGCTAGACATATAGAAAAAAGGTACTAAAATATTACTTACAACACTTCATCACAGATCTCCACATAATATAACGCAAATGATAGTAGTTATTGGCGAATACTAAGGATTTTTATGTATTTTGTCACTCCATTCGTCACTGTCAGAAAAATTTCGAAAGGGCTCTTGTGGGCACGTATAGGACATGAACAACTATTCGTCGTTCATCACGACAGTAACAAGATGTTGTCGTCTGTATGGAATTACTTGTAATAATTTATAAAGCAGCCCATGCATCCAAAGTGCGTCACATGCTTAACTTACATCATCGAAATCAACTGATGTTTTCTACTTCATTGATACCCTCTGGTGGTGCTAAGGAGCAGACCTCGAGACAAATATCTAAAGCCGACTACTATGTGATCGTGAAGGATTTGGACAAGGTATGTCTTCCTAGAACGGTAAAGGTCTTGTCACACTTCTCTAAGTTATATCCGACCTTATATTTATTTCCAAGGGCGTTTGCCAATTGAGAATAACATGCCATTGTACAAGGAGACTACAATCCAGTTGTCTGATAGTCTGGTTTTTACTTTTTATGTAACTCGGGGTTACTTTCACATACTTGCAGCGCGTCTGTTTAATAAAAACTCACATTAAACTACTGTGATTCCGGAGAGACTTTGCTTACCTATGTCCGATTCGTAATTATCTCAGAAGCGCTACATACATATTTGTCAGAAGCGACCTGAATTGTCAACGCTTGCGTCTAGGAAGTGGAAGGAAAGCGCTGGCGCGCACAGTAGAGCTAGCGGACGACTCACCGAGGTCCCAGTCCTTCTCGTTTCGTAGCCGCTCCTTCTCGGCGATGACGTACCAGATGCAGGCGAGCCAATGTGCGACCAGCGTGAAGGAGAGCATGAGCAGCGTGAGGATCATGGCGCTGTACTGCGAGTAGCGGTCCATCTTCTGCAGCAGCCGCGCCAGACGCAGCAGCCGCGTCAGCTTCAGCAGGTGGATGTGGCCGTGCCCAGAGTCCTGCGGGGAAAGGTAGCACGTCTAGGAACTCGCGTACCAGTCTCTGTAGCAGTAACACCAACACAGGTGAGGCAGGGTGATGGAAAGGAATCTGTGAGGGTTTTTTTGAGCGAATCATCCGCGTATTGCCCCACTGAGGGGAGACCCAAAAAGTCAGAGAGTTGAACTTCTGTGCAGGCACAGGTGAGAACGTTCTCTGCAGAATCGGCAATGGGAGTAACATGTGGAAAAAACTACCAGGAAGAAGATACAGAATGATGTTAAGACGCCAAGTCCTTGGTACCTGAGGATATTGTAGCGGATAAAAACTGCAGTGAGAGAGAAAAGTTGGAATACATCCAGCATATTGTCGAGGACGTTGAGTGTAGGTTCTACTCTGAGATGAAGAGGTTGGCAGAGAAGGGGAAGCTCTGGCGTGCGTCATCAGACCATTCAGAAGACACTACAAGAGTTTAGAAGAAGGGGTGGGATGAGATGGGAGGACATGTGTTGAGGTATCAGAGAATAAATTTCATTGTAATAGAGGGACTCGTAGAGAGCAGAAACCGTAGCGGAGCACAGAGATTGCAATACACCCAAAGAATAATTGAAGACGTTGCTTATAAGTGCTGAGACGAAGACGTTGTCACAGGAGAAGAATTCGCAGCGAACCGCATCAAACCAGTCAGAGAGTGATGAAGAAAGTAAAGGTGTGGAGAGTCAGTCTAGTTTGAATTTTCAAAATGTGGAAACTTTTTTTTGTCATAAATCTTCTGAGAGGTAATTATTTCATTGGAAATAGTTATAAACGATATTCACTTTAAATTTTAATCTCACTTCCGAACATTTTATGTAGAAAATTTAAGTGGATTATTTCATGTTTTCTTATTCATAAGAATAAATTTGTTTTCGAACTGATTTTTTATAGTTTTTCCACGTTTGTTATCCTAATAATCTACCTCTGTAAACAAAAAGATTAACTCGGTAAGTCCCATGTTCAAATGAAAACATGAACCTGCATAAATTAAAACAACTTAATTTCTTTCTTTTCCTTTTTCCTTTTCTTGTGGAAGTGTAGTACTGATCATAATGGAAGACATTTGTTGACCATTTTTTTAAATATATGTAAAATGAGTGTTAATCTCAAAATGGCTAAGCGGTGCCAAGGGCAGACACCTTCCATGTTGCCAAACCATATAATGTGTTGATGTGGACAACAATAAATTAGAATTGTTTCGCCACGTTCTGTGGAGAATATTTTAAAGCCTCCAGCGCTATTCAGACTAAATCTCATTGGCTGGTACGGGTTAATATAGAGGGATTCGCAGAGCGCTTCAGACCTGGCAAGGAACGATCACCAACTCGACCTCATATTTTAATTTAAAAAATGCACACTAGGAGGATATCAGCCCCAGAAATCGATATCGCTCGAAAATTTGGGCCATACTTCTGATAGTACACAGTTATGGCCTTCTGAAGGTACAACTCTTACAGTTTCGAGGGCACTGGGTGTTTGTCACTCGCTCCACCCCACTGCAACCGCCTAATGGCCCAGTGCGAAGTAATGTACAGTGGAGTGAGTAAAAGGCTTGCGAAATACTGTTTTGAAACTGGTAACATGCTTTGTTCATTGTGTCAAAGATCGCGGTTTTTAATCTATACTTCGTGCCAGATGTGTGTTTGCCTTGAATATTTTTATGTTGCGCTTTGCAAATGCAGCGCAAATGAGTGAGACAAGTGAGAGTGTCATTAAACAAGTAGCGTAATTCTTCAACATGAATGACGCGATTAAATTGCAAATCGAAAATCATTAACTTCATTTCGTAATAATTCTTCATTTGCTTAGGTATATTCATTTTTATTTTAAGGCGTATGTTTATTTAGCTACAGAATATCAATACGACAATATTGTTAATGTACGAGTAATATTGAGCAAATATGTGTGTAACATATTACGTAATCACACTACTTACTATTTTTCACGTAGAATAACATATGTTCTCGGACAAGATTTCAGAACACGTTGGAATAGTGCGCCCATCTCAGCCCCTCCTCTTTCCCCGCCTTCAACATCCTACAAATAGAAGGGCTCTTGTTGTCATTCCGCTGTACAGTATTTCACTCTTGGGCATTAGGTAGCTGCACTGGGGCGGAGCGAGTGACAAAGAAACGGTACCCCCGAAAATGTAAGAGTTGTAACTTCAGAGGGTCATAACAGCGTACTATCAGAATTATGGCCCAAACTTTCTCCCGGGATCGATTGCTGGAGCTGATATCTTGCAAGTGTGTTATGCTCTTCTAAACATATGAAGTCAAGTTGATCATGTTTCGTGTGATACACCGTCCTTAGTGAAGTGTCCTTGCAGTGGAGTTAATTTTATTGGTAATAAAACAGCTGTGACGAATACTACATCTCAGAAATATTAACAAGATTTAAAGCAACAAATTTCGCTGGCACTAATTCAGTGATCTTCGACTGCGACTTATTTATTTGCCATATAAGCTCAATGCGGACGGGCATTATCTTGCATGAAGTCGATAGCATTAACCTACACGACGAGGACAGCATTATGTTGCATGAAGAGGACTTCATAGCTTAAAAGTTGCACGTACTGTTTTACAGGCGTATCTCATCTCTGCACTTATGAATCCTAACAATATTCCTACAATATCCAAAATAATACTTCTCAATATCAGAAGCATATCGGAATTTTTCCAGAGGATCCTGTTATTGTCATGGTTACCACATTCCGTCCAGGCCAGAATCATTCTACGAATCGCTGCGGCACGCAGTACGAAGAGCACATTCCTCCATTCACTCACGGCTCAACCTCGATGGTGCTGACCCTGGACACTTCGACGTCCGGCTTGCGGACCAGCCCCTCTGAAGCTCATATACGCAATTGTTCGGGTAACTGTAACTCGTGAGGTAGCCGTAGGTGCTGCAGACCATTTTATTACTTATATCTTTAGATTGGTCCTGCTCTAAATCCAGACATCGGTCCTCATGGCCGTCCACGTGTTGGCCTACTTACTGTTCTCGTAGTGGCTGCCAAGACAATGACACTACAATCATTGTACAGACTGGATTTTGTATTTGATATGTGTCAGGACGACCGAACACTAAACTAGAACACAGCGTCCTTTGTAAATCCTGGTCGTAGCGAAAGAGGAAACACGAGTGAAATGTTATGGGCGTAATGAACGTAATATTTGAAACACTTCCAGTACAATAAATAAAAATATAAATTTCAGCGAAAGCACTGATGGTCTCTTTTAATGAGTTCATGATCGCTGTAAGACAATCGCAGTATGTCTTTACAGATTTTCGAAAGGTTTTAGATTCAGTAGCACTGCAACGTGTACCAATGAAAATACGTTTTTCTGAAGGAATGAAGGAAAATCAAGAGAGTGTCAATAGATCGGAGCATATGCTCGCATTAAGGAAGGATAAGAAGGAAAATCGGCTATACTCTCTTCAAAGGAACTGTTCCGAAATTTGCTTGAAGTGATTTTAGTGATATCATGAAAAACTTAAATCTGGATGGCTTGACGGGGATTTGAACAGTCGTCCTCCCAAAGCGACGTTCCTGTGGGATATATAATCGTGTTTACACTGTCTCTGAGCTATGAGTCTGTTATAAGTAGTGAGCATTCCGTTCCTATGCAGGGAACACAAATTCAGTTTGTAGAAACTTTTGATCTTAACTTATGGTGAAAGTACACGTTTTATTGGCTCAGTTTTTCGCTTTTCCCGATTGTGGTCAACTCTGGAAACTCTGATAATTATCACTCTCTGTTTTCCATTTATGAACTGTTTCAAATGGTTATACCTTGAAAAAGAATGACAATAGAGCATATATGTAAATGTTTTATAATCAGAATGTTCCATAAACTTCTACTAGCTAGAGTTTTGCTGAAGAAAGAATTCCTTATTAATATTCCATATTTCTCGATGGATTTCACAGATATAAATGGTCAGACGACTGTAGTGTAATATCAGCAGAAGCAGAAAATGGTGTAACAGGAGTAGGAGTCGTTGTGAATAGGAAGGTAGGGAAGAGAGAGTGACTTCCTGTGAACTGTTCAGTGATGCGGTTGTTCCAGTCAGAATCGACAGCAAACTATCACCGACAACAATAGTTCAGGTATACACGCCGACGCCGCAAGCAGAAAATGAAGAGACAGACAAAGTATATGAGGGTAACGAACAGGTAATTCACTACAAAAAGAGAGATGAAAATTTACTAGGAATGCGGTTGTGAGGGAAGAATTCCAAGACAGGATTACGGAACAATATGGGTTTAGTAATAGAAATGAGAGAGGAAGAAGATTCTGTTCTGCAATAAATTTCAGCTAGTAATGTTGAATGGAATGAACAGTCTAATGAGAACAGACTATGGATTTAGAGTAAATCGAATACAGAAGCGAGTAACGAGAAATAGCAGAAATGAGAATACCGAGAAACTTAACATCACAGTTGGGTATCACTGTTTGCACGAGGATAAGGAAAATAACCCGTGATAAACGGAGCAAGCAGGACCTGAAAAGGACACTAGCGCTGGCAAATGCAGCACTTGTAGCCAAAAGAATTCTGCTAGTATCAAACATAGGCGTTGAGAAAGAAATTTCTGAGGATGCATACTTGGAGCACAGCATTGTGTGGTAGTGAAACTCGGAGTATGGAAAACGGGAACAGAAGAGAGTCGATGCGTTTGAGACGTGGTGCTACAGAAGAATTTTGAACATTAGGTGGACCAATAAGGTAAGAAATGATGAGGTTCTCCGCAGAATCGTCGAGGAATAGAACGGACGGAGAGGGGACGAGATGATGAAGGCATCAGGGAAGGACTTCCATGGTGCTGGAGGGAGCTGTAGAAGGTAAAAACTGTGGAGGAAGACAGAGATTGGAATACACCCAGAAAATGATTGAGGACGTATGTTGCAAGCGCAACTCTGAGATGAAGAGGGTGGCGCAGGAGAGGAATTCGTGGCGGGCAGCATCAAACCAGCCAGAAGAATGATGACTAAAAAACGTTACACAGGCGGTCCCGAAAATAAGGAGAGCTGAATAAGTTTACCGAAGGGCTGTGGGTGGTGATAAATGTTATTATGGAAGAGAAATTATTGGATATCCATACGCTACGAACAGGCGATCCAAGGCAACGTTTACAAGGGCTGAACTACCCAGCAGGCGTCATCCGTGAAGGCTTGATGATGGAACGCCACAGTGGAGTGTGACATGCCGCTTAAGTTGGCTGGCACGCTTAGCTGTTTGTCCTGGTAACTAGTTGCGACAAGTTACTGAACCAGCTACGAATGGATAGTCAGCGCTTACTCAGCAGCATAGCCTTTACTAAAACTTGCCGTATGACACCTTAGCCCTGTTACATAGATCACGTTGTCGATATTGGGGGATCCTCTACGAAAGCACACCATACGCTTTCGATGGATAGCAGAATATTGGCCTGGAGATACCAAAATCTATGTGAATAGTGAGCGAATCGCTAGAAAGTGTTTGGAGACGAGTAGTTTTAATATGAAATTCATGACCAGGGTTCTTACAATGGAGAGGGGAAATTGATTGCCTGTATATGTCTCTACGAGCTCCTATTATATTAACATCGCCTCTAGGGAACTGTCGCGAGGAACTGAAGAATATTCGACGTTTTCGACATGAAATCTATCGGAAGTTTTTCTAGTGATTTTATACTGATATACGCTGTCTACTTTCGAACAGCTGCCTCTTAAGATTTTTCATAATTTCCGTAACTCGCTATAAACAGTCTAACAAGTCACCCACCAATCGCACTACGCTGTGAATATATTAAAGCTGGCCGCGTGTGAGACTCACAGGCATTTGTCGTGCATCATTGTAGGTTATTTAAGAGATTTTAGGTCTTGATTTGAATACATTTTGTAGTAAATATACGCCTTTGTACCTATTTTTTTAAGTAAAGCTTTTTGAAAAGACAAGTTAAGTTTTTAGGAAATAACTCGTGTTATTTTGAAATTACGATACTCGTGATCGAGGTCTAAATTTTTCCGAGTGATAACTTTTGTGAAAGTTTGTCAGAAGTCCTTGTTTGATTATATTTTGCAGTGAATACACCCATTAGTGCCTGTTACTGCCAGACGAGTGAAGACTTTACATTTTACAGTGATGTTTTACGAAATATCTCGTGTTCATTTTGAATTTCCAGTGCTTCCGATCTAAGCTTAATTTACCACGCAGTCGTAAGCACACTGGGTTCGCATTAGGGAGGACAATTGTTCAAACCCGCGTCCGGCCCTCCTGATTTAAGATTTCCATGACTTCTCTAAATCGCTTCAGGCAAATGCCGGGATGGTTCCTTTGAAAGGGTACGGCCGACTTCCTTCCCCATCCGTCCCTAATACGATGTGACCGATGACCTTGCTGTTTGGTCCCCTCCTTCAAGTCAACCAACCAACTTAATTTACGAGCTATAGATTCAGAATAATTTAGTCAAAAGTGCTTTCTACATTATATGCTTTAAGTGAACGCTAATTCATTCCACTGTGATACTATACCGAAACTTTTAAAGAAAAGGGATCAAACGAGTTTTTACATTTTTACCGTTTTTTACAACTGTCAACTCTACTGAGCACGTAAATGTTGCACATTCCCGCACATTTACACAATATAGTACACATGAGGTTTCTTAATTCTTTCAGTCTTCCTTTCAAAATATTTACCTATGCGTGGGGGTATGGGAATTGTTATACGGTATGGGGAATGAGATGTACTGTGTACCTTGTGGGAAATAATTTTATGGGGGAGAACGGGTACAGTACGGAGGTCACTGGGAATGCCTGAGAAGTTCTCTCCTGGAACTGCATGATATATCGTAGGAATAATTTGACTAATGAACAAGGAGGGAAAATCTGTGCCCATCAGGCACATTTGGAGGCAACAAGAAAAGAGCTGCTATGGATTATGGAGACAGGGAGGTGGAGGATGACTGGGAACTGGGAAGTGGCAAAATAGTTGATGAAGAACAGGACTCGGTCTGAGAGTTTCGTTGTGTATACAAGAAGTAGGCATCAGCAGCTATCAGAGTTACAGGAAGTGTCGAGGTACCTCAGGCAGAAGGTGTAGGAAATATGCAGCAGACTCCATCAGTTATCAGGAAGATTACCAGAATGAAAAATGTTAGGAAGAAAAAAAGCACCGATGCTAGGAATTAAGGCGAGACGTGAGCCCGCAATTGAAGGAAATGCTTGGGCCAGAGTACCAGGCCACCAACGTTTTTAACCCTGGTGCATCAGTAACTCAAGTGATAGAGGACTGAGGGTTTTTATGTAAGGATTCAACAAGGGTAGATAAAGTAATGGTAATGGGTGGGGCAAGAAACTGGGAATATGATATGAGTGTTAACCTACACAGGATAGCATGAAAATTTCTTTTATAATTTGCCAACTTCTATAAATTACGTTTCACTTGTCTACAAACCGAGAGTAGCCTTTGTTGTCGTATCTGCGCCCACTGGTCGATTTTCTGTATATTCGCTCCTGATTCTGCTATACTACTTCATCTTGGCTAAGATCTTTCCGCCTAGAGTGGGCTCAGCCAGTGGAGATTGAGGGCACTGTTACGGAGCATGACTGTCAAGTTTGAACGGGAAGAAAGACTTCCTCTTCGTTCTATTCCGTTCGAGCCTGTTATGAAGTGATGGTGTGTTTTTGCTTGTGTGTGATATGGAGTGTTGATGAGAAAAGCCGCACTGAATGGTACTGAGAAAGGTGGAGAACGATGTATGAAACCAGCATACGCTTTGTTTCATGAAATGACGCTGGGAATTATACACATCATTTCTCGACGCGTTTGCTCTGGAGCACAAGGTGATGTTTTTTATACACGTGAACTTGGTGAGGCTTATTGGAAAGGTAATATTTCAGGGTTATAAAGCAGAATGAATAGCAGGGTGGTTCTGGTTGTTAAAATTACTGTGGGACAGTTTCCATTCAGTTTGCACACGGTATTTGATCGTAATCGAGTCTAGCAAGCTGATATTTCATAGATATATTTGTTCGTCCGCTTTCCCTTCGGGAAGAGGACGTCTCACAAGTGTTTTGACAAGAGCTGGGTGACCTGCAGTGTGATATGAGCCTGAAGGAGCGCTTTCTTATGCGTAAAACTTTGAATGACTTTTACAGCTGTTTACCACAAGAGAAGTATCCTGTTTTGCACTAGCATGCGACCAAAGGCCTCTCAATGTTTGGTTCCACATATATTGGTGAGGGCTTTTTCTGCCTTTTAAAGCTTGCTGAACCTACATCTACGTCTACGTGATTACTCTGCTATCCACAATAAAGTGCCTAGCAGAGGGTTCAATGAACCACCTTCAAGCTGTCTCTCTACCGTTCCACTCTCTAACGGCACGCTGTGAAAACGAGTACTTAAATTTTTCTGTGCGAGCCCTGATTCCTCTTATTTTATCGTGATGATCATTTCTCCCTATGCAGGCGGGTGCCAACAGAATGCTTTAGTAATCGGACGAGAAAACGTGATTCAAATTTCATGAAAAGTTTCCGTCAAAATGAAAAACGCATTCATTTTAATGATTGCCACTCCAATTCACGTATCATGTCTGTGACACTATCTCCGCTACTTCGTGATAATACTAAACGAGCTGCCCCTCTTTGTATTTTTTCGATGTCATCTGTCAGTCTCACCTAATGCGGATCCGACACCGCACAGCAATACTGCAAAATAGGGCGCATAAACGTGCTGTAAGCAATCTCTTTAGTAGACCTGTTGCACCATCTAAGTGTTCTGCCAATGAATCACAGTCTTTGACTTGCTCAACCCACAACACTATCTATGTGATCGTTTCAATTTAGGTTATTTGTAATTGTAATCCCTAAGTATTTAGTTGAATTTAAAGCCTTCAGATTTGTGTGACTTGTCGCGTAATCGAAATTTAGCGGATTTCTTTTAGTAATCATGTGAATAACTTCAAACTTTTCTTTATTCAGGGTCAATTGCCACTTTTCGCACCATACAGATATCTTATCTCAATCCTTTTGCAATTAGTTTTAGTCATATGATGACTTTACAAGATGGTAAATGACAGCATCATCTGCAAACAATCTAAGATACCTATTCAGATTGTCTCCTGTGTTGTTAATACAGACTAGGAACAATAGAGGGCCTATAAGACTTATGTGGGGAACACCGGATATTACTTCTGTTTTACTCGATGTCTTTTCGTCTATTACTACGAACTGTGACCTTTCTGACAGGAAATCACGAATCCAGTCGCACGACTAAGGCGATGCTCTGTGGGTATGCTTTTCGTTAGAAGACGCTTGTGAGGAACGTTGTCGAAAGCCTTACCGAAATCTAAAAATATAGACTCAATTTGAGATCCCATGTCGATAGCACTTATTACTTCATTAGTATAAAGAGCTAGTTGTGTTTGGAAGAACGATATTTTCTGAATCAGTGCTGACTATGTGTCAATAAATCCTTTTCTTCGCGGTACTTCATAATGTTCGAATACAGTATATGTTCCAAAACCCTACTGCAAATCGACGCTAGTAATATGGGCCTGTAATTCAGCGGATTACTTCTGCTTCCCTTTTTGGGTATTGGTGTGACTTGAGCAATTTTCCAGTCTTGAGGTACGGATCTTTCTGTGAGCGAGCGGCTCTATATAGTTGCTAAATATGGAACTATTGTAACAGCATACTCTGAGAGGAACCTGACTGGTATACAATCTGGATCGGAGGCCTCGGCATTATTAAGTGATTTAAGCTGCTTTGTTACACCGAGGATATCTACTTCTATGTTTCTCACCTTGGCAGTTGTTCTTGGTTGGAATTCAGGAGTATTTTCTTCGTCTTCTTTGGTGAAGGAGTCTTGGAAAACCATTATTAATAACTCTGCTTTAGTGGCACTGTCATCAGTGACTTCACTGTTGTTATCGCGCAGTGAAAGTATTGAATGCGTCTTGCCATTGGTGTGCTTTTTGTACGATCAGAATCTCTTTGGGTTTTCTACCAGATTTCGAGATAGAATTTCGTTGTGGAAATTATTAAAGGCATCTCGCATTGAAGTACGCGCTATATTTAGAACTTCTACAAAACTTTTCCAGTACTGGGGATTTTGCGTTCTTTTAAATTCGGCACGCTTCTTTCACAGCTTCTGCAACAGCGATCTCACCCATTTGTGTACTATGGCGCATCAGTACCATTACCTATTACTTTATGTGGTATATATCAATTGCCGTTGATACGATCTCTTTGAAATCATTCCACATCTTTTCTAAGCTTACGTGATCAGATCGGAAGGAGTGGAGACTGTCTCTTAAAAAGGCGTTAAGAGCATTTTTATCAGATTTTTTAAATAGATGTACTTGGTGTTTCGTTTAGAGTATTCAGCCTAGCAGCAACTGCCTTGTTGTCACTAAACCCTGTATTCGTCACGTTACTCACTATTTGTCCAAGGTTATTTGTTGCTACACGTAGATGGACTTAGTAGCCTGCTGTTCCAGGACACCTGGACAGCTGCGTAGTCTCGCGTCACTTCGAGAATGTGTAGTAATAAAAATTGTTTTATGTTATGCAGTGACTTCATATCTCAAATCTTTTGTAGTATATCAAGCAGAGATTTGTGTCATTCTTGCACTAACGTCATACAGAGTGACTGATAGCTTGAAGTCAGCGTATATCGAATGTGGTTACATTTTAACACAAATTATTGGTTGAAGATAAACATGCATATAATTTCATTTACAGCTGAAACTACTCACTCTTCTTGGTTCAACAGATAGCGGTAGTAGTAAGGTTTCTGCACTGACCTCACCACTGTAGAGGTCGGAAGCGTAGAGCAGGTCGAAAGGCAGAGCTGCCAGCAGGTCCACGACGAACCAGCTCTTGAGGTAGTTGAGGGCGATGGAACGCGAGTTGGACACCACTTCTCCCTTGCGGTTCACGTATGTCGTCCGGAAGTTGAGGATGATGTCTGTGGAAAGAAGAGATTAACGGACGTAATTTTCTTACTCTTTAGAGTTGCCTAACTGTATCACACTTCATGAGATTTTGATTGCCATCACACATTAAATTAGTAGCGCCTGATACATATCGTCTCGGGAACAATGGCAATCGAGAATTTCGAGGTAAAAATGTGTACATTTATCACTGGTAATGGCTTCTTTGAAGATGTCATCTATCGTTCGAAATTGCTTGCTTACACCTGAAAACGATAACTGGCGATCTTGGAATCCAATGAACCAGTAGTTTTAGTGTGTAATGATGGTACACATCTTTACACAAGATGCACACATCTTCACACGAGATGAACCTGTCGACATAGTACTGGTTTACGAGATGCCGAGAAAATACTGTTGTTTTCCATGAAGAATACAAACTTCCTGGTCCTTCGTCACCCCTTTTATCTGACGGAATATTAAAGTTCCTCCCCGTCTTGTGCTGTGTAACCTTTGACTCGCGAAAGAGTCAATATGGATAAATATTTTTAATCAATATTTCAAGCAGAGCATGTTTCCTGAATAAACAGAAAGTTTGTGTTTCAAATGACAGTGCAGTACTACCCCTACATACTACATAAAATTTAAGAGAGCGACGGAAAAGTGGTCGATGAATTCTAATAATTTCATTTTGCTAAAAAGAGATGCCTGGTTTCAGGATAGAAGAATGTCTAATTCTCCCTTTAGAAGCCCTCAGCGCGTCCCCCTCCCACTCAGCCGTCGCCTCTCACATTTCTCCCACCCTCGCCTTGACCACCGAGATCGACTGCCATCGACCGCAGAATTTCGGAATAAGGAACATTTATTCGCGTTTTCAACAACCTTCGTCTGACGCATGTCGTTACCAGTGAGAATCTTTCTGCTGGACGTGTAATCGATCATCATGTGGATGAAGTACAAGAAATTCTCTGTTCGGTATAACATAGTTCACTTACATCTACACGAAGAACTTACTGCAAGTATCTGTGGTACACCTAGGCGAATTACACCTAGCGTAGCTTGTACCTTCCTTTTTTTGTCATAGGCGATTGAAACATTTGCATGGAAGCGATTCCGAAATTGTGTGTAGATAACAACCAATTTGTTAAATGTGCAGCCGACGCACTATCTCACCTCGCTGCTCGAGGCGACAAAATACACATACCTGTGTCTGTTTTACGTCACTCAAACTAACTTTCGCTTGAACCTACTACATGAGGTATGCCACCTTTTTAGTATATCTAATGTTCTAATATGATTTATTTGTGCAAGAAAAAGTCTTACCGCGCAATGTATCATTTATGTCTCACACATCATCGTAATACTCGCGCTATGAAAGATCCAATTTCCTAATTGTAATTTCTTTTAAATTTTTTTCTCGGCAGAAGGAATCGAGTATTTCGACCACTTGCAGAATTCTATGCTGCAGCCTTAATACAGTTCTCACAATATATATACCAGCGGGTTTAGTTTGTGTAGGTAATATGTATTTACAATTGGTTACACTTTAATTACAGTTCCGGCCGGTGAAACTGCAGCAGCGGGTAGGGTGGCAAATAAAGAAATTTTGTTTATTGCGCTTTGACATTATAGTAGGCAGAATATGTGAGTAAATCTTCAGGTGCTTTGTGGATGTATGAAGTAGCGTCTTTGACTAGTAATCGGGTTTGAATCCAGACAGTGCTTAAATTTAAATAAAAATCATTAGCGGCCGAAGATTTCTGGCATAAGCAGTCATCCTCGTTCTGCCAAAGGCCTAATGAAAGAGGGCGAAAGAGCGGAAAGGTGTATACGATACAGTCTTATTCTCTCGGTGGGAAACTGAAACTCCCCTCCCCCCCCCCCCCCAAAAAAAAAGCAGAAGAATCAGCTACGATCAACTGCTAGTGGGTGTAGAAGGAAATGGAAACCATTTCATTAATGACAGTTAATGTGTCTCCACAGGTCATGTGAGTGAAAAAGTGTTATGATGATCTCCCCACTGGAAAAAGGTTCTGGATGAGTCCCCTGTTATGGTCTCGGGGGATGTCCGTGAGAAACATTGAATAACCAACCAAAGAATAACATCCTACAAGCTGGAACGTGGAATATCAGAAGTCTGAATGTCGTAGATAAGATAGAAAATCTGAAAAGGGAAATGCAAAGATTCAGTCTAGATACAATGTAGGTCACTGAATTGAAATGGAAGGCAGACAGAGAATTCTGACCAGACGAAGGCAGAGTGACATCAACAGCAGCAAAAATGGTATTGCAGTACCGTTCGTTACGAACAGGAAGGTAGTGCAGAGAGTAAGTTACTGTGACCAGTTGAGTGAAAAGATTGTCCTCATCAGAATCGCCAGCAAACTATCTCTGGCAACCATAGATCAGGTGCACATAACGACGTCACAAGCAGAAGATGGAGGGAGGGAGGAAAGGAGAGAGAGAGAGAGAGAGAGAGAGAGAGAGAGAGAGAGAGAAAGAGAGAGAGAGGGATGGAGGAAGGGGGTGAAGAGAAAGTATACATTGATCCTGAACGGGTAACTGAGTATATAAGAGGAAATGCTAATATAATAACCACTGGAGATTGTAACAGAAGACGGAGAACATGAAGTCAGTAATGGGAATGAGAGATAAGAATGACTAATTGGATTCTGTAATAAATTACAGCTTCTGATAGCAAATACTCTATTCAAATACCACAGGAGAAGAAGATATACTTGAAAAAGGCCCGAGACAAGGGAAGATTCTAACTGCGTTACCTCATTGACAGAGGTTTCGATATCAGATCTTGATTGTAAGGCGTACGCATGAGCATATAACGAATCAGATCGCAACTTAATAGTGATGAAGAGTAGACTGAAATTTAAGAAAATCGACTCTAAGAATCAGTGTAGGAAGAAGTGGGATACTAAATTACTAAGTAAGGGTGAGACTGAAGTTTTCTAAGGCTGTAAGCAACTGCTATAATAATACCACACATTGCAGTTCAGTTGAACGGATATTTCTAAACAGGGCAATCTTAGGAGTTGGACTGACTGACATTTGTACAAGGAAAGTAAGTTTCAAGAAATCTTCGGAAACAAATGAAATACTTCAGCTGAACGACTAATGAAGGAAGTACAAATAATAAAGAGAGGAATCATATAAATCACTTATGAATGTAATAAATACGAAGTGAAGGTAAGCCAAGGCACCGAAAACGTGAAGAAATCAATGAAGAATTGATCGTCGGAAGAACTGATTTAGCATACAGCAAAGTCATAATGACCTTTGGTGAAATTGAAAGCAGGTGTGTTGACATGTTAGAGTGCAATGGGAATCTAACTGTTAAATGTAAAGGAGAGGCCAGATAGTTGGAAGGAGTGCATTCAAAGCCTCTGCGAAGAAGAGGGCTTAACTGATGACGTGATATGAGCAGAAATGAGGGTCGATGTGGAAGAAATTGGGAAGCAGTATTAGAGACAGAGTTTAACAGAGCTTTGCAGGACTTGCGATCAAATACGGCAGCTGGGATAGATAACATTCTTTTACTATTTCTAAAGTCATTAGGGGAAGTGGCAATCAAATGACAGTTCAAGTTGTGTTATAGAATCTACGAGACTGGATACTGGAGACTATGTATTTCTGTATCTGGTAATTTTCCTGAATTATAGTTTTTGTGGGGGGTTGCTGCTGCACTACGGACTTTTTAAGTCGGTGTTGACGTCTGTTGATCTGTGATTCATGTCCATAAGGTAGAACGACAGCCGTTGCTTTTTAGTGGTCATCTGTGTTCTGTGTATCTGATATTGAAGTTTCTGCTTGTCTGTCCTGTATAAACTGGTTGTCAGTCATGACATATCAGTTGCTAAATACCATATTTGTTGTGTTTGTCTATTTTTGTCCTTAGATTCTATGTACCGAGTTATCTGTTCTGTAGACGTTATTATATAACATTTTTTGAGTGTTTTGCCTGTCTTGCAGGGTACGTTGTTGTAAGTGAGTGTGTACCATTTGCTTGTTGTTGTGGTGATTTCTCTTCACGTGTACTTGTTTGTATGTTCAGCGTGTCTGTGTTTGTGTGTTGATGATTTTGAGTTGTAGGTGGTCCCTTTATTATTTTTTTTTAATTTTGTGATTCAGTTTGTCTACAGCCTATAGCCATTTGGTTAATTGTCTGTAATTAATATTTGTAGTTGTCGTCAATGAGAAGAGTTTTATTCACTCTGTGAACCATGTGTTGGAAACCGGTTTGTTCATACGTAATCGGGTGAATTGAGTTTAATTGTGTGTCGGTGTACTGATAATGGTGCGTTTCCTGAATATGGAGAATTGGTGTCGATTGTTAAGTCTGTTTAACAGACTCAAGAGCTTGTAAGGATGTTTCATGGTAGGTTATTGGCGTTTATTGCGCCGGTTCCGAGATAAATGGGATTGCGCAAGCAAGCTTAAGCGGCCCGCCAGGGGCAGTGTCGCCAAAAGTGTTCTTCGTTTTGTTTCCTAAAACCGAACAAGAGAGCGGTAAAAAAATTGGACGTGAGGCGGTAGGAAGGATCAAACCGCATCCAAAGGCTAAGCTTCCTCGTGGACTGTCATCTACGGTACGAGAACATGTGACTCAAATAAAATGTATCAGGTGTACCTCTTGAATTTTGCGCGCAAAACGGCCTGATTAGCTAACTTCAATAATAATTAACTCGGAAACGGCGCAATATACCTAACTTTTTTCTTAAAAATTAATTCTCAGCACAACCTACCCCGAAACAGGCTTAGAAGCCTTTTGACCACCTTGTAGGTGTACTTATGGTCTGTAGGTGGGCGAAACCTCGAAATGCATCTTGGCTAAACAGTTTAAAAGCGTGTCTGGTTGCTGTACTTTAAGTTATTCAATCCGTAACCGTAGTGTTATCAAGAATATGTGTCAACTGTCTTTTCATTTGCCTGATTAGAGGACTTGAGAGAATATAGCTGACATCTATTAATTTTCATCCCTGTTAATGAATATTTTGCGTTATTCATATTACCTATTTAGTGAACTACCTGTATCACAGAAACGATAACAGCAACACCACCAGAGGACGTCACTTACCCGTATTAGCCCTCCCGACTCATTTTATCACAAGACGCAATTCGGTCAAGATTTCATAAGACATAATTTGTAAATTATCTAATAGTTCATTTTAAATTATTCCAGTCCCTTTTCTTTTCATGTGAATTAAATACAAAGCTAATGATATTGAACGAAACAAGATCGAAACGCGTCGCAAAATACTAAATTGTAACAAAATAATGAAGGTAACTGGCAGCAGTGCAAAACAAATAATTTAACAGACTTCATCATGCTCATGTATGGTCAAATACAATTTTTATGATATACATGGAGAATAAGTTTTATAGTAGCTACCCACTGGAGTCTCCCAAATAACAATGTCGTACGATTTAACTCAGTTTCACTTTATACTGTTCGTTTGTAACTACTTTGAACTTTATGTAGAGATTACGCACATCGCGTGAAACTTGAACTTCATCGTTATGCTCTCCCATATTTCCTATTACACAGTCTGTGGAAGATGTGAGGCGAAGTTCTTATGCGTGACTCACCTTTCCGTCAGTCTGCACTTATTTCCGGCGACCACTGCATTACTGTGACTTCAACACTTGGCATCGCTATCTAATTTTGGAGTAATTTAAATTCAGATTCAGAACACTTATTCATCCGACCTGGGGAAAGAGAGGACGGAGAACAAATTTAAAGGTAATTGCGACAGGACTCTGTGAAACCTAATTAAACCGCAGAGATTGCAGTACGACGGGAATCTTCTTAGGATTATTGCTGCCGTGGTTGAATTAACTACTTTCTGTATGACAAGTGAAACGCGCGGAAACTCATCGCAATTTGGGCAAAGTTGAAATTATTTTGCACCAATAAAATGAGATGAAGTGGTAAGCTGAATAAATCTAAAAATAGCTGAGCTGACCACATATAAATGTAACATTGCAAATGGAAAAGTCATTTATTTAATGCAGACGTCAGTCTCTTTTTGCTAGCATTTATCCCATCGCAAAGCGTCCGATATTTTAATGATTTGGCGTATTTACTTTATTTTTAAATTTGTCGACGGATGCCCTTCCTCTTGCTGCAGTCGCTAGTTATCCTAATGAAGGGCACTCGTGTGCGCCGCCTTTTTGCGAATTTTATGAACATTGTTGTGTGTGTTGAAATTCTAGAAAACTTTTACGTGCCTTCTGGAGTATATTAATAAGTCTAGCAAAAACGTATGAAAAAGCGGTAAATTGTGACAATGCTTCTCAACATTGTTCTTACACCGCTTTTGTTGGAAGCTTCATATGAACACGACTTGCAGTAGTTAAGCGTCAGCCACTTGTACTGGTTGTAAAAGCTTAAGGTAGAAAGTACGTGCTTCCACCTCTCGCAAAATGAGGGTATGCTATGCGCCCAGGAACATTGCCAAACACGATCGTTTTGCTGGTCCAGGGTCGTAGTGTGGAGCGACAACGCTGCGTGGGCGTACCGACCTCCAAATCTTTGAACATGGCACACTCACTCACCAACGTTACTGCGACACTGTATTACTTCCCCATGTGCGCCTTTCTAGGGCTGCGTTCGCTTCTGACTTCATTTTTAGGATTTAGTTCCTCAATCGGTGAAAAAGGAACACCTTTAGGATCACTTAGTTGTCCTGCTGCCTGCCTGCCTACCCGTCTGTCTGTCTACCCGACTGATCGAAACCTTTTTTCTGAGAAACAGGTAAAAGTATCACGTTGAAGATTATATCACATATTGAGGTCTACGTTCCCTTGGCGATTTAAACAAGTGAAGCTTCTAAGTCGATACGATTGAAAGATGTGAAGTTAGGTGATTCGTGATATGTTGTTTCATTTACTTGTTAAATTCTACTTGTTTTCTTGGTCGGTCTCTCGTCCCCAGCTTGCTCGTCTGTCTCCCGTCCGCATTTGTTAGGCAGTTAGTGCCTGTCTGTCTGTCGGTCTGCCGTACGTTAATAGCTGCCTCTGTCATGTTTGTAGGATTCGGTATTAACGAATTTATTTCTTGAAGTGTAACGGCCGAATACCTGAAATATGTTTTTATCTTGCCTATCATCTTGAGAGGTGGTATATGTGTAATGTAGAGCGTGTTTGTATATTTTATGTAAGACTACATTTCATGGGTTTTAATTTAAATGGTCATTTTAGGATATAAGGTTGCCATCTTTCCACCCTAAGAGTTTTTTTTTTAATCAAGTTGCATCTTCGGTGGCAAGTTAATTTTTTTTAATGTTAGTGTTTTGTACCATCTCCATCCCTCCTACGGGGTGCATAGTTTATGTGCTTGTATGGGTTGTTAAAATTTGTAGTTTAAAGTAATCTGATGTGTTGCAGATTTGCACCAGTGTAGTCTTTCAAAGGTTGTTGTGAGTGGTCGTGACTACGGCCGTGTCAAAAGGCAGCGGCAAGGTTCTCAGCCAGAAAGCTCATACTGCCTATATTTGTTCTTTCTGCATCTGAGTAAAATTGTAACTTGATATTTTGAGGGTGCTTTCTGGTTACAATTTTAAATCTGTTAAAAAAAGGGCTTTTAGGAATAAAATTTCCATTTGTTGAAAGAAATTTAATTTGTTTTCATCAGTTACCCACTGGCAACTACTTACACGCTCACATAGTGTGATTAAATGTGTTAATGTTCATGATGAATCGCTAGCAAATACTCAAGAAAAGGTTTTGAAAGTAAATTCACTGTTCGCGGTGACTACAGTGTAATCATCGTCTTTCAATAAAAGTGTCATTTCTGTTTGTCTCATTGAATATTTCTTTCATTTACTTTCTGTTTAGTACTGTAGCAGTTCTTTCTATGTAGGGTCCAAGTTCCGTCGAGCAACTTTACTTGGGAGTGACACATCAAGCGAAAATTACTTTCATCATTAAGTTTTCCACACCAGTGCACACCGGGTAATATGATAAGCGTGGTAGAAAATGGAGAAAAAATCGAGTTTCAGGCTGCTGTTAGATATTTTCGTTTTGGAAGATTCGGCTATTTCGAAGATGAAAAGCGATGAGTTTATGGAATCTTTCAGTCCAAATTCTAGGGAAAGGCTGCTTGATGATGCTAGTTTATTAATACTGTTGCCTTATCGCCGCGCGGAGTGGCCACGTGGTTTGAGGCACCATGTCACGGATTGCGCGGACTCTCCCTCCGGACGCTCGAGTCCACCCTCGGACATCGGAGTGTGTGTTGTTCTTAGCATAAGTTAGTTTAAGTTAAAGTAGTGCCTATGTCTAGGGACGGATGACCTCAGCAGTCTGGTCCCTTAGGAATTCACACACACATTTTTTTAGCTTTATCAAGGATAGTATAAACTGTTAATTATCACCTGGGAAAATTAGATTATTCTATTAATTTTTTGTTTGTTTGAAATTCTAGCTGCACAATACAGCAGCACGCCGCTACAGGATCAAAACATAATGGCAGAGCCTTTTGATAAAGTAAACTTCCGTGATGTAATTCGTTTTCTGCTTTTGAAGGGGAACAACGCTACAAAAAGCCATGCTGACTTGACAGAAGCGTAGAATATTAAGGTAACGTTATGTAATGTGTGACACAGAGTTAGGTGGCCACAGACACTTTCTTTGTGTCAAACAAATCTAAAGAATGAAGAATCGGGAATTACAAGCGAAGTGGAGGCCGTGGGCCTCAAAAGATCGGCTTATCACAATCGAAGCGACTGTAGAAAAAGTGGAAATTGCTCATGGATCAGTTTTCGTGATATTGCGCAATATTTTGATGCCAGAAGTCTCCTCACGCTGTGCTCTGCGCTTGCTCACACCCTCTCATAAAGCCCACCGAAACGAGATAACAGGGGAAATGTTGCAGCTATGTCAAGATTGTTTAGCCGCGCAATCAGAGTGGAGAAGTGCTCGATATATTGTTATGATTCAGAGACAAAGGGGCAAAGCAAGCAATGGAAACACATAGTTTCACCACCGCCGAAATAGGTGACGACACAGTTATCATCATGCAAAGTGATGAGTATTTTTTTGGACTGACCTGGTGTGGTGCTAGCAGATGATACTCGTAAGCGGGAAACTGTCACAGGAGCATGCTACCAAACTCTCCTGACAAGGTTACGAAAGGCTGTCTAGACTAAGCGTTGCGGGAAGCTGTCCAAAAATTCGTTTTTGCTCTACGGTGCCGCCATAGGGCCTTCTGCACAGGGCACCATTGCATGTGTTGCTTCTTTGGGCTACCAAATTTTGTACCATACCCTGCATTCTCTCCTTCCTTAGATGAAGAAAACATTAATGGGCAGGCGTTTACAGAATCACTACGAGGTGATTTTCAAGTTGATGGATTTTCATTACAGCAAAATGTAAACTTCAACAGTCAGTCTCTGCTGCGTCTCGGCTACCCGGCAAACACTGCGCAGCTGGTGGCATACTCAGCAAGCTGACAAGAGTGAGCGCTCTTCTCGCCAGAAGGCGGCAGCAGCATCGCCATCAGAAGTGGCTGGTCCCGCGAACCTATTTGCTTCCGCGGAGTCACTGTGCACAGATAGTTCAAACAGTATCCTGGCGCCTCCATCGTATTTAGGCCGGCGCTCAGTCGTGTCAGGACAGTCTGCTCAGAGAGAGCTCCTTGTGTCAAGCGCTGACAGCAGTCACAGTCTTCCTTAGGAACCATCGCACCTGGTCGAGCTTCGACGCCTGTTATTCTATGAGAAACGGCCGCTACGTGAAGCAACCAGTTCCGTCGTTGAATTCCACCAATACCTGGCTTCTATTGAACACATTCGTGTTGTGGTCTTAAACTTTCAATTGCTACTGTACTAATGACAGTGACTTCAACTCTGGTAATTTAACCTTTTGCCTTACGCCAATTAAGAGTACAATGTCTCTCTTCGTGGAGAACAAGATTGAACAGTGAACTTCCAATTGCGATACTAACTTTAAAACTTTCGTACTGAGTCCAGATCTCAAACTTTTAATTATTTCAGATCTGGCCTTCTGCTAGTCAATCATTTATTTCCTCTCTTTCTGTAACTTTAAGTGAACCAAACGAAATTAACGTTTTTTGTAAATCAAACTCCCGAAGGGGGACAACTCGTATTATTGCTTTCGATCTGAGAAGCGTACTTTTTATGTGTTCGTGAATAATCAAATGAACTTCTTACGCATTGTTTACCTGGGATGTAATCTCTATGTACCGCTACCTAGGCGATAGATATCACTCTCCACCAAGTTATTCGCCATCGGGAAAAATTTATCGTCTTGAAGGGTAAATAGGTAGAAAAGGAGCAACACCACCATAAAGTTTTCATGTATACAGTTCGATGTATTTTCGAGTTGATTATGAAAACCTTATGATTAACTTTTGTACTGTTCCTGAACGTTCTATAAATAAATTAGCTACTATGAAGGGAGAGGGGGCTTCCGTTAACATCTCCATCCATCTGCTCATAAAATTCACCATTAAACTGAAAATAAGGTGCCAGATGCACAAATAAAGCTGTGATGTTTTGGCAAACTGTTGCCCACTAAGTGACAAAGAATCCTTTAAAGGTTAATTGGTATGTTATGACACCACGTCAAAAGTCACCAGCAGATCCATACTATTTAGCCTGATGTTGCTAAGTCCTTGTATAAAATCCGTAGAATTACGATTGCGGTGATTACATTTTCCTACCAACGGTTTCAATAATAATGTTAAATATACTGCCGGAAAAAATTTGTACACCTGGGAAGATGAAGTATATGGCATATGCCACTAGGGAGATATTAGATGTACTGATGATTTCAGAGCCGTCTGTCAACAGGTACCGCAGTTGCATAGCTATCAGAGCGTCATCTGTTTCTATCCTTTAGTAGGGAATGTTCATAGACAGAAGGCTCAGAGTGGTGCAGATATGAGTAGCAAGCAGGTAACCATGCCACGAAGACGCGCCGTTCTTCCCATAGTCAAATGAGCTATTTTGAAAGGGGTCAAATTATCATCTTCTGAGTTGTGGGATAGTCCTTTCGGAAAAAAATGCAACGCAAGTAGGACTTGTTGCGACAGTTGTGGAAAGAAGCTGATGTCAGTGGTCACGCGAGTATTTTCACACCTCTAAACGAGATTCTAGAAGTCCAGGCAGCACAGCCGCCTGTCAAGATCGTCGTATTGTAAGGGCAGCAATGGCAGATCGTACAGATACCACAGTGCAGGTAAGATGTGTCAACAAGGACTGTTACGAACCGATTAGTAGCAGTGCAACTACGGACATGCGCACCTCTAGCGCGTCTTCCACTCACGGCACAGCATCGACGTGCACAGCTGACTGATGCCGTCGGAGGATCACTTGGAAGATGTAATGATACGACGTGGTCTTCAGCGATGGAAGCAATTTTGCCTGCACGCAAGTGAATGGTTGTTTACGCGT
The DNA here is from genome assembly GCF_023864345.2 of Schistocerca serialis cubense. Classification (NCBI taxonomy): domain Eukaryota; kingdom Metazoa; phylum Arthropoda; class Insecta; order Orthoptera; family Acrididae; genus Schistocerca; species Schistocerca serialis. Next base: position 496,209,201 of record NC_064638.1, read on the forward strand.
AAGACGTAGACCTGGCGAGCGCTGTCTCGTAGAGTGCATTCGTCCAAGCAACACTGGCTGCCCTGCGAGAAGTGCGGCAACACCCCTGTCCAGCAAGATCAGCGGACGTGACTCCAATCGAGCACGTATGGGATGTGACGGAACGATAAGTGGCTCGTGCCACTCGTTAACCAACAACTCTTAAAGAACTACGGGAACAGGTGGGGCACGCGTGGCTTATCGTATCCCAGAACAGCATTCGTCAACTGTCCGATCGACTGGATGCCAGGGTCAGCATCTGAATTGCCGCCTGTGCAGGCAACACCACGTACTAATATGGGTGCTTCAGCATTGGTCGCTAACTGATACCTCAGAAGCGCTTGTGCTATTGATTCATAAATGTAGTCATTTCATGTACTCCATATGTGATACTGTAACAATAAATCTTGAATGAAATGGAAACCTCTGAAAGGGTGTACTGTATATTTTCGGCAGTGCATTTGGCAGAACTACACGCTGGTGATCTAGTACTGCTCCTTATTGACCGCATAGACACATCCTCTAGACGCTCTAGCTTATTCATCTTGTGAACTTATTTCTTTTCCTTTTTTTTTCTTTTCTTTTTTGCCCTCTACAGCTGCCTCTAGTACCACGGAAGACATTCCCTCACGTCTTAACAGATGTCCTATCATCCTGCTCCTTCTCCTTGTGTTTTCCACATATCCCTATCTTCTCCGATTCTGTGCAGAGCCTCCTCATTCCTTACCTTATCAGTCCACCTAATTTTCAACATTTATCTGTAGCATCACATCTCTGATGCTTCGATTCTCTTCTATTCTGGTTTTACGAATGTCCATGATTCACATCCGTACAATGCTGTGCTCCTGACTTACATTCTTAGAAATTTCGTCCTCAAATGAAGACTAGACTTATCTTGGCCAGGAACGCCCTTTCTGTCAGGGCTACCTGCTTTTGATGTCACTGCTCCGTTCGGTGTTGGTTACTTCGCGGCCTAGGTAGTAGAATTCCTTAACTTCATCTGTTTCGTGACCGCCAATCCTGATGTTGAGTTTCTCGCTGTTCTTGTTTCTGCTGCTTCTCATTACTTTCGTCATCCTTCGATTTATTCTCAATCCATATGCCATACACATTAGATAGTTCATTCAATTCAGCACATCGTGTAATACTTCCTCACTCTCACTCAGGATAGTAATGTCATCAGCGAATCGTATCAGTGATACTTTTTCACTTTGAATTTTAATTCCTTTATTTCCATCATTGCTTCTTCGATGTATAGATGAAACAATAGGGGCGAAAGACTACATCCCTGTCTTACACCCATTTTAATCCGAGCGCTTTGTTCTTGGTCGTCCACTCTTACTATTCACTCTTGACTGTTGTACATATTGTATATGATCCGTCTCTCCCTATGGCTTACCCCAATTTTTCTCATAATTTCGAACATGCACCATTTTACGTTGTCGAACGCTTTTTCCAGGTCGACAAATCCTATAAACGTGTCTTGATTTCGCTTTAGTCTTGCTTCAATTATCAAGCGCATCGTCAGGATTGCCTCTCTTGTGCCTTTACCTTTTCGAAGCCCTAACTGTTCGTGATCTAGCACATTCTCAATTTTCTTTTCCATTCTCCTTATATTATTCTTGTCAGCAACTTGGATGAAAGAGCTGTTACTCTGATTGTGTGATAATTTTCTCACTTGTCAGCTCTCGCAGTCTTCGGGATAGTGTGGATGATATTTTTTTCGGAAGCCAGATGGTATGTCGCCAGACTCATACATTCTACACACCAACGAGAACAGTCATTTTCTTGCCATTCTCCCGATGATTTTAGAACTTCTAGTGGAACTTTATCTATTCCTTCAGTCTTATTTGATCCCAAGTCCTCCAAAGCTCTCTTAAATTAAATTTCTAATGCTGGATCCCCTATCTCTTCTAAATCGACTCCTGTTTCTTCTTCTATCACATTAGCCAAATCTTCCTCCGCCTCATAGAGGTCTTCAAAGTACTCTTTCCACCTGTCCGCTCTCTTCTCTGCATGTAACAGTGTAATTCCCGTGGCCGGCCGGTGTGGCCGAGCGGTTCTAGGCGCTTCAGGCTGGAACCGCGCGACCGGTACGGTCGCGGGTTGGAATCCTGCCTTGGGCATGCTGTGTGTGATGTCCTTAGGTTAGTTAGTTTTAAGCAGTTCTAAGTTCTAGGGGACTGATGATCTCAGATGTTACGTCCCATAGTGCTCAGATCCATTTTTTTGTAATTCCCGTTGCGCTCTTAATGTTACCACCCTTGGTTTTAATGTCACCGTAGGATGTTTTGTGTATCCTGTGCGCTGAGTCAGTTCTTCCGACATTCACTTCTTTTTCGATTTCTTCACGTTTTTCATGCAGCCATTTCGTCTTAGCCTCCCTGCACCTCCTGTTGATTTCATTCCTCAGCGAGTTGTATTTCTGTGTTCCTGAATACATCTGAACATTTTTCTGCTTACTACTTTCATCGATCAGCTGAAGAATTTCTTCTGTTACCCATGGTTTCTTCGCAGTTACATTCATTGTACCTATGTTGTTCTTTCCAAATTCTGTGAGTGCCCTCTTTAGAGATGTCCATTCAGCTTCATCTGTACTGCCTACTGAGCTACCCCTTATTGCTGTATCTATAGCCTTAGAGAAATTCAAGCGTGTCTCGTCAGCCTTTAGTACTTCTGTATCTCAGTTCTTTGCGTATTGATTCTTACCGAGTAATCTCTTGAATTTCAGCCTACTATTCATCACTACTTCATTGTGATTCGCTCTTGGGTATGTCTTACACCCAATTTCGGAATCTCTGTCTGACCATGATGTAATCTGACTGAAGTCTTCCCATATTACCTGGTCTTTTCTAAGTATACTTCCTCCTTTTGTGATTCTTGACAGAGTATTCGCTATTACTAGCTCAAATTTATTACAGAATTCAATTAGTCTTCCTCCTCTCTCATTCCTTGTCCCAAGCCCATATTCTCCTGTAACCATTTCTTCTGCTCCTTCCCCTACAAATGCATTCCAGCCCCTCATGATTATTAGATTTTGGTCTATCCTTACGTACTACACTAGCCTTTCAACATCATCATATATTCTCTGTCTCTCGTCAACTTCAGCTTGTGACGTTGGTATTTGTACCTGAACTACCGTTGTCGGTGTTGGTTTACTGTAGTTTCTGATAAGAATAATCCTATCACTGAACTGTTCACAGTAACACACTCTCTGCCTTTCCTTTCTATTCGTAAGAAACCCTACTTCAGTTGTACCAATCTCTGCTGCTCCAGTTATGTCAATTTCTGTTGCTGTTGATATTACTCTGTACTCATCTGACCAGAAATCCTTGTCTTCTTTCCATTTCACTTCGCTGAAACCGTACTATATCTAGATTGGGTATTTGCATTTCCCTTTTCAGATTTTGTGCCCTGAACCTCTGTCCGCTCCTCCGCCCTCTTTGACAAGGTTGTTGCGGAAGGAGGGTTACTTCTCATACTCGATTTTTTCGGCCTCCCATGCTGATTATTAATCAAAATTTAATCGGTGGCGTGTTTCGAACAAGGGACCAATGACGTTTGGCTTACTAATCAAAGACATTACCTCTTTTTTTTTTTTGTTGAACTCATTTGTTCTATATTGTTCGTTAAATTTGTTCATGGCGGACGTCCGATGACCCTCGTTCAGGATGTTCATTCATCCGTTCACACTGCTTTTTATTACAGATGCTAGCTTAACTCTGTGACCGAACACGCTGAGCTCCCGTGCCGGCAGACAATTGCACCATCGTAGCACTATGTTTCTTTTTGTTGATCTCATTTTGTTCGTTACAGTTGTGTTCCATTTGTTCGGGGCAGACGTCCTATGACGTCCGTTTAAGTTCTTCGTTGATCCATTCACTCAGTTTTTTTTATTGCAGAGGGCATCTAACCCCCTGACCGAACACGTTGAGCTACCGTGCCGGCCATGGAATACTTCACGATTTTGCGTGTGATCCTTGCCCAGGGGCCATGCTAATCTTTTACGTATCGTTCCAATTTTACTATATATACCGCCGAAGCGAGTACGGATGCATCGGGTGTGAATTTTCTTAGACGTTTATGATATTGTGGGCTGTTTCCCACATCCGCATAGGTGAATACCGGCTTCTGTCACATCCCGCCTGTGTTACACGATTCGCAAATGTTTAAGGAACGTCCGCACACTTCCACATGGGATAAGACTGGACGCAGACACAAATATACCTACCGTGGTGCGAAGGTGGGGTTGAAGGGGCGAACAGACGGCGACAGGAAGGGCATCCAGCCACCCCGTACCGCTAACAGTGACAAATACAGATAAACACGCCGACTCCGCGAAAAAACAGGACAAGCCCAGGAAAAAGAAGGATGTGTTGATTACACTGGATGGGAGGTGCATATTTTAGGCTTTGATCTACACGTAAACCACAAGAGGGAGTCGTTTGCCATCGTTTATCTAGTTTTGAACACTATGACCTCCCCGTCCACACTACATACTCGTGAGCCCGTCCATGCAAACCTGTAATGTTGTTACGTTACACAGTTACAGGATCCAGGAGCGTCGCAGTGTGGAATAGATGATAACTAATATTTTTTGTTTTGCTTGTGTGCTAGCCACTCGGAGCGAACCTGCTGAAGCGGAGGAGGAATACCGGAAAAAAGGAGGAAAAAAGAAACAAACCGACCCCACGTCGAACGAAATGGAAATATGGGGCTTCTTAACTAGATTACTGAGTGATGTTTGTATGTCCTGTAGGAATACGCCCACAGTAGGCTGAAAGAGCAGAATGTCGTTTGTCATGAGGAAGCTTCCAATACGAATTCTGTGTTCGGAATAACTGGAAGTGCTTCTGGGCGAGCATTTTTTTTTTCTTTTTTTTTCTCTGGCAGTTGCTCAGATTAGCATGCGACTGTTACGAGATTTCTCTCGTAGAATGCTAGCAGCTGCACGTTGATAATTTAAAATTATTAACCTAAGAAAAGAACCAGCGCGAATGATGAATTGTAAGCTTGGAAGTTAGAACAGTACTTTCACCAAATGTACGTAACTAAAACAAGTTCCAACTTCCTTGGCGACGTATGAATTTTTGAGATTTAGGCTGTGTTCCTCGGTAAGATTATATGCCTGATGTTTCGTTTCCTGCGCTGAGACAGACGCTGCGCTAGAGGTATTTAAATTTTCCAACTTTGTTTTCATCTTCAGTACCAAGGAATGAAGAGAGTTATAAATTTAAATAGCACAAAAGTTTTTTTTTCATGATTAGCAGCTTTCGGAAGAAGCAAGCCGACTGTCGAAAATCAATTTTGGCTGACTAGTTTAGATGTTTAGGTCTGAATCGATTTTGCTAACATGGGTAAATAAGGGCTCTGCACTATTCTCACAATGAGTTTGAAAATCAGCTGTTCGAGTTCCCTATTTAGTTTGTACAATTTCTGCTTCTTTTCGCTTCAGTATAGGAGGTGGACAACTCATTTCTGAATACCGTGTATTCTCTTTTCCTTCGCTACACAAATGCCGACTTGTTCAGTTCATCTAATATTTTTGAAAAGCAGTTAGAAACCTGAAACCATAAGTATGTTTCAAAAATAGAGGAATGTTTACGTGTGAGCAAACACAGATGGTGGTAGACAAAATGTGACACAGAAACTGCTTTTTTAAAATTGATATTGGAGTATTTACACGATCATCTAGAGGCGAATTGGAAAACTGATTTACGTTAAGCACATTCGGAAGCCACATGTACTCGCATATCTGATGTCAGGCGTTCCTGTTGATATTTTTTCTCAGTTAACAGTACAGAAGATACTCGTGATAACTAAAAATGTAGAGAGTATTTCCTGCATTACAGTTAACAGAACTGTGATTAGGACAACGTAGATCACTGACGTCAGGTTAGTTTGACGTATGCACGGCAGTCCTTTTAGTTCTTGTCAGTCTTAATACTGGTTTTATGCAGCCCGTCACGCATTTCTCTCCTATGTGATCCTCCCGTCTCAGCGCACCACTTACGTCAAACGTCCTCTGTTATTTGTTTGGCTTATTCCAATGTCCGTCTTCAACTACGGTTTTCGTCTATTGTAGCTACATATATCCTTACATTGTGGCCCTCTTCTCGTTCTTTTTCTCTTCCCTCGCCGATTCTGCTTTGTACCTCCTCATTTCTAATGCTATCAGCCTCGTGCAGTCACATCTTCCTAATTTCGATTGTTTTATTTACCCGTTTTCCTAAGGTCTATAATTCTCTTCCGCACACTGCTGTGCTCGAGATGTGCAGTCTCACAAATTCCACCCTCATCTTAAGTGCTATGTTGGATACTAGTAGACTTATCTTTGTAAGCGTGGTTCGATATAAACAGGAAGCCACAACGTCTTTCTTTGGCAAAACGATTGCAGATAAATCACCGGATACTTGGTAGATGACTTTTCAAAACAACTTTAGACTGATTCTTGACTTATTCGTCTGTCTGGAGCCGTTATCCAATTGAATTAATGTAAGGGAAGGGAAGATTCAGCGCAGTGCGATTGGTTGCGGGTTAGTCAACGTGACAACGTCCCAGAAATGTTTAACAAAATGAAGGAACGGTTGCAGCCTGTGGTCTGATCGCCTGCATAATCATCAGAGGCGAACCAAACTCAAATAGGAGATGCTAGAAAAAAATACGTTGTACACCAGGGAAAGAGCTTCTATTAAAATTCCAAGAGGAAACATTCCAAGACAAGAATCATATGCTGGTAAGACTTCAAAGATCGGACCTGTAAGAATGCATACCGATAACAGCTCTTTCTACGCTCAAACCGCAAATGGAATAGGACGGAGGACACGAACAGACTGACGTCACATTAAGGTAAGTACGAGTATATGAGCCAGCAGAAACGAATGGGGAATCATCCTGGCGACGAACCGGGCCGAAACTGTGGAAATCCACTGACATGAGCGACTTTAACAGACGGCCGGTTATGGAAAATATGCATCTTCGTGACTTCGCTGCGCAAACACGGTCCCATTAAATGTCGAGCGTGCAACCGCATAAATTCCGCTTCTTCTCTTTTTAACATTTCGGCCCACATCGTTCAGCTATCTTCAGTCAACCGAAGGACTGACGCAACAGCTTTTTTTCTTTTTTATCAAGGTTATTTCATCCCCCACGCCTAGTGAAGTTCGGTGGCAGGAGGAACAAGACTACTGGTCAGGTGACTACAGGGTTATAAACACAAAATCAAATAGGGGTAATGCAGGAGTAGGTTTAATAATGAATAGGAAAATAGGAATGCGGGTAAGCTACTACAAACAGCGTAGTGAACGCATTATTGTGGCCAAGATAGATACGAAGCCCATGCCTACTACAGTAGTACAAGTTTATATGCCAACTAGCTCTGCAGATGACGAAGAAATTGAAGAAATGTATGATGAAATAAAAGAAATTATTCAGATAGTGAAGGGAGACGAAAATTTAATAGTCATGGGTGACTGGAATTCGAGTGTAGGAAAAGGGAGAAAAGGAAACATAGTAGGTGAATATGGATTGGGGCTAAGAAATGAAAGAGGAAGCAGCCTGGTAGAATTTTGCACAGAGCATAAATTAATCATAGCTAACACTTGGTTCAAGAATCATAAAAGAAGGTTGTATACATGGAAGAACCCTGGAGATACTAAAAGGTATCAGATAGATTATATAATGGTAAGACAGAAATTTAGGAACCAGGTTTTAAATTGTAAGACATTTCCAGGGGCAGATGTGGACTCTGACCACAATCTATTGGTTATGACCTGTAGATTAAAACTGAAGAAATTGCAAAAAGGTGGGAATTTAAGGAAATGGGACCTGGATAAACTGACTAAACCAGATGTTGTACAGTTTCAGGGAGAGCATAAGGGAACAATTGACAGGAATGGGGGAAAGAAATGCAGTAGAAGAAGAATGGGTAGCTTTGAGGGATGAAGTAGTGAAGGCAGCAGAGGATCAAGTAGGTAAAAAGACGAGGGCTAGTAGAAATCCTTGGGTAACAGAAGATATATTGAATTTAATTGATGAAAGGAGAAAATATAAAAATGCAGTAAATGAAGCAGGCAAGAGGAATACAAACGTCTTAAAAATCAGATCGACAGGAAGTGCAAAATGGCTAAGCAGGGATGGCTAGAGGACAAATGTAAGGATGTAGAGGCTTATCTCACTAGGGGTAAGATAGATACTGCCTACAGGAAAATTAAAGAGACCTTTGGAGATAAGAGAACGACTTGTATGAATATCAAGAGCTCAGATGGAAACACAGTTCTAAGCAAAGAAGGGAAAGCAGAAAGGCGGAAGGAGTATATAGAGGGTCTATACAAGGGCGATGTACTTGAGGACAATATTATGGAAATGGAAGAGGATGTAGATGAAGATGAAATGGGAGATACGATACTGCGTGAAGAGTTTGACAGAGCACTGAAAGACCTGAGTCGAAACAAGGCCCCCGGAGTAGACAACATTCCATTGGAACTACTGACAGCCTTGGGAGAGCCAGTCCTGACAAAACTCTACCATCTGGTGAGCAAGATGTATGAAACAGGCGAAATACCCTCAGACTTCAAGAAGAGTATAATAATTCCAATCCCAAAGAAAGCAGGTGTTGACAGATGTGAAAATTACCGAACTATCAGTATAATAAGTCACAGCTGCAAAATACTAACACGAATTCTTTACAGACGAATTGAAAAACTAGTAGAAGCCAACCTCGGGGAAGATTAGTTTGGATTCCGTAGAAACACTGGAACACGTGAGGCAATACTGACCTGACGACTTATCTTAGAAGAAAGATTAAAGAAAGGCAAACCTACGTCTCTAGCATTTGTAGACTTAGAGAAAGCTTTTGACAATGTTCACTGGAATGCTCTCTTTCACATTCTAAAGGTGGCAGGGGTAAAATACAGGGAGTGAAAGGCTATTTACAATTTGTACAGAAATCAGATGGCAGTTATAAGAGTCGAGGGACATGAAAGGGAAGCAGTGGTTGGGAAGGGAGCAAGACAGGGTTGTAGCCTATCCCCGATGTTGTTCAATTTGTATATTGAGCAAGCAGTAAAGGAAACAAAAGAAAAATTCGGAGTAGGTATTAAAATCCATGGAGAAGAAATAAAAACTTTGAGGTTCGCCGATGACATTGTAATTCTGTCAGAGACAGCAAAGGACTTGGCAGAGCAGTTGAATGAAATGGACAGTGTCTTGAAAGGAGGATATACGATGAACATCAACAAAAGTAAAACGAGGATAATGGAATGTAGTCGAATTAAGTCGGGTGATGCTGAGGGAATTAGATTAGGAAATGAGACACTTAAAGTAGTAAAGGAGTTTTGCTATTTGGGGAGCAAAATAACTGATGGTGGACGAAGTAGAGAGGATATAAAATGTAGACTGGCAATGGCAAGGAAAGCGTTTCTGAAAAAGACAAATTTGTTAACATCGAGTATAGATTTAAATGTCAGGAAGTCATTTCTGAAACTATTTGTATGGAGCCTGTATGGGAGTGAAACATGGACGATAAATAGTTTAGACAAGAAGAGAATAGAAGCTTTCGAAATATGGTGCTACAGAAGAATTCTGAAGATTAGATGGGTAGATCACATAACTAATGAGGAAGTATTGAATAGGATTGGGGAGAAGAGAAGTTTGTGGCACAACTTGACCAGAAGAAGGGATCGGTTGGTAGGACATGTTCTGAGGCATCAAGGGATCACCAATTTAGTATTGGAGGGCAGCGTGGAGGGTAAAAATCATAGAGGGAGACCAAGAGATGAATACACTAAGCAAATTCAGAAAGATGTAGGTTGCAGTAGGTGCTGGGAGATGAAGCAGCTTGCACAGGATAGAGTAGCATGGAGAGCTGCATCAAACCAGTCTCAGGACTGAAGACCACAACAACAACAACAACAACAACGCCTATTGCCGGATACCATGACTTTTACAAGCTAAAACTTGTATCTGTATTAACTGAATTAATCGCAAAACGAAATTCAACTTCTTGTTTCACATCAGAGCTCCAAAAGATAAAGTAGAGGGTAAGATTTTGAAATTTTCGTACAGCGCAGTGTGACCAGCGTCAATGCAGTGCTCTGTAACGGTCGATTTATGGAGCTGTAAGAGCCGGGTATACCTTCGGTAAGTCTTTCATGGACTGCACGAGTCATCTGCCCGATGTATGAAAGGCCACAATTGCAGGGGACCTCGTAACATCAGCCTCCCGGAGCATTAGATCTTCTTTAACGTGACCCAAGAATGCTGCTGTCTCGTTGGAGGGCGACAAATTACTTTGACGAACTGTCCTATTTTCGACGGATTCCCACATACGGCAAGAAAGCCATGGATTTAAATGTTTCTGTATCTTTTTTTGCTTCCCATATGCCCACCTTTGGTTTGCTGATAGCGCCTTGTGTATCTGCGTTGGAGAACTCCCGTTGGCTTGGAAAACCCTCATTAAACGTAGAAGCTCATTCTCCAGACTGTCCTCGTAATCATTTGCACGTAAATATAAATTCGTATTTGTTATTTAATGCTGACTGGCGACTCCATAGAGTGCTGTGTGCACAACGACGATATACGTGAAATCAGAAGGAAGGTCAGCGTTGGCCGTAATGTTGGTGGTTTATTGACAGCAAAATCGATTTTCAATCACATAGTGATCATCTGCAGTGCTGTAGTGTACAAATTAAACTCATATTCACTGGTGTCAAGTTATTATCAATAACCAAAGCTATGAAACGATCACAATAATAATTAGTTATTTAATAACCAACTTTTAAAACGTACTGGCGATGTCACCATGAGTAGTTCCTTGTCGTCCTTGGTACGAAATTTGTTAATGTAGGACGCCGAGGAGAAGGCCATGGAATATGATAGCTTGAAGTTCACAGTATTTTTGAGATAATTTGACGACATGTTTATTGTGTGGCTCCATTGTGAAGATATATTTCATGAATTTTTCATTCATTTGATTCCATCGATTCAGAAATCCAGTTTACAGTGGAAATCGAAAAGGAGGGTTGTCCTCGATTTTTGAATGTTGATTAGACTTTGGGACATGAAGTATACATCTATATCACACTCAGCAGGTCACCTAATAGCGTGTGGCGAAGTGTACTTCTGGTACCACTAACTGATCCCCCTACCATGTTCTACTTGCGATTGGCGCGTGGGAAGAACGATAGTCGCTAATCCTATATATTGGCTCTAATTTCTCGAATTCTCTTGTCGTAATCATTAAGCGGGATGTATATGGGAGGAAGTAAAATGTTTTTTGTCTCTTCACGGAAAGCGCTCTCTCGAAATTTCAATACTAATCCTCTCCTTGATGCACAACTCCTCTCTTGTAGCTTCTGCCAATGGAATTTATTGAGCATCTCAGTAACGCTCTCTCGCAGGCTAAACGATCGCTTGAGGAAACGTGCTGCTCTTCTTTGTATCTTCTCTACCTGTTCCGTCAGTCCTTTCTGGTAAGAGTCCAAGATTTATGTACAATACTCAAGAATAAGACAAAAAAATGTGTTGTAAGACATTTATTTAGTGGATGAATTACATTTCCTTAAGATTCTTCTTATGAATCACAGTCTGGCATCTGCTTTTCCTCTTATTCGTTTATGTGGTCATTCTTCTTAAGGTCGCGTGGGACGGATACTGTTAGATATTTTAAGGTGGATAGTGTTTCCATCATTTTGTCGTCAATAATGTATCCGTACAGTAGCAAATTTCTTTTCCTATGTCTGTGCCATATGTTACTTTTGTTTACGTTCAGGTTAACTGCCAGGGCATGCAGCTTTCATCAATTCTCTAGAGTTCAGGGTCCAAACAGATACTGGCTTCTAGAGTTGCTCTTTGTTACAAAAAAGCGTATCACCTGCGCACAACCTTACAGAGTATTCTTCGCTTTCTAGTAGATCATTTATATACAATGTAAACAATAAGGGTCCTACAGCACTTTCTTGAGGTGCTCTGGAAATTACTTTTACATCTGTCGATTTTGTTCTGTTAAGAGTGATTAAAAGCGACATGTTGAGTTCTACCTGCAAGAAGGCATTGAGTCCAGTCGCATATTTGTTGAGATACCCGATAAGCACGTATATTTCGCACTGAACGACAGTACTGGAAGGTGTCAAATGTCTTCTGGAAGTCAAGGAAAACAGCACCAACCTGAGTGCTGTTGTCTACAGTGCTATGGATCTCGTGGAGGAACAGAGTGAGCTGAGTTTTGCAAGATCTCTATTTGCGGCGGGCCGGAGTGGCCGTGCGGTTCTAGGCGCTGCAGTCTGGAACCGAGCGAATGCTACGGTCGCAGGTTCGAATCCTGCCTCGGACATGGATGTGTGTGAAGTTCTTAGGTTAGTTAGGTTTAATTAGTTCTACGTTCTAGGCGAGTGTTGACCTTAGAAATTAAGTCGCATAGTACTCAGAGCCATTTGAACCATTTGAACCATCTATTTGCGGTATCCAAGTTGACTTTTATAGAAGAGATTTTCATTCTCCAGAAACGTCATAATTTTTGAGCATAAAACATGTTCCCTATTCTAGAAGATTGAATTTAATGAATAGGTCTCGAGGTACATCGGAAGCCTATGTATGTTTCATAGCTAGGGCACATCTAGATTTTCAACTGTAGTTACTTTTGCTTCTATCAAGATATCACTTGTTTTGATAGTTTAAGACCTTTTTCAAGTTCTTGAGTTCTGTCTGTTTCGTAAGACGCTAACTACGGTTAAAATTAATTGTCTTTGCAACAATTTTAATTTCTCACTAAGTCTTTATTTTTTGCTGTTTCCCATGCAAGAATTCACTTGCCCTTTACATTTAATTTCTGTGTCATAAACTGATTTTTTTGGTAACAACGACAAATAGCAAACCATATGATTAGACGTCGGTCGGACACAGAGTATAATTTGCATAATGGTCTGTTACATAAGAATGTGTGGATTTTTCCGTTTATATAATGCATTACGTTTCTATCGTAATGGATTCAGTTTTCTTGTTAGTATTATGAGTTTCACATTGAATGCATTGCCTTGATCAACTACATTATATCATTTTCTACGACGTTCTTACAACTGGCGTTCTAACGCGCCTGGAATATGCCATTCGAAACACAAGTAATACGATTTGCATTTCATCTAAGCTCACTTATAGTGAAGGAAATTACATAGAACTTGGTGTTCTGTTTGGCTATGAAATATTGTGTCATATGCAAAAATATTATTCACGTTAACAGAAGCAAATTACCAACGTTATTGTGGGTGTAGTGTTCGCCGTTCCGAGAAAAAATGAATTTATCTTTCATTACTGTCATGGAACCCGTTTTCATGTGCAAGCGTTGCGGAGTACATTGGTATACTTGAACGAAATATGATCTTACTGAGTACTGGACGATATTTGTGACTGGGATTAGGATTTTTCTTCTCCTGTGTCTTTAGAAGGCGGAACAGCATGTACTGTCCTAAACTGTTCGATTTATTATATCGTTCGGAAGGCGGCTGGTTCATTCGATCACGCACAATAGCCTATAGTATTCGTATTTTAATAAATGTAACGTTTGCAGACATGAAAGTTTACATTTTAAAGATGTATAAATGCGTACCTGAGGCTACTGTCATTGTAACGCTGTGACATTTGTTGAAGTGTGTAAGCTTACAATTGATCCAGAGCCCTGATTACATACAGAAATAATATCGTGATGAATGAATAACAGCTGTGTCACATGTCATCACTTTATGGAATACATACTGGGGAGGTTTAAAGTTTAACTCAATATTTGAACTCGCTATCTCTAATATTTGTGCCACCATGCAAGCGTCAGTAAGCCTTCCGACGGAGCACAAGAAGATGTCTATCGCAAACCGCTTGTTCATTCACAGAGTTGATACGTTGTGATGTGCCAGAGGTAGGCCACAGTTCAAAATCAAGATTATTTCCTTAGTAAAATAACCAGTCTATTATATTCTTGTCGCTATATGATCAATTTCTGTAATATAAAGCCAAAACCCACGATTAGAAGAAAAAGAAAATGTCAAATAAGAAAAGGAGGAAACGTAGGGCTATGTAGCGACTCAGAAAGTGTTTAAGACTTAACCGTCATGAGACTGCAAAATGTGATGAATATGAGCTCAGTGAAGAAAAGAAGGCAGAACTACCAGTACTTCAAGGGATACGTAAATGAGTGACTTCTATGATGTCACGGGAAAGTTATCCCATAGTCGATTGCTTGCAACACTTAAGGCTGAGCGTAAACATTGTGATGATTAATTTACTTTTATAAAATGAGAATCGAGTTTCTATAAGTCTTACTGACGTGGGAAAATTTCATTTGGGAATAGATACTTGAAGTTGTGATTAAGGAGTTTTCGGTCTAGCTGTCTTAGAAAACGGTAAATATGACTTCCTACTGTGCGTCATCAGGAAACTATCTGTAGGCAGTTTCAATCCGGAGCGTTTTAGTGATATGCCTCACACAGAAATTTAGGGAAAGATTATCATGCTGGGAATTGCTATTGTGAAAGCAGAACATTGAAATAGTCGAATATGGGAGCTGTTAGGAAATGAACCGTTTCCCTTTTGATATCATTGGAGAAAAGGTTTGTGTTCTTTTGTATGATGTGAAGTGAAGTTTGTTTTTCTTTGCAAGTCGTGAAGTGAAGCTCGTACTTCCTGGCACACACACTATTTTCAGTGTAAATGGTTCAAATGGCTCTGAGCACTATGGGACTCAACTGCTGTGGCCATAAGTCCCCTAGAACTTAGAACTACTTAAACCTAACTAACCTAAGGACATCACACACATCCATGCCCGAGGCAGGATTCGAACCTGCGACCGTAGCGATCGTGCGGTTCCAGACTGTAGCGCCCTTAACCGCGCGGCCACTCCGGCCGGCCATTTTCAGTGTAGTTTGATTGTTCACTCAGTATTTCAACGAGATGTCTAAGTGAAGAACTGTGTGGGCTTTCCGTGCTGTTTACAGCGATTTCCTAAAGCGATTCAGGCAAAAGCGAGATGGTGAGTCTTTGACAATATATCAGAAATTCTCCTGTCTTTATGGAGTTCTGCTTAAGTCAAATTTTGTTGGCTTGAACATAATGTAGTTTATAGGTACGTTTAAAAGGTCAAGTCTGGCGCTGACATGCAATTGAAGAAGATTTTCGTTAATATTATAATTACAGTGAGAAAGTACAGAGGATATGCCGTTTATATAAAGGAAAAAACAAAAGTGACTCTAGTACCCCTGTGTGGCCCCTGACAGTACCCACCCTGATTTCGTCATTTATTTTTGCTGATCATGTTCCATTGGTCAAAGATATTTTGCAAATTATTCCTAGCTCTCGAAGAGGTTCAAAAGCATGCGTTTGTCTTTTTTTTTTACTTTATACGATTAGCGTTCTAAATCTACACTATTTTCGTAGTATTTCCATACGAGGAATTTCATTCTTTTTACCGTCCACGGAATCTGACCCGAAATGAATTTATGATGTTAACAATGATGATGCGCACAATATGGATCAGGTTCCTCTGCCAGCTACCCCTGAAGTAAAAAAGTGGGCGCACACGCGGTTAATCCCCGATTCTGCGACGAGTCCGTCACGAGGAAATGATTAGCAGCATCAACACGCTTCCTCGCTGACGTTTCCAGAGGCCTGACTCGTTCATCGCCAGCGTCCGCTGGCCTGTTGCGGGGTACTAACGCACAATTTGTTGACAACGAGACAGGCGATGGACATGCCGCGTTGAGGCAACATTCTGAACTCACTCTACAACTGACTGACCGTCACACTGACGAAGTGTCAGTACGTTTAAAACCACCGAAAATAATGCCCATATTCAAATGTCATCAAGAGGATAACTGCCCTGATTTTTGAACCGACGTGTCTACTTTCGAATGCTCGAAGTTGCCAGAGGGACGTCGGTCAACAGAAGGTACAAACATAATCCAAGAATAAGCTAAACTATCCTGTGGCAAATAATTGCGGTCTCAGACACAGATACATACAGACGACGCACGCCCCTATCTTTGCTATGCTAACTTTGAAACCGCGTCACGTGACGGAGGACAAAAAGCCGAGTCTCTGTCGTTACGCGTACGTGAAGTGGAATCAGCAGTTACAAAGTTTTTCTCATTTATAGCTGAAACCAAGCATCGATTTTAGAAATTGAACGATTTGTTGTATTAGTGTTACCGCATGTTTACATTTGGCCAGGTAAAAAGGAAACAAACAGTTCGAACCATTGTACTGATAGACTTTTACTTTTTAGAAGCGACAGATTAACAATTCAGCTAATTCCTATGTTTGGTGGGCATACTAGTAATTTATTTCACCGCTGCCACAGAAGTAGAAGACAAAAAGTTAGTTTGACATGAACATTTCGTTTTCTGACGATTGCTCAACAGTACGCGTGTGGCTTTTTTTATCTTTTTTTGCTTTTATAAGAAATGACATCTGTTTATTTTTACAGAAAATACACGTTCATGTTTCATGACTTTTGCATAAACTAGTGCAGAGAGCGAAACATTATCGAGATAGGAAGCGTAACACATTATAACACATTTTGTAGTGAGTTAGAGACTAATATTCTATTTTCTCAAAATCTTCGTCATTCAGCGCGTTTTAGAGCCACAGCCAATATTTATGTACGAGATGGTTATATAATGTCCCAAATCGTTGAATTATTATTATTTAGACACAAATACATACTCTTAATATAAGATCGTTAAAATTCGCTAGTTAACGATATCTCTCAGCTTCAGCCTGTAAATTCACTGTTTTTTCTGGAAAAATGTGGTCGAAAATTTTTTTATGTTCCCGAAACAACTTTACCTGTGGAATGCAAAATTACTTTCTCTCACATATTTTTCGGTTCAACCAAGCGGTGTTCAATATTTCAACACTGTAATGTAGAAACATTTGCTGACTATACTAAAAGAAAGTTAACAGCATTTCAGCCGGTCCGAGTGGCCGTGCGGTTCTACGCGCTACAGTCTGGAACCGAGCGACCGCTCCGGTCGCAGGTTCGAATCCTGCCTCGGGCATGGATGTGTGTGATGTCCTTAGGTTAGTTAGGTTTTAGTTCTAAGTTCTAGGTGACTGAGGATCTCAGAAGCTAAGTCGCATAGTGCTCAGAGACATTTGAACAGCATTTCACAAGTCGCCTGCAAACGCATGCTGCCATGTCAGCTGATCGAGACGATGCTTTTAAGGCGATAGCCTCATGTGTGGTCTAAGATTGTAGTGATAAATAAACCCAAAATAAGCATTTTTTAAAAATTTTTTCAAAATCTCAGAAGACCAACAAATATAAAATGCTACAGTTAATCTGTACTCTGTACCTCAGTGAGACAGACGCATAGTTCTGTGTAACCACTGAAATTTCAAAGCTCAGAAGCGATTACTGGCCAACTGGTGAGATGATATTAATGAGAAGTTGTTAGAAGAAATACCCTTGGCAAGATCTTGTTGCAATATCAAGATAAATTAGTTTTTGTGGTACAATGATTTGCCGAGGAGAATGCCTTGATTGCAAAACTTCTTCACCATTTTTTACTGGCCTAGGATATTTCGATTTCCTATTAGAAACTCTACTGTTCGAGACTCTTAATGTGTTACGTACCTTAGTACTGAAGGGTCCTGTCAACGAACAACTAACTCAGCGGTCGACACAGCCCGAAAACAACTGGGGAAACTGTCGAAATATCGGTAAAGAGAAAATGACAACTCTTCTGGAAACCCAAGTAAGTCAGAAGGACTAAGACAACTGTTGTCTCTTTGTCCTTTTTCTTAATTGAGAAACGTCAAAATGCAAGTTATGGCGTGAAGCAACAGTGGTAGGAAACTTTCACAGCAACGGAAAAATTATCAGATCAGATGAAATGTAACTAGTATATAAAGATAAACTTTTGATTCATTTGCGCCATCACACGTAACATTGCATCGTGTCATATCGAATGTAATATTTTGGAATCTAGTGATGCTTGTTGTCCGTAAATTCGGTCTATATGTCTCAGATCATGAAAGGACTACTTTTTTCCAGCAATGGGACAGTTCAGAAAGACGTGAAGCAATTATTGCTGTTCACGTCCCAATGCAGCGCATGGTCACCACCAATGGCCAACAGCGCTTTAAACCCGAAGTTCTCGGAATTATTAAGCTTTCTGGTGGGTTTCTACAGTTCATGTTGTTGCTCAACAAAAAATGGTCTCCAGATTTAGGACAGTCAACGAATGCATCGGGCTAGCTGCAGTATGTCTACCAAGAGAATTTAAAGCATGGATAAAACGACTCTAGTTCAAAGAGCACTCTGGTTGCGCATTTTGAGTGATACCTTTTTTTGTAGTATAGTATCTCCCAACTAAGCTTTAGCATTACCGTCCAGAGTCTTCAGTGGCACATACCACAAGATGGAATGACAAATGTCATGTATATACCTCCAGAACACCGTAAAACAATTTCAGATGATATCACGATGGAGATTATGATGCACCATTTATCCAAATGTGTAATTTATTTAATTTGAAAACACAGCACGTTTCTTTAAAACAGGGTCCTATTATCAGGTCTCAAAAACAAGGCAAACGTAAGACGTAAATTAACATTATTACACATATTAACATAGAAGTAATGAAAATAGTTCTTTATTGCCCATGTACTATAACGTAACTTAAAATTACCATGCCATCAGGCACAGTCCAAAATAACAAGCAAGCAGCAAATCTGCAATGTCAGACATCTGAGACTCACCATTACACGTATTACGGTATAAAGTTCGTAATTATCTATGGTGCTTAACGCTCTCACAGAACTCTGTTTATTAACGAAACTCCGCTGCCAATCACTCACCAAAGTTGGTGCTATCTTGTTACATATACTTCAGTGCTACCAATTATACCGTGTGATCAAAAAGTCAGTATACATTTGAAAACTGAAGATATCACGGAATAATGTAGATAGGGAGGTACAAATTGACACACATGCTTGGAATGACATGGGGTTTTATTAGAACCAAAAAAATATAGAAGTTCAAATAAATGTACGACACATGGCGCTTCATCTGATCAGAATAGCAATAATTAGCATAAAAAAGTAAGACAAAGATGATGTTCTTTACAGGAAATGCTCAATATGTCCACCATCATTCCTCAACAATAGCTGTAGTCGAAGAATAATGTTGTGAACAGCTCTGTAAAGCAAGTCCGGAGCTATGGTGACGTATTGACGTCAGATGTTGTCTTTCAGCATCTGTAGAGATGTCGGTCGATCACGAACACTTGCGACTTCAGGCAACCACAAAGCCAATAATCGCACGGACTGAGGTCTGGGGACCTGGGAGGCCAAGCATGACGAAAGCGGCGGCTGAGCAGACGATCATCACCAAACGACGGGCTCAAGAGATCTTTCACGCGTCTAGCAATATGGGGTGGAGCGCCATCCTGCATAAACATCGTCCGTTCCAGCAGATGTTTATCAGCCAGGCTGGGGATGATGCGATTCTGTAACATATCGGCGTACCTCTCACCCGTCACAGTAGCAGTTTTACTGTCCAGCGCCATCCGTCGGACATTTTGTGAACTTTTTTTTTTTTTTTTTTTGGTTATAGTAAAACCCCATGTCATTCCGAGCTAGTGTGTCGAGTTTTACCTATCTATCTACATTATTCCGTGGTTTATTCAATTTTCAAATTTATACTGACTTTTTGATCACCCGGTACATCTGGTGACTCAAAAGCCATTGAACGTCTGTATGTCGTGTTACAGCAAAACCCAAAAGAAATCTTGCAGCCATGTCACAATGTTTGCATCTACTGAGACGTGACAGAACAAAATATTCACTGACACATCATCCCATACACCCAACCATAACCAATCGAATCCTCATGACCAACGCTCGATTCACGTCACAAAATGTACTCACCACTTACATTCTAAATCTCAAGCAAGAAACACTGAAACTTAATAACTACTAAGGAGATTAGGAAGGTGGCGGCGTTTCGCGAGAACATCGCTAAATTGTACCCAGAAATGAACATTGGAAACTACTGTATTTTTGTTTAACACTTGACTCGTTCGACTTTCAAAGGCAAAATATGTCTATTTCCTCTAAATTTTGAAGCAACCAGCTTTTTATTCTAAATGCAGTAATTTCAAGCTGTCCGGACGCTTTCTAAAGATTGCTGCCTTATCTTAAAGTGCTTTGCTGTCGCCGTTGAACCTTTCTCTCTGCTAATGTGTTCTTTGAATCGTATTTAAAATTCCTTCCTGTCTGACCCAATAACTTATCTCACAAATTTGACATTTTGTTTCATGTATTCCGAATTTTCCCATCCAATTTTCCCCTATCTTATATTTCAGCTTTTATTTTAATTTGTTATCCGCCATAGTGCATTTCTTCACTTCTTTGTTGTTCAACCACGCCAGATTATATGAGATGATTCCCTAATGTAGTATGTCTCTATTTCTGCTGTGCAATTGCATTTTACTTGCTTAATATTTTTGAGTGTGCCCAATGGTATAATAATTTTATGCTACGTAATACTACAGGGGCAATACAAATTTCAGTTACATGAATGTTAGTTCGTGCATATAAGCCGAGGTAATGACGGGTGTTTTTCTTGTTTTATAAAATTTGATAATTGTATCATGTCTACCCGACAAATGTTCTGTTGTTAAATCTGAATCACACAGGTAACTGTTTCGTCATAATCTCAGTACTGATGTCGTGATACAATTGTACTATGATTTCAGAGCGGACAATCTTCAGATGTATCTATCTACACAACCGTGCTGTGCTGATTCCTACCCAAGTAGTTGGCCTACCATCATGATGTTTACAAGCTTCGAGCGCTAATTTCAGATTGTCGAATGTTCCACTTTTTACAGTAATGCTAACGGCTATACTGTCCGGATCATCAGTAGAACACCAATACTGAGAAAAAAAATACCTAAATTCAGTGTACTCCTATTTTAGTCATTTCTCCCCTTCCTCCATGTTCAGGGCCTGAAGTGACATGCTATTTGAGTGACGGCGCAATGTTCCTGTAACTGCATTTGATACGACGGACTCAGACCGAGGATCAGTGTTTGATTATCTTAGTAATCGTAGACTACGGTAATTTTTCTAGTACGTTTGGTCAGTTAAGGTCGTACCCGAAATACCTATGCGTTAAGTGTGTTGAATACCTATCGTCCGTTACCTCATAACGATCGCTTTCGTTACATATGTGAATAGTGTAGTGTTAGGTTCCCCTAAAACCGGTAGCGGCGAAGCCCTTAGAAACTGAGTGAGGATATGCAACAGGGTCAGATAACCTTCGGGACGTTTTTGTTCCACATAGTTCTCCTCCTGTCTGTAACTTAAAAGTAAACAAATTTATAGGAAAATTGAAATTATTGGTGTTTAATTCAGGTTTTATTCGAGAAACTGTTGATTTGCAAAGTGAAAAAAAAAAGCCAAACAAACATCGCTTCAATACTTCGTCCCACTTATATAAAAGCTGTTTCTGTTATTCATAAACAACTTTCGCATTTATCAATAGTAGCTCAAAACTCTTGCCTTTCGTAACTATGAAGAAATCTGTATAGTGTACAACAACATATTATGTTTGTGGATGTAAACTGTAGCTGCACCAAAGTGACTATTTTGGTTAAATTAAAGGGTAGAAGGTACGGGATGAACTAATTTTTATTACTTATAAATTGCAATTTATATTCTGTAAGGATATAAAATACACAACAGACAAAGGGTGATGTGAGGCTAACTGTGTGCAAAAACTCGCGAAATTAAGATTTGTGTCAGGAGTTCGATGAGTTAACAAAAGGAAGAGAAGCCTTAAAAATCACGTAGCTCTTCAATTCGCCTGACAAGAGTAACATCCAGAAACTCCATCGATAGGGAGAAAGACTCGGAGAGTGACGGCGATATGTGTGGCAGACAGAGACATCTTTAGCCACCACGATTTCAAGTGTCGGAGCACACATATTAGGTGGATATGGCCGTTGGCTTTCTACAGGAAATGAATACCAGGCTCTGGAGGTAGATCGGCAGTTAGTTATACACTTTCGCTACACCGATACCCGAATACAGCTGTAGCCTTAGTTTTGGAAATCGAGATTATAATTTCGAACTCTATGAGATTTAGGGTAAAGCCGGCCGGGGTGGCCGATCGGTTCTAGGCGCTACAATCTGGAACTGTGCGACCGCTACGGTCGCAGGTTCGAATCCTGCCTCGGGCATGAATGTGTGTGTGATGTCCATAGGTTAGTTAGGTTTAAGTAGTTCTACGTTCTAGGGGACTGATGACCTCAGAAGTTAAGTCTCATAGTGCTCAGAGCCATTTGAACCAAGATTAGGGTAATAGGTAATTTACGGTTCATTCCATGCTTTATTTGCGGCAATCGCTTTAGCGTAAATCTTTGTGACCACGCTGTACATGATTAGCGACACTTACCTGCCTAGCCTGTATCCGGCTCCCTCACCTGGGGTACAGAGGCTCCACGCGGTATACCTTTCTCATTTTGGTTGCCAGCACGGTAGGCGCTAAGCGGTGAGATGTGTTATATGGCTAGCGCCCTAGTTGCGGTCTGGCCTTCGGAGGGCAACATGTTTGCCACCTTGCTCTGCATCGCTTGCCACGTGGACGTGCTTGATATCATTCTTCTCGCTGTTTATGTGGACTGCACGGCCGGACAAACAGAGTCGACCTCACAATCAATGCCGGCTGCACCCGTTAGGCCCAAATTCCTCAGTTTGTAGTTACGATTGGAGGAATGGTGCGACACGGTTGTTCTCCACCCACAGCTAAAACTTCAGACTTCCCAGTTCTGTCGTTAGCAGCGACAAGGGGAGACGATTGCTGGGTCAATCGGCGGGGCTACTTTCGGAGTCGAGGCCCAGCCTATGCTGAGAGCCAGCGGACAACCGTCTGCAGCTAGTCTTCCACAGTCGAGAATTCATTGTTCTGCGATGGGACTTAGTGTTTCTTGGAAGTGCCTAAGTTTTCTGAGAAACCCTTTATATCTGATTAAAAGAGTGGTACAAACGCAGACACCTACAGATACACACGCATCCACGCACGCACGTCCACGAAAATAATGCTAGATTTAATGTGTTCTCCAGAGTTGGATTCCAGTCCGAATCTTTGCTTTCTTCCAACTGATCATTTAAGCATACCTCGTGCCAGGATACAATAAACTTCTACCTAACTCATGTCCTACTTCTCTGGATCAACATGTAGGTTACAGTTAAGACGTTGAGGGACTGTTAGATGTTACATACCTGTTTGGCATTACAAAAGCAATAGAGAGGCAATTCTGGGATAGTATAGAAATGTCGTAGGATTTGTCGAACTAAAAAAAAAAAAAAAATAAATCGGTAAGGTAAGGTGGTGCAAAATATTGGAAATATACAAGAACCGAACAAACAATAGAAGACTCGAGAAAGATGCTTTGATTAAAAATGGCGTAAGGTAGAAGTGACTCTTTCTCCTGTATTGCTGAAACTGTATATCGAAGAAGTAGTGAAGAAAATAAGCAAAATGTTTCAGTAGTGGGACTAAAATTCTGGATGAAATGATATCAATCATAAAATTGAGTGGATACATCACTGTTCTCTGCGAAAATGTATAAAAATTATGGGGCCTGATGAATAGTATCAATAGTCTAATGAGCGCAGAATGTGGATTTAGAGCAAACCAAAGAAAGTCAAAAGTCTTAAGGAACAGCGGAATTGAGTTTAATGGAAATCTCAGATCAAATTTGGGAAGACTCAGTGGAGGAAGCAGTTATGATTCTTTGAAAGCAAAATAAGACGCGCAGAGAGAATATAAGAAGCAGACTAGCACGGGTAGAGACAATATTCTTCACCAAAGAATCTACTAGTGTGAAGTGTAGGCCTAAGATGAGACAGAAGTTTCTGAAAATGTTCATATGTGCTATAGCACTGTATGGAAATTAACCATGGTCTGTAGGATAACAGGGAAAGAAGAGAGATCGTGTGAAGCGAGGTGGTGCATAAGAAAGATGCTGGAAGTGATATAGCTGAGACATGAAATCTCGTAGGAGGCAGGCGACCATGGCTTATTATTATGTAGTACTCTGTTGGACCTGAATATGTCGCTTATTGCAGGCGGTGAAAAACGACTTTATTATTCAAATTGCTCAGTTGACTTGTTTCGTATTTCTTTCCATCATCAAATATCTGGGTGCACAGAAGGTCACAGGATACGAGGGTTACTAGATGTACATGTAACAAAAGGTGACAGACTTGTAACTGTCGTATCTTGTGATCCTCTGTGCAGTCGGATATCTGATAACAGAAATAAGTCCGACCGTGTCAAATGAACAATCTGAATAACAAAGTCACATTTCACCAGCTGTGTGACTTTTTTGAAGCGACCTTTTCAGCTCCAATGCTACATTATAATTAAAATCAATTTGTCTGATAAAATAGTGAATGATGAGATTCTCGGCAGAATCGACGAGGAACAGGATGTACGGAAAACACTGAAAAGAGGACTGGAAAAGGTGACAGGACGTATTACTTTCGTAGTAGCAAAGGAAGCTGTAGAAGGAAAAAGCATGGGGGGAGAGACACGTATTACAGTATTCACAACTTAAATAATTGGAACATTTGTTGTAGATGCTACTTTGAGGTGAACAGACTGGTTCGAGAGAAGGAATCGTAACAGGCCACAGTAAACCAACCCCAAGGCTGACGACACAAAAATATGACCACGTCCTAACATTACACTACTAATATAATAGTCTTATATATTTCAGCGTTACCTGGTTAGCCAAGACTAGGTGTGGCTCACATCTATCTCTGTACAAATACCACCTTGAAACTCAAATTCAAGCATGTTTTGTACTTGGTAATCTTGCTCCAGGACAAAGTGGCTTAAGAGGCATTGCAACAACTCATGTTACTCTTAAATTTAGCTCGTATTTGTTACAAACCAGTAGATTTGCAATCCCAGAATCTTCTTCGGCACTCTGTAAAACGTTCTACATATAGAAAAAAAACAAGGAAAGATGGAAAACTTCAGAATTACCAAATTCTGTCCACTGCAGATGTTGACACTCACCAAAAGCCTATAAAAGGACTGAAAGAGGAAACCTTCACATGAAGAAGGTGTTTGCTCACTTCAGTACAGTTATGGTTTTTGGTTCCTAAGAATGTTTCATATGGCTCTGAGCACTATGGGACTCAACATCTGAGGTCATCAGTCCCCTAGAACTTAGAACTACTTAAACCTAACTAACCTAAGGACATCACACACATCCATACCCGAGGCAGGATTCGAACCTGCGACAGTAGCGGTCGTGCGGTTCCAGACTGAAACGCCTAGAACCGCTCGGCCACAGCGGCCGGCATTTTGGTTCCTGCGAAAGGAAGTGCGAAAATGAAAAGTAAACTAAATTTAACAGGAGGCATTCATAAAAGCGATATAATTGCCGAACAACGATTACTACAAAATGTGCAAAACGAAAGAGGGAAAATAAATAAAAAGTAAAGCGCTGCCAGGCTCATCAGAATTTGCGGATTTATGGTTTCATTATTCTTCGACAGAGCTCTATCTGTGCAATTACCATCTTCTTTTAAACATGCTTGCGTAAATGAACGATTTTGAAACGGCAATGCGGTCGGACCACCAACGTTCCGTTCAAGCGTAAAAATTAAAACGCACTAAAAGGAAACGCAATAAAAAAGGCATCATTTCAATTTAGCAGTAACAACATGATTATGTCGAGTAACACGTTCTGCAGTTATTGGAATGTTGATGTTTATACTGTCACATAAAACAATCGTGTATGCGTTTTCTTAACTGGATTTAGCTAAATAAATTTAAAATTTTGTCAGAGCTACATTTGAAAGGAATATGAATGTGTTATTTCATTTCATTTGTCCCAAAATTTATAATTCGGAGACACGCGAGCGTGAATATATGATTGGTAACAGAGCATAGTAAAGAACACTTCTTTTCAAAGAAAGAAATTTGTTTATCAGTGTAATCTTCAATCAAGGCGTCGATCTGGAAAGATTACGCATTTTTTCAATAAAGTTTTTCTGGATTGGTGACCGCATTGTCAATATAAAAGCTACCAACGTTTCGGTCCCTGTTGCAAGTGACCTTCAGGAAGAAAATACGCTGAAGAAGGTCACTTGCAACAGGAACCTAAACGTCCGTAGTTTTATACAGGGTGTTACAAAAAGGTACGGCCAAACTTTCAGAAAACATTCCTCACACACAAATAAAGAAAAGATGTTATGTGGACATGTGTCCGGAAACGCTTAATTTCCATGTTAGAGCTCATTTTAGTTTCGTCAGTACGTTCTTCCACCTACGCTCAATGGAGCACATTATCATGATTTCGTACGGGATACTCTACCTGTGCTGCTAGAACATGTGCCTTTACAAGTACGACACAACATGTGGTTCAATCACGATGGAGCTCCTGCACATTTTAGTCGAAGTGTTCGTACGCTTCTCAACAACAGATTCGGTGACCGATGGATTGGTACAGGCGGACCAATTCCATGGCCACCACGCTCTCCTGACCTCAACCCTCTTGACTTTCATTTATGGGTGCATTTGAAAGCTCTTCTCTACGCAACCCCGGTACCAAATGTAGAGACTCTTCGTGCTCGTATTGTGGACGGCTGTGATACAATACGCCATTCTCCAGGGCTGCATCAGCGTATCAGGGATTCCATGCGACGGAGGGTGGATGCATGTATCCTCGCTAACGTAGGACATTTTGAACATTTCCTGTAACAAAGTGTTTGAAGTCACGCTGGTACGTTCTGTTGCTGTGTGTCTCCATTCCATGATTAATGTGATTTGAAGAGAAGTAATAAAATGAGCTCTAACATAGAAAGTAAGCGTTCCCGGACGCATGTCCACATAACATAACATTGAGTGTGTGAGGACTGTTTCCTGAAAGTTTGGCCGTACCTTTTTGTAACACCCTGTATATTGACAATGCGGTCACAAACCCAGAAAACTTTTACTGAATATGACAGTGATCGCGAAAGCCTTTTTTTTCCTCAGAAAAGGAGTATGTCTCCAAGTCTGAACAGTAATAGTTTACAGGACTGGTAAGGTCTTCATTCGACGAAAACGTCTTGGAGAAGCCACTATTTTTGAGGCCAATAAAAACGAAAAGTGAAATGCTTTAATTCTTTCTAAACTATAAGGCAGTCATGGGGCTGAAAGTAAAACGCTATTTTCCATAAATCTACTAGACTTACCAATTTACCCTCGTATGGGGAGCTGTGCAAGTGAAGTAATACAAAAATGACGTCGTTGACGAAAGGAGACAGCTATTAGAAAATTTCCCAGACTAGCGGATGGTAACCATGGTATATTCAGGTGCGAGAAAAGGTTTGTTGAAGATGGGTATCGTAAAATTAAATTTATACTAAACAGTTCCGCATTTTTATCGGGACTGATGTTGAACGGCCTATAAGAAAAACCAAGTATTGCTAGTCACGAAATCTTTTCCTTGCTCTGTTGAAAGCGGACCCATATCAGCCGTAGGTACATTGCAAATATCAAATTACGTATACTGGCACGCTGAAGAAAACGGGGTTTTCAAAGATGACAATTGAATATTTTCTTAAGTTGCTCATTTCATTATAAAAATGAAAGAATCATTCGGTACTAAACACTTCGTTATTCACGCGATTGATTTGATGTTTTAACGTCTCAGTTGCTTGCGGTTTAAATCTCCATGTAGCGACATGTCAGTCACTTCAGTTCTTAATTTAATTTTTTTCCTGAAAGTAGGTTTTACGCTCTTTCAGAAGACAAACAGTACGATACCCGTGTTCTGAGTCCTACGGCGCTCTTTAGCCATTATCATTTACGTCCAGAAAGCATCAATAATCGTTGGAGGCGATGATGCAATAAATTTCCGTTGCCATCTATAAGCATTGCATACTTTGTCCGTTGCAATCTATAATCATTACGTAGTTAGAAATATTTACCTTTCTTGTGTTAACTCGAAAAATTTTAGTTCCTGTAATCCAATATGGGGAGAAATTTGCTTCTGAAATTATGTCGCTTACTGTTGATCAAGGTGAGGTCTTAGAAAGATATATTCTCTTACAAAGTTATGTTTCAAATCTGGAAAATCTCGAGCAGAGGGAGGAAAAATATAACGGGTTAGGTCAAGAAATTTATCAGAGAAACTGAAAGGCACACACCTTGGATTTATAATGACGTTAATTGTTGGTCCTCCCTATGAACCATGGACCTTGCTGTTGGTGGGGAGGCTTGCGTGCCTCAACGATACAGGTAGCCGTACCGTAGGTGCAACCACAACGGAGGGGTATCTGTTGAGAGGCCAGACAAACGTGTGGTTCCTGAAGAGGGGCAGCAGCCTTTTCAGTAGTTGCAGCGGCAACAGTCTGGATGATTGACTGATCTGGCCTTGTAACAGTAACAAAAATGGCCTTGCTGTTCTGGTACTGCGAACGGCTGAAAGCAAGGGGAAACTACAGCCGTAATTTTTCCCGAGGGCATGCAGCTTTACTGTATGATTAAATGATGATGGCGTCCTCTTGGGTAAAATATTCCAGAGGTAAAATAGTCCCCCATTCGGATCTCCGGGCGGGGACTACACAAGAGGACGTCATTATCAGGAGAAAGGAAACTGGCGTTCTACGGATCGGAGCGTGGAATGTCAGATCCCTTAATCGGGCAGGTAGGTTAGAAAATTTAAAAAGGGAAATGGATAGGTTAAAGTTAGATATAGTGGGAATTAGTGAAGTTCGGTGGCAGGTGGAACAAAACTTTTGGTCAGGTAAATACAAAATCAAATAGGGGTAATGCGGGTGTAGGTTTAATAATGAATAAAAAAATTGGAGTGCGGGTAAGCTACTACCAACAGCATAGTGAACGCATTATTGTGGCCAAGATAGACACGAAGCCCACGCCTACTACAGTAGTACAAGTTTATATGCCAACTAGCTCTGCAGATGACGAAGAAATTGATGAAATGTATGATGCGATAAAAGAAATTATTCAGGTACAGAAGGGAGACGAAAATTTAATGGTCATAGGTGACTGGAATTCGTCAGTAGGAAAAGGGAGAGAAGGAAACATAGTAGGTGAATATGGATTGGGGCTAAGAAATGAAAGAGGAAGCAGCCTGGTAGAATTTTGCGCAGAGCATAACTTAATCATAGCCAACACTTGGTTCAAGAAAAATAAAAGAAGGTTGTATACATGGAAGAACCCTGGAGATACTAAAAGGTATCAGATAGATTATATAATGGTAAGACAGAGATTTAGGAACCAGGTTTTAAATTGTAAGACATTTCCAGGGGCAGATGTGGACTCTGACCACAATCTATTGGTTATGACCTGTAGATTAAAACTGAAGAAACTGCAAAAAGGTGGGAATTTAAGGAGATGGGACCTGGATAAAATGAAAGAACCAGACGTTGTAGAGAGTTTCAGGGAGAGCATAAGGGAACAATTGACAGGACTGGAGGAAAGAAATACAGTTGAAGAAGAATGGGTAGCTTTGAGGGATGAAATAGTGAAGGCAGCAGAGGATCAAATAGGTAAAAAGACGAGGGCTAGTAGAAATCCTTGGGTAACAGAAGAAATATTGAATTTAATTGATGAAAAGAGAAAATATAAAAATGCAGTAAATGAAGCAGGCAAGAAGGAATACAAACGTCTCAAAAATCAGATCGACAGGAAGTGCAAAATGGCTAAGCAGGGATGGCTAGAGGACAAATGTAAAGATGTAGAGGCTTATCTCACTAGGGGTAAGATAGATACTGCTTACAGGAAAATTAAAGAGACCTTTGGAGAAAGGAGAACCACTTGCATGAATATCAAGAGCTTTGATAGAAACACAGTTCTAAGCAAAGAAGGGAAAGCAGAAAGGTGGAAGGAGTATATAGAGGGTCTATACAAGGGCGATGTACTTGAGGACAATATTATGGAAATGGAACAGGATGTAGATGAAGATGAAATGGGAGATATGATACTGCATGAAGAGTTTGACAGAGCACTGAAAGACCTGAGTCGAAACAAGGCCCACGGATTAGACAACATTCCATTAGAACTACTGACGGCCTTGGGAGAGCCAGTCCTGACAAAACTCTACCATCTGGTGAGCAAGCTGTATGAGTCAGGCGAAATACCCTCAGACTTCAAGAAGAATATAATAATTCCAATCCCAAAGATAGCAGGTGTTGACAGATGTGAAAATTACCGAACAATCAGTTTAATAAGTCACAGCTGCGAAACACTAAGGCGAATTCTTTACATGCGAATGGAAAAACTGATAGAAGCCGACCTCGGGTAAGATCAGTTTGGATTCCGTAGAAATGTTGGAACACGTGAGACAATACTGACCCTACGACTTATCTTAGAAGAAAGATTAAGGAAAGGCAAACCTACGTTTATAGCATTTGTAGACTTAGAGAAAGTTTTTGGCAATGTTGATTGGAATATACTCTTTCAAATTCTGAAGGTGGCAGGGGTAAAATACAGGGAGCGAAAGGCTATTTACAATTTATACAGAAAGCAGATGGCAGTTATAAGAGTCGAGGGGTATGAAAGGGAAGCAGTGGTTGGGAAGGGAGTGAGACAGGGTTGTAGCCTATCCCCGATGTTATTCAATCTGTATATTGAGCAAGCAATAAAGGAAACAAAAGAAAAGTTCGGAGTAGGTATTAAAATCCATGGAGAAGAAATATAAACTTTGAGGTTCGCCGATGACATTGTAATTCTGTCAGAGACAGCAAAGGACTTGGAAGAGCAGTTGAACGGAATGGACAGTGTCTTGATAGGAGGGTATAAGATGAACATCAACAAAAGCAAAACGAGGATAATGGAATGTAGTCGAATTAAGTCGGGTGATGCTGAGGGAATTAGATTAGGAAATGAGACACTTAAAGTAGTAAAGGAGTTTTGCTATTTGGGGAGCAAAATAACTGATGATGGTCGAAGTAGAGATGATATAAAATGTAGACTGGCAATGGCAAGGAAAGCGTTTCTGAAGAAGAAAAATTTGTTAACATCGAGTATAGATTTCAATGTCAGGAAGTCATTTCTGAAAGTATTTGAATGGAGTGTAGCCATGTATGGAAGTGTAACATGGACAATAAATAATTTAGACAAGAAGAGAATAGAAGCTTTTGAAATGTGGTGCTACAGAAGAATGCTGAAGATTAGATGGGTAGATCACATAACTAATGAGGAGGTATTGAATAGAATTGGGGAGAAGAGGAGCTTGTGGCACAACTTAACTAGAAGAAGGGATCGGTTGGTAGGACATGTTCTGAGACATCGAGGGATCACCAGTTTAGTACTGGAGGGCAGCGTGGAGGGTAAAAATCGTAGAGGGAGACCAAGAGATGAATACACTAAGCAGATTCAGAAAGATGTAGGCTGCAGTAGGTACTGGGAGATGAAGCAGCTTGCACAGGATAGAGTAGCATGGAGAGCTGCATCAAACCAGTCTCAGGACTGAAGACCACAACAACAACAACAACAATTGTTGGTAGCTGCAATATACAATAGTATATTAATTAATTCAGTGAGTAATCTACATGTTTCTGTATGGTTGAAACATTTCGCAGATACGGTATGCTAACGGTTAATAGGTTATTGATGGATGCAAAAGCTAAGCTGTAATTACAGTTAAAGTAAGTCCGTAAAACTGGTAAAATAACAGTCAATATAAAAATATACCTACTCACTTAGCATGGATTCATGTTGTTTGGTTTCATGGACGTGAATTTCTATGTGATCGAGCAAATACAGGTTCTTAACACTGTGCTAAATATGGAGTACTGTTAGTTCATTTTGGATATTATTGTACACGTGTACCGGTTCTGGAGTTTAAATTTGACGGAACCAATAGGAATATACCTCCACAAAACCATAATCAGCACCCATGACATGCTGAATGAACAACCATAATGAAAATGAAATCGTATGCTAGTCTTAAATACAGTTCAGAAAACTGAAGATCCATCAAATGTCAAGGTATGTTCCTAGCACCTTCTTTGGGAACTGTTACGTTTGCTCTCTTTAGTTTCAATATTGCAGTTTTTTTTAAATTTTCGATTTCAAAAATTTAGTACATAACAGTCCCATGACACAAACTTCTCTAATACATTTCGATGAAGAACATAGCTGGTAACATACGAAGGAAATTACGGATGATAATCGACCTACGTGGAGAGGAGTGCACCATGTAACACAATAATGGAAGAACATTTTTGAGCAAAGACGTTGTCTATTGTACTTTCAATGTTTTCATTTAGTCACTTCCGCAGCTTCGAGCTATATATAAAACTGTTTAATTCCTTTCTAAAGAGACGATGAAAAGACAAAAGACATGCTTCAGAAATAAGTATCTCAGACAGCCAGAATAGAGAGTTTTAAGAACGAACTTGCATAATGTAATAGATAATTACTGTTTACTTTCCTTTCTCTGTTTAACTTCAATCAACGTTCTTGAATGTAATCGCTTTGAGGGGAAGTCACTTAATTTTTTTCTACTTTTAACCAGTTATATTTAAGTGATTTTGCATCACTACTTGTTTTTCTTGTTACTGCAAATGGTGAAGATACATAAACTGTTATTTTTTTCAGTTAATATTTACAAAATGTGTACACTATTCTCATATTTGGTGGAATACTTCGTAACTTTTCTTACCTACATGTTCTTGTTTGATAGCTTAGAACAATACAAAGGAAGAACACTGACGATATATGAATGAGCACTGAAACGTGGATGGGTAGAGTAAAGAACAATCCACAACAAACTGCGTTCGCCTTAAGGCCGTGACAGCAAAGTATATCATTGTTAAGAAACTATTCATTGAACTTCGCTTTAAGCAGTGAGATAAAGAAAGGTAATTACTGCTATACTCAGTCTGAACATCTATTGTTTCAATTTTTGAAGTCGCTATACTGCATTCTATTTAATTATCTGAGTAATTTTACATAGGTCCACACACCTATTAACATGGGTATTTATTGTGCTATAAGCGTTAAAACGTCTTCAGTGGTCTGCAATCAAACACATTTTCAATCTAACAACATTTGGTGTCGTGAGATACTGAATCCTAATTATTTGATTTGCTGTATATACGTCCATTTTGCGGCTTACGTAAGATATTCCCACTTTTTAACTTATTTTAACTCTCACTTTCAGCAGTACATATTTCTTGCTCTAACGACTAAACTTTGTACGTTATTTTGCACGTGCAGTGTTGACAACGTAACTGCTGTATGGCTCTAAGTTGTTTCTTGTTTATGTTTAAAGAGAACAAGAGAACGTTTTGAAATAACAATTCTGCGAACAGTTGCCTCCTACTGTGCTCGACGGCTTGCAACACAATACAGGAAACTGTGAAGGACTTGGATGTAGCTGTGGATGAGCATTCCAAGCCGTCGACTTCTGCTTGCCTCTATACCTATAAAAAGCTTCAGGTTATATTTCCACAGGATGTAAAAAGTAAACTCGTGCAGTCACTCGTTCTATCGAACCTCCACCGTTGTGACGTAATTCAAAATGAGACGAGTAGTGGAAACACATGACGCTCAGAGCTAACCGTGTGTACTTGTGTGCGTTATATCTGAAACATCCGTCGATATGACAACGTCAGTGCTTCATATGCCAAGTTAGGGTGGTTGCAGCCAGATAAAGGACGTTATTGCCACACGCCTATGGCTGCTTCACCGGCACATCATTGCATCACAGATTAAAGACTTCCATGCCGTCATAATCGAAACACAATAGCGCTACAGTGCTAGTAACGTTGATACAAAGCAGGACAATGACAATGATAAAGCAAACACTGCATTATATCTACAGCAACAGTTGCCGAAGTTGAAATTTCGTCAGAAAGCAACCCAAGGAATTTCGCAGAATGAGAAAGAATTGGCAGATGAAATATTAGCGTTTCTGCAAGATGCGTCAGTGGAATGTGTGTTGTCCTATACACCCAACTGTGCGGACAATGTACATGAGGAATACAATGATGACGATACGCGATTAACAAGTGAATGTGATATTGAAAGAAGTGTTGTTGAGTCATGTAATTCATCATCTTTGTCGGACATGGAGCCACAAATCCCGTCTCCAGTGGAACTCAGTAAAGGACAGTGTCTAAGGAGCTGTTGCGATACTCGTCGACTAAGCAGTTCAACTATGCTCCGTAACCTCATGCCGTGCTCACCAGTGGATACCTGCAGTCCCGCCGCTGTTTCATTAGCAGCCAATACTGTGGTTGCACGGTAGACACTAAGTGGGACGTCGAACGCCATAAACATCATTCACCTTTTGCGAGCTCGCACTCAAGGGATTACTTGCTAGTATCAATTAGAGAAAACGTCTTTAGTAAATTTATGTCTTTAAGGGTTTATGATGACAAAACGAAGAATACAA
The DNA here is from genome assembly GCF_023864345.2 of Schistocerca serialis cubense. Lineage (NCBI taxonomy): Eukaryota > Metazoa > Arthropoda > Insecta > Orthoptera > Acrididae > Schistocerca > Schistocerca serialis. The sequence continues at coordinate 496,243,646 of NC_064638.1, forward strand.
CAGGGTTTTTCATAAATTGCTGCGTTTCAGCTTGATTATTCCTGCTGTATTCGATGTTCATTATATTCATTTATCTGTTTACTTCTCTATGTATTAATTTCTTTAAGCTGGTAAGATTAGGGCGATGAGGCCCTCTCTTACGTTTAACCAGGCATTGTGCATATTTTGTGTTATATACTCGTATATTTCAGTAAGCATGTTATTATATTTAGAAATTAAAAATTAAAATAGTACAGATAAATTAACACATATGCACAGTTCATATTGGTACATGATGAGCAGTTATAATTAGTAGTTACGGCAAGGAGTTTTTTTAAAATTATGAGTGCTAGGACCAGTGGCTGTAAGATAATCGGGTGGAGGAGAGAGAGAGAGATAGAGAGAGAGAGAGGAACGTTATATACACAGTTAATGAATACGGCGGAAGAGAAGGTGGCGTGTCTCGTAGAGGAAGGAAAAGCGAAATGGGAATAGACAGGAGCATTTGCTTGATTATTTGACGTAGGGAAAATTGGCCTTGTAAGTTAATTTTTGGGGGAAAACGTAATGAGGTGAAAGAAGGAACTGCTTCATATTTTTATTTTTATTGAAAGTAGCAGGTCATTGAATTATGTACAGAATTCTGGGCAATTTGTTCCAGAAGTAGGCAGTAGCTACAACAAAAGAGCCTGCGAATATTTTTCTTTCTTGAGTGGCCGCAGCTAGGATACCAGATAAGTGGGACGTTGTATTTCTATTATGATGGCATGGAAGTGTTTAATCTCTGATGAAAGGTAAATGGGTGCTCGCGCAGCGAGGAGCCGGTGAAGCAGCCATAGCGTGTGGTAACAACGTAATTTGTCTGGCCGCCACCATCCTGACTTGGCTTACGAAGCACTGACAGCGTCATATCGACGGATGTTGCGGATATAACGCGAAACAAGCTCTGACCGTCTTGTGTTCCCACTACTCGTGCCATTTTGAATTACGTCACAACAGTGGGGATTCGGTAGAACGAGTGACTGCACTCGTTTACTTTTTACATCCTGTGAAAATATATTCTGAAACTTTTTGTGGGTATAGAGGCAAGCGGAAGTCACCCGGCACAGGGCGACAGAATTCGCTGCCAACTTGAAATTCTCATCCAAAGCTACGCCCAAATCCCTCACTGTTTTCTAAGATGGTATTGGAAACCGTCGAGCAGAGGAGGAGGCCACTGTTCGTAGAGTTCTTATTTCAAAACATTCTCTTGCCCACTTGAAACGTAAACAAGAAACAACCTAGAGCGATATAGCAGGTAATTTGACAACATTACGCGTGCAGTATAAAGTGCAACGTTTAATCATTACAGCAAGAAATATGTACTGCTGCAAGTGATAATTAAAATAAGCTAAAAAGTAGGAACATATACATGGAAGATCATCCACAGCATAGTAAAAAAACAGTATTATGAACAGATTTCGAATAAGTCTGCCGCAATATGACGGTGTAGTGCATAAGAAAAACTACGTATCTTCAACGGACAAGGCGCACTTGTTACAAAAACTGGTGTTTACGATTTAGGTACGATTTGTAGGATGTTCATGACAGTGACTTACTACGTTATGTACATAAAATTGCGTACGAAATAGATTACAGACATTTCAAGGGAAGCAGTGGATGGTTATATGACTACAAACTGTGCTACAGAATTAGAAGACGTAAGAGAATGAGAGTTCAAACATAGCGCCAACCTGCCAATACACAGGAAACGGCCGAATCAGCCCGAAAATTTGTGAATGACAGAAATAATCTCATCCCATCATTTAGTAAGGAATTTGTTTTTCAACTCCGACCAATCGGGATTTGAAGAGGACATGCATATGAAGTAAATCGTGGAAATGTGAGTTGCTTCACGATCAGCTGACACCAGTGCCTTAACGCTTTCGTATACCATTATGCCACTATTAACCTGGATGGTACATTGGCTGGAAACATATTTACTGTGCTGCAAGAAGTTCGAGGTGCTCTGTCCCCGATGATTATTTCTCGTGTGTTTGATATGACAAGGGCAGTAGGGAATATTTACGTCACAGGAAGTAAGAAAGGGATAATGGGCGTCAGAGAACTACAACTATGGTACGATCACTACTTTTGGCCAATAGTTGGTCAAAATACGTTGCTTTTGTCTGCTTCCATATAAAAACTATAATCGCTTAGAGCAAACTGCCCCTCCTGAAAAGTGTGTGACTTTGCAATTCATACCACTTGGAATCAACGGACAACTTCCGCCTCTGGACGTTTGTTTTTACGTGTCTATAAAAAGTATTATCGTACTATCTGCAGTTACGCCTTAAAGAATAGCCAATTTCACGATAAGCCCCACAACAGACTGTTTCGCTTTCGGTTGCATTCCATCACATTCCGTCAGTTCTCATCATCCCGTTACAACAATATGTTTCTATACGCATTCCTTAAGAGCGGATACCTAGGTGAACGTCGCGCGTGCTTGTATCTTCCCAGGAGTTCGCCTTCGATCTTGATGGTGCGAACCTTTATGATCACTGTGGCGTGCCATTTTACATTCTGTGTTCATGATGAAAATTAATGGTTTGTTTTGAAAATTTCTTGAATGTAGACGATGTCTATTTTGTGAAGTGTAATATATCCCATAGAAAGTTGATCTCTGCACCTCCCGGACACTCATTTCACGTCACCCTCGTGATGCGCATGGTTATTCATTAGCAGCTTATATTATTAATGTCTTTACTGTTAACACAGCACTATCCAGTGACCTATACTAAAGACTGAACTTACGGCCTCACACTCAAGGGGAACCTTGTAAGTGAAATTATATCATCGAATAAACTGCAATTAAGTATAGGTGTAATATGTAAAATCTACCTACACATCTACTTACTCTGAAAACCACCGTGAAGTGCATGGCGGAGGGTACGTCCAATTGTACCAGCTATTAGGGTTGTCTCCGGTTCCATTCACGTATGGATAGGGGGAAGAATGGTAGTCTGAATGCCTGTGCGCGTGTAGTAATCATTCTACTCTTGTACTTACTATCCGTACGTGAGCGATACACAGGTGATTGTAGTATATTCCTAGAGTTATCATTTAAAGTTATTGAAACTTTTTAAGTCGGCTTTCTCAGGATACTCTGCAATACTCTGCATCTTCAAGAGTCTGCCAGTTCAGTTACTTCAGCGTTTCTGTGACACGACCCCATTGGTCAAACAAACCTGTGACTATTCGTGCTGCCCTTCTCTATAAACGTCCAGTATCTCCTGAACTGGGCATCTATTCGGTACGGATCCCACACACTTGAGCAACATTCTAGAATGAACCGCACGGATGAATTGTAAGCTATTTTTTTATATAGACTGCTTGCACCTCCGCAGTATTCTACCAATAAACCGAAGTCTATTACCTGCTTTAAATACAACTGAGCATATGTGATCATTCAATTTCAAGTCCCTACAAAATGTTACACCCAAATATTTGTTTTGTATGAGTTGCCCGATTCCAACTGTGACTCAGTGATATTATGCTTATAGGGTACTCGTTTGTGTTTTTTTTATTTTTATTTTTATTGTTTTAATTTGTGAGGTGCACAGTTTTACATTTATGAACATTTACAGCAAGTTTCCAATGTCTGCACTACTCTGAAATCTTTTCAAGATCTGACTGAATATTTATGCAGCTTCTTACAGAAAGTACTTCATTACAGATTACTGCATCATCTGCAAAGTATCTGTGGTTGCTATTAATATTATCCGTAAGATCATTGATATAAAACATGAACAGCAAAGATCCCAGTACACTCCCCTGGGGCACAGCCTGTTTCGGCGCAACGTCAAGCGCCGGCACGTCGGCCAGAAACTTTTCAGCTGAGAGAGCTGTGAGACGTCGTCAGGCAATAGTTAAAAATGTTCAAATGTGTGTGAAATCTTACGGGACTTAAATGCTAAGGTCATCAGTCCCTAAGCTTACACACTACGTAGCCTTAATTATCCTGAGGACAAACACACTCACCCATGCCCGAGGGAGGACTCGAACCTCCGCCGGGATCAGTCGCACACTCTATGACTGTAACGCTCTAGACCGCTCGGCTAATTCTGCGTGGCTCAGCCAATAGTACGCTGACAGACCCCTCCGTAGGACGGCACCGAGGCAGGAGCGACCTCTACACGAGAGAATATAAGCGCCGTGGCCCATGTTAAAGTCTAGCCGACCTACGAACGCTACAGCAGTGACTTAGAGACGGTATTGGTTCACTTGTATTACGAATTGTATATACTGAAGAGCTTGCTTCTGTCTGTCTGTCGCCTCTTGCTTGCGACACGCATATATCTCGCAGAGTTAAGTATTGTGATCATTTCCTTTTGTAATAAACTCCATTAATACCATTTGCTTGAATTGTTGTCTAGCGATCCCAGATAGGAGCTTTCCTGGTCACCATAGAGGAGTGGGCAGAAGAAAATACAGTCGAAGTTACTTCTATATCTGACAGTGACTCTCCATTCAAGATATCATGCCGCGTCCTCCCTACCAAAAAAGTTCTCAATCCAGGCACAAATATCACTCGATACCCCATATGATCGTACTTCTGATAATATGTGCGGGTGTGATACTGAGTCAAATGCTTTTAGGAAATCAAGAAATACTGTGTCTACCGGACTGCCATGATCCAAAGCTATCAGAATGTCATGTGAGAAAAGTGTGGGTTGGGTTTCACATGATCAGTGTTTTCGAAATCCATGCTGATTGGCATAGAGGACGTCGTTCCGAAATACTTCATTATGTTTGAGCTCAGAATATGTTCTAATATTCTATAGTAAATCGATGTCAAGTATGCTGGACGGCAGTATTGTGGATCGCTTCTACTAACCTTCTTGTAGACGGGTGTGACATGTGCTTTCGTCCAGGAACCGGAAACGGCTTATTGTCCGAGTTATTTACAATAGTTTATAATCAGAAGACGAACTAACTCAGCATCAAATTCAGTATAGAATCTGGTGGCGAATGGATCCTCTAGCTTTGTTTAATTTTTAACAGATTCAGCTCTTTCTCAACACCACTGACACAAATACTTCTTCCACTCATGTTTCCAGTGGTACGAGGGTTAAACTGGCGCAGTGTTAAACATTTCAGTTTTTGCTTGCTACCATCAATTTCGATTGCTGTCTCATTCGCTAGAGACCGGACATTAACTTTGATGTCACTAACAGTCTTTACATACGACCAGAATTTCTTTGGGTTTTGTGAATGATCGTTTTACAATATTTCTCTACGGTAGTCTCTGAAGGCTTTATGCATTGTTCTAGTGACTGCCAAACGCAATTTATTCAGCCTGTTTCTATATACTGCCCTATCCTTCGTTTTACAACTATTATTCAGTAGTCTCTGTTTCTGTAGAAGTTCCTTTACAGTGACTGTATAGCATGAAGCGTCCCTCCCATTATGAACTGTTCTACTATGTAAGTGTTCATCCAGTGCATGGCACGCTATTATTTTAAACTTCAGCCATTGTTCCTCTACACGTTCCTGCGCTGTGCTGAAAGTTTCAAGTTCCTCATTGAGATATGACGTTACTGATTATTTACGTAAATTAGTGAGCTTATATGTCGCTCTGCTTCTTTTCGTTGTCCGTGTATTTTGGTTATCATTGTTGCCACAATTGTGTCACAGTCACTGGTGCCAGTTGCGATGCGGACATCCTCAAGCAGGTCACTTTTATTTTTTGCCATTAGATCCAATATATATCCATCAATCCATCATGTGTGGTGTTCTGAACTATCTATTCTGCGTAATTTTCAGGGAAGCATTTAGCAGTGTTTCGGGACGTCTTATCACGACCACCATTAACAAAACAGTAATTTTCCGAGTTGATTGTTGGATGATTTAAGTCTCATGTTTATAGTACGAGGTTATCTCTAAAGTTTTCGTTACATCAGGACATGAGTCTGGTGGGCGATAGAAGCATACACTTACCACCTTATGCCCATCCCTGGTACCGAGTCTTGCCAAACAATCTAACATGCATCTTCAATTTCTACCTATGGATTTGAGTTTCTTGTATAATACGACAAGTACACCATCTCCATTTCCCATTAGCTTATTCTTTCAATATACACTTAAATTTTTCCCAGAAGCCTCACTGCTCTCAGTGTCAGGTTTGAACCAACTTTCTGAACCTAGTATTTTGTGAGCTTCATTGCCTTTCAGAAGCGCTTCGAACTTTGACACTTTGTCGCGAATGTTTCGGTAGTTAACCACTAGGATTTTAATACTTGCACCTGTGGAAGACATTTCTTTCTATCTTACACTAATACATCTGTTTTCCCTACAGCTGTCGTAATCTGGATTGGATGGAGAGTCGCCTAATATGAAAAGTCCTTGTAAGCACCCGAAACACGGTCAGCTACCTGAGTAGCAGCCTTTGATGTTTAGTGCACACCTGTCCCATTTAGGGGGACCCTATAGTTTTCAGTCCTATCGCACAAGTCCAGAAAGTCGCAGCTCAGCTTGTAACAAATCCCTCAAGTCACTGATTGAGTCAAATGGTTCAAATGGCTCTGAGCACTATGCGACTTAACTTCTGAGGTCATCAGTCCCCTAGAACTTAGAACTAATTAAACCTAACTAACCTAAGGACATCACACACATCTATGCCCGAGGCAGGATTCGAACCTGCGACCGTAGCGGTCGCTCGGCTCCAAACTGTAGCGCCTAGAACAGCACGGCCACTTCGTCCGGCACTGATTGAGTCCGTCCACTTGAGTCATAACCAAATGCCCATGATCACTTCTGGGCAGAACGCTGCAAATTGTGACTTTCTTTGAAACTTTGAGCGCAAGGCTAGTCTTCTCTACCATTCGGTGGAGTAATCCAAGTATGACCTCGGAGACCAGACGACAGGAATCATTTGTTCCAACCTGCGCCACAAACTGCAATTGGTTGAAACCTGTTCCCTCAATGGTTGCCGGAATAGCTTGTTAAACATGTTGAATGAGGCCCGCAGGCATACATGCTGAGTGCACCTGTTGTCCTTTCCCATCCCTTGCTGCCATTTCCGTAAGGAGTATCATCATTGGCCATAAGTCTGAACTGTAGGCGGTTAATGGACCGCTACCCTTTTGCGTTTGCCACCCCTCGACACTGGACAAAACAGCTCAAGTGAGTCCCTCTGCCTCAGTTTCAGTGAAAGACACAGCATCTGGAACTTGTTGGTTAGGGGGTTAGGTATAACACCCTAGAACCTCCGTGGTCCCCGTCCTTCCTATATGTGACACCTACCTGTGCCATTGAAACGTCACCCACAGCCAAATGGACAAGTAATGACACATCCTATACTTTCTGCAGAGACGACAGGATACACGGGACAGAATAGTACTTGAGGTATCTTTATACCCGTACTACAGGTACATGACGTTAGAGAGCTATTCGAACACAACGATTCGCAGCCGCTGCCAATTGTTTGACAGTGGTCAGGCCGTTTTCCAGCTGCATACGAATCTCAACCAACTCACTCCATGTTCGCTTACAGCATTCACAGCGGGTCTGCATTTTGGCTGGTGCAATATATTACAGGACAGTGAACAAATAATTTGAAACTAAACACTCTGCTTATCTTTTAATGTGTTGAGCTAAAAAGTTACTAATTCCTTATAACAATTGAAGCAAATACACAACAGAAAAACCTGGGATGAAGCTTACTAGTTTCCTAAAACTTTTTGAGATTAATTATAGTGGTTAGCCAACTCGAAAACAGAATTAATGTACGATGAATGTAGGTAATATATACTCCTCTTTAAGCGAAAACTAGATATATTACAATGTGTTAATTACAATATCTGCTACAATAATTAAGACGTAGGCGCCGATTTACTGCATATTAGATTAAGCACAGACAACGTTCAAAAAATGTTCAAATGTGTGTGAAATTTTATGGGACTTAACTACTAAGGTCATTACTCCCTAAGCTTCACACTACTTAACCTAAATTATCCTAATGACAAACACACACACCCATGCCCGAGGGAGGACTCGAACCTCCGCCGGGACCAGCCGCGCAGTCCATGACTACAGCGCCTGAGACCGCTCGGCTAATCCCGCGCGGCGCACAGACAACGGTAACTTCCGAAAATTATCAAAAATGCATGTTTATTTGCATTAGTAAACAATGAAATTGAGCGGTGATCTGTCCTGAGGTAGCAACTGTGAATCACAAACGCTGATGTTCTGCGAAATAAGTTTTCCGAAACACTCGTACCGGCAACTTACAAAACATTGTTTGTAAGCTTCCGAAAATTCTCAGTAATAACATGTTTCTCATTTAACTATAGACTGGGACTGATTATTTTTAAGCGAGGATAGGCTACTGTTGTCACAAATTTTAAAATAATACAAATAAGCTTACGTAAATGTAAATGTCGTCTGACTAGGGCCTCCCGTCGGGTAGATCGTTCGCCGGGCGCAAGTCTTTCGATTTGACGCCACTTCGGCGACCTGCTCGTCGATGGGGATGAAATGATGATGATTAGGACAACACAACACTCGGTCCATGAGCGGAGAAAATCTCCGACCCAGGTGGATATCGAATCCGGCCCCTTAGGATTGACATTCTGTCGCGCTGACCACTCAGCTACCGGGGACGGACATAATAAGTTTAAGCCTAAATTTGACGTGCCAGCATGAGTTTATCGCGGTACTCCCAAATGTTTGAAATTTCACAGTATATCACAATACAACTGGGAACTGATACAATCAACTAAAGATTATGCAGACGCTACACAAACAGTAAAATATATGAATATCGAATTTCAAATCGGACGCGAAGTCGGCTTTTACATATACATAAACGTGTGAATTGCACGTATTTTTCACTTAAATGTTTCTGTGCACTGGTGTGTCAAAGAAGAACATGGCAACGTGGGTTTATCTCAGTCAAAATCATCAAAATGTGCAACACCAACAAAGTACGTATTCTGCCTGTTACAGCTAACATTGAATCTTCTTTTTCTTTTTCTTTGGGCCTTTGTCCCACTTTAATGCGGGGTCATCCTTGTTACTATTGATTTAGCGATATTAGTGTCAGAGGGTGGCCGGATGCTCTTCCTGTTGCCACCTTCTTACCCTGTGGAACGGAATTAGTGTACCCAGCTGTCTGTGTCTAGTATAAGCCATGAAAGAGTGTGAATGTTTTAAAATGTCTGGGAGTCGTGTAACTGAGGCAGGACATGGGGACCAGCTCGGTATTCACCTAGTGGGGTGTGGAAAACCACCTAAAAACTACATCCAGGCTGGCTGGCACACCGGCCCTTGTCGTCAATCCGCTGGGCGGAGTCGATCTGGGGCCAGCGCGCCTACCCGAGTCCAGGAAGCAGCGTATTAGAGCCCTCGGCTAACCTGGCGGGTTACAGCGACCATTGAATGTTTACCAGAATGCATTTCATTCTGTCGTTTCGCTTGGAAATGTGCAAAACATCTTCAGAGTTGTGGTATTTGTACTCCTCCTACGGTTGATGCCTCTATGACACTTCCACACCTGTTTATCCATTTTTTAGCTCTTATAGCGACCAAAAATGATGATTGTCAGAAATTTCTGTACGATTCTCAAATTCGATAGATCATTATAAAAATAGAGCACATTGGAATTAACAACAACAAGGAAGTATGTGAGACCAGATTTTTATGAATATAAAAATTTATAACTATATTCTTGATATACTGATTGGTTGTACTTCTTTATTTGCATTTATTATATTTTAAAATGAAGTAATTATTGAATTATGCAAGCAAATGCGAACCATCGGACCATGTGCAATGATCTAAGTAGGCAGGTATGAGGCCTATGTAGCTACTTGCATCATACCTTTGGGTGTAAAGATTCTATTTCTGTTGTCGTTAGAATTTGAGGTTGTGAACTGTCATGTTTTATTTTTAAAAAAGTCGTAATATACAGAAGATAATTTATGGTACAGGTCTAGTTAAGGTTTCTGTTAACATATGCTGTAATGGAGCCATACTTAGGTTCAAATGGCTCTGAGCACTATGGGACAACTTCTAAGCTCATCAATCCCCTAGAACTTAGAACTACTTAAACCTAACTAACCTAAGGACATCACACACATCCATGTCCGAGGCAGGATTCGAACCTGCGACCGTGGCGGTCGCGCGGTTCCAGACTGTAGTGCCTAGAACCGCTCGGCCACCACGTCTGGCAGTTTATTATATTTTGTGTTATACTTAATTATTACCAGTACACCAGCGAGAGCGAGGAACTCTATGCAAGAAAATCTATTGTGGGTGACTGAGAAGAGAAAACGTATGATAAGTTCGTCCTGTGTTAAAAGTTACAGCATTATACTGAGGTCCAGCAGCGGCTTATATGGAACGAATCGACTACAAAAAAGACTAGAGGTGCTGCTAAAACATTCCAAGCCTGCACAAGTCGGCTAGCTCTTGAAATGCCAATGATTTGTTATCCGTAAATCCACGACTCTGTAGAGAATCGAAGTTCTATACATAAGAGCTTCAAACGTATGATTGCTCTACAAAGCTCATGTGTTAAATATTTGACTTGAAGCATGTATGGGAGAAAAAAATTAGAAAAGGTTTAAAATTACTTTTGAAGCTCGTTGGGAGTCGCTAAGTGCTCTCATTTTCAAACGCTAGATGAATATACTCTACTAATATGCTCTCAAGTTTTAAGCAAAAACCAGTTTTTTTCGCATCTTGTTGTTTATGATATCATTTTTTCTCAACCACGTGTCGTACAATATCATAATCTTGCAGGTACATTCAATGGATTTGTGGACAATGTCTGCAAAATGTGTTTTTGGATTGGTTCCATCTTGAAAGAACAAAGTTTTGCCATCTTTCTACTCACTCATGTTCAGCTAAAGTTGCAGAATATCATGGTTTCTTATTTTTTATTATTTATTATGTTCATTATTATGTTTCTTAATGTTTATCAGTAATCGTGTAAGAATAATGGCTGAAAGTTTTCTGAACGAATGTAGTTTGAATGACGAAGCAATAACTGGGAGAGCAGAACACCATGTTTTCTATAGTAAATTTCTTTTGATACAAATGGCAATTGCATAAAATTGAATTAGAAATCCTCCACAAGTATTTCACAATAAGATAACACTTGTGAAAGATTATTATTGTTATGCTTCTGTTTTATATCTTGTTTTGTGTCTTATACGTAAAAAAGTGGTGTCGGCGTGTGAATGCATGTGAATGCGGTTCCATAGTTCTACGAGGCTCCTTGTTGCATTAATGTGGTATCAGTTGTAGAGTACGTATTCTTTTAAGAATGCCATACACAATCCTTCCTCTGCAATCATATAAGAGATTATTTTTAATACTCTAATAAACAGGAATACGCACAAGAAAACTCTTAGCAGTATTTAACTTATATTTTCAATGTTTTTTTGTAATGTGTTGACTTGCGCATCATGAAAGCAGATATCGTGGCAAAGATACTCACAGAACGTCCAGTTATTGTGTTCCAGATAGTGATTCCTAGTTCGAAAATCTGCGGGTACTCTTTAAATGTGAAAATCAAGGCACAGATGTGTAACACATCTGTACACAACAAATAGGTTTCTATACATGGGGTAAGATTTAAATTCGTTTGAGCCCCGTGGTCACAAGCTGGGAATAAGATGAAAACTTGATGAACCATAGACAATCAGACTGGTTAACACATTACATATGACCAATTTCTTCTTAGTGGACATCACAGCCTTAATAAATCTGAAGAAAGTGATTGTTCCACAGAACTGTACTTTCAGATTGTAGGGGAGGGTATTGCACCTTGGAATACTTTTCAGAGATTCGCCTCCAGCCAGCGTTGTAACAGAATACAGGGCTACTATTAGCGATTCATTTGTTTTCAGGGTATTGTACTTTTCAAGGAATTACACATAGAAATAAGACTGAGGAATGAACAGAGCCGTAAACTCACCGAGGTTGCATTCCGCCTTCCAAGTACCGTTACGAGTGCAGTACCTTGACAAAATGGTGACAAAGCAAGAAAAGTGTTCTTGGCATGCGAGCTAATAATCCGTGACTAAATAACCTCCCACTTATCTAGAAAGGTTAATCGCCACAACGTGAGAATGTGGGGCACTGAAAATTCTCAAGTTTTGGCGCATAAACGAGATTCGCCGAAGGTTAGTGTTTTCTGTGCAACGCAGACGAAACTGTTTGGGAAAGTTCCCTTCTGTGAGAAGAATGTGACGGTTAGTTCTTACCTTGATATGTCGAGCTTGTGGTTGTGTCCACAGCTGACTGTTGAGTCCGAGAATTTCATCTTCCAACAGGACAGAGGACACCCCCTCCCTCCCTCCCCCCCCCCCCCCCTTTGGAGCATTGAGGTTCCATCCTACCGAAACGGCGAGCTGTAGCGTCGCTGGATTGATTCTAGTGGTGAAGGTGATGTTGTTGTGTTCAGTTGGGCATCCCAGGTCACCTAAAATAACGCCTTGAACCTTTCCCTACATTAAAGACGGTGTTAACATACCTACACTGCCAACAGTATTGGAACAGCACAGAGAATGCATCAGTGTTGCTACGATGGCACTACATGAAGTATGGAACGAACTTGATTACCACTCGGACATGTGTCCATAGGGACACTCATAGATAATTTGTTGCAAAATGCAAACTTAATGAGATTAGGGTTCTATTCATGCATCAGGCATATTTGTATGTGTAATACTTTTGAAAATACAGAACACTGAAAACAAGTGAATCTTTTATAATAGCCCTGTATTTTCTTATTCCATTTTGAAATGACAGCATTCGCTTTCTGTGTGTTGCAGTTTTTTCTGAAATTGCAAAAGTTACTCCGAAATAAGGAATTTTTTTCCAGACAAGAGAAACTTTTCCAGAATACATCTTTGTCTCATACCAAGGAACAAATATTCTACACAAATTTGAAAGTGTTGCATTTGGGAAAATTTATTTGGAAATATAACGTGTTCCACAATAAAAAGACCTTCAATTTCAAGGTACAAAATGGTGTGCAACTAACAAATTACTGCTTAACTAGTACTAAAAATATACACAACATTACTCATCATGAAACTCTGTAAATGAAGAATTAATAATATCCTCAAAATATCTTTAATATATTAGCAGCACTTAAATATGTAAAAATGGAACGTAAAAATGAACTTTGTCCGCAGGACCTAATGAGCCTTCCAGTACTGACGGACCGCCTTGTCATCCTCTGTCAATGGTGCCATTGCATGCAGTATGGAAAGGCATAGGATCACAACTGTTGTCAGTTTCTTGACGTGAAGCCTCTACTACTCGATCAAGTAACTCCTGAATTGGCATCACGTTGCCGAGTGCACCCTGTCTCACACCTCCCATGAATAAAAAATTACTGGCATTACCAGGAATCGAACACGGGTCCTCCACATGTCAGACAGCTCTGTCGTCCAATCAGTACGGAGGCAGATACTTAAACATTTAGACGTTATAATATTTACAAGCACGAAAAAGGACGTAATCACATGTACAGTAACAACAAAAACAGCAGAAAATGTTGGAAACTACTTATAGTAGAACCCAGTGCGCATTCCTTCATATGATGCTAAAATCGGCCACTGGATTGTAACACCGACCAGGAATCATCATGTGTTCGTAGGATGCTGTCTTCGAGGTACAGCACTGTTCTCTACTGTTAAGCTCTGATAGTATCGAATGTGTCTCATTTCCAAGTGCATTTATAACAGATTTGGGTACGTTAATCAGATCAAATAAAAATTTCGTGCCACGCGTGAATAGCATGGTCGTCAAAGTGCATGATCGCGCAATGAATTGCCGCAAATCACATGGTTCTGCAACATGTGACAGACGCTAGAAACTAGTAGTGCTTCAAAAGGGACAAAAATGGCTCTGAGCACTATGGGACTTAACATCTATGGTCATCAGTCCCCTAGAACTTAGAACTACTTAAACCTAACTAACCTAAGACATCACACAACACCCAGTCATCACGAGGCAGAGAAAATCCCTGACCCCGCCGGGAATCTGTCAAAAGGGACAATTTAAAAATACAGTTCCTTCTCATTGCATGTGACTGACACATGAACGGAGAAGGAAGTGCAATATAAATTATAATCTCCTGGACTCTGCTAAACATTGAAAATTCATATTAAGGAGGATGCACTTCGGACTACTCACCAATGATGAAGAGCGCCTCGACGACGACGTCACTGACCATGGAGGGTCGGTCCGGATTGACGAAGCTGGCGTTGTACGGCACGACGACAGCGACGTAGAAGGTGGCGATGAGAATGAGCCAGTCCCAGCAGCTCTTGAAGACGCCGTAGTGGGAGAGTATGAAGCGCGACTTCTTGAGCGCCGCCGTTTTGTACTCGGGCAGCGGGGCCGCCGTCGGCTGCAGCAGCGTCTGCACACCAATGCACTCTGCTGCACCTCGCTGCCAGCGTCCAGCAGGGCCTCAAGGCAACCCGCACCACACCACGCCACAGCACACCACGCACCACTACGCGCTACTAGCCACACACACAAAACAAGCAACTGTCACTACAACCATAGACAGTGTGAAGTGTATCGTACTAGTCCATTAGTAATGCGTCAACTAGGGAAACATTCCACGATGAGGAAAAAGACAGAGGTCTTAGGGTGATCTGCCACAAAGTTTGACCCTGTCAGCAACCTAAAACGCGATAGTAATTTAAAATATTCATTCTTTCTTCTTTCCCTTTATTTGTAGAAAAGCCCAGTGAATAAAGAAGTATTACGGTTTCCTTGCCTTATAGTTCCAGAGCAAAGAATAAGAAACTGATGGTATGCAACGTTTATACTAACACTAAAACTTAACTCCGGCGGCCGAACGGGCCATGAAGGCCCAGCAGTACCGACCGGCCGCCGTGTCATCCTCAGCCCATGGGCGTCACAAGATGCGAACGTGGAGGGGCATGTGGTCAGCACATTGCTCCCAGCGGTATGTCAGTTTACGAGACCGAAGCCTCTACTCCTCAGTCAAGCAGTTCCTCAGTTTGCCTCACAAGGGCAGACTGCACCTCGCTTGCCAACAGCCCTCGGCTGACCGGATGGTCACCGATCCAAGCGATAGTCCAGCCCGACAGCGCTTATCTTCGGTGATCTGATGGGAACCGATGTTGCCACTGCGGCAAGACCGTTCGCTAATATTAACACTATGTTACACCAAAATGAACGAACATTTCTGTCTTAGAGAACGGAGGACAATTTTATTGTCAGCTTTACTGAAACAAGAGCAAATGAGATGACTTGTTTGTATGAGAGACATGTGTTCGTGTTTTGCTGACTACATATGTCCTTAGAATGTTTTCGAGAGGAGTTTCTGATAATATGGGGAATATTTAATTTTCGTTAGTGATGGTAACATTAGAACTCCTTCGCCCATCGAGCCATAATTTAATCGAATTCCTGATCTTGTCACCCAGGCTATTCCCTTCTCGCAAGGATAACCATCCCTCCTTCTGAAATAGAAAATAATTTTTGCTAGCATTCTTAGCACATTTGAATGTTGTAATCCTCTTCATACGAAGCACTTACACTCGAAAAATCGGAAAATAAAAACTGTGGGGTCACAACTCAATCCATATGTTTCGTGCTTTATGTTGTTGAATGTTTCCTGTACAGATTGGCATTGGTTTCTTTCGCGTACAGCCAAATATTTGTCGCCATAAGCGAAAAATTTAGTTCATCCGCTGTTTGAGTATGATGAACAAGAAGAGATAAATAAGAAATAAATTTGGACATGAGAAGACTGCTATTTTACGAAATGAGGATGTGATGAGCAAAAGAATGGAGGAACCTACCATGCCAAGTTTCTTATATTTTTTGCGAACTTTGTTGACGTAAACTAGGACAAAGAATAATTCGTTACAACGGCAGCCTGCTCACATAATTCGAAATAACCTAGATTCGGGTAGTTAAACCGCTTATCATCAGAATTTACGATACTTTAATTTATATCCTATTAGTATACTTGATTAATATTGACAAACCAATGTGAATTAAAGCGTTCACATGTACTCCCATAGAGAAATTTCTCCGTTATAAATCTTGCGCATTCCGCTTGTACGAGGGAATGTCAGTAAGTAAAGGAACTTCTTTCCACTCTATAGGTTGATGACAGCATGGTCTCAGATATAACATGCATTGCCCACACTGTTACTATTCTGTGTTAGCTATGTTCGTTCAGGGAATATTTCTGTTCCTAGTTGTTTCAGAGCAGTTTATAATAAGTGGCCCATTGTCCAATAACGAATGAGGGGAGTACTTCGTTGCCTGTATAAGGAAGGGACTAAAGCTGCGGTCATTAATCGGAGACAACAGCTGCAGAACGGTAATAGCTGTATTAGTGAAAGGAAAATCAACCACTCGATAAAATGTTTTAAAAATGACATACATATGTTTGTGATAAAAAGATTATTCAAGTCCAAAACGGACAGGAAAATCGAAACACCTCCGCAAACGATTCGTGATGATCGCTGTGCAAGAAGTGACGTCATTGCTCATGAGTTGAAAGTTTACCACGATTCAGAATTTGGAGACGTTCATGAAGTTCTAAATTACTGCAAAGTTTGTACTCGTTGGTTATCACGGCCACTGACTGACAAACATAGAAATGAACGATAGGTAGTATCGAAAACAAATTTAAGACATTTTTAGAGTAAAAAGAAGTTTCTCATTGAAATGGAACATTTTGTGAGACGTAAGTTCATCACTACGAACACAGTGCAAGCTGCGGACCATGGTGTGGAAACATCTATCGTTACCTGCAGAAAAAGTTCAACAGCAAAGCTACTGCAGGAAAGGCGATGACGACAGTATTCCGGGATATTAACGGTCGACTGCTGATACTTTACACTCCAAAAGATGAAACAATGACTAGTGATGACTGTGAAAGACTGTGAAATCTAAGATCCAAAGTCAAAGCGAAAAAGCTGGGCGATGTTCTGCTTCAATATAATACCGTCGCTCACTCAGCTGGGAAAACAATCCAGTTTATTCAAAACATTGGTTTTGAGCTGCTGCAAGACCCAGTTATGACTCAGCTGCAAATAAATTTCAGCCTTATCCGACGAAGGAGCACCTGCCTGAATCCAAATTTTCGTTGAATGACGTGGTTGTGGAAGCAGTGCAACAAAACTCTTCCAGGACGGAATTAGAAAGTATGACGAGAGATGGACCAAGTGCGTAGTGGCTGCAGGAGATTGTTATTGTTGTTGTTGTTGTTGTTGTTGTTGTTGTGGTCTTCAGTCCGAGACTGGTTTGATGCAGCTCTCCATGCTACTCTATCCTGTGCAAGCTTCTTCATCTCCCAGTACCTACTGCAGCCTACATCCTTCTGAATCTGCTTAGTGTATTCATCTCTTGGTCTCTCTCTACGATTTTTACCCTCCACGCTGCCGTCCAGTACTAAATTGGTGATCCCTTTATGCCTCAGAACATGTCCTACCAACCGATCCCTTCTTCAAGTCAAGTTGTGTCACAAGCTCCTCTTCTCCCCAATTCTATTCAATACCTCCTCATTAGTTATGTGATCTACCCATCTAATCTTCAGCATTCTTCTGTAGCACCACATTTCGAAAGCTTCTATTCTCTTCCTGTCCAAACTATTTTCGTCCATGTTTCACTTCCGTACATGGCTACACTCCATACGAATACTTTCAGAAACGACTTCCTGACACTTAAATCTATACTCGATGTTAGCAAATTTCTCTTCTTCAGAAACGCTTTCCTTACCATTGTTTTGCTCCCCAAATAGCAAAACTCCTTTAGTACTTTAAGTGTCTCACTTACTAATCTAATTCCCTCAGCATCATCCGACTTAATTCGACTACATTCCATTATCCTCGTTTTGATTTTGTTGATGTTCATCTTATACCCTCCTTTCAAGACACTGTCCATTCCGTTCAACTGCAGGAGATTATACAGAGAAATAATGTTACTTGCAATGTTGTTTCCCCACTACAAATATTATTTTTTAAAAATGCATTTACTTTTTGAATTGCTCTCGTTCTAGCGATGTAATTTTTTTCCCAGTTGTATATACGGGAGCTTGCTATAGCACGGTTGAGAAAGTAGTAGAATTTAAAACTAATAATAGTTAGGCATTCTACAAAGATAAAATATGAAATGGAATTTAGCGCGGCCAAAACTTAGGTCTTCTACTCATAACAAGACAAGATGAAACAAACATTTAACCATCTTCATAGACGACGCCAATTTTTATGTACCCATTAAATCAAGTTCGACGCGTAGGTTGATAAAGTGGTAGTAAAAACAGCAATATAACATAATATTATGAGAAATGGTCATGAAGGCAAATTCACCGGTTGTGAGGTTTGGAGCGAGTTTGAAGCAGCAAAAAATTTAATGCCTTTTTTAATCTTCTTTATAGGAAGAAACTCGAATGTAGATACCATGTAAAGGGCAATTTCATACCGAATAGAAAGTTCATAGCATACGAACCAGACCCTGGCCTGCGAGGATGGTAGTAATATCTGGGTATGGTCTCAGAGACAAATATCTAGCCTGTTGCGAGAAATTAGAGTCGGCAAAGGAAACTCAAACGTCATCAACACGAGAGACTGTGTAAGAGAGTTAACGCCGCTTGCCTACATAAAATGGACGTGGGACAAATAGCGATCAGTGCCAATGGGGGCGGGGGATGAGAGGACATCGAAAGTTGATGTTGATTTTGTTCTGATTGCTTGTGGTAACTCAGTTTCTGGAGACCGTAAAGATAGCGTAAGAAACAGCCGTTACACTACAGAATCGTAGCTTTCGAATTCTTGCAAAAAATGTTGCTTGTTTATGCAAATTACGTCAAACGAGGGCAGGGAAGAGATGAGATGCGACGACGAAGTCATCGAAGATACTCTTGCAGCTGATTCAACAGAACTGTATGCAGGCTAAGATTGTGAAATCTAGGAACAATTGATAGTGGTGAAATATCATCAATTAAAAAACCTTTTTTACTTCCCATTACGTTGTAGGAAGTAGCCGTTGGCGTCTAAGATTCAGGAAAACAAGAAGCAGAATATTGCAGTAAAACGATAACGTCTATTATTTAGTGTGGTAAAGTTTTACATAGTTTACTACAATTTAGGCAAGCATATATTAGAAGAGTTCTTTATGATTACTAATATAGGAAGAAAAGACAAGCGCAACGTATACAAAGATATCTGAACAAGCCCCAAGACCGTTGTAAAAATAAAATTAGTTCAATACGAATTTTGTAAAGACGGGGGTAGCATCATCACTGATGTGAACGTCGCTACCAGTTAGTGAACAGAGGAATTTATATTGTCGTATGAAACATTCTTGATATCGTGTGTGTGCCCAAAATAGGTGATATTTCTGATTGCTGATTTAGATTTGAAAAAGTAAATGTGGCAAAAATATCACTGGCCATTTTGTATAATGCACGGACTGATGCTCGTCACGCAGATCTCTTCGGCTAACGGCGAACGAACGAATGAAGAGAGCTTGACACAAAAAATGCTTCTATATAGGACCTCCGCATTCCAAGTAGTCATTGCCAGACGATAAAAAAACATTGCCTGCTAAAGTAAAACAGAAAAGATGTAGAAAAGAGTACTCGTGGCCTATTCCCAGAATATCCAGAAATAACTTTATGGTATGAACTCAAATGTTTCACGACATATAAGAAAAATTCGTAAGTTATCAGTCTTTTTCCTAATTCGTCCGTAAATGTAATTCGGAAAACTTGTGACAGAACTCATGTCACAAAAGTTTGATAACGACAGGCGTAAAACTAAGAATTCTGATGTGTAAAATGTGACTACGATGGCTATATCCGTCAGTAGTCAGATTCACTAAATGATACTTTTTTGATTTCCATTTACTTCCTCAGCTAGTCACACAAACAAACGTGGCCCTCCGCATATTTATGTTTCTCCTGATGCGAATTCCGACAAATTACGTTCTGAATTTTGGTCTGTGTTTCATTTAAAGCAGGTGTGTGGTTTCTAACTGTGCAAAATGTAAGACCCATCATCAATTGTCCATTACCTCTCAGTTACATACCTTGATCCACCGAGTTCAGGTAGTGGACTCTTAACGGCTCTTGGCAAAATAATGAAACTAAGATTATTGCTGATGGTAAGAGTTCATGATGACCTGCATTAAATATCGACCAAGAAACATGGTCTTAATTGCATTGCTTATGATTGTACAACTTACGATTCCGATTATGAGGTACGTCCTTTAAAATATGGATGTGTTTTCTTATTGAGCAAAGTAGAAGACTGGTCGTCATTCATTCATTGTTTCTCAGTGACGTATCTGTTTAGCGACTGCAGCTAGTGGATTCTTAGCGGCTCTCTCCAAATTAATGAAACTAAGCTTATTATTCGTGTAGTGGTAGTTCTTGAAGATCTGCATTTAACTTCCACATGAATCCCACATTTTCACGTCTTAAACATGATCATGGTTGTGGTTCGAACGTCCGTCGCGTAAAGTGATCGATCCATTGACTATACAAAAGAATCAAAGTCGGAGAAGGCTTGAGACCATTTTACTGTGTAAGATAAGCGTCAGTGATACTTCGAAGTGAAAGTTGTTCAGAATCATGTGTTGTTCCGCACAGCCACTAATTTTCAATGAAAGTTTGAACCTAAGGCTTTTGTCTTCGGTGAGTAAAATTGATTCTTTATGCTATATTTCTAAGATAAGGAACTGCATGTCAAAAATTGTCCTTGGAGTTTAAGTACTCTGGTAAATGCAAGCGCGCTTCATCATAAATCAGAGCACTGTAGGGTAAACCTGTCCATCAAGCACAGAGCGCAATAGCCAGTTGCAGTACTGTCGCCGTGCCATAGCAATTGTATTGGTGGGTCACTGAACCATGGGTCCGCTTTGGGTATGTCCTCAGCTCTATGAGATGTTAGTGGCATACCAGTATGAAATACTAGATGGAGCAGCGACTTTCATGGACTACCTACCAAGGCCGTTCCTCACTCGTCTCCTAGGACTAAATGCAGATACGTCACCTGCGAAAGTCCGAGGAACGGGTCAGACTGTATGCGGCTGTCGGACCCTGTCTTCGTGGTTCTACATCTACATCTACATATACACTCCGCTATCCACCAAGCGGTGTGTGGCGGAGGGCACAATTGGCGCCAAAGTCATATTTCCTGCCTTCTATTCCACTCGCGGATCGCGCGAGGGAAAAACGACTGTCTGAACGCCTTAGTACGAGCTCTATTTTACCCTTATCTTTGAATGGCGATCACTGCGCGATTTGAAATTTGGTGGTATTAATATATGCTCTACATCCTTGGCGAAGATCGAATTTCGGAATTTAGTGAGCAGCCCATTCCATTTAGCGCGTCGTCTATCTGCAAGTGTGTCCCACTTCAAACTTTCTATGAGACTTGTAACGCTCTCGCGATGGCTACACAGTGCTCGGCACAGCTTGCGACATTCGTGAAACACTCTGTGTTGCACTGATTCTGGTGTATAGACAGTTTAACGGGTACGTGGAAAAGGTGACCAATAAAAAAGGTGTGTCGTTAATGATCGGGTGTGGGGAGGAGGGGTGGGGGGGGGGGGGGGCGTGTGGTAGAGCTAGACCTCAGAGTGCATTGCAGATATACCGGCACTAAAACAACGTCGATGGCTCTATTCCTTGAAGTACAAATATGCGTGAGCTGCTCATCAACCAACAACTCAGACTGGGTGGTGAGACAAAGTCGAAAACCACCTCGACGGAGTGTACTGCAGGTGATACAATGACACACAGACTGTCGAAGGTGTTATTGACTAGAGAGGTGACGGTTCGGCTAACATGTGATTACTATTAGACGTGGTCGTGTAAATCCCAGGCTCCGAATTTGAGAAGCCCTCAGGTCTGGGCTAAAACTGCTGCAAGCATAGCTCTGAACCTTGGGGGAATCTTGTCAAACTCTTCTAGCCGAGGAAGACAGTGCTCCATGATGGCTACTGACAAATGGAAGTTCTTGGAAGGCATTACGTGAAAGGATATTGGAAATAACGGACTGAGCAAATTCAGGGAAACAGGAAGATTCGTGTCCTTAGCAACGTGCACGAGCTTGGATTGCTGACTTTTGGAGAGTAAAACTGGCCGTGTTCCCTGTAGGAGGTAAAGTAAATGGAACGAAAGGTTATCTACAGCTCGTACAGAAACCAGACTGCGGTTGTGATAGTTGAAGGTCATGAAAGGAATACAGTTGTTGAGAAGACGGTGATTTTGTAGTCTCTCCCCGACGTTATTCAGCCTGTACATTAAGTAATCAGTAGATGCAAGGACTTGTCAGAGCAGTTGAATGGAGGGGATAGCATCTTGATAAGAGGATTTAGATGGACACGTATCACCGAGTGTAAAAACAAGTCTAATGGAATGTAATCGAATTAAGTCAGGCAATGCGGATGGATTAAATTAGGAAATGAGACACTAAAAGTAATTGATGAATTTCGCTATTTTGGCAACAAAATGATTAACTGTGGTAAAAGTGGAGAGGATATGAAATGCGGACTGGTAATAACAAGAAAAACGTTTCTGGAAAAGAGAGACTTGTTTACGTCTAATATAACTTGATGTATTAGGAAGTCACTTCTGAAGGAGCGTGGACTGCGGCCTTGTCCAGAAGTGAAACATGGACAATAAACAGCCCAAAGAAGAAGCTTCTGAAAAGTGGTGGTACGAAGAATGTTGAAACTTAGATGGACTAATCGAGTAACTGATGAGGAGGTACTGGTTAGAACTCGGATGATACAAAATTTGGGGAATTCCTCGATAGGACTCGTGTTGAGGCATCCAGGAATCGTCAATTTGAAGTGAATGGAAGTGTATGTGTGTGTGGGGGGGGGGGGGGGGGCGAGTGGTTGGTGATAAAAATTTTAGAAGGAGACTAAGGCTTGAATACAGTCAGCACGTTCAAATGGATGTTGGCTGCAGCAGTTATGCAGAACTGGAGAGGCTTGCACAGTATAGCGTAGCGTGGAGAGCGGCATCAAACTAGTCTTAGGACTGAAGACTACAACAATAACAACAAAAACAACAACAACCCCTTTGCAGGAATCATTCTAGCATTTACCATATTTAGGGGAACCACGGACTCTAGGTGGCCAGGCAATGGTTTGAACCATCGTTCTTTCGAATTAGATACCAGCGTTTCTGGCGAAATGAAGGAGTTCGGGCAATGGCTTCAGGCAACGATGCAACTCCGACTATTATGAGCTCGAACACTGGTACAGGAACTGTGGGTAAATAGTACTAACACGAACCTCAGTAACACAGCTACGTATACTAATTTTTATTTAGGGGTAATGTATCTCAGCACTTTGTGATCACAGTGCAGGTTAGTGGACATGTAACATAAAATGATATACATAAGGATTACCATCAGTGTGGAAAAAAAATAAGACTACATAGAATTAAAATCGTATCATATAGTTTATTACTGAGAAGTGTGGAAATTTACTTTGTGGTTCAAGTAAGTTAAAATAACATTATAGCAGTCGAAGGAGTCGTAGAGAGAATAATAACTCCGGTTTATTTATTAATTTTTTTAATTCCACTGATTTCATCCAGGTCTATACATCAACATGCTCACATTCTGGTAAGGAGACAGGAGACCACTACGACGAACTACACAGAGTGATAAAAGACACACAAACCCACTACATGGGGATATTTTGATGTGAAAGTGGGGCAAAAACGAGAGTATTAATACAGTGAGAAACGTTGGAGATGATAACAGAAATGAGGGAGGTCGTCATGCGTTAGTAGAAATTGCGGATGAGAACAGTATGTTTAACCTTACCACATTCGCCCAAAATGAAATAGAAAGGGAAACTGGCAGGTACCCAACAGAACCAAACGCGAGATTCTTCTACTCGAAACTTTCGGATAAACTATTGAAGATTCCAGGCAACACTCCCCCAGCCGATCGAAATCTTATTTTAATTCTGAATAGCTCCGAAGGTTTGCCGAAGAAGTTTACTTTTTTCATTTCTTTTCCATTTATGAGGAGTTATCTGATTAACAGCTTGTTATCCAGAATTATCCATTTGCGGAGAACACGGTCAATTTTTGTAAGATTACAACCAGACAATGAATTATGAGTAGAAGTCATAAGAAGTAGGCCATACGGCTTGCAGCTCTTAAGCGCAAATTCACAAATAAATTGTCAAACGACCAAATATGACCAGGTCATCGCTTATAAGAATACATCAGAATATGTTCCTATTCTGTTCTTTTGATTTCCTCCGATTAATACCTTCCGTAAATACCAGCTCATCCTTTTAACAGTTTCATATAGTTAACAACGTAGCCTCTCATACCGTTTAGAAACACAGGTAAGACATTAGTTGTAACTTGTGTTATGAGACTCATGTGACGCTGCATTTGTTGTGCATTCCATACACTACGCTCACCGTCTTAAGGAACTCTCCATCTATTATGCGGCAGATCTAATTTTTTAGATGCTTGCATTTCACTCATTAAACCAGACGGCGACGATTTCTCTGATTCTTTGTGGTAGTTACAATTTGCGGTGGCCATTTGCCCGCATCTCCAGCTTTCTGAAGCTCATACTGTATGGTTCGCTACGAACGTGAAGTGTCCAATGATTTGTGATATTCAGCAAATATGTTGATGGATGTTGCTGCTGGTTACTTGTATCCTACAGTCAACATTATTACTGCCAATCTACTCATCAAATTCTGTTGCTAATTTACGGTTGTAAACAATGGACTTGAAAATTCCTTTTCTGCTATTGATTGTTTCTCAGTTAAAAATAATGTTGTCTCCACCCAGCAGAATGTTTCGTTTCTCGGCAGTTTGTGACAAATATTTCACGGTGTGTGTGGGAACATGATTGTTAATGGCGTGTTCTCATTCCACACAAACAGACGGTTTTCTTTGTAAATATAACTGCAACGTTTCCTGCGTTCCGTTTACAGTCACTCGGTGTATACTGACAAAGTTATGGGGTGACAGAAGCAGAGGAGGCAAGTCATTGTATTATACCAGAAAAACGTACGGCTTGCCGAGTGTTTCGTTGCACAGCTGTCGGAATCGTGGCTCAAAAAATTTCACCTCATTAGGTAAGCTTCGAAATAAATATTTATAAATAACCACTTCCAGTGAGCGTGTACCATTGAATACTAGTCATGTTAACGAATCCCTGTAGTACTGTTCCTTAGTATTGATGCCTGAGAAGATACTGTGGATTTATAATCAAGTTAGGTCTGTATTTCGTCAAGCGTGAAGATCATTTCGGTCTACACCATACGTTCTTTTTACAATCTTAGTGAAAATGTTCAAAGACTTTATTCGAAACAGCAAAGCTGAGTTGGATTAAAGAAGAAAAATATCTGTTGCTGTTCAAGGAAGTTTCCTGTTGCTTACGAAGTACGTACACTTTTCATGATCTATCGTCTTTTTCACGCGAACTAGAGCTTACAATATTTCTTCTGTAGGTAAGTGTATTATAAAACTAATAGTGGATGTTGAAGGGGAACAAATAAAACGTCCGATAGGTTGAAAGGGTAGGTGAAAGTGCACGCTCGTTATTAGTTTCTTTTACAGCAGCATCTAATTTCATCTGCCCCCAGGAATTACAGACACTGTAAAATCAAGCTAATACAGAGCGCCAGATTTTCAACTTGCTAAAATCACTCTACCACATTTCATGCATTTTGCGGATAAATAAAGCTTTACATCTGCTTTTGATAGAGGAGGTTTCTAATTGGTCACATGTTTCCAGGCTCTGACATTGGGGTTGGTCACACATCTAATGTTCTCGTGGTTTAGCTACTACAGGAGAGGGTTTTTTGTTGATGTCTCAACAGTTAGAAAAAAATCTAAGAAGAAAAAAGAGAGGGTGAGGCACTACAAAAAAATCTGAATAAGTTTTGAAATAAGTTAGTTTACAACAATGAAAAAGTAATGTAATAATAAGTTGTATACCTGAGACATACCTCGATGTTTTGCCGTCAGCTGTTAAAAGAGAACAAATGCGTTGGCAACATCATTCTCACATTAATATTTCTCAAACATCAGATACAAAACAGACTGAAAATATATACAATAAATTCACTTTAAGGGTTTGATAAAAGAGAATACTGACGTCAGAACACTTCTAGTATTGTGGCAGAACTTTATGATATACCCAAAAGTCATGTCTTCCCAGAAGAGCGGAGTCGGCGATAACGACTTCTGTATGAAGGACTGTTGAAAATTCATGGAAAGATTGCAGGTGTTTCAGTCATCATCCTGTTTCACAGCATCTTGCTTGAAATTTTTGCATTCGTTAATGAAAATAAAGAGTTCTGCAACGGGATATTGCGACTCTGAAATAATGTAAGGTCATCTTGAAGTAATTTAAGGTCGCCTTTTCCTGTTAACTTAACTCTGGAATTTTCTAGGCAGAAGTCAGTAACATTAATGCCGTTACTAGAAAAGATATTCAAAGGCACATTTCGCACTTTCGTCGTTAATAAGACTAAAGAGACAAAAACAACAAAATCTGAAGGCATAAAGATCGGAGATAACTTGTTAGTCCGACAGTTGCAGCTTTTATTAATCATTTACTGTTTAAAGTTAACACTATATCTTATTTGTTTAGAATAATAGCTCATTGTATAACAAAGTAATGACCCTGCAAACCTGAAACCATCTGGTCTGGTTGGAACTAAGGATGGGTGGTGTTACAGCACTCGAAGTATTTAGGCCTAGAGGTTAAGAGCCATAGTTTGGTCTCAACAGTATTATGGCTCTATTGTGTATCGTTCTGCACGACCATTCCGTTTAAATACCTTGGATTATGTTCACCTTGAGGCATTAGATTGGCGACAGGGGACTTCAGCACGATCCCTCCATCCAGCCCCAGAGTTTAAGCTAGGGAATCGTCTGTAACCATGCGGCAGAAGTTTTCCTGGTGTGACATTGTAAGTTTTGGTCAGTCCCCACAGTCTCTGGACTTTAATCTTTTTGTCTGACCAACAGCAAAACGAGTGTACGTAAACCACAGAAACGCAGCAAGGCCGTTTGTGATCAGAACAAACCTTTAGAGCTCGTTGTGGGAAACCTGTATGTGTTGATACAAGGTCGGCACAGATGTCCTCTGTGGTTAGAACTGAAAGCAAGGCTGTTTTTGAACTTGACAAGTTATAAGTAATCTTGTACAGCATATTTTACTTTTAAGCAAACCTCAAAATTTTTTTGGGTGAGCACCGAAATTGAACAGTTATTTACAGCGGTGCCGTTGCTCAGAAGATTTCCTTGACATTGTCTTTAGGATTAGACTACCAGACGAAGTTACATCATTGGATCCAGAGCTCAATACAAACCTAACGGTACTGCAACAAATGAAGTACAACCGATGGAATAAGGTTTCCGTCCGCCTTGAGTCCCTATGTGCTCACACATGGTTCAGGAAATACCCATAGCAGGCAAAGTGGTCCAAAAAATAAAGTCACAAGACGTCAAGGGAAGGAAATGTCATTCTACTGGGTACCGGACAATGTGGAAATCCTGGGAAACGAGCAACACCACACGGGAGCGACGGATGCAAGCAAGAAATGTAATCTACCGTGTCATACTCTCCCTTAACTGCTATTGATTCGTTGCCGAGGAGCAAATGTGCATGTCAGCGGCAGTGGGAGTATGTGTGGCTGGAGGACAAATTAAAGTTGGTAAAGCTTACACTTTAACCATGGTGATTATCGTTGCAGTTACCACTAACAACAGGACACAGACACACAGCCGCTTCCTCTGGCGGAAAGGATCCACCAGTGCTTGTGGCGTAATAGTGTCGGTGCGCCGCGTGTTACATGATTGCATTTTGTATTCTGACAAGAAGTAGCAGTTTTTCTTGATAGCTAATCTTCCACTGTGCTACATAACAGTGATAGAAATGTGTAAATTGTTTTAAAGTATGAATTGTTTGCTGGACACCTGCACAAATTGTTGGATAGGTTATATTAACCGTACCTCAAAGTAGCTTGTTCATCCTTTATTAGTCGGTGATCAAACTAGCCACAATATATAAATAATTTTACAGTTTTGACTGGAAGTTCATTACTTATTATATAAGGTGCGTCTACAAAGTTCGGTGTATGATCACAAAAATGAAGGACATAAGTTACAAACAAAACACTTTTATTAGCTCTCAAAGTCATCACCATTCGCTACAAGACACTTCTAACATGTTATTTAAACCTGTCGGAAACTGACATGAAATGCTTCTTGTGGACTCACACGATCACCATGGTCACTTGTTTTGGATATCCACAGCGGCTGTGAATTTTCATGAAGAATAGTATTTATCAGGTTGCCTTTCATTCAAAAGGCTGTTGCACGCAGCGACTGTTATTGATTTGTAAATAATAGATTTCAGCTACCAGTCATCCTTTTTAAATTTTATTGGCAGATCTAGATTTCAGCTGGAAACTAGCCAGTCTCAATGCTCTATCATTTTTTATCAATGCGTATAATGCCTGTGGGTCGGGCTTCATCCACAGTTCATTGAATATGGTATTTACCATATACTTTCTTATTTTCAATTCTTCTCCTCTCAAAGACGACCGCCGAACATCTGCAAGCGTCCTGTCGCATTCGTCCGTAGTTTTCTGGGATTGTGCGTGTTGATCCGAATGCGGCTCAAACTCGAGACCGTCCTACTCGTCTCTAAAGCGTTTCAGCCACTCAGCTACACACTTTTGTTCAGTGCTTCATCACCGTAGACTTGCACTAACATTCCACGAGTCTCCGTCTGCATTTCCTCTAATTTGAAGCAGAACGTCGTGTAATGCGTGGCTCCATTTTGCAATGACACGAATACGACGGCTGCTTGCAGAAGATCGAAGGCTGTCTTTGGGAGTGAGAGCAGAAAGTTTGAAGGTAAGCAAAGACACTGTAAGCACAATTATTAAGGAACGTTCGCAGACGTTGCGGATATCCAGCAACGCGTGACCACGGAGCTTCGAACAATTCCCATAAGAAGCGTTTTCTGAAAGTTTGCAACTTTAAAACCGATTTCAGAAGTACGTTCTAGCTAATGGTGATTACTTTGAAGGTCAATAGAGGTATTTTGTTTGTAACCTTGTTTGCTTTATTGTCTGAGGCCATGTATCTTAAACTGGTATCCAGATTTTTATTGAAGCACTTGCAAAATCCATGCATACAATTGTTAACCAGCATTTATTTGTACTCACAGTGGCTGCCTCTTTCACTGTTTTTATTAGCAATCCGCCAGCCATGTGTTCAGGAAGCAACTTGTTGCACTATTCAGCTAATTATCGTTTTATTTAGTATTACGTCACACCATATCACCACCACCACAACCACCACCACCTCCACCATCATTTAAGTGCGACGAAAAGGCATGAGCGCTCTTGAGGATGTGTACGTTTTTATGCGTGCTTTTTACTATTCACTTTGAAATGTTGATAAAGCACCCACTGTTGTCACTGGCGGATTGTCTCTGAAGCCTATAATATGTGTACATGCACCGTTGCCCCAAGAAGATACCTTAAGACGAAAGACTTTATTTTCACAAAGCATCACGTTAATATTCTGCAAGAGTGCTGATAATCATATTGTTGAGCTCCCTAAGAAAAATGTTAACATCATCGTGATAAGTCCGTCATTCATACCGATAAAACTACCCCAGTAGGATAACACAACATTCAGTAAATAGTGTCAACTACGATGCGTTACGCACTTATCATGCACAATACTATATACAGAATTGATATTTCGTTAAGGTTACAGTCGATGGATGCAAATGAGTTGCGTCCATAATTTTTATTAATTCTAAAACGTAAGCAGATATTTCAATAGCAAAGAAAAAGTTGGATTCTGACGCCGTCTAGTTTCTGCTTTACCGAATGGAATGTCATCAACTTCTGTAAGTGATTTGATTGCAGTTGTTATTATTACTGTTGTTGTTGTTGTGATTTTAAGTCTGAAGACTGCTTTGATGCAGCTCTCCACACAATCTTGTTTAAGCCTCGTCATCTCCAAATAACTACTGCAACCAACATCCATTTGAACCTGCTTACTCTAAACGCTTCTTGACCTCTCTGAAACTTTTAGCCCTCTCTCACACTTCCCTCCAGTATCGAATGATTCTTTGGTGTCTCAGAATGTATCCTATCAACCGATCCCTTCTTGTAGTCAAGTAATGTTAAAAATTTCCTTTCTCCCCATTTTGCTGAGTACCTCCTCACTAGTCACGCGATCTATCCATCCACTTTCCAGCATTCTTCTTTAGCGGTACATTTCACAAGCTTCTATTCTCTTCTTGTCTAAACTGTTTATCGTCCACTTCTCACTTTCGTACATAACTACCTCTAGACAAATGCATTCAGAAAGTACTTCCTAACACTGAAATCTATACTCGATGTTAGCAAATTTTTCTTTCTCAGAAATGCTTTTCATGCTACTGCCTGCCTACATCTTATATCCTTTCTACTTCAGCCATCCTCAGTTATTTTTCTGCCCAAGTAGCAAAATTCATCTACTATATTTAATGTCTCATTTCCTAATGTAATTCCTTCAGCATCACCTCACTTACTTCGACTACCTGCGTTTGCCTTTCCTTGTTTTGCTTTCGTTAATTTTCATCTTACATTCTCATTTCACGACATTTTCCATTCCGTTCAACTGCACTCGCAGATCCTTTGCGGTCTCTGACATAATTACAATCTCATAGGCAAACCTCAAGGTTTTTATTTCTCCTCAGTGAACTTTAATTCCATTGAATAACACCGGTGATAGGCTGTAACATTGTCTCAATTCCTTCTCAACCACTGGTTCCTTTCCATGCCCTTCGACTCTTCTAGATGCGTCTGGTTTCTGAACACGTTGTATGTAACGTTTCCCTCGCTGTGTTTTCACATCTACTGTCTTCAGAATTTCAGCGAGTGTATTCCAGTGACGACAGTAAGATACAATATTCGTATAACTCCAACACTCAAACAATGTAGATTATACTGATCGTAATAAAACATATGTCACACCTGAGAATGACGTTGTATTGCAAACAAGCAAGTAAAGCCCTTAATGATGTAGTTTTTTCAGCCTTCTTCTCCGTATGTGCAAGGAAGTGTTATAATACAGGGGTTTTCAAGACTGAAACCTGCCTTTTGTTTTTCTAGAAATCCGAGCCCCTACGCTACTTACAGGTGTTCTGTGTAGTACTGACCTCATATACAATGAAGAATGTATGTGTAAAAGCAGGAAAGGTAGTTGGGAAAACAGCAGAGTTAGATCAACGCCGTAACAACAAAAGCTGAAAAACATACTACTGTATCTTTTTGCCACAGTGCTGTCTGACATTACTGGAAACAAATCTGGGTCTGCCTGCCAGATTATTTCGGAAAACCAAATTGATACATGACACTCTTTCATCTCGTTCTGTTACCTCTGTTCCAGTCATCGCACTGGAGAAGTGCGGGCAGTTTGGGACTGAGATGGTTGTATTCATACAGAATTTTTGTTTGCGCAGCGTTGCAGTAGATGAACTAACACCGTCAACGTGATAGATGTTCGCTGCCCTGCTATTGGTTACTAATTGCATATTGCATTCGAGAAGTACCACAGAGCTTATATAATCAACGATGAATGAGTGGGTGATAAAGAAGTCAGGCGTCTAGTACCTTCGAAACGGATCATTCCTACGTCACCGTTATTATGACACAGGATTTACTATGATTGTTCCATAGAATCGGTTGTTTATAGGTGCTTCTGCAGAAACCGAAGGCTCGTTACATAGTGGTTGTATCTGTTAAGGAGACCGTTCGATAATCGGGTCGTTGTTGTCTCTGGCGCCTCCAGGCCTCCATAGAGGCGTACTTGCTTAATTGCTACAATGTTAAGCAAGCCAATCTCGAACCGCTAGACTGGACGTGCTGACTAGCTGGATAATGCTCTCAAGGGACCTCAGACCACGCATCAACAAAAACAACAGCGTTTTTACATCTCAGCATAAGCTGAAACGAACGAAATATGCACCAATGGTTTCTAGACGATTTCATAGACTGTCTACCGGAAGTTGAAAAACAAAGAGCATTATGTGAGAACGAGCGCAGAAAGGTCAACTATTTGAGAAAGGAAGCAGATGCCTGCTGTAGCTTCAGTTTCTGGAAACTTGCTCGCAAATAGTGAACTCAATGAGTATTATCAGGTTAAGAAATAGTCTAACGAACGTGCTAAAAATGAAGTAATCAGTGTGTGGAGAAAATGATAACCAATGGTACTCCTATACGCCTCTTTATATTTCTACACCTCGATAGACACAAATTTGTTTGGGGGAAAGAAAAAAAGATCATGTCTGTATAGAAGGTGTTCTCTCTCACTTCATACCTAAAGTGATAACAATTTGTTATAACATCAACATCGAATTATGAGTGTAACATCAACATTATTTACGAACTTCAACATCTTGCCATTGTTCGGCCAACATAATTTCCCATTCATTAATAATCATAACTTTCTTACTTCTTCTGGTCACAGGATAATAAATTAATGAATATCACAGTCATGCATCAAACAGATTTTTTGCATTTCATCGTCCAAACATGTTTCGGTTCTAATGAACCATATTAGTCTTTTGTAACCTAAAGTTATGGTGATATATTTTTAAAGCATATACACTATGTGATCAAAAGTATCCGGACACCTGGCTGAAAATAACATACAGGTTCGTGTCGCCCTCCATCGGTAATGCAGAAATTTAATATGGCGTTGGTCCACCATTAGACATGTTGACAGCTTCCACTCTCGCAGGCATACGTTCAATCAGGCACTGGAAGGTTGTTTGGGGAGTGCTGTACTGAAGAGAGGCATCGATGTCGGTCGGTGAGGTCTGGCACGAAGTCGGCGTTCCAAAACATCCCAAAGGTGTGCTATAGGATTCTGGTCAGGACTCTGCGCAGGTCAGACCATTACAGGGATATTACTGTCGTGTAACCATTTCCCCACAGGCCGTGCATTATGAACAGGTGCTCGATCGTGTTGAAAGATGCAATCGCCATCCCCGAATTGCTATTCAACAGTTGGAAGCAAGAAGGCGGTTAAAACATCAATGTAGGCCTGTGATGTGATAGTGCCACGCAAAACCACAAGGGGTGCAAGCCCCCTCCATGAGAACACAACCACACCATAACACCACCGCCTCCGAATTTTACTGTTGGCACTACACACGCCGGCAGATGATGTTCAAGTGCCTTAGAAGCCACTTCTTCGTGGATGAATTTCATTAAGATTCTTCCGATGTATCTGAGTCTGGTGTCTGATTTTCCCACTATCTGTTTTATGTGGCCATTCCACTTAAGGTTGCTCTGGGTGGCTACACCTAGATATTTAACGCAGACGCTGTCTCCAGCTGTTCATCATCAATAGTGTAGCTGTACAGCAGTGGATTTCTTTTCCTAATGTACCATATGTTACATTGATTTACGTTCAGGGTGAACTGCTAGAGCCTCCACCATTCATCAGTTCTCTGCACTATATGCTGCTTGGCGGAGAGGTACCTTGTACCACTATTAGTCTTTTACTTTCCGGATGCAGTGGCAAATAGAGCGAAGGAATAAACGATTATCAATATGTTTTCATACGATCCCTAATTTCTCTTATCTTAGTTGTCCTTAGGTGAAATGTACGCTGGCAGAATGGGAATCGCTCTGCAGTCAGCTTCAGATGTTGGTTCTCTATGTTTTCTCAGTAGTGTTCCACGAAAAGATTGTCGTCTTCCCTCCAGCAATTCCCATTTGAGTTTATGAGGCATCTCCGTAATACTCGTGTGTTGGTCGAATATACAGGTAACAAATCTAGCAGCCCGCCTCTGAATTGCTTCAATGTCTTCCTTTAATCCGACCTGGTGGGGATTTCAAACACTCGAGCAGTACCATGGAATAGTTTTCACTATTCTATACATGGTATCCTTTACAGATGAACCAAACATTCCTAAAAGTTTCCCAATAAACCGAAGTCGACAATTCGCCTGATTTGCTGCAGTCCTTACGTGTTCGTTCCGTTTCATACCGCTTTACAAGTTACATCTAAATATGTAATCGACATGACTGTATCATTGTTCTAAAACTATTCTGTAATATCTTACGCCAGGCTGTAGTGAGCGTTCATGTGCAAAGAAGAATGCTGGTTTTAATGACTATCCCAATGTGCTACAATGAACGTTCTTACAGAATTCCGACTAAAAGCTTCAGCTGTGAGCTGCCTCAGTGTTAAATATTTTCTTTCTCTAAATTGTTTACGAGCGTGTACGATATGTTGATTTCAACGTATTAGAAAGACCATCGTGTCTTCGAGTTCGCTATGAAACTGATATTATGACTGCCCGGTGTGTTAAAGGCTATGTCAATGTAACTAAGGTTTTGCGGCTCTGCGTGCATATTTCTGATAGTATTAAGTTTACACAGAATTACTCAGTTGCACATCTGGTATCATTCGCATGCACGCGAAACTGGGTGAGGTATAAATTTATTCCACCATCTAGTTTTTCGCTCGTAAGTGAGATTCGAAAACTAACACACACACACACACACACACACGCACACACACACACACACACACACACACACATATATATATATATATATATATATATATATATATATATATATATATACACGTGTGTGTGTGTGTGTGTGTGTGTGTGTGTGTGTGTGTGTGTGCGTGTGTGAGTGAGTGTTTAAACGTATACTTTTCTTACTGAAAAAGTAGAAAGGTGCATGGGGGAAGGAAATTCCGATAGAACAGTTATTTTCGACATTCGCAGTTTCTAACCGGTTTAACTGCTCTGTGAGGTATATGCATAGATAAGTTTCTTATCTTCTGCTAATGCGTTCTGACTGCGGTAGCAGTCAGTACGTGGTAACAGGTATTGTTGCGCTTCGGAATCTGGAGATCTGTTTTCTGAGGATGTGGTTACTAGAGTACGATGTTCCATAAACATAAGGTGTTTTCATTTTCCACTGGCGTTCGATGCTCTGAATATTTTGCTTTCAAATATGTGTAAGTCTTTTTCCATTTGTACTGATTTATATTTCTGACGTTTTACTGGCACACACTTGCTTTCTTAAATTTATAAATATTTTAATCGAATTTTTTATTCACAACTACGTTGTACTGCGTGTCCGGGCTGCTATATTTAAGCCTCCAACTCCGATGAATGTTGTAACATTGTATGAACAGCAATTTATTTTTGTTGTGACTGTGTAGCATTTGTTTCTATTTCTCCTGTGATTTGATTAGCTTTTTGATGGTATCAGTCATAGATGTAGTATTAGTTTTTGCGTATAAACTGGATATGATTTGAGATTCACATGTGTTATTTAGTTTTTCTGCAGAATCCAGTCACCAGTATTCTAGGCCTAAATGAGAATAGTTACACTAAAGAAGCATTCAAATTTGTACTCTGGCATTTTACTTGTAGCACAGACCAAAACATTAATTTAAATTGCGCATTGTAATATAGTGTCTCATATGAGAATACTTTACAAATTATGAAAAGAGTCAATTTTATGAGAAAGTCATTCCTCTTGTCACAAACTGATTGTATAAATAGTTTTCAGAATAACAGAGAAAAAACATCCACCAAAGAATGTGCAACGTTATACGAACATGGTTGGTAGGTATAAATATTTTTCAGAATAACAGAGAAAACATCCACCAAAGAGTGTACAACGTAATACGTACATGATTGGTAATAAAGAATATAAACCTTTTGCTGGTAACTTGTTATGGCATGTCCTAAATGAACAGGAATAGCTTGGCTGTGAAATAGTTGTCTTCTCTGACATTACTAGGCTGATAACGACCCTGTAAATGGACTGTACACACTCTCTCTGAGATTGTCTCCTGTAATTAGTCTACTAGTTGTAATGATTATCTAACCATCTACTTCCTCTATTTTAGTGACCTGATTCATTTTAGTTCACGCAGTAGATTGTGAAAACTTTGTGCAGGTGACTAATTCTGACTGCTGCAACTCATATGAAGTGGGCATCACAGTAGGCATTGAATTCAGAGATTGTTTCTTAAGGTCATAATAGATCGATACAGCGTGAATAAAATGTGAAAGCAGAGATTCACGTAACTTGAATGGGATTCTTTGGATGAAAGACGACATTGTTTTCGCAAAATCGGATAGGTGTGTGACGTATCCATACAATTCTGGCATGAGTACGTGACTGAGGGAATGGGTCCTATACAGCCATTTTTATATCAGCACGCGACTGGAGTAGAAAATACACTGATGCGAAGTAACCGCCGCCTTTTTCTGTATCGTGGCTTGCGAAATGTAAATGTAGAACAGTTTTCATTATGCAGCTTCTTCAAGCAGCCCTGCGTGTTTCGTTCATACGGTTAAACACGAGTAATATCCCATCATAAATGTTTTTGATTAGTTCTATTTAACGCGAAAGGTGTTTGATTTTTTTTGACTTTCCTTCGTAAGTAATAGAGTGTGGCTAAGATAATAGAATTAATTTCGCT
Source organism: Schistocerca serialis cubense (assembly GCF_023864345.2). Classification (NCBI taxonomy): domain Eukaryota; kingdom Metazoa; phylum Arthropoda; class Insecta; order Orthoptera; family Acrididae; genus Schistocerca; species Schistocerca serialis. The sequence goes on from NC_064638.1 coordinate 496,280,181, forward strand.
GCTTACAATGATTACCAACTTTCAAGGAAAATAAGTAGTCGTATTAATCTTTTGGATTTACAGCTCTTGCATTTCTTCCGTGCTTGCAGTTAAAATTATTGGATGTAGGTGAGTTCGGTAAATGATATTTATTTTGGTCAATGCGTGTGTAAAGTAAACTTTCATCTATTCTTTCTGATTACTCCACTTGCATTAAACTGAGGAGGAATAACAATTATTTTACGTCGCCATGCAATTGTATAGTTTATTTGGGTATTTATTTACTGAGTTTTGTAGTTTGGAAATTTTACCATCTTTTGTAATACTTTTCGGTGGAAGCAAACCGCTAGAGTTTGAGCTCAGTTCACTCTTTTGAAGACAAAAGGACATCACTCCTTCGCTAAAATTAGCTAAAAGATAATTTTCAGAATGAAGCAAGCACAAATGGCGCTGTGTGACCTAAGTTTTAGGAGAATTCACGTTAAAAGAAGTGAGTCATAAGCATATCTATAGAGTCCTAGTGTAGTGGAGGAATAAAAAAATGCAAACGAAGACGTGAGATAAAAAAATGCATAAAAATTTAGTAATGAGCATATAATGCTAGCTTGCGTAAACGCCGTCTACGAGAGTCTTTTGATTCAAAATTACGCAACACATTTCACTTTGCTTCTCGGATAAACCGATCCATCTAAAGTTATGAAGTGGAATGGAATTTATACTGCGTGCTGAGATTTGCGAGGTTTTGTTGAATACTTGTTCTGAAATGACAAAATTATCCCTTAATAGATCACAATACTATATTACACTTTTAATCGCAGATTAAAAACCCATTTTCGTTTCACTGTGTAATTTGGTAAGTGCATGAAGAACTGAGCGACACTTACACGATAACAGTGATAACGAGAGAGTAAAACACATACTTGTGTCCATTTGTGAACTAAAGGTTTCATGAATATATGAAAAACTAGCAACCCGCCCCAGCTTCGCACAATAGCTAGGGACGGACGACTTGACTGGCACAGCGTGCACAGGCCACTATGTGGTATTATAAGTAAAAATCAGAGAACAACTTTGGGTAACTGAATGCCTTCACTTTCATATAACTAAAAATTTAAGAACTCCATTGTAGAAAAATTCTCAGGAGGCACTAATGTTATCTCTTCCATATTTACATTTTTTTAAATTTAATATTTGAATGCAGGGTGACCGTTACTTTCAAAAGGACAGATACCACACAGATCCCGCAGCAGTGAAAGATTACATGTAAATTGAAGGGGGATGACTGCAGTAAGCTGCAGCGGATATTAAGTGGTGACGAGCGAATGCGTGTACAAGACCGGGATTCGAACTCGGGATCTCCTGCTTACTAGGCAGGTTCGGTAACCGCTGCGCCATCCGGCACACAGAGTTATAGCCTCTGCACGTATTATCTCGGTACGCCTCACGACCATTCTACACTCCCATCGAGCACCACCTCTCCGCAGTCCCTATGCAGTAGCAGTCATCCACCTTCAGTGCGCATGTAATATTTCACAGTTGCGGGATCTGCGTGGTGTCTGTTCTTTCGAAGGAACAGACACCATGCATTCAAAAAATTCGTAAGTCTGGCTGGGAGATGGATCCACTTTCTTCACTGCGAAAGCACCGATGCGTCCGACCTCCTGTGGGAATCTCTGAGTAGCGTACGGGAGTTTAATGGACATGGGCTACGGATAGGTGGCGTCGGTGGGTGTGTGGCTCGACCGTGGGGAGTATCGAGATAGTTCGTGCAGTTTCGATAGCGCTGCGTGTAGGATGGCACAGCGGTTACCACACCTGCATGGTATGCAAGAGGTCCAGGATTCGAATCCCAGTCTGACACGCATTTTCGCTCGTCACCGCTGATTCCGCTGAATGTCCCGCTGCAGCTGATAGCAGTTATCCCCCTTCAGTTTACATATAATCTTCCATATTTACTTATTTTTTGAGTGAAATCTCGTATTAGTTTTAAGTTCCAATTTTGTTATGCATGTGGCCACATGTACCACCTTTTCCGAGATGCATTGACTTAGTCTGCCTTCGTCCCTGTCTCCAGTACTGGTAAGATTTCATGGAAGAGTCCTGAGAACAAAACAATATAGACCCCCATAGGGATACATTTGTTACGCGGACGTCACAGTGCCCTTCATAACGCTCCAACAGAAGTTTTATGGGAATTTGAAACCTCATCCCATACAAACAAAGTGCAACAGCTCTGTTCTACATTGCATCGCGAGAAGAAAGGTTTGGCGACAGCGGCAGATTTATTCTATGTGACAGGCGATAGGCGTAAGGCTGCCCGGCTACAGTGCCATCCGCTGCGAGCTACCACTATCGGGAGCTCGAAGCGAACTACCGCTACTGGGAGGCTGGCGCAACCTACCGCCTACACCGGTCATTCGAAGGAGGTCTTTCATTCACAGCCAGATGGCAAGAGCATTGTTTCCACGGTGGTGAAGGGCCGTAATTCACCATAGTTTATCCAATTTGCACAAAATATTTACGAATTATGCACACGAACCTTCCTCATGACTCAGCCTATCAGTGAAAACCGTATCGAAATTATCACAGTAGTCCCTGGCATTATCCTGAACATGCAGAAGCTGCAGTGGGGAGTTTAATTTATATATGTATAAAAGAAATTATTGTCGATAGGACTGAGCATATAGAAAAGCCAAATAACCTGTAACATAGCACATTTTTACGGGTTGTCGCCTTGCATTGAAAGCGTAGCTTGCAGCCGAACCGGGACGAGAGCAAATTTTGGTTCTCACGCTCGCACAGCTAAAGATGGCTAGAGGGCCGGGCGAGCCGTGCACTTGCTTAACGCTGCGTGCAGTACTTTTTCATGCTTAGTATAGCAAATTCTATGGCCAACACAACCATAGTGTTAATATGTGAAACCATTAACTTCAGTACCTTCAGAAATATAAATTTTTACCTAAAATACGTTCTAACCGTACCGACGGTTTATCTGTTTAGCTAGAGTAATAGGAGGCAGATTTCAGACTACCTAACAGATCAAAATGAAAATTTCTGTTCCGACACTGACAATATAGAGTGCTTATGGAAAAAGTTCAAGGCAATCGTAAAATGCGTTGTAGACAGGTACGTGCCGAGTAAAACTGTGAGGGACGGGACAAAACCCACCGTGGTTCAACAGCAAAGTTAGGAAACTACTGTGAAAGCAAAGAGAGTTTCACTGCAAATTTAAACGCAGCCAAAACCTGTCAGACAAACAGAAGCTAAACGCTGTCAAAGTTAGCGTAAGGAAGGCTATGCGCGAAGCGTTCAGTGAATTCGAAAGTAAAATTCTATGCACCGACTTGACAGAAAATCCTTGAAAGTTCTGGTCTTACGTTAAATCAGTAAGTGGATCGAAACAGCGCATCCAGACACTCTAGGATGATAATGGCATTGAAACAGAGGATGACACGCATAAAGCTGAAATACTAAACACCTTTTTCCAAAGCTGTTTCACAGAAGAAGACCGCACTGCATTTCCTTCTCTAAATCCTAGACCGCACTGCATTTCCTTCTATAAATCCTTGCACGAACGAAAAGATGGCTGACATCGAAATAAGTGTCCAAGGAACAGAAAAGCAACTGAAATCACTCAACAAATTAAAGTCCACTTAACCTGACGGGATACCAAATGGATTCTACACAGAGTACACGAAAGAACTTGCCCCCCTTCTAACAGCAGTGTACCGCAAGTCTCTAGAGGAACGGAAGGTTCCAAATGATTGGAAAAGAGAACAGGTAGTTCCAGTTTTCAAGAAGGGTCGTCGAGCAGACGCGCAAAACTATAGGCCTATATCTCTGACATCTATCTGTTGTATAATTTTTGAACATGTTTTTTGCTTGCGTATCATGTCATTTTTGGAAACCCGGAATCTAATCTGTAGGAATCAACATGGATCCCGGAAACAGCGATCGTGTGAGACCCAACTCGCTTTATTTGTTCATGAGAACCAGAAAATATTAGATACACGCTCCCAGGTAGATGCCATTTTCCTTGACTTCCGGAAGGCGTTCGAAACAGTTCCCCACTGTCGCCTGATATATAGAGTAAGAGACTACGGAATATCAGACCAAGTGTGAGGATGGATTGAAGAGTATTTAGCAAACAGAACACAGAATGTTGTTCTTAATGGAGAGACGTCTACAGACGTTAAAGTAACCTCTGGCGTCCCTCAGGGGGGTGTTATGGGACCATTGCATTTCAAAATATATATAAATGACCTAGTAGATAGTGTCAGAAGTTCTATGCGGCTTTTTGCGGATGATGCTGTAGTATACAGAGAAGTTGCAGCATTAGAAAATTGCAGCGAAATGCAGGAAGATCTGCAGCGGACAGGTACTTGGTGCAGGGAGTGGCAGCTGACCCTTAACATAGACAAATGTAATGTGTTACGAATACATACAAAGAAGGATCCTTTATTGTATGATTATACGGCAGCGGAACAAACACTGGTAGCAGTTACTTCTGTAAAATATCTTGGAGTATACGTACGGAACGATTTGAAGTGGAATGATCGTATAAAATTAATTGTTGGTAAGGCGGGTGCCAGGTTGAGATTCATTGGGAGAGTCCTTAGAAAATGTAGTCCATCAACAAAGGAGGTGGCTTACAAAATACTCGTTCGACCTGTACTTGAGTATTACTCACCAGTGTGGGATCCGTACCAGGTCGGGTTGACACAGGAGATAGAGAAGATCCAAAGAAGAGCGGTGCGTTTCGTCATAGGGTTATTTGGTAAGCGTGATAGCGTTACGGAGATGTTTAGCAAACTCAAGTGGCAGACTGTGCAAGAGAGACGCTCTGCATCGCCGTGTAGCTTGCTGTCCAGGTTTCGAGAGGGTGCGTTTCTGGATGAGGTATCGAATATATTGCTTCTCCCTACTTATACCTCCCGAGGAGATCACGAACGTAAAATTAGAGAGATTCGAGCGCGCACGGACGCTCTCCGGCAGTCGTTCTTCCCGCGAACCATACGCGACTGGAACAGGAGAGGGAGGTAATGCAGAGGCACGTAAGGTGCCCTCCGTCACACAACATTGGATGGCTTACGGAGTATAAATGTAGATGTAGATGTAGTGGCATTGTTTAGCCGATTAGGGACGGTAATGTATTCGTCTATAGTATCAACTGAAACTACAACCAAGAGGATAGGTTCATATAATCTTATTTTGTGGAATTTTCTTTAGCTTCATTACCACAGAGCTCTAACGGAAGTTATCACTACATTGAAAATTATTATTTCATTGTCTTTTGTCTTCTGTTTTGGAGAGACAGAGAGTGAACGGAGGACAAACGTAAAGTGAGAATGTGATATTTTACTAAAACGATGTAAATGTAAGCGTAAGAAAGTTTTTGTGGAATTGGGGAATCTGTGACGTGCGTCCGAGTGAGATTGATTTTGTAAAAGGCAGCCAGAAGGGGCGTTGCGTATTAAATATATTAGTAATTTATTTTGTGGAAATGAATCGGATTTTGTTTTCATTAAATTTTATTTAGTTTCGAAATTACAAGATTTCTAGTGTAAATTACTTGTGGTAATCTGATTGGCTGACATTAGATATACCGCGAGTATGCAAGTGTTTGAGATTATGTGACTGGTTGCTTAACATGCTGGCCAATAGGACATCAGCGTTTACCACGCATTGGAGTAGGGCTTTGTGCCCCAGATCTGTGAGTCGAGATAGTCGCTCGGGAGAAGTGTTATGGTAAATAACTATGTTAAACTGCGTTGATTAGATTTGCACCAAAATAAAGAAATTCGAGCGTTGATCGGTTCTCGTATCGTTGACGAAAAGCGACCACTGCGTTGAGAATTTTGTGAAAGTTTGAGCTTTGGGAGTAGTTTAATTTAGGAGATATTTGCGTGTGAACATTTCAGGTCGTACATAAACTCCGCGTGGTGCGCTTCGTTCAGATTACAAGGCATTATGGAGAGCATTCTTGTACAAGAAGACTACTGAACGACTCACTGTGTTAACTCGCAAGCAGCTGTGGGTCAATAACCGTATAGGAAGTTTAAAATATCTGGTCGACAAAACATTTTCTGGCTACCTTCAGTAGTGAAATTGTAATAGAGACCGCTAGTAACATTGCATATTTGATATCAGGATATTAAATACAGACTTGATAGACATTTTCCTTGTTTTAAAGACAATAAATCACCTAAAAGGAAACTTTTAACAATTTTTCAGATGACTCATGCGAGAATCCCGAACGATCGATAGTTTAACTTTCAGCAGCTACCAATGGACTGGGATGATGTAGCCTTTGCGTGGTAGGTATTTAGTCGAATTGTCGTCAGTGCTGCTTTTGTCGGATAAACCAGTATCTACCATCGCAGAGTGAAGGGGCGGATAACATGAAGCCTATCGAGGTAGATGGACAGGGCGTCTAATGGAGAGAGAACAACCTGCCCTGCGGCAAACCATCGGTGAAATTAAAAGCATGAATGGAACCATTACGAGTGCAGTGCACATCCCACCATTAAATGCTGAGGAAGGAGCGGATAGGTGGAAATAGTACATTGAAGACCTCTTTTAGCGGCAAGATGTGACGTGACTGAAGAACAAACAGGAGTCGATACAATAGAGATAGAGGACCCAGTAATAAAACCTCAATTTAAAAGAGCTTTGGACGACTTCAGATGGAAAAAGGCAATAGGTATGGTAACATTCCATCAGAATTTCTAAAATCGTTGCGGGGAAGTGGCAACTAACGGCTATATACGTTGGTGTGTAGAATGTATAAGTCTAGCAATAAACCATCTGCTTTTTGGAAAAAAAACCATCTACACGATTCCGAAGATCGCAAGAGCCAACAAGTGCGAGAATTATCGCACAATCAGCTTAACAGATCGCGCATCCAAGTTGCTGACAAGAACAACACAGGAGAACGGAAAAGAAAATTTATGATTTGTTAGATGATGATCAGTTTGGTTTTAGAAAAGGTAAAGGCAGCAGAGAGACAACTGTAACGATGCAGTTGGTAGTGGGAGCAGGACTAAATAAAAATCGAGACACGTTCAAAGAATCTGTCGATCTGTAAACTATCTGGTGCAAGACATTCGAAATTCGGAGAAAGATAGGGTTAAGCTATAGGGAAAGACGGAAAGTATCCAATATATACAAGAGTCAAGAGGGAACAATAAGAGCAGAACGTCAAGAACAAAGTACTCGGATTAAAAAAAGAGTGTAAGACGCCCCTTCTGTTCGATCTCTACATCGAAGAAGCAATGACGGATATAAAAGAAAAGTGCAAGAGCGAAATTAAAATTCAGTTAGAAAGGATATCAATGATACGTTTCACTGATGAGATAACTAACTATACTCAGGGCGACTGAAGCAGAATTATATGATCTGCTGAACGGAATGAACAGTCTAATGAGTATTGAGTATGGATGGAGAGTAAATCGAAGAAAGACGAAAGTAATGAGAAGTAGCGGAAATGAGAACAGTGAAAATTAGTTTTGATGATCACGAAGTAGACAAAGATGAGAAATTTTGCTACCTAGGTGGCAAAACAATCCATAACGGTCGGAACAAGGAGTACATAAAAAGAACACTAGCACTGGCACAAAGGGTATTCCTGGCCAAAAGAAGTGAATTGGTCTCAAACACATGGCTCAGTTTGAGAAAAAGTTTCTGAGAATGTACGTTTGGAGCACAGCATTGTGTGGTACTGAAACATGGACTTCGTTAGAAAAGCAACGAAATTGAAGCATTTGAGATCTGGTACTAAAGAAGAATGTTGAAAATCACGTGGACTGATAAGGTAAGGAACGTCGAGGTTTATCAGCGAATCACACCGAGGAAGGGAATATATAGAAGACACACACAAGAAGAAGGGACAGGATGATAGGACGCTTGTTAAGTCATCAGTAATTAACTTCCATGGTACTAGAGGGAGCTGTGGAAGGTAAAAGTTGTAGAGGAAAACAGATATTGGAATACACCCAGCATTAAGCCAGTCAGAAAACAGAAGAAGAAGAAGCAAAGAAAAATAAGAAGAAAAAGAAGAAGATGGTCTGTCTACAGTTTCTTATGCAGTGGGCTAAATGCATATCGTTGATAACAATTGATTTTTCTGGTTTTGTGCAAACATTCTTCATTGTTGATTGCAAATCTATAATTTTAATCCTCGCACAGAGTATTTATCATCAGCATGTAATACGAAAAATAGTACAGAATGTCCCAAGAGGAAATCTTTCACTTTCAACAGAACATTTCTACCGACTGAGCTATCCGAGTATAAAACATGATCCATCGTCACAGCTTCATATCTGCGAAACCTTTCATTTATTTCCCAGACGTCACACAAGTTCTCCAGCATGGATTGCTGTACTAGCATCAAAGGAAGAAACACAGTGGGAGAGTTGCATAAATTGTATCACTTTTGAAATTATATTTATTTTAGCCTAAACATTCGGCTGCAAAATTATCTAAGTAATGTTATCGTCAACTGCAGGATATTGTTCTTGGTATCTGATTTTTCAAGAAATGGAAACTCTTTGAAGAATAAAGACACGACACCTAATTTTCCAAACGGTTGATTGTGGTTGAAGTAGAAACCGGGTTTCGTAATTTATACCAGTTTGTGGATAAATTGTATCACCCCTATGATCTATGCCTCTGACCTTAAAGGAATGTAACAGATTAAGTTTAAGGGAATTTTGTACATTTGGTTCTTATATCACCATTTGCTGGCGTTGTAATACAAGCGTTCCACTCTTTTTCCCAACCATGCGCACTTCGCATCAATCCACATTTTGCATTTTGCGCATCTGATCATTTATGCTACTAGATCTTGCACGCATAAACTGCTATAGCATGCCCGTGTTTTCCTAATGAATTTTTGTACTGCCTCCCTCTCAGAGTCTCCAAAACAATTTCTTCCCACATTGGAGCTATAGCTTTACTTCCTTCTCCTTTCCTTCCGTTAGTTTCTTTTTCAATTTTTTTGCGTCGGCTGTTCGTCAGCTCCTGGGCTAGGCATTGAAGGTTTGTTTGTAGCTTTCATAACGTCTCTCGGATTCGGCGATAGTGCTTGGATGGACACCTTCATCCCACTTCTTGCCTACCATGACCTCATCTGCATCGAAATTACGAGGCATTCCATTATGTTTTGCAATATCGTTTGCGTTTTATTACGTCCGACATGTTTAAACTGAAAAACATCTCTTCAAATGTAAGAATATGCTCTTCCAATTCGTTTTCAGCTGCATTGGAAAATATTTTCCTACAGTGAAAAACTCTTATCTCCCCTTTCTTTTTGTTTTTGTTTTCAGCATGCCTCGTCATTGCAGGCTTGGGCACATTGTTTATGCGTGCACATTTTGTTAATCCCTGATCCCCATTTAGATACGCTGTTACAACTAACTGAAAGTCATTCGTGCTCCACTTTCCGTAACGGCTTGCTGTTACCGTAGTGGAACACAAAATAATCATTTAATTAATAGCTTAAGATAAAAAACATCACATCACTTATAAACATTCTGTCGCACTAAAATACTAAATGGATGTTTCAGAGGTCAACGTACGAGGAAGTTTCTTAAATTTTTCAGGTACAAAATAGCGGTACCTAATAGGGACGTTGCCATTTTCTGTTTGTAACGAACGACAACGAATACCGATTGACAACTATCTGAAAACGTAGGTTATGTCATGTGTACACATCCATAAATAAAAATATTACCTTACTACAGTGGTCCTGTTAGCCACATACACAAAAAGTTAAATGAAATCTCCAAGGGCCTCTGAAAAGTAAAGCCTCTGAATTTTTTATGTGAAAACTTTTAAAGCTTTTTAAATAAAACAAAGTTTATTAATATTCTGCATCTTAATTCTTCACTTCCGCATATTTATTTCGCAACGTGGTCACCCAGGAGACAAACGCATTTGTCTCAACGAGAGACCATTTTGTTGATTCCGTCACTGTAAAATATTTTGACTTTGTTGACGGAGCGACAACCTCATCTCTGCTTGAACCGCTTCATAACTAACAAAGTGAAATCTTCGAAGGTGTTCTTTATGTTTTGGAAACAGATGAAAATCGTATGGGGCCAAGTGGGGACTTCATGGAGAATGACCGATGGCAGTGAAACCTAGGCGTGGATTGTTGCAGATGTCGTAGCGCTCGTGTGTGATCTCGCGTTGTCGTGCTGACGGAGGGTGTATCCATGTGTGGACGAACTCTTTCTGCGGTTATAAACTCGATTACAGCAAGCTGTTTCTCACACACTGACGTAACGTACTGTACACTCCGCCATGTTACACACTACAGGTCGGAGCCCTCTACAGCATCAGAGGCTTGCAACTGGAGTCAGCGATGCTGAAAAGTCGACCGAATAATATGCATGACATGTAATACCTTAACCTACATAGAGAACAGAATAAAAAATTTAGGGGCATTATTTTTAAGCACGCTATCGTTTAGCAAAATCAACCCTGGCTCCAGATGATCTGATCCTCAACACACATAGAACCCACAGCTGACACTATGGCTGCAAGAAGCAAGCAGTTAACGTTACTAAACGTCTGACAGCTTGGGAGGTACGAATTTTATAATACGAGTAGTAGGACAAAGTGGGACTAGCATCTCTGACTAGTAATTTAACCCTCCTATGTCCCGGGTTGGAATCTCGCCACTGCTTAAGTCCTGAATAAAACTCATCAGAAATGGTGGTCGAATACTTACGCCATAAGAAGGCACTCTCGTTCTGCCAACGGCCTTGTCGAAGACGGCGGGTGAGTTCACAGAATTTGGGAACACTCTCTTGGGGTGGCAAACTGCCCCTAAAAGGTGGAAGAATAAGCAATGATCGACGGCATAAGGATAGAGAAGGCAATGGAAAACACCGCATTAAACACAGACAATATGTACCCACAGAACATGTTGCCTGTAACTGAAAATGCGACATTATAATCTCTCCACTAGCAAACGATTTCGGACGAGCCCGCCCATCCAGGTCTCCGGGAGGGACTGCCATTGGGGAGGTGGCCATGAGGAAAAGATTGAAAAACCAACGAAAAGGCACGTTCTATGAATCCGGGCTTGAAAAGTTAGAAGTTTGAACGTGATAGGCAAGTTAGGAAATGTGAAAAAAGAAATACTAAGCTCCAGTCTACATATAGTTGGGGTCAGCGGAGTGAAACGAAAAGGATTTATGCTCAGATTAGTATAGGTAATGTCAAAAACAGCAGAAAATGGTATAACGAGAGTAGGATTCGTTCAATAGAAAGGTAGAGCACAGAGTGAGTAAATGTGAACATTTCAGTTACAGCCTTGCTCTCATCAAAATCGGTATCAAACCAACGAAACAACGATAGTTCGTGCGCACATGCCGACTTTGCAAGCAGAATGTGAAGAAACAGAGAAAGCATATGAGAATGCCTTCTCTATCCTTATGCCGTCGATCATTGCTTATTCTTCCACCTTTTAGGGGCAGTTTGCCACCCCAAGAGAGTGCTCCCAAATTCTGTGAACTCACCCGCCGTCTTCGACAAGGCCGTTGGCAGAACGAGAGTGCCTTCTTATGGCGTAAGTATTCGACCACCATTTCTGATGAGTTTTATTCAGGACTTAAGCAGTGGCGAGATTCCAACCCGGGACATAGGAGGGTTAAATTACTAGTCAGAGATGCTAGTCCCACTTTGTCCTACTACTCGTATTATAAAATTCGTACCTCCCAAGCTGTCAGACGTTTAGTAACGTTAACTGCTTGCTTCTTGCAGCCATAGTGTCAGCTGTGGGTTCTATGTGTGTTGAGGATCAGATCATCTGGAGCCAGGGTTGATTTTGCTAAACGATAGCGTGCTTAAAAATAATGCCCCTAAATTTTTTATTCTGTTCTCTATGTAGGTTAAGGTATTACATGTCATGCATATTATTCGGTCGACTTTTCAGCATCGCTGACTCCAGTTGCAAGCCTCTGATGCTGTAGAGGGCTCCGACCTGTAGTGTGTAACATGGCGGAGTGTACAGAACGGGTAATTTAGTATGTAAAGGAACATGAAAACCCAATAGTCATGGGGATTGGAATGCGTTTGTATGGAAGGAGTAGAAGAACAGGCTACAGAAAAATATGGGCTTGGGATTAGGAATGAGAGAGGAGAAAAATTAATTGAGTTTCGCAATAAATTTCAGTGAGTAATAGCGAATACTCAATTCAAGAATCACTAGAGGAGGAGGTACACTTGGAAACGTCGGGAGATAATGGAACATTTCAGATCGATTACATCATGGTCAGGCAGAGATCGCGAATTCAGATACTCGATTGTAATGCGTACCCAGGGGTAGATATAGATTCAGGTCGAATTTGATATTTATTAAGAGTAGAGTGAAGATTAGGAGGCTCGTCAGGAAGAATCAGTGCGTAAAGAAGTGCCATACACAAAATTTTTTCTAAGGAATGAAGGGACATGCCTTAAGTTCTATGAGTCTATTGATACTTCGATAGTGAATAGCTCAAGAGGCAGATCATTTGAAGAAGAAGGACATCTCCAAAAAGAGCAACCATAGATGTAGGAAAGAAAAACATAGCCACATGACAGATAACTGCGAAGAAACCATAGGTAACAGAAGAAATACGTAAGTATATCGACGAAAGAAGGAAGCACAAAAACGATCAGGGAAATTCGGGAATACAGAAATACAAACCACGTAGAAATGAAATAACCAGGGAGTGCACGCAAGCTAAGACGGAACTGCTGCATGAAAAATGTGAAGAAATCGAAAAAGAAATGATTGATGGAACGACTGACTCAGCATATACAAATGTAAAAACAAGCATTAGTGAAATTAAAACAAGGACCATAACATTAAGAGTGCAATGGGATTTCCACCCTCAATTGCTGATGAGAGTGATAATAGCTGGGAAGACTACATTGAAGGCATCAACGTGGTGGCCGACTTGTGGGATGAACTGGATACAGGAAGAAATAGTTTACAGGCAAGAGATAGGGGATCTATTATCAGAGCCAGAATCTAAAAGAGCTCTTAAAGATGAGCGATCAAATAATTCAGAAGTGATAGATAACATTCCATCGTAATTTCGAAAATTATTGGGGAAAGTGATAAAAATGGCTTTTGACGATGGTGTGTAAAATGTATGAGATTAGGGGTATACCATCAGACTTTCGAAAAGCATCATCCACACAATACCGAAGACTGTAAGAGCTGACAAGTGCGAGAATTATCACACAGTCAGCTTGATGGTTCATGCATCCAAGTTGCTGACAAGAATAACAGACAGAAGAATGAAAAATAAAACTGAGGATGTTGTAGATGACGATCAGGTTGACTTTAGAAAAGCCAAAGGCTCTATAGAGGCCATTCTGACATTCCTGTTGATAAGGGAAGCAAGACTCAAGAAAAATCAAGGCACTTTGATAGTATTTGCCGATTTGGAAAAAGCGTTCGACAACGTAAAGTGGGGCAAGATGTTGGAAATTCTGTGAAAATACCAGTGAGATATGGGGAAATGCAGGTAATATACATGTACAAGAAGCAAGAGCCAACAATAAGCGTGGAAGACCAAGATCGAAGTGCTGGGATTAAAAAGGGTGAAAGACAGGGATGTAGTCTTCCGTCACTACTTTTCGATCTGCACATCGAAGAAGCAATGCCGGAAATGAAAGAAAGCTTCAAAGGTGAAATTAAAATTCAAGGTGGATGAATATCGGTGATAAGATGCACTGATGACAGTCTTGAGTGAAAGTGAAGAACGGTCTGTTTCTGTTGAATGGATTGAAAGAAAATAAAACTAAGACGAAAGTAACGAGAAATAGCAGAAGTGGGAGCAGCGAGAAATTTAACATCGGAATTGTAAATCATGAAGTAGACGAAGAGTTCTGTTACCTTTTTTCTTTCGGGTCATCAGTCTTCTGACTGGTTTGATGCGGGACGCCACGAATTCCTCTGCTGTGCCAACCTCTTCATCTCAGAGTAACACTTACAATCTACGTTCTCAGTTATTTGCTGGATGTATTCCAATTTCTGCCTTCCTCAACACTTTTTGGCCTCTACAGCTCCCTATAGTACGCATGGAAGTCTTCCGTCATGTCTTAATAGATGTCCTATCATCCTGTTCCTTCTCCTTATCAGAGTTTTCCACATATTCTTGTTCTCTCCGATTCTGCGCAGAACCACCTCTTTCCTTACCTTATCAATCCAACTAATTTTCAACATTTGTCTGTAGCATCGCATCTCAAATGCTTCTATTCTGGTATTTTAAACATAGCTGCACAACAGCAACGGTTCCACGTATTAAAAATTATTAACAGCCAACCAGTTGCAATGGATAAAGAATTCTTTACCTAGGTTTCAACAAATTTAAATTTGTCTTCTTCAGAAGGTGGCAATTTTACATTAGTATGGACTGATGTATCATCGCCGTTTTTACAAATGTCGGCCTAAGTCCATTTGTCGAAATTAAAATATAGCCCTAGAAATAGGGTTTGTCAAATAAATATATTGATATAATAAAAGATATTTATTTGACAAACCCTATTTCTAGAGCTATATTTTAATTTTGACAAATGGACTTATGCCGACATTTGTGTAACCGGCGATGATACATCAGTCCATACTAATGTAAAATTGCCACCTTCTGAAGAAGACAAATTTAAATTTGTTGAAACCTAGGTAAAGAATTCTTTATCCATTGCAACTGGTCGGCTGTTAATAATTTTTAATGCTTCTATTCTGTTCTGTTCCGGTTTAATCACTGTCCACGTTTCACTGCCATACAATGCTGTACTCCAGACGTGCATTCTCAGAAATTTCTACCACAAATTAAGGCCTATATTTGTTACTAATAGACTTTTCATGGCGAGGAACGCCGTTCTTGGCATTGCTGGTTTGATTTTGATGTTCACCCTGTTCCGTCCGTCGTTGGTTATTTTGCTGCCTAGATAACAGAATTCCTTACCTTCATCTACTTCGTGACCATCAATCCAGATGTTAAGTTTCTCGCTGTTCTCATTTCTACTACTTTTCATTACTTCCGACTTTCTTCGATTTACTTCCAATCCATATTCTCTACTCATTAGATTGTTGATTCCATTCAGCAGATCCCTTTCACTCAGGATAGCAATGTCATCAGCGAATCGTATAATTGATATCCCTCCATCTTGACTTTTAATTCCACTCCCGAAACTTTTATTTATTTCCGTCATTGCTTCTTCGATGTACAGATTGAACAGTAGGAGTGAAAGGCTATGTCCCTGTCTTACACCTCTTTTAATCCGAGCAATCCGTTCTGGGTCGTACGGTCTTATTATTCACTCTTGGATCTTGTACGTATTGTATATTACCCGTCTCTCCCTTTTGCTGACGTCTATTTTTCTTAGAATTTCAAACATCTTCCACGATTTTACATTGTCGAACCCTTTTTCCAGGTCGACAAATCCTATGAACGTGTCTTGATTTTTCTTTAGTCTTGCTTCCATTCTCAACCTCAACGTCAGAAGGGCCTCTATCGTCCCTTTGCCTTTCCTAAAGCCAAACTGATCATCATCTAGCACATCCTCAATTTTCTTCTCCATTCTTTTGTATATTACTCTTGTCATCTACTTGGATGCATGAGCTGTTAAGCTGGTTGTACGATAATTCTCGCACTTGTCAGCTCTTGCAGTCTTCGGAATTATGGGGATGACTTCTTTTCCGAAAGTCAGATGGTATGTCGCCAGACTCATACATTCTACACGCCAACAAGAAGAGTCGTTTGTTGCCACTTCCCCCAATGACTTTAAAAATTCTGATGGAATGTCATCTACCCTTTCTGCCTCATTTGATCTTAAGTCCTCCAGAGCTCTTTTAAACTCTGATTCGAATAGTGGATCCCCTATCTCTTCTAAATTGACTCATGTTTCTACTTCTATCACATCAGACAAATCTTCCACCTCGTCGAGGCTTTCTATGTATTATTTCCACCTATCCGCTCTCTCCTCTGCATTTAACAGTGGAATTCCGGTTGCACTCTTAATCTTACCACCCTTAATACTAATGTCACTGAAGGTTGCTTTGACTTTCCTGTATGCTGAGTCTGTCCTTCCGATAAATATTTCTTTTACGATTTCTTTACATTTGTCCTGCAGCCATTTCGTCTTAGCTTCCCTGCACTTCCTATTTACTTCAGTCCTCAGTGACTTGTATTTCTGTATTCCTGGGTTTCCCGGAACATTTTTGTACTTCGTCCTTTCATCGATCAAGTGAAGTATTTCTTCTGTTACCCATGTTTCTTCGCAGTTAACTTCTTTGAACCTAAGTTTATCTTTCGAACTTCTGTGACGGCCTTTTTTTGAGATGTCCATTCCAATTCAACTGTACTGCCTATTGAGCTACTCCTTTTTTCTGTATCTACGGTCTTAGAGAAGTTCAAGCATATCTCGTCATTCCTTAGTACTTCCATATCCCACTTCATTGCGTATTGATTCTTCCTGACTAATGTCTTAAACTTCAGCCTACTCTTCATCACTACTATACTGTGATATGAGTCTACATCTGGTCTTGGGTACGCCTTACAATCCAGTATCTGATTTCGGAAACTCTGACCATGAAGTAATGTGACTGAAATCTCCCCGTACCACCCGGCCTTTCCCAAGAATACTTTCACCCCGTGTATTTCTTGAACAGAATATTCACTATTATTAGCTGAAATTTATTACAGAACTCAATTACTCTTTCTGCTCTCTCACTCCTTGGTCCAAGCCTACAGCTGCATTCAAGTCTACCATGCCTATTAGATTTCCATCTCCCTTTACGTACTGTGTTACCCTTTCGATACTCTTATATACTTTCTCTATCTCTTCATCTTCTGCTCGCGACGTCGAAATGTATACTTGAACTATCGTTGTTGGTGTTGGTTTGCTGTCGATTCTAATAAGAACAACCCTATCAATAAACTGTTCCCAGTAACACACTCTTCCCCCTACCTTCCCATTCATAACGAATCCTACTCCTGTTATACCATTTTCTGCTGCTGTTGATATTACCTTACACTCATCTGACCAGAAATTCTCGTCTTCTTTCCATTTCACTTCACTGGTCCCTACTACATCTGGATTGGGCCTTTACGTTTCCCTTTTCAGATTTTCTAGTTTTCCTACCACGTTGAAGCTTCTGACATTCCACGCCCTGACTCGTAGAATGTTGTCATTTCGTTGATTATTCAGTCTTTTTTTTTCATGGTCGCCTTCTGCTTGGCAGTCCCCTCCCGGAGATCCGAAAAGGGGACTATTCCGGATTCTTTTTCCAATAGAAAGATCATCAAGACACTTTCCCAAATACAAGTCACACGTCCTGTGGATACACGTTACGTGTCTTTATTGCAGCGGCTTCCATTGCCTTCTGCATCCTCATGCCGTTGTTGATCATTGCTGATTCGTCCCCCTTTAGGTGCAGTTTCCCAACCCTAGGACAAGAGAGTGGCCTAATCCTCTGTATGCTCTGCCACCCTCTTTGACTTTTAGCGGTGGGGGACTCTTACATGGGACCGAGGACGTTTTGATAATTAGTGAGAGACGTTACCCCTAGGTGTAGGCAGCAAAATAACACTGAGCAAGGAGGACATAGAAAGTAGACTAGCAGTCGTATAACTGCTATTCCTGGCCAAGAGAAGTGTATTAGTATCAAACATAGGCCTTAACAGGAGAAAGAAATTTCTGACAGCGTAAGTTTGGAGCAGAATATTGTATGATAGTGAAACACAGACTGTAGGGACGCCGAAACAGAAAAGAATAGTAGCATTTGATACTTGGTGCTACAGAGGAATGTTGAAAATTCAGTGCAGCGACAACGTAAGGACGGAGCATGTTCTCCGTAGAATCAGCAAGGAAGGAATATATCGAAAACACTGACAAGAAAAGGTAGGATGATAGGATATCCGTTAAGCTATCAGAGAAATTTGTTCATGGTAGTATAGGGAGCTGTAGAGGGTAAAACCTGTAGAAGAAGAGAGAGAATGGAATACATGTAGCAAATAACAGAGAACGTAAACTGCAAATGCTACTTCGTGATGGAAATGTTGGCACAGAAGAGGAATTCGTGGCGGGCAGCATCAAACCATATATATATATATATATATATATATATATATATATACTCCTGGAAATTGAAATAAGAACATCGTGAATTCATTGTCCCAGGAAGGGGAAACTTTATTGACACATTCCTGGGGTCAGATACATCACATGATCACACTGACAGAACCACAGGCACATAAACACAGGCAACAGAGCATGCACAATGTCGGCACTAGTACAGTGTATATCCACCTTTCGCAGCAATGCAGGCTGCTATTCTCCCATGGAGACGATCGTAGAGATGCTGGATGTAGTCCTGTGGAACGGCTTGCCATGCCATTTCCACCTTGCGCCTCAATTGGACCAGCGTTCGTGCTGGACGTGCAGACCGCGTGAGACGACGCTTCATCCAGTCCCAAACATGCTCAATGGGGGACAGATCCGGAGATCTTGCTGGCCAGGGTAGTTGACTTACACCTTCTAGAGCACGTTGGGTGGCACGGGATACATGCGGACGTGCATTGTCCTGTTGGAACAGCAAGTTCCCTTGCCGGTCTAGGAATGGTAGAACGATGGGTTCGATGACGCTTTGGATGTACCGTTCACTATTCAGTGTCCCCTCGACGATCACCAGTGGTGTACGGCCAGTGTAGGAGATCGCTCCCCACACCATGATGCCGGGTGTTGGCCCTGTGTGCCTCGGTCGTATGCAGTCCTGATTGTGGCGCTCACCTGCACGGCGCCAAACACGCATACGACCATCATTGGCACCAAGGCAGAAGCGACTCTCATCGCTGAAGACGACACGTCTCCATTCGTCCCTCCATTCACGCCTGTCGCGACACCACTGGAGGCGGGCTGCACGATGTTGGGGCGTGAGCGGAAGACGGCCTAACGGTGTGCGGGACCGTAGCCCAGCTTCATGGAGATGGTTGCGAATGGTCCTCGCCGATACCCCAGGAGCAACAGTGTCCCTAATTTGCTGGGAAGTGGCGGTGCGGGCCCCTACGGCTCTACGTAGGATCCTAGGTCTTGGCGTGCATCCGTGCGTCGCTGCGGTCCGGTCCCAGATCGACGGGCACGTGCACCTTCCGCCGACCACTGGCGACAACATCGATATACTGTGGAGACCTCACGCCCCACGTGTTGAGCAATTCGGCGGTACGTCCACCCGGCCTCCCGCATGCCCACTATACGCCCTCGCTCAAAGTCCGTCAACTGCACATACGGTTCACGTCCACGCTGTCGCGGCATGCTACCAGTGTTAAAGACTGCGATGGAGCTCCGTATGCCACGGCAAACTGGCTGACACTGACGGCGGCGGTGCACAAATGCTGCGCAGCTAGCGCCATTCGACGGCCAACACCGCGGTTCCTGGTGTGTCCGCTGTGCCGTGCGTGTGATCATTGCTTGTACAGCCCTCTCGCAGTGTCAGGAGCAAGTATGGTGGGTCTGACACACCGGTGTCAATGTGTTCTTTTTTCCATTTCCAGGAGTATATATATATATATATATATATATATATATATATATATATATATATATATATATATATATTTGGATCCTGTATAACAGGCAAGTTTGTCCTATTTTATTTTAGTCTGTCAGGCAT
Organism: Schistocerca serialis cubense; assembly: GCF_023864345.2. Lineage (NCBI taxonomy): Eukaryota > Metazoa > Arthropoda > Insecta > Orthoptera > Acrididae > Schistocerca > Schistocerca serialis. The sequence goes on from NC_064638.1 coordinate 496,299,835, forward strand.
AATCGATGCATCGTGCTGTCTAAAATCCTCTAGGCATTGATTAAGCAGTTTCTCAGCTATAAAATTTATTCTATGAGCGATAGTCCAGTATGTTATGAAGGAAGTATTTTGTGAAATTTTTAAAGTAAAACATTGATTTTGACAGAATTGAAGTTGAAAGCTGCTAATGAGTCGTGCACGGATAACTCAGTTGCTGTTTGGCGATGGCAGACTTCCGACTTCGTCTCCATCGTCTCCAGTTTCGGCACGCATTTTGTCTGTCATATTGTCTACTGATACATACATAGAACGTGTTTATGAGTTAAAATTTAATAAAGTCACCCAATCAAAAGTTTCTGGACACCATTACGTGACCCGGAATTGGCCTGTAGATGTCAAGACAGGTAGAACCACCAGTGTGAGAGGAGGCTAGGAATTTTGCGCTGTAAGTACATCAGCAGTAACAGCATAATTGGTCGGTGAGGAGAGCTGTCTAGTTTCAAAAGACGACTAGTCATTTGATGTCACCATAGTAAACCCACCAGGGACATTTCAACCCTTTTAAAGCTGCCAACGGCGAACGTTAGTAACAGTACTGTGAAGTGGGAACGCGAAGGAACAAGCACAGCTCCTTCAAGACGAGGCAGGCCCCACGTACTGGCGGACAGGGACCATTGAGCATTGCGGTTGGTGGCTGTAAAAGAAACAAAATCGCACGGAACCATCCGAAGGAATCACTCGTTAGTTCCGAAGTGTTAGCAGGAGTCCACCTGGCACAATCAATTTGCATTGGATGATCAAAAGAGTGGGTACAACGGTCGAGCAGATACTCGCGAGCCACATATTTCTGTAGCCAATGCTAAACGACCCTTGAGGATGTATCAGGCTATACACTGTGTCAATCTGATGGAAGGGTTTGGATTTAGCCAGTACCTTGAAAACGTACCTGCCATCATGTGCGGTTCGAAGAGTGAAGTAAGTAGAAGGGGTTGTTACTGTTGAGGTCTTTCTCATGATTAAGGTGTGATCCTTTTATGGTACTTCCGAAAACGTTAAGAGTGATAGAATGTGAACAGGTAGTATTGTGCATCACGCACAGTAGCGAACAGTTTTGAGGAGATGATTGCTTGTATCGACATGACAACACATCCTGTCATACATCACCATCTGTGAGGCAAAGGGTCGGCCGGTGTGGCCGAGAAGTTGTAGGCGCTTCAGTCTGGAACCGCCCGACCGCTACGGTCGCAGGTTCGAATCCTGCCTTGGGTATGGATGTGTGTGATGTCCTTACGTTAGTTAGGTTTAAATAGTTTGTGGGATTGATGACCTCAGACGTTAAGTCCCATAGTGCTGAGAGCCATTTGAACCATTTTGAGGCAAAGGTTTGGAGGCAATAACATCCCTGTAATGGACTGGTCTGACCAGAGTCGCGACCAGTGTTCTTCTTTTATATGGTGCTGAATGCTGTGATGTATTCCTTATATCTTGTATCAAATGCCTTGCTAGTCATTTCAGTGTATATATTCCCACAATCTGTGCAGGTGAGCTGATAGATACCACATTGTTGGTATCTGTCTAGTTTTGATTTTAATTTTGGGACGTGATTTTGTACGGAATTGTTTGCTTTGCAAGCAATGTTTATGCCTTGTTTTTTGAATATGTTTCCTATTTTATGAGTGAATTTGTTGTGGTAGGTCATTGTATACCATTTTTTGTTGTAGTGCAAGTTGTACCCACACTCCATCACACTGCTATATACTTATGTCCACAGAACATGGTTTCTCCTAAAAAAAAAAAAAAAAAAAAAAAAAACCTCCATCGCTATTCCTTCTCTACTCTTACACTGTATATAAATACACAGAAACACACCTAAATAGGATTACACACACTCACACTCAATATCCTAATTTAAAAAAGAATATTTGAAAATCAAAGATAAAGTAGTGGAAATGTTATGTTGGCAACACTACAAAAAAGACAAGCATCAAATCATACTTGAAGTACGAAAACAAAAATGGTTCAAATGGCTCTGAGCACTATGGGACTTAACATCTGTGGTCATCAGTCCCCTAGAACTTAGAACTACTTAAACCTAACTAACATAAGTACAGCACACACATCCATGCCCGAGGCAGGATTCGAACCTGCGACCTTAGCGGTCACGCGGTTCCAGACTGAAGCGCCTAGAACCACACGGCCACACCGGCCGGCGTACGAAAACAAACAGAATACAGTCGTGTGCATAAAAGTTTGTTGTGAGAAATGCATAGTGCTGCAGAACATCTAAATAGTAGAAGAAAATTATCAGTCTAGCCGGCCGCTGTGGCAGAGCAGTTCTAGGCGCTTCAGTCTGGAACTACGCGACCGCTACGGTCGTAGGTTCGACTCCTGCCACGGACATGGATGTGTGTGATGTACTTAGGTTAGATAGGTTTAAGCAGTTTTAAGTTCTAAGGGACTGATGACCTCAGATGTTACGTCCCATAGTGCTCAGAGCGATATGAACCATTTGAATCAGTGTCTAAAACAGAAAAATAACGCTGTACTAGCAGACGGCATTTCCCGATGGAAGCGAGAAAGCAGCCGAAAAATCACCGTAAGTACAGACCAACCTATTCTTAACGAACTGTTTTTCGCTCTAAAAAGCAAATCAAAATGTAAATAAACGTAATTACAGACTACTGATGATGCTTTACCTCAATAAAGCGAAACGCGTCTGGTGAAAAGATCACGCATTTTTGTAGTTGCAACGACGGATGAAAAATATCCTTTTGAAAATCTTCTAGATTGCTATTACAATTTACTTTGTTTGTTAAATAGCTCGGGCTATTGTCATCATCAGATGTCGCCCTGATTTGGGATTGGTTTTAATACTGACACTGAATCTTGTTTTGCAAGTTCTAAGTCTTTTTGATATCTCATGACAGCAGCAGCCGAAAGAGTGTAATAAATTATGAAATTTTTATTAGCAATGTTGATTTTATTGACAAAATATTCCTGATATAGGAAATTCATCTCCTCTATTAATGAATTAATGAATATTGGCTATTCTCATACTATTGCCTACTTGCATTGAAAAGACTGGTAGTCAAAATATAATTTAGTTGGATGAGGGACATGGTATGGATACTAGGCATACTGTCACGGCTCTTAGCGCCCCGAGTTTATCTTTATAAGAGCTGTACCCTCCTACTAAATTTAATTGCGACTGGATTTAATTAAACTTGAGACCGGTAAAGTACATGAAATGCTGTTCAGATTGTGGGCGGAAGCTTACACAGTACAGGGTGCACAGGTAGTCTTCCATAAGCGAATATGGTTAGCTGAGCCATGTAATGCTACGTGTGGTCGCTCAATAATTACTTTGAAGCGTCGTTACAGCGCGGGTTGCCAAATTTTAACCTACGGGAAAAGATAAGAGCCAAAGCCGGGTGTAACCCACGTGGAGAGTAAAGCACTAACGTTAGGACTCCCCGGTCAGTATCGAAACCGTTTTAACTCAGTTTTCCACACGCATTCACGCGAAGACACTGTTTTCATGATATGGTCGTTCAGTAGAAAGATAATACAAGAAAATGAAGGGTACTTGTTTTTTACAGCGAATGAAAAGGGTGTACGATTTTTTCTTCGGCGTTGGATGCGTAACATTGTAGCCATAGGGAAACCACGGAAAGTAGCAGCAAACGGGTAACGAATCAGCATTTACGTCGTAGTGCACCGAAGATAGTAATAATAATAGTAATAATAATAGTAATAATAATAATAATATATTCACAATTTCGGAATAGAAACTATTTTGGTTGCGAAATGATTTAATATCAATGACGCGTTTCACTCTTTTGGGGCATCATCACATCGTGTAAAAATTAAAAATGGAAAATAGAGACAACAGTGATTGGATATGTAATGACGAATGGATTACATATACAGTTACTGCTGTCTTTATTTTCCATTTTAACATTTTCGCTACCTGATGACGCCCCAAAAGAGTGAAACGCTTCACTGATATTAAATAATTTCGTAACAAAGACTGTTTTTTTTTTTTTATTCTGAAATAATTCGGATTTGGTTGCTGCAACACCCAGCCACAAAGGAATGGAGTAATTTTATATGCGCAACACTTCTTCATATTCCAGTTTAAATCAGACGCCAGCAGCTGGAAGTATGCACCATTACAAGCAAGCAGTCGCTCCTTTACATCTACATTTATACTACCGAAGTCTCTCGAAGTCATCTTGCAGTAAGTATCGGAGGGTACATCTGGTATCACCGTCATTTCCCCATCCTCTGTTCCATTCGCGAATGAGCTCTAATTTCTCTGATGCTTTTCGATGTAATTATTTCGCGTTACATGTGTGGCAGGAAGAAATGCGTTTCCTAATTTCACTTCAAATATATGCTCCGGTTCCATGATACACAGCTTGTTGCTGTAGCGACTCCGAGAGGCGTTTGTTGAGTGTCCCTGTAAAGCTCTTGCGCTTACTGAAAGATCCCCTAACGAAAAGTGGCGCTCTACGTTTAAGGAGCTTGCGGGAGGTTCCCACGCTGGTTAGCAGAGTCGGTTGGCCATCTGGTGCTTTCGGAGCCTGTGGGATGAGGTGCCGATGCAGAAATCACTCTTGACGTCAGCAAAGAGACACGTAGTACATTCCGCCAATGAAACATTGGATAGAGTCTACAGATCATAAATACTATCTTTCAGTAATTTTACAATGCCAGGAAACGATGGTATAAATAAGTAAATGAATAACTTTGGCACAATCGAACAAGTACGATCTCACACAAACTATACCGATTGTACACTCAAGTTACACACTATACGCCATAGTCGGCAGTCGTTGATAATCCTTTCGATCTAGTTATGCGGTAGACCATGCTCTCGTAACATTAATAGTTAGCTTATAATCAGTGTGAATATGTTCGTTTTACGGTGATCATTTTACAGTGCTTCTTAAATAAATGCACCATAATGGCGACCAGTGTAAAAATTATTTGCGCAAAAAAAACTTCTTCCCGCCTCATTACGTAAAATATAGATAGTATTACGGCACTTTCAGAATACGACGGGGCTGCCGCGGCTTTGCAAGGGGACAAAGAACTATGAGAGCATCTCCACATAATGTTGTTGTTAGAATGAGATTTTCACTCTGCAGCGAAGTGTGCGCTGATATGAAAGTTCCTGGCAGGATAAAACTGTGTGCCGGACCGAGACTCGAACTCGGGACCTTTGCTTTGGCGGACAAGTGCTCTACCAACTGAGCTACCCAAGCACGACCCACAACCCGTTCTCACAGCTTTAGTTCTGCCAGTACCTCGTCTCCTACCTTGCAAAGTACTTGCCCGCGAAAGGCAAAGGTCCCGAGTTCGAGTCTCGGTCCGGCACAAAGTTTCAATTTGCCAGGAAGTTTCAATGTTTTTGTTGTTGTAGTCTTCAGTCCAGAGACTGGTTTGATGCAGCCTTCCATGCTACTCTATCCTGTGCAAGCTTCCTCATCTCCCAGTACCTACTGCAACCTACATCCTTCTGAATCTGTTCAGTGTATTCATCTCTTGGTCTGCCTCTTCGATTTTTACCCTCTACGCTGCTCTCCAATATCAAATTGGTGATCCCTTGATGCCTCAGAACATGCCCTTCCAACCGATCCCTTCTTCTAGTCAAATTGTGCCACAAATCTCCACATAATAGGTAGGAAGCATTCCTATGCGGCGGCTCTCTAACTCAGTTCAACGGCGGTCTGGCTTAATTATCGCAAAACTCGGGTGGGAAAACGTGACCATCGATACTGTACGCTCCTTATACAACCATATAAGGACTCTTGGGGTAAACTGAGACATTTATGGAGGTTTAGTACTTGTGGGGGGGTTCTTGCAATCGTTCGAAGAAGAATTTTCTGAACCACTTCTTTCGTGGGTAAATTAGCTACATTTCCTTATGATTCTTCCAATGAATCGCAAGCTGGTATCTGCTTTTCACTCAGTTCCTTTTATATGGCCATTCCACTTTAGGACGCCCCGTACGGTTATTCCTAGGTATTTTACGGTTGTTACTGTTTCCAGTCACTTTTAAACAAGAGCGCACTCGAATAGTCGTGTATCTCTGAGCCCATTCGGGATCTATATGTTTACATTCAGGGTCGATAACCAGTCCACGCAACCGTCATCGAGCCTCCGGAGGTCTTTCTAATTTTCTCTACGGTAGCTGAAGACACAGCAGGCAGAGGTATTTTTAACCAACCTCACTGTCGCCCGCAACCCGAAAATCAGGATGACGGACTGAGACCTCATTTATTTCACAGCACGATCCCTTTAGCTATCCATGGCTCCCTTACAAGGCAGCGGTATGTCGACGATTCTGGGCTTACATTTCAGCAAGATAATGCCCGTCCGCATACAGCTAGAGTTTCTACTGCTTGTCTTCGTGCTTGTCAAATCTTACCTTGGCCAACAAGGTCGCCGGATCTATCCCCACGAGAGAACGTTTGGAATGTTATGGGCAGGGCCCTCCAACCATCTCCGGATTTTGACGATCTAACGCTCCAATTGGAGAGAATTTGACACGATATCAGTCAGGAGGACATCCAGCAACTCAATTCCAAGCCGAAGAACACCTTGCAAAAAGGGACAGAAGTGGACCAACCCATTATTGACTTGCTCAGTTCGTGAAGCTGTTTCTCTCGAATAAATTATCCGAGTTTTCTGAAACTGTAATTAAATGCTTCGCTGAACATGAACATCCCACCTACTGATTTCAGTCCCATTCGGCTAAATGCTTCTTGGTGCTTCGTTTTCCTTTTTCCTTAGTGTGCATATTGTAAAGAGTAATGCCATATATAGCAAAGAGTAACGGCGCTGTAACACGGTCTTGGGATAAACCAGAAATTTTTACATCCGTCGATTTCATCCCGTTAAGAATAACGTACTGAGTTCCTTCTCTCAGAATCCAGCATTATTTTTCTACGGCGCTCTAGGTTTCAATGACGAACAGAGGGAGTAGTATCTTGCAAGATCCATTTGGTTTTTATACTGGAGATTTTTTTTTTCACCAGCAATGTCATAAACGTGAACACAGGCCATGCTTGATAATTTTAGAGCTGATTGACGTCAGCGACGTAGACCGACAATGAACTTACGAATTATTTTTTTGTTAAAACTATTTCCGTTACTATGTTTTGTTTCATGTTACTTAGATTATGTTCAGTGTAATCGACGTGAATATTTAGTGGAGACGACAGCTTACGTATTGACTTTTTCCTGTCCACTTTAGTACAAACGCGCTCTTATTAACTGGAGCTTATAACTACTACTTTTACTTTATTGTACGGTAATATATGCTTAAGACCGTACAAACATAAACTGACCCAGCTAGTTATGCGAATGAGATGGCTACAGGCAACGAAAATAATAATTAGCATTACTACGTTCCCAGGAAGCATCTATATCATTTGAAGAAAATGGTTCACCTGAAGCAGTTCGAAAATCCGTGCTTGAGAAGAGATTGGTGGTATAGATTTTCTGTTGAAGCATGTGGCACTCGTATGTGGAGGAAAAGTCTCTGGAAAATGGGGACCAGAATAATGCCTACAGTAGTTAGTGGGTTGCACTTATAAACCCATACGAAGAATATTTTTCTGTAGTCACTCGTTGTAGCATACAGCCTAGTGTCGGCATTCTGAGTTGTGCCACTTGGGCAGTTTCTGGTCAGGTGGCTTGCCTGTAACTGTCTGTTGTATCTGTGACAAATTCAAGAGTGATGTGCTGTGAACTTTGTGCCGCTGCTGTTATTGATGACGATTATGGTGATGGAACACGTTGACGGCACGTAGCTGCTGAGGTTGAATAGCAGCAAGGGGTTTGCCGAGCTTAACATCCATATAAAGCAAGAACAGAGTTCCGGTAGTTGATTGATTCGTCACAATTATGCTACAATATCGACGCTCTTTAGATGCAGTAATCTTCAGTGAGCTTGAGCAGGCGTCGAGGAAGGTGGCACGGAAGTCAAAGACATTGCACACGAACTCGTGAAGCAGTTCAAGTCGCCGTTTCAAGTCGCCGTCTGAACATCCATTATCTTGTGATTTCCCTAAGTCGATTCATGCGAATAACGGAAGGGAGAAGGAACGAAGACTAGCGTTTAACGTCCCGTTCACATCGAGTTCATTAGAGAGGGAGCACACGCTCGGGATGTTTTAAGGATGAGGAAAAAAATCGACCGTGCCTTTTGAAAGGAACCATCTCAGGATATTCCTGGAAAAATTTGGGAAAATCATGGGAAACCTAAATCTGGATGGCTGGACACGGAGTTGAACAGTCGTCCTTCTGAATGCGAGTCCAGTGTGCTAGACGGGCCGAGCGGCGTAGCCGCCCGGTCTCAGGCGTCTTGTCACGGTCCACGCAGCTCCCGTCGTCGGAGGTTCGAGTGTGAGTGTGTGTGTTGTCCATAGCGTAAGTCGTTTAAGTCAGATTAAGTAGTGCGTAAGCTTAGGGACCGATGACCTCTGAAGTTTGATTCCATAAGACTTTACCGCAACTTTTTTGTGACAAACGGTGTGCCACATCGTTTGTGGCAAATGCTGTGATGGGCTCCTTGGAATTACAAGGTCTTCCTTTTTCACATCTGTGAGCGAGTCTGGTTGTTTTGTGACTTTTACTGATATTTGAGAAAATATTGCTCTCATTATTCTTTTTCTCCTGAGTGAGAATTCTTAGGACTTTTACTGCACAAATTTTGTCATGTATAATTGATAACCAAAAATTTGTCTTACTGTCTGTTAATGCTTACCATGTCAGCGATTAAACGAATTTTCAGACTTGGTCTTTCAAGGGCAGTATCTTTCTATTTCTGCAGTCACAGACTAACCAGAGGCCAGTACATTCATTTTCGAACTCTGACAGTTGCGTGAGACTGCAGTCGTGTGTATGAGTTGTGTTTGCGTGTGTGTGCGCGTATGTGTGTCTATTGTTGACAAAGGCCATTGGCCGAAAGCCTTAAGTGTGAAAATCTTTTTGTTGAGCCTATCTGCGACTCAGCATCTCCGCAGTAGGGCTAGGTATTTATATTTTGTCATGACGCATCATTCTCATTACTGGCCATTGATTCTTCTTCGTTTCTACACGTTCTAAACGTACAATGCTAAAAGTTCGGAAAACTAAGTGAGCCGTGTTCGGGGTTATGTCTATTCCTGTGCTCGCGGAAACTCTTTGCCTAGTGCTGTTTAGCTACTGTTTTCTTGACGCCTCGAGTGGTTGCTTCTTGGCGGCTCGGCAAGGGATTTAAACACGCGCGCAAGTCACATCATCATGCTGTAGCTTGGGTGACTTTGTGTAGCCTCTAATGGTACAACAGCTTGTACTTGGGAGCCGTAGTTGTCGCTCGTAGGGTCTACACCATTTATGTTTATGTCGGGGCGGAGCATTCTCCTACTGGAGAGACGCAACTTTACCCTGCTGGTGCGGAGACGGGCGATACTGTGTAGTAGAACTTCGGACGTGTTGCTGCTGCCACGTCTGGTGAACGTGTCACATACACTGACAAGCCAAAACATTATTATCACTGTCCACAGCGTCGTTGGATGCCGCCTGGTGGCGTTGCAGGCACATGACGCGCTGAGATAAGTCTGTAAGCAGAGCAGACACGGACGGAAGACCACCGTGTCAAAGACATGGGTTGCAAATGGTAAAATCTAGTGAGATATTCGACTTTGACAAAGGGCAGTTTATTATTACACAGAGTCTTCAAATGGTTCAAATGGCTCTGAGCACTATGGGACTTAACATCTGAGGTCATCAGTCCCCTAGAACTTAGAACTAGTTAAACCGAACCAACCTAAGGACATCACACACATCCATGCCCGAGGCAGGATTCGAACCTGCGACCGTAGCCGTCGCCCGATTCCGGACTGAAGCGCGTAGAACCGTTCGGTCGCAAACATAGTCTGTGAAAGAGTATCTCGAAAACGGCGAAGCTGGTCGAAGGTTCACGTGCTACTGTGGTGAGAATCTACGCAAAAAAAGGTGATGATGATGATGTTTGTTTGTGGGGCGCTCGACCGCGCGGTCATCAGCGCCCGTACAATGTCCTAATCTTTACACAATGTAATCTGTCCACTTTCACGAAGATGATGAAACGATGAGGACAATACAAACATCCAGTCCGAGGGGGAGCCCGCGATCCAGAGGCAGCAACGCTAGCCACTAGACCACGGGCTGCGCACACGAAAAGTGGTAGAAGAACAGTGAAACTACCACTCACTGGACCAACGGGATTCGAATTTTTTGGTACACTGGATCCAGCAGTATAACTGTCTGTGTTTCAGAGCGAGAACCGAGGTACTGTGGTTTGAGGAGCATAATAGTAAACTTACGTTGATGTCTCGGCGACCAAATTCGCCTGATGTAAAACCTATGGAACACATCTGGGTCGCTATTGGGCGTCATCACCACTTACGCAAATCAGCGACCCTTTATTTACGCGAGTTACATGACCAGTGCGTAGACATCTAATGACACATACCTTCACAAACATACTAACAAACCGTCGAATCCTTGATATGCAAAAGCATCGATGTTTGGTTGGGAAGCCGCGTAGAGCCTGTCATTCACCTCCTGAGTAAATTTTATTTGTGCTCTGTGTTTTCAGAGCCAACGGTCTAGCCGTACTGAAAACACCGGATCCCGTTAGACCACCGAAGCTAAGCGCTTTCGGGTTGGTTAACACGTGGATGGGTGGCTCTCTGGATCTGCCGTGAGCAAGCAAATTGTACTCGGCCCTGTGAGGCCAAGGGAGGAGCAACTTGACTGAGAAGTAGCGGCTCCGCTCACGAAAACTGACAACAACCGGGAGAGCGGTGTGCCTGACCTCATTCCCCTCCATATCCGCATCCAGTGACGACAATCAGCCGACGATGACATGCGGTCGGTCCATTCCGTTGGGCCTTCCGAGGCCTGTTCAAATGGAATTCGGAGCTTCAGAGGATATACTTTAGAATTTATCGAGCAAGTGTCTGGAAGGTCGACCGAAATTGAGCGTTTCTGGTGACCTGCTCTAGACCTTTCGGTTGCTTGGGATTTTTTTACTCATAAAAGACGTGGACATTGTTTTGTATTTTATGTTTTCTGTGTTCGCGGGTATTAGTGAAACAGCAGTTCCCTTCAGCTTCTTCATAGCTGTCTGTGTAAATTTAATTATTTTACCTATGCTTTTACGTACTTATTGATACTACAGTCTATGCAGCCTGCTTCACAGACGTATATACCGGGCGATAAAAAAGTCAGTATAAATTTGAAAACTGAATAAATCACGGAATAATGTAGATAGAGAGGTACAAATTGACACACATGCTTGGAATGACATGGAGTTTTATTAGAATCAAAAAAATACAAAAGTTCAAAAATGTCCGACAGATGGCGCTTCAACTGATCAGAATAGCCATAATTAGCATAACAAAGTAAGACAAAGCAAAGATGATGTTCTTTACAGGAAATGCTCAATATGTCCACCATCATTCCTCAACAATAGCTGTAGTCGAGGAATAATGTTGTGAACAGCACTGTAAAGCATGTCCGGAGTTATCGTGAGGCATTGCTGTCGGATGTTGTCTTTCAGCATCCCTAGAGATGTCGGTCGATCACGATACACTTGCGACTTCAGGTAACCCCAAAGCCAATAATCGCAGGGACTGAGGTCTGGGGACCTGGGAGGCCAAGCATGACGAAAGTGGCGGCTGAGCACACGATCATCACCAAACGACGCGCGCAAGAGATCTTTCACGCGTCTAGCAATATGGGATGGAGCGCCATCCTGCATAAACATCGTACGTTCCAGCAGGTGTTTATCAGCCAGGCTGGGGATGATGTGATTCTGTAACATATCGGCGTACCTCTCACCCGTCACGGTAGCAGTTACTGACGTTCTGCTGTCCAGTGCCATCTGTCGGACATTTTGTGAACTTTGTTTTTTTTCGGTTCTAATAAAACCCCATATCATTCCAAGCATGTGTGTCAATTTTTACCTCTCTATCTACATTATTCCGTGGTTTATTAAGTTTTCAAATTTATACTGACTTTTTCATCACCCTGTACTATTTCCATGGTCAGAAATCTGCTAATTTTTGAGAAAATTTTTGATATATCTTTGGGTGTTTCTAAGGACGTAACGATTTATTTTAAAACTTGGTCTCTTTGGCGAACGAATATTACTTTTTTGTGATTTGAGATGTACCTCTGTGGTAAACAAATAAATCATTTTCTTTCAGATATTATTTTATTTTCGCTAAGCACATTATTACTCGCAGATCGTAACTCCTTACCAGTTCAGTAACAATTTTATACAAAAATTTCATTCTAAAATCCTTTCCCCCGAAGAAACAATTTTTATGGAAATTCTTTGCTTAACAGTCGGGTAATATTGAACGATTTTCCGCAGATACAAGTAATTAATCTGAGAGAGCATTTGCAACGTTTCGCCAATTACGAAAGCCTTGGTTAATGAAACGAAATCGGCATGAGACGCGTGATTTCCGGTGCAGATTGTAAATAGCGCAATCGCGTCCCGGAAATGAGCTTCAGAACAACTGGAACGTGAAGTTAATCTCTGTGGCATGCCGCGTGGCTGTACTTGTTTTTCCTTTTGCCGCTTTCATGGCGGAGTCTTAGATGGAATATTGATGAGAATTTTGCTCAGCTGAGAATCGGAAGAGAAATTCACATTTGTTCAGGAAGAACAGAGATGTGTGTGAGAATGTATTGCTTGCATTGTTCCACCTTATTCTTACCAGTATCAGTGATTTTTAATGTTCGTGGAAAACAATGTCGACCTGCTGCCTCAGTACAAGACTTTCTCGTCGATTGCAAATCGGAAAGTTCGAAGCTTTCACCTCTCAGAACCAGCATCATGTAAGACAAGGAGCAATAGAGAAGTATATAGTAAAAACAATCACACACACAATGAACTGCTTATGTTCTCTATTAATGAAGATCGCCTTGTATAACAATCTTCAAACTGGTTCTCATTTCACCTGACTATCCAACTGGTCTCAGTAGTGTGGCGCTGGAAGAACGTTTTGCCACATGACATCAACAATTTTTGAGGTGATGGTTATTATATCACGCTTCTCAAATGAGTTTCCTAGGGCGTTCTTGATCTGCAGTTAACAAAAGGCCACTTACATCAGTCTCTTTACATCAATAATTTCATTCCCGATGTTACGTACCCGCTCAGGTGAAATCCAGACAAGCTCAACAATTTCACGAATCCGAATGTGCGTGACTTCCTTGCGAGTGGATGAATTTTAGTCAGTATTTCTTAAGTGAAAACATAAATCGGTCATCGGGGAGGTGGTCGTGTGAGTACCCATAAATCCAGTAACCCATTAACAAAAAGATTTTGGATAGTACGGAAGAGTCCCTGTAAAATCTCTTCAAAGTGTCTGAGTTTTGATACACGATTGTAACATAAACTAGTCACTGCGAGATACTCATATGTACTACATCATGTACCACTGGCTATTTGAAGTAACTGCCTAAAGACACATACACATTCCAAAGGCCTGAATATCTTGGCAAAATCATCACAGAAGCTATGCTTCTGACACTTGATGTCACCCGAATCGTCCGTTCAGCCACGTGTTTACTGATATTAATCTAGAATCTCTAAATTTCGGTTTCTAACGCACCAAGGTACTTCAGTGGATTTCAAAACTCTGCGTACTCTGCAACGGGCTTCCCAGTGAGTCTGAGGACAACGGGTTTTTGATCACAGGTTGTTTAGTCTTATCAAATGGACCATTAAACCCTGCACTGATGAGTAAACGTTTGCTCGAAGCTAAATAATCCATTTTGGTCAAACTGTAAATACACCTGTTTTTAGATTCAAGACTAGCAACCGATGTTCGTGATAGGTTTCAAGTAGCCACTGATAAGCTGACAGTAAAGTTTCTAACGACATCTACGTGCTAACAGTAATAACATTTACTTCGAACAGGGCGTATTCGGCAGCAGACTAAAAGGCGAAGAATTCGTTTTTACAAGTTAAAGGCTGTGACAGGTAATTTAGAAGAGATGATTAGATCTGATAAATTTATCTGGTGATACTGTCTGCTTCAGTACGAGTACTCGATCAAACATGAAATTCTGCATTGTCTGAAGGAAGAAGTGAACATAATCGGTTGTCAGGGTAATGATTAGAATTGCAATCGGCGTCCAGAATATGTTAGTGTTGTCCAAGTTCAGTGTTGTTGCTAGGCTTTGTAGGATGCATAAAAGGTGTCAACAACGTCAAAAGTTGAGTGATCCATGTGAAGGAAACGGTGACGCCGCATACTCGTGTGAGACGGCGATATCAACACCTGACGGTAGTCTGAAATGTGCCTCATTGTGGGTTTTCATTAAGGTCGCTCGTCGAATCGTACGATATTTAGGTTCGTGGGGCATCTAGAGGTGACAGTGATCAAATGCTGGACTGCATGGAAACGTGAGAGCCGGTATACCCGTCATCAAGGTCCCAGACGACGAGATCTGACCACCACGAGGGAGGACCGCCGTAATGTGCACCAAGCACGTTCTAACTCTTTCACATGTGCGCATGCCATCCGACTAGAAGTAATGTGTCATCCTGGACCGGACTAGCAGCAACCGAACGAGTCCTCGTGTAGGCTTTCGTTAACACCACAACACAAACGACTACGATTGGAGTATCGCCATGACCAGGAAACATGAAGTAGTGATGAGTATCGCCGCATTGTGTTCAGCACTACCCGGATGACCATTCTCAGCGAGCAATTTCTGAAGAGACACATCGGAGTTACTCCTGTTGTCATGGTGTGGGAAACCATCGGGTTGGCTTCACGTCACGGCTGGTAGTGATTGAGGGAACTGTGACAGCACGACGGTATGCCACGGAACTCCTGCGTCGTGTGTTATCTTCTGGCGACAGTCTCACCGTGCCAAGTTTCAACAGAACAATGTTCGTCCACATATGCCAAGTATTTGTAATAACTGTTGTTAAAATTGTTGAAGTACTCCTGTGGCCAGCAAAATTTGCAGATTTGTCTCTCATAGAACATGTGCCTTACAAGGAAAATGTCTTGTAAGACACATGGTCTATGAGGGATAAATCTGCGGATTTTGATGGCCACAAGTATAAGACAAGAATGTAACCTTTCGCCCCTACTGTTCAATCTGTATATCGAGAAAGCAATGACGGAAATAAAGGTTCAGGAGTGGAATTAAAATTAAAGGTGAAAGGATATCAATGATACGATTCGCTGATGACATTGCTATCTTGATTGAAAGTGAAGAAGAATTACATTACTTCTTGAACGGAATAGATTGAGAGTAAATCGAAGAAAGACGAAGGTAATGACAAGTAGCAGAAATGAGAACAGCGAGAAGAGCAGACTAGTCAGACTAGCATTGGCAAAAAGGGCATTCCTAGCCAAGAGAAGTCTCCTAATATCAAATACCGGTCTTAATTTGAGGAAGAAATTTCTGAGAAAGTACGTCTGGAGTACAGCATTATGTGGTAGAGAAACATGGACTGTGGAAAACCGGAACAGGGGAGAATCGAAGCACTTGAGATGTGGTGCTACAGACGAATGTTGAAAATTAGATGAACTAATAAGGTAAGGAATGAGGAGGTTCTGCGCATAATCGGAGAGGAAAGGAAATGTGGAAAACACTGGTAAGGAGACGGGACAGGATGATAGGACATCTGTTAAGACATGAGGGAATGAAAAAATGGTTCAAATGGCTCTGAGCACTATGGGACTTAACTTCTGAGGTCATCAGTCCCCTAGAACTTGTAACAACTGAAACCTAACTAACGTAAGGACATCACACACACCCCTGCCCGAGGCAGGATTCGAACCTGCGACCGTAGCGGTCACACGATTCCAGACTGTAGCGCCTAGAACCGCTCGGCCACCCCGGCTGGCAAGAAATCCATCAGGGACATTTTAATCCTTCTAAAACCGCCCATATTGACTGTTAGTGACGGTGAAGTGGAATCGCGAAGGAACAACCACAGCTAAACCAAAAACCGAATCATCGAGCACTGCGGATGGTGGTTGTGAAAAATTTCTTGAAATCAGCGGAATAAATTATTCGTGAGTTCCGGAGTGCTGCGAGCCGTCCAGGTAGCAGAATGGCTGTGTGGAAGCTAAAAACAATCTGATGCAAAGATCGAGCAGCTGCTCATAAGTCATATATTTCTGCAGTCAATGCAAAGCGACGCTTGAGGTGGTGTAAAGAGACGCTAGTGTATGACTGGAATTGAGTTACCTGGAGTGGTGGCAATTCGATGGAAGGGTATGGGCTTGCCGAATACCTGGAGAACGTTACCTGGCATCAAGTGTTATTACAACAGTGAAGTACATAGGATTTGATGCTACCGTACAGCGCTCTTTCTTAATTGAAGTGTGGTCCCATTATTACAGTTACGAAAACGTAAGTACAGATGGTTATGAACACATTTCGTAGCACTGCGTATCAAGCACAGTAGAGGTGTTGATTCTATCAGCGTGTCAGTGCCCTCTGTCATGAAGCAGAGTCTATTAGGCAATGCTTCGCGGGCAATATAATTTGTGAAATTGACTGGCCTGCTCAGAATTCTGACCTGAACCCAGTGAAATACCTTTGGGATGAGTTTGAACATCAAATTCGCTACAAACTCCAGCGTCCAACATCACTTTTGGCTCTTGAAGTATGAGCTAGCATTCCTCTGCAGACATTCCGATACCTCGTTGACAGTGTTTTCAAGACAGTAAAAGCCGTCATAAAGGCGAAGAATGGACACACTGCAGAGTAGTGTCCACTAGTAGCTGTCAGAATACTTTTGATCCGATAGTGTACAGATTACAGTTTCAGTACACTATATACACATTACGACTTCAAGTCTGCATATTATCGATATCTGTAACACTTAGGCTTGAATTTAAGTTTCATCATTACTTTTGGGAGTTGTTAGAATGGGATTGTGAGTTATCAGTTTCTCTCGGATATATCTATAAAAGGGATTATATTATAATTTAATTGTCTCTTTTTGTTCTACTTTATATCTCGCATGTAGTCGACTGTAAAGTTTTTTGATGTTGCATTTTTTCGCTATGATGATAATGAGTGTGGGAGGGTTGGGTTGATTTGGGGGAGGAGACCAAACTGTGAGGTCATTGGTCTCATTGGATTAGGAAAGGATGAGGATGGAAATCGGCCGTGCCCTTTCAAAGGAACCATCCCGGCATTTGCCTGAAGCGATTTAGGGAAATCACGGAAAACCTAAATCAGAATGGCCGGATGAGGAATTGAATCGTCGCCCCCCCCCCCCCCCCCCGAATGCGAGTCCAGTGTGCTAACCGCTGAGTGTGGGAGACATCGATGTTTTATTGAGGAGCGGCTTTCATGTCTAAAAATCTAAAAATGTCCATGGTTTTCCTTTTGTTTCCTGTAAGTAAGAATTTTGTCATATAATTTACACTATGTCGGGTAATAAAAGTTTTTTTTGCATCTTCTCTAGCTCAACTGTTTTGTAACCTGAGGATGAAAGTACATAGCAGCGTTACTAGTTGTGAACCAGTAGGAGATCAATAAATCTTGTCACTGCAGCAGCACTTGTGGTCATTTTTTTCTTTACATGGATTTCTACCGTTGTGGTTGCCCCACTCACCAGTAACCATGGGAGGGAAAAGCAACTGAAATCGATCAACACAGGAATTGGACCTGAGGGTTAGCAATACGATTCTACGATATACGGAAGACCTTGCTTCTCTTCCAGCAACAGTGCGCCGCACATTGCTGGAAAAACGAAGCACTATAAGAAAGCTCAGACCATTTCCGTTTTCAAGAAGGGTCGGAGAATGGACGCACAGAACTGTACATCTGTATCTCTGATGTTAGTCTATTGTAGTTTTGTAACGGTTTTATGTTCGGCTGTTATGACATTTCTAGAGACTGAAAATTACCTCTGTTCCTAAAAGAACTGTCGTGCGAAACCCAGCTCGCTCTGTCACCCACGAGACTCAGAAAGCACCAGATACCGACGCCTAGGTAGATGCCGTGTTCCTTGACTACCGGACCGTGTTCGATGCACTTCCCTGTTGCCGCCTGATGTTCAAAATACGACCGTGCGGAGTACAAGAGCAGATGAGTGATTGGATTGAAGAGTTTGTAGCAAACAAAATGTAGAATGTCATTCGCAAAGAAGAGAAATGTTCAGATATAAAATTAACTTAGGGGAAACCCCAAGGGAGTGTTACAGACCCATTACTCTTCACTTTGTGACCTAGTGAGAAAGTTCGTAATTTTCACGAGGCTTCGCGCAGATGATGCTGTTCCATACAGAGAAGCCGGAGTTGCTGCGAAGTGAAAGAATTGCAAGAAATCGACTCTTGGTGCACGGGCTGGTAACTGACACGCAACAGAAACAAATGTAACGTGTTGAGCGTAAACAGCAGAAAGACCCCTTATTGTATGGTTACACGACTGGACAATGATCACTGGAAGCAGTCACATCCATAAAGAGTAAGCGTACAAAACAAATCGCACATAAGGCAAACGCCAGACTGGTATTCATTGCGCGAATCTTCAGAATATGTAGTCCACTCACAAAGGAGGATGCCGACAAAATCCTCGTTCGGGCAATACTTGTATATTCCTCGACAGTCTGGGAACCGTACGTTATAGGATTGATAGAGGGAACAGGGAAGATATAAAGAGGAGCAGCATGTTTCGCAACAGTTTTATTTATTTGGCGTGAAAGCGTCAGGAGATGCTCAGTCGACCCCATTAGCAGACACTGCAACGGAGGCGTTACGCGTCACCCTATGAGCTGCTACTGAAATTCCAAGCCGCGCGGGATGAGCCGAGCGGTCTAGGGCGTTGCAGTCCTGGACAGTGCGGCCTGGTCCCGACGGATGTTCGAGTCCTCCCTCGGGTATGGGTGTGTGTCTTTGTCCTTAGGATAATTTAGGTTAAGTAGTGTGTAAGCTTAGGGACTGATGATCTTAGCAGTTAAGTCCCATAAGATTTCACACACATTTGAACATTTGAAATTCCGATAGTGAACAATATATCACTTGCTCTATGAGTATCTCTCAAAAAGAGCACGAAGGTAAAATTAGAGAGGTCAGAGCTAGGCTTACCATCAATCATTCTTCCAATTGATCATTTACTGTAGGAGTAGGAAAGGGGTTGAACTGATAGTGGTACGAAAAGAACCCTCTGTCACGCTTTGTAAGGCGGCTTGTGGAGTACAGACCTAGATGTAGATGCAGATATGGTATTCACGTACTCCAATAAGTACAGTCGCGCTTCATCAGAAAAAAAATTGTGTGTGAGAATCGGCCTCTACATCATTCGAGGACCGCAATAGGCTAGTGACACCGAGAAACAGTTTTTTAGTTGCTCAGTCCATGAAATGTTGTTATTATGTATTGTTTCGCTTTGGGTTTGCGCACAGATATGTGGGGAACTCCTACTTTCTTGTCAGTCTGCATTGCCAAATGGTGCGACAACTTTCTCGGGCCTCTTTCCAGGGGCGCTGCTACCTCACCTACAGTCTAGTTTAAATTAGGTGGCATCTGGCGTTTAAGGTGCAAACATGCGACGTTGGTGCGTTAAATACTGCCTGCAGGCACCGGGCACTGCGCCTCGCCCTCCGGTGATAGAAAATTCGCTTTAAAGTCTCTATTTTCACCAAGAGTCCAGTCAAATTCATATACAGTATAAATCTCTGTAGTATCTCTAAGCATGCCCAAAATCTGTTCTTCATTTTAATTATGGTCAGACTCACGTTAATTTTTTTGAAACGATGAAACTTCCGTGTTCCAACAGCTTCAAACCTCGCGCCTTATATCTTAAAAGCTATTCAACTCACACTAGTTTTCTCTGTTGATTTCCAAAATATCACTCTTGGCGCTGAATGTACCCAAATTTTCATATTCTATTACGTTTCCTGCATTCAACGTTCTGAAAACGGCGTGTATGTGCAATATTTAACCAGTAACAAGTATGAAGTTTCAAGAGTCTATCATCTACAAAAGTCGTTGAAAAGTTCTGAAATTCACGTGTGGTGCCTCTAAGAGCGTCGAAACCATTTCTTGAATTTTAGTTAGGACCGGTTTTACGTTTATTATCAAAATGGTAGAAATGAAATGAAATGAGCTTATGGCATCGTTGGCCGAGAGGCCCCATTCGGATAAGTTCGGCTGCCAAGTGCAAGTCTTATTTCATTCGACGCCACATTGGGCGACTCGCGTGCCGGTAATGAGGGTAAAATGATGATGAGGACAACACAACACCCAGCTAACCAGGCGAACAAAATGGTAGAAATTTCTATTCAGGAAATGTTTCTTTTTTATCACTACTTATCTCGACAGTTATTGAACTTACAGAAATCATATGTTCGATTCGCAAAAGAGAGTCATGTTGATGTAGAACGTCTCAAAGAGAGATCATGATTAAATCGGGTAATTCTGTAGAGAATTAGAAACACTGGTGTTAAATTAGAAAATTACTACAGCTCTATATGCGTCGCTTCCATGTCAACAATGGAATTAGGATAAGGTAAATTACTTCTCACAAACATGTATACAAACAGTTTTCTTTTAGTGGTTCCCTTCATGACATTGGACCGGGGGAAAAATTAGCACACATTGACATGCACTCTACAATGATTTGCAAAGCGTAGGCGTAGACTAGCGCAAGTAAGTCCTCGCGCTTTCCTTTTGGAGAAATTATAATCCTCGCTTCCCGCGGCGTCTTATAGCTCACAGATAACGTGAGAAAGGTTCGTTTTATGTATGGAGGACAGCACAAAGGGCGTACGTGGGCGGGAGCCGTAAACTGTATCCCTACCTACTCATACTTTTGTCTCGTTCGGACGTCTATTCTTTAGAACCAACTCTATGAGGTGCCGTAAACTACATGCTTTTAATCTGGAAATTCATATCGCGACACAGTTCCCACTGGAAAAAGGAAAGAGAGAGACACAATGTCGCGGTTTGCTCGAAGTACCTCCATTGTGTAGGATGGCATCAGAATTTAACTGCAGTGACTACGGCCAAGTTTGCATTTCAAATACTAAACAAAGCAGACGTCAATATTTCCTGTTTTACAACTCAGTGCCTCAGAAAAGGGTACACGGAAATATTTTGAAATGAATTCTCCTATTGATAAAAAAAAAAAAATTTTGATTGCCCCCTTCCCTCAATTTCTTACCTGAGAAATGCGATAAATAAACACAAAATTAATAGATAATGTGGTCGTCCGAAATAACGAAAATCAGTTCTATAATTGTGTAAATGATTGCTGTGGTATGCAATTCATACTGTCATGAACGAGCGCTATGGCGCAGTGTCTAGCACACTGGACTCGCATTCGGGAGGACGGCGGTTCAAATCAGCGTCCGGCCTCCGTGATTTCCCTAAATCGCTTCAGCCAATGCCGGATCGTTCCCTTGAAAGGGCACGGCCGATTTCCTTCCCTAATCCGATGAGTCCGATGACCTCGCTCTTTGTTCCTCTTCCCCACAATCAAACAACCTACCAAACATATTACCATGTCTTAAGTAAATACCATTGGTGTTACATAGAAATTTTAGATGTACGCTCAGATATATCATTAAGAACTAGAGATTATTTTGTATGTGCTATAAGGGCAGAGCTTTTCACTGAGTTTGTACTCTGGGATTCCCTGTAACATGCGCGAATTTAAGAAAAATGGTTCAAATGGCTCTGAGCACTATGGGACTTAACATCTGTGGTCATCAGTCACCTAGAACTTAGAACTGCTTAAACCTAACTAACCTAAGGACATCACAAACGTCCATGCCCGAGGCAGGATTCGAACCTGCGACCGTAGCAGTAGCGCGGTTCCGGACTCAGCGCCTAGAACCGCTAGACCACCGCGGCCGGCTACGCGAATTTAAGATAAAGAACAAAGTGTCCATGCATGAGGTAAAATGCAACAAGCGAACTAAAGGAAAGTTAAAGGAGAGTGTTCAAATGTCTTGCACTTAGTTACAATGTGCACACTCCCCCATTGTACGTTTCAGCTTACAATTTTATTGAGATAGTATCATCGCTAATAAAGTATTGTATTTTCGTACAACTACACCAAATATTTCATTGCTTTCATCAATGCAATTTTTCGATTACCTTTCGGTGTCAATGAACTTACCATACATATACACTGATCATCAAGAACATTATGGCCACCGACCTACTATAGATACTCGTATAAAACCGTACAGGAGATAGAAACAACACCTAACGAGGAATGACTGCTAGTCAGACACTTGCACAGTGAATGCAGTATCAGTCAGCGTGCTGTCCTTGTGTAGAGGGGACAAGGCGTGACTTGTCGGGTGTTTGAGAAGAGCTGTGGTGAGCGCCAGGTTGGGCGGCCACCCTTCATTAGAGATGTCGGACGTCGTAGGTTGGGCAGACTGATAAAACTGGACAGGCTGCGAACTATGGCGGAACTAACATAAGACTTTAATGCAGGAAAGAGCACAAGTGTGTCTGAATACATAGTGCACCCGTCATATGTGCCAACGTTAACACCACGCCATCGGCAACTACGACTGGAATGACATGACCATCGGCGCTGGACGTTGGCGTAGTGGCAGAGCGTTGCATAATCTGCTGAATCCCGATACCTTCTTCATCGTGCCTATGGAAGGGCGTGGATCCGTCATCTTTCAGGCAAACAGCAAACAGCAAACAGCCTGCATTGCGGGACGGAAACAAAATGGCGGTGGCTCGATTACGCTCTGGGGAAAATTCGCGTGGCCGTCCTTGGGTCCACTGGAACTCGTGCAAGGCACCAAGACGGCCAAGGAGTGTCATACACTGGTTGCAGACTACGTACACCCCTTCATGAGGATCATGTTTCCCGACGGCAGTGACATTTTTTAACAAGATAATACGCCACCTCACAAGACCAGTAATGTGATGGAATGGTTCGAGTAACACAGTGGCGAGTTCCAATTGATGTGCTAGCAACCCAACACCCCAGATCTGAACATCTGGGATATGATGGAAAATGGGATCAGAGCTCATGCCTCCCCCCCTCCCCGGAATTTTAGTGAGTTAGATGACTTGTGTTTGTCCAGATATGATGCCGTCTTCCTACAGCGAATTACCAAGACCTCATCGCTTCCATACGACGACACCTCACCACTGTTATCCGTGCCAGAGGTGGACATATCGTGTGTAATCGGTAGGTGGTCATTATATTCTGGCTGATCAGTGTACGTAGCAAAATAGAACTCGGTAACGCAGTGTAGTCGATTTAAATCAGGCAGTGCCTTTGGAATTAGATTAGGAAATGACACACTAAAAGTTGTGAGTTTTGATATTTGGACAGAAAAATAACTATTGATGGATGAAGCAGAAGGGATATTAAACGCATCCTGGGAATAGCAAGAAAAACATCTCTGAAAAGGAGAAGTTTAACATAGAATATTAATTTAAATCTTAGGAACTCATGAAGGTCTCACTTTGTAGTGTAATATTGTACGGAAGTGAAACGTGGAAGTGACAGAGAAGAATAGAAGCTGTTTAAAAACGGTGCTACAGAAGAATTTTGGAAATGAGAAGGGTATACCGAGCAACAAGTGACGAATTACTGAACCGAACTGACGAAAAAGAAATTTATGGTTCAGTGTGACCAAAACAAACGGTCTGTTGACAGAACACATTATAAGGTCTCTAGGGATCGTCAATTTAGTAAGGAAGCAAGTGTGGATGATTAACACTGTGGACGAAGGTTCTAATACAGCAAGCAGCTTCAAGTGTATGCTGGCTTGCAAAGAGAAGGGACCTGCGTAGAATAGACTAGCATGGAGAGTTGCATCAGACCAGTGTTCAGACTGAATACCGCAATAACAACAACTCTCTAACTAAATGAGAGGAGCTCCAGAGTTTTGATGGCAGCTGTTGAACACGACCGGAAAATCGACATTTGTAGAATAGAACAAGTCAGTCAAAAATTATCACAAGTTTACGTCTGATTTTGGAATTAAAATTTATAAGTTGATGCAGTGGTCCTTCTTTACCTAACTTGTAACCTAATTTTTGTTGCTGTGATTTCGTGTAAACCACCAAGAATAAATGACGTTATCCTCCTCTACATCACCGCACTGGGATGCCTCATAAATAATCTGTTCACAAACATGTTGTAAAATGGTATTGTAATCACTAATTTAAAGTCTAGTTTGTTCCATGCCATTGCTGGTTTAGAACTTTGGTCATCATCGGATGGCTGCGTTACAGCTTGAACTACGAATCAGACATTGATTGATTGCTTGCCATGGTGCCGTACAGTGAAAATATATCAACTAAAAAATTTTCATAAATGTAATTAAGATAAATGAAATTTGGAAACTGCATAGTGGCTGTTTAACACCAGTATTTACAGTGAACGTATGTCGAAAGTTTTAAAGGCTTGAGTTTTTGATGTTTTCCGCATACCATGTAGTAGTAGTAGTGTAATAAACGTGTCTCATCGTTATAAACCTAATCATGCGATCGCAGAATAATAGATGGGTCAGCGTTAGGACATTTACAACGAACACCTCATGTCTTTCACATCTGCTGACAGCTTACAAAACCACTACAAGGCAAAGATATACATTGTTTACATCAGGCGTCGGAGATGAGGTAAAAATGTAAATGTCGTGTGACTAGGGCCTCCCGTCGGGTAGACCGTTCGCCGGATGCAAGTCTTTCGATTTGACGCCACTTAGACGACTTGCCCGTCGATGGGGATGAAATGATGATGATTAGGACAATATGCAGTCCAGGAGCGGTGAAAATCTCCGCCCAGCCGGGAATCGAACCCGGTCCCTCAGGATTGCGGGCGGAATGAGGTGAAAGATACGACATTAAAACCCACATTTTCCCGGAAATAATACGTAAATAGTCGACTGGGGGCAAAAAAATGAAGAATAATAATTATTTAAAAATACTTATAAATTAATGTTTAAATATAAGTACCTCTTATACTTATGTTGCATACACAAATTAGTATAAACTGTCAGAATTAATTTTGTGTCCTAGAGAGAATAGATTTTGTAAGCTTTTTAGGAAAGCATTGTTAGTTATTTCAGTTTATTCGTTGTAGATGTTGTGTGGCGACATGTTTTTATTTGCAAATATTTTTATTTGTTCTGTCTGCATAGCGAAGGTTCTATAGGTCGTTTTCAATGCTTTTTAGAGAATGTTTCTCTTCATCAATGTGAGCAGCAAAGGTAGACTTTTTTAAGCTGTTTAGTCAAGTTGCTTTGAGGTGCTCCTTAAATCTTATCTCAAAGCTTCAGCTTGTCTGCCCAATGTAGTATTTTGGGCAGGATTCGCACACTGGTTTATATATACCAGACTTCCTCTGGGGATGTGTGGAAGTACTTACACTATGAATAGCTTGATGTTGCAGCTTATTGTTTATGAAGAAACTTACTCTGATATTTGTACTTTTGAAGAGACTGGTTATCTAATAGGATGAGTCTCATAGAAAAGCTTTGGTAGCACATTTGATGTCGGAATTAGCAGCTTATATTGGGACCAGTGAGTTGGTAGGTGTGTTGAGTATGTCTTTCATTTTGTCTGGAAGTTTGTCAATAAGGGAAAAGTAGTAACCATTCCTCCTGGCTACTCACTTAATAATATTAATTATTTTGTGTTGCTCCGTTTTATCAAGTGGGATTTTAGACATGTAATTCAGTATTGCTTTGAAACTTGCTGTTTTATGTTGATATGGGTGACAAGATCTCTTGCTGATACTTTTCATCAGCGTTTTTTTTTTTTTTTTCCCGGATGTGCCAAACTAGTGTCTCTGATTTTTATTAATAATTGTAATTTAAGGAAATTTATGATTGTATTGTTTTCATCTGCTACAGCGAAGGTGGCTCTTTTTGTGTGTTGCTGAGTTGATTCGTAAGGGATAATATTTCATTACACTGAATAAAATGGTGGTAACATTACTCGCAATAAAATGCTGTTATCATCAACAAACATCTTGCAACAAAGAACATTGTCACTAAGCTGACTATTAGTTGAGGAAATTTACTGCTGTAGGTTCCTTATGCATATATCAGTTAGAGGGCCACCTAGACTACTATCCATTGCCAGGCCACGCTGCTTTTTGTAAGCTTTATTACTGAAACTGAAATAATTATGTAACAGGAGGAATTCCAACAATTCTATCTATTTGTACATTACTGGTAAGCTTGAAGTTTTAAATTTACTCGGATTATTTTTTATTATTTTAACAGTTTCTTCAACTGCTATGTTTGTGTATAAATTGAGTGTTGGCGGGGGCAAACTTTGATGTTGGTGATATACACGTATTTGTTAAGTTTTACATCAGTTGATAGGTGTTTTAGACGGTGTACGTCCTTTCAAAGATTAAACTGGCTGTAGTTAGGTGAGACAGTTTTCTGATGACCTCCTATATGGGACTGTGTGTGGAGTTAACAATGGGATGTATGAGACAATATGGATTGTGAATTTCGTGTTGTACACAAAGTGCTGTTTCATAACAGTTGAGCAACATTTTTCAACCCATGTTAGCAGAAAGTTGCAACTATTTAGCACTTTTTTAACATGCACTGAAATTCGTGATTTGGATCAATATCTATTTCGGTGATATTGCTGCTCCCGAAAAATTCAAAGGATTTGTCAATACAGGAGTTGCCTCTAAATGCTTTGACTGTAAGAGCCTATTTTTTGGATACTTCAAAGTTTATTTCTTTGACGATTTAAAGTTCATGACTGTTACATGGTATATTATTGGCTAGGTGCCTGCACAGCTTAAAAGGCAATTGCATTCGTTCAATTTGAATTCACTTTTGATTCATCGCATGTGATCTTTGTGTATGCAATAAATTTTTTATGTTTTCGCTGTTTAGTCTAGGGACAGTGTTTTGTTTGAGACTTTTGTGCAACAGCTGCATTTCTTTACCATCAAAGGTAATGCTAGTTGAATCGATGGCTCATATGAAACTGTATTTTCAGAGGAAATGTTGCACTGTTTCATTATTAAAGTTTTTAACTGTTTCTTGTGTCTAAATAAAATATTACTGTATGCTAAACAAGTCATCCGAAATATTTTAAGGAAAGAGAATATTGCAGGGTAGACAAACTGTTTCCAAATTGTAAATGGTAAGAATGCAGTTGACTGTTACTGTGTTTTTTCTTTTTATAAAGAATTTCTATTTTAGCGCAGCTTTTCCTACCCAATATGGTTTGCCAACTTGACGTTCACAGCTGAAAATATTAGCTTAATTTTATGGTTCTCGAATGCATGTATGTCCCTCATTACCTGGCTAGGTGAATATACAGCTACTTTTTCGGTAATTGACTTTCTACGGCTCCATGGTATAACGATATGTTTACGTAATGTTTATACATAAACATACAGTTATAAATGTTCCCATTCGTAGTCGCTAATTATAACAATATGTTTACTTTTGTGCTGTAGCATATAGCTATAATCAGCGGTGGAAGTATATTTGCGAACGCCGACCGTGTGCGGCTGTTTCTTGTTGGATCGTCTGATCAGTCGGAAGTTGCATTGCAGAGGAGAGTAAAAGCCTGTTCAAAATACAATTATTTTTGGATAGCTCAACATGAATTTCCTAAGGACCGTAGTTTATCATGCATTTACCAGTAGAATATGGCACGGAGAAAATACTTCGCCGCATGCAACTTCCGTCCGATTTTGACGAAAGAATTCGTGACTGTGAACTCTCTATTTGGCAGAAACATAAAGAAAATTAAATAACTTCATGAAGGAGTGAGACATAGATTCTATACTAAATAAACAGTCCATACACCAGTTCCATTTAACTCTGAATCTATGGCAATTAATAGATGAACTTACACTTCAATGAAGGATTTAACATGGATGCCGTTTTGACTGGCACTTCTTGTAATCAAAATAATTCCTTTGACGTTTTACCATACACGTCGCACAATAAATCTACTGCTACGCAGTATTGCACTTTTAGTACTCCCCCTTTACTTTACACTAAAATAATATTATTTTTAACAATAATAAGACGGCCGCAAGAAATGCGCGTCCGATACAAGTTACACGAGACAAGAGAAAAAAATGAGCAACTGAGTAACTGTTCATCGGGAATATCTCGTACATCAAAAGAATGTGTAAAAGTGTTCGTCTTCTGTCCGTTTTTCCCGCCGCGGTTTTTAAAGTCAGTAACTCACTGCATCTCTGACGGCGCTTCGACAATAAACACGTTACGTCACAGGACGTTCACCTTTTACATTCTCGCAACATTATTTGCTAACTGTAGCTGTTGCCGAGCGACTGCTCGATTGGTGAATGATTTGAAATGGTAAGGCAATCACATAATGTTACAATGGTTGTATTACAAGATAAACTATGTGATCAAAAGTATCCGGACACCTGGTTGAAAATGACTTACAAGCTCGGGGTGCCCTTCATCGGTAACGCTGGAATTCAATATGGTGTTGGCCCACCCTTAGCCTTGATGACAGCTTCCACTCTCACAGACACACGTTCAGTCAGGTGCTGGAAGGTTTCTTGGGGAATGGCAGTCCATACTTTACGGAGTGCTGCGCTGAGGAGAGGTATCGATGTCGGTCGGCTAGACCTCTCGCGAAGTCGGCGTTCCAAAACATCCCAAAGGTGCAGTATAGGGTTCAGGTCAGGACTCTGCGTAGGCCAGTCCATTGCAGGGATGTTATTGTTGTGTAATTACTCCGCCACAAGCCGAGCATTATGAACAGGTGCTCGATCGTGTTGAAAGATGCAGTCGCCATCCTCGAATTGCTCTTCAATAGCGTGAAGCAAGAAGGTGCTTAAAACATCAGTGTAAACCTGTGCTGTAATAGTGCCACTCAAAATAACAAGTTAATGCTATTTTATCAGACACTGACATATTGAACCCGTGGCTGTGTACAATCATATAGGTTGACCCTTACACGGAAGATTACAGCAACAGCACCGATACTAGTTTCGAACCAATAGGTTCATCTTCAGACGGCTAGTTCACGTTTTAAACTACATTTCGTGTTTTGTTTCCCCACCTGACGAAACTTCCTTCAGGTGGCGATGCCAATGAAGAAACCGCGCTATTACGTTCCAGTGCTGGTTGCTTAGCATCTTGCAACATCCAAAACTGTATAATGCACCTTTTTGTATATATATGTGCACATAATGTAACATGTCACTCACACACTTAGCAGCTTCACCTCAGAATCGTATCTAAATTTTTATTTACATAATAATAAATATGTTGTAATTACGCAAAATTTCTCCATCATACAGGCACAATTAATAATTAATGAACGGCCCAAGAAATCGATAAAGTTTCGCACAAATTATATACTTTAATGTACACGGTATACTTTACAGGTATTCCAGAGACCTTGTAAGGAGTAAAGAGTTGGGCGTTTGTAAAAATTTACAATGAACAATGCACCATGCAGGAAGGAAAGAGGAGAGAATGTGGGAAAAAAGATTTCTGGCTTCCAGAACCAAAGAGAAGCAAACAAAACAATCGATATGCATCTCAACGTGCAGAACTTAAGTTCCTTATGAAATTTTAAACCATATGTAGCGGACTCCGTCTGAAATTATAAGTGTAATGCTGTATATAGGAATATCATGTCCACAATATTATTATGTGGCAGCTCTAGATGTTGTCGAAATGTTTACCTTCATGATAACATACATGTTTAGCACACACCAGGAGTTATGTTTCCTCGTAATCACTCCCAACACCCGTCATTCTTTAAACCTGAGTACAGACTCGTTCATTCTAATAATTACTTTGTCAATTTCTCTCAAATTTCGAAGTGCGCTGTAGGAGACCTTCCATCCATTTCCACATTAGAAATAAGGTAACACTGTCTGCACTGTGGGTTACGAAAACTTACTTCCTGACGGCAATATCTCGGAGGTACGACTTTGAGATGTGATCTTCGACAGAATTTCTTGTTTACAACAGCCTGATCTATTTAAGCATCGGACTCAGAGGAAGTCAACATTTACAGAGAAAATTCGTTGGTATGCATTACTACCTTCTATTCCATACAGGCGTAATAGTTGCCATTACTCTTCTTTGGATGTGAAGATGCTACGCGCCACTTGATTAATTAATGTGACATATAACGTAGTTGTTTTGGGTGCTTATTTGGGTTATCTTATTTCTAATTTTGATTTTTCTCAAAATTTATTTTCTTTAAGTATACTTTCTTTTGTCAGATTTGCTGGTTCTATGGTTCCTCGGCTCTGCATGATTATGTGCGGGCAGATGGTCAAGTGAAATGTGATAAGAGGTAGTTGTAAAATATGCATATGTTCTTAACTGTTACAAAATTCTGTAGCGAAAATTTAGTTCACGGTAATGTTTTAGAAAAAGCAATAGGATTATAGAACGTGGTAATAGGAAGAGCCACTAAAGGTAAAAAGTGTAGGGAAGAAAGAGATTGGTATGTATCGAACAAATAATTGAAGTTGTTCGACGTAAGTCCTACTCTGAGACGAGGAGTATGGCAGAACAGAGGAAGTTTTGGCGGTCCAGATCAAACCATTACGAAAACTGATGAACACGCACATGCACAAACACGTCGTTATTTTGCTACACCCTAATCTCACAACGTCATATCGAGGGCAGCTGTAAATGTTGCAAGTATCTGCTGACGAATCTAGGAATAGTGAGAAAAGATTAATCTACAAATGTTTTGTGAAATTTCTTATGAAAAATATGAGTGTGATCATTGTCTTGCTGTAAAGGAAGTATGTTGTAATTTAATAGCAGAATTATTTAACCGTGCATTTGAAGAACCAACGTAATTTATAGCCGTGAACTGCATTCGGATCTAAGTTATGGCGCCCAGATAACAAGTTCTATATAGGTTGCGTTTATTGCACATAAAGGTTTTAAGTTAATGTGTGTTAATATCACAAGATGGATAAGAAATTAATATATAAATCATGTAATGTAGTAAACGAATTTTTGTGACAAAGACATTTTAGATCTGTGTGTCCTAGAACAACAGAATCAACTATAAATATCTAGGATTAACGTTGTGGTGAAGCAGTGTGATATATCATTTTGAGAATTTTTCACATAGGTGCCGGCCGAAGTGGCCGTGCGGTTAAAGGCGCTGCAGTCTGGAACCGCAAGACCGCTACGGTCGCAGGTTCGAATCCTGCCTCGGGCATGGATGTTTGTGATGTCCTTAGGTTAGTTACGTTTAACTAGTTCTACGTTCTAGGGGACTAATGACCTCAGCAATTGAGTCCCATAGTGCTCAGAGCCATTTGAACCATTTTTTTTTCACTTAGGTAATTTATTCTAGATAAGAAGTTCAGTCAGTAAACAGATTGAAGTGAGGTCGCCGCTACCACTGTCCGACCGCGGTACATGGGCATTTAAAATGCATGCCCCTACAAAAAGTTTCCTATTCTCAATTTATGAAATGACATGACTCACGTCTTTCGCGCCAACGTAGTTCAGAAAAGTGTGTTCATATTTAATTACAGTACTAAATTCACCTTTAGTGGGGTTGAGAACGAAAAGACCATTTCCTGCACACTTTACGAACACATGGTTTGTATCTTTAAATTTCGGGTTTGGGAAACTTCAGAACAATTTTAACTCACAAGTAGGACACTGAGTGAATTCAGTTGCTGTAGTCACTTTAGAAGCGACCTATGAAAGAAAATAACGACAGCGTATGCAAGATCAAAGTCAAAACTAGTTTTGTCATGGCATCTATATTTGTTTTACTGTAGCAACTGTGTGTGTGTGTGTGTGTGTGTGTGTGTGTGTGTGTGTGTGTGTGTGTGTGTGTGTGCGTGTGTGTGTGTCAAAGGACATCCCCGTCAAACACGAAACACTGTTCCACAGTCACGCAACTTTCTTTTAATAACTTTAATACCTATTAATTTAACTTGTTTTATTTAGAGATACTTCATTTTGGAACGGAAGAAGTAGATAATAAGAGATTAGCAGCTGTAACTGTTCAAAATAGTTAATAATTACCATTAGTCGTATCTTGTCTCGAAAATTTACAATTAATAACTTAATTGAAAAAATTGTCTTTGCTGTTAGTTTGGATGAAATAAAACAAGAAACTAACATGCGTTTAAATTGTGATCTAAATTTGTGTTTGGAAATACGGAAGTCAATTAAGTTAGCAGCCGAGGACTAGGAGTAGAATCTTTGATTACTAATCAAAACACCCTTGGTCCCGGGTTCGAAACCCGCTACCACAGAAATTTTGATTGAAAATCAGCGTTGGCGGCCGAAGACTTCCAGCATAAGAAGTCAACACATTCTGCTAACGTCCTAGTCAAGGAGGGCAGAGGAGCGGACAGACGTTCAGGGTACTTTCTTGTCCTGGGGGTGGAAAACTGTCCCTAAAGGTGGAAGAATCAGCAATAATCAACGGCGTCAGGATGCATAAGGCAATGGAAACCAGTGAATTAATGATACATAACGTGTGTCCACAGGACCAGAGGTCTGTAGCTTCAGATCTCCGGGACGAGACTGCCAAACGGGAGGTGACCATGAAAAAAAGATGGAATAACCAATGAAAGGATAACGTTCTACGAGACAGTGTGTGGAATGTTAGAAGCCTGAGAGTGTTCGGTAAGCTAGAAAATTAGAAAAGGGAAATGCAAAGGCTCACTCTAGATATAGTAGGAGACAGTGACGCTTCGTTTCTGACGAAATGGAAAGAAGACAAGGAATTCTGGTCAGATTAGTATAGGGTAAAATCAACAGCAGCAGAAAATGGTATAACGGGAGTAGCGTTAGTTATCAATAGGAAGGTAGGGCACAGTTCCTGTCAACAGTTCAATGATAGGTTGTTTCTTATCAGAATCGACAGAAAACCAACGGTATCAACGATAGTTCAGGTACACATGCCGCCGTCGCAAGCTCAAGATGACGAAATAGAGAAATTATATGAGGACATCAAAGGGTAATATAGAGCATAAATGGACTTGAAAATCTAATAGCCATGGAGGACTGGAGTGCAGTTTTTGACGAAGGAGTAGAAGAAAAGGTTATAGGAGAATATAGCCCTGGTACAAGGAATGAGAGAGGAGAAAGACTGAGTTCAGTAATAAATTTCAACTACTAATAGCGAATACTCTGTTCAATAATCACAAGAGGAGGAGGTATACATGGGAAAGGCCGGATGATACGGGAAGATCTGAGTTAGACTACATCACGGTCAGACAGAGGTTCCGAAATTAGATATCGGATTGTAAGGCGTACCCACGAGCAGATACAGACTCAGATCACGTTGTAATAGTGAAGAAGGGTAGGCTGAAGTTTAAGAGATCAGTCAGGAAGAATCAATACGCAAAGAAGTGGCATACGGAAGTACTAAGGAATGACGAGATACGCTTCAAGTTATCTATGGCTATAGACACAGCAACAAGGAATATCTCAGTAAACAGTATAGTTGAAGAGGAATGGGCATTTCTAAAAATGGCAATCACGGAAGTTGGAAAGAAAAAAAAGATAATTGCGAAGAAACCATGGGTAACAGAAGAAACACTTCAGTCTATCGATGAATGAAGAAAGCACAAGAATGTTCAGGAACATTCAGGAATACAGAAATACGAGTTGCTAAGAAATGAAATAAATAGGAAGTGCAGGGAAGCTAGGACAAAATGGCTGCATGAAAAATCTGAAGAAATCTAAAAATAAATGATAGCGGTGGGACATGTAGGAAAGTCAAAAACCCTTCGGTAAAATTAAAAGCAAGTGTGGCAACATTAAGAGTGCAACGGGAATTCCACTGTTACGTGCAGAGGAGAGAGCGGATAGGCGGAAAGAGTACATTGAAGGCCTCTATGAGGGGGAAGATTTGTCTGATGTGGTAGAAGAAGAAACAGGAGTCGATTCAGAGGAGATACTTCATCCAGTATCAGAATCAGAATTTAAGAGGGCTTTGGAGAACTGATTAACAAATGAGGCAGAAGGGATACATAACAGTCCATGATAATTTCTAAAATCGTTAGGGGAAATGTCAACAAAACGACTATTAACGTTGGTGTGTAGAATGTATGAGTCTGGCGACGTACCTTCTGACTTTCTGAAAAAAACTTCCACACAATTCCGAAGACTGCAAGAGCTGACAAGTGCAAGAATTATCGTTCAATTAGCTTAATAGCTCATGCATCGAAGTTATTGACAAGAATAATATACAGAAGAACGGAAAACAAAATTTAGGATGTACTAGTTGACGATCGGTTTGGCTTTTGGGAAGGTAAAGGCACCAGAGAGGCAATTCTGACGTTGCGCTTGATAATGGAAGCAAGACTAAAGAAAAATCTAACCACGTTCATAGGATTTGTTGACCTGGAAAAGACGTTCGACGATGAAGAATGGTGCAAGATGTTCGAAATTCTGAGATAGATAAGCGTAAGCTACAGGGAGAGACGGGTAGTATACAATATGTACAAGAGCCAAGAAGGAAAATAACAAGAGAGGACGACCAAGAACGAAGTGTTCGGATTAAGAAGTGGGTTTGACAGCGATTTAGTCTTTCGCCCCTACTATTGAATCTGTACATCGAAGAAACAATTATGGAAATAAAAGAAGCGTGCACTATTGGAATTGAAATTCAAGGTGAAAGGATATCAATAATACGATTCGCTGATGACTTTGCTATCCTGAGTGAAAGTGAAGAGGAATTACATGGTCTGCTGAAATGAATGAATAGTCTAATGAGTACAGAATATGGACTGAGAGTAAGTCGAAGAAAGACGAAAGTAATGAGAAGTAGCACAAATGAGAACAGCGAGAAATTTAACGTCAGGAATGATGGTGACATAGTCGATGAAGTTAAGGAATTCTACTACATGGGCAGCAAAATAACCAGTGACGGACGGAGCAAGGAGGACTTCAAAAGCAGTCTAGCACTGGCAAAAAGGGCATTCCTGGCCAAGAGAAATCTATTATTTTCAAACACAGGCCTTAATTTGAGGAAGAAAATTATGAAAATGTACGTTTGCAGCACAGTATTGATGGTACTGAAACATGGACCGTGGTAAAATCTGAACAGAAGAGACTCCAAGTATTTCAGATGTGGTGCTACAGACGAATGTTGAGAAAGAGGTGGGCTGATAAGGTAAGGAATGAGGAGATTCTGCGCAAAGCCGGAGAGAATAGCTGTAGTTGGAAAACACTGACAAGGAGAAGGGACAGGATTATAGGACATATGTTAAGACATCAGGGTATGACTTTCATGGTACTAGAGGGAACCTTAGAGGGCGAAAACTGTAGAGGAAGACAGAGATTAGAATAAATCCAGCAGATAGTGGAGGACGTTGGTTGCAAGTGCTGCTCTGAGATGAAGAGTTTTGCACAGGAGAGGAATTCGTGGCGGGCCGCATCAAACCAGTCAGAAGACAGAAAGGACACCCGTACAAAAGACACTGGCGCAGAGGAGGACGAAGCGCCTACCATCCCAAATCATACGTGCACCTGGAACATAGAAGACATTATGCGAATGCCACCAAAAGCCATTGTCAGAGAGGAAGGGACGTTGGGCAAGCAGCCCATGGTTAGGTGACCAGTAGGCATGCAGGCATTCGCAGATGAACGAAAGGGTTCAGTTTCACTCATTCAAAGAAGAGACCTCAGTGCAGGATTTACGACACACCTATACACCTCTGACGTCGGTCAGTAATTTGGTTCTGAGCGATGTGACAGAAACTACAGCCGGCAGCACCCACCCACACCGAGCTCTCACCGCAGTCACTGCCGCCTAGGTATTTTGCACTACTTGCCGAGACCCAAGCGCGGTTACCGTGAACACCAGAGGCCGATCATCAAACGACTATCGACCGATAAACGACATGCACTACAGCACACCCTTGAAATTATCCATGTCAGTGTTCTGCTTAACAGTAACAAAAGTAGCTGGTAACGAGCCTTAGGGATTTTCGTTAATATAGCAGGCGTATTAAAATTTCAACAATAATGCTGAAAAATGTTCATTGAGCACAAAGACAGGAGAATAATTTAAAAATTGAAACAGTTCTCTATACGTTAATATCTTGTGGCCGAAACCAACTTTTATGTGTTTTAACATACGTATAGGGAGTTAATGTATATCTTTTAGTGATGGTAAATACATAATCAAGGGCAAAAGAGGTAGTATGAAATTATACGTGCAAAAAATACATCTTGTTCGTTCTTGGTTTTTCAATAAAATAAACATTGAATTCCTTTGATTGATTATAATAAACCGCTTAATATTATTTAACCCTCGCAACACCAACACTTCTTCCATAACGTGTATTACATAGGAGGGGGTGGGGGGGGGATAGTTTAAGCTCTCACTACAAAAAAAAAAAAAAAAAAAAAAAAAATAGAAATTTATTAATTGCTGTTCACTATAGTAACAATATACTTTTTAAAGAATTACTGATGCATAACTAGGGTTTAGAACCGGAAAGTATGTTTTAGTTCACTCTTAGCAATACCAATGCATTTTCAAAAACGTGTATCACCAAGGAGAACTTCATGACGATGAAAAAATATTTAAAAAATGTAGATTTCGTTGATTGTTGTTTTCTTTTGTTCTGAATGTACATTTTATTTTATGAATAAGTAGGGTTCTGAACCCGAAAACATTGAATATGACATTCGTTGTGAAAAATCACATCCGTTACCGAGACTTAAATTTTTAGTTTAACTGAAAAATTTTGTACATTTATGGAATCTGGTGGAAGACTTAATCCAAAACAATAAATGCTTTTTACACAAATTTTAAATTGAAAGTACCTCAATACATTACAATATTTTCATAATGTGGGCATAAAGTACTCCTCTCCCCCCCCCCCCCCCCCCTTAGTATGGCGTGGGCTAATATTTTGAAAGTAATAACACATGACTCGTGTGGTACTGGTAAGTAGTAATATAGTTGGTGTTATGGGGAGCAAAATACTGTAAGTTCCTGTATGTCTACTAATTTCTCTTCAGATACTTGTAAGAAAACTGGATAAAGATTGTAATCTCTCATGGGACAAACTAAATTTCAGTGGCCGTTGAAAAACATGGTAGACGTATCTTTTTCTCTATATGATTCTTACCTTGCTACGCATTTTGAGACTGCTGAAATTGTCCTAGGGGCGTTTGGTCCATTACTTCCTCAGACTTTTTACATTGTTACTGTAGCCGACATTTCCGTCGCGAGAGGACAGTAACTGTACTGGCATTTAAAATAAATCTATTTTATTCTTCAGTCTCAGTTGCATATTTTTTTATAAGTGACACGTTTCAGTCTCTCTGGATCGTCTTCATATGTTCGTAGTTGCGTCAGGTAAAAGTCATGTCTGTGTCAGAACCCCACGTCAGAGTACTGATTGATTTTTCTTGTCATTAGAGAAGTTCTCCGCATTCCATTTTATGACGACATACGTATGGCAAAATAACAAACACTATAGCATTGAATGCACTGTTTAAAGCTAGAATAGAAAAGAATAGGCGTTGAACTTGTTGTTTTTGTCCCTGTTCAGGAGTATTACGTCAGTATTCCTGAAAATAGGTTCTTTTATTCGTAAAGCATTTGGCCACTGTAAAATACAGAAGGTTTCAATTGTTTTGTAATGATGTTTTATAAGAAGTAACTGAAGTAAGTGGATGTGGTTCAAACAAAACATTTTGTGAAAATAAAATGATTGTAGCATGCTTTGCTTACACTCATGTAGGTGGAGCATTTAGTTCCGTTATTTATGATTAATTTGCAAATAATGTAGCAATTGTTTCCCAAGTAACAGAAGTCTTAATGGTATAAGAACGCCATCAGGTATCTAGTACTTATAAACTCACCTAACTAAATTTTAAAACCTGCAGATGGCGCTGGATGGATGTAGATAGTTGAGTCCATCTCTGATGTTTCGGCTGATATTTGGTGCCGTGTACCTGGAGTCAACCCGAAAGAAATACTGTTCCATATGTGTTTTATGCGACGTCCAGTGTCTATGGAAAGCGTTGGTTTATTCCAACTGCAAAGAAGATGATTTTTAAAGTGGAATTTTACGTTCCCATTCGACAGAGGGAAGATTATGGTCGGCATTGAGATCGTTATAGACGGAACAGAAGTTCGGGTTGTTTCAATATGGGGAGGAAATACGCGGCACTCTTTCAAAAAACCATCCCAGTATTTGCCTGGAGCAATTTAGGGAACTCACGAAAAACCTAAATCTGGATGGTCCAATGCGCATTTGAACCGTCGTCCTCCCGAATGCGAGTCTAATGCGCTAAACAGTGAGCCACGAAGCTCGGTCATTTGATAGAGCGGTCTCATACTAGTCTAGTGAGATATTTGTTTTATCGCTATGTATTAAAAGGGACAGTAAAAGAAGAAGAATCACCAGTCCTCCAGCGGCAACAGCATTACCCGGACTGCGCAGACTGCTAGCGCCGTCAACAGCGCCGCCCAGTTGCTACTGGAGTACTTGGTGATTCTTCATGTCCTTCTGTTCCTATTAACAGACTCGGTTAAAAAAAAGTTCTCTGGAGAAATTTGGGAGCTCTCTATCGAATGTGTACGTAAAATTCTGATGAAAATCATTTCGTTTGTTAACGGAAAACAGAGGGACACCATCCGTCGACAATGGGAGTCGCATGAAAGACGTGATTAGCAGAATTTGTTTGGGCTGACTCCGGCCACACACTGCGAAAATGAAATAGCAAATATCCGCCGATACGCCGAGGAAATGCGTCTTATGTGGGACATCTTCTATAAGTGAAGCTAGTGAAACTCCACTTTCTCATGTCACTCTAGCACCAACAAAAAACACCACGTACTGCTGTTTCACTGTACTGTCTTCAGTGGATGAGTCGAAGCATAAAATGAGGGTACAGTAAAATCTACAGTCTCGTCAGTTACACTACTGGCCATTAAAGTTGCTGCACCAAGAAGAAATGCAGATGATAAACGGGTATTCATTGGACAAATATATTACACTACCACTGACATGTGATTACATTTTCACGCAGTTTGGGTACATAGATCCTGAGAAATCAGTACCCAGAACAACCAACTCTGGCCGTAACCTTGGATGGCGTGTACAGGTACAGCTGCCCATGCAGTTTCAATACAATACCACAGTTCATCAAGAGTAGTGACTGGCGTATTGTGACGAGCCAGTTGTTCGGCCACCATTGACCAGACGTTTTCAATAGGTGAGAGATCTGGAGAACGTGCTGGCCAGGGCAGCAGTCGAACATTTTCTGTATCCACAAAGGCCCGTTCAGGACCTGCAACATGCGGTCGTGTATTATCCTGCTGAAATGTAGGGTTTCGCCTGGATCGAATGAAGGTTAGCGCCACGGGTCGTAACACATCTGAAATGTAACGTCGACTGTTCAAAGTGCCGTCAATGCGAACAAGAGGTGACCGAAACGTGTAACCAATGGCACCCCATAGCATCACGCCGGGTGATACGCCACTATGGCGATGACGAATACACGCTTCCAATGCGCGTTCACCGCGATGTCGCCAAACACGGATGCGACCATCATGACACTGTAAACAGAACCTGGATTCATCCGAAAAAAGTTTTGACATTCGTGCACCCAAGTTCGACGTTAAGTACACCATCACAGGCGCTCCTGTCTGTAATGCAGCGTCAAGGGTAAACTCAGACGTGGTCTCCGAGCTGATAGTCTATGCTGCTGCAAACGTCGTCGAACTGTTCGTGGAGATGGTTGTTGTCTTGCAAACACCCCCATCTGTTGACTTAGGGATCGAGATGTGGCTGCGGATAAGATGCCTGTCCTTTCGATTGCTAGTGATACGAGGCCGTTGGGATCCAGCACGGCGTTCCGTATTACCCTCCTGAACCCACCGATTCCATATTCTGCTAACAGTCATTGGATCTCGACCAACGCGAGCAGTAATGTCGCGATACGATAAACCGCGATCGCGATAGGCTACAATCCGACCTTAATTAAAGTCGGAAACGTGATGGTACGCATTTCTCTGCCTTACACGTGGCATCACGTTTCACCAGACAATGGCGGTCAACTGGTGTTTGTGTATGAGAAATCGGTTGGAAACTTTCCTCATGTCAGCATGTTGTAGGTGTCGCCACCGGCGCCAACCTTGTGTGAATGCTCTGAAAAGCTAATCATTTGCATATCACAGCATCTTCTTCTTGTCGGTTAAATTTCGCATCTGTATCACGTCATCTTCGTGGTGTAGCAATTTTAATGGCAAGTAGTGTATTTTCTGCCACAGCCAGAAGCAAATACGCTTCCACGAAAATAAGTTGTAAAATTTTAGACTACCCTTAATGTACAATTAGTACGTCTTAGATGGTTATCAAAGTTTGTTTAAACGTTTCAATACTTACACATCCAGAATTGTCTATCCGAAACTGACTTCAGGCAATGACAGTGATTGTGAAAAGGAATTATAAGCAGCAATTACAATTAATTTCAGACAGCTTTATTTTAGTTTTCATTGTGATATAATTGTACGTTATAGCTAAGTTTATAGTCCTTAATTCTAATTTTTTTAGAGTGACCAATCACAAAGGAAAGCTCTCAGAAATAATGCTTTCGACTTTTGTGTGACCCGAGGACAAAAAAAGTATACATTAGCTTTGCATTGAGAAGGACTTGCCATTGGGCCCGTTTTTCAATTTTCGGTTGAAGACAACAGTACTCATTAGGAATAATACTCTTCCAACTGAAAGCTCTGAACGAACCACAAGCTTGAAACAAACTTTGGTTTTCCCTTCACAAATTGATGAACCATGAAAAATTTGCTTCTTTGCTTTGTGATTGGCCACAAGGAGTTTATGTTATGAGATCTATTTAATTTTCTATTTACCAACCTCTACTTAAACTGTAATTACTGTCTAGAAATTATATAAGAATATGACACTTGGGTATCGAAAAAATATGTTTTACTACTAGTTATAGAAATGCTACATGCGATATTGCGATGCAGACACACAGATAAGAAATATGTATTACAGCATGCCAATTTAAATAACTTCTTACATTTAGAATAATACATTATTTAACACAAAATGTCAGATGCAGAGACTTGTCATAGTTTGTATTCTGTCTTGAAATATTGTATCACTTTTAATCACAAAAATTTTATTATCTAGAGGAAAGTTACAGAATTTTGTTTAGCCATTACGTTACGAAATCATGAGTTTAATCAAGAATTTGAGAGTAAAATAAAGTTTTAGTTCTGACATCTTTTTCATTGGTAGCACAGTTTTAAATTGACTGTGGTTGTGCTTGTATTATGTATCTGTGGGAACTTTTGTGATCATAACTAACAGCTGAATCTTTATGCTCCAAAACACTTTGACTATATGTCGGTCCACCCCTACAATCTTATTTGTTTTGTCAATCTTCCATTACACATCCAGAGACTTTGAGAAGCACGTGACTACCTTATTACATCACTTAACAGCTCTTCTAGCTTTCGAGTGTGTTGAAAACGGAAAGGTATTTTATTTACTAACAGCTGGCCGTATTAACGTGACTTATTAACGTGACTCGATAGCGCATGAGCGTAAAATACGTGCAAGACGCAGTTTATGATCAGTCTCGCGTATGTTTAAGGAGACTGAAAGACTACCAACCATTTATTACACCGCCAACTGAGTAACTGTTAGATTCAGGACGTTCAGTGTTGACGGATCGCTTTCATGTGATTATGTTTTTGAAAATAACATTTTGGTGAAAATAAGGAGTGGCGAGATTGTAGCCATACACAAGGTGGAATCAGTTCTCTTAAAATAATAAAGTACGAGTAATGTGTTACTTCAATAAAGGGAGTGTAAATTCATCCATTATGAACAAATACATTTCGAATGAGGGATACTTTATTTATCAGAGATTATTTTAAGTAACTTTCAAGCCTTTGCTTTCACGTTGCAGATTGCGGCTCAGCGATGTTATACAATATCTACTAAGGCCATGGTCTTGGTCACGTGGAAGAAAATCGCTTGGCATTGTAGCATTGACGAGGCGAAATTTCTGATCCTAGCGTTGCAGTCGAATGGAAGTAGTAAAAATCTAGAGGAGTGGCGTTAAGTTGAACCGAAATGAATAAAAGATATGATATTAATGTAGATAATGAGAACAGCAGTGTAAATATTGTGAGAAAAAGGATATTAACTCGTTAATACGAATGGAAAGATTGTGATAAGCAGTTATTAAGTAAGTAGGACTTGATTAACAGCAGGCTGAAGTTAACAACAGCGTGTGAATAACAATAAACGTAATTCTCGTGTAAGGTGTTTCAGGTAATTTTCGCGAATTTCAGGGTGAGTGATTCAGAATGACACTAAACCGAGTGAAAATGATACTATAACATTAGTGATGCGTGTGAGAGTGAACTGGGAATGTTTATTGTATAAACATTGCTATGTACAGGGTGAATCGCCTAAAACTTACACCGCAAATATTGCGGAAATGGAAACTGCTATTGATGTGCGCTTTTCACAGAACGGATTAGCAGTCAAGGGAGTGTTCTGTTAGGCAATCAAATGATTTAATAATACTTCAAAAGTATAATTTTGTGCAAAAATACACTTTTTTAAATGGAGCAATGGCTGGTGACATTAACAAACTAAAATTAGCGTAAATTAGAATGTCAGCAGTGTTTTTGCAGGATTATAGTGCGAGTCCTTTACAGGATATCGTATTTCGAAAGATTCCATACGAACGCTTGTAGACTACCTGCCTGAGCACACACTAAAGATCAACACACGGGCGTACACAGTTATGTGGATTCTCATCAATAACGAGACAATTGACTACCACATACTGTGTTCAAAGTGGCCACCGGCTGCAGCAATACACGCCTCCAGTATGGTTGGGAATGAACGCTGCACAAATACTAGCATTTCAGCGGAGATGTCTGAGCAAGCTGTAGTACATCGTAGCATATCATCGGGTGTAGATGGTACGTCCTCGTAGATAGGTCTTTCAGCTTTCCTCACAGAAAAAAGTCTACAGGCGTCAAATACAGGGAACGGGCAGACCAAGGTGCGGGTCCTCTACGTCCTATCCAATGATTTGGAAGCAATCCGGTGAAGACATGCTGTAGTATTCCGTGCGCTATGGGCTGGACAGCCTTCTTGTTGGTACCACAGGCACCGCCTAGTCAGCAGAGGAACTTGTAGCATCCGTGGAAGATGGTCTGTTAGGAGACTGCGATACTTGTACGAGTTCAGTGATCCGTCTATAAGCTGATAATTCACTACCCCACACCACACGTTTGCACTCCATGGACGCCAACGTTCTACCTGACGAAGCCAACGGAGTTCTTAGCAGACCAATAGTGCATGTTTGATTGGTTTACCTTACCATGATTGGTAAATGTGGCGTCATTACTGAACAAGATGCGTGATACATCTGGAGTATCTTGTCTTACTGTTCATGTACAGAAGTTAACACGACTCTCATAATCGTTTCATGAGGCTCCTGATGGAGAGATAGTGATAAGGATGGAACCTATGTCGATGGAGTATGCGTAGGGCACTTGCCAGATTCATGCCACTTCCATGTGTGACTGTGTGGAAGCTAAAGTGCGGATCAACTGCAACAGCAACAAGAACATTAATGGCCATCTTCTGTCGTCACCTCTTTGCTTTTCTGTTACGTTGTCTGGGTATCTACCACTTTCACGTAACTGGTTGAAGATTG
The DNA here is from genome assembly GCF_023864345.2 of Schistocerca serialis cubense. Classification (NCBI taxonomy): domain Eukaryota; kingdom Metazoa; phylum Arthropoda; class Insecta; order Orthoptera; family Acrididae; genus Schistocerca; species Schistocerca serialis. Next base: position 496,343,513 of record NC_064638.1, read on the forward strand.
AAGCGTTTGATAAATAACTGTCGAGATGGTTGACGTCTATTGCGATATCTTTCGGCACACAACGTAGAAGAACGAACTGCATTCTCCCTACACTCTCTATACAATATGAGCATATCGACTTTTTCTGCATTGGAAATCCCAGCGTCCATTCACGACCTACTACTAGGATCCTCACACACTAAGAATTCGCAGTGCACTCAGGAAACACGCAAGCATACTTAAGCTTCACAACATCGTATCTAGCATCCACACAGGTTGAATGGCACGAATAGTGTCGGTGTAGAGACTTTTCAAAATACGATATCTCGTAAACGACTCGCACTACAATCCTGCAACAAACACCACTGACACTCTATTTTACCCTACGTTTAGTTTCTTAATGTTAATATTCATTGTTCCTTTTTTTAAAAGAAGTTGTGCACAGGAAATATACTTTCTAAGTGTCATTGTAATCTGTTGATTAGCTAAAATTGCGAGCCTCTGTCAGCCAGTTTGTTCTGTAAAAGCCGCATATCAGCAGGACTTCCCATTTCCGCAATATGTGAATTGCAAGTTTTAGATGATTCACCCTGTACAGCTATTTTTCTTGTTCTGAATTACTGAATACAGATTATATAGGCTATCTGAAATGACATGGAAGAAAAACTATTTTTAACGCGAAACAGGGTGCGTACTAGGCCTGCGGTCACAGCTCTTAACCTTCCCATGTTTACCTCTATCTGAATTCGTCCCTCCGAACTAAATAATTATGATTGTCTTTAATTTAATTTGCTACTGATAGCGTCCATGAAACACCGATCGAAGTGTGGTGGAAGATTACAAAGTGTCTATTAAAGTGTTGCCGTGACGGTTTAATGACACGCGTCCCACACACTGCTCGAGTGCGTACAACATATGGAATGACTAGGCAGTTCCTTGCGCTGGTTAAATGCTGTGCTGGAGTGACGTCACAGCTGTTCTTGTTAACGTGCACTGTGGAGTGATCGGAACTGACTGTCCTGGCCATTAGAAGGCCGAACAACCCCTTGTGCCATAGTTATATCCTTGAAATGTTTTTTAAGAGGGAAAAAAGTAAGAAAAAGTGAATTCTTCAGTATAATTACCTCACAAGGTACAGAACACCGCTTGGAATTCATGTCACACGGAAGCAATGGAATGTAACACAAACATGTTGAGCGCACCAGATAAAATACTAGTGAAAGCACAGTGGTCGCTTTGGAGCGTTGTAGATAATGTAGAATCAAGGCATGAAAGTGACGTGATGTGTATGTGCCAGTTGATTGGATGGTATCAGCGCAGAAAAAGGAATCTACGTGAAGATGTGATAGGATGGAATGAGCTATTTTGTTTGGACGTTACCCGATCTGATGGCGTATCAATGCGTGCTGTCCAAATTGTCTATTACGAACTGTTTACCACTCGCAGTCATGTAACGCTGCGCAAGTAGAGTGGTTGTAAAAAGACCTTAACGGGCGTGAACCGGAGATCACGACTTGTCAATGATAATCGGTTTCAAACCCAACAGAATCGCTTCTGTCAGTGAATAAAGGCCCACCTCAATCAATTTCTGAGCGAACATTCCGAAGTGAACTGCATGCAGTGAGCGTCTGGAGTCAGTATCTGCAACAAGGCAGTTGCTATGAAAAACACAGAAAGCTGGGTGTCTTCAATTGGCCAAAGAACACAGAAACTGTAGAGTAGCTGACAGTCGCGACTTCGTCTGTTTCCACACTCTGCTAGGTGTCGAGTGCATTGTCGGCCCATTGACGCGTTTGACTGGTACTATTTGGTGGTCGTAGGTCACGCTGCAGGTGGTTCTATGGGGCTTTTGGGCAGTCATAACTTCGGCTCACTCACTCATGAACCAGGAAGTTTGTTCCTCTTTTTTCTTTATGAAGAGTAAGCTATGGACATTGCCTGGCTGACAAGAGCCGCGTTCACAAGGCTCACGCATTTGTTCCTGCTATGATGAACACTCAGGTAACTAGTCATCCCTCCACTGGCTCAGTGAATCCTTCGAGCTTAAACTCACGGAAAAAGTGACAATCATCACTGACACAGCTCCATAGCTCTGAACGATATAATCAGCAGTGAGCTGAAACTTGCGGATTGTATACCTCTACCCATTGAGGACATTTTCTAGGCCAGAGGCCGTGTTACGCGGTATTGAGGTATCTCGTGGTTTGGCTAACTTTTTCTTTTGTCCCGTGAACTAAGTTGTCGTGAAATACACTCCACAGTTTGTGTGTCGGTGTGGTTTCCCAGCTACGGCAGAGCGTTTGGCTGGCTGTCTGGCTAGCGGCGCGCGGCGGTACTCACGTTGTTGAGCTTGAGCTTGGTCTTGATCTTGTCCTGCTTGTAGTGGCCGGACAGCTGGTAGAGGACGGCGCGGCTCCTGCGGCGGCCGTAGTTGGCGGGCGGCGCCTCGGGGTCGGCGTTGCCGTTCGCGTCTGCGCAGAACAGGCCCGCGCTCAGATTCAAAACTGGCCACAGGCACAAGTCCACACACAATGAGACGGAGCGTCTACGTTCCACACTCTACAAACTAGCATTATCATCTAGGATAGCAGCAACGGCGCCTTCATGGAACACACTCGCCACTGTCATTACATATACGTCATTTACCAAATTATCTCGCGGGAAACGTTAGATTTTCGTTATGGAATCAATAGTAGCCTACCACACTTATAACTTTTATCTTTCTGCTGATGTACCAGCGTCACGTAACTAATGCATCTGTGCCAAGTAGCTACGGGATATTCCACCAACACGCAACGGCATGGAGGTGGAGTAGATTATTGGCCTCGATAGGGGCAGAGCAAAGAACACTGAGCTGCGTGGCCGCAGATGCCGCCGGGAGGAGCGAACCCGTTGGTTTCTCGGCAGCGGTCTATAAACGCACCACGCGGCCCGGAAACCAGTCCACATGCTTCATACACTACTGGCCATTAAAATTTCTGCAACACGAAGATGAAGTGCTACAGACGCGAAATTTAACCGGCAGGAAGAAGATGCTGTGATATACAAATGATTAGCTTTTCAGAGCATTCACACAAGGCTGGCACAGGTGACGACAGCTACAACGTGCTGACATGAGGAAAGTTTCCAACCGATTTCTCATACACAAACAGCAGTTGACCGGCGTTGCCTGGTGAAACGTTGTTGTGATGCCTCGCGTAAGGAGGACAAATGCGTACCATCACGTTTCCGACTTTGATTAAGGTCGGATTGTAGCCTATCGCTATTGCGGTTTATCGTATCATGATATTGCAGCTCGCGTTGGTCGAGATCCAATGACTGTTAGCAGAATATGGAATCGATGGGTTCAGGAGGGTAATACGGAACGCGGTGCTGGATCCCAACGGCCTCGTATCACTAGCAGTCGAGATGACAGGCGTCTTATCCGCATGGATGTAACGCAACGTGAAGCCACGTCTCGATCCCTGAGTCAACAGATGGGGACGTTTGCAAGACAGCAACCATCTTCACGAACACTTCGACGACGTTTGCGGCAGCATGGACTATCAGCTCGGAGACCATGGCTGCGGTTACCCTTGACGCTGTATCACAGACAGGAGCGCCTGCGATGGTGTACTCAACGACGAACATGGGTGCATGAATGGCCAAACGTCACTTTTTCGGATGAATCCAGGTTCTGTTTACAGCATCATGATGATCACATCCGTGTTTCGCGATATCGCGGTGAACGCACATTGGAAGCGTGTATTCGTTATCGCCACACTGGCGTATTACCCGACGTGATGGTATGGAGTGCCATTGGTTACACGTCTCGGTCACCTCTTGTTCGCATTGACGGCACTTTGAACAGTGGACGTTACATTTCAGAGGTGTTACGAGCCATGGCTCTACCCTTCATTCGATCCCATCAAAACCCTACATATCAGCAGGATAATGCACGACCGCATGTTGCAGGTCCTGTACGTGCCTTTCTGGATACAGAAAATGTTCGACTGCTGCCCTGGCCAGTACATTCTCCAGATTTCTCACTAACTGAAGTCGTCTGGTCAATGGTGGCCGATCAACTGGCTCGTCACAATACGCCAGTCACTTCTCTTGATGAACTGTGGTATCTTGTTGAAGCTGCATGGGCAGCTGTACCTGTACACGCCATCCAAGCTCTGTTTGACGCAATGCCCAGCCGTATCAAGGCCGTTATTACGGCAAGAAGTATTGATTTCTCAGGATCTATACAGCCAAATTGCATGAAAATGTAATCACATGTCAGTTGCAGTATAATATGTTTGTCCAACGAATAGCCGTTTATCATCTGCATTTCTTCTTTGTTGTAGCAATTTTAATGGCCATTAGTGTATGAAGTACTCCAATAAGAGTACGCTTATCTCCCGTAGGGTTGGATTTCAGTTCGGATGCAGCTGGAACTGTTTTGTACTTGTATACTGCTTACGATGCACTTGGTATCTATTCTGGAATTTTCCGCGCGGGGTAGGCGTGCGGTCTTGGGCCTCTTGTCACGGTCGCAGGTTCGAGTCCTCCCTCGGGCATGGATGTGTGTCGTCTTTAGCGTAAGTTACTTTTATATTAAGTAGTGTGTAATCTTAGGACCGATGACCTCTGCAGTTTGGTCCCATAAGATCTACCACAAAATTTTCTGGAATTTATCTGTTTGCAACTTCCAGGATGAAGTCGCCCTTCGCCAACTCCAGGCTTGTGTCGTTTAGGTATGAATGTGTTCTGCACCAGTATGAACTTTACGCCGAGCGCCTCGTAGCTGGATTCGAGTATAGTGTTCGTTACGAACAACTTCATTTTCTCTTCTCTCAGTATTGCTTTCAATTTTTCCAATACCTATTTATATATTTTTTGCCTTTCTTTTGTCGTCGTTGTTACTGATTTGTCATTTATTCTCCTTGAAAGCATCCTAAATTTAGTATTCCAATTCTAAAAATGTTTCTCTCTGTTTTTTCTATTCTTTGAGGCTTTTCTCCTACTTAATCATTTTTGTAACCCATACTGTCGGTAAGTACTTTCTCCAGTAATACTGGTATCTTTCTTCAGCGTTTTCAGATACATTCGGCAGATATGACCGGAGAAAATTAACCTTCGCTTTGTCACTACTTTTGATATTTCCTGTATATTTTACGGCAATTTTTCACATTACACATTACTCAACCATATGTAATTTGTATTGCACCTATTAATTTTCTAATAGTCCGTTTTTTAGATGCCTCTAGATTTTTCAGCTCATACTTCAGCATTCACATGCATATAAACATTCTGCTGTTACCACTGTGGTATAGTATTCTACTTATGTTTATGCAGATATGCATTTCTTGTAGTACATATCTATAATTAAACTGTATTATCTTTGATTTTATTAACTCTTATATCAGTTGCGAATTTTTAGTTGATTTTTCTGTATGCTTTACTTCATTTATTTATATTTCATATTTCTTCGCTGTTGCTTACGAGGTACAGACCTATTCTCAACTGATCTCTCTCATGTATTACAGCCAGGCTGTCGACCTGCTGCCTGTCAACAGCATAGGACACATTTGGACAAGCTTTCTTAATAAGTTTAGTTTAACTGAGGCCAATGGTGATGTTAGAATCCAGTTCGATAGCGTAGCTGTGTACATGAATGAGCCCTTGAAAACTGGACGGCAACCCCGAAACTAGAGGCGGAAAAAATAAAAGAAATATAAATAAATGAAATATAAATAAAATGTGTCTATGGGACTTCTGTTTCCAAGACTAATACATTTTCCGCTACGAACCTACAAGTAAAATTGTGTATCGAAAATACTGGAGAAGATCACGTGAAATATTAGACTTTAACGGTGTCGTAACCAAAATTATGCTCAGCGGAAAGCAAGTTATGGATAAAGAATTAAAATCGCACTAATATCATTTAGATTTGATAAGTTTTCTTACCCGCTGATCGACAAGGAGACGTCTATCGTATCAGAATTAATATCGTTGTGTAGTCACATCATGCTTTAGAACAAGTAACATTTCTATTCAGAATTCAGTCGGTCCGAGGTCTTGATAAAAGAAGTATTATTTTTTTGGCAGGACGTCTTTGGAAAGGGCTGGAAAGCGACCATATTCTGTTGTAACTGGTTCTTTCATTTATTTATCTTTAATTTACAATTACTGTATCATGTTGGACAGAAATATGGACACTGACGCAGAAAATGAAAGGAAAGCTTCACGAACTCGAAATTGTGTGTTCTGGGGAAGGAGTTTCAAGAATACAGAACCGGTCTGGGAAAGGAATGAGCGGTGAAAATAGATTCAGTATTTGTACAGTGAATAGAAAGGAAACAACTAGAATGGCATTGTCACGTAAGACCTACAGATGGAAAAATACATCTCGGAAAGTGTGGATATGGGACTTGGAGACGTCCAGGAAGGCGGATGACAGGTAGACCTTGGAAGCACTGGAATGTATGAATTACAGAGGCTAAGCAGAAAAGATTGCCGTCAGAAGACACTTGGGTTATGGCGTGCAGATTGGGTAGTCGTGGACGGCCAAAGACACTGTAAAACAACCGCCTCCTCTCCCCTCCCCGCTCAAAAAGAAAAAAAGTATAAACAGGCTACACACTTAATTCATCCCTTAATTCATACCTTGCAATATATTTAAAAAAATGAAGTGCCGTGTTTGGAGTCCAACTTAGACTGCAGAGCCCCATCCGACCATCTGAGAATGGGCTGGGTAGGTAAGGACTTATCACCCCTAACAACAAGATGCCAACGGGGTACCATAAGCGCCTTGATTCGGGACAACACGTCGTTGCCAAAGTCAACTTTAGTGAACAAAATCGTGTGGATTAGAGGGATCACATGCGACTATCGACGATTGTAGCGGAGGCTAGGTGAGTCACACCGCAACAGTTCCTCACGTAGTCAATGTTGGAGAGCGACCAGCAAATAGTCATTCCATCGAAAATGCCTCCTATGTGTGAGATGCCAAAATCTGACATTCGTTCCTCTTAATGGTTGAGATGTGATACTGTAGTAGGATATTGCAAATTATATGGACGGGTAATCGGCGAGGAATGGAGCCAGAAGAATAGTGACAAGAATCTGGGGCGTGTTAAGACATCAAGGAAGAGCTCCCATGAGTGGTAGTAAAAGTAGATGTAGGGGATAAAAACTGCAAAGGAAGACAATAATGGAGAATTCAGGATGCTTTTGAATGAAGAGATTTGTCGCAGGAGAGGAATTCGTGGGACGCTGCGTCAAAATACTCCCACTCTAAAGACTGATGATAAAGGAAAACGATAACAGACAGCCACGGATTTAGAAAAACAAAACAGTGTAGATATGAAGTCTGCAGAGGCTCGGTCGGGAGAAGCTTGCAGAAGTTCGTTGACTGTCAGCAAGTGGCACTCACACACGACAGTTCAGACTCCTGGCAGCAAGTTCTTGCTGCCGACAGAAAGTGACAGAACGTCACAGTCTGCAGGAGTCCTTCACACACGAAATTCTACTAGATACAGTTCCGGCAGCCACATCACCAAGTATTTGCGAAGCTCTAGTTCACACTGTGACAGCCGGGTTAGCAGAAAGAAGGAAGATTGGGAACCCGAAGACAATATACTTACACTATGATGGACTTGAGAAAGAGTTCGGCAAACGCTTCAGCAAGAAAGATGTTGATTCTGTGATCTCAGGCAGCATTTATAAGCTTTACATCAGAAGCAGCACCGACGTCAGTCAGTGGACGTATTTTCTCACTCAGAGCGCAGATGGCTCTGGAGGAAGAAAGGCAGGTAATTGTTTAATGTCCTGTCGATTCCGATGACATTAGAGGCAAGGCACAAGCTCGATCTTGGAAAGAATGGGGAAGGAATCGGCTGTAAACTTTTAAAACACACTTGCCTTAACCGATTTAGAGAAACCGTAGGAAAACTAAATCTGGATGGAATTGCAGACATCTGATCAGACCACCTTATTGTATGACTTGGTTTCGTCACGAATGTCAACAGGAACTGTTATTGCTCAGTCCAACAGTGAAATACACTCTAAAAAATGAGAACTACCACGATGAAATTATTCGAATGCGACAGAAATCGGTAGATGTGATGCTCATATACAGACAAACAAATGATTACAATTTCAGAACAATTGGATGATTTATTCAAGAGAAAGAGCTTGACTAATTGGGCAAGCCCATAATGCGTTGGTCCACCTGTGGCCATTTTGCAAGGTGTTATTCGGCTTGGCATTAATTGATAGTATTCTGCATTCCAATTTCTGCCAATTCATCCCTACGTCGACGATATTTTACGCTTCGTTTTGTTGCCCTTCGTGGAAAGCCATCCTGGCTTATATTTCAGCAAAGTAATACCTGTCCCCACACGCTGAGAGTTTCTACTGCTTGCCTTGGCGAGTGTCAAATTCTACCTTCGCCAGCAAGGTTTCCGCATTTCTCCACACCTGCGAACGTTTGCGCTATTATGGAAAGGGTCTACCAACCATTTCCGGATTCTGACGATCTAACGAGCCAATTGGACAGAATTTGGCACGATATCCCGTAGGAGTACATCCAACAACTCTGTCAAAACAATCCCCAGTGGAATAACATCTTGCAAGATGCCCAGATGTGGACCAATGCATTATTGGCTTGCTCAATTGGTCAAGCCCTTTCTCTTGAATAAATCATCCAGTTTTTTCTGAAATTGTAATCATTTCTTTTCATGATCATGTTCATCTCATCTACCGATATCCGTCCCATTCGGCTAATTCCTTCATGATGTGTATTTTTTTCCCTTAGAGTGTATATTGTAAACAGTAATGTTACTGTAACACCCCGTTGGGATATTCCAAAAATTACTTTTACATCTGTCGATTTCATCCCATGAAGAATAACGTACTGACTTCTGTATCTTAGAATCCAGCATCCTTCTTCTATGGTGCTCTAAATTTCAAGGATCAACAGAGCGAGTAATACTTTAAAAGATGGGGAAGGGAATCCTCCATGCCGTTGACTTGACGCGGCGAGGTCATGTAAATGTTAGCCTACATGGAGAACGTAAATTAGGTTGGACGAACGGCACTTTGGAATCAACTCCTCCAGATTTTGAGTCCTTTGTCTCAGCGCCTGCATTTCGAGTTCCAGCAGCTCTGAGCTAATTACAGAGTAGCTGGTTAGTTTCGCTACGAATAAGAACAGGACACTGCTCTGAAAATATTAGAGAGACCACCACCATTATTCAGTAATGATAAACAGAATGGATGTAAAAGTTGAATAAGGAGGGTCGCAAAATGAACCGTATTATTTTCACCGACGACCACAGCTGTGGTTGCGAATCTTTGACTCTGTTTTCAACGAATAATAAATAAAAAGTGACCTGTAAACGTGAATGAACAGGGAGCAGAACTGTAACGCATTAATTTGGTTCAGTAAGTTATCGTGTTTCACTAAACGTTTATATAGTGCATACACCTCATAAGGTATTGCATTTAGCCTATCAGACGTCGATCAGTAGTGAAAACTCATACAGGTGAAAGTGTATCACTTGAAGGTGTGCCAGAATAGCGGCAGAAGCGGTCGAGCAAACATTGGTCCCGAATACCTGTTTACGATCCGCTGCTTACTTCGATATGATTGTCCCAGTTATTACGAATAATCCGCTGGATTTCTGTCGTTCTCATATCAAAATTGAACTGTACAACACTTCCGTTGACGCGGATGAAGAATTACAGAGCGAATTGTGGACTCTTGTCTTTGTTTATGCGATGATATGGGAGTGTTTTAAAGAATCTGTGTTTCAGTGCAGGGACACGCCTAAGTGAGAGATTAGCAGTCAACCGGATTGATAGATCCATTGAAGAAGTTTTAAAAGGATGATGAAAAATGCCTCGTGACTGCTCTTCAAAGCAGAAAATCAAAACGTCTTATCAGTTTATTTACACATAACAGTTTCTCAGGCCGGCCGCGGTGGTCTAGCGGTTCTAGGCGCTCAGTCCGGAGCCGCGCGACTGCTGCGGTCGCAGGTTCGAATCCTGCCTCGGGCATGGATGTGTGTTAGGTTAGTTAGGTTTAAGTAGTTCTAAGTTCTAGGGGACTGATGACCATAGATGTTAAGTCCCATAGTGCTCAGAGCCATTTGAACAATTTTTTGAACAGTTTCTCAAAGAATTTATTCAAAGACAAAGAATTTGTAAAAGGGAGGGTACAGTAGAAGGTATTCGTTAAATAGCCGGAAGTCAAATTCAAGGAATGAAGAGAACAGTGGCGACGTGGGCTCCAGAAAAGCTGGTAATGGAAGCAGAAATTACGTGAATCGAACCTGTTAAAATTTTATCTGTTTCTATATCTTATTATGCTATACAATGCCTCGTTCCTGACACTGCTTCTTCCATTATCCACAATGATGGGGAACGTAATACACCATAGGTTTTGGTTTCCGTGTGATATTCAGTATCCCACATTTCAGAGTAATTGGTCCTCACACGTTCGTTTAGCACAACTGATATTCGTTCGTTTTAAGCTGCTGAAATGTCTCTAATTGTTAGCTCCTATCGCGGCAATGACAACATAGACACTTATAAGCAAAAAACAGAGCCCAGTATCTACGATGAGTAATGTTACAAATCTCTGACTAGAACTCAGACATTAACGCCTAATCAGTTTCTTCGCCTACACTCTTCAGATAAACACCTCCTACACTAGCAGATAGAAAGTTATTCTATCCACGTCAGCAAATATTGTAATGGGAGACAATTTGCTTGTGGGAAAGTTTAATTGTAAGGAAGGAAGCACTATATATTTACATTACTATTTTAAGAACTGAGCTTTGTTTAGCGATAGTTTTCGTTAATTTATGATATTAGTGGCAATCGATATTTTCGGTGTTCTATGAAGACACAGTTTGCTATATATACTACAACCAAAAAGTTTCAATTATCCACAAAATACTGTGTTATTTTATGGTTAATCGATACGTGCTCTTTCTTTCGACTGAAGAAATAGGAACACTTAATGTGATTTTAATGAGATTCTGACATATTACCTAATATTGACGAAAATTTCAATTTTAATTCATTAACTTCTGCATGCATCATTGCAGATCGTGACAAAGTGGAGCGAAAGTTATAATCTAAGTTTTAGTGAAAGGTTTATCTGCATTTTCATGAAGAAATTTACATTTATTTTATCAAACAATTGGCGTTAGGCAAAACACGCACGTTACGCACAACTTTAATGTTTTACACAATTTCTGTAAAGTGAAAATCTTTACTGCATACTTTTCCGAGTCGTGTAAAGAGCGTTCTCGGACAGCTCATAAAATGTGTAGCACTTTTCGCATTTCATAAAATGCTTACTATGACTTCTGCTCTCATCGTGAATGTGTGAGTCACTAACAAAGATTAATAAACCTATTGAAGATCTGCACACCAAATATAAGAACGTATCAGTTGTGTGGCATGATTTCAGGTCGTTATTATAAACAGAAGACCTTGGTGTTAATTATTTACTAAACCACCATCCAACCAAAAAAGTAGAAGAAGGATTTTCATCTGCAAAATTATCAATACTTTTTGGAGGCAACGTTCACGTACCCTGCATCGGCTGATTTTTCTGTACTCATTGAATTTATAGGTGATTTTCCACTGGGCGTGGAAAATCAAAAAACGTACAGATGTTTCTACATGTCTTTGGCAGGAGAGCAGCCTCTTTGCACACTAAATTGTCCTTCAGCTTGGACCAAAATATTTGCAAAGAGTTATTCGTGTTTATCTGAAACGTATTTTTAAATATTTTAGATAGAGGCTCTCTGTCTCATAATTTTTCATCATCAGTTGCCATGTTTTGAGCAGAACTGTATACACATGACTTCATGTGCAAATTGCAGACCTACACATTTTATGATTACATATCTTCATGATATATAAATTAATAGCTGACCAATCGAAAGGAAATATACAAACAGTAGGAAGTACAAGAAATAAGGGACCGTGCGACAATAATAAACGACCGAGCGAACTACAAGGATTTTTCACTGAAGTGCACTGATGAGCCAAAACATGATGACCACATGCTTAATGGCTTGCTTGTCCATGTTTAGAACTGAGTATATCGCTGATTTTGCGTAACAGGGACCCGACAGTGTGTTGGTAGATTTCTGAAAGAATGTGCCATTAAATGTGTACACACGTGTCATGTAATTCGCGTAAATAACGGGCTGCTGATTTGCGTAAGGGATGGTGTTGCCCGATATCGACGCAGATGTGTTCCATCAGGCGAATTTGGTCGCCTCGACATCAACATGAGTTTACTCTGCTCCTCAAACCACTACAGCAGGCTCTGGATCAGAGACACGGATAATTATACTGCTGAAAGTTGACGTCGCCGTCGGGGGTAACGTCAAGCTCGAAGGGATGCTGTCAGCATGTCTTCGATTACTACCACAGGTCCCATGCAACCGCAGAAGAGTGTCTCCCTTTGCATAACACTCTTACCACCAGCCTGCGTCCGTGGCGCGCTACACGTTTCGAGCCGTCGTTCACCTCACTGATGGCGTTTGTGGAGACGACTATCGACCTTGTGAGCAAAAATGTGATTCACCCGATGAGCCGATATGTTTACATCGATCGATGTTCGAATCCTATTCGTTTCGTGCCCACAGCAATTGTTACTGACGATGTCACACGGTCCAAATGTGAACATGTAAGGATGGTCTACTGTGGAGCTCCGTGTTCAACGACGTACGATGAACGGTGTGCTCCGAAACACTTGGGCCCGCACCAGAACTGTGCTCTTTTGGCAGAGATGCCACAGATCACCATCCATCCTACTTTACAGAGCAGACAAGCTTACTAACCCCACATTTTGTAACGAGTTGTGGACATCTTGCCATTTAACGACTATTGGTACGTCCGCTGTCCTTCTACCTCTTTCCGCATACGCTCACGACAGTAGCACGTGTTCATTTGACCAACTCTGCTGTCTTCCAGACAGGCTGGTAATAACAATCATCACTTTGTCAGTGGCTCATCTCAATGGATGTTCGCATGCAGCCCCCATTTTCGCTAGGGTGATTCCTCGTCCGTGTCCGCTCTGCTTACACACTTCTGTTACCGCGTCGTGTGCCCGCAACGCCACCAGGCGCCGTCCAGCTTCGTGGTGCGCAGTGGTCATAATGTTTTGGCTGATCAGTGTAAGAACGACACATAGTACAAAGGTAACAGTATTGTATCATGCACTGAAAATTAATAGATACACAATTCGATTCTGGAAACGGGGCAAAAATCTAAGTATGAAAAAAAAAAAAAAACCAAAATACTTTAGTCAGTCAATCTTCAAGTTTCATGTACGTTAACCTTCTACCTTCATTCATTCGATACGTATGGAAAAGACCCAAAGATGAATTATTTTCTGTTACAGTAATTCAGTCAAAAGTTTTCACTCAGGACCATTGTCCAGAGGCAGTACTGCTCAAGCAGGTGACTAGCAGAGGAGAGCGATTCAATTGTCTGTTCTCGCGGGAGGGTTTCCTGGAGAAAGATTTGGGTACTGTACGGCAGTGTGCAGTGGCGCAGGTGCCTGGCGAATACACGCTGCTCGTTGTTCAGGAACCATTTGGCATCCTATGTGACAAGCTCCAGTTGCACGAGCAATAGCATCCTGTTTGATCGGCCTCTTGACTTTGGACAATTCGGTAATGTTCTAGCACAGACGCGCTGTTTGTCGAATGGCAGCCGTATTAGGACCCAATGTGTGACGAATATCTTTTTCATAAGATGCTTGCTTCCTCGTACCGAAGAGCCCTACCTCGCGTGTGGGATTTATTTTGGTACTCCTATTTCATTTTGCACGACGTCCTGACGCAATGGCGCAAATAATTCTATCCATTGTCCTCCTCTACTTTGGAAACCGTGATACGAAGTCAGTGTGATGACTTGGCGTTCAAATGCGTATCAGTTCTGGGGAAAAGTCGTCACGCACAAGCTTAGAGAGAAATTTGTACCTCATCAATAGGTATTTCTAACTAGAGTATGAACATCTGGTGCCGTCCATTTCGAGGAACTGTAAAGGACCTTTAGAAACCACGTTAAGATTGTACAATATGTGTCTGAAACGAAAAGTTATCGATCAGTCTGCATTAGTGGTATTAGCGAGCGGCAGTAGGACGTGTGCGCCTAATGTGAAAAATATTCAAATATGCTCAGCGATCCGTGGAATGGCACATGTTGAGAGCCGGCCGCGGTGACCGAGCGGTTCTAGGCTCTTCAGTCTGGAACCGCGCGACTGCTACTGTCGCAGGTTCGACTCTGCCTCTGGCATGGATTTGTGTGATGTCCGTAGGTCAGTTAGGTTTAAATAGTTCTAAGTTATAGAGGAGTGATGAACTCAGATGTTAAGTCTCATAGCGCTCAGAACCATTTGAACATGTTGAGAAATTCTGGGAGAGATCGGAAAACAAACATATAGACCTCCGGAGAGGCTGTAAAAGTAAACGTGATTAAGACTATATCGAGGGTCAGGTGGAAATAGGCGGGACACGTAACGAGGTGAATGAAAGATAGATGGACCAAGTAAGTTCGTTCCTGAACTCCGGGAGATAAAAAAAGACATGAAGGATGACCTAATGGAAGGTCGATGGGTGGCATTAAGAACACGAACGTACAATATTGATACGTATATCTGTAGAGCGCACAATATAGAGGAGATAATTATACACCTGTGAATGTCAAGCCTCTGACAACGATGAAACATAGGAATGACATTACAATCACTATCAGGTCTTAGAGTAATAGCGAAAGTATTTTGTGAACATCTGATTCGTACCCCCAGAAGCTTCTGCAGATGAGGAAATAGAAGAGGAGACATCTGAAAAGGGGACCAACTGCATACAAAAATGGTTCAAAAGGCTCTGAGCACTATGGGACTTAACTTCTGAGGTCATCAGTCCCCTAGAACTTAGAACTACTTAAACCTAACTAACCTAAGGTCATCACACACATCCATGCCCAAGGCAGGATTCGAACCTGCGACCGTAGCGGTCGCGCGGTTCCAGACTGTAGCGCCTCGAACCGCTCGCCAACCCCGGCCGGCAACTGCATACATGCCAAAGTTCCACGCTCTCAATGGAATCTATTGATTACGCTGAGTGCTGACCAGTGTGTGTCATCTTGAGAATTTCAGTTATCATGAGAATGTGATAGACTGGAAAAGAATCTCGAAAGATATAGGTTGATCAGCATTCTATCTCCATAACACGAGCATTAGCTCAGGTATGAAAAATATGGGGAAGGTAATTGGCTGTGTCCCATTCTTCGAGGGATTTATCTTGGGGGGAGGACTGGAACAGTGTGCACTCATGCTGAGGAGGTACTTGACCGAGCAGTAGCGGCTCCAGGTCACGAAATCTGACAACTACCTGGAGAGCGTTGTGCTGACTCCACATCTCTTCATACCGCTTCGAATGACACCATGGGCGGAGGATGACACGGCTGTCGGTTGATACCGATGGGTCCGCCATGGCCTGTGAACGGAGATTCGGAGATTACGTTTGGAAGATATAAATCAGAATGGCTAGCCTTAGATTTGGGCCCCGAATATCCAGACCCACTCCTCAGTACACCGTAATCACTGTACACCATCGCTCGGTAATGATCCTGACGGGCTGCTAGTGGGCTTACCTGATGAATCACACAATGATGGTGTGAACAAAACTGACAAGGCAGACGTATTCCTTTTTTTGTAATAAGAAATTCGTTACTTTATTAGTGCAGCTACCTAATTTTGCTAAGCACATCTGCGATGTGAGTGATCAGCTAGGTCAATTAGTTTATTAAACTCGGTATTCCGCAGCGGCTCCATCTATTTACTTTCGAGAAGATGTTCCCGTATCCTGCTCGTGCTCGTGAGCATTTGGCGCCACCACTGGACAAACACTATACGTTTCTGCTTCCGCAAAGCAAACAAGGCCATTTCAGCTCTACGGTGCAGCGCACCTCACTGTAACGGCTCCACAGGTGGTTTGGCGCTGTGCGCGCTACCAACAGGTAGCCCGCACTGCCGGAGCGCCGGGGGTGACATCATGCAGAACAGTGGCGGAAGGGGCGACAGGTGACAAACACAGATACTCATGCACATCAATGTTAACAGTAAACATGAAACACTCGAAAACACAACAGTTTCCAACTTAGAAACAACAAGAATCCCAAGCAAAAGAATCATGCGTTTTTATGTGGAGAAACATTTATCGATTTTTATTTACAGCCATCGTCCCCCTGGATCTTCACCTAGTATATTGAAAACCAATTATAACAAAAATGAGTTACATATCCAGCAACTGTGTTAGAAATGTGTCTTTTGAAATACCACATTTGCATTTAGTGAGATGTTGTGTTAGCTGCAAACACAGAACCTTTCATAACTCGTTTAAATGTCGGGAGGAATGTGTATCTGCAACAAACCGTTGCTCTCTCAATGTCCAGAGCAGTTCCATTCCCAGAGACGTTAATCTATAGAAACTGTAAATTTGTGTTGTTTGGAGTTCGTTATTAGTCATCTGAATGTTACTATTGCAGACGTCTTCTTTTAGTTACAGTTTTGCAGAGAAAGTTACCTATAATAGTTCAGTAATAACAGATTTTCTTAGATTCTCCATAGTTATGTAGTGCCGCTATTACTAATTGTTTCCTTCTCATTGTTATATTGTATACTTTCACGGAAACACTATTTTTTAAAAATAAAAGGATGTTTGTTTACGACTTGCAGGAAATTATGATGAAGGAAGCTTAGATTGTACACTCTCATCGACACCGAGAGTGTTGGAGATGGAGCACAAGCTCATTACACAACTTACCTTCTTAGCGCTGATCACCATTGACCCAATGGCGATGGTCGTGTGGTGACGTGGTATTCTCTCCACCCACATGTGTCTTCACTGTAACTACTTCGTCCTCTCCACCTATGTAGTATTGTCTTTCTTCTCCAGGAGTTTCATGAATAAATTTATAAATTTTAATAGTTCACACCGTACGTTATGCTGTTTGGGAATTCTGTTGTCTTCCAAACTCTTTGATTCCATACGATAATACGTGTATTTTTCAAATTCAGCCTGACAAACAGTATCTGACTACTATTCTGGGTTGCAGGTAGTACCGAACTGTCAATAATTAAGAAAATCGCTTCCATTGACGGTTAAAGCATAAAGAGAACGGAGGATCAACGAAATGTGCGCCTGCCATTTTTTATTTAATTTGCTTATGAATCTCCGCTCTTTGTCCACAATCTCGTCTGATTAGTGTTACATTTCGTTATATTTTTTCTTGATCTCTATTCCCAAGAATAATCTCTGCACTGTTCTTAGTAATCCATCAACGTCATTATTCTTTTTCCACTCTCTGCTGTTTCATTAATTGAAAATGGGTACTAACAAATATTCAGGTACATTCCCCATCTGGCTGTCGCTGCTGTAAGGAAATATCTCCAGGCGCTTTTCTTTGTGGCACTTTTAACTTCACTTCCGTACTTCACATGATCTTTTATTGTTAATACCGTTTTGTAACATCACTTTCTAACCCTTGTAGTAATTTTTTATTGCCGTGTTATGGCTTGCTCAGTTTCAGGCAGTGAAATGGTCAGTGGAGGTTGAGCAAATTATTTCGTAAATAAAAGGCAATTGGTTAGTTTGGGCTGCATTTCAAGTCTTTCACCTGTATTTCTTGCCAGGTAAGACTTGTTTCAGTTCTTCAGATCTTTTTCACATTTAGTTTTTAGAACGATGACAGTCTCATTCTTTCGATCATTTTTGCTTTGGATCACCCGTAAACCGAAGCTACAGAAAGTAAACTTTCCACTATCCCTCATAATAGCCGTTCCTCTTTGGAGCGAGCCGGACCTGTCGATTACCTCACTCCGCTATGTTTTAATTACCTCACTGAAAATCCGCATTTACACTTTATAGATGAATATGGGAAGAACGTACGACAGCAAAGTAATTCTATTTTAGGAAACACAATTCTTTAAGTTCTGTTTGTGTGTACATATATTCATTCAAATAAATGTTTAGCCTTTTACCAAATAAATCTGAAACACTGTAATGAATCTGTTGGTCATAACTCTGTTATATGGTTTTCGAGGCATTTTAATTCGCTAACCGTCTAATCTACGTATTACTCAAATGTGGATTTATAAATTTGAAAATTCTTGATGCACGGAGTTCAACATTTTAAAAATAATTTTTGTTCGGTTTTAACCGCTCGAGCTTGATAACATCCTTTCTCAGTAAATGCAACTATCGGTAACAGTAGACGATGCTTGAGAATCAGGTTCCACAGTAAAAAATTGGAGATGAAACAGTATCAGTTTAGGCCCGCATGGGAGCTATTCATTTATGTGGTATGAGATAGTAAATTTTAGCTCCTGGCAGTTTCCAGAATCTGTTCATAGAACCGACTTTCCAGCATTTCTTGCGGAACACATTGTCTCAGTACTTGCTTGATATGCCACTAGCACGTCAAAGCAAGTGTTTCATGCATGACTTCACTCCTGCACAGTTCAATGTGCGTGACAGAAATCACTCCAATTCACTCCAACCTCATATGTGGGTACATACGAAAGGTCGATCAGTTCTTTAGCTTACGCACATACCTATTTTAAACCACTGGGCTTCCTCCTGTGTGATTATGGTAGTTGGGCGGATTAGCTTTATCCTTCATTGAAGAAGCCCCTCGTCTTGCATGAGTCGCGGAAGAATGTGTGTAAGACAACGCATTATGCCAGGCGTATTTGACAGTGCTCAGTACCCACTGCAGTGGCGAAGCGCAGCCTGCATTTGAGCAGCAAGTGAAAGGCGATACCTTAAAAGAATTTGACTTCATTAAGTCAACGTGTTTCTTTAATAATATGTATGTTTTATCACCATTGTGTAAGATGTCATGAACTTAGCCAGTGTTGTTCAAGTATGTCTTGGCAAATTCGCGATGCGAATCTGTGGATGGAATGACGAGTGCGACTTGAATGTATGACACTGTGATTCTGAGAGTAGACAAGAATATTTTTCGTACATTATAAATGGAAGTATGATTGTAAAAAATTGAGCAAATAAGACAGTTAAAATATGGAAAAGTAGACACTTTCAATACAATTGCCTGAAATCTTGAAACTCGTTCATAACTTTCAGAAAAACAGTAAGATAATGAACACTTCTTTCAGTTAATATGACAATCTCATAGCTCGAAAAATATTTGAGGACTCTCATTGATATAGCGTTTTCTTATTGATTTTACGAGGGGAATTCGATTCCTAAATATTTACGACTACTTACGATACATCCAGTGTAATGTGTTAAGACTCAACCTTAAGTCATAATGAATTCCCTATGTTGTAAAGGAATGTATTGCGACGAAACATTTCTTTTTCGATGCTTCTTGGGGTTAACAACGAAATAAATATGAATTAACTGTAACTATAGAAGAAAATTAAAAAACAATTTTACTTTCAGAAATAAGAAAGAACAGAACAAATGGTGATCTTCAGGCAGGCAGAGAGGCGCGAGGTAGGGCTTCGACTCCAGGCAGGGACAGACGAGCAAAGGCGTCAGGCAACATGCGGGGTCTGTTCTGGGGTGGTCGCATGCCCAGGCAGGCACACCGACAAACGCCACTGAGGTGGATGCGACTCACCGCTGTCGTATAACTCACATATCTGCAACTCGGCCATCTTGGTGTGCGTGATGTCCTTGTGCGACGCGAGGAAAAGCACCACCTCCCTCTTTTCGTTCTTGATGGGCACAATGTCCAGCAGGCACCAGAATGGTGTTCCTGAAAATAGAAGGTAGCATCACTTCAGCTACTGTAGTACACCTGTAGAAAACGCATGATGAAAACCAGTGGAGCAATAATCCCACATTACCGAATATTTATTGACAAAATGTGACATGTCAACCAATCAAATACTTTTGCAGCACTTACATTCCTGTATTGAAGGGGAGCATGAAATGAAACAGTGAGACCTTTGTGCTGTACCCCTTGGACATTCGGCTGTACCGCAACACATTCAGACTGCCCGAGACTGTAACTGGCATTTCAGACTACATATCCACTGTTGGTAAACAGCACATACTTAATGGCAGACTTACGAAAAGCTCAGCGCAATGTAGTGGCGCCAGCATAACTACAGGCGGCGCTACAATCAAGGAACTATTTTACTGCACCTGTTACGTAAGGCCTGAAAACCGATAGTGTACTCATCCTCCGGACATGCTTATAACCAGCCGCCCGAGACTGTACAGCCCTTCACCAGCGGCAAACCCTACGGATTAGGGCACTACGAAAGATTCTTCATTTATCTTCCAAATCTTCAACGTTCTACCTTTACGATGTAGCGTGAGAATTGGAGGTTATCGACTGATTTAAGAACACTACCCAATCTTTCAACAGACAGACCAACTGGTTCGCTAACCCCCTCATTCGCCTCTTAGCTGGAACCCATGATCCTCGTGACCTCTAGAAACGTCCAGGTATCTTACCGCGCAGTGTGTAAGAGTCCACAGTTGGTGGCTCTGGCCCAATACTACCTACGCAAACCCGACATCATACAGAATAACCAAATATCCTTACATACTTAACTCCTTCCATGTAGATGCAGCAGTAAATGCCGTCAAGGTAAACACTCCACTCCACTCCACGAGGCCGGCCAGAGTGCCCGAGCAGTTCTAGGCGCTTCAGTCTGGAACCGCGCTACCGCTACTGTCGCAGGTTCGAATCCTGCCTCGGGCATGGATGTGTGTGATGTCCTTAAGTTAGTTAGGTTTAAGTAATTCTAAGTTCTAGGGGACTGATGACCTCAGATGTTAAGTCCTACAGTGCTCAGAGCCATTTGAACGAAAGGCTTCCAACGTCTGTGCATGGTACCGGGCCAAAATTTGACTGACCCACGACTCAGTTGTATCGTGAGACGCGTATTGGTATCAGGCGGCTTCTGCCCTCCTCTACAACGATCCTGGGGCGTCTTACAAATCCGGCATTCACCGTGAAGAGAACCGGACGCCAATGGTCAGAGTTCCGTTCCAGGTGTCCCCTTCTTTGAGCACCATGGGACTGTGAGGTTTGTACAGTCTGAAACGAACGTTAAGAGTCCAAATTGATCGTATGGATACCATCGTGTACGCTTTTTCCACGTAGCTCTCCCAGTCCCCAGCAGAAAAGCATGAATAAATTGACTGCTTTCTCCTCGAGTGCCTGAGGGCCCTAATTTGTCGGTAGTGGTCGCTGGGTGGTGTTGCTGGCAAAAGGCGATCACTGTGAACTAGATATTCCTTGTTTTGCACCCACCGATAGCCGCAAAATGTTATAATGACGTCACTATGGTTTGCGTTCCAGCCGGCAATATCTTGTGTAGACAAACCCTGCTTCCCGCAGCGTGACGACATGCGCGCCATCTAGGCTTAAAATAAGCCTGAGAGGCTCGTTGACAGACACTGCTTTTACAAAGACCGCAATAACCTGTTCGTAGCACATCCAGGCGATCTGGAATGCATTTAAAATGTTGTTCACCATTTTTTAGTTAATGTAATTATTTCTGGGTGACAAAAATTTAATGTTTTTCCACGTAAACACTCTACGTCATTTTTGTTCCTTCTGTAAAAATAATATCTGTGCATGTTGCACGTCATTTTGTGTGTGCTTGCGGCGTTCATTTGTCACCTGAAGACAGCCTAAGAAGCCGAAAGCCGCCGGTACGTGAACTAATAAATATGATTTTGCACAACGTTATGATATGTTTCCATTTAATATTAAAAAATGGAATTTTTTTACAAGCGCACGGAACATACACTCCTGGAAATGGAAAAAAGAACACATTGACACCGGTGTGTCAGACCCACCATACTTGCTCCGGACACTGCGAGAGGGCTGTACCAGCAATGATCACACGCACGGCACAGCGGACACACCAGGAACCGCGGTGTTGGCCGTCGAATGGCGCTAGCTGCGCAACATTTGTGCACCGCCGCCGTCAGTGTCAGCCAGTTTGCCGTGGCATGCGGAGCTCCATCGCAGTCTTTAACACTGGTAGCATGCCGCGACAGCGTGGACGTGAACCGTATGTGCAGTTGACGGACTTTGAGCGAGGGCGTATAGTGGGCATGCGGGAGGCCGGGTGGACGTACCGCCGAATTGCTCAACACGTGGGGCGTGAGGTCTCCACAGTACATCGATGTTGTCGCCAGTGGTCGGCGGAAGGTGCACGTGCCCGTCGACCTGGGACCGGACCGCAGCGACGCACGGATGCACGCCAAGACCGTAGGATCCTACGCAGTGCCGTAGGGGACCGCACCGCCACTTCCCAGCAAATTAGGGACACTGTGGCTCCTGGGGTATCGGCGAGGACCATTCGCAACCGTCTCCATGAAGCTGGGCTACGGTCCCGCACACCGTTAGGCCATCTTCCGCTCACGCCCCAACATCGTGCAGCCCGCCTCCAGTGGTGTCACGACAGGCGTGAATGGAGGGACGAATGGAGACGTGTCGTCTTCAGCGATGAGAGTCGCTTCTGCCTTGGTGCCAATGATGGTCGTATGCATGTGCGTGTTTGGCGCCGTGCAGGTGAGCGCCACAATCAGGACTGCATACGACCGAGGCACACAGGGCCAACACCCGGCATCATGGTGTGGGGAGCGATCTCCTACACTGGCCGTACACCACTGGTGATCGTCGAGGGGACACTGAATAGTGCACGGTACATCCAAACCGTCATCGAACCCATCGTTCTACCATTCCTAGACCGGCAAGGACTGTTCCAACAGGACAATGCACGTCCGCATGTATCCCGTGCCACCCAACGTGCTCTAGAAGGTGTAAGTTAACTACCCTGGCCAGCAAGATCTCCGGATCTGTCCCCCATTGAGCATGTTTGGGACTGGATGAAGCGTCGTCTCACGCGGTCTGCACGTCCAGCACGAACGCTGGTCCAACTGAGGCGCCAGGTGGAAATGGCATGGCAAGCCGTTCCACAGGACTACATCCAGCATCTCTACGATAGTCTCCATGGGAGAATAGCAGCCTGCATTGCTGCGAAAGGTGGATATACACTGTACTAGTGCCGACATTGTGCATGCTCTGTTGCCTGTGTCTATGTGCCTGTGGTTCTGTCAGTGTGATCATGTGATGTATCTGACCCCAGGAATGTATCAATAAAGTTTCCCCTTCCTGGGACAATGAATTCACGGTGTTCTTATTTCAATTTCCAGGAGTGTATTTATGAACAGAAAGTCCTCCCCCGGAGGTTCGAGTCCTCCCACGGGCATGGGTGTATGTGCTGTTCTTAGCATAAGTTAGTTTAAGTTAGTTGAAGTAGTGTGTAAGACTAGGGACCGATGAACACAGCAGTTTAGCCCCATAGGACTTCACACACATTTGAACATTTTTTGAAAAGAAAGTGGCATCTATCAGAGCGATTCTGAGCCACTACAGCAGAGCGAGAAGGCAAGAGGCATAATATGTATTCTAAAATCTAACACGGAATGGAGAAATAGAAAATAAAGGGGACGGAGATGACAGGAAAATATGGAAGCGATATTTAGAAGAAAAGGAAAATAAGCAGCTGTACGTACGGTCTAGTGAACTGACTGACAAAATGAAAAAAGGCTAAAAGTTTGCAGGCCAAATCTGTAGCATGAACAACAAGAGCTGATTCACCCGATGTGTCTGATTCAGCATAATTACGGCACTAAACTTTCGTATGAAAAGCTTGAAGATAAAGTCTGTGAGTCGTAAGCACTCTCTGAACTATCACTGAGCATAATCCACAGACAAGAGGTAACAGAATATCGTTCATGAACTGGATTCTGACACGCTCAATTGATCATCTCTAACGTCACACACCGAACGAGGTAACACAATGGTAAGCCCACTGGACTCGCATTCGAGAGGACGCCTGTTCAAATGCGTGTCCAGTCATCTGATCTAGGTTTTCCGTGATTACCCTGAATCGCTCCAGGCCAATGCCTGTCTCATTTCCTTCCCCCTCCTTTAAATACTTCGAGCTTGTGCTCCCACCCTAATGACCTTGATGCCGACGGGGCGATAAACCCTAACCTACCTCCCATCCTACGTTCCGAATTATACAGGTCTTTTGAAACTGTAAAGAGTTACTAGGGTCAAATGCGTTTCGATTTATTCTAAATCATCTTTCCGTAATCACTGTAACGATATGCTCCACCTCCTAATTATGTTGTCTAGGGTCATGAACTGTTCTCATGCTTTAACTTATTACTATAAATAGCATAAGATTCTACAGCTACATCATTACTATGAAGACCACGCGAGGGTATGGGGCGGAGGGTATTTCTGGTGCCACTAACTGATCGCCCCTTCCCTGTTCCACTCACGATTGGCGCGTGGGGAGAATGATTGTCAGTAAGGTTCTTTATTAGCTCCAGCCTCTCGAATTTCTTAATCGTGGTCTTTTCGAGAGATATATGTGGGAGAAAGTGATATGTTGTCCGAGTCTTCCCGGAAATTACTCTCTCGAAATCTCAGTAGTAAAGCTCTTCATGGTACACAACGTCTGCCTTGCAGCGTAGGTCACTGGAGTATGATGAGCATCTCTGTAACGATCTCACGCCGACTAAACGATCTCGTAACGAAACGCACCGCTCTTCGTTGGATCTTCTCTCTGTCTCTGTGTCTCTCTCTCTCTCTCTCTCTCTCTCTCTCTCTCTCTCTATCTATCTCTCTCTGTCACTCTCTCCTATCGCTACTACACGGTAAGGTTCCCAGACTGATGATTGATACTCAAGAATTGGTCGAACAAGAGCCTTGTAAG
Source organism: Schistocerca serialis cubense (assembly GCF_023864345.2). NCBI lineage: Eukaryota > Metazoa > Arthropoda > Insecta > Orthoptera > Acrididae > Schistocerca > Schistocerca serialis. Next base: position 496,368,291 of record NC_064638.1, read on the forward strand.
CCACTTCTTTAGTGAATGAGTTACATTTCCTTAACATTCCTTCTGTGAATCTCTGCCTGGCGTTTGATTTTCCTAATGTTTGTTTTATGTGGTCATTCCACTTAAGGTCGCTCCGGATCGTTGCTCCTTGATATTTTACGGTGTGCTGCTTCCAGTAATTGGTCATGGACTTCTTCTCCTAAGTTTGCGCAATATGTTATATTTATTTACGTACAGTGTCAACTGCCAGAGCCTGCACCATGTACACTACTGGCCATTAAAATTGCTACACCAAGAAGAAATGCAGATGATAAACGGGTATTCATTGGAAAAATATATTATACTAGAACTGACATGTGATGAGATTTTCACGCAATTTGTGTGCATAGATCCTCAGAAATCCGTACCCAGAACAACCACCTCTGGCCGTAATAATAGCCTTGATACGCGGTTCTAGGCGCTACAGTCTGGAACGCGCGACCGCTGCGGTCGCAGGTTCGAATCCTGCCTCGGGCATGGACGTGCGTGATGTCCTGAGGTTAGTTAGCTTTAAGTAGTTCTAAGTTCTAGGGGACTGATGACCTCAGCAGTTAAGTCCCATAGCGCTCAGAGCCATTTTTCCATCACAGACACTTGCTAATGTGGAGAAATCGGCACCCCGGAACACATCGTCTGGGACTTTGCCGTTAGATAATATCTTACAGACCAAGATGGGAACGCATTTCGAAATGCATAGGTCTGTAATGTAATAGAGAGTGAGGAACTGTGGCATAATCTGAACTCGCTCACAGCTGTCATCTTACGAACTGCAAGTCTACATGGCTGAGAGACAATCAAGAAGAGGCCTTACATCATGATAACGAGTCGAGCCACCTAAAAGAACTTTCTGGAAGCAGTGAGGAGATGACCCTAGGGGAGAACCGGGAAGGAGTTTCTGAGACCCGGACAGCCATCTCCCAATCTCTACACCTTGGGTGGTAACGGCAGCACAGACCCTGTGAATCCTTAGTTCCACCTCAGCGCGCAGGGCGGCTAACCATCAAGAAAAAAGAGAAATCCAGTTTGGTTCTATGGCGGTGCCTTCTGGATTCCGGATAAACAGATATGTGTGTGGTAGGTGGCAAAATGGTGGTATGTAGGCATGTTTCTAGTGTAATTCTTCATGCTATCCCGGCGATCTGTTGACATCTTGGATATTCAGGAATCCAGCCGGATATTCGCGTCGTTGTCGCACGATATCTCAACAGCGTGCCTCCGTGTCTTCTTCAGGTGCTACCTGAGACTAGTCCTTGGCTCGATCGAGTCCAGTATTTATGCCTGGAAGGGGCTGGGTCCGCGCCGAGTCGAATGTTCCCTCTGTGGTCAGCGCCCGCCAGATTCGGCTTCAATGGACCCCTCCAATGGCGGATGTTCCGACTGCCGTCCGCGCCCGTTTTGGCCGTCCCCAACGGTTGTGGACGCCCAGCTCCTTCCAGGCATAAGTACTGGACTCGATCGACCCAAGGACAAGTCTCAGGTAGCACCTGAAGAAGACAGCGAGGCACGCTGTTGAAATATCGTGCGACAACGACGCGAATATCCGCCTGTATTCCCGAATATCCAAGTTGTTTCTAGTGATTGGACCTATTACTATTTTTCTTTTGATATAGATATTCTATATAGATTTTTCCCCTTAAGCATCACAATGCTTGAAATTATGTTAAAAATATTATGTCGGCCGCGGTGGTCTAGCGGTTCTAGGCGCGCAGTCCGGAACCGCGCGACTGCTACGGTCGCAGGTTCGAATCCTGCCTCGGGCATGGATATGTGTGATGTCCTTAGGTTGGTTAGGTTTAAGTAGTTCTAAGTTCTAGGGGACTGATGACCACTGTAGTTAAGTCCCATAGTGCTCAGAGCCATTTGAACCAGCCAAAAATATTATGTCCTGCACTGATACCAATTCATGTGCAACAAATGGCTCGGAGCACTATAGGACTAAACATCTTAGGTCATTAGTCCTCTAGAACTTAGAACTACTTAAACCTAAGGACATCACACACATCCATGCCCGAGGTAGGATTCGAACCTGCGACCGTAGCGGTAGAGCGATTCCGGACTGAAGCGCCTAGAACCGCTCGTCCACACCAGCCGGCTCATGTGCAACATTCGGTTTGGTCTTTTATATAGACAACAGACTAAAAGAAAAAAGCTAAAGAAGTACGAGTATTACATCCGAAAGGAATGGGAGATTAAGAGCAGTTATGTGATGCACATGTTCACAAAGTCTAACAAACATCTGGCAGCAGTTTCATGATGTAACACTTTCCATTTGCGCTGGTGTATTTTAAATCATAATTCTAAATTTTGGAGCGTGATAAGTAACCCCAGAATCTTCCACCAAGAGAGACGAATATCTGCGAGCTCAAGCAAGTGTCAGGCAGGCTTCGTGGTACTGCCACAAGCCAGATGGCTATGCGTGCCGCGACACATGACAAGCAGCCACAAAGCGGAACCTGCAGAACGATTGGTGACGGTGGGTTTAGTGCTAGCGGCAAAGTTGCCCATTGTGAGCGATACAACCGCGGATCGCGTTGCACGGGCACCTCAAAGGGCGCCGCGCGGCTTGGGCCGAAAAAACACGGCCGCGTCACGTTCGCTGTGAATTTAATCAGCGACGCGCCGTGTCGATCACGTATATGGTGGCTCTCTTTATGCTGCCCAGCGTGTGTCAACCGGCTGGCAAATCACGCGTGACAAGGCCACCGGTAAACTCGTTGCCGCGCTCCCTCTCTCGTCCCGCAGGGACGCTTTATCAATAAAAAATGCTGCTTGCTACGGTTTAGAGATCAAAATATACAAGTCAGTGAGAAAGTGTGGGTAGCACTGTCAGCCGACCACTCATATACGTTTATCAGGTAGTACAAATATCGATCTCAAGTCACTACGTTTGTACTGGTTTTCGAGACGAACGGGAGTAGTTGCTCAGACACCTTCTCATGCAGATTGTCATCGGGTGATCGGAATAGAATGAGGTTAGCCCTGCAATTTAATTATAGTTTGGATCTGTTCTCAAAGTGTTATGAATGTCAGCGGAAAAATACTCCTATAGGGGTATAAAAAATCCGAATGTGTTCCTGTTTATTTGAAAGACTTGTAACACAATAGCTCTAATGCTGTACGGATTTATTTTGCCTTTTGCTTTGGTTTAATGTTATAACATTGAGTATCCGTAAATGTGTTTGAATCGATAACATAAAATTGTATACTCCTTTCTTTGTTAAAACTTTGATGTCGTGGTTGGATTCTATGCAATGTAGTATATCTGTCATTTAAATTTTTGTCCCATTTGGAGGGAACAAAACTTACTGTATATAATTGTAATTTCTATGTGAATAATTTTTTGTAGAAATGTCAATGTGTGCAAATGTTCTGTTTTATTTAATGCGTTTGGTTGCTGTTATGTAAACTGCTGATCCTCACTTAGGGTTCTTAGTTATTCTATATGTAAAAGTTGTTGTGGTTCCCCTCGGGAACGGAACAATGGAGCGCGCGCAAATTGTGGTTGGCCTAGGTAGAAAAGGTGGAATTGAGAGACAGTCGGGGACGAGCTACCAAACTATGCACTGCCATGTAAAAGTTGTATATTGTGCTGGTTCCGAGAGTGGATTTTTCTGCCACTTTCCAATGCCTTGGATGGATGGATAAATATCTGGAACGATTCTGGAATTGGTATCCATCATCGCCACCAAGAAGGGACAGAGTCCAGCAATTCTGCCTGAAAATCCACCAACCAACATGCAGTTGCCACCACATTGCGCAGTCATTATAATGGAGCACTATAGTAATGTACAGTGAAGGATCAGCTCATTGGAGGTTTTAGTGTTCACAAATATAAGGTAACTTATAACTGAATTCATGTACCTACCTTGATTTTTTCCCTATCACAACACCTGTCAGGTTCCTCTCCATTTGAACTATGATTACCGAGTGTCCTAGTTTGTGGAAAAAATGAAAGCCTCCCAGTGATGGAGACAGTTCAATTTAAAGTTTTTTTGGAATTCCAAAGTCATCTATTTAATCTTTTACTTGAAAGTAGAAGACTGTAGTAATAAAGACAATTTGCTGTTTCTTTTAAAAATTAAAATTCTTAAAACTGAGGCTTATAAATTTTTGCTTACTTAATGATCATAGTGCTGCCTGTAGTAAATTTTAAAAGGTGAGTCAGTTTCCTGTAAATTTGTCAACATTGTGTCTCACTGCAGTAAAAGTCGTGAATTGCAGTTGTGGAAAGTTTGCAGGCTTGCTAAGCACTTGTTTCTTTTGGGTATTGAAAGTGTATATTAATAGTGTAATAAGATACACAGGTTATACTTTACCACTATTTATGAAAACAATAATTTCTTTATTCAAAAGACAGTGAGAAGTAACCTGTTAGTGAATTCCATTAAACTTTCATTTTAAATAGAACAGTATTTAGTTGAGAGATATTTAACCTGTGACCAGTTCATAATTTTGCAGTGAACTACATTTATAATTTTATGTCAGCTAGGAAAATATTTGAACAATAATACAGAATCTACGTCCAATTTATGATTCTGCAGTGAATATTAATAGTAATGTTATAAATCTTATTCGGTTTGAATAAGCCTTGAAAGTAGTAGTGTGTTCCGTAATCTGTTATATTTTTGCAAATAGTTTGTGCTGCTCTAGCTGTTAGTTCCAACGTTAACGTTAACATATCCTGGTGTCCGAGTTCATTGCACTCGCGTGTGGTAAAATATAGGTTGTGTTTATCCGTTAAAGTTACTAATAACTATTTTCTTGAACAAGAATGTTAATCATTCTCTTGCCTAATTAGGCTGGCGACCGTTTTCTTTATCCTTTGAACAGAGGGGGGGTTAAATATTATTTAGTACTATTTGAATATTTATGTATTTCTGACTTTCACTTCCGATAAGCCATCTCCGTTAGGTAAAACACTGTCAATATAACAGAATTCCTCTCAGAGGGTAACACTGCTCTGTTGCTTTATACCATAATTACTTTAACAGAATAGTTCCATTTTTACAAACTGCCTCCAGCTTTGAGGTTATGCTGTAGCGGTAGCAGACGGTAGTGTTATAGACTGACTGGAAAGTGCTGAAAACCTTGTAGGTAGGGCAACCACAGCCATGAGTAGTCAACTGGGGTATTAATAAATAGCTTCAGCTGTATTTAGTTCTTTATTATTGGATCACTACCGGTTTCGTGGCACTGAAAGCCACATCTTCACCTAGCCCATCGCTTAAGTCGCTCGTACCCATACATTCCCAGCTGTCCTTTATTTCTCACTCATTGTGATTATCTCTTTTTGTCTCTCCACAGCCACAGTCTGTTCTGTCCTATTGTTACAGTGTGCTATCACTGACACTGTCTCCCTCTTGCTCTCCCTCTCTCCCTTACTGACAATATCCCATTCATTCCTTCCTGTAGCTGTCTCTCTTCCTCGTTGTCATTCTCATATACTTTGTCTCTCGTCAACACTGACTCTCAACCACATTCTATCAATTCCTAAACCCCCCCCCCCACCCCCCCCCTCTCCTGCCACTGTTCCTTCACTCTTATCATTAGCACTGTTCTGTCACCTACTGCCATTGTCTCTTTCGCATTTGCAAAAACGGATTACCGTTACTTTGCTATTACCTCTGTCTTCAACTCTCTCAGCATAAAAATGTCAAGCATGTTCACATGCCACAATTTTTTTAGAAAAATTTTCCAAGGTGTTTAGGAAGGTAGAATGAGGCAAGTGGTACTCCATCTTCGAGCCAGTCTTTTAACAAACAGGAACATATTCACATTTTTTGTGCTCCGATAAGAGCATTTTTCCGTTGGTTCTCTTCTTTTCCTTGCTGCGGTAGGGCATGTAAATCATATGAAAAGAACTTAATGGGGAACTTAATGGGTTCATAAAATTTTGATATTCAATTTATGCAAAACTGAACTAACGGATAATTAATTTCAATGCTCAGACCGGATTTTACACACAAAAAGTTTTGTGTGTGCTTCAGTACTACAATATCGGGTTCCCAGATGATAATGGAGACACTTACCAACGTATTTCTCCGCGCTACGTCACACCGAATTTTACGGGCGCATTTCATGTGTACAAGTGTAGTAATTTTGAACCTCTTTGTCTTGAAAACGGATAAAGATGTGAATTTTCGTGGTTTCTTGAGATTTAGATTTTAGAAATACATCAACACATCACAAAAGCTACAGCCATTAGCTGTGCATAGCTGTCTCGCAATTCACAGCTAGGTTTTGTACCCAAAAATACAAGTTTACATGATGTTTTTCGATCACGGATGACTATTTTTTGAAAGCGGCGAGAAGTTTCTTCTAGACAAATGCCTGGAGAATATACTGTTAAAACTTGAGCAATTTTATGCGTTTGTTTATTATTTAGATTTCGCCTCATACCGAATGTTACGTGTTTGCATAACACGTACATCTCTACCCGATGGAGGACTCGAACTTCCGACTGGGGAGCCGCGCGAACCGTTCAAGGCGCCCTAGATCGCGCGGCTACCCCGCGCGGCTTTAATATTCATATATTGACCCCATTCTGGAAGATAGTGACAGTAAGACTATCCTTCTGTTGGGCATGCAAATGGATCTTACACCAAGCGTTATCCAAAGCACTTGACTGTACTTCTTATCACAAATAAAACCCGAGGTATGATCACTAGAAAATCCTTATTTTTTTGCGCGGCATTTTGGAGCATATTAGGAAACAGTAGAGGAAACAGACGAAGATATCAAGGAAATTTTCTGGGTTTTCGAAATCGGGATCTCAGGACTATATCGTAAAAGTTTCTATCCTTGGTTGTGCATAGCTGTCCCGGAATCCCTACCTGGATTTTGGACTGCTGGTGACAGTAAAAATATAGTAAAAAAAGCCATTGTTGTGGGATTTTTTCGAGGAGTCAACCATGAACTAATGGTACCTCCATAAGTGTCACCAAATGCAAAAACAACCAACCTATTTGCTCCATTTTCCTAAGCAGGAGGAAGTGTGTAGCATTCATACTTTAACGCTGTACTGTAGGATAGTGACACTAAGACTATCCTTCTGATGGGTAAGCAAATGATTTCCAGCCCAAGCGCTATGCAAAACACTTGACTCTAGCTTTTTACCACCAATAGAACCCGATGTATGAGCACTGGAAAATCCCTACTTTTTGCGAGGCATTTCGGAGCGTATTAGGTATGTCCACTAATCTGCATGGTTACAGAAAGCATCGCTCGTGCGAAACTCAGCTTGCCCTTTCCTCACGTGATATACTGAAAACTATGAATGAAGGGCAACAGCCAGATTCCAAATTTCTAGATATCCGGAAAACATTTGACATCATGCCCCACTGCAGGCTGTTAATGAAGGTACGAGCACGTGCAATAAGTTCACAGATATGCGAGTGGCTCGAAGACTTCTTAAATAATGCAACCCAACACGTCCTCCACGACGTGTGTTGAAGAGAGGCAAGGCTGTCAGGTGTGTCCCAGGGAAGTGTGATATGACCGCTGTTGTTCTATATATACATAAATGAGTTGGCGGTCAGGGTGGGTAGCAATCTGCGGATGTTTGCTGATGATGCCGTGGTGTATGGTAAGGTGTCGAAGCTGAGTGACTGTATGAGGATACAACATGACTTAGACCAAATTTCTAGTTTGTGTAACGAATGGCAGCTAGGTCTCATAGTGTAAAAATGTAAGTTAATGCGAATGAGCAGGAAGAACAAACCTGTAATATTCGGATACATTACTACTAGTGTCCTGATTGACACAGTCAAGTCATTTAAATATCTGGGCGTAGCGTTGCAAAGCGATATGAGGTGGAACGAGCGTGTAAGGAAGCAAATGATCGACTTTGTTATATTAGAAGAATTTTAGGAAAGGGCGATTCACCAGTAAAGGAAACCGCACATAGGACGCTGGTGCGACGTACAAGTACATAGAGCATACAGAACACACTGTAACTCAGAGAATAGAAATATGAATCAAAGATGACTTTAAAATAAGTTTCATGAATGGAGACTCATCTAAAATTACTGAAACAATATAATGTGTCCGAGAAAGAGTAAGACAAACAAACATTCATGCGACACATTAATGATGTAGTAGAAATCTATGGTATCTGAATATGGTCAATTTAGCTATGAGGAAATACTCTCAGACAAAATTATATTTACATCGGTATAGGTTTCGAAAAAATATCTGGCGGGTAGAAGTACTGGCGACTATCTGTTAATGTTCGGGAATGCTAAGTTATATCCTTCACGAAAATCAAAAGGGTGGCATTTTGGACTATCTAATTAATGAGTCACAATTAGAATCAATGATATCATGCAAAATATTCTCAGTATAGATGTGCAGGTTTTTTAAGTGAAACCATCACGTAAGGCTAGTGATATTAGTGCTTAGAAGCCTTAACTGGCAGACATAATATAAAGTATTCGGTACCATGCAATTCTTAGTAATTCAGAGTATGTACATATGTAGACAGTCATTAAAAGATTCTGACGAAAAATTCATCCGTTTTTCTGTTGGCATTACATGTAACAAATGTTAAATAATGAGATGTACACGAAAGAAAGATTGTTGTGAATATTATGGGATGTCGGTTCCGTCTTTTTGCAAACAGTTTTTTCTTTTACCCAAAGATGTTTCAGCAACTCTGTGCCATCGTCAGTATGTTTTTGCTTATTGAAAACTGTAAAAGGTAAATATGTTTTAGGTTATAACTGATTTAACAAAGTGAGCCATACGGAAAGTCTTTGTTCGTTTTCCTTCTTACCTTGATTTTACATTATATGTTTTGCAGGACCAAGTATATGGTGTCCTGCACTTGTAACTTGTCATTTGCAAACAAAACGATGTAAATGTAAATCGTTGCAATAAAGATTTCGTACCTCCAGTGACTGTTCTTTTTCATCTTCTTCCATATTTCCTTTTAGTATGGTGAAGGGATTGATCAGCTTATAGCCTAAGAGCTAGGAAACAAAAGGCAGGAGTCCTTTTACGAAGAGCTGGCAAAGATAAAAATGTTCAGGGTCTCAGGTGAAGATGCTGCCTCAGTAGACAGATCGGCATTCAGTTCCCCCATTCCACGCTCTCAGGGAAGGACACTGGGACCCCGTTTTTGTAACTTTCTTTAGGCCTCACTTTGTTGAATCAGTTATAACCAACAACACTTTCATTTATTACAGTTTTCAATAAACAAAAACCTGCTGATAATTGTACAGAGATGCCGAAACATGTTTGGGTAACAAGAGAAAGCAGTGTATTTGCAAAAAAAGCGGAACCCATATGGTATAATTTAACTGCTATTGCGGTAAAAAGGACAAGAGCTGCAGATCCAAAAGATGAATACGGTCGTGAATACGTAACATCTGCAAAAGAACATACATTAGATCATATACAAATTATACATAGTTGTTTTGACAACTCTTTCGAGAGGAGCTCAGTAAATGTGAAGAATATATGAAAAACTGTCGAAAACTGCACTCACTCATCAACAACACTGTTAGCCTTCAGAAATTGACGATGAAAACTACATCTCACAGCCAGGCTCTCCTGCAAAGTTTGTGCTTCATAATATCGGAATACTGCCTTTGACATGTTTGTCACTCACAAGGGGTCCATGAACGGCAGGACAATCACATCTCTTTAGCTACCAGTCACAACCCCTGTAAGCTGGAGTAGAAGTTACAGAACTGACTCTCCAATAATTGACATCTATCGGAAATATTGATTGGGAAAGGACTCAGGCGAAGCACATTTTTTCTCATCTCGGCGTAATTAAACTCTTTGCTGCTATAGCAGTAGCCATGTCGCAGCGAAAGCTGACAGTTAAGCGACATACAGATGTCTCTGATGCGCACTACGAGCAGGCCATTATGTCCAACAGTAAGAAGTCATTATTTCAGTGATGAAAGCTGTTACCGACGTGGTTATGAACACCCAGCGAGCTCGTCAGTACCTTTAGTATGATGGTTTACAGTACTCTCACCTGAAATAACTCCAGCGGGGCCATGTTTTCAGAATATTGAGTCCTCTGCTAGAATTTATGACTGTAGACCGGCGAGTAAGACACCTTAGCGACCTTTCGAACAATGTGTTCAGCCGATACCTATTTTTATTCGTGTTATGTTGGCCTTTATAGTTTTACATGAATAGGGGTTAGTGGTTACAACTGACTGATGGAGACTAATTTTAAATTTTAAATTTTAAATTTTTTTAATCAATTGAGTTGTTCCTTGGTTGCTTTCTTGTCTTGATTTAATTTCATTTCACAGCTATTTCAACTGTGAAACATGAGTCTCAGGTATTTAAAGTGGTCTATGTCTTCGACAATCACAGGGATTAGAGGTCCATTTCACAGACCACCTTGTTGGTGACTACAAAAACCGTTTTTTCTTCATACAATTGTAACCATAATTTCAGTGCAATATTTCTGTGTAAGTGAAGCATCTCCGTGAGAAAAATGTGTGTTTTAGTCTACAGTCGCAGTTTTTTTTACCATGCCTACTACCATGTGAGAGAGGTTTGTCTGTTTGGACTTATTAACATAATGTCGTCTGCACGTGTAAGGCACACAGTCGAATTTGATGCTTCTTAATTGCTGATTTTGGAATTCTGCATCATTCTTTGCTAACATTATATCGCAGAGTAGCAAGGCCTACTTTCTGTACGCCAGCTTTGACTTAGAAATACTCTGACTTGTCACTGCTGATACTAATTTGCAGTATAAATTTATATCTTGAAATTCTGGTCTTTCGAGATCGTACAGTGTTCACACAGTGGGTATTGTAACGATACGTGGTGATAGGCACGCACTTGTTACTAACCTGCCGTTATATCTGCTACTCGTGTACAAAAACTTAGTTACTCAGACTCGTAATTGAAAATATTTGCTTCGTGAGTACGAGGATGAAAAAAAATCTGGTTTTCGAATCACTGCATTTAAATATTGAGCCACTCTGCTCTATATGAGACGATTACAGTTCTCCGTTGTCACTAAAATAACTTCTTCCGACAGTTAACAACAAGATAACCAACATCCAGGACAATATTTTTTTTTAATTTTCAGTTGTTTTTATTTTGGTCCTCAGCCCGTAAACCGGTTTAATGCACCTCCCCACGCTAGTCTATTCCTTGCACTTCCCATCATATCTACGTCCAACATCATTTGATCGTGGTTAATGTATCCAGCCTTGCTCTCTTCCTGCATTTTTTTACCCCTCACAGTTATCTCTACAGCTAAGTTAAATATACCATGATGCTTCAGTATTGTCTTTAGACCAGGAAAGGAAAATTTTTCCCCAGTCGATTCAGTATCACCTCAAAAAAAAAAAAAAAAAAAAGAAAAATGTCGTTCAAATGGCTCTGAGCACTATGGCACTTAACATGAGGTCATCAGTCCCCTAGAACTTACAAGTACTTAAACATAACTAACCTAAGGACATCACACACTTCCATGCCCGAGGCAGGATGCGAACCTGCGACCGTAGTGGTCACGCGGTTCCAGACTGAAGCGCCTAGAACCGCTCGGCAGTATCTCCTCACTAGTTATCCAACCTGCCCACCGAAGCAACAGCATTCTTTTGGATCACCACATTTTTAAAGCTTCTATACTCTTCTTGTCTCCACTACTTCTAGTTCACGTTTCATTTCAAAAAATATCGACATCAACGTACATTCCGGTTGTTTTGAATATCACAGACTTTCCTACTCAAAATTCGGTGGGCATTCACATTATTTTGTGCATTTCACATGGTCAGGTAGTGTATTCACCATGATACGTGCAGCTACCAATACCGGAGAGTGTGATTGTTCTTTCTCCCGTCTGCAATCATTTCTGACCGCTCCTTGGCAAGACTAAAGGCACCAATTTTATTGTAAGGCTCGAGCCACTATGATAAAGCGCTACCCACGTCATTCAATGTGAGCCTGTATCAAAAATGCCTTTGAAGGTCTGCTTGTTGGATGTAATTTTGTGTCGTCGCACTGTGCCTCTTTTCTTTCTGAGAAACTGCTCTCCGCTGTAAATATTCCCTCTGTTAAATGGAACTTACGTGTGCTTCTCGCTACCAAACGAAGACTCGACCTACTCTCAGGTCTTTTACATTGCTTTGCAATCCGTGAGCAGTGTAATGTTCCACGCCCGGCTTCAAAGAGAATTCATCACTGTTATAGATGCACAAAGAAGAGTTATGAAGTAGTGATGAAGTAGATTTCGCTGTCCTAGAGACCACTTGCTTTCCTTGCGTTATCATTCGAACTCCGGCACTAGAGAATTCGAATTCTTATTGGTGTTTTGCATCCACGACTTATTGAACTGATCGGTAATTTTCACACCTCTACGATTTTTACCCCCCACGCTTCCTTACAGTAGTAAACTGGTGATCCCTTGATGCCTCTGAATGTGTCCTACCAACCAATCTCTTCTTTTAGTCAGGTTGTACCACAAATTTCTCCTCTCCACAGTTTGTTCCACACCTTCTCAACAATTACGTGACCTACCCATCTAATCTTCAGCATTCTTCTGTAGCACCACATTTCTAAAGCTTCTATTCTCTTCTTGTTTAAACTGTTTATCGTCCATGTTTCACTTCCAAACAATTACTTTCAGAAAAGACTGCCTAACACGTAAATCTATATTCGATGTTAACAAATTCCTCTTCTTCAGAAACGCTTTGCTTGCCATCGCGAGTCTATTCATATTGTATCCTCCATTCACGATACTGTCCATTCCGTTCAACTGCTCTTCCAAGACCTCTGCTGTCTCAGACAGAATTGCATTGTCATCAGCAAACCTCGAAGTTTTTCTTTCTTCTCCCTGGACTTCAGTTCCTACTCCGTTTTTTTGTTTCCCTTACGGTATGCCCAATGCACAGAATGAATAACATCGGGGATAGACTACAACCCGGTCTCATTCCCTTCTTAACCACTGCTTCCTTTTCGTTCCCCTCAACTCTTATAACTAACACCTGGTTTCTTTGTAAATTGTAAATAGCCTTTCGCTCCCTTTATATTACCCCCGCCACCTTTAGAATTTGAAAGAGAGTTTTCCAGTAAACATTGTCAAAAGATTTCTCAAAGTCAAAAAATGCTATAAACATAAGTCATCCCTTCCTTAACGTATCTTCTATGAGGAGTTGTAGGGTCAGTATTGCCTCGCGTTGTCCTATATTTCCCTGCAATTCAAACTGATCTCCACTTAGGTCGGCTTCTAACAGTATTTTTTCCATTCTTCTGTAAAAGATTCGTTTTAGTATTTTGCATCCGTGACTTATTGAACTGATCGGTAATTTTCACACCTGTCAGCACCTGCTTTCTTTGGAACTGGAATTATTATATTATTCTTGAAGTCTGAGGATATTTCACCTGTCTCATACATCTTACTCACCAGATGGAAGAGTTTTGTCACTGCTATCAATAGCAGTAACGGAATGTTGGCTACTCCCGGAGCCTTGTGCGACTTCAGTGCTTTGTCAAATTCTTCACGCGGTATCATGTCACCCTTCTCGTATTCATCTACGTCCTCTTCCATTTCCTTAATTTTTCCCTCAAGTACATGTTACTTATACAGACCCTCAATGTAGTTCTTCCATCTTTCTGATTTCCCTTCTTTGCTTACGACTGGTTTTCCATATGAGCTCTTGATATTCACACTGATGGTTCTCTTTTCTCCAAAAGTCTCTTTAATTTTCCTGTAGGCAGTGTGTATCTTACCGTTAGTGATATATGCTTCTACATCTTTACATTGGTCCTCTAGAAATTCCTGCTTAGCAATTTTGCACTTCCTCTCGATCCCATTTTTTTGATTTTTGTATTCCCTTTCGCCTGCTTCATTTATTGCATTTTTATATTTTCTCTATTCATCGATTGAATTAAATATTTCTTCTGTTATCCAATACTACTTCTAGCCCTCGTCTTTTTACCTACTTGCTCCTTTGCTGCCTTCAGTATTTCATGTCTGAAAGCTACCCGTTCTTCTTCTATTGTATTCCTTTCCTCTGTTCTTCCCAATCATTCCATAACGCTCCCTCTGAAACTGTCTACAGCCTCTGGTACTCTCAGTTTATCCATGTCCCATTTCCTTAAATTTCTGCCCTTTTGCAGTTTCCTTAGTTTTAATCTGCAGTTCATAACCAATAAATTGTGGTCAGAGTACACATCTGCCCGTGGAAATGTCTTACACTTTAAAATCTGGTTCCTAAATTTCTATCTACCCATTACATAATCAATATGAACCTTCCGTATCTTTGTGTCCCTTCCTCGTACATAACGTTCTCTCATGATTCTTAAAACATTTGATAGCAATGATTACATTATGCTCTGTGCAAAATTCTTCCTCTTTCATTCCTTTCCCCCAGTCCATATTCACCTACCACTTTTCCTTCTCTTCATTTTCCTACTATCGATTTCCAGCCCCCATATTTTATTTTCGGCTCCCTTAACTACATGAATAATTTCTGCGGAGCTAGTTGACATATAAACTTGTATTACTGTGGTTGGTGTGGGCTTCGTGTCTATCTTGGTTACAATAATGCATTTACTATGCTGTTCGTAGTAGTTTATCCGTTTCCTATTTTTTTACTCAGTTTTAAACCTACTTCTGCATTATCCCGACTTGATTTTGTATTTATGACACTGTATTCTGATCAGAAATCCTGTTCCTCCCGAGACAGAACTTTACCAGTTCCCACTGGTATCTGACTTTAACCTATCAATTTCCCCTTTTTAAATTTTCTAACCTACCTACCCGATGAAGGGATCTGACATCCAGAACGCCAGTTTTGTTTGTCGAGATAATGACGTACTCCTTAGTATTCCCCGCTCCGAGATCCGAATGGGGGACTATGTTACATCACGAATATTTTAACCAAGAGGACGCCACCATCATTTAACCATACAGTAAAGCTGCATGCCCTCAGGAAAAATTACGTCTGCAGTTTCCCCTTGCTTTCAGGCGTTCGCGTTGCCGGCACCACAAGGCCATTTTGGCTGATGTGTCAAGGCCAGATTAGTCAATAATTCAGAGTGTTGCCCCTGCAACTATTGGAAAGGCTGCCTGTCCCTCTTCAAGAACCACACGTTTGTCTGGCCTCTCAACGTATACCCCTCCGTTGTGGTTGCACCTACGATACGGCTATCTGTACTGCTGAGGCACGCAAGCCTCCCAATGGCAAGATCCATGGTTAATGGAGAAAGGGAAATGCCATAAAGGCGGATAATAGATGAGACTTGTAGATATTTATCTACGAGTTAGAGCCTAAAAAAGGAAAAATGAGAACACTAAATAAATCTTGTTTAAACTCTATTTAGAAATTCACGTGCAATAGTACAACATTCCGTCACAGAGTGTATGATTTATTCTACAAACAATTCCATTATCTGTGGTAAACTACTTCTCCAGAATATTCTCTCTTCCAGAAGTGCTGGTCCACTGCTGTGGGAGCACTAAAAGTTTGGAGATAGGAGATGGATACTGTGGGCGGTTTAAGGGTCTTTTCTTATAGCTCAGTCGGTAAGAGCATTGCGGGCATGTCATTTCGTGTTACGGAGGTAATACAGTGCTCTAAGTGCGGCGAAAGTTGCTGTCTGAGTGGAGTCGTTCGGCAGCTTATACCTGAGTTTGGCGGTCGGCGTCCACCTTAGAACTATTTGGGTGACGTATGGTGGAAACATAATTCACATGTCAAAAAAAGGTTCTCATCACCTCGGTTCCGAGAGTTCCGGAACCTGTACAGAAAACTGGAGTAGAGATCAACATAAACATCTTTTCCACCATCTTTATTGCTCATGAAAACCACACATTACATGTTGTTTCAAAATACAGTGAGATCTTCAGAGGTGATGGTCTAGATTTCTGTACACACCGGTACCTCTAATATCCAGTAGCACGTCCTCTTACCTTGATGGATGCCTCTATTCGACGTGGCACACCATCCGAAAGTTCATCAAGGCACTGTTGGTCCAGATTGTCCCACTCCTCAACGGCGATTCGGCGTAGATCGCTCAGAGTGGTTGGTGGACCACATCGTCAAAAAACAGCCCTTTTCAATCTATCACAGGCATGTTCAGTAGGGTTCATGTCTAAAGAACATGCTGGCCACTCTAGTCGAGCGATGTCGTTATCCTGAAGGAAGTCATTCACAAGATGTGCACGATGGGGGCGCGAATTGTCATCCATGAAGACTAATACCTCGCCAATATGCTGCCGATATGATTGCACTATCGTTCGAGGATGGCATTCACGTATTATACAGGCGTTACTGCGCCTTCCATGACCACCAGCGGCGTACGTCGACCGCACATAATGCCACCCCAAAACAGAATGGTACCTCCATCTTGCTGCATTCGCTGGACATTATGTCTAAGGTATTCAACCTGACCGGGTTGCCTCCGACACGTCTCCGACGATTGTCTGGTTGAAGGCATATGTGACACTCATCGGTGAACAGAACGTGATACCAATCCTGAGCTGTCGACTCGGCATGTTGTTGGGCCCATCTGTACCACGCTGCATGGTTGCAAAGATGGACCTCGTCATGGACGTCGGGAGTGAAGTTGCGCATCATGCAACCTATTGTGCACAGGCTCAGTCCTAACACGGCGTCCTGTGGCTGCACGAAAAGCATTGTTCAAAATGGTGGCGTTGCTGTCACGTTTCCTCCGAGCCATAATCCATAGGTAGCGGTCATCCAAAACAGTAATATTCCTTCGGCGGACTGAGCGAAGCATGTCATGGACAGTTCCTGTCTCTATTTCCTCCATGTCCGAACATCATCGCTTTGGTTCAATCAGAGACGCCTTGACACTTCCCTTGTTGAGAGCCCTAACCTGGCACAAAGTCACAATGCGGACGCGATAGAACCGCAGTTTTGAGCGTCTAGGCCTGGTTGAACTACGAGCCGTGTATCTCCTTCCTGGTGGAATGACTGGGCTGTTGGACCCCTTCCTTCTAATAGGCGCTGCTCATGCATGCTTGTTTACATCTTTGGGCTGGTTTAGTGTCATATCTAAACAGGCAAAGGGACTGTGTCTGTGATACAACATCCACAGTCAACGTCTATCTTCAGGACTTCTGGGAACCTGGGTGATGCTAAACTTTTTTTGATGTGTGTAAAATCCGTGGGTCTGTGCAGTCTCTGTGGCATCTGATCATATCCATGTTGCCCCTCTCTGGAGGCTGGCCTTGCAGTTTTGCGCCCTCTGTGTGTATGGATATGCCTTGTATCTTCTGGCAGACACAGTACCAGCAGAGCTCTTTTATTGAAGAAAGCTTTTTTTTTTTTTCCTCTGCCAAGCTACTTTTGGCATTGCCGTATTCATCATAAGAGCACTAATGTTCAAAATACAAGATAAGAAGAAGCGAATTCCCTACAATAGAATATTTGTGGCTGTGAAAAGTAGCTGGCTTTCACGCTACCTACCGATATTCTCGCAGCGGGTCATATCTAACGCAAGCAATATGGGTAACACCAAGTGAAGCAGGTGCAAAACAATTAATGAAAGCTTCCATTCAGAATGAAACAGTATTGAGTATTGACTGATGGGCGGCACTTTAGCTCATGTCCTAACAGTAATCTAGCCTAACACAGTGATACAGAACTACCTAATATACAGACGTTCCGTACAGACTGCTGTATCTTCCAGTTTAGAGAACAGTTAAGAGTCTTGACACTCGCTTTTTATTGTCAAATGACTCGTTAGTGATGGCTAACAGTGACAATGATAATACGGTCGGCCTGAACTGTAGATTTGAAATGTTAGTGGGCGAATTGATGAACCACTACTGTGGAACTGTTGTTGGTGAATTGCGACCAGAACTGGCAAAATTATTCATTGAGTATCGGTATATCCGCGACTGGCTGAGTTATGTCCATTTGCTCTATGTTTTGCGGAATAGGAAATTACAGCAATTCGAGTTATCGGTGCCTTCTGTGGTAGCTGACTTAACGACATACTGATGTAGCGATCTGAAGGTGTCGTGCTGGAAGCATAACTTCCGGCGACTGCTCGGAACTCTTGTGATGTTACTCTCTACCATGTGTCTGCGACTACAGTAGATACCATCGCCGTTTCGGCCATCCATTGTAATATTAGATTATAGATAGAAATATTCTTTCAGTTCTTTCATTCCTGAGTTTTACCCAATTTTTATGTTGAACTAATCTTTACTCTTCTTTCTGCCACTCATCACCTCCATTTTCTTTGCTTCCATGCTAACCACCATTTCTGGCAACATGTCCTTTAAGTCTTCCTTGCATCCGGCCACAAGGGCGTTGTTTGTGTAATAAAATCTTGTACTTGTTTCCGTAACAGTGGCACTAATTTCCACATTCCTAGAAATAATGCTTGAATATTCAATCAGGCTGGATCTTGCACTTCACACTCTTCAAGAGCGACATTTATGTGGAACACTTTGTGTATCGATTGCAATCTATAGACAACGGTAGGAAATACTGCAGAAAGATTATTTGTAATGTCTAGCATTCCACCAAAGTGTCTTTAGGGTCGCATCAGGTATATGTATGGAGATCAGGGGAAACTTCGAGAGCGTAGAATCTACAGACAGAACGTTGAGAGGGTGTGAAACTGTTGTGTAGTCCGAAAGCTTGTTTGAGAAGACGGTGCTACCACTGCAAAGAGAACAGTAGATCATTTAACTTTTTCTCTTTACAGCGTAGAGCCGGCTAACTTTCCGTAGGACTGTGCTCCCTGCAGTGACTTCATTCCATTTACAGCTACCCGAAGAGCTTTAAGGGGTCCTACAGAACTGTTATCTGTTCTCGCGATCTTCCATCTTTGAGTTTCTGTTCTCACTGTCAAACGATATTTCCTTTTCTTCTCCAGTTTCAGTTTGAACCAGTTTTTTTGTTGCTTTTTTAACTTTTTTGATAGGTATTCAGCAACTTTTTTAATTCATTGAAGCATTTATTAACGATTCTGCCAACAGTTGTAGTATTTATATTAGGCGACTTGTTCCGAATTTTACAGGTTCATTTTCAATCCTAGCCTACTGACACTCCACTGACAATGCCTGAGCTTAGTAATAATCATCAAAGTGGCAACACATGCTTTATAAATATTGACAGAATAAATGTCATAATCCACATACGCTTCTTTGAAAGTCAAAATCAAACTGCAACTGTTGACAGAACCGTTCATAAACGCTGTAAAGATTATTTCCTTTGTTTGCGTCGAGCCACCTAAAATAATTCCGATCCTTTTTAGCTATAAGGCAGATTCATACAGTTTCACAGTTTACCTAAAGTTATAGGTGTACCACACAATAAGGGACCAGCTCCCAGATTCTTATTGGTATCCCTAACTTCATTTAAACTCTCCAATACATTTCAGTAACTGTTTATTAATAGTGCTAACAGTATCGAAGGATTAACTATCCATAATGAAGCGTTTTAATGTGTAGAACTACTGCTACATAGAAGGACGAGCTACCAGTCATGTCATTTTACTCTTACTTGGACAGTGACACTAGGAAACTTAACGTCATGAGCCCAGAGGCTCGGCAAACATCACATCACGCCGCATCCTCAATTTTCTGCTTCTTTCACTGGTCTTTATTCCCCATCTTAGGTATCGGCATGTTGCTTTTCGGATTTGACATTGCTTGTGGTTGATGGGGACCGGATGCCCTTCCCGTCCTAGTTGTCGTCGTCGTCCCCTCACCTACAAGGGTGGAATTTATGCATCCCAACTGCCTGCATCTAGTGTTATCCATTGTGAAAGTGCGCGAACGTTCTCTAGCTGTTTGTAAGTCGTGTAACCGAGGCGTGAGGTAGAGTACCACACCGTTATTTACCTAATTGTATCTTGGAAACAACCTAAAAACGTCACGGAGTCTGTCAGACACATCGGCCCTCCTCGTCCGCACGACTCCACTCAGACAGCAACTTGCGCTCACTCAGAGCATGTGTTGCCTCCCCAACACGAAATGACACCCCCGCAATGCTCTTACCGACTGAGTGAGGGGAGATTCGATCGTACGCCTACGTATCTCCCCGAATCCCGGAAGCGGTAGGCTAACGAGCGCGGCCATCCGAGCGGGTGACAGTGCTGCATCGACTTCCAAAAACTGTGTATGGCCTTATGAAGTCAAGCTTTCTGGTGCCACTGCCCTAATAAAATGTATTGCAGGCAACTTTTCCTTCACCATGTAGCTATAGTTTGATCCATAAAATGCCTGAAGATGAGCAATTAATCCACCGCAACTGGTAGAATCATAAATAAGGAATATTGCGACATTCATTGCATTTAGTATCAGACATCGGCAGCGTGAAAAGTGGATAAAATTAGTGTCAGTTTAAATATTGCATTTACATTCGTAACGGTAGGTTTGTTTAACTTATTCCCAAATGTTTTGGCGTATTAAAGACACACAGATCGCACACCACTTTTTACGCAGGAAGAGCAAAGTAAAAGAACTACCTCAGTAGTAAAATACGAATATTTCTTTCTGAGTGAAACGAATAATGTAAAAATCATGTGGAGAGGAGCGAGACAGAAGAACTTCTTTAGTCATATATATTACAAAATCACAAAATATATAAGACTCAATGTGTACTGCACCATAGATGGGATTTTTTCTTACCCTCCCCTTTTTTAGAGAGATAATGACTGTGAACTTATAACGCTTCCGGGAGGTTGGTTGGTGTATGTGAAGAAGCACTCGATCGATGCTGTTTTAATCTTAATCAGCGACGTGGCGCATTAGTTAAGGAAAGGGACTCGTTTCAGGGAATACCGTGGTTCAGATACCTGTAAGGCCATCCAGATTTTCTGTGAGTTCCCTAAAGTTCTTAAGCCAAATCCCGGAGACGGCTTACTTCTTTTCCCAGCCTTTCTCTGTCCGAGCCAGTGCTGCGTCGCTAATGGCTTGGTGGTCGACTGGACTTTCAGCGTTAAACTTCATTTTTTCTTACTTCTCTGTCTGCCCATTTTAGTTTTCAAAAATGGTTCAAATGGCTCTGAGCACTATGGAACTTAACTTCTGAGGTCATCAGCCCCTAGAACTTAAAACTACTTAAACCTAATGACATCACACACAATCATGCCCGAAGCAGGATTCGAACCTGCGACCGAGCGGTCGCGCGGCTCCAGACTGAAGCGCCTGGGACCGCTTGGCCACACTGGCCGGCGCTCATTTTAGTTTAATTTTAATTTAGTTTAATCACTCACGAATTACAGAGTGAATGAAATCTGAACCACCTCCATAGCCAAAATCGCTATCTCAGGCGCGTACAGCTGCGCTCGACTCGAACATAGCTGGTTCGAATCCTGGTGACGGAAGAAATTTTCATCGCATTTCATTTATAGGAGCATGAAGGAGTAATATACAGCTGCACAAGGAGTAACTAACAGCTGTAACCATGTACCTACTGCCAATTCCTCGTACCAGTATCGAGCTGGTGATAGAGTTTTCAGCATTCTTCATGTCCGCAGCTCGTGGTCTAGTGGCTAGCAGTGCTGCCTCTCGATCACGGGGTCCCGGGATCGATTCCCGGCCGGGTTGCGGATTTTCTTTGACGGGGTCTGGGTGTTTGTGTTGTCCACATCATTTCATCATCGTCATTCGTGAAAGTGGCTAGATTGGACTGTGTAAACATTGGAGTGTGTCGAAATTGGGACTTTTTACGGGCGTTGATGACAGCGCAGTTGAGCGCCCCACCAACCAAAAATCATCATAAGCATTCTCCATAACACCATTTCCTGAGCTATGATTTATTGTTTTCAAGCAGATGAACTTCCAAATAAAATCACTATTTACTAGGTTTTCGGATTACTTTTTCATACAAACATGGCTAAAACAATCAGCACAGATACATAAAAAGACTGCATGGTGTGTATAATTTCTCATTACAGCTACTTCTGCTCTCAAAATTGGATACTATTTCACGCTGTGTTGGTTACATTTTATGTAACCCACTTCAGTCCGCACTCTTACTCATCATTTCCTTTGCAATCCTGTTTTCACTCTGGTTGGTGTCACTCTCGAACATTTCCAAGAAAAGTGCTGAAGCTAGAAACTAACACCGTTGGGAGAATTATCTATTCTTCGCTTGAACGCATGATTGTGAGTCTTAAAGAATGGAGCCACTAAATTTCTGAATGAACTTCTGTAATGATTTCTTATCACTTTTTGCTCTTATTTAGTAAATGAATACCCTTCTTTTCAACGCACTGCACTTCTTATCTTCCTTCAACATTTATCTCACTTTAACAACTACAGTAATCAATGTAACTTTGTTTCACGCTAGATTTGGTCTACCTCCCCTAGAGGCACGCTTCGACTCTAGATCGTTGGTTTCAGCTCTCTATTTACGTTTCCTGGAGCATCAGTCTTCTGACTGAACTGATGCGGTGCGCCACGAATTCCACTCCTCTACTAAATTCTTCGTTTCAGAATAGCTATTGCATGTAAATTCCTCAATTATTTGTTGGTTGTACTCCAATTCTGTCTCACCTTACAGTTTTTACCCCTCAACTACGATGGTGGTTATGCCTCTGGAGCTTTCACACTGTGACTTCTTCTTGCCAATGTTTCGGGCGTGTTCCTCTCCTCTTCCGTTCTACGCACAACGTGCTTATTTCTTACCTTATCCATTTACTCAGCTTTCAACATCCTTCTGTATTACCACATCTCATCTTTTTGTCTTGTATTTCGACAGTCCCTGAGTCACTGCCAAAGACTGCTGTGCTACAAACGTACATTCTCAGAAATTTCTTCCTCAAATTAAGGCCTATGTTTGACACCGGTAGACTTCTTTTGGCCAGGAATACCGTCTTGTCTGTACTAATCTGCTTTTAATTGTCCTGCCTGCTTCGTCAGCCATTGGTAATTTTGTTTCCGAGGTAGTAGAATTCCTTGACTGCTTCTATTTTGTGACCAAAAAATTTGATGTTAAGCTTCTGTTCTCATTTCTGCTGTTTCTCACTACATTTGTCTTTTTCCGGTTTATTCTCAATCCACAGTCTGTCCTCATTAGACTGTTCATTCCATACAACAGATCATGTAATTCTTCTTAACTTTCACTGACGACAGTAATGTCATTATAGAATATCATCACTGATATCCTTTCACCCTGAGTGATCATGACACTCTTGAATCTTTGTTTTATTTTCGTCATTTCTTCTTCCATGTATAGACTGAACAGTAGGAGTGAAAGAGACCGCATCCCTGCCTTGCTCCGTTTTTAGTCCGAGCACTTCGTTCTTGGCCATGCAGTGCTGTCGTTTATTCTTGGTTCTTGTACGTCTTGTATATTACCCGACTTTCATTATAGCCTACTCCAATGTTTCTCAGAATTTCGTACATGCTGCATTTTCAACTGCCTACAAGTTCAAAGTTCACTTTTAATAAGTAAAGAGTATATGTTTCCGGCTTTTATAATTACACCGTTTTGTAAGAGCTACATCTGTTAAATGTTTGCAAGGCCATTTTCTGCGGCAGCTGCTATAATTAGTTATAGCTTACTGCATTTAAAAAGTATTTTACAACAGAAGTGTTTCGAGAATGAGATTTTCACTCTGCAGCGGAGTGTGCGCTGATATGAAACTTCCTGGCAGATTAAAACTGTGTGCCCGACCGAGACTCGAACTCGGGACCTTTCCCTTTCGCGGGCAAGTGCTCTACCAACTGAGCTACCGAAGCACGACTCACGCCCGGTACTCACAGCTTTACTTCTGCCAGTACCTCGTCTCCTACCTGTGCTAGTTCTGCAAGGTTCGCAGGAGAGCTTCTGTAAAGTTTGGAAGGTAGGAGACGAGGTACTGGCAGAAGTAAAGCTGTGAGTACCGGGCGTGAGTCGTGCTTTGGTAGCTCAGTTGGTAGAGCACTTGCCCGCGAAAGGCAAAGGTCCCGAGTTCGAGTCTCGGTCGGGCACACAGTTTTAATCTGCCAGGAAGTTTCATATCAGCGCACACTCCGCTGCAGAGTGAAAATCTCATTCTGGAAACATCCCCCAGGCTGTGGCTAAGCCATGTCTCCGCAATATCCTTTCTTTCAGAAGTGTTTCGCATTTATTTGCAAAGCATATTCTGTGGCGCTGGGGGAAATATGGATACATAATATGTCTGCATACTTTGGTCTTTATACAGTACTTACTTATAAAGTTACCGCAAAATTTGTGTGTGTGTGTGTGTGTGTGTGTGTGTGTGTGTGTGTGTGTGTGTGTGCGTGTGAAATCTTATGGTACTTAACTGCTAAGGGCATCGGTCCCTAAGCCTACACACTACTTAACCTAAATTATCCTAAGGACAAACACACACACCAATGCCCGAGGGATGACTCGAACCTCCGCCGGGACCAGCCGCACAGTCCATGACTGCAGAGCCCAAGACCGCTCGGCTAGTGCCGCGCGGCCACACAATTTACTTACGGCTAAGGACACTCGGTTTCACGTTAACTCCTGACAATTTTTCGCCTTGTTTCAAACCACTTTTTCTTTGCACTGGTATTATTTCTATTTTACGTCACTTCGCCAAAGGATCACAACAAAAATAGAACTATGGTTTCACGTGCCTCACACTAAGCACTGTGTTTATGCATATTCATTTGTTTTCTACTGAGATTATATTCAATCCCAACCTGTGATCATAATTTTTTCTTTCTTGTTTCGTATTTGTGTGTGTGTCTGTGTGTATGTGTGTGTGTGTGTATGTGTGTGTGTCAGTGTGTGGTGGATGAGTGTCAATTGGTGAAGATGTCTTGAATGTTCCGAGAGATTTTGGAAGGGGGGGAGGGGTGGGCGAGAATAGTGGCTCGAGTTTGGGGGGGGGGGGGACAGTGATTTTAGACAAAGCAACTGGTAGGAATTGAGTGTGGGGAGTGATGAGTGAGTGTAAAATGCTCTTTATCAGCAGTAAGACTAAGGTGGGACAGTCAATGTTTTCCTTTTTTTTCTGTCTTCCTCTACAGTTTTTACCCTCTACACCTCCCTCTAGTACCATGGAAGTCATTCCCTCATGTCTTAACAGATGTCCTATCATCCTATCCCTTCTCCTTATCAGTGTTTTCCACATATTCCTTTTCTCTACGATTCTGAGCAGAACTTACTTATTCCTTACCTTATCAGTCCACCTAATTTTCAACAGTCGTCTGTAGAAACACATCTCAAACACTTCGATTCTTTTCTGTTGTATTTTTCCCAAAGTCCATGTTTCACTACTATACAATGCGGTACTCCAGACGTACAGTCTCAAAAATTTCTTCCTCAAGTTAAAGCTGATATTTGATATTAGTAGACTTCTTCTGGCCAGGAATGACCTTTTCACCATTGCTAGTCTGTTCTTCTCGCTGTTCTCATTGCCTTCGTCTTTCTTCGATTTACTTTCAGTCCATACTCTGTACTCATTCCGTTCAGTACATCATGTAATTCTCTTCACTTTCACTCTGGATAGCAATGTCATCAGCGAATCGTATCATTGATATCCCTTCACCTTGAATTTTAATTCCACTCCCGAACCTTTCTTTTATTTCCATAATTGCTTCCTCGATGTACAGATTGAACAGTAGGGGCTAAAGGCTACATCCTTGTCTTACACCCTTTTTAATAGAGCACTTCATTCTTGGTCGTCCACTCATATTACTCCCTCTTGACTGTTGTACATATTGTATACGATCCGTCTCTCCATATAGCTTACTCCTACTTTTCTCAGAATTTCGAACCTCTTGCACCATTTTACACTGTCGAACGCTTTTTCCAGGTCGACAAATCCTATGAAAGTGTCCTGATTTTTCTTTAGCCTTGCTTCCATTATTAGCCGCAACGCCAGAATTGCCTCTCTCGTGCGTTTACCTTTCCTAAGGCCAAACTGATCGTCATCTAGCGCATCCTCAATTTTCTTTTCATTCTCCTGTATATTAGTCTTGTAAGCAGCTTGGATTCATGAGCTGTAAAGCTGATTGGGCGGTAATTCTCGCACTTGTCAGCTTCTGCCGTCTTCGGAATTGTGTGGATGATTTTTTTCCGATATCTGATGGCATGTCGCCAGACTCATACATTCGACACGCCAACGTGAATAGCCGGTTTGCTGCCAGTGGTTATATTTATTTGAACGCATTAATATCTGCAGGTTTCAAAAGTTTTTATATGACTGTGCTATGATAGTATTACTTTAACAAACGTTACTACCTAACGAAGTAATAATGAAGGTTACGTTCCTGCAATGGTTTTGAAATTTTGGTCAATGTGACGTCCTGGATATGTTACTGTCAGAAAATATTGACAATAACAATGACTGGAATATTTAGAACCTGTAACATAAGGTCTTTCGGCGATTTTAGCAGTAGAAAAGGCAGAAGGGTTTATTCCAGTAATGTTGATAGTTTACATGTGAAAGCAGAAGTACACATTTAGTTATACCATGAGTCATACGAAAATGGAACATTTCAACATTCTGATTAATTATTGCATTTCTGAAATACACTGTAAAATATGTAGTATGTCAGTATATTCTTTACACATTTAAGTGACACCAAGTGTGTAATGCTTAATGAAAATTGTTTTATGGATCACCGTGAGCAGTAACAAAAAAGATTATTGGAAGTGATGAGAAACAGGAAAAATCTTGGGTGGGACACATTTTGCATAGATATTGTCTGCAATAACAAATTATAGCTGGAAAAGTGAAATAATGAGATGAAGAGGTAGGAAGAGAATTTGAATGATTTATGAACAAGAAGGGAACAAACATACAAATAGATGAAGAAATGTGCTCAGAATACGATGCAGTGGGGAGACTCAATCTGAAATCTGTCGTAAGACAGATACACTAAGGAAGCAAGAAAAGGGGATCTGCAGTTATTGTATGCACTGCATGTGCAAGTGTTTCAAACACATTGGATCAGACATCTAAGGGTGACAGGTGACTTCACCGGGAACAACTTTTGTTAGAGATAAAATGTTCACTTGCAGTTCCTAGTGACGCTAGAACATCTTTTATTATTGGTTTTCTCCTGGGATGCGGCAGGGCGGTAGGCATTCTGTGGAATGTGTACGCAATGTGTGTTGCCTATAAGCCAGTGAAAGAGCAAAGTTTAAGATCCTGGCTCGCTTTTTCTTGCTAAAAATTCTGTCGTCCCATGGCTGGCGAATTCAATTAAACGACGCTTGGCGTCCCTGGGATGTGTCAGTGAACATTTTGTCTGTAACAAAAGTTGTTCCCGATGACGTCATCTATCATCTGTAGAGGTTTAATTCAAAACAGGAGTTACCACGCTTATTCGGGGGAAGTGGCGTTATTAGGTAAAATATTTGGCAACTGTTAGTGGACAATCGTCAATACATAAAAAGTGAATTTTCCCGCGCGAATGCTGTAGAAATAGGATTGTTGGATAAAATTTCTCTCACTACAAATGGGAATCCAGCTTCATTAGAAAGAACTGTGCCCTTAGCAGTAATTCTAGTAACTCACGTGTGCTGGCTAAAGACACAAACATTTATAGAAGAAATATCAGAAAAGCGATTAAAATTTTTAAGGAATAATGTAATTGTAGTATAGAGAGGAAATCTTTAAGCTCCCGACTTCATAGTTCCCATCCATCAAGGAAGTGAAACGAGGCCACAGTGCACAACCAATACAAACTGTGCCCAAGGAGCCACGTCAGCGGACAAAAGAAGTTTTTCATCACCTCGGTTCCGAGAGTTCCGGAACCTGTACAGAAAACTGGATTAGAGACCAAAGTAAACTTCAGTTCCGCCCGTCTTATTGCTCTTGAAAACCACACATTGCATTTTGCACCACAGTGTAGAGAGACCTTCAGAGGTGGTCGTCTAGATTGCTGTACACACCGGTACCTCTAATATCAAGTAGCACGTCCTCTTGCCTTGATGGATGCCTGTATTCGACGTGGCATACTATCTGAAAGTTCATCAAGGCACTTTTGGTTCAGATTGTCCCACTCCTCGACGGCGATTCGGCGCAGATCCCTCAGAGTGATAGGTGGGTAACGTCATCCATAAGCAGTCCTTTTCAATCTATCCCAGACATGTTCGATAGAGTTCATGCTGGCAACTCTGGTCGAGCGATGTCGTTATCCTGAAGGAAGTAATTCACAAGATGTGCACGATGGGGGCGCAAATTGTCATCCATGAAGACGAATACCACGCCAGTATGCTGCCGATATGACTGCGCTCTCGGTCGGAGCATGGCATTCCCGTATACCGCGCTTTCCATGACCACCAGCGGCGTACGTCGGCCCCACATAATGCCATCCCAAAACAGAAGGGTACCTCCACCTTGCTGCACTTGCTCGACAGTGTGTCTAAGGCGTTCAACCTGACCGGGTTGCCTCCAAACACGTCTCCGACGATTGTCTGGTTGAAGGCATATGCGACACTCATCGGTGAACAGAACGTGATGCCAATCCTGAGCGGTCGATTCGACATGTTGTTGGGCCCATTGTACCGCGCTGCATGGTTTCGTGGTTGCAAAGGTGGATCTCGCCATGGACGTCGGGGGTGAAGTTGCGCATCATTCAGCCTAATGTGCACAGTTTGAGTCGTAAAACGACGTCCGGTGGCTGCACAAAAAGCATTATTCAACATGGTGACGTTGTTGACAGGGTTCCTCCGAGCAATAATCCGCAGGTAGCGGTCATCCACTGCAGTAGCATCCCTTGACCGGACTGAGCGAGGCATGTCATCGACAGTTCGTGTCTCTCTGTATTTTCTCCATGCCCGAACCACATCGCTTTGTTCACTCCGATCCGCCTGGACACTTACCTTGTTGAGGGCCATTCCTTGCACAAAGTAACAATGAGGACGCGATCGAACCGCGGTATTGACCGTCTAAGCATGGTTGAAGTACAGACAACACGAACCGTGTACCTCCTTCCTGGTGGAATGACTGGAACTGATTGGCTGTCGGACCCCATCCAACAGGCGCTGCTCATGCATGGTTGTCTACATCTTTGAGCAGGTTTAGTGTTATCTCTGAACAGTCAAAGGGACTGTGTCTGTGATACAATATCCACAGTCTACGTCTATCTTCAGGGCTTCTGGGAACGGGGTGATGCAATTCTTTTTTTTTTTTTTCTTGACTTGTGTATTTTCGGTAAGCATCCACTCTTCTCTGGCTCTGCTGGTTTCACTTCTATCCAATGCAGCTGGAAGTATGTAAACCAGTAACTCTTTTTCTGCATAAGTGTGCGCAAGATCCTTTTCTATCCAACGATGTCGGCCCACCAAGGGTAATCAGTGGAATTTTAACCAACAATCCCGCTTCTTCAGCACTGATGCGAGAAACATCATTTACTATCCAATGAGGATGGTGCACAAAAGGCAGCCACACTTATTTTACGCAATAATGCCACTTAGCCTCCATAAGCGCGATAAAACTCGAGTTTTGTATGAGAACCCGACACTGATCTTTGACAGTGTTCAGCCTACTGTGGACACCACAAGATCCTGAAGAAGATCCCGACAGAAGGGTGGAAACGTCGACACCATAGAAAATTACGATGCTCTCTAACAAAACAGAGGATTTTACCTTCATTCTTTATAGATGTTCTCCTTTGACAGAGATCTCCTGAGGATGGTAAGATTGTGATTGGAATCAATGTCCAAAATAAAAATAAGTGGAGCTACGTATTGCATGATGCAATCCCTAAAGTCTGATTAAAATTACTTCGTAGTTAACCCTTCATGAGTTGAATGTGTCTCCCTCCAACCAGAGCGCTCAACGTCACGCCCGAATTGCTCGGCTTTACCAAACATCACAACAAACTGTTAGCTCATACCCAGTTCCTTGTCTGGCTTTTTTTCTTGTTATATTTGGATCCTAAATACTGCGTCCGGCCCTTTTATTTCGCGTTTCATCACACATGATGAACACACCCAAAATAACACATACAGAACGATGACGACGAAATGAAGCACATTACGTACATACCCCTAACCAAAGACTACTGGATCCCTTAGCACAAGACGTGGTTCGGATCCACACATTCACTTTTTATCATCACAGAGATCGGTTCATAGTAGGTAAACTTCATATGACATGGCGTTAAATATAAATTTTTAAAGGCAGGAAATGAACGTCGCAACTGGTTGAAATAAATATTACAATATAGCTCGATCGTCTTTCCTAGCTCATTGGTAATGTTACAGTTTGAGATGCAGAAGGTGGTGAGTTGGAGTCCCTTGAGGTGATAATATCTTTATTTTTAATCTTCATCGAAATGTCTTTCATTGTTATTATTTGGAATTAATTGGTTCAAATGGCTCTAAGCACTATAGGAATTAACATCTGAGGTCATCAGTGCCCTAGACATAGAATTACTTAAACCTGACTAACCTAAGTACATCACACATCCATGCCCGAGGCAGGATTCGAACCTGCGACCGTAGCAGAAGCGCGGTTCCGGACTGTAATTAATTGGTGTAAATGTATTGTTTTTATATTTAAGTATTTATCGCATCATTTTCAGCATGGTTTCGACTCTTTTATTTGCTCTCATTTTTTTCTATTACTCTTTTTTTTCATTTGGAATATGCCTGTGTCGCCTATAATCTGTAAATGGGTTCCAACGGCGTCTGCTCATTCGTCGGTATCGCATCAGCTTGCGTCGCAAAATCGAGATGCTACAGTTCGCTTTTAGCATTGAAAACGAATTTTTCCTCTTTTAGTTTGAGCGTGTCCGCAGCTCTCTTCCCGCGCACGGGGTCCAGGGTTTGATTCTCGGCGGGATTTTTCCTGCCTCGAGATGATTGGATGATGTTGAGTTGTCTTCATCATCATCATTCATCCCCATTACGGTCGGAGGAAGGCAATGGCAAACCACCTCCGGTAGGACCTTGCTTAGTCGGCGGTGCGGGCCTCCCGCATCGTCCCCTATGCCCCTCGGTGCATGGGACCTCATCATCATCATCAGTTTCAGTGTACAGGTCAGCTTTAATAGCCGTCAGCATGGCGAGCAGGATTAATAGTTCTAGTACAGGTTGCTGACTGCCGTTTTTTCAGATACATTAAGAGAATGTGGTTAGATTAGGACACGAATGCAAATTCAGGGCTACAAAAGGTGTCGTGTGCAGCAGTTCAGTCATTAGCCATTTAAAATTAGCTGTGGACAGAGCATCTCGTTTTCAAAATGGTTCAAATGGCTCTGAGCACTATGGAACTCAACTTCTGAGGTCATTAGTCCCCTAGAACTTAGAACTAGTTAAACCTAACTAAGCTAAGGATGTCACACACATCTATGCCCGACGCAGGATTCGAACCTGCGACCGTAGCGGTCTCGCGGTTCCAGACTGCAGCGCCTAGAACCGCACGGCCTCTTCGGCCGGCATCTCGTTTTCCCGCCACACCTGATAGCAGCAGCTTCCAACAGTGTTCCGCATTACATGATGAGCATTTCAGAACTTTCGAGTGAAGTGTTTCACCTTGTTTGCGCTTCGCCAAGCAGTAGCTGAAGTGGCAACACTGCAGTGTCAAGTGACAGACGTCAACTATCCAGTAATTTTTAAGGGACTATAATCTTCTCTCACAGTGTTTTGTCCAGTCTCTGCGGGTTTTTTTCTTTTTAGTATAGTTGCGCTGCTATGAAAATTATTCCTAGAACCGGGAATGAAGCAGGTTCATCTTATCGCGTCGCCACGACCTCGCTCAGGCAGGAGTAGTGGCAGCAATATTTTGTCATCGCTGGGCCGTTTCTCGGACGCGAGCAGAGGCGGTGCAGGCGGTGCGCCGTTCGGCTGAGTGACAGACAGGCCTATCACGGCGGCTCGGGTTGACGGCCGTGCAACGGGCCTCCGCCGGCTCGCCCTTATCCGCCGTCACGGCTTCCGGGGGCACAAGACCCGACCCGACCTGCGCTGCTACACAACGATTGTATACAGCAGCGAAAGCTGTCCAGGATATCCAGGACGCCCTCCTTCAATTACAGCGGCTAGGGAAGAAAGGGTCCTTTTACTGGGTGCCAGGGCACATGACTGTTGCTTAGAGTGAAAGAGCAGATGCAGCAACCAAGCAGAGGTGTTGTGAGGCTCCGTTAGCCCTGTTCAAATGGTTCAAATGGCTCTGAGCACTAAGAGACTTAACATTTGAGGTCATCAGTCCCCAAGAACTTAGAACTACTTAAACTTAACCAACCTATCACACACATCCACGCCCGAGGCAGGATTCGAACCTGCGACCGTAGCGGTCTCGCGGTTCCAGACTGCAGCGCCTAGAACCGCTCGGCCACCGCGACCGGCCGTTAGCCCTGTGTGCCATCCTCCAGCATGGTGTCGCCTCCCAGTCTTTTGTCCATGGCAGAACGAGCGGCTGGGAATGACAGACAATAAGCTCCGTCTAGTAAAGGCCACAACGCGCCCGTGGCGTACATCCTTCCAGTCAAGTCGACGGGACGAGGTCCTCCTTACTCGTCTTCGCACGGGGCACACAAACCGACGACGCATTGCTTCTTACTCCGGTGAGAGTGTGGTGCTCGTGGCGTACAGATCAATGGGCGCCACATTCTGTTAGAGTTTGTTTCTAAGAAACTTCAACATCGCAGCGGGTCAGCAATCGTTGGTTAATATATTAAAAAACTAAAAGCCCGCCTCGATTGCGAAAAAAGCACCTAGTATTAAGTGTTAACCCAGGTTTCGGCGTAGATAACTATACCTTCTTCAGAACAACAATAAAACTCACAAGTGCCTAAGAAGACCTTTGCCAATGATTAAAAGAACACCGTAGATATACATTTATAAACGAAAAAGAAAAGGAAAACACAAACAGTACATGTGTGAAAACCACTACTTAACTTAATAGTGTACGCTCCACCTCACACCGGCCTATGTTCGATGGGCACCTACAAACGGTAGCTCACTTACAAGCCTGACCTGCTATCTATGCACATGCGCAAGACAAAGGAAGTTACTTGAATGCGCATGCGCATACGAATACGAAAAATTTTATGCATGGGTCGGGGCTAAATAGCCTATATATCCCCAACAGTGGATCAACGTATATAAAAAAATGAAATAGATACGACAAGAGACGAGCTAAATAGGAGATGAAACCTAAAAATAACCGCACACGGTTGCTTTATATATGTAGCTATGACAACAGGAGGAACTCTTATAAACTATACCTAAAGCCAGTAGTTAGCCTGGGGGGGGGGGGGGGGGGGGGCTGAGGGGACATAATCTAAAGATGTCGTGGTAATAAAGATATAGGGATAAAACGTGAGGTGTTCCACGGGCTAAAATCACCTTCATAGTAAAAGGAAAATGAGGGTAAAAAGAAAGAAGATGAACAGATTGACCAACCGCGCTCGCCAATCAGCGCGCGCATGTGATAATCCCCAGATCATCAGATTTAGAAGTATGAAGAACAAAGTAAAGGCGCGAAACCTTCAAAAAATTTTCTATTTGTTAGTAGGAGATGGTCATCGAGGATATTGTCTTTAACATGTTGCATATGCTTAAAGATCTGCATTTCTTCCAAAACATCCAGTTTTAAGCCCTTAACCTCGGCATGAAGTAACTCGATATTAACTGGAGGGCTCGGAGCATGAGCCGTTTGCACAAGGTGTTCCGCATAAGTAGAGCCCTTAGTACCGTCACCGCTTCTGGTGGGAATATGCTCTTTATACCCGAGACCCAGAGCTCGCGTCGTTTGCCCGATATAAAATTTTGGACAATCCCCGCATGTAATTTTATATACTCCTGATTGGGAAAGTTTTATCGTTCTTACTCTGCAAGGAGTGAATTAAATTCCTATGTAAACTATTATTAGTAGAATAGGCGACTCTGAAATTACGGGCTCCGAGTAAACGCCCCAATTTGTAACTTATATTGCCTATGTAAGGGGTAGATATCGTTGCCACCTGTTTGTCATCTAGCGCATCCCCTAGGGTGGAAGACGTAATATCATTTTTATTTATTTTCTTGTTATACATCTGCCTTACCAAGTGAGGCCTATAGCCATTATTTATAGCAATATTTTCAAGTGTGACCAGTTCATTTTCCGACCAGCAGGGGCGGCGAATTTGCCGACGGATCTGCCCTCTACTTTAGGTGTATAAATGAATGTGGTGAGAGTTTTATGGTTTTGTGATTTTCCCCACACTTTTCACAAAGTTCTAGGGATACGTTTTCAACATTTAAACAGACCGACTGTCTCACCCACGATTTTTGTAAGTGATCAGCAAGTCACATTTCACCCTGCCTTTCTTTTAGCTCTTCTGTCGTTTTATTTCTGTTTTAATTCCATGTATAGCACGTTTTACACTTGCTCCGTTGTCTTGGGGCGTGTGTGATAAAGCTAATTTGTGGTCAGTGCGAGTGAGGTCGGAATGAGCGCAAGAGTGTCATTATATCGGTTTCATCCTCACTGTATCACAACATTTTTGTCATTTTACCCACATTTGTTTCTTTTAATGTGTGTAAGGTCACACATAACCCCTCCCCCCCCCCCCCCAACACACATACACAAACACGCACTCACACACACACACATACGCACACACAAGCCTGTCTCCTACAACTGAAGACGAGAAATAAAAAAGGCTCTAAGTGCCATAATAAGATATTTTTAGGTTGTATGTCAAATGAGATGTACATGACGAGCCCAATACTGAATGAAAGTCGCAAACTGTTTGAGTGGAAAGAAACGACAAATTAAAGGAGAAGGTAGTGTATCAGCGCTGGGAGAAAAGCTGAAGAGTGGAGGAAATAAATGCACAAGTTCAAGCAGTAAATGTATTCCTGCAAAGGCCCGTCCAGCACAGGAGGTAAATCTACCGATCGTTATCCTACACCGCAACTGGTCAGAATATTTGTTCCTGAGTTACCAAATGTGTCGTTCAAGAGGACATAAACGACATTGAGAGGAATCGCGGCAAATAAAGCCATTTATCGTCAGTAACATGAATGCATCTGCCTTCTGTCATTTCAACAAAACAGCTGGCTGATTCTAATGTAAACACAGCAAATCTAAACATGTCCAAAGTACAGTGGCTATGGCTGGACGAACGTAAGCCTCATGCTATTAGGACCAGGAGAAGCTTAAATGAAACTGACGCCTGGGTAGGTACCCCTGTTTTGAGAAAAGAGTAAGATTACAGGCCTTCAAGAAAATGCAACTACTGGCCGTAGATGTTACGGGCAACATCTGTGAAGAAAAGAAAGACTTGATTGACATCATGCAGTGCTCACAAATAACGACCAAATACAGTTTTACATAAGTGGAAACAATTCTTACTATCTTTTTGCTGAGTATTGAACCATGGCATTTCGATCTTTTCACAGGATTTCCGCTTTCAGCAAGTTTTTCATACTACTACAATAGTGTTTGTAATTTCCTTTGGATAATAGATCCACTCTATGCTTAACACTCAAATAAAACACATTAATTATGTAGTGAAAATATTACAGTTAATTACACAGTACGCTTAAAACTCATTATCCTCAAATTCATGATTTTGGCACTTAGAGCTCTTTTTATTTCAAGTCTTCAATTGTTGTTCTTGTTGTTATTGTTGTTGTTGCCTTCAGACCACATATTACTTTGATGCAGATCTCCACGATAGTGTATTTGTGCAAAACTCTTCGTCTCCGGATAAACACTGTCAAGTTACATCCATTTGATCCTGCTTTATGTATTCATTCCTTGGTCTCTCTCTACAATTTTTCCCCTACA
Organism: Schistocerca serialis cubense; assembly: GCF_023864345.2. Classification (NCBI taxonomy): domain Eukaryota; kingdom Metazoa; phylum Arthropoda; class Insecta; order Orthoptera; family Acrididae; genus Schistocerca; species Schistocerca serialis. Next base: position 496,403,949 of record NC_064638.1, read on the forward strand.
CACTTCTCTCTATTAACCAAATTACGATCCCTTAATCCTCAGGATGTGTCATATTAACCGATATGTTATTTTAGCCGACTCGTGCTGCAAATTTCATTTTTCCCCAACTTCACTCAGTACCTCCTCATTAATTACTCGAACAATCCGTCTAATCTTCAATATTCTTCTGCAGCATCGCATTTCAAAAATCTTTACTCTTTTCTTGTTTGAACTGCTTATCGTAGAGGTTTCACATATCTACTAGACTATGCTCCAGACAAATACCTTCATGAAAGGCTTCCTACCATTCATTGTTAACAAATTTCTATTTTTCAGGAATTCTCTCCTTGCTGTAGCCAGGCCGCATTTTATATCCTCTCTTTTTCGTTCATTGTCCGTTATTTTGTGTACAAATAGCAAAACTCATAGGATAACTTTTAATGCATGGTTCAAAGGGCTCTGAGCACTATGGGACTTAACATCTGAGGTCATCAGTCCCCTAGAACTTAGAACTACTTAAACCTAAATAACCTAAGGACATAATACACATCCATGCCCGAGGCAGGATTCGAACCTGCGACCGTAGCGGTCGGGTGGTTCCAGACTGAAGCGCCTAGAACCGCTCGGCCACAGCGGCCGGCTTTTAGTGCCTCATTTTAGAATCTAGTTCCCTTAGCTTCACCTGATTTAATTTGACGGCATTCCGTGACTCTTGTTTTACTTCTGCTGATATCCTTTCTTTTATCTCTTTTCAAAAGATTATCCATTCCGTTCAACTGCACTTTCAAGTCCTTTGCTGTCTCTGACTAAATTACGTCATCGGTATAGCTCAAGGTTCTTATTTCTTCTCTCTGAACCTTAATTTCTAGAACACAACACTGTCGCACTCCATTCTCAACCACTGATTCACTTTCGTGTCCTTCGACTCTTGTAAATGCAGTATGGTTTCCCGCCACTATTATTTATCAATTTAATTCCTCAATGCCTCCATCAACCTATAGCGTGGCGGTAGATGTTTAACTGAACGCTTAGTTCACTCGAGTCCTACCCGGTCAGTTCTTACTTTCACTCACTTAACAAAGCAAGAGATTCATTTAAGCAGGTAGCCGAAAACAGTCTGAAACCATTACTTGTTGACATTCGGTTTCAGCCCATGAAATTACTGAGCTGCATACTTTCTGCTCTCAATGAATACTACAGTGAGATATGAATTTTGATAAAAATTCTTCTCCTGTAAATAAACACTTCCTTTAACATTTTTCTTCTCACAGCAAATGTTAGTTTCCGATTCGGAACTATATTCCAGCTACACTGTTCATCACTAAGAACTTTGTTAACTATGAGGTGATTACTTCAGAGTTATTGTACTCGTTATAAAGTGGAAAATTCTAAAAGTATTCCACACCCAAGCACTGCTGCTTGTAGACAGTACATAAAAGAGCTAGACAAAGTCGAGATTTGAGATGTATTTAATCAGTGTCCGTCCGCCGGCCGTAGTGGCCGTGCGGTTCTAGGCGCTTAGTCTGGAACCGCGTGACTGCTACGATCGCAGGTTCGAATCCTGCCTCGGGCATGAATGCGTGTGATGTCATTAGGTTAGTTAGGTTTAAGTAGTTCTAAGTTCTAGGGGACTTATGACCTCAGATGTTAAGTCCCATAGGGCTGAGAGCCATTTGAATCAGTGTCCCTCCAAGTCTCATTCAGACGTCTCATGATTAGTCATTTACGAAAGTCATTGATAAATATATAGTTTCGCCCGTGATACATACAACACGTAAATACTAATAGAACTATACGCGCTACCACGAATTCTCTCAGCGATGACACTGAACTCTAGCTATATCTGATTGCACACTACCGAACCGTTTAAGACTCATGGCGACCCGTGTAGGACTCCTCTACGAATCCTTCGCTGCCCAGGAGCTTTCCAAACAATGCTTGCGGGTGCGGACGGTGGAGGAAGCGGTCCTCTGTGTCACAGTGCCAACCCAACTAAATAGCCTTTTGCGTATCCGGGTAGACAGATCTCTTGAAGGAAGTCATTTTTTGCGTAGGCCATCATTACGAAACAACCACTTCATGATTTAGCTATTAGCTAATTTAGCGTTGTTGGGCATTATGAAAAATGCAACCCTTATGCGAGTTTTGTTGCTTTGCCGGTATACAACACAAACACTCGGTTCAATGTCAAGATTCTGACCACGCCATTTTCATTTTAAATAGTTACAATAAACTACTTTATGCGTTAAATGTGGACAAGTTGACAAAACCCACATAAGGACCTCATTTGTTTTCTTTACTGCATAAGGATTATATGTCTGCCATAGTTGTGCCCCTTAATCAGGCTCGTCCAAACTGTGCCCCTGGGGCGCTAGCGCCCGCGATCGCCCGCGGCCAGCGCCCCGGGCGAATTCGCATGTTACTGCAGTGGCCGAGGCGTGCCGCTTAGCTGGCCGTGCGGACCGACCGAACGCCAGCCGATATGTATATTTGTTCACCCGTTTTCTCTTCGGGCAGAGGACGTCTCACAAGTGCTTCCACTAGAGCTAATTGAGCTACAATGCCATATCCGCCTGAAGGACCGCTTTGTTATGTGTAAAACTTTGGATGACTTTTACAGCTGTCTTCCACGAGAGAAATATCTGTCTTCCACGAGAGAAATATCCTCTTTTGCACAAGCACGCGGCCAAAGTTCTCTCAATGTTTGGTTCTACGTATATTTGTGAGCGCTTTTTCTCTCTTTTAAAGCTTGCTAAAACTAAGAACCGTTCATTCCTTGGCGATAAAAATTTGACCAATTCTTTGAGGTTAGGAATCTCACGGAATATTGTACCAAGCCCAGACAAAATCGTTTCCTTGAAAAAGAAAAACATGTAAAATGTTAATTGCCTTCTTTAACAATGTTGACTGTAAGAATTAAAGAGCTTTATAACCTTATTTCTATTTTAATAAGTTTCCAAACTTGGTCTGTTAAAATTATTACGTACAAAACAGCAAAATAAGGACCCGATTTCTAAACTCTGAAAAGGAATACAAAAAATTGTAGCACGAAGTATAACAAAACATACTTACTTGCAACTACTAACAGTAAGAATGAGACTCTATATCCCTTACATAAAATTAATTTTAAAATAGAATAATTTGTTTACGTTAGATCTGACCGCGGGACAGTCCAGCGCAGAGCAGTGCTGTGCGGTCTCACTCGCTCTGCAGCGCTCTCTCTCTCTCTCTCTCTCTCTCTCTCTCTCGCTCCTATGCCGACACTAGCGACACACGGTCGCGGACGGGGCGCTGAACTACACTGCCTTGCGCCCGCGGGCGCGGGCGCGCCTGCCGGGCGCAATTCCTGGATGAGCCTGCTCTAAATACTACAGCTGCGCGAAGTCCTTATTAGGGGCGCGTCACGTGTCGCTCTTTCGACACTGTGGAATAGATGTTCCATGTATTACTATTTTTTATTAGGATGTATACCTTGATACTATCCAAGGGGGCCAAATTAGCTTATCACCACATCACGAAATAACGTAGTTACTACGAGATAAAACAGCCTAAGTAGAACAATGGCTTCCCTCAAGACCCGTGGTTAGAGGTGTCTATCGTAATGTAAGGTCTCTAACAGCTTCCCAGTTGGGAATTTTGTCATGATAGAGCGTGGTTATTCATTAACGCTGGTGTAAATTTAAGTCCAGAGAGTGGTTCTTCAGTGACGCTGGTGTAAATTTACGTGTCTACATTAATAAACATAGATACTAAAAAATTTTAACTGGAGCTGGCTGTATTTTTCCGCCTCCAGACTGACTTATTGAAAGCTGTCATTACGTCAATGAATTAAATTATAAAGTTGAAAATGGGTACGGCTTCATTAACTGACTGAATGTGTTGCCGAAATTTCTAGGCTCTAGTCAACCTACAACGTTTTTCCTCCTTCTTCTTGCTAAAATTTACATTTTAAAAATAGTTTTGAAGGTAAGAAATATATCTGGAAATATCTTTCTGGACAATGTTATACATCTTAATTACACTAACTATGCAAGTTTTAAGTTTGTAGCTGCTCTTTGCTGTCACCAAACTTTAGATAATCCCGGCGGGGTCAGGGATTTTCTCTGCCTCGTTAAGGCTGGGTGTTGTGTGCTGTCCTTGGGTTAGTTAGGTTTAAGTAGTTCTAAGTTCTAGGGGACTGATGACCATAGATGTTAAGTCCCATAGTGCTCAGAGCCATTTAAACTTTAGATAAAATTGAATTATTCGGATATTACTTACTGCATCGCACTAAAGCTCAGAACACTTTACTTCTACAGCAATCTCAAAAGAAAGAGCGACAGACTTTTGTGACCTATTATTACCGCGAGTTGCTGGGCACAGACATGTCTCTTCGTTTAATATTGTTGTGCTATAAATTTTCTTTACTCCCAGATCAGTTCATTTCATTTATTATCGGTTGTACCCATCAAATCTTAGCATCTCTTTGTAGTACAACATTAAAAATGTTTCTATTCTTGAGTGCTCTGTTAATCGTCCACGTTTCTGTTCGATATGATGATCTACTACACACAAATACCCTTAGAAAATATTTATTTACACATACGTTCGTATTTTCTTGTCACTGATCGTTTACATTTTTATCCACTCTTCTATGGCCATTGTCATATAATTTACGCCCCGTTTAACAGAAATCGTGTAGCAATTCTAGTGTCTCATTTCCTTATCGAATTCCCTGACATCCCTGGTTCACTCCGATTACACTCCGTTACCCAAGTCTCACTTTTGTTGACGTTCATAGTATAATCTGTTTTCAACACACGGTTCATTCCACCGAATTAATCTTAAAGGTGCATTGGTGCCTCCATCAGGATTATAGTGCCACTGACAAACCTTAAAGTTTTTATTTTTTGCCCCTCTAGATTCATTTCTTTCCAAATTTCTTCTTTGTTTGCTATACTGCTATTTCTATGTAGAGATTGAATAACACTGCGGATAGACTAAAATGTTGTTTTAAACCCTTACACGGCCTTCAAATCTAAAACTACAGACTTTCGTTCCTTCTATTTTATCCCTGATAACTAACTGTAGTGGCATAATCTACTGTTGTGCCACCTCCCTCCCCCCCCCTTCCCCCCCTAGCTTTATTAATTTACTAGCTGACAATATACGTACCGTTGCAATAGACTCGGTATGAGATAATACCGGACAGTTCCCGTAGGCTGGGCACAGCTGTACGCTTGTCTACAACGTGATTTTGTGAACGTCTCTATGGCATCGCCTGTTCATAGCTCTATAGAACATCTACTGTTTTCGTCTGCAGCGCCGCGTGGGGTAGCCACGCCGTATAGCGCGCCTTGTCACGGCCCATGAGGCTGCCCTCGCCGGAGGTTCGAGTCCTCCCTCGGGATGAGTGTGTGTGTTGTCCACAGTGTAAGTTAGCTTAAGTTATATTAAGTAGTGTGTAGGCTTAGGGACCAATGACCTAAGTAGTTTGCCCCATAAGCCCTTACCACAAATTTCCAATTTATTTCCCCTGCAGCCGTTTGCACTTCGTAGTTGAAGGCTGTCAGAAGCGTTGCCAGGTGTCAGGGATTTCCTTGAGTCGACTTTAGTCATTTCTTAGTTGTAGAGAATAAATGTATTGAATTCTCATTCATGATGCGAAAATTTTTCCGTGCATCTCACTGTATACGGCACCCTAACTCTTGAACTACCGGTCGTACAATGATATATTTGTACAGGTACGTTCAGCGGCTTATGTGTATACTGTCTACGAAATTTATTGCGAGTAGAAGCTATAAATTTAAACGTCACGCAGGCTGTGGCAGTTTTTCAGACATCTCATTGTTTATAACGTTATATCTCCTGAACTATTATAGATAGATGGTTCTTACCCGCAGAGTGATTGTTGCCTGACATTAAGACATGTGTGAAGCAAGTCTGGTAGAAACAGGTCCAGTGATTCAGGAGGAGGAGGAGGAGATTAATTTTTAAGGTCCCGTCGACAACGGGGTAGTTAGGGACGGAGGACAAGTTCGCATTAGGAAAAGATGGGGAAGAAAATCGGTCGTGCCCTTTCAAAGGAATCGTTTCGGAATTTCGCTGGAGCGATTTCGAGAAATCACGGAAAACTGTAATCAGGATCGCCGGACGCAAGTTTGAACCGTAGTCTTCCCGAATGGTAGCCCATTCCATTAGGAGGAGATGTGCAACATGCATACAAACATACATAGATCCACTTTTATAATGTGTATGGGTCTTTTCCTGTGTGTCTAATGAAACGAGGAAAAATGTCGACTTCCTGGTCCTGAGTGGTATTCCCAAAGTTTATTTTTTTCTCATTTGTATTATAACGCCTAATCTCAGCGGCTGATAATCGTTAATTTTATTTGCAGGCACGTCTCTGTCACGTCTATGCTCATTTTGTGCATATTCTAGAATCTCCAACTTCCTACTTGCACGATTTGTTAAAAAAAAAAGCACTCTTGTTCTCTGTGACCGTGGGAACAGTCAGAATCGATACTTAGAGACCGATATGCGCTCAGCGTTACCATGTCACTCAATATGATTCTGAGAAATCAGATTTCGCGTTAGCACGCCGCCTGCAGGCGAAACAGGCGGTAGAGTGTAGTAGCTGCAATGGAGAACAGGCCCTTTGTGCATATACAGCTCCGTACCCGCTGTGATTGCCTTTGTTATTGCATTGTGCATTGAGTGTGATGTCTGTTCCAGGTATGATCCTCTATAGTGGTGAAGCGCTCCAAATACTTCCTTTACAGATCAGGAAACCAGACCAAAGCAATTCTGAATAGAGTTGCCGGAACGTTTTTGTTGCAGACAATCATGACGTACGAACCAATTCTCATGCAAACAAAATATTTGAAGAACTAAATTAACGCACGTTCAGTTCAAGAGGAGCACACACAGGGTGTTTCAAAGTCTTTTACGAAAAACATCAAAGTATGATAGACCACGTTATAGTTAACACCTTCTGTTAGAGACAAAATGTTTGGCTACCCTTACTGGAGACGTTAAGCGTCTTTAATTATTGATTATGTCCCAGAGAGGCGTCAGAGAGTAGGCACCCTCCCGCATTCGTATGCAGAGGGTGTTGTCTATAGGACAGTCATCTGGTTCGCGTAAATGCCTTAGACCGAAGTCCTGAAATACATGAAACGTATTCACGATTGCGAATAAGGACAACCATCAGCTGTATAATGGAATAACAACAACGAAACTTTGTGCCGAACCGGGATTTGAACCAGGATTTCCAACTTATCTCCAGCAACCGCCTGACTATTTGGCTAACCGAGAAGGCCTCACGGCCAGACTCAAACTTCCACATGTCGACAACCATCCGTGTACAGCCATTATGTGTATTCCCGTACAGGCGAGAAAGTCGCTTGTCCAGTACCGGCGGATAAGTACCGCACTGCAGTACCTGTACTGTTCCGAAATACCCATAGTGCTCAGAGCCATTTGTTCCGAAATACGATGTCCGAAGGAACTTTGCGTTTTATTTCGGAATAACACAGGAACTTCCATATCGAGCTTCTAAAACAGGTTTCTCCGCTTAGAGACACTCATTATAAAGGTTTCGTGATCGAAAACCACTCCTATCAATTTACTGGGGTTAGTAGTATGCAGAGTTTGTAGAGTACATTAGTTCAGTAAGAGCTCGTCCTTCCAGGGCAGGCGAATTCGATAAAAAGCCACCTACTGTCGCCCGAAAATGTCAGCGAACATTTTGTCTCTAAAAACAGTCTATCTACATAAAACTGTGTATCACCCCTGGATATCTATCGCTAAGACTTTGGACAACCATGCATAAAGACCGGTGCTAGAAATCACATGCGAACAGAAGGAGGAAGAAATAGCATATCGCCTTTAAACGGAAGATTGCTGCTGAATATACAGAAACACGAAAATAAAGGATGGGAGAACGAATGGATCAAGATCTTCTCAAGGGACCGTTTCGGCTTTCGACTGCAGGGACGTTAGAAAACACCTAAAGACATCAGTCAGGGTCGTCTGACAGGGAGTAGTTCCTTTCTCTTCCAACTGATGCATTTTTCTGCTCAGTTTTTCGTGGATACACAAAGAATTGCATCGTTATTGCTTATAAAGGCAAATTTGCTAATGAAGTGTTGCACATATCGAAGAAATTGTGCATTGAACACATTTGTGTGAAAAACTGAAGTGAACAAAGAAATATTCTAACTGTAAAGTAAATGCTTTTTATGAGAGCCGAGAAGATCGTTACACAATTCCCTGTAGAACATATTCCAGTAGAAATGCATTGGTTAATTGATTTGACAGGGCCAGTGACAGAACCTTGCCTTAACTTCATAAACAGACTGAAAACTAGTTATACTGTGAAGAATAGCAAGCCGCATTTTTCGAACTCTAACCCCTTCACAGTTGACACAAATAATCATGACATATACTCTAGTCGATACTGTGATAAACAACTTTCGTGGTTATATATTCCTGAAATTATGTCAGTAAGGGGGCGATCTGCAGTGTAGTAAAGCCAGAATATAAAAATCAGCATTGATAGTAAATCATTTATTTCGATAACCGGTTCCGGTAAGATTACGTTACGATCTTCGGATCTGCAGTGGATGGATCCAAGTTGACAGGACAGAAAATTAGATGTCGATGCACTTGGAAAAGTAGCATATCTCATGCTCAACAAATTCGCGTAATCTCCTCCATCTGTACTATGTATCATGCCACATCACGAATATACATGTGAAGATCATCAAAACCAGTGGATACCGGCATGTCAAAATTAAAATAGACAATACATACAGCTATAAGGATAGTGCGCCGAATACAAGTTCTCATCCTCCCACAACAGATGACTACAGACATAAACAGAATAAAGACAACTATTCCATAAGCCCACCACGTGGCACTGTGGTAGTATAATGTGGAACCGTTTTGTGTAAAGCAATGCATGAATATACAATACTAAGTAAATGTTAATATGCTAATTAAAAGAAAGACCTTCGCGAAAACCATTATTTGTATAGAAATAATAATCCAAATCAGTACTGATAGTGATCTTGAAACAACAAACTTTTATTGCACATTCTATTGCATATAAAACTGGTTCATATAATCAATATATGACGTTGTCCAATAACATACATCCTACTGCATAACATACATCCATAAAACAGGCTCTAGATTGTGAAATTTGTGTTTTGAACAACGAACTCAGAAGCTAAATTTACTAAGTATTCAGACCGCCTACCAAAAAAGGGCAATGTATACACTTTTAGTGTTGTATGTCAGAAAACTAGCAATAGAGTATGATCTCCAGATACATCGATTTATGTTGCTTGACGTGTTGGTGAATTTCTGTTATAGCTAGACACCGAATGGGGGCATTAATCATTTTAATATACGTCGCAGATATAGTGTAAGTTCATGATTGGGGAATGAGACCACGTATGTAAAGGAACGTGTGCTACACAATTAATTTCATTAAATGTAAAATTTGTTACTCGAGGTTTAGGAATATCGTTTAACAGACTATAGATACAGACCGGAAGCAAATGTCTGTGGTAATCTAATATAAATGCACTGCTGTAGCTATGGAAGAAAATCTTGTTCCTTTGATGCACAGTCTAACTATAAGGGAAGTGTAAACGTTTGCTCTGAAAAGAATGATTGATATGCATATCATAGCCAAATATGTAATTCAGTTACTTCTTGTAATATGCTGGAACGTTGACCATTTAACTACTACTGGTTGTTGAGATATATGCATGAACTGAGCGTCTAGATTTTCTTCCATAGTGACAGCAGTGCATTTACTTTAGATTACCATAGACATTTACTTCCGATCGGTTTCTCTATTATGTTAAACGATATACCTAGACATGTAGTAGCAAATTTAACATGTAACGAAATTTATTGTGTAGTACAATTTCTTTTACGTAATTGGTCTTATTCATACACTATGAACTTACACTACATCCGTGATATAAATTAATGTGGTTGACACCTGCATTCGATAACATAAATTCACCCAAACATGGAGAGACTCATTATGATGTAACTATACATTTCACTCTATTGACAGTCGCGTGATACATGTCTACTACAATCAGTGTATATAGTACCACTTCTTGATATGGAATCCGAATACTTCGTGGATTCAGTTACTGATTCGTTGTTACAAACACAAATTTAACAAATTGGAGCTTGTTTCATCGACGTATATTATACAGTAGGAAGAATTTTTGACTTGATTACTTACTGTATTACGTGATAAATTTATTATAAACACTAATTTGACATGTAATAGAATGAAGTCTTTTAACAATTCCTTGAAACATTTTATAAAAATTCGTCCCTTTAAGAGCACTATGGTTTGTGATTTGGATTCTGCTTTGCACACATATAATAGTTTCTTGAAAACTCTGTTTTTAATTATAATATTAACAATTACTTCGTATCTAAATTCAAGAAGTTTCTTTACACAAAACGATTCCAAATTTTTTCACAACTGTGCCTCCTGGTGGGTTAAGGAGTAGTTGTGTCTTTGCTCTGCATCTCAGTCTGTAATGAGCTGTTGTTTGAGCAATAGCATTTGTATTCGGCGCATTATCCTCATGTTTGTACATATTGTTAATTTTAAATTTGAGATACCCATATCCAGTGATTTTGATGGTCTTCACGTGCATATTTTTGATGTGACACGGTACGTAGCACAGATGGAGGAGACTATGTGATTTTGTAGAGCATGAGGTATGTTACTTTTCCAAGTGTACAGATATTTCATTTTGTACGTTATTATACTTCTCTCGTAAACCTGTTGCCGTGCCACCTGGGTTCTATCAGTTGTAAATCCGAAGACGGTAACGTAATCTTACCGAAACCGGTTATCGAAATAAATCCTTTATTAGCGATCTTGGCTTGGCTTTTTGTACTTTTCCTTCTTAGTTTATTACCTTTGTGGTTATTTATTCGATAAACGGTTGGCATTGTGGACTGAGACTTTAGGGTTCATCATTATAGTTTAGAATTGCAAGTGTTTTTATCATGGTGCGTCATATTGGTCATCGAGGAGAATTTCTGATCCATCTTCCAGCAAATTACTGGTGCTGTTTTCCATCAAGGTAACACCGGATCAAATGCTGTGGACAGTTTTCGATTTGTAATAAGGAAACACAGACGGTGTAAATGAAAAAAGGTATCATTTTAGACACAAATGGAAATTACAAATGGAAAAATAATAACTCGATAAACATAGTGATACTAACGCGTCTAATGCGATCGTGTTGAAAATTATTGGAAATTTGAAGCTAGAGGAGAGTCAATGATCCCCCCACTACTGACTTTAGTTGTGGCTGATTTTGGTTGTGAAGAGGTATGTGTGTGTGTGTGTGTGTGTGTTTTCAGGAAGCGGTATAGGGAAGCAGAGTGGCGTGGAGACGTGACGGCGTCGTGTTTGAACGTGCCCATGGCCACACAATTGATGAAGTTGCCCGAGTTGTTGGTGAATGAAGGCAGACTTTCCAACGCGTGTACAAAGAATGAAGTACCACTGATAGCGGGCGTTAGGTTGTCGTTGAAAGATGGTAACCAAGACGGACTGGAGACGAGTATCACGCCTTGTCAGTGACATTTGTTTTCGGACCAGATTGTTGTGGGCTGGGAGCGTCCACTTTGATGAAAATCTCGCTGCCGTTGAAAAAAGACTGCGCCTCCGACCTCCACTTCGTGTTATAAGGCGTCGACGTTCAACAGCTTGATACCTGCTGGTGGTTTCATCGTGCAACCACTTTCCATAAGTTGTTCACGACAGCAGCAGATAAATGGCATCGCCTTTACCGAGATTATCCCTCCCAGGCGCCGGACCACAACGACCTGCCTCTTGTCAAATTCGCTTATTTCAGTGAATTTTTCCATTTTCTAGTAGAATCAATGCCCACCTGTCTGTGCTACACTCATGTACTTTTCTTACAGCGCCACGTACCCGGAAAGCCCCCAGACGATATTCATTCTCACGAATGCCTCGTCAGTGTAATTGGGTTTGTAAATTGAACTATGATTTACATGCGGAATGCAACTACGAGGGCGTTCGATAAGTGATGCAGCACGTTTTCCTTTTCTAAAAGCAGGTTGGTTTTATTCACGATACCAGTACACCCCACTCTTTTCGTCATAAGACCCTACTTTTCAACATAGTCTCTGTTCAATTCGGCCACCTTACAGGGGTGGCCTGTATGCCACCATGCTACCACTCTACTGGTCGACGTCGGAGCCAACGTCTTCTTTCATCAGTAACCTCCCCATCATCCACGTGCTGCTGCCCGCAGAGAACACCCTTCGTTCTTGGCTACTCAGAATTGTGTGAGGCCTTGCGTTGTCATGGGAAAGGAGAAATTTGTTTGCGTTATTGTGGCACACTGAAGTAATTTCTTCAATTTCCTGAGGATAGCACAGTACACTTCCTGGCTGATGTCGTTGCACCTTGAGGGAGAACATCAAAGAGACAAGCCCTTCAGAGTCCCGGAAGGCCGCTGCCATGACTTTACCTGCTGAGGGTGGGCCTTCGAAATTTTTCCCAGGGGGACAGGTGGTGTGGCGCCACTCCATGGGTTGCCGTTTTGTTTCCGGTTCGAAGTGATGAATTCATCTTTCATCTCCTGTGACGCTGTCTGACAAAAAATTGTCACGATCAGGATCGTAATGCGCAAGCAGTTCGGCACAGATGGTCCTTCGTTGCTCATTATGGTCTGCTGTTAGGCGGCGAGGAACCCTGAGGATAAACTCCAACTTCTGCATAAATGTGTCAGCACTACCGGCAGAGAGGTTTAGTTGAGCAGCGAGTTTCTTGTGATCCGTGAATCACCTCGAATGAGAGAGATCGCACGTTCCGACACTGCAGGAGTCACAGATGTGTGCGTCCGACTTGAAAGAGGGAAATCGGACACGTTTCCATGGCCTTGTTGCGATGATGACAGACGCTTCGCCCAACGACTCATCGTGCGGTTTTTCACTGCCAGGTCTCCGTAGACTTTCTGCAAGTGACTATGAATATATGCGATGCTCTGGATTTACGCCGAAAGAAACACATTGACAGCTGTCATCCGTTACAAACGCCATTTTAAAGGCCACGTATAGCGCCACCACGTATCGGAACTTTAAGGAACTATAGAGGTTGAAGCGAGAATACTGATCGATGTCCCACAACAAAACCGTATTTTTTCAACCAAAACTGGCCGAGAATAAAGTGATCAGCATTACTTAGTCAACCTAATCGTATTTTAATCACAAAAGCAGAGAAATTATATTAAGGTAAAACGCTTGCTAAACATTTTCTGTTTCCTGACCAATTATCGAAAATTGCTCTACTCTGAGACGTGTAGCATATTTCCACCGTCTACAACAGATAAGGTAACATAGACGCGATAGTGGTTATACACTGACGCACCTGTAACTAGATCACTGGAGAGCAATACTGCACGAACAGCGTAACGATGCTACACCAAGCCCCCGTCTCAACCACCGATAATTATGTGTTATTGATGGCGCTATAAATTGCAATACTGTACGCATGCAACCTATATCAGTGAATACGGCAAACAATATAGCACTCCGAGGAAGTAAACACATCCAGTGTAATCCTGTATATTGTAAAACGAGAAACTACTAAGCGACAGGTTTCAGAGAAACAGAGCAGCTTCGTTCGCCTTACTTAAGAACATCTGTGCGGTACCAAAATTTATTTAAGAACTATTCCGTTCCGTGGTTACAAAGTAATGCAGGCACCTTATAATACAGTGTGAGCCATTATGATAATTTGTTTAATAGCCTGTTTGTCGGTCATCGTAAAGAAATAAATCACTGATTCTCCGTATCAGGAATCCGAAAATTTGTTGGTAGGTTTGTCGAGGTATGTGGTATTGGCTGTCTACGCACAGATCATGCGTTTGGCGTAAATGACGATCACTGATTCGCGTACAATGTGATGACGCACGATAGCGACCATAGGACTTACATCAGGCGAATTTGGTCGCCAAGACATTATTCTGAGTTCACTATAATGCTTCTCAAACCACTGTAGCACTGATCTGGCTCCAAGACACAGAAGTTATACTGCTGGCCCCATGCGAGCGCAGGATAATGTCTACCATAGCATAATACTGCTTCCACCAGCCTGCATCAGTGGCGCGCTGCACGTTTCGAACCGCCGTTCACCTCGACGAAGGCGTTTGTGGAGACGACAATCGATCTTGTGTAGCAAAAATGTGATTCACCCGAAGAGCCGACACTTTTCCTGGTGGTCCCTTGCCCACTTCAATCGTAATTGACGGCGTCGTTGAGTCAATATGTGAACACGTGGGGGTGGTGTGTTGTGGAGCTCCATGTTCAACAATATAGCATGAGCGGTGTGCTCCGAAATACTTGTGCATGCATCAGCATTGTGTTCATTTGGCAGAATACGACAGATCACCATCTATCATACGTTACAGAGCAGATAAGCCTACGAACTCTACGTGCTGTAAAGAGTCGTGGAGGCCCAACTATTTAGCGCCAATTGGTAGTTTCACTGTCCTACCTCTTTAGTACCTCTCGCGACAGTAACTCGTGAATATTCGATCAACTTCGGCGTATCTGAGACACCTGTTCATAGGCTCTGCTTAGTAATAACTGCCCTTTGTCAAAGTGGCTTATCTCAATGGATTTCCCCATCTGCGTCCCACATCTTCGATAGGTTGATCCTCCGTCCGTGTCTGCTCCGCGTCGCGATGGGCAGTGGTCATAAAGTTTTGGCTGATCAATGAAAGTTGACAGTAGAAACATTCATAGGTTATAGGTTTTCAATTTATTTATAGCGCGTTTCGCCCTTTTAGGGTGTCATCAGATAGTCTGAAAACACACAGGAAGGCAAAGTTATAAGTAGGTCATATTCCATACTACTAAGACGATTTGATAGCATAAATTCGTAAAAGAGATAAAGCATAAAATCTTGGAAGCTTGCAGTAAAATTAATACCGGAGCCACATGTTGTATTCAAATTAATGCCAACAGCATGTGTCACATCAAAAGGAGTACCAGAACGGAAAATACTAGAAATAAAGGGCAAGTAAACGTCATTTAGACGACGAAAACATAGATCCAAAGACATATGTATGAAATCTAAGAAAGATTCAGTTATCTTAGGTACGAAGACAAAACCGGTCATAGCAGTAGAGAATACGACCATGCCCCTACACAAGGTTGCGTCATCGCTCCTTCCACTCTAGTAGATAACACATAAATAACGTAGATGCAGGTACATTGGCTGGAAAGGTAGTTAGCGCAGAAGGAAACAGAAGGCGCTGCACCGCATGGCATAGTAAGCGTAGAAATTGAACAGACAAAAAAGAAAACTGTCAAACTAGCGTAAATCCAAAATTCAGTAAACTGAGGACATTAATACGTTGTAGTTCTTCCTCTTTCACTTACTTATTCAGGTTACTTTTAAATGCGTACACTTAAGATCATGCTCACATACGTGCTTTTACGTTCCATTCATTGTTTTTATATATTTTTATATACTGGGTATTTGAAAAAGAAGTCTCTAGTTTTAAGAATAAATTAAATGGGGAAATTAATGAAAAATTACCTCACTGAGGGCGTATCATGAGAGAGAATTCCTTCAAGTTTTGTTTACTGTTAGTAGACTTCGTCTTGGGATCCATTTGTTGCGCTGCACACGTCGAGACGATATTCCACCTCTCGCCACGAGGGTATTCACCAACATGTCAGGGGTAACTGTCCCAACCGCCGCGACTATTCTTTCTCCGCAAATGATTGGTGTCTCTGATCTTTCCACTCTACACAACACTTTTTATGCCGCCCCTAAAGAAAATCTCCAGTGGGCTTCGTGGTGGCCAAGGTATTGGGCCAGCCCTGCCTGTCCACCTTCCTGGAAAGCGAGTCCGCCTCAATATCGTCCATTTGGGGAAAGACGTACTCCATCAACACCTCACAGTAATCGTCCCTATTAATTGTTTTTCCCAAAAAAAATGAAAGGACCAATCACACCATCTTCCACACCAGACATTAACTTTGAGAAAGTCTCGTCGATGCTGAATAACTTCATGTTGATGCTCAGCCCCCCAAATTCTGCAGTTTTGACGATTAACTGTTCCACTAACATGAAACGTATTTAGCACCTACACCTGCTGTTCTCCATCTTTCAGAGTCTAGTTATTGCCACTGGTTGGTCCTTTTCTTTCGGACGCCCTTACTTTTTTTGTACTTCCTCTTCGCCTCATATTAGCGATTTCTCATTTTTCTTTGTATAGAATTTTTTATATATTTAGAACATTACACCTCCTGTTTTCCGCCTTTCCGATTCTAGTTTTTACCAGTGGCTAATCCTGGTCTATTGGACGCCCTTATTTTCTTTGTACTTTCTGTTCACCTCGTTTTAGCGATTTATTACTTTTCCTTGCATACCCCAATGATAAATCTTATTTTTCCGGAATCTGCTCTTTTCCACTTTACTATACCTGCTGGAATGCTTGTTTGTTTCGTTGAGAGTTAATACCGCCGTGCAGAGCCTTCTGCTTCCTTCTACGCTAATATCCTAGCCCACGCAGCTGCATCTATGTTACTTATATGTCAACTGCCAAAGTTGAAGGAGCGGTGACGCACCCTTGTATGGGTATCATGTATATTTATGTACGCATGGTCGTATTCACTACTGCTGTGACTGCTTTTGTCCTCGTATCTAAGGTAATTGGATATTTCTTACATTTCATGCTCATATGTTTCGATCACTCTTTTCGTCGCTCAGATAACATTTATTTATTCTTCATTTCTAGTATCTTCCGTTCTGTTGCTCCCTTTGATGTGACATATGCTCTTGGTATTAATTTTAACGATACATATGCCCCTGGCACTTTACCTCTTTTCGAAATTTATGCTATTAAATCGTCTTAGTATTATGGAATATGATTATGCAGCTAGTTACAACTTTGTCCTCCCTGTGTAATTTCATATTATGTGGTGAAACCCTACCCGAGCGAAATGCGTAATAGATAAATTACAGATCTGCAATCTACGGATTTTTATGCGACCAAAATTTATGGTTAGAAATCTAGTTACAAAATGTGACAGACTGATAATCGAAGTACGGTATACACATTCTTCCTAGACTGTCTTCTAGACCGGATGAATGACGCTCTTTCCCCACACATTGACCGTCGTGAGGATCAAAGCGGTGTGTACAGAATAGGCAGTGCTTCCAGTTGGAAGATAAAACGTTGTCAAAAATTTTCCTACCATTTGTTCTGTTGTTTTTGTGGACTGAGAAATACATTTTCCGAGGAGTCCGAGATGATATAAAGAACCACTCATTCTAGTGCATGCATTTCAAAGTACTCAGGAGGTGGTTCAAATAGTCTTCCGAAATATCCTAAATGGCTCAGGGCCACTTCTTCTACAATGGTTCCTTTGAAAGCCGCTGTTGTTTTCCTCCGCATCCTTCCCCATTCCGAGCCAGTGTTCGGTCTGTAATAATCTAGTCGAAGAAGAAACGTTAATCTCAAATCTTCCTTATACGAGGGTTGGAACTTTAATAATGGCAACTACTTTTTGCAGTTCGTACAAAATAGATATGTGTTTCAAAGTTTTACTGACGTTCAAAGTAGTCACCAGCATTGTGTATAATCCATTTCCAGCAGCGCCAGTTTTGTTGACAGTTCGAGCGGCGCGGTCTATTGCTCGAATACCACACTTAGCAGCCCCGTCAGTCAAACAAATCAGTAACAGCTTGCACTGTACGTGCTTGAGCATTGTCCTGCAAAATGATGGTCAGGTCCTGCAGAAAGTGTCATCAGTTATGTCTCTATGCTGTTCGTTTTTGGAACACAACCTACGACCAGCTTAGACACAGGAGTGATGACACTTTCTGCAGGACCTGACCATCATTTTGCAGGGCAATGCTCAAGCTCGTCAGGACAAGCTGTTACTGATTTATTTGACTTATGGGGCTGCTAAGTGCTATACCACCTACTGCACTCGCCTGACTTAATCCCTCGTGAGTTCAGCTCGATTTCTAAACTAAAGGAAACACTTCACGGCATTCGCTACAGAGCTGCTACAAATTAGTCGGGCAATAGACTGCGCCGCTCGAACTGTCAACTCAACTGGCGGTGTTGAGAGTATCCTACGACTTCCACATAGCTGGCAACGGATTATACACAATGCTGGTGACTAGTCTGAACGACATTAAAACGTTGAAACAAGTGTCTGTTTTGAACGAACTGTAAATTAATAGTTGCCACTATTAAAGTTCCAACCTTCGTAAAGTTACTGTCTGCGCAAAAGTCGCCTTGTCATGCGTACTGCTTTGTGTTTACCGACATTTGGTGCCTCAGTCCCAGAGATATGAAGGAGCTGCGCGTTCATGGTAGCTGAATAGCTACAGTTTCTGCCCTCAAAAGTGGTGGCGGGAGAAATAGGAAGACAAACCCTCCGGATTCAGCACTGTACGCAAGCAAACGCAACTGCTCTATTGCTTATGTAGAATGACGCTAATCGATGCATTTTCATATTGACTAAGCTTGCATAAGTCGGTGAACATTTGCTGCGCTAAAATAAATATGTCCCGCAAATAAACTGCTCCTTTGCTCATGTAGATTTATGCTAATCGACGCACTTTTGTAACCACTAAGCTTGCATGAGACAGTGAACATTTGCTGCTCTAAAATAAATATGTCCCGCAAATAAACTGATCCATTGCTCATGTAGAATCACGCCATCCTCCGATGCATTTTCGTATTACTATGCTTGCATAAGTCGGTGAACATTTGCTGCGCTAAAATAAATACGTCCCGTAAATATCGTTTATAGCATTTTCAAAGACGCGCTATATTGTCGTTAATATATAATCACGCTGCCCGTATGTATGTACAGTCAGGAAAATATCCTTGCAGTAGCCGGACGCTTTGACGTTTTCTGTCACTGCTTCAGCAGCCTTTGACTTAAACCACAGAGTATGAATACAGGTATCTATGGTACGAAAAAGTCCCATTCATGTCACTAAAATAATGCTGTAATCGTCAAGTAACTTCAATAATACGCTGACTGTTTGCCTTTTATACTATGAGCAAAACATTGTTGTCACAAATATTTGGCTTGTTTTCACACATTTGTTCATTAGCAATAGCAATGGTGAATAACTAATTGCCAAGGGTGCAAATCTAAATAGAGGAGGATAATTTACTTTTCATAGGTAACTTCCACAAAGGTCTCATTACAGTTATTATACCAGTAAGAGGCATTTCCTGTGTTGAAAAATAATAGACACACGATCATGATAATAATATAGCTACGAAACCACATAGACTACGCCAGAAGCGGAGGCGTTCAACCGGTTTTCAACGTGAGGGAAAGCTGCAAGGTTTTCAAATAATAATTAGACAGTTTGCTGTCAGTACCTTTCAATTTTATTATGAAAAACTTTCATTAATTTTTCTTAAATTTACAAAGGATATGTGACGTTAAATAAAATACCACGTACTGTTCCAAGACAACCATTAAACATGCCCTGTTTAAGAGACAAAACACATCCTGGTGCAAAAATAAAGAAAGAATTAATTTACCTCTTACAAAAGGCCTTTTTCTTGAAAACTATTACAATATACAGTGTCAGGCAGCTAAGTCATAACACCCCTTGTATCTCCACAACCATAATACGTACAACCGTTTGGACAGTGAATTGCAGGGACAGGGGCTACTTGAATACATCACATTTCATGTTTGTGCTATTTTTTTTATTACATAGATATGAAGCTATCTTTGGTTTTCATAATGGAAACCTATGTTAAATTTTAGCGTAATATGAGGGGCTTAAAAAGACGGTTTCAAATATGTGTATATCATAATATTTAGACGAATAGTTTTTAGGCACAGATATGTTCTCGTATCGTGTTCGTCATTCGAAGCAGTGTTGTCCAATGAGACCTTTCCTATTACGTAGAGTCTATGGTAAACGTCGCGAGTCCATCCTTACACAAACACGCCCATTTACCCAACAATACTAATACATACTGCAATACTTTGCGCAAAAATTAACTGATGATGTAATGCAAATATTATTCAGTTATTTGAGAACTGTGATACCAGAATATTAGACAACATACAGTATTAAAATACTACAAGATGTTAATACATTTTAAGTAACAGAAATACAAATGTAAATGAGGAGGCCCTTACTGGTCACAATTATTTCGTATGTATTTGTTTTTTATTTGAAAGTATTTACTATTGATCACAATATGAAGCAAATACACACAAAGAGGCAAAATACATACTGTACATGATACAAAACTTTGCTGAAGCATTTGCTCAAAATGCTTCCCCTGAGCTGCAAATGACATTTGTAGTCGCCGTTCGAATGACTTGTGAACGGCTGCGAGGGTGTCACGTGAGATATCAGCGGACGCTTCGATGATACGTTGCTTCATATCGTCTGGCGTAGTTGGTATTTGAGCATACACTTTATGTTTGATGGCTCCCCACAGAAAAAATCGAGAGGGGTCAAATCAGGAGACCGGGCTGGCCACTTCAGCACGTCGTCCTATCCAACAATCCGGGAATTTTTCATTTAACAGCTCTGTAGCCACACGGGGAGAGTGAGCAGGACAGCCGTCATGTTGGAACCACATGCACTGACGCGTAGTTAGTGGTACCACTTCCAGCAAAATGGGAAGAACGTTTCGCAGGAACTGTGCATAGGTATTGTAATTTGGTATACCCGGAATGACGTACGGCCCCACAATGACATTTCCGACGATGCCGCACCACACGTTAATGAAGTGTTGGCAGAAGAGCCAACACTGTGTTGCTAGAGGAGGCCGAAATGCACGCGTTTAATTACACGCTGACTGGCGCGAGGTCTGGAACAGTTAAGGGAATTAATAGTAGCCAATAAAGTACGTAGTTGATGTAATACTTAACTTTAATCCACAATTGGTGAACATCTATCGTTACGGTACATGCTTCACAATATTAATTATCAAATGCTATGACGCCTTGCTAGGTCGTAGCAAATGACGTAGCTGAAGGCTATGCTAACTATCGTCTCGGCAAATGAGAGCGTAATTGTCAGCGATCCCTTGCTGGCAAAGTCGGCTGTACAACTGGGGGGAGGTGCTAGTCCGTCTCTCTAGACCTGCCGTGTGGCGGCGCTCGGTCTGCAATCACTGACAGTGGCGACACGCGGGTCCGGCATATACTAATGGACCGCGGCCGATTTAAAGGCTACCACCTAGCAAGTGTGGTGTCTGGCGGTGACACCACAGTTAACATTCCACGGTTGCTGATGCAGTACATGTCGAAGCCAATGAGGGTTATCTATTGACCAGTAACGCATATTATGCAAATTTACATTACCGTGGTTGGTGAAAGTCACTTCAGCAGTAAAAAAACGTTGGATCATCTTGTAGGCGCTCCAGAGCAAAACGGGAAAATTCCTGGCGCCGTTCGAAATCCACACCGGAGAGTGCTTGATGTAATGAGAGGTGAAACGGGTGAAATCTATACGGGTACAATATCCGTAGAACACTTCTCTGACTTATCACATTCCTAGGCGATACGTCGCGAAAATACAGTAGGGTCGTTATGCACCAACGCTAGAACGCCCTCTTCATGTACCTCACCAGTTGCAGTTTTTTGCCTTGTCCTCTGAATGGCGTTCCATAATTCCGATTGAAGTAGTTTCTTGCAAATACGTGCAAGAAGCTGGCGCGTAGGACGCTCACAATCAGGATACATCTCTCCATCTCGCTTTATTGCTCTCACAACATTTCTTCTGCGTTCAGCATACACTAGAAGCAAATCAAACTTTACTTCGTTGGTGTACATGTCTGCTCCAAGAAACTGTGACGGAAATGTGATGTCTCATTACCCCAGCAGCATATTTATACCCCTCTCTCCACTCCAGCATCACCTTGCGGCGTTATCGAGAAGCAGGAAAACAACGCCTTGCCTGTTAAGTTCCTCAGTGGTCAACAGGAAAGCTCGCATTGGACAACGCCGCTTCGAAGGACGAACACGATACGAGAACATATCTGTGTCTCAAAAGCTATTCGCCTAAATATTATGATATACTCATATTTGAAACAGTCTTTTTAAGCCCATCACGTTACGCTAAAATTTAACATAGGGTTCCATTAAAAAAAACAAAGATGGCCTCATATCTCTGTAATAAAAAATAGCAGAAACATGAAATGTGATGTATTCAAGTAGACCCCGTCTCTGCGTTTCACTGTCCAAACGGCATCTTTGTATCTATTACGGTTGTGGAGATACAAGAGGTATTATGACTTAGCTGCCTTACTCTATATATACAGATGCTGCGAAAAATGGCCAACACCATAGATTTATAGCATCGTAAGGATAATTTATTTGAGTTTATGGCCATATATTTATGTGACAACTGTTAGATAAATTCGAAGACGTGGGTGTGTGCTGCCAGTCACTTCGTTGAAAGTATATTAATTTCAAGCACTTGAGATAAGATGTATATATTGGCAGTCTTGGTCGTTATCTTATGATCACACACATCTCCAGAGCATTATGCCTATTTTAAAGTAATCACAGTAGGAAAGTGTAATAGTATTATCTACGACGTGGAGGATAAGTAAGTGAGATTAATATTTTACGGTAAGATGAAAGAAGATTAAGATTTAATCATTAGGAAATAAAAACAAAAGAATTGCGTGTCTAAAAATATTTTAATGTGGAATGGAAGATCAATTTGCTGCATCTCATAGCTCCACATTCGATATCTTTCGGGACACTTTCACTTTGACGGAATAGGAAGCCATTTCACATCGCGGTCATGCAGCAATTTGTTAAAAAAGAGGCTCAGCGATTTGATGAAATCCAGTCCAAAACCAATAATTTGCGATGGCTACCCATTCTTTTTCTGAAGCAAAAGCATTGAGACATCTGACTTATGACAACTGTCCTTGCACTTGTCTCTTCAAAAGCTGTTCCAATGTGTGTGAAATGTTATCGGACTTTACTGCTAAGGTCATCATCCGTAAGCTTACTCACTACTTAACCTAAATTATCCTAAGGACAAACACACACACCCATGCCCGAGGGAGGACTCGAACCTCCGACGGTACCAGCCACACAGTCCACGACTGCAGCGCAACAGACCGCTCGGCTAATCCCGCTCGGCTCTCTTCAAAAGCTGAGTACATTGCAAATACCGAATGCAGTTGTTGAGATGTTTATGAGACTTGTGAACCAAAAACCACCGAACTTTTGAAAGGAATCTACCTGTCCTAGCGATGTAATGACATTCATAATGGGCAAAGCACTTGAGGGCAATCTTTCCGCCTCATAACAGTGCAGCGGCAGCCGCCGAGCCGAGAGGACGCGCAGCTGAGCAGCAGCAGCGCTTGTCTGATGAACTGCAAATTAATTTAGTCTTTGTTTTTTGTTCACGTGTTTCTGCAAGGAAGTGAACTGTACGTGTTTGTTTTACTGTGTAGACTAGTGGTTATAAAATTAATTAGAGTTTTTGTTTTTGCGTAAGTCTTGTGAATATCCTTGTGTAGGGCGGCTTCCTAGAGTAAATTTTCCCGTCGCCAGAGACTCCGTCACGACACTAAGTTTTAATTTTTTGCTAGTAGGCAGCGGGCAGTTTAGATCAGTGTATTCTAGTTTAAATATTTATCTCGAGCAGTAACTTTTCGGCAAACGGTATTTATAATAACAGGTATCTGTAAATACACTCCTGGAAATGGAAAAAAGAACACATTGACACCGGTGTGTCAGACCCACCATACTTGCTCCGGACACTGCGAGAGGGCTGTACAAGCAATGATCACACGCACGGCACAGCGGACACACCAGGAACCGCGGTGTTGGCCGTCGAATGGCGCTAGCTGCGCAGCATTTGTGCACCGCCACCGTCAGTGTCAGCCAGTTTGCCGTGGCATACGGAGCTCCATCGCAGTCTTTAACACTGGTAGCATGCCGCGACAGCGTGGACGTGAACCGTATGTGCAGTTGACGGACTTTGAGCGAGGGCGTATAGTGGGCATGCGGGAGGCCGGGTGGACGTACCGCCGAATTGATCAACACGTGGGGCGTGAGGTCTCCACAGTACATCGATGTTGTCACCAGTGGTCGGCGGAAGGTGCACGTGCCAGTCGACCTGGGACCGGACCGCAGCGACGCACGGATGCACGCCAAGACCATAGGATCCTACGCAGTGCCGTAGGGGACCGCACCGCCACTTCCCAGCAAATTAGGGACACTGTTGCTCCTGGGGTATCGGCGAGGACCATTCGCAACCGTCTCCATGAAGCCGGGCTACGGTTCCGCACACCGTTAGGCCGTCTTCCGCTCACGCCCCAACATCGTGCAGCCCGCCTCCAGTGGTGTCGCAACAGGCGTGAATGGAGGGACGAATGGAGACGTGTCGTCTTCAGCGATGAGAGTCGCTTCTGCCTTGGTGCCAATGATGGTCGTATGCGTGTTTGGCGCCGTGCAGGTGAGCGCCACAATCAGGACTGCATACGACCGAGGCACACAGGGCCAACACCCGGCATCATGGTGTGGGGAGCGATCTCCTACACTGGCCGTACACCACTGGTGATCGTCGAGGGGACACTGAATAGTGCACGGTACATCCAAACCGTCATCGAACCCATCGTTCTACCATTCCTAGACCGGCAAGGGAACTTGCTGTTCCAACAGGACAATGCACGTCCGCATGTATCCCGTGCCACCCAACGTGCTCTAGAAGGTGTAAGTCAACTACCCTGGCCAGCAAGATCTCCGGATATGTCCCCCATTGAGCATGTTTGGGACTGGATGAAGCGTCGTCTCACGCGGTCTGCAAGTCCAGCATGAACGCTGGTCCAACTGAGGCGCCAGGTGGAAATGGCATGGTAAGCCGTTCCACAGGACTACATCCAGCATCTCTACGATCGTCTCCATGGGAGAATAGCAGCCTGCATTGCTGCGAAAGGTGGATATACACTGTACTAGTGCCGACATTGTGCATGCTCTGTTGGCTGTGTCTATGTGCCTGTGGTTCTGTCAGTGTGATCATGTGATGTATCTGACCCCAGGAATGTGTCAATAAAGTTTCCCCTTCCGGGGACAATGAATTCACGGTGTTCTTATTTCAATTTCCGGGAGTGTACATCAACTTCAGTAGAGAAATTTATTTCATTTTAATAGTTTGAGGTCTCAGAGTACAGTAAGAAACTGCACAGCAACTATTACTGTTACTTTATTCTCCTTTGGTATATTTTCAAACTCTGTAGCGCCAGCTCGCGAGTTCCTGCTCTGGCGAAAAACTGCCAAGTTACAGAGCAGCCAGAAAGTGAACTCTTCAAGTTAGGTTGTGGAAGCCTAAGGATTTCGTGTTAGGAGTTTGAAGAATGCAGATTTGTTGCTCGCTGACTGGCGAGGAGAACCTTGTGGTCTCACAGAGAGATGTTTCTGCCTCAGTACTGTGAAGAGAGAGGGTGCCTAACTCCGGGCTTCCAGTCATTATCGTCACTGCCTTCAGCATTACACCAAGAGTATGCTAGGATGGGTCATCGTTGCCACCTTTTATTACGGAGGGATGCGTTATTAGTTCACTTCCTCCATGAGCCAGTTATTCTGTTTAATACTTGGGAGCCGGCAAGTTTGCTTTCAGTATGCGCTCTGGCAGTCTCATTCGTGTTCGATCCTATTTTTCCATGTTCTTCCTGTAATTTAGTAACCATTTATTCTCGTATTATATTCGTAATTTTGTATTTATCATACCCACCCACCTGCTACAAGGTTACAGTTGAGGACCTCATGTCCAAGCATTCACAGAGCGAGGTGGCGCAGTGGTTAGCACACTGGACTCGCATTCGGGAGGACGACGGTTCAATCCCGTCTCCGGCCATCCTGATTTAGGTTTTCCGTGATTTCCCTAAATCGCTACAGGCAAATGCCGGGATGGTTCCTTTAAAAGGGCACGGCCGATTTCCTTCCCCATCCTTTCCTCACCCGAGCTTGCGCTCCGTCTCTAATGACCTCGTTGTCGACGGGACGTTAAACACTAATCTCCTCCTCCTCCTCCATTCAGTTGTTTATCTCAGCAGGTAACTCATGCGTTTTACGTTGCGTTAGAAAATCTCATTGCTATAGGGGCCACATGTTTCTACACTACTGGCCATTACAATTGCTACACCACGAAGATTACGTGCAACAGTCGCCAAATTTAACCGACAGGAAGAAGATGCTGTGATATGCAAATAATTAGCTTTTCAGAGCATTCACACAAGGTTGGCGCCGGTGGCGACACCTACAACGTGCTGACATGAGGACAGTTTCCAACCGATTTCTCACACACAAACAGCAGTTGATCGGAGTTGCCTGGTGAAACGCTGTTGTGATGCCTCGTGTAAGGAGAAGAAATGCGTGCCATCACGTTTCCGACTTTGATAAAGGTCGGATTGTAGCCTACCGCGATTGCGGGTTATCGTTTCGCGACACTGCTGCTCGCGTTGGTCGAGATCCAATGACTGTTGGCACAATATGGAATCGGTGGATTCAGGAGGGTAATACCGAACGCCGTGCTGGATCCCAATGGCCTCGTATCACTAGCAGTCGAGTTGACAGGCATTTTATCCGCATTCGTTGTAACGGATCGTGCAGCCACGTCTCGATCCCTGACTCATCAGATGGGGACGTTTGCAAGACGACAACCATCTGCACGAACAGTTCGACGACGTTTGCAGCAGCATGGACTATCAGCTCGGAGACCATGGCTGCGGTTATCATTGACGCTGCATCACAGACAGGAGCGCCTGTGATGGTGTACTCAACGACGAACCTGGGTGCACTAATGGCAAAACGTCATTTTTTCGGATGAATCCATGTTCTGTTTACAGCATCATGATGGTTGCATCCGTGTTTGGTGACATCGCGGTGAACGCACATTGTGCGTGTATTCATCATCGCCATACTGACGTAACACCTGGCGTGATGGTATGGGGTGCCATTTGTCACACGTCTCGGTCACCTCTTGTTCGCACTGACGGCACTTTGAATAGTGGACGTTACATTTCAGATGTGTTGCGACCCGTCGCTCTACCCTTCATTCGATCTCTGCGAAACCCTACATTTCAGCAGGATAATGCACGACCGCATGTTGCAGGTCCTGTACGGGGCTTTCTGGATACAGAAAATGTTCGACTGCTGCCCTGGCCAGCACATTCTACAGATCTCTCACCAACTGAAAACGTCTGGTCAATGGTGGCCGAGCAACTGGCTCGTCACAATACGCTAGTCACTACTCTTGATGAACTGTGGCATCGTGTTGAAGCTGCATGGGCAGCTGTAACTGTACACGCCATCCAAGCTCTGTTTGACTCAATGCCCAGGCGTATGAAGGCCGTTATTACGGCCAGAGGTGGTTGTTCTGGGTACTGATTTCTCAGGATCTATGCACCAAAATTGCGTGAAAATGTAATCATATGTCAGTACTAGTATAATATATTTGTGCAATGAATACCCGTTTATCATCTGCATTTCTTCTTGGTGTTGCAATTTTAATGGCCAGTAGTGTACTATAGGTGAGACGATCCCTTCTCGCATTAAAACATCTGTGTGTGCATCCCTGGTAATGTCACCAATAAAAATTACCATTTGGACGTTTCCTTTGTATGACATTATTATTTCCGTTTATTAATTTGGTTGATCATATGAGGTGCTTCCCTTCAGTGTTGGCCACCACAGATTGCACTTCAGCATCGAGGGCAATGCAGAATAGCACAACCGAAATCCCACAAGAACACTGACAAACGAACTACTGATCTACTTGCTTCATACGGAAGTTCGTTTGCTTAGTGGAAGCAGAGTTTTACAACGTTTTAAGGAGTTATTTTTTTGCATTAGTCGAATTTAAGAAAGAACGAGGTAAGTCTTTGCGGGACCTGGAAGATTGGTTTAATCACATACATCAGAGAAAAGTTAAGTATTCTTAACTTGCAACTTTAAGGTAAGGATAAAGACAGTGGACAGTTTCGGAAGGATTTCGGATATTGCCTTATTCTCAAAAAATCTGGAACTATAGAGAAATAATCTCATCCGAGATGAATAAAAACGTTTCGCCTGTTTGAAACAAACTCTTGAGAAGAAATTTTCTTCAACTCTTTACAACAGCAGACAATACATTGAAATTCTTTCAGATTTGAAAGGTCAATTCGACAAACACTTCTGATATTTGAAAATCATTTCAGTTATTGTAGAATTTGTCAAATTGCATTTTTAGAGAAACGTGCTGAAGAGTCCTTTACTCGTGTAAATGAGCATTTTCATTTTCAATAATACAGTGCTGCAGTGGAGTTGGAACCGACTCATCTTCAAATTTGATTATCTTTAGAATCGATAACTTCAAACTCTGCAAATATTTGGACTCTTTTTCCTAAAGAAAAATACCTAATATTGGTCGAGGCAGGTCTCAAACTCCAACCATGCTCAGGTCTACGTATCTGTGTGAGGTTGTTCTTACAACTATTCAGTTAAAAAAAGTAAAAAGAAATGGCTGAGGAACTTTTGGAGAACTGTATTCCAATGACAGTTACTACCTATTCTCCCAACATAGAACATGGACAAAGAAGAGAATCGTATTTCTCATTATAGTTGAAATAAATAAATAAATAAAATCTGTCCTTAGCGCTATTTTGTCGAAAGCTGAAATGCTGAGAACTGTGACTGTAATACTATAAGGTTTATAACTGAAAAATTAACTAGTCACAACAGTGTTTAATTAGATCAAACCTTGGCTGATTATGGATTTTTTGCAATTCCAGATGGCTGTTACACGCCTCGTCTTTTTTTCTTTTTTTGCTGGGGCCTCGTTCTGCATCTGTTATTGATTTGCTGTACTAGGGTAGACAGAAGTTTTCTGTTCACTATTTAATAAAGTTTACGATATATTTGTTTCTTATGGTTTCTATCAAAGAATTTATGGAAACTTTTTAAAAAATAAAATGTGATTAAAACTTATGTGCTGCCTGCTTCTCTGTCAAACAGATGCAAATAGTACGGGAGTTTTCACCGCATTTCATTATTTAATAACTTTAAAACCTTTTCGTAGGTAATTTGATAGAAGTGATATGATACAAATCTATCGTAAACTTTACCAAATACTAAACAAAAACCTTTCTGTCTATTCTAGTGCAGCAAACCAACAACAGATACAAAGCGAGGCTCCAGGAAGAAAACAATACGAAACGCATAACAACCATCTGAAGACGCATTTGTAAAAATTCCCAAACCGGTCATGGTTTGAGCCAAATAAACCTTACCAGAATGAAATTTTCACTCTGTAGTGGAGTGTGCATTGCTATGAAACTTCCTGGCAGATTAAAACTGTGCGCCAGACCGAGACTCGAACTCGGGACCTGTGAAGTTTGGAAGGTAGGAGACGAGGTACTGGTGGACGGGTAGTGACTCGTGCTTGGGTAGCTGAGTTGGTAGAGAACTTGCTCGCAAATGCAAAGGTCCCGAGTTAGAGTCTCCGTCCGGCACACAGTTTTAATCTGTCAAATAAACTTTATTAACCCATACTTGGGGCTGGTTATTGTTTCAATTATAAACCTTATCTCCTCTTACAGTTCTAATTTATTACTAACTACACTTCAGTTTCTTTCTTATGTGCATTTCAGTTTCATGTTTTTTTTTCTATATGCAGTTTAGTCAAAAGTCATCTCCCATTTACTAGGAGTTAAGTTTACAGCCAATAAACATATGTAAGATTTTCTTAAGAAAAAATAACTTATGACTGTCCTAGTTATTTTTGGTAACCCATAGTAGCATTCAAAACGTTTGGTAACTCAGTAGCATCATAGTTCTGACGACCACTGGCTTAGACAACTGACACGAGTGATTCTCGATGGATAAGTATCCACCGCGTCCTCCCCTGTCTCTGATTTGCTGATTTTTGAAATAATAATCAAAGTTGATTGACGGTTCGAATAAGGCCGAGAGACTGTCATTATGCACAATGCGAAGCATAGCTGATAGTCACTGTTATCCTCATTTATAGCTTAAATCCAACACCGATTATAGCAATTGAGCTGTACACTATATTAGTATTAATGCTACAGAAATGCACTTAACATAGATTGGTGAAATTCTCAGTTTTAATGTGATGATAACCATCCTCTCATTTGGAAGTGTGAAAATGTACGAGTAAATAAGTATTACCATCGTGTTCAGACTAGTTCTTTCTACATATAATTTTTACAATGGCGATAATTGTATATTCGTCAGTGAATTTCACCTTTTTTTGCTACAATGTGCGTCATCTTATTCATAATGGAGTGACAGACTACATACTAGTTTTGTAGAAATTTCTTTGGACGATTCCTCAAAGTAAGTGCAAAAGTTTTTTACGCTATTATCTGAAATCACATACGCTTTCATTCATTGTGTCCTGTCTTTACGGAAGATAACGATCTACGTTTTGTCATTGTTATTAACTCCAGTCCAACTGCTGAAACAGTGTTGGACTTGAACAATAATATGTCAAAATACAATGAGTATTTAGAAAAAGGTTGCAGTAAATCAGATAATATTAACATAATCACCTCATTATAACCGTCATTCATCGACTTTTGGAACTGAGGATCAATATAAATCTTAGCTTTCTGGGCTGATTAACGATACAAGTTTAGGAAATTTTGATACTAACCGCTGAAAGGATTCACACCACGTTCTATGGATGAAGTTTTCCATGCAGTTTCCGACTATTTATGCCGTGGTAATAACGGTTCTTACCCAACTATTATTGGGTAGATTTGTTTTACAGACTAAAAGAAATTTTATCTAAATGTAGTTTCAGATAAAGTGAAACTATACATTGAAACGATTGAAGTCATTGGGTGTGTTGTTTTTTCCTAGTCATATCGATAAAAGTTCAGATAAAATCTATGTTACTTCACACTGTCGAACGCAGTTGCCACTTCTTGCCACTATCTTTGAAACAGCGGCTTTAGCTTTGGCACATAACCTTATTTTAGTCTTATTTCAGACCCAGAGGATCCATTATCAAAATATTCATGTGATATATGTTTACTGCATATGTGTGTTGGGCATTTTGCCTTATAAATACTGTATATTAATGGAAGGGCCGGAACCTTTGTTCATAACTCATCAGTAGGAAACTGTCACGAACACTGATACCTACACAAAAAGAAAATACCAGAGGGAGTATCTGCCCGGACACAAACAACAACGAAATCAGTCTGATTAGTATCCAATAAATTTCCGTAGTGACTTAGAGACCGATGCATACAGACCATCAATAATTAATTTAAAATACCTGTGGACAAATAGATGTTATTAAGTAGAAGACCATTAGCGTCTGTTCGGTAATGATATCATTGGTTATCTGCAGACTGTTAGAATACCACGATCTTGACAAAAAAGTGTTAGGAAATATGTGCTAGTAAAAGTGTGCAATCCTTAAAAAAGCTATGCCTGTGAAACGAATTATTACTTCCTTTCACATTTTTCTTTGTATCTGATTCAGTAATTTCATTCAATGCAGTGACGTCATGTACTGTCGGTTACATCTATTGCCTAAGGACTTTGGTGACATTTGATACCAACAACAGACATGGAATACGAGATTACTCAAAATGTCACGTGGTTTAAGTGCTGTTCAGAAGGCGGAGAAGCTTACAGGACAAGCATCTGCACATTAATTCTGTAAAAGTTCCAACTCCTAAACCTGGTGACCTTTACAGGCGGGGTCGAAAGCTGTTAACCTTTAGTAGGCCAGCATTTCTCCTTGGATATTTTGAAGGAGAAGCAAAAATTGTCCATTAATGATATCTCAGTGGTAGCACCATCATACTAAGACAGGAAAGGAATCCAGAATGACCGGCGTTGAGGTCTAGAAAGGTTAGTTCAGGCTAATCGTGACTATCTGGATGAAATAAAATACATTCACATCGAGTCATTAAAAATTCTTAACTCCGGCTGCATCGACTGAAACTTACATATTCAGTTTGATGCAAGTGGGCGTGTACTCAGGTTCAAGACAGTATGCAATTTACCTGATGGCATGTCCATGCGCTGAATAATTCTTGGGAATCTGGAGAATTTGAAGGCAACATTTTGTAGCTAATGGAGTTTTTGGACGAGGAAACGCGTGAGACACATTGCACAGGACATCAGAAGTTGCGGATCATATTCTCGCAGAACATTGAATACAAACTTGTGCAATAATTCGTACCTCCTTTACTGAGATACAATCCATCACAGCACAGGACGGTTAGAACTAACCGTGAGAAATTGTGTGACAACTGCATTTCCAACATCCGTTATTTGAACATGCCAGTTCTTCATGCAGTCAGTTAAAATGATTGCAGCCGGAAGAGTGTCCATTCTCTCTATCTATTTCATCGGCTCCCCAGTTCGCATGGCCCCTACTACCTTGCATCAGCAAATGTGTACAAAATGCCAAGCTCTGTTGAATTTAAATACGCTGAAGCATTTTTCATGATGAACGAATCCGCTCCAGTTGTAATTGACAAATACTTCGTTTGGATAAAGTATTATACTCGACCTGTGTTTCAGGATGTAAATCTCATCTTCAGGTGCTACAACACCGAGGGAACTGGAACAGATTTATTCATCAAGAAGGCCGGCCGGAGTGGCCGTGCGGTTCTAGGCGCTACAGTCTGGAACCGAGCGACCGCTACGGTTGCAGGTTCGACTCCTGCCTCGGGCATGGATGTGTGTGATGTCCTTAGGTTAGTTAGGTTTACTTAGTTCTAAGTTCTAGGCGACTGATGACCTCAGAAGTTAAATCGCATAGTGCTCAGAGCCATTTATTCATCAAGAAATATGTCTCACAGAATATATTACACTGAACGTTTTCTTTTGCCAACGTAATGTTCCCTAGACAAATTAATACCGTCAAACAGTAAAACAAATGCTCTCATCTTTCTGCAGTTACGCTTCTGTGTATTTTCGTTTCTCAGTCACTCCATTCTCCTTGTTGGTTGTGTTTTACAATATTCCTCCTAGTCTCGCTTATTCATATTTCTTCCAATGTCCACTGCTGCCAGTA
This sequence comes from Schistocerca serialis cubense, assembly GCF_023864345.2. Classification (NCBI taxonomy): domain Eukaryota; kingdom Metazoa; phylum Arthropoda; class Insecta; order Orthoptera; family Acrididae; genus Schistocerca; species Schistocerca serialis. The sequence goes on from NC_064638.1 coordinate 496,437,034, forward strand.
CCCTCATTTCACTTCCAGCAGTAGGTAATTTTCCTTTGCCACTCTAATTTTCATGACCGAATATAAACTATACTTCCGTTCTGTTCAAGCTACTACTGTTTCATTATTTATTTTAAAATTATTTCTAACTGTTAGATTCCATTATACTCTCTGTACTTTCAATCAGACTTCTGCAACAAACGAGGGGCGTTCAACAAGCAATGCAAGACATTTTTTCTCCGCAAAAAAGGAAAAAAAAAACAGAATTTGCTGCGAGACATCTTGGAATATACGCGCTTCAGCCCCTATGGTTTCATGGCGTTCCTATAGGTGGTAGCTTTGCACGTAGCCTTCAAAATGGCATGGCATGGCGAGTTCGAAGCAAGGAGCTGCCACTGAGTTTCTTTGCTCGGCAAACCAGAGCTTCTGTAAAGTTTGGAAGGTAGGAGGCGAGGTACTGGCAGAATTAGAGCTGTGAGGGTGGGGTGCGAGTCGTGCTTGGGTAGCTCAGTTCGCAAAGGTACCGAGTTCGAGTCTCGGTCCGGCACACAGTTTTAATCTGCCAGGAAGTTTGGTATCAGCGCACACTCCACTGCAGAGTGAAAATCTCATTCTGGAAACATCCCCCAGGCTGTGGCTAAGCCATGTCTCCGCAATATCCTTTCTTTCAGGAGTGCTAGTTCTGCAAGGTTCGCAGGAGAGCTTCTGTAAAGTTAGAAAGGTAGGAGGGGAGGTACTGGCAGAATTAGAGCTGTGAGGACGGGGCTTGAGTCGTGCTTGGGTAGCTCAATTGGTAGAGCACTTGCGCGCGAAAAGCAAAGGTCCCGAGTTCGAGTCTCGGTGCGGCACACAGTTTCAATCTGCCAGGAAGTTTCATATCAGCGCACAATCCGCTGCAGGGTGAAAATCTCATTCTAGAATGTGAGTTGTATTTTAAGGTACGACACTAAACTTCGATATGGTAGCAATCTCCCTGTTGTGAAACGTGAACTGTTTATAAACACGTGTTTCAAGCGAGTCGCTCATTCAAAAGCTCGTACCGCCCTAAAAGTCTGAAGTAATAGTTTCCGATAACTCTTTCTTTATTTCAGAATAGATTAGGGTGTTTCACCGTCTGATGAGGATGCCCTGTGGACCAGCCGCGCGGGTTAGCCGCGCCGTCTTTGGCGTCGTGTCACGGTCCGTGCGGCTCTACCCGTCGGAGGTTCGAGTCCTCCCTCAGGAATGGATGCGTGTTGCCTTTAGCTTAAGTTAGTTTAGGCTAGATTAAGTAGTGCGTAAGCTTCAGGACCGATGACCTTAGTAGTTTGGTCCCATGAGACCTTACCTCCTTTTTCCAAATTTTTCCCTGAGGACCGTGCAGTACCTTCATTATGTCTGTTAAAAAAGATGAAGAATCCAGAAGAATTGAGCCGATGTCCATGTAACTTGGTACACGTACACGTGATCGGTGTGTGTGTAAATGAGTAGAGTCACAATCCTCTGCGACAAGCAGAATTGCAGAGAGTGTCCGTTGGTGTTAGTAGTGGATAAACCTGTCACCAGGCCTGGCAGGGTATATTAGGGGGGTAAACAGATATGAAAATCTTCGTATGTGAACGTGAGTGTATGCACGAAAGCGCCGTTAGTCTGTCTCTAAAAAGCCAATCAATAATTACATAATAACTTAACACCGGGCGATGTTATTATTATTTGAGTGCAACGCACGACACACATAAACTATACTCCCGCGCCTCCGTTAAGAAAGGTTTAACTTCGATTTAATAAACATACTTCCATGGTTTATTTATTTTAATTTATTATTTATTTACTTATTTTAAATTTTCTCATCACCGTTAAAGCGATACTTATATTCTCGAATAGATACGCACTTTGACTGTAGAAATAGATGATTTCAGATTTTTATCGTACTTTCAAACCTCTCCCCGAGATTAATTTATTTTCATCTACATCCTGGAAATGCCAACAGGGCCATGCAGACTTTGAAAATAGGCGTGGCCGAGACTTATCGCTTTCCCTGGCACCTGTTGCTGAGGAGTGGAGTCGCGTGTTGCTGAGCCCTAGCTACTGTGTCGCTGTAGACTCGTTTCGTGCTTGTCACCACTTGCGTGACTACCTGCGGTTTACCAAATTTATGGTGGACACACCACTGCTGTTGTCTCATGTTGAGTGAACAAGAAAGAAGATCTTACAACATCTTTTTTACTTTGATGCTCTGCTTTGCTGAAATAACTTTCGTCAGTTTCCCGTAGGAAATTAAATGCATATCCCATTTCCACCTGTAACTAGTGTAGACATGCGATGAATGTAATAATGCCGCAAATTATACCTCTGAAATTACTGCACCTAAAAGAAGGATGCTATCGTGTGACGCCATAAAGGTGAATGAATGGATTGAGATATGCTGTAGCTTAATATTGCATTAAGACCTTGTTGACGCTAGTACGTAAAACTAATACCGTTCGGCATTGTTACGTGAGAGACAGAAACACAGCCTCCCAAATGAAGGCGTCGAATGGCACCGTCCCTTCGCAAAGTGTGACGTCTTTCGGTCCTACTATGCAGAAAATGGTGCGTTTGGAGAATCAATAGTTGCCATACAGTCGCACAAGAGTACTTCCTCCGTGTACGTGTTGTGGCGTCTGCATGAATTATTTCAGTTTGAAACCCGGTGAGAAACCCGGTGCTGGCACTCAGCGTAACCCTCTCGATAACACCAACGGTCCTCCCGAGGATAAATTCGATGAAAGGATCAAGCGTATTCATTCCGTGAGGCATTGAGGAGGGTTGCATTTTAATCCAGGATCCTGGAGCAAAGTCATTAAGAAACATGCGCCACCCCAACTCTTCCTCTTGACGACCAAGTAACGGCGATGTAAATTTTTTCGCTGCCACAATATCAACCGAGGCGCTCTGAGCCCACTGCCACATCGCAGTCGTACGATACTAGCCTCTCCTACGGAGGACTTGTTGAAGCTTATTGCAATATACAACAATCTCTAGTCACATTATTGTCAAACCTTGCTGACATAAATACAAACGATGGTTTGCGAAACTCGCTGCAAAATGATTTAATCGGGTGCTGAGCGGTGTCTACTGGCAAGCTGATCTGATCATGCTATAGTCTGCCGAGATCTACGGCGTCAATCTACAGTGTCGGATCAGAAGAATCTGGACACTTCTATGCAATGCATATTTGACCACTTGATGTTACGAGAGGAGGAATCGCCAGTATAAAATGAGGCGGACAGTGTTGTGCCGACCGAAATGGCCGTGCGGTTCTAAGCGCTACAGTCTGGAACCGAGTGACCTCTACGGTCGCAGGTTCGAATCCTGCCTCGGACATGGATGTGTGTGATGTCCTTAGGTTAGTTAGATTTAATTAGTTCTAAGTTCTAGGCGACTGATGACCTCAGAAGTTAAGTCGCATAGTGCTCAGAGCCATTTGAACCATTTGGACAGTATTGTGTCGTCAGTAGACAAGCAGTACCAGGAGAATGTGTCGACCACAAGAGCTTAGTGACTTAAAACGTGGGCTGTAGTCACTGGATGTCATCTGAGTAACAAATCCATCACGGACTATTGAACCCTTCTAAACCTATCCGATTACTGATGCTTTGAAGTCCAAACGGAAAGGAAAAAGTACAGCTAAACCAAGGCAAGGCAGACCTTATGGACCGACGGATAAGGACCATCAAGCACTGCGGAGGGTGGTTGTAAGAAATCGCATTATGTGAGCGTAAGGGATCGCTCGTGAGTTCCAAAGCTCTCCCAGAAATCTAGCTAGCACAGTGATTCTGCGTAGCATGTAAAAAAAAGAAGAGGGGGGGGGGGGGCGCTACAATGGTCGGTCTGCTTGTTTAAGCCCTACGTTACTGTAGTGCATACTAAGCGACATTTGAGGTGATGTAAGGAGCGAAGCCACTGAACGGTGGATGACTGGAAAGGAGTAGATTTGGAGTGATGAATCACGCTACACCTTGTGGCGAACCTGTCGAAGATGTTGGATTTGGCGAATGCTCGGAAAACTACCTGTCATAATGTTCAGTGCTAGCAGTGAAACACAGAGGTTCAAAAATGGTTCAAATGGCTCTGAGCACTATTTGAGGTCATCAGTCCCCTAGAACTTAGAACTACTTAAACCTAAGGACATCACACACATCCATGCCCGAGGCAGGATTCGATCCTGCGACCGTAGCGGTCGCGTGGTTCCAGACTGAAGCGCCTAGAACCGCTCGGCCACAACGGTCGGCAACCACAGAGGAAATGGTGTTACAATATAGTGATGTATTTCGTGTTTGGTGTATGGTCCCATAAATGTGCTAGAGAAACCGCGAAGTGCGGAAGGATATGGGCAGATTTTAGAACATTGTGTGGTGTGCACAGCAGACGAACAGAGAAATCATCAAACAAAAATCGGCCGAAGAACCCAAGACAGAAGTTTACAGGCAATTTCTCAGTAGAGGAACGGTTGGATATGATGACTGACACGACACGAGAATGCACCGTGTCATAAAGCAGCATCTGTGAGGAAGCTTCTCATGGAAGATAACATAGCTGTAATGAACCAGACACCCCGGAGGTCCAGCCTGAACCAAGTGAACATCTTTGGTGTGAGTTAGAATGTGGATTTTTTTCCAGACGTCAGCGTCACTATCATCTCTGGTTTCGGCTCCTGACATAGAATGGGGTGCCAGAAACTCAAACACCTCATTAAAATGCCCCCATCAGAGTCGATGTCTCCATAAAGGCAAAGGGGGCGGACAATTTGGATAACATAATACTTCCCGAAGGAATGTCTCTATGGCAGCATATGTTTTTGAGTCATTTTTAAACCTTATGCTATCTATAAATACGCTTTGGAGGTGACTTATTTAATTAATTTCCTCAGATTATCTTAGTTAATTCCACTTATTTCTTTCATTTTTTTAGTATGTCTTTGAAAATTGATTATGGGCGTCTCTATCCGTGCATATTTCTTTATGTATGTATGTTATGTGTCGTAGAAAAGATAGGAACTGTTGGTGGCACGGATGTACACTAGACCTATAGACATTTTGTGAAGAAGGCGAATTATGCCCTAACTATACCGGCCATTTGACCACCTTCTTCTGTGCGGATGCACAAGGAGTGACCGAACTCTTACGGGGATCGGCGGTAAAGCCGCGAGTAATGAGTATGATGGGCAAGGGCACTATGAATATAGTGCGGGACAATAAATTGTTAATGTGGGTCTCACGGGAAGCGCGCCAGAGATAGGCCCCTGCAGTCGCACTATCCTCTGTGTCCTCGGTGGCTCAGATACAGTACGGCTGTCGCCGCCGTGCAGTGCGGACGTGTTGTTGTATCCGCCTGCGGAGCGCGTGCGCTCGCTGTTGCTTACATTTCAGCGGCCGTCACCTACGTGCACCAGAACCATGGCCATCCGTTTAAGAAAATCAACACTACTATTCAGCTTCTGTAACGACTACGCACGACCAAAGGCCTTGGAAGTGGATCGCTTCCTACGTGACGTTGCTAAGATCTCAGCTTCCGACATCTTGGGCATCCATTTGTCCATATTAAGCACTACGGTGTACGTCAGGGTCGTCAATGACTCAGTTTGTGAACGAATACTTTGTGACACCAAACACGGATTACACTTTTGCCACGCCGACGGAAATGTCGGTGCGGTCTCTGTCGACCATGCAGGCTTGGAAATGCGCACCATACGCACCATACGCACCATACGCCCGTTCGAGTTCGCGGCGGAAGACGTTATCGCGGCTTTTCGCCCCTATGGCACTGTACATGATCACACTCCCAAACGCTGGGCACAATTCCAAATGTACCCCGTTCTTAACGGTGAACGACAGATCACCATCGATCTCCATCGCCACGTGCCATCTTACCTGCAAATCAGCGGCTGCCGCGCGGTCATCATATACGACGGCCAACACCGGGTGATGCAAAGAAGACCACCTCAGATCTGAGTGTCTTCAGCGACGAATCAGCCAATTGCCAGTCGCTACTGTGGCACCTCCGACGACGGTTTTACCGATCACCTACGCGTCGGCGTTCTCTTCTCCTTCCACCGGCCGCCGTCCGTCGGACCACGTACCAGTGACCCTTACCTGTTGTTACGGATACGGCCGGGTACGAAACGTCGCGCTCATACCCTGACGCTACTCCGGCGCCTCTACCGACAGCGACGAATTCCGATCCCCATCCGCCCGATCATATGGACGCCCCTTCACTTGACGTTCCCGCGATGGCCGTCCTTCCAGAGCGCCGCGACTCCCTGCTGTCTTCCGACACTGAGGGACGAACGCGCAAACAACGTTCACCTAAAAAGAGCAAGAGGAGGCGCCGTACGGTCTCGGAACGAGACGAATCACCTCCCCCTGGTACTCCAGAGGCCGTCCGACCCAACGAGGCCGCGGAGAACCTACATGACGATACGAATGACGACAACATGACGCCGAGTGTGGCTGTGTCGGTGCCTACTCTGCTGGACTGCCCAGGCGCTCCTGAACCAATGGACTCCACCGTTGCGACTGTCACCTAGGCGCCCTCCGTCCCTGCGACTGAAGTGGAACGTACGACCATCACAACGACAGCCCATTCAATGGCGTGGGGTGAGGACGTCGACACGCTGCGGACAGAATTACCCCAGACGGAAGCCTCGTTGCGCCGCTGATAAAGCCGTCAGGTGGCGTACAGCACGACTGGCCGTTGCCTCGCCCCTGTTCATCCTCCGCTGGTGGAGTTCTCCTCCACGGCGGGGTACGGCTCCAACCTACCGAGTAGCGACGATCAACACTAACACCGCCGGCCGGAGTGGCCGAGCGCTTCTAGGAGCTACAGTCTGGAACCGCGCGACCACTATAGTCACAGGTTCGAATCGTGACTCGAGCATGGATATATGTGATGTCCTTAGGTTAGTTAGGTTTAAGTAGTTCTAAGTTCTAGGGGACTGATGACCTCAGAAGTTAAGTCTCATAGTGCTCAGAGCCATTTTTTTCAACACTAACACCATTAGTTCACCTGTGAAACTTCAACTGCTGCAAGGGATGATATGGGCATCGGACGTCGACATCGCACTACTACGGGAAGTACACTTGGCCACACTTCCAGACGTCGCGGAATATAACACTTACCCTTCTCCTGGTGACCACCTGGGTCGTTGCCTTGCCATCTACGTCCAAGAAGGCATTCCAGTGGCCGATATCACATACCTTCCATCCGCCAGAGGCATGGCCGTCACCGTCATGGGAACGCGTATTGTCAAGCTCCGTCAGGTTCCACCAGCTGAGGTGACAGGGCACTCTTCTATTCAGAAGAAATCGCCCTTTTGTTTCTTGGATGCTGCGACCATTACTTGCTTCGGGGTGATTTGAATTGTCTCCTGCACCCTAAGGATCAAGTGATCCACTACAACACCTGTGAAGAACAGCGTCTTATCGTCCGAGATCTGTTGCTTCGCGACACTTGGGAAGTTCGGCAAGGCGACGCGCCTAAACATACCAGACGAGTCACTCCGCGAGCCGCCTTGGTAGGGGTGACGTCTTTCGGGAACTCACACCTGCAGTCCAAGGGGCAGAACTTTGGCCCTTGGCCTTTTCGGACCTCTGTGCCTACATCTGCAACATTCTCCAACCCCCAGCAAGTGGTTTGGTGTAGTCGAGCACGGTGGAAGCTAAACACCTCCCATTTTCAGAATGTCTTCAAAGTGTTACCGAGACATGGACCATCTGTGAACCTACCTAAGTACTGCACGATCTTGACCTGGTGGTTGGAATGTGCCAAACCTGCCATTCGATGTACCTTGATTCAGTATGGCAAGGAAGTAGCTACGTGGCGCCGGCACACTACCGACTATTTCTATGCCGTCCTCCGCGACCTAGACGCCTAGCCGCCCACCCCTGACACCCATAGGGAACGCAGCAGGATTGAGGTGCGAATTGTAACACTGAAACGCTGTAGACTGCAGGGGACATGCTGCGAATTCGATGTTAAGATTCGGCGGAACAAGAACATCCCACCATGCATCATATCACCTCCGATAGGAAACATCGACGACAACGACTCATCACCGAGATCTACACCTGTCGCGCCCAGCAAACCACTAGCCAGGCTGAAATCGTGAATGCCTTTGTAGACCACTACCGCACAATGTACCAAGAGGAGACTACTAACAACCACGCTGAGGAGTCTGTGTTACCACACGTAACTCGCACCCTCACCAGCGACGAAGCGGACGAGCTGATGGACCCAGTTACGCGTGACGAAGTCCGCGATGTAATTAACAAAGGTGCTCTGAATAAGTCACCTGGTGTCGGCGGATTGCCGATAGAATTTAATCGCGCTTTCCTCGCACTAATGGCGTCACGGTGGACGACGATTTTTCATGAACTGATGACGATGGGGAAGGCCGTAAAGACGCCCTTTGTCACGGGAATTATTATACCCATCCACAAACCGACACCGGGTGTGACGACAGCACATTACCGTCCCGTGTCTCTACTTAACGCAGACTATAAAATTTTTACACGCCTACTGATGACGTGATGCTGCAAGGTCCTGCCTAGCATTCTATCCCCGTACAACTACAGGTGGCTCAGTTAATATACAAACGGCCACAGGAGATTGTCTTGATTTAATTGCACTGGCAGCGACGTGCAGACTCCGCGCCGCGGTGGTTGTCATTGATTTTGACAGCGCATTCGACAAGGTGCAGCATCGTTCTCAGTGTTGAGCCGAATGAGTTTTCCACCCGCCTTTATTGTTGTCATCCGGCGCCCGTACCACACCGTCGAATCGCTGATTCAGGTTAATGGCCTGTGGCGGGACCAGTGACGATCCGGCGTTCCTTACGGCAAGGTTGCCCACTTTCGACCCTACTCTGAGCCATAAACCTAGAGCCACTCCTCGAGTCTGACGAGCCACCTTGCTGGTCTCACTTTGCGACAACACGGTTTTCGATGTCGTGTGTTTGCGGACGACCTTCTCCTCTTGGTCCGCTCACGGAATGGAACACAAACGGTGCTTGAATTGGTATTAACGTACGGAAGTGCAGTGGGCAGTAACATGAATGTGGCAAAATCCACGGCGATGTCCATTGGACGCGGCCTCTCACACAACGACTTAGCACCTCTCCCGTGTGAACAAAAACTACGATACCTTGGTATCGTTTTCACCTCCACTGTGCGCCGCTCCGCTGCCATCAATTTTCGGCGTGCCCTCCAAATTATCCGCACGGCGGTGCGACAAAATCTCCTTCGCCGACTGGATTCTTTACAACGTGTACAATACCTCAGTCAACACGTGCCATCCAGAACGGTCCGCATCGCACACGTCCTCCCGCTGCCATCAACTCTTGGACGCAGCTTTCAGGCTGCTTTTGGATACTTTCTTACGGTCTGTAAGCTCTTTAAGGTCCGCTACGGAACGCTCACCCTTCCCCCCTCGAGCGGGAGGCCTCGGCCTTGTCAATGTGCAACTCCGAGCGGCGTCCTTGTCCTGCGCGGAGCTTGCTGAAAATTCTTGTGCTGGCGAACATAACGCCACCAGTTACAGTCGGACACATCAAGCACCATCTGACGCACATTTCTGGTTTCGTCGTCGACTTCAGCTGTGCTCAAACACACTTACCTGCCACGCGTTCTCCTCAACCTCAAGATTTTTACACCCCACTGCTTCGTTACAAAAAATGGCTCTGAGCACTATGGGACTCAACTGCTGTGGTCAGAAGTCCCCTAGAACTTAGAACTACTTAAACCTAAGTAACCTAAGGACATCACACACATCCATGCCCGAGGCAGGATTCGAACCTGCGACCGTAGCGGTCGTGCGGTTCCAGACTGTAGCGCCTTTAACCGCTCGGCCACACTTCGTTACATATCCAGCAACAATATCGAACTCAGACATCGGTCCAAGCGGTGGCCCATGGTTTGGCGTCATATCCACCAGCTTTTTCTTCCCTCCAAAGTCCGGGCAACATGGCACCATGTGGCAAGTGGAAAATTCGCCACAAATCAGCGTCTTCACGCCATCGGACTAACAGACTCTCCACTTTGCTCCATTTGCCACTTCATGGGTGTGACGTCCACCAACTGACTTGTGCTGCCACCAGTGACGTCTGGAAACTTGGCCGACAGTTCGTTGCCTGTTAACTCCGCGTTCCACCGGATTCGATTGACCCATGGACTTTTATCCATCCTCAGGATACTTATTTCCCCGCCACCAAAAATCACGCGATTGTATGGGTCAAGGGATGGACGATCACCTACATGTATGGTGATGGCGACATATCACGCCTTGACTTCAGGCAGTACTTACAAACCGCCCACAGTGACGTTTACCGACCGCGCTACCGCGCCTTCTTCGCCAATTACCTTCACACGATCTTTACATCACCCCCGCTCAGTTCGATGGTGCCACACGCCGACAGCACACTCGCCCCCTCTGCTGACATCTGAGACCCTCCGCGCTACTTTATATATCGTAACCCACAGTGGAGTAGACGCATGGACACGCGCTTCCTTCTTTTATGCACTATACCCGAACATAGTTATTCCACCAACTCTACTGTCCATTGCTTCACACCTCTTAGCTTACATCAGTATTATTATTATTATTTTCCTATAACTTGTTAATATAGTCCAGTCAAATAGTAGATATACCTTGCAAAAGGTGGAATAGAAGAGTTTATTTTTTCAACTCGTTCATATGGTTGGAAAGATTATAAAACCGAGTTTTTCCAACAAAATTTCGCTTGGGAAAACTTTCTGCGGTCAAAAAGCTTCGAAAATTTCGGACTTTTTTCAGTTTTTCAAAATATCTCAGTTTAATTTGCTCCTATCGCTTTAACGTCTATTTTATTTTTTAAAGAGCACAAAATTCTCTACGAATTTGATTCTTGCCATTTTTTTCTACTCCCATTATTTAAGGAGCTTCAGCGCCTCAAAAAATACCAATTTTTCAAATTTTGAGCATAGTGGCAAGATAGCTTATTTTTGAACACTATTTTTTCAGTTTCTGCTTGTGTAGTATAAATACATTATACATCATGTTATAAGTTGGAATTTACCACCTCACTTTCAGGTATTCAATTTCTCTGTATGCAACATGAGGATTGCTGGGCACCAAATTATTGTGATTCTTACATCACTACCTGAAGTTCACTATGGGCCACCTCAGAACTGGTATTTGTAAAACTATAAATATAAAAATACATCATTAAGAGACATAAACACACACACACACACACACACACACACACACACACACACAGACATACACACGCACACAAAATAAATTGTCTCAGGAAACTGAACTATTATTAGCTGCAAAAGGCAACTTAATTAGTTAGGTGATTAGTCTTGTGTATAACAGCCACACAGCTGACATTAAAAATAAGTAGCTTTATTACAATTAAAATGTATTGTCAGTTACTAAAAAATGTTGACAGTTCTGGGTGTGTAATACTTGTAATATTGCACTTAAGCGCACTTGAGACAGATATGAGCATCACTTCCAACGTTTTGATGGGCCAGGTTCCTAAGTGTCACCAGAAATACCTTGAGTTACGGATTCAGGGTCTGTACATAGAGTTGATCCCAGACTGACCTCTTCTTTAAACAGCGAGTCAGCCTCAGCAAGTTCGTTGGTTTCGTCAGCGGTTTCCTCAACATCCTCCATAATATCTTCTTCACTGTCTTCATATAAAAATTTAGGCACGTTTTCACAGTTGACCCCAATACATTTCTTGCAAAATGAAGAACATTTCAAACCCACTTTTCTGCAGGAGCACGCTCCGCCACAGTTCATCTTGCATGAGCATTAAACAATGTGAAGAAGTGCTTCAGGTGCTGGATCTTGGCTCATTATAACGGGTATTGGACCGTGGTCACTGTGATTCCAGCCCCATTTCTCAGGAGGTTCCTAGTTTCCCAACCAACTTTGGAGTTGCTGGTAAGTCCGCAACGAATGATGTTGTGCAGCATCTTGTGTAGGTGACAACCGTGCAAGATTCAGTTTGCTTTTTGTGGCAGACTTGGCGAATAGCTGGTACCGCAAATGGTCTAGTGTGTGGGAACTGCTGACACCTCCACTATACAATGCGATAGTAACCTGTTCTTCTGCAGTTATTATTTCTTCACGGGTAGCATGTGGTTTATTGGACGTGCAAAGCGCTGAGGTTAGGTGTTCATTTTTCGCAACAATATTGCAGCACTTAGTTTTTCCTTGACCAAAAAAAAGTAGATGTTGTATCACATCCGCTAAAGGCGTGAGTGAACAGAATATATTCACGTCAAACTTGTAAGATGCAGTGGAAAACCACTTGTCTTCTGCATTTCCTCTTCCTGGCTTTAAGAAAAATAAGTTTTCAGTGCCTTGCCCCAAAGCGGTCATGAGCACAAGCAGGTCTACATCTTCTCCTACAATGAGAACACTTCCAAAATCTTTGGTTCTTCAAATGGCAGATGTTACTATTATAACGTCAGCATCTTCTTATGCCTGATGCACTTCAATGCTACACTCCAGAAATTCCATTTTAAGAAGTGTGATCAAACGCATCTTGTTTCGTTCGTTGTACAAGAACTTGTCCTGAGGGACTTGGTTCACCATCTCTGATTCAAAATGGTTCAAATGGCTCTGAGCACTATGGGACTCAACATCTTAGGTCATAAGTCCCCTAGAACTTAGAACTACTTAAACCCAACTAACCTAAGGACATCACAAACACCCATGCCCGAGGCAGGATTCGAACCTACGACCGTAGCAGTCCCGCGGTTCCGGACTGCAACGCCATAACCGCACGGCTACCGCGATCTCTGATTCAACCACAACGTCAACCGAAGAATGTTGTTTGGATCTACGAATCCTCTCAGCACTCTTTGTGCTACATTTGTCTCCCTCACATGGATACCCATCAAATACAATAGCAAATTGAGATCCATGACGTTGCAGGTAAGAAACATAGCTTTGGGCTACTGACTTGAAGCAAACATTTCGAGTCCAAGTCACTTTGTGGATAAGGTACCATCCATCAATGACAAAAAATTTACTCGGTCCACCTGAATTCACATCTTCCACTGGAACGAAGGCATTGTAGAATGAAGATTTTGTTCCTTTTCGCAAGCCTTTTTCTGAGAATAGGGACATTTGGTAAGGAGCAAATTCATATTTCAGAAAGGCTTTTAATTCTTCTTCACTTTGTTTCATTAAACAAATCCTTTGGAAAAGAGCCAAAGGATCAACAGGAGTAATTTTAGTGCTCCCTGCTTTTACAGAATTGAACGCAGAAGGGAGAGTCACAACTTTATCTTTTCTACGGAACTTTACATCGTGGAAATTCTCACCAACTATTCTTCGCTCGAAATTTGAAAAAAATGGTATTTTTTGACGCGCTGTAGCGAATTAGATACTGGGAGTAGAAAAAAATGGCAACAATCAAATTTGTCGAGAATTTTGTGCTGTTTAAAAAAGAAAATAGAAAAGCGATAGGAGCAAATGAAACTGAGATTTTTTGAAAAAACTGAAAAAGTCCGAAATTTTCGAAGTTTTTTGACTGCAGAAAGTTTTCCCAAGAGAAATTTTGTTGGCAAAACTTGGTTTTCTAACCTTTCCAACAATATGAACGAGTTAAAAAAATAAAATCTTCTACCCCACCTTTTGCAAGGTACAGGCTTTTTTTCTGGCAGTTTCACTGGACTAATAAACGAATTGCAAATATAAATCAAAAAGCTACTTTGAGGCAGTGATTCAGGGATGGGAGGGGGGAGGCATCGCCGCCAGGCCTCGGGTTTCCACCCCTGCCCGCCTTGTGTCCACCTGCTCGTAACTGACCACTCTAGTCTTTTTAAAAAAAAAAAAGAAAAAGGAAAGATGGATAGAGCGTCTGACATGTAAGCAGGAGATCCCGGGTTCGTGTCCCGGTCGGGGCACACATTTTCAACTGCCCCCGTTGACTTATATCAGTGCCTGTGTGTAGCTAAGGGTATTCATTTCCTTGAAATGTCATTTTAACGAGCTGCATGGTCACCGATGGTATCTGTTCTTTCGGACATTTCCGAAAGAACAGATACCACCTTCATATATATGTGTCACTGATGTTTGAAAGTACAGTTGTCTCAATTATGATCGTATGATAGTGTGCTAGAAAGTATATAAAATTAATAAAACATCTGAAAAATTTTATGAAGAGTGTAAGTAAAATATAAGTAAGTTGTAATTACAGATTCATACTTCCATAACATATAGAGCACAGCACTCCGTCTTCAGGCCACAAGTGGCCCATCGGGACCATCCGACCGCCGTGTCATCCTCAGCTGAGGATGCGGATAGGAGGGGCGTGTGGTCAGCACACCGCTCTCCCGGTCGTTATGATGGTTTTCTTTGACCGGAGCTGCTACTATTCGGTCGAGTAGCTCCTCAATTGGCATCACAAGGCTGAGTGCACCCCGAAAAATGGCAGCAGCGCATGGCGGCTGGATGGTCACCCATCCAAGTGCAGGCCACGCCCGACAGCGCTCAACGTCGGTGATCTCACGGGAACCGGTGTATTCACTGCGGCAAGGCCGTTGCCCTCATAACATATAGAGCATAGCATTTATTATGCATTATTTTTATGTATCTTCCATCGGACCGCTGATGATGAGCATGTCCTCGACACCGGACCGGTAAATCAAAAAATATAAAAAGTGGCTTCAACTTTCGATGGGGATATTTTTGCAAAATTTTCGGTAGAATTTTTTTTTTATCGATTTGTTCTTTAGGAATGTATAGTAGGTTGATCCTTAGCAATCTTTTGAAGCTGGGAATGTTATTTAGTTGTCAGATTTAGTAAAGGAGATCATGCCAAACGTGGGTACCTTATGCTGAAAGCAGTTTTGAAAAGGCGAGTGATTGATAGACGGTGACAGAAAGTATCTTTCTGTGATGGGGATGACAGTTTCTGCTGTGTTGTTTACATAAAAGTGTGAAGGTAGAGGGAAGATGCGAGGAGCTGTTTATGTCGATAAGACGGCAAGGGAGACAATGTGTGTGCAAATTTCTGCATTTGCCTGAGGAAGAGTTGTTGAAATAGACTGCAAGAACAAAGATCTTTTTGGAGTGCGGAAGTTCATTAAAGCTGTGCACAAGATGGTTAAATACGATCAGGAAGTGGAAATATATCGTACGCACCAGCACCAAGAGACTAGAGTTTCCTTGAGAAAGATCTTGCAGTCTAAGATCGCTGTAATCAACAACGGAAGTGTAACCGACTGTTCAAATTAATTTTTATAGTGAAAAGCTTTTTACATTTTGGCGGCTTATACAGACATGCTGATGCGTTACTGCAGACTGTAGCTATTTTCTCATCGCATTTTAGGTTCTTGTCTGTTATTCTAAACGTTCAACATGATAATGAAAACCTGTTGGAAGTATAGAATGAATATTTTCGGGAGCCAGTAGTACGTACTTAGGAGATGATTTTGCTATAATATTAATATTAATCACTACTGTATTTATTGAGCTATTGAAGCAATTACGCTTTCTTTTAAGGAATGATGCACATTTTTGTTTTTAAATTAGAGAGCTTATTGAAGGAAGAGTTCAATGCCTCAGCTCAGCAGCTCTTCAACTTCCTTAAAAGGACATGATGCCGTATTCTAGAATACTCACTTAAGTTGTATCTATTGACACATAGTAGTTGTGTATATTACACATACAGCGAATCAGTTGCTCTGTTTGCCTAAGTACCTTGTCAAAACTTTGTACCGATATTTTGAGCTGTTTCATGAAATATTTGCGATTTATATGTCACAAGGAACTACTTGTATAAAGTTATAAGTATAAACTCTGGAATTTTATAATCATTATCTAGTTGGCGAGCGGAATAGATAATAGATCGCTGAAAAACTCGTTTCGGAACGGCGTGTATATTTTGGCTTTTGTAGATGGAATATTCCGTGATTACATCCTTGGGGTATACATTACGGAAACTGATATCGTATCAGTCCAGGAGATTTAGATACGAGAAGACTTAGGGCATTACACGATCCCACGTAGCTATCTCTCGCATATGCACCTAAAGCCCTGTAATCGGTTTGCTTACCTAAACCAGTCTCCACCGCTTCTCACCTAGAGCGCTGACACACACAACTAGGATTGTCATCACTATGTTCCCGGTCTCCTATCCTCTAATTGAAGTTTCATGAGGAATTCACCTACAGCTTTAGCCGGTGGCAGACCTCTGAATAACATACTTGGTAATGACATGTGGTCGTCCGTCCGTGTGGTACTTGAAATATCAATGAGTAAATATTTACTTCTCATTTATTCGTTAGTTCAACATGTCAACAGAATTTTTAAGTAAATAAAACATCACGATTTAGCGAAATCTCCAGCATAATCAGTATCCTGGAAATGTTTCTGATTTCGTGAAGACATTAATCACTAATTCCCAAAGATTCTCACAATCTCCAAATGCACAGAACAACTGACCTGAATTAGCTCATGAATTCGATAGTATGTTTTGCGTAGATTTCTTTGTGACTATCGCTTTCAAATGCGTTTGGTAAGTTGTTTCGTTGTGAAACTTTCTGCCTCTCGCGGGCTAGTGCTCTACCATCTGAGCTACCCAAGCACGACTCACGACTCGTCCTCTCAGCTTTAATTTCACCAGCACCTCGTCTGCTGTCTCTGCAGGAGAGCTTCTGTGAGGTTTGATCGGTAGGAGACGAGATACTGGTGGAGTTAATGCTGTGAGGGCGGGTCGTGAGTCATGTGGCAGGGCAGCAGTGCGCACCGCGCTCGGCCGTCCACGTCGCTGCGCGCGCCGAGTGTTTACTTCCACTTCACCGCGCTTGTCAGTCGAACAAGGTATAATGGCCAACCCTTGCAGGAAGAGCGCGCTTAAGTTCACCTTTTCAAATGTATTTGCACGACCCGAAGCATTGGCCGTCGAACGCTTTCTATGCGTTCACCCCCGTGACACCCATCGGCATACACCTATCGATCATTAGCAGCATCGCTTACGTTGACTTCCGACGCTGCGTACAACGAGATTATTCAACGGATGCGACATGGACTAAAATTTCGACACTCTGACGGCAACGTCGGGCCTGTGGATGTGGACCACACAGGACTTGGCCTCCGAACGATCCATGTATTCGAACTGCCTAAGTGAAGGACGATGAAGTCATCGCGGTGCTAAGCCCGTACGGAAAAGTCCGGAGTCACGCAGCCGAGACGTGGGCACTGTTTACGACGTATCCAACGCTTAATGGTGTGAGACAAGTTTCAAACGGCACGTCCCAACGTACTTTTCTACAGGCGACTGCCATGCGGTGGTCATTTACGACGGACAACCTCGAACATGTTCCGGCTGTGGCCAAGAAGGCCACGTTCGTAATGAATGCTTGCAACGCCGCAACAACGGCACGGCGACACGAACGCCGACCGAACCACAGCCACCCTTCCAGTCACCTGTGCGACGACAATGCACGTCCAGTCCTCACAAGACGCAGATCACGTGCGTCTCTCTGTACTGATACACGCGGGGACGTCCCAGCACCTTGACACCGAACATGACTTACAGCAGGACACACCCATGCTATAAGACCACAAGGATACCAGCGACAGTTTTATGGAGACTGACGACCGCATCATAGAACATTACAAGGATACCAACAAGGGTTTTGTGGACACTAACGACCTTATCATAGCACCCGCAGCTTTTGTAACGGGAAAACACGAATCTCTTCCTTCCTCAGACACCGATACACATTGCCGCCGTCCGCAGCTCGTGGTCGTGCGGTAGCGTTCTCGCTTCCCGCGCCCGGGTTCCCGGGTTCGATTCCCGGCGGAGTCACGGATTTTCTCTGCCTCGTGTTGACTGGGTGTTGTGTGCTGTCCTTAGGTTAGTTAGGTTTAAGTAGTTCTAAGTTCTAGGGGACTGATGACCATAGATGTTAAGTCCCATAGTGCTCAGAGCCACTTGAACCACATTGCTGGAAGCAAAAGTCCCCCAAACGATGAAAAAAACGCCATAAGTCATCAGAATCGGCCACTGAGCCCCCTCCGCATGACGAAGAGGTGGCGCATAAATCTCACGGTGTACACGATAACCCTTTTTCCTCTGCCACGGAGACGCGTCATCCACAAGACGATGAGCCGTCTAACAGAGATCGTGAGCAAGACCCGCGCGCAGATGCCATGGAACATAGCAAGCCCATCGTCACCGAAGCAATTGAGCCGAATCGGCAGGCGCTGCTACCTCTCACCAATGTTGAAAATGATAGACATTTCTCATGGTCGGATGACGGGGATTTGCTGTCTCCACCCGATGCGGAAATGAGATCTGTTCCTCCGTTAGACCAACACTAAAATTGTGGGAATGTTTCTAAGGAGACTCCTGCGATTAGCATGGACTTCCACAATCCACCAGCTACGTACATATCGACAGCACGGATCCCACACCAGGCATACCGAATAGGTACCATCAACACCAATAATATCGGCTCCCACGTTAAACTTCAATTGCTCTGCGATTCGCTAAGAGCAGCATAAATGACATGCCATGCTATAAGAACCGAGGGCAGCAACTTGGTGCATGTCTTATGGATACGAGACGTACGCCGCCCCATTGCAGTTTCCGATATTGAATAGCTCCCAGCATTGGCCATGGCAGTTGAGAAAATCAAAATCATAAATCTCTACGCCCCATCGGGCACAGATAAACGGTGGAATCGCTCGTATTCCAGGCAGAAGATATTACGCCTTTATTCCTCGGCAGATACGATCACCTCATCGTAGGTGGAGATTTCAACTGTGTTATCGAGCGTACTGACCAATATCCCCATTTTACCGCATGTCCAAGACCTCGCTTCCTTGTCCACCGCCCGGGGCACACACGTATCACGAGCCACTCCGCCAGCCAACTCGATAGACTGTATATATATCTGACGCTCTCAGACGTTCTCCTCGAAGCGGAACGTTGGCCGTCTGCCTTTTCGGGTCATGACATCTACATCTGTATCAACCTACGTAGACAATCTATATGGCGCAGTTCAGGACCTCGAAAACGCAACGTCACGCTACTTCGGGACCCTGAATGTCGACAACAGGCCACCGACATGTGGCACGCTTGTGTTCAACACATCAAGCGTTACGAGACCACACTGCAGTGGTGGTTACTGTGCGCCAAACTAGCCATCCGACGCATCTTGACATGCTATGGCAGAGCCAAAGCCAGGTGGAATCACCACACAACAGATTTCTACCAAGGCAACCTTCACCAGCTACGTACATATCGGTAGCACGGATCCCCAGTCAGGAATACCGAATCGCTACCATCAACACCAATAATATCGGCTCCCATGTTAAACTTACTCGAGCTCAAGGACCATTCCCCGTCCCCGGACCATCTAAAAGGAGCTCAGCTCATCAAGGCAAAGATTTTAGCCCTGACCATGTGCCATCTGGAAGGAGTCATTATGCGAACATGCGGCCAAGAAAGGATTAACGGTGAAGAACCTTCTATGGATCATATTGTTCAATACGTTTGCCGACGCCGATAAGCCTTATGGACAACTTTAGACCTACTTGATGGACGACATCTAATTTCGCAAGCTTCCATTGCCGATGACTTCACAACTCACTACTCTCTATCAAGAAATATCTGCCGGTACAGAGTCCATTGCTGAGGTTGCCCGCTGCAGCATCCCTCGTGACTGCGGAAGTGACCACCCACAACGTCCTTGGCGCTGTCGCCAAAGGATCACTGAATCGGTCATCCGACCCGGATGATTTACCGCTCGAATTTTACAGAACCTTCCAAGATTTGATGTTGCCACAATGGAGAGACATGTACTGCGAACTTTTGTCAAAATGTCCAAATGTGTGTGAAATATTATGGGACTTAACTGCTAAGGTCATCAGTCCCTAAGCTTACACACTACTGAACCTAAATTATCCTAAGGACAAACACACACACACCTGCCTGAGGGAGGACTCGAACCTCCCCCGGGACCAGCCGCTCAGTCCATGACTGCAGCGCCTAAGACCGCTCGGCTAATCCCGCGTGGCGAACTTTTGTCCGGCGCGGCTGTCCCGCCATCAACGTTAATGGAAGTCTTACTCATACCAGTCCCGAAACCTACAGAAGGAACACGACTCGATAGTTATCGGCCAATCACGTTACTCAATTATGACTTCACACACCTTCTAGCTGTGCGACTTAAAAATATAGTACGAGAAATGGTTTCCCACGAACAAACATCTTTAGGCGACGACCATAATATACGACTGGCCTCAGTGAATATCGAGATGTGATCGTTGTGGCAACACACTCACGACTGACAGGTGCTTTAATGTCCATCGACTTCAATCAAGCGTTTGACCGTGTCAGTCATGCATTTATCAACGCTGTGATGGACCGGATGGCGATTTCCCCAACGTTCAAGCAGCTGATTATGCAGATGATTAAGCGACTCCTCCTAGGGGCAACGTCAAGGTTTGCCGCTGTGGCCGAGCGGTTCTAGGCGCTTCAGTCCGGAACCGCACCGCTGCTACGGTCGCAGGTTCGGATCCTGCCTCGGGCATGGATGTATGTGATGTCCTTAGGTTAGTTAGGTTTAAGTAGTTCTAAGTCTAGGGGACTGATGACCTCAGATTTTAAGTTCCATAGTGCTTAGAGCCGTCAAGGCATCTCGTCAACGGCAGACTTACGGAACCTAAACGGATCAAACGCTCAGTCCCGCTAGGTTGCCCACTGTCGACGGTGCTTTATGCCATTGCGATAGAACCATTCACTTGTGGATTACGGTGACTCTTGGCAGGTTTTCCACTCCGGGATCATGTGTTCCGCTGCCGAGCCTATGCGGACGACTTGGCTCTCATCGTACGTTCAGCAGCTGACGTAGAAGCTGCGATGCAAAGGATTATCCGTTACAGTGCAGGGGCAGGCAGCCCTACGAACATCGCAAAATCATGGGCCCTGAAGATCGGCCGTGGCCTTCCCACAGACAGCGTAGTTCCATTTCAACTGGTGGATACACTTCTCTGTCTCGGATTGGCGTACACGCGAGACATTCACCGCTCCTCGGCGATCAGCTTTCGGCCGCATCTGCAAAGAATCTGAGCAAACATACAGAATTACCTACTACACCCGCTGAATATGTGCCAGAATCACCTTCGTTAATGCTCATCTGGCAGCCCGGGTACCCCACATCGCGCAGATTCCGCCCATTATTGCGACAATGGCGGCCAGACTACAGGTGGCTTTCGAGTATTTTATATATTTCGGACACATTTTCAAAGTCCAGTATGATGCCCTCACCTTACCGAAGCGGGATAGTGGCCTCAATCTGGTTAACGTGAGACATCAGCATTTTACACCAATACTATGCTCCGGTAACTGAAAGGGTAAAAATGCTAGTTTTACTGGAATGTTGATCACCTGTTTCGAGACGCCCACTGACGTCTTTGGCATACATTCCACCTCCGATGTCGCACATCGGCCGTTTCTTTTTGGATTACAGCTATAGATGCACCAAGCTCCCGAGAACCAGGAAGACGACCACTCACGACATATACTGCCTTCTCCGAACGTAGCCACCCCTAAACCGCGTCGAAGCACGTCACTCCAGGGTTTCATGGCCTACAGTGAGGAAAACGACCCATCAACCATACCACGCCACTGACAAAACCGCGACGCGTACCTTCTAGTCAACGGCAAATATACTACAACACAGAAACTGCATCGCATCGCCCTGATGGACTCACCCCTGAGCCTCAAGTGCAAGGTCGAGGATATAGATTTACACCGTTTTGAGTGTGGAGCAGAAGCAGCTGTCTGGATCTTCGTACAGAAGATTGTGGCCTTCTGCCTCCAAGCACCCCCACATCACGACTCTCCTACCATGCAGATATATCCTGATAAGAAGTACTTTTCATCGTCTAAGTGGCACGACATACCATGGATCAGTGGCATGTCTATCAATTACCTCTTCCAGAAAGACATCGTCGATCCGGCGGACTTCTGGACACGTCTCCAAGTACACCAGCCACCACGCCCTTCGCCGACATCGACACTGTTGGGCTGGAGCTGGAACCTCGACGAAACGTTCCAGCCAATACTGGGCGATAACACCTTCCCCTTCTGATGATCAATGATAGAATGGACGTTGTTTTGAAGGCGCGACAAAGTGGAGCATTGCGCAGCAAGTCTTCCTAATTTCCTACAGTTCTCTTTCATCCTATAATGTTTTTTACCTTACACATTTTTATTCACGGATAGCTTTGTATCTGCTGCCTACTTGTTTTCTTTCTCATGCGCTCCCCTTATAAAAAAAAGTAGTGATGTTAATGATGCTGATTCACATTTACAAGAAAAAGGCGGATGTTGAGGAAGAACGTTGTCTTTTATTTATAAAAAAACAGAGATTTTTATATGTTTTCTCATTACCTCCAAAATTTTGTTCATGTAATATGTGGCTTTACTGTTCTGTAGCCGGCCTCGGTGGTCTAGCGGTTCTAGGCGAGCAGTCCGGAACCGCGCGACTGCTACGGTCGCAGGTTCGAGTCCTGCCTCGGGCATGGATGTGTGTGATGTCCTTAGGTTAGTTAGGTTTAAGTAGTTCTTAGTTCTATGGGACTGATGACCTCAGATGTTAAGTCCCATAGTGCTCAGAGCCATTTGAACCATTTGTTCTGTACAAGGAAGAAAATAAATAAATACATAAATAAAGGAGTCGGCAGAGCACTATAAAAAAATAAAAAGTTGGTTTTATAAACATGGCCAACGCATCTACCTATTAAAAAAAAGAAAAATAAATAAAAAAATGAACAATCCTGTTGGAAGAACATCCGCAACTGAGCATTATACCAGAGGTTGAAAATACCGCTTCAGTTGTAAATTTGTTTTATTATCACGACCGGTTTCGGGCTCTCATAAGCGGACGGCGCTCGGGGGTCGCAGCACAGTTGCGACGCCTGAGGATGGGCTTATAAGAGCCCGAAACCGGTCGTGATAATAAAACAAATTTACAACTGAAGCGGTATTTTCAACCTCTGGTAAAAAAGGATGGTCGAGCACTTGCCCGCGAAAGGCAAAGGTCCCGAGCTTGAGTCTCGGTGCGACACACAGTTTTAATCTGTCAGGAAGTTTCATATCACCGCACGCTCCTCTGAAGAGTGAAATTTCATTGTGTTTTGTTGTCATTACTACGAGTATAATTGTAGTGATCGGTTGCACCATATTTTCGTTTTTGCTGTTTGAATGTAATAATCTATTATCTTCATTACTTGACTATTTATTCTTGACTCATCTTTGGAGTCTCCTGCTGAAGTTTTGCTCACACGTACGTTTTTAAATTGACTCAGCATCTACGAAAAAAATAACATTTTCCCTTACTATGGCGTTTATGGCCTTACTGTTTTAATATAAGAATGCGCACGTTTGTCCTTCTTACTGGACATCACTAAATGTACTCCTGATTTCGACCAGCAACGTGTTTGTAAAGATAGGTAACTAACAAAATTATTCTAGAGACGCTTATTGGCAATTACATGTGAGAAATAATTGTTCGTAAAGTATTACTACCGGAAGAATTTCACATTGAAATAGGCATGATCCCAAGTCATAGCGAAGGTACTTCATTTTAAATGGGACATTCGCAAGTTACCCATTGTTTTTACATTATTATTGTAAAGAATATTTCTCTGCTTAAAGATAGATAGCACCCCACACGGGGTGTAGGCTAAGTTCGCTGCTTATAGCATCCTACCCAGGATCGATCGCGGTCCTGTGGCTTGGAGCAGAGTGGAAGGCCTAAACGAGATGGAGTGCAGAGTTGCAGAGTTCCCTTTCAAAGATGAGGCACATACAACATACAATAGGCGGAGTACGTGTGGCGCGCATGCTAAGTTTTTAGGTTAGAGGAACCACCCCTTGGAGTCAGAGATGAAATGTTCGCCTAAATCGAAAATATATCAACCGCATTGCTCTCCCAGAATGCTCGTCCCCACAAATACATTGTGTATGGGCATTGTAACCAATAATGCGCTCTAATTCTGGAACCTTACCATAGATACTTCTGTAGTTTACTAATATCATCTTAAGCGTTTCACCTAAAGTGAATAGCAACGACATCCTATGATCGAATTGGAATATTTACCGGAAGAATAGGTTAGTCACCACTGGTGGCGCCGTATTTATTGCATTAAAGATTTCAGTAACATCCAGCGAGGTTATCACATAATCCGAATGTGGATTAATCTGGATGATATTAAGTATCAAAGGATGATCAAACATGGTAATCGGATGCTTTTATAGACCGCATGCGTCAGGAGCTGTATTGATTGAGTGCTTCAGAGAGAACTTTGAGGATTTCGTGAATAAGTTTCCTTATAATGCGATTTAAGTAAGGGATCAATTCAACCTGTCAGATATAGATTGAGGGAGCCATGCGAATCAAAACTGATGCCAGAGATAGAGATTCGTGTGATACTGTCCTAAATGATCTTGTCTGAAAGTTACTTTGCGCCGACAATTAGAGAACTCGAGAAAGAAACGTCTTAGACCTCCTAATTACAGACAGACCTGAACTTCTCGAATCATTGACGTAGATGAGGGTATCAGTGGTCATAAGACTGTGATAACACCTGCGTCTATTGGTATTACTAGGAATTTAAGAAATTCCATGAAAACATTTTATACTTGCCGAGAGTGACATGATATAAATTGCACGGTATGTGATTAGTCAGCATCAAATATTCAGTGCTGAGTTCGAAGATGTGGAGCACAAATGGAAAAAAATTCAAAACCAACGTTCACTACGCCTTAGAGAAGTATGTTCCGAGCAAGGTCTTAAGGGACGGGAAAAATCCACCGAGGTTTACAAGTCTTGCTAGAAAACTGCTACATAAAAAATGAGGCTTCATCACGGATTCAAGAGAGGTCAAAGCCTATTTTACAAATGAAAGCTGGACGAAGCGAAAATGAGCGTAAGGAGAGCAATGAGAGAGGCTACCGACCTGACTTAAAATCTGAAGCGGTACGTTTCGCGAAATGACTACAACGACAATATTCGAGAAATTATAGCTGTTACGGAAGCTTACAGAAATAACTGTACCTACGCGGCATTCGCTAATGGAACAGGGAACGGGGGGCTATTTTAGTGGTTCCAGAAATTCACTCCGCCGAATACCGAGAGGTGGCTTATGTATTAGAAAAGAAGGCCTCATAAATCCAATATTTAGTCGGTGGACGCTGTAAACACGTTGTCCGAGCTCAGTGTCTCAATCTAATGACTTCACACATCTGTACAATCGAGGAAGGCTATGAAAATAGATTGTGCGACGGAACTTAATGTTTCGGGCTAACCTTTGTTCCAAGCGTTCTGCCTGTCTTACTTCCCACGGAAACGTTGCCAGTGACATGTGCGTTCCTCAGAAAATTAGGAACTGGAAAAAAGTTTAAAAATACAAACACTCTCGTTTGCTCAGTTTGAAAAGAGGGGTTAACTATTATCAGTTGGTTTCATTACGTAAACTTACTCAAATGATGGAGATTTAATTCCTGCTCGGATCGAAAGAGTAGATGTGCCTAAGTGTAATTAGAAACACAGGTCACTCACTGGCAACGTGATAATTCTTTTAAGTTTATATGCCAAGAAATTGGAGAAATGTATGATGAAATTTAATTGTGGCAGGACAGTCTATGACCGCTGCTTCATCTACTACTGAATGATTTGACTTAATTCTGGGTGTGTCTCTCTCATAGCGCTTATCCCGCCGTTCGGGGGCCGTTTTTATTGTGACTCAGAAAATTTACTTTATTAATTTTGTGCCAGAATGCCCATTGTATCGCAACAGCTATGACTTAAACCCGAGCGAGTGGAATCATGTGATTATACTACTTAATATATGTTTGTCGTATTTTTTTAGGCAGAAAGAGGTGGCCAGTTCAAAATTTGCCTAAAAGAGCAAGGAAAACCGCCTAAAATCACACTCAAGCTGGCCAGTGTACCACACTAATGGTAGTTAATCCACGGCGCAGATGCCATCCAGACTTCGTTTATTCCCATGTTCCGCAAACTAGAGCGCTGTGTGTTAAGCTATACGATCATGCTCTTTCGTAAACATCCGTATAATGATGGGGAATTAGTCTTGCATATGTGATAAGTGAGATACGTGTCAAATGTTGACCTCGAACTCAGTTTCCAGATTACAGAATTTTCCAATTATGATGGTGGAGATTATTCGAATTGCAGGCTACCCGCGCTTATTTTCCAGATTTTAAACAAGTAAAAGACTCTATCTCATCAAAAGTGTCAAGACATCTATGACGGTCTTGAGTTTGCTGGGGACACTTTCAACGAGTTGCTTCAATATCTGTTGACCATTCTGCCTCAACGGTCGAAACGAGAACAAGTAGTGATGCAGGACACTGGGGTCCAGAATGAAGTGGCCATTCTGCCTCATCCCAAAGGTATTGCATTAGGTTCATGTCGGGACTCTAGTCAGACCGGCCCATTTCAGGAATATTTTCCCAAAACCAGTTCCTCACATATGCCGCTTTTTGCCAGGGTGCACTGTCATGCAGACACAAGCAATAATCGCACGTGAGCTGTTCCTCTACTGTAAGCAGCACACAGTGATAAAAAATACACTATTTTGTCAAAAGTATCCGGACACGCCCAAAAAATATACTTTTTCCATATTTGATGCATTGTGCTGCCACCTACTGCAAGGTACTCCGTATCAGCGACTTCAGTAGTCATTAGACATCACGAGAGAGCAGAATGGGGCGCTCAGCGGAACTCACGGACTTGGAACGTGGTCAGGTGATTTCGTGTCACTTGTGTCATACGTCTGTACGCGAGATTTCCACACTCCAAAATATCCCTAGGTCAACTGTTTACGATGAGATAGTGAAGTGGAAACGTGCAGGGAGACGTACAGCACAATAGCGTACAGGCCGACTTCGCCTGTTGACTGACAGAGATCGCCGACAGTTGAAGAGGGTACTATGTGTAATAGGCGCACCTACCCAGACCATCAGGCAGGAATTCCAAACTGCATCAGATCCATTGCAAGTACTATGACAGTTAAGCGGGAGGTGAGAAAAATAGGATTTCATGGTCGAGTGGCTGCTCATAAGCCACACATCACGCCGATAAATGCCAAACGACGCTTCGCTTGGTGTAAGTAGCGTAAATATTGGACGATTGAAAAATGGAAAAACGTGCAGTGACGAATCACGGTACACAATGTGGCGATCCGATAGCAGGGTGTGGGTATGGCGAATCCCCGGTGAACGTCATCTGACAGCGTGTGTTGTGCCAACAGTAATATTCGGAGGCGGTGGTGTTATGGTGTGGTCGTGTTGTCATGGAGGGGGCTTGCATCCCATGTTGTTTCGCGTGGCACTATCACAGACTGTAGTCTTTCGCCCGTACTGTTCAATCTGTATATCGAGAAAACAATGATGGAAATAAAAGAAAGGTTCAGCAGTGGAATTAAAATTCAAGGTGAAAGGAAATCAATGATACCATTCGCTGATGACATTGCTATCCTGAGTGAAAGTGAAGAAGAATTGCATGATCTGCTGATTGGAATGAACAGTCTAAGGAGTACAGAGTATGGACTGAGAGTAAATCTAAGAAATGTGGCCAAGAGAAGTCTACTAACATCAAATATCGGCCTTAAATTGAGGAAGAAATTTCTGAGAATATACGTCTGGAGTACAGCATTGTATGGTAGTGAAACATGGACTGTTGGAAAACCGGAACAGAAGAGAATCGAAGCATTTGAGATGTGGTGCTACAGATGAATGTTGAAAGTTAGGTGGACTGATAAGGTAAGGAATGAGTAGGTTCTGTGCAGAATCGGAGAGGAAAGCAATGTGTGGAAAACACTGAAAAGGAAGACAGGATAATAGAATATCTGTTACGACAGGAGGGAATTACTTACATGGTACTAGAGGGAGCTGTAGAAGGCAAAAGCTGTAGCGGGAGACAGAGTTTGGAATAAAGCCAGTTAATAATAGAGGACATAGGTTGCAAGTGCTTCTCTGAGATGAAGATGCTAGCACAGGAGAGGAATTCGTGGCGGGCCTCATCAATCCTGTCAGAACACTGATGATTAAAAAAAAAAATCACAGCACAGGCCTACATTGATGTTTTGAGCACCTTCTTGCTTCCCATTGTTGAAGAGCAGTTCTGTGATGGCGATTGCATCTTTCAACACGGTCGAGCACCTGTTCATATCACGGCCCGTGGCGGAGTGGTTACACGATAATAACATCCCTGTAATGGAATAACCTGCACAGAGTCCTGACCTGAATCCGATAGAACACCTTTGCGATGTTTTGGAACGCCGAATTCGTGCTAGGCCTCACTGACTGACGTCGATACCTCTCCTCAGTGCAGCACTTCATGAAGAATGGGCTGTCGTTCCCCAAGAAACCTTCCAGCACCTGATTGAACGTATGCGTACGTGAGTGAAAGCTGTCATCAGCGCTGAGGGAGGGCCAACAGTATACTGAATTCCAGCATTACCGATGGAGGGCCCCACGAACTTGGAAGTCATTTCAGCCGGGTGTCGAGATACTTTTGATCACATAGTGTATGTGCATACCTTTACAAATTTAGCGTTTTCTTAAGTTCAGTAAGGGCACGACGGTATAGCCAGGAAAATCCCCATACTGTAACACAGCCTTCTCCGTGCTTCACTCTTGACACAACACGTGAAGGCAGGTAACTTTCTCGAAGCTTTCGTCAAACCCAAAACTTCCATCGGATTGTCACAGGGTATACAGTGAGTTACCACTAAAAATCACTCCGTTCCAGTAATCCAGTGACCAGACGCGTAGCTCTTTATACCACCTCAAGCGTCGCTTAGAGTTGACAGCAGAAACGTGTGGCTTATGGGGAGCTGCTGACCGCTGCCCCTTGTTATTTCTGTGTAAGGACAGTCATTACGCTTGATGGACTTCCGGTAACATTATGGAGCTCATAGCTGATTTAATGCTATATTTTACAGCCAGTCTCCACTATGCTCGAGGGTCACTGTTCGTCCGTAGATGAAGTCTGCCTGGCCTTGGTTTAAGTAACCTTGTTCCTCATAGCTTCCGCTTCACAGTCACATCACAAAAAATCGACTTGCGCAGCTATGGAAGGGTTGACGTATCCCTGATGGATCTGTTATTCAGGTGACATCCAGTGATCAGTTCACGTAGGAAGTTCAAATTGCTCTGAGCACTATGGGACTTAACAGCTATGGTCATCAGTCCGTACGAAGTTACTGGACTCTCCTATCAGACTTTTTCAGCTGTTACCGCTTCCCTACTAATAACACTATAATTATCTTCTTCTTTTATAGTGGTGGCTGCGCCTCTCGTGACATCTAGTGATCAATTCCGTATCACACATGGGCGACCGGATATTTTTGATCAGATAGCTTACAAAGACCGAAGTATTCTGTTATAATTAGAGCGAATATTTTTTATTACAAATTTCTAACTGTGAACGCTTAGACGAGGAAACCACCCACGAATAATAAATAAAACAATACCTATGAATCGGTGTATGAGCAGCTATGTGGTGCGTATACAGTGAACAAAGTGTATTCGGTGAACGAAGAAGTGGAAGTGGCTATCAACGGATCCGCCATCACGGTCAACGAGGCACTCAAATGTGTTGTGATATAGTATTCGAGAGTACAGGACAAAATTCATTTGATTATCCCAAAGTTTCTTCTTGGGGAAAAAATGGATGATGAACAAAAACAGAAAAATATAGGAAGATTATTTCCCGAAAGTGAGTTAAAAGCAAGTGAAACGAATTATAGTGTGAGTAGCTTCTATCAGCCCATCTCCTTCCCTCCCGCTCTCTTTTCATCTCCTACTCTCCCCTTGCTCTGTCCATTTCCTCCCCCCTCTAGCTGTTCATCTTCTGCTCCCGCTCCTCTTTGCCTATCTGTTCCTCCCCGCGTCTCTATCCATCTCCTTCTGCCTCCTTATTCAGTTCATGCCTTTCTATCCCCCCCCCCCCAACTCTGTTCACATCCTCCTCCCCCTATCTGTGCCCTTCTCCTCTTTCCCCCTCTATGTCGGTGCATGTCCTCCTACCCCCCTTCCCTTTCTCTCTCCACGGTATCTGCCTTATCCGAGTAGGAATCTGGTGGTTCTTACATCCAATTTTTACCCATGTATTTGTCCCCGTACTAACATGTCATATATGTGTGTGTGAAATCGTATGGGACTTAACTGCTAAGGTCATAAGTCCCTAAGCTGACACACTACTTAACCTAAATAATCCTAAGGACAAACACACACACCCATGCCCGAGGGAGGACTCGAACCTCCGCCAGGAGCAGCCACACAGTCCATGACTGCAGCGCCCTAGACCTCTCGGCTAATCCCGAGCGGCATATGTCATATATATTTCATACATATTTAACATATTTCACACGTGTTTGTACAGGTATTTCACAAGTACCTCTAGCGAATTTAACCCTGCAGTTTCATTTTCACGTAGCTCAATGTTAATGACGCCGCATGTCTTGAACTATGCGTCGCACAATGATATATTTATGTAGGTACATTGAGCGGCATATGTGGATACGATCTCTGAAATATATTGCGATTAGAGTTAGTAGCAGAAAGTAATACATGTAGCAGCAGTTTCTCAAGCATTTCAGTATTTTAAGTCGTATCTCCTGAAATATGTGACGTACAGTAATACAATTTTGCTGCTGCATTCAGTGGTATATGTGAATACTGTCTGTAAAATGTGTCACAAATGCACTTAGTAGCAAAGACATAATAAATTAAAACGTTATATGGCAGTTTAAGTAAATGATGTAGTAAGCGGTGAACTTTTTTGCTTTCGTTATTTTGGGCGGTTTATCAGCGAGAAATAGTTTTGAAAAGTTCGAAATTATTTGTTAAGTATGTTCCCAGTCACGAAGTGATGCCGCGCGGAGTGGCCGCGCGGTTTGAGCAGTCATGTAACGGACTGCGCGGCCCATCCCGCAGGAGGTTTGAGTCCTCCCTCTAGCATGGATGTGTGTGTTGTTCAGCGTAAGTTAGTTTAAGTAGTGTGTAAGTCTAGGGACAGATGACCTAAGCAGTTTCGTCCCTTAGAAATTCATACACACACACTAAATGCTCTCATTTTCAAATTCTGGATGAGTAAATAAGTTCAGTAAATAAGTTCAGATTTCCGCGAACGGCTACCTCCTATTCTGCTCGACGGTACTCCAATACCATATCAGAAAACAGTGAAGAACTTGGGTGTAACTTTGGATGAGCATCTCAACTGGGCGGAGAATACAGTCGCAGTGTGCCGAAAGACGTCTGCTTGTCTCTATGCTCTCAAAAAGTTTCGAACATATTTCCACAGGACTTGAAACGCCAGCTCGTGCAAGCACTCGTTCCACTATTGTGATGTGATTCAACAAGGCATGAGTAGTGAAAACAAAAGACGGCTAGAGCTAACCATGAATGCCTGTGTGCGTTACACCTGCAACATTCGCCGATATGATCATGTTAGTGCTTCATACTCCGAGCTAGGGTGGCTGCGGCCGGACAAATGGCGTGACTACCACACTCTATGTCTACTTCACCGACTCCTCGTCGCGCAAGCACCTCAGTACCTTGCTTCAGAGATTAAAAACCTGTCATGCCATCATAATCGAAACATGAGGTCACTCTTATTTGGTATCCTAACTGTGCCCACTCACAAAACAAAAACTTTTGCAAACTCCTTCTCAGTTGCCGCTATCCGCCTCTGGAATAAACTGCCCCTTACCTTGCGCAAAATTCAATCTCCTGCTGCTTTTAAGAAGAAGTTGAAGCATTTCCTACTATCATCCTCATAAAGTTCTCCACAAAATTAATGTAGAAGGCCAATCCTCTCATCTGTCAAATAGCAAAGCTAGCGTCTCCTATCTTGCTCCTGAGACGCCTTCCTCTTCATCTATCTCTATTATCCACGCAATCTTCTTTTGCTTTATATTTCCTTAATTATGTTTCATCATGTATCTATTCTTCTCCTCCCTTCACCATGAATCTCCCTCATACTCCCTGCTGCCAGCACTCCTATCTAAAATCTGTTCTCTTCAATAACGTCTATTTATAACAGTACTTATGGTCTACGAATATAAACTGTATATGTATGTATTTTTCCAGGTGTACCTTTCTAATTGTTTATTTCACTTTTTGTACTAGATGTAGTTTAACATGCCTACTAAAACATATGAATGTAAAATAAGTAGAATGCCTGGTTAGATGTAAGAGAGGGCCTGATGCCCCTAATCTTGCCAGGTTAAGTAAATCAATAAATAAATAAATAAATAAATAAATTATTGGTATTCACACGTTGTGAACTACACTGATTTTTCACCATCATACGCACCCCTTTGATACGTAGCGCGTTCTTACGCCTCAGCGGAGATTTGCACACAGTAGGTCATATGTGTACTGAGTTTGATTGAAATAGATCCGGTGGCTTAGGAGATGTGGAACATACATACAAACGTACATACGAGTACATACGTACGTACACTCGCTTTTGTAATATGTGTGGATTCAAGAGTAGTTTTGTAAACAAATGCTAGTTTGCGGCGAGCAAGTATTGAAGTGGGGTATCAAGTGTAATATGAAGCATTTTTTATAAGTACAGTAAATTACAGCTTCCGACAGAAAACACGTGTAATTTGGATTATCTGTGTATTTCGGTTATCCTTTCAGTCTCGGGTCCGCAGTAGCTCGAATAATAGGCAGTTTTCAGTAGGAAGGTAATATGAGTTTCACGAATCTCTACAACGCAATGCAGCTTCAAAATAATGTGTGAATTTCAGGAAACTGTTCACAGGTACGACGAGAAAAGGAAGCGGTGAACAGTGTGGACATGTTTCTTGCCTCCATTTAGAGGAGTAAGTGAAATTAAAATATGCTGACTGGAGAGTGAGCAGGCAGCGGACTGACCATTCTTCTTGTAGAAGATGACCTCCAGCTTGAGCTCCGTCTTGGCGTCGAGCGCGCGCTCGATCTGCAGCTTGTGCTCGTCCGCGGTGTCCGGTCCGTAGAGGAACTTGCAGGCGCAGCCCTTCTGCATGATCTGCGCGCGCGCCCACCCCGTCAGCTCGCAGAAGCCGTCCGAGCAGTACACGATCGGGTACAGCGCCGGCACCTGCGCGTTGCCCAGCACGAAGTTGCTGTCTGAAACACAGCGCACCCGAACAAAACAAGTGAGCTACGCTGCAGCATCCAGCAATCAAAGGAAAATGCTAACACAGTTTAAAAGCATGTTTGTAGTGATCACAAATATTTGTTTCCTGACGCATTTGGTCGCTAGCTGTTCTCAAAAAGACATAAAATAGTATCTCGTCCATGTTGTCGCTAAAAAAATACGAGTTTTGCACTCATGATACGCGTTGATACTATATGTAATGGAATTCGTGAAATTTTGTAACGTACAGTATTAACACGTTCACGCCGGCGCTGAGAATTGTTTCTCACCACCGGGCGGCGCCCGTATTCATCCTCTCATTTATCTGGTGGAGCTGATTTTCCCGTTTCTCACCGTGAGGCGGTGGTCGTATTTAGACGCACTACACTGCTACCTAAATATATTGACATTTTATTATGAAAGCCCGATTCCTAAAACGAGAGGTCTCACAATATTATTTTACACTAAACTAATCACAAATTATGTGATAGCTCACTTACTGAAGGGTTTATCACGTGTAGCTAATAGGTAACACGTCAAGGTTCAAATTGGTGGTGGTAACATAATCGGTAGAGTCGAGCGTGGTACACTCCGTCGATGGAAGGATCGAACGGGAGCAATCGGTGGTACACTTCGTCGTTAATATTTATGTAAATTCTGTTTATAGGTTCATATGTTGTATGGAATGTAAAACTTGCCTGTGAAGACATTGATCAGTTACCGCCCAAAAGAAACTAATTTGTTAGAATCAATATCTGCGATGAATCCGGAATCGAGACAGGTACAGTTCAAGTCAGAGAGGTCAGCCACAAAGATCTGTGTTAAAGTTGCAGTATCTACAGTAACGTCTCCTCTCTCTCTCTCTCTCTCTTTAATGGAATTTGTGAAAGTAGAGAAGTTGGAATTAATCAAGAAATAGCGACGAAAGAAGAAACCAATGTGTTTCTTGTAGTGTAATCAGTGTTGTCTTAAAAATACAAGTGCTGGCCGGGGTGGCCGAGCGGTTCTAGGCGCTACAGTGGAACAGCGCGACCGCTACGGTCGCAGGTTCCAATCTTGCCTCGGGCATAGATGTGTGTGATCTCCTTAGGTTAGCTAGGTTCAAGTAGTTCTAAGTTCTAGAGGACTGATGACCTTAGAAGTTAAGCCCCATAGTGCTCAGAGCCATTTCAAAAATACAAGTGCTACTAAAAGAGAAAAAGAGAGGCCATGGTTTCACAGTTTAGACTGTGTGTTGTGGAATAAACGTGTTGATATAATCTACAAAATTCCAGTTTCAATGCACGTCAAGGCGCAGGCGTAAAGAAAAATTCGCGCCCACACACCGAACTAGGGTTCAATCAGACTATTTTTCAGTTTACAGAACAGCAGAATTATTTGGACAATGTTCGTGCGCAGCAGATGAGCTGATGTAATAACTGTCATTTTCCCCCAGTTGCAATTAATGGTCCCCAAAGACAATACTGAACAGCGGATTCACTGTCAAAGAACGTCTCAGTGAGGAAAGCCTTCACAGGAGAGTGTAGGAACATTGGTCTTGAGTTGTCGCCTAGAGAAACCTGCCACACCCACGGTATATGAAAAACAACAAATAAATGCGTGTAAGTGCTGTATCCAGCTTTCATTACCGATCCACGAGATGGAGGAAGACTTGCAATAAATCACAATCAGTATTTACCATACAGAAAAACAAAAAGACAGTTTGAACTATGGAACATATTTTCTCACTGTTCCATATCAGTGTAACAGTAATTCTCGCTGTGGTGATTTTGTAGATGGCTTACTAGGTAACAACGAGAGATAGTCAAGAAATTTATCCGTGATAAAATGTGTTAAATTAATGTTAACAACCAGGTAACTTAATTATGCGAGTGAAGTCGAACTCATTCAACTGTTAACAACCGGGTAAGTTTATTATGCGAGTGAAGTCGAACTCATCCAACTGCAAACAACAATGCAACTGCAAACATATTGCTAGCAAATTCCATAGAACATGACACGCTACATTTGTTTTATTGGATATATGGATGAAAAAAGTAGACTCAGTAAGAAATAAACTTTACGGCGTATGTAAATCCTACAGAGGGAAATGAATACAGGCCATGCAGAGAAACAGATATAATTTTTAAGGTTCTTTCTATAATGTGTATGGCTGTGTATGTTGTATTCATTTTGTATGGAGTTATTTTTAAGTTGTTCAATGCTTCTATTAAAAGCATGGAAGAATAGTCGCGCGGGATTAGCCGAGAGGTCTTAGGCGCTGCAGTCATGGACTGTGCGGCTGGTCCCGGCGGAGGTTCGAGTCCTCCCTCGGGCATGGGTGTGTGTGTTTGTCCTTAAGATAATTTAGGTTTAGTAGTGTGTAAGCTTAGGGACTGATGACCTTAGCAGTTAATTCCCATAAGATTTCACTCACATTTGAATATGGAAGAATATTTTTGGTGACAGTGTATATAAGGCGAGAGTGCCAAAATCCACTCTCTTAGACAAAATTAAGATTCTGTCCTATGAGCGCAGTGTTGGCTGCTGGTGAACAGACTGTTGACAGGCTGTAGACATTCAGTAACAAAGAACACGTGAGTGAGACACAATATATGTCTGCTTGCAATGTTTTACAAAGCGCAGATGTATCGAATAGCTGCGTCCGTAATCAGTGGTTTTAGTTATTTAAGGGCATTCCAATACAAAATTTGTTGGTTGACGACTTAAATCCTGTTCAAATGTCGTCGACAGTTATGTGTGCAGTATGTGAGCGGCGTAAAATGTGCCTTAAACGCAAAAGCACATTTAACTAAGACTGAACTAGAAGACGAGTAATCATGTATCTGCCAACAGAGGAACCTGAAATTTTCAGCACTACATAGCCACTTTCGTGGCGGAATTTTTGAATAGCTGTATATATTAAACAATAGGGCATTCACACCGGATTGTTACAATCTAACACTGTCCATTTAAATAACAAAACGCAAACTAATATTTAAATGCTCTTACCAAAGGAAGCATTTACAAAGAGATGTGAACCGTATAAGATCCTCTGGTAACACGCTGCTCGAAGCTCTTGACCTCTATTATTCTGAGGCTTATAGAAGGCAGGATAATGCTGTGAGCGCGATGATTTGGATTTGGAATAAATGTAGGCACACGGGAAGCAATAATCGGCTTACAATTAACTCATGAGAAAACATTAAAGAAGGGCCAAGACACATGTATTCCCTTCATCGACTTAGAAAAAATATTTGACAGGATAGACCGACGACATCTTTTTGTCCGAGAGGGACTGATATAGAGTATAAGGACAGAAAGGGAAGCAGAGACTGTGTGGAAAAGATGTGACGGTGATAAGGTGTGGAGAACGTCAAAAAGAAGCTACTATTAGGCAGCGTGAATCAAAGAGCTGCTCACTCTCTCTTATCTTGTTCAAAGGATAATTCCGAGCAGTGGATGGAGGCAGGTAGAAACTTTGACCTGAAGGAGGAATTAAAATTTATGGTAAGAAAATGGACATCCCGAGATTTGCAGAGGATATCGCAGAGTTAAGTGAGGATGCAGAACAATTGCAAGCAATGCCAGTGCAGAAGCAAATCATCCTCAGCTCTTCCTGTAACTTAAAAATTAATAAAGGTAAAACAAATATCTTAGTGCCTAGTAGACAAAATACCGTTGCCCAATGCACACTTAACAATGAAAAACTGGAGACCTAGGGAGCAAAATCACATCAGAGGGAAGGTCAAAGAAGAATATTGCAATCCGAATCCATCAGGCAAAAGCTGCTTTTAACAAGGGAAGAAACCTTTTCACATTCAGCACCATAGACAAACATTTCCGGAAAAACCTCATAAAGACGTTTGTTTTGGAGTGTGCTGCCGTACGGAAGTGAAACACAGAAAACAGGAGAAGCAGAAAATCATAGAATAACAGCTTTAGAGATGTGCTACCGCAGAAAGCTCAAGATTTCCTGGGCATACTAGATATCAAACTAAGAGGTGCTCCACAGAGTGGAGGAAGAGAAGCCTTGTTGTCTGAAGGCAGTCGAACACAGAAGGGTCACCGTAGGTCGGCTACCTGCTGATAAATGATGGTATCATTAAAATTATCATTGAAAGGACAGTGAAAGTGAAAAATACAAGAGACAGACCGCGACTACAGTACATCAATCAGATCATGGAGGATACCCGTTGCACCGCACATACCGCTCTCAAAAGGGAGGCCGAAGACAGTAATGCATGGCGAACTGATGCTAACCAATCTGATGGCTGAAGACCAGAAGAAGAAGACGGAAACGGAAGAAAACGGCGGACGCGATACTTGGACGAGATGTTTGTACCAATTAATTTCATGTCTTTTTCAAGGTGGCTAGCGACCAAAACACGTAAGGAAACTGATACAATATTTATGGTCAAGAGAAGTACAGTATATAATTAAATTTTACAACTTTGAATATGACTTTGCATTTCATTTTTCGTTTATACAATAGATTTTGAAATAAAATGTCTCTCAAGGCAACGAGACAGACCGCTACGTATCTTGCCATAAAATACGACGGCGATCCTAAAATTACAATATTTGTTTACCTGTGTAGAGGGAAGGGGCGTCGGCGTGGGAGAAACGTTGTTTCCCTGCATGCCACTAAATTCCTGGAAATAGCCAGAAACACTAAACATCTCAGAGTATGCGTACGGAACGATCTAAAGTGCATCGAACTCATGAAAGAAATCGCAGTTAGGCAGATGCAGGACTGAAATTATTTCGTATTATTAGCATTTGTACTCAACATATCGTTGTTTACTCACTTATCGGTAATCAAAAAGCATCGACACACTGCAAGTCC
This sequence comes from Schistocerca serialis cubense, assembly GCF_023864345.2. Classification (NCBI taxonomy): domain Eukaryota; kingdom Metazoa; phylum Arthropoda; class Insecta; order Orthoptera; family Acrididae; genus Schistocerca; species Schistocerca serialis. The sequence goes on from NC_064638.1 coordinate 496,475,053, forward strand.
TAGAACGACTACCTAATGTTTCTACGCCATTTACTGGAACCTCAAACCATCCAGCAAAGCCTCCCAAAATATCACAATGTATAATACCGAAGGCGGTAATAATCTTAACCCAAAGCCCAGACTTGACACAGCTTGATACTAGATTTGCAGATCGAATCACGTTCCAACTGTAAGAGTGCACTCGGTCTCTGCCAGTAAAATCACATTTCTACAGGGAAAAGATGAAATTGCCTGTGTTTTAGAGCCCTGATTTTTTGACCATCGAAACTCATGTCAGCTTGTTTTTACATAAAGGAGAAATGAAGCCTCAACGTAAGCGTGCCCACACACACACACACACACACACACACACACACACACACACACACATTCACACAACGGACGGACGGACAGAGAGAGACAGAGAGACAGACTGTATAATTCATTAAGCGAATGTAAGTATATATGTCACAGTACAACGCACTGGGCCGTGTACGTAATCTGTCAGAGCCAAATGTAGGGGCAATATAGATGAAACGAAACAACTGGCAAAAGAACAAAAGGGGCAGCTATCAGGCCCACCGCAGTGCGAGACAAAAGCTGGGGTCGGTCTGTCGGCGGCGCGGATGTATCACAGATGAAAGAGATCCGCCGGTGCTGAAAGAGATCCGCGATGGCGGACACCGCTAAGCTGTTTGCAGGACGCGCTCAGATGCGAGGTCGATATAACTGCGCGCCACCTGCAAACAAAGGGCTCCAGCAATTTGCTTAAATGTTTGCCGTCGGGCCGAATCAGTTGCCGCTTGCCCGCGCTCTTTCGAACACTACAAACGCGCAGCGTACAGTGCCTGTGGCAGTATTTGTTTCCAGCCAAGTTCAAATGATGTTAATACCCAAAGGACTGTAAGACTTATTTATCCTGGCTATTAATTTCATTATGTAGTTGTGAAAGCGCGTTTCGAGGATAAATTCTGTTTCATGGAAACTACAATTCCCTTTAAGAATTAATTTGTCAGACACAGTCCTTTTAATATGTACAACAGCCAAGAGGGAATAATAAGAGTGGACGACCAAAAGTGAAATGACGACCAAGAGTGATTAAAAATGCTGTAAGAGAGGGATGTATTCTTTAGCCAATACTATTCAAACTGTACATGAAAGAAGCAACGATGGAATTAAAAGAAACGTTCAGGAGTGGTATTAAAATTCCTTTCAATGATACGATTCGTTGATGACGTTGCTATCCTGAATGAAAATGAAGAATAATTACATGATACGCTGAATGGAATGAACAATCGCCGGCCGGTGTAGCCGTGCGGTTCTAGGCGCTACAGTCTGGAACCGAGCGACCGCTACGGTCGCAGGTTCGAATCCTGCCTCGGGCATGGATGTGTGTGATGTCCTTAGGTTAGTTAGGTTTAATTAGTTCTAAGTTCTAGGCGACTGATGACCTCAGAAGTTAAGTCGCATAGTGATCAGAGCCATTGGAACCATTTGAATGAACAATCTTTGACGAAAACAGAAGATGGATTGAGAGTAAATCGAAGAGAGACGAAAGTAATGAGTAGTAGCAGAAATGAGAATAGCGAGAAACTTAACATCAGGATTGATGATCAGAAAGTAGATCAAGTTAAGGAATTCTGCTACCTCGGCAGTAAAATATCCAACGAGAAAGGAGCATGGATGACATCAAAATCAGACTAGCAATGGCACAAAGGGCGTTCGTGGCCAAGAAATCTACTAGTATCAAACACAGGCCTTAATTTGAGGAAGATATTTCTGAGAATGTACGTCTGGAGTATAGCATTGTATGGTAGTGAAACATGGACTATGGGAAAACCGGAACAGAAGAGACTCGAAGCATTTGAGATGTGGTGCTACAGACAACGTTGAAAATTAGGTAGAATGATAAAGTAAGGAATGAGGTCTGCGGAGATTCGAAGAGGAAAGGAATATGTGGAAAACCCTGACAAGAAGGGGCATGATAATAGCACATCTCTTAATGCATCTGGGAATTACTTCCATGGTGCTAGAGGGTGCTGTAGAGAGCAAAAACTGTGGAGGAAGACAGAGATTGGAATACAGCCGACAAATAATTGAGGACGTAGGTTGCAAGTGGTTTTCTGAGATGAAGAGGTTCTCACAGGAGAGGAATTCGTGGCGGGCAGCGTCAAACCAGTCAGAATATGGTCGAAAAAAATTACATCTGCGCTAATGTATTGCTGTTTTATACGTTGTGTATGCGATATTACCGCCATCTGGGTACTGGCATCTAACTATCCAATGACTTGTCGCCTCAGTGTACAGAAACTGTAGGGCATGCTGCGACGTCTTACATATTAAGCGTAAGTCACGCAGTGTCACTATCTGCAGATGCTGGTGGGTCGTATTCTTATTTAACACGTTGACTACCAGTCGACCGAAGGCACCCGCCCGTTTGCGCCACACCTGGGACGGCTTGGCGGTGAAACATCCGTCACTACTGATATGGAAGTCAACTAGTTATGAGTACACATTGCCTTAAATTACATAATGCTGAGGGATACGCCGGCTGTAGCGTCGCTACGGTCCCCCATGCTGGACACGCTTCAGCAATGGAGGGTACAACATTAGACGTAATGGCTCTTAGGCACCGTGACATTCCTATGAATCCACCGGTTGCCTGGAAAACAATCTCGACTACGCGCTAGCACTGATCCGTCACCAGGGATAACTGTTTGCTACAGGCGACTTCAATGCGAAATACGCAGCGGGGAACTCCAGCCGGACGAACATCCATGGGTGCCGCCTCCTCCACGTTGCATAACACACTGGAGATCATGTCACTTGCCCTGACGAACGCACTCACTACGTGAGAAATGGCACACGACCAGACGTCCTTGCCGTCAGCGTTTCATGGGTTTTTCCAGATTTCAACTCCACAGAAGTGATCCTTCAGCTACCCTAAGGCCATATCCCAGTGGTCTATGGATTGTTTAAGAACCTGCACAGTGGGAGAGTTGTCTCAGTCTGAAAGCCGCGCGGTCTGCCGCGCCCTGCCAAGGTTCGCGCAGCTACCCCCGTCAGAGGTTCGTGTCCTCCCTCGGGCGTGGGTGTGTGTGTTGTCCTTAGCGTAAGTTGGTTTAAATTAGATTAAGTAGTGTGTAAGCCCAGGGACAAATGATCTCAGCAGTTTGGTCCCATAGGCACTTACCACCACCATCAGTCTGAAGGGACCGACTGCATCGTTTTCATGAGGATGTCCTCTGCAACGTTCAGGAGCGATGGCCAATCGACGTCTAAGACATGGATGGTATGGTGACTAGCATTACCGCCTCCGTCATGGGTGCTCTAACAATTGCAATGTCGTTCCCCAGAAGACTTGATTCCACAGTTCCATCGCTGCCACAGGAAGTTCTCGCCCTGATCCATGACAGTAACCGCCTCCAGAAATGGCGAATCACCCAGGGCCCTGTGACAAAGAGTGAGCCCAATCTCTTGCACCACCAGATACAGGCTGCCATGATAGACGTTAGAAACCTTCTCTGGCTAGACGAGATCACTAACTGGAAACCTGAGGTCACATCATGGAACATGGCCCGCTACTTCCCCTAGACCTCCACCTTTCCACACTTTAGATCTGGCTACCCAGGCTACAAGCCGCAGGATAAAGTGAATGATCTTGTGGACACATTTGAAGCCTACTGTAGATGGGCCACATGATGTTCCACATGTAAAGATGGTTAACGGCATGCTGACCATGTACTTCAATGCAGCGGATTGACGCCAACGCTCACCTTAAGGACCACATCCCAGCTGTTACTTCGCAGGAAATTCAGTCCTCTTTTTGATTTATGCCCGACTCCAAGGTACCTGGACACGATGTTGTCAGGCCCTGAGGTTGATTCTGAGGGAGGCTCACGTCTTTATTGCGGATATATTGACTCGCTTCACCCACAATAGGACGTTCCCTTACCTATGGAAACACACTCTCATCGTTTTGCAAAAACAGACATAATGTCTGAAGGGATACCGCAATCACAGGTTATACAATGTTACTTATAATCCGTCTTGATTGCAGAAATGTTTATTCACACGACCGGTTTCGGTTCCTCTAGGACCATCTTCAAATCTGCAATTTCGGTTATAGGAATAATCCGTCCATACACGGCAAACTTCACATGCTGCGTCAATCCAGCCAGTCAAGAGACTGACAAAACGTTGATATTGACAGCTCATTATAACGCAGCTACAGTATTTATTGTGTTGCGATATTCATACTACTGCACGGCTTGATCCTTTCAAATGAAATTAACGAGCAATAGATATTATGATCATGTGAAAAGTATTTCTCGATCACCAACAGCCCGCACTATGCTCGAATAGGAAGAAGGCATGTAGAGGGGCAGAGGACGAATTAAGCAATTTAATAGGGACTATAGAGATGAAACAAACAAAGAACACGTATTTTCAAATCAAGTCTTCTCAACCACAAAAGAAAATATATTTAACTCAGTTTAAGAAATATTTTCAGAAATTATTTACACCTTTTTACTATTCACCAGGGCACATTGCTACGAGACAACAACCTGAACTGCAGTATTTGTCCGCCATGTATACATTGTTACGCAGGCACCACGCTGTGGAGAGCCCACACTCGTTCCCGGTGCGCGGTTTCCCTCTTGAGGAGGATTCACCTCGCTCCGAACGAGTAGCGACGCTCTTCGCAGGTAACGCGCTACAGCGCTCCGCACTCTTAGCGGAAAACCAAAACAAAGTGCCGCAGAGTCGCAGGCATAAGCATAAAGTGCCAGCAGGGAAAGTTAACTCCTGCAACAGCAGACGCCACTTCACATCAATTTCTTCGCGAGGAAACCGTCAATTGTGTTCATTTTTTCCGAAGAATTTGTATTCTGTTTAGAGAACGAAATTACTGACGAAGGAGTTTTCTTCCTTTATCTCACACCAAGCCTCCGAAACACAGGGGTGGACAAAGATATGGAAAGCCAAAGACATAATACATTACTATGCTTAATACGGTGTACGAAAACGTTCGACGTTGAGAACAGTAGATGTAAATATGAGCCTGATTACGGAAGATGCTGACGGCAATATGGAGAGCGCTTCTAAACTGATGTAACTATTAGCTCAGTCCACGAAAATGAAAAAAGTTCGAGTAGAGGAAAAAATTCGTCTAGTTGCAAATTTTTATTCAATGGTGAGAGGAAGAGCGATGAACAAAATATTAAAAATCCTGATGGATGGCCGGCCGGGGTGGTCGAGCTGTTCTAGACTCTACAGTCTGGAACCGCGTGACCGCTACGGTCGCAGGTTCGAATCCTGCAGCGGGAATGGATGTGTGTGATGTCCTTAGGTTAGTTAGGTTTAAGTAGTTATAAGTTCTAGGGGACTGATAACCACAGAAGTTAAGTCCCATAGTGCTCAGAGCCATTTGAACAATTTTTTGAACCTGATGGATGGGGTGTGAGCATGTGAGTGGAGCCGAGAGCGCGTTTTTAGCGAAAATGTTTCACAGTACAGTACAAAAAAGTATGACTCTTTTATTGTCTAGGATTAATAGATTCAGTTTTACACGTAATGTAAAATCGCAGATCATTGAAAATAATGTTTTAATGATAGAAAATTAATGTTCATCGTTAAATGAAGGGGGTTAAGAATAAACGTTAAATGAGTGTACCACATGTAAGTGAAGTAGAGCCGTATTAAGGGATGAATTATATCCTGGGGAGCTGCGCGGGGTAGCCGCGCTTTCAGAGGCGCCTTGTCGCAGTCCGCGTGGTTCACCCCGTCGGAGGTTCGAGTCCGCCCTCGGGCATGGATGTCTGTGTTGTCCTTAGCGTAAGTTAGAGTAAGTAGTGCGTAAGCTTACGGACCGATGTGCAGTAGTTTGGTCCCATAATACCTTACCACGAATTTCCAATATTCTGGGGTTGCGAAAGGGGCTGGAGGCGGAGGGTAGAAGCGTGACGAAAGGTTGGCCTACCAGATTGTGGTCACGCACTTCCCACCTTCGTAGATCTGCAAGCTCTCCTCAAGATGCAGCTACCGGTTATTTCAGAAACTCGTACTTACCCTTCCTGCGCAATCACGGCTGAGATTGTTCATTTTCCACAATGTGGTTTACCACTACATGGAATACAAATATGAGTTACTAATAATACTAATGCAAGAAACGTATATGGCAGAATCTATGCAAATCTTTGCATGTTGTTCCACACGGTAAGAGGAGATACTGACTACTAATCACCCCGTACGGCAGCTGTAGCGGGAGAAGCAACTTCCTCCCACCACGAGTGAGACTTGCTTTCGAGTTTACAGGCAGACTAAACCTCCCCATCATTTTATGTTCAGTACTCTTATGTGAGCAGAAAAAATTTCTCTGAGCTCGTCTTCATATAGAAGAGTTATCCTCAGGTTATTGAGCACTTATTGCCGATTTTCATCTGGTCTTTTATGTAAATTAAGTTGTATAAACAATGACCGAGAGATCACAATTTTTAAGTGTCATGTTGTTAGTGACTTTTGTAATACTGGTGGGAATGGACTGGTAAGCATGGCACCTTGCTCCTGTCTATCACTGATAGCATCTTTGGAAGATGTGTAATTGTGTCGCAGTTACTTGATGCTGAATCAATTCATGACCTGGAAGTTACTATACTTCTCTTACCATTAACTGTGTTCCTACTGAACTGCATAAATGTTTTACATTCAGGGAAGAATCACAGTCCAGCCTCAGCTCACCCAACGTCTCGTGCGGTAGCGTTCTCGCTTCCCACGCCCGGGTTCCCGGGTTCGAATCCCGGCGGGGTCAGTGATTTTCTCTGCCACGTGCTGACTGGGTGTTGTGTGCTGTCCTTAGGTTAGTTAGGTTTAAGTAGTTCTAAGTTCTAGGGGACTGATGACCATAGATGTTAAGTCCGATAATGCTCAGAGTCATTTGAACCATTTTGAACCCAACGTCTGAAGAGGCCCAGAGGCTTAAACTGGCTCCCTCTGCAAAAGAAGTGGGTCACCTAGGTGTTATGGAACTTCAGATCTTCATCATAAGCCGAGAAAAGTATTGCAGCAGATTATTGACCTGGACGTAACATGATCAGTCTCATTCCATCAGAGATATTCACACCCATCTCGCAAGATAAATGTCAATTTGTCGTAAGCGACTACGCTCAGTGCAGCCCACTGTATAAGTACCAGACGGCACTTTGGAGAGGGAGCCAATTTAAGCTTCTGGGCCTTCTCAGATGTTGGGGGAAGTGAGCCTGGAGTGTGATACATTCGATACCCCCCATTCTGTGAATAGTATTCCAGCCACTGATAGTGGAGACAATGACACTCACATTGTAGAATAAATACTAACTTTACGCTACACTTGGGAAGGCTCTTACGTGTGGTAGAAGGTCGACAGTTCCAGCTTTTGAGCTTTTCTCCGTAATAGCTTACTTAAAAAATTACTCACTTAGTGAACTGCAGGTAACTCCACTATTCAACGCGAGCTCAGTGAAGCTATTATGTTCAAATGTGTGAATTCCTAAGGAACTAAACTGCTGAGGTCATCGGTCCCTAGACTCACACACTACTTAAACTAACATATGCTAAGAACAACACAGACAGGCATGCCCGAGGGAGGACTCAAACCTTCGGCGGGAGGGGCCGCACAATCCGTGACATGGCGCCTCAAACTGCGCGGCCACTCCGTGTGGCAGCTATTTTGCCTACTCAAATAAGAGAACTGGGCAAGAAAAGGCGAGGAAGTACAAAGAAATGCGTGCTCCGCTCGTGGTGGGAGATATCGACACGAAAGAATGCTGTAGATGCTGAATAGGATGACTAAGAATCAATTTTCCCCTTAGCAGTGTAGAAAAGTGTCCAGAGGTTTTCATACAAAAGCGTGCTATATGAGTAATACCTCAGAATTTTTTTATTCTGTTTGTAGGACCGGTTGAGGTATGCATATTACTCGCTCGATTTCCCAGCTTCACTGCCGCATGTTGCAACGCTTTGCCGCTAGAGGGCTCCGACTTGTAGAGTGTAACTTGTCGGTGCGCACCATATCTATGTCGATGCGTGAGAAATATAATACGGCAATCCAGTTTGACGAATGCAAAGAGTTCATCTACATATGGAGCACTCTCTTCTTCATCATAACAATGCTATACCACACACGAACGGTGCAACATCTGTAACAATTAGACGCGTAGTGTTCACTGTCATCGATCATCCTCCGCACAGTTCCGACGTGGCTTCATTCGACTTTCATGTGTTTCCAAAACTTGAAGAACGCCTTCGAGGATTTCACTTTGACAGTGACGAAGCGGTGCAGGTGGAGGTGAGGGTGACGCTGTGGCTCTGCCAACAGTCAAACAGTCTACAGTCATGGTATCAACAGACTAGTGTCTCGTTGGAAAAAATGTGTTCGTCGCCAGGACAGCTATGCTGAGAAATAAATATGTAAACATGAAGAATACAGGTGTAGAATGTTAATAGACTTTGTTTTATTTTCATATAAAAAATTCGGAGGCATTACTTTTCAGCACGCTCTCGTAGAATCTGTGCATACGCGTTTCTTGCGTTAGTATGATCAGTAACTGGTATCTGTATTCCGTGTGAAATAAACACATCTCTGGTGGGTCTGTGCACTGCGCCGCCAGTGAGTGATAAGGCGAGCTGCGGAGGGGTCGGTGAACCAGCCGGTAGTTGCTTCTTGTGACTCAGTGGGGGACAGAGAGTGGGGACTCTCTTGCTTGATCTTCCGTCTTTTGGCAGACCTATGAAGGTGGGAAGTGCATGACCACAATCCGGCGAACAACCTTCCATCACGCTTGGACCCTCTACCCCATCCCCCCAGCCCCCACCCCTTTCTATTCCGTTACAGTCCCAGAATACAACGTATCCCTCAATATTGCTTTACTACACTTACGTATGCTACACACATTTAGTATTTGTTCTTAACCCACTCTATTTAACAATAAATACTTTTTAAATAAAACAAACGTTATTAGCATTCTAAATCCTTACTCTTCCTCACTAGATGTTTATTTCTCAACTTAGTCACCCTGGCGACGAACAAATTTCTCCAAGCGAAAGACTTGTTTGTTGATACCGTTGCTGTAGAAGGTTTGACGTTTTTGACAGAGCATCGCTTCATCATTGTCAAAGTGAAGTCATCAGAGAAATTCTTTAAGTTCCGGAAGCAGATGAAAATCGGACTGTTTGTTGCACATGTCGCAGCGCCCGCGAGCGATATGACGTTGCCGTGCTTAAGGACAGGGGCTCCATACGCGGATTAATCTTGGAACCTGAGATATCAGTTTTGTGAGGGTGTCGCAGTTCCTTACAAAATTTATGGTAGTTCCTTTAGGCATGGTTTCGAAATTCACCACTCCTTGAACATTCCAGAACACTGTGAGCATGACTTTGCTTGCTGATAGCAAGGCCTTGAACGTTTATGGCATCGTTGAAACCAGCTTTCAAGACCTGTTACAGTGCTGTTAAGGAACGCATCGCCCTCGCACTCAAAAAACAAAAGAAATTCTTGACATAAGTCCAATCTCCTCCTGTCTCGTGTCAAGAAGGATCATTCGAGGTATCCACTGCGCACACATTTTTGAAAACCGTACTTCTGCCATGATGACGTGTACAGGCTCTCGTGAAATGTCACACTTACCTGAGAGCTGTGTTTGCCTTCTCCAACGATTTTCTCTGATGAGTTCAACTCGTTTCTGATGACTATCGTCGGTCACCGTATACGGTCCTCCACTCCGAGCTCTGTGAGACACGATGAAGTTTGCACCACCGTTTCCGTCATTATGAGCACGAACCAACGTCATATATTACTGAGGTCAATAGAATCATCACCGTAAACAATCTCATTGTTCTATAGATTTCAACTGAAGACACGTTTTCTGCAGTTAGAATATAACATGCTGTATCTCACGCAACGACATAGTTACGTTACACAGCGACATGTTACAAGCTGCAATTCGGAACTCTCTCGCGGCACAGGGTTGCAACTTGCCTCAGCGGAGCAGAAAAATCGACAGACTAATATGCTTGACATGTAATGTCTTAACCGATATTGAGAACAGAATAAAAGATCTGGAGGCATTACTTTTCATCATGACCTGTTGTGGTTCTTCAACCATAAAATTAAGGGCGTTATATACTACACTTCTGAGACGACCCTAAAAAGAAAACTACAGAGGATTAAGATCACTTGATCTTGGAGGCCAAGGTACTGACCCTGTTGGACATATCCCTGCTGGACCTATCCACGAAGGTCACATTGGCGCGTTGAAAGTCATATTGACACTTCGTAGATGAAGTATGATTATACCTGTATACCTAAATTTATTGATGGGGTAGATAACTGTTTGTCTTACAGCTGCGGCTAAATGTACTTATGCCCCATCACTGAGATGGCTTCACACACCAGCTGCGAAATTTGCCGATGCCCACCATGCATGTAGGACAGTCACAAACGTTACACAAGGAGAACATATTCGAAGAATACAGCAAGGTACCTCCACAGAAAGCAAAGGTACCCTAGTCCTTAAAATCCTCTTGGAAGAAAGTATTCCACGAGATAATCACCTAGTACTCCTAACCACACTTTAAATGAGATACGTTGTAAATCAACAGCAGGTGGGTTTAAATCAGATTTGAGAGCAGTTAGATAGAGATTTTATAGAAAATTTTACGTTTCAAATAGTTTCAATATTTTCAATATTTTCCAAATATTAACTTCTTCTGAAGTCAGTGGCGGCTCGTAAACCCTCTTTGGCAATTATCTCGCAAACAGTGTGCAGACCCTTGGATAATGGAATATCTTTCCTTCTGTCATCGTTACTTTCACCAGTGCCAGGTTTCGCTATAAATATTTATACACCCTGCGTATATCTGAGTTAGCCCGTCTCTCAACTATAAGCTATCGTAGATCTCTCGAACAAAAAACCGTACCCACGTGTTGGAAGAGAGCACATGTCAAACTCGTTTACAAGAAGTGATCTGTAAAACTACTGTCAAATATCGTTGGACATTAATTTATTGTAGAATCTTAGAACATATTCTGAGCTCAAACATAATGAGCTGGCTCGAACAGAATGGCCTCCTCCATGCATGTATTCCGAAAACATCCATCACATCCATCACGTGAAACACGGATCGCACTTTTCTCACATGACATACTGAAAGGTTAGGATGAAGGCAGTCGAGAAGATGCAGTGTTTCTTGACTTCTGAAATCATTTGACTCAGTACTACATCAACGCTTTTCATCAAAAGTGCGATCGTATAGGGGATCAAGCGAAATTCGTGAGTGGATTGAGGATTTCTTGGTAGGAGGGAAGCAGCAAGTTATCTTGTATGGATCTACAGGTGTGGAAGTAACTTCAGACGTTCCGCAGAGAACTGTGTTTGATTCCTTACTGTACATGTTGTATGTTAATAACTTTACAGACAATATTAACAGTAACTTCAGACATTTCGCAGATGATGCAGTTATCTATAAAGAAGTATTGTCTAAAAGAAACTGCATAAATCTTCAGGTAGATGTTGATAAGATTTTAAAGTAGTGTAAAGACTTGCAACTTGCTTTAAATATTCAGAAATGTAAAATTTGGTCTTAACAAAACGGAAATGAGAGCATCCGACGACTATAAAATCAATGAACGCCGGTTCGAATCTGTCAATTCTTAAAAATATCTAGGTATAACACTTTGTAGGGATGTGAAATGGAATAATCACATAGTAAATCAGGTGCTACACTTTGCTTCATTGGAAGAATACTGGGGAAATCGAATCAGTCTATAGAGGAGATTACCCATCCTCGAATATTGCTCAAGTGTGTGGGACTCGTAGCAGGTAGTACTGACAATAGGTAATGAACGTATGCAGGATGTTTCGAAATACCCGTTACGAACTTCTAGGGCTTGTTGACGGTAGGGAGTACATAATATTTTTAATAGGAGCCCATGTCCGGAAACGTACCTTTTCCATTCTACGACGGTTTCAGTTCAGATATGTAATTCATCGACTTCTGCTTGAGGAACTGAAAGACACTTGACACAGTACAGTTATTAGGTAATAATTCGAAAGTAAACATAACTAAGCATCCATTTATCATCTAAGCACACTCGTTTATGTTAACAGGTAAACATAACGTGTTTACATTATTCCGGAACGAAAAAGAACCCACTCCGTGACAGATCTACGAAGCATGTTCTGGTGTACACACTCCATCCCAGCTGGTCTCTCTTCAATTTCTGGTTCTGCGGTCAGAAGTCGTGCTATCATATCTTTCTCTTTCCCTACAAGAATCTCGTAAATTAAACACTTCATACGACGCAACAAGAAGTAGCCCACAGAAATCTGGCGATTCCTTCGAATTGTTACCTAATAATTGTACTGTGTCGTGCCTAATTCAGTTTCTCAAGCAGATGTATGGCTCTGAGCACTATGGGACTTAACTTCTGTGGTCATCAGTCCCCTAGAACTTAGAACTACTTAAACCTAACTAACCTAAAGTCATCACACACATCCATGCCCGAGGCAGGATTCGAACCTGCGACCGTAGCAGTCCCGTGGTTCCGGACTGCGCGCCTAGAACCACTAGACCACCGCGGCCGGCAAGCAGATGTAGATGAGGTAGATATCTTAATTAAAATCATCGTAGAACGCGTTTCCGAACATGGGTTCCTATTCAAAATATTGTGTACTCACTCGCTCTGCAGGTCCTAGAAGTTTGTAACGAGGATTTACGAACACTCTGTGTAGAAAAGGGCAGCACAACTGGTCACAGGATTGCTTGACCCCGGGGGGGGGGGGGGGGGGGGCACAGACATGCTGAAGAAACTAAGATTGCGGACTGTTCGAAAGTACACGCAGGGTATCCTGAGGAAGCCTACTTATAAAATTTCAAGATCCGGTTTTAAGTGCTGACTTTATGAGTATACTACAAACCCCTGCGTGTTGGCCCCGTAGAGGTACCAAGAACATGAGTAGACTATTTGTAGCAAACACGGAGGCATTTAAACAATTCTTCCCGCACTCCATACATGAGAGGAGTGGAAATAAACCCTAATAATATGTACCGTAAAACGTACCCTCTCCCACGAACTTCACAGTGGTTTGGGGAGTACAGACGCAGATGTAGCAGGACAAGTGACGGCTCACACGCAGTGCACAGTGGCTGCGAGCGTCGCGGCTATTTCTGGCTCTGTAGAGCCGACGTCAGGATCGGCCGCTCGCTGGTGAAAGTGCGATCCGATCAGCCGGCCTAATTCTTGCAAAGATCCGGTCAGAGTTGGGAGGCTCTTAGCGGGTCGGCGGTGACCCGCCTACGCCGTGGCGAAGCCGGCCGGGATTGGGGCGGCCAGTCACCACCCCCGCGCCAGTTTGCAAACAGCTGCCGGCACTCAATAGACGCCTACGCGCGGTGGCGCGGCTCTGTGCAGTGCGTGTGGCTGCGCCCATCGGCGCTGAGTTTTCCCGGCCGCTAATGAGATTTCGTACGCGCAGGTAACGAGAGAGACCGCTGTGGCTCTCTGTTAATGACGTCACCTCCGTGTGGTTGCCACGGAAAACGCAGTTTTCGTTCTGTTGGCGATTTTATCCAATACACCCGGCACAGAATGTTAGCGCCTCACCTTTGGAACACGACACCCGTAGTCGGGTTTCAATTATCGATACACCGAGCATATTCGACGGTGCTTTCTTTTGACTATTCAGTACATCGACATCTACATGACTATTCTGCAATTCACATTTAAGTGCTTGGCAGTGGGTTCATCGAACCACAATCATACTATCTCTCTACCATTCCACTCCCGAACAGCGCGCGGGAAAAACGAACACCTAAACCTTTCTGTTCGAGCTCTGATTTCTCTTATTTTATTTTGATGATCATTCCTACCTATGTAGGCTGGGCTCAACAAAATATTTTCGCATTCGGAAGAGAAAGTTGGTGACTGAAATTTCGTAAATAGATCTCGCCGCGACGAAAAACGTCTTTGCTTTAATGACTTCCATCCCAACTCGCGTATCATATCTGCCACACTCTCTCCCCTATTACGTGATAAACGAGCTGCCCTTTTTTGCACCCTTTCGATGTCCTCCGTCGATCCCACCTGGTATGGATCCCACACCGCGCAGCAATATTCTAACAGAGGACGAACGAGTGTAGTGTAAGCTGTCTCAGTAGTGGAAAGAAAAGCCGTCTCAGCTATTTTGCGACTTGGATGACATACTGTACTTCTTTCAAGCTAAAAATGCTGGAATACTTTCTTTACTTTTATTCCTCTGTGTATTATACCCTCCTCCACAGTTAAACTTTATTAAGAGGATATATTTAAAGTAGATTTGGAATAGCTTTAAAAGCTTATTATTTTATATACAGTACCTTTTTTACTATTTAACAAATTTAACTACTTGCATCTTCCTAATAAACCAGATTACTTTTAGCAACAAGAGTAGAATTACTGATAAGTTAACTTTGGTTTTTTAAATTAATTGTTTTTCAAGAAGATTTAAGTTCGATTTCTTAGTCACACAGTTTTTATCCAGTAAAGCAACACGAAACGGTGGTTCAGTTCACCTTCGTGCGGAAGATCATTAACTTCATTTAGAGGCATCGCTTCCCAGGTGGTCTGTTCCTTTCCGTTTTGACAACTCAGCTCATTTCAAGGAGATTGCGAAGCAGGAAGTACACGTCAAAGAAACTGGACCAGCAGAGGTCATTCTGAGGAGACAAAGATGGGAGTAAATTGGAGGATTAATGACCGTAATATATGTATATACACACATCAAAAAAAGTTTTGCATCACCTCAGTTCCGAGAGTTCCGGAACCTGTACAGAAAATTGGAACAGAGATCAACATAAATATCACTTCTACCCTTTTCATTGCTCATGAAAACAACACATTGCATGGTGTACCACAACACAGCAAGATCTTCAGAGATGGTGGTCCAGACTGCTGTACACACCGGAACCTCTAACACCCAGTAGCACGTCCTTTTGCATTGATGCATGCCTGTATTCGTCGTGGCATACGATCCACAAGTTCATCAAGCCATTGTTGGTCCAGATTGTCCCATTCCTCAACGGCGAGTCGGCGCAGATCCCCCAGAGTGGTTGGTGGGTCACGTCGTCCACAAACAGCCCTTTTCAGTCTATCCCAGGCCTAGGGTTCATGGATGGAGGACGTGCTGGCCACTCCAGTCGAGCGATGTCGTTATCCTGAAGGAAGGCATTCACAAGATGTGCGCGATGAGGGAGCGAATTGTCGTCAGTGAAAGCGAATGCCTCGCCAATATGCTGCCGATATGGTTGCACTATCTGTCGGAGGATGGTATTCACGTATCGTACAGCCGTTGCGGCGTCTACCATGACCACCAGCGGCGTACATCGGCCCCTCATAATGCACCCCAATACAGCTGAATACCTCCACTTTGCTGCACTCGCTGGTTGAAGGCATATGCGACACTCATCGCTGAAGAGAACGTGATGCCAATCCGGAGCGGCCCATTCGGCATATTGCTGGGCCCATCTGTACCGCACTGCATGGTCTTTTGGTTCCATGGACATCGGGAGTGAAGTTGCGCATCATGCAGCCTATTGCGCACAGTTTGAGTCGTAACACGATGTCCTGTGGCTGCACAAAAATATTATTCAACATGGTGGCGTTGCTGTCAGGGTTCCTCCGAGCCGTAATCGGTAGGTAGCGGTCATCCACAGCCCTTGGGTGGACTGAGCGAGGCATTCCATTGACAGTTCCTGTCTCTCTGTATCTCCTCCATGCCCGAACAACATCGCTTTGGTCACTCCGAGACGCCTGGACACTTCCCTTGTTGAGAGCTCTTCCTGGCACAAAGTAACAATGCGGACGCGATCTAAGAGCAGTATTGACTGTCTAAACATGGTTGAACTATCGACAACACGAGCCGTGTACTTACTTCCTGGTGGAGTGACTGGAACTGATCGGATGTCGGACGCTCTCCGTCTAATAAGCGCTGCTAACGCATGGTTGTTTACATCTCTGCGCGGGTTTAGTATCATCTCTGAACAGTCAAAGGGACTGTGTGTGTGATACAATATCCACAGTCAACGTCTGTCTTCAGGAATTTTGGGATCTGGGGTGATGCAAAACATTTTTTCATGTGTGTATGTTGTTAATCCTTCTTGAGAATCTAGAGTATCAGTGATATATGCCTGTTAACAACATTGGTACTGGCAAGATACCACACCCACGAGTTCCAAGACTGTATCGAAATCTCTAAGCAGTTCCTCGGATTAGCCCGGACATGCAAAAAGAAGCAAGCAGGGACTTTAGTTTCCTTATCCAGAGAGAGAAGATATAGTAAAACATTTTTTGTTTACTTAGTACAATATGACTACAATTTACGTTTTATGTTTGCATGCAGTAATATTAGTCCATTATGCTTGGGACAGATGATGAACGCGATGTATATTCTAAAGGGAAAAGATACATTTTACTGATGTTGTTGTTGTTGTGGTCTTCAGTCCTGAGACTGGTTTGATGCAGCTCTCCATGCCACTCTATCCTGTGCAAGCTTTTTCATCTCCCAGTACCTACTGCAACCTACATCCTTCTGAATCTGCTTAGTGTATTCATCTCTTGGTCTCCCTCTACGATTTTTACCCTCCACGCTGCCCTCCAATACTAAATTGGTGATCCCTTGATGCCTCAGAACATGTCCTACCAACCGATCCCTTCTTCTGGTCAAGTTGTGCCACAAACTTCTCTTCTCCCCAATCCTATTCAATACTTCCTCATTAGTTATGTGATCTACCCATCTAATCTTCAGCATTCTTCTGTAGCACCACATTTCGAAAGCTTCTATTCTCTTCTTGTCCAAACTATTTATCGTCCATGTTTCACTTCCATACATGGCTACACTCCATACGAATACTTTCAGAAATGACTTCCTGACACTTAAATCAATACTGGATGTTAACAAATTTCTCTTCTTCAGAAACGCTTTCCTTGCCATTGCCAGCCTACATTTTATATCCTCTCTACTTCGACCATCATCAGTTATTTTGCTCCCCAAATAGCAAAACTCCTTTACTACTTTAAGTGCCTCATTTCCTAATCTAATTCCCTCAGCATCACCCGACTTAATTAGACTACATTCCATTATCCTTGTTTTGCTTTTGTTGATGTTCATCTTATATCCTCCATTCAAGACACTGTCCATTCCATTCAACTGCTCTTCCAAGTCCTTTGCTGTCTCTGACAGAATTACAATGTCATCGGCGAACCTCAAAGTTTTTATTTCTTCTCCATGAATTTTAATACCTACTCCGAATTTCTCTTTTGTTTCCTTTACTGCTTGCTCAATATACAGATTGAACAACATCGGGGAGAGGCTACAACCCTGTCTTACTCCCTTCCCAACCACTGCTTCCCTTTCATGTCCCTCGACTCTTATAACTGCCATCTGGTTTCTGTACAAATTGTAAATAGCCTTTCGCTCCCTGTATTTTACCCCTGCCACCTTTAGAATTTGAAAGATAGTATTGCAGTCAACATTGTCAAAAGCTTTCTCTAAGTCTACAAATGCTAGAAACGTAGGTTTGCCTTTCCTTAATCTTTCTTCTAAGATAAGTCGTAAGGTCAGTATTGCCTCACATGTTCCAGTGTTTCTACGGAATCCAAACTGATCTTCCCCGAGGTTGGCTTCTACTAGTTTTTCCATTCGTCTGTAAAGAATTCGTGTTAGTATTTTGCAGCTGTGACTTATTAAGCTGATAGTTCGGAAATTTTCACATCTGTCAACACCTGCTTTCTTTGGGATTGGAATTATTATATTCTTCTTGAAGTCTGAGGGTATTTCGCCTGTTTCATACATCTTACTCACCAGATGGTAGAGTTTTGTCAGGACTGGCTCTCCCACGGCCGTCAGTAGTTCCAATGGAATATTGTCTACTCCGGGGGCCTTGTTTCGACTCAGGTCTTTCAGTGCTCTGTCAAACTCTTCACGCAGTATCTTATCTCCCATTTCATCTTCATCTACATCCTCTTCCATTTCCATAATATTGTCCTCAAGTACATCGCCCTTGAATAGGCCCTCTATATACTCCTTCCACCTTTCTGCCTTCCCTTCTTTGCCCAGAACTGGGTTTCCATCTGAGCTCTTGATATTTATACAAGTCGTTCTCTTATCTCCAAAGGTCTCTTTAATTTTCCTGTAGGCGGTATCTATCTTACCCCTAGTGAGATAGGCCTCTACATCCTTACATTTGTCCTCTAGCCATCCCTGCTTAGCCATTTTGCACTTCCTGTCGATCTCATTTTTGAGACGTTTGTATTCCTTTTTGCCTGTTTCATTTACTGCATTTTTATATTTTCTCCTTTCATCAATTAAATTCAATATTTCTTCTGTTACTCAAGGATTTCTACTAGCCCTCGTCTTTTTACCTACTTGATCCTCTGCTGCCTTCACTACTTCATCCCTCAAAGCTACCCATTCTTCTTCTACTGTATTTATTTCCCCCATTCCTGTCAATTGCTCCCTTATGCTCTCCCTGAATCTCTGTACAACCTCTGGTTCTTTTAGTTTATCCAGGTCCCATCTCCTTAAATTCCCCCCTTTTTGCAGTTTCTTCAGTTTTAATCTACAGGTCATAACCAATAGATTGTGGTCAGAGTCCACATCTGCCCCTGGAAATGTCTTACAATTTAAAACCTGGTTCCTAAATCTCTGTCTTACCATTATATAATCTATCTGATACCTTTTAGTATCTCCAGGATTCTTCCATGTATACAACCTTCTTTCATGATTCTTAAACCAAGTGTTAGTTATGATTATGTTGTGCTCTGTGCAAAATTCTACCAGGCGGCTTCCTCTTTCATTTCTGTCCCCCAATCCATATTCACCTACTATGTTTCCTTCTCTCCCTTTTCCTACACTCGAATTCCAGTCACCCATGACTATTAAATTTTCGTCTCCCTTCACAATCTGAATAATTTCTTTTATTTCATCATACATTTCTTCAATTTTTTCGTCATCTGCAGAGCTAGTTGGCATATAAACTTGTACTACTGTAGTAGGTGTGGGCTTCGTATCTATCTTGGCCACAATAATGCGTTCACTATGCTGTTTGTAGTAGCTTACCCGCATTCCTATTTTCCTATTCATTATTAAACCTACTCCTGCATTCCCCCTATTTGATTTTGTGTTTATAACCCTGTAGTCACCTGACCAGAAGTCTTGTTCCTCCCGCCACCGAACTTCACTAATTCCCACTATATCTAACTTCAACCTATCCATTTCCCTTTTTAAATTTTCTAACCTACCTGCCCGATTAAGGGATCTGACATTCCACGCTCCGATCCGTAGAACGCCAGTTTTCTTTCTCCTGATAACGACATCCTCTTGAGTAGTCCCCGCTCGGAGGTCCGAATGGGGGACTATTTTACCTCCGGAATATTTTACCCAAGAGGACGCCATCATCATGTAATCATACAGTAAAGCTGCATGCCCTCGGGAAAAATTACGGCTGTAGTTTCCCCTTGCTTTCAGCCGTTCGCAGTACCAGCACAGCAAGGCCATTTTGGTTATTGTTACAAGGCCAGATCAGTCAATCATCCAGACTGTTGCCCTTGCAACTACTGAAAAGGCTGCTGCCCCTCTTCAGGAACCACACGTTTGTCTGGCCTCTCAACAGATACCCCTCCGTTGTGGTTGCACCTACGGTACGGCTATCTGTATCGCTGAGGCACGCAAGCCTCCCCACCAACGGCAAGGTCCATGGTTCATGGGGGGATATATAATTACAATTTAACGACTTTTGGAGTTTTTTTACTTCGTTTGTACTGTGCAACCTTGCAACTTACCGAATATCATGATTCTAAGCTACTGGGAAGTACCCTACAGGAGGAGGAGATTAATGTTTAACGTCCCGTCGACAACAAGGTCATTATAGACGGAGCACAACCTCGGATTAGGGAAGGATAGTGAAGGAAATCGGCCGTGCCCTTTCAAAGAAACCATCCAGGCATTTGCCTGAAGGGCTTTAGGGAAATCACTGAAAACCTAAATCCGGATGGCCGGACGCCTGTTTGAACCGTCGTCCTGCCGTATGTAAGTCCAGTGTGTCCTAATCACTGCGCTACTTCGCTCGGCACTGTATAGGTTTTGATAGGTGAGTTTTTGAGTGTTAATATATGTAACGCAAATGGCTGTATATTTTGTTGCATTGACATAGAAAATTAAAATTTTTACACCATAAAGTGACCGCAGACTTCATTACGTGCCGTAAATCTTTATATTTCTACCAGTTCGTGAGAAAAAGGTTTCCTAACAGTCGGACAGAAAGACAGACATACAGACAGACAGAAAGACCAACAACAAAACGATCCTCTAAGGCTTCCGTTTTTGGAGACTGAGGCACAGATCCCTATTAAAAAAATAAAAAATAAAAATAAAAAATAAATAAAATTTCAAACAAACATTACTAAAGCTCACTTGGGCGATGGTGGTCTACCCGAAGGTACCTGGCTGGAAAAATTTTCATTGGTACTATTTAGCTGAGGAGGGGAGGAGAGATGATAAAGTAATGACCAGGTAATCTAACTTTGAGCTGATGTACTGGGTCAATTCCGTGTCTTTCCCCAATGTCTCATAAGCAGTCCAGGGACATTAAAGTGACCACTGCCGACTACCCATACTCAACGTCAACATGCAACGTGCAATAACCACTCAGAGACGGCAGACGGGAGGGGGGTGTGGCTGGGGTGGGGGAGGGTCGGTGAGGGACAATCGGAAAGCAGTACAGTCCTTGTCGCATTACGGAAACGAAGCGATTTGTCTGACGTCGAAAAGGGCATGTTAATTGGCTTTAAGAAACGGCTAGCGGGCAGCCTTGTTTAAAGTGTACCGTGCACGGAAAAACGACGCTACACAAAACCGGTGCAGACGCAACTGTGGTGCACCACGGGCCATTACAAAGAGGCGAACGACGGCTGTGGACACGTGTACGGGCGAACAGATGTTGAGCTGCTGGCTGCCAAACGAACGAAGGGGCTACCAACAGTGTCTCCCCAAACACCGGTCAGCGATAGTTGCTGCGCATCGGCCTCCACTACAGGCGCTTGGTTCATGCATCCATGCTGACTGCTGTTCATCAGCGATGTAGGCTGGTATGTACACTCCATTACCGCTGACTGGCGACAGGTGGCCTTTCCTGATGAATCACGCTTCATGCTGAGTCGAACAAACAGCCGTTGGCGTGGACGGCGTGGAACATCTGGAAGCAAAGAGTGCTAGCCGGAAAGCGTTGTTGTCTGAGAAACGCTTTCTAGGCGGAATTCCCTGGTCCGGTGATCTCGTCATTCTGAAAGGCACACTGGATCAAAGCAAGCATGCATCAATCACTGAGGACCACGTCTCCCCCCTCTCCCTCCTCCCCCCCCCCCCCCCCCCCACACACACACACACTTGCAGTTTCTTCTTTTCTTGGTACAATAGCTTCTAACAGCATAGCAATGCAACGTGTCACTCAGCTCGCAGTGTACTTGCGTGGTTCGAGGAGCACCAGGATGAGTTTGCCGTATTGCCCTGGTCACTAAACTCTCCGGATTTACACTCAATCTAGAATTTGTGGAACCATCTCGATCGAGCTGTTCGCGCCACGGGTCATCAACTGAGAAGCCTTTGGTGGCTGGCTACGGCGCTGGAGCCGGCATGGTTCCAGATCGCCGTTGGTACCTCCCAGAAGATCACTGACTCTGGTTCCGAACGTCCGCGTTTCGAAAGATGGTTATTCGTGCTTTTCTCAGGCGCTCACATTAATGTGACTGGACCATGTAGTGTGATGGCAGGTGACACTGTCAATAGTGATCCATCAGTCTGATTGAGACATCAAGCCGGCCAGCTTTGTGGTATTGGAGAGGAATAAGCTAAACGCCTATTTCTTATTATGCTTTCCAGTCTTGATGTTAAGCTGTTGTCTTGCATATGTTATCCCTCGTGATATGGTGGCCGAGCGGTTCTAGGCGCTACCGTCTGGAACCGCGCGACCGCTACGGTCACAGGTTCGAATCCTGCCTCGGGCATGGGTCTGTGTGATGTCCTTAGGTTGGTTAGGTTTAAGTAGTTCTAAGTTCTAGGGGACTGATGACCTCAGAAGTTAAGTCCCATAGTGCTCAGAGGCATTTTTTTGAACCTTGTGATGTGACAGTAAATACGAAACATATTTAGCTATATAATCAGGAAAAAGTGGACTCTGACATTATGACCTCATTTGCACTTAGCGAGCTCTAACTTCATGCGGATAAATAGAATATCACTAAGATCAGAGGCATATTGTTGGCTCAGAACACATGCAGATATTATAATAGAAGGGAGGAAATGGAACGTAACTTCAGTACGTTAAGTCAGAAATAACCTCTTGAAATCAAATGTTTGTGGCTAGGACATTGTGTAGCTGATAAATATCTTTTGTAGTAAATAGGGTAGTAGTAGCAGTTGTAGTAGTAGCAGTAGTAGTATCTAAATGGAACGGAGCGGCTCCATATTGTGCCCCAAAACGTAGTAAATAAAATTAACGAAACAAGGCAAGTAGCCCCTATGTGTCAATAATTACATTTATTATTTTCATTCAGTGAATAAAATATAAAGACAAGTTGTTCGGAGCCGATTTGACTAGGCGTAGACGTTTATTATTTGTGAATGAAGGACTGAAGAGTGGGGCGGGTGGCGGGCAATGAACCAGTTTACCTCACCTGCTAGGCCTGCCACCTAACATTAAGTGTCTTAAAACACGAGCAGAGGTGCCACCACCTCTATATGGCTTTCTAAAGTACACAAGGAGTTAATTCCTCCGGCAATCGTATTTAGTAATATTACGATACCTACATACCAGTTGGCAAAATGCCTGAAATGTATTCTCAGCAAATATGTGGTGCAGTGCGAAAACCACATTCACAACTCCGCTGACTTTGCACACCGCCTCAGTCAACAGCGGCTTCAGGATATGGATATTATGGTCAGTTTCGATGTAATCTCCACTTTTTGATTCCTTGCAGATTATCATGGTAAGGTTCGATGATTGTTTCACAGATCTCGTTAGACACATTAACACATCAACTTGTTTGCTTTTCAAACAGATGACGTGGCGACGGTCAATAATCCGTTATTACCTGTTGGGACGAAAGTATACATGGAATACTTTGAATGAAATGCGCTAGAATCATCCAAGTTGAAACCAACGTGTTTCTATCGGTACTTCGACAACACGTTTGTGGTATGACCGCATGGAACGGAATAGCTTCGAGTTCCTGGAACATTTAAACTCTATCCCTAATAATACAAAATATGCGATGGAAAAGACCAGCTTCCTTTCTTCAGTGTGTTAATAAAGAGGTTACGGTGTATATAGGAAACCTACAAACACTAACATCTATGGATCCATCACCATTATTCACAAAGAAATACGATGCTAAATATCCGCCCCCGGTATCTGAGTGGTGAGCGCGACAGAATGTCAATCCTAAGGGCCCGGGTTCGTTTCCCGGCTGGGTAGGGGATTTTCTCCTCTGAGGGACTGGGTGTTATGTTGTCCTAACGATCATCATTTCATCCCCATCGACGAGCAAGACACCGAAGTAGCGTCAAATCGAAAGACTTGCACCCGGCGAACGGTCTACCCGACGGGAGGTCCTAGTCACACGACAACTGAACGATGCTAAAGACTCTGGTGCATAAATCTCGGACACTTTCAGACAAGGAGAGACTCGCCTAATAATTACACCTACTAACAGTGTTCCGAAGGAGTGGGCCCTGAGATTTTCAAGTTGAACGGGCTATGCTATTAAAATCAAGAACGCCTGAGAAAGAGACTGACACTGAGGTCGAGGAAGAGAAGCTAAAAGTCACTTATCTACCTCAGCTGTCCCATTATCCGGGAAGACTGGTAGACATCTAGAGTATTTCGCTCTCTTCAGTTAAGATAAAAGGTATTTTTTATAAAGAAGATGTAGCTCTCCGATAAACGTGTGTGTACTGCATTACATGCGAACGTGGAATGTCTTACCCTGGGTATACTATCAGAACAGACGAGCAGTGATGGGAGGAGCATCGACGACACACCAGACTAAAACAAACATGGAAACCGGCTGTCGCGGAGCATCGCCTAGAAAATAGCCATTAAATGAAATACGACGAGACCAGTATCCCGGTGTAAACGCTATGTCTCTGGGATAGTATGATTAAGGACTCTACAGAAATAAAGATGCCAGAAAACCTAATAAACTGAGATGGAGTTTTCAATTTAATTGACGCTTGGGGTCTGGCATCCTATTTATTAAAATCTCACACTGCATCACATCCACTAGAGCTGGAAAAAGCTGAGAGAAATTGCGTTTCACAGGATATCAGCGCGAGCTCAACACAAAAGGGCATCAAAGGGCGTAATAATTGTCGAGAATCGAACTCGGCAATAAATAGCGGCTTGAGTCCAATAACAGTTCAGAGGCTGGTTGGATTCCAGATAGCGAGTACACATAACAAAAAAACTCGCAACACCTGAAGAAGACAGCTGGGTCGGTCATCGAAATATTGCGCATAAAGTGGAAAAGAATAACTCGACAGAAAACCAGGAAGACAATAATTACACTGAAGGTGCCTTTAAATTACGAAAAATTGCTTTCTCCAATTCAATAGTTTTAAAAAATACTATCGCCTCTCATTGCCATTTCTATATTATGCTGGGAACTTCAGCTTATGGATAATAGTGTAGGTCTATTGTATTATCTCTTCATGTAAGGCACCATGCGATTTGGAAATTGATACACTACTCTCACTATAACAGAAGAACACAAAACTATTTTACCAGTATACTCCTATTTACGGGAAATACTGCTGTCCATTTATAGACATGATGCAGACAATGTCTTGAGGTCTAAGGCATCTGGAGTTGGTATCAAGACACCAGCCGATTGTAATAAAATGGAACGCCTACAGCCGTCCTTACGATGTTGTTGTACGGCTTCCAGTTTCGGTGCTTCAGTGCACCATCTTTAAGCCGTAACTGAGGTTCAGGGGGTTAATGACTGAAGATGGTGCACTGAAACATCGAAACTGGTAGCCATATAGTAAATAACATCTAAGGATCGTTGTAGGTGTTCCATTATATTACATAAGTGAACGGCCGAAGTCCCTCGAACCTACAATTACAAGGCTGGGCACATATAAATTAGTGGACTGTCTCTTTGGTTTCGTTACTTTACAAAGTACAGCTTGTGTTAGATGTCACCGAAGCGCCGATCTGAGGCGTCTTGTCACCGTCCACGCAGCTCCCTCCCCCCCTCTCGGAAGTTCGAATCCTCCCTCGGGCATGGGTGTGCGTGTGTGTGTCGTCCAGCGTAAGATAGTGTAGGTTAGATTAAGTAGTGCGTAAGCTTAGGGACCGATGACCTCAGATGTTTGGTCTCATTAGACCTTACCACAAATTTCCATATTTCTCCGAAGCTTTCAGCAGCGACATATTCGATCTCATTTCTTTTGTTGCATCATAGATTCTCGTAGAAGTCTCGTAATATTTTGAACATTTTATCCTTTCGTGGATTAACGAACATTCCCAAAGACGCTTGTTCAGCCGATATGTCATTATTGTACAGCCGTCCTGATCGACTACATGTGGTCAATGAAAAATAACATCATCGCATAATAAGTGAGACATTATATGAACAAGAAGAGCGAATTGGCCACGTCTGTACGTCTGTACCAAATTTTAACAGTTTAAACAATTTAAAACGTTGTCCAAGTAGAGAGCTGAGTTCTCTACCGTCCCACTGAAGCAATGGGGCATTTTCTTTGATGGATATATTTACTGTTTAATCACTGGAACACAATAAAGCAAATGCACTATAAGGGACTTGTGCTAAGCAATGTCAGCGATCTGCAAACTTTCAGTGGGTAACAGATCTTCGTCTGACCGTTGGCAACTGCCCTCTGTAATCCACCACCTACCGAACATAAATCAGAGTGAAATGAGCCCGTGCTTCCAGTCTGCAGCCATCGACTGAGAAGGCGCTATGTTTAAAACACTGAATTTGGTTTTGGGAAGAACGAGGTACAAATTCCAGTCGCAGATTACCTAAATTGCTTCAGGCGAGCGCCTCAATGAATCCTCTCAACGAAGATACCCCCACGTCCTTTTCCATTCTCGTCTAATACGAGCATGAGGTCTCCAATGATTTCACCGTTGAAACGTAATAATGGTTTGGCTTTTCCTTTGTGTAGCCGCATACCAGTAGATGTAAAAAACGTTTGGCCGCACCTACCTTTATTGTTTCAGTTAAAATCTCCAGTGACTGTATAAAGTCATGTTGCACTCAGTTGCAACCGATATTACCGATCAGAGTTTCACCAGAATTACAAGTATTACTGGAAGTACCTCTGTTTTGGCTACGGTTGAATGTTCCTGACTCTTTCGTAGCAGGACGGCAGAGGTGGTGATTACATCGCAGCTTCGCAGTGGTAGCTAGCCGGCGGTAACTGACGAGGGGGCTTAAACACTGCTCTGCCACCATGAACGTTGTTGCTATTACTGGATTTGGAGCTCAGTGCCCACACGTCAGATTTCTCAGCCGGTACGATACAAGTATAAAAAAAAAAAGAAAATGACAAAATTGCATTTGAAAATTAGAAAATTTCCGATCGTCGTTAGTTAAAACACATTGCAATCTCATTATCGTTGCTCTGGAAGCTAAGTTCATAGCGTAGAAGACTAGTTAACATAAACTCAGTGGTTATAATCTCGCTAGTACTATTCTTTTTTAACTAGTATTTAAATCCCGTAATTATTAGCGAAAATGTTAATGAACAAATATTGAATCAGATCTTTTTTACAATGGTATCTTTCTCTTTTTAATTACTAATTGCATGATGTGAGCATTCACAATGTATTAATACTTGGCACAAAAATGCAAAACATGAAATAGAAAAGAAACTCCTTTATTGTTTCTATTAAAGGATTGTATTTTCTGCTTAATGTTAAGGTGTTATTGACGTATATAGGTTTTTCATTTTTGACTGTACCAAATTTTAAATTATTTTTACGCAAACAGCAATTGAAATACGATGAATTTATTAAAAATATGACTGATTATTTGTGATTTACCATTTCTATTTATTAATAAGTGTGAAATCCATACAGAAGTAAAAAGTAAATAATTCTTTTTGATCAATAAGTCTCGACGTAGCGACTTCACGGTTTCAAGATTTTTACACACCACTAAGCAATTAGGAAGCAACAATGACGTCGGAATGTTTTATACTGAACTGCGCTCGGAAATCGCCTAACTTTAAGATTATTGTGAACTGAATTGCACTGGAAACCGTCGTTCGTGCAGCAACTTTTAAAGTACCATCTTGTAATGTCCCTTTGCAAGACCTGTTCGGGAACATAAAGTCCAGCGGAATGTACACTGGTGGTACAGCACGCTCTCGCTCAACTCGTATACCTAAATATGACAGCAAAAGAGCTGAGCAAAATCCTCGTCGCTAATCTGCCTCAGAGTCCCAAATGAAAGAAACGTTACGTGCTGTTAACAGTTATAATATGCGGTAATTACGTGTTATGGAGGTACGAGTGGTTTACTGTCCCCTAGATAACTGCAGTTACGTATGAGTAATGGAAGGTGATGAAATTTCCGCATTTTTGTGCATAAACAGCAATTTCTCATACCACAATATGAAAAATAAGTGGTTAAAATACAGCGAGATACAAACTTCGAATCATCTTGCCCTAACGTTTACCGGGTGCCACGTTCCTGGTCTTGACTAATAATTGAATGACGGAATTTTATTGTGATTAAAATAATATGTGTAGGAGGTTCCGGTTTACATACATTTACGTCCTTAATTGCCAGGTGTAATGTTTTACAGCATGAAGGAGATTGTAAGCTCTTTTTTAGCAATGCTATATTACTTTATATACCTGGTGTTCAGAGTGTTTCTTAAAAATACTGTAATGAAGTTTGGAGAAAGAGAAACAGAGAAAGGGAGTGAGAGAAAGGGTGGGGGGGGGGGGGGGAGAAAGAGTGAGAGTGATGGGGTATGAGGTGACTCTAGGCTGAAAGACTTTATCAGTTTTGGTGTGGTGAAAGACGCTGTTCAAATAAGCAGTGCTGTACTGTTACGCCACTATAATATATGGACGAATCTAATCTCCAAACTGAACGTGGTTATGACCTGAAATAATATAACGTTTACTGAATTTTCCAGTGTATTTTCGGATGATTTTCCGGGCTTACCCCAGCTTTTTATTTACCAGTGCCAGGGAACAAAGCTGCATATTACACAACTGGAGCTATTGCAAAATAACATAACTCGCATCGAAGATTCTGGTGAGACGAGACGTATAACAAGTCGTTGAGCTTCTGCCCGGTGGTAGTCCCAGCGGTGAAGAATGAGGGCTTCTTGCCCTTGGGCGGTCGTAACAGGGGCTAGCGAATAAAAAATGTATAAACCGGTGCCAATGGACGGTGCCAGAAGTCCTGCAGCACTCCCCAAACTGTCTGCGGAAGGACGAGAGAGTCCAGAATTCCCCGGGCGCTGCGGTTCTCCACAGGAGAGCAGCCAGGACCAGAGCCAACCAATGGGAGTTTCCACAAAGCTGAGGCCACCTGCGTCTGCCGGAAAAACTGCAGTCATTGGTTATTTTACTGCCTAGGTAGCAGAATTCCTTAACTTCAGTCAGTTCACGGGGCTCCGCGATCGTTTCCGTCGTAATTTTTTTAGGCTGCTTGTTTATTTACACATGGAGTCAGAGAATGCTTCCGAAACACTTGATATAACGTGAATAGAATATACTCAGTAGGTAACTATGGGCCGTGCTGCGGCTCGTGTTGGTGCTGTTTGTAGGTTTCCGCCCTCTCTTGGATGACAGACGGTATCGTTTAGTTGTCATGGTTGCGGTTGTTTGTCTTCTTCCCGTGTTGATTGGCGCCACTCGGTTTCGCAAGCGTTGCTTAACCTCTAGTGGCAGCAGCGGCGGTTATATATACGTAATAACTATTGTCCTATCTTTGGGGCGAAGTCGTTGTTTCTCCGGGTCGTGCGAGTGGGCCAGTTCGGTTGGGGACTCTGGAGGGGCCAGGTCCGCGCAGTGCCAGAACACGCCAGGACCACTGGCGCCACGCATGGACTGCCGGATGGAACAGCTGCGGTCACGATGGTCTACGACCTCGTCGTAAACCGGATCCAGCAAGCTTTAAGATGAGAGCATTTCAATCCAAGTAGAGAAACCTCCACCATTGTGTATCTTGCGATTGTGACTTGGGATCGTGTTGCTGCTCGTAGTGTCGCCGAAGCGAAGAGTAGCGAATGGAGTGCTTGGGGAAGGCGGATCTGATTAGCTTTCCTCGACTTCTTATTACTGTTTACTGCATTCAACTTGTTACAATTTGTTAAGTTCAACCAGCGGTGATTTTTCGCGCCTGGTGGCTACTAACGCTTCAGTTACCTGCCCTGGGGGTTACTGTATGTAACGGCAATGTACGTTTCCTCGCCTTGTCACGGCTGTTCGGTAAGGGGTATAGTTTTGATAGCTTTCTTGATTGTAGGCCGGTTGGTGATTCTTCTACTCTGGTGGTAGTGATTCCTTTCTCATTCCAGGCGCTCTAAACACAGTATTCTGGGGACGTAGTGCAGACCGCCGGTTCCAGCTTTGGCGTATTGTTCCATCGTTGCATTTGGATTATCGGACGTCAGGTAGCTTCAGCAAGATTATCATTAGTTATTCGTTCGACTTCCACTAGTCTGAGTTACCATTTTGTGAAGCGAATACAACTCATGGCTGCCTATCTCTTCTTTTTTTTTTGTCATCAGTCTACTGACTGGTTTGATGCGACCCGCCACGAATTCCTTTCCTGTACTAACCTTTTCATCTCAGAGTAGCACTTGCAACATACGTCCTCAATTATTTACTTGATGTATTCCAATCTCTGTCTTCCTCTACAGTTTTTGCCCTCTACAGCTCCCTCTAGCACCATGGAAGTCATTCCCTCATGTCTTAGCAGATGTCCTATCATCCTGTCCCTTCTCCTTATCAGTGTTTTCCACATATTCCTTTCCTCTCCGAGTCTGCCTAGAACCTCCTCATTCCTTACCTTATCAGTCCACCTAATTTTCAACATTCGTCTATAGCACTACATCTCAAATGCTTCGATTCTCTTCTGTTCCGGTTTTCGCACAGTCCGTGTTTCACTACCATACAATGCTGTACTCCAGACGTACATCCTCAGAAATTTCTTCCTCAAATTAAGGCCGGTATTTGATATTAGTAGACTTCTCTTGGCCAGAAATGCCTTTTTTGCCATAGCGAGCCTGCTTTTGACGTCCTCCTTGCTCCGTCCGTCATTGGTTCTTTTACTGCCTAGGTAGCAGAATTCCTTAACTTCATTGAGTTCGTGACCATCAATCCTGATGTTAAGTTTCTTGCTGTTCTCATTTCTACTACTTCTCATTACCTTCGTCTTTCTCCTGAACCTTTCTTTTATTTCCATCACTGATTCCTCGATGTACAGATTGAAGAGTAGGGGCGAAAGGCTACAGCCTTGTCTTACACCCTTCTTAATACGAGCACTTCGTTCTTGATCGTCCACTCTTATTATTCCCTCTTGGTTGTTGTACATATTGTATATGACCCGTCTCTCCCTATAGTTTACCCCCACTTTTTTCAGACCCTCGAACAGTTTTCACCATTTTATATTGTCGAACCCTTTTTCCAGGTCGACAAATCCTATGAAAGTGTCTTGATTTTTCTGTAGCCTTGCTTCCATTATTAGCCGTAACGTCAGAATTGCCTCTCTCGTCCCTTTACTTTTCCTAAAGGCACCTAGCGCATTCTCAATTTTCTTTTCCATTCTTCTGTATATTATTCTTGTAAGCAGCTTCGATGCATGAGCTGTTAAGCTGATTGTGCGATAATTCTCGCACTTGTCAGCTCTTGCCGACTTCGGAATTGTGTGGATGATGCTTTTCCGAAAGTCAGATGGTATATCGCCAGACTCATATATTCTACACACCAAAGTGAATAGTCGCTTTGTTGCCACTTCCCCCAATGATTTTAGAATTTCTGATGGTATGTTATCTATCCCTTCTGCCTTATTTGACCGTAAGTCCTCCAAAGCTCTTTTAAATTCCGATTCTAATACTGGATCCCCTATCTCTTCTAAATCGACTCCTGTTTCTTCTTCTATCACATCAGGCAAATCTTCACTCTCATAGAGGCTTTCAATGTATTCTTTCCACCTATCTGCTCTCTCCTCTGCATTTAATAGTGGAATTCCCGTTGCACTCTTAATGTTACCACCGTTGCTTTTAATGTCACCAAAAGTTGTTTTGACTTTCCTGTATGCTGAGTCTGTCCTTCCGACAATCATATCTTTTTCGATGTCTTCACATTTTTCCCGCAGCCATTTCGTCTTAGCTTCCCTGCACTTCTTATTTATTTCATTCCTCAGCGACTTGTATTTCCATATTCCTGATTTTCCCGGAACATGTTTGTACTTCCTCCTTTCATCAATCAACTGAAGTATTTCTTCCGTTATCCATGGTTTCTTCGCAGCTACCTTCTTTGTACCTATGTTTTCCTTCCCAACTTCTGTGATGGCCCCTTTTTAGAGATGTCCATTCCTCTTCAACTGTACTGCCTACTGCACTATTCCTTATCTATAGCGTTAGAGAACTTCAAACGTATCTCGTTATTCCTTAGTACTTCCGTATCCCACTTCTTTGCGTATTGATTCTTCCTGACTAATGTCTTGAACTTCAGCCTACTCTTCATCACTACTATATTGTGATCTGAGTCTATATCTGCTCCTGGGTACGCCTAACAATCCAGTATCTGATTTCGGAATCTCTGTCTGACCATGATGTAATCTAATTGAAATCTTCCCGTATCTCCCGGCCTTTTCCAAGTATACCTCCTCCTCTTGTGATTCTTGAACAGGGTATTCGCTATCACTAGCTGAAACTTGTTACAGAACTCAATTAGTCTTTCTCCTCTTTCATTCCTTGTCCCAAGCCCATATTCTCCTGTAACCTTTTCTTCTACTCCTTCCCCTACAACAGCATTCCAGTCGCCCATGACTATTAGATTGTCGTCCCCCTTTACTTACTGCATTACCCTTTCAATATCCTCATACACTTTCTCTATCTGTTCATCTTCAGCTTGCGACGTCGGCATGTATACCTGAACTATCGTTGTCGGTGTTGGTCTGCTGTCGATTCTGATTAGAACAATCTGGTCACTGAACTGTTCACAGTAACACACCCTCTGCCCTACCTTCCTATTCATAACGAATCCTACACCTGTTATACCATTTTCTGGTTCAAATGGCTCTGAGCACTATGGGACTCAACTGCTGTGGTCATAAGTCCCTTAGAACTTAGAACTACTTAAACCTAACTAACCTAAGGACAGCACACAACACCCAGCCATCACGAGGCAGAGAAAATCCCTGACCCCGCCGGGAATCGAACCCGGGAACCCGGGCGTGGGAAGCGAGAACGCTACCGCACGACCACGAGATGCGGGCTATACCATTTTCTGCTGCTGTTGATATTACCCGATACTCATCTGACCAGAAATCCTTGTCTTCCTTCCACTTCACTTCACTGACCCCTACTATATCTAGATTGAGCCTTTGCATTTCCCTTTTCAGATTTTCTAGTTTCCCTACCACGTTCAAGCTTCTGACATTCCACGCCCCGACTCGTAGAACGTTATCTTTTCGTAGAATATTCAATATTTTTCTCATGGTAACCTCCCCCTTCGCAGTCCCCTCCCGGAGATCCGAATGGGGGACTATTCCGGAATCTTTTGCCAATGGAGAGATCATCATGACACTTCTTCAATTACAGGCCACAAGTTCTGTGGATAGACGTTACGTGTCTTTAATGCAGTGGTTTCCATTGCCTTCTGCATCCTCATGTCGTTGATCATTGCGGATTCTTCCGCCTTTAGAGGCAATTTCCCACCCCTAGGACAAGAGAGTGCCCTGAACCTCTATCCGCTCCTCCGCCCTCTTTGACAAGGCCGTTGGCAGAATGAGGCTGACTTCTTATGCCGGAAGTCTTCGGCCGCCAATGCCGATTATTTATCAAAATTTAGACAGTGGCGGGGATCGAACCCAGGACCGAAGACGTTTTGATTATGAATCAAAGACGCTACCCCTAGACCACAGATCCTGTCTCGTCGTCCGCGAAAGTGTTTATTGCTGAACCTTCTCAGAGGTCGGTTCTTTGAGCACTGTCTGTGGCCCCTTGGTTCTTCTATGACATGTGTCCTCTAAACGGAGGTCTGATGGACAGTAGTTCAGTGTAACGGTCCTTCAGTCCACGCCTTCTGCGGGTATAATCTGCCTCAGTACCCTTTAAGGGGCTTATGTAATGCTCCTTGTGTTTTATTACTGTATTATTTATTACAATACCTTGTAATGCCTACATTAAAAGTTATATATTTATAGCTGATAGTTCTGGTCGCCTTCTGGAACAAGTCTAGCAGTGTAGCGTTCAGTGGATGTTAAGGGTTGTGTTACAATGTTTAACATCAACTTATTTGACCCGTTTGGTGATCAGGTTGCTTGTCTTTTTTTTTTTTTTTTTTTTTTTTTTTGACCATTGCTATTGTATTTGCTGTTTATATTATTGCCGTTCCTGGCGCGTAAGGCCTTCAGCCGTGATTGTGGTCACTTGCCTTAAAATTCTAATTTGGTATTTGTATTTACGCAGTAAGCCTTTAAAACCTTATTTACTGACATTCCTGGTGTTTGATGCCTTCTGCTCTGTTTGTGACGACTTGTCTTTAATATTTCAATACCTGTAATTTGTAAGTTGCAGCGAGATTTAAACAATTCTTAATTTATTGCCATTCCTGGCTTGTAATACCTTCTGCCCAGATCACAGTGGCTTGCTTTTAAAACATTAATTGCTCGATCTGTATTTAATGGTGATTTCTAAATTGTAACTCACTGAAAACACTTTTATTTACACAGTTGTTTATTCCTTCATTGATAACGTGTGGTATTTTTATTTATTGTTGAGCCTGGAATTAATGGTTTAAAATAAATTGTGTGTAACTGCAAAAGGCAACAACCTACGTCCTCAATTATTTGCTTGATGTATTCCAATATCTGTTTTCCTCTATAGTACCCTGGAAGTCATTCCCTCATTTCTTAGTAGATGTCCTGTCATCCGATCCCTTCTCCGTATCAGTGTATTCCACATGTTCTTTTCCTCTCCGATTATGCACAGAACCTCCTCATTCCTTACCTTATCAGTCCACCTAATTTTCAACATTAGTTTCTAGCACCACATCTCAAATGCGTCAATTCTCTTCTGTTCCCATTTTCCCAAGGTCCATGTTCTGACTTTCCTGTATGCTGAGTAGTCATTCTTTTTCGATGTCTTCATATTTTTCCTGCACCCATTTCGTCTTAGCTTCCCTGCACTATTTATTTCATTCCCCAACGACTAGTATTTCTGTATTCCTGAGTTTGAAGTATTTCTTCTGTTACCCATGGTTTCATCGCAATTACCTTCTTTATACCAATGTTTTCCTTCCCAACTTCTGTGATGGCCATTTTAAAAGATGTCCATCCCTCTTCAACTGTACTGCCTACTGAACTATTCCTTATTGCTGTATCTATAGCCTTAGAGAACTTCAAGCGTAACCCACTTCTTTGCGTATTGATTCTTCCTGACTAACATCTTAAACTTCAGCCTAGTCTTCATCAATACTATATTGTGCTCCTGGGTACACCTTACAATCCAGTAAGTGATTTCGGAATCGCTGTCTGGCCATGATGAAATCTCACTGAAATCTTCCCGTATCACCCGGCCTTTTTCAAGTATACCTGCTCCTCTGGTGATTTGTGAACAGAGTATTCGCTGTTACTAGCTGAAACGTGTTACAGAACTCAATTAGTCTTTCTCCGCTCTCATTCCTTGTCCAAATTCTCCTGTAACCTTTCCTTCTACTCCTTCCCCTACAACTGCATTCCAGTCACCCATGACTTAGATTTTCATCCCCCTTTACATTCTGTATTACACTTCCTCTATTTCTTCATCTTCAGTTTGCGATGTCGGCATGTATACCTGAACTAACGTTGTCGGTGTTGGTTTAATGTCGATTCTGAGAAGAACAACCCTGTCACTGAGCTGTTCACGGTAACACACACTCTGCCCTACCTTCGTATTCCTAACGAATCCTACTCTCGTTATACCATATTCTGCTGCTGTTGATTTTACCCTATACTGATCTGACGAGAAATCTTTGTCTTCTTTCCACTTGACTTCACTGACCCCTACTAAATCTAGATTGAGCCTCTGCATTTCCCTTTTCAGATTTTCTGCTTTCCCTACCACGTTCAAGCTTATGAAATTCCACGCCCCGACACGCAGAACGTTATCCGTTAGTTGACTATCCAATCTTTTTCTCATGATAACATCCCGCTTGGCAGTCCCCTCCCAGAGATCCGATTGGGGGACTATTCCAGAATCTTTTGCCAATAGAGAGATCATCATGACACTTCTTCAAATACAGGCCACATGTCCTGTGGGTACACATTACGTGCCTTTAATGCAGTGATTTACATTGCCTTCTGCGTAATCATGCCGTTGATCATTGGTGATTCTTCCGCCCTTAGGGACAGTTTCCCACCCCTAGGACAAGATAGTGCCCTGGACCTCCGTCAGCTCCGCCATCTTTGACAAGGAGGGTGACTTTTTATGCCGGACGTCTTCGGCGGCCAATGCTGATTATTAATCAAAATTTAAGCGGCGGCGGAATTCGATCCCGGGACCGAAGACGCTTTGATTATGAATCACAGGCGCTACCTTCCCCTTTTTTTTAAAAAAAAAAGTCTCATTTTGTTCAAAATTGTTCTCGTGTTCGTTGCATTTGTTCGGGACGAACGTCCCATGACACCCGTTCAGGTTCACTGTTGATCTTTTCACAGAGTTTTTTGTTACAAAGGGCAGCTAACCCTCTGACCGAACACGCCGACCTGCCGTGCCGGCGTCCCCTAAACTACGGTTACTTACGTTCTAATGGGTGTTATTATACAGATTAAGCTAAAATTCAAATTTCAAATGTATTCTGAAACTGTTCTTTCTCAGGGATTAACAGTTCATGTGTTATTCTCATACATAAATTCGAATACCTTTCACAGACAAATCACACAGTTCTACTGAGCCCCTATTCGTGAGCAAAGATATGGTTTTCCTGACTCGGTCAGTGCAGCGCTGCAGATACAAACGAAATTAAGTTTATAGCACGCACGATTCGGCTTAATTTGTGCACTAACACGGGGACGGCCTCAGACACGTCCAAAGTATTTGGCTGATAGAACGAAATTTTCACTCTGCAGCGGAATGTGCGCGGATATGAAACTTCCTGGCAGATTAAAAAAAACTGCGTGCTGGACCGAGATTCGAGCTCGGGACCTTTGCCTGTCGTGGCCAAGTACTCTACTTGAGTTCGAGTCTAGGTCCGGCATACAGTTTTAATCTGCCAGAATGTTTCGATTTGGCTCATATTTAGCAGGTCGCATGTGTACAAGCAGAATAAAAGACCGTCAGATTCCTTGGCTTAACAACCATCCCCTCCTGAAGGAACTACCCCTAAAAATATTCAAATGTGTGTGCATTCTTAGGGGACCAAACATCTGAGGTCACCGGTCCATAGGCTTACACACTACTTAAACTAACTTGAATTAACTTACACTAAGGACAATACCACACACACCCTTGCCCGTGAAGGACTCGAACCTCCTGCGGAAGGGGCCCCACAGTCCGTGACATGGCGCTTCAATCCGTGCGGCCACTCGTAGCGGCACCTCCCCTAAAATTAACGAGCCGCCACGGACTCAAAACTGGAGGGTTCGATACGTAATTTAAAACTGAACATTTTCCATCATTATATATGGAGGTACAAACGCATATTTTCCTAGAAAATGAGGAGAGAATCTTTTTCGACAGCCACTTATATTCCCTTACGGTCAACGCTGTTGAACGATTGCGCTGCTGCCATAGCTCCCAAGGCATCTGACTGCAGATAACCTGTGCTTTATTCCCAAATGCATCTTCCATTTTTTAAAATCTGTATTTCTTTTTGACCTGAGTCTTTTAGGAATTGGGCGGGGGGGGGGGGGGGGAGAGAGAGGGGTAATAAAGTACGTAAGGGATAACAACAAGGTATGAAAATAAATTTCTCAAACGACTTGGATTTGTAAAGAATTAAAATATTAATCCTTACTGCTTTATAATAGGCCTCTCACTCAGTCTGTTACGAGGGTGAGTCAAATGAAAACCTTAAACATTTTTTAAAATATTGTTTATTGTGCAAAAGTGGTACAAAGCTGCATCACTTTTCAACATAATCTCCCCCACGCTCAATGCAAGTCCTCCAGCGCTTACAAAGTGCATAAATTCCTTTAGAAAAAAATTCTTTTGGTAGTCCGCGCAAACACTCATGCACCGCGTGGCGTACTTCTTATTCAGAACGGAACTTCTTTCCTCCCATTGCGTCTTTGGGTTGTCCAAACATATGGAAATCACTTGGGGCAAGATTTGATATGATGGATGAGCAAAACACTGAAAATGCAGGTCTGTGATTGTTGCAACTGTTGTATGGGCAGTGTGGGGCCTTGCATTGTCATGTTGCAAAAGGACACCTGCTGACAGCAATCCACGTCGCTTTGATTTGATTGCAGGCCGCAGATGATTTTTTAGAAGATCTGTGTATGATACACTGGTGACAGTGGTCCCTCTGGGCATGTAATGCTCCAAGATGAAGCCTTTTTCGTCCCAACAGAGAGTCAGCATAACCTTATCTCCTGACGGTTCTGTTCGAAACTTCTTTGGTTTTGGTGATGAGCAATGGCGCCATTCCTTGCTCGCTCTCTTCGTTTCCGGTTGGTAGAAGTGAACCCAGGTATCGTACCCACTAACATTCTTGCAAGGAAGCCATCACCTTCTAGTTCAAAGCGCTGATGAAGTTCTTCACAAGCATCAACACGTCGTTCTCTCATTTCAGGAGTCAGCTACCGCGGCACCCATCTTGTAGACACCTTGTGCAACTGGAGTACATGATGCACAATGTGGTGTGCTGACCCATGACTAATCTGTAAACATGCTGCATTGTCATTCAGTGTCACTCGGCGGTTTTCCTTCACTATGGCTTCAACTGCTGCAATTCTCTGTGGAGTCACAACTCGTTGTGCCTTATCTGGACGAGGAGCATCTTAAACTGAAGTCATATCATTTGCGAACTTCCTACTCCATTCGGAGACTTGCTGCTGTGACAAACATGCATCACCGTACTGAACCATCATTCGTCGATGAATTTCAATAGGATTCACACCTTCACTACGCAAAAACCGAATAACACAACGCTGTTCTTCCCTGGTGCAAGTCGCAAGTGGGGCAGCCATCTTTATACTGATACTGCGGCGGTATGTGTGCATCTGAACTATGCTGCCACCTAGAGGCCATCCTGCACGCTGTTTGTAGCACCGTTACCAACTTACAGGATAACGGCGGGAAATTTTGATTTGTTATTACAAATTTAAGGTTTTCATTTGACTCACCCTCGTACATGTCGTCGGTTTCCATGGAACAGTAAATGGATGGAACTTGTCAAATAAACATCCTAAGGAAATATACTAGCGGCACCAAGAACATCTAATGAATGCAGTCTTCGCGCAACTACAACGTTCCTTCGGAAGATTCAGCGGGAAGCAGGCTTGGTTTACATTCGAAAATAATCATTTTTCGTGATTAATTTTGATGCTTTACACGCATACGATATAACTGCCTAAAACATCGGTGCTGGAAATGAGTTATGCTGTTAATACTTATTGCATTTACGCGGTTGTGCAATGCGCGATGGGTTTCCAGAAGCAATTTTGAAGTCTTGCCTAGTCGGCAGTCAGGTGTGCTGTTTGGTGGTATTACTGCCACGGAAGAAGGTTGAGATTTGTCATCTATAAACATAATACCATATGTGACGGTATTAGTGGCTGCAACCCACGAATACAATATCAGACAAAACTAGTTAACAGAGACTTGTGGCATTAAAACAGAAAAAAATACCAATGAAAAAACATGCAGAATGCATCAAGGAATCGAACACAGCTTCTGTGCTGCACAGCTAGATGCCTTGGTCGCTACACCAGTGAACACTTTCGATGAGCAGTGTTTACCTTGTGGGTACATAAGTGACCACGAAAGTGTCTTTCCTTTACTTCTAGTCAAATATGTATTTTAGGACACCATACGTAATGATGCAAAATGCTCAGTTTTCAGTTATGTATAACTACTGCAAATTTTGAGTGGATTGGGCGTCGTGAATTTTATGGCTGGTTTTACCAAAAGCAGAGCGGTATTGAACCAAAATATTTCAGAGACTTTCATTTTAAGTTACACACAAACGACCTGCCAGGTATGAGACGAATCCGTTGGCCATTTCTGAGGCTTCCCCCTGTAAGGGGGAGTCACACACTTACAGTCACCCCCCTTCCCTCCCCCAATAATTCCCTTTTACCACTGATGAGGGACAGTCAAATGAAAACTGAACACCTACCACAATGTGACCATGGAATGGTTATATTCAAAAGTAACACCACGCGAGTTAAGACATTTATCCTACTTGTGGTGTACCGGTAATGAGATAGCACAGAAGGAGAGTCTGCGACAGATGGTACCAGAAGTAACGTGGACGACAGACCGCAGCAGATACTGCACGCAAACCAATCACGCTGAAAGCGAGAATCATATACTCGTACCTCGAGCGGCAGCGTCACCAGGAAGAGAGACGCGCGCTTAAGTAACAGTGCACGAGCAAAAATTGTCACCTGCAAGTTGTAAGTCTATTCGAATGACTTATCCATGGTGTAGGGGTAGCGTCTTTATTTATCAAAACGTACTCGACCCCGAGTTCGAAACGCGCCATCGCTAAAATTCTGAATAAAAATCATCAGCAATGGCGGCCGAAGAATTCTTGCATAAGAAGACATCTTCATTCTGCCAAAGGCCATGTCAAACAGGGCGGCAAGGCGGACAAAGATTAAAGACACTCTGTGTTCTTGGGAGGGGGTGGGGTTTGGGGGGGTGAGGCACTGCCACTAAAGGCAGAAGAATCAGCAATGATCAATGGCATGAGGATGCAGAAGGCAATGTAAACCACGGCCCATTATGTGTATCCACAGGATATATGACCTGTAACTGAAAAAGTGTCATGATGAAATCTCCATTGGCAATAGATTCCAGAACAGTCCCTTATTCGGGCATCCGGGAGAAGCTGCCAAGTGGGAGGTGACCATGAAAAAAAGACTGAATAAGCAACGAAAGAAAAACGATGTACGAGTCAGGGAGTGGAATGTCAGAAGTGTGAACGTGGTAGGGAGACTAGAGAATCTGAAATGAGAAATGCTAAGACTCCATCCGATATAACGAGGGTAAGTGAAGTGATATGTAAAGAAGACAAGGATTTCTGTTCAGACGAGACGGTGTAATATCAACAGCAGCAGAAAATGGTATAACAGGAATAGGACTCATTATGAATAGAAAGTTAGGGCAGAGAGTGAGTTACTGTGAACAGTTCAGTGGTAGGGTTGTCCTCATCACTGTCGACACAAACCAACACCGACAACAATAGTTCATGAAGATCCTGCTTCCGTGGGGATCCACAGCCTCTAAGTGTTTACTAGAAGGATACATAAAAGAGACAGGGGATTCGGTATTAAAGTCAAATTTAAAAGAGCTTCGGAAGACTTACTATCCAATAGGGCAGAAGAGATAGATAACATTCCGTCAGAATTTCTAAAATCATTGGGGTAAATGGCAAGGTAAATGGCAACAAAACCGCTAGTCACGTCGGTGTGCAGAGCGTATGAGACTGGTGATATGCCGTTGACTTTAGGAAAAACATTAGGCACACAGTTCTGAAGATTGCAAGAGCCTAAAAGTGCAAGAATTGTCACACAGACAACTTACGAGTTCATGCATTGAAGCTGCTGACAAGAATAATAGACAGAAGAATGGAAAAGAAAACTGAGGACGTGTTAGATGACGATCAATTTGGCTTTAGGAAAGGTAAAGGCACCAGAGAGGTAATTTGCCATTGCGACTGATAATGAAAGCTAGACTGAATAAGAATCAAAATACGTTCATAGGATTTGTCGACCTGGAAAAAGCGTTCATCAATGTAAAATGACGCAAGATGTCCGAAATTCTGAGAAAAATAGGGTAAGCTACAGGAAAAGACAGGTGATATACAATACGTACAAGAGTCAAGAGGGAATAATAAGAACGGGAGATGAAGAACGAAGAGCTCAGATTAAAAAGAGAGTAAGACAGAGATGTAGTCTTTCGCCCCCGCCGTTCAATGTACACTTCGAAAAAGCAATTATGGAAATAAAAGAAAGGTTCTAGAGTGGAACTAAAATAGAGGTGAAATGATATCAGTTATAATATTCGCTGATGGCATGCTATCCTTAGAGCAAGTGAACAAGAATTGCAGAACTTGCTGAACTGAATGGTCTACTGAGTACAGAATATCGATTAAAAGTAAACGGAAGATAGAAGAAAGTAGTGAGAAGTAGCAGAAATGGAAACAGAGAGAAAGTTAACATCAGGTTTGGTGATGACGGAGCATATGAAGTTAAGGAATTCTGCTACCTAGGCAGCAAAATAACTCGTGACGGACGGAGCAAGGAAGACGTAAAAAGCAGACTAGCAAAGGAAGAAAGGGCATTCCTGGCCAAGAGATGTCAGCTAGTATCAAATGTAAGCCTAAATTTCAGAGAGAAATTTCTGAGAATGTATGTTTGTGCACAGCAGGATACAGTAGTGAAACATGGACTGTGGGAAAACGGGAACTGAAGAGAATCGAGAATTTGAGATTTGGTGTTGTAGAAGAATATTGAAAATTAGATAGGCTGATAAGGTAAGGAATGAGGAAGTACTTCGCAGAAGCCGCAACGAAAGAAATGTATGGAAAACACTAAGAAAAAAAAAAGGACAGGATGGTAGGACACTTAATAGGATATGGTACTGAAAGGAGCTGTAGAGGATACTGTAGAGTAAGAGGGACATTGGAATATATCCAGCAAGTAATTGAGGACGTAGATTGGAAGTGCTGCTCCGAGATGTGGAGTGTGGCACAGGAGAGGAATTCTTTGCGGGCCGCATCGTAACAGTCAGAAGACTGACATGTAACAAATAGAAAAAAAGTCAGTCCAAGCCTTGTTATGGAGTTGCTGCTTAACATCCGTCACGTCTTCAAGTCGTCGAATAAGACAGAAACAGTGTTCGATAGATGGAGAATGGTTATTCTTCAGTAGATACAGACCCTTGAATAGAATTATCGTGTATGGACAGAGGTCGCCTGCCCAGAGATTTAACTGTGTACTGTTAGTTTGGAACCGTTGTCCCACTAATACATCAAGACAGATGATTAGTTTTCTTCCGACTTGAACTCAGAGAACATTATTTAGTAGGTGTTCATGG
Organism: Schistocerca serialis cubense; assembly: GCF_023864345.2. Lineage (NCBI taxonomy): Eukaryota > Metazoa > Arthropoda > Insecta > Orthoptera > Acrididae > Schistocerca > Schistocerca serialis. The sequence continues at coordinate 496,517,577 of NC_064638.1, forward strand.
TACTGTAGTCAACGCAAGAGAGATAGGCTAAAGCTGCATTCTGCAATTGCTGTGACTATCGTTATCAAAGTTGAGTGATATACTTCACTATTCAGTAGTCTCTGTTACCTGCAATGTGTGTGTGCTGCCCTATCACACGTGAATCCGCCCTACCAGGACATCTAAACCAGTCTTTTTCAGAGGCAGCGAGAGTTTCATCAAAATGGATGCTCCTCGTACACGACACGAGTTCTTGTTTAGTAGGACGCAGTCGGCTGCTGACGGAATCACAACCACACCCACCCTTGCACTTCCTCGTCCGACTGAAACTACCGTCCATGCATGTCTTTCTTCAGGTCTCCAAGGAAGTGAAAATCACATGGCGAAAAATTCGGGTTGTAAAGAGGATATATCATTGTTTGTCAACCAAATCACTGGAGCTTATTCTTCGTCTAGTTTGCCATGTGGGACCTACAGTATTGCGGCAGTTCAACAGCAAACGGCAAATGTTGTTGTTGTTGTTGTGGTCTTCAGTCCAGAGACTGGTTAGATGCAACTCTCGATGGTACTCTATCCTGTGCAAGGTTCTTCATCTCCGAGTACCTACTGCAACCTACATCCTTCTGAATCTGTTTAGTGTATTCATCTCTTGGTCTCCCTCTGCGATTTCTTCCCTCCACGCTGCCCTCCAATACTGAATTGATGATCCATTGTTGCCTCACAATGTGTCCTACCAAGCGATCCCTTCTTCTAGTCAAGTTGTGCCACAAATTTCTCTTCTCCCCAATTCTATACAATACCTCCTCATTAGTTATGTGATCTACCCATCTACTCTTCAGCATTCTTCTGTAGCACCACATTTCGAATGCTTCTATTCTCTTCTTGTCTAAACTATTTATCGTCCACGTTTCACTTCCATACACTCCATACAAATACTCTCAGAAACGACTTGCTGACACTTAAATCTATACTCGATGTTAAAAAATTTCTCTTCTTCAGAAACGCTTTCCTTGCCATCGCCAGTCTACATTTTATATCCTTTTTACTTCGACCACCATCAGTTATTTTGCTCCCCAAATAGCAAAATTCATTTACTACTTTAAGCGTCTCATTTCCTAATCTAATTCCCTCAGCATCACCCGATTTAATTCGACTACATTCCATTATCCTCGATTTGCTTTTGTGGTATTCATCTTATGTCCTCCTTTCAAGACACTTTCATTTCAATTCAGCTGCTCTTCCAGCTTCTTTGCTGCCTCTGACAGAATTACAATGTCATAGGCGAATCTCAAAGTTTTTATGTCTTCTCCATGGATTTTAATTCCTATTCCGAATTTTTCTTTCCTTTCCTTTACTGCTTGCTCAATATACAGTTTGAATAACATCGGAGAAAGGCTACAACCCTGTCCCACTCCCTTCTCAATCACTGCTTCCCTTTCATGCCCCTCGGCTCTTATGACTGCCATCTGGTTTCTGTACAAATTGTAAATAGCCTTTTGCTCCGTGTATTTTACCCCTGCCACCTTCAGAATTTGTAAGGGAGTATTCCAGTCAACATTGTCAAAAGCTTTCTCTAAGTCTACAAATGCTAGAAACGTAAGTTTGCCTTTCCTTAATCTGTTTTCTAAGATAAGTCGTAGGGTCAGTATTGCCTCACGTGTTCCAACAGTATAAACAGCCTACATCTCTCCCCCTAAAGAAACCCGAAGCTGATCACACAAGGTCCGGTGAAGTCACGATGACCTTCTTCTTCGACTGAAGGTGCCTTTTCTCGTCAATTTCCTCGAGCATGAAACTACAATCAGTTTGAAGCGCTATGAAGACACTTTGAAGAAACCATAAAGCCCTACACCCAGGAATGCTGTCTGCTGCTCTACAACGCCCGACCTCAGTCTCCCAATCGGACGAATGCTGCGCTTCAGCGGTTTTGTTTGGGTAGCACTGCAGTATGTTCCACCGTATGATTTTCACATCTTTGGCGACCTGAAGAAATACGTACGTGGAGGTCGGTTTCAGTCGGACGAAGAAGTGTCGGTGTGGATGCCGCTGTGGATCCGTGAACGGCCGATCACGTTCAACGAAACAGGGACTGATCGCCTCGTCTCCCAGTGGGATAACTGTCTTAATGCGTGCGGTGAATGAAACCGTTCCATGGTCCGGTGTTGTGAGTGTTCGGATTTCATTTCAATGCCCACCATACAAAAACTTTGTAGCTTCACATACCATCCCATACTTCTGCGAGCGAGACAGCTCCCATTGCTGTACATTGGAGGATACCGACCTACCACCTCTTCGCGGCAAACACGGCACAAATGCAATGCTAACAGCGAACTGTGTATATATACGACATGTAGCTTACAATTCTGTATAAAATAAATGACGAGTGGAAGAAATTTCATAAAAAACACTACATCTGTGATCGGAGGATAGTAGTACATATTACATGGGCTGCAACAGCAAAGGAGATAGATGAAGAAGCCGTAAAAAGTGGTCTTACGGTGTTAAGCTGCTGGAATTCTGTATAACATACGGGAACAGCAAACCTTTTGGACGTCTGTGCAGATGACACTGCCTTCGATGGGGATGTTAAAATAACACTCATGTCCAAAACTTAAGGGCGAAAGTAGCTGATCAATGAGACGAGCCGAAATGACAATTTTATTCAAAGTAGATAATTACACAGTGATCTATGATAGTCCCCTGGACATTACAAAAGGTAGATCATAGATTTCTATACATGTAACGCCTCCAACTGGACTTACAAATTTCTCTACAAAATTAAGGTTTATCAATATTTCATTCGACAATGAAAATTATTATTTTTATCCTTTTCTCCAGACGTGAATTTTTATTCTACGAACATCAAAGGAAGGCTGTGTGATGTAGTATCAGTGAATATAACATCTTTGATGGACGATAGAAAGCTAGTACCGATTATTGTTCCCTCCCCTTCGTCGTCTTGAGAAAGCATGTAAACATCTACTTTAATCCGCTAGAATAATTTCATTAGTTAAATAATAATTAATTCAGATAATGGAGTGTTTTATTTCATGGAGTTTGACGCTGTATCGTATTGATAAATGTTAACAAGAATCTTATTCTAACTCATCAAAATTTGGTAGCATTACGTTGATTAGAGCATTCAATTAGATCCAACACCCACAGGTCGAATCTTCTTAAAGTACAAATCTTGTTCTAATAGTAAATTTACCTATCATGCAGTAGATATCAATGAGATCTTTTCTAAGGCGTTGTTCATTCAGCGCGCTAGTTTAAATTTCACGCGCGTAGTAAACTACTGACGTGTTGCTAACGTTGTATTTTATGCCTGGCCAAGAATAACTGGACAAAAATTACACGAAGTTTTCAGTGTAACTTTCAATGAAAATAACCCGTTAAGGAATCATTTCAAATTTTAGCACTTCTATGTCTAACTGAAGCCTAATTAGTTACTTTGAAATTATATAACGTGACTGCTAACTATAACATTTCCTCCTTCCCCTAGCTTAAATAGAAATTAAAACATTAATAGAAAAAAATTTGTTTCCTTATTTTCCTACTTAAGGAAACGTTATATACGAAAGCGATGGATGTTCTCCTGTGCTGACCACAAAGTTGGTAAGGAGTTCTTTTTGTAGGGCGTTAAATTCATCCACCAGCGAGACTAACAACTGGTGGATGGTGCAGTACTAACACATCCCACACACGCCCGATGAGAGTGAAGTCGAGGGAAAGGACAGGCAGTCCGTAGAAGGAACACACTGTAACGATAACTCAGACCTGTGAATGTTACTTGTTCTACGGGCGGGAAGGCGTGCCGGTCCCCGGCACGAATCCGCCCGGCGGATTAGAGTCGAGATCCGGCGTGCCGGCCAGTCTGTGGATAGTTTTTAAAGAGGTTTTCCATCTGCCTTGGCGAACGCGGGTTGGTTCCCCTTATTCCGCCTCATTTACACTATGTCGGCTATTGCTGCGTCTACACTTTCTCCACGTACGCGTAAACCATTGGGGTTACACTCGTCTGGTGTGAGACGTTCCCGGAGGGGTCCACTGGGGGCCGAAATGCATAATAACCCTAGATTCGGTGTGGGACGGCGGTGGGGTGGGTGGACTACTGTAGTATGTTGTGGGGGCTATGTAACACTGAGGGCTACGTCGGGGATGAAGCCTTCTCCGTCGTTTCTAGGTTCCCATTGCCATACAATACAATACAATACGTGTTCAAAGATTGAATATGGCCGCTGTTTCTTGATGAGGGTCTCTTCTCACCTGTTACACAATGTAGCGGTCACAACGCTGAGAGCAGTAACATACTCCTGTGGTACATTCGCCATTTTTCGTCGTTATTCCAGGTTCCCGATGATTCCTCCACCTGTGAAGTCAATCAGGATGCTGTCTCCGAACCATTTTCTAACGAACGCTAGCACAGTGCATCGCAAGTCCTCCCTGATTGACAGACGTTGTCTTTTCCCGTTCCTTAAACTGCCACGTGTTGTGCTGCCAGGTACATTTGGCCCTGTAGTCACGCTGACGTCAACTTTCTGTGGACGACTGGGAGACTCCTGGTTAAACACCTCCACACTTGCATTAATTGATACACTGAGATAAAAAACCGGACTTACCATCATCTTGGGATATATGAGTTTCGCATATGTTGGTTGTAAATGGGACTTGCTGAGTGACTTTTTCTTCGTATCTAAACAAGCGTTGAAACTTCGTTTCGTACAGAAGGAGGTCTTGTCACAGAGACAAGTCCCTATGTTGCACGAAAGAAGTAGAGGCGTTATGGCAGCACAATTGCGAGATACAGGAAAAGGCTGAGAGATTTAAAAATGACTTCGATGATGGAAGCGTCAATCGCATCCAGAGACGATTTACGTGAATTTACAAGGAGGAAACGACGCCCTGCATTGTGGAAGAGAAATATAATAAAACAAAAGATCATGGGCTGGAAACATACCAGATGCAAAGAAATATACTTCCTAAAGGGAAGACAGGTGCAAATTGCAGATAAATAGTCATGTCGTGTTCATTGTTTGTACCCTCTGTACATACTGCACTAACAGCAAAAAAATTGCAACACCAAAAAAAGATTTATGTAGAGTATGAAATTTCGGAAATACATTTGTCTAGGTAACATATCTAAGCGATTAAGATTGCATGATCACAGATTAATGTGAGCATGGGATTAGCCATTGAAAACATGATGTTGGTACATTAATAAACGGTATGACAACCAGAATATTGAATGCTGAGTCTGCAAGTGAAGATCAAACGGATCGCTGTGTTAAAAAAAGTCTTTGGATACCAGTGATTGTATGCCGGCCCCTATTTCTATTGTATAAGAGGTCGGATCCTTCCTACAAGTAGGTCAGGGGCCCTGAAGATTGCGTAGTGTAGGGCTGAAACTGCTAGCAAAAGTAAATTAAACTGAATTACAGTGCCAAGTACCAAGAATCAAAACAAATGTTTAAGACAAAATGTACGTAGTTTTTTTATGTAGAATCTGATTCTCCAATAAAAAATGGGGTTCCCATTACAAATTTACAGTTGCCTCCCACCCCACCCCCAGGGGGGGTGGGGGGCTAGGGTGGTGTGCTAATTTTAGCACCAGCAGATGTCCCCCTCGAAAACAATAAACTTTGGATTCTACACATTTTTTCGTGTGAAGCTTAATTTTAGAGTTATTCTAGTTTGTCAAATTAAAATGTACACTCTGTATAGTTGCAAAATGTCATAAACTGCCATGAGCTGCTGGACAACTTCTTTGTCTACAGTGCACAACTACTTTCTTTCATGTGACCACCACCAGATTCTTAGAAGCATTCACAGCATCACGTCAAGCGCAATATAAAATAATTATCGTCAGATAACAAAACCATGAGTTACACACAGTATTTTCTCGTAATCCATACATATTATAAAAATGGAAATGTGTGTGTGTGTGTGTGTGTGTGTGTGTGTGTGTGTGTGTGTGTGTGTGTGTGTATCCTTCACATCTCCTCCTAAGCCACTGGACCGATTTCAACAAACCTCGGTACACGCATCTCTTGCTGACGTCATAAACAATGACACATGAAAAACTGCCACATCACGCATAACGTTTAAAATTATTACTTCTGCGCTACACCCACCATTCGCAGTATTCGCAGTAAAGTTTGCATACAGTATTCACATATGCCACTACATGCACGAACAAAATTATATCACGGTATCAAAAATAATTCATGAGATTATATTTCATGAACACAGAGGCTTGAAAAGCTGACACATTGTGTATGATGTTTAAATTTGTTACTTCTTTGCTACTGACTCTATTCTGAGCACATTTTGCAGGCAGTATCCACATATGCCGATGAGTACAGCTGCACAAATATACCACTGTACGACTCTTAGTTCAAGAGATACGACATCATACACACTGACGTGCGTTAAAATATGCCGCACCATGCATGAAGTTTTAATACATTTATTATTTGCTACTAAGACATTGAATTGAGTGAAGCGAAGGAAGTCCCAGACAACTGGAAGCTCTTTTGAGTGCTTCTAACACCTGTGAGACTGTATTCTGATGTATCTTCTTACCACATTTGTGCAAGAACGCTCTGTGAGTGGTTTAGGAATTTGGTGTTGAACCTATGGAAGATACCATCTCACACAGGCAGAGTTCAGAAGAGTGCAGCAGTATGGACAGTGATGTAATCAGACAATGATCTCAATGTCAGTTCCACTACACTCCCTGTAAAGGAAACAATATCGCTAACAGATATTAGTGTACGGGTTCAGGCGTAATTATATGTTAACAAAAATGAATATCTTAGATTTTCGTCATTAAGGATTATTTTTACTCTAAGTATGACTTCATGGCATAGCAATGTTAGCAAAATCACGTACATGATGGTAAAATATTAATACTTGTGTTTACAACTGTGGAGCCAGATTCCTAACTGTTATAAGGTTCTTTAATGGTAATATGGGTGATGCGCACGATTGGGGATCGATAAAAATACAAACAATTTAAATACAGTTCGGACGAGAGATATCAATTACGTTAAAATGCACCATGAAAATACCCCAAATCGAAACGGGGTCGGTAAAGAGCAATCAAAAAGAAGTACAGAATTAAAGCAATTCATAACTCTACAGCGGCTTATCAATTCTTTTCGTTGGATCGGACATCTCGCATTTCTGTTTCAATTAAGCCTGCCAATTAGGTGTTCTCAGTGTCAATTGAATATCACTTGCTAGCGTAGCGCAAATGCGCGTGATTACCTTGCGTTGTCAGCGGCAGCGCTGGCTTTTGGCACGATCTGTGAATCTGAGAATCATTTCTAAATCTCTCTCGTCTGTTTAACACCAATCTGACACTTTTCCTACATTTTCAGTGAAGCCGAGACTCCTATTTATTCCCTAGCTAAGTTAATTGGCATAGTACACACTATTTGGCTAGAATAGCGCGTACGTCGTTGCCCTCAAATTGCTCGGAAGCATTAACTGTCAGTGCTCGGTGCGATTCTCCGTACTAGGAGACTTTACTGTTTAACTCCTTACGAATTAAGACGATCCTGTGAACAAGTGCTTACATAATGACTCTCGTAATCGTCTCAGCCTGGCGCGAGTCGCCTTGCGCAGAAACCTGGAGATTTTTTGCAAGAGATGAGCCAATTACTCTGTCTGCAATTTGCCTATATCAAAGCTGATAGCCAGACATTTTCTTTCTGGGCAGTCAGGGCATTCGTACTTGTTATATCTCCAGCCACTAGAGCTTTTGTGGCCTATCACAGGCGTCGTTTCTTTCGTAGGGCAGAGTTTAACTTCTGCTGTGTAATACTGAAATAAACAGGTTTTCGTTTCATCTGAGTTCTTAACACAGGTGGCTACTGCGAGTCACCAATGATTTGAATTGGGTTTGTCCGGATTTTTATTGGCTATCTATTACCGTGTTCCTGTAAAAAGGCTTTCTGAAGGGTCATCATTAAAAGCAGGTACAAGGACAGCTTTTGCTGGCGGTCTATGCAGTGGCTGTGGCATCTCATTGTCTCCGCTAGGTATCCTGTGGCGAGATTTCCAGCCTCGTGGGTCGGAGTGCCGTTGTAAAATTTTCATTTCCTTCAGAACTGTGTCTCGTAGCTCTGCTCGGGGAAATTATTTGCGTATAATTACTAGAGTGAGTGTTAGTGGTTTATATTCACGAAATGTCGGTTTGCTTATATTTTCGCTTCGCCTATCAATAAAATTCATAAATTTTCACATAACTATGTCAAGTGACATAGCGAGTTAACTGTAACTGTTTCATGAAGTCGATGTAAGATGTGTTATTTGTTTGACACCTTACAAGCTTTCAACAATGAAGCGCAAAAGGCTGTGGCGAGTGGCAATGCAAAACAGGAAAGACCTAAAATAACAGGCAAAAACATGAGATGGCTCTGAAGGATCCATCTCAATAGCCTAATGGCTGAGCTGTACCTGCTTGGGACAGTGATCCGAAGTTCTTAACGTCGATGGCATGTATATTTCTTTTCTGAGCTTGAGTAGCTTTTTGGGAAGCGACACAACCTCACTGTTTAATTGAGCATCTCCACTCACGACTGGAACTCAACACGTTGATGATGACTACCTCTCCAGCAGTAAACAATTGCTCCTTGCAAACATTATTAAGTGTGCTAGTTGAAAATGCTTCGTCAATCGAGAGCACTGATCTCCTACAGTCTGACTGCTTGTGATGTCCCGTCCGAGAATAACATTATAACTACGTTCGTACAACGACAAATTCTAAGGTCTGTGTCCCCTTATTGAAGCATGATTCTGTCGGATGGACGCATTTCCCATGTGCGAATTCTGACACAATCACTTTCGTTGCACGGAACGTAGTCTTCGTCAACTGGCGACGATAAGCAGTAGTCCTTACAGAGAAAGAATCCCTAGTCGAATAGCGCCCGGACAGTTGCCATCAATGAACACGTCACTGAGATTTTCGGACATTTTGATGACTGTCGTCCACGGAGAATTTTCATCTGTAATAGTGTCATTGTTTTACTAAATTTGGTGACTGTACGAGAGGTTTTATAGAGCGGCAGGGAACAGCTATGCTATGTTAGGGAGAGACCGATATACGGTGCTGGGCTTTGTCGCACATGTCTACTATAATCGTCTGCAGTTCACAGGTGTGAAGAGAACTGTTGTGATGGTTGACAGCTGGCAGCATAGTAGACATCGAAAAGTTGTCTTCTTTCTATACAGCGACGTACAATATGTCCAGAGTGTCCACAATGGAAATATACCGCCGTATGGTCTGTTCCTCTGCGGGATGTTGACGCTACGCTAACCACTGCACCACAATGCATGTACCACAGCTCAGTACAATTTTTTTAAACTAATTCTAATTATCTATATTGAAATAATCTTGAGCTTCCATGATTAAAGCGGCCATACGGTACAAAGAATTTGACATCCGCACCAAACGATCAAAGACCTGAGGACAATTCAGTGAATTAAATACTGTTATCTGAAATTTATCTGAAATGCTTAACAGCACTGTAACCATATTGGATTACCAAAGCTGCATAATCCAGTAGCAGGCCACAGCCAAACGTTTGCTCTCAGGTTGTATTTCAGAAATTTTATCTACGTCAGCTGTTAGGTACCCCTCTGCTGGACATGGAGAGTATTCATTTTGATCAAACGCTAACCCGACGCTACAATAAACGACACAGGCATTTTCACGCCGTTTGCAACATCAAACGAAAGCCTGTCCATTTCAGTTCCTATTGAGAGCCCTAATCTATGTGCCTATTTATGTTCCAGAATTTGTCGCTTTTCTAACATTAGCACGTAAGGTTTAGAAAATGTAGTTTGATAAATTAGTATCTTTCAAGATTTTTGACAGTTTTCTTTTCAGACCTGTTGTTAATTTAATAATTCACAGCTTTCTATTTAATGAAATGTGCCACAACCGCTCTATCTAACGATAAACCTGTGACAATAAGCAAATAACCATCGGTGCCCAATACTTTATACTTTTTTGCTGTTGGTGGCTACACAAATTCTTGTCGGTTGTATAGAAATTGCCAATAGCTATCAGAGTGACACAGTAAAGAGTTCTTATGTCTGGGAACAGATTATGTTTTATCCACACGAAGATTCATTTGTCTATAATGTTTACACATCCGAATGTCAATCCTATATTTATGATCATTAGCGCTTGCCGTAAGGCATGCATTAGTGAGAGACTCATAAGTACAGAATAGTTCAGATCATCACTAACAATGTATTTTTGTCGTGCGGGAAGGGTTGGGAAACAAACGACAACACAAGAGAATCGTTTCTTTTTACGGTTCCCAACCTCAGTCGGTAAAAACGGAATCCTTATAGGGTCACTTTGTTTTCCCTCTGTCTGCTTATCCGACTGTTAAAAATCTTTTTCTCAGGAACTGATAAAAGTATCAAGTTTAGTCACATACTAACATCTACGGTTCTTTGGTGGTATTTTAAACATTAGCTTCTAAGTCAATGCAATCCAATCAATGTTACATATTATGATAAGCGAAATCTATTTAATTAAAAACTACACTGTATTTCTCGTTGACTTAGAATCATGAAATTTGGCAATAAACAATACAGTACAAATAGAAAAAAAAATCAGAAGCTTGATAATTTGCAATTGTATCACACCAAAATATATTTCTTTTGTCTTTTGTTATCTGAAGTCAAACTTGAAATTAAATCATTCTGGGAAGTCTTTGAATCCCTGGGACTGATATTTTGCCAGTATCAACATCAATAACAGCCTAAAATCGTCGATATTCTCTGTTCCTGGAGTGAACGAACTTTCTATTCAGTATAAATAAGTTTTTCGCGGAACTCTCAGTGTGCTTTTATCCCCACATTTATGAGTTGCGGGCATGTCTGGGATACGGTACGCAACAGGTCTGACCAGTCGGCAAATTCGCCGTTGTTTATGTTTTTCTTCATTGAAAGCCTTGTGTGAGTTACTCCACTTACCAGTTACTCCACTTGCCAGTTACATCTTTTACGACATCATACGGATTTTTGCCATAATGGACATAGTTGTGTAGTCGTTTCTGTTATGTTATCATGCATTTATTCAAGTAGAGCAAATATTTTAAAACATATTGTAAATTTATTTGGAAATGCGTTCAAAAATATTTGAACACTATGATGATAAATGTATCACGCACATAACTGTATGATTTTCATCTCGTGGAAAAAAAGTGTATGCACTATTTTATAAAGCGGCTTGTAACAATTCCAAGGAAATACCTTACTCTTGTCTTCTTCGATACTGTAGGAAGTAAAGGGTTCGAGTATCAACAAATGCTTTTCTGCCGAAGCAAGAAAGACGTAGCAAGAAAACTAGCTCATACAAAGGGCACTTTCTTGGCTAGGAGACGTCTACTAGTATCAAACACGGACCTTAATTCGTGGAAGAAATTTCTGAGATTGTACGTTTAGAGCACGTAGTTGTATGACAGTGACTAACGGACTGTGGGAGAACCGCCAAAAAAGAAAATTTAAGCTTTTGAGATTTCGTGCTATAGAAGGATGTTGAGAAGATCTGACAAGAAATGAGGTTTTCCGCAGAACTGACGAAGAAAAAATGCATATAAAAATATAAAACACTGACAAGTAGCAGGTACGAGATGATAGGACATTCGTTGGGACATCGGGGAATAACTTCCATGGGACTATAAGGAAGTGTTGCAAGTAAAAACTGTAGTGGAAGACAGAGATTAGAGTACATCCAACAAATAACACTATAGATGTAGTTTGCAGGTGCTACTCTGAGATGAAGAAGTTGCCACGAGAGAGGAATTAGTGGCGTGTTTCATTAGACAAGTTAGAAGATTTATCATTAGAAAAAAGAAATAAAAAAACTTATTTAAAATTGAGGATCACGTTGATAAAACTTTTGCATTAAGACAGGATATGAGACACGTATAAACTGAAATCCGTCTATTAACATGATGTCGAAAGTCAGTTCATTCCAATGAACTTCCTCTCATCTCCATTTCCTCATCGCTCTTCAAAAAATGGTTCAAATGGCTCTGAGCACTATGGGACTTAACATCTGAGGTCATCAGTCCCCAAGAACTGAGAACTACTTAAACCTAACTAACCTAAGGACAGCACACACATCCATGCCCGAGGCAGGATTCGAACCTGCGACCGTAGCGGTCACGCGGTTCCGGACTGACGCGCCTAGAACCGCTCGGCCACCACGGCCGGCCTCATCGCTCTATAGCAAATAACCGGCAAATGAAACTTATAATCAAGTGGTGGAGTGTTGCATATGTAATTTACGATTTTGGCTTTCGAAACTTTCTTCGAGCATATTCTCCACGAGCTTCCCATGCTACGTCGACGACACATGGAACTAAATATGTTTCCGTGCGTCTATTGCAGCACAACTGATCATAATGACTTCATGATCTCTAAATTGCTTAACGTGATGTTTTACGGTTACTAAACAATTTGATTTCGGAGCTGCTGTATATATCACAAACCGTCATATTCATATGGACGTAGCGACCACCGATTAACAACCACTACACAGATAGTATTACGTCATTTAGTTAAATACCAGTGGTGCAAAATTATTTTACGTAATTAACAGTTCAGTGTAATATTGACACGTAGTCACTGTATACGATGTGTTCCATATTATTTGAATAGCAGCGGGCTCTTGATGAGAGCTGCACACCTCCATTTATTTGACATTTGTGATAAACGTGGTTCATATTAAAGCATAACAAAGAGAGCTGCTTAAATTTCAGGCAATCCATTTGTATAACGGTTATACGAACCACGAAGAGAGCAATACATTAAATGTTCCTTCTGGCATGAACACACGGTTAATTGTAGTGCTGCAGTATCATTAAACAGAATACTTAATGCAGATACGGTAGACTACAAGCGAGCAGTTGTTCTTATTGTATTCTTTTCTGCTGATTGTTTGCATTTGAATAGCTGAATAGTGGAACCAAACATATAGCCCATAACTACTGACGCAGTAAGGCAAATCCAAATAATGAACGTGACAAAAAATAAGTCTTATAAATCACTTTAGGTAATTCAAAATGTAGATGTCAGGCACTGTATCCACAGTCCGCAAGTACTGTCGAAGTTAGGTACCGTCACTATGATGTGAGAATTATAATTACTTGTATTTGTGTGGCAGCGCTAGCAGTCATAGTGTTCCCACACAGGCTGTGTCGTACAGTCACACAAGCAACAAGATACAGCATCACTTCAATGATGACGACGACAACAGCTGATACATTAAGGCGACACATCTTCGATTCCGTCCCCTCCTCCTCACCACAACAGGCAGTGAATCAACGTATCAATGCATATAGTTTGGATACTATAATTTTATACTTTTACTTTAATTAATAAATCTTCATGGTCAGATAATATATGTTCTGAATGGAAGAAGGCCTGATGATACGTAAAATATTCCAGAAGGGCATTGTAGTGCATTAACCAAAACGTACTACTGCAATCGTAAGTGAACTGTATCAACGTGGGCCAAATTCTTTGGTAATCTCGGAACGGGTTTGGTGGTATTGACAATGCTGGTTTTCTTACTCAAACGCGAATGAATTCCATTATATTAGTGAGACATTTGAGTTAGGTGGAAGCAGTCAGAATGTGGATAGTGAAGTAGAAGAATAATGAAGACGATATGTTGAAGGGAAATTTGTTAACTTCGAGTATAGATTTAAGTGTCAGGAAATCGTTTCTGACAGTATTTGTACGGAGTGTAGCCATGTATGAAAGTGAAACGTGGACGATAAATACTTTGGACAAGAAGAGAATAGAAGCTTTCGAAATGTGGTGCTTCAGAAGAGTGCTGAAGATTAGATGGGTAGATCACATAACTAATGAGGAGGAATTGAATAGAATTGGGGAGAAGAGAAATTTGTGGCACAACTTGACTAGAAGAAGGTATCGTTTGGCAGGACTTATTCTGATGCATCAAGGGATCACCAATTTAGTACTGGACGGCAGCATGTAGGGTAAAAACCGTAGAGGGAGACCAAGAGGTGAATACACTAAACAGATTCAGAAGGAAGTAGGTTGCAGTAGGTACTTGGAGGTGAAGAAGCTTGCGCAGGATAGAGTAGGATGGAGAGCTGCATCAAACCAGTCTCTGGACTGAAGACCACAACAACAACAATGTAAAGCTGGGAGAAACGTAGTGAGAAAAAGAATGTTAAATACTACTACTGGTGAAGAAATTTACGATATGATGCTACTAAAGAAGTAGTATTCTGACTAAGGAGGGTTCCAGTGATTAAGGTAAGAACGACGTGTGAATAACAAGAAACGGCGTAGTGAAGTACAGGGTGAAGCAGAAGAAAGTGGCCCTCAGAACATGTCCCGGTGGAGTATCCGTCAGCACGATCGACGTGATACGACGTTCTCTTGCGACAGGCGTCGGGTTGATTTGGTAGAACTCTGAAGCATTTTCTGGTGAACCGCAGATACATTTTGTGGTTTCCAGGCATGTGTTCCGAATGTTTTTTTACTTGTTCAAAACAGATCCTGTCTGACGCCGATTTCGGACTAAGCGTTGTATGGCACATTTTGTTGGCTCTTTGACAATACTGAACTTCTCAGCAAACAACTTACCACCTGCTTTCCACGACTTTGTGGTCACGTAACTCTCCGCATCGAATCCAGACGTCCCGACAGCTTTAATTTTTCACACCTTGTACAATATTTCAACAAAATGTTCGTAGTCTTCGTTTTGAACGACCAAGAATGACTCATATAGAGAGGATACTGCTGTAACAACGGTGAAAAGCGCAGGGGTGTGGACTGAAGCTCGTAAGGGTGAAATGACTGTCAAATATACAATGATTATTTTACTCATTACGAAATCCTGAATATAGACAACTTCAGTACATTATCTGAATCGAAATTAATAATAATAATAATAATAATAATAATAATAATGAAACTAATTTTATTTTGAAATAAGAAGTAGACAATCACAGCTCCGAGTCTTACACTTACATTGGCTATACATTCCAAGCACTGCTTAACACATCTGAAGGATCAATTTGGGGAACCCCGTAAGTCTCCCATTGCATCGTCGAAGCTTTAAATTTGGCTCAAATGTGCCTAAAACATTTCTCTGTAATGGTGCAAAAGCGTGGAGTTCTGCGACGTAACTCACAGACTCGGCGACGCTTCAAACAGCAAGGTGACGAGACATGCGAAAAGAACGACAGAGCTCAGAAGTCCATGTGGCATGCAAGTTGGTTAATTATGTCACATTGCCACCGAATTTCACCGCAATATGTCCCAACGCCACCGAGAACGCTTCACACCCTCTCTTACCAACATTTCCCTAATCCGTATGACTCCCGTGCGATGTAGCTTTTTCGTATGGGTGGCCGAGGGAAACATTTCAGTCCCCACGCCGCTCAGAAACGACCGAAAAGGCCTAAGAGCGCAATGTACACTTAAGAGCCAAATAAACTGGTACACACCTGCATGTTATCGTTTGGAGCTCCTGCGTGCACGCAGAAGTGCCGCATCGCGACGTGACATGGACTCGACTAATGTCTGAAGTAGTGATCGAGGGAACTGACATCATCAAACCTGCAGGGCTGTCCATGAATCCGTAAGAGCACGAGAGGGTGCAGATCTCTTCTCCGCAGTACGTATAAAACTTGTTCCATAATTTTCTAGTTTAGTAGTGACATCAATCTTATACCTTCAGCATTCTGTACAAAAATTGTTAACTATCTGAAAATATCTACAGCAGTCCCATACCTTCCGCCATCGTTCAATTTGACGTCCACCTCTCTTCACTCCTAGTGCCGTTGCCTTACTGTTCCTTCCAGCGGTTTAGCGTCACTGCCTCACCTTACAATGGAAGAAACAGCATTCTATGGTAGTAAAGTAGGAAAACTGTTGGGCCTCCCCACTATTTACTCGAGGAGAATTTTAGATTAGTTCACATGGCAAGACAATAAATTGAAAACGCACAAGTGCGGACAGCATGAGCACTGGATTGATGCTAAGGTCAGAGGATTGTTTCTTGGGACACAGCATACGTATAGCTGGGTCGCGCAAGATGCCACCTTGCAGTCGGACGGCGGAACACACGCACTTCGCCGCTGACTTACAAATATGACATGATGGACTATCTAGTCGAATAATGTCTGTCACAGGAGAGATCTCACGCGCACGTAAAAGGCTAAGCTGCATGCTGCTTCAGGTCGTGTATTGAAGTGGGCAAGGCGAATTATTGATACGGGTTCACTTCAACTTACTTAACACAGAGGTCGTTGTTACCAGGGCACCTAGGTTAAGAAGTTGCTTAAACCCTGTTGTCTCTTGTGCCACAATCGTTACATATTACAATTTTATACTGTCGCGCTGTTTAAGGTTACTTCTAAATATTACTGTTACAGGTAATGTTTTACTGATTGGCGTGAAGTATAAATTCGTTCCTTTGTTGTCTAAGATTGCAGAAAATTTGAATGAATAGTGGTTGTTTAGGTTTTGGAAATCATGGTTATAGAGGATCCCGGGAGATCTGTTGTCCCCATCACTTTTGATGTTAACTATATTCGCTACATTAACTTATTTTAAAATGATTGGGTTTGGGTCATGGAAACGGTGTTTGCATTTGAAACATGTGCCACGTGTGACGTGAATGCCGTGGGCAGAGGTAACATGCGATAACAGAGCACTCGTTTACAAACACGTATGAAGTGAGCAAAGCAGTACGTTATGGGTTAAGGGAGTCGAGCGTGTCTGGGGTGGAGCTTCAGTATCGCGGTGTTTTCACACGCGTAAACTGCCGCTCGGGTTGACTTGTGTGTTTGACGAACGGATATCACGTTGTCTCCTGAGAGCTACACGGAACGGACGAAGGTCAGCTGTATCAGATCGCCTCCGATTTGAATCTGGGGCGTCGTTTACACTATCAGGGCTATACGGAGACAGCACAAGCTTCAGCAGAGGATGACTGATTTGTGTCACGCTGTCGTCCCGAGACTATTAGACACTGAGAAGGAGACCATTCGGCAATCGGGATTTTTTATAATTTTCTGTATTTGTGATGTCTTTTCATCCATTCAGAATATTTAGAGTCGTTTACGTATCCAAATTTTTTTAATTACAGTAATACTCAGCAAGTGATCACGCAGCAGTTATTTTCCAAAACGCACATGACCTGGCAGGGTTAATAAAACAGTGTCCTAAGGATAAGATTTTCAAACACCTCTTCTTCAACAACTTCCTCCCTATTTTTAAAAAAAAATTACGAATGCGCCGCTAGTCTCACTTGACTGAGTTGAATAAATCGGAGCAGCAGGTTTTCAAAATCTATTCGTGTCACACAAATGACGCTCGGAAACCGATATTTGATACCGTTAATAAAACAGATTCAGGCTTAACATGTAAACAGGACAGCGAAAAACGTTTTCGGGTTTGGAAATTAGATTTTCGTTTTCTGCAATTTGTGTCGAGTGTAAACATGGTGTTAGACGGGCACTGTGCCGGGCGCTGGTGGCCGAGCGGTTCTAGGCGCTTCACTTTGGAACTGCGCGACCGCTACGGTCGCAGGTTCGAATCCTACCTCGGGCATGGATGTGTGTGATGTTTAAGTAGTTCTAAGTTCTAGGGGACTGATGACCTGAGATATTAAGTCCTATAGTGCTCAGAACCATTTGAACGGGCACTGTGCGACAGTGATCCGCTTGAAAGAAGTCCTGCCTTACTTCCACCTCCCCGTTTCTCAGGCGTAAGCCCGACAGTGTTACCTCCATCGCGAGACCACCACTTTCCTCTGCTGCGTAACACCTATATGGCGCATTACTTAATCGCTGCTCACCAGCTTTCTTTAATTAATAGCTATCAAATACCTTAGTATCCTGAGGTGCCAACAGTCATAGGGACAGCGATATGCACTTATACATATGACGGTAGTATCGCGTCTAGAAGATGTAAAATGACAGTGCATCGGCAGACCTGTCGTTCGTACTCAGGAGATGTATCTGAAATCGATTCCGACGTTTATATGACCGCACGACGGGTATGACCAGATCTTTAATGCAGGTTGGAAGTTGGAGCTAGACGCATGGGACACCCCCTTACGGAAATCGTTGGGGAATTCAATATTTCGAGATACACAGTGTCAAGAGTGTGCCGAGAATACCAGACTTCGGGTATTACGTGTCACCAAGGATAACGCGGTGGTCAACGACCTTCACTAACGACCGAGAGGAGCGGCATCTGCGTAGAACTGTCAATGCTAACAAACAAGCAGGACTGCGTGAAATAATCGCAGAACTCAACTGGTTCGTATGACTAACGTATCCGTTAGGATAATGCGGCGGAATTTGGTGTTAATGCTCTATCGCACCAGAAGACCGACCAGGGACTTTGCTAATAGCATGACATCACCTGCAGTACCTCTCCTGGGCTCGTGACCGAGTCGGTTGGATACTAGACGACTGGAAAACCGTGGCCATGATCAGATGACTGGATCCTCTGGTCTAACTGAACAGTTTATTGACTGAAATTGGTTATATCCGGCAACTTGGAAATCATTTTCAGCCATTCATGTATTTCCCAAGCAAAATGCGTCATGTCGGTAACCACAACAGTTTGTGATTGGTTGGAAGTCCATTCTGAACAATTGGAGCGAATGAATTGATGATGATGATGTTTGGTTTGTGGGGCGCTCAACTGAGCGGTCATCACCGACCGTGCAAATTCCCAATCTGTACACAGTCCAATCTAGCCACTTTCACGAACGATGATGGAATGATGAGGACAACACAAACACCCAGTTCCCGGGCAGTGAAAATACCGAACCCGGCGAATGATTTGACCTCGCAGAGCGCCCGACGTGAATCCCGTCGAAAATTTATGGGACATAATCGAGAGGCCGATTCGTGCACAAAATCCTGCACCGGCAACACTTTCGCAATTATCGGCGGCTATAGAGACAGCATAGCTCATAATCTTTACAGGGGACTTCCAACGACTTTTTTGTCCTCGCCACGTCGAGTTACTGCATTACGTTGGGTAAAAGGAAGTCCGACACAATATTAGCCCTCTGCTGTCCAAATTACTATTTACTGCAGAAAAATATTTATATGCACAAAATGTTAAAAAATAATGTACACTCCTGGAAATGGAAAAAAGAACACATTGACACCGGTGTGTCAGACCCACCATACTTGCTCCGGACACTGCGAGAGGGCTGTAGAAGCAATGATCACACGCACGGCACAGCGGACACACCAGGAACCGCGGTGTTGGCCGTCGAATGGCGCTAGCTGCGCAGCATTTGTGCACCGCCGCCGTCAGTGTCAGCCAGTTTGCCGTGGCATACGGAGCTCCATCGCAGTCTTTAACACTGGTAGCATGCCGCGACAGCGTGGACGTGAACCGTATGTGCAATTGACGGACTTTGAGCGAGGGCGTATAGTGGGCATGCGGGAGTCCGGGTGGACGTACCGCCGAATTGCTCAACACGTGGGGCGTGAGGTCTCCACAGTACATCGATGTTGTCGCCAGTGGTCGGCGGAAGGTGCACGTGCCCGTCGACCTGGGACCGGACCGCAGCGACGCACGGATGCACGCCAAGACCGTAGGATCCTACGCAGTGCCGTAGGGGACCGCATCGCCACTTCCCAACAAATTAGGGACACTGTTGCTCCTGGGGTATCGGCGAGGATCATTCGCAACCGTCTCCATGAAGCTGGGCTACGGTCCCGCACACCGTTAGGCCGTCTTCCGCTCACGCCCCAACATCGTGCAGCCCGCCTCCAGTGGTGTCGCGACAGGCGTGAATGGAGGGACGAATGGAGACGTGTCGTCTTCAGCGATGAGAGTCGCTTCTGCCTTGGTGCCAACGATGGTCGTATGCGTGTTTGGCGCCGTGCAGGTGAGCGCCACAATCAGGACTGCATACGACCGAGGCACACAGGGCCAACACCCGGCATCATGGTGTGGGGAGCGATCTCCTACACTGGCCGTACACCACTGGTGATCGTCGAGGGGACACTGAATAGTGCACGGTACATCCAAACCGTCATCGAACCCATCGTTCTACCATTCCTAGACCGGCAAGGGAACTTGCTCTTCCAACAGGACAATTCACGTCCGCATGTATCCCGTGCCACCCAACGTGCTCTAGAAGGTGTAAGTCAACTACCCTGGCCAGCAAGATCTCCGGATCTGTCCCCCATTGAGCATGTTTGGGACTGGATGAAGCGTCGTCTCACGCGGTCTGCACGTCCAGCACGAACGCTGGTCCAACTGAGGCGCCAGGTGGAAATGGCATGGCAAGCCGTTCCACAGGACTACATCCAGCATCTCTACGATCGTCTTCATGGGAGAATAGCAGCCTGCATTGCTGCGAAAGGTGGATATACACTGTACTAGTGCCGACATTGTGCATGCTCTGTTGCCTGTGTCTATGTGCCTGTGGTTCTGTCAGTGTGATCATGTGATGTATCTGACCCCAGGAATGTGTCAATAAAGTTTCCCCTTCCTGGGACAATGAATTCACGGTGTTCTTATTTCAATTTCCAGGAGTGTAGATTTCCCACCTTACATTCTGTACAGTCTCTTCTGTATAGTAGCCAAGCATTGACTAAAGTCAGATCAAGCAAGTGTAAAACAAGTCTCAAATACCACTTCTGTGACCGGATCTTGATGCGATACAATGCTATCAGCGAGTCCAACACCACCCATGCACTGATTGTAATAGTGAATATTACTGGGGCATTCAACATTTAGTTTTTCTTTCTTTCTACAGTCCCATCTCTCCACTATTGACGTTAGATGAGCACCAGCAAAAGTACTGAGCAAATGAACAGGCTTGTTGTCATATCATTTTACTGCACACAACGTAACGCCATCAGTTCTAGATAAATATTCCTCATACCTCACTCGACCGCTATTTTTCATGTCTTTGTCAGACTTGAACGTACAACCTTTGAGCCGATTAGGTCTCACAGTTCCTAAAGACTGAATAACCATTTCCTCTAGTTCAACTGCTAAACGAGCTCCTGTGAACCAGTTATCAAAATACAGTTTTAGAGCCATATGTCTAGGTATCATAGAAGCCAACCGAAGAACAACGTTTCCACTCACACCGACATCATGCAAGGAAGGGTCATACTTCACATTCCCTGTATATATCTCTAAATTATGTTCAGTTCCATTTGAATCACACAAGACAAATGCTTCCTAACCCCATTTCTAGGTTTGCTTTTCACATAATTCTTCAGGCTATGTGTTCCCTTGAAAGGAATCATCTGTTCATCTACTGACAACTTTTCACTCATGGGGATACTTCGAAAATTTCCAGCCAATGACTCTTATACAATTTGTCAGCTGGATCTACTTTCGTTATCGTTGAAATGGGGTACTAATTTTAGCTGCGCCCACCTATAGCAGCTAGTTATATCAACAACAGCTGGAATCCGAATAGCAGTTTTCAAGTACATACGAGATGATGGAAGTCCATGAATGGACACGTTGTTCAATTTCATTTTTATCAGTGTTTATTGGTTCAGAAATGTCTGTGTGTAGTGCATGTGAGTTGGTTTGAGAAGCAACATTTTCGACATTTTTTTCATCTAACAACTGCCTGAAACAGGTCATATGCTGACGAGGCTCTTCCACTGCACAAGGGAGAGATCTCTTCCATGGTTGAACAGGACAAATAATGCGATAGGTAGTACGACTCCAGTCCTTATTGACTTGAACTTCATCACTAACGTTCTCGTTATCACTTTCGTTATGCACAAGTACACCATTATCACTGTCCTCTGCACTGTCATTATCACTATCGGCTATAACTATATTACTGTGACGATTTTCTGCTATCTCAGTATCGTCCTCACTATCTGAAGCTAAGACAGATTCTTCTGTTTCATACCCAGCAATAGGATTAACTTCATATTCTTCACCTTTTTTTCGTTTTCCATAAAAATTTCTTGAATCCATGACTGTGTAACGAAGTAGGGTTTTGATTCCATTATTGCCTAACGTTACTTCAGAGAAACGGACCTAAATTCCATCATAAACAGGCAATATTTATACTTATATGAATTCCAGTGTTTTAATAATGAAGAACGATACTTATATTTATTAATAAGTATTTTTGTTTCTTGAAAATTGAAAACAGAATCACCGTAAATAATAACTAAACTAGCACCAGTACAGAAAGCCGATAAATGAGTGCAGCCTTCATTCAATGCTACCTACCAGAGATAATATTATATTGGTGTCTGTGCAAAGAACCTAAATATCAAGCAGCTATATTGTAGCACTCATGTCACACTAGTTAATAAAGGAATAACGCTCTTAATGGGAAATATAGTAATGAAATTTGACGTGACTTCGGGCAGTAGAGGGTTAGGAGTATTCCCCGACTTTTGTTGCCTCAGTGTAAAATAGTCATGAATGATTTCAGTGTTTACCAAACTGGTTTAATTCAATGAGTTTTGTATTTTTTGAAGGCTGTGTAACGTTTAATGTGGTTGTCAAACTAGTTTTATTTGTTGGTGCCTTGTATTTTATTAGAAGAGTATTTAATTTTGCTCACACATGCATCTTACAGGAAAGATTAACCATTATTAATGCCTTATATATCAAATCCACTGGCAAACTGTATACTTTGGGTGGTTTCATGGCATTCATCAAATCATCTTGTAATGAAAACTCATCGTACATCTCGGTAGAGGTATGTATAAGGTAAGCTGAGTCTGTTTAATCCGAATCTGCGTAATAACTGTCTTGTGATTTGTTTCTTTGTCTTTTCCACCCTTGAGTGATTCCTTCTCCATATTTGGTCGGCTATTGCCTCTGCTTAAGTGTAAATCCCGAAAATTAAACCTTTACCTTGGTTTGATGTACTATTTTTCAATCATACATGGTAACGATAAGGAAATCTTTATAATTGAATTTCTTTGTGTTTTAATGCCAATGGTTTCCTTTAAATCCGGCTTAAGTAAATCTAAGCATCTACAGACGGCCTCTAATATAAGTTCAGCATGGTGTTTTGGTCGCCTTTTGCGCCGTACAGCTCCTTAAGGCCCGTAACATGCCTGACCGTGGAGGTGTGTTTAGACGTAAGATTATGATTTCTCGAAAGACTTATTAATGAATACCAACTACAAATTTGTTTGCATTACCACCGGCTATTAATTCAGCTATTCTGTACTGCCTTAAATGTTATTTAAGTTCCATGTAGCAGAATTCCGTTCACTTACGTTTACCCAGTATTGCTGTAACTGCTCTTATGGGTGAGTCACCGTTTTATTTAGTGAAGTTAGTATGCAAAACGCAAATACTTCGAATGAATTTAGCTTTGCTGTGGTAGGCATTTGTTATTGGGCCTGAAGCCGTTTGTGCAGATTCTAAGTGTTAATGTTTACTTGATCAGTTGATGTTCTTGTAATTATTTGTTAACGAGCAACGCCATATGGCAATTAACTTTTTATTTTTTTTACTGCAGCTACTTTGTACGTAACTGATTCCGATTATTTCACTTTGGACCACCAACGTTGGGTGATCCTTGCTGCTTCTTTCTTTTTAAAATTATCAACTTGTTCCCGTGCATTTCAAGTATTGTATTTAGTAATGTGGTGAGCCTTGACTTCAACCACCTTATTCACTAGTCGTCAGTGATCCCAGTATTAAACTGTGTACTTTATAATTGTAAAGAGTTTGTTTTTAACAATGAACTGCTGTTTGGGTATATTTTGTTTTGTGGTATAAGTAATTTACTAATCCCCAACCATCTCCTTACTGCTTCAACAAGTATATTTGCTCTTAACACGAAATTTTAAACTTGTCCTTGCACGGCAGTGGTGATGTTCTTTGACAGACGTTATAATAATAGGCCATGCCAGAAACGCTGTAATAAAAATGGTTTGACAGCAATGGGCTCTCGTTATTATCGATATAAGGCCGTGGTAAGAATGTGGTCGGTTAATTTATCCACGAGTGGCTTCCTCGACAATATAATTTTTGGGCAGGATGCGCCTGCGCCTTATTTCAATCTTCCTGTCCAAGGCAGCTAGGATTCACTTTTCACTCTCGAAGGATCAAGAATGATTTCAGATCTATTTCACTACGATATTTACCTCTAGATACACAACACATTGCGATAGCCGCATTAGGAGCAACTGTATTGACCCTTACATAATTTTCAACAGAAACGAGGAGAAACAGAGGAAAAGAAATCATGTAGTATAATCTTTAACTGAAATTATGCAAGCAAGGTAGGTAACACGTGTCTAATTTATTAAAAGTGAACTGTCTGCATTTACGTGATAGTGTTGCGTTTCGTGAGAAGCGTGCCTGGCACGCTGCGCTTCTGTGGTATGGTGGCATGTCGTTAATCATAGGGTATGGCGTGTTTGCCACAAGGAATGTACTATGCAAATGCGCACGCACACGTACTGCACGTACTTTGGCATTTTCGTAATAGAATTTGTTGATAAATACCTTATACTCCTGCCCTCTTCTTTAAAGTTATTCCAAAACGAAATTCCTGAGTCGTTTGTTGATAACAGCTACAGATGTTATCAGCATTTCCTTTCATATTTCACCATATCAACCCTCTGGAATAATGTTACAATACTGTAGATTTTAATGTAACTTCCTCTTGGGGTTGGAATACATTCATAACATCAACCAATAGACATTTCATGGCCCAAAATGCTATATTGATTGATGTCAAATTAACATTCCATCCGTTTCAGAGCAAAAGTGCTCCACCTGCGAGCACAATAAAAGTATGTCAATATCAGCCTAAATCATTATCCTCGTGAATTATGATTGCATCTGTAACGGGACTGCGGATGTAAATTGATCGGTGCATTATTGCAAGGTGCCCTAAAATAGAGAAATTTGATTCTGAAACCTATGGCATGTAATTTTAACATAAAACAACACGCCTGAGAGAAAAAAAGGATAAGGAGGAAACTATTTGTACATATATGAGGAATTTTGTCTTTCTTATAGATACGTTCAGCGATTTTCGAGGACGAGGAAAAGCAAGTTCTTACTGCCTGTATTTTGTGGACTAAACAGAGGCAAGGCAACACGAAAACACGTAACTTACGTGGCACACCAGTATGACACCGCTTAGTATGCCTGGAATGATATGTGAGAGCAGAAGACGCGAGTAAAGTTGTTCTGGCATCGTTTTCTGTGTATTTGCGCGATGTTATTCAAGTCTTAGAGAAACAGGATGACACTCTGAACACATTTGGATGAATTATAGATAGATCGTACAAAGATTAGAGGTCAGTCACAAGACCATTAGTTGGACAAGAGGATCAATGTAATTTTTGCAGCTGTCGAAAAGGTAGTAAGAGAGAAGAAACGTTTTATGGTACTGTAAGCAAATTCAACCACATGCTATTACCCATTTATCATGCGATAACTTTCTGACAAAATCCTACCAGCACAGAATCTATCCCAGTTAGATAACTTACGGCAACCTGTCGATCAAATCCTCAGACTGTACTTTGTCAGTTGCAAGAGGACACCTTACGACACTGCCAATATTGTGGACATGAGCAGCTACTGTGGAGCCTGTCTTGTAGTCTGGGGCGGCTTAATGCACTGGTGTGCAAAATTAAAGGCGGAAGTAACTTTAGCATTATGTGTCACTGCCAAGTAACACAGCTCGATGGAACTTGGAACCTACTGTACTAAGAAGAACTGCTGCAGTGTGGTACAGAATGTAACTGAATGAAATATCCAATGAGACAAACAGAAAGTACACTTTTAATCAAAGACAATAATTACACTGTCACCGCGATTTATGATGGTCCCGTGGACATTACAACAGGCGGGAAATGGACCTCAAAAGGTTGTGAGATCACTTTGGACGCCAGTGCACGCACTGCATCGTGCTTCCATGCTGGACTCAAGATTGGTAAGGAGTTGTGACAGGACGTTCCATTTCTCCACCAATGCGGCTGACAACTGATGTATGGTCGCTGGTGCGTGTGGACATATTGCAATACGTCTCCATAATGCATCCCATGCGTTCTCGATGGGATTTAATTCGGGGAAACAGGCCGGAACTTGCATTCGCCGAATATCCTCGCATTGGAAAAACCACTCCACCCGCTCTTTTCGATGCGGTTGCGTATTGTTATCCCCAAAAATAAAGTCAGAGCCGAATGCACTGCTTGAAAAATGTTAAAGAATGCTCTAACGTTGACTGGTGAGTTTACCGTATTAAATGATTTGGAGGTGAGTACGCCCATGCAACATCATGATATCCTACACCGTGATACCTGGACCACCATAACGATCATCTACGACCATGCAGATGTACCCTCATATGGCGAGAGGTGCAAACACTCAATGCACCCAGGAACATTATCCAACAGTATCATTCTGTTGGTCCAGGAGCGATGGCGTGACGAAGCATTATGTTGTCTGGGCGCACTAAACTCTGTATCTTTGAATGCAGTGCACTGACACTCCTTCCCCATATGTTTACAGGGGTGGATTCGGCTCTGACTTCATTTTTATGGCTGTGAATGCCTGACTGCATCGTACAGCGCAGGTGGAGGGGCTCTTGAAACGAGATGATACTTGGCGAATGGACTAATTCGCAGATTCTCTCGACTTAAATTCGAGCACATGTGGGATGAATTGGAGGTGTATTGCAGAATTTCTACATGCACCAACGACCGTCTAACTGTTGTCAACCGCGCTGGTGGAAGAATGAAACTCCCTACCTCAAGAAGTGACTATGTTACTTGGCAGGGACACATCATGGATAAGCTACCTTCTTCCCTAGGTTTTCATCACCAGTGTATTGAGAGGACATACGCCACTGTGTCAGTTTAATGGTGTAAATACACTTAGCTTACAACTCTTCGTTTACAGCAGCCGACCATCTGGGTTAGACTGAAACATGCAGACATTCTATGTCTAGAATAGCCACTTCACTTCCGTAGCTTAAATCAAAATGGGCAGGCATGAGACGCTCTAAGATACTCGTAAATCAGCTCCAACGGCACTAATAGATTCCATTGCTGACTCCCCTCCCAGACGGCACTTGCTCAACAATGGAGAGCTTCAGAATTCCGGTAGGGCACCCTTAGTGCAAACATTTTCCTCATGTCTCATGTTGTTTGATTTGTTTCCAAGATCACTTAACTTGTGGACGAGTAGGAGCAAAAGGGGGATTGTAGGACACTAGCTCACTTTCTGCCTCACCCTCCAGCTGAGCCGAAAGGTGAGCCAGTTATCCACAGTCCCCCTACTATACTCTAAATGTCCAAGTATAACTCACTAAATATTAATTCAAAAGAATGTATTTTTTACAAATGTGCACATAAGAAAAATGAATATTAATGCTTTTTACGAAAGCTACAAGTGAAATAAGCAAAATAAAGTTGACACAGTTTTTATAAAAGGTGCAGGTAAGAAAATAAATGGTGCACATAAGAAATTGAATAAATGAATTAAGGTTCAAGAGAATGTTAAACAAAAATGTTGTAAATCCTTTGAAAATTTCACATAATGAATTACAGATAATGAAATTCAGTACCGTTATTATTAAGTTTTTTTATCCGCTTGTATCTGAATTTCTCCGGTCATCTTGAAAAAATTTTACATTCCTGTCAGTAATCAATTTAGAATATCCATCTGTCAAAAAAAATTTAAAATCATTATTAAGCTCTATACAAGCTTTTTCTCAATATTTAAATTTTAAATATTCACACGCAGTAACATTATATAAAATGTTTACCTCTAGTTCACTTATATCTTTAATCTCTTTCAAGGAACTTATATCACTGAGCTTCTTGATTAGTCTCCATTTATTTAGAAAAAATTTATTTAGATTTTTTATAATTTGTAATGTCCATATGGTAATGTATATATTTTATTTTCGAAAACATAGTTTTTATTATCAGGAGGGCTCAATGCTTTCTTGTTTAGTTCAACTGTGTAAATTTCATATCTTTCACTGCAAATCATATCAATTCTTCTATACTGTTCTCTATTGTTAAACAAACAATCCATGTACTGTTCTTAGCTTATTCTGTTTTTAACATCACATTTCTTAACTCCTTTAGACTTTTTCTCTATTTTATCCCCAACTATATAAGAATACATTTTTTATCTGAAACCACAAAATTCTTCCATTATTTTTCCATTGCATTCATCTTTCATTTTTCCTAAAACTTTCTTGTTTACTTGTTCAGTTGCATAAATATCATCTACAGGATAATCACTTGTATCAAAGTAATAAATCATTGATTTCATGTCTTCATAAAAAGCTTCAGTCTGTATATTGTAGATATAAGTATTAGTACCTTGATAACACAACTCAATATTTTCTCCCTATATTGGTTTCATTGTTCTATAGTGAAAATCATACATTAGTTCTTTAGATAAATCAAGTATACTCATTCTGACATAGATGAACTTATTAAATGTGATTTTTGCATTTTTCATATGAATGGCAACAAGATTTTCATTAAAAATAGTTCTTCTTTTAAAATTTGGATTTGCTATAGGTTTATCACATCTGAAAGTAATTTTGTTTCTATTGTGTTTTATATGTTCTAGATTTTCTTACCAAACAATTGTTTATCAATTTGTAGAAATCTTGTTCAAAATCAGTTTTGGCTTTAGTTCACATTTGTGTTTTCTAGTCTATATATGTCTTCAGTCGATCAGATTGTGAGTTTTAATACCAGAAACAGACACTGTTTGAGGTTTCAATAATGAACTACATAATTATGCTTGTCAAGCAGAGTAGTCATCAACTAGCTTCCCATATTGTTAGGCACAATTTTATTTTCAGGTGCAAGTGGTAAATCTTTATGTGAATCACGTAGTTCTTTTGGATATTGTAAATTATTTCAAAAAGATATCCATTTTTAACAGCATCTGACATTTCACTGATTTTTGTAGAATCGAAAAATCTGATTCTTTCCAGTCAAATCCTCCACATGGTAAATATTAACTCATAGCATAACCATATATACTGTTTGCATCTAAATAACCTAAATAATTCGATTTCTTTTTAATGTTTCTTGTATAATGACATAAATTCAATGTACAAACTTTATATTTATTATGTCTTGACTGTTCTTCAGGAGTTAATGATCTCACTTCTTAATGTTCAGAATAGATTCTCCCAATGTCTTCAGCCTCTTTTTTATGCATTATTTTAATTTCTTATTACAATTTGGTCCTCTGTAAACAACACAATCTTTATACTTTCCATTGACATACTTGATACAACAACAGAACCCACTTGGCTCATGTGTTTGATATTTAATTGTATATGAATTGTATGAATTTTCTGGATTCAGTTGACAGTTGCACATCATAAACAGTAAACATCCAAAGTGAAAATAAACAACAAATGGAACTTTTTGTGTCTGTTGATAATTTTCAAAATTTACATACGACACTTTCTATGGCAGTTCTACATTTAATGGTTTGTTTGCCAAACAACAGGTTTGTGATTATCTAATTTTTCTTTGCTAGTCAAATGGAGTAAACACAAATTACAAATTAATTTTGGTTCTTTGTGCTTTGTAATTTACTGGAGACAAGTCTAGAAAAAAAAATTATTTAACAATAATGTGAATTACTTCCTTCCTTCAAATGAACAAGATTTACATGTTTCTCTTTTTTACTTTTAGTATTCTTTAATGGCTACACATGATATTTTTGATCAAACGAATAAACATTAATAAATACATTAATTCTATTATCAGTTTTTGGAATATGATCAACCACTATAGAAAATTCAAAATATGCTGTTTTCTGATCAAGACCAAGACCAACGTTTCTATATTTCATTACTCTTTCTGAATTTTTATCTACTGGATACAATGCAGATTTTATAGCCCACAGAAAACACTTTTGATATTTATTTACCACATTAATAGATGCTTCTTGTTTTTTGTTTCATCTTGTAATGCAATGTAAGATGATGCTCTCAGTGGAACATATCTGTAAATTACTAATTGTAAACCAATAATTCTGTTTAATGCTCATCCAGATCCATATGCTTGAAAATCATCCATTCTTGATAAAATATTTTGTTTAACAGTTTTAAATTTTTTAATTAATTCTCTTTCATATGTGATCGTAAAGTTTTGTGTTTGGATACCTTACTACATAATATTTCCAATTGTTAGTACTTCATACTCACAACAAAGACTTAAATTTATCTTCAACCAGTGATGTATTCTTAGTTTGTCTCATACAATTTTCAGTTTTACTCCAGTTAATAAATGATAAGGTTCAAATGAGTTAGTATTATTTTTAAAATTTATTGTTTGTAATCTGTTTACAAATGTAGTATCCACTACATATTCTTTAACTGTTTTCCTGTCTCCTGGTTTCTTAAATAAATTAGTGTAAAATGAGAATAGATTTTTTCACTAGTTCTAGATTTGGTTTTGCAAATACACCACTAGAAAATGGAAATGTTTCTTTTAATGGTTTATCTTTAGTTTTCTGTTTTGCAAACATCAGTAGAAAATAGAAATATTTCTTTCAAGTGTTAATCCACTTCAGTTTCAAAAATTTCATTATCACTGTTAGTGTTATGATAAGGTAATTTTTTCCAAAGATTGGTCTTAAGGGCGAAACCCACATCCAGTGTGTCATGTCTAACAATAACTGCAATTAGGTCAGATTTCTTTAAGTTACTATACCCTCTTAAATTATTTGTCTTACAGGATTGTGAAGCTCTCCATTTGGCCTCTCCAATAAGCATCTGTGAATTGCTCTGTTTGACCCTTCTATTTATAGGAAATAAGAAATATTATATTTGTAAAAAAATTAACTTCCAAAATTTAACACTTCTGCTTCCTTATTTAAGAGATATTTAAGTTAAATACAAGGTTATTTTACCTCCTTATTCTTCATATGTTCTAAAGTAGACTTTTCACATTTACTATTACGTTTATCTTTATGTGAAGGATTTATGTAAAAACAATTCAAATCTTTAATTTCCTGAGAACCTTTACATTTCTTTGTATATGAATCGGTTTCCTGCTTTTCAACATTTTCCATTCACAGTAGTAGTTTCGAATGTTATTCACTTGGAATCCGCCATAAAAGTTCTTGGTAATAATATTTAGCAACATTTTTTCCACATATACAAGGAATTCAATTTTCATTGTAATTTTTTGCATGACATTTATTTACACATGGTCTACACATCGCTCTGTAACCATCTTTTGTGTATTTCTATGATGTAAAATTATCAGTTGACTTCTCAGTATTACAATATTTGCCAAATTTGTATTTTATCAAGAACAGTCCCAGAAGGCTGCTTTCAGCTGATGGTGATCCATTCACAAAGAAAGTAATTTATTAGATTTGTGGAAAAGTAAAATTTTCTAATGTCCTCAATGTATCTTTCAATAACACTTAAAATACATCATCATCATCACCATAGGCATCATGAACGGACACTAAATCATAATCAATTTCAGTGGCATTACTTTGTTGAATTTTTTTTTTCAGTAGCGCTTCTACACACTAGACAATTATGTCTTTCGTTAAACCATTCATTAATACATAATTTGTATTTACAAATTGATGCTTTTCACTACCTAAACATATAGAACATCGAGTATCACAAGGTTGTTCAATTTGTTCACAAGGATTTAATTTTTCTTGTAAGAATAAATCTGATATTACTTGACATATTAAAATACTTTCGCAAATAAGTTTATCATGAAATCCTTCTATAAAATCTTCAATAATTTTTGTGCATATGATATACCTTCCCCATTTACTTTATCTTGAAATTCTCTAATAAATTCTTCAGACATTACTTTGTTAGATGATATATCATTCTAATCTAGTTTATCCTGATATTCCCTCATAAAATCTTTTGTCATTTATTGTGTATATGATATCTTCTCGAATTTTCTTTATCTTGAAATTACATGAGACTCCTTCCCAGTCTAATTTATCTTGAAATTCTGTGATAAAACCTTCAGTCAGTTTTTGTCATTATGATATACTTCTCCATTTTACTGTATCTTGGAATTCTCTAAAAATTCTTCAAATAATTGATAATATTATGGTAAGCATTCCCAAGCAATTTCAGTTTGCAGACTTCCAGATTATTTAGGCTTGCCATTTATTAGAAAGAATTTGTATTAGATTTGTAAAAAATGAAAATAGATGATACAGTTCATAAATGGAGCCGATTGTATATCTACTAATCAACAAGCTTTTATACAACAATAACTGAGTGTTAATGATTATGGATGAAAATAATAATCCATGCACCAGCTAAAGCAGTCTTAGACTGTGTAATGGTTTAAAGCAAAACACATTGCTGAAATTCTTGTGTATGAAAATACTGATCAAACCATCAGAGTAAATGTAGAAGTGGACGATAAAGCAAGATGAGAAGATATTTCTAGACCCCTACCCAATAGGGGTCTAACTTATAACGAAAAAACAACTGCACTTATTTCTTAATTTCAAAATCTAAGAAATATTTTTCTAGTAAAAGTTATTTCTTAATAAATGGAGCCAATTGCAAGCACATCAGCTGCAGCTGTCTGTAGTTCAGAATCATCTATACTGAATATTTTTGTATTTATTCAAAAGAAAATTTATCAATTAAAGTTAGAAAGTTGATTTAAAGATATTTGGTTTCCTTTGTTTGAAGATAAAAGTGTATTATTAACATTTTGTTATTTTTATATGATATTCCTGTGGTCAATCATTTGACTGTGGCAAATTTTAGACAAAACCAAAATCATTCGGTTAAATTTTTGAATAATAATATTTGCCTAGAAAACGGATATAAAATACAGTTCGAATATACAAAAGTGTTGGCTCATGCATCTACATATTGGGACTCCGTTATAGAGGAAGCGGTCGAGATTCGTTTAAACAACAACAGTTTCAACAGAGACCAGGGATACACACTCAGCAGGGAATGGGGGCGGGTGTTGGACATCAAAAGAAAGCAAAGACAGATGTGTGACGCGGGAGCGGCAGTTTCAAACGTGGCGCCTGCCCCTGGCACCACCTAGCATCACTGGTGCTGCCACGGGCAACAGCTCCGCTAGCTGCCCGGGTCGACTTAAGCACGCGCGCCACAGTGGGTCGATCTGATTGGCTGCTGATGATATTATGCCTATATAAGTGAGAAACGGTAGCAGCCCTGGAAGTCAGTGAACTCCTGACGACGATGGCGGAGATGACTATCGAAAGCTCGAGGATTTTATTCCAACTGAGGCGGCTGGAAAACCGAGAACGTTTTATTCATGTATGCTGTCGTGAAAGACTCCGAGGACACATGAGAACCAATCATTTTTATGTGCACCTTTTATTTAAAAAAATTAAAATTCATCTTCCTTACGTGCAACTTTGTAGCAAATATATTCTTTTGAATGAATATTGAGTGAGTTAGACTTGAACGTAAGTGAATTAATAGAAAGAATTTCTGGAGCCGTGTTTGTTGACCATGTGATACGTAAATAATCTCGTATCTCAGTTTAGCAGCCATAGCCACGGGTTCGGTCATGTAATTTGAATGTGAGCTGTAGAACATATCGAAACACAGTTTTTTTAGTTACAATATAAGTGGGGACGAAAAAAGGCAGAAGAAGAAAATTATTACTTAACATTCTGTGAGTGGGGTGTTCAAGAGAAATAGAATGGGAGCTCAACTGGACAAAATTAGGAAGGATTATAAATATGCTGTGCTGTAGACTGTGCTCAAAACATTCAGTAAACAAAACGGTAAATATTAAATCTGAGAGAACAATGAGCATTACTTTGCCAGTAACCAACGTATTTCACAATCACGAGAGCAGCTACTCCGTATTTTATACACTGTTCAAAAGAATTAGGGGACAGGTATATCAACGTCCATCTTGATACAAGCTTTACCTGCGGTCTTACTGCATGACTTGAGATCCTCGCTTTCACCGCAGGAAAGAATTAAAAATCATTCACCACCTGATGGCTATGCCAGGGCCTACGTGGTGAGCGTCACTTGAGGCGTCTTGCTAAGCCTGGACATTGAAGTAAGGGACTGAGTCCCGATCTAAACACCATCGTGCATTTGTGGGACGTGATTGACAGATGTGTTCATGGTGGTCCTGTTCCACTGCAGACTCTCTAAGAATTGCCGTTGGTTCACGCTGAAGAATGGGAACTGTCGGGTAGTTCATTTCTTTTTATGTAAACGGTCCAGGATATAATGATGTTTTGTTGTGCACTTAATTTGTAAAAGATAAACATACCCAGTCGTCCATGAAATATGGGCAGACGTCCATAAACATGTTCCTGCTTTTTTTGAGCGGAGTGAACATGAACATGAACCTGCTTATAGCGAGAATTTTGACAACACACGAGAACAAACAGAAGAAATATTTGGCTCTTTACACTAACTGCACGTATCGACAGCGTATAAAGTATACACTCCCTGAATCTGAAAATGGGGCATACGTTCGGGAAGGTAAGTACTCGTTGTGTAAACCCTCCCAACAGATAATGTATTCATTAACAAGAACATGTTTCAATAAGTCAAATCAAGTTTGTAAATTAAGCCTGGTGAATGCTATATTTATTCTGCACCAGTACGTACATGATTTTTCACTGCGAGAATGATATGAATTTTGGAAATTTTAGCGAGAGCCAAAATCATATTTCAGGCTTGGCACTTGGTACGTAGAAAGTCTGTTTTGCGTGTGATCATAAAGTACCCAAATTTCTAACAAGTGGCCATCAGCATATTCACTCAACGTGCGGAAAGTTCGTCGGCCGCGGTGGCCGTGCGGTTCTAGGCGCTCCAGTCCGGAGCCGCGCCGTTGCTACGGTCGCAGGATCGAATCCTGCCTCGGGCATGGGTGTATGTGATGTCCTTAGGTTAGTTAGGTTTAAGTAGTTCCAAGTTCTAGGGGACTGATGACCACAGCAGTTGAGTCCCATAGTGCTCAGAGCCATTTGAACCATTTTTTTGCGGAAAGGTCGAATTTTATGTGCAATCAAATTACCACAGTAAAAGTAATGGACTATCTACTACAACGTATATTCAAAAGTTGCGACTTAAAAGTTAGTTAGGTTTAAGTAGTTCTAAGTTCTAGGGGACTGATGACCACAGCAGTTGAGTCCCATAGTGCTCAGAGCCATTTGAACCATTTTTTTGCGGAAAGTTCGAATTTTATGTGCAATCAAATTACCGCAGTAAAAGTAATGGACTATCTACTACAACGTATATTCAAAAGTTGCGACTTAAAAAGCAACAACTTGGTTTGTAGGACATTTTCTCTCACGTACGTTTCTTTTATTTTGTCGTGCTTTCTGTACTTTGAATAATACCTGAGTTATTGGTGTTCGTTGCATATTGACTAAATGGTTGTAATTTCGTACCTACAATGTCCAGTTTTTCTCACAATGAACAGCATATTACAAATCATGCATTTACATCGAACGTTTTCGTTGTGATAGATGACGGTATAACACATTTGATTCGCTGTAATTTTATGTATTTAATCGCTCTCCTCTTTATGAACCATCTTCAGATACTTCTGTATGAATTAACCAGTGCGTCTCCTACGTCATTTTCTACTGATGGCACCAGCCGTAACTTGTGATTTAGGATGACATTTTCTGCCGTAAACAGTGTTTGTCTTTCCACGTTACAGTACATCACTCAAATGCGCCTCGGATCGCCTGCCCAACGACCAGACGGCCCTCAGCGAGACAGGCGAAGGGCGCTGCGACCCTTGCGCTGGCTCGGTGTGCTGCGAGCACGTTCAATGGCATCAGGAGGCCGTGTACGTGACAGGCGTGCCAACATAACAGCGCGCCGCTGCGCTCTCGTCCGCGGCTGGCGTAGCCACTTCTGGCTCTCTGTTCTGGCCTCCCACCTCCCATTCTGTCTTAGGGCGTACTGCTCCTCTTGCGAGTGCTATTGTCTTCCAACAAATATTTAATAGACAGTAAACGATATAGAGGACTTAAAAGTTTAATTTTTTTCCTCTCCATAGTTTTTCGGCTAGTTTTAGTCCCTACCCCACTACTTTCTGTCTTGTGCCAATGATTATATCTTTGAGTTCTTACAACGCCCGACATTCTCTTTAATCTGTTTATCACTTTCTAATATTATTCTGCCACTTATGACACTAAATGCTTCTATTTCGTCTTGTGTTGTGTTATTTCTTTTTCACCACTCTTTTTGGCAGTACTTCTGTTTTGTTCTTAGGTTATGGCCACCACCTGCTACCGACTTTTGGGACGATTAGGACATCAATGGGTCCATACGACCCTGGAGGAGATGCTGTTCTTTGCATTATGCGTTTGTTCTGTACTTTCTGTCTTAGATAACTGTTATCATCGTTCTTCTATGTAATTTCTTCGGCGTAGACATGCAGGAAACTTTTAACCTATGTTTCGTTTGTGGTTCAGAGTTATACAAAGCGCTTCAGGAGGAGCAGTAAATATTGTAGGAAGTGGCAAATAAGCTAATTCGAAAAAAAATTTTATTCGGCATTTGTCCATTTTTAACAGAGTTCGATCAAAAGTAATGTCGCCGAATTTTTTATGAGACTACTCTTAAGGCTTTTCAGATAAAACGAACTTTACTAACATTCTAAATCTTTATTTTTCATGTCTGCATATTTGCATTTCTCTGCCGCTAGAGGCTCCGAATTGTGGTGTGTAACATGGCTGTGTAACGTAACTACATCGGTGCTTGAGAAACAGCATGCTTTAACAGAATTTGGAAATGGAAGATTTCGTCTACACATAGAGAGCTCTCTCCTTCACCACGACACACGAGCGCTGCGACATTTGCAACAATCCGACGCCTTGGGATCATCGTCATCGATCGTTCTCCATACAATCCCGATTTGACCCCATCGGATTTTTATCTGTTTCCAAACTTAACGCACATCTCCGAGAATTTCACTTCAATCGCGATGAAGCGGTGCAAGAAGCGGTGAAGCTGTGGCTCCGTCAACAAAGTCAAACATTCTACAGAGAAAGTTTCTACAAACTGACCTCTCATCGGGCGAAATGTCTTCGAGGGCAGGGTAGTTACATTGAGAAGGAAATATATAGACATGAGGAATAAACATGCATAATATCAACGTTTACTTTATTTAAAAAGATTTTTGAGTTTACACGTAAATAATAATGAGTAATTACTTTTCAGCCCGCCCTCATAACTGGTTACAGAGATATAGCTGATTACAAAAATAAGTTTCCATTTCGCATGTTAGTACTCCAACTAATATGGATTTATTTAACTTTTTTTTTAATTTCAAACTGTGAAGTAGTGCTAATCACCAGTTTGAATAACTGAACTGAGTTTTCTGTTATGATTATGATTGTATTTTTCTGGACAACTCCACTGTATCTTTTTAGCATTCCGCACGTGCTTACAAATCCTGAGCATGTGGATAAGATATTTGTGTGTGGGTTCTGTAATCGAAACTCTGCTGATGCTGCTTGCAGAGAAAATAGTAGACGATTTCCTAACTGCAGAGTAACAGATTGTTAAGAGTTTCCTTGAGTTTTCACTAAACTGCGAGAGACTGGTACAGCGTCCAGGAGTCGTATCTCATCTGTATATGCAAACGAAAAGAGTGTGGACGAAGTGGGTGGCATTACTTAGCTGTTTAGAACATAGTGCTTCAAAGAGCTCCGCACATTTCTCCACTTGTCGGTGACCCACATACAAGAATGTGGGGTGTATTATATTAACAGAATCTTCCGTCGGTTTTTGGTGGAACAACATTATAATAAATGAAAGGTACCAGTTTGCTTTTGTTCTACAATATTACTTTTATTGTTAACCGGTTTTCGGCTTACTAGGCTATCTTCAGCCATTTACTGAGTACTGTCACCAAAGAAGTTAAAAGTTAGCAAACAACATTGGCAGAGAAGTAACACATCTAGACTGAAGTAGAAACATACAGTAAGTAACATCTTTGCAATGAAAAAGTAAAAACTGAACAGTACATAAATAACAATGGAGTAGACAGGAAAACCTTTAGCACAAAATAGGAATAGCGTGCCTACGTAACAGTTTCTAGTAACAAACAAAACTAATAAAATAAAATAAAATTAGTACTAGACAAGGCTGCAGCACGACGTATGAAACATGGAGAGTGATACAAAACCAATTAAAGAGACAGTTATCAATGTAACTGCAGAATACATAAGGAACTTAAGTAATATCAATAAGATGAACAGAAATAAATAAATGTAGGAAAATGGAAGTGTCTGAAGGAAGCTACAGTTTGAGAGTGTGGTGGTACTGCATTTTAACATTAACATTATAATCAAAGCAGTGGTTGTGTAACACTTTTCATTAAATAAATGAGTAAAGTAAAATAGTAAAATATGAACAGTATTTGATGAGACAGCTACAAGGGGTGTTAAACATGGACAGTAACACAAGTACCAGTGAAAGGAAATCCTTAAATATTGAAACTACAGTATATGCGGAATACAAAGACAACTTCAACAAAACAAAACATCTTAATGAATACTGGAAAATGGGAATACGTTGGAAGAGAGAGTGTGGGAAGTAATGAACAACAAAGATGATTATATTAAGTTTAGGAGAGCTGTGTCTGGTCATTTAGGACGAGATCTGGACTGTGAGCAAGATGTTTGTTAATTTCCATGGCTTCCTGCAGGTTGAGTTTATGGCCTTTGTTTGCTAAGAGAAGTACATTGGACACTGGCTGGTAGTTGCGACCCTCACTCAGTACATGCTCACCAAATGCAGAGTCTGAATTCTGCAACCTCCAGCTGCGTTCATGTTCAACCAGCCTAGTGGGGTGTATTAGGTACGCACGAACTCTGAGATTTCGTTTACAGCGGGTTCAACACTTTGAGAAGGAGTTGGAGCTTGGTATTGGAATTTTATCACTGGATAATGAGCAAATCGCCGACTAACCTGATGAATACTGCTTACTTTTGAAGCCGGTTTCTTACGAGACGCTATCAGTACCACTCGCAAGTCGCATCGGTAATCCGACGAAAACTCATATGCCTCTTTTGGGATCAATGTCCAAGAACGCTTCTCTCTAAATGTTTGATTTGGCATAGTAATTAATTGATTAAGCGTGTTATACTACCGCGTCGTCTTACAGGGCCGGCTACCAAAATTTCCTTGAAGTTAATGGAAGATGTTCATTTGGCTTCACTGGAGAGTATGTCCTTCCATCACGATGGGACTCCTGCACCTCCATCTCGTCAGGTCGCACGTTACTCGAACCTTCAATTCAACAGACAACGTATCGACAGAAATTGTCACGTTCCTTAGCCATCAAGGTACCACTTGCAACTTTTACTTACGGGGATAGTCGAAGGGCGAGGCCCACAACGAGAAAATAAACACAAGAGACGGGATGATCGGGTTATGAATAGTGCTAGCCTTCATAAAAAAACGCCAAGACGACCTCAAAAAATGTACTCATTATGCTGTGAAGATAATGTAACACTACGAAATGCGGAGGTGAAATTTATGAAAATCGACTTTGAACTTAATCATTTGCTTTGGTTAATGCGGGTACCTTGGGATTACTGGAAACTGGAATACCACCGGTCCTTTGACCAATGACGTCATGCCGGAAACCACTATTTCCATCGTATCCAACATGGCGAGCAAAACATCGACACAATACCTGCAAAAATACAAATACCACGCTAACGAATACACTGAAGAAACCCATTGAGATTAGCGGGACAACCGCACAGTTAGGATTCAGGTCATAACTCTGTGCAGGACAGTCCATTTCAGGGACGTTATTGTCGTGTAACCGCTTCGCCACAGGCTGTGCACTATGAACAGGCGCTCGATCGTGTTGAACGTTGCAGTCGTCATCCCCGAATTGCTCTACAACAGTGGGGAACGAGAAGGTACTTAAAACATTAATGTAGGCCTGTGCTGTGATAGCGCCACGCAAAACAACAAGAGGTTAAACCTCTGTATGAAAAAACACGACCACACGTAACACCATCGCCTCCGAGTTTTACTGTTGGCACTACACACGCTGGCAGATGACGTTCACCGCACATTCGCTATACCCACATCCAAATCCAGCCATCGCATCGCCACATAGTGTACCATGATTCGTCACTCCACACTACGTTTTTCCACTGTACAATCGTCCAATGTTCACGCTCCTGACACGAAGCGAGGCGTCGTTTGGCATTTACCGGCGTGATGTGTGGCTTACGAGCAGCCGCTCGACCATGTAATCAAAGTATTCTCACCTCCATCCTAACTGTCACAGTACTTGCAGTGGATTCTGATGCAGTTTGGAATTCCTGTGTGATGGTGCGGATAGATGACTGCCTATTATACGTTTTTGACCCTCTTCAACTGTCGGCGGTCTCTATCAGTCAACAGACGAGCTCGGCCTGTACAATTTTGTGCTCTACGTGTCCCTTCACGTCGGAAACAGTGAACCTAGGGATGTGTAGGAGTGTGGAAATTCCTCGTACAGACGTATAACACAAGTGACACCCAATCACCTGACCATGTTCGAAGTACGTGAATTGCGCGGAGTGCCCCATTCTGCTCTCCCATACTGTCTAATCATCTAATGAGTGCTGAGGTCGGTGATATGGAGTTCCTGGCAGCAAGTGGCACCTGATATGTTTTTGGGGGTGTCCGGATACTTTTGATCACATAGTGTATTAGTTCACTTCGTTACACAAATGAATATAAGATGTATTTAACTTTGATAGATTTCTCTGTCACAAGAGCACTGGATATTTACAACTGTCACGGACTATCAAAGCATCGCTTCATGCAATAACTAACAAACTGTTCTTTTGAGGTACAAAATGGAACATGTATGAAATAACGTATCATAAATCTTAATTGTCACTGTTCAAATCGATGTTGAGTGCTTTGCTGAGGTCTCGAACTGAGGTAGAGCTCTTGCATGGTCGAAATTATACTGATCTCAGCAAGAGAGCCTTACCGTTCTGAGAAGGAGGCTTGGTCTTCTGGAGCGCCTCCCACTAGTGGTTGCGGATTGCAGCGAGAACTCGGTAATATTTGTGGTGTCGACTCTCGTTGCCCGCTTTGATGCGGCACTGCAATCTCTGGACGATACTATATAGAGATTATAACCTCGCATTGCACGATTCCACAATGCCGTTACTTCTTTCACCACACATTTACTTTCATGCACTTAATTAAATCTGAGGACATAAAATTTCTGATCAATCACCTCAGAAGAACACAATATCTCTAGTCCTAACAGCAGCCGTCTCATTCACAAACACCATCCCAACAGGCGACCGACCGGCCGCCGTGTCATCCTCAGCTCTTAGGCATCACCGGATGCGGATACAGAGGGGCATGTGTGAACACACTGATCTGGCAGTCGTCAGCTTCCTGACTGATGTCGCTACTTATTCACGCAGCTCTTCAGTTGACCTCACAAGGGCTGAGTGCAGCTAGCTTGCCGACTGTATTGGGCGGACCCGAACGGTGACCCAACTGCTAACCTAGCCCGACACCGCTTAACTTGGGTGATCTGACGGGAACCGGTGGTGCCACTGCATCAAGGCTGCTGGCATTTGGAAGCACACATAGAATCGAAATTAATAAAAAAAGGTAAAGTTATTATCAGTACAGATTTGTATGAACACAACAGTTCTCCTGTGGTCCTGTTAGAGGTGGATCGTCGTTGCCTGTCTCCGACCTGTCGTAAATCGAACTGAATTTGGTCGGGGGATAATGATATGGAAATGAGGTGGCCCCACACATTTCTGTAGTTAAGCTCTTAAGGAGTGGGGGAACAAATAACTTCATCTCACCACAATTCACTCACATTATGTTCTGACGTGTGTGGATGAGGCGTGTCGGCGCGACGTGTCTATCATCTCTGGTCGCCATTGTGGAAGGTGGTTGGCAGCCGGCAGTCTTCATGTCCAGTGTTCCCCAGCTCTGAGGCTCCACGAACGCCTTGCACTTCTGGCAATTCCTCGGATTGACCGCGGATCTTACTCGAGATATTTACATCCGTGATCTGGCACTTTGTCACTAAGCCACATTAATTGAAATGAAATTACTTCTACAAAAGGTTCCACTTCGCAACAGGTATTTCTGTCTTTATAATGTCGTGGCTTCTCCGCGAGTAAGACAAATTCTACACGAAATTCACAAAAAGCCAATCGTTCAGACTGAGGTCCGATAGGAAAGCGTTAATCTTGAAACTTCAGCCCGAAGTTTGCTACCAATGAGAAGCGTAAAACACGAATATTGCCGGAGATAAATCGAGCTACAAGTCTACGCAGAAACCAAACGAGAACAGAAAACGCAAACAAAAAAAGTCTGCAACTCCTGTTCCTCAAACACGTTCGTTGTTTTACTTCAAACTTTGCAGAATTTAGAGCCCTCTTCCTCCAGAGAGTTCTTCAACATTCCGTCACTGAACTCTTAAACTTCATATTTAAATGCTTCGAGATTTTTTGCTGAAGAGACTAATTTGAACAGTACCGCTCGAACTGTGTCTAGGTTTTAGTTCGTCGTCGTGTAATGCTGTAGCCTCCAATTCCGACTTACAAAAGATTTCGTTATTAGAATAAGAACAGTTCTGAGTTGTAAGCTTCTCCGCGGTAGAGAGTGTTGCAGACGCCACCAGTGCACCTCATGGACACCCTACAGTGACAATCACGCCATTTGTCTGACACGCTGAAAACGGCGTCACCAAGCATTACGCTCACTACAATACCGTTTATTACATATGCACTCTTACATCAACATAGTCTTTGCTAAAACCGTACTCGGTGAAGAAGACAAACTGTCGAACGGGAATGTGAAGCAAAACTACACCCTCTGTGATTTCACGAATTAGCGAGACCCG
This sequence comes from Schistocerca serialis cubense, assembly GCF_023864345.2. Lineage (NCBI taxonomy): Eukaryota > Metazoa > Arthropoda > Insecta > Orthoptera > Acrididae > Schistocerca > Schistocerca serialis. The sequence continues at coordinate 496,560,461 of NC_064638.1, forward strand.
TGGTCAATTCATACTGAATTTGTTAGCAAGCGAAATGAATTCAGAAAGAAAAATACTGGAGTGACGGAAAGCAGTGAACAACTGGCAAAGAATTATGGGACAATTGTTTTCTAGACGGAAAATGACATTCGTCTAAACTTTACGTATTTATTTGTGTTTTTAGCATACGAAGTTCTTTGTATAATTTTAAGAAACTCATTTGAAATAAGAAGTAGAGAGACTACGAACTGTGGTGCTATACATTACATAGTAAATGTGCAAGAAATGAAGCATTTAACTACTGTTGAAACTGTAAGGAAATCCTATACTTTGCTCTTCGTAGCAAAAGGCGTGGGGACAAATTGGACTTGTTTAACATTTCCGGCAATGAAGTACGAATATTTTAAGAATAAAAGTTCGTCACTTGTCTGCATTTCGGGTTTTAGGTTTTACTTCCAATACAAATCGGTAGTGAATTCTAAAATTTAATATGTCTGTGTTTCGGTTTGTAGATTTCATTTCAGAAGACTATCGGAAACAAAACCTAAAAACTGAAATAATGAAAGTTGACGTACTTTTATTCATAAAATATAGAGCTCCTACTGTCTATCTGCCACACGAAGTCAATAGGTATGCGTTAAAAATGAAACAAGTGATTCATTTTTTGCCTCTTTGGCGCAAATGGCTCTGACCACCAGGGGACTTAATATCTGAGGTCATCAGTCGCCTAGAACTTAGAACTACTTAAACCTAACTAACCTAAGGACATCACACACATCCATGCCCGAGGTAGGATTCGAACCTGCGACCGTAGCATTCGCGCGGTTCTGGACTGTAACGCCTAGAGCCGCTCGGCCACCGCGGCCGGCTTTTGCCTCTTTATTACTATGCTCTACTCACGAAACATGCCGCATACATATGTAGTCTTCAAGTTTCTTCAGAAACAGAGTGATCAAAGTTTCATCCGCCTCACACTCTCTCCTGTTCGCCATATTTGTACAACATTCTGTCCCGCGAGCAGCAACGAAAGATGAACTTTGGTAGGGTAGTTGGCACGGCAGCGCAGCAAACGGCTCGGTTTGTTGCTTGAAGTTGCGAGGTGGCTGGGGGCTGGGGTCGGCTCTCGGGTTGTCATACCCAACCTATTTTCCGACAGGAAATGTTGGTCGATCGGTCTGTCAAAGCGCCTACTCACACCCTATCTGTCTGTCTGTCGGTGTGTTGGTCGTTTGATATGTGTGTGTGAGTGTGTGTGTGTGTGTTTATGTGTGTGTATGTGTCCCGAGGCCCACGAGAAAGACAGGTCGCGGCGCGCACGTCGCGAAGGGGGGCCTGAAATCGATTGCTCGCTCAGCTGAGCAGAGAAAACGGGTTTTCTAAACCTGTTACCTCGCAGCTGGCCGTGTACGTACCAACGAGAACTGCATCTTCTACATGATACTATGAATTCTGAATGATTAACAATACTACAACAAAATTCAGTGTAAGATCAATACTCTATATAAATTGTATAACGATTTGTTTATATCACTTAGTCTCTTCTGCTTGACTGTCCTCATTTCATATAAGAAGTGATGTCTTATGCAGCTGATAATCATTTTGGCATGATTTTAATCTGATTGTACCCCAGTGCAGCCGTAACAAATTATAAATACGTTCAGCGGCCTGGCTTTCTCGTAGGCCTCGGTATTTCTCTTAAGAACGCGACTTGTTGAATTCGAAGAACTTTTCACGACTGTGTTTCGAATTTTCATGAATGTGATGTGAGACTCATATTTTAAGAACTTCTATATTAATTTCGTTTAAGGTTGTTGATGCTACATTCAGTTTACTTTTAAATAATAGATTTCAGCTATCAGTCGTCATTTCAAATTTTATTGGCAGATCTAGATTTCAGCTAGAAACTAGCCATTCTCAATGCACCATCATTTTTTATCAATGCATGTAATGCCTGTTGGTCGGGCTTCATCCACAGTTCATTGAATGATAGTGCACTGAGAATGGCTAGTTTCTAGCTGAAATCTAGATCTGCCAATAAAATTTAAAAAGGACGACTGATAGCTGAAATCTATTATTTACAAGTCACTATAACAGTTGCTAAGTACAACAGCCTTCTAAATGGAAGGTAACCTGATGACATTCAGTTTATATAATTTTTCGCTACATTTTGGAAACTATCAAAAACTCCTGCATGTTGTGAAATGTCAATCACAATAAAAGCATCATTAATTTTCGCTGTCAAAATATCTTTTGCAGTTGCTTTCAGTTCCATTATTAACGCTTATGTCATGGTATGCATACATCATGTCCTTGCAGTAACGTTTGTTAATATACTGGAGTAGTTTATGAAGCATAGAAGAGATAAAAAATCTTTATTAGTAAGAATTACGTATTTTCCCTTTTAATCACGTTTTTCAAGAAATGATTTTTTAAAGGAATATTGATTGATATACTCTTTCACACACCGTTAGTAACACAAATTCAATATTACGTATATTTATTTCACATTACCACTTATCTGTGCGTATACGTTGTCTCATTATACTTCTCAAGTTATTCGTAGACACATGTTTCATGGAACCATTAGTGAGTCTCGCTTCTATGTACTGAATTGTCACCATACAACATTACAATGCCTGCAGCCTATATCCGTTCCCATTGTGGAACAACGAAATCACGATAAATATGTCACCTTCACTTGTGATGATGAATCCGATGTTGGCTGTGGCTTACAGGAGAGACCATTTTCGCTTTTATCGTTTTGTAAACACGAAAAACTGAAGATTTTGCTTGCTTTTGAGCCAAGCACAACCACCATATTCTTCAAAATTAACAATTTAGGCTACACTATCCACAAAAATCATCGCTGTTCATTTTGCCTCGTGAGGAATGATTGACAGTGAACGGTATGTAGTGGTTCAGAAGAAAATCTATTGCCACATGGGAAGCGTTGGAGTCACTTCATGTTTCACGTGAAACTGGGACGAGTCGTAATGTACGTCAGCCGTTTTACCTCCTGTGATGGATGCTTCGGTAAAACTGTGATTGCTTTGGGCTAGTCCGTATTTACATGGATCGACCTCAGTTCTGAAAAATAATGTAGCTGCCGTATGGCATAACGTGCTGGTACATATATACCACGTCGTCCTGCCGAGAAGGACATTCCTATACTTTCTTCCTAGAAGATCTTACGATTTCGGGAACACATAGTACTACTTGTCGACTACATTTGCGATTAATTGTGACCTTTTTTCAGTATTGACTGCGTTGCAAATAAAGGGAGCATTTGCTGCAAAATTCTACGAGGTGGTTCAGCTGCTCCTACCAGTGCTGCTTTATGCAGCCCAGAATGAGACATCGAGGCCTCAAAAATTATTCGCGCGATTTTCATATTCTCTCATTCCCTACTTGCAAACTACATCATACAGGAAAAGTGATCACGACCTTCTTGTAGGAACATTAATGTAGTTAAATTTTGTATTCGGGTAGGTTTTCGCTGGAGGCCGCGTGTTTCGAGTTACTCAAGAAGAAAGTACGAAAGGGATCTTCAAAAGCCCCACCACCTCCTCCCGCCTCACGTTCATCCCTCACCAGTCACGATTTCTAACATCTTGCTCATGGCACAACTTCCTGCCACTGAAGAAAAATATTTGGCTCCAGGAATTGTTTGAGATATTTGAGCTTCCTTGATCTATTGATTGGGCTTTTACATCACAAGTAAGTTGGCTATTTAGATAACATTATGAATTTAAATGTGCCCTTGATGATAATGAGAGAAAAACATCTGTAAACGTTACGCTAAAACTAATTACGTTGACAATTCGACATAAGCTTATCCCTTACAAGCACAGTAGTTTCATGGTCAGAATGCCTGATGAATTCAACGATTCAATTGTTTATTTTATATTGTTAAAATTCACAAAATTGGTATGTAAATTTACACAAACGTCAATTTTAAAACTTGTAAGTGCCAGACTAAACCTGTGGCGTAATAACGCGAGTCAACGAAGACCAAAAAGGGTCGAATGCAGGAAATAAGTCGTGGAATCGCGAACTCTTGTTCAGTGGAAGGAGTACGTGCTCTGAGCAATGTAATAGAAATTCTGACTTGGAGCGGCTGAGTGTGGAAGTGGGGGCGCGTTTGTAGATCACTTATGTACTTTTACTTTGAATAACTCAAACCACAGCCTCTTGCAGAAACGCATACCAGTAGAAAATTTAACTACATCAAATTTCCTACAAAAAGTCCTGTTGGAGTAACTGTTTGGGCTTAGCGTGCGAGAGAATATGAATATCTCGCGCGTTGTTTTTGAAGGCCAGATATCACATTGCGGGCTGCATAAAAGGACGTATGTAGGGGCAGCTGATTCACACTCATAGTTCACCGTTCCCAACTTGTTTCATTTTGAACTTAGAGAACCCTCTGTATCAGGTGCAGGGAATGGGTGACATTCAGCGCAGATATGCATCTGCATTGTCTAGCAATGCTCCAGACCCAGTCCACGCACCTGCGTTATCGACAGAAATGTTGAACTGGAGAGAGAGTGATCAGGCGGCTGGCAGGCACATATTATACTCGTAGTACCGATTGAGATGGTGAAGCCGCCCAGGTCCGGGACATATTCGGGAAGATCGGACTTCAAACACCCGTTGTGACCCCCTCAATTTAGGTATCACGTGGTTCCCCATCATTACTTAAACTGAATGATAGGAGTGTTACGTTGAGAAGGCAAGATGGCCGGGGTGGCCGACCGGTTCTAGGCGCTACAGTCTGGAACCGCGCGACCGCTACGGTTGCAGGTTCGAATCCTGCCTCGGGCATGGATGTGTGTGATGTCCTTAGGTTAGTTAGGTTTAAGTAGTTCTGCGTTCTAGGGGACTGATGACCTTAGACGTTAAGTCCCATAGTGCTCAGAGCCATTTGAACCATTTTTGAGAAGGCAAAGGACATTTCTCCATCCTAGATGAAATAAAACTTTTAACGCACTGTTTCTAATTATTCCGTTGTTGGCGAGACCTTTAATTCTCACTTCCTTTTTACCTCTACCGCTGGTTTTAGCTCTTGTGTGCTGCGTGCGCTGCCGACGCGAATGTGGACTGATAAGCGTGGTTAATAGAACGGCGACAGCTGTGTTCTTTTTGATCCTCACGGCAACACGTAAGATATTGATACGCAGTTTCTCTACAAAAACCCGTTTTTTAGGATTTATTATTTCTATATGTTCCTTTTGCTAAGAAAAAAAGTGCTCGAGCACATTGTACTGCTTTAAAGATCAATAAACTACTAATGTTCCCCTACAGCTGGCGCTATACTTATTTAGTAATAGTTTTCAAGTAGAATAACTGTAGACTTCTCACTCTAGTTTCGAATCAGTTATTAATTAAAAATGACTTATGCACTTACATGAGAGCAGAGGAGGAATGGACAGGAAAACAATATAATCACAGCAATATAACGACCACAGGGCGAGGCAGGAGGAGATTGGGGAACCCGTAAACTTTGGGCAGACTACGGCTACGCGCCGTGCGCTTACTGAAGAATCTTCTGAAAACAGAACCTAATTAACGCGGCCACCGTAATTTCTCGGCAGGAGTTTACTTTCCGGAGAGAAGCCCGTAAACATACTCCAAATTGGCTGCTACTCATTGCACCAGACATGCTTCCTCTCCACCGTTTCAGCTAAGTTTTTAACCATTCTTTTATGCAATTTTCCTACATTTGCTCGTCTATATTACACTGTGTACCTTACGGTGTTCGGCTGAGATTACTTTCTGCGTTTAATTTATTTTCTCATTTTTCTATTTCGTTCGCATGATGCATATGCTTTTCGTGTATCTACTGACTTCTGTTCCACTATCTGCTTCACGGTGTATCGTGGAGGGTACTTCAGTGTCATCTATTTCCTCCACTCTCTGTCCCATTCGCAAATGATACGGGAGAATTACCTTATGGAAGCCCTCGTAAAAGATTTTCTATGATTTAGCTGCATGGTCGCAGGTTCGAATCTTGCCTCGGGCATGGTTATGTGCGATGTCCTTAGGTTAGTTAGGTTTAAGTAGTTCTAAGTCTAGGTGACCTCAGATGTTAAGTCCCATATTGCGTAGAGCCAGAGCCCTTTAACTGCAATTGTCACGAAGCGAGATGAAAGAGCGAGGAAGTAAAATATAGCTTTGTTTTCTTGGATCGTAAGCTCTCGGAATTTTATTGGTAAACCTATAGGTGATGAACACTGCTTTTCTTACATGGGCCCGCAGCTGCAATTGGTGAACATCTCTGAAACGCTGCAGAGATAATTAAACTGCGCAGGTTTCCTTAGATTTTCTCTACATTTAATTCTAAGCGTTGAGGGTCGCAGATTGACGGCCGATTAGTCGAGCAAGGATTTCGTAAGTTACCAATTTCGACGGTGGCCACCTCTGCAGCCGAGTGGTCAGTGCGACTGACTGCCATGCGGAGGACCGTGGTTCGATTCCCAGTACTGCCAGGATATTTTCCTTGGTGAGAGGTCTGGAAGAGGGTGCACACCACCTCTTGAAACTAACGGAGGAACTGCTTGGCAGAGTAGTAGCTGTTCTCAATCGTGATCACTGACAACGGCCGGGATAACGGCGTGTTGATCGCACGCCGCTCCACAACGCATTCGATGACGCCACTGGAAAAGTGTGACATGGCGCTTGATCCATACCGATGGGCACCCGTGGGTCTGCGGACTGAGTTTTATGGTTATTTCGATGGTAGTTTACATATACTTAAGACTCTTCCACTGGTTTTTAGCCTAGCAACTGCTTTCTCAACTTCTAGTTTTAAGCGGTATTGCTTACGTCGCTCCGGGTGCATATTGTCACATAGCCACGGCTGTGACTGTTTACAGTCAATAATCATCAATACTGTTGCCGATGTTGCCTATTTGTCACCACTATGCTACTTTTTTATATTAAAAGTCAACTGCCAGTCCTTGCACTAAGTGTCTACCACCTGTAGGTCTCTCCACATTTCCTATGAATGCGTTGTAGCGCCAATATTATACACAAAAGGGTCATCCGTGCACTGCCTCCCCTTGCTCCAGCCGTTATCCAACACATCATCTCTATTTTCCGTACCTTTGTCTTTCGCGGGCAAGTACTCTACCAACTGAGCTACTCAGATACGATTCACGACCCATCTTTAAAGTATTGCTTCATGAGTCGTGCTTGGGTAGCTCGATCGTGAGCAGTTACCGGGGAAAAGGTCCCGAGTTCGAGTCTTGGTCAAGCACACAGTTTTAATCTGGCCGAAAATTCTGTATTTATCATGATTAGCAGGGGTTCTTCACTGATGAGTCGATACGTTCTGACCACCTACATCTTATCGAGTTACTTCACTTTTGGAACGCAATACAGCAGCGAATATGCGTGACAGGGATTCGAAAAGTCTTAGTAGTGTTCTGGAGGTGTGTGGCATTGGTCACGTAATTCCTGTAAAGTACGGGATTGTAGCTTGTGGGCGCAGAGATGGCTTCCAATAAGGTCCTAGATATGTTCCATCGATTAGTCACCCTGCTGGAATATCACTCTTGGGACAGACATTAAGCATGACGGATACCTGCGGTCAACAATAATGTTGACGTAACCCATAAACCTCGACGTGTCCTTGATTTCTGCCATGGAACTCATGGTAGCCCAGGTGAATTTCCTCCACTGTTTAACGACTTTTCCCGGTCTACGCACTTGGCGTAGTTTATATTTCCAACAGCTGTTCTCCTTCATGATGATGTTTCGAGACACGTAGATCGACCAGATATAACAATAAACCTCCCAGGCGACACATTCCTATTGATCCGCGGTCCAGCCTCGATGTTCCCGTCCCCACTACAATCGTAACTGACGGTATCATTTCACCAACAAGGAAACACTTGGGGGTAGTCTGCTACATAGCCCCATATTCAACAATATGCGCTGTTCAGTGTGAGCCAGAACGTGTCTGCACCACCACTGTACTCTGCCGCTTAAGCCAGGCCACTTTGAGTTTCTGAATATCTGGAAAGATTCACGGGACACTTTCAGCCTGCTGCACCTCACAACAGGTTGTGCTGTCAGTCCAGCGTGACTGGAGAATCGTCAGCTACGTTTGTGCACGTAGTTTCACTGCAACTCAGCTATCTTAACAGTGGGAGTAGTAAAACGAACAAACCAAACGTAAAAGGCGATTGGGGACAAATTGTGAATTGGGGAATATATGTTAGTCACGGTACAGAGACCTAGTCCAACATGGGAAAAATATTCGTGTGTCTACGGGGCAGCTTCAAATAAATCGGTTGATGTCTCACAATGAAAATTGTGTAAATAGTCACTATACACTCATTGAGGAGCAACGAGTATTTTACGACATGTTTGTAAGTCTTTACAGACGTTTCCTCATTCCATATTTCTTTTTAAACAGGACGAAGATTTAGTGGTTGGAAGTTGTACGGAAACGTGTGCTGAGGACCTGTGACCGTTTAGCAGTATTCAGGGTAAACATTGATTGAAATAAGAAAAATACACTCCTGGAAATTGAAATAAGAACACCGTGATTTCATTGTCCCAGGAAGGGGAAACTTTATTGACACATTCCTGGGGTCAGATACATCACATGATCACACTGACAGAACCACAGGCACATAGACACAGGCAACAGAGCATGCACAATGTCAGCACTAGTACAGTGTATATCCACCTTTCGCAGCAATGCAGGCTGCTACTCTCCCATGGAGACGATCGTAGAGACGCTGGATGTAGTCCTGTGGAACGGCTTGCCATGCCATTTCCACCTGGCGCCTCAGTTGGACCAGCGTTCGTGCTGGACGTGCAGACCGCGTGAGACGACGCTTCATCCAGTCCCAAACATGCTCAATGGGGGACAGATCCGGAGATCTTGCTGGCCGGGGTAGTTGACTTACACCTTCTAGAGCACGTTGGGTGGCACGGGATACATGCGGACGTGCATTGTCCTGTTGGAACAGCAAGTTCCCTTGCCGGTCTAGGAATGATAGAACGATGGGTTCGATGACGGTTTGGATGTACCGTGCACTATTCAGTGTCCCCTCGACGATCACCAGTGGTGTACGGCCAGTGTAGGAGATCGCTCCCCACACCATGATGCCAGGTGTTGGCCCTGTGTGCCTCGGTCGTATGCAGTCCTGATTGTGGCGCTCACCTGCACGGCGCCAAACACGCATACGACCATCATTGGCACCAAGGCAGAAGCAACTCTCATCGCTGAAGACGACACGTCTCCATTCGTCCCTCCATTCACGCCTGTCGCGACACCACTGGAGGCGGGCTGCACGATGTTGGGGCGTGAGCGGACGACGGCCTAACGGTGTGCGGGATCGTAGCCCAGCTTCATGGAGACGGTTGCGAATGGTCCTCGCCGATACCCCAGGAGCAACAGTGTCCCTAATTTGCTGGGAAGTGGCGGTGCGGTCCCCTACAGCACTGCGTAGGATCCTACGGTCTTGGCGTGCATCCGTGCGTCGCTGCGGTCCGGTCCCAGGTCGAGGGGCACGTGCACCTTCCGCCGACCACTGGCGACAACATCGATGTACTGTGGAGACCTCACGCCCCACGTGTTGAGCAATTCGGCGGTACGTCCACCCGGCCTCCCGCATGCCCACTATACGCCCTCGCTCAAAGTCCGTCAACTGCACATACGGTTCACGTCCACGGTGTCGCGGCATGCTACCAGTGTTAAAGACTGCGATGGAGCTCCGTATGCCACGGCAAACTGGCTGACACTGACGGCGGCGGTGCACAAATGCTGCGCAGCTAGCGCCATTCGACGGCCAACACCGCGGTTCCTGGTGTGTCCGCTGTGCCGTGCGTGTGATCATTGCTTGTACAGCCCTCTCGCAGTGTCCGGAGCAAGTATGGTGGGTCTGACACACCGGTGTCAATGTGTTCTTTTTTCCATTTCCAGGAGTGTATGTGCGTCAGTTGATATCAAAAACCACATTCTGAAGGTATTAAACACAGTGCGAAGAAAGTTTAGTATGAAAGAAAAGTTTCTTCTGTCACATATGTACTTCTTAGAGCAACGTAATGTGAAAATCGAATTTCGTGTTTCCTAAAATGCATTTGTGGAATTGAGAGTGAAATGTTTTGGCTACTTAGAACGAATTCAGCGAACCTGCGATACACATAGCGGGAAAAGCAATTAAAATTGTTCAACAGGGTTCATATTTACCTGAAACACACAAAGGTTACAGAAACTAGACTTCGAAACCGTACTTTAGTTGGTCTTGAAGAGTAATAGATGTCTTCAGGTTCTTAAGTGCTAAGGATCACGACTTTCAGGATTGGTTCTTCTCATTGTATAAGATATGTATTAGAGGTAACCTGATGATGGCCCGAACTGAGAACAGCCAATACTAGTCGAAAGAAGGTGAAGCTGTAGAGAAAACCGTTGATATCGAAATAAAAAGAAAAAAAATAAGCCCGAAATACGCCGTAAAGAAAAAAGGACACAATCCATAATTTCTGGCCTACAAAGACCAAAAGTGAAAATATATACTATGCTTGGTCTTGTCTTCTGGTACTCGGGTGAACAACGTCCGAACCCTACTCATAACACTACAGTGAATGCGTGCAGAGTAAACTGTTATGTGGGGCAGCACCGGGAAGACAGCCAGGCAGGCAGGCAAGCAAGCAAGATTCCTTCAGCGGACTTGTGCTGGGCATAATTTGGCTTGGATGGGAATAGAACAGGCTGTCCGTTCGCCCGATAACGTGTGGCAGCTTGTCTGCTTGGCTAACAGACAAGCACGGACATGTTAAGAGCGGAATGTGTGCACGTCTAGCCACAGGCTGTCTCTAGACTTGGCTTACAGAGCTACCAAGGGTCCGACCTCTACATCTACACCTACACAGATACTCTGCAAGTCACATTTAAGTGCCTGGCAGAGGATTCATCGAACCATCTTCACAATTCTCTATTACTCCTGTCTCGTATGGCACACAGAAGAATGAACACCTATATCTTTCCGTACGAGCTCTGATTTTGCTTATTTTATCTTCGTGATCGTTCCTCCCTATGTAAGTCGATGTAAACAAAATATTTTGGTATTCAGAGGGAAAAGTTGGTGATTGGAATTCCCTGAGAAAATTCCGTCGCTACGAAAAACGCCTTTCTTTTAATGATGTCAATCCCAAATGCTGTATCATTTCTATTTCACTCTCTCCCACATTTCGCGATAATACAAAACGTGCTGCCTTTCTTTGAACTTTTTCGATGTACTCCGTCAGTACTATCTGGTAAGGATCCCACACCGCGCAGCAGTATTCTCAAAGAGGACGGATAAGCGCAGTGTAGGCAGTCTCCTTAGTAGGTCTGTTACATTATCTAAGTGTCCCGCCAATAAAACGCAGTCTTTGGTTAGCCTTCCCCACAACATTTTCTATGCGTTCCTTCCAATTTGAGTTGTTCGTTCTGTGATGAGTCGTGGACGTCCACCATCTCGTCGCCTACTCCTGGTGTCACTGTCCATTAACCCAATTTCCGCAGATGCTTACAACAGTACGCGAACAGCCGACCAGTATCACCGAATCCGGCGTGTTTCTTCCGAGGCGTTGAGCGACAGCAATATTCCCTTCATCAACTAGCTTGTATCAGAGAATATCACTATTTGCGGCTCATATAATCGTCCGCAACGCCACCAGGTGTCATCCAGTCTCTCGGTGGGCACTGCTTGTAATGTTTCGACTCACTCTCATGCGGTACTCCTTAAGCCATTTGCACATCTGACACTTCCGTTAGTAAGTGTCTTCTAGTACGCCTTTAAGCCTATTACGTTGGAATTCCCTAGCCTTATATTTTGTTCACTGGGCGACAGCGATGGTATGTGGAAGAAAGATGCTCAAATGGCTCTGAGCACTATGGGACTTAACTTCTGAGGTCATCAGTCGCCTAGAACTTAGAACTAATAAAAAATAACTAACCTAAGGACATCGAACACATCCATGCCCGAGGCAGGATTCGAACCCGCGACCGGAGCGGTCGCTCGGTTCCAGACTGTAGCGCCTAGAACCGCACGGCCACTTCGGCCGGCTAAAGAAAGATGCCACAGAGATATTACATACATTATTTGTCTTATCAACAATTAAGAAATCATCACTCCGTAAGCTTATGAGTCTTTCTGTTTCCATTCTTCCGATATTGGGCATCAGGTAGCTTGAATTTGGCTACTGCTAAAACACGGCTCGCAGAGAGAAGATAGGGTATTTTTCATACCTGCGGTTATCATCGAGAAACTGTGTTTTGAGGAGTGTTACACGTACAGTATCGTGAAATGTGATATAAAACAATCACGCAGCAGAGAGACGACACATTTACTGAAGACTTCCGAAGGATCTGATGATGAGGTACGGATTTAGTGGCCAAAGGATCCTGAAGGCATGTAGATTGTGTGGTCTGTCTAAAATGCGCGAAGAAGGTGTCCCTTGGAAATTAGTCGTTTGTCCAATGAGATACCCGACGTGCAGCCTGCCGAAATATTTAAATTATTGGTGTGCTTGTAGTTCACTGTGTAAACCAAATTTCTGTCATCACTTTACTGACGACAACAATGGTGTATATTCCCTGTACCTTGAAATACTGTGCAAGTCACCGCGACATATTCACCGATAATTTTTTTAAAGTCTGCGTTGCAAAAGTGTCCACAGAGACGACAGACTCTATGTTTACATTGACATTCGGCAGGTTTGCACGCGATGCATGGCAGAGAGTACCCTGTGCCAGTGCTAGTCAATCCCTTTCCTGTTACACTAGCAAAGTGGAGCGAGGTAAAAACGACTGTCCATATGCTTCATTACGATTCGTGATTTCTATTGTTCTCAAGATCGTTACGCGATGTGGCACAAAACAAAAGTCGACAATTCGCATTCGGCGTAACCGATCGTAAGGGCTGGTTCCCTTTTGTATTGCTTTGCCGTGTTATACCTAGATTTAATTGAAGTGACTTTATAAAGAAGCACATCATGAATACTGTATTCGAACATTAGGTGATTGTTTCTTCTATTCATATGCATTAACTTACTTTTTTTCACATTTACAACTACCATTCGTCACACCGAATATAAAGTCCATCCAAGTCTTCCCGTATCCTCCTACAGTCACTCAACGACAATTCTGTATACTGCACATCAGCTTCATCAGCAAACAGTCGTTTATTGCTGCTCGTTCTACCCGTCAGATCGTTTACGTCAACAGACAACAAGAGTGGCCTATCATATATCCCGGCGCATTGCTGACGATATGTTTGTCTCCGATGAACACTCGTTATTCAGCACAACGCTCTGGGAACGAACAATCCGTACACAATCTGTCATAGGATGAAGTAAAAAAATCCCTTTATTTTCTTTCCATAATTGTACACATTCAACTTTAAAGCTATTTGAAACCGTATACATCAGCAATACATCATAAGAACAATACAAGAGTGCATAACTTGACACAATCAACACTCCAACCATAGACAGGTGGCCATTATTGTTCTTCACTTTTAAACGCATGACAGCAAGTATATCTGGTATGTACTGAGGTGACAAAAGTCATGGGATACCTCCTAATATCTTGTAGCACCTCTTTTTTCCGGGCTAGTGCACCAACTTGACGTGGTGTGGGATTAACAAGCCGTTGGAAGGACCCTGCGCAAACATTCAACCATGCTGTCTCTGTAGCCGACCCGAATTGTGAAAGTGTTGCCGGTGCAGGATTTTGTGCACCAGCTGACCTCTCGATTATGTCCCATAAATGTTCGATGGGATTCATGTCTGGCGATCTGGATGGCCAAATTATTCACTCCAATTGTCATTTGTCCAGAGTGTTTTTTAAACCAATCGCATGACATGCCGCATTCTCATCCACAGAAATGAAGTTCATAAATGGCTGCAAATGGTCTCCAGATAGGCGAATATAACCATTTCCAGTCAGTAATCGATTCAGCTGGATCATGCTACCCAGTCCATCCATGTAAACACAGCCCACACCATTATGGAGCCACCACCAGCTTGCACAGTGCCTTGTTGACAACTTGGGTCCACGGCTTCGTGGGGTACGCCACACTAACCCTACCATAAGCTCTTACCAACTGAAATCGGAACTCATCTGAACGGGCTACCATTTTACGATCGTCTAGGGTCAACCGATATGGTCACGAGCCCATGAGAGTCACTGCAGGCTATGTCGTGCAGTTAGCGAAGGCATTCGTGTCGATCATCTGCTGCCATAGCCTATTAACGCAAAATTTCGCCAACTGTCCAAAGGGATACCTTCCTCATACGTTCCTCATTGATTTCTGCGGTTATTTTTTGCAGTGTTGCTTGTCTGTTAGCACTGACCACGCAAACGCAGCTGCTCTCGGTCGTTAAGTGAAGGTTGTCGGCCCCTGCGTTATCCATGGTGAGAGGTAATGCCTGAAATTTGGTATTCTCAGCACACTCTAGACACTTTGGATCTAGGAATATTGAATTCCCTAACGAAAAAATTGGTTCAAATGGATCTGAGCACTATGGGACTTAACAGCTGAGGTCATTAGTCCCCTATAACTTAGAACTACTTAAACCTAACTAGCCTAAGGACAGCACACACAAACTCACACACACACACACACACACACACACACACACACACACACACACACACACACACATGCCCGAGTCAGGATTCGAACCTGCGACGTAGCGGTCGCGCGGTGCCAGACTGAACCGCCTAGAACCGCTCGGCCACTCCGGCCGGTTACCATAACGATATCCGTAATGAAGTACCCCATGCGTCTTGTTCGAACTGCCATTCCGCGTTCAAAGTCAGTTCATTCTCGTCATGCGGCTATAATCACGTAGTAAACCTTTTCATATGAATCACCCGCGTACCGTACTGTTCTTTTATACCATGAGGTCACGATACTACCGCCATCTGTCCTGTGCATATCGCTATCCAAAAACCTCTGTCTCCTCAATGTACTACGCAACTCCAAGAAGAAACTGGTTAATTGCTGCACTAGATACGTGTGTTGTTATGCCTTTGATTCTGAAAGCGTATAGTGTAACCAACCTCCTACAGTTTTATTACACGTGTGATCGTACTAATGGATAGATTTTAAAATTCATACTGCTCTGATGAAATGTAACAGTCCACTGAAGAGCCTTTCTTAAGTGTCCAAATTACGAACAGTTTACATCTGATAAGAGTGTTTTAACTGCTAACAGGGACCGTTTGGTGTGCACAATTGCGTGGAATCTGGCTATGTACGGACGACCATGGGTGCTGAGCTGTCTGTATTCTCGCGACATCTCAGCCATCCCCCGTTCAAGTACTAATAGGAAAGGCATATTGACCCCCAACTGTGAGAACGGCTGTGTTTGAATACATACGACTACAGGTGATCGACATTTCACTATAATATCTCCGAGCTGATCGAAGACATCAAAAATGGTTCAAATGGCTCTAAGCACTATGGGACTTAACAGCTGAGCTCATCAGTCCCCTAAACATAGGACTACTTAAACCTAACTAACCTAAGGACATCACACACATCCATGCCCAAGGCAGGATTCTAACCTGTGACCGTAGCAGCCACGTGGTTCCGGACTGAAGTGCTTAGAACCGCTCGGCCACCGCGGCCGGCTATGATCGAAGACGTCACGAGGTTCGTAATTTCCGACTGAATTTGACACACCTTTGCTCTAGTTACTATTTTTTGCTGTCATTCTTTTTTGTACAACTTATGAAGATAAAAGATGAGAATTAAGTCCCAAAGTGTTATACTAAACTGAACACAATGCGACAGCTATATTGCCGATAATCTCTTCAGCGCAAACGGAGCCCATCAAAACATGCAACTGAAACTTATAGTTGGGAGTCAATCTGATACAGTTGTTGAAAATTTCCTAAGTGTGTCTCGTTGACTCAGTGGTAAATGCCAGGTTAAAAATCCAACGGCCTGTGCTTGGAATCCTAGGTGGTTCTGTGATCTATTCTATTACGTTTTGCTTGTTTCATCTCTGGCAATTTTCACATGAATAAAACCTACTCTGTGGTTCAGAGTGCACGTTAAACTGTAGGTCCACCTACAGTTGGCTGAGCAGGTCAGTTCAGAGCAGGCCAAGGACGTAACACTCGCATAGGATCACGCCTAGTGAAGTACTGCGGTGTTCAGTCTTCGGATTGAAGATACATTTCCTTACTTTTTATGTTTTATGAAGCCTGTAAGTAGTGGAAAAGAATGTAGTAAACTGTATGTACCAGCTAGAGTTCCAGCCGAGAAGGAACATCTGATGCTACACGTACGCTAGTTATAAACATTCACTATAGACATTAAACTGTAATTTTCGAGTAGTTTGTCTTAAAACCGTTTTCAGGGTAGTGACATAATTAACTTAAGTGAATATTTTTAAAATATTCTATAGTTTTTACTAGCCTTTTCTATATTTACTTAGATGGCATAACTGAGAAGTTATTAAACATTGTTTTACCGTGATTATTACATGCGATGTTTTATCAACACTTTCAGTGGCTGCCTGAAGTATTACAAAGAGCAATAATGCCATTATTCTTGCTGATCTTTATTATATGGGTATTGGTCTGTGGTCTAAGGCAATATTCTGCACCTAACGTTTCGTCTTCTACTATTGGAGATATCATCAGAGGCTGTAAATACGCTTCTAGTCCTTTGGCTTCATAAAATTCAGAAATCAGAACTGTATTTCATTTTTCTTTGGCTGGTAATGACATCAGAACGCTAACATTACTGATTCGTGTAATGGGGAGAAATTGGCACTGTTTGCTTTATTTACCACTAAGATCCACAGCTTGTATAATTTGAATCCTCCTTTTCTGTTATAGTTTTGTTTCACTGATCCCAGAGTATGATCATCTGCTACCGATTTACCCATTTTCTCAGACGCTTGCTTCTGAGTCCTTTGAGCCGGGTGTTAGTGCTTCTTTCACTAGTTCTTATGTACACTTGGCAGCACTTGCGAGGGATTTTGTATACTCCTGGTGTGCTTAGAGGTGAGAGATAGTCCTTTGCGCTGTTCAAATGCTAAGGTTTCCGTGGGCTGTGGACGACACGATCGTTGCGCGGATACGTAAAATAAATGGGCTTGTTAAATTTGTTTCAATTTAAAAATAGTCTCTGGCGATATCTCCAGTATTAGGAGAAAACTGCGCTACACACGGCCTGATGTCTGTATAAGAAAAGTCACTGAGAACCTAATTACTGGCCGTGAGAGAATATCCGGCATAAGCTCAGGTGATCGACACAAAGGGTAGGGTCACAGAGGAGACGTCAGTGGAGTAGGGCGATACAGAGAACGTAACACGACGGCAGTCATCCAGGGTAGACGCGTTTGCGTAGAGGAGAATTTAAGTAACGTCGAACCACTCTCTGAAAGGGCAACCTGACTGCGCGCCTGCATGTGTAGGCAACCGCGGCTACAGCTATGTTTATCTGGCGGCGGTTCGCTACGCTGTTGGCGCTGCCCTGTAATGTACCACTCACTAACCAACGACGTTAGGTTGTACAGCCCTGCAATTGGGACTGCAAAACGTATCACTTGACTCTCTCCTCACTGTTGGGACTGTGTTAAAAGGCCGATATGTGAACTCGAAATGCTCTCTCTCTCTCTCTCTCTCTCTCTCTGTCTCTCTCTCTCTCTCTCTCTCTCTCTGCATTTATTCGTGTACGCCATACTGTCTCGTCTGTATCGCATAATATTAGTATATTATCTTCCGTTGAGCAGATATCGATAGTAAGGTGTGCACTTTTGAATCTCGTAAGGAATCACGTATCACAGAGATTCACAGGCCGAATGTGTTTGACGTATAATGGGGACTATCGGGGTTTGCGTCCACCACGGCCACCACACCAGTATTAGTAACAGGAGGAGCAACAGAACTAGTGGATGAAGTAGAAATATTAATTTCTGCTGCAAATCGATTTTAATCACTGCGTGACTTACCAGTGCTAGTATTAAAGCCGTGTGGACTCATAAATACCCCCAAGCAGTAAAACTGCAATTTCAGCACGTATCAGTGAAGAGTACTTGTCAGACCGAATGTACACTTGACAGCAAAAAAGTGGGTCACTGCCGAATACAACCAACATAACGTAGCTGTGTTGCAGGTCCTCTAAACACCAAAACCCCGTGGGGCACAGTCGTCTGACTGCACACAAAGGGGACCGCTAGAGACTACTAGAGACCGAAGGTCTTTATGGCAGTCAGTCTGAGTGTCAACTAATATCGTCATAGAAAACATATTAGAAAACACGTTCTTAGCGATGAGACACCCCATAACACTCATAAACTAACCTTAATTACAACAAGTGACAGTCCAAAAGTTCTGAGAAAACGGATTATTTTACATATATCGTACAGTAATTCTTAGTCAAAATTAAATACTTGAGACAATATATGGAATTACAAATCTGTACGGCAATTGGAAAAAAGTTTTTCGCTCTCGAAAAGGTTTTCCATCCACGTGCTGAACGTCGCTCAATGGCGAGTGGCTCTGGAAACTGGATATTGGACGAAACAGTAAAAACAACGCGATTAACGGCAACAAGCACTCTACGGATATCTCAAGATTAACAGCGAATCACCAGTAATATCATTGTTCTCGTAACACATCAACAGCTACGTTTACACATATTTGAACTTTAAATGACATGACCAACGTCGTCGTTCTGGACCTGAATTCAAACCCAGCACCTATAGCCATTGCTAACGAAGATAAGCTTTGTTTGTGCCTTATTGAGACCCGATCACTAGTCACAAAGAGACGAGGAGTATAGACGTTTGCACCAGTATCAGCTATCAATTCAGATCCTGAAAATAAATGACGAAAATGTTTGTACTGAACTGAGAATTCTGTCATGACAGTTACCTTCCTGGGAACTACCCACAACGACGTTTAATATGGTGTCATTCATAAGGAACAAGGTATGCTCATGTTTAAAACTGAAATGCCATCATTTAAAGCTCGTGACAGGGATGCGAACCCAGCACCTAATCGGATTGTTAACGAAGTACGTAAAATCAGAAGTTAAAGATCAAATGCTTTCACCTATAGCGAGATTTTGGAACCTTAAATGACGATAGAGTTGTTTTTTCCTGACTGGGACTCGAACACAGCATCTAGCGCCGTCGTTCTCTACCCAGGAACAGACGATAAATAGCTATTGTTGGTTCACCAGTAGCGAGATGTGCGCATGTTTAGCTAAACATCAGGCGACGAAAAGTTCTGTGCTGAATGGAATTCAAACCCCACACACGTGGTCATGAAGACACTTTAACTGTTCCAATAATAGCTAGAAGTGGCATGTTTGTACTTTTAATGATGTGGTGGAAAATACTCTGCTGGCTAGAAGTTGAATCCACAACATATCGTCGTTGATGATCACAACGAACACAACGTCAAACACAAACCCGTTTTCGCCAGTAGGATGGAGAGGATTGTTTGAACTTGAAAAGATGTAAGGAAACGTTTGATCTTGTAATGTTGTGATAAAAAGCTCATAATGTGGCTGTGAGTTGAAACGAACACGTTACAGCTGACAACGCACGAAGAGACGTTGAAAATGCAACTATTTTTCACTAGTAGTTCGGAGTGCACATGCTAGGGCTTGAAATGAAATAATGAATATTTTGTGGTGATCAGGATTCGAAACCAGATAGATGCCTTTCGAGGAGGCCTAGAAGAGTGTAATCTTGGGGAACACAGTGAAATCGAATTCGAATGCCAGTCCAGCACCACAATTTTCAATGTCTCAGTTTCAAATAAAGTAAGAGCCTTGTGAACTTACATGGCCATTGGTTCATTAAATGCAATACGTTTTCTAGTTTACGACGGCTTGCTGGTGACAGAGTCTCTGCCTTCCGGGGTTTCTCCATCTGTCACAGCTCAAACGAATGCCGCTCTGCCCCAGTCGGCAGCGAGGGGATGTTATCTTTACTGCGGATATTGAACTACGGAGCTTACTGGTGTTGTGCACTTGGCGTTACTAGGAGTGAAGGAGAGTTACTTGTGTGTGCTAAAAATCTACGCCTGACGTGAACCTACACGTTTTACACATCAATACAAGATTAATCCACCAGACCACAGAACCCCCTGCCAAGGACATAATTATGAATTGCAGAGTATTCATTTTGATGTTGATGCAGATGTCAAGGGGCGGGTAACAGGAAGGTGGGCAGGATATGGGAATGCATAGAAGTGCAGAAGTGTAAAATATAAGCCTGAAATGCTTGCAAAGTATTGCTTACTTAGATGTGTACCACAGTTCGTTTTATCTTAGGACCGAGAGGTAAGGATGGACTGTTTTCAGAACGAACAATGGGTTATGGGGAAGGGGAGATCAGAGAATACGGTTTCATAGGTGTTGAGAGGAATGATAGAAAGACAGCAGCAATTAAAAGAGAAAATGTGGTGTCAATAGAAACCGCTAGGTTTGTTTAAAAAGTTTTGGGGGAATGAAATAGAAGGGCACTTGCGGCGACAGTGTCAGAGAGAGAGTGTGAGAGAGAATAGAGGAGATATTAACAACGAGTAAACATAATATGAAATCGTTTGCGTATTGTGTGGAGGACGTGGGCGAGCGGTTCTAGGCGCTACAGTCTGGTCCCGCGCGACCGGTACGGTTGCAGGTTCGAATCCTGCCTCGGGCATGGATGTGTGTGATGTCCTTAGGTTTAAGAAGTTCTAAGTTCTAGGGGACTGATGACCTTAGAAGTTAAGTCCCATAGTGCTCAGAGCCATTTGATGGCTAAATGGTTCAAATGGCTCTGAGCACTATGGGACTTAACATCTGAGGTCATCAGTCCCCTAGAACTTAGAACTACTTAAACCTAACTAACCTAAGGACATCACACATCCATGCCCGAGGCAGGATTCGAACCTGCGACCGTAGCGGTCGCGCGGTTCCAGACTGAAGCGCCTTTAACCACTTGGCCACACCGGCCGAACCATTTGAACCATTCTTTTGTGTGGAGGACGGAGGGTGTATTCATAGATGTAGGGGCAGATAGAGATGTATTTGAAATAACAAAAACTACTGTGACAGAGTCCATCTACGCTGATTAGTTTGTATCTAGACAGGGTACAAATGAAATCAAAATAGAATATTTAACAAACTGTACATTCAAAAGTAACCCTTTGAATTAAAAAGGCAACTCAAAGGAATACTAACATATATTGTATCTTTTCTGTTGCCACGCGATCTTCCACTACCGTCCAATGAGGAAAAATGACGAAAAAGAAGACATAACAAAACATTTTAAGGAATCTAATACTTTATCCAGAATCCTTTATTATTTTGTACTTCTATCATGTGTCTTGGCGCAGGATGTATAAGCCGTCGGATGTAACAGCCTAAAGAAGCAACTTCTTTCCAGGTTTCCAGGACGCAGTCCCAAAGAGCGTCCGCAGTAGTTGGTTGGTTTCGTGGCCAGTTCTCTGTTAATGTTCTGGCGACCTCAGCCCACATGTTTTCCATGGGGTTCATATCAGCCGCCCGTGGCGGCCAGTCCAAGAAGTTGACGCCAATCGTGGAGAGCCGCTGGTGAACAAATGCAGACTTGTGAATGGGAGAATGGTCCTCTTGCAATGTGACGTCCCTTCTGCGTACAGCATTCGCACTGACGGAAGCATCACATTTTCCAGTATGAGGGCATACTGCACACTGTCCAGAGTTCCTTCTATCTTGTGAAGAATTTCCGCCCCTCTCGCAGAAACCCAACTCCAGCAGGTAACAGATAGCCGACCCCTTCTTCTCGTCGTGGTTACATATTCCGTCGATGGCGAGTCCCTTGCGGCCTGTAAACGATTCTTGGACCGTCGTTACTAATGGAAAACACCTTCCCATCAGTGAAAATGACGTTGTCCCATGACGACATCAGATGGAGCTCCGCAAATGCTAGCCGGTATAAAACGTTGTCTTCGCTGAGCTCTTGTTTCACGGTGGATCGTCGTACATGCAGTCCAGAGTCCCTCAGCCTTCGGCGAATCGTGTCACTGCAGCCGGGGTAGTTGGTCTCCCACTGCAATTGCTTTGCGTTCAGAAAGGGATTTTCCCTGCTCCTATTGGTCGCTGTCTTCCTGCTGTGAGCTCACTCTCTTCCTGCCTGAGCCAGGAGCCCTGTTGGTGGTCCCTCTTTAAAGGCAGATTCCCACCATCTCGTTGCAGTGGTATGTGGTACGCCATATCGTCTGCCAGCTTCTCTGATGGAACATCCTCCTTCAGTGAGAGCGACGACTCTATCTCGAATAGACCTCTGCCAGCGAGTCATTACGGCAGACAGCCTGATGTGTATTTCTGCTTGCCGCTCTTATACTGATGCCAGGAGAGGAGGTAAACATATTTACTTCAAACGGAGCGGCAGAGGCAGAGGCATGCGGCGCAGCCGTGCTGGCTCGTCCCGGGCTGTTGGCCCACCAACGCCACCGCCAGCTCGCTCACTTCTGTCTCGCCTCGGCCAGCCTGGCTGGCCCGTAGCTCGCGAGCCGCGGCTAGTACAGACCCGGGCCGCATGGCCACCATCACCCCTTGAAGGATCAAAAGTTACTCCTAACCTACCCAAGTCTGTAGTAAAAACCAACGCCGCTACAGCTATTATGCTATAACAGGTGCAAGCACACCTACAGTTGACGAGTCATTCAAATATTTGACGAACAATACGTTCAAAAATACACTCATTTTAAAAATAGCTACCACAAAATATTTCACCTAGTTAGCAATAGCATGACGTAGAAAACTATTCTTGTTTGTAAGCGCTCTGCATTAGACGTAGCCTTAAGAACACGTGTATTCAACCACGACAACTAAGCGGAATGTAAAAGTAAACAGGTTTGGCGGCAGCTTCTCCAAATAATAGTATATACGTAGTGTATAATACACGTTTTGTGAACCTATAACATGTACTCAGTGTCTCTGAAACAATACGTGCTGCACGACGGAAATTACTTTCTGCTGAGGCACTTCATTTACATCTCAATGATTCACGACTACTAGAGAACATTGCTCTTTACGACAGTCAATACACTTGTAAATTAACACCATGATATCGCAGGTATTAGGCAACGCGTTACTAGCGATGAGAAAGGCCTTAACGTTTGCAACCAAACATGCTACTCCTAGCTACTACTGAATAAGAATTTTATTATTAACGTGTCTTCATAACCATGTGTGCGGCATTCGACTCTCAGTCTGCATAGACGTTTTCGTCGCCTTATTTCTAGTTAAACGTGCGCACATCTCGCTAATGGTGGACCAACATTGGACATTTCTTGTCTGTTCCTGGTTAGACAACGACGGCGGTAGGCGCCGGGTTCGAATCCCGGTCAGGCAATACAACTTCAGTCGTCATTTAAGGTTCCAACCTCACTCTGGTGACAAACTGTGATATCTACATTCTGATTTTTACGTACTTATTCAACAATCCGATTAGGTGCTGTGTTCGCATCCTTGTCACTAGAATTACATGATGCCATTTCAATTTTAAACATGTGCATCCTTTGTTCCTTGACAAATTAACAATATGCAACGTCTTTCGAGGTTAATTACCAAGAAGGTAATTGTCATGTTAGGGTTCCTGGTTTCGTACAAACATTATCGTCATTTACATTCAAGTTGAGAATTGATAACTGATGCTGGTGGAAACGTCAATATTTGACGTCTCTTTCTGCCTAGTGATCGAGTCTCGATAAGGCACTAAGCTTTGCTTGGTTAACAATGACTTTACGTTGTGGGTTTGCATCCGGATCCAGAACTAATGCGTTTGTCATGTCATTTAAAGTACAACTTTGTGTACAAGTAACTGTTGATGAGTAATGTGAACAATGATATTACTTGTGATTCGCTGTTAATGTTGGGATTTCCGTAGAGTGCTTGCCGCCGTTAATCACGTTTTCTTTTAACTGCTTAGTATTACATAAAGTTGATGGAAAACCACTCCCCATTGAACGTTGAACGACGTTCAGCAGGTGTTGGGTAAACCTTTTAGACAGAAAATAACTTGTTTCCAATTGCATACAACTGTGTAAATCCATATATTGTCCCAAATATTTAATTGTGCCTAAGGATTACTGAACGATTTGGTGAGAAAATTAGTTGTCCTACAAAATTTGATATGTCATTGTAATTAAGTTTAGTTTACAAACGTTAAGGACTGTCTGATCTCTTCTGTACTATCGTGGTGTTACTTTGCATTTGGACGGACTGTCATAAAGACCGGTGTTCTCTAGTAGTTTCTAGCGGTACCCATTGTGTATCTTACAACGACTGTACTGTGGAGGGTTGCGATGATGTGCAACACAGATATGCTATGTTGATTGCATACTTTCAGGTGCAGCCTACACGTTGGAATTCAGGCGTAACCCACATTTTTTTGCTGTCGAGTGTACAAACGCTCATGAGTTGCATTTGTACCTTCGGTTTGACAGGTACTCTTCATTGATATGTGCAGATATTGCAGTTTTACTGCTTGTATTTAGGAGTCTTCGGGGCTTTAATTCTATCTCTGTTAAAAGTCACGCAGTGATTGGAAAATAAAGATTTCTGCTTCAACGACCAATGCTGACCCTATTGTTGTTATTAATTTATTACATAGTTTTTAGCTTTCAGTGATGAGACGGTTGTAGAAAATGGAAGAGAAATTCTTCCTTTTTATTTTTCAAAAAGGAAAGTGTATTATCTTGCATTGACGATACTGTATGATACAAGAACACATCACACATATAAATAGGTGCAGTAAAAGAAGAAGCCTACCAGTATCTTCAATTAAACACTTAGTTGCGATCGAACATCGTAAAAAATCTGTGTGGAGCGAAGTAGTGTACCACTAAGTGGTACCAAAGCAGTGGAAGTTAGTTCCTACTACCTCGGTTTCACAAAAAGACTAACGATATGAATCTTTAATCTCTGGATCCATCATATCACACCACGTGGTAGCACCGTCACAGATATAATGGCTACAAAGACAAGCCATAAAGCAACTTTTGTTAGTTCTTCTTTAGGACCTCCTGTTCAGGATGTAATGTTCTTAATGTACTTAGTGCAACAACCAGAGAAACAATTCACCTAATAACTTACAAAAACTGAAAAAAAGTTTCTGATTATGTCGTCAAAAGGACTGTTCAGATGTTCCATGTTTGGATAGAGGCATTGAACTCACATCAGACGGTAAAATCCAGGAATTAAGTCTCATACATATTGCACTGTGTAACAAACACACCCCTAAGTGTTCTGTCAAACTAAAAAGAGCTTCTACTCCGTGGGTGACTACACAACTAAGTCAGTAAATGAATGAACGTGAGCCTGCACATAGAAGATTGAAGTGAAATCGAACACCAAAACTGTGTTGGATATACAAGACGGTGTGAAACAAAAGGAAGCAAAACAAGCGTTGCGCCAAAATCCGGCATTTCCCCTTCCTTGTAGGGAGCTTGTTGAATCCTGCAGCACTATGGAAAAAGAAAACTGGGCAGCGTCGGCATAGGAAAGACAAACGATAGTACCGTTTCTCAAGCCTATGCGGACGAATTACAACAGCTCTCAGTTCTCAAGTTACGATGTCACCCACACGGGAGCACATTCTCGAGAGACACGCATTTTCCTTGAAACCTACTTCTATTCAAGCAGTACGGGAAGCAATCATGAGAATCTTTTCTGATATAGGAGCTAATGATGTGGTGAGCATAGGTACTACAGATAAGGCTGAGGCTGTGATTAAAAACGTTGTCGATACTATTGTTCCAGTTGTTCAATGTCTCTTGTTAGAGATACATATCCTAAGGAATGGGTGAAAGGTTTAATTCAGCAGGTACCCACGAATGATACCCCAAAATCATCAGGTAACCATAGATCGATCACCATATTCTTCACAGTACCTAAAGCCCTGGCGTATAGTAACCACGAATAACTGACGGATTATCCCAAAACACATAACATCCGCGTCAAAAATGAAACAGGCTTCGAAAACAGTATAACACTGCTTGATATCATCAAGAAGGAGTAGAGGACCTTGGTGGAGCGTGACGGGCGGGGAGCTGTCATTTTGAGCGGCCACTCGCTGTCGGAGTTCTCACAAAAGTAGCGCGTTGTTCGGTGGAACTGGCAGCCGTCTGGGCAATGTGCGCCGTCTCACGGAGTGTGGACTCTGTGTGAGCTGCTCTGCTGGCTACTAACCTTACTGATGAGTCATTTTATTTGAACGTAACTGGTTCGGAAGTTATTCTTCTGTTCTGCCCTTTAGTGGTTGCAGTCAAAACTCCCGTGCCCGCAGTGCATGTGTATTCCTCCACCACGTCAGCGTAGTTATTTGATTTGGCTTAGCTGTACCCGAACTTTTATTCCCCTCCAGTGTGCCACACTCTAAGGAGCTTCCGACTTGGTAATTAACTGTCGGTAATTGTAGTTTCGGAACTCCTACCTCTAATGTGTGAAGGTTCAAAATTGCTCTGAGCACTATGGGACTTAACTTCTGAGGTCATCAGTCACCTACAACTTAGAACCTCTTAAACCTAACTAACCTAAGGACATCACACACATCCATGCCCGAGTCAGGATTCGAACCTGCGACCGTAGCGGTCGCGCGGTTCCAGACTGAAGCGCCTAGAACCGCTCGGCCACTCTGGCCGGCAATCTGTGAAGAATCTGGAAGTTAAAGTTCGAGGGTGGCTCAGTGTAATCTTAATACCATATGTTTGTTTGAATCTGAAGAATTTTTACTATTATTTAAAAAAACTATGAGCAACCTTTCTACACTCCTGGAAATTGAAATAAGAACACCGTGAATTCATTGTCCCAGGAAGGGGAAACTTTATTGACACAGTCCTGGGGTCAGATACATCACATGATCACACTGACAGAACCACAGGCACATAGACACAGGCAACAGAGCATGCACAATGTCGGCACTAGTACAGTGTATATCCACCTTTCGCAGCAATGCAGGCTGCTATTCTCCCATGGAGACGATCGTAGAGATGCTGGATGTAGTCCTGTGGAACGGCTTGCCATGCCATTTCCACCTGGCGCCTCAGTTGGACCAGCGTTCGTGCTGGACGTGCAGACCGCGTGAGACGACGCTTCATCCAGTCCCAAACATGCTCAATGGGGGACAGATCCGGAGATCTTGCTGGCCAGGGTAGTTGACTTACACCTTCTAGAGCACGTTGGGTGGCACGGGATACATGCGGACGTGCATTGTCCTGTTGGAACAGCAAGTTCCCTTGCCGGTCTAGGAATGGTAGAACGATGGGTTCGATGACGGTTTGGATGTACCGTGCACTATTCAGTGTCCCCTCGACGATCACCAGTGGTGTACGGCCAGTGTAGGAGATCGCTCCCCACACCATGATGCCGGGTGTTGGCCCTGTGTGCCTCGGTCGTATGCAGTCCTGATTGTGGCGCTCACCTGCACGGCGCCAAACACGCATACGACCATCATTGGCACCAAGGCAGAAGCGACTCTCATCGCTGAAGACGACACGTCTCCATTCGTCCCTCCATTCACGCCTGTCGCGACACCACTGGAGGCGGGCTGCACGATGTTGGGGCGTGAGCGGAAGACGGCCTAACGGTGTGCGGGACCGTAGCCCAGCTTCATGGAGACGGTTGCGAATGGTCCTCGCCGATACCCCAGGAGCAACAGTGTCCCTAATTTGCTGGGAAGTGGCGGTGCGGTCCCCTACGGCACTGCGTAGGATCCTATGGTCTTGGCGTGCATCCGTGCGTCGCTGCGGTCCGGTCCCAGGTCGACGGGCACGTGCACCTTCCGCCGACCACTGGCGACAACATCGATGTACTGTGGAGACCTCACGCCCCACGTGTTGAGCAATTCGGCGGTACGTCCACCCGGCCTCCCGCATGCCCACTATACGCCCTCGCTCAAAGTCCGTCAACTGCACATACGGTTCACGTCCACGGTGTCGCGGCATGCTACCAGTGTTAAAGACTGCGATGGAGCTCCGTATGCCACGGCAAACTGGCTGACACTGACGGCGGCGGTGCACAAATGCTGCGCAGCTAGCGCCATTCGGCGGCCAACACCGCGGTTCCTGGTGTGTCCGCTGTGCCGTGCGTGTGATCATTGCTTGTACAGCCCTCTCGCAGTGTCCGGAGCAAGTATGGTGGGTCTGACACACCGGTGTCAATGTGTTCTTTTTTCCATTTCCAGGAGTGTATATTTCCATTGTGAACATTTGCTTAAAGTTTTATTTCCATCTGGAAAATTTGCTTAAGCTTTGAGAAGCTTTTAAAAAACCTTTTTAAAAGGTGCCTCAGGATACATTTGTTCTGTTTTAATCCACTATTGAAGGTGGTTTACAATGAATTAAATTAAAATTTGGGCAGATTTTTATGCACCCTTTAGAGGTGAAATGTGCTTTTTGTGATGTTGTTTGTTTAAACTGGATTTTAACGTTTTCCTTGTGCTCTGATTAGTGGTCCTGTTAAGTCTAAGTTCGGATCACTTGTTCACTGGCGGCGTATGATGTAGTAATTGGTTGTTGGTGTATTTAGATCACCTCAACTTATTTATGTCCTATTGCTGAAGGTATTTCGCACCTAGCCCGACGCTTAGATCTACTAAGAGGACCAAGGCGCTATTAGGAAGTTATACATTTTTCTTAACCTTGTGGGGAAATTTTCCACTAGCTAAATCCTTAGCGAGGCTATTAAATTTGCATGCATGTTTCTTTTCAGGTATCTAGAATTGCTCAGTTTTACTGCACTGGAAAACTTTTAGTATTTTTGGGCTTCTACACAGACTCTGCTCTGATTAAGGTTTCTCTGCACATTTGTTTTGAGCCTGTTTTACTAGTCAGATTGCTGAGCCTGCCTACATAATCATATTTTGCTTAACTGTTTCAAGTTAAATCTTGGTCTCAATTAAATATTTCTCCTGAATCTTGGCTGTAACACTCAAATTGCTGGACTTGTCTATACAACCACAAGTTGCTTAATTGTTCTGCGTAAGTCCGCAGCTCGTGGTCGTGCGGTAGCGTTCTCGCTTTCCACACCCGGGTTCCCGGGTTCGATTCCCGGCGGGGTAAGGGATTTTCTCTGCCTCGTGATGACTGGGTGTTGTGTGATGTCCTTAGGTTAGCTAGGTTTAAGTAGTTCTAAGTTCTAGGGGACTGATGACCATAGATGTTAGTTAAGTCCCATAGTGCTCAGAGCCATTTGTTCTGCGTAAGCTGCCAGCGTATTGTGTATCGGCAAATGAAAGTAAGTTTTTGCTGCATCCTCGACGTGGCTTTGGCCTGTGTCCTGCTGTCTTACCGTAAATCTCCAGCCACATATCCCCGCGCGTCAGCACGTTGCTTTCTGTTATCGGCAAAGGACGCCGACCCCGCATTGAATCCGCTGGACGTGGTTTTTAGGAAGTTTCGACCTTTCAAAAAATGGCTCTGAGCACTATGGGACTTAACTTCTGAGGTCATCAGTCCCCTAGAACGTAGAACTACTTAAACCTAACTAACCTAAGGACATCACACACATCCATGCCCGAGGTAGGATTCGAACCTGCGACCGTAGCGGTCGCACGGTTGCAGACTGTAGCGCCTAGAACCGCTCGGCCACCCCGGCCGGCTTCGACCATTCGATTTGGAGGTGAATAGCGGGCTGCTAGCCACATCCCGCCTCAGTTACACAATTCGCAAAATTAATGTACCACCCGCGTGACGAGGCGCGATAATGACCAGACCGGAAGCGACTTAGATGACACTGAAACAAATAATGTCATGTGGCTACGAAGGCATTCCCGGCGTAATAATTGACAATATTCTTCTCGGGTATGCAGCCGGATCATAACGTCTTCATGACACAATATTTCCGCGGTCCATCTGGCCGCCATCTTCAGGTGAGAGTGCTGGTGCACGAACTCGACGGTTCCGGCGAGTTCGTGCACCAGCACTCTCACCTGAAGATGGCGGCCAGATGGACCGCGGAAATATTGTGTCATGAAGACGTTATGATCCGGCTGCATACCCGAGAAGAATATTATCAAGTAATTTCATATAAGACATACTGGGCTGCAAATGTCGGGAAATACCCCAAAAGTTGCGAATGTTGAACATGTGACGTCACCAGGTGATGTACGTTGCCGGCCTGGGTGGGCGAGCGGTTCTAGGCGCTACAGTCTGCAACCGCGCGACCGCTACGTTCGCAGGTTCGAATCCTGCCTCGGGCATAGGTGTGTGTGATGTCTCTAGGTTAGTTAGGTTTAAGTAGTTCTAAGTTCTAGGGGACTGATGACCTCAGAATTTAAGTCCCATAGTGCTAAGAGCCTATTTTTTATGTACGTTGTCGCACTTGCAGCGGTTGTCTGTTGCACTATATCATACCAACCGAAGTCAAGTAATCTCGTTGGTGTGGGTCTGTGCCAACGCACGCGGCTTTAGCGCTTGGGATTCAGTATTCGATTCATGCGTGTACAAGGTATTTTTTTTCACTGCTTGAGACAGTTATGTGCTTAAATTGAGATATTAATTTATTTTCCTGTCTCGTGGTCACTTGTGATTTATTGCGTAGTGCTGCACAACAAGCACCTACCATGTGCAGCATTACCAGTAAAAGACCTACGTTTTCTTTGCTACATAACGTCGACAAAAAAAAGAGAGAGAAAAGGAAAGAAACGCACAATAAGAAATGCTTTTGCTAGGTTTCAGGAAGGACAATAATCTTGCGACTTCTACATTTGCAACAGTTCACATCTACGAAAGTTGTTCGGAAATTGCACCGTTTGCTTGAATGCAAATACTGCATCGCTCAGACATCCATTCACGCACGCTCTGGAAAATACTCTTTATATTTTGGATGTGACCTCACATGTTGAGCAAATATTTACAAGCTGCTGAGCGCCGCATCTAGAAAACGAAGTATCGTAGCTGCTTTGTAGTTGCCACAGTCGGATTATAATGTCTACCAAACTATGCTATCTTATTAAGCAAAGGCGAAAAATGATTCATGACTGACGATGTAAGACAAAGTGCATGGATAGGCAATGATTTAGGCCGAAAATAATATTGGCAATGGCAAAAATTTTAATTTTTTTACATCTTTACGGGAAATAAAACCAGACTCAGAGAAGGTGGCACATTTTGCTGAAGGAGGACTGGAAGCAAGGAAAAAAAGGCAGAGAGAGTAAAGGAAATTAGTTCGCAGCTTTGTAACAGGTTTTTGGAATTTCCATGTCTGCTAGCTATTCTGGCTAATCGGTGTGAAACAGACGTTATGTGCAGAGCAAAATGTCGAGAGTACACGGACTCCACTGGAAACAGCGGCTGTGGCGGCAGGTTGTAAATGCAGAGCGACGGATAAATGGCGTCGCTTAGTCGTTTAATGAGAGGCCGACCGCGTTATCGGCGGCGCGCAGGCATTACGCGAGTTAGGAGCCGGCCACCGCGTGCGGTGCGGTGCGGTGCGACCACGGCTGCCCAGGTCCGCCCTCCGCATACAAACCAGGCCCTCCGACCTGGCCAGGATAGTGCAGTGGTGGGGGGGGGGGGGGGCGGCGCTTAGCGTTCCGGGTAGGTGGAGGGGGCAGAGGGGGAAAGCGGTGCTGCAGGCGCGTGATATGCATGCCTATCTGCGGCACGTACCCACCAGGTGAGTAATTTGTGCCCTCCCCCTGACGCGGGCACAGCCAGTTATAAGCGCAAACTTCTATCTCCTTTCTCTTCAGAAACCTTTCCCAAATTCCTGGGAGACTAAACACCTGTTGTTGTTGTGGTCTTCAGTCCAGAGACCGGTTTGATGCAGCTCTCCGTGCTACTCTATCCTGTGCAAGCTTCTTCATCTCCCAGTACCTACTGCAACCTACATCCTTCTGAATCTGTTTTAGTGTATTCATCTCTTGGTCTCCCTCTACGATTTTTACCCTACACGCTGCCCTCCAATACTAAATTGGTGATCCCTTGATGCCTCAGAATATGTCCTACCAACCGATCCCTTCTTCCAGTAAAGTTGTGCCACAAATTTCTCTTCGCTCCAATTGTGTTCAATACCTCCTCATTAGTTATGTGATCTATCCATCTAATCTTCAGCATTCTTCTGTAGCACCACAACTCGAAAGCTTCTATTCTCTTCTTGTCCAAACTATTTATCGTTCATGTTTCACTTCCATACATGGCTACACTACATACAAATACTTTCAGAAACGACTTCCTGACACTTAAATCTATACTCGATGTTAACAAATTTCTCTTCTTCAGAAACGCTTTCCTTGCCATTGCCAGTCTACATTTTATATCCTCTCTACTTCGACCATCATCAGTTATTTTGCTCCCCAAATAGCAAAAATCCTTTACTACTGTAAGCTTCTCATTTCCTAATCTAATTCCGGCAGCTTCACCCGATTTAATTCGACTACATTCCATTATCCTCGTTTTGCTTTTGTTGATGTTCATCTTATATCCTCCTTTCAAGACACTTTCCATTCCGTTGAACTGCTCTTCCAGGTACTTTCCTGTCTCTGACAGAATAACAGTGGCGTCGGCGAACCTGAAAGTTTTTATTTCTTCTCCATAGTTTTTAATTTTTCTTTAGTTTCCTTTACTGCTAGCTCAATATACAGATTGAATAACATCGGGGATAGGCTACAACCCTGTCTCATTCCCTTCTTAACCACTGCTTCCCTTTCATGTCCCTCGACTCTTATAACCTAGCACATGAAAATTACCTAAAATCAAAGAATACGCGTTTCGCAATTAATTCCAGATAGGAAAACACTGTACCTGATGTCCCTCTACTTGGTGGTCCCATGAAGTGCTGTAAGTGATACGTGGCTGGATTTCACTTTGACATTCAGCTACGACATGACTCCTACTACTACTGTTGTTGCTGATACGTTTACTATCGTGGTCTTCAGTCCGAAGACTAGTCTGACGCAGTTCTCAACGCTGGTGTATAGTATGCAAGCTTATTCAATTCTGTTCAACTATCGCAACTCCTACCCCTGCCCCCCTGCCCCCTCCCCCTTCCCCGACAACCACTTCTATACCTCAGCATCCTCAGGCTGAATCCTCTCAACTACTACACCTGCTCGGTCTCATGAGCAATACTTGAGTGGAGGGATTTATTCCTATCGCGATACTTAAACCACTTACAATTATGAAAAGTGTTGAAATAAAAAGGGGCGAAACGTTGCTACAGCCAAACCGGTTGAAATTTGCGTATGCCGCTTTGAGATATTGTAGTGAGACATCTACGGACACGAATTTAGTGTTGTCACCTCCCCTTAAAGAATTCAAAGCTGCGCCCTCAGCAAGTAAGGTGAAGCTGACCTTCTTTTTCGACATATGAGGTCGACATTCAGGGAATTCCATGAGCACGGAAAAACCGTTAACAGCGACGTGTACTGTTACACACTCCATAGCCTACGCAATCAATGAAGAGGAGACGGCCTGGGCTGCTCACGTACGGAGTGATCCTTCTCCACGATAAAGTGCGTATGAGGTCACACGAAGTGTAGTGGCTATGTTGAAGTGGGAGCTGCTTGAGCATCCGTCTTACAGCTCGAACAAGTCGCCCTGCGACTTAGAATTATTTGGACCGCTAAAAAAACATATTAAGCCCTTCAATTCGGACATCGAACTGAAGGTCACAGTGAGGGACTAGCACCTGTCACAGGCACAGGAATTCTAGTCTATCCACGAGTCGGAGTCACGACATGGAAATATAGACACCCATGGTCGGCCGGCAGAGGTAGGGCGGCGCTGGGAACAGATCCCAGACAACGCCGGCCGAGTGGCCCGTCCGACAGACAAGTTGGTCTCGTAAGGCGAGCGCCACGTGGGTCGACCGCTTCTACTAAAGTCACGTATTTTCGAGCCTTTCGACTCTCGGGACTCGTAAGCCATATCTTTGCCACGATGGTTAGACGGGATTCGGCCTTAGACGCGTTCAGGATTAATCCCACGGGTGGTAGATTCGCACCACCGGCCACTTGGCCGAGTGTGTGAACCAACTGTCCGAACCTGCAGTTCCTCTCGTACTGAGCAGGCTATCGCAGAGACACTGTCATCAATAGGGTAAAACTGAGCTGTCTCGGGAAGGTCTAAACCCAGCTCACGTTCCCTATTAGTGACAGAGAACCCTTTGGTTCGTGAGACAGTGGAAAACGTGTCCTCAGGTGTCTGGCGTTTACTTTTGAATAAACACTTCAATTATACCCACAGTTTTGTTTCGTACCATTTCTTTTGAACACCTCTCATCAACACACAGGTCAGGGACCAGAAAAAACAGCAGAGTAGGACAATATAGTCAGATACAAATTACCGCTCTGCAAGGCTTGAGATTATAGCCTACGTGTTTCCTAACGTACACAGTAATGTGACAATAGTCAACTACATACATGCCTGAGCGTAACCTGATATGAAGATGGACAACTATATACATTAGTTCCACCACAATTCAAAATTGTCTGAAGCCCCTAATAATGAACTATAAATCACAACCACGACAGTTTAAAAAGAGAAAACAATTACAACAACGCTAATACTATAAAAGACCTCATCTCCAAGTAAATACCCCTGTGACTGGCCTATTTAACAACTTCAAAACCACTGACCAGCAACTAAACCTATGTGGAAACCCACTGAAAAACAAACTGTTACTAAAACTCAGATTTAAAAAGTGAATATGGACACCAGATTGTAGTGAAGTATTACAAAAATTTTTGTAAATTAAGCTCATTCTATTCCTTGTGACTGGGGTGACAAAAATCGTGGGATACCTCATAATATAGTGCTGGAACTACTTTTTCCCGGCTTAGTGCAGCAACACGACGTAGCATGGACCGAACAAACTTTTGGGCGTCACCTACGGAAATACTGAGCTATGCTGTCTCAATAGCAGTCCAGGATCTTGTGCACAAACTAACCTCTCGAATATGCCCCATAAATATGTCATGGGGCTCACGTCGGGCAATCAGGGTGGATATGTCATTCGCTTGAACTGTCCAGAATGTTCTTGAAAGCAATCGTGAACTATTGTTACCCGGTGACATGGCGCATTTTCATTCCTAAAAGTTTTATCGTTGTTTTCATGATGTCCATGAATGGCTGCAAATGGTCTCCAAGTAGCCGAACACAACCGTTTGCTGACAGTGATAGCTTCAGTTGGACAAGAGCACCCAGTCTATTCCATGCAAACACAGCCCACACTACTACGGACCCACTACCAGCTTGCGCATTGCCTTATTGTCACCTTGTGTCCTTGGCTTCGTGGGGTCTGTGCTAAACTCTAATTCTACCACCAGCTCTTACTTACTGAAATCGGGACTCATCTAACGAGATCATTGTTTTCCAGTCGTATAGGGTCCAATTGATACGGTAACGAGCCCAGGAGAGAAGCTGCAGGCGACGTCCTGCTGTTAGCAAAGGCTCTCACGTCGGTCATCTGCTGGCATAACCCATTAACGCAAAATTTCACCACACTGTCCTACCGGATGCATTTGTCGTACGTCCCACATTGATTTCTGCGGTTATTTCACGCGTTGTTGTTTCTCTGTTAGCGCTGACAACTCTGTGGAAACGCCACTACTCTCGGTCGTTAGGTGGAGGCCGTCGGACACTGTGGTGTCCGTTCTGAGAGGTACTACCTGATAGTTGGTATTCTGGAAACTCTCCTGACACTGTGGATCTCGGAATATTGAATTTCCTAACGATTTTCGATGTAGAATGTTCCACGCGTCTAGCTCCAATAAGCAACCTGCGTTCAAAACCTGTCAGTTCCGCCGTGAGGCTGTAATCACGTCAGAAGCTTTTTCACATGAATCACCTGAGCCCAAGAGTCACCTCCATCAAATGCACTGGCCTTTTATACCTTGTGTACCGACGCTACTGCTACCTGTATGTGTGCATATCGTTAACCCACCACTGCTGTCACTTAATTGTATATCACGATCACTTGCTAACACGCAATTGAAGAAGATTTTTGCAGTCAGAGGAAAGTCCCTTCGACGGATATGCTTCTACGGGTTCGAACCCGCTTCTCATGAATAATGCTAGCGCTGGTGGACTTGTACACGATAAAACGACAACGATGGATTATCAGCTCACCAGACTTAATAGCCGCGCGGGATTAGCCGAGCGGTCAAAGGCGCTGCAGTCATGGACTGTGCGGCTGGTCCCGGCGGAGGTTCGAGTCCTCCCTCGGGCATGGGTGTGTGTGTTTGTCCTTAGGATAATTTAGGTTAAGTATTGTGTAAGCTTAGGGACTGATGACCTTAGCTGTTAAATCCCATAAGATTCCACACATATCTGAAAATTTTTGAGACTTAATAGTTGCCAGGCTAATTCGTGCAGCACTTGAAACCACATAAATATTTAAGAACGACTACAGCAACGCCAGCCACAGCTTAAAAAACATTAGACGGATTCCTTTCGAGGAAACGTACGCAACCACAACAGCATATCACCAAAAGTGATTCATTTTTAGTCCCTATTCCTATTCCCTTAGCAACAGCTAAGACCAAATTATTTACAGGACGCAGGACGCACAAAATGGATAAGATGTTTCAAAGTTCACCAGCATTGCGTATAACCCGTTGCCAGCGATGTGGAAGTCGTAGGATATTCTAAGCGGTGCCAGGTGTGTTGACAGTTTGAGCGGCGTGGTCTACTACCCAATGAATTTGTATCAGTTCTGAAGCGGATGCCGTAAAGTATCTCCTTCGCTTTAGAAATCGAGTTGAACTTACGAGGGCTTAAGTCAGGTGAGTGCACTAGGTAGTACAACACTTATCAGCCCCATCGGTCACACAAATCAGTACCTGCTTGAGCACTGTCCTGCAAAATGATGGTCAGGTCCTGCAGAAAGTGTCATCACTTCTGTCTCTATGCTGTTCATTTTTGGAACACAACCTACGACCAGCTTAGAGACAGAAGTGATGACACTTTCTGCAGGACCTGACCATCATTATGCAGGACAGTGCTCAAGCAGGTACTGATTTGTTTGACTGATGGGACTGCTAAGTGTTATACCACCTACTGCATTCTACATCTACATCTACATCTACATTTATACTCCGAAAGCCACCCAACGGTGTGTGGCGGAGGGCACTTTTCGTGCCATGCCACTGTCATTACCTCCCTTTCTTGTTCCAGTCGCGTATGGTTCGCGGGAAGAACGACTGTCTGAAAGCCTCCGTGCGCGCTCTAATCTCTCTAATTTTACATTCATGATCTCCTCGGGAGGTATAAGTAGGGGGAAGCAATATATTCGATACCTCATCCAGAAACGCACCCTCTCGAAACCTGGCGAGCAAGCTACACCGCGATGCAGAGCGCCACTCTTGCAGAGTCTGCCACTTGAGTTTATTAAACATCTCCGTAACGCTATCACGGTTACCAAATAACCCTGTGACGAAACGCGCCGCTCTTCTTTGGATCTTCTCTATCTCGTCCGTCAACCCGATCTGGTACGGTTCCCGACGAGCAATACTCAAGTATAGGTCGAACGAGTGTTTTGTAAGCCACCTCCTTTGTTGATGGGCTACATTTTCTAAGGACTCTCCCAATGAATCTCAACCTGGTACCCGCCTTACCAACAATTAATTTTATATGATCATTCCACTTCAAATCGTTCCGCACGCATACTCCCAGATATTTTACAGAAGTAACTGCTACCAGATTTTGTTCCGCTATCGTATAATCATACAATAAAGGATCCTTCTTTCTATGTATTCGCAATACATTACATTTGTCTATGTTAAGGGTCAGTTGCCACTCCCTGCACCAAGTGCCTATCCGCTGCAGATCTTATTGCATTTCACTACAATTTTCTAATGCTGCAACTTCTCTGTATACTACAGCATCATCCGCAAAAAGCCGCATGGAACTTCCGACACTATCTACTAGGTCATTTATATATAGGATTAAAAACAGCCGACCAGTTGCAAAGGATAAAGTAATCTTTACCTAGGTTTCGATAGATTTAAATCTATCTTCTTCAGAAGGCGGCAGTATTACATTAACATGGAGTGATATGTCATTGTCGTTTTTACAAACATCTGCATAGCTCCATTAGTCCAAATAAAATATAGCCTCAGGGCTATATTTTATTTGGACTAATGGAGCTATGCAGATGTTTGTAAAAACGACAATGACATATCACTCCATGTTAATGTAATGTAATGTAAAATATAGCCTCAGGGCTATATTTTATTTGGACTAATGGAGCTATGCAGATGTTTGTAAAAACGACAATGACATATCACTCCATGTTACTGTAATACTGCCGCCTTCTGAGGAAGATAGATTTAAATCTATCGAAACCTAGGTAAAGATTACTTTATCCTTTGCAACTGGTCGGCTGTTTTTAATCCTATTACGTGGAACCGTTGCTGTTGTCAGCTATTTTTAAAATACTCATTTATATATATTGTGAAAAGCAATGGTCCCATAAAACTCCCCTGTGGCACGCCAGAGGTTACTTTAACGTCTGTAGACGTCTCTCCATTGATAACAACACGCTGTGTTCTGTTTGCTAAAAACTCTTCAATCTAGCCACACAGCTGGTATGATATTCCGTAATCTCTTACTACATCTACATCTACATCTACATCTATACTCCGCGAGCCACCTTACGGTGTGTGGCGGAGGGTACTTATTGTACCACTATCTGATCCCCCCTTCCCTGTTCCATTCACGAATTGTGCGTGGGAAGAACGACTGCTTGTAAGTCTCCGTATTTGCTCTAATTTCTCGGATCTTTTCGTTGTGATCATTACGCGAGATATATGTGGGCGGTAGTAATATGTTGCCCATCTCTTCCCGGAATGTGCTCTCTCGTAATTTCGATAATAAACCTCTCCGTATTGCGTAACGCCTTTCTTGAAGTGTCCGCCACTGGAGCTTGTTCAGCATCTCCGTAACGCTCTCGCGCTGACTAAATGTCCCCATGACGAATCGCGCTGCTTTTCGCTGGATCATGTCTATCTCTTCTATTAATCCAACCTGGTAAGGGTCCCATACTGATGAGCAATACTCAAGAATCGGACGAACAAGCGTTTTGTAAGCTACTTCTTTCGTCGATGAGTCACATTTTCTTAGAATTCTTCCTATGAATCTCAACCTGGCGCCTGCTTTTCCCACTATTTGTTTTATGTGATCATTCCACTTCAGATCGCTCCGGATAGTAACTCCTAAGTATTTTACGGTCGTTACCGCTTCCAATGATTTACCACCTATGGCATAATCGTACTGGAATGGATTTCTGCCCCTATGTATGCGCATTATATTACATTTATCTACGTTTAGGGAAAGCTGCCAGCTGTCGCACCATGCATTAATCCTCTGCAGGTCCTCCTGGAGTACGTACGAGTCTTCTGATGTTGCTACTTTCTTGTAGACAACCGTGTCATCTGCAAATAGCCTCACGGAGCTACCGATGTTGTCAACTAAGTCATTTATGTATATTGTAAACAATAAAGGTCCTATCACGCTTCCCTGCGGTACTCCCGAAATTACCTCTACATCTGCAGATTTTGAACCGTTAAGAATGACATGTTGTGTTCTTTCTTCTAGGAAATCCTGAATCCAATCACAAACCTGGTCCGATATTCCGTAAGCTCGTATTTTTTTCACTAAACGTAAGTGCGGAACCGTATCAAATGCCTTCCTGAAGTCCAGGAATACGGCATCAATCTGCTCGCCAGTGTCTACGGCACTGTGAATTTCTTGGGCAAATAGGGCGAGCTGAGTTTCACATGATCTCTGTTTGCGGAATCCATGTTGGTTATGATGAAGGAGATTTGTATTATCTAAGAACGTCATAATACGAGAACACAAAACATGTTCCATTATTCTACAACAGATTGACGTAAGCGAAATAGGCCTATAATTATTCGCATCTGATTTATGACCCTTCTTGAAAATGGGAACGACCTGCGCTTTCTTCCAGTCGCTAGGTACTTTACGTTCTTCCAGCGATCTACGATAAATTGCTGATAGAAAGGGGGCAAGTTCTTTAGCATAATCACTGTAGAATCTTAAGGGTATCTCGTCTGGTCCGGACGCTTTTCCGCTACTAAGTGATAGCAGTTGTTTTTCAATTCCGATATCGTTTATTTCAATATTTTCCATTTTGGCGTCCGTGCGACGGCTGAAGTCAGGGACCGTGTTACGATTTTCCGCAGTGAAACAGTTTCGGAACACTGAATTCAGTATTTCTGCCTTTCTTCGGTCGTCCTCTGTTTCGGTGCCATCGTGGTCAACGAGTGACTGAATAGGGGATTTAAATCCGCTTACCGATTTTACATATGACCAAAACTTTTTAGGGTTCTTGTTTAGATTGTTTGCCAATGTTTTATGTTCGAATTCGTTGAATGCTTCTCTCATTGCTCTCTTTACGCTCTTTTTCGCTTCGTTCAGCTTTTCCTTATCAGCTATGATTCGACTACTCTTAAACCTATGATGAAGCTTTCTTTGTTTCCGTAGTACCTTTCGTACATGATTGTTATACCACGGTGGATCTTTCCCCTCGCTTTGGACCTTAGTCGGTACGAACTTATCTAAGGCGTACTGGACGATGTTTTTGAATTTTTTCCATTTTTGTTCCACATCCTCTTCCTCAGAAATGAACGTTTGATGGTGGTCACTCAGATATTCTGCGATTTGTGCCCTATCACTCTTGTTAAGCAAATATATTTTCCTTCCTTTCTTGGCATTTCTTATTACACTTGTAGTCATTGATGCAACCACTGACTTATGATCACTGATACCCTCTTCTACATTCACGGAGTCGAAAAGTTCCGGTCTATTTGTTGCTATGAGGTCTAAAACGTTAGCTTCACGAGTTGGTTCTCTAACTATCTGCTCGAAGTAATTCTCGGACAAGGCAGTCAGGATAATGTCACAAGAGTCTTGTCCCTGGCTCCAGTTCTGATTGTGTGACTATCCCATTCTATACCTGGTAGATTGAAGTCTCCCCCTATTACAATAGTATGATCACGAAACTTCTTCACGACGTTCTGCAGGTTCTCTCTGAGGCGCTCAACTACTACGGTTGCTGATGCAGGTGGTCTATAGAAGCATCCGACTATCATATCTGACCCACCTTTGATACTTAACTTAACCCAGATTATTTCACATTCGCATTCGCTAATAACTTCACTGGATATTATTGAATTCTTTACTGCTATAAATACTCCTCCACCATTGGCGTTTATCCTATCCTTGCGGTATATATTCCATTCTGTGTCTAGGATTTCGTTACTGTTCACTTCCGGTTTTAACCAACTTTCCGTTCCTAATACTATATGCGCACTATTTCCTTCAATAAGAGATACTAATTCAGGAACCTTGCCCTGGATACTCCTGCAGTTTACCAATATTACGTTAACTTTTCCTGTTTTTGGTCTCTGAGGACGGACGTTCTTTATCAACGATGATAATGTCCTCTCTGGTAAGCCGTCAGGTATTATATCGTTTCGCCCAAGGGGGGGTCCCTCTAACCTAAAAAACCCCCGTGTGCACGCCACACGTACTCTGCTACCCTAGTAGCTGCTTCCGGTGTGTAGTGCACGCCTGACCTGTCTAGGGGGGCCCTACAGTTCTCCACCCAATAACGGAGGTCGATGAATTTGCAACCATTATAGTCGCAGAGTCGTCTGAGCCTCTGGTTTAGACCCTCCACACGGCTCCAAACCAGAGGACCGCGATCGACTCTGGGCACTATGCTGCAGATATTAAGCTCAGCTTGCACTCCGCGTGCGATGCTGGTTGTCTTCACCAAATCAGCCAGCCGCCGGAAGGAACCAAGGATGGCCTCAGAACCCAAGCGGCAGGCGTCATTCGTTCCGACATGTGCTACTATCTGCAGCCGGTCACACCCAGTGCGTTCAATAGCTGCCGGAAGGGCCTCCTCCACATTACGGACGAGACCCCCCGGCAAGCACACCGAGTGCACACTGGCATTCTTCCCCGACCTACCCGCTATTTTCCTGAGGGGCTCCATAACCCGCCTAACGTTGGAGCTCCCTATAACTAATAGGCCCGCCCTCTGTGACTGTCGGGACCTTGCCGGAGAATCGGCCACTGGCCCAACAGGCGAGGCATCCTTGTTTATCAGGCGACAGTGCGGAACTGTATCGAACGCCTTCCGGAAGTCAAGAAAAAAAGCATCTACCTGGGAGCCTGTATCTAATATTTTCTGGGTCTCATGAACAAATAAAGCGAGTTGGGTCTCACACGATCGCTGTTTCCGGAATCCATGTTGATTCCTACATAGAAGATTCTGGGTTTCCAAAAACGACATGATACTCGAGCAAAAAACATGTTCTAAAATTCTACAACAGATCGACGTCAGAGACATAGGTCTATAGTTTTGGGCATCTGCTCGACGACCCTTCTTGAAGACTGGGACTACCTGTGTTCTTTTCCAATCATTTGGAACCTTCCGTTCCTCTAGAGACTGACTTAAGCCCTCGTGAGTTCATCTCGATTTCTAAACTGAAGGAAACACTTCACGGCATTCGCTTCAGAACTGCCACAAATTGGTCGGGCAGAAGACCGCACCGCTCGAACTGTCAACACACCTGGCACTGCTAAGAGAATCTTACGACTTCCACATCTCTGGCAGCGGGTTATACACAATGCTGGTGATTACTTTGATGGCCAGTAAAACTTTGAAACAAGCATCTATTTTGTACGAGTTGTAAATAAATAGTTGCCAGTATTAAAGTTCCAACCCTCGTACAAAAAACCACTTCTGCCAAATCTCAAAGGAAATCACGCTACCAACCAGGTTAGCGCAAATGTTAGCACACTGGACTTGCATTCGGGAGGGCGACGGTTCAAACCCGCATCCAGCCATTTAGGTTTTCCGTGATTTCTCTGACGTTACGCGTAATAATGGTAGCAATGCTAAAGAAAAATCAAGGCACTTTCATAGGATTTGTCGACCTGGAAAAAGCGTTCGACAATATAAAATGGTGCAAGCTGTTCGAGATTCTGAAAAAAGTAGGGGTAAGCTATAGGGAGAGACGGGTCATATACAATATGTACAACAACCAAGAGGGAATAATAAGAGTGGACGATCAGGAACCAAGTGCTCGTATTAAGAAGGGTGTAAGACAAGGCTGTAGCCTTTCGCCCCTGCTCTTCACTCTGTACATCGAGGAAGCAATGATGGAAATAAAAGAAAGGTTCACGAGTGGAATTAAAACACACGGTGAAAGGATATCAATGATAAGATTCGCTGATGACATTGCTATCCTGAGTGAAAGTGAAGAAGAATTAAATGATCTGCTGAACGGAATGAACAGTCTAATGAGTACACAGTATGGTTTGAGAGTAAATCGGAGAAAGACGAAGGTAATGAGAAGTAGTGGAAATGAGAACAGCGAGAAACTTAACATCAGGATTGATGGTCACGAAGTCAGTGAAGTTAAGGAATTCTGCTACCTAGGCAGTAAAATAACCAATGACGGACGGAGCAAGGAGGACATCAAAAGCAGACTCGCTATGGCAAAAAAGGCATTTCTGGCCAAGAGAAGTCTACTAATATCAAATACCGGGCTTAATTTGAGGAAGAAATTTCTGAGGATGTACGTCTGGAGTACAGCATTGTATGGTAGTGAAACATGGACTGTGGGAAAACCGGAACAGAAGAGAATCGAAGCATTTGAGATGTGGTGCTATAGACGAATGTTAAAAATTAGGTGGACTGATAAGGTAAGGAATGAGGAGGTTCTACGCAGTATCGGAGAGGAAAGGAATATGTGGAAA
This sequence comes from Schistocerca serialis cubense, assembly GCF_023864345.2. NCBI lineage: Eukaryota > Metazoa > Arthropoda > Insecta > Orthoptera > Acrididae > Schistocerca > Schistocerca serialis. Next base: position 496,604,190 of record NC_064638.1, read on the forward strand.
ACACTGATAAGGAGAAGGGACAGGATGATAGGACATCTGCTAAGACATGAGGGAATGACTTCCATGGTACTAGAGGGAGCTGTAGAGGGCAAAAACTGTAGAGGAAGGCAGAGATTGGAATACGTCAAGCAAATAATTGAGGACGTAGGTTGCAAGTGAAGAGGTTAGCACAGGAAAGGAATTCGTGGCGGGCCGCATCAACCAGCCAGTAGACTGATGACAAAAAAAAAAAAAAAAAGGTTTCTCTAAATCACTTAAGGCAAATCCCGAGGTCGTTCCTTCGAAAGGGCGAGGCCGCTTTCCTTCTCCACCCTTCCCTAATCTGAGCTTGTGCTCCGTCGCTAATGACCTAGTAGTCGACGTGACGTTAAACACTGATCTCCTCCTCCTCCTCCACAACCACGCGTTGACGGCCCGCCGCACCTACCACAGCGCAAGCTCCGTCCGACAGTCTCGCCGCTCGCTGGCCGGCCGGCCGCAGGCGCTCCCGTGGCTAACACTAGAGGGCATTGCCCGCTAATCCAGTACGCAGCAGTCTGATGCAGCTGGTCTTTTAAATTAACACCGAAGCCCGACACGGCCGAAGGCGAAAGAGAAACTCGCGGAAAGGGCCTTACGTCACACAGTCTATCCATTCTTTAATCAAATTCTACCGTTAGTTTCTTCTCTGTGGTGTCGCCTAGAGATCGCAGTGTCAAGTCTACAACGCAAATCGATACCACACACATTACCGAGGAATCGTTGCAATCCGCAACGACGTATGAGAGGCGCTGCTGAAGATCACACATCTCCCCCAGTACAGCAGCACTCTCGGGTGAGCACATATACAGAATCACAATGTAGGGCCAAAGACTGTTAAAGTTTCAGATGATCTTTTACTGTCGTAAATGCCAAACATTGTACCTCAAGAGAAGAGTTTCTTGCTGAGTGGATCAACTGATGCCTTCACAGTCAAAGACGATTGTAAATTATCCAGTACTCCTGTGGCAAAGGCGCGTGGCAAAGTTAAGTACCGGTAAATCTTTTATTTATTAATGTAATAAACTGAACTAGTGTCGGATATGGTCTAGGTAAAAACGAACCATGGGCCAAAGCACTCAAAGAACCTACAATTGTGGCCGGACCATTTTAGTCTCGTCTGGTACATTTTCTCTCTGATTCGAGCTACTATCTCTTCATTAGTTATCCAATCTATCTAGTCTCAACATTCTTCTACAGCATCACTGTTAAAAATCTTCAATTCAGCCCTCTGGCTATTACTGTCAGGATTAAACTATATTTTTATTTTATAGTGTTCACTACAACACGGTTTCAGGGGTGTAGTCACTCTCAAGCGTCTGAAATACATATGAGACGTAATATAATTAAAATTCAAGACACGAAACAATCACTGGTTGTTTAGTCGAGAGAATAAATAAGGCAGAAATAAAGCTGTGAGGCCGGGGCGTGAGTCGTGCTTGGGTAGCTCAGTTGGTAGAGCACTTGCCCGCGAAAGGCAAAGGTACCGAGTTCGAGTTTCGGCCCGGCACACAATTTTAATCTGCCAGGAAGTTTCATATCAGCGCAGACTCGGCTGCAGAGTGAAAATCTCATTCTGAGAATAAATATGGTATGTTGCCATTCTGAGAAATTATTACTATTAAATTAACGTACTTCGTGTTTATTTTATTCTTTGCAGGCCAGCCATACGGTGCTTCCAAAACTGTGTGATGCAGACAGGTTCGTTAACTTTAATCCCCGTATGTGCATTAACGCATTATACTGCGTGAGTCCACCTATTGTTTGTAAGCCAAACAGCCAGTGCTTGCTTGTAAGAACGTATTTCAGACACTTGAGTGTGGTCATACCGTGGAAACTACGTACCTGTGAACACTATAAAATAAATCGACGGTTTGATACTAACGTTACAACCAGTGCGGCAAACTGCTCTCATTAACGAAATTTATCACAACCGGGGGCCGACTGCAACTAAAATAGTTCCGTTTCGCTTCTGTAAAGAGCTACGCCGGCCGTGTTGGCCGAGCGGTTCTAGGCGCTACAGTCTGGAACCGCGCGACCGCTACGGTCGCAGGTTTGAATCCTGTCTCGGGCATGGATGTGTATGATGTCCTTAGGTTAGTTAGGTTAAGTAGTTCTGATGATCTCAGAAGTTAAGTCCCATAGTGCTCGGAGCCATTTTTTGTAAACGACTACACTCCGAACAAATAAGTAAATAGGTAAAGTTCCGTGTTCTGGCCATAGACGGGACAAACAGGCCCGACCGTTCGCCGTGTCATCCTCTGCCACTGGCGTCATCGGATACGATACAGAGGGCATGTGATCATTGTTGGATCTGTTGACCTTGGAACTGCTATTAATCACTCGAGTTGCTCGTCAGTTATTGCTTTACTTCAGACATCGCCTGTTACTTTACTGCTCAAGAAACGAAACTCAGCTACTACTTGTTATGTGCCATTACGTAATCTAATTCTCGCAGCATCAACTAATTTAATTGTACCACATTCCACTACCCTTGTGCTACTTTCGTTGAAGTTCATCTTATAATCTCCTTGCAAGACAGCCGTTCTTCTGAAATGATCTTCGAAGTTCTCTGCGGTTTCTGTAAGGTTTACAGTGACGTTGGAGGCTTTTATTGCCAACTACAACAACTTAGAAGTTTATTTGTCTTCTTCCAGATCTTATCCTCCTTCCACACATCTCTCTCTGTTTTAGATCACTGCTTGTTCAGTGTCCAGAATGAGTAGTATGGGAGATAAGTTGGATCCTTATGTAAACTACTGCCACTCTTATTTCGTTCGAGTGTTATAACTGCTTTCTGATCCATGTACAAACTGTAGATAGTCCTTCGCTTCCTGTAATTTATACTTGTTGCCCGGCCTGGAACTGTGATTGCTATATTATTCTTGAAGTCAGGCGGTATTTCTTCGGTCTCATATATCTAGCATATCAGGTGGAATAGGTTTCTCATGACATGTTCTCGAAAATATATTAATAATCCTGAAGGAATGTCTTCTGCGGCAGGTGCCTTCATTTAATTTAGGTCTTTCCGTACCCTGTAAGATTCTTTTCGCGGGATCGCATCTCCCATTTCATCTTCATCTACTTCCTCTTCCTTTACCATAGAACTGCCCTCAAGTTTTGTTCAATTATATTACCCTTCTAACTTTCAGCCTTCCCTTCTTTGCTTAGTACCGCCTTGCCAGCTGCGCTCTTGAAATTCATTCAGCTGCTTCTCTCTTCTCAAAGGCATCTTAACTTGTCTCACTCTCAAGCTAGCTTCTTCAGCTTTGTGTTTCTCCTCTAGCTGTTCCTACTTTGAAAATTTTTAATTTCTAACAGTCTCATCCTTTTGACGCCTGTATTTACTTTTGCCTGTTTCGCTTTCTGCACGTTCACATTTTATCCTTTCGTCTATTAAATCCAATCAATGTATCTTCTGTTATCCAAGTTGTGTCTAGACATCCTCTGCTGCCCTCATTATTTCATATCTCAATGCTACCCATTCGTCTTCTGTTGAGTTCACTGTCTATAGTTGTCTGGTTCTCCCTATGAACATGTCAGCAACTTAATAACAGTCAGCTATTTCTGAAGATTTGCTGTTGTAGTGCCATGCACATTCAACTGGTAAGAAAACGTCAACCAACTCTAATATAGACTGCAGGACGGACGAAGAGTTACGAATTGATACTGACAACCAAAAAATAATTGTGTTGCTAATGATGTCTATTCATGTTCTCTATTCCTGCTACAGAATAGTTTTGCATGTTACGGTGTGGGAGGTGTAATGTTGAATGGTCGTAATTGGCCTCTGAAACTAGGAACACGTTACACCTGCCGGTTAGCCTTCCTGTGACAATATACTCCTACTCTATTAGCGTCTTTTCGGGGGTCAATTCGGCATTCGTTTTTCTTATGGATGATAATGTGCGACTGCATAGAAATACTCAAGTGGAAGAGCTCTTGTAACGAGAGAATATGCGGTGAATGGACTGTCCTAACAGTTTCCCCGACTTAAATCCCATCGATAACGTGTGGGGTGCACTGATGAGGCATTTTGCAGCACCTTCACATACACCAACAACCATCCGCGCCTATGGAGGAATGGAGCGCTCTCCCAAAAAAACCTCTTACTGACCTTGAGCCAACGTGGAAGCACGTTGCAGAACACGCACCGCCGTCCGAGTTCATCACATTCCCTTTTGAGAACTATTTTCCGCCTTCTGTAATGTCCAAGGAACCATCATAAATCGTATTGACTTCAGTGTAATTACTGCCTTCGAATGTAACAGTCATTTCTGTTCATCTTAATTCCGCAGCTCGTGGTCGTGCGGTAGCGTTCTCGCTTCCCGCGCCCGGGTTCCCGGGTTCGATTCCTGGCGGGGTCAGGGATTTTCTCTGCCTCGTGATGACTGAGTGTTGTGTGATGTCCTTAGGTTAGTTAGGTTTAAGTAGTTCTAAGTTCTAGGGGACTGATGACCATAGATGTTAAGTCCCATAGTGCTCAGAGCCATTTGAACCATTTTTTTTTTGTTCGTCTTATTGCGTACTTTCTTCAGTTACACTCGATGCTTTACTGCAGTAGTTCTTTTTATGTGTGTACCAATTTTCATCGAGGTATGGACATGGCAGTGCCGCATCATGGGAAAGTTACTCTTGCCCTTAAGTTGTGCACACTAGTGGAAATATTTTGTATTGTATTCACGTATTTTGCTACTCAGTTTTGAAACAGGTGTAGGCGTTAGTCGCCATTTGTTAGATGTATAAAGCTATAGTTTAGTAAGGTGACTTTTACTTTTCTTATTTACGACGCTTTCTCATTTCATTCATAAGAAATGTGGACGACAACCATTATCAATTTTGTTTTGCTCTACATCTGTTTCTAAAAATTTCTAGGAAAATAAACTGAAATTCATGTTTTTGGGTGTATGATGAACAAAGTTTTAACTGAATATAGTTCGGTTAGAAGGAAATAAGATTGGTTAGGTTTCATGGTGAATGATTTTCCCCTATTTGATAAAAGTTCATGGGCGTGAAATTTAACACAGTAAAATGAAATTTACTTTTATCTGCAAAAAGTGGTCCGCTTAATCTTAAAAATGTAATACTTGTTGTGTCTCAACACGCTTTATATTTAAATTATGAAGTGGGATAGAAATTGCTCATGCTCCCATTACTCATCTTTTAAAAGACCTGCGATTTCACCACTGTTGTTTAACTTTCGTGCCAAGGAAATAAAAAACTACGTAAATGAACGTTAAGAAGAGACCACTGCAGCAGGTTGCAAACGACTTAGCTCTTCTTTCAGAAGCTGAGAATATGGTGCAGTAATAGATATAACTGAATGTAGAACTATAGATAGGTACTGTTGACCTAGAAGTTTGGTCGCTTTAATCATACAACCAACCGAGCAACTAAACAGGAGGATAACGACTGGTGCATAAATCTGTGAAAGACAAAGTAATAGAATAAGAAATATAATTGCTTTAATGAAGGAGGAATATTAGTGAAAACCGTCAGCCAGTGTAGGAAGCTGACCTGAACCAACGAGCTCTCCGCTATGAAGTACTGGTTCAGTACATATTCTACATATCTATAAAAACGAAGTGCCATGAAGAAATTAATCGAATTGGGCGGAAATCGTTAGGTGTGATGTATATATAAACAACAAACGGTTACAATTTCAGAAAACGTGGCATTAATTGATAGAGTTGTTAGATGTACTCCTGCAGGATATTCAGCCAAATTCTGTACAGTTGGCGCGTTAAATCGTCAAAATAAAAAAAAAAAATAAATAAATAAAAAAATGGTTCAAATGGCTCTAAGCACTATGGGACTTAACATCTGAGGTCATCAGTCCCCTAGAACTTAGAACTACTTAAACCTAACTAACCTAAGGACATCACACACATCCATGCCCGAGGCAGGATTCGGATCTGCGACCGTAGCAGTCGCGCGGTTCCGGACTGAAGCGCCTAGAATCGCTTGACCACAACGGCCGGCGTCAAAATACAGAAATTATTGGAAGGCCCCGTCCATAACGCTTCAATCGTTCTCAGCTAGGGAGACATACGACGACCTTCCTCGTCAAGGTGGGGTTTGGCCAGCACGAAGCCAAGCACTAGAAACTCTCGCCATGTGCGAGCGGGCGTTATCTTGCTGAAATTTTGTTGGAATCTCATTGACTGGAGTAGATGAGTGACGAGTCCCTGTTCCAACTGAGCCCTGATGACTAACGAAGACGTCTCCCGAGACGCTGTGGAAAGCGATGGGATACCAACCCGGCTGTCGCCCGCCATACGGCCCGACATTTCATAGCAGGACCCCTTTGGTTGTCATCCGCGACGTCCTTACATTACAGCAGTACGTCTACAACACTCTACGTCCCATTTTGTTGACCTCCACGGCAAATAATTCCGTGGTTACATTTCAGAAAAATAACGCCCAACCTCACAGGCCGAGAGTTTCTACTGATTTTCCTCGTGCTTGCCAAATTTAACATTAGCCAGCAAAGTTGCACGATCTCTTTCCAACTGCGAAAATTTGAAGCATTAGGGGCAGAGTCCTCCAACCAGAGTAAAATTTTAACGATTTAACGCAGCAATTGGACAGAAGTTGGTACGAGATCTCCCAGGTAGGCATCCAACAATTTTACAATATCATTCTGTGCCAAGTCGAATAACTGTTTGCTGAAGGGCCAGAGGTGGGCCAACGCATTATTGACTTGAATTTATGAAGCTTTTTCTATTGAATAAGTCATCGAATTTTTCTGAATTTGTACTCATTTGTTTGTCTGTAGATGTACATCTACCGATTTCCGTACCATTCAGGTAACTCCGTCGTGGTGCATATTTTTCGGTTTTTTGTCGATTGTACGTAGACCTAGCGGAGTGCGTAATTAGAGTAGATGTAGAAACAATACAGTTAGACCTCAGCCTTCAATGGAAGGGAACTCTTGACCACAAGATAACTTGAGCAATAGAAAGGATGTCGAAAATTAAGTGGACATACAGAGTATAAAATGAAATGCGCTGGGAAGGTGAGGTAAAGATAGGGACGGAACAGCAGAAACAGAGACACAGACAGCGGGATAATTATGGCTTTCTGGTGTAGTTAAACTAGCAGTTAAAATAACTACTGAGGGATAACACTGACTGTTACAGATTAGAACAGATTTATCGTACCACCCCCAACAGCATATCAGGCGGATGTGAAGTATTTAGCATACATCAGAAAGTGATCGAGATCATAATCATACCGAAAGAAGAGAAGAGACGGTAAGTAGTAACATTCAGACGGTGGGGCAAAAAAAGTGGCCCTGAGGAAAGAGTTCCAGGGTACAAAGAAACACAGCAGAAGAAAGGAAATACAGTACTAACTAACTATAGCACATGTTCAAAATGACCACAATTCATCTCTTGGCACTTCTGGACTCTGGTCAGAAAGTTGCTGAAGGCGGATGGAACCTGGACTGCTGGAATTGTTGCAACCTGATCCGCAATGTTGTGCAGTAGTTTTTGACGACTATGAGGGTTGTTGCGATACACCTTAGACTTGAGGGCTCCCCATACAGAGTTATCGCACCCTGACAGATCAGGTGACATAGGTGGCCAGCTAGGGCTTACAGCTCTGTCAGGCGTGGAGAGTGTGTAAATGTGCTCCGAGGTTCAGCCGGCGGTATGGGCAACTGTTGCATCCAATTGGCAGTAAACTGTAGGTATTTTCCTTCTCCATTAATATGTACTTTTCCGTCCCTTAACAAACTAATGTTGGCTGTGAAACTAAAGAAATTGCTTGACATGTCTGACATTCTCTCTTAGCTCACCCATCACAAGTAATAATTCTACGTAGCACGATTTCTTGTCAGTTTTCTAGACCTTGTCCCTGTAAATATTGTGCTTCATCGAAACATCGTTTTTAATAGAAATACAATGAAACTTCCTTTGCCATAGAGAACTACACAGCTTGAAAGTTGCTAAGGAATAACTGCCAGTTGATACAGAACAACTGATAATTGCTAGGAGATACCCGGTCCATGATAGCAAAAGGAAATGTGGAAGGCGAGATGCCTCAAGTGCAGCGAAACATGTACACGGACGCACTGTACAAAATCGACAGTCCATGCAGTACTGTGTGTGACGAAGGTTGTTGTGGAACCTATTAGTACGACATCCTGTATGGTACGGCAACATGTCTGCAAGACATCATTTGAGTGTTTACGATTGTGGACGAACACTTGGACGACTCGAAGCTGATCAAACTGTCACTGAAAAAATGAAATGAAATGAGCGTGTGCCATATTGCAGCCACAGTAACGGGTGCATCCAAAGGTGTCATCTCGCTAATAAAAAATGTGGGAACGCTAAGCGAAAGCATGCCGGTGGTTGCAGACGGGATCACCACATCGCTACAGGATCGACACGTTGCTCTAGTGGCGAAAAGGAATAGAAATATCATTCCTAGGTGGATCACTGCAGGTCTTTGAACCACTACTGGTAGACGTATCTCTGCCGGAATCACTATGCGGCGATCTAGTCAGGTTGGTTTGTATGCTTCGAAGCCTGTTCAAAGCATCCCACTAATCGACGAGAAAGAGCACGCTGGTGTAGGGAACATATATTGGTTGGGGGTCAGAGTGAAGTTCTGCGACGAAACCCGCTTCCCCGTGGGAAGTGATAACGAGCACCGTTTATTGTGAGAGGGATTTGAACACGTCACTCACCACAGAATGTTCATGGACGCCACCTGTGTGGCCTGGGTGTCACAGTGTCGGCAAGCATTATGCATAACGGCCAAAAACTGCTGCATACCTTTGCATGCTGTACCGTTAGAGCGCAGCGGCAGTGCAAAAAAGTTATTACGGGTCACGTCCGTCTGGTTTGCGGTAAGTCTCAACTTTTCTTTATTGGTGACAATGACCGCCCACACAGGACAGCTGAGCTGTTGAACACAGTGGAAAATCTACATCTACATCTACATGGACACTCTGGAAATAACATTTAAGTGCCTGGCAGAGGGTTCATCGAACCAACTTCACAATTCTCTATTATTCCAGTCTCGTGTAGCGCGCGGAAATAATGAACACCTACGTCTTTCCGTACGAGCTCTGATTTCCGTTATTTTATCGTGGTGATCGTTCCTCCCTATGTAGGTCGGTGTCATCAAAATATTTCCGCATTCGGAGGAGAAAGTTGGTGATAGGAATTTGGTGAGAAGATTCCGTCGCAACGAAAAACGCCTTTCTTTTAATGATGTCCAGCCCGAATCCTGTATCATTTCTGTGACACTCTCTCCCATATTTCGCGATAATACAAAACGTGCTGCCTTTCTTTGAACTTTTTCGGTGTATTCTGTCAGTCCTATCTGGTAAGGATCCCACACAGCGCAGCAGTATTCTAAAAGAGGACGGACAAGCGTAGTGTAGGCAGTCTGCTTAGTAGGTCTGTTACAAATGAAGATATTGAACGTAGAACGGCCAACGTAATCCACGGACCTGAACGCCATAGAGAATGCGTGGGATGCTGTTGACAGTCGTGTTCCTCAACGACCATCCCTCCCCGAAACGTGCAAGAACTGCGAATAGATTTCAGAGAGGGTTGGGACAATTTCCCCCAAGCACTCCTCAACAGTTTAGTAGGTACAGGTGTCAGTTACAGTGTCCGGGAGGGCATATTTGTTACTGAGAGCCCGGTATCGACATTAATGTGGGGAATCTGACCTGTGTCAAACGTGAGCTTTATTTGTGTCTGTTATCGTGCTTTCCCACGTGGAGAAATATGTACCAATTTTCTTTATAAATCTACCAGTCCACTTACGTTACATACATTCAGTACTTCATGTCGTCCATTATTGACTGTGATTATTCCCCTCCAGCAATGTCTCTGTTCCTTAGGAATCGTCAAGCAGTGAACGTCAACTGGGAAGCGTACTAGGTTATCGCAGAACCTCAGGAACGAGAAACGCTGCAGCCTGAACTGCGTCGTTGAGTAAGCGAGTGCTCCTCTGCGGAGCGTTGTTTTCTCAGGAAGGCAGGCACCTACTTAGGTACAGCCTGGATGGGGCGGAGCGGCTCTGTGGGAGGGAGGGTAGATACGATTACCCGCGGCGGGGAGTCTGCCCGCAGCCGGCAACTGGATTACCCCTGAATTAGCTCGTTAGGCGCCAGACGACCGGGGGACGGGAAAAAAAGCTCCCCGCTACGCCCTAATGCAGCGCCCCTGCCCTTCTCATCCCATCCCGGCCGTAATCAAGATTCTCGTTAACGCACTTCTGGCGATAAACTTGGCGGCATTTCCCTGGAGCGAGGAATTGTCTCCGACGGAGCGGGTGTGTCACCATACTGGCGTCTTCGGCGACTGAGCGTGCTAAGGGCACATAAAAATCTCAAAAACCTGACTACTACCTGACACGTGGCAAGGCTGCATAAAAAAAGGAATGTGTTTCCACAGTCTCTTTGTCTTTGTCGTCAGGTTCAAGTGATCAGTGTAAGTTGCACTGCATGTGCTCGTATCATCCTAAAAATTCATCAATATATCTCAGTTTACAAACTTCAGGATAAGCATGGAAATAAGAAAATGGCTGGAGAAAAGGCAATTAAATTTTTCTTAAATAGACAATGAAGTGACAAAAGTCAACGGATACCGAAGGGGGTAGTATCGCGAACACGAGGTGTAAAACGGCAGTGCATTTGAGAAACACTCATTTGCACACAGCTAATCCATGCGAAAAGTTTTACGATGTGATTATCGCCGCACGACGGGTTTTAACAGACTTTGAACGAGGAATGGTAGACATAGTTAGACGCAGTGACATACCATTTCGGAAATATTTACGAAATTCAATTTTCCGATATCCAGTGTCAACAGTGTGCCGAAAATACCAAACTTCAGGCGTTACCTCTCACTACAGACAGCACGGTGGTCCACGGGCTCCACTTAACGACCGAAATCAACGGCGTTTGCGTAGTTGTCTGTGCTAACAGACAAGCAGCACTGTGTGAAATAACCGCAGAAATCAATGTGGGATCTACGACGAATGTAACCGTTATGACATTGTTGCAAAATTCGGCGCTATGGGCTATGGCGGAAGTCGACAGACGTTAATGCCTTTTGTTAACACCACGATATCACCTGCAGCACCTCTCCTGGGCTCTTGACCATATCGGATGGACCCTAGATGATTGAAAACCATGAACTGGTCAGACCCCATGATGCAATGTAACCAAGTTGTCAACAGGGCATTGTGCAAGCTGGCTGTGGCTCCGTAATGGTGTTCACTGGGTGATCTGGTCCAACTGAATCAATAATTGACAGGAAATGGTGTTCGATTACTTCGAGACCATTCATGGACTTCAATTGTTATGGGTGACAATGCACAATGTCACCGGGCCAAACTTGTACGTGATTCATTTGAATAACTTTTTGAGCAATTCGAGCGAATGATTAAGTCATCCAGATCACCTGGCATGAATCCCATCGAGCATTTATGAGACAATCGAGACGTCAGTTCGTGTACAAAATCCTGACTGGCAACACTTTTCGTAATTTTGAACGGTTGTGGAGGCATAATGGTTCAGTATTTCTGCTGGCGACTTCCAGCGAGTTGTTGAATCCATGCCACGTCGAGCTGCTGCACTACGCCAGGCAAGAGGATGTCCAATACTGTATCGGGAGGTATCCGGTGACTTTTGTCATCTCATTGTATCACGGATGTGGACAGGGAGAAATACACTATGTGACCAAAGTATCTGACCAAAGTATCCGGACACTTGCCTTAAAATGACGTACAAGTTCGTGGCGCCCTCCATCAGTAATGCTGGAATTCAGTATGGTGTTGGCCCACCCTTAGCCTTGATGACAGCTTCCACTCTCGCCGGCATACGTTCAGTCAGGAGCTGGAAGGTTCCTTGGGAAATGGCAGCCCGTTCTTCACGGAGTGCTGCGCTGAGGAGAGGTATCGATGTCGGTCGATGAGGCGTGGCATGAAGTCGGCGTTCCAAATCATCCCAAAGGTATTGTATAGAATTCAGGTCAGGGCTCTGCGCAAGTCATCCATTACGGGGATGTTACTGTCGTGTAACCACTCCGCCACATGCCGTGCACTATGAACAGGTGCTCGATCGTGTTGAAAGATGCAGTCGCTATCCCCGAATTAGTCTTCAACAGTGGGAAGCAAGAAGGTGCTTAAAACATCAATGTAGGCCTGTGCTGTGATAGAGCCACGCAAAGCAACAAGAGTGCAAGCCCCTCCATGAAAAACACAACCACAGCATAACACCAATGCCTCCGAATTTTACTTTGGCACTACACACGCTGACATATGACATTCACCGGGTATTCGCCATACCCACACACTGCCATCGGATCGTAACATTGTGTATCACAATTCGCCACTCCACACAACCTTTTTCCACTGTTCAATCGTCCAATGTTTACGCTCGTTACACCAACCGAGGCGTCGTTTGGCATTTACCGGCTTAATGTGTGGCTTTTGAGCAGCCGCTCGACCATGACATCCAAGTTTTCTCACCTCCCGCCTAACTGTCATTGTACTTGCAGTGAATCCTGATGCAGTTTGGAATTCCTGTGTGATGGTCTGGATAGATGTCCGCCTATTACACATTACGACCCTCTTCAGCTGTCGGCGGTCTCTGTCAGCCTGTACGCTTTTGTGCTGTACGTGTCCCTTCACGTTCCCGCTTCACTATCACATCGGAAACAGTGGACGTAGATGTTTAGGAGTGTGGAAATCTCGTGTACAGACGTATGGCACAGGTACTCAGAACTGTCGTGTGATTATGGCCTCCCGTCGGGTAGACCGTTCGCCGGGTGCAAGTCTTCCACCAACCCAGCCGGGAATCGAATCCGGACTCTAAGGATTGACATTCTGTGGCGCTGACCACTCAGCTACCGGGGGCGGACTAGATGACACAGGTGATGACACCCAATCACCTTACCACGTTCGAAGTCCGTAAGTTCCTTGGAGCGCGCCATTCTGCTGTCTCACGATGTCTAATGACTACTAATGTCGCTGATATGGAGTACCTGGCAGCACAATGCACCTATTATGAAAAACGCATGTTTTTGGGGGTGTCAGGATACTTTTGATCACATAGTGTACCTACAACAAATTTCTCATGAACTTATTCTCCTCGAAACGAAAGACAATGCTAACAACTATAGTGGTTTTGACTAACAGTACAATCACAACCTCAATAAGCTTTATAGACAATAATAATTTGCCAAATTGTAGTACGCTCTCTCTAAGACAGGGATAGTCGTACCGTACCTGCAATCATGTCGATGGGGTATCTGTGAAGAGGCCAAAGAAACATATGGTTCCTGAAAAGAAGCGTGAGTTGTAGTTTCTGGGGCAACAGTCTGTATGATAGACCGATCTCTCTTTCTAACATGAGGCAACAGCGCCTTCATGTTCCAACAGCATGTGTTACACCCTTCCCATCCCGTGACGTGTATGTGGCCGGCTGCACACGTTCGAAAACAGCGACAAGTGGAAATCAGTAAGATGTAAATCAGATTACAGAGTCTGGAACGTTTGATGGCGAATAAAATGTAATTTATCTATCAATTTTGTTTCGAGGTACTTAAACCATTAAAGAAGTATCCAAGATAAATTAAGCTTTGTGATTAATATTTCTAACATACTGAGGAATCGAAATCTGGAAACAGGTTTCAGCTGCCGTTATTCTGAGAGGAGTTAATTATTAACAGAAAGTGGTGAAATCCGTTAAAAACAGTTCAAGTTTCAAACCAGTGGTTCCTTGCTTGGCGTCAGCGTAGAAATATAGTGGAAACCACCGTTTCGGCACTTGGAGCTGAGCCCCGTTAGGAAACCGGTCTGACCAAAACGACCTGGACACTTAATATGCAGGCTCTGGCCCATCACACACCCACGTAGTTGGCAATGGTGCTATTTCTTGTAGTTAGGTCATAGGAGGTCTGACTGTCACCACGTCCGCCCAGCCTGCGTGAGCTCCGAGACCGAGAAGCACCTGCAGCCTCGTCCACCGTTTGTTACTGCGTCTTGCTGTAGGCATTCACCCCGGTACAATAGTAACCACTAGTTCTTCATTTCTTTGCACAGAACAAAACAATGTTGTTCGATATCCAAAATGAGATTCTCACTCTGCAGCGGAGTGTGCGCTGATATGAAACTTCCTGGCAGATTAAAACAGTGTGCCGGACCGAGACTCAAACTCGGGACCTTTGCCTTTCGCAGGGAAAGTGCTTGGTTAGCTCAGATGGTAGAGCACTTGCCTGCGAAAGGCAAAGGTCCCGAGTTCGAGTCTCGGTCCTGCACACGGTTTTAATCTGCCAGGGAATTTCGTTGTTCGATATGTTTAGTCATTTCATTCGCTTGAAGAGTGAATGTATCAAGCGCTTCGACTACAAACCATCGCGCCGGCCATGCGGTGAGGTTGATCAAAGTCTCCTTCAGCCTTCACCTTCGGTCTGCTCTCCATGATGCGGCATTCTCCCTTCTATTTGATCTCATTTGTCTGTATCTAATTTTCATTCAATTCGTATTTTCTTTGTCGTTTTGTCACTGCATAATGTCAATAAACACCACCCTCCGTTCAATGTTATTCCGTTCTGATTTCAGAATATATAAACTGACGAAAAAAAATTCCGGCTGGTAGAGTTTGCGGGAGATAAAAAAAAAAAAAAGTGGTAGATGTGTTTCTACATCTGATACACGACGTCAATTCAAATTTCACGCCAGTCGCGTAAGAGTGTCGCTAATGGGGCCACTATGAGGATGCAAATCAGGTTTATGTAAATACGCGCTGTAACGATCGTGAGCCTTAGTTACCTCTGTGATTGGACATAGTGAGTTGATGTTAATTAAGAATGTTCTTAAGACGACAAAGACGTTATTATCGACACCTCACTCAGTTTGAACAAAGCCTTGTAATGGGTCTAGGGGAAGCTGGATGTTCGTTCCACAATACTGAGGAAAGACTTGACAGGAATGTAACCACTGTACTTGACTGCTGGCAGCTGTGGTCACCAGAACGTACGGTCGCAAGAACAATAGGCTCCGCACGGTAACATGGCGCTACCGAGAGTGAGTACCGTCGTGTTCGGGTATGGCTGTGGAGCATCATATTGCGTCTCCAGAAGCATCCATTCGAGCTTCAGATGGCTCCACAATCACGACGAACTGTTAACATCAAAAGTGAGGGTTGATTGGGGAGGACAGAGTAGAGGTCTTTTGTGTTTTCTGATGAGAGCTGGTTCTGCCTCTGTGCTAGTGACGTCCGTTTATTGACTAGAAGAGAGACCAACCTGGCTGTGGTACAGACACACTAGACCTACACTGGGTTTTTTGGCCTGGGGTCCGATTTGGTATGACAGCTGAAGTAATCTCGTGATTATCCAAGGACCCAGACTGTAAATTTGTGCGTCAGTCTGATGATTCGACCTGTTGTGCTACCATTCATAAGCAGCATTCCAGGAGGTGTTTTCGAACAAGATAAAACTCTCCCGCATGCCGCTGTTGTGACCATCATGATCTACAGAGTGTCGACATGTTGCCCTGTCCTGCTCGGTCACCAGATCTGTCTTCAATCCAGCACATATGGGGCATCATCGGGCGACAGCTCCAGCGTCATCCACAATCAGCATTAACCGTCCCTGTATTCACTAAGTGCAACAGGTAAGGAACTCCATCGCACAAACTGATATCCGGCACATGTACGACTAGCTGTATGCACTGGTTACACTGGTCGTTACTGTATCAATATTTCACATTTGCAACAGCTCGTCTCGCGCTTACATTAACGCGTGATCTTACAATGTTAATCACTTAAATATGTTACTTACACAAATGTCGAGGATAATGGAATGTAGTCGAGTTAATTCGGGTGATGCTGAGGGAATTAGATTAGGAAATGAGACACTTAAAGTAGTAAAGGAATTTTGCTATTTGGAGAGCAAAATAACTGATGATGGTCGAAGTAGAGAGGATACAAAAGGTAAACTGGCAATGGCAAGGAAAGCGTTTCTGAAGAAGAGAAATTTGTTAACATAGGGTATAAATGCCAGGAAGTTGTTTCTGAAAGTGTTTGTGTGGAGTGTAGCCATGTATGGAAGTGAAACATGGACGATAAGTAGTTTGGAGAAGAAGAGAATAGAAGCTTTCGAAGTGTGGTGCTACAGAAGAATGCTGAAGAGTAGATTGGTAGAGCACATAACTAATGAGGTGGTATCGAATAGAATTGGAGAGAAGAAACATTTGTGGCACAACTTGACTGGAAGAAGGGATTGGTTGGTAGGACATGTTCTGAGGCATCAAGGGATCACCGATTTAGTATTAGAGCGCATCGTGGAGGGTAAAAATCGCAGAGGGAGACCAAGAGACGAATACACTAAGCAGATTCAGAAGGATGTAGGCTGCAGTACATACTGGGAGATGAAGCAGCTGGACAAGACAGAGTAGGATGGAGAGCAGCGTCAAACCAGTCTCAGGACTGAAGACCACAACAACACACAAATGTATTCCCAAAATTCGATTACTCTACATTAATTACTCTCTGAAGGTGTGATGTTTTTGCGTCAGTGTGTATATTTTTATTACTCCTAAATCTCTTTCTTCTCACTGTTGTGAAATCCTAGCAGCTTTCACGACTATCCAGATAAATCCGGGACTGCGCCTGACACTACTACAGCTGTGCGAGACACCTAGGGTATGGTGGCGTACTATGTTGGTACCAAAAATAGATGAAAGCAAGAAGAAACAAAAACCACATATTTCTGAAAGACACGCATCTACAATGTGTGACTCTTTGTTGATGGCATCCTCTGTGTTAACAATTACTTAGGTAAGGAGACTCCTATATGGAACTCTGGACGGGAACTACTCAGGGAATGTTGTCATCAGGAGAAACCAAATGAGCTTTTTGCGGGTCAGAATGTGAAATATTAGATGTCTTAATCGTGTAGACCGGTTAGAGAACTGGAAAAGAGCAAAGGATATGCGGAACTTGCATAAAGTGGAAATTTTTGAGGTATAGGGTCAGGAAGGAAAGGACTTCTGGTCAGGTCAGAAAAGGGCTGTCAAAAGGCCACAAAATTAGATGAGGGTAAAATAGGATTAGGGTAAATAATGTATATGAAAACTACTATGAACAATACAGTGAATGCATTGGAGCTGTCCAGATACATACAAAGGCAACACGCAACACCTCCTACGGTAGTACAGGTTTAATGACAACTACCTCTGCAGACGATAATGAGATTGAAGAAACGTATGATGACCCAAGATAAAATATTCACATGGTTAAGGGAGCTCGACAGTAGAAAAAGAACAAGAAGCAAAAGCAGTAGTCTGGCGAAGAGGAATGAAAGAGGAAGGAGCTCGCTAGAATTTTGCACAGAGCACAATTTAATTATAGCCAATACTTTAAGAATAACAATCAGGAAAAAACACTGTATACGTGGAAGAGACTGGGTTTCGGATAGGTTACAGAGATTTCAAAAGCAGATTTGAAACTACAAAACTTTTCTAGGGGCAGATGTGGACCTGATCATAGTTTATTGGTCATGAACCGAGATTAGATAAGAAATTGCAGAAAGTTAGGAAAATAAGGAGATGGACTCTGATAAATTAAATGACCCAGACATTGGTGAAAGTTTCAATGGTAGCATTAGGCGAACACTGATTGAAACAGAGGAAAAGGACACAATAGATGACAATGTGTAGCTGTCAGAGACGAAACATTGAAGAAAACAGAGGAGCAAATGGACAAAAAGACAATATCCAGTAGAAATTCTTGGTTAACATAGGAGATACTAAACGTAGAAAGAGAAAACGTAAAGATGCAGAAAACGAAGCCGGTTCAAAGGAATGCAGATCAGGAATGGATAGAGAAATGATGTAGAAGCGTGCATGACTAGGGGAGAGACAGGTGCCCTCTACAGGAAACTTAAAGAGGCCATTCGAGATAATATAGAACCACCAATACGAATATCGGCGCTCTTAGCTACAGGAACGGAAAGGATGTCCATGACTACTATGTGCTCATTTCAGGAGGAACGGTGGATGATGCTGATCTGAATAAGTCTGCTGAAAAACACAGCTCACTTTGAAATGAATGACGTCGGTTGACATGGTTATGAAAACGTTGATCCTTTATGGAGAAGGGTGAGAGTCATCTCACAACTAGCTTTATTTACGGATTTTCAGAGCAGAAGTCGATATGGAACGTCGTCCCCACCGGAGCATCTTATCTTTGGATCTCCATCCAAGCGGAGTGTCTAAACTAAAAGATCCGTTGGTTCTTTGCGTTGTTGACGATATATCTTTCCATTTGTGCTATGCAGTACATTCTTGATAGATCAAGCGTTTGTCATACTACGGAAACGACCATGATGATGGTATACTAAGCATGAATTATCATCTTTTATATTATCAAACAATTATAGACCCTGAAGTGAAATTTAAAAAAAATCAACTGATAAACATATTATTGAAACATATTTTCTTATATGCTTCGTTACAGTTTGTTATAGGAGTTTTTGTACTTATCATCCGAATCATTCCCCGCAATATCTCAGTATTAGACTGAGAAAGCAGTGGAACCCCTACGACAAACTATAATGGAGCTTATAAGAAAACATGTTTCTTTCTACGGAGAAAGAGTAACTGTTGCCCTAAAAGGTGTTAAACCTAATTAAGTCGCAAGAGAATAAGACCTGTGACTATACAAACCTGCTAATCGCATTCTGGGTGCTTTATCGACAACCAGAGACCAAAATAATATTTACAGAATCCTTAACAACAGTGGAAGAGCTTGGTGAAGCAGATTCCCTGAACTTAGATTTCCGATAAGAGTTTGATTCTTAATCGCCCTGTTGTCTGATGTGTGTATGATTTATCATTAGCAAAGTGTGGTTGGCTCACAGAGGGATCTGCAAATAGAAGATGATACGTTTCTATGAACAGAAATTGTTCATCGTAAGCAAAGATAATGCGGGGTGTGCTCGAATTTAGTGTTGTAGGACTACTCATGTTCACACTACATATGAAGTGCCTTTAATAATAGGGTAATCAAAGGCGCTCGTTTTTCTATGCAGATTCAGCTTAAACGAAATATGTTCATGGATTTGTTTCGTAGAACACTGTTAGCGGAAAACCACAATAAAAGTGTGGTTTAAGCGATATTTGATGTGCGCAGTCAATATACCGACCGCATATTAGTTGGTGATATACAGCACAGGGATGCATACTGGGAATAACCAGTATATGCAACAGTGGCTTATTATGAGTGCTATTTGACAGTACTGTGAAGAAAACATAGTATCGGAGTAAAGCTGGTTATTTTCCCTATTTCGCTGGCACAATCATTAGGCACACCTGGGTTGTACCAGACTAAAATGATATGCTCCATCCATTCGGTACATCACACTACAAATTAAGAAAAGTTGCTTCTTAATGATATTCGAAGTGACTCATTCTCGTGACAGAGTCATGTGAGGAATCTTTGCTTAACTTCGTTTACACGTCACCAAAAAGAAATTGAGTCTATTTTCAAAAACCCAAGATAAAAGATTGTTGACGACTTTCGTGAGAGACACCCGACATATATGCAACCACACTAGTAATGTGAGTGTTCTGTTTGCTGACGATACTGTCATTTACAGGAAACAGTGTTAAAAAAGTAACCACAGGATAATTCTGAGTGACTTTAACAAATTTTGAGTAGGAAAAACACTGACAGTTTTCTTTGCATGTGGATAATGTGTAACATTCGGGTAGCTTTTGAGCATAACATTACGGACCCAATAAATAGATTAAAATTCGAACTGTTAGATCGCGAAATGACATCAAGTATAACGAAACCTCATAATTCAGTTCCTGGAAGAGCAAATTGGGTATTTTGATACTGCAGTATTTCTGGATTAGTGAACCACGTTCGCCAATGAGGTGAACGAAGGTGTATTTCATTTCTCTGGGCATGAAATAAGAGAAGAAACAGTGTCTGTAGAAGCAGTATTTTTCTATACCCATTGTCTGAGACAGGAAATTCTGATAAGAATATTCGATGTAAGTAATAATTGCGGTATTTTGTATCGTATTTTTTCT
Source organism: Schistocerca serialis cubense (assembly GCF_023864345.2). Lineage (NCBI taxonomy): Eukaryota > Metazoa > Arthropoda > Insecta > Orthoptera > Acrididae > Schistocerca > Schistocerca serialis. Next base: position 496,624,293 of record NC_064638.1, read on the forward strand.
GGATGTATCCCCGTAGCTCCTTATGAAAGAGAAGATGCTTATATCAAGGACGTAACATCATGATGAAATTGAGGAATCTACCTGTGCCACTATAAGGAACGTTGATATCTGTTATGGACGAACTAAATCGTCACCCCCTTCTCTATTACTTTTCAGGAAAGAGGCAGATGTACTTCAGAATTCTGTACTATCTGACAATATAGCAATGATTCCGAGAATTCAGGATTTCGAGTCCCCCAACGCTGTAGACTTTACTTAAATCGCTATGGATGATGCTGTGGGTTGGCAGGAGAACCAACAACGGTTTTGAGAGGAAGCGTTTTAGCTCACGCAGGCTGGCGTGAGGTCTGGAACAGGACAAGGAAATTAGGCTTTAGCAAAAAACGTACGTTGCTGCTGGAATACTTAACTTTAATCCATAATTGGTGACCATAGCTCTTGACGGTACATGTTTTACAGCATCAATAGTAACTGGTAATGGCGCTTTGCTAGGTCGTAGCAAATGACGTAGCTGAAGGCTATGCTAACTATCGTCTCGGCAAATGAGAGCGTATTTTGTCAGTGAACCATCGCTAGCAAAGTCGGCTATACAACTCGGGCGAGTGCTAGGAAGTCTCTCTAGACCTGCCGTGTGGCGGCGCTCGGTCTGCAATCACTGATAGTGGCGACACGCGGGTCCGACGTATACTAACGGACCGCGGCCGATTTAAAGGCTACCACCTAGCAAGTGTGGTGTCTGGCGGTGATACCACAGATGATACTTAATTGAGACATATCACTGGTGACATTAGCTCGCTAACATGTAAACTGGGCTAATAACTAAGTCAGAGATGCTCGTAGGTGATCGGTAGTCTTATTTGTAAAAGTTATACTGAACTTCTTGTAATACCAGTTCCTCTCGCCACACTTACGTTGTTTTGGAACATTTTAAACCATACCAATCCTATTCACTTCGCGTCACTTTGCAAAATTCAGTTAATTAATGTTAAATGTTTGTTAGATACAAGTATTCACTGTTCTGAAACGTGAGTCAAAATCGTCATTTGGTGCACGTCGTCGAGCTTCACACTATGAGAAAGTAGGAACATAAATAAAAGCCTCACAATAAATCTACAAACTATTGAAATTCGTTTTGTTGGGCAGGTTACAAAAGTACCATTGATAAATATAACGATACGAAAAGTATTGACTACATTAGGCATGTCATAAGCTTTCTCTTCCTCAGGAAAGAATAATAGTAACATCTGCAACTACAAAAATAATTGAGAGCCCCTGTGAATTAAAGGTGTTGCTACAGGACGAAGGCTTTTAAACACAAGTTCCTACAATTTTTATTTAGCTGCTTCTAATCTGTAGACGAATTCGTGGACAGAGCCAGTTACTAAGAGTTGGGTAAGAGTCAGCCATATGCAAGATGAGGTTTAATTATATTTGTTGCAACAAAATGTACATAAATTTGGTGTAGCGAGATGTCGTGAAAGTGACCCATGCCACGTGAAAATATCCGAATTAGAGTTAACTAAACGTACTAATTACTTGTATCAAGTTTTTCTTCTATGTGGTACTCATTCCATGTTTATCTGGTGACTTAAGTTTGGAGCATCACTGTAAATTGTTCATAGGCTATATAACGTGTGTAAGTGGACGAAATGTCGCCGGACTTACACGTGAGAGGAAAAGCTCTCTAATCACTCATGATTTTCCATAACGAGTATCCTTCAGAGATAGAAACAACGGTTAATTCTAGTTCATCTTCTATATAAATACGAACAACATAGAGGCTTCAATGGTAGGTTTTAATTTTAGTAAAACACTCCTGAGTGTACTGATCTGTCATTATGCAAGATGCAAACACTTAGAATACTGAACTTCATTATTATTATAAAATTCTTGAAACACCGATGTAGTGGGTGAAATGCTGCACCGCTACACAGGATGCATGTAAGACACTAGCGAAACTGGTGAAACTCCCGGCCGGCCGAGGTGGCCGAGCGGCTCTAGGCGCTACAGTCTGGAACCGCGCGACCGCTACGGTCGCAGGTTCGAATCCTGCCTCGGGCATGGATGTGTGTGATGTCCTTAGGTTAGTTAGGTTTAAGTAGTTCTAAGTTCTAGGGGACTGATGACCTCAGACGTTAAGTCCCATAGTGCTCAGAGCCATTTTTTTGAAAGTGCCGTTTGGAAGCAATTGCGAAAGAGTAGTATCGAGCTACCATTGACTTCAGTATCACATATTGTCGCGGTCAGTATCAATGCATTGAAATGTATAATTTTGGAGTAAGTCCTGGTATAATTGGACGCAAAATTCAACAATGGTTAATGGTTGAGGAACACTGCAGATAGGTGATGGGTCACTGACACATTTCACTGCTGATGTGTAATCCAAGTCTAATTCATCCAGTCTCCACACTCCTGCTCAGTTTTGTTATACACTGCGGCAGCAGCGTTCCAAGCGGACGGAAAGCTACACTTGTTAATACGGTATCAACTGAGTGCAAATAGTATCATTTATATTGATTTGTAACGTACTTTAACAATTGAAATCGTATGTAATGCTATTGCATTGATTTGTAACGAAGTTTTTCAATAGGAAGGTTATGTAATGTCATACAAATCGGTCCTCACTAAAAAATTGACCTGACATTTGTCTTTTATTTCCCTATGGCCGCTGAAGGTATGAAACGGTACTTTAGAGGACAATTCATTTACTTTGCTCTTGTAATCTATAGATATTTAATGAAGAATGCCGTTTGCTTTTAAGAAAAGCAGAAGACCTTGGTTTTTTGCCGAAAGAGGTAATATATCTACTGCACAACATGACGTTTTCTACATTTCCATAAATCAGTGAATGTGGAACGTAGGAAACTTGTACGGAATGCAATATCTACATTATTTAAGCTACTAAATAAGCCACTACAACAGTAGCTGCGTGGAAAACCACACAGACGTGATAATAAAACGTCAGAAGCAAAATTAATCTGTTTCGCAACACAGCAGAAACCAATTCCACGATTTTGCTACATCTCAGTCACAAACGGAAAGAATTTACAATCCATTCGCTTTTGCAGTTAAAGTAATTACATTTAAAATTACTTGCTTGTACTAGAAACCTGAATAAAATGTAAGAATGTCCGAATCATGAGACTACAAACTAAACTTGCGTATCAACGAAAGTGTCTATAATAGCAATAACAGACAACAGAAACGTATGCTTCTCATGCATGAAATGTTGGTTCGCATTCTCTTTCTTTCAGCGTAGTAAGCTGTAGTTATAAGCATATTTCAATGTATTTCATTACGTGTATATTGTAGCTTCTGTCAGTATATCTGTCAGATTAGGCTATTTTTACATTCCTGTCTCCTGATCATTTAGTAATACTTGGAACGCCAAAATATAACGATTTTGTTAATTAAGTAGGAACGTAATTAAAAACAAACATAAATCTTACCGCTGGCTTTCTTACCGCGAGGGGCGTTAGTGTCGTTCCAACTGTCACCGGTAACAACTTTCACAGAACTGTGTGTCACAGCTGTACTGTGTATTTCAGACTGTGCTCTAACGCTGCAATGTGGACCAAAATGAATAAGTCGAGCAGGGTGTGTGCATTACCCTCTTTGATCATCCCACCTGAATCTTTTAGTCTTTTCTGTCTGAGGTTTTCTGAAAAGTGAAGTGCACAGTACTTCCCTTGATACTATTGAAGAAATGTGGCAACGAACTGCAATATTTCAAAAGATACTTCAGAACCAAGATAGCATTTAAATATTTACTTTGCATTGATGGCCGGTTTCAGCAGTACTTTGCTGTCATCTTCGGATATGCACTACGATATAGACACACACTGCATTTGTAAACATATTTTCTATGCCAGTGATGAAATACGTAAGTCTAATGTTTTAGATATAAATAAAATATCTTTTTCAAAATTATGGCCTATATTTTGACAATGTTGAAAAGTTAAAGAGTATGTAAATGGCAAGCTCTACCATCGGGTAGATCATAATCAGTCACCGTGTCCTGAATAAGAATACTATTTACGAGCATGCTGACATGCAACTTCCGTCACTTTCCAGTGTCCAGTGGCACCGCTGATTTCATCACCGCAAGCGTTGTTTATCACCGACAACATAAATGTGCAGCTTATGAGGAGTTGCTTGAACCTCGTATCCCATTCTTTTTAATTCTCCACGCACTATCGTTGTGCTAGCTAGGCTGCTGACACCAGTTTGTAACTCACGAGTGATTCCTTCTGTTGATTTTTTAGGGTTCCGTTCCTCGATCGGTATAGGCCCCTTCGTTGTGTCTGTCTGCCTGTCTGTCCGAATTCTAAAAACCCTTTTTCTCAGGAACGAGTAGACATATCAAGTAGAAATTTGTCACTTACTATGGTCTACAGTTCCTTGGTGGTGTAAAAAGAAATAAAGGTTTCAGGTCAATGGAGGCCATTTACGTCACATGTCTTGATACTCGCAAACTCACTCATCAAAAACCTATAGGGTATTTCCTGTTGACCTAGTATCATGAAATTTTGAAAGAAGCAAGGTTTCACAGCAAACCCAAAGGAAAAATCTGAAAATTGTGATTTTGTAATTGTATCACACGAAAAACAAGAAATGTTGTCATTTGTTATCACACTCTGTCCGTCTGTCAACAACCCCCTTTCTGAGGAACGGGTGGACATATCAGTCTGTAACTTGAGTCACATAACAAGATCTGGCCGTGTAACCAGTGTTAGCTTCTAGGTCAATGCTGCCAAAAGATACGGCCATTTATGTGACATAGCCGGCCGTTGTGGCCGAGCGGTTCTAGGCGCTTCAGTCCGGAACCGCGGGACTGCTACGGCCGCAGGTTCGAATCCTGCCTCGGGCGTGGATGTGTGTGATGTCCTTAGGTTAGTTAGGTTTAAGTAGTTCTAAGTTCTAGGGGACTGATGACCTCAGATGTTAAGCCCCATAGTGCTCAGAGCCATTTGAACGATTTATGTGACATATTTTGACACTAGCAAATTCATTCATCAAAACTTATAGGGTACTTCCAGTTGACCTAAATTATGAACTTCGGCAGGAAGCAAGGCTTAATGTACGATCAAAGGAAAGATTCCAAAAATTGTAAAAAAGTAATTATATCATACGAAAAAATATTGTCATTTGTTATCAGTTTGTCTGTCTGTGCCTCCGACTAGTAGGACCCCTTTTTCTCAGTAGTGAGTGCATGTATCAAGTTGAAATTACTGTCACATTCTGACGTCTATGATCTTTTGGTGCAGTAGAACACCAAGTTTCTATGTCAGTGCAATCAAAAGGTATGGCCGTGTATGTCACACTTTTTTTATTCGTAAATTCCTAAATACCTAAAGGTAACTTCCCGTTGACGTAGAGCCATGAACTTTGACAAGAAACAAGGTTTCATAGTACAACAAAAGGGAAAAAATCAGAAAGCTGTGAATTTCTAATTGCATCACAAAAAAAAAATATTTCTTTTGTCAATTGTTGTCTGACTTCAAATTTGAAATTTAAACATTCTCGAAAGTCTTGGAATCCCTGGGAGTGATATCTTGCGAGTATCAATGTCGATAACGGGATAAAATGTTCGAGATTCTCTATCCTCGGAATGCATGAACTGTCTATATGCGTCATTAAGTTTGTACGGAAACCTCTGTGCGCAAGTTATTCTCGCACCTTTTTTTGTTTTATTTTTTTTTTCAGTCACCCTCCGCAGTGGTAGCACTCACTACATGAGGTCTGCCTGGTCATATCATGATTTAGCTGAGGTTGTTCCTTCACGTTTCACACCACCAACAGTCGACTTGGGGAGCTTTAGAATGCTATAAAATTCGCTGATGGATTCTTTAGTCAGTTACGTGCCACTGACTAAATGGTTCAAATGGCTCTGAGCACTATGGGACTTAACTTCTGAGGTCATCAGTCCCCTAGAACTTAGAACTACTTAAACCTAACTAACCAAAGGACATCACACACAAACGTGCCCGAGTGAGGATTCGAACCTGCGACCGTAGCGGTCGCGCGGCTCCAGACAGTAACGCCTGGAACCGCTCGGCCACTCCGGCCGGCTAGTACCACTGACTAGTCGACGTTCGAAGTCTCTTCATTCTCCGGACAGACCCGTTCAGTTATTACCGCTTCTCTACTGGCAGCACAATACTCGCCATCACCGTTTGACGGATCAGCCTCTGGTTGCCAATTCTGCAATACATAGGGGTGTCCAGATGCAGTGTCAGGCCAAAAGATCTTCCGTATATGGAGAGGCCGCTGTGTGAGCTGTGGTGGGGTTAGTAATGTGGAGTGGTTATCAATCGACAGTAGATACCTGCCATATTCAATAGGTGAAATGTCGTGACTGGGTGAGCTTCGTGCTTTGTCTGTGTATTCGTAACGGTGGTTCTTCGATTACTACTCAGTGAACATTTCGCATTCGGTTGGGACTTGATCGAGATTATTCTGTTCTTGAAAAAAAAAATTATTAGAGCTCGGGTGTCATACTTTAGACAGCGAGGTTCTGCACTGAAAATTAAATCTACTGCTCAACCTCAGACAACACCAGGAAATGTGGCGCATGTCAGAGCTTCCTTCCAGCACACTGCAAAACGTTGAGCACTAAAACATGAAGCTGCTTTGGAATTATCTGATAGGAGTGTCAACAGAGTCCTGAAAAAATTGCTTCATATACACCTACACTAAATGACGGTTGCCTAAGTTTAAGTGAGAGAGATTTTGAATCTCGCAGAGCTGTGTGTGTGAGGAAATTTTTCAGAAATTTCGCCCTGAAACTGTTTTGATTTCTTCTGATGAAACACACTTGCGCTTGTCAGGTAGTGCCAATAAGTAAAATTTCCCCTAATGCGGAGCAGGAAACCCTGTGGAATTTCACCAGCAACCAGTTCTCAGCCACCGTGCGACAGTCTGACGCACCGTTGCTGACTTCGGTGTTGGGCTACGTATTTTTTTGAAACATCTGGCTTAACGATACAGACCTTCCTCCGACCTAAGTTAAACCAGTTTATCCGGGGCCACGAAGAGGGAGAAATCTGCTTCCACAACAGCTCACACTTCTCGGCATTCTCTAGATATTTTGAGAGTTTCCTGGATATCTTCTCTCTTCGTGAGGAGAAATCGCCTGGCCCTCAAAGACGCTCGATTCACCACCTTGTAATTCGAAGATTCAAGTGAACAAACATGTCCCTACAAGTACTTAAGGAGGTGATCACCCGGGAAGTGGCGGCCATTCCACCGGAAAAGGCACGAAGAACTACGGACAACTTCCAGTCAGTGTGTCAGCAATGTAGGACGCCACTTACCGAACATAATTTTAAGAATCACCTATTGTAAAACGGTATAGTACACTGAAGCGCCCGAGAAACTGCTATAACCGGGGGTATTCAAATACAGAGATATGTGAACAGGTAGAATACGGCGCTGCGGTCGGCAACGCCTATATAAGACAAGTGTGTGGCACAGTCGTAAGATCAGTTACTGCTGCTACAATGGCAAGTTATAAAGATTTCAGTGAGTTTGAACGTGGTGTTATAGTCGGTGCACGAGCGATGGTAACCAGCATGTCCGAGGTAGCGATGGAGTGGGAATTTTGCCGTACGATTATTTGACGAGTGTACCGTGAATATCAGGAATTCCGGTAAATCATCAAACTCTGAAATCGCTGCGGCCGGAAAAAGTATCCTGAAAGGACAGGACCAAATACGACTAAAGAGAACCGTTCAACGTGGCAAAATTGCAACCGTTCCTCAACTTGCTGCAGATTTTAATGCTGGGCCATCAACAGGTGTCAGCTATCGAACCATTCAACGAAACGTTATCATATGGGCTTTCGGAGTCGAGGGCCCACTCGTGTACCCATATGATGACTGCAGGACACGAAGCTTTGCGCCTCGCTGGATGCGTCAACATCGACATTGGACTGTTGATGACTGAAAACATGTTTCCTGGTGGGACGAGTGTCGTTTCAAATTGTATCGAGCAGATGGACGTGTATGAGTATGGAGACAACCTCATGTATCTGTGGACGCTGCATGTGAGCAGGGGACTGATCAAGCTGGTTGAGGGACGTGTGCAGCTGGAGTGATATGGGAGCCCTGATACGTCTAGATACGACTCTGGCAAGTGACACGTACCTGTCTGATCATCTGCATCCATTCATGCCCTTTGTGCATTCCGACGGATTAGGTAGTTCCAGCAGGACAATGAGACACCCCACAAGTCCAGAATTGCTACAGGGTGGCTCCAAGTACACTCTTCTGAGTTTAAACACTTCAGCTGGCCACCAAACTCCCCGGACATGATCATTATTGAGCATATCTGGGATGAAACTTCCTGGGAGATTAAAACTGTGTGCCGAACCGAGACTCGGACTCGGGACCTTTGCCTTTCGCGGACAAGTGCTCAATCAACTGAGCTACCCGAGCATGACTCACGCCCCGTCCTCACAGTTTTACTTCTGCCAGTATCTCGTCTCCTACCTTCCAAACTTCACAGAAGCTCTGCCAAGAAGTTTCATATCACCGCTCACGCCGCTGCAGAGTGAAAATGTCATTCTCGAAACATCCCCCAATCTATGGCTAAGCCATGTCTTCGCAATATCCTTTCTACCAGGAGTGCTAGTTCTGCAAGGTTCGCAGGAGAGCTTCTGTGAAGTTTGGAAGGTAGGAGACGAGATACTGGCAGAAGTACAGCTGTGAGGACCGGGCGTGAGTCGTGCTTGGGTAGCTCAGTTGGTAGAGCACTTCCCCTCGAAAGGCAAAGGTCCCGAGTTCGAGTCTCGGTTCGGCACACAGCTTTAATCTGCCAGGAAGTTTCATAACAGCGCACACTCCGCTGCAGAGTGAAAATCTCATTCTGGCATATCTGGGATGCCTTGCAACGTGTTGTTCAGATCCACTCCGTCACACTCTTACGGATTTATGGACAGCCCTGCAGAATTCATGGTGTCACTTCCCTCCAGCACTACTTCAGACATTAGTCAAGACCATGGCACGTCGTGTTGCGACATTTCTACGTGCTCTAAGGGGCCCTACACGATATTAGGCAGGTGTACCAGTTTCTTTGGCTCTTCCCTGAGTTTGTCATTCGCAAACAAAAATATTTTCTCTGTACCTTTGTTTACTTCTGAGAGTATGGTGTGTGTATGTAAGACAATCAACAGGTTGATTAATGACACCCTACGCGTAGTCGGATGTACGTTTTGCTGACGTCTCTGGAAATGGCTGTGAGGGTGAAATTCGGCTGACGTCTGAGCCTGAGTGGCGGCGGTGGCCCGTGAGCCGGCTGGGAGGTTTTACCATCGACCGGCTGTGCCTGCGGCTGCCGAGGCGGGCAGTGGCCAAGCCATCACTGTGCGCCCACCTGTTGCTGGTGCAGGGTCCCCTGGGAGCGGAGCAGGGCGGAGTGCTGGGGCAGCGGCGCGGCCGGTCGCTCGGACACGGCGCGGGGAGAGTGCAGGCGGCCCGGGCAACCCTCTGAGCCCGGGGAGACGGCAGGGCCCGGGAATGCGAGAGCCGCGACCCTGCTGTAGGCCGGAGCGGCGCGACACTCTGGTATGGCGGCTCTAGTCCAGCTGAACCGACGCAGTATACCTTATTCCAACCCATTCTACTCACTACCACGCGCACAGACAAAGAGAGGGAGAGAGAGAAAGAGAGAGAGAGATAGAGAGAGGAAGGTGAAACTTAATGGCGCTTACGTTTAATTTGATACCGAAAAGAAGGTGCACCAGAAGCTACTATGGAGCGACGATTTGGCGCTGGAAAGGCGTCTGACAAAGTCAAATTGTCATTAAAACGAAACATACATCAGTATTTAAAATTATCAATTCGATCACAGACTCGCTTTTTGGGTACGCCTTCTGTGGATCACGGTTTTAAATATGGCTGACAGAAGCAACCGTAAACTAATTCTCAATAAATGAAGTTGCGAGGTGCCGGGGCTAGCAGTGTATTTAACACTCAATTCTTCTAGGATCTACATATGTTCATGATGCTCTGAGCCCCCCCTATTCCAGCTCCAACTTTTGCTGTTGCACAAGGATAAAAAAAATACGCGAACTGACTCTAATCAACCCTGCCAGTGGAGTAGAAGAGAGTTTGGCACCTGCAATAATTTAATTTGATAAATAAGTTAATTAAGCGAAGGTTTCATTAACATTGATGTGGTTGCTCTACCTATTAACAGAATGAAAGTACTGTCCAAAATAACAATATGATTTATTAAGACTAAACACAAAATAATAAACAACAACACATGAAACATTAACAATACATCAAATTGGCTCTAATTGGATACTTAAACAAACGCTGTGAAAGTGAAGTTGTCCCTAAAACTAGATTGTGAGGATTATGACGAAGTGATATGTGCAGCCAATTCCTAGCAACTCAATTCTTAGAGAAAACACATAGCCAACCCAACATTAATTGCTGCTACCCAAGACAGAACAAAGTTAGAAAAAGACGAACAGGCGCGCTCTGCTGAGCTCTGATTGTCACCTAGGAAAATCCCTATCTGCCGGTGCTGCGGACATACATTACCAAACCGACTTCTTGACTCCCAGGACACGATCTGCCGTACCGGAGCCGCTGGCTGGTTGCTTCGACGTCCTCGACCGAAAGGCGAGAGCCAACTACCCACCAGAGCACCCGTACAAAACCGAACACAGAACATTCCCGCCCCCACGACAGTGGCCGTGGTTAAACGTTCCAATCAGCAACTCGAAAACCGGCGGAAAATTCCACTTCATTGCCGGAACGCTACCATTCCACCAATGGAGATTCTTGGCGCCAATTTCTGCGCCGATCTTGCTACGTCACAGAGCTGTGCCCTGAGCAAGCCAATCACAGTTACTATTTTGCAGAAAGCGCGGGAATTTTCCCGCCACAGCTGCCTGGGTACACAAGTCATTCCCACGCCTCGCTGGTAGCCCGCCAGAAAGTGTTTTCGCTAAGTTTCTGCGAAGTAACGGAACCTCTAGCCCAGCCGCTACTTCTGGCCCTGTGGGTGTGCCTCTTGACAATGTCGGCGTCTGGAAAGCATTCACTCGACCCCCTCACACCTGTCGGCTTATCCTTTCAAAGTCAGACCGAGCCCGCCTGTCACTGGACCACCCGGGTGACGAGAGACGCTGCGTGGGAAGTCCGCGTGTGAAGGAATAGCAACTTTCCACCGCATGCAATTAGAGAGGAGAATCGTAAGATATAAATATGAGAGGAGGTTCATGCCACCTCTCATAGCCCCTACGCCATTTTAGATTGTAATTGGTGAGCGGTTGGCTCACTTAGGAACAAGGTAGTGAGTCAATCGCCCAAGAACAATCTCGCAAACTGGCTGCACATACCGCACTCTATAAAGAAAATCACTGCAACTGAAAAATGCAGCTCATAGAGGGAGGATTGTTTATGATGGAGCCAACATCACCTTCTTAATATGGAACACTAACACTCACATCACACATCCATACCCAGGGAGCCCCTTCCAAACACCGATTCACACAGACATTCACTCTCTAAATATGGCCCGGACATGTGAGCCAAATATGGAGCAATTTATTCTTTACAATCAGAGTTGGAGTGCTCCGCAATTAAATGCCCAAAATGTTACAACAATTTTAATCATTAAACTAACCTGAACTCACTCACACATGATATTATTTAAGTTAACAATCTCTTTGTGAGCTTTCAGAATCTAATTACAACCTCCGATTCATTCTGTCTCCCTGCAGCAAGAATAACCTTTACAAAATGTTCCCTGAACTGATGGTCCATTCACAATGACAGTGGTGGTATCTGCTTCAGTTTATGGGGACTTCAGGCACACTGTTTGCATACACACAACCATAAATACAAGATACAAAAAAAACATGGTGTGGAGAACAATACAGTAATTTGTAATAAGAATTACAGTGTAAAACAAACACATACAAGGTATCACATACATTACAAAAACAACACTTCAGAAAGAAATTTAAGAAAAAAACAAGGTTCATGGGACATTAAGTTGTGCGTGCACATTGTACACTGTTCACGACTGTGCTGAGAATGAGGCACTAAATCACATTGTTAGAAATGTTCGAAGCACTTCACAAATTCATTAGTTTCTCTGAGGTATGTTGAGTCATATGCATTGATGCACGTGGTTCCATGTCTTGAGCATTGGAGGGGGACTTTTGGGATGGGGCCACAGTACTGACATCACATAGGGCTAAACGTCGGGTGTTGTTGCTACGTTGTTGCAACAGCAATAGGGAGTGCTGGAGCGTCTGCAGTACGCTGTTGAGATTGAAGTCAGACCCACGCATATGATCACGGCAGTACGGTAGGAAGACACAGTGATAGGCCCTCCTCACGTCGATTAATTGTCTCTGAGGTCTACTTGTTGGGATACATCACTAGTCTAGGTCTCTTCCCTCGCTGGACAGTACTTTACGTTTCCCAATATTGCAGTTCGACGAGGGATGATGGCACGTGGAGTGATTCCACAAGTGTGTGAGGTCATCCATACAGGATCGAACTAGAAGCGACGATTGCCAAAACTGCTCTCTAATAGAGAGGAGAAGTTAGAAATGAGACCATACATTTGTTAGTGTGGCACGATACTGCTTTGTGCATGCAGATCGGCCAATGCTAGTGAGTTGTAAAAACCCAAACAGGTGAGTATATAGCGTCCCTTTCTGTCCTGAGGCACATGAGACGCCGGTTATGACACCATATGTGATCTTCTTCGTGTACTCACGACAACGTGGTCTGCCGCAGGGAATCCCTCCAAACGGCTGCCGCGTCCGGAGAGCTAGTTGGCTGTCGCGTGTGGGTCGCGTGTCAGTGTCAACGACCAGCCTCACTTTCACTTGTGGCCCGGCGAGGGCTGTCTGCCGCCTAATCCCTCAGGTATAGAGCCCGGTGACTGTCAGCTTGTAGGACCGGATGCTCTCGAGCCCTTCACGTCAGGTGGCGCGCTGACGCTCTCTTCTGCAGGTAGCCGATGACCTCTTGTTTTTGCTCCGGCTGGCCTCTGCATTGCCACGATCCCCGTCATCTGCACAATTCTTACAAAAATCTTATGCCTCACTTTTCCCCATGACCTTCTATGTTATAATAAATTTACATAACGATACATTGATGGTCTGTCATTTCAGACACTCTAATTTTAATTTTATAGTTATTTATCTGTAGCTATCTTGGTGTATCTAATCTAGACATGGAAATAATTTATCTTAATATTCGTGTAGAGACCGATCTCAGTATTGTACATGGTGTGTGATAACTGATGCTATGTAATGGATGAACAACTAAATGTGCGGGCCCGCACTAATATTATTATTAATTATATAGACCGACAGTAGACATGCTCAAGAATTAACTACCATTTGCCAACGATCTACATTCTATGTCTTTTAATTAAATTATGTTGTTATGCAGGTCTAAGTTTTACTGTGCTATACAGAACATGCAACTATGCTACTTTCGCTCGCCCGTCGCCCCTCCATCTCGGGTCTGTGGTTTGGTGACCTGAAAAATAGCATCTTAACAAGCGCGCCAAACACTTGTGGTAGAAAACCGCCACAATATTAAGGATCTAGTTATTGTAAAATCCTAAAGTTTAATTTATCCTAGTATATGGTACTCTCTTATTATTATTATTATTATTATTTTTTATGTTTATTTTTTTTTACCTTATACAACACTCTTACATAATTACTGTTACGCTGAGATATCTCGCTGCTCGCCGCTATTGACGACAGTGATGTGCGCGCCGTACGACATGGCCTCCGAGTTCTCACTACGCCTCACTGAAACTCCAGAGACTGGTTTAGCCATGGCTGTACAAGACAATAAATTTATGGTTGCAACTTCTTTTTCTATGTTATGCAGTATTCGCGATCAAAGCACACCTTTCCAGAGGCAATGTAATATGACCAAGCCAGGACTGGTTCCTGTTGAGGATTCAGTCGCCCAACACACGCCAGCTACACAGTATGTCACGAATATCCAAGTATAAGTCCCTGGTTATTCATCTGTGACAGTCACGAGCAGCACGCTAAATCCCAAACCAGCACATTGGCATGGTAGGCTTTATACCCGCATTTCTCTCGTCTAAGGCACCATTGGAGTCAAACGCTCACAGGTTCACCCCGACTTGCAAGACAACGATGCTGGCGCAGCTATGCAAAAAGCTATACTGCCCATATTCATCCTCGAAATCATGCAATATACCACAATCTTGCAGTGCAATGACGCGTGCCTGCAAGCATTGGTATGCTCACGAACTGGTTGTGTCCGCTATGGAGCGAATCACGAGTTCTCAGAACGCTTCTAAGAGCACGTTCTTGTATGCGCCCGTTTGTGCGACATCTCGTCACTCATCTTTATCCCTTTACATGGACACCAGATTGGAAAGGACAAAAACATTGCTCACGGAAAGGTAGTGCCTCTTATCGCATTGACAGTGGAGCTTGCGAACATAAACAGAAAAAAAAATTAGCAGCAGTAAATTCTTATGCGAGAAAACGCAGCGTGTTAATACTTTAATTAACAATCTTAATCTATTAATGCGACGAGTATTGTTCCCCGACGAAAAGTTCATATCTTTGCCTATTCTACTATGTACACCACTTACACTACTACTATAGCAAGGTTCATGTATTTGCCCATTCTACTATGTACACCACTTACACTACTACTATCCCACGAACTCCTTTATGTGAGAGATGTGGTGGAGTCCTATGGACTTCTTTCCTTTCAGCGTCTCCAATTCATAAGCATTGTGATGAGCTGCTCTCCTTATACGGTACGGGCCGTTGTAAACAGAATAGAATTTTTGGCATTTCATTTTTTGTTTGTTCGAAAGTCGGAAAGACTTAACGAGCACCTTTTGTCCAATTTGGAAGTATCGTAGACGAGCTCCCCTGTCGGCACGTCTCTTCCTGACCTCTGCTGCAGCCCGTATCCTCTTGAGAGCCAAATCCACTATGGCTTGGTGCTGCGTTCGCGATCTTGGTGGGAAGTTTACGATCTTGGTTATCAAGTCCTTAGGAATCCGGTTTTTTAGTACTGTAATGGGTGCCAATTTTGTTATCCCATGGGGTGCCTCATTGATCACCTCCTGGAAGTCTTTAAGGAAAACGTCCCATGTCGTGTGCTGTTTGTTACAGTACAACCGGCACAAGTTTCCGAGTTCTTTAATAACCCGTTCTGCAGCATTCGAGCTCGGATGGTGCGAAGATATAAAAATGGGATCAATTTTACATCGACGCAACGTCTCCTTCCAGGTTTTTGACTTAAACTGTGGCCCGTTATCAGAAATAATTTTACTCACATGACCAACCTGTTGTAGGAAATCCCGGATTAGGGCTCGTGATACAGTTCGTCCTGTCGCCCTCTTCAGTGGCGTAAAGGTAACGTATTTGGACGTTAGTTCAACAAACACTAATACGTAAGTATATCCTCTTCTTGTTCTTGGCAAAGGTCCCATCAAATCTGTTGCTGCTAATTGTCTTAATTTGGTCGGTACGATTGGGTATAATGGTGCCTGCATGCTCACAGTGGTGTGCTTAGCCTTTTGGCAGTCTTTACACACCGACAGTACCCTCCATATTCGACGCTCCATGTTTCGAAAGTAACACGTGGTCCTTAGCTTGAGATTGCACTTGCGTGGTCCGAAGTGTCCATAGCTGAGGTGAGTATGCCATATAACCTTGTTTATTAGGTGTTCAGGGATGCATACCCCCCATTAAGTGTCATTGGCATAATTTCGGTGGAAAATTATGCCTTTCCGCAAGAGGTAGAACTGCCTGATGGTGGCGTGTCTTCTGTCTATCCATTTCTGTTTCAATAACACTAGGGCAGGGTCCTTGTCTTGTTCCTTCTTGATGTCCTGCATACTACAGGTAATAAAATTTTCAAAGGCTACTTTCTGCATATAAAAAAAGGCAGTAGTGATTTTCCTCCAGATCTTCTTCCATGTTGTGCTCAAATCCGATCGGTGACCGTGACAAGGCGTCTGCAATAATGTTCTGACTGCCGGGGATATATTCTATCGAAAAGTTGTACTGCTGCAGATATGATGCCCACCTAATGAGCCGCCTGTGATTAAGCTTTGCAGTCATCAAGAACTCGAGTGCCTTGTGGTCTGTGTAGACCCTCGTCTTGCGACCAAACAGAAGGTATCTGAATTTTTCAAACGCCCATACAATAGCCAGCGCCTCTAACTCGGTTACTGAGTAATTCCTCTCACTCTTGGCTAGTACTCTGCTACCAAACGCAATTGTCTTCCACACCCTGTTTCCTTCATGTACATAGTCTTGGAACACCATGACACCCAGACCTGAGTATGAACTGTCCGTTACTATGCAAAGCTCTTCTGCTAAGTTAGGGTGTGATAGGATGGGTGCTTGTAATAATGCGAATTTTAATGCTTTCCATTCGGATTCGGCCGCCTCATCCCATTCCCAAGGAATCTTCTTTCCTGTAAGTTGATGCAACCTAGGACTGCTCTGAGTTTTGACATGTATAAAGCGGTTGTAAAAATTTATGATCCCCAAGAACCCCCTTAACTGCTTCTTTGTCGTAGGAATGGGAAACTTTTCAATCGCTTCGATCTTTTCGGGATTTGGCGCAATGCCCTCACCCGTGATGATATGTCCTAGAAATTTGACAGAGGACGTCCCAAAATTCGATTTTTCGATATTGATAGTCACTCCGTATTCCTTGAATGTCGCAAGGAGTTCACCGAGGACCGCATTGTGCTCTCCCCAAGATTTCTCCGCGATCAGCAAATCGTCCACATAGCTGGTGACATGACGTTTCAAATTATCGCTTAGTATGCCGTCCAGTCCCCGAATGAATGCGGCAGACGAAATGTTCAAACCAAATGGGAGACGACGAAACCGGTAACATCTTCCAAATGCTAAAAAGGCTGTGTACTGTCTGCAATTTGGATGGAGCTCGATCTGCCAGAAACTCGATTTTAGATCAACTGATGAGAAGATTGATATTCCATGGAAATTTTGTAAGAGTTCCTCCAATCGTTCCGGTCTGTCTGTTTCGGGTTCTATTATGGTATTAATTTGTCGCGAGTCCAGGACTAAACGAATACTACCATCTGCCTTCTCGACTACTCTTAACGGGTTATTATAGGCTGAAGCCGTAGGTTCTATTATTCCTTCACTCAGCATTCGCGCAATTTCAGCTGCTACTTTCTGTCGATATGCCAAGGGGATTGGATAGGGTGGCACACGAAACTGGTTGTGCGGACATACACGAAATTCATATTGGAAGTTCTTTATTGATCCTGTCTTGGGAAGGAAGACCTCCGCATGTTCTACTAGTAATTTATGAAGTTCTTTGCGGTGGTCGCACCTTATATTCTTTATTGCTTCCACTTTTTCTTCTATTTTCTCCTTTATTTCTCCCATTATTCCGACTTCATTCTCATCCGTGTCCTCTCCCCTACCCGCAACGTCGACCTGTTCTTCCTTTCTGTCTTTCAGACACGCATAGTTTATCCGTACACAGTTAGACGGTAGTTGAGCTGGGATCAGCTGGTCGTCGAACTTAATGTGGACGGGATTCCCTTTCCTCAAAACCACTTCACCTCGTCCTAGATCAACTATCGCTTCATGTTCATTTAGGAAGTCCGTTCCTATTATCATGTCGATCGCCAGATTTGGCACGATCCAGAAGTTAGACTCTATTTTGTGTCCTTGGCAGGAGAATTCCAGTCTTGTTTGTTGGGTGACCTCTGTACATTTACCCGCTAATGCCCCTTTTATTTTGGTTTTCTTGACCGATAGGACAGGCCAGTACATCTCCTGAGAGCACCTCTTGTATGCTGCCTCAGATATTGCTGTTATGTAGCTTCCACTATCTATTATCGCATTCATACTCTTTTCAGCTATTGCTACTGTGATAAGAGGCTGCCGATCTTGTCGAGGAGTTGCTTTATGTTCCTCGAGCAGGATTTCTGATAAATCTTCGTAATGTATCATCCGTAGTTGGCCAGGTCCGAGATTACGTGCGAAATTCCGGCGGCCTGTGTTCGCACTAGTCTGGCGTCAATCCCTTGTTAAGCTCCCCCTCCTCTGACGTGCATTAGGATTTGCGGGTCTAGTTTCAATCTCCTGGTTCCACTGTTGTCCTTGGTTTCGCTCTCTCCAATTACGGTCGCTTTGCCGTTCGTTATTCCTCCTATCCCAGATTCCTTGTCTAGATTGACCCCGCTCCCTGACGTTCTGGTTTCCGTGTCTTTGGTTTCCATAACCTTGAATAGCGTAACCTTGACTTCCGTAACCCTGGTTTCCTAACTGACCAGTGCGATTATGCGATCTGTTGTCGTCTTCCCTTCCTGGCCCGTGGTATTTGTTACTTTGCCCCTTCTTCCTGTCCTTTGCGTCTTGTTTATCAAAGACTACTTCGAGTTCGCGCAATAGACTCTTGAATGCTTCTATGTCAGATCCACACTTGCCGACAAGTGTCTGTTGGTACCTAACTGGCAATTTGGAAAAGCAAAATTTAATGATTTCTCCGTTGCTATATGGACTATCTAAAAATTGATTTTTCTTGAGTAACTCATCAAGAAATTTGGTTGCGCTCCTATACCCGGACACTTCCAGTTCAGGACAAAATATTATTTCCTCTTTAATCCTGTCCTGCGTTTCCTTTGACCAGTAGGTCCGCAGGAATGCACCAACAAATTCCTGATAAGTCCGACACGTCACTGCTACACCCCGCATCTTTTCCGCGGCTTGGCCTTCGATGTGTCCACACATGAATTCTAATTTTGCCTGGGTTGGCCATGATGCCGGTAATGAATTTGTAAACTGCATCACCCAGCTCTTCGGATGCATCGACCCTCCATTTTCTTTGAACTTCTGGAATTTAAGTATCGACAGGAAATGATTCTGATCAAAATCCTGTCTGATCCTCGCACTGGTGTTGTCACTCGTTTCCGATACTTGCACGTCTGCTGAGTGTCCTGTTCTATCTTGGTGATAACTGTGATGTGCTACCTCTGTATCACAGTGGAAGTGGCACTCAGAATTCACAAGTGGGCTACAATTATTGGAGCTATTACTCGCTGTTTCTGCGTGTGCATTGTTAGTTCCGCACTCGGTCATTGGGCTAGAGCACGGCGGGCTTTTCCTCGGAGACACAATTCTGTGTACTCCATCATTGGTATCCGAACGCGCAGTGCTCGTGTGCCCGTTTTGCTCTAGTTTTGCTATCCGACTCTCTACTTCTTCCATTCGTTTCGTGTTGTTCGCAACCGCGATATTACCCTGAGTTTTTAAGAACGCTAGGGATTTTGAGTGGGATTGTGTTGTACGTCGCAAGCGCCCTGCGAGTTTAGAAGTTGCTTCCGCGACTTTCATTGCCCCTATTGCTGCCGTTTTGGCCAGGCCTGCTACTTTTTGTGCAGCCATTGACATTTGTTTTACTTCTCCACATTCTTTCTTTATTGTTAGTAATTCCCCACGAATTTCCCCTATATGCGAAATTATTGCCTCAGTGTCCTTCTTACGCTGTTCGTCAGCTTCTTCCTTCTCCTTCTTACGTTGTTTCTCCTCTTCTTCCTTCTCCCTCTTACGCTGTTCGTCAGCTTCTTCCTTCATTGATCGTAGGAAGCTCAGTATAGGGTTAATGTCATCATTTTGATCCTCGTCACACATGGGTGATGTAACTCTGGACACCTGGGCGCTAGAGCTCTGACGTGGCCGAGCTGGCCCCTGTCTGCTCTCGTTCGTTTGATTATAAACTTCTGCTACCGTCTCGACCTGTGTGACTGTCTCTGTTTCATCCTCTACCTCCCTATCATAATCACGGCCGCAACGCTGCTCTAAGATCGCGTCCAAATCACCTTCCTCATCAATGACCCTGGCGTCCTGTCCTGCGAAAAATGTGCCCATCTCATCTCCGAACCTATTCCCGTCGGTAAACTGCCCCTTATCCATTATGCTATCCTCTTTTGTTTTAGCGTCGCTCGATAATAGTCGTGCCTTACTTCTCGTTATCATTCATGCAAAACAAATTTATCAAAAATGCACAATAAAATTAATCTACTCCATATATTTTTTACACATAGACCTAAAGTTTCAACAACGCCGCTCCAACGCTGTAATTATACGCACGATTTGTTGTGGTACAGAAACCGCACACAAACCCAACAAAGTGTGATGTGATACGGACACACCATCAAAGGAACACAAAAACAATGAACAAAAAAATATATATATACTGAAAACAAAAACTGTAATCATGCGCCGCTACTTAAAAGTAAACGCGGAACTACCAGAAAAAACTTGGGTATTAATCAATAAAAAAAATTAGAGAAAAAAAAATTTGAATGTTCGTACTAAGAATACTGTTTGTTAATCAGTGATTCTCAGGAAAGATCCGAGGCTAAGGGTCGCCATATTATGCGAGGTGCCGGGGCTAGCAGTGTATTTAACACTCAATTCTTCTAGGATCTACATATGTTCATGATGCTCTGAGCCCCCCCTATTCCAGCTCCAACTTTTGCTGTTGCACAAGGATAAAAAAAATACGCGAACTGACTCTAATCAACCCTGCCAGTGGAGTAGAAGAGAGTTTGGCACCTGCAATAATTTAATTTGATAAATAAGTTAATTAAGCGAAGGTTTCATTAACATTGATGTGGTTGCTCTACCTATTAACAGAATGAAAGTACTGTCCAAAATAACAATATGATTTATTAAGACTAAACACAAAATAATAAACAACAACACATGAAACATTAACAATACATCAAATTGGCTCTAATTGGATACTTAAACAAACGCTGTGAAAGTGAAGTTGTCCCTAAAACTAGATTGTGAGGATTATGACGAAGTGATATGTGCAGCCAATTCCTAGCAACTCAATTCTTAGAGAAAACACATAGCCAACCCAACATTAATTGCTGCTACCCAAGACAGAACAAAGTTAGAAAAAGACGAACAGGCGCGCTCTGCTGAGCTCTGATTGTCACCTAGGAAAATCCCTATCTGCCGGTGCTGCGGACATACATTACCAAACCGACTTCTTGACTCCCAGGACACGATCTGCCGTACCGGAGCCGCTGGCTGGTTGCTTCGACGTCCTCGACCGAAAGGCGAGAGCCAACTACCCACCAGAGCACCCGTACAAAGCCGAACACAGAACATTCCCGCCCCCACGACAGTGGCCGTGGTTAAACGTTCCAATCAGCAACTCGAAAACCGGCGGAAAATTCCACTTCATTGCCGGAACGCTATCATTCCACCAATGGAGATTCTTGGCGCCAATTTCTGCGCCGATCTTGCTACGTCACAGAGCTGTGCCCTGAGCAAGCCAATCACAGTTACTATTTTGCAGAAAGCGCGGGAATTTTCCCGCCACAGCTGCCTGGGTACACAAGTCATTCCCACGCCTCGCTGGTAGCCCGCCAGAAAGTGTTTTCGCTAAGTTTCTGCGAAGTAACGGAACCTCTAGCCCAGCCGCTACTTCTGGCCCTGTGGGTGTGCCTCTTGACAATGTCGGCGTCTGGAAAGCATTCACTCGACCCCCTCACACCTGTCGGCTTATCCTTTCAAAGTCAGACCGAGCCCGCCTGTCACTGGACCACCCGGGTGACGAGAGACGCTGCGTGGGAAGTCCGCGTGTGAAGGAATAGCAACTTTCCACCGCATGCAATTAGAGAGGAGAATCGTAAGATATAAATATGAGAGGAGGTTCATGCCACCTCTCAAAGTTTACAAAAAGTGGTTCAAATGGCTCTGAGCAATATGGGACTTAACTGCTATGGTCATCAGTCCCCTAGAACTTAGAACTACTTAAACCTAACTAACCTAAGGACATCACACACATCCATGCCCGAGGCAGGATTCGAACCTGCGACCGTAGCGGTCGAGCGGCTCCAGACTGTAGCGCCTAGAACCGCTCGGTCACCCCGGCCGGCCATGAATTTTACAGCCAACCGGTTGCTTTAGTTTAATGTAAAAACATAGACTAGGTTTCGATGCCAATAAAGGTATCCTCTTGATAAGGAAGTCACCTATAATGTTTAAACGCATTATAAAATAAACGTCTAAAATTCTTAATACGAGTACATCGAAATACATTGAAAAGGAGAACATGGAATATAACTGTTATTTACTAAAAATACATGACGTTTAAATTGTAAACATACACGATGAGCCAAGAAGCTAAGTCAAACAGCAGAAGAAGTGAAAGAAATTCCTCCGTGGAAAGAGTAAAAATTGTTACAACAGGTACATCGTTAAAAGAGCAGATATTGGACTGAGCATTTGGCAACCAGTTCCGATGCCAAGTAAACATGGTGTAGTGCGCGTCACTTACTTGGTGCTAGTAGCGTGATAAACGCTCAACAGTATAAAATACGTAACTGTCGCAGCAATACGTCAGTATGATACATATGCAGAAGTTTTAAACAAAATAATTGTAGCTGGTATAAAAAAGAGGCTGTGTAAAAGATAATTTTTATAAAAATGAATACGGAAATAACTAGCAAAAATGAGCGAAGCTATTAATTACAAATACGCGATGAGAAAAGAGAACTACTGTAGAGGATTTTTTATCAGCTGTTACAACATGCAAAAAGCGGGAAAAATGCTTTTCATAACCACTTCAAAACTAAGTATTGTATACAGTGCCTTCTGGCCTACTATCACTAAGCAAGTGCAGAGTCCGTGAAGGAAAGAGAGAAAGAATGATTCCGAATTGGAAGTGAATGGAAGCGCGAACCAAAGCATAATAAAGTTGCGAGCAAAGCTTAAAGGCGTTAAAGAAGCTTTTGTTCCGCAACTTCGGCTATTCGTTTAAGACGAGTCCATCGTTACTGGGCATGTCTAAAGGTCTCAAGTTCTCCTCAGACACCAAGATTCCACCCTTTCTTCTTTGTAGAACCATCATTTTGTCTACTCGTTTTGGATAGTGTCGCGATATTAATAAATGCCATGCGCGCGTAGAATTATGAACATTAATACCTTTCCTCCTTATACCTTGTGTTACAAGCTCTATCGGTTTGTCCGATATAAAACGCCTGAGCTTCGTAAAGGGTCATTTGACATTTTAAAACTATGGATAGTTTTTTTGTAAACTGTTATTTGTGGAGAAAACAGCCGTGTAGCCATATTTTTTTAACTAAAAGGCGCTGAATCCGATATCATAAATTACATAAGTAAAGTTTATCAATATCCTTAGTCAGAACCTTACCTAAAGTAATGATTCTTGTATTATTTTTCGCTTCGAAATTTTTTCCCACTAATGAGGGTTAGTAACTGTCATTAAAGGCCACAGCTTCAATTTAATTTCTTTATTTAGTTTAGTTGGTGATAGTGGTGTGACTACGGAACGATGAACGGCTGAATGAAAGAAAGCTGTCTTATGGGACTGAGAACGTGCTGAATCGGAAGGCACAAAATCTGATCAATATTCGTTGCCTTACGGAAGACATCAAAAGTTATTTTATCATCTACTATGGTCAAATTTAGATCGATATAATTTTAATTCTCATTCATAATTTTGTAACTCGCAAGCTAAACTGATTTTCTCATTAAGATTATGAAATGTTTCGAAGAGTTGGGTAACCCCATCATTAGTTCCACTGTTTATAAATAACATATCATATACGTCCTTAGAGTAACACTGAATGCCTAATTCTGTGACAGTATAACTTCTGAAAAATTTTTCTTCTCGTGCATTTATAAAATTGTCTCTTAGAAGGCCTACCAACGGATTAAGCATTCGAAGCCCATCTAGTTGCGGAAACAGATTTTTTAAAAAAATATCCAAAATATTTGTATTTGACTACCACTTTTAGTAGCAGTGAAAGTACCATAATTTGTTCTTCTGTTATACCTTTTTTCAAGGCACGCAGATTTTTCTCCATGATTTGTACAGTTGTTTAAACTGATTCATTAGCATAGAAATTGGTAATATCGAACGATATTAATTTTTTACCTTGGTTACTTTATAAGTTTTAATTTTATTCACCAAGATCTGACTCCAGTAGATTCTATGTCCCAGTGGATATTTAGCAAATAACTTTCAGTTAAATAATTCCCAGAAACTTGCAACTAAATTGAACTATTTCCTTTCAAAATTTTAACTCACTTGAAACTATTGTACCAAAAAGCAGTAAAAGCGTGATGACCATTTACGCAATTAAAATATACCTAAAATTGCTTGATCAGAAAAACCGTAAAACCATAATAATCATTTCCAAAACTTAATATAAGAGGCACTATTTTCTGCTAACCATGAAATACTCTTGGTAATTAAATAATTTTTTACAATTTATGTCCACGCTTCGTACACCAGGCATCGAAAGTATCTTAGAATCCGTGTTAGATGATCGAGAAATGTCTTCTCCCTCAGCAGGTGACTGTGTGGTGTGCAATATCCAGTCACAGAATAATCGGTATGATATTCCTTGATGGCACAGTGTCTACCAAATGGTACGTGAAGATTTTGGAAGATGATTTCATCTCCATTATTCAGAGCAACCCCTATTTCGACGATATGTGGTTTCTGCAAGATGGAGCTGACCCCATCGAGACAGGAGAGTGTCTGATGTCCTGCAGGAGCACTTTGAGGACCAAATTTTGGCTCTGAGGTGCCGAGAGGCTACTGGCATGGGCCTCGATTGGCAGCGATATCCTACGGATCTGAATGTGTGCAACTCCTTTTTGTGGGGCTATATTAAAGACTATGTGTACAGTAATAACCCCAAAACCATCGCAGAGCAGAAATCAGCCATTCAGGAGATCATCGACAGCATCGACGTTCCGTCACTTCAGCGGGTCTTGTATAATTTCGCTATTCGTCTGCGCCACATCATCGCCAATAACGGCAGGCGTATCGAACATGTCATGTCCTAAATCCGAATATCTGTAGTGACGTTGAATAACGCGTGTTCACGCCGTAATTTGTAACTAATTTACGTTTTTTTCATATAGTTCAATAATTGTCACTCTGTATCTGGATACCAGATTATTTTCTTTCGGGATAATAAACATGGTCCGATGTACCATCCAATTGTTGCGTTCATAAGTGTACGTCTGATAAATTGGTATCTAATGAAACACACGCACATCCACCGTACCTTTCCATCCACGAGATCGCGAAGGATGTAAGTAGCCGAGCTCATTTTGGTACAGTGTTTCCTGATTTCCAGAAAACCTTGTTTAGTAAACAAAATACGTGTTTGTGAAACATCGGAACATGGCCAGAAGTGGATGTTGCGTCGTGGGCATTCTAATCAAGTGTGACAAGACTTTTAGTCTTCGCAAAATTCAGGTGTACATAAAGTCCGGGAACACTTTCAGTTATTTATTGCACAAGAACAAAACATTGTACAGATATCATGCATATGACATTTTGAAGAGAACCACTGAAAGTTTTTTTTTTTCACATATACTGCCACAGCGTACTTTGGTAATTTACCGATAGTCAGCGTTAGTCGCAAACAAGGCGAGTTCAGGTGCGGAGCGAGCTTTTTGTTTGTTGGAGTTCGACAAATGGCCTCCCCGATCACCAGATCTCACTCCGTGTGACTTTCTTCTGTGGGGTCACATTAAAGATCTGGTACATGTACCGCCTCTAGCACGTGATGTAGCAGAGCTGCGGGAGAGAATACGGGAAGCGACTGCCACAGTCGACGATGCCATGCTAGGACGGGTATGGCAAGAATTCGATTACCGTGTTGACGTCTGCGGGGTCACACATGGTTCGCATATAGAATGTTTGTAAAAAAATTTTCAGAGTTTATCTTCAAAATGCAATATTTATCACATCTGTACAATGTTTTATTCTTGTGCAATAAATAATTTAAAGTGTTCAAATGGTTCAAATGGCTCTAAGCACTATGGGGCTTAACATCTGAGGTCATCAGTCCCCTAGACTTAGAACTAAGTAAACCTAACTAACCTAAGGACAGCACACATCCATGCCCGAGGCAGGATTCGAACCTGCGACCGTAGCAGCCGCGTGGGTCCGGACTCAGGCGCCTAGAACCGCTCGGCCACCAGGGCCGGAAATTGAAGTGTTCCCGGACTTTATGTACACCCTGAGAAGGATTCCCATTCCATGTACCGCTTGATAAACGATGCAGCTGTATACGGAAAAGTCACGTTGTCATAAGTTTACGGTGGCTGAGGGGTTCTAGACGCTTTAGTCCGGAACCACGCGGCTGCTACGGTCGCAGGTTCGAATCCTGTCTCGAGCATGGATGTGTGTGATGTCCTTAGTTTAGTTAGGGGACTGACGACCTTAGATGTCAAGTCTCATTGTGCTTAGAGCCATTTGAACGATTTGTCTAGGTGGAAGGATTGAAGCTGATCCTCACCACAAATAAATCTATTATAGACCTAATAGCGTGAGTTGACGAAAGTCGAAAACGATTAGCAATCAATCAGTCACTGTTGTCAGACACACCCGTCAGATAGGCAGGAGTGATACATTTAAGATGATACGTTCGCAAGGCTTTTGTCTTGAAGCCAGATTTTTAAGATTTTCGTGAAGCTCTCATCGAGACCAAACAACCTGAAATGGGAGAAACTCTAAGCAAGGCGCTCCGGGAGAGCATTGTTCTCAAAATTCCGCACAACCACTTCCCAATACGAGCATAGGAATACATTAAGGCCTCTTAGTTATGTGTCATGTATGTAGGGGTCAAAGTAAATCGCACGTTTACTGGGAGGACTGCCGGTCGCGGTGGTCTAGCGGTTCTGGCGCTGCAGTCCGGAACCGCGGGACTGTTACAGTCGCAGGTTCGAATCCTGCCTCGGGCATGGGTGTGTGTGATGCCCTTAGGTTAGTTAGGTTTAAGTAGTTCTAAGTTCTAGGGGACTTATGACCTAAGATGTTGAGTCCCATAGTGCTCAGAGCCAGCCACTGGGAGGACTGACAACGTCTCTACCATCCGTAAATTTCACAGGCAGGAGAGAAAATTATTCTAGTAGACCGTGTACCTTTCGCCACACTTCGTGCAATGGTTCCCAGAATGATTACATATACATCTACACCTTTACAATGTAAATCTCGCTAAAGTGCACGACCGAGGGTAAGTCTCATAAGGCTTCCTTCTCATTCCATTCGCATACGGGACGTGCAAAGAGCGATTGCTTAAATACCTCTGTACGCTCAGTAATGTATATAGTCTTGTTTTCATAGTCTCTGTGATTTATAGGGGGTTGTAGTACACTTCTGGCCATTAAAATTGCTACACCACGAAGATGACGTACTACAGACGCGAAATTTAGCCTACACGAAGAAGATGCTGTGATATGCAAATCATTAGCTTTTGAGAGCATTCACACAAGGTGGCGACGTCTACAACGTGCTGATATGAGGAAAGTTTCCAACCGATTTCTCATTCACAAACAGCAGTTCACCGGCGTTGCCTGGTGAAACGTTGTTGTGTTTCCTCGTGTAAGGAGGAGAAATGCGTACCATCACGTTTCCGACTTTGATAATGGTCGGATTGTAGCCTATCGCGATTGCGGTTTATCGTATCGCGACATTCCTGCTGGCGTTGGTCGAGATCCAATGACTGTTTGCAGAATATGGAATCGGTGGGCTCAGGAGGGTAATACGGAACGTCGTGCTGGATCCCAACGGCCTCGTATCACTAGCAGTCGAGATGACAAGCATCTTATCCGCATGGTTGTAACGGATCGTGCAGCCACATCTCGATCCCTGAGTCAACAGACGGGGACGTTTGCAAGACAACAACCATCTGCACGAACAGTTCGACGACGTTTGCAGCAGCATGGACTATCAGCTTGGACAGCATGGCTGCGGTTACCCTTAACCCTGCATCACAGACAGGAGCGCCTGCGATGGTGTACTCAACGACGAACCTGGGTGCACGAATGGCAAAACGTGATTTTTTCGGACGAATCCATGTTCTGTTTACAGCATCATATTGGTCGCATCCGTGATTGGCGACATCGCGGTGAACGCACATTGGAAGCGTGTATTCGTCATCGCCATACTGGCGTATCACCGGGCGTGATGGTATGGGGTGCCACTGGTTACACGTCTCGGTCACCTCTTGTTCACATTGACGCCACTTCGAACAGTAGACGTTACTTTTCAGATGGGTTACGACCCGTGGCTCTATCCTTCAATCGATCCATGCGAAACCCTACATTTCAGCAGGATAATACACGACCGCATGTTGCAGGTCCTGTACGGGCCTTTCTGGATACAGAAAATGTTCGACTGCTGTCCTGGCCAGCACATTCTCCAGATCTCTCACCAATTGATAAATGTCTGGTCAATGGTGGCCGAGCAACTGGTTCGTTACAATACGCCAGTCACTACTCTTGATGAACTGTGGTATCGTGTTGAAGCTGCATGGGCAGCTGCACCTATACACGCCATCCAAGCTCTGTTGACTCAATGCCCAGGCGTATCAACGCCATTACTACGGCCAGGGGTGGTTGTTCTGGTGACTGATTTCTCAGGATCTAGGCACCCAAATTGCGTGAAAATGTAATCACATGTCAGTTCTAATATAATATATTTGTTCAATGAATACCCGTTTATCATCTGCATTTCTTCTTGGTGTAGCAATTTTAATGGCCAGTAATGTATATTCTCAGACTACTCCAATCTGAGATCTTATCAGTATTTTATATAGACCAGTAATGTATATTCTCAGACTACTCCAATCTGAGATCTTATCAGTATTTTATATAGACCATTATAGTTAACTGCATCATCTACGAATCATCCGAGGTTTCTATTAACATTGTATGCCGTGTCATTAACTTTACACCGAGGGGACAAAAGTCACGATATACCTCCTAATACTGTGTCGGACCTCCTTGTGCCCTGCTCAGTGCAGCACCTATACGTGCCATGGACTCAACAAGCCATTGGAAGTCCCCTGCAGAAGTACTGAGCCATGCTACCTCTGTAGGTGTCCATATTTGCGAAAGTTTTACCAGTGCACGATTGTGTTCGAACTGACCTCTCGACTATGTCCTACGTCGGATGATTTGGGTAGTCAGATCATTCGCTTGAGTTGTCCAGAATTTCTTTAAAGCACTCATGAACAATTGTGGCCGGATGACATGGCGCATAGTCATCCATAAAAATTCCATCATTGTTCGCAGAATGAAGTCCACGAATGGCAACAAATGGTCTCAGAGGAGCCAAACACTAATCCACTTCCAGTCACTGATCGGTTGAACTAGACCAGAGGACCTAGTCCATTTCATTTAAACACAGCGCACACGTTTACAGAGCCAAATCAGCATGCACAGTGCTTGTTGACAAGTTGATCCATGGCTTCATGTAGTCTGCCTCACACTCGAACAGTACCATCAGCTGCATCCCATCAGCTCCTATCAAATTGAAACTAGGGCTCATGTCACCAGCCCACGATTTTACAGTGGTCTAGGGTCCAACCGATATAGTCGGGAACCCAGGAGAGGCGCTGCTTGCGACGTCGTGCTATTAGCAAAGCCACTGGCGTCGGATGGCTGCTTCCATAGTCCACTGAGGGCAAATTTCGCAGCACTGTCCTAACGGACACGTTCGTCGTATGTCCAACATTGATTTCTGCGTTTATTTCATTTGGCGTTGCTTGTCTGATAGCACTGACAGCTCTACGCAAACGACGCTTCTCACGGACGTTAAATGAAGGCCATCTGCCATTGCGTTGTCTGTAGTGAGAGGTAATGCTTTAAATTTCGTACTCTCGGCAAGCTATGGATCATGGAATATTGAATTCCCTAACGATTTCCGAAATGGGTTGCCACATGCGTCTAGCTCCGGCTGCCATACCTCGTTCAAAGTCTGTTTATGTTTGGCCATAATCATTTCGGAAGCCTTTTCCCATGAATCACTTGAGCACAAATGACAGCTCCGTTTTATTTTTCCTTTATTGAATTTCGTTTCCTCCCCGTAGGGCGCGGGCTGGCAGCAGCTTAGTACGCTGCTCTTCAGCCTACAGAATTTTTTAAAACATGAGAAGATAAGAGAGAATAGAAGCAGGCGATAAACCGGTGACTTTAATTGTCAAAAGGCGGAAAATTGTGGAAAGTTAAAGCATAAAACAAAGGGTGGGTGATACTAATAAAATTCTCAGGAAGCAGACAGGTAAAACAGTAGACAGACCGGTTTATGTTCGCAAGAGATATAAAAATCACACCCAGCGGCAGTATGATGTCCGTTCGCAACACTTCGGTAAAGACGCACAACATTTAACTATCACTGGAAAAACAGCACTAAAAAGTCGGCACGAAGACGGTACACCACGGCCAAGGGTAGATTGGGGGGGGGGGGGGGGGTTAGACCTGGACAGATGAGAGGAGAAAAAGGAGGAGGAGAGGAAAAACGAAACGGGGGGGGGGGGGAGGGAGAACCGACAGAGGGCGAGGACTTATGGGGGGGGGGGGGCAGCTCCGTCAATGCGCTGTCCTTTTATACCTTGTATACGCGACACTGGCGCCATGTGTACATCTGCATATCGCTATCCCATGACTTTCGCCACCTCAGTGGACGACATGAACAGGAAGGGTCTCAACAGTTTTCTCACGGGCATGCCTCAGTATAAGTTTCGATCTGTCGACGACTCACCATCCATGATTACATGCTTCCCCTTTCCTACCAGGATATACTCGGTCCAGTAGAGATGTAGACAAGTTCGATGTGGTATTTTCAGTTTCAAAAACAAGAACTGGTCGGTTAAAATAAGTTTTTGAAAGTCATATGTAGTGCGGTTCCGTAGAAGATTTACTCGTACATCTGTCGAGTATTGCCGTAAAACACTGTGAAGGCTAGTACGCGGAAGCTTCATAAGTAAGTGGTCCTCAAGGGAGCCAGGAACAGCATTGCCGGATGGTCGACCGGCTAAGTTGCTAAGGACCTCTGGGATTAGGCTAAGCCTCTGGTTGGGCCTGCTGCCGTCTCAGGGGGAACAGCGGCAGCTGGATGCTGTAACAACACGCCGGAGACTCAAAGGCCACAGCGCGGCTGTGTAAACAATACCCCCGGCTTTGCTGGATTGCGACTGTGAAACTACGCACTGCCTTGTAGGCAGTAAGGAAACCGACAGCCCATGTGTATTTGAATTGCAGTAATATGTTAATGGGAGATCTCGGCGAGATCAGGGTGTTTGTCACGTTAATTTCCTCGTGTGTTCCTTGGAGTATTTCATGTAAATGCAAGTGTGTTCTGTAGTCCTATTCAAGCCAGGGGCACACTCGATTTTGGAACCGACATTCGTGATTTTCTTTCAATGAAACAACAAACAAGTTACAAAACTGACTTTAGACCTTTATTGTATACCCTTAAGACGGTACTATGTATTTTTTGAGCAAAACGCTTCCAGCTAGAGACACTACTCCCACTAATCGCCCTTGTGAAGTGTGCCCTCGTGAATTGTGAGGGCGGTTAGTGGGGGGCTCTGAACGCCAAAATTTTCAACCTAAAAAAAAAAATCTGAAATTTCTGTGATTGTGATGATATTGTCGGACGTAGTTTATAAGGCGGCGGCGGTTAGTGTTTAACGTTCCGTCGACAACGAGGTCATTAGAGACGGAGCGCAAGCTCGGGTTAGGGAAGGATTGGTAAGGAAATCGGCCGTGCCCTTTCAGAGGAACCATCCCGGCATTTGCCTGAAACGATTTAGGTAAATCACGGAAAACCTAAATCAGGATGGCTGGAGACGGGATTGAACCGTCGTCCTCCCGAATGCGAGTCCAGTGTGCTAACCACTGCGCCACCTCGCTCGGTCGTAGTTTATAAGGACTTTTTTTAAAATAAATCGTTTTTAACAAAATGGCAGACTCTGAAATGAAAGTCAGTTTTTGGACAAAAAAATCCGTTATGCAAACGTGCAGCAAAACTCAAAATTAAAACGTAATGCAAAAATGTTACGTAGAACATCAGAAAAAAATGACGACTCACAAGCAACAAAAAGATATAACGTAATTGGATGTATATTTCATGAGTTATAGCTTCCACTGATTTGAAAAATGTTGCTTTGAAAGGAAGAAAATACAAGTGTTTACAATTTCTAATTGTGTTTTTTAACACTGGAATTGACCATACTTTTAATCGGCAATGCGAGCACCTTTCAGTTGGCCTTTTCTCGCCGATGTCGAAATACTCTCATTTTTAGGGAATTGTGTCGATGAACTGGCTTCCGCTTACTAATTGAAGAGATTTGTGCACGACTGATACTACTTTCCGAACGTTTTCTATCTGTATAAATGCGTTTGTTTGTCGTTTTCAACCACTCACGTTTACTTCGTGTAAAAACAAGCGAAATGACAAGCAGATGCGAGACAAGCACGTGCTTTGTTTATCATAAACGAATCGTGTTACTAGGACAAATCTTTTTGCGAATAATATTTTAGTTGTTACTAATGTCCTCTGTGAAAATATCCAAAACTGACTGTTATAGTATTACATCGGTACTCTTGAGCATTCCGATGTGTATGCAAATCGTGGTTTCAACATATTTTTTTAACATTTATGGCACCCTTCATGCGGAATATTAAACTCCTTAACGAACATTTGCCAACAAAAAAAGTAGGCTCAAAATTTAAAAAAATCTATCCTTGTCTACCCCCTTAAATGACTGCTAAATTGAGTATCTAATATTCATAATTATCACTAAGTTTTTCCTTAATGAAACGTGTTTCTCTGCGTTGGTGGTAACATCTTTTGATTTCCAATCTATGTAAATATCTTCCCAAACAGACTGGAATTAGCGGCTTGAAGAAACTGCCGAAGATATTCCTCTCCATATTTTAGAGGCAAAATTTACTCTCTCCTGCTCCCTGCGCTAATTACCTATCCTACATGCGTTAGCAATACCCTGATAATATTCTCTGAAGAGTTTGCAGCAGATATTCCATTATTTTCTTTTTCATGTCCCCGAGCCGTACATTCCCTCTGCACGTTCGAGAGCTTCTAACATTTTGCAGCCTTTCCATCTTTTTGTCCTGTATCGTTTATTATATAAAAACCAAGTTTGAATATTCTTGAACGATTTTTGTGCCATTAACGCTCCCCTATCCCGGTAATGTTTTTTCCCGTAAAGTACTGTCCTCTTTCCGTGTCTTAATAGCCTTCATTTTATATCTCATCCACTTACATAATGTTCACCATCCTTCTGTAGCACGTATTTTCAAATACTTTCATTCTCCTTTTTTCAACTTTTACCGTGACTAGTGACTAGAGGTACCCGTGGTCTAGGGAACAATCTGCTTTCGGCTGCGGTGGGGCGAGGACGTCCACTGCGCCCCGCCGTGCGCGACCGTGAGCGCTTGCTTGTGTTTACCTTCTCGCGGCGCGAGTTGTATTTGTTCCAAGTTCAGTGCGACTATGGCACACACATGGCGCCACGATACGATCAATATTACTTTCCAACCAGATCACGCGCGTCCTCGAGCCTATGAAATAGAACAGTTCATACGCGACGATCTACGTTTAGATCCGGCGACTGTCGTCTGAATACATTTTTCTATAACGGCGAGCGTGGTTTATGTTAAAATGACCAGTACAGGGGTCTGCGCGACAGTGGTTTCTAAATACTCGAACTCTCTCCGATTCGAACATTCTGACGGGCATATCGGTTCAAATGGCTCTGAGCACTATGGGACTTAACATCTGTGGTCATCAGTCCCCTAGAACTTAGAACTACTTAAACCTAACTAACCTAAGGACATCACACACATCCATGCCCGAGGCAGGATTCGAACCTGCGACCGTAGCAGTCCCGCGGTTCCGGACTGAGCGCCTGAACCGCTAGACCACCGCGGCCGGCTATGGGCATATCGGTGCAGTGACGGTGGATCATGCAGGCATGGGCCTAAGGACTGTAAGGGTTTTTGAGCTCCCCTTCGAGGTCCCAGAGGAAGTTGTCAAGGACGCCTTCCGACCATATGGCAATGTTATCAGCCACGTTGCAGAAAAGTGGCAAACTTTCTCGACGTATAAGGTCTACAATGGTGTGCGCCAAATTAAACTTGAGCTCAAGAAACATGTGCCGTCCTATTTGAACATCGGTGGCTGTCGTGCAATCATCATGTACGACGGTCAACCACGTACCTGTTCAGGATGTGGGCAGGAAGGCCATGTTCGATCGAGCTGCTTACAACGTAGAATTACGCAGATACCAGTGGGAAACTCCGTTTCCCCGACGGGGACGACAATCCTGCCCCTCACTTACGCTCAGACTACGATGCGCACCATAGTTGAGGACGAAACGGGCGATCAGACACATCCATCGACGCCAGAAGTACCAAGGTAGGAAGGGGAAGGACCCTCGGTGCCAACCCACATGTCGCCCCCTCCACAGCAACAACAGCAGCAACAGTCCCACGGACTCCAGACGCAACATAACATTCAGAACGCGATGGACGTGGACGCGAACATTGTCCCGACAGCGGCTTTCCTAGCGGAAGGTGATACGACGCTGGATTGCCTCCCACATTCGGATACGGATGTCCACGTTCGAAAGCAACGTTCGCCTCGACGACGCAAGCGGCGTCGGCGGACCTCTTCTGACGATTGCCTCCTACACATGGCCGGTCAAGAAGGTGACATCTCATCAGACGGCTTGGATGCTGCGCCTGCTGAGGATCTAAGTGGTGTAGACTGTTCACTTGCCCATACTACGAGTGCCCAGTTACTTCTTGCACCACAGATGCAGCAGGTCACGTCGATGGATGGCGCTCCGTCTACCTCTACCAAAGACGACGTCCGTGAGAGAGATTTAGGTGCCCATCAGTTACACAGCATCGTGTTGCACCCACTGTGGTCGGACGATGTTGAGGAACTTCCTGAAGAGGACACGGGTAACAGGGGAGTGGGCGGCATTGGGGATGCCACTCCTAGCGTGAAAGACTCATAATTTGTAACGGGTTTGGTGGGTCCGGCATCTCTTGCGGTTAGCTTTGATTGCCATGGCGTGTACCCTAGGTGAAGAGGCTAGGCAGCACACCTTTCGCCTTGCCACAATCAATACCAACGCGATAAGGGCACCACACAAACTTACAATGCTACAACGCATGCTTGATGCGGCGGACATCGACGTGGCCCTCTTACAGGAAGTATGTGTCGCTAGTTACCGCCCACATCTCCCACGCCTCTTCTACCGATTGTGGTGTGGCTGTTCTGCTACGGGACGGTTTGGCGGCTACGGACGTACTGTACTTACCGAGTGCAAGAGCCATGGCAGTAACTGTCAACGGTGTACGACTCATCAATGTATATGCCCCTTCAGGATCAGGGAGACGGAGAGATCGGGCTCGCTTTTTTTCGGAAGATATTACGCGTCTATTTATGGGCCGCATAGACGATATGGTGATCGGAGGAGATTTTAACTGTACATTATCTCCATCTGATCAGCAGCCACATCACGTCCCGTGTGCGGAATTGGAAATGCTACTGCGTGACCTCCACCTGATTGACACGTGGCGCCACATCCAGGGCCCAGCTCCTGGTTACACCCATTATACAAGCCATTCATCAAGTCGGTTGGACAGGATTTACGTCACAAGCACCCTTTCGACGGCGACGAGAAGAGCAGAGCTCTGGCCCACTGCATTCACCGACCACACAGCCTATATTTGCACCATTGCCCTCCAACCTGCACGTGTGTGGCGCAGTAGGCCCCCCTGGAAACTGAACGTCGCCCATCTGGACGAGCCGGCATGTAAAGGTGCTGTCGAAGAGTCGTGGAACTCGTCCTTACAGCGTCGTGGTCGTTACCGATCGACCCTCAGTTGGTGTATTGAATGTGCGAAGCCTGCTCTTAGGCGCACCTTCATGGCTTACGGCCGGGAAGCAGCGGCATGGAGGAGGAGCACGGAAAACTGTTATTACACCGTCCTACGGAAATGTCTTGCTATGGAGCCCTCATCTGACAGGCAGATCACAGTCAATCGCGCGAAGGCGCAGCTCGTCTCCTTAGCACGCCATCATTTACAAGGCGCTGTTATACAGTCGCGTGCTCCAGCCATGATACAATCAGAAAGGCCATCTATGCACCACGAGCTCATAGAACGCAGGAGGCGCCGTAGGGCACTGGTAACCGACATGATAACCGACGACGGTCGACACGTGGTAGAACAAGCAGATATAGCAGAAGCCTTCTATGGGTATTACGCTCAACTTTATTCAGCAGTGCTCCCTGATATAGCGACGGTAGACACCGTTTCAGCACATGTCCACGGTACAGTTCCACCAGACATGATACCGACTTTACTGGGAGAAGTGACAGAAGAGGAAGTGCTCGACGCCATTGGTAAAGGTGCTCCCCATAAATCACCAGGAATCGATGGGTTACCATTAGAGTTCTATCGAGCCTTTAAACAACTGTTGCTACCGTGTTTGATTGAAATTTGCCAGGAATTGATGTCCCCGGGTATAACATTGCCTGCACCATTCTTGGAAGGTCTGATTGTCCCCATCCATAAGCCGAAGGGACGGAATCATGTCCGCGATTATCGTCCCTTAACGTTACTGAACAGCGACTTCAAGATCTTTTCGAGGCTGCTATCAGAACGTATTCGCGGCACACTATTGCACGTCTTGTCCGGCGATCAGACGTCCTTGGGGGGACCCAACAACATCAGAATTGCGTTATGTCGTTACAGAGATCTTATCTCCCTTGCACGGGTGAGACGTTTGCCGGCAGCCCTCGCGTCTATCGACTTTAGCCAGGCTTTTGACCGTGTGGGCCACACTTTCCTCACGGCCGTTCTACGGCGCAAGGAATACCCCGACCCCTTTATCACAGTGTTGACACGCCTGCTACATGGTGCAACTTCTCGAGTTCTTGTTAATGGAAGACCGACGGCACCCATGCCGATCCGCCGATCAGTACGACAGGGATGTCCATTATCAACATTGTTATTTGCATTGGCCTTAGAACCTTTGTTGTGTGGTCTCCGAGACAGGCTCACTGGGATCCAGTTCGGTGGCTCCATCTATCGTTGCACCGCATATGCGGATGATTTGATGATTGTCATACGTGGAGCTGACGACATGGCAGCTGCTTTGGACTGGATTGCAACCTGCGGTACAGCTTCTGGTAGCCAAATCAACGTTGACAAGTCCGTCGCCTTGAGCATGGGGATTGGGCTACCGCAGGAACACATTGCCCCCTTACGCTTCAGTGATACTGTACGCTGCTTGGGCTTAGATTTCATGAACGATATGCGACGCGCGACGACGCTCAATTATCGACGCCTTCTTAACCAAATTAGGGCCGGAAATGCAAATCAGCGCTTGCGATTCCTCAACATCGTTCAGCGGGCGTATTATGCCAATGTATACCTTGCGTCCCGCATACCGCATGTCGCCCAAACGCTACCCATTCCGAAGCCCTTGGCTCGTAGCATTATGGCAGCGCTGGGATACTTCGTCACCGCTCGTATGTTACTGAAGATCAGATACGTATCTCTTACCCTCAAGGAAAAAGGTGGTCTCGGCCTAGTTAACGTCCATGATAGGGCCATTGCCCTCTATGTTAGCTCACATTTATGTCTGCTGCGCCGTTGTCCTACGAGCCTCACGAGTCTGCTTCTGACGGCGCTACGACCTGCTTCACTAAGAGCGCCGGTGCCACTACAGGACATCCCAGCGCCCTTCTTTTATATAGGACGTTTCTATTTAGAACAAAGTTATTGCAGTGTAGCGCTCACGACACCACAAATGGCCACAACTCGACGCCTATATTATGACATGCTGCAACGCCGCCCCCTAAATGTGGTCGAACTAAAATATCCTGACGTACGGTGGGGCGTGGTGTGGAAGACAGTACACGATGCCATGCTTGATTCCGATGTTGTTTCCCAATTTTACGTAGTCGTTAATGGGAAGCTGGTGACGCAAGAACGTCTCTACAATATCCACATGGCAGAATCTCCCAATTGTGTGGGTTGTAATACAGTAGATTCTGACGAGCACCGCCTCAGCTGTGGAGAGGCGGAACCGGTTTGGCACCTAGTGCGGCAGATGCTGGCTTATCTCTTGCGAGTTAGGCCGGAGCATATATCTGCACGCACGTTATTGTTTCCGGATGAGACATTTTACCCCAAGACTCGAACCAACTCTGTCAACTGGATACGTGGACATGCAGTCCATTACCTCTGCCGTGACGGACACAAGAATTTGCAAGAAAGACATCATGCTATTTCCGGGCATACCAGATATTGACAGTGCTTCGCAAACTACCTATGGAGTGCCTTTCATAGCCCGCCGTGCAGCTGGAATGTTCCAGGCAGTGGCAGATGAGGTCAGAACGAACTGCAAACGAGCATATATTGAACAATCTTTATCAGTGGGCGCAGTCGCTGGGAAGCCTCACTACGACGTGGTAGCTTTCTTTTCATGTTATTTATGTTTTATATCTTCGATGGCGTCTTCATGCTGTTTTAGTTTTCGAGGCTTGATTAACTATGACTGTTCGCAAATTGATTTCTATATAAATAAAAAAAGATTAAAAAAAAGTGGGCAGGAGACCTGCGTTCGAATCCAAATAAATACACAAGAACAAAATAAGAACAAAATGAAAACAAATAAAATATAATAAAGTATTATACCCATTCCTTTCTCCTTTTATTTTATTTTTTTTATACAAAGTTCAGAGGCATATTTAATTTTTGTTCGTTGGCGGAACCTGAAGTTGTGGCGAACGGCCGTCCTAGTTAGCTTTAGGATGAAAGTGGCGGTGGCACTAGGTTTGTTTCTGTTTTTAGGCTAGATAGGTTTTCGGGGGTAGTATGGGTGATAGGGGCCAACGCCTGAAGTGGAAGAGGTAATTTTCCTTATTTAATAAAAAAAAGGGGTAGCGTCTGTGATTCATAATCAAAACGTCATCGGTCCCGGGTTCGATCCCCGCCACTGCCTAAATTTTGATAAAAAATCAGCATTGGCGGCCGAAGACTTCCGGCATAAGAAGTCAGCCTCATTCTGCCAACGGTCTTGTCAAAGAGGGCGGAAGAGCGGATAGAGGTTCAGGGCACTCTCTTGTCCTAGGGGTCGGAAATTGCCCCCAAAGGCGGAAGAATCAGCAATGATCAACGACATGAGGATGCAGAAGGCAATGGAAACCACTGCATTAAAGACACGTAACGTGTCTCCACAGGACATGTGGACTGTATTTGAAGAAGTGTCGTCATGATCTCCCCATTGGCAAACGATTCCGGAATAGTCCCCCATTCGGATCTCCGGGAGGGGACTGCCAAGGGGGAGGTTACCATGAGAAAAAGATTGAATAATCAACGAAAGGATAACGATCTACGAGTCGGGGCGTGGAGTTTCAGAAGTTTGAACGTGGTAGGGAAACTAGAAAATCTGAAAAGGGAAATGCAAAGGCTCAATCTAGATATAGTAGGGGTCAGTGAAGTGAAGTGGAAGGAAGACAAGGATTTCTGGTCAGATGAGTATCGGGTAATATCAACAGCAGCAGAAAATGGTATAACAGGTGTAGGATTCGTTATGAATAGGAAGGTAGGGCAGAGGGTGTGTTACTGTGAACAGTTCAGTGACCAGGTTGTTCTAATCAGAATCGACAGCAGACCAACACCGACAACGATAGTTCAGGAATACATGCCGACGTCGCAAGCTGAAAATGAACAGATAGAGAAAGTGTATGAGGATATTGAAACGGTAATGCCGTATGTAAAGGGGGACGAAAATCTAATAGTCATGGGCGACTGGAATGCAGTTGTAGGGGAAGGAGTAGAAGAAAAGGTTACAAGAGAATATGGGCTTGGGACAAGGAATGAAAGAGGAGGAAGACTAATTGAGTTCTGTAACAAGTTTCAGCTAGTAATAGCGAATACCCTGTTCAAGAATCACAAGAGGAGGAGGTATACTTGGAAAAGGCCGGGAGATACGGGAAGATTTCAATTAGATTACATCATGGTCAGACAGAGATTCCGAAATCGGATACTGGATTGTAAGGCGTACCCAGGAGCAGATATAGACTCAGATCACAATATAGTAGTGATGAAGAGTAGGCTGAAGTTCAAGACATTAGTCAGGAAGAATCAATACGCAAAGAAGTGGGATACGGAAGTACTAAGGAATAACGAGATACGTTTGAAGTTCTCTAACGCTACAGATAAGGAATAGTGCAGTAGGCAGTACAGTTGAAGAGGAATGGACATCTCTAAAAAGGGCCATCACAGAAGTTGGGAAGGAAAACATAGGTACAAAGAAGGTAGCTGCGAAGAAACCGTGGGTAACAGAAGAAATACTTCAGTTGATTGATGACAGGAGGAAGCACAAACATATTCCGGGAAAATCAGGAATACGGAAATACAAGTCGCTGAGGAATGAAATAAATAGGAAGTGCAGGGAAGCTAAGAGGAAATGGCTGCGGAAAAAATGTGAAGACATCGAAAAAGATATGATTTTCGGAAGGACAGACGCAGCATACAGGAAAGTCAAAACAACCTTTGGTGACATTAAAAGCAACGGTGGTAACATTAAGAGTGCAACGGCTATTCCACTGTTAAATGCAGAGAAGAGAGCAGATAGGTGGAAAGAATACATTGAAAGCCTCTATGAGGGTGAAGATTTGTCTGATGTGATAGAAGAAGAAACAGGAGTCGATTTAGAAGAGATAGGGGATCCAATATTAGAATCGGAATTTAAAAGAGCTTTGGAGGACTTACTGTCAAATAAGGCAGAAGGGATAGATAACATTCCATCAGAATTTCTACAATCATTGGGGGAAGTGGCAACAAAACGACTATTCAGGTTGGTGTGTAGAATATATGAGTCTGGCGATATACCACTGACTTTCGGAAAAGCATCATCCACACAATTCCGAAGACGGCAAGAGCTGACAAGTGCGAGAATTATCGCACAATCAGCTTAACAGCTCATGCATCGAAGCTGCTTACAAGAATAATATACAGAAGAATGGAAAAGAAAATTGAGAATGCGCTAGGTGACGATCAGTTTGGCTTTACGAAAAGTAAAGGGACGAGAGAGGCAATTCTGATGTTACGCCTAATAATGGAAGCAAGGCTAAAGAAAAATCAAGACACTTTCATAGGATTTGTCGACCTGGAAAAAGCGTTCGACGACATAAAATGGTGCAAGCTGTTCGAGATTCTGAAAAAAATAGGGGTAAGCTATAGGGAGAGACGGGTCATATACAATATGTACGACAACCAAGAGGGAATAATAAGAGTGGACGATCAAGAACGAAGTGCAAGTATTAAGAAGGGTGTAAGACAAGGCTGTAGCCTTTCGCCCCTACTCTTCAATCTGTACATCGAGGAAGCAAAGATGTAAATAAAAGAAAGGTTCAGGAGTGGAATTAAAATACAAGGTGAAAGGATATCAATGATACGATTCGCTGATGACATTGCTATCCTGAGTGAAAGTGAAGAAGAATTAAATGATCTGCTGAACGGAATGATCAGTCTAATGAGTACACAATATGGTTTGAGACTAAATCGGAGAAAGACGAAGGTAATGAGAAGTAGTAGAAATGAGAACAACGAGAAACTTTACAACAGGATTGATGGTCACGAAGTCAATGAAGTTAAGGAATTCTGCCACCTAGGCAGTAAAATAACCAATGACGGACGGAGCAAGGAGGACATCAAAAGCAGACTCGCTATGGCAAAAAAGGCATTTCTGGCCAAGAGAAGTCTACTAATATCAAATACCGGGCTTAATTTGAGGAAGAAATTTCTGAGGATGTACGTCTGGAGTACAGCATTGTATGGTAGTGAAACATGGACTGTGGGAAAATCGGAACAGAAGAGAATCGAAGCATTTGAGATGTGGTGCTATAGACGAATGTTGAAAATTAGGTGGACTGATAAGGTAAGGAATGAGGAGGTTCTACGCAGAATCGGAGAGGAAAGGAATATGTGGAAAACACTGATAAGGAGAAGGGACAGGATGATAGGACATCTGCTAAGACATGAGGGAATGACTTCCATGGTACTAGAGGGAGCTGTAGAGGGCAAAAATTGTAGAGGAAGACAGAGATTGGAATACGTCAAGCAAATAATTGAGGACGTAGGTTGCAAGTGCTACTCTGAGATGAAGAGGTTAGCACAGGAAAGGAATTCGTGGCGGGCCGCATCAAAGCAGTCAGTAGACTGATGACCAAAAAAAAAAAAAAAAAAGTATATACAGGCTGTCCCAAAATTATTCGTTCAAAGTAATGCAGGAAGTAGAGGACATAAAAACAAATATATTAAATATATTTAGTTATGACATATATGGTCCCCGACGACAGTTCGTGATGCTAGGGACTATTTACAAAGACCGTGCTAATTACAGTAATGGCATTCATAGTACATCATCGGACCATTGATAGCTATGTCCGTTCGGAGATTCTTGTGATATCCGTAATGGCACTAGTGTCCACAGCAATTCCAGCGACGAGGTTTTCTTCTTTTTCGACAACGGTTTCATACACCACTTATTTCATATGCCGCCACATGAAAAAAAAATCCAGATAAGCTCAGGACACCTAGGTCAGCCGGCCGGAGTGGCCGTGCGGTTCTAGGCGCTACACAGTGGAACCGAGCGACCGCTACGGTCGCAGGTTCGAATCCTGCCTTGGTAATGGATGTGTGTGATGTCCTTAGGTTAGTTAGGTTTAAGTAGTTCTAAGTTCTAGGCGACTGATGAACTCAGAAGTTAAGTCGCATAGGGCTCAGAGCCATTTTAACCACTTTTGAAGACCTAGGTCACTAGGTCACAGAGCCACCTCGGCCGATTCAACGGTTTCAGAAGGTGGCTCTCAGATGGTTCCTGACAGTTATGCAGAAATAGGCTAACTTTCAGAGGTACATTCTCCAGCAGTTCTGCCAGCACACGTTCCACAAAGATGGGGTATCTAGGTCCGCTGGGGTGGAATGGAAGAATGTGTGGTCCAATCGACCTATCACCGAGAATGCCGGCCCACGCCTAACCAGCGAAACGCTGTTGATGAGCAAAAGTTCGAGTACCTTGTTGATTCACTTGTGCCTAAACAAGCGAACTGTAGCCACTTACACGTGCTTTGAAGAGTAAACAAAGCCTTGTCGGTGTACAAGGGGTGTAGGGCAGTCCGTTGTAAAAATCGTTCTGAGAACTGCAGGCATTGGGGAAGATCTTAGAGTGCTCTCACGCCCTGAAACAAATTCCACAGAAGGCTTAGTCCGACACCAAGAACATGTGCAATTCGTTGTGTCCCTGTAGATGGAGTGTTTTCAACATGTCGCATAATCCCGACTTCCAGTTCGGGAATTGGTACTATTCGATTCAGTTCTGTCTCACGCATACTACGGAAAGTGCCTGTTTCACACAGCAAACGATGGAGCGTCCGCATGTTTGGTGTTTTGGAACCCATCGATCGGGAAAACGCTGTTGATACTCTCTCTGTAGCTTGTCCATTTCCATTCACAGATGCGTATGCCAGACGCATGTCAGCAGTTTCACAACATGTAAACCGCTCTATGTTCACTGTAATTTCACAAGGCGGTAATGACTGCGGCAGACTCGATTTGTTTACAAGAAAGTCACCGTTGTTCTCACAAGGCGGTGAGGCTTGCGAATGGATCGATGCATTTTCAACCAGATCTCAGAGCCAACCAACCACACTCACAGTAGTTTTGAATGCCAGTACACATTTCCAGTTAGCGACACCGACACAACACTTACGTCAGCACCACAAAGAAAACGCTGTCTATCGTTACAAGTTTACCTCAGAAACATTATGTTCCTACCAAAAATATAATTGATATCCTATACCTCCTGCGTTAACTTAAATGAATAGTTGTGGAATACGCTGTATACTTTCACAGCGCGTACGAGCTGGCGACCTAAACGCACTGTGATGTCGCGCAGAAGTCCAACACCTTGTCGCCTCTTGTGGTTTCACCGTCCTTCGACCACTTTCCTTAGACCCTCACGACAGTAGGAACTGAACAGCGGACCAGCTCCGCCGTTTCTGATTTGCCAATTCCCAGGTGCCGGCCCATAACGACCTGCCGCTTGTCTAAGTCGCTTGTGTCAGTGGATCTGCGGCCCGTATCATGATTGGAATAATTCTCCATTTGTCTCAGATCATCTCTTCTCTGTAATCGCCTCACAGTTAGCTGTAAATAATTCCAAGTATTCGGAGAATCTCACAAGTTGTCGTTATTTGCGAATAAGATTGTGAACCTTACTTGAACTACGAACTGTTTGAGCTCAGTCGCATGATTAATTGTTACGATCAGGCTGCGAAGAGTGCGTGCGAAACCTTCATCATATCTCCATGCATGAGCTTCAAGATAACAAAATCCACTTCACACAGTCGTTGCTGTAATCCATCGGCGGTTTCGCGCAGCGAATACCCCTATCCTGCAATTGGAGCGTAGAGGTTGTTGAAGCCTTGGCGCGATAGAATATGGGATATTGACGAAACCGAGATAAAAAAATCTTAGCAATGCTCCTTCAACTAGTACACCTACTGTGAGACCTGCTACGGTGATAGGGAACCTAATGCTGTGGTGAGTATTCCACAAGTGCAGCCTACAAGGGTAACATCTTCAAAAAGAGTGCGAACTAAAACCACTCGATTTCCCACTTAATGTGGAGTTTGTGCAGCAATTTTC
The DNA here is from genome assembly GCF_023864345.2 of Schistocerca serialis cubense. Lineage (NCBI taxonomy): Eukaryota > Metazoa > Arthropoda > Insecta > Orthoptera > Acrididae > Schistocerca > Schistocerca serialis. Next base: position 496,668,904 of record NC_064638.1, read on the forward strand.
TCTACAAAACGTACGTGTTAATCCCATTAGAGGCCCAAACTGTGTGTATCATCAAGGAAGGTATTCTGTGATTTGCGTTGATATGGTTTGTCAGTGTTCTCCAGGCCTTCTGAAACGAGAAGGGTTACCTAGTGCAGTTTACAACTACTTACCATATACTAGATGCACATTATCACTATTTACACACACCTACCTATTTTTCGAGCAACCGAGAGCCACAGAACGCTCCTGTGTTGTTCTGGTCTCACGACTGGTTTGATGCAGCTCTCCATGCTACTCTATCCTGTGCAAGTTTCTTCATCTCCCAGTAACTACTGCAACCTACATCCTTTTTAATCTGCTTAGTATATTCATCTCTTGGTCTCCCTCTACGATTTTTACTCTCCACGCTGCCCTCCAATACTAAATTGGTGATCCCTTGTTGCCTCAGAACATGTCCTACCAACCGATCCCTTCTTCTAGTCAAGTTGTGCCACAAACTTCTCTTCTCCCCAACCCTATTCAATACCTCCTCATTAGTTATGTGATCTACCCATCTAATCTTCAGCATTCTTCTGTAGCACCACATTTCAAAAGCTTCTATTCTCTTCTTGTCCAAACTATTAATCGTCCATGTTTCACTTCCATACATGGCTACACTCCATACAAATACTTCAGAAACAACTTCCTGACACTTAAATCTATGCTCGATGTTAACAAATTTCTCCTCTTCAGAAACGCTTTACTTGCCATTGCCAGTCTACATTTTATATCCTCTCTACTTCGACCATCATCAGTTATTTTGCTCCCCAAATAGCAAAACTCCTTTACTACTTTAAGTGTCTCATTTACTAATCTAATTCCCGCAGCATCACCCGACTTAATGCGACTACATTCCATTATTCTCGTTTTGCTTTTGTTGATGTTCATCTTATATCCTCCCTTCAAGACACTGTCCATTCCGTTAAACTGCTCTTCCAAGTCCTTTGCTGTCTCTGACAGAATTACAATGTCATCGGTGAACCTCAAAGTTTTTATTTCTTCTCCATGGATTTTAATACCCACTCCGAATTTTTCTTTTGTTTCCTTTACTGCTTGCTCAATATACAGATTGAATAACATCGGAGAGGGGCTACAACGCTGTCTCACTCCCTTCCCAACCACTGCCTCCCTTTCATGGCTCTTGACTCCTATAACGGCCATCTGGTTTCTGTACAAATTGTAAATAGCCTTTCGCTCCCTGTATTTTACCCCTGCCACCTTCAGAATTTGAAAGAGCGTATTCCAGTCAACATTGTCAAAAGCTTTATCTAAGTCTGCAAATGCTAGAAACGTAGGATTGCCTTTCCTTAATCTTTCTTCTAAGATAAGTCGTAGGGTCTCTATTGCCTCACGTGTTCCAATACTTCTACGGAATCCAAACTGATCTTCCCCGAGGTTGGTTTCTACTAGTTTTTCCACTCGTCTGTAAAGAATTCGCGTTAGTATTTTGCAGCCGTGACTTATTAAACTGATAGTTCGGTAAATTTCGCATCTGTCAACACCTGCTTTCTTTAGGATTGTAATTATTATATTCTTCTTGAAGTCTGAGGGTATTTCGCCTGTCTCATATATCTTGCTCACCAGATGATAGAGGTTTGTCAGGACTGGCCGTCCCATAGCTGTCAGTAGTTCTAATGGAATGTTGTCTACTCCAAGGGCCTTGTTTCGACTCAGGTCTTTCAGTACTCTGTCAAAATCTTCACGCAGTATCATATCTCCCATTTCATCTTCATCTACATCCTCTTCCATTTCCATAAAATTGTCCTCAAGTACATCGCCCTTGTATAGACCCTCTATATACTCTTTCTGCTTTCCCTTCTTTACTTAGAATTGGGTTTCCATCTGAGTTCTTGACATTCATACAAGTGGTTCTCTTTTCTCCAAAGGTCTCTTTAATTTTCCTGTAGGCAGTATCTATCTTACCCCTGGTGAGATAAGCCTCTACATCCTTACATTTGTCCTCTAGCCTTCCCTGCTTAGCGATTCTGCACTTCCTGTCGATCATCAATTAATTCAATATTTATTCTGTTACCCAAGGATTTCTACTAGCCCTCGTCTTTTTACCTACTTTATTCTCTGCTGCCTTCACTACTTCATCCCTCAAAGCTACCCATTCTTCTTCTACTGTATTTCTTTACCCCATTCCTGTTAATTGTTCCCTTATGCTCTCCTTGAAACTCTGTACAACCTCTGGTTTAGCCAGTTTATCCAGGTCCCATCTCCTTAAATTCCCACCTTTTTGCAGTTTCTTCAGTTTTAATCTACAGTTCATAACCAATAGATTGTGGTCAGAGTCGACATCTGCCTCTGGAAATGTCTTACAATTTAAAACCTGGTTCCTAAATCTCTGTCTTACCATTATATAATCTATCTGGAACCTGCCAGTATCTCCAGGCTTCTTCCATGTATACAACCTTCTTTTATGATTCTTGAACCAAGTGTTAGCTATGATTAAGTTATGCTCTGTGCAAAATTCTACCAGGCGGCTTCCTCTTTCATTTCTTCCCCCCAACCCATATTCACCTACTACGTTTCCTTCTCTCTCTTTTAGTGCTACCGAATCCCAGTCGCTAATGACTATTAAATTTTCGTCTCCCTTCACTATCTGAATAATTTCTTTTATTTCGTGATACATTTCTTCAATTTCTTCGTCATCTGCAGAGGTAGTGGGCATATAAACTTGTACTACTGTAGTAGGCGTGGACTTCGTGTCTATCTTGGCCACAATAATGCGTTCACTATGCTGTTTGTAGTAGCTTACCCGCACAACTATTTTTTTATTCATTATTAAACCTACACCGGCATTACCCCTATTTGATTTTGTGTTTATAACCCTGTATTCGCCTGATCAAAAGTCTTGTTCCTCCTGCCACCGAACTTCACTAATTCCCGCTATATCTAACTTTAACCTATCCATTTCCCTTTTTAAATTTTCTAACCTACCTGCCCGATTAAGGGATCTGACATTCCACGCTCCGATCCGTAGAACGCCAGTTTTCTTTCTCCTGAAAACGACGTCATCTTGAGTAGTCCCCATCCGGAGATCCGAATGGGGGACTATTTTATTTCCGGAATATTTTACCCAAGAGGACGCCATCATTATTTAACCATAGAGTAAAGCTGCATACCCTCGGGAAAATTACGGCTGTAGTTTCCCCTTGCTTTCAGCCGTTCGCAGTACCAGCACAGCAAGGCCATTTTGGTTAGTGTTACAAGACCAGATCAGTCAATCATCCAGACTGTTGCCCCTGCAACTACTGAAAAGGCTGCTGCCCCTCTTCAGGAACCACACGTTTGTCTGGCCTCTCAACAGATACCCCTCCGTTGTGGTTGCACCTACGGTACGGCTATCTTTATCGCTGAGGCACGCAAGCCTCCCCACCAATGGCAAGGTCCATGGTTCATGGGGCTCCTGTGTTAAGTGTAATAATATTTGACAACGGATAACATTGCATTAATGGAGCACGGGCCGTCGCGTGGCCGGGTTGTCTCCTAACTCAATAGCTCTTCACCATTTCCATGGTACTCGTATCAATATTGTGGCATTCTCTACCATGGTTGACATCAGAGTTCAGCTGAGGACTCAAACAATGGAGGCGTTTCGCCACATGAAACACAATCCAGCTGTAAATGGTTCAAATGGCTCTGAGCACTATGGGACTTAACATCTGAGGTCATCAGTCCCCTAGAACCTGGAACTACTTAAACCTAAGTAACCTAAGGACATCACACGCATCCATGCCCGATGCAGGATTCGAACCTGGGACTGTAGCGGTCGCGCAGTTCGAGTCTGACGTGCCTAGAACCGTTCGGCCACACCGGTCGGCCCAGCTGTAAATAACTATATTGAAAGGCATCAGGCAAAGGTATCAAGCACGTAATGATCCTCAAGGCATACTGTTTCAACATCTGTTTCAAATCTGTCTCAAAAAGCTTTTTACGAAATACATTTCGGTAAACGTTATAGTCTTCTCGTGTAAATTACCTACAAGCAGTGGATTAAAAAGAATTACAGTAAGATTGGAGCCCAATGTCTCATTGTGGGCAGCGTTATTAGAGACGGTGCAGGAGTTCGGAAAACGAAGGATGACGAAAGAAACCGGCTTTGTCTCTTTTAAAGCGACCATCCCCGTGTTGGCCTTACGTAATATAGTAGAACGACGGACATAAATCTGGATGCCCGGACAGGGATGCGAACCGCCAACCTCCTGGTCTTTTTTTTAAAGTACCTTAACAAAAATCGGTTGTCCGAGGTCTTCAATGACTCACTAGGTCGTCTTCAAGCACATTGTACATCAGGAATATCTGATAGTCCTTTACTGATCTGCTGGTTGAAAGGAAGCTACCATTTGATTTTACAAAACTCGAATCCACTGAGAGCACCAGTTTGCAAACGATTCCACAAAAGAAATTTTATAATTACAGAATCAGAACAGTTGAGTGTTTGAGAACTTCCTCTCACATATCCGCAGCAGAGGATGACACTGGTTTATAAACAAGTTGATTCCGAAAGTAGTAATTGTCCCGTAACATAATTTCTTCTTCAAAGGTCGTGTTCACTTGGAGTTCAGCTCATCGTGGATGCGTTTGTAATCGTCTCATCCATATCTTGTTTAGCTCAAGAAGAAAATTCAATCGGTTGAGCTCTAAGTTTGATTACTGTGCAGTAAACGCGCACACCTGCCTGATATAAAACTGATGGCAGTCAACAATTAAGTACTTGGTCCTCGCGTTGGCAGGGCTGGCTTATCGCAGGAGTGAGAAACAACTGAGGAAGATGAATCACCTCGAAAAGCGCAGGTTGTGGTAGCCGTACACCATCTGCGGCGGCTTAGGCCAGGAATGATTTTTATCCCCCTCCGGCATGAAACTAGCGCGGAGATCCACCGGTGATGGATCGGCTCATCAAGCTGCGATTATTTCCGTCAGAAAACCAAACAGTATCAGCTCTGCAGAGAATATCGTCGGAAAGCAAACATTGCTACGTTCCACTCCCAGAATTGTTTCTTTATCGCTGTAAGTCCCTCCAAATGAAATGTTGATTAGAAACGTAATGATTCACACAATAGAAACCGAAATCCAATCGCTTCGGAAATGCTTTAATTGTACTCTAAGTCACGTCAGTTCTATTTCTTTTATTAAGATTTTTTAAAAAAAGTTAAAATACTTCGTCTTTCGATGGCAGTATTGATCTTCAATAGCAATGAAGCAGGGAAAAATGTATCACTTTTGAAATGATGAACGGTTGTCCGGAAGCGAAGCTAGTCGTGTTGTGGGGTAATTCTGCCAGAGGAATACGACAACCTACAACCATTATTTATACGATGTAACAAACTGATTCGTGATGAATGTCGTGTTTATATTGGTTAACAGGCACCCTTTTGCTTTCTCTCTACTTACGTGCATCAGCGTGCACTGTATATCAGAGAGCTGTACTCCCCACGTTTTTGGAACGTCTAGTGCATGATTTTCGTGTAAGTTTCATACACATTTTTCTGTATGAACACAGAACGAAGAAAAAAATCACAGATAAACCAAAGAGCATCAACATAAATATCTTCCACCGCACTCCATAGAGTGGTTTTGCAGAGTACAGATGTAAATGTAGATGTGGATGACGATTCTCACAACTTAAGGGCTCTATTAATTCTCGTAAAGTATTTGTACGTCATGATGATGGAGAAGGACAAATGAATCATCTTGATATAACGATGCCTGGTATTGAATGTACTGAGTTACAAGAGAAAAACACAAAAAGTCAATTTTATCGCTGGTTTGCTGAAGAAGACAAAATCAAAGAAGGACCATTTTTGTAGTAATTATATTTACCCGCTCATCTTGGGCAAGGTATGGGTCCTTTATTGATTTATTTATGCTTTTACTTCTCTTTGTGATGTTAGGTCCATCAGGCCTTCTCTTACATCTAACCACATTTCCTCTGTGAGCGAAGTCTTCACTTTGTATAGTACATGAGGAATATATAATACTAGTAATAATGTAATGTCAATATCAATAGTAATGAATATGGGGAATTTAAGAAATGTCAGTCTTATAATGATTAATCAATTTTCACGTAACGTTGTCATCAAGAGTAAGTAGTGATGTTAAGTGGTGTTAGCTAACAAAATCGTGTGACAACAGTACAAAAGGAACCACTGAGGAAAAGTTGAGTGGTCAGAGAAAGAGCAAAAAATAATAGGGTAGGATTAACTGATGGGATAGGAGTAAGAGAATGGAAATAGAATGGGGCGAGCAAAGCATAGATACAGGAAGTGGTCAAACATATGAAAACACCAAAAATCCAAAACATTACCAAGTCTAACACTGTGTATGGAAACGTTTGGCATTCAGAATAGCTCCCAGTCGTCTTGGAATGGATAAATACAGTTCGTGGAAAATTTTCAAGGGAAATGTATACCATCCTTTCTGCAAAGTACTTCATGTAGCGATGATGTAAGTGGATGGCGTTCTCGCGCCCTTCTCTCTGTGGAAGATCAGAAAGGCTCAAGAGTATCAAGTTCTAACGCCTGGTGGTGGCCAGAAGGGATGTGAATATTCATCCTCCTGCTCACGAAACCAGTCTTGGACGATGAGAGCTGTGTGAATAGAAAACTATGCCATCGACCTGATCATCCAAAATCGTCACATAATCCTTGGCAGTAACGCCGTATCACAGGGTAATCATGGGGCCCATCGAATATCACGAAATGGCTGCTCAAAACATCACAGAACTCCCACCCAGTTTCGCTTTTGGAACGTAAGTGCTGCCAGAAGTTGAAACAGTCTGCAACAAGTCTCATCCGACTAAATGATTTTCTTCCATTGCTCCACAATTCAAGTTTTATGGCTTCGGCACCACATTTACCTTTTACGGGCGTTTGTAACACTCATGTGTGGTTTTAGAATTCCAGTTAGTCCTGCAATTCTCTTTTTATGGAACTCTATTCGTGTTGTTTTGGCGGTGACAGGCTTCGTGAGTGCTACACCTATCTCTGCAGTAACTTTTTCAGCTCTTGTCCTCTTCTTTCACGTCACAATCCTCTTCAGTGACGGTCTGTCACATATATTCGTCAGCGTTGTGACTCAGCTGTCGATGTTTTTCCGCTTCCCCTGTATGCGGTATAAATATTCGATCGGTGTCTCTTGAATCATCAAAGACTTCGGCTACCTTGGCTACGGAAGAACCCACCATAGGAGCACCAACAATTAGCCCACGTGCGAATTCACTTCGTGCCGACCTGATGCACTCGTAACCACATTGTTCGGACCACTACTGACACTAGCAACTTACTGAGGCCATTGCATAGGTGTCGTTTGTGGTCAAATAAAACAGCACAACCTGCCGACTTCGCTAGCATGCTTTTATGTTCAAGCAAGCATTTTTCACGATGTTTGATTTTTTGTCCAACATCTGTAGATAACAATATGACAGAAGCACTGGTCACCTGTTGGACAGAAACAAAATAGCTAGGATATACCGGGAAGGAAGCTATGCCGATGATAATAGACAAAACTTTTACGTCCACTTCATTGCGGAGTCGTTTTGGATAAGGCACAGGTTACAGAATAATTTATCACACTGTCTTATGGCCGGAATGTAGGAGGAGGTGGCGAAAGATTTCGTGTTATTCAAAGATGTAGCTAAGATGCTTGACGTAAACGATTTGATAGTGCAGTTATTGAATGATAATACATATTTGATATGGGAGGACAGGTATTTTGGAGCCCAGTAACTGAGACGTCAAGCATGTGAAAGTCATACCACCAACTCGATCGTATCCAACCTAAATGAGTATAAGAAACGCTGATAGAATCAAACAACCGAACTCTGCACACATAACTTACGCAAGCGTTCATCGTTTCCTCCAGTTCTCTGGAGTTTTCACTTTGTGTCATGTTGAACTATATCACAGTATCGTCCCATTTTGCACATCTTCCTCGTGGACATTTAAGTTGGTTATTTCGTTCTCCTGTAGTTAATGCATCTGAAATCATATTGTGGAGTCACGTGGAACGTGTTACATACGGTACACTCTTTGGCACTGAACAGTATCTCCTGTTAGGAGTTTTCGCTGACTGTGACATTCTTTGAAGAATACAGCGATTCTACGGTCGTGTACAGCAGAACTCCACTTTGTGATGATACATGCTATATTGAATCTGAGGGGTGCCATTTTGAACATATATATACTGAATGTTGCTCCAAGCACATATGATTATTAAAAAAAATATGTCTTCTTTAATTTTTATCTTCATCAGCTGACAAACTACAAAGTTGATTTTTTCTGTTTTCGCTTGTAAGTTTCGACTCCATCCACCACATATCAGAGACGACCCCATATCAGGCATCGCTATTCCAAGCCCTCATTTGTCTTTCTCGATCATCATGACGGATACATCCTGTATGAGAAAAATAAAATAGTGGAGTACATAATTTTAAAGACTCTATATCTACATTTACATTTGTACTCTGCAAACAACTCCACGCGTGCGGCGGAGGATATTTATGTTGATGCTGATTAGTTTATCTGTGAAAATATTTACGCGTTCTGTGTGTGTACAGAAAAATGTCTATGAAACATATTTTATGGACTCGAAGTAGCAATTTGCGGAGACACATAAAGTGCTGAATGGACATACGAAAGATGACCGTAATGGATTCCGGAACAGTTTCGCTGCTGAAGAAGAGAAGACGCTCCGCTAACGAGCGGCAGAGCTGTGGGATGGAACAGAGAGAGCATCAGCTCAGAATTCACACAATTTCATTTCACTAAAACATTCATATATGTAGCTCAAATTCTCCATTTTATAACACCTCCTTACCATTTTATTTGAGATGATATCGCGTTTAACTAAGGAGTTGTGACATTCGTCTTGGCGTCTGATGTTGGAAAATACAAGGCGAGGCCGATATTATTTGTTTAGCGTTGTTAGTGCTGTCGAATGACTTTGGATATCTTCGTAGTGGCCTAAAGCCGTTTTCCGGGAAACGCCCTAACTCTATGGACTTCAGCACAGTCAGGGCGTATTGAAAACCCTGTCAGAATTGCGCTGCTGCTGACCGAATGCTTTTGTTGTCTCATTTTTTGGGCTTCGCGGGTGGACCGTCTTGTTCTTCAATCGCATTGGCTGGAGACCAAGTTATGTACGAGTGCCATCTGTCAGGCAACTTCATGTTTTGTGGCTAAGTACAAGTTGTGAGACACATACCGAATGTAGACAGTCATCGTCTTCTTGCACCATCACGACTAAATTTTCTAAAGGAACTTACAGTGTACATGGACATACAGTTGTGTGCTCCTGCTAGCAATTCCTTATTGTCCGTTGGGGCCAATCGTATCTGTGACAGTATTTGGTAGCCAAAGAGAATTGAAGAATCTAATGATTTCTTCCGGTGGACGATACGAACTGCTTACTCATCAATTACTGATCTGCAGTGTGAACAACAAAACAAAACTGTGGTATGAACTTGATCTGCACCGCACCCTGAGTTCTAGATTATACTGGAATGTGACACACTGGTTGTGAGTTGGCGAAGCCAACGATTCTGTGCTCCAAAAATGATTGTGGTGACCGATTGATCAGTAGCGTAGCCTGAGTCCTAGGTTAGGTTGGAAAGCGTGAAAATGTTTATGAGTTGACGAAGCTCACGAATGTGAACACGAAAAATGATTTTGGTAACAGACTGATGCGTAGAGAAACTAGAGGTCTAATATCGTCGTTGCAATCATCTACGTATGCGTGTCTTTTATTAATTTGCCGCAACTTCCAAAACCCGAGCACAAAATACCGGCTTCCTTCATGTATGGTGTGTGATTACCATCGACGCCAGTGCGTGCATTGCGGTGTGCTCTCATGCAGACCACAAGGTTGGTAAGCAGTCCTTGTGGGAGGTCGATCTGTTCCTCCACCATCGCGGATCAGAACTGCTGTAGCGTCGTTTCGGTGCATGTCGACTTGCTGCAGTACGTCTCTACAACACAGCCTACATGGCCTCGATGGGCTTTAGGTCGGCGCAAGGGGCAAGCCACTTCATTCGCCAATTATTCTCTCAGCCAAGAGCTCCTTCATCTACGCAATTGGATGCTGTAGTGTGTTGTCATTCAGGGCCGAACGCATGAATGAAAAGACGCACTGGGAGAAGTAGTAGAACGTCACAACAACGTTGACATGCTTGTGTACCGTGTTCAAAGATTTGGAGGTCAGTACACCAATGCAATATTTGCATGAAGATGGTATCTGTTTTTTCGGACATGTCCGAAAGAACAGATACCAACGGTGACCATGCAGTTCTCTAGAATGAAATGATAACTAAATGAAGACCTTAATCTGTCGACAGGCGTTGATATACAACAACGGGGACAGTTGAAATTGTGTGCCCCGACCGGGACTCGAACCCGGGATCTCCTGTTTACATGGCAGCCGCTCTATCCATCTGAGCCACCGAGGGCACAGAGGATAGTGCGACTGCAGGGATTTATCCCTTGCACACTCCCTGTGAGACCCACATCCCGAACTTAACGTCGACACACTACATTCGTAGTGCCCCTGCACATTACATTCATTACTCACGGCAGACAATCATACCGAATCCCGTAAGAGTTCGGGCAATGCGTGTGCATGTCTGAAAGAACAGATACCATCTTTATATAGTTAAGGCTAATCGGCCACTGACCTTCTTCTTCTGTGCAGATGCACACACATTGCCCGACCTCTTACGGGACTCGGTATGACTCTCTGCCACGAGTAATGATTGTAATGGGCATGGGCACTACGAATGTAGTGTGTGGACATTAAGTTGGGAATGTGGGTCTCACGGGGAGCGTGTAAGGGATAAATCCCTGCAGTCGCACTACCCTTTGTGCCTTCGGTGGCTGAGATGGAGCCGGCACCGTTGCTTAGCGTGCTCGGTCAGAGGGTTTAGCTACCCTCTGTAATAAAAAAAAAACTGAGTGAACAGATCAACGAACAATGTAAACGGCTGTCATCGGACGTCCGCCACGAACAAATTCAACGAACAATATAGAACAAAATGAGAACAAAAAAAAAAAGATGGATATAGCGTCTGCAATGTAAGAACGAGGTCCCGGGTTCGAGTCCCGGTCGGGGCAGACATTTTCAACAGTCCCCGTTGATGTATATCAACGCCTGTCAACAGCTTAAGTTCTTGATTTAATTACCAATGCAATATTTTTCCTACCTACATCATATCAACTGAACCACAGAAACAACAATGTTCGACGACGTTCCAGGATGCAGCATATATCCTCTCCCTGCCCCCCCCCTCCCTCTCTCCTCTTTCTCATCATATGAGGGTACGTAATGCATACAGGAACATGTCGAACATGGTAGTTTTGGCAGTCCAGGTGTTCGTGGGAGTACTTGTCTCATGATCTTTGAACACGGAACACTCAGCGGTCGGCGCTCTGGTGACGCTATACTCTTCCCACATGTGTGTCTTTTGAGAGGTGCCTTCGGCCGTGAATTAATTTTTATGGGTGACAATGTGTGACCGCATAGTTCTGCGCACGTGGAGGAACCCTTGGAATGACAGGATATTCGGCGGATGGACTGACCTGCCGGTTCCGCCAACTTCTTTGAGTAGAAGTGTTATATCTGTTCGTCACATAGCGTATTTCTTTCAGATACCTCCTTGCCGTACTGTACTGTAGTATACTTTAATAGTTCTTTCTATGTATGTGCAAGTTTCATCGAGGTACATTAATTGACTGTGACAAATTATGCGAAAACTTCTTTCGTTCTTAAGTTTCTACGCCAATATATTTGGCCCAACACACCACAGCCCCTCCAGATCCTGACTGTGGTCACAAAAGACCTCGTAGTGCTATCCGAGATCTAGGTCCGTTGTAGGCAACATTCACTCCAAGTTTCTGTCTGACAACAAATAAACGCTACTTTTTGATTTGTTCAGATGTTTCGAATTTGGGACAGAGCATGTAGTCGTCAGCTTTCGTTCCAAATGTATTTAACATAAATTTCTTTTAAATAACTAAACTCGAAGCTATTTTTAGAGAAGACCAGGATCTGTAGAATATTAGCTGCAAAATATGGACAAAATTAAATCCTGACTATTTGTTTTGGTATCACAAGTCAACTATGAAAAGTTGCGTTAAGCTAAAAAGCATGTATTTGTGCAGCTCCACCGAAAGCAATGCCAGAACTAAAAATGCTCATTTCTAATGCGTTCGCGTTAGTGGCTCCACATTTGCTTCAGAATGAACGAAATGGATTGTTGTTTATATGTTGTCCGGATGGCCGAGTGTAATGATATAGCACATTTACAAAATATGTGAAAATTTTTTTGGACATTCTTTTAGTTTCTCTGTATTTTTTATTGATGTATCGCTGTGTATTAAATAGTTATAGCCTTTTGCAGTCGTTAGAAATACATTTAATAAGTACATTTAAAAGCGTATCTGCATAGAAAACAAGGCAAATAGTTATGACCAACAGTATTTTGCAAACTTTGGGATTTCTGCTCACGAACATCTCTAACAGTTGTCGGACTTAACCTTTACGCCTGACAGAAAGTCTAGCCATAGTTGTTACACTTATGTAGAAGAGAGTTTTTCGCGTCCTAAATTTTTTTGAATGTATGTATCAAGACAAACATGTTTCCTTTTCGTTTTCTCTTGTAATAATCACAAGGAAAAAATAAAGAAAAGTGGGTTCCTTAAATGATACTGCGATTTTATTGTGTGGACTTACTATGATTGTGAATTCTTTAATGCCTTTGGATTCCTTATGTGACTACATTTTTGTTACTGGACACAACTACTGTTTGTATGTAATTCAATTTATTTTGGCTTTCTCTCCTCTGAGTTATTTAGTTAGATTAAATACTGGGTATTTCTGAATGTCCTTTTGAAACTACTAAGATAAGCAGAGGCGACTTGGTATATTACGGTTTAAACATATGACCATGTCCGTAAATATGTCCTATCTTTGCTGCAGGAACAAACAGCCAAAACATCGTGTTCTACGGCTTTATATCTATACAAGTGCTACACTTATTTCTAGAAATTAATCAATTTACAATCCCAGTAGTACGACCAGGATATTACACGTAATAGATTATCGTAAACCTTGGCTAAACTTAATAAATAGTTAAGTATACGATGTAAACTCTTCCCTTGAACACACATGATGGCAGATAGTCTTTATTCTTTCACCCATGTTGTATGTTTTCACCTTTTTACTTCTAATTTGTTCAGTATTATTATTGTTATTGTTTATGTTTTTGTTTGTTTTTCTATATGGCGATTCCTATATTAAGGTGTAATTGAGAGACAGTTGACGTAATTTGATAGCTTCTAAGTTTTATTTTCAGACAAATAAACGTGCTTAATTACTGCTAAAACTATTATTCATCTTACATCACGTCTCTGCGGAAACTGACTTATTTGAAACTATATATCAATTTTTTAAAATTAAAGCGGGCGATTGTGTGTAAAATAAATAAACAGTAAACAAAATTCGAATCTACTTTTGAACACATTATTCAGAAGGATAATTTCAAGTTCATTAATTGTATTTCAGCTGCAGGGGGCAGTAAAATGAAATGGAGGCTGGTTCACCAAGCTATAATCTATGTACATCAGATCCTTTGGTTTATTATAGATTGATTTGATCTGTTAATCAGAATTCTATAAGGGCAGCGTGCTAAATTAAGCGCATATTTGCCTCACTATCATTCATACAGGTATTCTGAAATATACTCGTAATAATGAGATACTAAAGTTGACCTTTCCATTTGCAGATGAATAAATAATTATTACAAAATCAGATAATGATTTACTAATGTCAATCCACAACCTACTCTATCATAAAAACATGTATTTTGGAATATCAGAACTTGATAATAAGATGTAGACGTTAAATGGGAAACAATTACGGAGGGCAAAAGTCTGAACTGGTTACAAACGAATCGCGTATTATAAATTACTGCGAAATTGACTCGGAAATTAAAACATTCTCTGGTTTGTGTGTGACAAGGGAACCTTAAATGGTAAAGCCAGTGGTGAGTCACTAATAAAATGTTACAAGACCGTTATAGCTTTTATTACATTGACGAAAGATTTGAACCCTGACAAAAAAAAAAAAGTACAAAGGATCTACGCACCAGAAATTAGGTACACTATAGTATACAGGAAGAAATTGCACCACATCAGACAAGGTGTCTGATGTCGAAAGAACGGCCAATAAGGGATATGCAAAAATGGTGTGTAATTAGCAAGCTATAGGAAAATGCAGCAGAGGAAGAACACAGATATATGGGAAGACCAATGTTGATGGAACAGTATTAACATTCTAGTCATCGATGTTAATGATCATCAGAAAGCGTTATGTAATTCCACGCGATCTTAGAAGTGAAAGATGAATATGGAAGGCGTTGTATAGTAATCTGTAGCAAATAGTTTGATTTTGCTGAAAGTCAAGGAAAAAGAAAATAAAAACAAGCAATATATATTCTAAAATTTCTGTGAAAGAATTTCTGTCTATTAAAGAGAAGATAATTATGTTGGTTCCGGAAGATAACAGAAATTGTAACAGCACAAGTTCAATAAGCGAAACTCTGGTATGAGAATTACATAATCATATTTGAGCCGGTTTAATTAGGCCTTTGAACTCGAAAATTACACCCTCAGCTTTCCTGTTTTCCTCGTGTATCATTCTTTCTGCGACAGAAGATTAATTACAATTAGCGCTAAGCTGACGCAAGCCTCTAGTCCTGCAAAAAGTTGTATATCCCTCGTGGCCTTAGTTTCTCTGGACGACATGGTAAATCCACACTCTAGGACAAAAGGCTTATAGCTTAGACGAATTACGTGTCTTGGCTATCGTCACATTTATGATCTTACGCTCACTACTCGTGTACACGAGGGTTGCCCAGAAAGTATTGCATCACATTTTAGTCTTCAACAGTTCCTTATTGGACATAATGAGAATTACCCACACGAAAGAATGGTGTTTTGTCTACGCACCCTATTTTTCCACGTAATCTCCACCCTGCTGTATGGTCTTCTTCCAGCGCGAAACGCGGACGTGTATGCCCAGTCGGTACCAATCATTGTCCTGGTGGTGGAAACAGTGCTTCACTGTGTGAATCATCTCCTCATCGTCCTCAAAATTTCTTTCACGAATGACATTCTTTAATCTGTCCTCGTGAATGACAACATTAGCTGGCTGCAACATGTCAGGTGTGACAGCCGTGGATGGTCTCCCCGACCGCCGCAAATCGTGGAGCTCCGAAAACCCCCTTCTGATGACCTCACCCTCCGTGCCCAGCGGCTAACTTCTTTGCACATACGTTTATGAATATTCCCCACAGTTTCCTTCTATGCAGTGATAAATTTAATGACAGCACGTTACTTGTAGCGTACATCAACTATAGACGCCATTTTGAAACTGTGCTGCAACTACGCTATCTGTAGGAAGTGACGAAAACTTGGTGGACTCACTCAGGAGACTTTAAAAAATACATACGCACTGTTTCCCACTCGTACCATTGTTTTCGGCTGAGAAAAAAAAGGGATGCATTAGTTTCTGGGCAATCCTCATATCTGAGACCTATGAAGCAGTGGTTAAGAAACTGAATAATAGATATGATTCATATAAAAATATCTGTATCTGCGTTGAATGAATTTGCTCAATTTCTGTCTGCATCGATTGCGTCGCCTGTGGCGCCAATGTTTTCAGTACGCCGATACAGTTTTCTGTACAGCTGCATGAGAGAGCGCTAAGGCACTCACATCAAACGAAAATGTTTTCTCTTATACGTCCAGACAGTCGCATTGTAATCGTAAAGTGATAACATTTTCGCCATAAACTTTTCAAGCGGTTTTTAATTGTTCATCATTACTTTGCACTCCAAAAGAGCAAATAAGAAGCAGTTTTCTGTTCCGATGTCTTAGGAAAAGAGACATGGATATTTTTGAAGGTGGAGTGAACTAGACCTGCGTTGTCCTAAAACTGTTAATCCCAAATGCGATAGAAGCTGACAAGAAGGAACGACGCACTGACGAAACTTGAAGGCAAAGTGCCTGTGTTCTGTGTACGAACCGTACAGTGACTTAATGTATAGTTGTGGCATATTAGCCCATCCTGAGAGCTGCCACATTCGTAATGCGGAATTCTCCGGAAACAACCAAACGCTTGCTTTACAGCGTCACTCACAAATGTTAGAATATGTTAAAAATCCCGTTTTTACTCTCAGTTCCACACAATAACGTTACAGATATCTACAAATCTCGTAAGAGTGCTATTTTGTTTCATGGGTCTGAAAAGGGAAACCACACTGAAAATCAAAAAATATTTTCCGTGCAGCGCTTAGCTACAACTTCCTGCTCGTTCTGTCTGCACCAGGCGGATCTCCAGGAACTTTCCACTTATAGGGAGACTCTATTCTGCTAAGCATCTTAACGTGCTAGTAACTGTCTATTCCGAACTGAAAAGTGCGACGTGACCCGATACGTGGGCATACTAGAGACTTTGCGCAACACACCTGCAATAAGCGTTATCGAACTTTCATTGTGGTTTTAATTTCGCAACCGAAAAAAAAAATCCCTCGTAAAGCACAAAACAGTACAAACAAGACCGTCATACGATTTTCAACAGGTAAGTGGGTCATGAATTACAAGAACATGAAATTCTATATATTTCGATGAAAATTTAGCTGCGTATGCTGATGACTATTGAAAGGGCGAAAGAAAAAGCCGCATGTCCTCATAGCAGCTACAGCAAAATTACGGAAATATGGATCAGATATCTGGCAGCAAATACACCCTAAAGATAAATGTAAAATAATTTCATTCGTATTTGTACGCCGCTAGGAAAATAAAAGAGAACAGTGTGATTTACGTCTCACTATGGATTGAAAAATGACGTACATCCCACGCTGGAAAATGTAACCAGACGGCGCTTTTCCATGAATTACTTTCATCTTGTGTACATATAGGAATTGTACAGTTAAGTGATATCAGGGGAAATTTCATACAAGAGTCAATAATTACAAAACACGATATACTGAACCAGAGTATGATAACCCTTTACCCTTAGAATATCGTTTATTTCGAAAGAAAATTGAAACCACATGAAATCAAACTAAATAAACGTATAAATTCACTGCACCTGCGATGTCCTATGTGTGTACCAGTCGATATTCATGCTCAAGTGCATTATTATATTTATGTTAAAGTTTATTTTCACGTTGATATCCGTAGTGATCATCATCTGGTTCTGCTTAATTACACTTACATTTCAGTCGAGAGGACAAATTCCATAGCGATAATATTTACAATCTTAAAAAGTACGAGTACTTTTCCGTGCAGTCCTTTATTAAAAGTCACCTTTATTTCCTTAATAAAAAAACGTGGCTATACATTTTCCTGGTGTAAATGTGGCATGCGCTCAGACTATGTTTAAGCCTGAAATGCACTGACGCAAAAAAAATCGCAGTACCAAAAAGTAATTAGTGTAGAGTGATGAAATTTCGGGAAAACGTTTGTGTAGGTAACATGTTTAAGTGATTAACAATTCGGGCTTCACAGGTTAATGCAAGCGCGAGATAGGGCACTGAAAATGTGAAGTACTGGTTCATTAATAATATGTGTAACAGCCAGGATGCTGGGTGCGAGCATCCAAACTTGCATGCACTGGCGCCGTCTTTTCAGTTTGTGGGGCGTAGTTCCATACCTATTGCTCTTGGTCGGGCAACACAGGGACGGTTAACGCTGTTTGTGGATGACGCTGGTCTTGTCATCCGACGGTGTCCCATACGTGCTCGACAGAAGAGCAGGCCGAGGCAACATGTCAACACTTAGTAGCGCATGTTGTGTTACAACAGCGGTATGTGGGTTAGTATTCATGATGATGAAGTCCGATACTTCTTGGACAGAGCGTAGGGGAGCGATACGGAAGACCCGCACCGCCTTACTAGGCAAGATCCTAGCGGAGGTGGTTTGCCATTGCCTTCTTCCGACCGTAATAATGATGAATGATGATGATGAAGACGACACAACAACAGCCAGTCATCTCGAGGCAGGAAAAATCCCTGACCCCCGCCGGGAATCGGACTCGGGACCCCCTGCTCGGGAAGTGAGAACGCTACCGCGAGACAACGAACTGCGGACTGGTTAGCATTGCCCCGATGGGAAACATTCCTGGAATGCTGTTCATGAATAACAGTACAACAGGTCAGATCATCAGATTAAAGTACAAATTTGCAGACAGGGTGCGTTAGATAACCAAGAGAGTGCTCTTTCTGTCATACGAAATCGCACCACATACCACATAACTCCAGGTATAGGACCAGTGTGTCTAGCAAGCAGACGGGTTTGTTGCAGGGCCACAACTGGCTGCCTCCTAACCAACACAGAGCCGTCACTGACACCGATGTAGAACCAGATTTCATCAAAAAAACGCAACAGGCCACCACCGGACGCTCCAATGAGCTCTCGCTTGAAACCACAGCCACAAATGGCGGTGTTTTGGGGTCAGCGGAACGCAAGCTACAGGGCGTCTGACTCGGAGCTGTCTTCGAAGTACCGATTTGTAACAGTCCGCTGTGTCACAGTGGTGCCATCTGTTGCTCCGATTTCTGCTGCAGATGCATTACGGTACGACAGAGCCATACGCCGAACACGATGGTCTTCCCTCTTGGTCGTGCCAGTTAGCCGTCCGGAGCCCTGTCTTTTTGCGACCGTACGTTATCGTGAGAAACGTTGCCGGCAATCGTATACAGTGGCTACATCCCTGGCAAGTTTTTCTGCAAGGACGCAGAACGAAAATCCGGTGTCACGGACCTATTACAAGACCTCACTCAAACTCAGTGAGCTGTTGACAATGACGTCGTCGGCGTCTTAAGGTCATTCTTGACTGTTACGTATTAATTCCCTACGTCAGGTCTCACAGGTAACTAACGCTCACGACCGTTACAGCGTGTATTCTCAGCAAACCTATTTCGCAACCTCATAGGGGCGCTACTAGCGCCCCTCTTATGCTACTGGTTAGTGTATGTTTAATCCCGATTACGATAATGCTCTTGTACTGTGGTCTTGAGTGCTGCTACCAAATCAGAGAACGCCATGCTATTCATTTCCTAGTCAGTATTCGGGAAACAACGAGGAGCAATAAATTAGTGCTGGGTCACACTAGGAATAAATGACTGCTGTCGCTCCGCATCACAATCCACTGATATCTGTTCATCTGCAGTCACAATATCGAACCTCTGACGTCCTATATAGCTTTTTATTTATTTATTTATTTATTTATTCTTTGCCCATGGACTCCAGCTGAAAATCCAGCTGCGAGTATTGGGTGTGTCATACAATAGGCTATTAACATCAAACTGGATTTCATTATATATAAATGAAACAAATAATTGAACAGAAGTAGTCTATAAGCATACAAAGGTATTACATGTTTCACATTGTATATACACACAAATCCGAACAACATACAGAAATGATAATTTTTAAAGGTACATTTCAGAAATGATATAACATATTTAAACACCATCTTAGTACTCACTCAAACTGTGTATACATTTCTTTGTGAGATATAGTTTCAAATGATTTTTAAAACATTCTTTTTTAATGATTTTGGGGAGTTTATTAAACCTTTTGCCTGCTTCTTCAGGGGCAGTCATAGACAGTTTTAGATTTCTGTTTATCATGTAGTAATTTTCATTATCTCTTGTATTGTGTTTGGAACATCTTTATTTCGGAGGTGTTCATCGCTTGAACTTACCGCCATTATGCTTTGGTATATGTACAGTGAATATACTGTCATAATATTATAGTGTACAAAAGCTTGCCTACAGGTCTGTCTTGGTGGTATATTTGCAATGCATCTCAGTGTAGCTGCGTAACTGCAAAAGTTATAGCTAATAGAGTATAGCTTCTGAGGGGTCTCATTAATGAATCTCGTTGTGCTGAAAACGTGTTTCATAAATCTATTGACATTTGCCTTTTCCATTAACTACTGGCTCATAATGCACCTTATCTGTCCCTCCTCCAGTTTTAATAACGTTCTGCAATACCGAAATCTACTAACTTCCAGGTAATATTTTTATCTTCTAAATGTGATTGCTCTTGAAGTTTTGTTATACCTGAAGTCCCTATGACTGCTACACCGAGCTACGCCCGGTACTAGCAATAGCGGGAGCGTTAATATAACAGTAATTAATAGGAGTCGACGCCACATATTTGCAATTCATAGCAGTGATACGACGCGGTGCTTCATAAATTCTGAATGCACGTTTCGGGTTGTCAGCGTACACGTGCTGTTAAACTATTCACTAATTTATGCGCATTGCAGATGCCACCGTATGACTGCCAGGATAATCGTAATGGAAAACTGGGAATAATAAATGCGGAATATCAAGAGGTTTGCGTTAAAACGTCCGTAAAACTCGACTGGGGCTGTTCAAATGCGAACAGGCAGTCATACTGAAGTATTTTAAGATTCGCAATTGTACCAACGGTTCCTTGAATCGCGTGGACAAGTTATATCGCATAAAATCAAGATAAAAGGAATGCAGTGTTAAAATTACTGAATAACTAAAAGAAAGAAAGGGAAACATGGTAAACATAATAACTGTGGAAGATAAATTATAGTAACTGATCGATTACGACATATAGAAGGAAAAATAATAAAGGATGGCTGCAACAGCAAAAATTTGAGGGCAATAATAACCACAAAAAGATGGAAATTAAAAAGAAATGAGGAAATAAACCAAAACTTTAAAAGAAGAGGAACGTTAAGAAAAAGAAGACATAATTTTTGGACTTTTATACAGAATGAGTGAAAACACCATAAATATTAGAGGATGTGTGTATGTAGGCGTGTGTATGTGTGTGTGTGTGTGTGTGTGTGTGTGTGTGTGTGTGTGTTCTACAACTCCTTCTACACCACTAGAGAGATTTTAACCAAACTTGATACACATATCCTGTGCTCTTTCGTAACAGTCGCTGTGGGGGTAAGAATTACCTACTATCATAGTTCAGGAGAGATGGCGTCGAAGACAATGAGATGACGTCGGAAACTGCTACATCACGTATGAAGTTTACATGTATTACTTCTTTACTGCTAATTCTGTTCGCTAAATATTTACCTGACAGTATCCACATATGCCGTTGAATATACCTACACATATACGTCATTGTATGGCCGATATTTCAAGAGATATGACTTCATAAGCACTGAGATATGCGAAAAAATTCCCCGACATTCGCGAAGTTTTATTACATTTATTCTTTATTAATAAGAAACTCCCAGTCTAATCAGTTTAATGAAATTCCAGAAATCTGAAAGCGCTTTTGACAGCTTTCAGCTGCGAAGCACATGCGCCTGTACGCAAAAACTGCAGCTGTTTATAGAGTTGTGAATAGGCGTTGCCTATGGAGACGTTTACGAAATAGATAGGCGAAACAGCTGCGCCTAGAGTACAGAAATTGTTTGGGGTCATGTTTCTTAATTTGAATACTCTACTTATACGTTAGTACATTATACGTATGTTTTTGTACGAACGTTTTATTATTTCAAAGATGTTTCACGAATACAAGGCGATGAATTTTTTTCGATACTTCACTACAAACATGGTTAATTTTTTATTTCATTTTTTCATAGAAAATTGGCAAAACGAATACCCAGACATTGCTGAGTATCTCTTGGAACATAACTTAAAAAGCAGCTATATTCTAGAAATAAAAAGTTTCAGTAATTTAAGGAGAGCACGAAAAATGTGAGTTCTCGCTCTATTTCATGAGTTAAAATAAATCACACAACATTTTTATTTTATTTTGAAAAAAAAATATGCATGGTCCGTAATAATAATTTTTTTAAATTGCAGAAGTAATCTATATCAAAAAATAATTATTGTATCTGATCGTACAAACGTTTTTTTATGTAACCCTCACTTTTTTCTTAACTGACTTACTAAGCATCTCCTCAGAACAATAAACATTGTAGATAAAACGTTAACTGTAACTTTCACTCTACGGTGTGTTAGTAACCAGGGTGTTGTTATGGCCATCAGCCAGAGTGTGAGAGAGAAACTGTCGCTACATACGTCTGTCTATGAAACGGAAGGTACGATATTTACAGAGAAGCATTTTCATCACATCATCAAAGAAGACAATAGTGAATAAATGTTGAAACTGTCGGACGATCCTACTAACAAATGTCACTTATAAACTGCTGACCAGAAATATTTTAAAGCAACAAATAGAAAAGTGGAGGATATACACTGCGAAGATAAGTTCATTTCCACGAAGAACGAACAAACTGTAAATCCTGCAACCTCCAAGAGAGGGAGACAGTGATACAAGTGGAAGATCAAGAACGACAGGTTCGTGTTATCACCACCACTATTCTGCTTGCACGTCGAAGAAACAAAGAAGTAAAAGAAAATTTCTGAAGAGCAACATAAGTGCAAGAGGAACACATAGCCCATGTGGGTGGATGTAATGAGATGTTAGAACAGCTGTTGCAAGGACCAGGCAACATACTTAACGAAAAATATGGCTAAAAGATAAAAAAAGGAAGATTAAACCAATGAAAATTCGAAAAACAAAGAAAAAATAAAAATAAAATATCCTTAATATCAAAATTGGAAACGACACAGTAGTGAAAGGAGGGAAATATTTCTATCTGTGATCTAAATTGTACAACAAGGCCGAAGCAACAAAATAACAGGCATAGATCGGCAGGGGCGAAGAACGATTTCGCCAATAAAAGAACTCCGCTGGTCCAGATGCTGATACAGAAGTGAGGAGAAATATTCCTGATAGTGTACGTAAAGTCTTTCACATTGAATGGAAGTGAAATGCGCGACATCAGTCATCTGGAGGAGAAGACCATTTTATGTCTGGTGTTGTTGAAGAATGTTAAAAATTAAATGAATAGTTAAAATACGGAAAGAAGAAGTTATGAAAAGAAGTCTGTACGAAACCCTTAACTGGAAGAAAGACAGGTTGATGGTACATCCTATACAAAATCCGGGAATACTTAACATGGTGCTTTGAGGAGCAATTAAGATGGAAAACGGGAGGTATAAGATATCCCCATCAGTAGCAAACAGTATTAATTGCTAGATCACTGAGGCGGTCTACAGGCGTGCATAATGGTACGAAAAGACATGCAGTGAAACTGCTTAAGATCATATATATATATATATCTGTTTATCTAGTATTGTTTTCTAAAGGGCACTTGGAACCACAACCGAAGTTCCTTCGATCAGTTTGTAAGATAACTGAAGTCAAATTTCACTGTATGTGTGGTAGAGAGAGAAATCTGGGGCTAATAGATATTAGGAACGTATTAGGACAAAGTGTTTATTTTATTTTGCTTGTTCAGGTGGAATTTGTTAATTGCTGCAGGGTGCGTAGCAGGCGAACGGCAACTGTGACGTAGTTGAGCTCAGGAAGTTCCCTGGATGGCGTGAAAGCGTGGGATCTCATCTGGGCGGCCTGGAAGTTTCAGAAACAAGAGGGTCGGTAACAGACAGACTTAGGCATAATTGTCTGGATTTTCCCCGCTGGAAACCCGACGCCCAACTAAACCACGTCGGGGTCCGTAGAGCTCCGTATTATACCAGAGTGGCTAATATTTCACGTAACTCACTGCGCGAGTACTTTAGCTCAGAGGCAGTCTTCTGACAATAACCGAAATCAAAACTTCAGTTTTTAGACCAAAGAGCGTTACGTTGGTAAGCCTTTACTCAGTAGCCGTTACCTCGGACTTACTCCCGTTTGGTAGCAGTTCGGAATTCTATCAGTACAACTGGTGGTTGGTCCTTTAATTTTACAATTCTTAAAGATTTTTACAACCGAATTCATCGCTGGAAAGGGGAACTAATAAAATGCAGGTGCTGACAAAGAAGTAAAAGCTGAAATTGAAATCCAAGCTCAGCAGTGGATGGTGTAGGCTTCACCCACGGTGTGTCGACGGTACGTATGATTAAAATTCTCACAGTATTGTCCTCATATTTCAGTGTGTCTCACGTTAAAAACACTCAAAACGCTCAGAAACTGCAGCACATAGACTGTCCGTTCGTTCTTCAGTCGGCCTCAAAAACGCCGATGAAAGTAAGCTCTTATTTTATCTCTCACGCAGCTGTAGAGTAAAAATAAGTGGTAGCTGCCGAAGCATCGTCTATGTTTCATTCATTAAAAATAATCATGTTGCTGTGTATCACTGCAGTAATTTATTCTCACAGTTGTTTTCTTACTCAAAATGCTCTGAAAATTTTCGTATGTAAGCACAAAGGCAGCGAAAATGATTTCGTCAGTGTTAGATACATATTTAAATGACGGAAGAATGAAGTAATTGAACGAATTTTAGCTATGGAGATGTCAATTTCGAAAAAAAGCGCACTTTGTTAGGTTTAGAAGTATATGGTTCGTATAAAATCCCAAGTGTGAAAGAAGATCAGTCTGCAAAAGATATCGCTTACAACACAGTCGTGTTTTCTAGAACATTGCTTGGATGTGTGTGACGGGTACCAAATAAGTCAAACTGGGGTACTCAACATGTAAATATGACAGCAGGAATGGCTACAGGATTGTCTGACTTATGGGAGAAAACCACGGCGATGCTGAGGAAACTAAATGGGTAGACGCTTGAAGTTAGACGCAAACTACTCCGTGAATAACTAGTTAAAAAGGTTTCAGTAACCTGTTTTTAATGGCGATTCAACTATTATAGAACAACTACTTATTTTATCTGCAGCGGATCCAGAATTAGGTTACTAAATAAAAATTTAAGCATGACCTGTTTTATGACTCATAATCAGCACCGACTCAGAAAATATTTTCTTGCGAAACATAACTGGCTCTGTATACACACGATGTAATGAAGGTTCTCGACAAGAGATCTCAAGTTGATCCCATGATCTAAATTTTCAAGGGGCCCTTAGTATCGTCTTCAAAAAAGCACTCCGTCATCAGACCACAAGTGGCCCATCGGGTCCATGCGACCGCCGTGTCATCCTCAGCTGAGGATGCGGATAGGAGGGGCGTGTGGTCAGCACACCGCTCTCCCTGTCGTTACGATTGGTTTCTTTGACCGGAGCCGCTACTATTCGGTCGAGTAGCTTCTCAATTGGCATCACGAGGCTGAGTGCACCCCGAAAAATGGCAACAGCACATGGCGGACCGAATGGTCACCCATCCAAATGCCGGCCACACCCGACAGCGCTTAATTTCGGTGATCTGACGGGAACCGGTGTATCCACTGCCGCAAGGCCGTTGCCATCGTTCTTCAAAAGCGAATTCTAATTATATTACGTGCCTGTGGGGTATCTCCTCAGTTCTAAGATTAATTTTGTGATTTCATATCAGGAAGGTCATATTTTGTAGTAACTGACAGGAAATCATTAGTAACACAGAAGAGATATGTGGGGTTCCCCAAGGAAGTGTTGGAGGCTCTCTGCTATCCCTGATCAATATAAACAGTATGAGAAGCTGCGAGCTAACATCCCAAAGATGTTCGGGCTCACATACGGTTCCTCTTCATCGAAATGTCTTGGCTCAAACTCGTCTAGGGGTTGAACCGCACGTGTTGCACTACACGCCCTAAATTAGACAATTGTGACCCTTTGGTTAAATTGTCTGGCTGATGGCAAGTTTGCGAAATACAAAGTTAATATAATATATAATAACAGTAATAATAATACCGTGAAGAAAATTAACGACCCATAAATTGTGTAGGTCACACAGTTGCGATTTTGCTGCAATAATCTTTGTTCAGTAAGAAAACTAATAGCGAAATTGGTCGTATTTAGAAATACTATTACAATTGAATGCCTACCCATCTGACACAGTTGAATCATTCACAGTCTCATCGCAAAACATCATACTCCACCTCGATATTTACACGAAAAGTTAGAGTTCATTCCAGGCGGGCGGCTGCTCACCGCTCAGAGATTAAGTCCCGCGACACCATACAACGCGTAATGTCTAGCTGACTAAAGGCCAACTGTCCGCTTTTGCGTCTCAAAACAAACTGTCCCCTTTGGTGTCTCGACCAGAACTGCCCTCTGCCCGTCTCCGAACACCTTCGCTCAACTGATTAGCGCAGTTCCCTTTCCTGAAGCCGTCCATCTGATTTGCTACAGCTTATTCTGCATTATTTTACATTTTAACATATTTAAATAATCAACGATTGACCACTTTTACGTTCTAAATAAAGTAGCAATAATATCCATTACATAAAAAACGTTAAATTCTCTTACATAAAACCAATAAAATTTCCTTCTAACCTTTGAATGTCACGGCCAGTAGCCTTGCACCAATGTCCTTTCTGATAAATAAATAAAGAAAAAAGTAACTATTACGCACTAACTTTACAGCAAATATTGTATTACCTAGTGATTCAGTAAAGTGTCATGCTGTCATCTTTCAATGTGTTTTGTGTGGAGGAAATGATGATCTGATGCTTAACCTGAAAATACTGATAATTTAAATTTATTATGTCTTTTAAGCAAATAAGGTTACACAGTTGATATTTACAACGTTTGTCGTTTTAAGGATGCGTTTCTATATGAAATGTCGATTGTTAAGATCGACCAAAGCGTTCAGATTTCAGCATTCAGGTCTTCGTTACAAATCTTGTTAATTTTACTTTAATAGTAAATCCTAAACTATTATAGATATGATAAATATTCTAATCTTATTGGGATCACCATGAAAATTTATGGAAGATGGCAGATTAAAATAAGTGTTGCTTGATTCCCTGAATTAGTACAGAATTAAACAGTTTTCATAAATGTCTCCATTTATGGCCGATCTTAGGTCCGCCATATTTAACACTGCTACGTACCCAGTTCTAAGCAAAGAAGGGAAAGCAGAAAGGTGGAAGGAGTATATAGAGGGTCTATACAAGAGCGATGTACTTGAGGACAATATTATGGAAATGGAAGATGATGTAGATGAAGATGAAATGGGAGATATGATACTGCGTGAAGAGTTTGACAGAGCACTGAAAGACCTGAGTCGAAACAAGGCCCCCGGAGTAGACAATATTCCATTGGAACTACTGGCGGCTGTGGGAGAGCCAGTCCTGACAAAACTCTACCATCTGGTGAGCAAGATGTATGAAACAGGCGAAATACCCTCAGACTTCAAGAAGAATATAATAATTCCAATCCCAAAGAAAGCAGGTGTTGACAGATGTGAAAATTACCGAACTATCAGCTTAATAAGTCACAGCTGCAAAATACTAACACGAATTCTTTACAGACGAATGGAAAAACTAGTAGAAGCCAACCTCGGGGAAGATCAGTTTGGATTCCGTAGAAACACTGGAACACGTGAGGCAATACTGACCTTACGACTTATCTTAGAAGAAAGATTAAGGAAAGGCAAACCTACGTTTCTAGCATTTGTAGACTTAGAGAAAGCTTTTGACAATGTTGACTGGAATACTCTCTTTCAAATTCTAAAGGTGGCAGGGGTAAAATACAGGGAGCGAAAGGCTATTTACAATTTGTACAGAAACCAGATGGCAGTTATAAGAGTCGAGGGACATGAAAGGGAAGCAGTGGTTGGGAAGGGAGTAAGACAGGGTTGTAGCCTCTCCCCGATGTTGTTCAATCTGTATATTGAGCAAGCAGTAAAGGAAACAAAAGAAAAATTCGGAGTAGGTATTAAAATTCATGGAGAAGAAATAAAAACTTTGAGGTTCGCCGATGACATTGTAATTCTGTCAGAGACAGCAAAGGACTTGGAAGAGCAGTTGAATGGAATGGACAGTGTCTTGAAAGGAGGATATAAGATGAACATCAACAAAAACAAAACAAGGATAATGGAATGTAGTCTAATTAAGTCGGGTGATGTTGAGGGAATTAGATTAGGAAATGAGACGCTTGAAGTAGTAAAGGAGTATTGCTATTTGGGGAGCCAAATAACTGATGATGGTCGAAGTAGAGAGGATATAAAATGTAGGCTGGCAATGGCAAGGAAAGCGTTTCTGAAGAAGAGAAATTTGTTAACATCCAGTATAGATTTAAGTGTCAGGATGTCATTTCTGAAAGTATTCGTATGGAGTGTAGCCATGTATGGAAGTGAAACATGGACGATAAATAGTTTGGACAAGAAGAGAATAGAAGCTTTCGAAATGTGGTGCTACAGAAGAATGCTGAAGATTAGATGGGTAGATCACATAACTAATGAGGAAGTATTGAATAGGATTGGGGAGAAGAGAAGTTTGTGGCACAACTTGACCAGAAGAAGGGATCGGTTGGTAGGACATGTTCTGAGGCATCAAGAGATCACCAATTTAGTATTGGAGGGCAGCGTGGAGGGTAAAAATCGTAGAGGGAGGCCAAGAGATGAATACATTAAGCAGATTCAGAAGGATGTAGGTTGCAGTAGGTACTGGGAGATGAAAAAGCTTGCACAGGATAGAGTAGCATGGAGAGCTGCATCAAACCAGTCTCAGGACTGAAGACCACAACAACAACAACGTTTCCTTGGCCGCAGAAGTCTTCTACTAGGTTTCTCTATGACGTAGGTTCTCGTCTGTCTCACTAGCACAATACAGCGCCTAGGCATCAATAGACAATAGAAGCCTGTGAGTTTCCCCATCTCGTGGTGAATCTGCGCCCTTTGTGGCACGCGATCCTGGACGACAGGGTTCCTTTCACAATTCCTGTCTGCTCAATCTTTCGGCTATATACTTAAATGAGAGCTCAGTGCTCGTTAACTCAGAAAGCCCACTTAGATGATTCGCAGACAGTACTGTCTTTTACCGCCTAGTAAGTTTATGTAGACTTGTGATGTTAAGGAGAGCGCTTCTGAAGAAGAGAAATTTATTAACATCAAGTATAGATTTAAGTTTCAGGAAGTACTTTCTGAAAGTATTTGTGTGGAGTGTAGCCATGTATGGAAGTGAAACATGGACGATAAATACTTTAGACAAGAAGAGAATAGAAGCTTTAGAAATGTGGTGCTACAGAAGCGTGCTGAAGATTAGACGGATAGATCACGTAAATAATGAAGAGATACTAAATAGAACTGGAGAGAAGTTTGTGGCACAACTTGAGTAGAAGAAAGGATGTGTTGGTAGGACACATCCTGAGGCATCAAGGGATCATTAACTTAGTATTGGAAGGAAGCAGGGAGGGTAAAAATCGTAGAGGGAGACCAAGGCATGAATACACTAATGTATTCAGAAGGATGTACTAGGTTGCAGTAGGTTCTGGGAGATGAAGAAGCTTGCACAGGATAGAGTAACATGGAGAGCTGCATCAAACCAGTCTCTGGACTGAAGACCACAACAACAACAATTTTATTAGAACATCAAAATGAATTGCAAACTTATTAAGACAGGATGTGTATATAATAGGATGAAGTAGTTAGCTGCGCGGGATTAGACGGGCGCTGCAGTCATGGAATGTGCGGCTGATCCCGGCGGAGGTTCGAGTCCTCCCTCGGGCATGGGTGTGTGTGTGTTTGTCCTTAGGGTAAATTAAGTTAAGTAGTGTGTAAGCTTAGGGTCTGATGACCTTAGCAGTTAAGTCCCATAAGATTTCACACACATTTGAACATTTTTTTGAAATAGTTATTGGCCCTAAAAAACAAAAAGGGTAGGTCCACCATATACACTCTAAAATCCGTTAAATCTCGATTACATAGTAAATAATACAAATTTAAAAGTTATGGATTCAACTAAATACCTGCAGATTACTGTTACAAATAACTGGAACCATCGAAAAGAAAATGGTGTGAAAAAAAGACTGTTTTACTGGCAGAGCACTCAGAAGATAGAAGAAACGTACTGAAGAAAGTGCCCACATCCCCTTCTGGGGTACTGCTGGGTTGCATTGGATCCTTATCAGATAATAATTGTCGGAAGTCATCGCAAGATTTGGAAGTACGGCAGCTCTTTCTGCACCATCGGGAAATTGTGTCACGGGTATGATAAGCGGGTTGGGTTAGCAACAACTAAAACAAAACGCTCCTCTCTCCTCCGAGTTAGTAAATATTTGACTCCCACCTATGTCGGGAGAAATGACCATTGTCATAAAAGAAGAGAAATAAGATGTCATACAGAAAGATATTTTTCCCACGTCTTAGACCAGATTGGAACGGTCGAGAAACGGTCTGAAAGTAATTCTATGAACCCTATGCCACATCAAAGAGTAGTTGTATACTTGTAGATACAAATGCGAGAACTATTTTTGTTAAACGAAAAGGGTTAGACAGAAAGAGCAAGTTAAATAAAAGCTTCTGCTGCAGATCTCCATTACTCTGTAGCATACCTTACACAACTAGACTAGACACTGTCAAAGTGTGTTATTTATGGGCCTAGGGAAGTTTATTTTTGGAAAGCCTGGAATCACGGTACACAGTTGCTACTCGTTTTTTCATCATATTATGCTACACTCAGACAGTTGTGTAGTTTCGTTATCTACGTCGTCGCTTCTCATCTTGTCTGTATAGCGTATTTGTGTTTAACAAACACTCGCTCGCGGACACACGCAAGCGCGTGAGCACACACACACACACACACACACACACACACACACACACACACACAGAGAGAGAGAGAGAGAGAGAGAGAGAGATCCGGGCACGGCGAGATATACGATAGCAGGCGAGCGACACAGAGGGACGATTAAATAGGCTGGTCTCCGGGGTAGTTCGCCCTCTGCCGTCGGCTGGGCAGTAATTAAATGGGGGCGCAGACGGGTGTAGACAGGACGGCACAACGACGGACACCTCCTGCCCCAGTGCAAATCCACAGCTGCACCTTACACCTGCTCTCCATCCAGTGGATACGTGTTCCCTGCAAGCGGCGGACGAATTGGAGCAGAGCTAGGCAGATAGCACCACGACTACCGAGCACGTCGCTGGAGTATTCAATGTCAAATGTGGGGGTTTAAGTCTCACCGGTTCTGATTAAACCCTTCTGCCTTCGTGATGATGTTTGGTTTGTAGGGCGCTCAACTGCGCGCTCATCAGCGCACGCACAAAGTATAAATTTTTTCACACTCCAATCTAGCAACTGTCACGAATGATGATGATGATGATGAAATGATGAGGACAACACAAACACCTAGTCCCCGGGCAGAGAAAATCGCCAACCCGGCCGGGAATCGAACTCGGGACCACGTGATCCAGATGAAGCAACGCTAGCCTCTAAACCACAAGCTTCGGGCTTCTGCCTTCGTGATGCTCATTATGTGCTTGCACGAGTCAAACGCTTCAGCAGACGTTACCATGGGAAGGACTAAATTCACATGGAGAGAGACGAACCGTTGTACTAACTGCAAGTTCTGTCTGCGTGGGGCAAACCGTGTACGAAAACGGGAATTATGGGTTCGTGTATGGGTGGTTTAGAGGATTGGTTTGCGTTCGAGGGCATCAGTACTGGTGCCTAGCCACAGGATCTCACTCTTTCCATCGTTCGACGTTCAGTACTTGCTTTCAAGCCTTTTCAACACAGTTATCTCAGCAATGTATATCCCTTGAAGCTCAACTAGGTCCTCTTGGTGGAGTCGGCGAGAGCGAGCAATCTCGTTCTGTTTTGAAGCAGAGGTGAACGTGATTTCCTCGTTCCTAGTGCAGCACCTGTCACATATTGTGGCTATAGATCAACGTCTACGAGTAATATATCTCCGTACCACTTAATTTGGAAAATGATAAAAATAGCGATCGAAAGGAAGGAAAGAAGACTAAGATTTAGTCTGTTGACGACAAAGACTTTAGAGGAACAACACAAGCTTGGATGGGAGTTCGGATGAGGAGAAAAACTACCTCTGTGATTTCAAAGAAATCCGCTAACAGTCACCTTTAACGATTTAATGAAATCATAGCTATCGAAAGGTGTAGTATTTAGTCAACTATTGCCAAAACACTAGGAGCAGAATACATTTCACGTTAGCCACGACGTATTGAATCTTATCGTGACTCGTCTTTGCTGGGCCCAGGATCACAGACGGAACGAGGATACACTTTCGGCTAAGGGATGTCTTTTGGCGCCTGCAGAAAGGCACGTAGGCAATCTGCGAAATCGGATACTGGCGTGAACAAGTACGTGTCGTGGCGTCGAAACGCTTGCGTAATTATTCCATGATTAATTTTGTGTTCTGCGGAATGCTATAATTTCCTTTATGGCGACTAAACAGAATCTTATAGGTCATTGGCTGACTCAAGTAAAAAGACGTGAGTGGTGTTTCGATAGGAAATCGAAAGCGTGACATAATGCCTTTGCTTGTGTAGCTAAGCCAACCTCTTCTTCGTGTCCCGCCAACGGGACTGCGCACTCTCTACCACGGCGACTTCAGGAGGTGCATGAGTTCGCGCTCAGTCGTTTTCCGCGGATAACTGCAACGTGGCCATTCAAGGATAAGTGCTGCAACATAGACGCTTTAAGCATTTGCAGAAACTGAATCTCATTTTTCAGCGTCTGTGTGATTCTTTATTTTACCAACTTACATGCCCGTGAAACAACTCGCTCACATGAGGTGGAAGGAGGCCTTCGAACTATTGTGTCTAGAATTCATGCCTACTGACGTTACTGAGCCACAGCTACTGGCGCTTGTTTCAGGAACACATTAGTCTGTACGGCGCACCAACATTTGTTCGAAGCTATGCGCTGTGCCGTAGGGTTCTTTATACTATATATGTTATATTTTTTTGAGGTTCAGATAACTGTCATTTTATTTCGAGAGTTTATGCCACTATTCCTCTGTCTATCGGGTTACAGCGGAGTTGGTAATTTATGAATATTATTTGTGATGGTTTTGTGTAATTTATTTTGTACTCAGGATTAATGTACTTGCTATTTTAATTGAAGCCTTGCGGGCGTTTTGTATAAATTTTAGTCACATTTTTATAGAACTAGCCTGAGTAATCGCAATTTCAAGTCAAACTACCTACGTAGGTACATTTTCTTTTGGATGTGATTTGTATTCTACTGAATTCCCTGCATGGCTGTTTTACTGAGACAACCGGAAACTATTTATGGGAGTTCAAATAATATTACTCCGTTTTGCATAAAAGTAATATTTAATCTCGGCTCATAGTTGATCATTGTCAATTCAGATTCGCTGTGCTTACAGTTGCTAATTCATATGTTACCAAAATGTTTATTAATGCATCATGTAATTTTTTATGTATATGGGTCCCAAGAAATATTTTTTCTGCCCGTTCTAGTGGTAGTTGAATTCATAATGTGCTTCACTGAGCTCTAAGCAGTGTGACTGTTTCAAGCCGCAACTAAGAACTGCTCAAATTTCAAATATTAAATTTTCATTGCTGATATTCTTGCCCTCATCTGAGTGTTACACTCAAATAACTGTTCGCTTGGACAAATTTTTCTCCGGGTGACGTGTTTTTGCCGGCTGGCGTGGCCGAGTGGTTCTAGGCGCTTCAGTCTCGAACCGCGCGACAGCTACGGTCGCAGGTTCGAATCCTGCCTCGGGCATGAATGTGTGTGCTGTCCTTAGGTTAGTTAGGTTTAAGTATTTCTAAGTTCTAGGGGACTGATGACCTCTGATGTTAAGTCCCATACTGCTCAGAGGCATTTGAACCATTTTTTTGACGTGTTTTTTGTGGCCTAGCACTTTACCACTCGCAGCTTTTTCCGTGTTAGCGTATTTGATATAATGTCGATAATATGCGTAAACTTGTATTTTGAGTGGACTTAGATCAACGTAAGGGCTTGTTTATGAACACAAGAGCAATTTAACTCAGTGTTAATTATGAAATGTTAGACTTCATGTCCCTTTACATTACAAACAGGTTCTTTGTATCAGCTTCATTGAAGAGAGGCAATAGCACATCGAGAGGACACGTGGCTCATAGCTTCATGGTTACGTAAGTTATTACAGTGATACGTGTACCCGGTGGTAAGTTGCTTGGAAATGGAGTCTATAAACAGTCCGATGCCGAATCAGTACAACAGCAAACAACAGGTCCAGCGAAGAAACAGTTTAATAAAATCGTAAAAACGACAAGGCAACTTACAAGCATCAGACGCTAGTGTAAGCTCTTCTGGAGACGTTCTGTCACACACGATTTATTAAATTTATTTAACTATTGCTCCCTTCTTTATATCTCAACATATAATTTGTACACGAGTAGCGTCCTTAATACTTTTTAGCAAGTACAATTGACGACTACTATTATGTTTAACGCAGGAGTCCACTTTCTGTCTACAGTTTAACTGCGTTGGAGCTGAAAATATCCAACTACATACACTGACGAAGAGAATAGCAACACCAAAAAGGAGTTGTGCGACATACACAAAACTTGGTAGCCGAGTTTCTATATCTGGAAGATAATGTATATTGAAATTTCTCATCTGTCGAATAAGAGAGGCACTGGTGGTTCCTCTATGAGGATAAAAATCAGATTTTCTTTAAATACATGCTGCAACGTTGTGAGCATTAGTTGCCTCTGTGGAGTCAATGTCAGCTAAGCCATTGTCAACAGCTGACTGAGTTTGAGCGAGGTTGTGTGATAGGGCTATGAGAAACTAGATGTTTGTTGTGCGATACTGCGGAAAGACTTGACAAGCATGTAGCCACTGTATATGATTGCTGGCAGCGGTGGTCACGAGAATGTTCGGTCGCAAGAAATGAAATGAAATGCCGTGAGGCTAGGGCCTCCCGTCGGGTAGACCGGCCGCCTAGTGCAAGTCTTTTGAGTTGACGCCACTTCGGCGACTTGCGTGCCGATGAGGATGAGATGATGATGATGATTAGTACAACACAACATCCAGTCCCTGAGCGGAGAAAATCTCCGACCCAGCCGGGAACCGAACCAGGGCCCCTGGGCATGAAAGTATGTCACGCTGACCACTCAGCTGTCGGAGCGGACTTCGGTCGCAGGAAGACCGGGTTCCGGACGGCCATCTGGCACTACCGAGAGGGAAGACCGCCGTGTTCGGCTTATGGCTATGGCGCGTCTTACTGCATCTGCAGCAGCAATATGGGCAGCAGATGGAACCACAATGACACACCGAACTGTTACAATTCGATTACTTCAGGGACAGAACCGAGCCAGGCGCCCTGTAGCGCACACTCCATTGATCCCAACCTATCGCCATCTGCTACTTCAGGATGTCATGCGAAAGTTCACTGGAGGGTTGTTGTGTTTTGCGATAAAAACTAGTTTGCCTCGGTGACAGTGATGGCCTTGAGTTGGTTAAAAGGCGGCCAGTTGAAGGCCTGCAAGCAGCCTGTCTGCGTGACAGCCACAATGTTCCTACAACTTGACTTATGGTCTGAGGTGCGATTTGTATTGTACTCTCGTGGTTATCAAAGGCATCCTTACTGCAAATCTGGAAGTCACTCTGGTGATTCGACATTGTGCTGCTATTCATGTACAGCATTGGTTCAAAATGGTTCAAATGGCTCTGAGCACTATGAGACTTAACTTCTGAGGTCATCAGTCTCCTAGACCTTAGAACTACTTAAACGTAACTAACTTAAGGACATCACACACACCCATTCCCGACGCAGGATTCGAACCTGCGATCGTAGCGGTCGCGCGGTTCCAGACTGTAGCGCCTAGAAGTGCTCGGCCACCTCGGCCGACATGAACAGCAATCCAGGGGGTGTTTTCCAACAGGATAACAGTCACCCACAGACCGCAGTAGCAACCCAAAATGCTCTAAAGAGTGTCAACATGTTGCCTTGGCCTGCTTGATCACCAGGTCCGTCTTCAGTCGAGCACATATGCGACATCGTCGGTCGACAACTCTAGCATCATCCACAAACAGTATTAATCGTCCCTGTATTGAACCGACCAAGTGCAACAGGCATGGAACTCCATCCGACAAACTATATCCGGTACCTGTACAAGACAATGCATGCGTGTTCCCACGCTTGCAATCAACATTATGACGGCTACAGCGATTATTAATGCACCAGTGTTTCACGTTTGCAGTGTTTTATGCCGCGTTTACATTAACATGTGGACTTGCAATCTTTATCATGTAATTATGTTACCTAGACAAACGTATTCGCAAAATTGCACTACTCTACATTAATTACTTTTTGGTATTGCGATCTTTTTTCCGACAATGTATGTGGTCACACGATGATTTTAGCCACACGTTGGAACAATAGAACAATAACACTTAACTAAAAGCTTATACAGAAAAGGAACTATTATTTTATTATTATACATCTCATTTCTTGTGTGGTATAGCAGTCGGAAAACTGGAAGGCAAGGAGAAACTCCGTCTCTCTTGCAGTGAAACATAATGTATTTTTGGTCAGAAATGCACTTATTTTCCGACGCAACCTCATTTAGAACATTGTACAACTAGCTTTTTATCCAGAAAATCGTTATTCTATATTGCCATTTTGGAAAGTCTGTAAATTATGCATGTACGAATGCCATATACTCGTACTGTTCTCAAAACGATATCCAGCAAAATATTACTTTAAATGTGAGAAATGTCATAGATAAAGGCTGCCAACTATAGCCAATAGCATAGATGATCTCTCTGAGAAATCACTCTGTGGATAGCCCTAATAAAAAGCATTTCTTTTCTTGTGTAATAAATATCTATTTCCTCATATTTTTGCTTTTTAATCGTCCAGATTAGGTAATTTTCGTTGCTTACCATTTTATAGATTATCAACAAGAAGAATCCGTGCCAGGAAATACTAGTCATAACCTCTTGTAGAGGTAAAAGCCATTTCCTTTCTCGCTAATTGGATTGGTGCTTGGTTTCTGGTATCATGTGGACGACCAGCCTCTTACGTCATGGTTACTAGTGGACGTTTCTCCAGCTGTAGGTCTAAATATGCCTCATTTTTACTGTGGAGGAAGTCAGAGATTGGTATACATCCAGCAAATAATTGAGAACGTCGGTTAAGCGACAGAAAAATAAAATAAAAAAGTGCAACCTCAATAAGTGAAATAGGTTACGGTGAGATATAGTGGGATCCTATTGCCTAAAGCGAATGAAAATTAAAGCTGACATCATATAGCACAATACCAACAACAGAGCTAACTTCCAATAAGTGTAAGAACCGATAATCGCACTATCCGATTTCGGATCAACGCTTATGCTGCTGAATCACTTATAAAGCGCAAGAAGTAACGAACCCATTGTTAACGTTAATGCACAAGCTTTTGCTCCACCTCTAATAATAACGTCGTCGACTTGACGTTAAACGGAAATCATTTTTTGTTTCTGAATGTGACGAAATTGCCATTTTAAAAATACGTCTTGATACCGCCAGACAATCAAAAATGCTGAGCTAGTTCGGGCATCGAATTCGGCTCATTAACATTCGGGGGGGGGGGGCTACTTAGAACCGATTGAGCCACACAAGCGACGCCCAAATGAAACGCACAGTCCACCAGCTCCTCTCTCCCACTCCAATATGAGTCACATCCAAAAACATATATTGTACTGCTTTCACCCGCTGTCCTCCTCAGTCTTATGGTAGAACCCTTGCATGTCTTGAAAAATTCCAGCTGCAATACCTACCCTAGCGTTTCACGAATTTTATGAGTTAGCGAAGCTTGGTGCACGTACACACCAAAGATTCGTATGTAAACGCTTAGAGTTGCAACTCACAGAGATGTTACAACGGCCACCAGAGTGCTCAAAAAATGGTTCAAATGGCTCTGAGCACTATGGGACTTAACATCTGAGGTCATCAGTCTCCTAGAACTTAGAACTACTTAAACCTATCTAAAGATATCACACACATCCATGCCCTAGGTAGGATTCTAACCTACGACCGCAGCGGTCGTGCTGTTTCAGACTGAAGCGCCTAGAACCGCTCGGCCACACCGGCTGGTCGACCAGAGTGCATTAATGCTTTTTTTGCTTAGTATTGTTACCACAGGTAGGATATATAAGCGTCGGATGACATTCTTCATGGAAGTGCTATAGGCCCTGTCTTTATTTTTCTTCTTTTGAACCGTATAAACAATTTGGGAGACAGTGTGTACAGTTCTCCCAGACTGTTTGCAGATGATGCTGTTGTCTGCTACTTAGACAAGTTATCTGTATGATTTGAAAATTGTTAATTGGCCCTGAACGATAAAAAGGACGAGGCGCTTCACACAGTGCTAAAAACAGTTCGTTAAATTTCGCGATAAGTAATACAAATTTGAAGATTGCCGATCCGGTTACGAAAAGCTGACAATGGTACCATAATTTGGAAAATGTTGTGAGAAAGATAAACCGAAGACTTCCTGTAATTGGTAGAACACTTAGAAGTTGCAACAAATACTCTATAAAAGCTACCTATAATACGCTTGCCCGTCCTCTTCCGGATATTTTCGGCGCCGTATAGGATCCTTACAAGATACGATATTTCAGTGCCTCAGTTATTCTAAATTACTATCCAAAGTTTATTTGGACATGCATTCATACCCAAAGGAAAAAGCACTGCTGCGGCTAAAGCCGTTATGAAACAGATTAAGTGTACTCGCAGTTGCGAATATGGACAGCATTCAGCAGTACAATGGAATGACGACAATGATCGTTTGCTCCGGACCGGGACTCGATCGCGAATTTCCCGCTTATCGTGGCTGTCACCTTACCATTTGGCTATCCGAGCACAAATCACGGTCAGATCCAAACCTCGGTATGTCGCGAACCATGCGTCTACGACCTGTACTCTTACATCGATTTTGTATATTCCCGTAAAGGTGAGACATGTTACTTGGAAGTCGCTTGCACAGTGTCGGCGGATAAATACGATATCACAGTGCCTGCGTTATTCTAAATTACGATGGAAACTTCCCTTGGATATGCACGCATGTCCGCCGACACCGGGCAAGCGACTTTCAAGTAAAATGTCTCGCCTGTACGGATGTACGAGTACCGGTTGTGGACGCGTGGCTAACGACATGTGGAAGTGTGGGTGTGGCCGTGAGTCGTGGACGGATAGCCAAATTGTAAGGTGACCGCTCGACATAAGCGGGAAATCCGCGTTGAGTCTCGCTCTGGTACCAATTTTTACTGCTGTCATTTCATGCTAAAGCTGATGGTTATCCATATTCGAAATTGCGAATACCTTTAATACTTTACCAAATAGGATTGACGGTGGACATCGAAGAAATTCAGAGAAGGGCAGATCATTTTTTACTGTCGCAAAAGAGAGGTGAGAGTGTTATGGCTATGATCAGCTAGCTGGGGTGACAATCATTAGAAAAAATCCGTTATTTGTTGGAGCAAGATCCTTTTACGACATTTAAATCAACGTCTTTCTCCTCCCAATAAGAAAACATTTTACTGACTTCCTCATACATAAGGAGAAATGGCCATTGCAATAAAATAAGGGATATCAGAGCTCGCAGGGGAAGATTCAGGTATTCATTTTTACCATGTCTATCCGAGACTGGAACGGTCGAGGAAGAGTCTGAAGGCGGTTCTGGGAATTCAGAGCCAATGACTTAATTATTAAATGGAGAGAAGTGATACAGATGTAGATGTAGATGTAGCTGTCTGTTGATCACTGCGAAGAGCAAAGAGATCTCGGTGTTTCACCTCACCGGCCGGAGTGGCCGTGCGGTTCTAGGCGCTACAGTCTGGAACCGAGCGACCGCTACGGTCGCAGGTTCGAATCCTGCCTCGGGCATGGATGTGTGTGATGTCCTTAGGTTAGTTAGGTTTAATTAGTTCTAAGTTCTAGGCGACTGATGACCTCAGCAGTTAAGTCGCATAGTGCTCAGAGCCATTTGAACCATTTTTTTGTTTCGCCTCAGATAGCATTATCAGCACCTGACAGACTTTTAAAGGGGCCTTAC
Source organism: Schistocerca serialis cubense (assembly GCF_023864345.2). Lineage (NCBI taxonomy): Eukaryota > Metazoa > Arthropoda > Insecta > Orthoptera > Acrididae > Schistocerca > Schistocerca serialis. Next base: position 496,708,686 of record NC_064638.1, read on the forward strand.
TTTGTATCTTCATTGGGCCAGCAAGATCGAACCGTGCCACATCCTGATTTTTGTTCAAAGTCGCATTTGGGTATTGAAATGAACCTGTGGTAACAGGTGAAAATTTGTGCCGGACCGAGACACGAACCCAGATTTCCCACTTTACGCGAGCAGTCGCTTTAACTGCGACAGACATCCGAGCACGTCTCATTTCACCCCAAATTCCTAGCCTGTTGCACACTACTGACGTAGCATCGTCGACCCAAGAACCTCGTAGCCGCTGATTACTGTTTCCCGTAAGAACTCAGGCACGGTGTGCACCCGCACTGAAAGAAAGAATCGTCCGGATTTGTGGGACATTCAGATACAACGGTAGCCTGATACTGGACTGCATGTAAACGTGAAGGCAGGCGGACTCGGTGTCAAGTTTCCAGTCGACTACATTTGACTACCAAAAGGAAGGAGCGCTGTTTTGTGCACAAAGCACATCGTAACCCCTTCACATCAGCATCCGCCATGCGAGAGCATATAATGAACTCCTTGCAACACCGTGCGTCATCCAGGACCACTTGGCGGAGACTAGCAGCAGTCAAGCACATGAATTACCGTCCCAATCATTAAGCTGCCATTAATAGGACAACACAATCGTGCAGGCATGGGGCGGCGCCTTGAGTGGGAAGCACAGACTGCTAGTGAATAGCGTCGCATTTCGGCTATCTTCAGCGATGAACTACCCTGGGTGACTGTCGTCGGCGCATATGGTGACCACCAAGGGAAAGGTCACATTCTTTCAAAGTTTTGCAGAGCCTCAGAGGTTTAAATCCTGCCTTCATGGTGGGGTAGCCAACGAGTATGATTTCAGGTTACAGATGGTAATGTTTAGGGAACCCCGACGACACAACTTTACTTCATGGACATCTTGCATCGTCATTGTGTTACCTCTCATGCGACTGTACCTTTGTGCTACTTTTCAACATGTTAATGATTGTCTAGACATGGCACTTGTCTCTATGAACTGTCTGCGTGATGCAGAGGCAGTCCAGTCGGTTGTCAACTCGGTCCTAGTTCGAATATGCGGGATGTAAATGACCGGTTGCCACAATTGTTGGTCTGCTCGGCTTCGGAAAGGATACAAGGCAATATGACCCAGAGGTGTCATTAAACCATGGTGGACAAACCAACAAGAACTGCGAGCTACTTTGTTTATCACCTACAGCTGGCATTAAAGAAAAACGGATATACTAATAAGAGGGACTGATCCAGCACTCCATCAAAGAAGAGAAGAAATTAAGTATCAAATCGGGATGTTCTGGCCAAGTATGGGGTCGGAACGATCTGTTGACACACCAAGAAGGTTAATGAATGGTTCAAATGGCTATGAGCACTATGGGACTTAACATCTGTGGTTATCAGTCCCCTAGAACTTAGAACTACTTAAACCTAACTAACCTAAGGACATCGTACACATCCACGCCCGAGGCAGGATTCGAACCTGCGACCGGATCAGTCGCGCGGTTCCGGACTGAGCGCCTAGAACCGCTGGACCACCGCGGCTGATTAATGAATGTTTAAGAACGGCAAAAGATGCACGGCACCGCTAGCAACAGCTGGGAATATAAGATTCCGTGCAGTTGCGAACAAGTGTATATTGGCATTATGAAAAGAAGTGCAAATACCCGCTTAGCCGCACGTAAAAGATTCTGTCGTCTGGGTCATACTGAAAAATCGACAGCAGCAGAAAATGTTTTTAGAGATGGAAGCCACGAAATAAAATTCGGTGATACGAGCATTTGGCAAGCACATCGTATTATCATACGTGAATGTGTACATAAACAATAGATCTTCATGAACACCATAATAATTTTAATACAAAAGATGAAGTTTTGAAGTTAGATAAAATTGGATATCGATTTTGCTCCAGTAAAAAGACAATCGATTATTTTTAGTCGAGGCTGATGACGCCATCTGTAGATAGTCGTACACTATCACGTGACGTATGGCTGTGCCCTCTATGTGCCCCATAAATGGGAGAGCCTCTCGAGCCTTAGTGGTCTATATCACCATCCATGGCCATCCTATCTCCCTCACTCCCACCCTCAAGAATCTTGTCGTCGCCCTTGACCGTCGCCTCTCCTGGCCCCCCCCCCCCCCCTCTCTGGACAATCCAATCCAAGGCAAGCTCCTGCCTCCATCTCCTCAAGCTCCTTTCTGGCCTTACATGGGGTCTGGACCCCTCCACCACTCTACACACCTATAAATCTCTCATCTGCCCTATCCTCTGCTACGACCACCCTGCATGGACCTCCGTCCTTCCTTTTACAAATCCCTTCAAATCCTAGAACGCCATGCGCTCCGCCTCGCCTATCACATCTGCCTCCCATCCCTCACGTGGATCCTATAAGACCTCATCCCATTCCTGCACCTAGTCCTTTTCCTCGAATGGATATGGATCCTTTACACCTGCCCTCTCATCTGCCCTATCCTCTGCTACGACCACCCTGCATGGACCTCCGTCCTTCCTTTTACAAATCCCTTCAAATCCTAGAACACCATGCGCTCCGCCTCGCCTATCACATCTGCCTCCCATCCCTCACGTGGATCCTATAAGACCTCATCCCATTCCTGCACCTAGTCCTTTTCCTCGAATGGATATGGATCCTCTACACCTCCCACAAACTTAATCCCCCTCACCACTTGTCTCTCCCATCCTCCCCACCCCCGTCTGCTGCCACACCTCCATTCCCATATTCCACCTGCTCTGCATCTCTCCACTCTAAATACCCTCGCCCAAGGTGGCTTCCACCAACTCCCCCTCCCCAATGATGTCCCTCATCCCCTCCATCTACCCCTCCTACCAACTTTGATCCCCCCCATCCAAACCCCATGTTTTTTCTCAAGGGCACCCTCTCCCCCAATTTCTCAGTCCTCCCTTCCTCCCTCCTCTCCCCTGGACCTCCTCTAACCCCCTTACCTTCTTTCCTCTCCCTCCCGTCTCCCCTACCACTGGCGTCTACAGCCTCCCCTCTCTCTCCTCCCCCATCTTTCCCCTTTTTGGCAGGTCCATGGACTCGTACACATATAGTGAACTTCGGCGCGTCGGAGATCATCGCCTAGTGTTTGTGTGTGCCGTCGTGTTCGTGTTCCAGTGTTTCATCTTAGTGCTCCAACGTCCACGTGTGTCATCTCTGTCATTTCTGTCATCTCTGTGCGTGTCCACGTTTCTGAACGTATTTATTTTGGACACTGTGCACGTGAACGGCTCCGTGTGTTTTAATTTTGTATGTCTACGTTTGTATATCCACCATATCTGTTCTGCGATTGTTTCCTTTTGTATGATTAGTCTTATCTGTGGCTGAAGAGCGGCGCTCTCCAACTTCCATGTACTTATTTTTATTTGTCTGACAAACCCTATTCTCAGGGCTATATTTATTTGGATTAATGGAGCTATGCAGATGTTTGTAAAACGATAATGACATATCACTCCATGTTAATGTAATACTGCCGCCTTCTGAAGAAGATAGATTTAAATCTATCGAAACCTAGGTAAAGATAACTTTATCCTTTGCAACTGGTCGGCTGTTTTTAATCCTATTATAGTATTTTGATTATTTTTTTCTTTTTGATTCATCGGTCTCCCTGCTGGTTTAATGCGACTCGCCACTCATTCCTCTTCTCCGCTATCCTCTTCGTCTCAGAGACGTGTTCCCAATTATTTGCTGGGTCTATTCTGTTTTTACCATCTATGGCTCCCTCTAGCACCATGGAGGTTATTTGCTGATGTTATAGCACATGTCCTATCATCCTGTAACTTCTTCTCAAAAGCGTTTTCCATATGTTCCTTTCTTTGCTGATTCTGTGGATAGCATCCTCATTTCTTATTTTCTTCATGATTTCCGACAGTCTTCTGTAGCACTACACCTCCGACTCTCTTCTGCTCTAGTCTTCTTACGGTCCATGATTCGCTTTCATGCATTCTGCGCTCTAAACCTGTATCTTCAGAAATTTCGTCCTATTTCGATACCGCTCCATAAAATCTGGGCGTCCCTAGATCGACTCACGGTAGAGAGCCTTACTTTCGGATGCTGCGCCGAAATACTAAGCCTTTGATATCCATATATTTAATTCAGTCGACATAAAAGTTCTCTGGGTATGGTACCCCGTCATAATGTATAAAACTACTGCTGCTGGAGAAAAACCAACGTTTCGGCCACGGTTGCAGCGGCCTTCTTCTGGGTCAAATGGTGCGTTCTAGCTATGCAGTGTTCCTTATTTTTAGTTGTTACTGTACACTGCGCTTGTCATTACGTCATAATTTTAAAAAGGTAGATGGTTTTATTGGTCACTTAAGGAAGAAGGAGAGGGAACTTTATTTTAATAGGTTATTTAGGTGGAGGGAGAACGTAGCCTCTGTTGTGTATTGGCACTTGTGTTATGTACCGTCGAATTAGAAGTTGGCTGCTGTTTACCAACTGCTGGACGTCAGCCGCGCGGCGGCAGTTACTCGCTGGTAGTGCTCGTGCCTCGTGTTGTCAGTGCGGTCTGCTGGGCTCTGATTGCTGGCAGCCAAGATGGGGCAAGCCTTAGTCCATCCTCCTTGTTCATGTTATTAGGGTGTTTAAGTATTTCGATGGCCTCTCTGATTTTGCGTTTCATCATAACCGGCTGCTTGGCCAACACACAGGCTTCGCTGAATTTTATTTCTTTTCCGCAGTCTTGCTGATGTTCTGCCACTGCAGATTTGTTGTGTTGCCCTGGACGAATATAGCGCTCGTGTTCCCGAATGCGCGTTGCTATTGGCCTACCAGTCTCGTCGATGTATGCCTCTCCACATTCGCATTCCACCTTATAAACGCCTGCAGTGTGTAATGCATCCAACTTGCCCTCAGTGGAGCCTATCACGTCCTGGAGCCTACGACCACTATAGAAGACAGGCTCCGCCCCAACGCAGCGAAGGTGTTTGCCCCTTACTTGTGTTCGTCGACAATGCTGTGTGGATCGACTTATGACTGTTGCCATTGGCTAGAAACGTTATGCATAGCCTTTTAAGCTCCGGTGTAATGTTTTGAGCATCACTTAAGAGCTGCGCACGGATTGCCGAAGAACGGATGACAGAATTCTTCTGCGCTAGGTGGTGGTAGGATTGGGCGTGCAGATACCTGTCTGTACGTGTAGCCTTGCGATATACTCTGTGCCCCAGTGTTCCTTCCGTTCTCCTATATACTTCGACTTCTAGAAATGGAATTGCACCTTTCTTTTCTACTTCGAGCGTGAAATGTATCTTCCCGTGCATATTGTTCAAATATTCGTGAAACTTGTGTAGCGAACGTGTCGTCTATGTATCTAAACCAGCATCAGTAGTTTTATACATTATGACGCAGTACCATGGTCAGAAAACTTTTAAGTCGGCTGACTCTGGCCGCGGAAGCCCACGCGATTACATTTAATTCACTTCACGCAGATTTGAGATTTGTTGCACGCAGACATCAGAGCATTGCAATTTTAATGGCCAGCAGTTAGTGTGTAGATGGTGTCCCTTAATAACTTTTATGAAAGGGCAAATCTTTCCACTCTAGTTGTTATGACAAAGGTTAGGCGGGCAATGGGAAGAGTGTCGGTGTGTAGACTGCGCTGCGTCGCGACCCTCAGCGGATATTAGCAGGCGGAGAGTTGCCAGCGGCGACGTAGCGGCAGGAAGTGGCTGCATCCTGCCGACAAACACGGAGACGCTCAGGTAATTGGCCACTGCGGGGAGCGAGTTCGTTCAGAGTGGCGGTGGACTAGAGGACACCTTACTGGGAATGGGGCTCTTATTTTAGGGTACTGCGTAGCCTGCCATTTAACTTTCCACACAGGAGCCAGTGCAAGCTGACACTTTCATTTCCTGGTTAGTAACTATGACACAACACAGACAGTGAGATCACTTCATTTTCTAATTCTCAACTATCTTTCTGTCGTGCACCAGCACACAAGAAAGGAACAGATGGACTGGAAAAACTTTTAGGCACTTCAGTTCGGAACCGTGCGACTGCTACGGTCACAGGTTCGAATCCTGCCTCGGGCATGGATATGTATGATGTCCTTAGGTTAGTTAGGTTTAAGCAGTTCTAAGCTCTAGGGAACTGATGACTTCAGTGTTAAGTTCCATAGTGCTCAGAGACAATTGAACCATTTGGAACTTTTAGGACTCTTTGATTTTTTTAGAAGCACTGCTGAACTCTTTAGTGAGTCTGTAAACAACCGTAACAAACTGTCGTAAAGACCAATGTTCTGCCTTTTTATTTTAATTCTCTCTGTGGGACCTAGTTATGATAGAGCGGTGAAAGAAGAACTGTGCTGTCGTAACTTTTGAACCTCTCTACATAAGCACCATCAAGAGAAAATAAGTATTGCTGGGACAGATGGAGTCACAGTGGGAAACGAAGCAGCAGTGAAATGTTAAAGAAACCATCCACATGAATGGCATGCAGTGATTTATCAACGCCACATGTCTACGACCGGTTGGAGAATAGAACCCCGCATCTCGTTTTCAAAACGTTAGTCTTTCACTACCACACTCTCACTATTCTCATTAGAATTTCTTAAATATTTCCGTATGTGTCATACAGCGTCCTCAAACATTTTCTCTATTAGGAGTCGGAGCACTTCGACTAAACGGCGTATCGTGTCTGGAACCATCTACTTTTGAACTCAAACAAAATTTGTCCTTATATTAGCTCAATATTTCCTCCTTTAACTTCGATTTTTTAAAACGGAAACTGATTCCAGTGCTATGGCAATATAGATTATAATGCTCTTAAATTACTTGGTAAATCCATTACAACGAGCATAGTGTGGAACATTAGCTGGTTACGCCTCAGAATTTCCTCTCGCTGCAGCTGCAGCATTATACTATCTGATCGGATTTTACTTACTGGACGGAGGTTGCAGTCTAAAAGCACTAAATATGCTTCTAAAAATAACGAAAAATGCCTGTCGTGGGGGACACAGTGACACAGTCCTCTTAGTTGTGGAATATAGCAAGTACAACATTTATACAATCTACTATTTTTTATCAGCTTCAAAACATGTTTCACCGATAAACGATACGCACTGCAATGTTGAAGGTAGACGTATTGTGTTGAAACGTCTTACTGAAGTACTTGTCACCGCATTCATATGAACGAAATTTCACGGTGATAATGCAGTTATGAGTGTGAAATATTCCTCTGTTTCCATGTAGTTGCTAGTACTTCCCTACGAAAATATGAACATGCTTACATCAGTGCTGCTATTCGTTCCGTTGCGCGCGTATCGCGTTTGTGTTGTCTGCGTCCCCTTGTTAACTTCACCTCGCTCTATGGTGGTGGATAGGTGTGATGAAAAAGTCTTGTCCTGATTATAACAATTTATTACAGAATAACCGTTTGACATAATAATTTGCATGTTATGTCGTTACAAGGGTTAGTGTTACTAGTTTTCTTTTAAGACCACTTACGTTAGTAAACCTCAACGTGTGCTCCCTTGCTAGCTCGGAGAATGTCGAGGCGGTATTCCGGTTGCCGCCAGGTGTTTCGTAACATGTGTTCTGTCACAGTACCCACAGCAGCATGTATCCTAGCCTTCAATTCGTCGATGCCAGCAACTGGTGTGATGAAGACTCAGTCCTTGATATAGCCCCAGAAAAAAAGTCAAGTAGCGTAATGTCTGGAGAGCGGGGTGGCCAGGGTGTTGGACCATTCCTTCCATCCTCCGATCCAGAAATGTTTCATCCAGGAAATCACGCACTATCAAAGCCCTGTGGTGGGGGGGAGGGGGGGGCTAAGTAAATGTCACCGGTAATGGATTTCTCCGCGAAGAAAAACGGTCCAAATATCTTGCTAAGCATGAAGCCGCACCAAACATTCACTTTTTCGCTGTCTCGCTGTAACTGTACATTAGCATGCGGAGACTCTAACCCCACATACGGACATTATGCCTATTTACCATTCCACTGACATGAAAGGTGGATTTATCGGTAAAGCATATGCGATTTAAGTAATCGTTAGCACCATCAGTCCTGTTGAGAATCTCAGTTACAAGTACAGCGCGTGTCAGCAAATTATTCGGTTGCAAGGCCTGCACGATTTGCACTTTGTAAGCATGCAGCCTAAACTTTTCATGACGGATCTTCACCACATTTGCTTGCAGTATTTGAAGTTCACGTTATGCTTGATGAGTTGATGTAGACGGAATCCGTTGAAACGATTGCCGAACACGGTACAAACACAAATCACAGTTTGTGCGTGCCCAGGACACTGTGAGAAGTGTGACGTACGTGAATGACATCCTGCGACTTGTAGCCATACACTTTCTGCACAACATCCCAGACGGTATTTTTTCAGGAAGATTATGCACGACTACATGTAGCTGCACAATCACGTGCGTTATTGGTGTCACAGGATGTCAGCCTTTTGCCCTCGCCCGCCAGACCACCAGACTCGTCGCCAATCGAAAATGTGTGCGATATGGTAAAACCCAACGCTAAGCAGCACAGACGAACTTTGGAACCAAGTGAATGCAGCACGGATGACTGTACCACAGGACGCTATTCGTATATTCTGCGCGTCGATGCCATCAAGCATGAAACAAATTATCAGTGTAGATGGCGGACCCTGTGCTTACTAGGCAGCAGGACACATGCTGAACCGAGGTGACTGAAATGCTAATCATTTCTGCAGAAGATGGTAATGCACAAGACCTCTGAATATGAAAGTCCAATTTCTAGTGCTTCAAGATGGTTTTTTCCTGAACTCCAGTGCATTTTCGACAGAAACAACGTTATTACAGCTGACGACATGGTTTGGTGAATCATCAGGTATGACTTGAGGTTGATTCAGGGAATTATGACGGGACAACGGTATGCCTTTGATATCTTGAGTTCTTATGTGTTACCTCTCAGGAGAGCATCGTAGTGCCATTTTTCAACACGGCATCTCTGTCTAGAAACTCTCTGCCGGACGTTAAGATACTTCCTTGGCAACAAGAAGAACAGATCTCTTCTCAATAGATCATATGTGTGACCAAATCGGTCGTCAATTCCTTCCCAGTATCAGTATCTAAGCGATAAAGGATCAGTTACAACTGCTGTGGGCCATATTGTTTCAGTAGAGGACTTCTTACTCACTAAGATAACACGAAATACGCTCCAACTCGTGTGGTTTCATTTTGCTATATCCTCTCCCCCAGTGTGCTTCACTTTTTGTCAGGCCGTGTAATGAGATTAAAATGGTTTCCGTTGCAGGTAAGAGACGATTTTATAAACATGATCATGAGAATTCGAAAACTTTGGGAGGTGTCACCACGAAAATAGTCAAAGCTGCCTGAAGGAGTACTGCCAACTGAAAAGTAGTATCTGGTTGGTTCCTGTCGTAGGCTTCACATCATCATTAGTGGAGTTTTAGCCCGCTGGCTTCTTGTCAGGCGATTGTAGGTATTCCCGCAAGAGGTGAATCCAAATCCAAGTCATCTCATTGCCAGCTGCGAATATTCTCTAGAGTGGGAATGTCGTGAACTTCATAGAATTTACTCTCTTATAGCCATAAACAAATACAAATACAGATACATATACATTAGTCTTTTTCGCCTGGGACACACTGTCTTAGGATTAAATTAATAGTTGATTCATCCCTTGCTTCCAGGCAAGGTTATCCGAAGGTTTTCCTAAGCTGCGAGGCAAATGCAGTGACTGTAAATCTCCTCCCAAATTTTTCCAGTTCGGACTCCCTCTACTGCACTTACAACTCGTCTAGTATTTGGTTAAAAAACTCTGCTCTACCAACGTGTTAGAGCTCTAACAGGCCACTCTACCTTTTGGGGGAAGAGTTTTTCTTAACAAAGTGAATCACACGAAATTCCGACAGGCGTATTTTTTTCTTTCACATCCGATGCAACGCTGCACTGTGACGATTTAGGGCGTGAATTTGTGGACGCCTTGTATGCTACTGTTTATAGATGCAATCTAACGTCGTTTGATTTTAGGACAAGGACAAGCCAAACTGTTGCCTATCATTTAATAGGCACAAAGAATTTAATCTTTAATGAAAATGGTTCATTTGTTACCAAACCATTAACAGACTAAATCGCTAAATGGTAGCCCTATAATTAGGATTCATTTTCCTCTTTCCTTAGAAAGTATTTTCTGTGGGAATTTATTTGTTGTGTTCGGGCGAAGCAGTTATGCTCAGAGTCCTTGACTACTTAGTTATCAGAGTGGTACATGGCTTGAAAACTGGGACGAGGGCTATAGTGAACCACATTGCCGTATGAAAATGGACCCACGATGCTTGCAAAGTACACTCCGGGAAATGGAAAAAAGAACACATTGACACCGGTGTGTCAGACCCACCATACTTGCTCCGGACACTGCGAGAGGGCTGTACAAGCAATGATCACACGCACGGCACAGCGGACACACCAGGAACCGCGGTGTTGGCCGTCGAATGGCGCTAGCTGCGCAGCATTTGTGCACCGCCGCCGTCAGTGTCAGCCAGTTTGCCGTGGCATACGGAGCTCCATCGCAGTCTTTAACACTGGTAGCATGCCGCGACAGCGTGGACGTGAACCGTATGTGCAGTTGACGGACTTTGAGCGAGGGCGTATAGTGGGCATGCGGGAGACCGGGTGGACGTACCGCCGAATTGCTCAACACGTGGGGCGTGAGGTCTCCAGAGTACATCAATGTTGTCGCCAGTGGTCGGCGGAAGGTGCACGTGCCCGTCGACCTGGGACCGGACCGCAGCGACGCACGGATGCACGCCAAGACCGTAGGATCCTACGCAGTGCCGTAGGGGACCGCACCGCCATTTCCCAGCAAGTTAGGGACACTGTTGCTCCTGGGGTATCGGCGAGGACCATTCGCAACCGTCTCCATGAAGCTGGGCTACGGTCCCGCACACCGTTAGGCCGTCTTCCGCTCACGCCCCAACATCGTGCAGCCCGCCTCCAGTGGTGTCGCGACAGGCGTGAATGGAGGGACGAATGGAGACGTGTCGTCTTCAGCGATGAGAGCCGCTTCTGCCTTGGTGCCAATGATGGTCGTATGCGTGTTTGGCGCCGTGCAGGTGAGCGCCACAATCAGGACTGCATACGACCGAGGCACACAGGGACAACACCCGGCATCATGGTGTGGGGAGCGATCTCCTACACTGGCCGTACACCACTGGTGATCGTCGAGGGGACACTGAATAGTGCACGGTACATCCAAACCGTCATCGAACCCATCGTTCTACCATTCCTAGACCGGCAAGGGAACTTGCTGTTCCAACAGGACAATGCACGTCCGCATGTATCCCGTGCCACCCAACGTGCTCTAGAAGGTGTAAGTCAACTACCCTGGCCAGCAAGATCTCCGGATCTGTCCCCCATTGAGCATGTTTGGGACTGGATGAAGCGTCGTCTCACGCGGTCTGCACGTCCAGCACGAACGCTGGTCCAACTGAGGCGCCAGGTGGAAATGGCATGGCAAGCCGTTCCACAGGACTACATCCAGCATCTCTACGATCGTCTCCATGGGAGAATAGCAGCCTGCATTGCTGCGAAAGGTGGATATACACTGTACTAGTGCCGACATTGTGCATGCTCTGTTGCCTGTGTCTATGTGCCTGTGGTTCTGTCAGTGTGATCATGTGATGTATCTGACCCCAGGAATGTGTCAATAAAGTTTCCCCTTCCTGGGACAATGAATTCACGGTGTTCTTATTTCAATTTCCAGGAGTGTATATGTCGTCAGGGGAGATGCTCAGCATTCGATGGACTGTGCAGCTAGATAACACATTCACGTACTTGTCACGTACCTCTGAATGTGCCGGGCCTAGCAAGGCCCCCTCGTCTGAAGAACTGTGCGATACTCCCTAGAAGTACTGCGCTTGTGTTCGCCATTCAGTACTGCCGTTTGTATAAGGAACGATCAAAAAGCTACCGTTTTTTAGAGTGCTCCGATGCGAGAAAGTAAGCAGCGACAAGAGATTAGTGTGTCATTCGAGCCTTTCGAACACGTGTGCAATAAATGCGGAAAACTGACTTTTGGCGACGTTATTATCTAATGCGTCCAAACAGAACCAACCCGATGTTATTCTTTCCTTTGCCCTGAAAGGACAAACATCGATAGACATCCATCGGACAATGAAGACTGTGTCTTGTGCAGAATGTCTGTCGAAAATCACTGAAACGGCCGGGAAAACTGCAACTAGAATTGCTGCTGCTTCAGGATAACGCACTTCCCCAAATCTCCCGTGTCGTAACGCAGAAGTTGTAGACATTCGAGAATCCGCCCTATACTCCTGATCTCTCTCTACGCGACTCTTACGCCTTCGGTTCCATAAAAAGAAGCACCGAGGGGTCGATGTACAGCAGGCAGTCGCGGACTTTTTCAAGCTGGAGGGCACAGTGTTTTGCCAAACGCGTATCCTCAACCTGTGCGTCGATGAGCGTAATTTTTTAATAGACATGTTATTATTCATCAATCTAGAATTGTATTTACAGTACTACGCGTTACAACTATCAGCCTGCTACGGAATGACTGGAAAAAAATGATGTGACGATAAGGAAAAGAATAGAAGTACGAGTACAATTGCCAAAATATTGTAAGTGGAAATATAAACAGAAATAACAGCGCATTAAATATTATTGCTCTGTACAACCAAGCAATGATCGTTTTTTGTTATTTTGATATTATCTCGCATTACTACAAATTTAAGTCAAGCAGTTTTCCTTATGCAATCCTGGCAAACGAATGTTCTCTCAAAAATATGCCTGTCTTACAACAAAACTCGAATAATTGGCTCTCCAAATCCACGTTTGCAACGGCTCTTATGATCTAGTGCTCTCTAAGTGACTAGCTTTTAGCGTGTCGTGTGAATGGACTACCTGCACCTGTCCGTGATGAAATAGATGCGCACGCAGATATGCTGTTCCGAGACAGTTGCAGAGCGGAAATTTCAGCCGACAAATAACTGTACGGCTCTTTGACTTCAGGAGGTATAAATTCTTGGTTAATAACAGGATTAAAAGAAAGTAAGATAATTAATTTTCTGTTTGTATGTATCTACATGCCTGCTCTCCTGGTGGACAGTGAAATCCCCATGGCACAATACCACACCATGCGGCCACAGGAGCTATAGTCACATGCATGAGTCCAGTAAGTGGAGCATTTCACGGCAATGCGTGTTCAGTGGCTGTGTGGCGAAGACATTCTGGCTTAGTCAGACAAGTCTGAATAACGAAGAATTAATTGACGAAACATCTTCTATGAATAACCAGGGATTATAAGAGAAGCTGAGGCTCTGGTGCAGTCATCAACAACATGTACCCCATTTTGAACATAACAAATGCCAATGTCAACTGGATTTCACTACTGATGACATTAATGCAAGAAACCCTATGAATCGAGGAAGCAGCGAAAGTGTTGCAACTGTGTCAGGCCAATATGGATCACCACGGACGAATGCTGGATGTACGATTGTGACCATGAGAAAAAGGATCAGGGGAAACAACAGGAATGTGTGTATTCGCTGTTGTGTTCGACTTTGGACATAACCAACGGGCAACGGGCAACGGAGTGGTGTTGCAACTGTCGTCGTACGGACGCCGGACAGGAGCAGAAAGTATTAGGGAACGAGTAACATAGCAAACAAAAGATTTACTTGATTTGTATTTTTCCAAATGTATGAAGATTCATTAAAAATGATGAAAAGAGATATAAGAGTCCAGCTCACACGACAGTACCGACAAAGATGCTGGAGCTGCGACTAGCCAGCTTCTGCGTAGCGTCCTGTAATGATGCGGCTTCAAGTGCGAGAGGGGTGAGTGGCTGCCGCCGGCCGTCCTGTATTCCGGTGGCAGAGGGCGCTCATAGGCCAGAGTGGCTTCGGCTGTGGCTCAGCAGGCGTGCTCCATTGGGTCTGCCGGATCCCGCATGACTGCTATCAGTGTTAGACAGACACATATAATTATGTTGCGAACTTAACGGCTATGGGGTGGTATCTAAGTGTGTTACCTCATTCACCACCACCGAGAAAGGAGAAGAATCGACAGCCATACATGTATGGTGATGGTCAGCGCTTTTTGGGATTGTGATGGTGTGGTACATGTAGATTATGCCATTGAAGAGCAAAACATCTTAGGAGCATAGCACCAAATCTCCAGACTAAGTTACTGGAGGCTATCAAAACGAAGTGTTTCTGGAAGACGGCCGGCCGCAGTGGCAGATCGATTCTAGGCGCTTCTGTCCGGAACCACGTGACTGCTACAGTCGTAGGTTCGAATCCTGCCTCGGGCATGGATGTGTGTGATGTCCTTAGGTTAGTTACGTTTAAGTAGCTCTACACTGCTGACCATTAAAATTGCTACACAAAGAAGAAATGTAGATGATAAACGGGTATTTATTGGAAAAATATATTACACTAGAACTGACATGTGATTACATTTTCACACAATTTGGGTGCATAGATCCTGAGAAATCTGTACCCAGAACAACCACCTGTGGCCGTAATAACGGCCTTGATACGCCTGGGCATTGAGTCAAACAGAGGTTGGATGGCATGTACAGATACAGCTGCCCATGCAGCTTCAACACGATACCACAGTTCATCAACAGTAGTGACTGGTGTATTGTGACGAGTCAGTTGCTCGGCCACCATTGACCAGAGGTTTTCAGTTGGTGAGAGATCTGGAGAATGTGCTGGCCAGGGCATCAGTAGAAAATTTTTTGTATCCAGAAAGGCCCGTACAGGACCTGCAACATGCGGTCGTGCGGTATCCTGCTGAAATGTAGGGTTTCGCAGGGATCGAATGAAGGGTAGAGCCACGGGTCGTAGCACATCTGAAATGTCGCGTCCACTGTTCAACGTGCCATCAATGCGAACAAGAGGTGACCGAGTCGTGTAACCAATGGCAACCCATACCATCACGCCGGGTGATACGCCAGTATGGCGATGACGAATACACGCTTAGAGTTTGCGTTCACCGCGATGTCGCCAAACACGGATGCGACGATCATTATGCTGTAAACAGAACCTGGATTCATCCGAAAAAATGACGTTTTCCCATTCGTGCTCACAGGTTCGTCGTTGAGTACACCGTCGCAGGCACTCCTGTCTGTGATGCAGCGTCAAGGGCAACCGCAGCCATGGTCTCCGAGCTGATAGCCGATGCTGCTGCAAACGTCGTCGAACTGTTCGTGCAGATGGTTGTTGTCTTGCAAACGTCCCCATCTGTTGACTTAGGGATCGAGACGTGACTGCACGATCCGTTACAGCCATACGGATAAGATGCCTGTCATCTCGACTGCTAGTGATGCGAGGCCGTTGGGATCCAGCACGGCGTTCCGTATTACCCTTCTGAATCCACTGATTCCATATTCTGCTAACAGTCATTGGATCTTGACCAACGCAAGCAGCAATGTCGCGATACGATAAACCGCAATCACGATAGGCGACAATCCGACCTTTATCAAAGTCGGAAACGTGATGATACGTATTTCTCCTCCTTAGACGAAGCATCACAACAACGTTTCACCAGGCAACGCCGATCAACTGCTGTTTGTGAATGAGAAATCGGTTGGAAACTTTCCTCAAGTCAGCAAGTTGTAGGTGTCGCCACCTGCGCCAACCTTGTGTGAATGCTCTGAGAAGCTAATCATCTGCATATCACAGCATTTTCTTCCTGTCGGTTAAACTTCGCGTCTGTAGCACGTCATCTTTGTGCTGTAGCAATTTTAGTGGCCAGAAGTGTAAGTTTTAGGGGACTGTTGACCTCAGATTTTAAGTCCAATAGGTATCAGAGCCATTTGAACCATTTTCTGGAAGATGTTAAAGGAGGTGTCTCTGCTACACTACAATGTCCCAGCTTATTCTGAGTGGGACAGAATCACGCACGCTGCATCTTTGGGATAGATAATATTACCTCACCACACCACACCTTTTCTCCTGATATGGCACCCGGTAACTACTTCCTCTTTCCTCAGTTGAAGGAACCATTTTCTAAATGACGCTGACGTTATTTTCTGGGTACAACGCTTTCTAAATAATCTAAATGCAGACTTCTGCAGCCGAGATCTTTGGCAAATCATCCGTCGTTGGAAAATTCCTTGTCGCATGGAGGGGTGAACAGTTAGGAAAGGACTGATCGTATCACTAGATTTTATGGGCACAGCCTGACTTTCTTTCGAGTTAATAATTAAAGAATTATGTCTGCCCTCGTAAAATGGCTTTCTGCGTTACCTTTTTTCCTATCCGTATAATACATTTTTCCTGTTTAGTCCCCTGATTTACGCCTATTTCCTAATACATACTAGGTAGTTCATGAACGGAAATTGATCAATGTACTCTGCAAACAGAAGCGATGTGATGCTGTCGCTGCGGCAACATGGCGGCGCGCCAGTGGCTACTGCGGCGATCGCAGGCGCCGCCCCGCCGTCGTTTTACGAGCAGAGTTATTGCCCAGGGTCGGCCTGGCAGGGACACATCTGCAGCGAACGGGGAAGGGCGTCCCGCCATACACCCCGGGCATCAGTCTCTCCAGCACCGGCCACGTGCGCCGAATGTGCTACCACTTTCTTGTCAGCGAGCTCTCAAAGTCCTTACTCGATTTTGATTTTCATCACCACAGTGCTTCGCTGCGCAGGTCACCTCTTTGCCCTCGTCATCCCGAGAGAAAAGCGAAACAGGAAACTTCCTCAAGCGTGAACCGGCAAGGAAGCGACGAGTTTAATGGCAATCTTTTACGATTCACTCTTCGCAAGCCCTGAGACACGACCAAGACGTACAACGTCCTTATCTTGCTGTATAGAGCCCCTTCCTCCTTGCATCTTGCCCATTACCGATGAGACATTCGTCTTGTGTGCGAGTGAATAGAGACCATACGAGGGTGGAGCGCGGGGGAGGGGGAGGAGAGGGGAGACGGTGGTGTATGGCTGTGTTGATAGAGCTACGACGAGTAGAGTGCAACCATTGGTTCAAATGGTTCAAATGGCTCTGAGCACTATGGGACTTAACATCTGTGGTCATCAGTCCCCTAGAACTTAGAACTACTTAAACCTAACTAACCTAAGGACATCACACACATCCATGCCTGAGGCAGGATTCGAACCTGCGACCATAGCAGTCGCGCGGTTTCGGACTGCAACCATTGGAAAGTTTCAAATTTCCTCTGGTACGGGTTCTGTTGGAATGAAAAGCTACAAAGGACTTCAGTCAGATTCATCGAAATAAACTTCTGTATATTTCCAGCAGCGAGGAGAAAGAGAATCACGACTGAACCAGCAACTCCTGCACCAGTATCATACACTCCTGGAAATGGAAAAAAGAACACATTGACACCGGTGTGTCAGACCCACCATACTTGCTCCGGACACTGCGAGAGGGCTGTACAAGCAATGATCACACGCACGGCACAGCGGACACACCAGGAACCGCGGTGTTGGCCGTCGAATGGCGCTAGCTGCGCAGCATTTGTGCACCGCCGCCGTCAGTGTCAGCCAGTTTGCCGTGGCATACGGAGCTCCATCGCAGTCTTTAACACTGGTAGCATGCCGCGACAGCGTGGACGTGAACCGTATGTGCAGTTGACGGACTTTGAGCGAGGGCGTATAGTGGGCATGCGGGAGGCCGGGTAGACGTACCGCCGAATTGCTCAACACGTGGGGCGTGAGGTCTCCACAGTACATCGATGTTGTCGCCAGTGGTCGGCGGAAGGTGCACGTGCCCGTCGACCTGGGACCGGACCGCAGCGACGCACGGATGCACGCCAAGACTGTAGGATCCTACGCAGTGCCGTAGGGGACCGCACCGCCACTTCCCAGCAAATTCGGGACACTGTTGCTCCTGGGGTATCGGCGAGGACCATTCGCAACCGTCTCCATGAAGCTGGGCTACGGTCCCGCACACCGTTAGGCCGTCTTCCGCTCACGCCCCAACATCGTGCAGCCCGCCTCCAGTGGTGTCGCGACAGGCGTGAATGGAGGGACGAATGGAGACGTGTCGTCTTCAGCGATGAGAGTCGCTTCTGCCTTGGTGCCAATGATGGTCGTATGCGTGTTTGGCGCCGTGCAGGTGAGCGCCACAATCAGGACTGCATACGACCGAGGCACACAGGGCCAACACCCGGCATCATGGTGTGGGGATCGATCTCCTACACTGGCCGTACACCACTGGTGATCGTCGAGGGGACACTGAATAATGCACGGTACATCCAAACCGTCATCGAACCCATCGTTCTACCATTCCTAGACCGGCAATGGAACTTGCTGTTCCAACAGGACAATGCACATCCGCATGTATCCCGTGCCACCCAACGTGCTCTAGAAGGTGTAAGTCAACTACCCTGGCCAGCAAGATCTCCGGATCTGTCCCCCATTGAGCATGTTTGGGACTGGATGAAGCGTCGTCTCACGCGGTCTGCACGTCCAGCACGAACGCTGGTCCAACTGAGGCGCCAGGTGGAAATGGCATGGCAAGCCGTTCCACAGGACTACATCCAGCATCTCTACGATCGTCTCCATGGGAGAATAGCAGCCTGCATTGCTGCGAAAGGCGGATATACACTGTACTAGTGCCGACATTGTGCATGCTCTGTCGCCTGTGTCTATGTGCCTGTGGTTCTGTCAGTGTGATCATGTGATGTATCTGACCCCAGGAATGTGTCAATAAAGTTTCCCCTTCCTGGGACAATGAATTCACGGTGTTCTTATTTCAATTTCCAGGAGTGTACATTACAACATTACCTCATACATGTCCACAGTCCTCCTGCGACCCGACGAAGTCAACATATTATTCTCACTGGTCGGATCAGAAGAAGATGGGCGGTATGCAAAAATGTAACTGTGACAATGAGTCGCAAATGTAACGTAAATTTGCGTGACAAATGGCCTGCATGGTTTCATATTGTGTTTCATATTCCTTACTTAACTAATATGATTACTTAATAGTTTATAGGTTATAATAATGAGGAATGATTATCAAATTCATTATATTAACCAATGATTAGCGTAAAATATATTTTATTTTCATTATTACTGTTCCGCAGTGGCCTTCAACCTTGTGTATCTATGGGACTATTGTCGACCCGTTGAGAGAAACGGTCTTTCAGAACTGACAACTACAAATTACTGCTACAGCTGTTGTGTGTGTGGTCAGTAACGAATGACTTGTGTGAAAATCATAAAACCCCGTGTAAAAAGAAAAAAAAAAGGAAATCTGGTTATATGTGGGTTGATGAACAGGTTACTTTGGCTGTCTTGGTATCTTTAGCAGAATTCAGGTAATTCATTTACTTCTGCTTGGAAAACACAGCTAGTTTTCTTTTTGTGGTGAAATAGACAGATACGAAATTATAACAGCTATTTCCTTGTTGTAAAAGGGGTTCTTCTTATTGATAGATGGATATTACGTACGAGTTGTTGGAGGATCCTCGCGATTCACGATTTCTTATGTACTCTGAATTTCACCTATTTCCTCATCTAAAGAGATTTAAGGAAGGAAATTACAATGGACTCAACGAGGAGGTTGTCACAGCCGTAAATTGATAGAGGGTATGCCTTCCAGGATGGAATCTACTCAGTGGCTTTCTCAGCCTGTTTGGTGCAAGAAGGAGTGATTGCCATAATAACCTTTGACAGTTTATCCAGTTATGTGAAGACTCTCCTACTTCACAGCAGCAGTTTTGAAAGTATACTACTATCATGTTATCGAGAGAATCTGAATCTCTCGATAACATGGTGGTGCTATGAGAGAACTTCTCATGGAGTTAAGTATAAATTATGCTATTTATAATAAGTAAAGGAAGCTGAAGATTTGTGTAATTGGTAAATGTATATGGTAAATGTTTTGCCTTATTTTTGACTGACAGAGTGTATTACAAACGGGATGTAGTGTACGGATACGCGGCACAAAATCTTAAATCGTGCGACGACAAGTCGGACACAAAACGAAGTAAACTGAAGATTGTAAAACTTTAAATTATTGAAAATATCTCGTGGGGCCTCTGTAATTAACTGTCAGAACTGTAATTTGTAATGAAACGAAATAATAAAAAAAACGCAAAAGACCCTATAAGTAACTGTATAGAATCTATGTAGCGATGTAATTGTTCTTTTACTCGCTGGTGCAAGAAACCAAAAAGACCAGCGTTATTACATACACTCTCTGTTCTAGCCTTGAAGAAAACGAACGCCACGGCAGCCATTTCACACTGTAAGTTGTGAATTTTAAATAATATATTGTAATTTATGCTATTTGTGCATTTTTCTTTCATGTATATAGTGACCTTCATGCAGGATTAAAAATAAGGTTTCTTTTCAAGGTGTTCAGTACGATGGATAAACAACAAGAACTGCCGAACAATCGACCATTCTTGGCAGACATCTTGCGTAGGAATAAAAAATGGCTTTGATCACTATGGGACTTAACATCTGAGGTCATCAGTCCCCTAAAACTTAGAACTACTTAAACCTAACTAACCTAAGGACATCACACACACCCATGCCCGAGGCAGAATTCGAACCGGTGACTGTAGCGGTCGCGCGGTTGCAGACTGAAGCGCCTACAACCGCTCGGCTACACAGGCCGGCCCTGCGTAGGAATAATTTCTTTATAGTTTCATTGCGCTCCGTTATCAATGGACGCTTTAAAAGACTCGCATCATTATTAGTAAAGAAAAGAAAGTGCATAAATTAATTTATTTCGTATTAAAGTAAAAACTAGAAACTTTCAGTTCAGTACAGACATTGGCCGCTTCTCGGCAAAACCAAAATTATTCCATTTAGAAAAGGAATCGCTTTCGTTAATTCAAAGGTTTTTTTAATTAATTTTCGCTACGGTAAAGGATATTTTTATGTGATAACACAAGATATAATATCTGAGATTACGTTTACGTTTTTGTCTCAATGAACGCTCCACGTAGACATCAATTTCCACAGATTCTAAAAGCGCCTCACGCAATCCTATATTAACAAGGCGGTGAGTCGCGTGCTGTTAAATAACCAGAGCTCAGAAAACTGTTTTACGTATGTATAAACCGGTTCCGCATATTATCATCATTGTTTCTTGTGTCCGCTCCACCAAATAAATGCACTATTCACGCTGTTGCTGGGCCTAAATATCATTAAAGTTAGGAGTTAGGATTTTCTTACACTCTTTTCGCCACATCCGTTGAGGACACTGTAAGTATACTTGAGACGGTGTCCAGACCTGCGTAGTAGCGGTACGGTAGTTGACTTGATCCACCTCATAGCGAGAAATCACAGTCGTAATCTTCAGAACATGCAGGTAATTAAAGAACTATAATATTATAATTTTGCTAAAAGACGACTAGGTCTCAAGATTATTTCGGTGTTAGTGATTCGGGCCTGCATGTAATTTTAATCTGTGAGCTATATCAGTTCATGATAAAAAGTGACATACTGTCTTACTGCCAATCTTCTTGAGCAGGTTACGAAAATTCTCTGTCCGAGACTCTGCTTCTGTTTCCGTATAAGTAGCATCATGGGTCTCACATTTTGGATACTTGTCTTCACAATCGACGCGAAACGTCGAAACTGGTGGTGTTTCGTCATTAGTCTAATCCGCTATTTAGCTGCTAATGCTCATAATACTTATGCATGGACAATTATCATAGCTAGTTTCCTACTGTGCTAAGATGACGCCATAGTATTCCTATCACGTCGTATGTCGAGACAGAAACAAATGTTTAGTACTTTAGAAAAGTAAACGTTATCAAAACTGAAAAGAAATATGAAACATATTTCAGCGTGTCCTCGCGGTGTCACGAGAGAGAAAAGCGCACAAAGCACAGAATTACGAAAATTGCAGTCTACGCTCCACAACCTCATCAGAAGAGTAAACAAGTTTACCGGCCTTTGTCAGAGCGTTCAAAACGCTTGAACAATTAGCACAAGCGGCAGGGCCAGCGCTGGTGTTGCAAGGAAAATATTTACCGCGAGCAAGCGCCAAATATTTGCCGCAGTTAACAGTTGGCTAGCCTTGAAAGCGATTCAAACAGACCCTGTCCGTTGGGTACTAACTTTGCTACTTGTCATTCACGTGAAACCTATTATCCCGTAGTGAGATTTTCTCCTTCAGTGAAATGTAACCTACAGACTGCATACATACGCCATTTCTCACAGGTATTTTATATTTGAGAGCGAGAAGAGAAGATTCCTCTAGGCGGCATAAAAACGGTCTGTCATTTCATTTACTTTTTTTCCAAGTAGGTAATTTTCAAAAGTATGCAGTTTTCCTACGTACAGTTGCCATAACTTTTTCGTTAGACTCAAAAGGTTTCCGAGCGACAATACCTTTATATACGGGCCCAGGTGAAATCAGATACATTGATGAACCAAAATACTATGACCACTGACCACCGCGAACCTGAACGCCGGCTAATGGCATATATAAGCATATAAACTGAGTAGAGACGAAAGCACACACAAACACATACACATTCACGAAACTTACATTTTTATCTAGGACAACGGACAACAAAAAATGGCTCTGACCACCATGGGACTTAACATCTGAGGTCATCAGTCCTCTAGGACTTAGAACTACTTAAACCCAACTAACCTAGGGACATCACACACATCCATGCCGGAGGCAGTATTCGAACCTGCGACCGTAGCCGTCCTGCGGTTCCAGACTGAAACGCCTAGAACAGCTCGGCCACAGCGGCCGGCCAATGGACAACATAAATTAATATAGCTTCAATACTCTTGAGAGACAAAGGTTTTCTGGAGGTTTACCTTGGTTGCATGGCGAATGGTGGATTTAGAAATCCTCTTTAAGGAGTACCCCGCAACTGAGATTGTGTGCCATTAACCGGGTCAGACGTTTAGGAACATAGTGTTGACCATTACAGTTAGTGGTTTATAAGCAGACGCATAGTCTCGACGCAACAGCAATGTGTCTTGTCGTTAGTTCGTTTCTGCTTCAGCTTAAAGAAAGTCAGTTTCATCTCCTCTCCTCTCAATATTCCTCTTATCGTTCGATCACGCACATAAGTTGTTGTTGTAGATTGACCTCTGATAAATTTGTCCCTCTCTGAGGTTGTAGTATGTAGATGGATCTTTGGTGCAATAAGCGGTTTGGCGCGGCTGTATCACAAGATGGTAATGTTATCTCTGACTGACAAATCCGCCAGTGATCTTTTCTAAAACTGCAAAAAAAACAAAAAAAATGGTTCTAATGGCTCTGAGCACTATGGGACTTATCATCAGAGGTCACCAGTCCTCTAGAAAGAACTACTTAAACCTAACTAACCTAAGGACATCACACACGCCCATGCCCGAGGCAGGATTCGAACCTGCGACCGTAGCGGTCGCGCGGTTCCAGACTGAAGCGCCTAGAACCACTCGGCCACACCGGCCGGCCTATAAAACTGCATGGAGAACAGTAGATTTCGTGCGTTTGTACTTGCAGACATGTAGTTGTTAGACTGAAAAGTTTCGTTCGATCTGTTACACGAATAAAGATTATGTACTTACTTCTGATGACAATATGAACCATAGTAGATTCTGCTGTAGGACACTGTCAAACCAGCACAATGTCGTAATGCTTCACTGGAAGAAGCATAATAACCAGAATAATTCTTTCTTTCACGTAGGCCTGTGATACGAATTATACCATGTCTTCTGGAGCTTTCTCCCTGCAAAAATTTATTGTTCAAGACATAATTTGTGTGGCTCGCATATTTCTTGTGAATGTCCAGCCCGAAATTGACAAGAATTTACAACACCAATCCCGAAATGCATTATCTATCACCTTCTCACGTATCTCTGTTGTAAAAATAGACCGTATGTTCACTATCCGATCAAAGGTATCCAGACACCTAATAGTGGGCATTTATATGGGGTTCGTCCACCCTTCGCTTGTACTCTGCTGGTGACACTTTAAGTGAGGCGCTAAATGTCTATGGAGGGATGATAGCCCATTAATGCTCAAGAGCCGAAACCAGAGATGGTAGTGATGTTGGAGGCTGGGTCTGGAGCGAAGTCGACGTTCTAACTCGTCCCAAAGCTGTTCCACTGGACTAAGGAAGGAACTGGGCAGGCTGGTCCACTCAGGAATGTTATTATCCAAAAACCGATTCCCTCACATCCTGCTTTATGACAGGTATTGCCACACAGATACGAATAACAATAATCTCCAAACTATTCCTATACGGTATACGGTGCACAATACTGTGACATGTGTTCATATCCTTCCGCATGTAGAGTTTTCTTTAGTTCAATAAGAAGACTATACCCCAAGCACAAAAACACCCCAAAAAGATAATTCACTGTGGCACTACGAGTACATATCGCGATGTTCTCTAGGCATTCGCCAAACGGAAAGAAAATGGATATTAGCAGAAGGCTTCGTTAAACGGGAGGCTCCTATCCCGGGAAGTTTGGCCGCCAAGTGCAAGTCTTATTTTAGTCGACGCCACGTTGGGTGACTTGCGCGCCGGTGATGAGGATGAAATTATGACGAGGACAGCACAACACCCAGTCTCCGAGCGGAGAAAATCTCCAACCCGGCCGGGAATCGAACACGGCCCGCTTGCATGGAAGGCGAGCACGTTACCACCCAGCTAAGCAGGTGGACTCGCCGAACGGGAACACTTCTATCAGATTGCCAATGGGTACAGAGAGATTGATCACTTCAAATCACACGTTCCAGTCATCCACTGTCCAATGGTGTCGCTCTTTGTGCACCACCTCGCTTGGGACTGACCACTCTACCCCACTGATTTTAACTTCCTACGCACAATCATTGTACTAGCTGGACTGCTGGTAGTAATCTGGAGCTCACAATTCCCTCCGCTAATTTCATGTGATTTTTGACAACTACACTGCACACAGCTGGACGGCGTCTGCCCGTCAGTACATGAGGTGTGCCTGGTCTTGCTTTACTTATTGTTGTTCCCTCGCGTTCCCACTTCACATTCACATCACCGACAGTCGATTTGAGAAAGTTTAAAAGGCGCTGAAATGCCCCTGATGAAGTTTTTTATTCACTGGGTATCCAATGACTAGCTCTTGTTCGAAGACATTGAGTTCTCCTAATTGACAAGGAAACCTCCCCACTTCCTTTTATTCAGTCGCGACCGCCTCCCGTGACATCTAGCAGTCAATTCCGCATTACATTGGGGTGCTGGGATATTTTTGATCAGATAGTATACATACCAGCAATGCAAACAGTCTTCTTGAAGAGTCGACACTTAATGTTCCTAAGCATGAAATTGAAATGTGTGGTAAGTTCCTATGGGACCAAACTGGTGAAGTCATCTGTCCCTAGGCTTACACACTGCTTAATCTAACTTAAACTAACTTACGCTAAGGACCACACACACACACACACACACACACACACACACACACACACACACACATGCCCGAGGGCGGATTTGGACCTCCGACGGGGGGCGCCACGCGAACCGTGGCAAGGCGCCCCTAGACCGAGCGGCTACCCGCGCGGCTTCCTGTGCATGAATGTCTCCTTCTTGCAGTATCTCACAGGCACTATTTGTGTATTCGTTGCGGGGTACCTAACACACTTTTGAACTAGTGTTCCGAACACTGCATCGCGGTTTCAGCTCCTCAGAGACTACTATCTCGACACTAGCGGCGCACTGCTGCGAAAATATTCCGATAATCTATTTATTTCGTTTATTTATTGCTCTACATCTGACTTTGCCGTCCTCTGACTCTAAGGTACGTCGTTAAATTCCATACATTTCACTTTCATATTGAACATACAACATTAATATCTACAACTAGATCTAGAGTTATATTAACAGAAAAACAGGAAAGAGAGAAAGTAGGGCCGGCTGAAGTGGCCGTGCGGTTAAAGGCGCTGCAGTCTAGAACCGCAAGACCGCTACGGTCGCAGGTTCGAATCCTGCCTCGGGCATGGATGTTTGTGATCTCCTTAGGTTAGTTAGGTTTAACTAGTTCTAAGTTCTAGGGGACTAATGACCTCAGCAGTTGAGTCCCATAGTGCTCAGAGCCATTTGAACCATTTTTTTAGAGAAAGTAGGAACTGAGAAGTGAAACTAAAAGAAAAAACCGCCACCAAATTTCCCCTGTCCTTAAACCGTTCAAATGATAATCAGCGATTTCGTAAATGCTCAAGTTCGTTGACTATTCATTTCATTACATCTAAGTTCTTTTCCTATATATTTAGGGCTCAAAATTCTCGTAGTCAAGGCAGTAAAGGCAGTAAAATTTGTTTGCAATCTTCACTTCCATGATTTATAATCCTCAGTATATAAAAAGAATAGGACAGATTACTCGTCTTCAACGTTGACAACGTCAACTATTAAATCTAATTTAATTCCTATGTTAAACTACTACCAGATGATTTTGCGTGCCTCTATAGAATTCGATCCTTCCCATTAATACTTTGGCTCCTATAACAATTTTTAATGCACTTTAAACAAATTTTTCACTCTGTAGGAACGTATTACATCATTAATCAACCTCTTCACCAGCATCCAATTCCGACTCATCATCGACATCTTCTGAACTTAACGAAGTCCAGTGACATTTGCTTCTCACTATTCCGTTGTTGAATTCCTTCTCGGGATTGACCTGCTGCAGTTCAAAAATGGTTCAAATGGCTCTGAGCACTATGGGACTCAACTTCTGAGGTCATTAGTCCCCTAGAACTTAGAACTAGTTAACCCTAACTAACCTAAGGACATCACAAACATCCATGCCCGAGGCAGGATTCGAACCTGCGACCGTAGCGGTCTTGCGGTTCCAGACCGCAACGCCTTTAACCGCACGGCCACTTCGGCCGGCCCTGCTGCAGTTCTTCTTCTTCTAACCGTAGTCACGGAACAGTGAAATCAGTGCGAGTGACCTGTGTTCGCCATATGTTGACTTTTGTGAAGTGTAACATACAGAACAAAATTAATGGCATATAGTTTTTCGGCCGATTTCAGGTGTTCACCTCCCACATCATTTATGGAAAATACCTCGAACTGATTGGTGATAAATATTTAAAACCCAGAGAGGGGTAATCGACACATGCCTTATTTCTTCCTTCGGGAACCATTTGTGCCTCACTATTGTGTCCTTTCACCAAACAAGCACTCCATTACAGTGCTCTTCTGTATTATAATCAGGGTGAAGTGAAATTCGCACACTCGGGCTTCGCAGTGTGACTCCTCATATCCCAGTGATGAAAAAGTCTGTCTAAAAATTTCGTCCTGTGAGAACATCCAGCAGAAAAAGGACGTTAAAGAGTGGCAGTCTGGCAACACTGTAACCACATGTATGATAACTACCTTTGTCAGCACGAATTAATCGTACTGTACACTTGGGTACAGTGGATAGACTTTTGGGTTATCACGCAGGAGGTCGATGGTTCGATCCTGGGTTGAGACATACCTTTTTTATTAGGTAAATGTAGTCCAGGTGGTTCGGTACCTGTCATCTTAATCGTCAACAGCGATTGCAGCGGGTCCTGTAGAAAACATTAGCACTTACATACTACAGTCTTAGAAATGGAAGATTGGTCAGTTTGAAACAAGCCCTTTCCACGTCGTGTGCGTGAATTTATTCGCACTACTTCATCTACTAGATGCGAAACCTGTTTCCTTTGTACCCTCCTCCAATGGCCCAATAGATTAGTGCCAACTATTATTCTTGCCTCGTTCAGATCCATTACATTTTATTGGGACCTACTGTTACCAGTAGGACTAGCAATGTGCTTTGCGAATAATGTCGAAACTCTGTTACTATTTGTATGTGTTATCACCACGGTACCTTGCCTTTCAGCATTGAGTCTGGTAACCGCATGCTGTTTAGTACGTATCTCAATGCATTCTGTGAATGGTTCCAACAACAACAGGAAGGCAATGGTGACTTTGTGAACACTGTAAAATGATCGGATCAAGCAGCATTCACTCGTGAAGATGTCTTCAGTATGCACAATGCCCACCATTGGTGTGAGGTTAACGCGCATGTCACCCGCGACCTTGGATATCAAATTCGTTTTGGTATCAACGTTTGGGCTGGAGTATTGGGCGACAGGTGTTTGGACCTTTCCATGTTGCCTGACCGGTTGACTGCACGAAGGTATCATGCGTTCCTCTCAAACTGTCTGACTGATGCGCTGGAAGATGTACTACTACATCTTCGGCAGAGGATATGGTTCCATCATTATGTTACACCTACACACTCTGAAATTAATGTTCAACAGTACGAGGTGCATTCAAGCTCTAAGGCCTCCGATTTTTTTTCTCCAGACTGGAAAGAGATAGAAACATGCGCATTGTTTTAAAATGAGGTCGCGTTCATTGTCAATACGTCGCAGAGATGGCAGCACCGTACGGTAGATGGAATTTTACCGCCAGCGACGAGAATGAGAACTGTTTTAAATACTTAAAATGGCGACGTTTTCCTTACTTGAACAACGTGCAATCATTCGTTTTCTGAATTTGCGTGGTGTGAAACCAATTTAAATTCATCGGCAGTTGAAGGAGACATGTGGTGATGGAGTTATGGATGTGTCGAAAGTGCGTTCGTGGGTGCGACAGTTTAATGAAGGCAGAACATCGTGTGACAACAAACCGAAACAACCTCGGGCTTGCACAAGCCGGTCTGACGACATGATCGAGAAAGTGGAGAGAATTGTTCTGGGGGATCGCCGAATGACTGTTGAACAGATCGCCTCCAGAGTTGGCATTTCCGTGGGTTCTGTGCACACAATCCTGCATGACGACCTGAAAATGCGAAAAGTGTCATCCAGGTGGGTGTCACGAATGCTGACGGACGACCACATGGCTGCCCGTGTGGCATGTTGCCAAGCAATGTTGACGTGCAACGACAGCATGAATGGGACTTTCTTTTCGTCGGTTGTGACAATGGATGAGACGTGGATGCCATTTTTCAATCCAGAAACAAAGCGCCAGTCAGCTCAATGGAAGCACACAGATTCATCGCCACCAAAAAAATTTCGGGTAACCGCCAGTGCTGAAAAAATGATGGTGTCCATGTTCTGAGACAGCGAGGGCGTAATCCTTACCCACTGCGTTCCAAAGGGCACTACGATAACAGGTGCATCCTACGAAAATGTTTTGAAGAACAAATTCCTTCCTGCACTGCAACAAAAACGTCTGGGAAGGGCTGCGCATGTGCTGTTTCACCAAGACAACGCACCCGCACATCGAGCTAACGTTACGCAACAGTTTCTTCGTGATAACAACTTTGAAGTGATTCCTCATGCTCCCTACTCACTTGACCTGGCTCCTAGTGACTTTTGGCTTTTTCCAACAATGAAAGACACTCTCCGTGGCCGCACATTCACCAGCCGTGTTGCTATCGCCTCAGCGATTTTCCAATGGTCAAAACAGACTCCTAAAGAAGCCTTTGCCGCTGCCATGGAATCATGGCGTCAGCGTTGTGAAAAATGTGTACGTCCGCAGGGCGACTACGTCGAAAAGTAACGCCAGTTTCATCGATTTCGGGTGAGTAGTTAATTAGAAAACAAATCGAAGGCCTTAGGACTTGAATGCACCTCGTATTTTGACAGAACATTTCCAGAGAAATGGCTCGGACGCGGAGGTTCAGTTGCATGGCCTCCATGTTCACCTGACCTAAATCCACTGGATTTCTTCCTGCGGGGCACCTGAAGGAGCACTTGTGCTCTACACCGCCGAAGAATGTGCAACAATTGCTAGCGAGTGTTCATGCTGCTCATATTACTGTGGACGCAGCTTTAATGAGAAGGGTCCAGAGCTGTATGAGCCAGCTAGATGCGCAATGTCTGGACGTGCACAGAGGTCGCTTTGAGCGTCTGTTATACTGAGGATAACGTATTCTGTTGTGAAGGTCATGCAGTCATTAATATGGAGATTGTTATTGTCACTGGTTGCTAATGTGCGACATCTGAGCGCTCATATTACATGCAGTATAAATGACAAGTAGATGTTGTGTTATTGTACTGTGCTATCATCTTTAGCATCTCGAAATTGATATTGCTTTTGTATTATTCTGTCCTACGACAGGTTATTTGTTTCAACTGTCTGTTTCTTATTTGTCTAACCACGTGTTTGTTATGTTTAGCGTTAGAAAGTGTTGCAAATTTAGGATACATGTGACCTAAGAAGTATGAAATGTCAGAACGAAATTAGCAAATAAAAAAACGCGTTCTAACCCAGGAACAAACCCTCGACCTCCTACATGCTAACCCAAAACCTTATCCACTACACCAACTGTAAAGCACGACTAATATGCCCTTACAGATATAGTTACAATACATGTGGTTACTGTATTGTCAGATTGCCACTCTTCAACGTCCTTTTTGTGCTGAATGTACTCACGGAACGAAATTTTATGACAGACATTGTTTTATCGCCATCATGTGAGGAGTCGCGCTGCAAAGCCCGAGTGAGCGAATTTCGCTTCATCCTCTATATACACACACAATATGCTGAATGACTGGTGTAGGGAAGAGTATACATGGTGGAATAGCAAAATGAGCTCCTAAATGCCTTTTGTTTTAGAGATATTACGGTATATTTTTAATATTTTTTATTTGAGAAAATTTTTGTTTCCGTTTTATAAGGAAAAGGAAAAGAATAAATGAATGAGTCTCACATTTTATAACGCTGTGCATTAATACGTCATAAACCAAATCAGCTGCATTTCGTGGTATTTTAATCTCCTAGTACGCTAAATAACAACGTTAATCATTTCTACGATAAAACTTAAATTCCAACCAACAACAAATGTCAGCAGTTACACTGCGGACTAATTGTATAATGTGAGACAAGATTTCTCGGAGTCCCAACTGGTTCGTGAACTTTGAATATGCTCAAAGGCACGAAACTGTTCAAATGTTCAAATGTGTGTCAAATCTTATGGGACTTAACTGCTATGGTCATCAGTCCCTAAGTTTACACACTACTTAACCTAAATTATCCTAAGGACAAACACACACACCCATGCCCGAAGGAGGACTCGAACCTCCGCCGGGACCAGCAGCACAGTCCATGACTGCAGCGCCCCAGACCGCTCGGCTAACCCCTGCGGCGGCACGAAGCTAAAACGAAGGAAGTTTTATCTATCACTGAAATACAGCTGAGAGAACAGACTAGGGGGAAACATGTATGGTAAAAATATCCGTGAGATACGGAGTGCCAACTAAAAGGATGGAAGAGTTCCCATCTGAACAGTAGAATCCGCTGATAATTATAAGTTATGAGTGCGTCACTGGATGAGTCTAGGAGTTCGGCACGCTTTTACATGTACAAAAAGCAGCACTGCATCTTGAGGCCACGAGTGGCCTACTGGGACCATGATTCACAATTATATCAGTTCAGAATACATTCTTGAAGAATTTGGCGCCTAGCTAGGTCGTAGCAAATGACGTAGCTGAAGGCTATGCTAAACTGTCGTCTCTGCAAATAAGAGCGTGTGTAGACAGTCAACCAACGCTAGCAAAGTCGGCTGTACAACTGGGGCGAGTGCTAGTGAGTCTCTCTAGACTAGACCTGTCGTGTGGCGGCGCTCGGTCTACAATCACTGATAGTGGCGACACGCGGGACCGGCGTATACTAACGGACCGCGGCCGATTTAAAGGCTACCACCTAGCAAGTGTGGTGTCTGGCGGTGTCACCACAACACATGCCTCTGAATTGAGCATGGGCCATCACACACAGTCACAGGTCTCTCCCCATACCAGACGTAAGACACGTGCGCCTACTTGCGTGTGGGCAAGCACAGCCACACGGCGACTAGCCGAAAGGCACACAGGTGTAAATGCACCTTTAGAGTGTGCTCTCCTTGCATTTCCGTGTACTTTTCCTTTTGTAGTACCCAAACTACGCATTAGTACCAATCTATTTCGAAGACCGAAAGTTTCCGTCACTCCTATGGCTTTTCGGCGTCTGTTTCCCTCACTTCATGATTGTTTTAAAACAGTGGATAGTACAGCATATACTTCTACATTTACAGGAACAACATTTGTTTCTGGTAACATGTAGTGTTGTTATGGCGGCAATCTTTACGATCGGCTGATTGTTGTGTTTTATTAAACAGATCTCCTTCGACTATGATTTATTTTGTAGGTGACTTGATGAGTGGTTGCCAGGCTATTGATAAATGTTACTCATGTCACCTTGTGATGTATAAGTTTCACCATCTTCTCTCTTACATTCGACGTAAGACCTGCCCAGTTGTCTTTTTCTGATTCCCAAGTCATACAGTTACGCCAAGGAACAAACTGGTCGAACGTTTGGCTAAAGAAGTGGTCACTCACCCAACATTCTCTTCGAAGACCTCAGGCATGGGTCTGAGGGTGCAACTAAGCCCTCTACTTACTCAGAGATGGAACAACATGTAGGGACTAAAGTAGCACTCCGTCTTCAGGTCACGAGCGGCCTACCGGGACCATCCGACCGCCGCGTCATCCTCGGTGGAGGATGTGAATAGGAGGGGCGTGGGGTCAGCACACCGCTCTCCCAGTCGTAAGATGGTATTCTTGACCGAAGCCGCTACTATTCGGTCGAGTAGCTCCTCAATTGGCATCACGAGGCTGAGTGCACCCCGAAAAATGGCAACAGCGCCTGGCGGCTTCGATGGTCACCCATCCAAGTGCCAGCCACGCCCGACAGCGCCTAACTTCAGTGATCTCACGGGAAACGGCGCATCCACTGCGGCAAGGCGAGGCGACTAAAGCCACTTCTAATACATTTCACATAGTCAAGGCGACTTTTCCTGCTAGAAGGCACTCACCACCCTATGTGGCATCCATATCGGTCATACCAGATGAACTACCAGTTTCAGTATGTGTAATGAGCACACAGTAGCTCACATCCAGATGGAATACCCCCTCCATCCGGCTCTCCGCGCCAAGCATTGTTTTGGCGGACGATCTTCGGACATTTGAAATGATTCTGCGTTTCCTCCTAGAAAGTTGTTTTTACTCTTTGAAACAACGTTTAAAACTGCAAATGGCGGGCGCAGGTTATGGCCGTGTTTAGGGTGCCGCCTGCAGCATGCTGGGTCCAGGATATTGGCAGGCTCTTCCACCAGTCCCGCTTGTCACCTCTTTTCACTGTGTTTTTAGTTACTTTTAGGTACCGTTATCTATTTTTTGGCGCATCAAGTTTTAACATTTTAGGAATGCCCCTTCACATACTATTCCGATTACTGCAAGACCTTTAACATTCCATAGCTTGGTACTACCTACACGATATAGTTCAATCTATATCTACATCTACATTTATACTCCGCAAGCCACACAACGGTGTATGTCGGAGGGCACTTTACGTGCCACTGTCATTACCGCCCTTTCCTGTTCCAGTCACGCATGGTTCGCGGGAAGTACGACTGCCGGAAAGCCTCCGTGAGCGCTCGAATCTCTCTAATTTTACTTTCGCGATCTCCTCGGGAGGTATAAGTAGGGGGAAGCAATATATTCGATACCTCATCCAGAAACGCACCCTCTCGAAACCTGGAGAGCAAACTACACCGCGATGCAGAGCGCCTCTCTTGCAGAGTCTGCCACTTGAGTTTGCTAAACATCTCCGTAACGCTATCACGCTTACCAAATAATCCTGTGACGAAACGTGCCGCTCTTCTTTGAATCTTCTCTACCTTCTCTGTCAACCCGACCTGGAACGGATCCCACACTGATGAGCAATACTCAAGTATAGGTCGAACGAGCGTTTTTTGTAAGCCACCTCCTTTGTTGATGGACTACATTTTCTAAGGACTCTCCCAATGAATCTCAACCTGGTACCCGCCTTACCAACAATTAATTTTATATGATCATTCCACTTCAAATCGTTCCGCACGCATACTCCCAGATATTTTACAGAAGTAACTGCTACCAGTGATTGTTCCGCCAACATATCATCATACAATAAAGGATCCCTCTTTTTATGTATTCGCAATACATTACATTTGTCTATGATAAGGGTCAGTTGCCACTCCCTGCACCAAGTGCCTATTTGCTGCAGATCTTCCTGCATTTCGCAGCAATTTTCTAATGTTAAAACTTCTCTGTGTAATACAGCATCATTCGCGAAAAGCCGCATGGAATTTCCGAGACTATCTGCTAGGTCATTTACATATATTGTGAAAAGCAATGGTCCCATAACACTCCCCTCTGGCACGCCAGAAGTTACTTTAATGTCTGTAGACGTCTTTCCATTGATATCTACATGCTGTGTTCTGTTTGCTGAAAACTCTTCAATCCAGCCACACAGCTGGTCTGATATTCCGTAGGCTCTTACTTTGCTTATCAGGCGACAGTGCGGAACTGTATCGAACGCCTTCCGGAAGTCAAGGAAAATGGCATCTACCTGGGAGCCTGTATCTAATATTTTCTGGGTCTCATGAACAAATAAACCAAGTTGTATCTCACACGATCGCTGTTTCCGGAATCCATGTTAATTCCTACAGAAGAGATCTGGGTTTCCAGAAACGACATGATACGCGAACAAAAAACATGTTCTAAAATTGTACAACAGCGATGTCAGAGATATAGGCCTATAGTTTTGCGCATCTTTCCATGAGTGCGACTGCCACCTTGGCAAGAAGGCTGTGTGTGGTCTCTTGCGGTCAGTCTCTGCCGGGTCAACACATACGCTCTGGAGAACCAATGGGCCACTTGTGTTTATTTTCTCTTGCACAGTTCAACAATTTCCTTTCCACTTTACCATGTGCGAATGATTAAGCAGGATAATTTGAGCATTCTTAAACTTTACTGCAGTTGGTGCACAGTAGGCTATTTCATAAAGCTTGCTGTGGTACTGCCAACTCAAATTGTGGTAGGTAGTGCTGGAGCGAGAAGGGTTAGTCAGTGACAGGGCGGACACCCGTCATTGAATGATAGGGCGGTGCAGTTGATAACAGCCCCCCCCCCCCCCCCCCCCCCCCGCCACGCCATCCTATCCCCGAGAACAGCCCAATGCTGTGTAACAACGGACTTTCGAACACTCTTCTGAGGCCCTTGGTAAGTGAAGGACGTATTCTGTTTTCTCCTGTAGTAGCATGCACAAAAGTTCACGATGAGATGCAATTTAATCTGAGATTTAGAACTCATTCTTTTAGATTATTGCACAGTTAGACAGGAATTGCGCGATATAGTATGATCATTAATATATCTCATAAGAATGCGCAGAAAAAGTGTAATTTTCAGTGATGTGCTTTGTATGGTCAGGAAAACCGTTACTTTTCTCCGTCTGCCGCTGTGGCCGGCCGTGGTGGCCGAGCTGTTCTAGGCGCTTCAGTCCGGAACCGCGCGACTGCTACGGTCACAGGTTCGAATCCTGCCTCGGGGATGGATGTGTGTTATGTCCTGAGGTTAATTAGGTTTAAGTAGTGCTAAGTTCTAGGGGACTGATGACCTCAGATATTAAGTCCCGTAGTGCCCAGAGCCATTTGAACCATTTGAATCCTGTGGCTGTAAAACTACGTTGTGGCGATCTGATCCAATTGCAATGTGTTTCCATACCGCATTTCTCTTCATACTGCGTTATTAGCGCTGCAATTTTCGTGATTCGATGGAATTTTCTTTGTAAATGATAGTTAACACCCGGGCCTTCAGCCACCCACATGCTGCTTGCTTGACTCCTATTGCTCCATGAGTTTGTTTAAGAGATGAAACTCGCGGTGCCGAGTATTTTGATGAATAACTTGCATCTCAGATTACTCTTTTTCTCGTAGCTTCCTTTGCAAACGATAGCCAAATATTCAGGCCTAGGTGGGTGCACCTAGTAAAATCCGGCCGTTATAATCGTAAATCCAAGCGGCTCGCCAGATACGTTTGGAGTCAGTTGTTACACCGTATGTAATAGCGCACGAGATTGCTCAGCTGTGGGCTCAGGTTCGATCCTTGCTCCAGTCGCATGTCTAATTTTTGCGTCTCTGTCTCGTTCGCCTTTACGAAACTAAACGAAAACACTTTTGGCAACAATCTTTTTGGGGGGCCGCTTGAATTTTCGTGCTCTGCGACCTGACTTGCTAACTTCAGTGGTAATTACGACACTGTACTATTTACTCGCAATACGTAAAGTTTCTGTTTCTGCTATCCGTCTTGATGCTGCAGTTTTAATTGCCATAAGTGTAGTATTTCAGCGGTAAATGTTAATTCTGGTGTACTGTTACGAGCGCTACGTCGCTACAC
The DNA here is from genome assembly GCF_023864345.2 of Schistocerca serialis cubense. NCBI lineage: Eukaryota > Metazoa > Arthropoda > Insecta > Orthoptera > Acrididae > Schistocerca > Schistocerca serialis. The sequence goes on from NC_064638.1 coordinate 496,744,802, forward strand.
TGTGTAGCTAACCGTTCGCTCGTGACTTCCCAGGACGCACGGCTCCTTCACAAAGCTGATCCCGGTAGTAATATATCAGCTGGTTAATACTTGATTGAAAACTGTATTTCGGGTTCTCAATCCATGAAGAGTATGGATACTACACCTTGTGCGCTGCCGCTGGTTCAAGAGACAGACTCTCGACACGTAGACGAGGTAACTGCTTATCCCGCGACTCGCCACCTTGGCTTTCCGCGTTGCGCTAAAGCGTCGTACACACACACACACACACACACACACACACACACAGATGAGTCTTCCACAGACGGCCAGGGATTCCTAGCGCCGTAGGCGAGACGTAGAGGGAGCGAGGCTGTGTGCGGCCACAGCCGTCGCTGTCGTGTTTGCGTGCCCACCACAGGCGCCTGCTGCTCTGTGGGCTGACACACAGACAGCTGTTTACGCGCTCCCCTACGAAGCTCGCTAATTCTCGAAACGGCAGCGCCATTCTCTGCGGATTACTCCGTCCTCAACCGTACAGGCCGAGAAAGCGATACTGCTGGCAAGGACAGCCAACACTCTGACACGTCGAACTTCCACGCGAAGCGTAATGAGATGGCCATGTACTTGGAGTAACACTGACCTGTTCATGTTTACCACGTAATGCTCAAAGCAACTGCGAGGAAAAGGTGCAGCGATTATTGAGGTCAAAACTCGCCTAACAACGGAGTAGTTACACCCATTTAAACTTTGTAGCCATTTTCAATACCTCGCCTGATCAGTGGCGAGGCGTGGCTTCATCGTCATAATTCACTGCTGACCACTAAAACTGCAACATTAAAAGAGAAAGCAAGACAGGATTTTTTTTATTTCGTGCGTACACATCCCATTGTAGGAAGACTACATCATTAAATCTGTAGATCATTTGGGGGTGTATAAGGAGCGAATATTAGTACTCAGAGCTAAGACCTGGGTATGGAATCGAACAGAACCACGCACTTTGACACTTCATAAAAGAATCGGATCGTGCTGAAAGTAACGGCTACCTGAAACAGAGATGATGGTGTTGTGTACGCAATGACATCCCCATATCGTCAAATCAGACTTCCGGCCTGTATGGCGATGGCGAATGCTGTCTGGCGACGTGCATTCTCCACCGACTCTGGAATGCGGATACATCCATCGTAACGCTGCACAGAGGAATGGCAATCTACTGAACAGAGGACGTGATGCGGCTGATGTTTCCACTGCAGTTGTTGGCTGCTGCCACGTCAATGGAAGCCATTGAAATGGTCACCTTGATACCATTTCGTAGGCCTCCGTAAGTTGTCACACTATCAGGGTGGATGCTTGTCTTACTGAAATCAGCTCCATTTCTTCACATAGGTGATGGGGCTGTATGATCGTGAACGGCAAAGCCAACAATATGGCTCTCGTCTGGGCGCCTGTCGGACGAAGTCATTGAGATCCTGCACGGATGTATGGCCCACATAAACCCATCGACTCCACAGTCATGGGGCGGACGACCGACACCGACCGGTACGAGTAACAACATCGCAGAACGATACACAGCAACATCGATAGGTTAGGATGCAGTCGCTGTCCAATTCCGGTACTTGATTGTGGACGTTTCACCTTCTTTACAAGAGACATAGCACGATCTTCTAACAAACAAACACCCAAGTCATCGAATAGCGATATGCATGGATACAGATGGCGGCATTATGGCGTACACAAAGTATAAAAGTATGACGTATTGACGGAGCTGTCAGTTTTACTCAGATGATCCTTGTGAAAAGTTTTCCGACGTGATTACGGCTGCACGACGGGCTTTGGCAGACTTTGAACACAAATTAGTTGTCGGATACAGACTCACGGGACATTCCATTTCGGAGATCCACAGTGTCAAGAGTGTGGCGAGAACAGTAAATTTCAGGCATTATCACTCACTACCGACAACCCATTTTCTGACGGCGTTCACTTCGACCGAGAGCAGAAATGTTTGCGTATACTTGTCGGTGCTAATAGACAAGCAACAGTGCCTGAAACAACGGCAGAAATCAATGTGGGACGTACGGCGAACGTATCCGTTAGATGGTATGGCGGAATTTGGTGTTGATGGGCTATAGCAGAAAACGACCGACGCGAGTGCCTTTGCTAACAGAACACGACCCCACGGGCAGCGCCTATCCTGGGATAGTGACAATGTCGGTTGGACGCTAGACGACTGGAAAACCGTGGCCCGGTCAGATGTGTCCCAATTTCATTTGGTAAGAACTGATGTTAGTGTTCGAGTGAGGCGCAAACCCCACGAACCACGAACCCAAGTTGTCAACATGGCACTGTGCGAGCCGGTGGTGGCCCAATAATGGTGTGGGCTTTGTTTACATGGAAGGGACAGGGACTGCTGGTCCCAGTGATGCGATCATTGACTTGAAATGGTTATTTTAGGCTACATGGAGACCATTTTGAGCCATTCATGGTCTTCATGTTCCCAAACAAACATCGAATTTTTATGGATGACAATGCGCCATGTCACCGGGCCACAATTGATAGTGATTTGTTTGAAGAACATTTTGGACAATTCGAGAGAATGATTGGGCTACCCAGATGCCCGTTTTCAATCCCACTGAACACTGATAGGACATAATCGAGAGGTCAGTTTGTGCATAACATCCTGCAGCGGTTACACCTTCACAATTAAGCACGCCTATAAAGGCAGCTTGGCTCAATATGTTTGCAGGGGACTTCTAACGACTTGTCGAGTCTGTGCCACGTCGAGACGCTGGACTACGCCAAGCAAACGGATGACCGACAGGAGTTACAAGATATCTCATAACTTTTGCCACCTCAGTGTATAGATGCCTTCTGAATGAGAAACACGCCACTTAACCTTTCGTTACAAAAAAAAAGAAAAAAACTTGATGATGTAACTCCTACATACCATCTGCGATTGCGGTCAAATGCTATTACTTCATCTGTCAAAATATGTATCACACTTCATGTCAATTTGACATTTGTTATATACCACCCTCATTCTGCTGCAATTTTGATCTCCAGCAGCGCGCGTATAGCGTAGCCTGATATCGAGCTTCGGAGGCTAGGCTTTGCCCGTCAGAAACTAGGATAAAGGGGAAGTGATATGCGGGGAACAGCTTCAAAAAACCATAGATTCATTTGTCGGTGTTCACGGGTCCAGGCGAGGTGTAAAGCTTTGAGTCACGCAATCATTAAGGGTACACGAGCTGGCCTTGCGCTCCGAAAGCCCATATGGATGATGATTCGTTGAACGGTTCGGACGCTGACATTTGTTGATGGCCCACCATTGAAATCTGCAGCAAGTTGCGGAAGGATTGTGCTTCTGTTACGTCGAACGATTCTCTTCAGTCGTCGCTGGTCCCGTTGTTGCAAGATCTTTTTCCGGCCGCAGCGATGTCGGAGATTTGATGTTTTACGTTATTCCTGATATTCACGGTACACGCGTGAAATGATCGAATGGAAAATCGTCACTTCTGCGCTGCATCGGAGATGCTGTGTGCCATCGCTCGTGCTCCGACTACAACATTGCCTTCAAACCCGCTTAAATCTTGACAACCTATAATTGTAGAAGCAGTAACCTATCTAAAACTGCGCCTGATATTTGTTGTCTTATATAGTATTTTTCTTTTTAGCATGTCTCTGTCTTTCAGTCGCATGCCTTTACCAGCTTCCTCTGAATGAGGAAAGAAAACGTCATGAGTTACTTTATCAGATGTTGAAAACAATTTTTTAAATATCTAGCATAGTTTTAAAGGTATTAAGATCTGAAGCTGTAAAGATAATTGATTGACACCACGCATGTCTGTCAATTCATTGAAAGAAGTGAAAACTTTCACACCGTGGACACTGTGAGCGAATGCTGTTAAACTGATACTACTGTATTTCCATGCCTGTGGTGTGTGTTTGGGAGAAGAATGGTGTGAGTGCCTTACGTTACAGGAATTTCTCAGGTGGAGCTCGGAACATAGCATGCGCAGAGGAAATGTCCCTGCACGTGTGGCGTACCGCCATATTTTGGACTTCAGGAAAGGTCGAACCATTGGCATGAGGGACGTGGGAGCATCATATCGACAGATCACGCGGTCAGTGGGCCCAACTGCAATGACAGCAGAACGGCTGACTACAACATGAAGTAAGGACAAGAGTGTGACAAGAAGAGTGGACAAAACTCCCTCCACAAGAGCTACGTAGGGTTCATCTACTGGCTCTGATGATAAGAGGTTGAAGAGCTGAAGCTGGAGCACAGGTTGAAGACACAGTGTCACCACGACATGTCAGGAGCAGGATAATCTATGCTGGATAGGTATTTTGAGATACCATGCATTGTTATTCGCTAACAATGGAACACAGGCAACACTGTGCGTAACCGGAAACAACAACAGCAATCTCACTTCCGTTCGTGGTATTCAGATAGTCTCCAATGTGTCTGCAGATGACATGGTGAAAGGTCGCAGGAAGCAGTAGATTTCGAGTCCGAAGCCTGTCCAGAAGTTGGCGTTTTAATGTAGGGAACTATGAAATGTGACATTATGACTGATACTGCAGTTATTGAATGCTCTCAAGTATGGAGTAAGAATGATAAATGTTGTTGTCTTACCCTTCATGAGAAGGACACCAAATTCAGTATCACAGACAGATAATGTAAGTTCACTGCAGTTCACACGACAGGGGTGTTCGGATAATTGACTGACCTGCCCAGCTCCATGGTCTGTCGGTTATTGAGTATGGCTGTAGTGCGACGGGAAGACATACAACTTCATACCAATTTCCAGCCAGCAGTCTCGATGAGGTGACACAGCATGAGTTTCAGGCATGGCAGGACGCTCCTTACGATGAAATGCGGAGGATATTTTCAACCATAGGACAACAAATACAAGAGTGTATTTGTGCAAGTTGCGGTCATACCTCTTACTTGTATTGATGATGGGCCTCATTTCGAAATAGAATGAAAGTTTAAGTATTTGTTGGTTGTTAGGTGATGAAAATTAGCACGCAGTTTGATAGCTGTAGGAGTTCTGGTCCACTCTTCACTGTCGGTAAAGATGAAACTATATATTCGCGTATTAGTTTACAGTTGATGAAAATCCATCACACTCCCTTCAATCTGCCTTACTGCCTGATTCACCTCTTAACTGGAAGGAAATAACAGGTTCAGTATCACCGTATGTGGAGTTGTGAGGTCTACACACGAACGTTCGACAGGTTTTCCGGAGTCTTGTACAGTATTCACTTTCCATATCGCCTCTAAAAAAGTTTACAGAAGATTTTTTTGCTAAATATAGGCTTCACCATTTCATTAGACACGACCAGAATCGAGCAACAGGTCTCCCTGCCGCCGTTGGATAAGCAGCTGCCAGCAGAAAGTCGTATACTCCTAGCTCACTTATTTGTTACATAGTTTAATTCTTAATTTATTTGCGTGTTTTTGGTACTTGTATTGTTTAATTCATAAATTTCGGGCGTATTATAGTATTTGAGAGATGTAGCATCGCGTTTTAGTACTTGAATAGTGTAAATTGGCATAGTTGTTTGTCTTCTGTTTTTGTTTTGAACGACCAGTGTCGGTTGGTCACAGCCAGTGTGCTCCCTGCCGCCGTTGGATAAGCAGCTGCCAGCAGAAAGTCGTATACTCCTAGTTCACTTATTTGTTACATAGTTTAATTCTTAATTTCTTTGCGTGTTTTTGGTACTTGCATTGTTTAATTCATTGTTACATAGTTTAAATCTTAATTTCTTTGCGTGTTTTTGGTACTTGCATTGTTTAATTCATAAATTTCGGGCGTATTATAGTATTTGAGAGTTGTAGCATCGCGTTTTAGTACCTGAATAGTGTAAAATCGAGTAGTCTCCTTCCGCCGCCGAGCAGTGTGTCAGCAGTGCGCAAGTAGCAGCATTACTGCATTTACTAGGCAATCTTGTATTTGAATAACCGTTTAAATTTTGTGTCGATTTGTTTGTGCTCTCTGTAGATTAGTTCTGACGTTCTTTGCACAACAGTTTTTAGCACGGATAGGGACTGCAACTGTTGTGTTCGGATGCAGGCTGAGTTGGCATCCCTTCGCTCCCAGCTTCAGGCAGTGTTGGCTTTGGTCACACAGCTTGAGGCTGTTGCCAATGTGCATCACTGTGGGGGTCCGGATGGGGGTTTGTCGGGGACGGTCAGCTCGTCCCACGCATCCCCAGATCGGACTACGACTGTAGTTGCCCGGGATACTGCCCACTTTGAGGCCGATCCCTCACCTGTGGTAGAGTGAGAGGTCGTCTCAAGGTGTGGCAGGGGGCGAAAGACATTCCGGAGGGCTGAACGGAAGGCCTCTCCAGTTTGTCTGACGAACCGGTTTCAGGCTCTGTCTCAGGCTGACACTGATCTTCAGCCGGACATGGCTGCTTGTCCTGTTCCAGAGGTTGCCCCTCAGACTGCAAGATCCGGGCGGTCGCAGAGGGTGGGCTTACTGGTAGTTGGGAGCTCCAACGTAAGGCGCGTAATGGGGCCCCTTAGGGATATGGCAGCAAGAGAGGGGAAGAAAACCAATGTGCACTCCGTGTGCGTACCAGGGGGAGTCATTCCAGATGTGGAAAGGGTCCTTCCGTATGCCATGAAGGGTACAGGGTGCACCATTCTGCAGGTGGTCGCTCATGTCGGCACCAATGATGTGTGTCGCTATGGATCGGAGGAAATCCTCTCTGGCTTCCGGCGGCTATCTGATTTGGTGAAGACTGCCAGTCTCGCTAGCGGGATGAAAGCAGAGCTCACCATCTGCAGCATCGTCGACAGGACTGACTGCGGATCTTTGGTACAGAGTCGAGTGGAGGGTCTGAATCAGAGGCTGAGACGGTTCTGCGACCGTGTGGGCTGCAGATTCGTCGACTGGCGCCATAGGGTGGTGGGGTTTCGGGTTCCGCTGGATAGGTCAGGAGTCCACTACACGCAACAAGCGGCTACACGGGTAGCAGGGGTTGTGTGGCGTGGACTGGGCGGTTTCTTAGGTTAGATGGCCTCAGGCAAGTACAGAAAGGGCAACAGTCTCAAAGGGTGCGGGGCAAAGTCAGGACAAGCGGGGACCAAGCAGCAATCGGTATTGTAATTGTAAACTGTCGAAGCTGCATTGGTAAAGTACCGGAACTTCAAGCGCTGATAGAAAGCACCGAAGCTGAAATCGTTACAGGTACAGAAAGCTGGCTGAAGCCAGAGATAAATTCTGCCGAAATTTTTACAAAGGCACAGACGGTGTTTAGAAACGATAGATTGCATGCAACCAGTGGTGGCGTGTTCGTCGCTGTTAGTAGTAGTTTATCCTGTAGTGAAGTAGAAGTGGATAGTTCCTGTGAATTATTATGGGTGGAGGTTACACTCAACAACCGAGCTAGGTTAATAATTGGCTCAGTGGCAGAACAACTGAGAGAAAATTTGGAATACATTTCACATAAATTTTCTCAGCATGTTATAGTCTTAGGTGGAGATTTCAATTTACCAGATATAGACTGGGACACTCAGATGTTTAGGACGGGTGGTAGGGACAGAGCATCGAGTGACATTATACTGAGTGCACTATCCGAAAATTGCCTCGAGCAATTAAACAGAGAACCGACTCGTGGAGATAACATCTTGGACCTACTGATAACAAACAGACCCGAACTTTTCGACTCTGTATGTGCAGAACAGGGAATCAGTGATCATAAGGCCGTTGCAGCATCCATGAATATGGAAGTTAATAGGAATATAAAAAAAGGGAGGAATGTTTATCTGTTTAGCAAGAGTAATAGAAGGCAGATTTCAGACTACCTAACAGATCAAAACGAAAAGTTCTGTTCCGACACTGACAATGTTGAGTGTTTATGGAAAAAGTTCAAGGCAATCGTAAAATGCGTTTTAGACAGGTACGTGCCGAGTAAAACTGTGAGGGACGGGAAAAACCTACCGTGGTACAACAACAAAGTCAGGAAACTACTGCGAAAGCAAAGAGAGCTTCACTCCAAGTTTAAACGCATCCAAAACCTCTCAGACAAACAGAAGCTAAACGATGTCAAAGTTAGCGTAAGGAGGGCTATGCGTGAAGCGCTCAGTGAATTCGAAAGTAAAATTCTATGTACCGACTTGACAGAAAATCCTAGGAAGTTCTAATCTTACGTTAAATCAGTAAGTGGCTCGAAACAGCGTATCCAGACACTCCGGGATGATGATGGCATTGAAACAGAGGATGACACGCGTAAAGCTGAAATACTAAACACCTTTTTCCAACGCTGTTTCACAGAGGAAGACCGCACTGCAGTTCCTTCTCAAAATCCTCGCACAAACGAAAAAATGGCTGACATCGAAATAAGTGTCCAAGGAATAGAAAAGCAACTGGAATCACACAACAGAGGAAAGTCCACTGGACCTGATGGGATACCAATTCGATTCTACACTGAGTACGCGAAAGAACTTGCCCTCTTTCTATCAGGCATGTGCCGCAAGTCTCTAGAGGAATGGAAGGTTCCAAATGATTGGAAAAGAGCACAGGTAGTCCCAGTCTTCAAGAAGGGTCGTCGAGCAGATGTGCAAAACCTATATCTCTGACGTCGATCTGTTGTAGAATTTTAGAACATGTTTTTTGTTCGAGTATCATGTCGTTTTTGGAAACCCAGAATCTACTCTGTCGGAATCAATATGGATTCCGGAAACAGCGATCGTGTGAGACCCAACTCGGTTTATTTGTTCATGAGACCCAGAAAATATTAGATATAGGCTCCCAGGTAGATGCTATTTTTCTTGACTTCCGGAAGGCGTTCGATACAGTTCCGCACTGTCGCCTGATAAACAAAGTAAGAGCCTACGGAATATCAGACCAGCTGTGTGACTGGATTGAAGAGTTTTTATCAAACAGAACACAGCATGTTGTTCTCAATGGAAAGACGTCTACAGACATTAAAGTAACTTCTGGCGTGCCAGAGGGGAGTGTTATCGGACCATTGCTTTTCAGAATATATGTAAATGACCTAGTAGATAGTGTCGGAAGTTCCATGCGGCTTTTCGCGGATGATGCTATATCACACAGAGATGTTTTAGCATTAGAAAATTGTAGCGAAATGCAGCAAGATCTGCAGCAAATAGGCACTTGGTGCAGAGAGTGGCAACTGACACTTAACATAGACAAATGTAATGTGTTGCGAATACATAGAAAGAAGGATCCTTTATTGTATGATTATATGATAGCGGAACAAACACTGGTAGCAGTTACTTCTGCAAAATATCTGGGAGTATGCGTGCGGAACGATTTGAAGTGGAATGATCATATAAAATTAATTGTTGGTAAGGCGGGTACCAGGTTGACATTGATTGGGAGAGTCCTTAGAAAATGTAGTCCATCAACAAACGAGGTGGCTTACAAAACACTCGTTCGACCTATACTTGAGTATTGCTCATCAGTGTGGGATCCGTACCAGATCGGGTTGACGGGGGAGATAGAGAAATTCAAAAGAAGAGCGTCGCGTTTCGTCACAGGGTTATTTGGTAACTGTGATAGCGTTAGAGAGATGTTTAGCAAACTCAAATGGCAGACTCTGCAAGAGAGGCGCTCTGCATCGCGGTGTAGCTTGCTCGCCAGGTTTCGAGAGGGTGCGTTTCTGGATGAGGTATCGAATATATTGTTTCCCCCTACTTATACCTCTCGAGGAGATCACGAATGTAAAATGAGAGAGATTGGAGCGCGCACGGAGGCTTTCAGACAGTCGTTCTTCCCGCGAACCATTCGCGACTGGAACAGGAAAGGGAAAGGGAGGTAATGACAGTGGCACGTAAAGTGCCCTCCGCCACACACCGTTGGGTGGCTTGCGGAGTATAAATGTAGATGTAGATGTAATGAGATCACGGACGACATTCGCCTCACAGGAGAAAAAAACTGTATTTGCATGGGTGCGTCAACATGATGGCGTCGCTAATGTCAGTAATTATGAGGCTCTTCTGTGACGTCATGTCGCTGCAAGTGCGGACGGATGCCGCACGGCTGGTGGCCAGCAGTGCTGTCATTATTTCGGCGGACGTGAAAATCCCATGTCGTGTTGTGCCTTGCTCGCGTGAAAATTAATACCCTTTTCACGAACTGATCCATCATTTCGCTAATGAAAGAGCGCATTGGAACTGGCGCGGATTGGAACGAATGACGCAGCTCCGATAATACTCTGCTGCTGCCGCATTGTCTCCACATAACAAACAGGCGCTCTTCTTGTGTTAATGATGTCTCAGGTAAGTCCACATGCTACAGAAACAGGGACGGTTTCACTCCGGAGTGCCCTTCGACTTCAGATACGAGGATCGTTCGACAAGTAACGCAACACATTTTTTTCCTAACAGCCGGTTGGTTTTATTCAGGATTCCAATACACCACATTAGTCCGCACCCATGATGCGTCAATAACGTCCCCATCACACACGCACTGCTTTCCGTCTTCATTGGGTGAAACAGATGGAAGTTGGAAGATGCGAGATGTTCCTTAGGATGGATGAGGATGAACAATCCAATGATGTTTTGTGAGCGTACAGACTTGTGTGAGACTTGCGTTGTCATCTAGAAGGAGAAGTTCATTAGCATTTTTTCCCTTGTTGACCAACACGCTGATATCGTTACTTTAAATTTCTGTGGGTAGCACAGTACACTTCAGGACAAAATACAGAATAACCCCTTCAGAATCTCACGACCTTACCGACTGAGGGTGCGTTTTTGAACTTATTCTTCGGAGAGGAGATGGTGGGTTCAAATGGCTCTGAGCACAATGGGACTCAACTGCTGTGGTCATAAGCCCCCTAGAACTTAGAACTACTTAAACCTAACTAACCTAAGGACATCACACACATCCATGCCCGAGGCAGGATTCGAACCTGCGACCGTAGCGGTCGTGCGGTTCCAGACTGTAGCGCCTGTAACCGCTCGGCCACTCCGGCCAGCGGAGAAGGTGGGGTATCACTCCATGGATTGCCCCGTTTTGTTTCCACTTTTACTGTGACGATGTTCGACAAAACATTGTCACAATCAGAATCGTAACGCACAAGCATTTCCGCACAGATGCCCCTTCGTTACACTTTACGGTCTTCTGCTAGCCGGTGAGGAAGCCACTGGGCACACAAATTTGACTAACCCGAATGGCAGTCAATTGTGTCAACAGTACCAACAGAGACGTCCAGTTGAGTAGTGAGGATTTTGATTGTGATCCGTTAATCAGTTTGAATGATAGTGACCGCACGTTCCAACGTTGCCGGAGTCACAGCAGTGTGTGGCCGGCGGGCATGCAGGAGATCGGGCACGTTTGCCCGACCTTGTTGCGATGATGACAGATACATCGCCCGACGACTCACGTTGCTTTTGTTCACTGTTGGGTCTCTGTAGACACGTTGCAAGCATCTATGAATATCTGTGATGCTTTGGTTTTCCGCCAAAACAAACTCAGTGACAGCTGTCTGCTTCGAAACGCACGTACACCACTGGCCATTAAAATTGCTACACCAAGAAGAAATGCAGATGATAAAAAGGTATTCATTGGACAAATGTATTATACTAGAACTGACATGTGATTACATTTTCACGCAATTTGGGTACATAGATCCTGAGAAATCAGTACCCAGAACAACCACCTCTCGCTGTAATAACAGCCTTGATAAGCCTGGGCATTGAGTCAAACAGAGCTTGGATGGCGTGTGCAGGTACAGCTGCCCATGCAGCTTCAACACGATACCACAGTTCAACAAGAGTAGTGACTGGCGTATTATGCGAGCTAGTTGCTCGGTCACCATTGACCAGACGTTTTCAATTGGTGAGACATCTGGAGAATGTGCTGGCCAGGGCAGCAGTCGAACATTTTCTGTATCCAGAAAGGCCCGTACAGAACCTGCAACATGCGATCGTGCATTATCCTGCTGAAATGCAGGGTTTCGCAGGGATCGAATGAAGGGTAGAGCCACAGGTCGTAACACATCTGAAATGTAACGTCCACTGTTCAAAGTGGCGTCAATGCGAACAAGAGGTGACCGAGACGTGTAATCAATGGCACTCCCTATCATTGCGCCGGGTGATACGCCAGTATGGCGATGACGAATACACAGTTCCAATGTGCGTTCACTGCGATGTCGCCAAACACGGATGCGACCATCATGATGCTGTAAACAGAACCTGGATTCATCCGACAATATGACGTTTTGCCATTCGTGCACCCAGGTTTGTCGTAACCGCAGCCATGGTCTCCGAGCTGATAGTCCATGCTGCTGCAAACATCGTCGAACTGTTCGTGCATATGGTCGTCGTCTTGCGAACGTCCCCATCTGTTGACTCAGGGATCGAGACATGGCTACACGATCAATCACAGCCATGCGGATAAGATGCCTGTCATCTCGACTGCTAGTGATACGAGGCCGTTGGAGTCCAGCACGGCGTTCCGTATTACCCTCCTGAACCCACAGATTCCATATTCTGCTAACAGTTATTGGATCTCGACCAACGACAGCAGCAATGTCGCGATACGATAGACCGCAATCGCGATAGGCTACAATCCGATCTTTATCAAAGTCGGAAACGTGATGGTACGCAATTCTCCTCCTTACACGAGGCATCACAACAACGTTTCCCCAGGCAACGCCGGTCTACTGCTGTTTGTGTATGAGAAATCAGTTGGAAACTTTCCTCATGTCAGCACGTTGTAGGTGTCGCCACCGGCGCCAGCCTTGTGTGAATACTCTGAAAAGCTCATCATTTGCATATCACAGCATCTTCTTCCTGTCGGTTAAATTTCGCGTCTGTAGCACGTCATCTTTGTGGTGTAGCAATTTTAATGGCCAGTAGCGTACGTTACAGAAGCCATGTTGAAGGCTACATATACCGCCGCCACCTGTTGGAATTTTTATGAGACTACAAGATTGACGAGGGAATATTCCACGATATCTCGCGATAAATTCCGCATTTTTTATCCCGAAATTGCCTGAGAAAAACTGCGTTGCATTACGTACTGAGCACCCCTCGCACTTACCCAGTACTTAAAGACCAATGCAGTGATAGTTGTATGTTAATATTTTCTATCATTAAAGGAATGGTGCAATAGAACCTATTATGAGCCAGTTTTTACTGTACAGCACATATGCATTATCTGTAAATGGAAGGATGCATACAGCTCATTCTACTTTCATATTCGCTATCCGAATTACAATGTATGGTGGGGTGTTCATATTATAGTAAGCTCGTTCTCACCCACTTTTCTATTCCATGGTCAAACTAGAAGAATGACCTTTGATTCCCATCCGTATAAGACCAAATTTTGGTAATTGTAATGTCGTGGTCATTGCGTTAGATATGTTAGTCGGAAGAAGTAATGTGTTTTTTGATTCGTTGTGAAACGCGGACTCTAGGAATTTTATGCATTAGGCACTCCAAGACGCAAATGGATTTCTCGCTGATTCACCGACTGCAGACTGTTCAGAATTACTACGACGGTCTCGGGAGGAAGTACGCAGCCGTTCTTGGAAATTTCTCTATTTTGTGTTACTAGTATTTAGGAAATGTCCCAGACTGTGGAACAGTACTCACGAACTGGTTGAATGACAGTTTCACAAGCGTTCTTTTCCGGTCGGAAATACACTTCTTAAGAAAATGTTTAACATGTTCAAATGTGTGTGAAATCTTATGGGACTTAACTGCTAAGGCCGTCAGTCCCTAAGCTTACACACTACATAACCTAAATTATCCTAAGGACAAACACACACACCCATGCCCGAGGGAGGACTCCAACCTCCGCCAGGAACTTCTTAAGAGTAGAAGACATGTGGCACAGGGCATCCTCTCATCGTCATACAACAAAATCCTGACACCCCACCGCACACCCTCCCGCCAGAGATTAGAATTCTCCCTCGGACATGGGTGCGTGTGTTGTTCTTAGCGTAAGCTAGTTTAAGTAGTGTGTAAGTCTAGGGGCCGATGACCTCAGCAGTTTGGTCCCTTAGGAGTTCACACACACATACCCCAACGTACATACGTCCATCACAGTCACCTCCACTCGAGAGATACACTTAAGAAACAACTCTCATACACCGCGAGGGAAGGGGTTTTTATGATCAGAAGAATAAAATCCTTTCTGATTAGGTGGCTTAACCCACCCTTTGCCAAATGACTCATTCTTACATTCGTCAGCACTTTCATTGTAAGATGAATACAAGTTATCTCCTCCTCAGGGCTGTCTTGTCACATATCGCTTTCTAATTCTTGTCACATATCGCTTTCTATTTCTTTTCACAGGTCTCTAACTGCTTTTTTTTCAATTCGTTCTTTAACATGGTGTGCTCGGCTTTGCTAAACTGACCTCTTTGCTTTCGAAGTAACTGTCATATACTTTTATTGAAACGTGCTGGGTACAACATTTATCTATCATGATGTCACAATATCTCACAATCTTCGCAAGTTTCAGAACATATTTTCCTTCCAAGAGTTGAACGTTTGGTACCAATTACTCAAATACTACTTCAACAGTATCTTGCTGTACATGTTAAGCGGATATATCTATAAGCATTTCTTAACTTTTAAGTCAACGTAAGTGATCAGTGGTACTGTAACAGCCATGTAGATGACAGTTAGTATCCTTATTTGGTCTGAAACGAAATGTTGGGTCTCTTTGTTGCCAGCAGATGCAGTATGTTACCATAAAGGTGAACACTTGTATCAGCTGCTACATATAACTTTTGAGAAATGCATTTACTACATAGTCACACTCCAACCTGTTGCTATGGCATTTCCAGTTACACCTATCTTCCACAAGTAATGTAACTGTGTGAAGTGCACGCGATTCCTACATGGGAAGAAAAATCTGTTGGTATTCCTATGTAGTTTGATTTTGTGGAGTTGCCCACCAAATTCGCTTAGAGTTATCATATGTTATTTATTTTTCTCAGTGCAAGCCAATTTGATTGAGCTGTATTTAGTTTTTAAATTCCATTTTGAATTTCATCTTGTACAGATACTATCAATTTCAGGACAATATTGTTCATCTCAGACATCGTGATGCAGTCTCCGTATTTAGTTAGTTGTGACGATACACACTCTATGTGATAAAATATTTTGCAGTCCCACAAGATGTCGTACGCCAAATGGAGTATTAAGGCAGGCACAGTAATGAGCAAACGTTATGGGTGTAAGTAACAGAAGCTCAAAATTGCCCCATCCGCACCAGTTCTGCGACCGGGTAGCTACTGCGCGCACACTCGCGGACCGCGGGTGGCCTAGCCCAATGCGTCGTCCGTATCCTCAGCCGGGATCTATGACCACAGAAATTGAGGGCAAGGTGACGACACCACAACAACAACAATCTAGTTTCTTATCGCGGGAACCAAGGACGCCACGAATGCAGGCTCTACCGTGGCTGTCTTGTGGCGTTCCAATCGACGACAGGAGGCGTATTCAGAGCGGAACTATGTCTTTTTGCACATGTCTCATAATATTCTGTGCGGTATACCTCCGCCTCAGCAGTTCTGTAAGTCCGGCATACGGTCTCCACGAAACCAGCTATCGCCGGGAGCCGCTCCGGGCAGTTGCACCGACAGGTCCACGCTTCGTTATTCGGAAAAATCTCGCGACCAGCGCCGACTTCCGCCGGTCGGACGAATCTCTTCTTGGTGGACACCAACTCAAAGACCTAGCCGTTGAAGTGCGCTCCACTGTTAGGGTTTCATCACGCACCTTCAGCGCAATTACCAGCTTGGTAGTATCGTCTCTAGTAACTCCATAGGTGGTTATCAGCTAGTGCAATGTCTTCCTATAGCCCATCTCACCGACACAGTTGCCTGATAGTGATATTTCTTCTTGAGACTGCATCCTCAATACCGAAGTCCGGTTCATAACAGAAATCACCAATGTTTTATTTGACGATCAACGTACAATGACGTCAAGAACAATTTACTTATAGCAGCAGTTGGACGGCCACTTCCTCCTGACGTACACTCTAAAACAAAGAGACGATACATCACAAAGAAATTATCCGAATTCGACGGAAACCGCTGGATCTGAAGTACATGTTGAGACAAGCAAACGATTGCAATTTCAGAATATTAGATATGTATTCAAGACAAAGAGCTTAAAGAATTTGGGAAGTCAGTAATGCGTTGGTCCACATCCGGTCTTTATGCAAGCAGTTGTTCGGCTTGGCATTGACTGATAGGGCTGTTGGATGTCCTCCTAGGTAATATCGTCCCAACGCCTGTCCAATTGGCGCTTTAGACCGTGAAAGTCTCGACCAGATTGGACAGCCCTGTCTATAATGCTCCAAATCTTTTCAGTTGCGGAGAGGTACGACGACCCTGCTGGCCGAGGTAGGATTTGGCAAGCATGGAGACAAGCATTAAGAACCATCACCGTGTGCGGGTGGGTGTTATCTTGTGGAAATGTAAGCGCAGGATGGCATGCCATGGAGCACAACAAAACAGGGAGTAGAGAATTCTCCACATACCGTTGTGCTGCAAGGACGATAACCAACGAGGTCCTGTTATGAACAGAAATAGGATCGCAGAGCATGACTCCTGGGTGTCAGACGTTATGGCGGGCGACAGCCGATTTAGTGTGCCAGCTCTCTCCGGGACATCTCGAGGCACGTCTTCGCATGCCGTCGGAGCTCAGTTGGAAGCGGGACTCATCACTGAAGGCAATTCTGCTCCAGCTAGCGAGATTCCAGCGCCGGGAGCAGGAGTGGAGTTTTAGTAGATAACACAAGACCGTAGTCCAACACAAAATCAGTATTTTTAAAGTGACGGTGATGAACTAGAATGAATGGAATGAGGGTATATAAGCCCAACCTAGAGTAGAAATTACGCTTTCTAAGGTATAGGAATACAGTCGTCAACATATAGTGATAACAGAAGAATGTGGGCTCCCAGAAATAGAGTACAATTATGAACAAGTTCGGAGAAATATGGGAAGAGTGAAAAACAGCTGACAGGAAACGTTGTCAAGAGGTATAGTCTGGCCGACCGTTGTGGCCGAGCGGTTCTAGGCGCTACAGTCTGGAACCGTGCGACCGCTACGGCCGCAGGTTCGAATCCTGCCTCGGACTTGGATGTGTGTGATGTCCTTCGGTTAGTTAGGTTTAAGTAGTTCTAAGTTCTAGGGGACTGATGACCTCAGATGTTAAGTCTCATAGAGCCATTTGAACCATTTGAAGGAATAGTCTAATATTTTTCTCGTAGGTATATGCAGAAATATTACACAGGATAGTCGAAAGAAAGGAGGTTTAAGAAATAAATTGACGAAGACTATGCTATGTCTTAGCAACTATATTCACGAATATTGGTTACTTACAGAGATTAGGTGGAAAGGTTCCGGATGTCTCACAGCAATGCACGAAAATGAAACGTGCGAATACAATTTACGCGTAACTATTGACTCTGTATTTTGTGAACGTTGATGGAAGGAATAGAGACCATTTACTCTCATACATCTTTCATCCCCCCCGTTTGTTGTTTCTTTGTTCTTCTAAAACAGGTACGTTCTTCCATGCATTAGCTGACTTTATGCCGTGCCTTAAATTATTGGTGAGCGTGTGACATCCTTCAGCAGTTCATCACCAGCGCTTGTACACATATAGAGGGTGAAAATTATTGAACTGTATGAAAGAACAACGTAAATTAGTTACAAAACTACGGCGGGCACACACTTCATTCAACAATTAAACGTCACTATAGGTATTCGGATTTGGATTATGATATGTTCGATATTCCTGCCATCATTGGCGATGATGTGGCGCAGGCGAATAGCGAAATTCTGCATGACCCGCTGAAGTGTAGGAACATCGATGCAGTCAATGACGTCCTGATTGGCTGTTTTCAACTCAGCAATCCTTTTGGGGTTATTACTGTACACATTGTCTTTAATATAGCCCCACAAAAAGGAGCTGCACATGTTCGGACCTGGAGGATATGGCTGCCAATGGAGACCCATGCCAGTAGCCTCTTGGTACCCCAGAATTTGGTCCCCAAAGTGCTCCTCCAGGACATCAGACGCTCTCCTGCTTCGATGGGGTCGAAATCCATCTTGCAGGAACCACATATTGTCGAAATCAGGGTCGCTTTGAATAATGGATATGAAATCATTTTTCAAGATCTTCTCGTTCCATTTGGTAGACACTGTGCCATCAAGGAATATCGCACCGATTATTCTGTGACTGGACATTGCACACCACAAAGTCACCTGCTGAGGGAGAAGAGACTTGTCGATCGTGTAATGCGAACTTTTAGTCCCTCAAATGCGCCAGTTTGGCTTGTTGACGAACACTTCCAATTAAAAGTGGGCTTCGTCGCTAAACCAAACCATATTCACATCAAAGTCCTGTTCGTCAACTCAGTGGACAATAGTGTTGGCGAAACGCAACTGCTGTTTCATGGCCCTGGAGCTTAATGGCTGATGGGTCTGAATTTTGCATGGGAAGAAATGCAGGTCTTCAACAACAGTTTGTCAAAGTGTCTCCCAGTTGATTCCTGTCTGTTGTGCAGCTCGTTTGATCAGTATCCTAGGGCTGGTTAGAAGCATAGCGCGTGTATTCTCGATGTTTTCAGGCGTTTTCACCCGTTTTTGGACGATCGACATTGTCAGCACTGTTCTCACCAACATTACCCGTTCTCTCAATCTTGCGAACCAAATTCTTGATTGTTAGCTCATTTGAACCGGTTGTCTTCATCTTAAACTCGGTCGCAAACTTCCTTCGAGCCGCAACTGGGCTGTTATTGTTCGTATAGTGGACCTCGGCGTCCACAAGCGCTATACACCCAGTATAAACGTAAATCGTAAAATCCGCAAGTTCACAAATATACATTTACACAGTAGTCGTAAATACGTATCTTTGTTTGTACTGGTTCGATTTGATGCATGGCAACTAAATACCGTGACATTTTCACGTGCAAATGGCCAACAACAAGAAGGGCCTTGCACATGCGCATACTAATTCCCATCATGCCACGCGGCCAACCGCACTAGTTTGAACGTCCTAATGCAAACCGTTCAGAAGCTACGGCGATTTTATTTCATATATTGCAATAGCGGCCACCCAATATAAAGGTAAATCGTAAAATCCGCAAGTTCGCAAATGTACATTTACACAGTAGTCGTAAATACGTATCTTTGTTTGTACTGGTTCGATTTGATGCATGGCAACTGAATATTTGAAACAGGCACACCTCAGATATTACCCGTTTTATCTTACAAATAAACATATACACGGCTTCTGTGCTAGCTGAACCAACCCAGGTGGCACATTGCCACGAAACAGTGTTAAACAGTGTCTGTAGCAGATGGTAACAACTGACATGCACATATTTCATATGAGACCTCAACGCCATCTTTCCTATTTTAGTCTTTCTGCTGAAATACTACAGTAATGTAATCATTATTTACAACTGAAGCTACCCTTTAACTAGTTTTAATGTAGGATGAAGAACAAATTGAGATATGAATAAGTATATAATAATTTTAAAGTATCCCTAGCAGCATGTGAAGTCTTTTGGCACGGTAAATCATTATTTATGAGTATTTGATTGTACTGGACTTTCACAAAGTGGATAACATGGATGACATTAAAAAAACAATAAATACGTTTGAAATAATAATTTAGGGTTGTCGTATTACAATTTCCTTTAATTCAGTGTGTGCGACGGTTGTTTCTTATGCTAAAATTTTCCTTTGTCGGGCGCTGATGAAAAATTATTGTATTCCTCCTCTTTTAATAAAATACAGCGCTTTACGTGTATCCCATTGTCTTACCGAAGAAGTTTTATAACATGCATCGTCAGTTAATAACACAATCTGTGTGATGCGTGACTTAATGAGATGCAATTCGGTCTCCAAACAACTGCCCATCAGACTCTCTGGCGCAGATTAGTAGAAACAATTTCTTGCAAGGACTCTTCTGTGACCGTGAAAAATGCACACATCTGCCTTTCAATGTACAGCAAAGTAAATCTGACGTGTGGATATGTGAATTCCCTTTCGTATTTCTACAGACGTTAGTCTACGAATACTGTCATGCCAACATGAATTCAATCTTTTTCGTATCCCTCTTAGTTATTGTTCGTAATGTGTCTTATTATTATCCTTTCTTCTGTTCCTGTAACCTTGCACTGTCAACTATGCTCATATCGGTTCGAGATGTTCATAATGCCATTTTTTTCCCTCTAAGAGTTTCTAATCATGTCTTTATCTGCTCTTAACAAGGAGTTTCACTAATTTCTACAGCCAGTACAATATCATTGGTTCTTTTGCACTACTTTCACATGTTTTAATTTCCTCATTAAATCATCCTTACATTACATATATTGTGAATTTCGTGTAGTTAAATAACTGAATAGTTCCTTTTAGTCACAGAAATGGCGCTTTCTAGGAATCTTATTTCGTTCTTTTGGTCAGTATATTTCGTAGATATAATGTGCACTGAGTCTTACAGAAATAGTACGAACATGAATGTTAGTTATACCAACTTCTCAGAATTTTTGCCATAACCATCATAGAACGTGTGCGATTCTGCTTTATTCTGAATGTCGACTCTGGCTTCTATGTGTTGATGAAAGGTACGAGCTACAGCCCGTTAGAATACCAACAGTTGCCTTTGATAATTATATCTCACTACCAAATAATTGACCAGTTTGGTTCTTTCTTCATCCCTTTCTACGTGAGCTTGAAATCTTTATAACATTTCTTAATTTCACGAACAATTGTTCACCTAAGAGCGAAGGTTTATTAAACATTCGTTACTTTCCCAAGCCTCCGTCGTTCTGTCACGTAGCCATTGCGAGAGAATTGCCGGGTGCAGGCTTGCACTGCAGTTTCAAGGCGAGGGCGTAGCTCAAATCAGGAGAGAGGGTCCACTCACGTAACAAGTGCAATCTCGAATCGCAGCACGTGCCATTCGGCAAAGTGGTTACGCTTTACGTAAGCCGGGTGCCTTGCGTGCTGAATGTTACCTAAAGGCCGGGATCCCGCCAGTCCCGAGGGAGCCTCCGAAAAACCGTAAGTCTGAGGAATGGCAAACTGCTTTCCTCTGCTTGCCTTACTCTGAAGACGCGCACAGCACAGAAATAATTAGCTTTAGCTAGAAAACAAATTTATCTAACGCAGGAATCCCGAAGTGGACGTGTGCACTCGTAGGAAATATTTATGTCACTAGACAAAAAGTTACACGGTACCGTGCAGTCCAACTAGTCGGAAAGCATGACTTCTTACAATACAGTCCGTCGTAAACATAGATAGCAACCAAGTGCGCAACGCTACCCGACCCTACATAGCGAATTACCGGCTGCCGCTGCATGCGGCGAGTAACTATCACGAAGCCATGTTAACCACCTATTGGCTGCAAAGACTTCTGAGAGCGTGGAAAAAGCATATCCTGCTACTTGACAGAGGGATTGCTCCTCAGATTCACAGGGGCCTTGCTGGTGATACCTGGCATCTACCTAGAAGACATTACGGAACTATGAAGTGCAGCTTCCCAC
This sequence comes from Schistocerca serialis cubense, assembly GCF_023864345.2. NCBI lineage: Eukaryota > Metazoa > Arthropoda > Insecta > Orthoptera > Acrididae > Schistocerca > Schistocerca serialis. The sequence goes on from NC_064638.1 coordinate 496,766,291, forward strand.
TGGTAACGTAAAGGGGATTTAAAGAGTCCAACAAAACTCACAATGAATAGTAACAAACAATGCCTAACTGCAGCGCCAGAGGGTGAGTGTACGAAAAAATGGTTCAAATGGCTCTGAGCACTATGGCACTTAACTTCTGAGGTCATCAGTCCCCTAGAACTTAGAACTACTTAAACCTAACTAACCTAAGGACATCACACCCATCCATGCCCGAGGCAGGATTCAAACCTGCGACCGTAGCGGTCACGCCGTTCCAGACTGAAGTGCCTAGAACCGCACGGCCACTACGGCCGACGAGTGCACGACACACCGAATTCGACAACAACAACGAAACTGGCCGGGGAGTCCAAATCTTTTTCAAACATTTGCAAAAACTTATTGTAAGAATAATACGTGGTGCTCGACCCACGATCATTCTGCAGGTATCTGTTTAAGAGCTTAGGCAGTTTGACTATTGCTTCACAGTGTATTTACTCCTTCATGAAGTTTGTTGTAAATAATTCATTGAAGTTCAAAAATAACAATGATGAACAAAATTGCAATACCAGAAGGAAGAATAACATTCGTTATTGGATTTAAGGATATATTTAGTACAAACAGGGATGCAGAATACTGTAACCAAACTTTTTATCACTTACCCACTGATATAAAATGCCTGACATGCAGCAAAGTAAACCTGTATTACAATTAGCGATCCAGCCAAGTCCGAACAACCACTGTACGAAATTTTGAGGAGTTACAAATGTTGGACGACAATAGACAATGCTACTAATATCATTTCCAGTATGAAAAATACAAATATGCACGGGTAAGCCAATTAAGAAGACTTCTTCCTATACCTCGTAACATAATCCTGTCAGCGTGAATGTAAATGACTACGTGCCAGTGAGTGCATTTAAAGTTGTCGAAGAGCAGACTACTAATCTTGTGTTAGTGAATGTGCTCATGCAAGCGAGGTCAAACGGTTAAACAAGCCAGAGTCGACAGTACCGCACGTCTCACAACGGCACAGCATCCAGTGCGTCCTCTGTGACTGCAAAGAGGAGCTAAACGATTAGGGAGGGAAGGGGGCGGGAGAGGGGGTGCATAGTACGTGGTGTATCGTGCACTGTCGATGATTTACCACAAAAAAGGAACAATAACTTTCTATTAACTCACTCCAGAACACTTAACTTTACAAAGTGGCGAGATTCACTTTTATCTGTTGTTCTCTGCCTTCTGCCCTATTATTTAGAACCATTGTCAAAATGTCTCTTATTCGTAAATTTCATCTGTCTAGTATTCAATCTTCTTTTTAAACATTTATTATCTTTTTCTATTTTTAAACTTCGCTTTCTGCACAGCAAATATATTTCTTTTTTCTGTTTACCCACTCATGTCTCCATAACTATGTTTCACTTATCATGGTACTCAATTTATTTCTGTAAGAATACTATGCAGAGTTGAAGGTGTTTCCCCTAAAACTTAAAGTGGTTTTCCCTAAGAATTATAACATGTGCATTTTCATTTTCTTTTGGTTTCTGACCTTAAATTACTAATTGTAAAAATTGATTTTTGCTGACCGACTTGAATTGACACCTTTTTATTGTTTTACAGCATTTCTTTAGCAAAGTGATCGGATTAATTTATTTCGAGAGTTATTAATTCGCTGGCACGGTGTCGCACGTTCCCATACATAGACAAGATTTGGGAGTAAATTTATGCCGCCATAATCATCGAGAGACGCTATGTCGTTATGACCGCTCACTTTCTTTTGCCCAATGAGGCATTAAATTTTGAAAGTTTTGTGCAAACTTTCATGGAGCGTCTGCAAAGGGAGGAATGATTGTGTGTGTGTGTGTGTGTGTGTGAGAGAGAGAGAGAGAGAGAGACAGAGAGAGAGAGAGAGAGAGCTCTGGCTCTGAGCACTATGGGACTTAACATCTGTGGTCATCAGTCCCCTAGAGCTTAGAACTACTTAAACCTATCTAACCTAAGGACATCACACACATCCATGACCGAGGCACGATTCGAACCTGTGACCGTAGCGGTCGCGCCGTTCCAGACTGAAGCGCCTAGAACCGCACGGCCACACCGGCCGGCCAGAGATTTTCTTTTTCTGGCCAGTACACATACATATGTTCTCTCAACTTTTATTCATACTAAGATACAATATTTTCACAATTACTTACTATTTATTGCTAGTGTCATTATTACTTCGATGTTATTATTGTTACTATACTGTAGCAACTTTCCAATAGATTAAAACGTGCTAAAAGTTCAAAAGTATCTGAAATACGAGCGATTACCTAATACAGTTCTAAAGGCAGCACTAAATTTATACAAACTTAAATGCTGCAAGTGGTACCATATTGATAGGAAACGAGATCCCTCGGAATTCTGGCGAGGAATAAATTGGAATGATTAGAACTGGAATGTCATACACGACTATCCTATATGAAGAAGATTAAGCATGAACTGTAATTCAGTTCCCGACTTGCTCTTTGGTTTCCTTTACTGCTTGACTATGTACAGATTGAATAAAATGGAACATAAGCTAAAAGACTGCCTCATTCCCTTTTCAGTTACAAGATCCATTTTATGTCCATTAACTGTAATAAATGCCGTATTGGTTATGTACAAGTTGAAGACAAGCTGTAGACATATCTATTTTACCACCAATAATTCATAATACAGAAAGGCAATTACAAGGAAAAAACGCTTAAATTTTAGCGATGATATTGTGATTCTATCATAGGAGACAAAATACTTCTAAGGTGACCTGAATATAATGTGTACTGCAATCCAATGATAAAATATAATGAGAAAAGCAATCAAAGTGTAGGTAAGAAGAGAAATGTAGCGAAATGCTCCGTTAATAACAGCCTTGAGTAATAGAACTTCGGAAAACGATGAATGGTTGTTGCTCTCCAGTTGGTCCTGATTTGAAAAGCACAACACTGGTATCTCGTGGTAGCGAGCACGAACGGGTCTGTGAATGCGTTTGTATTAGCTTAGAGCGAATGTAACATATACGTTACGTGTTAAAGGGCCATTAAATACAATAACACATTAAATCCTATACAAATAGCACGTAAGGCAAGTAATGAACCGCACACTCTCATTTACGATTTAAACCAATTTCTTAAATGAACAAAAAAAAATCTGAATACAAGCATTGTCTAGGTTATATGTCTACATATTTTAAATAATTTGGTGACCACATTGTAGATTAAATCCATACTGACGTCAGGCTGAATGAAGAGAAAAGATGGACAGGACTTTAAATCCTTACTTCAGATACATGCACGACTAGCATCCCACCAAAATGCGAAAGAAATAATAAAAAAGGACGGTTATAGAGGAGGGCAGAGTTACAGCAAACCAGTCTCCAATCTGAAGACCAAAACAACAAATTCTGAAATTAAAGCTTATTAGAAAGAACAGAAAGGGAATATACCCTTGGAGTATCCTCTATGGAATTATTTTACCTGCTGCAGATTATATATTTTTTGAAACATACGCGTTATTTGATGAGAAATTAGGTATCTGATATTTCGAAATCAATCTCACACAGAACAATATTGAATGAGGAATCCGAAAGTCAAACGCATGTCACGATGAACACAGAATTGCAGAGTATGTCAGTAAGCAACACATATCCGCTATTGTCGTGAAGTGTTGCTATCTCTTACCTTAAAGATATCAAGTTCTACGTTCAGAATGAATAAACGGCACATAAAGAAGAACTGTACACTCAGTATATTTTATTTAAATATCATCAAGTGTAACAAAACACTAGTGCTTGACTCAGTTACTGATGAATCGTCGGTTGCACGAGTTACGTACAGGAGAAATATATAGTAAAATTCACAAATAAAACAATACTTTTCTGTCTTTTTTGACTTGCGGCCTGGTCAAAGCCGCAACCACACAATGATTCGATTTTGTTGTGGTCCAACAGTCTGTGAGCGCTGCAAGATAATGCATTACTTCTTTGTTACAGGGTATTTCTTTCTTTCTATGTAATGCAATTGTAGTACATTAAAGAGAAATACTGAAAAAATATGTCCGTGTGAATGTTCCAGGAGAGTTTCAAGAATTAATCAATCATTTCCTGGGGTTCAAGTGATGAAAATTCAGACCTCTACACCTTTTGGATCTCGATAACGGTTGTTAAGTAAAGTTCTCTAGTCATAAAAAAGACGTTTGAGAATTCGAAGAAAATGGCTCAGTATATACTGCTGACATTGTGCAGATTTTATTAAAAATCTTCCATTGGCTGGTACTGTGATGAACGTTAATGATGTAGATGAATTTTTTGAATTTATTATTCTAACATAGTCTTTTGTATTATTGGTGTTACTATATTAAGTTTTCAGTACATTACATTGTATAAAATGTAATATTTATGTAAAATGTTTTCATAACTATTGAATGTTTTGTAACATTTCGCTAATGTTTTCGAACTGTAAAATGCAGACTAAGTCCCATCAGCTTTGGTGGTGAAATATCTACCTTCTGTAAGCATAATTGCCTTTTTTTATCGGAAAGTCATCTATTTGCATGATTTGACCGTACAGTGTTAAACGCAGAGCGCTAAGTAGGGATAAAGAGAGGTGAGCCGAATCTTTGGCGTATCCGCACAACGGATTAACGACCATGGCTAGAACACCAGCCGGTCTGAATGGTTTTAGACGGTTTTCCACGCTCGTTTATGCAAATGCTGGGTTGTTCCCCCATACATGCCTCAGAGAAGACAACTGACAAAGTTGAGACTTTACACAGACAAGTGGTATATACGATTTTCCATGCTTAGATTACCTTGACGACTGTGGCGTCAGGAGGCGCATCGGGTAATAAAGTTAGGCAAGAAAAAAAATTGCTAAACCCCGTAGCAAGCGGGATAAACGCCAGGGAGAAGGAGAAATTGTTATTCATTTTCACATTAACACATGTTTATGATTTTTTTTATTGGGAACTGCAAGTGAAACCAAATTCAAAGGCTGACCAAAGAATTATTTCTGTGTAAAACGTGTAAATAAAAAATTGAATTTTATCTCAATATGCAAAAGGTGCAGTTATCTCGTTCTCCTCTAAAATTTACAACAAAATCTGATTTATTTCGTTTCTGTAGTCGTCATTTCAATTCCATTCTGATGCAAGAAAAATAACTTGGCACAAAAAATTAATTCGGTTGGAAAACTGAGCGTAAAAAAGGAATTTTTCCTATGGAATATCGTGACGAAAAAACAAATTTCTGGGGAACTCAGGTACCGAGTAATACTCGTAGTTTGTGCTGAAAGGTGAAATGGTGAATATGAAACTGTAAGACAACGCAACGACTAGAATACGGAAATAGTTATGCTTGAAGTTGGGTAGCACTTCTTCCCAAATTTAAAGTTTGTGAGTCCTAAGTAGTCTTGACCTTTGGAAGAAAGAGTCAGAGAGAGTTTGCATCGATATTGGATGTAAAGTGATAATATCACCACAATTACGCAAGTCTCATTTCGTGCCGAATATCGGGTACACAATATAAACATGGAGGGTACAATGGCACACTTCTTTTTCTCATAGAGTTATCTTTTTTAAAGATGTTCATTAATCCTTCACAATTTCCTATATAATAAAATAAAAGTGCAGTATCAGTGAAACAGAAGAAGTTGTGATACAGAAGGACTTTTTCTTGAGGTTCTGAAACAATATTTTTTGTCTATGAACTGTGTTTCGGCTTATTAAATTTCATCAAGTCTCAGATGAATCTCGTCGAAGCCCACAAAATAAGTTTATGACACCCAAGGTATTATATAGTACAGAAGCTGCCACATTTACAAATGTAAATTTTCTCTTACGCGAGTATCTTGTGAAAAAATATACGCATATAAAACATTGATTGTAAAATTTAAAACAATGCTCTGATATTTGTTGTGTACAAACTAAGTAATATTGTAATTCAGCACATTTATGTGATTAGTTTTGTTCTATATGTACTACTTTTGTTCTGTTGAAACTTACCAGAGAAGAATAATGAAATTGTGACTAGTTTAAAACTATGCTGGGGTTCTCTGCTTATTTATTTCGTATATTGTCTGTAATGCCCCTTTGATACCTTTGTAACTGCATGGAGAAAATTGTACTTGGCAAGAGTAGTTTTCTCAGACCGTATTCAGCACAGTCAGTTTTGTGCAGTCTCCAATTCTTCCGGTATGCAGGCATTCTGGTTATTAATTTTCCACTACTGATCAACATATATTTGTCCGTTACCACTGGTACTGAACAGTGAGTTTGCTATTCTTTATTTCTTCTCTAAAAAGTGTGTCAGAATTACTTAGTTTAAGAGTTTTATTAACAGTTTTTGAAATTTTGTGCAGTTACTGTTATGGTGAACCATTTCTGACACTAGAGATAGGTTCGAGTGGTCAGGCAACTGCAGTTACATAATTTCACTGTAGATTATCATCGATGTGTGTGAGTTTAAGTTATGCACTCAGTTAAAAAAAAAAAAAAAAAAAAAAAAAAGTAAAAAAACCATGTGCTGCACCAACAAGCAGAACCTGTATGATTGTGACTTACCAGGTATTATTATTGTAATCGGAAACTCCATTAATAATATACACCATAGATTACGCAAATAATCCTTGTTAATTCCTACTGAAAACAAACATTGTGGTTGTACTGAAGGATGGCGGAAACACGAAAATCAAATATTTACCTGGCTGCCTGTTGACAGGCCTTCCAATAATTTTTCGGTTCTATTCTGCTGATTCAGACACTAGAAACTTATAATTGATACATCTGAGATACCGTGTTCCCGTTCAGTTCTGAAGAACTGGTCACAGAAGTTGCCTGGAAGCAATGACCCGTAACCGGTAACTCCGGAACTTGTAATTGCCTGTTGCTACTGCAGTTGAGTTTTCTGTTCAACCGAGACCAACTGGTAAGTTACAAGCGTCTGACTGTCAATCTTGTTTGCTTTATTAAGAAAAGCGGGGCATTTCTTTCGCAGAAGAGCCCAAGTCCTTTACTAGGAATTACTTATTCTCTGGTTCGAAAACTCTGGAATGAAATTAAGGGAACCTGTGACATAGTGAAGCCTTATGTCTGTCCAGGAGAAGAGTTCGGACGTTGTAACAGGCAGTATAGACTACTGCCTGTAGGCGACGGGTATTCGGGTTAGACCACCGAACCGGCACACAGTAATATCTAGGCATATATAATGAGATCCCGGGTTCGTAAAACGATTTCTACAGCTTCTGGCACTTATTCCTTTTATTCCTATTCTTTTCAAGGAGTGTCCATTCGCAATGGTAGTGTCTGTATAAAAGTATCATAAGCTTATTTTTTATACCGCTGGCTTTCAATGATATTGTGGAAGGGAAGTGTGTATCATACATAGCTCATATGGGTTATACGACCAACATATACGCACTGCTTACGGTTCACTGTTACTCTGGACAGTAGATTCAACCCAAAACGTGTACGCCTTACTCTCGCTGAATTTAACTGTAGTCCGTTGGTGACCTGCTTAGTTTGCCAACCTGCAAGAGAAAAGCCACATAGACTAAATTTTTGTGAACACGTTAAGATAAGGTTTTGGACCCGGAGCATGAAATATATTAACTAGGATTTGACGTAAATTTTTGGTATATTACTTCTGCTGAAAAAAAAACATGTCACGTGATACATGCACATAACTTAACTTAACGGTGAAAAGAAATGACAAACGAGATGATAATGTTATTGAAAATAGGAAATAGAAACATCCGAAAACATAGCGCCAAGGGAGATTGACATAAAAGAACATTTTCTGGGAGGGCAATAAAATAAAACTCATGCTAAGGCCTTGAAATGTGGGTAGAAGTGATACCGTAAAGTTGGAATGGCTTCATGAAGAAGTTATAGTCATACGAAAGGAAGGTTATGCGTGTTCCATTACGCTTTTGTTAATATACAGTGTTGTCAGAAGCGGCCTCAAATGTTTGTAATGGTGTTGCAGGATAGGTTGCGCTGAGAAAGAATCGTTAAGAAAAAAATTCGATACCTAGCGTCGTTTCCAAGTTTATTAACGCTGACCTTAACCTATCAGCCCGTTTCACATCCAAATTCAAGTTGCACGTACATACAGTTGGTGTCAGTTGTTCTCATAGCGCATATGATAGCGCAGCGAACTGCTCATCCTTTGACTATCCCATGTTCAGTTTTTGTGCCATTGTCTTCTTCTGTGTTGGGAAACCAAATAAAGCACATATTCGCCAACAGAGTCTTTCTCTTGAATGCCGGTACAATGGCGTGACTGACTAACTTCATTGCGATTAACTTGGAAACGGTGCACTGTATCTAATATTTTTCTTAACATTTATTGCTCAGCAACAGCGAACGCATTTTTGGTAACAATAGAGGTTTTTCTCCGCGACAGCAACAAAACCAACCGGTTAGCATACATAACCAACAATGTAATGTACAAGATCAACCAAGCTTTAATGTTTCGCCGCCTACACGTATAGCGTCAGCTCCAACGAACAGTAACGCACAGCAACAAGGAAATCAGTACGTACAGAAAACACACCATTTCAATTCCTATCGCAATGCACCGTATAGAAATGACTATCATGACAGACGTAAAAGTAATGAGCACAATTTTCAGCGTACGTTTAATAACAGTCGGTCTTATCAGCAGCAGAATCATCCACAACGACAGATTATCATGAATGAACCAGACAGTAGATATCATCCCGAACGTAATACGTCAGGAAGAAATAACAGAACAGTACAAATAGTGGAAATGCCACAGCATCCTCCCGAAAATAATAGCACGTCAGATAGAATTTGACTACATACAGTACAGGTTGCATCTTCCAGCAATGCAAGCAATGCTTTGGACAGAGAATCTTGCTCGCGAAAATGTTATTACTTTTGACGACATCTGAGACATACTTTTATATGAAAAACCAATAGTCTGAATTAGTCAATCTAAAACAAGCTTTGTTGAATGCACCACTTTTATCACATCCAGATCTTACTAGAAATTTTTCCATTGCCACCGACAGTTTTAACACCGCTTTAGGCGTATACATTTTTCAGGAAATTGAAGCAGATGGTACTACAGTAATTAAAAACATCGCCTTTGCGAGTCGCATTCTGTCACCTGCTGAACGCAATTATTCTGTTACAGAACTTGAAACATTATGTGTTGTATGGGCATTTACGAGATTTCGGCATTTCCTTTATGGAAGACATACGACCGTTTACACTGACCATAGAGCGATACAGTTTTTACTTTCCGCTAAATTTACACACGACAGATTAAGCAGATGGAAACTTTATTTGCAGGAATTTAATTTTACAATTGTTCACATTCCCGGTACACAAAATATTGTAGCAGACGCACTATCCCGTTCTCTCAGCAAGAATCAGCAAGACATCGCAACCTACTTCTGCAAAGCAAATTTCAGCGTCGTGTACATTCAACAAGTTGCATTTGAAAATTTCATTTCGTCGTCATTACGAGACATAGTATTCTTTTTTTTTTCTTTCGCATACTTTGGTCAGCTGCGCGAGCTAATGCTTCTGTCCGTCAGCTTGTTGTCTTCTGCTGTCACTACCAATTTACGACACTCACAAAACACAAACAAATGTTTTTCAGCAAATGATTAATTTTGACATGTGCAAACTATTACGGATACTAACAAAGTAGAATCTGAACACAAAAGAACATGTCCGACCTCACTACCAGGTTTTTGCTACATCTTCGTCGCTGTTGAAATCACTTCAAAATTTGTTACCTTCACTCCGTTACGCAAAGCTACTGCTAAAACTGTTTCGAAAGCATTTGTAAAACATTTTCTATTTCATGTAGGGCATGTATTGAAAGTAATTTCCGACAATGGATCACAGTTTCGATCTGCTATATGGAGACGTATGTTACCAGCTAGAAACATTTCTCCGATCTATATATCCAGGTACCACGCTTCTTCGAACCCTTGTGAACGATTAATGAAAGAAATTGGTAAACTGTATAGAATATACTGACATAAAAAACATATTGATTGGGACACACACATACTCTCATTCCAGGATGTAATTAATTCCATACCAAATGAATCTACTATGCTATCTCCGACTGTTATACTGAAAAATGTTGAACCACCTAACAAAGATTTGGTAACCTTTCCTACATCTCGTCGACTACGACACAATGAAATAATTGACATTACGCTGAACAACATCAAACGTGTCGCAGGGCGCCGGAGAAGACAGCAAAAACAGGTTTGTACACACCGTGACTTTCACATTGGACAGAAGATATTAGTACGCACACATTATTTATCTAATAGAGGAAAAAGTAGGTGTAGTAAATTTGAGCTTTTATACGCAGGTCCATATCGAATTCGCAGCATTCCTCGCCCCAATGTAGTACACGTCGAAACTCTGAGAACCAGAAAAACCAAAAGGAATCACCATATCTCCAACATCAAACCCTTTATTGAATGAACATACTTCATGATTTATCACACTGTAATGCCATTTCCTATTTTTTTTATGACCACTTATGCAATTATATTCACATGACTACTTACTTATGATTATCGTATTTTTTCTTGGCAAGTGCCCGGCAAGGTAAGGTTAGCAGGTCACTTTTCTTGTCGTTACACATCAGACACTGCACATTTTCCATTCTTCATGTATGTATGATTGTTTTCCTGTTTTGTTTATATGCACTATGAAATATTTAAGATATAACAAACACCAGATGACTTTGACATTTTGCCTTATATATCTCAACATCGTGATTATTTTACTTTTTTTGTTTTTTTGTTTTTGGTACTACATTGTGATACTCTGTGTACATTTTTGCATCTGAACACTGTCTATGTTTTTGACATATTACGTTTTCTGTCATGCTATGCTGTATGCTTAATTATATCACTAGAAACCATTTTTTATTTAATGGGTGTATGATTTAAATGCAAGACATTAACCATTGTTTATCATTTTCAGCAAGAAATAACGTGTAAAAGAAATAAATTATGGGAATTTCACCTTCGCAAAGAATGAAAGAAGATGCAATACCTCGTCACGAAGAGTAAATGGATCAGAATTAACAAGCATTAACAAGAATATACTATACACATCGTATGATAGCAGTCTTAACTAATATTTTCTTTCAGAATACGAGGCGATTGATGCAGGCTGTCAAACAGAACTACACATCTTGGTTTTAGTGATGAAATATGCTAGAAATAAGGAACTCTATACTATGAATAGTTGTATAACGAATAATGAAGTGATTTTTTTTTCAGATGATAATGAATGATGATGAATAGTGATACAGAATATGCTAATATGGATAATGAAGTTTTTCTTTACAGGTGACGATAATAATGGAATTATGGTGATATGGATAATGAAGTTTTTCTTTGCAGGTGATGATAGTAATGATAATGAAGTTTTTCTTTGCAGACGAGGATAATGTTGAAGTTTATGTATTTATGCTATGTAGTTATTTAAGTATTTGTTGCAGTTCGTCTTGACAGTATGTCTTATGTCGCATGGTATGATGACTGAGGGTTTTGGAAAGGACAGCTAGAGAACATATATATTTAATACACATTTCATTTCCCGTTAATTCGAAGTTCACTACTTTTCAGCATAACATGCGTTTCTTCTTTCAGCTTAATAATCAATTTTGTATTTTTTGCAGGAGAAATTATTCTTGAAATTAATGCGCTATAAGCAGTTGGTCATTAAACCTGTGTCATTCATGAATGTGATCACATATACCCTATTTGTTTCATAACCTTGCTACAGCTGACTCTTGACGAATGACGGTACACATCTTCATTTGCAGGAATAAGTAATGCAAATATTGTTATGCCCCAGCAATCAATTATCGATCCCAACGCAATGCACTGCTAGCACAAAAAAAAAAAAATGTATTACCAGTCCCAAATAATAATACCAATTTAAGAGAGTTATGAGTAATACTGAATGATGTTTTCTAATCACAGACTTTGAGTAATAGCTACAGTATGTTACATTTTAATTATGTCTTATGTCACTTGAATGATGAGTTCTGAGTAATAGTGAATAATATTTTGTAATAATGCATGCATGCTCTACACTCATTAGCTCCTGTTTTGACTTATGACTTCTGATGTTTTGTAACTGACCAGTGAGTGCCAATGATTATTTTTAAATATGTCAAATGTCACTTGAATGATGAAAAATGTTTTGTAATATTCAATACTTGCTGACCAATGAATGCCACTGTTTCTTATATTTTAAATTTGTATTATGTCACTTTCATGCTACATATATGAATGCCAGTAGCTTGATGCTACACTCATTAGCTCCTGTTTTGAATGATGACTTCTGATGGATTGTAACTGGTCAATGAGTGCCAATGTTCTCTGTAAACAGTTAACTTATGAACATTATTCTGTAATACCTCCTACATGGTACAGAAATGTTCAGTAACTGGGCGACGAGTGCCACGAATTACTCAAATTAGTTGTTAGACTAGTGTAATTATCAATGATAACTGGCATAAGACTTAATGTCCTTCACCTTCTGACCTAATTACCAGAAATTACTGCAATATCCGTTTGTCCTGTCTATCCTCATGCTCATGGAGCACTATATTTGGTTTTTGCACTAATTCTACGTTGGTGTACCTTACAAGAACGTGGTGTTGACACGACATGCTGTCCACCACCTTGAGCGATGGAGATGTTATTATGGTCCCACTGTTTGGTGTACCTAATGTACTACCGAAATGATAACATGGAATATTAATACGACATTTCAGTGTCTTGGCTACACTGATTAATACTTCAGGGAAAAGAACTTCAGATTGTCTCAATTGGTGTTGTGCTTCTGTAGAAAGATATGGACTTTCAGTGCAGCTGCGTGCAACCTAATGTGCTACAACCATGATGCAATCCTTCCCTTTCCTATCCTAGTTCATGTAAAATAATAAAAAAAAACTACAGTGTGTGTGTACTTTATGGCATTTGTTAATATGATTTGTATTCATTACGTATGTACTACAGTGCGTGTGCACTTTATGTCATTTGTTAATATGATTTGTACTCCTTGCCTATACATTTTGTGATTTCCTGATATATTCTGAACTACAGTGCGTGTCCACTTTATGCCATTTGTTAATACGATTTGTACTCATTGCTTATACATTTTGTGATTTCCTGATATGTTCTCTACTATAGTGTGTGTGCACTTTTGTCACTTGTTAATATGTTTTGTACTCATTGCTTATACATTTTGTCATTGCTTGATATGTTCTGTACTCAGTGCATGTGCACTATATTTTATTTCATGTTCTGCACTTACATATATGTATATATTCAGTGATTGTAAACTTAGTTAATTAAAAAAAATTTGTAGCTCATGGCAAGTCCAACTGACTCACCATCGCTGCCAAATTTTTGCCCCGCCCCCCCATCCCCCAGTGGAGGGTTATGTAAGAGGTATGCGATGTATGCGCTGCCTGCAACAGCAAGACTTAGGAGAGTCTCTGAACAGAGTGCAGTATGTAGTTAGTTGTTGCTTGTCGCTAGTCTTGTGTAGTATGCAGTAGTCTGCAGTAGTCTGCGTGAGTCGGCAGTAGTCGGCAGTAGTCTGCGTGAGTCTTCAGTAGTTGGCGGTAGTCTGCGCGTGTCTGCGATTGTGTGCAGTCTGCTCTGGTCGGGACTCTGGAGGATGAGTATCATTGTAGAAGGTAAAGAAGCAGCCTTGCGCATATCTAGTAATGTATGTTAACTGTCATCCAATTTCTTTAAAAAAATGCCCCAATAATAATTTTTATAATATAAAGTAATTTTAAAAAAAAAGGCATTCATTTCAATTTGAAGATCTTATTCAATGGATTATCTTTCCTTTCATGAATCACAAAGCATAGGCCAGCATTGCACGGAGCTGTGCCGAAATTTTTCTATGTAAAAGCAGATATATTCGCAGTTTTTATTGAGGTAAGAATTTTTGCTTCTTTTTTATTCAGAATACAGGGCCGAGACGCAGCGCTGCTGTCGTCATAAAATTTACCAGGTTACTGAATTTTTTTTATTATTTTGGTGTTTAGGAATTTTTCTGTTTCGAACTTAACATTAAATGAGAAAAGAATTTTGTAGGAACATTAAATGTGAATGCATTTGTGCACAGAGATTATAAATGGGAGCCAATTTTGTTCAGAGGTTACAATACACAAAAATTAATTTTTTTAATTTAAATATTTCTGTGGGGAGGTTACACTTGGTTCATATTTTAATTTTAAATATTTTTGTGGGGAGGTTACAATGAAAACTATAAAGTTCCCTGATAAGGATGTCTCATACAAAAATGTCTCTAAACTACACGCGACTGCAATGCCAGAATATAAAAAAATATGACCTTCATTCCTCTTCATTCAATTTTCTAATATCATTACATGTCATTTCATTCTCAATTACTACTCAAATCTTTCTTCCCCATTTCGCAGTATTCAAACAGAAATCATTTTAAAATACAGATATACTTTAAGTCTACAATGCCACAAGCCTGTGCTTGGCGTCTTTCTGACAACCTCTAACGATAGAACTTCCCGCGATCCTCGCTGCCATGCATCGATGGCTAAAGGAAGCACATACTCCATCTACCATGACCAAATACTGGGCGCGAATAGTGAGTCCTAATATCATACACTGAAGCGCCAAAGAAACTGGTATAGGGATGCATATTCAAATACAGAGATATGTCAACAGGCATAATACGACGTTGCGGTCGGCAACATCTATTATAAGACAAGTGTCTGGCGCAGTTGTTAGATCGGCTACTGCTACTACAAAGGAAGGTTATCAAGATTTAAGTGAGTTTGAACGTGATGTTATAGTCGGCGTACAAACAGTGTGACACAGCAACTCCTAGGTAGCGATGAAGTGGGGATTTTTCCATACGACCATATCACGAGTGTACCGTGAATATCAGGAATCCGGTAAAACACCAAATCTACGACATCGCTGCGGCCGGAAAAAGATCCTGCAAGAATGGGACGAACGACAACTGAAGAGAATCGTTCAACGTGACAGAAGTGTAATCATTCCTCAAATCGCTACAGATGTCAGTGCTGGGCCAACAACAAGCGACAACATGCGAACGATTCAACGAAACATCATCGGTATGGTCTTTCGGAGCCGAAGGCCCACTCGTGTACCATTGATGACTGCACTTCACTAAGCTTTACGCCTTGCCTGAGCCCGTCAACACCGACATTGGACTGTTGATGATTCGACACATGTTGCCTGGTCGGACGAATCTCGTTTCAAATTGTATGGAGCGGATGGACGTTTACGGGTATGGAGACAGCCCCATGAATCCATGGACTTTGCAAGTCAGCAGGGGACTGGTGAGCTGGTGGTGGCTCTGTAATAGTGTGTGTGGCATGTACAGCTGGAGCTTATGGGACCCTTGATTTGTCTAGTTAGGATTCTCACAGGTGACCCATAGGCAAGCACCCTGTCTAATCGCCTGCGTCCATTTATACTCATTTTCCATTCCGAGTGGATTTGGGCAATTTCAGCAGGACAATGCGACAACCCACAGGTTCAGAATTGCTACAAAGTGGTTCCAGCAACACTCTTCTGAATTTAAACACTCTTTCTGGCCAGAAAACTCCCCAGACATGAACATTATTGAGCATATCTAGGATGCACTGCAACGTGCTGCTCAGAAGAGATGTCCACCCCGTCGTACTCTTATGGATCTATGGACAACTCTGCAGGATTCCTTCCAGCACTACGTCAGACGTAAATCGAGTCCATGCCACGTCGTGTTGCAGCACTTTTGCGTGCTCGCGGGGGCCCTACATGATATTAGGCAGGTGTACCAGTTTCTTTGGCACTTCATTGTATGCGTGCGACCGATCCGCTTCCCGCCCTGTGAAATTATTTGTTTAACATTTGTGCCTTATGGAACGTTCTGGGAGTTACTTCATACGGAATATCGTAATTTTGTAGAACATTCTTTGCATGTATAAGGTCTAGCACACACTATTGAGGTAGCTCAGTTGCGCCTGTACTATCGTGTGCACTCAATAAACGTGTTTTCAGAGTTAATTGATTTGTTCTCTATCCTGCTCTCGTAACTGGAACTTGACGCAGGAGTTTAGATGACAATATCTTGTATATCACTTTGTTCACTCTGGCTCCTTTTAATACGAAATCTCATTGATGTAGTAGTTTTCTGAGATATTATTTTGTGGTCCAGTGTGTGCGACTAAACGTGTGAGATTTTCATCAATTTGGTATTCCTGGTGTTCCACATAGTATCTCGAGAACTGGTGCGTGGTGGGATATCGAACCTAAGTAGTCATGGAATGTTTATTTAGAAAACTTTCCTTCTCTGTAAAGTGCACAGTGTGACCTCTTTTCGACCCGGGACGACGGCGCTCAAGTCCTCGCCTGGACATTAGGTATTCTTGTTTTCTTCAAACCTTTTAAGTTAAAATGTTGGCATCCTCAACCCTCATAACGCAAATTATGGGACGTGTCCTTTCAAATGGACACATAGATTTCATTCCCTGACTTCCACAGTTGGATCGTTTGGTCTATTCGTAGTGACCTTATCGTCGACTTGATGATAAACCCTAAACTTCCATTTTGTTTCTGTGGTGTTATTATAAAATATCCTACTCATCACTGAATGATATTCCACTTCTTGTGTTTTGTATTTTATAGCCTTCGTCAGCTTTACCGTTGTAAAAGCACCTTTATAGTGAGCATCGTAACCATTGTTTATCATATCGTCGGTGAATTTTACGATGTCAACAGGAAGCCGCCACATTTATTATCTGGCACTTTTCCACTATTACAGCCCATATGATGCAACAAGGCGCATTGGAACTGCAGTGTGACCAACAAGTCACACACGTTAGTTGGTTACCTATACAACCAGATCCTTAGGTGGTTTTGTTAATTATTATCTAAACGTGGAATATTAAACTGTCCGCTCAGTTTCCATAAGATTAAAGTCGGTTTTGCTAGGACCACTTTCCATTCAAGACCTCGGCAACGTGTAAAGCGAGCTGAGATAAACACACACGTTATTCAGCAGACTTCACCGGCCAGTAATTAGTTATTTGTTCAATAGACAAGATTTACGATCAGTGTGGAAGGTGGAGGAGGAGGAGACTAGTGTTTAACGTCCCGTCGACAACGAGGTCATTAGAGACGGAGCGCAAGCTCGGGTGAGGAAAGGATGGGGAAGGAAATCGGCCGTCCCTTTCACAGGAACCATCCCGGCATTTGCCTAAAGCGATTTAGGGAAATCACGGAAAACCTAAATCAGGATGGCCGGAGACGGGATTGAACCGTCGCGAGTGGAAGGTGTACGTAAATATTTATATGGCTACATGCTGGCCATTTACATGTTTTTCCCGCAAGAATGACTAATTACTTCAAGATATCCTCTATGCTATAAAAAAAGTTGTTAAGGAGAAAATGTTTCTGCTCTCTATTACGTATTTCATTTCCACGGACAGATTGTTAAAGACATTTATAGCTGCATTTTTCACTCATTTCTGTACCAAACCAGAGATTCATCAAACAGTAAAGGAGATCATTTTTCCTTCTAATGTACTTATGGATTTCTATGTTACTCTCAGACTCATATGGAGTATCGTTGATAAATTTCAGAAATGAATAAATGTAATATGAGGCTGAAATGCTCCAAACTGCTGAATGAGATGCCTGCAAGATGTATGCATTTTGTCCCCACACGTAATTCTAATTACTTTCTTTTTTCTTAAGTGAGGAGTTGCCCAGATTATTATCCCACAAGATACCTAGAAATGACTGATATCAAACATAGACCCTAATTTGACGAAGACATTTCTGAGATTGTACGTCTGGAGCACAGTATAATGTAGGGCAGAGATGCGCGGATTGTGAGTAAAACAGATCAGAAGAGACCCGACGTGGCTGAGACATGGTACTACAGAAGAATGTTGAAAATTATGTGGACTGATAAGACGAGGAATAGGAGGTTATCCTTATAATCGGCGAAGAAAGGAAAATGTGAAACACACAGACAAGAAGAAGGGACAAGGTGGTAGGTCATGTGTTGAGGTGTCAGGGAACAGCCTCCATAGTACTATAGTGAACTGTAGAGGGTAAAAACTATAGAGGAAGGCAGAGATTGGAATGCATCCCGCACATAATCGAGAACGCAGATTACGAGCTCTGCTCTGAGGTGAAGAGGTTGGTGAAGGAGAGGATTTCGTGGCGGGCACATGAAACCATTCAGAAGAAGGTGAAGAGAAATATACGTATATCATTGAGTCAAAATACACTACTGGCCATTAAAATTGCTACACCAAAACGTCTACGTGCTACAGACGCGAAATTTAACCTACAGGAAGAAGATGCTGTCATATGCAAATGATTAGCTTTTCAGAGCATTCAAACATGGTTGGCGCCGCTGGCGACACGTACAACGTGCTGACATGAGGAAAGTTTACAACCGATTTCTCATACACAAACAGCA
Source organism: Schistocerca serialis cubense (assembly GCF_023864345.2). Lineage (NCBI taxonomy): Eukaryota > Metazoa > Arthropoda > Insecta > Orthoptera > Acrididae > Schistocerca > Schistocerca serialis. The sequence goes on from NC_064638.1 coordinate 496,784,804, forward strand.
GTTGACCGGCGTTGCCTGGTGAAACGTTGTTGTGATGCCTCGTGTAAGGAGAAGAAATGCGTACCATCACGTTTCCAACTTTGATAAAGGTCTGATTGTAGCCTACCGCGATTTCAGTTTATCGTATCGCGACATTCCTGTTCGCGTTAGTTCAGATCCAATTACTGTTAGCAGAATATGGAATCGGTGGGTTCAGGAGGGTAATACGGAACGCCGTGCTGGATCCCAACGGCCTCGAATCACTAGCAATCGAGATGACAGGCATCTTATCCGCATGGCTGTAACGGATCGTGCTGCCACGTCTCGATCCCTGAGTCAACAGTTGGGGACGTTTGTAAGACAACAACAATCTGCACGAACAGTTCGACGACGTTTGTAGCAGCATGGACTATCAGCTCGGAGACCATGTCTGCGGTTACCCTTGACGCTGCATCACAGACAGGAGCGCCTACGATGGTGTACTCGACGACGAACCTGGGTGCACGAATGGCAAAACGTCATTTTTTCGGATGAATCCAGGTTCTGTTTACAGCATCATGATGGTCGCATCCGTGTTTGGCAACATCGCGGTGAACGCACATTGGAAGCGTGAATTCGTCATCGCCATACTGGCGTATCACCCGGCGTGATGGTATGGGGTGCCTTTGGTTACACGTCTCGGTCACCTCTTGTTCGCATTGATGGCAATTTGAACAGTGAACGCTACATTTCAGATGTGTTACGACCCGTGGCTCTACCCGTCATTCGATCCCCGCGAAACCCTTCATTTCAACAGGATAATGCACGATCGCATGTTGTAGGTCCTGTACGGGCCTTTCGGGACACAGAAAATGTTCGACTGCTGCCCTGGCCAGCACATTCTCCAGATCTCTATCAATGAAAAACGTCTGGTCAATGGTGGCCGAACAAGTGGCTCGTCACAATACGCCAGTCACTACTATTGATGAACTGTGGTATCGTGTTGAAGTTGCTACCTGTACACGCCATCCAAGTTCTGTTTGACTCATTGCCCAGGCGTATCAAGGCCGTTATTACGGCCAGAGGTGGTTGTTCTGGGTACTGATTTCTCAGGATCTATGCACCCAAATCCCGTGAAATCACATGTCAGTATTAGTATAATGTATTTGTCCAATGAATACCCGTTTACCATCTGCATTTCTTCTTGGTGTAGCAATTTTAATGGCCAATAATGTATGAAGAATATGTTAACTTAATGATTTCTCTATCCTCAAAACTGGCAACTATGGCAAATGCAGCCAAGCTGATATTCTTTGGCAGATCTTCTATGTGGTTTTTACAATGCAAACCTTTATCAGTGTGCACTCCAAAGAACTTAAGACTATTCTACCTTGTTTATCATTTCAACCATACTAGGTTAAAAGGAGAACGAAACTGATAGTGCAGATCTGGCTGAGTTGCGTTTTTTCAATGCTAACCCCTTTGTGTGTAACCCTTAAGCAATTACGACAGTAACATCTTTACTGTTTACTGTGATGATACTTCTCTGTTCGGCTCCAGACAGAGCTAATTCTTGCAAACAGAACTAATTCTGCCTCCAGACTGAAATACAATGGGCGCACTAGGGATTAGGAAAGCGCACAGAGTGTGGCAGCGCATTCCAAGGAAAGCCAGTAGTCCAGAGAAGCGCTGCGGTGATGGGGGTTGCGCCTGAGGCACGGCGGTAGAGAAGAGGAAGACGTCTGCCCGGCCGTCCCAATGCATGGCAATCGCGGGGTGAGCTACAGGCGTGGGAGAGCACTGTGCCTGCGTCTCGGAGGCCAAGACGCAGCTCGGGTAAACGGAATCTGCTGCAACGAGGATCAATACGCCCTCCTATTGCCTGTCTGACCTCCTGTCTAGACCCTGGGAGAGGCCGTAGAGAGAACTGTAAGTAAAGGCAAGGCACGTTTGGGGCTCTCCTGCTTCGCAAGGTGGAATACCATAACGATTCTGGAAACTGACGCAAGAAATGAGTGGACTGCACGAATGTAATGTGTTGGGCAGCAGGAAGTGATTAAAACTGCAGAGATGTTGGGTGGCAACAAAGGCGAGTCATCAAACTCGAAACATGAAAAGATAAGCTGTATTAGGAAATTTTTTGAACTACCTTGATCCCAAGCATTGATCTCATGAACGGTTTTAATTACTAGAACAATTCGCAAATCTGTGTCGAGATTTCAGATGCAGATGTTATACGAAGTAGGATTTCACGTCTGGTATTTACACCATTGGTTATTCCTGTTTTATGAGCAGTACACCGTGGTCTAAGGCATATTTCGGTGCCTACTGCTACAGACACCCTTGGTGGATAAGAAAACGTAGGTTGTTAATTTTCAGACCTAAACAAGCTCTGCAGACCGAACAGTTTACAGGTAAGATCAGCACAAACTCAATAGCACACGTCGGCGCACCTCTGCGACTCTTGCCAGTGGTCGAATGACGTCATGACACGACGGTTCCATGGTTATGTATTAGAAGTTGAGTTTGTTGAGCTTTTAGAAGTGTAACTGTGTCTTTACTACCTCCGAGAATATTGACGGGCTAAGGTGATAAAAAGTTACACACTGAACATACTGTGAGATGACGAAAGTCATGGGATATGTAACGTTTCTTAGCAAAAGACATATTATGTAATAAAGCGAAAACATTGTGTGTCATGTTTTGTTCTTGTATAGAATTATGTACTGTTTTTTTTTATTAAGATAATATCTGTGTTTGCGAGTACTGAAACCGCCACAGACAATACTTATTAAATATCAAACAAAGATGAGAATAGGTGACTAGTATAAATAGTAAAAAGCGAACATTAATTTCCCTGTCGTCTTATTGGAGTTACGTGAGTAGGATAGCCTGTGACGTTATATTGTACGCTAGCGTAGCATTCTTTTGTCAAGATTGTGAGAGGGACGCCATTAGACATAGCCTTGGAATGGTGTGTAATTAATTGATTTGTTTCAATGTTTTGAATAGAGTCACTTAGTGAAACCTTGCATTATTATTTGTAATAAGCTTGCCTGGTATTTTATCCCATCCCTTTAAGACATTTTCAGTTATTTAAATATTATTCTTGGTGCAGAGCTGCGCTACGAACGAACGAGCCGCTGCCGCGGCGCATTCAAACTGCATTAAATGAAATCTATCGTACCGCAAAGAAGCGGGCAGGTAATAGTGAAGTAAAATTATTTATTTCAGCTTTCGGAATTGCAGAGCAGAGCAGCAGATTTTATGATGTGTTTTACAGGTTGACGCGGGCTGCTGATAATATATTATTAACAGTGCAAAAAGATAATTTACCTTCATAACATAAAAGAAATCTTGCTGTGCGTAGTTCTGGTCTGGCAAACCTTATAGTAAAAACATATTTTTTCTCCGATAATAGTCTCATGTTCTCGTGTTAGTCGTGGTACTTATTGGTGTTTTACTGTTAACAAAAATCCACTGCAAAATTTTGATGTTGAACAATCAATGCGTACTGTAACATCAGTATTGATAACAAAGTAATTATCATTAACCTTTTGAATAACTATAAAGTAAGGAAGATATGTTGAACTTTATAGTGAGTTACAGTAACGAATAAATGTCACTTTAATAGAAAGCCAGATCCAGAAGAATAAGAACATAATATATTTTGTTTTGTTGAAAATTAATGATCCAAAGAAAGTCACAGCACAGCATCACTAAAAGGTATTTGGGGGTCTTTTCGTTGTAACATATATTATTTCATATATTAGTTGTTGCGCGAGTAATAATAAGACAAAGCAAATAATAATAGAGCCAGTGAAACTTACTCAATAGCACACGTCGGCGCACCTCTGCGAATCTTGCCGGTGGTCGAATGACGTCATGACACGACGGTTCCATGGTTATGTATTAGCAGTTGAGTTTGTTGAGCTTTTAGAAGTTTAACTGTGTCTTTATTACGTCCGAGAACGTTGACGGGCTAAGGTGATAAAAAGGTACACACTGAACATACGCACTCCAAAGAACTTAAGACTATTCTACCTTGTTTATCACTTCAACCATACTAGGTTAAAAGGAGAACTAAACTGATAGTACAGATCTGGCTGAGTTGTGTTTTTTCAAAGCTAGCCAATTTGTGTGTAACCCTTCAGTAATTACGACAGTAACATCTTTACTGTTTACTGTGATGATACTTCTCTGTTCGGCTCCAGACAGAACTAATTCTTGCAAACAGAACTAATTCTGCCTCCAGACTGAAATACAATGGGCGCACTAGGGATTAGGAAAGCGCACAGAGTGTGGCAGCGCATTCCGAGGAAAGCCAATAGTCCAGAGAAGCGCTGCGGTGATGGGGGTTGCGCCTGAGGCACGGCGGTAGAGAAGAGGAAGACGTCTGCCCGGCCGTCCCAATGCATGGCAATCGCAGGGTGAGCTACAGGTGTGGGAGAGCACTGTGCCTGCGTCTCGGAGGCCAAGACGCAGCTCGGGTAAACGGCATCTGCTGCAACGAGGATCAATACGCCCTCCTATTGCCTGTCTGACCTCCTGTCTAGACCCTGGGAGAGGCCGTAGAGAGAACTGTAAGTAAAGGCAAGGCACGTTTGGGGCTCTCCTGCTTCGCAAGGTGGAATACCATAACGATTCTGGAAACTGACGCAAGAAATGAGTGGACTGCACGAATGTAATGTGTTGGGCAGCAGGAAGTGATTAAAACTGCAGAGTTGTTGGGTGGCAACAAAGGCGAGTCATCAAAGTAACTGGAAACATGAAAAGATAAGCTGTATTAGGAAATTTTTTGAACTACCTTGATCCCAAACATTGATCTGATGAACGGTTTTGATTATTAGAAAATTCGCAAATCTGTATCGAGATTTCAGATGCAGATGTTATACGAAGTAGGATTTCACGGCTGGTATTTACACCCTTGGTTATTCCTGTTTTATGAGCAGTACACCGTGGTCTAAGACATCTTTCGGTGCCTACTGCTACAGACACCATTGGTGGATAAAAAAACGTAGGTTGTTAATTTTCAGACCTAAACAAGCTCTGCCGACCGAACAGTTTACAGGTAAGATCAGCACAAACTCAATAGCACACGTCGGCGCACCTCTGCGACTCTTGCCAGTGGTCGAATGACGTCATGACACGACGGTTCCATGGTTATGTATTAGAAGTTGAGTTTGTTGAGCTTTTAGAAGTTTAACTGTGTCTTTATTACCTCCGAGAATATTGACGGGCTAAGGTGATAAAAAGTTACACACTGAGCATACAGTGAGATTACAAAAGTCATGGGATACCACCCGATGTTTGTATGGGATCTCATTTTTCCCGGCGTAGTGCAGCAACTCAACATGGCATGAACTCACTTTGCTGGAAATCCCCTGTAGAAATACTATAGCCGTCCATAATTATGAAAGTGTTTCCGGTGAAGAATTTTGCGCACAAACTAACCTATAGCTAATATCCCATTAACGTTAGATGGGGTTCATATCTGGAGCGCGAATCGTCACAATGTTCTTCAAACCTTAAGCGAACAGTTGTTACCTGGTCACGTGGCGCATTGTCATCCATAAAGTATCCATCGTTGTTTGGGAACATGAAGTACATGAATGGCTGCAAAAAGATCTTCATGTAGCCGAACATAACCATTTCTAGTCAATGATCGGTTCTGTTGGACCAGGTGACAAGTCCATTCCATGTAAATAAAACCCCACACCATTATAGAGCTACCACCAGCTTGCGACACTTCTTCTTGAGAACGTGAGTCCATGACCCCGTGGGGGCTGCGCGACAATCGTACCCTACCATCACCTATTAGCAACTGGGCTCATCTGACCTGTCGTCTAGGGTCCAATTAACATTGTCGCGAGCACAGGAGAGGCGCTGCAGACGACGTCGTTCCCTTAGCAAAGCACTCGCGTTGGTTGTCTGCTGCCATAGGCCGTTAACGTCAAATTCTGAGCACTATCATAATGGATATGTGCTTCGTACGTCCCACAGATTAATTTCTGCGGTTATCCCTTCATTGTTAGAACTGACACCAAGCAGACGCCACTCCTCTAGGTCGGAAAATGAAAAACGTCGCCACTGTGTTGCCTGTGGTGAGAGGTAATGCCTGAAATTTGGTTCTCGGAACACTCTTGACACTTTGGGTTTCGGAGTACTAAATTCCATGACGATTTCGGAAATGGAAGGTCCCGTGAGTCTAGCTCCAACAACCATTCCGTGTTCAAAGTCTGTTAATTCTCGCCGTGCAGCCATAATCACGTCGGAAATGTTTTCTCGTGCATCACCTCAGTGAAAATGACAGCTCCGTCAGTGCACTGTCCTTTTATACCTTGTGTGTGAAACAACCGACATCTGTATATATCCTTATTGCTATCCCATGACTTTTGTCATCTTAGTGTACTTTACAACGCGATCTAATGCCCACAAAACAGTAATTAACACGTATGAACACTTGTACATGTTATGCCAAAATTAAAGTGCTTGTGAATAGTGACAAATAAATACATAGAACAATAAGAGTGTATGGATGATCACCATGTCAAGCCCGAACGACCTGCCCGGAAGTTTGTTGGAACAGGGAACTATGATTAGTAGCCGAGAAAGTGAGATATTGTAAACGTGACATTTCAAGCCGTATAGGGCTTCTACTAGTACAATGATTCGTGTTGAAACCCGCCTGCTCGGAAACGTTTTCGTGTTTAATATCACTACGTGGGTGGAAAGGTGCCAAGACTCTCTCAATACACTAATCTCACGTACTAGGAAAGCCACACCTTTGACTGTGAATAGTAAGATCATATCTGATCGCTTTATTATGAAGCGGAGTCCTACTGACCAATCATGTGACGCGAATTAGCTGGGCCATAAGGACGAAACATTACGAGGTGGTTACGCAACTTTCAGCAATTCATTGTCACAGAGTTACTTGCTAGTGCGCTTTGGCGTAAAATTCTGCTACATGATTTTCAGCTCTACAGATGCGTTTTCTTTTGACAAAGGCTAAATCTGTTTCCCTCCCCATGAACCATGGACCTAGCCGTTGGTGGGGAGGCTTGCGAGCCTCAGCGATACAGATGGCCGTACCGTAGGTGCAACCACAACGGGGGGGTTCTGTTGAGAGGACAGACAAACGTGTGGTTCCTGAAGAGGGGCAGCAACCTTTTCAGTAGTTGCAGGGGCAACAGTCTGGATGATTGACTGACCTGGCCTTGCAACATTAACCAAAACGGCCTTGCTGTCCTGGTACTGCGAACTGCTGAAAGCAAGGGGAAACTACGGCCGTAATTTTTCCCGAGGACATGCAGCTTTACTGTATGGATAAATGATGATGGCGTCCTCTTGGGTAAAATATTCCGGAGGTAAAATAGTCCCCCATTCGGATCTCCGGGAGGGGACTACTCAGAAGGACGTCGTTATCAGGAAAAAGAAAACTGGCATTCTACGGATCGGAGCGTGAAATATTAGATCCCTTAACCGGGCAGGTAGATTAGAAAATTTAAAAAGGGAAATGGATAGGTTAAAGTTAGATATAGTGGGAATTAGTGAAGTTCGGTGGCAGGAGGAACAAGGCTTTTGGTCAGGTGAATACAGGGTTATAAACACAAAATCAAATAGGGGTAATGCAGGAGCAGGTTTAATAATGAATAAAAAATAGGAGTGGGGTTAAGCTACTACAAACAGCATAGTAAACGCATTATTGTGGCCAAGATAGACACAAAGCCCACGCCTACTACAGTAGTACAAGTTTACATGCCAACTAGCTCTGCAGATGATGATGAAATTGAAGAAATGTATGATGAGATAAAAGATATTTTTCAGGTAGTGAAGGGAGACGAAAATTTAATAGTCATAGGTGACTGGAATTCGAGAGAAGGAAAAGGGAGAGAAGGAAACATAGTAAGTGAATATGGATTGGGGCTAAGAAATGAAAGTGGAAGCCGCCTGGTAGAGGTTTGCACAGAGCATAACTTAATCATAGCTAACACTTGGTTCAAGAATCATGAAAGAAGGTTGTATACATGGAAGAATCCTGGAGATACTAAAAGGTATCAGATAAATTATATAATGGTAAGACAGAGATTTAGGAACCAGGTTTTAAATTGGGAGAGCCAGTCATGAACTGTAGAGTAAAACTGAAGAAACTGCAAAAAGGTGGGAATTCAAGGAGATGGGACCAGGATAAACTGAAAGAACCAGAGGTTGTACAGAGTTTTAGGGAGAGCATAAGGGAACAATTGACAGGAATGGGGGAAAGGAGTACAGTAGAAGAAGAATGGGTACCTCTGAGGGATGAAGTAGTGAAGGCAGCAGAGGATCAAGTAGGTAAAAAGACGAGGACTTATAGAAATCCTTGGGTAACAGAAGAAATATTGAAGTTAATTGATGAAAGGAGGAAATATAAAAATGCAGTAAATGAAGCAGGCAAAAAGGAATACAAACGTCTGAAAAATGAGATCGACAAGAAGTGCAAAATGGCTAAGCAGGGATGGCTAGAGGACAAATGTAAGGATGTAGAGGCTTATCTCACTAGGGGTAAGATAGATATTGCCTACAGGAAAATTAAAGAGACCTTTGGAGAAAAGAGAACCACTTGTATGAATATCAAGAGCTCATATGGAAACCCAGTTCTAAGCAAAGAAGGGAAAGCAGAAACGTGGAAGGAGTATATAGAGGGTCTATACAAGGGCGATGTACTTGAGGACAACATTATGGAAATGGAAGAGGATGTAGATGAAGATGAAATCGGAGGTACGATACTGCGCGAAGAGTTTCACAGGGCACTGAAAGACCTGAGTCGAAACAAGGCCCCGGGAGTAGACAACATTCCATTAGAACTACTGACGGCCTTGGGAGAGTCAGTCATGACAAAACTCTACCATCTAGTGAGCAAGATGTATGAGACGGGCGAAATACCATCAGACTTCAAGAAGAATATAGTAATTCCAATCCCAAAGAAAGCAGGTGTTGACAGATGTGAAAATTACCGAACTATCAGTTTAATAAGTCACAGCTGCAAAATACTAACGCGAATTCTTTACAGACGAATGGAAAAACTGGTAGAAGCCGACCTCGGGGAAGATCAGTTTGGATTCCGCAGAAATGTTGGAACACGTGAGGCAATACTGACCTTACGACTTATCTTAGAAGAAAGATTAAGGAAAGGCAAACCTACGTTTCTAGCTTTTGTAGACTTAGAGAAAGTTTTTGACAATGTTGACTGGAATACTCTCTTTCAAACTCTAAAGGTGGCAGGGGTAAAATACAGGGAGCGTAAGGCTATTTACAATTTTTACAGAAACCAGATGGCAGTTATAAGAGTCGAGGGGCATGAAAGGGAAGCAGTGGTTGGGAAGGGAGTAAGACAGGGTTGTAACCTCTCCCCGATGTTATTCAATCTGTATATTTTGCAAGCAGTAAAGGAAACAAAAGAAAAATTCGGAGTAGGTATTAAAATCAATGGAGAAGAAATAAAAACTTTGAGGTTCGCCGACGACATTCTAATTCTGTCAGAGACCGCAAAGGACTTGGAAGAGCAGTTGAACGGAATGGACAGTGTCTTGAAAGGAGGATATAAGATGAACATCAACAAAAGCAATACGAGGATAATGGAACGTAGTCGAACTAAGTCGGGTGATGCTGAGGGAATTAGATTAGGGAATAAGACACTTAAATTAGTATAGGAGTTTTGCTATTTGGGGAGCAAAATAACTGATGATGGTTGAAGTAGAGAAGATATAAAATGTAGACTGGCAATGACAAGGAAAGCGTTTCTGATGAAAAGATATTTGTTATCATCGAGTATAGATTTAAGTGTCAGGAAGTCGTTTCTGAAAGTATTTGTATGGAGTGTAGCCATGTATGGAAGTGAAACATGGACGATAAATAGTTTGGACAAGAAGAGATTAGAAGCTTTCGAAATGTGGTGCTACAGAAGAATGCTGAAGATTAGATGGGTAGATCACATAACTAATGAGGAAGTATTGAATAGAATTGGGGAGAAGAGGAGTATGTGGCACAACTTGACAAAAAGAAGGGACCGGTTAGTAGGACATGTTCTGAGGCATCAAGGGATGACCAATTTAGTATTGGATGGCAGCGTGGAGGGTAAAAATCGTAGAGGGAGACCAAGAGATGAATACACTAAGCAGATTCAGAAGGATGTGGGTTGCAGTGAGTACTGGAAGATGAAGAAGCTTGCACAGGATAGGGTAGCACGGAGAGCAGCATCAAACCAGTCTCAGGACTGAAGACCACAACAACAACAAATCTGTTTCTTCTGATCGAGGATTTCGAGCATGTGCAATGATTAATAATGGTCTTTCATCGAGTCATCCGTGGCTGTAGGTTCACTTTCACGTTCAGGTTCGTTTAACCTTTCCCCTTATTTAAGATTATCACGGGGACGTGAGATTATGCAGGGTTCCTTCTTGTTCTGGTTCTATTGGTTTAATTCTATTTTTTATTTTTTATAATACGTGGTATTTTACAACCTCATGGTCCTTTGGAGAACATACTACTGAATGTTTCTGAATATCGTGCTTGATTACTGAATCATTATTTTTCATCCACAAGTCATAAATTATTATATTTTTCATTCCACTGCCCATATGTTCACTTATCCTTTGTCTAAGTTCGTAACTGATTCGTGCGCGGTTCTCCGAGCACATTCTGTCTTCAGCGGAACTGCTAATCTAATAAACTGTTATGGGTTGACAAAATATGTTTTTCTTTGCTTGCATATTACAGCCACTGTAATGTATGCGTGAGCTACTGGGAATTTCGAGGCACGTGCTGTCATCATGATTCATGATTCGTCCTTTTTTAGGATAGGTTTTATGCTATACAAATAGAAGTCTACATCTGCATCGGATACGTTCTCTATATATAAAGAAGAACGCATTCACACTTCAAAATTGCATTGCTTAAACACATGTACAGTATCCTATTACGCAAGTATTTTCCGTTCAATCATGAAATTCGTGGCACGTACCAAATATTTTCATCAACAGAAATCAGGTCGCGTTGTTATTCATTCTTGTTCAGGAAAGGGAATATTTTTAGAACACAAATACTGAAGTCACACCAGTTATGTACTCAGTTTGAATCCGAAAAGAAAGTAAGAGGTTTTGAGAGTGTGGTACCAGCAAAGAGAAGAGGGTACTACACAGAGAAGAGGGTACTACACAGAGAAGAGGGTACTACACAGAGACAATGGAGTGCTAGGCAATGGGACCACAGCAAAATAGGCCATCATCTTACTTATTAGGCTGTAGCACAGTCTACAGATTGGTCCAAAGTGCTGCCTCTACACTGCAGCACCACATCACGTGATAACCGTCACCTAAACCTTTCCGACTACGTGGCCATGTGGCTGTGCTGTTTATGAAACCGAAGTTTCGGCCACAGTTGAAGTTAGCTTCATCAGTGCGATGTATTTACTATTGGGCCAGATCCACTTTCGTTTTGTAAACAAGACACGCGGAACGGTTTACTGAGTATGACAATAATCATGAAAGCGTACGCTCTCTTATGTGTGAACTTGTCTGCGTTTCCTTCCGTTTATTGAAGCGACTTCTATTGACCAGACCATGCTTAGGACTCAGGCGCCACTGGGCACGTGCAGTACTGTATTTTCGGCCGAGACCTTATTCGACGGTTCCTACAATGACGACTACACACGTATTACACCAAACTATGCAGGCTGTAATGTAGCGGGTTGAGGGGAGTAAGGGACCAATAGTGCCAACATCGAATTTGTATCCTGTTTCCGTTTAAAATTTAAGCAAATGGGAATATGTATAGGAAACTGTAATAATAATACTATTAATAATAATAATGCCGTACGACCTACCAGCGTGGTGTCAGTCTTCGGTAACTTGAATGTCGCTGAGCCAACAGGAACCAGCGTACTCAGACGGTCACCCGTCCAAGTACTCAGCGGACTCGAAGTTGATTAAGTTTGGTGATTTGACAGGAACCGGTATTTACAACGAACCAAGAACATTAATGGAAATCATAGTGATTCTTTCGCAATGTAGCATGAACGTTTACGGAATTTGGTCAACTGTGGAAAACCGTCAAACACCCCATTGTCACTCCCTCTCCTCTTCCGCAAAGTATTAGACTACCAGATGTTGTCGCATTCATTCTATTCGGAAGTGTATCAACTTCCTGTTAAACAGGCTATTATAGATATTACGCTCTGTTGTTGTTGTGGTCTTCAGTCCTGAGACTGGTTTGATGCAGCTCTCCATGCTACTCTATCCTGTGCAAGCTTCTTCATTTCCCAGTAACTACTGCAACCTACATCTTTCTGAATCTGCTTAGTGTATTCATCTCTTGGTCTCCCTCTACGATTTTTATTATGCTCTATGGGCACGTTTAAGAACTGCGTGAAATTCAATGAAAATTTCTTACAGGCCTAGGATTCAAACCAGACACATCTGTCTAGAATACCTTCCCAAAGCTGTACCTGAGATCTATAGCGCTGGATCATATATTATTTGGTGGACTAAATAATTCAGCACACGATTTTGCACAGTGCTGCCTTCAGTCTTTTTGCTAGACACTTCGTCGACGAAATGTTTACAAGATATCATCCTCATAAATTTCGTTATGTTGGAAGGTGCTAATCCGCTTGTCGACCTCTCAAAAGCCCTACCTCTAAGACGGATGATGCGTCAGTCAGTTGATGGAAGAAACACGTTAATCTCAGCTTCCCCTTCTGCATTTGCGCGGCACCAGTAGAACATATCAGCGACAGTCGCATCTTCTAATGATTAGTTAGCCAAAGGAGATGGTTTAAAGAGAAAGAAATCCTGCAGAAGCTGGTGTGCGATTATGTAAAAATTCATTTATTCAGTCTTTCCAAAATATTATGTTGTAACACAGTGTTTTGGCCTTTCAAAGATGACACGCTGGGTGTGAACATCTCCGCGAGCTGTAGAGTGGTACTGTTAAAAGGTTACCGAAATGGTAGCGCATATCACTACGGTTAGAAATGGAAGAATTCCAGGAGGCACGATAGCTCAGCGGTTTCGGTTAGGGTACAGGCCATATTTTTCTAACACTTAGGTATGTTCAAAGTCTTCTACGTGGCAGGCGAACATTTTTGGACCGTGCAATATGCCTTCCCCCCCCCCCTTCCTCTCTCTCTCTCCCCATTCGTTTAGTCAATTCCATCTCTAAGTGACCCTATGAACTAAAGCGCGCTAGTTTCTGCTGCCCTGCACTTTCACCCACGGACTTTCCTTGCTAGAATCCGTTACTTGTGCGATGCCATCGATCCCCCTCATCCTTTGACGCGCTCTTCTGTTCGTGCCTTCGATCTTTCCCAACACTAACGTCTTCTCCAGAAAATCATGTCTTTTCATTATGTGGCAAATGGAAGTAAGTCTTTGTTTCCGTTATCATACCTTAATTAGAAGAAAGAGAAGGCACTTCTTCAAAACATAAGATCGTTTCTTCCTTCCTGATTAGACCTAACCATATTGACTCTCTGTTTCCTTGGCCCAGCGTCTGGTCACGAAGTATTTAGCCTATATGAGAGTGCCTAATTGTGCATTGAAATAATTTTCTTCACTAGGGCACTAGTTTAAAATTACAATTTGCTTAATTTTCTAACTTAAATGCTAGCTCAAGATATTAAAAATTTGATTAAAATAGCTGTTACGAGATGACTTCAGAAAGTAAATTACACGTGCTGTCCCACGCTGAGATCATTGCACAACAAGAGTGGTACATTGTCATAAAGACTACGTGTTCTGGGTTCCCTGCAGACATAGTTTTGCTGCGGTATGCATAACAGGTGCATATCAGAGTGGGAATGAAATGTCACGATAACTGGACACGTACTCAAAATTTGAAGTACGAGGAACAGTACGATTATTACAAGAAAGCATCTAATTGCACACACATATTCACCGTGAAGGTCTGACGATGTGTGGACAAAATGGAACGTCGCGTGCAACAGTAGTGACATGGTGCCAACAATTTGACCAAGGCCGCACAGAAGTGACTGATTCTAATAAGGATGGAAGATCATTGGCATCGACCATAGACGACAATATCAAGGAAAACGTGGAACAGATTAGCAACAACTGCAGTTTTTCTGTCGATGAGAATATTCATACACAGGTTGTCGAATTGCTTCGTAACGGAGGAGCGGGTTTCTGTCGTCGAGGAGTTGAGCGAATGATAGAATGGGAGGAGCAGATTAGTGTTGAACGTCCCGTCGACAACGAGATCAATAGAGACGAAGCACAAGCTCAGAGTAGGTAAGGATAGGGAAGGAAATCGACCTTGCCCTTTCTACCATCCAAGCATTTGCTTTGATGTGGTTCATCTGTAAAGGAGACCGCTTATAAAACACTAATACGACCTATTCTTGAGTACTGCTCGAGCGTTTGGGATCCCTATCAGGTCGGATTGAGGGGGACATAGAAGCAATTCAGAGGCAGGCTGCTGGATTTGTTAATGGTAGGTTTCGTCATCACGCAAGTGTTACGGAAATGCTTCAGGAACTCGGGTGGGAGTCTCTAGAAGAAAGGAGGAGTTCTTTTCGAGAATCGCTACTGAGGAAATCTAGAGAACTAGCACTTGAGGCTGACTGCAGTACAATTTTACTGCCGCCAACTTATATTTCGCGGAAAGAGCACAAAGATAAGGGAGATTAGGGCTCGTACAGAGTCATATAGGCAGTCATTTTTCCCTCGTTCTGTTTTGGGAGTGTAACAGGGAAAGAAGATGCTAGTTGTGGTACGAGGTACCCTCCGCCACGCACCATATGGTGGATTGCGGAGTATGTATGTAGATGTAGATGTAGAACCGATTTAGGGAAATCAAGGAAAAACTAAATCAGGATGGCCGGACGCGAGTGTTGATAGAACGCTCTGTTCGTTATTTAGAGAAACTTAGTGACTATGTAGCAAAATAATGTAACGTCTCTATGTCACTTTGTGGTTTAATAGACGTCGCTTGGTTAACCATAATAATGTGTCACAATGTTTGGGGCAGGATTAATAAGGTATGCCTCTTCGGCGCAAAGTGCTTCTTCTGGGAATGAATTACATGTAGTCTTTAATCGTGATGGCATAACACAGATACATCCGATATAAATTTACTTTTGTGACATTCAGAAGCTGTTATTCCAGCTTATAGTGTTTCTATCGACAAGGTGTTCGGAAATTGCCGTAAAAATCTTCTAGGACTTGTAAAGGGGAGTTAGTATATAATATTTTGAATAGGAGCCCATGTCCGGAAACGTACCGTTTCCGTTCTACTATGGGTTCAGTTCAGATGCTTAACTCATCCACTTCTGCTTGAGTAACTGAATTAGGCTTGACGAAGCGAAATTGTGGGGTAATAGTCTGAAAGGAAAAATAAGGAAACGTCTATTTATCATTAATCACACTTGTTTGTATTAACACTTAAACATTCCGTGTTTACATATTCCAAAACAAAAAAAGAGCGCAGCATATTATACCTAGAGAACAGTACTGACGCGTTACAACTGTGGCTCGATGTAGCGACCATCAATGTTGTTGCAGACATTGTACCTACGAAGCATGTTCTGGTATGCACTCTCCACCTCACCTGCAGTCTCTTCAGTTTTTAGAGCAGCACCCAGAACTCGTTCCAGTAGATCTTACTCTGTCTCTAAAGGAGTCTCGTCAATTAAACTTTGCATACGACCCCACAAGAAGTAGTACATGTCATCCTGTCTATCCTATTGCATACCAGAATAGGCAAATCTGGGACTTTTCTAAATTAGATCGTCGTAGAATGGTAACGCTACGTTTCCGGACTTCGGTACATAGGCAAAATATTATGTACTCATTCCGCTCCACAAGTCCTAGAAGTTCGTAACGGGATTTTCCGAACACCCTGTGTAGACGATTGTCACTGGACTAATTCTCGAAGTTGAAAGAAGCCCTCTTTGGTATCTGAGGTATAGTGCCAGGGTAGTATTTTAACGTGTGACGTGACCCAACAATACGTAACATCCATGGAAGTCGGGGAGCTGTATTCGAATGCCGGTGGAGAGCAGTAGATGCAAGACGAGTACTTGAGAGCCACAGCGTAATTGGTAAAAAGATGGAGTTGCGTGGCCTGTGCGGTGAGCCGCCGCGGCCGAGTTGTTATTTCTCTCGATAGCCGCCTCCAGCTCCACCTCCAGCTCCGCCGCCCCCCCTCCCGCCTCCGCCTACAGACATCGGGCCGCGCCGGCCCCGAGGCAATGCTGACGCAGACGGCTCGGTCGCCCCGCGGCCGGAACTAAATTGGAGCCGGAATTGGATTGCGCAACGGCAGAATGGATCCGTGTGACGACATAATGACGCGCCAGTGGGCTGCGCCGTACACCAACCCATAGGCTGCCCCGTCCATGGTGTACCTCCTTACTTGTTGCGCATCTCCAAATAGCGGTACCAAGCCTATTATCTCAACTAGCCCAGATGGGCGAAGTACTATTTCTTGTCGATTTTCTTACTTTAATCTGTTATGTTTATTCTGGCCACAGCGTTACCTTCGTGAAAAGTCCCGCAGAGACAGTAAACGTGTTGTAACGCAAATGCAGAGTAACTGCATTGTTACCATGGAATTAGGTTCACGAAGTTGCAAGAAGAGTGGGGCGCGCTTATGCCAACTAGCAGCGAAGTGAGTACTAGATTTCTTTATTGACCTTTTGTTGGAATACAGAACTGACATTAGCAAGGCAAATTGTCTTGCATTAACAAGATATTGAGATTTCATCTGTCACTACAGCCATCTGCTACCTTAAATTGAATTCATCCAGAGACACTTCGTGAACTAAAATCGCAAGTGTAGCCATCTACTGACTATTCAACGTTACCAAGAGAATTATATCAAAACTAGACATGATTGTCTTAATGGGATTTCCACAATCGTTCTTTAAATAAAAATATGGCATTTCAGTCTTTGATCGCTACTTTTTATTTTCAATGACCGGTTTCAGGCTAGCAGCCCATCTTCAGATCATATATTGCAGTTACAGAGTAACTTGCCAGAACAGATCTATCGGTTCATTGTCATGACTGTTACTCTGTAACTGCAATATATGATCTGAAGATGGGCAGCAAGCCTGAAACCGGTCATTGAAAATAAAAAGTAGCGATCAAAGACTGAAATGCCGTATTTTTACAAGAGAATTATGTTTTCTGGCTTGATCGTTCCTAGATTTCTTAATGTGTAATATTTAGCACAAATGAGTTTGGTTTTGTGAAAAATACTAAATGATGAAAATATTGCGTGCATAAATTCATACTGATCAGCCAGAGCATTATGACGACCGACCTAATATCGATATCAACCCGTCCGGGCGATAGCAGCGTCGCCTGACGAGGAATGACCGCTAGTCAGACACATGAACGGGCCATGCAACATCTGTGAGCCTGCTGTCCGTTTGTAGAATGTGGAAGGTGCGCAATCTATCTGAGTTTGACAGAGGCAGACTGTGATGGCTCTGAGACCCGGTACGAGTATTTCAGAAAGTGCGCGACTTTTCGGGTATTCGAGGAGTGCTGTTACGAATCTCTTCAACACGTTGCGAAACCAAGGTGCAACCAAGACCAGATGTCTTGGGGTTGGGATGCCACCCCTCGTTACAGATATTGGACGTCACATGGTTCAAATGGTTCTAAGCACTATGGGACTTATCATCTGAGGTCATCAGTCCCCTAGACTTAGAACTACGTAAACCTAACTAACCTAAGGACATCACACACAGCCGGCCGGAGTGGCCGAGAGGTTCTAGGGGCTACAGTCTCGAACCGCGTGACCGCTACGGTCGCAGGTTCGAATCCTGAATCGGGCATGATGTCCTTAGGTTAGTTAGGTTTAAGTAGTTCTAGGGGACTGATGACCTCAGAAGTTAAGTCCCGTAGTGCTCAGAGTCATTTGGACCATAACACACATCCAGGCCCGAGGCAAGATTCGAATCTGCGACCGTATCGGACGTCATAGGCTGGACAGATTGGTAAAAACGTGACAGGCAGCGAACTGTGGTGGAACTATCATCAGACTTTAATGCTGGGCAGAGCAAAAGTGTGTCTGAACACACAGTGCACCGAAAACTCCTGACAATGGACCTCCGCAGTCGACGACTCCTGCATGCGCCAACGTTAACACCACGACATCGGCAAATATTACTGAAATGGGCACCTGACCATCAGCACTGGCGTTGGCGCAGCGACAGAGCGTTGCCTGGTCTGATGAATCCCGATACTTTCTGCATCATGGCGATAGGAGAGCGCAAATGCGTCGTCTTCCAAGGAAACAGCTCCTTGACACCTGTACTTCGAGACGGAGACAAGCTGGTGGCGGCTGCGTTATGCTCTGGGGAACATTCACCTGGGCATCCATGGGTCCAGCGGAGCTCGTGAGAAGCATGTTTTCCGATGGTAGTGGCAGTTTTCAACAAGATAAAGCGCCATGTCACTAGGCTAGGGATGGCGAGCTACAATTGATGTGCTGGTACCCAAACTCGCCAGATCGGCACCCAGTCGAAAACATCAGTGATGTGATTGAACGTGGCGTCAGAGCCCATCATCCCCCTCCCCGGAATTTATGGGATTTAGCTGATTTGTGTATTCAGATGTTTTGCCAACTCCCTCCAGCGACCCAACAACGCCTCAAAGCTTTCATGACATGAGGCGTCGCCGCTGTTTTCTGTGCCAAAGGTGGACATACCGGCTATCACGTAATTTGTCACAATGCTCTAGCTGATCAGGATATTCTGCAGTTGTGACATTACTGTCACATATATTCATTTTTTCCACCATTTTATTTAGAGCGCACTTGGTACATTTGCTAGGAGGAAAGCTGTTCATATTTCTCAGTAGGAAGGCGTTTTGGCTAAAAAAAAAAAAATGGCTCTGAGCACTATGGGACTTAACATCTGTGGTCATCAGTCCCCTAGAACTTAGAACTACTTAAACCTAACTAACCTAAGGACATCACACAACACCCAGTCATCACGAAGCAGGGAAAATCCCTGCCCCCGCCGGGAATCGAACCCGGGAACCCAGGCGTGGGAAGCGAGAACGCTACCGCACGACCACGAGCTGCGGACGAAGGCGTTTTCCCAGTGTGGTTTCTGTGTCCTCTTTGTCAGTAGGAGGTGATAAGTGAATCTGTGAAAACAGTACAGCACCGACCGTAAAAAGGAAGACTACGCATTAGGGGGTCACTTTCACCCTGTCAGGATCTTGCATTACAGCAAATATTCCGCATCAGAGCGACATATTTGTCGTTGAACGACAATGAACTACCTTTTTTTTGTTACTTTGTTCTGCATTGGTGCAGGATCGACTTGATTATTCATGTGACACTGCGGAAGTCTTCTAAATGTTTATCAACCGTGAAACTTGGGTGCCAGCCCGCAATTCATCTAGTGGGGTGTGGGAAACTGCCTAAATACCACATTCAGGCTGGCTGGCACACCGACGCTCATCGCTAATCAGCCAGGCAGATCCGACCCGGGGCAGGCGCAACTCCTCGTACCGGAAGCTGCACCTTAACACGCACAGCAATCCGAGTGAGTGATAATGAATGATGAGGAATAAGAAAAAAGAAGGTGATGAAATAAACAGAAATAGAAGAAATGGTGACTAGAACTTTGCTCCCTCTTTTGTGCACCTTTGTCTAACATTGGCCAAGTGCTCATCAAATATATCTTACATAATTTGACTCACAGTACTGAATATTTGTGACTTACAAGATAAATACCTCAGCTAGAACACCAGAAACTGAATAAAAATGATTTTATAACATGGAAATATTTTGTGAAAAGGTGAATCTGCGTTCCTATCCGTGCGCCTGTTATTGCCAACAAGAGCCAACTGCCCCACTCCCTACCTTGGACGTCTCTAAAGCTTCGAATTCGTCTCCTTCTGCAGAAATGATTCGGTATCTTCATCACAATCACAATGTAGTAAATCAAGCGTTATGATACATTAAAGAAGAAAGCAGGTAGCACAACTTTGCTTAAATGAGAGTTGATTACAACCCAATAAAATATGTATACATTTTGGTAAAGAATCAGAAATACATTAACAATGAATCTCTTATATAAAACAAGGTAAAATGGGCACTGAAAAAGTTAGCAAAAGTGCCTAGATGCAAGAAAGTGCAACAGCTCGATCAATAAAGGAAAACCACACTGAGTGTATAAAATGAGGAAATAAAACACGTAACTGAGGGCGAGTGAGAGAGATACTTTCTGATGACACATGGCAGCAGAACGTGGCTCAGTAGCTCAGTGGCACTGTAAAACATGGCAGCACTGGATAAGCGTTACTGTTGACCTTCCTCACTTGCTGTGTAATTCAACAATTATTCTTATAGCCTCTACCGAAATATTATTCTAGTAACTAGTATACTTGCAGTAAGCTGGTGAACTATAATAAAGAATGGAAGTATGCTGAAGGTTGCAATGCTTACATGACTTAGCTGAGAGCGCGTGTTGTGCGTCACGCGTGAATAAAAAATGGTTCAAATGGCTCTGAGCACTATGGGACTTAACATCTGCGGTCATCAGTCGCATAACTAACCTAATGACATCACACACACCCATGCCCGAGGCAGGATTCGAACCTGCGACCGTAGCGGTCACGCGGTTCCAAACTGAAGCGCCTAGAACCACTCGGCAACACAGGCCGGCCGCGCGTGAAGAAGCTCCACCGTTTACTCACATGAAATAAATGTGTGAAACTTCTTGAACTATTGCAGGCCTCCCAGAGATTCCAGAAGTTTCCATCGCTGGCGCTATCCCGCTTTTGGCACCAGAAAACATGTGGGACCACTTATGATGTGATTTGATGGCAGTCAACTGGCCGCAGTTGTCGAATTGCACAGGTGAGAAGGGTAGTGTGGCAACCTGTTAGCGAGGCTACAATTACGAGTAAACATCAGTAAAAATACTGAAACGACCGACTGTCTCTCTAAGCCGAGATGTAGACGACCATCCCAACATTTCAAAGCTAAACGTATCGTTAGTGAAATAAATTAATCTGACAATGTCACGTTCATGAAGGAGTTAGAGTATGTTAGCATTCGCTTGCAGGGCACTTTCGCTAGTCAAATGATCGACTCCATTCAAGACTGACACGGATTACGAAACCGACGTCTCAGCATCTGAAGACTGTAAAAATTCTTTGAAGCGGACTATTCTGACGGCAAAACACAGAATGTACATTAATAAAAACGTCAAACTGAAAGGACGGATTCTTGTCTGGAAATGGAGAAAAAAAAGTCCTGTGAACTTGTGTTCTGAAATGCTTCGTTGCATCGTTGCCACGGTAGATATCGCTGACGAATGACAGTTCCTCAGACCACGGGCCGTGTCTTTTTTGTGTGTTGCAGGTGATAGTGATAGTATCAGCTGTCATGCAGGATAAACATAATCGTTCTTTGGCTGCAGTTTGTCGGCTTTATTAATGTTCACCATGTATAGTACTGAAGAAAGGTATTCAGATACTACAGCCGCAGAACGCCTTCTGGGGTTTGTACGCAGTTGTTCACTTATAGTGTTCAACTGCCACCGATCAAGTTTGAGCCTTTCCCCAGTGACACTGAGCACTGGACTCGTTTCTGTCAACGGTTTCAATCCTATACCGAAGCAGATCCGATTGTACATAAATTTAGAGTTTTATAGATAAATTACAATGATAGGTGGTAGAACACACATGTATGTTTGTTTTAAAAGCACTTTCAATCGGTTTGAGTCATTCTCGCCGTGATACTGTATCGGTCTAATCGACCGCAAGTATTCGGTGAACAAGAAACTGGTGACAGTAATTGCACTTACAGCAAGTATCGTTATTCTCACTCAAACCTACCCCCTCCTCTTTCTCTCTCTATCTCTCTCTCTCTCTTCCTGTGTGTGTTTTTTGATGGGAGATGAGCGCAGGCGCTTGGCGATAAGTAATCTAGAGCTCCGCTCGCCTGCTGGACGCCTCCTTTGGATGGCGCCAGTACGCCGCCGGCTTGTAACTAGCCTCAAAGGCCAGTGCGAAGAGGTGGCAGGCAGAAGAAAAGCCCCTACGACTGGCCATTCCTCCACCGTGGCCAGTATCACGTCCTCCAGCACCAAACCCCACCACAGAGTCTCGTGCTGAGAGATTACTCGGTGATGTTACTGGAATGGCGCACAGTTTCTTTGGCTGCTTCCAAACCACTACATTCACGGGCAACTCTCTATAACGCTCTCCATTTTGCTCTCATCTGACACTTTCGAGACGCATGGCACTTCTTACTGCTGCCGCTAACTGCTGCACTGATAAGTTAGAAAGGACACATTGTTCGATGTGAGGTCCGCTAGTTATGCAGAACATCGTTTTTCTCAGTACCCAAACATGTTTCGGCACCACTGTCA